>NW_026138068.1:0-5419689 GCF_025592945.1 Manacus candei
CCACGGCATCGCTCCAGCCGCGGAGAGCTGGGGTCGTGCCGGGGCAGGCAAGAACGAGGGCAGCCCTTTCCTCCTTCCTCCCGTGCTCCGGGACCCCGAGCAGAGCTGCCTGTCTGTCCCACAGCAGTTCTTTGCCCTGCCATCCACAAGGGGCAGCTCATCTGACGCCTGCCAGGTGAGACCTGAGGCTCTCCTTTCCCTCCCCCGTTTTCTCGGCAACTCGCACCGTCCCGGGGCAAACCCTCTGGTTTTTCAAAAGCCCACTGAAACGTTTCATTTTTATTTGCAGGCGGGGAGGGTCCTGCCTGGGAGGGAAACGGCTGCAGAAGAGGAAGCCAAGAAATGCTCCAACCGGACGCTGCCGCGCGAGTCAAAGGAGGGAAGGACCGCAGGGAAATAGTCAGGAAATGCGCTTTTATTCAATCTCTGCAGCTCTCCCTCCCCCGCACGAGCCCTTCGCAGCCACGGGCCGGGGAGCGCGGCCGGCTGGGCTGTGCCCGGCTGGGGACGGGCACCAATTCATCACTGCCCTGCTCAGGGAGGTTTTCCGGCCCCGTCCGGGATTCACCCAAAGGCTGCAAAGGTGCTCGTGCGACGTCCGAGCTCGTTTCCAGGGATAAAGGAGCCAACCCAGCCCGGAGGGGTCCCTCGCTCCGAGGCAAAGGCGTTGCTCGAGTGTCGCCGCCTGGTCCCGCCTGCGGGGGGGCGTCTCCTCCAGGTGAGCGTTCGGAACCCAAAATGCCGGGGGGGGGCTCAGGTCGGGGCCGCTTTTCGGGCCCGGAGCTGGACGGAGCCCTCGGCGGCTCCTGCTTCCCGCCAGGAACGTTCTCGGGGCTCGCTGAGCAGTCCCAGCTGGGCAGGGAACGCGGGCCGGGAGGAGGCCGGAGCGACAGAGAGCGACCCAGTCCTGCTTGGGCTTCCTATTGCCAGGGGATGGAGGAGATGTGCCCTGCACTGCCCTTCCTATTGCCAGGGGATGGAGGAGATGTGCCCTGGAGCTGTGCCCTGCACTGCCCTGCCGGGGCTCCCGGCGCTCCGGAGCTCAGGCAATCCCGCCCGCAGCCGCAGGACTCCCAGCACAGCCCGTGGCAGCCGGGATGGAGCAGCTCCGGGCCAGCGCTTCCATCGGCAACCAGATGGATTTGTCTGGCGAGCAGGGCTCGTCTGCCAAACGCACATCTCAGGGGTGGGAACCGGCCGCGGGCACTGCGGTGGGCACGGACAAAGGGCAGCCCGGGGCTCCTCAGCCGGGGGCTGCTCTGGACGGGCCCCCTGAGATGCCTCACCCTGGACACGCCCCAGCGCCAGCCCAGAAGGACCCAGAGAATCCAGCCGGCCCTTGGCAGTGTCGGCACGGCGGGGCTGCAGAGCAGCGCGGGCAGCCATTCCCAGGGCCCACCTCCCAGAGCTCCCCGCGCCCCCCGCGTGTGTCCCGCCCGCCCCAAATCCCTGCCCTTCCAGCCGGAGCCCAGCAGCCAGCAGCAGCCTTAAAGCCAGGGCCATGTGCCCTCAGCGGCACTAAATCCCGAGCGAGAGCCCTCGGAGATGCCCGAAAAGAAAAGGGGATGCTCGGAGAAAGTTGGGCTTGGAGGCAATTCGCAGTTTTTCGGGGACCCAACCGCAACTGCAGAACCCGTGGACAGCTGGAACAGGTGGGGCAGAGCCGAGGTGCCCTGAAGGCAGGGATGTGCATCCCTTTCCTCGGGGAAAAGAACTCGCCGGGGCCGCTCCCGAGGCTCCGAAGGGACAGCGGCTTCCCGGCCGGAGAGACGTCCTCGCCCGTGCTCAGGGGCTGCCTCGCCCCGGGCCGGGAGCGCGTCCGGCCCCCGCCTTCTCCTGGGCCAACACATCCCCTGGAGCCCGGCCCGGGGCGGAGAATCGGCCCAATTCCAGCGAACTCGCTCAAGTCCCCCCAGGGACACCAGCGGGGCCGGGGCAGGAGGGTTACAAACAGCAAAGTCTGGGCAACATCAACCTGGCCTTGTCCCGATCACGCTGAGCAAACCTGGAACCGCGGCTGCTTCCCGGCAAACCTGGCCTTAAAGCGGCAGCTCTGCAGGGGAATAACCGGGCTCCAGGAGGCACTGGGAGGCTGTTCCAGCAGGAATTCCCCATGGAATTGCGGGCTGTAGGTAGAATTCATCCAAACCTGGGCCCCCCGCAAAAGCCCCTGCACTGAGAGATCTTGGCAGCCTGAGGGAGGGCATTGTCTGCATCCCAGCAACCAGCATCTCCCAAGGGGACAATCCAAGTCCCAACCAACTCCTTTTGTCTTTCCCCAGGGACAGTTCTTCTTTACTCCCAGCAGGTTCCCTAAGGAGCCAGATACTCCAACAATCCCCTCGTTTGACTTTCTAGGTGAATTGTGCACAAACCAGTCCCCCATTCCCTATCCAGGCTGTAAGTGCTCGTGCCCTTGGCACAGATGGCTCTGGCTGGGCAGGAACTGAGAGCAGGACACGGGGCAGAGTGGATCAGCTGCCCAGGGAACCTCCAGCAGATGAAGCTACGGGATCCTTATTGCAATCAAGGGAACACATTCTGTGTCTGGCGGAAGCCGGGAGCCAAAGCAGATCCAGCCTGGCCAGGCTGGGGGCAGCAGTTGGATCCACTCTGGGGGAAAGCCCCTGTGCCTGCCAGGAGCTCTGACTCTGTTTGTCCTGCCAGCTCCTGACCAGTGTCAGGGGCCCTGGGAGGGATTCAGGATCCAAAGAAACCCCAAATCCTACTGCAGAATTCAATCAAAGGAAGAAAGCCATTCTTGTCATAAAAAGCTTAAAAAGCTGTTAAAAGTTCTAGGACAACACTACTGGGATTCCCAGTTTCCTTATTAGTGCACGTGGTTCGATTTCAATGTATCTTTAGTCCCTCAATGAGCAGCTTGGAGAACTTCCCCTGAGATTTAGAGGCTGAGCAGGGTTTGCTTTGGATTGCCTGGCACCTCTGGCTCCAGCTGGTGCAAACACAACTTAGGCCAATGTGGTTAAACACACTTCCCTACAAAAACAGTGGCTGTATCCACTAGAAATTACCCCAAGTTTGCAGCTAAGATGTTACCTCTGTCCCAGCTAAGTTATCCCAGGTTTTCCCAGCTGGGGGCTGCAAGGAGGCTGTAAATTGAAAGGCAGAAAGAGAAAATCTGTCAGCAAAAGGCACAAAGAAGGGGACAGGTTTCAGAAAACATTTCTACAATCTAACGAATAACTCTTTCCAGTTTCCCAGGGAGAAGAACAGGAACTCACAGCCACCAAGGCCTGACAGTGCCCTGCAGCCAGAGCTCAGCACACATCCAGAGAGGCAATTCCAGCATCTAAAAGAAAAAAAAAGAGAAGAAAAAAGTGATTTATTTTGTTTTAAAGTTACTTTAAGTTGTTCCAAGCAAAGCAAGCCTTGCTTTGGTTTCAGTTGGGTGAACAGTGAGCGGTGGGCACAGGGCACGTCATTAATGCCCAGAGGATGGGGCTTTGTGGGGGAAGAGCAGCTGATGGAGTTGCCCAGTCCAATTCCTGCCCAAGGCCTGATGACCCAGGACAAACCCTCTGGCAGGCAGTGGTTTTGTTCCCTCTCATGGTCAGTGCCCCGTGTGTCCCTGTGGGCAGTGCCAGGCTGGGGACAGGCACACGGAGCTGGCAGCACTCTCTGCCCCAAACAGCCTTGGGTGGCAGCGCAGCCCCGGGGATCGAGGGGGGCTGGAGGCGGCCCAGGAAAGGCCCCCCCGCTCCCCCCGGGCAGCTCCACAGCCCCCCTGCCCTCTCTGCCACGGGGGCCCCGCTGCTCCCCCGGCTGGCACAGAGCCCCCTGCCCACGGCTGGCAAATCAGGGACAGGGCTCAGCCTCGCTCCAGCCCCCCACACAGGAGCAACTCAGGGCTCAGCCCAACATTTCCCTGCTTGGCCACTGCAGAGACCCTCAGTTCACCTCAACACATTCCTTCTCTTCCCAGCAGATTACCTGAACTTTAACACCCCCAGTTTTCTGTGTCTCTCACCACTCATCACCTCAGGTTACCTCAATGTGTTCATTCCCTGCCCTGGAGAGAATCAACCCCCTTTTTAACCCCTAAAGTTTCCCCTTCCAGCCCACTCCTGACTACCTCTTCTTGAAGACGAAAGAGTCACTCTCTCTCTGAGTTTACCTACTTTTTAAATTCCAGAGTCTTCCCTACTGCACACTCCTGATTACCTCTTTTGGACCTCCAAATATTTATTCTCCACCCTGGAGAGGTTCTCAAGTGTTACCTGTCCACTGATGACTGCCTTAGTTGATCCCAAAATGTTCATTCTCTCTGCCAGACACTGCCACACATTTTACCCCCAGAATCCTCTCTGGGCCTGCTGGAGTGTCCACTCCTGGTTGCCTTCTCTGCACCTCTCAGGATTCATTCTGGACCCTGGAGATTACCTCAAAGATTTCTGCCCTAAATGTCCCCACCTGGCCACCACTGATTCCCTCAGTTGACCTCATGATGTCCTTTCTGTCCCCTGGAGATCATGGCCAGGCTTCACGAACGAAGATTTGGGAAGGGCTCTACCCACCTTTGTTGCAAGCGTGCTGGTGGCTAAAAAGGCCAATATTAGACAGGCACGACCGGTTGCAAAAGGCACAGCAGAGAGACTCCTTAGGTGGTAAATTCTGCAAGACACGGTTCTTTCTGCGGTGTCTTTTCTCCTCAGGGGTGACCCTGCTGCGTTCTCAAAGGCATCAGCAGCGTCAGAGATGCTGTGTCTCCAGACCTCCCGACTGGAGGCCAGAGCAGACCAGTTATGATGATCAATATGGCCAAGGCTGAGATGTTGTTTCAGGGAGACCTTGTGTCTTCTCTTCGGGGCTCCTCTCTTGCGGCAGCCGGTGGCAAGTTCACCGTAGAGCAGGATCTTAGGGAGGGGGTGGTTGGTCCTTCATCCTGGAGACATGTCCTGCCCAGTGCAGCTGTGTTCTCAGCAACATGGCCTCAATGCTTGGGACTGCTGCTTGTTCTAGAACAGATGGATTAGTCACATCATCTGACCAGTGAATGTTTAGGAGTGTACAGAGGTAACCTCATTCAAAACCCCCAGAGTTTTAACTCAAAATATTCGTTCTCTGTCCTGGACATTACCTCAAGTTTTACCCCTGTAATTTTCCCCATATGTCCACAACTGATTACCCCAGTTTACCTCATGGTGTACATTCTCTCTGCTTCATGTGACCTCAAAGTTTACAAACAGAAATTTTCCCTACCTGCCCAACACTGACTGCCTCACTTTACTCCAAGTTATTCATTCTCTCTGCTACAGATTTTACTCCCAAAATTCTCCTTACCTACCCACATGTAATCAGCTCATTTGTACAAATACATGTTCATTCTCTACTCTGTGGGCTACCCCAAGTTTACCCTAAAACACTCCCCAACTGTCCACCACTGAGTACCTCATTTATCCTTCAAAATATTCAGTCTCTGCCCTGGACATTTCCTCAAGTTTTACCCCCAGAGGTTTCCCCCCATCCTGCCCACTGCTGACTGCCTCAGTGTCCATCAGGAGGTACATCCTCTCTGCTACAGGTGACCTCACACTGCATTTTCCCCAGTCCTCCACATCTCAGCAACTCACTTCTACATCAAGATGTTCATTCTCCACCCAGCAGACCACCTCCAGTTCACTCTCAACACTTTCCCCACCTGTCCAACACCCAGTAACTCATGTTCACCTCAGAAGATTCACCCTCTGCCCTGCAGATTCCCACAAGTTTTAGCCCCCACATTTTCCCTGGAGGTCCGCAAGGTTTACCCCAGTTTACCCCAGGAGGTGCATTCTCTCTTCTCCACGTGTCCACTGATTTTACAAACAGAAATTTCCCTACCTGCCCACCACTGACTGCCTCACTGGACCTCAAAAGGCTCATTTTCTCCCCTAGGTGACATCCAGACTTATCCTCAGAGTTTTCCCTGCCTGCAAACTACTTATTACTTCATTTTTACCTCCAAAGATTTGTCCTCTGCCACAGAGATTACCTCAAAGTTTCCCCCAAAACCTCCTTACCTGTCCACTACTGATTACCCCAGTTTACCCCATGAGGTGCATTCTCTCTGCTGCACATTACTTCAGGTTTGACAAACAAAACTTTCCCTCCCTACCCACTACTGACTGCCTCACCTTACCCCAAAAGATTCATTCTCTCTGGGACAGATTGCCCCACATTTTACTCCCAACATCTGCCTTACCTGTCCATGCCTGACCAGCTTGTTTGTACCTACAGAGGGTCATTCTGCACCCCACAGACACCTCAGGCTTATCTCAAACCTCTCCAGACCTCTCTGCCATCGAGTGCCTCATCTTTACCTCAACAGGTTCCTTCTCTTCCCAGCAGATCACCTGAACTTTAACACCCACAATTTTCTCTGTCTCTCACCACTCATCACCTCAGGTTACCTCAGTGTGTTCATTCCCTGTCCTGGAGAGAATCAACCTCCTTTTTAACCCCCACAGATTTGACCCTCACAATTTTCCCTACAAGTCCTCCACTGAGTACCTCATGTTCACCTCTCAATATTCATTCTCTGCTGTGCAGATTACCTCAGATATTTCCCACCCAATTTTCCCTACGAGTCCACAACTGATTACCCCAGTTTACCTCAGGATGTACATTCTCTGCTCCACGTGACCTCAAATTTTACAAACAGAATTTTTCCCTACCTGCCCAACACTGACTGCCTCACTTTACCCCAAGGTATTCATTCTCTCTGCTACAGATTGCCCAGATTTTACTCCCAAAATTCTCCTTACCTACCCACATGTAATCAGCTCATTTGTACAAATACATGTTCATTCTCTACTCTGTGGGCTACCCCAGGTTTACCCTAAAACACTCCCCAGCTGTCCACCACTGAGTACCTCATTTATCCTTCAAAATATTCAGTCTCTGCCCTGGACGTTTCCTCAAGTTTTACCCCCAGAGGTTTCCCCCCGTCCTGCCCATTGCTGACTGCCTCAGTGTCCATCAGGAGGTACATCCTCTCTGCTACAGGTGACCTGAAATATTACAAACACAAATTTTCCCTACCTGCCCACCACTGACTGCCTCACTTTATCTCTAAATGGTCCTTCTGTTCTCTACAGATGAGATCAACTCTTACACCCAACATTTCCCTTCCTCTACATCACCCATTTTCTCTTCCTGACGCCCCACATTTCCATTCCATCCCTACACATTCCCTGAGTGTTTCCCTCCCAAGCATCCTTCCCTTCTTCCCTCTTTAAGAACTCACACTCCAGCCCCAGGCTCTCCACTCCCCCCTCAGTGGGACCCCTCCAAAATGCCACCTCCCTCCCCTCTGCAGCACCTCACCTTTTCCTTCAGAAACAGTTGATGGGTCCCCTCGAAATTATCCCAAGTTTGCAGCTACAAATGTCACCTCTGTCCCTGCCTGTTCTCCCAGGTTTCCCCAGCTGGGAGCTGCAAGGAATTCAGGCCAGTGAATGGACATCAGGGAACAGCTGTACATGCAAAGGCAGAAAGAGAAGATCTGTCAGCAAAAGGCACAAAGAGGGGGACAGGTTTCAGAAAACATTTCTGCAATCTAATGAATAACTCTTTCCAGTTTCCCAGGGAGAAGAACAGGAACTCACAGCCACCAAGGCCTGACAGTGCCCTGCAGCCAGAGCTCAGCACACATCCAGAGAGGCAATTCCAGCATCTAAAAGAAAAAAAAAAAAAGAAGAAAAAAGTGATTTATTTTGGTTTAAAGTTACTTTGAGTTGTTCCAAGCAAAGCAAGCCTTGCTTTGGTTTCAGTTGGGTGAACAGTGAGCGGTGGGCACAGGGCACGTCATTAATGCCCAGAGGATGGGGCTTTGTGGGGGAAGAGCAGCTGATGGAGTTGCCCAGTCCAATTCCTGCCCAAGGCCTGACTGGCCCAGGACAAACCCTCTGGTAGGCAGTGGGTTTGTTCCCTCTAATGGTCAGTGCCCCGTGTGTCCCTGTGGGCAGTGCCAGGCTGGGGACAGGCACACAGAGCTGGCAGCACTCTCTGCTCCAAAGACACTTCTGGGCTCCTTGGCAAACTGCCTCTGACACTTGGTTTTCTCCAGAAGAAATTAAGGAATTGCTCATGGCAGTTTGGAGATGAAGTTATCCCAAAGGGAAGGAAAGAACAAATATTCCTGTCAGAGCCCTTGGGACCTGCTGGGCTGAATTGGGAAGGGCCCACTATCTGCAGAGCAAATACAGGACAACCTCAATCACAAAGCCCAGACTGTCAAGTGGGGTGTGAAAGCACCACTGGGACAAACCTCCACTCTCCTGATTCTTTTCAGGGGCTGCTCCAATCCAGCTCTGAAGCTGCCAAGCCCAAACTGTCCCCAGCGCTCTGGAACAACAGGATCTTCCCAGGGATGATGTACTGGAAACACAGCCCTCATTCTCACCCTCCACACGCTCCCAGGCTCACCCCAAATTCAGGACAGGGGGCCAAAGGCCACTCGGGCCGGGGCTCTCTCTGTCTCTGCGGGCTCAGGGACTGCAGCCACCAGGGCCCTCCAGCACGGACAGCCTGGACCCAGAGCAGATCCCTGGGGATTAGCAGCATCCTGGGCACCCCTGGAGACAGAAACCATCAGCCTCTGGGATAGCACTTCATTGCCAGCACACACAGCCTGCCAAATTTAGGGGGGCAGCTCTCGGACCACAAAGCCCAGTCTGACCCAGTTCTCCTGGGCACCAACACGGACTCCACAAACCCACAGGAATGACAATCTTCTGCTGCTTTGACAAACTTCAGCCCAGCTTTGCAAACCTCAGTCCCTGCAGCTTCTGCTCTCCAGAGCCCCGTTCAGGGCTGGCTCCAGTTCCCTGGAGAACCTGCCCCAGCCCCACTCTGGGCCAGCCTGAGCAGAAGGCACTGGGCTGCACAAGGAAGAACCCTCCCCTGGCTGCTGCAGCTGGAGGGAGATCCAGCTCCCAATGGAACCCTGGGAACAGCCTCCCAGATAGTCTCTACCCACCCCTTGGCAGTGGCTCAGAGTGGCAGCAGCTCCAGTGCCAGCTGGGTCCCTGCACGAGTCCTTGTCCCAGCCCTGCCACACGGACACACACGGGAGACACCCACGGGCACACAGGCCTTGCTTGCACAACTCCTCACCCACAGCTGAGGGAAAGCCACAAGATTAAGAAATACCCTGGGCTGAGAGCACTCATCACTCCAGTCCATCAGGACTTGGAGGCAGTTGGGTAGGCAACAGACCCAAATTCTAATCCTACCTCTAAATTTCTAACAGGTTCTCTTAGAACGATCCTGGACAGGAACTCAGACAACAGAACCCATAGACTGCACAAGCAATAACAGAAGGTTTGCCAGGAAGAACAGGAGTTCCTTGTTTTCCTTAACACTCTGGGACTGGAGGACCCAATCTTTGCAACCAAGGGACACCAGAGGTGTGATTAATACTTAAACCTCTCCCCCATGGTTCTGTCTCAGAGAACTGGGCCAGCCCTGAGCTACTCCCAGGTGCCTGCAGTGCTTCGGGGAGGGGCAGGACGATGCCCCACTTCTGCTTGGAAACATTCCAGATGAGGAAAAGCCACTTCCCTTCTCTCTCTCTGACCCAGAACCAGAACAGTCCTGTAGGACAACACGGACTATGCACAGAAGGCCCGAGTCAGTGGGGGAAAAAGCCTAAACAAACCAAACCACCCCAAATTTCAAGATAAAAACATGCTGCTTCTTTAACAGGGGCACGCCAAACTCATTGAAGCCAGAGAGGATATTACAAACAAACAAATAAACAAACAAAAGACCCAAAAAGATGCTTTGCAGTGATACATTCCCTGCTTGATCATTCCAAAGGAAGTTCTCCACAGATCAAAAGCAAGTACCAACACTTGCTTGTCCTCTGTTGAAAATTAATGACTGGAGGGGCTGGACATGTCCAGTGAGGGTTCAGGGGTCTGGTGGGTCCTTTCTGGCTGATCCTGACCGGCCCAGGCCAAACCCAACCACCCCCATGGCTGCTCCATCCCAAACCCGGGGACAACATTCAGACAGTTTGGAAATACTCCCCTTCCCTGCTATTCCGTCCTTCCTTACACATCCAGTGCCCAGGGAACAAATGTCAACAGGCAGGAGGAGAGAAAGGTGTCCCTCTGACTTACCCCACCCCACGGGCAGCACCAGGAGCCCCCAGCCCGGCCGGCGGGGCTGCAGCCTCTTGCCTTTGGCTGCTCCCAGCCCAGGGCACTTGGCAGAGCTGGGCTGGATCAGGGCTTTGGCCTGGCCTGCAAGAGAGGAGAACAAGGCAATTAAGTGCACTGGGCAAGTCAAAGGCTCCTGCCCTTCACTCTTCTCTTCAATGGCTCACTAGAGAGTTTGAGCCATGAAAAATCCAGGGGGGACAACAAATGAAACGTGGCCTTTTCCAGCATCTTTATTCCTCTCTACTTCAGACACTAAAAGGAGGCTCATCTTTCTTACTGCATTCCTTGCCCCACTTGAACAGAACCTTCTTCATTCCAAACCCCCCTTGGGAGTTAGTCAATCCTCTGCCATTGGACTTTGGGCAAAGGAAGAGACACCTGGGATGCTGGAGCCCAGGAAATGAGGGAGAGGAAGCTGACAGGGAGAGGATTCAAGGCACTCCAGAACTCAGAAATATGTTCATGCCTTGCCAGCCCACCCCAATTCTCTGCCACCCACCTGAGCTGGGCAGGTGAGGCCAAGGCTCCCCTTCCTCCTGCCAATCACTGTCCCAGCACACGGATCCCCGTGCTGGGCAGCACTTGGAAAAACTTGGGAAAGGCAAAAGGAAAATGGCACTGCCTGTCAGAAAACAAGTGTCCGTGAACAAACCTTCTGGACAAATTTAATCCCATCCCTCTGCTCCAATAAACACAGGGCAGGCAGGTCTCTCCAGCCCAGGGAGAACAGGAAGGAGAACTGCAGGAACACAGGCAGGCACAGGCAGCTCTTGGCACTTCTTCCCTGCAGACCTCTCTGCACTTGGGGCTCTTGGCACTTCATTTATAAAGAAGGGGGGGACAGCAGCCCAGGAATGCCCCTCAAAAACAGGGCCCTGGGCAGCTGGAGATTAGAGGAGGGGAGTTGGGAGGGGAGACACAGAGAGAGAACAGGAACAGGGGTTGTTTGGGAAGAGGCTGGGTGTCCAGCAGGGAGGGGAACTGGAAACATGGGAGGCTGGAGGAATGCAGGGGGTGAGCACGAGCCTGCCTTGGATGGATCCTTTTTCCCTTTGCTCAGGGGCCTCAACTCCACCCTCTCTGAGAGCAGTAGGGAACTGCTGCAGGGGAAGAGTTCCTTTAGGCACAGGCAGTGATGCAGCCACTGGGGCAGGGGAAGAGGGGACAGGAACTGAGAGCAACTGACACAAAAACGACACAATCACCACTGAAAGGGACTTTATTGAGCTGCAACACAAACACAGTCACAGCAGGCTAGGGCCAGAGGTGCCCACAGCACCACCAACACAGCAGCTGGGCTTGCAGGAACACCATCTACTCAAGTTATGGAGCCAGGGGCTGACAGTTGGGATCCATCCGAAAGATGCTCTCAGGCAGCAGGGCCAAGTCCTGCCCAGTCACTGCACAGTTCAGCCCCAGCACCAGTGGCATTTTCTGCCTCTCCCTCCAATATCATTTGGGACCCAACAGTTCAATGCTGGGGAATTTTAGCTTCATCAATGTTTTACAAAGTTATGCTTCCTGAGAACTGGTGCATTTTTGAGTCTTCCTGACTCTTCCAGTGCTGCACTTGCCAGGATCCTTTGGGCCTGGTGTTTTGCTGACAGACAGGGCACTGCAGGAAGCAACTTCCCACCAGTCATGGAATAATAGGAACAGCTTAAACAAACCCAATCCAACACCTGGGATACAGATTTAGGGGATACAACAGGAAAGGAGCAAGGCATCCCATCCTGAGTGCCCCAGAGACAGAACTGTGGCTCAGCAGAAATGCCTCCCCCACGGCCCCCTCCGCTCCCCCCCAGCCCACACGGCAGCCCCGGGGCAGCCGATCCCGCAGGCTCCTCAGGGCCAGCAGCCCCGGGGCTCAATTCTCAGCCAACTTCTCATCCTTTCCTTTGCTCCTTTGATCCCTGGGCAGGGCAGAGCCACGGGAGAAGCACCTTCCTGTCATTGATCACAGAGACAGCAACTCTGTTGTTCATAAAATCAGTACAATAATTACTGGGATTAGTGGATGGATTAAAGTGTTCAAAAACTTTGTAGCAGGTGGTGAGAATCCTGTAAATATGTCCCACCACTGGGGAGCAGGGAGTTGTTCTAACCTGATGCCCAAAGGTCACTAATTGACCCCTATAGTTACTGTTTGCATTTGGTGATCAAGTCAAGTCTTATTTCAGATTTGCAGGGCAATAATTTGCACTTACATACAAAAATCCCTAGTTTACTTACATTGAAGTGTGTTATTTTTCCAGCACGATATCAGTCGGTGCACTGCAGCAATTCAGGAGACAAAATCCAGTTAATTTTTGCAATCCAGGATGTGAATATCGTCCTCCAGATCAGTTCATTGGTACCCATTAAGTCATTCTCTGCCTTATTTCTTTGTATTACAATATACACACTATGGCATGGACTACTTTTGCCTCCCCCCGTCGTGACTCTGGCACGGGTTATGTGCTCCTGCTTTCCAAAAGTGCTTCCCACTGAGAGATTTGGCTGACCCAGCCGTGAGCCATGCATGCTCCCTCTCTTCTCCCAGCACTTGCTTTGGGGCTTTTCCCCATTTCCCAGTGATTTGTGCTCACTGTCCAGGGGATCTACACTTGCTGCTTAAGCCACAGGGCCGTTGGCAACTCCCTCCCGAGGCCTCGCTCCTGCCCTGACCCCTGCTCTGGCTCTGGCTTGGATCCACCATCTCTATTCCATGGTGCTGCCTTCCTGAGCATGGCCTGGCCTGTGCACCCTGGAGGAGCTTTTTACCCAAGGCCTTAGGGGGATTTCAGGCCCTCTTATCATTTGTTGTTCCCACTAAAGCCCAAGAACATACTCAGAGCCACTTCTCCAACAGGGTCTATCTTGGGCTGGCTTCCAGTAACTTCCTATTCCCAAATCCTGAGGGCACTTCCTTCCTACCTGTAACAGTTCCTTGGGATACATGCCTGGAATAAAGACAAGTGCCACAAACATTCAAACACACAAAATATCTTTATTGTAGTGAGAATAATAATAATAATAAACTTAGCAAAGAGAATCAAAAGTTAAAAAAGGATACAAATTAACTACCTTAGCATGTGGCATTAAAACAAATACTAAGAACAGCATTCAATACAGTATAATATTAACTAGTAAAAAGGGAGTCAAAGGGATACCAAAAAGGATCTTAACACAATATTATGGATCACTATTAACACGCTATTTGGTTAGTAAAAGGGGAAATTAAAGGGAAAATATTATGAATACTAAATAAAGGGTATTAAAGGAACACTAAAGGATATTTAAAGTCTTCCTTCTCAGTGGCTTCCCATCACTAAACTGTGCCTACCCCCCAGACAGGCAGGGCTGTCAGGACCTGCAGCAGCTGGTCGGTGCCCATCCCTTCGCGGGCGTCCCCGCGGAGCAGCACAGGCTCGGTGGCAGGATGAGGATGGCTCAGCTCAGCAGTCCTGACAGCCCATTTTTATCAGCTCCACATTACACCACGTAGGGCCAGGACGCAGTGTAAGGGGAGGCCTGAATGGCAGCCAAACCCCGCCTGAGCATTGCCTGATGGCAACAGTCTGGGCCTGCCCTACTTGGAGGGCAAGGGGCCAGCGACCCCTGCCCACAGCATCTTCCTCTCACCATCATCTTTCTCACCCCTGGGTATGACCTCTACCCTTGTGTTTCAAGGGCAGAGGTATCTATCTGGCAATATGTAGCAGAACCAAGGAAGAACTCAGCTCTCAGAACAGGGGATATCAGGCTGACTTGCTGAAAAGCACAATGGACCTTACAATTAGCTTGTGCCATCAAGTTACATTGTACCAGACTCTAGCTGGTTTCACATCCTAATAGGATTTCTTTCTCACACCTCTATGCTCCACTGATCACCTAATTCAAAAGTTCCCCCCTTACATTACCATACTTCTGCCAGAGGCTCCAAGGGGCATCATTAGCACTGGCAGGAACCTTTAGTTCCCCCTCTCTGGCTCGTATTGGCCACAGGTCCAGAGCCTGTTGAATTGCTCCCTGAGCTGTTTCAAACCCGCCTGGCTGCTCATTTCCCACTCAAACTCACACTTCTGTCCTGGGACTTTACGGCACGGGCCAAGGATTGGTCCCAAAGGAGGACCTTCTTGTCACCAAAAGCCAAACAAACCAATAAACTGCTGGGCTTCCAACCTGCTCTGGGGGTGACAAAGCCTCAAGTCACTTGCCTAGTCCTGGGCAACACTTCCTGGGGACCACAACGCCACTGAGTTCCTAAAAATATCACAGGTTGGGGAGGTGCTTGAGTTCTGTCTGGATTAACTCCCCCCCTTTCTTTCCACGTGCTGCACTACTCACTCTAATTGTGCTTGTACTCCCTGAACCACTCCCTCACCCATCCAACCATCCCTTGTCCCCTCTCTGACAAGGACAGGGGGTCCAGGTGTTCTGCCACACTCCCAGGGCAGAGGGTGGGACTGTGGAGCCACCCTCGAGGGGGGGAAACGTGCCCAGGGAAAGGGAACTGCCCTCAGTGTTCCCCAGCACAAGGCAGCCCTTGGAAAAATCCACTGCAATGGGACACTCAGGGACAGCAACAAGCACTGCACAAGGCTGCTCTGGCACAGGACCAATTTGAAGCTCAGCTTTTCTCTGGACCACTTCACTTGGTTTCCCACCTCATCCTGCAGTCAAAACTTGCTGCCCTTGCAACTTTTTAGGGTGACCATAAATTAGAGGCCTCTGCTCCAGCACCCACAAGGGCCTGAACCGTCTGACAGGATCCATTTTTCCAGGGAATTCAAAGCTCCACCTGAGGACCAGGGTCTTTTCTCACCCATCCTTCTGCTGGAGCTTGGCCTCCATCTCACTCTGCTTTCAGTTCTTTCCAGGGTTACAACATTTGCAGCCCTGGCCCTGGGTGGAGCTCGGCATCCTGATCCCATCCCTCCTGGCCCCCGGAACCGCTGACTCAGCAATGGGGGCCCTCCATTGCCAAGGGCACGGGCCCGTCGGGGCTCACGGTGGGAGCAGGAGGTCGAAGGCTCCATCCCTCCTGCTACAACCTTCCACCACTACAGCCAACAGAGGAGCCTCCCCAGCCCTGCCTCCCAAGCCATCCTGAGCAAACCCAGCCCAACTCCACAGGACAAACTGCTCCCTGTCTGCCCAGCCCAGTCTAATCCCAGAGGCTCCCAGATCATGCAGAAGAACTACTCAGGAGATCAGAGACTCCAGTCCATCTCTTCCTAGCACAGGTTTGGGTGAGTTTGGCAAAGAGGGAAACTGAGGAATTCCCCAATGTTTTCCCAGTTTAACCCCTGTCACACCAGTCACCTTAACACTGCCAGTCCTTAATTCTCCCTCAATTGGGTTAAGGACTGAGGAAGTTGGACCTGTGTCTGACCAGGACATGTGCAAACCAAATGCTGGGGACTGGAACACACACCTTACACTCCTGCAGCTCTTACCCTTACAGTCAAGAGAAAACAGCCAATTGGACCATCACTGCTCATTTCTTAATCCCAATCCCACACTTCCTTTGCAGTTGGAGCACCACTTTTAGAACCCAGTTACAGTCCATTAGAGAGCTCTATGTCTAGCATGGACAGGGACCCCTGGGATACTCTCAGCAATGCCTGAATCCATTGCAGGGACCTTGCTTTGAGCTCCCCAGGGCCGGGCACCCCGAGGATCTCCCCGAATAATCCTTTCGGTGCGCGCTGGAGTCCTCGGGGTGCCCCAACCCGGGGGGCACCAACAGCACTGTCCCTCCAGGGGGCCCAATTTGGTCCCAAAATGCAGGGGGATCTTGCCTGTGTCCCAGACTGGTCCGGGGATCTGAGGCCCTTCCCGAGAAAATCTCGGTGCCGGCGTGAAGGGCCAGAGATCCCTTGGAGCCACGGGAGAGCAGGCACAGAGTCCCTCCTGCAGGGCCAATTCTGCTGCCTGAACTCAGCTCTTCAAAGAAGCCTCTAAGATGCAGCTGGTGAGGTTTAGAAGCCAGGCATTCCTTGCTTACAACACCCTACCATGATCCCAGCCCACTAGGTGCCCTGGCAATCAGCTCCCAAAGGGCACACACAGGTGTCTCCACTGCAGCTGATGGGAGGGGTCAGCATTACATGAGGGTTCATTTTCCTTCCCTGCATTCCTGTTCCACGTTCAGGACATTATCCAACACTTACTACCATACACACCTACCCTTAGAAGGTTTCCAAGGGGCTTCACCGAGGGCCTTTGCAGGTCTGCTCTGTCTGGAGCCCTCAAAGTCCTCAGTGCCTGCCTTAGGAACCTCAACACAACTCACCTACTTACACAGGCACTTGGTGCTGCTTGGCTACTGCCTCACTTCCCTTCTTCCTTCTTTCTTCACCTCCCTTGGTTGGTCCCTTTAAATTCCTTGGCTCAGTTCTGTGCAGTTTCCAGGCTACATCCCACTGCAAAAAGGATTAGCTCTTGTTACATCTCAACACTCAGATATCATTCCCACTTTTTTCCTGACACTTGGCCATTAGACCAGTGTCTCATTATTTAAAGTAGAGTTTGACTCCTCAGTGACAACAACAGCTACAGCCCTGAATCATAACTACAGCCCTGAGACACAAACACGGATGGGAACTCTGAAGGATCCACTTTGTTCTGCTCACCAACCAAAAGGAGCTTTCTGAACTCAAGAAGAAGAGACTCAACATCCTTTTTCTGCAACTTTGGCTGCTATAGATGTGACCCACAAGACCTGGAAAGGCCCTTCCCACTTCACCTGCAGGGCTGGCAGTGCCACCACTGGACACGGACCCAGTGGCAGGGCAGGAACGGAGGGGCTGGGGCGTCCAATCCATCGGCCCAGGCGGCACCAGGAGTTCCTGGAGTTCCTGAGGGGAGAGCCTCAAGCCAACAAAGGATTATGGAGATCATTTTAAATTTTAATATGCATATCTCCTGGAATATGGGGACTTGGACAAGGCCTACTGGTGCAACAAGGACACACTCAAGGCTATCTATTAAAAGCATCTACTAGCACTCAAAAGCTGTCACTATCCTTCTTTCAGGGGCAACTCAGGAAACTCTGTTGGCCAAGAGCCTCCAGGAGGATTTCCAGCTTTTGGGGCTCCCTTTTAACCATTTTTCCCATCACTCTAGTTGGGACTATCACCAGCCCTACAGGGGGAACAGCCCACAAAGTTCACTTGCAGGGATGCCATTAATTGAAAGTCCCTTGTTGGGGGGTCACTGCACACCTTGTCCTTTGTTTGCCCTCCCCAGCAAAGATGCTTCCAACAGTTCTGAGAGATCTGGCAGACCCAGAGCTCTCCTCAGGGAATGCTTTAGCTGCTTAAAGGCTGCCCTTGCACCATCTAGCCAAGACAGCAAATGCTTACAGGCTGTTCTTAAAAGCTGGTAAAAGCATCTTCCCACACATCCAGAGGGAGCAATCCAGAGTCCACCCCGTCCTACCATTCCCAGGAAGGCAGTTCATGGGCTGTCTGGGGCTCAGGGAAGAGTCAGGTGACTTCTTTTCTTCCTTCCTGCTTTCCAGATTTTCTCCTTCAAAAGCAACAGCCATCTTTTAAACCTAAGGTTGTCATTCAAGGTGGTTCTCTCAGGTCCTGCACTCATCAATCATCTTGGCCATTGGTTCCTTGGCAGGTTCTTGCATTCACATCCTACAAGCAAACCAGGATGAGCCAATTTAGTTGTTACTGCAACCAATCCAAGCTGGAATTCTGATTTTAAAGGATACTGGCTTTGCCTTACCCATATAGATCCCACATCAGGGGTAATACCTACAGGTTCTGCCCTCTTCCACTCTCCTGGAACTCCACTGGCCCACACCACAGGAACAACTGCAGCTGCCACTTCAGTCGGGACCTTGCTGCTGACAGGAGTTATTCCCTGCAAAACAAGAGCTGCTGCTTTGACACATTTAGTTCCAGCAATTACAGTTTTCCATTTCGTTTCTGTCTCAACTTTTCCACTCAATCGCTTCCTAGCACAGGTTTGGGTGAGTTTGGCAAAGAGACAAACTGAGGAATTCCCCAATGTTTCCCCAGTTTAACCCCTGTCACACCAGTCACCTTAACACTGCCAGTCCTTAATTCTCCTTCTCTTGTGTTAAGGACTGAGGAAGTCGGACCTGTGTCTGACCAGGACATGTGCAAACCAAATGCTGGGGACTGGAACACACACTTTACACTCCTGCAGCTCTTACAGTCACATTCCAGGGAAAACAGCCAATTGGACCATCACTGCTCGTTTCTTAATCCCAATCCCACACTTCCTTTGCAGTTGGAGCACCACTTTTAGAACCCAATTACAGGCCATTAGAGAGCTCTATGTCTAGCATGGACAGGGACCCCTGGGATACTCTCAGCAATGCCTGAATCCATTGCAGGGACCTTGCTTTGAGCTCCCCAGGGCCGGGCACCCCGAGGATCTCCCCGAATAATCCTTTCGGTGCGCGCTGGAGTCCTCGGGGTGCCCCAACCCGGGGGGCACCAACAGCACTGTCCCTCCAGGGGGCCCAATTTGGTCCCAAAATGCAGGGGGATCTTGCCTGTGTCCCAGACTGGTCCGGGGATCTGAGGCCCTTCCCGAGAAAATCTCGGTGCCGGCGTGAAGGGCCAGAGATCCCTTGGAGCCACGGGAGAGCAGGCACAGAGTCCCTCCTGCAGGGCCAATTCTGCTGCCTGAACTCAGCTCTTCAAAGAAGCCTCTAAGACTCAGTTGGAGAGGCTTAGAAGCCAGGCAACCTTTTATTCCTATGCTCTTGAATCATTCCAGCCCGCCAGGTCTCCTGGCAATCAGCTCCCAAAGGGCACACACAGAGCTATCTCCACTGCAGCTGATATGGCAGCATGACAGGAGGATTCATTTTTGTTCTCTACATTCCTGTTCCACATTCAGGGCATTATCCAACACTTACTACCATACACACCTACCCTTAGAAGGTTTCCAAGGGGCTTCACCGAGGGCCTTTGCAGGTCTGCTCTGTCTGGAGCCCTCAAAGTCCTCAGTGCCTGCCTTAGGAACCTCAACACAACTCACCTGTTTACAGTGTAAACTTAGTGCTGCTTGTCTACTGCCTCACTTCCCTTCTTCCTTCTTTCTTCACCTCCCTTGGTTAGTCCTTTTAAATCCCTTGGCTCAGCTCTGTGCAGTTTCCAGGCTACATCCCACTGCAAAAAGGATTAGCTCTTGTTACATCTCAACACTCACATATCATTCCCACTTTTTTCCTGACACTTGGCCATTAGGCCAGTGTCTCATTATTTAAAGCAGAGTTTGACTCCTCAGTGACAACAACAGCTACAGCCCTGAATCATAACACAGGCTGAGACACAAACACAAATGGGAACTCTTAAGGATCCACTTTGTTCTGCTCACCAACCAAAAGGAGCTTTCTGAACTCAAGAAGAAGAGACTCAACATCCTCTTTCTGTAACTTTGGCTACTATAGATTTGACCCACAAGACCTGGAAAGGCCCTTCCCACTTCACCTGCAGGGCTGGCAGTTTCAATATCCCCAGTTTTCCATTTCGTTTCTGCCTCAACTTTTCTACTCAATCTCTTCCAAGCAGAGGTTTGGGTGAGTTTGGGAAAGAGACAAACTGAGGAATTCCCCAATGTTTTCCCAGTTTAACCCCTGTCACACCAGTCACCTTAACACTGCCAGTCCTTAATTCTCCCTCGATTGGATTAAGGACTGAGGAAGTTGGACCTGTGTCTGACCAGGACATGTGCAAACCAAATGCTGGGGACTGGAACACTCACCTTGCACTCCTGCAGCTCTTACCCTTACAGTCAAGAGAAAACAGCCAATTGGACCATCACTGCTCATTTCTTCTGTGCCACAGCAACATCATTCCAGGGCTCTCACTGCCAACCTTATGCTTCTCCCAGCAGCTCCAGTGGCACCAAAACTTGTCCTGAAGGCACAAAGGCTCCTTTTGGGAGCACCACGTCCTATCTAGACTGTAGCACTGGAATTCCATCTCCTGTACAAGCTGGGAGAAGCAGGGAAGAAAACCAGGACCTTACAGGTGAATTGGGGGCACCTCTTCATCCTACAGCAGCTCCAAGAAAGGTACTGAGTCAACACCTCACCAAAAACACAAAAAAACAACTGCCAACACCTCAACAATCACTCCAGTTTTCAATTAATAAAGCAACACTGAAGAACAGCTTTTCAGACACTTGGGAAGAGTCCATCCCACTTTAACCAGTTTGTAGGACTCGTTCCCAGCCTCCTGAGGTTCATTTCCCACCTCACTCGGGGCTGCAGTACACCTGGTTCTACACACACACACAGGGAGCTGCTGCTCCCGGATTCCAGTCTCCTGGTTCTCCTTTGAACTGCTCCAGCTGTTTGCCCAGCTCTCCAGTGCCCATTCCTTTGCCCACTGCACTTGTTCACAGCCCCAGGGCTCCCAGGGCCACCCTGGGCTCTCCCCTGCCCTGACACTCAGGGCTCTTTCCCAGCCTGACTCCATCCAGCACTGACACAGCTGCTGCACCTGCAATTCTCCTGCTCCTGCCCTCCCTCTGCCTGCAAAACACTCCTGCCAGCTCCTGCACCCCCACCTCTTACCTCCCAGGAAAACAGAGCTGCATCCTCCTGGATCCTCCAGCTGGATGCTGCTGGCTCTGGGCAGCTCCCACCCTTCAGCAGGGGATGCCAAAGGCAGCTCTGGGGACTGTCCCAAGGGCAGGGACACCCACTCTGGGTCACACCAACACTCAGCCATCTCAGGTCTGGGCTCTTCTGCCTGCAGGGCAACAAACAGCCAAGCAGGGACACTGGGACACTCCAAGGAAACAGGGACAACACACTCAGGAGCCTGGCACACCACAGCCCCCAAACCTGCCCAGGCTCCAGCTGCTGCACAGACCTGTGGCCACACAGGACCCAAACCCACCCCCAGCACAGACAACCCTGGGGAGGTCAAGCTGCTCATTCCCAACCACAACCAAACATCCACTGCCACTGTCTGCCAGCCCCTGCTCCCAGCAATCAATCATCTTGCCCATTTCCTTTCTTTACAGGTCCTTTCATTCACATTCTACTATCAAACCATCATCAGCAAATTTAGCTCTTACTAGAACCAATCCAGCTTGGCTTCCTAATTTTAAAGGATACTGGGTTTGCCTTACCAGGAGAGACTCTGGCTTAGGGGTAATTCTTACAGGTTCTGTCCTCGTCCATTTTCTTGGAATTCCACTGGCCCACACCACAGGAACAACTGCAGCTGCCACTGCAGTCAGGACCTTGCTGCTGACAGGAGTTATTATCCCTCTGTAAACACCAAACTGCTTCAATACAAACAATCCAGTGGACACTACAACTCCTTGGCACTTTCAGTGGAACCAGTGCAAGTCAGTTGCTAAGTTACACAAGGTTTTCTTCTCAAGTTGTAATTCATTAAGATATCAAAACAACAACAACTGTGAGATAAGAGATCCCCCCCAACGGTTCTACTTTCAGGGAAACAAAAACCCAAACCCCCATCCCCAGTACTACAATAGCTCAGGCGCCCAGAAAGGCCCAGGGGCTGTGCTGGGGCTTTTGGCTGCCCTGGAGCACAGGGAGGAACACGAGGTCACCACCCCACAGCCACAGTTGAGAACCCAAAGAGCAGTCACACCAGCAGCTCCTGCCAGCCCTGCTGTGCTGGGTCTTGGGGAGGAAGGGCACTGACCTTTCTTCCTGCCTAGGAGCAAAGAGCCTCCTTGCTGAGCACTTCTCCTGCCAAGGGCATCAGCTCAGAGAGGAAGTTCATCAAGGGCAACTTCTTGCACTGAGCAAGATTCCTCTTCCCTGGACAATCTCTTTCCAACTGAACTCAGAAGTACACACAAAAGTTCAGGTGTCACCTAAAATTTCTTACAAGAACCTCTGAGACTCAACTGATGAGTTATAGAAGCCAGGCAACCTTTTATTCCTATGCTCTTGAATCATTGCAGCCCGCCAGGTGCCCTGGCAATCAGCCCCCAAAGGGCACACACAGGTATCTCCACTGCAGTTGATATGGCAGCATTACAGGAGGATTCATTTTCCTTCCCTGCATTCCTAATCCCTACTCAGGACATTTTCCAACACTCATTACCATACACACCTACCCTTAGAAGGTTTCCAAGGGGTTTCACCGAGGGCCTTCGCAGCTCTGCTCTGTCTGGAGCCCTCATAGTCCTCAGTGCCTGCCTTAGGAACCTCAACACAACTCACCTGCTTACACAGGCACTTGGTGCTGCTTGGCTGCTGCCTCACTTCCCTTCTTCCTTCTTTCTTCACCTCCCTTGTTGGTCCCTTTAAATCCCTTGGCTCAGTTCTGTGCAGTTTCCAGGCTACATCCCACTGCAAAAAGGATTAGCTCTTGTTACATCTCAACACTCAGATATCATTCCCAATTTTTTCCTGACACTTGGCCATTAGGCCAGTGTCTCATGATTTAAAGCAGAGTTTGACTCCTCAGTGACAACAACAGCTACAGCCCTGAATCATAACTACAGCCCTGAGACACAAACACGGATGGGAACTCTGAAGGATCCACTTTGTTCTGCTCACCAACCAAAAGGAGCTTTCCTAACTCAGGAATAATAGACCCCAGGTCCTTTTTCTGCAACTTTGGCTGCTATAGATGTGACCCATAAGACCTGGAAAGGCCCTTCCCACTTCACCTGCAGGGCTGGCAGTGCCACCACTGGACACGGACCCAGTGGCAGGGCAGGAACGGAGGGGCTGGGGCGTCCAGTCCATCGGCCCAGGCGGCACCAGGAGTTCCTGGAGTTCCTGAGGGGAGAGCCTCAAGACAACAAAGGATTATGGAGATCGTTTTAAACTTTAATAGGTATATCTCCTGGAATATGGGGACTTGGATAAGGCCTCTACTGGTGCAACAAGGACACACTCAAGGCTATCTATTAAAAGCATCTACTAGCACTCAAAAGCTGTCACTATCCTTCTTTCAGGGGCAACGCAGGAAACTCTCTTTGCCAAGAGCCTCCAGGAGGATTTCCAGCTTTTGGGGCTCCCTTTTAACCATTTTTCCCATCACTCTAGCTGGGACTATCACCTGCCCTACAGGGGGAACAGCCCACAAAGTTCATTTGCAGAGATGCCATTAACTCAAAGTCCCTTGCCAGGGGGGTCACTGCACACCTTGTCCTTTGTTTGCCCTCCCCAGCAAAGATGCTTCCAACAGTTCTGAGAGATCTGGCAGACCCAGAGCTCTCCTCAGGGAATGCTTTAGCTGCTTAAAGGCTGCCCTTGTACCATCTAGCCAAGGCAGCAAATGCTTACAGGCTGTTCTTAAAAGCTGGTATAAAAGTCTTACCACACATCCAGAGGGAGCAATCCAGAGTCCACCCCGTCCTACCATTCCCAGGAAGACAGTTCATGGGCTGTCTGGGGCTCAGGAGGAGTCAGGTGACTTCTCTTCTTCCTTTCCCCTTTCCAGATTTTCTCCTTCAAAAGCAAAGGTTTCTTGGCTTTCCTTGCTCAAGGAGATGCAGCAAAGGCCATCTTTTAAATCCAATACTGGAAACTCCTCGAGATTGTCATTCAAGGTGGTTCTCTCAGGTCCTGCACTCATCAATCATCTTGGCCATTGGTTCCTTGGCAGGTTCTTGCATTCACGTCCTACAAGCAAACCAGGATTAGCCAATTTAGCTGTTACTGCAACCAATCCAAGCTGGAATTCTCATTTTAAAGGATACTGGCTTTGCCTTACCCATATAGATCCCACATCAGGGGTAATACCTACAGGTTCTGCCCTCTTCCACTCTTCTGGAACTCCACTGGCCCACACCACAGGAACAACTGCAGCTGCCACTTCAGTCAGGACCTTGCTGCTGACAGGAGTTATTCCCTGCACAACAAGAGCTGCTGCTTTGACACATTTAGTTCCAGCAGTTACAGTTTCAATATCTCCAGTTTTCAATTTCGTTTCTGCCTCAACTTTTCCACTCAATCGCTTCCTAGCACAGGTTTGGGTGAGTTTGGCAAAGAGACAAACTGAGGAATTCCCCAATGTTTTCCCAATTTAACCCCTGTCACAGCAATCACCTTAACACTGCCAGTCCTTAATTCTCCCTCAATTGGGTTAAGGACTGAGGAAGTTGGACCTGTGTCTGACCAGGACATGTGCAAACCAAATGCTGGGGACTGGAACACACACCTTGCACTCCTGCAGCTCTTACCATTACATTCAAGAGAAAACAGCCAATTGGACCATCACTGCTCATTTCTTAATCCCAATCCCACACTTCCTTTGCAGTTGGAGCACCACTTTTAGAACCCAATTACAGACCATTAGAAAGCTCCATGTCTAGCATAGACAGCTACACCTGGGATACTCTCAGCAATGCCTGAATCCATTGCAGGGACCTTGCTTTGAGCTCCCCAGGGCCGGGCACCCCGAGGATCTCCCCGAATAATCCTTTCGGTGCGCGCTGGAGTCCTCGGGGTGCCCCAACCCGGGAGGCACCAACAGCACTGTCCCTCCAGGGGGGCCCAATTTGGTCCCAAAATGCAGGGGGATCTTGCCTGTGTCCCAGACTGGTCCGGGGATCTGAGGCCCTTCCCGAGAAAATCTCGGTGCCGGCGTGAAGGGCCAGAGATCCCTTGGAGCCACGGGAGAGCAGGCACAGAGTCCCTCCTGCAGGGCCAATTTTCCTGCCTGAACTCAGCTCTTCAAAGAAGCTTCTAAGACTCAATTGGTTACTTTTAGAAGCCAGGCATTCCTACACACTATGAGATATTTTAAAAACTTACTGACTGAAAAAACATAAAGCTTTTATCAGTGACATCTGATCTCAAACAGACAGCTCCTTTCTCCTTTCAGTACAAAATTATTTTCACGGAATCATTTAATAGGAAGTGCCCAGGAACCCCAGACTGTGCTTTCTAGAACAGAAAATAAACAGAGGGAAGGAGCTTTGCACGAGTGTAACATACTCCAGAACACACCTGACTTTAGTTTTACTCTTGATGTTCAAATATAGCAGAAGACAAACACTCCAGCAGGAGAGCTGGCACATTACCCATGGTACCCTGAAAGTCCACCTTGAGAGAGCTGGAGAAAAATCGCAGTTGTGCCAGTCCCTTTTGCCTGCAGATGGCTGGGGATCCTCTCCATCCACCTCATGCTCTCCCAACAGCAGAAAGGGTGACCTCGGGGACATGGTGGCACTCGACATCCTGCTGAGAGAGCAAGGAAACCTTTAGCAGAAAGGGGAGTTGGAATCTAAAACTTCCTTTCCTGGGAGCTTTGTGAAGCCTGCAACCAAGAGGGGGGAAATTTGCAGCTCCTTTGGGGCAGGTGTCAACAGAGGCCAACAGAGCTTTCACCTTTTTCAGAAAACTGTGCCCCTTTTGGCTCCCTGGCAGCTCCAATGGCACCAGAACCCCCTTCCAGCACACCCACGGCTGTCACACACAGGCACCCACACACCTTTGCTCCAGCCCACACGTGGCCAACATTTCCTCACCCTGCACATCCCAAGGGCAGTAGTTTTGCTAGAGAGCACAGCAACCCCCCTGTCCTCACAAACTGCCTCCCTGCAAAAAAAGGAATCATTTCTCCTGGACACTTCGCCCACAGTCAAGGGCTTTTCAAATGTGCTCAGGGTCCCTCCCAGCTTCTGCCTGTCCTTGCATTTCAAGGCATGGGCATGTTTCAGCAGCAGAACCCAGCTCCTCACTGGCAGTAGAAGCCCTGCTCTTACCTGGACAGACTCCCGGGCTCGGCACAGCTGTGGCTCATGGAGCAGCTTCCCAAGGCCCTTCTCTCTCCCGGCAGGAAGCACAACTCGCCTCCACTCCCCAGCACCAGGGGAAACCACGAGCCAGGCTGCAAATTGACACAGAACGAGCAAAAAGCATTAATGCAGCACCAAAAAAAACCAAGCTGAAGCAGTCTTTGCCTCCCTGCACAGGGAAAGGGCTTGGAATTCCAAAGCAAAACTTGAGACACCCAGAGAGCACCAGCCCCGCAGTCCTGCCACGGCTCCCCCAGGGTCACCCGGCAGGGAAGGGCTTTACCCGGCCCCCGCTGCCCAGCACAACGCGCCCCTAAACGCCCCCCGGCTCCCCCGGTCCATAAACCCAGCGGCCAAGGCGCTCTCCCCTCCGCAGCCCGGGCAGCAGCGGGGCCGCACCCTCAGCCCTCACACACAACCGCCCGCACCCGCCCCGCCGGCCCTTTATACCGCGGGCCGGCAGCGCTGCCCAATCAGCACTCGAGCGCCGCCGCCCAATCCCAGCCCGCCTGTCCCCGCGGCCCCGCCCCGCCCGCTCCGCTCCGGGAGATCGGGAACTGGGGCCGGGAACCTGCTGCTGGGGGAGACACCCTGCACATGGAATTGCACACGGGCACCTGAACCCCGGGCCATTTTCTTGCCTCGGCAAGGCCCTGCGTTGCTCCCAGTCACAGGAAATCTCTGTTTCCCTGCCCATCCCTGGAGACGGGTGGCCCCTAAAATCCCCGGCAATCAGGAAGCCCAGGCTGCAGGAGCTGGCGGGACCCAGTGGCCGTGTGTGCTGTGTGACACCGTGTCCTGCAGCCCCACGGACCTGCACAGCAGGGACAGGTCCTGGCAGCGTTTCAGTGCCGAGGCCAAAGCTGGGGCTCAGGGACAGCTGGGGCACATGGCAGCTCTGGGAATCTCTGCCATGGATGTCTGGGCATTCCAGGACTGCCTGCTGGGCAAAGGAGCTTCTCTGCAGACTGTGGAACCAACAGGTCTCATGGACTGTAAGAAGCCAGAAGTGCTGCAGGACTGTAGAGGAATCTGGGTCAGAAGAGACAGTTAAAGGTCTCGAAGTCTGACCTCCTGCTCAGGCCACAGTCACCAATGGGATCGGACCGGGCTGCTCAGGGAGGGATCCAGTCATGTTTGGAAACATTCCACGGATGGGGATACAACAACCTCCCCAGGCAACCCATTCCATGAGCGACTGTCCTGACAAAAGACCTTCCCCTCCTATGCGGTTGGAAGCAACAGCTGGGCTGGCAGGAGCAGAACCTCCCTGCTGGGCCATTCCCCAGCAGCCCAAACGCCCTGTACGGGGCTCGGTGCGGAGGCCTGGGCGGCTCGTTCCTCCAGCTGGGCATTTTAGGAGCTGCCCTTGCCCCATCACTGCCAAGTCCCTCTGGCAGTGGTGCAGCTCCTCAGCTGGAGTGCCTCTGAGGGACCCCCGGCCACGTTTCCCAGCAGCTGAAGGAAGGGAGGCTCACCCCCCAAGCTGGGCTGCCTTTCTCTCGCTGCCTTTTCCCCACCTTTACACTGCAGTGACAAGAGCTGCACTTTCCCAGGGAACGGGGTAGTGCCAGGGGAGAGCAGCAGGCAGGAACCCCCTTCTTTTCTGCAGGCCAATGACTAACTGTGTGTGAAGGGACAGCGACTCTGGTACCAACTCCACCTCCCACTTCTTGTCACAGATCGATCTGAGGCACCTGTCCGGTCAATACCTGCCCTTTTCAGGAGCACCAGGCTTGTGTTCAGTGTCCTCATTGTAGCCCACGAATCCCTCTAGGTGTTAAATCGGCCTCTCTGTCCTGATTCTTCTAATAAAGAATTAGCATTTAATGAGAGATACAAATTATCCTGAGAGTGTCTATGTTACAAGCTCAGTTTGGCAGTGTTGCTATCCTGGAAAGTGTGGAACAGGGACTGTCATTTCTCCTTATGCTGCTCTTAAACACCATCCCTACATTGCCAGGAGAACTCTGGAGGGAGAGACAGAGAGTTTAAAACACGAAACCTTGGCATCGCAATTGTTATTTCTAAGGATGTGTTTCTATCTGATCCAGTTGTTGGGGTGATTACTCTGGAGAGTGTTTTGTACCTCAGGCAGTAAGTCTGATGGATCAGCCTCCTCGTGAGCAGGAACCAGCACGTTCCCCAAAGGAATGTTCTGCAGACTCTGTCAAACACAGCACGGAGGTGAGCAGGAGTGGTGCTTGTGCACAGCTGAAGTGAAGCACACTTGGATTCGAACTGCTCTGGGAGATCTGTGTTGAGATGGGTATTTCTGCACAGCTTCTTGTGACGTGTTGAATTTCGAGATGAGCTGATAAAGGCAGTGACACTGTTCTGTCATCACTGAGCTTTTGAGGATTTCAAACCCCTTACTCTTAAGTCCAGGGGCTCGTTCCCGGGGGTCCGTGCTCGGGGGTTTGTTCCCGGGGCTCGTTGCCGGGTCCCGCCCGTGCCCGCTGCAGGTCCCAGTCAGTGCCGCCTCTCGCCCGGCAGGCGAGTGGGGAGTGGGGGCCCCGCGGCGGGAGGAGCGAGGTGGGCTTGGGGCTGGGATCGGGACCGCTGCGGCCATAGCGGGGCTGGGACCCCCCCAGGGAACGGGACACGGTCCCGCTCGGGCCGGGGGAGCCGGGGCTGTGCCGCGGCACGGCAGAGCGGTGATCCCCGGTGGGCACGGCCGGGACTGCAGCCCCGGGGCGCGACCCAAAAGCGGGGGATGGACCCCAAACCACGGCTGGGATGAGATAGTGTGTCGTGGGTGGCCATAACCACTTGTCCCTGCCGCAGTCCTCGGCCCTGTCGGTCAAGTCCTGCAGTGCGGACTCGCCGTTCCCGGTAGCTGGAGAGGGCTCCCATCCCCGGGCAGCCCCAACGCCCCTAAATCCCGCAGCTCCTGCTCCCGATGCCGGTGTGCCGGCTCTCCTCATCCCGCCCCTGCCGCAGGTGTCTGTACGAGTACGCCAGCAGCTACAGCCAGGCGCCCCTGCCTGTGCTCCTGGGCTCCACCAGGACCTTCCTCTCCCTTGTCTCCACCTGCTGCATCTCCCCTGCACCCACCGCCTGCTTCCTGAAGGAGGTGAGCCCCCTGGCACCAGTGGGCTCATCTCCATGCTGCTCCTTGGCAATCCAGGCCAACCAATGACGCCTGCTTCCAAATTTCCAGCCACTCCCCCATACCACCACAGTGATCCTCAGATCTCAATTCAATCAGACAAGACTCGACACATGAGGAGTGAAAATGGACATGAACTCTCCCATAAATGCATAAAGTTACTTTATTTTCAGTAGACATTTAATTTTGAAAAATATAAATGCTAAAATATCTCATCATCTTCATCTTTTGATTCCATAAAACTCATAATAGAAAGCTTCATAAAACTGTAAAATACTATAATGTTATAAGGAATTTCATGTTTTATATTACTGGGAAAAAAAAAAAACCACTTTAATAATATTTGAAATGTTTTCTGCTTTTTTCCTTTTTGTTCCACCATCCTGATCCACTTCATTTCATCCCAAGTTTTCATTCTCTCCTCCAAAGCAAATACAGACTTAGGAGAATTAAAAACAATAATAAAAGTAGCTGAAAGTGCTGTTGATTCAAAATAAAAATACAAACACAAAGGTGTATCAGCAGGCCAGAGGCTGGTGGCCACCGTGTTCCCGGAGCTGGGACAAAGCTGGCTGTGGTTGGTGGCCGTCAGGGGTCCCACCGGGAGCTGGGACCTTGGATTTGTGAGGGGAAGGTCGTTGTTGACGGCCGACTCTGATCTCAGAGGGCTTTGGGTCAGCCTCCACACCTATTCCCTGAAGCGCCCACCCAGGCTTTTCCTACGAAATACCCAATTTGGATTGAGCTGCTCCTCTTCAGGCCTTTTCCCGTGTCTCTCCAGCCTTTTCAGAGCAGGTTTCAGCTGCGTTCCTGTGACATACAACACAGCTTTCATGGAAATGGAAGCAAAGACCCCTCGAGAGTGAGCGGGGCATGTACAGAGGTGACGGCTCCTTCGTGGGAACAGATGCTAAAATTTGGCATTTAAGGCCTCAGCACCATCAGAAAATCCTCTCGACTTCACCAACAGGAACTTTGGTTTCACAAGGACCAAGTGGCAGCACATGCCCTTCCTCTGCAGTGGGGTGGTCTCCATCAGGGAATTCACCTGGACAGCTCGGGGATTCTTTCTTCTTATTTTAATTTTTTGACGAAGCTTTTAGTGTGTTCCCTCATGACCCTTGCGCCCACCCCAAACCCGATCCAAATGAGGATTCCTTGCAGGGAAAAGGTGCCAGCACAGAAAGCCCTGGCTGCCCACGGAGTGCCCAGGCTGCGCCACACACTGCACCTGAAAGCCAAAGCTCACGAGCTTTCTGTCCTGGGAAACAGGGCTGCTTTTCCCCCTTTGGTCAGCCCCGCCCGCCATTGCCCGCTCGCCCCCCCCAAACCCAATACAAATGAAGATTCCTCGCAGGGAAAAGGTGCCAGCACAGAAAGCCCTGGCTGCCCACGGAGTACCCAGGCTGCGCCACACATTGCACCTGAAAGCCAAAGCCCACAAGCTTTCTGTCCCGGGAAACAGGGCTGCTGTCCCCCCTTTGGTCAGCCCCGCCCACCATTTCAGGCTCTCCCCCCAAACGCGATATAAATGACGATTTGTAACCCATTTCCCCGGTTACACCCAAAAACCCCTCCCTCCCTTACCCAGTCACCCTATCATAAGTGTCCCTGAGCTGCCAATCCCAGACTCCTCCCCTCTCCCGGTTCCACCTCCTTATCCTACCCTATTTAAGTCTCGTGCTCCCCGAATAAAATCGGCATTGCACTACAGAGCTCTACTGTGTCTAGACCCTGATTTTCAGTGCCCGGTCCCATTCCTTTCCCTGCGGGCCTTGGCAGGCCAGGACAGAAAGCTCTTGCTACCCATAGAGTTCCCAGGATGGCCCACCAAATGCACCAGAGAGCCAAAGGTTGCAGGCTTGCTTGGCTGGGGAGAAGGGCTCTTGGCTTTATACAGCTCCAGCTGCCAGTCCCACTGCCCAAATGGCATACGGACAAAGATTCCTCCCAGAGCAAAGAGGTCAGGACAGAAAGCTCTTGCTGCCATGGAGTACTTAGGCTGGCCCACCAAATCCACCTGAGAGCCAAAGGTTGCAGGCTTCCTTGGATGGGGAGAAGGACTCTTGGCTTTATAGAGCTCCAGCTGCCAGTCCCACTGCCCAAATGGCGTATGGACAAAGATTCCTCCCAGAGCAAAGGGGCCAGGACAGAAAGCTCTTGCTGCCATGGAGTACCCAGGCTGGCCCACCAAATGCACCAGAGAGCCAAACTTTGGAGGCTTGCTTGGCCCGGGAGAAGGGCTCTTGGCTTTATACAGCTCTAGCTGCCAGTCCCACTGCCCAAATGGCGTACGTTTGAAGCTTCCTCCCAGAGCAAAGGGGCCAGGACAGAAAGCTCTTGCTGCCTGTCGAATACTTAGGCTGGCCCACCAATGGAACCAGAGAGCCAAAGGGGCTGCTCAGTTACCTGAATAGCACAAAACATGGGGAGATTCACTGTTCATTCAAATTTACTGAACTCAACCTAAGTAATATGCATTCCTTTTATTTAAAAAGTTGTCCTAATAGTGCATGTTGCACCTATACAAAAGAATCTTTACACTGTCCACACACAGGTATACAAGGGCTCCAGCACCTGCCACAGGTCTGAGCTCGCTCACGCTACCAACGCAGCGTTCTTGCTATGTGGCATTTGGGTGGAGGGGGTGGGGGCAGAAGTCAGCAGTACTGGGAACTCTTGGCAAGTGGAATGTGTGTCCCCCTCAGGGACAGAGAGACCCCTGCCAATCCTAGATCCATCTGGGGAGAGGGAATAGGGATAAAGTCTGTAGGAAGAGCACCAGTGTCACAACAGGGAGGTTACCAGGCTGGAGCAGTATTGGCCAAACGTCTCATGCGCCTATGGGAGAGAGAGAGAGGTACAGTAAGTGCTGTGTTACAGCCAGGGAAGGTCTGACCACACCCAACATTTCTCGAGAGGTTGTAGCAGCTCTGTGCACTCCAGACAGGTTTATTGCCTAGACAGAACTCCTCATTCACCTCAGAGTGCCCCTGTTTATAAGGCTAAGACACTATTTTCAGTAACAGCTTTTAGAGCACTTTTGCTCATTAACTTGGATTGAACCAATTGCTACTGTAAACTATTCAGTCAGCCACAGCTGATAAGCAAAATGACTATGCTACTGTTAATCAGACGTAAAAAAAGTCCTGGGAAAGAGCTGAGCCAGTATATGTACTGTTTCCACAATGTATCTTTTGGAGAGATGCTAGCCACTCATTATATCTGCCAGGAGCAATTTCACCAGGTAGGAGCAAGTGCTCTGAACTGCTTGTCAAACATGGCTTAACAGGTCTCTGGGGGGCAGAGCTCCTCCTGAACCACACAGTGCTCCCGTGCTGGCAAACAGGTTGGCATCAGTCAGGCTGGAGCTGGCCCATTCCTACATCACACAGCACTTTGCCCTACATAAAAGGCAGCCTTGTGGCAGGATTCTAGGTAGCATGACAGTGCACGAAACTCCAGTATTTTTGATTAATGCCTTCCTACAGAAACAAACCCCCTTGGGCAAACAGAGAGCCCAGGGAAAAGAAAAAAAAAAAGAAAGGAAACTTTGCTTCAAGCAGGAGATTGGTTAAAGTAGAGTTTTTGGTGTTTATGGAGCAAGGTGATAACAATTTAAATGCCCTGAAGCTAAAGGGATATGAGTTTCTGTTGTAGTGTGCAGGTCTGACATCCTGCCAGTTGGCTCTCAGTAGAGAAAGACAAATATCAAAGCTTTTAACTTCTCTCCTAGGGACAGGCCAAGAGAACTGTCTGAAGTAGTGGCAGCACCTTGTGTTTCTGTCCTGGTCTCTGATCTTCTTCTCCATCTCGGCATCTGTGAGGGTTTCCAGGAGAGGGCACCACTGGTCAGCATCCCCCGTGTTGCGAATTGCGATCTCCACAGTCGGCAAAGGGTTCTCGCTGCAGGGCAGGGCAGAGGGCAACAAAGCAACATCCATCAGAACACTCCTCTGGGTCACCAGCCCAGATACAAGCACAAGGACAACAGAACCTGATTTACAGTGTTTCAGGATTCAGCACTCATTCCTAGCTCTGCTTAGCACAGCGTGGCTCCCTGCAGTTCACCACAGGCTCCTGGTTACAACCTTGCTGTGCCTGAAGTTTTTGGGAGAGCCGCTCCTGCCATTTCTGTGGGGTTTGTGCTGGAACTGGGGCTGATTCAGTTCCCCCCCGCAAGCAGCCATTACATCCCTGGCTGGCAGCATCCAAGCCCTACAGGCACAGGCACAGGTCATACCAGGTCATTAGTGCTGGGAGTGCTTCTCCCACCACAGCAGCGGGGCTGGGACTGTTCAGAGAGTTCCTTGTCTAGCCTTGCTCTTCTGCAGCTCTGACTTCCTAGGTGTAGTTTGCCTAACACACCCCTGACAGCTCTTCCCTGGCAAAAGTCTGGCTTTCTGGGAGCCTGATAGTGGAACAAGCATTGTTCTCCCAGTTGCCAGGGAAAGGGTAGTCTTTTAGGACCTGCTGTTAAGCAGAGGCTGTGGCTACTCCCTATACAAGCAATGAATCACTAGGCTGTGTCACAAGATCTGCTCCTCAGAGATCTCTCTGCCCTGACCAGCTGTACTATCACATGCACAAAAATATTTATTGCTTCACTAGCCGCTTTTCAGTAAAAGTCAACAGGAACTGACCAAGAGTAGCTTCCCAAATATTGACAGAGGAGCCGGAAGCCCAGCATAAATATAGAGGAGCCTTGGAATGTAAATGTTTGCTTTGAATTCTCGAAAGCGCAGCCTGAGCTGCAGAAGTGTGTGTGTGAGAGGAGCCCTGGACAGGTGTGCACACACATCCGGCCCCCTCCCCAGGGACATGTCTCCCTACATAGGATTTCAGCACTCATGGGCAGCCCTCTCATTCCCCCAGGAAGGAACTGAAATGGTAATTGTCATGGGAACACACAACATCTGCATCAAAGCTAATAATATAAAATAACAACTCTTCAAAGTGATGCTACAATGAAAAATTCATCCAGAGTCTTTGGTATCCGATCTGGGGAGGAAACTTTAGTCAAATCTACTTTCAGTACTGCTGACATCCACTAAACAACACTCAAACCCAGGAATTTCATCTCAGCACCAGGCTGCTACACATTCCAGGCAAAATGCTAGATATTAACTGGGGTGTTTTTTCTACTTGATAGCATGGTCTCTATCATGTAAGTCTCTCACTTACTACACTTAACACTGGGCACCCACAAGAATTAAACAGGGGTGGAAAGCTGGCTTCATGTGCCTACTGTAATTGCAAGGCAACTCAGATACCACATTTCTTTAGCAAAGAATCAGAGATAAACTGAAAAATCCTCCCTTGTCTCCCAACTGCACAGTAAGACAGCTCCTCCTCCCCTGTTATTTCCTGATGAAGATGACAGTGCTGCTGGCAGAATGGCTAAAAGGCAGGAGTCTGAGGAGAGCAAGGCACTCTCTCTGCTTGGGGTCCTGGCCTCAGACGGTGTTGTCAGGGGCATGCCAACAGGGCAGGGAAACACCATCCTTTGGAAAAGTGACTCCTCAGGCACGTGGGTTTGGTGTGTGAGAGAATTTGTGCCATCATGCAGGTCCCAAAGGCAGAACTCTGGCTATGAAGTGCCGTGTGCTGCCACCAGAAACATTCAGAACTGAGGTGGGAACATCTTAACACACCATCCCCCCGAAAATCCCACAGGCAGCAGTTACCTGTCTGCCTCCAGTCCTGCCCTTCCACTGGGCTTTTGGGCTCTCCTTGTTTTGCACAGAGCAGGCTAGCTCTCTGGAAGAACTGCCCTGGCTTTCATCAACTAAAAGACAGTTTTACCTCTCCCTCAGATGATTAAGAGGCACATGACTTCTCAAACTCCCAGTCCCTTGAGATATTAAGGTTCTTTTGATACATCTAAAGCAGACCCTTTCCTTACATCAATGGAATGATGTTGGAGCAACCACCACTCCTGTGGTTTGGGAATTCAGGAACTAACCAACCACAGAACCCAAATATCATTAATCACTGCAAGGTTTCAAAAGTACTACTTTGCTGGAAGAAAAAAGGGAAGAGGACATGTTTGTAGAATGACAAAAAACAAGGTTTCAATTAGATGTTTTTCCTCTCTGAACAGCTCATGTCTATGTACTTTGTTCTGTTGGGGTTCTTTTCTTAGTTTTTTATTCTCCCCCCACCTTGCAATACTGCCACAGTCTAAAGACAGCCCAAAATCTGCCTGTTTGAACTACCCCTAAAAGGAAGCACTGTTCAGTAACCATGGCCATGTTTTTAGAGAGAATAGTTTGAAGTTGGCACAAACATGATATATCTGAGAGAGCCTGGGCATCACTGACTAAAATTTTACTTGCTTCAAGTTCCAAAGACTCACAGGAAGCAAAGGGAGAAATGACCCCCCAGCAACAGTAACAGGTACACAAGGTTAATTTCTTAACTTGGACATCTGCAGTACCTGGAAAGGCACAGGAAGGAGGGACAGACACTACACCCTCTGCTACTGCAGGCCACAATGTGCTGGCAGCATGACAGGTTCTCATCTACCACCCTGAAAGTTCCCATCGTTTCTCAGGAATGCACACCCACTGCTCTGTTGTTGTTGTTGGATGTGGTCCCAAGCTGGAACTGCAAATATCAGTCAGCTGCTGTGGATGGAAAGGTAGAAGCCATCTCACCAACTCCACGAGGAGAAGGGACATCAGCAGGATGGATACACAACATAACAGTTTCAGTAGAAGAGTTTAATTCACATCTGCTAAACGGTCCCTTTCCATTTTCTAATATGAATTACTCTGGGGATCACTTTAGAACCAAGTAGTGGAAGACTGTCAGGATAAAAATTACATCCAGAGGAAGCAGAGTGAGACTAGTGAAAGAGCAACTAGTCCAGAGCAGTTCAGTGCCTGTTTTCCACAGAAGGCTAACCAGACAGGAAACCTTTAGACAGAGGAGGAGGAAGGAGCAGAGCTCATGGCAGCAGCCGGATGCCCCACAGCTTCCAGCTCCTCCATCCTACCCCCCCTCTAACTGCTCACTGCCCTCTCCCTGAGGTTCCCCTTTGCTGCCACACAAAACTGGTGTCAGCAGTACCATTCCCTCACCTCTGCAAATACAGCCTTTACTGAACTCAAACTTCCCTGACTGTCACCATGACCCGGGGTCACAAAACCTCAGAGTGCACATTAGGGGATGGTTACAGCCTGCAGACTCAGCACCCTGCTGTGGATAACATCAGTACAGGAACTCCTCACAGAACACTGCACGGCACAACTGGAAACCATTATCAGGAGGAGACAAGTTACAAAGCTGACTAATCAAACTTGACACTGCTGCTTTCCAGCTGTGAGAAGGGCCTATGATCAAGCCAACTCTAACATCAGCCAGGGTAGAGAGCTACAGTTTCCATCAGCCTGAGTTAACACACTGAAGCTTGAGACAGTGGATGGCTCAAGTCAGGCAAAGCCAACAAAACAGAAATATATCCAGGGCTCACCATTAGCTTACATTAGAAGAGGAAGACACAAGGTATTCAGTCCCCATTAAGCAGCCTTTCATTCTGCAGCAGAAGCTGACAGTTCATCATATTTGGTCCTGAAATGTATTAGACCCAACAGGAAAAGATACTTGGGCACAAGCACAAATATTTCTAAGAAGGACAGAATGGGTACAAGCCATAAGGACCGATTTCAAAGGGAACCTTCTGCATCAGGTCAGCTGTTCTAAGATCCATTGATGCAGATGCCCATGAAGTACAAACACACCCCCGGAGCTGTAGGAGGAAGGTGACAGTTCAGTACCTGAAGGCGTATGTCTTCTGGTGCCAGCTCAGCTGGCCCCGGATGCTGTAGGCAATAGTAGTGACAAACTCCCCACCCAGGCCAAGCTCTGAGCACAGCTTCAAGGCAAACTTCTCTGGTGAATTCTCCTTCTCTGACATGTCCCACTCAAACTGGTCTACAAGGGAAATGTTCCCTACATGGATGTTCAGCTGGAGATAAGGAAAGAAACAGGTTATTTTTTTCTACTCTCACAATGGTTTGTCAGAGTAATTGAACTGAGGAGGCAGAGGCTGGAGAAGAGAAGCAGAGCAGTAACTCCCAGTTCATTCATCTGCAGAGTTCCTCAACTGATTTCTTAACTCCAGTAGCATGAAGGCAACTCAGCTTTGCTCATCAAGGTTCAGTTCTTCCAAAAGAAGATGACAATGCTTTAACTGAACTATTTCATCATCTCGGGGGTTAGCACATGAATGTTTTAATAATCTGCCATCTTTGTTCTGTTCTTAATACATGGGACAAAACACAATCTGAGAGCTCCTTTGCAGTCTTACTCCCCCAGCCACAGAAACCCAAATGGTTCTGCTCTCGTTCTACTGCCTTTCTCTATTACCTTAATAATAACTCGTTGGTCTGACTGATCTTCCAGGATACTGTCAGTTGGGTACGACTCGATCTGCTGTCGGATGGCAGATGCAATAGCAGGGACAAAGGTCAGAGGATTCAAATCCAGGTCATCACAAAGAATCTCAGAGAACATTTCTGGGGTCATTAGCTTTTCTGATACAGAAGAAGAATCAACACTGTTAACCTTCTTAGAAATCAATATCTGATACTTACAGAATACATAAAATTAATCCCACAGTGTGAGAAAGGGAATCCCAAATGCTTTTAGAAGGGTGTTTTGTATCAGGTTTGTAAGGACATGCACACTGACATAGGGACTTACAGCCTTCTTTACCTGCATGGAGACAGTGTGGCTATGGTCTAACAAGCCCCATCCATTAATCTCAGCTAACAGAGTAGTCTCAGACCACTGAGCTGATGAACTGGCTCAGGAGAATACGCCAGTTAAACTCTTTGGACTACATGAGTCCAGGAATGACTGCAACCCATGGCAGAGCATTTGCTAAGAGACATGAGCACTGAATACAGTCCAGAGGGGGAGCTTTAAAGCTTTGTGTATATGAGGCAAGGACATGCACATTCATGCTTGTTTTCACATTTGGTGATGGATACAACTATATCTCTCCAGCCTCAGGAAACTCTCCTTGCTGCATACCATTCATGTTCCACGTAAATGCATCTCTGAGTTTCTGCCCATCAATTTCCATATCAAGCCTGATTGGAACCAGAACCTCTGGCTGGGATGCATTCTCATGGATCACTGCTGGGTCATGGTCATCAAAGCTAAAAGGAAGAGCAACAACAGAGTATATGCAACTAGCACATGACACATCTGGCATCCATAGAGGGGAGGCATTGTTTGTTGGAAGCAATCCCCACACTCCAACTGCATAATCAGTCTATAGACAGACTGCTCAATGCAAACTTACAGCTAAAAGTAACCAATACCAGTTTATCACCTTTTATTACACCTTTCAGAATACATTCTTGCAAATAAAACAAGGAAGCTTTCCAGGATTACATTTATCTTGGTTGCTTCAAGTTTTAGAATGGAAAAAAGTTAGTCATGAGCCCCAGCAGCACTTTCCACTGAATAAAGTAGATCAAAGTTACTGGAATATGGTGGTGAGAGGCAGGCTCTCCTTCACAGAGAGGGTTCTCAAAGGACAACTGCTCAGCAAATCTGCAGGAAGTAGAAGGAACTCATCAGGAAAAGAATGAACCATTGCCCTGACAAAAGAAAGCCTCCTCTCTGAGCTCTGGCTGGGTGCTGTAAGGAAGAGCCTCAAGGCATACAATTTAACTAAGAGCCTCCAAACTGGCAACCTGCAGGCCTTTTGTCAATTAAGAGATGAATCACAACAGCACCGCCCTTGTAGTGTATCACTTTGGTAACTGTTTCCACTTTCCGGAAGCAGGAAGCTCTTACCACAGAGGGAACGTTCTCTTCTTATCCCTGCCCATGCGATTCCTGTTAATGGTTGTTGAGCATGGCACTGCATCCAGGTGGTGAGAGCTGTTGGGCAGGGTCGGCACCCACTGGTTGTTCCTCTTTGCCTTCTGTTCTCTGAGGAAGGAGAGTGGATGTTAAACTGCAGACCCTGAGCACCACTGTTACTATGTCAGGAATGGCATAACTTTAAACTTAAAAGTCCTATCATGAGTTCCTGCTTTTTTTTTCTGGAACCATCCACATTACTGTTCCAAGAACTCATGTTCCACACCAGCCTCTGGGAAGCCCATTCTCCAGCTCACAATTATGCATCAGATATGGATCCAGGTGCAGCATTATAAATACTAGGTTCATATTTGGACTTTCTATCTACACTTTACAAAAAGACTACTGAGAAATGCGAGGTCTCCAGAAGGCAGTATGTGCAGGGAGTGTGTTCTGCAAAACATCTGTTACAGATGGAATGCAGTAATTGCAAAAAAAGTTGTATCATCAAACACTTACGTTTTATTTCCTGTTGTATGTGGGCAGTAACCCAATCCTCAGGCTCTGGAGATCTCCATTTGCCCAACACTGCTAACTGTTTAATCACACTGGCAAACAAGCCCTGCACAATGGCCTGCGCTTCCTGCCCAAGCTGACATCTTCCAAGCAGCTCCATTCTGAGCTTGGCCCCCACCAACCCTGGTTACCTGAGGTAGGTGGGAGGCTCTGTGCTGATGGACACTGCTTTATACTTCTCATCATTTCCATCCAAGATCTCTTCCACTTCAGAGGCCTTTAACAGAGTCACGCTCGTGGCTAATGTTGTATAGCCGTGATCTATTACCAGGAAAGAGGCCAATAATTAACACGAGAAAGGGCTACATAGCACTGTAAGATTAACAGGCTACATAGTGACAACCCCTCTCTGACACTGCAGGAGGAACTAAAATAGGCTACCAAGTGCTACAAGCGTCCTTTGGGCTTCATCTATCTTCTCTTAGACATTTACAAAGCCCAGAAAACAATAAATCCTCAGTGGACTTAAAGGTTGGAAATAGAGAGGCAATGATCAATAGAAAAGCTGTTAAGACTCGGAAAAGGGGGAGAAACCTCAGGACAGCTCTTGCTGAATGACAGAGACCATCTGCACTGGACAGTCCTGCTAAGGCTCTGAGAAAGAGGAGTTAGGCATGGGATCAGGATGCACAATTAGGGCGACCACAGGGAGAGATCAGAGGAAGAGGGCTAGACATTAATATTATTGTAATAGCACCAAAGGTCACTGTGGACATTCTTCCTCTAGCACAGCTAAGAATAACACACAGATAAGACTTACATCTTCGGGGACTGTGAGACCGCTGATTTTCTGTTGGGGGGGAAAAAAAGAAAGCAAGAGATCAGCAGGATAGTTGGGGGAAGGAGACATAAGTCCAGAGTAAACCACAACTTTTTTATGCTTTAGTCTACAGAGCATACAAGAAGTCATATTGCTGAGAAATTTAACTGCTTGCTATTAGTGCCCTAACAAAAACAATACCAATATTCTCCCTGTAGTACTCACATCAGTAGCAATGTACCACAAATTCTGGCAGCCATAAACTTTGCCAGGAGCAAAGTTAAGCAAAGGTGCACATTTTCAATGGGGCATCCTTGCAACACTCCTGCCTATTTGACAAAAGAGGCAATGATGCCCCTCTTTTGTCTATAAAACTTTTCTGAAACACAGTATCATTACACTATTATTATTATATAGCATCACTGGAGATGTGGCTTTTGCTTTGTGACAAATGCAGCCAAGCCCAGGAATGCCACGATGGCTGTTTCCATTTCAGAACGCTTTTGATCAGGTGATATTTGTTGCCAGGCTGAACCAGGAGCCACCAGTGCCACCACTGCAGGGGGTTCCATCACCGGGGCGGCCTGAGCGATTCACACAGCCCTTGGGGTGCACAAGCCTCTGAATCGCCAGGGACAGTTTTTCAAGGCCAAATTTTGGATAAACACTACTGGGAATGTAGTGTTACTCATCTTCTCACCATGTGAAGAGGCCACTATCTTCTTCCTTTCTTCCACGGTGGCCAGTCGCCTCCAGAGCGAGGGGTACCTCTTGTACAGGGAACCACGAAACATGCGCAGGTAGTTTCCCACCTACAAGAAGAGAAGTGGAAATGTGGCCTTGTATTCCATTTAGGAGATTTTTAGCAGAAGCTGAAACAAATTCATCTCTTTGTAACAACAGGAGGGACCTCCTAAGAGGGTTCTTTGTTTTTTGGGGGATTTTTTGTGATAGACTGATTGTGCTGGGTTTGGCATCAAACAGCACCATAATTTTTCTGGCAACACAGAAAACAAAATTTTTATCATCACTTATTTCACTAGTCTTATACAAAAAACCTGTCACCCATTGGCAATAATCAACTTAATAGGAAAACACTCCATTCATTTTCATGTATTTTTGAAAAACCTACCCTTTCTTTGCTTCAATTTCCACATCAATGCACAGTGTTCAGTCAGAATTAAACCAAACCAGATACTCAGCTCTCTGACGTTATAATTTCTACTTTGAACCTCTGAGCCATTTTGACATTGTTTCAACATAGCAAATGCCCAGAGACTTGTATTTTGTTTTAAATCCTCTGAACATGCCAAATGTGACTGCTGCCAATAGTCCTTTTTCAAATTTACTTACCATCTGTAAAGCAGTTACGTTCTTCCTGGCATAAGATCCTCACCTGTGCTGAAGGCTACAGCAGGCCTTGCTGAACAACAGAACTATTTCTAAATTCTGAAATCAAATTTTTAGACTGGTAGTACTGGCAGACTCCCACACAATGAGGTTTCTATTCCTTCTTTGACAAGACTCTTTTGATCTTAATTTTTAATTGTATCTTTCACTCTACAGTGCTCATCAACAGACAAAAATCAACAGTAGGTAAAAAAGGCACCCTCGATGTGCCGGATGTGACAATCTCACAGCCCAGCTGACTGCAGTTACAGTTCTTCTTTCAAACTTTACTTTTCACATGAGACAGCAAGGGGTCTTCAGTCCCCGCTCATGCTACACAGATGGCAATTTAATTTATCCAGTATTTCCTCTTTCGCATCAGGGTGGGAGTTATAACATTTTTTCCTGTTTCCAACCGTGACCATTTCTATGGTGCTGAAGGACTAGTATTTCGTGCCTTAGAAAGGCTTGTCTTCAGGGAGGCTGAACATCCTCTCCGCCCGGGAGAAGTCTCAGCACAGGCACTGGGGGGCTAAAGCGCTGCACGCCGGCGATTGTTGGCCAGACCCGTCTGCACAAGCAGAAGGAGCCGCGCTGGCTGATTCTGGTGCTGTTTCTGACCCCAAAGGCCCACGTGTGGGATCCATTACCTCGCAGAACGTGAAATAACCCAAGCCCTGAACAAGAAATCCGAGCGGGGTCTCAGGCGGGGACCCGCTCCCCGCGTACTCGAGCGTGTCCCGGGGGCGCGCTTACTGGGAGCACTGGTATCCCCAGTCCCCCAGTACGGCCGAGGGGACCCGCGGGGGCCGCAGACCGGTCCCCCCACCCCCGGGCTCCCCCTCGCCCCTTCCCCACCCCGCGCATCCCCCCCAGCCCGGCCCGGGCCCAGCTCCCGCCCGGGCCGCACCTCGGAGCCGATCATGTAGAACTCGCCGTCCTCCTCCAGCTGGAACTTGACGGGCTTCTGCCCGAAGGTTTTGCTCAGCGCCATCATCATCATCGCGGCGGCGGCGGGCGGGGGGAGCGCCCGGGGTGCGGAGCGGGGCCCGGCGGCAGCGGCAGCGACAACGGGCGGCTCCGCGGCCTAGTGCGGCCCCGCTCGGCGCATGCGGAGGGAGGGGCGGCGCGGTGAGGGAGGGACAGAGGCAGGCACGGCAGGAGCGGGGGGTGTAGAAAAGAGGCGGCTTTTATTGTCGCGGGGCGGCACATAAATACAGACAGACCCCCCCGCACAGGTGCGCGCTGCACCCACAGCTGCGGCTCCGCTTGGGGCCGGCGGCACCGCGACCCCCGCGCTGCGGCACCGGCGGACGGAGCGTCCCGGCCTGCCAGCCGGGCACCCGGGCTGCGCCGGATTGGGAAATGAAAGGGAAGAGAGTGGCCGCAGCCCGGTGGGGTTTGACTGGGCAGGCCCGAGGCGAGTGTGTGCGATGCCAGCCCGGGGACAGCGGTACGGGAGCGGTCCGTGCATCCTGAGCGACCCGGGGTGGGAACCTCGCCCGGGCGAGCGCGGGGCAGTGTCCAGCACTGGCACCCGGCACCGTGGAGGGCAGGGAAGGAGGGAAGGGGCCCCTTGTCTATATACAAATCGGTACAAAATCCTAACGCGTACGAGTGATACAACGTCAAACAGGAGTAGGGCTGCGGCAGGGCCCTGGCAGTCCCCGCGGCTGCCCCGGCCAAGGGACCCTGGCAGCAGCCGCACGTCGCACCCTCCGCAGGTACAGTCAGTGTCCTTCAGACCCCCTGGCTAGGGCTGGGGCAGCCTTCCTCCCTGGCCAGCGTCTGGAGCACCAAAGGGCTGCTGTAGTGAGCTGTGTAAACATAGGAAATACCATCGGATCAGTTCTACGGGATGGGGTCCAGGATAATTATGAGAGCATGATCCCGCTCCAGGCTGGCCTGATGGCTTTTGGGATGCTATTGCTAGAAGAGTGTGGCCACTCTTTCGCCTGCAAAGAACATGGCAGCTGCTTTTACATTGATAGCAACTGAAGCTGGGGTTGCTGGAACTGGAGAGGAGCAAACTTTGTCACTTGTGACAAGCACATGTTGTGTCAGATGCTGAGCCTGGAAGGAAGCCAGGAATGGCAGAGAGAACCTTCTGTGTGGCTGCTGGAGGTAAGGGTGATAAAAGGGGAGCGTGGAGGACACAGGCATCCTCCTCATCTGAAGGAGTTGGAGGAAGGTGTACAGCTGAAGAAGTCCTGGCTGATTTGGCGTGGGTAGCCCTCCAGCACTTTCACCTGGACTGGATCAAACTTCCAGTAATCTTGGCCTCTCAGGAAATAGGCAAAACCTGTGGATGAGAGAGGAAGTTAGAAGAGACAAGGTACACAAGGCTCAGAGCTCTTTCTCAGTTTCATCCAGCTGTCACTCTGCAGCATGTGCAGTACTGAAAAGAGACCTGGAAGAGGCAGGAGATGCTGCTGTCGAGATTTCACTTGAAACCAGGCTTGGGTATTTCAATTTTCTTTCACACTGTGTTAGTTTTGATGGAAGAGTAAACAGGATGGATTTTTTTTTTTGTTTTATTTTATTTTCCTGGTGTGTTTAAATGTGCTGTACCCATGTAGTGACCCAGCCCTGAGAGGGCAGAGGATGTCCAGGACCTGAACGGGGACAGGGAGCTTGTGAAGACCTGTTGCAGGGCATTTGTTACTGTGGGGAAGCTATCCTGGAATTTGGGTTCTGGAAGCAGTGGGGAGTTGTTTCACTGCATCCTTTGGGAGGAAAGAGGCACTCACCACACCTTCATCCCAAGCACCCTGGCTGTCCCCAGTGTTACTGTAGCACTGCCATACTGTCTTCATCATGGGGCACCTCGGGGAGGTTTGGGTAATACTAAAAGCAGCCTGTGTGTTGTTCAGCTGCCCAGGCTGAAGTGTGGGCAGAGCTTCTGCTGTTCTCTCATCACTTCCTTTGGCAGGAGCGGTAGGAGGCGGGTAGGACTCTGTGACCATTTCTTGGTCAGATGCTTGACTTCTAGCAGACTTATATCAATATATAAGCCTTATATCAACTTATATGTTGATTGTTGCAATTAACGATGATGAAACTTGTCACTTTCATAAGAGAAGCCTCAGTTCCCTACCACTGGAAGAAGGAGCTGCCCCTCTCTACGCTATATGACATGCTATGGTGCTATGGCTGGGAAGTGTCCACTGCTACCACATGTCCAAATCTGCCTGGTTCTTCCAGCTGGGCAGTGGTGTCAGCCAGAGTGCCCACCCCAGAGCAGGCCATGTCCCTGCTGCACTGACCAAGCTCATCCTGAAAAGCCGCGTCGATCTCCTGCGGGACACCGCGCCAGTCAGCCATGGCCCGGGGGTAGATGTTGTCCACCTGGCGCGTGTGAGGGTTGAAGCGCCAGTAGTTGCCTCCACTGAAGATGTAGATCTTGTTCTTCTCAGCCCCCCACACCAGAGCTGCCTGCACAGGGGATGCAGGGAGGCCCAGCTCCACAATCGGGGTGGGACCAGATACCCTTCTCTCACCATCATAAATCCAGTATTGAGAATCTGGCGAGGAGACAGAAAAGGGAGGCAAAGTGTCAGAAACTCTTTGGTGTCTGATAATTTGGCAGTGAACTGTGCAACTGGAGCTGGTGCCTTGGCAGAGCTACCAGGGGAGGCTGTGCCTGAGGCAAGCACCCTACCAGTGTCATGGACACTTTCACTGTCGTGTGCCCAAAATGCTGTCAATGCAAGGAGTTGACTTCCCACCTCAGTCCAGCCTGGAGGGTGTCAGTGGAGGAGAAGGAGGTCCATTTTAGCAGCTGTATTTTCTCTATTTGTGGAAATTATAAAAGACTTGGCTGGAAGGACCAGTGTCTATACTGCAACCTCAGTGCTTGGAAAACATGGGGGCATGCACAGGCACAAAGGGGGCATGTGGCTGGAAAGGAGTGAGCTGCAGAAACTAGGACGAAGTTGCCAAGCTGAAATAGAGACTGGGAGCACAGTTCCAGATTAGATTAAAATGGGAATCTCTGTAATTAGCCTGTGGCATGTAATACTTTCCCCTTATCTCATTTTAACTCACGGTAGGAGCCTGCCAATTTCAGCACTGTAAATCCTTGTGTGCAGGTCAGGTGCTAAGTAATGTGTTTATGCAGGAGCTCTGCCTGCAGAGCCCTGTGGTGTGATTCTGGTACTTGGTTTTATGGACTGTAGACGGGGTGTGCACACCCAGGGCATCTGAGTTCCCATGTCATTCTACATCCCTGCTATTAAAGAGCATTAAAGAAAACAGTGGAGCTGAAATAGGGTTTGTTGCTGGCCTTGAACTCCAGAGATGGCCAGGAGGAGGTTTCATTTTTAATCCCTGTGGTGGCTGAAGGTTGCCTGGTTCTGCACATGGTCTCCCTGTAGGCTCATTTAGTCATGGGGTACTACAGAAGCTCCACATCCAGGTCTCTGAGGAGCAGAGAAGATGCTGTCTGTCCGCTGAGCAGGGCTCTGGGGACATAAGCACAGGAGTTTCACAACCAAGAAAGCTGCTGGGGCTCTCTTCTGGCACAGTGCTTCCCACGACAGCTGGGGAGATGGAGCAAGTGTTTCCTTTTTTCTCCTCTGCCAGCAGCATTGCCAGGTCAGAGGCTCGTAACAAATGTTTGTGTTCCAGGGAAGAAGAAGGGGGGATTGTGGCTCTGTCTAAAATAAAAGTGACCCCTTGTTCTCTCTTCCCTCCTCAATATCTGCTAAAAATTTAAACAGAGAAGAAAACAAATAACAAGGATCACTGGATTGCTGGGGATGTCCAGAAGATTTATTCTCCCAGAAACTTGCTGGGTCCTGACTACCCCTAAGTGATTGAGATGCATTTCTGAGCCGTCTGATCCCAGTCCAGCTCTTACCTTGGAAAAACCAGATATTGCCCAGAGGGTCCTCGAAGGTGGCATCAACAGAGCTGGGGATCCCCTGCCAGTGACGGGAGGCCAGAGCTGGGTAGCCATCCTGCAGCTTTCCAGCTCGGAGCCGCCACACGTAGCGGGACTTGAAGAAGAACAGCTCCCCTCGGATGGTGGACGCGGCGTCGAAGGCCGTGTCACAGGCGTCAGGCTGCACATCCTGCCAAAGCACGGCTCGTCAGGGGCTGGGACTCCTGGGACTCCCCTCACCCAGCCTGGGTTCAGCAGAGGGGAGGTCCCTGTGTCCAGGCAACTGCCCTGCTTTCAGCCAGTTTTGGTTGGGCATGTGCTGCCCAGAGATCCCCTCCCTGCTATCCCAGGCCAGCTGTGGGGTCTGGGCCTGGGCTCAGACAGACACCAAACAGGCCTCCTGGTGAGGGCAGTCCCAGCCATGCTGCCAGGGGAGGATGCAGACAAACTGTTCGCTCACCTCCACGTTGGTGATCTCATTTGTTTCGAGGTCTGGCTGAGGCAGCTCTGCTGGCTGAGTTGGGGTTGGGTCGGGATCCAGTGAGGGTTTCCCATAGAGATACTGGATACCTTGCTTGTCATCCTCACTCAGGCTTAGGGGGTAGCGGAAGATGTAGAAAGGAGACATCAGGGACTTGGAGACAGCCGTGTGCTGCAGGCCCAGGACGTGGCCAAACTCGTGAGCAGCCACTTGCAGGAGGTCAGTGCCTGCAAAGGGAGAAGATGGGAAATGCTTTTATCTGTTTGTGTGCTTTTGACTCCTGGGCCTGCTCCTACCAGTTACCAGCCACTGACAGTGCACTAAGGTGTGTTTTAGGAGTCCAACAAGAGGAAAGAGAAATCTGTCTCTACTACCATTCTCACAGGCTGTTTTTCCCAGATTTTTCCTGTGTATAGGTTTTTTAAGGAGTCAAAGAGGATAATTAAGGGATTGACTGGTTCAGGAGCACCCTGAGTGAATTCATACACTCAGGTATCAGCCTGGGCATGTTGGTAATTTGTAATTTTGTTGTCAGAGGCTCTTGCCACCTTATGGGCTACCAAGAAGAAATGGGTTTTCCATACACTTTTGCAAAGGAGAAATTTGCACAGGGAAGGAAGTTTGGCCCACAGACGTGGGTGGTGGGGTGGTAAGTTTGGTGTTTGTCCACCCAGCCTTGCAGCAGTTGCTGGCCACAGCTGCAGTTTATCCTGTCCCATTGAGATCACATCCACTGTGGAAGATACCGGTGTCAGTGAGGGAACTCTCTAGGATTAACACTTGCTAATGGCTGTTGTCACACAGACAGCAGAGGGAGCTCATTTATTGCTTGTGTGGGGACTATGTCAAGAAGGTGACATTTAGAAATAAATCCATAAAAAATGATCCAATGTCAAGACCTGAGACTTCCTCGCCAGACTCAAGTAGATTTATGGGAGATCATGTTTTAGGAATACATGACCTTGAAGCATTTAGAAAAGGAGAGGGGGGAAACTGGATTTCAGTATGCAAAGATATATCACTTGGCATGTTTTGCTTAGTTTTCAGTGGATCGTTTTTGAAGCTGATAAATTTCCCTGAGTGGAGGCTGTTTGTTGACAAGTCCCAGCATATTCATTCACTTGCCTTCAGCCAGAAATCCTCCAAGCTGCAGCCCAAGTGATGAGAACAGCAGGGATGTGAGTCAGCCAGCCTCGCTGTTCCAAGCAGGATTTCCCTGCTGGCTCCAGGGGAGCAGGTCACTTCTCAGCACCAGGACCGGATGGGACAGGGGGATACAGCTGGGAGGAACGCCTGGGAAGGGCGGAGGGGAAGGTGAGCCCCTGTCTTCCTCTGCTGGTCAGTGTTACGTGTAAACGATGACTTTGCACAGCACTGACCTGATTAAATCAACACATCTAGATCAGCTGAGAAAGTGGGATCTCTGTGTCAGTGACTTATTACAAACTTTCAGACACTTTTGTTTAGCTTGGCAGGCTCCTCACTTGATGCTTTCCAGTGCTGGCAGATCAGCTGTGCTGTCAGATTCTCCAGGGGAGATGCACAGCAGCACAGCTGAAGGAGCTGTGCTGGGGACCATCCCTGTGTCTCTTATGGATGGTCTCCATGTGGGGTCCCACTTCCTGCACAGCTCTAGGGTGACCCCAGAGCACACCTTAGTCCTCCTCACATTTCTGCTCTCCTGTCTGTAAAATGAAGCTGAGGATTTCCCTGTCTCACTGAAAGCTGAGTCAAGGATTTATCCATGGTTATATCGTAAAGCTCTTTTCAGCATATTAAATGGCAATTAGCTCCAAAGAGCTTTTACAACATCTATTTATGGATGATGGAGGGGGGAGGGGGAATGCCATGGAATAGGACTGGATTCTGTTGGGAACTGGTGTCCATTTTCAGTTCCTGTTTTGCCTCCAACACTGTTTTATGGGAGAATGTAGGAAATTCTTCAACAACACAGACAACCCCAACAGAGGGTGAAAAGTGACAGAGCCCAGCCCTCCCCAGGAGCAGAATTGCTTCCACAAAGAATTCCAGTGCTCTGTGGTTCTTATTTTGGGTTGGCGTGAGCAGAGTGAGAAACACAACAGTCCTGTGCCCCACGCAGTCCAGCTGGCATAGAGCTGACAATGACGTGGGCTTTGGGGGAGTCCACTGGCATGAGCAAAATATTTGGGAAACCCTGGAGAGGCAGGGGGTTAACTTGGGCTTTGTGATTGTCTCTTTGTCCCTGTAGATAAACTGGGAAGGAGGAGGAGGAGCTGACCTGGGTAATTTTGGTGGGTCTTCCAGAAACTGATGCTTTGGGCACTGATCCAGATGGTCCCAGGCGGTACTGCAGTATCTCATGAGATACTGTGACACCAGACCCTGAGTGCCCGAGCAAAGAGCTACCAGCTTAGATCTATTATTAGCAAAAATTAAAAAAAGAGTCTTGACTGGATGTGGTGTTGTTTATGGTCAGAGCATTCCCAGGCCACGGGGACAGAGCTGGAGCCCGGGTGGTTTCCCTTTATGGACTTGTTTGAGAGCAGATGGTGAACAATGCATGCAGGGACCAGGGCTGAAGCTGTCCCTTGGATGACAACTGTGTCACCAAGTGCTTGAGCCTCAGTTTTCCTTCATCCTTTCCCTGTTTTATTTCTAATGACTCCTGCCAATGCTGAGTGTGATTCCCAAGTGGCAGGGCACATGACTGGGCAGAGGAGCCATCTCTCTTGCTCCCCCGAGACAGGAGGAGTCCATTGGAAAGCCAGGGTCCTGGTGCTGGACACAGACTCTGCTGTGGCTGAAAGATGAAAAGACCTGAATAGTAACAGGAGGCTTGTAAGTGGTGGGAGATAGTGCACACCACACTATCTCCTCTCAGTTGCTGCCTCTCAGTTTTACAGGGTCCCTGTTCACATCAGAAGGGAATAATTTCCAAGTGTATTGATAAGCATCCTGGAGCATCCACAGCTCGCCTTGAAGCAGAACCGTACCCAGGTTGTTCCCAATCGTCCAGGTCTCGTCATAGTCAAAATGGACATCTCCCTCCCGGTGTGTCTTGGGGAAGAATGCATGTGCCAGGATCCCTCCGGGCCCGTCAAAAGGCAAGTTGTCTCCATGCCAGTACCTGGAGGGAAGACACATTGCACCTCAGACAAAGGGCCATGTATCTCCAGTAACAACATCGTAAGGCCAAAGGTGGGACCTGCTGTGAGGGGACAGCAGCTCTCACTCCCATCCCAAGTTCATCCTACCGGGCCAGATCAACTGCTCGGAGTCCCTCTGATTGCCACAGCCAGTTCTGCATCAGGGCACTGAGGAAGCAGAGCTCGGTCACACCAAGCCCTGGGGAGTTCGTATGTTTTCTCAGGAATGTTTCTCCCCTCCCCCTGTTCAGATTTCAGCCCAAAGCTGACCATAGAGGCTAAAGAATTAAGGAGCTGACTGCTCAAGCCAAGATTAAGTCAGCATTGCTGAGTGGTGGAGGGATGTGGAGGGGCAGCTGGCAGCAAACCCAGCCAAACTCTCAGGTCTTCACTGAAGCCGAGCCGCGGACGACTAATGAAGGAAACCCATGAGAGATGCAGCCACTTGAGAGAGCTGAGGGAGGCACAGGCAAATACACAGCATGCAAATCTCATCACTGCTTGGACAGTCTCCACTGCCTTCATTTGTTCTGTGCAAACATGCAGCACGGGGAAGTCTTTGCCCCAGTGCGTATTCTGCCAAAAGGGAATTTCAGGCCAGGAGCCAAGATTCACTTAACCAAGAAACTACATTTGTCTTTGTGCAGACAGTTACGTTGTTCAGTCAAGGGACAGGATGGAGGACCTGAAGATGGAAAGTCAAAACAAACACTCAAGAAAACAGCCTGTGGGCAGAGAAATGTAAATGTACCAGGAAAATTAATGAATGATCAGTAACAGTGCTGTGCACAGCCAGTGTGGAGCAACTGCACATACACCAAGCAGCCCACAACTGATAAAAAAACCAAAACAACAAACCCCAAAAGATTCCAGTGTCTGAAAGCAGAAATATGAGTAGTCATTTAAGTGCCTAAGTTGTGTGCTGGCAGCTCTCTGCTCTGGTCAGGGCATTGCTCCTCTGTCTGGGAGGAGGGTGCTGCTGCCCACCGTGCTCACCTCGTGAAATCGATGACGATGTCAGCCCGTCCCTCCTGCACCTCAGTGAAGGTCAGCGGGGTCACATCGCTCCAGACTTTCAAAGCTTCTTCTATGGTCCTTCTCACTTTAGCTTTTACAAGTTGCCACGGGAACCTGACAATTCTGGAGGGCAACAGACACTGGATGAGCAGCTGCTGTCCTGTGGACACTGCTGTCATGAAGACACCAGCTCTAGGATCCACATCACTAGGGCTGCCACTCTCAGCACCAGAACATCTCCAATCCATAAACACTGCTCCAGCACCCTCTACTATGCAACATGTGCAGCAGATAAATCCCATCAGTGTTGAAACCCTCTGGCTGCTGGGCCAGAGGTGAGTTCCCTGGAAAGCTTTGTTTTCTCTGTTGTTCCACAGCATTCCCCAGGTCTGTCTCCTATGAGGCCACTGCCACAGAGATTCCAGGGAGTGGTGTGTTGTGATTCCTTCTTCTCAACCTCTGCATGTTTTGCCCCTGGAAACCTGGGCTCAATCAGAGCATTTGTCACCTCTTCTGCCCTTCTAATACATGAGCAGACTGAAAGGGAGGTTTCTTTCCCTTCTGTTAACAGTGTTGCTCTATGTTAGCCTCTCCTCTGCTTCCTTCTTTAACACAGTTGACCAAAAAGAAAAGAAAAGGAAGAAGTCTTCCTGTTATCTACAGCCTCTTAACGCTGTGAGGAACTGTCTCCTGCATTGAATTAAACAAAAGATGATTTACATGCTGTCAAAGTCCATACGAGTGTGCTCACTTCTCCACTCATACCCTTGGGGGCAGCTGGGGAGGCAGCACAACCCTCCCGCCAGCCTGTTGAGTAGATTCACAAATGAGAATGTGTGGGGTGATTTGGGCAAAACTTTGCACTGAAGCCGTGTTTATGGGAACATCAGTAACAGCTGAATGAAAAGATCTTTTTAAAATAAACTGTGAGGTGAGCCCACCACGGGGTGGCTGGGGGGGCAAAGGCGCAGCAGGAGAGGGCTGGTGGTGGAGGCTCAGTTTGGCACGTGTCAGGGGTTTGGTGCAGGGAAGTGAATGTATGTGCACGGGGGTGTTGGTGTGGGGCTGACCAAGGGCTGGTGCAGAATGTGCTTGGGCAGGGTGGGTGGGCAGCGGTGCTTATGGAGCATGGGAGGGGATGTGGAGGTGCTGGGGACAGCTCTGCTGGTGGTTCAGCATGTGGCTCCCCACAGCTCACATCCCAGTGTGCAGCGCTCCAGGGAACATCGGACTGAGAGGTTTGGGGAGGGAGAAGCAAACCAGCCTGACTCCCATTTCGGGCCTCTCTTACTTGTAGGTGAGATCAGTCTTGTCCCAGCGTCCGCCGGAGAGGACGAACCGCTTCTGCCGGTTGCGCCCGCTCTGTCCGTCCGTCAGCACCGGGAGGTCGGGCACGCCACACCGGGGGGGGTTCCAGCGTGCCACCTGCTCCTCTGTACCCACAGGGAAGCCCTTGGCAGGCACACCAGTCCCCACAGCGTTCACCAAGGAGGATAGCCAAGGAGCCTGCTCCTTCCAGGTGTGATGCTTTCGAGACATGTCCTAAAAGGCAAAAGCAAAGCCATGACTTCAGCGTCTGGGAAGACACTTCTTGATGTGGAGTCAGTGGACATCAGCAGTCCTGACACGGTGAGTTCCACCTCTACCTAGGGCTGTTCTGCTCCTGCTATGGCACAAACTGCTCCCCGCAAACATCCTCTGTTCCCTGGGCTCTGCTGCTCCCAGGCCAGGCCACACCTGGGAGGCACTGTGTCATGCCGTGGCACCCCTAAGCACTGGGCTATTTTTGGTCCACATTTCCTTGGCAGCTGGCCGGCAGGAAATACTTTGCAAGCCGTGGATGAGAACCAGACCCTTCAAGTATAAAACAAACCACTAGGGAGTAAATTCTCCCCCTTTGCCCCACATCCTTTATTCCCTCCTGGCCCTGGGGAGAGGTGACATTAATGGGAGGAAGCCTTTAGTGCCCAGCACACAGTTGTGCTCCCTGTTGTCACTTCCGTGGTGTCCCCTTGCTGTCCTGGCACTGTGGGCTCAGCATGGCCAGGGGACATGACAAGCTGCAGAGCAGGACACACGGATTTGGGGGTTGACGTCCAGCCCATGGGGCAGAGAGCAGAAATGGCTGTCCCTGCAGCCCCTATCACTGCCTGAGGGAGGGACAGGACCATATCCCCTTACCTCCCTGCACCTGTGACTCTGATGGGGATAAGATCTCCTGGACTCTCTCACACTTAGTTGGAAAAGCGCTTGATGACATTAACTAATGCTAATTATCTGACTTCAATTGTTTTCCCACCTGACAGCAGGACTATGTTGCCCCCATGAAACATGACCCAGGTGTAATCTCCAACCTTCTGTGAGGCATGTGGGGTGAGAGGTGTTTGGTCCCTGCCACTGTGCTGCACAGGGTGGGGGTTCAAACACAGATTTTTATTTTTTTGCCTGGTTTTGTGCAGACAAATTTAAAGGTGTTTGAGCAGCAGGAGGAGCTGAGATGCAGCAGTGGTGCATCTCTACTTGGACAGGCAGGCTCTGTCCCACAGGGCTTCAGAGGGAGGGCCTGGGCTTTAGGAGTGCCCTTCCTTCCCCTGCAAAGAGCTGCCTTCTTCCAGGCCAGCTCTCCTGGCTGCCCTGCCGGGGACACAAAGGTCAGGATGGCACGACGCCAGAGCTGCCATGATGCCGTGTAATCCGCGTGCTGCCACCACTCTGTTCCCCACAATGAGCCCATTCATGCGGGCTGGAATGAAGTGTGAAGACCTTGGCATTAGTTCCGCTACCGAGCTCCCAACTCTGCAGTGGCCCAGTGCCTCTGAGCAAGGCACAGATGGACAAAGGAGCCAGGGAGGTCACACAAGGTGCAGTTTAGGTGTCCACATGTCAGTTTAGGCTTTTCATGTGTCTGTCACCACTCTAGCCTGCTGACCTGTCCTCCCCAGACAGACACACAGACACCCTTGGAGGTTTGGCACCTACCAGCCTTTGCCTTAGAACAATCCATACAATCCTGGTGTCCCAGTGCACTTTCACACACCACAGGAACTGCACCATCAACCCATGCAAAGAGGGAAAAAGCCATTTTACATCCTGAACAGCAAAGCCCAAGTTCCAGCCATGGCACTGAGAATCCATGCAGTGCTTTAGTGGGAGGAGGGAGTATGGACTTGCCTCTCCCAGGGGAGTCTGCACCAGGCTGCTCCTGCTGAACACTGGAGCCCTGCCAGGTCAGAGGTACCTGTCTCTCTAAGAGGAGCTCTCTAAGAGCTGCCTGGCACCCTGCCTGGGCTGGCAGCTAATGCCTGCAAAGGACAGCTGGCAGGAGGAGTTGATAATGTTCATGTTCTGGCCAACATCTTGCTCCCAGACCCAATGACACTGAAGCACATAATGGCAGCTGTGTCACCAAAGCCCAGCCTGGAGAGCTGCCACCACAGGCAGGTCCTGCCACCCGAGGACATGGGGTGATGAATGCATCCGGTTTCCCAGGGCCAGAATGAACAGGACAGCTGCTCCCAGGCACATGGGGAGAGAGGAGATGGACCCCCGGGAGAGCCCTCACTGTGGAACTGGGAGCACTGGAAAACCCTCAGGAGTTGCCCAGGTAAGTGAGCGGGATGAGGTTGACCCGGATGGGCTTACTCCTGTTTTTTTGTCTGGACGACACTAAGCACATCCCCCTCCTGGGAAGGCCAGCTGCCTTACAGGCTGGGGATACTGGCACAAACCAGAGATCATCACTCTCCTCTGAGCAAGAGCAGAGAGAGGAAAAACTACCTGTTTCCTTCTTGTCCCAAGAAATCCGATGTTCAGAGGCAGGCCAGAGGTAGTTTTTCTCTCCCCTCTTTGATTAGCTCAAGGCCACTGGCATGAATCCCAGCCTTTCAAACCCCACCTTGCCTTAGCCAGGACCCTTCCTGCTCCCTCCTGCCTGCCCTGTGCAGAGACCCAGCCCTGGGAGGGCTGGTCCTGCGAATGGCTCTGGGTGGAGGCAGGGGGGAAGACCTTCCCTGCTGCCCTGAGCTGTGCCCCTGGACAAACAGTAACTCTCTCCCTGTCGTCACTGCACCGACATTAGGACCATGGCAGGAAAGGGCTGGAAAATGCCACTGCAGGCACAGCCAGCAAGGGGAAATGTGACAGGCAGAAACCACTTGCCAAACAATGCTCAGGAGACACTCGGGCTGGAGATTTTGGTCTCCTTGGCTGGACACACCTTGCTGCAGGCACTTCCCGGGGCTTAGATTACGTGTCCGCTCACTTAAGGTTGTATCCTTCCCACCCAGCACTGAGCCCACCCTCTCCTGGGGAGACCTTGCTTAGTTCTCAGAGCTGTGGTACAATGCCCTGGCTGCATCCTTAGGGCTTCACTTAGGGCTGTGCTGCTGCTGAAACCAGTACAGACCTGTAAGGAGAGGGTGAGGAGGGCACTGGCTGCTGGGTACCTGTCGGGGCATCCCCACTCCTTGCATCCCACCAGCAGAGGGAAAAGGATTGCTGAACACAAAAGCAAACGAAAACCCCTGCAGCCCAGGGCAGGGTTCAGCCCAGCCGAGTGCAAAACATATCTGAGCATCTGGCTGAGTGTGTGCAGCCACTTGCTCTGCCCTTCCCAGTATAACCAGCTGTTGAGGTGGCCACTGTGGCTGGGAACAGCTGGTTTGTAGGCCAGGGCTTTGCAATGGAGACTGAGCAGCAAAATGCCAGCACAGCATGAGCACAGAGGGGCTGCTAGGCCTGAGACCAATGGTGGGGACAGTGGAGAAGCAAAGCTGTACACAGAGGGCTGTGGTGCAGACTGGTCACAGCTCCTCACAAAGAACGTGCCTCTTCCTGCAGCCTTGTGACTGAGAGGCTGAGAGGGAATGGGAGGGAATGGACAGATCCCGTGGGAGACCAGAAACCACAGCGGAGATACAGGCTGCCCACTCAGTTCCTTACAGCTTTATCAGTGCTGCGATACAACAGCCATCACTTCTGGGTCTGCCGGGGCCAGATGAACACCAGCCAAGCTTCCCAGGAAGCGTCCCAGCCATCCCAAGGAGCCAGGAGCATCTTTAACCTCATTGTGTTGGGCAGCACTCACCCTCCAGAGCTCCCAGGAGGAGCAGCAGCCAGAGCAGCACAGCTACAGTCAAGTATCAGCAACACCCCGTTTGAATGAGAGAGGCCGGTGCCTGGCACTGACAAACCCACTGCTCTCCTCTGCCTGGGTCCATCCTCCTCTGCCTGCCCTGAACTTAAACTTGTGTCCTCTGTTGTGTACCTAATTACCTGGGCTCCTGTCTGCTTCTGCAGCATGGACATGAAAGGAGACCCCTCTCCCTGTCAGACAGGAGTGATTGGACAAGTTACAACATGAATCCCATCAGTTTTGGATATCTCCCCTGTCACTGGGGCTGTTTCCTTTTCTGTTGGGGAATGAGCTCATGGACTGTCTTCCCACCTTCCTGTCCCTTCTGTTGCTGGTTTTCCATTTCTCCCTGCTTTCTCCTTCCATTACTCAGAGTGTTTGTCAAGGCCTTGGTGTTTGCTGCCTCTCTGGCTAGTGACATTATCCTCCTTCCACCTACAAGCCTGCACACTGGAGCACTCCTGCCCTTATTTCAATGCACTGGGAAGGATAGCAGAGATGCTTTCACCTGCAGCTCTCATGTAAAACAGTTCTCTCACCCCATTTCTGCCCACTGTGGGGTGTCTGTGCCCCCAAGGGGCTTGCACCCCCTTAAGAGCAGTGTTCCTGCCAGAGATCAGCACTATTGTCCTGATGCACAGGGTACCATGGCTGGCTTTTTACTGAGCCTGCCTCTCAGCCCAGCATGGATTCGCAGGGGTTGGATTTGAAACTGCAGCTACAGCTGATGGTTAGTGGTAAAACTGCAGTCAGGTTGTGTCCCAGAAGCAAACTGGCCCAGGAAGGTGCTGCAGCTTAACTTTCACAGCAGAAGCACATTACTGTGGTCTGGTCTGACCCTGAGCTAAGTGTGCTCCTGGTCAAGGCACTGTTAGTGGAAACAATGCCTAGGCAAAGCCACCAGATTTATTGATCCTACCTCCTCCAGAACAAGGCAGAGTCTCCCAACCCCTCTAACTATGAATTCTTTCCTTACACAAAATACTTCTGCTACAGGACTGGCTCCTTTGTGCTGGGCTGCAGGCAGAGCCAGGGAGAACACAAAGGCTGAGGCCAAATGGGAGCTGCTGCAGTGCCTGGCCATGCAGTTGGATATTCCTCTCCACTCACTTCCCATACTCTGTGGCACCATCCAGCACTACCTCCTGGGGCCTGACAGTTTGTTTCCGGATTACTTGGTGGTAGTTGTTGTTGGCAACAAAAAAAGGAAAATGTTTATTTTTCCTAAGCAACGTTGAACATGAAACATTACGGACTGCAAATGTTTATGCCCACAGACAGAATGAGAAGAACCAGGCCTTGGAGTAACAAGAGAAAGCAAATGAATAAACACTGCACGACTATTTTTATTATCAGACATTTTAATTATGTGACAATTTGTGAGTCTATTCCATCAACAACACCAAAACCAAACTGCTGGTGTCACCCAAGCAACAGTTTGCCAGAAACAGGAGTACTTACAGAGCAAACAAACCCCAGGATGCCAGGATAGCAAAAGGTTTCAAGAGCCCTTAATCTGATGACCTAGAAATCCCCTTGAACCTAAGAAACAGCTCTAGGATGCAGCACACTCCCAGCAGGGGAGGAAGGGGGTTGAGGTGTTTTGTTCATTGTGCAGTTACATCCAAGCTAAGGTGAGCCATGAACAACAGCCGGGATATCTCCCTCTGGGTTTGACCACCCATCACAGTGCAGCCCTCTCCAGAGCGAGGGGGGGATGTTTTAGCCTCAGGGAGTGCAGGATGCTCAAATGTGCAGTCTGGGATCTCCACACCCACAAGACAAGCACTTTTCCCCTGTCCAATCTCCTGGAGATATCAGAGGGGTTTTCCTCCTCTGGTAGCTTTCGGAGTCACTTTTGTGAGATGTCTCTCTCTTGCCCAAAGACTACTAAGAGGAGATCTGCTCACCTGTCTGTCCTTGTTGGGACTCATCTGCACCAGGATCTCAGTGAACCTCTAAAAACATGTCTGTGGCCCTCAGTGAACCCCTGAAGTGCTCTGCTTTTCACTTTGCTAGGCAGCTATGTGCAAACTCAGCAATGCTTCCATTCACATCACAGGCTGAGCCATCCCCAGTGTAAGAATATCCAGGGAGCTTTCATTTACCTGTCTGCATATTTGGAATTAGTAGGAAAGAGCTACTTAGTAGGAAAGAGGATGACCAGCATCTCTGCAGGCCAATTTTCCATGGAAGATTCTTTTCAAACAAGTCCTGTGTGGTGCATCCTTTCTGCAGAGCCCCACAAGGTGTGGTGCCAGGGCAGGACAAGTGTGGGGGAAGCAGGGAAAGTGCAACATAAGCTGGAGAGGGGGATCCTCCCCAGGGTTCTTCTCTCCTCCCTGCCCTTTTCTCCCTCCTGGATTCGCTTTGCCAGCTGCACCTCCCAGGTCTTGCCACACCGCAGGGTGTGCGTGTGTGTTGCATGTGGAAGCACAAACACAACAAACCCACTGGAGAATAACTGCTTACATGTGTCTTGAGTCTCTCCCAGAGCAGAAGATAAACATGCCTAAAATTACCCCAACGCTGACTGTAGCATTCAAATAGCCAAACCAAAGAGTGCAAATACAACCCTTCCTGCGGGAGCTGCCTGAACCCCGAGCAAGGCAAGCAGCCTCCCCGGCTCCTGGGCGGCGGGGAAGGCACTGCTGTGCTTCCAGCAGGGAACCTGCTGCGTTCGGGGTGAGAGCTGCAGGACACGGATTACGTTGGCAGCTGGGAGGGTGCCCACCACTTCTCCACGGAGAGAGAGCTTCCCAGCAAATGGACAGACTTTGATTTCCCAGGGGAGCTGAAAGCAATGCAGGAATTCAGTGTCTGCGCGTGCACAGCCCCAAGGACTGCAGATCTTTTGTTCTCAAGTTTTACAGTGGACACCAGACACAGCCTTTATTCTGCTCTCAGTTTTCTCTTTCTTTCTTTAGGCATTAATATAAAAGTGAAGGAGATCGACAGGGTTTGCCTCGAAGAACACAAGTCCTCCTGCAACTTGCCCTGTAGCCTGGCTTTAAAACGAATCTTGGCCCTTGATTCCCTCCTTTCAGAGTTACTGGTGTTGTGACTTGTTATTGGAGCACAAACAGCCATGGTGCAGCACACTGCTGCACCGAGGGCTGTCCTTGCCCACCCCCTCTACCAGCACAGCCTGAGGAAGTCACCTTTGTCTGTCTTATTGGAGTGTGAATCTCTTTTACCAGCTCAGCCTCTTGGCTCCTTTCTCATTCATCACCCAACAGCAAAAGGTGGCCAGACAGGAAATTAGCTGCTGTCAGACATCAGGGAAACATCCCTTTGTGCAGAGAGACTCCAAGTAGCCAGAGAAGGGAACATGATGCAGCTCTCTAGCAAGAGAGGGTAGAGAAAAGCTGAGGCCAGATGCACATGCACGGGTCCCTGTCAGCCCAGCAATCCCACATCAGCTATCCTGCACTGACATGTGTTTCCCAGGAGGAGAGGAATGGGGTGCACTGCCAACTTACATCATATGTGAGAGTAACTCCCAGGTAAAAGTGGCTTTACCTCACAGGCAGTAGAATAACCTTCAGAAGCCTTGACATCAGATAAGGAACCCAAAAGGGCAGCTATTTGGGACGACAGAACTACTGTTTGAAAGGATGGGAAATCATCTGTCCGTTTCCAATCCCAAACCAATGCAGCCACCATCTCTGCAAAGACTGAAATACATTGATCCAAAACCCTGAGCCCCACATGGCTGGTCAAACACACAAGCACAAGGTATTCCTGAACAAAACATACCTGTAGGAGCATCACCTGGAGTTACTCCAGCCAAGAGGAAAGCATCAGCATTCACAATGCAGAGCATTAGCCTAGGATGAGGAAGAAACCAGGGGGTTCCTGGGGGGAACCTTCTTCTGGACCATGGTGGTGGATTAGGTGGACCAGAAGCCTGAGCAAACCTGGACCTCTGCATTAACTCTGTGCTCTTCAGCAATTTGGTGTATTCCCCACTTCAAGGGGTACTGGCCAAGGCAGGTGAGCCCCAGCAACCTCTGCAGTCAGTCAGCAGCTGCGAGCACTGGTAAAAGGACAGTGACACCACAGCTGGACCGGGCCCAAAGTCAGATGGTGTGAAACCCAGGCTGGCTCTCCCTTCCCTGGAGATCCCACACAGGTCTTTGCTGGCAACAAGACCAGGACCAGAGTCTGTGCAGGTCCCCCCAGGAGCAGCAGCTTCACAGCTTGCACACATCAGAGCGTGAGGCACCTGCCAGCCCAGCCCACGTCCCGCAGGAACCAGCGGTCTCCAGCTTAGCGCAGGTGGAGCTCTGCCCTCCCTTGCTGCACTCCAATGGGGCTGAAATCCACGGTGGTGTCATTACTGGAGTGCAGAGTGCCACCACCGAGTGCTTGGTCTCACCTTCCTCAGAGGAAGAGCGGAGCCAAACACAGTGACATTTCATTTGGAATAACACAAGCACTTTGGGGGCCAAAGCTGCTCTGTGCCAAGTCCCAGCCCACAGCATATTTAGCAGCCAAGTTAGAAAGTACTCAGATGACAGAGCTGATAATAAAACCATCGACAGAACCTGAACTAATCCCCTTGGGCTGCTACCGGGCATTTGCTCTGTTGTTATTTCATGGCACACCAGCGAAGCGCATGTCTATAATAACCCAATTACGCACGCACACATTCCCAGCACAAGGAGCTCTCTGTCTTCTCCCGTCCCCCAAATCCCTCGCACACCGCTGCTCTTCTCTGGCAGCCGCAGTCCCTGCTGCTCGCAGCTCCGTCCCAGGTGCTGGGATCGGGCAGTCATGTGCAGAAAGAAAGAGCCCTGCTGCTCCTCTCCTGCCTGCGCCTTTAATTCATCCCTTTAGTCTCCTCTCTCCGTAACACTTCTCAGAACTTCCAGCACAGCTTGCGGGGGTGTTTGAGCAGCAGCGAGTGCTCTGCTGCCTATAAAGCAGAGGGGATCGAGTGTCCTCTCCTAAACCCTCCTTATCCCGATCCCTGTTTTTCTCTCGGGAGCACGCCTGTGGAACCTCCCCTAACATGTCAAGAGGAGCCCGCCGAGCGGAGCCACCGCCGGGGCAGGGGCAGCCGTCCCGCGGCGGTGCCTCCCGGCAGCGCTGCCCGTGCCGGCAACCCGAGGGCGGCTCCGGGATGGATGGAAACGGTGTGGGGGGGAAGACGGCTCATCCCGTTCAGCGGAGGGTCTGCCGGGGAGATGCTGCCCTCGGGACCGCACCGGAGAGCGGCGGGGGGCACGGAGAGAGGCACCGGGTGGTCCCGACTCACCGGCTTGTGTCGGCGGGCGGGCGCGGCGGGCGCGCAGTGCAGCAGAGCGGCGGCCAGCAAGGCGGCGGCGGCGGGCAGCGGGGCACGGGCCATGCCGGGCGGCGGAGCGGGCTCGGACATGGGGCAGAGGAGGAGGGAGGGGGGTCCTCGCTGAGCCTTTTATCCCCCCACCGCGGCCGCCTGCCCTCCTCCTCGCGCCTCCTCCCGCCGCTCCTGCCTTTTGTTCTCCCCGAGCCGCGGCTGTTCGGGCCGGGGGGACACGGCCCGGCGGCATCGCGGGAGGGAGGGGGGGTCCCGCCCGTCCCGCCCCGCTCCGCCCCCGGGGGGGCGGTGAGGCGGAGCACCCGGGGCGGGCGGGCGGGCGGGACCCCCCCTCCCACGCCTCCCCGGCACCGGCCCCCTGGCCTCCGTGCACCCGGGTCCTGTCTGCGTTGGGACGGCTTCAAACGGGTCTTTTAAGGGTGTCTTTCACCTCTCCTGCCTGAGGGTACCAAGGACTGAAAACAATCCTCTTAGACCCTCAGTGCCCGTCGAGACCACTCTAGTCTCCGTGGGGAATAGCTCATCTCTGTGTTTAAATCTGTCTGCACCCCTGCTTTGCCTGTGCAGGGCTCTGCTGAAGCCCTTCACTCACGCTTTGCAAGAGGACTTTCCCTGTGTGAGATGCTGAGGGAGGGGAAAGAAGGGAGCAGCTCCCCGCTTCGGAGATGCCAAAGCCTCCTCCGTCTGCTCAGCCACCTGGAGGGGGAGGCAGCAATGCACAGATCTGGTTTCTTGGTTCCTGTTTCTATGGAAGAAGCCCTGGACTGTGTCAGCATCCCCTCAGTAGACTGAGTTTAGCTGCAAATTGTTTCAAGAAATGTATTGCAAATAAGAAAACTTTGATCTCCAGCTGCCTGGGCTGGTGTGCAGGGAGTGGGTAAGGCTTCCTGACATCCCGGACTCTATTACTGCATTATTTGTCTGTGATCAGTTGTTCATGTTTTGTTTTATGGGAACCATACTGAGGATGTAAATACTGGGTACGGTAAGCAGATGTGAAAAGAAAGGCTGTGTTTGGAAGGTGCTGCAGTGGCTCACAGGCTCTTAGTGAGATGTCCCCGCACTGGAGCACCATGTTCAGCGTATCCCCAAGGCCTTATTTCTAAGAGGGGATAGGGAAAGAGAAGAAAACACTTTACATTGTGGAATCTACCCTTCTGCTGTTATTCTGGCTGTGCCCCAGGAATGCAGAGCAGACCCTACTTTCTTGCCTTGCTCTGAGCCAGACAGCTGGGTCCCAGCAAGAAAAGCTTTCCTGCCTTTGTCTCTCTTTTCTTTAGTGTCTTTTCTTTTAATGCTGGTGTCTCTGGGAGCTCAGTGCTTTCCAGCCCATGGTCGTGGAGCCTGCTGCTGCCCTGGGGAAGCAGGGAGAGGCATGGGAGCAGCCTGTAAGGCAGCGACAGGCAGTTTGGCTCTCCTTAATAAAGAGAGACTTTTAAAAGGGGTGTTCTGGGAAACTCAGTCCTTGCAGAGATGTGACTGTGTGTGAGAAATGCTGGCTCCTGCCAAGGCACTTAACACAAAAGAAAGTACATGGTGTGTTTGGGATTGCAAATATTTCCCAGCTGAGCAAGTAGATGTTCAGCAGCAGGAAAATGGCCCACTGGGTGTTTTGGGAGCTTGTGTGCTCACTTTCTGCTGAGGGCCCTGTCGCAGCCTGCAGAAATCCTTTCTGCTAGTGTTCCTATGCTGGGAGCTCTCTCAGCCACTGTGTGTCCTGTCCCTGCAGGCCTCATCCCTGCCTCTGTTTGCAGCTTGCTGGATGTGCAGAGCCTGCTGGCAGATGAGCACAGGGCTCCCACCCCAGCCCCAGAGCACCGACAGTCTGACATCTCTCAGTGCAGGCACTGTCTGCTCGCTTTCCTGCAGCTCCTGCCAGGCTGGAGCCAAATTTGGGCTTCTCATGATGGCTACAGGAGCTCAGTGAAAGCCTTCATGGCTGAGAGGTCCTGATGGTCACTGATGTTTCTGATACAGCATCCCCATGTGTAGCTCTTTTTGCTCAGCATCTCCTCAGGGCCTTCCAGTCCTAGAAAGTAGCAGAACTGTCATGGGTTTTCCAAGTCCTTATGACTTACAAGCATTAGCTCTTCTCCCACTGTCCTAAGGCTTTCCAGCAAGGAGGACCTTGTGAATATCTGAGAAGGCAAAGCAGCATTGTAATGTGAGTGCCAACAGGAATCACCAGCTGGGGATAACCTCTCCCAGCAGTCCAGCAGGTGTCAGGTGGGAAGAGACTGTGCAAAAGGAAGAGAACAGCAGGTCTGATTCCACTCTGTTGTGATCAGCAAAGAGGTCAAATAACTCTTTCAGTCCATGGGCCACTTGAGTGGGAAACTGCTGCAAGGCACTTTGGACTGAGAGGAGGTGGGGGAAGAGGTGTCTGATGAGAAGCGAAGGGGAAAGGGGAGGGAAGTGAGAGAGAAACTGAATTTAAACAGATTAAGCCTGTCTGTCCAAAGTCCTTTGTTTCCTGCCACCTCCCTGGTGTGACTTTCACAGCTGTATTCTGTGTGGCTGGGGACCTGGGTTTAGGTTCCCTGCAAAGTCAGCATGGAGCTTTACACCTCCTGAGCAGCTGGAAGAAGGTCCAAGAGCCAAATCCCCAGAACAGAGAAATCCCTTTGATTTTTCTTCTCTAACATCTTTCCTTCTCTCTCTGTAGGAGATGGCCTCATGAATTGATGTTTCCAGCATCACTGCTCAGTGGGTGACAAATGGGTATGCATCCCCACTAGGCAAGTCTCTGTTCTCACCCTCTCGCTTTTGGGATTCCCCTTTTCTTTGGCCCTGGCACCTTGTTTTTCTCCTGGGCAGCCGAAGTGGGTGTTTGTACAGGTGGTGGCAGCTGCAGACAAGGCTGGGGGTCATGTGCAGGGAACTGCCCTCATAAACACCACTGATCAGGAGTATTTCCTGAATTACCTGGTTCTTCTGCTCTGCTGGCAGCCCAAAGCATGGGCATGGGCGGAGGGCAAGAAGAGGATGTGGAGCGACAGGAAACTTGGCCTTTGGGCCTGGATTCACAAGTGGAAAGGTAAAGTAATATGCAGAAGTGTCTGTTGGTCAGCAAAATCCTTTGCTTCAAAGCTCTTTAGGGTTTTTTTAATCTTTTAAATGAAAATGATGGAATTGTACAGGCTGTTCTGGATCCAAATAGTGTACCTTGAAAACACCAGTCTTCCAGACTTCAGCATAACTAGGCCAGTACAACAGTCCCACCATCCATTTCTAGAAAGTTTTGCTTGATTTGCTACTACTTATTTTACATTTATTTTCTTTTGCCTTTAACCCCCCCTTCCTTGACCTTAATTCTGGGTTGAACACAGCAGTGCAGAGTCTGACAAGGTTGTGATCTGCCTGATGTACTGTCCTTACGAAACCAAGGGATGCAAGTGGAGCAGAGCCCCTGGCTGGGCACACATCTACCTGCAGGGCTGCTGGGCAGGCACTGCTGCCTCCTCCAAACTGGGAACAAGGGTGATGGTGGCAGGACTGTCCAGCACCTCACCTTGCAGAGGTGCACTGCAGTTCTGCAGGCATCCAGTGCAGGAGGGAGGCCCTGGGGGAGCACTAAGGCAGCCTCAGCTCACACTGCAGCTCACACAGTGCCCGAGCAGCTGCGGGGTCTTGCGGCTCTTCCTCCTCCCTCTCCTGCTGCAGCCCCGGTGCAGCTGCAGCCAGCCCTGAGACTGAGCCCTGCGATTTGGCCCCCGAGAAGCAGCTCCCTGCTGGGCCGCGGTCTCGGCAGGGCAGGGGCAGGCTGCAGCTCGGGAGAGCTCCGCCACAGTGTTTGTTGTCTAATCATCTCCTGCCCCCGTGCCAGGAGCCGAGTGCACACAAACAGTGCCGGGCTCCGGTGAGAAGCGCTGCCTGCGAGATAAGCCAGGCAAGGAAAACATATCCATCTTCGTGTCTCTTGGCCTGAGATGCAGTTTCATCTGCTGGCATTTTCCTGGCGTAGGCTCAGGGCACACCACAATTCACCTGGGGAGCCAGACGCCGGGGAGCCAGCTCCCATTCCTGGCGAGAGGTGTCAGCCCCGACTGGTGCAGGGTGCGACGGCTGCGAGGAGCTGGCGGCTGAGGCCCTGTTGGTGCTCAGGGAAGGGATCTGACCCCAGGCTGAGCTCCTGTGGCAGCCTGGACCTGGCTACATGTCACCAACAGTTTGCTCACCTGAGCAACAGGGCCAGACTCCCTGCCCGGACTCCCCGTGCCCGGCCGTGCACCCAGCACCCGGCAGAGTCCAGGTAAAGAGCTCCCAGCCAGCAGCCTGGACAAAGCAGAAATGGCTGGGACATCCAGTGCCGAGCAGAGACGCGACTCCAGCCTGCGGCTGCTCAGTGTCTGATAAGGAGGTTGCTAGTGCCGTCTTGCAGCGCTCCCAACCTGCCAGCTCTCCGCAAATGAAACGTCCCGGTGAAACGCCCCCCACCCCTGGCTCCCTCTGATCCCCTCCGAAGCCGATCTGAGACTGGAATGTCTCCTGGGATGTGATTCCCTGTAGCCTGAGGGGAACTGCGTTAATAAAACCCGGCGTGAGCGGTGGAGGCGATGGGGGAGGAGGCAGGCAGGGCTGGTGAGATGAGGCTTTTATGAACAAGTCGCAGGTCTGCTGGAAATGTCCCGTCCTGTCCTCTCTCCCTCCCCCTGTCCCCGGAGTCGAGCTGTGGAATTCAGGGTGTGGGTCGAGGCTTCTCTTCACGCACGTTTCTACCCAGAGCAGCCAAGCCCCTCATCTCCCTCCCTCTCTCCCCCCACCTCAGCAAACGCTGCTGAACACACCTCCCGGGAACAGGTACCACTCCCCCAGCCCCTCTCGGCACAGCCTCACTGCTGCTGGGACCGTCCTGCCCCTCCACATTGCTCGGGCATCTCCCCACGGGGTGTCTGTAACCAGTGGAAGGTGTCTGTCCCCAGGACGAACGAGGAAGCGTGGCCAGGGCCAGCAGTAGGAAAGAGAGAGTGCTCCCACATCTCAGCAGGACGTGGTGGCTGCACTCGTGGCAGGGAGGCAGCTGGGTTGGTTGGTGCCAGGTGAGCAGAACCAGGCAGACATGGGGCTCTGACTGAATGAAGCCGCATGAAGGCAGTAAGGATGTGAGCCAGGAGGGGAAAAAGACAGGAGAACAAGCAAACTCAGTCCAGATAACCAGGAAGAGAGACCATGGAAGCGTTTTATTGGTGTGAACGCGCTCTCAGCTCCCATTGGGATCAAAGTGCCTCTCACAGTGGTTACTTTGTGCAGCAGTGATTTTGTGAAGCTCTTGTTATTTTGTGCAGCTCTGCCATTCAGAGCTCATGCTACCCTAGGATGCTGTGGGGAAGGACATGTCCCACACTGCATTGCCACTAAGAAATGTTACTGGATTAAATTGGCTACTGGACAGTCACAGATCTCAGTTCCCAAAGTGTTTTCCCGCTTTCTCTTGGGAAGCGATTGCTGAACTCAGAGGCTGCATTATCACAAACTCACTGTGGAAGCTTTGGATGCAGGGAATCACCAAGAGAGCACACTGAAGGCTCTGAAGAACAGTCTCAAAGAAGCACCATGAGACCTTGCCCAAAGCTGGGAATGAATCCAGCATGGCATGCACAGTGTCCAGCCTTTCCAGAAAGCTGAGGAGTTTGCTCACACCACTGATTTTGCAAAGGCCAGGCTGTCCCTACAGAGGAGGATGTTTGCAGTGTTCCTATGGAGGAGCCCCTGGATGGACTCTGCACTGAGCTCAGGACTCTATGGTGGAGATGGCAGCTGAAACAAGAGCATTTCAGCAGAAATCATGACAAAACAGAGTGTACAACCAGGCTGCCCTGTGCATTTGCAGGGATTATTGACTATCCATGTGAAAAGGAGACATCAGTGCCTTCCACAGAGGAAGGAAAACATGAGCTGCAGTATTTAGTTTCCATCTGAGAAAAGGTGTCAGAAGCTGATGGCTGGACAGCTTCAGTAGGACAGGGAGAGCAATGTGATTAAAACTCATGAGGCACTTTGGAGAGCTGAGACAGAGGACCTCAAATCCCAGATGTCTGTGAAATGTCCTGTAGAGGCTGCAGCACCACACGAGATCTCTCTGGCTGCTGTACGGGCTCTGTCTTTGCTTGGGAAGGGGGAGATGGGGGGATTTACTGTAATATTCTAGTTCAAAGCAGTAGCTGTTCGTGGGTTGGTGCTAACAGCCTCCTAAAGGTCACGGGTGCCTCTGCCTTGCACACAGACCCCATCCTGCTTCCGTAGTCGGGCTCATGTTGTTTTACTGCAGATGCCCGGGAGCTGTGCCCCCTGGAGCTGTGCCCCCTGGAGCTGTGCGTGGGGAGCACCGAGGCAGCTCTCCAGGGATGTTTGCTGTCTGTCTGCAGCAGAGAGGGGGAACCAGACCAGCCACGGAGCAGCTATGCAAGAGCAGAAGGGAATGGCCTCTGGGCAGACATTTAGGTGAAGAGGAAATGCTGAGTCCCAAGCCCATCAACCGGGACACCTCAGGTAAAGCATCAACAGGGAATGCAGGGAGCCTGTAGAGGTGTGAGATCCCTCCAGGGCCTGCTTATCACTATCTCCTGCAAGGGGTGTGAGCTTGCTGCTTTGGGCTCCCTGAAACCACTTGGTGGATCCCAGCCACAGGAGAGGCAGCCAAGGGCAGGGGCTCGTTGCTCAGATCCCCCAGACACACACAAAACAAACTCATGCTGGCTTTGTAGCTGCACTTCTGTGGCCATGAAGAAAACAAAACAAATTCACAAACAAAATCTCTGGGCTCAGGTTTGCTGTCCTGTACTGTATTCAGCAGGTGAATTGACAGTAATTGTTGTCTTCACCATCTGAGGATACCCTGGAGGTGTTTTGGTAATTTCTTGACTAGATCTGTCTGAAGAATTTGGGAACACAAAAGTTCTTCTTTCAGTTACCACTAATAGCATCAGTCTTCAGCTGGGATCAGAACATGCCTTCAAGTGCACAAACCCCACTTCTGGATGTGTGAATACAAAAGAAATGGAACTTCTGAGATGCAGCCACCACAAGGAGGTTTGAAAAAGTTCTTCTTCTACCATCTCTCTTTCCCCATCAGGAGGTGAGGGCATCCATATTCCACAATTGGTACCTTCTTCCACCCACAGGCCACCCGGGTGGGTTCAAGTGGCACAGGTAAACACAGGGATGTACCTGCACTTTCCAGCACCCCTGGGAATGGCTGAGAGAAACCTCTTCTGAGGGGGAAGAGCTCTCAAAACCTGGAGCACAGCAGTGTAGCTCAGGTGTGCTCCAGCAGTCAGGCCCTGGGGTTCAAACAGGAAACACTCATGACATGAACAGATTCAGGTCCGGAAGAGCCTTCAGACCAAAAGTGGGCAAGCATGAATGAGTTAAAAGCCTTTCCTTTGCTTGGTGAAATTTATTGAAAACTACATTGTTCATCTGTTGAAACTTCACAGCTGTTGAGATTGCCCTCGGGGCAAACCACATCCAAGAAATGGCATGTAGATCCTGGGAGCACGAGACTTGAAAGCTGAAACAGCACTCAGAGTGCTGCCTCCCCTCCCTTGCAGTCACGTCTGGCCATCTGCAGCTCCTCCACCGAGACGCCGTGGCTTTTCCTTCCTCCCGTTTCTCATCTCCGACTCTCGCAACGCAGTCACTTTGTTTCAGGCATTGTATCCTGGCTAAAAAGAGACTGAGACAGCAGGAATCTGTCTGTCGGGGGAGTGTGCACAAGGCTCGTGGCACCCAGAGTGAGACAGGGCTCTGTGCCACACTGCCATGGGGGTGCCATCAAATATCGCCTACCTGTGACACTGCTGCTTTATTATCCCTTGGGGAATGGTGGTGAGGCAGGACTGTGGGAAGGGTGCCATTTGTTCGTGAAAAATCTGTGAATTCTATTTCGTGGAACTTGCCTGATTTTTTAAAAATTATTATTATTTCTCAGTGGCAACTCTGCTTTTTTTATAGGATAAAAAAAGTAGTGCTTGCATATTTCCATCTGACCCGAGAGCTCCGTGTGAACCTGGGGACTGAAATCAGCCACTTGGCACATGCGGAATTAGGACCAGTCAGAGCTCAAAGATGAAAATAAAAGGAGGACACAAGAAACCCACTCACTGCATACATTCAGTCTTAAATGATTCATGGAGCAATTTTGAGTAGCAAACACATTGGTAAGAACTGGAGGTTTGGTTTCTTTCTTTCTTTCTTGGGGATTGTCCACAAACAAAAATATTGGCTAATTCATCAGACACTTTCTTCTGCTTTGAATAGTTTGCCCAGATCCCCGAGCAATCATCCCGTGCAATTTGCTGTTAACCTAAATAACTTAAATTCAGGTACACCCAGAGCACTGCCCAGATCTGCCCCTGCATGCACTAATTAGGGTTCCCCAAGCGCAAACCTGCAGCTCGGGAGGCAGGAGGCTCCAGCAGCATCCCCAGATGGATACCTGCTGGTGGTGGCCCGTGGCAGGGACCGGGCAGGGATGATCCACAGCGTGACATGGCTGCGTGGAGAGGGCTTTCTGCAGAAAAGTGACACTTTTGGGTGTCACCATCCCCTAAGCAAGCGCCCAGTGAAACTGCAGCCTGGTAAAGACAGACCCGCGGTGTCGCCCCACGGAGAGGCAGAGACAGGTAGGAGACACAGGGAGGCCAGTGTTGCATTCCTTACCTGTGAAACAACCCCTTGAGATTCAAATGCTTGGGGAATTCCTAGATCTCTTTGTAGCCACATTTCAGCGGTGACAGAGTGAGGATTTAAGTGAGGCAAACTCTGAAGGGGGAGGTTATGATCTGCTTTTAGAGCAACGGGGAGAAAGCAGTTGGAAAAAAACAAACCTGCTTTTTACAAACCTTGTCCTACCTGCTCCTGCTGCTAACAGGAGGGGAGGTACTGGCCAGCCAGTGCACTGAGTTATTCAGAAATTACTGGGTTTCAGTCAATCTTTCCAGAAGTATTCAGGAATTAGTTACTATCTTTCAGATTTATATGTCCCTCAATCTAGAGTCAACCTTCAAGTGCAGGCAAGCCCTAACACTCGAACTATGTAAGGAAGGATCTTCTGGAGCAGGGGAACGGAGAGAGGCAGAAATGAAGCTACTTGATTGAAACAAAGATCAAATTTAGGCTGAAAAACAGAGGAGATAGGAAGTTTGGCCAGGGAAGAAAACTGTTGCAGGGATATTTAGATGCAAACGGGGCCCTCCTGCAGCAGTCCCTCAGCAGGAGGATGGCTCCTCGGCAGGGCTCTCACAGGGAGACCTGCCACAGTACTTCCACCTCCGGTGCTGAGGACTCTCCAGCTGGGAGCAGAGGGCTTGCAGTGGGTGGTGTGTGTGCGGGTGGAGTTGTGTACACTCAGGCTCTCAGACAGCCACAATAAATTATCTCATTAGTAAGCCCAGGGTAGCTGTGCTCCTCAGCACATACCCGGCCTCCCACTGCACAGAAAAACTTTGTGTCTAATTAACCAAATCAAAGGGTCCCCCAGACGCAGCTTAGAGGGACGCGCTCAGCTTGAAACCCAGGCTCCTTCAGCAAGTTGTTCTGCGCGTGGTGGAACTAATGAATCCTGATTTCTTATGGCTGGAGCTCTGGCATTCCCTGCACCCCCTGCAAGTCTGTCCTCTCCTCCCCCGGCACATGCTGAGCTTCTTCCTATGGCCAGGAAAAACCAAGAAGGGAAAGGAGCCCGTGGTGTGTCGGCCCCAGCCCCACGCCCTGATGGCTCGTCCACGCTCACATGCTGATGGCAGAGAGCTGAGCTCTCTCCCCGGGGGTTTCTTGCACCAAGGGGCTCTCTGAGGTCACCCTTGTCTTCCCTCCTGCCTTTTCTCTCTCCTGCCTTTAAGATCTGTTTGCCCACAACTGCTTGTGGCTCATTGGGATGGGGCTGCACAAGGAAGGGAACCCTGCTCCTCAAAGGACCCGTGGCTGGGAAAAGGAAAAAGTGCAGGTGCTGCTGAGGCAGGGCCTTTCCAGTCACATTCCTCTGGTTTTACAGTTGCTTGGCCCCCTCTCTATTAGTGGGAAAAGACAGGCAAATGCCAGATGTAAAATGCTGCTATTCCAGCTGAAAGCAGAACTGCACAACTCCTGGGGCAGGCGCTGTGGGAGGAAGGATTTGGGGGTGTTACCCTGCAGAGGAGGAGACCGAAGTGGTGTTTGTTTGAGGCACAATCCCTTTCTCTCCTCGGGAGCTGCAGCTCCCCCCGCCCACCCAGCTCCTGCACAGAGGGGGCTGCTTGCTTTACAAATGCTTTTCTCTTCCCCTCGTGCTGGAAATTTGACTCTACAAAAACACTTACACAGCAGCTAATTGCCAGTCCTGCAGTGACTTAGCTCTCTAATTCCTGCCAGTCAATGAACCAGCCCAAAGAGCTGGTTTTCATAACGTGCTGAATATACGAACACAGCCCTGGAGACATAACATAGCTGGGATTTTTTTTTCCTGGACAACTTCTGGATCCTTCTAAATTTTGGAAATTCCTTTCACTCCACAGGGCATAAGGAACATCCAAAGATGGAGCTGGCAAGAAGGGCCATTTTGGGGAGATGTTGAACCGACACGGACCAACAGAGGCCCTGAAGACCAGCGGGGGTGCCAGGGAAGAGATGATTGTCAGGAAATTGGTTTGAAGGTAAAACTGGCGTCATCCAGCCTGTCTGTTTGTGATTTGAGGGCTCATCATCATCTTCTCATGGATTCCTACTGCCCAACAATGTCCACGCCTTGCAAAGTGTTCCTTGATCTCCTGGTTTGTATCCAGAGGGCTGCTGCAAAAATTGTTGTGCTGGCCAATGGCTTAGACCACATCATTCCTCTCTGAGCTCCTCCCTGGCACCCTCTTTTTTCTGCCCCAATTGTGGAGTGCTCATCTTCCCTCTCCCAGCCCATCATTATCCACCTCTCCTCCACCCATTGTCTCCCATGCAACAGAGGCCCTCTCCATGCCCATTCCCAACAAGCCCCTTCATGCTCTGCTCCACACCTGGGAGAAGCACACTCTGAGCATTTGCAAAGCCACCACATTGCCCTTCTTGCAGCTCTCCTTTGTCAGAACACCTTCATTAACCATCATGGGAGAGCTGCTGTGCTCAGCTCATGCCCTGCCAGCAGTGCCTCCCTGCTCCCTCCCTTCCTGCCCTGCCTGGAGTGCACAGAGCTCTGTCCCTCCGTGGCTCTGCAGCAGTCATGGCCCTCACCCAGTGGTGGGACCACAAAAACAGGCTAAGCCACATTAGGGCCAGTGACCCTAGAGATGGTGAGTGGCTTCACTGGCAGGTGCTGAATTTGGGCACAGCGAGGTACCAGTTCATCCCTGAACATGTTTGTTGTCCCATTTGGACTGGGGCAGCACAGTGGGACAGACTGAAATGCAAAGTCAACTCCAGCTTTGGAGTGAGCAGAACCGAGGTCAGTGTCTGCTACGGAAGCAGAAGCCATCACACTGAGTATAAATCATTCCTGCTCCTCCCTGAAAGGAGGATGGAGCCAGGTGGGGGGCAGCCTCTTCTCCCAAATAAGAAGCAACAGGACAAGAGGAATTGGCCTCAAGTTATGCCAGGGGAGGTTTCAATTGGATATGAGGAAATAATTCTTCACTGAAAGGGTTGTCCAGCCCTGGCACAGGCTGGGGGTGTTCCGGAATCGTGTGGGTGGGGCAGCCGGGGACGCGGGTTATCGGTGGCCTTGGCTATGCGGGGTGAACGCTTGGAGTCGATGATCTCAAAGGCCTTTTAACGATTTATTGATTCACTGATTCGATAATCCCGTAATTTAATGACCCCCGGCCGCGCCCCCTCCCCGTTCCCTGAGGGCCGGACGGGCCTCGCGCGCCCCCTGGCGGCGCACGGACCTCGCGGGGGCGGGTGGGAGGAGCCTGGAGACACCCGCCTCGCCCTTTCTGCGCATGCGCCCGGCGGGATCCCCGCCTTCCCTCAGCGGGGCGGGGCCGCGACTTCGGCCGCCTGACCGAGCATGCGCACGGCGTCACGTGGCGACGGCGACCCTTCTTAAGGCGGCGCGCGGGGCGGGCGCACTGAGAAGAGGAGAGCGAAGATGGCGCGGGGAGGACGGAGCGTGTCTCGATCCGCGGCTCGGCCCGCGGCCGCGCCGGTGCCCGCCAGGTACTGCGGGGCACACCGCGGCACACCGTGACACGCGGGTCCTGTGCCGCCCCTCCTGACTCCCTTCTCTCCGCAGCCCGGCTCCAGCGGCCCCGGTCGCGGCGCCCGCGGCGCAGCCGGCGCAGCCCGGACTGATGGCGCAGATGGCGAGCACGGCGGCCGGCGTGGCCGTGGGCTCCGCCGTGGGACACGTCGTGGGCAGCGCCATCACCGGCGCCTTCAGCGGCGGCTCCTCCTCCGAGCCGGCCAAGGCGGCGGCGCCCGCACAGGTACGAGCGGGGCTGTGCCCTTGGGCTGCCCTTGGGCGGGCGGGCCGTGGGGCCACGGGCCGGGGCAGAGGGGCCGGGGGCTGGCAGGGAAGGAGGGACAGAGCCCTCCTGCCGCGGGGAGGAGGTGTCGGTGCCCCCGGGCCGCCCCCTGACCGGGCCCGTGCCCGCAGCCCCCCATGCAGCCGCAGTCGCCCTTCGGACCCTGCCACTACGAGATGAAGCAGTTCCTGGAATGTGCCACCAACCAGCAAGACCTGACCTTGTGCGAGGGCTTCAACGAGGCTCTGAAGCAGTGCAAGTATAACAACGGTGAGTGTGCCCCATCCCTGCAGGAGGGAACTGCTGCCAGGAGAGTACCTGAGAGGGTTTGAAGGTTGCAGAAGCGATCTTTTAGGGCTGTAGTGCTCTTCAGGGCTGTAGGAAGCAGTTCTGCCTCCTCTGTTCCCAGAAGGGCACTGGAAAGGGTGGGAGAAATGATCTTGACCATACTTCTCAAGGTGGGGAGGCTGTAGGTACCCTCTTAGTGGATCTTCTTTTGCTGCCGTGGGAAGCCTGATGCTTTTCCCTAGCTGATTCTCTAATTCTTGCTGCATTTATTATAAGTTGTTGTTAGAAGTTAGGTCTTGATCTGGTCACCTGAGATAACAGAGCTTTTAATTCCAGCTGCTGGAACATGTACCTAATGCTGAATTTATTCTTCTTCCCTGTAGGTGTTTCTTCTCTCCTGTGAAGAATCTGCCCCCTTGTAGGGAAGAGGATGGTGGTGTAGAGCCCTGCTATCCCTGGGGAGCAGAAGGACAGACAGGGAGTGAGCTGGAGGGAGTAGACTGACCAGACAGGAGCATTCTAGTGGTAATTCACTTCTGAACTAGTACGGAAGGAAAGGAATGATTGGACCCAAGGGTCTTTAGAATTCAGATAGTGCTATATTTATTACAGAGAAATAAAGGAATTTATTTGGACCTATCACTTGTGCACGTGCTTTATTTAATTCTCAAGCTAAAATTAAGCTACCAAAATGTTAACTGCTTAAAGGACAAGGCACTACTGTGTGTTCCCTGCAAATAGGAGGTGCAACCTAGCAAGGACAGAGCCTGCATGACTTGGCAAAAAGAGATCCAGACCTCAGCTGAGGCTGCACTGGCTGCCCTCCAGGCAGAGGAGAGGGTGGAGAGGGGTAATCCAAGATGTGTCTAGAGTATTTTCAGTAACAAATTATTTTTCTATAGATATCCTCCTCCTGGAGAGCTGTTCTGACTTAGAGCTAAGACAATGTGACCTGTCTGGCTGTGGGACCTTGGGTACAGTTGGCTGATCTTACTTAAAAGCTTTAGCAGATTATGCAATGTTCTCAAGGTCACTGGCAACAGGTGAAGTTTGGAGCTGCTTTCCTCTTACAGTCACCTTGGCAGAACAATCTCCTGAGTGCTGCCCTCAGACTGGCCTCTGGCAGAGCACCCTGTTCTTTATGTTGGTGTAAAAGAGAATTTTGAGGCTTCAGATGGAGTTTTAGTGGCACAACAGTGAAACCATGACACTTTCAGATGCTTAACTGATGCATTTTCATGGTAGAATGAGTCTATTAACCTTCTGACCTCTGACTGTTGAATACTGGACAAGTTCTCAGCTGGGATTTGTGAGGAAATCCAGGTCTAGATGGTAAATGCTGGCAGCAGATACTGGAGGCTGGTGTTGAAAGTCCTGCCCCTTCTAAATGTCATAACCCAAGTTCTTGGTAGATAATGTTCTGAGCTCTGTCTGGCCTTATGGGGTGCCTTGTGCTCTCCTGAGAAACAGCCAAGGGCAAAAGTAGATGCCAGAGATTCAAAGCCGAAGTGCTCTGTGTCCTGAACTGTCCCAGTGTGAGCAGGGGAGAACCACTCTGAAGTTAACTCCGTTTCAGAAATAAATGTAATGTTTGTGTGTCCTAGTCTGAGTGGAAAAGCTGTTAAGGAGAACCAGCAGGAGCACCTGCAGCAGGTCTGTTCTGTCTTTGGCCCATCTTGGCAAAGAGCTGCTTCTGTAGTGGAAAAGGGCTGTCTCTGGAACAGCCTTTCCTGGTGACCTCAGTGGAGAGTCTCTAGAAGGCACTGCCAGTGTGGTGACTGTGTGGAAAGCTGGTCCATTCAGTGATGTGGGTGCATGTTCCTCTGGCTGCTGGTGCAGGGGGGTTGAAAGGAGGTGCAGGTTCTTGTCACTGGAGAGCGCAGGCCATGCCATAGGAACATGAATGACCCCCTGGATGCTGCTTGTGCCTGGCTGTGGTGCTGTGTTTGCCTGGTTTGTCAGGATACAGCTTTGGATGTGGTAGTGTGAACCTTTGAGGAGCAGGGCACCCCAGGAAGAGGATCTCAGTAGCAAGGGACTCTTGCTGAACTAGGAATAAGCTGGGGGGGTGGCTGAGTCCTGGTGGTGGCTGTGCTGTGCACGTGACCAGGAATGGGTCTGTTCCTCATTTAGGGGTCTTGAACTCTGAGCCCCTCTTCTTCTTTGAGGTGGTTTTGTTCCTTAACTGGGTGCTGAAGTGGGGCTGAGCCTTCCTCTGCGAGGTTCCCTTCCTCCACTGGTCTCTCCTCTGGGTCTTTGCCGAGAGCTGCTGCAGCCGATCTGTGGAGTGATCAACCCCCTCCAGAGCTGTGTGTTCTGCTGGGTGGGTAGTTGCCCCTTGCATGTTGAGCGAGGCACTGCCACCCTGTGAGACCACAGCCTGGGAGAGACACTTCTGGATTTCCCAGTTTCTCCTGTTCTCCCTGTTTCTCCCAAGGAAATGTCCCCTCTTTGCCGAGGGCAAGCTGGGCAGGCTTCTGCCTGCTGTGGGGTGGGAGGGCAGCAGGTCCCTGCTGTCCCACTAACTAGAAAGTGTTCTGCAAACTAGCTCTGGTTTCTGATTGTCCCTTCCCTTGCTACCTGAGTGCACTCACTGCCATAGTCAATAACCAGCCCTTAAGTGGGATCAGAGGGCAGTCCCATGGGTGCTGAGGTGGGCAGAGGAGTCATGCCGGCACTCCTGGCTCCTCTCTGGGTGTCTGGCTCTTACCTGTTAGGTCAGGGTAGTGTTTCTCCAGGTCCTCTAGCAAGGATTCATAGGAGGTGGCTTCAGAGTTTTTGTCTCCTGCCAGCAGAATGGGAGAAATGGATTAGTCTCTCTCTGACTGCAAACTGAAGGCTTGTTACTGGGGCAGGTGGTTCAGCCCACGAAAGGTTCCTTGTCCCCAAGAGCAGTCACCTCGGACAAAGGTTCAGCTCTAGCTCTTCATCTGAGCTGGCTTCTACCTCCTCAGAGCTCCTGTGCTGTGTCTAAGTGACTGCTGAATAGAGCCACTCTGGAAACCCACCCCTCTGCCCCCGCCCAGAGCTGTGCTGTCCCAACAAGGATCTTACGGATGACTCTGATGAGGATGTAGTGCTCCCTTTCCTGGAGGTATTTACTGCTGTATTCGGATGCAGGATTTTCCACTTTGCTCAGGTTCATCAGGGTGCCTGTTTCATCCAAAAGATCAATGCAGTCTGGAGGGAGAGACACATGGTGAAGGAAGCCCAATGTGTCCCTGTGTGGCCAGCATGAGCCTCTGGGGTTTAGAGTATTCTCCTTAGCAATTTAGCTTTGAAGAGAATCTATCAAGGTCTGGAGGTTGCTGCCCCTTTCCCTGTGTTTTGGGATGGTCTGTTGTGACCTGTTTGCTACCCTCTGCTGCTCACTGTGGGTGAGTGCTGGTCCCTCGGAGCCCCCTGCCCAGGAGCACTTGTACCTTCAGGCCTGCACTGACACTTCCTCTTCAGGTGAGTTGTGAGGATCAGAACAGAGCACTGCAGGTTCACCATCACTTGGCAGTTGGCTGCAGACAGAGAATGAGACCCGAGATGTGAGCGTGGTCATGTCAAATCCAGGAGCCCCATGGATGTGGCAGAAGGCACAACAGGTGGCTCAGAAGTGCCCACTGTGTAGCCAGCAAAGGCAGGATCCCCATGTGGCATCACCAGGGCTCTGAGCTGCTCCTTTACAGCCACATCTGCTGGTGGTTGGTGTTGGGAGTGCCCCAGGTTAGGGGATGAACACTGATTTGGGAAAAACAGTTCTGACTGATGAAGTGTCTCTGTCCTTCAGTACAGTTTCATCAAGCATGAGTAGGAAAAAGCAGTGAGCTCTGGTCCTTGCCAGTCCCATTCCACAAGCTGGTCCCAGTCACAAGGGGAAAGAGCTGGAGACTGTGACTGAGTCACCAGGAGATATTTTGGCCATGAACTCTCACCAAGTTTGTCACAATTGAGAAATCCCCAAAGCTGACACACGTCAGTGGTCAGAGCTGGGGATCCAATTCAAATAGCAGAGGGAGCAAAGGCTTAGGACTGTGTGTGTCTGACACCTTCAGCCACGAGTGTCTGGGGTCAAGCAAAGGCTCTCAGCCAACTGGGTGAGGTCAGGAGAGGGGCTGCTCATTCCCTCCTACCAGCCACAAATACCTGCTCTCTGAAGCTGAGGGTCAGGATTTGAGCCAGGGAACCTTTCCCACACAGCCAGGAGCAGAAGAGCTCTGCTGGCAGCTGGCACTTCTGCCCCGTGGCTTTTCTGCTTGTGTGTAGATAAGCAGGGCCCCTCCCTGCAGTGATTCCCCAGAGCTGCCAGGCTGGGAACTCATCCTTGCCTCTGCCCTCCCTCCCTGTGATTAACTCAGCGCTGCTGGTGTGGTTTTCCTCCATGATTCAGTGTCTAGGCATTGTATTTCTTTAGACAGGTGAGGTGCAGGGTGCAGAGCTCTCCTGCATGTTCCCAAACCCCTGGGCATTGCTGTGCACCAGGGTGCCCTGTCCCTCCCTGCCCCTTGTGGGGGTGCTGAGGGTGTCCAGGTGGGTGTCTGGCCCTAGAGCTGAGGCAAGGCTGGAGCTCTCCCCACATACCTCCGTATCTCACTGTGATGAACATGGCTTTCCTCTCCCAGAGCTGCTCCCCTTTGCTGGGGGCCCAGGGCTGTGCTGAGGGGCTGCTTGTGCCGGGTGCCTTCCTGCAGGCAGTGGTGGGAGCTTCTGGAGTGCCCAGGGAACAGGCTGTGTTTGCCACTGACACTGTTGTGGTTTCAGTAGCCAGATTTCCCAGCAACAGGGAATGGCCCCTGCAGGTTCCCAAGCCTCCTGCAGCTGCGGGGTGGGAGAAGGGGGGGTAGAGCAGAGACTGAGCTAAACAGCAGCCTTTTGGGAAGGCTGCCTGCTCCATGTGATCCCAGCCAGTCTGAATTTCAGACTTTTTGCAGTCTTGTGGTGTTTCCTACCCCTGTTTGTCCTGCAGCTCATCTGGGCTGTGGCGGTGCCACATCTGCCCACCCTGCTCCCAGCTGAGCCCAGCATTGCTGCAAGGGCAGTGTGGCCTCCTCTGCAAGATGATTGGATGCCTCTGGAAAAATCTGCCTGAGAATCCTGCCTGTGCTGGTCCTACTCTGGAGCTCAAGGCAGTGGGGTATTGCAGGCTAGAAGGAACTGTGGGCAGTTGGAATAAAACTGCCTTTGCATGTGTGAGTTCCTTCTGTTCAGTGAGTATCTCTCATTCCTCATGCAGGAAGGGAATAAAGCTGGCAGAACAGGGTGAGCACGGGGCTGGGCTCGTAGCTGCTCTTGCACTGTGCACAGCCAGCACCTTCCTGCCCCCCTGGCCTGTCAGAGTGATGCACGTGGCTCATGTGCCAGCTGCATCTTCCATTTGGTGCCCAAATGTTGCTGTGCAATATTCTGGCAGCAGTGGTTCGGGGGCATCATAGCATCATACCCTCTTCCCGTGGAAAAACATATGGATGAAATCATGTCCCTGGGCTGGTCAGCAGATGGGGAGGACCTGAATGGTGGGAACCAGTAACAGCACTAATGTGCTCTGTGAACAAACTCCCTTTCCCTGAAATGTCCCTCCTTGCATGAGGATGTGATTTCCTTCTGCCTTACTGGGTTTTGTTTCACAGCCTCTGTCTAAATACATGGACTTGATCTGCTTGGAGCATGGCACAAGTGTACATGTGACACTTCCTCACCTGGGCCCATGTGCAGGGAAATTCATGTTCACTTTGCCACCACCTTGCAGAATCGGGGGAGTGCTGGTGGGCAACAGCTGGAGCTGTGTCTGCAGCATGCTCATACCCCCCTGAGCTCGGGGGCCTGGCTGCATGAAACACAAGCTGCTGATACCTGCAGGGGAAGACTCCACAAGGCCAGGAGACACCATGGCAAAGCTTCAGCCTTGGATGGGCTATGGAGTTGGTCTCATGCAGCTGTGGCTGCCTCTAATAAATCTGATAGAACAGGTCTCCCCAGGTGGGACACAGCCAGGCTTTACTGCATGTGCAGGGAGTGCTGTGTGGCACCACATCCCTCTGGCAGGGGTACTACAGGCCTTGCTGCCCTCCTGCCCCACAGCAGCCCCTGCAGCCCAGCTGTGCAAGGTGCTGTACGGCCCTGTCAGGTCTGACAGGCCCCTCGCTGCTGCAGGGCACTGCAGGAGGGGACCCTGCTCTGTCACAGCTGCTCTGAGGGGCAGAATGCAGCAGACAGATGATTGTGTGCACAAGAGCTCTGCAGGGTGGCTCAGCACAGCAGGAGTCCAGCTTCCTGCATCATGTCCTTGGGTGATGGTGATGCTTCCTCTCCAGGATCTGCCTGTGCCAGAGACACAGTACTGGGTGCTCTAACGAGGCAGCTCATTAGTTCTGTCTCAGAGCTCCATTTCCCCTTACACCCAGAGCACACACAGGCCAGTCACCTCAGGAACCTCTTGCAAATATCGTTGGCTTGGGGACACCTCAGGAGCAGGGCTGGCTGCTGCAGAGGGGAGGGAGTGGGCCATCCCTAGGTGGTGATGTGGTGGCATTGGGTGGAGCCTGAGCCTGCCTGTGGAGGGCAGGAGGCACTCACCAGTTATGGGACACTGCCAAGTGCCTGCTGACCATGCTGCTGCAAAGGACAGCCATGGGCTGGTGGCTGTGTGACACGGTGACTCTGGGCCCTGTGATGGGTGTCACAGACAGGAGGGGCTTCACGCCCACTGAGCTGGTGGCCTTTGGCTGTAACGGTCTGCTGTCCTTCCGCACAGCACAGCCGTGCTGCAGCCACCTCTCACTGCAATGCTCCCTCAGGAAATGCCTTCTGACCGGTGGCTTTGGCAGCCACTCCACCGTGTTTGCCCATGGCTGCTGTTCCAGAGCTGGCCCTGGCAAAGAGGCAGCACCATCGGCAGCTCCCAGCCTGTACTGCAGGCTGCGAAATCACAGCAATGGAGCTGCAGGGGGAAGAGAGCAGCAACTTTTCTTGTGCTGTTTCTGCAATGAGATGGCTGCCAGGGAATTCTGGTACAGACTGTCTTTCATTCTCCCTGGTGGCAGCAGGGCCAGCTGGCCCCCAGCCTGTTGCCTCCACAGGACACCCTTGGCATAGTGTGGATCAGGTTCCTGGCCTCCTGTGCACCTGATAGCAGAGGGCCTGAGGCAAACAGTGTGAGACCCCAGGGAAACCCCTGTGTTCTCCCCATCTGCGAGGAGAGCTGGACAGTGATGCCTCCCCAGTGTGCAGGACAGAGGGTGGTGGGTTTGGCTGTGGGTGCAGCTGAAGGAAATGGCCTGGCCTGGGGTGAAGGAGGGCACTGGGTCGCAATGCTCAGCTCTCCCCTCTCCCTGAAGCCCAGCTGCAGCAGAGCAAGCAGCCCTGGGGAGCTGAGTCCCTGAGCCCCCTGTGTCATTTACATACACCCCACCGGCGCCATCAGCACAGTGACCTGGGTTCCTGTAGCACCACAGACCCTCTCTGAAACAGTCACCCTTCCTCTGCTTCCTGCCATGGCCCCAGGCTTCATGGTCCTGCTCCTGCTGGGGACAGTGGGCACAGGTAAGGATGGGGTGGCCGAGTTAGCTGCTGTCTGGGGGGGCACTGCAGGGTGGTGGGCTGTCCAAGGGGATGTCAATCTGAGCAGGGCATTTTGCTCCAGGGCTGTGTGGAGTGATAAGCAGGATGGTGGTTGGGTAATGGGATTGCCTCAAAGGGGCTGAGGGACATTTTGGGCTGAGGGTGATGGGGAGCACAGCTCGGCCCATCAGTAACTGCATTCTTGCTGTGTACAGCTTGCAGGGCTCAGCCTGTGCTGACCCAGCCCTCCTCCCTGTTCGTGCTGCCCGGGCAGACGGCCCGGCTGTTCTGCACCCTGAGCCCCCAGTACAACATCACCGAGTTCGGCATCTCCTGGTTCCAGGAGCGCCCGGGGCACGCCCTGAGGTATCTGCTCTATTACAACTCTGAGAGAGAAATGCACAAGCCTGACGAGACTCCCGACCGCTTCTCTGCTACCAAGGACCTCGCCAGCAACACCTGCATCCTCACCATCGCCTCCGCCCGCCAGGAGGACAACGGCACCTACTACTGCGCCCTGACACCTGCCTTCAAGTGGTTTTAGAAACAGGGAACAAAAGCTCTTTGTGCCCTTTCTGCAACCCTGATGCAAAGCCCTCAACAGGGAGAGCAGCAGCCCTGGGAGGGATGGAAAAAGACCTCCTTGCATGCTCGAGCAGGCCCAGCAGCACTGCCTCGTGCTGGGAAGGGCAGCGACCTACTCTTCGACCCCAAACTTCCCCCATGGAGCACTGGAGAGCCTGACACGGTGCGAGACCTGCCAGGGACTCCTGTTGCAGCAGGAGGATGGATGGAGGGCTCCACTGTGGCCCAGCTTTCCTAGGCTCTTCCAGCACTCAGTAGCCTTGATCTGGCTTGGGCTTCTGCACAGTTTGGGTCACCTGGTAATAAAGGTTAATCCTTACCCACAGGGCTCGTGTCGTGTGTGGGGTCACCCCTGCGGGGTGGCTCGGGGTACCTGAGTCGGGAGGGCGGACTGCGGCCCTTGGTGGGATCCCTTGGGCTGGACGGAGCCCTCACCCGTCCCTTGGGCTGGACGGAGCCCTCACCCATCCCTGGAGCAGCCCCTCATCCCCGGGGAGCCAGAGACCTCCACCCACACTGCCCTGTCCCCCTCCCCTCACCGCCCACCACAGCTCCTGAGGGAAAAGGGACACGTGTAACCCCGCTGGCACCTGTGGGTCCTTTACAAGGACGTTTTCACACAGAAAGACGAAGGATTTTCCCACAGAAATCCCACAGAATTCAGCGCCACCACCGGGGTGGCCGCACTGCGCATGCTCACCGCGCGTCGGGCGTTGGGACCCTGCGGCAGGCGCTGACATCACGTGGGGGCTGCTGGCGCTGCCATTGGCTCAGGGGAGCACAAAACCAGGAGCGTCACTTCCTGGTTACCCTCGTGCGCGTCAGGGCAGCGGGGCGGGCGGAGCGGAGCGGGCGGGATGGTGAGCGGCGGATGGGGGACCTGCGCTGCTTCCCTGCCCGTGGGTTCAGCCTGGGGCGGCGGCTTGGCCCGGTTCTCCCCACTGCTGCGGCGCCCCCCGCCTCAGCTTCCCCCGGGCAACACGTTCCCCACCTCCGGCTGCGTGCGGAGCGAGGGCTCCTGGCGCTGCCCGGCTGGGCTCTGCTGTCTGTGCGGGGAGGCTCGGGCGAGCGCAGGGGTGTTTCATCAGAGCTGACTCGAAAAGGAGCGCAGCAGGGGTTTGTGGTATTCTGTTTTTGTGCTGCTCTGTTGAGTAACCTGGGTTAAGGCTCTCTCTTTCCCCCCGGTGTGTGCGGAGTTGGTGTTAGTGCTGGGGGACCTTCACATCCCGCACCGGTGCAGTGCTCTGCCCGTGAAGTTCAAGGAGCTGCTGGTTCCAGGAAGGATTCAGCACATCCTGTGTACGGGAAACCTCTGCACCAAGGAGAGCTATGACTACCTCAGGACGCTGGCTGGGGACATCCACGTCGTTAGGGGAGACTCGGAGGTAACATCAGTTCCTCAACCTGCCTTCCTGCATTGGTTGTCTTCATGAATCCTGGGGAGTCCCTCAGCATTGACCAATTCCTGAACTGTAATTCACCTGAATAAGGAGTAGGAATGAGTAAGAGTGAAGAAAAAAATTATTTTCTAGACCTTTCTTGTTGTACCTGCAACAGGAGGGCCTGAGTGTGAGGGGGTAAAACATGCACCTGGTTCCTATGAACTCGGTCACAAGTCTGTGATTACTGAGACCACAGTGCCCCAGCTGGCCGTGTAGCTGCAGGAATTCTGTGTGTGTGATTATTTACAGTTAGATACCCAGTTAAAGTCTCCTGCTCTCTGTGCAAATTCCTAACTCTTTACTCTGAAGTTGCTCTTGCTGGGGTGTGGTACAGGCATCCTGTGGGGTCTGCATGGTGAGAGAGACTTTGTGTGCCTGAATAGTGAAGGGCAGGTTTGTGTCTTGGAAGCTGCATTGCATAAATGAGGGGTCCTTGACTGATTTATTGTCTACCTTTCTCCTCAGAGCCTGAATTATCCTGAAAAGAAGGTTGTAACTGTTGGGCAGTTCAGAATTGGGCTGATTCATGGCCATCAAGTAATTCCCTGGGGTGATGCAGCCAGCCTGGCACTGCTGCAGAGGCAGCTGGATGTGGACATTCTCATCTCGGGACATACACACATGTTTGAAGCATTTGAATATGAAAAAAAATTCTACATCAACCCAGGATCAGCTACAGGAGCCTACAGTGCTTTGGAAAGGTGAGTGAGGGGAGCCCTGAGCTGCCCAGCACAGCAGAGCCTGTGGGTGTCACCTGAAATGAGTGTGTCTCGTCACCGTGCTGCAGAGCGCTGGCGAGGTGCTGTGGGGAGCAGGAGCCTGGATTACTCCCTTCCAAGGGAATCCAGCGAGGCTCCTTGTTACCAGGGTTTTCTTAGCCCACATTTTGGTCATGACAGCCCTGCACTGGTGTGTCTGGAGCTGCTTCCTGTGCCCAGAGAGGGGTGAGTTGGAGTAGCTTCTTGAAGTTGTTTTGCTTTCTGGTATCTTCCCAGAAGCTGCATTCTAATATTTTGTAGGAAATAAGACTTCTGGAGGCCCTGTCAGCTTAAATGTCTGAGCCTGGCATGTTCCAGGCTAAGTGCAGCTCTGCCTGAGACACTTTGATCAGTGCCTGCAGACCTTGCAGTGTTTCCCACTTCACTGTAGCCCTGGGCAATAAAGTATATGAAAACACATGAACATAAGGGGTGTTAATAGCAGGAGGTATAAACTAACTGGGAAGATTACAAAGGATGTCTTCTTTCCAGGAACATCACCCCTTCATTTGTGCTGATGGATATCCAAGCTTCCACGGCTGTGACTTATGTATACCAACTAATTGAGGATGATGTGAAAGTAGAAAGAATTGAGTTCAAGAAGTACTGAATCACGTTCAAAGCCCCTTGGTGACTTCTCGCTGCCTTTCAGCCCTTCCCTTCCCCGTTCAGTCTCAGGAGCAGCAGGCCACGGTGTGGTGCTGCACTGAGCTGGGCTGTAAAGCAGCTGTGACACTTTACTGCTGGTGAGCTGTTGGTCTTGGTTCCCAAGCAGAACTTGAGGCAGAAGACACAGCTGATGAAGAGAAAGAAGCCTGTGAGGAAAATCCTGTGTCTAAGGAGGAGCTGCTGTGTTCCTGGCCTACAGGAGTCAGAGAGGGTGTTGGTAGCTGGGCATTGAACTTCTGTAGAACAAACATAGAATAATAAATCCCTGTCTTCATGTGTCTAAGTCCTGTTCCTTATGCTTGTAAAAGGTGAGGGGAAGCAGGAGTTGGGTGTGAGGGGACTCCAAGGGCTGAAAGGAAGCTGCTGTTTGTTTGCTGATGTGCACATGTAAAACATTTCAGGATCTGTCAGACATGCCTAAGGGCTCCAGCCATGCCAGCAGATCCATCCTGCCTCCTTCACTGGAGCAGCATGGAAAGGCAGAGGCAAGTCTGGGTAGCTCTGTGTAGGTGTGTGGAGCTGGGCAGGCTGGGCACTTGCCCTCGTGCTCCAGAGGCTCAGGAGGCAGAAACTTTTGTTTCCTGTGGTGCTGCTGGGAAGCAGGAGCGTCAGTGGTGCCAGAGCAGTGCCTGCAGAGGGGTGTGCTGGGGGCAGTGTGTGCTCTGTGGGCAATGGGCTGGGCCAGCTGAGGGAGCAGAACCCTGCAGACAAGCCCCTGAGTGGGAAGGGGAGCAGCTGGAGGAGCTGTGCTGCTGCAGAGGTGCTTGGGGGGTGGGTGAGGCCAGGGTCACAGGCAGGGAGGAGGTGGCTGCAGAGGGTGCATCGACAAGGTGGGGTAGAAAAGTGTTCCTGCTGTCCCTTGACATGGATCTTTGCAAAGACTGAGGGGCCTTTGCCCAGATACCAGGATTGAGCTGGTTGTAGTCTTGTGGCTCCTGAGAGAAGCCTGGTGTGGAGCAGGATGTGTTTTTCCCAGCTGAGTAGCCCAGGAAGCAGGTGGCCTGGAGTGATCTTTGTGCTGGTGGTGGGCAAGAGACAGGCACAGCAGTGGGACAGGAGCTGTCAGGGAACACTGAGGGTCACATTTCCATGGAAGTGGCTGTGCTGGCTGTGTAAGCACTTAAGAGGACGTGGGGGTCCACAGCACAGCCCCATCAGTGTGAGGATGTGGAGCTGGTGGAATCTCCTGGGTCTTTTTCCTTGTGGTGGTCACCCACATCTCAGGTGCCATGGCCAGACTTGCTGTGCCCCGATGGGGCCTTTGGGCACAGGGACCCCATTCGTCTGCTCTGGGCAGTCTGTGTTCCTGAGGCACTGACTGATCCTTGTCTTCTCTCCCTCTTCACAGTCCCTGGTCCAGGCAGCATCAGCTGTTTGCAATTTCAGCCAACCTGGAGACACTGTCAAGGTCACCTGCTCTGGGATTAGCTGGCCTAGTGCTGGCTGGTACCAGCAGAAGGTCCCTGGCAGTGCCCCTGTCACTGTGATCTATTCTAATAGCGAGAGACCCTCAGACATCCCTTTACAATTCTCCGGATCCTTGTCCGGCTCCACGGGCACATTAACCATCACTGGGGTCCAAGCTGAGGACGAGGCTGTCTATTTCTGTGGTAGCTACCACAGCAGTAGTGCTGGTATATTTGGGGCCGGGACCATGTTGACCGTCAAAGGCGATGGTGAGTCACCGATTTCTTCTCGGTCTTTCCTTCCCCAGTGCGAAATCGTGACAGCAGCAGTGGCAGCAGCTGTGGTGTGTTGACAGTGAGTAGCAGGAAGTGAGGCAGAACCCAAAATCAGAGGAAAGGTTTTGGCCCTTCTTTCCCCCCTTTTGCTTCCTAGAGCCCTGCAGCTCACTTTGTGTCTGTAGACCATCGTCCTGGTCCATTCAAAACTCACGGTGTGGCTTTGTCCCCCACCCCACTGCCTCTTATTACTGATGACCATATTGTCCTGCTGCTGCCTCTGTGGTGGGATACACTGGGATGAGCTCTGCTCCTCAAATGTGCCAGTGACCTTGTCCTTGTCTGCCCTCTTCCCACTATTGCATTCACTATAACCTTCTCTGGGCAGGTCTGTAGTCCTGTGGCACTGGCTGAGCCTCTCTTTTTTCTCTCCTCTCCTTTTCCAGGTTCCCTGGTCCAGGCAGCACTACTGAGTCAGCCGTCCTCATTGTCAGCCAAGGTGGGAGAAACCATCAAGATCACCTGCTCTGGGGGTGGCAGCTACTATGGCTGGTACCAGCAGAAGGTCCCTGGCAGTGCCCCTGTCACTGTGATCTGGTACAACAACAAGAGACCCTCGGACATCCCTTCGCGATTCTCTGGATCCACATCCATGGATTAACCATCACTGGGGTCCAAGCCGAGGATGAGGCTGTCTATTTCTGTGGTAGCTACGACAGCAATGCTGGTCAGCCTCCTCTTGCTGCTGCCATTTCTCCTTGCACAGCCCTCACACCTTGGGTTCTCTGTGTGTCTCTGATTCCCTCCATTGCATCATGGGGTCTTTGGGCACAGGGGCCCAGTCCTGATGCCCTGGGCAAGGCTGTGCTGCTGGGCAATGTCTGATCTCTATCTTCTCTCCCTCTCCAGCTTCCCTTTTCTGGGCAGATCACTGCTCCTGTGGCACTGGATGATCCTCCTTTTCTCCCCTCTCTCTTCTTCCTCTCCAGGTTTTGTGGTCCAGGTGACGTCACTGAGTCAGCTGTCCTCGTTGTCAGCCAAGGTGGGAGAAACCATCAAGATCACCTGCTCAGGGAGCAGCAGTGAGTATGGCTGGTACCAGCAGAAGGTCCCTGGCAGTGCCCCTGTCACTGTGATCTATGATAACAGCGGGAGACCCTCGGACATCCCTTTGTGATTCTCTGGATCCACATCCGGCAACACAAACACATTAACCATCACTGGAGTCCAAACTGAGGACAAGGCTGTCTATTTCTGTGGTAGCTACGAAGGCAGTGCTGATACATTTGGGGCCGGGACCATGTTGACCGTCAAAGGCGATGGTGAGTCACCGATTTCTTCTCGGTCTTTTCTTCCCCAGTGCGAAATTGTGACAGCAGCAGTGGCAGCAGCTGTGGTGTGTTGACAGTGAGTAGCAGGAAGTGAGGCAGAACCCAAAATCAGAGGAAAGGTTTTGGCCCTTCTTTCCCCCCTTTTGCTTCCTAGAGCCCTGCAGCTCACTTTGTGTCTGTAGACCATCGTCCTGGTCCATGCAAACCACATGGTGTGGTTTTGTCCCCCACCCCACTGCCTCTTATTACTGATGACCATATTGTCCTGCTGCTGCCTCTGTGGTGGGATACACTGGGATGAGCTCTGCTCCTCAAATGTGCCAGTGACCTTGTCCTTGTCTGCCCTCTTCCCACTATTGCATTCACTATAACCTTCTCTGGGCAGGTCTGTACTCCTGTGGCACTGGCTGAGCCTCTCTTTTCTCTCCTCTCCTTTTCCAGGTTCCCTGGTCCAGGCAGCACCACTGAGTCAGCAGTCCTCATTGTCAGCCAAGGTGGGAGAAACCATCAAGATCACCTGCTCCGGTGGTAATGGCAACTATGGCTGGTACCAGCAGAAGGTCCCTGGCAGTGCCCCTGTCACTGTGATCTGGTACAACAACAAGAGACCCTCGGACATCCCTTCGCGATTCTCTGGATCCACATCCATGGATTAACCATCACTGGGGTCCAAGCCGAGGATGAGGCTGTCTATTTCTGTGGTAGCTACGACAGCAATGCTGGTCAGCCTCCTCTTGCTGCTGCCATTTCTCCTTGCACAGCCCTCACACCTTGGGTTCTCGGTGTGTCTCTGATTCTCTCCATTGCATCATGGAGTTTTTGGGCACAGGGGCCCAGTCCTGATGCCCTGGGCAAGGCTGTGCTGCTGGGCAATGTCTGATCTCTATCTTCTCTCCCTCTCCAGCTTCCCTTTTCTGGGCAGATCACTGCTCCTGTGGCACTGGATGATCCTCCTTTTCTCCCCCCTCTCTTTTTCCTCTCCAGTTTTTGTGGTCCAGGCGACATCACTGAGTCAGCCGTCCTCATTGTCAACCAAGGTGGGAGAAACCATCAAGATCACCTGCTCAGGGAGCAGCAGTGAGTATGGCTGGTACCAGCAGAAGGTCCCTGGCAGTGCCCCTGTCACTGTGATCTATGATAACAGCGGGAGACCCTCGGACATCCCTTTGTGATTCTCTGGATCCGCATCCGGCAACACAAACACATTAACCATCACTGGGGTCCAAGCTGAGGACGAGGCTGTCTATTTCTGTGGTAGCTTTGACAGCAGCAGTAGTGCTGGTATATTTGGGGCCGGGACCATGTTGACCGTCAAAGTTGAGTCGTCGATTTCTTCTCGGTCTTTCCTTCCCCAGTGCGAAATTGTGACAGCAGCAGTGGCAGCAGCTGTGGTGTGTTGACAGTGAGTAGCAGGAAGTGAGGCAGAACCCAAAATCAGAGGAAAGGTTTTGGCCCTTCTTTCCCTCCTGTCTGGCTGTGGGGCTGAGGCACAGCCATGGCAGGGAATATCCTCTCCTTGGTGTCCCAGAGAACAGGGGTGACTTTCTGGCTGGGGTCACCATTGTCCTGGTCCCTACAAAACTCATGGTGTTGCTTTGTCCCCCACTTGTCTGTTCTCTGTCTATGGCATTCCCTGTAACCTTGTCCAGGAAGTTCTGTGCTCCTGGGACACTGGGTGACCCACCCTTGCTCCTGTCTTTTCTCTCCCTTTCCAATTCCCTGGTCCAACATCACTCAGTCAGCTGTCCTAAGTGTCAGCCAACCTGGGAGACACTGTGAAGATCACCTGCTCTGGTGGTAGCCATGGCTACTATGCCTGGTTCCTGCAGAAGGTCCCTGGCAGTGCCCCTGTCACTGTGATCTATGATAACAACGAGAGACCCTCAGGCATCCCTTCGCGATTCTCCGGATCCATATCAGGCTCCACGGCCACATTAACCATCACTGGGGTCCAAGCCGAGGACGAGGCTGTCTATTTCTGTGGTGGCTGGGACTACAGCAGTTATGTTTGTATTGTGACACAAAGAGATGTGGAAATGAGGTACAAAAGAGTTAAAAATGGAGTTTTTCTTTCCTTCTCATGGCCAAACAGAGTTGTGGATGTGGGAGTGGTGCAGGTTTTTGTCTCCTCTGCATGACCATGGCTGTGAATGTCCCCACTTTTGTGTCCTAGAGCACTGCAGATGACTTTGTGTCTGTGGACCATTGTCCTGGTCCCTACTAATCTCATAGGGTTCCTTTGTCCCCCAGCCCTCTCTCTCTTGCTCCTCGTGACCATGTCCTCTTTTTGCTACCAGCGTTGCCTCTCTGTTGGGATGTGTTGGGCTTGGCTCTGCTCCCCAAATTTCCCTCTACTTGTGGTTCCATCCATTCCCCTCTGACTGTAGCATTCCCCCTCCAACTGCCCAGGAGAGGACCGTATTCTTGGGGCACTGGCTGATTCCCACTCTTCTCCCCTCTCTCTTCTTCCTCTCCAGGTTCCCTGGAGCAGCATCACTGAGTCAGCCGTCCTCGTTGTCAGCCACCATGGGAGAAACCATCAAGATCACCTGCTCTGAGGGTAGCAGTGCCTATGGCTAAGTCCAGCAGAAGGTCCCTGGCAATGCCTCTGTCACTATGATCTGTGCTGGCACAAAGAGACCCTCAGTGGTGCTGAAGGACATGGATGTGACAGGGCTCCTGGCAGTAAAGAGCTGTGGTGTGACTAATTGCTGCTGCCCTCCAAATGTCTTGTCCTGTGGTTGGTGCTGTTGCCCAGAGAAGCTGGGAGAATCCCTATCATTATCTCTGGGCATCCTGCTCTGGTCCATGGGCTCTGTGCCACTCATCTCTAGTGAGAGCAACTGTGCTGAAGGGCCCTGTGTCTGTGTGAGAGGCTTTCCCCTGTGAGCATGGGCTGCCTTGGATAGGCTGCCGTGCAGAAGCCCTGAAGGCCGTGGCCAGGACTGGAGGAATCTCTGGACCTGGTGGGAACTGTGGCAGAGCTGAGAGACAGCAAGGGCAGAGTCCTGTGCCAGGCTCTGCTCTCAGTTCCTCCAGTGCTGTCCCTGAGGCCCTTCTTGTCCCCACACGGTGTCAGTGTGGTTCCACTGCACGGTCTGAGGTTCACAGGGCTGCCAAGAGGCAAAGGGGCTGTGGAAAACCAGGTGCCAGTGTGTAACACTGTGGTGCAGACCCCTGGCTGGGGGCTTAAAAGCAAGTCAGAGTCTTCTCTCTCCTCTTGCTCTCTGGGTTCCCTGGTCCAGGCAAGACTGACTCAGCTGTCCTTGGTGTCAGCCAGTGTGGAAGACACTGTGAAGATCACCTGCTCTGGGAGTAGCATCAACTTGTATGGCTGGTACCAGCAGAAGGTCCCTGGCAGTGCCCCTGTCACTGTGATCTACTGGAATGACGAGAGACCCTCGAACATCCCTTCACGATTCTCCGGATCCAAATCCGGCTCCACGGCCACATTAACCATCACTGGGGTCCAAGCCGAGGACGAGGCTGTCTATTTCTGTGGTAGTTACGATGGCAGCAGTGCTGGTCAGCACGGTGGAGGCACTGACTGGCATTCAACCTCCTCTTACTGCTACCATTTCTCCTTGCAGGACCCTCACACCTTGGGTTCTTTGTGGGTGGCTCTGGGCTCGTCCATCTCACTATGGGACCTTTGGGCACAAGGCCCCAGTCCCAATGCCCTGGGGAGGGCTGTGCTCCTGGGACAATGGCTGAGGCCCCTCATCTTCCCTCACTCTCTGTGTTCCCTGCTCCAGGAAGCATTGCTAAGTCTGCCATCCTTGGTGCCAGCACACCTGGGATCTGTTGCAGGGGTAGCAACAGCTTGTATGGCTGGTACCAGCAGAAGGTTCCTGGCAGTGCCCCTGTCACTGTGATCTATGACACTGACACCAGACCCTCGGACAGCACGGGCACGTTAACCATCACTGGGGTCCAAGCCAAGGACGAGGCTCTCGGTCACTGCAATGCCCAGGAGGGCAGTGCTGGTTGGCATCCAAGTGCCCCGTAGTGTGGCCATGCTTGGGTACTCTGTCATGACTGTTGCTGTTTGCTTTGTGTGAGTGGCATCGATCCTTCTGCTGGTGCTGGAGGATATGGAAGTGTCAGAGCTCCTGGATAATGCACAACTGTGACTGGGTACTTCTCCCCACAAATACCATGGCCAGGAATCTCTGGACCTGGTGGGAGCTGTGGCAGAGGTGACAGACAGCAAGGGCAAAGTCCCGTGCCAGACTGTGGTCTCAGTTCCTCCAGTGCTGTCCCTGAGGCCCTTCTTGTCCCCACACGGTGTCAGTGTGGTTCCACTGCACGGTCTGAGGTTCACAGGGCTGCCAGGAGGCAAAGGGGCTGTGGACAACCAGGTGCCAGTGTGTAACACTGTGGTGCAGAGCAGCCCCCACTGGCTCCTTTGGAGGCTGCCCTGGGCTGTGTGGTGGGCAGACAGCAGAGGGGCTGCTCCAGGCTGGACAAGAGTGGGAGGATGCTGTGGGCAGTTAATTGATATGAACTCCAAGTGGCTGTGAGGCCACTTGAGTCCCCCAGCTTTGAATTTGGAGGACCTGGGGGCTTGTGTTTCCTTCCTGTTGAGTAGCCTTGAAGCTCCTGGTCTTGGTGTGGCTCCAGTGCCCTTTCACAGTCTCAGTTCTCTGCTTGGAGGTTCCCTTGTGGCAATGAAGAGAGGCCCAGTGTAAGCACCTGGTTTGAAGCAGGACCTGGTTTGCCCAGCTCCTCTGTCACTGCTGCTGATCAGTGCACAGGTAGTGTGGGCACCCGGGGACCAGGAAGCACCAAGCAGACTTGGGTGCTGCAGGGCAGGTGGATGTGTCCTCAGAGGAACCTGCAGTGGGCAGGGGGAGCACTGGGGCAAGAGCTCCAGGGAACACTGATGGCCACATATCCAGGGAGGGGCTGTGCCTGGACAGGTGGAGACTCTAAATGTGTGTCAGGGTTCTCAGCACTGCCTCATCATCATGGGGACGTGGAGCTGGTGGGATCACACCATGGCCTGGGTCCCTCTCCTCCTCGCAGTGCTCGCCCACACCTCAGGTGCCATGGCCAGACTTGCTGTGCTTGGATGGGGCCTTTGGGCACAGGGGTCCCATCCCCCTGCCCAGGGAGGACTGTGATCCTGGAGCACTGCCTGACCCACATCTTCTCTCCTCTCTTCTCTTTCTCCAGGTTCTCTGGTCCAGGCAGCGCTGACTCAGCCGTCCTCATTGTCTCACAAGGTGGGAGACACCGTCAAGATCACCTGCCCTGGCCTTAGCAGTAGCTGGCCTAGTGCTGGCTGGTACCAGCAGAAGGTCCCTGGCAGTGCCCCTGTCACTGTGATCTATGAAAATGACAAGAGACCCTCAGACATCCCTTCGTGATTCTCCGGATCCCTGTCCGGCTCCACGGCCACATTAACCATCACTGGGGTCCAAGCCGAGGACGAGGCTGTCTATTTCTGTGGTGGCTGGGACAGCAGCACTTATGCTGGTATTGTGACACAGAGAGATGTGGAAATGAGGTACAAAAGAGTTAAAAATGGAGTTTTTCTTTCCTTCTCATGGCCAAGCAGAGTGGGGAATGTGGGGCTAGTGTAGATTTTGGTTTCCTCTGTACAACCATGGCTGTGAATGTCCCCCCTTTTGCTTCCTAGAGCCCTGGAGCTCACTTTGTGTCTGTAGACCATCGTCCTGGTCCATGCAAACCACATGGTGTGGTTTTGTCCCCCACCCCACTGCCTCTTATTACTGATGACCATATTGTCCTGCTGCTACCTCTGTGGTGGGATACACTGGGCTGAGCTCTGCTCCTCAAATGTGCCAGTGACCTTGTCCTTGTCTGTCCTCCTCCCACTATTGCATTCACTATAACCTTCTCTGGGCAGGTCTGTAGTCCTGTGGCACTGGCTGAGCCTCTCTTTTTTCTCTCCTCTCCTTTTCCAGGTTCCCTGGTCCAGGCAGCACCACTGAGTCAGCAGTCCTCATTGTCAGCCAAGGTGGGAGAAACCATCAAGATCACCTGCTCTGGTGGCAATGGTAACTATGGCTTGTACCAGCAGAAGGTCCCTGGCAGTGCCTCTGTCACTGTGATCTACTGGGATGATGCGAGACATCCCTTGGCTATTCTCTGGATCCTTGTCCGACTCCACAGCCACATTAACCATCACTGGGGTCCAAGCCAAGGACGAGGCTGTCTATTTCTGTGGTAGTTACGACAGCAACAGTGGTTCCACAGTCACATGGAGCAATGGCAAAATGATACTGAAATCTCCTGCCATTGCAGACCTCAGTCAGGAGTCTCTGCTGTTCCTATTTGATGGTGGGGCAGGTCCCCATCATGGCCCTGCCCTTGCTGCCCTGTGCTGAAAGTGGCTGTGCCTGATGTCCCAGCTTGGACACCCCTTAGAGCTCCAGGTCTGTGCCCATCCCAAGGTTAGGAGCGGTGCCAGAGCAGTGCCTGCAGAGGGGTGTGCTGGGGGTAGTGTGTGCTCTGTGGGCAATGGGCTGGGCCAGCTGAGGGAGCAGAACCCTGCAGACAAGCCCCTGAGTGGGAAGGGGAGCGGCTGGAGGAGCTGTGCTGCTGCAGAGGTGCTTGGGGGGTGGGTGAGGCCAGGGTCACAGGCAGGGAGGAGGTGGCTGCAGAGGGTGCATCAACAAGGTGGGGTAGAAAAGTGTTCCTGCTGTCCCTTGACATGGATCTTTGCAAAGACTGAGGGGCCTTTACCAGATACCAGGACTGAGGGGGTTGTAGTCTTGTGGCTCCTGAGAGACACCCACTTGTAGTGCCTTGGTGTGCAGCAGAATGTGTCTTTCCCAGCTGAGTGGCCTGGGAAGCAGGTGGCCTGGAGTGATCACAGTGCTGTTATCAACCCTGTACACAGGAGTTCCTGTTGCAGCCAGGTCATGGTCCTACTGGGCAGGAACACGGACTGGGTGGTCCTTGGCTGAGCTCAGAGCTCAGCAGCCGTGTTGGGGAAGGGGCAGGCAGCCCAGAGTGATCGTGCTGCCTTTTGGTGGGCCAGAGGAGCCTGCAGTGGGCAGGGGAAGCACTGAGGCAAGAGCTCCAGGGAACTCTGATGGCCACATATCCAGGGAGGGGCTGTGCCTGGGCAGGTGGGGGCTTAAATGTGAGTCAGGGTCCACAACACAGCCCCATCACTGCAGGGACGTGGAGCTGGTGGGATCACATCATGGCCTTGGTCCCTCTCCTCCTTGTGGTGCTCGCCCACACCTCAGGTGCCATGGCCAGACTTGCTGTGCTTGGATGGGGCCTTTGGGCACGGGGGTCCTGTCCCTCTGCCCAGGGAGGACTGTGATCCTGGGGCTTTGACTGACCCCTGTCTTCTCTTCTCTCTCCTCTCCCTTTTCCGGTTCCCTGGTCCAGGCAGCGCTGACTCAGTCACCTCGCATGTCAGTCAAAGTGGGAGACACCATCAAGATCGACTGCTCTGGGAGTAGCAGCAGCTGGGGTTATGCTGCCTGACATCACCTGGCACTGCCCCTGTCACTGTGATCTATCGCAACAGCAACAGACCCTCGAACATCCCTCTGTGATTCTCCGGATCCGAGTCTGACTCCACGGCCACATTAACCATCACTGGGGTCCAAGCCGAGGACGAGGCTGTCTATTTCTGTGGTGGCTACGACAGCAGCAGTGGCAGCAGCTATGGTGTGTTTTGACAATAAGCACCAGGAAGTGAGGCAGACTCCAAAATGAGAGGAAAGATTTTAACCCCTGTCCCTCCTTTCTGGATGTGGGGCCGAGGCAGGTTCCTGTCCCTTCTGCACAGCCACAACAGGGAATGTTGTTTCTTTCTTGTCCCAGAGAATGGGAAGTGACATTGTGGCTGGGGACCATTGTCCTGGTCCCTATAAAACCCATGGTGTAGTTGTGTTCCTCACCCCACTGTGTCTTGCTACTGATGACCTCCTGCTTCTGCCAGGGCTCTCTCTGTGCTGGGATGCATTGGGCTGGGCTCCACTCCACAGTTTCCCTGTAACCATGTCCATGTGTGTTCTCCTCTGACTGTGGCAGTTCTATACTCTTTGAAACTGTGTGACCTTCCCTTTCCTCCCCTCTCTGCTCTCCCTTTCCACATTCCCTGGTCCAGGCAGCATCGCTGACTCAGCCATCCTTATTGTCTCACAGCGTGGAGAAACTGTGAAGATCACCTGCTCTGGGGGTAGCATCAACTATTATGGCTGGTACCAGCAGAAGGTCCCTGGCAGTGCCCCTGTCACTGTGATCTATCTCGACAATAAGAGACCGTCGGACATCCCTTCGCGATTCTCCGGATCCAAGTCCGACTCCAAGGTCACATTAACCATCACTGGGGTCCAAGCTGAGGACGAGGCTGTCTATTTCTGTGGTAGCTACGACAGCAGCAGTGGTACTGGTATAGTGACACAGAGAGATTTTAAAGTTAAGTACAGGGGACTTAAAAATGGAGTTTTTCTGTCCTTCTCATGACCATGCAGAGATGTGGATGTAGGGCTAGGTCAGGGTTTTGTCTCCTATGCGCTACTGTGTCTATTAATCCACTCCTTTTATTTCCTAGAGCCCTGGCGGTGACTTTGTGGCTGTGAACTATTGTCCTGGTCCCTATAAAACTCATGGTATAGCTTTGTCTCCAAATGTACCTGTGAAATGTCCAGATCCATTCTCATCTAACTGTGGCATTCCCTGTAACCACGTCTGTGCAGATCTGTGCTTCTAGTTTAATGGCTGAGCCTCCTTTTCTCCCTCCTCTTCTTTCCTTCTCCACATTCCCTGGTCCAGGCAGCACTGCTGAGTCAGCTGTTCTCAGTCTCAGCCAATGTGGGAGAAACCATCAAGATCACCTGCTCTGGGAGTGGCAGCTACTATGGCTGGTACCAGCAGAAGGTCCCTGGCAGTGCCCCTGTCACTGTGATCTACTACAATGACAGGAGACCCTCGGACATCCCTTCACGATTCTCCGGATCCTTGTCCGGCTCCACGGGCACATTAACCATCACTGGGGTCCAAGCTGAGGACGAGGCTGTCTATTTCTGTGGTAACTACGAAAGCAGCAGTAATTATCTTACCACGGTGACATGGAGCAATGAGGAAGTGATACAAAGCCCTCCCGCCATGGCAGGGGCTACTGTCTCTGCTGTCCCTGTTTGATGGTGGGACAGGTCCCTGGCATGACTCTGCCCTTGCTGCCCTGTGCTAATGTGGCTGTGCCTGGTGTCCCAGCACCATCCAGTAGAATCCTTCCCTTGTCATTTGTGAAGGAGAGTAGACAGTGCCTCCAGCACTTCTGGCCCCAAGGGAATACCCTGGCCCTGGACAATGTCCCACTATGGCCCCACAAAAGTAAGGGTCCCTCAGGACCCTGAACCCATTCCCATTCTATGCTGGGCGCTGTTCCCTGGGCACGTGGCCCAGGGCTGGCTTTGTCCCTCTCCTCATCTCGTTATTCATCCTTGGTACAGATGTCCTGTCAGTCACCTCCGATGTCAGCCAAAGTGGGAGACACTGTGAAGATCACCTGCTCTGGGGGCAGCTACAACTATGGCTGGTACCAGCAGAAGGTCCCTGGCAGTGCCCCTGTCACTGTGATCTATGCCAATAGCAACAGACCCTCAGACATCCCTTAGCGATTCTCCGGATCCCAGTCCGGCTCCACGGCCACATTAACCATCACTGGGGTCCAAGCTGAGGACGAGGCTGTCTATTTCTGTGGTGGCTTGGACAGCAGCAGTGGTGGCTATGGTGTGTGGTGCCAACAGGTAACAGGAAGTGATGCAGAACATCCCCTTTTCTGTGTCCCACAGAGCTGCAGGTTCTCTTGATCTCCCCCATGTCTGGAGAGCATTTCTTTGTCACAGTATAGATCACAATGTAGCCTTGTCCCTCACCCCACTCTGTCCTACTACTGATGACCGTGTCCTCCTGCTGCTGCCTGAGCTGCCTCTGTGCAGGGATGTGTTGGACTGGGCTCTGCTCCACAAATGTGCCTGTGACCATGTCCAGGTCCATTCTCTTCTGACTGTGGCATTCCCCATCCCTCTGCCTGGGGGCAGCTGTTCTCCCAGGGCACTGACTCAACCCCTCACCCTTCTCCCCTTTCTCTTTTCCCTCTCCAAGTTCCCTGGTCCAGGCAGCATTGCTGAGTCAGCCATCCTCAGCCTCAGCCAACCTGGGGAGACACTGTCAGGATCAGCTGCTCTGGAAGTAGCAGCAACTATGGCTGGTACCAGCAGAAGGTCCCTGGCAGTGCCCCTGTCACTGTGATCTACTGGAATGATGGGAGACCCTCAGCCTTCATGATCTCCAGTGCTGTGACTGGTTCCACAGGATCACTGGGGTCCAAGCCAAGAACAAGGCTGTCTATTAGTGTGACAGCCACGAAAGCAGCAGTGGCTGATGTCATGGTGACACTGAGCCACAGGCAAGTGAAATCTCAAGCATCAAAGAGGCTGATTTTGTCTCCTCCTTCCATTCAGCCAGGCAGGCTCCAGACCACCTCTCCAGCTTTGGGGCTTTTCCTTTTCTTTCCTTTCCTTTCCTGATGCCCTTCCCTGTGTGTTCCATGTCTCAGGGCTGTGACTGTGATGAGGCATTAGAGCTGGTTTCCTAGAGAAGTTGTGGATGCCCTATCCCTGAAAGTATTCAAGGCAGGCTTGGATGAGGCTTTGTGCAACCTGGTCTAGTGGAAGGTGTCCCTGCCCATGGGAGGGGCTTGGAACTAGGTGGTCTTGAAGGTCCCTTTCATCCCAAACTATTCTATGATTCTATGACTATGTTCCTGGTGCTGCAGAAGCCCTGTCTGGGCTCATCCCCACTGCCCAATATCCATGTGAGGGGCAGAGGAGCACTGAGACAGTGTTAGAGCTGGAGCCTGAGGAGCTGGCTAAGAAAACCTTTGCCACATTTCTGCTGTCCCAGCCTGAATCCTGCCTGGGGCCCTGTGGCATTGCAGCCACCCTGGGTGCTCAGGACTGGGTGTGTGGGTGTTTGTCAGCCCATGGGAGCCTCGGGCATGGAGGCCAGGACCAGGGGGGAAGAGCCCCCAGTCTCCCTCTCCTATCACATGGCATCTCTCCAATTCCAGCTATGCCAACAAGCTTATTTTCCAACTTGTGTAATATGTTGTTTACACAGAGGCACATCAAGTCGTGATTGGCTCAGTGCCAAAATACACCACCCCTGGAACTAGCTATTTTCCAGCTCTACGGGGGGGCTCTTTTAAACCCCCCTCTGTCTCCAGTGTCCATCTCTCCCTCACCCTTTGGTCCTGCAGGCACTCAGCCTGAGCTGGGAATGAGGGGTCTGTGGGGGTGAATTTTGGCTTGGAGCTGGGACGTGTCTCTGCTATGTGTCCAGGGACAAGCCCTGCTGCATCTGTGGTGGTGGGGCTGTGCGTGGAGCGGGGAGGGAGATGACGAGAGAGGCATGGGCAGGATCCGGTCGTGAGCGCAGGGTCAGATTTACACAGAGGGGCCGTGTCCTTGAGGGGCAGAGGCTTAAAAGGGAGTCAGGGTCCACGGCACAGCCCCATCATTGCAGGGACGTGGAGCTGGTGGGATCACACCATGGCCTGGGTCCCTCTCCTCCTCGTGGTGCTCGCCCACACATCAGGTGCCATGACCAGACTCACTGTGCCTGGATGGGGCCTTTGGGCACAGGGGTCCCATCCCTCTGCCCCTGTGCTCCTGGGGCACTGACTGACCCCTGTCTTCCCCTTTCTCTCCTCTCCATTTTCAGGTTCTCTGATCCAGGCAGCACTGACTCAGCCGTCCTCATTGTCTCACAGGGTGGGAGACACAGTCAAGATCACCTGCTCTGGGAGTAGCTACAGCTGGTATGACTGGTACCAGCAAAAGGTTCCTGGCAGTGCCCCTGTCACTGTGATCTACGCTAATAGCAACAGACCCTTGAACATCCCTTCGCGATTCTCCGGATCCAAATCCGGCTCCACGGCCACATTAACCATCACTGGGGTCCAACCCGAGGACGAGGCTGTCTATTTCTGTGGTAGCTGGGACAGCAGCATTCCTGCTGGTATATTCGGGGCTGGGACCATGTTGACCATCGCAGGTGAGTCGCCAGTTTCTTGGTCTTTCCTTCCTCGGTGCGAAATTGTGACATTTTTTCAATTTTTGGTTATTTGGGGTTTTTTCTCAGACTTGGGGCTGGGCTGGGGGTCTGTCGCCTGTTTGGGGACAGGCACAAAGTGCAGGGTTTTGGGCTGGGTCTTGTTCCTACTGACTCTGAGGATTCTGGCGTGCACCATGAAGGATTGGGGGGTATATTCTGACATGGAAGATCTTAAAATTTGCCCAGGAAATATGTCTGAGGTCTCAGGAAGAGGAAAACTTCAGTTTTGGTCTTTAAAAGAGATGATTTTTATCTTTGTTAAAGAAATTTGTCGGTCCAAAATCTAAGTCCTCAACTCTTAGTCCTGAGGACTAAGTCTGTCACCACCAGTGAGAGAAAGGGGCTCCTCAGTGGGGTCCTGTGGCCGAGGGTGCAGGGGTTGTGAAAGGACAGCCGTGAACAGCTCGTCCCTGAGTTCTTAAATAAAAACTTTCAGGGGTATCCCAGAGAGCCCATTGTCCAGGTAAGTCACGTCAAAAATGGGAATTAATGCGTTGACAATGCTGCCGGGGATGTCATTTGTCTGTCTTTGTCTATAATTTTTAAAAGAATGTGATCAAAAATCCCAATTTGAACCAAATTACTGGGGACTAAGATAAAAAAAACCTGGTTTTTGACCATTCTTAAGCAGAAATTTTTTAATGGTGAAGTCATCCTGGTTTTTGAATAGAGATAGAAATAGGGAGAGATAGAAATAAAATGAGAGAGAGATAGAGACACTGTGCATTGGAGGAGGCAGCAGAACCACCTCAGAAAGACCAAAGATCTTTTCTCCATTTTTTTTGTGTGATTTTGACTTGTGCTTTTTCTGAGACATTTGAAATTGTCTGAAAGCAGAACTGGGCAGAAAACAGAGTTGTTTTTCTGTGAAATTTGATTTTTTTTTTTTTAAACAAATGGCCTTTCAAAAGGAAAGAAATAGGTTTCTGGCAAATAACTAGAGATTTAGCTATGCATATTATAAATAAAAATATGTAATATAATGTATATTGCATATAGGAAAGGCATAAATGCATAAATGTTTGTTATATGCATTTTATAGAATTCTACATCTATTCATATAATGATATGTACCATATATGTAAGTATATTGTATACTTTATAGATGTGGTCTTTAATATACGTATATTATGTGTATTAGCTGTATATATCTGTAATATATACTATGTATATGCACATATAGGTAGTGATAGAGTATATAAAACACATATACAAGAATATATGGGATGCATACATGCATTACACACATATATATGCATATATTTTATAAAAATATATAACTTTTTTAAAAAAATTATAAATAAATAAATAAATACATAAATAAATAAGTGGATGGATGGATTTCCCAAATCTAAATACATTGAAGTTATAAGTGGTAAGCTCTTGGCTGTGGGGGAAGCAGGGAGTTTGTGGGTAGTGCCAGCTGGACAGGCAGGGGCTGTGGTGGGGCACAGGTCCCTCTCTGACCCCACACCTCTCTCTTCCCTTGCAGACCGGCCCGAGGTCGCTCCCACCCTCTACGTCTTCCAGCCGCCCTCTGAGCAGATCTTGAAGGAGAACAAAGCCATTCTGGTGTGTCTGATACAGGGCTTTTACCCCAGCCCTGTGGAAGTGGAATGGGTGGCTGATGGCACCACCATCACAAACAACGTGCAGACCAGTCAGTCCGTGCGGCAGAGCGACAGCAAGTACATGGCCAGCAGCTACCTGACACTGGATGCCAGCCAGTGGCAAAATTTCAGCACATTCTCCTGCAAGGTCAAGCACGAGGCTGGCAATGTGGAGAAGACAGTGAACAGATCCTAGTGCCCCTAAGCCCACCTGGACCTCCTTGCACCCACCGGCCCTTTGCTGGCTCCCTCCCTCCTCCCCACTTCTGGGGACAGCGACTCCCCCCAGCCACACACCTCGCTCCCCATGTACCCCTGTCCCCTGCACCTATTTCCCCACTACAAGTGTCAGACAAATAAAAACCAACACTGAACTAGTGCTGGCTCAGCATCCCTGTCTCTGTGTCCTTCCAACGCGCCCGCTCCCCACACACGGGCTGGTGTCAGCCCAGTGCCACCAGGCAGTGGGTGGAATGGGAACACACACATGTGTACACACACACACACAGTTATACTGGGGGGCTCTGTGCAGCTTCTGCTCAACCCTGGGGACCCCAATGAACCCCCCTGGCACGGCCAAGACCAGGGGATGAGCAGCCTGGGGCACAGCCTGCTCTAAACCCCCATGCCATCATCAAGCACATGTCGCTGGCTGTGCCATCCTTGTCCCTTGACCACTGCCCTCTGGGTGCCTTGCATTAACATGTGGCCCAAGGTGGGGGCATGGGGACATGTCCCTTTGCTGCCATCCCTGGCTCTGCCCCCATTTCCACACTCACCCCTGCACTTGCCAGAATAGGGGTGCCAGTGTAGCCACCAGTCAAGCACATGCACCGATCTGTCCCTTGCACCCTGTGCCACAATCTATTCTAACACCAACAGACCCTCGAACACCCCTTCGCGATTCTCCGGATCCACATCAGGCAACACGGGCACATTAACCATCACTGGGGTCCAAGCCGAGGACGAGGCTGTTCTATCTCTGTGGTGGTAAGGACAGCAGCAGTGATGCTGCCACAGTGACATGGAGCAATGGGGAAGTGATACAAAACCCACTTGGCTTAGCTGTCTGTTACAGCCCCAGGTCTGTGCCCATCCCCTGGCATTTGAGGAAGTTATGACCTCCCAGCAACCCTGTTGTGACCCAGCGTGTCCAATCCGTGTGCCTGCAGGCAGAATTATCCCATCACTGTTCCCCTGCCCTCAGAGGGCCGTGTGCTCCAGGATCAGTGGCTGACAGTCCTTTTCTCCCATCTCTCCTCTCCAGGTTCCTTGGTCCAGGCAGTGTTGTGTCATCTCTCCTTGGTGTCAGCGATCCTGGCACAAACTTTTGAGGTCATGTGTTCCAGGGTTGGCTGGTACCATGGTTGGTTTCAGGAGAAGGTTCCTGGCAGCGCCTCCATCTGTCACTGTGAACTGTGAGAACACCCAGGGACCCTCGGATGTCCCTTTGCCATTCTCTGCATCCACATTGGACTCTGTGAGCACTTGAACCATCACTGGGGTCCAAGCTAAGGAAGGGGCTGTCTGTTACTGTGCTAACTACAAAAGGAACAGCAGCAGTGTTACCACAGTCACTTGGAGAAGCTGGGAAGTGATAGAAAGCTCTTCTGCCTCCTCCAGTTAGGAGTCTCTGCTGTCCCCATTTCATGGCAGGGCAGGTCCCTGGCGTGACTGCCCTTTTTGCCCTGTGCTAATGAGGCTGTGCCTGGTGTCCCAGTACCATCCAACAGAGCCCTTCCCTTGCTTTTTGTGGAAAAGAGCACATAGGAAAGAAATTAATAACCTATTTCAGGTGGAAGAGCCCTTCAGTGATCACATTGTCCAACTACCTGGACACTGCAGGGCTGCCAAAATGAAGGGTATTGTCAACACACACAGGCTGGGGATATCATCCAACTCTCTAGGAAACCTGTGGAGTGTTTGGCCACAGCCTCAACAAAGAAATGCTGCCATGACCTTTCAGCAACCCTGTCCCCACCATGGCCCTGCCCTTACTGCCCTGTGCTGCAGGTGGCTGTGCCCAGTGTCCCAGCTCAGACATCCCATACAGCCCCAGGTCTGTGCCCATCCCCTGTCATTTTTGCAGGGCATCTGAAGTGCATGGGAACAGACTAATCTCCATGGCCACATTCCTCATGGCTGGGGTCCAAGCCAAAGAGGACACACATAGAAGGCAAAAATATCAAAAGTGGGAGTGCTGGGGATTCATATTGTCCCAGAGGCATCATTGGGACCTGTGATGGCTTCTGTCCCTGTTGTGGTTTTAGCCCCCAAAAGCCAATTTTCAAACCCCTCAAAATTTGCTCCAAGGTTGAGAGAAGTTTCACACCGGCAGACACACTCAGCATGGGGAATTCTATCAAAATTTATTGCTAACAGAATAAAAAACTATAAAGCAATATATATATAACAATCTTCAATAACTCTCCTATGATAAAAAAAATGTATTTACACAGACCATCCCTCCCTCCCCTGATAAAGTCCAGGAGGAAGAAGGTGTCTTTTCACTTTCAGCGCAGCACAGTCTCTTCTCTCATCTTTAAGGCAGCAGTTCCGATTCACCGTAGCTGGGAAATCTCTCTCTCTCTCTCCATCAAAGTGTAAGGGGGTCTCTCTCTCGCCCCCACTCAGCCCCACGGTTCTAATCGAGGGGCTCACCCTTGGGCTTCGAGGGAAACAAGCTCATTATCACCATGGTCATCATCCACAGGGTATAGGGAGTTGAAGCTCAAAGTCTTTATCTCCTGCTCCATGGAGGTTTCCTTCCACGGGAGTTTCAGGGGGAATCCTAAGCAGGATTCCACCCCTCCTTTCCCGGGTCAAGAGGGTTCTGGGGGTTTTGGACTCAGTTCTTACCCCAGAAATATTTCCAGCAGGTTTCTCATCTCTCTGCTCGTTCAGCTCTCTCTTCGCAAGACGTCCTTGTGTCTCTCGGTCTGGCTCCATGTCATATTTGCTGCTCGCCAGGTAGCTCCTCTTGCTCTCTGCAATTCTCTGATCTTTGCTTCACAGTCTTTTGGCCAGAACCCAGTCTCAGCTCCAGCTGCAGCTCACTATTCTGTGCTGCCTCTGCTGCTGTTTTTCCCACCACCACTGCGAGTGTGGAAGAAAATACCACAGTCCAGGGGCCTCCCCAATTTTTGGTGTTTCTCTTGACCACCAGGCTCATCGAGGGGTCAGGGCCAGCTGCTGTGCCACACTTGGACCCTTGGCCAGGACCAGTGGGGAAGAGCCCCCGGTCTGCCTCATGGCATCTCTCCAATTCCAGCTATGCCAACAAGCTTATTTTCCGGCTTGTGTAATATGTCATTTACACAGAGGTGCATCAAGTTGTGATTGGCTCAGCGCCAAAAAACACCACCCCTGGAACTAGCTATTTTCCAGCTCTGGGGGGGGGCTCTTTTAAACCCCCCTCTGTCTCCAGTGTCCATCTCTCCCTCACCCTTCAGCCTTTGGTCCTGCAGGCACTCAGCCTGAGCTGGGAATGAGGGGTCTGTGGGGGTGAATTTTGGCTTGGAACTGGGACATGTCTCTGCTATGTGTCCAGGGACAAGCCCTGCTGCACCTGTGGTGGTGGGGCTGTGCGTGGAGCGGGGAGGAAGGTGACGAGAGAAGCGTGGGAAGGATCCGGCCGTGAGCGCGGGGTCAGATTTTCATGGAGGGGCCGTGTCCTGGAGGGGTGGAGGCTTAAAAGGGAGTCAAGGTCCACAGCACAGCCCCATCATTGCAGGGACGTGGAGCTGGTGGGATCACACCATGGCCTGGGTCCCTCTCCTCCTCGTGGTGCTCGCCCACACATCAGGTGCCATGACCAGACTCACTGTGCCTGGATGGGGCCTTTGGGCACAGGGGTCCCATCCCTCTGCCCCTGTGCTCCTGGGGCACTGACTGACCCCTGTCTTCCCCTTTCTCTCCTCTCCATTTTCAGGTTCTCTGATCCAGGCAGCACTGACTCAGCCGTCCTCATTGTCTCACAGGGTGGGAGAAACCGTCAAGATCACCTGCTCTGGGAGTAGCTACAGCTATGGCTGGTACCAGCAGAAGGTCCCTGGCAGTGCCCCTGTCACTGTAATCTACGCTAATAGCAACAGACCCTTGAACATCCCTTCACGATTCTCTGGATCCTTGTCGGGCTCCACGGCCACATTAACCATCACTGGGGTCCAAGCCGAGGACGAGGCTGACTATTACTGTGTTGATTGGGATGTGTTCGGGTCCGGGACCCGTGTGACCGTTATAAGTGAGTCACCAATTTCTTGGTCTTTCCTTCCTCGGTGCGAAATTGTGACATTTTTTCAATTTTTGGTGATTTAGGTTTTTTTTTCTCAGACTTGCGGCTGTACTGGGGTCTGCCAGTCATTTGGGGACGGGCACGAAGTGCAGGGTTTTGGGCTGGGTCTTGTCCCTGTGGACTCTGAGCCACAAAGGATTGGGGGTATTTTCTGACATGAAAGATCTTAAAATTTGCCCAGGAAATATGTCTGAGGTCTCAGGAAGAGGAAAACTTAGTTTTAGGTCTCAAAAAGCAGCTATTTTTGCCTTGTTAAAGAAATTTGTCAGCCTAAGATCTAAGTCCTCAACTCTTAGTCCTGAGGACTAAGTCTGTCACCACCAGTGAGAGAAAGGGGCTCCTCAGTGGGGTCCTGTGGCCAGGGGTGCAGGGGCTGTGAAAGGACAGCCGCGAACAGCTCGTCCCTGGGCTCTTAAATAAAAACTTTCAGAGGTATCCCAAAGAGCCCATTGTCACATCAAAAATGGGGATTAATGCGTTGAAAATGCTGCTGGGAATGTCATTTGTCTGTCTTTGTCTATAATTTTTAAAAGAATGTGATCAAAAATCCCAATTTGAACCAAATTACTGGGGACTAAGATTAAAAAAAAATGTTCTTTGACCATTTTAAGACAGAAAGTTTTCAATGGTGAAGTCATCCTGTTTTTTGAATAGACATAGAAATAGAGAGAGATAGAAATAAAATGAGAGAGAGATGGAGACACTGTGCATTGGAGGAGGCAGCAGAACCACCTCAGAAAGACCAAAGATATTTTCTCCATCTTTTTTTGTGTGATTTTTCCTTGTGCTTTTTCTGAGACATTTGAAATTGTCTGAAAGCAGAATTGGGCAGAAAACAGAGTTGTTTGTCTGTGAAATTTGATTATTTTTTTTTTTAAATAAATGACCTTTCAAAAGGAAAGAAATAGGTTTGTGGCAAATAACTAGAGATTTAGCTATGCATATTATAAATAAAACTATGTAATATAATGTATATTGCATATAGGAAAGCCATAAATGTATAAAAGTTTGTTATATACATTTTATAGAATTATATATATGTTCATATAAACATATGTACCACATATGTAAGTATATTGTATACATTATAGATGTAGTCTTTAATATATGTATATTATGTGTATTAGCTGTATATATCTGTAATATATACTATGTATATGCACATATAGGTAGTGATAGAGTATATAAAACGTATATAGAAGTCTATATGGGATGTATGTATATGTGTACATGCATTACACACATATATATGCACATATTTTATAAAAATATATAACTTTTTAAAAAAATTATGTATATAAATTATAAATAAAGAAACACATAAATAAATAATTGGATGGTTGGATTTCCCAAATCTAAATACATTGAAGTTATAAGTGGTAAACTCTTGACTGTGGGGGAAGCAGGGAGTTTGTGGGTAGTGCCAGCTGGACAGGCAGGGGCTGTGGTGGGGCACAGGGCCCTCTCTGACCCCACACCTCTCTCTTCTCTCGCAGGCCAGCCCGAGGTTTCTCCCACCCTCTACGTCTTCCAGCCGCCCTCTGAGCAGATCTTGAAGGAGAACAAAGCCATTCTGGTGTGTCTAATACAGGGCTTCTACCCCGGCCATGTGGAAGTGGAATGGGTGGCTGACGGCACCGTCCTCACAAACAACGTGCAGACCAGTCAGCCCGTGCGGCAGAGCGACAGCAAGTACATGGCCAGCAGCTACCTGTCACTGACTCCCAAACAGTGGCAAAGTTACAGCACATACTCCTGCAAGGTCAAGCACGAGGCTGGCAATGTGGAGAAGACAGTGAACAGATCCTAGTGCCCCTAAACCCACTGGGACCTCCTCGCACCCACCATCCCTTTGCTGGCTCCCTCCCTCCTCCCCACTTCTGGGGACAGTGGCTCACCCCAGCCACACACCTCGCTCCCCACATCCCCCTGTCCCCTGCTCCTGTCCCCCCACTATGAGTGTCAGACAAATAAAAACTGACACTGAACTAGTGCTGGCTCAGCATCCCTGTCTCTGTGTCCTTCCAACGTGCCCGCTCCCCACACACGGGCTGGTGTCAGCCCAGTGCCACCAGTATGGAGGGTGGGATGGGAACACACACAGGTGTACACACACACACTTATATTGGGGGGGCTCTGTGCAGCTTCTGCTCAACCCTGGGGACCCCAATGAACCCCCCTGGCATGGCCAAGACCAAGGGATGAGCAGCCTGGGGCACAGCCTGCTCTAAACCTCCATGCCATCATCAAGCACGTCGCTGGCTGTGCCATCCTTGTCCCTTGACCACTGCCCTCTGGGTGCCTTGCATTAACATGTGGCCTGTGGTAGGGGCATGGGGAGATGTCTTTTTGCTGCCATCCCTGACTCTGCCCCCATTTCCACACTCACCCCTGCACTTGCCAGAATAGGGGTGCCAGTGTAGCCACCAGTCAAGCACATGCACCGATCTGTCCCTTGCACCCTGTGCCACAATCTATTCTAACACCAACAGACCCTCGAACACCCCTTCGCGATTCTCCGGATCCACATCCGGCAACACGGGCACATTAACCATCACTGGGGTCCAAGCCAAGGACGAGGCTGTTCTATCTCTGTGGTGGTAAGGACAGCAGCAGTGATGCTGCCACAGTGACATGGAGCAATGGGGAAGTGATACAAAACCCACTTGGCTTAGCTGTCTGTTACAGCCCCAGGTCTGTGCCCATCCCCTGGCATTTGAGGAAGTTATGACCTCCCAGCAACCCTGTTGTGGCCCAGCGTGTCCAATCCGTGTGCCTGCAGGCAGAATTGTCCCTGCCCTCAGAGGGCTGTGTGCTCCAGGATCAGTGGCTGACAGTCCTTTTCTCCCATCTCTCCTCTTCAGGTTCCTTGGTCCAGGCAGTGTTGTGTCATCTCTCCTTGGTGTCAGCGATCCTGGCACAAACTTTTGAGGTCATGTGTTCCAGGGCTGGCTGGTACCATGGCTGGTCCCAGGAGAAGGTTCCTGGCAGCGCCTCCATCTGTCACTGCGAACTGTGAGAACACCCAGGGACCCTCGGACATCCCTTTGCCATTCTCTGCATCCACATTGGACTCTGTGAGCACTTGAACCATCACTGGGGTCCAAGCTAAGGAAGGGGCTGTCTGTTACTGTGCTAACTACAAAAGTAGCAGCAACAGTGTTACCACAGTCACTTGGAGAAGCTGGGAAGTGATAGAAAGCTCTTCTGCCTCCTCCAGTTAGGAGTCTCTGCTGTCCCCATTTCATGGCAAGGCAGGTCCCTGGCATGACTCTGCCCTTTTTGCCCTGTGCTAATGAGGCTGCGCCTGGTGTCCCAGTACCATCCAACAGAGCCCTTCCCTTGCTTTTTGTGGAAAAGAGCACATAGGAAAGAAATTAATAACCTATTTCAGGTGGAAGAGCCCTTCAGTGATCACATTGTCCAACTACCTGGACACTGCAGGGCTGCCAAAATGAAGGACATTGTCAACACACGCAGGCTGGGGATATCATCCAACTCTCTAGGAAGCCTGTGGAGTGTTTGGCCACAGCCTCAACAAAGAAATGCTGCCATGACCTTTCAGCAACCCTGTCCCCACCATGGCCCTGCCCTTACTGCCCTGTGCTGCAGGTGGCTGTGCCCAGTGTCCCAGCTCAGACATCCCATACAGCCCCAGGTCTGTGCCCATCCCCTGTCATTTTTGCAGGGCATCTGAAGTGCTTGGGAACAGACTAATCTCCATGGCCACATTCCTCATGGCTGGGGTCCAAACCAAAGAGGACACACATAGAAGGCAAAAATATCAAAAGTGGGAGTGCTGGGGATTCATATTGTCCCAGAGGCATCATTGGGACCTGTGATGGCTTCTGTCCCTGTTGTGGTTTTAGCCCCCAAAAGCCAATTTTCAAACCCCTCAAAATTTGCTCCAAGGTTGAGAGAAGTTTCACACCGGCAGACACACTCAGCATGGGGAATTCTATCAAAATTTATTGCTAACAGAATAAAAAAACTATAAAGCAATATATATATAACAATCTTCAATAACTCTCCTATGATAAAAAAAATGTATTTACACAGACCATCCCTCCCTCCCCTGATAAAGTCCAGGAGGAAGAAGGTGTCTTTTCACTTTCAGCGCAGCACAGTCTCTTCTCTCATCTTTAAGGCAGCAGTTCCGATTCACCGTAGCTGGGAAATCTCTCTCTCTCTCTCCATCAAAGTGTAGGGGGTCTCTCTCTCGCCCCCACTCAGCCCCACGGTTCTAATCGAGGGGCTCACCCTTGGGCTTCGAGGGAAACAAGCTCATTATCACCATGGTCATCATCCACAGGGTACAGGGAGTTGAAGCTCAAAGTCTTTATCTCCTGCTCCATGGAGGTTTCCTTCCACGGGAGTTTCAGGGGGAATCCTAAGCAGGATTCCACCCCTCCTTTCCCGGGTCAAGAGGGTTCTGGGGGTTTTGGACTCAGTTCTTACCCCAGAAATATTTCCAGCAGGTTTCTCATCTCTCTGCTCGTTCAGCTCTCTCTTCGCAAGACGTCCTTGTGTCTCTCGGTCTGGCTCCATGTCATATTTGCTGCTCACCAGGCAGCTCCTCTTGCTCTCTGCAATTCTCTGATCTTTGCTTCACAGTCTTTTGGCCAGAACCCAGTCTCAGCTCCAGCTGCAGCTCACTATTCCGTGCTGCCTCTGCTGCTGTTTTTCCCACCACCACTGCGAGTGTGGAAGAAAATACCACAGTCCAGGGGCCTCCCCAATTTTTGGTGTTTCTCTTGACCACCAGGCTCATCGAGGGGTCAGGGCCAGCTGCTGTGCCACACTTGGACCCTTGGCCAGGACCAGTGGGGAAGAGCCCCCGGTCTGCCTCTCTATCTCATGGCATCTCTCCAATTCCAGCTATGCCAACAAGCTTATTTTCCGGCTTGTGTAATATGTCATTTACACAGAGGTGCATCAAGTTGTGATTGGCTCAGCGCCAAAAAACACCACCCCTGGAACTAGCTATTTTCCAGCTCTGGGGGGGGGCTCTTTTAAACCCCCCTCTGTCTCCAGTGTCCATCTCTCCCTCACCCTTTGACCTTTGGTCCTGCAGGCACTTAGCCTGAGCTGGGAATGAGGGGTCTGTGGGGGTGAATTTTGGCTTGGAACTGGGACATGTCTCTGCTATGTGTCCAGGGACAAGCCCTGCTGCACCTGTGGTGGTGGGGCTGTGTGTGGTGCTGGGAGGAAGGTGACGAGAGAGGCGTGGGCAGGATCCGGCCGTGAGCGCAGGGTCAGATTTTCATGGAGGGGCCATGTCCTTGAGGGGCAGAGGCTTAAAAGGGAGTCAAGGTCCACAGCACAGCCCCATCATTGCAGGGACGTGGAGCTGGTCGGATCACATCATGGCCTGGGTCTCTCTCTTCCTCGTCGTGCTCGCCCACACCTCAGGTGCCATGGCCAGACTCACTGTGCCTGGATGGGGCCTTTGGGCACAGGGGTCCCATCCCTCTGCCCAGCAACTGCGCCCCTGGGGCTTTGACTGACCCGTCTTCCCCTCTCTTTCCTCTCCATTTTCAGGTTCCCTGGTCCAGGCAGCGCTGACTCAGCCATCCTCATTGTCTCACAGGGTGGGAGACACCGTCAATATCCCGTGTTCTGGGAGCAGTGGCAGCTATGACTGGTTCCAGCAGAAGGTCCCGGGAAGTGCCCTTGTCACTGTGATCTATGAAAATGACAACAGACCCTTAGACATTCCTTTGCGATTCTCCGGATCCAAGTCCGGCTCCACGGGCACATTAACCATCACTGGGGTCCAACCCGAGGACGAGGCTTTCTATTACTGTGGTAGCCACGACAGCAGCAGTAATGCTGGTATATTTGGGGCCGGGACCATGTTGACCATCGCAGGTGAGTCGCCAATTTCTTCTTGGTCTTTCCTTCCTCGGTGTGAAATTGTGACATTTTGTTGATTTTTGGTGATTTCGGTTTTTTTCTCGGACTTGAGGCTGGGCTGTGGGTCTGTCACCCATTTGGGGACAGGCACAAAGTGCAGTGTTTTGGGCTGGGTCTTATCCCTACTGACTCTGAGGACTCCGGCTCACGCCACAAGGGATTCCGGGGGTATATTCTGACATGAAAGATCTTAAAATTTGCCCAGGAAATATGTCTGGGGTCTCAGGAAGAGGAAAACTTCAGTTTAGGTCTCGAAAAGAGGCGATTTTTGTCTTTGTTAAAGAAATTTGTCAGCCTAAAATCTAAGTCCTCAACTCTTAGTCCTGAGGACTAAGTCTGTGAGAGAAAGGGACTCCTCAGTGGGGTCCTGTGGCTGAGGGTGCAGGGGCTATGAAATGACAGCCGTGAACAGCTCGTCCCTGAGTTCTTAAATAAAAAACTTCAGGGGTATCCCAAAGAGCCCATTGTCCAGGTAAGTCATGTCAAAAATGGGGATTAATGCATTGAAAATGCTGCCGGGAATGTCATTTGTCTGTAATTTTAAAAAGAATCTGATAAAAAAATCCCAATTTGAACCAAATTACTGGGGAATAAGATCAAAAAAAAACCTTCTTTGACCATTCTTAAGCAGAAATTTTTTAATGGTGGAGTCATCCTGGTTTTTGAGCAGTGATAGAAATAGAGAGAGATAGAAATAAAATGAGAGAGAGATAGAGACTCTGTGCCTTGGAGGAGGCAGCAGAAAAACCTCGGAAAGACCAAATGTCTTTTCTCCATCTTTTTTTGTGTGATTTTTCCTTGTGCTTTTTCTGAGACAAGTCTGAAATTGTCTGAAAGCAGAACTGGGCAGAAAACAGAGTTATTTGCCTATGAAATTTTTTTTAAACAAATGGCCTTGCAGAAGGAAAGAAATAGGCTTGTGGCAAATAACTAGAGATTTAGCTATGCATATTATAAATAAAAATATGTAATATATATTGCATATAGGAAAGGCATAGTTGCATAAATGTTTGTTATATGCGTTTTACAGAATTCTACATTTCATATAATGATATGTACCACATATGTAAGTATATTGTATGCTTTATAGATGTGGTCTTTAATATACGTATATTATGTGTACTAGCTGTATATATCTGAAATATACGCTATGTATATGCACATATAGGTAGTGATAGAGTATATAAAACACATATACAAGAATATATGGGATGTATACATGCATTACACACATACTTTATAGGTGTGATCTTTAATATGAATATTCTGTGTATTAGCTGTATATATCTGTAATATATACTATGTATATGCCCACATATGTACAGGTAGTGTATATAAAACATATATAGAAGTCCATATGGGATGTATGTATATGTGTACATGCATTACACACACATATATGCACATATTTTACATATAAAGATTATATATATAAATTATAAATAAATAAATATCTGGATGGATTTCCCAAATCTAAGGACATTGAAATTATAAGTGGTAAGGTCTTGGCTGTGGGGGAAGCAGGGTTTGTGGGTAGTGCCAGCTGCATAGGCAGGGGCTGTAGTGGGGCACAGGGCCCTCTCTGACCCCACACCTCTCTCTTCCCTCGCAGGCCTGCCCAAAACCCCTCCCACCCCCCACCGCATCCCACTATCCCCCGAGGAGTTCCGGAAGAGGAACACAGCCACCCTGGTGTGTGTGATATACGACTCCAACCCCAACCGTGTGGGAGTGGAATGGGTGGCTGATGGCATCATCATGACAAATAACGTGCACACCAGACAGTCCGTGTGGCAGAGAGAAAGGCAGTACATAACCAGCAGCTACCTGACACTGACTCCCAAAGAGTGGCAAAGTCACAGCACATACTCCTGCAAGGTCAAGCACGAGGCTGGCAATGTGGAGAAGACAGTGAACAGATCCTAGTGCCCCTAAGCCCACCTGGACCTCCTTGCACCCACCGGCCCTTTGCTGGCTCCCTCCCTCCTCCCCACTTCTGGGGACAGCGGCTCCCCACAGCCACACACCTCGCTCCCCATGTACCCCTGTCCCCTGCTCCTGTCCCCCCACTATGAGTGTCAGACAAATAAAAACCGACACTGAACTAGTGCTGGCTCAGCATCCCTGTCTCTGTGTCCTTCCAACGCGCCCGCTCCCCACACACGGGCTGGTGTCAGCCCAGTGCCACCAGTATGGAGGGTGGGATGGGAACACACACAGGTGTACACACACACACAGTTATACTGGGGGGCTCTTTGCAGCTTCTGCTCAACCCTGGGGACCCCAATGAACCCCCCTGGCATGGCCAAGACCAAGGGATGAGCAGCCTGGGGCACAGCCTGCTCTAAACCTCCATGCCATCATCAAGCACATGTCGCTGGCTGTGCCATCCTTGTCCCTTGACCACTGTCCTCTGGGTGCCTTGCAGGAACATGTGGCCCGAGGTGGGGGCATGGGGACATGTCCCTTTGCTGCCATCCCTGGCTCTGCCCCCATTTCCTCACTCACCCCTGCACTTCCCAGAAGGGGGGTGCCAGTGTAGCCACCAGTCAAGCACATGCACCGATCTGTCCCTTGCACCCTGTGCCACAGCAGCATGGGCTCCTGCATGCCATGTGCCCTGTCTCCAGCCCAGCCCTGCAGAAGTTTCCCTGTGGCCCTGCAGCACATGGAGGGGCTGATGGCCATGCTTTTGCTGAGAGTGCCAGTGCTCTGCTGCTGTCACCCCATCAGAGCAGGCAGGAGCCACCCCAGGGACAGGGGGTGGGAGTGCCCAGTCACACTGTGTACAGTTCTCACCAGCCTCTTGGGAAAGGGGCAATGGGCCAACCACATCCTCCTCCCCAAGCTGTGCCAGTGGGATGCCTCACCCCAACAGGTTTTGGGTTGGCACATGTCCCTGCAGGTGCCATCTGAGGACACAGAGTCATAGAACAGTAAAATAGTTTGAGTTGGAAGGGACCTTAAAAAATCATCCGGTCCCACTCCCTGGAATGAGCAGGGACATCTTCAAACAGATCAGGTTGCTCAGGGCCCCTTCCAACCTGACCTTGAATGTTTCCCGGGATGGGACATCCACAGCTTCCCTGCACAATCTCTGCCAGCACCTTACCACTCTCACAGTAAGTTATCTGGCCTAAATCAACCCTTCTTTAATTAAGAAACATTACCCCGTGTCCTGTTGCATGGGAACCTGATAAAAAGTCTCTTCCCATCTTTCATATAAGCCCCCTTCAAGTACTGAAAGGCTGCTAAAAACTCTTCCTGCAGCCTTCTCTCTCCAGGCTGAACAACTCCAACTCTCTCAGCCTTTCCTCAGAGCACAAGTGCTCCAGCACTCTTGAGGTCTTTGTGGCCTCCTCTGGACAGGCCCAAACAGGTCCCTGTCCTTTTGATGTTGGGGCCTCCAGAGCTGGATGCAGTACTCCAGGTGGGGTCTCACCAAAGCGATGTACAGGGACACAATCCCCCTCCTCGACCTGCTGCCCACACTGCTTTTGGTGCAGCCCAGGGCACGGTTGGCTTTCTGAGCTGCAGGTGCACATGGCCAGGTCATGCCAGCTTTTTATTCACCAAGAGCCCCAAATCCTTTTCAGGCTGCTGTCAATTCTCTCATCCCCCAACTTGTATTGATACTGGAGCATAGGAAGGATGTCTGGAGCCTGGCCATGGAGACTGAGGAGCAGAAAGGAGCAGAGGTCAGCCCCACTTGGGGCAGACCCCAAGCCCATCCCAGAGACTTAGACACTCTCAACCCCCATGTCTCCTCCCTGCATCCTGCTGGCAATCACCTGCCCTGGGCAGGCCAGGAGCCAGCCAACACCATCCCTGTGGGATGGGCACTCCCCACGCTGGGCTCTCTTGGGGCAGCAACACCAAACCTGCCAGGAAAGCAAATTGAAGAGGAACTTGGAGGGGAATTGAGTTTCTTTCATCCATCTCTTGTTCCCATGGACATACCAGCATAGGCAGTGATGGCCTAAACAAAACAGTGGTCCTGCTGCTGGCAAAAGGAGCCTCATGTCTCCCAGTGCTGCCGGGGATCTCCCAGCACTGCCAGCCCTGGGTTCCAGCATTTCCTAAGACTTGATTCAATTCATAGAATCATGGAATCATTCAGACTGGAAAAGACCTCTAAGATCATCAAGTCCAACCATTAACCCAGTACCACCATGTTCATTGCTAAACCAAGTCCCCAAGTGCCACACCCACGCATTTGCACAGTCCTTCTTCCCTCCTGCTTTTTGGCAGGGAGCTGGCAGGAGGACCTGACCCCTCCTGAGGTGCCAACAGAAACTTTGCACCCCAAAACAACTTTATTGGCATTGTGTGGGATCACATGAGCTCTTCCAACCCTCACACCAAACCGCTGCCCCCAGCCTTGAGGGCAAAGCTCTGCTCTGCTCCCCAAACACTCCCTCTCCATGGGACGACCTCTGGCCAGCTTTGTCACACAAAAAACAAATCTGGTTTGCTTTTTTTATTGCACATGACTGGGTGACTTCCCCAGGCCATGCAAGCCCCAGTGCCTTGTGCCAGGAGGAAGTGCTGTCTCTGTGGGGACGTGGCAGGAGCAGAGTGAGTGCACCTGGAGCTGATGAAACACCTTATCTGGAGAGACCTGGGCGACGTCGCACAGCCGGAGGGGACAGGTCCCCGCCTGTTCCCCCCTGCAGCTGCAGCCCCACAAACAGCCACGTTCCTGGAGGCAGCAGGGCTGAAACTCAAAAGCAAGAGCAGGGGCCCAGAATAGCCCAGCCCAGGCTGGGGGGAGCGGGGCAGAGCCAAACCCACTGGGGCGGCCGTGGGGGGGATGGCACAGTCCTCTCGCTTTGGTCCTGCAGTTGTGCCAAGCTCCATGGCCTCTGCCCTGCCTGAGCTGGGGGTGCAGCCCCCAGGAACCTGCAGGGGCAGCTGGTGGTTCCTGCACCCCATCCTGACATTCCCCCCGCTCACGTAGCCGCCTGCCCTGAAAGACTCGGGGAAAGGCTGTTCAGAGCCCAGGCTGTGCCACGCCAGCACTGCCCCCCCATTTCCCCCCAAAGCCAGCCTCACCATGCAGCTGTGTGACTGTGGGGCATCCCCTGGCTAAATTTATCCCTCACCCACTACAGTCCCCAATCAGAAATTTGAAAGGGTGCCCCAAAAAGGGAAGTGAAACTGTCTCCAGTGGGTGCTGACGTGTGAAGACAAGCAAGCACCACGCCCTGACTTGGCTCAGCCTAAGATGGTGGCAGCTCTTGCCTCTGCCTTGCCAGGCTGTCACCTTGCAAGGCCATCACCTTATGGGGCCGTCAGTCCCTGAGTTGGGGGGAGAGGTCCTGGGCTGGCCTGATGCTGCCCAAAATGGGTGGTGGTGGTGGTGAACCAGCTGGATGGTGGACTCACTGGGGGCCACTGCCAAGGCTAGTGGGACTCTGTGCCGTGGTAGGGTGTGTGTCCACAGCCTGGATGTCCCCTGAAGGGTCTCTGGCAGGACCCCCAGTGGGGTCTTGCCTAACAGGGTGGTCCCTGCCCCAGTGTGGGATGTCCCAGCTGCTGCACATGCTCACACATATATGCACACACACCCCCTCCAGAGATCCCAGTGCATCCAGGCCCACCAGGCTGGGCACCACTGACCCCTCACCGTGGGGTTTGGGGCCAGGGGAGACAATGACACTGCTCCCATCATACCCTTCTCACCCTGGCCACCACCACAGGGGGACCAGCCTGAGGCTTCCTGCTGCTACCCTGCTGCCAGGTCACCCTGAATCCTCTCTCATTAACTGAATTAAACTAATTAGTCCCTGCCTGCTGCCAGGCAGCCCTTTCACTGGGCTCATCCCTCAGTCCAACCTACTGAAAGGTACAGGGGCAGCCTGCAGACTCACAAAATGTGGGGCAAGTTTCCCCAAGTCTGAGAAACAAAAGACAGGTAATAAATGAATAAAAGACAGGTTATACATCAATAAAATACAAGATATAAATGATAAAATACAAGTTATGAAAAAATACTATCAAAGACCCCTGGGCAACCCCAGGTCAAACACCCAGCTGGAGACAGCCAGAGAGCCCAAAGCAAAGTTTTATCACCCTGCAATTGATAGGGAATTAAATGAAATAAATAAATGTTGGAGGCTGGTGTAGTAAAAACAGGACCTGAGCATTCAAGCCCATTTGTGAAAACAAGAGCAACCATTTGCATAGCTGTGTCAAAACAGCAACTGACACCACATGCAGCTGGCAGGAAGATACCTTGCTGGGGGTTATATAAATGTGTATGAAACCCTGTAACAGCCTGGGGAGAGCCCAGTAAACAGCCCCAAAGATAAATGCCCAGGCTTCTAAACAGGATGTAAACAAGATGAACTAACTCAAAAATAAACACCTTTCTTCTACTTCAAAATATTTATCATCTCAGGGTTATTGTGGTAATAAAACACAACTTCCAGCAGAGCCTCAGCCTGGTCTGGGCACCCAGCAAACCCTTGTTTTCTCTCATATTTGGAGTAAAGAGCTGCTGACCCCCAGATAGGTGCACTAATGGAGAAAGATTTGAGTGCAGGGCTGGTGCTGCCTGTCTGGAGAAAGGTGGTCCTTGAATTGCAGCCCTTATTAGAACTCCCAGGGTGGATTTTTTAGCTTAATGTTAAGAAATTTCTAGGTTGGGTGATGGTGGTGGTATGGTGACAGCAAGGCTGTGGCAGTGGTGGCTGAGGGGTGTGACAGGGGCAGCCGCTGTGGTCCTCACCAGGCCCTTAGGAGGGAGCATGAGGGTTTGACTCACCCAGTTAGGGAGGATTTTCAGCCAAATTTGCCTTCTCCCCCCTCCACATCCGGGGTGGGCAGTACCTGCTTTTGCAGGCAGGGTGGGGGGATCGGAGGGGAATGTGGGGTGCACCCTGAGGCTGGACCTTGCACCCTACAGACGTGGTGCTTGTTGACTCGATTTAACAGTGGAGCTGGCACTGTTAGTTGAAGGCTGGACTCGATGATCTTCGAGGGCTTTTCTCACCATAACAATTCTATGATTCTACCCTGGCCAGTGACACCCTCTCTGGCAGCTCCTCACCCTGCACACACACCACCAGAGCCACAGCCCTTTCCCCTTCCTCTGCAGCCACTGCAGGGAAGAAGAACACTGCGTTTAAGCATTTCTGCCATGCTTTGGGCACTTCTGGCTGGGCACCCTGGGCTGGCTGTGGGTGGGCAGGGGGTGCTGATGTGCATGGTGGCCCCCCAGCTGAACTGGCAGCTGTTCTGACCACAGCCCCACAGCACGGGAACAGGCTGTGCTAAAATTACAGCCCGCCAAAACCAAGAGCCCGCTTCAGCCAAACACCATCTGGGAGCCAGGAATAGCCCTGGCCTCTCCACGCTCCACTGCCTCGGCACAAACTTTCCAGCACGTGGCACCCCGAGCACCGCTGCCTGGGCCGTGCCGCTGGCAGGGCGGGAGCGGGAAAAAGCCATTTTCCAGCCCCATTTCAGCAATGGCTGTGTTTCCATGTTCTTTTCCCAGACGGCCAGGGAAGCCCAGCGTTCCCAGCAGAGGCACAAAACTCCCCAGATTTGGGGTCCCAGCAGGGCTGCCCAGTGTGTGCTGAGACTTTGGTGTCAAACCACCCACATGGTCTCTGCTGCCAGACCCTGCCTGGTGCCACTGCAGTCCTCTGCTGGGGACACCACGGCTGGCCAGGAGAGGTCCCCCAGGGAATGTGGACCCTGTGCTGGGATGTCTGTTCCCAGGGCTCCTGCCCAGCATTTTGGGCCCCCAATGCCTGTGGAGAGCCACAGCCTGGGCCCTCCATGGTCCCCCTTGGCTGGCAACTGGTCCCACCATCTGGGTGCCCCTCACACCCTGGCCTGGTACTGGAGGGCACTGGGGGTCTGCAGCCATGTGGGGCTCACTGTGACCAACTGGGCCCCTTCTTTCACCAGCTGGGGCTGGGACCACCCCGGGCTGGACCCAGGAAGGTTCATGGGGCAGCTGCCCTGTGTCCTGTGGGTGCAAGGGGCTGGGACGGGGCCGTGCAGTGGGGAATAGTGGGACATGGACAGACAGGAGGGCAAGGACTGCATGGAGGACTCAGGGGAACCTGGGGGGACAGGGCTAAAGGGGGACATGATGGGACATGGGGGAAACAGAGGGCACAGTGGAGGGGATGGGAAGGCACAGGGAGTGTGGGAACACTGAGAACAGAGGCATGAGGACAGAGGCACAGTGGCACAGGGGACATGGGGGCCAGGGGCATGGAGACACAAGGAATAGTGATACAAGGACACAAGGGCCAGTAGCAGGGGAATGTGGAGCACAGGGGCATGAGACATGGGTGACAGAGACATGGAGACAGTGACACGAGGACATGAGGACAGGGGAGACAGGGGCACAAGGACATGAGGGAACAGAGGCACAAGGACACAAGGGGACAGTGACACAAGAACATGGGGACCCAAGGAAAAGGGGTAAAAGGATGCAGGTGACAGTGGCAGGGGACAGGGGCACAAGGACACGGGCAGAAGGACACAAGGACACAGGACACAGGGACACAGGACACAGGACATGGGCACAGGGACACAGGACACAGGACACAGGGACACAGGGGCACAGGGACACAGGGACACAGGACACGGGCACAGGGACACAGGACACAGGACACAGGACACAGGACACGGGCACAGGGACACAGGACACAGGACATGGACACAGGACATGGACACAGGACACGGGACACAGGACACAGGACACAGGACATGGACACAGGACACGGGACACAGGACACAGGGACACAGGACACAGGACATGGACACAGGACACGGGACACAGGACACAGGACACAGGACACAGGACATGGACACAGGACACAGGACACACGGACACACGGACACAGGACACAGGACACGGACACACGGACACACGGACACACGGACACACGGACACACGGACACACCGGTGACAGTGGCGGGGACGCGGCCGGGAGCCGAGCGCCCCCTGGCGGCTGCGGCGGCGCTCCGGGCTCCTCCTCGTGCGCGTTCTCGCGGCGCCCCCGCGTGTCCTGCATGTCCCGTGTGTCCCGCGTGTTCCTTGTGTCCCGTGTGTCCTGCATGTCCCGTGTGTCCCGCGTGTTCCTTGTGTCCCGTGTGTCCGCTGTGTCCCGTGTGTCCGCTGTGTCCCGTGTGTCCGCTGTGTCCCACGTGTCCCGTGAATCCTGCATGTCCCGTGTGTCCCGTGTGTCCCGTGTGTCCCACGTGTCCCATGTGTTCCGTGTGTTCCTTATGTCCTGCGTGTCTCATGCATCCTGCATGTCCCGTGTGTCCTGCGTGTCCCGTGGCACGGCTGTCGTGGAGCTCCAGCCCTGAGCTCTGATGGATCACAGAGCCCCAGTACCCCGGCGTGGGGATCAGGGGGGCTGTGATTGGGCCCCTTCACCCACGGAGAGCCTCTTCCAGCACAGGCTTCACCTCTGAAGCCTCACAGGGAGATTCTCAGGACCCCTGCACCCACGGGTGCTGCAGCCACCCCTGGGGCTGGAGCCCTGCACTGGCAGTGGTTCCCTCTAGAAGGGATAAAAAACTGCAGCCCCCCCCCCCCCCGCTCTGCTCCCAGATAACAGTCTGTGCTCTTCACCCATAATTCAAGAGGAGATGGGAACATGCCTGGAGCTCCAGCACATTAATTATGAACCACCCCACTCACCCAGCTCTGCCCCAGCAGTGCCAGCCACTGCAGCTATTCCTGCCAGCACAAAATGAGCTCCGTGCAAAGATCCCTGTACCCTGCACAAGGGCACTGCAGGTGCTGTGTTCCCAGTGACAACCCCATCCCTCCAGCAGCCAGCCCCAACCCTGGGGATAGTGACAGGGTGGTGTCTGCAGCACAGGGACTGCACGGACCCTGAGCCAGGGCCAGGGCCAGGGCCAGGATTTGGCCCTGGGGATTTATTGCCCAGGAGGGAAGGGGGTCTCATGCCCAGCCTGCAACACCATGTAGGGGATGGTATCCCTGAGTGCCACCCGGGCACAGTCCCCCAGCTCCCTCCCCACTGACCCCACAACCCTGTGCCAAGCACCTGCCCCAGCAACACCAAACAGAGCCAAAGATGCAGCGACTGGCGAGGACCTTGGCTTTATTCCAGCCCCTAAAGTGTTGCCCTCCCAGCAGCTCCCCCCACCTGGCTACAGGGTGGCTCCAGGCTTGCAGAGATCCACCTCTGCAGAGATCCAGATTCACAAAATCTTCACCCAGCCAAGGTCTCAACAGGCTTTTTGTTGGTTTTTTTTCTCATTTTCCATGAACCAGATACATCACCTCCTCATTGCCACTGCAGCAGGGTGATGATGTTCATGTGGAGACTGGTGACAGGCTGGACCAGACCCTACGGGGCTGGTGAGAAGAGGCTGAGCAGGGCCAGGAGGAGCAGGGATGAGAGGAGCTCGTGGTGGCCCCCATGCAGGGAGCCACCACTGGCCGTGGCCCCCCGGGAGGCAAAGACCTTCCGGCTGTGGAGGGGCTGTGGCGGGCGGAAGTTGTTGATCATTTTTAGGAGCCTGGATCCGTCGGGTGGGAAGTGGAGGGTGCTGACAAACGCCTGCAGCTGCACAAGGGGAGAGGCAGGGTGGGCAGCTGCTTCACCAGGCACCCCAAACCCCTGCCCACTGTCAGCCTGCCCCTCATACTGCCCCACTGCTGATGGCACAGGACCCATGGCATGTCCCTGTGGAACAGGAGCCAGGCCTAAAAGAGTTAACTGAGATATCTTGGCCTGCTAAGAAACCCCAATACCTGTTTTGCTGACAGAACATTTTAGGAGCACTGGTTAATATAATGTTCTGTTCTGCTCTCTGGACTAAGGCCCTTATTACAGAAAGAGTAGGAGTAGTACACACACAGTAATAAATTAGGTAAACTAGATGTTTGAATAAGATATATTAGGCCCAGAGCCAGGATTTTGCAACCTTGGAGAATTCAGGTCACCTAATTGAAGAGGTCAAATTGAGGACCATCACCAGAGGGATGAAGGCTTGAGAAGACCCCCACAGTAGAAGACTGAGCATGCCTGGAAAGACTCCACCCAGAGACCAGCCTACTTATTAATATGTATGTTAAATTATGTAACCATGTTTCTAAAGTGTATAAAATGGCCTGCTTTTGCACTTTCAAGCCGAACAAGTTTGTCCAGTGTGAGCTGGCTTGCTCCCAACGCTGAATAAACAAATACCTTGCTGCTTAAAGATACAAAATCTGTGAGCAGTTCTTCGTACTGGATTTTTCGGATTCACCTGCACCTGTGGGCGTCCTCCCATCACCTGTGGGCGTCCTCCCATCACCCCCCACTGCTCTCCTAAAGCCAGACTTGTAGGTCCTTACAAGGATCAGGTCTAATTGTGTTTTGGTGCCAGCACCAATTTGTAGGAAATAAGACTTCTGGAGGCCCTGTCAGCTTAAATGTCTGAGCCTGACATGTTCCAGGCTAAGTGCAGCTCTGCCTGAGACACTTTGATCAGTGCCTGCAGACCCTGCAGTGTTTCCCACTTCACTGTAGTCCTGGGCAATACAGTGTATGAGAACACATAAACATAAGGGGTGTTAATAGCAGGAGGTATAAGCTAACTAGGAAGATTACAAAGGATGTCTTCTTTCCAGGAACATCACCCCTTCATTTGTGCTGATGGATATCCAGGCTTCCACAGCTGTAACTTATGTATACCAACTAATTGAGGATGATGTGAAAGTAGAAAGAATTGAGTTCAAGAAGTACTGAATCACGTTCAAAGCCCCTTGGTGACTTCTCGCTGCCTTTCAGCCCTTCCCTTCCCCGTTCAGTCTCAGGAGCAGCAGGCCACGGTGTGGTGCTGCACTGAGCTGGGCTGTAAAGCAGCTGTGACACTTTACTGCTGGTGAGCTGTTGGTCTTGGTTCCCAAGCAGAACTTGAGGCAGAAGACACAGCTGATGAAGAGAAAGAAGCCTGTGAGGAAAATCCTGTGTCTAAGGAGGAGCTGCTGTGTTCCTGGCCTACAGGAGTCAGAGAGGGTGTTGGTAGCTGGGCATTGAACTTCTGTAGAACAAACATAGAATAATAAATCCCTGTCTTCATGTGTCTAAGTCCTGTTCCTTATGCTTGTAAAAGGTGAGGGGAAGCAGGAGTTGGGTGTGAGGGGACTCCAAGGGCTGAAAGGAAGCTGCTGTTTGCTTGCTGACGTGCACATGTAAAACATTTCAGGATCTGTCAGACATGCCCAAAGACTCCAGCCATGCCAGCAGATCCATCCTGCCTCCTTCACTGGAGCAGCATGGAAAGGCAGAGGCAAGTCTGGGAAGCTCTGTGTAGGTGTGTGGAGCTGGGCAGGCTGGGCACTTGCCCTCGTGCTCCAGAGGCTCAGGAGGCAGAAACTTTTGTTTCCTGTGGTGCTGCTGGGAAGCAGGAGCGTCAGTGGTGCCAGAGCAGTGCCTGCAGAGGGGTGTGCTGGGGGCAGTGTGTGCTCTGTGGGCAATGGGCTGGGCCAGCTGAGGGAGCAGAAACCTGCAGACAAGCCCCTGAGTGGGAAGGGGAGCAGCTGGAGGAGCTGTGCTGCTGCAGAGGTGCTTGGGGGGTGGGTGAGGCCAGGGTCACAGGCAGGGAGGAGGTGGCTGCAGAGGGTGCATCGACAAGGTGGGGTAGAAAAGTGTTCCTGCTGTCCCTTGACATGGATCTTTGCAAAGACTGAGGGGCCTTTGCCCAGATACCAGGATTGAGCTGGTTGTAGTCTTGTGGCTCCTGAGAGAAGCCTGGTGTGGAGCAGGATGTGTTTTTCCCAGCTGAGTAGCCCAGGAAGCAGGTGGCCTGGAGTGATCTTTGTGCTGGTGGTGGGCAAGAGACAGGCACAGCAGTGGGACAGGAGCTGTCAGGGAACACTGAGGGTCACATTTCCATGGAAGTGGCTGTACTGGCTGCATAGGCACTTAAGAGGATGTGGGGGTCCACAGCACAGCCCCATCAGTGTGAGGATGTGGAGCTGGTGGAATCTCCTGGGTCTTTTTCCTTGTGGTGGTCACCCACATCTCAGGTGCCATGGCCAGACTTGCTGTGCCCCGATGGGGCCTTTGGGCACAGGGACCCCATTCGTCTGCTCTGGGCAGTCTGTGTTCCTGAGGCACTGACTGATCCTTGTCTTCTCTCCCTCTTCACAGTCCCTGGTCCAGGCAGCATCAGCTGTTTGCAATTTCAGCCAACCTGGAGACACTGTCAAGGTCACCTGCTCTGGGATTAGCTGGCCTAGTGCTGGCTGGTACCAGCAGAAGGTCCCTGGCAGTGCCCCTGTCACTGTGATCTATCTCAATGACAAGAGACCCTCGAACATCCCTTCGCAATTCTCCGGATCCCAGTCCGGCTCCACGGGCACATTAACCATCACTGGGGTCCAAGCTGAGGACGAGGCTGTCTATTTCTGTGGTAGCAGGGACGACAGCAGTGATGCTGGCATAGTGACACAGAGAGGCATGGAAATGAGGTACAGAGAAGTTAAAACAGAGGTTTTCTTTCCTTCTCAAGACCAAGCAGCGTTGTGGATGTGTGACTGGGCAGGTTTTTGTCTCCTCTGCATGACCATGGCTGTGAATATCCTCCCCTTTTGTTTCCAAAGCTCTAGTGGTGACTTTGTGTCTGTGGACCATCGTCCTGGTCCCTACAAAATTCACAGTGTGGCTTTGTCTCCTACTTCATTGCGTCTTGCTACTGAGGACCATGTCTCCTGCTGCTGCCTCTGTGCTTGGATATATCGGGCTGAACTCTGCTCCCCAAATATGCCTCTGACAATATCTGTGTCTGTTCTCCTCTGTTCCATTCCCTGTAACATTTTCTTGGTAGGTCTTTGCTCCTGTGGCACTGGCTGAGCCCCCTTTTCTCTCCTTTCTCCTCTCCCTCTCTGGGTTCCCTGGTCCAGACAGCATCACTGAGTCAGCCGTCCTCAGTGCCAGCCAATGTGGGAGAGACCATCAAGATCACCTGCTCTGGTAACAGCTATGACTATGGCTGGTTCCAGCAGAAGGTCCCTGGCAGTGCCCCTGTCACTGTGATCTACTACAATGACAAGAGACCCTCGGACATCCCTTCGCGATTCTCCGGATCCACATCCGGCAACACGAACACATTAACCATCACTGGGGTCCAAGCTGAGGACAAGGCTGTCTATTTCTGTGGTGGCAGAGACAGCAGCAGTACTGCTGGTATATTGGCAAAGAAAGATTGTCAAACGAGGTACAGAGGAATTAAAAATGGAGTTTTTCTGCCCTTCTCATGGCCAAGCAGAGCTGTGGATGTGAGATCTGGCGCAGATTTTTGTCTCCTTTGCATGACCACAGCTATGTGTGTCTCCCCTTTTGTGTCCTAGAGCACTGGTGGTGACTTTGTGTCTGTGGACCGTTGTCCTGGTCCTTACAAAACTCATGGTGTGTTTCTTTTTTCCCCACCCCACTGCCTCTTTTACTGATGACCATATTGTCCTGCTGCTGCCTTTGTGGTGGGATACACTGGACTGAGCTCTGCTCCTCAAATGTGCCAGTGGCCTTGTCCTTGTCTGCCCTCTTCCCACTATTGCATTCACTATAACCTTCTCTGGGCAGATCTGTACTCCTGTGGCACTGGCTGAGCCTCTCTTTTCTCTCCTCTCCTTTTCCAGGTTCCCTGATCCAAGCAGCACCACTGAGTCAGCCGTCCTCATTGTCAGCCAAGGTGGGAGAAACCATCAAGATCACCTGCTCTGGGAGCAGCTATGGCTATTATGGCTGGTACCAGCAGAAGGTCCCTGGCAGTGCCCCTGTCACTGTGATCTACTGGGATGACGAGAGACCCTCGAACATCCCTTTGCGATTCTCCGGATCCACATCCGGCTCCACGAACACATTAACCATCACTGGGGTCCAAGCCGAGGACGAGGCGGTCTATTTCTGTGGTGGCACAGACAGCAGCAGTGGCTACTATGGTGTGTGGTGACGAGTAGCAGGAAGTGAGTCAGAACCCAAAATCAGAGGAAAGATTTTAGCCCCTCTCCCTTCTGTCTGGCTCTGGGGCTGAGGCAGGTTTCTGTCACCTTTGCACAGCCGTGGTGAGAAATATCCTCTCCTTGGTGTCCCAGCAAACAGGAGTGACTTTCTGGCTGGGGACACCATTGTCCTGGCTCCTACAAAACTCATGGTGTAGCTGTGTCCCCCACCCCACTGTGTCTTGCTACTGACAACCAGTTCCTCTTGCTGCTGCTAGAGCTGTCTCTGTGCTGAGATGTGTTGGGCCAGGCTCTGCTCCCCAAATGTGCCTGGCACCATGTCCATATGTGTTCTCTTCTGACTGTGGCATTCCCTGTAACCTTGTCCAGACAGTTCTGTGCTCCTGGGAAACTGTGTGACCTCCCCTTTCCTCCCCTTTCTCCTCTCCCTTTCCACATTCCCTGGTCCAGGCAGCATCACTGACTCAGTCATCCTTGTTGTCAGTCAATGTGGGAGACACTGTGAGGATCACCTGATCAGGGAGCAGCAACAGCAACTACTATGGCTGGTTCCAGCAGAAGGTCCCTGGCAGTGCCCCTGTCACTGTGATCTGGAATAACAGCAACAGACCGTCGGACATCCCTTCACGATTCTCCGGATCCACATCCGGCAACACGGGCACATTAACCATCACTGGGGTCCAAGCCGAGGACGAGGCTGTCTATTTCTGTGGTAGCAGGGACGACAGCAGCAGTGGCAGCACCTATGGTGTGTTGACAGTGAGTAGCAGGAAGTGAGGCAGAACTCAAAATCAGAGGAAAGGTTTCTTCTTCTCCCTCCTGTCTGGCTGTGGGGCTGAGGCACAGCCATGGCAGGGAATATCCTCTCCTTGGTGTCCCAGAGAACAGGGGTGACTTTCTGGCTGGGGTCACCATTGTCCTGGTCCCTACAAAACTCATGGTGTTGCTTTGTCCCCCACTTGTCTGTTCTCTGTCTATGGCATTCCCTGTAACCTTGTCCAGGAAGTTCTGTGCTCCTGGGACACTGGGTGACCCACCCTTGCTCCTGTCTTTTCTCTCCCTTTCCAATTCCCTGGTCCAACATCACTCAGTCAGCTGTCCTAAGTGTCAGCCAACCTGGGAGACACTGTGAAGATCACCTGCTCTGGTGCTAGCCATGGCTACTATGCCTGGTTCCAGCAGAAGGTCCCTGGCAGTGCCCCTGTCACTGTGATCTATGATAACAGCGAGAGACCCTCAGGCATCCCTTCGCGATTCTCCGGATCCATATCAGGCTCCACGGCCACATTAACCATCACTGGGGTCCAAGCCGAGGACGAGGCTGTCTATTTCTGTGGTGGCTGGGACAGCAGCATTCCTGCTGGTATAGAGACAAAGAAAGATTTTGGAGGTTAGGTACAGAAGAATTAAAAATAGAGTTTTTCTGTCTTTTCCATGGCCAAACAGAATTGTGTATGTGGGACTGGTGCAGGTTTTTGTCTCTTCTTCATGAGCATTGATATGAATGTTCCTCCTTTTGTGTCCTAGAGCACTGGTAGTGACTTTGTATCTGTGTCCTGGTCCCTACTAAAATCATGGCATGTCTTTGTCCCTCCCCCCTTTGTCTCTTGCTAGTGACAATCATGTCCTCTTCCTGCTGCCAGAGCTGCCTCTGTGCTAGGATGCATTGGGCTGGCCTCTGCTCCCCAAATTTCTTTGATGTTGCCCCAGGCTGGACAAGAGGGGGAGGATGCTATGGGCAGTTGATAGATATGAACTTCGGCCAAGGTCTACTCATGTTTGCTGTGAGGCCACTGGAGAACCCCAGCTTGCTTTGAATTTGAGGACCTGGGGGCTTGTGTTTCCTTCCTGTTGAGTAGCCTTGAAGCTCCTGGTCTTGGTGTGGCTCCAGTGCCCTTTCACAGTCCCAGTTCTCTGCTTGGAGGTTCCCTTGTGGCAATGAAGAGAGGCCCAGTGTAAGCACCTGGTTTGAAGCAGGACCTGGTTTGCCCAGCTCCTCTGTCACTGCTGCTGATCAGTGCACAGGTAGCGTGGGCACCCGGGGACCAGGAAGCACCAAGCAGACTTGGGTGCTGCAGGGCAGGTGGATGTGTCCCTGTGCCCAGGTGGGGCTGTCTCCTGCCCTGAACAGGAGTTCCTGGTGCAGTCAGACCATGGTCCTACTGGGCAGGAACATAGACTGAGTGGTCCTTGGCTGAGCTCAGAGCTCAGCAGCTGTGTTGGGGAAGGAGCAGGCAGCCCAGAGTGATTGTGCTGCCTTTTGGTGGGCCAGAGGAGCCTGCAGTGGGCAGGGGAAGCACTGAGGCAAGAGCTCCAGGGAACACTGATGGCCACATATCCAGGGAGGGGCTGTGCCTGGGCAGGTGGGGGCTTAAATGTGAGTCAGGGTCCACAACACAGCCCCATCACTGCAGGGACATGGAGCTGGTGGGATCACACCATGGCCTGGGTCCCTCTCCTCCTCGTGGTGCTCGCCCACACCTCAGGTGCCATGGGTGGACTCTCCATGCCTGGATGGGGCCTTTGGGCACAGGGGTCCCGTCTCTCTACCCAGGGAGGGCTGTGCTCCTGGGGCACTGACTGACCCCTGTCTTTTCTTCTCTCTCCTCTCCCTTTTCAGGTTCCCTGGTCCAGGCAGCGCTGACTCAGTCACCTCCGATGTCAGCCAAAGTGGGAGACACTGTCAAGATCACCTGCTCTGGGAGTAGCAGATATACTTATGCTGGCTGGTACCAGTACCAGTACCTTACCCTGGCAGTGCCCCCATCACTGTGATCTATCAAAGCACCAACAGACCCTCAAACATCCCTTCGCGATTCTCCGGTTCTGTGTCTGGCACCACGGGCACATTAACCATCACTGGGGTCCAAGCCGAGGACGAGGCTGTCTATTTCTGTGGTGGCTGGGACTACAGCAGTTATGTTTGTATTGTGACACAAAGAGATGTGGAAATGAGGTACAAAAGAGTTAAAAATGGAGTTTTTCTTTCCTTCTCATGGCCAAACAGAGTTGTGGATGTGGGAGTGGTGCAGGTTTTTGTCTCCTCTGCATGACCATGGCTGTGAATGTCCCCACTTTTGTGTCCTAGAGCACTGTAGATGACTTTGTGTCTGTGGACCATTGTCCTGGTCCCTACTAATCTCATAGGGTTCCTTTGTCCCCCAGCCCTCTCTCTCTTGCTCCTCGTGACCATGTCCTCTTTTTGCTACCAGCGTTGCCTCTCTGTTGGGATGTGTTGGGTTTGGCTCTGCTCCCCAAATTTCCCTCTACTTGTGGTTCCATCCATTCCCCTCTGACTGTAGCATTCCCCCTCCAACTGCCCAGGAGAGGACCGTATTCTTGGGGCACTGGCTGATCCCCACTCTTCTCCCATCTCTCTTCTTCCTCTCCAGGTTCCCTGGAGCAGCATCACTGAGTCAGCCGTCCTCGTTGTCAGCCACCATGGGAGAAACCATCAAGATCACCTGCTCTGAGGGTAGCAGTGCCTATGGCTAATTCCAGCAAAAGGTCTCTGGCACTGCCCCTGTCACTATGATCTGTGCTGGCACAAAGAGACCCTCAGTGGTGCTGGAGGACATGGAAGTGACAGGGCTCCTGGCAGTAAAGAGCTGTGGTGTGACTAATTGCTGCTGCCCTCCAAATGTCTTGTCCTGTGGTTGGTGCTGTTGCCCAGAGAAGCTGGGAGAATCCCTGTCATTATCTCTGGGCATCCTGCTCTGGTCCATGGGCTCTGTGCCACTCATCTCTGGTGAGAGCAACTGTGCTGAAGGGCCCTGTGTCTGTGTGAGAGGCTCTCCCCTGTGAGCATGGGCTGCCTTGGACAGGGTGCCGTGCAGAAGCCCTGAAGGCCGTGGCCAGGACTGGAGGAATCTCTGGACCTGGTGGGAACTGTGGCAGAGCTGAGAGACAGCAAGGGCAGAGTCCTGTGCCAGGCTCTGCTCTCAGTTCCTCCAGTGCTGTCCCTGAGGCCCTTCTTGTCCCCACACGGTGTCAGTGTGGTTCCACTGCACGGTCTGAGGTTCACAGGGCTGCCAAGAGGCAAAGGGGCTGTGGACAACCAGGTGCCAGTGTGTAACACTGTGGTGCAGACCCCTGGCTGGGGGCTTAAAAGCAAGTCAGAGTCTTCTCTCTCCTCTTGCTCTCTGGATTCTCTGGTCCAGGCAAGACTCTCAGCCATCCTCAGTGGCAGCCAATGTGGGAGACACTGTGAAGATCACCTGCTCTGGGAGTAGCATCAACTTGTATGGCTGGTACCAGCAGAAGGTCCCTGGTAGTGCTCCTGTAACTATATAACATCCCCTGTCTATGATAGCACCAAGAGCCCACAGACATCCCTTTGGAATTCTCTGGATCCCAGTCCAGCTCCATGGGCACATTAACCATCCCTGGGGCTAAAGCTGAGGATAAGGCTATTACTGTGGTGGCAGGGACAGCAGTGGTGATGTCTGCGCTGTGCTGCCACCTCATGCTGCTGGCAGCCACCTCCTCTTGCTCTGCCAGGTCTCTGCATGGAGCCCCAGGGCTCAGGCCTTAGGCTTGGCATGGGGCAGTGGTCCCTCTGTTCCACCAGGACCTCTGGGTTCAAGAGCCCCGACCCTCTGCCCAGACAAGGCTGTGCTCCTGGGACACTGGCTAACCCTCATCTTCTGCCCTCTCTCCATTCCCTCTCCAGGTTCCCTGGTCCAGGCAGCACTAAGTCAACTGTCCTCATTGTCAGCCAGCCTAGGAGAGACCATCAAGATCACCTGCTCAGGGGTTAGCAGCAGCTATCCTTATGCTGGCTGGTACCAGCAGAAGGTCCCTGGCAGTGCCCCTGTCACTGTGATCTACTGGAATGACGAGAGACCCTCGAACATCCCTTCGCGATTCTCCGGATCCCAGTCCGGCTCCACGGCCACATTAACCATCACTGGGGTCCAAGCCGAGGACGAGGCTGTCTATTTCTGTGGTAGCTACGATGGCAGCAGTGCTGGTCAGCACGGTGGAGGCACTGACTGGCATTCAACCTCCTCTTACTGCTGCCATTTCTCCTTGCAGGACCCTCACACCTTGGGTTCTTTGTGGGTGGCTCTGGGCTCGTCCATCTCACTATGGGACATTTGGGCACAAGGCCCCAGTCCCGATGCCCTGGGGAGGGCTGTGCTCCTGGGACAATGGCTGAGGCCCCTCATCTTCCCTCACTCTCTGTGTTCCCTGCTCCAGGAAGCATTGCTAAGTCTGCCATCCTTGGTGCCAGCACACCTGGGATCTCCTGTTGCAGGGGTAGCAACAGCTTGTATGGCTGGTACCAGCAGAAGGTTCCTGGCAGTGCCCCTGTCACTGTGATCTATGACACTGACACCAGACCCTCAGACAACACGGACACGTTAACCATCACTGGGGTCCAAGCCAAGGACGAGGCTCTCGGTCACTGCAATGCCCAGGAGGGCAGTGCTGGTTGGCATCCAAGTGCCCCGTAGTGTGGCCATGCTTGGATGCTCTGGGATGACTGTTGCTGTTTGCTTTGTGTGAGTGGCATCAATCCTTCTGCTGGTGCTGGAGGATATGGAAGTGTCACAGCTCCTGGACAATGCACAACTGTGACTGGGTACTTCTCCCCACAAATACCATGGCCAGGAATCTCTGGACCTGGTGGGAGCTGTGGCAGAGGTGACAGACAGCAAGGGCAAAGTCCCGTGCCAGACTGTGGTCTCAGTTCCTCCAGTGCTGTCCCTGAGGCCCTTCTTGTCCCCACACGGTGTCAGTGTGGTTCCACTGCACGGTCTGAGGTTCACAGGGCTGCCAGGAGGCAAAGGGGCTGTGGACAACCAGGTGCCAGTGTGTAACACTGTGGTGCAGAGCAGCCCCCACTGGCTCCTTTGGAGGCTGCCCTGGGCTGTGTGGTGGGCAGACAGCAGAGGGGCTGATCCAGGCTGGACAAGAGTGAGAGGATGCTGTGGGCAGTTAATTGATATGAACTCCAACCATGGTTGCTGTGAGGCCACTGGAGACCCCCAGCTTACTTTGAATTTGAGGACCTGGGGGCTTGTGTTTCCTTCCTGTTGAGTAGCCTTGAAGCTCCTGGTCTTGGTGTGGCTCCAGTGCCCTTTCACAGTCCCAGTTCTCTGCTTGGAGGTTCCCTTGTGGCAATGAAGAGAGGCCCAGTGTAAGCACCTGGTTTGAAGCAGTTTGAAGCAGGACCTGGTTTGCCCAGCTCCTCTGTCACTGCTGCTGATCAGTGCACAGGTAGTGTGGGCACCCGGGGACCAGGAAGCACCAAGCAGACTTGGGTGCTGCAGGGCAGGTGGATGTGTCCTCAGAGGAGCCTGCAGTGGGCAGGGGGAGCACTGGGGCAAGAGCTCCAGGGAACACTGATGGCCACATATCCAGGGTGGGGCTGTGCCTGGACAGGTGGGGGCTTAAAAGGGAGTCAGGGTCCACAACACAGCCCCATCACTGCAGGGACGTGGAGCTGGTGGGATCACACCATGGCCTGGGTCCCTCTCCTCCTCGTGGTGCTCGCCCACACCTCAGGTGCCATGGCCAGACTTGCTGTGCTTGGATGGGGCCTTTGGGCACAGGGGTCCTGTCCCTCTGCCCAGGGATGACTGTGCTCCTGGGGCTTTGACTGACCCCTGTCTTTTCTTCTCTCTCCTCTCCCTTTTCAGGTTCCCTGGTCCAGGCAGCGCTGACTCAGTCACCTCCGATGTCGGTCAAAGTGGGAGACACCGTCAAGATCACCTGCTCTGGGAGTAGCAGCAGCTGGGGTTATGCTGCCTGACATCACCTGGCAGTGCCCCTGTCACTGTGATCTATCGCAACAGCAACAGACCCTCGAACATCCCTTCGCGATTCTCCGGATCCGAGTCCGACTCCACGGCCACATTAACCATCACTGGGGTCCAAGCCGAGGACGAGGCTGTCTATTTCTGTGGTGGCTACGACAGCAGCAGTGGCAGCAGCTATGGTGTGTTTTGACAACAAGCACCAGGAAGTGAGGCAGACTCCAAAATGAGAGGAAAGATTTTAGCCCCTGTCCCTCCTTTCTGGATGTGGGGCCGAGGCAGGTTCCTGTCCCTTCTGCACAGCCACAACAGGGAATGTTGTTTCTTTCTTGTCCCAGAGAATGGGAGATCACATGGTGGCTGGGGACCATAGTCCTGGTCCCTATAAAACTCATGGTGTAGTTGTGTTCCTCACCCCACTGTGTCTTGCTACTGATGTCCTCCTGCTTCTGCCAGGGCTCTCTCTGTGCTGGGATGCATTGGGCTGGGCTCTGCCCCACAGTTTCCCTGTAACCATGTCCGTGTGTGTTCTCCTCTGACTGTGGCATTCCATGTAACCTTGTCCAGGCAAGGACTCTTTGAAACTGTGTGACCTTCCCTTTCCTCCCCTCTCTGCTCTCCGTTTCCACGTTCCCTGGTCCAGGCAGCATCCTTATTGTCTCACAGAGTGAAGAAACTGTCAAGATCACCTGCTCTGGGGGTAGCAACAGCTATTATGGCTGGTACCAGCAGAAGGTCCCTGGCAGTGGCCCTGTCACTGTGATCTATGCTAATAGCAACAGACCCTCGAACATCCCTTCGCGATTCTCCGGATCCAAGTCCGGCTCCACGGGCACATTAACCATCACTGGGGTCCAAGCCGAGGACGAGGCTGTCTATTTCTGTGGTAGCTGGGACAGCAGCAGTGGTGGCTATGGTGTGTTGTGCCAACAGGCGACAGGAAGCGAGACAGACTCCAAAACCAGAGGAAAGATTTCAGACCTTCTCCCTCCTTGTTGGCTGTGGAGCTGAAGAATGTCCCTGTCCCCTCTGCACAGCCATGGCTGGGAACATCCTCTTTTCGGTGTCCCACAGAGCTGCAGGTTCTCTTGATCTCCCCCATGTCTGGAGAGCATTTCTTTGCCACAATAAAGATCACAATGTAGCCTTGTCCCTCACTCCACTCTGTCCTACTACTGATGACTGTGTCCTCCTGCTGCTGCCTGAGCTGCCTCTGTGCAGGGATGTGTTGGACTGGGCTCTGCTCCACAAATGTGCCTGTGACCATGTCCAGGTCCATTCTCTTCTGACTGTGGCATTCCCCATCCCTCTGCCTGGGGGCAGCTGTTCTCCCAGGGCACTGGCTCAACCCCTCACCCTTCTCCCCTTTCTCTTTTCCCTCTCCAAGTTCCCTGGTCCAAGCAGCATTGCTGAGTCAGCCATCCTCAGCCTCAGCCAACCTGGGGAGACACTGTCAGGATCAGCTGCTCTGGAAGTAGCAGCAACTATGGCTGGTACCAGCAGAAGGTCCCTGGCAGTGCCCCTGTCACTGTGATCTACTGGAATGATGGGAGACCCTCAGCCTTCATGATCTCCAGTGCTGTGACTGGTTCCACAGGATCACTGGGGTCCAAGCCAAGAACAAGGCTGTCTATTAGTGTGGCAGCCACGAAAGCAGCAGTGGCTGATGTCATGGTGACACTGAGCCACAGGCAAGTGAAATCTCAAGCATCAAAGAGGCTGATTTTGTCTCCTCCTTCCATTCAGCCAGGCAGGCTCCAGACCACCTCTCCAGCTTTGGGGCTTTTCCTTTTCTTTCCTTTCCTTTCCTGATGCCCTTCCCTGTGTGTTCCATGTCTCAGGGCTGTGACTGTGATGAGGCATTAGAGCTGGTTTCCTAGAGAAGTTGTGGATGCCCTATCCCTGAAAGTATTCAAGGCAGGCTTGGATGAGGCTTTGTGCAACCTGGTCTAGTGGAAGGTGTCCCTGCCCATGGGAGGGGCTTGGAACTAGGTGGTCTTGAAGGTCCCTTTCATCCCAAACTATTCTATGATTCAATAACTATGTTCCTGGTGCTGCAGAAGCCCTGTCTGGGCTCATCCCCACTGCCCAATATCCATGTGAGGGGCAGAGGAGCACTGAGACAGTGTTAGAGCTGGAGCCTGAGGAGCTGGCTAAGAAAACCTTTGCCACATTTCTGCTGTCCCAGCCTGAATCCTGCCTGGGGTCCTGTGGCATTGCAGCCACCCTGGATGCTCAGGACTGGGTGTGTGGGTGTTTGTCAGCCCATGGGAGCCTCGGGCACTGGAGCTGGGCATGGAGGCCTTCTGCCTCGACCTGTGGCTCTCACATGGCTCTGGCTTAGCTGTCCCCAATGTCCATGTCTCTGGGGCAAGCCACCTGGGTCTGCTCTGCCAGTAGCAACAATGCTTATGGCTGGTACCAGCAGAAGGTCCCTGGCAGTGCCCCTGTCACTGTGATCAGTGACACTGTAACACCAAAGACCCTCGCACATCTCTTTGTGATTCTCTGGATCCACACACAGCTCCACAACCACATTAACCATCACTGGGGTCCAAGCTGAGGACCAGGCTGTCTGTTTCTGTGGTGGTGAGGACAGCAGCAGTGATTCCACAGTCACATGGAGCAATGGGGAAGTAAGAACCTCTTGCCATTGCAGACCTCAGTCAGGAGTCTCTGCTGTGCCCATTTGATGGTGGGGCAGGTCCCCATCATGGCCCTGCCCTTGCTGCCCTGTGCTGAAGGTGGCTGTGCCTCACGTCCCAGCTTGGACGGGACAGGAAGCATCATGGTGGAGGTGGAATTTCCCAAGGGTGCAGCCACTCTTGGTCTGGGTTGGGGCTACCAATGACACCCGTGATCTCTGTGCCCTGAGTCAGAGCAAGAGCTGCCCCAGCTCTGGCTGCCTCTACCGAGCACCCACCCATTGGGCTTGTGACCAGCTCAGGGACAGGCATTGCTGGACGACTGTGCTTCTGGGGTTTTGACTGACTCCTGTCTTCTCTCTCCTCTCCCTTTTCAGGTTCCCTGGTCCAGGCAGCACTGACTCAGTCACCTCCCATGTCAGTCAAAGTGGGAGACACCGTCAAGATCACCTGCTCTGGTAGTAGTGGCAGCTATGGTTGGTTCCAGCAGAAGGTCCCTGGCAGTGGCCCTGTCACTGTGATCTACTACAATGATCAGAGACCCTCGAACATCCCTTCGCGATTCTCCGGCTCCTGGGGGATGTTTGCCGTCACTGGGCCTTTGGGCTCCTGCTCCTCTGCCCAGGGAGGGCTGTGCTCTTGGGGCACTCACTGACCCCCATCTTCTCCCTTCTCTCCTCTCTCTCTCCAGGTTCCCTGCTCCAGGCAGCACTGACTCAGCCATCTTCATTGTCTCACAAGGTGGTAGATGCTGTGAAGATCACCTGCTCTGGGGGTAGCAGCAACTGGTATGGCTGGTACCAGCAGAAGGTCCCTGGCAGTGCCCCTGTCACTGTGATCTGGGATAACACCAACAGACCCTCGAACATCCCTTCGCGATTCTCCGGATCCACATCCGGCAACACGGGCACATTAACCATCACTGGGGTCCAAGCCGAGGACGAGGCTGTTCTATCTCTGTGGGGGTAAGGACAGCAGCAGTGATGCTGCCACAGTGACATGGAGCAATGGAGAAGTGATGCAAAACCCACTTGGCTTAGCTGTCTGTTACAGCCCCAGGTCTGTGCCCATCCCCTGGCATTTGAGGAAGTTATGACCTCCCAGCAGCCCTGTTGTGGCCCAGCGTGTCCAATCCGTGTGCCTGCAGGCAGAATTATCCCATCACTGTTCCCCTGCCCTCAGAGGGCTGTGTGCTCCAGGATCAGTGGCTGACAGTCCATTTCTCCCCTCTCTCCTCTTCAGGTTGCTCGGTCCAGGTAGTGTTGTGTCATCTCTCCTTGGTGTCAGCGATCCTGGCACAAACTTTTGAGGTCATGTGTTCCAGGGTTGGCTGGTACCATGGCTGGTCCCAGGAGAAGGTTCCTGGCAGCGCCTCCATCTGTCACTGCGAACTGTGAGAACACCCAGGGACCCTCGGACATCCCTTTGCCATTCTCTGCATCCACATGGGGCTCCATGAGCACCTGAACGTCACTGGGGTCCAAGCTAAGGAAGGGGCTGTCTGTTACTGTGCTAACTACAAAAGCAGCAGCAACAGTGTTACCACAGTCACTTGGAGAAACGGGGAAGTTTTAAAAGGCCCTCCCGCCATGGCAGGGGCCAGTGAGGAGTCTCTGCTTTTCCCTCTTCGTGGCAGGGCAGGTCCCTGGCATGACTCTGCCCTTTTTGCCCTGTGCTAATGAGGCTGTGCCTGGTGTCCCAGCACCATCCAGTAGAGCCCTTCCCTTGCTTTTTGTGGAAAAGAGCACATAGGAAAGAACTGAATAACCTATTTCAGGTGGAAGAGCCCTTCAGTGATCACATTGTCCAACTGCCTGGCCACTGCAGGGCTGCCAAAATGAAGGACATTGTCAACACACGCAGGCTGGGGATATCATCCAACTCTCTAGGAAGCCTGTGGAGTGTTTGGCCACAGCCTCAACAAAGAAATGCTGCCATGACCTTTCAGCAACCCTGTCCCCACCATGGCCCTGCCCTTACTGCCCTGTGCTGCAGGTGGCTGTGCCCAGTGTCCCAGCTCAGACATCCCATACAACCCCAGGTCTGTGCCCATCCCCTGTCATTTTTGCAGGGCATCTGAAGTGCTTGGGAACAGACTAATCTCCATGGCCACATTCCTCATGGCTGGGGTCCAAGCCAAAGAGGAGATGGAGGAGGAGGAGTAGGAGGAGGAGGCTGTCTCTCAGTGTTCTTGCTGGCACACCAGTGCTGATCAGGGTCATGGCAACTCCCACCTATGGAGAAAGAGAGACACAAGCCCACCGTTGCCCCAGGATCCCTCAGGCGCTGCTGCTGCTGCTACAACTTGAACACAGTGCAGGAGCAGCACGCGTGCCTGTGAGGAGGTTCCTGCTGTGGGACACGTGCTCTGCTCCAGCAGGTCCCCTCTGTGCTGCCTGCAGGGACACAGCCCTGTTGCCCTGCCCTGGCCATGCCAGCCGAGATCCCAATGCTCCAGGCATTCTGGAGCCAGCATAGTCAGGACAGGGAGGGTCCTGGGGGAGGTAGAAATTTCCGGGGATGCAGCCACTCCTGGGCTGGGCTGGGGCTACCAACGACACCCGTGATCCCTGTGCCCTGAGTCGGAGCAGGGCTGGCCAGGGGTTGCCCCAGCTCTGGTTGCCTCTGCTGAGCACCAGCCCATTGGGCTTGTGACCAGCTCAAGGAGAAGGGAGGCATTGCTGGACCACGGGGACTGGTGCTGGACTGCTCCCACTGTTCTGGGGAGGGGATGCATGGGAAGAGCAAAGATCTGGAGTGGTGGATCTGGGTTGGCAGGAGAGGAGTGTGGGAGCCAGGGCAGAAAAGTCGGAGAGAAAGGGAGTATCTTATGGCCCTGGGACACACATGGGAGGCAAAAATATCAAAAGTGGGAGTGCTGGGAATTCACATTGTCCCAGAGGCATCACTGAGACCTGTGGTGGCTTCTGTACCCCTCTGTCTTCAGTGTCCATCTCTCCCTCACCCTTCAGCCTTTGGTCCTGCAGGCACTCAGCCTGAGCTGGGAATGAGGGGTCTGTGTCGGTGAATTTTAGCTTGGAGCTGGGACGTGTCTCCGCTATGTGCCCAGGGACAAGCTCTGCTGCACCTGTGGTGGTGGGGCTGTGCGTGGAGCGGGGAGGGAGGTGACGAGAGAAGCGCGGGAAGGATCCGGCCGTGAGCGCGGGGTCAGATTTGCATGGAGGGGCCGTGTCCTGGTGGGGCGGGGGCTTAAAAGGGAGTCAGGGTCCGCGGCACAGCCCCATCATTGCAGGGACGTGGAGCTGGTGGGATCACACCATGGCCTGGGTCCCTCTCCTCCTCGCGGTGCTCGCCCACACCTCAGGTGCCATGGGTGGACTCTCCGTGCCTTTGGGCACAGGGGTCCCGTCTCTCTGCCCAGGGATGACTGTGCTCCTGGGGCTTTGACTAACCCCTGTCTTTTCTTCTCTCTCCTCTCCCTTTTCAGGGTCCCTGGTCCAGGCAGCGCTGACTCAGTCACCTCCGATGTCGGTCAAAGTGGGAGACACCGTCAAGATCACCTGCTCTGGGAGTAGCTACAGCTATGGCTGGTACCAGCAGAAGGTCCCTGGCAGTGCCCCTGTCACTGTGATCTATGTTAATAGCAACAGACCCTCGAACATCCCTTCGCGATTCTCCGGATCCAAATCCGGCTCCACGGGCACATTAACCATCACTGGGGTCCAAGCCGAGGACGAGGCTGTCTATTTCTGTGGTAGCTACGACAGCAGCACTGGTACTGGTATATTTGGGGCCGGGACCATGTTGACCGTCAAAGGCGATGGTGAGTTGCCGATTTCTTCTCGGTCTTTCCTTCCCCGGTGCGAAATTGTGACATTTTGTCGATTTTTGGTGATTTGGGTTTTTTTTCTCGGACTTGGGGCTGGGCTGGGGGTCTGTCGCCCATATGGGGACGGGCACGAAGTGCAGCGTTTTGGGCTGGGTCTTGTCCCTGTGGACTCTGAGCCACGAAGGACTGGGGGGTATTTTCCGACATGAAAGATCTTAAAATTTGCCCAGGAAATATGTCTGAGGTCTCAGGAAGAGGAAAACTTAGGTTTTAGGCTGACAAATTTCTTTAACAAAGACAAAAATTGCCTCTTTTCGAGACCTAAACCTAAGTCCTCAACTCTTAGTCCTGAGGACTAAGTCTGTCACCACCGGTGAGAGAAAGGGGCTCCTCAGTGGGGTCCTGTGGCCGAGGGTGCAGGGACTGTGAAAGGACAGCCATGAACAGCTCGTCCCTGAGTTCTTAAATAAAAACTTTCGGGGGTAACCCAAAGAGCCCATTGTCCAGGTAAGTCACGTCAAAAAGGGAATTAATGCGCTGACAATGCTGCCGGGGATGTCATTTGTCTGTCTTTGTCTATAATTTTTAAAAGAATGTGATCAAAAATCCCAATTTGAACTAAATTACTGGGGACTAAGATCAAAAAAACTGTTCTTTGACCATTTTTATGCAGAAATTTTTTAATGGTGAAGTCATCCTGGTTTTTGAATAGAGATAGAAATAGAGAGAGATAGAAATAAAATGAGAGAGAGATAGAGACACTGTGTATTGGAGGAGGCAGCAGAACCACTTTGGAAAGACCAAATGTCTTTTCTCCATTTTTTTTTTGAAATTTTTACTTGTGCTTTTTCTGAGACATCTGAAATTGTCTGAAAGCAGAACTGGGCAGAAAACAGAGTTGTTTTTCTGTGAAATTTGATTTTTTTTTTTTTAAACAAGTGGTCTTGCAAAAGGAAAGAAACAGGTTTGTGACAAATAACTAGAGATTTAGCTATGCATATTATAAATAAAAATATATAATATAATGTATGTTGCATATAGGAAAGGCATAAATGCATAAATGTTTGTTATATGCATTTTATAGAATTATACATATATTCATACAATGATATGTACTACATATGTAAGTATATTTTATACTTTATAGATGTTATCATTAATATATGTATATTATGTGTATTAGTTGTATATATCTGTAATATGTACAATGTTTATGGACATATATGTAGAGATGGTGTATATAAAACATATATACAAGTCTATATGGGATGTATGTATGCGTGTACATGCATTACACACATATATATGCACATATTTTACAGGTAAAAATTTTATAAATAAATTATAAATAATAAATAAATAAATAAATAAATAAATAAATAAATAAATAAATAAATAAATAAATATCTGGATGGATTTCCAAACTATAAATACATTGAAGTTATAAGTGGTAAGCTCTTGGCTGTAGGGGAAGCAGGGAGTTTGTGGGTAGTGCCAGCTGGACAGGCAGGGGCTGTGGTGGGGCACAGGGCCCTCTCTGACCCCACACCTCTCTCTTCTCTCGCAGGCCACGTCGACACCGCTCCCACCATCCACCTCTTCCCGCCGCCCTCCGAGCAGATCTTGAAGGAGAACAAAGCCATTCTGGTGTGCCTAATTGAGGACTTCTACCCCAGCCCTGTGGAAGTGGAATGGGTGGCTGATGGCACCACCATCACAAACAACGTGCAGACCAGTCAGTCCGTGCAGCAGAACGACAGCAAGTACATGGCCAGCAGCTACCTGACACTGGATGCCAGCCAGTGGCAAAGTTACAGCTCAGTCTCCTGCAAGGTCAAGCACGAGGCTGGCAATGTGGAGAAGACAGTGAACAGATCTGAGTGCCCCTAAGCCCACTGGAACCTCCTCACACCCACCGGCCCTTTGCTGGCTCCCTCCCTCCTCCCCACTTCTGGGGACAGCAGCTCCCCCCAGCCACACACCTCGCTTCCCATGTACCCCTGTCCCCTGCACCTATTTCCCCACTACAAGTGTCAGACAAATAAAAACCGACACTGAACTAGTGCTGGCTCAGCATCCCTGTCTCTGTGTCCTTCCAACGCGCCCGCTCCCCACACACGGGTTGGTGTCAGCCCAGTGCCACCAGGCAGTGGGTGGAATGGGAACACACACATGTGTACACACACACACAGTTATACTGGGGGGCTCTGTGCAGCTTCTGCTCAACCCTGGGGACCCCAATGAACCCCCCTGGCACGGTCAAGACCAAGGGATGAGCAGCCTGGGGCACAGCCTGCTCTAAACCTCCATGCCATCATCAAGCACATGTCGCTGGCTGTGCCATCCTTGTCCCTGTGCCACAGTAGCATGGGCTCCTGCATGCCATGTGCCCTGTCTCCAGCCCAGCCCTGCAGAAGTTTCCCTGTGGCCCTGCAGCACATGGAGGGGCTGATGGCCATGCTTATGCTGAGAGTGCCAGTGCTCTGCTGCTGTCACCCCATCAGAGCAGGCAGGAGCCACCCCAGGGACAGGGGGTGGGAGTGCCCAGTCACACTGTGTACAGTTCTCACCAGCCTCTTGGGAAAGGGGCAATGGGCCAACCACATCCTCCTCCCCAAGCTGTGCCAGTGGGATGCCTCACCCCAACAGGTTTTGGGTTGGCACATGTCCCTGCAGGTGCCATCTGAGGACACAGAGTCATAGAACAGTAAAATAGTTTGAGTTGGAAGGGACCTTAAAAAATCATCCGGTCCAACTCCCTGGAATGAGCAGGGACATCTTCAAACAGATCAGGTTCCTCAGAGCCCCTTCCAGCCTGACCTTGAATGTTTCCCGGGATGGGACATCCACAGCTTCCCTGCACAATCTCTGCCAGCACCTTACCACTCTCACAGTAAGTTATCTGGCCTAAATCAACCCTTCTTTAATTAAGAAACATTACCCCGTGTCCTGTTGCATGGGAACCTGATAAAAAGTCTCTTCCCATCTTTCATATAAGCCCCCTTCAAGTACTGAAAGGCTGCTAAAAACTCTTCCTGCAGCCTTCTCTCTCCAGGCTGAACAACTCCAACTCTCTCAGCCTTTCCTCAGAGCACAAGTGCTCCAGCACTCTTGAGGTCTTTGTGGCCTCCTCTGGACAGGCCCAAACAGGTCCCTGTCCTTTTGATGTTGGGGCCTCCAGAGCTGGATGCAGTACTCCAGGTGGGGTCTCACCAAAGCGATGTACAGGGACACAATCCCCCTCCTCGACCTGCTGCCCACACTGCTTTTGGTGCAGCCCAGGGCACCGTTGGCTTTCTGAGCTGCAGGTGCACATGGCCAGGTCATGCCCAGCTTTTTATTCACCAAGAGCCCCAAATCCTTTTCAGGCTGCTGTCAATTCTCTCATCCCCCAACTTGTATTGATACTGGAGCATAGGAAGGATGTCTGGAGCCTGGCCATGGAGACTGAGGAGCAGCAAGGAGCAGAGGTCAGCCCCACTTGGGGCAGACCCCAAGCCCATCCTAGGGACTTGGACACCCACAACCCCCATGTCTCCTCCCTGCATCCTGCTGGCAATCACCTGCCCTGGGCAGGCCAGGAGCCAGCCAACACCATCCCTGTGGGATGGGCACTCCCCACGCTGGGCTCTCTTGGGGCAGCAACATCAAACCTGCCAGGAAAGCAAATTGAAGAGGAACTTGGAGGGGAATTGAGTTTCTTTCATCCATCTCTTGTTCCCATGGACATACCAGCATAGGCAGTGATGGCCTAAACAAAACAGTGGTCCTGCTGCTGGCAAAAGGAGCCTCATGTCTCCCAGTGCTGCCGGGGATCTCCCAGCACTGCCAGCCCTGGGTTCCAGCATTTCCTAAGACTTGATTCAATTCATAGAATCATGGAATCATTCAGATTGGAAAAGACCTCTAAGATCATCAAGTCCAACCATTAACCCAGTACCACCATGTTCATTGCTAAACCAAGTCCCCAAGTGCCACATCCACGCATTTGCACAGTCCTTCTTCCCTCCTGCTTTTTGGCAGGGAGTTGGCAGCAGGACCTGACCCCTCCTGAGGTGCCAAGACACCTCGTGCCCCACTCCTGACAGCAGCATCTCATCCCCAGCCTTGTGGTGCTGCCAGGGCTTTCGCTCAGGAGAGTGTCTGCCTGGGGTTCTGCCAGCCAGAAATGCCCCAAGGACTGACACCTTCTGCCAGGAAGGACACTGGCTTCTTTTCCACTGGAAGGCTCAAGTCTCAGTAATTATGATTCCAGCAGTTGGTAAATCAGACCCTTAGCAGTGGTTGAGGCTGGAGTGAATGACAGGCAATGCAGGAGCCCCCATCTGAGCTGTGCTGACAGGTAAATAAATAAATATAATAAATAAATGCCACAATTTTTGAGGGGGGGCTCTGGAAGGGAGAGGGTAGCAGGGCAATGCATTCCACAGGGCTTGAAATACATCTTGACATTCCATTGGTAAAGTCCATTTCTTGATCACAGGACAATGGTCCCACTTTTTTGTGGGCTCAGTTTGGGGCAGGTCCTTCTGGGCCATGAGCCAGGCTCTCGCTTTGGCTCAGGTCTGGGCAGGCAGAGCAAAGGCACCTCTCTGATTCTGGGGGCAGGAAACCTCACTAATTATTGATTAAAAGATTTTACTAAATCTTTTCCACAAGCAACAGCTGGCAAGGAAAAACCTGATGAATTATAGATCAGTGGCCCTGGAGCCCCCAGGCTCCCATCCTCCCCCGCTGCCTGTACCTTGGCAGATTCCCAGCCACAGTTATACCCATAACAAGCCTTCAACAGGGCTGGAGAGCCTCTACTGGGAATCAGAGATGGATGTGGGTCCTGATCCATCTCCTGGATGGGAGGGAAGAAGTGCCTGAGAAGAACAGCCTGGCCCCACTCTCGCAGCCACCCTCACTGGGGCTTTCTTATGAGCAAATGTGCTGAGCAGAACCAACACCTCCCTCCTCTCCCCAGCTGCAGCTCCTGCTCTCACTCTGCCAGCTCCTGCACTGAAATTTCAATAGTCATTTCTTTTCCTGTTTTCCCAGCTCGACAGTAATTTTAAAACGGGGGGAATCTAATTTAGTAAATGAGATGTTTCGGGAAGGCTTTAATTAGCTGCAGAGAGAGGCAGTGGGTCCTGTACTTGCTGAGAGCTGTGCTCCCAGGCTGAGGCTCCCTGGTGAGGGCTTAGCAAGGCTTTCAGGGGGTTGTTTAATAAACCCTGGGGGTTTAGACCAGAGGGAGGAATGCAGAGATGGAGGCAAAGGAGTGTGGGATCACATGAGCTCTTCCAACCCTCACACCAAACCGCTGCCCCCAGCCTTGAGGGCAAAGCTCTGCTCTGCTCCACAAACACTCCCTCTCCATGGGACAACCTCTGGCCAGCTTTGTCACACAAAAAACAAATCTGGTTTGCTTTTTTTATTGCACATGACTGGGTGATTTCCCCAGGCCATGCAAGTCCCAGTGCCTTGTGCCAGGAGGAGGTGGTGTCTCTGTGGGGACGTGGCAGGAGCAGAGTGAGTGCACCTGGAGCTGATGAAACACCTTATCTGGAGAGACCTGGGCGACGTGGCACAGCCGGAGGGGACAGGTCCCCGCCTGTTCCCCCCTGCAGCTGCAGCCCCACAAACAGCCACGTTCCTGGAGGCAGCAGGGCTGAAACTCAAAAGCAAGAGCAGGGGCCCAGAATAGCCCAGCCCAGGCTGGGGGGAGCGGGGCAGAGCCAAACCCACTGGGGCGGCCGTGGGGGGGGATGGCACAGTCCTCTCGCTTTGGTCCTGCAGTTGTGCCAAGCTCCATGGCCTCTGCCCTGCCTGAGCTGGGGGTGCAGCCCCCAGGAACCTGCAGGGGCAGCTGGTGGTTCCTGCACCCCATCCTGACATTCCCCCCGCTCACGTAGCCGCCTGCCCTGAAAGACTCGGGGAAAGGCTGTTCAGAGCCCAGGCTGTGCCACGCCAGCACTGCCCCCCCATTTCCCCCCAAAGCCAGCCTCACCATGCAGCTGTGTGACTGTGGGGCATCCCCTGGCTAAATTTATCCCTCACCCACTACAGTCCCCAATCAGAAATTTGAAAGGGTGCCCCAAAAAGGGAAGTGAAACTGTCTCCAGTGGGTGCTGACGTGTGAAGACAAGCAAGCACCACGCCCTGACTTGGCTCAGCCTAAGATGGTGGCAGCTCTTGCCTCTGCCTTGCCAGGCTGTCACCTTGCAAGGCCATCACCTTATGGGGCCGTCAGTCCCTGAGTTGGGGGGAGAGGTCCTGGGCTGGCCTGATGCTGCCCAAAATGGGTGGTGGTGGTGGTGAACCAGCTGGATGGTGGACTCACTGGGGGCCACTGCCAAGGCTAGTGGGACTCTGTGCCGTGGTAGGGTGTGTGTCCACAGCCTGGATGTCCCCTGAAGGGTCTCTGGCAGGACCCCCAGTGGGGTCTTGCCTAACAGGGTGGTCCCTGCCCCAGTGTGGGATGTCCCAGCTGCTGCACATGCTCACACATATGCACACACACCCCCTCCAGAGATCCCAGTGCATCCAGGCCCACCAGGCTGGGCACCACTGACCCCTCACCGTGGGGTTTGGGGCCAGGGGAGACAATGACACTGCTCCCATCATACCCTTCTCACCCTGGCCACCACCACAGGGGGACCAGCCTGAGGCTTCCTGCTGCTACCCTGCTACCAGGTCACCCTGAATCCTCTCTCATTAACTGAATTAAACTAATTAGTCCCTGCCTGCTGCCAGGCAGCCCTTTCACTGGGCTCATCCCTCAGTCCAACTTTCTGAAAGGTACAGGGGCAGCCTGCAGGCTCACAAAATGTGGGGCAAGTTTCCCCAAGTCTGAGAAACAAAAGACAGGTAATAAATGAGTAAAAGACAGGTTATACATCAATAAAATACAAGATATGAATGATAAAATACAAGTTATGAAAAAATACTATCAAACACCGCTGGGCAACCCCAGGTCAAACACCCAGCTGGAGACAGCCAGAGAGCCCAAAGCCAAGTTTTATCACCCTGCAATTGAAAGGGAATTAAATGAAATAAATAAATGTTGGAGGCTGGTGTAGTAAAAACAGGACCTGAGCATTCAAGCCCATTTGTGAAAACAAGAGCAACCATTTGCATAGCTGTGTCAAAACAGCAACTGACACCACATGCAGCTGGCAGGAAGATACCTTGCTGGGGGTTATATAAATGTGTATGAAACCCTGTAACAGCCTGGGGAGAGCCCAGTAAACAGCCCCAAAGATAAATGCCCAGGCTTCTAAACAGGTTGTAAACAAGATGAACTAACTCAAAAATAAACACCTTTCTTCTGCTTCAAAATATTTATCATCTCAGGGTTATTGTGGTAATAAAACACAACTTCCAGCAGAGCCTCAGCCTGGTCTGGGCACCCAGCAAACCCTTGTTTTCTCTCATATTTGGAGTAAAGAGCTGCTGACCCCCAGATAGGTGCACTAATGGAGAAAGATTTGAGTGCAGGGCTGGTGCTGCCTGTCTGGAGAAAGGTGGTCCTTGAATTGCAGCCCTTATTAGAACTCCCAGGGTGGATTTTTTAGCTTAATGTTAAGAAATTTCTAGGTTGGGTGATGGTGGTGGTATGGTGACAGCAAGGCTGTGGCAGTGGTGGCTGAGGGGTGTGACAGGGGCAGCCGCTCTGGTCCTCACCAGGCCCTTAGGAGGGAACATGAGGGTTTGACTCACCCAGTTAGGGAGGATTTTCAGCCAAATTTGCCTTCTCCCCCCTCCACATCCGGGGTGGGCAGTACCTGCTTTTGCAGGCAGGGTGGGGGGATCGGAGGGGAATGTGGGGTGCACCCTGAGGCTGGACCTTGCACCCTACAGACGTGGTGCTTGTTGACTCGATTTAACAGTGGAGCTGGCACTGTTAGTTGAAGGCTGGACTCGATGATCTTCGAGGGCTTTTCTCACCATAACAATTCTATGATTCTACCCTGGCCAGTGACACCATCTCTGGCAGCTCCTCACCGTGCACACACACCACCAGAGCCACAGCCCTTTCCCCTTCCTCTGCAGCCACTGCAGGGAAGAAGAACACTGCGTTTAAGCATTTCTGCCATGCTTTGGGCACTTCTGGCCGGGCACCTGGGCTGGCTGTGGGTGGGCAGGGGGTGCTGATGTGCATGGTGGCCCCCCAGCTGAACTGGCAGCTGTTCTGACCACAGCCCCACAGCGCGGGAACAGGCTGTGCTAAAATTACAGCCCGCTAAAACCAAGAGCCCGCTTCAGCCAAACACCATCTGGGAGCCAGGAATAGCCCTGGCCTCTCCACGCTCCACTGCCTCGGCACAAACTTTCCAGCACGTGGCACCCCGAGCACCGCTGCCTGGGCCGTGCCGCTGGCAGGGCGGGAGCGGGAAAAAGCCATTTTCCAGCCCCATTTCAGCAATGGCTGTGTTTCCATGTTCTTTTCCCAGACGGCCAGGGAAGCCCAGCGTTCCCAGCAGAGGCACAAAACTCCCCAGATTTGGGGTCCCAGCAGGGCTGCCCAGTGTGTGCTGAGACTTTGGTGTCAAACCACCCACATGGTCTCTGCTGCCAGACCCTGCCTGGTGCCACTGCAGTCCTCTGCTGGGGACACCACGGCTGGCCAGGAGAGGTCCCCCAGGGAATGTGGACCCTGTGCTGGGATGTCTGTTCCCAGGGCTCCTGCCCAGCATTTTGGGCCCCCAATGCCTGTGGAGAGCCACAGCCTGGGCCATCCATGGTCCCCCTTGGCTGGCAACTGGTCCCACCATCTGGGTGCCCCTCACACCCTGGCCTGGTACTGGAGGGCACTGGGGGTCTGCAGCCATGTGGGGCTCACTGTGGCCAACTTCTTTCACCAGCTGGGCCCCTTCTTTCACCAGCTGGGGCTGGGACCACCCCGGGCTGGACCCAGGAAGGTTCATGGGGCAGCTGCCCTGTGTCCTGTGGGTGCAAGGGGCTGGGACTGGGCCATGCAGTGGGGAATAGTGGGACATGGACAGACAGGAGGGCAAGGACTGCATGGAGGACTCAGGGGAACCTGGGGGGACAGGGCTAAAGGGGGACATGATGGGACATGGGGGAAACAGAGGGCACAGTGGAGGGGATGGAAAGGCACAGGGAGTGGGGGAACATTAAGAACAGAGGCATGAGGACAGAGGCACAATGGCATGGGGACATGGGGGACAGTGGCATGAGGCCACGGGGGCCAGTGGCACAGGGGACATGGGGGCCAGGGGCATGGAGACACAAGGAATAGTGGTACAAGGACACAAGGGCCAGTAGCAGGGGAATGTGGAGCAGAGGGGCATGAGGTGACATGAGACATGGGTGACAGAGACATGGAGACAGTGACACGAGGACATGAGGACATGGGGTACAGGGGCACGAGGACATGAGGGAACAGAGGCACAAGGACACAAGGGGACAGTGGCACAAGAACATGGGGGCCCAAGGAAAAGGGGTACAAGGATGCAGGTGACAGTGGCAGGGTGCAGGGGAATGAGGACACGGGGCACAGTGGCACAAGGACACGGGTACAGGGATACCAGGATCCGGAGCACAAGGACACAGGACACAGGCACAAGGACACAAGGACATGGGGTACACGGACACAGGGACATGGGCACAGGGACATAGAACATGGGCACAGGGACACAAGGACAAGGGGCACAGGGACACAAGGCATGGGCACAGAGATACAGGGACACGGGCACAGGGACACAAGGACACGGGCACAGGGACACAGGAACACAGGAACACAGGGACACAGGACACAGACACAGGACACAGGACACAGGACACAGGACACGGACACAGGACACGGGCACAGGACATGGACACAGGACACGGGACACAGGACACAGGACATGGACACAGGACACAGGACACAGGACACAGGACACGGACACACGGACACAGGACATGGACACAGGACACAGGACACACGGACACACGGACACACCGGTGACAGTGGCGGGGACGCGGCCGGGAGCCGAGCGCCCCCTGGCGGCTGCGGCGGCGCTCCGGGCTCCTCCCCGTGCGCGTTCTCGCGGCGCCCCCGCGTGTCCTGCATGTCCCGCGTGTTCCTTGTGTCCCGTGTGTCCTGCATGTCCCGTGTGTCCCGCGTGTTCCTTGTGTCCCGCGTGTTCCTTGTGTCCCGTGTGTCCGCTGTGTCCCACGTGTCCCGTGAATCCTGCATGTCCCGTGTGTCCCGCGTGTTCCTTGTGTTCCATGTGTTCTTTGTGTCCCGTGTGTCCGCTGTGTCCCGTGTGTTCTTTGTGTCCTGTATGTTCCTTGTGTTCTATGTGTTCTTTGTGTCCCGTGTGTCCCGCGTGTCCTGCATGTTGCATGTGTCCTGTATGTTGCGTGTGTCCTGTGTGTCCCACATGTCCCGTGTGTCCCACGTGTCCTGCGTGTCCCGTGGCACGGCTGGCATGGAGCCCCAGTACCCCGGCGTGGGGATCAGGGGGGCTGTGATTGGGCCCCTTCACCCACGGAGAGCCTCTTCCAGCACAGGCTTCACCTCTGAAGCCTCACAGGGAGATTCTCAGGACCCCTGCACCCACGGGTGCTGCAGCCACCCCTGGGGCTGGAGCCCTGCACTGGCAGTGGTTCCCTCTAGAAGGGATAAAAAACTGCAGCCCCCCCCCCCCCCGCTCTGCTCCCAGATAACAGTCTGTGCTCTTCACCCATAATTCAAGAGGAGATGGGAACATGCCTGGAGCTCCAGCACATTAATTATGAACCACCCCACTCACCCAGCTCTGCCCCAGCAGTGCCAGCCACTGCAGCTATTCCTGCCAGCACAAAATGAGCTCCGTGCAAAGATCCCTGTACCCTGCACAAGGGCACTGCAGGTGCTGTGTTCCCAGTGACAACCCCATCCCTCCAGCAGCCAGCCCCAACCCTGGGGATAGTGACAGGGCGGTGTCTGCAGCACAGGGACTGCACGGACCCTGAGCCAGGGCCAGGGCCAGGATTTGGCCCTGGGGATTTATTGCCCAGGAGGGAGGGGGGTCTCATGCCCAGCCTGCAACACCATGCAGGGGATGGTATCCCTGAGTGCCACCCGGGCACAGTCCCCCAGCTCCCTCCCCACTGACCCCACAACCCTGTGCCAAGCACCTGCCCCAGCAACACCAAACAGAGCCAAAGATGCAGCGACTGGCGAGGACCTTGGCTTTATTCCAGCCCCTAAAGTGTTGCCCTCCCAGCAGCTCCCCCCACCTGGCTACAGGGTGGCTCCAGGCTTGCAGAGATCCACCTCTGCAGAGATCCAGATTCACAAAATCTTCACCCAGCCAAGGTCTCAACAGGCTTTTTGTTGGTTTTTTTTTTCTCATTTTCCATGAACCAGATACATCACCTCCTCATTTCCACTGCAGCAGGGTGATGATGTTCATGTGGAGACTGGTGACAGGCTGGACCAGACCCTACGGGGCTGGTGAGAAGAGGCTGAGCAGGGCCAGGAGGAGCAGGGATGAGAGGAGCTCGTGGTGGCCCCCATGCAGGGAGCCACCACTGGCCGTGGCCCCCCGGGAGGCAAAGACCTTCCGGCTGTGGAGGGGCTGTGGCGGGCGGAAGTTGTTGATCATTTTTAGGAGCCTGGATCCGTCGGGTGGGAAGTGGAGGGTGCTGACAAACGCCTGCAGCTGCACAAGGGGAGAGGCAGGGTGGGCAGCTGCTTCACCAGGCACCCCAAACCCCTGCCCACTGTCAGCCTGCCCCTCATACTGCCCCACTGCTGATGGCACAGGACCCATGGCATGTCCCTGCACCTGTGGGCGTCCTCCCATCACCCCCCACTGCTCTCCTAAAGCCAGACTTGAAGGTCCTTACAAGGATCAGGTCTTGAGTTTTAAAGGGTCTAATTGTGTTTTGGTGCCAGCACCAAACACTTAAATAGTGGCTGGCCCATGACTCTCTCAAGGCCAGACACCTATTAAGATTCTTGGGCAGCAGAGGAGAACTTCGTCCATTCATCCATCCATCCGTCCATCCATCCATCCATCCATCCATCTATTCACCCACCTCCTCGGAGCCTCTACTGAGCTTCAGTGGATTCACTGCCATTCCTCTTTCTGAATACCAAGGCTGGGCAGGAGAGCACTATGAATGGGATTTCTTCCCACTGGCAGGTGGCCACGTCTCCATTACTTAACCCTCATAAAAGCAATTAATTCCCAAGTTGCCAGGAGCATTATTATAGAGGTGACTTTGTCTGTGCTCTTGCTCAAGGGTCAGGAAGGGCAAGGAGAGGGGCCCACCCAGGGGGCCCAGCCTTTCAGATGCTGGAGCGTGGGGCTGTGCACGCCAGTACCTGCTCCCGGCCGATCTCCACTGGCTCCTCGAAGACAGTCCAGACGACGACCTCGCTGCAGTCGGGGGTGGTGAGGGAGCCCTGGTAGCGGTAGTACCCGGAGAGCCGGCCGGCCCGCGGCAGCAGTGTGCTCAGGCGGAAGGTGGAGGCCAAATCCACGGAGTCCCCTGTGGGGCAAGATATGGGCACTCAGCCTATCCTGTGCCAGGGATGTGGTGGGGACAGTGGGGCCACCTCCATCAGTTTCCCTTCAGCCAGGTCCCCCCCACAGCTTTCTGGGCTGCAACCCTGTCCTCCCACACCAGGGTCTCTCCTTTCTGCCCTCCCACACTGGGGTCTCTCCTTTCTGCCCTCCCACACCAGGGTCTCTCCTTTCTGCCCTGCCCCGATGAGGAGGTGACTCACCAGCATGGGAGACGTTTCTCAGCCCCACCACGATGGTGTTGTAGTTCGTGTTAGGGGTTTCAGAGACCTGCAGATGGGGAGAAGAAGCATCTAAGGCAGGCAGGGCAGAGCTGCATCATCCTGTCCTGCTGAACACCTGCAGGCAGAGCCTGCTGCACCTCCACCCCACATTGTTGCAGAGCAGCAGGAAAGGGTTCCCAGCCCACACCTTCTTGCACAAAGTTGGTGGGGGGCCCTGGTACCTTTCACCATTGAGGTTCCCCAGCTTCTCCTAGCCTTGACCCAGCCTTCCTACCCCTTCTTGCTCCCACAGGGCACCTGTACAATGCTCCCCTGGCTGCACCATCAACACCCTGTTTCTGGGGGGTCCCTCTTGCCTGCAGCATGAGCCCCCACAGACCCACCTGGTAGAAGAAGCCGAGGACAGCCAGCCCGTTGGGATGCCCCTTGGCCTCTGCCAGTGTCCGGTACTTGACATTCATGTGGACGATGTGCAGCTGAGAAAAGCACAGAGGAGCCAACTGTGGACAACTGCCCCTGGCCAACATCCTGGCAGCAGGGCCCTCTCCTATCAATCCTTCTGACCAACCTGGGGTGACCAGACACTGAGTCAACTACTCCCCGAAAAGCCCTCCTGGTCCCACTGGCACATCTGTAGGATGGCTGCTTGGAGGATCAAAGCACCCCAATGAAGTGATCATCCTTTGAAGGGTGTGCAAAACGGGGCCAGCAGTCCCAGGGTACTCACCAGCCACAAAACAAATTCTGCTTTCCTCTGGCAGATAATGAATATTTTAGAGGTGCAGAGCCTCTTTCACCCAGAAGGATCCCAATGTGCTTGGCACAGCACACTCCCACATGCTCTCGCTTGCATTCACTAACTCAGTGTGTGGTCCTGGCAGGGCACAGAGCCCCCTAAACCCTGCTGAGTGCCTTGGATGAGGCAGCTCAGCCCACACATGGTAAAGAAACACCTTGAGTCTCATGTCAACTGCTTTTTCACCTCCCAGGTGCCTCTGCAGGAGCACAGCTGAACCCATCGGTGCAGCGTCACAGAGTCCCATCACCTTGGGATGCCCCGGCACCACCCCTTCCCAGAACACCATGGATATGGGCTACCCAGAGTGTGATGGGGGCTTTTTCTCACCTACCTCCATAGGGAGCTGGTGCCCATCAAGGGTGTGCTCAGAGCCATTCCCGGCTGGACTGCCCCAGTGGAAATGGAGCTGGAGTGCGCGGTACCTGCCGGGGAGGCCCCCACCACTGATGGTGATGTGCTCAGAGGCCGACTCGCTCGCCAGGCTCAGCATCACTGCAAGGGCAGCAGGACAGAGTGAAAAGGTGGTTTAAGATGGGGAACACCTGGCACACCTGGGCTCTTCCTCCACACAGATCCACGGGGCAGTAGCCGCAAGAGGAGGGCAGGAGCACCCGGGAGTGGCAGCAGAGCCAAGCCCAGGATGGGATGGTGACCAGGGAGCCAGGACAGGGGAAGGTGCCCAGCTTCAGCACGCACCTGTGTGCCCATTGTTTGTCAGCTTCCACTTGCCGGGGGGAGCCTGGTCGTAGCCCTCAAAGAGGATGTCCCCGAGGCCACTGTCCCGCTGCAGCCGACGCCTGTCGATGTTCACAGGAGACTGCTTGTTGCCATCACATGAGGCTTTCAGCTCCTTCCAGTGGCTGGGCCCTGCAGGGGAGGAGCAGGGGCACCACGGGCAGCCACAGAGCCACTGCCACCCCCGGGGGGGACACAAGGCCATGGGTGGCTGTGTCCCCAGCCAGCCCTGCTGTCCCTGCCAGCCCAGTCGTTCTCACTCGCATCCCGTGGGAGCTGCCCTCCTGCCCAGCAGAGCTTCCTCCCTATTGATGAGCAGGGGCTTATTGCAGCCTCATCCATAATTCAGCAGGATTTCCTCGAGGGGCCGAGGATTATATTTAGCTGAGCAGCAGTGTCCCTCCCTCCTCTGGTGCTGGTGAAGGGCAAGCTTTTCTCCCAAACTTCTTCTGCCCGTCCCTGGGTTTCAGCACATCTTAGCCTACCCATGCTGGTTCTGTCCAGCTGTGACAGGTGACAGTGCATCCTGGCCACACAACTCATCCTGGGGTGAATCCTACACAGGGTCCTGTGTGACCACACGATGTCCATCAGCAGCTCCTGGGGTGAGGGGTCACGATGGCAGGAGCTGTGTGAGGACATGGCAGCACTGGCAGCCAGCTGGACCCACTGCAAACCCACAGTGCTGCCTGGGGGGCTGTGAGCTGACATCCCCACAATTGCCACCATGGCCAGACCACACACTTCATATATGTAGCTTGTCCCCATCACCCCGGCATCAGCTCTTCTTTCAACACTCGTTGCATCCACAACTGGGGGATGTAGCCAGCTACCCTTCTGGTCACTGCTCCAGTGTGGCTGCTGTGACACCTCACTCCTTCACCTGGTGCAGCCCAGGCTGCAGAAGGCACTGGGCACTGCCAGTACCTGGGCTCAGTCCCAGCCAGGTAACAGGAGCTCCCTCAGTGTCACCAGCCCTGTCCACTCAGGGCACCTTCAGTCCCAAAGGAGCTCAGTGCATCCCTCTGCAGACACTGCTGGCTCTGCTCTGGCACACATTACGGCTGGGCAGCCTTTGGCTACAGCCAGGGTTTGGGGAACGGTTCCCCCAGCAGTGCCCCATGGTTCAGCTCTAACGTTTACCTTCCTCTTCAGCAGACAAAACCACAGGTACTTGTAGACTGAATCCACCTCCTGCCCTCGTGGGCTCAGCCCTGTCCCTTTATGTTCTCCTCTCATTACTCTAGGCAACTTTTTGCCTGGAAGCCCTGGGAGCCACAGCCTGGCTGTGCCGGTGTCCCACTAGCTTTTTGGCATGGTGTTACTGAGTGGCCCCACAAATTACCTGATGTGTTCATTAAGGGACCATTCCACATGGGCACACAGCTGGCTGAGGGCACACAGCCGGTTCCACGCTGCCCGAGCCGCTTCCCACCGGCCCCTCTCCCCTGCCAAAACCTGCCCTCGCCACCCTGACAACATTAAACTGGGAAAGACCAATCCTTGGTCCAACAGGGATGAGTGGAGCTCAGCAATCCATACTCACGAGCCACGGGGCATGTAAACCCAAGAGCTATAAAACAGTTGGGCCGTAACAGCTGATTAAATGCTTGATGATCTTTAATTAACCTCTTACAAGCTATTTGCATGTTTTGAGACAAAGTGCCCCCAGGCATACTTCTCTGCCCAGCCAGACAGGCAGGCCTGCTGCCTCCCCAAAGGGAGCTGTCCCTTCTCCAGTCAGGCCCCTGAGCCTTCCAAGACCCTTGCTGCCTGTGCTGCACGGGGGTTTCCAATGGCATATTTTAAATCCAGGATTTAATTTGTGTCAGGTGAAAGGGGGAAAGCTGGTGCTGCCACAGGAGCACCCAGATCTAGTTGGAGTGAGGGGTGGGGCCAAGTCACTCTGAGGGGCTTGAGTGTTTGTCAAGTCTCTACACCAGCATACTCCAGAGTGAAGCTCCTCTAACCATTCCCACTTTAGAGTGACATGGGGGCGTTTGCCCTTTTCCATGCCATGCTTCCCATTGCGACCTCGCTGATGCTGCCCAGGGTGCTCTTGGCCAAGCACTGTGGGGTCCAAACTCCACACAGCCCCGACAGCCCCCCTCCCACACCTGGCACCACTTACCACACTGGGGGTCCTGCGAGTCGTAACACCACTGCCCTGCAGGAGAAAGGGGAGCTCAGGGCAGGTGATGGAGACAGGTACCCCTTCCCAAACCTTCACAGGGCTGAGCCCAGGCCCCAGCAGTAAGGACATCCCTCATTGCAGCCTGGGGTCCCACCGACACTTGTGTTCATCCCAGTTATTTTTGGCTGGTGTTTTCGCACCCTCCCTGCCTCCCCCAGCCGCTCCACAGGGAAACCTCCCTCAGAATCACTGCTCCAAGGCAGCCAAGCCTTGCTGCTCGCTGTGCTCCTTCCCCAGCTACTGTGGAGCCATCCCCCCCTACCCATCCTAGCAAGGCAGCCCCTCACCCCACAGCAGATGCCTTGCAGCCCTGTTGCAGCCGTGGGTGAGTGGGAGCCGAGGGGGCTGTGACAACCCTTCCTGGTGCTCCCCATGGCTCCCGCAGGTGGGCTGGCAGCAGCAGGCAGTTGCTGGTGGCTGCAGCAGGCAGGCAGTGGGCAGGCCTGTGCCCACACTGTGGGGGTGATGGCTTGTCCCATCACTCAGGACCACCTCAGCCAGAGCTGCTGAACTCCCACCAGCTGCCCGCTCTCAGGAGGGCTGCGGGCACCACCCGTGTGGTGACAAGTGCTGGTACAGCAGACACAGGGATACCAAGGGGATGCCAAGAAAGCTGGAGCCCTGTTCCTGCTCTGCTGCCTGCACATCTGCCCAGGACCATCAGCTCTGCAATGGGAGCTGGGGACTGCACCCCTTCCCTCCTCAGCTCCCCATCCTGCTCCTTGCAACCAGGAGCAAACTGGTGCTGTCCAGGGCCAGCCTACACAAACAGTCCCTGCTGATGGCTGAGGGGCCATGCCAGCAGGCCGGCTGCAGGGGAGCCGAGCCATGCTCTTGTGCCAGCCACTGCCACTCAGACCAGCAGGACAAAGGCAGCCCTGCCTGCCTCCACCTGTGCTGCTCATGGCCCCAGCCTGTGGCACTGCATTCGAATTCTCACTACAGTGATACAAGAGACACCAGCCTCAGAGAAGAACTGGGAGCAGGACAGTGCAGGACTCAGACAGTCCATCCCCAGGGCAGGGATCTCGGGGTCCAGGGAAAAGCTGAACTCCTGGAAAATCCTCAGACCTGCATGCACCAGTCCTCGAGCATCCTCTGGCAGGAGCCAAGGTAGCACTGGCCAGCCCCAGATGCAGGTGAGCACCCAGCGCCTCGGCCTGGGACTGGCAGCCCCGTTCGCTCGCAGCTTTCATCCACAGTGCAGGTCTGTGGGGCGGATGGGCTGAGCCCAAGCCCCAGTGCCCCAAGGGGACTCTGGCCTGGCCAGCACAGAGCCCCGGGCGGGCTGAGACCTCCCAAGCCCAGCGGTGCCCAGGGACATTCAGCAGAGGGGAGGGGGGCAGTGGGAGCGCAGGAGAGGGGTCCTGGGCCAGACCAGGTCCCCCAGTCCCTGCCTCCAACCTCCCCAGCCCGCATCATCCCATAGCGCGTGGGAAGGGAATGGAATAAGCGGTACCCCTACGGGCCCCCAGCCCCACGCTCCCGTTCTCTCCCGCCGCGGGACCCCCGTCCCGCTGCCCTGGGGCGCAGCTCACCTCCCGCGGCCGCTCGCACGACGAGGGGCAGAGTCAGGAAAGTTATGCCGAGCCCGGTGGGGCCCATGGCGGCGGGAGGCAGCGAGGGGACCCCCGCACTGCCCCGTCCCGTCCCTCCGCAGTGCGCCCGGCGGGGCTGGTGCTGGGCTGGGGCGGGCGGCAGCGCTGGCAGCGCCCGCAGCCCGGGAGATGCTCGGCTCCAGCCTGGGCTCTGCTCTTACATATTCATCACCCGGGCTGAGTTTTTAACTCCTCGGCTGCTAGGAGGGAGCGGGGAGAGCCCGGCCCCCAGCCAGCCCCCCACGCCCGCCAGGTCACTGCCTCCGGTGACAGGGACAGGGACAGGCGGGGAGCGGGGGCTGGCGGATCCCACGGGTGCAGCGCTGCCCGCCCCGCTCCCTGCCGAGGGGGTGCCCCCCGGTACCATCCCGCTCTGCATCCCCAAAGCTGGGGTTCAGCGGCATTCCCTCTGCACCCCATCCTACCCCCGCAGTGTGTGGGACTACAGATGAGATTCAGGGGGCTGCCAGTAGACAGAAGGGGCTGAGGGCACTAGCTCTGCCCTATACCCTGCCCACTTCTTGCAGACACATGCTGTGGGACATACTCTCGCCCCCAGCTTTGACAACGCCCCAGCCAGCAGTGAGTCCTGCATCTCCCACACCTGAGTGTGGTGGCTCTCACCTGCTGAGGGGCAGGTGGTGCCATGGGGACCCATAGACCAAACCCAGCTGAGCCCTGAAAACAGAGGCCCCTGCCTGGGCAAAGCCCAGTGAGCACCTCCTCAGTGCCCAGGCGGCCTCCACAGCCCCACCACAGGGGACCCTCAGCTGCTGGGCTCACCAAGGAGCCACACTCTGGTGGGGCAGGATTCAGCCCTTTCCTCTCAGTGGGCACAAGGCTGCAGTGATTCAGGCTCTCACACCCATAGCTGGCCAGGGCAGAGGGGCAGCACTGGGGCACAAACCTTATGCACCCAGTGCAGGCGTCCTGTGCTGGTGGAGGCAGCTCTTCAGCTCCTCATCATGGAGTGAGCACACGCCGTTCCCATTGCACCTGTCCAGGAAGGTCCCACAGGAGCCAGGATCTCATCAAAGGAGCTGTGGTCTCTCAGTAGGCAGGTAGGAAGGGGGTGAGAACACAGGAGTATGGTGTTGTCACATTCTCCTAAAATATCCCTGCCATCCTCAGGCAGCAGTGGAAAGGAGGCCACGGGACCCAGGCTGCAGCGCCCCTCGCCGGCACTTGGCCCTGGCCAGGAGCTCTGCCGAGCCAGTGCCAGGATGAACAAACCCGGCAGCAGCGCGAGGGCAGCAGGAAGCAGCCTCCTGCTGCTGGCTTGGCCGGGAATGGGCTCCGGCTCAGAACTGCCTGGCTGCCATGTGCTACAAGAGGTTCATCCTCAGCAGGGGTTCTTTGGGGCACCCCTGTGACCCCAAGCCAGCACCAGCCCCAGGCAGGTACCTGGGCAGCACCAAGCTGCATCTGGACCCCAGCAGAGGAGGGCAGCAGCACAGGTCTCCCCCGAGCTGCTCTGGATCTGCGCCACGGCTGACACTTGGCCCCCGCTCCGGGGATGAGGTATTCTGCACCAGGTCTGCAGCCTGCTGCCCATTACTGCCAGGAAAGAGAGGAGCTGCTCTGGCACCTGCGAGACCAAAACCTCCATTGGAGACATGAGCCTGCCAAGTAGCACCTCTTCCACTCACCTACAGCAGGACAGCCTGTATTGCCAGGCAGTGAAGGAGAAGCCCAAGACCCTTAGGGTCAGGAGCTGATGAGACCCCCCACCCCATAGCTATTGCTCCCCAGAACACTTTTAGGATTTCAGGCTTCTCTGGCGGTGATTTCTAGCAAGGAGGGCAGGAGCAGAGTGGGGCTCAGCACAGCCCCGACGAGAGGCAGGAGCAGAGCGAGGAAGCAGAGGGGTCTGCAAGGCATGTGGAAAGACAGCAGTAGCACCGAGGTGCTGTGCCACACCCTGCTCCCGCCCATCCCCACTGCCCCGCTCCCCAGGGTGCACCACTGGCTGCCGGCACCAGTGCCAGGCAGGAGTAACCTCCAGTTTCTATAGGAACCAGATCAAACCTTGAAATTGCTGGCCTTGCTGATGTGTTGGTGGTCGTGCTGAGCTCACGGCTGATCCTGCAGCTCTGTCCTGTCCTCACAGGGAGACACCACGTCCATCAGGCTGCCACCACGGAGCCAGGCGAGGTTCCTGCAGCCACGTGTAGTCACAGCACCAAGGGCAAGAGCCAGGACAGGGGAAAAAATATCACTGAGATATAAAAATAGTTCCTTAAGCTGCAGCCATCGATCAGTTGTGGGCACGGTGCCACTGTGCTGGGAACCCCCACCACGTGCACCGTCAGCAAGCCCTGTGCCAGCACCCAGTGGAGGTGCCAGGAACAGCTCCTGGAGGTAAATCCTACACATCCGCCTGGGAGCCTGGCCGGGGACCTGGGCTGACAGGGACAGTGACAAGACAAAGACTTGAGATGCCAGAGTGTGGTTCACATCACCCACAGATGGATGCATGAAAGGTTATGGGCATCCAGAGAGGCAAATAGGTAAAGTTCATGGGCAATAAATACTCCAGCCACCCCTGATTTGCCATAAGGATCTTTGATCCCCATAACAAGCTGCTGCTAGCCCAGGCAGCGAGCCGGGAGCAGGGCAGGGAGCGCAGCAGCAGCAAGCACAAAGGAGGTACTGTGGGCAGCAGATGCACACTGGCCACACGCCGCTGCACAGCCCCTTCATTCATCCCACGCTCCCACCGCCGCCGGGGTCAGCGACATCTCCCCCCCCACGGCCTGGCACCCCCGGGGGCACTGCCAGCACACGGCCCCTCGTGTGTCTGACACGCTCCTCAGGCCCTGGCGCTCTCCCAGGGGCTGAGGGCCCTGGACACGCCGTGCTGAACACAGCTGCTAAGAGTTTACAGCAGGAGGCTGCCCAGCAATGCTCTACCACAGCAGCCGAGGGTCAACACTGACAGGGCAGCCCTCCACACATGTGTCCCTGGGGAGCGGTGGGGAGCCCCGAGAGCCGGGGCCATGCTCCAGGCAATCCAGGCTGCTCCCCGTGGGAGCTGTCCTGTCCCCAGGCAACGAGGGGCAAGAGGGAAGGGCAAGTTGTACCTGCACAGGATCTTCCAGCAAAGGCAGAGCCCCACGGGGTCCCCGCCAGACTGAGTCCCTTCCAAGCGCCCGTGACATCAGGCAGCTGCTGTGGAGGGATGTTTGTCTCCCCCAAACCAGCAGCGAAGGAAGGGCTGCATCGCATCGCCTTCAGCTGACCCAGCATCCCGCGGGGATGGAGCTCTGGAGCTGTGCTGGTTCAAGTCCAGCAGCGACGGCGGCGGCTGCGGCGGCAGCTGCCCTCTGCAGGCACAGGAAAGGGGGAGCGGAGCCCTGCCTGGCCCCCGCAGCGACGATGACACTGCCCCTGGATGGCTTTCAGCAATGAACGCATCCTGCGGCCCCGAGCAGGGCACGGGACGGCCCCGCAGCGCTGCGGGGACTTGTTCCACAGCGCTCACAGCAAGCACTGCGCGCCCAGTGGCTCGTGGAAAACAGGAGCTGGGGGTCCAGACCACCCCCTCCATCCAGCACAACCTCCTGCCCCGGCACTCAGCACCTTCCCCCGGGCTTGGGGAGGGCAGCAGGAATATACTGCACTTCACCTTCTTGGGTATAACCCCAAGACTTTCCTAAAATTACACTAATACAGGTAAATCCCACTGGAATTCGCATAACAGGGACTTTGGCAGCCTCCCTGCTCCATGTTAAACGCATCTATTGATCTTCTGCAAGATCACAGCTCAGAAGTGTGATTTAACAAAGCCTTCCTTCGCAACGCTGGGGAACCACACTGACGCAGAAATCAGGAGACATTGGAACAGGACATTTCTCTTACAGAACACAATTTATTTGGCATTTGGATGAAATGTTTCTCACAGCATCTTGGAAAAAAAAAAAAAGATAGATTAGTGCCAACCCCAAAGAAGTTAAAACAAAAAAACCAGTGTCACAGGGACTCAATTATTATAGTATCAAATTTAAATTCTACATGGTATTTCACAGAATATCAAAATCTTTTATACACTGCCACAGTTAAGTCCAGTCACAAACCAACTACACAGGAGAAGCCTGCAAGTGCAGCGCTGGCTAAAACGATTTTCCAGAGGAAGGTAAAAAGCAGTGTCTCATTCTCTCACAGCCTCCCAGGCACCCTCAGCCCAACAGGCAGGGTGTGGCACAAGCACGGCCACCTCTGCTGCCATCGACTCCGACCCACTCAGCACTCAAGGTGCACATACGGGAAAATTAAAGCTATGTGGTACCGTAGCAGGCAGGTAATGCTGACTGCTGTTACAAGAAGTGCATCTTTATCACTGCAAGCATCTATTCCAAAGAAACACTTATTTTATTTGGGACTGGGGAATGTCGGAAGCAAACGTATGGACTTCGATTCACCTCCTACGCTCAACCGCTGTAATTTTAGGGTTCAGCTCCCAATTTGAAAAGGAAATTTAAAGGAAATTTCTTTGCATGTTTGTTAGCTAGGGAGAAAAAAGACATTTCAGCAACTGGAAAAAAAAATGCGCGTTAGGGATTGTATGAGGCAACATTAAAACATCAGTGCTTTCCCGTTGAGAAGTCACATCTGAAAGATAAAAACATGCTCAAAAATAGCTTCAAGTTTGTTTAATATGAGATGGGAAAAGAATGGTAATAATTATTGGTCACAAACACCCACTTTCTTCCCAAGTGAAACTTGGGAGACACCTGAACAGGTCATCACAACATCCATGGAGTCAAAGCACCGCCCGACTGCAAGATTCAGCTTTTGGAAAAAAATGTCCACCTACTTCATTCTTCTTCTAGATCAGCGTCCTGCTGTGCATGGATAAAGGAACAGTCTGAGGCTCAAACTAAACAGGACTGAACATTACACAGACAAATTTTTTCGCATATTGGAATGACAGTGTTGATCTAGCACAGACCATGACCCTCTGCCCCTGTAACGCTTTAACCCTACAACTCACCTAGTACAGAATCAGGGGCTGCTGTGACACTGTGTACAGAGGCATCACTGACAAACCAGAGTATCTGGGGCTGCTCTTAAGGAACAGCAGAGACCTCATATGGCACCACAGTACATCAAAAGGAGGGGGGAATCTGAGGAGCAGCTTTGTCTGAGGCCACAACGGGAGGTGTGAGCCCTGCTCAGAGCAGAGTGCTGGGATTTCACAACAACTGCGCTCAAGGACATCCCGAGATAAACACACTCCTGGCTCACACACTCTGCTGGGAAACATGTGGCAATGCCATCTCCCTGCTGCGTCTGGAGGGATGTTTAGGATGCATCAGCAGTTAAGAAAAACATCCAGAGATATGAACAGTGGTGGGAGAAAAAAAAAAAAATCAATGCACAAAGTAACTCCAAAGATCTCATCAATCTAATGGCAATCAAAACAGAAAGGTTTTCCTCGGGCAAGCATCAACCCTCTGTAACTGGTGCTCAGGACAAACTGCCTCCCAGTCACCTTTCCAAGGGCAAGGAAGGTTTGCTGAGGAGTCCACTGCTGTCATGGAAACTTAACTCTTCCCCAGTTGGTCCAGAAGTCTGAGTAGTTGGGACGTTTTCCGCTACAAAGGCTCTTACTCCAAGAGAAAGTACTCAACCTGAAAAAGCTACATAAAAAGGGAAAAAAATGACAATTTTATTGCCAAATTAGAAGCTCACTGAGAGGTAAACGAGCTGTACTTAGTGAGCTACTCCATTCAAGGCAGAATTTCCCTTGTTTACAGTTAAGATGAAGAAGGATAGGGGAAAATAGAGAAAATAGCAGCCTACTGCCAATATACAAGTGGGAAAGGCTCAGAAGCAATGGGGAAAATATCACAATGAGGCTTCTACAAAGAAGCCTCCATTTGGAATAGCTACAACCAGGAGCCACCATGAAGTTGCCAGTTGTAACAGAGCTTATTTGCAAATAAAACTCACCACAGAACCAAAAGTAAAATAAAAAAATGTTGAACAGATTCCTGCAGTGTTAGGAGAAGTGTGAGGTAAGGTATCTGTTCACCTCAGCCACAAAACAGCTTCAGAGACCAAGCCAAAAGGCCTTTTGTTATTGCGCTAGGATACTACAAAGAACAAATATTCCACCTGGCTTCAAAAGAAATCGGAAATTTTCTAGTTTGCACTGCTAACAAAATATTTCTCAGGAACAGATTGTAGTAGCATAGACTTTGCATCCTACTTAAGTGTACTCTATCCCAACCTGTCCTACAACAGAGTGTAGCCAGCTTGAGAGAAGTATTAACCCTAGAGCCTAGTTTCTATCTCAGTGCTCAGCTTCACCTAGAGGGACGCAGCACAAAGGTTACTGTCTACAGTATGTATAGATATATATATATATGTCACCACCCAGAAACACACACGCACACACACGCATTCGTACCTATAAAACTAAAGGAAAATCAGTACATACAATGTATAAAACGTATGAATGTGCTCAAAAACGCACAAAACCCGTTTTATTTTCATACTTCAGAAATGCTCGGTAATTTGTACGCATGGTTCTGACCACTGCCATCCACCCACTTCATTGGACCAGGGCTTGGAACGCGGAGGAGGAGGAGACGGTGAGAGATCCCGCGGGGTGGAGAAGCGCTCCTCTGGTTTGGTACCAGTGCTGCTGCAGCCAGTCAGACCGGAGCGCGGGACGCGGGCGTGGAGCGGCTCCAGGCGGGGAGGCTTCCCAACAGTGCTTCCTCCCACTCGTGTGCCAGCAGCACACCCAGAGCTGTGATTCACGCCCTCCGACGGAGTCAGGGTTGTTAGCAAGTGTCTCAATGTCAAGACACCAGACACGATCTCAGTAATGAAACCCACAGTTTTCTGTGCAAAAGGAGTTGAATTGTCAAGACCAATCCCCAAGTACAGTATAAGCCTACAGGCAAGAGAGGGAATAGAAAGTAGCAGCATATTCCACGGGGAAAGAGTCAGCTGCACTGGGAAACTGCAACAGTGGGTTAGGATTTGTCATACAAGTATGACTTCTCATCATTACTAGAAAAATAGATCACATACACACCCCCATGCAGTGTTTTGTTCCTGTCCCTCTAGGCTTGTACCCTTCATAAGGTAACAGGAGACCATTTACAGGGGGCATTCTTTACAAATGCCTTAAAATTCATCTCATCTGCTGACTGTTACAGTAAGTCAAGGAGAAGCAGAGGCAAGGGGAAGATGGGAGAAAAAAGTAAATTATTTGTACGCTGAAATCCAAACAAATTTAAAGTCACCTGTCAAGATTATTTCGCACTCATTATCAAAACCAACAGTGCTTGACTTTGGGTTTCGTGAGGGAGTGAGTGAATCTTTGTCATCTGTAGATTAACTTAGTTTAAAGAGTTCAATACAAGGGGGAAATTTAAGATGACATATCAGACTGAAGCAAACTGTTTTATTGATTTAAGTACACTAACCTCATTATAAACCCTTGTGGGACCTGGATAAATGGTTTGGGGGGCACGGGGGAAATCTCTAGAACAGGGTTGGCAATTTATGGGACTCAGATAAGGAACAAGTGTCCAATTAGAATTAAACATCATGTATAGTACATGTTGATCACCGTTTTTAAGTGGTATTTGTAGAACTGCAAAGAAGTGAAATGGAGGGGAGGGAACACACATGCTAAATATAGCATGCAATAAGAAAAGCAAGAACAATGGTCTTTTATCCAGGCCAGTCTTGCGCAACTGTTCACTGTAAAGGAGTTAACCTAGAAAGAAAAATACCTCGATCTTCCTTATGGGATTGTAACAAGGGGCTTCATACAGTGAACTCAGGCTGCATCAAAGTTAATTGCTCCCCATCTCTTCCCTAAAGTACTATCTAACACACGTGAGGGTTCTACCAAAGGGACATCACACAGAATCAGTTTCCTTCATGGGCCAGAAGTTTATCCAACCACGAGATTTTGCAGGTACCAGCAACAAATAACTGTAATTGCAAATCCCAGTTTTCTTAGTACCCACTCGTCATGTATTGTGTAGACCATTCACTCTGCATCCCTATGGTGTTCTGAAACAGCAATGCAGGTGAAAACCCACATGTGTTTTACACAGTGCAACCCTTGGTGCCCTGTGTTTTGTTGCTCAGGGCCCCCACTCTGCAAAACAGGTCCCCAGCCCCTTCCCCTGCAGTTCCGTCCTCTCTGCTTGAACAGTGACTGCCCCCACCCTCCTTTTCCATTGTCTGTTCCCTGGATCCTGTGGTATCCAGCCAAATCCAAGTAGCTTTTTTCTGATGTAGATTTTGATTCCTCTCAGGTTAAGAAAAAAGACAAAACAACAAAAAAACCAAAAACCAAACTACCCATACTTTTTACCTCCTTAGAAGTCAAAGGAATTCTCTGCTCTCTTTTCCATAGCCAATGGAAAAAAAAAAAAGAGCAGTTATACAAGTCCATATTTACAGGACAAGTTGATTAGTGAGTGAATAACGACAGCCAAAAAAACGAGAGGCACGATCCTAAACTAGAACATAAAAGCAGTGTCTGAAAACCAAAGTGGAGATTCCTTCTGAAGTTCGAACCACGGATTAGTGTTTGTCTGTGCAAACAGTTGCTAAAACTCTCTCTGACCAGTGACGGGCGTTTCGCTCCTCTATACAATGGTGTTGAGGGAACAGTGGCTGTGGTGGCTGCCCGTAAGAGTTTCTGCCGGTGTGTTCTCATTTAGTGGGGTGTCAGGAGGGACAAGAAAGGTGCTGCTGTCAGCAGAGTCTTCCAGCTCCACTGGAGAAGGACCAACTGAGGGAGGAAGCGACCCCTCTGTAAGCTGTGGGGATACATCACAGTTTCCTAGTGATGGAGGACTGGTTTGCACAGTCTGAGAGAGAACTCCATCTGTAAAGGACAGAAAACAAGCAGAATCAGAACGTGAAGTACAAGATTTCACACTCCCAAACAGATTTACGAGCTGTATTTCTGGAAGCTCTGAGTTTTTCCTGGTTTTGCGCTAATGCACAACAAAATGAGACTGCAAAAGAGGAAAATGGTGTAGCGAAAATAAAACTTTGACATATAAATAAGATGCTTGCACTAATCAGGCTCACTTATCTTGTGAAATACGCTGCTATAAAATCCCAAATTGGAATGATTTCTACAGTATGTGAATATCACAGCTGCAAAACTGAAGAGCACTGGGTGAATCATTAGAAAGTGGTATTTTTGGTCAATTTTTGGGGGGGCGTGGGTGGGGGAAGCAGGGAGGAGAGAAGACACTGGATATATTTTGTTCAAAATCTCTTGTACTTGACATTTGTTCTAGTTCTTAATACCAATCTCTAAAGACCCATCTTCAAAAGGCCACAAATTGTAACAGCATAGTGGAAAAAAGAAAGCTAACCAGGTTACCCATCCAAGGTAAGGCTTGAAAATGGGTAAGGTCTAAGAGGTAAACTGCTTGCAGATTGGATTCCACTTCTAATTTAGGTGATCCAAAGAACCTTTGTGAAAGGTTAATGATACATTTTAACAAGACTTTTCCATCACAAAAATTGGAGATTTTATTTAAAGTGTATTTTCCCATCACAATTGCTGAAACACATGATCATAGCTTAAAAAATAAAAATCTATCCTCTAGCCAAAATTAACAAGTGGAAGGAAAGAGAAAACAATTGCGTACCTGGAGTGGAACAAAGGATGCTGTCTGGATTGACAGAAGCCTCATAAGGAGGAGGTGGGTCATCTGGGTGTTGAATATCTGGATACTTGTAAGCAGTGTAGGGTGGAGGTGGGTCGTGGAAATGAAATGCTCCACCTTCCCCATCATCTGAAAGATGCAGTGGAGTAAGGCCAGTTCCAAAACCATCGGGACCATAATCGAAGCCAGGCATCCTGCGGCCCAGGTTAAAATGGTGCACTATTTCAAGAGAAGAAAAAGGAGTCAGTGACTTTATCTCGTGCTTTCTTCTTCAGTTTAAGTCAGATCTCAACACCTTTTTCCACTTTTCACACCCAAGGAACTCATGTCTCCCGAAGACCTAAAAAAGTCTACATAACCCATACAAGTCAACTTGCTGCAGTTAACAACCATACCCAGGCCCACCTGCTCCCAGTCTGTTTGTCCTGCATTACATCTAAATTTGACTCTAACCTCTTCAAACTATGGACACCACTCACAGAGAAGATATTTCAGACTTGGACTGCCTACAAATAAAAAAAAATATCTTTCCATTATCCACTAAAAAAGTTCAAGTTTGGAGACCCTACCAAGACACGCACCCAGGCGCAGTCAAGCAAGACCAGGACATTTCTCACCTTTATGTACATCACCCTGTCAATAATGAGCACGAGGCACAAGGCTGGTACTCACAGTTTGCTCCAATCAAGGACTCTATGCGCTCTCTCCGCCTCTGGCGCAGCCGGTGGACCATGAAAAGCAGCAGAGAGAGGATGAGGAAGGAGGAGATGCAGCTCACGATCAGACGCATTCCCCCGGCCATGGAGTCAAACAAGCTGTTGCCATCTGTTACATAAAACATATGAAAGCAGCCTGTTATTTTTGTTCAAGACTCATCTTCCTTGATGATCTTCTGTCAGTAGTGGAGAGATAAATGCAGAGTGGGGATTCATTAGCCTGGTTTAACACTTTTCTGTATTTCAGATATATAAGAAAATCATGAATCATCATGTGATTTATCTTTTTACTGCAAGAAGATCTGAAAGTTTCTAAGAATATCTTCCTCAGCAAAAGGGACAGAATGGTGAAGGTTTCAGGTCTCTGAAAACAGGAAAAAGAAGAGGTTAATGGCATTTTGCACATCCATTTGTTTCCCTGGCATGGTTGATGAAGTTACACTGAAGAGGAAAGCAAGCCTGAAAGCTTTGGGAAAGGCCTGAGAACTGGCATATTGGCACACTACATGACTTCTGGACTTGTTAACTTTCACATTTCCAACAACAAAATCTCTAAACATTGTCATTATCACCAAGATGTGCCCACCTAAATTCTATGTGTCACTGGTACATTCTTTAGCATCACTAAGGGATAGAAACTAAAAATACCTTCAAAAAGTGAATCAATGTGATAATCATCTTTCAGAAACTGAAGAGATGAGGGTGAAAGAGAATTAAACCTTTTCCTGGAGTCATACTGAAAGCAAGTGGAAAACAAGAAACAGACCCAGCAGCTTAGAACTTGGAGAGCTCTATCCCACTGCTAAGCAGATTCACACTTGGAAGGATGTTGTGAGCAAATTACCACTGTTCTCCCAGTACCAGGCATGAGAGGAATTAATTTTTCATAGTTCAACTAATTACACTTAAGCAGCACATGCACACACAGACACTGTACACAAAGAAGAATGACCTAAAGGTGATGATCGTGCTGTGTTCTTTGCACCAACTTATCATTAAAGGGTTCTGAATGAGAAATGCATCCTGGTTTGGTGTGGGTAAGAAACAGATGAGGTGGCTGCACAACCTGGTCACCTCCTGCTGCAGGACACAAGCACTGCAGGTATGACCCCTCTTCCCAGCCAATGCACTGCCACCCCACTTCCCAGAGGAACCAGCCAGATCTGCACCACCTCTCCTTGCCTGCACCCACTCCAGCTGCAAGAGCTCCCTCCATACTTCTCCTTTCACTAAGAGCAAGTAAGTTTTATCAAGATTTCTTAAAAAAGAATGCTAAAAGCCTCACAGCAGTTCTAAGTGCTGGTGTGCTAGTAACAGAAAAATCCACCTAATGTACCACAGATACAGTACAAGGCTACCAGGCTGCTATTTATTATGTCATACATTCCTGGCAACAAGAAATTAATTTAATAGTGCACTACAGATAGAATTTGAACATTGCACCCTCTCAAATCCAGCTGTGCAGTACAAAAGCCTGTGTGCTGTCAAACCTTTCAGCAACTATGGCTGTCAGAGCTTCAGCCAAGGCAGTCACACACCTACCAACCAAGACACCCTCCTGAACACCAGACCTGCCCTTGTTCCTCCTCCATCTTATGGCAATGCCAGCTCTGTGATACTCATAAATTATTTAAGGCTGTTAATAGCACTAAAGTGACTTCAGTAAGAAGTCACCTTACACTCATAGGTGTAGAGGCCCAGAGAAGCTGGCTTTGGTCACAGGATGGACTGTAGTGGTGCATCCCCCACTCCCAGGCCACACTGTGATCTGAGAAATGCTCATTAGGCCTCAGCCTTGACGAACTGCACTTAGACTAAGCCACTCTTGAGCTTATCAGAAACACTGTCTGCTCCCAGGAACTAACAGGTGTCTAATGAACACCCCTTTTTAAGAACAGGCTCAGAAACTTGTTTTTCTTGCCAGAACAACAACCCAAATGGAATAATATTTTTGTTACTGAACCTTCAAAGAAAGTTACCAACTCAGACTGTGGTCAGGATGGAAAATTACTGACTAAGGCCCACTCTCTAAAGACCCTATAAACAGCAGCCCAAGATGAAATCCTTTTGAGCTCTTGATTCCCAGATGATAAGGGGCTAATGTGTATGTCTCAAACACTGATAACTGGATGGTTGTGGAGCCAACCAAGGACTGTTAGTGATAATAGACAGGAATTGCTGGTAATAACCAAGGACTATTGGTATTAACATGCTGTGAGAAAGAACAAGATTTGGCTGGAGAAGGGGGGAAGGTGGAAATAGGGCAGCACTTCTCTGAGAGGAAGAGTCACAACACAGGACAGTGCTGGATTGATGCTGAAACCAGTACCAACATCCCCTTAGCTGTATCAACGCTGGAACCAGGACTGGTGATCTTTCTCTTTCCTTTCTTTAGTTTCTCTTTTTTCTTTTTCCTCTCTCTTTTCCTTTCTTTCTTTAATTCATTTCTCCCTCTTTAATTCCTCACTTCCCTTTCACCCTACCCCTTTATCCAAAACCCCCTGCTGGGTGTTTATATAGTAGGACAGGGACTAACATACCAATTTCCCTGCCAAGTGTGTAATTTACTAATAAAACTTTCTGATTGTTTGTGGACACTCTGACTTCTGTCATTCCTTTGGACCAAAGACCACTACAAATCTTAGGTGCTTCCCTCCCCTCAGGGGTGGGTTGTCACATTTAGGCAAGCCTGACTTCTATATTTCTTTAGACCTGACTTCTATATGTCTTTAGACCAGCTACAACTGCAATTCTTGGACCTTCTGGGGCATTGTGGGCCTCCATCACACTGCTTCTAACGTTCAACAACAACAAAAAGACAAAGACCCACCTTGTACCAACAAGATCTGTATCATCACAGAGATTTCCAACCCAAAAACATACAAATAGATTATTTCAGAAAAGCTGTTTCTACACTCAGTACAGTATTAGTACTCTCTAACTGCACCAGTTTAGTCACTAGAATAGGTTCTGCACACCAGTTCTTTCCAAGTATTTTACCTCTTCTATTACCTTTTCACAAATAGGACTTGTAGGTCTGTCTAAACAAGAGCCACAAAAGAAAAGTTATTTTCTACCACATCCATGGAGCAGCAATAGACAGACTATCTCAGTTCCAGCATTAGTATATGAAAGATATTCCTCTGCTTTTTATCTTCCACTAAATGAGGAGAAGCATCTTTCAGGAGAGTACAGCTGCGATTGCTTGGCTTACTCCTACCACTGAGAAACCCCCCTACTACCAAGTCCTTGAGTAATATTCGTTATCCACTTGTACTCATTGCTCACCCACTCACACTGCGAGAGCTGATTACCTGCCAACCCAACAGCAGGATTTATTTCCCCCAGTTTCTCGTTGGGTGATTAATTTACTTACTGTTGAACAGTAAACTGTTTTCTTTCCTTTGCAACAGAGCTCAGGGAAGATATATGAAAGAACTGGACAGAGGTAAATACATTCTGATTAAAGAAAGTAATTCATTAATTTTCGTCACCTGGAATAGTCATTTATAAACATCCAGAAGGAAAACTGAAATGTTTCCTTTAAAAATTTCAGTGTTTATCACTAGCTGAAGTAACTTCATTATGAAGGAAGCTGGAGGACTGCTTGATAATTCTTCTCTCAAAAAAACCACCAGAACACTTCAAGCAAGAGTATAATGAAACAGTCTCATTTAGCATCAGTACAGAAGGAAGAGCTTAAGGATGAGAAAGGATGTGGTAAAATACACTCTTCAAATCAGTATTCATCAATAGTTAAGACCCACAGGAATAAGTAAGGATTAAAGAACACGGCACGAGGTTATCCCAGGTCATCTTATCCTGTGTGCTGGATGATGCTTTGCTGACACTGTTCCTGAAGATAAAAAAAGTGAAGCCTAAGTCTTAGCTCAGCTGATAAGAGTGGGAGGAAGACTCCTGCTTTTCCCCCCACTCTTTCACCGACCGACCTGCAACACAAGCTATGAACATCTGCTGAGCTTAACCCTCAGAACAAACGTAAATGACACAAGGAGGAGCCAGTGGCCTTTAATGATTAACTGCTCTAGTTAAGACCAATAAGAAAGACTGCAAATGTGGAAGTCAATAAGCAAATCTGGAATTTGTAACAGATTGAAACAGAAGCCCCTGATGGGAACAGCTGACCTTGTGTTTTCCACAGGAATTCAGAACAATAGTTTCTTAGCACACTCAGATAAGATTAGATTCTTTTAAAATACCAAAAAATAACGGTATCACAGAATGGTTGAAGTTGAAAGGAACATCCTGAGATCACCTAGCCCAACCCCTGCTCAAGCAGCATCAGCTAGAGCAGGTTGCCCAGGACAGAGTTCAGTCAGGCACTGAATATCCCACAGATGGAGATTCCACAAGCAATCTGCTCCAGTATTTGACCACCCCCACAGCAAATTCCATGTAAGCCATGTTTCTTTTTTCAAGTCTCTTTACAGAAAAATAAGCCCCCAAAATCCACACCACTAAAGGGTGACTGACAAACAATTCTAAGGCAACTGAAGACTTAACAGATCCAAAACAAGAAGCTGCACTGATATGCCAAATCCAATAAGCAGAGTTGTATGTCCTGATGATTGTTGAAACTTACACAGTTTAAAAACTCTGCTTCCCCCATGATCCCTGCATGCAAACTTCCACTCACATAAGTGCTCACAATCAGAAAAAGATGCTTAATTAGTGCTCAAGAGAAAAGTGCTTCCTTTTCACAACAACTAAACATGACAAAGGAATTGTGCAAGATGCTTTACTAATAACCCACAGTACTATCAATCTCCATCTGAAAATAAGCTCCTGTTTCTCCTTTCTAAGCAGCATCAAGGATAACAAATTTTTACCAGCCACAGTCTGAAGCGTTTCCCTTCCTATGATTTGAGATCTTCCCCCACAGGGCAGCTGTACCCAACAATATCAAGGCACTGCAAGGATGCATCATTTCAAACAAAGTTACACCCAAACATAACCAAGTGGAGCACTCAACTGTTTTTTTCTTGACAACACTGCAGCAGTCAACTCTTACCTGGGTCTAGGCAGGTGAACTTGCAGCACTCCTTCGGGTCCTTGCGGTACTGCTGACACCCCTGGGGCCGCTCACACAAAGCGGCCACGCACATCTCAGGCTCACCGTTGTGACACGTGCAGCTCAAACAGGGATCGTTCCCTTTTGGGGTGAAATAGTATCCTTCATCGACAATGTTGTCTTTGATATCAACACAAGTCTGGCCTGCAACAGAAAGGCACATGGGCGTCGATGGAATCCAGTTTATTCTGTTGCATTAAGTGACTTGTAAGCATAAGCAGACCACCAGTTAAAATCCATGCCTTCACCTTACAGCAACTTTGAAAAGGGATCTCCAAGGAGCGGGGAGGATAATGGATAGTCTGGAGGCACACAGGGATGATTTACTGCTCAAAATTGACAAGCTGAGTTTCAAGTATTTAATGGAACTGACACACTTTCAGGCATCCTCTCCAAGACAAAGGAAAGTAAGTGGTCTGAGAAGTTTAACCTTCGCTGCCAAAGCCTTCTGCAGCTCCCTTCCTCTCTCCTGGTACTTAGGAAAAGATGGATCTTCTCTGGACCAAACGTGAAGGACACTTAAAACAGGCCAGGCCTAAAGAAGGAAGCCAGGCAGTAGTACTACCCCTGTCCTAGTGGCATCTTGATCCCTGCCCAGCTGCCTTCTGCCCACTGTCCTAAAGGCAGGTACCAAAACCAGAGCGAGGGAACAAACACAGTACTGGCACATGTCAGCTGGAGCAGCTGCTCAGGGAGGACGGCCTGTCCCCTCCACCCTATGCACAGGTCAGCTGGGAAGTTCAGGCTGGAAGGGACCTGAGGAGGCCTCCAGTTCAATTTCCTGATCAAAGCAGGGTCAGCTATGACATCCCAATGGGTTTTATCTAATCTGGTCATAAAAACCTCTGAAGACAGAGGCTGCACAACCACCCCAGGAGTCAGCTGCACTCCTGACGACCCTCACAATTAAACAGCTTCTCTCCTTCTTGCAATGAGGCACCATCTAGATCAGGTACTGTTTAAGACTACCTGATAATCCTGTCAATACTTCTGTTGGAATCGAGGCTTTTGGAGTACAGAAATTCAATATAAAGTGAAAAAAAAATGGCTTTTCTTCTTTAAGTCAGTAAACTCCATTTGTCTTTTCTCCTCTAGTTCCACTAACTGTCTGGAAAGAATTCAAGAGAATCTTCTATATTCAAAATAAACCAGAAACAAGTGTTTCCTCATTGTAATGTGAAATTAATAATTTAAGGGTGATGCTTACTAATAAGGTGCTTTTTAAAAATTTTTCCCCCCCCAAGTATACTTTATTTTAGGGCTGATACTGCAGCTTAACAATTTTTTAGTGAAACTCTGTACTGTGTGACAGCCACACATGACAATGCCCTTATTTATTAAAACCAAGTAGAAATGTAATTCCACCCTTTCGTTTGTTTTTTTTAATTCACTGGGCAAAGGTCGGAAAGGATAATGAAAAAATTTCCACGTGTTTGTTACATGCATATTTACACACACAACACAGTTGATACTGAACCAAAACCAACTTACTCCTTTTGCAGAGGAATGAAGATTTCTCATAGCAGTTTTTAGCATGCCAGCTGTGCAAACCGCGGTGCCGGAAGGTAGGATAATGGAAACACTGAAGCTGGGCACAAAGAACGTTCTCCTTTTCAGGCATAGCCGTATCAGAGCTGGGGTCAGGGGGTAAAAACACTTCTGAAGAGCCTGCAAAAAGATACACTGGCATAAGCAGCCTGTGGGTATACAAAGCTTCAGAAAGGCTCTGTAATGTCACTCATTCCATGCACACCACGGCTGCTGCCCTCCAGCTCCAGCTTCCATTAGCAACACTGCTCCAGGGAAGGCAAACAGCTGGGGGGAAAGGGGTGACTCACAGAGAAAAGAGGCTGCTGTTTTCAAAGGACTGGGTAATTCTGTCACTCTGAACCAGGAGAAGTGATATTCTGGTATCTTCACAAGTGCTGCTTTCCAGAGTCCCACGGGGTTTGCCTGACAACAGTTACGCATCTTCAAACCACGCTGAGTTTGGCCACACTTGTTACAAGCGGAGCAAGAACCCACACACCAATCTTGTGCCTGGCACTCCAAGCACCCACTGGCTCTTCCAAAGATGCCTGTGCATCCACCTGTGCTCCCCCCATCTCCTGTTGCTCATTCCAAGTGCCCTAGCTGCACCTGGGGCATCCACTGTTTGCTCCTTCCAACTCACATTAGCAAACAGTATTGTGGTGGGTTCCAAACAGTGCAAAGGGTGTTGATTACTTTTTTACATGTTTCACACGTTCCAATAATAAATCAAAATTTTCAAGCTATAGAACCCTAAATCACTTTTCAAACAGGTATCAGGAATTCAGAGTCTGCTTCAATATAAGTCAATGAAGCCTAAGAAAAGGTTTTCAGAAACTACAGGATGTTATTATGTACTACTAAGTACTTTATTTCATTGAGGCATCTCCGTAATAAATACAACACCTGAATATATGGTACTGAGAAAGCTTAAATTTATATAATGCATCAAATTAAATAAAACTTACAATAAAGTTATCATGATTTTTCTGTAATTTGTGCCCCTCTGGTTGTTAACACTGTCAGCAGATGGCAGTGCAGTCAGCTTTCCAAAGAGCAAAGAAAGGTCCTTTTAAGGAGAATGTTTGTATTCATGTCAAAGGAAGTATTTTTCAAGACCCAACTGTTTAGCAAAATTCTGTTCATAATTATTACCTGTACCTAAGGGACAGCTTCCCTTCCACATTTTCCATGGATACCAACAATTGTGTATAAGAAAAAAAACCTATTTAGCTTGGTTTTCAAATGCTACACCGGACTTCACAGTGCTGGTGCTTAAAAGAAACCTCACCTTTGCTTTAAATTTTCCATTATCTAAACCAGTACAGCAATTAGACATGCAACTGTACACTTAAGAGTTCATATAATGACTTTAAGATTAACTAATCCCTCAACTGAATTAGTTAAAAATAAAAGGTGTAGAAACATTGCCTTGTCAGCAGAGGGAGCTGCTTGTTTTGCAATTGAAAGAGTTCAGCCAGCAAAGCCCAACAGATTAACGTTGAGTTTTTCGTGTAAACTGGGATACATTTTTGGAATTATGCAAATTTTGATTCGGTTTAATTAAACTACCTGAAGTACTTTAAAAGAAAAAAATAAGAGTAATTCTGAAAAATCTAGTGGGGTTTTTTTTAAGTATATAAAATTCTTTCAATTTTTAAAGAGCTAACTCCCCAAACATGCTACACTAGTCTGTGCAAATACTAGAATCAGGAGTTCATCTAGATATTCACAAAGAACAAGAAACTACCGTAGTTTCCTTTTTCTCATTTTAATCAATATGAAACACAGATAAAGTGAAACAACATGTTCTTTGCACAAGACATCAATGTGAAAAACCATGAAACTTCCTCACCTTTAAAATAAGACATGCATGGGGTATTAAACTCTTTCATTTCCACATTGTAAAGCCAAGCAGTTCCCCTGCAATATTCAACACTATCACTAAAAGAAGTTATGTTGTTCTTGCAAATTATATTCAGGCTTTAAAGACAGTTTCCATGGGCCACTGAACTAAGCAGTAATTTGAGAGGCCTACCTTTATAAGCTACTTCCCAGTGACCTTCCAGGGAGTGACTTCGATTGGTGATCACATACTGATATCCGACCCAGAACCTACCAAAAAATTAAGTTACATTCTAAGGATAAAGGGCAAAAACATACTAACAAATGAAATCCCACAGAACCTTACAATGCCTTTATATATACAAGTTAATTTTCATAACATTCTGATGGCTTTTTTCCTTATCATTTCAGCCCATATGTTGGCAATGTAGAGAGACTACACTTGAGGAATAGAGGAAAATACTTGATAAAATACTTGATAGTTTTCTATGTTTACAAATTATAACTGACTGTGTCTTTTATTTCTACTCACAATAAGCACCTTATTCTGTTGTTATGGCAGCACTTCAGTATCAAAAACTCAAAAATCATACAACAGCATCCAGAAGTCAAGTATTTCTAAATATATGCAACTTATGTCAGACTGTTCTGGATCAAACCATCTAACGAGACAGAGATACATCGTTACTGAGCCACTCCTGGTGATCTGTCATAGCAGCCCATGAGTCTGAGAAAAAACCCACAGGCAGAAAAAAAAAAGAAATGTTTGTTGTGAACGAATAGAATGAAATATCTAAAGCCACCAGAACACAGTTGCTGCAACTCAAAATGGCTTTTTTAATTCATTCCTATCTCAAAGTTGCAAGTTTTTTTAGAGCCACAGGTTGGAAATCAAATCCTGATGAAAAATTAAAATAATTATTTCTGGACAAGGTAGTGCAGCAGTAAGTCACTGTGAAATCCACCATAACTGTACATTGCTGAGACAACCTGAAGATAAAAAGACTCTGCTGAATTTAATTACCTGTTAATGTTAATTAAAACATAAAACACAGATGGCCACTGCCAAACAGCATGTTCGTGGTGGTTTATTCACCTGATGTCAGTTTTACAATTAGATTTGTGACACAAACTGAACGACCCGTATTTGTATCACACAGAAACCATTCTTGTGTAAAACAAGATCTTCATCTGTTCCTTCCCACTCACCGATGCTGGTCCTGCCTTAAAAACGTCATCTCTTCCAAGTCCCACTCGTGAGCCAGGATGAACCTCAGCTCCTGGTCTGCAGTGAAGGTGGCGAGGGACCCGTTCACCCGCTGACATGTCTGCACGGCGTCCCAGTAGTTCTCCTCATTTAAATACACCCTGTAACAGCTGGCTGTGCCCTCATAGTGGTGCCATCCTGTTGGGCACTTTCCTAGGAAACATGAAGAATAGAAGGGAAACCATTCCCCCCAAATTAGGATCTTTAGGATAATGCATCCTGATCAGTTTATGACAATGCAATGAATAACCACTTGCACGTGTACACACAATATACTGTGTACACTTCACCTCTGCAGGAGGAGGTGCATACATTACAGATCACTGAAGGTTTACTTTACTACAGTTTCTGATAAATGTTGATTTTTCTTTAGCTGTTTTTTAAAAGATGCAACTCCTAGTAAAGTTTCATCACACTGTGAAAGGCTTTAAAGTTTTTAATTAAGACTGACAATCTACTGTGGAAGATATTCCCCTACATATCGTTATAAAAACAATCAACTCGATCGAGTGAAAAGCAGCAGCAAGAAGCAGGAAATAAAAACCAGAGGTGGTCAAATTAATGACTGTGTCTCTGTCAGATGCTTAGCAATACATTCAACTTGCTGTGAAGTTTTCAACCTACTCTTACAAACAGTCTCAGCAGTATTCACATAATCCTGCTCCCAGAGTCAATCACTGAAGATGATGGGGGTTCTGGGGAAATTCTTGGTTGCTTTGGAAAAACATCACTGTAAAGCAGATCTTTAGGAAGTAAGAAGGTGATGATGTGAACTGCTGTCTCGGCTTTCTCTCAATTAACTCAGCTGAGGGAACCTGAAACAAAAGCCTGGAGGCACTTCTGGATGAAACAGGCCCATGGGCTTTGGACTGACATTCATGGAGGTGATGGGTGACTAATAGAGAGAATCACAGAGACAGGTGGATGAAATTTAAAAATATGATTTTAGCACCTGCACCTGAAGTATTAATTTTGCACACATAAGAAAGAAACTTCATATTCAGAAACTGGTTTATGTTCATTCCATGCAAGTCACAGTTCTGTTCTCAAGCCTCTTTATTCCCTTCAGAAACAGTGATCTTTACCATCAAATAATTATATACAAACTTAGGTTTGAAGCCCATTAATTAAATACCTTTCCTCATTCTCCATTTATATAGGATCTTTTAAGATCTACTAAGGATCTACTATAGGATCTTTTAAGATCTACATCACTAAGGAGGGGCAGAATACAGTACCAATCAGACTGCAGAGCACATTAGAAATTGCCATATTGATTTCTAAATTGCTTTATTGTCCTCCATAAATTTCAATAACATAATTTAGCTACCAGAATCCATGATAAATCAAAATACCAATCACTTGTCTTTTTCAGAAGATCACCAGAGTTCAAATAATCATTCCCATGTTCCCTATGTTCCCATGTCTTTCCCCCATGTTCTCTTCCTAACCTGTCCCATCCCAGTCTCCAAGGTTAATCAGTGCAGCGTCTCATTCCCAAATCATTGCATGATCCCTGGAGCAAAGAGGGAACCAAGCTAAGAGGCAAAAGGCTGGGGAGACTCAGATGTTTTGGGCCTGGAGAGATGGGAAGGACACTTGCAGGACATTCATAATGCTTTAGGTAAGGCTGGGACTGGGATGCCGACAGCGGCACAAGCAGTGCTGCAGGTGAGAGGGCTGGATTTTAAAAATAGCCTAAATTTCTAAATTAATTAGCAGGAAGATGGCCCAGATTTCCCAGTCTGCAACTTACTGCTAAATCGGACAGGCTGTGCCACGTTGACACCTCCTCTCCCTCGGTTGTGCCTCGAGTCCACATTCTCCTTCCCTGTCAAGCATTGGGACCAGAAGGAACAGTCAGTACTGGGGAAAGATGCAAGCAAAGGCAGATTTCATTTTATTAAACTTTCTCTGAGTTTGAATTCAAGACATGTGGTACATGACACGCTCAGGTAAACAAAGATGGCACAGGACTTGATGCTCATCATTTCAACTGCTGCAGCAAATGCATCATCCCTGATGCATTTTATCTGTTCCTGCTAAAAGAACTGCCCACTCCCCAGCTGCTTCATTCCTCAGTTGTGTGTTCAAGGACACAAGACAACGTCTCCAATATATTTTCCAACACATTCTCTGAGATCTAGGACAGAATTAAAACCAGAAAAGGAAACCCATCTTCATCCAAAAGAACGAGGGGTTTTTTTCACTCTTAGGCTTCTAAAGGAAACATTAGCTCATTAATTCTGACACAAAACCACACACTCCCCCATCTCAGTGGCAGGTCTAACAGGTGTACATGACAATTGGGTTTCGTAACCGAGGAAGAACAAGGTGCAAGATGTTATTCAAGGAAAGGGGCTGGAGTGCTCCCTGTGTCTACCAGGAGTAAATAAAGAACACACAATTTATGTGGAGACAACGCAGGGTGGGCCACAGTCAGCAAAACTAGCAGGATCCTAAGCAGGAAGGCTGGCAGGGTGGTGGGGAGAAACCTTTGAGAAAGATGGAGATGAGCACCGAGAAAGATTAATCTGGAAACAAGGGATTAACCTTAAAACCTTAACCCAAGAATGTAAGCATTAGAAACACCTACTAGTATGCTACTACTACTAGACATTACTAAATTTAATAGAATTTAACCAGCAGAAAGAGATGTGCAGACATTCATTTCTATATAAAAAAATCAGCTTATTTTGCTTTAAAGCTGATTAGCTCTATTTAGCCTCGCTAAACCAAATAAACCAGTCATGATCCTAAATAAAGAGAAGCTACACAGTCATCTTCAACAGGTTTAACTACATCTGTTTGAAATATATATGAAATCACGTCATTAAAACTTTCTCTTTTCAGACTGTATTTAGAAAGCAAGAGGTTTGCAGCAATTTCACGACAATTTAAACCTCGAGTTGGAGGCTGTTCAGTGTGCTACCTGGGGGAAAGACCTCCACAAGACCCAACAGCAAACTGCACTCCCTAGAACAAATGTTAGCACTGATGAGCAAAAAAATCCCCAGCTGTAGCCCAGGAACAGCAGAGTCACTTTGCATTCATCTGGCTCTAGCATACTGAGTTTGCCCTGGGTTAATGGGATAAGCAAGGGATATTTAATTATCACGTTATCCCAGGAATTACATGTCTACAGAGATCACCCATTAAGAAACGGCCGTGCAAAATAGACTCGCACGGCCTTACAGGAATAAAGTAGTAATTCTACTGTTCAATATTAGAAGACACTATCTATCACAGGCAAGAAGTCAGTGCCACGAAATTCAGTCAGCACACATTTCAAAGGACACTAAATGGTAAAATAATTTGACGGTGAAGATTAACGATTTTTTTATTACTTTAAAGGCCAATCTATTTTCGGTTTTAGAATTTGTTTTTAATCCTAGTGGTTCAGCAGCAGTATTTACAATGTGATTTTCAGAGCAAAACTGAGACGCTAAAAAAGCAAATCTTCAGTTATGGCAACACTTTAAAAATAACGCCAGCTAATGCAGAATGCTTTATCAAATTGCACTGAGTTCAACACGGGAAGCTCTATTTTCCCATGGCATTAAATGGTAACAGCTAAACCCAAAGAACCAGTAAGAACCAAACACACGAAGAATTAGTTCCCTTTCAGAAGTGAGAGCAGATGCAGCACCATATGGCTGACCCTCCACAGCTAAACAGAACGCCCACGAGGACTTAACAATTTATCTCCCCCAGGAATAAAACAGAAGTTCAGAGGTTTTGACATGCAAGGTTAAGAAAGGGTTACTTGGGTTAAAGAAAGGGTTACTTGGGCTAACATCTTAAATTGACAGAATTTATGCCAGATGCTTTGAAAAATAGCTGCACAGATCCCACACGAAGCGAGTTCAATCAGTCTGCACCCAGGAAGCAGGACTCTCATTCCTTCCCCAGCATCCGCCCGTGTCAGCAGACTCGCTGCTGAAACCAGGACTCAAGTGGCAGAAAGCAGCCACCACAAGTCACTTCCAAAGCCCAGCGCTGTCAGCTGCTTAATAAACTGCTGCTCTTCAAATATTAAATTGCTTCTATTTGACCTGAATTTCTGTCTCCAACAAAAGCAATGATGACAACTTTTTCCAGGGCACTAAAGAGATGCTAACAAGCCCCTAAGTCACTTGACTGCGGTGAAAAGCTGTAGCAGATTCTGGTGGCAAAGGTGTAATTGGACTGGTTTGCTACTGTACTTTCACAATACTCTGAGGAAGAATTTTCCACGTACTTTGCTGTTCCTGCTTCTTTTATACGAATACTTTTATCTTTACAAATACTTTCATCTTTAAAAATAAATTAAGAGTGCCATGGACTAAGCTTTAAGATAACAACCTGAGTCAGAAGATCACAACCTAACCATGTCTGAGTGTTTCAGAAAGGAAAAGCCATAATTTTTAGTACTTATTTGCATACTTAATACACTGAAAGCTATCAGATTTTGGAAGATCAGTTATTTTCCAAGATATTTATTCTTTTAGATACTACAACTACAAGCAATAACAGGAACAGTAGTATTTTTACTAGCCAAGACAGAGGGAGAGAGATCCATTTCCTTTGACTTCATAAAATTACTCCAGAAATGTAATTTACTTGCTACTTGGTGAGGAAAAGGAAAAAATAGTTTCAAAGAAAAATTCATGGGGTGCTATTTTTTTCTCCCCTCAAATACTATAGCATGGTGGACGTGAGCATCTTCCAATCTGTTTCCCAGTGGATTAAGTCATGATTAGTATTCACTGAGCTCCTTCCAATTTACAGTTACTGTCTCATTCACTCTAGCACAATTATAGTCTAAGTATAGGGCCATACATCAAGAAAGTTGCCCAGCAGTGCTGATTCTGTGGCTATTTTCAGTTGCTTAAAACTTGAAGCTACCAATTCAGAATAGAAGTTTGCCATGCTGATGGCTCCTACTACCTTTTATATTGATAAACCTCTTCAGATATGAAGCAAAGCAGTGCAACAATCGTTCAGGACAAAAATTAAGATATTGGAAATTTTGCTTACTTTTCTAACTACCTTTTAGATAAATATGTGGTGTCAGGGCCCTGATAAAGTCCTAGAAAAAGCTCTGTGCCATGCATACAAGTTTTGCTATTTCTCTTGGGGACATGGTAAAAAAAGAAGGGACAAATGCAGCCAAGTTTCAGTCTGAAAGAACTATGAGTTTGCCCAGCAGAGGCTGGAAGGAATTCAGTTACATTGCCCACACTCTTCCACGTACATCCACGGAGATTACTCTGCAGAATTTATCCACAGGATCTCAGTAACACTTGCTTTGCACATCGTGTCTCATTAGGGGATGCCAAGCACACAAGCACAGCAGAAAGCTCTTTCTTCTTCCCCCTCAGTGTGTCCATCAGTTGGATCAAGTAAAAGGAAGCAAAAAGCCAAGCAGTGCAAATGGCATGAGAGCTGAGACAACACAAAAGTGAGACTTGGCACCAGTTGAGACAGGGACAGGCAGAACGTCCGTGTGCTGAGCAGCTCTGCATGGGGGGACAAACGTGACACCAAATGTGTTCAGAGGAGCAAGAAGAGAAACTGCAATCTGCCACACACCCCAAAGTCTGCTGTGCACCACAGAAAGGGCAGGCAGAGAGGACACTGCCTGTAACACAGAGGTCCTGTACAGTCAGGACTCATAAAGGGGGTGAATATTGGATTTTGGGGAGTTGAACCAGGTTCCAGACTTTCTGTGTTTGGCTCAAGCCAAACCCTTTACAAGGATGGATGTGCTATGTCAAATTGTCTCAAAATGAAACTGTTTGTGAAGCAACCGGGTCTTGTTAATATATTATTAGTTCCAAGATTTGAATTGCTCCTGTTTAAACACACTGATTCTCAAAATTTACATCAAAAGCTGCCTTGTCCCCTCAAGCTTCAAATTTACTGTCCAGCATACAACCCACTAAAAGCTTGGAAAGCTTCTAATTCCATTTGGAAATTTGAGAGGTGAGAGAACTTCAAGATTAAGTCCAGTTTTGTGCCTCAATATTTCAAAATGCAGTTTAGAACTTCCCAGAGAGGAGTGACTTCTCAGATCAGGCAGCTCCCCACCATGTGCTATCAATTGTATTATGCCAGGACATCAATGCCAACAAAGAACAGCATCCTGCTGTGATGAGCACTATTCAATGCAATAGGCTGACAGGAAAGAGCTTATAATTTAAACACAGGAGGTAAGGTAAAGAAATAGTTCAGCAAGGGCTCAGAAAAAGTGTGGAAATGCTCAGAGGTTTTTATCATTATTACCTAGCTTTAAAAAAGGACATGTACTAAAAAGCACACAAATGTCAACAGTCACTTCAACCAAACACAATATCCTTGGTGAAATAAAACAAAGAGCTGGTTTTGATCACTTCACTCGGGGGGGGAACAACCCCTAGGAATTCAGCTCACTGAAACCTTCCAGTGTTCTTGTTTCTGACCAAGCAGGTCTAGAGAATAGTACTGAGAAATACTTTTTAAAGGAAGAATGTGACACTGGGCAAGGGTGTGCACTACAGGATGAGTTGAAGGTTTTCAAGCTCAGATGCTGAGGGAAGCCCGAAGATATCTGACAGCACAATCTGATCATTTATTTATGGAAAGAATTCTGTTTTTTAAATATAAACAAATGAAGGAAGGAAACGAAATGATCACCAATATAACTGCAAGCTGAAAAACTGATACAGATAGGATTTATGAAAGGCACTGGAGTTTAAGACATCCACTCTAATTCCTAAGCAACAGAAACAAACATCAAGCCTGCAGCAAGAAGAAACAAAGGCAAACAGACAGAGCTATACTAAACTCTGTTCTGCTCGTCCCCCTGAAAATGAGTTAGACCAGAAGGCCTGCAAAGAAGGCAGAGTATCTGCAGAAGCTGATCTGATATTCTGGTAGAAGCAAAGCTGGAAATCCAATAAGCAGTAAAAGGCAAACTGCAGATCCCTTCCCTCTTATGGGTTTAAATGCAGGTCGAAAAATCATGTTTCTACTTTGATTACTTGTATAGAAACATAAGGGAAAGTGAGTAGAAATAATAAATTTCCATTTGTAAAAGTCCTTGTTTAAGATACTAATGCCTGTTTCCACCATCTCACAGAATACCCTACTCTAGGATAAACTATTTTTAGGATCGAGTACTGTTGACACGGAACAGTACACAAATTTCATGAAGCTCCACTGCTTAAGCAGAAGAGAGTCACAGGCACATGCTACATAAACCCTCCCAGCAATTTTTAGTATGCTCACAAGAGCAAGCAGCCACTGCTTTTAGTCTACCAGAGAGATGAATTGAGGGTAATCACTGCTGCAGATTCCACTGACGTGTGTGTGCCCACTGGGAAGGGCAGGGGGAACAGTACTTTGCACATGGTAAGTTTGGAACTGAAAGGAATTCCAGGCTTTAAAGGGAAACAGTCATTCTGATAAGAGAGAGCAAGAACAAAACCAGCTGTAACGAGAATCTTCACAGAAATAAATGGTCTAGCAAAAAATAGGCATCTCATACACTTATTCAGATTGCCAGTGAATTAATGTCTTTCTTAATTGTGTTCTGAAAGAAATGACAGAAGAAATTATTCTGACAAAAAAGTCTTAGGATTTGGAGTGGGTTTTGTACTTCTGATAACACATGAATACAAAACTAATTTATTAATTACAGTTCCTCTTCTTTTAATACACTTGTTACTAACATAAATAAAACCAGGCCTGAAAAAGGTAAACTAAACCAACAGTGACAAATAACTCCCAATGGCTTTGTATTAAACCTCTCAAAATACCAACATGACTAACTAGTCATTGAAACACACATTCACCACCACCACAAAACCTTAATTCACTAGCACTGATCTCTCCCAAGTTGCTCATGTTGGAGTGTGCCATTAGTAGCTCAAAGGCTGAAGATTAACAAGCTTCCCAACCAGATTCAAGGCTCTTTCTTGCAAGCCTTCTTTTCATGCTTCAGAGAGTTTCCATGCCTTTTAATTTACAGATATTTTAATTTTCCAAGTTTCACAAGTCCAGGTGGCTTCACTAACTAGTTCTTTCAGTGTTCAGCCTGGTTTTATTGAAATTAAAAACTTTAATTAAAAAGTATTTACATTTAGCTGAATCATCTCACGATTGCTCATCTAAATCCAAAGGTATTTTCTAAATTTAAAGCTGCATCATTTCTTGTAAATTCAGAGGCCAAAGAAGAAAGTTGCCACTCCTGAGTATGACTGTGTGCTACTATTATTAGCAGCATTAGCTCCCCAATCCATGTCCCAAGACGTTCTCTCCTTTGACTGGTCACATACATACTGCTTTTCCCAACGTAAGAAAACCACGCTCTTCCAAACTGATTCAGGTCTCAGGTTTACTTTCATTGATGTTACTCCTTTTTATTCTCCAGCACACCATTCACATGCACACCAACCTCTCCTGATTCTTGACAGATCCAAATAACACATGCCCTTCAACACCCATTTCAGGTCACAATGCAATCCCACCAATTTTTTTGTTACAGGTATAATAGTTTTTACATCCCACACCGGTAGTTCTTGTTCCTCTGGTTTGCTGGCTGCACTCCTCACGTTACTGTGCAAATATCTCGGGTCTTTCACAAACACCACACCTGCTTTCTGGCTGTTTTACTGAGCACAGTCTTTTCACCAATTACTTATCTAATTAATCCTCTCATCAAGTGCAATACTTTCCTTCTCTGTGCTGTCCATCATTTTCCCCTCTAGTATTCTTTTATGTATGTTATTCTCCTCCTGTGTACAGACATGGTGGCGAATCAAGTCTCTCCCACGTTTCATTTCTTTAAAGTTCTTCTCATCTTATCAGGCCAGACAGCACAGCAAGACCTACATCCCAAGGAGAAAACAAGAGCCTATGCACTGAGAAATTTGCTTCCATGAAATCCTCTTCATATACCAAATGTTCTTTGGAACACCATCCCGGTGCATACTCCACACAATAACTTAAATTGCTGACTAATACACCAGGCAACAAGAGAGGATAAAAATAGATTTCTACTAATTGGATGTTCAAACGTTCCCACAAGTGAAGTCTTCGGTGCTTTTTAAGTAAATCCAAACAGTAACATGACTCTGCCTTCCTCTAGCCACTGAATTCCATTAGACTCCAGGATTTTTTTAGGTCCCTATATTTTCACATTTGGCCAAAGTTGGCTAAAAAGGAAGAAGAATAACAGTACAATTATAAAAGCATCTTTCTTTAGGACATCCACATTGTAAAGAATATCCTTAAAAGACTATTAATGGCACAGTTTAATTTTCAATTTCAGAAGAAGTTACCAATTTTTTTTCTGCTTTGCTGCAAATATACACACACACAAACCAACTAAAAGCTTTCTAAATAGAGCACTGACATTCTTTTAATAATTTGGGTACAGCACACACTGGGGAGATGGCTAACTATGGCAGAGTTTCAAAGTCTGAGAGTTAGATTTACTTTTCTAATCCCTCTAGAAAATATGAATATTTAGAGAAGTTTGTTGCTGTAAAACACAAATGTTACTATTTTGTAGCACCTCTTTAAAACAGCTCAGAACTCAGAATGATGACAGACTGAATGCTGTGACGACAATGCCACAAAGTTCATCAGTGATTCTCTGCAAGGAAATTAAGTAGTTCACTGAAGAAGAACTTCTTAAAACAGTTTTCAAATGTGATTTAGTCACACTGTAGAGGTAAAAGTTTAGAATTGTGCCACAGTTGAATTCATGCTTTCAGATACCTGTTTCACTGTTCTTAATGGAAAAAAATTAGAGGTCCCTTAACTTTTCAGATACACAAGAAGGAGTTGCACTGGCCTGTTTGTCAAGAACAAATGAAAACATTCAAAATTATGATTATATAGTCACAGTTTTTCTTTGTTTGTTTTTAAGCACAGCTCAGCATCCAGTAACTTTAGCAGAGAACCAGTGCTGGTCACAGGCAGCATAGGATTGTAAGAGTTTATGAGGAGGAAATAAACCAGTCTGTCTGACAGAACAAAGTTCTCCACACAAGAAGCATAAGCAGAAGAAGGAGCAATAAAACAAACTCTCTACCCAAGCCCAACAATGTCACCCAGCACCATTTGAGTGATATACAACTAAATCAGTAATTCCAAATTTAACCACGGGCTTATGCGTCATTTCAGCTTAATTGCAACATGATTTTTTCCTTGTCATGAAAGTCTCCTTTTAGACTACAAACTCACCTCATCTCCAGGACACCTGCTCACAGAGGATAATTCAGACAAGCCAAAAAACTGTCTGTGTCACTGGCTGCTCAAAATGAAGAGAAGCCAACTCGAACTTTGTTAATAATGGGTACAGGTCTATCAAAAAATCTCCAAAATTTCAAATAACAATAAGCAAGCGATCTGAAAGAGTCAAAGTACTGCTGCAAAACAAGCTGGCACTGGGATGAGCATTCTGCTCAGATTTTCCTTACCCGAACAGTCAACTTCATCACTCTCGTCCTCGCAGGTGGGCCATCCATCACACTTCCAGTCGGAAGGGATGCACTGAATGGTTCCACTCCGACACGCAAACTGCCCCGAGGTGCAGCGGAGCTCTAGGGAAGAAGAAGAAATTTGTGCTTTGTTTAAAGTGTGATTTATTCTCGCAAATCTATACATATATTAATTGCCTGTCGTGTCGTGTATCACCGAAGCGCAACGGACAAAGTTTCCAAATAAGCCAGCATGTTAAAAACAGCCTCGTTTCAGATCACTTCGTGTTTCAAACTGCATGTTTGTGGTTTTAACAGACAGGAAGGCTTGGGAAATAATTCTCTCGAGACACCTGTGGTAAAAACTTCCTGATAAAGATACCATGTGAGCAGCTATCACCACAGCATTACCCATTCATTTACTTCTGGTGGGGCACTGAGGATTTTGGTCGCTTTTCTCAGAACCAAAGTTCAACAGAAATGTTCCAGTAGTTAAGTGCTGCATTACACAACAAACTTAGAATCCTATTTCCATTCTAATCACTATGCCAGGACCCACTAGACTTGCACAAATGTCCTGCCTGATTCAGAGACGCTTCACAGAACTACTTGAAAAGTAATTTCTATATCCATGAACCTGTTTTCACTTTCTAGGTTAAGCTCTTCTGTAGCGTTTCTCCATGTGAGCATATCCTTCACAAGCAGCTGTCAATATCTGCAAACATGTGAGTGCACTGCCTACCTACCATCACTACACTGTCACACCTCATTAGCATTACAAAAAGCACAACTTTTTTCAAAGCTTTTTTTAATAGCAATTCCGTCTATCAAATGCCAGAACCTAATAATTCAGGTTCATTTTGTATCCCTCAAAACATTTCGCAAGGGGGAAAAAAGTCTGTCTACACAAGTGAACAATTCTTAGCTGGTTCACAGCTGGCAGGTTTGCCAGTTGCCATCCCCATCCACAGGCTCACTTTTGCACCACACCATCACTCTCCATCTTTTCTCTGGGTAGTGGCTGTCAATTTTCCATTGTTTTTGAACAATTTAGCTCATACTCCTCTCAGTGAGGTACACTAACCCCAGGTAATTTCGTCTAGAGAGGGAGTATCCTTTCAAATAGAAAAAAAAAAGCTTGAAACACTCATCCCAGATTTTGAAAGGACCAAAGAGGCAACTGTTTTGAAGAAAGAAATCTCTAAAATAAAACTTAAAATACAGGTATGCATTCTCTCATCCACAGTTTACAACCTAAGAGCAGAGTTGTAATTGCAGTTGTTACTTCTTAAAACATGTCTAAGCAAAATCAAGACAGAGGTCACATTTAAGTGTTCAAACAACATGACTGGGCACAATAAAACCAGTCATCATGCACTCCCAATAAAAGCTGTACACACACACCTAGTAATTGGTATAAGATATTGATAACCGGCTTCTAATTTGATGTTAGACTAAAATCCAGTCCTACTACTGGTTTCTCTATAAAGCACAGACCTGCTCTTCTAGAAAAATAAAAGCAGGCACATCCTCTTAGCAACCACCTACTCAGAGCAAACATTCAGGTCACAAGATGCTTAGAACTCACAGGGACCTGCCAGACTACTGACGGCAACAAGAGACCTGACAGCACAAGAGTGTTCTCACCCATTTAGAGCTTTACTCAGCCCAGACACCGACAGAGAATGAGCACAGGGGAAATGGGGGGGGAAAAAAAAAAAAGAATTATCATCTTAGGTCATAATGATTTCCTCCTCAGAACAAAATCTGAAGTAATTTCTTTAGCCTTTAAAGGAAAAGGAGGAATAAAGCAAAGGGAAATAAAAAATGGGGGGAAAAGCTTCTCTTGCCCAATGTACCAAGAGAGAAAATTTAAAATCTATCTTTAAGTTAGATAATTTCAAATCTAATCTTGAAGTTAGTTAAATCTCTCTTTAAGTAAGGGATAAAAAAAAACAACACACAAGCCACCAAACCAAACAAGCGCAAAACCTCAAGCTGAAATTAAAAGTATGCAATTTTCAAGTTCACAGAAAAGCCCCAACTCTTTGGTAAATCATTGCAGCTTCCTTCACTGTTTTTGTGCAATATCAGCACACAGTGGAAGGTTTCTAACAAAGTCCTGCTGCTGCAGTTTCAAGTACAGAATTCACAGTGGGGCCTGTGGTAGATCTTTTAACACATGAAAGACTATCCTCAGCCCAGCTCCAGGTTTCCTTTGCATTCCCCTGTAGTTACGGCAAAATTCAATTCAAAACTCAACACTTTAAAATAAACTTGATTTTTTTTACTGCTTGATTTCAACAGAAATCACACACACACCCCCCTGTGAAGAAAGTTATTCTGCAGCCTTCTGGTTTCACACGCAGCATTCCCCAGGAATGCCAATGTGCACACGGGAAAAACAGTCAGGAATACCTTTGTCTGGCTGCAATTTCATACATGCTATTACTATTTTATATACAATTACATATGACTGGTTCAGATAAAAGCATGACTCCATCCCAATATTACAGGCATTAAACAAATGCCAGTTACATGCCGCAATTGCTTCCTGTGTTACAGGCACTCCTCTCCGAAGAATGTGGATACCTGGAAGAATACAAAACATTTCTATTAAAACACCTCTCAAACCAGCTGTACCATTGCTCCCAAGGGAGATCATGCCATGCCAGATGCACTCATTATTTCAGACCACGAGACATGAACTGCTACGCAATTCTGTTGCAGAGAGAGGAAACGTAACACAAAGAAATACTGTGAAATTAAAATCTCCATATTCTGCAAATGCTGTCAACAACCCTTCCTGAGCCATCCCCAGCCCAGAGCCATCAGGGCACGATACAGACACAAAAACAGATGGAAGTTTATAATGAACCTTTAAGATACTTGGCCACGGAACAGAGAAATTTGGGACAGGCAAGGGTGCACAGGGTATTTGCTGGTCTCCACAACCCTGTCAAACATTTCATTTCAGCAGCCTATTTTTAAGTCAAAACAGCAGAAAAATGAAAATATTTCAAGCTGGTCTCTCCCACAGAAAAGGCCAGACCCACTGCCAGCAGCAGAACAGGAATCATGAAGATGTATGAGCAGCAGTGAACAGTACATTATGTGACCATCCATCTTTCCTGGAATGCAAGTCATCACTTAACACATGGTCAGACACTGTACTTTCCAGGAGGGTGGTAAATAAAAACTGTTTCTTTGCCTATATAAGATTTCCAGTTCTTTTGAAGAATAGCAATAGTTTCAAAATTACCAGTGGCACTTTTGTCCTTAAAGCCAGATACCCCTCACAGTTTATAGCTATTGATGGTAACTCAGAGTAAGGAAGGATGAAGAAGAAAGTATCTTAAATTATCACCTTCTCACAGCACTAAAATCACACATTTTCCACCAGCTGTTAAATGCAAAAACATTGTGTTATCAAAATCATTAGTAAATATATAATGGCACAAGTTCAGCTAAGAGTAAGCAGCTGTTGGAGCAGAGGCACAGATATAACACTGAGCTAAGGGCATGAACAGCTGCCTAGAAGTGAAAATGTGGAAATGCAACCTCCTTTAGTGTTCATGTACGATGTGAAGAGTTATATCAGCAGTATTATGATTCACATATGCAATTCTAACATAAAAAGCTCCTTTTCTTTTCAGGATCACACGCAGTCTTTGCTATGCTACAGCACAAAATTTAGTACACTGAAATCTCCTTTTAGAGCAATTAAATTCATCTAGCATTTGCTGGGAAGAAGAGAGGCAAGAAAAACACTGGAAATAGCAGCAATTGTAGTTTTTGCACTATACACAGTATATACTTACAAAGCATCACAAAGTTCAAGCAGTGTGAGAAGGTGAGAACACTTCAAGCAGCGAGGTGTCATTACAGTCTCTTCACCATCTCAAAGCACTTCCACAATGTTAACCCTCAACAATCTTACCAATCACTGCAGTCAAGTACAGAAAAATTATATAGTTTGCCAAAGGCTACAGATAAGATGAACCTCTGAGAAGTCAGCTGTCCTGACTTCTGGTTCCATGCTTCCATGATGACACTGCTTATTCCCTAAAATCCAAGCAACCCGCTGGTTTCACCAGCACATCCCTACCTGAACAAATGTCTGTCAGAAATATCAACAACAGTGTGTTCTCTGGTAATGCCTCACCTGTTCTACTATAAATTGGCTACAGGAAGCAAGAAACTCCTTAACTATTTATATAAAGAGAAGAAAAACTGAAATCAGATTCAAACCATCAGTTCTACAAGCTTAATATCTAACCCAAGATAAAACTTATGGTCAAGCAAAGGCCAAAAAAATCCAACACCAACTTTTTGGGACACATCATTAGATAATATAAACCTGTCCACAAGTCACTCACCTGAAAGAAGTCTTGCCAAAGCTTGTCGTGGACTTGTAATTTGGAATTTAAAAGAAAGTTTCCAATTGTTTTGTAAGGTTATCTATTCAAATACCAGAAATAACAAACAAGATTATACATAAATTTAAACAGTGCCATATGAACAAAAAGTCTTCATCTTCTTTAGCTGCCAAATATTTTTCTAAGTTACTCAGTGACAAAACCAACAAGATTTTTGACTAACAGAAAAATCTAGGTTTCAGACAGGAAAAACCTAATTTTTCAAGGTGGTTGCTTACACTCTCACAGAAAGCTTTTGTTCTGAAAATTTTCCCAACTGCATGTTGAATGCCAGGTGTTCCACAGCACTCATCATGTATTTCAACATAGGGCTACAACAGCTTTTTTAATTTTCTTTACAGCACACTGATCTCCAGATTTTCTGCTAAGTACTCAAAATAGACATTTACAAGAAGCATTATCCACAGGAAGGATTTCATGATAGACAGACAGATAAATAAATACACACTGCTTTAATTTCCAGCCAGCTTCATGTGTTTCATAAAACAAACAGATTTTGGCCATTATACAACAATCCAGGAAGCCCTTTCAGGTTTAATAATCTCCTGTAGTCTTTCCATGTAACTGAGAACTTTTTCCTTCCGGAGCCCAAGCTCTGGGAAGCCACAGTGCTTTCCTGGTCAGTGTGCTGCCCTGGCCCTTACTCTGTTTGAAACCTGTATTTTCTGCCTCATTTTTAAGACTTTCAGAAGTGCATTTGGACTAAGACACCTCCTGCTCACATTTAAACTGCAACTTATTTCTTATTCATCTTCCTCTTTTTTATGCAAAAGATAAGGGATAACTAGTTACTTGAAACAATTAGTTTATTTGAAAGAAAGGCAAGGAGGATCTATATATGCAGTATCTAAAACTACTTTTTCAACACAGTAGATCTCATTTTAGAACTTCCAATACCAAAGCAAGGCTGTAACGGGCACATGAGACAAAGTGTTGATTCAACACAAGTTCACGTTGCTGGTTCAGTTTCCTGAATGAATGTGATCACTTGGCTTTGAAACAGCAAATTCAGATCAAATTAGCTGCTGTCTGTCCACATTAGGTCAGATCAGCTATGGTTTGTCCCCCTGCAACCAGAAAGACTGCATGCTCCAGCTAATTCAGCAGAGATATACTGGTACAATCCAGCATCCATTAATGTGGAATTGGGGCCTCATAACAGTTGTCTGCTAACAAAGCCAGAACATCTACTAATGTACTTATTTTTTAAAATATTAGTTCTAACAGAAGAGACATTTTCTGTGTCTCTTCAGAGGCCAGGTCACACCATCACCGGGGTGAGAGAAGGAGCAGGGGTGGAAACAGTTCTCAGGGAATGGGCCAAATCCATCAGCTGTAAACATTTCTGCCAAGTGACAGAAGCCAAAAAGCACCCTTCTAGTCCACAAGCACTATTTACACATCAAAATACTCCTGCAAAGATAACCTAACGAGAAAACTTTGGTACTGTCTTCACAGGATTATTTCTCTTCCTTCAATTGAACACAAGAGATATAAAAGAGATTCAGTCAGAAGAAATGCTACATCCAATAAAAATGCCAGAGGCCCTGTCTCAGGCACAGACAATAAACATCTCCTGTAGAGCATTAGGTGAACACACCAAAGTTTTCAAAATCTAAATTTCAACCTTATATTTTCAAGACACTGAAGATTATCACTGTAGGAATCAGCAGAGCACCAGAAAGACAAATCTCTCCTAAGGCAGAAATGTATCCCTGACAGAAGACTCCACTCACTCACAAACCATGTGTTCCTAACTCTAATATACAAACAACAAGCAGTACAAAAACCTCGATGTCATGGCAATTCACAAAGTCAGAGGTAGAGATGAGGAGCCAGAGGCTGAAACCAAAGCCTCCAAAATATAAGTCTCAATTCAGGACAAGGCTTTGATACAGAAATAAAACTCAGCGACTACAATCACTGATTACAGAAGTTTGGGGGTTTCTACTTGCAATTACTTGACTTCTTATCCTTTATTAAAGGATTCAGCAGACAGTAAAGCCTGACACATTAAGATATTCTTTTAGTAGCAAAGACTACAGATGCACATTAGATTTTAGCGTTTACACAGCAAGTATAGATTTGAATCTATTTCATATTTTAATACAAAGAAATGCCATTTTCCATTTCCCATGCTAATTGTTCTTGTCTACTGAGCTTCATTTGTATGGAAATTGAAATTTGATTAAATGTACGAACCCAGTACTTAATGTTATTTCAATTATAAGCTATTACTCTGAAACGCATGTATTGGAAAGGATGAGCTGGAAGTACCTGGTTTGGTTTTGTATGTAAGCTCTTAATGAACAATGGCAGTTTTGTGTGCACCTTACACATACTTCACTTATTTTGGTCACATTTCTCAAGGTTGGATCCGGCAGATCCCCTGGCATAATTTTTATTTACAGACCAAAGGAAAACAAAAGACAAAACTACTTCCTGTTTTCTCAGTGTAAGTCACTCATTGTCCCAAACCAGATGAACCAACCTGTAAGAAAATATTCTGTTCAGATTTCAAGAGGCAATTACAGCCATCAAAAGCTGATTAAGCATTAACAAAAACTCTAACTACAAGTGCTTAGACCTGTAACTCTCCTTATTCAGATTTTAACTCGTCCAACAGGTCTTTCTTATGTTTTATAATACTCAACCTACATACTTAACTTTAGACCTGTACCTACACGTTACGCTGTTGTTTCATATTTTAACATTTAAGTTTACTAAAACTGAAAGTTGCTTTTTTCCTTAAATCACTCTTTCTCTATAACCTGAGCCATGCTACAGTGCACAAGCAGGATCAGATCCCAGCCCCCTCAGCAAGAAGCCCAACCCCCTAAGACCTTTGCTCCTGGAGATTCTGCTCAGCACCAATGCTCACCAAATGCCTGCAAACAAGCATCAGAAACAAAACAACAACAAAAGGAACACCACGCCCATCATCATCACAAAAACAAACACAGCTCCATATCTAATATTTATGCTCAAGAGGGAACATAGCACAAACAATATTTCTCTAAACTGGCTTTTACTGCAGTAACATAAACTTTAAAATATTCTTAATATTCCCAACACAACAATAACAGTGGTTATCATAATGTAATCCTCAGCAGACAGGCGAAAAAAACTGTCCTTAAGGTAGTCCTCTGCACTTGAAAAGTAGTATTCCTAACCTGGACGTCCCCCAAGTCCACAGGTGAAGTTCACTGGAGCAGGTACTCTGTATCTCACAAAATTCCTGAAAATCTGCCAGCCTGGAAAGAACAGGGCCATCCTGCCCCACCTCTGCTCGTGGTGGCCAAAAGGCAGCTGCTGAACAGCTTTCGGGGACTGAGCTGCCGACTACAAACAGCGCTTGAGGATGCTCTGACACAGACTTTGAACAGGTTTTCTTGTTTTTAACTTGTCTTTGAGGTATCCCTGATCCCACACAAAGGCTCTTCTCTCAGGGAAGCAAAGCCATACCTAAATGGCATTTCCCTCAGCTCCAGATCTAGAGAAGTTTTCACAAACCATTCGCTTCCCAGCAGGTCTCCCTGTCACTAGGTGATTCTGACTTCCATTACATGTTTTTAAGTTTACTATTATACCACCCACTGCTGCATTCAGCGTAGCACAGTAAGTACATCCAGTACTTTGTAACAAAGCCACAGTAGGAGAAAAGCAGACTATGATAACACCAACTTATTTCCAGAGGAGAAAACTATCTATGAAGCTCATATGTCACCATCAGACAATCATCCATTTCATAGATAAAGTTTATTGAAGTTCCTCAATAAAACTGGCTCTGTTTACTGTTCCTCCAGTTAAAAGCCTATAGAATAATTAAAATTAAAAGCCTTCTGAAGAATTAAAAAACTAGGAAAGGACAGAGCACTCCATTTTCATGTTCCATTACACAGGAGCTAAAATGACTGGCCATTCACCTGTGATACTGAAAATGTGCCTAAGGTACCCTTACATCAGGCAGCTTTGGTTGATCACAGCCTGAGTACGTGCAGAAGTATGAAAGGACAACAGAGCCTGAGGGGAAAAAAAGGCCCCATGATATGCTCATAGCCAAAACACAACCCACACTTATTCTCAAACTTAATTCCAGCTCCTGAAAATTAGAGATTCATAAGTTATAATCCCATTTAATAGGAATGCATCAGTTCCAAAAATAAATAAATAATACATGTCAGAGGCACTGGCATTTTCTGCATGACCTCAGCATGTTGTTTCATGAAGTAATTAAAATTGTGACAGCACTCCAGCTGAAACCTGTAAATCCTTAATGAATAACTCTAATGAACATTCAGTATTACTCAGTGTTCTGTCACAGTAAGTTACACTACATCACCCCAACATCCACCAAAAGCTTCATCTACCTAGACTTCAGCAAAGCCTTGACACCATTTCCCACAGCATCCTCCTGGAGAAACTGGCAGCTCCTGCCTCCCATGGGTGCACTGTTCACTGGGTAAACAAGTGCCTGGATGGCCGGGCCGTGGTGAAGGTGCCACATCCAACTGGGGCCAGTCACTAGTGGTGCTCCCCAGGGCTCAGTACTGGGGCCAGTCCTGTTTAATGTCTTTATTGATTATCTGGATGAGGGGATCAAGAGCATCCTCAGTAAGTTGACAGATGACACCTCGTTGGGCAGGAGCATTGATGTGCTGGAAGGCAGCAAGGCTCTGCAGAGGCACCTGAACAGGCTGGATCAGTGGGCTGAGGCCAACCGTGTGAGGGTCAACAAGGCCAAGGGCCAGGCCCTGCACTTGGGTCACAACAACTCCAAGCAGTGCTTCAGGCTTTGGGAAGAGCAGCTGGAAAACTGCTTGGTGGAAAAGGCCCATGGCATCCTGGCCTGTATCAGCAATAGTGTGGCAGCAAGACCGGGGCAGTGACCCCCTGTGCTGGGCACAGGTGAGGCCATGCCTCAAATCCTGTGCTCAGTTTTGGGCCCCTCACTACAAGAAGGACATTGAGGTGCTGAAGGGAGTCTAGAGAAGGGAATGGAGCTGGGGAAGAGTCTGGAGCACAAGTCTGATAACAAGCAGCTGAAGGAGCTGGGGTTGTTTAGCCTGGAGAAAGGTAGGGTCAGGGGAGACCTTATCACTCTCTACAACTACCTGAAAGGAGGTTGTAGGGAGGTGGGGGTCAGCCTCTTCTTCCAAGTAACAAGCAATAGGACAAGGAGAAACGGCCTTAAGTTGCACCAGAGGATGTTTAGATTGAATATTAGAAAAAATTTCTTCACTAAGAGGGTTGTGAAGCACTGGAACAAACTGCCCAGGGAAACAGTGGAGTCACCATCCCTGGAGTTACGTAAAAGACGTGCAGATGTGGCACTTGGGGACATGGTCTAGCGGTGGACTTGGCAATGCTGGGTTAATGGTTGGACTCAATAGTATCAAAGGTCTTTTCCAACCAAAACAATTCTATGATTCTATATTTATTACACCTACACCCTGCACAAGCTTGGAACTGACCCAGTTTTATCTTGCTCACAAGTGTCATTCACTGCAATTCATTGTCTGCTCTTTGTCTGGAGGGCAAACTCAATGCCAGTAAGGATGGGGGGGAAAAGGGAAATCAAAACAACAAAGAGAAAAAGCACAGGCAGAGCAAGAGATCCAGCATTCAGCCAAAGCAACAACACCAGAGCATCTTGAATGGGAAACCTGGCTATAACTTCTTAGGATTTACAAAATACAGACTTTGTGCTCTATGAATGTGGACACATTCCTAAGGCTGAAACAGAAAAAAATGTATTTCCCAATTCTCCAATACTGCTAAAACCAAAGAGAAAACAAAACTTGCTACTTGAACTAAACTGAAAGAATACTGTGAATTAGGCAATGCAGCATTCCAGACTGAAAAACAGTTTATTTTCATAGCAGTGAAAATACCAGGCTAAGCAACAGGCTCACACTTTTTCCCCCCCCTAAGAAACTGTTATATTATGATAATAAGTAAATAGGCAGAAGGGAAAAGCAAAATACAGCACAGGCACAAAGAGCACTCAGTGCAAACAAAACCAAAGCCATGGGTACTTGAGAAGCCTTCAATATGGCTCAGAATTAAATCCTACAGCTCCTCTACACTAACACCCTTGTTCAGGACTTCAGATGTTTTGTACAGGTGGGACTTCAGTGTTCCAGCACAACAATGACAAGTGACTTAAACCTGCACAGCACCAAATTTTTTACCCTTTACCTAAAGAAAGCTGATCAGTGGATGAGTGGAAGTGCCAATGACACCTCACAAATTCACTAAACAATTTTAAGCAAGCTTGAGAAAAGTCAAGACTAGGAAAACACAGCATATAGTGTGGTTCTAAGCTTTCCAAAGCTTGCACAAGGGAAGGAAACTATGATCTTCTTGAGCTTCAGAGGGCAGGAAACCCCAGCATGGCTTGCTCTGCTCAGCAGGTGCCAGCACACCTGCTGTCACCTGTCACCACAGTGGGGTGGCTCCCAGCTGGCAGAGGAGGGAAGTGGTGAGCTGGGGTAACTGAACCTTGCACCAGACCCTGCAGGACTCCCAGCTTCCTCATGCCAGAGGACAGACAGAGGGGACATGGGGAAAACACAGCCTTATTAAATCAGTGTCAGGCAAGGGTACTACAGCAGAGGAAGTACAGGGACACAGGAGAGAAGTTCAGGAGTTCAGGTTTCATCAAACCCCACTACTTATGAAAACATGCTCATAGGTGCTAAGAAAATAGCACTGTTCCTCACACAGAATTTAAATAGAGTCACACACACAACATACTAATTCTCCCAACAAATGCAGTAACAGAGAAAAAGTCCTTTAAGAAAGACATCAGCAGTGACATACTCAGCAAGTCATCAACTGTGTCCAGAAAAGAGCACCATCCCCAACAGTGCTTTCTCCCTACAATCCACTCAGGTCAGGGCAGATGGATTATCCCACACACACCACAGATACTTAAAATACCTGGGTACCTCAGCTCAGCTGTTTCTAGAGTCCACTCTCAATCCTCACTTCAGACCTTTACCATCTTCTAAACACAGCTCTTACATGATTCTCATACTCCATTGTATCCAAACACTCTCAAACATCACATTAATGTACACATACTCTTCTTTCTTGCTTGCAGTTCTTCACAAAGGTAGGTCATTCTGAATAAAGAAAAAGCACTTGGTTCTCAGCTCTGTCTTCACAGGTTTTCAGCATTACCTGCACCTCCTTCCTCCCAAGAGGCATCTGCCCTGGTCCTTCGCCCCATTTGAGTTATGTTCAGAACCACACAGCAGTGCCAGCAACCCTAGAAGGATCAGCCTGGTAATCAGTAGTATTTGAATACCAGGAACATTTCTTTTTCCCCTCATTTTCCGACAGTGTCTGTACAGGCTGTTTGATGAAAAGCCTCTAAAGCGATCTAGAGGAACTATCAGTAAAAGTAATCTAGAAAGTACTTCTATATCTAAAGCTATTACCTGGTAGCTGCCTACCCAAAACTGCTCCCAAAAAATCTAGGCATGTGACACGGTTCCTCTTCTCTTCCTGTATTCTCAGGATTAATACCTATCCAGTCAAGTCAGTTTGGATCAATATTTGTTCATGTGCGAAATGGTTTTCACTTAGGAATAATCACCAGGGAAAGAATCTGTATTCCCTTTGACCAAATAAACTGCAGGTGTCTAAAAAAAAACCAATAAAACCCCCCAACCAATCAAACTAAAACCCAACAAATACACTATAAAGATCTGTTTTCCTCAGAGGAAAAATTCAAATAAAAAATTTTACATGAACTGTGTATTAGTGTTTTCTTTAGATCAGGTTTCAACAAGAAGAGTACTCAGATGAAACACGATAATAGCAATTCAAGAACTGTCAGAGCAATCAAGGCTAATTTGTAGCCACCATTAAATTGCAAGGAGGAATTGCCAGATTTCAGCAGTATTACTTAGCGTGCCCATTTACTTTCAGCAAGACAACACATGTTCCTACTTCACAGGAAAACAAAAAAAGTTCCTATCTCGTCTTTTTTTTTTTTTTTAGTGCAGGATTCAGCAGTATTTAGGCATATCCTTAAATTTTCAGCACATGAGCAATTCTGAAAAGCTAATGAAAATACGCCATTTAAAGCCAAGTATGTATTTGCTGAAATAAAACATGAGGAATCGCAGTAGTCTTTAAAGCCTTTAAAGTCTTTAAAGGTGACAAAATTCTGCCTATGAAATCAGGTATTTTTTAACCCCCTCTCCAAAAACTAACACCGTTTCTTAATTTCAAAACCAAATGAATGTGGAAGAAGTTCTCTACAGGGCCCTAAGAAAGGTCAAGGTCTTAAACACGAATCCAACAATTCAGGGAGAGCGGAAAGCTGTGCCTGAGCACTGTTCAAATGCAGGTCACACTAAAAAAGGCTTTTGCTCCTGATTCTTTCTTTTTGCCTCCACCTCTTGTATGAGACTTGATGAGCAAGCACCCAGAACACTTAAGAGCAAAAATCTGATATACAGAAGAACTATGACCTCAAATACAGAAACCATGTTTTATGCTTTGCACAGGAGCTGGCGCAGTGGTTGTCCTGTACTGGAGCAAACGGCTCATGTTTTGAGTAAATAAAATTCCCCCCTTCCACGGAATGGGAACACAGCAGGCATGTGGCCACTGTCAGCCACCACTGCATCTGTCCACACTGTATGAGATCCCGTGCTTTCCTCTTCCTGGAGAGAAATTCCACATATCAAACCCCTGAGTTTAATAGTTCTATCAGAAGCAGCAAATAAAGGTCCAAGGTATTTATAAAAAGCCACTTAACCCTCTAGGAGTAGTTCTCTCATTCCCCAAACCTTCTAATCACTCAAGTACTGCAGCACTCTTCAGTCAGCATCTATCATGCACGTGTTAGGTACCACACCACAAAACTCTGCCATTTTTTAGCTGCCACATTAATAGAAAAATTACATTCAACTCCATTATTGCTCAGAAAGACACAGATGAGCACTATAGCATCCTTGAATCACTCCTCTCCAATCTGATTACTACCAGAATTGAGAGAGTATAATACTTCTAATTAAGTCTTGGATCTCACTCCTGCAATATTCCTGATATTTCATAAAGATTTTCCAAGATCTCACGAATAGAGTACACTTATGTTACTGATTTTAATTGGTAAAGAGTAATTTAAGCGTATTAAATAATTTCACAAATTCAACAGAGAGAAAACACAAACACAGTTTTGACCATCCCTTCATAAAAACAAGCTGTAACAAGTTTTAGAAGTTTAGTGTACACAAGGCAAAATGCTGCTTGGGCACAAACTCCAACCAAGCAGGTGTGAGAAGCAGGATTACTTACTTGTTTTCTTTTAAAGTGTATAAGAAAACATAAATTACTTCTAAGTCAGAATAAATCTTTTTATTTACACTGCTGAAGAAATATTAGCACAGACAAAACATAGAGATACTCTGAAAGAAAAGACAACATAGGAAAAAAAGAGTTACACAAATGAATATAAGACAAAGAAAAATCATTGAGTGAAAGGACAAAAGAGCAGGGAATGTCCCAAAAGCAGCCACCAAAAGCTACCTCTACATTTCCACCCACTGAGCCAGCTGACAATTCTCAAGCACAATAATCAATAAACAGAACAGAAACTAAATGCAATGGTTAGATCAACCAATTTTAATTTGAATTAACTAGGAAACTGAATGTCATTTTGTTTAGCTATAGTTAATGAAGCAATCAGCAATTGCCATTAAACTTAAAACTGTATTTCTAAATTATCTGAATGACAGGCAAACACTAATAATAACTTCCTTGGGAGTTCCACATAACAAATACCATTAAAGCAATGTTCAACAACCCTAGAATTAGCAGGCTTACCCTTTAAAACAAAGAAAAATTTAAAGTTTCACAGAAACCACAAGATGCCAGAGGATTTCACAGTTCGGGGAATGTGGATTAAAGGTTAATCCCAAACTCACATTTTTAAGCAACTCAGTTACTTGAGTTCTGCTACAGCTGATCAATGAGTTCACCAACCCATTCGTGACTTCTCCTCAACTCAGGGGGTCCTCTACAAAACCACCACTGAAGTGTGACACGTGAACCTGCCATGCAAGGATCCTGAATGGAACTGAAACCTTTCCAGAGAGGCAAAAGCCAGGAAGGAAGAAGCACTACCAGGCACCCACCACACTGTGGAAAAACTAGTGGGTCCTGGTACCTGAATGGTCTTGGGAAACTCAATCTGCTCTTTAAAGCTGTAGCTTAAGAGGGACGTGCATTAGACTGCACTTAGACACAAATAAACCCTAATTGCAGAACAACAGACTGGCAACTGGACTTACCAAAAGAATCTGGTGTTTGGAGTCTCTATCACAGGAAATCATTAGCAATAGGCTAGACAAACATCCTTCAGGAATTGCCTGGGTTTGCCAGATGTTGTTTTAGGACAGGAAGACAGACTACCCAATCTCTCAGTACTCCTTCTAGCCATAACTTTCTATCAGTCTACATAGAATAAAAGATTACCAAGGCTCTTCTCATCACAGGTTAACCCTTGAGATCACACAGGCAAAGATTTGCAGGGCCTTGGGTTCTTGCATTGATAGCAAGAACCCAAGGCACATGTCCTCCATTTCAAAACACAAAAGAAACTTGAGCAGCCTCATTAACCCCTGAGGGGCAGGAGCAGTGATGCCATGGAGTTGTTTCCAGGTTCTGCTCTGGCCAGGCTTCAGGTACCACAAGCTCCACTCAGGGTGGAAGTTATTAACATGCATCTCACAGCATCAAACGAGAACTTCTAAAAGGTGCAAGAAACCACCACGTAAAAACCCAGAGACCCAGGCTTTACTCAAAGATGGACCACAGAGGTAGCTACTGCTCTTGCATTACAATTCAACATCAAAACCAGCCCTAATAAAGCTAATTCCAAAGGAAGGGATGATTCATTGAACTCTTGTCAGAAATTTTTTACATTCACTGGGGGATTTTACATCTTTCATACTTAGTATCTAAAGTTCCTCTCTCTTCGAGCTAGCTGGGCCTTTCCCCTCAACCACCGAGAAAGCAGCACAGCTGCCTCCTCCTGATGCAGTGCTCTCTTTTCCATCACTTCTGCTGTTCTGGACCAACCTTCCTCTGCCCCTAAACCAACCATAGGGACATAAAAGTCAAATCTCTGCAAATCCTCATGGTGTCCTTCTGGTTTATTCCTTCTCAGAGCAGTGCATGCAAACAGCCCTATGCCTACTGACTCCTTTCTTCTCCTTTACTTTGCAGCCATGGCTAGTAGCAAATCCACTTGCACCTCAAAAATTTTGCTTTATAATTAACATCAGGAATTACTAGTCTTAAAGGATCAGACCTGCTAATAAGGTCTGGTACCTTCTGCTTTGTCTCCCTGCTACACTGAGGGCAGACATAAGAAACTCTTTTCACGTCCATCAGCCTCGCTCTGCAGCTGCAATAACAGCAAACAGCAGAGCAAGGAACATCAAGACACGAGCTCACCAAGAGGTAACAGCAGGAAGAAAAAGAAAACCTAAAACCAGTAGATAGAGAAGTAAGAGGATGGGGGGAAAACACCAGACTGGAAGACAGGCCAAGCCCCACTTTCAGCAAAACTAACTGAGGAGGTGTGATAAAAACCCTTCTGCCCCTCACACCTAGAACCTTTCACTCGGGAATTCAGCTAAATACACAGAGACTGCAGTTAGTGACAAACATGAACCCCAACAAATTCACCACAACTCTCACTAAGGTAGAGACAGAAAATAAAGACCAAAATAAGGGCTTTTGTTTGCCTACCATCAAACTCCTTTTAGAGCAGAGGAACGCTGGGCCAGAGTACATTTCATCAACAATATATTTGGGTCTCCAACTGAATTAACCAATACACTTCAACTGGACAAAACCAGATACATCCAGTCACAGCACACAAGTGGAGCACATTGAAACTATGCTGATTGTGGATTTGTTTAGGCCTCTACTCCAGTGAACTCTCCCTTGCACTTAAGACCTACAACTTTTGACCAAAAGACAAGAAAGAGCAATTTAAACACACTTGTCAGTTGTACCGTGTCAGAACACCAACACCCCACCTGTGAGGGCATAACCACAGCTGTGAGCGAGCTCCAAAGCATAGGGGAAGTTCAAACTGTGAGCTGGAGTGGAGGGTTTTAACCAGAACACTTGCACTGGCAAGTCTTTCTAAGCATTGCAGATTAGGTATGCTGTGCAATATTTTTTAAAACAGACCTCGGGTAATAAAATTACTTCCTTTAGTTGGCTTTGAAGTGGAGAAAAAACGCTGCAAGAACTAGAACTCAATTGGCTTTTAGCTGCCTGGCAAACGCTCTAATAAGAAAGCCCGATGACCTACATTCACAAGGCTCTGTACTAAACCACTATTACAAAATCCAATATAAAGCCTGACCATGTTTAAGTGTTTTCCATTAGCACACAGCAGTATCTTGTTAGAGAAATATGAAAACATGTTATTGTCTTTAGCGATGATGATCTTAATTAATCCTCTAAACACTTCTGAAACACGTTGTGTTGATCGTTCCAGGCTGCTTAAGTTCCCAACGCTACACAAAGACACCAAAACCCCTGCTTCTCAGTGGTGTAATGGGATGGTAACAGAAAGAGGAATGTCTTAAATATTCCCCCACTGTGAAAAACTGCATTCATAACAATTTACACCTCTGATGCTCCTTTGATAACCAACAGAAATGCACTGGTTCAGAAACTCGGTCCAAATCCACCAGAACAGCTTACTGTGATTCAGCTAACACACCACTCAAGTATTTCTTTACTTAAAGACACCAGCTCTCAGCCAGACAGTCAGATAACCTGAAGCAGATGTTTGGAGTTGTCCTGGAGAAGATATTATTAAACCAAACCCCCCTGTGGTAAATATCCCTAAAAAGCAAGTGTCTGAATGCCAGACAGAGTAAATTCAGTAGTGTTTGGAGGAAATATTAAGTTAGTCCTTCACTCTACACCCATAGACTTGGAAGAGTCCAATACATTCAGCTCCAATTCACATTAGCAGATTCCAAACACATAATGAGTAACACAACTCAAAGAGAAATGCCCTATTTTTTTTAAAAAAGAACTCTTTCAAAAATGCATTATAAAGCAGGTAACTAGTCAAAACAAGCAGGTTATGGTCAAAACAGAAAGAAAAAGACTGGGACAACAAAAAAGTCAAAGCAGAGATTCTCAAAGGCACAAAATCATAATTAAAAATCCACAGGCTCAGAAAATTCTAACTGCCCACAGCACCTTCAGGAACCCAAGTCTCCACAGCTGGGGCCAATGTCGTGGTATGTTGAAAGTAACTCACCCTGTTAGTGATGACAGTAGTGTAAAACACTCATGTAACCAAGGCAGAAAAATTAGGGTAAAAAGAAGACATTTTAATTAATTTCTCTCTTAATTTACTAAAACCCATCTCATCCTAAAAGCAGAAAAAATAGGTCCATGTAAAATCACTGCCTTTCAGATTGCATGAAAAGATACTACAGTTGAGGAGGCTTAAAAGAAGGTTTTATTTATCTGAAGAGCACAGCAAGAACACGCACACAAAGCCAGTGTCAAATTAACATGGAAATACAAAGAGATGCCTGATCCGCCGGGACTGAATTGTGAAGGGACTACACATTCATCTCGGAGTACATAAAACCTCCCATCACTCTGCAGCACTCATCTCATAGCTCCAAGTACAGATTTAAGCTAAGCAAGCTGCAGGTGTCCTTTCTAAACCAGAAAGGCAGTTGCTACAACACACAGGTTTAAAGAAGCAAAAGGTAAAGCAAATATCACTAGGGAAATAAATCCTAAGTTCAAATACTCTTTCTGAGAAGGAGAATACTCTTCTCTTCCTGTCTCTCCCCAAAAAAAAGACTACAGAGACTTCTTCATCATTGATTAAAATGGTAAATTTGGTTCTGTACATCCTCTGAACTTGCAAGAACCAGGTTTTCCCTATTTGCACCTCGTGTTTCAGGATCAAACCATATACTATTTAATCTACTGAACAGGTGATCTATTTGAGACAGCATGTTCAAGATATTAAATGAAGCAAATCAAAAAAAGGAATTAACATTGGCAAAAAGCTGTGAGCCCACTCAGAAGTGATGGACTCTCTCCTGAGGAGGAAGGAGAGGCATCACCATGGACAGCTCAGCCACCACACTCATCTGGAGCCACCAAGTAAACAGGATGGATGAGTGTATTCCAAATGGAACTCAGAAACTCCTCATACAGCAAGGAATTCCAGCTGCAGCACTATATCCAGCTGAGTTACTTCACATTAGGTTCAGGAGTACATATGGTTTGGGCAAAATTCATGGAATTCACATGGAGTCGCCACAGGGGAATCCTAATGCTGCAGGTTTCAAAGGCAGTGGTTAGAACCTGAGCAGATGAGTTAAGGTTTGCTCACAAGGACGACACTTCTGCCAGTGAGGCTACAGCAGCACAAATCTCTAAAGTAGGTACATTAGAGAGCCAGTGGGAAAAAATCATTTGTCTTAAAGAAGCAAACCTCAGTGAAAAACTTGTCTTCATCCATCAAGCATCAGCTGCTGACAGAGGTTCAATATCAAACTGGAACAACAAATGTGCTGACACAATATGAAAAATGCCATTTGCTAATTCCTAGGAGGCTACAATGCTCAACACCAACTGAGTTCAGGGTCAATTCTACCCACCTGTAAAAGCACACAGGCAGCTATGAATCTGAACCTTTCCAGCCAGCAATCCAGCTGCCTGTAGCACTTAGTGACAGCTACAGAGGAGGTGCCTGAAATCAGTTTTACACAGTACCTTCTCAGCCATAAAAGCCTCTAGCTGTAATAATGCTAGGCTAGCAACACCGTGTACTTTGCTTTTTTGGCTACTTAAGTGCATATCATAAGCCCTGTGTATACACTGCACTGCCAAAAAAACAAGCTAAAACAAAACAAGGCAAACACAGAGCAGTTTCAACACCTAAGTTATTTCAATAACTCTGCTTACACTGACCCAATTGTGTTCCAGCTCTGCTGGGAACTCGCTTAGACGCAGCTCACGTTTTATTAGTCTGGGTCATAAAAGTTATTTTGACGAGAAAGAACAAGGGGGTTTCAAAGAACACCATGGTTCCCATTCTCCGATTTACAAGGAGCAAGTACCACCCAGGAGCAGTCGCTCGGTGCGATGGGAGGATGGTTCTCAAACCTGCAAAGCCACTCCAGGCAGCCTCACACTGGCTACTGATGCTCTTTGGCAGGAGCAGCCCGAGATACCTGAGGGCTCTGCCGAGCTCCAAGAGAGTTCAACGCCAAAAAGAAACCCCAGCTGAGCGGCATATCAAGAAAAGCTGCAGTTTTCAACATGCGAACACCAACCATTTCTCCAAAGTTAATCATCTTAAGATTTTAAGCTCCGTGCCCAGCAGCTAGCACACAAAACTCCATCGCTGATTTATTTCCCTAAAAGAAGGACAAACAGAACTAGAGAGATGACACAGGAACCAGGATTTTTTTTCTCCTTCTGGCAGGCTCGAATGGCACTTTGAAAGTGAGTATTTTGTCTGGCTGCGTTGGCACCCGAGGCCCACAACATAAAAGCAGGTAAAGTAAGAAGCACCTGAAAACTTAGTCACGGCATCACATTTCCAGCGCTCGTTGCCCGTAGGGTTATGTAGATTTCTACCCGAGCTTTCACACTTTAACAGGAGCGTTTTTCCCTGACTCACAGGGTAAATCCCGGCTCTCTCTGATCCAGGCAGCCGGCACAGGGCACCGATGCTCGGCCGGGTCCCGGCTCTGTTTAAGCGCCAAAGCGGCTGTAGAGCCCAAACCGGGCCGGGACCAGCTCTAGGACACGCCGCCCCCGATCCGGGCTGTCCCCGGGGGCTCCCCCGCCGCCCGCTCCCCCGCCAAGGAGCAGCCCCGGCGCCGCCGAGCCCGGGACCCGCCCGCGGGCTGAGCAGGAGGAGGAGGGCGGCCCGGCACCCCCGGCCCCGCCGCGGCCCCGCCGCCCTTACCTGGCCGCAGCGGCTCGGTGATGCTCAGCACCAGGAGGAAGAGGAGGAGGAAGGTGCCGCTGTCCGCCTTGGGCACCATTTATCCTCCGTTCATCCTCCCCCGGCACAGCGCCACAAACCCGCGGAGAGGGACGCGAGGAGCGGCGGGGAGGAGGGGCCGCCGCCGGGCCCGCGGGGGGGGGCTGCGGGGGGCCCGACCGCACCGGGCTGTTCCCCTCCCTCCGCCGTCCGCCGCCGCCCCGGGGCGGGGAGCGGGCGGCCCTGGGTGCGGCGCGAGCGGCGGGAGCGGCGGGTCCGGCGGCCGCGCTGGGGCCGCTCGCAGGCTCCGCCGGCGCACAAGATGGCGGCCGCGCCTCCCCGCCACCGCCGTGCCCGCGGCGACACGCCCCCGCCCGCCGCGCGCCGCCCGACCAATCGGCTGCGAGGGGGCGGGGCCGGGCGCCGGGCTCGCGTGTGCCCCGCCCACTTACGGCGATGGGCGGGGCCGGGTGGCAGAGGGGGGCGGGGCCGCCGGCAGGGGGCGGTTGAGACTTTGGGGCCGTGCGCACCGGCCCCTCAGGGCGGTCGGGGGTCTCTGTGCCCCCTGGGACAACCCGCACCGATCCATCTGTGTCCCACGGGATGGCCACTGCCAGCCATCCCCAGCCCCCGGGGATGGCCTCTACCAGTCCCCTCAGTCCTCACCAGAACGGCAAGCCCAGTTTCTCCATCCCCCCGGGATGGCCTTGCTCAGTTCTCTTCAGCTCCCGGGACAGCCTCCACCAGTCCCCTCTCCCTCTAGGACAGCGTTTCCCTGTCCCCTGCTGGAATGTCCTTTCCTGCTCACCTCCATCACCACCAGAAAGCCTGACCCCAGCCCCAGGCACACTCCTCTGTCTCCCAGGATGGCCTTTCCAGGTCCCCTCCATCCCTGCTGCAATGGCCTTCACCTGCCCCTGCACACACTTCCCAGTGGCACCACCCTCCCTGACCCAGCGAGCTCCCAGGTTGACCATCATTTGCCTCTTCATTACTCTGCTCCCACCTACCCAGGGCAGGGTGGGACAGTCTCTGCAGGGGTGGTACCTGGGACATCCCCGCAGCCAGTGCTGGAGATGGCTGGGGTTTCCATACCCCCTGGAAAAACTACCTTCCCAGCTCCCAGGCCCAGACAGAGAGGAAATGCATAAAGAAAGCTAATTGTGCGGCTCAGGTCGTTGTTAGTGGCCCTGCAAGTGACAGGTGCCTGAAGGAATTTGACCCTGGGTGTTGCCACTGGGGAGGAGGCAGCAGCCCAGTGCCACAACTGGTGCTGGATGGAGGTCAGCCCAGGTGGCATTTTGGATCAAAAGGCAGTTTTAGCATCAACACCTGCTTCCCAAATTGATCTAGAATTTCCTCTGACAACTGGAAGTGTTTGGGCAGCGCCAGGGCACGAGCTCAGCCAGGGGCCAGGCACAATGGCAACTGGGGTCAAGCAGAGAGCCATCACCTTCCTCTGCAGGGAGTTCCAGCTTTTCAGTATAATCTTGTTCAGAGTCAAAGTCACAATCTGGGAAGCTGCCTGGGACATTTTTATAATTTTTTAATTTTTGTTTACAAGGTGTTTTCCACTCTTATGCTACAATTGGAGTTCTCAAATAAAACACTAAAACCATTTTGGCCCAATTTTACACACTCCTCGTTTCCCTGTTATTATCAGTTACTCACTATACCCAGCAACAAACTTCCCTCAGGGGTATTCCCGATGAATGTACAGATACTTCTGCTCCCCCTCAGCCACTGCCCCAGCCAGCTGCTGATCTGCAGGCATGGAATGAGGGCTTCTGTGGGATTCCTAGAATAGCATCTCCTCTGGCCCCACAGGAGCTGCTGCCGTGCTCAGATCAGCAGCACCAGGGAGGTGCTTTTTCCAAACCTAAACGTGAAGTTTAATGTGGCAGTGGAAATTGGTGCCTGTAAGGAGGTCCCTGGTGCTGGGGTAGCAGCAAGCTTGAGCTTGGAGCTGTGAGTCCTGGGGGCTCCAGGAGCACTGCATGGCTGGGGATATGTGCTTAGGGACACTCTGGAGTGCTCACAAGCAACAGGACATTGCCTGAAGATTTAGGCCAAAACCAACTTTGCCAACTTGTGTGTACTGCCAAATGCTGTCATGACCCGAGCGTCCACAGGGACCCAAAGCATGACAACATACTCAAGTGCAAAGCATAAGCACCAAACTCCCAGCTTTGCTCCTCCCATGGGATGCTGTGGGGACAGGCTGTTCTGAGCCTGGCTTCCTGCAGCACAGCTCCACAGGCCAGCCCTAGGCTGATCCAGGGCATTCCTTATCCACCCCAAACCGACAGCACCCAGGGCTGGGCATTGCACCATACACCAGGATGCATAATTAAATATCCTACGATGCCTCCACCATGAGAACAGGGCACAGGCTGCTTGGCCCTGGCTCTGCCCAGGGTGTGCAGGAGCTGGCATGTCCCAGGCACTCCATTTCCTACTGGGAACAAGTATTTCTCTAACCAGCAAGAGCAGAGCACCTGTGCTTCTGTGGTCAGGAGAGGTGGGGAGAAGGGGCTAAGGGGGGTGGTGGCTGAACCTGGCTCTGGTCCTGGCCTGACCCTGAGCTGGGGTTTGTAGCCAGCTGCTGTTGGGCCAGCATCAAATGCAAATATGAGGAAGTGGGAATTGCTTCATTTCCCACTCCCCTGAGTGAGCAGATCCATTTCCTCTATTTTTGCAGAGAAATAGCCCAATCCCCCAAAACAACAAAGTATCTCCAACCACAGCTTCCCTTCTAGCTAAATAATCAGAGAAGCAGAAAGCAGCAGAGAGCCCCAGCCCTCAGAGGAACCTGTTTTCAGGTGGATGAAAAGCTGCAGCCCCTGCACCATGGCAGGGGTGATTACCCCTGGCCCAGGGAAAGGCTTCTGGTCCTGAAGGTGAAGGGCTCAGTAATAAGACTTATCAGAACACGAATCTCTTGTGGTCTCTCATCTTCTATCCTGCATAGAGCAAGCACCCAAGGCCCTGGATGTGGTATTACAGCCTCAAGTCACATCACATGGCCCCAGGTCCAGTGAGGCTCCTGCAATTTCCAAGCAGCCCATAATCCACAGCAGCCAGCCCTGCCACCAGGAGAGCCCCACGGCCACCACTGCTCACCACCAACCACCCCTGCAGCCTCAGGAGAGCTCTGGGTGCTATTCTGGTTGAGGAAGTGCTTGGACTTTGCACATAGGAACTGGAACAGTAACAGAAAAATAACCTGCTGAAAAATGGGAGGAAAAGAGAAAATCACAAGTCATCAAGAACCAAGATGGCTTTTCACACTAGATTTGGCCCTGTAAGGCAGATTATCCGCCACTGCTATAGCAGCAAAAATATCTCAAAACAAAGAATTTACTGATTCCCTAATTACAGATAGCAGGGGCTGAACTGCAGCAGGAAGCAGAGACCAGATATTACAGAAACAGCCAATCTGAAGAGCACTACAGCCCCTTCAAGAGATCCAGTTTTATAGCATTCAACTGAAAAGAAATTACATTTCCAGAAACCGCGTGAAGGCCCTTCAGTGTGGCAGAATCAAGACTGTGACTTTAGTACAGCTGTCTAGGTTAATTCACTTGAGGGCAAACACAAAACCAACACCATCCACAGGATATTTAATGCAATCTGCTTTTAGGCCTGAATTGCACAACACGGAACTAACCACTCTCAGACATCATATTTCCCTTTCTGTTATTCCAGCTATACCTTGGTATGAGCACAACCAGTTTAAAATGCCATGGCAGACACGTCACATCCCGCTCCTGACCCACGTGTACTCCCCATCCACAGCCCCTGAAACACTGCCCATCTTCAAGTACATCCCACACTCAGGAGAGAGAACTGCCACACCCACAAATGGATAGGAATCTCACGTCTACTCCTTGCTCCTGGTCCCCTCAGCGACCCAAACTCCAGGCCACGGCCTGACCATCTGCCTGTGCACTCCAACAGAGAGCTCCTATGTTTAATGGAGATAAGTATTTCACTATGAAATAAATAATTAGTATTTGAAATTACCTAGGAGCTTGATTGGTATTTAGCCAGTTCTGTCCTTAAAGGACATCTCTGAAAGCATGGAAACTTTAGTAAATGGATTCCTTTTACATTCATTCAGGGGTACCTGAGAATAATATTTTAGCTTAAAGAAAAAACTTAGCCTTCAATTATTTCTGGACAAAAAAGGGAAAAATTATTAACTTCTTGAGTCATGATTCCTGGAAATGCCATGTTGATCAATTTATTTTTAAAAGGTGCACTATAAAACCCAAGTCCCTTGGAAGGGTTTTTCGGAGTCACGGACACAAGTTTTGGAAGTAGCAAGGGAAACCACAGAGGAGGAAGTTCTCTACCAAGACAAACACAGCATCCAACACCCCAGACCTTAGAGCAGGCTGCAGATCCTCAGAGCTGCACAAAACTTTCCATGGATGTTCCTTCAGTAAAACATCACATGATTATAGCAAATGTCAGCACTGCCAAGCGTTACACAGGCTATCTTGTACTCAGGTGTGGTGCAAGAAGTGCACACATCTGGCTACTTCTGCTTCCTCATAAACGGTGCTTCTCCAGGCTGGATCACACCACACAAGGGCTCATCCCACACACAAAGGTCAGCTCACACTGGAGTAACCACAGCTCTGAGAGCAGGCTACAAATGGTTAAAATTGCTTTGGGTATTTTTTTTTTTGTTGTTCTAAAAATTAGCCAAAAGTTTCAAAGAATGGGAGGAAAACACCAAAAAAAAGCCCCTGTGTGGCTATCAGAAGTACCACTTCTGTCCTCTAGAATGGCACTGTCATCCTGGTAGATGACTCAGGACTGTCCCCAGCCCTTGTGTTGTGATCATCAACATTGTCAAGTCTTTTGAGTCACACACAGAGCAGCTATAAAAACAAATCTGGTCCCTTCCCCTCTGCCAGCTGCAGAAGAGGGCGAGCCCAAAACCCCTGGAAAGAAAAGCCTGAGCAAAAGCAGCAAGGCAAATCCCATTCTGCACAAGTATAAGGAGTGGAGGAGGAACAGGGATCCTCTTAAGGACTGCTGGTTTTAATAAGATCACAAAGTTGGTCTAACTTGTGAACTGCATCAGTTTAAATTCAAATTAAAGAGAACCTCTCCAAAATTCTGTGTTATGTCTCAGCTGTGTCCTCTCTTCTGCAAAGTACAAACTCAAAGAAGTTTGACAAGCTGGAACAACGTCTAGTTCAGCCTTTTAGGAAGGCTTAGCCCGTTTTAGAAATAGATGTATCTGTACAGAAATGAATTCAAATGTGTGGCCAGCTTAAACAGAGAACATTATCTTCATTTTCCCAGTTTCCAACAACCAGTCTGCAGTTCTGAGCACAGCCAGGTCACCACCACCTTCCTAGTGATTGGAATATTCAGAGGAAATCAGACGCTTTTCTTCTTTTAGGAAGCTGCAGTAAATTGTCCGTGATTGATGTAGTATCCTGAGATACTGGTGTGTGAGACACTGTCCTAGACTGTGGGGTGCTCTGGGGTGTTTGGGGCCCACTGGCCGGGGTCTTGTAACCAGGAGTTCCTGTGTGGGCTGGGGAGGGGGTGTAGCTGGCTCGCAGGGCTTTGTCGGTGTATTTACTTGCAGTCCTGTTTACCAGTCTCTGCAAAGCTGGTGACATTGCTGGGCTTAGTCCTTTTGGAGTGAGGCTGAAATAGAATAAACAGTTTTAAAAGATGTTACAGTAAAAAATCTGCCTCTATCACGAAAATCATTATTGCCTCCACAGGTGAGCTCACTACCCACTCCCCCCACAGACCAGACCCCCTGCCTGCAGAAATCATCTTGCCTGCAGGTAAAAACAGCCTGTATCTCTAGAGACAAGTGGCAGAGAAACCTCCTACATCCCTCCCAAACCTGCCTCCAGTGGCACTGCCTGACATTTGCTTTGAGCCTGTTCTGTCCTTCCCCTGACCCAGCCACACAACTCTTACCGTGTCTCCTCTTTGCAATGAGGCAAGACATTGATCCACTGCTGGGTGGCTGTAGGGTAGAACAGCAATGCTGACAAGAGAGAGTACCAGGGACAGCCACCAGCCACCTTCCCTCAGGGATTAAGTTTTTTAATATCTAAATTTTTAATTTCTAAAATCTTTCAGTCCGAATGTACCTCTTCCTGCTTCCAGTATCCTTCCCTTCCACCATTCCTTCCTTTCTACATCTGCTGATTTAAATCCCATCAGGTAACACCCATCCCCAGTTCTGCTGTCAAAACAGAAGTCTCACCTGGCCAAGTTTTCTGTCACTTTTCGAAGTGCCTCCTGCTTCTTTGCTCGGTTTTTAGCTGCCACTTCATTGGCCATCTTGAGTCCCAACCTCTCACGGCGCCCAGGCTCCAGGATCTGTAAAGGCATCACACAGTTCACTCATGAGTGCTGCAAAAATGAGTTAAAGCCCCTTCACAGCTGGATTCCAGTGTACAGGGATCTAAACTACAGAGAGGTTGGGTCAGCCTGCACCTCTCTGCTGCTATAAAAAAGCCAGAGAGGACACAGAGACCTTCAACCTGCCTTAGCAAGTAACAGAAATGGTAAAACCAGTCCAGCCAAGGAAGCAGCCATTACCTCTGGCATTTCCTCCTGCTGTCTCTCCTAGACAAACAATGTCACTTGTGTCTTGCCTGGCCTGTAGCCAGCCAGCTCTCAGGCAAACACAGACATTGCTAAACAGCAGGAGAACCAGTCAAAGGCTTTGGAGTCTGACAAAACAAGAGGCACATACAGCAAATTACACCTTTCTGAAACTCAACAATCTCAGCTCGCATTCAGTGACACCAGCAGGGGACAGGTAGCACGCAGGGTTAGGTGCCATTAGCAAAGGCAGCATGTCTTTTCTACTCTCAATTGATACATCTGCCTCAGGCTGTGACAGTCAGAAGATCCAGACAGAGGGAAATCCTACAATTTCCACCCATTTATACATTAAAATCAGAGAAACAGTGTGTCTCTTCAGCTTCCTCTGAAAGCCCCTCTGTCTGGGTCCATCATCAAATACAGAATCTCATTTTCCTGCCAACAGTGTGTATTGCACCTCAGGTACCTCCACCAAGTGTCTTTCGTGTGCATCAATGCCCACCTCCACCCTCCAAGCACAAACTAGATTATTAGTCTCAAGGACTGGGAACACCACCCAGGGATGTGTCACACTCCACAACAATGTTAATCTATTACTTACTCACTTGCCTTTCCCTTCTTAGTCCTCCCCCCTAAAAAACAAATGGGATGTTGACTCCCTGACATGAAATACCTTGAAGGCTGGTCCAGGTGTTCTGTCCACGTAGGGTGTTTCTGACCCTTCCAGACGCAAAGGGGTGCTCTCAATTTCACCCCATGTCATAAAAGGAGACTCATTCACACCTAAAAACAAATTTAAAAAGTCATGCCCATGCAAAACATTTGACTGTCCATTCACCACAAAAAAGAACAGAGAAGCAAATTAGGAAATCCATACACCAAGGAGCCCCTCCACTGCAGAGGAAATCACAGCCAATGCAAACAGTAACGTAGTTCCCATTAAACTCCCTTACACCTTAAACTCCCAGGATTGCCTGTAGCTGTGTCACCCTCTCAGTTACAACAGCCAAGCACTGTCCTTTCTATGTGTTTATTTTTACATTTTGTGAGCTTTTGCCTAGTGACACTTTCACTTTTCTCTCTACAGTACTACTCTTCCCCTCTGCCACTGCATGAAAACTCCTTCCACACAGGGAACTCTTTGAAAGTAAGAAAACAGGCAGAGGACTTAAGAAACATGTTACAGCCACATGTACCCTCCAGTCACCTTGGGGCCACAGTGACTGTGCCTTGGCCAACAGCTGCAGAACAATTTCTAAGAGCCCGATTAAATCTCTGGCTAGAAAATCGCGCTGTCCAGCGCTTGGAAAAGGGACTGACAATGGATAAAGGAGGTGTGCTACAAACGCCACCTACAGGCTTCCCGGAGGGAAAGCCCCAGTACGGTCAGTCTTTGGCATAATGACAAAAAACCAGAGAAACCAGCGTGGCTCATGAAGAACAGTTATAAATTCAGTACCATGTTTCAACTGAAAGAAAAATAATCAGTCTGTTCTAACTGAAAGCATCCCGCAGCTACTACATCTGAACCAAAGGAATCTATAATACACAAGTGCATGCAGATAAAGGAAGAACCTAAAAAGACCTGGATGAAAACAGTGGGTTAGACTGTGAATGAAGTGAGATATGCCACATCTTCTGAGCCAGGCTGAACCATCACTGAGTCAGGACACACTGACACAAATACTCCTCATTTTGAATAAGAACCTGAGCTTATTAGAAGATTAGTGTTTGTGAAATTTTGAATTCTTATCTTTAAGCTCTAGAAAGGCATCACCCAGGGATAAAACAAGCAGCTGCAGCACTGCAGTTGCCAAGGGAGGCTCACCATGCCCCAGATGATTCCTGAGCAATGAATGGCACAGCAGCTGGCTCAGAGCCTTCAGTACAGTGTGACTTCCAGCAGTGTACTGGACTGAGATTTAAGCCCTGCACTGAGCTGCCATACATGGCACACAAAATGTCACCAGCTCATGAGATACACACAGACAGATACACACAGATAGAAGGCTTTACCTCCTTGTCTAACCCAGTAATGACACCCTGGTGTTGAACAAAGAGAGCATCAAAATAAGTGCATCTTAAAATAGAGAAATAAGAAAATTCTCTTACCAGGGGCAGGAGAGGGGGTAGCCACAAACCCATATCCGTTCACTTTTGGAGACTCCTGGGGTATCAGTTCTTTCCCATCTGGTCCCACTTTGCCCTGTTTGTACTGAAATAAAGAAGACAAGGCCAATCACGTGGAGAAAGGTGTGAGTCAGTTGTACCCAGCACACACACACAGCTCTCCTGGTGGATGAACCACACCAGAGGGCAGAGCAGTAACCAGGTTTTAGTCAGAAGAAGTAAGATTATCCAACCTGAGCATTGAGGGCTGCAGCTTGCTGGAGCTGTGATTTGCTCACAGCCTGACTAAAAGGGTCCTTCACAAAGCGGGTGTTTCGATGGACAACTTCCCTGGGCTTCTTAAAGACATCACTCTCATCAGGTACACCTTGAAAAGCAAAATGTCTTTTAAGAAAGGGCTCAGGTAACAGCAGGCAGTTGCTCTAAAGCTCCTGATCAACATGGCACTTGCCACACATTCCTACACAACACAAAACACATCAGCAATTTCACTGTGTATCTACAGCAACTCAGAACAAAATTTGCACTAGATACATGCTTTGTACCACCTGAAATCGAATTTTTAGTTTAAAGAAAAAAGTAAACAAGACTTTATTTTCTCTACTTCACTGGTTTACAGAAATTACCAACTGTACACTTTATAGCCAAAAAAGAAAACTGCATTTACAAAATTATGTATTTTCCTATATAAGCCCAAGTAGCACTCTTTGAGCAGAAGCAAAGAATGAATAAAGATGACAACAAAGTGCTCATAAGGACAGACTTGGCTCCTGAAAACGAGTGCTTTTATAATAAGATAATGAGCTTTTCAGAGACAAATAGAACATGATCAAAGTTTGGAATCAGAAAGTAAGAAAGAAAAGGAAAAAATGAGAAAATTACTTTTTTAAAACAATTTTGCATATCTGAGCTTCACAGAAAAAAAAACTTGTAAGAGCTGCTGCTCAGTCACATATAGAAATGCTGTAAGCACTGTTTGGAGTCAACCCACCAGAACCAATGCCTTTCCCATGAGACCTGTGTGCCTCACCTGTTGGATAATACATGAGGGTGTTCCGAGCTGTGTATTCCCAGGTATCCAGTCCAGCCTTCACATTCTCCAGAGCTTGCTGCTCTGCTGAAGGAAGTGCCAGGTTTTCATTTTGTCGCTGAAAAGGCAATAGGAAAAAAATTTAAAAGGGTGGGAAAAAAACACAGAGGTCTGAAATAGCCTCCTGCAATCTTTTATTCAGGCAGACACACTTTGGAGAGGTCAACCACAGGCTCAGCCACCTGCCCTTGCACACTTTGCATCAGGCACAGCACAAGCACTCTCTCTTTGGCAACTGGCATTGGAGAAACCATCCTGATCCCAGGTGAGCTTCCAAACAACCACTCCCTATGAAGCACACTATGCAAGGAAATGTAAGGTCTGACTAGAGTGCTGGCTGACAGCAAGACACAACTCCAGCACAAGACCAGCTCCAGTAGCTTCACCTTGACCTGAAACAACCCCTGTGCTTTGCAAGAGCTCTCCTGCTGCCTGCCTTTTAATTCTGGATGAAAGCATTCAAGATGTATAATGAGCCACAGAGGGTATTTTTACTGTAACAGACTCTGAGGGTTTACATTAGCTGGGATAAAAAAATAACACTCCCTCACAACAACAGCAGTAAACACTCATTTGTCAGTGCCAAACTTCATTAAAGGCACTGCAGCCCTCATCCATCACTGACACATCTGGCAGCACTGCCAGCTGCTCACTGCTGATGGTTAAGGATTGACAAGGCAGCCCCAGAACAGCTCTGTACCTGCCCCAGAGGGAGCTGAGGAGGACAGCACAGCCAGCCATGCTCACACAGTACTGTGCTTGGGCAGGTGAAGGGGGTAGGACTAGTAACAGAAAACTGAAATGAGACACACAGTCTAACTACAAACAATAAAGGGCTGATGGACAAACACCAGGAACTGTTCTCAGCTGCTCTCCCTGGTGCTGCTGCTTACAGAGGAGACTGTCAAGGACAGCAATATCTGCACTCAGTGCAGTGCTTTGTAGTCTCAAAGCTTTAAGAGGCAAATCCTCAGCAACTAAGTCAACACTGTTCTTACAGATGGGGAAAAAATAGGACTGCACAAAGAAGCAAAGAGCAGTCACAGGACTCAGGCTTAGCTCAGACTTAGTCATGATCAACCTATGCACCCACTATGCAAAATCGAGATCTTTCTACTCTTATTCAATATGAGTGATTTAACAGCCCAATGCAACAGCCAACAATTCTCACCAGTATTTATAGTAAGATCAGAAAACAGAAGGCAAGACAATATTCTGTTTATCAAGCAAGCAGGCGAGTGAAGTGGCATTTCCCTGCCGTGTCCCCGCGGAAGGGCAGTCCCTACCCGCGTGTACTCCTCCTCTGCACTGTACAGCCACGCGTGCTTGACCTTCTCCTTCTCCTTGGCCACCTCCATGATCTGCTCAAACGAAGCATTGTCTTCACTCGTGTGCTTGGCCAGGAAGGTGTCCAGGCTGGGAAGGGCATCTTTATCATCTTTTTCTGCTTCTCCTAACAAGAGGAGGGAAGAAGCCTGAGAAAGGTTAATGCCTCCCTTTCTGTGAGAGCACTACATATAACTGCTAATCCTCCTGGCAGCGAGCCCTCCACGGACACACTGACAACTAACATGGAACTCGGTGAAACAAATATATTCACACAGGAATAAATCTTTTTTGGAACACATATAACCAACTTTTACATAAAACCTTTTATGGCCTTTATAGCTATTTGTTTTAATGGTAAAGCACATAAGAGGACAGCTGCTAGCAGACATTTGTAATGTGCCCTACAGACAGCTCTGCCCCTCCAGTCTTTGCTTACTGACAGAATTTATTTCAGGTGACACAGGAAAAATTTACTGCCTTTGAAGAGATGAGCTAAGTTAAGAATTTACACAGCCACAAAGAGAATTCACACAGATGACGTAAAACATTAAATGTAAAACATTACATCAAGTCCAACTTCAGCAGGATCATTTTCACCTACCACAAGGTTAAAGGAAAACTGCTTAAACATGTTCTAAGTACCCAAAACCCTTAGAGGAGACAGGGCTCACAAGAATATTTTCCTGCTGCTGAAGAATTCAGCTAGAGAAACAACATTCTCCTACCTTCTTCTGAAGATTTGATGCCACCTTTGGATTTACTTCCCAGTGGAAGGCCGCCTGGATGCACTTCTGGGGTTTCAAATGTGGCTGGGGTAACATCTGTCACAGAAAATAAAGGTTCACTTGGTTACCAGAGCACATATCAGGACCCTTGCTCTGAGGGTCATGTGCCAAACAAGTCACAGAAGGCACATCAAGAGGACAAATTAATTAAAAACTTGTGGAAAGACTCCAAAATACTGTATTCAATCCTGTCTAGATTTTGGTCTCATCTAAGACATCGTTTTTCTCCTCCTGGGAGAAATTCCCAGGAGAGCCACAGCCCAGTGTATTTGCCACCCTACCCCCTGCTTTTGCCTACAGAAGGAACAGCAGAACAATCCTAACCCAGCCCAGGGCCAGCACCTGCACTGGGGAGGAAGGGAAACCCCTGGTGACATGTGTCCTTTGTCACAATAAAGCCACTTACTCAAACCCCACTGAGAGAGTTCAGCCAGGGGCTGGGCTTTAATCTAAAACCCTGAAAGGGTAATATAAAATGTATAAAAATATAAAATAGAAGTATAAGAACAAAGTATAAATTAGGAGTATAAAAATATGAAAGTAATACAAAACCCTGGAAGTGAAAGGAAAACACAGAACAGGGCATTGGATGTGGGAACCTCTGATAACCACGAGTTTCCAACACCTTCTGTCCCTAATACATGATAATCTTACACATCTGTAGGTGCAACAAGAACCCCTAACACTACAGTAAGGGTTCAAAACACAGCTTAGGATTTCTGACAGCGTTAATATTGCACATTAGAGCATGTAACATTCCCCAGGGAGCAGGAACTTGGCAAAAGATGCCTGTAAGGAACAGTTATTCAAAAGCTGCTTTGTCCAAAACCCTTCCTTCAATAAGGAGTTATCAGACACCATCAAAGAGAGATTCAGCATCAGCCACCAGACAGTGGCTACTGCCCAACCTGGGACAGTAACTCTCATGCAATGTCAACCTTTAACCTTTTAGATAAGCACTGTCTGCACCAAGTTAGATAGCAGAGCAACAGTATCAGATACAAACTCCTGATGCCCTAGAGAGGCACTTCTTACAGGGTGCAGGTGTGTCCCTCGACGATTTGCTCAAGGAGGAGCCAAACTTGATGGCAATTTGCCTCATCTTCTCCAAGTCGCCGTTTTCCTCAGCCTCCAGATACTCCTTCTGCGCCCGCAGCTTTTCCACGTCGGGGAAGAAATCCCGCTGAATGATCTTCTCCAAACTCTGCAAACAGAGGCGGCTGCTCAGCCACGCCGGGACACCCGGGAACGCCAGCTGAGCTCGGGGCCGGCCGCGCACAGCCCCGGGCAGGACGGGCAGCCCGCGGGCCCCGCGCCGGTGGTGGAGCGCTCTCAGCTCCCGCCGCAGGCCCGGGGGGCGGCCACGGCGCTGTCCCGACCCGCAGCCGCGGTTACAGCGGGCAGCGGCCGCGGGTGGACCCGGCCGGGCCGACCCGAAGCGCTCGGCCCGGGCACTGGCGGAGCGGGGCCTGCCGGGCCCGCCGCCTCACCTCAATGTAGGCGTCCTCGTCCAGGATCTTCTTCGCCTGCCTCGGCGCCGGCGACGTCGCCTCCTTGGCCGTCCCGGCGACGGGGCCGGCAGCGGCGGCGGGCAGCAGAGCGGCGGGGGAGGCCGCGGGCAGCGGCACCGGCAGCGCCTCCATCGCGTCGGGCCCGGGGCGGCCGCGGCCTCTTCCTCCTCCGCCCCGTGACGTCACAGCTGCGCGCCACAGGGCGGCCCGAACGGCCGCGCGCGCCCCCTGCTGGACGGGAGGACCTGCCCGGTCCCGCTCCGGGACAAGGGATGAGGATGGGAACTGGGATGGGAGCTAGGATGGGAGCTGGGATGGGAACTAGGATGGGAGCTGGGATGGGAACTAGGATGGGAGCTGGGATGGGAACTAGAATGGGAGCTGGGATGGGAGCAGAAAGGGAATTGAGGTGGGAGCTGGGATGGGAGCAGAAAGGGATCTGGGATGGGAACTGGGATGGGAGATGCGATGGGAACCAGGATGGGAGCTGAGATGGGAGTTGGGATAAGAGCCAGGCACGATCCCCCAGCACCCCCCAAGGCCGCCTCAGGCCTCCTCAGAAAAACCTCAGGATCCCCAGACTCGGGAATGGGGAAGGTGTCCCTGGGGAGCAGGACCCCTGCCCAGCTGCTCGGGCAGAGGTGGCATTACAGTTTTATGGATCTCGGTGCTCTACAGGACGTGGGTTCTCTTTGTCCCTGCCAGAAACATGGACATGGCTCGTTCTGGCAGGACCTGGCTGCAGCACAGAGAGCTGAGCACTGGCTGTGCCAGCTCTCCCATCACAACCCATGGCTCATCCCTGCCTCAGGCTGTGGGGACAAACCGGGATTTCTTTATTATGGAACAAATCACCTGTTCAGCAAGTGCCACCCCCAAAGCAACTCCGGATGCCACTGAGGTGCTGCAAATAGGAAACATTCATTTGCAGGATATTTTGCAAATTACAGCAGTAAACCAAGCACAAATACTATGGGTACAGAGCGCAGACAAGAAGGGGACTCTCTCCTCTTGAAGCACACACACTTAGCACTGGTACAGGTCTGTCCCCTGCACGCCGTGCCCGCCGAGTTATTTGCCACGTGAACTAGGTTTGCAAGAGGGATGTGAAGGTGCCGTGTCTGCTTTTACCTGTCCTCCTCCTCTGTGAATCACAGAGATTCCCTCTTGCTTCATTAGTGCCCCTCGGGTTATCCCCCCTGCAGAGCCCATCAGCCACGGGCAGCGGATGCTCTTGGTGTCACTCTGCTGAGCTGCAGCACCCACAGCACCCACAGCACCCACAGCACCCACAGCACTAGCAGCTCTCCTCGGGGGGTTGCTTGGTGCCCTGCAGGATCAGTGCTGAGGCGCTCGCCCTCTTCTGGTGCCGCCACTTCGCCCGACGATTTTTAAACCAAACCTAGAAAAATGCAAAACAAGAAAAGTGTTTTTGCCTTTCATGTATTACTGGGGAGGGGGGGAGGCAGCTACACTGCTGAGCTGTGCCATGTGAGCTTTAGGACACTGTAATACATTTCCTGATATGATCAGTCCCTCCACTACAGTCCTGCTCAGATACAGCTAAGGGGCACAAGGGAGTTGGGACCCTCCCATGGCAAATCCAGAAGGCACGCAAAGCACATGAGTAAGGAATATACACTTGGGTGCAGGGGATGGGTGAGCTGGGCACATCTGTGTGTTTATACAAGTGGTTCTGGGAGAGAGGCATCGTGTCAGTGGGACTGGATACCAGAACAAATCAGCCCAGCAGAACAGGTTTATATTCTTCCACTGTTTGCCATTCCCAAGTCCTGTTTTGTCAAGTACACAAGACTAGATTTCAAAACGAGGCCCTGGATCTGCAGTTCCTGAAAAAGACAGCCCTGGGCTGTGTTCCTGGGGGACTGCAGGAAGCAGCACCCACCGAGTGGCAGCACCTCACCTCTACCCTCTCCTCCTTCAGGTGGATGCGGTTTGCCAGGTGCTCCCGGGTGACGACATCTGGGTACTGGTTCTGGTGGAAAAGCGTCTCCAGGGCCTGCAGCTGCTCCTCGGTGAAGATGGTGCGGTGCCGGCGCGTCCGGTGCTGGATCTGCTGGAAAGCCTGCAGCTCGCTGGGGTTCTCCTGGGGACTCTTGCAGACCCTGACTGCCGAGTGGAAGAGCCTCATGGGCCAGGGGAACCGGGCATCTGCAAGGGGACAGGGAGAGGGACAGTGCTGGGGTGGGGAGCTGGAACACCTGTCTTGCTCGAGGCAGCTCAGGCACAAGTTTCACCCGTGCATAGTGCAGTCACCTGGAGCGGGTGACAGGCTGAGTGGTCCCCACACAAGTGAGAGAAGAGCTTAGGGCATCATTTGGGAGAAGGATGCAGGTGGGGAGCACTGGCTGGGTTTTCCTCACTCACTTACCAGGTGCACTATGGCCAGCTCCAGAAAATGGCTGGAAACTCACAACCTGGCAAGGAGCTGTTTTGGTCCTGACACGGGGGATTTCTGAACTTTCAGGATGCTCTTGAACTGCATTTTTAAGGGTTTGCTACTTTTTTTTACCCTAGATGCAGTAATTTTGTGAGATGTAGCCAAAACTCTTTTCCTTAAGGGACAAGTGAGGTTCTCCAGGGCTGGTGTTGTCAGGAAGCACAGACACAGCTCTGCACTTGGGCAGCATGGTCATGGGGCCCCACACTCCACATCATCCTCTCAAGAGTTTCATACTAAACCAGTAATATCAGAAATAAAGAGCACCTGCTGCTTTTCAGACTCTGATAACATTGCAGATTGGATGCAATGGATTCCAACTGTTGGGAGTTCTGCTGAGAGCAGAGCTCAGCTCACTGGAGCTGGGGTCTGAGACCAGCATGCCCAGATGCCACAGTGTCACAACACCCTGGTTTTCCCCCACACCCAGCACTATCACCAGCCCCCCTGTGAGCCCCACGCCACAAATCAAACCCAAACACTCACCCAGCCAACCTGGTGAGTCCTGCAGGGAGCGGGTGCTTGTGTGAGAACAGCAGCAGCAGCCACAGCCTGCCCCTTCCAGCTCTTCCTCTTCCTCCTCCTCCTCCTCTTCCTCCTGCAGGGAGCTGGCTGGGATGGTCTCCAGCTCACACAGCCCTTTGGGTGCGCAGTCTAAGATGCTCCGTAGGCACAGTGGGACCAAGACCTGGGGGCTCTTCTCCACAGGGCTGGAGAGGATGTCCTCGATGCTGAACGGACACGGCTTCTTCGGGGCTCTCCTGCTGGGGTCGGCGTCTGCTGCTGGTTCTGAAGTCATCCTGTGCTGGGAAAACAGGCAGCCTGGGCTGAGGGGGTTTGCTCTGCCTGCACTAGCTCCGTAGTGGGGTCTCACAAGGAAAAGGACAGCTTATATGGCTTTTTAAATGGACTGCAAAACCATCCAGAACCGCTGCTTTGTGTTGGCATTTCAAGTGACTGTCATTCTCGCAGCTGAGTTTTTATTTCATACACACGCACACTTTTCTTCCTTCTGACCCAGCTGCTTTATGGCTGAAGCCACCCTAAATATATATAGAGAGAGATATAATCCCTTTGGAAAGAAAACCGTAAACCCCCCTGTGAATAAAATAAATTCTAACTAATCTTGGCAGCTTTGTGAAGGGTTAGTGTGGATCTAAGATTTAGCTAATCCCACAAAAATGACTGGAGAAGGAAATCTGATTTCTCCATCTCGGGTGTAGATTTGAGGTGGTTATGATCTCCATTGTGCTGCAGCCTCCGATCCAAGGAAGGGGGAGGATAGCTGTTCCCAGCCCGGAAATGGACCAGAGGATTAACTCCTTAAAAGAAGCAAATTATCCCTTTCTCTGGCCAAATGAAAGCTTTCCCATCAAAAGAGAGCTGTCATATCACACAATATGAGAGAGGAGAGAGTTCAGCTTAATAAAAAATCATTTTTTAATGACAGCACAGCCTTTGGCTGAGACAGAACTCTCTGTGAAAGTTGATTTATTTTCTGCTGAAAGCAGAGAAATTGTGTTTTCCCTCCTTCCCTTTTCCCCCAGCTCTGCTGCACTAATCACTCTGATAATGCAGATGCTTTGCATGTATCCAACATACTCTCTGTAAGGATTCAAAGCCCTTATTAAATTAGATTACTGGCAGCTCACAGCAGTTCTGCACCATAGCTTAGTGGCATGTAACCACCTCCTGCACAGCTGAGCCACGCTCCGTGTCGGGAAGGGAAGGGGAGGACTGATGCTGCCGTCTCCATGTGCTCTCGGGCAGGCAGTGAAGTCCTGTGGTCAGTGAGCCCAGAGCAGCCAGGACAGCTGTCTGGGGCAGCCAGGCTTCCCCAAAACCAGTTCAATTCCCAGGCCCTGCCCAGCCAGAGAAACTGGGCTGAGGCTGCAGCCAGGAACAGTGACTCAGGACAGGAGGGGATGCTTTACAAGGGCAAACAGCAAGGCCTGGCAGAAATAAGTAGCTGGGAATAAAATGAAGAATGTTCGATTGAGCTCAGGTTGCTTAGGAAAGTTTAAACCAAGTTCTCTTGCCCTCAATGTGGCTTAAGCCAAGGTGAGTAGCCAGGCCTCAGGAGCTCACATGGGGAGTGCTCTCCCGCTCGGTGTTTCCTTGCAGGGGAGAGGAGTTACCAGTCTCTCTCACTACACACCAAGGACACAAACAGGTGGGTGCTGTGAAACCACTGCACATCAAACCACAGCAATGGCTCTGGCATCATGCAAAGCTGACAGCCAGTTCCCAGGAGAACCCCCTCTCAATCCCCCTTCTTTTCTCCTTGGCCCTGCTCACTGCCTGCCCTTCCTCACCTTGGAGGTATCCCAGTTCTGGGAAGAGAAGCCCTGTGGCTATTCTACCTGTGACTCACGTAAAACCAAACCATTATCTGTAATTCCATTCCTGTATTTGCCTCTCCTTCAGCTGTTCCAATGACATAACATGGATTATAACCATGGTCTGTGAATCTTTACGTGTTTGCTGCAGGTTTGAGAGGAAGACACCCTTGTAGCTGCCCAGTCTGGATATGTTCACTGCTGCCCTGCCAAGGTGTCAGCGCTCCAGAGAGACACTGGGGATGTGATCCCCTAACACCAGGGACCATTGCAAGCTGCTCTCAGCTTTAATTCATGTCCAAACACTGGCACAGAATGGGGAAGTGGGGCAAGGTCCTGCTGCCCACACCATGCCGGTCCAGAAGGACTGTAGGGCTGGTGAGCTGGGACATGCCATGGCAGGTGCAGGATCCCACAATTTCTGCTCTTGGCTGTAATAATCATAAGCCTGAAGCGGATTAATTCTCCTTCCCCATCCCTAACAAAGGACCCCTTTCCCTGGGCTCCCTGGCTTGGCCCTGCCTTCCCACAGCACACGCATTTAGCCTATTAGGATCTCCGCTGATTGCTTTCTTTCATTCCCCTCGTACCTTTCACTTCAGAAAATGGACTGGTAATACTTCTTTTATCAAAGAATTATGGGATTTAGGATCCAGATCTTACAAAGAGACTTTTGATAGCTGCTGGTAATCAAATCCCAATCGGCAGACACTTCTCTGCACTCTGTTACCGGAGAGGAATAAAGGAAAGGGATTTTTGATGTTCTGTTTACTGAGCCTCTGGGAGATAGGATCGCTGGGCTATTTCATATTAGAAAAGGAAAGGAAAATAAAACAAGCAAGAAAAAAAATGCAGACAAGAGAGGACAATATAGATATAGATAAAAAGAAAAGAAACAGGCTCTTATCATTTTCTTATTGGTTAAGGAGATTCCAAAGCCATTATAGAGGATTAGCAGAAAGGTTAATCTGCTTTAGCTGTTCACTTGTCAAAAGTGAATTTATAGGGTTTGAAAATCCTTCCTATGGTGAAACAAGAAAAAATTCCCCTTTTCCCTCCCTTGCCTCTCCTTTCTGCAGGTAGCACAAGGGAACGGGAACAGGAACATTGGTAACCCTACAACATGGGAGCACCCTCCTCTGCCTTGCCCCTGCCTGGGTGCTGGCACCTGTGGAAGCTCTGGTTTGGCAGTGCTTCTCCCCATTCCATCATCACCTCTGTGGGGTGGCCATGGTGCTCAGAGAACAATCAGGTCTGAGGGATGTGACCTCCTCGGTCTTACCTGGGACGAATCCTGGGCTGTTTCACTGACCCCCTGGCTGGATTTGGGCTTTCAGACTGGTTTCTACAGCAGAACAGAGATGGATGTTTCTGACAAATGTTGCCAAAAACTACAGGCTGGGTGCTCTCCATCCCTAAGTGCAGTTCTCGACCAGGGAGCCACATCTCAGCATCCTCCTGGCCACCCAGTGCAGCCACAAGTGCATCTCAGCCAGCTTTCCTGGGCTGTCTGTGACACTGGCTTATCCAGTGGCATCAGCAGCTGATGCCCAACACTCACACCAGTGCCACTGTGAGAAAAAACACAGAGTAAAAACAAGCCTTCAAAGTCAAAAACAAGAAGCACTTTCTGGATAGCTGAAATTCAGTGGAATGCATTAGTCAGGTGCTAAAACTATGATTAACAAAACTGCAGAAATAATGGAGTCATGGAATGGTTTGGTTTGCAAGGTACCTTTAAAGGTCACCTTAAAATTGTGCCTATTAAAATAGTTCAACCCTGTGCCAACTGATAAAAAGAATAAAATAATCTGGATTAGATGATAATTAACATCTAGTGTTATAATAAATCTGTTTCTCTCTCTCCAAAGGCCGTTTCATCCCCTGGGAAGAAGTGGAGTCTCTCCACTGGGTGTTGGTGTTATTAGTGATGCTGCTGGTAGGGATGCTGGACACCAGAGAGGGTACCCACGGTGCAGAAGGAGGACTGTGGGGTACCAAACCTCCTCTTCTGCAAAGAACCGCGATGGAATGAGACAACTATTTCACCCTGACGCATTCCAGGTGGCATTTCAGAGATCTCACACCACCTCACATTGACCAAATCCCTCCGTGCTCGGCAGGCAGCACCGCGTCCCTGTTTTTCAGCCATTCTGGGGTCTCTCGCTTATAATTGACTGTGGAAACAGTTTGGGATGATGATGATGCTTTTCAGCCCCTGGCACGCAGCCGGCGGTGGATCCAAGGATTCGACTTCGCGCGCATCCCTCCTCCCGAGCGGCGCTCCCGGAGCCCCGTGGTGCCCGGGGGAGCCCGGCGGGCCGGGGGACAGCGCTAGGGGGGGCCACTGAGCCCGGCGGAGCCCGCCCGAGCTCCGGAGAGCTCTATGGTCTGTGGTGCCGGCGCTCCCGGCCATGGGAGCGGAGCGGGAGGCGCGGGCCTGCGCCGCCTTCTACGGGACGCTGGGCATCGCCGCGCCGGTGCTGTCCTGCCTGCGCTGCCTGCGCCAATTCGCGGGGTAAGACCGCGGGCCCCGGGGAGGGAGCTCCCGGTATCCCCCCGCTTGCGGGTCCGTCAGGGAACCCCCGGTGTGGAGCCCCCGCATCGCCCGGCGCGATCTCGTCATCCCCCCGAGCATCCCCCCGGCGCGGGCCGGCAGGGAGGGAGTGTGAGAGGGTCGGTACCCAGCAAGGGGTTCGAGCTACCCCCACGTGTCCCCAAACCCTTCCAGCCTGCTCTGTAGCAGCAGGGCAGCAGTCTTTAGGATTTTTCATGTCCTTCTGCACCGCCCGCCCCGCCCCACGAAGGGTTTGCAGGCTCTAACCTTTGAGGAGTTCGTGTCGTTTCCCCCACGCGATCCCCCCTTCCCCCCAGTGCAATGCTGAGTGCAGTTGGAAGAGAGGAGCCTCGCAAGATGGGCCACTCCAACCCTGACACTTAACAAGCTGGAGCACCCCGACCCCGATCCACATTGCACTGGAACGTTCCCACCCCAGACCCGACTGAGCCAGGGTATTCCCCCCACTACAACCTCCACCGGGCCGGGGTATCCTCACCCCATGCCTGTGCTGTTCCAGGAGTACTGCCAAGAGATGCAAAGAGAAGCACCTGGAGGAGGCTCTGCTGCTGACCCGGGTGCTGAGCGAGGGTCTGCAGGCGCTGGGTGAGGCAGAGGCACGACCCCTGCTCCGCTGCATCCTGGCTTTCCAGATGGAGGCAACCAGCAGCTCCAGCTCCTTCCAGAAACTGGAACAGGTCTGTAACGCAACCGGCTGGGCTGCGACTTCAGAGCAACTGCTGGCCAGAAGTGCAAGGTCTCACCCCGCTCTGCCTGGCCCTGGCACGCTCTGGAGCAGAGCATCCTTACTGGAGACACTGCAGGCTCTGCTGGTAGCACTCTGCAGCCGGTGTCTCTGGGGGGTCTGGGCACAGTGGCTGACTTGGGGTGTCTCCCAGCAGATGGTGACCCAGCTGGCAGTGGGAAAGGAAGCTCTCCTGGCCCAGGAGGTGGGCACGCTGCTGGCCAGCCTGGCACTGCAGGGAGAGGTGAGAGAACCCCAGCTGTGCGGTGGCACTGACTGTGTGTGACAGGGACCTCCTGGTTGGGGTTGCTCGGGGTCCTTCACTTCACTTCCCACCATTCCGGGGATTTGCCCTTGGTTGCAGCTGGCAACATGTGGCTGCCCATCACACCAACCCTCTGCTCATCCCTGGGGCAGCTTCTGGCACAGGCAGGACCCTCCTGTCCAAGGCACTGAGCCCCAGCATGTCATCAGGTGGGACAAGCTGTCCTTTTGCCCCTACAGGTGCTGTCTCCTGGGGACCTTCAGTCAGGTCAGTCTCTGTTCCTTCCCCTCTGCCCACACTACCAGTGCACAGGACATCCCCTGCCCACCCAGACTGGGTCCTCTGCACTCATGGGAGGGGGAGCGGGGATCAATCACATCTGTGGGATCTCTGCAGAGGTCCCAACTGCACAAAATGCTCTGCCCACCCACCTGGGACAGCTGAAAACCAGGCAAGCCAAAGCATCCCCAGCATCCCAGCCCCGTTCCCACCTCACTTACCAGCACCACAGCCCTTGGCTGAGCTGGGGGAGCAGGGCTGGCTGTGAGCACAGTGCTGGGACGGCACTGATGGTGTCCCCTTGCCCGCAGTGTGCATGTTCCTGGAGGAGAGCAGCCTGGGACGGCAGCACTGGCGGCAGAACCTGGCCCTGCTGCTGCAGCGCCTGGCCAGCACCCTGCACTGGGTGCTGCAGAGCCAGCCCGTGCCCGGCAGCACCTGGGGCTACCTGGGCATCAAGGTAAGAGCTGGATTTCGGAGCAGGAGAAGGATCAGTACCTGCAAGGACTGGCTGGGCACTGGCAGCAGTGTCCAGGAGGGGTGTAACACATCGAGCTGCTTTAAATGGCCATTCCCAGGACATCACTGCTTTTTCGGAGGTGAGGGATACTGATGGCCATCCCTGTGGCACCCATCCCTCCTGCTCCTCCAGGCCTGCCTCCAGCTCTTCCAGGCACTGCCAAAGGATGTGGCCCCCCTGGTGTGGAGCGCAGTGGGGAAGAGTGAGACCCTGCAGAGCCTCTTGGGACTGCTGCTGGAGGTGGCCTGGGGGAAGGTGAGTAAGGCTCTGAGAGGGATAGGGCTGCCTGTCCCAAGGAGCAGAGCAATGCCATCCTTCCTAGGAGCTTTCCCCGTTCTCTTCCCCAGGGGAAGCCTGCAGAGGCAGCCCAGTGTCTGGCATGTCCGAGGGACCCTGTGTAGCTGCCTGCAGGGGCATGGAGGAGGCAGTTAAATGGGGTTTGGTTTTAAATGGTGTTTTGAGTTGTGCCTTTGCCTCCCCTGTGAGTCCAGGCCCCGAACAAGGACACGAGGCTGCTGGCAGGCACAGCCCTGAGCATGCTGGTGAACACGGCCCCACAGCCCCAGCGTGGGGCCAGCGCCACACTGACCCTGTTCCAGCTCCCCAGCCAAGGTGGGTGCTCCATCCCGAGCTGGGAATGGCCTCTGGCAACGGGTGACAAGAGTGTTTGGGTGTAAGGGGACAGAGGCTGGTGCCAAGCCGGACTCTGCTGCTGTGTCTGTCTCTCGGGGTCTGGGAGTCCCAGCTGCCTCTGGCCATCTCCCATGGCCACTCTGGGATGAGCCAGGGTGGTTGCTCTCAGAGCAGCATTTGGCTTTGCCACCTTCCTGCCATCCAATGCAGCCATTTTCCATCAGGCACTGGGGAGCTGAAGTTTGGGGAGCTGGCGGTGGAGGTCCCCCCTGTACTGGAACCAGATGGGATAGAGAAGCTGGTGCTCACCAGAGGTTTGCTGACATGCTGCAAGACAGACATCCTCAGCTGCCAGCTGGAGGGCTTCCCTCACAAGGTAGGGAGTGAAAGTGAGCAATAAGCTGCTGAAAGAGCAGGAGAATCAGGCAGCATTTTCCTTGCCTGTCTCACAGCAGGATTTTCTCACCCTGGAAAGCCTGTGCCTGCACCTGCCTATTCCCTGAGCCACTGTGCTCCCACAGGCCTGTCTGCTGCTGGACATGGTCTTTCCTGCTGTGTGTGCCCTCACCAAGGAGCAGAAGGACTGCCACTACTACTGCTTCCAAGGTAGGAAGTGAACCTCCCTGCCACAGTGGGGAGGTTTGAAAGGTTCCCTGTGCTTGTGGTGCATAGAGCTCCCATGTGCTTCGTCTTCTCCCTGGGAAGATGCTTTTCTGGATCTTGGTAGCTGGTTTGGAAACTGCTATTAATTTCTGCTCCAGCCCCAAGGACGCTAAGCCTCTGGGGCTCTCATGTACCTAAAGGAGGAACTGCTGCCACTGCACATGGAGTCCTTAAGCCCCCAGCCCATTGCCGGCTCTGCCGCAGGCAAGTCTGGGGGCAGGGGCTGCAGCAGAGCTCTCTGCTTTGGCAGCCTGTGCCCTGTGGCTGCAGCGCCTGCGGGAGAGCCTTCCTGCCATCTGGCACCTGACGGGGACCCGCATCCTGGCCCAGGACACCCACCTGCTCCAGCAGGTCACGCAGCTGCTGTGGGACAATGCTGAGACCCCGGTAAGGCCAGGGTGCCAAAGGGCCATACCATGGCAGCCAGGAACAGCCCTTCCTTCAGCCCCAGCCCATAGCCACCCCTGCCTGTTTCAGCTGAATACACCCCCTGGCCTGTGGCTGCCAGGGCAGGGGCACCCACTCTGCTGAGGGCGTGGCACTTGTCACACACAGGCTCTGCAGGGCCATGTCCCAGTGTTTCACCTACCCTAGGGCAGCACCCACCAGCACAGTCCCAGCCTGTCCACACTGCTGGCTCATTGCCTGCCATCCCCATATCCCCAGCTCCTAATCCCAGGGTTACCAGCCAGTACTGAAAGTCCACAGCCACAGAAAATCAAGACAGGAGAGGGAGCCCACCTTAACCCCTCCTGTTTGCTGTCCTTCTCCTGCAGGTGGAAGGGGTGTCTGAGTTCATCCACAGCTCCTTCCGACTGCTCCTGGAGATCTACCACCTTGAGTGCCAGCACTTCCAGGATCAGGAGAGACCCCTCTACCAACAGATGCTGCAGAGGGTGGTGTCAATGCCGTGGCAGATTAAAGCAAGATATGTGCCCCTGTGTGCCATCATCCCCTACATGGGCAGCCAGCAGGTAGGGAAGGTGGGGAACAGGGAGGCTTGGTTGCAGCTGGCACTGCTGCCAGGGAGGCACAGCCTCTGTCCATTGCCTGTCACCTTCTACCCAGCTCGGCCATGTGAGCAGGCAGCCTTCCCACCCAGGGGGGCTGTTTTAGCATCACCCAAGACATGATATCCCTTGAGTAGTGAGCTACAGCAGTGCATCCCTGGAGAGTGCCAGTGGGAAGGGAAGCTTTGCCTGTTGGTGCCCACCTAAAGCTGACCAAAAGCAGCTTGAGGTGGTCAGTGCCAGGGCTGACTGCAGTGTAGTCTGTACCCAGATCTGTTGCTGCCATATGCAGCTCTCAATCTGACAGGGAGATAAGGGTCACCTGCCTTTCCCCCAGGTTCTGGATGCCTACCCGGACCTCCCGCAGCACCTCCTGAACTGCCTCTCCACCAACCACCTGTGTCCTGCTGCTGCCGAGGTCTACAAGGTGCTGGTGCGGCAGCAGCTCAGCGAGTGGCAGGAGGGGCAGCAGGGCACAGAGGCAGCTCTGGCAGAGCGCTGGGCACAGTGCTGGCTACCCCTGCTCTCCCAGGCCCTCCGCTCCCCCCTGCCCATCCTGCAGAGCAACGCTGCCAACCACCTCCTCACCTGGACCCTCCGGCAGCTCCCGGCCACCCAGGGGCCGCTGGCCATCCAGTTTGGTGGCCGGGACACGGCGTCACTCCGGGCTTGGGTCTCGCTGCTGAAGGCACAGAAGAGCGTGGCAGGGGCCCTGCCGCTGCGGGACGAGGCTCTGGAGCGGCTCTCCTGCTGCCTGGGTGCCCGAGAGGAGGGCATTCGGCTGGCAGCACTGGGCCTCCTCTGCTGCAGCCCCAGCACCAACCAGCCCCTCTCAAGCACTGAGATGCAGCTGCTGCAGGAGTTCCTGCCCCTCAACCTCAACTGCGACTCCTCCTCGTTCCGGCAGCTGCTGCAGGCAGCGGTGCGGAAGGCGCTGGTCCGGCTGCGGGACAGCTCCCTGGCACAGCTGCGGGGGAAGGTGCCGCGAGGCACCGAGCCAGGCCAGGGAGCTGGGCAGCTCAACCAGGCAGTAGGTGAGGCAGCCGCCCAGCACCTCCACCACAGCCCCAGGGGATCCACAGGTGGGTGCCCAGCCCAGCATCCCTCACTGCTGTGTTCTCTGCCTGCAGCCTTCGTGGAGTGGCTGCTGCAGCTCAGCATCGCCTCACTCAGCCCGGGCTCCAACTACCAGAGGAAGAAGACGGCTCTGCTCCTCCTGGCTGCTGTTTTGGAGACCTGCACAGACACCTGGAGCCCCAACAGGAAGAAAGGCCAGCCCCCACGTGAGTATGGGAAACCTACCTGGAGTATCACCCCTGGGCTGCAGGGGTGATCCCTGACAATCCCATCCCACTGCCCCATGTCCCCATCACAGGGACCATGGCCACACTGCTGAGCTACGCCAAGCAGAGAGGCTGCTGGGACTTCTTCTCCCAGCCCAATTTGTTGGCACTGCTGAGCTGCTTGCAGGACAGCACTAACGAGGTGAGCCTCCTAAAGACAAAGAGAGGTCATAAAGATGCCTGCCTTGGCATCGAGCAGGCTGAGAGGGGAAACCGACCACGCTTCCCATTCTCCCATGTCCCACTTTCCCCCCACCTCTTCTCTGTCCTGGCAGATCAGAGACTTGGCCTCGGAGCTGCTTGTCCGCTACTTCCCTGCTACATTCCCTGAGCCCATCGCCCTGGCACTCTTCCAGCTGGCCCAGGACACCCTGGGCAGCCCCCGAGTGCAGGAGGCTGAAGCTGGAGCCGTGCTGATGAAGACCATCCTGCAGAAGTACGAGCTCCTGGCCCCTCCCTCCCTCTCCCTGGGGTGGCACAGGAGCCCCGAGAGTGCACTGGCAGCACTGGTGCCTCACTAGTTTGCGTTTATATCTCAGGGCAGCAATGGCTGGCATTTGCGACAGCCTTGCAGTGGGGAGGGTTGGGGCACAGGAGCCTGCACCAGGGGAGGAAGGAACCTCATGGCACAAAATGAGCAGGAAACTCCCCAGTTGTTGCAGCAGTGTCTGCCTCTTGCCCCAGGTCAGACAGTGGCACCATGAAGAGCCTGGCCCTGGAGGCCGAAGCAGCCCTGACGCTGCCCAGCCGAGGGCTGTGCTTCGCCCAGCACCTTCTCCGCCTGCTGCAAGCCCAGTACACGGTGGCACGTCAGGACCTGCTGCGGGCAGCGGCCACCGCACCCATGCACGGTATGGCCCAGCCTGGCAGGGCAGTGAGCAGCTCCTGCAGCAGCTCCCCAGGAATTAGAGCAGGCAGGAATTGCACAGGCAGGACTGAGGCCACATGTGCTGGTGCCACATCCTCGCCTCAGTTTCCTTGTATTGCCACTCCCCCTGCCCAACACGCCCTCACCCAGGGCCCTGTCCTTGCCACTGCCCATGAGCCACATCAGCCACGGGCTCAGGCAGGAGAGCCAGGGCTGTGCCGGCACCGCAGTGACCAGGGGTGGGTGTCCTGCAGGAGCCATCGCAGCCCTGCGGAGGTGCCTGCTCCAGGTGCCGGAGGTGGCCGTCTCCATGCAGGCAGCAGAGTTGGCTCAGAGCTGGCAGGAGCTCCTCACCCGCCTCGTGACCACGGTGAGAGACGTCACCTCCTTCCTCCTGGGTGCTCTGCAGAGCCAGCAAGGCCCCGGCGCCAACGAGCAAGGTGAGCATGTCCCCATGGAGGGAACCAGCCCTGGGAACCACTGACAACTGAATCACAGCCATTCCTGACCCAGCAGCCCTCCAACCTGGGTGGATGCAGTTGCTTTGGGCTCAGTGTCTCTAGCAGGGGACAGTGCTGGGGTTAGGCACAGAATGTTGGCCAGGGAGTGAAGTCCAAAGCAGGACACCTGGGAAGGATGCTCCAGGTGTTGGGAAGAGGGTCCTGGAAGCTGCAGGAGCTGGGCAGAGGATCCTAGAAGCTGCAGGAGTGTGCCTGGCTTTGAGTCCCTTTCTTAACTGCATGTAGAGGCAAAAGCCTTCCAGAAGCAGCAAGGCACCTGCAAGATGGAAGCAGCTGGAAGAGCAGTGGGCAAAGGGCAGCTGCAGTCCTGAATGGGGCACATGGCAGGGCAGGAGCCACTAGGGGCCAGACAGGGATCTGTCCCCTTGAACCCCAGCAGCACCCCCTCCTGCTGACCCACACCACCCTGCTCAGACAAGGCTTTCCCTTTTGCAGCTGCTGCCCCATCATTTGCAGACATGGGGAATGCCATCGGCTCCCTCATCATGCTGGGGAAGGACCAGGGGCAGGAGGAAGAGGAGGGGGACTCAGTCCTCCTGTCAGAGGAGCACAGCCTGATCCTGACATGCTGCTGGGTGTCAGTGAAGGTAGGGATCCCTCCTCATGGTAGTGGAAGAGGGGCAGCCTGGCATGGTGCTCACCATCCCGCCCACCCCAGCTGCTCTTCACCTCCCCTTGGGGCGTTCACCCTTGCTGGGGATGAACACGGGGGAATCTGTCCTTACCTCAGAGCTCTCACACACGTCCTCACCCCTTCCAGGGAAGATGCAACCACCAGCCTTCCCAAAAGCAGCTCCCCTCCCTGCCTGTGCTTATGAAGCTCAGCTGGTTCCCAGACACTGACAGCCCCCAGTTGTGGCAGAGCTGGGCTTCCCAGGTTGCAGCCCTGCAGCTGCCCATCCCAGCTCCTTTCTGACAGCCTCACAGCTTATCCTCCTCTATGCCAGTCTTGCTGACCTTCCTCTTCTTCCCAGGAGATTGGGCTGCTCCTGGGGGGCCTGGCTGAGCTGCTCCTGGCCCCAGCACTGCCTGCCGATTTGGGCCCCCTGCTACCACTCCCCACCCTGCAGATGGCCACCAGGGTGTTCCAGGAAATCCTGCTGCGCTGCCGGCACTGGGTAAGAGCATGTCCTGACCTCTTGCCTGCCCCTTCAGCTCTGTCCCTGCTCTGGCCTCACTGGTGTGGAGGGAGGGCGAGTGGAACAGGGCAGAGTCTGCTCCAGGGCAGGACGTGGGGACAGCTGGAAGCCCGTGGCTGGGATCCCCTGTCATATCCCCACACCATCATGTCTGCTTGCTTTCTCCTTCCCCTTTGCAAAGAGGTTTTTGGGGCTGTGGGGGGCTGGTGGATGCAGCCTTTGGGGTGCAGGGCCCTGACACTGCTGTGCCCCAGGGAGCAGTGGAGGGCTGCAGCATGGGCTTCACCAAGTTCTGTGCTGCTCTGCTGAACCACCCGGATGCGGAGCTGCAGGCCATCCCCCGGGCCGTGCTGGAGCAGGTACTGTGCTCGTTGTGCTCCTTGATTCCCCCATGCCCCAGGGAGCCCCGGGGTTGTTTCCCTGTGTCCTCACTCCCTGGGGCAAGCGCCCTTCTGGCAGCCAAGATGCTGGTGCTGGGCACTGCAGGGCAGCTGCAGGCTCCATGCAGCAGGTTTCCAGCCATATCTCAGTGGGTTTTGTCTCTCTGCCAGGGCTTGGAGGCGCTGAGCGGGCCCCGCAGCAGCTCGATCACGCGCCGTGCCGCCGGCTTCCCCATGCTCTTCCTCTGCATCGTCAGCGGGGAGGCCCCGGCGCAGGCACGGCCCCTGCTGACCCGCTGCATCCAGACACTGCTGGCCTTGGCCACCACGGCACTGCCACAGGACTGGGACCAGACCCTCGACCTCCCTCAGGTGGGTGTGGGGCTCCTGGCTGCTGGAGCCTGTTGGGGACAGGGTGATCTGCACAAGGTCCCCTGAAGGGAGCTGCACTGGGTATCCAGTGTTGGAGACCTCAGACCTCTCCAGTGGAGACCTCAGAGTGAGCAAAAACCCAAAGTCCTGACTGTGCTGCCCAGCCCAGCAGCCCAAGAGCTGCTGGCCCCTTGGCTCCCCTGTCTTTTCCCACCATCTTTTCTTCCTGTGGAAGCACGAACGCCCTCCCTGCCCAGTGATGCTGATCCCTGCACTCTCCCCAGGTGTGTGCCCTCCACGTGCTGCAGACGCTGGTGCGTGGCACAGGGCTGGGTGGGGCGGTGCTGTGCCACGCCACACCCATGATGGCTCTGGCGCTGCGGGGCCTGGGCTCGCCGTGCTGGGCCATGAGGAACGCGGCCATCCAGCTCTTCAGTGAGTACTGACAGGGAGAGATCCCCACACCCCCGGGTTCGGAGCCTGGCTGGGGTGAAGTGCAGGGGGTCGGGCAGGGTTGGATGGGACCTGATGCTGCATTCTCTGTCCCTGCAGGCGCCCTCACGTCCCGGCTGCTGGGGCAGCCACGGAGCCACGGGGAGGGCTGCCCGGCAGAGGGGGTGAGCCTGCCCGCCTTCCTCGGGCAGCACCCAAAGCTGGGTGCTGTGCTGCTGGATGAGCTCAGGGTGGCCACAACGCCCATGCCAGGGGGGCTCCGTCTGCACCCCGCGCTCCACGCCATCCTCACCCTCCTGGCCCAGCTGCATCCTGGTGCTGACAGTTCCAGCAGGTAGGGGGGCAGTGGGGATGCTCTGCCTCAGCCAAGGACTCCTACAGTGGGAGGGGGTCCTATGGTGCTGGGGGTGGCCCTGGCTCTCAGGGGGTTTTGCTCTGACTAGAGCATCACAACACGTTGCCTTTTTGCTCCACAGCTCCTCGGCTCCCTTCCTGGGGCCACTGCTGGGACTGGCAGAGAGCCCCATCTACGCCGTGCGAGCGATGGCTGCCAAGGCCCTGGTGCCCGTTGTCCCACCACCCCGGCGCCGTGGGCTCCTCCTGCAGCTCGCCTGGCAGCTCCCCGCGGCACCCGGACGGATCCGCTCGCACAATGCTGTCCATGGGCACCTGCTGCAGATGCGGGCGCTGCTGGCCTCTGCCACGGGCACCAGGGGGTGAGTGGTGCCAGGCTATCCCCCCACCTGCAACCCCTGTGGTCACTGCGTGCCAAGACACAGCTTTTTGGCCACAGAAGGGCGGCCAGCCCGGCGCTGTGCCTGTGGTAAGGCCGTGTCTCCCTGCAGGCTGTCGGCCGAGGCGCTGCGCCCCGTGGCTCTGCAGCTGGAGGCGCGGGGCTGGCTGCTCACCCCTGCCCAGCGCTGCCCGCTCGTCCGTGCCGCCTTCCTCCAGGTCCTCGCCCTCCTCCCTGCATCCTTCAGCCCTGGCTTCGCCCAGCACATCTGTGATTCCATCAGCACTGAGCTGGGCAGCCTCCTGCCGGGGGGAAAGCCAGGATGTGCCGAGCCACAGGTACTGCTGCCTGCCGGGAAAATCATGGCCATGGCCGGACTGGCAGTGGGCCTGGGCGGGGCACAAGGACCGCTCGCTCGAGGCTGAGCACTGGGAGAGGAATCCTGTTTTTTTCTGCAGGTTGGCTTGGCCGTTCTCCACCAAACCATGGCCCACTTCATGTGCAGCGAGGCAGCTCAGCTGGCAGACAGCGAGCGGATTGCTGCTGTCTGCTCCCTTGTCCAGCAGCCCAATCCCGATGTCCAGCTTGCCATCCTGAGCTGGGTGGTCGCCAGGGAGGGAGGAACATGCAAGGAGCTGGAGAAGGCTCTCAGGCTGACACTGCTGGTATGGCAAGGCTCAAAAAGTCACCAAGTAAAGCAGGGAGTCCCCAGCGCACCACACAGATGGGATCCCTGAGAAGCACAGTGTTCCCCAGGCTGAGGGTGTGTGGGTGTGGGGCACTTGCCTGGTTGACACCCCGCAGTGCTGGGACCACTAACCATGTACCTTCTTTCCCGTTGTCAACTAGGAGAGCTTGCGGTCGGTGCTGCGAGAGAGAAGGGACAAAGAGTTCCTGAGATTGTACCTTGAGGCTTTGCTGCATCTTTACAGAGATCCCTCATCATGGTCTCAGGAAGCTTCCCACAGACTCCAGGGCTCCTGGGCAGCGTGCCTGGAGATGCTTCTGCACATGGTGGAGGCTGAGCGTCCTGGCCCCGACCTCCTCTTCCAGGCGCTGTGTGCTGCCAGCCTGCTGCTCGCCCACTGGTAGGTCCCTGCTGCTGCCGGGGAGCTGCCCGACTCACCCAGCAGATTCTTAGTCCTTGCTGGAAACTGAGCCGTGACTTCTATAAATCACAGCTTTGCACCTGTGGGTCCTGTGATCTCAGCGCCCCTGGTGGACTTTGGTCCCCGTGGCGGAGCGGGAAGGTGTGCCTGAATCCCCTGTCCTTCCCTGGCCTCTGGCAGGTTCGGGGACGAGGACGGCCGGCTGGTGGAGCGCTGGTGCGCGGCGCTGGAGGACTGCTGCCGGCCTGCTTCGTGCGAGGTGCTGCGGCTGGCGGCCGCCCGCTCCCTGCAGACGGCGGGGGCCGCTGTGGTGCGGCGATCCCTGCGGGCTGCCTGGCCCTCGCTCGTCCCCGTGGCTTTGCGGTAGGTCCCCGAGCCCATCCCCGGGGACGGCTGCACTTACAGGAGCGGTGCTGCCCCGTGGCCGCAGCACGTTCCCAGCAGCACTGCTCCCTGAAGCCCTAGCGTGCTGCAGGTTAATTGGCTCTGCAAAAGGTGTCCCCTGCAAAAAACTCATTGAAGAAAACCCCACTCGTTCAAAAATCACTGGCAGCCAAGAGCTTGCAGCCTACAAAAAAATGCCTGGTTGGCATTTTAATAGAAGCAGCCAGTCCCTTATGAGCAGCAGATGACACTGCTGGGTCCCTCAGTCCCAGCATGGTCCCTGCCCTCCCAAGCTGCAAGTTCTTGAGTGCTGGTTGTGCCTTTCACAGTCCAGGAGAAAAGTCCTTCAGGGACTCACAGAGACTGTGAGTGCTTCCCTCCCCTCCAGGCAGGCTGCAATACTTTGTGTGCAGTGTCCTTCCCTTCTCTTCTCTCTTCCCTTTCCCCAGGCTGATAAACATGGCCATTCACCTTCTGCAAGACGAGGAGCGGGAGGTCCGGCACGAGGCCTCAGGTTTTGCCAGCCTCCTGCAGCAGAACCCCAGGGAGCCACTCCGAGATGGCTGCACCTTTGTGCAGGACAATGTGGGGCTCCAGAGCCTCCTGCAGCTCCTTCTGGGAGAATTCGGGGAGCACCCTGAGACCTTCAATTCACTGCTGCAGCACCTCCCCATCCTAGATCTCAGGAGCATTGTGGAGGAGCTGGAGGCCAACAAGTGAGCTGTGGGCTGCTATGAAGGAGTGCAGGGTACCCTGGAGCCAGCCCTTGGCTTCACTCATGCCTTGGCTTTCCCTGCAGAGCTGCCAGCCTGTACAAGGAGGATGAACCCAACGTTTTTGCAGAGCCAGCCGTCCTGGCACAGCAGCTGCTCCCTGTCCTGATGCAGCTCCTGGAGAAGGTGCCTGCTGGCAGCCCACTCCAGGCCTCGGCTCTGCACTGGCTGGAAGCCACAGGCCCCGGTGTGCTGCAGGAACTGCGGTACTGCAAGCGCTGCTGGAGCCAAGGTAGGGCGAGTGTGGAGCCCCCAGGACAAGTGAGCTGGTGTCCCCATCCCCAGGCCAGCTTTTCCCTGAGAGACCCCACCATGCTCACAGCTCCTTCACCCTCTCTCTCCTCAGGGACTGGTGCCCACTGGGGGATGAAGGTGCTGGGCTGTGCCAAACTCCACACAGCCGTGGCCATCCTGCTGGTGAGGGCCCGGCTGGTGGTACGGGTGCTGCAGGTACTGGGGGAAGGTGCCACTGCTGTGCCAGGGCTGGACTGTGGCACCCAGGAGCTGGAGCAGGAGCTGGAGCTGGTGCAGGGGCTGCTGGTGCAGCATGGGCTGGCCCCTGTGTCCAGTCAGGGCAATGCACCAGGAGAGCTGGGACCACCATCTGGGACTGCCTGACACCTCCTGGCATGCAGTGGTGTGACACGAGACCCTGCAGTCACATCCCTCTTTGCTGGATGCTCTCTGGCCACCAGCCAGGCCTGTGGGTTCAGTGGTTTAACTCAGGGGAATCACACGCAGTGGGGGACACACTCACTTTGTTCCCACTGTTTTCTAACTGTCCACCTGACTCCAGTGCATCATCACCTTGGACTGTGCCCATGGCATCCCTGCCCTTGGCTCTGGCTGGCAGGGAAGGCCCCACACGCCAGAGCCCTCACATCCCCTTGTGCTCCTCAACTCCCACCACCTGTTTTTTTAACCAGTGTTTTTGTCCACGGCCGACCTGGGATTTCATCCCAAATAAAGAGGCCAAGAACATTCCCAGTGTTGAAGCCTTTTAATTTCCCTGCCCAGGAGGATGGGGTGAGAGGGAGCTGTAACAGGCAGCAGGAGCCAAACACATCCTGGGGCAGCAAACAGGCAACAGCCATTGGCTGCAGCGAGGGAACCTCAAATCCTAAGCCCCCCGCTCAAGCCCCCAGCCCTACGGGCCACCCTGGCTCATGGCCATAGGCAACTGATGGGTAGGTGACAACCCAATGCCTGGCTGAACCCTCCTCATTACATTCCACAGAGAGCTGGGCAACTGACAGTCCTCTGCAGGCACTGGGACTGCCCAGGGCCACAGTCCCCACTGTGGGGACAGAGACAGTCTGTTCCTCCTAGGGATGGGTGCTGGTTGCCACCCTGCAGCCAGAGTCCCATTGGATGAGGCTGGGGCAGCTATTCCATGAGCTGCCCTCTCCTTCCCACCTCCAGACCTAGGGCTGTCCCCACCTTGGGCTCCCTCCTCCCTTGGCCAGCCTGGCAAGAGCCAGGCCTGGCACGGCACATCCTCCCACCACAGGCTGTGGTACTACAGGCCAAGGCTGGACCAGGGGCCCCACCAGTGAGGTCACGTCACGCTGAGTGAGGAAGGGCACCAGCACCACCCAGTTCAGCCTCGCTCCCTCCAGTGGGAGCTGCTGAGCCCCACAGCTGGAACTGGACACCCTCTGGCACCATCACCCACGTGCAGGTTTTGGGTGTCTCTGTTTAATTCCTGTCTGCAAACCACAGCACAAAGCTGAGTCACTCTGCCCAGCTCACCCAACATTCACTCCAGGGAGTGATCTCAGATGCTCCATCCTCATATTGCTTGCCAATGGCAGCTGATTGCATGGCATGATGTCATGGCCGAGCATGACATCATGTCACTGCTGCAATCATCTTCTCAGTCAGATTTAACCTCTTGGTGATGTTCTTCTACCATTAATCACCACACTTCAGCATTTCCCTTATTTTTAATCTTTATAAGAAGGATTTTCTTCCCATTCTTCAACGAAGTATTTAATGGTAAACACAGGGAGTCGGATACAAGGGGGAGCAGCAAACCTGCAGAAGGATGAAATTATAAAAGACACCACATTTTTATTTCATCCCCCCACCTCCCCAGCATGGAGTGGTGCCATAGGGAGGCTCAGCTCACCTTCCCAGGGAGATCCTACACAAAGATGAGAGCGGGTGGGGAGCAGACACAACCCTCCTGCAGCCCCTCCTGTACCCACGAGCCCTGGCACCCCACCACAGAGGCAGCCACCCAAAATGTCCTAGAAGGGAAAATTGTTGAGAACTGGGGTGTGCCACAAATAATTAAATATAATTCAAAAGTTATATGTAGTTTTATATTACATATAAGAATACATATCGGCAGTTGTACTAGATTATCATTGTAGGTCCCTTCCAACTGAAATATTCTATTTAAATATATTTATTTTTATACTATATATCATCAATTTATAGTCCACATTATTGATTTATCTTATTATGGTATATTATATTATGGCATATTATAATAATAGTTTTATATATTAATATATTAAGAACATAAAAGAAAGATGCCTGAGGGATATGTAAAGATGTTCTTCCATCTGGGCGTGTCCCCCCCCCAAAATTACCACCTACCTGGCTCCTTGCAGCCCATGTCCAGTGCAATGGGCACGGTGGTGGGACACGTCCCCCCAGCATTCCACACACACCTGCTTGTCCCGGTGCAGCCGGCGGCTCCAGCCTTGCCCACGGCAGGGGGGTCCCACCTGCGTCAGGCGGAAATAGCCGCAGTAGCTGGGGAGGGGAGAGCTGGGGAGTGGGGAAAGCAGGGGGGGAGAAAGAGGGCAAATGGTGGGAAAAAACAGGGGGAATGGTGGTTGGAAAGCAGGGCAGAGGTTGGGGTTTTTTGATGGATCGGGGGTGTAAAGGGGATGTGGTTTTGGGGAGGCAAAGAGGCCGTGGCTGGGGAAGTGAGAAGGGTATTGGCTCTGAGGGAGTGTAGAGAGGCCATGAGTTTAGGGGGTGCAAAGGGGTCATGGTTTGGGGCAGCAGGATAATGGCTCTGAGGGTGGAGGGTGCAAAGGGACCATAGCTTTGTATGAGGGTGCAATGGGGCTATAGGTCTGCAGGGGGACAAAGGGACTATAGCTTTGGGGGTGGCAAAGGGATCATGGTTTAGGGGGTGGGAAGGTAATGGACCTAGAGGGATGCAAGGGGCCATGGAGGTGCAATGGGGCCATAGTTTTGGGTGGTGAAAAGATTAATGGCTAGGGGGTGCAAAAATGTCTTGGGTCTGAGGGTTGTAGAGGGGCCCCAACCCCACACATACCCAGAGGGCTCCCCCAGCAGTGGCAGCCCAGCTCTTCGCCAGGGATCTCTGAAGTCCCAGCTGAAGGACTTGGGGAGTATCTTGGCTACCTCTGGCAGAAGAACAGCCGTGAGGGGCATGTGGATGATTAAAGACACCCCGGGACAGGCAGCGGGGACGGCAGCACATGGGGTCAGCCACAGGAAAGGACATCAGGCACCCCACGTTACCTTTGGCTGTCCCGCAGGTTGGGTGCTCCCCCAGGCAGCCGCGGCGCTGTTTGAGGTCAGGACAGGGCTCCCCTCCGTGCCGGGGAGGGACGGTGACCTGGCGGCTGCGGGCCCTGCTGCCGACCCCACACGGGGAGCTGCACCCACTCCACGGCCCCCAGGGCCCCACCGAGCAGCCCACGGCTGCCAGGGGAGCAGGAGGGATGGAGGAGAGGGAAAAGAGACAGACCTTCAGCGCCATGAACAGTGGAAAGAGGAGTGCAGGAGGGATGCAGCAGAGGGGAGGGGGAGAGGGGAGGAAGGACAAGGGCCAGGGTGACCCCAGCAGCCCCTCTCCCCTGACCCCCGCCAGCACAGGGACATTGTGCGCCGCTTCCGCAGGATTTTATCCCTGTGCTGCATCGCGCTGAGCTGGGACCCCGCTAATCTCCCTGGAGATTAGGAAGGGCTGACTGTTGCAATTGTCCAGGGGGCCACAGCCGGCACCTGCCTGCCCGTGTTTGGGTCCCCAGGGTGGGCTGGCTCTCCATCCCCAAGCCCACGATCCCCGTTTGGCACCCCCAGCACAGCCCTCAGTCCCTGTGTCCCTGTGCAAGGCATTGCCTGTGACAGTGGCAGGGGTGTTGCCAGGGTTTGTCCTGCTGGGTCCCACACTGACCACTCTGAGGCTTGCAATGACAGCGCCACTGTCAGCTGCAGATCAGAGGCCACCCCTGCGGGCTCTCATTGGGACCAGCCAGACATTCAGTGTGGAAAAAAGGGGAAAATTCAGACATTGTTACAAATCCAGCCCAGCTGGCACCCTGTTACCGCTCAAAGCAGGGGCTAACAGGTACCAGCAAACACCCACCACCCAGAGCAGCAGCCCAGGCTGGTGTCCCCAGCCCCAGGCCTGGCCAGTGCCATGCCCTGTGCCACTCACCGGCGCGGCGGCACGTGGCGTGGTAGTCCTGGCAGCAGTCCCCGGTCCTCTGGCAGTACGAGTCGCAGTAGCAGTGAGCCCGGCGGGCGCTGGGGGCCCAGCACACGTTGTTCCTGCCCGGGCAGCAGCGGTGCCGGCAGCTGCCCGTGGCACCCACCAGGCAGCTGGTGGCCAGCAGCCAGCCCCCCCAGAGCAGCAGGCCCTGCATAGCACCGGGACCCTGCAAGCCCAGAGGGATGACTGCCCTGCACCTCCTGGATGCTGGATGAGGAGCGAGGGCTGTGCTGGTGGTGGGTTGGGATCTCCGGGCGTGCCGCACCGCCCCCGGGGCTGGGCGGGGGGACAAAGCCTGTTCCCTTCTGCTCCACTGCCCCTCGACGTCCCAGCAGGGCAAGGACTTCACACAGGTACCCAGGATTACTAATAAAGCACAGTGCATGGGACAACACAACCCTGGCGCTGCCTGGGAGCACATGTGAATGGTGCACTGCTGGCTGGGAGCTGATGCTCCCCCAGGAGCACCACCTTGGCACGATGGGGAGCCTTGTCCCCCACCCGCAGGGCAAGAGCTGCTCGCTGCTCACTCAGCACCGCCCAGACACCAACGCAGCTGCTAAAGCCAGACTGATTTTATTCAAATTGCGAATGTAAAACAGAATAATAATAAAAAAAAAACCAATAATGCAACCCTCGCTGGCTTCAGAGCCGAAAGCCGCAGGTAAACCGTGCCCGGGCTTTCCTCCTTCACCCTCCTGTGTTAAGGCTGAGCTCATCGCTGGCAACAAGAGGGAGGAGGGTCGGGGTAGAGCCCTGGCTCCTGCACAGCCCTCCACTCCCTCAGGAGAAGTTTGGCACAAATCGTGTGGGGCCAGCCTGGCGTGGGCAGGGCAGGGCTCTGGCCCCACGGCCACAGGTGTTAGTGGGTCAGCGTGAAGCTCCAAAAGCTACAGGATTACCTACGGGGCCACAGAGAGGCGGCGGGAGGGCAGACGGGGGGAATGTGGCAGAAGACAGGGGTTTGCACCCCCCGGCCGAGGGGCCGAGTCTGGGGGGCGGGGCTGCCCCTCCTCACCCCGGCTCGAACACACTCGACTGTAAACGGCAAGTGATGGGGGCACCCAGCTCACCCCAACCCCGGCCTGCCGTGAGCACAACTAAAGGCCTGGCTGTATGTGCAAAGTTGGGCAGCCCCTGCCCAGCAGCCCAGGGCTGAGTGGGACCCCAGGGATGGGATGCTGCACGCCGGTGGTCCTGGTGCTGGCAGGGAGGGAGGAGGAAGCCTTGGGCCACACCAGCAGGTCACTGCCCTCGCGGCCCGGGAGGTGCAGGGCTGTTGGGCTCCCCCTGGAGCTGCTGTGACCCAGTGCATCGCTCCCAGCCAGTGGTGTGAGCCCCAGCAGCAGCTTGCAATGCCACGTGTACAGCCTGGCATTGCACCATGGCTCTGGGCAGCTCTCACCATCCCCAAAAAGAGCTGCTCCCCAGGCAGACAGCAGCTCCTGGCTGCCAGGAGCCCTGGGCCACCTCTCCCTGGATAACCGGCACTCACACCTGATGTGGCACCAGGGGGAAGTGTCAGCAGGGGACTGGGGTGGGCATAACTGGGATGCTTGGGGTCTGGATGGTGGGATGCTGCTCCCTCCCTGCTCCTTTTAGCACATAACTAGTAATTTAACCTGCTCCAGCTCCAGAGCCTGTTCCTAAGATAAAGGTGGTCAGGTTTGGGGGGAGGGCGTGCGGGGCAGACCTGGCCCCTGCAGCGCCAAAGCTGGGTGTGGGCTTGGTCTCTGCTCTCCAGCTGCAGCCCTGCAGGGCCCGGGAGGCGGGGCCGCCTGGCCCGGCCCCTCAGTCCGTTTTCCACACCTTGTTGAGGAATTTGACCACCTCGTCGTAGATGATGAAGACGATGGCCACGTCGAGACAGACGCGGCCCAGGCGAGGCACCGTGCCCTTGTAAAACCTACCGGGGATAAAGGGGGCCGTGGGGCTGGGTGCCCTCACAGCCCCCTCCCTGCCCATCCTGCCCCCCAGCCGCCCCCACCGCAGAGCTTACGCCACGGGCCCTTCATGTTTCATGATCTGGTAGGCACAGTCCCAGGTGTTCTTGTACTTGTGCGCCTCCAGCCCCTGTGGGAAGGGGAAAGCAGGATCAGAGGCCAGAGCCAGGGTGCATGTGGGGGATTTTGTGGGGGAGGCAGATAGCTGGGGGTGTGCCATGAGGAACTGATCCCTCTTCGCTGCTGCGAATCACACCCGGCAGGGACATCCCCATCTCTGTGCAAATACTTGCCAGCACCAACCCCAGGTATCTCCCAAACCAAATCCCAGCACCACCATGTGCCTGCCCCAGGGACTATGTGAAACAGCTCCCAGCCAGCGGGTGGCCCCAGCCTGCTGCCGGCAGAGTGGTCCCACACCGTGCCCTGGCACCGTACCTGCATCCTGGTCTTCACTACGTCCAAGGGGGTGTTGCCAAAGACACTTGCAGCTCCAGCAATGGCTCCAAACACCCCCGTGATGAAGGGGTTGATAACCTTGTTGGGATTGTCCCCTGGGAAGGAAGAAAGTTTGAGGGCAGAGTAGTGGTGGGATGAAGCACTCATTCCCGAGGGAGCCCACAAGGAAGATCCCAGGTCTGGTTGCTCGTGGTCATGGTGCTGAGCTGGGGGCTGGAGTGTTTGGAGGAGACTGTCCAGCAGCAGCAGCCCCACAGAGCCCACACAGCACCAAGGGGCTCAGGGTGGGTGTGAAAGTGATGCTCCAGCACCAGGACCTTTCAGCCCCATGAGCTGGGGCCACCCCACCCTGTTTTTCATCTTCCTGCATCCTGGGTGACTGAGCCATGAGAAGTAGGGGGTGTGCTGATGGAAAGTCCATCCCAGCTCCCAAGGGTGGGCTGGGGGAGCCAGAGGCACAGCCAGGCTGGCCTGGGGGAATGAGGGCACCATACCTTTGTACCAGTTCTTGAGGGAGGTCATGACGAAGAAGCGGATGGCTTGGTTTGATCCCTGCTTGAGGACGGTCGCAGTTAAGCCCTGGTAGGTCCCCTTCAGTCCTGCAAGAAGAGAGTGTTGGAGGGGAGACCAGCCTCAACTGGCAGAGAAAAACCTCCTCAGGCCACCCATCCCAGCCTGTGCCCATCCACCACCTCCCACCCCGTCCCCACAGCACGGGAGTACCCAGGGGGTCAGGGTGCCGCTTCCCCGGGACTCACCCTGTTCCCGAACGATCTCCCGGACGCCATGGAAGAAACCACGGTATTTGGGGTTGGGAGAGGTCTGGTCATGGATAAACTTCACCTACGAGGAGATGATGTGCTCGTCCTGGCTGAGGTAAGGGCAGGTGTGATGGCCCCAAAGGGCTGTTGGCCACCTCTTGCCTTGTGCCAGGGACAGTCCCAAGACCAGAGCCAACCCATGCGGCCGGGCTACACTGGAGAGACCACAGGGGAAGCCTGTGCCCATGGCCCGCAGAGCATTTTGCAGAGCAAAACCTGGGAAACTGCTGCTGTAAGCAGCCATGTGGGTTTACAGTCCAAAAATGGGTGACAAGATTGCTCCTGAGTGTGGGGCTCCTCCCCAGAGGGGGGAAGGGGCCAGGAGCACTTGACTTGACCTCCAACAGCTTTCCAGCATCAGATCCTCCCCTACAAAACTGGCCTGAGCAAACTCATGTGGCCCTCAGCTCCCCAAAAGTCAGGCACCCCTGGCTCTTGCACCCTCCCCGCCAAGCCCAGTGAGGAGTGCCAAGGCAGGGGACACTGGCAGCTGCCTCCCACCCACCTTCACGGTCTCCATGGGGCAGACCACCGCCACAGCCTCGGCCACGCCAGCCCCCAGCCCGCAGATGAGGCCCCGCGTGCTGTCCAGCCGCCCCTGCTCGTCTCTCATCTGGTTGCTGAGGAACTCGAACATCCCGAACCTGCAAAAGAGCCACTGTGCCAACCCCTGGGCACCCGGACAGGGGGCTGCACCCCCCGTTCTGGGTCTGCCTCCAGGAGCAGCCACGCACCCCGCGAGAGGACCTCCCGTCTGGGAAAGCACCCGGCCTTGATGAAGCACCAATGGAGACACTGAGGGGAAAACCAGTCCCTGTTTGCTGCTGTTGGGGGTCCCCCCACTCACCCCATGCCATGGGGACACACCTACCTGACGGCGGCCTTGGGGATGGAGCCGTACAGCAGCGAGCTGAGCCCCCGGTACAGCCCCCGGATGCCATGGTCACGGACAGTCTGCTTCACGCAGTCCCCTGTGGCAGAGCACAGCAGTGCCACTGTCACCCGCCACGCCGAGGACCACCCCCCACCGCCCTGCCAAATCCCACCCCAGCTCCAGCCAGGCTCCCCAGGCGCCCCCACACCCAGCGAGGGGCTGGGGCCAGCACTGGGCAGGTGCTCACCGATGCCCTTGTAGCGGGGAGGGTTTGCCTTCTCGTCCAGCTGCAGCTGCGTCTTCACATACTCAGTGGGGAATGTGATGCAGATCTCGATCCCTCCAGCCAGGCCACCTGCACGGAGAGGAGGGGGCACTGGGGCAGGAGCAGCACCAGGCCAGGTCAGTGGCTGCTGCCCACTCCATGATGGCTGAGCCCGGAGCTGCCAGCATCCAGTCTGGGCTGGGACACCGTGTGCCTGTCCTCACCAAAACCCTGAGCACTCCACACAGCAGCAGGGCCCTGTGCCAACCTGGTGCCCTGCACAGACATCACTGCCCAGCCATGGCAAGAGACAAAGAGGACACTGGCCAAATAGGTGGGAAAACCGTGCAAGACACCACACCCACAGCTGCCTATTTGTGGCGTGTTGTCCCCCCAAAGGCACCTCTCCCTCTCCAGAGCCCTGCACCCCCAGGTGAGCTGCCAGCACTGGGATTTACAAACCCAGCAGTGCTGCAGCAGGCCCAGCACCACTCCCTGCACCGGTGGGAGTCCATCTGCAGACCAGCCACACCAGCAGGAAGCACAATTATCATCAAGCCTGTCCAGCTGCCCCGGGCTCCCGCAGCGGCGGCTGCTGGGGGCTGATTACAGCGGCTGCAGCCTTTCCTGGTAGCCCAGGCAGCAAGGGATGCCGGCTCTCAGCCACGGGGCTCCCCCCAGCATGGCTGGAGCCCTTGCAGCGGGGCCCAGCTGGGCTGGGGGAGCTGGGCTCAGCCCATCCGGCCACAATGGATCACATCCATGCATTTCCTCGCATCAAAGCACGGCCAGGTCTCGCCGAGCAGCAGGAGCCCTTTGTGCTGGAACAAGGAGAAAGTGCAAGGCCAAGCCGGCTCCCTCAGGGATCAACAGGGCAAACCCAGCTCAGCCCTGCCCAGGTCAGCACCCACCAGAGCACTCCCGAGGGTGTCCCTGCTCCTTGCCCAGGGAAGGTGAACCACGCCCCAGCCCTCAGGGGTCAGGTGGGCTGCCAGCTCCCAGTCTCCTATACAGCCTCCAGTGGCCCCTCCAGCCCGGCCATGTCCCCGGTGTGACTCAGCAGCACTGCAGCTCTCACCACAGCCATGGCTGGCATGTCCCCCACCACAGACCTGGGGACATCCCACTGTCCTGGGGGGAACACACTGCGATCCTGGGAAAGGTCAGGGCTGGATGCAGTGGTGGTTATCCTGCTCTGCAGCCAAGTGCAGCACAGCACGGCACAGCTCTGCTTATCAGCACCCCACAAAGCACCCCCGTGAGGGGATGCTGATAGGGGGCACCATGGCCGTGGCTGCTCCCCGTGACAGCAGCAGGAGGCCCCAGCTCCTCGGACCAGCAGAGTTTCTCACAAAGTCTTATTTCTTCTCTGTGGCCTCCAAATTTACAAGAGAGACACTGGATCTCTGGTGCTGCATCCAGCTCCCCTGGGCCAGTGCCACTGGCAACTGGCATCCCCTGGAGCACTGCTGCCTGCTCTCAGCCCAGTCTTTCTGAAGGGAAGGGAAAGAAGCCTCGCTGCATTCCTTCCAGCAGCTGGGCAGCACCCACCTTAAAAGAGCCTTATCCTGGTTTTTCCCCCATGGCAGAGGAAGCACCAGGCTGCATTGTCCTCCCAAGGGAGCCAAGGAGCCAGGCCAGCACTCAGCACAGCTGGGGCAATGGAAAGCTCAGCTCTCTGCTCAGAGAGCATCCCACTCCTCCCACAGGCACAGTGAGGATGGGGACACCGTGGCACTGAGTGCCCAGGGCAGGACCTGCCAGCCCAGCCTGGCAGCATCCCGGCCCCGTGGGGTGCTGGGGATGGGGCGTGAGGCCAGCCCAGCTCCTCCAGGGCAGACAAAGGCCCCTTGTTTCCCAGTGTGTTCCCGGGGAGGCTGGAGCTGCCCAGCCCAGGCCAGGCAGGCAGCTCCTAGGAGGTGGGAACGGGTGACCACTGCCAGCCATGACTCCTCCATGGCACCCTGTGCTTTGGGGGTGTGGGAGGAAGCCACAGAAGCCACAGCCAGGCCAGCTCATGACACTGCAGCCAGCCAGCCACCCTCTCCCCTGGGGCACCACAAGACAGCCACCATCCCCAGGGTCCCCACTGTGCTCCTGCTGCCCCCTCAACCCTCTCCCATCCTTGGTGGGTCCGTCAGAGGTGGCAGACACTGCTGGTCCCATGGCACAGGGGCTGCCAAGCCCTGTAATTTCTCCTGCAAAGACAAACAGCTCCTGAGGAACAGCTGGCAAGTCCCCAGCAAGCAGCAGGATGAGGAGCAACATCTTCCAGCTGAGTGCCACAGCCCCCAAAAAGCTGAGAACTGGCTGGCACCTCTCCACACCACAGCCACATGAACACCCCAGCTGCTGCCAAGGCCACTTCCCTCCCTCCTACACTGCAGAACTGAAGTGCTGGACATTTTAAGTGCCATAAATATTTGCTCTCTCCCAGTCCCCCAGCACCAGCTGCTGCCCCAGCACCTCCAGGAGACAGACAGCAGGGAAGCACCTGGGACAAGCACCAGTCCAGGGGCAACCAGCACCTGGGCTCATGGCAGCCACACCAGATGGCACAGGGAGGGATGCTGCACCTCCCACAACCTGCCCACAGCCTTGGCTGCCACTGGGATTAAGGACATTTGTCCATGCAGGGTAGGCAAAGAAGTTCTGCCCAGAATGCCACAGGCAAAGCCACATCCACAGAAGCCTGTGAAGTGCCCCAGCAAAGGGACAGCATTCCTGGGAACTGGCAGCCTCTAGGGCACTGAGGTTGCCCTAGCCAAGGAGGGAGGAACAGGGCATCCACACTGCCAGGTCCCCTCCCTGTCCCCTGCTGTTGCTCTGGCCTCAATGGGAAGGTGCAGAGAGCAGGGACTTGGGACACACTCCATGACTTTGTGGCAATTTTAACCCTTTTTCATCTGCCTGCAGAGAGACAGTGTGACACAGACCACCCACCCTACAGCCCCTTCCCTCCCTGGGAGCAGGACCCATCACAGGTCCTGCTCTGCTGTCATCTCCTCTCCCCACACGGTATTGCTTAAACCTTATTCGGTGCAAATAAATCACCCCACTGCCCACGAGGAGCAGCTCTGTCCAACCCCCTCCCTCGCCAGGGCTGTTTACCCGGACTTTACCCAGCAGCTTCAGCTCTTGCAACACTGTGGAGTCAGCGGGGACAGCCGGCAGCACTCAGGAGGTGAAAGAGCAAGCGGGGCAGCTGAGATGCCGGGCCAAGGCTCTCCACTGTTAGCTGGATGCAGCAGAGCCAGAGGAGACAGGACGTCCTTCGGGGAAGGTCGCTATGCCCGGCCCCAGAGAAGGTGCCTCTGGAGGGGGGATCCCGCTCCCAGCACCAGGAAAGGCTCCCTGCCTGCAGCATGCCTGCAAATGCTTCAGCTGCCAGCAATCCCAACACGGCAGGCCCAGCAGGAAGGGGGAGATGGGAAAAATACCTGTTTGTCAGCCACTTGGCATGGTTTTCCCAGAAAAAGTTTCTCTCTCCCCCGCGGAAGAGCCAAAGGAGGCCGTCCTTGGGCATGTCTGCAGCCCTTGGGCACAGCTGGGGAGAGCTGGCAGGAGGGAGAAGAGGGTTTTTGGGGACAGTGGGAGGGTGCTGCCCCTGCAATGCTCATGCAACAGGTGATGGCATCAACACACAGAGGTCCAGCTTCACACCCCGTCAGTGAGCAGCTTCTGGGGACACCACCGTGTCCAGGGACCCCAGCTGCTGCCCAGGACAGGGTGGGGGCTGAGGGCAGGAGGACACAGCTCCAACGGGGAAGACAAGCAGAGTCCCAGGACTTACACAAACCAAGGCTGCACAGCCAGGGCTGGCACTGCCACCCACTGCAAACCTCTACCCTGAGGCAAGTGCCCCAGTGAGCACCCACTGCCCTGTCCAGGAGCCACAGGGGGCCAGGAGGTGGCACTGGCCCCTCTGCCACTCCTGCAAGTGACTGTGCCTGCAAAAGCATCCTGCTCCTGCGGGGAGACAGAGCAGCAGGTCTCTGTGCAGCTCTGATGAGAAGTGAGCACCTGGAGAGCAATTTCAGCCTCTCCATTTTTAAGAGTAATTTCACATGCTGACACACAAGCACCTGATTTCCATACAAAAAGCTCCTTTTAAGTTCAGATTAAGCAGGATCCTTTCAGGCCAGAGGAAATTATTCCTAAGGGTCTCTGGAAGCAAAGCAGCAGAGCTCTCCCAGGGCCCATGCCTGAAGCTTCCCCATTCTGCCAGCTGGGTGGCTCAGGATGGTGGGAAGGCACAAACAAGCTCCCACCTCCTCTCCAGAGCAGAAGCAGAGCCCTGAGTTTCCCCTGTTTGGGGGGCACCCAGCCCACGTGCAGAAGGTTCAGGTGAGCTAAGCACCCGTGGGTGACACAGATCACACACGGCAGGCACAGAGGGCAATCCTGCCCACCTCCTGGATGCCAGGCTCACAGCTCCCATTCTCACAAGGGGACTCGGTGCCCTTTTCCATTAGCCAAGGCAGCTTTTGGAGCTGGGAAAATCAGAAAAAGCAAAAAAACAAAACAATACAAAAAACAAACAAACAACAACAATAAAAAACCCAACCCAAACCAAAAAAAACATAACCCCCTCCCAAAAAACACTCCATCATCGTGCTACAAATCAGGCAGGCGGGTACACCCACTGCCAGCTCCTGACAGGTCCCTGCTCCCTGCCACCAAAGGAACAACCCCTCCTGGCAGCCACCCAGGCTGCTCTTCACCCATCCACTGCCATCCCCCAGCTGAAGGCAGTGGTGGAGCAATCAATCCTGCCCTGCCTGCAGCACTGAAACGGGTTTAGCGGCTCCACCCCCTACACACATCCCACCACGGGCCATCTTGTGAAACTCGGGGCTCAGGAGCCGGCAGGCACCTCTCTGGGGAGAGCTCGCTCTCGGCAGGGCTCCAGCAACGGGTCCTCACCCAGGCACCTCCTCCTGCCACGGACAGCCCTTCAGCACCCACCCACAGCCACATCCTTGGGGGAAACCACCACGGGGGCACGAAGGTCTTATACAGTGCTGACACAGGGAAGCTGCTTCCCCCAAACCAGACTGCCAGGAAATTACCTGCGTTTTGTTTAGAAGGGGAAAAAAACGTGTCCTGCAACAGGTCAGCAGGCTCGGAGGGTGTCCATCCCTTGGAAGGTCTCCTATCTGACAGGGGCAAGGCTGGTGGGGAGCACAGGGGTTCAACACACACACACACATGGCTGGTTTGGTCACAGGAGTGTGCTACAAGCAGGCTGGATGAAGTCTGATCCCCACCAGGGATACACAGAATGGCAAACAGGAAAGATGCCTCTCTGTAGCCTGTGCCATCGGTGGGTAAACAGCCCTGTCCATGCAAACAGCACTGCAGATAATGCTCTGGATGGGATGGAATAATTTGTCCTGAATCTTACTGGAACTGTCCTGTTTGAACAGGTTATACTTTCACAACCCACTCATTCATCACCTCTTTGCATTCACTTCTCAATATTACAACTAACCATTATTACATTTTAAACTTCTTGGCTGTGAGCAGGATGGCAGAAACCACTTCCCTGTGCTCGTAGTCACAGCGTCCTCTGCCTTTGGCGCCGACCCCACTTCTGGGGATGCCAAGTCCCCCGTCCTGCTCAAGCCACCTTCTCTCTGTTGTCCTGTGCACCCCAGCCAACCCACCATGCCACTTTGGACACCAGCTTTTCAAGTATCAAAAAACACTTTGAGCCAATGTCAGAGCCCAGGGCTGTTGGATGCCTCCCCCAGCACAGCCCCACAGCTGGATGAAGGAGCCACTGCCAGGACTGAGACTTCCCCAGGGTCAGCCTCTGGTCTCCTCACCACCAGCACAGGAGAGTGATTGCTGTGCCACGCACTGGAGCACAGGGAGAGAGAAGAGATGGCAAAAAAATCAACTCCTGCTGTCAGGAGGTGACCTGAGACCTCAGGGCACAAGCAGGAGCAAGGAGGCTACATTGGCATGCACCACACAGGGCCATCAGAGACGAGAGACACTGCAACATCCCCGAGCTGTCAGCTCATGGTGCTCATTGCCTCGGGAAGACGGATGGCTCCTTCCGATCATTTACATCAACCCAGAGAAAATGGTTGCCTGCAGAATGTCAAGCAGAGCACGAGGCATGTGAAAATCTCAGAAACTCACATTTCAAAGCCCAGAGTTAACCCCAGCACACACAGAATCCATTCAGACCGAATGGACAGCCCCATGTGGTTTCCTGGCCCTGGGGCTGACATCCTCCTCCCACCAGGAGCCCTGGGGCTGCTGTAGGGTTCTGCTGCACTCCACGAGGGCTCCCAGGCAGCCAAGGACACACTCAGGGCCAGCAGGCTCCTTGTGCCCCACTCCCCAAGCAGATGACAGCCTAAGGAGGCAACTGCAGGGGAAACCACAACCAGGCATGAAGCACTGAGGGCAGCAGACCTGGCAGGGCCAGTTCCTCCACGGTCACCAATCCTTTCCCCTGGTTGTGCTCAGCCCACCGCCCAGCTCCTTTGGCTCAGCATCAGGGGGGAAACATCCCCCAGTTTGCTGTGAGCACCAGGCATCCATATCAAAGCCAGGGAGTGTGCCAGACCACAGCCATTCCCAGCAGCACCCCTCACACCCTCCCAGGAGAGCAACGGCCCTGGAAATCCAGGTGGACTTTGGACTTTCGGGAAAGGAGTCCTGCTCTGCAAGAAGCAAGTCTCAGCTTTCACACCCAGTGCCTGACTCCTCTCCTCTGCAGGTACAGCATTTCCTAAGAAGGATCATATCAGGGATTAACAAAGAAGAGGAAACTGAAGCTCTAATTACTGCTTTGTTTCTCCCATTTTGTTTCTTAGGAGCCTGAGCTCCCTGCTGAACCTTCCCTGCCTCATTCTCTACCCTGCAGGTCCTTTTCTCTCATTGCAGAATCCTTCTCCCCTGTCCATGCTCCTCCTGAGACCCTGGTGCACATCACTGCTATTTCCCAGTGGCACCCAACACCAGAACAGCAACCACAACAACTGCAAGCTCTTTCCAAATCCAGCACCGTGCAGGACAGCATCCGGCTGTCCTGCCTCCCTGACCAGGCAGGATTAGGTGTAGGCAGGAATAACAACTGTGCAGCAGCCCCTAGATGAGCAGAGGTACCATGCAGAGAGCAAGGCAGCTGGGAGCTTCTCCGTGGGAGGGAGCAGACCCCAGGCTTCAAAGCTGGCTAAAAACAGAGTGAGGCTGTACTTAACTCTGGAGAGGGATGACAAAGCCTTTCATCACATGGGCACTGCTAACCACGAGCAAAGTTCTCAAGACGAGGGCAGGAGCGTGGGGGTTTGCCTGCAAATGGCAAACACCATTTGTGCTGGGCTCTAAACAGCCCACCACCTCAAGCTGACCCAACAGCACTGTGGCACCCAAAAACCCAGCAAGGAGCGCTCCGGGGAATCACAGGGGTGACTGTCTCGCCAGCTCTGCCACCAGCATTCCTGTCTCACCACTTGCTGCCTTTATTTGGAGCTCCCCATCCACTCACTGCAGAGTGGCCCCATGCTGGGAGCTGCACAGTGGACCAGCCCTGCAGGATGCTGGTGGGAGGGACAGGAGGCCGGTGAGCTCAAGGGTTTGTTTGGAAACCACAGCACAAAACCGGGAAGCTGGCTGTGGGGAGGCTGGAGGCACGGCTGGGCTCCCAGCCTGCCTGCTAACAGATTGTTTGTTACCCAGCAGAAGGGGCACAAGCTGGCCCTCAAACCAGCTCGTGAGTTCACAGAAAAATTGTACCAGTCTGCAACAGGTAACAGAGCCAGCAGGAGAGTTGGGAAGACAGTTTTATAATTTAATATCATTTCAGCATAAAGCCTGCACATTTACCATTCTTTTAAACAGGTCTAAGCTAAGCCATGTTATACCTAACTGCTGTACCTTAAGCCATGTCACTTCTCACCAGCACCACATTCTCCAAACCAACTCTGTACCATCAGTTCAGAGCCTGGGGGCTTCTCCCTTCGCAAAGGGGGTGTTGGGATGGAACAGGGGCAGAGACCCACTCAGCTCTACCCTCTGAAAGCCCAGTCAGCACAGAGCACTTCCCATTCCAAGTCCTGGCAGCGACACCCACCCAACCAGCCAGCACAGCCGAGCTGCCTTCGTGTGCTCAGGCCACACGCGGCCGCAGCGCCGGCACCGCCCGCGTGGTCACCGCAAGGTGAAGTGCTGCCCTGGCACACCACAGCTGCCAGGACAAATGAGAGCCCATCAGCAGATTAATTTTTAACCTTGCATTTGTCTGTTGCAACGACTCAAGGAGAAGAGCTCTTGGCAGCCAGAGTGTCACTTGTGTCTCTTCAGAAAGGAGCCAGCCCCAGCCTGCTGAGGTCTGGGCAGCCGAGGTTGCTGTGCCTCCCTGGCAGAGGATCCCAATTACACAGAGGGTCTGGGAGCAGAGAGGCACCCAGGGTGGGATGATGGATGCTTATTTAACCCCACCAGTACAGGCTGATGAGGCACAGCAGGAATGGTCCATCTTCCAGCTCTCCAGAAAGTTGAGCTCTGAAGCGCACACCCCTGTTGTGCAGACAGATGTCAGATGAGAAACCCTGAGAGCATCAGCAAACCCTTTAAAGTCAGCAGACACAGCCACAAACATCACTGCATCCTCCAGCGAGGGGCTGGAGGGCTGAGCAGACCAGGGTGCAGGGAGTTAACAGCAGCTTTCTCCCGTTTCTGTGGTTCTGTAATACAATTAGATGCCACAGAGGCTTGGCTGGACTTCTGCCCATTAACCAATTACTCTGATTACAGCCTGTGAGGAGAAGACCAGCATCTCAATAGGGTCCTTCTTCCACCTCTACAGCCTCACATGGACCCAGAAGGGCCCCCCCAAGCAGGGGCACGTGCAACTTCATGCTACGTTGCCCAACCTGGCAAAGTCCACAATAACCACATCCTTTCCTTTACACCAGAACAGCTTCCAGGCATGCCCACGGCAACTTTTATGGCAGGGGAGAGAAGGGCAAGTTTGCTGCAACCTCTCTCAGAGGAGACTGATACCAATAATCCATCTACAGCTGATGATCCTGATTAGAGACCGACACAAGGGCAACAAAAGTCTCCTGGTACACTGGTACCTGATGCACTGCACATGGGCAGCAAGATAGGAAAGACTGGGAAGGGCGGATGAGAAGAAAACAGCCTGTTCTTTCCCATCCTAAACTTGGATTAAATCCCATTTAAAAAAATGTTAAGTGAAGAGGCCTGAAAAAACAACCCATTTTGAGGTGGGGCAGCACAAGTCTTGAGCCCCCTGAGCTCTGGAGGAGCCTGGCCTCACCCAAGGGTTCACTTGAGTGAGGGCACTCTCTCATTTGGCCACAGCTGCCTTCCCCTTGTGCCACAGCCCTGTAGCCTGGCAGCCCGAGTGATGGCACAGGCACAGTCCCTTCCGGGAGATGTGACCCTGCGAGGCCTCGGCACCCCTTGCACGCTCCAGTGCTCCAAGCATCCATCTCCAGCAGTCCTCCAGGTCTGTATGAGGGGAGACCCACCAAATAGGGGCCAGGGCAGGAGGGCAGAGCTGGAGCAGCAAGAATTGGGCTGCCCGTGCCCAGCCAGGGTGGGCAGAGCCTTCTGCTCCCAGGTCCTGCTACTGGAGGCTGGAGTTCTGCCCTTGGAGGGGAGTAGGGAGTTGGAGAGACAAAGGCACAATCGTAGGAGGGGGAATTGGCTGAAAAACACAAAAGCTCTAAACATGCCAATCATGTCGAGGCTTCGAAGGCTCATTTCAAAACAAAGACGCTAATCTCCACTCTGGGAATTGTCCTGCGACTGGCAGGAGGAACCAGGGAGCTAATGAACAGCTACAAAGGAGTTTAACAAGCCTGCGACTGTCTTGGACTCCAGTCAGCTCAGAGCTCGAACCAGCCACAAGCAGGAGGCAGAGCGTTAACTCTGCAATTACTGCTGCACCCGGAGCCTATTTAGATCCCATGGAAGTAGTCAGAACTGGACGGGAAAACACGCCCTGATCCACAGGGACCGATGCTGAGGCACAAAGGGAGGACCAAGCAGCCCTCAGAGGAACTGCATCAACGCAGCGTGTGGGACACGGCTGGGGCAGGGACGACTGACTGCTGTCGCTTCAGCCTGGTCCCTTAAGCCCTTTGGGGGTGCGTGCGGGGGTCCCTGCTGAATCAGCCTCTCCCATCAGTGCCGCTCCCTCCGCTGGCATGGAAACCTGTCCCGCCGAACCCCGCGAATGCCCCTCGCCCCGCGCTACATTCGAGGCCACCGGCACCTCCACGGCCGGACCTCTGGGAGCACAAACAGCCTGGCGGGACGCTGCGACCCCCGGAGCCGGGTTCCGGGCTCGGGATGCTGCCGCAGTCGAAGGGAACCCCCGGTCCATCGGGGCCGCCTCCCGCAGGGGGGGCAGCGGGAGAGGGGCGGCAGCGCCGGGATGGAGCAGCAGCACCTGCGGGAGCGCCGCCGCCCCGGGGCGGGTCCGGCAGCACCGCCCAGGCGGATGCCCACGCTGGCATCCAGCGGCGGGGCGAGCCCCGCGCCCCGGAGAGCCCCGGGGGACCCTTACCTGCCAGGATGGCCTTGCCGGGGTGGGTGAGCTTGGCCTTGCCGGCGGGGGCGGCGGCGGCCAGGCTGCGGGGCGCGGCTGGGGCGGGCATGGCCGCGCTGCTCCGCGGCTCCGGCTGCCCGGGAGCGGCGGCCGAGCCCTATTTCAGAGCCGCGCCCGCGAGGGGCGGCCCCGGCGGCGTCACATCCTCGCGGGGCGGGGCGGGGGCGGCCCGTTGGGGCTCGTGGGGCGGCTCTGCGGGGACGGGGGACGGGGAGGGAGCGGCAACCGACGGGCAGCGGGGCCCGGGCCGCGCCCGGGTGGCTGCGGGAGCAGAGGTTGCTGAGCCCGCTCCCAGGAACCCTCGGGAAAAGCCTCCGCGTGGGGAGGGAGGGATGCCAGCCCGGGCCGAGGGACGGGGCCAGCACTGCCTCCACCCCTCTGAGCAGCATCAGCACCGCGGGGCGCGCTTAGGCCAGGAGCAGCTCTGTAAGACCCCAGACCCACCCGGGCAGGGAGGTTGGCACAGCAGCGCGTTCCTGCGCGGGGATGACGGTCCGAAGGGATGGAGGGTTTGCTCCTCTCGGCCCCTTGGCTTGAGTCATTTCTGGTTCAGTTAGTGAGGAAGAGAGACCAGGAAGCTCCCGGGACAGTGAGGGCCCGTGAACGTCCAGTGCAGGCGGAAGAGAAACCAAAACATTCTCTGATTAAAAGGCTGCTGTTAGTGCACTGACACTCCGGGCTTAGGGGGGTTGTGTTTGTTTAGGGGGATTTATTATCTAATGCTCCTCACTAATTAGGTTGTGCAAATTGCATCACAACTTGTTTTTGCATTACTTGCAGACATAGGAAGACAGCCGTGCACTAGTTCATGTCAAAAAGCTGTATTTACAGAAATGCAGGGAGAGAAACCAGCTCTTTTCATTTCCATCCTGGATTTCAAAGAAACCAGGGAACACTGGAGCTGGATGCCGGAGCTGTGTTCTCCCTTACATCTGGAGCAGCCACTCTATTCCAAAGAGGGAACATTTTGTGTAAGAAGTCGCCCCCAGCCATGCACAGAACATGCTCCTGCCCAGACTTGCTCTCTGTGTGCTCTGTGACATAATTTTTGCTTAACAAGACTTAGCAGTTGGGCAGCTGCCAGCCCCATCCGAAAGCTCACTCTGCAGCTACACAGCCTTGGCTTCATGGCTAAACCACCAGCAGAAAGACCCTCTGGGAAACTGAAGCACCTTTATTCTGCCAGGGTTAAAAGCAAACATACTGGGATTGCAGAATGTATCCCCAGATGAGGCCAGAACTGTACATGATTTCACAACAGAGTTAAAACAGTCACAGAGGCAAGTCTATTGAGGTGGTCTCAGGCCAAGTCTAAGGCCTCCCACCTTCAGCACATGGAAGTAAAGGAGGAGGGAATTAACATGTGAAGGGCACATGGAAGGCAGAAACAGTCATAGGCCCAGTCACACATGCAGAGCAGCTACTCAGTGCTTAGCTTAGCAGTATTAGAATGGCAAAGATAAGATAAATCCTTTCAAAGATGGCAAACAAATGCAAATGCATTTGGATTTCTGATTGACCTCTGCCACTCCTCATACCTTTCCATCAAATTAGCATGGCATTCACATCTGCCTGCAGACACGTACACCCACTGCTGGGAGGCCACGAGTACCTTCACAACAAACACTGGCTCTTGCAGACTCCCAGATCATCAAGCCAGCAAGGCCTGAGCACCACCTCATCCTGCTCAAGAAAATACCACACCACATGCTTAATTCACATCAGGCTCAATGGGATTCACAGCAGAGCTTACTTTGCTGCACAGGGAAAGGATTACTCATATTTAAGCACATGCAGATTGCAAGTCATCTTGACTTGACCTCTAAGAAGCTGCTAACACCACTTGTCAGCAGAAAGCCTAAAGGAGAAGCATTGAAGGACGATAAGCAACCCCTGAAATACCAGGGGTGTTTTACATCCCATGACTTATGTGAAAGTAAATACTTGACCAGGCTTGCACAGTCAAGAGCATCTCCTGAGAAATGGGTGGTCAAAGCATAAAAGAGCAACTGCTGTTACAGAGAGGACATCAAATCCGGTATCTTACTGCTCTCAGTTCAGGAATTTTCATGGAAACAACCCTCTGATAAGCTGAACCTATTTTACTTGCTGGTGGCTGATGCTTGTTTCTGCTGGCACACAAAGACACAAGAATTGTGAAATACATAGTCCAGTGCTCCTGCGGCCAATGTGCCTCATGGCGTCTCTCCAGGCCTAATCATCAGAATTAGAACTACTGAAAATGAAAGCAACTTTCACCAGTTTTTTTTTTTTTTTTAAACACAAACCCCAGTTGCAGACAGAGCATTCTGGATCCTAGGAAGCCCATAAACAGTGACCACGCTTGATCTGTTCCAACTTATTCCTCCCTTGCCCCCCCCCGAAATTACTATTATTACTTTTATTTAATTAGCACCAGGCAGCACACCATGGTTTCAGAGGCCATGAGTGGTCAGTGTGGGGTAGATAATTTCCTGTTTCATGTCCTCAGACCAGAGAATCTCTTCATTTCACCAGATAAACAGCTGTATTATCACAATTGTTACAACTCAACAACTACTACAAACCTTGCCATGCATTATTAATCCCCATCACTTGGGGGCTTAGGGTAAAATAAGAAAACTCATTTCCTCTCAGGTTCTCTGTCAAGACCAAACAACTCCTTTATGCAAACAGATCCTGCACATAACTGGCTCCAAGGAGAAGTGCTCATACTGCAGACTTGAGTCAACGTTTCCCCAGCTTTCAAGCGCGTGCAGCAGGAGCTGCTGTGACTGTAAGGAAGATGATGCTGTTCCTAACAACTACCACGATTCCCACTTGAGCACACATACAAGAAGAGCTCCTGTTGCTATTCAAGATTATTCACTGAGATTACCAGGGCTGAGCCTCTCAAGAGCCTCACAGAAGTCCCTGTTACGTTCACATTTGCGTGGGCCTGACTCATCTCAGAAGAGTGAAACACATGTACAGCATTTACAGGTTATCACTCTGCTACCACACCACGGTTGTGAATCCCTCACAGCAGGATATATTACTCAACAAAGCTACTCCACTTGACAAACCCTGTCAGCAGTTTATCCTAGATGAGGCCATGTCCCTACCTCCTAACTGGGAAAAAAAAAAAAAAAAGTACCTTCTGAAAGGAGAGCAATTCAGAGATTTATTAACCATCTCCTCCCACCCAAACCCACCCCTAGTTTCCCAGCTGGATAAGCAGTATTTGGGGAATTTGTGCTCTGCATAATATTGGAGACCTCACTGCTGTGGAAAACAACATACCAGAAGACTTTGTGATTCCTTCCTTTCATAACCACTGGGGGGAAAAGGAGAAATAAGAGATTTTTAGACAAATTTTAAAGTCTTGATTAAAACCACAGCAGACAAAAAAAAAAAAAGTCTCCTTGAGTCATTGAACCATGCAAGAAAACGCATGACAAACTCAGAACATGACTCAGGATTTTTAACTTCTGACACGTAAAAACAAGATAGGACTTCACTGACTATATTTCAAATTCATCTTAAGCTTAAAAGCTGGCAGTTTTATAGTCTGTTTTAGCTAAGAAGAAAACAGATGGACTTTGCTTCCTTCCTGAAAGATTGCAAAGGCTCCAGACTGAAAGATGTAGACTGAAACACATACCTATGCAAACAATTTTGCAGCGTTTTGTTAGTTAAAAACATGAGTCAGGATCTGTCATTACCTTTGGAAAGGTGCCCGCAGAAAACGCATAGTGCTGAAAAATGAGAAAGCCAGAGTAGTGACAAACCCTCTGGAGGCTGGAAGCCTGCTGGAGCAAGAGATGGAGCAGAATAAAGACTCCAGATCCATTAAGCTGGACTGGTGCACCTGCAGGTTGCTATAGCGAGTGCTCATTCACTGGCAAACCACAACCTAATTACACACCAGCGTCACAAAGCACTCTGGTGGTGTTAAGCATTTTCCAGCCTTATGTCCTTATGTGGAAACAAATGAGATTGAAGCAGTCTTGGGGTACTCTGTAAAGCAAAAAAGGAAATACAGTCAGTGCAGAGCCAAACCATTTACAGCAGAACAAGAAGGACCCAGGAAGACTGAAAGAAGTATTGCACATAAAAATACAGTGTCACAAGATAATACACACACTTGTTATGAGAACCTGGTACATGCACTGCTACACATTCCAAGATTTACAGTTCTGGCCTCAGGTTTTTTTCAGTACAGACTGAATGCACTGTCATGCTGGTTCAGCCACACCAGGAGTTTCTCAGAGGCCAAGTTCTAGCCTGCAATTAAGATGTCACACATCCAAGCAAAAACATTAACTTACACACCAGTTGACTGTCAGCTTTGCCCAAGTTCTAAAGTTACTCACACTCATCTGAGAAGGCATCAGACAATGAAGGGCTTGTTTGTCAGTTTTAGAGTTCAAAAAAACAGAGGGAATCTCTTATCCTTAAGAGTAACTGTTGCTGGATTTGCTAGGGGAAAAAAAAAAAAAAGAAGTCATTCCTTGTTTCATGCAGCCTTATGAAGGACTTGTGTCTTGCTGTAAAGTGGCAGTGCTTAGCACTGCAGCTGCTAAAAAAAAAAAAAGAATCTATTGAATCAGAATTAAGGTTTGGACCTTACAGTTACTACTGTCTTTGCTGTATCATGTCCATAATTTGCACAAACTTGAACAGACTTCATCTGCCTAGAATTTTTAAAGGAGCAACATGACTTCAGAGCATTGCCTTCTGCTACACTGCAGTTTAATTATAGAGCCCTAAAAGGGGAGGGGGAAAATAGAAGTCTTGTAAAATATCACACAATCATGTAGCCAGTAAGAAATGGGACTTACCCCAGAGATGCATTCCTCCCAAATTTCTGGTTTGAATTCCTTGTCTTCTCTGGTGCCAGATGTGTAGCTGCCCAAAGTTTGCCAGGTTGGGGAAGATTCCCCTAAGGTCTGACAAATAGCAAGAGCCATTACACATGAGATCCACACTGTGTTTCCCAGAGGGAAAGCATGAGGCAGTAAAAGCCTGCATGTACTTTTAAGCAAGTTACTCTCTGACAGAAACTTGGAAAAGTTGGTCTCCAGCTGCTGCACCCTGCAGCACATTCTGCATGAAGGGATCATTCCACAGTACAGCACTGCCCCATCTCACTGAAATGGTGGGAATTAGCAAAAAGCTTAGTTTTAAAGCAGACTTTCTGCAGAATAATCTTATCCAAGTTTTCAAGAACTCAGACGCTACAAATTCATAAACTGAATTAAATCCTCCACTTATCCCCCTAAAAGAGGGGTTATTTCCTGCTGAGAACAACTTCACTGCTAAAGAAACAGTGAAGTACTCCATTATGCAAGAGTTTGTTCCACATTTTAGGTATGTTTGTATTGTAGTGGCAGGGAGGGTATGGTTTCGAATGCATTTTAGAATGCAAGATCACAAAATTTAAGACAGTCACTATACTTAGCAAGATCTTAGATACCAGGAGAGCAACTAAAGCAAGACTGTTCATCAGAGCTGGCAGCTTTGCTTTCCTTGAGAACTCAGTCACTCCTGTAATTAGATTTCCAGACTGAAGCTATTAAGGATCCCCAGGCTAGCTCAATTCTCCACAGGTCAGGAGCTGTTCCAGTATTTGATCAGCACTTCACCGTGTTCCATCACCAGCTTGTATTTGTTGCTATAAAGCCACAGCACATTTTTAAGTTGAGAGGAAAGAAAGTTCTACAATCATACTAAGCTGGTCATCAGTTCCTTTCCACCCACAAGAAACTGGTTACAAGATAAAAACATTTCCTTGAAAACAGCAAGCTACCTGGCTAATTCCTGCCACGAGTAAGTCTGGATAAAATGGAATTCCCCTGAACTCATTAGCTGCCTGGCATTTCAAGCTGACCTGGGAATCCTAATCAGTACAAAGTTGAGGTTAGTATGTTACAGCAATGCCTGGAGCACTCTGGCATCATCAGGAGGGTGGAACCACATCCCTGTGCCATTGCCATCACAGTGGGGTGACCAAAAGAGACAACACACTAGTTAGAACTGTGCCAAAGCACAGCCTGCTGTTACGGATTCCACAACCCTGGCAATCTCTGTGGTTTGCACTTAAAGATGTTTTGCCCTGTTCAAGTAGGATTCAGTATGAGCACTACTGCTGCTGTGTTCATGGATCACAGAGAACACATTTATTGCAGCACCTCCCTCAGCACAGTCCTTGGAGCTTTCCCAGTTCTGTGAATGGAATCATGGAAGGATGTGACAGCCTCCTGCAGCAGGCCCTCCCCACGTGACAGACCGTGCTGATGTGTCTGCTGAAGAGACCACAACTCCCTTTAAGTTCCTTGCTAGGCCCTCCCTGTTACGTGCTTTGGCACAGGTCTGCCTTTTCCTGCCTGGCATCCTCAGCTGTCAGATCAAGAAACCTGATGCTATGAGTGGTAGTGTAGTACTACCAACCAGTCCCCACCCCCAAGATATTGAGACTAGAACCACACGGTGGATACTGCAGTTTTACATTTATAGTTGGACTTTTATAATATTCAAGATTAGCACAAGATTCATAACCATAAATTATACATTGTTATCTAAGTACATAAAACGTTAATGATACATGTATTTGAAGTGGCACAAAGTAATCATACATCCCTGTTGGCATTCTCAAAGGAAGAGGTGGGTGATGGACACGCTGTCGATCCTACTGCAGCACAGCAGAACTGAGTGGCTGCCCCCTGTTCGTTCAGGGGGTGCTGACTCTGCCCACCAGACAGGGTCAGAACATGGTGTGGCAGGAAGCCAATGCCAGAACCAGTTAAAGGTGCAAATAAAAAAGTCAGGATTAAGGCCCTCCTTACTGCCTCAATGTTTAGCAGTGTGCCCCCCTCCCCAACCCTGACGCTGTGCTCTTGCATCTCTAGTACTCTGGCAGTCCATGCACACTCCTATGTTCTCTTGCCACACGTAGCTGAGGTGTCTTTTAGTACCATTTAACGTCAATAAGTAACATGCTCTCTTCTTGTTAAACAAAAAGGATCTGGGAAGTGTTTGCTCTCTGGCATGAGAAGATTTATTTTCTTCAAGTCTCAGATCTACTCCAGAAAATATAGAACAGACTCCAACAGCATTGAACCCCAACAGCATTGAACTCCAACAGCATTATTGTCCAGAAAAAGAAACTTTCCCAATATTCCTCTAAGCATTCAGAGCGCAAATATCAGAAAAGCCCATTTTCTTTTGCACATAAGAATGCAAATAAAATGGGGTAGTTCAGATGTACACAACCTTTCAACAATCCATTATTAACGAGATGCTTCACTGAATTGTTAACAACCCTGCTACTTCAGTAGCTTCAACTAGAGCTTTAACAACTTGGTGCCAGGCAATTCCCCAGCTGCCTCCAATGGGCTTTGCAAAAGAAAGAAAAATATGCTCTCTTCCCCCTGGCCTCAAGCAGTTATTGCTATATGAGTTAGTGAAATAGTGCCTTAACTTCAGACAAGAGTCTCACAATGTCATCAACAAAAGCTGCCTTTCAGAGGTTGAAATGTAACCGGACAATAATCAATAAATAACAGTAACAGGCATCCTGCTGAAGTCTCCTCACTGAGCTGGGCAGCAAGTGTGTTCAGCCAACAGAAGGTCATCTGTGCCTTTAGGACCATTGTACTTCTTGGAGAAGTTAAAGAGGGACGGGAAGGAAGAGAACAGAGACAGTGAAGGTCTGTCAGAGAGCTAGTTACATATTGAAACCATAAACAGGCGGCTGGGTGAATCCTGGTGCTGTGTATCCATATGGGAAGTTGGCCTGGGGAGGTACTGCACTGGGGCCTGCTGTTAACATCAACTGCTGGCCTAGAAAAGCACGAGAAAAAGAGAAAGTTAGTTCAAGATCCCAAGCTTCCCTACTGCTAGGTGTACTATGGGACAGGATTATGAGGCTTTAGCTAAAAGTCAGCCCCTGTGCAAGCAGACACTCTCAAGTCACACTATCACCCAACATGCACCACAGAGTGGGCACCCAGGCCATCTGCTCCTGCCACCAGAAAGCTACAAAGGCAAGGCAGGACTCAGAGGGAAGATATTATCAACTGATCTTGAGGGCATGATCAACGTGGGCTTGTTTTGAAGAGACCATGCTGAAAACCAAACAAACCAATATTAAACCCATGCATGGTCAGATCTGGAGAGTAAAGCAATTCAAGCAAATAGTTAGGTCTGTTAGGTCTCACAGTCTGGAGAGTGCTGCAAAAGGCCTGAACATACCTTGACAGATTTGTTTTCATCACTAGGACCACACATGCCTCATGCATATGTTAAATTCAGGTTAACATTTATATCAGACAGTGAACCAGTCACATCCTTCCCTTACCAGCCACTTCTGGGTGCTTGTTAGCAGAATGCCTCTTCAGAAGGGCTTCTAGAATAGCAGCACACTTGAGGACAGCCATGGTGTTTTGGCTGCACATGTCTTAAAATGGGTGAGCTAGAAAGCCAGTCTGCCTTTCTACTTGGAAGAGCAGAAAGCAGACACATTCCTCAGACAGGAATAAGAGGAGGAATTTGCATGCTCTGTAAGTTACTCCTGGGTTTGGCAACACCCTGGTACCCCCTGTCCTGCTACCATACTGAAAGAGTATTCCTAAGGTAGAGTTCTGAGCCATGTAAGAGGAGCAATACTTTAGCTGAAGAGCAGAATTACTGTAAGAGTGAGATGTCACTTGGACAGCTTACGCAGTTCATCTAGCAGAGACAACCATTTCAATTACTCTCCAGTTGAAACCACTTTACTTTGACTGAACACAGTCATGTAAATTGCCTCCACAAAAAGATATCAGAGTGACAACAGGTAATAATTAAAACTAAGTCTTTCACCTACCAAATACTATTGGAGTAGGTTCAGTTACTTGTTCCTCTTCTTTTCTTAGGCTTTCAGAAGCATCAAGTTTATCCACCTACATTGAAGTGAACAGGAGATTTATGAAGGCCTTGTCTAGGAATTGCACCATTGTGTGAAGCTTTTCATGCCTGGTACCTCAGCTATCAAGTGCTCCTTTTTAGTCCAAGCTGGAGACTACTAAAGTCTCCAGTCTCTGCCTGTTCCCAGTAAGCTATGCTGTAAACCTGGCTTCCCAACTATTTTAGGTATATTGCAACAAACAACAACTCTCAAATGCAGATGAGAACTCATTACCTCCAAACAAAGCACTTTTTGGGGCCCTATTCTAGTCACTGTTAACTCAGAACCACTGAGAGTGAAGACTGCAAGGCATTAAAAAAAAAAAACAACAAAAAACACAGAGATTCACATCTAGGTACCTGCAGTACTAACAACCAGGACAAACCTACATTTAGCCCAGTGTTATATTTCAGCTGCTTCTCATCCTCCTTTCCCACTGCAAGAATCGTATCTGGTCTGAGAACTGCTGTGAGAGGGGTCTCTATTACATTTTAGAGATGTTATCTAGATCTTGTGTTTAACAGTTTCCCTAACTTTTTCAAGTTTGCAATTCAAATTAGTAACTTGAGTGGCAGTAGGTCTCTTACTGGGTTGTTTATAGCTGTCAGCCTAACAGCTCTTCAGCACAACGCTAAAAATGGTGTTACAAATGCTATCCAAATTCTGATGGATCAAAGTACCTGACAGCTACCCGTTTGGAACTACCTGTCCTGTTCTGTTTCTCCTGGGACTCCTGCTCTGTCTGGTTCGCCTTTCCCCGGCACTGCCCTCCAGTGCCTGGCCAGCAGCGCAGTCCTGCCCTCAGCTGGGCAAACAGCGGGAATGCCGAGCAGCCATCCCGAACACGCGGCAAGAGCAGCTCCGGGAAAGCTGAAACCCGTGTGCTCCGCTGCCTAAAAGTGGCTCAAAAGCTTTCCAGATGAGTGTCATCATACCCTGCGTGCCTGGCCCCTTCTGGGACACGGGCTATTCTGTGCTTCAACACCTTTTTATGCAGAAAAGACAGATAAGTTCTGGAAGATGTACACACCCCACTGAAACTAGTCTATTTGTTTGTGTTTTTGAAGTTAGTTACATGACAATTTTAGACACACCACACTTATAAAGCCCATTCTCCAATTCCATGTTTTGCAGTTAATTCAACAGACTAAATTAGTTTCACTGTAAACCATTTTCACCATGCAGATTTTTCTTCTGGCAAGTTATCCCGTATTTAGTACATGTGATTACTTGTAAATCCAACCAGCAGTTTAAAATACATCATTTTAGACCTAAACCTCACATGGAAGGGTTCAGGCAAACTTGTGTGGCAAGTTTCTCCTGAGGGGAATACCAGGAGTAGGAGGCATTTAAGATCTGTGTGAGTAATTTCATCATAGCAACAGCCAAGAACTTTACAGAAGCTTCATGGCACTACTCAAACTCACCATGCCTGAATTATTGCACACTGCAGTAATTTACAGTGTAACAAGCAATTTGTCCTTAGAACACATCCTGTCCATGGCAACTGCTTTTGGTTGCTTATGAACAGCATCCTCCCTGCCACAAGATATCTGTAATACAGTGACCAGGAACCCAAACACTGAAGTCCTCCTCAATTGTTTCTGTTTCCCATGAAGAGGAGCAGAGTCTGGTTGGATTTGCAAGCTGCTTGTGAATAGTTATCCTTTTAGCATTAGAAAGTGAACAGGAAATGAGTTAGAGCTAAATTACACTGCTCTTCTGGCAGAAGCTACAGCTAGATTCCTGTAAAAGAAACCTAGGATATTGAGGGACACAAATGAACACAAAGAGTTTGAAATCAGAGTGTCACCTTATAGAACAGCCCATCAACCTGCAAGAAAATTCAGAGGGGAATACTTAACATGACTCATTAGAAGCAACCTGAAGCAGTCACTTTTAAATTGCTCATTTTAATGAAGTTCTTTACTATGATCTCCTAAGCAACCCTAGAGCCTTCTAAGGCAGGGCCTTAGCTTAGTATCTTAGAGTTGTTTGAGACAAGCATTTCAGGACCACACATGATCAGAATCTCTCTTCTCTCAGTTGAGGACCAGCTATTGGTATAAGTATTGTACAGCCAGACTACACATCTAAAGTTCTGTTTTCCATTAAAAAACCCCTACAACATCTTTAGCAGTCTATCCCTATAGCCAATGCAGGAATAATGTGCACTATTAGTTACTCAAAAGCTCTATTGTCTGTATCAAGAAAACAGAGCACTTTACTTTCACAGTTACAAAAAGGTAAGTGATATATGTGTTGTCCTCACCCAGCTTTCAGTTTCATCAGCTGTGGAGCTGCTCTCAGAAGCACAGTCGCTTATGTTTAACTAGACCTCTTCAAGTCCCAAGGCATCTATTTACAAACTTTGCTAGCTAGCCTGAAGTGATGAACCCCACAGAACTCCAAGAAGACTCAGTCTATGAGGAACAGTAATATTCCAAATATACACAAAGAGCTCTGGTTTGCATAATGCTAAATAACACAGCAGACTGAAGTCTTAGCTTTTTAGCCCACACAATACTCACTTTGGTAAGGTACTCTCTCATCACTTGGATGAAATAAGGCATTGCAAAGTCCATGATGTTATGTCTCCATGCCAACTCAAGGACTACATCTGGGTGCAGCAAGTCATAGCACGTGAAAAGGCAGGCAGCAAAGCACTCCTGCTTGCCTTCTTCCAAGAACCACTGGAGCAGCTTCTCAGCCAGCTCTGCATCTTTGGACTCTGCAGCATACTGCATAGCATCCTACAGAAAAGAACAACAGTTAAGCTTGACCCTTGCCAACATCTTGCTCTACACCTTGTATACATGTTATTGCTAGCTAGGTAAGCCAGGTATTTGGCATACCATGAAGTTAGTTAGCCTTTAACACCAGGTATGTTCTGTAAGATACAGTACACACCAGCTTTGAGGCACACCACATACTTTATTAACAGTATCCAAGAGGCTTTCCTTAAGTACTTGAAGTGACCTGATGACATTTTGCCTAGTTTTGTAGTAGAGAATATAAACATTCTTTCTGGTACCCCACCTACCTCACCATTAGATATTAGGGATTACCCAGAGCAAGAGAGATTATTGCATCAACTGCTTGCCATGTGGCAAGACAGGAGATATTTACACAGAGTAGGCACAAACTGGCCCATGTCAGCTCACTGCAGGCTTGAAGATTATACCACCTTAGTCATGTTCCATCTGTACCCTTACACGGGCACAAGTCTTGAGTTCCATGGAGAATGTTCCATACTGATACAGGTAACTGTAGAGATGGCATTGACTGATACAGATAGATCCCCAAGTACAGGACAACATTATGAAACTAGATTTAAGACACGCATTTCAAATTGCAAACACTTCTGCTCCAGGAATCTTTCCTTAAACTTCAAGTCAAGGGCTAAGATTAATTAGAACTCCAGATCTGAAACTCAGGAAACATATTCACTATCCAGGAGATCTGTGCTTTATAGCTCAGACTCCTCAGCCTCATGAGCTCACCTTATACAGACGGTCTTTCTTGCAGAGCTCCACGCTCTGTTTCCAGCGGTTGTTGCCCTTGTACAGGTACGCTGCAATGCGCCTGAATTCGATCAGTTCGTGCTTCTCCAGACGCTGAGCCAACGTTATGTTATCGAAGTTGTCATAGGCATCGATGGAAGCTCTCAAACCCTGTCAGACAGAGCTGTCACATGTGCTGCCAGATGGCAGCAGGCAAGAACTACAGTAGGGAAACATCTAGTCATGGTACACAGGTGTTTGGGTTCTGCCAGCTGGATGCTGATACTATGGCTACATCCTCCTTACTCACATTTCATGCACCTCTCCAGAAGGTATTTTTTAACAAAGCAAGATGCTAACTTGGTCATACTGACTTCAGACACAAAAGAGCTAGTTACCTTTAAAAGACAGAGAATGTATTCAAACAGAAGCCAATGGGGCCAGAAACTAATTTATTTACAGAAGTGCTGCCCAGTAGAGTATGCACACCTGATATACTGACCTTTGTGAGGTTTGTCCCTAGAAAAACATCTGTGGCATCTGCTTTTTTGCAAATCATTGATGTCTCAACACTCCTGCCCACAAAGGGCCTGATTGCACCTCCTCTCTCTGTTGCATTGCAGAAGTGTTATCTTCTACTCAAGGGAATTACTGTGTCAGCAGCTTTTTTTGTTGGAGAAAGAGGAGCATCCCTCAGGCTTAGAAATCTGTGTTTTGGGGCTTACCTGGAAATCTTCCTCCTCTGTTAAAAGGTTGTTAAGAGCTTCGTTAACTCCTTTGTTGTTGTGGTTCTGGACTGAACGCAGATAAGGCTTTACTAAAAGTAGCTGATTAACCTGGAAGGAAGAGGTTTCCAATACAAGATTAAGTATATCAATCCTGACACTGCATACTCCTGAAACAGGTTCCCACTTGTTATTACAGATGTTAGGACCCTTCAAACACAGCACCTTCTATTGCCAGAAGTAAAATAAAACAGCCTCCTAGGCCAGTTATGCTCACTCTTCCAGCACTTCCCAATATCAAGCCAGGACCAGGCTGCTTCTCAGTCCTTTATACTGGAGGCAAAGCTACCCAACAGATGCCAACCCTGTTTTCCAGCCAGAGCCTGGAGTATCCTACACTTGAGCAAGAGGATTTCTTGTTCATCTCCCATCTCCTAAACTCACCTTTGAGAAAAAATTGACTGTCCTGGTGTGATCCAGTCGTGGAGATAACACAAGCAGGAGATCGTTGATCAGCAGAGGTTTGTAGTCCAAGTAGAACTGCAAGGCTTTGTAGTACAGTTCCACATTGGCCACCTGCATGGTTAGACACTAGTTAGTACTGCGAACACAAGTAAGCCTAAGGTGCTTAGTTCAGACTACTTAACTCAGCAAAGTCTGACTCCTAAACAAAGGCTTAAGTTTCCTCCTAGAGGCCAGAAGTTTTACACTAAAGCAGAATTCTTGTTTAATCTTACGACTGCTTCTTGTGCCATCTGCTTCCAGACAGTGAAGTCACAGCTCTACCAGGGATAGTACAAACCAATTCTAACCCATCCACAGTTAAGAGATCCTGGCACAGGTAGCCCACTACAGTTAATGTGACCATTTGTCAGCTCCCAAAGCCAGTAAAGGCTGTAGCCTTGAACAGTCTTTGTTTCCTTGAAACCCATAAGATCAGTATGAGTATACTCAGTCTTAAATCTTGTCTAAACAATTCCTCAGTTCACCATGCTCTGCTGTATTCATTGGACTGCCTAGCCCATTTCTCACATTGAAACAGCTGGAAACACTTGAGAAATCTTCCAAGAACAGTTACAGCCTCAGAGTAAGACAGCAGTCAGCTCAAAGGTATTAAGGAGGTCAGGCCTCTTGCTTGTGACCTATGATCCTGAGCAGCCTCTGAAAACATTCTGTGCTAGCTGCTGCCACTCAACAGCATGTGCTGTACAGCAGAAAAGAAATAGTGCAAGATTAGATGGGTTCTTTGTGCTAAACTAACTGGAAGTTGCTTTAAGTACAGCAGGAAAACTGGGTAGTAGCTTAAGCAAACTCATTTTCTAAACAGCAATTCTGTTGTGCATTTTTGCCTCTGTCCTGAAAGAAGCTTTCAGCACTTTGCTTCAGTTAACTAGTTACTTACCTTGGCAATTATGTCTTTAAACTGCCCTTCTTTCCAGGCATCAGTGGGATGATTCATCATAGTAATTATTGCATTGTCATACTCCTCATACTTGTCATAGAGGAATACAAGTTCTGCCCAGAGATGAGCCTGTTCTGCAGCTCTGAGCACCTAATAAAATAAACAAACAAACAAACAAAAAAATCCATCAGTTTGATTCACTGACAGCTTCCCACCTTCACTTGCAGCAGAGCTACTTTACTGCATACCTTTGGAATATTAACTCTAGACCAGAAGAGCTCCAGATGTTCCCTCATTTTCTGAGGCTTGAATTTGGAGTATAAGATGGCAAGTTCAGTAAACATTCCCATGTGAGCACGTTCTAGGCCCAAAGCAGCTTCCAAAAGGGCAATCAATTCTTCAAAGTAGCCACGATCCTGGATTTTAGGAAAATAAAGATTAATGGCAAATTCACAACCAACTGGCATTTAAAGCTTGCTAAAATGCATGTTTACTTAAATTCAATATGCCTTGATTTTCTCTCCAAATGAAAGTGCTTAGATCTGCAAGACATGATTCCAATGAGGCAACAGAATTATAAAAGAAGGGACAGTGAAAACTATCACTGCTCTATTTACTACAGAAAAAATGCAGGTAGCCATGAGGAAATGGAGATAGATGAAAAATTAATTTAAACATCAGCCCCCCGGGGTATCAGGGGTTTTTAGTATGCTGTTGTAAGTCTTCTTGGACATTAACAGTGACTGACCTGATAGTAGCTGATCAGCTCTTCAAGTTCATCAGCATGGATGACTATGTGTAAGCCACAGATCTGTGCCAAGCGGAATTCTTTTCCATCCACACAAGCAAAGCACACCTGTAATGACAGTCAGCAAACAGTCAGTTAACAGGACAATACTGCAATACTTAATCTCCTTATGTTAAAGGGAATGTTATTTTGCAATGCTTTAGCAAATTTGAGGTTTATTAGCACTTCCAAATAGGTATTCCCCTAATTCTTGTACTAGAATGAAAATCTGTCACTCATTCTACATTGAGCTTTAAATCTTGAAATTAAGCTTTAATATCTTGGGCAAGGGAACACGTTATAAAGCTACAGACATACTCTGTAGCCAAAACAGTTCACAAGCTGCTACCAGAGCTAAAGCAACATACTTAGAACAAACAACAGAGCACATTCTGGAGACAAGTAAAACCCACGAGTTGAAGTTACCTCCTTCCAAGTCCTCGTGCTGTTGGCTTTGCGGCCGCTGTCCACGGCCGCCTGATACTCCCCGAGGTGCACCAGGGTGGAGGCCAGGCGAGCAAAGTTCGATACGTTGTTATAGAGTAGTTTTGCTGCCTCATACATCCCCTCTTCATAACAGCGATCACCGACCTGGATTAGGAGCCCAAGGCAAACAAGGGTAACAGCAGCTCTCGGGGGTCAGCTAAGCAGCAAGTCGTACACAGGAACTGTGGTCAAGACATACCTGCTGTATGTGGGCATTATTAGGGCCACTAATAAACTCCTCCAGTTCTGACAGACGATTAGTCTTTGCCAAAGCAAAAATAAGTTCTGTCTCTACGTAAGACTCTCTAGCCTTCTTCCTGGCCATCTGTAAGAACTTCACTAGGTCCTCCCAGTTATCTGGAAGAGAGAAGAGATAATTAAGATCCTGTGTTCAGTGATTCTGTATTGCTCACCCTGCCCACCTTAGGAACAGTTTTTACTAGCAGGCTCAAGGATCTCCTCTACCATGATAGTAAGCCATTTGTACCTGAGTTACAGAATTCCCTGCTAAACACCAAGTCACCTTCATGTAAGGTTGACCTTCTTGATACTGTTCTGCAATCCAGTTGGCAAGCAAGTCTGCCACATACAGCTACATAAATATACTATACTTGGCTATATTTCAGATAACGGTCCAAATTACTCCATAGGAAAGTCTCTCTTTAGGGTAGCAACACAGACAAGCTTGTTGACAGGAATCTCACTAAACATTGACTCATCAATTCCATGTACTGCTCCCATTTCCTCTGAATCAGAATTCATAAGTCTTGAGAATCCTTGCTGCTCAATGTAAATGCAATAACCTAGCTCATATCCAAACAATCTGAAGTTTAAGGATGCTTTGCCTTACCATTTCTATTAGCTGCCTGAACAACTTCCATGTAGGCAGATGGATCATCTGCCTTTATATAGGAGTCAATGGCTTCTTTCACCAAGTCCTTCTGGAGCTGTGCTCTGGCTAGCTGGCTCCACACCGCTGGTTCATTACATCTCTCTGCAAATTCATAAGCACGGTCTAAGTTGCCAATGTGCTCAATCAGCACCTGTTTGAAATTGAAGTTGCAAGTCAAAAATCAAAGCTTTGTAACACTGCCCCTTCTAACAGAACTCTTCACTGTATATACCACTTTGTGTTAGCAATATGAAGCTAATTGCTTCAGCCATTCTGTCCATTAAACAGCCATTTCTGGCCAATGAAGCATTCCATACTGTCATGCAGGAACCACGCCTCACCTGAATTGCTGAAGTGTTAACATCGAATTTTCTGAATATAGCAAAGGCTTCTTCATACAGCTCATTGCTGATGGCAATGTTTGCAATATCTGGGGCATCGTAGTTATCCAGGCGATTGATGTACTCCATCACTCGGGTGCGGTCAGCCTTGATGGCCGTCAGGATCAGCAGGTTCTGGAGGTTCCTTTGGTTAACAGAAGGCAGAGGCTATAAGTGCACGGCAACACCTGCTCAAGTGACATGGATTGTACACGTGAAAAAACACACCCACTTGCTGTCACTAGCAACAACCTTTCATCCCCAGACTGAGAACCACCGACATCTGCCTTCAGAAAGAAACTGGTTACCAGTATCAATGTTCTCTTTTCTCAGTACATCACTGCAAACTGTATAGTGTGAACAAGCTCTGTTCTTAAAGCACAGAGCACTCTAAATTCTCTTTTTTCTCCTGATTATACACATTGAAGAGTGCTTAGGTACTGCAACCAAGAAACCCAAAATAACCTGGGTCACTCCACAACCTAAACAAAGGCACTGAATAGTCTAAACTTGAGGACAAAGCTCTCCTCTTACCTGTGTTCACTGAATACAGAATTATCCAAGACAATCTTTTCCAATAACTCAATCAATTCATTAGGCAGATCAGCAGTCATGAAAGCTTTCACAGTTACAGAAACCTCCTCTGGATCCTGTGTCTCTGATAAAGCTGTCTGGACAACCTAGATTTAAAAGCAGGCATGTATTAAGTGTTTTCCCCAAATGAAATATTTGCCAACCTATTCCAGTGAACTACAAATTAAAGTGTCAGAACTCTGAGAGTATTTTGACACAGACAGCAAGGAAGAGCTAATAGTTGTGTATGAAACAGAAGTGAAATCACACCCTGGGTCTGGACAGGGATCTAATTCACTAGAGGCAGGTCACTCCACAGGACAGGAAAAATATCTTAATGGTAACCAAATCTTCTGACCATGAGGGTCAGAATTAATACCTGCCACTCAAACTCTTATAAACTTCTGTACGGTTGAAATGGGGCCTTGGGGGAAAAGTGCTACTTTAATGCTCCTTAATGTTTCTGAGATGTCCCAAGGTCTCCACACAGTGGAAGTTTAGCCTTTCTGCTGTACCTGGTCAATCAGCTGCCGCCTGAAGGGGTTGTTTTCTTCCAGGACGTTTGCCCAGAGCTCGGGGTCCTTCCTGCGCACCAGATAACGAGCCTCGCTCTTGAACAGGGAGTTCTCATTGCAGACCTGAGGGAGAAGTCACACAGATTGGCACTGATGCTAAGGGTCAGCACCACAGGACAGGTTTAGCTAGCTATGGATCAGGCAGTCTAGAAGACTGACTAGAACTAACTGCTGATCAATGCTAAATGCCATGGACAAGTTCTTACCCAACCTCTGACGTGAAAGGCTGATGGAGAAGGTCTCCAGCAGAATTCCTATAGCTTCTCTTGGTTTTGCCTGACACACAGATACTGTGACAGTAGCTTCATAGTAACTATTTGCTTCTGTTTGAAGTGAAGACCTGCAGAAGCCTGAAGAACTTAAGTTTTAAATCTAGAAAGGGGAGCAACTTGCCTTGGACAGTGTTAAGCAGTGAACTGAGGAACGGTGCTGGTGTTCAAAGCTAGAAATAGGGTAATGTATTTGGTGTCATTAGCTTTACACTAGAGGTGTTCAGAGTAGCAAGTGGCTTGGATTCCCCTGTTAAAGTGATAAGGGTACAGAATAAATGCGAAATCTCCTACAGAAGTGCACCACAGAAGAGTTGCAAGTCATGATCTTATTAGTGCCACTAGCTTTGATTTCCAGCTAGAAGAGTAGAAACCATGCCCTATTCTATCTTACAGCAACAGCTCGTGTTTTGTTAGTATCCCAATTAGCTTGTGTAAGCAAATTAGTTGTAGGACAGTTTCGCTTTACACTTTACATCTCTTAGTTGCAGGAGTTGAGCCTTCTGGGAGTCAACATCTCAAGAATAATTCTTTCACTAGGAAGATCTTTTCTCCATAACCAGAAACACCTGCTCACAACATCAGTTCAAGGAAGAAACTGGTATGGACAGGTTTTTATGGTTAACCAGAATGTTAAAGCCAATCCTAGCAGTTTCCTAGCAGAACAACTTGGAGGCACCTTCACATCCTGAAATAAAGGAGCCAAATGCAGCCAACACTTCTTTAACAGCTACAGTGGAGGTATTACTTAAATAACTGCTTCAGGCTGGAAAGTCATCTGTTTTCAGCAGCAAGCCTAGATTATACTACCATTCTAACACTCACAGCTGACATTCTCAGCATATACTAGTATGGAAGTGCAGGTAGGAGAAAAGAATGTTGTTTTTCTCAGCAGCCACAAGCACTACAATCCAGCATTAAGCTGTGGTGTTTGTGTTGAGACAAGGAAGTGTTTGAGAACCCTGAGAATTTCACTTGCCCTTGAATTTCTGAGGGAGGTTCTAGGAATAACAAGCTTAAGATAGGAGAGGAATGCTATTGGAAGAAGTCCTTGCAGTTTGTCTGTCAGTATTTATTTTCCTCACTTCCAGTTAAGTATTGGATCAACTCTAAGGGTCAGTCACAATAAAGGAGAATTACAAGCTCTGTTCTAGTTTAACGGAAACTTTTCATCTTACTGTAGAGTTAGGTTAAATTACAGTCTGTCCCTACTGCTGATCAAGTGCTCAAGGCTCAAAACAACAAAGATTTAATGGTAGGCATATGCCTTAACTGGGCCTAATAAAAAATTAATTTTGAGCAGAATCAGTGGATGAAAGACATGGATGGTACTTCTAAGTTGCAGAGTTACACAACTGTAGTTTGGACATACAGTGCAAGTTCTTCTCATCAGCATAAAAATTACTGTCTCCATGTAGAAGAATCCTGCCTGCCTCAACTCCTGAGTGAGACTGCAAGACAGTTAGACAGAGACTGCAAGAGTTAGACTGACAGCCAGCTAGGCTTCCACTTCAGGCAGCAAGTAGTTCTTTAACATGTTTACAAATGCAGTTTTTCTAACCTTTATGAGTTCCAGATCACATTGCCCCCTCTCATAAGCAACACAGGCCAGATGAGGGTCCCTCTTTTCACAATATTTGCCGACCACACGGCTGTCATAGTAAGGATTCTCACGGAGGAAGCGCTCTGGGTTATTATTACTGTCAATGTAGATTTTGGCCAAAGCATTATGGGTTGCAGGTTCTTCAGAGCCTTCGTGAATCCTTGATTCCAGCCATGGCAACAGCAACTTAAGCCTTTGAAGAAACAAACATTTCAGGTTTACAAGTCAGACAGAGGTATGCTCAGCAGCTGCCCTTCCACACCTGGCCTTCCCTTTAAGCAAGTCTGCTGGTCAAACTTGAAAGCAAATGCAGACCAGCCAGTTATTTTTAATGAGTCTTAAATGAGTGCAGTTTAACATCAGGGAAGGCTGCAGGTGCCACTAGTTTTATAGCTGGCAGTTCACACTTAAAGCCATTTGTTCATTTTACAGGTAACTAGAAACTAATTAACAAACTGGTGTGCATCTACAAGAAGACTGCCAAGACAGTTTGATCCAGATTTACTCCAAAGGCACATCCCATGGCTGGCTGTACAGGAATGCTCAAAAGCCATCACTCATCACACAGTGCTGTCAGGCATTCCTGTATGGCCCAAATAATCAAGAGATTGACTAACAACTCTAAACTGCTTTTGTATAAAGAAGTAAACCAGTATTAATGTTGTATCATTTAACACAACTGCATCCAGTTCCATTTGTGTATACCAGGGTCAGGAAAGCCCGACACTGGTGTCTACAGATGCATTTTTATTACCGATTTCTTTTCTCCACTTCCGCCACCAGCTCGTCTGTTGAGAACTGCCCTCTAACCACCATGATCAAGTTCTTGATGACATCTTCAGAACAATCTACATCAAGAAGCCCTCCAACCACTGCTGGTATACGGCTAGGATTCACCTAGAATAAGCCACCATCATTAAAATCAGTTATTAACATTACTAATAACCCACCATCAGTCTTCCACAAGGGGAAGTTCTTGTTAACAACTTCAGTTATGCTTTAGAGCAGTGAATTTTAAGTAACTATTGCACTTGTATATGAATTCCAGGAAAAATATGTTTGCCATAGACAAAAGGCTTATTGAAGAGCCTATGCAGTAAAGAGCAAGCAGAAAAGAGACACAGCAGATTATCCTGTAGTCCACTAAAAGGTTAAGTTCCTTCCAGGGAAGGAAAGAACAGGAGCCTAACATGGAATTCTCCTTACCTTCTGCACGTAGATCTCTATGTACTTCTGCAGGTTATTGCGATATAAATAGAGCACCAGGTCATGAACAAAGTCAAACCGATCACAGACAATGATCAGAGGAAGCTGATCTGTGAGCTTTGCCTCCTGTATTTTGAGGGGAGGAGGAAAAAAAAAAAGTGACCAGTAAGCAACCACCACTCTCGTTCAAGTGCCTTCAAAGCAGAAAGGACTGACCACGTTCCCTTGGCTCTAGGAGTCACAATACATTCCCATTTAGGATTACCAAGCAGACAACTGACTTCAAAAGCGAGTTACCCACTATGGAACAACCATGTGGCTGGTCTATCAGTCAAGTTTTAAGTCCTTCATGAAGAGCCACATTAGGCCTACATGTCTGGCTTCAACATCACTATCATTCATGTGTCAATTCAGAAGATAGTTGCTGGGCCAAGAACTTGATGATGCAAAACAAAGAGACATTAAAATCCCATTTTACCAGTCACAAAGCATGCAAAGTGTTGTAGTACATGCTGATTGCAGTTTTAGTAAGCCTTGTCTAGCCAATACCCCTGATAAGGCACCTGCTGAATACTTCAACATAATCTTTCCTTCTGCCAGCCTGGATTCACCTATTGTTATGTGACAACATATTAACAAGTTTGGTACAAGTTATGTCATACAAGTTAGTTTTAAGGGAATGTGAATTTGGGCTTGTTTCCCCAGAGGTAGCCTAGAAGGATCTATTTTATGTCTGGAATAGGATCAGATTCCTATTCCAGCCCCACAGAATCACAGCCATGCCTGCTAAACCTCCTTGGTGTTTCCCTCCCTTAGAAAGCTGTAGTTCTGCTGCTAAGCAAAACATACGTAAAACTTTTCAATCCACTGGGCAGAATACTTACCTTCAGAAAGTTCTTCACTCGTTCTGGGTTATAGCAGTTACTTTCACGGCAGATTCTTTCCACTTCCTTTATCTGACCAGTCTTGCAAGCTGCCTGGATGTACTTGAAGTGAACATCTGGATCCTGGCTAAAGTTTACAATGGAACCCAAGAAATAGAACAGTCCTAGAAAGAATCACATGTTTTTAACCTTGTTAGAAGGATAAGTGAAGCAAGTGCAGACTGTACAGTCTTCAGCTTGTGACTTAGTTCAATCCTGCTGAGAGAGAAGCTTTCATTCAACTGCAGGAAATATCAGGATTCTTTTCCCCTCTTTCAGGTTTCATCTTTCTTTCTGATCTTTACTCAAAAGGGTTAAGAACTTATCTAGAACAGAGCTACCCATAGAACTCGCTGAGATGAGTTCACTTTGATAAATGCATCCTGAGGTCCAGCCATGTGACAAGTACCTCTCCCATAAAAGCTCCACAATCCTTCCTATTAGTTTCAGTCAAGCAGTGCCTCCAAGTATGCTGCTTCCCTCTAATACTGTACCTTCATAGCTTTTGAAAGACTCAAAAAGCTCCACAAGAGACTGGGTACCAAGCTGCTCGTGGTATTTAGAAGCAACTTGCACACACAGCTGTAGGTTTTGCCTGATGTTGGCTGACAGCATGGCACGCAAACACTCCACAGAGTCTTCAACTGAGAGTGAGCCAAAGAAGTTCACGAGCCACTGCAGAGACAGAAATTTTATTCAGTAACTTATACAGGATTTCACTGACTTCTAAGATGTGCCAACTATGCAGTTTCTACCTCAGCTACTAGAGAGAAATCTTCCACGCACTAAGAGCAAAGACTTAAAAAGAAACACACCATCTTTACAACTACAAAAGTGCAGTTTGGAAATAATATTTGAAGTACCCACCACTGGAAGTATAGATTACACTTTAATCAGTAACTGGACAAATGTTCTTGAACCACAGCTACCTGTGCTACTTCAGTACCTACAAACCATCTTACAGCAGATGCAGAAATGATACAGATTGAAAGCTCAAGTGAAGTGAACACTTCCTTACTGTGTATCACAGACTTACCTCAGGATTCAAGAGGTGAGTATGAACGACTGCACGTTTGATATCATAGAGATCCGTGTAGTGTTCCAGCGCTCGCTGAAGCAAGCCTGCCTTTTCACACAGCTGGGCAACATGAGCACGGTCATAGTGTGTAAACATCTGGTTTCCAAGAATGGCATCTGCAACCTAGGAGGTTACATTTCATATTCAGACTGTCAGAGAATCACAGCGGCTCAGCCTATAAGTTGTTGAAAAGTCACAGCAGTGACTTAGTAGTCTTTCATGTTACCAAACTAATTAGAGGTATCAGTATTAGGCATCATACTCTTGTTCAAGTCTACTGCTGTCTCTCCCCTTTCTGGAGGAACTGTGTTAAGAGGTCTTACCTGCGGGGCATGGATCAAATTCATTTCCAGGAGCCTTGTCTGAAGGTGTCCTTCTGCAGGGCGGTTGTTTTTCAAGGCATCCAACAAAAAGGACGTGCACTGCTGAAGGAGACTGTGCTCCATGAACACATCCACAATCTGTTGAGATTGGTCAAGTTAGAGAAGGGGGTCTGTGTACACACATGCACATTTTTCTGTGTATACCAACAGCCTGGCTACAAAGGCAGCTCATCACAGCACCATCATGCTGCATTCCCTTTGTTTTCATAGGATTACTACCATGGCAGCAGAGAGGCAAGTTTTACACTGTGCTTTTCTCTAGAATGGAAGAAGTGCATTACTCTGAGCTATTATGCCAGCTTTTGCCACCCACCCTATTTAGTTCTAACATAGCATGCAAATCCCAACCCTTCTCTCTTGCTGGGATAGTTGCTACTAGAAAAGCCAAGAAGTAGATTCAGTTATTTATTTAAATAACTGAAATGCTGCCTCATTTCTCTGTCCATTTAACAAGTGGCCACTGGCAGCCAGTACTCAGCTTAGATTTATTTGTTCATCCTTCTGTAAGTTCTCTGCATGGGAAGAAGTAACGTTCCATTAAAGCCCACAGTAGGACAGTAACACTCTATTGCTTAGATCAAGCCTGTGGCAGATTTGTTATCAATAAACCAGAGAGCTTCCACAAGAACTTGAGAACACACTTGTGTTTAAAGACTTAATGGTAACCCAACTTGACTAGATTAGTTTAGTCAACTCTCTAACCAGATAACTAGAGCTCTGAACTAGCCTTACCAGTGCCCAGAATGGTACTATGCTATTACCTCTGGCTAGAAAGAGACCAGTACTCTTGTTGTAGGCATCACCTGGTTAATGTTAGCCAGTGGCTCCTCATCCTGTACCAGCATCTGAGAGAACTGCAGGCCTTGCTCTGGACTGACTCTCATCACACTTCTCAGCAGAAAGATCCAGTCTGGGGTATAGCCAACCTAGAGATTTCAGAAACAGTCATGCATGTTTAAGAAGCTTTACACATCTGCTCAGCCTTCAGATTCTTTAGCATAGGGACTATGAACTGCTGGGAGCTTGCTGTGCCCATCCCCCATCTCCCAGGAATTCTCAAACAAAAGCACTGCTTGTCTGTTGACACAGAAATTCAGTATTCACCTACTTAGTAACTGAACTTGTGCCAGGGCATTTCTCTTGCTAGGTGAGAAAACTGCTTGGGACAAATCTTTCAACAGTCTTAAGGTGCCATTTATCAAGTAAAGTCCTAGACTTACAAGTGGACATTAGGCAATTTTTTTTAACAGACCACAAACCAGAAGTCTTATGAATTTAGGAAGAATCTTATCTTTATTCTCTAGAATAAGCTTAAGCCAGTCTATTAATTTGATAGTTCATAAAATTCTGGATGTTTTGAATTTTATTTTTTGCAGACTGTTCAGACTGTAGTAATACACTATGATTTGCACTATGACAAAAACACTGTTTCTCAATCTTTCCTACTTATCTCACAGAAGATAGCTTGAGAATGCACACATTAAACATAAGATAGAGCCTGCAGTTTGTGATAAACAACTTTACCTTTTTAGCATACAGCACTATTTTCTGGAACTGACCAGTTTCAGCAAAGCACTGAATCACTTTGTTTGGCACGTTAGCACGAAGGTAGACGCTGAGCGCAAGGGTTGGGTCAGCCGTCTTCACCAAGTCCCCCAGCTCCTCTGAGCACTCCAGCTGAAGTCAAAGGGGTATTTTGTCAAGCAGAAGAATTCAGAGATGTAGGATCAACAAAAGTATTGTTCACACTCAGCTGTTACAAGGCAACAGAAGTAGGCCAGTATCATGACCGAGCCTACCTTGTCTTCCTTCAGCCACTTCTCCAGGAGCTGTTTACGGCCCTGCTGCAGGACAGGGCGACACAGCTCCAGAGACTCAAACTTGTTCAGCTGGCCCTGGTCAAGCAATATTCCAAAGTACTGGAGCAAGGGAGAGGCCTGCCCAGGTTGAGCTGGTACACTCTGGAACTTCCTAATTGTATCACTGGTACGTAGAATTCCCTGAAGAGGCACAAGAGAAAAGCGATGTTTAATTAGTGAAGACTGAATATTAGTCAAAAAAACAGGTGCTAAGCTATACACTGAAGCATCTGCTGTTAGACCTCCAGGATGGAGACCATCAAACCAATGACATTCAAGCAAGAAGTCAGTGGCCACAGCAAGTCCAGTCTGGTTGGAAAAGTAGGGCAGATGCTCCTTTATGGGATTCAAGAAAATACATTAGTCAGAGCCACTACAAGACTGCAGAGAACTAAGACTGATATTACAGCACTTTATGTTTTGAATGTCAAATACTGACTAAGCTAGAGGCAAATCCCCATGACTTCTAAGCTTTACCTTTGGTGCAGATGCAGCTACTTTAGCAGCATCTGCATAGTTTCCTTGAGCAAACAGCGTGTTAAACTTTCTGGCAAACAATTCCTCTGCCCCAGCCAGGTTACTCCGTATGGCCATCCGCAGGCCCAGGTCAGGATTCTGGAGAACATTCGTAGCGTAGTTCACTATGTTGTCTTCCTCAACACATACAGAAAGCACCTGGAAAGGACAAGAGGAGTATTGAGGAGTACTGTCCCTTCCACAGCTACTGTGAAATACAGCAACATGGCTATGCAGCCCATCAATGAAGCAGCAGATTATTAAAAAAACAAAAGTTCCCCTCCAAGTAGTTCTGGTCGAGGAGAGATTAAAAAATTATTAATCAAATAGTCAGTTGCTCCCTTCCATGACGTTTGTTGCAACAAGTCACTAATTAGGTTTGTTACATTCCACCTGAGCTTCAGAAGGCTCAGAAAGAGAATGATGGATTTGTTACCTGTCCTTTTTTGTTCACCCCGATAATGCCTGAGGTAGGTTCATGAGGAGCCGTGACAAAGATGGTGTCAGCGCTAATACGGTTCATGTAGATGCACACTCCAGACTCCAAGTCGTACATGTGGATATACCCATACTTGGTGATCAGATAGATAACACCATGCTTGATTCCAATCTGCCAAAAGATGGGGTTTTATTAGTCAAAACCAGTACTGTAACAGCTAAGACAGCTGCCTATAGCCTAGTCACAGGAAAGTACTGCAGTGACATGCCTTTGTAGTGACACTAAGAACAAATATAGCTTCAGGCTGCTTCTTACAGATTCAAAAGCTTTGCTGGCCATTTGCAGGCATAGCTCCAGTGAATGGAGAGGTTGAAGGGAAATTAAAATTCATCTGCAGCAAAGGACATACTCCTCATCCTAATGAGCTGGGCTGAGGAAGGAAGTTTGGGCATAATTAGCATTCTAGTCTAGATATGTCAGTACAAGTTTCTCTTCAGAAATACTAATGAGATGAACCCACTCGCTTCCAACAAAGCCTACCCAAAGCACCAGCAGAACCTGAGCCAAACTCATCTACTGAGTACTCCAGTTTACCTGTTGAGTCACTGAAACAGGGGAGGCTTTCAGGCCAAAACGGTCTTCAGACAAGGAAGTACCTTCCCTTTGGAACAAGTCTCTGGATGTTCTGTCGATTAAGCCTCAAGCTGAAGTACAGAGCCACATGAATCCTGCCACGCACACAGTTTGCTTTGTTTACCCTTGTTTAAGCCATCTCTTGGGCCATTTATGAAGTTGGTCTATTAAGACTCCTCAGCAATTGCATGCTCTGAGACAGTCTGCTTTTATTACACAATTTCTAGAACCACAGACATTCTAAGTGAAGTTTGGTCTGTGAAAGCAACCAGCTATGTTCTTTCCTGAAGAACCTCCCACTAATGTCCCAAATTGCCTTTTCCATGCAGCTACAGCAGGAGGTGTGCTAATATTCTTAGCTAAAACTCTGAACGTTAGTAGGAAGCTCAATACCTGAAGACACTGTTGAGGGGTTTTTTGGGTCTCTTTTGTTGCTTTCATGGTTTGGGGTTTTTCAGTAGAAATTTTGTTCGGGCTTTTCCTTTGTTTTATTATTTTTAAATACTACCTGAAGTTGACATCTAGACAAATACATGAACAGACTATATATATATACACATACAAGTTACTGTTTTAACGTCCAAGGCTACCTCTCACAAACCTATTAACACCCCTCCCAGAACTAGGAAGAATTGACAGCAAAGTGTTAGTAAAAAGCATTCTTTACATACAGATGGCAGCTGCTTGCCAGGCTATATTTTTGGGGGGGTCATGTATTTACCTGCATTGCCACAGGAAAGTCTGTTTGTGCCTCAGGTGGGAAAAACACATCAACAGCTTTCTTAACAAATGGCTGATTTCCAGTAGCTGGCTGACCTACTTCAATTATGTGTAGCTAGGAAGAAAAGAGTTCATGTCACAAGATTGCCTGCAAGTACAGCCACATGAAAGAAGTTCCTCTCCTCTGATGTGCTACTGAAGTCATCTGCCACATTTGGCCAACACAGTCTGGGGAGCTGTGCTCCACATATTCAGAGTGATAAGTTTTCTGGAATTTGATAAATTAAAAACTGGGAAAAGATTTTTTTAAAAAAACCTAAACAATCACATTTTCTATGAAAAGAGACTATTCCTATTCAAGACATCCTGTTCAAGATGTTTTGAGTCAGTGTGCTGGTTTTAGCTGGAGTTAACTTTTTTCAAAGTGGCTGGTATGGGGTTAAGAAGAAAGTTAACCCTATCCCAGCCAAGACCAGCACACTCCAACTTGTCAATTCATCAGTTTTGCATGACAAGGCTCGAAAGGCCAAGACATTTATTTTGATGTTACCTGACCTCTTTATAGACTGCTCAGCAGTTGTAGTATATTCAACTGCTACTGAATTCCACATTTAGTTTGATGCAAACAACCTACCCATAGTCTCTTCTTGTACTGAATTCAAGACATATGACTGCTTAAATGACTACTTCATACACACAAAAAACTCCACATGGACATAAATTGATGTTTTAGCACCCTGGGCTCAGTTCTCATTGCATCTACATTTGTTCTTAGGCTTAAGTCTCACCCAAGGAACTCTACTTTTTGCAGTTTTTATGCTATTGAAAGAAAGCATTTTGATGCTGACCAAATATGCTGCACACGTGGTTCTCTTGTTGTTCAGAGAGCACACACTGAATGTGTGAGCACTGAAGTCCTGTTACCACAGAGTTCTGCTACAGCACAACAGGAACACAGCTGCAGGCTTTACCTTTCCTCCAGCAGGACTCCTCACAGCAAAACAGAAGAGGGTAGAAGGTTTGGCATTTCCCTCTATTTTGAATTCTGCAAAAGCTGCTGCGTGGCCTTCTATAGGTTGGGAGACTTTTCTATCAACCGAGTACAGCTGCATTGCACCAACCACACGATTTTGCTAGAAAAAAGAAAGGTCAGCTTGTACAGATAAGATTTCAAATGTTTGTAGCAAGACCTTAGGGACGGTAAACTGAAAAGCAGCAAATGTCTCTCATCCCCTCCTCCAACAGTTGAAATGCATTGAAAGTCAGGTTATTCTCACACAAAAGATATTTTTGAATTTTTGATCTATAGAAGTCAAAGTTCAGAAACTGTAGCAGCCAAAAAGTAAAGTGGGCTCTCCCAACTGTCTTCATAACAAGTCGTTTCCAGGGAACCTACCTGTGCTGAAATTCCTATCAGCAGCAGCCATTTTTGGTGTTCATCTGTTCTGTAATTGATGATTTGGCAGCCTGCAAGACTGGCATGTCTGTCAAACATCTTCTGGGGTTGTGATTCTCCCTCCATGCTCCAGTGGTAGACTGCTGTCTCTGTCACCAAGGCAACTGTATTCACAGATATCCACTTCCAGAAGATCACTTCTTCTGCCATTGTGTGGGCTTTCATTTTACTTTTCATCTCAATGTTAAAGATCTGAAGTGTTTTCCCAGCTAGTATGATAAAAATCCAAGAACATCATAGATCAATCACCACAATGGCCATCCTAGTCTGCCTATTTACAAGCACCCAGTTTAACCCACTGGGTTAAACACCAGTGGTGTTACAGACAGGGTTAGTGTCCTGTCACATCTGAGTCTCCTTTGATACTTGACTCTTAAACAGAATCCCCTCTCCACCCCCAACACCTCTACTATCTTGAAAACAAAACAAATCCTTCTTACAGACACTTACACAGACATTCCAACAACTGACAAGCGGAGACAATTAACTATAAGCTGTAGTTAAAAGACAGTCTAAGCTACAGAGCTTGTGTTAACTCTTGTTTAGGTGGCAGCACTGGTATGCCAAGTTACAGGTGTCTAGCAGATGTCACTCATTACAGAGAATGGCTCCAGTTTGTGTCCATTTAGTAGCTGCTGTAGATGAGCTGCACTAAGTCCAAGAGCATGAGATTAGAACAGCTCGAGATAGCCAAAAGATCACAGCTCCCATTTCATTCCTCTGTTGGATGAACTGCACAGTGAACTAGATGGACAGGCTCTGTACAACAAGTGCCTACTGAAGAGGACAGTCAAAAGTTCAGAAAGACTATAGAAAGGTTTGGAGCTTTAGTTCCAGTTAAGATTACTCCTTCATGATTTTGGAAACTATACTGTGAGTTTAGGCTTGATTTTAATATTTCTTTTAACTACCAGAAGCCCTACCCTAGTAAGTGTAGGCTTAAAACCAGTGTTAACTGGACCAACCTATAAAGAATAAGGGAATCTATTCCTTTCAGGAAGTCAAAGCAATGTTTTATTTCACTACAGATGAGAGAACTCAGCTCCAGGAATATTGTTTTCTGTTCACAAGACACCCACTCAGACTGACAGAGTATTGGCTTGTAATGCCATTATTTCTATCACACTTGTGACTGCCAAACTGGGAGATGTTCATTGATAGATAAAGGCTGCTGGCCATGGAGGAATCATTGTCAAGATATACTAATCCCAAGCTAATATTTATCTCCAACTGCTCTATAAATTTTAGCATAATTTATACAGTGAATTGATCATATTAGTTTAATGCAGTGCCAAGAGACAACACAACACCTCAGAGCTACCACATGCAGCATTTGCTGCCTGGTTTAACTGCATAAAGAAAGAACTATCAACCTGATCAGCTAATTCCCAGGATAGCTTGCTAACCTCCTGGGACCAAAAGCAGCCTGTTCATCAACACCTCCCTCTGCACATGCAGTTACTGTATTAGACAGATGCAATAAGCCCAGGCCTGCGAATTAATAGCTGGAAACAGCATATTTACTGTACTGGACAACAATTTATCCAGCAGTGTCCTGGTGCTATTGAGGGATGGATTTTGAACTCCCACATTGTGCAGCCTCACATGCAGAAGCAGTTCTGGAAGGGCTCTGGTCACCATCTAAAGACCAATACCAGCATGGGCTTACAGACACTGCTCTTAAGGACAGTCTTCCTGAAAAGGAAGCAGGATGTCCTTCCTAGTTTTAAGAACATAAAAGAAACCAACAAGTTACTGAAGGGAGATAAAAGCTTGTGTTTGTCCGTTTTCTAGACTTAATTTGACTGCTGTGTTACAGTTGGAAATGGCTTTAAAAGCTTCATTAAGCAGTTTAGCTCTGGATGCTGGGGGCTGCAGGAGCCATAGGTATACAATTCCCTAAGTGTGGCAACATAAATTTGAACTTCACAAGCCTAAACTGTAATTAAACTACAGAAAAGATCCGTTATTTGGATTCAAAGAGAGCAGGACCTGCTACAGAGTCATAGTGAGAGCAAGTGTGCATTTGAGTCTCAAGTCTACTTGAACACTTTATTAGGCCAAGATCCAAGACAAAAAGCCACACTCTTACATAAGTTTTTCTGATGAAGCTACCAAACTGATGAGTCTACTTAGACTGTACAGGTGTAGTCAAGTAAGGAGATTTGTTTTCTGAACACTAGCACAAGAATTTACATTTCAGTTCACTGGAGCATGAAGTTTCTCCATTCCACAAAGAATGGAAGCACCCCCAAGAGCTGCATTCTCCACTTACACCAACTGCTGAGTACTCTCAGTACAGAGCAAAGCAAGAGAATCATGAACACAAGGACAATGCATAAATCTTGGTACACCGGGAGAATGCCACATGCAATCCAGAAATGAAATTGTGCATACTGTATTTCAGTTTAAATCAAAAACCATTTCATTTCTTTTCCTGAGGGTGGGTTTGTACGTTTATTGCTCAATAATCCTGGGATTATGAGCAACTCCCAATCATGGCACACTGAGTCACAATATGCAACCATTTTGACCACTGAAACCTCACTCAATCAGCAGGGAAAAGTCTGGAGTGACAGACTGACTTAAACCATGTCTTTATATTATCATGGGTAACATACTGATTAGGTAGCTCTATTAATCCTCTCTTCTACCCAACCCTCTGATCATTAGACTATTTACAGCAGAGATCATTAAGTTTGCAACACTTGACAACATAACTTTGTATCTCATCATTAACTCAACCTTATCTGTTCAGAGGACAGATTTATTCACTCTGAATGGACAGAACAATACTCCTTTTGAGCAAGAATAAAGCTATATTATTTGAATTCTTTGGCAAGAATAAAGCTATATTATTTGAACCTCACGATAATTCATTTAATATGTTAGTTCATTAGTATGTTAGTTTTAAACACAGATTATATAGTTTCCTTTTAAGAGGAAGATGAAGCTCTGCTAGTGTGGAGAAGGCACTTTCCTTGCCAATACAGTCTGATTAAAGGGGTCCAAGATTAAGGACAGTGAACTCTTAACAGATCTGAACTTATTTTCATTGTTACCTTTGCCCATACCCTGGGTAAGGCAGTCCTTTGCAAGGTGTGTAACTACCTCAGCTAAATCACTGATTCAGCTGAAGTTAAACATTCACACTTTAGTTTTCACCTGATGTCACTATAAGCCTGAGATCCAAGACAAGAAGTTACAGGTTTTGTGCCAGTTCTGAAGAACAGTTACTTCTTGAACCCCTAAGCAATTTCACCATGATTTTTTCACAATAAAAAACACACTTAGGCAAAAATGAATAGCACACAGGACATGCTAGCAGAGGTCTCTCATAAAAATATTGCAACTTCATTTTGTCTATCAACTGTACTTCCATCACACACACCCACAAACACAGACACTGAAAGCACACTCTTCCTTCACTCGGTACAGTCAATAGTCAAAGCAGCCAAATGGTGGGAAAGGAGCCAATGGAGAACATTGTCACTGTAACACCAGTTGAGGATTCGGATTCCCCCACCTGGCTATGAAGTGAACTGTCAAATGGCCACCTCAAAGTTCAGTACTTTTTATGAGATTAGACCATTCTGAACTACCAAACACAAAATGTCAGGACAAAGTTCACTCACCATCTGTTTAGATAAGATGCAGGAAGAAAAGTACATAGTCAGTAATAGTTATTGAGATTAAATACCAGATGTTGGTCATTTGAGAAAAGAACCAGAGATGAATTAAAAATTACTTGAGCTCAGACTGCAACCTAAAGGTAGTAACAACACCACAGGTACTGGTAAGCAGAGGTCTTTTAGCTCCAAGACCTCATCACTGTCAAACTTAACATGCTTGTACATTCAGACTTTCACAACTTCTGGCCATCCTTATGACATTTTTGTTGCTATCTAGTAAGCCCTACAGAACTACAAGAAAGGGCCAGGACAGTACAGAAAATAAGAGTGGCTTTACATCTATATAAGTGTCCATTAAGTTTACAATACCTGTTTAAAGGGAAAGCATACCAGATGCTGACCTGGTCCTCAGCGAGGATAGGAGGCTGCAGTGCCAGGTCCAAGCATCTCACACCCACTTGGAGGCAAATCATCCAAAGATTACTGAAAGATCTACTGCCAAAAATACAGCATGCAAGTTCAGGCAAGAATTCTTATCCTCATATACATTCTTCTTAGATAATATACATAAAGCTGAAGAGCATTCATAAGCAGTAATGCAGCTAAACAGCAGTTTCCATACTGCAGTGCCCAGGGGTTACTCACCTTTCAGTGCTATCACTTTGGAGGCTGGATTCATGATGGCACTTTCTGCAGAAATTGGGCGCCTGATGGGTGTTGTGGGATCGCTCATGTCAATTATCACCACCTGGGCCTGCTCTCCCACCTTCTCCCTGATGCAGATGAACTTGTCAGATTCCATTGTGAGGGTGCTGAATCCAATGTTTGCTGGGTTAATACCCAAATTTTGGAGCTAAAGAGACAAAAGAGAGTGCTTTATTATCCTTCCCATGTCGAAGGTCTAACTCAAGCCTCTATGTCTAAATCTCCTCCAGAAGGAAATGCAAGACTGACAAATTTCTCTGACCAGAGTGTATATTATTGAACTATGACTTATCTTCTGATTCACTTTGTTCCACAGATAAAGAACTACACAGCTGTCAGTATTCAGGTCCTAAACACATTCCAAAGTTGTGTTATTGATGCAAACTAAAAGGAGATTTAACTTAAGCTTAACCTGGTTCTAGTAATGTGATAGACATTAGGAGTAGCATCAGTATTGCAGTTTTAACAAGGTTGGTAAATTCAATATTCAAAACTTAAGTGGTAGAACTACAACATTCAGCATCAGTGGGTCATACAGAAAGAATCAATTACCCTCATGCAACCCATTCCTAGCAACATTATGGAATGAAGTCTACATAGCAGGTCTCAAATGGCCTATTTTTACAAGTGGATCTTTTCATCTTCTTAGAATCTTATTTTTACCAGTAAAAGCTAAGGAGGATGTGTTAAAATAATCAGCCATTCCACCTCTCCTTGCCCAAAAGGTCATGCCATTTGGTTCAACACAAAGGTTGGGATTGCAATGCAGGCCCCCTCCAGCCTTATGCCCAACTCTCAAAACATAACTTGTGCTCAACCACACAACGGTAGGAACAAAGCAGTTACTACTCCTAATGTAACTTGAAGTCATTTTGTGCTGCTGAATAGACTGCCCTAGAAGTTGGCTATTTCTCATTTTCATCCTTTTGTGTTACACTTTGTTTCCATTCACTCTCAATCTCAGGCTAACAGGAGGAGGTGGCAGCACCACTGTTCCATTGGTCTGCAGTAAATCAGGTTTACCTGTGCAGCACAGCCCAGCTTGGTATGCCTGCAACCCACATTTTATATAACAGTAACTCTGACAAGCCTGAGCACCTGCTTTATGCCCCAGAGCGATGCTTTTCAAGCACAGGAACTGTATCAGCTTCACTGAAGCCTCTCAAGGGATTAACCTACACTGCTTTTCAGTGCACTGCAAATGAAAAACTACTGCCCTCAAGGAGACAGGACAGAGCCTACCACCAGCATCACTGAGTCATTAGACTCCTTTGATACACAGCACCAGGACCTTCCTACAATAGACTATAAATCCCTCAGGCAAGAATTCCTGTGATGGCATCACAAACACTGTTTTCATGGGTTTGAACTGGCTGATCATGGTTTGTTACAGCTTCTGTAAAGCTACTCACTTAAATTGTAAATTGGGTATGTAACAGATACCTCCAATGTGGTGCGTTCAGGACCGTGCCCAAGAACGCCTCAGGAATTGTTTGTTTTCTGTTGAGCTGACTAATGAAGAGCCACTCAGCTCAGTAACTGCAGATCTCAACACTCAGGTCTCAGTAAGGCAACACGAGCCCAGGGTACGCAGGCGGAAAAGGACCTTTACTCCTTCCTGCAGGTGTCTCTCAGCAGAATTGAGAGCCATCCAGCTACACCTCCCTTCAGAGGCAAACACTTCAATACACGCTACTAAACTTCAGCAGGTGCCATTCATTCCAAAAGAGAATCAGTGTTTAGGCACAAGGTCCTCAGAACGTGCTTGCACCTGGAGTTTTGAAAACAGGTCCACTGGGCAGGTGGCTATTACAGCCTTGTGTATCAGTAAGGAAAGAAGTTATCATACCAAGACAACTCCTGTACCTTTCATGTGTAACACAGAACATTTTAGTACCCAATAAACATGCAAGTTGTAGCTCCATCAACTTCTGTGACCTTGAACAACAGAGGAATAAATGACGGGCTCTTAATTCCACTGTTCTTGCTCTCGTGCTCTAAATCAGACACTGACCACACATTGTGACAAATCACATGTTCACAGTAGACACTTGAGCACTTTAATGCTGAGCACGATCTGAGTCCATCTGCCAGTAGAGCACAGCCCATTCTAAGAGACCAGTTAAGCATCACTAGAACAGTCAAGAGATTTAACAGCAGCACAGCCAAGTTCCTAACTTAATTGATCCAAATCCAGATGTATTTCCAAAGCACTGAAGCTTCCTCCAGGTCTCTTCTCAATTAGTGTGCTACAGTCTGACCTACTCTTCAAGAGACAGCCCCTGGCCACCTGCTTTGCATAGTGAGAACCTTGAGGCACTTCCTACTTGAAGTTCAGCTTTAAGCTCACGATTATTCACTCCAAACTTTGGTCCATGTTGAAGAATAACATTTTGGGTATCTTCACTAAATAAGATTTTGCATCAATTTCCCATTTTAACTATTATAAAATCTAGCAAAACTTTCAGAAAATGCAGTGCTGAATTCTGCATGATAATCACTGCCACCTGTATTATTAGGGAAGTCCATCACATCTTTTAAAGGTAAGATGTCAGTACTTCCTAAAGGATGGTCATGGGAATGCTGCAAGCTTCAGGGAATGATGACAACACTTCACAGTGTAGCAATCTGAAAACACTGAAGACTGTTCCTGCCATCAGGGGAGTGGCAAGTATCCTTGTGAGATAGTAAGTGAGGCAGTGTAAGAGGCAGAATTCCTCTACCACCAAATAAAGGGACATCAGCCAGCATCATTTCCATCCTGGATTGGACAACCCTGCCGAGATGATTTGGACTAGGCTGTTCTAAAGCACCTTCTCCCCTTCCTCAAGCACGAAATTAATTAAACTTTATTACAGCAGGCAGCAAGCACTTCACTGTGTATCTTAAAAGGCCTCAGGTGAGGCCTTCTCTCTCCAACTAAGTGTGCTTTCTTCTGAAAAGAAAGATTCAATATTACAAAGTGATTCCGGAGACATTGACTACAATTCCATGATTCCCTTTACCGTCATTTCCGTGATTTCCCCCACACTTTACTTTTGGGTACTACAATTAAGCCCCACCAAGCACCCCAGGTAGGTTACAGTGAGCCTCCCTGGAGAGGAAAGAGGAACATTCTGCTCTACCAGTACCAGCCTGATGCATCTCCTGCCCCTTCCTGCCCTAACACCCATTATCTACACACACAGCACAGAACCAGCTTCACCATCAGGCTGAACAAACCAGATAACAAAGACCTTTGCTTCACAGATATCTGGTACTATTGCAGGCTGGCTTAGATACCAAACTTATTTTTAAGCATCTTACAGGTACTGACAACTTACTGACAAGGTGAAGATGAACCTGAGATGTACTGCTTGATTCTCAGCATGAATGAAGATACAAACATTTGTAGGATGAAATACAATTATTAATCTGATATTTAGTCTTTCCCTGTTCTTTTTTACCAGCATTGTACCATTTGCTAAGAAATGGAGTCAAAATGGGCTTTTTTTACACAAGAATTCCAGACTAAGCCAGTACAGACCAACTCAGATACTAATACAAAGCCTACAAACAAAGTCCATTTGTCTAATGGGACTCCTTAAGCCTAACATACTGTCTAATACTGACACTCCAATAATTAGGATCTACGATTAGTTAAATGCAGGAGTCAGAAGAACTTTATGAATTTAATGTCTCTCTGGAGTTCAGTAAATATCCCATTTCAGCTTTATGCCACACAGCTCTAGCAGAAATGCTTGTTAGAGGTGATCAACTGTTGTTTAAGGCCATTAAAAAGAGTAGGGCTTGGACAGAGGCTATACATATCCCAGTAAAAACTGCCTGCTAAAAGCTCTGTAAGCACGTATCCTTTTAAACATAAAACAAACCAAGAGTGCACTAACAGTTCCCCATAACTCTTCCTCATGTGACCATATAAATTTACAATCATCCCCAATAAGGATGTGCATATAATTGTTGGGCATCCCTGCTCACCTCATCTCCTGATATAGTTCCCACCTTCACAGGTGAGGGACACCAAGGAAATATGGAAGACCCAAAACATGCAAGACCACCAGCTCAGAGGTTTTAGCTGCAGCTGGATTAGGTTTTCATCTTAAATGCCTGTTACTCTCTACACAAAAATCTGTTCCTGTATGTCTGTGAATGAGTCTCCCTACCATGTGTGAGGCACTTTTGAATCCAGTGAGCAAATATGGTCTCTTCATCACTAAACAGCTAAATCAAGTCAGAATAGTCAGCCCTACCTTTTCAATACAAGTCTAAAGAGTCACAGCTTGCAAATATCCTGAGTGCTTCTTAAGTCCACATGTCTAGCCAAAGCAAATTCATAAAAGCCATTCAGTTCTGTCCTGCCCATTTCACAACAGAAAGTAATTCTCAATAAGACAAGCCAGAGTATCCAAATAGAAACCAGTTTTGCCTTGAAAATGACAGAAGTAAATCTACATCCTTTATGTTTAAAACCAGAATGCTTCAGCCTCTCAGTGCTGCACCAAAATGCACAACACTTATGTATGGAGAGCATGTCATGCACACAAGTTTTTTCACAGTAGCTGGCTGTGCTCAAGAGGCTGGATCAGTTAATGAACAGAAAGTGGAACTATGTCTCTCCATCTAAGGGATGAAGGCCCCAGCCTTGGAACCTGAGACTGCACAAACAACAGTCTTCTCTGCAGACAAGCAGAGATTTTTACTAGTAAGAACTGTAAAAAGCTCAGGGCACAAAGAGAAGCTTTAAAGAGAAAACCAATGACTAAGTAAAGGAAAAGTTTTAATTTTAGATCAGGAACACTTTGTACACTGAATTCCAGTAGCATTGCTTCCTGCCTATATCCCAGCATATTTGGTCTTTTACAGCACTTCCACTGTAAATTACAATCCCCTCACAAGAGTTCAATCTGGTAAATAATTTATAATTCACTGCTCCAACAGAAGCACTGGAGTTAAGAACCTGATTAAATCACATTAGTTTAAGTAGTGTGTGCTAGTAATTCACTGTAGTGGAGATTGGCATAGTCTGGGCTGCTGCAGCTGGGCAGCCACCAGACAAGAAAAACTAAGGCCTTGCCTTATTCCCCTCCAGTGCTATGGGACTTAACTTCAATATCCTTGGGGGGAAGAATGAGCAAGGTGCAAGTATTTTATTAATTTGTGAAGACTCATAGTGAGAGTTCACCTCCAGAAACTACTGTTCAATTGTATTAAATGGAGCTAAACAGACTCGAGTTTCTTCTACCCCAACAAGACCTGGGTATCTTTTTTTCACCGCCACTATTCTCCAACCTTCAGCTCACAGGGGACTTGAGCATACAAGCTGCAACAACTCCAAATTTACGTGCTCTGTGACTGGCAGTCACTCCTCCTGCACAGCCTTGGAGCTACTGTTCAGTCAGAAGGATGATCAACACAAGGCAAAATGAGCTGCACAAGGAATGTAAACAGTCTGCTGATCCCCAGCACTCCTCCAATTCTACATGGACCAAGATCTCTGTTTCACTTCACACTACCATTTATCCACTTCCAGCAAGAGAGAGTGGGAGAGAAGAGTTCAGTATTTAGCACTGCAACTTATGTTTAGCTTCTCTGGAGAGCACTGCATGGTTCAGTTCTTCTTTTAGTAAAGTACATACAGCTACCTCGGGAAAACTCTGAACTTGAGGGAAATCACATTTCATCAGCAACAGGCTGAATTTGGAATTAATTATATCACTAACCAATCTTCTAATCACTTAAAGCCATATTAATTAATTAAAAAGGTTAGAGGTACAAACAGTACACAGATTGACTTAAGCTACAGAAAGATTCAACTCAGGATCACTGAAAACAGCACAGTTACAAGGAACTGTAACTTTTTTTGATTTATCATAAAGCAGCATAGTACATTTGCTATGCTAATACTAAATATGATAATTTATCTGTAGTCAAGCCAATTGCTTGGAAGTAGTGGGGAGGGGGGGAAGAGATTAAGCTAAATATGGGTGACAGCATAGAATTAGGAAGGGAAGGCCTCACGTTTCCACAAGTTCCCTACCAGTCAATAATAAGGAGCACATATAATTTATTCATGACTCTAGATGTTTACAACACATAACATTAAGTTAGAGCTGATAAAACTGTACTGCAGATATCCAGCCAGATCAAACACTCCAAGTTCTTACATTCCTTCCATTTTCCCTCCCTATTTATCCCACCATGTAGGGACAACTGCAGAAGCAGCACTGAGGAGGCTGACTGCATTCCTACTGCCAGCTACTCCTGATCCCAACTTCAGTATTGCTTCAGAGCTCCTGCACTCAGCCTCGGGGGGAGAAGCAGCAGAGAGTGAATGCTGATGAAATTGGGTCCTACATGTTAACAGTGGGCATCCCAAGGTTTTCCCTGCTCTTCCACACTGCTTTCACGCTGGGGAAAAGTCACTCAAGCACAGATTGAGCCCTTTAAACAAGATCAAATTATTTGAGAGCAAAAGCAGGTGGTAGCAAAAAATAGAATATGACTTCAGCACAGATCCCTCGAGAAGCAGGTGGGGAGCCCCTCACCCAAAACTGAGGTCCCACAATGCTGATATTGGCAGTGTTGCAAGACACACACCACCAGTAATCACAGAAACAGTCATTTGACATGCAAAGCAGCCCAGTACACCTCCTGCATATTAAGCGTGATGTCCTCTCATCATTGTTGTATAGACCAAACACAATCAGCAGGATTGGTTATGTTTGCTAGTTTTAAACTGTAAGAACTATAGGCTTCTCTCTAAGGAGAGTCTGACATCAGAAACACTTTGACCCCAAGTTTCTTACTTAGAAAACTGTACTGCAGCTCTTAGGAACCTATTAGAGATTATTACAATCACTGCTATAGTGGACACAGGCAGGGAGGGGGTGGAGTGACAACAGAATTTTTCACCCTGGTAAACTCTCCTAACCCATGAAAACTCAGGACACAGGTGTGTCTGCTCCCTTGGGCGCAGAGATTAGATATTTCTGGAATTCACTAGCTCTAATTACTGTTTTTCAGGCCAGAGCTCCTTCTAGGGTCACCAGGACAGTTCTTCCAGTTAAGCAAAAACCACTTCCCAAAGGGAGCTGGAAGTGGCCATAACCATTTCCCAGGCTGAAATGCCTGAAGAGGCACCAAGTCCTCACTGAGGGATGATGCCCCGTTTGTATTTTGAAATGGATGCCTGATTTGACAGAAAGGGGCGGTACAGCGACAGAAGGATGACTTGCCAAGTCCACTTCCTGTTCTCTCATTCATTTAGCAAATTCCTTTAATTCCTGCCTCAAACTGCATGTTCAGAGACCGCTCTTCTCTCACTCCATTTACAACCCTCCCTCACCACCGGGTCACAAGGAAACAGATAAACCGGTTTGTCTGTGCTGCATCCATTAGTCATGGATCCCTTCCAACGCTGGCATTACAGTTTTAACAGGCTATTAAGACAACCATGTTATTCTGGGGGAGGATTTTTTTTAAATATTGTTATGTTTGGAAGAAGGGACAGAAGCTGTGCAGCTTCCAAGTCCAAATGCTTTCTTGCACCTCATCTCACCGATTTCCTCGCAGCTCGAGCTGCACAGAAAGAGGTTCCCCGGAACCTCCGCGATCCTGACGGTAAAGCAGAAAAACCGCGATCCCTCTGCAAGACTGCGGCGTCCCCCCGAGCCAGGGCGGGAGCGCCCGCGGTCCCCGGGGCGAGCGGCGCGGCCCCGGCGCGGCGCCTCCCCCTCCCCGGAGCGGGAGGTCCCTCAGGCGGCGAGTGACTCTGCACAAATCGCGGCCGCTCCGCACGGCGCGGAGAGGCAGCCCCGGCGACAGATGGAGGGATGGACGGGCGGACGGACGGACAGACAGACGAGGCAGCTCAGAGCCCGCACCGGGGGCGGGCTCGGCCCCGCGCGCCTTCCCGCGGCGCCCAGCGGGACGGCGGCCGCGCTCCGCAGGGAGGGAAAGAAGGCACGGAGGGGGTCCCAGGGGACGGAGGGGGTTCCCCCCGCGGCCTGGCCCCCTCTCCCAGCCCCTCAGCGCGCCCCCAGCCCGCCTAGGCCGCGGCTCCCCCCCACCCCGTGAGGGACGGGGTGAGGCAGAGGAGGGGGAGCCCCTTCCCCTCGCCTCCGCCGCCGCCCCGCCGCGCTCACCTGGAAATGCTCCTGGAAGCGAATGGGCAGTATCTGGGCCATGACTGGGGGCGAGCTGCCCGGGGCAGGGGCGCGGGACAGGGGCGGGCTATGCAGCGGAGCGGGGGCCGGTGCTCCCCTCACGGCTGCGGGAGCGGCGCAGGCGCGGAGCCCTCGCTGGGATGGCGCTCGGCGCGCCCGCCGCCCTCCTCGGCCTTAGCGCGGGGCCGCTCACTCGCCGCCGGAATCACTCCGCACCTCGCCAGCCTGCCAGGGTCTCCTCAAATAGTCCCTCCCCGCCGCGCTTCTTTCCCCCGCCCATCGCCACCGCCCCTCGCCCGCCCTCAACCCCCCGCTCTTCCTCTGCCCCGCTGTCCCTGCACTCCCACTGAGGGGATGGGCTGGGGACGGCGCTCCCAGGAGAGGGGGGTCCCCGCTCCGGCTACGGCCAACAGAGAGGGGCGGGAGGGGTTGCTAAAGTGCAGGTATCCTTCCGCTGCTGCCACACGCGCTCACGTGACCCGGACCCCTCCCCGGCTCCCTCCGGCGCTGCCCCGGGCTCCCCTCACACCGACCCCGAGGCTGCCCCCGACCCCCCCTCACTCCGACCCGAGGCTGCCCCCGACCCACCCTCACACCGACCCCGGCGCTGCCCCGGGCTCTCCTCACACGGACCCCCGGCGCTGCCCCGGGCTCCCCTCACACCGACCCCCGGGGCTGTCCTCGACCCACCCTCACACCAACCCCGGGGCTTCCCCAGAGCAGCTTGGCGGTGCCGGGGCGATGGTCCCTGCCCTCAGCGCCCCGGGCTCCCGCCGGGGTGAGGAGGGAGGCAGGGGACGCCCAGGCGCTGCCCCCCCGGCGGTGGCCCTTGGTGGGCACTGGGGAACGGCAGCCATCTGCCCGGCACCTGCCGTCATGGCCGGCAGTGCCAGAGCGTGGCTCTCCTTCTCCTCCTCGGGAGCCCCCGGGACCCTCAGGAGGCTCGGCCAGCGCTGGGGGCCGGCGGAACAGCTGCCCTTGGCCCACCTTGACTTGCCCTAGCGCCATGTAGGCTTTGCTGCCTGCAGCCGTGCCCGGAGGTACGTGAGGGGTTTTATGACCACATGTTTGGAAAACCATCCCGCTGTTTTGCCCCGTGCGATTTCTAAATAGGAATAGGGCTCCTTCCCCCAAGAGTTGACACTGTGAAGTGGAAGTTATTGAATAACCAAGAAGTGAAGGGTTCAACATGCAAGAGGTACATCAACACCTTTTTCTTTCACCCTCACTCCTAGCCAGCCCATTAGCATCAGATGAGGGAGGTGAAGGTAATGTTAAAGCTATTATATTTCTCCTAAATTACAGTAATCCTTTGAGATGGAAATTGCTGCAGTGTTGCTAGCTCCAGCACTTTTATCCAGAGTATTGTGTTGTTCACATTCTCCCAGAGAGCTCAGCTCTGGGAAACACGGGATTACGGGAGAATCTCTAATTTAATTTTTTATAGATTAGTTTCTTATGTACTGAGTTGTGAAGCAAAGCTGAACAAGGGACCCCTGAAGACTCAAAACCAGAAGGCAGATTAAAACAGTTTCAAATATATTACAATTTAAAACCTCATTATTTTAACTTCACCTCATTCATTTTTAATACATGGAGAGGGGAATTGCCAAAACTGGGTTAGGTTTCCAAAGGAATCATAGGCATGGCTCTGCTGAGACACCTTGGGTTCTACTGGCATGCACAGTCACAGGCTGCAGCCACAGGGACCCCTTTGCCATATTTGGGAGACACGAAGGTCTACATCTGGACAGAGGAAACCCTGAACAGCCCATTGAACAGGTGGCTGGGATGAGGTGCTGCTAAAGCCCCATCCCTGAGGAAATCTGGGATCTGTAGCTGTCCCCAGAAGACTCCTGACTGGGGTTAAGTACCAAGGTCTGGTCTCTCAAAAGAACAAAGCAAAAACTGGAGCTGAAGTGGAGACAGCTTTTCTTTACATGGTCAAAAGGGGTTTGAGTAGCATCTGCCCTGCAGGTTTGTTAGTATTTTAATTAAGGTGGGTTATGAGTTTCCAAATGAGGGCAAGTCAGCAGTGCTGCAGAGACAGACCGGCAGTGGGATGTCAGGACATCATCTGTCACCAGCCCATGTTGGTGTAGTGAGTTTGTTCTGTGTTTTCTTCTGTCAGCTGTCCTCCCTTACAGTCACTTTATGGATGCTAATTATTTATATCCAGACCTCCTATTTTTGCTCTTTAGTTTATAGCTAACTATGTCTTAAAGAAAAACAAGGCACAGACTTTCATCATTTATTTCACAAATAAAGTAAGACCTCTTAAGTAATGTACATAGTTATACTATATACATTTTTATATCATTTTTGTTTTAAAGAGAACTGTGACAAAAGAAAGAAGCAACAGATTTGTCCCTGAGATTTATTTTTATCATTAAGAATTACAAATGCACAAAAGTCACTGTGTATTGTGTGCAATCCCTCTTAGTAGTCTGGCACCAAACTGCTGATGTGAACTAGAGAGATCACTGGCAAGGAAATCGAGTCTCTTTTAAAGTATAATTAAAATTAAAGGTCTGTTATATTTCTTCACTCCAGTTTTAATAATATAATCCTTCATGCCCAATCCCAGCTGGCCAAATCCTAATTACAACATCCCACAATATCCATCATAAAAAAAGCATCTGCCTTTATGTAAGAGTGCTGTGCCACACTTCTGCCTGCTGATGTCTTTCTCATCTGTACCTTCTTTACACCTCTCTGTGTCTAAATATCTGTCCTTTATAAGACCCAGCTTTGCTGATCCCAAGGGTTACATTCTTTGCAAGCTCTGTGAAAGTGCTGGACACTGTGGCACAAATCACAAAAAAAAAATGGGAAAAGTGTTTTGCCATCTTTTGTGCACTTTGCAGCCTGCTGAGCTTCCGCTGCAAAAGGAACTGCCCTCTGCACAGTCAGCTGTGTGCATGGATGTTTTAACTGACTATTTTAACCTTGCTTTCTATATTTAGTTTGGGATCTCTCAATGGGAAGGCACTACTGGCCTTATTTAAGGTATTTCTCCTACAGTCTATAGTCTATTAAAAGGCAATGTAAAGGGTCTCTAATGGTTTGTTGTGTTAGTGCCCCTCTGATTAGTGACTGCTACTCTCCTGCTCCCTTATACAAGGCAGAGCCACAGCATCCAGCAGCTGAGAAGAGCGTAAGCCCTAGAAATCCTTTAACAAAGCAAATGGAAAAGCTCCTGGTAAATGTTTCTCTATTTATTTCAGAGGTTGTTCTCATCCAAATATTTGGTTTTCTGGCTCATCCTATGGATGGCAGCCTGATGCTTTTTTTTTTTTTTTCAGTGTTTGAAAACAGCCCTGAGAAGAGCTGCATTTTTGTCTTGGAGAGGCTGTTATTTACATGGAAAAATGTATGTATTGTGCATGTTTCTAGTCTTCTTCCCACAGAATCATCCAAGGAAGTTATTGCTCAACATCTGTTCAAGTCACCACTTAACTGCACGAGTGTTCATTTTGCAAACTTTTGGCTACTTTGCTGTTTTGATCCAAAAAAAGTCAAATGGCACTGGCACATCTTCTGCCCTGTGTTAGAGAGTGTCCACTGCAGACCTGCCCAAGTGGGATCACGTGCAGCTCCAAGGGGTGGAGAGTCTGCATCTTGGACTCGCTCGTCCTCCCCGTGCCTGGTGGTTGAAACTGCTGGAGAGCTGCTGCCTGTGGCACAGCACTGACGGCAGGATGTGGATCCACATCTGTTCCCAGCTCGTCGGAGTGTCAATGTTTTGCTTACCAGATAAATGCAAACCTCGGGAAAGCTGGATCAGCTGTCACACCGAGATGTTGTGGGGCAGCAACGTCAGAGCGTCACAACAGCTCCTAAAGTTCCCACATTTGGTCTCTCCTGGAGAAAACTGGTATTTCATGGATCTCGAGGCCCTCACTGACTGTTTGCCTCAGAATCCAGTTTGAAATTGTACTCCTTGTTTTTCAAACCACACCCTCGCTCCTTGGACTTCTTTCCAGCTTGTCTCCTGGAGACGTGGAGCCCTCCCCTTTCCTCCCCTCTGTCTCTTCTCTCCTTCCAACAGGCTCCTCACTGCTGAGTCAAGAACTGTCTCCTCTCACCGTCTCCCATCCAGAGCTGACTCCTTGTGCATGTCCTGCAGTCATTCTCCATTTTAGTGCAAAGTTCCATTCAAATAATGCTCTTTTCTCCTGGAATTCAATTCTTCTTTTCCATCTGTTCTTACTGAATGCATAACTCTGGGTCATACAAAGCACTCTGAGGCTCTGGATGAGTTTGTTCTGTGGTTTGTGTAAGTCACTGCAAGCTCCTGAGACCCAGCTGGTAAAAATGGCAATGTTTTTTAAGAAATTATTTGAAATGCAAAGATTCTGTTGCAGAGTTGTTTAATATGTAATTGTTTAATGTTTAAATTCCCTCTAGTTCATTCTTTGAAAGAAGAATGGCATTGCACATGCTTAGAATTTAAAGGCATTTAACTCCTGACGTGTTCTTGATAAAGGTCACTTTATGAATTTAGTTCAGTATGCAAAGCCCCACCCTGTAGTCCCTGAACATGAAAGCTCTGCTGGAGATTATAATCCCCATCATCTCCATCAGCAGATTCTGATGGCATTTAATGTCAAAATGAACAGAAGTGTCTAGAGGCAGTAGCAGTGCAGGCTGGAGGTCTCAGAGAATGCCATGGTGAGACATAATTTCCTTGTAGCTTGCAAACAATATGCCTGTCTTGCCTCCCAGAAGCATTTCCATTGGAAGGAGCCATTTCTGTCCACGAGCAGTACACAGACATCGATGCTCTGTGCATTCCTAGAGCTGTTTGCTCCTTCCCTGGACACTGGTGTTCTCCAGGCTTTGCAGCACAGGTGCTGAATCCCTTACATGGCAGTTTCTCAGCTGAAATTGCAGCTCCTCCAACCAGCCTTGTAAAAACAGAGATCTACTGGCGAGTGACGCAAAGCTGGATAAAGGGCACGGGAGTCAACGTGTGCCTTCAGAATCCTGACAGATGGATCAGGGCTGTGTGCTACAACAACCCTTGGAGGAGCTGAATTCCTCCTGGGTGTTTCCTCTGGCAGCTCATTCATCAAGCGGAGAGAGGGTGAATGTGTTCTTTGAAAACACAACCAGTGGCAAGGGATGAGGGAGCTGATATAAATCCAGGGTGGATCTCTCACTGATTTCACCAGGTCTGGAATGACAGGAACCAAGCTACGCTTCTAAACAGACCAAGTAAAATCTTAGCCTAGATGGTGCGAATGGTTGAACACCACTCAGGAGCATAACTAGTCAGTGTGTGCAAATAGGGCACGAGAAAGGGCTGGGAAGGACCTGGAGGGGTCTGCTGGTTGTCACCTCTGTCCTACAGCAAGGCTGAATGTGCCAATTGCAGATTAGCAGGGTGATTTGGGAAATGCTGAATATATTGACTGTTAGGGCCTTTTAGCTATTTCCTTTGAAATGGACCCTTGACAGGGAAAACCTCAGTGTTCATTTTCTTAACATTATTACATTATCCAGGAAAGAGAATGAAGCCAAGAAAAGCAGAAACCCTGTTACATTTTCGAGTATAGTGGTAAACTATGCAGATTGTAAACAGACTTTTTATTTTCTATAGGGCATTTAAAATATATTTCCCCTTCTCTTAATCCTGGCAAGAAGCACTCTCTAAACTCATAAGCTATGAATACCCCCATCTCCAGAAGGAAACAACTCTTTATGACTGTTCTTGTTTGCCTTGCTTCCTTTTCCCCACCACAGTAAGTTTTGAGACCAGTGGCCAAATTCAGCCATGTGTGATGGAGAGGAATAAGCTCAAAGAAACTGGATTCCAGCAACTTTCATGAAAATAGGCAGCCAGAGAGTGGAGAGACTTTTATTTAGAAGGAATGGCTGAAGTGGGAGTTCAGCCCTTACTGGAAAATCTATGAAGTCAGTGCAAACTGTGGGGGGAAAAAAAAGTCTTTGACCAAGGTCTGCACCTTCTTGAATTAGTTTTATTGTTCATGAAATATTTTTGTTCCATTCCTTTATTCCCAAATTCCTGCTTTTGTATGAATCTGTACCTTTGTCTGCATTAACTTTAAAGATAGGTTCAGAAATGCTGTCCTGAAAACACCATTATTTCCTGAACTATGTTCTCCCCTTCAAAACCAGGTTTTTCTTAGACCATGTAATGCTGTTCTATGTAACACAAAGGCCCTGTTTTTTTATTATCAGCTTGTAGGATTTCAGGAAGCTGAAGATAAAAGTGACCCTAATTTTCGTATTCACTCTTGGCTTTCTCTGTCTTGAACTGTTTGTGGAACAGGTTTAATGGACGTTCTCTGCATTTCTTGGTTCTTAATGACATACACAACCTGAATGTAACAGACTGGCTTTTCTTGAACTTCAGTCTTAACTAGATTTTTCAAGACGCAAACACAACACAAAGATGTTTCCCAAAAAGGTTTAACAATCACACGTTTGCTGCCCTTTAGATTTTTGACAACACAAGCAAGATGGCTGAGCTAGAATAAAATGTAGGCAAGCACAGGCTTACATGCTCAAAGTCCTCATAATGAAGTGACTAAGGTACCTTAAAAAAAATTCCTACTAAGTGCTGGCAGAAGCAATCCATAAACACTTTGCTACCCTGTCACTAGAATGAATTTAGATGACACAAGATGAAGACAGCCATGCCCCTTTATGCCAGAGCTTTCAGTCTAAGTGATGCTACTTAGGTGAAGGGTGTTGAATAAAGGGAGAAAACCTCCCGTGCAGAGGCCTTAACAAGCACCAGAGGGAATTTACAATCCTATCTCTTTAGACAGATCTTCCCCAGTTTAAAGAATATTTGGTACTTTCTACTTTTCTAAAGGCCCGAGGGGTGCCCTGAAATGTAAAAAAATTACACCAATTTTTTGGCAAACTGTGCTGTTCCAGATATGTAGAGTATCCTTAGCAAACACAAAAATGAAAGGGGAAGCATACAAAGTGCTAGTTAAACCATTTATTTAGCATTTTGTCGTCATGTTGCTTTGAGGATTTTTGGTTCCCATCGTGGAAAAATGTGATCTAATAAAGTACTAATTTCAAAAAGAATATATGGAGGTTATTATACAGAAGCTTTTAATTGTCTCCTTTCTGCACCAAGCCATACTGCATCTTAAGGGGTGAGTTCTAGCCCCAGTGCTGGAATTTTCCCTCTTCCATCTTAGCTCTCTACAAGTCATTTGCTCCAACTCAACCAGAGTCTAGTGCTTAAAATTCTGGATGGAGTGAGGCTCCAGCTCCAGCACATCAGAAGTGAGTCATCTTTCCATGTTTCTATCCATTCATGAAGACTGAAACATGTTAATAATAAGCAGCTCTTCTTTTGTTTCTTTGGTTATGCTGGAAGAGGAGAACTAAAGAATGGAAAGAAACAAGTTTAGTGTTAAGAAATAAACACTTTCATGAGCCCTCCAAAAGATCCCTAAACATCCACATATTTCTCTTGTAGCCCAGAATGTGACCGAGACAGCACATGATGTGTTGCCTGATGCAAGAACTATGTTGGGTTAATGCATATTGCCAAGTTTGTGTCTGCAAACAGGAGCTTGATTTGCTGTGTCTGGGCTGTGTCTGATTGTACTCATTCACAAAGCCAGCAAAATAGCTGAAAAAGTGGTAGAATACAGGAAACTGTTGAGCTTTTTGATCAATTATTCCAAAACAAGAATGATCAAATACAGGCCATAGGATTAAAACACAGTTGGAATCCATCCTCATTTGTAACATAAAGTTAAACATTTTGGAATGGTCTGTCCCTTCCCAGTCCACCCACTCGTGTCAAAGATGATGCAGTTGGATTTGCTGGTGATACCAAGATCCTGGTAAGCTACAGGCATGGTTCCTCTGGATAGTCAGATGTGTTCACTGGTGTGTCACCTCCTCAGCTGCTGGGTTACAAAGCAACAATACCATTTATTACACTGCTGATCTCAGATAGCACTTCCTCTGTCATCTCCATTCATAGTTACAGATGACATGCAGAATTATTTTCAGCTCTGTTTGGCTCGTGTGCAATCCAATTCTGGAGCTCCCTCTGGATTCTGTAAATACAACAGCAGGGAGAAGCCACCTTTTGTCCCCTTGTGCCAGGAGGACCTGCCAGACATCAACATGGACCAAACTGCTTTCTGTAACTCTGCTCACAGATTTCATAATCCATCTGTTTTCTGTAAAATGCAGTTATTTACAGCAAAGTTCCCTCCACTGTACAGTAAGTGGCTGTTTATGTTGCTATTTCTGATGAGGCTCAATATTGCCTATTTTTCATTCTATCTCAGCACTGCCTTTAATTGCCTCTTTCCCCAGATTTACGTATTATCCCTCCCGGCTGCTCACACACAGACTTCCCTTTCCTGGCAATCTTCCAGGCACTCCGTACTCCAGGCAGAGGTACTAAAACAGCAAAGCAGTTGATGAGAGCTAAAATAAATCTACATTCTGTTCTACTGTGTGGCCCAGAGATGACTGAGCAATTGAACAACAGAGCAGCCGAGACACGTCAGAGGTTCTTTTCCTTTTCCTGACGGTTAATTTTATGTACTTTTGAGCAGGTACACAACAGGGTTGTAGAGGCTTAACAAATGACTCTTCAAATGTTTTCAAATGCCATTATTTAGCACCACTGCAAGGCAGAGTAAGTCAGAATTAATGATTCTCTCAAATACCAAGTGAAAATTGTTCTTACAGGAATTGGCTTCATAACCCTGACACTTGAGACACCTGGAAAAGCAGAGACATTCCCTGGAGATCTGCTGAGGTCATTAACACAGCCAGGCTGACTCAGCAATACATCTACATGTGCCCAAGTGCAAATATATAAGGGAGCTTAATGGTTTTAATGTAGTGCTCAACATAAATATGCACTTATTTCGTAAATAAGTACCTTCCTGAATTAAGGCTCCAGCTTCTTGCCTTCTAATGCACCCAGACCCCACTGCTCAGTCATTGCCAGTAGCTGCTGGTGTCCAGTGACACCATGGAAGCAGCAATGTGCTGCTGTGTCCCACAGAGGAGCTGCTTTGGTTGTGCTCTTTGTCTTACCTCTCCTGGGCACAGGTGAAGCCCTCAGGTTCCTGGCAGGCTGCCATGGTAAACCCAGCATGCTGCATGTTGGCTGAGTGGGCAGTAAAGGCCTCAATATTGCATCTCAAACACTGATTAGTAAAGCAGGCAATTGAAAAAAGCGTTTGTTTAGCTTATGGAGATTGTGGAAAAGAAAACAGCTCCAGAAATTCAAAGCTAGAAATGCTAGAGCAGGCACATCAGACTTCTAAGAATGAGCTTCCACACCTCCACCCTCAGCTGCAAGGATGAAGGTCTTTCTTAGATGAGCAGTTGAAATGCAGTTCAACAAAAAGCCACTCAGAAGGGTCAAGAGCAAGGATTCAGGCAGTAAAATAAACACCTGGAGATGGAAAAATCCTTCTCCATATTTCCTCCCACATGTTTTGGAATTATAGTGCCAGGAAATTATTAAATCACACAAGTTTCAATAATGAATGTATTGCTTGGATGGCATGGGAAATTTCTGAGGGGTACGGCTAAGGAAATTAAAAACTTTGAAAAGTCAGTGATGAAAGGTCAGATAGATGAGTAGGACTAAACAATTATATGGACCTCTGGAAACAGTGCTGGTATGGGAGGATATTCCTCTGATTGACACAAGTGAGCATTAAGAGGAGGTGTGTGCATAAAATGCAGAGGGATCTTTGTTTAGTATTTTCTGCTGTAATTCAGCACAAAGGTCCCCTGTGATATTTTTGCTCAACTTGGAAGACTCTTCCACCTAATTAGGAGAGCGACAAACCAGACCTGCTAAAGCACTTCTGTATCCAGAAGGCCATTTTTATGTCTGGAGAACAAGGCTGCTTCTGCTGTGTCACAGATGCCAGTTTGTGACACACCAGCATTTTTCTTTGGCTTAACAAGGTTGGTGCCTCGGTAAGAGGCCCCTCACAATCTTGTTTTCTCACTTGCATTTTGCTTAATGTTGCAGTTCAGTTTTAGGTCATTAGATCTTGCTAAACACATACCAACAAAAATTAAGCTATCAGGGAATTATTGCAGCTATGTCATTTAGGAGAGAACATCCCTCTGTATCACAGGACAGGATGTACTGATCAATGTGTTCTACCTGTCTCGGTCACACCTGCACGGGGGGCACGTGGAGGGGAGCTGGGAGGTGACAGTGACAGCCTGGCCACAGCAGAATGGGCTCTGCATCCTCACTGACTGTGCCTGCCTTGCACCCTGACCACACGTGGGGAGGATCCCACAGGCATCCACAAACACTGCTGGTTCCTCTCCACGCTGTATTACTGCAGCTTTGGGAACAAAAATAAATGCCAGAAATGTCACCAGCCTAGAACACAACAATGCACAATGAAGCAGATAAAATGACTCACAGGTCTCCTCTGCAGTGCTGTTTGCAGCCTAAATATTTCCAGGGCAGAAGGCTGCAGAAGAAGGCTGCAGAACTTTGAATCTGGAATTATCTCAGTCTCCAGCAAAATCCTGCCTTTTAACACTTCTTGGCTTTTCACAAAAATCAGATTACAAGTAACAACTCCTGGGCATTCAGTCCTGGTCATCCTGCATGCATTATTCCAGGAGGAAAAATAGAGGCTGACATTGTCCTTCCCTTGCAAAGCTTTCTCTGTGGGCAGGTGGATGCAATCAGGTTTTAACCTTTGCTTTCTTACGTGACAATTTTGTAACCTATTTATATCGAACTGCCGGATTTCTTGGCTGCCTCTCTGCCTAGACTTCACTCAAAGAGGGAAGGAACATCCTGTATCATTCTCCAAGAGGCTCAGTGGGCACAGATGTAAACAGATTGGCCAATGCAGGCACAAGGCAATGCTGAAAATAGGGCAATAAAGTTAAGACTATCAAGACCTGCCCTAGTGCATTACCGTGGACCTTACTGGAAGCCAAGAGCAGACTGCACCACCAGCCTTTGCAGTTGCTTCACACGAGGCAATATTCCCAGAGGAATTTTTCTTCAAAGGCATCCACACAGCACCATCTAGTCAACAAACATTGCATGCAAACAAACACTGGGGTTGCACAGAAATTCTCAGAGAAATCCGGGGCTCAAATCTAGGGCAAACAGGTCAGATTTTAGTACCTACATAACTTGAACTCAGTCAGAACTGGAGAAATGAATACACTGATGAGAGTGTCCTGAAGAAAAGCAGTGGAGTAAAACTGAAGGAAGATAACTAAACTGTGTAATTCTTCCCAACTGCCCTTACATGTTTGATCCGAAATGATAAAACTCTTTTGGGCAGTGGCTCCTATTGCAGGGCTGCCAGCACTTGACATACACATCCCAAACTGTACTGTTTTCTTCCCACACTGCAGGGTTAATGCCTGCATGGCCCTGGTGGCACATTCCCACCCCTGCTGCCCCCACTGACCCTGGCAGGCTGAGACACACAGGGCTGGGCAAAGGCTGCTTCTTCCAAGTGACAGAAATCCAGCAGCTCTTCAGAGCCTTGACCCGTGGGCAGAGCTCCCCCCTGGCACATTAACAGAGAGCAGACTGACAGGTAATGTGGAGGGGAAAGGAGGGTCACTGAGAATGAAGATGCCAAGGAGGCCCATTGTTTTCCACAAAATATCCCTTTTCTAGAAGGTTCTGCCTCACCAACAGCAGTCACAGTCCAGCTAGATGTTATAGTGGAGGCAGGGCTCCACAGTCACTGTATTTAGAAAACCCTGCCTGGCATTCAGGGATCTTCCTGATTTGGCAGCCTGTTTATTCTGGGGGCACCTCCCTGCTTGCTTTCAGCTGAGCCTTCCCAAGCCTTCAGCTCTGGCCCCAATGGAGTTGTTCTTCATATTTTCCCCTTTCGGGAATATGTAATAAATTTATTGGGAAGGAAACAAACCCTCCTACCAAACCAAAATGAAAATTACAGAACTGCCTCCTAAAGCCAAACCTCTTTTCAGAAGCAGGGAGAGGGACAGGCAGAAACGTGGGGTCCTTCATTCCAACAGCACCTGCTCTGCCTGGTTTTACGTACTCGGATGAGCATCCCTTACCCCCCCTTCCCTCCCTCATTCCCCAGAAAGGCAGGGACTGCACTGCAAGCAAGGAGGTCCTTGAGAAAACACAGAAGGGCTAAAATGCCTGACCAGCTACAAACAAACAGCTGTGTGTGAAATACTCTTAAGACTCAGAAACTGATTCTCCGTGCAAGCAGAGCAAGGAAGCAATTTATATTCCTAGCAGAGATCCAGAATCCACCACACTGCTCCATTCTCCACCATCTCCCGCTGTGCTCTTTGCATTATTTTGATTTTTCTATATGCAACAATCAAGTGCAGAGATGGAAGAGCTCTCAATTCCCATTTGTTGAAGAACTCTCAGCATAAAAGCAGCAAAACAAAGTTACCGGAATTTAAAAAAAAACCAAAACCCATCAGTCTCTCCACTGATTTTCCCTTTTCAGAGCTTTTTTAATAAATAACCCTTCTGAAACTCTGCTTTACCATATTAAACAAAACTAAACTCTATTACAAAAAAAAAAAAAGAATTCAGAAGCCAAGTTCCTCCCTCATGTACAGATAAGAACCTAACTGGAGGTCAGGACATTCACAAGTTCTCTACCATCACCAAATTTGGGACTACACAGGAATATTACAAACTCTGGTTAAATTTTCAGGACAGTTTATATATTTTTTTGCCTTACTCCTGTGTCACCTGCCTTGTTCATGCCTACATCCAGTTACTGATATTCCTGCTAATACCAAGCACTATGGCAAGATTACTTTCCAAGCAACATCTTGAATTATTTTATCATCACAAATAAAATTTTTGCAAAAATGAATGCTTGCTTGCATTCCTCTTTCAGGATCTAAGAGACTCTACTCAAGAATTATGTAGAAATGTAATACTCTGTTTTTATTCTCAGAAAACAAAACCCACCAGCTTATTTCCATATTGGCACAAACTTAACAGAGTAGGTCCAGCATTTTAACAGATATTATGGGGAAAAAGTGACAATGAAGTTGTAATAAAAAAAATTTCGGAGATAAATGCAAAACTCTTCATTAACAATAAGCACCTTTTATTGACCATCTTACCATTTAACACTCATTTCTTCCAATCTCCTAAATTGCTGAACTACAGTCCAGTTTAGCATTTAAATAAAAGATAATGCAATTTGACTTGTACAAAAAGTGTTATACCTGGGTGGCACAGAATTAAAGTTCTTTTTTAAAAAGCGACAGACACAAATAATCACCACCTATGATTTGAAAATTAAGTCCTACATATTTCAAAGTAAAAATTAACACATATCCTCCATATGATGTTATGCTTGTAAAAATGCCTACAAAAATCTGTTTATTCAGAAGGCAGTGTGGGTGGAAAGTATTTCCTATTTTACCATTTAACAAATGATATCCCAAAAGCTACAAGGCAGCAAAATACTTCAGATGAATTTCACAGACTAAAAGAACCCCTGACACCATCGTGTCCCAAGGATTTCTGTGGGTCAATCCAGCTCAGCACAGAGACAGATCCTTGGAGTTCAGACTAAAGTTCAGCTACACATCATTTGTTACAATATTTAATTCAATGCTCAGGAAATTTAAAAATCAAATACACCTGGAAATCTAGTCCTCAGACACTGGTTATTCCCATTTGTGCTCCTTGCTGCTTTTAAGAGTCTAATGTCTGTGTTATGAAGTTATGTTAGTCCCAGGTGTTTAAAATCTCTTCAAAATTGAGCAGCAAACTTTTTGAGGAGCAAGAAAATTGCCTTTTATAAAGAATACTTAAAATATTTTTTGCCATTTTCTTATGACCTTATTAAACTTCTACTCAAGCCAATAAAAATAACCAGAACTATTTTGCTGCAAGAACACCAGTTTATATGCCAACATGAATATACAGGCAAAATCATTTATTTTATCGAGTTAGCATGTGAGTGCAAATTAAATCTCTTCTGAAATTCCTAGACCCCACACAGTTTAAGTTTTTCAGCAGTATCCAAGAAGAAATAAAACTCCATCTCAGGGAACAGTAAGAAAAGCTACTGAAGTAAATCCTTCATTACACATGCAAAGTGGCATTTCCTGGAAAGGCAAAATCCATGTGGTTATTTTCCTTTAAATTTCCTTTTCCTGCAGGATGGAAAGTTATTCCAAGAGAAAAAAAAAAATCATCACTATTACAAAATAGTGTTGTCTCTTCATGTCAGTTCCACTGAAGTTCATTATCAGCATAAAGCATCTATATGGAAGCAGAGGAAGGGAATTCAGTTTGTAGCAGACATTCCTTAGACATTCCTTTATACATGCACAATCTTTTCCCCTCTGCAATTATTTCTCCAATGTGGAAAATAATCCTTTAAAACAAGGCCATTAAAACAAGACAAAAATAATAAATAGAGCAGGAAACCCTAAGCAAAGGCAGGAATATGTTACTGAGGCAGTGATGGCATTGTTAGAAGAGATGAGGAGTTAGACCTCTGTAAATTCCACAGGGCTGAGATCCTGGGATTCTAGTCTGCTTGGATCACAACATTCTCAAAGCAGAAATAGGGATTTATTTTCTATTCCCCTTCCCTACCTGTGTTTTCAAAGGCATCAAAGATATCTGGGATGCAGTGAACATTCCATAAGGCCAATACAATTAAACATCTGAACAAAACTAAACCAGGTATAATCAAAATGTCAATCTTCCTTCACTGAGATACTTAATATTTTGAATACTAACAATTGTATAATTTACTAAATAAATGTATCAATAAATGTATGTCTCTCTTGAGACATCAAATCATATAATTAATAAATATTCTAACAGACTAAGACAATTAATCATGGTATACACCCAAAAAGATTATATATTAATAAGGTATTTAATGGTTCTAAATGAGCATAAATGATACAAACTGAAAATTAAAAAGCAATTAAAAGTACTCAATAGCTCTTGAAGTTTTATGTCCCTGAAAACCAGATTTTTATTTAGGGACTGAAATCAATGACATGAGTAACAAATGGAAACAGAGGCTCACCTCAAATCTAATTCACGACTCAACCCTGCTAGTAATGCCACAAGTAGTATTTTTTCCATAATACAATGTTTAATAAGTGTAGCTTTTTTAGTGATTTATTTTTCTACAAGTGAACTTCCAGAAGACACAGTAAAACAACAAAAGGGTGGGAATGCCATGTCTGTGAAGGACACGAGCTTGACAGCTTCAAACACCAAGGTCTTCCTTTAATTCATAACATAACGTGGCACAAGCTCAAAAACAATGAACCTGTCTCCTCCCAGCCACACGTTGTCACTCGTGATGGTGACTGTTCCAACACTGACACAGGTCCCTGGGCCTCTCCAAACCACAGCTGACTCACTTTCAGGACAGGCAGCAGGTTCTCATTGTTATGTCTTCAGGCTGGAGCAGAATTGTGATTATTTTGCTCTACAGGGATACTTATAAAAGAACAAAACAAAGTGAAAGGCTCAACTTCTATTTGGAAGACTCAAAAATGTTTCTGAGCTTTTCTTCATTTGCAGGAATTTTATCCTACCTGCTAAGCCAAGGCAGATGGATGTGAACCCACGTGGAGTTTAACAGTCACATGGCCCAGCAAAACAGAGCATCTGCTGCATCCCTAATAACATTTGAAATCAATGTTAAACAATCTTCTGTGATCTGTTTGTGCAGTTTATCAGATCAACTCTCCATTCCTAAAATGGAAGCTATTTTTTCAAATAGCCACCTAAATGAATAAGCTGAGAAAAAGCAGAAAATAAAAAAGCAGATGGTGACAATTTCTGCAAAAGTATATTAAAAAACATGTACAATTAAGTCCTGATTTTGTTACCCAAACTCTTTGGGTCACTGTCAATCAACATTTCTTGCAGACCATGATATCCTTAGAGATCTTTACTGGAAAGACTGTAAAGGCAATTAGTATTTAGTGACCAAACATAAAAAACACAGTTCATGGATTCACCATTTGGCAAAAGTCATCTTAGGAAGGGGAACACGCACAGGATATTATCATGATTGCATGACACCCTTGATATTTTACAACTTCCACAGAACAGTCCATTCCTTAAGCTCCAGAAATGCCACAACAGTCACTTTAAATTATTTTTACAGCTGGAAATCAGTGTTTTTTCATAATTTAACATAGCTGTAGGTAAACAGAATTAGCAACATGTGTTCTGAACAAAGCAGCACATTCTGTTCCCCCTGCCCCCTCCCCAAAACAGAGGCAAAAAATGCAGTTCCTTTTCTCACCACAGCTCCCAGGCCAAGGACACTGGAGCTTTGTGGCCTGCGAATTCCTCCACGCACACGACACAGGGACACAACTGAGCAGGGCATCCTGACCCCGTGCTGAGACTTTACTCCACATGCACTATTCCCATGGACACTAAGAAGAAATTTCATGTATTGTGCTGAATTAAGCCTATGGAATTTTATGGACAACAAAACCAATAACGTAGCAGAAAAAAGGAGAAACAGATACTATCCAAGAGTTTTTAAGAGATGGGTTGAAATGAGACCTCCAGGATGATCTGACGCCGGACAAAAAGAATTCTAAAAACCCTTTAAAGTTGTCGGACTCTTTTATCAGTGTTTTTAATATTGATGTCCAGTGTCTCTACTTTCCTCGTGAGCCGATCCAGCATATCATCCTGCTCCTCGATTTCCGTCTGCAGACCAAGGGCCAGGTTCTTCAGACGGCTCAGCCCAGAAGACATCTCGTCTGCCAAGGGAGAGAGGGACCATAGGGAGCCACAGTGGTATAAAACACTGCTCAAATGGACACTGCCAGGATCCCCCCTCCTCCCGGGTTAGAAAATGTCAGGTACAGCTTCTCAGCTCTGAGTGTTCCTCTGCAGTAGTGGAAGCACTGCTCTGTCCATAGTTGTACTGCTTTACTACCAGAACTGATCACTTCCTTCTTTCTTCCACTACAAGTTAACTTCAAATGCTTAACACCAAACTGGATCTTTATCAAATGACATACCCTGTAATGTAATTTTTATTTTTTAAATGTATTTTACAGAAAAATCAGATGCATCTTTTCTCAGCTCAGCATACACAATCTGCTCACTACCTCAATTGTTTTTCCTTAAACTTCATGTAGAAGTATCATCAATACTTCTTAAATCTTCAGTGTTATTTATCATAGATGAAAACCTCCCATTTCCAGATTTTCTAATTTGGCTACAAGGTGACTATTTTATTGCATGGTTGATTGGTATAAATGCTTCTGAAGCAAGTAAGTTTTCCACAGCTTGTGAGTAGAACAATGTGTTTCCACTAAACTCTTCTGCCTATTTCTTTGATCCATTCCTTTCTGATTTCTTTCCAATCTCTTTTTTCTAGGTCAGCTACAGAGAGACACGTGTAAGCAAAGAGGCACTTTGTCTATATGTTACAGAACAAAGGAAGGCAGAGTCAGCTGAACAGCTTCGGGAAGCAATAAAAGGAATGCGGCAAATTCACAAATTAAATATTTAGTGCCTTTCGATTCTTCTATTTTTGGCAAAACATGTTCATTTCAAAAGCTGTGCAGAGTTCTAAATTATTTGGGTCCAAGCTGATGTGCAATTTAATATCTGAGTTGAACTGTCAGCTAAGTTGAATGCCCTTTTCCATGAGAGGTAAGCTCTGGGAAAAGCAGCAGTAACGCACCCCGACTGTACCAGTGTGATCCTACCTGAAGCACTATTTTCTTGTTGATGCTACAAGAACCTGCTTTGTAAGATTTTTCAGAATGGATGGATAAGACTGTTTGCCCCAGTGACACTCCAGTCAATGGACAGGATGATTCAAAGAAACGTTTTCCCACCCCGAGTGCCAGTGCTGTGGGACACCTCAGCACCATTTCCACAGCCAAATGACAGAGACCTGCTGGCGTGTTCACACTTGGTATGAGAGGCTGTCTCATTGTCAGTGTATGATCTAAGAGGACTCATGTTTTTGGTGTGGGGTTTTTTTTAACTTCTCAAGCACAAGCAAGTGGCAGAAGAGTTGAAGTGTTGATGCCAATAGTGTATCACTCCACAGCAGGTTTATATTATCCCAGACATCCTAGCTGGTTTGTTTCTAGCTGGTTGCACTTCAAATGCATTTCCAACTCAGATTTGTTACTAATTTTTGGGAGGAGATGACCCACAGACATCCCCTAGCATTCTACATTCAAATAATTTATGTTTCAATCAAACTTTGGATTCTGCCATGTAGACAGTTTAGAAATGCAGAATACAAGCAAATGATTTTTTTATTTATCATCAAATTTCACATATTTACTAAACAAAAAAGTCTTTGTTGGTAGTATATAACTTAGTAATTTTATCTGGCTTAGGAATCAAGAATTGACAACTGCATTACATCAAACAGCTTCAGTTTTCTCACTTACCTAAATTTGTATCAATTTTCTGGTGGTAAGCTCGTAGCTGTTGGTTCTTAGGGTAGGAATCATCCCTTTGCACTGAAGAAACTAAATCTGCTTTGCTGAAATCACTGTCTGTTAAGGGTGTAGAATACAGAATGTTATATAATAAAAAAGCTAGTAAGAAGAACCTTTACAGTTTTAGGAAGGCTGTTAAAAATTAGCCTGAACACAGCTGCCAGGTAACCCCATCACAGGGGTATCAGCAGCAGTCCAACACCACTGTCTACAGGGCACCTCTCAGGATGAACAGTGAAGCTACAATTCTTCTTTTTGGCTGCCTTTTTTTTTAGTTCTAGTAGGTAGCTGAGAGGAAAAAAAGGAAAAACCCAGTCTCCCAACTCCCATCCAGGTGAGACAAAGAGGTGGGACGGTCTCTGTGCCCGCAGGGAGCAGTCCCAGGCGAGGCCCCCGAGGCCGCTCTGCCCTCCCCTGGACAGATCTCGGCATTACACGGAGTGGAGCGGAGACAGATCCCAAAAGCATTTCTCTCTTTACTCACAGAGCTCCAGCTGTGGATATCCTGCTGCTTTCCCACTCCTACCGCGCTAATTAACCGAACATCCCTCGAAAAAGGAACACTCCCTTGGCACATAAAAGCCATCACAGAAGTTAAGGCACTGTGGGAAGGGGGAATGAGGCCAAACCCCAAACGCTGCCTTGTGAGAATCAGGTGATGACTCGAGTAGGGAGGGTTACAGTCCATGTCTGAGATAACAAGGAAAATGTATCTGACAAATGATGGTTAAGAGGAGACCCTCAACATTAAGCTGATGTTTTGACAACCTGGGGCAAGGCTGCCTGCACATTGTGTGCATTTTTGGCTACAGTCTCCTCTACGTGAATATAAGCACCAAAAGCTTTTAAAGTCTTTACTAGCTATAGAATAAATTCCCCACTGGAAGGGCTAAATAAAATCTGTATCCAAATTAAAAAAAAATCACATCTGCAGCATGGGTATAAAGGGCTTTAGGGGAAACAATTCCCTAGGATTCAAAGCCATGAAGGCTGGGATACAAATCTCCAGATGTTGGGCAGCAATGTAAGTCAGCAGCTGGGCAGGCTGAAGGGTCTCTGCCTTCATCACTCTGCAAGCTTGCTCCACGTGGATGACAGGCAATGAGTGTAAAATAAAGTTAACAAACCTGAATTATCTAGCTTCCTCAAATTTGGATGGCTTTCCTGGTATTTTGACTCTTGTTCTTTACTAGACATCATTGCTTCTTTTAATCTAGTGAAAAAAGAGAAGAAAAGGAAAATATTGGTATGAACCACAGGCCTCATTCTGTGTCTGTTACACAAGAAGAGTAAGTTTGTTAGACCTGATCCAAAATGTTCTTTTAAAAGCATCAGCATTTATGTTCACTGAAAGCAGAACTGGTCACTTTTGTGCTCAAAATAGCAAACGGAAACACTGCTATCAAAACCAAAACTGCATCTTCTGTCTTGAAGGCAACATATTCCCTTCCTTTAGTGGAGGATGGAGGGGTAAAGAAGGGAGGAAATCAGTGTATGCAGCATTATCAGGCTTTACAGAAGTTTCTCAGGTGAAGAGAAACAAATACTGTAAGACACAGTAACTTCACAGGAATTCATTTTTATTTACAGCTCTAATAGAAGCGAGAGAAGCACACTCAGTATTTAACTGGGAGCACATCAGTGCTACAATTTAAGATTTCCTGGTAAGACTGAAGTAAGCACGATAATTCAGAAGACTGAAGAATTATTTGTGTAATTTTGTGTAATTGGATTGATTTCCCACAAAGTTATTTTTACCACTACAAATAAAAATAGAAGTACAAACATTTTTTATAGGTGTTAAAGGAAACAGGGAGCTAGAAACCATCTCAAGACTTTGCTTGACAAAATCGACAGATCTTTTAAGTTCTGATTTCCTGGTGACATTTCAGAGATGCTGTCCCAAGTCCCAAGTAAAACATTTCTTTTACTTACCTGCTGTTAGCATAATAGTCAGGGGCTCCATTCTGCTCTGGCTTGCTCTCTGGAGGTTTGGCTCTGAAGTAGTTTACCAAGCCCCCCCAAACACTCTTAATGCTGTTTATGTGCCTCTGACTTGTCTTCAAGTCCTGGTCCATTTTATCCACCATCTGCTCCGTGCGCTTCAGGGCCTCTCCCTGCCGGACGAGCTCCTGACAGGCATCGACAGGGAAAGAGCAGCTCGTGAAGCCAAGATAAACTGGCACATCAAACGTTCTAACAGACACTCTGAAGAAAATTAACAGAGTTCCTTCATCTGTGTGGGTTATTTCTAAAGGCAAACGGCTTTTTCACTTGCTCCTCTTCCCCCAGGGCATTTCAATCAAGAGTTGCTGCTCAGCCATGGCATTAATCAGCTACAAAATCCCCGTTCCTGTGCCATGCCAGATTCCTGATGCCTGCTACAAACAGCATCCAGGGGTTTTCTGTGCTGCCCTTTTGTGGGGTTGACATTTGCATCTCCTGCTGACAGAACGAGCATAGCACCACATGGGTGATGTGGTGGAAACCCAAAGGTTTATGGCAGGGAGATGAGCAAGCACAACGATTTCTAGCTGTGAATGACACCTGCATTGGGAAGAGATTCTATTTTCAGCTTAGTGGGATGTTCCTGATAATTTAGAAACAGAATAACCAGAGGAAATAAACACAAATAGAATTTCTTCAGACTGCAGGAATATTTTAGTTAAGGTTAATAGTGCAGGATTTAGGAATTTTTATATATGGAAGTACATTATTTTCTAATTCAGCGGCACAAACACTATTCCAAATTAATGCAAAGATTTATTCTGGCAGGAAAGTTGCCTGCAGCTACCAATTGTGCAAAACAAAGAACTTTGTGTTCATATTCTGGCTAAACTGTGGGAAATTCTAGTTGAATGTTCTTTTTTCTTCCCCCCCCCCCCCAATAAAGCACCAAACACATAGAACTCAAGTTTCACCACAGGCCTCGTGTCAAGCCTAAACTCTTCATTCCTCCCTTGTGCTTTTCCGGACAAACAAGTCCAAAAGTTCACAGCAGTCCCACCGAGAACCCCCTGAGCACGAGCACCTTGTGCAGCTTGGGCCTGTCTGGGGGTAATTTGGGCAATAACACCCAAGGAACATCCCATTAGCAGGTGACACAAGGGCCAAGAGCTTTATGAGCGACGTCCCCGAGCACAAACTGCTCTGAAACAGGGCCCGAGGAATGAAGGAAATGATTAATCGGGGTGAAGCCAAGCACATCACAAACAACTGACAGGGCAGGCCCTGCACCCAACCCAGAGAACTGCTGGAAACCTTTCAGTCAGACAAAACGAGGCTTAAATGCCACGCAATAAAACTCAGTAAGAATTGTTAAAAGCAGCTGAAGAAACGGTCGAGTCCCCGCCTCAGCATTACACAGACAGGGTGGAACTGGGATTTTTCGCTCAAAACCCAAACCATCACGCAGGAAACAGCCGGCACCAACACAGGGTGGCTGTGGAACGCTGACTAACCCTACAGAGGGACGTGTCGGGGGGAAAAGGGACAAGAGCCCCCGTCCCGGAGGGCCGAGGGAGCCACCGGGCCCTGCGGGGGACGGCTCCGCTCCCGGCCCCGACCCACCTCGGAGGCGGCCACGCCGATGCGCTCGGACTCGTAGAGCAGTGAGAGGGAGCGGGCGGTGCTGTCGGCCGAGGCGGCGGAGCGGCGCAGCACCTCCTGCTGCAGGTACCGCTGCCGGTCCGCCTCGCCCGCCCCGCCGGGACCCACCGCCGCCGCCGCGTCCTCCTCATCGTCCTCCGCGAACGGGTTGTAGCTCCTCGGGACGGCCGACATGGCGCAGCCGACCGCGGGGAGCGCTCGGGAAGCCCCTGACCCTGGGGAAACCCTCACGGAGCCGCCGCCTCGGGCCGCTCCGCTCCTTCCGCCTGCGCGCGTCGGGCGGAACCACCGCGTGCCCCCCCTCGTGGGCGGGGCGATCGCGCCGCAGCGCCGGTGGGGGACAGGCGGTGCTGGACGGGACCATGGCGGCCGCGGGGGGGGGGGTAGGAGGGGCTGCGCGGAGCGCGCCCGTTGGCAGAGCGGGGCGGGCCGGGAGGGCGGGCACCGGGCGGTAGTGAAGCCGCTGCGGGCGCCGCCATGTTGGCGGTGTGATTGGTGCTTCGCGATCCCGCCGAGGCGGTGTTCTCGCGGGAGGGGGCGGTGCGCGCTGCCCGGCGGGGCTCCCGCACAACATGGCGGCCGCGGTGGTGGCGGCTGCGGCGGCCGCTGCGGCCACGGCAGCCACGGCCACGGCGGCCACGGCGGCGGCGGCCGGGACCGGCACCGGGACCGCCACGGCCGGGGCCGCCGCGGCGCCCTCCGCCGGACGCGGGGGCGGCGCGGCCACCGCACGCGGCTTCTACTTCAACACCGTGCTGTCGCTGGCGCGCTCGCTGGCGGTGCAGAACCCGGCTCCGCTGGAGAAGGTGAGGGGCGTCTGTGAGGGGAGTGTCGTGTGTGTGTATGGGGGGGGGCTGCGGCTGTGAGGGCGGCGGGGGTTTCACGCGCGGGGGCTGCGGGAGTGCCGTGTGGGAGTATCACGTGTGGGCCTGCGGGGCTGTCACGCGTGGAAGCCGCGTGTGTGTGTGTGGGGGGGGGGGAATGTCGTCATGCGAGAGGGGGGTCGTGTTTTTGTGTTTGCACGTCACGCGAGGGGCCGGCGGGGAAGGGTCGGCCCCGTGCGGGGCCCTTCTGTGCAGAGTGTTTGTGCGGGGCGGGCTGTGGGGACCCGCGTGGCCCGTGGGCAGCGGGTCGGAGCAGCGCCGGTGATGCTCCGGGGTGATGCCGCTCCCCTCGGGCGGGGCTGTCTGTGGTTCTGGGAGTGGGATCTGTCCCGCCGTGGGTGCTCCTGTGGGCCATCCTGACCCAAAACCGCCGTCAGCGCAGCCCCCCCCCCGTGTCCTCGCAAGGAACGCGGGTCCTCAGCGGCTGCGCCTCCCCCGGGTCTGTGAAACAGGGTCTTGTGGGCGTAATTAGTCTCAGCCTAATTAGGACTGGTTGCTTTGCTCCGGGTGTCCTGTTAAATTCAGGTGACTGGTAGAATCTGCCTGGGTGAGATAAAGCTCCGCTGAAGGTAAAGCCAGCCAGGGGATGTGTGTGTGTGTGTGTGTGTGTGTGTGTGTGTGTGTGTGCGCACCGCTGCCCTGGGCAGGTGTGTGGTGCTGGGGGAGGAGGGAAGGACACGCTGCTGTTTGGGGAGTTGGCTGCCCCGAGCCAGAAGTGACAGAACGTCTGAATTGCCTCATGCAATAATCATGACTAAATAGCTGAAAAGCACGGCTCTGTGCTGATGAAAACTCTGGTGCTTGTTCCTGGCCAGCTGTTGCCGCCTTCGGTTCTTACTTCGTGTTCTGGAAATGTGCCATTGGTGTGACAGCCAACGGTGAATAATTTTTGTAAGCCTTGCTGTTGGTTCACTAATATCCAGGGATTTATTTATTTAATTTTTTTATTTATTAGTTTGACAGATTACAGTAGAAGTTAAATGATATTAACAGTTCATATCTATCTAAAATTACTCACTCATGTTATTGCAGGTATAACCTGACGTGGAACACATGCAGCAGCAGTCATTTTCCAAAGTTCATGTGTCCTCTCCAGCATTTTATGTTAAGCAAGAGGCTTATTTGTGTTGTTGTCTTACTAGTCTTGTAATTATGAGATCTGGCAGTTGAAGGACCAGAATCCTAAATTCCACTGCGTGTCCTGTAGCTTCTTGTAATCCTCCAGGGAAACTTTTCTTGGTTTAGAAATGTCCAGGTGGAGTGTTCAAAGAGTTATCTAAATAGGAAACGACTTGACATTCAAACATAGGTGAGTCAGACATAGTTATTTATTATGACAGTCCTCTTTAGATAGTATTTATTAACATCAAGGAAATTCATGAAAAGACAATATGCTTGCTGCGTTTTCCATTTGTTAACAGTTCCATAGAAAAACAAAGTATTTGGAGGATTTGATATATTCTTTAGATGTGCGTGTGCTGAGTATGGAGTTAAGTATTAGCTAAGCAGTGAGAAAATAATAGTTTTGAAAACTTAATCTGTAACCTGAAAGATTTGAGCCAGTCGTACTCATCTTGGTAACAGTTAATGGTTCAGTGCTGTGTATGAAGAATGCATTGGTGCAGCTGTAAACAAAGCTCCAGCCACCTGGTTTTTTGTTTACAGGAATTGAGTAAATGTGATAAATTTGCCTGCTGCACGTTTCTTGCACATCTAAAATGCCCAGTGAAGGAAGGCTTTGTTGTACTTCAATGCTCTGATCAAGTGTTGAAGAAAGCCTTTAAATCAACCCATGTTGTGGTAGAAATGTTTGACTTCTGGGTTCTGTCATTCACCACCCTTTCCCAACCCTTGAATGCTCTCGTTAAGGTTGATGACTAAAGGAGGGTAACGTGCCCATCTGTCTTCCAGAAGATGGAGAGACCACTGTGCACTTCAAACTTCAGTTTGTTTTGACACTTTGTCCTGTTCCACTGTTCTTTCCCGCCGCTGTTTTTCAGGTACAAAAGCTGCTCTGTATGTGTCCAGTGGATTTCCATGGGATTTTCCAGTTGGATGAACGTCGCAGGGATGCTGTTATTGCTTTAGGAATCTTCCTAATTGAATCTGACCTGCAGGTATTTTCCCCACCTGGGCTAACTGTTTATCTTTGAAGATTAATTCAAGTTTAGTTGTTGAATGAATGAAAAGTTGATGTTTTTCTTCATAAAAATGAATTAAAATATCAGAGGTAAGAGATGAATGCAGGCAGGAGAGCACAAGGAAGCAAGGACAGCACTGAGGAGTGAGATAGAAGAATAAAAAAAGTAGTCATGGCACTGCCACAACCAGACTGCTGGCATGTTTTCTGGTCATCATACCTTAAGGAGAGAAAGGAAAGACTATTCAGGAGGATTTACTTAAACCATGTGTGTCATTGTGTGTTCTTCCCCACATGCTCCTGAATGACAGGGATGTTCCAATGCAGTCCTGAAGGTCAGGTTTGCAGCAGGCCCTTTCCTGCCTGGCACTGGCCAGGATAAACAGACAGACAGAGCACACAGGCTGCATTGTACATGAACATCCCTTCTGTGTCTGCCAGCCTGGGCAGGACAAGCTGGTTCTCTTCCCTGGAGCTCTGGGCATCATATTGTTCCATGCAGGGGAAAGGGAGGATACACCAGGCCTAGGTCCAGAGTCATTAGACCTCACTTTAAAATCTTCCACGTTGCTGGGATTTGCTTCAGGCCTGAATTGCCTCCTGTTGAGGGTCCATGTGCTATGGTACAGCTTGCCTGGTTATTATTGGGGTTGTTCTTTTTTTGGTTTTTTTTCCTAAGGCAATATTTGTATTTTATAGCATTTTATGATGTTCTCAAAGCCAGCAGTTAATTAATTAGTTAATTAACTAATCCATTAATTAGTTAATTAGTTAATCCAACCCCATGAGGAAGGGAAGTGCTGTCCTTTGATTTGCAGGTGAGGGAGCTGGAGCATTACACAGGTGTGTGAAGTGACTTGTGTAAGGCCATGAGATGGGTCACGTGAGGTGGGACTGGCACTCTGAATTTCTAGCTGCCTTCAAATTATTTTGGGGCCTTGCTGTCAGTTAATGAATTGTTTGTGGGTAGGTACGTTGTGGTTCTGGAATATTTTTCTGCAGCTTTTGCAGAGAATGAACTGTTGCCTGGAATGAAAGTCTTGGACTTAAGGCACTGAATTGGGTTACTTCTGTTTGCCTGTGTTGAAATCAGTTTTGCAACATTCAAGAAGCCTGTGGAGTAATCATGAGAAGCGAGTTCTGTGTGTGTGTCAATGGAGTCTTTCCATATATCTAAAACATGTTGAGATGATGTGGTTCAGCTTTTCTTCTCCATTTTAAATAGAATATTTTCTCCTTTAGCACAAGGATAATGTGGTTCCATACCTCCTCCGGCTTCTGAAGGGTCTCCCCAAAGTCCAGTGGATAGAAGAAAGCAATGCCCGGAAAGGCAGAGGTGATGTTTGGGTTTTCTGATCTTTCTTTTGAAATGCCAGCCAGGAAATAGCAACAGCAAAGGTTATTCAGGCTGTGGTACAAGGGGAGGTGCTGGGTTTTTAGCTCCTGGCTTGACAGCCTTTAATACTCATTTTCTTTGAAAGCAAAGAGGAAGTTGAATAGCTCCCTGTTTTCCTGTTTGACCACTTCTCAATAGATTGAACTTTCAAAATAGTTCTGTGTTCAATATATTTTGTATTAAATTGGAGAAGTCTGTGTAGTGGTTAAAGCAAGAGAGTGGAATCTGAGATCTTTACACTCCAGTTTTAGCTTTGATGCTTAGTTGCTATTTCAGCCACTTCATTTCTTGCTCCCTTAATGTCTCTTAAAATTAATATAAGAACACTTTTATATAGTATTATATAATTCAATATTTTTTTTTTAATTACTTGAAAGCCTGGGAAAGTTTTTAATTATTATGATTTTTATTTCAATGTTTCAGGCTGAAATTATGATGGTTAGAGTGCTTTTAAATTTTGTGTGCAACACTGTATTTTTCTACAGTTTATCTCAGAACTGTGTGACACGGGAGTCACACATACATCTTCTTGTTTTGATATAATTTGTTCTTTCTGTGTTGTTTCTCTTTAACAAGTGGCTGATTTTTTCTGTCTGTCACTTTGCAGGTTTGCTTCCAGTGGCAGAAAACTTCAGCTTCTGCCTGGTGACGTTGTTATCCGACGTTGCCTACAGGGACGCCTCTCTCAGAGAGCAGGTGGGCTTGGTTTGTATGACCCAGTTCTCCATCCTGACAAGTGTCTGGGGGAGAGAGCAGCAGCTGCTTCCTGCCCTGCAGAGGGGCTGATTGCTTTGGCATCTGTACTGGTGCATTAATTTACTTGTGTTAATTGTCAAGCATATGGAAGATATTCATAAGTCTGCTGTTACTTTTGGGTGGCAGTTGGTGAGCCCAGTTAGGATTCCAGCTCTGGTGCTGGAGCAGGACTGCTGCAGTTTCACTGTGCTGGTACACACAGCTCACTGCAGGCTTTACAAGAGCAGCTCTGTGAGCTGAGTGAGGGCAATGGGCTCTTTTAGTCCCACAGTGTTAAAAAACTCTTTACATTAATATATGCAGGTCTCATTTGTTGTAGTGATCTGGTGTAAGATATGACACTTCTTTACCAAAAGATATTTTTGTATGTCTGTCTTGATGACTTCAGATTTTGGATGCGATCCTGCAAGTAATGCAGTTCCTGTTGGGAATGTGCCAGACACCACAAATGCATGATAAAGGTACTAATAAAATTGTTACTATCTTATAACTCCTGTCCTCTGAACTTCTCTTGAGTTTTCTGGTTATCAGGATCACTCCTAAAAAGTGAGCAGCTTTTTCTTTCCACTTTTGTTTGCACGTGTCTGTTGTGTTTGTTGCTGGCTGGTAAATACAGAAGCAGAACTGCATTAATTTGTGATACCTTCATGGTTTTTCCTCTACTTGCACAAGTCAGTCTTTGTAAAGCACTTCAGGCTGAAACAGTTTAGTGAAGTGGTAGCAAAACCGTGAAGAGGAAGTTCTAAGTTACTGTTAATGTGCTTTTCTTTTCCAGAATATTTATGCAAGTATGCAGTGCCCTGCCTGATAGGGATTTCTCGAGCCTTTGGTCGCTACAGCAATTCAGAGGAGGCTCTCCTTTCAAAACTTTTTCCTAAAATTCCCCCACATTCCCTGAGAGTTCCAGAAGAGCTGGAAGGAATTCGCCGACGATCCTTCAATGACTTCAGATCGATTCTTCCCAGTTCCCTGCTCACTGTTTGCCAGGAAGGAACACTAAAGAGAAAGGCCAGCAGTGTATCCAGCATCTCACAGGTTTGTATGGCTTGCTCTGTGCTGGAGTCAGTGCTGAGATTATTTCTTGAGCTGAGTGAAGACAGCATTAAGCCTGGATATGCAGAGAGTCCCTTCACACATTGTTTGACCAAACACAAAGATCTTTATTTTAGTTCCACGACTGAATTTCAAAATAACTTTGTAGTTTCTGAGTAACAGAACTGTTAGTGACAGTGACAGTTAAACTAACAACTAAGTCTTCTCATGGAGCAATTGGCAAATCCTGTTGCTTCTGTTATTCTCATTGAAAAGCATTGTACTGTATATCTGTAAATTTGGGAAGCTGGTGCTTAATGGCTAAAGTTTTCAGAAGTGCTGAGGGCACAGGAGCTCTCACTAGTTTCACCAGGAGCTGTTGATGTTCATTGTCTTGGGGAAAAAATGCATTCAGATGCTGTTTTTGAAACCACAGATTGTTCTTAGTGTAGTTTCATACAGTACAGGAGTCATTGTTCTGATCTCTTCCTTTTAGTCAAAAGCACTGAACTAGCATTTTTTAACTTCCTATTTTTGACTGGAATTGAGCTGATAGGCCCAGGAATATCTAGTTCCTGTTAGTTTTGCTTGAAGCAGTGTTTCATTATGAAGTGTGCAAACCATTCCCTGAAAGATCTATCAATGTCTTATAAATATTTGTTTATAATAAATAGGGCTTTTGTGCGATGTTTCAGGTTAGTCCTGAACGTGGAGTTCCCCCTCCCAGCTCTCCTGGAGGAACTGCAATTCAATACTTTGAAGGTAAATTATTTTGCAAAAGAACAAGGGTTTTTTTTCAATTTATAGAAAATTGAAAACCAAAACCTTTTGACCCCTTTCTCTGCTCTCCAGAATTCTTACAGTAATTCTATGGCATGTGCCTGCTAGGATTGTGAAAAAAAAATTGTGGTTTAAAGACAGTAGGAAGTACTTATTAAACACCAGTAGTTTCCAGGCTCAGTTGTTTCTGGAGGGTTTTGAGACATGATTCCCTGACTGCCAGGCAGTGCCTGGTACTGAAGAGCTTAATTCAACTAGGCCAAAAATATTTTGGGAGATTAGGCTGAGTAACTTTGAGGAATAAGTGTTAATATTGTGCTTCACTGGGCAACTGAATTGTTGGATTAGGGTCTGGAATTTTGAAGCCTTTATGGCACATTGTATAAATCCAAAACAATGGCTCCATTTGAAGTAAGCATGATGTGGGTCACTGTGTAAGACCCGGTAAAGTAGAGTGTTCACTGATGTGTGCTAATTACTGTGTCACAAAAGGCAGAAACAGGAACAAGTTTTATTAATTAATACATAAACCCTTAACCCCTGAGTTTCAGTAGAGGTGTAGCTGTGAGCTCTAAGTCAAAGCAGTTCTAAGTAAAAGCAAATTCAGTCTCTCCTGAATCAAGTAGAGGACTGGCTCTGCCTCTGAGGTGCTTTGGTGTTTCTGGGTTTGTCTTGCCCTTCGAGGTTTTTAACAGTTTGGACTTCATCTGTTTCTGGGCCATTCTCCTCCCTCAAGCCCTGGTTTAAATTAATTTCTTCCACATTGCTTTACTTTTTCCTTCACATGGCTATTTCTAGAGGCATCTGTTTTCCTCATTCATATAATGAGATTGCAAGATAATTCAAGTATCATTCTTAAATTGCCAAGTAGACCTTCTGTCTACCCTGCTGAACCAACCTGTTCTTCTTCAATCTTATGGTCTTTGTGGTTTGAGTTAAAAAAAGCAAACAAACAGAAAAAAAGCTACAGGTTAGAGAGAGGCTATAGTGGTAGAACAAAAATAATCTTAATTAAACCTATAGGTGAATAGTGAACAACTCTGTACAAATTTAGGAATCATTTTCATTGTCTCTCTAGCAGTGTTATGGTTATTCTAATTAGGATTTTATTTTCAGTACTAACTTTTACCAGATATTTCAGCTACAGGCAACCCTTGTATTATTTCTGATGATATAGTTTGTGATAGTCTTGCTTTCTGAAGAAGATGAGCAGTGACCTTGGTTTTATTCTGGCCAAGGCTAATGGTTTAGAAAAGAAATGACTGAAGACTTTTTTGTTGTTGTTGTCAATAAATGATCTTGCTTGAAAGGCTGTTAGTCACAAGAACATGACTCCAGCACAGCCAGCTGAGCACTTCAGAAAGGCAGAGATATCATTTCTCAAGTGGAAACAGAGCTGAGAGCAGTTTGCTGAGCAAGTTGTTTGTTTAGTAGAGTACTTGAATCCGAAAAATAATTTGATTCTCTTTGCTTTCAAATTGCAACAGTGAATTGGTGTCTATTCGAAGATCAAAGCTGTTCTTTGTGTTCATTTGACCTAATATAGGGGGAAACCTTACAAGACAGTTTCGACTTAACCTTTTCTTTGCATTTCTGTGCTTTTGAATTAAAGGGCATTTACAGATGTTTTCAGGTAAATGCATGTCAGTAGCATGGGAAGGCTTCTCATCAGAAGTGTCTCTGAAAACAAGTCATTTTGAAATAAATTCTTCCATTGTGGTGGTAGACTTCTAGTGAACAAATGTGTTTTTTCATCATAGTTTTGTGTCTTGATTCACCACTAGATGAGCTGAAATGCACCCCTGAATAACTTGCAAGTTAAAGACTGTATCTGTCTTGGAAATAACTCTTTAGTAGTGACCAAATGTTACCATTAAACAAAGTCAATATCCTTTCCCTCCTCAGACTTGTATTTCTGTTATTTATTTCTGATTAGGTTCATATCTTCCTGATGGGAGTGCACTGGATCCTGATTATTACTTCTCTACAATCAGCTCCAGCTTTTCAGTGTCCCCTCTCTTCAATGGTATTAACAACAAGGAGTTTAACATCCCACTGGAGATGCTCCGACAGCTGCTGAACATGGTACGTGGTGGGTCCCTGGGATGGCTCAGTGAGGTTGCATTCCAGATATCTGTGCTAGAAACAGATACAGGGGAAGTTTAAGCTTTTAGAGTTGCAGATAAAATGACAGTCTTTGTCTCTCTCAAGCTTTGTGTAATGTTATTTTTATGGCATTTCGTGTCATGCTTCAGTTCCTAAAAACTCTCATATAAACTGTGAAGAATTTGGAAAATCAGATAAGTTTATGTCAGCTGCTTCCTGCTTGAGTCTTGCAGAGCCCTTGGTTTGAGGTAACTTACATAGCTGGTTTTTGCTCTGAGAATGAGACTCTTTTCTAGAAGGGTTTAGATGCTGGGAATTCATGCAAGTGGCTGTTTGCAGCCTGCAGCCCTGTCTGCTTCCTGCACCAGCTATTTTGGAACAGCACAGAGGGGCTCAAAGATTCCTGTTGCAGTCTTAATTTCATCTGACACTTTGCAGTGAAGTGACTTGTGCTCTCTGCAGGGACAAAATTGTATTCTCTAGAGTCACCAACAGGAAACATTCTTTTTTGGTTTTATTTTTGTCTCCGTAGGTAAAACAGATCGTTGGGGATTCTCTTCTGAAGACCTTGGATGCAGTTATAGCTGAAGTTGCAGAGGTATGCTTTTAAATTCCTTTTTGAATTACCTGAATGCTTCTTTGGTTTTTTTTTGCCAGAAAATTAGTCTTTTACCTGTGTAAGGTATGCCTTCTCTTTGCAAAATTATACTAATTTCCTTTTTGAACAGTTTGTTCACTGGTTTAAATCTGGCTTTGGACAGTGTAAAAATGGAGGAAGGAGTGAAGGAGTAATGTTTTTCACTGACATAGGAGGAAATAGTTATTCTTTTTACTTTAGTTCTCTTGTCCTGATAAATTACAGCATTGGTTGCCCAAAACTGGTTTACTGTAGACTGAGATCTTTATTTTGTATTGCAGTAACATTGGCTTTTTTTCACGTAGATAAAATGTGTTGTTTTCTTTTTCTAGCTTGAAAATCACTGCTGTTCTTTTAGGTGGCATTCCTAACAAGTTTATAAGTGTTACAGTTTGCAGGCCTTTACTTGCAGAGGTGCCCTCCTTGGGTCTGTGGGTCTGTGGGTCCTTGTTCTCCTCTTCTCTGGGCACAGTTCTGTCTCAGCCTCCACCACATTTTCTGGAGTTCCCCTCACCCCCTCAGGGCAGGAGGCTGTGTTGGAAGGGCTGTGTGCTCAGCTGTGTGCAGAAATGACTTTGCTGTGCTCTCCAACCTTCCTTTGAAAACTACCATATGTGAACTGTAGGCCTAAGTGGGGACGACTTCACCTTCTCTCTTTGCTGTCTCAATGAAATGAGAGGTTTAAATCCCTCCCTTTTATAAACCTGTTTTCTACACTGTTGGAGAGAACAGTTGTGTGCTCTTCAAATCAAGAGTGACTGACTCTTATTTAATGCCCAGAATGGCTGTACTTTTTCTTCTGTTAAAAGTAGAGGGGGGAAGGTCACGAGGTTACCTCATGGACCTGTTTTATGTGCTTGTTTACATTGTGGAGGAAAGATTGTGTGAGTGCAATGAGGTTTATTTATCCATGTAATGGAAAATACTTCATTTTGAATCTAGGAGGTTGCTTCTTTTCTCTTTCAGACGGGTGCTAGTACAGATCTCTACTACAAAGCATTCAGTGACCCCCTTTATCTTGCTCAGTTTAAAATGCTGAGAGACACATTATACTATATGAAAGGTATAGTATTTATACTATTTTTATTAATTTATCCTTCATTATGTTTAAGATCCCAAGCATTGTCTGCTTTGTATTGAGTGCTGGAACACTGGAGGTTTGCATTTCCTGGGAACTCTGCATATGGTATTGAATTTGTATTTGACATGTTTCCATATAAAAAAGGTGCTATGGAAATAGAAAAAAATATTTTGAGCACCATTAAAAAAGCTTAGTAGATGGCATTTGGATTATCTGCTCACTGGTGGACTTTGCTATGAAATTTACCTTTTAAACAGGACATAAATTTGATTAAATCATTAAATTTATAATGCAGCAGTGAATTGTACATATGCTGTTATTCCAACGCACTGGCTTCCATCCTTCCAGTATGACACTGTTTCCTTTTCTCTCTTCAGACCTTCCCAACTCGTTTGTGAAGGAAGTGCACGATTTTGTGCTGGAGCAGTTCAACAGCAGCCAGGCAGAGCTGCAGAAGATCCTCCACGACGTGGATCGGCTGCACCACGAGCTGAGCCCCCTGAAGCTGCGCTGCCAGGCCAACGCTGCCTGTGTGGATCTCATGGTGTGGGCTGTCAAAGATGAGCAAAGTAAAAAACGCTCCTCGGTCTCTGCAGTGGCTGCCTGTTGGGTTCTGAGTTGTAGGAATACTTAGAGAGGAGATGGTGTCTGGAAAAATATAAAATGAAGGGAATACTTTTTGCTATTAGAATAGAAGAGTAAAACCTCCACCAAAGGATTGTACAATTAACTGGCTGGATAGTTCAACATCTCATAGAAATGGAAACAGAAACTTTCTATTGGCTTATCTAGAAGAGATGGTGTAATTGCTGAATTATATGCAGCTGCTTATTTTCTAGTTTCTGTTTTAGTTATTGCTTTTAATGTCTTAAATATTTCTCAGTGATTCTCTTAAAGGAAATGTTTTTTCTTAAATGCTAGCAGGACTGAGAAGCTCTTTCTCATTTTTCCTCTATTTTCTTTCTTGCTGTATAAATCTTATCTGTCCCCTGAAAGTGAAGGATTTTTTTCCTTTGGACTTTGTAATACTTGATTTCTGTCCAGTGTGAACTACACTCAAAATCATCTTTAAGTACTGTCATTCTTCCAGTCACAGTGTTTGACAGAGCTTTTTGGTACAGATACTGTTTGTTACAGATACAGATACTGTTTCCAAAACTGTTTTTGCAGAAGCAGCACTAAATCTTTTTGAGGAACTGTAGTATAAGGAGAGTGAAGCTTATAAATTCTCTGAAGTATTTTAGAAATTCCAGTAAGCATTGGGTGGTGTGTGGCTAATAACAAACCTGGTGAGATAAATTTCTCTGTTGGATTTTTCATTTAAGGTGCTGAAAACCTGTGCATCAAGTTATCAGAGAAGCTGCAGTCAAAGACCTCAAGCAAAGTCATCATTGCTCACTTGCCACTGCTAATTTGCTGTTTGCAGGTCTGCCTTTACAGTATTTGACATTACTGAAGCAGTGAGTGAGAGTTTGGGGAGTTTTACAGGTTGCTAGAACACTTTTTGTCTGCTATTTGTACTTCCATCTGTGTGTTCTACATTTGGATTTTAGAGGCCTGGTGTGGAAACTAGGAACTGCTTTTAGAATTTTCTTAGCTCAACTACTTCTCAAAGAATAATATTCGTGAGGGGTTTTTTAACAAGTATTGAATTTCTGAAATATTTAGTTTCTTAACCCATTATATAAACACTGGGACTGGCAGGTCACTGAGGTTTTAGACTAAGACTTGGTTGTTCTAATTTTTATGTCTTCTCATTGGACACTTATTCATAGTCTTACAAATGTAGTATTTTCCACCACATAATAAGTTATCAGGATTCTCTAAGTATTGGAACTTGCCCAGTAACTTTTTTTTTTTTTTTTGAGAGTGTAGTTCATTTCACATAATTCCTGTGAAAACACTCAGGAAGAGAGCAGCAAGGCTTGACTGGCCTCTGACACACTCTAAAATAACCTAAAAGAGATAGAGGCTTCAAATGTCTAAATCTTCCACTAAAACTTGAATCCCTCAGAACTTTGTAGAGTTTGGTTTTTTGGGGTTTTTTTGTATTGAGCTGAAGCTGCAAGCTTACAGTTGAGATAAAAATTGTGCTGCTTTATTGTAAAGCTATGTTTTGTTGGTTTTATTTTTCCTTTTTAGGGTCTAGGTCGTTTGTGTGAGAGGTTCCCTGTTGTGGTTCATTCTGTCAATCCATCTTTGAGAGACTTTCTTGTGATACCTTCCCCAGTGCTTGTGAAACTCTACAAATATCACAGCCAGTATCACACAGGTAAAGGAAAAAAGGCTGTGCTCCAAAGTGATTGTTTTCCAACTTTTTGATGCTTTTAGATATTTTGTGGTGATGCAGCTGTAGATGGAAATCGAGATGGATTTCTGCTTTTTTTTTTTTTGGAGGTGGAGAGGAGGAATGCAAATAACAATGTGGTAGAAGTGTATTTAGGGGCAAACAGCATAGGTAGAACTACATTTATCCCAGCAGCAATATTGCTCTGTCTCTTGTGCTGAAACCAAACACTTCTCACTTCTGAGTGAGATGCTGCAGCTGGAGCCAATGCATAATTATTCTCATAGGGAAACAAATCACAAGACCAGTTGGAACCTCCCTTGTTTCAATTTGTGGCTGTTGTGTCTCATTCTCCTACAAAGCCTGCTCCTGTCTGCTCAGTAACCTACTTTGTAATTTGGGAGGGAGCCACTGGGTCTGTCCAAAGCTGAACAAGGTCACGTTCCTCAGACTCCCCACACACGTCCTGTGCTCCAGCCACGTGATCATCCTGGCACTTGGCAGGTTTTTATTGTTGTTGTTAAATGTTAATATCAAGTTATGATTTCCAAAACAAAAATGTTCAATTTGAATTGCTAATGCAGGAGCAGTATCCTGATGCTAAAGCAGAGCAGGTAAAGTAGTAACTGACTAAATTTAGGAATAATTATTTAGGAGTAGCTAAATGCAGTAATGTCTTGCAAGGCCAACAAATGGTGTTGATTTCCACACTCCCTGTTCTCAGTAGGTGGTAATGACATCAAGATCAGTGTCACCAACGAGCACTCAGAGTCCACTCTGAATGTGATGCCTGGCAAGAAAAGTCAACCATCCATGTACGAGCAGCTACGTGACATTGCCATAGACAACATCTGCAGGTGAGAGAGAGCCTGGCACCTGCTGGGGCACAGGTGCTGTTTCCCTGGCAGAAAAGTATTGAGTCAATGCTCTGTGCTGCTGTAAAGTCTTTGTGACTTGAGTGTGACTTCATTTTCCTTCAGACATCTCTTAGTTTCTTCTGTGTCCTAATTGTAAAATAATAATTCAGTCTTACTGTTCTTCCCACATCTGTAATTCAGGCTAGTCACCATTTTGATATTCAGCAGGGTTTTTGTTTTCTGCTTAGATTATCACACTGAGCCTCCTGTAACAGAAGGATTGTTACACACTCATGTGGGCAGTGTAGGGATTATTCTTCCCTTTTAGACTTTCCCTTTAGCTACAGAGGGCTGGAGGGAAAACAAAGAGTTGATAACTAGAGACAAGGAATTAAAGTTTCAAAGCACTGGACTCTGAATTTACCTTATTGCATATTCCCATCATTCTTGTTGCTGGAGAAGGCACAGGTAGAAACTCTGCTAATTATTTAAAATCTGCAGCATTCTCGGGCAATCAGTTCTCATAGTTCAGTATAAGCTTTCTTCCCTTATACCTGGCATGCATTTACAGTAGTAAAAGCTGATCTGTTTAACTGATGCATTATTTTTTCTGTCCATTCTTACTCAGGTGTTTGAAAGCTGGCTTGACTATCGATTCCGTGATTGTGGAGGCCTTTCTTGCCAGTTTGTCCAACCGTCTGTACATCTCTCAGGAGAGTGATAAGTAAGTTGTCATCATCAAACCAAGTTCTCCTTCATTCAATGGACCTGAAGCTTATTCTAAGATAAAAGTCCTGGCAGCATTATTTTAGAGTTAAGTGTCTCAGATCAATGAGCTTTTATGTGGGGTCAAGATCATCCCATGCCAAGTCCCTGTTTTCATACTGAGAGAGATGGATCCATTTTTACCTGATTGAATCAGCAAATCTTTGGTGAATATTAGCCAATTTTGAGTCCTCAGTTGAATGATACTCTCTCTCTGCTGTATCCTTTAAGCTTCAGCTGTCTTTTTTGGCTAGATACATCTTGTCATTTGTTACATTCGACTTCCTTCACTTTTAAGAGACCCACAAACCAAGAAACCTCCTAAGAGATATTCCACAGTAGCTGGTGTGACTGTCAGGTTGTAATATCTTGCCCAGCGTTTTTACCTCTTTTCACAGTTGTTTCTAGATCAATTTGTTCCTGGATTAGCGTGGATTTCTTCAACAGTGAGTTTGAGAGGTTGTTATTTTTTGTTTTGAAAACCAACTTGTGCAGCAACATTAATGTATGGGTATATATAGAGTGGCAGTATTAAAGCTGTTAGTGATGTTTAAATTTAGTGTATGAACTGTTTCTTACAAGAAATGTAACCATGCTCAGAGATCTTTTAACTGTCAAACAGTTACATGTATCATGCTGGGGGTTTTTGTTTGGTTTTTTTGTGACAGGGAAGCTCATTTGATTCCTGACCACACCATTCGTGCTCTGGGGCACATTGCAGTGGCACTGAGGGACACCCCAAAAATGATGGAACCCATCCTGCAGATCTTACAGCAGAAGTTTTGCCAGCCACCTTCTCATCTTGATGTTCTCATCATTGATCAGCTTGGCTGCTTGGTCATCACTGGAAATGTAAGGGAAGAACTGGCCAATACTCTGCCAGTTCATGATCCCTTTCCTTTAGTTAAAAGGAAATATATTTTAGAAACTGCATTTGCAAAAGTTACTTAAGGTTTTTCTTTTCTTCACCACAGGTAGGCACTTGTACAGTTTTTATGACATCAGAAAAGCTATAATGTGTAAAATGCTGTTCCTATAAAGAAGATGAGTCCTCATAGAAAATAATACAGGCTTTTTTAAAAAAAGCAGACCATAAAAACCAAATTCAGTGTTTTCAAAAGTTATTATGAAGTTTTTATACTTAACCTATGTCCCAAATAGGTGCACAGTATCTTTTTTCATATAAGCAATTAAGTTTCAAAGTCTTGTAAGTCCGTACATCTGAAAGTATAGAATGTTGTCTTCTTCAGTCATACAAAGATTAACTGACATTTTCCAAATGTTATTTGTGCCTCTGAACAAGCAATTAATTGCCAGGACACAGAAGCCTGAAAAAAAGTTTTCCATCAGGAAGGCAGAGTTAAAGAACTTGCTCAACTTTTACAAGAGTTATTAATTTAAAACATTCACGAATGCACTTGCAGCGTTTGCTGTATGGAAGCTGAACCCATTGCTCAGACTGTGGCCACACACCTGTCTGAAGAACTTGGTAACACTTAGTGTATTTTACAGGGTTGTTCTTTAGAAGAGGTTGTGTTCAATAAGCTTTACTTAGTGCTTTGGGTTTGTTTTTTTGCAGCAATACATTTACCAGGAGGTGTGGAATCTATTTCAGCAAATCAGTGTTAAAGCAAGCTCAGTTGTTTACTCTGCCACAAAGGACTATAAGGATCATGGATACAGGTAACACTCAGCTGTGTCCCTTAAATGTATAAATACCATCTCAAATATCCTTTGTGCTCCATCAGGCATTTTAACTTTTTTTCCAGTTTTATGACAGGGTTGTAAATAATATTGTTCTTTCTTCTTTGATGTTAAAAAGAAACACGTTGGTTAAACATAGTAGCCCTTCATAATGTAGAGATTCCTGAAAATGCTTTTCACTACAGGTAGTATTGATTACTTTGTCCTCTGTAAGGAGCCAGTGCTTGTAACTGATAAATGACATTGATGACTTATGTTATCTGTAAGTACAGTAATTAATCTCTTAGCCTAGAAAAGCTAAGAGTGCTCTGTCTTGTTACTGTGGTCCCAGTACTTATCAGGGATTAAATGCAAACCATTAACAATTTAATTCTTTGCATGTAAATTATGCATTGTTGTCCCTGCTACAATTTAAGATTATCATTGACTCTGTTGGGAGTCTGGATATCTTTGAAAGCAGTAGGTGAGTACCTGAGAGGATTGTTCCTGTCAGTATATTTTAACAGGCTGCCTGAGCCAATGCAGTCTCAGCTTTAACAACTGATACAGGTTCTGATTCTTCAGCTCAAGACTTTCCCAAACCAGAAACACAGACAGCCCTTGGTTGCTTTTTGTCTGCTGCAGGAAAGTACTTTCCTTTTGGCCATGGTGGCATCATTAATGAAATGTCCTCCAGAGGCACAGCTGACAAAGTTTTTCACTTGAGTACCGGTTCTGTTTCAATTATCAATGAAGTGCTGTGCTGTCCATAAAAACATAAAACAACCCCCTGAAAAAAACCTGAGTGAAAAAAAGGTCAGCAGCCTTATGACAGGAGTTACTGTGAGTATTATGAAGAAAGCAGTGAGAATATTAAACAAAGGGATTGCTTGTTCATAACTGTCCTTTCTCCTCAGGCACTGCTCCTTGGCCGTCATCAACGCCCTGGCCAACATTGCTGCCAACATCCAGGGAGAACACCTTGTGGATGAGCTGCTGATGAACTTGCTGGAGCTGTTTGTTCAGCTTGGGCTGGAAGGAAAGAGAGCCAGTGAGAGAGCAAGTGAAAAAGGACCAGCACTGAAGGTCAGGAATGCACTGGTTTTTGGTTTTTCGTTGTGTGCAGCTGTGCATTATGGGGATGGCACCACTGAACACACTGCTGGGTGGTTGATAACCAAACCCACACCCTCACAGGAGAAACCCACACTCTGCTGAGCCTGAGGGTGTGTTCTGGTCATGGAGTGCAGGTCTGGAATGCTTTCCAGACACCTGACTGATCCATGTGTGGTATCCCAGATAAAGCAGGGGACAGCTACCGTTCAGCTGAGGGTGGGTGAACTGCAGTGTCAGAGGCAGAGCTGCCAAAAGAAATATGGAATGCTGAGTACTGTACATCTCTTACAAGGCCATGAGTGTCTTTAGATAGGACAGAATTCTACTTCTGGTGTTAGTGTGATAGGATCATAGGAAAACTGGGATTGGAAGGAACCTCAGGAAGTTATCTGGGCAAACCTGCAGCCTGAAGCAGTCAATTTGTCATCCTCATCCATCTGGAATTGCCCTTAGAAGTGGGTGCATCTTGATTTTTTTTTTTTTTATCCCCCAACATCCCAGTTTATACAGACTCTGTCTAGGCTTATAATGAAAATAGTGCAGTGAAGTCAAAATTACAGATTTAATAGAAATCTGATTTTTAGAGGTGCTTTATTTAGAGAGCAGGTTTACTCAGAAAGCTTGCCTAAGACAGATGAGGCATGAGACTTGTCTCTTAGATAATCTATGTGGTAGGAACACTTGCAGAAGAGTATATTTGAGTGGTTTTGCTTTAAAGTAGAGTTCTGTTTATATGCAGTTTTCAATTGGGATTTGTAAAATTAACACATGCTGGCATGAAAAGGGCATGAGAAGGTTTAGAAGAGGAATGTCTTTAAATGCTAATTGAATTTCTGCAGGAGCAGTTTATGTGCAGTTACTTTATTCACTCAGAATTCTCTGCTCTTTTGTCAAGACTTTTTTGCTGCTTCCTACTCAAAAAATCAGAGCCTTCCTCCAGTTATGTTCCTTCTTAGTGTTCAAATGCTGAGTGCACTGACTTAGGATGACTTATAAAACCTCAGTGTTTGATAGTGATTTTATACAGAAAAAATAGGCTGTTATGTTTTAATAATTCAAATGTGTGCATGGTGGAGAATTAAAGCTGTCTCAGAGGTGCAGTTTGAGAGCTGTTCCTTCCTTTTTAGGGCAGAGAGGGCTATTTTGAAATAGCCCTGTTTTCCTAGCAGTGATGGGAACAATATGGTTTTTTTTCTTTTCAGCCTTTTTCCCCCTCCCTTGTGCATGCTGCATTTAAATAGTATTAAATTCTTTATGGATGGTAAATCCCTCTGACATGAGTCTCTTTGCCTTGAAGACAGACTGCATTTAATCAGGGATGCCAACCCTTCTCTTAAAAGGGAACTAGGACATGTCTAGAATCTGCTTTTCATGAAGTCTAGGGTAGAAAATTCCTCTCCACGGGTTTCATGGATTCTTTTAACCACAGATGACTGAGCTGAAATTGTGAAAAACATACTTTAAACATTGCTCTAAAATGACAGTTATAAATTAGTTTCCACTCTCCTCCTTTCTGGGATATTTTCCCACTGTTTTCAGTTTTGGAATTACTATGGGAGGCAAACTGCTGCACCAGCTTAAAGCTGCCAGCAACTGGAGAAATGTGTGCTGGATTGAGCTAGGAGGCAGTGTTTCTTTAGTTGAGGGTACTGACAGCAGTTCTCACTAGAGAACACTCTTCTCAGTGCATAGTAACACTTACCAAAGGCATTCTGGAGCCTGGGATACTTCATTTTCAGGAAGAGATGAAGTTGGTAAAGCACTGCACATGCTGTGCTCCCCAACCAAAGCAGTTTTTATTTCAGTAGTTTGCCCGTGTCTCTGCTTCTCAGCATACTTAAGTTTGCTCCATAATTGTTAAAATGCTCCAGTGACTTATTTGTTCTGTTTTCAACCATGCAAAAGTGGCTTGTGTGAGGGGAAGAAAAATAGCTTTTTTTTTTTCTTTTGCTGATAGTTGACACTAAATGTCCCCTGAGTATGCCCAGGGATAGAAGTCATTGCATCTTCTTCATCCTCAGTGCCATATATTATCATAAAGAGGCTGACATTCCATTTTTTGTAACAGAAGTGCTAATAGTGACTTTTTCTAGTTGTTCCTACCCCTTAGAGTGTCTTGAATGCTGTTATTTTATTCCCTTCAAAAATATTTTAGGGCCCATCTCTTGCTTTGCTTTATCTTGACTCTCCAGGAAAGATAACTGAAGTGTGTTTTAATTGGATTGTGTCATTATTGTTTCATCTGAAGAGTATTTGGCTTTGCTTCTCCCTCTCTTCTTTCTTTTATTTTTTTTATTGTTTCCTTTTGGTTTGTTCCACTTCATGCAAAGCTGTGCCCTGTTAGCATTTCTTCCTTTCCTCCTCCCTGTGGGGCCAGCAGTCCCTGCACCTGGTCTCTCCTTGTAAGGAGGAAGCTGGGGGGTTCCCTCCCTCCTAAATCCAATGTTGAGGGATATGTGAGGTCAGGAAAGACTTCAGAGAGGAGATGTGATGTCTGTGCTATCCCTGTTTGCCTGAGGTGGGAGATGATGTGCTGTGTGCACTGTTTTCAGTTCTTAACCACTGGCCAAGAGCCAACACTTGTGTAGTGTGCAGTTTAAAAAGTCCTTAAAAGTCAAAGGAAGTACATATCTCCCTTATGCTTCTTATATTTCAATGGAAAAGGCTGCTCCTCCTGCTTAAATAAATTTTTGAAAATGGTGTCTTTTTACAGACTTGTTATTTTTGGTTACATTTTGATAGTAAAATGAAACTGTTAGTAAATATTTGACACTTGTTTTTGGCCTCTCATTTAATGTGAACGTTCTTTTAGGAGTTACTGGATGTCAGAGTAGACATGGCATCAATGAAAATTTCTGTCTTTAGCTCAGAGCACAATATCTGAACTTCCAAACACTGACACCCCTGTGCTTACAGGGTAAAAAAATCCCTTCAGCAGTCCCTGAGGACCCATCTGAAAAGCTTTGTTCAAAGATGCAGGGTGTGCTCAGTCCTGTGGACTTTGGGGGGTCTCTCTGGGCCCCCTCGTGCACAACCCTTGGCAGGACACAGAGCTGGGACTGGCAATGTGTGTTTGCATTTGCACAGGGAGAAGGAAATGTTTGATGTTTGATGCTTGAAATACCCCTGAAAGCAAGTATTGTAGATGTTTTGATAATTTCCTTTTTCTTTTCCAGGCCTCCAGCAGTGCAGGGAATCTGGGTGTGCTTATTCCTGTCATTGCTGTGGTGAGTAGCCAACAGTTGGGTTGTTGCAAACAGAATGATTTTTCTCACATTTATCAAATATTGGTCCTGTTTTGTGGTCTCATGGTTTGACTGACAGCTAGTGCAGAAGTCAGCATCCAAGAGAAGTGCAGTAGCACTGTAAAACAGTACTTCTTGCTCTAAGGGGGGAGATAATTTGTTTAATAATGACAAATCTCTTAAAAATAGTTAATCTTTTGTGATTCAGGGTTAGATTGTTTCAAACTATGAATTCAAGAGATTCACAAGCTAAATAATACCACAGGGAATATTACTCTAAATAGTGTTTGGCCTGCAGTTTAATAAACAGCACATATCTGTGGTCTGAGGAGAAGTGAAAAACAAAAGTTAATAGAAACAGAGTTAAAAGTAAATCTTACTTTGGCAGCACAGTGAATTCTGCTTCTTAAAAGGGAAAAAAAAATCAATGATAAAGGAGGGAGAAAATGTCCTGTGTCTTCTGAAATGAGATTTGACTGTCACACTGTGAAAGTATTTTAGGAAATGTGCAAGGGCACTGATGTCCCTTTCAGAGTCATTTATTCAGAAGTATATCTGTTCGGTCCTGACTGGCAACTTTTTCTAGGGAAAAAACATTTTTTTTAACAAAGTGTAACTACTTATTGAGGAAAAAAATTGGTGTGCAACTATGCTAGATCTCCAACAGAAAATCTGATACATGCAATGTGTGTTTCCAGGTCAGTAGGACTGTTTGCCTCACTGCTGTAGCTTTTACCCAAAAAAAAATCATGTCTAAAAGATCCACAGACAAACTTGAACTTACTGAAGGACAAAAGGCATCATGCTATTTTTTCCCCTTCTGAAACTGAATTATTCTGTGGAACTTTCCCTGCACAGCTGGTGGGACTAAAGGGAAGAATGTATCCCATGTTTGCAGTAGGAATGCCTGCTTGCAGCTTGCTCACGCTGCACATCCATTAACAAGCAGATTAAAAATAATTCATTTCATACCCTGCCCTCACAAACCTCTTCACTGAGTCTTGTCAGAGAGAAGGGCCCAAAATTAGCCCTGGTTAAGATCAAAGGACTGTTCCTTTCCTTCCCCTGTCTCTTCTCTCTTGTTTCCAACAGCAGCTCCTCCCAGGTTCAGCAGTGATCACGAGTTCCTGGCTTTCCAGGAACGTGCTTATAAATGTCTTGGATCACTGTTGTTCAGTGCTGCTCAGTTCTGTGTGAGCTGCCCTGTGTCCAGAGACATGTTCTGGTGGGTAGCATTTTTCAGCTGTAGGTGATGCAGATTTGAGTGAAAACAGGACCATTCCTCACATCCTGAGAAAACATTAGTGCTCCTTAGAGACTCAATGTAACAGTTATGGTGGTACTTTTCTGTTTCAGATTTTTATTGATGATATATTTGTTCTGAATAGCTGGTGATAACTGCATTTTTCTTAACCAATGTGACCTTTAAATGGAGTCAGATAGTGCCAGAATCTGAAGCAAGAGTTAATGGTTACATTATGGTTGTTGAAGCAAATATTTGACTTCCTTGCACAATGTATGAAGATCATGAGTTTTGAGCAGTAGCTGATTTGCCTTTCTGCTTGACCTCTTTACCTTGAATAATTCCTGTTACTTAGGTCCCCAAAATACTTGTATTTCAGATGCTCCAACTCATTTAATCATTGATAAACTAATTCAGTCTAAGGTGTGCATATTTAATCTTTTGAATGTACTTTTCTTTTTTTTTTATATGCTTTTCTTTTTGAATACAGATAAAACAGTAAAATGTGCCTATGAATGTTCATGATTTCTGTTGTGCACCTTCAATACTGAAAATTATCCCCCCCGTGGTTGACTTAAAAGACAGGAAGGAAGGAAGGGAAACATTTGAACTTCCTATTCAGTATCAGCTCTTCATTATCTAATACCAGTATTTTACTGGCTGACATGCTAAAAAGCTTCCTATATGGAGCAACTGATTGTAGTAGATGCAAAATTACAAATGGCAGTGTATAAAAGCAAAATTAAATCAGTAAGTTAAACTTAAAACTGGAAAACATTTTTTTGAGAGTATGAAAATAACTGTTTTAGGTTTATAGGTTAATTTGCGTATTTTTGCTAACATAAGGCAAATTTATAATGTATTTAGATTGATAGGATGTATCAAGTATTGTATCTGCAAATAATGATAAAAATAGTCTCACTGGCACTTTTTTAAAAAAATACAATGTAAAAGAAGGTGTCCAGAGGTGAGTCTGTTCAGTGGCTTTAACAACCTGAATGTACAGGGCAGCTCCATCCCTGTACCAGGTAGATGATGGTCTGCAGAGTGTAGGGAAATCTTCTCATTTTCAGCTGTGGAACAGGGTTTGTGCAGCGTTCCTGTTGTTACCAGACTGATTCAGAAAGTTTGCAGTGACTGGAAAGGTTTTGCCCATTGACTCCAGAATGGAGAGTGCATCTGAATTCTTAACCAATGTGAGTGCTCTAAATGGCTCTCTTTTGCAGAGAGGGTTAGGTGATTCTGAGCCAGTGAGAAGAGCATTTTGCTGACTGCTTTTCCTGTGCAGGGTATTCTGAGGATATTTGTATCACTTACCTGGTTGGCCTGATTCCAATACCACTTGTGCCAGTGAAGATCAGAGAATGTATTGAAACAATGCAAGTTGGGGAAAAGTAGTGGATCCATTAGTATTTCCTTCCTCCAAGACATTTCTGTCTCCCCTTATTTGGTACCCTGCTCCTTAAGGTTCACTGTGTGTCAGCCTGAATGTTGATATGCATTGTGTGTATTCACTGAATGTTAAATGATGCAAGCAAAAGAAAGAGGAGACACATCCTTTTTCAAGTTAGATTGTGTAAAATGCCCAGGAGAGACTTCTGTTTCTAGGACTGGTCAGGTATTCAGGATTTCCTTAATCCTGTTTATTATAAACAGGCATCCTGGCACAAATTTAGAGCTAAATTTCAAGAATCCAGATAGTCTAAATATTTTATTGATTACATTTTATACACTGATGTAGAACACAAAGTGTAAGTTACTTTGTGATTTTTTTTTTTCCTATTAATACACTTGTATCAATACATGGCACTAACCACTTCAAACTGCAGTCAAATTACCTACTGCTCTGAGTCCATTCATGTGAAACTACCTGCAGATAATATATATTTTCTTTTGATACCAGTGGCTTTTGTATGAGCTAATACGACACTAAATTTTCCTTTATGATACCAGTATATTGAGGTGGGATTATCCAGCCCGTGGATAAGAGGGTGTTGGAGGCCTTCCCTGCTTTAAGATTGGGCTGGGTTGGCAACTCTGCCCATGAACAGAAGGCAACTGGTCCGATGTTCGTAGATGAGGAACAAGAAGGGGCGGTCGACAACAAAACGGGTCTGGGTGGAGAGAGGCATGAACCCCACGGTGGTGACAGCTGCAGCCTCTGTGCCCTCCTCGTTCACTGTGATTGTGCCTTGGTGACTAAACTGAACAGACAAACAGACAAAAGAGAAGTTGAGGCTCTCCTGAGTACACTCAAATGATGTGTTCACAGCCTTCCCCCATCCTGCTGGTAACACCCACACAGCAGCAATCCTGGCGTTTTTGTTTTAGGGATGAGCCCGTTCCTGACTGACCACAACAATCTTGCTGCCTTTGACATCTGATTAAGCATGCTCCTCATTGTATGGATAGACAAGGACATACAGAGATACTCACATCCCTCCTGTGTCCTCCGGGAAAGATGATAAAAAATACTATTTTAGCTTGTTGTGCAGTATTATTATGATGTTGCCATGTTACCAGGTGGTACAGTTAATTACAAAGGAAACGAGAAGAGCAGTAAATACCCTGTCAATGGTGATCTTCTCATCTGATATACCAGAGTAGTCGCCTTTTCCATTGAACAGTTCTTCTATTCCCATGGATCTCAGGTAACCAATCAAGCCATAACTCCTCTCCAACTTAAATTTAGGCAGAACCACTTCTCTTGTTCTAGTAAAAATAAACACAGAAAGGAAAAATCATTGTCAGATACATATTTGCATGACTCCTTTGCTTTACACCTCTGTAGTGGTTTGAGTTTTTTGCTGTCTTCAGCAAGTAGGACACAAACATGCAGGACTGTTTACTGTACTTTTGCTTTCAAAACTTGAGCATCGTGACTTAAACTGCTTAAAAAAATTAATTCCCCTCTCAAAACTGTCAGTTTATCAATTTGATATTTCACTTATGGTGATTTGCATTATTAATGTGTGTAAGATACTTGGCTTTGAGCAGTTCAGTGCATGGGTGGATGTGCTTGTAATGAATGTCAGGCTGTCAGATTTTCTGCAGTGCTAAACTGGAGATTTGTCACTTATTGTGTACAATGTCAACAGGTTGAATTCCTGAATAAGATGACAAATCATCTCTTTTTATGAAGTCTGAAGGCAGATACACCTAATCTGTCATCTTGTACAATGCAGGCTGTATGATTTTCCCTCTCTCATAGTTGTGTTGTCCGTTGTTGGTTATGGAATGTGTGCCTTCACACACAGCTCTGTTGGGATGCTCAGTGGTAAACTGAACGTAGGCTGCTTTCTCTGGGATTGAAATTATTCTGCACCAGTAACCTGTTATTTTCATACTCCTGTTTTTCCTCCTAATTGTAAACTTTGTCAGTAAAAGCTTTTTCTTTAAACCTACATCATTAAATACTCAACAGAAAGAATTTCAAAACTTCATTAGAATTTTCCACCTCCATAATCCTTGATTTTGTGATGGCATTTAAATTTTGAGAGCTCACTGGTCCTGATTAATTCAATAACTCCATTTGGGGGGGGGTTGTTTAATATTTTTAATCAAAATATATTATCTTCTATGCGCTTTACTTACCCTTGTCAGTCTCATCAAGAAAACACATTAAGACTTTAACAAGCTGTGCTTTTCAGCAGGTACCTGTTTGTCATGCTCTTCTGCCATTTCTCTACCACTTGGGGTGTTATCTGCTTTTCCAGGGCTTTCATGCCAGACAGTTTGTGTGGCAGCACGATGAGCATGCTGATGTTCCCCACGAAGGGGAGCTGGATCACCCCACAGTCCAGCTCGGGGTCTGCAGCAGCCAGGAAGTTGCCTTTAGTCTGCATCATGGGCACCTTTATTGTCTGCTTCTCGTTCAGGCGGAAGCTCCTCTTCATAGTCATTTCCACTGGGAACTTGTTCTCCCAAGTTCCTGTTAAGACAATGCGGAACACAAATAAAACCCCAAGATCCTTGTTTGATAATATATTCTCAGAATAATAGTTTACATTAAGCTTTAAGTCATGTGAATTGGAAATTACTGTAGGAGATTGATGGGTTTAGTTAAGCCTGAATTAGTTTTAAAGTGACTTCAAAACTCCTGGCTTTCTAAGTTAACATTGGTCTGATTGAGTGTTCTGAATTACAAAAGCAGGTAAGCACCAACTGGAGAGCTGAAGGAGGTTGGTGGGTATTATTTTTCTCTTACTTGCCAGGTTTGCCCCTTGCAGAACAACTGACCCAGGTGTATTTGCTGAGATCCAGTGCTTGAATCCAGTACTGAAGGCACCTGTTTTGAGCTTGTTACTGGTGTACCAAGCTAAGCAATGGCTGCTTGAGTTTTGCATAATGTTTTAAAACATGATATGCTGAAGGCATTACCTTAAATTATTCCATTTAAGCCAATTCATTTTCTCTCTTAACAGAACCTGTTGAGTTCTTAATTCTGTGGCCCAGTTTGATGTGATAACACATTCCTGTAGATGTGCTGCAGTCTGACAGGTGTATGCCCAAATAATGCAGTTCAACACATTTTGCAGCCCAGAAAGCTTTGCCATCATGATTTGAGTCTTTTTATGTAAAGGTACTTTGGATACCCCAGATATTTACTGACTGTTTGAAAGGAGGTCCTTTTTCTAAGCAGTGTTCTGTTGTCCTCTTTTTAGAACCATGGCTCTGGAATAAACATTATTTTGTTCCTAATGGGCAGACAAAGCTAGAAGATTATAGGGGAAATAGGGTTACTGGTATTTCCTGTTAAAACTCTGGGTTTTAGGTCACCATAGGCAAGCAAGTATGGGGAGAATGTGGCTGTGACTGTGTGGAGAGCCCACAAATTTAACCTTAATCAGTGCAAGTCATTCTGAGCCCCTTAATCTGACTTTGCCAAATTGACTGTGAAGTAAAAAAAAAAAAAAGGCCTTAAGTTCAATTTCATTCTAATGATTTCTTCATATGTCAGGCTGATGGGGACCAGTTTGAGAAGTGAGGAGACTGTGGTTGATATTCTGAAGGGAATGGGGTATGAAATGTATGATGCCATTTCCAAACAAATTTTCCCACTTCTCAGGCACAGGGCTCTGCTGGCTGATGATGTGGAGCTGCTGTGGGCCAGGGGAGCTGCAGCAGCACTGTCAGCACCTGAGGGGTGGGAGACATAACCAGTTCCTCCTAGGAAAAGAGAGGAGCTGGGGAACATTTTTCTTGGATTCAGTTTTGCAGATGTGTAAAATACTGATCCCCAGGAGGCATTTGGTCAGCTGAGACCAGTTGGCACTTTATGACTTCTGTGACTTCCTGGTCTGAATCTTCCACCATGATGTCTTTTGGATCCATCTGTGGTGGCAAATGTTTTCTCCCTGATTGTTTCCTCTCTTGCATTCATGACTAAAATCTCAGAAAAAAGCAGAAAATTTTGGACCTGCCAAAATTTGTCGGTTACTAAAAATGCTGTGGCTGAAATAACCAGCTCCTACTTGATAGGAAGCTCATAAATGGTTGGAGGGAGACTGGACACCTGTGCAACATAAAATGTGCTTCTTACCAGTGTGAATAGTTTCCAATAGTTTCTTGATGGTATTTGGTATAAAAAGAGGTTGAGACCTCTCTGGGTTTGGCAAGTATCCCTTTGCTCAGTATCACTTGTACTGAGCATCTGTCTCTGTCTGAGAACACTCACAGGTTTCTCGGCTCTGAGGGCTTAACAGAGCCTGTCTGCAATGGTACCAACAGTGCAAGTGCTGTAAATGGAAAGATGTGGGCAAAATTGGCATGACTAGAAGAAATAGTGGGGAAACCAGGAAACCCCAGAGCAGAACTTGCTTCAGTTCCCCTCAAAATGGAATTCCCAAGAGACTGTGAGACCAAAGAATGGGAGGCAGCAATAGAGAATTGATCTTTTTGTTTTGAGGGGTAGAAATTACAGCCTTGAGCAGATGGCACCGAGGTAGTTTGAATTAACAGGAGTCCATGGGCAGAAGAAAAAGCCAAAAGTCTTCTTGGTCTTGACGACTCAAGAGTTCCAGTACTACAGCTATTTATTTTTTGTTACTTTGGGGTAACACAAGTGTTTAATGATTTCAGCGTGAGACAAAAAGGTATTTCAAATTTGACCAAATTATGGGAAAAAAATGTGTCTGGTTCACTTTGCATAATCCTTTTCTTAGGATGGTGTAATGGACAGTGAAGCCATGTCTTTACTCTGGTATGATCATCAGAGGTGTAGTTAAGGATACAAGTAAGTGCCTTTTAGATGGTACCTGAGAATAGGAGATTGTTTGGATCTTATGCTAAGGATTGCTTCAGATCCCCTAAGGAGATAAGTGGCATTATTCAAGGAAGTGGTGCCTTGCAAGTGAGTGGGAAAAGGTACATTTCATAAACTTGCTGCTCCTGTAACCTGCTGAGGTGGCAGGTGTAAGACAGCCCTTGGACATTTGCTTCCTGGAAGCAGGAACATACTTGGGGAAAAATATACTCCTTTATGACTTATGGAAAAGAGCGTGGTGCTTGCAAATGTTATCCTTTTGGGCTACTCTGTCTTTCTTTACCTGTGTTTTAAGTCAACTGCTTTTCACCCTAAACAGTCAGTAACAGATTTCCTTTTTATCCTCAGTTGCTCTTTCATTGGCACTCCCAACTCATTTAATGTCATTTTAAAAGTTTGTTGAAAAATTAACAAACTTTCAACCTGAGACAGATAACTAATGTTGCAAATCTCACCACAGGCTCTTACTTTAAATGTAAAGAAATTGAAAATAAGAATTTATAGTAAGAATATATTGTACAGTCTTTACTCCAGCCTCTTTAACTGCTCAGCCTACAGCCATACATGTAGGACCCATATCAACAGACACTTCTTGCTGAATTAACTGAAATATTCCAAGGAGTGAATATGTTTGTTTTTAGTTGTAGAATACTGTTTTAATTATTCTCTTCACTCCCTTCTTGGCAAGGATCATTCTCTGATCATATATAAAAAAATAAAATACATACTTAAAGCTGAAATTCTTTGTAGCCATTCCTGTTAATCCTGAAAACCTCAGAAATGTTAAGTGCTTTAACTGAAATCAACCTCTACCATTTCAATGAAACCAGGGCTGAATGTCACTAGTACCTTGCACACGTATTAATACCTTCCCATCTGAGACTCCTACAAAGCTGATCCTTTCTGGGGCTATTTTGAATCCATATGTTGTTTTTTAGTCTCGCTGAATTTCTAAGGTTTTGTATGTAATGAGCATTTGCTCTAAGTATGCAATACCCACTAACTTCAGAGCATGACTAGAATAGCAGTGTGCTACAGAAACATGCAAAAATGGGCTAATAATAGAGATTCTTCTTAATGAGGGAGTCAGTAGGTTTTTGATGGTGTAGGCTAGACTGAAGTCTGGGATTTCAAATGAATGTGCAGTGAATACTGAGAAAATCACTAAAATTGAAATAATGGATTCTTACCTTTAAAGTAAATACAATTAAGAATCATCATCAGTGTTGCAGGGCTTACACTCACAAGAGCTTCCTTTATTAATCCTTTGGTCAGCTTCAAGATGCGTTCGTTGGTTTTGGTGATGAAGCTGGGGTCTGAGAAATCAGCTGGCTGGGCATCAGCAAAGTAGTATGTTTTCATATTGCTTCTGAAGTCATTCAGAACAGAGAAGTCCTTCTGAATGTAAATATCATTGACAGACCTCAGGGTGTAACCAAAATTGCGTCTGAAGAGCCGGTGGGTGAGTTTGCGGAAGAGATTGTGGACAGTCATGAGCTCGTATTTGGTGCTGGCATTAATGAACTCCTGAAAGCCAAGAACAGATAACACCTCCTGCTGGGTTTGAGCCTTCAGACCCAGGGAGATCATAGCCATGGCAGTGGAAATACCCACAGGAGCCATGATAATATTGTCTGAAGCGTTGGCCTTGTCTGCCACGCTGCGGTAAAGGTTGAAGCCAAAGTTTGCATTGAGGATGTTGAGGCGCTGGATTCTGGTTTTGCCTTGGAATAATTCCAGAATATTTCCTTGCTGAACTTCAGAAACCATGTATGGACCAGCATCAATAACATCACTATAGTCATCTTCACTCAGTATCTTGTCGAGGTCTAGATAGTCCTCTTCCTCCTCCTCCTCAGGAATCAAGTCATTGGTGATGGTGTTCTCTCTGTGGAACTCCAGTGGTAGGTTTGGCATATCATAAGTCCCATTTTCGTGTGGCTGTGCACCTTTAAGGCTTTCAAAATGCTCAACAAAGTCCTTGATCCCACCAAATGTGGAGGTTATGATGAGAGTAAATGCAAGCAATTGAAGTAGGAACTTCATTCTGGCAGATGAAAACCTGGAAGACAACACAGTTGAGAGAACAGAGGGTAGTTGAATTTTAGTAATTTTAGTTATCTATTCCCTAATTTTCGGTCCATGCTGAATTCTGTCACAGCAGAAGAGCTGTAGTTACCTTATTCAACATCTATTTCTTTAATTGGAACAGATCTTAATTAGATGGATAAATCTGTTTTGCTGGTAATTGGTTTTGCTTACATAATGCCTCCAGCCTGCCAAAGAATTGGTTGACCTCCTCCCTTACAAATTGTCATTCCTGGCATATTTCAGCAGTGACAAACTCATTACTTAAAATATATGGGACTCTTTATTTATAAACCTGTTAAACTTAAAATGTGCACTAACTGTGTTATGAGTGTGTGCTGAAAATATGATGTAAAGGTAAGTTTGAAGATTCGAGCATGGGAGGAGGAGGAGGAGGAACTCCTGTCCCAGTTCCCCACAGGAGCATTCCAAAAGGCTGAGATGTACTGAAAAAATGTGAAAAACAGATATCCTGTAGCTACAACAAAAATGGGAGTTTTGTGGGAGTGTTTTGGAAGAGCAAGGCTGAAATCTGACAGAATAAAGGAGGTTTAGGGATGTAGAAAGACATGTATTTGCCCATCAGTGGGACTGCACTGGGGGAGGTGTTGGGCATAAATGTATGTTCTGGCCTGCTCAGGGTCTGACTGGGGTGTGTTACTCAATGTGTGCACCCTTCCTGCAGCTCTGTGTGCTCATCTGCTGCTTTCCTCACAGACTGGCTCCGTTCTGCTGTTTGTTTAGTTGTGTTTTGTTTCACTTTGGTTTTGTGTAGCACTGCAGAACTTGTAGTGCTCTCTGGTTTCTTCATAATATGAAGTCTCTGTGAGCTCCTGTTCAGAACTTTGTATCTCCTGGCTTAGTGTTATCCCTATTCTAGATTTCTAACCCTCCCTTTTTTGTTTGAGAATACTTTTAAGTAGAACCTGCATTTTCCTAAGGGAAAAAGTTAATCAGTCTCTTCGTCTACTGAGTATTGGACCATTGCATTTTTAAATTGCCTTTAAAATCAGGATTTATCTTAGGTATATACTGTTTGAAGAGAATCTATCAGTCTTACTCAGCTGTAAAACACTGTACCAAAAAGTGGATGTAAGACACTTTTCACCATACTATTGGGTGCAGTAATTACAGTGAGCTTAAAAAGATGCAAAAAGTGTAATTCTATTGTAAGTCTAATTCTATTGGTAGTACTTTTTTGTGTAAAAAGACACGATATAATACAGGACAAAACACTGAATACAGTTAAAACAAAAATCTTACTAAGGTGTTGATTAAAATACTTTTAAAATTAGCAAATAGTCCAAAGAGCTCTTCCATAGAAGTAAAATATATAGGTGTACATACCTGTATCTGATCACTCAGCTGCACATCAGTGAATAAAACCAGTGCTTGAAGGAAAATATTTTCAAACATGTTGTAGCAGGACTGACATAACTGAGCTGACAGTTTGATTTTTTGAAACTCTCCCCCCCCAGACTAATTAGCTTGAAGTCCTAAAACCATTTAAGGTGATTGTTTTGCAAAAATGAAGGATCCATAGAAGATGCTTTTAAAGTTGTTTTAGACTGTGACTGAGCATCACAAGTCAGTCTTTTTCTTATTGTTTCTTCATAAATCCATTACTCTTTCCCCGCCCCCAGAAGTCAGGCCCTTAGGGATGAGATAGATCCTCTGTCCAGTAACCATTGATAAACATTTTCTGCTTTTGGCACAGCACAACTTGCTGTGTGTATTCCCAGCTTTACATTCTCATCTTCCCCAGAGCTCAGTTCTTGCTCAGCTGCACTTACCCAGGCAAAACATTCCCCCTCTCTGCAATGAAAATGTCTTTGGTCAGAGCTGCCCCAAATAAGAGAAGAGGTAAATGGAGCTTACCTTCGAGCCACTGTAGGGGAAGGATGTGTTGAAAAGCCCAAGGAAGGGGAACAGCAGGGTTTAAATCTGAACTTTGACGCTGATTTTTTGTGTATCTCCCAAAGTAAACATTCTCTAAACCAAACACTGCTAAAGTTACTTCGTCAGCCAAAATCCCTCCCTTGCCTGGTGATCTCTGCTGAATTCTCTGCTGTTTGTTGAGCTACTTTTATGGCTTTGCAGGTACTTGTTCACTTTTGAGGAAGGTCTTTGAGCAAAAATTGGTGTGTGTGTGTAAAGTTTCAAAGTCAAGCACACACATAAACTTGACTGTTAATGACAGTAAAAGCCCAGTTGCTGCTATTTTTTGCCGAAATGGGAGTGGGGCAGCATCTTACTGCAGATATGTTTGAGGCCTCTGTGTTTGTGATGGTTGGGATTCTTCAGCCAGTGTTATATTGGTGCAGACATTTCCATCGTACAAGCAGCTTTTTCACCAGCCTAAATCCAGATTAATTTTACTGTAATAGAGGAATTTTTTCATGCTTTTTAAATGAACAATCTCCCTCATGATTTATAAATACATCCATATTTGGCTTTATTATGAGATTTCAGAGAAATACTGCTGGATTACATCCCTCAAGGGAATTATTGTAGTTAGAGAATATTTCTTCAAGCTAGATTAGAATGTAACATTTTCATAATAAAGTTTAGAGTAATAATATACAATCATATTGAATGAAGCTTGCAGTTTAATGGACAATTTCTTTCACTTTTTATACACTTGCCTGTGCCTCTAACTCTTTTTAGGATAACACACTCTGATCTTTGTTACATAAATTTATCTAAAACTGCATATCATATTGACTGGGAGGATAAACTGCTCCTCTGATGGTAGCAGCTGTTTGTGCAAAAAGCACTGGAGAATTTTTAAAAAATGTGTTGAAAATAATGCTCTTTCCCTTGCTTGTTTAGATAGTAAATTCTTCAGAACTGATGTCATTCTGTGCGTGGGTGCAAACAATGAAAGATCCCCAATTGGTGCCTCAATGTATTTCCACAAGGCTCATAAACAATAGCAACCAGAAGTGTGTTTGACGAGTATTTATTTGGTTTGGAGTTCCTTTACACTGAAGCAAAGCTGCATGGCATTGTCTTCAGCACAGTTTAAAGGACCATGTGGTCTCTTCCTCCCTGCAGTTGATAGTATACTAATATTAGGTATTCTCTGCAGAGGTTACTGTATCAGCATGGTGTTATTCCTGTGTAAAACAAAGGAAATTCTTACTTCAGGCATCTCAAAAGTTGCCCTTTCAGACCTCCAACAAGAACTTATTTTCTTCAACAAACAATAGCTATATAATAGTAGTTTTCACAAAGGTGACAAAGAATGCTACCTTTGTAAATCATAATAAAGAAGGTACATGAATTGATTCCTTAGCGTGGAATGAAGTTATTGGATCTCCCCCCATTCTCTGATGTTAACTTTTATTTCTTTGGTAGCTCACTAGACGCTTGCCACCCATCAAGGAGGCCAAGCCCAGGTTGCAGAAGCTGTTCCGTGACTTCTGGCTGTATTCAGTGCTGATGGGATTTGCTGTGGAAGGATCAGGTACTGTCATTTTTAAGAGTACAACGTTGCTGCTCACATTTAAAATCCTGATGAATGTAAATACAACTGTATGCAAACCATTCAGAGTATGGAAGAAAAACCACAGGCATAAGGACACTACAAGGCAAACAGTTTCTGTGACAGTTCTCTGGTAGGATTTCTTTACATCCTTGCTGGTTTGCCATGAGATTTAGCACAGTACAACTTGGACTTAGTTTTATTGCTAAGTTAATAACCTTAGTTATGTATGAGTTTTGATAGCTAAGTTCCTGAAATGGAAGATCAGACACATGGGGTACAGTGTATTCGAGTAGAAACTTTTTATCCAGGGAGAAACTTCACTTGGAGTTACCTAAACATGCTTATTAAATTTGAAACATGGATCACATGTGTTGACTGTTCATGCTCAAGTGCATGGAACGTTGGCCCTAGGAAGTAGTGCCAAGCTTGGTAATGTGGGTAACTTTGTGAAACTTCTTTTTTTTTTTTTTTTCTTCCTCACCCCACCTTCCTCTTTATACTTCTGTTCCAGGTCTTTGGCCAGAAGAATGGTATGAAGGTGTCTGTGAAATTGCCACCAAGTCGCCATTGCTCACATTTCCCAGCAAAGAACCACTTCGGTCTGTCCTTCAGTACAACTCTGCCATGAAGAACGACACTGTGACCTCTGTAGGAATTGATTACTTCTATTACCTCCTTCCATAATGTCTGCCACTGTTAAATGACACGGTGCCTGTGATATACTGAAATAGCACAACACCCCTTCAACCTGCCTCCTCTTAGTGAAAAGCAACTTTTTTACTCTACTCTCTGACAGCAGAGTACATAAGTGGCTTGGGGTTAATACAAGTGTTTAGGCTGGTAGCTAAACCATCTTGATTATATGTAGAAACCAAGACTTTATGGAGATGGAAGCCTTTTATTGCTTTTTTGTCCATTTTGTATCAGACAAAACTTGCACTGTTTAAGAAAAAAAACCAACAAAGTTTAAAAAGAAACAACACATTCGGTCTTTCAAAGAAATAATGTGAACTCTGGTTTGATACTGATATTCTTCTCTCTCCCTGGTGCTTGCAGGATAGATTTTGCCCAGGGGCTGTTTTTGGTAGCAGTGTAAAGTGGATTAAGAGTTGCAGTTTATGAAATGTCCTTGGCTCCCAAATAATACAGAAATCTGCATTGTACCTGGTTGCTTAATTCTGTGCCACCAAAGAATGGCACAACAGATCCCTGAAGTTTCAGAGGCTGGACAGTGTTGGTGTTGGTCAAACTTACATGCATTTAGGAATTGTATTTCTTTGTTGGTGTAACTGCCTGGAAGTCAGCAGTTATTTCTGCAAGGAGCTTGACTTCAGTATTTAATTCTGTTGTGTATTTGAAGAATTGTGACTTGCTGAGTCAGGGCAGCTTGTTCTGAACCTGCAGAGAGAAGCTTCTGACATACTGTGTGCAAAGGTTAAAAAGTGAACAGAGCAGTAGCTGAATGCATGTGCTTGAGAACACAAAGGAATACTGTGCTCCCACTGCAGATAACTTCATGTGTTCACCTCTAGGCTGAATTAAATGAATTAAGGAGCACCATAATCAATCTCTTGGATCCTCCTCCAGAGGTGTCAGCATTGATCAATAAGCTGGACTTTGCCATGTCCACCTATCTCCTTTCCGTTTACCGCCTGGAGTACATGAGGTAAATATAGAGATAGACTTCTTTTCACTGATGGATTAAAAAAAAAATAAAGCTGTGTATATTCAAGTCAGAATTGCCAGACACTCAGTATTTTGAGCCACATTAGCTCTACTGAAGATTCTGAGCCTGGGAATTCATCCGTGCAAAATTGCTAAATGGAATAATACAGTAAGGCCTGAAAGAATGGGATCTCCTCTATATAAGAGCTAATAGGAGATGGCCAAAGGGTTCTCTAAGTATGATGTATCCTCTGCACAGTCTTGTGCTGCACCCTTGAAGGACAGTGCCTGTTCTAGGAGATTAATGTAATGTAGGAGCTGAGAAACCTTTTTTGTTGTGTCCTTTTCCCTCCTCAGTAGTGTGTGTTAGGTGGACTGATCAAACATACTGAATTCACAAACTTTTTGGTTTTTTCCTTTAAAAGTCTGTTTATTACTGCTGCTCAAAGGAATGCATAGCTGAAAGCTGAGCTGGAGGTCTAGCAGAAAGGAAAGTGGTGTTCTATGATCTGAACCCTGTTAGTCAAATGTAGAAACAAATAGGAATATCACCCTTGCTAGATTCTGAAAATTATCATGAAATGAACAGTGATTGTAGCTGTGAGGTGTAGCACTAAAGCATAGATCTGTATTAAAAATGTTGAAGAGAAAAGGAAAAAGCAAAAAAACCCTAAAACAAACCAAGGAAAAGCCCCTAAAGCAAACAAAACATAAACCAAACAAACCCCCAAACACCTCAACTCACCGAACTCTTCCTTCCCCAGGGTGTTGCGTTCAACTGACCAAGATCGCTTCCAAGTCATGTTTTGCTACTTTGAAGATAAAGCAATTCAAAAAGACAAATCTGGTAAGATTTACCTGTGGAGGTTTTCTTGCAACTTAAGATACAAGGAATTTATCTCCAGGCCTGTAAAGACACAAACAAATCAAGCAGCTGTATAACAAAATGAATCACGTTGAGTAAATTGCTGTTGCGTTATCCTTGCCGAGAACACTGGTTTTGTTTTGAAACAGGTTCAGTGTTGGCTGAGTAAATATAAACACTTTTTAACTGTTAAGCATGCTTTATAAAACAAATGTAATTTTGACAATCAAACCTGTCACTTCTCTCAATTCCTCAGGCATGATGCAGTGTGTGATAGCTGTTGCTGATAAGGTGTTTGAAGCTTTCCTGTCAATGATGGCTGATAAAGTAGGTTACATGGAAACTACAATTCTGAATTTGTATAAATGTTCCCATTTCAGTTTATGAAAGTGTGTTTTTCTTTTCCCTGAAGAGCTTCATACTTCTCTTTGGCATGTTTTTTAGCCTAAAACTAAGGAGAATGAAGAAGAGCTGGAGAGACATGCTCAGTTCTTGCTGGTGAATTTTAACCACATTCACAAGAGGATCAGGAGAGTTGCAGACAAATACTTATCTGGACTGGTAGACAAGTAGGTGTAGATTTAATTTTCCTGTTCTCTTTTCACAATGGCTGCTTAGTGATTACTTACATCTGACCACAGTCACGTGGGTTTCTTGGCTGGTACTTCTGCTGAAACATCTCCTTGAAAAATATTATTCAACAGTATTTTTAGCCTGAACTCTGAAACCCCTGCTTAAAACATGTGCCTGATTAGTATTCCCGTGGGTGCCCATGATATCAACTCAATCTCAACTCCTGTGAAGTAGTTCTGCTCAGCTTTTGGCTCAGCATTAAGCCAGGCTGCTGGGAGCTGGGGCAGCTTTGTGGCTTCTGTTGAGCATGAATTGACCTAGTGATGGATAAAGCTGCCTCTTTGAGCAGCTCCATTTCTTGATAAAATAATTTCCTTCCTCAGCTCTCCATGGTTATTGTGTTTCTGAATTCTACCTTGCTCTAGATTTCCTCACTTGCTGTGGAGTGGAACTGTGCTGAAGACTATGCTAGATATTCTGCAGACATTGTCACTGTCTCTTAGTGCAGTAAGTCCTTTTTCTTTAATAGAACTGATTTTTTTTGCTTTGTTTTGCATTTATTTTATACTTACTTGAGTTCTTAATTTGGTTTTCCTTTTACCACTAAGACTGATAAAATCTTAATTTTAAATTCTGTAAGGTAAGAAGTACCTTTGCAACATTATTTTGTAGGTAGTAAAACTAGTGCTAAAAAGTTGTTGTCAAATATGGTTTATAATTGTTGAAATGTCTCATTTGAAATAAAAATTCCATAGTGTTTTTCTGCTTTCTGGGGTTTGATTTTTTTTTATTAATTATTGCTTTCAGATTGTATTCTCTCCAGTCCATGTATGTGTATCCATATTCCTTCAATCTATTACATCTAGTATTTCTGAAGATGGAAATGCTTTATAGAGTTTTATTTTTGTAGCAAATGTTGAGGAGAGAGCTTTGGATTTTTAAAATTCTTTATACTAAAAACCAAACTGGAATACAAACAGTTTCTTTTAGAGCTGTTCAAAATTACTTTGAGAGCAAATATTAGCAAAAAAGGTTTGGTAATCAGGCTTCTTGTTTGCTACCTGTAGTGTTCGAGTCAAGTGATAATGAATTTTATCTTCCTGAGAGTTGATAATTGTTTCTCTTTAGGACATTCACAAGGACCAACCATACTATGACATTCCTGATGCTCCATACAGAATCACAGTCCCTGACACACATGAAGCCAGAGAGGTAGGTGGCCCTTCTTGATTATCAAGGAACAAAATAATGCCTCGTGGGTTTTTTCATGTCTTGGAGATAAATTAGTGAGCTACTCTGAATAGTCATTTTTAAAAAATACTTCCCTAGATAAGATTTTTTTACTGCACTAGGTATTTATGTTTTTCTTAATCTTATTTATTTGACTTGAAGTGTGACAGTTCTTTGCTTATCAAGGGTCCATTGAACTGTTACAGAAAATTTTAGCTGTGTCATGTTGCTGCAACCTGTCGTGCTCCTTATATTACTTATTACACCATTAAAACCAGTGCCTCTTGAATGTCCTGTATTTTATTGATTGCACTGATGCTTTTTAATTCCAGAGTATAGTCAAGGACTTTGCTGCACGCTGTGGGATGATCCTGCAGGAAGCAATGAAATGGGCTCCCTCTGTTACTAAATCCCATCTGCAGGTAATGAGCCTGTGAAAGCTTCTGTGGAAATTCGATTTTTGCAGATCTTCAAAATTAGAATTAGGTGGTGCTTTTTATTTTTTAGGCTATCCAAGCCTAATTTAAAATATCCTGTTGCTCTCAGATTTCCTTCATAGCACTGGCAGAAGATAATTAGAAGTTTTGATTTGATGTGACTTTTGATGTAGTCCAAACATAAGTGTCTTGGAAAATGGGTTTGTAAACAGTTGAAGAAACTATGTAGTCCAGGTTAGACTAGTATTTTGTCTAGAGGTGCTGAACTTAGGGCTGATAACAAAATTCCTGGAATCTCAAGATCTTGGACACTGCAAATCTACCTGAAGTTTATATCTCCTTCACTAAAAAAAATTACCTCAAGGGATTCTATCCTTATTTGAAAGGACACCTAATTATATTTCCTCCTTCCCTGTAGTCCAAAACACTTCCTTTCACCAGGTTCTCTTTTTCAGAAGTGATTCTTTTAAGAGAAGATCTCAGCCTTCAAGCATCTACCTTGATAGCTTTATTCTTTTAGAATACAGAAGGAGTCTTACTCTTTGTGTATTTAGGAGGACAGTCAGAGTTTCTTATTGCCAGGAGAACCTGAAAGGGATGAGTGGAGGCACTTTGTTGTCACATATGTGTGGAATTAAGTTTCCCATAGGTTGCAGTGATGCAACACTTGTTTATGAGCTGCCTTGTTTTTGAAAGTAGTTAAGTATTTTGGATTTTTAATTTTTTTTTCCCAGGAGTACCTAAACAAACATCAGAACTGGGTATCGGGGTTGTCCCAGCACACAGGACTGGCTATGGCTACAGAAAGTGTCTTGCACTTTGCAGGCTACAACAGGCAGAACACCACTCTGGGGGTGAGTGTTGTTTGTTCATTTGTGTACCTGTAGATCTGTTGTGCCAATTTTATAACCCTCAGTATGACCACATAACACAGATCTTCTAAATCACCTTTGTCACAGCAGTTGGATGTTACTTGGATAGATATCTTATTTCTTTCCATCTCAAATCCAGGAATCTGCCAATCATGTTGTTCTGTAAAAGACTAGATTTTCTGTCCATGATCTCATGCTTCTGGATAAATGTGGATTACTAGTGCATGTTTAAAGACAGGAACAAAATATTCTCTATTACTGTCAGTGCAGCATATTGTTGCATGGAGAGGGCAGGACCAAGATCACATCTCCTCCTCTGTCTTCTTCCTTATCTATTCATGAGAAGGGACCAGCAGTCCCAGAGCTTCTACCCTTTATATGCCTTGGTTTTGGTCTTTCAAAAGTATATCCAAATATCTATATATTCCAAACTTGGACTTGCTGGATGTTAACACAGGTGGCACAAACAGGACCAGATCCCTAAAAACACCTGGATGATAACTTCATGGTGCAGGTACTAAGGGAGATGACAAAGAAAGATGCCCTCCTTGATTTGTTGCTTGTTCACAGAGAAGGTCTCATGAGTGAAGGGGTGATTGGTGGCCATTGTGGCCACAGTGACCATGGAGCAACCACAGACAAGCAAACATGGACAGGGCAGAGATGTTTTAATGCTTTCTTTGCCTCTGTCTTCAACACTGATGATGGGCTAAGGGGGTCCCAGTGCCCTGAACTGGAGAATCATGGCTGTGAGAATGATAAACTCCCAGCTGACCCCAAGCTAGTGCTTATCTGCTGATCCAGCTGGATCCCTCTAAGTCTGGGGGTCCTGGTGGGATTCATGGAGCTGGATGATGTCATCACAAGACCTCTATCAATGATTTTTGAAAGGTCTTGGCAATCTAGGGAGGTCCCAGTCACAGCAGAGGTCACAGCACCAAGCCTGACAGAGCTCAAGAAGTGTTTGGACAACCCTCTCAGGCACATGGTGTGACTCTTGCTGTGGTCCTGTGCAGGGCCAGGAGTTGATTCAATGATCCTTGTGGGTCCCTTCCAGCTCAGGATATTTGGTGATTCTGTGTCCATGGAGTAAATGCACATGTTCCTTATTGAATTTTTATCAGTCCTGGTCCTGTTGTACCTCACAGTCCTGATACTACTCCTCTTACAAGCATAAGGAAAAGTAAACTTAAAACATATGTGAAGGGATAAAAAGATAAAGAGACCAATGGTTCGATATGAACAGTATAAACACCTTGATGTGGTCTGGTCACAGGCAACCCAGCTCACTGAGAGACCAACTTGTGTGAAGAGGGACTACTCCAACTTCATGGCTTCTCTTAACTTGCGCAACCGCTACGCCGGAGAGGTAAGGAAGGATTTCTTGTGAATGTGGGGTGTCCCCAGGCTCTGGCATGGCTTTTCAGGGGTGATTCCCTCCCAACTTACACTAGTGTATGGATCTATGTTATATGAAGCACAGTCTCTAAATCCCTTTAAGATAAAGAGTATAATTTTCCTAGGTTATTAAATAGATCATTTTACCGTTGGTCTTGCAGATAAAGCTAAAGATTACATAAAGTTAAAGATCAGATTGCAGATAAAGCTAAAGATTTAGTAAAGTCATAACAAAAGATGCCTCTGTTTGTGGAGCTCCCAAATCAGCACATGACCAATACCTAACAAGATTCCTAAAAATACTGTTCTCTGTTGAAAAACCCATTATATTTTACAGGTTTCTGGAATGATTCAGTTCTCAAATGCTACAGGACAAACATCTGACCTGAATAAACTGATGGTCAAAGACCTGAATGTTGCTCTTGAATCAGGCAATACTGAAAGCTACACCCAGGCCATGTTTAAGTTGACTGCACTGCTAATAAGCAGCAAAGGTAATGAAAACCAAATGGAGTTCTGCTTTCTGGCAGAGAATGCCAAGAGTAATAAACTACAGAAACTATCCATACACCGACCCAGTACACATCAACTTGAAGCAAAACTGTGTTTTGAGTTTTTTTCAGTTAGGCTTATAATGGGGAAAAACCTTCTTAAACTAGAAGCTATTTATTAGGAACTGATTATTTCATACTGTGCAGGCCAGTTTCATGCTGATGTGAAAAGCAGTTATTCTGTTGGATAAATCTGAGTGAATGTTTGTTTTCAGACTGTGATCCCCAGCTCCTTCATCATCTGTGTTGGGGACCCCTGCGAATGTTCAATGAACATGGCATGGAAACAGCAATTGCTTGCTGGGAGTGGCTGCTTGCTGCCAAGAATGGGATAGAAGTGCCGGTAGGAAGCAATTTTAACAACTCTTTCTCTGCCCCTGCAAGGGGGAAGAGAGGAAATTTCGAGAGATTCACAGATACTGTGAATCTGTGTCAAGTAAGGATGATAAATGAATGCATTGTTAATCACTTTAGCCTGCCAGGAAGTCTCTGTTCATGTATTGTTGGAAGCCTGAGCACCCTCATGAAGTGGACTGTGGGAAACAGATCTTTCTCAGCAGCATGAATGGTACAGCAGAAGAAACCTGTTAGGATCTCAGCTGTAGAACTTACTTTGCAGATGAGATGCCCGAGCTGTTCATGGGTCAGGTCTAAGCTATCACAATCTATAGAATGGTGTTTTAAATCAAAGAGAAATCAAAGTCCCTGCTCATTAATCAGAATGTCCAGTATCTGGCATTGCACCCCTGCATTTCGGGTGGGATGTACAGACCTGTCTCTGCCCCTCTGTTAACACTGCAGTGAATTTTAATTGATGTGGTAGATTCTTGTGTGTGCTATGGAGAAAGGTTGTACTTTCCATATAAGGAGATGCTCTTGAAACAAGAAACACTGTTCCCTTCCTTTTTGCAGTTCATGCGGGAAATGGCAGGAGCCTGGCAAATGACAGTGGAGCAGAAAGTTGGCCTGTTTTCGGCAGAGCAGAAAGAAGCAGATCCATTGGCAGCCTCAGAGGAGAGCCAGCCAAGGCCCTGCCCACCAGAGGTGACCCCACATTACATCTGGATAGAGGTGTGTACATCTTCTGCAGTGTCCCACCTGTGGCAGTGCTGCAGTGACTGTTACAGCTGCTCTGCACTCTGTGCTCTCATGATTCGGGAAAGGACTGGAGTCATGGTGGTAGTGCTGCCTCAGGGGCAGGAGTCATGTGGAGATGAGCACAATAAACTGAGGGGGAGAAAGGTGTTTGAAACAGAAAAGACTGGGGGTGGGGTTTGAAGTGAAAAAAGGTCGGAGGAGGCATGGTATGTCTGTCTCTCTTTCTCAGTTTTTGGTGCAGAGGTTTGAAATAGCCAAATACTGCAGTTCTGACCAAATCGAGATCTTCTCCAGCCTCCTCCAGCGCTCGCTGTCCCTGAACATCGGAGGGGCCAAGGGCAGTTTGAATCGACACGTGGCAGCCATCGGGCCCCGGTTTAAGTGAGTGGTTTGGGGGTTTGCCTTGGGGGAATCACTGAAATAACATTATAGGGAGAAGAAATAAAGTTAGAAATAAGGTTACAGGGAGGTGGGAGAAAAGAACTAAATACTAAATGTACTACGTATCCTTGGCTTCAAGGGATGAAAATTGCTTCAAAAGCCTGCAGGGCTGCAGAGTCTAAGCTCTCTTTCCAAAGCAAAATTAGCTAACTAGATTGAAAGTAATTTTTTGGTGGCTCAGGAAACTTCATGAGATAATTTCGTATAGTAAATTGCCCACTTCATGGATCTAGTCAATGTATCAGTTGTAGAAGATTTTGCTCCATCAGTTATTTTCACTTTCTATGACTTGGTGGCTTTCATTTTCTATGGTTGAGTAGTCACAGCTTCAGGAACAGATTGATGATAATGTGAACAGTTTGCCAAGAGCTCTGAAACAGACACCTCTCAGGCTTCAGTTACAGCTGTAGCCATGGTTGGCATGGTGTTGCATTGGTCACCATTTTGGGAATGCCACAATTCTCATTCTCTGTTTTGCCTGTTAGGTTGCTGACTCTGGGTTTGTCTTTGCTCCATGCTGATGTGGTTCCAAATGCAACTATTCGAAACGTTTTGAGGGAAAAGATTTATTCAACTGCCTTTGATTATTTCAGGTACTTTTTTATTTGCAACTACTCACTGAAAATCTGTTTGTGTTTTTCCTGAACCTTCAGCAATACCTCAAAGCAGCAGCTTTCTTTCTCTTCTAGTGACTTAACTTCTTCCTTTCCTTTTTCACTCATTTTAACAGAAACTTTTCTCGTGCTTTTTTATAGTCCATAAACTACCTTAAAGAGGCTTAGATATTAGCTTCAGGTTTTATGTGAGGTTTAAAAAGCAGTATCTTCAGGAATGTTTCTGGTTTGTTTTTTTCTTCCTTTATTTTGGAATTTATTCGATGCTCAAAACTAGATTTATAAGTATCCAGATTTATAAGATTTAAAGAATTGCTGTTACACTGTGTGTAGCTGAAATACAGTTTCACTGTTTTGAAAAGATGCCCACACTGAATCTGATGATTTCAACATTTGACACCAGCACAACAGAAGATAATTTAATTGATAGGAATATCTGGATGTGAGGAGGTCAGTCAGTCCTAATACTAACTTTCAGCTGAATCCAGGACGCTGACAGACTGCTGCCTTAATTTTCAGTTATAATTGGAAGTTTGTACTCTTCAGTCAGACATAATAAAGCCATGAGGATAAAACGTAGTGATGTGTGCTCTCATCCTTGTAGATTATGGTCAGAAAAAAAAATATGACTTGATTAGGTTTGTGAGGATTTTTGTGGGGTTTTTTCCCCAATGCACTCAACATCACCATTATTTGTGTAATTTCTTCAAGTTGTCCTTCAAAGTTCCCTACACAAGGGGAAAAGAGGCTTCGTGAGGACATCAGCATATTGATCAAGTTTTGGACAGCGATGTTCTCAGACAAGAAGTATCTGACTGCCAGCCAACTTGTGCCACCTGGTGAGTTCCTCTGGGTGCTGTTTCAAAATCCTCTTGTTTCTTTGACTGGATTCTCCATCATATCTGTGCTCTGTTCTTAGATAATCAAGACACCAGGAGCAACCTGGATATCAATGTTGGATCTCGGCAACAGGCTACGCAAGGATGGATAAATACTTACCCTTTGTCCAGTGGCATGTCAACCATATCTAAAAAATCAGGTACCTTTTTTTATTGTAACCAGCTCATTGCAGCCATTTTTACACCATAGTTTATAGTCAGGTGTTGCTTGAAGTCAATGTTTACCTTTAACATCAGGCTCATGTTTTTCTGGCAGCATATTTAATTACCAGTGCCAAACTGGTAAAGGGGCTGGAAGAAGTCTCACTGGTAGCAAAATTCTGAAATCACCTGATTTTTTTGATAGAACATTCAATTCTGTAGTGCAGAACAAATAAGACTGGAGATCAAGATGTATTGAAATCCTGTAAGGAAATTTCTTGCTTTGTGGCAACATGCCCCAAGTGCTTTTTGGGGACAGCAAAGTGACATTAGATTGTGGGCTGTGTTTGTGTACAGTTGTAAAACTACGTGCTCCTTCCTTTTAGTAGACTGTCATGTTTCTAAAGTGAATGCACTACTGGCTAAATTGATACCTCTGTAGCCTTTTGTACTCTGTATATTGAGAGAACAACTGCACAGTGAGTAGCTGCAGTGCTGACTTTTCTGCTGTCACTGGCATCTAAATTACAGGTGTGTCGTGTGGTTATTCATTTCTTCTGTGTTAATGTTCCCAGGTGTGAACAGTTTGGAAGCACCATTTAAGTACTGAACAAAATCACTGAAAACTTTTTTATCCTTTTCTCAAGGAATGTCTAAGAAGACAAACAGGGGTACACAGCTGCACAAGTACTACATGAAGCGAAGGACGTTACTGCTCTCATTGCTGGTGAGAATCAGAAGGATGGGGAAGCTGCGTGGATTTCAAAGCCTCTGTTATTGTTTCAGGATACATAAACTAAAGTACGAAAGTGAGGGTGTTTTTCTTCTTCCAGAAAACACATTCTTACTTTTTTTCCTGTTTCCCTCAGGCCACTGAGATTGAACGTTTAATCACATGGTACAATCCACTGTCTTCGCCTGAGCTGGAGTTGGATCAAACTGGAGAGAGCAGCGTAGCAAACTGGAGATCCAAATATATCAGTCTTAGTGAGAAGCAGTGGAAGGATAATGTAAATCTGGCTTGGAGCATTTCTCCTCATCTTGCTGTACAGCTGCCTACCAGGTGAGTTATTTCAAAAGAAACCAACTGATGCAGTTACTTCTGCCTTAGAAGTTGAGTGAGTATATACAGTAAGAACTGATGGCACTTGCTTCTGTTTACAGCCCCTTGCATATTGTCACAGCTGGTTGAAACCTCTGAAAAGAACCAGATTACTTAACAGGCTCATTTGGCTCAGTCACTAATGAAGTCCAACTCCCTTTCCAACCACCCTCTCTTTGCCAGCACTTAGACAGTGTTTGGTTCAGAAGAAATCAAGTTTGGTTTTTAATAGCATTCAGCCCATTAGCAAACATAGCATTTAATCAATGCTAAAAGTATCTTGGAATGCAGTGTTCTAGCTATATATTGGCTTTCAGTTTAGAAGTATTATAGGAGAACTAGCATAGTTGGCTTCAGAAGGGAAAGGAAATTCTTTCCCCCTTACAACAGTGATGATTTTGCCAAGTAGGGTTCTGCCCACTGTTTTTTGTAGAATCCAAGACAGAATATTTGAGCCAAGAATCCAGTAGTGAAGTGGGCTGAAATACTACTGGTTTATACAAAAACACTGGATGAGGACCCATTGTTTCAGAATCCTCTTTCAAAAGCATATTGGTCCCTCAATGTGCATTATTTCATAGTTGGATATTTGTTTATTAAGCATATAATTTTCTGCCTTTTGTTGTCCTCATCTTCTCATAAATAGAGGAGGCCATCAGAAGTTTCTAATAATATTTTTGCATTCCTGGTTATACTTAGGTTTAAGAACACTGAAGCCATTGGAACAGAAGTGACCCGGCTGGTTCGGTTGGACCCGGGAGCTGTCAGCGACGTTCCCGAAGCAATAAAGGTACTTGTGAATATTTATACTGTTACAGTCTTGACTTAACACAGAGGAGACTCCTCGTGCTGATCTGCAGTGAAGCACTCGAGTCATGTGAAGGATAGTCTTGTCAGAGCTGCCTTCTCTACATCACCTGTAAAACAGGTGACAGAAAAGCTGAACCTTCTTTGACTCTTTCAAAAAGGCTCATTCTGTCTTCTTTCTCCCCATGCTAGAGTGATCTAGCACAAGCTAGATTATGCTTTTAGGAACCTGACTTCACTATCTTCATCTGGTGTTCTGAGGGGTGAGGCAATTCCAGCAGTTAGGTTTTCATAGAGGAGGTGCTTTAGATAAAATAGCCATGGTTTTGTAAAGGCAAATGTACCATGTTTCACTTCCCCTGTTACAGGAAGGTGTATGGTGGGTTGCCTTGGGATGTGCACTACCCAGGCATTAGTGAGCTTTCAACTCCTAACGTGTCTGACCTGCTTTTCCAGTACCTGGTGACCTGGCACACGATTGATGCTGATGCACCTGAGCTCAGCCATGTTCTGTGCTGGGCACCAACAGATCCACCAACTGGCCTTTCCTACTTTTCAAGCATGTACCCACCTCATCCTCTGACAGCTCAGTACGGGGTGAAAGTCCTGCGGTCGTTTCCTCCGGTGAGTTCCAAGAGAGCCGTAACCCTGCAGGGAGGTCCTGGCCTGAGTCACTGTGGCCACAGGCTTTGTTCTAATGCCATGCAGAGATGTGTGCTGGATGGGCACAGCACGTTGCAGGGTGTGCACAGAGTGGGATGAGAAGTTGAGGTTGATTGTCCCACGTGATACTGACTCATGTACTTGCAGCTTTTTTGTCATAAATCACACTAAGCTGAATTCCTCAGGCTGCCCTTCTCAGATTGTTCCTTTTGAATCTTCTCTCAGTGAGAAGGTGTTTTTCCTAAAGCAGCAGAAAGCTGGTTTTTAACACTTGTCAGACTTGTATTAGGACTGCGAAGTACATGATTATTAATGATACTTTTGAGGGGAGTCGCTGGACAGAATAATACCTTGGTTTGAGGAGTTGGTATATATTTAGTTTAAAATAAAGAGGCAGTGGTATTTTGTTTATCACCTAACTGAAGGCAACTTTTCTCTGTGCATGTGACCCATCTTCCCTTTTAACTACTTAAAGAAAACAATAAAACCCTGCCATCTCTTCTCTTTCAGGATGCCATTTTATTCTACATTCCACAGATCGTGCAGGCACTTCGGTATGACAAGGTGAGAATATGAAACAACTGCATGTGAACAAAACACATTTTTAAGGCAGCTTTTAGACTTAAAGCAGCAAATAAGACAAAAATTAAGCTTAAAGTAATGCTGCTAATTATTGTCCTATATCTAATACGTAGAAGAAAAATTATTGTCTCTAGAGGCTGGCTTGCTTTGGATACACTTCTTTTATGAACAGGTAAACTTGAGAAACCAGAGGTTATGTAGCTCATCTGTCAGGAAAGAGATTTTATTAAGGGAAGGCCCAGATGAGGACTTATCTGAATAAAGCTTTTGAAGGTCTGTGTGAGACAACCAGTCATAATTAAGTCATTATCCTTATTAATTTCTCTGTGGAGTTAAACCGGAGAAGACATCTAGGGGTGTCTTGTGCTCCATCACGTGTACGAAATCAGACCTGAGCTTCATCTTACAGAAACCAGAAGTAAAGCTTGACAACCAAGTTCATTAATGTGAGCTCATTATCTGTGAACTCTGCTCAGTGCATTACTTTGAGGTGGAGGCGTCCCCAGCCTGTAGTGTAGGTGACTATGGAGTTATTCTGTGAGAACTTTGCATAGGTGAGTATCCTCTGCAGTGCAGAGCACAAACATCAGACATCTGCCTGTTAATGTCAGTCAAACATAGAAACCTTTACAGACCACAAAAGTAGTTGAAAGTAGAGGAAAGGGAATGCAGCTGTTGGAAGGAATAGGATTCCCTTGTACACTTCAACTTCTTTTGAGTTTGTTCTTGCATTCTAGAATTTTGCTGGAGCTGTGCCAGAACGTGCAGTTCCTGCCACCAAACTGTGCAGCCCATGTGACCCTGCAGAGATTTCTGGTATTACAGGAGCACGTAGTGATGCCAGGCAGGAGCAGTGTCTCTGTTACCCTGGCTTTGTGCTGTGCTTTGCACACACACTAGAAGATGCCCTAAGCTCAGAGGTTTGAAATCCAAACAGAACAGATGGAAAATGGCAAAAAGATGGAAAGGAGGTTGGTTAGAATGACAACATAGGTCAGTAATAAAGCTGAAAACAGTTTAGGTCAGTTCCTTACCTTTAAAATACACTGTCATTCTTCAAAGGTCTAGAATGAGAGTGCAAAGGTCTTTTTTCCATCCATTTAATACTTTCTGGGTTTGAAGAATAGCTGTTAGAAGCAGTAATATTGAATCTGCTAGAGCTGTGCTGACCTCTGATCCTTACTGAGCTGGATGTGGTTGCAGATGGGTTATGTTAGAGAATACATCCTGTGGGCAGCTGCCAAATCCCAGCTCCTGGCTCACCAATTCATCTGGAACATGAAAACTAATATCTACATGGATGAAGAAGGACATCAAAAAGATCGTGAGTGCTTGAAAATATAATCTGACTTGACTCCTTTCCTTGTCTTAGTTCAGACTAAATCTCCTTCCTGCTTCTTTCTTGGCAGGAAGTTTTAGCTGGAAGTTTTCTTTCATTCCTAGAGGTAGGGCCCATTGTGCATCAGTGCCTGACAGAGTGTGTCAGTGGAGACACAGTGCTATTTGCATCAGTGCCTGTTTGTGAACACTATCCAAAGGGGGTTATTTCCATTACCTGTAACATTTGGCTTTCAGAAATAAGCTTCTGACACAGATGCTCCATTTTCTCACATGCAGCTGACATTGGGGAACTTCTGGAGCAGCTGGTAGAGGAGATAACTGGCTCATTGTCTGGCCCAGCCAAGGAGTTCTACCAGAGAGAATTTGATTTCTTTAATAAAATCACCAATGTTTCAGCCATTATCAAGTAAGTGTTGTACTTCAGAAATTGTGCTCTTTTGGGGCTCACTGTTCTGTTCATGACCAGTTCCTAATTAAGGCTTTTAAGGGTATTGAAGTAGTGTTTTGGGGGGAGAAAAAAAAAGGAATTATTATTTATATGATAATAAAGACCATTTTTTGTCTTAAATGTAACTTAAGAGTTGTAGTAGGATGCAAAGGCTCATTTTAGCTTGACTTTCAGGGATAATTCATATCTGCTGTGATCTCAGTGCTCATGCCTTGGCCAGCAGTCTGTCTGAAACGGCTACAACTCCCTGAAATTGTCATTTTCTCAAAGAGATTTCACTGTGCAGTGTAATACCAAAATGATTGTTCTTTTTGTATATGCAAGTCTTTTACTTTCATTTCTAAATTGTGGTTATGGAGAAAGATTTGGTGTCATAAACATTGGACTGTTGATCCCTTAGAACTCAAAGTCCCACTCACAGAGAAATTCCCACTCTTGACTGTAAATTTTGCAATAAGATACATAATTTAACGTGGATAAAGCTTTTCAGTGGGTGACAGCAGCTCAGCACACGAGCTCCATGTCTGTAAGTGGGGTGTTTCACTGCATATTTTTAAAACACTCTCTGGTGTATGAAAGTATTTGGAAGTCCTATAAAATGTATTTTCTGGAACGTAGAAAATACCTCTCTTAAAATGAAGCTTTGCAAATCACCAGGATAAGGGCATCAGGTTAAAGGACACTTAAATGACAGAAACAACCCAATATTTGGGACTTTCTCTGTGCATGTGAAGAAGTTTTCACCCAGTGGGATGAGTTTAAAGGAGGGGGTTAGGAGCTGAATGTCTTGATATTTAGAATTAAATCAAGTGTTTCTAAGTATGAAGTCAGGTTTGAGCAACTGATGATAATTGTGCTTTGCAAGCATTGCATTTTGCACCCCAGCCTTAGAATGAGTCTTATTTTTGTGCATCTCTAGTGTAAAGACAACACAGAGAGGATGCTGTTTGCTTTCTAGATGAAAGAAATAAATAACCTGTGATGATTTAATTATCTTAAGTGTTATGTTGCTGCTTCAGTAATCTGCTGTACTGCTTAAAACTAGAGCATAACTAATACTTATCAGCTGCCTTATCCTGGAGTAAGTTCCACAAGGGAGAGTTTTTTTGGCCTAACTATAGCAGTGCTTACAAAGGTAAAATTATGCTCAAATATCTGTGTCAGGAAGAGCCTTCATGTATTTCACTCACATCTGTTATGCTGTTTGGGTTTGGCAACAACCTGTGTGTCAGATCAATGTTAAATCTACAAAGCAAAGACTGTAACCTTCCTCAAGATCGAAAATGTTCTGGTCAGGTATTGAGCCTGTAAGTTCTCTGGAAGTGGGGGAGAAAGAAACGTTTTTAGTGAAGTTTGTGTAAGTTTGGAACAAATTTGAGGCTGGTACATAGAGTAATATATAGTATGCAGATAAATAAAAGATCATTCATCTTTCTAGGCCGTTCCCTAAAGGAGATGAAAGAAAAAAAGCTTGTTTGAGTGCTCTGTCTGAGGTGAAAGTGCAGCCTGGTAAGAAGTGATTTAATCATATAAAATCGTGGACTTTTGCTTTCAACATGAGAACCGTGTTTTCTACAAGCAAATCTTGAAATCTCTGCAAATGGCAGCTCTCAGTTTTGGTGCTGGTGGCCGTTCTTCTGTTGTAGTTTGGTTGTTTCTCTGTAGAAAAAAAATCAAATATTTTTACCCATCCAATAATTTCTATATGGTGCATCAAAACGTGCCCAAAAGCAAGTTAGATAATGCACATCATGGATAGAAGTAGAAATGTATGTCTGAAGAGGAAGGATAAATAAACTTTTTCTTTGTACCACCTCTTTTAAGAAGATGAGGCCTTTTTGAGAAGTTTTGCTGTCTCAAGAGTGAAGCATGTCCAGTTCCTTTCATTCTCCTCTTTCTCCCATCACACATTCCTGTGAAATGTCATTATCTGAAAGTCCTTTCAAATCTTGAACATATATTTTCCCAGTCTGAATCTTCTCTTTAAAATGGAGTTTGCTGAAAGTTTTTCCTGATCTCTGTGTAAGAGGTCTTGCAGTGTTGGTGGCTGAGGGTACTCCCCAGGGCACTGGGAGATGCTGCCACATCTTGTGAGGGACTGTTGTAAGAGAAGTCCTCTCTGTACATTTCTGTGGCACAGATTCTGCAATAGTACCTCAAAACTGTATTTTATTAGTTTCTGGCAATCACTTATTAATGCACAGGATCCTGTGTCCTTTGTGGCTCACAGATTGTAATGGCCAGTTTTTCTCTAACATTTTATTTAATTCAAAACCATGTCCTGAAGTTATAGACACTGACATCAGTTACTCTCCAACTTGCACTGTCTCACCAGCCAGTGGATTTGTTCTCAGCTGTCTGCTCCACTTTGCAGGCTGTTACTTGCCCAGCAATCCTGAAGCCATTGTTCTGGACATTGATTACAAATCAGGAACTCCTATGCAGAGGTACCATGCTCTTGTTAATTCTTTTTTTTATATATCTATATAAATTTATAACGTTAATTCATTATATTCAGGTATTTTTTCTATATAAATTCTTGTTTGGCTTATACTCATCATCATCATCTTTGTTTTTGTTACAATTTAGTGCAGCAAAAGCGCCCTATTTGGCCAAATTTAAAGTGAAACGATGCGGAGTCAGTGAGCTTGAAAAAGAAGGTTAGTAACTGCATCTTAATCACTGACACTCTTAATTAATTAGTCAGCAATTCCTTTAACATTGCCTGCTTTTGTTGACCTGTACTGCTGCAGTAAAATTATTTCCATGTTGATCTTCATCTGCAGTGGTTCAGCTGAGAAATGGAACTGTATCACAGAGAGATGAAAATTCTGAAAACTTAAATCCTCTTTTAACTTCCAGGGAGCAAACCACATAGGGATGTTGAAGTTGAACAGTTATTTCAGACTAAAATAAAAAGCGATGGCCTTTTCCTGGTTTTTAAACTGTAATAAATACCACGTTTGGGCAGTTTTTTCTCATAATACATTTTGTGGGATGCTCCAGCTGACTGGCTTGATGCAGTGCAGGCATTTATCAGGTGTGTTGTGAACACTAGTTTGAGATGTTCCAGTTGACAAAGGGAACTATCTTATGGTACTCACCTTGCAAGGCAGAAATATCTGTAATGCACCTGCAGTGAAATGTGAGTCTGAGTGCAGAAGGCCTGTCCTGGTGGGAGGTTACTGATGCGAGTCCATGTCTGGGTTTCGCGCTGTGCTCTCGTTGCAGGTCTGCGCTGTCGTTCCGATTCCATCGACGAAAGCGCAGAAGAGAAGGTGGACAGCAAGAAGATCTGCTGGCAGGCAGCCATCTTTAAAGTGGGCGATGACTGCAGACAGGTACGAGGCTGTTGGCACTTACAGAAGACAGATTTGTAGGTGACAATATGCAAGAAGAAAATTATTTTAGTACAGAAATATTTTTCTTTGGAACTTTGAGAATCACCACTAGTTATGGACTTGAGGGAGAGAGCTGTGTTGTACCCCTGGAGAAATAATGGTTTGGTAATAAAGGCCATTCTTTCAAGACAGTTTATCAAAGGGTGATGGAAAGTTTGTTCTCCTGAAGTCAGCAGTTAAATCATCAGTGTTGTTTGCTGCCCACCTAAACAGCATTTATCAGCTCCCCTTTTGATTTCCCCCAGAGCCACAGTGCATGCACAAGCACACATCTGCAGACCTGCTGGGGCAGCTTAATGTGCACTTCAGAGTTCTTCAGAGCATTTCTGTAATCTCGTTTATGACCCATAAACCCTGTAATGCTTGTGCCATTTTTCTCTTGTATAACAGGACATGTTGGCTTTGCAAATCATTGATCTCTTCAAGAACATCTTTCAGCTGGTAGGCCTGGATCTTTTTGTGTTTCCATACAGAGTGGTGGCCACAGCTCCTGGGGTAAGTGGGCAATTAACTGTAGTGCTGTAGAAAATAGTTCCTAGTTAAAAAAGACTTTTTCTTCCAGCACATATAAAAATTCCATATTGCAAGGAAGTACTGCCCATATCGTTTATGCCAAATATTTGAAGTACCAGCAGTAAAAACAGCCTTTCCTTTCCTGCTTCCTGCTTTTCTAAAGCTTTTGGCTCTGAAATTTTGCTGCTTGTGGTTATTCATGTTTGCTGTTTGATTTTTGAGACTACATTGTGCAAGTCAGTGGAAAGTCACAGAGCTCATCTTATATTGCATGGAAATCCTAAAATAGTGGATATACTTTTTTTAGAATAAACTAGAAATTCTGTATTTAGTGATCTCTAGGCTTCCTCACATTTCCCAGAGGACCTGTACGACTGCCAGGAGCCATGAACAAAATACATTTTGGGAGTGTGCTTTACAGACCTGTTTCTCCTCTTGCCCTCCAGTGTGGTGTTATTGAGTGCATTCCCGACTGCACATCCCGTGACCAGCTGGGCAGGCAGACAGACTTTGGGATGTATGATTACTTTACAAGGCAATATGGAGATGAGTCTACCCTTGCATTCCAGAAGGTAAAATATCAGTTGGCAAGTACAGCAAAATCTCAACTGAGAAACATTCTAGCTATAGGAAATAATGACAGATAATTGGATAATGACTGCCATAATGCTGTGTCTGGTTTCTGATGCTGATAATCCGTTTTTAGCTATGAGTGAGTTAGCTAAATAAGTTACTGCAGCTGTAGATGTATGGAGAATATCACTGAACATTGCTTCAAACTAAAAACTTTATTCATCTGTGTCATCTCCTGATGGAGAGTTATTAAATTCCCTCTGTTGTTTGTACAGGCTCGCTACAACTTCATCCGCAGTATGGCTGCCTACAGTCTGCTCCTCTTCCTGCTCCAGATTAAGGACAGGCACAATGGCAACATCATGCTGGACAAAAAGGGACACATCATTCATATTGGTCAGTCATATGCATATCTGAATTTCAGTCTTTACCCTTCCCTTCTGCTGTTAAGTATTGCTGATAAAAGACAGTAAGACAAGAAGCCATTTCCCTCTGGAGATCAATCCATATACTGATTTGGCAGTTGGGAAATGTACGTGGGTATTTCCCTGCCTGTTCAGTGTTGTATATTTGTGTTGGCTGCTTCTGTTTAAATTTAGCTTTGCAAAGTTTAATCAGCTTCAGGAAAGTATATACACACATATGTATGGATTACACATGTGTACATAACACATGCATACACGTGTATGTGTGTGTGTATATATGTGTGTAATTATAGAAACGTGTCTTTGGGTTCCTTTCACCACTGTAGGGGTATGAATTAAACCTGACAAGTAAATTTATATAATTTTGTGAGGCTGTAACCTCTGCTTTATCTTTGCTTTTCTGGAACTGCACAAATATTTCATCAAGGAGATTATTTGATATCACCATTCTTACCTCTAGTCTAATGTCATGGTGATGATGCTTTTGTTGGTGTTGCTACACTTAACCAAAGCTTTTTTCTGGTTGGAGTTAAAATGTTTCTATTAATACATGAAATCCACCTCTCCTTTCTTCTGTCAGCTTTAACAGCACACAATTAACCAACAAAGTTATGAGGCAGTTTATCTTTTGTGCACAGATTTTGGATTCATGTTTGAAAGCTCACCTGGTGGAAACCTGGGCTGGGAGCCCGACATTAAGCTGACTGATGAGATGGTGATGATAATGGGAGGAAAAATGGAGGCAACTCCATTCAAATGGTTTATGGAGATGTGTGTCAGAGGCTATCTGGCAGTCAGGTAAGGTGCCTTAACTGCTCAAAAGTTGAAGTGCTTGCATGCCCAAAACCAGATGAGAAGATAAATAGTAATAAACCTTTATCTGTAGGGAGTCTGAGGCTGTTGGACTGTCCTGTTTACATCTTGCAAACTTTGAAACAATGTAATAATCCTACTGTTTTAAAGCTTATCTTTGTGGCATTTTTTTCTCTCCTTACTTTGTTTGAAAATTTTATATATTCAATTCAAAAATGTGATGTTACACACATTTCCTCACACGATTTCATGTACTTTTGTGTGTGGCTGGGAGGAGGACTGTTCAATAAAGTATAAATAAAAGCTCTTTCTACCGTGAGTTTAAAGTATTATTGCTATTATCTTACAGAATTGAAGTTTCTTCAACTAGGAGCCCCAGAGGGGCTGGCTTGGAGTCAAGATCAATTTGGTTCCCTTAGGGGGAACAGTCTGGACAAAGTTTTGTGTCAAGGCAAATGTGTCCCCCAAGTAGTAGAGTAATAGCTTGGTAGATAATAAATGTTCTGAGTAGGAGGACAGGAAGGAGAAGGGAAGCTGGGCCTATGTAGCAATGAATTACATAGAGTAATTAGGAATTAAAAGATAATATGTTCCTGTTGCTGCTTTCAGCCTTTTGTACTGTTTTGGTGCACTGATTCACCTTTGATACCAAAGAAATGTTGTTTGCTAAAGCACTGCTTTGTATAGTCCTTGAGATTTCATCTTACAGCATTCTGAGTATTTGGTAGTCCAGCAGTAAAGGAGTGAAATTTAATTAAGGTGACAGATTGCAAACAATAGTGTAGCTTCACCAGCAAATGTAAGAGGATTATTTGTGTTCATTTAATTACAGAAAAAGGTGTGATCCAGCTTGTTGAACTCCTCAGCTGCCTGCTGTAGCTGCTAAGGCTGCAGAAGTTTGAGTGCTGTAACCTTTTTGTCCCCTTTTTCTCCAGGCCTTACATGGATGCTGTGGTCTCACTGGTTACACTCATGTTGGATACAGGGCTGCCCTGTTTCCGAGGGCAGACAATCAAGCTGTTGAAGTAAGTCAGCATGTCTGAACTGGAAAATGTGTTCATATGTTCTCCACAGAATTTATACTGCCACAGCTTGTGCAGTGAGGATAGGTGTCATGCTACTCAAATATCTTAAATGTCCTATAGCTGTAAAAATAGGAACTTGTTTATAGAGTATCTCGGAAAGTAAGAATTCTAGAGAGGCCATTTTGTAGAATTAAGGTCAAGCTGTTCAGTGACTGTGCAAGTACATGGGTTATCTTTAAGTCTGTAGGACTAGCAAAATAAAACTGTAAATGAAAGATTTGCTTTAATTGAGAGATGATGTGTTGCAGAGTCTGTCCTCTGAAATGGTGTCAGAGTCTGAATAACAGCCTCTTAATATTTGTTCTACAGATAATGCAGTACTGAATGGAACTATGAGGTAACATACAACAGCTTAGGCAAATACAGTTTCTAATGTGACACTTTAAACAGCCCTTCAGGTTTATGCCTCCACAGTTCACTCCAGAGTGAGCAGAGTTAGCTCAGCATTTCTTGCTTTTAACTTTCTGCAGTTTCCTAAAGATAAGCACAGATTCATGAAGTGTGATGGGCTGGAGCTCAAGGGCAGTACTAGGTACAGACATATTTTAAAAGCAGCAGCTGCCTCAAAAGAGGGATTGTGTTCCTGGAGTCACCACTAGACTGATGAAAAGTTCACAGCCTGTATCTCCACTATCAGACTAACAGTAAGTGCTTGCTAAAATGTTATGTAATTTGTACCAGGTGGTCTCACAAGAAGTAGGTACTTGCAGCAGCTGAGCTTATGCAAAGACACATTTGTATCACATTCAAAGGAAACTTCACTAATTTTCTCTTGCTTTTTGTGATTTTCTGCATACAGACACAGGTTCAGCCCCAACATGACTGAACGAGAGGCCGCAACTTTCATCATCAAGATCATCCAGAATTGTTTCCTCAGCAACAGGTTTGGCATCTGTGCATGTCTTCTCCCTGTGGCTAAAGGAAGGTCATTGGACTTTGAGCAGAGCTGAAAAATAGTGTTTTATCAGTCAGATATCAAACATTTATGAGTTGTTGATATTTAGATAGTGCAGGATAGCAGCTTTAGTTCTGAACATGCTGCATCTCCTCACTTTTACACTGGGAAGGAAGACTTAAGCTAAGGCTGGTCAGTCTAAAGAGTAAATGTAACAGTTAAACATCTTAAGTGCATGTTTTATTATCCCAGATAATACAGACTGTGGAGAGTCTGATACAAACTTGTGTAGTTCCATGTGTGGTCAGCTCGAGACCAGTACCACTCACTGACTCAGATACAGCCCTGCTAGAACTGAATTGGATGTTCCAGTTCTTGCTGGTGCACCTGCTCCAAATCTTAGATGAATACTGGGGAGTTTGAAGGCAGTAACACTGCTCTGTGAATGCCCAGGGCCAGCTTAGTTCTGACAAGCCTGAGCTTCTCTATCTGTGGCATGGTTAGTCTGTGACCTGAATAAGCTCTGCCCATGGATAATTGAGTTATCTGTAACAAGCTGAGATTTGTTTGCTCAGTCACTCATCAGAGATGCTGCTATTAATGCTGTTATTTCCTCTGCACTTTTATTTTCAATATTAGCATTCTCCTGAATTAAGATGACTTTATTTCCACATAATCTTGTCTCCATACAGCCCTGATGATCTTGCTTCATTCATTATACATTTCCTAGCTTAAAGAGCAGGATGTTTTGTGCTGTTATAACAGTTAGCTGGGCCTTCATAATGCCTCCAAAGCATGGAGGGCTAGTTTTGATTAGCACCTGATTTCCTTCACCCATGTTTTGTTTCTGTGGGATCCTGATTAATGTTTCTGTGACAATGGGTGGAGTGTTTTTTTTAAACTTTGACTTACTTCTGGCTTTGCTTTTCTTCTTTAGGAGTAGGACATATGACATGATCCAGTACTACCAGAATGACATCCCATACTGAGAGACACTAGAGATTCACTGCTGAAGTGCAACGTGCAACCCCGTGCCCTCACTCCAAACTTGTGATAAATAGGAGATGCTCTGTCACACCTCGCTATCTTCCACCTTCTGTGTGTGTGTCTACATGTGGGTACATGTTCCCTGGACAATGCAACAATCACTCTGATTCATTCCTTTCTCTATACCAGGTTATATATATTTCTGTTTTTCCCTGGATTTTTGGAGTTGGGTTGCAATCACAATAAAATTGTACTATGATTATTGAATGTGTGAAAGAGGCAAAGCTTGAGGAGTTTGATAATTTTTCATGCAATGCAAGGATTTTATAAAACCTTTAAAACATAAATAAAACCCTTTCCTGCACAATCCCACAAAATGCCATGGAAGGGAAGGGTATGGATTTCTCTTTGGAAACAGGAATGTTAACTTGTTCCAATTTTACTGTAGAAAAAGCCTGATAATCATCCAAGGTGGTGATGTCTGTGTAGCTGTGTTCATACTTTGCACTGTACATGGTCCCTGCTACGTGGTCAGTATTTCATATGTACATGAAGAATGTATTTTTTCCTTTTGTGTGTTTTAAAAGAGAGACTCTACTGAAGATATATTTAATCTATAAAATGTAATAAAAGACCTTAGACTTTGTGTCTGTCGCAAATCTTTTGCCCTGCGCTGTTTATAGACATAAATCCACATGTTTGTGTACTGTTCATTATTATTATGACCTTTCTTTCTAATGGAGAAAGCTGATTTCTTCTTCAGCTGCTTGTCCATCTTAAATGACATTTTTTTGTTCATAAAATAAATGTTTTGTGCAAGAGCTGAAACCTAGGACCAAGGATAAAGCTTCCCCATGTTGCTGACAAAGGAATTCTACCCTGGGCTGGGACACAGTTCTTTGGGATCCTTTTTCTCTTTGTACACGCTTGTCTTTCTAGAATGAGCTCTTCAAAACATGGGCTGTCCCCTCTTTAGGGTTTTTTCCCCTCTTTAGGTTTTTTATTCCCTCTTTAGGGTTTTTTCCCCTCTTTAGGTTTTTTATTCCCCCTTTAGGGTTTTTATTCCGTCTTTAGGGTTTTTTCCCCTCTTTAGGTTTTTTTCCCCTCTTTAGGTTTTTTTCCCCTCTTTAGGTTTTTTATTCCCCCTTTAGGTTTTTTATTCCCCCTTTAGGGTTTTTTCCCCTCTTTAGGTTTTTTTCCCCTCTTTAGGTTTTTTATTCCCCCTTTAGGGTTTTTTCCCCTCTTTAGGGGTGTTTCCCCACAAGTCCAGCCCGTGCCCCTCAGGGACGGGGCTGGCGGGGCCCTGGGGCGCCCCCTGGCGGCTGCGGCGAGCGCGGGCGGCGGGCTGAGGGGAGGGCCCGGCCCGCAGCGGGGCCAGCGCGCGACGAGGGGGCCCAGCCGTGAGGGGGACCGAGCCCTGAGGGGCGACGGGGACACGGGACACAGCCCCGAGGAGGGTTCGGCGGTGAGGGGGCACAGCCTTGAGCGCTGAGGGGCGGAGGTGTCATAATGGAGACCCGGCCCTGACGCGTGAGGAGAACACGGGACACCGCCCCGAGGAGAGCTCAGCGCTGAGGCGTGAGAAAGATCCAGCCCCGAAGAGCGCTCAGTGCCGGGGGGCGGAGGTGTCTTGAGAGAGACCCAGCCGTGATGTGTGAGGAGAACACGGGACACCGCCCCGAGTAAAGCTCAGCGTCGAGGCATGAGAAGGATCCAGCCCCGAAGAGCTCTCAGCGCGGGGGACGGAGGCGTCGTGAGGGAGACCCGGCCCTGAGGCGCGGCGGTGTCGTGAGGGACACCCCGCCCTGAGGCGGGGCCGCGCCGTGAGGTGGGTCCAGCGCTGAGGCGGGTCCAGCCCTGAGGGTGGGGCTCTGCCGCGCCCAGTTTAAGGAGCACGGTTTTGCTATTCCCATGAAGGCTTCGCTTTTCGAGGGGTCGCTGTGGCCCCCGGGGGCAGAGCTGGGGCTGTAGCTGCCCCGGCCGGCCTCCCGGGGCTCCTCGGGAGCTGGGCTGTGGCGGCGAGCCGAGCCGAGCCATGCAGGGTGGTGTGTGCGTGAGGGGATGGTCAGCTAATGATACGGCTACCCCTTGGTATTGTGCCTTTTTGAGCACCTCTGAGTCAGCTCTTAGGTGTCCCAGGGTGAGTTTCTGCTTTGCTGAGGGAATTCCCAGCGTGTCCCAGGGAAGCTGGAGCTGCTAAGGGGGACTCCGTTATCCCGCCTCCAGGCTGGCTGGGGAGGTCCCTGCAGAGGAGGGATCTGCTCTGCTGCGCTCGCAGCTCAGGGAGCAGGAGAGGGGCAGCGAGGGCAGCGTGCCTTGGCTCTGCCTTTGCGGTGGGTCGCCTGGCCCTTTTCCCACTGTGGAAGGGCTGCACCCCACCTGTTTCATTAAAAAGTTATGCCTGCTTTTGCCATGGGTGTTAAAATGGGTCTTGTCTGTTGCCCGTGCAGTGGGTGGCTCGCAGCGAGCTGGGCTCTGAACCGCTTTTCTCATTAGCAAAATGGGGAGCTGCCACTGGCTTTGTAAAAAGGTTTGGAGGACCACTAGGGAGAACGAGTGTGCAAGAACTGCTTTAATTATTGATTTAATTTAGATTTATTATATAAGCAACTGGGACACGGAGTAATTTTGGTGCTCTGTGCCTGCGGCCAATTGTACCTATTTAGGCTCCATAGGAAAGGAGCTGATTGACACTACAAGTATGGTAAACTTCCTCACAGGTTTCCTGTAGTAAGAAGCAGGTGGAGTGATGAAATGTGAAGGTTTCTACTTTTCTCAGGGGAGGTGATGAGTTCTAATATTTTGTTAATTCAAGTTAATGCTCATGTGCATAAATTTTTCTTTCCTACACCTCAAAATAAATGCACTGTGTAAAATGAAAACTCAAATGAGATTCTAGACCCAGAGAAATGAAAGCAGCTGGAGTTAACTGCATGTGGTGATCAGCTGGAGTTACTGCAAGAACAGGCTTGTTTGCAGTAATGTCTTAAAAACTCTAGGATGACTGCATTTGAGATAACTTGGTTCTGTCACTCCTTCTGCTCTGAAGGTTGCAGAAATGTTGTGAATGTGTTAAAACTCCATGTTAGTAGGAATGATGAGCTCCTGGAACTTCTTTTCCTGCTGTGGTGTCAGGGAAGCTTTGGTGTGTGCCTGAGCTCACCTGACATCTGCAGATTTTGTTTTTACGAATTGACTGTGCCTTCATCCCCTCTCCTCGGGATTCCTTCCCACAGAACAGAGGTGGGACAAGACTCCCCTATATCTGAGCATCCATGGAGGGGATTAGGCTGTTTACATTTAATCATGCAAGGCAGTACCCTAAACATGATTTTTCCTAAATGGGATGTGTACTGTGTCTTTTTCCAGGGAGACTGAGGAGGTGAGAACACTAAGACGCTTCGTGGTACTGCAGATGCTTTGGTGATACTGAATCAATGCAGTTGGAGACAGCACAGACCTTACCTTCATCCTCCCACCAGGGAAGGAGATGTCCTGGGCGCAAGGAGGCTGGCAGGACTTTCAGAAGTTACTCAGGTAATTAAGAACAGATGGAATTAAGGTATTGTGAAGGTTTTTGTCTCTGAACCTTATGCTAGAATACATCCTGATGCCTGCACAGTCCTGGGAGAAAAGAGGCATCAAAAAGAGGGAGAAAACCTGCTCTTAAAAAAAAATTATCTAAGGAAAGATGCTCCTATGGTTTCTCCACTCTCAGAAATTCCTGGTCATGGTGAGAGACAGACTTCCTGGGCTAATACCCACTGCAGTTCTTTCTGTGTTGGCCATGCATATAAAGAGCCCTTAAGAAAGGAGCAAAATTTATAGTGATTCATTTGCATCTGATGGACCCAGAGTTCAGAGCTACTGGTAACTTGATCAGCACTATTCAAATGCTAATCTCATTATGTGTGGTAGAGACTGAAGCGAAGCAATCCACCTCCATTAGCACAACGTGCCTGTGTGATGTTCTGGCTGGTACCAGGGTCGTGGTACCCCCTGCAGACACCCAGCACATGCTGCATAGCATCAGGGTTGATGTGGGCAGGGAATGGGAGCTCGGTGGAGGAGCCAATGAAATGAGCAAACATGGGAAGAGGAGCTAGAGTTCTCTGTGGAAAAATGCTGGAGAGGGGGGAAGGGATTGTGGTCAATAAGGAATGGTTTAGATTAAACTTTTTTTTCTTTTTCATCATCCTTTCCCCTTGCTTCCACATGAACACTCTAAAAAAAAAAAGAGCAGTAAACAAAAGAATTTGTCCTGAATGTAGATACAGCTTAAAAGCATAATTAATTGTGTGACCTTATGAAAAATACTGTGCCTGTGCTGTTTGGTGTGAAGTCGTGGTGGTTTTGTTTGTCCCATGTAACAAGGACTAAAGTCTGCTGGGCAGCACGTGGCACACTCAGAGACAGCGTGCACGGGATCAGTTCTAGATAAAGGCTCTCTGACAGAACCTCGTTACTGAGAGCACCTCGAAATGATGGTTGGAGGTGCTGCTGCAGTTTCCAGGCCTGGTGCAAAGGACCCTTCCCCACACTGTTACCCACGGTATGCCATTTGAGGGTTTGCTTCTGTAAGGATTCTGCATTTGGGAGGTCACAGGAGTTATAATCCTGAAGAAGCAAGGTTTGTAAGGTGACATAGTGTATTTATTAGATAAGCTACTTAGCTGGCAAAAGCAGATGAGCTCTGATAACGTGCAGTCCTGGCACTGGCTGGCTCACAAACTAGCACAGCCTCCCCAAAAGGAGTGGTTTTCTGCTGGGCCCTTGCCACTGCAGCAGCCCTGTGACCAGAACTTTGTCATTGTAGGCAATGCTGTTGTGTTTATTTCTGGTACAGTATCAGTTGCCTAACAGCAGTCAGTGTTGCTGTGAGTTGTGTCATTCTAACACATCCCTCTCCAGGGTCAGCAGAGCCACCAGAGCCTCAGCTCTTACTGTGGCAGCAAGAAACCCTGACCAGGCTTGTGTTATGGTTTGTGAGTGTTACCCGTGGCTCTGCTGCCTGCCAGGGAGAGCAGACCAGGAGGGTGACACAGTGACACAGATGAGCAATCACAGTCATCAGGAAGGCAGATAACAATGGCTGGCAATGCACTGAAGGGAAAAGTTACTTATCTGACTGCATTCAGGTATCTCTTCCCAAGGAAAGCATGGCAGCCAAAAGGGGAAGGGAATTGGGAGTTATTATTGGGAGTATGAGTGTAAGTGCCCACACAAAGACTGCTATGTACCCTGACACCACACGCACCCTGTTTTGGAATTAAAAACCCCTCATTGGCAAGACACAGAGCTAGAAATGTGTCTTGGTCTGTTCTTAAGCAAGTAATCTCAGCTTTGCAGTGACAAGCCTGATGAAACAAATTGTGCTTTGCTGTGGAAGAGGAAAAAAATGCCTGAATTGCAGCAAATCTAGGAGACAGTGCCAGCTACATATATTGATTAGGAGTGAACATGTGGGGTGGTAGCTTCGATCCAGATGTAAGAAGTGTTGAGTCATGGAATTCCATCCTTGTAGAGGTATAGGAGCAATGCCTCACAGAGGAATATTCCTCTGGATAACAAAAATATGAGGGGTAAAATCATATATTGCTCTCACGTAGTTCTCTTGCCCAGTGCAAGTTACATTTTGACTGCCACATCTAAGCTGTTGGCACACAGGTGAACACTGTATGTGTGTGTGCATCTTGGTGTGCATCTGTGCAACCATTTCCTTGCTGAGAACTTCACATGACTGGAGCAAACGCCTCAGAGCTTTGCAGTACCTGCCCTCACTGCACAGAGAATCCTGTACATATTGCAAAGCTATTTCTTGTGCAGGACAGTGCCTGTATGGAAGCTGAGTGGACATGAACGAGTGCTCTAATAAGATACTTACGGCTGTTGTGCTTAAAAGAACTTTATTAACCCAAGTAATGAATTGCAGGAACATGTTGTGTTCTGGTATTGAGTCACAAACTTCAGCCTTGGTATCAGGCCTGGCCGCCTGCATCAGCTTGAACAGGAGTATTGGTTAGGTAAGGATTCTTGGAGCTGTGAGGATAATGGACTGACTAAAGAATTTTGCCAAGTATTATAGGTTGTAAGTTAGTAGAACCTTCTAGAATATCTGATCTCTTAGCACCTACAGAGAAACTGTTTCTGTGCAATTTTCAGAGGCCCTGAGACCCCCAAAGGGATTCCTGCCTCCATATCTTGAACTCGGGCAGAACAAAAGTCAGCTTTCCTATTTTGCTTTGGAGACAGAAGTTACTCATCAGTCAGATGACGTGGGCTGGGTGGAAGTGAAGAGTAAAGCTGCTTCCCATGGCTGCAAATGAAGAATCCCAGCAGTGGCAGTGCAAGGGGCATCTGCTGCCTTTTCTACCTCATATCCCAGATGAGAAGAACTGGGAAAGAGATTTTTGAGGCATGAGAGGTGAGATGAGGTAGAGTTGCCCCAGAAAACAGGCATAAAAATCAATTGTGTCTGCAGCCCTGGTCGGAGGCAGTGCTTTCCAAACCGTCCGAGCTCAGGTTAGGCAGACCCAGATGCTGAGCTCAGCTCTCGGCTCTAGCGCGGCGCCTCTGACCTGCACGTTGGGCTGACCGCTGCTGACCGCTGTCCGTCAGTAACCGGTTCCCGCTCATATTCCTGGCTTCGTTCCCTGCAGACTCGCAGGTCTGCGGGCTGGGCGGCAGAGGGCACTCCGAAACAAGCCACGGTGCCTGGGACACCGGGCAGAGCAACCCAGCAAGAACAAATCTGCCTTTCCTGTAAGGCGAGCAAGTCTGGCAGGGGAAACCTTGCCGTGACCTTTAGTTGTGACATATCTGTCACGGCAGGCACTGAGTGGTAGAGCTCGTGAGTACCTGAATATCAGATATGAAATTGCTCAAGAGCCTGGCTGTCTGTATTCCAGCATGTTCTGCTGGGGAGCTTTGTGACCTTCCAAAGGACATGCATTTTGCTGGCTCTGCATTGTTGTCTCAGGTGAAGCCTTTAAATATATGGGTGTCCTCTGGTATAGCAAGTGTGCAGAAATCCATAGTGCATTTACCAAAAACCCAGAGGTTTATTGTGGAGATTGCAGGAGCTCTCCTTGTTATTGTCACGCTGTGTTGGATGAGCAGCAGCTGTATTCAGCTCCAGAGTGGCTACATTTCTGTGTTCTGTGCATGTACATTTTTGGAAAACTGCTTTGGGGTGAAAGGTACTCTATATGCAGACTCTGATGTAAGCTGTCCATTATTTTAAGGTTTGTGTACTTACTAAAAATTAAAACCCTCCCCACATAACAGTAGTTTAACATTCTTTCTCTCTTACCTTTGAGCAGTTTGCCTTGGGCTTCACCTTCACAGTAGACTTAGTGGGTAGGTGGCACCATGTAGTCTTTAAGCTTCACAGAATAAGCAGAACACAGGTGGTAGGATGGAGGAAGAAAACAGATCCAACAGAAGAAAACACTTTGGTGCAGCTATAAAGAGCTCATTGATTTTGACTAGTTCCTGTAGTCATTTTGAGCCCAGGCAAGTACCATTTAAAAGTTTTCCCCTGGTGTCTGTCACCAAGGTGTGACAGGTGTTTGGAATCCTCTGCCATGAAGATAGCCCTGGTCTGTGCTTGTTACCCGGCTTAAAAATCATGTCTTGGGAGGTATCCCAGCAGAAGCCTGGGTTCTGAGAAGTGCTTTCTCCATCTTTCCCCACATGTAAACTGGGATTTGAATTTCGTTGTTTTTAGCATCAAGCCTGGCCTTTAGGCTGCAACCCCGGACAATAAAGAAAGAAGTGAGTCCAGCTATAGCTGTGGTTGTGTCACACATCAGAGCTCAGAGGGCCACACAAATATACAGTAATTTTGAGCTCATTAGCTTGCAGACAGGATGCCTAGATCAGAGGCAAGGATTAAGCTCTAGGTCAGAAGACAAACCTGCCAAGGAAACACCTGAGCTGGATCTGGGATGAAACCTCAGATAGACCTCAGGAACCTGAAAACCCACTTGGTTTTCAGGACAGTGCTGAAATTAGCATTTTTTCCCTGCCTTTCTGCTGACACTGTGATCCTTCTTCCAATTTGAGGAGAGTTTTCTTTCCTTTGAGATGCAGCTCTTATCAGCTTGTGGGACAAGTGACTCAGTGCAGTGCCTGAGGCTACAGGAACAGGGCTGGTGGTTACTTTGTTCCTGCCCGTCAGCTGAGCCTGGAAAACCAATCATGTTTGTGTTTCTGCTCCGTCTCAGCTGAAAGGTAAAACTCCTAAGCTTAAATTTCATTGAAGGTTTCTTAAAACCAGGGTAGGCTTAACAGCAGGTACAGCAGTTCCCAGTGTCACCAAGGAGAAGGAATTCACGTTGCCAGGACTCTCACATGCTGTATGTGGTGGGTCAAGGCCCTTTAGAAATGCTGGAAGTGAGATGTAAGGCACTTAATTTCTTGCAAAAGACGTGCTATGGCTTTAGGAGCTGCTTTGGCTGCTTAATTCTTGAACTTGAATCCAATAGGATGTAAATTGGGAATCCAAAAATCAACTGCCGTTTCTTGAGAATTGGGCACATGTGCCTAGACAAGGGAGCTCTCGAAGTACAAACTGAAATTGGAGTCCTTTCCCCTCTAATATCTATTACTGTGATTTTTGAGCATTATTCCAGTATAGGTCAAAGGGACATTTCAGCAGATGCAGCTTTTATGCTGAGAATGACTCTTGGATTTAAAACTTGTTTACAACTGAGCCTGTTGATGATTGCTGTTCCTCAAAGTTACTGTGTTTGCCCTTTCCCCAGGAGATTGTGCCTACTAACTGTGTAGAAGTGGTAGGAGAAGCAAAGCTTGCCCTTCACTTGATTTTTGGGAGCCTTTGCAAAAAAGCTCTCCTCGAGGTGCAAAAGGCTTCTGCTGAAATGGTGGAGCTGTTCTGCCTCTCAGAAAGTTGATGTACTTTGGAAGAAAGGTATTGACCAGACCCGCAGTTGCACTGCGCTCTGAGGGGATGTTTGGGAAGCGCAGGTGGGTACTGTGTGTGTGCCCATACAAGCTGTCACCACTAGATGACACCATGACTCTGGCAACAAGGTCCAGATGAACCCTAAAACCGAGGGCATTTTGCTTGTTTCGGCGGGTTTGTTACAAACCAAGAACACAGGCTGGATTTTCAAACCTTCCACTGAACCGGTGTCAAGTTTCCCCCACATGCAGACTGAGGTTTGAGCAGAATGGGCATCCTTCCAGGTGACAGGGTGGGATTTACGATTCGGGGTGGAAACCATCTGAACATTTGACTTGCAACCAGGCTGATCTTGGCTGTGGTTATGCTTGGAGGACCTGTGTGCATCTGAAACAAGATCTCAGACTGAGGTTCAGGCAATACAGCCTGAGCCTTGAGCAAAAAGCAGAAGGGGTTTGCATGACCCTGCTGAGAACTGCTGTAAGAAGTGACTTCCCTGCTCACCCAAAGTGGGTCCAGGCATGAACTCAAGAGCAGTATCCAGACCTGGTCAGCAGTAGCCCTGCTTCCCTTTTAACCCATTTTCTCTGTGGCTGGTAGGTCACTGAACAGCCTTGCCACAGGGCCACCACACCTGGCTCAGCAGTCACCACAGTGTAATGGTGGCTCAGCCACGGCTGGGGCAGCCTTGTCTCCAAGAACACGTTGCTTTCTGATCAACTGACTGACTCCTTACCCACCAGCAAAAGGTCCCTCTTTCTCCTGGAGCATCTTTCTGGGCTCTCACCCTGAATTACACAGTGTCCAGCAGGTACATTTCTGAAACTGGTCATCGAGCTGTGGCTCCTGCTGCTTTATTCTCTATTTTGGCAGAGGAAACACTTAGTAATTCCCCAGCCTGAAGAAGCTTCTTTCTGTTGTAATTACTTTCAATGTACACCTACTCAAGTCATCATTCCATTGCTCTTTTCATCCCTTTCAATGAGACTCTCAGGATATTCACATGAAGCATGTTAATAAACCAACCTGCTTGTCTTCTACTCTTGCAAGGGAATATTTGTGCATACTGAAATTTGGTAACTATCCTGTAATTATGTGGCTCCAAGGACAGATTCAGGGAATTGATAATCTAAGAGATGTTTGTACAATGCTTTGTCACCTCCTTTGAAATTCATGTCTCTCCACTCCACTACCACCTCAGCTCAGCGACAATCTGCACATGCAAACATGTTAAATATCTTGTAGCAAGGAGTCAGCACAGACCCAGGGCATTCACATAATGAGCACATTGTGTGTAAGCTACCCCTAAATCTCCTCCTAAATATCTGTTGCTGTGTTGCTTCTCACTAGTCTTGGCCTAGCAGTGTGAGAGATGGGTGGTCTTGTTAACATTGTGACTCCCAATAGTGCTTGCAGATTTGGATTTTATTTTAGTAAACTTGTGCATAGGAGTTTCCTGGCTTATTAACATTGTACAATGATTTTCTCCTGTGATGTTCAGATAGCTAGTTAAACAAACTAGCTGTGTTAATAAGGCTGTCTTATGCTAATTTGTTATTATGTGTGTAGAAAGCCCTTTCAAAATAGATTTTGTTAAAGCTTCATTATAAATGTAAGGTTAAGCACCACAGAAAACTCCACTACAAATGTTTTGGCTGACTGTTTGTTTTTGTAGACAGAATAGTGGAGTGTTTGCCTTGAATCATCCCAAAGCTTTGCTTTGATTGGGATATATTTTTTGTGGATGTCAGTTTTTACATAAGGCTGGAATTATTTTTTTTGTGCTTGATGATACCATCTTTTCCTATATTCACTGATGCAGTCAGACAACTCTAAAGTCTTAATTTTACAAAAACTTTATTCATAGCCCATGGAACAGCAATATCACTATTCCTATATTTAATTAACATCTAAATTAATTTGCCATTTTACAACATTTGAGTCTCTGGCTCCCCAGAAAACCCAAGGGCCTTTTTGAAATATAGGTACACCTGTTACCTTGCTGGGCTTCAACACTGTAGCTGAATTCAATGAGATGGAATTTTCTTTATTCCTCTATACATTTTTATTTAGACTCTTCATTCTTGTGACCCTTCATGTGATTAGGCATTGTTTGGTGGGAGTGGCAGGACTCCAGGCAGGAAAAATAAGTGGCAAACTTTCCTTTTTACACTGTGATAGTTCAGCCCAACATTCTCTGCCACAAGCATTGTGTAAAACTGACACCAGGACAGGTCAGGGCAGGCAGCAGATATGGGCAGGTAAAACCAATGGGCACTCGTGGCCAAGAATGCCAGTTGTAGTATGGATGTGTTTCTGTACCAAGTGTTCAGGTGTGTTCACTGAATCATCACAAGGGAAGAAAGTAGGAGCTCAGTCAGTCTCATGTGGTACTTTTCCTGGCAGAGTGTCAGGTAACTTTCATCCCTGATAAGCCTTCCAAAATTCATTGCCTTTTTTCTTTTTTGCACTGAAATTCTTTATTGCTTAAAGAAAATGACTGCCTTCCAAGCAGTGTGTTGTACTGCAGGGATGTCTTGCTGTGTCTGGACATGCAAGATCCAGCACTCAGCACTATGGTGTCTAAACTTATCTTAATGCTCTCCTGAAGTCCTTTGTGACCTCCTGTTGTTCCAAAGGGCCACTCTTCTACAGCACAACTTCTTTCCTTTGCCTGGGAAGTACCTCTGGAGTATATGTGTGAGGGAGCTGAACAGAGCATCCCCAAGCACCCCCTGGGGCTCTGTGCAGCTCTGACTGCTCCAGAATTAATGGGCTCAGTGGATGTTGAAACCATTCCATAGTGTTCCTTCTAACCCTTCATTTTTCTTCCTCCACTGCCGGATACTGAGTATGGATGGGGAAAAGAATAATTCCTTTATCTCTTAGCCTGCACCTGCCCCTGCTCTGCCAGGCTTACAGTGTTCAAGGTAGCTTTCCCCAGTGGTGAAGGATTGACAGCCTCCAGCACAGACACTGCAGAGAGGAAACTCCAAAGCCTCTGGGCTGGGAGCACTGCATGCTGTAACTATGAAGAACCTTATTCCTTGCATGAAACAGCAACGTTACCAGATCATCATCAGTGCTTGTAGGTGTGGATTTCTGATTTATTCCGACTGACTTTTACTTATGGACCTGGACCTTCTGAAAAGATGCCTCTCCTGCAGAATGTCTGGGAGGCAAATGGGACTGTTTAACAGGATGAAATGTCCCTGCAGCAGAGCCTCTCTGGTGCAGATTCCTGTAATGTTTGTAGCTTTCTGTTTGGCTGGGGGTAGGGAATCTCTTCAGAACTGATACTCTACAAGTTGGTGCTTGCTGCCTCTTCACTTGCTGCATGCTGATGCAACCCAGGAAACTGATGGAGACTCAGAGAACTGTTGTAGTTTGGAAAAGAGGGGAGATACCTGTGAGAATCATGTGGTCTTTCTTCTCTTGTGCTGCCCATATCTACACACAGTGAGCAAGTGGGTAACAGCTTGGCCTTTAACTGCGTCCTCCAGCTAAAATCAGAAGTTCGTGTCTCCTTTGCTAGCCAAGTTTCACTGATGCTGTTTTAACACCATAATGTATCCTCTCTCCAACCAGCTTCTGCAAAGTCAGCATCCTACATGGATGCAAGAGTCCCACAGGTTGCTCATGCAGATAACCTAAATGGTGTGACTGGTACACAGAGCTGCCAGAATGAGAACCTTTTCTCAGTTGTGTCATTTGATGAGCTGCATTGTGTTGGGAAGGTCAGCAAAACATCCTGGGTCTGTTTGCCTGTCAGCAACAGAGGGTGATGTGAAGAGCCTCACGTTGAAATTGCTCTGTGAGCCCTGGACTGGAAGTGCCAAGCCTTGGCATGTCATCTGAAGAACTGTCAGGCTCCTGGCACTGCTCCTGTTTGTTGGGCCTGATGGGACCCCAGCAGGGAAGGATTTTAATTTCTTCTCCAGCTGGGAAAACAGAGGCCTAAACAGACTTGAGTCAACAATGCAGACTCTTGTGCCCAGCTCTAACCCAAGAGCTGCTGGTGCCCATCATGGAGAGATTTCAAAGCTAAAGAGTGTAAGCAAGGCACTGAAGCTCCCTCTAAATGTGAATCAGAAGGCTGGGTGACCATCCAGTGGGGCCCCCACCAGTGAGTTGTCAGTAGGTCATGGCAGTGTCAGACGGACAGACTCCCTGCTTCTTTACAAGATGAGAGTGTAACCACAGGGGATGAAGAAGTAGGCACAGCTTGAAGTCCTGCCTGTAGAAAAGGAGGTCCTGCAAAAGCTGTCACTCTCACATTTGGTTTTTCTTTCTGTCTCTCATTCTTCCATCTCCCTGTCTGGCCATTTGTGCTGCCTGCCTGTTTGTTTGTTGGCTGAGTGCCTGCTGAATTATTTACCAGCCTGACTGAATTAAGCAGCAGCAAAAGCAGGCGAGTGAATCCCACCTGAGACTCTTCCAGGGAGAGGGGGGAGTGGAGAAGTGGGGTGTGCTTATGTGGGTGTTGATACATAGTGGTTAATTAAATGTATCAGGGAAAACCTTGGGGGAGGAGAAACTCCTCTGTTGCCCTGAGACAGGGCTGAAGAAGGCTGAGCACATGGCTAACACCAGCTCAGGTGGCAGCGTGCCACATCTCCAAGCTGGGTGGGGGTCCTGCCCCTGGGAGTTGCCTTCAGCCCTCACAAGTGTCATGTCATCCTGCTGGGCTCTGGCAGGGCTGTCAAGAGTCCATTCCCTTCGCTGCATCAGTTGCGTTGTTTGTGATGGTTGTTGTGCTGTGTGGGGTTAATTGGGTTAATGAGCGCATTGTACATTATTAGAGGCTGAATTGACAATTATGCTAATTATTGTGTCTCCCAAAGTGCCACGGTTACTGAGGATGTTTAAAAGGACAGGGGTTCTTGTGCCACACATGCTAAATCAGACCTGAGTATCTGGACTCCAAAGGGCCTCACTTTTAACAAATCATGGTATACTGGGTGTTTAATGTAAGCAAATGTCTCCTGGTTGGCATATCCCTCCCAGCAAGAATGTTCAAGCTTGGCACACAGTCCTTAGCTCGTGTAGTTCCTCACCTGTCTGTCTCTCTCAGCAATAAAGTCCTACAGATGGGGAAAATGAGACATAGGTCTTTCTCTAATGTATCAGGTCTGGTTACTCTCTCACTGAAGCATGCATGCTCCAGTGTGGTTGCTTGCTCCAAGCCAGTGGTCCTTATCCATTGGTGGACACAGTCTTTTGACTCTGAAATGTGGCCTTATCACAGTTCTTCAGACCATAGCACTTGGTTCAAATACCAGAGATCTTCCCATCGAGCTCTGTGCTGAAAAGCAGCAGTCTTCCCACAGGTCACTATTTGCAAAGGTGCAGGAGCAGATTCCAATTTGCAGATATGTCAGTTTGGGCTGTTCTCTAGGTTGCATCACTTTGTCATGCAATTGTTTGTTACTGTCATGTCACTGGAGTAATGCCATCCTGGCTCTTCCTACTATGTAGGTGTCCCAGTAAAAATAACCCAAGGATGCCTTTGTGCCTTTAAACTAGCTTTGGAACATTGTTTCTGGATACTGAGCAATTGCAAACCATAAAGTAATATGGGGTTTGAGAAGGGTTATGTTCCCTGACTCCATGGGCTCCCATGTGATGTTCACCAAGATTCCTGCTGGCTTCAGTGAGAGCAGAGCTGAGGCTGACAATGAGGGGGATGTCCAGATGTGCTCTGAGTTATCCTTATGTTGATCTGAAAGGTGCCTATTCAGAGCAGTATAGTACCAGTATGTGGGCTGTGCAACCTTTCCAAAAGGCTGCTCAGGTGTCTGGTGGTCAGTGTGTGCAGGGCTCCATGCTGGCTGCAGTGTCTCCAGTGATTCCTTAGGCACAGCTGTGCTTGTGCAGGATAGCTATAAACTGGGGATGAGTGACAACCTTATGACATCTGAGGCTTAAACAAGGAACTGATACACTTTTTAAATTACACTTTTAAAAGATGACACTGCTTCTCTCATCTTTTTCTTGGAAGAGTTTAGCAGGGAAAGTCATCTGTCCACTAAGCTCCTTGTGAAGCTGGGAGTGCTTTTGGCATGTACAGTATGGAGCATCCTTGTCTTAAGCCAGCTGATTGAAAACTGGTCCCTGTCAGCTCTGTCTTTCTCATATGGACATACATGCTTGAGTATACTGGGAGAGACTTAACCCCTCCAAGCACTTCTAACTCCCAGACTTCTGGCTTCTTAAAGTATCTCTTCCCTTCCAGAATGTGGCATGTCAGAAGAGGCAACCAATGCAGACTTGTCCTTACTGTCCATAGCACCAGTTTACCCTACGAGGGTAAACTATAGAATACTGTCTCTGGAAGGTGGATAAAGAGGGAGCTGGAAATGGCAAGACATAAGAAGAGCACTGCACGATCAAAAGCACATGCCTCATGAATTTATCATGAACTAACTCTGTGGGACTCTTGCTACATAAATCAACTGATAACTCACCATGTAAAAGATCATATACAACAATTCACCACTCTCTCCCATTTCTGCTCTATCCCTCTTTCTGAAATTCACTGTATGATCGGTGTGAATGTGCTCACACACACTGCTCTGTTGCAGGGATATGTATGTGGCACATCAAGGTAATGGATTTTTCTTGAATACCCTATGCAATACTGTCATGTTGTACATCAACAAAAAGTGATTTCATATTGCATAAAGCAAGAAGTTTAAAAGAGCTGATGACCCTTTTTGGCTTTATTCCAGATGGGGGTCATATGTCTGGGTTACTGCCCAACCTTTTCCAGTAAGTTAATTCCCACTCTTAGAACTGTAGTGGCTGCATTGAGTTGTGCTCTCCTCCATAATGATTACTTACAGAAAGGAAAAAGTATTTTTTCACTGAAGTCCAGCACTCGTCCTCATGCCTTGCCACCATTTTGTGTAGGTGCCTACACTTTGTACTTGCTGTGAAAACTGAGGTATCAGGTCCTAAACTGCTGCTGCACTGAGCACACAGGTCATTTTCTAAGGCTCTGCCGCAACATTCGAGTCCACATTTCTGTAACTGCCCTCGTGCCTGTAACTATTTAATGTATTTCTTTAATAAGAAAGCTTAACTGTCTTGAATCATCAGCAGACATCATTTAGCTAGATTTCAGCAAAGCACTTTATAAGGTATCTCATGAGAATATTGTACTCAGAGAAAACAGAGATTAGCACATGGCTTGTATGGTAGAAGAGAGGCTAATGATGGGAGGCTGCAGAGGAAGGAAAGTCATAAGAGTGGAATACTTCAGTACAATATTGGTGTATTTATGAATTTTAATTCTACAGATTCACTGCACAGCCTCAGGGTTCTGCAGATCCTTTGTACATACAGACATATCAGAGGAGCCGAGGGCCCCTTCGCCTTTATACCCATTGAACGGTATTTGCCTGCTCTAGTCTCTGCCAGAGGAAATGACCCTTTCTGGTGCTGCCATCCCCTGCTGTGTTTCACAGAGATTTACTGCTCTCTGCTCACTGACTGTACTCAGGAGCTGGTATAAAAGCAAATACCTAAGGGATGCATACGTCAGCAAAACTTGTTCTTCCTGATTACTCAAGTTAGGCCATGGATGGCCTTTGTGTCAAAGGAAGGTTTGTAAGTCTGGATCTGCTTCCTCAGATGAGGTCAGAATTCCCTCCTAAGTCTGTTCCTTTTCACGTGTCTGAGCATGGAAGGAGAAAGGGATAGTCCTTCAATGGAAGGACAACATTCCTGATAGCAATGTGGAATGGAGAGCTTCTTTCTCTGGCATGTATAACCCAGCAGAGTGCTGTATGGGAGCATCAGGGTCAGCTGCCTCACACTCACAACACTCAGTGCAGCTGCCACTGCTGGACCATGGCAAAGTTAACCATTGCCTTGTTTGGCAAACCTGGCAGGGAGATGATGGAAGAGATGCACCTGGGGGAGCAGGTACTTGGGCAGAATGACTGATGGAGTCCCAGGTAATATAATTCAGAAATTACAAGGAAGAAAATATCATATGGGGCTGAAAGAGAAGAAGGAACATAGAATAAAATTAAAACAAAGGGTGGAATATTGTCAGAGGATACAGAAAGAGACTTGCCTTGGCAGCAGTCTGAAGAGGATGTTTTTCTTCCCTTTGTCTTTCTCAGCCTCTACACTTTCTCATCTTTCCCACATAGATATCTTAACCAGCTTTCTCCATGGCAAGTCCAGCATTGCTCAGCTCTCAGAGACTGGTTGATCTGTGCTGGCTGTTTTTGTTGAGATGCTCTTCTCCCTCTTCCATTTTCCTATGAGGGAATTTGATACCAAGAACAAACCTTTTGGATCTGTCCCACTGACAGGAGGTGATATGTTAACAGGGAGAAGTGAAGGGAGCCATCCATGCCTGTCACTTCAGAGCCTTTCCTGTCCAACTTATGGATGTTTGCTAAAGAGGTGTTTTGGTTTAACTGTAGCTTATTGGATTATGTGATTATGGCATTTGAATTCTTTATTAGATCTTTTCTGTCTTGGTCCCTGGGGTTCAGAGGGACTTGTTTTCTGGCCTTTGATGTGTTTGAAAAAGTCAGGCTATTTGTATCACTGCTCCTTTGCTTTGATTCTTTGACTCCTCCTCTAGGGAGCATTCTGATGTGCAGAGCTCAGCTTTGTGTGTCTGTTGCATGGGATGTCTTTGTGGTTTGTTTTTGTACCGGGCACAAATCACCCCTCCCGCTCCCTTCTTTGCAAGTTGTCATGAAAGCAGGCTATTGCTGACCAGTTCTTTTGGAAAACTTGTGTTTGCTGACAGCTGTGTAAAATTCAGTATTTTAATGAGAGACACAGTATCTTTGGTTTGAGGGAATAGGTGGCATTGCCTCAATTGTCCATTTCCCCCTCAGGCCCTTTCTCCTGTGTCTGAAAAAAAATCTTATCATTATAATTCACTTATGGAAAGAATATTCTTCACATGCTGCTGTATTTGGTCTTCCCTGTTGGTTTTGACTGAGGTGCTGGGAGAGGACTCCTCCAAACCCCATAGTGGGAAGGGAGAAGATTCTACTCCTGTTCTTTGCCACAAAGCAGCACCCTGAGAGCAGAATTTCAGACAAGGGAGATTTGCTTAGCCTGCAAGAAAAGGTCAGGCCCAGGCGGGTAAACCCTGCCAAGAAGGGTCAGTGTGCTGAACCAACTTATGCTTCATTTGTCACCTGTCAGTGCTGAGCACGATACACTTAATAACACAGTAGTGGAAAGGACAAAGGGGATTTCAGAGGGGAGAAGTGAGGTAAGCCATAATTAACTAGAACACTGAAGGAGAAACTCCATCTTGGAGCTGCTGAGTTTCTCTTGTGAGCTCAGATGTTTTCACACACACTCCTAACACACAGCACAGCCCCTGCTGTGTGCCCTAACATCTGTCCATGGTTGTGCTCTCTGCAGTGTGTCCTACTGGGAAATGGGACCAAATGAAAGGAGGACTGAACCTTTGTGGACTCAGTCAATGAATGCAGTACAAAGATCTGCATCAGGGTGCCCCGAGGAGAACAGTGTTATTAATGGCCACCCCAGCAACAGGAAACAAGGAGTTCCCCTTCACTCCCTCTTTCCCTGTAGGATGAGCAAATGCCTGTTCCTGGTTTGTGTATCACCAATCCTGAATGAAAAGTTACTGCTGCATTCTTGCTTTTCCCAACTGAGAACATGCATGTTTTCTCCTTTAGTTCCTGAAGAGTTTCCAGCCAGTGCCATGTCCCTGTAGAACGTACCTTCATGTACCCATGGCACAGGCTGCTTCAATGTTGAAGCAGAAGCCACTTGGAAACAAGCAATTTGGTGACCTCTTTTTCTCCCCAGGCATAGTTTGGAAAGACCTTTGCAAGGGCTGCCAGTGCCCAAGCAGAGATTTGGTTCCCACATCCTGCTGTGTGAGAGCTGCTCTTGTTTCACGTGGCAACACCTGGCAGAGCAGGCTGTGAGTGCTGAGCCTGCCTTCTACCTCACCCCCAGTGCTTGTAGCCTAAGTGGGCCTGAGCTATTTTTAAAGGAAACCATTCAAGTGTTGTTAACAACAAAGTCATAATGGTAGCCTCTGACACAGCTGGAAAACATCTGCAAACACTTGGAACAGGTAACAGTTTGATGAGGGTAAAGTTGTATCAGACTGCACACGGCTCATGAGGATTAAAAGCCTTAGCTAGTGGGGTCAGCATGACCTCTGGTTTGACTTGGAAGCCCTTTGTGTTCAGGAAATATTGGTAAATCATGGCAGCTCCATGCGTCTGGAGAGTGTCAGGATGTGGGATACCAAACAAAAAGATAATTCACCTGACAAATGTAGCCCTACTCTATGGAATTTTCCTCTTGAATTTGCTCATTATTCAGTTGTTGGATTTCTGTGCCATTTTGAAGGGTGGGGAATGAGTTTTTTGTTTTGTCATAGGTTGTCTTTTAAACAGCTGCCTGCACTTCATAACTGTGGTCACTGTTTGTGGTTAAATGACTAATGTTTTACATTCCCTAACACTGAAAATAGTTGTGGTGCCGATATTGCTGGGATTAGTTTTGTTGTTCTGTTTCTGTAAAGACTTAGGCAAGTGGCTTTCTGCTGATGCAGACAATCATGGAAAGCCTGAAGCTTCATTATTCACAGAAGTTATGGCAAGAGCACAGCAATGACCAAAAGAGTGATTCCCACAGCCAAATAAATATTTGTGAGGTTTCTGTTGCTGCATTTGCTCTGAGCAGTGTCTGTACGGTCAGGATGTCATGATTTTTATGTGTCTGCTATTTTAGCTTGAGGTCTGTGTGGTGATAGACTCTAAGGAGTGAGGAGCCCACCATTTTGTGAATACAGCAAAAAGACAGGTAGAAAGACACAGTATTCTATGTCGTCTCCACCTACTACCTCAGGATTACCATTCAACAACTTTTATTTTTAAATAATTTTATTTGAAATGCCAGGTGAAGTACATTTGGAAATCTAGGTATTTTCCTGATCATTATGGAGCCATTAACCAACACTGCAGTTGTCCCATACATGATGTTGCTATTTTTGATCTTGGGACCACCACAGGTAATCTTTTTTCTTGTCTTCTCACTTTTCTCTCCTGCTTCTCCCTTGAAGCAGGAACACTCAGAGCATGGAGCAGCTCCTAAATACAAAGTACAAAGACAGCAGAGCTTCAGTGCTCCAGCTGTCACTCACAGTGTCCTCTGGACCTGTGTGGTTCTATTTGGCAGAGCACTCCAAACTGCTGCTAGGTGAGACGTCCACTAGAAAGACTCTGGGTTTATGGGCCTCTCTTAATTTTCTCAAATATGCTCTATGCAGAGTAAATAATGTCAAAAGACCTTGTTGGAAAGACCATGGCAGAAGATCTAGATCTGCACAGTAACCTCTGTGCTGGAGACACTCACTGTGCTGAGTCAGGACCTTTCAGGGTTTGCAAAGATGGGGAGAGGGCTTGGGTTTTTAAAGCTTACTTAATTCAGTTTAAATATTTTCTTCCAGTTCCAAACATGATAAGTAACTGCTTTGTGTCTCACTATATCAATCATCGTGGACTAATCCTTGAGCAGGCTTGTTTGTGGGATGTCCAACTGACCTCAATTTAAGCATTCTTGGGAGTTGAGCAAAGAGGCATTTGTCTACCAGTAAAACAGGGGAATACCAGGATTCAAAACTTGGTCTATGCACCACTTTGGATCTGCATAAATGACATCAGTAAGGAGTAAGGTTCTTCATCACGAGCACCGGGAGAGCCTGCAGGCTATAGAAAATGATGCAGATATGAGGGCATGGTAACAAATGCAGGTGTCAATTCATTAACATTATTCTCTTCCCCTAAAGAAAACACTTTCATCACAGTTAGATCAGAGGCAAACACTGTCTTCCAGATTTAGCTGTGCCAGTAAAAGATGTTACCTCACCGACTGATGGTACTGCACCGTCACGGGGAGAGCCGGGCAGAGCTGAGTGTCTTTGAAGCAGCTTCAGTCGCTGGCCACGGCAGATTTGTAGGCTCCGAAGAAAATCAGGGAGTGCTCACAAGAAGTGTTCCTTTTGCAAATGGGTGGAAACACATCCTCTGTGAGGACAGAAGAGGTGGGAGGAGTAACCAAGCAGCTGGGGGGGGTGAGCGCTGGTCGTAACCGGCTGTGTCCTCAAACACCTTTGTACCACTGCAGTGACAGCAGAAAACTGTCTGCATGCTGACACATCTTTTGTGTCTACATGCAAATTTTAGATGACTTCTTTACCTCTCATAAAGCAGCAAAGTTGGGTGGGTACCACTTTTATATAACTTTTAAGGTACCTGCTCTAGGTTATGGGAAGTCAGTGACAGACCTAGAAACAGAGCAGAGAAGTCCTGGGTTTTTAGCTGTCTTCACTAACCATTAGATGGTACTTCCTCCAGATGTTTCAATAAGGGGTGCTATAAAAAGTTCTTGACGTTTCTGTTGCAATTCCTCATTTCCAAAGGGCTGACTGCCTTTATGTTTTTAATATCATTGCTTTGAAGCACCATAGCTAGAAGTGACAGTGCCAGAAATAATAATAACAATAATAATCTGCATAGCACAACGGGCATTTTACCAGCATGTCAGAAGACAAAGGTCTCTGTGTGTTTTGTATTAGCACACTAAAAAAGTCATATTGAGTCTATCTGGAATGTATAGGTGGGAACCTTAACCCCTCATATGCTGAGAAGAAAATTGTGTGCAGACTTGAGAGCTGAAGTAAATGAATAAAAGGGCACGAGCTTCATTCCTTTGGCAGTGGGAGGTCTTTCTGGACCATATGCCTTGACAGCTTTGTTCAACCTTAAGTATTTAATATCCATGTGACACCAGAGTAGTTATTTACAAGTATTTTTCTATTTTCTTCAGTCAAATATAATCGTTCTTTACCATAGAGCAGACAGGCAAAAGCTAATCCAAATCTTTTTTTTTCCCCTGCAAATTCCATTCTTACTTCTACCATGGCCCATGTTCAAAACCCAAACAATAAAACATACAGCTGTGACATAGGAGAATTGTCCAAAAAGGACGATGTCTGAAGGTTTATGATTAGGTTTTATATTCCCTCTGTCTACAGAGCAGCACTTCCTGAATGTTTCTGTGGTGGGAAAAGCATCCCAGCCATTTCCCCTTGTGGATGATGGTGTAATTAGAGCTGTAAAGAAAGAACCCATGACACTAAAAGGCTATAAGTGCTGTAGATTTAGGACAACAGGTTTCTATGGAAACTGAAGTGAAAATAGGACCTTAAATGGGTGAATAACAATAACACAGAGGTCTCAGTTTGGATCGGTCTGTAAGTTGCAGCAAAATACAGCCTGCCTTTCTGGCACTTATTTGCATAACGTTTTCCATGGTGCTCTCCATCAAACATTGCCTCTCCGGCTCTTAATTTTTATACAGAAACATCCGTTCCTTAAAAAAGAAAGATGAGGCTTTTCCAGTGGATGGATGCACCCATTTATAGATGTTATCAAAGTAATTTGAGCTTAATATAGGCAAATAAGCAACACAATAAGTTATGGCATCCATTCTCATCATCAGTACTACTCTTTGGAGTCCTTGGGAGTAGCTGAATATTTTCCTGCAGCTCATGGAATATGAAGTCTTCCCAGATTCTGGTTCAGTGATGATGCACTGGAGAGATGAGGTACCTTTGCACATGATACCTGTGTCATGCACTGCATGCTCAAATTGCCAGTTCTCCATAGCCAGCCGGCTCCTGAAATTCTGCTGGAGTGTTTTTCAGTCTGAGACTTGGTCTCATGTTTGCAGTGCAAGATCCTTTCCCTCAGCTTTCCAGTTTCTGAGGAAATTAGGAACAGTCTCTTACTGGCAGGAAATCTTTCCAGGATTTTCAGTAGAATATGCTCTTACATTGGCTGTGCCATGCTTTAAGCAACATCTGAAAATGCCACGGCTAGAAAGGCTCCAGGAAAAAACAAAAGGGGACTTGGCATTCTTTGCATTGTTATTTTTTTCTTGTTGGGCATTTAACCACAGTGGAAGAAGTAAAAGTGCAGTGAGGGAAAGACTGAACTGCTAGTGACAGAAATACCCCTATGGTCCTGTTTGTTTCTGTAGAAACGGCCATGCAAACTTTGTAGTGATAAATACACAAACTCGGGGATATTTGGGTTGTAAATTACAGCCTTCTCTGCAACTAATGTGTATAAGCTAAATATATAGAAATATATATGTAGCATTAGTACTAAAATCAGTGGCAACCAAACTGGGGCACATCTGTGCAGTAATTGACCCTAAGAGCTTATCATCCCCCTGGCACTCTGAATGGTTCATGGCTCTCTACAGCCTGAAACATGAATTAATTTTGCAAGCAGTGGCTAAAAGTCACATAAGCTGCAGTTTAACTCTTTGCAAACCATCCCAGAAGAAAAGCCAGGTTCATAAAATGCTGTGTCTTTTTCCCTGTCCTCATTGGTGCAAAACCACTGTTCCAAATGGGAACCACTTAAACCAGTCCGTTGCCAGTCATGAAGTCTGAGTCAGGATCCTGGTTTGTGGGAACAGAATTTACAGCAACACCCTGTGTCCAAATTCTAATGATTTCTGGTCTGAAACTTGTGTCCTACCATTTGAGTTTTAGTGAAATAATACAGGCTTCCCTGACTCTCCAGCTTTATGTTGCCATAAATGAGAGAGAAACTGCCTCTCCGTACATATGTCCAGAGTCTCTCCTGGCAAGCCAGGCTGATCCATGGTTCTGGCTGCTCTGCTTGTGCAAGCTCAGGGCATCATCCAGATGCTGATGTGCTGGCTCCAGACAGGCTCCCCACAGAATAAATGGTGTTAAATTCTTGATCTGATTGGCAGCCCTGGGAATTCAATTCAAGTCCCTGGGGAGAGGCAAGAGAGCATTTCTTTTCTATATGGCTATTGTCATGAAAATGAATAAATCCTTCTCCCTTCCCCCCATCCTCAGGTTGTCACTGCCCTGGATTAATTTTGTGTATGGTTTTCATATTCCTTCCCTAGCTGCTTCTTGAGGAGGGGATTGCCTGATTCTGTGTTCAAGTTTAAAGCAAAGCCAAGCAGCCTGGTAGGTGTTAATCCAGGAAGGGAAGATGAGCAACCTGGCTGAAGCCTGTCCAGCCCGATGGTCTGTGGATGCCCCAGTAAAGAGAGGGGCTCGTCGGGGCCGATGGGAGCAAGGCCAGTCCCACTTTAGCACTGGGTTTCCTTTAACACTTCTATCTCATCATCATTCTCTTCTTCAGATACTCTTCTAGGCACATGTAAGTTCCCTGCAGCCGGGCCGGGGTCTGTGTGCCCCCCTTGTGGCCCCGCTTGCTCTGGCTGACACGGGCACGCGGTATTTGCTGCCGGGCCACACCCGGGAAAGGAGCGAGCCCCGCGCCGCGGGCTGGGCCGGGCACAAATCAATCGGGAGCAGCAGCTGGGACCCGGCGCAGGGGCCGGGCTGAGGCTCAGCCATCAGCGAGTGCCTTGGGGATGCTGCGCTGCGCTGCAGAGCCAGCTCGGTGTCAGAGCAGCGACCGCAGGGACCAGCCCTGACGTGCCGATCTGAGGAAACCCATCTAGCCTTTGTTTCAGCAGAGCATAGTTAAACTTCACGCTTCCAGCAGAGCTTGCAGGGGAAATGTGGAAAAAAAAGAGAATTTTGTGCTGAATTTTTATTCACCGAAACTTTCTGCTCTGTCTCTTCCCTTTTGAAGGCAAAAATGATAAAAGACATTTATATTTTGGGGAGGAAATTTTTCAGTTTTGAATAGGGATTGTTAAGACATCTGATTTATAACTAAAATTTAATTGTGAAATGAATGAAGTATTTCAATGGAAATTAAAATCTTGCCTAGAACTCCTTTAGAAAAGGAACCAGTATTTCTCAAACAGCTTTATTTATATGCTTAAAATTACTTACATGTATAAGTGTCTTGCTGAATCAGAACTTTAAAAGACAAACCCTTTCTTATCTTAGCTACAATGCCCATTTTAACTTATGTAAGACATTAACTATAATAGTTACATGCTACCTCTTTTATCTCATAATTATAGGTCTTTAAAAACCCTTTTTTAAAAGTAATTATTATATGGAGCAGGGGCTTTACCTTTAAGTGTCATGTATTTGCATAAAAATTTACATATATTAATGCTAAGAAGTGACATAGGAAGAGAAACAGAATTTCACTAAACTGCTCTGAATTCGGACTCGGTGTCGGAGGTCGGTGACAGCAGCTGTGTTCCCCAAATCCTCGCACAGTGGCAAAACTCTCCGTTGGGCATCGTTCTGTCGGGCCGGCCGGGAGTGCTGACACCTGTGGTGCTGTTGCTGCACTGGGGTGTTAACACCTTGTTGAGCTGAATGGGAAACCTCTTTTTAAGGCAGTTGATTTAGTGATTTCTAATCGGCACTCTGGAGGCTCTCAGAGGTTCTTCTGAGGGCGCCAAAGGAAAGTGAGCCTGTTGTCAATGTGCTTAGATTTGCCACACAAAGCCTAGGACAGCCACCGGGAAATTTTTAGGATCTGCAACCTGGAAAAGTTTGATAAACATTGATTTAGATTGTCAGCAGTTGCAGCAGCCAGAGCTGCTCCTGGTTAGATCTGGACATTTCCTCTCCAGCCTTCACATGGGGTGCTGGGTCCATTCTCAGCCATCCTGTGTTCACAAAAGTGTAAAAAGAGAAAGTGTTCAGGGAGAAGTGATTATTCTTAGAAACATGAGGCAGCTTACATAGAAAAAGAAAGGTTATTCAGGTTGGAGAGGGAGGTAATAATGGAGAGTTATTTCAATTCCAGAAAATATAAAACCCAAACAAACCATAAAATAGCAAAAAACAATTCCAGAAGCATGTGAAAGGAGGACTAGTACAATGATGCATTTTTACAGTAGAAGAGGAGGGAGATACTGAATAACAAATGTTGCTTTGATAGGCAACATTTTTAAAACAGGTAAAGAAAAAGTTAGAGTCACATGCAGAACATCTTGACAAAAGGTAGCATTTGGCCAGGAGTTCAGCAGGATCCAAAGAAGTAAAGAGGAGAATTTTCCAAGGCAGAAAAAACAAGGTATCCAACCCCCTGTGGAACTTAATTGAATGTTGAAGCCGCATTCATGATCTTGAGTCCTTCTCATTGTACCTAAATGCTGAGAACATCAACAGCTGAATTAAAAGGGATAAAGTGAAATAAAATGATAAAGCTACAAGAACCCTCTATGTCAAGGCATAACCTCTGACTTGTGCCCTCTAGAAAGGAGCTTTCCCTCCGGGCAGACTGCTCTGTAATTTGCCCACTGTGAAGCTCCTCACATTTACATCTTTGCAAGGGATTGTTTACAAAAAGGAAAACAAGGGGAAAAAAAAATCCAGTTTATGAAGCCCTGAAATCCCCGAGCGCAGCAAACCCTGAGCCGCTGAACAGTCTCGGTCGCCGGGCAGCAGGGGAAGGCACTTGGCATGGGTGGAGCTGCAGTGCCCGCGGCCCTCCCACACCGCCCTCGCCCCTGTCGGGCTTGGAATGCGGAGGAAAACTGAGCGTGCTTGAAGGGGAAATTATTTTTCTGAACTTGTTTGAATGTTGACGTTAATTTACCATGTTTTGTGAGAAATACTTGAGTATGTGGGAGCCTTTCTTCTCCAAGTTAGTGCAACAAATCTGCACTGACCCAGAGCAGCCTTCCCCAGCACCTCAGTCTCTTAGAGAAGGATTTCTTTCAAAGCACAAGCCTCTCGCATACAAGCTAAATGAATATATTTCCATTTAGGAAGTAATTAATTTATGATGAGTAAGGGCTGAAAAGGACACAGTTACAATGGAGGCACTGGAGCCAAGTAGTATCATCATTTAGGTGCAGCATTTGTATCTGCATATAAATGGCAGATAAATTGTGTTGTTCAGTCCATCTGTGTAACAGGAGAATGGCACATACACAGGTGACTCTAGGGAAGGAAACGGTGCTGCTTTCTTTGAGATCTGCCTTTGTGCTATTTTAAGATGGCATCATTTTTGAATAGCAGTAGTGGTAAGCTTGCTGTGGTTTATAAACCTTTAACTCAGCAGAGGCCCAGGATGAGAAGAGAGCCCACCTACCTGCATGAAAGTCATCCCCCTGCATCTTGCTTGCAGTTTGAATACTAGAAAAGCAGGGCTTTTTCAGCCAAATTAATATGTAAAAGCTAAGCTATATCCAGTTGTGAGACATCTGAGGCAATTTTAGTGTCAGTCTTTGGGATTATGATTTACACCATGTATGCCTTTTGACCATGGCATAGAATAGCTTTAAAGTATGTTCTGACTGAACATGTGCTGCTGCCATCTTTGTACTGGTGTGGGCACGGTGAGAAGCCACAGGCATCTAGAGCAGAGCTTAGTGTCTTTATGAGAATGTACTTTTTTTTTTTTTCCCTTTATGGCTTTGATTTACAATTTTTTTCTCCTTGAGTCACAGTGAAAAAAAAAAGACTAAAATTTTTAAATTTTTTTTTGTGGAAAAAGGCAAAAAAGTGTTATCTTTCAAAATCTATAATAATTGTAAAATCAAGTTTTGGTACAGATGAAACTTATGTACATTCAAGGAACATTTTGGAAAGTTTGGTACATGGCAATACTAGAAAGGGGCACAAAAGGCAGATGAATGCATTTCACAATTTCGGTTCATGTGCACAGTTCTGCAGCCAGGGGCACCAGCGTGTTCCAGAACAACCCTGACTGTCCAACTGGGGAGAGGTGAGCACAGTGTCCTGCCCACACCTTAGGTGAGACAGGCAGAATGAGCCCCAGTTGAGAGGCAGAATAAAGCTGGTGGTATTGCAGGGATGGGATCTCGAGTTTGATGCTTCTGTTGACAAGTACAGCTGGTTTGTGCAATGTGCTGCAGAGGTTCTGTGTGTGTTTTATTGCTGCAGAGGACAGTGCATGCCTTGGCTATCAGCATTAATAGTTGTTACTGCTCAGTGCTGGATCATTATACTCATTTGTTAGATGCAGAGCAGTTGCTGCAGATTACATTGATGGCATCTGAACAGATTAGTGGGAGCTGCAGTTTGCTGCAGGGCAGCAACCCATGTGAGAGAGATTAAGGGTCAAATTCTGCTCCCCAGTATACCATTGTAAATATCAATAATCCAATTGATTTTATCAAAGTAACTCTGGATTTAAACTGGTGTGATTAAGGGCATCTGACCTCGTTGTTTTGTTTGTTAATACACACAGTACTGTACAGCAGCAGTCTCTGTAGTGGGTTTGAGAGGAATCTATAGAAGATATTCCAATACATTGCTAAGATTTTTGAAGGAGTCTAAATAACTAACACGAGCCTTTCATTCACTGCAATGGTCTCGTGTTTAAGTGTCTGAACAGCTCAGCCATACAGTGTAAAATGGAAATTATGTTCTAATGCAGTTTTATGCAGCAACTGAAAGGGAATGCCCCCATTTCTGGCTGAGCTGTGACCAGGCTGCAGGGTGGTGCAGAGACAGCAGGATGCACCAGGTATAGAACACTGATCATATGAGATGAACAGGCTGTGAATGCAAGTAACATTAGTGGTTACTCATGGATTTAGTACTTAGATTTAGTACTTGATCTTATTACCACCAAAGCCTATAACAAAACTTCCCCCAGCTCTAGGGGGAGGAGAATCAGACCTGCTCTGGGAGAGCACAGCCCTGTGTGTGCTGCAGGGACAACAGTGCATCGAAATGCAGATTACACTGGTTTGCTGCAGCGTCAGGGAATCTCCTGGTGGTGTGTGCTCTGTAATAGAAATGTCACTCAGCCTACCTGCTTTTATAAATAAGTAAGGTTATTTTAGTAGTACTCTTGTTAAATTTGCAGCTGCTGAAGCAGCTCTGAGTGGCAGGGGTAAGGCAGCTTCACCCACAGCCACCCTGGATGGCTGCAGGGGTTTGATTCTTGTTCCTCCAAGGAAGAACGGCAATTTTCTTCTCACACCTTCCACCTGACCTTGCAGTTCTCTTCCAAAGCAAATGTTGCAGGGAGGGGTGTGGGACAGACAGATTTATCCTTGCAAAGGGACGTAACCTTTGCCCCCTGTTGCCCTCTGGCTCTGCTGGGAGCTTTGCCTCGCGGAGCAGAAGGAGCCAGGAACAAGTGCCTCCCTTGGCACCAACTGGCAGCGTGGGTGGTTCTGTGGAAGGCTGGGGCTCACAGAGGAACAAGCAAAGTCCCCCCTGCTAAACCTGGGTCCAGAGTCTTGTCACCTGCCCAGAACCATTTCTGCTCGTGGCTGTGTGTGTCTGGCTGCATCCTGCTGTGGGGCTGTTTGCACTGTGGTGGGCCAGAGTGGCCAGCAGCCACTGACTTACTGATAATTCCATAAATAATGAATGTGCCAGAGTTTAATGGGATGGCTACAGGGCCCTTATCCAACCCTTTCAGGATAGGGTCTGTCTTTGAACCATGTGATCTTCTTATCTTTGGATTTCTGGATTGCATCAACTGCTGATTCTTCCTGGGAACTTGGTCCTCCCACGACAGTCACAAACCTCTCTGGCCTGAATCCCACTGAAAGTGATGGGCTCACAGTCTTGTGCTAACTTAGACTGAAGGATCTCTTATTGTGGCTGAGTTTGCCTTACTGACTGCTTGCACCTTGGTTCTGGAAGACAACTATGTGGAGTCCTGTGCTGTTGATTTTAATTAACTGTCTGAGTGGAAGGAGCCTCCCGTGGAAGTGTTGAAGCTTTAACTTCCTGGAGAGGAAAGCTGTTGTGTTGTGCAATGGCAGCACTGAGTGTGCCAAGGCTGACTTAGCTTGCAGGTCTGAGGAGTTTCTGTTACCAGTTACTCCATTCATGAAAAGAAAATCCCATTCATCTTTCTCTACTCAGTTCTCCCCTCTGTAGGCTACAGGGATTTAACCCACAGCATTTAGAGTAGGCATTTTGAATCAGTCATTTGCTTCCTTGACTGACCCATTGTATTACCCTGACTAGCAGCTGTGTGCTAGGACTGCTAACCTTCAGTGCATTAGTTTATCTCCCAATTTTCTGCTCTCAAGAGCTGGGCTCTGTAATAGGCCAGGGAGGTTAGAATATCTGTGTGAGCGTTAAATGGATTTATGCAGCTTTGACACAGCCAGAATCACTGCTTCTCAGCTCTGTCATTGTTCCTATAACAACTTAATTATTTGATTTCCAGTTGCTACTGTATTGTTGTTGTAGGCACTGTATAAACATAGAAAAAATGATGGCCTCTGCCCTGGAGCTCTTGCAGCCTTGCCTACACAACAAGACAGCAGACTGGTGCAATGAATGGATATTGCCAGACAATTAAAAGTGTAAAGCAGCAGTTGGGTTTTAGCCTCGGGTCCTCATGGCTGTCAGGTGCCAGTCTTGTGGTTATGTTCAGGTTTGCCTTCTCCTGGGTGCAGTTGGGAGACCTGCTTGTGTATCGTTTATGCAAGCATACATGCTCTGTTTTGTGTTTAAATGTTGTAAAACGCGGGTTTAGTGCACAGCTTGAATGAGACAAAAGCCCAAGATAACTGGTGGGGCACTGTCCTGTGCCAGGCAGAGCCTGAACGGCTGCTGACAAAAGCCACTGATGGATAGTTGATGGTTTTCCCTGCCCTGACCCAGTTTCATTACAGAATCTGAGTTATCACAGTATCATCCCCATGATATCCCTGACTCTGTTGGCTTCCTCTGGTTACTCTGACCAACATACTTTAGTTCATAGGGATGTTGGAAAAAGGAGGCTCTTGTAGATGCTTCCCCTGACTATGGACACATGCAATAGCTGCTCTGAGGCTGATTTTGATCCTAGGAGGTGTCTACTCAAGCAGTAAATCCAGGAACATGTTCTACACAATTAGTCACACTGGGCAGATAATGAACTCAACAAAAAACACTCAAAGTCAACAGTTGTGGCAAGTTGTTGGCAAATATTCCAGATAAGTAAGGTATTCCAGGAAGTATTGCAAGTATTCTGGTGTATAGTATGTTTGCATAAACCATCAGATAAGGCTGTATTACACTGTTAAAACCATGATTGAAATTATCTGTTTCTGGTTGGTTTGTTTTTTGCTGGTTGTTTTTTTTTAACAGTTTTGACTTGAAAGGCTTGAAATTTTAATAATTTAACAAATTGTGGTTAAGCAATATGACTTTCTGTCAGTACTGTTGCAGTGATAAGAAGTCATAGTACAAAGGCAGATACGGTGCTCTTGGTTATTAGTGGGCTGTATTCCAAGCCAGGCAGGAGGAGGTGAGGACACTGCCTGAGCTCAGGAAGAGCCAGGAAGGATTGCCTTGAGGGAAAGCAAGATTCTGCCATCAGCTGGTTCCAGTGAGCAGCTGCTCCGCTCCTGCCTCTGGGCTCTGACTTCCTGCAGCTGATGGGTGGTGTTTTGCTTCTGTGTGAAACAGCAGCCCCTGCAAGGTCCTTCCAGGCATTTCATGTGCAGCTGTTTGACTAGAAAGAGGGGCGGGGTAGCAGAGCGGTGTTGCAAAGGAGGAAAAAGGAAGGGGAACGTGCCTCTGCATATCACTGTGCTTTAGGCACTGCTGCAAGAGGTGACTGTCCCATTTTCCCTAAAGGAACAGTGAAATCTGCATAGAATGCCTTTAAGAAAAGGCCTGCCTGGCTGGGGAGGTTTGTAGGTATCTTGGTATAACAAAGAGGTGAATCTTTCCAGCACAGACTGAGCCCCAGGCAGAGCTCCAGACAGGAGCTCCCATTTGACATTGTGTGACTTGCTTGTAGAGATGTGGGGAACCACAAGCTGTACAGGCATTTGCTTCCTTCATAAAACCTAATGTGCTCTGCATGACACCAATGAACAGGGTTAATCATTTCTGTGTATGTCAATCCCTCAGGCACTAAAATCTGATGAGAAGCTGCTCTGATACTTGTCTCTTAGTGCTAGAGTCTGATGTGTCACAGTTTTATAAAACTGGCCCCTCTTATTTTCATGTCTTCTTCAAAAATCAGTTTTTCTTCCCTTTCTTGCTTTCATTTCATTTCTTGCATTGCTGGGCGAAGCATCGTCTCTTCAAATGCATCATCCTGCACTGGCATCCAGGTTTTTTGGCTGTTCTTGGTTTCAACAGACCTTGCAGAAGACGTTATTTATATCACTGAAGTTTGCAGGATCTGACTTGTCTTCATCCATATGTAACTAGTAACTCTTTGATAAATTAAACTTCTACCCAAGTAAGCATGTAGAATCCCATCATCTTTGGAGTATGTGTTCTTGCTCCCTAGTTTTGAGATATCAGCAAGAAACAGGTTTCTTTTGGTACTTTATTTAGCAGACAAAAGAAACAAGCCATATCACCAATCTCTGATATAATTCAGCCATAAAAGCCAGTGTTTGTGTTTTTTGTGTTCCTTGTGTGGAGTTGGAAACAATCACCAAAGTATTTTTTTCCAACATTAGAGATCTTTTCTGGCACACCAGCCTTTTTGTCTTAACAGACTTTTTTTTGTGATCTGGCTGCTTTCATGTTATTTTCGTAAGCCCTCTTTGCTGACCCTAAACTTTTTGATATATTCAGCTTTTGAAGTGCTAGTTGTTATTGCCCATTTTGTTCTGGCTTCTCTGCTGTTGTTTTCTTATTGATGGCCTTGCAGACTTCTATCCACTGGCTTTTAATGAACCTTCTCTCTTTCTGAAGCTCCTTCAGAAATGATGCATTATATGTGAGATTACATGTAATGAGGAATCTTTGCCTGTCCAAAGATTTCTATCTCCATGGGACAGGTTTGTGTCTGGACTTTGCAGGAATGCCATGGATAAGGAGATGGTCAAGAATCCTGGATTTCTGTGCTGCAGTTGCAGGCTTTGGTGGGGAAAACATGAAAGGTAAGTACCACAGCAAAGGAATATGTGTAAAAAGCAGTCAATAAGCCTTTTCTTGTCTTGAGTTGGACATAACAGTATTTTAGTTGAAATCAGTGCAGCAGCAATTGTACTTATATATGGCATAGGAAAGCTGGCAGAATTGGGACCATAATTTTGACAGTGATGGGCTTGAGAAAAACAGCCCTGAGCTGAACAACCCCTTTACAAACGGCCATTTCAGGTGAGGCTGTGCAGGACAGACCAGGCTTCTCAGCAAACCTAATTAGTCCAGGCAGAATGCCATATTAACACAGCTGCATTGCTTCTAGTTCCTCACTAGTGCTGAGCAAGCTTAGCTGGAGTTATCTGCTTGGCTCTGTGTGGCAGAGATTGATCCTCCTCCCTGCCCACTGCTTTGGTTACTTCTCCTTTCAGGAGGGAGATGAAGTGACTGTGGCTTTGTGCCAGCACAGGTTGCTGGGCCATCTGTACTGCCCTGTATTGCTGGGCCACCCCTCTTTGTGAGCCCTGAGAGAATGAGGGGTGTCAGCAGAGCCCTGGGACTGCTGTCTCTGGGAACACTGCTGCTAACACTGGGCACACACCTCATCAGTTTGCTAGGAAGGTGAGACTTGTGGTCTGAAAACCTGGGTGGGGTCTCAAGAAACACGCTAGCAAATAAATGGTTAACCAATAAGGCTGAGCATAGAAATAGGATGGAGGAGTGTAATTACCATGGGATAAGCAAATGATTAGAGTGTTATGATGCTCAAAGTATAGCCCTAGAGTCAGGTGCTTAATTATTAATATTATTATTCATGGATGGGTCTTTATGATGTGGGAAATGAATATTTCTGGCACTGGAAGGAGATGTAAGACACCAGTTTAATATGCCAAGCAGGGCTTACGAGAGAGCAGTGTGCTTCATATAAATTAAATCTACCCGTTAGCCACGTGTTCTCCACTGGGGATGGATTCTTCATCTTCTTGCTTCCTAAAGCTACTCATAAAATGTGAAATTAAAAAAAAACCCCTCCTTTTAATATTTTTGCAGGTAAATCAAAATGTTCAAAACAGAGGAGAAGGATAGGTGCAGGAAGACATGGGTGACAGCTGTGGGCTCAGGGGAGGCAGGGCTGAGAGCCTGGTCTAGGTGACGAGCTCAGGACTGTTTTTCAGGTAGCACTGGCTGTACTCTCCTTTCATTCAGGTACCTCATAACCCCACAAATCCATGGAATGCATGTGGTTGGCAGCACATGTTGGAGCAGACACTAAGCAGCACTGATACAGCTTTTGTGCTGACATAAGCATGAGCTGCAGCATCCCCAAGGCCAGGCACGCTAATCTTTGCTTGGGAACTGTTGTCAAATCGGATGTTTTGGTGTCTATTTGCTGCATTCTTGTGCTGAACTCCTTCATAGCAAAGGCTTGTTTGTCTGGGACACAGCTGTCCATGAGGGTGATTTGGCTGATGAAATCTGTGGACCACTTTGGAGGCCACTATGTAAAGGTCTGGATTAGTACTTATTTGTACAATCTTACAGGCTAGATTCAAATGGGCATCCCAAACACATCCAGGAAGAACAGCAAATGACATGGCTGTAGTCAAATAAAAGGAAAAGGTTGTTTTGCTTGGCCTCCAGTCACTGAGGGCCAATGTCAGCCTTTGCCAACTCAGGCATTAGCTGTCCTTGGAGCAAAGGAGTTGTGTCTCTGTGTGGATAAGGGGGTATTAGTAAAGCCTTGTTCTCTAGGCAGACAGTACAGAATAGAGCAGAGGGAGAAAAAGTGGTATATAAAGTGTTGTAGGGAACAGGCTGTGTGCATGCTGAGCATGCTGCCACACTTCTAGGTGAGGTTTCTTCCCTGTGGGTATCTGGATTTTTGGCAGTGTGGCTGTTGAAACTGTGTTCATCTTTCACTCCAGTCCTAAAATCATGTGCTCTTGCAAAGTGCCTCTATGTGTGGTAGGGCAGAAAAGGAGTGGGAAAGATACCTCTCCTCCTCCTTCCTTCCCTCTCTCTGTTTTTTTTTTTTTTTGCTTTATTACAATCACAATCCTGCTTTTTTGATCTTGCTTCCTGCAATATTATGAGGACTGCAATGGATTGCTATGGCAACTGGCCAACCAGGCCTGCATACTAAATGAAGACACCTCCATGAGGGCTCACAGGGGAAGGAGATAAAAGTGTAAACGTTGCAAACAAACAGAAGAAACTCCAAACAAGAGCAGTAGCACCGTGGATGGGTTATACTGTGACACAGGGTGGAGGAACACAAGGATTAAAGCTCAGTATGGATGGCCAGCCTCGGGGCCAGGACTTTTTGTCATGCACCAACAGGATAGAAAACTCACATTCTTCTCCTCCCCCTGTCTTGCCACAAGCAGATATCCACCACACACGTGTGTCTGTAACTATAGGTGACTGCTAATTTGCAGGGAGTTGGGGGGGTGGCTGTGTGAAATCAGGGATGCAAATGTTCAATTATTGCAGCTTGACAGTGATGAATGGAGAGGGGAAGAGGGGCTGCATGGCTGGGTTCCTCCTTTGGGTACTTCTGTTCTGGTTGGTCTGAGCTGCATCCCTGTCCCTGTGCCAGTGGCTCTGGGGAGTCCTGGGCAGGAGCAGGGAACACAACAGAAGCAAAGGGCCTATCTGGCATGGGACAGGGACAGCTGGCAGTAGGGTAGGTCTTTTCTGTTTAATAAAACCGGGTAGAGATGTTGGTTCCTGAATCTCTGGCAGAGGAGGCAAAGAGGTGGGGGGGTATGTTTTTCCCCAGCATACTTGTCTTTATCTCCACCTTCATCTCTCTGCTGTATTGGATGTCCCTCCAATCTCCCACCCACAAGCCCATATGGCATTTCCCCCTCCCCACAACTGGAAGGAGCCAGCCTTTTTCCAGAGAAGGAGGAGGGGGGCAGCATGGTGGGAGGGAGGGGGAGGTTGGTGCTGCTGTTAGGGCCAGATGGCCCTAAGGGGCTCACTCTGGCTCAGACCTTTTCAGCTCCTTTATCTCTGCTCTTCTCCTTCCAGCAAAATGGGCAATTGAACCTGGCACTGCCATTAAAACCTCCAGGGTACTTTCATCCTGCTGGGCTGTGAGATGAATGGGGTGACCCCAGAAGAAATGCTGTGTATGGAGGAGTCTAGCAGATGTGTGTCCCAGGCTGAGGCCTGTTGGAGCTTGGCACAGAGCATGAGAGCCAGTGCTCTCTGAACAGGTCCAGGAGCCTTTCCCAGTTTCCCTGTCTTTGCTTTACTGAGCACAGACTCCCATTTGTCTTCCATGGGGTTGCATTGGGGCACAAGGGATGACAATTTTGCCCTTCACCCAGAAGGAAAACCACCATGTGTTAAACCAACATTTTTATAGGCAGGGCAAAGCACTTAGTCACCAGACAGCCTCTTGAAATCAGGTGCAGAGACACAAACCTGATAAAGGAGGAAATTTCCACAGAGCAGAACAGGTGACAGTGAATGCTGGAGAAAGGCAGACCTGTGTATAAATGCATGAACCCTGCTGAAGGACAACATGCAATGAACAAAGTATGTATTTAGCAGTACTTTCACCCAGTTTTAATGATCTGGAATCCTGCACAGAAAATCAAGCAGTGTTTTTGTTCTGGGGCTCTGCTTTTGGCAGTGCTGTTTGCAGACACTTACAAACTGCCAGCCAGCAGCAGGGCTGTGCTGCAGAGCACTGCTGGGACAGTGACAGGGCCAGCATGTTTATGGCATGATGCTGCATACAGTGCTCCATACACATCAGCTCTCCTTCACAGTGTGTCTTTGCTGCAGAATTAATGGCTTTTTTTTGTATTAGCATCCTCCTTGGCCTGTTCTAGACAGCCACACTGCAGAACTGCAGGTGAGTTGACTGTGCTGTTTTATTCTCCACCAGCTGCACTGTGAAGTTGTCTGGGTTCACATCCTGTAGCTCTCTGAGCTGTGCTAAGATGAACCACTCTTGAATATATTTTTCACTGTGTTTGTTCTATCATATACTGAAGGGTTGGAGAGCTGTTGGAACTTAAGCAATTCAGTGGATTTAAGTTACCAAAATGAGAACCCCTGTGGTGTTACAAACCTTCCTGGGCACCACAGTAGCATGTAGCTAAAGTCATTGTGGGGCTGCTCATGGCAGGCTTATGTGTAGCAAGGAAATCTCATCCCACTGATATGTGCACAACAATAACAGACTTGTTAAATCTGAGATGCTGAGCAAAAGGGTTGCACCACTGATTCTTTCCTCTACTCCCTGCAGCTGGGGTATAGCTCACACATTTGCATGTGTCACTGTGGCCTTCCTCCTTCTCTGTGTCTGTGCCCCAAATGGGTGTCACCACAGTCCTCCCACCATCCTGTAACCAGGTACTCTTTCACATGGGAACAGAGACACTTCAAAGATTTGCAGAAATGGCCCCTAATGCATCAGAGGAGTGGCACGGGGGGGCTAAAGTAGGCAGTGGGCTCAGCCTCCTGTCTGGTGGTATTGGCAATACTAAGATAGCAAGAAGCACCTCAAATACCAGGACTAGTAACAACTACGTACATTTATAAGTAGAGTTTCTGTTTATAACGTGTGTTCAGCAGGGTAGACCTGTAACAAGTGTTCTGAATTAACCTTCCTGCTGCACACAAGCCCCTTTCAGTGTGGTAGCTTTGTAAAACACTGGATTAAACTCTGAACCTCTGTAGAGGCTGGGGAATGCTGATCCCAAGACATCAGTCTGAGGAGCTCTGCAGGAGTCAGGCTTTGATTGCCAGTGCTGCGTTCCCACAATATTCTGCATCCTTCCAGAAGTGGGCTTCAACCCTGTGGCCCTTCTACAAAATATTTTCAGTCGATTTTACTTTGCCATTTGCAATAAGTTGTTTCTTTGCCAGTTTCAATGTGTTGTTATTCCATTCGTGGGGCTGTACCAGGCTCCCTGTGGCTGGTAATTAAACACACTGGAAATTCTTGTGCTTTCATTTTTGACCAAAGACCCTGGACTGGCTGGCACAAAGGGATAAGGTTTGCTGACTTTGGTGCAGGAGGCCCTGAGTTCAGATTCGCTTCCCTTTCTCAGCACTTTTCTCTTTCTAATGAAAACAATAAAAAGAAGAACGATGCGATCAGAAAACACTTGACAAAGTACAAAAATATTGGAAATGGGATGTTTGCTGCAAAAAAATGGGATGAAGTCAGAACAGGCTGAGCCTTGAAATGGGCCAAGTTAAATAAGCAGCAAGTCCTGATAACTTGGCCCTTTTTTTCCAAGGTTCATACACCCACATATGGGATCTCAAAAGGGTGAGCCAATGTAACCCTAATTGTGTCTTATTTATCTTGGCTGCTTAAACAGCTCACCATGCTGTAACTTGGCCCCTTCCACAGTGATCGCATCTTTATACAGTTGACCTTTTCTTCCCCCTCCAGTTTTCTGTATGTGCTACAAGTTTTCATGTCAGATATAATTATCTGAACCCCCGTAGGCTGTAAGGATAAGGTTTCAGCCATTTTTGGCAATGGGGTTCTTTCCCAGGGCTGCAGATGGGTTAGGTGAACCAGATGTACTCAGATAAGTTTGTTGCAATTTCTTTCTGGTTTTTGGGTTGTGCTTCAAAGGACGGCCTCTGTGCTCAGGGGTTAGTTGCCTTATAAATTGTAACTTACATTTTTGCCTTTGTGATGAGGGTATTTTTCATTTCATTGAAACCGGGCTTAAACTATCATGTTCTTGTAGATTCTTTTCTAGAACTTGGGAAGTGACAGTTGCGTTTGTTTGCTGGTATGTAAGTGCTTGGACTAAGCTTGAAAAATAAAATATTGAAATATTTTGGAAATCAGAGGCAGCTCAGTTGCTGCTGTACTGTATCACCTGCAGCAAGCTCTGTGTAAGGGGCTGCTCTGTGATGGGACCAGATTTACTTGAGAGATAAAGACACTGCCTGGGTGTCAGGGCTGTGTGTGTGCAACTGCACAACCAGCCTTCTGCCTTCCCCTGGGCCCCCACAGCCACTCAGCCACTCCTGCAGCTGCATCTTAGTCTGATTCTTACAGATTACTGGTGGGCTGGGAAGTAGACAGATTGGTGAGCTGGTTAATTAATTCTGTTTTAATATTATTATTTATACTGAGAGACTACAAAGAGCTGTCAGAGGTCACACTGCCCCTTTCACTGGGCACTAGAAAAGCACATGGGCAGGACTTTGGTTTCTATCTCAGTAGACCTATCTCAGTCGTGACCCTGATTTTGCAAAGAGGGAATGAGGGAGATGGAAAGTAAGGAATTTGGCCAAGGCTGTGCAGAGACTCTGACGGAGCCAAGAAGTAATATCAGCTTCCCCCACCCCTGTGCAGGGCATTCATTGAAGTTTTCTCTTTTAAAATGTCTCCATTTTAGTAATTCCATGCTGAGTTCCAACCTCTTTTCTCCCCCCACGCCCCCACCTCTCCCGTCTCTCGCTCTCTCACCCCATCCCCTCAGAGCCACGATACAGTGTTCGCTAGGAACGGCATCATTTTGGACACAGCACAAAATGTGTTTCAAGTGATAGCTCTGTTCAGCTGCACCACGTGTAAGGGGTGGAAGGGAAGTGTAAAGAGCTCTGTGGCTTCTTTGTGTCAGTGAGTTGGTGGGGCTGTTTCTCCTCCCTGCAGATGCCATGCAGGAGCACCTCCTGACTTCTGTTAGAGCCCGTTCCCTGACAGGGCCACACACGGAACTCGCTGAGCCCCAGCTGCACTGACTAAAGGCCGTCAGAGCCCACAGTGCTCAGACCCCTCAGGAACTGGCTCCAATTTTTTTTTCAATTTCATGTTTTTGTCTGTTTGGGAGGTGACCAGTGGCACTTAATGTGGGTCAAGCCTGGCAAACTGATCTCCATGGCAACCCTTAATGAATGCCATTGGCTCAGTGGTTCCATCCCTGCATCTCATTAAATTTCAATGACTTTCATGGGGCTCGGACATGTAATTAATATCAAACACATGGTATTCAGCAGGATAAGGTTTAACAGCAGGCAACTTGTGCAGGAGCAGGAGAGTGACGTGGGGGGGAATGTTTGGGCTCTGTCCCCAAACATGACAGGAACAGACAGCCCGTGAAAAAGAAGCGGGAGGCAGAGCCTGGCGGTTGCTGCTCATGGCCCAGCAGAGCCACTGACGGGCTCTTTAGCCCTGTCTGCTCTGCTGCAGATTGGGAACCAGTTGTGGTCGGGGCTTTGTGACCAGTGGCCAATTGCTGAAGGCAACAGAGAACCACTGTAGGAAACGGGGTCACATGAGCTGGCTAAAGAAAACTCCTCAAAGGCCCGGGAGATCAGAGCAAACAGCTCAAGGCAGGAAAACAAATGCAGTTGCATTTGTTGGGTTTCTTTTCATTGTGCACAGGTACAACCTCGGTGGCACATTGCAAACCCTCCCTGTCCCCAGCACAGCTGCATCACAAGAAACCACCATGGACTGGGAAAAATCTTGTGCTTATCATTGGAGTTGGGTGAATCATAAGACTCTTCAAAGCAAGGAAGAGAAATTCAGGCTGGAGGTGCAGCAGTAGGAGCAGCAACCACAGTGTTTGCACAGAGACCACCTGAGCTTCTCCCCATCCAGCTGCACAGTAGGGCCAGGGGAGCCTTGTTCTCTAGGGGAAGGGACAGATGCCAAAATACAGGGGGGGAGTGGTGAGGAGTGATTTTTGTCATTTGCCAAAATGAATTTGAATTTCTTTGGGTTTGCATGACTCTAGTGAAGATCTCAGTCATTTCAGCTGTATTAAAATCTTCCAGCATATTATCTCACATGGATTAATGTTATCAGACATGAAATGAAACAAAAAGGTGGGGGGAATGGAGGAAATAACCTCTGCTAATTACTAATATGCAAAGTGAGTAACAAGATGAAGAAATAATGTGCTATCAGATACAATCCTGGGGTTTTTAAAACGAATTATTTCATCTTCAATTGCATTGCTGCTATTCCCCAGGGAATAATATACAATTCCCACAAGGATGTGAGGGTATAATTCAGTGGCAGCTCTGGTGAAGTTATATTCAGTTTAATGAACGTCGGTGGGAAGCTAAGATTGAATTATTGCCCGAGTGCTCTGTCAGGTTGCCTCATGTTGTTATGCAGGATATAAAGAAAATTATTATTGACAATACTAAGGAGATTCATTTTGTCTGAGTGAAGAAGGTAAGGGAGGTGTATTGAATATGTGACGTAGTGGGAGAAGGTTAATCATGACTGTAATGTGGGATGGGAGATCGATCATGCGTGGATCCCAGGGATGGGTATTTAATGGGGGTGTGACACAGCAGTGGAAGTTTTACTGGCCAGGACGTGGGGAAGGGACAGAGCTGGAGGGAATAACAATGACTTACTGTGTGACTCGTAAATAACAGTGTGGGGAGGATGGTGTTCAAAGATCCTTGTGCCCACTAGAAGGTGCAGCAGTGGGGGGAGAGTGCATGGGATTTCCGACAGGGTTGGGGTAAATTCAAGGCATCTCTCTATGTGTGCGGAAAAAAAACCCGGAGAGCCTCTGCCAACTTGCAAATGCCAGAGCGATTTACACTCGTCCTCTCTGGCCGTTGGGTGGCAGCATCTCGATGTGCAAAACGAGCATCTCCAGCGCCCTCATCCCGAGCATCCCAGAGGCACCCTCGGAGGGCTGGGAGTTGGGACTCACACTGAGAAACACCGTGCCCAGGCTCCCGGTTACAACATGGTTATGGCCTTCAGATGTGCCTGGGGAGGTTTCGATTGGATTTTAGGAAAAATGTCTTCACTGAAAGGGTTGTCAAGGATCAGAACAGGCTGCCCAGGCACTCGTGGAGTCGCCATCCCTGGAGGTATTTAAAGACTTGTAGATGTGGCACCTGGGGACATGGTTAGTGGTGGACTTGGAGTGCTGAGGGAACGGTTGGACTCAGTGATCTTAAAGGTCTTCACCAACCTAAATAATTCTGTGCATCTGTGGTGCTGCAAGTGAGGTGTGGCAGAATTCTAACCCAAACTCAGTTTCTGTAGGTCCCACTTTATTTCCCCATGTGGTGCAGCCGGAGGCTCCACTCACACACTCTGGGGGGTTTGCTCCCAGGTTTCTGGGAGACCAACTCAGAGCCTGGGAAGGGTGATGTTGGAACACATTGCCATGTGCCAGATGAAGGATGGCAGAGATTCTCAGGGTATCCCTGTACTGGATAGGCAGGTGAACCTTGGAAGCTTTTTGTATAAAGCTGGAGGGCAATGAGGAGGATGCTGGACAGTGTTCTGAACTGGCCTTGCACTTGCTCAGGGCTCCACATCCTGCACTGGAAGAGGCTTGCTGGCCTGCAGCTGTGGTTGCATGTTGGCATGAGGGGTGCTCTTGTACAGTTGTCTCTCCAGCAGTGAGCAGATGATGTTTTAGACTTACTTAATGTATCTTATTTTCTAGTCTTCTGCCTGCTTCTCCTTCTCTAAATGCCTTTACTATTCTATTTCTTTGGTTCTTCCCTTTCTTCCCTTTTCTCAGCCCACTCTACTGCTTACAACATAGGCAAATTGAGCTGGAAGGGATGTCAAAAGAGAAGCAAAGGTTTTCTTCTGACTCAGGGCAGGTTCAGCTCTTCCAGGGTCACTCCTGGGAGATGTCCAGCCTGTTCTTAGAGCTGTCCAGGGATAGAGCTTCTGCAGCCTCCCAGACAGTCCAGTCCTATTGCTTCATTATTCCTTACTGTAAGAAGTGGCTTCTTGGTGTCCTGCCTGGACTGTCATTGGTTCATTCTGCATCATTTTTTATTACTTCCACTCACCATGGCCTGGGAGCATAGATTGCTTCCTCCAGTTCCCACATCCCTTCCTGTGTTTGAGTACTTTGTCATATTTCTCTATAGGATTTTCTTATTCCTCAAGAGGATAAACTGAACAACTTCCATTCCTGTAATTTGCATAAGAACTTAGCTGGCCTCCTTGGCTCAACAGAGCAGGAGACTCACAGACCCATCAGTTCTAGGTGTTTCCATGGACATTCTGGACTTGAATCAGAAAAGAGAGAGGTATGAAAATTACAGAGTAATACTGTGCAAAACTGTGCAGAATTGGCAAAACTAGTTTTTGCTAAAACCAGATTTGAGTGTCTTTGAGATCTCCAGATCTGTCGAATTTAGTTGACGTTGATCAATGAGTTATAAGTAATAAATAAAATGTAGTGTGCGGTATCATAATGAATATTTAAAATTCCCACAATTATTAATGGAGAGACGAGCACAAACATGTAGTTACACATCCAGCAGGATTGTGTAAGATCTGTTTTCTCAGAAACCAGCTGATAAGTGATGGATGGTTTGGAAAGAAGGATCTGAACATTTTCAAACTTCCAAGAAATGTTTGCTTAAAAACAGACATTAGAAATGCTTTGTTTAAAAAAAAAAAAAATCAATCTCTTTCTTATCTTGCCCTTCCTACACAGGAAATTTATGAGTTACTTTTCAGGATTCCAAGTCGCACAGTTCTAATCAAGATTTCACTACACCCACTCAGAAGGCATTTGAGGGATTGTTTGACTCATCAAACTTTCCACATTGAAAAAAGTAACTTCCAGTTCTGGGTACCACTGAGGTAAAGGGGTGTTTTGCATCTGGAGCACTGGCCAGGGCCCATCATCAGTATGGATTAGTGTCCATAGATTAGCACCTATTAGAAGGAAATTAATATACTGAAATTCAGTGCAAACCATTATAAGCAAAGCAGCTGGTGGTCTTGTTTCAGCAAATTCCATTATCTTGCAAAATAGGAGATCTGTCAAAAAAATCCTTTTCCCATTTTTTCTTGTTATCCGCAAACAACTTCAAAAGCAGATTAAATTCAGTCTCCTCGGGCCTGTCCACCACATTTCACTTTCATATTTTCTTAGGAAAAAATCTTACAACAAAATATGGAGCTGATTGTTTCATTTTCTCACCCTGTCACTCAGGGTGTTTGATGTGCCTGTTCAAAGTGCAGCACTTGCACTCAGCACGTTTCCATCACAGACGGGAGGAGCGCCCGGTCCACGCCACCCAAACTGCTCCAGTGGTGGCACTCAGAGCAACGTGGAACATTCCACTGGTTTCCATCTGCTGAGATGACAAGAGTGAAAGGCAGAGAAATTCATAAATAGGCAAAAGCAAATTCTCTAATGGCCAAACCAGAAGATATTCTCATAAACCATCTAGAATACGTCAAGTAAGAAGAACCCACTGAAGGCAACCTTGTCCAGTCTCCTGCTCAAATTCCTCATCAAACATATTCGAATTTTGATATCCTAGACCTCACTGTCAAATTCCTACACTGTTTGTTTTTTCCCAAAGATTTATCCAAGTCCCATGGGTATCTTTGTTCTTTTCTGCTTTTCTAAGTGCAGTTCTGCTTAGAGCATCTCACATTCCTGACATTTCTCTTTATTTTATTGCAAATAGCAAGAGACAGTCTTCAAAACTGATGCAAAATTTGAATCTACATTCAGAATCATAATCACAGGACAGGCTGTGCTAAAATGGAGCTGAAGTTCAGACTATATGTCAGTAATTTAACAGTAAAACACTGCAATGTGTGTCATCTCAGAAGTGTGCATTAACATACCCAGGGAATTCAGAATTGAGATAAAACTTTAAAGGAATCCAAATAAAGGAAGCAACAAAAAACCACTGAAAAAACACCAAACTCTACCTTGTAGAGATACAGATTTGTTACTATCATAGAGATGTCATAGCGCCTGTGGGCAAAATTAAGCAGATATTAAGACACACTAGATTTTGCATATTAGATTTTTTTAAACTAGGATTATTCTGAAAATGCTGCTGATACATTAAAGCACCTCAATCTTATTTTTTCTTTGTGAGCCAAATAGCAAAATATATTTGTGAGTTCACCAGGAATTCCTACTGTAAAATTTGAATTCTCAGGTTTTATTCTAAGGAGTTGCTAAGCTTTTTCTTGTGAAACAAAGAAGTTTGGGTTTTAGGAAAGTCCATTTAATGACAGTTCTGCTCTGAACTTGGGTACCTGGCACGTGAATGGGGTGGATGTAGATTGATGTATGGAGAGAAAAGTGAAATCTGCAATGAGATTTAGTGTTCTGCAAGTGTGGTGATCACAGACCTGACGAGAACCTGCCAGTCCCATCCTCAAAACTGAGAACAGGCACAGAGTGATCACACTTTAATGTTTTGGGGGTTTTAATTTTATTTTTTTAATGGCAAAATGTATGAGCCACAGGCAGGACATGCCCCTGGTGTTCAGATACTGAATTGGCTTGAGTGAGACTTTCTTACCCCATCCCTGTCTCTAGGCAGATTCTCGCAGGTCTGTTTACATTCTGTCAAAGTCAAGAGGAAGGAAAGTTTCCCCTGAAAGCAGGCTTTTGCTTTTTCCTTTGTTTTGGGGGGTGGGGGAACAGGAGATCTGCAGAGGTGCTGTTTCCAAGCTTTCTGGCATGGAAAACAGTTGCTGCATCACACCAGACACCACTTTGACTGCTGCAAGGGAAAAAGGTGCTTGTTGAAATCTGCTGCTGCCTGCTTGGAGATCAGATAAATGCCAGTAAAGACAGATAAATCAGAACTGGGACAGCTGCATTCCCTGGCAAAAGGCCACTGTAGTTAAATGTGCAGAAAGCAGTGGGCTTGGGGATTGAAAAGGGGAACCATAACGGGAAGATGTAACCTGTGAAGGGCCACTTCCCTTCCCTCCAGCCTCAGGGTGGCAGTGAAGGAGATGCCAGTTCTCCCCTGGGTGCTGCAGGGCACCTGTTCTTCAGCCATCTCATCACATTGTTGTGCCTGGCACTGAAGCTGCTTCCTGACAGAGGATGCAGCACTAGTTCCCAGTTTCCCAGGACACTGAGGGACCCAAACTCTGTATCTCAAACTCACCTGTCCAAAATCTCATGCTTGGCACCAGGCCTTTTTTTTTTAATTTTTGTTGTTGTTGAGAGGAAAGTACCTGCTTGTACCTGGTAGAAGATCAAGCAGATTATCACAGCTTTGTCTTAGGGACTGAAGAATAGAGAGCAAACCAGCAACTGTGAAGCTGAGGGAGGAGAATTCCTTCAGCCAGAGCCCTCTGGGCACTAGTGCACGAGTCTGACATTGGCGCCATCTGATCCAAGCTTGCAGCAGGGAGTTGGTGTAGAGCCCTGAGTCAGGTGTCTGTTATTGCCTTGGGCATGGCACTTCCCTCATTTCCCACTCAGGGGCTCAAAATTGCTACAGGCTTGGCATGGATGGGGAGTCGTGGTCATTGAAACAACTCAGCAGGTCTGGTTCCCAACTTCTGCTTACAGCTCCCTGCCAGGGACTCCAGCTGAGCTGCTGGTAGTGTGGAGTGAAAAGCTGGAAGCCCAAGGTTTCCCAAGGCTCCTGCCCAGTAAGTGTTCTGGCAAATGAAGCCTTGTCACTGAAATACAGTTCCAGCCTTGTCTCTGGAAGGATGGCAAGGCCCTTTTGCTGTGTGTGAATCTCTCTTGTATTATCCAGTCAGCGGGTTTGGGGGATCTATGCATTAAATAGATTTATGTGTTTAATAATTATTAGTTTCAAAGATTTACAGTGCCCTGCTGCTGCTTCTGTGACTCTGCCTCCCCGGGGGGATAAGAAAGTGAAAATCTTTCATCAGGGGAAAGGAAAAAATTAGAAACTTTAAATCTTCCATCATTTGGAAAATAGGTTGTGGAGAAAGGAAACACACATTCTCTGAATGTTACTGGTTAGGTGAGCTCATGTGAGTGTCTTGGGGTTGCACATTATCCACATGTTTAGGGAACGTGTAAAGATCTGGATATGTTTATCTCCTCCCACTTTGTTTTAAAAAAGACATTTAGACAAGTTAGGGGCATAACCAGAGGAAGCTTCACAGCTGTTCTGCCACTGTTTTGTGGTGCAGTGACAATTTGATAGAAAGAATCAGCCTTCATTCATCAAGCAAAAAGGAATGGGATTTACCAATAAGAAGATACAGCTACTTCTAAAACAGCCTTGCTTTTTTATGTCATCTTCAAAGCTGTCTCTTGGTCTGTGCTCATATCAGCTCCAAAGCTGCCTCATGCCAGAGCAAGTCCCATTGTGTGAACTGGCCCTTTTAGTCTCCTTTTCATGTAGAGTGATTATAGTCACTATAAAAGCAAAATGGGAACACAAAGGGGAATTTAAGAACTGAAATGCTTGTAGGTGAACATATTCCTATCTGGGTTTGTTGCAAAACCAGTGCAGTTTCATTAGATAACAACAGTAGAGGCATGAGGAACTTGGAATGCACCTTACAGAAATTGAATTTGGATGACTCATTTTGAAATGAGAGTTAGATTTGGAAAGGAAAAGGAAACCATTCTGGATTACATATTTATAACAGTGAAAGTGTTAATGAATTTCATGCTAATCCTGATTACCTACAAAAATTAGAGGTTCACAACAGAACTTAAGGAGAAGTGGCATGAAACTGGAAAGTGTGTGTTGCTTCTGGGAAGAGAAAATTTAGGGAAAATGCGTATTGTGAAAGATGAGAACCACATAGTAAAGAATTATGTTTCTGGAGTTTTCCTGAGGCCTGGGCATGTCCAGGGTCCCAGAAGGATGACAGACATGTAGAAAACACCAAAGTTCCTGCCCCAAGTGCTCCTTAATTTGAAACTAAATTTGTGAGTGCCAAGGACAAGAAGTGCCTGGTGACGTGGCAGAGCTCTGAGAGATGAGCAAACTTTATGCCCCTGGAATGCTGAACTCTGGGCAATCTGCTTCCCACCCCTGACCTGAGTAGTTCCAGTGGCCTCGGTAGGAAGGAGTCAGGCGTCTCACCTGGTCAGCACACCTAGATGTCCACACTGCAGTCTTGCTGCCAAGCTCATACTGATGTTAAGGAGCCTGTGGAAGAGAAGTTTATCTTGAAATCTGGCAGCACAGAGAGGTAGGTAATATTTGAGTGAAGTTGCCAAAAGACCCTCAGGGCCCTAGCAAATTGCAGCTTTTGAAGGACTAAGCTGCATTTTTTGCTCGTGATCTAATTTTAAGAATCCCTGTGGAAAAATCCCTTTGTAATTGGCCTTGCAACCTTGGGTTGATAATTCAGATCTGATCAGCATGGTCAAGACAGAGTCTTGAATTTTGGTTCATGAACAGCAGTCTGGAGGAGCAGATAACAAACAGCATCCAAACCAGGCCCTTTATGCGCAGGGGATTGAATAAAATGTGCTTCCAGGGCATCAGCAATGCAGCATCTGCATCTCTGCCACCTCTCCCTGCAGCAGCTCAAGCAGCTTCTGGTCTGGCACGGACAAGCACAAGGAGTGCCCATGTCTAGGTTCTGGCTGGCAGCTGCAGGGGCTGGGTTGGCCCACCCAGAGCACCCACAGGCAAAGAAATTCAATCCCTGCTCCTGGTGCACACGAAAAAACCCCTTCATGGACACTGCAGTCCGAGGAGTTGGCTGTGTTGAGAAGGATGTTTAAGCTGCCTACAGAGGTTTCATGTGGTGCAAGTGGTTTGCAGGGGCCGAGGCTTTGCTCTGGTTGCAGAAGAAAGCTGCTCTTATGTGTGGTAGATGAAGAAGAATCTGGAGGGCTGTTCCTAAACTTGGAGTGATCTGTACTCTCACTCCAGCCACTTTGCTTTTCACTTGTAGCAACGGGGTCTTGCACTCAGATAACCAACTCAAAGCAAGCTGATGCTGTTGTCCTGTAGTACCTGGCACACTCTGCATCATTACACAGGGACTTCCCACTCCCAGCCTCTCTGTGGAACTGCAGGGGCATGCAGGACTGCAAAGTCCCTTTTTCACCAGCCTTTGGGAGTGTCACTGCCTGTTCACATGGGAGCTGAACCCCCTCTTGCACGTGTTACATTTTAGCACCTTTAAGGAGTCAAACATCACCCCGTGGGGGTGGTGGTCTGGTCTGGAATGGCCATTTGCTGAACTGCTTGTGCAATCCCAAGAACAAGAGGAGGAAAAGGACAAATGGGGAAGAGGGAGTTTCTGTTGTTGGGAGGGGTGGTAGGGGGGTGTGTGGCAGTGAAGATGCACGTGTGAACTAACAGGCTTGGAGGTCTTCGTTGTTTCTGTCTAAATGTTTTTATTTATTATGCTGGAGCTAAACATTTGTTTTTTCCTGTTGCTGTTAGCTCTCCTTTTTGTGCATGCTCCTGACAGTAAACATGCTTGTTCATGTAGATAGTACATACATCTATTTATGTGCCTACAGCCTTCAAGGGACAAATGAGGACACAGGACTTCACAGCATCCTACATATTAAATGCTTGCTGCAGTTGTCTTTTTTTATTTTTTTCCTCTAAAGAAAAAAATGTTTGAATTTTTCCCCCCTGCTCTGATTAGTGCTTATTGGCCAAAGGTGTCTCAACCCTCTGTGGCTGTAATCTGACATTCAGGAGAGTGGAGACGCAGATGAATCATTTTCTTACCATCACTGCAGCCAGAGTGCTGCAGTCTGTGTCCCTGCCCTGGCTCCCAAATAAGTAGTGGACAGACTTATTTTGATTTCCAAAAGCCTTGTTCCTCAAAATGCTGGAGGCAGAGGAGAGGGGATGATTACTGGCATGGTATTACTTAATAAAAGCAGGGGTTTGAGTCAGCTCCTCCTGTTATATTTTCATACCCATTTTGACTTCAGTCCAGAGGTGCTGTATCTGTTCTGGGCACTTGGTTCCTTGGTAAGCCCAGAGTGGCTTGGATCAGCCCCTCCCAGTGACAGTCCCCAAGTGCCCATTGTCTTGTACCTTTAGAACAGAAGGCAGGAATGGTGTTTCTTCAGATGTGGCTGGAGTATGATCAGGATTGTAGCTCTGGCTCAGCTGTGCTGAGCTCAGCACACATCCTGTGTGATGTGTACAGGGCCCAATCTCAATAAGATCTGGATCGAAAACTTGGCTTTGTTGAAGTCAGTGGAATTGCTTTATTTGGGTTCGTTACTTAAACTCATCTCTGGCAAATGCTGAAGGTTTACAGTAGTCTTGTTTATAGTAGTCTTCTCAGCATATTGCTAATGCTTTTGCAACACACTTCTAATAGGACTACTGTTTTGTTATTGTCCTTCCATTGTTATTGTCAGTACCATTGTTGTACTTTTAAGATAACAAAATGCTATGATTTAATATTTTTAAATCAATTCAATTAAAATAGGAGAGTTGCATTTTAGGCATTATGTCAAGGTGTGCTTAAAAGCATGTGACTGCATTTACACAATTCTGCAGGTGAAATGCAACTTCATTCTTTCAGTCCCAAATAGGAATATGTAAGGAGTATAACAAACAATAACATCCCTTCATAAGAATGGAGCTCTGCAGTATGTTTTCCATCAGGCTGTGCTGAGAACCAAGGCAGTTGCTGTTTATGCAGGAAGTTCATTCATAGAAATGTAAAGGCACAATGAATAGCAAAGGAGGGGAACAGTGATAAACTCTCTGTGCCACTTAGGTGCTGCTGAATGAGTTTCTGCATCCTCAGCTGGAATGAGAACCCAGGATCTCTGGCACTTGCCATTTATAGCACCATCTTGTATGGTGACCTGGTGACTCTCTGTGGAAAAGAGCACTCAGAGGATTAAAAAAGTCATTCTTGGCTTCCTCTACCTTTCTTTAATAGCTTTGCATAGAGAAATGTAGGTATACCTGAGGAGGATTAGCCTGCTCTGTATCTGCATGGGTTATTCTTGTATCACTGTAGATACAGAACTGCATGGCAGCAGTTTACTGAATTCTTCTGTCGGGCAGTTGAGACAGTGTTAAAAAGTAGGTCATTTGAATGCATTCCTGATAACAGTAATGGATTCACACATCAGCTGGCTGCTCCATACACATGTAACCCCTGCCCAATGTCACCTCCAGAGTGGTTCACTCCCAGGCCGTGGAATGTGCCATTTTGCTAATGCACATATGCAGAGTTTGCATTTCAAACTGAGGAGAGCTGAGAGCTTAGAAAACGCTGGTAATAACTATTCCCCAAAAAGAGTCTCTCAGACCTGGGCTCTACATGGCTGGCATATATGAAGTGGCATCAGGATTAGAACTTGCTTAAAAAGCCCTATGTTACTGGGAGGCTGTTTTATTAAACAAACAAACAAACAAACAAAATGAAAAACCCACCCCACAAACAAAACAACCCTCTTGCTCTTTCTGGAGTACACACACCAGAGGATGGTGTGTTCAGTTCTGGGCATGCCTGTGGGCTGCTCAATCTCTGTAGCACCCTTTGGAGCATCTTTGTGCTTCCCTGGTGCTGCAGCGAGCGCTGCTGGAAGGGGCTGTGTCGTGACACGGCCCCAGCTCCGCAGGCCGGGCACTGCAGGCTCCGTGCCCAGGGGGTGCAGGCTCTGTAATCAACAGCTCTGTGTTGATTTGCACAAGTAGTTGCTTCTTCCTACTTTCAGGACAGCTTGAAACTAATTTCTGAATCTTAAATACTATATACAGTTCCTTCTGCTGCCCCCCAAATGGTTTAAAGCGATTGTGCCAACCAGGAGCAGCCAGGAGCTGTGGGTTACGTGTCTGGCTGTTGCTGTTGTTAAGCCACTGGAAGTAGCAATAAACCTCTGCCCTCCCCAGATCAGCTTCTCAATAAGCAGCACTGAGTTAGGGAGCAGCTGCAAAGGCAGTTAGGATAGTAGGTCAGAAAGACAGTGGCAGATCAGAAAGGCAGTGGCAGAGCTTGGGCCGAGGAATTAGTGTCACCGTTAGCTGCACACAGAACAAGAGCTGTGAGCAGGGGGGAACAGAGACATTTCTACCCACTGTATGGAGACATTGCAGAAATAGTTTGGTTTTGAACTGGAAGAAGCAAAAGCAAGTCTAATGTCTTCTTAGAACCCACTTGTAAAACACCAGGGCTGAGATAGGTGTACTTTGAAGTGCAACTTAGGAAAGCCCAAGAGATGAGCTAAAAACCTACCAAAGTATAACAGAGGCACAAAAACCAGTTAACTCTCTGCTAGTTGACTGTGCCATGCAAGGAAGAGAGCATTTCTTAGACTGTAGAGTGTCTCTTTCCATAGCAATGCTGGACAGTGCAAAATCTTACTTGACAGGTAAAAACAGTTTGGTTAAGCTCACACACAGCCTTTGCCTTCCCCCCCTAGGTCTGGTATGATTAAGAATTGTATGTGTCTCTTATGTGTCTCTATACTTAAATCTTACATGTCTCTACCCTTAAAAATATTGTACTGTTGGATTCACTTTTCTTGTCTAAAGATTCAGGAATTGCTGATGAGACGAAAACCTGCAGCTTTAGAGAGAATGTATCTGAAGAGTCAGCAGTGATACGCTACCGCAGGCGGTTTCTGTGCATGCCTGTGGTAGGAGGTTGGCTTTTCCAGCACAGCATAATGCAGCAAGTTGATGGAAAGCTGAGTGTGATGCAGGCTTGGCTAATTGGAGCACTCCTGGGAGGATGTGAATTGCACAGTTTCCATAATGAGTCGAGAGAAAAGATAGTTTACATCCCCTAATGTAACAGCATCAGGACAAGATTAATAGCAGAACCAGGGCAGCGGTGTCCTTCATTATTAAAGGAACTGGGTCTTGCTAATGGCATTGTGCTGGTTATGGTGCTGTGAGTCAGTAGGCAAAATCCCTTCCCTGCATCTCCCCTAACTTTCTTATCACCAAAGCCTAAGATTATAATGGACACATGAACACAGAGATTTTTCTGTTATGTGATGCAATTAAACTGTGGTTCAGCTTCCAAACCACACTGGAAATGGAGTCCGTGGATCTTTTAATTCTGCTATTGCTTTATAAAGGGTCTTATTGGGAAAGTTAATGAGGAGTCATTAGTTTGAGGTTAGGGAGGTGGACTGGATTTGTGTAAACATGCCGTTTTCTTTTGTGTTTTGAGCACACTATACACTGGCCAGGTTCTCAGTGATATTAAACTGTATCTCAGCCTAGAAACTGGGCAGCACAAATTTGGAAAACAGTCACCTTTTTTGGCAATTGTTAACCTGGAATGGGATGGCAGGGAGTGTTACAAATCAGCATGCACCAGACTTGACTGGGAGGCTTTTGCTCTGAGAAGCATTGTAGGGTTAGAAACCAAAACAGGTCACTTTGCTGTCATTTCAGATATTTATTAGAATACAAGCTATGGTGTTGTTTACAACCAGAGAGGAAAAGATCTGTAAGTCCCCACTGCTCTAGGTAAAATATGTGCCTTTTTGCTGCTGGTTTTGAGAAAAATCACAATGAGCAATTTTTTATGATCTGTGCTGGCAAAAACGCTGTGTGTTTTTCAGATACCCTGTTTGTGGGAGGTGCCTTTGTCAGACAAATACTGCTTGGGTTAACACTAGATAAGTGTCTCTAATCCCAGTGCATGTTCAGTAAAACCTAATCCCATCCTGGTCAAGGTTTCAGTGCAACTTCAGATCAGTGATGTATGTTAATCTGTATCACCTCCCTGGGCAGATTTGTGTCTGTGTTGGCACAGGCACCCTCAGCTTTCACAAGACATGGTGCTGACTGCCCAGACTCAAGGCTCTCTTTGGTGCCACACAGACACTACCATTTCCAGTGTTTGGTGTGGTGATGTGGTGATAGCTCTGGAGGCCCCAGTTTGCTCTGTCCTGTCCTGGTGTAGAGGCTTGGCAAGCTCCAGTCTTGGCTTGGAACGATGCAGAAGGTGAATCTCTAGTGCAGTAACTGTCCCTGAACAAATCCCTGCAGTAAATACTTTGTTGTCACTCAGAGAGCGCAATGGCAGTCCCGTGCTCTGTCTGGTAACTGAGAGGGGAAACTTTTGAAGTCAAAATTACAAAAAACCCGAATCTTCCATAAACAATATAAGTGCAGTCATCTGAAGAACTCTTCTGTGCAGTTACCATGATTACACACCTATGGAGCAAAGAAACCAAGTGTCTGGGGGTGCTCTGGGCATACAGACCTCCTTCCTTGTGGCAGTCCATGTGTGCATCCAAAGCTGGTCACTTAACCACCTGCCTGGCCTGCTCCTAGGAGTTCATTTGTTTCTTACTGTGATTGCCCGGGTCATCTTAGAGTGCTTGTAAACAGAGCACGTTTCCTTCTCTCTCCCTCTTTGTTTTTTAAAATGGAGTTAACCACAACTCAATATTTGTATCATTCAAGCTCAATTAAAAGCACACACAGAAAAGTTCACGAATAGTCTGCTTCTAATGAAGAGGCATACTTTCATAACAGCCCATGTTCAAAGATACTTTTAACAACGGGACCGAAGGATTTACGATGTAAGTATTTTAGTCATTAGAAAATTGGAATTGTTTCTTTGGAGAAAACAAACAGGCTCTGGGCTCTTCCTAAGAGCAGTATGAACTCAGCGGCTGGCAGCGAGTTCGCCCCCCTGCAGGATGAATTAATGATAAAACTGCTTTCGTTCAGAAGGGAATTTTATTGGGCAGGATGCCGGGTACCAACACAATGAGGTCTCCAGGCACCCCTCCCTCTAGGGGTCTTCAATTACACTTCGTAATGAGCACTGTTTCATTAGTGAGGAAAGCAAAAGTCGGCACTAATTAAAATTAAATTAGGATACACTCAAGTTGTGTCACACAGTGTGCTGAGATATTAATAAAAAGGAAGCTGCCTTGAACAAGCATGGACCAAAGGGTCAAGTGATAACAATTAAAATATTGGATGTGATGTCAATGCTGAATTTTAACACTCCAGTTTTGGCTTCGTGTATGGAAAGATGATGTCTGGAGTGGTTTCTGTAAGTTGGAAGAGGCATTGCATCTACATCTGTCAACATAATGTCTGACAGAACGTTTTCCTAAAGCTTGCATACTCGCCAGAGTATTTCACAAGAACACATGCGTGTGCACATGTGCCTGCAATGTGCTGTTCATGCCTGCTGTTGAGCTGACGTGTGAAAATAAGATGTACATTCCACGTGAAAACCCTGCACAAACTCCTGCTGACACACAAAAGGTGTCTGCTCGAGCACTCGTGGAGCGAAGCAGTGCATCTGCATTGTTACATATGGATACCAGGAGAGGAGCACACATTTTCTAGCTATCTGTGTCACATGAAGGCAGTTCCTTCCAAGAACAACTGAGTTCTACTCCCAGCTCAGCTCCCTTCCTGGGAGCACTAATACTTCATTTACCTTAGCACTTGTGTGATCTCGTGACAGTGATCCTCAGAGCCTTCGCAGATGAGCTGCCCTTATGTTTAGAGCATTGCTGAGCTTCGTTGCTTGTTCACCTTTTAAAATCTGCAGGTTTTACTTCTTTTGCTGTGCTCTGCCTCGGTGCCTTCTGCTGCTGCTCCTTGTCCCCACTGTGTGCCAGCAGTGCAGGGCAGGCACCCCCCCAGATCTCACTGCAGGCCTGGCAGAGCACAGTCACCCCAGCTCCAGTTCTCCAGCTGCATCGGTCTCAGCCTGTAGCTAATTGTTCAGACTAGTTGTTGTAAGCATTTTTGAGGAAGACTTACTGCCCAATTTAACTGTGTGTTTAATTAAGTTGGTTCCAAAGGCATTTGCCAAAATATTAAAATATATTTGACCTTCAAAATGGATTAAATAGGCATGATGTTCAGCAAGGCAAATTACAGTGAACATCTGTACAGTTTGTGTTTAAATATACACACGTGGAGCTTGCTGAGCTGGTGAATGGATATGGAATATTCAGCACACACAGATGGTAATCTAGAAAAGAATTTGTTCTTCTCGGTGAATATATTCTTGCACATGAGTAAAATTGTGGCCAAGGCACCTCACGCAGTGTGGATCCGTTTGCCTTGCAATAATTATTGATGTTTGCTGTGGTGCAGCCATAGGTTGGGCATGAGACTTGGGTGGAAAACTGAGCAGAAATAGCATCCTGATGTTACATAAGAATCCTTGGAAGTTCAGGCACCCAACCACCAGCCCACCCAAATGCCCACATCTGTAGAACTATATTTCAGTGGAGTTGGCCTCATCATATCTTTTTGTGCTTTAAGTCCTCTTCCCAAGTGTTAGGACAGTTGGTTTCCTTAAACTTGCTGCTTGCTTAAATACTTGCTGGATGTCTCCCTGTCTGGGTGTTCCCATTGTGGCAACTACAAAGAAAGCTTTCCATCCTGTGGGACTGTCCCTGTGCATCCAGGGGAAAACTGGCAGACTATTTAAGGCCCAGCTCTGAAAGCTGACTACTTACATTTCCTTAATATGTATTTACAAGACAGATCATGAAGCCTGTAAATATGTGTTACAATAAAAACATCCCTAATGTGTAACTGAATGCTCTGCCATAACCATTCCACACGGCAATAACCTGCCTTGCAACGATTTCCTAATGTCTGGCTTAACAAAGACTCTGACTTCACTGGGTCATTTATTTACAATTCTATAAATGCTCTACCTTTTTAGTACAGTCAAAACATGCGTTTGTGGATCTTGTGAGGGTTTTGTTTCTTTTCTTGTTGTATTTGATTGTAATGACATACATTTATACTGTGCTTTCAATTCAGGAGACAGAGATATAGCTCAGATAAAGTGCCTGTGACTTCACCACCAACACAGAAGTTGCTCAGAGGTGGAGCAGAGCATCTGCTGAATACAGCACACAGACCAGGTAAGAGAGTTTTCAGAGGGATTTTTAAATTTAGGGATTTTTAAATCCCATGTCCTGCCCAGAAAATCTGAATTAACAATCCTGAGTTGTTGAAAGTGAGTATTAAATCTGCTGAGCAGGAGCCTGATCACCCGGAGAAAGATGCAAAGGGAAAAAGTAATCAAATCACCAGAAACCATTCCTTAGCACCTTAGCTTTCCTGGATGCCTCCAGACATATGAGACCTAATTCTGATGAGCTTCGAGGCAGGACAATCTGTGAGCCTCGTGGTTTTGCTCAGTGCTTCAAATTATGCTGTAGCTCTTTGTAAAACTCTTTGTACATGCTCGGAGTTAAGCACCAGCCCAGTGCTGCACTGCTGAGTCCCGGGCTGCAGACAACGAGCATTATAAAGGAAAGATAATCCTAAACTGAAGTTCGTTAGCAGTAAGAACCGACAAGGAATTCAGGGGGGTTGGTCACCTTAAAGGAAGTGAACCTGGGTCTTTCACATCCCAAAATCAGTGGAGACACAAGGCTGGTGCTGGTAGTCTTGGGAGATACCCCCGGCAGTTCCAGGCAGATCCATCCCATGACGGTGGCACACGGGGCTCAGAGCGGCTGTCGCGTTCTGTGCAGCACACGGGATGGCTGAGATTTCACCCTCTAGAGCCAACGGTCCGGCACTAAAGCTGTTAAAAAAGAAACGGGCGGGGTCGGGGGAAGCGTACTCTTCTCAAATACATTTCCAGTCAGTGTTACTCCTTGTCCTTTTAATGTGCACTCGGGAAAGGTACAAGCAGGCACGCTGTGGATGAGTAAGCAGGCAGCACACCAACATGCACACACAGCACTATTATCCTGGCGTGCCTTGTACAGGCATTTTCTTGCTAGTTCCTCTTGCCTTTCACTTAACTTGCTGGGGATTGCAAAGGAACACGCTTCTGTGTTCGCTTATATTGAATGACTGGATGATACAGATCTTTGCTCTGTTACCTAAGCCTGCCTGGTCCCATTCAGGAGCAGAGCATTTCTTTTTGTTGTACGGGGGTACTTGCTTTTGCCTGCTGCAGCCCTTTCTTAATGGTGAATGGAGAGCGAGTGAGTGTGGGTGTGTACGTGTGTGTGAGTGAGCTTTACAAATCCCCTTATAGACACCCCTTTGGCAAGCTCTTTTATGAAATTTTTATTAGTATGTTCAGCAATGTGCATGTCCTCAGGAATAACAAACAGCACAGAGAGAATATATAGCCACTCAAATGGTCCAGGGGCTTCAGAAGGGAGGTGAACAATGCTACTTTAAATATTGCAGGATGGTTTACAACCCTGAGGGAGGTGGTGTGGGGGAGGAGAGGGGAAGAGCAGATGGGCACAGTGTCCATTTAAGGTGGTCTGGCACAGTTATTGGTCAGCAACAATGTGATTTATATTTGGAGGCTCCTTCCAGCCCTGTCTCTTGAGTTTGCATATATGCCTGTCTCTGAAAACATTGCCATGGATTTCAGGGGGTTCTCCAGCTAAGCTGTGCCGCAGTGAGTAGGTTTAAAGATTGACAGAATGTTTCAGTGATCATTTCATGTGTGACATGGCTGCCATGCCCTGTGTTAGGGGCTGACCCGGCAGGTGATGCTGCCCGCCTTCGCTGCACTAAGCCAGTCTCAAATCACAAGATGTGTGCCTGTCATGGGGATCTGCTGAGCTCAAAACCTCTGGCAGGACCTGAAAAACATTCAGAAACGTTACTGGCCATTATCCCAGACACCAGACTGGCTCCAGGCTGTGCAACATGGGGAATGAAAAAACTGTGTTATTTCGGGCTTTTGGCTCCAGGAACTTTGGAACCACACAAGATCCTTGCATTGATTGAAGGTCCTGGTGTTTGAGTAATCCTTAACATACCCATACTCCTGTGCCTCATACTGCAGGGCTCTGAGTATGTGCAGTTTTCCCCCTGGGCAGTGGGAGCTGAGGATGCTCTTTCATCAGTTTGAGCCGGGGAGGTTATGCAGATTCTGGCAGCCTTGGCTGTAAAAGAAATCACCAGACTGTGCTGGTTGTATATCCCCAAATAATATTTGTGTGATCCTTGCTCCTTTTAGAGTGCAGGAGCTCTGAGGCTCGTGGACACTGAGCTGTTGGTTTCCTTGGGAGAAAAGGGACCTGATATCTACAGCAGTGCAGGTATCTGTCCACAATCAGGGACTGCTAAATTTCATCTGCTAAATTTCTTTGAATAGGATTGTATTTATGTTTGCCAATTCTCCTCCCCAAGTGACTCATTAAATCACGTTAATCCCTTCACTCCAGTCTGTTCTTCTACTAAAATCCATGTTTTCCTGTAACTTGCTTCTCATAATCAGCCCATATGCCTGTGCTGCCATCTGAGGTGGTCAGCAAATGGAGTTTATAGACTGGCAACAGGTAGGTCTCAGTGCCTTCATTTCCACTCACTGGGTGATCCCCTGAAAGGCCTACGACTTTTTGCCTCAGTTTCCCCACCTGCAGAATTGTTTATTGCACTGCAGGGCTTCACACAGTAAGGTCATCAAGAGAGCTGATATATAAAGGCTAAGGAAGAGCATTTTTACTCACATGAACCTTGATATGCCAACAAAATTAGTCTCATTCCCCTGGTTTACTATCAACAGTGGTATCAGACTCCATAATAAACTAAAACTGTCCATGTAAGAGTTCTGGTTTATCTGTTTGCATTAGGATTATTCTGTTAATTGTCATGGCAGTGCAATATCACCCAAGAGCCCTAGAGATGAAGTTTCCTTAACTTCAGAGTCTTCAGGCATGTGTTTTTTGTATGGAGAGACATAATGGCACATGGAAAGAACAGTGTTTGTGTTTCTCTAAGTGTGAGATGACAATGGATTGTCAAGTATTCAGCCTTCATGCTGCTACAAGAATAATACAAAAGAAACAGGGCATCATACTGAACAGAGACTGAACTCTTTGGGGCAGGAACCATCATTTTATAATGTAGGCACCGTCTCCAGCATGGTAGGTGATGTATCCCTGAGGTTATTTAGCATTCCATCAGAAAAATGTCATTATTGTCACCACAGACTTGCCTGTGTGATGAGATGTACATAGAAAGGTCTGATATTTTAGGGTTATATGTGCAAAACAGTTGGCTGGCTGCTGCTTGCAAATCCAATTTTGTCCTTATGCATTGACATGCTTTAGCTGTTCTGGGGTCCTGCAGCCTCTGACAGGAAGGGCTGTATGACAACCTTACTCAGTTTTCTGATGTCTAGAACCTGCAGACACAGTTAATCCAATGGACCTTAAGGATGTGGCCAGGCATGTACAGTATCCAGCCACTGGAGTAGTCAAAATGGGTGTGACCCAACCAGAGGCTGGAAAACCGCCTGACACACTTGGCAAGTGATGTAATTCTCCATTCTCAGGAGGAAATTCTTTACTGAACCCCTCTAGCAGTGAACTTTTGGCCTGAAGCTGCAGTTTGGATTGCACAAGCTCAATAAATGTGTAATTATAAATACTAGAGACACACTGAGCCCCCCCCCCCCTCCTACAAGTAGGACCTGTTTTAGAAGTTGGGAAGGAGCAAAGATCCAACCAGTGAAGCCATTGCAGGAGCCAGCTGCTCTGGCAGAGAGCAGCCTCTGCTCGGGGTGTGGGCCCTGCAGGAGATGGCTCCTGCCCAAGAAAGTGTCACCGGTCATCCTGGGCATTGTGGCAGCCAATCAAGCCAGCAAAGCCATCAAACATTCAGCCTCCTCCTCAGGTCTTGCTGCTTTGAATTGGCTGCTTGACAAGTGTGTGGTAATTCTGCTTTTACCTGAAGTCATTGCCTAATTTAGAGTTTGTTTGCAGCTCTGCCATTTAGGAGCCAGGGTTGGATGGGAAGCCCACGGCTGTTGGGGTTTCTCTGATGTGGGAGATGGTATCACACAGAGGGGGAGAATCTCTACTTTCATAAAATATCAGTCTCCAATCGTGGGTTTTTTTTCTTCCTCTCTTCTTAAATTAGAGTGACTACAATGTAATGCAGAGATAGAGGAACCACTTTGATGGTAGAAATCTACCTGCAGCAGCTTGAAGCTCAGCACTGGTAGACCCTACCCTGCTCCTCTCACTCCAAAGGAAGGATGCAGAACTCATGGTCTAGTGATGCTTCCACACCTGTAATACAGTGCTTTGAGAGGCAGCAGAAAGCACTGGGAGGGTCACTGAGGCAGGAATGCTTACAAGGTGATTTCAGGGCAAACTGTGCTTATGATGTTCCAGGCTCAGTGTGTATGTGCCCAGCAGTTCCAGAAGGAACACCCTGCTTTTCAGTTTTCCAGTCTGAGCCACTGGTGTTTCACAGACATTAGTGCTGAGTGGGGTGAGGCTGGGATGGATGGAAGTTGTTTACATCCTCATTTCAACTGTGACAGCGTGGGGTGGCAGAGGAAGAGTCACTGCTCTCCTTGAGAAGTTGGAGATGTTGGTTTTGTGGGGTTACCCAAACCCATGGTAAGTGTAGCTCTACCTGCATGTAAGGCCTTTTCAAAAACCTCTGCTAGTTTGCATGCTAGCTTGCTAAGCCTTTCATGTATAGGGTGGATCCAGCACTGAAATAAGCAAATGAAAAGCCTGTTGAAGGAAGGGCGAGGAGTGGAACCCAGAGGTGGCATATTCAGTCCTTTCTGAAGGCCAGGAAGACCTGTCCAGCCTGCTCACTGCAGTTATTAGATCACTAGAAAAACTCAACACCCTTTCAAAAAGCCTGGCTTACATCTAACTGCAAGTATTAGAATTGACTGTCATTGAGCAAAATCAGGCAGGAGCAAAAGCCAAAATATTGTTACTCTTAGGCTGGAGAGTGGAAAAAAGAATCCTTGTCCTAAAGTGTTCAGAACAGTCACCCCAAAGTTGTGATGCACTGTACAGCAATCTGTGTTTGGAAAGCACTAGGATAAAGTGTGTTTGTGGGGTGTACGAGTGTGCTTGTGCACACACACGTGTGGTTTAGGGTTAGCAAATGGAAATGTTTTCATTTCTGCCTGAATATGGATTTATCTTTGTGCTTTAACACACCTACAACATGCTTGTTTCAAACCTACACAGCTCATGATGGTTTTGAAGCATTGTTAGTAATTATTGTTAACCAGGGCACTTTAGTGATGATCCAGGTGTGAGCAGCTTTGTCATGGCTCTGTGAGCTTTCTTACCATGGTCCTTGAAGCTCCAAAGGACATTAGAAGAGGGTGTGGAATAGTCTGAATATTCCTCTGCAGGACACAGCAGATCCTAGTAGAGCTCCAATGCTTCTTGCTGTTAGAGCAGGAACAGCAGTGTGGTTCCAGTTTGGAGGTTTACCTGGTTAGTGTGTTCTCCAGATGTCTGTGTATTAAATGTGATCGAATAATTTGTCACTGCCTCTGTGTAGCTTGTTAATCCTATACAGGAAAGGGTAATCAAACATTTGTGACCATTTAAACCATGTTGTTTTATAACTCTCCCAACATTCTTTTCCTTCAGATTTTGCAAAGTGATTCCCTTTGCTCATCTTTTCTCTTTTTCTCTTTCAAGAATGCTGGTTCTATAACCTGCTGGTTCCTTTTGTTCTGCCCATGGACTTCAATTTGTTTTGGCACTTTCTGCAATTGTGAAACTTGCAATTAAGCTAGGATTTTTATATATGCTAAATTAGTTGCATTAGTTCAGCAAAATATTTGTTTTAGCTGTAATAACAGTATTATAATATCACAGTATCAAGGTAGATTATCATTTATTATGGTGTATTATTGCAGTTAGTAAACAACACTGTCTGCTATAATTGCTATATCAATACGACTGTTTCAAGGATCTACCAATGTTTGTACTAGAAAACTAAATTTCAAGGGTTTATAATTCACCCATTATATATTGCCTGAAGGTGGAAATTTATATAGTATATACCAGTATTGGGGAAATCCCTGTTCCCTTTGTACTATCCAGTGGATTGAGGCTTATCATGCTTGGAGGAAGATCTAACCTCCTAGAACTACAGCTGTGGAGGCTTATCTTTATGGGTAGGAACCCGTGCCAATCCCTGCAACTAAAGGTAGATATCTACTCTCTCCAGCTTCTAGTAAGTGTGTCTGCTTTTTCTTTCTTGATTAGCTATCCAATTGACTCATTTTGCACTTCCAGAGGAAGGGAAGGATAGAGAAAGCAAGCAAGAAATGTTTAAGAGAGAAATTTGTTTCCTTGTCAGCAAAGAGGTGAGAAAAAGAAATTCCTGGCATGAAGTCCCAGTCTCAGCCTGCTAGCTGTTCTCTGACAGCCAATGTTTAGTCCTTATTTTCCAGAGGCAGGGAGGTACGATGGACTAGAAGTAGTTATACTTCTATTTCCCTAATCCTAGGGGGTGTTCTGGGGAGCCTTGTCCTGCTGCAACCCCAGAGGACCTAAAAGGTGTGTCTGTAGGAGATTTTTGAGTTTTCTTTTCCAAGGCTGTCCCCTAGGATCTACATGGAGGATCCTTCTCTCCTCTTCCTTAGAGTCTGTTCCTGGCTTAGTTAAGGAGGAGGCTTCTATATCAACATCAGCCTGTACCTCTTCATAAGGGGCCCCAAACCCACTGTTCCTTTCTTGATGGCATGATGGTATCAGATATAGCTTTGGGTATTTGAGTAATAATAACGATGATAATACTTGGCAGAGTTCAAAGGGGAAGAATTTCAGGGAGATCTACTACAAATCTCTTGCTATATATTGTGTGTGTGTGTTCATATGGAGGTGTAGGTAACAGAGTGCAAATCCAGGCACAAACACTAGAGCCACAGTTTTTCCCCACTCCAAAGTGGAACACAGCAAGGATGTGATTCCAGAATGGAAACAAAACAAAAGAGCTTTCTGGCCTGCAGTGGACCTTGATTGACTTCAACTCCTCCCCGAGTGCAGGAGTAGTGAGGGCCAGTATGAGCAGGGTGAGCTGAAACCAGCTCTTCCCGGGTTGATTCACAGGAACCCTCTCATGACTCTCCTTTCACCCATCCTCCCTTCCCACAGGTTCCACGTGCTTTGCCATCGGGACATTGTCAAATGAGCAGGAATTGGCGAGCCTGTAAATAATCTGCAGCAAGGGGAGCAGGTGCCAGGGGGCGCAGGAGAGCCGCCGGTAGGACACCCATCCTCGGCCGGGAGGTGCTGCCGAGGGTAGGAAGAGTCCTTCGGTCTACGGAATGTACAACTAAGCGCATTTAAAGCAGGTAGGACTGTGTTTTAAAGCTTCCTGGGTGATTTGCCATACCTCCTGAAATTCTACCTAATGATTCTGCACTTACCTTCAATGATATCAGGCTCCGTTCTGGCCTCTCTGGAGGAAGCAACACAGGGTAATGGATTAACTCAGAGAGTTATGCAACTGCTTCTGGGGTGAGAGGGGCATAAAATGCTGAGATTTTATATCAGCTGCCCCAGTGAAATCTAAAATAATTCTGTCAGCTGTCAATGAAATTGTTTGATTTATACCCATGTACAAAATATAGCCTTAAAAATGCCTCCAGTAGAAACTACATCAAAATGCTAACAATAATTTGGCCAGAAAACGAATTCTAAGGCAATTTTTGCTGGTCACAGATGTATTTAAGCCAGCTGCATACACTGGCTTAAATGCATTACATATCACATCTGCATCTCTGGGTTGCACTCACAGGAGAGAGGATGCATGTAAGCTATATTACTACACTGAGAAGCATTATGGAACCCAAAACCAGACAGGACAAAGCCCTCCTATCTCACCCCAACATCATGTGAGACTTGCATGTACTCACCCAAGAGGCATTTTCCTTTGCTAGTCTGGCTGGTTTTACCACAAAAGGGTTATGGTACCAGCAATTTGATTATGGTGCAAGTGGGGGATTATTAAGGGTTTATGTTTCCTCTGGTAAAATTCTATGATTGCATTTGCAGAACTACTCTGATATTACTAGGACTGTCTAAAGAAAAGACATTGAAATATAAAAATGTTGGCAACACTTGGTTTTTGCTCTTCTTTTGGAGAAGTTCGTTGATTTGTTGCCTAGGGGCTTGCTGAAGAGCAGCACTCAATATCTCCACTGCTCTGGAAGTTAATTCTTCTTCATTCTGCCAAGTGCCTTTTCTTTTCTCTTTCAAGCAACTCTCAGTACTGTCCACGTTATTCTTCTCTTGTCTTCTGAGTGCTAATATCTACCCCTTCCTTCAGTAATTGCTACCATGTTGATAGTAATTTGTACATTTGTCTTCATGTGATTATTTATTGTGTTACAAAGCACTCTGTGGCAACAGAGGGTTCCTTCCTTTCATGGATGAATAAGGTATCTCTTCAGTGATGTGCTAAATGCTGATCTGAAAACAAAGCTGCTTCATTCAAACACTGAAGCTGGACATATATAGCCCAATGTATGGCAAAAGCAAATGTAAACCCATTAGATAAATGTTCCCTCAATAACAGGTTACTTTGGCATAGTGAAGGCTGAGAGAAATTCTATAAATACACCAGAACAGGAGAAAAAAGAGAGGTAAATACCAGGGAGGAGAACTGCTTAGACTAAAGGCAGCACTGGCACAGGAACAGATGGGTATCATCTAGCCAGTAGTAACTGTAGCTGGTAATTAGAAGGTTCCTAACCATCAGAAGAGAGAGATTCTGGAGCAAAATCCCAGCAAAAAATGATGCTTTTTGCTGTTGGGTTTTTTTCCTACTTCTTGCTGTGAGACAGAACTCAGTAAGGTGGCACGAAGGGTTGTGTTGTCGGGTGTGCTGGCTGGGTTTGCACAGGTTCTTCCTCCTGTGCCCCTGCAGCTCTCAGTGAGCAGGAGGGGTAGGGGAGAGAACGTGAGTAATGTAAGTAAACATCAGCATCTACATAGTGTGAGTTCATCTGCAATATTTTCATCCTTCCCGTGCTTGGACTGTGGGAGAAGAAATAGCCAAGAACTCTCTTTTGTGTCCTTGTGGCACAGTCAGTCCCAGAACAGTGATTCCTGTTGTAAAGGCCTGAAGATAAGAGGAGGCAGGAAAAGTCACCCTGGAGAGTCTGTCCCTCTGCAAAGGATTGTGGAGTGGTCTTCTCTAATGCTGGAGAAGACAGGCCTGGACCAGAATGTCAGATCTAAACAGCTCTGGGTCCTCCAAATCTGAGGTCTGTAGTATGAGCCTATCTGCAATGACATCTCCTTGAATCTGAATCACTTCTCCTGCTGCTAATGCACAACAGGCAGAAATGTATTCTCACACCCACTGCTCACCTGTGATTCTGTTTTTCTCTTTAGTAATTGTGCAAGTCACCTGATAATTCAGCTGAAAGCCCTTACGAGACATTACATAACGTCCTCAGAGAAACACTGTCTGCTGTAACATTGGAGAGATTATTATGTAAAACTTTCTCTCTTTTTCTCAGTTGTTTGGTTTTGGGTGGGGAGTCAGGATGGATTTCCACTTGGCTGAGTCTAAATGGCTTCAGGCTTACACTGTATTGCTCCCCTTTTTTATTCATCTCTGGAGACTGTGCTGGAACTGCCTTAGCATCACAAGTGAAATGAGTTTGGCAGGGCTCTCTGGAGTCAAGGCAGCACACCTGGCTGCGAGCAGAGGTGCGATTCAGCTCAAGTGGTAACACTTACTCAAGAAAGCCCCCAGCTCTAATGTGATGATTTAATTAGCATCACTGGACCAGATCCATGGGATAAAACCTTCCCCCAATACTCCCTCTGGACTGCAGAGCTTTCTGTATGCACAAGTAATGCTGAGGGGATCGTGCACTGCTTGCAAACATGAGCAGAGCTGTGGGCAGGCCTGTGCTGAGCAGGAGAAGTACAAAGAGGCAGATCCCAGCTCCCACTGAATCCTCTGTTTCTTTTCCCTAGGTGGCTCTTGAAGGCTTGACCAGAAGGACTGGGTCACTCACTCTCTCCTTTTTTGCTCAACACACCGAGGCCCTGCCTGCTCTAATGAATGGCCTGTGGGTGACACTGAGCTCCCACAAAGGTCTGAAGGGACGTTAGAAGTGAACACCCAGAGCCATGACCCAGCTGTCCCTCACATCCTGCTTCTATCAGCATCTTGGGGATCTCCACCCACAGCTGCTGGGTGGAGGGGAGCAGGCAGAGCTCTGCCAGCAGTGTCCCCCAGCTGAGGGGTGACCAGGCACTAAGGGCCATTCCCACCACCACAGCTCTGGGCAAGTGCTGCAGGAGCTGATCTCCAGCCCTGCTGGGCATTCCTGCACCAGCCTCCTGCCCACTGCCCTGCCTGGCCTCCAGTTCATCTGCAGAGACCAGGAGCTCATCAGAGCTGTGTTCAGGCAGCACTTGGATAAAGCAGTGGAAAGGAGAGGGGGGTGAGAGCTTTGAGGGGATGTTCTGGACAGAGGACTCTGCTCCCTGAGCACCCCCACCCCAGCACAGTCCCCACACAGAGCAGGGGGAAACTGCACCCAAGCTCAGGTCAAGAGATCTTATCAGGAACTGTTTTTCTTCCTGTCCAGAAGTTCTGAATGGAAATACATTCTCTGAAATACTGCTTTTGGCTGCATATTTCAAAGCAGAATGAAAAATTTCGTTTCAGCTAAAAGTGTTCTCTTTGAACTGAGATTTTGAGAGAACTTTTTCTTCTTGAAAACTGAGATTAAAGAAAGTTGTCAACTGCCTATCAAAAAGTGCAAAATATTAGATTTTTTTTTAATTGCCCTGTTGAGGAAGGGGAAAAAACAATAATTTGTAACAGCTATGTTTTTCAAAGGGAAATTTTTCCATTCCTAAAAATATCAAACAGCTCTGTCAAAATTTGTGTTTCCTTCTGCTTGTTCACATCTCTTTTTTATTTTTCCCTCCTTATTTGGGACACCATGTAACAACTGAGAACCCAGAAAGTCTTTTTTTTTTTTTCCCCAAAAGTTCACAAACCTCCTTGATGAACAAGCTTTAGGCTTGTCATGAAACCTGAACCCAAGGCAGGTTTCCTGGCTTCAGCTTTCAGTCTGATGTTGCACATGGCTCTGGCTCAGAGGACTGCTTTAGTATTGGAGCAGGGATGGGAAATCCACTTGTGCAGAGGAAAAAAAGATGGAAAGTGTATAGCTGCAGTGTGGAAAATCCAGCTGCAGGGCAGAGCCCCTCTGCCCCTGCTCCTAAACCCTGGACTGGTGCTATGCTGGAGTTCTCACCAGCTTTGGCAGCTGAGCTGGATTGCTGTGGACCACCTTAAATGTTTTCCATGCCAGCTGAGCACAGAAAGCTGCTGAAATGGGTCTCTGCTGTGCGGTGCACTCTCTCTTAGCAATGCCCTCCTGGTGACTCAGTCCCATTCCCCGCTTCTTTTAACCCACAGCAGGTCAAGAGTTTAACAAAGTGACTGGGGCTGGGAGCCAAGTCCCCAGAGTTGCAATCTGCAGCCAGCATGCCAGCATCTGGAAAGCGTTTGTGACCAATAAAAAATGAATGTGCAGACTCCGCCAAAGCAGCAATCATTTGGCATCTCAAGCCCAGATCTTTACAAGATGATTCTTCTGAGGCTTGGAAAGGCTTGCCTTAGTGTTTTCTAATAAAAACAGTTCTGGGCTGGGCCAATAGCCGGGTGAAGAGTGCTGTGCGTCGCCACATGGGAGACAGCCAGCCGGGAACGGGAAGACACTGCTGGAGTGTAACCTCTGGGGCTGGCTGCCTCACGTCGGTGGTGCTGTCGCTCAGGCTGGGCCAGGGCACTGTGAGTGCCACAACAGCTGCCACCCAGAGCACACCCTGACCCTGGGCTGGGTTATCTGGTGCCGCAGGACTCCTGGGGAAGGGCACACGGAGGACTGGTGGGTACAGAACACCCTGCAGTTAGGGCATGGAGCTCTTGGTCAGTGTGACAAGAGCTGCCTTAGACCAACCCCACGGATAAAGCAGTTTCCAGTATTCAGCAGTCACTTTTCCAACTGGTGCAGCTTAGATGTGCCAGGCTGTCTCTGCACGGTATGTTTGCATTCCCACCTTTTGGTCAGTTCCTGACTGCAGGAGATCAGTGGAGTTGTAGGAGCTGCTCCCAGGCCTTCTCAGGCACAGGTAACAGCACAGGCCCCTCTTGTCTCCTGAAGAGACCGAAGAGGTTTAGTGTATGTACTTGGTACCTTGGAGTGGTACAAGCCTGTGAATGCTGCCATTGATGGTCCTTGCCAGCAGCTCATACTGCTGTTGTTGACTGCATCCAGGAGATATTCCCATTGCTTCCACACTCTGTCCCTCAGGAAGTGTTGAACTCAGCACCCTGCTCCTCCTAGCAGTGCTCAGTGGCAGGATTAACAAAACAAACCCAACCCTCTCCCCCTCCCAACACCTTGTGCTTTGAGTTTGTGTCACACATGAAAAATCCCTCCAAAGGAAACTCTGCCAAAACTACTCGATTTCCCTGGTTTGGAAACTTTAAATTGGGCAAAGTTGGCTTTAAAAGTTGAGGGACTCTTGGCCAAAACCATCCTGATTCAAATTTCAGAACAAAGAGAAATCCAGAGACATATTTAGTTTTGCTTTGGGACATTTCTTGGAATCCTAAAGTTATTGTCACTTAGTCCCGTAGTCAGTTTAAAAACAGTCCTTGGAATTCATATCAGCCATGTTCTCTAGAAGTGCCAGTTCTTTTCCTTTTTGTTATTTTTAATGTGGGTGGGTTTTTTTGGTTTTGTGATTTGGTTTTGTTTGTTTGTTTGTTTGGGGTTTTTTTTGTGAGAGGTGCCTTATTAGCTCTAGTAAGAGATTATTTGGAGTTGGCAAAATATATCTTGTAACTACTCAGCACTTTCCATGCATCCCTGAACACTGCTCCTGTTTCCTCTAGATGGAGATGACCTGGTCTCTTTGCTTCTGTCATCCACACAGCAGTTTCCTCACAGGATTAAAAATGTTCCACTTCCTACAGATGCTTAGATATGCTGGACTGGGCCTGTGTTAACCCCAGCAGTGCTGCTACTCTGATGGGCCTGTTGAGCCTCCCAGTGATAAGAAGCTGCTTTGTTAGTGCCCCAGCCACCCCTGGGAGGTAGCAGGGTGCTGGGCAGGCAGATCCATAATTAGAGGATAAGGAGCTGTAGGGCTGTGGCATGTCCTGGGCAGGCAGCAAGCATTGGTTTGGATTCTGCATCTGTAGGATGGCAGCTGGAAGGCTTGAGGGGTGGAGGCAGATGACAGTGTGGGCAGTGGGATGCAGGGCAGTGATGCAGAACGTGCATCTCAGGGGGTGGGTGCTGGGCAGACTGGTGGGCAGTGAGCAGGTGGTGTGTGCACAGCACACGGTGACAGTGCCATGTGAATGAGATGGCTCTTCTTGTGATGATCCTGGAGCTGGAAATCTTTCACCATTTTGATTTCTGGTGGCTTAAGATCATTAACTCTACTGCACACAGCAAGCTGCTGTCCAAGTGATCACAGAATACTTGTGGTGTTTATCCTTGAAACTGTTCAAATGCAGGATGCTGCATTATATCTAAACATTCTCCGTGGTTGTTGCACTGTTTTCCTCTGTCCTGCCTCTCTGACAGTGAAGGGTTAAATCCCACTTTTCCCATGTGCCTGCTGATGAACTGTGAATATGCAGCCAGGACCTGTTTTCACGCATATGTCCCTCTCTATAATCCAATCTTCTCCACTGTGGCACAGACCTGGAGGCTCTTCTGCAGGCAGATCTGCTGCCATGGGATAAGAAGCAGTAGGTTGATTTACATAATCATATATGCAAATAAACCAAAATCAGGGGCCTTCCATTCAGCTTTGGTTTTAAGGGGACTTCTTCCATGGGCTGAGAGCAAAGGGATTTGAAAGGATGGTTTTCTTCTCTGGAGCTCTTGAGAAACAGAGCACACCCTCAGAGCAGCACTGCTGCTACCAGCCCTGTAGAGCCCGATGGGTGTAAATGATTAATTGTGCAAACCCACCTGATAGCCCATCCCATGCAAATGCAGCCTTACCCTCTAGGCCTACATCATCTCTTCCCTCTACTGGAAGTGTGGACGGCATCCTTATGCAGGAAATGAAAGAAACTCCATCTCTGAGGAACAAAGGGAATTCATCTCTTCATCTGGGGGAACATTTAAAAGATGTTAAAAGCAGCAACAGCCTCACACCTGTGGCAAACCAGATGAGTGCTGGTGGAGACACGTGGGGAGGTCATTCCAGCGTGTGCCCTTAGAGAGGCTGCAGGGAATAAATCCGAGCATGGCTGTGTCCGTCAGCACTCGGAATGAGAACTCCAAACACTTGTGCTTCTGCTTGCTTCAGTTGCCCTTAGCCTTGGGTAGGGATGCAGGCCAGCCTGGTGTGGCCTTCAGGAAAGTTCCAGGAAAGAGTGGTGTGAGCCACCCATGATCACTGATCAGTTCAGTGATCTTGGTTCCAGCAGTGACCCTTGTAGGGGTTTCCCATGGCAAACTCCAAAAGGCATGAGGCTAACAAGATACCTGTGAAGGTACACAGATACCTGTTCTTGACCTGTAGGCTGTGACAGGTACCAGCAGCGTGGCACATCTTAGCCTGGCTGATGGAGGGCTCTAAAGATCTAATGATCCAAAGATGAAATGTTTAATCAAATTTCTTTAATCCTTAAAAAAAGCCTAAAATTAGTAAGCTATTAATCTCTTTCTTGCAACAGTGGGACTAGAGGTAGATTGGATGTGATAATTAAACATTGAATAAAAAATGATGACATTTTGTCAATTTTAAGTGCTTTGCCTTTGGAATTCTATTGACTTTAGGGAATGTGTATCTTGCTGTGCTGTTCTGCCCGAGTGATCAACTCTTACTTGAACATACATGGAACTTTGCAATTTGCTTTAAAGCTTTAGATGAGGGAAAATATGGCCAGGTGCTCTGAAAAATGCCACAGATTAAGGAAAAAAAATCAAACCCAAGAGATACCATAGGTGAGTGCTGTTGACTGTTTTGTCCATTACAGATTCTGATGGCATGAAGCATAACAGTGGACATTCAGAGGTAGGTAAAGCTGTGTCTTTAGCTTTAGGCAGTCTCCTCAATGAGGGGGAAATTATTTTTGATCTAAGTCTGCTAAGCAGCTTCATCATCCTGGAGTTCAGAGCTGCAGACTCCAGGCTGCTCTGGAGGTGCAGTGCAGTGCAGTGGCCCTTGTCATACCCTGCTACTCAGAGCTTGGCAGAGCTCTGTAAACAGCTACTGCCACATCCACTATGCCAAGGGCAGGCAGAGGGAATGTGAAAATGCTGACTGGATTGCTTTGGTGGTGGTAGGAGATTCCGTCTGCCATCTCCTTAAGTCACCTCTGCAGTGTCTTTGCCCCTGGAGCAACACAAAGTTGCCCTAGATAGGATCAGAGTTGGCTCATTAGGAGTGTGTGAGCTGTTCCTGCCTTGCACACTCTGTTGCACCCATCAGGTCTTTCAATTCTAAACCAGTGTCTGCTGCAGAGGACTTACAGCATCACCTACACTACCAGGACATCTCAGAAGAGCAAAGATCTTGTGGACCTTCTAAGAATTAACTAGTACTGAAGAAATGCATCTTCTCTGCATTCCTGAGAACTGTTGACACAGACAGTGAAGAAGCTGTGTCCATCTTTTGCAACTACAATGTTCATACAGCACTTGTGCAGAGAGGATTGTGTGTTCTCTGAGGTTTAGTCCCAAAATGAAGCTGAGCACAGTGTTCCTGCTAGGAAACACTGCTACTGTTAGCACTTGGTCTGACTTCAGGCTCTGATGCCCACGGGCTCAGTCCTTACTGCTGAGATGTGTTGAATTTTTATAGCATTTTGCAGCACCAGTGCACACTGGGTAGAACTGGTTAAGTCAGGCAGTGCTCTCCTTGAATTGGTGCATCACAGACAAGAAACTAGTACAGTCTCTTCTTGACTGCGAGTGGATAAACTCAGGTGGTACCTGCCACCTGAGGCAAGAAGAGTTGGGGATTAAGGGAGGACCTGTGGCTTTTTTCCTTGAAAGGTGAGCTTTTGAAAGTTAAATTTGCTTGTCAGGCAGAAACTGGGTGTGCCTGACACAGCCTCTCCTGTGGTCTCATGGAGAGTCTGGGTCTAGAAGGCAGGGGCTGCAGCAGCTTTTGAAAGTGCTCATTCATGTAATTTGAGTCTGTGTTTTGCTTCTACAGTCAGTAAGGATGTCTTTGCCATCTCTTGATCCTTATCCCTATGATAAGCCCGACCTGGACTGCAGGTGTCACCCAGCATCCAGTTTCTTAGTTCTGACCAAATCCCCGCTGGGTGGATGGGGGCACATTGACCAGCCCTGCTCGTACATGCACAAGGATTTACCATAGCAGAGAATCCTGCAAGTGTGAGTGTGTGTATTTATAGGGAGGCAGATGTAAACCACATTTGTCCCGTGTTTCTGGCAAAGAGAGAGCGTGAAATATTTGTGACCCGAGTCATTGGCTTTCCTGCCATTTGTATAAAAATTTCCAGATGTGATTGTTGATGCCTCACCTGGGACCAATTAAAGAAAGAAGGGATATCCAGAACCAACTGTATTCATGTGGATACTTGACTTGTTTGTGTGTGCGTGCGTGTGCTCATCCCTGTTGCAATGTGTGTGTTTTAAAGTAAAGCAGAATTTCAGTTCAAAGAACTCGTGTTCTCTCCTAGTGTCTTCCTTTTCTCTGTTATCCTTTCCTCCTCAGATTGTCCCTGTCCCACAAACCAGGAACAATTTGAATCTCTTAGACACTTTCTCTCCTCATCCTCATCCTCACACCTTTTCTGTTACACCTCCCACTTGTGGCTCACTTTGGTCACTGTGCTCTTCCATGCAGACACGGCAAGTTTCCTGGAGAAGATTCTGGAATAATATAAACTCCTAGGAAGACAGTGTGAAATCTCTGGTTACACAGCAACAACTGACCAAAGCAGGGTGCAGTGCAGTTTGGACTGCTCACCTCCAAGGGAGCCCTCCTCCCTGCTCTGTCTCCTGCCCTCGCTTTCCTCACCTATTACTTCAGTCTGTCAGCCTGCTGGGTCCATACTAGACTGTGCCTGGAGATTAAACTCCTGGCTCTCCTCCCTTCCAGGCTGTGTCCACAAGAACTGCCTCCTGATCACCTGTTTTGGCTCCATTTTCTTCACTCTACTCATGACTGGAAACTTCTCTCCTTCTTGTTTATTTTCTGTTGAGTTTCTCCGCATGTTTTTGTCCCTCCCCACAGTCCTCCCTGACTGTATTTACCAAGCTGCCTCCCTGCCTTAGTCATACTCTGCTGGAAAGCAAATCTGAAGTCATCCAATCTTCTTTCCTTCTTTTATTGTTGTTTTTGCAAGGAGAGTTCAAACAAACAAACACCTCCCCAACATCTGGTGCCTTTCAGGAGCCTTTAACTCATGGCCTGAATGAGTATGTGGAAGGAAGAACAGGATGGGAATCCAGCTAACTTGTAAAATCTAGGCATGGACTCAAAGGCACAGACTTATTCTAATTCAAAGTATCGAGAACAAAATTTGGACTTCTCTGCTGATCAGTCATCCCCTTTTAGCCATGATCAAAAACAGTTTCTGTGCTTCCCTCCATGCCTGCTGGTGTCACCCACTTCGCTGTGTGGGCACAAGGCCTCCGCTGTGCAAGCATTTATTCTAAAAGGGAAAGAATGCAGGGTCCTGTCTGCAGCAGGACTCACTGGACAAAAGGTCTGGAACCAGAACCGAGGGGCTGTTCCTGTGTAAACCCTCTGTGGCAGGTATTGGGTCCAAAGTGAACTTTACTTTCTTCTGTCTCGTATTTTAGCATTGACCAAATGGATTTGGATATGTTTGTGTTTCTTTTCAACACAGAGGATAATTAAAATACAATTGTGAATGCTGGTGGATGTTTCACACAGTCATTTGTTCATTAACAAGGTGTTTCCAGGGTAGTTTTGTTTTAGCTCTAGACTTTCAGCTAGGATTTTATTCCTCCAGCAGCAGATTTTCATAGCTAGACTAGAATTGACAGTCTTAGTAGGTGACATGTTAAAACAGGACTACAATTCAAGTGTAGATTTATCTTTTCTGTGTCTGTTGGGGAGAGAGATACACATATTCTAACCAGCTGATTACAGTCTTTCTAAAAGGATTATTTTTGTTTACATGGAATAAAGCGAAGGGAAATGAGATGGTCTATTGTTGTGCCCTGAAAAATGTCTTTAACAGTTAAAATCGTTCTGCTTTATTTTTTATAATTTCAAAAAGGGACACACACAATAAGGCCAAGGGTGCCAGTTGCACAGTGAAGCTTTTAGATGTCTGTAGGTATTTGTAGGGGCATTATTCTCTTGTGCAGTTCTGGCTGGCAGGGGTGTAAACCTCTCAGACTTTGCCCATCGGTTTACACTGGCACCTCCAACCCTTGACCCAGACAACTCTGCAGTATGGAAAGGTGTATTTTAACTCCACTGGGATACTGTGGGTGTCAGGCACTCCAGCTGCCTAGTGGTGAGTCTCTCTCTCTCCTTCTGTGTGCAAGCAAATAAGAAAATAAATGCAGTGCTAGAATATTCCCCTCTCTGCTCTGTTCCCTTGCAAACATTCCAGCCACCTGGGGCTTTATCCCACACTGCACCGTGGGGTGAGCTACATGCAGCTAGCCCAGAGAGGAAGGGTAAAGATAAACTGAAGCAGTGAGTTTAGCAATGCATCAGCCAGGTTATCTCAGCTTCCTGCACCATGCCAAAATTTCCCTGAGTTGGCTCTTTGATGCTTGGCCTCTTTGTCTTTAACCCCAGAAAGACCAGAGCGGTGTGTTTTACCCTTCCATGTGCTATGAGCCTCTCAAAGGAGGGGGTGGGCCAACAGTGCCCACAGGGCAAGTGTGGAAGGAATGAGAGTGGGCAGCTGGAAGTCAGGGGGATGGGACACTGCAGAGAGTGCTGTGATGGCCCCAGGGCAGTGCAGGAAGACTGGGGATGGAGGGAAGCTGTCTAAAGCTGATCCAGTGGGAGACAGAAGTGGGTGAAGAAGATTCATGGCTATATTAGAGCAGGGGAGTGGAGTGCTAATATACTGGTGGCACGATCAGGTATCTGGCAGCGTTTCTTTGCAGCGAAGCCAAGCTGAACATTCTGCTGCATAAATGATTCCTTGCTTTGCAGGAGAATTTCTGCCAAGTCCCTTCCTCTTCTGGCTCCCAGGTTTGGGTGTCTTGCTCAAGTCATGGGGCTTCCAACCACTTTCCTGGCCGCTGCAAACTAAGGTGGTGCCAGTACTTCTAAAAACAGCCTGTGCTCTCTCCTCCTCCTCTTCACTTTGGTGAATTCCTGCCTCCTCTCTTTCAAGCAATGCTTATTCAGCTTTCCTTACTAGACTCTCGCCCACTCTGGAGCATACCGAGTTCTGACCTGAGGAGTGGAGTAGGTAATGCAGGAGGGGCAATTTTAGGAAATATTCAGCCTTCCCTGCTATTATGAGACAGGTCTGACTGCTTTGAGCTGCTTTCTACCTTCAGCACTTGCTTTATTGTCCCAGCAATGCTTAAATGAACTCTTTTAAAGCTTTGTGGGTTTTATTCCTATCTGAGGGGAAACTTGCATTGTTGAAGATCTGGCCCAGTTCCTGTGTACTTTAATCAACACTCGGCTGGGCTTGAAACTGTAAGGACTGGGGAGGGCAAAGACTCCCCCAGGGACACAGAGCATCCACCGATGGGTGCAGGTATGGAGGGTGATAGGGAAAGGGACATTTAGTGGTGGCTGCAAGCAGGGAAGGGCTCGTGCCCCACTGTAGCAGGGCCACAAGCCGTCTGTCCCCACACACGAGCAGAGCTACGGCATCAGTGCAGCGACAGTCGTGGGGGCCCCCCAGGCTGGTGGCAGCAATGGGGTTCTCTCACCCTGGCAGGGGCCGTGGGGCTGTGGCTGCTGCGAGCCCGAGCGGGGGTGGTGCTGGGCTCAGGGGGCTGCCCTGGGCCCGGCCTGAGCTCCTCAAGCACAGCAGCGCCCTGTGGGTCGGGGGGAGGTCCGTGGGTGAGGAGCAGAGGCGGGGGGTGCCCAAGGCAAGTGGCTGCCCGCGTTGTCCTGTGTGTCAGACTTGATTAGATTTGGCTGGCGCTGGGGCGAAGGCCCCCACGCTGCGAGGGGTGGGGTCTGGCTGGAGGGGCAGAGCCAGACCCTCCTTTTATGTGCTGCTGAAAAGTAGCCTTTGTTGTGGGGTTGGCCGGCTTTGTCCCCTCCTGGAAGCAGTGCCCCTTTCTCTGGGTTTCAGCCCCCGAGAGAGGTGAGCAACCCAGTGTTTTTGTGTCAGATTTGAGCTCTGCCTTGTGCCAGTGCTTGGGTGTCGCACTGGCCCCCCGGGGGTCGAGAGAAGCATTTTTCCTGCTAGTTTGGAGTTGTTAATTTGAAACTGCATTTGGCGAGGATCCAGCAAGGTGTTAAGCTACTTTAAGTCGGGACTTCCCCCCAAGTCCCTCCCCTGTTTCTTCACCCCTTTGTGAAAGGTTTAGAACAACTGGAGACAGAAACTCAAATAAAATCTGCTCTTCCAGGCCTTTCTGCAGACATGTCCCCTGCAGATTGACTGATTCGCACTCAGCAATTTCCCATAAGGATTTCCATCTTAAGGTTTTGTCATTATAGTATTAATTTTGAGCAACATAACAGACTGGGAGTAAACAGCCCTTAGTTGACTTTACAGACTCCTGAGCACCAGAATCGATAATTGTCCAGCCCCTACTGCATACCAAAATCTTCTTGTGTCAGAGAGCTGCAAGATGTATACCCCACAAACCAGAGCTCAGTGGGTGGGAGGGCAGAAGGTGGGTGTTCCAGAGAGCAACTTTCAGACCATGGGTCCCAGGGGTCTTGTCTCTCTACTGTGGGATAGACCTGGACTGAACATGCAGCCGTGTCCAAGGACAGTGCACGGGCAGTGCTGTGCTGCTTTCCAGTCCTGAAGGCTTTGCTTGCCCAGCAGTCCCTTTGCCACCTTTTTGCCCATTGCATCTGCAACACATTGGTCCCTGTGCTGTGCTCTTCAAAGGGTTTTCAAGCATCATTTTAGCTTGTCCAAGGCCAGGTAGCAGAAGGACAGTGAAGCAATTTTCAGATGAGAATGGGCTTTGTATTTACTGTGTATATGCATTGCTTTGGTTAAAATCATTTTAAGAATATAGCAGCTGGAGCACTGGCTATCTTTCTGTAGGCAGTGGATCTTTAATTTGACCTGTCTCTCCTGTGGTTCCTTTGGGAGTCTGAGAATGATAACTGACCTACAGATGTCTTCTCTGCAGACTAATGCTCTCGTTGCCCTGGGCATGCATAAAGATTTGGCACTGCAGGGGTTAAATAGCTCGAGAAGGGTGGAGGATTCTTCAGCCAAACCCAAACTGATTGCACCTGGTTTGCTCAACCTGTGTGTAAATGACACCATGGTCTTCCCACCCCCACCCCAGCAAATGCCACAGGGGCTGCCAAGGTCTACGTGCAGGCAGGGCTGTGAGCAGGTGTGGGGCCTGCAGCGCTGGGAGGCTCCTGGCCCGGCCGGGGGAGCAGCCGTGCCAGTCACACACAGGAGCCTTGGAAGCTGCAATCGCCACGAGCCACTGAAATGACAGGGAGACGGAGTCAAAAGTCCCCTTTGTTAACGTTTGCAGCCTCTTGTTAAACGTACTGTCAGCTACTGACAGACCTTAGTAGGGTCTGTCCTCCTGAGCAGCAAAAGGGCAGATTTTGGTGAGCGTGGGTTGGGCAGCCTGCTCAGCCCGGGAGTGCCTCTGCCTGCTCTGTCTTTGTGCAGGGCACATGGCCCTGAGTTCCCAACCAGGCTGGTCTGTGGCAAGGCCCACTCCTGGCTTTGCTCAGCTGTGCCTCTGGGACAGTGCTGGCTGAATGTGGAGAGGAACTGGGAGCGAGGAGGTTGCTCATGCATTTGAGCATTGCTTTGCTGTCACTGGGGAGTAATGAAGGGTTTGGGGCCATAGAGTCAAGACTTGGAATTTAGTCTTTGGGAATTTAAAGGAATTTAGAGTTTTGGGGAATTGCTAAGGCGGCAATGAATTTTTTATAGGAAACTAGGCTGGAAGTGTGTTTAGGCAAGCTGTGCTTCTTTAAGTGTGAGTGCCTTGTGCAGCTCTGAAAATGATCACTATCATGCAGTAGAGAGGCTGAAATTATTCACAGATATTCTCTCTTCCCCCACCCTGAGTCCAGATGGGGCCAGTCCTTCCTTTTCCAGTCCACACTCACAAAGACACTTGTCACTGGGTCATCCTGCTCTACATATCAACCACCTACATATCAGCCAGGATGTCATTCATTTCTTCTTTCTGTGTCCACCATTAAGACCTGGCATAAATCTGTGGGTGTAAATAAGACTGTTCTGTTGAATGTCAAGTTCTACCCAGCTCCAGTGGAGGGAGTTTGGCCCAGAGCTCCCAAAGCTGACCTGCATATGGGTTTTCTTTGGCATTGTGTAGAGACTCTGAGGTGAGTGGTAAGGGCTGGGGAGATTCCATGTTGTGGCCCAGCTGGCGTGTGCAGCCACAAATAATAATTAATTGGCTCTTTAAGAAGTCTTGCAAACTCTTTTTTCTGTCTGTCTGTCTTAAGCTCCTTTTAATTAACTTCAGTCATGTCCCAACACATCATCTTGGCTGACTCACAGAGCTCACTGTGCCAGTTTTTTGCATTCCTGAAATACACAGGCCGCCAGTGTTGCGAATGCAGCTCCGAGGAAGTCGGGCAGCTCTCCTGGAACTCTGAAATTTTCAGGAACTGTTGTGACATCGAGAGGCAAAGCAGACCAGGCTCTTTGCTTCCTGTGCTGCCCAATTCCCAGCAGTGTTGCTGTCTCTCACTTTACCCACTGACTCAAGGAGCACCTGTGTGGGAGCAGCTTTGTTCCCTGGGAGAGCCTCTTGTTCGGGTTACAGTGCTGGGGGCACACGGCCTTTTCTTCCCCACTCAAGAGCTCGTTTCTTTGTCACACTTCTTATTGCCAAGGGTCAGCTTTCAAGATCGGAGGGCATGTTAACAAGATACTCAGGCATATTCAGTCACCAAACAAAGTCTGTGTGGCAGCAGGACAAACTTTTGTGTCTCTTCACTAGAAAGCTTCAAGCCTAATCTAAGGACCATTTCCTTCTTTAGAGAAATTTGGGGTTCAGGAGTGTCTCTATTGCATTATAACCTGTCTGTGCTCTCACCAGTGCTGATGGAAAGAATCCCTATGTTCCTACTGACTCAAAGCTGTATCAGCAGCTTTTGTCCCTTCATCTCTGTGTTTTGAGCTGGACACTTCTGCATTTGATAACTCAGAGTCAATCTTTAGCACCTCATTTAACAATGTGTTTAATTTACTGAAAATAAGGGAGGTCTTGTTCTAATCTCTTGGTACATGTTTAGCTAGTGCAGCTTTGATAGTGGAGTTGTCCAACTAGGGCAAAAAAAAAAAAGTGTTAATATTCAATGGCTAAAAGAGGGGGCAGCATTATGGTGGTGAGGATCTTTATCCATTTGAATAATGTGCCACTGTATTCTTCATTCCTAAGCATTTTTTGAATCAAGTTTGGAAACAATCTTCAAATGAAATTATCATACAAAAAATAAAGGGGGAATTTATTCAGGATAAGTCTGTACTCCGTGCTGAAGAAGAAAGGATTGCAGTTTGCCTTCTGCCCTAATGAGATAGGAAGCAGGGCATTGTGATAGCAGCTTCAGGTGCTGTGCCCCAGGCTGCAGGTGAGGAGCCACGAGTTGCCCAGAAAACTATTTTTCAGCAATTTTTTTCAGCAGCTCCAGGAATGACTGCTGAGAAATGATTGCTGTGGTGGCACGTTGGACTGTTATGGTAAATTTTGAATAGGTGTGAGGGAAACACACGTGATAGCTGAGAAAAGGCAAAGAGGCAAAAGGGCCTCAGCCTTTTGTGAAAAAAGGATAAGAAAAACGGAGAAGGTAATTTCCAGCAAGCACCAGATTGGAGATGGGAGCAAAGTCTGGATTGCTGGGGGCTGTCTGGATTGCTGTGTCTAAAGACACAAGCACATTGCAAATGGTAAGAAGCAGGAGCAGCATTCAGTAATGAGCAAGAAAGTAAAAGAAAACTACCACTGCCTAAAAATGCCTCCTCAGTCCTGTGGCACTCAGGCTAGTTCCTTCTGCATCTGGTGTGTGAGACTTGGCTGTGTGGACAGACTCTGACCCGGCTGCACCAGCACTAGTGTCATGTAGAAGGTTGCTTGTGTTGAAAACTTCTTAGAGAAGTCAAACAGCAAAACACAGTGACAGTGAAAGAGAGAGAACTTAATAAACTGTTAGGAGGGACACTCAGCTCTGGTGCCTGTTCAGGAATTAAGGGTCTGCTGAGACACAAAGGATTTGGGTCTTTCCAGTTCCAGCCTCAGGGAAAGACCAGGTATGTTACAGTGAGTGAATTAAGGAATATATTTCCTCTGACATCCTTTAGAACAAATAACTTGTTTTTAAGGAGCCTGTTAGTCACTGCTTCCTGGGGAGAACACTGCCATGGGTCTGGATCTACCAGACCTGAGGCAATGTTCACTCCAGGTGCACAGAAAACTGCAAGCCTAGAGGGGGTTGGACCCCAAAGAAGGTGCATTTCAGATGGCTGCCATGCCAAAAGTGCACGGCTGTAACAAAAGTGATTAAAAAAACCTCCTGTCCTGGATGTTATGATGGTATTTTTCCTGAAATTCTTCCTCTAGTGAATAGTAAACATTAGTTTCTAAAGCACTTACTGGGCACCTGTCCCGGAAGAAGTGCTGGAACAGCAAAATTGAAGTGTGCTGTCAGAGCGAGAGGGCTGGACTTGGCCTTGAGCCACTGACAGCCTGTTTAATTCCCTCAGTGAGGGGCAGGAGGAGAAAAGGAAACTGAGTCACTAGTTGTTAGAAATGATGAAAACAGCTACCAGGACCTGCTCACAAAGGTCCTTTGGAGGTAACAGGCCTTTTCTCTGAGTAGGGGCAAGACTTCACATCACCAAGTTTGCTTAAACAAATCATACACTGATTCGTTGGGTTTCGGTTTTGTTTTGTATTTTCAGCTGAGATTTTCTTTCTACAGACCACTTTTGCCTAGGAAAGCTATGGATCAAGTGTTGATAGTAACACTGTTTATCCTGAGGATCTGGATCATGCATGTGTTTATAAGCAAAAATATGGGCATGTTTAGATCCTTGTACAAAAGTTTGGGATTACATAATGTCAAAAGTAACTAGTGGTAGGGAAAAAACAAAACACAGCACTCAGAACTGTGGTCTGCTGAGCAGCCACCAGCTGCCTTCGGGGAGCTGACAGGGCAGCTCCAAGGCTTCCTGACCCCTTCCAGCAAACCCCTTCCATAAAACAGTCACTGGCTTTGCTTCCCTGTGTCCCCCATGGCTGTGGCTCCCCCAGGGATCCCTGGGCACTGTGTACACAGCGTGACTCACAGCACAGAGAAGGCTGGGAAGTTCTGCTCTCCAGTGTTGTTCCCTCTGCTTCCACCTCGGAAGGGTGGTTCTCACATGTTCTGTGGGGTTGTGCACCAGGTGCTTTCAGCCCACGTTTCCAGTTCCAATGGACTTCAAAAGAGGAAGATACTCCCATTAATGTTTTGCATGATAACAAGTTAGGCAAGCATCATTTTTGGATGGAAGACTTGTTACTGCCAGTGCCAAGTGGGTGTCTGAGTTGAGACTATCAAATGATGTCTGTTGTATTAAATGCTTTGTTGGATTTCCGGCTTGGAAAATGAGGCATGTGCCAGACAGGGCTTTCTGTTTTGGCATTAAAGCAATCTTGGCGCCCGGTGGAAACTGTTTACTTTAAAAGCTTAATTTTAACTATAGTTTTGGAACACACTTGGAAATGTCTGCAAATCAACAGTAACAGACAGGAGACTAAAGCATTGTTTCCTTAACTCCTGTGTCCTTTGAAATACCTTAATCTGCTTTGCCTTATGGGAGCCACTTCTGCCTGGTGCATGATTTATTCACACATTGTTTCTTGCTGAATTGGACAGTAGCTGAAAGACAGGTAGGAATGGAGAGCACAAAAGATCATAATGCACAGCAGCATTTCAAGTCTTTTTAGTATCATTTAACCCTTTCTTGTGACACACGACTGGTGGAAGGGGAACATGTTCCACCTTGCTGAGCTGTCAGCAGAAGCAGCCTGTGCTGGGATGCTGAAGGACACTTCCCAGTCTGCTGCACAGCCAGTGGACCTGCAGTGCCATGAATTTCCACCCAGCAGAAAGGTCCTTTGGAGCGCCAAGCGTGACGCCAGAACACAAAACACTCCATTCATCAAAGCCATGAGCAAGAAACTCTGTGTTTTTGGTTTTAGAAGTAACTTTTGTACGTTTACGACTTTTTCCACATTAAACATCATTTATGGTTTGGAAATTGTTCAGGCAAGAGGCATGTGGTTTCTGCTCCTGAATATCAGCAGCAGTTTTGCTACGTTCAGTCTCTATTTTTTGTTGACATTTTTTTGGCTTTTCACTTGTCCTTTGGGTGGACCTCTTTGGAGAAGGCTGCCCCAAGGAGAACCCATAACCCTCTTTCTAAATGAAGACTGAGTGATCTGCTTAAGGTGAGGATGATTACTTTGGTACAGAGAATTTGGGCTCAGTGCCAGACTTTTGCAAAGTACCTGGTGAAGAAATACCTTTTCTGGGATGTTCCCTCATCAGAGCAATTGCTGGAACAAATTGAGAAGGAGGAATTTCACACCTGGACTTAGAGACAGAAGTTGATAGGTTTTTCCATAGGCAATGTGAGAAGTTATGGGGTAGCTGTTGAATTTTCAGTTAATTCTATTCATGCTGAATAAATGGTAAAAGGCCTAATGATCTAGGAAACCTACAAATTACAGATTTTACTGAGATTTCAAGGGCCTCCTTTTGCAGGCCTTCCTTTGCATAAGTGCTACATTTCAAGGGAGAGTGGATGAAATTACAGAGATTCTCTGTGCTCCACTTGCCCAAGGATTGGAGACCCCTTTTCTGCCATTGTGTGGGGTGGCAGTCAGAGGGAGTCCCTGCTGCCAAATAAAGGGCCCTGATTAGAGGCCTTAGTTTATGTCCCTGCTCCTGCCTCAATGAGGAATGAATAAAGACATGTCCTGCCATGTGTTAGGGCTGTTTTCTTCACTCTTTGGCCCTTGGCATTGTGGCCCAGTGACTCCTGGTGCTGGGTGTCTCTGTTCTGGTGCAGTGCTCTTTCTTTGAGACTGAAGCTTGCAAAAGTTCCCTTCAGCAATAGCCCATGGAGAGTTGCCTGGAGCTCACAGCAAATGATGCCTAGTGCCTCTGGAATTCAGGATAGAAACCTGCTTGGAGGGGAAGGGTGTTGCAACTATATTTTTTACAATTGTTTCCTCTTCAGTGTTTGTATTCTTCCATTACTGACCATGTTTATCCATCTGCTGTTCAGGGTGAACAGGAGCACTAAATTTCATGGAGGGAAAACAAATTTTTTAAGGAATTTTTTGTTTTGTTTCCCTCACCTAAGTTTTTTGTGTGTGCCTACTTTGTACCCCAGCTGCTTCTGCAAGTCTAATATGCCTCTATTTGTACACCCAGTTTCTCCTCCCCGGGCCAGGGGCTCAGAGCGTTTCTGTCCCAGGGCAGAACAGCCTGTGACAGCGGGGTTCCATTCCTGTCAGGACCACAAGCCTACAGGGTGGTGCAGACTCTCCCAGCTCAGTCTCCAGGTTGTGATGGTTTCCCAATAATGGGAAGAGATGATGAAAGCAAAGAAAGACGCACAGATGGGGAAAGATATCTCAGGGCTGCCAGGGCAGCTGTTCGAGATCCCGGAATCAGATGGAGACAGAGCTCCACCACCCTCAGCTTCCCCACCCTCAGCCAGCCCATCTCCACTGTGCAAAACAAAACCAGCCCCACCCTAGCCGTGCTGTTTTAGCTGATGGTCTAGTTAATAAATGGCAAATTCCAGGGGTAATCCTGTCAAAGCCTTCCTGACATCCTCATTGATAATACTAACCACAAAGGGCTCCCCTGCTCATCCGATTAATACCAGAAGAATTCTACTTGATTAGGTTATTACTGAGGGGAAATGTAGGAAAGATAAATATTCCAGGGAAAAATCAGGCTTTAGACAAGGGGGAAGGTCACAAGTGTCCATGGCTTGTAAAGTTTTTCACCTGGTGGAGAGGGAGAGGTTTGTGATCCCCTGCTCCCTAACAGAGCAAAGGATGGGTGTCCCACCCTGCTTTGCCTGCAGCCCATCCATATCATGTTGATGGGAGCACTGGGAGCCAGGCAAGTGCCTACATCTTGGAAGGGTTGGAGACTTTGAATGTAAAGTCCCAAGGGCAGAGAGCTGTGTAATTGTTTCCTTGAGAAGTCTGCAAGGCCAAATTAGTGCAATTTGGGATCTTGGCACACAGCTGAGAGCAGAGGGAGGAGCAGAGTTTTTTTCTCTTGTCTTCGTACCATACTCCTTCCCTGGAAAAGCCAGGATAGTAGTTTGGAGGCTGGGTAAGAAATACAGTATTTTGGGAAAGATACTGGGCTGCTGCTCTCTTATCTTTTCCAGAACTGTGGTTCTTAGTTATGTTGAGATGTCAGCTGTTCATGCTTCTCAAGCTGCCTGCAGATCCAGGCAGGCGTCATAAGATTCCCCACACTTGGGCTTTTAAGTATTTATCACCCTTCAGGCTTCTTGACATGATGGGGGGGCTGGGGGGGAGCTTTTTAAATGAATGTCAAGATTGTGATACAGAAGACTAGTAGAGCAGTTCTTCATCCTCTGTTTTCTGGTACCAGCATCCCTGTGTCTTCATCACTGGGAAGTACAACAAGGTTTGGTCATGTAGATATGATCAGAACAGGAGCAAACACTTGGGCACACCTGAATGGTTGTTTGCTCTGTGTGTTTCCCTGGCAGCTCCCTAAAACTGGAATCTGCTTTACTGACCAGAACAGGTATTAATGGGAAAAAGATATGTGGAGGAGATAAAAGATAAAAGGGTTTTTGGGGTTGGATATGGTTAGCTCGTGTGTGTAAATAGTTGATGGTGGGAATAAAGAGGCAGGAGACAGACTCTTGAGGATTTCTACTGTGAGGGTGTTTGAATATAGGAGCAGGTTGCCCAGAGAGGCTGTGGAGTCTCCATCCTCAGAGGTAATCCACAATCCACGTGGACATGTGCTGGGAAACATGCTACAGTTGAGCCTGTCTTGAGCAAGGGGGTTGGACCAGATGATCTCCAGAGGTGCCTCCAGTCTCAGTGATGCTGAGATTCTGTAACTACACTTGCAAAATGCCTGTTAGAGGGTAGTTGTGATAAGCTGACTTGGGAGGTGAAAGCAGCTCCAGAAGCTCTCACAGATCGCTGGAAATATCCTAGTTGAAAACAGCTCTCCATATTTCTAAGCTGGTTTTTTTCCAGGCCATGTGGAACATAGCCTGCAGACTAATTGATAATCTCTGGGGAAAGGGGTGAATTGTAGCACTGCAGCAAAGTCCGTGGAAAGAAGAAATTTGTGAGCTGGCTCAGTTATTGGAGATGATCTGGCATGTAGTTACACTTCACTCCCTGCCCCCAAAGTGTGGGGCTGTGCCATTCTCTCTCACACAGTAAGCTTGGCACTTGCCTTAAGGTATGAGAAGAGGATCTAGGAGGTCCAGAGGAGGAGAACTGAGAGAGCCTGAGGCTTTTAAACGAGAAGAGTGAGGGAGAAATGTGATAACATCATGAAGTAGCAAAGGGCTGCAGGGACAATACAAGTAATACAAGGAGAATGGGTATAATTTGTTCTCCATATCAAGGGTATATAGGACAAATTTCAAGGTTTTTAACTACAGCAAGACATTAGAAAAAAAATGTTATAGCAGTAAATATAATGAAGCCCTAGAATGAAGTGCAAAGGTGCCTGTGGGGTCTGTGAAGGAAATATTTAAAACACAGTATAAAAATTTCAGTCAAGGATGGTGGACTGAGCTGACCTGCCTTGGAGCAGGCAGATGGATGGAGCAGAAAGTCCCTTTTTGTCCTCAGCTTCTGTGACTCCTGGACAGTGGGAGTTCATATGCAGCAGGGAGCTTGCCTATAGGAAGAGGCTCCTCTTACTGTCCCCCACTTAGATTGTAAGTCACAGGGAAAACAAGAGAAATACATTTTACTCTGTAGTTTTCTTACCACTGGACCTTCTCAGGACAGGAGATGTACCATCTTGTGTGGCTTTTCATGTCTGAGGATGTCACCAAGTTCAGACTTAGTCCTGGGTCGAGCTCCAGCTTTGCAGGGAAGCTCAAACCAGAACTGGCCTTTTTGTTGTGCTGAATGCTGGTTGATCTTATTCCCTTCCTATTTCACCCTCCCACACCCTGTCCCAGACCACAGATAACATTTTTAGGCATGCTCTGAGTAAGCAAGAGGGAATGGATCCCACTGGTAAGGGGGAGGTAGTTGGGTAGATGAAGTTGCTTGCTTTAAAACATCATCTCTAGAACTTTCCTGGCTTCAAAATCAGCGTTGGGAATTCACTGGCAGCTGAGCAGGGATTTTCAGGCTTTCACTGGGTTCTGAGTTGGGAAACCAAAATCCCTGAGGAAAAGAAGATTCCAAGTCCCTCTCAGGCTCCAGGTCAGATAACCTTTCCAGCCCATGTCCCCTTTGCCCCTTCAGAGGAAGGCACTGCCCTCAGCAGTGTCCTGCTTTCTGCAGCCTGTGCTTCAGAGGAGCCTTCCTGAGTGTGGGTGAGCGTCACTCTGCCCCAAGAGCCAGAGCCCTGTAACATGCTGAGAGAGCAGACTGTCTGGTCCTGGCATTTCTTTATATTCCAGCCCACAGCCATTCCCTTTCTGAGAAACCTAACCACTTTGTGTCCTTTCTTCCCTCCCTCTCAGCTCCCTGGACACGTCTACTGCCATGAGATGTCTCAGCCAAGGATTTTGAGCCAAGATATGAGGGAAATGGTTTAACCAGATGTGTGCCCATGCCTGTGACACTGAACTTTGAGATGCTGATATTTAAAAAGATTGCCATCTCCCCTGCCTCCCAGCAGCAAGGTGAGTAATGGGTGGGACAGCAGCATATCCAGAAAAACGCCTCTTTTTCAAGGGGAAGGAGAGGAGGTTATAATTCGACTGCAAAAATTTGCTCCAGGCTGAAAACTTGGCAAACAAAAGCTTAACTTAGGAGTGATTTAAAAGGAAACAACAAAAAAGCATAAAATAAATCAGGGCAGTCATTTTGGGTGGAGATGAGGGTCCAGAGCTTAAAGATCATTCTTTAGTGGGGGAGGAGAAGGAGCGGCTCAAGACAGAGTTGTATTTGGCTCTCAGCCCTACTACAACTAAGCCTTTCAAAGCAGGAGAATAAACTGAATACAGTCCCTGGCCTCTCCCTTCACCCATTTGTCAGAGGAAAGCAAGGCCCCCTGTACTCTTTAAGCAGAGTGGATGCAGATAGGGTGGCATTAGCTGAATTCCTCCTATTGCCACTTTCTAAATGTGGATTTCCCTGTACCTTAAGTTGTAAAAGCACATAAAGTCATTGAGGCTCAGCTTGCCCAGGAGATAAAGAGGGGCAACTGTTGCTTTCAGCATTGTGACTCCCCTCAGGCCCCCTCTCTCTGTGCTGTACCACACCTGCTGCTCAGCATCTGTGCCCTGCTTCTGCCTTCAGCACTGCACAGAGCCACTGCACACCACGCTGGAGACCTGAGCAGGAGGATGGCTGCACCTTACAGCCCTTACCTGGGCTGACTCCTCTACAGTCCCAGGTTCACAGAGCTAAGGAAGAGGAAGAAGAGCTGAGTGGCTGCACAGCAGCAGAGACCAGAACACAGATCATGCCTCTGGAGGGAAGGCTTTTCCAGACTGTTACCTAATGTTTGTGGCACATGTGATTGGCAGCACACTTGGCACAGGCCTTGGGAAACAAAGACAAGGTCCAGCCAGTTACTTGCCTTTTGTCATCTCCAGACCCCTGGGCCCTTCCAGCCTGTGTTCCAGTGCATAACTGCATTGCAGGCTCCCTTTGTGGTTCTATGACTGTGAGATTTTCCTGATGGCCTGGAGTCTCCACACATCAAGTTAGGGAGCAAAGTATAATGGTGGCATTTTAGACAAACTCCTCCACCTACAGAGAAGGATTTCACAGTGGAGTGGGTTAAGCACTGGCACAAGTAGCCCAAGAACTGTACAAAAGCTCCATCTTTGGAGATTTTCAGACCTCAATTGGATGAGGGTCTAGAGCAACCTGACATGGCTTTGCTGACTCTCCCTATTGCTGTGCACAGTTCTAAAATAGCCATCCCCTTGGCTGCCTGGTGGAGTGCTTTGGCTGTAGCAGGTACCAAGGAATATAGGCTAAATGAATGATCAAAGGCTCCCTCCCACTGCATGGTTTCCCTCCCAGGTTCAGTTCCATCAGCTTCAAGTGACACGGGCAGGTACGGTTACCTAGTTCTGCTCAGAAGAGGCCTTCTGTGAAGAGCAGCACAGCTTAAACCTCTCTGGCTTTTGTCACAGGTTTCACAGTTTGCTCGCAAATATTTTTGTATGTGTTCACAGCTCCTCCCTGGCTGAAGAACTTAGTGCTCTCCAGCAGCTGACAGTGCCATATTTTGCTTCATGTAAAAGAAATGCACTTTAATTCTGTTTTTTCTCCAGGTAGAACCAGCCACTACCAAAACTTTCAGAACTAGGTCTGTTGATTTGATTTGATTTGTGCTTCTGGCACTTTTGTTCTTGCAGTATTAAGAGATTTCTTACCTTTACTGGTACACTGCATGATTTGAGACCTGGTCGTCAGTATCTCAGTAGAGTCCTTTTTTGACCTTTCTGAATATCTCAGTAGTCAACTACTGAGATGTTGAGGGAGGCTGTTCAAGATGCTGATGCTTTCATGTATTGTCATTTCTAGGGAGGACTGAAGCCACTGAGCGTGGAATCCAGCCCACCTTCCACCTCCCACCTCCCCGAGTGCAGCCAAAACATCTACAGACTGATCTACAGCTGCTCACAAACACTGGAACTTCCACTTGTCTACGTTTTCAGGACACAAGCCACTCCAGGAAAGCTGCTTTTGAAAAGGTATGTCATCTCTTGTTTAGATTAAAATAAAATGAAAGAGGGGAAAAAAGAAAAACATTTGCCTTTGGCATCAAAACAAAGCAAGTCTTTCTTTTCCCTAAGCTTCCTTAACTGTGCTCTGTGCAAAAGAAAATGTAAAAATGAATGGGGATGAAGGTAAAGGCAAGGTACTGGCATTGGAGATAAGGTTAATCAGAGCCCAGCAGAAATAATATGGAGTGGAAGAAGTTTAACAAGTTCATTTTATGTGCCACTGTGTCATGCTTCCCTTTGTTGCTCAAGAATGTTGCTTCACTGGTTCCTAGGGTGTGAAAGGGCCATGCTGCTGGGAGGATGTGCCCCCAAGACCATGCACGAGCCACTACTGGGCTACCTTTCCATCTGAAAATTGTTGTTTTACTTGTATTACAGTTTTGCTGTGGACCAGGAACGGGTCTGGACTTTGTAGTCAGAGGTCTTCTGTAGTATGATAGCTTGTATAGAACAGTACTGGGCAGGACAAAAGTGTAATGAGAGTAGGCAGGCACTCCAGTCAAACCAAGGGAAGTTAATATGCCTCTGTAGAAAACATTCACAGTGGTCAGGAGGTTTGAAAGATACCCATCTTGTAAGGAGCTCAGAAGATTAAGCTAAATGCTCTTTAAAATAATGGAGATCCCTCTGACCTTTGCTTTCAAGGGCAGGAGGCAGGACAACATAGACTGTGTTGTGTGTACACATATAAAGCAAAGCCCAGGAGGAACCTCACAGACCCTGTCAGGAGGGGTAGAGGGCACTGTGAGAGTGTGACAAGCCCTGGCATATTGACACCTCACCACTGAGAGGAATGGCTTGAAGCCAGGCTGGGGCTGAGCTTCCAGCAAGGACTGACATCTCTCCCTGCTGCCAGGGTTTGTACACATCCCAAACTGCCATTGCATGCTCTGTGTGAGTCCTGAGACTGGAGAGCCGGCTCCATCTGCCCCTTGGGTAGGTCTGCAATGCACTGCAGAGACATCCCAGCCTGCTGGCTTTCCTTCCCCTCCTCCAGTTCCCACCTGCACCCCCAGCTCTGGAACAAAGACTCCCACTGAAAGCAAAGAAGTAGCTGTAGTGGAAGATTCCCTATTACTGCCCACATGTGAACTGCTGCTGCTGCAGGCTGTGGCTCGTGTGATGACAGCAATGATTCAATTAAGTGATTTTTGAATACTTCCTCAAATGGCAATAAGTCCTTTGTGTGGACACTCTTAAATCAGTTGGAGTGGCCAGGAACTGAGGGATGTAAATTTGTAAAAGAAATAGAGCTGCAACTCTGCTTCCCTTTTTTTTTTCTGTGTGTTTCCTCTACCTAGAGGCACAGCCAGGCAGTTTGATGACCATGCCCAGCTAGTTTTTAGCTCAGCCCCTCAAGGGGGGAAAAAAATAAAAGAAAAAGTGGTCAGTGTCCTCCACCATTTGTTCTGCCCTTGGTGATGTCAAAGCCTGCTCCAGAGCACGCTCCAGGTCTGTCCATCATAAATGCCCCTTCCACCCACTTCAGCCTAAAAGACATTTCATAGGCCTTTGCTGGAAAGGACCACACATCACATGTGAAGGACTCAGAAAAGCCAAGGTAGGACTCCTGTAACAGCTGTAACTCAGACGTTTTTGCACACATATTATTTTTAGTTAATATAGTTGGTGTTAACATTAATGCCTTAACCCTTGAGGAAGCTAGCTGACTTCCAGGTCAGTATGGCCAGGGAGCTGGCTAATTTCCAGAGTTTTGGGGAGAGAGCCAAGAAGTGCAATGCCAGGGTGTTTCTGGCTGCTGGTGTTCCTGAGTGCACCACATCCGGGTCTGCACTGTATCCTGGGCTTCCAGCCCTGTCTGCCACCCCACCACCCTCTGCTTGCACTGTGGGCTGTGTCTTTAACAGCAGGGCTACACATTACCAACAGCAGCTGTGTGTACTGATACTTCACCCAATATTACTTGAATAGGACAGATTGGCAGCTTATGGACTGAGCTGTACAGGCTGGTGGCTTATGAAGGGACAGCCACCTTAGTCCAGGAGTTTTGTGTGTGTAAGATGTGGCAAAAAAAGTGACACCATCAGCCATGACCCGCCGTTGTTACTGAACTGTGGATTTCACCAGGAAAAGGCTGTGGCAAGCAGGCAGGAGAGGAAAAGGGAGGGGGGATTTCAAACACCACAGCTCAGAGAAAGCAAGCCCTGCGTTCGTGCTTACGTCAGTAGCCTGTCTGTGTGCTGACCCCAGGCTCACCTGAGCCTTGGCAAAGCTCCCCTTTGTTCTGTGTTGGCGTTCAGAATCCGGAGTTATCCCACCGCCACTCCGTGACCCGTTCCACCCAGACAGCCTGCCCATGATTGCTTCATAAAGCAAGACCCAGGAATCAAAAACAGGGCATGTTTCCTGAGCAGAGATGGAAAACAGCTGTGCTGGAAAAAAGGAGGGGTTTGCTGGCTGAGCAGTGGAAAATACAGATCAAGGCCTAGTTGTGCAATCTTCCCTGGCTGGCCTTTGGATGCTGCTGTGGCAAGGGGACCAGCTGCAGTTGGCAGGAGGCTGCTGCCCAGGGATGGGGGTAGCGAGAGCCTCTGGTGACAAGGCTGGAAACCCAGAGCTTAGTTTTACAGATGCTTGGGAGGCTGATAAGTGACATCTGGTGATGCTGCCCCCTCCACTGTCCTGCAGTCAGGTCTGTCTGGCCAGTCCCAGATGGCGTTTGAAGGGCCAGGCCCACGACTGCAGAGGCACAGAGCTCTGCAGGGCTGCAGAGCAGCAGCACCAGCCCAGGTGTGGAGCTCAGTTCTGCCTGATGCTCATAAAGTGCTCCCCGTGCAGCCACAGCCAGGGGATGTGGTTATGTTGTCTGGCCAGGTTCCTGCCTCTGAATCCCCAGCAATTGTGCAGGGAGGCTGAGCAAAAAATCTTAAGGCTGGAATCTGCTCTGCCACTGCCATCTTTTAAAATCAAGGGAAGGCTGTGTCCTGATTTCACTAGCCTTAAATGGTGCTTGCTTCAAGCAAGGCTTCTGGAAGAGTTCTTGACTTTTATCAAATTCAAAATCCCCAATGAAAAGTAAACTAACCAGCTGCATCTGGATCCAGAGGCAGGAGGTACAGGATTCTCTGGGTTTTTTTAAATCTAATTATTGTGTACAAGAAGGAGAGGATGGACAAGAACGGAGAGGGGGAATTAGGCCTTTTCTTCAGAGCCAAATTATCAAAAAAATTACCCTCTCCTGCTGAGAGAGCCCTGCAACATCTCTCCCAGTGCTCTCAGTAACTAAGCAAGAAACTAAAGTAAGGGGCAAAATGGTGAGAAGGCAGAAAGCAAATGAAGTAGACAGGACCATCAATCACGTCCTAGGCTGATACATGCCAGCTACACTGGCCTCTCTTCTCAGCACCTGGACCAGCAGAAGACAGTATGATGAATGTTTTTCACTCAGTGGTATTGGAGCTGTGGATGTGCTGTAACTGCAGGGGGTTGTGCTTCCTTACAACTGGCTCAGCCTGCTGAGCTCAAGCGTGGATCCAGACCTTGCTCTGCAGCAGCTTCCAACAGTGTTCATCACTAGGGCAGCACAACTGCAGAGGGAAAAAGCAAACCCCAAACTGATCACTGCTACAGAACCCATAAAGGGAAAGAAGGAAGATGTGGCTATGGTGACCTGTAGCAGGGAGGAAACTGCAGAATTTAGGCAAGAGCAGTGCCCAGGTGAGGTGTAGAGGGAAGCAATTTTGGTCCAAATAGCAAATTTGGGAGTATTTATAGTTCTGAGTTGGGAGCTGAACACCACACACACACCACGTGGAAGGAGTGAGGGACTTAAGGCTCTGCTGACAGCAGCCAACCTCTCCTTCAGTTTGATTCTCGAGGTGCAGCTCACAGGAGGCTGCAGGAGCTGCTCCCACAGCACAGGAAAAGAACAAGACAAAGAACATGCATTTTGCTGAGGCAAATGCACCTGCTTTAGCTATTACTGATTTAAGCCAGGTCACACTAAACTTGGTACACAGCAGGCTTTGCACAAGTGCACACAAAATCAATTTGCTTAAACCCGGACAACTTTGTAAGACATTCAGACAAACAAAACCCAGATAGATGCACAAAATTAATAGCTGGTAACAGCTTCAGCATTATTAGACCTGTTGAAAATGTAGCATTACTTGCAGATTAAACCTCTCCAGTGCTTCAGTTTATCATCAGTACAACACAGGATGATGGCATATTTTAGAAATAATTTGCAAAGCGAGGTGATGGTCTTTTGGCTTTTACTGATCTGAAATTATTCTTTATAAAAAATTCATCCTCCCCTTTTAACTTCTTATAGTGGTATCAGTCATGAGAGTTCTCATGAAACAAACAAATATTCTCCATCTGTATCTACTCAGCAGGGTCCAAATGGGACCTCAATAGTGGCTGAAACAAAATTTCATTACAAAAAAAATTGTTCCCATGGAAAAGTTCCAATTTTGATGAAATATTTCCTGCAGAAAAGCAAAAACCAAACCTATCATTCAAAGGTTTGACCCAATATCTGCTCTCCAAGAGGGAAAAGGGTAGCGGAGAGAAAGAAAGCAAGTGTGGGTTTGGGAGAAAAGAAGACCTACCAATAAATGAGGGTAATGAAAGCAGAGGGAAGAAAGTACAAATTCCCAGGCATTCCAGACATATCTGGTGTCCTTTACATCCTGTGCTCTGCACTTCAGTTGTACAGATTTCAGTGTTCCACCGCAGAGGCAGCTGCAGTTCAGTTGTGAGTTATTATATGAAGAGTTTTGTTGTAGTTGTTACAGGATCTTATGAGATGAAAAGGACCTGACCACGGCAAAGAAAGTAAAATAGAACATGCAATCTATTAACTATGCTGGAAACCACTTAGGCCACAGAGAAATGGGTGCCAGGAAGCAAAAACTTCCAGAAGGAATTAGAAATAAAAGGGCAGAAAAAGGAAAAGGAAAGTCACTGGTAGCTGGGAGAAGAGTGCAGGCTCATTACCACATCTGAGCTGTTGAAAACAGCCTCTGGTTTTCTGTAGCTCTTCATCTGTTTTTCTGTTCATTTTTGTCCTTCTCTTTAACCTTGCTGGGTAAAACACATCTCCAAGGACAAATAAAAATGATTTTCTTGCCAGTGCTGCTGACTTTGCAACCTGTCAGAAAACTGACTAAACTTGAAGCTCTTTCAGTCAGTCACTTTAAAATATAGTCAGCATTGTGTTTAAAGAAAAAAAAAAGGAGGAAGAAAAAGGCAATATATGAATTCAACAGCAGGGCTGCTCTGCTGTGTATTGCTGGGAGACAAAACCCAGGTGATGAGTAGTGGGACAAAGGAAGTGCTGCAAAATACTAGGCTTGGCTCTTGCAGTATGGTGAAGATGCTTCATTTGTTTCGATTAAATAGTTATTTTATTGAAGGATCCTCAGATCCAAAAAGCTGGTCTGGGAACCAGAAACCACCCTCAAGAACCCAGGCTAAGGAAATGAGAATTAATTTTGCTCGGGTCACACTTCACCTGCCCAGGGAAAAGTGTCTGAATCTTAACATCTGGGAGGCTGAAATCTGCAGTGGGTGCTTTTGTCATTACTTCCCTGGAAGCATTTCCCCTTTTTACCTGCACCACAGGTGGATGGAGAACTATTATTTATTTTAGGAATCTTTTCTGCCTTAGCTGCTTCACTGCTCCTCAGAGTTACACTTAGAGCCCAAACAGACTGGGAGGATTTATGCATTGGCAGGTCCATCTACCATCTACTGTTTGCTGCTTTCATACTCTGGTTAGGAGAAAGCAGGGGGAACTTTTCAAAATCAGCCTCAGCTTGCTCAGGGTCACAACAAAAAAAGGTGAAATTATGAGTCCTCCAGATTCTGATGAGCATCAGATTTTGGCTTATGAGCCAAGTGCAAGGGTGATAAAATGGGAGGTTGTAAGTGCCTCTTTAGGCCGTGTATGTGTGGGAGGGTTTGCTTTGTGAAGTAGCTGGTTCAGATCCCTGAATGGAGGAGGAAAAAACAGGGAGAGAGTCAGGCTATAGGAACAAGGTGAACTCTAGAGCAAAAGATGTAATTTTTCAATCAAGCTTTTAATGAAAAGATCATAAAATAACAGTTTCTCATCACTGTACATTAAGACTGCAAATTTCTGAATGCTGAGATCATATTATAATTTCTGTATCTTTTTATATGACACTTGAGTTGAAGCCACAACTATGTGTGACTCTGACCTGAATTCAAGCTCTTGAAGGAAATGAACAGAACATTGCAGCAGGAATGTCGGCCTTTCCCTTGCCCTTCCCTCCTCTCCCCCTCCCCAGGAAACATCCAGGGCTCCCAGACTGACTGATAGTTAAGGCTTAAAATTAAAAACATAAAAAAAAAAAAAAAAGGAGATGCAACATCCCTTTTTCAGTTGTATTTAAAATATTAAAATAAACCAGGGAAGAATATGCAGCCAGCCAGAACAAGATCCTCTCCTCACAGAAAAGTTATCCCCAGCCAGTCAAAAGTCCTGTGGAAGGTCAGAGGAACAGCTGGGCCAGGTGCTTCGGTGGGCAGCTTGTGACAGAGAAAGTTTATAACACATCCCACTCCTCAGGGAAAGCCAGTGCTGTGAAGTGGGTCCCCCAACTGCCAACAAATGTCTCATGAAGTGTTCTTGCCCCACTGTAAGCCACAGGGACTGTCCAAAAACCACTGATCCCTCTGCTCAATGCTGGCCTTCAAAATGCTTAGGAAAATTAGGGAAGGGAGGGAAGAAGAAGATGGCAGTAGGAGACAACTGAGCAAAAATGCATTTCTATCTTTAAACTTCTGTTTCAGGATCTTCAAGTTGTTTGTTAGAAAAAGGAAATTAGAATAAACAGGAATTTTGTTGTGGCAGACAAACTAGGGCTGAAATGAAGAAGCCATCCTGACTTGGAGGACCAGCTCTAGGAGCCTTACAGCAGAGCTGGAATTGCCTCCCAAGGGGGTCCCAAATATTTTACTTTTACAAGGAAAGCAGCAAATTTAGTGAGTCTAATGGGAAATCATCAAAGGTGAAATTTCTTACCCTACTCTGAAAAAATGCAAAATACAAGGAGTGGAAAGGGGCTGAGAAACAGCTACTCCTTTTGCCTGCTTGTCTCCTGCACTAAAGTCAGGACCATGAAGTACCATGGGACTTAAAATATTGCAACAAGCCACTTTCAGCTATTGAAAGCAACACCCAAATCTTCTTTTTCAAGAATATGGCCAGTTCTGGAGTGCAAGGGTAGAAAGAAAGGATTTTACAGTAAATGGAGAGACTTTACTGATGTTGAGCAAATAATTATTTAAACAAAAACTAAGGAAAAAATGGCAGAAGTCTGTTTAACTATTGCAGAATTACAGCTCGGAGTTAATTTAGATTTTAAATTCTTGCTTAAACAAATGTTTCTTCAAACGTGCCATCTCAGTGATGAGCATTTCTGCTGTCTGGGGACAGCTCAGTTTGCTACCTGGAGCCTCTCAAACCCACTTAAAATGTAGGGAGGTTCTGTCTCTCTATTTTTCACTTGCTTTTCCCTCAATTCCAGCACTGCTGAATGGAAAGGTTTCTGAATTTGGCAAATATCCAGAAATCAGCAAACATCCAGCAACATTTCTTCTTGCTAGTTTTTTAAGGCTATAGGAGGTGCTCACTCCACCAATACTGGAACAGGAGGCTTTGCAGAGGACAGCTTTCCCCCTGTGGGGCTGTGGGGAACCTGGTGCTTCAGGATCCTCAGCAAGGCCCATGACAAGATGGCACAGAGGCTGTTGGGTTTGGCACAGAGCTTCCTCTGCCCATCCTGGGCCTCAACTCCCTCCTCTGAGATCCCTTATTGCTGCCACAGAGAACAGCGAGGGAGGGGTGAGGGGGCTTCACTCTGGAGCTACATCCTGTTCTTCAGGCAGGACACAGACTTGTCTCAGTCACAGGCTGCCCTCAGAAGCACACAACTGTTCCTCGAATGACTTTCACCTTCTCCGGATTTTGCCAGCAGTCACCTCAGCTTTCATTTTGTTTCACTAAGTGCACTGGATGTTTCTCTGGTCAAGACCCAAACTCCTGCTTTTCAGAACTGAAGCGACACGGTAAAATACTGCTAACCCAGACTTTGAACCTGCACTGCTTGAAAACAATGCTTTCCACACACACGAGAGAGAGGAAAACAAAAACAAAAACCAAAACAGGAATCGTAAAAGAGTGACACTGTAAATTGAAACATTTAAATACAGCAAAAACATAAATTCCTCTTCTATGCAAAGCTACAAAAGTCCAGTCTTTGTATTGTCTTCACAGGTTATGGTTTATGGCTATGCTGAGAGTCTCTGAGATTCTTTTTTTTTTTTTTTAATATATTTTTTTTTCATTTTTTTGAAATCCTGTAGAGAAGACCCTGCGGACACATCTTTGTGTTTGCAACTTTCTGAATTACATTGCAAAACTGTGCATACAGAATCTGAGAAATAAATACATTCATTACTGCACATACATATTGATACAAAAACAACACTGTCAAATAGTGTTTGCACCATCTTTGTTAGATATTAAGACCAGGCAAAATTAATATTTCATTTTCCATCAGCCCCCCCTCAAATGTTTGAGGTGGCTTTGGTGTAGAAGGTAAAAGCTACAAAGGGTCAAGACTAATCATGGGGAGCTTTCTTAAACCTTTTTTTTTTTTTTGGCTTCAGCAGTATTTTAGCAAACCACCTTCCTTGGTCACCTTTAAACTGTCCTACCATGCAGACCAGGCTTAGACTTCCACCTAGGTGGCCGTAGGAGTTTTGGTTGGGCTCTTTGCACATAACTGTAAGGTCTGGAGTGAATGGGTCCAGCTGGTTAGTTAAGGTGGCTCTGGGGGTCGGAGCAGCACAGCCCTGGCAGGAGGAGCCGCTCGGTGCCCGCTCTGCCCTCGCACCGAGGGCTCCCCGAGCCGGGCTGGGCACGGGCGGCAGGGCTGTGCGTGCTCCCCATGGCAGCAGCCCCAAAGCCTCACAGAAGCTGCGTGTCAAGAGCTCTTTGGTGTCTTCTGTGATCTTTGTGGCTCCTGCTAACTCCCCCGAATGCACAGAGCTGGGCCTTTGGGGTTTTTTGCCAAGAATTTGTTTTTGGAAGTTTTGCAGTAAAGGACTGGAAAACAGCCCAGCTCTGCATGGCTAAAGTGAAGGAGATGTGCTGGGTACAGCAGCTCCCACCATCCTCTAACAACATCCTTTTCTGTCTCTAGAGCTTCTTGCATCTCTCTTTACCCTCTCAGTGCCCTCAGACTCCTCTAAGGAAGAGGGAGGCTGGAATGCCTCTACAACAGTGCCTGGGTCTCAGTCCCAGCAACATCTCTCATGGGTTGAATAAAAAAAAAGTCCTCCGTGCCATATTTGTAATTGCCCACCCTGTTCCCCACCCTCCCCGAGCAGTGCTGGAATGCAGGCTGGGACACAGATCTCCCCTCCCAAGCTGGGGGACACTGTGCAGCCTTCAGAGACAAACCAATGGAAAAAGTAAAGATTAATTTTGACTGGCCCCTAGATCTGTTGAGGTCTGAAACTGTAAAAGTTTATGTAAACAATGAGATAAATATATTAGTACTTTTCTGAGCCAAGTGAGGTTCCATACTCATTCAAATGTGCTTTGGTTTAAAAAATAGTTTTGTGAATTTGGGTATGAGCTTCTTTATTCTTTTATACAACTTTTGCTATTTTATCTTTTTTTTTCCTGTTATTCCGAAAACATTCTGGAACTAAGTGACTAAAGCATATACTTAAGCTGCCTGGCCTCTTTTTTTTTTTCTTTTTTTTTTTTTTTTTGTTTTTAAATTGTTTTATTCCTCTTGAGGCTCTTTGTGTATTTAAAAAAAAAAATTAAAATAAAATAAAATAAAAACCAAAAATGCAACTCCCTCCCCCCCACCCTAAAACTCTTAAAATCTTAAATATGAAACTAGTGTTTTACTTTCTCATTAAAATACAGAAAAATGTCTGATACAATACTATGTCGTACAAATGCAGTTGAGTGTTTAGGCCCCGAGCAGGCCTGAAACAGTCCCTGAAGTTTTGAGTATTATTAGTTATTCATTATTACTGTCACAATTTGGAAAATGTTGTTTATACTCAAATCTATGGAACACAACTTTACACAGCTATTTGAAAAAAGAACAAAATTTCCTTTTGTACAATACTCTTGCTGTACACAGACTTTATGTCGTATTGTTTAAGTGCTGGGGAGGGGATAAAGTTTAAAAAAAAAAAAAATAAAAAAAAAGACGCTCCGAAAAAAAGTTTTTAAAAAATAGCATTGGGTCCTGAAACTTCAACGGGATTCTCAAGGCCTAAGAAACAAATGAAGAAGGGGCCTGGGTGGGGGGGAGAAGCTACATCACCCACACACATCTTGTAAAATGGAATTAAGAGAGGGGGAGCAGGGGCTTTGTCTGCTGAGGAGCCTTGGGCTGCTCCCGGGCTCGGCTCCATCCTGTCGTCCCAAGGGTGGCTCCTGCCAGGCACCCACCGGCCATCCCCAGCGCTGGGGCCACTGCAGGGCCACAGGGGAATGGGAAACTCATCCAAACCCCACAGCTGGGCACAGGGCTCATCCCTGGCCGTGCCCTTCTCTCTGAGGAGCCCAGCACTGTTTGGGAACTCGGCCCTGCCGGGGGAGCCCGGCCTTGGGGCTGCAGGGGCGGCAAAGGCAGGGTGGAAGTGCCGAGGAACTCATCTTGCACAGCTGTGCCTGGGCTCTGCTGAGACTTGCTTTGAGAAAAAGGTAGATGGCAAGGCCTTCCCTGTCCTCCTCAAAGATTATTTCAGAGACATTCTCAGGGTGGGGGGTTGGCAAGGAATCGAGGAGAAAACAATTCAACATATATTCAAAATGTGGAAGTGCTAAAGACACTAAAACCTCACCTAACCCCCCCCCAAAGAAAACAGTGCATCTCAGCACAATTAGAAAAAAAAGTCCATGCTCCCCTCTCACACCCCAGGGCTTGCAGGCCCCCGGAGCAGGCGGACAATGGCACTGGGAGAAGCTGGAGCGGGTGGAGAGGGGTGAGCGTGTTCCCTGTAACGTGACACCTGGCCAAGGCTCAGGGCCTTCGGGTTGTCTATTGCTTGGAGCCTGGATTCCAGTTTCCTATGTTCATTCAACTGACCCAAAAACTTCTCATGGACTAGTCTACCTTAACCAAAAAAAAAAAAAAAAAAAACAAAAACAAAAAACAAACAAACAAAAATCCAAAAAACCCCAATAGAAAATGAAGCTTATATTTCTTTGTTTTAGTCAAACATGCTCACTTTTTTCTTTTTTTTTTTTTTTTCTTTTTTGGTCGAAACTTTAAAAAATTGTTTGTTTTTTCTTTTTAAAAAAGACAAAACGTGAGGTTTGGTAAACCTTACGCATAGAGACTATACTGGTTTGAGTGGAAAAAAAACAAAAACAAAAACCAACAAATGAAAAAAAAAAAAAACAAACGCAAGTGTAAACCTTAGTCATTTCAGAAGGGATGATTCTACTGGCTGTGAATTTTTACCACCACAGTCACGGGAGGCTTGAAATAAGCCATAGCTTTCCACAAGGTCACGCCAACAAAGTCAAGGGGGCCAAGAATTGGTGGGCAACGTTCTCTGTCTTCTCTCCTAAACCAATAGCAGCTGTTGGCTGTGATGTCTTATGCAGATGTTGCAAGAACATTTTGTTTCTTTTTCTTTTCATTTTTTTCCTTTTTTTTTTTTTTTGTGTGCGTGTGTTAAATTGTCTAAAAGGGAGGATATGAAACACTTTGGTTTGCTTTTTCCTCCTCTCCCCCACCTTATTGCACTCTGGATTCTAGTAAATTATAGGCTGCTATGCCCTCACCCTCTGTCCTGCCAGGTGTTTACAGACTGACCCAGATGTGCTGGGGGAGTGGAAGATGAGGGGGACATTTTCCCCTCCCCATAATATCCAGATTCAATAAACAAAGCTGGAAAGGGCCCAAAAAGCTCAGAGAAGTTTTCTGCTTTTATCTAAAAGTGACTACAGACAGCCAAGAGACTGCGAGTTGAGCCAGTCCGAGCAGCCAGCACAGCCTCTGGCTCAATGTATATTTTGCTTTGTCTTTGGCCAAGCTTTGCTTTAACATTTCTCTAGTTGACTTTTGATGGAAGGACGGGGTGGTAAAAATCCCTTAACTTTAATTTAGCTTCTACTTTTATACATTTAATTACTTACAATAAAAGAAAAAAAATGCCTAATCTTTCACTAACCATCTTATTGTTCTCATGAATTCAAGAGGTAGCAAAGGTAACAAGTCTGTCCACACAGACTCGCTCTTTAGTGAGGGAGGAAAGCTAAAAACATACACACACACAAAAAATAAAATAAAAAATAATAAAAAAGTACCTATGGAACTTGTAGCAAGTCCAGCCTACATCAAACCCCCTCCCCACCCACCCACCCTAGAATTAACCTCAGACCTTCCAGTTCAAACATTCACATAAACGTTACAATGGTTTTTCCTTTAATAAAACAAGTACCTCTAAGCAAAGAATATTCATACGAAACTACTAGAAAAGTAAAGACGACCCCCTGCTCACTGAAAGAAATTCCCAGGGCATACAGTCCCTGTTCAGTCATGGGTAAGGCAAAAGAGGTTTTTGTGTTTTGTGGAGAAGGTGGCACGTGGTTACATGTGCCAAGGATAAAGATCAAAAGCAAAAGAGGGAGGGATGGTGAAGGAGGCTTCACCATTTAAGTTAAATACTTGGGCTGGTGCAGCCCTGGGGAGCTTCTCTCCCCACCAGCCCAGCCCAGGGCACGAGGGGTGGGCTCTATCTCTGCTACGGCTTTCCCACAGCCTCTGAAGGGGCTGCCAACCCTGTGAGATGGTCCACAGACACAGCTTCTGCACTGCTGAATGCAATGCTATGTTATTTCACAGCTACTTAGGCCACTGAAAAGGTGTATTTTCTTTTTAATGGCAAGAAATACCCCTACTGAGTTTGGTTTTAAGAGAGGAGGTGAGGTGACAGTAACACAAAGGAAAGAGGCAGGGAGGGGGGAGCCATCAGAGGCTGAAAGTTCCCCAAGGTCCCCCTACCTGCTCCAGATAATTATCATGGCAATGAAGTGGAAGTGTGCAAAAAGAAGTGGCATTTCTTGCCAGATCATCAGGATTTGGAGGGAGACTTGGACTAAATGCATCAGCTTGGCTGTGGACCTTTCTTTTTTTAAAAAAAGGAAAAAAAGGAACTTTTTTTTTTTAAATGTTAAAGCTACATTTGTTTAGGCCTCCCATGACTGAACAGAGTATGGGGAGCTGCCCCCTTTTTTGTCTGGTATTTTTTTTTCTTTTTTTCTTTTTTTTTTCTTTTAAGCAGCAAGTCTACAGAAAGGTAAATCACTGCGGATGGGCTCGAAGCTCATTCTGGAGTCTTTGGCTTATGTGGGAGAGGTATGCATTCGCAGGTGGCTGATCAGATTGCGCTGCTGGGTGAATTTCCCACCACACAGTTGACATTCGTAAGGTTTTTCTCCTGAGTGGACACGCATATGCTCTGTTAGTCGGTACTGCCGGGTAAAGCGCATCCCACATTCCTCGCAGGCAAAGGGCTTGAGCCCCAAGTGGCTGCGCATGTGCCGTGTCATGGTGCCCCGCTGCGTGAACATCTTGCCGCAGATGTTGCAAGGGAAGGGCCGCGTCAGCCAGTGAGTCTTCTCGTGCTGCCGCAGCGTGGCTGGATCCTTGTAGCTTTTCTCACACACTGAGCACTTGAAGGGCCGGGACTCCGCAGCGTAGGATTGATTGGGGTTGGACAAATCCTCGGCTTCATCCTTGCTGCCGTATGTGCCTTCCTCCTTGATGTAAAGGTCTTCCTCGGTGTGCGTTTCCACGTGGGCGTTGAGCTGCTCCGAGCTGGGGAAGCCTTTGCCGCAGGGGATGCAGACGTACAGGTTGTCACCGTAGGCCACTGGCTCGAACCCCTCCTGCCGGTAGACGTAGTTGGCACTGGTGTGGCCGCCGCTCTCGCTCTCGCTCTGGCCGCTGTCGTCACTGTTCTCCTTACCATTTTCCACCTCCTCCTTACAGGGGTAGGGCAGGTCTGCGCCGTAGGCCCCGGCCAGACTCCTCTCCACAGACTTGGACAAGGGCCCCAGCAGGATGCCGTTGGGCAGCCCTTCGCCCTCGTCCCTGTCTTTGCTCCCCTCCTTCCGGTCAAAGGCGTTGTCTTTCTTGATCCACTCCTTCTTGCGGGACGAGTGCCGGAGGCCCTTGCGCTGGCTGCCCTCGGTCAGGGCGTGGTGGCACTCCTCGCTCAGATCCATCTCCATGGGGTCGCTGCTGTCCGCCATGCTGTGGGGGGCTCCGACCCCCGACTCGTCGAACGATGAGGCACTGTTGGCTGCAGGGGCTGAGGCAGATTGGGGAGAGCCGTGCTGGCTTTCGCTGTGCTGCGTGTCATCGTGGGAGGCTGCAACAGGGAGCGATGGGCTTTTCTTGGACAGGTCGAGGCCGAGCTCCTGGTCACCGGTGCTCCCGTTCGCGCTGCCGCCCCCACCGCCGTTCTTGCTGGCTCCCCTGCTTAAGGAGTGACAGTTCTCTTGGTTGGAGCTGCTGATGAAGACCTCGTCATCAGAGAGCTTTCCCTTTGACAGCTCCTTTGAGTGCGAGCCCTTCAACCCCTCGTTTGACCCTGAATAGCGAGCTTGGATGACTGAAGCAGTGGAAAGTCTTTGACTCCTGGCAGATCTCCCAACACCAAGGCCACCGGCCTTGCCAGCAAAGGACTTGCCGTTCCGCTTCAGCTTCTTTCTGCAGAGAGCTGCCAGGTCGTGCAGTTGGAGGTAGCTTGCTGCGGTGAGGAGAGCGTTAAAGTTCTGTTCACCAGGCTGGTCAGTCGTTAAGAGCTTACCAGTATAAATAAAGTCCAAGATCTGCCGGAACACGGTGGGGTTCACCATGTCCGTGTCTAAGTTTATCAGGTTGTCATGCAGGACAAGGGATTTGAAATACATGCTGCTGGCTGCCAGGATGTTCTTATGGGCACGAAACAGGGCATTTTCTACCACAATGATCACATCACAGAGGAAACCTTTGGCTCGTTGCTGGTTCAGCTGCAGTAGCAGTTGTTTGGCATGATTTGGCAGTTCCATCTCCACCTTCTCTTCCTCTCACCTTCACCTTACCACCTGCAAAACAGGAGGATGAGAGGTGTGAACCTGCTCTTTCCACTCAAACAGGTTACATTTAATAGACTGGTTTAACATGGTGCAGTCTGTGTTAGGCTTGACTCTGACTAAGGAGATCTGAGTACAATGAGCCCTGCAAGCTGTGATCCTGCTTGGAGTACAGACAGAAGTATCTCTCGTGCTAAGACTTGATTCAAGTCTTTCAAAAATCAGATTTGTAATTATCTGTTTACAAAAGCAATGGTTGCTGGCTGGAGCTACTATTCAAAAGGCACCAGCATGAAAGCAATGGTTAGGAATGGGGGAAAGCTGATCCCTCTCCTGACACAGTTTTGAAGGGAGGATGAGGAGTGAGAAAAAGAGGAAGAGAAAAGAAACATCTACTTCACTGTCATTTGCATATCTGAGCATGTAAAATAATTAGCATAAGCTGCAGCTTCTCTGCTTTAACATGTAGTTTGTTTCTTGGCTCTTACACGTTGAAAACTTATAACACCCAGCTGCTCTGGGATTGAGAAAAATGACATGTAGCAACTAAATCCATTGAAGATGGAATTAATCACATGGAGGTGTGAATGGGAAGCCTCCTTAAGAGTATGAAAAGCTGCTTTAAAAACCACCCCCCTGGCAATGTCCATATCCCAATCCATTGACATGAAGGGCTAGAATCACCCCTCAACTGGCTGAAATTCAGGATGCTGAGCTAGCTAAGTGCCACCAAATGTCTTCACAAATCTGAGAGTTTTCTTAAGCTGATTTTGTTCTTTCTTTAGTTTTGAAGGAATTTTTTAAAACTGAAAACATCATATCTCACAGTCTTTCTACCCTGAAATACTGGAAAGAGAGGAAAATAGTGGTTGCCTTCATGTATGTATTCCACAAACAGTAGTCATGTTGCATTTTAGGTTAGATGTTTATATTGGCTTTTCCAGTAGTATGGACTGTAGGAAACACCTTGCTTGAGGCATATCAGAACCAACTGCAATTGTACATTTGGGAGATATCACAAAACCTAAATGCCAGAATTTAAATCTGGGTCTGCATTCAGGGATCCAAGACCAATTTAAGATTTTTTTTTTCTTGATTTTTTTTTGTTTGAAGTGCCAACTGCTTCTTGTAATGGACATTTATCTGTTAAAGTTGGTTCAAAATTGTTTCTGAGGTTCAAATGTAGGAATTAAATACCAAACATACAATAGCCACATTTAGCCTTCCACTTCCTTCCCTTCCCAATTCATCATATTATTTGAAGCATTTCTCCTACTGAAGAAGGAGGAGGTCATAAGTACAGAGAAATGAAGAGCTTAAATTTTCTCATAAAATCATCATCAGTTAATGTTTTTATTGTCTGTGAGACCCATTAACACATTCTGTCCAATCAGAGTTCAAATGATGAAGCATCAGACTGCATTATCTTCCCTTGTGCCAAGCATATATACACAAGAAAAAGAGTGATGCTGTCAGTGTTAAAAACTACTTCCTTCAAACCTGATTCTTACTAACTGATGATAAAAATAAAGATTTCATTATCAGAAAGGTGGTAAATTTACATCATCCTTTTCTGCGCAACAAAAAGATTTTGCCTTATGAAAAAAGCTATCAAAAAGTAAACAAATGCAATTTTTCCTCCAGTGTTGTTGCCTGACTACCCTGATATTTTTACAAACAGATCTGCCAAGCAGGTGCCTCCCTTTTTTCTCAGGACAGGGCTCTTCCCTTGGTTTGCTGGTCAGCCTGGTACTTGCTGATGCTTTTGGTAGAATTTTGTGGCTCTTGAGTGCAGCTGCACCGAATTCAGCATCCACACAGATCCCTCTGGCTCGTCCCCCTGACCCATGGCTACAGAGGCTGCTCTGCTTTCCTGCTCTATATTGTTTCAGCAACAGATGGGAACCCAAGAGGACCTTGGTGGATTCACCACTGTGCCTTTGTGACACAACTGGTGTTCCCAGAGGTCACTGGCTTTAGCAAGGGTGGCAGCCAAAAGCAGGAAATCCCGGCTTGCCGTGGTGCTTGTCTCCACCTATAGTGTTTCTGTCCTAGAAAGTCACCCTGCAGCATCACAAAAACGTGACAGGACAGGGATTACTGACACTGAGCACTGCTGAGCACTTTAAAAACAAGTTTTGATGTAATTAGTTACATCAGAGCTGCAGCACGCAGGCAGCGTGGCTGGGTCTGGTGGCTTGCTTCCAGAATTGCTGATTAAGAGGAAGAAGCAACAACAGAGGCACCAAATACCCACTTTTATCTAACCAGGCCAGTAAAAGCCCTTAACTCCTGGGTCACTGAGATACATGGATAGGGAAGGACAGGCTTGCAACAAAACACAGCATTCTCTCTATATAAATGCATCCTGCTCAGGATAGGCAGAGACAGCCTGGTGCTGTACTCTTTCACTACAAACATAACGGGGCTTTTTCATGCATGTAACACACAAAATCCCTGGATATGATTTTTAAGTGTTCCATAAAGGACAAACATGGGAAAGGAAGGGATGGGAAAGGAAGGGAAACAGCACAGCCAATATTTTTTGCCTAAACAAGCTAATAAAATATAAAATTTAAAAAAGGAGTATGTTACTCAAGTAAAAGTGATCTTATTTCCCATTCATGTGGCACTTGAAGCAGAGGCCTAGAAATCTCTGTATATGAGTTGTCTAAGCCTTTGCAAAGAGTCAAGGCCCACTGCAGCTACTAATGCAAAATATTTTTAGAGTTGTACTTTTTTTTTCTTGTTCTTTCTTTCTGCCTTAAATGATATTGAAACCAGGTAATGAGCCTGCAGGGAAAGCCCTGGAATCAGGTAGAATTGTAATTCTGCTTTTTACTGACCTTCATGAGGAAGATAATGTTATTATTAAGCTTCAGTATGTTCTGCAGCATAAAAATTAGCATAGTACAACTTGTTTAAATTACCTCTATTTATCTCACATGTCAAATCTTACAGAACTATTCATGTTCAGTAGGACATAGGTAAGAGATAGCTTATTACCTTTAGTAGATTTTAAAAGCAGTGGTCAGGTGTGAGCACTGTAACACTGCTTATCAAATTTGAATTGGTTAGCTGAAGGGTAACATGGGTTTAGCAACCCCAACAAAATGAATGTAATGAAACAAGGCAGCAAAGCCTTCAGCCAAGCTTAGAGCACCATGTTTGAATTTCTGTCAGAACTGCCCCCCAGGACAGCAATATGGCTCAGGGAACACTCCTTTGACTGACATCCCTTTGCTGACAAAAGCTTGAGAGCAACCTGCCTTGTGCATCTTGTGCAGTCCTGAACAAAACCAAATCATTCCAGATATTTTCCAGAGCTGACCATTCACAAACCCTTCCTTAGCACTGATGCATTTCAGAGGTGGAGGAAGAGAGGTGTGTTGGAAAAGGTGTTAGCAAAAGACAAGCAGGCATTATTCCTTAACTTATGGCATTCCCAGGATCTCACTTCTAGCTGAAAGCATGGGACCAAGGACAACTCCGAGGTTAAATCCCATATAAAAGTTGGCAGATCTAACCAAACAAATGGCAGGTGCAGCCCTTACAAAGGCCTTGCTATCCATGAGTTTGCAGAGACTGTCTCTTAACAAACCCTTACCTTTGAATAACATCACCACAACCCCCAAAGTGCTGAAAAATCACAGTGGGTTTATGTTTCTTCTATCTCAATATCATTTTTAATAACCCTTCCTTTCCTGTTTCCTGCAAAAAGACAGATAAGACATACTCCCAGCTAAGAGGAGCCCTGGCTCACAAAAGGTTTAGATGCATTTCTAGTAAATAAACCAAACCCCAGACCTCAAGAATACATAGATGATCTCACTGGGGCCCCAGTTTTTAATCACTGAATGTGGTGTGCAAAATTTCACTCCTTTGCATTTAAAACATGATCACAGAAGGCTCTGGACAAAGAGCATCAGTGATGGTCTTTTCCCACATTCAGGTTGATTCCTTGGCATTCAAGACACAGTTTTCAGAGCAGTGAACCTGCTCAGATACTGCCGTGCAAGGAGGGAGTGAAGCAAGACTGAGGCTCTCCACTGCCTCCACCATATCCACGACACCGAGACACAGCACATGCAAAGACATGAGAGATACAGGGCACAAATCACAGAATGCAGTGATGCTGCAAGCAGATGCCACACAGCAAACAAAGCTTCGCAAGCTGAGCACCGGCAGTGTCTTCCTAAGCAATGCTGCCCCAGGAGCTGGGTGCCTGCCTGCTGCTGTGCCCAGCCTCGGGCACTCTGGCACCCTGAGGGCAGGAAGGGTGTGCAGAACACACAGGCTGCTCCAGGAGCTGTGCTGCTCTCACTACACAGCGGGGAAAATTTAAATTTCTCTCAATTTCCACAAAGATTCTGGACATCACAGAAAATTAATTTGCTAAAGTAGAGGAGAAGAGAAATCACTTCACCCCTTTAAACAGTATAAAATCTACATATTCACTACAGATTTGATTCTCTTTAATATCACTAAATCTCCTCCTAAAAGTAATTGCTGAATGAATGGTAAATGTGTTATCTTAGCAACTTCTGGCAGGAGATGATATTTGATTTCATCTCTGAGTTATAGATTGCAGCACATGAATATTGTTTACCTTTTAAGCAGCAACACCAGTGAAGCAAAGAATCAATCAAAAACAGATCTAAGGAACCACTCATTTCACGTAGAGGATTTGTGGATGGATGAGAAGGCTAGACACCGAGCACCTGAGCAGTGAACTAACAGTACTGCAGATAAAAACCAACAAACAGATTAGATGTGATATAGCAAATGAGATGCTGTTAAAGCGTCAGCCTACTGTGCATGTTATAACAGACCTAGGACGAGGTAGTGGCCTGCTTCCTTAGTTCTCCACCTTCCCAAGCAGTTGTGCTGCACTGAGCAGACACTGCAGTGGTGAGCATGGGGAAGAACAAGACAGAATTAAATCCACTGTTTCCTACATTGCTCTCTCCCACCAGTTTCTGACATTAAAAATGCTGTGTCCAGCTGCTCCTGGAACTGAGTGAAACTGAAACCAATGACTTCTGCACCCTTCAGTTCCGGATGAACCAACTTCTTTTGAGCACTTGACAACCCCACTGGAAAGAGTTTTCCTGTTCCTCACTGGCCCATCTGATCTTCCTCTCCCACATCCCAACAGAACCTATTTCCAGGACTGTCCCGAGGTATCAGTGAAGTGGGTGGTTCATGGCCGCTAACCTGCCCCCCAGGAGCTGCAGTTGGCAGGTCATTAGCCCATGACTTTTAAAGGTATTCACATTCCAGAACGGCAGAAGCACAGGGAGTAATGCTTGGAACTGTGTTAGCACAAATGTGTCCCTATCCCCAGCCCCTGCGAGCAGACAGACAACAGAATTCAGAAGCAGAAGCAAGAACATGCATTTTCATCATTGGCAGTGGAGCAGCAAAAGTTCTGTGAACTGGGCTTAAGCAGAAAACAGGATGCAGCACCCTTGTTTTTCTCACACAAATATTTTGAACTTCAAAATAGCTTAGACCAACATGTCAAGTGACCCGGGGACACGGCTGCAGAGCCGGGGAGGGGAGAGAAAGCAACATGCAGGACAGAGCAGGATGTGCAGCTGATTTTGCAGGTGTGAACATGGAAAGGAGAAGGAAAATGGAGGCTAATTTTGCAGAGGATGCCACATCACCAAACTTAAAGTGGCCCTGCTTTAGTTCATTACATTCCAATTAGTGCCAGGCAGAACTGCCCTCCCGGCTCCCTGAGGCGGCTCCCGCAGATCCAGCTTTGCTCGTGGGCACAAGCACCTGTTTGGTACCTCTGTGCGGCAACATTTGGTACGTGGGCAATACCTGCTCAACTGCTACCAGCTCCTGGCCCAAAAAGGAGAGAAGAAGAAGAGTCAGACGATTTCCCAGTCCCTTCTCTCATGTTCTAGAATAACAAGGAGAGCCTGACGTGGCTAAGCCCTTCTCTACTGCATGGCAAACTTCCCAGGGAAGGGGGGTCTCCATGGGTGGAAAGGGTAGGGGCCCTGCGTGCATGAAAGCACTAACATTAGGAGAGCAAAGTGATTTCCAGTCAGTGCAAGGCTGCAGCAAAGCAGGAACACCTTGCTACACAAGCTGAGACTACGAGCAGTAGAATGCAGATTAACCACTTGGTTGCCGCTTACCATGCCAGGTACATTGGGCTAAAGGCACCTCCATCCAGTGCTGCCCGACGTGCCAGGTACATCCCATGATGTTCCATTGAAATCACAACAGGCCATCAATAGAACGTGGCTGCACGGATGCAGAATGGAGAACCAGCAGGGACGCTGTTAAATGCAATTAAAAAACTGCAATCAAAATTGAAACGTACATTTTAAAACGGCCACCTGCCTTAAATATGTAACTACCAGAACAACCTCCCCTCCACCCATCTCCCCACAACTGCTGAACTGCAACGGCAGCAGAGCAGGAGGACTCTGCAAGTTTCTTTTTGACTCTGGCCGCCTCCACTCAGGACTCCCAATGTCACTGAGCTTCAGGGGGACCAGTCCATATGTATCCAAACCCAGCAGATTCCAGGATGTCTGCACCAGCTTCATTATGCCCAGAAATTCAGGCAACTAAATATCATCACCATTTAGAAATGCCTCTATGACAGGAATAGCCTGGTGCCAGAGCTTCGTGGTCTCATTCCCACACAGTACAGGCAACGGAAGAAACTCTTAAATGCTGATCCTCTGTGTTGTCCCCATTTCCCTGTGCCCCTTCCCAAGACTTGAGATGGTATGGCATTGAGCCAGGCTGGATACTTTGGTGCAAGATGGGAGAAGAAGATACTGTATACCCTCTCCTATGTATAATCATAATTATTCACTGATAATATAATCTACGTTCTTAGAGACTGGAGATCAAGTTGATTCCTGGTGAACTGCAGCTTGTACCAGAGTCGCAAAACTTAAGATCTAAAATTCCACCCTCCCATGCCCAAAGGAAAAAGCAACATCATCTTTTCCACATCAGGGAAAGGCACATCTGACAGACACCCTAAGTTTGACAAGCTGATTGTATCTTCTGCAGTGTGTATCCTCCTTCCCACAGACTTCCCGTAATCAGCTCCAGCAGGATTATCATGGAGGGCAGTCTGAGGGTAGATGCTAAGCACAGGTCCCTCTCTACAAGTGTTGAAACTGCTCCAGTGAAACCCATCAAACAAAACCCCCAAAAAACAGTACAGAAAAAAGCCTGCAGCCTGGCAGGGATTTAACATAGGTTTTTAGACCCTCAGAGTGAAGTAAAACATCTGCATAGCTCTTTTCACATTGACGGCTGCCTGTCTCCAGCTGTGCTGCCAAAGACAGAAATCTTACATTTAGAAAGTGAGAAGAATATTGATTATCAACCTTAAAAGATAAAAGGCCAAATGAAAAAGACCTACAATAATTAATGTAGTTGGATGAGAGAGAACATAAAGGAGGACACTGGCCTGGGAAACAGAAACTGTCCTCATGAAAAGGACACTGAATATAAGAGAGGTCATTCTTCCTGGACATCTGCTGGGCTGGGCTCAGCTCAGGCCCAGGTCAGTGTTCCCACCATTCCCACCTGCATACTTATCCCCACAATTCTATAACTAAATCCCTGTCACACTGAACTAACAGGTCTTTTGTATTCAGATCACCCTGTTTTGACTGCTATAGACTGAAGATTTTCAAATCTTGTCAATACAATGAAGAAGTGAAATGTAAGCAACTGTTTGCTTACTGACCTGGGCTGTGCTGAGCCAAGAGCATTTGCTGAACTAGTCTGAACAGCCAGTGCCAGCATGAACAGGCCAACCCACATTTAACTACCCTGCAGCTTTAAGCATAATGGGCCAGAGCCCCAGGGATTCGGAGCTCCCCCTCCCCAGAAGATCACACTCTGCACTGCATAGGAGCAACATACTTGTGGCTGCATCTGCCAGCATCACAACTCTGCAAAACCCTCAGCAATACCAGCAGTACCCAGTTTAACAAAGGCCAAATGCTGCATAAAGGTACATCTTGAACAGCAGCTCAAATGCAGATTTTTTTGCTTCTGTGAAGCAAGAGCTCTTCTCCATAGTTGTATTTCCCCTCTAGGGCAGAGATTAGCAGAGAACTGCTTAAACCAAAGGTGTTTCCTACTGTTAGAACATCCCACTGCAGTCAGAAATGAAGCTTCCTGCCAATTCCTAAACAGAGCACTTGTATATTAATTTATTTTCACTGCTGACATGAAGGAGCCTAAGATTACCCAAACCTCTAGTGGGAGGAGAAGAGGAGAGGCACGGACATTGCAGATCTTGTCAGGCAGAGCCAGGCACTAAAAATTCCTGCATATCTGCAGAGCACAGTTGATCTCAGGAACACGGCAGTGGCACAAAACAAATAAAAGCTTCAGAAGCTTGTGACCAGCTAATGACCAGCAACAGCCACTGGGCTCTTCTGCAGTCCTGCAACAACCCAGAAAGCTCCGTTTCAGTTGTACCTGCACTGCAAGTAGTAAAGGCAGCTCCGCTGTCTGATGCTAATCTATTTTATTTATTTATTTACTCCTTATTGCACTAGAATACCCATAGATTGAGTGGAGCAGCTCAGCCCACACAGGAGGAAGGATCTCTTCCACCCATCCACCAGTTAAGACCCCTTTGGTATGCAAACTTTCTGCTTCCCAGCTACCTTTGAGCCTTGAGGTACAGAATTGTCCCTTTACAATGCAAGAACTTAGGACATGACTAAAGGATTGTTGCTACCTCCCAGATAATCCTAGAGAGTGTTAGGCTTGGGCCCTGTCCTTCAGTAGGGTAGGGCAGTTGGCACGGGGTGGCAGCCTCACGCTGAGCATTGCTCTGGGGGCACACACAGCACGGAGAGAAGGAATGTCCAATGACCCTTCTCCAGCCCACACTGTCCTACAGCACCCTCCGGGTTGCAGCACTTTAGGGCTCTGAGTCACCACAGGTACAAGCTGATAGCAGGTTGTGAAATGCAGTGGTACTGGAGCAAATGCACGACCCTTTCCACTGTCCCTGCAGCTGGGCAGGGATCTCCAGGACAGGGATGAGGCAGGAGCTGGGACCATCCACTGTGACTCAGGCTCCTTAGTTACATGAATTGTTAGAGCAAGGGTTTGATAAAGATCCTCTTATTTTTATTTCTTGTGTGGACTCAGCAAACTTTTCTGCAGAGAGAAGCAATCTGCACAGGAGCACCTGCATCCAGAGTACTGCTAATACCACCAGCTTGCAGGAGTTAACACTGAGGGGTGCAGGGTAGTAACCATCTTGGACCAAAATGGCATCTCTCTCACCATATGCCTGGCTCCCATCCTGCCAGCTTTATCCTGCAGCCCTCACAACAGTGGTGCAGAGCTGCACATACTCGGGTGTGTTTGGCCAGCCCTCTCTGCCAGAGAGCTTCTCAGGGGACTACAGCCCCAGGCACATTATGAAAGGCAGCCCAGCAAGGTCATGGGGTGTTGAAAACTTTGCTACAGTCCAAAGCACAGGATCTTCCTCCTTCCCTTCCCTACACACTGTTCTTGTCAAGGTCAAGGATTTTCTGGCAGTTCTCAAAACACACAAATTATAGGCTTTTGTCATGAATTAAGACTTGAAACATCTCTTCATTTTAAAGAAGTGGAAGAGGAGGAGCAAGACAGAGGGTAAGGTACTTTGGGCCAAGATTTGGTTTTGAAAAGGGGATTGGAAGCCTATGTATGTGCTTTACCCTGTAATCTGAAAGCTCCTCAGGACAGGACCCCTAGAAGCATTTTACACTGAACCATGTACACATCCCAGAGCAAGAGAACCGGCAGCTCCCTGCATCCGTTCCAGTCTGCTCAGCTTCTCCTAAATCAACACTGCCAGAAGGCAAGACAGCACTATAACAAATTAGCACCACTCACAATTTGTTGGAGTTGCTGTTCCATTGTTTGTTTATTTAAAACACGCGCAAGAACACACACACAAACCTCCCGAGCCTGCTCTCTGCTGCCATCCCCCAAACTCCAGATCTGCAGTCTCAGAGAGGCGAGCAAAGGCTGTGGATTAAACCCATGCAGAGCAACAGCCAGTGCACTGGGACTCTGCTTGGGTTTTGCTCTTTCACTACAAGCAAAACAAAAGAATGCCCACACTGTGCCAGCCTGGAACATCACGGTGTCAAAATCCTTATTTCAGCACCTGACTAGGGATGTGTTGCTAAGAAAAAGAAAGAGCCCCAGGCTTGAAAGGACCCAGCGCTAATAAAACTCTTAGTGCTAATGCTATTTATGAACATCCAAGGGATAATCTGCACCCCTTATCAGCCCACAAGATTATAAGATCTTTAAAATAGAAAACATGTCTTACTTCATAAAGCACTGTAAGAGTTTACAAAGCACAATATTAGTGGTAATAAATAATTGTCAGAGTCGGGCACAGAGGCAGCTGTAAAACCTGAGGCACCATCGCCATTCCCATTTCATCCTGAGCCCTGGGCAGTAACACTGGACACTGACTGGCTGTGCTGACTTGGTCCACTCAGGCACCAATCTGATTTTATTTTAAGAGATCATCTGGGAAATGTGCTATGCTTACACTCACACTGGAGAAATTAATGTTTTATCACGAGGTGATCACGATGAGGGTGATTTTAAAGAGCTGTAGTAGATTCTTATCCTTCCACCAAACACAGTTTAATTTGCCAGCATGTGTCAGTGTGCCAGCAGTGATTCCTTCACAGAGCATTTCTATCTGTAGGCACTTATCAGACACAGGGAACCCTTCACCAGAGCACCTGCTCACCAGTTACATCACACAGCACACAGAGACACCTCTTTAATTTCTCTTGGCAATGAGCTCTGGGCTGCTGCAGACATAGTTTAGAGGACAGTAAAGTCAGCATCATCCACTCAAACCCTTACATGCTTTCATTCAGTTATTTCTTTCATTTTAGAGGGGTTTTTTTCTGGCTTAAAAACTCTCTAAATGTTTGCATTTCTGGCTGCTGTATCATGTGCTGACAGATAACAGTGTCATCCAGAGCATCTCTGCTCACCTGGGTTGATCATGGCTTTGGTTTCTGGACAGGTGAACAGTTACCTCCACCAGTCTAAAAACAGTAAAGGAAACTACAAGATTTTATACTCAGATTGAGACCTTTGCATGGAATTCTGTTAGTGCCAAAACATTTACAATGTTATTCTTCAGATAACCCATGATTTATCAGATGTTTAAATACTCAAGCTTAACTATTTAAAAAACTACTCACTTTACATTTGTCACCTAAGGAAATTACAAGGAAATTTGTGCATTTTTTTCCTGTCAGGAAAAAAAAAGCCTCAAAGAGCAAAGCAGAATGCACAACCCTCCTTCTTTCAGCATTATTAAAACCATCTCATTGGTAATTATTCTTCTCAAGATGGGTGTGGGGGAGTGAAAATCTGGAGCAGATTCTATTTTTAGAAGATAACCTTGGGAAAAACAGGAGGTACCAGAGAAACAGGCATGAGGGGTGAAGTTGTGACAGTACTGAAACCAGCAGGAGACACAGGTGTACCAGGTGTCTGTGCCAGAGAGCTCTGAGAACACAAATGTGGCCACACCTCCTGCGAGATTTAGGCTTGGCTGGCAGGTTTCAGAGGCACTCAGAATTCACAGAGACAATTCACATATTTAAAAGCTTGAGCAAGAGTTAAAAAAAACAAAAAACAAACAAAACCAACAAAACAACAAACCCACACTAATAGGTTACTTTAAAAGTTTGCTGGATCACTTCCCACAGAGCTCTCCCCTCTCAGCAAGGAAAGCGGTTAAAGAAAAAAAAAACAACAAAAAACCAAACAGAACCAAAACATAAAACCCAAAACAGCCAGAGAGGCTGAAACCTCTCTAACACAGATGAAACAACACGGCAGTTTTATAGCTACATAAATAGGATCAGCATCTGGCCCAAGGAGTAATACATGTACAAACTACTGCTAGCAGCCACAACAAACCTTGATAACACTCCTTGGAGTGGAAGGAAAAAGTAAAATTCTTCCATCCTTACCACTTCCAGCAGAGCCCTCTCATATGACAGCACCAAGAGACACCCAGGGGATGCAGAAAATACGTTCAGCGTTTGGACTAAAGCCTCCCTCTTGGCACGGTGCATTCCCAAACACCTGTACCCAGTATCCAGCTGCTTCCAGCCCCTGCCCCGTGGCTGCTCATTATTCAGCCACATGCAGTTCTGTCACAGAGAGGGACTCCATAAATTGTGGCATTGTTATGCCACAGTGCAGGTGCTTGAAAACACAGATCCTGAGGCTCATCAGCCACATCAGACAGAGGGATGTTCTGATGCCATCCAGCTTTCTCTGACCACCACATCAGCCCATCCAGGGTTAATCTAGTCCTTTCTCCGGGCAGTTTCTTGGCAGGGACCTCACTCAAAGAGTATATTTTAACAGCAGGAAAACCACCTTAAAATCCCAAACCAAACAAGTCAACTCTTGTAAAGAACCTGAATAAGTGGCATCCTTCTTATCCGAAGATATCCTCCATCGCAGATGCTGACAAGGCTTTCACACACCTTTTTTCTCTGTTACCTCATGTAAGAAGCCCGACAATAATCCCAAATCCCCAGACCCTTCCAGGAGCAGACACAGACCCATCCCACACAATCAAAGTCTTATAACAGGGTATGTAATGTAAAAGCTCGTTTAATCTTGTGCAGGCAAGAAATAGCAGGGACCTGCCCGTAGAAAAATTAAAAAGTATATAGTAATTCATCAAATTGATTTAATAGAGCCAGCTGCATGTGCAAAAGCTGACTCCAGCAGAGACAGTCCCAGTAGTGTGCATTTGCTTACAAATAGGCAAGGGGCTTTGGCACAGCCACTGAATCCTTTGGAAAAGATGGTTTTGACGTGTTGGAAAAGGACTTGGATTTTTCAGCTGCTCCCTAAGCAGGAGGCAATTCAGAGAACACACCCAGGACCTGCAGCAGACACCACTTTAAAATTTGTCTTCATTATGTTCTAATTTTCTCACAATTTTCTATTATTTGCAACAGCCAGAAAAAAAAGCACAGATGAATTTTTTCATGTTTCTAAAAACAGAGGAAAGGTCAGGAAAGCACCATTACACATCATTTGTTCTTTCTCTAGCAGTAGTCAGAGTCAAGAGCCCTGGCCCAGGCTCTACTACTCACATTTTCCCTGTTATTCTTGAGCCAACAACCCAAATATAGATGTCAGGTTTGGTGGGTTTCAAAACCAGAGGTGTGCTAGAAGGGGGATTATTGTGGGGTTTTTTAAAGACAGTTATTCATAACAAATAGTGAAATTGCTGAGAAAATAAATTCAGGTTTGCCATCTTGCAAATGTAACTTCTTTCCCCCAGATCCTACTAGATCAGTGAGAGACAGGCAAAGCTTCAGACAGGACTAATACCTGTTTGTGCTGAAACTTGCTGAGGTGCCCAAAAATGACCGATGAATTTGGGTCTTTCAGTGGGATGAATGGCAGAGTAGAAATTCTTAGTCATACAAGCTTTCTTCATAATTCGTATGATTTCTTCCCTCTATGATACGTAATTTTTATTATTTGTGTAAAACTTTCATTATAAAAGACAAAAGTATGGTTATTAGAGGATATGTAAAGTACATCAGAACAACAGAAAGGAGTTGCAACTCTGACCACCTCTCACGTGAAAGACTGGTTGGTTACTGCAATCCACTTTTTCTTTAACTTAATTTTATTTTCCTGGGAAGCGTGAGAAGGCTTTTTTTTCATTTGGTTTTTAATTGATCATATTATTTAAAGAATTTAGTGAGGAATCTAAAAATCTGTGAAAGGGTTTGTTGGAGGGGGATTAGAAAGAGAAGAGTCCTGTAAAAACAACCCCAACTGCTCCAGTCACAGGGTTTGTTCCTGTGCTGCACACAGAACCACAGAATCATTTAGGCTGGAGAAGACCTTTAGGATGGAGTCCAGCCATCAACCCAGCACTGCCCAGTCCACCACTAAACCATGTCCCCAGGTGCCACATCTACACCTTTGAATACCTCCAGGGATGGCCATTCCACCCCTTCCTTGGGCAGCCTGTTCCAATGCTTGATTGACCCTTTCCACCAAGAATTTTCCCTAACTTCCCCAACCTACACCTTCCCTGGTGCAACCTGAGGCCATTTCCTCTTGTCCTACTGCTTGTTACTCCGGAGAAGAGGCCGACCCCCCTTGGCTACAGCCTCCTTTCAACCTTGTTGACCCTCACACAGTCGGCCCATCGATCCAGCCTGTCCAGAGCCCTCTGCAGAGCCTTCCTGCCCTCCAGCAGATCAACACTCCCACCCAACCTGATGCCATCTGTCACCTTACTGAGGGTGCCCTCGATGCCCCTGCCCAGATCTCTGATAAAGACACACACACTGAGGCCTTCTTGCCCCCCCACGAGGGAAACAAATCCAAAAGATCTGGCATAAAAGGCCTGGAAGACACTGCTCTCAGACACATAGTGGGGAGGTGCTGGGAAGCAAAGCAGTGGCTGAAATTAGATGGAAATAACAACAACATTCACAGAAGTTCCCCTTGGATACATGTCAGCGTGTGGGAATGATGGATTAAGACTAAGTATTTGCATTTCCCAGTCAGATGCCAAGATAGCAAAGCTGGCACACTAAAGTGTTGAGGTGTTCCTTGAAGGGAGTCTCCTGCCACCAACACTGCCTGTGTGCAGAGCTCTTCTGCTTGCAGGTATCTCTCTCTCTAATAATGTAGGTGTTTTGAATTTTTTTAAATGTGATCTAGGTTAGTGCTTATAAAAGTAAAGCATTAACAACTACAGCATAGCACGGGCAGCTAGGCAAACTCTTCTGGCAGATCCCTGCCAACACAATCAACCCCAAATTAACTTGTGCTGTGCTCCCACCCACACACAGCAAGCAGGTAGTGCCATGGTGCCAACTGCTTCAGTCAGCATGTAAGAGCAGAGTGCCATGTTATTACCTCCTCTTCTAAAGGCCACAGTAGAGCATTTTGATCTCTACATTCAGCAGACACCTGAACTATTACAGCATGGGCTGAATCCTCAGGCAGACATGGCTTTTAAAATAAGATGTAGCACTTCTGCATCGTTGCCCTCCACAACAGATTTCAGTGCTTTCATGCTGCTCTTTTTTAAGGCCAGCACTGACACTGCCAATGATACATTATTTCCCATTATTTTCCCAGCTGGAAAAAAAGTCCCCAAACAAACCACAGAGAAATAGAGCCACCATTACAAAGGATGAGGCATCATGATCTGTTTTAGGGCATCCAAGTCAGGGCCACAACCAAAAGGGTCAGGTCTTGTCCTCTTCCTGCATCAGCCCTGTTCTGGCTCAGCCTCTTCAGGGGCAGCACAACAGAGCAGGCGGCAAAGCACAGCCAAGGATCGGGAACACTCTCCAGCAAAGCTGGCTGTAAAGCCAAATCCCCAGTGTCAGAGGTCACAGCAGCAACAGAGGATTGTGCTTCAACCTCCAAAACATCCTCCAGTATCCAGGGAGGCTGCTGGCAATAGGTGAAAGATGGTGGTAAGACAGAGGAACAATGAGGAAAAAGTTCTCGGAATTGTTTCTGGCACTGCATGGTGCACACCCAGTGAGGAGGTGGAGCAGAGCACCACTGGGACCAGGAGGAGGCTTCTCTCCCACAGAGGGACAAACAGAAGGGAATGTTCCTGCCTGCATTTCGGCCTGAAATTCTCCTCTCCAGCACCCCAGTTTCCACAGTCAGCATAGATCAATGCCTAACTACACAAGATACTTCCACTTTGTAACGATCTTCATTTCTACATGTTTAATTGTTGTTGACTTCCTCCCTTGGAACTCTGTAACAGCCCAGCAAGAATGACAGTTTAGAGGTTCTCCCAAAAGTCCCCCAAATGCATCAGGAACTGGAAGCTGCTGCAGGGCTGTGGTACGTTGTCTCAGCAGATTCAGTGGGTAACGAGGTCTTCTGAAACAAAGTGTAATAAGTGTTTCTGCCTGGACTTGCCAAAAGACCTTAATGCAAACAGAACTGCAGGGAAATTAGGGTGGACTCTAGTGGCTGCCTCCCCCTCGGGGTTTTGGTTTTTTTGTTGTTTTTTTTTCCTTCAATCCTGATGAAATGCATTACAGTTGCATTTAAACTGAGGTTGTGATTTAAATTTTCCAAAGCAGGCAGGGCAGGTTTGAAAGCCTGATATATCAGAGTGTGTGTGTGCTTCCTGAAGAACCAGGGTGGTTGCAGAGGCTTCCCCAAAGGGTGCCTGGTTGGTCCCCTCACCCCTTGGCATGTTTTGCTGTCACACAGGCCACTGGAATCCTGGCAAGTCGAGCAGACTCGCTCCTTACAGCCAAGCAGCCTCACATTCAAACATGCCAGTACTTTCCTTGAAGGTATTTACAGTTTACTTTTTAGTGCTACTTTTAAGTTCAAAGGGTCTAGTAAAGCCCCATTAAGCCATTTACATCAAACTGGTTAGTTAATTATCCTGTTGCAGGCTTTAAATTAGCAATTTATAACCCCTTCCCTGGAGATGCCAGTATTTGGAAACAACTCAGCCAGGACATTTTGCAGGGTGCAGTTAAGGAACAAAAAAAGCCCCCTAAACCATACCACTACCACCCCCCCCAAAAAAAAAAGAAAACCAAAAAACCCCCAAACCAAAAAAACCCACCCAAACAACCCAGAATAAATCTCTTCAGTTTTTTATTGGAAATCTGTTAACTCTGGGAGAATCTAGTAGGGACAGGGGTGGGAGAGAGCCCACCATCACCAGTTAGCAGGGATACCTTTGGCTGTGCAGCAAATCGTGGTGATGTGCAGAGGGACAAAGCCAGCCTGGGATGCACTACAGCCAGATGGGGAGGATGTTCAACCTTTACAAGATGTTCTGCTTCTTAGTAGCACAATCAAAGGTATTTTTACATTCACATTTACGAAAATGTGTCTGCCCACATGGGAGGAGAACAATTTGAGGCTTTAGATCTGGTCAAACTGCACACCAGCACACAGGTTCTAAAGAGGACATGGGTTTTGGTGAGCACCTCTGCTTACCCAGGCAGTGAGGAGGCTCTTCCTGCACTGCAGCCATCCTTCAGGTTAGGGGTTAAAAGATCCATTTTTATATCCCCTTGCCATAAGGGTCAATGACCCCATGAGCCAGGTGAGGCTGGAGCTGAGGGGACTCCATGCCCAGGATCTTCTCCCCTGCCCAAAACCTTTAATTTCTGAGGAGAATCTGTTGACCCCTCAGGGACTGGTTATTCCAGTCCACCCCACTCTAAATGCAGAGCTGTTACAGAAGAGAATAACCCCCTTCTCCCCTAAATGCTAAACTGCCCAAACTAACCAGGTCTTAGAGTAAAACATTCCTCTCCTCCCTCTTCCTTATTTCCACCAGCCATTACATTAGTTCTACAAACAACTGGCAGACTGGATGTTTACTGGCAAACATCATTTAAAATAAAGATGGGAGGAAAAAACTGTCCAGTTGCTACTATTTTTACACAACAATCTGTCAGGTATAGGAGAAATCTCAGCCCCAATCCTGGAAGCTGTCCCAAACTAACAGGCACTTAACACCTCACCAAGAGCAGGAATCCACGGAAAGAAGGGCCATGTGGAACAAGACCAAGGCAAACTAGGAGATTTCACATTAACATCAAAAAAAAAAGCACATGAAGTTTGAGAGAAAAATTCCATTCTACTTGAAAGACAAGACAGACAGATGGAATCAAGTCATATGACAGACCCTACCATTTTTTGGCCTTCATCTTAATACATCCTCTTTTCAATGGCAAAAAAAAAATTATCTTCTGCCAAACAAGTGTCAGATTTACTTTAAGAGACAGATAAAAATCTAAGCAAGTTATTTTCTTTATACTATGCAACCATGAGATTTATTTTGCATTTGCTTGCTTCTTGTTATGGAGAGTAGCTGTTTCACAACAATTTTTGGGACAGGGGACAGATGGGAAGAAGAGAGGGAAAAGACGCTCAGATTTCAAACCGAAGGGATAAAATATTTTTGTTCAAAATCTGTAAGATGGTGTGACTTTTATGTGATTTACTGCTCCAAATTGCAAGACAGAGGCCATATAATAAAAATACAGGTAAACACAACATAAAATCTAAATTATCTAAAGGACTGAAAAACCCAACCCCACACATAGATGACATTCCCCGAATTCTCTGCCCTTTCTTGGGAGCAGTTACACCCAAACCATCACTCAGACCAGAAGCTGTTCTCTCCTGCTAATCACTCTGGAATCACACACTAAGGTAAAAAAAGTTCAAATGCAAATGCCAGCCTGGCCTTTGAAACAGCCCAGTGCTAAGGGGCCACAGGACTGCACGATATTAGGAAATTATGAAATAATGTGAAACTGGGGAGAAAGAAGAAAGCAAAGCCCTCCTGTGGATAAAACAAGAGTCTTTCCTGCTCCACCAAAACCCCTCCATTTCCAAGGCATGCAATACCCAGGCCCGTGCCTAGAACAGGTGTGTCTCCTTAAATACCTCCCATGTCACACTTGTGTCTCATGGATACGGTCCTGCGGGATTATATTAGTACCAGTGCATACCAGCTGGAGCTGCCCCCGGCGGGATCCTGTAACTCCTGGCTCGGGGGGAGCAGCTCTCCAGCCTGCGGCCCCTCGGCCACATGACTCGGGGACACGCAGCGACCCGCGGCTGCCCCGCAGTTGTGCTCCGGGGGCTGAACCAGCCCAGGCACGAGCAGAGACCTCCCCCGAGAGGGAAGGGGGCACTGCCAGCAGAGAGTGAACGGAGCGCTCCAAGGATTCTTTTCTTTCCCTCCTCTGCACTTACTACCACCAAATCCTGATTTATGCCAAATAGACACGCTGAAAACCACGGTAAAAAAACGATGCACAGCTAAGAAAGCAAAGCCCACCCAGCCATTCCCAAGCAGAAAATGCTGACAGGGCACTAGGCAGGTATGGCTAAAGCAGGATGAAGGAAGGACAAAGGAGAGCGAGCCTCATTCATCTCCAAGTCAGTGCAGAAAGAGACACCCCTTGGCAATTCCAGCCTAATTCATCACTGAGCCCTGCAGGATGCATACCTAGGAGGATGCTTTTGCTACTGGCCTGAGCACCTCAAAGTGCTAATAAGAAAATTCTTATGGCAGCAAACACATTAGTGACATTTTTTTGTGTCATCTCTTCATGACTGGCACAGATAGTACAAAGAAAAGAGCTACCTGGTGTGAGCTAGAGCTCTGCATCACAATACAAAGGTATTCTTCAGCATGAAGAACTGCCCTGATGCCACCCTTGTCATGAAAGGCATCTCATAGTACAGGTCAGGGAACTGGGGCACCGATGGACGTGAGAAGCTGCTGAGCAGGACACATGGGCTCTGAGGTGGAGCACCACAGGGCCCTGTGGGATCTCCTCTCGTACTCCTCCTTAGTAGCACAGTTATCTTCATTTTCCAGAGAACAATTCTTGCAACAGGTTTTAGGAGAGTACATGAGTGAGAATTCATGCACCAATCTTGATGAAAAGTCTCATTTATGAGGAATCTACCACATCCATAAGTTATTCCATTGGTTAATTTATTCAGATTTCCAAGTTTGAGCTCACATCAGGTTTATCTGCTCATCCCTACAGAAAATAGCTCCAGACACCACAATCAGCCATTGGGGGTGAAGGCAGTGCCAAGCTAAATGTTCTTCTCAAGTGGTGTAGGTAGAACTTCTTCATCCCACCTCTGCTTTATAACCCCTCGAGGGCTGGGTGACACAGAGGGTTCAATGAACCCAACTCATCAGTGCAAGCTGGAAGCAAAAGGGAATTCTCACATACTCCACATACTCTACATCCCAGTCATCTGTTCATCTCACTGGCCATTTCTGTTCAAATAAATCCAGAATGAGGCCATTCCATCATACTTCATTCTCAAACAAATGAGCAGGACCTCAAAGACCCCAAATCCATCTACCCCTACAAACATATATCCTTCTTACTACTGACATTTCTCATTTTCAGGAGGTCTCAAGTCCATAGCCATAAAAATCAGCATTAACTGCCCAGTGAACTCTTAGTCTTTAGCCAACTATTTCTTGTGCTGTGTCCCTGATTACCAGGCAAACATCTGTTGCAAATGCCACCCCATTTCTCAGACACCAGGAGTTTAAATGTTGAACAGCCTCCCATAACCAAGATTTAGCATCTTTACCTTTCCTTTACTCTTTGCCAGCCACAGTGTCAGTGACCTTTGGCCAGTGGGCAGCCAGGCTGGGGAGAGCACTGGGCTTCACACATCTGTCCTGAGATCTTACAACACAGACAGACTGTCCCCTCCTTCTCAGGCAACTTGAAACCAAGTCACCAGAGCAGCTCTGTGTCCCCAGCAGACAAAGGGAGGCCCAGCTGTATTTCATAACTGTGCCACATACAGAATGGGCACTTCCAGGAACCTTGATACTTAGTGACACACCTACTGCACAAACAATTATTTAAGAAGCCATTTTTAAAAATCCCCACATTTAGTACAGGAGTGCAATCATTCACTTCCATTCTTCCACAAGGAAAAATTGTTCAGACTTTGGGTAAACCAGGCTTTCTTATGAGCAACCTCCCTGCATCCCCAGGGCTGTGTGTTCCCCTGGGGAGACAGCAGCACATGCAGTTTCTTTGAAGACTCCAAAAAGCTGAATTTCTAGGTGAGAGCAAAACAAACCAACCCACTGGAGTGGGAGTAGCTGAGAACAGAGCTGTCCACGCGCCGCTGTACAGGCCTCCATCCAAATGCTCAACTCCCACTCCTGTCAGTACTTGCAAGCCTTTAATCCAACAGAGGTTCTGCACCAACCTCCAGCTATTTCATGACGTGCCTGTCTTGGGGCAAAAAATCCTAGAGAGTGTCCCCGTAAATCAAACACATTCGTTATATAATTGAAGAAGTTTTATGGGGGAAAAGGGCAGAAATCCTACTGTCATTAAGAAGAAAATTAGTGATCTAGCGCATAGCAGTGATTACCCAGATAGCTACCTTTTTTTATTGAGGAACCAGACTCATAATTAAGGTGTTTTTTCTCTAAAATAATATATAAATAAACTATTGGAAAGTTTTACACAACTTTAACCAGTGGAATTTCAGAGTTCAAATAAATTACTAGCTATTTCACTGTTGGACTGTCTGTCTCTAAGGCCATAATTAATTTTAATGTTCAAAGTTGCAGTGCCAAACATGTGGCCAGGAGTAAAATAAGGAAAACCTCTTTTAGGCCTCTCTTGCATTTTCTATCAACAATACAGATGGCAGGAAAATAGGAGGCCAGGTGCACTTATGCTCAGAGATACCTTCAGTGTCACACACCTTGAGATGTATGTAAAACATGACAAATTCAAAATTCACTTGCCCCCATTTTGGGGGAGGGCAACGGAGATGAGAGAGAGGAAGGGGAGGGAAAAAAGGAGACCAACTGTCACATGAATGCCTTAATATATGAACACACAGAAGGAGTTCCCTTATCTGTGGATCACATCATAGCAAATACAGGGAAAGCCATGGCAATGCCATGCCAGCAGCTAAATGTGCTGTTATTTATTTATTTATTTATTCATTCAGATAGTGTCCAACGGTAGAGGAAGACTGGATTTAAATAAAAGTAATTGAAAGCTACCAATTTTAATCTTGTTTTACATTAAGACTAGTTATTTTCATAAAGGATGATCAGTGGCTGGTAACTACTAACCATATTGATTTGCAACTAAATATAGTCTGCCCTCAATTTGGTATTATGTTCTGCTAACCAGAGCTGCACTATCTCCAGCTGAAACATTTATTCCATTTCACATGTATTTATCCAGCTGTCATTTTCCCTCCTTTTATTATTTTAATAAAAAGTCAATGACTTTTATTAGGCAATTTCTTTTTGTCCCATTTGAATCATAGTGCCTGAAAAGTCAAAAATCCATGGAGAATTTTTTACATCATTTTTGTATCGAGCATATTAAGCATTTAAGTCCAAACATGTCTAACATTTAAAACAAACTCTTTTATAAAGAGGAGTGAGCTGTAGCTAATGATTTAAAACTGAATTCTCATTGCCTATTCCTTGAAAATCTAGAGTTTCCCATGAGATCTAGTTTCTTATTCACCAGCTTAGAGAAGGAAAACAAGCATCCCAAATTTCTTGGACTTTCATTGTTCTCTCAGCTGAAATCCTTTATTGCATTAAATAATAATTAAAAAAAAAATTATGCAAAAATGGCCTGAAGGTCTCCCTGCAAAAGCAGCTGCCTCTGTCAAAACAAACTCTTGTTCCTCGTGGTCAGGGACAGACTTTCTGCCACTGAGCGTTCTGTCTTCCCTTAAACCTTTGGCAGAGAACAAGCAGTGCCTAAATAAAGACAGACCTAAGTTCACAAGATCTATGAAAATTGTTTAAGGCAGCTATTGTAACTTCAAGTTTCTCTTCCATATTATTGTTATTAAAAAGATCATCCAATGCAGTAGCGTTTAGCCATTACATCTACAATGCATTTGACTTTTGCACAATAACCCACAAATTCTCAACCAAGATTACTAAAACCAACAAAAGCAAGAGGTTCCACTTCCTACAATACAAATTCTGCTTCCCTTTTCTTGGTGTACGTACTGAGAGGCTGTGATTGCATCTGCCCACATTGTGTTTAGCAATTGAAATTTGAGAAATATCTTTTCCTCCCCCCCCCCCAAAAAAAAATCTTAATACACATGCCAGATTAAAAAGATAAAGCTTAATTTGCTATCAGGAAGACTGCAGAGAAACAGAAGGCAGACCTGATCAAACACAATGTTATGTGAAAAGTGCAGAAGAAACGGGTTTTCGTGAAACCCTCCCATTCTACTTCCAAATTCACATTTGTCTTCACAATCCATGGCATTTCCCAAACCACTTCTGCACTAAGTTCCTTATTTGTTTATTCCTTCCCAAGATAGCACTTCCATTTATAAAATTCACACTTTAATTGCCAGCACAGACCTGGCTGCCTGTCAGGCTTAGGAAACCTGAAATGAAGCCTTTGCTTTGGCCTGGCAGGGCTGAGCCCTGGGCAGCCCAGCTGTGCCTGCACAGCCCCTGGCAGGGCCAGGGCACTTCCTCAGAGCAAACACTTCAGTAGGGACAAGACCCAGCCAGGAGCTCATTGTTGGAATAATGTGTGTGCACCTACAGAGGAATAAAAAATCCTGTGGCTGCATGAACACCAAAGCAGTGTGAAACACTTGTTCCTAGAGTCAGGAGCCATCATCCAGTGAGGATGTCTGCCCAACAGTGTCCAGCATGTGCCATAAATGCCAGTGTCACCTGATGACCCAATGGTGGGCTAACAGTGACTCATTGCCACCGACAGAACACACCTCAGTTACATTTTGAGCAAGACCCGAGGCCCTTCAGCCAATCCCACAGCAGTTTGAGCCAGGTGAGGTGCACCATGTGTGTAGCTGCTGGGTTGTGAATGCTGAAAGATGCTGTTCAAGCTCACCTATGACCACAGGTTACTCATCCAGTAATGTGACTGATGTGATTACAACAGGACAAGGAGCACTGTATTAGACACAGTGCCCCGGGCCTGCATCACGCTGGACAACTGTCACATGTGTAGCTTGGACACTGGGAGAATCTCCCTAGATCATTTTACCAGTATTGCTGGTCCATTCTTACAGGTGTTTGAAAAAGGAAAGTCTGGATGCGTGGAAGGGATAAAACCACTAAACCCTCTTTGCTCCTTGTTGTAAACATTCATTTTGCTGGTGTGGAGGAAGAAGCAAACAGGGGGAATAAAACTGCACATCCCTTATTTAAAAGAAAGATGACTCGATACCTCAGAAATAGTCTAGTAAGAACACTGTTTCCCTTCACTAATGAAGTTCCATGTTCAGTATTAGGGAAAACTAATCTTTCAGTAACACTTCAGCCACCTCAAAGGGCAATTTAAAAAATAATGTGGGGTTGTGATGTTTAAACAAGTTTTTCTACCAATTACTTGTTAATAGCATCCAGAGGCTCCATCATTCCAAGCAATTTATAATAGCAATATATAGAGTGAGGCAGAGAATTTGAAGGGAAGAAAAATGCTGGGGCAGGGAGAGGACGGGAGGTTTAAAAATCACAATTAAGATTGCTGAGTATATCCAAAATCTAAAAACTGGAATAAAAGCCAATGCTCTGCACCAAAGCCCTCTGGAAATATAAACTGTTAAAAAAAAAAAAGGGAAAAGGAAAAGTAATTTTGTCCTAGTTTGCCCCATGAGATCAGACCCAGCAGCTTTCCTGCAGCCCACTCTGGAGAGCTCCCTTTGCCACCCCCCTGGCAGCCTTGTGCCCTGGAGTGCTCAGGTGTGCCAGGCACCGACAGCCCACAGGTACAAACTCATCTGCCCCAGCGCTCAGAAGCTCACACGAGCTCAGAAGGGCTGAGAAATCTCCCAAGAAAAGAAAGAAACTCTCCCTATTTCGCTCAGAAAAGCCTCCTCCGGAGAGCGGAGCCGCATTGTTGGGAGGTGGCGATTGACGCCTGCGCTGCAGCCGCTCCTCCCGGGGCAGGGAATGCCACGCTGCAGCAGGCTCCCTGCTCCAGGTTCACATGGAAGCATTCCAAGCTACTCAGCTTCTGACAGCTCTCCAACTGCTCTTCCACGCGGTGTTGCTTTACATTACATTGCTTTCCCTGCCAGGAGGCACTGCTGTATTACAGTACAGTCGTCTAGCAAAATGTAAAACTGCTTTCTTCACCTCCCAAATACCACCTGACTGCTGCCGCTGCAGTCACGACCATAAGCCCCGCTCTCTATTACACTTCCCTGCTTTTGTGCATATATAAGAGATTTTAATATCTTCCCTCCTCTTCAGCCTCCTTCCCAACTTTCTCCTTCTCCCCTCCCTGTCGTGCTCCCCAGTCCTTTCTGCGGAGGGCAGCCCTCCTCAGCTTCCAGCCCAAGGTGTCACTGCTCGAGTTAAAACACCCAAGTCAGCTCATTAGGGGCATTATCAGGTGACTTGACCGACTGTAGCACCAAGCAGAGAAAGTGTGAAAAATAATTCAAAACATTGTAGTGGCTTACAGCTTCCTTAACAAGCTCAGCTTCCTGTTAAATCAGAATTTTAGCGAAGAAAGCAGGCTACAGAGGCAATTTATAACACACATACACTTTTAGGCATTTGGCTTTTAATTCTCTTCATTTCTGTGTGCAAAACTAGTTCCCTGCACTGCAGTGTAGCTGGTTTCCTTTCTAGTTTTGAACTATAAAAATAGCCATATCATAAGAGCAAAGGTCTAGCTCTGTCTGTTCTTCAGTCATAGCCAGAACGGGGGGGGGGGAAAGAAAGGGGGTGGCAAAGGGGGAGGAAAAGCAGTGAAGTAGAGTACAGGCAGTCTTTTCCCTTCTTACACCCTGTGCAATTGTTAAAGATCTCCTGATCCAGGGGTTGCATCCAGGCCATCACTTTTAATAAGAACTTATCTGTCCTCCATCGATTTTTCAATCTGTTTAGACTTCTGCTATCCATAACACCCTGTGGCAATGAGTTTCACGTGGTAACTGCTGCTTGACAGAGTGCCTCCTCTCTGCCTGCTTTGAATCAATTCAGCAAACACAAGAACCATGAAGGATCACTCCCTACTCCCCTTCCCCACCCCATTTCTGACAATATAAGACATCTGCAATTTCTGTAATAAGTCATCTCTGCTTTGTGGCAAAGACAGAAATCGGTGAGTGACTTTTCTCTGGCCCTTCCCTGGCCCTCCACTGCCTTTGAGGGGTGGTGATCAGAACTGCACAGCTCTTAAGACACTGGCACACCAGGGATTTACCCAGCAGCACACTGATGGTTTCTGTTTGGTTTACCAGCTTGGGTAAACATCCAGAGAGTTTGTTGATTCCTCAGGGAGCACAGCATTTCCTCCCAGCTGAAGGATCAGTCAGACTTGGCACTGCGATGCAGAAATCACTACCCTGCCTCATGAGCCCCTGCTAATCCCAGGAGACTTGCTTCACCAAATAGAGCTGCTCCACATAATTGCTTGGCTTATCTCCCCTCTCTTAGCTGAGCTACCAAGGTTCCAAAAGCCCTCAAAATTAATGACAGGCATGCTTGCAGATTAAAACCCTCTACCTGTGTAGTGCTGTGTGCATCACTTGTTCCCACAGCACTGCAGTCGCCGCGCTCGGCTGAGGTTTCTCTGTGCTTCTGACGAGCAGCTCCAGTGCTGCCAAATTAGCAAACACTGGGAGGAACTATCAGAGTACTTTGTTTGACTCCAGTTTCAGAATTTCTGAGAGGCAGTTGTAGCACATCACAAAAAAGATAACACAAAACAAAGTTATGAACTGAAACACTGAATCTCAGCACACCTGACCAGAAAACCAAGCAGGTAATTTGAGCAAACACAGACTCCTCTGAACACACAGTTAACAAAAGGAGCTCAAGACAGCTTAACAAAATAATAGCACAGACACATTTTACTTCCACAGTTACAACCTTCTGAATTTGAATGAGCAAACTATAGGAATAACAGCCTTTGAGCATCAATGAAAATCTACAACTACACATAGCACACAAAGGCTGGGGGAATAAAGTCATCCAGTCCAGCATATCAAAACCTAAACCTTCCTTCTGGATATCTCATTTGGGGAACATTTTCCACACCGTGCCTGCAAAAATAACACTGGGTGTGTTAAGGTCTGTGGAGAAGAATTCCTTTCCTTCTGTTTCCTAAGGGAACTAACATCACTTTTACTCAACAGGATGAGGAATCCCTTGCTGGAGCTCTGACATAAAGAGAATTCAGAAAGTCAGCCAGAGACCTGCCCACACCCATCACCATGACTTTCCAAGACTGGAATGAGAAAAAGTTCCGTTTAAGTTGTGCACTCAGCCTCAAGTGTCAGTCACCCCTGTTTTCTCTTTTGAAATGTATACACGATGTACACACACCTATTTATACACACATGTATAAATCTCTTCTGATATTTCTTCTGAAATCCCCACAATGACTGACATTTCTCACAGTCCCGAATCTAACAGATGGTTCCCCAGTTAATTTACCCCCTGTATTATAAAATGCTGCCATCCATGAGGGATCAGAACCAGCCAGGAGCTTGAATACAGAGAGCACAGCAGCCTGCTCACAATAAGCAGAAAAGTTATCCCTGTAAAGCAGTTCACAAAGAGTGTCTTAAACACTATTACAAGGAAGTGGCAGCCTGCTCAGAGCCACACCAGGCAGGATAGAAAGTCCCTTGAGTCATGGGGCTCGTTCCTTGCTGCTCTCCAGGAAGGTGTGCACAAGCAGGTGAGGGAGCAGACAGTATCTCCTGCCTCACACTGGACTCCAGGCTGTGAGCCACAAAAAGTACTGTTTGCTCACATCCCCTTTCTTTGGTAACCAACTGAGAAGCTGCTTTCTTCTCAGTCCAAAAGCATCTAGCTTCAGCTCAAATTGTTACAGAGAAGATTCAGCTGTGAAGAATGAGGATGCCCTTCATGAGATAAATGTTCTGGCCTCTTGTGGGCATAACTCTCCCAGTAGGAACTGACAACTGATAATGCTGGCACAGAAAATGCATTTAAGCTCAATTCTGTTAATATGGTCCTCTCCCAGCTGAGACCAGAGGATCCCTGTTCACGTGGTATCTTCCACATTTATCCTGCCATTGTTCCAGAAGCAGAGCTACCACTGGTGAGGAAAATTCACCCATAGTAAGGGAATGGGCTCTACTTCTAAGCCACAGAAAAGCGACAATGGATGAACTGACTTTGCAATTTGAGATGGGTTCTTCTTATCATCTGGGACATTTGCATGAAACAGCTTCCCCAGCTCTTGGTTTAATGAATAAAGGAATCAAATCTTTCAATACATATTGTAAATAACCACAAAGATTTGCCATCTGAAACATCCATACATGGCTCTCTGCATGCCCAGCATTTACAAGTAAACATTTCTCAAGTAAACATTTCTCAAGTGATCATCTCAGAGAGCTGAAGTGGGCAGAGCTCAATGCCAGCCAAGCTGACTCTTCAAGGGGAAACTTGGACAACACAATATACTGAAAGTCTTGGAGATGGTGAAGGCACTGCAATCTATGTTCAGTTTTTTCTCAAACACTAAGTTTTTGTAGCAAACTGGTAATTTTCCAGTTGTATCAAATTCTTTGATATCTACTTGGGAGAAAATTTAGTTATGTGTTAACATTTGCATGGCTTATTTGAGCTGTGAAAAAAGTCAAGTGGAGAGGTGAAGAAACTTGCCCAAAGTCAAAACGGGACCCCCATCCTCACTCCCTTATCTCCTTGGCCTTCTGCAAGTGAGGGACAAACCTGCAGTGATCTGGCTTCAACTGCCCCAGCTCCAGCTGCTGCTCACAGTCACCACATCCATCCCTTCTCCGGGGCAGCCCCAGAGCTGCCCAGCAGGCACACACTGGGAATAGCTACCCCCCAGGATCTATCCATGGGGTTAGGCAGAAAGGAGTATCCAGGGTACCTATCATGGCAACATCTAAATGCAAGTATCAGAGTACTTTGCAGACAGAAAGGGCTTTCCCCCAGGCTGTTTAAAATTTGCATGTTCCTGTGTAGCACTGAAGATAGCAGCAATGGTGATTCATTAAGATAATGATTTAAGTAGGAGGCTTAAGAAAGTCAGGGTGGATTAACATTCAAAGGGCTGCAGTTGGAGCTTCTCCACTCCAGGCTGCCACCCTCCCTTTTAAGGGAAGGGATGAATTCCAAAAGTCAGGAGAACTATGAATTAACAGCAACTATATCACAACTACACTGCACTGAAGCAGAAGAGCACCATCTCTGCTCCTGCCCATCCTCCTTGGCAAGGACAAGCACAAAATTTTATGCTGCAGGAAAATTTTCATGGCATTATAAATAATTGACAATTATAAATTATTGGATTTTCTTTTATTTGATTAGTTTCTTAGTGTAGGTTCTCCTCAAAAAAAAAAAAGGATTGTGTAAATGTCTTTAAACCAATTTTCCATCTACCTTAAAAACAATACAAATTTTCTTCCCAACACTTGTCTTTCCCCACTATTGAATAATCAGATGGGTTTGATAAATTGATTGCTCCCACATAATAATGTAAATACACACATTGGGAAAAAGCACACAAGTCCTTTCCACACCCCAACATTTAATCAAATCAGTGATCAGTTACGAGCTGAGACATGAATTCTGTCCGTAACACCAGGTTAATGCTCAGACAGTAACAGGCAGCTCATACTTCATCCCTGCTAAGAGAGAGGCCTCTGTACCGTGATTTTGATATATTACTTTCAGTTGCCTTCTAAAGAGATGTACAGGCAGCCAGTTTTGCTGTTGTGCTGCTCACTGGTTATGTGGCACCAGGGCATTGCCCCACTCACCGCTAGCTGTGCTTGGGCTGAACGTCTTCTAGGCACTCTATCCCATGCTGATTCAGAACAGAATAGCTCCCTGGAATGCAATTATAGAAAGAGTGAGGGTTTGTCTTAAAAAGGGATTATTCCAGAACAGCTATTCCTTATTAACTATTCCCAATCACCTCCTGGCTACGTTGATGAAGTTAACTGAGATTCAGATCTGTAACTTACCTTGGTCTGAATCAATGACCCTGTTTAGATGAGCCCTGGTACAGCATCCTACACCCATAGCAATGGCTTTGCCAATAGACTCAGTTGCAATGAAAATAGAGCTGGTGCATGGACACATCTCAGCTGAGTTTGTTTTAAGATGGGCACATAACAGGATCAAGAAATATGTTAAAAGAAACCAGTTGTTCCTATCACGTTAGATCTCATCAGTGCAGCATGTGACATTTTGTACTTTACAAGTCTCAGGATCTGCTTTGTTCAAACTTGGTTTATTCCTTAGATATATGGAGACCTTAACAGCAGGGAAATTTTGAGTTCTGGAACTTCTTTGTTTATTAAGTTCTTAGCTTGCAAGATTTCTCATCCAAAAGGGCTGAGAAAGTACCTGGCACATCTTCGATGCTTATTGAATACATTAAATAAATCAAACGTTTTATGATAAAATTCCACTCCCCCACACTAAACAGATGTAGGTGCAAGTCAAAGAAGCTTGAAAAATTGCACTAAAATTGATTTTGCTCCAGTTTTCCCCAAAGGAAAAAATTTGAGTGTGGTTTGAGACAAAAACATGGAAAATTTAAGCTATCATGAACAACCGAAGAGAGAAAGGGAGGAAAGACAGAAGCCAAAACTAAACTTCACATTCAGCATGCATAATGGATATTCTCTACAGTGTTCTGTATTACAGGCATTCCTGGACTCACACGTAAAGTGGGAGTCTTTTTCTTGGGCTCATCTCACTTCTAGAGAAAAACGCCAGATAGGTTAATGCTGGAGTCTCCTGCCTCCTCAGGGGAAATCACAAACCACAGAGAAGGCTCTTTCACATTCTGAGGGGCTAGAAAAGATAGGACTCAACAAAGCTGAGGATGTTGGTCCCAAAACTGGAGGAAGAACTACTTATAGATGCTTGTCAGGTCCTGCAGCATAAAAAAATCTGCGAACTCTTGAACACCTATAACTTAAAATACACACAAAGCCATGTCATGTTGCATGTGTTACAGGAAGGGAAGAGAAACAACATCCTCTGTTCAGATTGTTTCTAGACTGTTAGACTATGACTTGGTGTGGTAGGACTGTCAAACATCACCATCTCCATGATGTTCCATGCCTGAGGTCTGTGCCCAGGCAGGATCTGGGGAGGGGCAGAGGGCAGAGAGTCTCCGTGGACACAGTTCAGTCATTTCCAAGGCTGGTATTGGCATCCCAAAGGAGCTCTCTGACAAAGACAGCACAGAGCTCAGGATTTCAGGACAGCATTGAGCTGCAAGACGCACAAGACCATTTCTTGTGTCCCTGAACTCCTTCACACCACACCTCCCACTTTCACACTGACAAAGCTGGTCCATCCTGCACAGAGTGAATCAGGGATCCTGTGTCCAAAAATGGGTGATCCAGCCTGCCATTACTTGATTACATATCTGTAACTATCAGTCTCCTGTTGCATACACACAATCTTAGTCCTTGGATGTAATATTTTATGAGCAGCTTTTATAGGTTCTTTTCCCTTTAGGAGAGAAAGTTAAGAGAGGCGTGGCAGAAAGGGGAAAGGGCTATTATAAATATATGCAAGTCAAATCGGGGGGGGGGGGGGGGGGAAAAAAAGGAAAAGAAACTGAAACCACTTCCAGTCTCTCTCCCCCTAATAAATTCCACACTCTCATGGTCTCTGGCACCACTTCACAGTAACCCCAAAAGATGTTCACCTGCTCCCACAGCACTGAGAAACAAACACTGAAGCGAGAACAAAGAAGCTCCCACCTAGGATGACCAGTCTAATCCCCTGACAGCACATGGTGAAGGGAAAACCTTATCATTAAAGGAGAAGAAAAACAAACACACACGCGCACACAGCTCCACTGCTGGGCACTATTAGCATCCTCCCCATTTGCTATATGCATCCAGTATCAGGAGATTTATATTCAGGCCAAAAGCTCAAGCTGGCAGGAGAGGAAAGTACTTTGGAGAAGAGAGGGGAAGGGGGAAAAAAAAAAAGCCTACAGTTTCTTGGCTTGTGATCAGCAGGCTGGATGCATTCTGTGGAACTAGGCCAAAGCGTTAGTTATTATATTCAAGAGAACATCTGAATCCCAGCTCAAGGGAGCCGAGTTTGCGGCTCTCATTTATGCTGTATATCAATTGAATATCAAACCACATTTTCCGCCTTCTGAATAATAAAGCTTAATAGTTTGGGACTCCCATATGGTCTATTGTTAAAATATTTCCAAACACTGGCTGCTGTTTTATTTCTGAAGGGAAGATTTCTCTTTCCTCTTCAAGCTTTCTTGTTTAAAAAGATGCTTGTAGCAAAAGCTAAATATATTCATCTTTTAAATATTTCCAGAGTTTTAAGAAGGGCTGAAAAATGAGAGGATAAGGAAAAGAAAATACATTTTGAAACTAGCTTTTTTTTTTCTTTTTAATGTCACATGCAAATGTTTGTTCCAGGCAGAAGCAGCTGGTGCCACCAGGCTCTGCTGTTCAGAACAGGGGGTGCAGAAGCTTTCAGAAACCATGAGTTGCTCTAACAAAGGAGGGACCACACAGACTCAAACCATTCACAAAAGGACCCAGGCCGATTATTTGACTATTACTTACAAGGAAGCTTGGCCAGTAACGTAGGCAATAAATACTGGAGAAACCTGTTCTGTGCATAACCCGGGTTTGTCTTTTCACAAGTCCTGCTCTCTAATTAGCTACTCATTCCTGGAGGGCATTGCTGATGGATGGAGTGTATCAATTTGGTATATATAAAAAAGAGAGTCAAGAAACTTGTTAAATAATAAAAACATCGGCATAATAAACACTCTGCAGTGTGTTAGGAACGGTCACTAGTGCTCCTTCCCAGTCACACCAGAAAAAAGTACTCCTGTTCTTTCAGAAAAAGACTCAGTGGCTGAGTCTCTAACTCTCAAGGGCTGCAGTGCCCTGCTCAGAGCACAGCTGAGAACTCAGAAGTGCTCATCTTCTGGTCCTGCATTCACCCCCTGTTCCCTCAGCAGGAAAGGACTCGACTGCTCTATGAGCAGAAGTGAAAGCTGCAGCACTGCCTGGTCGTGCACTGCTGAGACCCACCAGCCCCACCTCATCCAGCCCCTGCCCTCCCGGGAAGTTCCTCCGTGACCAGAGCTCTTGGTGCAGCCCCAGCCTCAGTGTGTGCTGGTCACTGTGCCAGGCAGAAGGTGCTGAGCTCTGCAGGGCCATCAGTAACACAGTACAAAACCGTAGCTGTTCCTACAGCCCAGGAGCCAAGTAGAAATCCAGCTCTCTCCTCCTTACTCTTTTGTTCTGGCCCTCATTGCTGCTTCTCATTCCTGTCTCCTACTTCCCTCCTTCTGCCAGTGTGTTCCCCTCCCCTCCATCACCTATCTGCCCTCCATCATTCTGCTCCAGTCCACAGGGCTTCAGAGTCAGCTCTCCTAACCCTGAAACTGGTTGCTCTTACTCATCAGCTGCCTCCTCCCCAGAAGGGAAGAAATTCCAGTATTTCAACATTTGCTCCCATCCCAATTCGGGGAGAAAAACTGAAATTAGAGACTCTTTGCAGAACGGAAGTTCACAAGTTTAAAAAGAAAGAAAGAAACAAAAAAAAGGAAACCTATTTATGAACACCAGTACATTTTGTGTCATTTGAAATGGAATATTTTACATTACTGAAACCAAAGTTGGTTCATTTTGGTTTGGTGACCTGACCTGAGAAATTTTGTTCTGAGTCAGTACACTGTTGAGCTGCTTTTATTCCCACAGTGTTGCACTGCCTCAACCACTGCAGTCTGGCAGCCTGGTAACCCTGGGCTCACTTCTGGGTCAGACCCCCTGGCTGGAAGGCAGCTCCCATAGCACACACCAGGGTCTCCTGTGGCACAGCACGGCCTCTGGGAGCCCTGCAGTGCCATATGGGAAGGCCAAGGCCCTTGGAGTCCAGCAGAAGAGGACATGAGACAACAGTTCTCTGAGCAGTTGAGGATAACCTGGAATCCAGCACAGTGTTTTGACCCAATCTCGAGTGAAGCCTTTCAGACCAGCTAGAGAAAAGCAAAGCAAAGGGGGTATTCCCATTCAGGCAGCACAGACAGGTCAAGGGAACATTTCTGGTAAAAAGCTAGTTTATTAGTTTTACAGGTGATCAGAAATCCAGCATTGGGCTTTTCTAGGAAAAAAAGATGTTTCCATTTTAAGGAAACTATACTTTTCCCTGAAAATGCCACTCCAAGGAAAACTCAGATCAGTCTCCTACAGACCACAGCAGCATTCTTACAAATTGTCTTAAAAATAATGGAATGAACAGGGTTCATTCTTGCAAAAATTTCCTCAGCAGGGAACTTAAATTATAGCAATATCAAGACCCTCCTGCCTCCTACAGAGCTCCTGGTGTGACCCAAGGACTGCAGGATTTAGTTCATCAACCAAGTTTAACGACTAGTTCAGAGTCTGACAAGTATTGAACCAGAGGGTTTGCAACAGATGTCTGAAGGGTCGATCCCTTGCTGCTTCCAGCCGAGGCACAGACACAGCTTTTATGAGAGCTGGGTAGAAACAAGTGCTGCTGGAGCTGCTGATGGCTCCAAGCTCTGCCCCAAGTCTTAGGGGTGCCACCAATTCCTGCTAAACAAGCAGTTCTTAAAGCAAGTGGAGAGGACTCAGAGGAGCATTAGTATGTATTCACAGAAAGCTGCTTTAGTAATTTTTCTGTAGACTCTATAATGTTATTCCTGTAATGTGTGTTCTTCCCCCAGGTCTGTAGATCTGAGAGAAGGTGGAGAGTGTGAGTGTGTGTGTGTGTGTGTGTGTGTGTGTGTGTACAGATTTGATTTACTTTTGAAAAAAAAGAGGACAAGGAGAGACACTTAGCCTGTAGTTTCAGTGTTGGAAACTGCAATAAACCTCTCTTTTTAAACCCCATAACCCCGTGACTGTTTTATAGTTATAAGGAATCATAACCAGAGAAAGATTTAGCCTAACAGTGATCTGCCCTCAAAGACATTAATCTGTCACGTCTAATCGAAGGGGAATAAGGAGACGAACCTTTCCTCTAAGTAATTCAAACAGATGGCACATGGCTTTGGTGGGAACTGACTGGAAGTTGCCCCTGTAACAAGGGTAAATTTGGCAGTGCTGCACACCCAGAGATGCTATTTACGAGTCAGCGCGAAAGAGATCTCTGCACGATTTCCTTGGGTTTTAAAACCTGAATTCACAACCACCGTATCTCACCGCTTTTGTGGTTGACACATTCAACCAGCTTTCCACCCACTTTTTCACCCCCTTTAGTGCCAGCAAGACTGAGTCTCTCTTGTTTGCAAGTTTTTCCTCTTCTCAAAGTAATTCTTTACTTTTGAGGGATCAGCAGAAGATAATCAAATGCACCATGCCAACATGTTAAAGCACATTTTTCTATCAATATTTCAAATATAACTATTAGTCCGGGCCTCTAGTAGCTTCTTTCTTACCCTATAAAGCACACCAAGCATTCAGGTTAGTTTTTCTTTCCATGTCCTATTTAGGAAATAAAAGGTTTATTTTCTCTCCCTCTCTTTTTCCCCCCAAACCTCAATCCCCAGTTTCTCTTTCCTAGTTTTTTCATACGACATCTCTTCCCTGCTTCTCCAGACTCACAGTAAAAAGCATTTCTTGATCACCTTGCTCTGGGTTCTTCCTCTCCTCCAGAGGAGCAACAAATGGCTCTTAGGACACTTTGCTCTGTTTCCTCTGTTGGAAGACAGCCAAATCTTACTCAACTCTCTTCCTCAGGTCTGTCACTCAGCCCACTAACCTATCCCCATTTTCCACCCACACTGAATAAGCCATAAGGTTTCCAAACTTGTCTGGAAAGCTTAATCCCAAATTCAGTTTGTTGTCCTATAGGAGACCAGACATGAAACCAATACGAATGCTTAAGAGTTCCCATGATATCTCAAAGCAGGTGAGGACCATTATTGTCAGATTCCTAGCATGCAACAAGGCTGATAGGGAGCACTGAAAGATGTGGGGGAACAAGAGACCAAATGCACATGCAGTGGCAGTCCAGGAGAGTTTACTGAATTCGAAGGAGCAGTAAACTTGCACACTGGTTTTCCAGACTGGTCAGGGGAGGATTGGTACTAGAGAACCCGAGAGTAATCCCCAGATTACCCTTCAACACGCTCACAGGGAGCAAATGTCACTGTGCATGGTGAGCATGGCAGCTCCGGAGCACGCTTTACGTTTCATGTTAATGAGTATTAGCACGGAACCCAACTTCCTTCCCCTCCCTAATTTTTATATAATTAAAGACCAGAATGAGCATTTTGTTTCAATCTGCAACAGTGACAGACAACAGCACTGCAGAGTAACAGGAAAGGGAGAGAATGAAGAAAAAAAATGGAGGTGGTAGACACTTACTGCTCTGGCCACTGCATGAAATGAAGGCTTGAGTGCACATTTTTGCCTGATTGCATAGCTGTCTCTGCTGCCCATCTAATCTGCTTAGAAAACTGGTTTTGAAGGATATGGTTCAGACATACCACTCGCATGGGGAGGGGGGAGTGATGAGGGGAGAAAAAAAAAAAGTGCTGCAGCTGCAAAAGATAAAATAGAGACAACTAATTTTCTCAGAGCTTGCAACACAACCTCTCCCCCTCCTCCACATGCAGTCACTGCACTGGCAGGATAAGCTGGAGATTCTCCAGCGTAAGCAAGAAGGCACAATAAGGTGTGCAGGCCCTTCTCCACCCCGATACCCACAGCCCTGGGGGTACCACAGAAAGCGGAGGCTGACAGCCCGGGGCAGGGGGGGACATTCCTCTGCCTGCTCCTTTCAATTGCCTTCCCATTTTCCGGAGGGGGACGTGAGAAATGCACATTGCAGGATGTTATGCCGAGACAATAATGAGCGTAAGGGAGCTGCAGACTCCTGCTGTACCAATTGGTGGCTGGGTTCTGAACTCTCATTGTGTGATCCGATTTCTCCTGTCATTCAAGCCATTTTGCAAACTCCAAGCATACGTTCATTTAAGCCATGTGTCCTGAAATCTAAACAGCTGAAGGGGGCGGGAGGGGTAGGGAGAGGGGAGAACCACTGGATTTCTGGTGACAGTGTCTAAAATACACATTTGCACAAGGAAGTCTCACTTTAGATAGTCACTTAGCAAAACAACTACAGCTGCTGACAGGCAAGAGGTACAGTTTCAAGTGACCATCAGACATAAAATAGGCCAAATAAATTACTGCAGTCTAAAGGGAGTGGGTGTGTGTGCTCCCACAAATGTAACAGAGATAACAAATGGATTACCACTGGGTACCCGACGTCAAGATTAGCAGCCCCAGTTCTCATTCCAGTTACACCATAGCAATGACTTTACCCAGGATCGAGCAGAAGAGAAACTGAAATCAGAGTCTGACCCAGGATGTCAGGGAGGCAGCTGCTTTACTTTTTTAATGCCTAGAATTTCAACCCAGTTTGCTTTGTTTCAGGAGTCTAAGCTGCCTCTGGCAGAAGGGCTGGCAGCCTTTGCCAGCTGCCACGTGATCTGCAAGGATGTTTTCTAAATAGAATTTTTTTTTTTTTGAGGTGGGGATGGGGGAGAGGAAATGGAGGTTGTTAGTGATGGAGGCAGACAGCACGAGAAGTATATTAGCATGTTTTATCCCTTTCCTCTAAGATATTTTGTTCTTTATTTCTGTTCCATGCCCATATATACACTTACCCTCTCCTTTGCACCCTCATACACATACACCCATCTGTTCTTTAAAACGGTCAAGGCCAGCTCTGGTCTTTGTGAGGTCTTTGAGGAAACATTGTGTGAGTGCTAACTCCCTCACTGAAGTAAAATACAAGGGGCTTTTACACGTATATAAACAATTTTTAAGCTTTCCAAATATTAATTGCTTACAGAAATTAAACATCTGCTAACAATAACTCCCCAAACAAATGAGAAGATGGTTTCAGTCTGACTGAAATGCTTTCCCTTGCTAATTGCTAAGAATACCATTTTCTTGACTTTTACAATGGCAATTTCATTAGGTCGTCTCCAATTATCCAAAAATTTCAGTCCTTTCTCTTTCATGACAGACTGGAAAAGGTCCAATTCCCATCTCCAACACAACTTTCAGGGTCCTGCAAAACCAAGTGAGAAACTGGCAATTATGACGAGCCACAAAAAGTCCTCAGGGCCGAGACTGCCTATGTGGGTTGCAGAGTCCACCTGCACACCTTTTCTTACCACCTCGCCCACAGTTCCCTCCAAGTCTTCCGAGTTTTCACAAGTATCCTACTACAGACAACATCCCACTGTGGCAACTAGGTACTGGAAGTGCCGAGAGGAGCTGAAATGCTGATAATGCGCGAATGCTCAGAATAGCTGGTGCCAGGGGGAGAGAAGGGGGTCACCAGCTGAATTTTCAACACATAAGGAAATAAGTCAGTTGGGTAAAAGCCCCATATGGCTGCCTGGGAACATGGAGCTAAAAGGGCTTTCATTGCTTGGAGAACTGCAGATCTCCTCCAGCTTCTCATCCTCACTCTGTGCAACTTGGTGCAGAAACTTAAAAGAAAACTTTCCAAAACCCCACAGTCTTTTATTACACGAGATAAGGAACTAGTTCTTTGCATTAATATGTTTCCTGCATTTAAGAATCAAAAAGCATTTAGCATTTGCCCTCGGCCTAGCTCACTCAAGGTCAAATAGCAAGTTCAGCAGCAAAAGATGACAAGGACTCAGGTACATCCAAATCCCATTCAACTGTTGTACCCATTAGACTGAAGAGATGTTAAACACCCTCATGGCGTCAAGAATGACTAATGCCCTCCCAGGTCAGCCAGTGACAGAGAACTGGGAACTCACACATCTCCTTCCTCTGCCTCCCACTCCAATATTGTTGCAAAGCCCACGTGATGAGATTTTCCTAATCAGCAATTAAATAGTTAATGCTTACAATTACAGCAGATGGAACAGGAGTTGCTGCAGGGAAGGTATGCAGAGGGAAGGAGGAGAAAAGAGACAGCAAGGAGGAAAAAGCAGGCAAGGAAACAATCCTACAGGAAAGCAGTTTTCCCACTAAAAGGAGTGATTAGTTGACTAGACAACGTAACCCTTAAGACTTTGTCTAGACTAGGATAAAATGCTGTATTGTTGAAGTCGTTTGAGGCGCAGTGTAGGTAAGGCTCGGCCTTTGAGCATGTGGTAGCCGAAGTAGAGACTAATTAGGACACGTTCACTAACATGTCTTAATGTTCCATGTTTAAGTCCTTGCCCAAGAACTCAAGGCTATGCAAAGCAAAGCTCTCTGATGCTGTCCTAATGATTGTAAAAGCAAAGCTATGACACAGTGCAAAGAAATCAGAATGTTGAGGAATTGCTCAAGTCTCACATCCCCCATTTTTCACACGCTCATTGAATGCCTATAAACATTTGCATCCTAAAATATTCACCAGCATTTTACTGGACAACCTGCCACGACATTTTTCCTCTATAAATCTAATCAAAGCCCCAAATGTCAATACAAAAAGAAACCACAGGCTAACAGCCTACACTCCTGTGACCTATCTTTTTGCTCCAGTGTTTGCCCAGGCAGATTTAGGAAGGAGGGTGTGAGGGGAAAAGAAGAGAACACTAAGAAGAGTGTGCCCAGGGCTTTAGCAACACCATAATTTTGATAATCCATTACCAGATTTGTAATTAAAATCAAGTCCCACCTCACTAGGACAGCCAGATGTATCCATAGAGGACTCCTTCAGAGGGTTGTTACAGTAAATACCAGGAGAATTACGAATGCTGTAGCTTCTTCTTAACCCTTCCAGCAGTATTTTAGAAACCGCCTGTCAGTTTGAAAGACTGATCGTTTTTCTCCCAGCTTGTTGCAGGCTCTAGGTGTGCCCCTAACCAAATAGGCTTACCACTTAAAAGCTTAATTGCACCTGTGGCTTAAACCTTATCCCAGACAGCACTCAGGAGCATTTGGATTTGGGCGTTTCAGGTGTGACACTGGGGCCTGCGCTCACGAACAGAGCTGGGCAAGTCGGACTGGGAGCCCCTGGTAAAAGCAGACTCTGTACACTGGGGAGCAAGGGATGGGGAAGAAAGAAATGCTTTTTCCATTTTGATCACATTTTACTGTATTTATGTTTCCACAATTTGGCTTGAGTAATGTCCACCTCCTTGTTTGTGACTGAGGGCAGGTTTCAGAGTCTCCAATTTCTTTTCCACAACAAAAAGATCAAAGTTTGAGCCACTTGTGCAACTTAGGTGTTTACAGTGAACTGGTCTAATCGCATGGCAAGCCCTCCCTCCTGTTATCAGTCTCATACTGAGCCAAGCTCCTTCATTCCATAAGCACCAGGAAGGACTGAGAGGAGAGGGCACACGTCTGGTGTCCATTATAACCCACCATCCCTTCTATCTGCTCTTACACGGGAACTAAAATACAGGGTGCTAGGGAAAGGCCCAACATGTTCAGGTAAATATTCACTCAGGGTCTGGTCTGCAGGGCTGACAAACCATTTCCAGGTTGTACTTTTAAAGAGTCTTTCTAAAAAGCAAGCAAATGCTGTGTGAAGAACCACAATGAAAGAGAAGATTCCCTTCACTCACCTTTCAGTATTGCCTGGGTATTTCAGGCTCATGGTGCATCTTATTGACAAAGGAAACCTGTGCTGCCTTGTCAAAAGTTACTCGTGAAAGAGGGAGTTCCTGCAGCCAAGCTTCCACATTTCTAATCTCTGTGTCTCATGCAAGGACACACAAACTTTCTGGGTCTCAGTTTTGTAAGCTATGAAATTGAGCTAAATTTTAGGGGGTTGTGAAATTGTTTTTAATTAATAATTGCAAAGTGCACATCTTCAGATGAAAGGTATCATATAAATATTAATGAGCTCAGACTACTGGCAGTATGTGTGTCTCTCAGGAATCGTAAGCACCATGGATGGATCAAAGAGGACATGTAGCTCTAAGAGACAGAGTGGTGGGAGTTGTCTCTCTTTAACTGTATTTTAAAGTAGATCCTCAAGACTGTTGTGGATATTCCCTATCAAGTTACAGCAGCTTTCAATTAAAATTACATTTTATCCTTAGGCAAAATTCCACCGTGTACCTTTTAATATTAGCAGGGCACATTTTCACTCCTGTAGATATTTCTTCTACATACATGCATTACTAGATCTTTGTAAATAGGGGTCAAACCAACTGGGAAATAGGGATTTTTACCTTCGTTTTCATCCAAATAAATACCCCTTACCTATTACATTGCTGCAAAACTTCCAGCTCTGCTGCGCTGCCGTGACAAGCAGCAGGATGAGGACGTGGCAGCTGTTTGCTCCCGGTGTTCGTCGCTCAGTCTGGCAGCACTTCAGACACGGAGCTGTCCTTTGAATGAATATGGCAGAACACGCCGCCCGGTGAAGATGCTGCCTCTGCTCCCCTGAGCAGCCGTGCCCCGAGCAGGGGCTGCACGAAACGCGGCCACGCCCGAACGGTCGGAGCCGCTGCGGGGGCTCAGCGCGGGCATGTTGGTGCAGGGAGCGGGCAGCGGCAGCCCGGCCCCTGAGCCCTGAGCCCAGAGCCCAGAGCCCAGAGCCGGCTGCCCTGCTGGGCAGGCACTGGGGAGGAGGCTCAGCCTCCTCAGGAATGCGGGATGGCCGCAGGCCTCAGGAGTGTTTTCCAAAGAGGTGCTTACGTTTGTTTCTCTTAGGGTCCAGCGAACCTGCGCTGTTTTGTTGTTGGGGGGTGGTGGTGGGGAATGAGGAGGAGTTGCTCTGTTGAGTTTTTAAAAAAAAACATCAGAAGACAACAGGGCGCAGAGACCAGAGATCTTTCTTTGCCTGAGGAAAATTCAGTTTTATCAGCTGCTTTCTTACCTCTCTCCAGCTGTAAGACCCCATGGACAGCTTTCTGCCCACTTCTCTGCAGCCAGGGCATCCCAGATGCTTTGTGAGCCTGACACGTGGCCAGCCAAGGGATCTACGGCAACTTCCCTCCTTCCTGGGGGCTGCCTTGCATTTCCTTAATGGAGTCAGACCACTGGCCCTCTGTCCTGCCTCAGGCACGTCTCCATGAGCTCTGCTCTCTGCAGTTGCTGCTAAGGCACTGCTGTGGATGCCTCTGGTTTTGTCTACACTGGAGCAACTGGGACTGATTGCTCAGTGTTGGTAGCAAGAACAAAAATCAAATGGCACAGGCACACCTGAGGTGGTTGTAATTGTGTCCCTGAGCTACTCAGAGGGACCACAGCGAAGAGATGGCATTAAGAATCCTTAGCAATTCTTTGGCAGAAGAGGGAGAAATTTCGAAGATGATCAGAACAAATAACACCTTGATAGCTAGGGAAAAAAAAAAAAGCCCCAGAAATTAATTTCCTCCTGGGTTGCCTATAAAGGATGGCATGTTCACAACAGGGTGAGTGGTGGCCAAAACAATGGTCTATTAACTTGGATCTACTTGCTGTCTTCAGTGCTAAAAGATATGGCAGAAAATGTAACTGTGTTTTGATACTAAATAATATAAACCTGGACACAGTGCCAACAATTTTTAGGCAAGGAACCATGAACCCAAAACAGAGAGATGGGAGGTTAATTTCTTCCCCCAGCCACACCAGGGAATTTTACACTTCTGTATGAATAATGTTTTTATAGCAAACCCAGGCATCAGTCCTAGCAAATACCTCTCTGTAAACTCTAGCCCAAAAGAATCACTTTGGAAAAGGTCATACCACCTCCTGTTCCCAGAATTAAGTTAATTAGCACTTGTCCCTCTCTGTATAAGGTCAGGGATCCTCCCACAAAGGAGGTACACAACCAGATTGTTAAAAGATGTACATATGCCCCCTTAAGCAAATAGGCTTCTTAGTAGTATCACTAAGATTCCCTTTGGTCATCCCTGTAGAACTCTCAATTGGGAGGGAAGCAGGCTGGGAGATGAGCATAACCAGTGCTTTGCCAGGTACAGGGAGCACAGTACAGGCCAAGAAGAGTGCTGGTATTTTAGTACTAGGTAGTGATATCTCTCCATCTGGATGACATTTACCAGGTTCAGCACCAGCCTTCATGCAGAATGAAATACCTGAACTATGGGAATGTTTTCTCACTGAATTTGAAAGATTTGCAAGGCGTTTTCCCCTCTGACACACTTTGTTTCTCTTATTCCATCCAGGCATTTGTGCTGTATATATTGTTGAAGTATTTCACTTCCCCTCCATGTGACCACCTACGTGCACTGACAGAAAGCAAAGCCAGGTAAGACCTGCTATCAGTTATATCTGGGTGCAACTGAAGTTTGATCAGCAATGAAGGTCAACACACTGCTCTGTATTTTCTGTCCACAAAAACGTTACACAGTGCACTTACTGAAAGAGGGAAAAAATAGCCAGGCCCACACAGTTCTTGGGCACAAAAATATTGTCACAGGTTGCCTGCCACAGAAGTTACTGCTGGTTTACAACAGTAGTTTAGGAACAGAAACCCAAACGTTTAATTACAGACATGTCCATCCTAATCTAACTCTAACATAGCACAAACTATGTAGGATGTTAAACCCCACTTCCTAAGCCTTTCTGTCACAGCCATGACTGCTTGCTCTGAGCACAGCCTCGAACCTGCTAAGCAGGAAAGGACTACACCAAGGAGGACAGGCTCCAGTTCCCTGGAGAGAACACTCCTTTGCAGGGCCTTAAAAAAAGGTTCAGAGACTATTTGTGTCAACTCCCTAAACCACAAACCACAACTAGCCCTCCCTCTGAAGCACTTGCGTGCTGCTCCTTGCAGAGCTGAAGCAAGATATGTTGGCATCCAGATCACCACCTTTGGGGGCCCACCCAGCCCTCTTGCTCTCTTCCCACCCCTTATCGCGGCCTTGCAGACCCTCTCCCTGGGCAGCAGAAGACACTGGGGTGTATTTGCCTCCAGCTTTGGCACCTTCTGTTCCACCACCACCCTGTTCTCCTGACCCAGGGTGCAGCGTGCCCACGCTGCTGGGTCCTCTGATACCAAGAGGGGGATAACACGTAGAGAATCACAAGGAAGAAACGTGAAACTGGCAGCTCTGGCATTGCAAACAGAGTGGAACTCAGGATGGATTTGACATTTCAGCTTGAAACTTTAAACAAGGAAAAACTGAACAAAGCAAAGGAATGGCTTATGGGCAGCTCAGACTTGTCCTAGACTTTCAAGCCAGTCATTTCCCATAAATACTCATAATTTCAAACATAAGAAAGGGGGAGAGGAGACAAAACAAACTGAGTCAACTGCTTACTGCCTTTCTGATTCAGAGTCCTCAGCAGATGTAAGACAGAAAATTATTCTAGGAAAAAGTTCCTATTTATGTATCTGGGACAGCCCCCAAAATTTTTACCAGAGGGGAAGAAGAGGACAAGAACTAAACTGCGAACTTGTCCGCACCCTAGCAGGAATTCACCCATTTTTCACCTCCCACAGGTATCATTAGCATGCTACCGAGAGCAGAAAAAACAGCAGCTAAGATCAAACACAAGCTAGTAACAAAGCTCTTCCTCCTGTCATCCTGCAATGGGCCAGAGTTTCTGGCTGCAGCAAGGAGTGTTTTCCTGAAAGGCAGGGCCAGTTCTGAGTCCCTTTTAAAAGAAGGGCCATGCTATGAACGTGCTACAGCTGCGACACAGAAAGTGCAGAAGGCAGGAAGTCTGACGTTCACACCAACCTCAGCCCCTTCACTCACACCTCTTTTCAAATAGCTTTAGCACATGGAGCCCACATTTTCACATTCTCAGAAGGAGCTTTATCTATCACATTGCAAGTTTAAGAGAATTTCTTTAAATTTTAAAAGTCCCTTTTTCCACATTCGAAGACTCACTCAACTGGGAGCAACTTTTAAATTGTTTTTATAAACTGTTCTCCTCTCTGATTTTTGCAATAAGTTGCTACACTCCCTTTTAAAATAATATATATAAGTTTAAAAAACTAAAATACGGATTGAAACACCATACCAACTGTTGTCACAGTCCAAAAATGTCTGGATTTTCAAACTTAAGTCCACTGCTGTGTAAAAGGGCCACACACATGTAAGTGTCAATCAGACTCGGTGGCAAAACAGAGGGACCCAGGCTGAGCCTGCAGAATGGCACAGACTTTCCTGGACAGAGAGGGAGTGCCAGTCCTCACCCATCTGGAATAATTTCTGCATTTTTCAATGCAGACTTTTGGAATTCAACCTCAAGAAGCCAGGTGTTTGATTTCTGCATCTCCTGCTTTGCAGTATTTGGTGACGGAAGCAAGAAGAGAGGGAAATAAAGAAAAATGTATTATTTCCAAGGCTACACCATAATTATACCTAATATTACCATTGTAACTGTTTTTTCAGACAGCTCAATAGGTCTGTTCTGTGCCCAAAAATTCTGTAGCTGATCCTGTACATTTTTAACAGAAACACTATCTCCATTCCCCTCCTCTCAGTACCAGGATTAAAATAAAGTAACATTCAAAGTATTTGTGAGAAATGGCAAACAAATGGGTAGTACAGCTTGGAGATTGCTTGGCAGCACAAAGCCACATGCAGAAATTAGCCATGGCAAGTAACTAAGTGAGGGCAACAAAACCCAACATTGTCCAGCAGTTGGGCACTCAGCAAAAGACTAATGAGTGAGGGGAAAGAGCCAACCCCACATGATACTGTAAGGTCTCAAGTACTATTTTGAATCAGGTAAACTAATATCTCCTGTACCTGTTCCAAACCACACAGTAATACACAGTCTCTTTTTCTACAAAGTCTGCTGGCTGCCCCTTTGGAAGTAGCATCTATCTTGAAGAAGATCTTGTATTTTCTCTTGGTCTCTGAAAAAGGATCCCAAACAAGTGGCAGGGACACAGGGGTTTGGAAGCCTTTGCATGTTTATCTTTACTGATAAGCCTGCAATCTTTGCTGCAAGCACATCATCCTGTGTCTGCAACAAAACCTTACTGCAGTCAATGCCTGCCTTGAAACAAGCTTCCTCAGAACTGGGCAATGCCTTTAACCCCTTAGTGGCCCACCTGAAGAGGCTTTGGCATGGAAGACTTATTTTCCTGCTTGCAGGTGCATCATGTTTTCATACAACTTAAAAAACAAACAAGTAAGCCAGACCTGCTTTGAGACAGCAGCAGTGCAGATTATACCTCCACAGATACTATCAGGCTTAGTATCTTACCCTAGGAGAGTTTCATCTCCCCAAACCTCCTTTGGTCCTGTGCAGATCAAAAGTATTGTCCATTTAAAATAAAGGGATGCAGCTATCCAAGTTGTGGGTTGAACACATAAAAATTCATTAGGAGGACTTGTTGAAATTATTCTGTCTAATTGATTGGAGACTGTCAGCAGGACCTATCTGGATTCTTAGAACTGGAGAATCAACCATGATTCCAAGATATCTAATCCTTTTCTAACAGGTTAACTAACCCTGCTTGTGCAGTTTTGTTAATACTTGAATTCTCAGTTCAGGCACAAACATGCATGCCAAGGGCAAACATCCAGAAAGCCACTGGGGATCTCCCAAGGCTGGCATGCCAAGAGCTTGGACAGCCTGAAAATTACAAACAAGTGGCTTTTCTCTGACAGCAGGTTCCATTTATTTCCTCCCACTTGCTCTTTCCCCATCTCCTTCCTACACCCCTGAGTCAACCTTCACCAGGCAAGTTTCAGTTAAGCATGTGCTTTGCCAGAGGTGTTTTTAAATTATGTTTTTTAAAGTTTATTTATAGCACACACGCACAGTGCACGATGCTTTCAGGGCTTCTGGAGACTTCAGCATGTCAGGTGTGACTTTGCCAGGTGGAAGGAACATGAATTCATCAACTGGCCCATAGAAAATGCCCTCCCCTGTATCTGTCTCTCTCTAACTCACAGGTGGAGTGAAATATAATATCCATGATGAACATACTGGAAATTCCAACTGAAAAAAAAATTAGAGGGATCCAACTTAGAGGGATCCCTCTCCAGCTGACCTCTGAGCACAACCAGCAGCCCATGAGACAATACAATTCTGTGAACAGTTTCCTATTACGGCAAGAGTTGGAAAACAGTCCAACAAACTGAACTGGGTGAAACTCGCAGTCAGAATTCACATGGTCCAGCACTCCTTGCATCTGGCAAACAGCAAGTTTCATTTAGGGATTTATCCTAAATGGGTTTATTTGAGGCATATGACTAGTTTCTCTTTTCATAGGAAAAGTGTAACATGACCACAAAATCATTTCTGAGGAGAAAAGCACATATTTTCAGCAAATCTCTGAGCTCAGTTCTGACCCTAAAAGACTTGTTCTCATGGTTAGGCTTCCCAGATATACACAGCACAAGTCGGGTTTTATTGCACAAACCTGTGCCAGAGTGGAGAGATCTCCTGTTCTGCTTCTTGCTCTGTACCTGGCCTGGGCAGGGAGCAGCCACTGGACAGGCCTTTCAAACCAAAGGGTGTGTCCATGACTGCTTTCAGGACAAGTTTAACTTTCCCAGTTCCCAAGTGGTGACAGTGGCTGAAAGACTGTGTCCTCAGCTACACAGCAAACAAAACCAGAGCAAGTTACTCAGAGCAATGGCTCAGAAACCTCAATTGTAGGAGGTGGCACAGAGGAGTTCTGAGAGGAGAAGAAAAGGATGTGGTAGACAATTTGCTAATGCCCAGAAAGTCTGTGTCTGAACCAGGGAGCTGCATGCCAGGATGCCTCGGGGCAGGGCTGAGTCCATTGCTCTTTCCACAGCAGCAGCTTTTTCTAAATTAAGCAGGACTTGGGAAACTTAATTCAGATTAACTGAAGTTGTGAATTTAAAGTGAATTAGCTAAACCACATTATATCTCTGTACAGACAACTCAGCCAGTATTAAAAGGAACTTAGTTTTATCTCATTCTACTGAATTAAGAGCATTTTAATTCTAAGAATGCCCAAGCAGGTATTAGTGGGTTGAACAAATAATGAAGTTACATGCTATGCTGGAGCCCAATGTGGCATAGGAAGTATCCCCACTTGTGTGTTGTTTAAAATATCAGAAGAAAAAAGAACACTGATATCATAAAAAAGGGGAAAGGCAACAGCACATAAGAAACATTCACATCATTACTTTGAGAAAAGCCAGACACCAGATCCCAGCCCCATCTGCAACAACGGACCTGGATCTAGATTTGGCCTCCACTATTCCATGAGCCACTACTCTGACTACCTAACAGAGGATAATTCTCAAGTTTTAGAAGCGAGATTGTGGTGTTGTTTGTGAGCATCCAGGTATGTTTCCAGCTTACCTAAGCAGTACAGAGCTCTTACAGCTTCACCAAGGGTCATACACTACCCAGCTAATTGCTTGGACACAATATTTCTTCATCAAAGGGTCATTTCACGGAGCAGAAATGGCAAGTAATGGTAAATTCTAGCTGTTGTTTAGGAAAGGAGACTTAACCTCTCTGCTTCACTTCACCTGGGATTGCTGGGAGAGCTTGCAGCAAATCAGAACCACAGACTACAGAAGTCCAGGTAGCACAAGGGAGATTGGCCAACTGCTTGAAGCGAGAGTGGTCTGGTAACTATGGTTAGTTACCAGAGCCCAAAAGATCTTTCCTACAGAATATGTGCTACTTTCCATGCCACTCCTTTTTGAGTTGTAGAGGAAGCAATAAAAAGGATAAAGGATTTTTATTATAGATATTAAGTAAACAACACTCTGTCTCCAATGCAATCTTCCACAAGAAGGAAAACCAACTTCTCAAGCAAGTCTAGATTGTTAAACAGGAGACAGATGAAAGCACTGCCTCAGAATGCAAGGAAATCCCAGGCTGGCTGGTTGGGAAAGAATTAGCAACACATAATTAAAAAGAGCACTCTCCCCTTCCTCCTCCCTGAGGTGAACACAGGTCCTGCATATTATTGACTGCTCCATCAGCACCAGACAATGAAGCCATTGCTTGAGGTCTTTCTCATTTCTACCCAGGCTTTCAGTTGCTGGAGGCTGTTTCACACCAGTTACCAGCAGTGTCCATGTGCAGTACGGGCTGTTCACATTGGAGCCTGTGATGAAAGATTCGGCCAGTGGAGAACACCAGGAGGGAGGGAACCACATGGTAGTTCTTATCATGACTTCCAGTAGAGGTTCAGTGGTCCCTTACTGGTGACCTTGATTGAGCACCAGTGGAGCCAACCCTCCTGCTCTTGTGTTTGAGTAGGGAGGAGCTCAGATCACATTTTACTGAACAGAGTAAATCCTGTCACTTGGTAATACCACCTGGAACACAGACTATCAGGATCCTCTCCAGGAAGAGCTACTGAAGGATCAGGAACATCCAGTATATTCATCAGGGCCAATACACAGGGAAGACATGAGATACAGCTCAAAAGTACAGCACAGAAAGGCTCCTGCACAGGTAAAGGCAGGAGTGACTTGGAGCAGAGGACAGAGCCATGCAAAATGGAGCACTACAGAAAAAGCAACAGGCAACACAGGTTATGCTTTCAGCACAAGAGCCAGGGGCTGCTGACAACAGGAAATGGAGAAAAAGCAGCACTCGAAACCAGCAAACAAAATAAACAGATGTGACTGACAGCCTGGAGTGATCCCTCCTCTACAGGCAACAAGATCAGCAACACTCACTGGAGCCAGATCACACACCTTGCTACACCTATCCCTCCTAAAGTTTGAGACTGAGGACCACTCCAGCACAGTGCACAGGGGTGCAGCTGACCTGTGCTGTTCCTTGGTCCCCAGCTCAAGGCAGGGAGTCCACAAGAATGGCTTAAAAGCACATCATATGTGATAGTGAATAGCCAGCTACACAGAACACTCAGTAAAGGCCAGAAACTCCCTCACCTCAGGGCATAACCAACCACTGACTTCCTCTCCGCACAAGTTATACCATAGTTGTTTGTTTTAGGAGTTCTTGTACCTTTCCCTCAAGCATCTGGTGTTTGCCTGTCTTGGAGAAAGGATGCCAGGCTAGGCAGACAGATCATGGCTTCTTTCTGGTATGGCAATTACTGCATTCCACCCTGGAAGGGGGAGAACACACTGGGGAAAGCGAGGAATGTTAGATGGCAATTTCCAATAACACACGGCCCCATTAAATAGCCTTTCCTCTCCATCTGGCCCTGCCCAGTCATGAAGCAGAACACCAGGAGCACAGAGCAGCACAACTTGGCCCTCTGCACTCTCAAAGGGTCCTGTGTTCCACCGCAGAATTTGGGAACAAAGTTGAGCAGGGCTCAGCTCTCACCCTGGAAGTCCTCACACATGCGAGAAGCAGGATGTTCCGATGCAAATAAATGTCTTACAAAACCAGGAGCAGAATTGTGGTGTGCAGCCCAAGTTAATACAAAATGCAGTATTTAAAACAGATCTCACTAGATACCACAGTCCCTCAACATCAGGCTGAGTCAGTTATCCTACAAGATCTGTGCCTCTAGTGCCAAAAAAAAAAAGGTAAAACACATCAAAGGTTACCTACAATACCAATTCCCTGCAATCTTTGACTAAGTCGACCCACGTCCAGCAGAATAATAAATACCTGTGTCACTCTATGAACTAGGGGCTTGGGATAGTGTTTATACTTGAAATGGGCATTTGGCAAAGCCTCTTTCTTCCTTCTCTGGAGCCAGAAGGCTCCCAGGCTCCCCAAGACAACTGTAATGTGGGAAACTCAGACCTGCCTTTCTACCTAAAAATTCTTCTCCCTGTTGACTTTGGCTCTGTGCCAGTTTAGCCGTCACTTCCAGGTCTCCCAACTTGTGTGTCAGCAGAAGTTGCCAGTAGATATCTGCCCAGATTAGCTGCCCAGGCACCATCTCACTTGAGGCCTGCTCATGGATACCCTTCTTGAAAGCAGCTGCTGCTGCTGCATTTATCCACTGGAGCCCTCATTTCCTCACTGCCCATCTGCTGCAGGGGAGGCAGAGCCACACAGACAAGACACAAATGACTGACAGGGAAGACCCTGCCACACCGAACAATAAACACCAGGAAATCCAAAGCCTGCACCTACCTCGTGAATTTGTGCTGGTTTTTAAAAACAGCAGCAGAATGTGGATAAGCAAGCACAGATACGGTTGAACAACTTATCTAAGTTTAGACAAGCGGTATCTAAATAATGCTGGTTTATCTTATTACTGTAACAAATATAAGAATTGATTTAATAACCTAGTGTTGGTTTTGGACAGTAGAGGTCTGCATCAATGGACCAAGACACTAATTATATTATCTTATCAAATCAGTGTATAATAATAGAAGTTCTCTATGCATTGATGGAACTAGGCTTAGCTCTGCTTGAGAAAATAATCCCTGAAAGACAGGGAATGAGACAGTATTTAGTAGGAACTCCTTGTGCATAGTCACTATTTTCCTTCCTTTTCAAAATATTACTAAGTATTATCTTTAAGGTATCGAATGACAAGAAATTTCCTCGATAATCTTTTATTGCTTGGTATTTAACCTCCCTCTGTCTTTCTGAGAGGTAGTCAATACAATCCTCCAGAAGACTTAAGTAAAAGGGAAAGAACTACTGGTGCATATGCAGATCCATTCATTGTAAGCTGACAATAAAGCTTTTTCCATCAAGGTACAAGCAAAATGACTTGCTGACATTAACTGGCAAGTACTTTGCATTCATATGGTATCTTTCATCTACAGACTTCAAAGCATCTGACAGGAGGCAGGCAGGCGTTGTTTCGTCATCCTCCAAGAAAGAAGCTGAAGCAGAGTGGCAAGACCTCCCCAAGAAGGTAAAACCAATAGCAGAAATCTAAATTAACTGATACCCAGTCCTTAAAAATGAAGTGCTCTGCCCCCAGTACAAATTACACATGCCCCAGAGAGCAGAACTCACCCACACCGCACTGAGAACTGCTTGGGATTCTTTAAGAATGGAAAATTCATTCATGAGAAACTAAACAAACACAGAACACAAGAATCCTCTTCTACACACGGGGAAATGGTGGGGATCTGAGACCAATCCAAATCTGAAGTTCTGTAGTGCTCCAAGGAGGAGTGCTCCTTGAGTGAACCTGCAGAAGCACAGGTCTTCATTCATGAGGAGAGGAAGGGAAACCCTGCTACATAATCTAGCAAGTGTTTAAATAAACCTGCTCAGATGAAGATCTCTCCAGAGAAAAACTAGGACTGTAAGAAAGGTTACAGAAATAATTTTTAAAATGCCATCTTAAAGAGAGTAAGCCTTGTTTCAGCTCTTCCCCTTTTTCTTATAGCTGAATAAATGCTGATTGCCTAGAGTACTCAAAGGGTCAGCAGAAACACTTTTTAAAGACAAATTGGGGGGGAAATCGCTGCACAGTGCTATTTTAAAAGGAGTGTATGGATTCCTCTAAGTTTTGGGAGCAACGAACAAAAAAGGATGCTGAAAGAATCTCTGGAGCAAGCAGTCTTTTAGCACAGAGAGACTGCAAGAGAAATATTTTAAAATGCACTCTCTAGTTATGAGATCTCTCACGGCCTGGGGAGGTGGACAATATTAGAGGCCACTAAATCCTCAAGTTTATTTTTCTAAAAGTTTTCACTTCAAATAAAGCTTTGTTTTAAAATGTATGGGGCCAACTGTTAGAGCATTGAGATCCTGGTTATTAGCCAGCTAGAGCTCATGAATTATGTTTAGTGAGAAGTTTATTGGCTCAGTAAACACCATTCCAGTTCCCCTCACTCCTGAACTGTGGAAGCCAAACCAAGAGATATTCAATGCCACATCACCACTAGAACCAGAGCAACCATTAGGTGATTACAGACATTTTATTTTTTGTAAGGAATTTGCTATTGCATCATTTAATACACAAAAGTCTTTAAATTTACCAAGGCAACACACAAAGAGTAAGTAACTGTTTGGTCCTGTTTACCATCTTCCGGAGCAGGAATATTTGTTTCCATCTCATAACTTTCCAAGTCCACACACTACAGAAATGCAGTCCCTTGAACTCTTAGTAAGGCAGGAGTTTGGCAAGGAATTTATAACACCAGCAAGGCTGGAGCGGGCAAGCACAAGAGCTTTCTGATAAAACCATCACATGGAGTCAGGGCAGAGTATGGGACAGTAACAATCTGCATTTGTTTCTTATTATTGCCACTCTGTCTCAAGGAGACTCATAAAAATGGGGTCTATTCTGTGTTCTGAGACTTAGATGTTGTTCTTTTTAAGTTATGCACTCAAGAACAACTTACACCATTATAACAATGGCAGATCTGGCTACAACTCAGGTACAACCCAGGTAAAGTACCCATGAGTGCCCAAAATGGGGCCAGGGCAGCCTGAGGTGGCACTGGCTCTGCCTGGCCTTACACCCCTGTGTGCACAGCATCAGGAACCAGGAGACCCAAACACAAGGTAAGCATCTCCAGGGCCAGCAAGAATGATGTGTAGCTGTGCAAATCCAGAGGCAGCTTCTACTCATGCGGTGGCTTTGTCCTGAGCACAGAGCTGTTTTAGCTGATTACCTTTCACTGCCATGAGCTAAAGCCTCACATACAGAGAGTAAGCAATGATCAGTCAGTGTGCAGTGACTTGTTTGTGTGCTTGTTGTTCCAGTTCTCTGGAATAGCTGAAATATGCCAGAAGACTGTACAGGGACTATGTCAGTCCTTGAGGCAAGGAAAGTTAATTTAGTTGGAAGAGTAGGGATGTAAAAGAGAGTGCTGTAATAACAGTAGTCTGTTCTGGTGGCAAAGTAAACTGGAACTGAAGGAGCTGAGGTTCTCTTCCTGGTTCTCTACATCTGTCACACCACCTTGGCCAAATAATGCATCTCTTTGTGTCTCTGCTTCCTCTCTCCCCTTTTTGCCTTTACTGTCCATTTAGACCAGGACATTCTTCAGGGAAGAGATTGTGCCTGTACAGCCCAGTGACAGCCTTAGGGTTCTGCAGTCCCTAAACCAAGCATAGTCCAATTTACATAACACATGAAATACATGAAATCATGTATTCTCATGTAAGTGCTCTTTCTGATATTCTGAGAATCACGATGCTAGAATCTGTCCATATGACAAAGAAGAACCTTGGCAGCACAGATCCTTAGTGTCCAACCTATCCCACAAGGGCATGCCAAGGCCATATCATCACACCCATAATAAAGCACCTCTGGGGAGCAGGCACAGTTAAAATTTTTCCAACCCAGTAGTGGTGAAAGACAAGATACCCTTCTCTTTAAACTTAACCCTCTCCCTTCCAAAGAATGCCTGGAATTTCTACTATTTCTCAGCAGAGAGTGGAAGGCAAAGACTTGGCATGGGGCAAGACAGATAAGAGCAGTTGCCTTCTCTAGGTTTTGTTAACTCTGCATAATTGCTTAGGGCATGTGATGGTTAGAGAGAGACACATCTGTCAGAGACAGACTACAAATCACTAGGATAATTCCAAGCAAACAAAATGTAGTTTACAATATGGCTGTGGTATATAAAACACCTCTGTAAAACTACGGTATAATTCAGCTGCTGCAGGTTTCATTTACAAAGTAACGATACAGTTTTCCCTCTCCAAGACTGCCATTTAGGATCACTAAGATGTTGAATAAAGTCTTGGCAGTCTTCTGGGACACAGTGAAGGTTGATTGTTGTTGGAACTTTCTCTAAGCAAGCCACATTTAAATACCATGTTTTGCAAAAGGGCCCATATTACCTTGCATGTGAATTCAAGTTCCTTTACCAGTTTAAAATCTGGGTCAGAGCAATTTGCTTACATTTGGAGTCCTTTTCCAAAGTTAATGGTGTGTGGGATTTGGAGTTGCAGATACAGGACAACCGGATACTCTGCTATTATCTGCTCTGCATCATGCATCTACCATCTACAGTTTTCCTGCTAAGCTTTGTTCATATGTACAACCCACTCCTTCAGCAGTTGCACACTCAGCATCCTAATGATATTATTCTTGGCCATCCTGTTAAACTCACAGGTAAATGCACAGGAGTGGGCCCTGCTGGATTCTCAATACAGTTTTTAGATGGCTCCAGATTACATCTGGCCAAGGGTGGAAGTTTTGATAAGCAGTCATGAAGTTGAGAGCTTTTCTATTCAAATAGGATGTTGAGTCCTGCTGACTCTATCTCTGTCACTTCTCTGGTGATAACTAGATTACCCAAATGTACTATGCTCAGGGCTACATCAGACCACCACTTGGAAGATCCAGTTAGTGCTACATACAGCTGCCAAATTGCTGAGCCAAATTTCACACAGGGATCACACACAACAACAGTGACAGTTGATGTTTGTTTCACTTTGCCGTTCAAGGAGGTACTTTTGGATTACTAATATCTTGTATGACTTGGGTGCTGGCTAATTCAGAGATTATTTTATTGTATCATGACAGGCAGCTGTTAGCTGGATCCTATGCCCTCAGCACACATGTTTAAGTCTCTGTAATCTGGAAATTTAGGTGTCCTACCCAGAGCTATGGTCCTGCCCATATTTATTTCAGTGCTTCTTGGAAAAATAAAGAAAGGAAGGAAATAAGAAAGAAGCCCAAAACCACAATACAAATTTGCCACTTAAACTTACTGACAGAACTGACCTGCAAACTACAAGACAGTAACAGAGAATTATGATATTCACACTTTCTCATAGTATTCCTCCAGGTATAGTATATAATATTTCCTTAATACAAACCACTTTGGAGTGACAGTCAATGAAATACATTAAATACAAATACTGGGTTTAGGATAAAAATGTGGTTCCTACCTATGGGCTTGTAAAGGAAAAGTCAGCAGAGCCTTACTCTTCTTGTAGGTATATTCTGAAGTTTCATCTCCTTGTTCACAAGCCAGGCAGAATAAAAATATCCACCTACACTAAACCAAAGGGAGCCACTCGTAACCCAGACACAACCACAACAGACATTCTCGACAGTCCTTGGCTTAATAGAACACTGCTTTGTGGTTATACCCACCACTAGGATTTCATCTTGCAAGTTCTAGCACGTTTAATTTATTCCAGGTCATACATCAAATATAATATTAAAATTGGAGATGGCGTTTGAGATTGAGACTTTCTTTTGCAGTTCGAGTAGAGAGAACATGGTTGAGACTGTGGGTGCATGAGCATATATTAATACCTAAACACAAACCTGCAGCCATCACTCAAGAAAAACAATTGGTCTTTAAGAGGGGAAAAAAGTTGTAAAAAGAATCAATTCCATTAAATAGCTCTATAAATCAATTCCACCAAAAATCAATGGGAAACTACATCCACAAGGTGCCAAGTAACTCCCACACATCAGGTGCAACTGTCCGTGACAGAGGCCACGCAGCAGCTCTGCCTGCCGGGAATCCAGGCAGCCAGGAATCCAGCCAGAGGGCTGAAGTGGGGACCTGGCACTGCCCACGCTGCCCTCCCACTCCTCCCACAGCACTTCAGCCCTGCCTGCTCAGGGGGAGCTGCTGAGACCCCCGGGAAAGCAAGAGCACTGCTCCCTGCCAAGGCCTGCACACGTGTTCCATGGAGCCCACCCTGGGATCGGCCCCACGCTCCCGGGGGCCACACAGACACAGCAGTGGGCAAGTCCCTCGTAAAAATCAGCGGATGAAAACTCAAGTTTCCTGTTAGAGCCACGGGTCTTACATGCCCGGGTCTAAAATGAAGCATTTGGGATTTTCCAACAGGCTTTGTGCCACATCAAGTGTCCCCAAAGGGGAGTTGGCTTATGCACAGATATGGGGAGGGTGGTAGGGGAACATTTGGGATGTGGGGCCCATGAGCCACCAGCACACAGTAAATCACACACCGGTTAAACAAAGAACTAGTTTAAGCACAAGTTCATGAGTTTCACATTGTGTCAGTCTTGACAGTTCAGTGACTCCCCAGTGACTGTGCCAGGCCACTGCCCTCTCACTTTCAAAGTGCAGCTCAGTTGCATTTTCACATTTATAGGTGGTGGATGCCCCTTCAATGACTGGAGAAACCCTTGGGGCTTTCATTTTGTGCTGGCAGCTCTCAAATGACTTTAGAAACAACCCCCCCAGGGCTTTTGTTCTGTGTGGCAGAGCAGAGGGCATGGAAGATTCTGGCTTTGTTAAAACCTGCAGAAAAATTCATGTCCTGTGTCTTCCCCTTCATGTGCTCCACGTGTGCTGTCATGTCCCTGGACCATTACAGACAAACTCTAAGAAATTCAGACCAAGCATTTTTGCAATAGAAAAACTTGATGAGTTGGCCTCTGCTATTCAGCACTAAGTACCAAACCTCATTTTTTCCTGTTGCAACTGAAAGTCAAGAGTAACTGAGTTCAGTTATTGCACACAGAAACACTCATGTCTAGTACTATTCACCTATATTTAAAATAGAGAAAGAGTGCATATATGTGTATAGCAAATAATGAACAATTTAATGAGAAGGCTGAGGACTGTCCATTGCAGGGATTGAGACAATCTACTGCTTCTCTCCAAGGTCTGTGACCCAACTGCAGGAGGGATCTGATCTGCAAATTGCATCTTTTAGCAATCAGCACCCTCAACTTACTGATTTCAATGGGATTTGAGAGCAGTTGATATCAAAGCTTTCATCAGTCACAAGTTTCCCCCAGATGTAAGGACATGCCGTTCTGGAAAGCAAGACATTGACATAAGCTGGAGGTTTGATGTCAAGAATAAGTGGGAACTGTACAATCAAAACCTTCAATCTAACCACTGGTATCTGGCAAGACAAAGCAGCAACACATACAAGTTTGTCTCTTTTGGAATATTCCTTAAAACTTTATCATATGATTCTTCTGCTCCCAAAGAATTAATCAAATATTAAAAACTATACTAAGGGAAGCTGAAGGACGTTCTCAGTGAACAGCCAGATTTTCCTGCAATTAAGAGTGAATGTTCTTCATTTTGCAGTGATACTTTATTTACTGGGATTTCAGTTTCATACAAGTCAGGAAAAAAAAAAAAGATTTTTGCCAAGTGGCCTTCAGGTATTATAACTGGAAGGGTGTTTGCAGAGAGTTTTGAAACACAGATCCTGTTCTAAAGAGAGTCTCCATGCACAGACAGATGTCACACCAACACTTGCATGGATGTAACCTGAAACTATTTGGTGACTCTCTGAAGGTCTGCAGTAGCTCAGAGTGAAGAAATTACTGTTATATTGATGAAGGACAGCCCAAAACATGGTGCAAAGTTTGTGTGGAAAGAGACAGAGAAAACAGATAGGAACAGACACAGCTCAGGGAATGAAGAGATTACAGTGATACAGCAAATATGTAGGAATGGTTGGAAAAAGCAAGTATGTGCACAACTGAGGACCCTGGAGGAAGCAAAGAATCCCACAGGTTAGACAACCAAAGGATAAATTGCAATAAGCAGACATTATGGACTAAGAGTTGAAGCCAGCACAGGGATCTAAAGTGTCAACTTGCATTTAAAGACTATCACAGTTAAAAACATACACCAAATTGCATAATAGACAAATGAAATGAATTGAAAGAGTAATCTGTGGAAATAGACTCAGAGAGAGGATTGTAAGGATTTTTTTTTTTTTAAATCCTGCTCCCAAACTCTTTTATACTCAAGGAAAAAAAAATCTTAAATCCCATTTCCTGCCACTGTAGGGCTAAAAAGTTAAAACCATATTTCATAGCAGTTAACGTGAAACAGGATTACTGTGCCGACTTGTTCTTAAAGAGCAAATACATTTTAAAAACTAGATTTGGAAGGAGGTATATTTCTTTCTGACAAATCCTCTGACAAGAAGCAGGATGAAGAAAACATATTTTCTCTATGACTTCTGGGGATGAACAGAATTTAAAAGTTGTTGCCCTCAGTAGAATTGATGTACTCTTCCAATTGGACTTTTTTTGTTCAGTCATTCACTGTAGAGACTGACTTAATATGAATAATTGTGCTTTTCTTCCCTACTCAGATGAAGTACTTGCACTCTTCTCAATGAAGGCAAAAGAAATGCTTTGTTAATATTAGGTTTAAAATAAGCCAGGAAGGTCTTACGAAGAAGATCCAATGACCCATCGGAAGGAATAACTTTTTAATACCAGCCAGGGAACTGCCTCCTGAGAAAAAGAAAGATTCAAACCCCTACCCAAGCAGACATGCCAGCCCTCTCTGACACAGCAGTACCACAGTCTACTTGGGACTTCCCTGTGTCAAAGCCTTTTACACAGAGAGCACTTGGGCAGCAAGCGTGTGACACACATCCAGCGAGACTCCTCATGTCTCTACTGTTTTCTCTTGAGCCTCTGAACTGTGACCTCAAAGCAAATGAATCTGAGAAGAAAATACATTAATCAGGCATTCACTCAGCCAGGCTCGGGATTTTTAAAGCAGGGATCTGAATCAGCTCTATCACCTCCCACTTCTTTCCTGATACAATTAGTCAGCATCTGCCCCGGCAGCCAACCCGCTGCCTCTCAGAGGGGGGGACAAGCAGCTGCAACTCCCTTGCCCGCTGCTACCTCCTGCCAGGCTGCAGAAACACGGGGAACAGCCTACTGAATTCATCTGGTGAAGGTTAGCATCCCTTCCCTGCGCTCAGGGGAGCGGGAGGAGCTGAGAACAGCTACCACTTCCAGCCCCTTTGATTCCCTGCTCCAGCCCAAGTGCAGGTTCAGACGTGTCCCAGCCACACCTCTCCCCACTTTGGGCCAAGGCCATGCCAGCTCTACACACCTGTTGGAGGCTTCCCCACATTTTAAGGGAATCCCCAGAAGGGGATTTGCAGGTGCTCTGCTCCCTTCAAAGAGTTCAGGCAACAAATCAGCCTGGGAAATTGGACCCACAGCACTCGATGTGGCCCTCTGACCTTTTCCGAAATGTTCTCAGCCCACCAGGCTGGCAGGAGCTGAGAGTTTTGAAAGAAGCACGTGCTTTTAAAATCCAGTTGAATTTTTGCTAGGGAAACTTTACAAAGGCATCATTAGGGTATCCACAGGAGTTTTGCAATTTTAGGTTGCACGTGATTACAGCAAATAAACAGGTGTGCAAGTCAGGGTCGGAAGCGGGCTTCTACTTAAAGCCCACCTCACCAGGCACTTGGAAAATAAATAAACCCCCCAAGCAGTTCTGTTTTACCCAACAGCTCTAAGGCTCCAGCCCCACTCGTAGGGCTGGATTGTGCAAGCTCTTACTCCAGCAGTCACACTGGGTTCAAGCAAAGTGCCTGAGTAAGCATTTGCAGAATCTGACCCCCCCAGCCAGTTATCTATATGGCACCTATTTGTGCCTTGCATTGCAAGCTCTTTAGCCAGGGACATGGGCTGGGAGTATATTGTCTGCTGCAATGTGCTTTATCTCCATTTATAGCATTAAATCTAATTTTTGGTGCCAAGTACAGCATTACCCTTACAATGACATCTATTAAAGACAGTTTTCCCTGAAGACTCTGGTCTGACCAACAACCAGTTTGCACTGTTCATTTTTTTTATTTTACTGCAAAACCACCATGTTCATACTACTTCTCCACTTCTTTAATTTCAAGTATTTTCTTAAAAAACAGTATGACAGGCACTGAACTACAGAAATCCCACATCCTGGCATTACACTGACTTCACTTGAGATGCTGCCATCCTTCCTTCCCTGAAGATTTAAAAAACTGGAAACTTAAAACAAATTTCAAGCAGCAAACTTGACTGGTTAGTCTCCAGTAATGTGTAAGTTTAGCAGAGGCAGACTTGCTTTCCCCATGCCATCAGCAGCATTCCTGATGGGCACCCAGCCCCAGCCCCCCTCCCAAGGCACAGAAGAGGAGGGGTGGGACAGCAGCATGGCACAGCATGGAGCAGTTCTTATGGAAAAAAAATCTGCAAGTTCCCCTGAAATGCTGCGTCCTGCATGCCTCAAAGGACAGCTGCTACCTTCTCACTTACAAAAACGTGACCCCAGCCAGTCAATCTACAGCACTAATGCTGTCAGATACCCTCCCACTCATCACTTTTGATGGTCAAAGCCATTGTAATGAAGAAGCTTCCCCTCCACCTCAGAAGGGGATGTGCTTTGCTTTTGCTCCAGGAAGGTTTAGGGAGGGTGCTTTAGGTTTTTGAGGTTTTGGTGAAGGTACAACCCAAGCTGTTTTAGATAAACACAGAGGTAGCATGAGTCCATGTGTAACCACAGAGGAAGCAAGCACAAATAGGCAAATGTTCTGAATAATGGCAGTCGATGCACAGAGAAACTTGCTTGGACTCACCTGGACTCCTTTCCCCCTTTCTTGTCCAACCAGTTACTGGATGGGGCACATCCCAGGCCTCTGGCATATGGTATTAGATGCTCTGGGCATTAGAAGATAACTACTGATAAGTCTTTTGAAATGGTACAGCTGGTGTCATGTAGCCCAAGTCCCTGTTCATAAGAACTCTCAAAATTTGGAAGGGAGAGGGCGATTTTATTTCCTATAAGTGAAAGAGAGAAGCTGAAGTGCTTCATCAGTTATTTGTGTATACTGGGAGAGGAAGCTGGTTTGTTGGGCTGTGGCCATGGCTTCTGTTCTGTTAGGGAAGAACCCGTGGGCAGCTTTCGGCAAGTCATATAAACATCTCAGAAAAGGTTACATGAAGATGCCAGAGACACAGCTGTAAGTCACCAATTACTAATTATGAAAGCATTTTGAGATCTTTGGCTGGAAGGGATCTCTTTTCTGGATAGGCAGATATTTTAATTCCATACTCCAGTGATCACTGTTCCAACAGGACCCTTAAAATATTTTTTCTTCCATGACTATCCTTGTTGCTAGTTACACCTCCATGCAGCTTTTAAAAAACTGCACGATTTCCAGTACTACAGCTCTATCAAATATACTACTTTTCTCTGCTTTTGGTTCCACTTACAAAGACATTGAATTATTAGTACAGCATTCAGCTTGAAATCCTCCTGCACGATTAACAGGGTGAAATATTATACAATGGGAACTACTACTGTTATTTACTGTTCATTAAATGCTAATGGAAATTCAGCCCATCTTCAAAATATCCTGGCCTTACACAGGCAGAGGTAGAGAGGTACCGACAGATTAAATGATTTTTCCAGATTCAAACAATAAATCAGTGGCAAGAAAATTCTCATACTCAACTCTTTGTTTTAGGCACCAAAATAGAGACTGTCAGAGTGAAGCTGATGGTCCTCTGTCCACACTCAGGTCACTCTTTCCCTCGCTCAGGAGCTGAGGAATATCAGTTCGGCAATTAAACCCATCACTTACAAGTAGCAACCAGAAACTGGGAGACCCAGCCTGACTGGAATAAGCCAGCTGACTGCAGCTACTGAAAAGAGGTCCACACTTGGGGAAATACTCAAGACATTCCTTCTCCAAGGCACCACCCATAATAACAGGCCAACAGTCTCAAACACCTCTGCATCTTGGATGGATACGCAGAACCGCATACATTAAACTGCTTTTCTTGGAGCTCATTTCAGAATGCTGCCAGCTTGTAAACAGCAGAGTCAGTTTTGCTGCCAACACAATTTTTACCTAGAGCAAACGGAAGTGCTTTTCCAAGAATTTCCAAGACTGTTGCGTCACGCTGAGCACTGGCATTGCACCACACAACCCGGGGAGGGAAGACACAAATACAAGCTGCTGCTCGGCACACCCTGAGAAGGATTATTTAGAGGTGTTTCTTTATTTCCAGGAAGAGACTCTCAGTGCAAAACAGACCTTCCAAAAAGTCCCAGTGTTCACTGCAGGGGAGTACAGTCTCGTTAATACTTTCAGTGCTGTAGCAAAAAGTGAATAATTTTTAGAGCCGGCACGTTTCAATTTTCGTTACGCTTTTGAAAGCCTTGTTTGATAAAGTACAGTGGGGACTAAGAAATGTAGCATTTCTGAAGGACTGGAGAGCAATCTTCTCGAGGCTCCCTTCCCCACTGTGGGTTTTGCATAATCCTTTGGCAACTTTACCATTTTGAAGCTTTATTAGAATTATGTGTATGATGACAGCATTTACAGGCTGTTGCTAAGGTCAGGGTCCCATTATGCAAACTTTTAAATATGATGAGCATTTGTAAGATAAATATACAAGACAAACCAAGGACATTGTATTCTCCATACTTCAAAGATGAAGAAAACTGAAGTTGCCTAATTTCCTTCATGACCATAGCATGGAAAAATTAAATCAGGGATAGAAGCAGAGTTCCTTAGAGCACAAGCTTACTCAGAAGAATTAAATGTGGGCAAACATTCAACCACTGCACCAATTCATAAAAGTAAGTGCTTATAACCAAGTTTTCTGGGTAAAAGTTTTCAAGTCGTAATTTACATGACTTTTAAAACACACTCAGCCAAACAACGGTCTGCTGACATCTGAAGAATTACACTATGACTCTCACTCTCAAGCCAAAATTCCCATTATTGAGCATTTTGGTGCTATGGTTTTGGATATGTACACTTCATAGATGTGGACACAGATTTATAGTTTTTAGTGGATTCCCTGCCATCTACAACTTTGTTAGATATTTTCTCTGCCTAGAAGGACATCCATGTTTTAATTTGAAGACTGGGCATAATCATGTCGCTAATATCACGTTACCAAAGAACATTCGAACTGCCTAGGAAAGAACAAAGAGTTTTTTCAAGGATTTGAGAAGTTTAAGCAAAAAGTTCCACATGAGGACCGTTCTGGATACTTTGTAAAGGTAAACAGAAACTAGGAATAAAAAAGCATCCTTCCAGGAGTAGGGGAAATAAAAACAGCCCAAGTTTAAGTCTCACTATACGCTGGCATAATTTCAAACCTTCTTTTAAATGGTCTTGTTTAAGTCAGTCTTCAGTTGTATGCCTTTGCTAGTAAAGTTTTGAGGAAAATCAGTCCCTAAACAGAGAAAGCCACTGCTTTCTTGTTTCATCCACTCTGGGCAGTTCACTAAACAATCGTATCAGGAGCCTCCTGTAAAGGGACAGAGAGGCTGGTTTTTTCAGTTTTAGTTCAATAACCAGTTCTTTCAGACTGCAGAAAGCAATTGAGATTTGAGGAGAGGCAGAAGGACAGGAAAGCCTACTGCCCTCCAAATCAAAACTAGGTGTTAGAGACTAGTATCTGCTAGTTCCAAACTCAGAAAAGAGCAACATAACTAAAAAATAATCTGTTCCCTTTTGCTCTAAGAACACTTCCTTTGCTTTGCATTTAAATTGGAGCTGAATAAAAATCATAGAATAAGTCACATAGGAAGGGACCTCAGGAGGTCATCAGGAAGTATTTTGATAAGAAAGTATTTTCTAAATATTTTTATTTAACACTTCCAAATATTCAGGTTTAGTATTAAATTAAATTTAATGCTATATAAGGAGTCGTTTGAGTCACTTCTCAGAAACAAAAACACAGTAAATTACTTTTGGTTTTGATTTGCATGTTAGATCATAGCCTGAATGTGTTAAACCCTGCTTAAGAGAAAATAACATCAAATTTACTTTAAAGTTATTTTTAGTTGTGCATCAACATGTTTTAATAGGTACAAACCAGTGAAATCCAGTCTTTCTGCTGGAGAGTAACTACCACATAGACAAACAAGTAAGCTTTAAAATAAGGTTTCTTGTCGGCTGATTTCAATTCTCAGTTAAAACTGGCAACGCAAATTACTTTATTCTGTTCTTTATCGAACAAGAGAAAAGATTTCCAAACTGTCAAACTGGCTGGTGGCATCTTCACAGCAGATGGGAATGCAGTAAGAGCAGTCCTACACGGCAGTGCCTTTATGTGACTCCTGGAAAACTGAATCCACTCACTGAATGGTTCTTTATACAGCGAGAAATGAGCACACATTTAGGGGAAGGAATCTGCTGTACACCCGTGTCATCTTAAACCAGTCCAGGAATGAATGGGACTAGCCCAACATGAAGAGCAGAGTCAGGTTGTTTACCATGAGGCCTCTCCCCAGTCAGTCCATCTTGTATCCCTCTTTAAACCCATGGCAAAAGACTGATTTGAAGACAATTTTATCGTGCACAGTGTTTGATTCAGTGGGGGAAGGGAGTGGATAGAGCAAACTGATATATTATGGAAAACCATCCCCTTTTCCCTTACCCAGGGGACTGAAGGACAGCGAATGCCTCAGGCCAGTGTACTGACATGAAATGCTTACCACCTCCCATCCAGAACCTGGGCAAGGACAACACTGGCAAGTTTTTCCATCCAGTATCTACAGCTGGAAGATCAAGAGGGGATTGTTCCTAGATCCTGCATAGATCTCTCAGAACAGAAGCAAGAAGTTCACGCTGTTTTCAGGGCTATTCTTACTGTGAGAGTTCCCTGATGACAGTTTTAAGCAACAAACTAACTCCTTGCACTTCTCTAAACAATTCTTATTGCCAGCTGAAGGCTCAGACCCTTCCTCTCCCAGCTTAGCTGTCAGTGCATGTGTCTTCTGACTTTCTGCAGCCAAGCTCAGCAGTTTGTCTTTTTTCTGTTACAAAGAGAGCAAGTGAAGGAAGCTTCCCACAACAGGTCCATTTCCGAACGCCTGCTTGAGGTTTTCAGTTTAAAAGATCACTTTTTAGCCCCTTCAAATCCCCAGAGTGCACATCCGAAAATGTGATATAATACAGATGTAATCCTGGATAAAGTACATTCCCCAGCCCTTTCCATTAAGTAAAATCAGTAACCAGAATCCCTGTTTAGGATTTGTGATTACAAGGATCACCCTCCACCCTGCCCTGGTCAAACAATACGGGCTCCAGAAAGCATGAGAGCTGTCATTTCAATAACGCAAAACCCCGTCGCTTCCACTCCAGAACAGCTGACTTGAAGTGCATGCTAGGCTGTGCTTATTAACAAAATGAGAAATCTGATATATAGAAAGAAAACACTATGTGAGGATTAATCCTGGATTGCAGTTTGTGGCCAGCACTGGGCCGTCATCCAAACACAGATGAAAAAGAACAAAATTTCTCCCACCTGTCACTTACAGCAGGTACAGCTATTGCAATGTTGTAGTCTTCTCCTTTACAGCTATTGTAACAACTCATTTTGTACCAGCTTAAAATTCAGGATTAACCTCACTGTTTCATTTCTTCCTTGTTTTGTGGGAGCCAGCACTGGAGGGTGAATTTTCTTTCCAGGAATTACAAACAAGAAGCGTGAGTAACTTACAAGTTTGGACAGCTAGCACAATACACGTACACTCCAAGGAAAGAAACCCAGCTTAAAACTGGCATCCTGTTGGAACCTGGAGATGCTAACTGAACAAGAAAATAGGACTCTCAGGAACATCTTTTTAACATTGTTTCTGCTGCTTTTGGGAGAAGTAAGCACACTGTCACTGCTGATTAAAAGAGACCTGAGCAAACCAAATGCAGTTTCTTCACCAATGAGCTACTGCACAGCAGAGCGAAATCCCTATTGCAATGCATTGTCCTTGCTCCTGATACTACAGCAAGACAAAAACCAATTTAAGCAGCCCTAGTGGCTCAATCACTGGTAGTGTGATCATCACCAAACCAAAGGAGAAGTCATCTTTATTTTTTAAAATATATTCTCCTGCTTACGGTTGGGTCGACGCTCAGTTGTTGCAATCCCACAGCTGAGCCCTGTTAATTTTTCTCCAAGCCCAGCAGGGAAGGCATGTCCGCTGATGCTGAAATGGTCCCTTCCCATTGAGCTTCGCCTGTCACAATACAGCCAATATAATGGCTATGTCACAAATGTGATTTTGCTTTCTCCCACTCCAACACCACATTTGCTGCAGCACTGAAATGCTGCTTTGTGGCAACGTTCTTCCCTGGCTGTTGTCAGAAGCTGCAGTTTCATTCGTACACTTTATCAGTCAGATTTGGTTTGGGGATGGGAAACTTGGGTTTCTGTAGAGAAAACACAACAACCCCATCCTACCAACACCTCTGCCTGTCAACCCACGATATGTTCATCAGGCTGGATGAGAGGTTAAATGCTGCAGTCAGCACAAACAGGAGTTCTGATATGAAGGCAAATGCACCTCGGTTTTCAAACATTACCCCATTTCCCTACATCTATCATCAAAGAAGGCAGCAGGAGCTCAAAGAATAGCCACGTGCTATTTTCTGCAAGGTCAAAGGAATGTACAACATACAGTTTATGTTTGACAGTTCTTAATTACTATGGACTGTAAAGATGCTGGAAAATGGGAACTCTCACTGAAAGATCTGCTGTTCACAACTTCCAATTTCATACTGTGACCACCAATTTTGGGCTGCGGTGGCTGTTTTACAGAGTTTAAATCCATAACACAGCCAAACTGCTTAGCATTAGGTTGTGTTCTAGTTATTTTAAACAACTAAACAAAATAAACTGAACATGTACCCTCCTGGAATCAGGCCTCTCATCTTCTCTTTCTCTCCTCTCTCTCCCCACCCCTTGTCACACATCGGCTTCTGCCAAACAATTCAGCACTGACACTACAGCACATCACGTGATACCAAGTGCTTCAAGCATCTTGCAATACTTATTACTATCTACACATCCATAAGTCATTCCGCCCAGCGACGTATGTGAATACTAACGTGAGCTATTTCTTTATGTATTAAAGATTTAGAGCTCTCCCGGATCCTTGGAAGAAGCTTTTCCACCAAACACTGAAAAATCATGCCTTTTATGTACGTGCGTCTCATCTGCATTTCACATAGATTAGGAAGCACGACATAGGGAAAACCTGCCGTATCCTCGGATTCTCCCATTCCTTCTTCTTACAATCCTGTGGCCACACAAGTCTGTCGTGATTAAGCAATGGATTTTAGACACCGGAGAACAAGGCACTTACAGGGGGTGTCCTTTCCCGTGTTAGAATGGAAAGTAACAAATGTAAGAGGTTGCTTATTCTTAATGCTGATCTCCTCCAGAGCTAAAATGATATGTCAGTAGCAGGTGGCAAGTTTGAAGACACCCCCACTCCTCCTTTTTTTTTTTTTTTAATAAATATAACAAAGGGCACACAGATTTGACCTAATGGGTCAACCATCAAAAGTTAAACTGATTTAAATAATTAGACCTAGAATGTCAGGCACCACTGCAAATAATTGCTCCTAATGCTTTTAGGATTAGATTGCTAATGAAAAGGCGCAAAAAGGAGGCCACTTGCAGTTGTGGAAATAAGTCAATTTTCTTTCCATATGTCATTTTCCCCATGTAGATTTGCTGTGAAATCCTAAGGAGTCATTTACAGCTTTCTCTCCAGAGCCACTGTAGTATATTACAATAGTTCTGAGTCATAAAAAATAGTAATAAGTCATCTTGAAATATTAGTTGTTTATACACTGTATTTATCAGGCACAGCAAACATCTGCTCATAGTTCTGACATTTTCCAATGAAAGTGACTATTGCATATTGTTTTCCCCTTTAATTTGTGGAAAAACATGGGAGCTATTCAAATATAAACAGCATTCCGCAACAAATTTAAACCAGTTTTGGTCAAAGGACAGTTCATTAGCAGAATGTAATTCTGATGCTCTTAACTGGTTTCTGGCTGTTCTCTCAGATTTATTCTAACAGCAGAGTAACATCCTGGGTGATTTCGGTAACCGTCTGCTAAAACACTTGGTTCCATAGATAATTCATTAATTCTCTGTAAAGGTGTATACACCCCCGCCCCACTCGCAGATACTAACGCCAAGTTACCCGCCAACGGAAGCGCCGAGGCCACTCGAGTTCTCCAAGGCTGCGGACTTGGCAGCAGAAAGTTTCGAGTGCCCGGCCCCGGGTGTACATCCGCGCTCCGCGGGGCCGGGCGCGGTGTCCGGCGGGCGCGGATCCCCCGGGAGGAGCGCGGCTGGCGGCCCCGATAACGGGGGGCGCGCCGAGAGCCGCCCGCCGCCGCCGTGCCCACTTCCACCTGGGACCCGGCCAAGCAGAAGTCAATAATTGACTTCCCCGCCGGCTCTCGCCCCGTATCGAAGGGGCCGGGCGCGGGCTGGGCGCTGCGGGCACCGCGGGGCTCCCCGGGCCGCGCACCGCGCAGGGGGCCGGCACGCTGCCTCCCCCGCCCCCACTCCCCCGCCGGCTTGGCTTTGCTTTTAAATGCAACCAGAAAAAAACACAAAAAGCCCGGCTCCCCCCGCCGCCGAGCTGGCACCGGCACCGGCGCGCCGGGGGATGCAGAGCCCGGTCCGGCTCCGCGGCGCCGCGCACCCGGACCGGGCAGCCGCGGGCAGCCACCAGCCCTCCCGCTTCCCTCAATTGCGATGCCGAGCGCCTCGGCAGCAATGTTGCCAGCCTGGACGTACAATTTAATTTTTTATTTTTTTTTCAAACGGGGTGGACAGCTCTGCGCTGGCCGGCGCGGCCGGGGAACGCGCATTTCCTGCGGGGCACAAAGCCGGCGGGCAGGGTCTGGGAGGGTGCGCGATCCTGCTCCGTCCATTGCGTCCGAGATGGGGACGTAACAAAAGCCAGAGACCCGCAGCGACGGGCAGAGCGAGCGGAGCCGGCGGGTCTTTCCCTCCGCGATCCCGAGCGACCGAGGGGGGCGGCGGGGAAGGGGGGAGCCAGGGCAAAAGTTCACCGCGGTCCCGGTAGGGCAGGGGGTGCTCGGTGGGGCTGGGGCCGGCGCTGGGGTTGGGGGATGCCGGCCTGGCTCGTCGCCTCGCAGCCCGGCGGATGGACCGCGGGCGAAAAGGAGGGGATGCAAGTCCCGGGAGCCCCCTTCCTGCCCTCTCCTCCACAATGCGGCCAGATCCCCGGCACAAACACGCCCCCCGGCACCCCGGGGCTCCGCTCTCTCCTTTCGGGGAAAAAATAAAATAAAATAAAATACGGCTCACTTGCAGGGGCGAGTGGGGATGGGGAGCGGGCGGCTGCTCCGGGGCTGCCTGCGCTCCCCGCCGCTCAGCCCCACGCCGGCCGGCCCCGGCGGGCAGCAGCTGCGGCCCCCCGCCCCGACCCCACCGCCGGCGGGGAAGGGGCAGCGCGCACCCATGCACACACACACACACAAATGGCACGGGAGGAGGGGGAAAGTTTCCAGCCGCTTCAACCAAATAACCAGCATTTGCAACCCCCAGACAGGCACGGTGGCGGGCACAGCGATGCACGCCCCGGCCCCCAAAGCAACGGGGCAGCGCGCCGGGAGAGCGAGGGCAGGGGGCCGGGGCACGGACAGAGGGGGGCACGGGGAGAGGAGCGATCTCGGGATTTTTTCAATGGAAGTACCGCCGGTGCCGGGCACGGCTGATGCGGGGCAGGGAACAAGGGGATACCCCCGCCACCCCGGCGACTCTCCCGAGCGGACCCGTGCAGATGGGCAAAGCACCGGGGCTGCGAATAAAGAGCGGGGGAGCGGGGCTGGGCTGCACCGCGGAGCCCGGCAGCGCCCGGCCGCCCCGCGGGACCCGCGCCCCGCGCCGCGTTACCTTCTTATTGCATCTGGAGCAGCAGCTTTTCTTCCCCTTTCCCTCTCCTCCTCTCCCTCTCCTGTCCTCTCGGTTTATACCAGCCTGTTCCTCATCTCACAGCCTTCCTCCCAGCGCCATCTTGCAAGCTTGTGACGTTGGGAGCCGCTCACCCCTGACCCACATTTGAATAGAAGCCAAAATGAAAAAAGAAGAGGAGAGAGAGAGGGAGAGAGAGGAGAGAAAGAGGGGGAAGAAGAAGAAAGAGCGGAACAAGGATAGGCAGGGAAAGCAGCAGCTAAGCAATTGCTGTGCCAGTGTGGAACAGCATCGGCTCCGCTCCCTTGCCAGCTAGTTTAGTAATAAGCAATTTCCTGCTGTTGCAATAAATGTTGCCGCGACGGGGCTGGGAAAGGGACAGGGAGCGGGGTAATTCCCACCGAGGGACCAGGGCTTCCCCCACCCCGAGCCGCCCCCCCTTCCCTGCCACCCACACCCCGAAACCCAGCCTGGAGCCCGACCACTGCTCCCGGCAACCCAAATACTGCTGCTCCCTCCCAGGTTCTGAGCAATGAAAAAGGTATTTGTTACGATTATTTCTCCCATCACTGATGAACTCTCAAGTGTGTGTTAGGAGAAATAATACAGATTACAGCTTGTACATGTATTGGAATCTGAAATGAGCCTTATATACAAATTTATGGAACATCCTCATGTGTAGCACTATTTGCATATTAGCTTTTTGTCACTCCTGTCTATGTGTTAAGGACTGTCACTGCATTTTGCACCATCCAGGACACAGATACAGACGTGGCCTTTGCACCCACAAAATCCGTAGAATCTGAAGTTTTGTTTTGTGCATTTTTTTTAGTTATTTACCTATTGGAAGTGTATCGGGGGGAAAAGTTATTTGTGTTTTGCATCCCTGGTCCTGCAAGATTTCCATGCATGCTTAACTTGAAGAACATCAGTAATCACACTGAGCAAGAAGGGCCATTCGGATGCTTGCACTAAACATGTGCCCAGCCTGCAAACTCAACCTATTATTTTGTAAAATGTTAAGTAAATTGATATCATCTTAATCTTACTGACTGTTGCCACAAAGTACAACTCTGCAGAAATCTGAATTATACCTTTGTAGCACTTTCTTCCTTCAGTAGCTAATTAATCTGTAATAACAGGAGCAATGCATATAAACATTTTTATTGTAATCATGCACAGGAATAAATCCACTATCCCATGTAAGAATCACTGTATTAGCTGCAAGTGTGAGATGATATTTTCTTTCCTTCTGTACCCTGACAGCCACCCATAACCAAAACTCTCTGTAGCCTGAGCAAGGTGATTCATTAGTGAAGCTGAGCCTACATTTAACACGTGCCTAATAATTCCCTAATAGCCACATCGCCAGCGACTCTCTCGGCCACTTCCTGTGCAGATCCCTGCAGTTTGCATGCACTTCAGCTGGATCCCAGCTGCAGCCTAAGCTCTCTGTCCCCGATAATAAAGATATTTTCTAGTTGCTCATCCAGAGTTCAAAGTTTTTGCAGGAGATGGTTTCTTCAGCCTTACCAAAGTGGCTTGAGGAGCAAATAAAGATAAGGCAAATCACAGCAGCCATATCAGAAGGGTCTGGACTGGTGGTTTGTTCGCAGTACACCCAATAAAGAGCAGAACACTTTAACAGTGGTGAGAACAGCAAACCTGACTGTCAGCACAAGACCCAGTGAAGTAGATAAGGATCAATTCAAGACTCTTCCCCCACCAGGAAAGTTAATTTAAGATTGGTGGTGCTGCCCTTAACTGTATTTTAAAGCTAAGTGGCCTTGCAAATAGCCAGGGAGGTGTAGGTAGCCATTTGCTTCACGCTGTGCCAGAGGAATTGGTAGGCAAATACACAGAAGTCCTTGCACTGTGTTATCTAAACAGGGACAAAATGCATCACAGAGTTTTTTCAGGCAAGTTTAGACATTTGGGTTTAGAAAGACGTGCTTTTGTCAATCTTTATGTGGCATCTCAAGACCTCAACAATGCCACCATCTGCCCCCATCTTCCTTCCGCTGAAGCTTCCCACCCCACAACAGTCTGTGTGCCCCTGCCAGTTCACAGACCAACATCTTAGTTCAAACCTGCTTTCATCAGACATTTGAACAAAGGTGCCAGGTTTTTCACAGGAATGGCTTGAGGCACAAGCATTTCAGCCTGTCTGCCAACTTTGCTAGGCAGGTGTTAACTTTTAAGAGTGAAGGGAGGGAAGAAGGTTGGGAAGATGGGGAGAAACATCCTAAAATGCCACCACAAGATTTAGTCTCAAAAGCTTTACTTGTATTTGAATCTTCTCTAGGTTTGGAGATGATCAGTTCAACATCCCTAAGGAAAGTGAGAGATAGACACATTTGCAGTGGTGAGGAGACCAAAAAAAAGATATACATTAGCTGTCTGGCACCTAGAAATGATATGGTATGATGCAGCACTGCATCCAGCTTTATATAGGGGTGATAATTATAAGGTTGAAAAAGAATTAATGAGAAAGTTAGACCTGGCTCTGTCACTCGAACCATGGACATCTGTGGAGAATCTGATGAGCCAAGGAGAAGTATGGCCACACCTACCTGGAAAACATCTACAGGCACGCAAGGCAGATACCACGATACCTGTAATGTCTCCAAGCAACCACAGCCAGGGAACTTGCCATCCAAACAGAGGGTACACCCTCAAGTTCCAAGAAATCACACCCACTGTGGGCACATCTGGCACTGGGTGAAACGTGCCCATGTGTGTGAAAAGCAAACATGTTGCTCAGGTGCAGAGAGCAGCGTTCTCAGGTGAAAGGCTGGACTAGGAGGGTAATGGTGGCACTCTGCTTACAGACACTGGCACAGTGAGTGTGTTCTGAAGGATGGTTTGGGCTTGTGGATACTTTAAAGAAAGAGGCTCTTCTATTTCCAGCCTGATACTTGTCATTAACTTTGTTTTCTAATTTTGTTTGACTGTGGGGTTTTTAGCACTTCTATTGAAAGGAGCACCAAGAGGATGGCAGCAGTGGATTGTGCTCTGCAGACACAAATGAAAGCTTCAAATTCCTCCTCACTGTGTTGATGCAACACATAAAATACTGTTCAAAACTATTGTTGAATGTAACACGTCCAAGGCAGCTATGACCAACAGATTTTTGTGCTAACAGTATACAAAGAATTCAGAACAAGCAGATTTCACACCATCTTTATATATTTGCCCTTAATATCTATTCACAAACAGCTCTGTAAAGCTGCTTTCAAGTAGAAAAGTTTAATGAATTGTATCCCCCCCACAAATAAATTGTTTGTAAAATATTTAGAATCAGGTCAGTGACTTGAAACCCAGAGGGATTTCAGGGCTTCCGATTGTTTTCAGTCATTTTCAACAAACTGATGGGTTCAGAAGCAGCTCCAGCTCTTTGTAGCAGTGCTAACAGCAAGTTTATACTCAGCATAGAACAAGAAGAGGACAGAGGTAGAATTATTATAGTGGCAATCGAGTGCTGCGGGTGCAGAGTGAAGTAATTTGAGCAAAGAAAATGCCATTGCAGAAAGTAAACAGAATAAGGACCAAAGAGTGGCCATGTGCCCTTACGGCTCTTCAGTGCCACCTGCCTTCAGTCCCAGCGCTGGTGGATGGCCAGTGCCATCTAGCAGGCAAAACAGTTGTTTACAGTAGGGAACCGATGGGTGAAGCTGGGCAGAAAAGTTGAAACGAAAAGAGAAAAACTGTAATTCAAGGAACTAAGCAAAATATGCAAGGCAGAGAATGCCAGTTTAGGGCTTCAGTCTGAAAGAGAGGTGAAAGTGAGGGGTAACCAGCCTGCTCTCAAGAATAGAAAACGATTTAGCTCTAAAAATAACAACAAAAAAAATAAATTTCTTAGCAGAGGTTTGCAGTCATTGTCTCTGCAGTGGTGTAGTTCTGACAGTGCCACAAAAAATGCTGAGGGCCAGAACATTGATCTGGAAGTGAAACAGGCACCATCTAAAGCATTGCAGTGACCCAGGAAACTGTGCTTGAATGGTACCAGAACAGCTGGTGATAACTCATGAAATTAAGAAGTTATTTCACTGTCTCCCCCACCAGAAATATCCCTCTACAGTCAGACTTATGTGTCTGGAAGGTTTTTTCCAAAGGACTCGCAGGTGTCCATGGAGGACACTCCAATTTTATGCTAAAATGGGTTTGGAAAATCTTTTCTGTCTTAGCTGCAAATGTGCCATGTATGAATACACATCCTCAGTAAAGCTCCTCCATTATGTGCTGGATTAGTTGGTTCCCCCACTGCTACTTCTGGTCTTTTGATTGACCTCTGTGTAATGATACCTGAATTTCTCATATCTGTTCCTGGTTTTACCAATTCAAAACTTGATAGTGCACAAATTCTACAAGTAATTTTTCCACAGCTGAAAAGGAAAAGAAAATAGTTTAAGAGACTCGTATATAATCAAGGAAAATCAGAAACTGTAAATGTAATTTGAATCCTTAGTATCAAAAATAGCCACGAAGGTACCCAATTCAGAGCTAGTTTTATGCTGTGCCTGGTCACAGGTTCCCTCAGCTCTGCATTGGTTTGCCTTGTGAGGCTTCTGTTCCAAATAATGGGGTTAGAACCCAATTAAAAAAAAAAAAAACAAACACAACAGAAGGTAACAGTTTCAAAAATTAGGTTAGTGGTTTAGTGCCTGTACAAGGTACTATTTTGTCCACTCTGCTTCTGTTGTGTTCTTTCTGATAGAAAGTTTTCATTTCCTTGGAAGAGAAGAAACATACAATATTTTTATTGCTACAAGCTGAAGCTTTTTGCTAGAAATTCTGGCATAGGCTGGGCTGAGGCAATGGGGTTTGTGACTCTAAATCATATAAAACCATTGCTTCCATTATAACAAGATCTTTGATTTCTGTTGGCCTGTGAATTTAATTGCAAATATGTTTACTCTGTACCTGTCTACAAAACATCTGTATTTAACTATGTCTACCCTGTTGGTTAATATAGTCTGTGCAATGGCATCATTGCAATGGACTGTGGGAGAGCAATAAAAGTAAGGAAAGCAAGTGATGAACAAACCCACTACCTATGTGTGCTCAGAATAGAGAGAGATTTGCTGAAAATAACTCTCAAATAGATGTCAGAAGGAAATTAAATCAAAAATCAAACATTTCTTCAGCCATTTAAATTAACAGGGAACAAGAAAAGAACTGGTGCTACTATGAATTGTGTGGACAAGGAAAAGATTAAAAATACTTTTGTACCCAAAATCTAAATGAAAGCTTTGCCATAACTTTAAGAGGAACAATGGAGTTGAAGAAAGGAGCAAAACCAGCATGATTAGTTGGGAAGAAAATGGAAAATATCACAATAAAAGTGAAAGCAAATAAAAAAAAAAAAAAGCTTAACATTTTCAAGCATGGGAGACCAGGTAATTTTCATCCCAGAATTCCAAAAGAACAAGTACCAGATTGATAGCAACCATTTGAAATAAGTTTTTTATTTGGAGGTTGTTCTTGCATGATTTGGAAATAGTAGATATAATACTTTTATATTAAAAATTATTGGAAAGTTGTCTCAGTAGCGACTGAGCTCATTGATCTTGAGACTGTCTCAGACTTTCAGAAGAGTTTTGAAGGAAAATATATTTAACCAGAAAAAAAAAAAGAGAGAGCAAAAGACAAGATAAACAGGATAAAATGCAACCACAACACTGATTTTACCGAGTATCCTGGACTATATCTTTGCAGAGATAACTGATTTTCTAAGCAAGGGGAAATGTAGTAGATCTAATCTATATGGATTTTAGTCAAGCATTTGATATGATGCCACATGGGAAGTTATTCATTAAGATGGAGAAGATGGGGATTAGTATAAGAGCAGTAAAATGCATGAGGAATTGTCTGAAGGAGAGGTGCCAGTAGATTTCTATTGGGATAGAGATTTCTAGTGATTCAAGACTGAACTTGTTTAATATTCACTCTAATGATCTCTTGTCATTTAAGCTGGAGAGTAATAACGAAATGTTCTGATGAAACAGTCAAGAGGCACCATCATTAACAGCATCAGAGTGTTGCAGCTGGTGAGCTGGAAGACAGTGAAAGCAAAGGAAATGGGATGTAATTCCCTACAAAAGCAAACACACATTTGGATGCACTTCACCACTAACCATTGAAAATTGGGTGTCTCTATGCAGAAGGATGAAGAAAAGTAGGTTCTCTTTAAGGAATAAAACTGACTACAACAACAGAAAAAATAGGAGACAAATGTCCACGTTAGTTAGTCAGTGAGTGACTGTGAACCATCAGTACCTGAGGCAGGGACAGAAATGACAAATGTGATCCTAGACAAGATTCTTCCAGCAGCAATAGGAAGGCACTGCTGACATTACACAAGGCACTGCTGGACCATTGTGTCTGTTGTGCAGGATCTCACCACAGGTGTTAGGACAGATATAAGTCTTCCAGGACATCCAGTGTAATCCTGAGACATGAGTTTTCCAACACGAGCAGAGAGCTGAAAACTGCAGCTTTATAGACAGATGCTGACTCGTGGGTGTGAGGGATGGACCTTGCAGGTAGTGGTGGGAATTTCTGAAGTGCCAGGATGTCCTCCAGTCTTATGTTTCTGATGTTACAGTTAGGAAAGTATTGGTCATCAAAAACGTGTATGTGTTTTTGACCAGCTTTTTCTTGGTCCCGTTTTTATTTTGGTTTCTTGTTTACATGGAAGTACATATATGTGTGTGTACACACACATCCATCCATAAATACATATTGAAGTGAAGCTTTGCTTCTATTTGTTATTGGGCAACATAGAGAAACTGAGCTGTATTTTGTATTGTCTTTCATAACCTCCAGAGCCAGCCTGTATTTGTTAATATGCTGCATTTCTGAGTATTTCTGGTGGTGACTTTCAAGTTACAGATAATCTAAAAATCTCTTCTTGTCCTCACATTAGGCAAAAATGATAGGAAAAAACCCCACCACATTCAGCTGTACATAAAATCTTTTTTCTTTCTTCATGTATATGTACTTGGGGTGGCAGTGTGTATAGTATGCATAAGTAATTAATGTTGCAAGCTGGAAGAATGAATTATTGTCAGATGGAGGTAAAGCATGCAATATGGTCAAGTAAGCAGTTCCAATAATAGCTGTGCTTAGAGAAGCAAAATGTAATAGAGGGCAAACTCTACAGGTTGCCAGATTGGTGTCAATGTGGAGCTTTGTTGCCAGTTGGTGACCAGGGGACAGCAGAAGGATTGGTTTTAGCTGAATGCTTTTAAGCTTACATGTTACCACACGTAATGAGATTGCTGCTCAAGCAGTGGCACTTAGACAAAGGCCATATGTAATTTTAGCTTGATTTAGTCAGTGGAGGTCCAACTAAAAGCCACATTTTCTTCCCTCCCTAACTTGACATTTTCTCAGTGAGTTACAGCTAGGTGAATATGAGCCATGTCCTGTTGTTGCCAGGACAGTTAGATCAGGGTGACATGTGCTTTTCCAACTGGGAATTAGCCGAAAAAAATGGAACTGTATTAGAGCAATTGGGCTATGCAAGCTCCCCAAAGCTGGCACTGCCCAGGATAAAGTACAAACCAAGAGAGTACTCTGGTTTTGTCCAGGTCACAGCAGTGTTTTTGATGGATGTGGTAGAGAAGATACAAAATACAAGGACAACAAAAAGGCTCTTTTCCATCCGAAGTAGACAGCAGAATACTGGATATGTTGTAGCCCAGCTGAAGGCTGCCCTTTAAAGCTAACAGCCATGCAAATACCACTTTTTATATTGAATAAGAGAAAGAAACTACAGTGCCCTTGATTACATAGGTGTGTTTTAACTGAGTATCAGTGACCTCAGAATCAGTGTCACACACACAGGCACATACACAACACACATGCACGTGCTCAGGGTGCCTCCCCTGCCTACCTCTACCCAAACAGGCAGAGTCCAATTTCAGACTGCCCGGAATACAAAGCAGATAAAGACTGGCATGGAAGAGCCCACGGGCAGCTTGGCAGCCTCTGTAGTTACTGGTATCAAAGGTCACTGAATGATAAAAAAATAAATATGTTCCAGTGCCAGCAGGGCATTGGTGATCCAAGATAAAAGTTTCTCTACCGCCAGAGATACATTTCTTGTTTGGTACCTACATGGACTTTATTTACTGTGATTTTTCATGATTTCATGAAAATACATGGAGGATCTGCTTCAGAGGCCAGACCCTCTCACTCTATCATACACTGTGCTGCTTTCATGGAAAGTGGCTTTTGGGTGCACCTGAGCTGCAAAGCAAAGAAATTCACTGGGTTCTCATACTTCTCATTCTGTTTACTTTTCAAAAATGGGGTTGGATTTTTCTGTCCTAAAAGCACCTTTCTGTTTGAGTCTGACTTCTCTGGTGCGGGTGTAAACCTGAAATTACTATGCTGGAGCCACTGGAATGATATGGGTGAAAGGGAGAGAGACTCCAGCCCAGTGCCTGACATTGTTAAACAAGGTTATAAACACACCATTGGTCAGTTCATATTCATCTTCTGTGATTAGTGCCAGCGGCAATGGAAAGCCTGGCCAGTCATTTCGTACCGTGTAATGCAAGGTGACTATAGTTCAGAGGACAAAGAACAAGAGATTGGGGTTTTTTCAGGGGCAGACAGAGGACTGGTTATGAATGTTTGGGGCGATTTAGTTTCATTGTTGTCTGTATCAGCACTGAGGGCTGAGTGACGCTTTCTTGCAGATCTCTAGTACCAGTTCAGGGGTTGTGCATGGGAACGAGGACCCTCTGCTGCTCCTTCCTCTTTTTTATGCTTGCATTGGTTTTTTCCTTCTGTTTCTCTGAGGGCACAAATCTCTGGCAGTGTTCTCACTTTAGCTTAAGGACAATGCAAATAAAAAGCAACACACTAGAAACCCAGAAAAAGGTGAAAATCATGGTGTTCTTCTATTGCCCCTGGGCCAGCATGCCATTTACAGCAGCTTTTAGCCTGCTCTAGCACAGGATGGTGCAGGGTCAGGCAACTGCAGATATCGACTGGGAACCCCAAAGTCATCACAGTGGCCATCTTGTACCACCCATGTGGTGTCCACAGGGTAAGGGGGTCCCTCACAGGACTCTGAGCTGAATCAAGGCAAAATATTTTCAACTTTTGCTTACCTTCTGGAGACAAATTTAATGTCCTAAGCTGTGATGCCGGTCCCACTCCTTGGTGTAAATTTGCAAACTGTGTGACATATTTCCAGGTAATAGTCTACTTATCCAAAATATGTACTAAACATCAAACTTGATGTAGAGAGCAAAACAATAGCTATCATCAACACTATTTGCTGAAAAGTATCTTTAGCTTCTCAGTAAAAATGTAGCATTTAGGAAGCTACATATTTCAGTGGCTTTACAAACACTAGAGAAGGATACAAAGCAAGAAATTTTACACTCCTAAATGTACAAACAGAGAAACAAAGGGGCAAAGATTTGTTCCAAGTGCTCAGACAACCAGAGGCCAAAGGAAAATTCTGGAGTCATGAAGGACCAGAAGTAGGTGGCTGTGAAAGAGATGAACAACACCACCACTGCCCTTTGCATCCAGCACAAACACATCTGCTGCATCGGCTACCCCAGAGGCTCCTGGAGGAAATCATTGCACCTTCATGTGTCCCAAGAGGCTGGACAGTACTCACTCTTCGGGCTGAATGAGCGGAGAGCTGGATACACAAAAGGAAAGGGACTGGAGTGGAACAGCTGGGGAATTCTGCAAGCTCTCCCCGTTCTCCTGGAACCTTCAGCAGCACATCGAAAAAGGCTCAGGATCTGCTTTGAGAACTGGGAACTTGCACAGAGGCTGAAAAACAACCTGTCATGCCTTGGGCCACAGGATTCCATGTCAGAAACTGGTTAGAGCACAAGCATTTCTGCATCCCACTCCTCTGCTTAGATGAGCAACCCACGCCTCTGTAAATCATACAGGAGGCACTGATGTTGCTGTGGCTTTGTGTGCGTGCAGTAAATCACAGAGCTGTGGGGAGGGGAGACCCATCTGCCTGCGGACTGCCGGGGGCACTGCTCGTGGGGACTGAGCTGCCACCGTGCCCTTACTTACCGTGTTTCTGAACAGGGCATCGAGTCTCCTGGTACAAAAAAAAATTACTTTTTCCTTGTCTGTTCTTAAATGTGCATTCTGGCTATCATTTAATCTGTTATGAAACACTTGTCTTAGGATAAGATCACTGAGAAAGCTGTGGCAAGACAATCCCGACAATTTCTGGATGCTGCAGATCTTTTGGCACTTATCTCTTTGATTACAGTCCTGAATATGCAATAGAAACTACATTTTCACACTCCTCTGTAGTTACTAGTTTCCTTGGTGGGTGTTCCCAGCCCCTGAAACTCCTGTTTCCTTCATTATCAAACATTCTGAAGTGCTGCTGACTGCTCTGTTCTTTATCCTCTCTGTCCCGTTCCCTTTACAGGTCCACAGCAGACTGTGTCAGCAAACAGCTTATTGCTACTCTATAAGACACTGTAAACCTTTTTGATCCCCTTGGTTCTCTATAGGGCAGCCAGGTGGTGCCCTCAGTAAGGGGTAAGGCCCTGTTTCTGACAGTGATGCTGTTTGTGCCAATGGAGTGAAATATCTCACAAGAATTGATCTAACTAAGTGTCTTCCACTTGCACTGGAACAGAGAATATTGGTTTTGTTCTCTATAACCACAAATGCTTTGAGACTTGCCTAATTGGGACACTATATCTCCTCTTCTGCAGGGATTTCAGCAATGGAAATCACCAAAGGCAATCTTGACTTAGGGCAGTTTTCTCTCCACTTTGTCCAAAAGGGCTGTGACTTTTTGGCTTTCAGAAAGTGGAAGCGTGAGCAGTGAGAGAGGTCTTGGTGACAGAGTAAGAAATGTGCTTGTTTTGTTACTGTGATTGCATGGCTGGATTTTTATTCGTCGCAGTGTCTTGCCTGGCTTTGCATAGAACGAAGTGTGAGTAGTATGGGACAAAATGCAGTGGCACTGGAGAGCCATTTTCATGATCATCTTAAAATTATAACGAACGTAGTTCATCTATTTTTTTTATTTTTCTATTAAAAACCAAGAATGGGATAAAATATTAAAGCAGGAAAAGTACTTTCTTAAGATGGGCTGATAAACTGTTAGAAGTGTGTGTATGTACATTGCTGTTGCTGCTTTTCCTGCTTTAAACAAGTGGCTATATTTTGTTTTTAATTAAGAAATAAAGGGTTTGTATGCACATGTCTACAGTGGAGACCCCCAAGTGATTCTGAGATGAGGGTGAACTGGGCTTTTTTTTGTCCAGTTGGATTGAAATTACTTACCACTTGAATAGCATCTGCAACAGTGTAAGGCACGGAAGCAATTTTTCTTTTGTAAGAAGATGAAAAAGAAATAAAAAAGGAGTCAGAGAGTAAGCAGGCTGAATGGGCCATTAGCACCAAACTCTAAAGATGTAGAAGTCAAATAGGATAGAAAGGCCCCATAAATTTTTACAACTCCTCAGAGAAAAACACTGTGATTATTAAAACATGAAACCTTGCTTTTCTAAAATGCTTAAAAGATTAATATAGAAATGTCATACTGTGGGTGCTAGAGGGATTATCCTTAATGGGAATGTTAGAAGTTATTTTAATGTAAAGCAAACATAGCCACCGAAGAAAGATCAAAAGTGGAACAAATTCAAGGCTCTTAGTTTCAGGAAAATGAAGTTTGTCAAGAAACTATTTCTACTCTGTTAATTAGAATGACCAAATTCTCCATAAATACCGTATATATATGACATAGAAAGTGGTGACCTCATCTAATTAGTCATTACCTAATCCAATCACTAGCACAAGAGCAAGGCTTAGCTCTTGTTTATGAAATTTTTTTTTCCCTTTTAGGCTTGAGAAAAAGTATATTTTTGCTAGTTGCATATTTTTGTGAGATCATGTGCATGTGCCCAAACAGCTTTGATGCTAATCCACCATCAACGGCCAGGGGAAGGTCGGTCACATGGTGCAGTGGCAAATGCTCCTGGAGTTTGTGGTCTTTTCCATGCAAGAGCAAATTTTTGTTTTCTTTTCAGTCTAGCATTGTTACTTTTTTTTAATGTAAACTGACCACAGAGCAACACACTGCTTTGGTCTCTATGTAAGCCTTTGAAGTCTAAATCAAAACTTCAGTGTTGCTAATTTAGAGCAAGAAATGTAATATTTTCTTTGCTGTTCAGGACAGCACTTAATTTGCTGTCTGTCCTTGTTTGGCCAGTGCTGCCATCAAACACCTGATTCCGTTAGACCCCCGTTAGCAGCGCCAGACTATCAATTCCAGGAGCAGTAATTGCTTTACAAATTGTGCCGCTGTCGACTTGTTTTTTCCACCAACGTGAGGCACAAAACCACACTACACCATGGGCAGTGCTCACACATTGCTGTCCTTGTTTCCCTGTAAAAGGGCTGGACTTGCAGAACACAGGTTCTTTTAACATTTATTTCTAAAAAGATCCATCATGCCAGTACTCAGCCTGAGTCTGCTGGCTTTGCTAAAAAACTTTCCCAGAAAGTAAGAAAGTGCTAAATCATTCTTCTCAGGGTGAAAATCCACTTGTTCAAACGTTTAGTGTCACAGATGACAGCCAGCTATTTCTGGGTAATAAGAATATTTTTCTTGAAAACAATTCCAAGTATTTATGGGGAAGTTTTGTTCAGCTGCCCAAACCTGAAGCCTCTTTCCCTTGTCTTATCCTGGCCACAGAAATAAACTTCACAGAAATTAATGTTATGTTTTACCTGCTTGCAGCCCTGCAAGCAGTCAGCCCAGCAGGCAGACAAGGTACCATCACCATGTGATGGTGACTAGTTACTAGTCACCAGAAATTTTGCTTCAAGGTGGAATCTGTTTTTTAAGAGCTCTGCAAGCTACCGACAGTCCTGACAGTGAGGTACTGCAGGGCCTGAGGTGTGCAGAGCTCAGTTCTGCAGACTCAGCTCATGGAAGGCAGATCCTTGAAGGAAGTAGTTGAAGTACAAGAATTTAGTTAATTGTCAGGATTTGCCAAACTCTAAGCAGTTTTTGTTGGAAGATTCTAAAATGTATCCCAGAATATCAACTGTAGACCTGGTGAAATGGGGATCAGAATTTAGAGAACCAAATACTTCATTCATAACAGAAAACAAATTTATATTAGTTATGTTCCAGAACTGTACCTAGCAACTCTTGTTAGCTTTATTTTTACTTTCTTGAAATTCTTTTTAAAAATATGAGAGTGTCGGTTGGTATTTAGCAGCTTTCCTCCGTATAGTTCTGGGAAATGCGCTAAGATAAAACGAAAGTGCCGTAATTTCCTGATGAATAATCACACTAAAATGCCAAACACATTAGTATTTCTCTCACCAGTTTGGTGCCACAACGACAAAAGCAATCCATCTATTTTTTTGTTATGAGCCATGGGCTACAAAGCACATCATACAAATGAAGTGGCTATGACACAGCGCTCAAGCTGTATATTAAGCAAGTGTGCACCATCCCTAAAACACAGGGTTGTAATTCTTGCTTCCCTGGTGTTCCTTTAATTTGCAGCCATACAGAATAGCAGAAGAAAAACATTAGTATGTTCTTCTCCCTCATTAAAATATGGTTATTTGATGATAATCTAAAATGCAGGGTTAGAGCCATCGCACAGAAGCTCAGGATTTGCAGCCTTGTCCTGCAGAGCTTGTGCTCATTCTTACACATCAGTGCTCAACCCTAAATGCACAGTTACAGGAGCAAGTTGGACAGAGAACTTGATTTACAGGGTTGTAGGATCCTACCTGTAAACATCCTCTTTCGCCACTTGCACTCAGTGCTCACCACTCATTAATTTCCTGCCTTCTCTCATCCCCACACTGTGTTTCCAAAAGAACTCATTTTCATGACTGTCTTGCTCACTGGGCACTGGGTTGACAGAGCTGAGAAAGGAAATTTTCTAGTTACAGGGTGCCAAATGCAGAGTGACAGTGCAGGCATCCCAAGCTGCTCCACTAATGAGCTGCAGGCCTGAGAAGAGGGTGGGCATGGAGGGGATGGGGTGGGGCTGTGTCTTATTCAGAAAGACTCATAATTCTGTTGAAATCAGTTCTAGCAGGGGAGCTCTAAGAGTGGCAGCCATGGAGCCTGTGTTTCACTTATCTTACCTGCTTAATCCTTGTTCAACCTGCTGATGCTGCCAGGAAGAGAAGGTGCCATCTGTCCTTGGTGGTTTTAGTGTCATTTCATAAAGCAACTCAAAATCTGTAGAATGAAAATATCTGGTCACTTCCAAACTGAACATTTCAATGTTTAATATATAAACCCACCTTGTATGAAGGTACCTGGTATCTCACACCCATTTCTGCACTGAGCCTCAACAGCCATGGCAATGAATCTTCTTGAAACTGGAGCACAACACGCTGAGGTGTGTGTTGTATGTCTCTCACCCTGATGGTGTTGATCTACTTCATTTTTTTTCTGGTGTCTTCTGATTTTCTTTGATCTTAGCATGACAGCCAAGAACTGGGTGTGCAGGTGCCACTTAATGACAAAAGAAGGGCTTCATTGTATCCTTTTAGTATCCAGCAGCTCAGGAACTTGGATACAGGAGCAAGATAAGCTGGTGACCAGGCTGGGGTACCTGCTAGACCAGAGCTGAGCGTAACAGCCGGGAGACTCAGAAAACTATTTTTCATGTATTAATAGCAGTAGAGGACACTGGCAGTGTTTTCTAAATGCTCTTTTTACAATTCCTTGAAAAAGTAACCCAGCAAGAAGTTGTATGACACAAGTGATGAAGCACTGAAGAAACAGTGAGTCTCTTGCTGCACGGAGAGTCCTGAGCAGAACACCAGGTTGGCAGGTCTCACCAAGGTCACTGGAGATACACGGGTGGGAAGTGGTGTAACCATTTGGGAAATCAGGCATAACATGTACTAGAAACTCTCTTAAGCTGGGAGTTATCTAAAGCAATTGAGCTTTTGCAGCACTTTCCATGTGGGACAATACAGTTTATAGTGTGGAAAAATTAGGGACTGGCTCTTCCTTGCAGATAAGTGACTTGTGTTTCTGTTTACGCCTGCAGAGAGGGATCAGAGTTACCAATTCAGGTGACTGGTATCTTTCAGCCAAAGCAAGGATACGAAAAGAACAATAAAGAACTGGCCCCTGAAATTCCCAGTTTAGTTTGTGAACTGTGCAGATCTTGGCCACACATATCCTCTGCTCACACCAGCTTTGCACTTGGAAAAATTACTTCTTCATAAAAGAGTTTCATTCTGCAAGTGTAGGCAAGTAAGTGGCAGTGTGTTGGTGTGTGAGGGAAAGGGATGCAGTGAGACACCATTTTGGGTTTGATCTGACAGCGGCAACAAAATGGGAGTCACTTGGACGGTGCTCCATCAATCCATCAGGTACATATTCACTAGGGACACACTGGACCTGAAGGACTATTTTAAAGAATTGAAATTAGATGCAATTTCTCAGCAATTGTGTACACCCCAAATACCACCTGCTGGAACTGAACCTCATGGAATGGCCATTGCTGCTTTAGAAACACACATGGCTGTGCTCCGCCTGCTTGACACGCAAAAACTGGCACACTGGTGTACTTTAAGTGTGGGAAGAGGATCTGTTCCACCAGCAGGTTCCTGCAGGGTCTGTGCACAGCACACAGTCAGTGTGTGGTGATCAGAGCATTCACTAGCAGAGTGCATGCAGTGAGAATGAAATGCATTTTAGGACCATCCCTTTCTATTAAAGCTGTAGCACACTGTGTTTGGATGCAAGCCCAGGCACGGTTCTGTGCAGGACCTTGTTTATCCTTTCATCGTGAGCGTTCCTGCAAACTGCTGTCTTCTCACTTACGGCTTGTTTTCAGTTTTACGTGGGGATGGTGAGGTGGGTTTCTGAAAAAACGGCGGTGAATCAGTGACCCCATGGTGTGCTGTAACTGCCAAGAGCCCTGTGGAGAATACAAACATAATTAATCAGATAAAGTGAGATATAAGAGAGGAAGGTGCATGTAGGTATACAGCAAAGGAGTTGGCAAGCTGTAAAATAGGAACTTGGGAAAAGGCGTCAAAAGGGAGAGAAGCAGAGTGATATGGAAGGATGCAGGATAGCATAGGGGCCTGAAAAATGATGGCAGGAGCTTCCAGGCTGCTCCCAGGCCCCAGTGCAGAGTAGTCTGCCAGTGCAGTGGTGCAATAGGGCAGCACAGCACAGCAGCATGACATGGAACAACACAGAACACACAGCACAGCAGCACAGCACTGCACAGACACAGCACAGCAGACACAACACAGCTCAGCACACACAGCTCAGCACACACAGCACAGCACACACAGCACAGCACACACAGCACAGACCCAGCACACACAGCACAGACACAGCACAGCACACACACAGCACACACAGCTCAGCACACACACACAGCAGACACAGCACAGCACACACAGCACACACAGCTCAGACACAGCACAGCACACACAGCACACACAGCTCAGCACACACACACAGCAGACACAGCTCAGCACACACACACAGCACACACAGCACAGCTCAGCACACACAGCACACACAGCTCAGCACACACAGCTCAGCACACACAGAACAGACACAGCACAGCACACACAGCACAGACACAGCACAGCACACACATCACAGACACAGCACAGCACACAAAGCACACACAGCTCAGCACACACAGCACAGCACAGCTCAGCACACACAGCACACACAGCACAGAAACAGCACAGCACACACAGCACAGCTCAGCACACACAGCACAGAACAGCAATAGCTCAGAGAGCACAGCAGAGCACAGCAGTCTCCTGACATCTTGTGGCTTGGCCGCAGAGCACAGCCATCCCTTCCCCCACAGCCCAGGCACGGGTGTCAGCTGGAGCTGACCTTGGCATTAACCGCAGGCACTGGAGGTTCTTATATATATCTGCATTCCTCTCACAAATGCAGGGCCACTGCCTTTCCCTCCTGTGCAAGAATGAATGGGCTCGGGTGAGCCCGTGTTTTCCCAAGTGCTTGTGTATGAGGTTTACCCAGATTTACACCAAAGAGGCTCCTAAATTGACATTGAGTATAGATGGAGTCTACCTAAACTGGATCCCAGATTCTGCACTTATCATCCTCCCTTTAACTGGTGGAACAAACCCCAGATCCAAACATCCCTAGTTTACTATAATCTCCCCCAGCCCCACCAGTTCACTGATGCTCAGATCAGGGACTGCTGATCAGAATTACTCATTTCCTTTGGTTGCAATGGCCCAGCTTCTATGCCAGTCATGCATGGTCTCTAGAGGAAAGGATAGGAATTTTAAGTATTTAATAAAGTGTACTTATTTTTAGGCACTGATTTCATTTTTAAGAAAGCATGGCTATCCAGAATGTTACATTTACACACATACAGAAATCCACACAATGCACTCTTAACCTCTATAATTTAAAAGTATTGCTGGTTCTTGAAATATTTGTGGAAGAGTCTTTTGTCTCCTCTAAGTAGCTGAGACTGACTCTGGTATTTGCCTCAGTTAGTTTCATAACTGGGAAAATTATGAATACACTGAATTTTGTAAGCAAAGAAATCAAGTAATTTTCCTCGTGTTGGTCCTGATGAATCTCCCCTGGGTTACTCATTACACTGGGCTCTTGCTCTGGGCTGAATTTGCAGTGGGAGGGCAGAGAACAGCTGGAACTGGGGCTTTTGGACACCGTGGCTGGGACTGCTGAGAGCTCAGGCTGGAGTTCTGGAGGTGCTGATTGATGAGGAAGGAGAAGGAAATGAGCTTCTTCTCGGCTATTTCTTGCAAGTGTGTTTTGCACATTATGTTCCACAGATTGGCAAAATATGGTGCCGAGGAAAAGACACACGGCCAGTATTGACCATTCGTTCTTTGGCAGCCCTCCTTGTGGGAGTAACTTCCACAGCCCACTCCCTTCCCTCATTTAGGAGGCACGGTTCAAAGGGGGAAGGAAACGAGATGGAAACGGGGGAGAGGGCTCACACTGAAGTGGAGCAGTTCCCTGAGGGGAAAGCTGTGGCCAGTATTAGGGCTAGAGAAAGATTATCAGTGCTTACCAAGAAGCTTAGCAGGAAATACATGGAGAAAGTCATATAGTCAGTTTGTAAGAATTCATCCACATTCCCATTCTCCTCCCATTCTTTTACACTCTGAAATTTAACCTCTGAGGAGACCATGCTGCAGGAATGGCAGTGGAGGGAGACAGAGCAGTGTGGCTGGGAAGCACTTTGGGAAGCTGAAATTTCATTTTCCTTCATGTCTGTGGGAATCCCAGCAGATCTGCACCATAGGGAGGTAGGTACACTGCTTCAGCTGCCACTGCACCCTCCACTTTACCGTTTGGATACACACATGTCCAGCAAGGGCTGTTCTGGGAAAAATCAAGGTATTAAAAAAGATCCATCTGTCCAGTTTCAGTCTGAAAAACTCTGGAATGGATGAAGTGGCACTAACACATGAGAGGTTTCTCCCAATCCTCACTATTTTTCAATGCACTTAAATCTTGTAATTTAAGAAACATGCAAAGGAGTAAACTTTCACATACTTCTTACAATGTCTTTGAATTTGTCATAGTCTTGGCTGAAAATAGAAGTGGAGCTGATGGGCAGATGCTGTATTCTGTGATGAAACTTGCACCAAGGTTTTATAAAATAAATTGCCCTTGACTTCATGTTACCCAAATGACAGTTGTGGTTGCTGCAGCAGTGACAGCAGGACAGACAGATCATGTCCAGTTCAGCTCTATCAGTCCCTTTGTTAAAGGCTTCTGCAATTAGACAATTGACTATTTGTGCCTTGTGGCTCCTCTCGCAAGAGAAGTTATAAACTGAAAGTGATACTGAGTGTTATACAAAGGAGAAACAAGGCTCAAAAATGGAAGGAATTAAAAACAAACAAAAAAATCCCCTTTTAAATATATGTAATTATATAAAAATGTGTGTGTGTGTGTACACACACCCACATGCAGAGCCAAACATATGTGAAAACATGTTTCATTCAACAAAAGAAATTACATTTTTGAAAATACATATTCAGTATTCTGTTGCTGCAAACCAAAGTCATATGTTTATCTCGACTGCTAAAGAAGGTGAAGGCAGCTGCAATTTGAGCTTCTCTGCACTGGCCAGCTGGTAGCCTAAAGCCAGAGAACAGGAAGGGGGAGGTGAATTATCCCCACTGGTTGGTCTTAGAAGTGGTCACTGCACAGGGTAGTTTTGGAATTCCAAGCGTTATGATTCCTGTAGGAACTGCTGGGCTAACACTGGTTTATATTTTCTTAAGACCAAATGGTGTCTGGAAGCTCAGCATCAGGTAACCTCCAGCACCACACACAGGTTCAGGGCCACCTGTACAGAAACAAATGCATCACTTAGTTATTCCACACTACCCATTTGTTTCTCTCAGTTGTCTTTGAATCACCATAACTGTCAAGATGCTGTAAGTGGTATTCACTTAAAAACACAGGAGTATGGGAGCATCCTTAGAAATTAGAAACATCAAGCAGGTCAGGTCAAACTCCTTAGAGTGTCTTTAGAGGACACCCTACACTTGAGTGTACAGGAGAGAGAACTGTTACCTTGCTCCTGCAGCTGTTTGTGGAGAGCTGGCACAATGGCACGGACAGGGGGCTCACTTGAATGGGCAACAAGAAAAAAGAACTGGAAGGAGGGGATGGGACTTATATCCATTTCATTATATTCAGTGACAAAATGGTGCATATAAGCTGGTTACAGCTGGGTTTCTTGAGTGAGCCCAAGGCCCGGTGTGTATGTGGCTCCCGATTACCCTGTGCGATACCTGGGGGTGGGAGCCCTCACATCAGTGCACTTTAATAGCAACATGCAGCCTGTTTGTCACCACTCTGAATTGGCTCTGGTGATTTCTTTATTCATCCTTTTTCTGCACCCAGGTTTTATGATTTCCAAACCACAATGTAAAAGCTGTTCAGCTCCTAACCAGCCATGTGGAAAAGCAATGTTGAATATATATGCATGCACCGTGTCTGGAAGCATTGCCATATTTTTCTCTGAAGAATTTGTTTAGGTTACATAAAAGAAATAGGCAGGAACCCTTGGGTTTTCATTTGGTGGTTCTCCCTCTGTTCTGCTTGGCTTCTCAGCTTTCAATAGATCCCAAGGTCAGGCTGTTATTTGTTGCTAGGCCAAAGTGGCAACCTCCCACCCTAACAATGCTGCTATCTTCATATCATCTGAGCTATGGGGGCCACATTGTGATGCTTTGGCAGTGTTGCTAGGGAGGTTGCTAGGTTAGACTGATGTCACTATGTGGGTTATAAATTGCCTTTACCCTGCTGGCCCTAACTTGGCCCCTAACACAATGATCTAGTGGATGGCATCAAAGTGCTCAGATGAGACATTGGAGCAACATCTTCGGATCCTGAACTTGGCAGCAAATGCATGTTGTAGCCATTCAGCAAAGGAACCCACTTGTAATCTAGAGAAGAAAATAAACAATTGTCTAAAATACATTCTTTCATGTCCAGAAATTAACAAAACTGATGAAAAATACCCAGTCTCTGACCCACATACATGCACTAAGCCCAAGGTTTTCCCTTAACACAGGCTGTGTGCCCTTTACATGCCCCGCTATTGAGAAGAGGAAGGAAGTTTTATAAAGATGAAAGTGAGAGCTGAGGAGATGAGATAGGTGAACTGACAATTTCCCAGTTTTGAGTACTGTGTGTCACAATCACAACTCTACTAAAATGTACCAAAACCTTTATTATCACAAAAGTGCCATTCCACGCAGTCAAATTATTTGCACGTTTCTAGTTTGTGACCTCAAGGGACTTTCTAATCTTCCCTGTTGGAAAAAAATAATAATAGCTGGAGAATAATTTTAATTGATTTTTCAGTAGATTAACATATCAGATTTAGAAATTCCATGTTCTGCAAAATATAGATGCCTCTGTGTGCGTGTGTGCACACACATGTGCTCATGTGTGCACCTCATTTATTTTGAAAAGGAATAAATACAAATAGATAAACATGCATGCCCTTCAGAGCTGTTCTGGTTTGATAAGTAAATACATCATTAGACAGGCTTTGCTTTATGCACGATGTCTTGATATGCTTTAGCTGCACACCTCTCATTAGCACTAATGAAATTTGTGTGGCTAAATCCCCATGCATTGTGTTGAACATACACCTTAGTATATTTGTAATTAATTTTTAAAGACTGCAGACCAGAACACAGCTCCTACAGTGCCGTGTGAATCCATAGGGTGTATACATATTTATAAATGTTTTAAAAATGCATATTATATTTCACCCACAGAGCATAACATCTCTGCTGGCTGGAAACATGTATTAAAGAAGGTAACAAAAATCCAGAGGAAATGTCTTTGAAAAATAGTTAATACACATGGGCTACAGCTGCCTTTTAAAGATTAATTTCTTGGCCATTTACAATGTGGCTTTTATTATCAAAAGCCAATGGACCATATTACAGAAAATCTTGCTTTGTAAATTCCTTTTGCTCTTCTTGGGCCTGATTCTGTTATGCAGATTTCGGGCCTTTCCTTTGCAGACTTACCCTGTCATGTGCTGAGGGCTGGACCTGGGCTGCCACAGGTTAGTGTGTGCCCTCCTGAGCTGTCACTGCAGTCAGCAGCGTTCCTTGTGCATGTACTAGTGCAGTTAAAGAGAGGTAAAAGATGGAGATCTGAGTCTTTGTTTAAAATGTGGTTTGCAAGGCTGCAAACATGAGCATAATGTTGCAGAGTCATACACATGGGTGTAGACATTTGCATGCATTAAATATGTGGAAGAGTTTAGAGAGCTGGAATCATACTTTTAAAAATGTGGTCTTATTGAAGCTGCACTAGTTCTAACTGGATTATTATAATTTCTTTCAGTTGTTGATTTCCTATAGCGTTTGAAAATTAACTAAAGACTGTCTCAACAACACTTATGCTTGCTCTGTATCTTCTTTTTCCTTCTCCTGGCCTTCCCCTTTTCTTTTCTCAAGACTTCCAGAATTTAGCTTAGTGCCATGTACTCCTTCATTTCAATATGGGACTGGACAGAATGCAAAAGCACACACCTCTGTGTACACAGCAAATCCTGGCCTGTCTCTGTTTCAGCCTGTACTCAGCAAATTTCTGATATGCAAAGAATTTGGGGAGCCCATCCATGGGCTCTCTGGGCCTCCTCAGAGCCAAACCCAGACCTTTCCAGGCTACTTTTAAACCCATAAAAAGCGAGGGTAGGAGTGGAGGGGGAGGATGAAGCCAGTAACTGCTGAATCCTGCCAGGTAGTAGCCCAGGGAAGAGCGAAGAATCTACAGGCTCAGAGCTGTATTAAGGACGATAAATTGCTGTTACTCCTTAACAAGCCATGAGAGGATGGAGAATCTGCTGGGGTGGATCCCAGACGTGGGCGAGTGCCTTTCCCAGAGCAGAGGCTTGTCCTCTGTGACCTTGGGCAAATCATTTAACCTCTCTCCATATCACTGTTCTGTTTCTGAAATGAAAATAAACGGCAGTAATGCACCAGAAAAGCTAAATGTGCTGGTGATTATGAGGGGCTCAGAAGAGAATGAAGGTGAGATAAATACTTTAGACAGATAAAAATAATCCTTCCTCAACTCCTGTGAAACCTCCAAACATTAAACTCAGCTCCTTGGAATGACAGACAGGATGTATCCCTCAAAAACCAGGATGGCTTGCATTTTATCATTACTGTATAAGCAGATGAGGTTTTTCCAGGGGACTTTTGTTCTTATTCCTGTAGTAGCACTCAGAGTGATGTTTCCATATTTGCAGCACTGGTGTGCAGGGCACTCCAAGGTGAGTGTATCCTCTATTTCAGTAGAGGATTCACTCGCTGACTGGAGCCATTGGCTCAGGTCTTTGTCTGGTGATACAGTGTCTTGCATTAACATTGCAATATTCATTTCTTGGAAAGTGTTAAAATCTAATACGTAAATGTTAATTTTTTTTTTAACGTGCTCCCGGGGCTTTTTCATCTATGCCAGAATTAAGTGCAAAGGGAATTTTTACAGCCAACTTGTAAATTCCTGACAAGAGCAGTTTATAATAGAAGTGTTGACATAACCTTAACTACAGTGACAACTGAAGCTGGTTTGTTAGGAAAGCAGCAAATAATTTTCTTGCAGGAAAGCAGGAGTTGGGCACAGAAGGTGAGGCAGCTAAATTTTTTTTTCCCTGAGAATCCCCGGAGGCTATTGTGTGAGACAGCATGTGAAATGAAGCTGAAGCAAATCACATAGCAGGCAGAAGAAACATTGTGGAATTTGCTCATTTTCATGAAGGAGAAGGTGCAGGTTATCCTCTTATAATTTTTTTTACAAGCTGTGTTTCTCCCCTCAGAGGTAATGATGAGGGTCTTATAGCAAGTCAGTGCTTGCTTTTGGCCGTTCAGCTGTCTCTTCATTCTTTCTCCCTGAACACCTAAAGCAGTCAGGAATGAACTCTGGTGCCTTAACTCCGTGCCTTCAACAGAAGCAGGAGCCAGCCCTTTGTTTGCAATCCATTTGTGTCTCTTACAAGCAATAATTTTTTTAAAAGTCACTAAATCTTATTTCCATGAGTTACCTGCAAGAATTCAAAACCTGAGAACTTAACCACAGGAATAGATGGACAAGCCTTTGTGCAGCCAGGCTGAGCCACAATAAACATTGCTGTCACTTAAATGAGAACAGAACCTAGAAAGAGCTGATTTTAACTGAAATCTGAAGCCTAAGGAGCATATGTAGAGTTGATTCTTAGTGCCTTAATTTCCCCAAAGTCAGCTGAGGTTTGTTTTATACCTGTCACTTCTCTCCTGTGGACAAGGGGAGGAGGAGTTTTTTGACTCTTCTTGCAGGCATAAAATCATCAAGGTGGAATGGAGATAGTACATGCATCCCATCCCACAGCACAGTTTCACACAAGCAGCCAGGCCCCTGTACTACTCAGGCTGGGTTTAGAAGTGAAAGTGTCTCCCATCCACTTTCCCATCCCCTTCTGCTGGCTACAACTCTCCCTGAATCTTTGGGATTAACTTTTAAATGGCATCCTACTTTCCAAAATGTTGAACAAAATCTTTCTTACACCTTTGCTGTGCTGTTTGTGTGTAGAGAGGCTGACTGGCAAGTGGCAGGAAGATTTATTGTGAGCTGGCACACTGCAGCCTGGGTGCCTGATTTCCTCCCTGCCCTACCCCTGCACGTTTGGCAAAATCCTGGAAAGCTGAAAGTTCCGGGGGCAGAGTATTCAGTATAGAGTAAATAAAATATGCAGTTGAAAGCAGAGAAAAGGACAGCTCTGAAATGGGAAAGCCAAAACTAAATCCCCTTCAGTACTTCCTAATTATCTAGGGGCAGTTATGGCCTGTGGAGCCTGCAATCCAAGTGCAGGAGCTATGGGTGAGGGACAGTGCAGTCCAGGCAGGGGGGACTGGGCAGCGCTGCTGAACGTGTTCTGTGAGTGCTGATGGATTTTTAAACCCCCTTTTTGCTGCAGTGTGGTTGAAAGGGCAACATGAGCTGGTCTGGCAGGATGGCAGTGACAGGGGAGGATTAACCAGTAAGCGACCAGTTTGCACAGGAAAGAAAAGCAAAGCAAAGACTGCAGATTACTCATTTGCCTTCTCCCTTCCCATTAAAACAAGATTTTTTTACTCTTCTCAATATTCTTCCTTTTTAATACATATTGAAATACAATCCCTAGCTCTTAGGCACTGCCAGAAAACCTGGTGGAAATACTGCACTTGGAGCCACAGCCACGAGCTGGAGGATGTGGAAAACTATCACTTTTTCCCCTGGCAAACCAGACACGCATCGGGGGAGCAGCGTGCCAGCAAATGCCTCTGCTCTTTTCCCAGAAAGCTCATTTGCTGTCAGGATTTCCGCTCTCGCTGGATGCCCCTGAGTGTGTGGAAGGCGAGCTGGCCAGTCCTTGAACCACGAGCCGCTGGAGCGAGATCCCAAGGCGGCTTTGCGCCTGCCTTTGCCCGGGACATCTCCTCCCGGCGCTTGGTTCGGAGTGCCCTCTGCCGGGTTCCCAAAGGCGGCCCGGGCTGGCCCGGGGCTGGAGGCCGCGGTACGAGGCAGGCACGGCAGGGACGGCCGCGTGTGGGCTCGAGTGCCTTTGTGCCTGAGCACCATTGTGCTTTGGGCAGGGCTGTTAATGGAGATGGCATTTGGCCGCGCTCTTATCTCACCGCTCTTCAAAACGCGCTAATACTTCCCCACGCGGATTCAAGGCTAAGGGATGCGTCTCGGTGGTATTTATATACATTTAGCCCCAGGGCCCTGCCGCTCACAAAAAGATATGGAATGTAGAGTAGATTTATACCAAAAATGAAATGAACAAGGAGCAGAGGCTATTGCAGATAAGTAGGTATTAGAACAGTGTTTTCCATCTTGTGTTCCTAAATGAGGGTAGTGACACAAAGCGTTGCCAGCAACAAATTGGCAACAGCCAGCACTGCTGTGTTTTGATCTGTGCTTATGGGACTATTGGGACTGGTTTCTCCAAATAGTCTTTTAAATTTTGAGAGGGTCTGCCTCCATGGACAGCAGCTGTGCTTTGCAGAGTTATCTCAGGGTACAGAGCCGATATCTGTCATTGTTACCCAGAAATATTTTCCTTTTTCTATTTTCTTTTTTTCCCTATTTTCCTTCTTTTTTTTTTTTTTTTTTTTTTTTTTTTTTTTTTTTTTTTTTTTTTACTTTTCCCTAAAACTGTCTTCCATACCAAACTGGTGCAGCAGCAGTGTGTGGAAAAAGACAAAGGGTCAGGTGGCAGCTCTGGGTTGGTCAGGGGGTGCTGAGGCATCCCTTTGCTAGAGGTTTTCAAGAACAGACTCAGACTCAAAAATCATTCAGTGAGGAAAATGAAGATCCGTTTGAGCCTAACTCAGAGCAAGATGGGCAACCACATGTCCTCTTCCAGATCTTTGTTATGAGGCACAGGAACTTTTAATGGCAAAAGCTTTCATGTTCTGTCCAGACACTCGTTTTCATGAAACATGTGGGAACTTAATAGCTTTGAAACAGTTTTCCTTGAAACTGGCTATCCAGTTGAAACACTACTGGGACAAGGAACAGATAGACCATGTGACTGCACAGTCCTCATTTTTCTTGGAAGCCAAACACTGAGGGGTCATTGCAGGTTTGATTTAAATAAGGATGGGAACTCTGCAGTCTTGTGGCTGTGTCATATGCATTGGCATGTTATGCCTGCTGGTGGCAGGGAGGAGGGAATCTGAAACATTCTTGGCATTTCCTGGTAATTCTGTGTTAAATTCTCCCATAAGGGTTTTTATAGACTTCACTTTAAGGTAAGGCCAGCACAGCCTAGGTCCTCTTCTTCAGCCTGTTCTCCTTTCCCACAAATCAAATCTGTCTCCAGTCCTTCTCCCTGCCTCTGCACATGTATTGACTCCTTCTGCAGCCCCAAAAGCCATTGGGAAGGGAGTGGTGGGAACACTGATCTGGAGAACAGAGTGGCAGTGGAGGCCTGACAAGGTGTGCAGGTGATGTCATGGGTGTGTGAAGAGACAGAAATAGGAAAGAGACAGGAAGGAGAAAGGAGAGTGAAGGAATGTTAAAGAAATTAATGAAAACAATTGTTTGTGGAATTGGCATTTGACTGGAAGGATCAGGCACCAAGGTCTGCAGAGAAGGTTGCACTGACAGCAGAGCAGTTCCATCAGAGGCTGTGCTCTTTGGTTACACAGAGGAAAACAAGGAGTCTGATTTCTGCCCAGATTTGATCACTGATCCCTTTTTTGGTTCTTGGCAAGCTACTTCAGCCTCTCCACAGCACTACTCCTTTGTGTAAAATGAAGACAGCGCAGCTGCATAGATAGGAATGAGAGCAGAGACTTTTCCAGACTGATGACAAATCATGGAACCATAAGGCTGGCAGACACCCTGAGAGATTGTCTAGTCTGGCAATCATCAATTTTTTAATCAAAAGACTGCCCTGGAATTTTTTTTTAAAACTGTTCCATTGCACAGTGCCAGCACAATGGTTTGAATCTAAAAGTAACCAAAAATCGTATTTTATTCTTTAAATTGAAGAAAGGCTCATGTTGAGCAAAAGTTTTTTTTAAAAAAATTAAAGCCAGATCTACTTATACTTTAAAATAGGCATAAGTCCCTTTGTTCTGATTAGTTAATCCTGGCATTGCTTATTTTCATAGATGCTTATAAACATTTTCTTTACTAGTTAGTCCAGCTTTGTTGAAGTGTAGTAGAACCACTGCATGAACTGGAAGTGTCCCACTCAGAGCAGCTCTCAGGCTGCAGGAGCTGTACTGCAGCAGCGTTACTTAGATCTCCCAGCAACACAGCCAACTCCATCCCGATTCCAAACATTTCTCCCCTTATTAATCACCCAAAATATCATGGTTTATAGCATCATTTTTTTCTCCATGTATTTGGAAGGTCATAAAAGTTCCTTCACCTGACCAAACCTGCACTGCAAATACCAAATATCAATACCAAAAATTATCGCTCTGTACTTGAAAGCAAACTGTTACTGGGAGGAACAGTCGGAACAAAGCTCTCTTAAGTCAGGGATATAATTACTCAAGAAAATACCAATCAAAAATCACACCTTTACATAATTAACTGCTGTGTGCCTGAGCAGAGGTTTGCATCCATCCACCTCTCTTTGCTCAATCTGTTGAAATATGCAGAGTAACACCCCAGCACAGCTGCTCCACAGGCAGCAGAGCCCTAATACAGTTCAGTAATGAGGATGCTTTGTGGTCATCTTCTTCACATTAAGTGATTCATATCCTGTACATCCAGGAAGAACTGAGAATTTTATTAGGGCTGATGGATGTACTTTGACCACTCAAACACTGTATATTCACAAATGCACGATACCGTGGTTTCACTCTGCTTGAGAGAAGTGAGAAATGTAAAGGGTAAATAGACATTATCTGTTGCATGTAAGCAGTTTGTGCCATCCTAGATACTGGTAAAAGATCTGTCTTCAAAGCAAGAAATGACCACAGCTTTCTTCTGAATAGAAAAAGACTGGATCCTCCTGTGGGAACATAAAAAGTTTTGTGAATATCAAAGTTTTGTCAAGTAAGGATGTTCAATTTATGATGCAAAGGGAGAATATTCCCTATAGCTGTTTATATTACAAATGTTATAAGATACTCCTTCTCTGGAAACATAGAACCAGAGTCCTTGTGCTTTCAGCTTTGCAGAATTGGATCCTACTGACCGGTAGGTTGCTGCTGCACCTGGAATAACTCCAGCGATTTAAGTTTGCCGTAGCAAAAGGGAATGACAAGTCTGAAGTGGCAGATAAGTTCCTATAATTCAGAAAATGTCAGACATTGTAGAACCTGAGAGAAGTTCCTGCCCACATGTATGGATGTCTGTATCTGCCCATCTCCCCCGGGTTCCTCCATGAGCACAGTGGAATGCACATCCTCTGTGGAACACACTCATTCCTTCACTGGGCTTATCCCCATGTAAAGGATAAGATCCCAAACCCTGAAGAAGGTAACGGGTTGTGAATTGTCTCTCATTTTTATGCTGTACATGAAAATAGGGGTAAGTTTTCATCTCCACAAGCCAGCTGACAGGAGGGAGGGACGGCTGGACAGAGAAATCCCGAGTTGGTGGGAAGCTGAGTGGTCCTGATGTCCTACATGCCAAAATTCTGAACCTCATCAGGTTACACAGAAAAATCACTTTCTGACTATACTTTTACGATTGGTGTGTTTTTCTCCTTGAAATGCACACTTGATCTCCCCACCCTCCCCTCTAATTGTATATCACAGAGGAAAGCAATAATGTTTTGTCCATACAAATCAGCAACCAATCCCTTCTTGAAAGCTTCAATTAAGGGTGAAGTAGCCTGAGTGCTCCTTAAATCCACTGCTCTGGCTCAAAAAAAAATTTACACCAAGACTCACGGATGTAATTTATCTGGAAAAAAAAAAAGTATTAAAAACCTAAACACATCAAACGTGCATGTAAGCCAAGCCTCCCTTTGTGTGCTCCCAGAGGGTTTATCCCCCCCAGCACGTGCACACACATCCCCCCCCGTAAGAGATCCGTTTTATAGATTCAAGGACAGCTCTCTCCAAGAGAAGAAGGGACGTTGCCAAGATACCAGATGCGGTTCCATTCAAGACCACTCATAGGAGCAATTCAAGATGAAATCAAATTAGATGTGTTGGTTATACATAGTGCAGCCTGCTTGGGATACTAAATGACAGAGTTTGCCAATAATTAAGTGAAATCTCAGAGATGATGAGTCCCCAGAGCTCTCTAGGTTATGTCGGTCTAATTCTAAGTGTCATCATTATAGCAGCAGAGTAAAATACTCTGCATAGGCCACAGAGCTGGAATTTTTACTGTGGATATTAGCTTTTCACAGCCAGTGCTACAGGGCAGTACTGAGCTTCATTACATGTCTTCTGCTATTACACTTGCTTAACCTTTCCCTGTTATAAAGCTCCTGAAACCTGACTCCCACTTAATAATTGATAGTTAGCACTTACTATCCATAGTGGTATTCATATTCAAAGCACTTTACTAAGAGCTCATTAATGTCTCTAGACCCCCTCCCCCTTAAGGTGTCCGGGACAATTACCCTAATTTCGCAGAAAGGGAAACTGAGGCAGAAAGGTTGTGCCTCAGCCTGGGGCTGGAGGGCAGTGTTACAGTCAGCACTAATGCTCAGGGGCTTCCTTACTGGGGAACTGGCTGAGCTTCTGATGGTAGGAAACAGGTTGTTCTCAAATTTAGTGTGGGGATGGAGGTGCAAGGAGCCTTCCTCCAGTCCTGCAGAACTGCCCCCGGGAGCTGCTGAGCATTCCCACTGCCTGCAGGTAGTGAGGAGCCGGAGCAGCCTTTGTGAGCCCCTCTGCAGGTCTGCCTGGGTGGTTCTTGTGCAGGGAGGAGGCTGGAGGATTCTGAACAGGTGGAAAAAATGCCACTCTGAGTATATTGTCCTGCAGCTTGAGCCTCCTTGGCAGCCTGCCTGGAGACCACTTGGCACTGCTCCTGTCTTTGCCTACTCCACCCTTACAGGCAGGGCGAGCAGGTCTGCTTAGGGACCACAGTGGCCTCACTTTGCACAATGATGCAGAGCATGAGACAGGCCAGGATAAGACCCAAGTGTTTCCAAAATGTGCTCCTAAGGAGACCATCCTCTACAGCCCTCTCACAGCAGGACTAAGCCCTGATGGAATCAGTTTGCCAGGAGTTTTAGTGTCTTAATGGAGCCCACTTCATTGTTACCCTTTGCTTTGCTACCAGAAAACTGAACATCACAGCCATGTTCAGAAGAGGAATGACTATTTCCAGCTTTGCAAGCATTCACTTCTGATGAAATCCTGTTGCACTGAATTTGTGAATCTGAGAGGTCACTGGCTGAACTCCTGAAGAACAGGAGCTGATTTAAAAAGAAATAACCTAAATATTAAAAAGAAAGGGAGGGCAGATATAAAAAAGTCAGTCTGAAGGTAAGACTTTCAGGAAGGGCTTGCTCCAAATGTAGCACTTGCTCTGTATAAAGGAAGGGAAAAGTTTTGGGGACTGAAGCCTTGGGGACTGTGGCATCAACGCTGGTTTAGCCACCAGCACCACACAGGAAGGCAAAATCTGCATTCCATTAGCCCAGGCTACAGTAATAAAGGTGTCAGGGGTAGGACTAAACCCTGATTCCCTAGTGCTGTGGTACCTCCACTGGCCCCATTTGGCCCTGGTTCCAGACACTTCCCTGTGCTCCCTGTTTCCTGCAGCCCTGGCCACCTTCCCCCTGACACCTCACTGTTCCTTGAGGTCTGCAGAGCTCAGCCTGCTCCTGAGAGAGGGACAGTGCAAGGGGACATGGGTTCATTCACAATGGAAAACAGCATCCTCAAGATGACTAGGAGGAAGTTATAAAATTTATAGAAAGTTCTGATAAAGATCTTGGATAGATATTTTCATACTGCTAAAAGATTCAAACCTAAGAGGCTTTTAATTAGAGACTGGGGCACTCAGAGCTATCTTACCAAAGAGGTAATAAAATTATTGACTAAATCACTAACAAAGGCAACTGAAGCAAGGAGTTTAAATGATTTCCAGAGACTGTTCTCCAAGTGAAGGTTATAGTGAGAGAACCAGCAGTGCAATTAAACCAAATGAGGTCAAGCATGTTGGGCCTTAAGGCCTCTGCCTGCTCCTCAGATTTCTTTTGTTCTTATAATTCAATTATAAAGACCCCCCCTCAAGGACCATTTAACTGTCTCGTAAACCAGTTTGTAAACTTTTTTATTTTTCTGTAAATTGTCTCCTAAAAGTGGCTTTCAGCATTTCAGGCCTGATGGAGCGTTCAGGGGCTTCACTGTGCCTTTTGTTCTCATTTGTGCATCACATGCCTGTGGATGTTCATACATCTCCCAAAGCATCCTCAGCCCATGCAAAACATCCATGGCTGGAGGTGGCCGTGGATAAAAACTGTGCTGGAGAGCTGGAACAACTGTGATTGTTCTGTCTGTCCTTCTCCCTTGCTCCATCCCCTTCCCCTCCCCAACCTTTCTTTATCCTGTTTCTATGTGAGTCAGAAAGAGGGTAACTTGTGTGTGTGTGTGCCTAATTTCCTGCCCACTAGGTCATGTATCCCAATCCTTAACATCACAAATGAGCAGGGAAGTCTGCTGGCCAGCAGATGCCTATGCAGATCCATTCACGTGGAATTAAACACTTTTAAGGTGTAGGGACTTTTTCTTCTTTTTACCTTTTTTTTTTTTTGGTAGAAATACAATTGTAGAACAGGGTTAGGTGGAAGTTGGGGAGCTTCCAAGTGCAAAAGTTTTGCAGACTGCTGTTGACATTGTCCACTGACCATAAGGGTAGCTCCTGTAATTTGGAGATCTTGTAGGACTCTGTCTCATGGTGCAATTTTTTCCGTTTAAAGGGGCAAAACACAATTATTTACTCCTTTCAAGAAAGAGAGCATTTCAAGAATGAAACCGTTCCTCATTCGCCCATGGGAAGAGGATAGAAGTCCAGAAGTGATTACAAATTTTTCTAAGCAGTTTAAACACAAAACTTCTGCTCATATTATGGCTTTAGGAGCTTATGTGATTCAAGGGTCTTGGGTTCCTGTTTGCATCAGGAGGGGCTTTGATGCCTTTGTAAATCAGGCCCAGGGTGGCTGTCTTTAAATGAGCCACAAGTGAGAGCATAGAAATGTTCCCAGAAATGTTCCCTTGTAAAAATTCAGACCCACAAGTGGCAGCATCCTGCCTGTCCTGTGAAATTCCAAGGGACAGATTTTTGCTTGGAGATGAATCAAATGCTACAAGTGACTGTTGTAGCAGGAAGAGAAATACTTATTCTTCCTCTCTATTTCTATTTAATTACAGCTAAGATAGTTTGGTTGAGACACTGGAAGTAGGACTGACAGCTCTGCTTTCTCGGGAAAAAAAGAGAAAGCAAGTATCTCCGAGGTCCTGCAGAGACAGTGTGATCTGTTCCCTCACTGCGTCTCAGCAGGAGCTGGGCAGCTCCATGGTCTGAAATCTGTCAGATTTTGCTCTGTGGGTCCTCACAGATTTGCCAACCTCTGTTTCTAAAACTGTACAAGAGCAGGGTTTAATGGGGTGACCCCTCATCTCCTGGAGAGAGGAATACTTGCCCTGTTAGCAGCAATACTGAAATAACCACTGGTGTTAGAGATGAACCCAGAACTCACTCTGTGACTGATCCCTCTTACAAGGTTCACATCTTTCTCAGTTCATTAAAACCTTGTGCCTCCTTTCCCAAAGGAAAGAAATGTCAATACATGAAAGAGGAAGATAAGCTGATGCTACATCCAGGTTGCAGAGCTGGAGATTTTGCTGGGGTAAGGTGCCTGTATTGGTGCTAACTCAGCCACATTGCACAGAGACAGTACAGCAGCCTCATTTCACTGGTCACATGCATAAATTAATGTAATTATCTTTATTAAAATATATCCCAAAGTATTGCCTGTTGCTAACCTGTCACATTGCAGATGTGGCTGATGATTGTACCGTGGTGGCATCGTGGAGCACAATGCCCAGGTCAGTTCTCTTCAGTCATGGGACACAGGTTTACTAGCATGAGTCTGAAGTAGCTGCAAGCCCAGTGGCACTTCCTGGTTGGCAAGAGATTTTAGCTGAGAAAGTCCTTTCATTACTGTAAAAAATTAATGCAAAATGTCAAATATTTCACACCCAAGTCGATACTGGCAAAATTCCAGAAATATTCTGGTTTCGCTTGGGGTGTGAATATAGTTGATCATCTGTAATTCAGAAGCTTTTATTTCAAAGGAGAGACAGAGTGTTGCAATAGACTGTGAAGTGATAAATATCAACTGTGCCACTTCTCTCCCAAAAGGGATTTCCCACAGTTCTATAGTGATATACAGTTCAAAAGGCCATACTGAGATTTATAGAGCTATACATTCAAAAAATGGTATCCGAGGCCCTTTGCTCAGCCAAAGTAGATTTGACTTGCAGCCTTCACAGTTCTGCACGACTCAGAAAGCAGCCACAGGTCCAGGGTGCCAGCAGGCCCCAGTGATTAGTGAATGTGTGGCAGCTGGGTCACTCAGATTTGGACAGGCAGTTAATCCAGCGAGTCCTCACTTGTGTGGCTGGATGTTGTGGAAGCTTTCAAATGTACTTGGCCAGGAGAGCTGGTCACTTTGGAGTAGAAGGACAGAAATGAATTTAAATCAAGAGAGAGAGAGCAGCTGATGACAGCAGTGAATTTGGCCGTCTCCACGCATGTATTATTACTACAAACTGCTCTCTTTTTCTTCTTTTCTATTCTGTTCTATTCCTGCCTATTCTACTCTAATCTCACTGCACTTAAAGCCTCACCCACATTCTAACCCACTTGCAGAGCAATAGCTTTTGTCTTTTAATGTTCACTGAATGCCCCAAAATGCTTTCTCTGAAGACAGTAGAAAAGTCTCCACTGATTTTATTGGGGATATTGTTGGGCCCTAAATGAAGTGAATTGATGCTGAAAGATTCATTCCATTATAACCTTAACAGGGTTGTTTGTGCTGAAGCCTCTGGATGAAGCACCATCTCTGAGCCATGTCCTGAAGTCATTGCCCAGTTTACTCTCGTTCAGAGATCAATGGAAGCTTTGATCAAATAAGAACTGAGCAAGGACTGCTGGAGTTGTTCTAACCTAATGTACCTGCTCTGTATTTGAAAATGCAAACCTCTCACAACTTTTCACAACTTTAAAAGCGTATAGGAATTTTGAAAATACTACATTTAAATCCATTACCAACCTGAAAGCTATTCTAGTCATAGTTTCAATATTAAAAATGTTCTGGAAATGCAGAGGTTCTGAAAGTAGGTGTCATCCACCACACATCTTTATTTAAGTATTTTGTTATAGGAAACAACCAGATGCTGGGGGGAGGTCAGGTTAAAGCTATTTGACATCCATTATAGAATTCCTGTAAAGAGATGTGGAGGAAAACGGGTAAGTCAGCACAGCAAGAAACAATTCCAAAGTGTCCAAATTCCAGTGAGTTAGTTTCTGTTTGGTAAACAAATAATAACACTCTGAACCTACTATGAATAACACGATTAAATTAATTCTTACTTCTTGACTCTCAGGTTTATTAATTCAGTTCTCTGGGTTATTTTCAGTTCATGTGTTTAGGACTTGATACCCAGAACAGCTGAGCATCACCAGCAGCGAGAGGTTTTCATCTCTTCACAGTTTTCATCTTAGTTTATTTTTGAATGCTGCCATATTTTCAGCATCCAACAGAATTCCCATTCTTTTAGGGGTTTTGAAAAGCTTAGTGATGCTCCAGCATCCTGTTTTCTAACATAATAAATTAAGACTGCTGCAAAAACTCCAAAGCAATAAGAGAGTTGATGTTTGAAATTGTGCTTAGAAAAAGACATTTTAGAGACACGTGTCACCCTCAAATCCACAGTGAGCAATGCTTTGTCTGCAGCTGGCAGAAAAATGAGAGGATCTGATTATTTTGTGAGAGTGTCAGTGTTATGCCACTCCACCTCTCACATATCTGTTGGCTTGGCTGATCTGTTCTGATTGTGCCCTATCAGAATCACAAAGACACCGTGTTTACAACACAAGAGTGACACCACTTGAAAGCACACACACAGATGTTGGGAATAATGCATAAAATGGTTACTGCCATAAAATTGAGCTTATTCCCACTTCTCAGTAGCAAGCATTTGTAAAAAGTACTTTCAAAAATTCTATCAAGCAGCTCTACTTTTAGAGTGGCTCTGTACATTTGAAACTGGTAATTGAAATAAAAATGAAATTTCTTAGAAAATTTACTTTACAAAAGAAGTTTGGCATTTTTGTTCAGGGGTATGTTTATTAAAAGCCCTTCAGACAAATACCAAGAACCAAACATTGCAGGATAAATCATATTGGGGACAGATGAAAAATGTGCAAGGATTAAAACCAATTTGCCCCTTTTCCAGGCACTGAGGATGAATCCTGGCCTGACTGAACTTGCAAGTAACAGGCCCCTGGATTTCAATGAGATAATAATTTGATCCATGCGATTGCTTCTGTCTTTTTCTTTGATATTGCTGTAGTTGCCACTTCTTCTTTAATCCAAAACAACTGAGATAGAAAGGAAAAGCCACATGTTTTTATAAGAAAAGGGCAATACATAACGTTAAAAAAATGTTTCATCAAAGGTGCAACCATTTAAAATGCAAAACAGATACTACAGAGGTGACAAATTCAAGTTCTTAGTGTTTTTATTTAAGATCTTTCAAGTATTCATTTGCCAGGAATACTTGTTTAATTTTTTTAATGTATTCAGTTAACCATATTCAGTTCTCTTTTATGTCCACTTCTCATGAATCATTTGACAGATGGACTTCTACAAGCACATCCCTTTGGGAAAAGTAAATTTGAAGTCATAATAAGAACATAAGACATGCCACAGTGGATCAGAGCAAAGGTCCATCTAGTCCATACCCCAAACCTGTCAGTAGCCAAGAGCAGTATATTAGATTTTAACAGTAATAACTTTGATCTTTCAGTGAGTATTAAGTTGGTGATGACTAAGCAGAAAATGAAAGGAAATCCCAAGGGCAGAGCATTCCAAAAGTCAGGCGAAACAGCAAGTGAGGCCACGTCTCCCTGTGCCTGAAGGGTCTGTGTCTCACAGGGAACAGGCACCAGGCTGAGCAGGCCCAGCTCAGGGTACTATGGGGAATTATGGCCAGTTGTTCTGCTAGAAAATGGAATGTGTCAATAAACTCCAGCAACATGGAGGGGACAGAAATGGCTGGAGGAGGGAAGAATGCAGGGTGGACACTGGGAGGTCAGGGCTGGGGGCAGCTTCATGCTGACACGGGTAAGTAGTTCTACCAAAAGGGATGGTTTGGGATTAGGAACTTGGCCTTGCACATGGTACATTGGCAGTGCCTGAACCCTGTTCTCTCATTTCCAGAGTCAGAGCTCCATTTGTTCCAGTGAGATTGTAGTTAAAAGTTCTCGAGATTTCGCTCATCTTTAATTGCTGCTGTCTCAATTAAATTGCATCTGTGATAACAACAGCCCTCCTGGAGCCCCGAAAGGAACTTGAACACACTGTGAGTAAATTAAATAATTGTGTAAATTATAAAGTTTTTATCTACTGGTTATTGCATTAAAAACTACATATAGAGTACATACTTTTTATACCCTTCCTACTTTAGAGAATCTTATAAAAAAGGTGTTTAGCCTGCCAAAAATCTACAAGGATCACTGATAATTTGTTGATCAGCATTAGGTTCATTAAATCTATGCACTTCATTATCTGATTAATTCAGAGGCAGGTTTGTAATCAGAGATGAAATGTTTAAGATTCTACAGCTTTGGCCTCCACAGCCTCCTGCAGCTCATTAGAAAAGCTAATCAGATTGAATTTTCCACCATGCTGTTTATTGTAGCCCTAATGGAAGACAATCACTTTAAAATTACACACTTAGCAGGTAATTTCTAAAAGCCATAAGCTAAGGAAGCTCTGTTCTCCCTGGGCTCTTTGTCTTTCCTTATTAGGGTAAGGTAAGCAACTGAGAATTCTGTTAGAATTTGGAGAGGTACTTTGCAATACTGAATGCAATATAAAAGCTGCTGAAAAAATATTTTTGTCCTTACCATGTTTATTGACACCTGGGACCCCTTTCAGGGATGGTCAGTAATGTGTGATGAGTTTGATTTAATACTCAGAGGCATTTCCTATGTTGTGATTTTATTCTTTGAAGAATTGAGAACTTCCTTCATGTCCTTTTATCTTAAGATGAATAGCATTATTAAAAAAACAGAACAACTTTTTGATCTTGGGGTTTCACAGATCAGTTATAAACACTGTTGTGCTTGAGCTTTCTGAACTAAGTCACTAGTGTGATCTGAAGGAAAATTATGACAATGTTTAGTATGAAGAACCAGAAATTAAGGTGACTTAAAGTAGAGAGTATTCTTAAATTTTTAATAATAGAATTTCTGTGAATTATGAGAAATGACAACAGAAGTTGACGGTCCCCTCTTGCACCAGCAGTGTTCCTGCCACTGCTCTGTTTTTCTGAAGGGTAACTGAATTGGGGAATGCAGCAGGGACAGCCAACACCCAAGTGAGAAAAACTGTCATTCCACTTGTTGTGGAAAAGATCCTTTCAGTAAAGCAGGTATGAAGAACCTTGGACTGAGAGCCTGATCCAAGGTGGCAGAACAATTCCTCTGGCCCGCTTTACTGCTTTTTCCATCATATGGACAAAAGTCCATTTGTGCTTTGACTGTCATCTGTGTTAGTCTCTTATTTTAATACGTGAAAGGATGGGCTTTCCTGTGACTTATTGTAAGTAGATCCCAATGTAAACCTTCCCTGCCAAACCACGTTCATCACATCTCTACCTACTGGCAATAAAGGGTAAAGGCATATCCACAGAACACCATGAAGACGGTGCATACCTAATACAGATGAATCCTTTTGCCACCCAGCACACTCTAAATTTGCCAGCCTGAAGGGCTGGATCCTACTTTTGGGATCTGTCTTCTTTCCACGGGCCTGACTCTACAAAAAACCAGCAAGTTGCTAATGCCAGCTCTGATTCCTCCTTCTGCATGGCTGTGACAGCTTGAACAGTGAGCACCAGTGGTGTTTGGGTCACAGGAATGAAATGTGCTGTGCAGCAAAGGTCAGGGGTGAAGTCATAGCAAAGTATATCCTCTTCACGGGATGACGCTCCTACCTTTTGTTGGTTAGAATGATATTAGGGGGAGGGTGAAATACTGGATTTATAAAAATAGACTTGGGTTAATGCTATGTTATTCCATAGGATCTGCTCCATCAAACTGAGCTAAGAGAAGGGAAGGGCACCCGTTGGTGCATCCAGCCCGTGTCAGCCTCACTCTAAAAGAGTATTTCTTGCAGTGGGGAAAAGTGAGTGTTTGGTTTCCATTTCATGGGGTTACCCTGTGACCACCCTGTGGACTGCTGGGTGTGTGTCTGGCAGAGCCCTCATCTACCTGTCCTTCTGCAGACCGGGGTTCTCAAAGGGCTGAATTCCCCCCGTGCTCACCAGTCATAGCCCGTACGGTACGGAAGTTTAGTTTCCAGGGCACAAGTATAGACAAATCCTCAGCTTAGGAGTCTGGGTGACTTTTCTCTCATTTTGTGCAGGAAGTGTTATTTATTTTTACTTTTTCCCCGGTGCCAGTGGCCGCGGTCGCACTGAAATCCAAGCGCCTGTCCCATGCCCCCCAGGATCGCCGGACAATAACATGGCGGCCGCCATGGTCCGGGCAACGTGGCGCCCCCCTATGCATGTACCGTACAACAAAATGGCGGCCTCCAGGCTCACTCCCGCCTTCTCAAAGGCCGTCTGAGGCGCCCCCCCCCCCTTGTGGCCGAGTGGTTGAGCTTCTCGCCTAGGGAGCAACTCATGCTCTGAACACACAGATTCGAATCCCATCCTCGACCAGCAAAACCTTAAATTTTACTTTTTATTTTATAAACACTGGGAACCAGCAGCCCCGCCGTGCAGGAGCGGGAGGGGGCAGAGAAGCACAGCAGCCCCCGCCGCCTCCCCATTGGTTGCTATGAAGCTCACACCGCTCTCCCACTGGTCAAGGCGTGGCTCGCACCGCCTCCCTCAGCGTTCCATTGGCTATTATCTCTGTCAAACCCGCCAAGTCCCCAAGGGGTGAGCAGCCTAAAGCCTGAGCGGGAAAAAAGACAATAAAGCTAAAATAAAAAAATAAATTAAAAAATAAAATAAAAACGAAAATAAAAATTTAAAAAACATAGAAAAGAAAAGAGGAAAGAAAAGAAAAAATAAAGTAAAAAATAAGGATAAGAAATAAAATGAAAAAATAAATTAAAAAGATTAAAATAGACCATAAAATAAGAAGGAAAAAATCAAAAGTAAAATAAATAAGCACTCGGCCACTGGGTGAGTTGGGGGGCACGGCTTTACTGCCGCTACCGGCCGTGTCCACCAGGCGGCGCCTGCAGGACATAGCACGGTGGTCGGGGGTGGGATTCGAACCTACGTCTCCAAAGAACTGATGCAGACTCAAGTCAGCTCCGGAGCTGAACGCAGGGAAAATTTTAAGGTAGAATAGAATCATAGAATCAGCTGGGTTGGAAGGGATCTCCGAGATCATCAAGTCCAATCCTTGATCCACTACCGCTGCGGTTACTAGGCCATGGCACTAAGTGCCACATCCAGTCCTGGGAAAGATCTGAGTGCCACACAGAAAACAAAAAGGATTTTAATTTAAAAAGTAATTTTATTTTATATTTTTATACAGAGTTCCTAGCAAAACTCTCCCATTACTGAAGGGGAAAAAATACAGATCAGGCAAGTTTATTCATCAGTATTGAAACACGCCCTTCGCAGTGTGGGTGCCCCTGTCCTTGGAACTCCACTGCGGTCCTGGCACTTCATCTTTGCACCGGCCGGTCCCTGCTCCGCCGCGCCCGCTCACTGCGCATGCGCGGGGCTCTTCCTTGTGGTACCGCTTTTTCACCAGCAGGGGGCACAGGAGAGCCAGCGGAGCCACTGCGCACGTGCCGCTTGGTTGCTAGGACGCCCACACTTATCACGTGACGCTGGGCGCCAGTAACGTCCGTGCGCATGCGCCATTTGCCCGCGCGGTGCCGCTCCCGGCCCGCGGGTGTCGCGCGGTGGGAATTCCTTAAACTCTGAGATCCTGTGTGTGATATAGCACATAGAGGGTAGCATTTTGAAATAAATTTACATGCGAGTTAATATTAGTTTTCAATATATATATAAAGATGAGAAACCTCGCAGGTTTTAATATTGTTTTGCATGCCCTTCAATGGAAAATTTTGGGCTGCAACCTTCCTTTTTTGGGAGTCTTGCCTTAAAGGATCGGCCGGGAGCCAAAAATACACTCAGCAGGCAATTATTAGTAGAGATAAAGTAGAGAACAGGTTTAATAAAAACCCTTCGGCCACCCCGGAGATACAGACGTGTGCCCGTGTCCAAGGGCGTTCCACAGTTTAAGATATTTGTCCGTCCAATCCCAGATCTATCCGCCCCCCAGATCCTCCCAGTTCTGCCCCTGGTTCTGCCCCCGGCACGCCCCTCTGGAAATTGAGTTAGGGGGCTCTAAGGCTCCTTCGTCTTGGTCTTCATCACAGCACGTCCAGCCCTTGGAGCTCCTCTGAAGTTCGGGGTTTTGAGGGATGCTTTGTTTGTTGGTGTATCTTGTTGTTGAGGCCTGGGTGCAAACGTTCCTAAACAGAAAGAAGGCCTACCTAAACAAGGTAAGGAATTTAGAAAGTTAGCTATGAAATGGGGTAATAGGGGTGGGTAAATGTGTAAACTACTGTGCTAAAGGGTGAGCTAACTACAGCTACTTCTAAAATCTGCAAAAAGCTAAAAATCGCGAAAATTCATAGGCACCAGGACGACCTCACATTACCCCGTTCATGCCCCAGGAGCTCACCTGCTCCTGCACCGCATCGCGGCTCTCCCAGTGACATCGGGGTGTCCCCAGTGACATGGGGGTGTCCCCAGTGACATCATCACCCGCCAGGCTCCAGCCCCCTCCCTGTTACCCCCCCCTCGAGAAGGCACAGAACGAGTCAAACTGCCCTGGGCAGCAGCTCATTGCTATAATAATTTCGTTGGCAAACGTACCCTCCTCCCAAAAAAGAGGGCTCTACTACAAAAATAAAGGCAGGGCAGCCCCCCAAAGGGTTGAAGTCCCCTCCCCAGCTCCTGTCCCCGCGGCACAGGGGCAACGTGTCCGAGGGCGGTGCCTCGCCTCCCGCTCAGGCTCCGCTCCGTCCTGCGCTCCAGCAGCGCCAGGAGATGTCTCGCCCCTTCCCCGGGGCTCTGCTGGGGGGACATCTCCCGGACGGGCTGCGGGGCACGGCTGGACCGGGATGGGAGCCTGGACTCCCAGACCCATCCAACAGCTCCGGCCCTCGCGCCGCTGCTGCTCCTCCTGCTCGGCCAGTGGGGCTGAAAGTCAGGAGTGAAAATTTACAGAGTAAACTGAAAACAACCCCAAATCTCAGTAACTCGCTTCGTAGTGAAAAGCTGTGCCTCTGTTTACATACGTCCAGTAAAAATGCTCCTGCTGGAGGAGTCTTGGATTTTCCCTCGGCATTAACTGAACTGGCACAGCTGCAAACTGATGTCATATTCTTGCAGGGTTGCTGGGAGGGATTTGGGGGCCCAAGGAGGTTTTGGGGGGTACTTGGAGGGGTTTGGGTGGGCTTGGGTTTGCTGGGATAATTTTGGTGGTTCTCGGATTGGTTTTGGGGATGTTGAAATATTTTAGGGGGTGCTGGGAATAGCCTAGGGGTTCTAAAATGGCTTTGTGGGTTCTTAGGTAGCATTTGTGGCTGGTTTGAGGTGCTGGGGTGTTTGGAATCCTTGGAGGGTTGGGGGTCTCACCTTTGGGGTTGGCTGTAGCAGGTGAAGTCAGGGGGGGCCTTAGCACAGCTCATCTAAGGTCAGGGTTTGGATCACTCAGAATAGGTGTCGAGGTGTACCTGGTTTTTTTAGGGCTGCCTCTGATTTCTTTTTGGTGTGCTTGTCTCTATGCATTTGGATCAGAGCTGCTCTGCCAGGGCTGCTGACTTGATGGTAGGCAGAATATGCCCTCAGGGCCCCTCAAAACTCCTTACAAGCCACCAAGAGCCCCATAGTCCCCTGCAAGACCCTCCAGGATCCAACCAGCACGTGTGGGACGGGGATACTTGGGTACATCCCACAGCCTGGCTGGGGGGGACGATGGCAGGGGGACCCTCCCCAGGTACCAGGACCCCCCTGTGGCCCCCTGAGTCCCAGTGCCTCCCAGTCACCTCCCAGTGACAGCTAGCTCTTCCCAGTCAACCACTAGTGCATCCCACTAATTCCTGGTGCCACCCAGACCCCTTGGTTCCTGCCTAGTTCTGCTCAATCCCCCACCAATGCCCCCCAGTGACCTGGAACTCCAGCCTCTGGACACCACCATAGATAGAAAGAGATCAATGGCCTTGAAGTGATGTAGAAAAATGGCTTGTGAAAAGCAATAACCTTATTGTTATGAACAAGAATGTGCATGAATTTGCTGTTAAACCCCCGAAACGTTGCTGGGTTAAACTTCATTTCTCTCCAGAGACATTGGGGACATTTGGGACATCTGGGACATCAGAGACATCAGGATTATCTAGGACATTTGGGATATCAGGGACATCTGGGACACTTGGAATATTTGGGACATCAGGGAATGAGGGAAACCTCCTGAAGTCCCTTCTGCTGCCATTGCACTTTCTTTTCTTTACCTGAATGCCTTTCAGCTAAACAATGTGCCTTTAATTATTTTTGACCCCTGGTCCCCATTTCACTACAAATGTACCAGAATTATCACAGCCTTACATGATACTGTTGATATGGTTATCTGGTTCTGAATAGCCTTGCTTCCCCAGACTCCCTGTCATCATTCCAGACTCTACTCTGCCCTTGGTGTAATCAAGGCCAAGGAGGTTCTTATCTTATGTACTGATATTTTACATATCAGATCAATGGGATATGCTTTGCTTTCTTTCAGTAGCCCCTAAAACCCCTCCATGGTAATGTCCCTGTTCTGATACTGGCTGTTAGTGCATCGGTGCGGTCCTACTTCCTTTCCAGAATATCCCTGTGCTTCTGTCTGAGACATTCTGTAGCCCATTTCATAGCTCTAATATTAAGCCACCATTCTCAATTATACCTTCCTCAGAATATCTTTTTACCTCTCTCGTTTACAGCCCTCGTGCTGGCACATACCATGCAATAATCACACTTTTTCAATGCCTCATTATCTGCTAAGCAAAACTGTACTGTCAGCATCTATTCTTTATCGTTCTTCTAGCTGATAACTGGTTTTAATTCCTCCAGTAAAATTAAAGCATAGACCCAGTGCCAATGACTCTGTGGTCTTGAACTTTGAAGCAGGAACGTTTTTAAAAATGATAAACATCTACTTCCATTTCAGAAAAACTTAACTATTAAAATAATGTGTAGGAGTTCAAGTGACTACCTCTCCTACCCCCTCTATCTTCTCCTGAATTGGACATGACCTCTGAAAAGGAACATTTCTTTCCATTTGTCTTGCTTCAGTAGTTTACAACAAACCTTTGAACAGTGAGAATCTTGTTTATTCCCGGACACCTCGTTCTATAAAAGGCTTTTCTCAGACTGGCACAAAGACTACTGAAATCAGCCATCCTGAATCATCTGGACAAAATATGAAATTCATTGTTTCTTTCTTCATTCTCTTCACCCTTACTGCTCTTCAGAATGCAGGTGAGTGATTTTCAAAGATTCTGCTGCTTTTATCTACAAACTTTTTTAACTTCTGAACTTCAGAATACACACCTCGGTAAGAAATTGCTGATACCATTTGTACCAGCTAAAGCAAAGGCACACAAGTCAGCTTTTACCAGCATGGTGTCATTTTCATTTCCTTCCTCTGTAATTTCCAGCAGGTCGGTGGATCTTCTCTGTAAGTAAACAGACAATCTGGAGAATGCAGTAAAAATATTTAAAGATAGAAAAACTTTCTAGCTCCCTTTACTGAACAAGCACTTCTACCTCCCTTCTTCCCGTTTCCCCATGCTTGTTCTTCACCACCCACCTTGAACCCTGCCTTTCTTTTTATTTGTGTCCTCCCAAATAAGCAACCCTCCCCTAATAACTTTTTGATAATTGGTTCCAAATTTTACAACAAGAAAGAAATTTCAGTAGCTTTTAATAATCTCGTATTGGAGCACATCTTGTTGCTGATATTAACTTTCCAAGAGCTTTAACCTTCTGTTCTTATTGATTCCCTTCTAGGGTTGATGGTGAGGGAACCCCATTCTGATATGTTTAAGACTTAACTCTCAGAAATAAATATAATTAGTGACACTCGCTGAAGGGCTGCTCTGGAGATTTATCTGACTCTTGCATGTAAAATTACCCATGAAAGTGATGAAATTATGTAGTGGCTTGGAGGTAAATAAGTGTATTTTCCTATTCAAAATGGAGCAGCCCTAACATGAAGGTGATTACAGCCTTCACCTAAATACATTCCTAAAATAGCATAACCAGCATACTTTATTGATTTACAGTAATCCTTTAGATGATATACTTTTGTTTTAGAGAACATCCAGAAAAGTTCAATAACATTCCTATCTATATGTTTTTTATTTCCTTTAACAAGGAGCTCAAGACTCTTGCTCACACCAATGTGGGGAGCTGCTCAGTACCTGTTCTTGCCAGGTGACATGCCAGTCCTTGGGGAATTGCTGCCCTGATTATAAAGAATTTTGTCTTCAGATTTCTCCGTACTCAGGATCTCTGATGGGAGGCAAAGACTTTTTGATTGAAAATACAGCTTTTAATACCTCTTCTGTGCTAACATGCAGGTGGGCCATGATTTTATATAATCTCACTTTCCAACTATAGGTAAATACCATGAAACAAGACTAGTCTGTACAGGAGTGAAAACTTTGTAAAGTTGTTAGAGTCCTGAAACACACAAAAGTTCTGCTGAACCTCACCCTCAAGGGTACATTTTGACTGTATTTCTACACAGGATCATTTCTTTTAAGTCAAGTTATTGTGTGATACAATCATTATTCTGCTAATTTATAATTTCTCCCTCCCCCAGTAATTAAATAGTAAATTGAAGGCTTGTAGACTGCTGTGTATTTGTGCAGTGCACAGCAGGTTCCACACTGGTGAAATAAGCACAAACAAATTTTTTCAGTTTATATTCACTGCTACGAGCAAAACTTGAACTTGAACAGATGGGACTTTAAATGTTCTGCTCAGGACACAAGGTTGCTTGATGAAACACAACTGAGACATTCAGAATTTTCCTTCTCTCAATGGTGCCACTGAAAAGTGTTTTCAACACCTACAGGTTCAAGCAGGAAATCAAAACCAGTGGCTATACTGCTAAGGATGGAAAAGGCCACTGCATCTCCCCGTTGCTTTATGAGACTGGTTTCATCCCTTTTGAAGTTTCTGTAGATGATGGGAGGACGTTCCCCTACTCTGGAACTTGGCTATCAGGTGACATTTAAATTTACACCATTCCTCTTCTTCCTGTATTCTTCCTTGTTGGATGCAAGTTTACATAAGCCTTCCCTTTTTGATCATTTTTCTTCTTCTTTAACAGGCCTAGGAGAAGTAATTCTTGCTGTCCTCATGCTAATTCATCTTTTGAGAGATGAACTTTTATGGCAATTGAGTTCTGCTGCTATACAGTAGCAGCAGCAGCATTAACTCATAAAAAGTCCTGCCTAAAAATGAGGTTGACCAAAACAGTTACCTTTTTGTCACTACTTCTATTAGAAAATAACTGCTCTGTGGTGTTCAAACATTAGTAAGGGCTCAGCTTCAGCTTACTCTCTTTATGTTGTGCATACTCTACTGTGTCAAACATACACAGGGGAAACACTACTACATCTTAAATAACATAGTAGCACTTTTTCAGAACTATGCAAAGCAAAAATGTCATTAGTCCTTTTTTTCTGCTCTGTAATGCAGTACATCACAGCAAGGTTTCAGATGAAGAAAAATGTACTTTGGTGAATGAGACAAAATGGCAATACTATGGTACTCCCAACGCTTATGGAAACTTAACTCTTACCTGGACACATCAGGCACTTGCAGAAACCCACGTCAACATAGAAGTCTGGGGATACCATGAAACAGGTAAAGCGACACTTTTCCTACCTGTGCACAAACATTTATTGTAAGTTATTGCATGATTTATGTGCAGAACTCTGCAGAGCATGTGACCCCTTTCACTGAGGCCTCAAGAAGAGATCTGCAAGTATAAATAACTCATGACAGTAATGTCAGCTTTTCCTCTTCATTTACTTATGTGGAGACATCTAATTTCAGTCTCGTGGTAATTGTTCTTTTCCAGTGCCCAAAACCATTTTCCTCCTCTGTGTGACAGGTGACAGTTACTCAGAAAACTGGTTGGCTGAATGGAAATATCTTTATACTTTGACCAGAGAAATCCCCAATACAGGGAAATTTACTTTCACTCCTGTACCTGCTGAAGGAAATTACAGTACGTGGGACTTCGGAATTTTGAGGATTACACCCAGCAGCTATTCTGATGGGCAGAGGCAAGTGCATCACAGCTTTCATTAATCATAGGTACCTTATTATTGCTTCCTGAAGTAAAGTTGATATATCCTTCAGCATTTAAAACTGGGACTCAGGCTCCATTTCACATGAAAAAATGGGGAGAGAATTGGAAGGGCAGAAGTGGGAAAAACTCATGGGTTTTTCCCATGTTTATTAAGAGGGGCATGGGCAGAGGGAGTAAGGCAAAGGCAATCAGTAACCACCTGCCACAAGCAGAGCGATGCACACTCAGTCACCCCGTAGGGGCTGCTTTGGAAAAACTGCTGTAGTTTTATTGATGGACATGGTATGGAATGGGGTATGGAATATACCTTTGTTCAGTTTGGATTGGCTGTCGTGGCTGTGTTCCCTCCTAGCCTATTGACAAGCCTTAGCCTGTTTCCTGGGGGACAGCATGAGAAACACAGAGGACCTTGACACCGTGCAAGCACCGTTTGGCAGTAACCAGAACACTGTGTGTTATCACAGTTGTTTGGTCACAAAGCTGAACCACAGGACCCTATGGGCTGCCTGCAGAAAATTACTGCCCCCCAGCCAAACCCAGTACCCTCAGCAGACTCAGATCTGCCGATTTTTTTGTCACACCTGTAGAGGAGTCCCTAACTGTGGAACTTCTGTCACTGCAGCCACAGGCCTTCCTCTGCATTTAAATTTTTTTCTATTTTGTATGCAGCCTTTGCATTCCTACAGATTTCATGACCACTTCCTTTTATTTCATTGTATATTTTCCCATGATTTTTGGTGAATTACCTCTGTAAGTGCTCCATACATATTCTGACCTTGCCTATCCCTCATAATTCTTCCACGTCTGCAGTTTTTGATGTAGATGGTGTAGATTCTGTGAATATATAAATGCCACCTCTTCAGAGTTCGAACATGTTGCTAATATGTCAGAACCTTCTTGAGCATTTAGGAGTCACTACCCAGAGAAGGGTAACCTTTTCTCCTTCTTGAGGGATTTTTATTATGCTTTGTATATGATACTTTTTCATGGGTAGAAAGCAGAGTAGCTTTGGAACATTTCATGGATTTTTGGAACATTTCATGGATTCTGAATGGTTTTTCCCGGTCTGTTGCCATTAGCCCTGGTACTACTGGGGCACAGGGTTATGTTTTGTTAGAGAATCCAGATGTTCTTCATTCTATCCTAAATAGAACTACAATGTCAAAAGGCATGAATAGAAAGCCTGTCTCTAAAAGGATTCAGGTAAGCCAGAATCATGAATATTGAAATGTATTCTGATTATTTTGTACTTGCTGCATGCTGCCCTCTCACTTTCTGAATTTGGAAAATTTTGATTGGCCATAACATTTTGCAGGAAAAAGAAAACAATGGGCTTTGTAATGAAATAACACTTTGCAAGTTAAAAGATACTTCATAATTATAGTTAGTGATTTGACAGTGTTACTGTCAAAACAGTGCTTGTTCAGCTCTCAGATCTATTTGGCTCTTTTTTTTTTTTCCCAGCAACATTCCATCACTCTGGAGCAATGAGCATGCATTGGCTTGGCACCTCGGGAAAGACTTCAGGGATGACCCAAATGCATGGGCAACTGCAAAATGTATGGAATGGGACAGAAAGGAAGAGAAGCTTCCAAACTTCAAGGAAGAAATTATAGACTGCCCTTGCACTTTGGCACAGGCAAGAGCTGACACTGGCAGGTTCCATGTAAGTTATTGATTGATCCCTTTGGCTTCTGACAGTTCCAAGTAGAAGCTTAGGGAATGCCATACTCCACACACCTCCCTGTTCCCTCTCTAAACGTCATTACAAGGCAATTAAATTATGTTTAAACTTGCACCAGTAGCATGTCAAATAGCAGAGGCAAATACAGCTTATTCAGGTAGTATGAATAAAAGAAGTGCCCGTAGGACAGCAGATGGAAATTACCTTCAAACAGGGAATTCAGACAGTAATTCCAGTGGTAGACAGAAAACACCATGGAGGACAGTGAGCTCTGTGGAGCTGAGAGCAGGGTTGTCTTCTTCAAGATCCTGCAGGATGGCAGTCTGTGTTCATAGGTGATATCCTGGGATGGAAGAAGCAGGCCACATTTCTTCCTAGTATGTCAGACTTCACTACAGGCCCTTATGCCTTGTGCTTCAGAGCTCAAGTCCAGAGCCATAATCCATTATTTCCTTTCTCCTGCTTCCTTCCTCTTTCTCAGCTCCACTGTGTAACAAGGAACTGACAAAAGCTAAGAAATCAATTGCCATTTAATCTACACTTTCAGTTGCAGTGCTGATCTGAGGACCAGTTGAGGGGAGCTTTGTCTCCTATTTGTGATAACAAATGGTGGCAGTGTGTTTATACATATTAAAAAAAAATTAGGTAGATTTTACTACCATCTTATTCTGGTTATGAACCTCCAAATTTCATGTGTATTCCAAATGACACAGTTAAAAGCATATGAAGGAAAAAAAATAGATCCACTGCACTGCCTCTGTCTAAGAACATAGGACAAACTTTTAGTCTGTTGTGATCTGTGTTTGTTATATGCTTATAGTTGAATCCCATCTAGCTGCTCTTGTTCTTCAATGTCTGTTGTAATAGACTGCAAAATGCTCAGCTTAAGCCTGTTGGCCCAAATACTACAGTATTAAATTCACTGTTTTTCCTGTCATTCCATGCTATTCAACACACAGCCTCAAACAGTTCGTGTAGATTTTACACATATGTCAGATACAAAGGGTGAGGGGAGGATACATAGATGGAAAGGACAACGGGGAAATATCCCCATTAAATGTGAACATTGATCTTTTTCAGACAGATTATGGCTGCAACATTGAGAAGGGGAGTGTGTGTACTTATCACCCTGGTGCTGTGCACTGTGTGAGAGCCATTCAAGCCAGGTAGAGAAAATTTTTTGAACTGCATTTTTTTTATTCCATCTCAGAGACAGCAGCACCACAGAAGGCACAAAGGTCTCTGGCATCTTAACTCAGGTTCATAGCAACCACTGTTTCCCTCTTACTCATATACTGACCCTCACTGCTGAGATGAAGTTAAGGCCTTAGGTTTAATAAACAAGAAATTGCAGCATGTGAAACCTTAGGATACCTAAACAGGAGCTAATGGTTAGAATAGATCTGAGTAGCCCTAATTAAGCCTTTTCTGTGTTGGTCTAATTAAGTTCAACAAGTTAATCTTTGCACTATTTCTGTAAGAACAACTTCAAAGAGTGGTATGTTCGTGTAGCTATAAGGCCTAGAGAAGGCCTTTTAACCAAGTCCTTCCTTCCTGCCTTGGTTAAAAACCCTTCCCTCCCTGTCCCTACTCTGGTCTAATTTATAAGAACCAAGAGGGGCGGGGTGAAGTCTAACTGGGCATCATACAAAGTTTACCAACCGAAATGTTTAGCTGTACCCATAAAAAGGCAATAGGCAACCCCTAAACACAAAGGAACCTCACAGAGCTGAATGATGATTTTCTTGCTGCTTCTCTCCATCAGTCCCCAGTATGCAGCAGGACAGCAGTGTTGCTATGACTCCACAGGAACACAGATCCTCACACATGACTCCACGGGAGGCAGCACACCCGATCGAGGCCATGACTGGGGTTCACCACCTTTCCTGAAGCCTCCCCGGATACCTGGCTTTTCCCATTGGCTTTATGATGTTATCAGCTTCTATTACTGCTGCCTGTGGTCTGATAATTGTCAGTTCTATATGAAAAGGCGTCCCTCTAGTGACTGCAGGACGTATCGCCCACCTCGAGCTGGTAAGGGCTTCATAATTCCCTTATGGAGTATCGCCTTTTGATACAGTGTTGGCTTTTAGAATACTTGTATATGTACATATATTAGTTGACAATGGAGAAGGTACAATGTTCTGTGGAAAAATTCCATGGAATGTTTCCATTGATCTGTCAGTAACAAAATCTGTATGTGTTTTTTAGTTGTCCTGCAAGATTTTCTGCCGTTGAGTATCTCATTAACCCCTGGAACATAGATAGCCAAAGCTTAGTAGTCAATGCCCAAGACTTTCTGCCATCACTGAACACTTTTTCATAAAGAAGATGGTTAGAGATGGTTTAAGACAGGTAGGCAGTGGCTAGAAAAGCTGTCATGTAATTCATATGAAATAAGGAAGTTTTACCATTTACAGTGTGTCTGTTGCTCCTGCCCCTTGCTTTGAAGTCCTCAAGTCTTGCCATATCTCTACTGCTGCCACATGTCTTGCCTTCTATGCTGCTCGGATGCTGAGGTGTCCAGCAGGACATGGCCTCCCATAAATAAGGAAAGTGCAAAGAGGCAGCAGTTTGCAGCAGGAAGAAAGGAGAAAACTGCAGAGGGCACTGCAGTAGGTAGCTGGGGGTCACAAATGAGTGGTTTGCCTGCTTAGAGAAACCCCATCAAAGGTTTTGGAAAAAGCAGCCTTTTAAAATGCAGCTCTGAATGTTGGCCAAAGAATATGAAAGTAACTGGAATTACATTTCTCATTGTTCAAGGTTCTCATGGCTGTTCCTCATATCCCATTTACCATGGATCAGATCAGCCTTGCATTTTATCCTTTGTTTAAATGCTATTCTTCGGATCACCACAATGAGATTTATTTTTATTTCTCATGAACTTAACAGGAGTAATGGGTTGTGATTTTTGCTTGTTCTTATTTCTCATTTTGCTTTCAAAAATAGCATCTGCTTTTGGGGATCCTCATTTCTTCACATTTGATGGTCTGAACTTCACCTTCAATGGCCTAGGAGAATACCTGTTGGTAGAGTCTGATCTCACATCCCTAAGAGTGCAAGGGAGGACACAGCAGGGTCGCCTTCCCAATGGTAAGTTGGCAAGAGAAAGCAGTGATGACAAATGAAAGCTTCTGAGGTTGCTTGATTTGCACTTTACAGCATTCCTTCTGTCGTCTCTTTTTTGGCCATTTGTGAAAGGTCACCTTTTTGAAGATAATCAGAAGGCTGACAACAACCTAGGGCAGAAGAAGCTTTCTGGAGGTACCTGTGGCCTTCACAGTTTGAAAGGGCAAATTGCAAACCAGCCTGTAAGAAGGAGACTGTCATACAGCTGCATTTTAAAGTGAGGGAAAAGTAGAGTGTGAAAGAGCATAATGGGATCATGCTTCTCATAAGGCTGAAAAGATACTTTTGTTTATGCTTTTCCTGTATCTAGTGCTATTTTGTGGTGCATAAAATAACAGACTTGGCTCAGTAAAGAATATCCCACCTGGCCTTAAGGATGCTCTTCAAGGATTTGGTACTTCTGGTACAATTATATGGATGAACTAAAAATTGTCTGTGCATTTCAGCACCCATGTAGATATACAGCTTATACTGAATATCACATTGGATAGGACAGAGATTCTCAAGGAAATGTTTTGCCCTTGATAGGTTTTACTGTGTTTATGGCATAAGTAGCATGAGTCACTGAGCAGTTTCTTCTGAAGATCAGTTTCTTAAATTTTTGTTTATTCTGTTTCCTTTTTTGTCATGCCCTCCCTGAAATCATCTTCAGTTTTCCCAGACCTTACTCACAGGACTGAATGTACAAGCAGATCAGTCAGCCTTCTTATATAGTATAGCCACTGCCATTAAGATGAAGAATTTAGAGTTTCCAGTCTTTTCTAGCATTAAACATTCTGCTTTCAATGTATTGGAAGGAGATGTATACTGTGGGGTTTTATATGACTTATATGCTTAGCCGTTCCCTTAAATATAAATAATTATATTTCATTATTTTTAGGAAATATCTGTTTGAGGTTTTTTTTTCCTGTATTGCTATAACCTTCTATATTTACTTTATATCATGTTGAGTATTTTAGGGGATTGGTTTTTTATTTGGAAGGAACTGGAGCTCAGGGGACAGGCTTGTCTGCAGTGGCCATGCAGGAGAACAACTCTGATGTGATTGAAGTACGGTACTCAGAGGATTTGAATCTGGAGGTCCTGTTAAACCAAAAGGTTCTCAACTTCTCTGAACAGACCTGGATGGACCTGAAAGGTTAGTTACAAATATCAGCCTTGTAAGCTATTGTATTCCAGTGGAACCCATGTACAGTTAAAAATATCTCTAGATGCATGCATTTCAACTCTCTTTTTAGCATCCTTTTATGAAAACAGCCTGCAGGTCACAGAAAAAAATATGTATGAAGTAAACAGAGAACAGGCAGTGTCCCAACTCATTAGAATTTATTTTATTATTACATGACTTTCTTCAGTTGCTGCCAGATTGAGGCTGAATCACTGGTAGTGCACTGTTGACATGCACCTTTGTGAAAGAGAGAAAACTGAGAGCAGGGGGTAGAATGCCCTTTCCATCCAGTTTGCCCACCTGGCCTTTTCTTTATGCTAACCCAGTGCCCGGATTCATCTGGCTTTTGAGACTGTTGACAGGCACAGTATCAGCAGGAGTATAGCAGGAATGTAGCCACCAGAATTATGGGCTATACATCTCCTTCCAAATAGCCATGGATCAGGGATGCTACAGGGAAACACGCTGTGGCTGTCTGTGTTCCCATGGAGAAGTGTAGCAGAGTCATGGTTCAGGTGAGCACATCAGAACATGCATTGCTCATCACCAGCTAACTGGCAGCACCTAAGCTGTGTTCAGGAAGAGGCAGAGCCATCTGGTTTGCCAGCAAGGAAGAAGGAGAGGAAAGCTGTGACTACTGAGAGTGATGCTGCCAGCTCACAGCCACTCTCTGATGCAGTCATTTCATATCTTAGAGCTTCTGGTCTGGGACACTGGCAGAAGGCAGTGCATCTTATATCAGCAGTGGACCTTTCTTTGCTACTGCTCTGTAGTAGCCATCTTACTGTAATTGTAGTATGAAGGTGTGGCTTTCCTTTAAATGCTTCTCAGTGTAGCCCAAAGTGGAAGGGAGGAAAAGCTTTATGAGAAATGGTTATAACTGATGATGATTTTAAGTGATGCTAAAACACAACAGTTTGTTCACTATGGATAATTAGGTATTTTGTCCTCTTCCTCTCATTGTTATAGGTCTCTTTCTCCATTCTACACCTGATCAGAACATCACAGTGATGTTCTCTTCTGGGTGTGGAGTGGAAATACGGGGAAATGGAGGATTTCTGACCCTGACAGTTCTGCTCCCAGAGAAGTTCATGAATCACACACAGGGTCTCTTTGGGGTAATGAATGGCAATACAGAGGATGAATACACCTTCAGGAATAAAACCACCCTACCAGTTCATGCAAGTCCCCAGCAGTTGTTTGAGTTTGGAGCTAACTGTAAGTAATTTCTCTGGTCTATTATTACATTTTCTTTACAAATTCAAAACAGCTTGTGATTGAAAGGCTAGGAAATGAAGTCTGTGCCAAGCAATCAGTACTGGGAGGAGAGAGTAAGAGAAATATACTCTCCTCTACCCAAGTGGGTATGTGCAGGCAATGTTACATATGAATCTCTCTCTCTTTCTTTCTCTGTCTCCCAAGGGGCTATTGAGAATGGAACTTCTCTCTTTACTTATGACACAGAGTTCTTACTGAACAATTTCTTTTATGGGGAGAAGCACAGTGCTTCCTTCCTACCCGTGTTCTTCCCTTATGAAGACCCTGCTGATCCCCTGGTAGAAGAGATGGTCTCACTCTGTGGCTCTGACCCGTTCTGCAGATTCGATGTCCTGACAACAAGAAGCCTTCAAGTGGGAAATTCCACAAGACTATCTCATCAGAATCACAAGCTGCTGGTAGAACATCTGGAGCCAGGTGATACAACGTTCCTCAAAGCATCATTATAGAATCCCAGAATCTGAGTTGGAAGGGACTCACAAGGATCATGGAGTCCAACTCTTAAGTGAATGGCCCATACAGGGCATCACTACAGTTATTTTTATAGGGCATCTAAATAGTTAACAATGTTTGAGGAGGCTTTGCTTAACTGTAGGTTCATGCACCTGTAAATACTCTTATCTGGAGGAATTGTCCTTGTACCAGGAAAACTCTGCACTGGAGGAATACTTAGGCAAACACAAAATATATTTCTTTCCATTTCTTCCTACACCACACTGTAGAAACTTTATCTTCATTTTCTATGCATTCACCTGTAGTCCTCAGACTTAAAAATAATAATAATTTTAAAAATATCAGAAGTATTTTCATTCAGATTGCCTAAAAGTCTTTGTCTTTCCATGAGTAGCCACTAAAATGCCATTTGAATCATTGTAATGGAGATTTGCTAGTCCAAATCAAATATACTTTCACCAGATATGTCTCTTTTACTAGTGATCTCTTGTGGCTGGCTGGACCATCCAATCAATGGAACAAAGAATGGAACTAACTACCTGCTGGGCTCAACCATCATTTTCCTCTGCAGTCAGGGCTATGAACTCACCGGGTCAAAGGAAAGAACTTGCCAAACATCGGGGGCCTGGTCTGGAGACACACCCAGTTGCATCCAGAAAACAGGTCTGTTGTCTTTTAAATGTTACATGTTGTCATAAAATCATTATCACACATAAGGCAATCTCAGTGCACCATGATGGCTCTTAACAACAAAAACTTCTTTTACTTGGGAAAATGTTGGACATAAGATCTCTGGATTTCCAGAGAGAGTAACATTCAAATCTAAATAACAGGTAATTTATGATGGGTTTATGGGTTTTGTTGGGGCTTTAAAATTTTTTAATATTTTAAAAAATTATTTAATCTATCTACTCTTTCTAAGGGTTTAGGGCTACAAGCTTCCCTTTCTGTAGGGTTGGCTAGGAACTGGCAGGCATGCTTCTTGAGTGGATGACCTAACATAAATTTCAAAATCACTCTTAGAAAAACAGGAAAGCATAGTACTTAGCTAAAAAATAGAAAATATGGATTATTGGAAACCTCTAGTATCCACATTTGAGCTACTTTTCAAGTATAAATGATGGCACAGCCCCCAACCACTTAGTGTCATCTTTCATTCTGTCATGACTAATACAGTTTTAACTTCCTTTGCAACTAACTGGGGCAAACATATATCCAGTCTGAGCCATCTGAGGGGTGAGTTATGAAGCCACACATTATAAAATGAGCACTTGAAGAGAAACTTTACAGAAAAGGACCTGGGGGCAACTGGCCCTGGGTGGTCCTGGGCAACTGGCCCTGGGTGGTCCTGTTTGAACAGGGGAGTTGGACATCATGACCACCAGAGGTCCCTTCCCATGTCAGCTGTTCCATGATTCTGTGAGTTGAGAGCAGACAGAGCCCACACTTGCTGAATGCTTTCACCCTTTTTTTCTAAAGGGTTATGTTATCTCAAAACATAATGCATCATTCTATGGCAGCAAAACTATTGTAATGATGTAATGTAATGAATGATGTAATAGTATTTAGGACAACTAACAAAATTTTATTATCTTTCTTGTGTTAGTCCCATTAGATTAACAATTAGCCTGGACTTTTGGATTTAGTAGCAGTTAGGCTGTCTCTATGATTTACAGAAAACAACCCAAAATTTTCCTTTTAATCATTCACCACATACACTCCAAACGTCCTCAAGATGGCAATATTTCAAAGCACCAAGGTGATGCAAGGCCAGATGGCACGTTTGAAGCACTTTTAATGCTATGTTAATAGTTCCCAAAAGCACTCATAATTCATACCAAGAGATTCTCCATCAAATAGTTCATACCAACAGATTCTCCACTCTGAGCACCTTCCAAAGAAATGTGCAATGTGCACCTCACTTCAGCAATGAATTCCTGTCATGCTGACACATTTCATCAGCCTCTGCTGGCCTGTACCAATTGCTTGTACGTTTTGAATGCAGCTCTGCACGTTTAGTGATATTTGTAAGATGAACCGCAGTGAGTTTGGGCAGCAGACAAATGTGCAAAGGCCAGATCTTAAAAAGCCAGTGGCAAAACACTCTGCCAAGCTGAAAGCTAAGAACATTTTTCCACTGCTGCCATCAACCACATACATGGTGGCTAAGAGCCAATCAGTCTCAATAAGCAAAACGGATGCTGACATTTACATTAGAAAAAGGGGGCAGAAAGCCAGCCCTGAATGATCAGAGGGAAGGAGCTGGGAAACATGCAGTGATTAATTGCATTCAGAATGATGGAGACGTGATGCACCTTTATGGATAAGCAAACAAACCCCACAGTGCTGTGCAATGGTTTCCTGAAAGATGACAAAGAACAACAAGGTATGAAAGAATTTTATTGATCTGATTGCAACAAAGACCTTCCTTACTATTTGATATTATGAAAACTGGATAGGAAGAGAGACAGAAACAAGAAAATTTATGCCAGTTATTTTGCAAAGTCCACTTCAGTATTTGAAACTTCAAATACAAATTATGCTGTTGAGCCTGCATATTGCTGCTTTTGAGTTTTGCTTTCTTGAATTAAAATTTCCATGGAAGTCCTCTGCTAATAATTATTTTGCTATGCTTCTAATTACAATCCCACTGCAAGTCTCGCCAGTACCACAGACACCTCTCTTCACACAGTATCACAGAGGAAGAACAAAGAAGCCATCCAAGCATAACCAAAAAGGAGATTCTAGTAAAATCACAAGTAACATCCAGCTAAAAATCAAAATCTTAGAAATATATGGACAAAGGATTGAAAAAAATCCAGTTTCAGGGGTTGGCAGTTCTGCATAAATATTGTACATTCACGATGATGATTACATATTATCCACTAGCCACCCTTTCTTTGAGTTACAACAGCTTTTACAGCCACCTGTTCCAGCAGTCAAATGCAGAAGTTCTGTGAGTTCCTGATCTGTACCAGTTTCAGAGAATCACAGAATAGTTAGGGTTGGAAGGGACCTCTGGAGACCATCTAGTCCAACCCCCATGCCAAGGCAGGCAGTTTGTTCCACAAATAAAAAGAACAGAAAAATTGTATGTACAATTTCAAAAATCATCTTGTGACTGCATTCAAACAGATATGAATAAATGTATCAAAGTCTTCCTGGGTTTTTTGTCATTGGTCTGTTTTTCAGCTATTGAACAACTAATTCTTCTTGGCTGTGTATTTGGAATAGTTGGTGTTGCAGTCCTGGCACGTCTGACTTTTTTATGTAGAAAGGAGAGGTAAGCCTCAATTAAACTGAAAACACAAATGAGCCTCCTAAAGAAATAGCAACTGTTATGACCTCTTCATTAATTTTTCTCATCAACAAAGAAATCAAACATGGTATTTTTCTGCTACTATCTTTTTTGAAAAACACGTCACTGTCCTTGCCAGGATAATGCCTTCAAACTGAAAGAGTTAGATTGGATATTAGGAAGAAATCCCTGTGAGGGGGTGAGGCCCTGGCACAGGTTTCCCAGAAAAGCTGTGGCTGCCCCATCCCTGGAAATGTTCAAGGCCAGGTTGGATGGGACTTGGAGCAACCTGTTCTAGTGGAAGGTGTCCCTGCCCATGGCAGGGGGTTGGAACTACATGATCTTTAAGGTCCCTTCCAACCCAATCTATGATTCTGTGGTAATTTAAATATTTTGAATCTTCAGTACTGTACAACAGGGGAGGGATAGTGTTCTTCAGGGTTGTATGCACTGGAATTACACAGAACTGGTACTTTTAAAATTGTCACAGTATTACTATTCAAGAAACCCCAATATTCTTCTCACTCTGTTCTAAGGTAACCTTGTTCTATGGTAACTACTTTTACTCATCTTAAGCCTTTGGTTTGTTTGGGTTTTTTTAACTTTGTTTTTTCTTCCAAGACACAAAGGAAACCAGAAACTTGTTTCAGAAGTTCCAGTAGAATAAGAGACAATGAAATTCCAGCGGAGTTTTTAATGAAATACAGAAAAAGCATAGCAGAGGCTTAAATCATCCACAGCAACAAATATCGACTTTCCAAACACAAACAATGGTATCATTTTGTATGATATAATTTGATTTCTGCTATCAATATAATGAGTATTGAATTGTATGGGAAATGCTAATCAAATTCCTGACATTACATCCTGGCAGGCTGAGCAAAAGACAATGTTTCTGAAAGCATTTATATTAGAAATATAAAATTATTTATTCATTACTTATTAGCTGCCATTGCTGTTGCCATTGTTGTTTGTATACAGAGACCATAAACCACAAAAAGAAAATTACAAAATGAGAATGAGTGACCTTGAATACAGTAAGTTGAAATACAAATAGAAAGAAAAAATCTTGTAAAAAAAAAAAAAAAAAGAACTTTGAAAGAAATCTGGGGGATTATCACTGGCAATGAACTTGTTGTCCACGGCCAGTGTGCTACAGTTACAACAAACAGTGCAACTGATGTATACACACATATCGATTGTGTGTGCAACTGATTGGTGGAGAAAGAGGGCAGCATAGTGAATGAAAGTGGTTTTGCTTAGGAATGCTGGAAGACTGAAATGGTCTTTTGGAGATATGGTTGATTTTGTGAGCTTTGTTAGCAATACACTGTTATAAATTTGTAAGCCTTCTTTGTTCCAGTGTCCTTAAGGAACAGAATGCCAAATAAAATGGAATCAAAATTGAGTGAATGGGAGCACAATGGGATCCCAGTCCTTGGAGAGAAGACTGTATGTGTGAGGAGGAACTAAATAATTCTGCATTTATCATTAAAAAGGAAAAAAACCAACATAGCACCAAGCTAACAGAACACTGCTATGGTTTTTCAATATTTCATCAGCTTAAAAAAATTACATTCAATAGGAATTCAGCTCAAAATTATTAAATATTAGAAATTTAACTAATATTTATATTTAAATTTTTGTGTAAAGCCATGCTATTATATGGAATCTTTTTTCTTCTCAAAAAAAAAAAAAAGGAATGTTTTTCTTCTCAAAATCAACCTTACAGCTTTATGTGATGGGAGGTTTCTGCATGCTAAAAGTGAAATATATCCATACTATGTATTGATACAACAGTTAAGGCCTACAAACTGTATTTTATTGCTTCCCCTCTCAGAGTAGAAAATTGCTCTCTCCCTTTATGGGTAATTGAAGGTGCCACTTCATTACACAGCAATGAGGTACAGGTGCTACAAGGGTAACAACGTTTGCCCTCCTTCCTGACAAAGCAACTTTGCTGTTAGTGTGGTTTCTTTCCTGTTGGTTGCTTTTCAGCAAAGCTGTACTGCCATTGCGAAAACGTCTCACAGGTCAGGTAATAAGACTTTGGATATGTTTAGACAATGGCTTGACATTACCACCTTGACATTTTGTCCTTTGTTGTCTGCACGTAGATGAGACAAAACTCTGATAACCCAAACCCTATCTTTATGCATGTGCCTTCACTGTTGTCACAAAGCAACGCTGCTCCTCTTCTTTCGGTTCAGGGGTCTCTTAGCTTCTGTGTTCGTGTTTGTCGCTCTGGACGTTCCACTGTGGGCGTTGGTGTCTCCTCGGGGTTCCGTGTCCGAAGGTTTGGATGTGTTCGCGCGCGTGTGTCCTTGTGCCCCTGTGTGCCCCTGTGTGCCCCTGTCGGCCCGCAGGTGTCTCGCGTCTCTGCCCGTGTGCCAGGCGGTGAGCGGCCTCTCTCCCTGCCTCCCCGGGCGGCAGCTCTGCCCCCCCGGAGCCGAGGGGGGTTTGCAGCCGGGCCGCGTCCGCCCAGCGCGCTGCGGGCACGGCTCCGCCGCCCGCTCATCTCTGTGGGGCCGGAGGTGCCGCTTCAGGTTTAGAGCGACGCCCCGGACAGCAGCGGGCGCGGACACCTGAGCGGAGCCGCCCGTGTCCGCGTCCCTGAGAAAGGCTGCCGTGAGGGAACAGCACGAAGTTTGCAGCGTCCTCTTCCTGTGTCGTGTCCGTCCGTGCCCCGCGGCTCCCGGAGATGAGAGCGGGGCAGCGGCGGAGCGCTCTGCTCCGGCAGCCCCTGAGGGACCCCCGCCGGCCTGAGGGCGGGCGCGGGGCCGGGGCGGCGGCTGAGGGCGCTAGGCCGCGGCTGCCCGGGCTCCTCGGCGGCCTCAGCGGGACACGGGGTGCGAGAGGGCAGAGGGGAGTGACGAGAGCGAGGCGTGGGTCGCTGCTGGGCTGGAGGACTGTGCGTGTGTGGCGGGGGGTCGCCGGGGCCCTGCCTCGCTAACGGCGGGGCAGCCCGGCCTGCGGGGGGAACCCCGCGGAGCCCCTTGGCTGCCCCAGGGCGGACGCCAACAGCCCGGACCCGTCGGTGTCAGGAGTGGAAGCGGCAGTTCTGCGGTCCCGCGCTGCAGCAGGTTGGGATGTCGGTCTCTATCCTTTCCTGTCACATGGCTGGTAATAGGATCCCTCATCTGCCACTCGGCACCTCGCCGGGGCGCACTTACAGGACACATGCTGTAGGGCCTCCGCTTCCCGCACTTTGCGCTCTTCCCGGCCGCCTGCCACCCCCGGAGCGCTGGGGCTGCGTCCTGCGGGCGCCGTGCGGCCCGGCGGCCGCTGCCCATGGAGCCTCCCGCCCTCGCCGCCGTCCTGGCCTTCTCGGGGCTGGCGCTGAGCTGCTGCCGCGAGCCCGTGCAGTCCGGTGAGTGACGCTCCGCGGGGAGCCGGGAGGGGGGCGCGCTGGGGGCTGCCCCCCGCTCGCCTCGCAGGGCCGGGCGGAGGGGGAGCGGGGCAGCCTCGCCCCGAGCTCCGCACGCTCGCGGCTGGGCGCAGCCTCCCGCGGAAGGGCTCTGCCGCCCGGCAGCGCCTCGTCGAGGTCGCGACGACGTCCTTTCCTGCCCGCCTGGTGGTCCCGGGCTCGAGGCGGCTCCTGGAAACACGCAGGGAGTGTTTTTGTGCGGAGTTTGCGGGTGTTTGAGGCGCTCTCTGTGCTTGCTGAGCTGGGAGCTCGGAAACTGTATGGAAGCATGAGGTGAGAGAAAGAGGAGCAGCACATCTCTCTATGAAAGTGGTCTGATAGGTAGATCTGTGGAATGGAGGCATTTGCAGGGAGAAGAGAGTGTGACTCAGTGTGTGTCAGTGGGAAATGAAAAATCCGGTGGCAGCAGGGCATAATCGGGGCTGCAGAGCCAGAGCTTGGAGGGTGGCCGTCTCGCCTGCCTGCGGTGTGCTGTCCCAGCTCCCCGGCAAGCGTGGACTTCTCTGACCATTTAGGTTCTTGTTCAGCCAGGGAGGCTGGAAAGCCTGAAACTTCACTAGTGTGATTTTTCACTTAAAATTTCTCTACGCGCTTTTGTCCTCATTTCATTTGTTTTAGTGACTTCAAGTACCACGGTTCTCCTCTGGTAAACAGTGGCCATTCTTTGCAAGATCTGAAGTGGCAGATGATCACGGTGTCACAGCCATCAGATGCGTGTCCACTCTGGATACATTTTGTGTATTCTAATTGCTGATCCTTCTTAGTATGTAGAACTTGCTCCAGTTCTTCTTGCCATGGACACATACTTGCTCATCAAGTTTTTGTAGATGCACTTTATCCGATTTGGAAAATACTTACATAGACTTTTTTGGGGAATATAAAGCCTTCTACCAGGAAGAGAACTCTTCTGAGTTTACCTTTACCTTCTGGTAAACTCAGAAGTTACCTGAAGTGAGTAAAACATGAAACTACTTTTAGATAACTATTTAGAGAGCTGCCTAGACTGGGATATATCTGGACCATGTCAAACAGTCTGTTCCCAGTACCATTAGGATATGTTTGATGCACACAGTACATATTCCCTTCCACTGCTTAAGTTGAAGAATGTTTGCTTGTAAGGTTTCTGTGCAGAACTGTGGACAGAACACTCCATGTGTGACCATGTCCCTCACAGCAGGCTGCATGACAGCAAGTGGAGGATATATCCCAGTGTGAATGTTTGGTCACAAAGGGGGACAGAGATGCCTGAGCACAAGCAGCTGGGGCAGGGGAGGAAGGAAGAATATATAATGCCTCTGAATGAAGGTGTAGCAAGGGAGAATGGATCTAGAAAGCACTGCCAGGTTCTTTCTGCTAAAGAACCTGAAAACAATGCAAATCTGCATTTCAGCAACAACCTGTAATTTGTATGGCACGTACAAAATCTGCAGAGTTCTTAATCTGTGCAAACTACATCAGGATCTTCTTCTTGACCCTTAATCCCACAGAACTGAAATGGGATCAGCTGTGTCAGGTTTTACTTGAAGCTAGCAGAATTCTGAAATTACTATTGCTTTTGTAAGGCAGTTTGTCATATGGTGTGTTTTTAATACCTATCCTTTTTCTTAAAATGCATGTCTTAATAAGTTTATTGTAAAGTGCAGTCGAAATACTGACTGTGCCACCATCATTTGATAAGAGGAAAGAAACTTTTTGAATTGCTTTATGTAAAATGACTCCAACTGTCAGAAATTAGAGTGGGTTAACAATTGTTTTTGCACATAGTACTGCACTACTTTTCACAGACTGTTTTTGCTTTGCTGTGTGATGTCTAAGTTTCTCTTAATTCAAACACCTGACATTTCTGCATTCAGACACTGACATTTGTTCATTCAAACTTCAGCCATACCACATCTTTTGAGTGAATCAGAAATGAGAGGTGAGTGAATAGATTGCCTAACATTAAAGGGCTGAATTTGGTGAGTTTTCTATTACAAGGACAAAGAGATGGAAATGCCTTTGGCAGTTGTTAGTTTTGGTGAACAAATGTTGTATCGTCAGTGCAATAAGTTATAATTTCTAGTTTCTGTATTTATAGCATGCATTTAATTTTCCTATCAGAAATGTATTGTCAATCTCTTTTTCTTTTCTCTGTTTTCTTTCCATTTAGCAATACTGGGTTACAATGTCTTTGGTTTTCTTCCCAGCTGAGTCTTTCCTTTGAGCTGTTATTTCAGCCTTCTCTAACAAACCTTGTCTCTTGTCACCTTATTCTGCCTATGTCTTGCTGATCCAGAGAAGCAGTTCTAGTTGATATGCCATGAGCAAGTGTCATGGAAATACTCGAAAAAGCAATTCTTTTGTTTCTTCTTGTTTCTAACCAGGCAGATAGAAGATGAAATAGTCAGACACTTGAGCATATCATGCTTGTACATGCATAGAGCATAACTCAAAATCCAGAGCTATGTGAATGGATTTAAGCAGGATGGAGCCAAAGAAGTGGGAGGGAGGCAGGGATTACATGCTGCCAGCTGCAAAATTTTCATTCTTTGTCATATCACACCGTAAAGGTTGTACAACTGACCACTCTCTCCATCCACACAGTGGCTGTGGCCCATCCTGATAAAATTACCAAGGGGATTCAATCTGCCACACTTAACAATGGAACAACAGTTTTAAATCTTCACAAAGAAAGAAAACAAACGGGTGTATTAAGGAACAGAAATTCTTATGGGGCCACATCATGCATTCTTACTTCCAATGATAAAGAATTACGAGACAAGCAAGTGTGTTTGCATCTTGTGGCTGAGGAGCAGCCAGCAGCTGCAAAGCTCTAGCTAATGTAGCATGTTTGTGTTGTGCAAACAGAAAGAAAAGATGTACAAAATGCATCCTTTGAAGCATTTAGAAATAATGGTGACTGCCTCTCGTGCACTTATCTGAACTTGCCTGCTTCCAACATATTCCAGAAAGGGTCAGGCCAGTCAGATAGTGTTTAATGTTATTTAAAAAAAAAAAAAGTGATTAGATTGAAGATTAGCAATCAAAGTTTCACAAGGATAGCAAATTCATGTATATAACAGCTCACACACTGCCAGGGAACACAAGTATGGAGCTTCACATGTCTGTACATTTCCAGGAATGTACATTCTTACAAGACAGACTTAAGTCAAGGTTTGGTCAAATGTCAGGTGGCATAATTCAAATATTCACTGTGGCTACTCTCTGTCTTGGACCAACACTAAATAAGTCTCTCATTCTGACCAGCAAAAATTATTGCATTTGAGGACTTTCAAGAAATGTATGTCTGCATGTATGAATATGTAGAATGAGCAAGATACGATTTTTAAAATACATGTGGAGTGCCCCTACATTGTAAAGGAGAAATGATCAGCTATCCAAGTGCCCTCATAGCATCACATTGGAATTTAACTGTCTGATTTACCAAATGGGGAGTTGTCCAAATTGTTTTCTAGCAATTTTGAAAATAACAATTTTAAACAAAGACAATTCTTTCCTGAGGTTTTTTTCTTTAGCTTATACCAACTGTTGTGTTTTGGGGTTTTTTTAATGTTACAGTATAGGTACACAAGTCTGATGGTTTCAGTGAGGGCTTGTGTTATGTTAGTATAAATTGGAATAGAAAAGTATTGAAATGTAAAAATACTACACTATTTTTTCACTTGGGTAGGTCTAAACCTGCCTTATACTTCCCAGAAGCGTTTATTTTGCATCATAGCATAATATGGAATATTTTTTTCCCCTGACCAATCATATGATAGTATGCAAATGAACTTTTGGTTCAATCGATAAAACTGCATCTTCAAAGAAAACCATTGCAATGCTAAAAATATTTTTAATAATGACCACAGAAGCCATATTTGCGTCTTTCATCTCCTGAAGCTTCTTCTGGTTTTAATCAGTGTTCCCACATGAAGAACTGTGGCAACCTATGATAATAGAATCCCTATTTGCATCTCCAGGGAAACAGAAATGTTCTCATCTGAAGAAGGTAGTGTGGTGTTCTGCCCCTTCCATCCTGGGCCCCTGCCTCTGTTACTGCCGGGGTATCTTGGCATCACTTAAGTGGTTTCTGTCCTTTCCTCTGTGCGTTACTTTCTCATTGAAGTGTTTCTGCTGTCTAATTATACCCTTTCAATCAAATTAGAGACTGCAGCATCTGGTTAGTGCCTGTAACTGTTGCCATCTGCACCTAGATACAGTGCTTTCATTTAAGGAGGAGTGCTCAAATTGCAGTCTCCAGCAAGAACTAGAAGAACAGTTTAGATTGAATGGGAATGACTTAAAACTACTCTTACAACACTGTGCAACCACATGCATCAAGCAGCTGACACCGAGTCATTATTGGACTTGGCACATTTGGTTTCATATCCTTATATTGTGCTTGAGCATTTTTCTGACTGTTCTAAAAGGCTGTAAGAAAAATGAGAGAATGGAGCAGGCAGTTAGTTACAGCATGTAAATTCAATGAACCTTTACTTTTTGGTCCAACCTTGCAGAGCATTTAATGTTCTGGCTATCACACCACTCTAATGAAACCCAAGATTTAAATAGCAGCCACTTTCATTTATCTTTTATTACTTTGCAGATTTTAAAAAGAAAACCTTGCTTTTGGACAGTAGCTGGTAGGATAATTTCTGGCTTGGGCAGGCTAGTTTCTGGTTGATAATTGTCAATCTGTCTGGCCACTAGTCAGCACTCCATGTAGCTTCCAGAATGTAAAGCAAACAAACAAAGCAAGTTAAAGTGGTTTTTTTTCTCTCCAGTGGAATAGGAACAAGTTTGTCATTCTGAGTGTTCAGTCTCAAAAGCTATGTTCAGGCCTCAAACTTGCAAAGTACTCTAAGAAATCATTTAAACCATCCTGGAATCTCCATCTCTTCAGTCTGCAATTTGTAATGTCACTAAATATATGTCTTTGAGAATGCAGACTTTGAAGAATGCTTAGAAGATTTGTAAGTTTTCCTACTTGTCAGCCACAAAAGGAGGAGTGTTTGAGAAGTAGATAGCTGTTTGCTTTGCGTTTCATCTCATTTGCACAGATAAAATGTTTGTATTATTTCTGTCTGTGATAATGTGGCACAAAATGAGAATTTCCCAGGTAACTGGGCCTCTTGCCATTAAGGACTTCAGAGATTAAAGCCAATATTTGGAAGTCCATCGTAGAAAATCACTGGAAGCCAATGCAGACTCTGAAATGTCAGTGATTTATCATCAGTGCCTCATTCAGTAGAAAAGTCTGCACTACCTTAATTTTTCAAACGATTCTAAAGTGGCGCCCATGTGGAGTGCAGGCAGCCATACAGTCCCAAAGTAACAAAGGCAAATGATCATTGTAAGGTCCTTACATTGAAGAAGAAACCGACACAGATGGAAAAAATTTCTACGACAGCTGCTGTTTGATCTTCCAAATGTTGATCTGGCTCTAATAAACCTAATTGCGAACCTGTATCCCACACCGAGCATTCACTCATAGTGGACAATATCCCTAGTCTTGATTTCTGCTTTTTCTTTCTAGCAGTTGCTACTTAATACATACTTACTCAATCTCAGCATTCATTTAAAAAAATTACTTTTCTATCAGCCATGGCACCTGATATGTTGAAAACAAAACAGCCCTGACAACAAACTTCTGTCCAGGTTTTCTTACCAAGGCTCATTATCCTGAACAGCACCTGTTTGAACCTTCCAGTTTTTCATGACTAGAACCACTGCAAAGGTTCTCTGATTAATCTCTGATTAATTCTGTTTACAGACATTCTCACGAAACAGTAGAAACAGCAGGGTCATTAGGTAGTTAATAGAGTGAAATCATCACAGACACTGATTCTAATCACAGATTTGACATAAGCCTCTACTTCAGACTATGTCTGAAATGCAGCTGAGTAAGGTCTTAGAAATATGAGGAGGTCAGGCACTTCAAGATTTGAGTGGTCACAGCTTTCTCTGTGTCTTGTCTGAAACACTGGGGTTTAATATAGATTTATGGCTGACAGGATAGTTTGAGCCTTGGGTGTGTGAACAGAAACCATGTGGCAAATCTATCAAGAACAGTGGCACTGATGCCTTCTAGGAAGCTGTGAGCTTTAGTGTCCACCAAGTGTCTGTTCTTCCACTGGGAGAGGACTTGGATACAGTGCAAGTTCTGTCACAGTTTATCATAGTCTTGGAAAACTTTAAGGAATAAGGCTTGCTGAAATTTATGGAACTTGAGTCACAGTTCTGACGTTGGGTTCCAAGTGAAGGGCTTCATAGCCTAAAGTATTGTGGGCATATCAGTCAACATAAGGCAGCTGGATCCAGTGGGTGCCACAACAGTAGAGAGGTGGTTGTTGCTGGTTGGTTTACTCTTTTCCCCCTCCTTTCTTCATAATCTACCAAAGAGAAACCAGGTAATTAGAGGAAGCCCAAGAGTTTTACCAGTAGTGCTCAGTCCAGTCTTTTCTGACTGTTTGATTCAGATGACCTCTTCTGACTTAGTTTTGTGCAGACAGATCTGGCTGACCTTTTTTAAGCTCATCTTTTCACAGAACTATTGCACCAGTGGTGCGAGATGAAAAGTAGGGTGGGGGTTCTAACCTCCTGTTCTCCAGAATCTCTTAGAACTTTTTAAAGTGGTGCCCATGGATTTGAAATAGAGAGGACTGGTCTGTCTGAAGGTGAAACATTTACTTTGCACCTTCAACACACTGGGAATATTAATTTCATGGTGAGATTGCTAAGGTAGTGTCTTGGCTGTCATGCAGCAAAATAAGATGAAATCACTGCATGTGACAAATAGAAGAATTCAGCTGTTTACTGCCAAGATACTTAATGTGCTGAGATCTTTAACTATGCTACTAGGAATTTTATAGGTAACTGTACAAAATGTATCTCAGCAGATCTCAAAGCTGCCTGTTCAAGGTAAAAGAAGGTAGGATTGTGTCCTGGTTTCAGCTGGTATAGAGTTAATTTCCTTCTTAGTAGCTGGTACAGTCCTGTGTTTTGTATTGAATATGAAAATAATGTTGATAACAATGTTTTAGTTGTTGCCAAGTTGTGCTTACTCTGAATCAAGGACTTTTTAGTTTCCCATGCTCAGCCAGTGAGCAGGTGCACAAAAAGCCAGGAGGGAGCATAGAAAGGACAACTGACCTGATTTTTTAAGTGCCAATATTTATTTGAAAAGACTGAACTCCAGTGCTCTGGCAAAATCATTATTAATCCTTAACAAAATGAACATTTCCTAGCAAATTCCCTGTTACACAAAAGTCGATGTACTTCATTTGGTAACAGCTACTAAATTCCATAACTAAAAGTTTTCATTTCAGCGTTTTGGGGATAATCAGTGATTTTGCATGGTATGTCACTGCCTCCCCATTCCACATCTAGATGGTAACTGAGCCAGGGGAGCTTCACTACAGCTCAGCTGGCACATTTTTCCCAAATCTCTTGATATTGCCAAAGAACACAGGAGGCATTGATACAGCTACCTGTTGTCCTGGGAACAAAAAGCTACAGCTAAGAGGAATGAAGAGAGATCTGACTCTTCCTTTTGTTCCTGGTGCAATGAAGTTTGAAGAAAATCAGTTAAAAAAAGCTGACATGAAAATGTAAGTCAGTCGCTACTGCAAGTTAAAGCATGGGCCAGTCCTAGCAGATCCTAAAATGGACTGGTGTCAACTTCAGTTTAGTTTGTGTGCCAGATCTCATTCAGGTATTGTAACATTCCTTGCATTTCTGAGTAGATGTTAGTATATATTGCTTCTCATTTAGAAGTGAGAAGCAAAAAAAAAAAAGTAATAGTACAAAGCTGACGTAGACATCTTTTCTGGACGTGTTTATCACTTCTCTCAACTGCTTCTTTATTCTGTACATTATTTTGTTGATCTAGTTTGATTATGTTTTCCTCTCTTTTCTGCTAAATTCATCAGCTTATATTTTTCAGCTATAACATACAAAAGCTTTTATATTAACTGCCAAGCAAGAGAGGTATTGGAGAAAGTTGCAACACTGGTGACTTTACAGTGGGTTTTTTCATATGTTTACACAAATACCTGTGGTGGCTTGAATACTGGAAACTCAGATTTGCATTTTCAAGTAAATGTATGCAGCCCACCTGCATGACTGAGGCAGTCAGGTAAATTACAGTAAGGAGGAGTATTGACCTGAAGCTTGTTTTTGTTAAATTATATAGCTTTCTGTCCAAAGATGATAGCAGATGCATTAATGGCTGTGCAGACACCTCTTCTGTGTGCCTTCAGCAACAAAATTTCATTTAATTGAAATCCTAACTTGCCTAGGCATGAAAATGCACAGTGAAGGCACAAAAACATCGTCTTTCATCTGCTGTGTAATAGAACTGTGAAATAATTATTATAATTGCACCATTCTGATATCTGTGGGCCCAGACTAAACTAATTTCAAAGGCATGGTTTTAATAATACATTTTTCCATCTCCCACAGTATTTCTAAATAAAAAAAAAGGTGAACTGTTAATATCAGTATTAAGCTGTGGGTTGGTTTTTTCCCTCTTCCAACTGCAGCCACACAGGTCTTTCTAACCTTGTTTTTTAAGTTCTGTCTCATGAAGGACATCTGAGATCAGCACATACTTCACTTCAGAGCATTCTCCCGTTCCCTCAGGGCAGTAGAACGTCTCTGCAGCTGTAATATGCTTTCTACAGAGAATACTATCAGATCAAACAGGAGGTTTCACAGCCTGCAGTTGGTAGGAAGTATTTGTGACTTTCCCCACTAAAGCTATTCTGTACAAAGAAGTGTTTACAGCAGTGTAACACAGTAGTTTTAATTCTGTCATGGACTGTTATATTTTAATCCTATTCTGAAATAAATGCAAGGATGACAAATGTTAGCAAGTATTAGTTACAGACAGGATGGACTTACTTACGGTACATTAATTATAACAATTATTTCTGGGAGATGATCACAGAGTCACAGAACGGTTGAGGTTGGAAGTGACCTCTGGAGGTCATCTCATCCAGCTGCTCTGCTCAAGCACAGTCACCTAAAGCAGGTTGTCCAGGACCATGTACAGGTGGCTTTTGAGTATTCCCAAGGATGGAGATTCTACAGCCTCTCTGGGCAACTTGTTCCCGTGCTCATCACCCTCACAGTGCATAATGTAATCAAAAATGTTTAGCAATTTTGGCAAAAGGTAAAATTGTTCATGCATATGAATATTTATTTGGTCAGAAGATGTCTAGTGGAAGGTGTCCATGGCAGGGCAGGTTGGAACTAGATGACCTTTAAGGTCCCTTTCAACCCAAACTGTTCTGTGATTCTGTGATTAGCAAGACACAGCAAAGCCAGGCAGCATGAGATGTGTAGTTCAGCTGAGAAATGGGTAGTCTATTTAGTGGCTAAAGAAATCATTCTCTGGTTTGGTTTCTAACTTGCTGAGTACTAGGAAGCCAGGAAAACAAACATAAATGGGAGAAAATATGAGCAAGGCAGAAGAATACTGACCCATAATTTTTAATCTGGAAGCATAAATGCTCTAGTGGCAAATCACAGTATCATGATTATACTCTACCAAAGGAGGTGCCTTTCTAAGGCAATTCAGACCAGAGGAAAATAATGCCCAAGAATTTTTCTAAATCAGAATATAAATGTTTGTAAGGTCCATGCCTACAAAGTCTTTCACTTTATAAAGTACAGATATTTAAAGATTCATCTGAAGTGACATGAGATTTTGGGTAATATGCTAATAAGTGGCAGATTGATAATGTCATATAATTTCATTTTTGGAAAATTAACAAGTTACAGAGTCATTCTAATGAGTAAAACAGAGGGAAAACAGTAAAAAATGTACTTTGCTTATTGAGAAAATGCATGTTCATTGTGTAAATCACTGGTTTTATACATTGTTTATTAAAGTAATGACATCATAATCTCTCCAATAGAGGCTTGACTCTGAGAGAAAGTTAAAATCCCAGCCAGCATGTTTAGTTGCTTAAACAATGCAGGAAACATATTAGTAAAAGCAAACATGTTCTGTTGGAGATGGGGTGGAGAGTGAGGGAAGAACAACCAAACACTAAACCTGTATACATTCTTTCTCTTTTTCCATTTCTCTTTCTTCCCAGAATGTTATACAGCAAATGGGGCTGACTATCGTGGCACTCAGAACCAGACTTCCCAGTATGCAGGGAAACCTTGTCTTTTTTGGAATGAGACCTTTGAGCATCCTTATAATACTGTGAAATATCCCAATGGGGAGGGAGGGCTTGGAGAGCATAACTACTGCAGGTAAGAAATATCACATTGCTACTAACTTTGCCTGTATACCCAGTGTTACTTTGAGTGGTTGACACAAAATTAGGAAACTTCCTGTCATGCAGTGAAGAATGTCATAACCATGGATATCTCTCAGGCTTTGGTTTATTCTGTAATCAGTACCCTGGATCTACAAGCACCATTAGTGGAATTACTTTTTCAACCCAGTTTGTACACTTTTTCAGCACAGTCCTTATCATGTGTCCAATCTATAATTTGGCATGACAGACTAGAAAGACTATAGATTACTTAAATGAAAAGGTGAAGATAATAAAAAAATTGATCCAAATCAGAAGTACAGCAGCACAGTGAATGTCTGGAGGAGTCTCTGGGACGTTGTGATTTTTATCCTCACACACAAGCCTGGTTCTGTTATACACTCTGTTTCCAAGTTTTGTGCTTATGAAAGTTATGTAGTCACTAAAAATTCAAAGTGAGCATAAGCTGTTCAGGGAGTTGGAATTGTTATTTGAATTCAGAAGCTCAACTGTCAGGGGTTACAATACCAGCTTAAACCATGGCAGATCCACTTCTCTTTCTCACTGGGAATTGGGGACAGAGATGTTTAAACCAGGAGCTTAAGAACTGAGTTATCTGAGGCATAGCAAGAAAACCTGTAATGTCTCCTTTGTGAGAAGGTTCAAAGCACACCTGTTCTCCTGAAAGATGCTTTTACTTAGCAGGTTATAGGCTTTTTAGGGTAGAGACTATACACTTCCTACATTCATGTTGAAATCATTTCTCTGTAAGTAATATAAAGCTATATAAATGGGACAAAATTAACATGCAGGAGTTCAGCAGAATTGCTATATCATGAATGTAAGGTCCTGGATCTTGATCCAAGAACTTTTCCTTATTTAATCAGAAACTGGATTCAAGAAAATATGGCCAGAGCCAGACAGTTAATGGAGAGTAAGTAAGAAATCATAGAAAAGAGATCTTGTGACATGCAGTGGACAGAAGAGCACATTGATGAAAGGAGTCAGTGACATTTCCAGAGTATTTGATGATTCAGGAGGCTGTTTCTCATTGAAAAATATTGGTGTAGGACAGGGAAGAAAAAGACATACTTGGGATCTTTTCCAATGGCTGCAGCACTGCTTCAAAATAACACTTCAGTGTGTTGCACCAGTGTACTCTGTTTTCAGCCATAAATGAGAAAGCATTATTGCCAGCTTCAGAACTGACTCTTTTTTGAATCAGTTCAGCACCTTACAGGAACTATCTACAAGAGAAGTTCTGTAGAAGTTGGGCATTGTTTTTACTGGAAAGCAGATAGATATCAAACTGTCTAGTACCAGATTGGCATGTGAGCACTGGAAGGGCTGTGTTCCCATTAAAAAACATTTCATACCAACTTCACAGGCTCCCTCAGCCCAGCAGCACCAAATGTGTGAGGATTTTCATGACAGGTAGAGAGCTGTGTGTCTCAGCAAGGATACTAATATGGAGCTATGAAAAGTCCAGTGGCCACTGAGTTGCCTGTGATACAAATAGCAGAATGAAGAAGGTAATTTTGATTGTTGCTGTGTGGCAATATTCTAGACAGACAGGATCTTACTTTTGGCAGCCAACTTGGGCTAATGCTTCAGTTAGTACAAAGAAAAACAGGTTGTATGAGCTATGCAAAAACGTGCGTAACAATCTGAATGTTTTCTCAGATATTCAAGAAACTCTTGCTAGAGTCCTGCTTTACTTAGCAAATGAGAATTTGGTAAGTGTTACAAGAAGCAAGAAGCCTATAATCTGATATATAAACCTGAGAAATGACTTAATTACCAAATAGAGCTTTGTGACCTCAATCTGCTAGGTGTTAGATTATCCTCTTTGGGATGGAGTTTGACTGGAAGGTTAGCTATTTCCTTCCTTAAGCTGTATCACTTGGCCTGGGAATATTCTGGAATAACAATCCTAACTAATGGATGACTTTTAACTTCGAATTGTCTTGAAAGAAAGCTTGGAAAGTCACTAAGAGGGCCAGAGCATATCTTCAGCATACAAATGTTGAGGCCTGTGACACAGCTGTTTCAACTCTTTCTCTGACATTCATTTACTTGGTGACAATGGACGAGTTGATCTTCCCCTCTCTGAGGCAGCACATATCTCAGAAGGCTTTTTTAAGGCATAATATATTGCTTTGAGATTTGATTTTAGGGACAACGTTTGAATAATCTAGTTTTACACTTAAAGCATTAACCAGAAGCATGTTACCTCTCCATGGGAGGTCCTTACTTGGAATACTTTGTTTATTGCAAAAACACCCTGTTAAGATGGAAATGCCTCGTCATGTTCCACTAAACCTCATTTCAACCATAACAAAATTATGAAGGCTGAAAGACAGACACTTGTTTTCTAACTGTATGCACTTTTGAGGTTCAAGACAAAGATTTCTAAAGACATTAATCATGTCTCTCTACAATTTCCTCACATTTTAAGGCATTTATATGCAGAGTGTCATTATCACAATTCAATTCCAGACATATGGTTTCTGTCATGAAGATGTAAATGCAAAAATTCCTGTAACTGTGAAAACAAGGGAAAATGTGTTAATTTGAGTACAAGCTTTTTCTTGGTTTTAGTCTTCTACTTTCTTCAGCTACTGGAAGCTCTGCCATTCCACTTAAATTCCTATCATACCACTCTTAGGCTTTCCTTGTCCACCACCTTTACTAATCTTTTTGAAAGCCTCACTAGCAACATTTTAGTCATCCAAATTGAACTCAACTCACCAGTTGTCTTCAGCAGTCTGTTACTTGACCAAAAAATATCCACAGCATTTCTAAAATGGGATCTCCCACAAAGGAGTTGTTAATACTCATAAATGACAACATGCAGCTGAACTGACACTTCAGTAGGGGGGTGTAATTAATAGAATTCATGCCAAAATTCATGATAAAGAGATTATAACTTGTCATACTTAAAAGAAAAGGTCACATTTCAAGCTGACTGTGCAAAACAACAATTTATTCTCTTTAATAGATCTTTTCAATGTGAATAGCTTTTCAAAGTGTACATAGAAAAGACTTTAAATAATATAATGACTAATTAGGTATGCATTTGTAAGTGAGCTACACAACAGCAAATAATTATAATGGTAATGGTAATGATAATGATAATCATCATCATGGACACATAAGGAATTACCCATCCATACTGAGAGGTCACTGGAACAGGTTTACTGACTTTTACTGAAGGGAAAGAAAATAACTCAGTCTTTCCTAAAGAAGACTTTATCAGCTAAATGTTTTTATCACCATACATACAGAAAGCTGGAGTCTGAACTATTTTGTACCAAAGCAAAAAATCAAGTTTAGGAGCCTATGGAACCTGTACACAGGATGTGGGACTGAAAATCTTTCTATCAGTACTTATGAGAAATAACTCTGCACCTTTTAAACTTAAAGTAAAAAGATATTACATTTTAGACATTTTGGGCTTCTTATGCATGATGTGTACTGTAATAAGCAAAGCTGTCTAAACTTCTGACCACTTTTGCTTTTTTTTGGCATATAAGTCCAACAGGAGGTATTAGGGCAAAAATAGTGTTGTCATTGAAGCTTAAGAAGATTGACTTATATGTGGTTTTTGAAAAAAAAAATTGATGACTTTCACTCACTCACTCGATTTTTGTATTTCAGAAATCCTGATGGAGATGTCAGCCCGTGGTGCTACATTGCAGAACATGAGGATGGAATATATTGGAAATACTGTGAGATTCCATCCTGCCGAAGTAAGAGCACCAGGCAATTTTTTTAGGCCTTTGTCTCACAGAGATTGGCAGTTATACAGCAGTGGGTGGTGATTTTCAAACAGAAACCAGGATAAGGCAAATCATCTTATTTTCGTTTACAGACTAAGCTATATTTTAAATGGGTTTTTAATGACTAGCTCACTGAGTTGTTCCTCCACTGCTATCCTTTTCATCTTATCTCAGAGTTACTGGATTATATTATTTACAAGTAATTTTGCATGAGAGAGAATCACACAAAAGTACTGCTAGTTCTTTGAATCCATAGAAATATGGATATGAATAGGAAAAATTTTAATTTTATGTAGGTGTCCACCATTTGCAATTAGCTTGTAAAATGAATTGTATTAGTTTAATGTGATAGTGCATCATACACAGAACTGCTTGGAAGAAACAAGAGACAGTATGAGAGGACACAGGGAAAAGGTGGCTGTTTGGTATGTGGGAACTCCAGGCTAGAATTCTGTCTCTGGCAGGTGCATGTACTTAGAATTGCTGGGAAACCACAACCTGGGCTTTGTTTGATTTTTTTTTTCAATCAGATAATTCACGAGCTACTCACCTGAAGCTTCCTTCCAGTGTTTAATATTTTTAATATATTATATTTTTTACCTTGTCTAAAATGTCATGATTTGTGTCAGTATGTTCCAAAATTTTCTTTCCCAATGCTCCAAGATAAGCTCCTAAGAATTACATTCTTAAAATATGCCTGGATATTAAAGAGAGATTTCAGTTTTACATGTTAACAAGCAACCATAGCTACACATTTTATTAAGTTTAATCATTAGTGCCTTCACTTGCTTTCCTTGCTTCTTCTGTGGAAGGAGTCTTTGTTTCTGAGGGATAACTCAGGTGTACACCCTTAAGCATCAGAGCAGTTGTCCCTATGTAGGAATACTTTTGACTGGAAGAAGTATGTTGCTTAGTTAAGAAAAGAGAACCAAGCAAAGAAAAATGGATCTATAGATTTGTTTACTTTGTTCATAGATTTTTGGTTTGTTGGTTTGGGTTTTTTATGCACATGAGTGAGTGAGTCACATCCTCAAGCTAGGCAAACAAATACTTAAGTGTGACCTTAAGCCAGATGACTTTTACCTAGACTTAAATACAAATTAAGTGGTCTAATTTTAAATAACGCAAAATCATTCAACACTTCAATACTTATTGTTTAGAGGACATCTTACTCTTCTTTTTCTAATATACCAGGTTTGATTTAGGAAACCTGACCCTCCTAATTAAGAAATTTATCTAAGTCTAAAATGAAAGAATTTGCATTTTCTTTAAAGACCACAGATGTTAACAAATTATCTGGATACAGCACCAGGAAAAAAGCTGAAAGGCAAATTCTCTCCACTCCATTTGTTCTACACAAAGGATCCTTTTAAAACCAGCCTCACTCATTTTCTCTGTGGTGGGGAGCAGAGGATTTAAACTTGGACACTTACTTGCACAGATAATCCAGACTTATATTTACAAAATGTCCTTTTGACCAGTAGCAGCTGCTTCAAGAATTGCACTGAAACTCAATACTAGTAAAAGGAATTGCAGCAATTTAGAGCAAACTGTACATTGCAAGCCCATCCAAATCTTAATACAAACCTCATGGTTTACTGTGTAAGTAAAAAAATCTTTTATTCTTCACCAGATTTTCTGTTTTCAGTAAGCATGTTGCTAAATCAGAGGACCATCAAAACTGTCTCGTGAAGTACACAATACAAAACTGAGGTTTGTGATGGAGCAAGAAAGCAATCATGTAAAGAAATCCTGTTTGAAAATTTTTAGAGGAGTATAAGCTTCTTTTCCATAATCATATTTACTGCTAGAAAAGACAAGTATGTGGAGCATAAGTTCCCTATTAACTATACCCACATAACACCGTGACAATGCCAACAACATGAAGCGTCTTGATTGCCCAGAGAGATTTGCATGCAGTGATTCACTGTAACAATAATTAAGAATCTACAGTTAAGACTTTTGCATTATGGTGATGATTTCACATGATTATATCATGTGTCTCCTTCACTAATATTTAGACGTAACACTAAATGTTTCAGTCAGAAGTGTGTTCTGGCACTCTGCATGTGCAGACACGCTGCACAGAAATTAGCAGTGCTGGAGGAAGATGGATGAGCATAATCACAGAAGACAGCAGTAGTTACCCCAGTAGGAGCTTAGTCTTTCCTTTTCTTCCTCTCTTCTTCTTAATGTCTTGTCTGCTAAGCAGACTGGAATGAACAAAAACAAAATAAGAGTCAAGACAGCAGCTCTGAGTCCTGAGAGAACATGTGCATCTCACATGGACAGTTCAGAACTGAATGCTTTACATGGTTTGTTTGCAATGTCGCAGCTACTCCTGACTTTCTTGGTCTCCTTGTTAATGAGGTTAGGTTTAAACTCAAAGGAAATAACAACTTATGCTCCCAAAATGTAAAAGAAAGGCTTACTATCCCACTTAACTGCATCTCTGTGTTTATGACCTGTGTGACTCTCTTCCCATAAACAGATTTTGTTACTGGAATCGTTTTTCCAGGGTGCATGTATGTAATGTAATAGATTTGACTGAGATGTCGATGAAGTGTTAAATGGCAGAGCCAGGATCACCCTGTAAGATTGACCTGTCTGCATTTTAACACAAGAGCAGAGAGCTCAAACCATTTGAGGCAGTGTACTGGTGTACACTACCATTGCAAAAGGCTAGGAGGCTCTTGAAAGACAACTAGATGAGCATAGCTGGAACATGATTTTGAGCTCAAAATGATTAATTCCATGTTTTAATACATGTGCCTTGGCATGTCAAACGCAGAAGCTGTGGTTTTTGCCAGGACCTCATTATGTCAGATACTGCTTAAAAGAAAAATAGTATGTTTGCACAAAAGAGGTGACCTCTTAAGCACAAGAGAACAAATAAATACAAACAGGTGAAGACAATTTAATAGTAAAACATCACTGGTCAGCATGAACAGTAATTGCAGAACACTGACTACCTCATTTTTTGCCAAGTTTCTTTAGTAGGCTAAATATTAAGAGCAAAGAAAATTAAAATACTGCTGGGACACCAAAGAGACTAATTAGCTTTAGGATGTACGCCTGATTTAGTTACAAAATTTAAAAGGTTTTCAAATTACTCTGTCAGATTTCTTAGCATGGCACATATTTTAAAGTACTAATTCTCTGGAGATAAGGTTGAAGGGTCTCACCAATAACGCTACTTCAAAAATTTTTAAAAAATTACGAAATCCCAGGTGTCTTAGGGAAATGAGCTAGGTTGGTTAACTAGGAAGCTTTTTCAGAGCAGTGAAAGCATGCACAATGCCAAAAAAATGAGCTCTCTGAGAGTTATCTGCCCAGCTGTACTCAGCTGGGGTGGGGCTGCAAATGGGGATTTCCAAAGGTATGTTAAATCAGGCTGTAACTTGAAGTCTCAGTACTTATATGCATTTTGCTGCAGGGCATATCAAAGCCATAACTCCATGCAAGTATTTATAATTGAAATTGTGTCATTCTTAGGAAATTATGAACAATATCTGAAGCAACATTATGTTTACTGGGTACTGAAATAAAAAATGACTGAATAAATAAAACTCTTAATGCAGCTCCCTGACCACATCACAGGTCATGCAGAGCTGTGGCAGTTAGGTGGACAAAAAAGAATCCTTGTCAATATGGCATAGGAATAAAACACTTACCTTACCACAGAACTGGGAATAGATTTAATTTCAAGTATCTGAGCAGATATGACAAGTAGGCAAGGGGTAATTTTATGCCATTAGCCCAGTATTATATTGTACTCCACATCCTCTCCGTGGGGTGGTCATGGCTAAATTCCAGTGCTTTGATGAAAAGTGCAAAACCAAAACAAAACAAAAACAGAGGACAAATTGTGCACTGAAGGGGGAAAACTGAGCTCCCGTGGTGACCAAGGAGCCTTGAAACACTGTATTAATGTAAATAGATAGAAAAATAGGGGTTTTTTAAAGTGATATTGCTCATTTTTTATCTCTTTGTATGATACTTCAAATTCATCTCAGAATTCAAGTTTTAAATATTAGGAAATTCCCCTATATAAGTGCACAGTCCCTCCCATAAAATTTGCCAAACTCCATTCTAAAACACCTTAGGTTCCCTTCCTCAAATATCCTGTTTTGAAAACTTCCAGAATGTTATTGTTTTGAAGATCAGACAGAACTCACATAGTTTAATTTATATTGTTAGAATATGCATGCTCATAGTAAAAAGTACCCACAAACCCTCTGAAACTACTTAATGCTTTTCTTTTTTTTTTTAACTGTCTCTGTCAGGAGAAATGAACCAGGTATTTATCTTGTCTATTTTACTGCAGATTACTGGAACCAACCAGAGAGTATTACAAGTATATTGCTAAGAAGATATGGTACTCTTGCCCCTTCATTTATCCCTGTGCATGTTTGGAAAATATGACAAGGATCTAGCATAGAGTAACACTTCCCATACTGCAGAACACACTGCTTAGTAATCAGGTAGTGCATAAAGTGGGCTGTGTTTTGGATGTTTACAGGCACACCTTTAGAATGACTGTTGTCTGTTGCTCTTGCCAGTGCCAGGGAATCTGGGGTGTTACAAGGACCATGGAGAACCACCACCTTTGACTGGCACCAGTGAGACCTCCAATAAACTCACCATCCAAACATGCATCAGTTCCTGCCGAAGTCAACAATTTAAGGTGATTTCTTTGACATACATTTACAAAATGTTTTCAAAGACAGCAGTATGCCTAGAGCTCTCTCTCGTATTTCTCCTGTTCCCCCCTCTTTTTTTTTTTTTAAACCTTTAGGAGGTCTAAGGTCTCACTTCCACTCCAAGAGATCTATATCCCTCTGTCTGCATCCAGAGCAATGTGGACAAATGCCAGGATGCCAGGAGAAAGTATGCTTGCTTACTGCAGTTCTGAGTGACAGGGCACCCTAATGGTCCTCCATTCCATGTTTCTCACTAGCCTGAAGTAGCATCCTGACAGCTCAAACAAAAACAGTTTGTGGTGGTTCCTCTGACTAATCATACTTCTCCAAAACACACATATTCTGCTGCCAGCTTTCTTGCTCATACAACCTCCCGCTGTCACTCCTTCAAATGTTATTCCTCCCTTCTTATGCATCTTTGTTGTCAAAGTTTGCAGGCATGGAATCAGGTTATGCTTGTTTCTGCGGAAATAACCCTGACTACTGGAGATACGGGGAGGCAGCCAGTACGGAATGCAACAGTGTTTGCTTTGGAGACCATACTCAGCCTTGCGGTGGGGATGGCAGAGTCATTCTTTTTGACAGTAAGTATTGAAGCAGGCTCAGTTTTTCCCAAAGGAGAGGCCTCAAATGTTCAGCAATTTAGGGAAAAGGCTCTAAGTACAATGAGAACTGTTGCACACAAAACAGCAAAACACCTAAATTCAATATAAGATAAAGCTGTTTTGCATTTCTGTATAAGATTCTCAATCATTAATAACATGAAATAGCTCTTCCAAAAAACTATGCCTGCTCGTGCTCTGGAGATTCTCTTACTTCCTCACAAGTAGTACTAACTCAGCTATCAGAAACAGCATGTCACAACAGAAAGACACCTTAAGAATTGATCTTACTAGAGAGTAAATATATGAATGAGGCACCTCAAATAAAATTTGAATATCCACCAACTTCTTTTTTTTTTAATTAAACATATTTGCTATGACACAGTTAACACAATGCAAAGCAATGCAGGTAGGACTGAGACAGAGAAATATACTGTGAAAGTACAACCAAATTAGGTTGCTGTTATGACCATCGCTGATTTCATAATGTCTTATACATAGAAATCCTCCTTTCTACTCTTCAGTTTATGTACCAGTGCCAGCTGTGTAACTCCAGAGGTAGATGGTGTGAGTCACTGGTTGTCTGGCTGCAGTACAAGCTCCCAGTATAGCTGAGAGTACTGGGAAACTGCACCAACATATCATTGCTTCTCAATCTCAACTGCCTTTGATGTAGAAGCTACCTTTTGAGTTACAGACTTTCTGGAACTAAAAATGGCATCATATTCCACCTTCTGATCACACAAACAAACTTCCCATCTCCATACTTTACAACTCAGGTTGCCAGTTAGCGAGACAGAAAGACATTTCAGTGGGACAGAAATTAGTCACTCTGCTTGTTTCCAGATTCTCCCCAAGATATGAAAAGATGCACCAGAGTTGCATGTTACTTCCAGTGCTGAGATAGCACTGGTAGCATCACATTGCAGCATCCTCTGTTTCCTTCTGCTCTTGGCCTATCAAATCCTCAGTGGGTGAAGTCTTCCTTTGTAGTTTTCCTTTTCCAGAGTGACCAAGAGCTCAGCAAAATGTTACCCTGAGGACCTGCAGTGTCTTTTCTGGTAAACAGCAACGTTTACCTGAAAGCTGTGGACAGGTAAGAGAGGTCATCCTAGTAGCAGCTACCTGTTTGCTTTTCCTGGTGAGCAACACCTGCTCCCCTCATGTCTCTGTTTCACATTATGTCATATCCCCAGAACCTCCACCACAATCCTTGTACACACACACCCTTCCCCCTCACCCCATTACCCTTATGTTTATGTGTTACTGTCACAGTCTAATGCGGTAACATTTAGACCCACAACACAGAACTCTGCCAGCTCTAGAAGGAAATGAGAGAGGGAAAGCATTTCCATTCCATATGGGACAATGCTGTGCTTTGCTAGGCATCTGTGGAGCACTAGTCATTGGCACTCTTAGTTAATATTGCTAGCTTGAAAAACTTCTTGTGATTCAGGAATTACAAACAGCACAGTCAAATGTAACAATACCTGTAAGCTATTTTCAAATTCTGTATCTCGGTGACAAATTTCAATTCTATCAATTGTATCTGTTCTATCTATTTGAACAATCCTATCTATTGGATTCAATCACCAGCTGTGTTAGCGTGGAGTGAGTGCCAAACACAAATTCCCCTATGTCCCTTAGTACCTCTGTGGGGTCTTTCACATTCCTTCTGTTCTTATTCTTTCATATTCTTTCAGTTCCTCTATTAGGTCTTTCCCAGTGCACACTCAAGTACAAGGTTTGTTAAGGCTATGATCAGGCCCTGCTCCAGAAAAAGAAATATTTTCACGTGTTCTTCTGGCAGACATATGCTACTTCTTGTTCCCAGAGTTTCCTTTTAATTTGTATTTATTAAAACTTTTTCTCAGAGGCCTGTGAAAACTGAGACACTTTAAAACAGTTCCTTTACTTCCATTCTCACAGGCCTGTCTTACAGGGCTTTAATCAAGCTTTCAGAGACAATAATTCTACTTTGATTCTTCAGTCTTTGGGGAATGATAACTTTGATAACTTTGATTCAAACAGCTTTGACATAAAATGCATTATATAATATATATATATATATAACATATATATTACATATATATATAATACATATATATGCATATATACCTCTCTCTAATATATTTTAAAAATTATACGTGTATATATAGATATGCATCCTCAGTTGGCTGCCATTTGAGTTGCTCTCTGGATTCACTGGTAATTAACTTTGCACTGGGAATCTGGATAGTTGTCAGAGAATATAACAATGTATTGGGCATGTACTTGTTTCTAATATAAAAGGTAGCAACAAATCTTTTCTTTAGACTTTGTAACAGGATCTTTTTCAATTTACTTAGTGAAGGTAAGGTCAGATATTAGTTGGACAAGATCAAAAGACAGGAGGCTTGAAAAGCTCATATATATGGCGACAGAGGTGATTAAGGGATTACAGCATCATTCATACAGGGAGAGGCTGAGAGAACTTGGATTGTTCAGCTGTGATAAAAGAAGGCACGGGGGGAACCTTTTCAATTTGTGTAACTGATGGGAGGGTGTAAAGATGAAGCCAGCCTCTCCTCATTGTTATCTAGTGAATAGATAAGAGTCAAAAGGCACAAACTGAAATACAGGAAAATACATTTAAACTAAAGGAAGAACTTTTTTCATGGTGAGGGTGACAGTGGAACAAATTGCCCAGACAGGTTGTAGAGTTTCCATCCTTGGAGACTCAAAATACAACCAGACACTGTTTCCTGCTTTGAGCAGGGGGATTTGAGTGGACAATCTTCAGGGTCCCTTCCAAACTCATTTGTTCTGTGAATATTTGTTTTTTCAATTTGATACAGCTGTGAAGGAGTTTCAGTACTTCAACAGTGAGAGTTAATAATCACTAATCCACTTGCCTCCCTGCCTCATAAGGGATGGAGTAGAAGCCCCTGAATCAGTGATTTATCTTTTATCCTGTTCCTGCGGGGATGTGGGAAAGGGTATGTGGTTCCCTGCAAGGACAAAGGACAGTTCAGTATTCAAGACTGATGCACAGGTCTGAGTAATGAGACATGAGGAGCCTGTTCCAAGGAAATGCAATGTAATGGCCGTGCTCCCAGTGCTGTGGAAGGTAAAGAATACCAGTCCCAGAGACAGTGCATCCTGCTGGCATAGCAAGTCTGCACTTGCAAGTCACATTCAACTATTAGAATCTACAGGGTGCTAAAGTTTTGCAAAATTAATGTGTAACCTCTTTTTTTTTCCCCCATTTTCTCCCTCTTCTCTTGTTTTCACAGCCCTTATTGGTGCCTGTGGAGGGAATTACACTTCTGCTACAGCTGTGATCTACTCCCCAGATTTTCCTGACACATATGGCACAGGCAAAGTCTGTTACTGGACCATACAAGTTCCAGGAGCATCTCGAATCCACTTCAGCTTTGCCCTTTTTGAAATCAAAGATGCTACAGATATGGTGGAATTGCTGGATGGCTATACCTATCATGTTCTAGCTCGTTTTAATGGCAAGAACCGGCCTCCCCACACCTTTAACATCTCTCTGGATTTTGTCATTTTGTACTTTTTCTCAGATGACATCAATCAAGCCCAGGGATTTGCTATCAGATACAGAGGTGAGAGGCTAACTTTCCTGTTTCTACCTTTCAGTGAAACATTTAATTCACACAAGAGATTTCTGAAGTGGCAATGAAAGAGCAAATATTTTAACTCTCATTTAGCAGGTGTTTTATCTCTCTTGTTGCCACTGCACAGTGGGTAAAAGCTTTGCCAAAAATTCTCTCAATTTGGAACACTCCAGTCAGCTATGTCACAAACAGCAAAGTTCAGGTTTTCAAAAATTCAATCCTATACCTGCCTATCAAAACAGATTAGAAAATGACAAAAGGTGAAACAAATAAGGAGCATCTTAGCTCCTCTTGTCTCCTTCCAACAGTTTATTCCTCTCTGATCGAAAGTCATGAAGAGAACACGTTTTGGTCCTTGAGTTGTACCTACTGCTATGATGAACAATCAGCTTCCAGAAAAATTCTGAGAACCCCAACCTAGTGAAATACAGGTTTCTTCTGGAATCAGACATAATTTGATTGAGTTCTCTTAAGTAAACCAGAGAGCAGCACTTCTGTTTACAAGCACAAAATGAAGTCCAATTACACCTGTTAAGAAGTTATTTTAATCATACTCTTGTGTTTTCAGCTGTGAAGGACAATGTGCATCAAAACAAGACTCCAGTGAATCACACCCTTTCAGAGAGGATAAATGAACAAGCAAATCTCAGCATCAATGCAGCTCGGTCATCAAAGATACTTTATGTCATCACAACCAGCCCAAGTCATCCTACCAGCTCCATGCCTGGTAATATTACAATAAAGTGTGGAAACAGGGAAAACATTTTGCCAATGCACAGTCTGGAGTCACTATTTCCTTTGCTCCCCCTCCACATTATCTGATTCACTGTGCATCTTACTAATAGATGAATTTTCATGTAGTCTAATTAGCACTAACTGTGATTCTCTCCTTACATTTCAAAACTTACTTCTCAGCATAAATGAGAAATAGTGTGAAGATGGTGAGTTCTTTCTTGAGAAGGAAAACACATCAAAATAAAATGTGAGTCAGAGCAGCCTCCTCGCTAGAATCAGCTTCAGTGACCAGTGCATACTAGAGAGTGGCACAAATTGCTGAAAAAAAAAGAGCAAGCTTTTGTAGAGTCTAGAAAAGCTTGAATGCTGGATGCATCCCAGTCACCCCAATTAACAAAAGCTTCATCAATAATACAAAGAAGGCTGGACAAGTTCATGGGTGCAGGGGAGGTGCCACTGAGAACTGCCATGTGTCAAGAACTTGATGTTACAATGACACAATGGGTCCTGCTTGACTTGCTCCTGCAACCAGAACTAAATTGAAATATAAAGTGCAATGGCCAAGAGCAGACCACAAATACTGATCACCTGTCTCAGGACTCTAGAAGACACTCCTCCCATTCTATACTTTGTGATTTCTTACATAACTACATAATTACTGATAAAAACCTGGACCACCTCCTTGCAATCATAACAGTTGCTACTGTAGCATATATTCTAGTCTGCTTTTAAATTTTCTTCTAAGTTTTGGTGCCTTTCCTAGATAATTTTACTGGTATATGCTTTGACTTTTGCCCACTTTCAACTTTATAGGGAGCAGTCCTGCAAGGGAAAAGCCAGTTCTGACTGAAAGTTGTACAGTTTCTGCCAGTCCTGTAGGTTTGAGGCATCTTCAAATTACAGTTTTGAATAAAGTGTCAGAAGGCTGCGTGTTTCTTTTGTGCAATATTCTTACTTTAAAAACTGTAAGTAACTGAATGTACTAACAACTTCCCCCCTCCCCCTCTCCTTTTCTTCTTCTCTTTTACAGAGTGGACAATATACAGTCTCACAGCACTGCTCATCCTAAGTGTTACAGCCATAATAGCAAAGATAATTCTCCACGTTACCATGAGGTGAGTGTGGAGCAAAGCTGTCCTCAGAGAACTAAGATCTCAGCTCTGTATTATAACGTGACACTTAACCAGATGGTTTTTTTGCCTATTAATAAAAACAATATAATTTTTGTTTTATTTTTCTACGCTTATACCAAGTAAGTTTTGTGTCCTCTAGATGTACACTCATTGAATGAAATGATAGATGAGTTAGCAGCAAATCAAAATTCTGAATATTGTGTTTACATACTAAAAACAAGCTTAAATATAAAAGGAAATTAATTTGTATTAATAGCAACCCGTAACAGAGTCTGTACAGATTTCTTATCTTAATGTCACTGCTGTTGTTAGGGTAGCAACTATTCTGGCAGTAGAATACCTACTTTTCATTTGGTCATGACAACCAAGAAATGCTCCAAAAACCTCTGTATTGTGCAGAGGGAGAAAGAAAAGGTGTCCCAGAGGTAGAGGAAGCTGTGAGCATTCCCAGTGCAGCAGCACTACAGACAGATCACTATGGCTTCCCAAGCACCCTAATACAGGAGTGAATTCACCCTTGTCTCCTAGATCCCATCAGATTCCATCCACAAGTGACACTGAAGACTGCAGTGATGTCACCACTGCCGGTGAGATCTGGAGTATATTTTACCAGCCATCCACATCGATATCCATCTTCAAGAAAAAGCTCCGAAACCAGCAGGATGATTGCAACCCCCTCGTGGGAAACTAAAGTGCCTTCTGCTTTACAAGAATTGATCTCCTTAAAATCCAGGTGACTTGAGATTAGTCCTTCCTTTTTTTCTCCCAGTCTCATACTTGTTTTCCAAAAAGTCTGTTTCCAAAGACCTTTGAGTGACTTTGCCTATCTGCTGTTCTCTTGGGTATATTAGTGACAACGGATTTAACTGCAGCAATAGTTTTGAAGTATCTGGTGCTCATCAGATCTGTAGTGCTCTTAATTACTGCCTTTAAACCACTGCACTTAAAATATATGTAAAAACTTGTAAAATTCAAAATGTCCTGTACCCCTGCCAGAGGTAACTGAGTGAATATCTGCAGGTTGAGGAATTATTGTGTCCTGCTTTCCTGTATCACTGTATTTTATCAGGCTACTTTAGTCCTTTTATTCTCAAGGCTGAAGACAGAGGTAGGTACAGATAACGTGTTCAGCTGCCACAGCAACCAGAGCTTATTGGCCTTAATGTAAACACATCTAAATGGTACTTGGAAAATATATCAGCCTGGTTGCCCAGTGCTCTGCTGTTTCTACATTTTCTGTTTCTACAAGCAGAGATGCACAAATGAAAATCAAATTCAGGAGGTGCTCTATCAAGTATCAGCTGCAAATACATGTTTTGATGGAGTCCTGCTCACCAGGTCAAGGCCTGCATGAGCAATGAGGCCTTTTAAATGACTGTGTCTGACCCATCATTCACTGATGTTTATGATAATTTTGTTCATATTCACAGTGATCCTTTAAAAAACCATTGTACTCCAGCCTGAAGTCCAGCATCCATTCTGGGTGTTAAGCTCAGGGCTTCTTAAAGGATTGCCCAGAGATACTGTAAATCTACTGAATTTTTAAACAGTGAAGCTAACAAATTTTACTCTGAAGTTACAGATATTAATCTCAGCAGCCTAAAGTGGGATCAACAGTGAGTCTTTCAGGCTCAACAAGTTCAGAGCATCAAGATATTTAGGAAAAACTGTCAATGCAGAAGACAGATAAACTGACTGGCAAAGTTTACTGAGTGAGCAGCTCCTCAAACTATGTTTGAGGAAATTCACTGAGAACCATTAAACTGGTTAAGTTTAAACATATACTAATGGTCTGCATATTTGAGACATACCATACATGCAGTCAGAGAACATCTATTAAGAGCATCTACAAAAGGTAACTAAGAAAAGAAAATTGTCACCAAGTTCAAATTCATTATAGTATCTGCCCTTATGGTTTTTAACATATAATTCCCTCCCCCTCACGTGGGCTACAGATTTCCTTGAAAAAATAGGGCATCTAAGAATTAAACAATGAAATATTGTGCCTTACTTGCCATTGTAGATCTAGTCTTTTACCTGAACTGAATTCAATCCAGCTCTATTTATGTAGCACAGATGAGTGCCAGCAACAGCTGAACAATGCCACCATACGTGCCTAAAAGAAACAAGACCTTTACTAAGCCAGCAATTATGACATTGTTTATATCAAAAATGGAATATCATGGGAACATCTAGTACTTTCTTGCATGAGCTGCTGGAAAGAATACAGGAAACTATAATTATGTTATTACCTAAAATCAAGATAGGACGAGTTGTAAAAAATACGCCGCTGGTTCTCTCTTCCGTGCCTTCATGTTAGACCATAACACATTATCTGCCTCAAACCAACAAAAATTCTGAAACTGCCTTTTTAGCAGTCAGGCTTTGCATCATGCTGCATAGAGAAAGAGTCCAACTCACAGATTCATAGCAGAACAAAGAAGGTTGGTTCCTGAGCGTGCTTAATGTGGTGCACTAATAGAAAACCAGGAGGAGAGAATCGCAGTGTGGTGCCCAGACCCTTAAGAGTTGTTATGAGCACATAGTGCTTATCACAAACTGGTGAAGCTTTGCTTGCTTGCCTCATCAAATGTTCATGAGCAGTTAGCTACTGCTGATAAACTGAAAAAACCATCAGGAATGCCCCATGACTGATTTTTACCTACTGCAGGAAACTACAGAACTGCTAGGCTTCTCTTCCTTAGTAAAGAATTTAAGTTCACTACAAAGTTGGAGACAAGCATTGAAAACAACAGCTAAGACTGAAGCCACTAATGAAAAATCTAGAGAATTTAGAAAGAGATTTTTGCATCAGTCCCTTAGCTTCTCAACTGTTTTTTATATAATAAAATCACATTTCATGGGCCTTTCTTAGGGAATGCTTATCAAATTTCTGTACAAAAGACCCATAAAACCAGCAGTTACAGCAGATTAACTGGTCATGGCAACAAAAAACATGACTATGCAGAAGGTATTGGACAGTACATGGGTAACATACTGATAAAAGCTCAGTGGAAATTGTGAGGTCCCCATTTCCCCCCCACCCCTCCAAATCTTCCAGATTATCTGATTCTAGATACCTCTAATGCTTGCAAACAGAGCAATAGATAGAAATGCATGGACAGGGGCCCTTAAATAGCACTTGTTACTGTACAGGCCTGAGACCATAAAGAGCAGGTAGATCTCTGCTGTGAATTTTTTCCAAATGTGGTTTGGTCACTCACACTGCTCGTACAAGCACTTCAGGGTGTGGTGGTGTATGGCCAAGGTATATGGTATCCATTAATATAGCACTTTTTGATATTTGCTGTAAGGGTTTAGGGGGGGAGAGAAACAAAACGTGTGACATGCACAACTGTTGTAATCCCACATGATTCAGCAGCTGAGTGCTGACAGCTGGGGAGCACGGACACCTCAGGAGGTTACTGTTTACACTACTTTCTTCAGCAAAGTGAAAATAACTGCAGCAGAAGAATTTGTTTGGAATTGTATCTGAATGGCCTTCTGATGTCCTGCCTATCAGTTCCCTCAAAAGGCTGGACAGGCTGCAAGTCTGACATTGGCTACAATGTCAAAAGCAACTGTTTTGACAACAAAATAATCCTGAGGAGATGCCTCCTCATATACATACATGCATTCCAGCTCCAGCTCCGGCCCCCTTCTCACTCTGCTGTCGGTCTGACCGGCTGTGTGGTGCTGCAATAAACTGACAGGTCAAAAACTGCCATCGCCTTTTCTTCTCTGAGTTACCTTTCACAGAGATGAGTTCTCTGATGTTGTTTATTGGGTGGTTGCAGAGAGAGATGAGCTGACACAACCAAGTGGACAATAAGCCATAGGAAAAAGACAGTTGTCTGCCCCAGAAGCTGGGGCAGTGAGTGCTTCTGCTGGCACTGCCACTGCAGCAATCTGCGAGCTGCCGCCTCAACACTGTGTGCCAGAGCCTACACTGCACGTGGACCTCAGGTGGAAAGGGGCCAGCTGGACAAGTGCCTTCCCTAATTCAAAATCTATGTTTAAAACTAGTTTAGTTTGTTGACTAAATGATTTTATATGTATTTTTGTCTTAATATTGTTATGTTGTGGGGAAATAGAGACTGTGTTATGTAAAAATGTGTGATATGTTATCATAGTAATATATATATTTATGTATGTATAGGAAATGCATTATTTAATACAGCATATTATGCTTCTATCTTGCTAACATTTTGTAGGAAGAAAAGATGTTAGTTTACACTCTGGGAAAAATAAATTTTCTATACACTGTAACTGTAGGAAAAAAATCAAAGATACTTTTTTGGTATCTATAACAGAAGGTCATTGAGAACAGGGTAACTCAGACTCAGTTCTATGGCCAAATAGATGCTGATGAAACAATTGCTTTAAGAAGCACTTACCTCCTTTGATCTCACTTCTAGCTTGTATTTGTATTAGGCTGTTCATCAGATTCTACAAATTCATATGCATATACTCTCTGGACCATTTTTTTCCTTCAAACAGATAATCTGCTTTTTCAAAGCATTAACATCGTCCTTTTTAGAACTTGTTTCTGCCAGATTTTCTACAGCCAGTACAATGCTGAGGAAGTTTATCACACTGCTCATGCAGACAACTTAGTGGGATTGCAGAATTATGGTGTTTGTATTCCAACCCCCCTGGCAGGAGTATAAATGGGAGATTTTTACGGACAGTCCTGGCAGCTGTACTGAATGTGCAGCCTGTATGACTACAGACCAAACCCATCAGCAGACACATGGCTGCCACTGAATGAGCATGACTAGCTATTCCACTTTCATCTTCTGCTTAATGAGCCTTCTCAGGCAGTGGGAAGGACTACTAACAGATTTTTCTAGTGCACCACTTTGCCTAAAGGAAGGGTGAACTACAAAAACAACTGACAAATACTTGTCCAACTAGTTCTTAATACCTTGCATCAATATTTCACAATCTTCCAATGAAATATAGTTCAGTGATAGTTTCACCTGAATATTGTTCTAGGCATTCATGAACTCTGCTACTCATTTATGAATTCTGCTACCTTGAGAGTGAAAAACAGAATTCTCTTCAGACCACACTATTTTTCCTATAACAACACATTCCTGATACATATACATTTCATGCAGCTCATACTTTCTCAAATTTACTGAGCACCTGTGCTTTGGGGTGAAACTCAGCATTCTGAATTTCAGTCTCAAGACAACTTACTACAAATGCAAAGGCATGAACCACATAAGGCTGTCAAGAAACCAGAATAAATCAAACTTGAGATGACTCACCTCTGAAATATGTGCTGTGTTTATAGCTGGTCACCCTGCATTCAACAAATGGCTGTAAATAATAATTATGAAAAAATAAATACATTTGTGCAGAAGGAGTTCAGTTAGGACTGCTAACGTGTATACAAACATGGAATAAAGGAGGCAGAAACTGCTGCAGTTCACCAGCAGATTACAATGGGTTTGTCCGCTGTGGAGGTTAGAAGAGAATATTTGAGCTGGAAATGCTGAGAATGATTACATATATAAACTATAATGTTGCTCTGAGACACAATTTCTGAGGTAACAGCAAATTGAAAGTTTTCAGTTTACCTGTTTTCAAACTGTTACAAAGAACTGTGACAATTCTTTCAGTGTTTTCTTTACGAATTGCAGTAACATGTAATGCTGTTTCCACTTACTTGTGAGATTCATCTTTTCTTTAATTAATTCCTCCTGACCAAAATAATGCTACAGTTTAGGAAATCTTCAGTGACCTTTTATGTAAACACCAGAAAACCAGTGTCAGATACCCAAACTGTCTCCAGGTTTTCATGTGAAGACTCAAACTCTCTTTTTCTCTTAGAAACGTGTCACAGGGGACTGGCCTCCCCTCAGACAGGGTAGCTTACTCTGCCCTCCTTTCTTGCCATTCCGGTTATGAGACTCCTCTTGCACTTTGGTTTATTCTGGGAACTGTTGCCTTTTTTTCTGTTGCTGTTTCCTAAGCAACAGTTTCATTCCCCATGAGAGAAATGTGTTCTTGATTCTGAAAGAGACGCTTTTCTATGAAGCATTTAAGTCACAGGGGCACGGCGCTTTCACTGCAAGATAAAATATCCAGTTTCAGGTATGCTGTTGTCTCCCTGGCCAAAGAATTAGGCCAGGCTGGCTCCACGGGGTATGAACACAGCCATCCTTTTAAGGGTATTTTTCTCTTCACACTACCGAAGTAACAACAAACGTTACCTAACAGCTGTCACAGGATTTGACAGATGCACATGATATTGCAGATAATGTTACAGAAACACCAAGTGTTACTATAATGTACAATCCATTAAGAATAGTCTGCTCCTGCTTGTCTTTTTTTACCGTATCGAGATTCTGTGGAGGTTTGTGGTGCCCACAGGACTCTCATTTTGCCACAAATTTGTTCCTTAAACATTGAACCTCAATAGAAAAAAAGAACTGTCCCCCACCAAGTATCAAAATTTTCATTTCTGACAGAAAATATTTACATTTAGTCATTTTAAAAAAGCCACAACAAAGAAGAAACAGAATATCAGGCACACAACTAAGCATCACATCCAAGTTCAGCCAGCAGCCCACAACTGTCTTTCTCACAGAAAGAAAGGATGGGCTCACTGATTATTTTATGGGACAGCAAGAGTAAGGTATGCCCTGCTCTTAAAGGCACAGTCACCTCACACTTTTCTTCAGAACAAGAAGCAAGAAAACAAAACACAAGTCAACAATAGCAAGTGGGGGGGTGGAGGAAGGGAAGAGGAAGGAGACTCAGATGTGACCTGTCAACACAGAGCATCAGCCAAACACAGATGGCAAGTTTTATGCTGTTTGTAAAAACAGTTGCTTAATGACCTGATTTGCAGACAAAACACATATCTATAATCATTGGCGATTGCCAGGATTCCGTTTTCCAAATGGAAAAAGGTATTTTAATTGAGAAGTGCTTGCTGATGCTTCTTAACTCCTGCCTGCCTGTTGCTCTTCCATTACTGTGCCTGTCTTGGCATACAGACAGGCTTTCCCATTGTACCTGAGATGAGGATGATAACTGATCCTCCTGCCACAAAAGGTCCCATGCAAAATGACACTCCAGTTCAACAAGTTGTCATCCCAAACATGGAGTTTTCACGTACAAAGGGGGTTGGAGAGAATTAAGGCTCATTTCTTGGCTGAGTCCTGAGGTGACTGAATTACAGTGCACTTGAACATGGATAAGGAGGGGAGAGTCCAGGGGATTACTAGGTAAAAATCTCTGGGAGAAGGAAGAAACTGGAGGAGGAGTCTGGAAAAGATGTTTTTGTGTGTATTTGTGTGGGTGTGTATCTCTGGATGGGAAATATGCATGAAGGCAAACTGTTTACACAATAACATACAAACATGTATCACATAAATGTATACACACACACACACTGCCACATATCCCCAGGCCCCCCTCTTTCAGAGTCTGCATAGATATCTTTGGTCAAACTGTGCTCTCTGCTGACAAAACAAGTAGCACAGCACCGATTATCACTTCAGTGAGACCAGTGATTTCATGATCCAAGGCAAGGATTTGGATCTAGCTTGACTATTCAAGCTGTGATTCATCCAGTTGTGTCCACCTCCATCATGCTGGTTCAGGTCTCAAAACCATTTTATTTCAGGACAGTAAATTATTTTTACCTCAAATTATACCAGAATTAAATTGCCCTGCCACAAGGAACAGGCAGGTTCCAAACATAAAGGCTTTCCTAAGCCTTTGCTTTTCCTTCTGTGCCTGCCTCCCTCTGTAACCTCCCCCACCTCAACAGCAACCACAGCCAGGTGTGAGCAGGGCCACTGAGGCACCCTCATGAACACCCTCCCTGTTCACTCACACCTGGGGACAGTTACAACTGTCTGGATTGACACTGTGCACAACACCTGGTAAATTCAACTGTGGCATTCAGTGAAAACTGAATGATCCTAAGAAGATTATGGGTTGCCTCCAAAGGAAACCACAACCACTTATGATCTCTATGTCTGTGTATGTATTTACATATCCACCTATTATTTATAAAAAAAAAATAAATATGTTGTCTATTAGAGTTCATCTCAGCATATCTAGGACTGTACTTTGAGAACAACTATCTGTGTCCTTACCCCCAAAACAAGAAGAACAACTCCCACATGTATATGCAATAAAACTGTATTTTTGTGTGGTTTTGCCTTTTTTTTTCTTTTAATACAGACATTTGTACACTTTCTTACAAAACTGCAGGTAACTACAACTTCTCTTAAATCATTTTTGGTCGGCAGGTACTGTAAAATCTTTGTGTGCAATTATCATGTATTTACAGGGCCTCGTGTTAGTGATTTTCAATGATTATTACAATAATGTCACACACTCTCAACATAAGACATGGCTTAAGATAAATATATTAGTAAATAAATATTCTGAGAACATATTTCCATAAATGAAATGTGCTGCTATACATATACAGAATATATACAAGATGCTTTCTAGCTTTTAAAACATTTTTAAAAATGGTAATGAAGGAGAAAGAGCCCTTTGACCATATTACAAATCTTTACAGCAAATTTTATACAAAACAATTTTAAGTGCTATAATTTTAATTAAAAACATTTTAAATAGTGCCTCATGAGCCAAACACAATGACAACTGTTCATGTAAGTAGTAGAAAGGCATTTTGTTATAAAAACCATCTATCATGGCCAGGTAGCCTGTAAGTCTGCATGGACATACAGGTAGCAGGGATGTAAGTACATGTTGAATGTAAAACCCAACACAGAAACCAGGTGAAGGGTGTCTGTGGTAAGGCCTGCAGAGACTGTTGTACTGGCAGAGATTTCCACAGCATGTGAGTGAGACCAGTACACCCAGGAACACCATGAACCAGAATATTCAAATCTTTTCTAGAACCACATTTTACCTCAACGTGCCATGTAGTTACACAGTACAATGCAGCTTAGGTGGCCTCCTACAGTGCCTCACAAAACACCAAGCAGAATAACCAAGCTACTATACCATAGCTTCTACACAATGCATTTCTTTTTTAGTGGAGCAAGGAGAGGGTAAGACTTCAAAACAAAAAAAAAGCAAAAAAACCACAAACCTTTAGAGTTTATTCTCCCAACACATACCACTTACTTCCATCATTCAGAGAATGAATAAGTTTTTAATAAGCTTTATACACAGAAAATGTGTTTATTGAAATTTTTCTTTTAATCTTATACCCAGATATTGCCTTGTAATAATTCTCCGAACAGCTGGATTTTGGTGCTTGTTGATTAAAAAGATGTAACGTGAATTCCTTTAAATATAACTTTTTTCCTAACTTATTGGGTACAGAAAGCAAAAGTAAACAGACGATTGTATTATTTCTCAGATGTTTGCTTCTTTTAAAATATTTCATTTGGGACTATAGAGAATACAAGTTAACTTTGCTGGGTCTCACAACTAGCCCAGTGCTGTCAGGGACATTGCTTTGGCAGAATATGTAACATGAAGGTACATCTCTATTTCATGTCTTTTAAGTACCTCCAAAGTGTACTGAACTTAGGACAAATCTTTTCAGAAGACTGGCACTGTGGGCATTAAATATTTAGTTTCCCTTTAGAAGATTTCCTACTGTGAATACACCACAGGATGACACTGTGTCCTCAGGCACATGCAGCATGACAGGGAATTTAACCCATGCTATGGTAGCCTCTTACTCAGAAGCTGCTGTTTCCACAGGAAACAATTGCTATCAGAAGTGACGACATAAATTATCTCATGATAACAAACGTCCCCACTAGTACAAGAACAAGAACAAAAGTATGTGCCCAGGCTAATGGGGTACAGAGAGCATTCTGTACAGAAGACAAAAATGAAGCACAGTTGGCTGGGCCCAAGAAACCTTTCCAGCAGATCGGTCTATGGAAGCTACATCAACCACAGCAAAGAAGAAAACAATGATTAAACCAAGTTCCTCACTTTCCCATATGCACAGTGACAGGCACTGCTTCCCTTAGGCATGCTTGCAGCCTGTAAGGAAACAAGAAACCCTCTGACCTGTTTCCAAAGTGAGCCAGCAAAGCTGCAAGCACACTGCAAGCTCTGTTTTCACTGCACTTGCCAGCATTCCTCACAGCCATAACAGAGGCTACAAGTGCCTGAAAAACTTCCTATGGAAGGAAAGGTTCATTACCTACAAAGGTAATACCCTTTCTTAAGCCCTTTGTTCTAGCATCTGTTTGAGAGGTCCCCAGTAATTCTTCACCAGTCAGAAGATACAATGAGGTCCATGGTTTAAATACAGGAAGTGAGGATGAGAACACTCTGAGCTACCAGTTCCCTACCCCCACTCTGTTGAAACTAATCATCATGGCAGGAGACCCTTCTTAGCCAAACCATCAGAGCAGCATGAAAGGGGGAGGAGGGGAGAGGAGAAAGGAGACAGTCCAATGCTTCAACTCCCTCAAAATCGCTCACATAACTTGCTGGCTGCTAGGATTTGCTACTGGGATTAGTCAGTATCTGAACATCCATTCAGCAGCTGTATCCCTCTGGACTACTATATTTCAAGGTGCTATCTGGTTTCTAAGGCAGGTGTAGCCCTGAGCTTATCAAAGGCTGGACTCCTTTCAGTAGGAGATAACAGCATCTACACATAGCCTGGCTTATTTAACACACTGTGTTACCTCTCAGCAAGAGGTCACTTCTAAAAAGAAAATATAAATAACACTTTGTCATTAATATAGAAATGGCACTAGAGCTCAGAAATGCTCCACACCACGTCCCACACGGGCTTTGCACACAAATCGAGGCCTGAAGGCTTCAGGCAGGAGGGACAAAGGAGACAATCAAGCTGATGTGAACACAGAGGAAGTAGGGGAGGGACTTCTCCACATTACCACTTTTGTGTGTTTGTCAAAGCTTAAAAAAAAATTAAGTCCATGAGAATTTGGAGTTTCTGATAAGCTCCGCTTCTCCATCTGGGATCATCTGGACAGGTCTAGTCACTGATTTGGCTTCTCTCCAAGGGATGAGATCCAGCACCTGAAGGATAAAGAAGACTAAGGAACATTGCATCTAGAATATTACATACAGTTTTGGGACCCCCAGAACAAGAGACTGACTGACTGGAGTGAGTTCAGCAGAGAGTCAAGATGCTCAGAGGGCTCTCCCTGTGTGAAGAGGCTGAGGGATTTGGGCTGTTCAGCCTGCAGAAAAGGAGGCTTCAGGGGCACCCCTAGAAGCTCTGCAATACCTGCATGGAGGTTGTCACAACAATGGAACCACAGTCTTCACAGACATGCATTCTGGACAAGAGGTAAGGAGCTTAAGTTCAAGCATGAGATGTTCAGACTGGATATAAGGAAAATCTTTTCACCATGCTGGCAGTCAAGCAGAGGAACAAGAGCCCAGAAAGGGAGTGCACTCTGTGTCCCTGGGGGTTGTCAAAACCTGACTAGATAAACTAGGTCTAAACTAACAAACTGAGTAACTTGATCTGATTTCAGAGCTGGCTCTGCTTTGAGCAGGTCAGACTAGATGATGGCCTGAGGTCCCTTCCAGCCTAGGGTACCCTGTGATTCTATGAAAACCCTTAAAACAGCCCTGGCAAAGCAGGTAAGGAATATGCCCTTCCTTCTGTGAGTGACTATTTTTTCCCCTTGTTTTATATCCACAGCAGAGACTTTCCCATATATTCTTCTACAGCAATTCCAAGATTTTCGCTTTCTTTTTTTTAAACCTTCAGCTTGTCTGTCCTCTCTCAGCACTGTGGCCTTGCCTGCCTAAGCAACTCACCACAGCTGCTATGACTGGCACAGTGTCCCTGGCTGTGGGAATTCTAAGGGGGGCCTGGTACTGGCAGTCACTTTTTCTCCTCCCCACAAAGGATGAGAATGAAAGCTTTTATAGGGTTAGATAGTAAACTACTCTTCTATTCCTCTAGCTATGACCAAATGAGTACAGGCAACAAGAGAATAACACTTTGGGGCAAAGGGTTAGTCGATAACCTGCTCTTATGCAAAGGATGGAGTCACCTTTACGGCTGCAGGTACCTAAGTAGCTGACAGCATTTCATACACTAAGACAGAAAGGTAGCAAGTAATCAAAAAAAGCACACATATTACCTGTGACCTTTGTGGTTGTCATCAGCTTCTGGGAGTTCAGAGTGGGACTGGGAAAGAGCATTCCGGCTTCCTCCTCCTGAGAGTAGTTTTGCCGCAGGAATGACGTTGCCTCATAGCACACCTCCCTCTCGACCTGTACCTCTCCAGTACCTTGACAGTGCAGGTAAGTATCCAGCTCAGGTGTTCCATCCCAGGAACTACAGCTTCCTGTGTGGGTCCCTTGGTGCTCTGTCGGTAGAATCAGCTCACAGTCTCTGTCTTCAGGAATTATGGGAATGCGTTGACCCAGATCACATACACCCTTACAGCAGTTTGGCAAGGTGTCCTCAGGAAGCGTGTACTGCACATTCACTGCATAGTCTTCTGTATAGCAGCCACCACCTCCACTGCCACTGTTGCTACTACAGGCTACCTGCTTCTCTTCATAGAAGCAGCAGGGCAACCCCTCATATTTTACCCCATCTGTCCTATGTAAGTGGTCTGAGTTAATACTGTACAAGCCTGGGGTGTTCCCTGACTGTGGTTCAATTCCTTGGCCACATGTCCCCCACAGCGGAGAGCTAAGGAAGAGTGCACTACAGTCAGCTGTCCCATTGCTAGGCTCCAGGGCAGAGTGCTGGAATTCAAAGCAGCACGTGCATGCTTGCTCCGAAATCGACCCTGCTATCTCTGGATTCTTCCAGTTCCTTTTAACATCCAAGGCAGCACCAGGAGTGGCCTCAGGTCCTCCCTCTGAGGTAGTGCCATTTGGATCCCTGTGCTCTAGTGAGGAATTACTGCTATAGTTCATATCCATGCTGCAATTAGACAGTTGGTCCCCTGAGGAAGAAGCTGGCACAAGCCGGCAGTCAGCACCCACCATACTGTGACCATGAGCTGGAAGCTCGTCCTGGTGGGGGCCCTCCAAGAGAACAATTGCACCCCTGTTTGCACCACCGACCTCGCCCACTCGGCAAGGGCTCTTACTGCGGTAAACATATGGGTCATAGTCACTGCTCAGAGAGCTGCGGAAGGTGGAGCAGCTCCCATAAACCCCCTGGTTGCTGACCTCAGTGCAGTCAACCATGGAATCACTAGAGGAGCAGTGGCACTGACCAGAACTGCTGCTGCTGCTGTCGCTCCCAGGGCAGTCAGCCAAATATCCACTGCACACTGAGCGATGACCATGATAGCAGCTAAAGCTGGAGGTACTGCCGCTCTCCAAGCGAGATGAGGGCATTACATGTACCACGGGAGGGAAAAGCATGCTGCTACCAGGCTGAAAGGCACGGGAAGGACCCTTTGAGGAAATGCCAGCTGGAAGCTGTCCATCTTGCTCAGGGTAACTAAGGCCTTGGAAGTAGTAGTGCTGATACATGGTCTCATATCGGGAAAAGCACGCCGCTTTGGAAAAGTTGCGTCCACCAAACTTGGGTCTTCGGAAGTTGTGAGCTGGAGAGTAAGCCCTATGTTCCAGGCTACAGTGATGTGTGTTTAAAGCATGATCCAAATGAATAGGCTGGTAACTTTGAATGTAGGCTGGGGACGGGGCTTGGTAGAGGCTCTGTTCGCCGTGCCGCTCGACTGTGAGTACTGTGATGGGGTTTCCGTGAGGGTCCATGCTCGTCCGAGTGGGATAGGCTGTTATCTGGTTTGCTCTGTGCACTCGGCCTGGGTAATGGACAGGCAGAATCACCCTCTGCTGCCGGCTGCGTGCTGGGTTGACGGATTCTAGGCAGATTGGACCTGTGTTTCCTTTTTTCTGTTCTGAATGAGAGAAATAAGAATGGAGAAGTAGAACTAGCAGGGAATAAAAAGGAATACGCTTCATGCGAGAAAGCGGGATATTTTGTTCTGAGTGTTGTTACATTACGCACCAGTTTTTTACACAGAAGGAAAAAGAACAAAACAAAAAATTAAGTCAAGAGCATCTGCCTGGAAGCCTTTGAAACACTCAAATGTATTTGCTTAAAAAGGAAAACGAGTGAACTTATTTCAGATACTGTTCTCATATACACAAAACCTACTTACACAGTATTCCTGAACTGGCAGAGGCCGAGAGAGGCTAGAAGTCATCACTCAAGTTTTCACTTTACACATTATTTTATATAAATGTGTATTAACAGAAAACTTTCTTAAGACAGAGGAAATGAAAGGGGGAGAGGGCAAGTAAGGGAAACCACATTCCAAGCTACAGAAAAATAAAACCCCATACATTTGTCTTCTTTACAATTCTCAAGGGAAAATATATTCCTCTGCTCCACATGACCCTGAGCTCAGGGGCTGTGCAACGCTGCCCTCGGCTGGGCATCGCCCCCAGCCCACGGAAGGCCAGGGCTGGGGCTGCTCTGCATGGCCTGCAGCCCCTCCCACAGGGTTTAGGACTAACTGTATTTCTAGAGCTGCATTACAATAAAGGCTGAGAGCTCCACGGAGATTAACAAGCAGGCACAATTTCTGTTTCATCTGGTGAGCTGCTATGTCTGAAATGAAGGACACAGGAGCAGCCCCACTGCAGCACTTACCTATAATGTTATGGCGGCAGTGAGGGCAGGTGTGATGCTGCAGCAGCCAAGGATCCACACACTTCTTGTGAAACCGGTGAGTGCAAGGAATGACACGCAGTTCCTACAGGAACAGATGAAGGACCATGAGAAAGTACTTCTTCCTAACAAGTGAATTTTTCACAGCTTGTTTCTAGTTTTTTCAACCTAGCTGCAGAACAGATCAGTTCCTACTCTCAAAGTGGTAAGAGGGAAAAAATGCCATCAACAGAGCCAAGAGCATAACATCAAATGATCAGCTGTCTCTAAAAGAATAGTCTGCAGGGACACTAGAACTCCATGCAGATAAAGTACGTTTCTTTAGAACACCTTTTGCTGTGTGTCTGTATGACCCAACACCTTGAAGGAGCCCATTGTTTAAATTTTCCTTACTATATTAAATGAACTTTAAAAAAAAATAAATCAAGAGTAATGATGTACCTTGCTATTAGCAATGGAAAACACTCAAGGAAAAGCAAAACCAACACAGTGTATATGATACTTTTCCCCTTGCCCAGCACTCTTACCCTTCAGCTATTATCTTTTCACAGGATTTCCTGAGCCTGACTTCTTTATGATTTGTTCTTCAGAAATGCAACCTGATGGAGGTAGCGACTTGCAGAATGAGATCCCTCACCTCTCACTTTGTAACATGGGTACTTTGGAGCTGCAGAATGCAGCTGAGGCTGACTTGGCTGCTCAGTGTGATCAGACTGGCAAGTGGCACCACTTCAGTACACAATGTACCCAACAGCCAGCCACGTACCACAGTGCTAAAACCAGCTACATCCTCAGCCCATGTTGAAGAAGCCATTTATCCTTTACCTCCCCATCAATGTACTTCTCCAAGCAGATGGCACAGTCAGAGGTGGAGCTGCTACTGAGTGTGTCCAGTGCTCCACAGTTACTTTCCCGGTGTCCCTTACTTTTGGACTTAAACTTCCTGGTCTCCATTTTCTCCAGTGCTTGCACTGCAAGCCTGTTCATAGAATTCTGCATCAGAAGAAAGAAAACAAAAAAAAGGCAATGCTGCTGTGTATGGGACTAGAGTGTAGAAGCAGAGAAACACCACCATAATGTATCCTACAAATCAAGTCAGACCCAATGATGTATAATTTCATAAATCAAACACAGGGAAGGTTAATTAGAATTTATATCAGAAGCTTCATGAAAAGAATGTATGCCCCATGCAATAGTGAGAATTAAAACAGTGTGAAGGAGCTGAGAAATGGGATACACTGGAACTGCTCAATTGATAGCAGCAACTATTCCAGCCAACATATAACACTTGGCCAGGAACTTGTTTTGAATTGTCAATATTGACTGCAATGCCCCAGTATGCTGTTACTGTCATATTACCAGGAGCAATACTTGAGAAAGGGATTAAAATGAAATGTTAGCTGTATCATTTCCTCCTCCCCCCAAATTTAATCAATAGTACAAGTTTAGGAAGGCAGTGTGTTGTTTTCATTTTACTGTAGAATTTATCATGCCCCTTTTTAACACTGTTTTTTAACACTGGTGATGGTCCATAACATCTTTGGATTCCTACTCAACATGCCCAAAGAAGAGTCCTGAGAATCCAGAATGCTTTGCATTCCTTTTACATGTGTATCTACCAGAGAGTTTACAACTAGAGACTTCAAAGTCCATTAGCTTCTATTTGCTTTCCCTTTCATATTTGACAGGACAAACTCCAAGTACATCACCTGGAATTTCTCCTAACCAAACTTTTTACCTTGAAAACCTCTCCCATCAAGAATCAATAGATCCTATTCAAAAGAGTTGCAATTTATTTTCAGTCCCGATATCCTCTGCAAAATACAGCAACAAGAGTTGGAACTTTAGAAGTACACCAGTGCTACTGATAATCTTTGAATAACCAGAAATGTTCTTCTTTTCCAATGGCTAAATGGACTGCTTCTGTACTATTCTGATTTCAGGATTTAACTGAATGAACATCATGGATCAATGTAAATCTCCTTTAAAGACATTCCCAAGTCCTTCCAAAGGCCTACACACATGGCTAAAACCCCTTCCACAAAGATGGCTATTGCAGGTCAGTGCCTGGCATTTCCAAAAGTTGCAAGGAAGTTCTAGGACAAAGTAAGAGAAGTTAATTTTCAGCATTCAGTGAATATCCCATCACTGCTCTTACCTGACTGCGTCGCTGTTTCAGTTTGATCTTGACAAGGAGAATGAGGCAAACAAGAGACACAACCACAAAGAAGGCCAGGAAAATTCCCATATCAAAGTACTCAGTGGGTTGCTTAAAAATTAAAACAAAAATATTATTTTTCCTTCCTTTAGATCATATTCAAATCTATTGTTTCTCTCTCTTCTTTTAACTTCTTAGTGGTCATTGTCAAGTGTACACAGTCACAATGGCAGTACACACTGTTCTGTTCATCAGCTGGGATTCTATGAGACAAAACCTGGGTTTCATATGCCACCACAAGGGAATGGAATACACAGAATGCCAATCATGAGATGTCAGATTTACAGTCTCTGAACAGCAAAACCCAGGTTTTTTTCACTGAGTGAATCATACCAACACAAATTTTTATGATTTACTGGGTTGCCTGTGCACATTAAGTGACTGAAAATCAACATTCGGATTTTCAGCAACCGGCCCACTTGTCAAATACATTCCTTAACAGAAGGATTCCATAAAAAACCCACACAACCAAAGTGGTAACTGGGACATGGATGACCTCTAGCTTTGTTCTTCTGTAAACTACATGTAGAGAGTGTTAGGAAAAAAAACCTCTAGAAAAACTGTTTTATATTACAATTACAAATACCAGATACCAAATAATAATTCCATGTTTAAAATACCACACAGAATTGTTAGTTAACACAGGGCAGACCACCTTACAAAACTGAGCCACCAGGAGTGTGCAACAATAAAGTTACTTCATCAAGAAAAAGAAAACTTATATTATGTAAATTTTTTAGCCATTTATATACTCAAAAGAATCCTTATGAGACAGAGCAGAAGCCACACTGTGGATTCTATACTTACATCAAGTGTAGCTGCTTGTCCACAGTGCAGTTGCTCGGTTTATGTAGGTCAACAGAATTTCACATATAGTAATGCCCATGGAGAGCATCAAAACATGCTCACCCTCTGTGCAGTGAGCAAGCACTGCCTGCAGCAACAACAGCCCTGTAACACCCAGAGAAAGGCTCTGAAAGTCTCACCCGTGGGGGGCGATGCTGAATCCTGGCTCGTGCCACTTTCTGCTTGTTAACGATGTTCATCAGCTTGACAGCATCAGCACCCTTCACATACACCACTGGTCTCTTCAGAGGGTCCTCTGAGCCCTGGTTGAGCTACAACAAAACAAAACAAAAAAATCTGCTCAAAAGGCATGTTTCAGGAAAAGCACCTTTCTTCTGGGCAATGGAGAGAAGAATAAAGGAATACGAATGTGGAATTGATTCAAGCATCAGTCATTCTCTTCTAGCATAGACTTTGGGTTAAGTGTTCCACAGAGTTAAATCTGAATTAAACTTTTGATTTATGATGCCTTTTTTTTTTTTACTGACCAAAACTAAGATTAAGGATAAGCAAATGCTCTTCTGAACAGCAGCTTTAATTTAATTATGTACCAATGCATATATCGTTACTGTAATCAGTTACACCTCACAAGGAAGAAGTATAAAAATCCACACATTCCAAGAATATTGTCCTTGCTACATTTTATCAATCTTTTTATTTCAACTTTGTAGTTACATTATTCACATACAAATTTCTTCAGCTTTTAAGTCAATAATTTCTGCTGTTTAACTCAACAAAGTCATTCAATTCAATACTGACTGCCAGCTGGGAGACCTCAAAGACTAAAGCATATGAGCAGACCACTTAATTCACCTTGAAACTTCTCTCCAGGTCCAGCTAAGTCCTGTTAGAAAGGCCAAATCCCAGAATCAGAAAAGGGGGAAGGCACGTCATGAACCCAACCTCCTGGTGAAGGCAGGGTCAACTATGACATCAAACCAGGCTGCTCAGGGCTTTATCCAGTCAGATGCTGGAACCCTTCATGTGTGGAGAACGCATAACTTCTCTGGCCAACAAATCCAGAACAACAACCTGCTAAATTATACACCAGAGAGGGTAATAACTAGACAAAAGAATTAGTTCTGTTGCAAAATGGCACCAACGTGATAAATTCATACAGTTTATTGTGATTCTCAAGAAAAATCCTTGTAGAGAGGTTGGTTGATACAAAACTAGCAATGCACTGTCAAGCAGACAGAAATGGTACAGGGAAAAGGAATGAGATGACAGGAATGTGAGCAAACAGATCACGAGCAGTTTATGGATGAGATGACACATCTCCATTGCTGTTATCTACCTCTTACTTCTGGCTAAACCGTGTAGAAATTATCAAATGACTGGTCCATCATCCTGATTACAGGATGACGACTCTCCTTAAGCTGACCAGGTGATTGTGACAGATTTCATGGAGACTTTTTAGTATCCAGGAATCCCATGTGTTTACAAGGCTTGCTGGCCTAAGGCCAAATCCAGTCACTGTCCTTACATTCCTAGACATGTATTCTCTCTCAAGATTTCTTGTCTAAGAAAGAAGTCATCTGATTCCTCAGTAATTTTTGCACACTGTTAGACTCTTGCTAAACATGATGCTCTGGATGTTGTTACTCCTCTTCGAATATTCAAAAGTAAAACTAAGAAATAAATCAGACTTCACAGACTATTTCTCAAAATAAATGTTTAATTCTTAATCTACAGCAGAAGATACTCAGATCAATGGGAATAAACTCCCACAAAATCTGTAGGCAAAGTCCTTTCATTTGGTAGTAATTCTGCTACTAAATTATCTGAGAACAATTCTTCTGGTCAGGACGGCCTCCTATTTCTGTTCATGGACTGGCAGGAAGGACTGTCTTTCATAATACTCCACTCCTCCCTTTCAAAGCACTCTCCCTCATTTGTTGTAGTGCTTGGTAGCAAGCATACCTGGGAAAACTTCCTAAAAAGCTCCCCTAAGTGTCTTAGCATACTTCCATTTGAACCAAAGATACTCCTGATTAACTCTTGTTGGTTTTTCCTCCATTGTGATCCATCTATCATTGTTTTCCACAACTAAATTGCGAGTGCCAAAATGGTACTTATTTTAAAGACAAATTAATTAGTACCCCTGATGTCAAGGGTTCTGAAGACTTTGGATGAGAATCAAAATTCATGGGAAAAAAAGTGTCCAGAGCAGCATGAGAACAGTCACCCAAGTAACTCTTAGAGTATGAAAGTTAAGTCTAGACGTTCCTCTCCTGTTTGTGAGTGTTTGCACAGGCTACTGCTCTGCTGTCTAACAGAGCCTACTTTGTCAGCTACTGCTCTAAGCCACTAACCTCCTTCCATTTTATTGGTACCTAAAATATTCAAACATCCAATAGACTACTAGACCCAGCTATTGGGACCAGTTGCACCCAGTTTATTATTGAGAATCAAGGAAGGACAGTTGTTGGTAGAGGGAAAGAGCAAGAGATTCACAACTCAGAACTCAAGTTCAGAGCAGTGTGGCTGAAAGTATCCAGAAGCTGTAATTCAGAGGAAAAAAATTGAAAGAGACAGACCATATCTTTATGAAGATATTTTCCTGTGTAGAAAAGGGGGAAAAATATCCCTAAGAATGTTTTCAAGATCAAGTCTTGATGCACATGCAGAGCACAGTTCTCAAAGCATTCCTTGAACAGAGTCTTCTGCATTCTTCTGTCCAAGAGATGCTCATTTCAGAATTAAAGACAGTTTTTTTAATGTAAACACTGATGGTCTCTTTTTCCCCCATGAAATTCAGGCTGCATTTAAAAACCTTCAGCTTCACTTGTTTCTGCTGTAGCAGAAACAGCGGTTTTGTTTCAAGACAAAACAAAACTAAACCAAATGCAGACTATTTTTGTGCTTACGTTTCTTCACTCAAATAACTCAGCACTGGCTGGATCTTGAAACATTTCACAGAGCCATTACCTCACCCACTTCAAATGAAAAGATGGAAGTTATACCAAGACTCAGAAAAAGAAGAAAAACCCTGCTTGTCCACAAAATACATAGGCAGAAATCATCAGCTGTGAACAAGAAGAAAATGATTGTAAGTTTTGAAAGAAACTTGTTTAGAAGCAGGTTTGAAACTCATTTTGCAATCTCAAAAATAGCAGCTATTCAACAATACCATCACAGGTTGGATGGGGCCAAACATCCTGTGTTTTGTACACGGAGCTGGGCAAAGAAAACCTCCTTGATTAGATAATGGGTCACAAAAAATTTGCCTCCATCCTCCTTCAAAACCTTAATCACAGACCTGGATTCCGCATTCCAGCAAAAGTTAGAAGAAAAATCTAACTCCCCAAACTTTTCCCTTTCTACCAGATTTACACCACCTATGTTGCTTTCTGCCTGACAGAAGAATAGCAGGAAAACCACAGCATCATGTTACCCAGGGTCAGTAGCTGCATGTCTCTAGGCAGGTGTGCTCTGATTCTCATACACTCTCAAGTCTTGCCTCAGTAACCCTAAAAGAACCCAAGAGAGGCTGCAAAATAACTAGGCTCCCTTCTTCATACCTGATCAATGGCATCTGGGTTTTCAGAAACATCAAAGATGACCGCTGTGGCTCCTCGCTGTACTGCTCGTTTTGCCTGCAATAAGAAAGACAGCATCCTCAGTCCCACCCCAAAAGATGACTTCTTACCTCAAAAATGACTCTCTCTCCTCATGTCCAGATAGCAAACAACATTTTGTGTTTCTGTGTAGTTAAAACAAATGACAAAATAATTACAAACACAGGAGCTCCTGAATCAGCATAGAATGTACCTAAACTTCGCTAAAGCTTCTACAATCTCTCTGCTCCTTCCTTTTCAAACTCCTCTTTCAACAACTTTTTAAAGAAATTCAAATGTGATTTAGACCCTCTAAAGACTTCAAACATAAGAATTTTATAAAATTAAATTACTTTCTTTTTTCTCCATGTTACTTGGAAGTGCCATCAAAAACAATCTTCCCTGTGACTTGAGTGGAGACAAGCTCACTAGTGTAGAAAATAAAGGTTGGTCAGGTTCTTTATATTTTTTCAGTGTCATTCTCATAGTTATGATAAACTGGCATATCACAATCCTTGCAAAAAGTGCCTCAGAGAATATGCTTTTTCTGACCATCAGAGGTCAGAACTGTTGCACACACTTCTTACGCTGATAAGATCAGACCTATGTAAGTGCACGGCTTTTCATCAAATACACAGGCCAAAACTGGAGTTACCAACAGCACAGAGGAGGTATCAGAACACATTAAAATCTTCTGGAATAGAGAAAACAGTATTTTAACCACCAAGGCTAAGACAGGGGTTTTTAACCAGTTTCTGCCACTGTGCCTCTCTAAGTCCTGTTTCAATGTTGCTCAGTGGCTCCACAGAGCAAACGTTCCCAGTAACTTTTCAAGCTTTTACTGCCTTTATGGATGCAGAATGCAAGAAACTATTTCTCCAAGCAATGACAACTATCACCATCACTACTAAAGCAGGCAGCACTGGCCCTTTGTGGAGACTAGCAGAACCTGAACTTAACACTGAGATATAAAAGAAACATATGTAAGCGATAAATCATGAAATATCACCCAGCATTTTCCAGGAAGAATGTTGGCCAGTACAGAAATGTTAGTTTGAACACCTACAGGTCTCTTTCTTTGTTCTATTCTCCTATTTTGTTTTCATTTGAAATGAACGAAGCCCATTAGCACACAGGAGAAACCAGCACCCAAATGGGAGTATTTTCTCAGCCCACCAGGTATTTGTCCCCTTTGAAGTCAGCACACCTGGTTAATCACTAAGAGCTGCTGGGGAGGAAGAGTTAAAAGGAATTTACCCCGCATTCTCTGTTGCAGTGGCCCTGAGGTGAGGGCTCATCCAGGTTTCCCTAGAAGGCACCCCTTACAGACACACAGTGCCTGTAGAACTGCTCAGGCCATTTAACTGTTTTTTCAGGATGGTCAGTCAACAAGTAAGGCCCCTTGATTTCTGAAAACCATTTTTAAAGAGGGATTTTACAGATTGGCGTCGATAAAAACTCCTTATATTTCTGAAGGCGCTGAATGAGCAAGTACACAGCGCAGCAAGTGTCCGCCATGGGGCGTTAAGGGATGAGAAGTAGGGGTCCAGCTCAAAAACCGTGCTGGAGAACCAGGGGTGCGCTCGTTTCACTCCGCAACTCGCAGCCCGAGCCCCGGGCGGCTCCGGCCGCTCTCCCCCCTCACAGCTCCCGCTCCTCCCCGCGGGGCGCCCTGAGCCCCGGGCCCGCCCCGCGCACGGCGCCCCCTGGTGGCCGCAGGTCCCTCCCGCGGGCACCCGCCCTGCCCCGGAAGTGCCGCCTGTCCCGCGCGGGCGGGGGCTCTGGGCGGCCATGGGGAGGAGGGGGAGACGGGGAGGGTTTTTTCCCTGCCGGGGTTTAGATGCCGTTCCCAAAGAACAGACGGTGCATTCGCTGCTGGGAAACACCCCGGGCTCTGCCGCTGGCACTGGGGAGCCCGGCCCTGTGCCAGCCTAAAGAGCCTTGTTCGCACGCGGGTCCCGAGGCGCCCCCGCCCGCGGGGTGGTGCGCGCCCGCCGCGGCTCCGGCCCGGCCGGGTTCGCTGGCCACAGATCAGAGCGGCCGCCCCGCCTGCAGCTCGGCCCCACAGCCGGGGCAGGCTGGACACAAGCGAACGAGTGCGCGGGCACCGGTGCGCGCCTGGCGCTCGCCTCCCTCCCTCCGGCCCGAGGGGGCGGCCGCAGGGGCACCTTGGAAAGCCCGGCTGCCGCTGCCCCCCTCCTTCCTCACCCCCCTCCAGAATACTGGAGGTTAATTAAAGCCAAAACGTCTTCGAAGATACCCTGTCCACTACTCAGTAATCAGGACAGCTCAAGATAGCACTGTTAAGTCCCATTTAAAATAACGCCGGTCTGTAATAGGCACTTGGCTTTTTCATTTTGGGCTATCCAGCATGTATAGATCCCAAATCATTCCTCTAAGCAAACTGACCAAACCTGGATGAAAAATAAATACACATGTTGGATGAGGGGGAAGAAAAAGTACACTGCTACCTCCTTTACCTTTACAATACCTGTGGCAAGCAAACAGGCATTTCCACAATTGAATTCCCATGCAATTGACAGCAGGAAAGATATCAGGCATACCCCTTTTTGTGATTGTCTTCTGTAGCTTAAAATAAATTACTATCACTACATATTAGTATTTTTCTTTTTTTGTAAAGAGTAATAGAAAACAACAAAAAGAATTGGTAACCGCACTTTTCATAATTCAAGTGATCACTTTTTGTTCATAGTGACAACCTCGCAGTCTGTCTTTGCATTTAGAATCTACAGTTTATGTTACTACAAAGCAATGGACGGACCCTGTTTGCTGTGCATGGCTGCCACTTCATGCAACCTTTATTTTTCCCAAAAAGTGCTCCTACATCCCAATTGGAGCTCCAGAGATGTCATTCACATTCTGTGAAGACCAGCAGCTAACTGCCCATCATGTAGATACTGGGCTCTGTTGTGCAAAAACACTGACATGAGAGTACTGGGCATGCTTTGGTCCTTGAAATTTAAACAATCTTCAGCAAGCCCTCTATTGGCAATTCAAAAATACTTTTATTCTTGAATACAAACATAATAAAACATAAAATATAGGATAGATATAAGTAGGTCTTTGTAGGATAAAGTCACCTGGCATCTTTTTTAGAGAATCGCTCCACTGTTTAGTACAAGACCTTTAAGGTCAACAAGTCCAACCATCAACCCAACACTGCCAAGCCCATCACCATGTCCTGAGTGCCCCATCTACACATCTTTTAAATCCCTCCAGGGATGGTGACTCCACCACTGCCCTGGGTAGCCTGTTTCAATACCTGACCACCCCTTCCATGAAAAAATTTTCCCTAATATCCCATCTAAACCTTCCCTGGCACAACTTCAGGCCATTTCTCCTTGTCCTGCCCCTTGTTCCCAGGGGAGCTGAGCCCAAGCCTTACTTGGCCCACCCTCTTGTAAGGGAGTTGTAGGGTTTTTCTTTGTAAATAGCATTAAAAAGTTATCCACCATTTGCTAGACTTCAGTCAAACACCTAGTTTTGGCCATCTTCTCTTAGTAGAATGGTGGATGTAGGTGCCTCTAAAGCAAAGGGAAACAAAACCCACCCTTGAATTTGCCCTTTCTCAATTCCTTTAACATCACCAGCCTAGGACTTTATCAAAAGCTCCTTATTGAAGAATATATATGGCTACTTTATACTCAAAAGAAAAACATAAACAGAAGGATATGATGTGTTTATTACACATTTTAAAAGGACTCTAATTGAAAATACATAATAATGGCCTCATCTGTGTTTCTGTGGCATTTTAATTTGCCCAGAGATTGTCACAGCTCATGGAGAAGGCTAATGAAAAGTTATTTTAGAGTGTATTTTAGAGACCTACTTATTATGAACTTACTGTTGATAACCATTACCACTACAATGCCCATTAAATACTGTCTCAGTTTAAAATCTGGCAGAATTTACTTGGTCTTGTAATCTAGAAAGGATAAGAGGAAACGCATGTGACAGAAGTGCAAGGAAAGTTGCACTTTGCATATCTCCAGGTTTGAGGAAATTTAAGTCGTTGCCTCAAAGAACATCAGAAAGATTTTAAGAGCTCTGCACTCCCTTCCTGTGCCAGGCAAACGCAATAAGGAAGTAACAACTTCCTTGATGAGGCAAACTTTCAACCCTAGGGACCAGATAACTATTAAACAGGTGCACTGCTTCCTCTCATTCATTCAAAGCAGGTAGGACAGCAACAATCAAACCAGTAAGAAGTTCAGCCACTTCCTGACATCTTGAAGGACCTTGCATGCTTGCAGATAAGAACATGGCAAGCATCTCCTCCTCTGCTTTTTAGTATGGCCTTATTCCAATTAATATGCCAGTTAAGAAAATCATAAAGATGGGGAAAGGGAGATCAGGCATTGGTTTAAGGGGTAAACAGTACAAATGCCAGTAAACTGCTTTTAGCAAACTCTTCCATCAGGTGCCAGCATTATTAGCTGGTCTTCCAAAAAGGGAAGCCGAAAAGGATACAGTATACAGAAGATAGTCCTATGGATCCTGAAAGCAAAACACTACTTTCAGTCAGAACCGAGGGAAACAGCACAGCTCCAAGAGGCATAACCATGGCTTTTTCCTCTTCTCTTTCCTTTTTTCAATACATCTAATGTTTTGGGGGCAGGGGGCCAGAAAATATGGTTACTCTAACTCTGAACAGAGATTGATGAACAGAATAGTCAATAAAATCAGTTTGTACATCCTTCTTTAGCTGAGAACTGAGCCAGCCTGAATTTACTCTGTCCATTTTTGAGGTTTTTCCCCCCCTCAATTTCTTTATGAACTAAAAAAACATTGAACTTGAAGCATGTTTCCTGTTTAATCCCATCAGATCCAATATTCTACGTCGGATCCCTCCACATTGTGGAGTCAGTGGTCATTAATCTGCCAAAAGAGTGGGATTATGCAAGCAGTGTGAAGTGGAACCTTTCTTATAGCTGTCTTTTGGTCCTTTGAAATAAGAGTCAGCCTCTCACATAGTGTACTGGTAACATATAAGCAACACTCAGTAGCTTGCAACTTGCACACTCTGTGACTCCAAAGAACAAGATTTTCAATGAAAAGGTGCAGTGTCTTGCTTTATGGCTCTGGAAAAGCAGTTCAAGAATTTCAACAGGGAAATTGCTGCCAGGGAATACAGCTGAAGGGATGAGGTTTCCATCTGCAATATTTCACCAAAACAAGAGATGAATATAGCCGTGGTCATGCTCTCCTCTTGAGCAGACTCAAAAGTAACAAAATCTGTTCCAATAATTTTTAGCACTCACAAACTAACTGATTTGCACCTGTTTTCTCCATATCAAGATCAAGTGAGACCACAAAGATGTAGACAATATTACCAGAGGTATGATACAGAAAATGCAATACTAGGTTCTAGAATATTGGCTTTTCTGGTTGCTGTAGTTGCATGGTTAGTCTATGACACTTCTGCAGACTTGTCTTCATTGGATTTTTTATATGAGAGAACAACTTCAGTGCTGAAATAAGCATTAGGAGCCAACATTACCAGGGTTTAACTTCTGCAGAGCCTCTTGAGTTTAAAGAAGTCCTCGGTTAAGTATGGACAAAACCCAGGAACTTCTAATCATGAGAAAGAGACCACTGATTCCTACATAAAATGCACGATGAATCTGCAGGTCAGGACAAGCAGATGTTGCCACCACAAGTATTGGCTGCTAAAACATCAACTACAATGAGTATTACTAGTCAAATCTAGAAAATATCTCCCAAAGTAAGCAAGACTGTGTGTTTCCTATTGACATTTGACTATCCATAATATATTTGGGTTTTTAGCAGCAGTTACTGTTGGGGAAAAAGAAAATATAATGTTATCTCATTAAAAGCATAGCACCCATTTCTAGAGCAGGCCCACAACTGTACTTGCAAAGGCTTGGCACATCAGCCAAAGGCCAAGACACTTCAGTTAAACAGTCCCCTGCACTCTGCTTGTCATTGAGAACCTTGCATAAATCCCACAGCATTGTGTCAAATACACCTTTCCCTTACAATTCTAAAACTGCAAAAACCTCTCTTTCTCTCAGAGCTACACAGAATACCAACAACAACATCTGAACAATACAGGCAGCCCCTCTCTTTCTCCCCTCTACACTGCTATCAGGCTCAGTCAATCAGCAAAAATATCTTGCCCCCTGAACCACCCCTGGACTAGCAAGTAAAGCCACAGGGCAATTCTGCAGGGCACAGGAGGAAGGAGAAAAGGGCATCCTCTACTTTGCAAACAGCAGAAGTTACAAATTAACCAATTGATGCTTCAGCCCTGTTAATGGACAACTCCCTGGTAATTGCAGAAACTAAGTTAAGCCAAGCATAAGCAGGATGCCATTTTAAACCTTTTCTGAGATAATGAGAAAGGAACTTTCGGATTTCTGTCTGAAAACAAAGGCAGAATATCACAACAAAACAGTTAAATACCCAAGTATCACACCAATATAAAACCCCTTCCTGACTGGAATACTTAAATTCTTTGGCACTTTGGGATGTTTTATACCCATGCCCTAGAGATACTGCATTATGTGGCATTACAACAGTTGCTTATTAATTAAGAAGTATAGAGAGTATGAAGCTGTATTTCTAAATTTAAAAACATAGTCACAATTTAAACCCAAAGAACCCAAAGTAGTTCTCTGGTAAAATAACCCTGAAGTTAAAAAACGATGTACTTGTAGTTTTAAGAAAAATATCACTTTGTGTAATACATAATCACATCAACAATATATATGTATACCAATGTGATTCATACTGCTCTGTACTAAGAGGCTCTCAGATAGTTAAAATGAGGAAGAAGAAAACAAAACTCTCTCTCTTTTGGGGGTTAGGGAGAAACACTGATCAGTTCTAAGTCTACACCAAGTAAAAATAATAAGACATTTATTTAATCCTGAACACAGCAAAGCCTGCTGATTGCAACTCTTTTGAGACACATTTCAGAGTCATGGGACTCCATCCCCAAAGCCCTGCCCTCTGCTATCACAGACCATTCTGTGGGCCAGCAGTCACAAAGAGAAGGGTGAGCACTGGAAGAGATCAAAGGAGGGAACTGGGGTCTTGAACTAGATTACATATTCACAGGGACCCAGCACACTCAGCAAGAGGTGGGTGGCGGCGTTCAGGACAACTGCTGGTGTTTAACAGAAATGCTGCTACATCTTATAACCTTTCACACTTTTTCCAGGCAACAGAAGTTCTATACACAGTTACCTCCAAAATACAATGGTCACATCAAAAGGGAAAACAAAGAATTATAAGAATTATGTCTCACATTTAGAGGGGGAGATGGCAAAGCTCAAGTCTCACCTTATTGAAGAAAGTTCTTTTCAACAAAACAACAGTTTTGGGCCGTGGTTCCCAACTCACAGCATCTTTTATTTAAATATTTTAGTAAATAGGAGAAATTTTAAATAGATTCAGCTTGCGTGAAACTATGTAAAGGTTATAGAATAGGTCTGAAGCATTTACAGTAGTCTATCCAAGATATACTGACACACCTAAATTAACCAAAAATTACTCGAAGGCTGAAGAGTTTTGTGCTCATTTAAAGCATTCTGCTATCCTTGAAAAGACAATATGAATATGATCACAGCCCATCAAAAAATGCTAAAAATAAATGAAAGCAAGCATAGCTAACATGAAAAAAATCAGGAGTGATTCAGGCCAACTTGGGGTATATACCTATTTTCAAATGTAAGAAACTGATAGGAATTCAGAGTGACTTCTGCTTAGTATCATCTGTCTTGTTTAGCCTCATCCTCAGGTAACTGGCCCTCATCAGTAGGTTGGTATCTACTGTGAACAAGAACATTTTAGAGATAACACAGTCATCATCTGAGATGATGAAATAATAGATCCAAATCTCAACAGTGACAGCAAATGCAGTGCTCTTTGAAGGGTTATTAAGTGCCTGCATGCAAACCATGACTATGTTCAGACAGACATCATGTATACCAAGGTGAGTTGTCAAGCAGCAAATGTATTTTCACTTCTATATATATTAAAGTGCTGTAGCACATTGCTCTGGAGGTTCTGTCCCCTTTGTCAGGGATGAGCATCTGCATCCAAGACTACAGAAATGCAGGTAACCCCCAGTCAGGGATTTATATCTTTCTGACTGAACAAAGGCATGTAAAATTCCCTTAGTATCCAGTAGAATACTGCTGATTCAGTGAGATCCTCCCTTTCCACGACAAGAATCTGCTTGGGTACTAAGTTCAGTAGTAAAAATATGCATGGTGGGCCAGTATTCCAGTTTAGCTAGCAACTTTCCATGGCTGGCTAATACAGGATGTTATGGTTCTTCTTCCAAACAGTGATCCTTGGGTTTGGATTAGTTTAGTTTCAAGGTCTCAAACTGTGGTGGGCCCTTGTTGTTAGTTTGTTGACTCTGCTAAAAAAAAAAAAAAAAAAAAAAAAAAGGAAAAAAAAGGAAAAAGATAAAAAGAAGGGGAAAACAAGAATGAAAAAGGTGGAGGATTTTTGTTACAAAGGGAAACTGGAAACTTCTCTCCACACAAGCAGAGACATGGCTGTATTGCAGAGGCCTCGGGGTAAGGATTAAAGAAAAACAAAATAGAAACCCTTCCATCTCTAATTAGGGTCTTCATTTGCCAAAGAGCCATTCCACAGCGGGAGGAATTACATTCAAGCCGTTGCTTGGATAACGTCTCCCAGCAGGTTGGCTCCTCAGAGCAGGCTACTCTGAGCCAACAATTTCTGGTTACTTGGAGGCAAGCAGCCTGCATATTGTTTTAACTGGCCTGGCTTTTACAGCCAGTTTTGCTGAAGAACAATCTTCTATTCAGAATGCAGAGATAAAAGCTTCACTTGTTGAATTTGTCCCCAGTTTCTTTATCCCTTTCTTTTTTTAAACATGGGAATTATAGGTTCTGGAGTTTGCATTATTTCCCTTGTAGACTTCAATGTTTTTCCCCCTCTAGCCACTTGATTCTTTGCCAGTGAAGGCTGCTGTCTGGAGTCCAGCCATTCATCAGCCCCTACCTCATCATTAACACTGTGGTGCTGGCGGTCACAGCTCATTGCTGGCGACAGGAAATCCTAACTTGCAAGAGGTTAACCACAGCCCATAAACAGTCAGACTGGCTCATTAGTCCCATAGAGTCAGCTGATGGGACCCTCTGGGAGTTTCAACACTGTTCATGGACTTGGAGTCTCTAGATTCTGTGCTATTTGCAAATGCATCCTCCCCCCTGCCCACTTAAAAGCTTGTTACTTGCATCCTCAGGGCTAAGGACCATCTTTTTTCCTATCCAAAGCTAACTAAGTTCTTTGAGCACTTTGAAAAATTAAATGTCTGTGATGTATTCTCTTGGCTTACCAACTGAACAAAACACCAATGGGCCAACAACTGAGCCATTAATGCACTAGAATATATACACGCTTTTGATATTTTTAATAGTTTCTGTGAGAGTTCCATATCCCTACCGAGCAATTCTAAGGCAACAGTTGTGTGAATGTTAATAATACATAATTAATCTGTATTACCTAATTCATGTCCAGCTCTAATGTTCAAGAACTAACCTGCAAGAATTGCAAGTAGCTTGGTCAGTGCTCCCTACACTGACTAAAAACCTCGCTTCGTTCTCATTTTGAGTTCACGGTATCATCACTTCATTCATTTGGAGTTGATTCCTTGAACTTAGTACAAATACTAAATCATCCTGTTACCCAAAAATGCACCTCTAGATAATATCACCTGGTCATCACAAAGATAAAATGTTTAGAACAGAAAAATGTGTTCTGGTAAATTATCTCAAAGCAGTAAGATATGAAGCACACTTTGTGTTATATTAAGTTTTTCTCTTTCCTTTCAACCCCGTGAAAATCATTGCAAAACATTCCCACTTTATGTCTGCAATTTCTTAGGATCCAGTTTTCTACCACTGTCGACTGTATCTGCCCATCTTTTATTCTGAATATCGGAGTCCCTCTGATGCAGCTCTGGTTACATTCCAAAGTTCTCCAATTTCTTTCAAAGCCTTCTGTCCCCTCGTGCACCAAAATTAGGCATGTCACTCATCTGTGAAGTCCTAAATAATTCCATTCCCTGCCTCCATATCTGCTCCTGATTTTCTTCACTTTCTGGTCCATTTATCCGATTCTGCTTGCTAGACTTCTTTTGTGCTCATTTCTATACTCCAACATAGCTGCACTTACTTGCCCATTCACTTTTCTGTTTCAAACTCCATTTCTATAGCTTTTGCAACACGTTTGCCATTGTGCATTTCTCCTGTTACAGAAATAGGCAGATTCTGCATGTAAAATAAAAATATCTCTCAATGTTTGAGAGGCTCATAAGGCACATAGAATAATGATGGTCCAAAAAATTAAAACATAAAACCTTTATATATTATTATTATTATTATTGGCATGTCTTAAGTAGTTGTTCCTTAGTCTTTACTCAGTCTTGACTTCCATTAATTTCACTGGGAGATCTGACTGAGTTGAACTCAAGTAACACATGTTGTGCAACAACAGCTGCTTCTTTAGCTCAAGGGAGAAGCAGCTGTGCTCCACAGTTGGTTAGAAAGGAGTGAACATGGTGGCAGGGACTGCTAAAGACTAAGCTCTAAAAGTGGGCACTTATTTAAAGTAATCAAGCCAACAATGGCAAATCTAAGGAGCGCCCAGAGGGAGAAAAAAACATAAGAGAGAGCCTTTCTGCATGAATACCTGATGCTTTTCCTAACTGTGCAGTGAACATGGAAAGAAAGTTAGTAAAATAATACAGTAGCAGACAGCTGGCACAAGTTCCCAATGGAAAGGGCCCATCACTACCCATGAATGAAAACCTGATAGAGCTACTTCTGCTGAACTGCATAACCTGATTCAGCCCTTGTCTGTCCATTCCTTTGAGCTTTTCCCTCTTTGGCTTTGATTCAATTCTTTTCTTTCCTTTTGTATCTTTCACCACACGATCCATACACAACACAAACCTTTCCTCTCTCCAGATTTCAACTGCTTATGTGATTATTTTTTTTTGTTCAAAAACATACACATGTCCCTTCTTGACTATTTCTGTCTGCTATTATGAGAAGCCACCTTCTTCCTGAAAAACCATGTATTAACCCCTCTTCTGACCTCACCTATGCAATTTTGTTAGAACTTCAGAAATCATTGTGTTTAGATGGTGTAGAGGTCTGATCACACTGCTCACACATTTCGGGTGTCCTGGACATTATGAACGATGATGAAGTGGGAAATAACAAGAAATAATCATGATATTACAGCAGTTATGATGTTCTTTGGTGTTCCAGGAAAATGTTCATTTCCTGTTTCTCAATATATTTTTTAGAACAAATACAGTAAAGACAAACACATGGATGGCAGGGATTACAATTATATATACTACGCTTTTTCACAGTTAACCCTAATTTTAGGTAGTGCTAAGACAACAGACCTTGGAAATAAAAAAATTTAATGCAAAGTTAATGGGAGATTCTTAAAGAACATGAGTGATTCAGAAGGGCTGAGTCTTTAACACTAGACAGGATGCTATTTTTCCCCATCAAAACACATACTCTTTTTTTCATTACAATGAAAACAATGAGGTTGATAAAAAACGTAGTTCGTGTTTTGATCAGAGTTCTGGCATGTTTGGCATGTGCAATATAGATCCATCAAGTAGTCCACAGTCAAAGGAATCTAGTCTCATTCAAGAAACTTTTTTCTACTTCATAACAACTTCCTTCTTAAAACAGAATGTTTGGGAGCTCAAAACAACCCATGCAAAGTCTATACTGCTGCAACACTTTTCTCAACTAACTAACTAACAAAAAACTAACCAACCAGCTTAAAAATCACTCATACTATTACTTTTGAGCCAAACCAATTACATTTTGCCATCGATTTTTGAGACTACTGCCTTGAAATGTATTACAAATGCTTTTTGGATGCTGTTTGCAAAGAAACATGGGCTGACAAACAGAAGGCAGAAAAGGTCCCCAAACTGTGGAATAAATACCATAAGTGGAATGTCAAGTACTTCAATGGATGTAAGAAGTTTTCCTGAAGTGACAGTATTTCCTACTGCATGTGGCACAAGACTCATCACAGGGTACACCTTACTGCAGGTGTCACTACCAGTTGAAAGTATCTGAATAAGTAAAGTTTTGGAAACACTGAACAATGATTTTAGACATGTCTCTCATTAATTTTAGATCTTAATCTAAAGCATAGTTCAGTCGTAGTTTCTGAGTAAGTTTAGAATGGAAGAACATTTGCCTGAATTCAGTATGCATTTCTACTACTGAACTGAATCCATTTCTACAGAACATTATCCAAACTGTATGTAAAACTATTAATGTTATACAGAAACAAATGGTATACTTATATGGTCAGTGCAATTCTAATTTGAACATGTAATTATATGCTTAATTTAGGCTATTCATATAAAGGTGTAAGTTGATTTTGTTTAATCTGCCTTTCTTTTTTTCTTACTTTCAGTAACTCTGAAAGAAAAAAGATTAAAATGGTCTCTCCACAGGACCTCTTGTTCCTCAAGTCTTAGAACACATCTCTCTTTATTCAGGAACTAAACTACCAACATAGCCCCATGATTTCTCATTTAACTACCTTACAATAACCTAAACTAAATTGTTAGACAAAAGGTTAGGAATCACAGTTCAACTGTCTAATGCACATTCAAGTCATGATGATTTTGGCCAAAGCCTAACTAGTATAATCATAATGATGACATAGCAAAACGAGATTCTCCTAGATAGTATTAGTGTAAATTTTTGAAAATAAACTCTCGAAAGACAGAGAAGAAGTGAATGGATACTGAAAGAACTGTTAGGAATTTCCTCATATTACAGATTTCTTTGATCTGAAGAAAACAGGAAGCTGTAGTAGCAGGGACATCCTCTCTTTGTTAGGTTATGTTCAGATGCACATCCTCAAATACATACATCCTATTAATACAGAAGAGACCTTTTAGCAGTCCCTGGAAGAGAAACAAGAACAAAATCCTTCCTTGTGGACTTTTGAGCCTGCAGAAAGGGAAGAAGTGCTACTTTTAAGCAAATCTTCAGCATTTTCTCAGTATCTCTCCTATACTGAAATAAAAGCAATGGTATTGCTGGGTTGCACTTCACGGTCTTGACAGATGTAATTTGCTTTAAAAATTACTGGGGTGGGCAAAGAACAGGGGGTCTGCATGTTGGAATGTACAGGACACATGCAGGTATACTGCCACCACAGAGCTGTGAATCACAAAATACCAGCATGGTTTGGGTTGAAAGGGACCTCAAAGATCACCCAGTTTTAACCCCCCAGCGCCCTCCAGCCCTGCCAGGATGCAGGCATGCAACAGGTATTGTAGGCAACCCTGCTTTTGCCTTCCTTCAGCACAGTTACAGCAGTGAAGGAGTCTCATTGTGCTGTAGGCAGAGAAGGGAGGAATTCCAGGAGGGGAAAGGTTCCCTTTGAAGCACATGGCACGAAGAGCTTCCCAGTGACCATGGCAACAGCTCAGTGGGTTCCCAGCCTGAGAACCAAGTTACTACAGCCATGCCTCAAAAACAAAAAAAGTCTGAAAGAAGGAAAGAGAGAGGGGGAGGTGGGGTCGGGGGTGTGGGGGAGAGAAGCTGAAGCAGAATTAGCCTGGCAGAAACTGAGCGGCTCCCCGGTAGGCAAATCCAGCCAATAATGCTGGTCGGGTTCACGGGGTTTCCTTTTCATTTCCAAAAGCTTTCTTCTTCCTCTGTCATTCCCCTTCTAGCCCTATTCAGGAGCTCATGAGATCAGTAAAACCCAGGCCTTTGCTTTGCCTGCATGCAGCATTGCCTCAAACAGGGCTGCACTGTGATCAAAGGTAATAGTAAATCACAGCTGCCACACACACCCCTTGCTTCAACCAGGGTCCAGTTTTCACAGGCACTTTAAACAGGAGATACATATTTTTTTTAAACACTTTGATTTCCATTACACCATATAAATCTGACTATAAAGGATGAGCAATTACAAAATCGATATGGAAATGAAAACATTTAATTCTGTTCAGCTCCCCATGGATAAACAAGTGGAGTAAAACTTCTGAAAACACAGACCAGAGTTTTAATAAACAAAACAAAACACCCCTAAATCAAAAAAGACCTCAACAACCAAAACCAACAAGAATAAAACCCTACAAGTTTGTACCAGATTTGTGTGTCATGCAATTTAGCTCTACAAACAGCTTTCAAGTAGTTTACATTCTGCTTCACCATATTCCAAATTTTCAACAATATCACCTCTATAATGAAGAACAAACAGTAGGTTTGCACTCCTTATTTCTTCCTCCTTTTCTACATGAAACAAGTTCCATTTCCTTTCCCTGTTCAATGCCACCCCTCCCCCATTTTCCTTTCCTTTCCTTTCCCTACTCCTTGCCGTTTCTTTTTTCTTTTTCTTCTATTTTTCCACCTCTCCCTCCCTCCTCTCCTCTCCTGTCCCTCTCCCTTTTTCATTCCTTTCCCTTTTATGTTTTAAATCAGTTGCCAAATCCTAAAAATAACCAGAAGAAGACACATCTACACATGCAGCAGGTTTGATATTTACCCAACAAAATAGTTTAGTGGCCACATTGAATCCAAATGTTCCAAATTGCATGGAAAGTGAACTTTTCAGAGGCCCAGACAATTGCAATACAACTTGTTCCCACTGGTAAGACAACCAAGCTGACTTGACAGACCTGCAAGAAGCTAATGGTTGATGCCTCTGCTGCTAAGTCCTTCTAAATCAGATCATAACTTGAGCATAGGGAGGACAGCAGAGAGGTTGAAGGTAAAAGATGGAGAGGAGAAAATACAGCAGTGAGGATGAAACAGGGAACAAATATTCCAGAAAGAGAAGGATAAATAAGAGACATGAAAATACAGAACAAGAAGCTGTAGTACAGTTACTGAGAAGCAAGTATTGCCTAGAACCTTGGCCACTCTTTTTTCAGCTGTTGAAATTACTGCACGTGAACTGACACACATGAAACACTGTGCCCAATCTCTCTGGACACACCCTATGTCACATCACTGTCATTATGCATCAAAGCAGATGCTACAGAGATCCTGCAGCAAAGTCAGGGTCTGCTGTTCAGCAGGCCAAGCTTCAGGAAGCCAACATCAGCAGATAACGAGGTAAACTCATTCTAGAAATCAGTGTGGCTTTGGGGACATGGGGAATATAGAGGACATGGTGGGATTTGAGTACATAGCAGTGGGTCATCCATTTCCCACATCTATTTCCTCACATAATTTTCACTGAGCAGATTCCTTCCTGAAGTGGCTTTCCCCAAGACTCAACTTACTCCTGGAGTTTACTTATGGGTTACTATGCATCTTTCAGTACCCAATCTTCTCTAATTCCCATCCTCACAAGACCTTATCCTCAGATTTTATCCTTCTAAGATCAAAGAAGTAAAAGCTGGAATTTCTCTGAAATAAAAACAGTATTCCAAGTTTAAAAAAAAAAAAAGTTGTATTATGCTGAAATTCATAGAAAGGGAAATCACTTCTTAAAGAGATGTTTCTCACCATGAACTACAAGTGGAACATGCAGCAAATTTTAGACAAGCCGATGGTTTCCCATTTCCTTTGAAAGGTAAGGTTTTTAGAAGTTTTGCTTATAAATTTACAGAGACAAGTTGTACTTTAAAAATGTCAGCCTGCGATTTTATTGTCTGCCTGATACACTGCTCACCTGAAGTCACCAGCACTATCCTACCCAATTTGAGCCAGCTGGATTTCAGGATGAAAGCCAGTTACTTTATGTGTTTTCAACTGCTCAGTTACTGGTAGAACTTGTGGCCTATGCTCTTTCAACTGCTCTAGACTTCAAATGTCTACATATAATAACCTCAATACTCAAAAATTCTAAGCTGCAAACAAGAAAAGGTCAGCTTTCTGCTTTCCTTTTTAACTTATCTGGCAGCAGTAATGATATCTTGACTTCACCCCATAAAACAAAGGCAAAAGTTTTGCAATTAATTTAGATTCCAGAGGCTGCATTCCACAGGGAGACTCCAGGAAGATGAAAATCTTTTTTTCTTTGACCAAGACAATAAGATTCACTTGTTATTACATGTATTTATCCTGCAATGAAAGCAAAGAAATCTTTCTAGGTTTGAAGACCCCTCTTTCCCCAAAAAGAGGAAATTAATGTATGTCTTTTGAGAAAACCATACCAAAGGAAAACCAGTAAGATGCTTTCATTTTGACTCCTTTGACCAAGTTAGCACTTCACTCTGTTTCTACTCCGATACTGCTTCACCCAAACAGCCATTTTTTCTTGTCTTTGTTAGGTCCCTACAGAGCTCAAAAAGGGAATGTGTGCACTCAGCTCCCCATCATCATCTCTATCAACTAAGTTATGACATCATCTTTCCCCAAAGCATCTAGTGTGAAAACAGGCAAAACAAGAATATTTTTAAATATTCCTAAAGGGAGTTTTCTCTTGGTTTATTTCTTGCTGATTTTTCTCAGAAAGGAACTAATCCTTCCAAGAAGCAGTTACATGCAGCTCCAAACTATCCCCTTACCTTTCCTAAGACAGTGAGGCATGGCTTAGGCTCCAACTCTGGCTGTTCCAGTTTCACCACTCCTACCCAACCATATTCATACAGGTCTTCCTCATCATTGCTGTTACACAGTCCGAGTGGATGCATCTGAAATAGAATCAGAAAAAAACCTTTAGCCCATCAATAGAATTTAAAAAATATACAGATCGCTTTTGAATACTTTAATACACTTTTATTTATAAGGTACACCAGAAAAAATGAAACATAAGGTTGCATATATGAAGAATCCAGTACACTTCTGAAGCATGAGTACAAAATCAAAATTTTATGTAATGCCACTGTCATCTTGCTTATGAAAAAAATCATTTAAGACTAACAAATGTGATTATAAGTCCTTTTCTCAGATATAAAATAATTAAATACAAAGTTCTACTTTGTATTGCAAAACCACCTTTCCTTGCAAATGGACAGAAATAATACGAACTATCACTCATAAAAGCTTTACATGTCCAGAGATGTACATGTTTACATAAGATCCAGAGCCCATGTTTCAGAGGCATCATTATCACTTTTTTTTTATATATTTGCACAATATTAACAGTTTGTCATCCTTTGGAACAAGCCTACCATATACTTCAAAGTAAGGTACAGGAAGCTTTCTAACTATTGAGAAGTAGTCTCTAGTTTTTTCTGAACCCAAATGATGGGGGGCAGAGGGCTATCATGAAGCAAGAAATTTTTAGATATTTGTGTTTCTTACACTAGGCAACAGTATGTCTTTGATTTAATTTCAGATATTCAATCTGTTCCTTCTCCTTCCAACACTATGTAGTTACTCTAATTTTATTATGGCAAGGACCTTCCTACACATCGATTTTTTTAACCTTTCTTTTCCAAGTTTGCTGTCCTCCATTAGGATAATATCTTTGTGTATAAACTAGGGTGTCATACATTTAACTTCTTACGCTGTTTGCTGCGTTCTCCTTGTTCTCTTTTTCAAACCTCTGCTAAAATCTGACTTTTCACAGACCCTTGCCTAAGAGTTGCCTGCAGTTTAACATATATGCAGAGTTCTTTGCAAAAAAACTGTACTTTATCTGGTTTCATGCCTTTCCTTAAATGCCAGCTTTGTCAAACTAGCTGAAGAAAACCACAAACTAATATCAGCACTATGATAACTTTGCTTTCTGGTATCTGATTATAATAGGAGATTATACTGCTCAATAATTTACATATATATACACACCTCACTAATCCATGCAAAGTAGCACCATGTAATGGTCACTAATCCTGCCATCACTTCTGCATCACCAGCTTGTTGTTTCGTCCTTTTCTGCTTTTCTCCCATGTCTTGTACCTTGACTTCCATTTTGCAAGTAATACAACACACAGAGTGCTATTTGTATTATCTTGTGGGGGCCTAACTTTCTGAATAACTTGAGTGATAACTGTGAAATATGGGAAACATGATGGTGAACTGACACAATACAGGGGTTTTTCTACCACTCATTATTTTTCAAGATTCATCACCAATCTATTCTATTTTGAGGGAAAAAACCAAACCATGGCAGAAAGAGTAAAATCCTTTGCCCAACTCTTAACTCAGCCTTCCTCTTTCTTTTTTTTTCCTGAATGAGCTGTTACCACACATTGCTGAGCTGTCTGCAGCCTCACATGGGTGAGGCAGCTCAACTTACTGCTAAAAGCTTGGGGCAGGTACTATCACTGGAAGATGAACCACTCTGTAAACTCATCATCTGATGGATAAACTATTCAGCACAGACATAAAATCAGGGGATGGAGTCAGTCAGAGAATGCTCTCTCCAAGATTGCCCAGGCATATATTCCAACCTAATTAACCCCCAAAAGGAGTCCATGGGATCCTTTAAGTAAAAACACAGCTTTAATCGATATTAAATATCTAAAGAAACAGAGAACCATTTCCTTGATGTAATTCCCTTGACATAGGGTGTATTAATTGAGCTTTGAAACCATAACCCATATCTAAGAAGTTTCTAGTTCAAAATCCTTGAAATGTGCTGGGGCACTTTGCACATGCCTGAAAGGGCAAAACTGAAACCACGACTTAGGTGCTTTTATCCAAGGTTACAAAATCTGTATACATTGCTGAGGGTCTAAAATAACTTCAAAAAGAGCCGCGTGAATTTTATGTGGGTTAGTGTTACAGAGCAGACAAACAGTAAAGCAACAGAGGAGGAATACTTTACTCTGTAACTCAATCATCTAAAAAAAGTCCTGGTGATTAAAAGAAAACTTTCACCCTCTTGCCCTTTTTTATGTCTGCCAGGATAGGCATTACAGTGTTACAAACTACCGTACGAACAGCTCAGGATCTTTCTATGCACTGTCTCATGAGATGAAAAGTCTTGGTCTTTTTTTTCCCATACAATAAATAACGGCTCTACCCACTTTAGTCCAGAAAAAAATCTTGGAAGAAGGCCAAGAGGAACAGAAAATTCTTTCCACTGTCACTTTCATCCAGAATACTGTTATTCCGTAACAGCTTCCAAGTGTGAATGGCCCTTTAGATCATAGTCACCAAGCCCATTCTGCAGTTATGTCTCTGGACATCAGTATAAACTCAAAGCTCAAAGAGCCTCTTCTCTTCCTTTTACAAAGCCTGAGTGATGAGTGGATTGAGAGCAGCCGTGCAGAGGAGGACTTGGGGGTACTGGCAGATTAAAAACTGGACTTGACCCAGCAACATGAGCTCCCAGCCCAGAAAGCCAATGGTATCCTGGGTTGCATCAAAAGAAGTTTGGTAACCAGGTCGAGGGAGGGGATTCTGCCCCTCTGCTCCACTTTGCCAAGACCCCACCTGCAGCACTGCATCCAGCTCTGGGACCTGTGTAAGCAGGTACAGAGGAGGACACAAAAATGCTCTCAGGGCTGGAGCTCCTCTGCTCTGGAGACAGGCTGAGAAAGCTGGGGTGGTTCAGCCTGGAGAAAAGAAGGCTCCAGGGAGACCTCAGAGACCCTTCCACTGCTTAAAGGGGGCCTAACAGGAAAGATGGGGAGGGGTATTTTATCAAGAGGTATAGTGACAGGACATAAGGTAACAGTCCTAAACTGAAAGAGGGTTGGTTTAGATTAGAAATCCTTCCCTGCGAGGGTGGTGAGGCCCTGGCACAGGTTGCCCAGTGAAGCTGTTCAAGGCCACGTTGGATGGGGCTGGGAACAACCCGGTCTAGTGAAAGGTGTCCCTGCCCAGGGTGAAGGGCTGGGAACTAGATGATCTTTAAGGTTCCTTCCAACCCAAACCATGCTATGATTATGTGATTCTGTGAATGAAGCCATCAGGGACACAATAAGGTACCAACCAGACTATGGGTCCTGTAAGTCTCATTCCAGGTTCATACCATACACCGACAGCAGAGTTTTACTTAAACAGAAGCTTCCACATAATTTTTTTCCTGCCTTCAGCAGACCATAAGCCAGCAGAAGCTGCCAAAGCTGAAATTTTTGACTCTAGCTTAAACCCCCAAAGAACAATGACACACCTAAACAGGCACTCATCTCTTTCTGACAAACCACTAACCCCATTCTTTGTCTCTATGGTTCTCTATGATAGAACTGCAAGTACTCTGTGCCCTCTTGTATGAAAACATTAATATGTAACTCCCAAGATCACGAAGGATGGCCATTCCTGTAGCGCAGCTTTGCAGAGTTTGTACCTTCCAGTTAGAAAAAGGTAGGAACAGACAGTGCACACAGTACATTCTCCCTTCCAGCATAGGTGTATGTTGTCCAAAAACTAGAGGAAAACCCTCTCATCTCACTTAACCAGATCAGCCAAGAAATAAGATTCCGAAAAGCTGCACGCATTAAGAAGGATTCAGAGACCATTATGTTTACAGCTGCCTTGGACAAAATACAGATGACAACATTGACTAGTATCATCTGAGGCATGTGTATCAAGCAGCAGGTATCAGGCACTAAGTTTGAAATCCAGAGAATTAATTTTGGAACTCAGTAAAATCAAGACCAGTATGTGTAACTAAATGAGCTGTATCTGAAAAGCTGCACAATACTTCAACATGGAATACAAAACCAGAAGAGAGAACAGGTAAAATGAAGAACAGTGTGAGATGTAAGAAGTAACAATTGCTTTCATGGCAAGAGATGATTTCTGTTTAGCATTTACTGACCACTGTATGGCATTCTGAAACTCCTTTTCCAAATACAAACAGCTCCTGCTTCTTGAACCTAGTCCAAAGAACTGCATTTTCTAGGAAGGTTCTGAACTCTATCGCAATACAAGAACCTAGAAAGAGGAATCTCCGGCAAGTTTGCTAATAAAGGGGAAAAAATTAAGCAGGAACTCATCTCCTCCATACAAGACTCATGTCATTCACACAGTTGTATTCACCTTGAGGGAAGAAATTTTCAAATTCTTGTCCAAACCCATGAATTGGACCCACTTAGAACACTCACTTTTACTCACAAACCATAGCAAGGTTGTACCATGAACTAGTTACTAGAAGAAAGTTGTGGTCTGGCTAGCAAACAAAACCAAGCAGCTGTCACAGAAGAATTCTCCTTCAGCATGGCCATGCTGGCCACCACCATTGCTGTGCAAGGACAAACATGACCACAGCAAGTGGATCCCATTTTGTAGTCCAACAACCCAGGCACAGAATGTCTACTTTACGTTTCCTACCAGTGCATAAGAGACCAAAGCAAGGAGAAGACTGAGATTTATTAAACCATCACACAACAGCAAAATGATTTTTCACATGAGAAACCTCAAACCCAAATGCAAAACCCATTGTAAGCAGTAAGTAAAACTAATAGGGTGCTGCAGGCTCTGTGCTGTCAAATATAGAGAACTTACTAAGTATATCTGCAGGGTACAAACTCCCCAGGATTTTGTTGCATCACAATGGAAGACATTCACTTCCCCCACCTTAAAAAAAAAACACATTTGGGGTTTTGCATAATTTTTTGCATTTTTACAACACTTCCAAAAATTCTTTAGTGTGTTTGTTTCACATGGGAATACGCATCTCTTCTTTATACATCAACATCAATTTCCATCTTATCTACTACTTCCTTCTCCATGAACACACCAAGCCCTATAGTAATCTTTCTGACCAGCACTGTCAGAACCATGTTCCTGGGGCACCACTGAGCATCACTCTGAGCATGTAATTTCCACCCAGGAATCTTTTCTCTGCATAAATTTCTCTCTGGCTTCACATCCCATTATTTCATTCACACTCCATATTGAGACCCCAGTGGCTAACAGGATAGCCAGCTTCAGTCCATTCATAAGGTTGTGTTTCTGTTTGGTTTTCTTTTTTACAGTTCACACTAGAATTAAGGATCCCAAACAGCCTAAACAAAACAAACAAAAGAAAAATAACAACGAAACCCACACACAACATCCCCACCAAACCAACCAAAAAGAAAAGGGTACATTCACACCATGTTAAGATCACAAGTGAGTTTCAACCTTCAATCCATTAAATCCACACTGAATATCACGCCACAGAAAATTTACTGGCCTGGGTGTGGAAGCAGGACAGTTGTGTCCACTCACATCAGGATGATGACACTATATTGCTTTGGGGTCTGTGCTAGCTTGGATAAAACTAGACTGGTATTTCTGTGTCTTAGGTAGTTCCAGTAGTTTGCAGAGGAACAGAGCATATCAACAGCATAAACAGATTCCCTAACTTCAGTTCCACTAGAAACAAAATAACCCAACCCCAACAGATCCCAACTCTTCCTCTTTCCTGCCAAGATACCAGTTCTAATACAAGCTAGGTCTGGCAAATGAGACCTGGACAGTTTAAAAACTTCAATAACATGCCTTTGAGACTCTACATTAGCTTCCCAAACTTTCCTCTGATTAAATTCTTTGTTATAAATTCAATTATTTAAATCTCACGAGCCACAAAACATCGTTCTTTCTCCACCATTTGAGCAAAACTGAGCTGAAACATTACCCATGTTACACATGTCTTTGCTGGCAGCTGTGCAGCTTTAGTGGCACAACTTCTGCTCCCCCGAAAAGGCTTCCTGTGATATGGCACTAAGGGAACATAGCAAGGCACACACAGTTTAGAATGAGCACTCTGGTCACAGTATCAAGAAATCAGTGACAAATTAAACAAGAACCTCTTCACTAAAATGACCTATTTATTCCTCCCATTCTTTTCTTAAATTTTAGTCTTCCTCTAAAACAAACTGCCAGTGTCTCCCTCTGTGCTTAATCCTCTGTAACTAATCAGGTGTTTTATCTTCTGACAAATAATAAGGGAAGAGACACAAGGCATAGGTATTTTTCATTCATTTTGGATACTGACCCCATATTTGAGGTTGGCATGATTTTTTTCTTTCTGAAAAACAAAGGATCTCTCAGACTTACTAAGTCTCCTAAGATACCTGTTCCCCTTTTGCTTCTCCTTCACAGTGAGTACACCACAAAGGGCAGTCACACCTACTCACATGCAGTGTGCACCAACAGAACTTGTGGTGAATTTCTATTGGTAATTCAGCTTGCAACATATAAACCTACCTCTGTGAAGCCAGGTAAACATTTACATGTATGTCAGAAGGCCCTCAGTAACTCTCTGCATCAATCTGGAACTTCAGTTGGTAACACTCCTTCATACTTTCTGTGGCAGAGAATTAATGTGCAGAGAAGCAAACATACAGAATCATAGAACATGCTGAGCCAGAAGGAACCCATCAACTCCTGGCCCTACATAGGACAGATCCAAGAATCCCACATTGGGCCTGAGATTGCTGTCCAAACAGTTCTTGAACTCTGTCAGGCTTGGTGCTGTGACCACTTCCCTGGGGAGCCTTTTCCAGTGCTCAACCACCCTCTGGGATAAAAAAATCTTTTCCTGATATCCAGCCTAAACCTCCCCTGACTCAGTTTCACACCTGATAGTTTTATTAGTTCAAGAAACAAAGGCCAGGGTACCAAGGCATCATTTTCCAAAACACTGAAGTATGACTTCCTCATGGCCACGAAGGAGTCTGTGCTATAAAATTCTGCAGTATATGATGGCAGAACCAGACTTGATATTCCCTGTCTAAACTAAAGTTACATCCCACCCTGGTAAGCATCTCTATTCTTCTAAGGTTTTCTCTTGCCTCTGACATACCAGCACATTTTGAAATATGAAACTGAAATACTTCCCCCTTTGTTTGGCTATGTATTTGACAGATAGATTTGGATAACCCAGGTATAACAAAATCTCATGGTTTTGCAACAGTGACCAGAAATTACACTATTGCAGGGGCAGGGACTGGGTGAGGGACTCACATAACCCTGAGCACCCACATCCCATCCTCTGGGCAGCCACCACCCTCCAAGCTTACAGAACTGAGTTACTCACAGAAGTGAAAATTCATCAGGCAGAAAAAGAAAGGGTAAAAGTAACAAAAGAGAGATTTAAAAAAGGCTCACAGATCTATGCCAAGAGTCAGAAGAGTGAAAAACACTTGTGTAGTGGCAAAGTTAGTACAAATTCTAGACCACCTAAGACCACAAAATAACACAGAAGGGCTCTAGGGACCTACCCATGTTCCATAAAAGAGAGGCTGAGAAGTTGTATGGCAGGTTTTTGACTGTGTTGTCATATTAAAAACTATTCAAGGTGCATATCGGAAGTGTCAACCCAGTAGTACAATTCTAAAAAACATTTATTTAAGACATAGAAAAAAAACCAGTCAGCACCAAGGCCAGTAAGACATGGGCTTCATCGACAGAAAACTTTCTGTCCACAAAAGCACTCCACCACTCCAAGCCACAAGTAGTTGGTAGAGTCTTCTTGGATGCCACAGGCATCATCTTGGATGACACTGTAGTCATCTCCTGAGATCATGACAGACAGAATATACTGTAATTTTCTGAAACAGTGATATCAACTAAAAAGTGCAACATGAGTTAGTGAATTTAAACTTAAAAGACTGGTGTTATTTCTACTGATCAGGTGCCCAGACACAGCAAAACACCATCCACTGGGGCTGATGGTGCTTACAACAGGACTCATGCTGTGCAAGTGCTCGTCATGTTCTCATGGTTTCTTGTCATGACAAAAGTGAATTAATCAGAGAATCACAGAAGATCACAGGATGCAAAAAGGTGAGGCTAGATGAAAATATCTATCAGGCCCAGGGAGGATCCAGGGTGTTTACAGATCACAGTCACGTTTCACTTTAAACAAAAGAGATCATGGACAAACTACAATGGACAAACTAATGATTTTCTGTGAGGTGGAAAGTTATCAGTCACTTCAAACAATCACAGAAAAAAGCAAATCCAAAGCACTATGCTGCACATGTCTCTAAAATGGAGCAGAACTATTCAGTCTTCTAGTGAAGACTTGAACTCTTTATTGCTGTAGAGCCTGAAACAACAGACACACCATATAGTTTTCCCACACAGAATGCACTTGGCATGGATTCATCTCCCTCCACATGAATTCACATTCCTTCACCAGACAGGCTTTTGAAATAAAATTTATGAGGTTTTGCAGTGCTCAAAAGAAAACATAAAAAAATAAGTCAACCTGAATGTGAAGTCTATCATCAGGGAAATGCAGTTTCTTCTCAAAGCTTTCCCCTAAACCAGGTGTATATTGAAGCAGCCTCTGGTAACTGAAGGGAAGAGAGCTCCCTTTTTGGCTTCCCCCAGGTGTATGGAAGCAGAGCCAGGTAACAGTGTAGACTTCAGATACTTTTAGTTATCCAGCCCCTCAGTGTCCTGCCACCACTTCCAAGCTCCAGATTTCCATCCTCCAACTTCATGCCCCAGGGAAGCTTCTTCTAAAGGAAGGATCCAAAGTCAAGGATCAAGTGAAATAAGGCAACCAAACAACGTAAGTGTTTTACAGGAAGCAGAAAAAACATTATTATGCTTCTGCTGGGATTTCTGTAGTAAGTATCTCTCCTGTCAAACCAGCCTTACTGAACTCAAGACTGAGCTTACATGTTATTTTTCAAAATGCAATAAAAGTAAGTCACCAAACAGATTTTGAAAAAACAACAACTTCATTCACTAAAAAGTACTAGAGGATGCAGAGTGTCTGATTCAGAGACAATCCAGGTTTTTGGTGCTAGGCTCAACAGAAGTTGGATGGAATAGAGAGATGGAAAAAGGGGCACACTCCCACAGATGAATATAGAAATATTTCTTGGAAATGCAGAGACTTAATTAGAAAAGCATTAAGTTCAACTGGAGCTCAAACTGGCAACAGACGTCAAGACTAATAAATATATCAATAGCAAGAAGAATTGCAAACAATATATGTCTGCTATTGGATGGGGTTGGCACAAAGCAGTAACAAAGCCAAGCAACAAACAGCTGATAGTAAAGGAGGGTTGAGTTAGGGATCATGCAAGCAAACCAGACATACAGACATCTAAGGAATCTGAGAGGATGCCTCCAGGTGTCCTATTAGAGCTGGACATAATTGCAAAGCCAGGCCCTATTATCTTTCACAGGTCATAGACATAGGGGGAAGGCCCCTGATGACAGAAAAAGGGCAAATACTACACTGCAAATACCTGCAAAAATCCAAAAGGACAGATCTGGGAAACCTCAGTGCGTGAGCCTCTCTTCAGTACCTGAGAAAATTATGGAACAGATCCTTATGAAGCTATTTACAGGTACATGAAGAGCAAGATGGCAACTGAAAATGCCAGTTTGGATTTACTAAGTATAAATCATGCTTGACCAATCTCAGTATCTTTTCTGATGAAGCAACTTGCTCCATGGATGAGGGGAGAGCTGTGGATGAAGACTTCAGTGAAGCATTTGACATTGGTCTCCTTCAACATCCTTGCTGACAAACTCCTAAGATATGGACTAGTGTCCTGGTTTTCTAAAGTAGCTGCTACAGTGCTGTGGTTTGTATTTAGTTTGAGAATGATGTTGATAACACACTGATGCTTTAGTTGTTGCTCAGTAGTGCTTACTCTAAATCAAGGACTTTCCAGTTTCTCATGCTCAGCCAGTGAGCAGGTGGACAAGAAGCTTAAATTATTAAAATAATCAATATGAGACCAAGAAGGTTGAAAAACAGTCAAGTTGATGCTAACAACATTCATTTTTTGCATTTCCTCTGTATTTTTACCTCCTTCCCTATCAAAAGATAAACTACTTAAGAATTAAAAAAATTACTTTGTACTCATTCTTTGAGACAGACTTCAGTCAACTCAGCTGACTGACATTTGCCACTGATTGTCGCCACTGCTGTGATTTTGATCTTCAGTATAATGCAGCTACTAATACAACTGCATCATCCCAAGGCTATTTTTTCCTACAACCTACAAGGAAGAACTTAATTTTCTATCTCCATTTACTTCTCTTTACTGGCAGAGCAACCTGTTGCCAGAAAGGGATTTAAGGTTCTTGACTGCAATATTCCAACCCAGCATGACTAAGACCTCACCAGAAAGAAAAGGCTCAGGCTTTAACTGCACTGTATCCTGCTGTTTGAGAATAAGGCATCAGTAGAATGTGCCAATAATAGAGGAGCAATCCAAAACTGCACAAATGAGGGGAGAAAAAAACCCCTAATCTTTCAAGAACGAAAGAGTAGTGGCTTTTTTTAAAAAATAAGCTAGGTATTGCTATTGTTTCTGCAGCCTGATAAAACATGAGGGTTTTTATGCTGCCTGCAGCTGGAACATAGCAGCCTTTCCAAAGAAGGTGAAAGCCAGAAGCATTTCCCCCTCACCCTGTGCTGCTCTAGACCGTGCAAGCTTTGCCATGCAGAGAGGGACACTTGTTCCCCGTCACAAGTAGAAAACTCCATTAAAACACAGTTTCTTTTCGCTTTCGGGCATATTTGTTCTGTTTTAAAGAAGTACATCCTGCCAAAAACCAAACTGCCACAAAATGTAACACTACAGGACCTGAGCATTTCAGCAGCACGCTTTTCTTGGCTATCAGTTGTGACCGTGCGGCCCAGGCCGGCGGTTAGCGTTGAACCCACAAGTGGTTTCCACTAAACTTTCTCTGTAGCAAGAGCATCAGGCATTCCTGAAATCCTCTCACAGTCCACTTACTCCAGGAAGTATGCCAAAACAGATGATGAGAAATCCAGTCTGTGCTGTAATTAAATGTAAAACCAGAGATACTCAGCTGAACACATCCACCGTGCAGAGAAGGCCAATCAAACTCTACAGTGCAGACAGGTCAGTACTACACACAGTCCAGCAGATCCTGTGAAAAGGAAGGGCAGCCAGAGTAGATTTTGTCAACTAGGAAACCAGATCTCGACACTGATCTAGTTCATCAGCAAACTCAATTCACCTGCACCGTGGTCCAGCTGCAAATCCCTCAGGAGAGACAGAAAACTGCCAGCTGAAAGACAAACCTCCCAGGCATCCTCCAGGTCAGAGAGACACTGCAGATACCCCCAGCACACGCACAGTAACAGATGTGTACAAGTCTAAATTCAGCACGTCTGCACCAGATTTACTGCACAGGCAGTGATTTAGTGTACTGCAGCTGAGCAATCTACTGCAACAAAGCAGATGGACTCTAATTATTCCAAACACTTTGGAAGGGAAGCTCCTGGTCCATGCAAATAGAAAGCTGGCCTCTCCTTCCTTCAAAGCATCTCAAAAGCAAAACTCCATGTACAGAGATGTACATATTCTAGACAACTTGAAGGAAGATTACTTCTCTTGAATTTAAGTGCTTTGATTACATTGAGTTGTCCTACCACAGTACTGACAGAGCAAAGGGGAACAAAGTTGTCTTTACAACTGTGGGGTCTTTTCCCCCTCTTTAAATTGGGGGAAAGATGCTGGCAAAAGATGCAGGCACAACGCCACTAAGGACAGGGGAAACTAGAGAGAAAATCTGGGAGTATAATGATACCTTCATAGATTACTTCTGGCAGAAGAAGGCCAGTAAAACAGAGTTCTGGCCCTATAAAGAACAAGACAAACCCCCAAAATGCACTAATGGCCAAAACTTTAGACAAAATCATAACTGACTGGGAAAAACAGAATTATCTTACATCTCAATAAAAACTACATTTTCCCCATAGCACTCAAGCAGGTACTTATAACTGAAAGTATCTGGTCAGTGTCATATAATCTGCTTGGTTTAAGTTAAAGGCCTGATACGGAGTTACCAATACTTTGCAGCTAGGTTTCCTAGCAGGAAATGGAGTAGGAAGTATGAAGACACCCTGACAAACATTGTGCAACATAATGGGGTCTATTTGGTAAACTCCAGGGAAAGTTTGGGGCCCAGAAAGAACGAATGTAACTATTAAACAGAAAAAACTAAAACAACCAAACAACTGGTTGATTGAAGCTGTTCATAAGGAACCCTAAAAGAAATTTCTATTTGCATTCTCTTGCCAGAAGTACACACGGTGCACACTTAAAAAACGTGGCTGGGATGAAAATTCCATGAGTGTTAGGAGGGAATTAAAAGACAACACACACATGTGCATGCACCAGAGAAGGTAGTATTGTATTTTACAAAAGCACACAGCTCTGAAAAGACACCGAGCTACTCATTTGCAGACTGTATTTTAGCAAGGAAGTTTAGCAAGCAGATTGACAGCTCTCCCACTGACCCAAAATTTTACAGTATTGTAAGACTCCACACCAGTAGTGACTGTTCTTTAAATGTGTAGACTGATTTGTATCTGACTTCCAAACTCACTACAGTTCATTTTTCTGCCACATTAACTAGTCTAGACCCTGGCTTTCCAGAGAGTTCTTGATATGGCATGGAGTTTAGGAGCTGACTTGCTTTTCCAGAGTCCTCCAGGACCTCTGGCAAGAGAAGATATTTTGTGTATTTTGTAGTAAGCCGCTAACAAGCAGAGCTGGTTTGTCTGCATTCAGATTTGTGGGGAACTTTGCTAGACAAACAGAGAAGGGTAGGGAAGGAGAGAAAAAGGAGTTAAAAATACCACAAATTATTTCTGAGGCATCCTTTGGGTTTGAAAGAGAAGATATTACTAGAAGATCCAATTAAAAAGCAGTATTACAGATAAGTTACACGCAGAGATCACAGATACCTCCCACATCCTGTTCTTCTAATTTTAGGTGGTATGCTGCACTGAGGCATTCCAGCTGGATACATAGGTACATCCAAATTATTTTCTTCATGTTTGCCATAAAATACCCTCAAACACGTATTCCTCCTGACTTTATTCATCAATATGCAACAGCAATATCAACTACAATTCTGCTATCCACGCCAGACTTTGATGAAGATTGAAGTGATTTCACCACTGAGAAAAACTGAGACAGGAGGTGATAAAATTAGTAAAAGCGTGTAAACACTGTTAGTTACAATGCTCTGTCCTAGAACACCTCACCTGTTCACCACCTTTCACTGTAGTGAAAATTGGATATGTATTCCTATGCTTTGCTTGACCCCCTATAATACTGTACTTCTTACCCTACAGCTACTGTCCCTGTAACACTCTCATGAAGGATATTCTCAGAATTTAGCAAAGCTTGTTGTTTGGATTTCCAAAAATAGTCAATGTCTGCACAAAATGTGACCCAGCCATGGAGCTCTAGTGAATCCCTTTCCATTTCACACCATAGCCTTCATTAAGAAGGTGATTATTTTGTGTTGTCTCCAAGAAGATGTGTTCACTGGGGCCAGAGGGAGGGAAGAGGAACAGAGAACATGCACACAGAGAAAGGCTGCCCTATAACTAAGAACAATATTGTCCTTAAAAAGAAGGATGGGGGAAGGGAACTAATGTGAGTAAATTGTTACAGAAGAATGCAAAGTCCTCACCACAAAACTAATCAAACTTCCTTTGTCCTATATACAAATGCAAAGCAGAAACTCTGTATTTCTGCTAGAAAGCATTTTCTATATGCAAGACAACATTTTATCTATATAGAGAGGTAAAAGCCACAGAGAGTGGAAAAAAAGGTGAGAATGCAGAAAGAAATGAGGCTTAAAATGCACAACACTGCATCCCATCCCCCTCCCCTCATGCCAACCTCTCATCTATAATCCAACACAAGAGAGACAACAGGCAAACAGCAAGAGGTCATCTTCAAAGGGCTGGTTGCCAGGGGAGGCCAGTGGAAAGAGCGCAGGCATGTCCTCATCAAAGTCCAGCAGCTGTGGGAGAGCCACGGAGGTGCAGCTTCCCCTGGGGCTGCAGTGAAATTCAGAGATGGAGGATAGAGCTGGAGCTGGCAACGCAAACTGGGCAGCTCTGCACTTGGCGTCAGGCAAAGCACAGGAGAGAAGGGTTAGAACGTTTTAATCTTTCACTCATTTTTGCACTTCAGAGGCTTGAACTGCTGTTTAAACTCACCGAGATACACCGTGGATGCAGCAGGCAGAAGGCAGCAATAAGGAACAACTTTCTGCTCAGTTCAAAATTAAAATTTTGTCTCAGTGACTACACACACAACAGCGATGGAAAAGATACAGCAGATAATGCACAGCCAGCTGTAGTTTCATTACTTCTCACAGAAAACATAAATACAGTTGGAGCCTGGGAGACTGTCCCACAATAAACAGTGCCTGCAAACATTACCCAACAAAGTATGTATTATTTTTCTTGGAGAAATTGTGAGATAATAATACTGACTCCTGGCTACTTGAAACATTTGCATAAAAATCAGAAGCCAACATAAGAACAACCCCAGATTCTGGTTCTTAGAATTCTCATAACTTTTTGAGGCATTTGTATTGAATGAGAACATGATGACTGAATGTAAAAATTAAACTCCTAGCCCTCAAATATAGGAAAGGAAGCTGCAAATGCAGGCAGTGAAATCTAACAGATTAAGTAAAATCTGAACACAAAGAGGAATCGAAATTGCTCTATTATTAACAAAGAAAATAAAAATTTAAGAAATAATTAGAAATTAAATTTTTAACTTCTGTAATTCTCAGAAGCTAGGGGATACTCTGTTTTAGAAAACTGTCATCCTTCCCTGACAAAATCAGTACTTTGTTATTCTGTATTAAGTGGCTTAATTAGCTGACAGAAATTAAAAATACAGTTGCTGAATTATCAAGTAATGGCAGGACAGAAATAATTTCATTATATTTACCTCCCACCTCATGCCTAGAATCTTCCCCAAAACACACAAAGAAAGGAAGCAGCTGGCATTTGCTAAGGATGAACAGACACACTTTCTGAGCATGTGTTTTGGAGCATGACGTTTCAGTTGCTGTCAGCACGCAGTGGTAGCTTGAGTGAAAATTCAAATGGCACAGAGTTACGTGGTCTCAACAAATCCTGTAGGTTGCAATACAAACGTTGACAGGAAGGGTTTTAATATTTAAATAGTTCTTGATCACTACCTTGACTGAAAGTCAGTCTAGAAGTACCACCAGGGAAGCAAAAGAGACATCAGTGATACAGTATTAGACCTGCATTCCTTTAGGCAGCAAGAAAAAAATGTTTTTCAAGGCTGAAACATAATAGTTCATAGCCTAAAGATGTACCCTATTTCTTAGGTTAGCATGTGAACTAATTTACATACAGACTCTTCCAACATTCTAGAAACCAGACAATCTCTGGCCAACAGCAGTTCCTTCCTTCAGCCTGTGCTGCAGAAGATGCTCCTGAAAAGTTTTTGAATATGATGAAAATACTGATGCCCTCCACTATTATAGCAAGGCACATTACACAGCCTAAAACACAACATTGATTTTGAGTCTTTCAAAGTCATGTGATGAAGTTGATTAGAAAAAGAAAGCCTGTTGTCCACAGACTTAAATTCAGTACCTAAATGTCTGCATCACCACCAGAAGGTTTTAAGACACTGAACCCAAGGACAAGTTGGAAGCTCTACATATCAGACATTTGTTCAGGGTTTTTTATCTCTGAGAGCAGAGTAGAGATTAAGGAGTTTGTGCACACACAGCAGAACTGGCCTTCACCTGCCCCACACAACGCAGTGGCCACACGTGGAGCTGTGGTGCTTCCCTGGGTATCTGTCACCAGGCCTTCAACATACTGAGTACCCCAGAGAGGAGCTGCCTTGAAAACCGAGGCAGTGTATACCAGTTTTGTTTCCTTCAGTGAGTACTCCTAGCACTGCTTACTCTCCAGAAAAAAATAAAAAAAGGAAAGCCAAGCCACCATCTCTTTGAGATTGTGCCTCAGAGAGATGCTCTCATCTCTGTGGTGGAGCAATTTCTCAGTTCCCAGAGCTTGTAGCATGCCTGAGGCACAGGTCCAACAGAGGTGGGATTCCAGCACTGCCTCCTCTCACCGCCCAGAATAGACTTTCCAGCACCCAGGCTTCTTCTCCACACTCTTCCTCAGTTGCTCTCCCTATATTCCATTATTTCTAAGGAATCTTATTTATTCCTCTGATACGGAAGTATCTGCACTGCATACTCTGTCCAGTCTTTCCTCACTCCTCTGCCACAAATCATCAAGTTCTGACCCAGTCTACTGCAAATCCCTTCACACATCCCTACACACATCTCTCTTATGACATTAGAGGAAGAAAAATATTGAAATCGGTTGTGGATATTAGGGGTTTTCACTATAGTTTCCTTCATTATCCTGCTACAGAGTTAGACTATTTTGGACACCTCCTCTTACTTCTTATTTTTGTGCACATTTCTCTGAAGCTTAACCTTTAAAATTTCTAGATTTATAAAGAGGTGACTTGAGGATAACTCATATTCTTGTATTGAATTTTGTCATAAATTACAAAGCACTCTCCCGCTCTATACATTTAACTTGAGCTTACACTGAAGCAACCAAAAAATGCTCAAGAAAATCCCTGTGCCAATTTTTTACAGTTTGAAGACAGAGAGTTCATCTTAAATTGTTTTTCAAAGTTTTCCTTTTGGTCAGATTTTTGTTAACCTTTTATAAGCTATCCTGGAGCAATACACAAAAGTTTACAGAAGTTCTGTTTCAAACTCCAGCTGCCACATGCCTTCTCATATCCCAGTTTGCCCACTTTGTGCCCCAAACTTTCTGAGAGATATCATTTGACCTTCCTTTCATTTGACAACAGAATGTGATCTCCTTTACTGGAAGGTGAGATGACTTTCTCATCATACCTCAGCCTGTCTCACAGCAGAAATTGGATGCATTCCCCCGTTTCCTCCAACACCCCCCAGCCCCCAGGTCCAGAATTCTCTCACTCCACTCCACTTTGGAGCCACTGGTGCAAGCAACAGCCTCTAAAGGAGAGACAGTGGCCATCCTGATGGGTCCAGACACCTCCCCTGATGGCTCCTGAGCCCAGGTGCACCCAGCAGCAAACAGGCAGACCTGTGTGACCTTGCTGCACCATGTCCAGTGGAGAACAGAGCAGCTCACTCGCCAGATCCCACCTGAACAAATGATGGAGGTGGCAAGAGTTCTGCCCTAGCAAAGTCATGTCCCTTTACAACTGTATGGAAATCAGTCCTTTCTTCCTCCCTGCTTAACTTCCTCATTCACACCACAGGGAAAAGATGCCCCTGCCCAGAGAGGAATTGAGTACTTTAAAAAAAAGTACAGGCCAGTATTATGGCATATAAATCAGATGCAAAGAGTTGTTCCTGAAAATAGATTAAGTTTAATGCTTGCTTTTTTCCATAAAAGACAATAGCTGGTGCACTGGGCTTTCCATTTCAGGTAAAGGAATGAGCAATGCACTGTTTCAAAATCTCCTTTTAAAAGAATTCAGTGCATATTGCAACCTTCCATGTTACCAGACAGAAATACTCAAATCCACTGGGGAAAAAAATGCCCTTCTTAAAAACTGCCACCTGATGGCAGCCTATGGCTTCAGTCCTATTGTTCCAAGTGGCAACTGGCAACCATTTTGAGTGAGATTAGCTCTACCCTGAGTCACCACTGAAGAATGCTCTGTAGTAGAGAGAATGACTTAAAAATAAAAGCTGTGCTTAATTCTAACATAGCACGTTGCTGAAGTGGTCACTGCAAATATTCCCATTTCACACACTACGAAATTCTTCCTCCCTCCTTCAACCTTAATTTGTTTTATTTTGCACAGCAAAAAAACCAACTTAGATGTAACATGGGCTCCATAACTCAGTCCACTGCACAATGCCAAACACTTGGTCAGCATCAAAGGCTGACTGATGGCCAGTTTCACTCACTGCTCACAGCCTGGGCTTTGACATCTTGAACCAGAATGCAGAACTGTTCTGCACTCAAGTAGTTATCAGGGCTTTGCTCTTTTCCATTTATCAAAGGCATTTGCAGGAACTTAGCACTTGGTGCCTGAAGGATCCAATTTACCTTATTTAAAGTCAAACTAACAATAGTGGAACTTTCTGGAACTTTGGAGACCTGATGCACTCTCCTTTCATTACAAAGAGGTTAATTCCGTGATCCAAGAGCAAAATAAACTCCACTTTGAATGAAGAACTACAAAACGGAACTGTTTTACAGAACTGTAAATCAAAACAGTTTTCCTCAGCTTTTTGACACCAGATATACAGCACCCTATGTATGGGTGAAAAAAATTCTAAAACTTAACATGTACCATAATAAAAATAATTAAAATTATTTGCCCAATTCAGTGTCAATTTTCGACACTTGTGCTGTATTTCAGGATACAACAACGGTTCTCCCTCCTTGGTACACCATCTCTTTCTGTATGATTCCTCTTTCCTATGACCACTAATTTATTGCCTCATCTCTCTTCTCTTCCAGATCAGCCTTTCACTACTTCTCTTCTACCCCATCCTTCTTTTTCCCTTTTTGTTTTTTTTTTAACCCAACTCCTGTAGCTCTGGCATGCAGCCCATGCTAATAAGTCCAGTAAAGCCTATTGGCTTGGGTATCTCCTTCTGGCACACCTCACCACTGAAATATGCCTCACTGACTGGGAAATTAATGGTGTAAACTGTACTCCAAGAACCCAGCAGAGTGGGGTGAATGAGTGCTGTCTGCAGGACATTTCCCTCACATGTTAGAAAATTTGGACAGTGCAGTGAATGAGGTAAGATACTATGAGAAAAGAAAATATAGCACTGTGGTTAAAGCAGTTGAATGCTTCCCAAGAGACTAGATTGCTTCCTCTGCCACAGAATTCCTATGAAATGTTGGGCAAGTCATAAAAACAGCCATGCAGGGTGTGATCAAAAATCCAATCAGTGCAGTATCCCATCCCCAACAGCGGCCAACTGCAGAAATTTGGAGAATAGAAGCCAAACAGATATGGAATGATTAGTCTTTAGATACATATTCTTTAGATAGCCTCTTAATTATGGCTATCGGTGATTAAAAAACTTCCAGAGATGAGACTTCACCAAAAATACTGTGTTTAATACTAAGCAATGTATCTATGTTTCATGTTTTTTACTGAATTCCTTTGGGATGACACACATACTTATGGTTTTTACACCACCCTACAGCAAGAAACACAACTTACTATTTTTAGTATGTACATTTTTTCCCTGACTGTAAAGCTGTTATGAGAATTTCACTGAGAACACTCTGATAATCCTTGTATTGCAGGGGGTAGCCAATAATTGTTCTTTAATCACTCTGTCTACATCAGACTTTACTCAGTCTCTTGTCAGTGGCCTCTTTTCCAAGGTGATAAAATTCAGTCTTTTTCAGTGTCACTCTGTTTGATGACACAGACAATTCACAGCTTTTGATCTACCTGTTCCTTTTTCTGGTCTCCCCTTCCAATTTTACAATGCACTGACTTGACTGCACACAAGCTCTTGGAGTCTAACAGTGCTCACACAGTCTGCTTTGCTCTCTGGTCCCTTCCTAGTAATTGCAACACTCTCATGAAATTTTTAGCTACTTCCACCAGGATAAGGTTTTCAGAACACACTTTATTCTTAAGAAGGAAAAGAGATCTTAGATACAACTTTGAGAAGCCTTTTATGGTCCCTCTTTGCTCTTCATGGTGCATACCTCCAGCTTGTATTACAATTAACCAAGATCCTTCCCCAGGTCAGCACTGATACATAACCTGCTGCATATACAGCTGTGACCTGGGGAGAATCCCTTTAACCAAGGTCCTTACAAGGTACATTCAGTCAGATATAAACACAGAGAAAGGTCTGCAGAAAATGTGACAGATGCAAAAATAAAAACAAAGTCAATGGAATCTGTGCCCAATCACAACAATAAACAGAAAAGGCCAGGCATTGTGAAAAGAACAACCACACTCATAAAAACATCTTTGTCCTCCACTGCTAGGAAACTGCTAATTTTGCCTGTAATATTTAAATAACTATTGGTGTTCATTTTTTAAAAACTACACGTTAAGAGTCCCTTCATTCCATCAGGCATTTAGAGAACAGAAGGCTAATATATATTGCTAATATGTCTACAGAAGGCTAATATATATTGAAAGCACCAAATGTCACATGAGAAAAACATCTGTGTTAGAAAAGTCATGGTTAGGATGCTTTGGTGACTGTCAAACAGTGAACAGCCTCTGTCAGGTAGCTATCAGTACACCAAAGTATTTACCATCAGTCTTCAGACAATCTGGCTCAAAAATCCTCTACTATATTTTGCTTACTTCTAGTACCTAATATCACAAGACAGCATCTTTTTTTTCCCTCCAGCATGCCTCAAATCATCATAGTAATATGTTATTTTAGTAATATATTGGTTGATTTAATACATTCACCCAGATTAACTAAAGTTTTCTATGCAAGATCATATCACCTTTCAGTAGCCACCTTCATAAACTACTTAGGACACATGTTTGCTGGTACTTCAGCTGACAAGCTCCTCTTGCTATCCCCTCCCAGTTCAGAAGAAAAAGGCCATATCTACTGCTGCTCATGTTAGGCTTTAAGAACACATTTTGTAATCAGCCTACAGTAGCTGTGGAGGAAGAGCTGAGGGGAAGAAATCCTCCCTCTCTCCCCACCAATCACTGTTACCCGAGGTGCTCATCTTCCCCAGAACCTTTAGGTTTGAACCTGGTTTGCCACAAACAGGACAACAAATAAGAGACCATCACCTCTAATCAAACATGACAAAAATCACAATCAATAAAAGTGCTGCCATTCACCTTTTTGGATGACGAGGTGACGGACAGAATTCTTGGACTTGTATCTGTAATACTGTTGTTCTGGAAAAAAAGTTAGCACATTTTCTCCTGGATTAATAATCTTTTCCAGTTTCTTAAACAAAAGAAAACGTGAATTAACAAATCAGACACTGCAGTTGACAGTGGTACAGCTCTGTTCCTATCTATACTTGCTCAAGCTGGAGTCTGAGTAAAACCTGTTCATGATCAGACTCATCTGCTCACTATCATCAGCTTCCTGTTCATTCATCAGTATATGAATGGCTACAATACGGCCATCGAGACAAAAGATGGCTTCAGAGGGAATGTCTGACAGAGGAAAAAGTTACATCAGCCTGACACTCCTTTGTTCAGAGAGCTCTGAACATTAATAGCAGCTAAAGATGAGGCAGCTGCTGCACAGAATTAGGAAGAGACAGAAAGAACAATTACTTCCTGGCAACGTTTTTTCCCCTGCAGCTCAAAAAAACTACAGAATTTACACTGGACAGTAAGAGAATGAGAAAAATTCTGAAGATTCAGTTGTCTTCCCTCCAATCCTGTTAATGAGCAATTTAGGTAGATAAGTGTCAGACATGCCAATGAAACTGCTGTTCTACACCTCCTGGACTACACACACCAACAGACTCCATTGCTATTCAAACATAAGGATAAGTGCAATGTCACAGTGTGCAACAACCCTCAAAACCAGAACAGATCTTCCCTGCTCTCTCAAATTTAGACAAGAAAGTTACACATGAAGTAACAGACTGGAAAAAACGTGAAAGAGTGAGCCATCAAGGGCTCTTGTGTTGTAGCTGATGCTTATAGGAAGACCTAAGCCACAAGTTGGTAGAGCCTGGAAGCATGTCCTGCAGAATTCTCACCATGTGCTTGCATTCCTTCACAACTATCTGCTATTGGCTTCTGCCAGAGAGAGTCACAGGAGCAGAGGAACTTCTTGGTTAACTTGGCATGGCAGTTCTGTTAATTCACTTGGTTGCATGAATCAAAAGGCCACAGACACCACTGGCAGCAGTGGCTGCAAAAACTCAGCAGAGCATAGAGGAAATCAGTTAAAACCCCTTTTTTCTTTCTGTTGCTCACTGGAAGCAAAGCATGGGGATGCCACTCTGATGGCAGAACCCACCAATTTTTCCTATTCTGTGGGTAGAGAAACCTCTGCTTTATTAACTGCTGTCTACTACAACAGACTGGAACGGTCTGTTGTAGTGCTTCACATATCTAGGTGGGATTTCCAAAAAGGATATATTTTAAAGCACAAAGCCATGGTGATTGCTAGGTTTCCCATCCCAGAATTTTTCTCCAGCCTCTCTGTATCATGAGGGGAAAACGCCTGCAGCACTAACAAAAATACATGTCAGAGCCCATCTCAGAGCTCTGTAAGATGTGCAAATTTCCTGGTGCCTGAAGGTTTGGCAAGTAAAAACCAAAATCAGAGTATTTTAAGTGTATTGAAGCTCTTTCTACTAGTGTCAAGTATCAAATCAGACACATCTGCAGAAGCAGCATGGCAGAAGAGAGATTCAGGGGGGGTGAAGAGAAAAGGTTTTGATGCTGACCAGCAAAATTGAGACATTTCCACACGAGACAACACAAGAATGCCAGTATCATCCCACATACTCCACAATAAAGAGGATGAATCTCTTTCTGAGCAGGGACCTCTTACTAAAGTAATAAACTCATTCAGCAGACTAAAAAATGTAGCTTTGACCCCAGAATGAAGCATTAAAGTTAACAATAGAGGCAGTCACCTTTCCCTCACGATAGATGTTCAGACTTCAGAGCACCACAATTTTGTGTACCAATCTGAACTGCACTGCAAATGGTCTCATGGCTGGGTGGGAAGAAAATTTGTAGATTTTGCCAGCAGAATAACCACTGTGATTTCTGGCATTGTGGGATACATTTTGGGACTGAGATAATCCCATTGGATCTTTCTTCTAAAGCAACCAGTAAGTGAAACAATGCAAGATAGGGAAGTTGGTTTTCAGTCTGGGAGTTAACAGCTTCCCAGAGACTTATGGAGGGATAGGCTCTTCCTCTCAGTTCTCCCTCCCTTGGACCTCCAGTCTATACCAAGAGCAAATGCCTGCACACTTTGCTCACCCATCTAAGCTGAAGAGCTTGTCCTGCTTGAACTCCAAACATATACGAGATCAATGCAGCTACATTAATTGGTATGCATTGCTTCTCTGGTAATACTTATTCATTCAGGCTTTGAGTCATGCCCACAAAGGTCATGTATTTTTTTGGACATCAGACTGTGCTAGCTCAGGTCATTTGCCATACACCAAAGAGATATACCTTCGGGTGGAAAAGTGGCACTACCATGCTCTGTCTCACAATTTCACAAGGTTCCCTTTGAAAACCTATTTTCTACCCCTTACCTTAATAATAAAAATGAAGGTTCAGAAACATACTTCTGCAGCTGCAGCATATAAAGAGAAGTAAGGTATGTAAAAAAGAAGATTGGAAACTCCTTCCATCCCTGCACATCTGTTCCAGAAAAGTCACACCTCTCCTTCCCTCTTTCCACATAGACAAAGGGGGAGAACAACTGTTTCTTTCCTCACAGCTTGTGCCTGAACAAGCCTAAGCTTCTTGACAACAGATCCAGTTTATGACTTCCCCTCAAACTCCACCTTGCCCGTGCTCAACTTCTTTCATACAAATCCTAGAAATTTTTAACTGGCATTATCGAGAGAAAACAAAATAGTTTCCATTTTAATAGGGAAGGCATTTGCCATTTTTCTACTTCATCCCACATGGACACTACAAGTGAGAGAATACCACATGCAGAAGTTGAGCAAAGTAAAATACGAAAAATTGCAACTTTTTAGTCACTTCAAAATGCTTGAGCTCCATGCTATTCATGAAAGCCTTCTATATACTCAGGTATCCCTGCTCTATCTCTGTGGCACACGCTTCACCTCTCTAAACAAACAAGGACTGTCTTTGTGCCTTTGTTTAAATTAAGAAAAAGGAAAAAAAAAAACCAACCTGTCTCACAGGCTGTGATTACATCAGCAAGAGCATTCTCCTTTTCTCTATCAATCCTCCCTTACTCAGGCTTTGAAGAGCCTCTGTGTGCTGCTGCCACGTCCTTTGATCTTTCTATTTTATGCCCCAGGGCCAGCCCTGATAATATCTGCTTTGCCTGCACAGTTTTGGAAAAGGCAGCAGCACCCATTCCTGTCCAAGAGCAGCTTTGTGAACACACTGAACTGGCATGTGCGCCCCGTGACCCCGGAGCGGCAGACACACAAGAACACAGTCCCTGCACACACGCCACTGTAACAACATGTGGGCAGGCTGCATGTGCCCTCCTGGTGGAGACTGCATGTGCCCTCCTGGGGGAGGCTGCATGTGCCCTCCTGGGGGAGGCTGCATGTGCCCTCCTGGGGGAGGCTGCATGTGCCCTCCTGGGGGAGGCTGCATGTGCCCTCCCGTTAAAAAGCAGATGAGCCTGACAACTTACGGTTGGTCTTTCAGCTGCCAGGCACACAACCTGGGCACTGAGGAGTTCTGCATTCTTGTTTCTCTAGGCTCTGTTTTGTTAAGGATGTTCAATAATAATACAGAGGCCCATCAGCTTACGTCTCTTGTAACACAGAAGTGGGATATCCTCGCCATCAAAACGAAGTGCATCAACATGGCAACAGACCAGAGGTTTTCTTTAGCTCCTGCACGTGCAGAGCCACACAAAAAGACCTGCACAGCCAACACACAAGGAGCCAGGCAACTGCCCTTTGCAACACAGCTAGCAGCTTCTTGAAAAAGTAAAACCAAAATACAATATCCCACAAATCCTGTTCTGGGCCTTTTACATTCACTTCTGCCATGGCACTAACCCTCACTTTCTAGAAAATTAATGTATTGGGTGTAGATTTTAAGTGAAGAATTTCAGCAACAGCTCTGGGATGGAAGCAGATGATCTTTTCTGAGATTTTTCAGCCTGTATGACTAGACATTTTCACTGAAACTTGAATTGTTAAATGGGAAAGCAAGGTACTTCAGGTATTAATAACCAAGTATTTCAAGGACAGAACCCTCTACATAACTCGTACAAGTGCAGAAACCCTAGAGGAAAATTCTACCTATTTTAGCAACTTAATTCTTGACATTTTTTGTATTCGGAAAAAAAAATAGTTAGAAAGAAAGATTGAGTGGTAGAGCAGCAGGGAAGGAAACCTGGAGAACCAACCAACAGCCAAGTGTTAGATCCTTAAATGAGTAAAGATGAAAGGACACAATTATTAAGAGCAGTTAAGATAAATTTAACTTGAAATTTGGAGATATGACATACAGCCCTATCATCATCATCATCTATTCAACAGATTCAACCAGGTATTTTAATGTTACCTGTCATTAGCTGGTGGGTAAATTGCTTTTGATTGTCCCATTAGTGGCATTGCTAAAAGGAAATTTCTTTTCCTCAGTTTCATATAATGGCAACAACAGCAAAAAACTCCCAAAAACCGTGTACAAATATTGTCAAGAAATTATTAATTCAAGAGGCAAAGTATTACCCCAGAAAACCAGGGAGTAAATTCAGTTCCACTGCTGACAGTGACAGGAGGTAGCACGTGCAGCAGAGCCCAGCCTGCAGCAGGCTGTGCCTGTGGGAGGATTTGCTCTCCAGAGGCCATCCCAAGCTGTGCCAGCCGCAGGGATGGAGGATGCTCCATGCACAGGGCAGAGGACACGCCCAGCACTAACCCAGGGGCTTCTCATACAGACATCACATCTTCCAGTTTGGTTTCAGCCATCCTGGGCAAGTGCCAGTACTGCCATTCTCCTGCCAGCCATTGTATTGCTGCACTGAGACTCAGTTTGACTAAGGTATGGCACCAGGTCTGAGATTTCACAGGTTCTAGCACACTTCCGAAAGCTCTTTCCAGACCTTTGTTCAAAAGGGTTCAACCTCCTTCCCACCACTTAGCAGAGGTGAGTCTTTCTCATCCCAGATGGCAGCAGTGTGCACTTCACCACCAGATCACATCAGAAGCAGCCAAGGAACTTCCAACAGGCCCCCTGTATTTAGCATGCCTTTATGGGAAGGGATGTTTTTAATCTGTATTTCTTGCAATCTGTCCCAATCCAAAAATTTTCTGAGAACTAAACAGCATTTGAGGAATTTCAAAAAGAAAGCCTTCACACTGAGGCAGTGATGGCAAGAGTGAAAGAAACCCTGACCTTTTCTGCCATCTCACACTGCAGTTTGCAGGCAGCTGCCTGCTCCAAGCTAAGCCCACTACAAATTGCCAGCTACAACCCCATTCCAGGTTTTACCCTCAGCCGCTCCTCCCGGTACTTCAAAGGAAAAGTATTTTTGTACAGCCCAGCAAGGAGTGTAAACTGCCCAGCTGCTTTCAAAGCAAGATGATTTAACTCTTAAGTACCCAATATGCTATGCCCTCAGCAGGGGATGTCTGTGTAAAGAAAAAAAGATTCACCAGGAGCCTAAAAATTAAATTTGTTGTGTTCATGACTTAACTGAAAAGCAAATGCCAATAGTCAACTTCCCATTTACTCCTCCCTCTTGGAGGGGAGAAAGAGGTCAGAGAAACTAGAACTTCTAAAATGAATTTATGAGGGCCATATAATCATAGAATGGTTTAGTTTTAAGGAAGAGACCTTAAAGATCACCTAATTCCCACCTCCTGCCTTGGGCAGGGACACCTTCCACTCTCCCAGGTTGCTCCAAACCCCATCCAACCTGGCCTTGAACACTTCCAGGGATGGAGCAGCCACAGCTTCTCTGGGCAACCTGTGCCTGTGCCTCACTACCCTCAAAGTAAGGAATTTTTTCCTAATAGCACACAGATACTTTCCATAACACATCTCAATTTTGTTTAAACAGCTATAAGACACCATTTCTCTTCAATATTATAGAGTCAGCTATCAATACCTAAATACCTTCTCAAGTTGGATCAAGTGATCCCGCAAATCCAGCATTTTGCTGCAAACTCCAGTAAACTAACTGCTTCCCTTGGCCTCCCACCCATTTTCACAGTAGTCACAAGCTGGAGGACAGGCTTCCTTACAAATGAAACTTCAAATAAATCTTTGCAGAAAATATGAAAATAGCCTGTCTTTATGCTGAGAGACAACAGTAAAGGTAGAGGAAGACACTAAATGATACTCTTCTTCCATTAAAAGTAGGACCAATTTAATTATTTTTGTTCCAGGGTTCCTCATGAAGTTTGAGTTTCCATGCCCAGCAGTTATTTCCCCACCACTTGGAGCACACAAGTGGACCACTGCCCATCGCTGCTCCTGTTCCCTTGAGTCCCAATTTTGTTTCAGACCCAGATGGTTCACAATTGTATACAAACACAACCAGCCTTCCATTAAGACACAGAGATCCAGGGAAAAGCACTCATCTTTAGGTTAACTTTGATCTCAAAGAAGCCACTTCATTTTGTCTGACATCAGCATATACACTCAAGTATTTCAATTACAGAACCTGCAAAAACCATTGAGATTTCACGTATCCAAGCTTCTTTTTGCTTGGTTATTAAACAACAGAGGTTGTGGAAAACACAAGCAATAAAACACCAAGGGTGTCTGCATATTAAACATCCACACTTTGGGTGCGCAAAGCAACGAAATATAACCGAGTACTTTTGCCCCAGACCTGATTTTGCTGAACAGAGGCACAGCACGGTTTGGAATTCTTCTCCTAAAACTATAAGCATCTTCAACATCCATGAGCTGCCTCTTCCAATCTCTCTCCATATGGAGTTAGTCCCCAGCAACATTTCAGCAGCTGGTTCACACAATTGCTGTAGGGAGATTGATGTTCTGGCACCGTTCTCTGTGGGGGTGTTTGTGTCTTAGGAGTTCAGAGCATGTCTTTAGACTCCCTTTTCTGTGGGTTATCACTCTGCTTCTTAAACTCCAAAGCTACAAGCAGAGATACTTGCTGGGGAGCACTAACTGTGATCAACATGCCCATCTCTCTTGCTTCCCAAACAGAATGCTGAGCACAGACAATGCTCAAACTCAGTAATTCACAACTGAACAGATTAACTAAGCACTCTTAAGAAGGTTATTCAGGAATCAGATCAGTAGTAAAAAGGGGGGGTTTTGTTTGGTTTTTTCCCCCCTTCTAGTTGTCCATAGGTTTAGCACACAATCTACTGAGATGCAAAAGACTTCATGACAGGACAATTGCTAGATCCATACCAAAATGGATTTTCTGTAAGGGAAAAAACCCATAGTTTCAAAGTTAAAAACAGTCAGAACTGAAGAGAACCTGTAAAATTCTGACTCTCTTGTGAGCATTTAATGTAATAAAGTTGTTAATTTCATTATGACAGTTTTCTACAAGACCTACCTCAGTACACAAGATGGACAGACAAAGTCTGTCTGGGTTGAAAAATTAGAGAAGTTTCTGCCCATAAGAACTTCTTATTTGAATGCAAGTTGAAAAGTTACCTGTCAAACAATTCTGTGCAAACCTGACACTGGTTAAAAAGCATCCCTAACATATCCAAATCACATGGCTGCCTAAATATTCCTTCAATGAACTTCTACAAAAAATGGGTAAGTGACTCACACCAGAATATAGAAAGATAACAGTCAGCTCTATATTTCTCAGGTTTGTGAATCCCCACTCAAAACATTCTGTGTTCCAGGTGGTGGATTACTTCACTACTACACTGACTAACGTTTGCAACAGCTGCACCACTCACTCACTGGCTGAGTCTGAAGAGTCAGCACAAACTCTACAGGCAGAAGACCCAAAATTTCACTTCTTTCTTCCAAAGACTATGGGAACAGCTTTAGGCAAATCACTACAGCAGGTTTCCCACACAGATAAACCAGAGAGAACTCAGTTGAGCTGTACCATGAAAAGACAGTTGTGGCTGTTTGCCAGACTTTGGTGCTAGGGCTGACAGCTACAAGGGAAGTAAGTCACAGGGAGTTTGGATGTCATGCCATAGTGCCTGTGGCTGAATGTCCAACACAGTGCTGAAGATGGATTGTCTTGCCCAGGCCTTACCAGTGCTGAACTGGCATACAGGACAGAATCCAGAATATTTGATAACAGGAGATCACCATTACCTGAAAAGAGTATTAAGTTTATACAGGCAGTCTTTCTGAGTAGAGTAATTATTATGGGAGGGGGGGAAACAGGCAATACAGATTAACAGCTTTGTATCAGTGACTGATGCAAGGGGACGTGTCAAGCCCAAAAGAGTCATTAATTAAGTCATATTTTGAAAGTTAAAAGATTGTTCTAATATTTAATTGATGGAAAGTGAAGCTCTGCCTTCACTTCATAGGCTGTGAAAAGGTGGCTGGCAAACACTTCCTAGCACAAAATTGTCAATAAAATAAGATTGACAAAGTTCCAGCACAGGGTTCTATGATATGGACTACAAGAACAGTATATTAATACACTAGCACAACTATTTATGCACGATATGGTTTAATATTGTGCAACATTAGAGAAAAAAAAAGTAAATCCTGTTGTAACTTTGAGATGTGTGTCTGAACAGCCAACTTTGAGATCTGCTGTATTTGCACTTTAGTTCTGTCAAATCCCTAATTTTGACCCTATGAAGGGCGCAGAACCGATTTCCAAAGCACTACTAATTAGCTTTAATCAAGAAAGGTAAGGTCTCTTGAGATAATAAATACCAACCCTAGTTTCTCTGCCTGCAACCCATCTGTAAGTAATTTCAGCATGAAATATCAGAACATGACAGAAATAGTGCCACCTATAAAATCGTCCTGAAGGATAACCATGACTCAGGCACGAGTGATTATTTTAACAGGCCCTGCAGGGCTGGGTTGGGAATGCCAAGATTCTGCAACAGCTTGCCATTTGCCTTCAGTGTCCTTTGAGACCTGGTCCATGTCAAGGGACCAGAGATAAGACATTATATTAAAAAATAACACTTGAGGAACATCACATATAAGAAATTATCTCTTTTCTTAATTTAAGTCTCTTTTACTGCACATCTGGGCTTAGATATAACAAAGGCAACTAGCTTTTATCAGATATCCCCAACTGCATAGGACTAAAAGAATAACATTTCAAAACTAACCAAAACTTTCCTCTCTACACTCTAAAACAAATGGGAAGAGAAATTCAGCTACACGAAGATTAACTCTGAATTAGTCAGAAGTTATTATTTTTTCCTGTCTTATTTACTACAGAAGTGTGGGGTTGAAATGTTAGGATCACGAACTTTTATTAAGTTTCTAACTTAAAAATCAGTTTCACCTTGAAGATCACAGACAGCAGTGTGTGTCCATGGTAATGCACTGAGAATTCACACAGGAACTGGAAGGAATCAGAAAGTGAGAATTCAAAGGCAAAAAAAAAAAAAAAAAGGCACCAGGAAAGAAATTGCAGGTCAAACCTGGATTTTTTTTCTCCCTTGCTCACCCATCCCCATTTAACATCACTCACTGCTGGTCCCCCAGGGCTCCTGTGGCCATGCTGCAGAAACAGCACAGCTCAGGCTGTCACCAGAAACGGGGTCCTTTGGGAAAGCTGCTCCCCACCTCCTCCACATCCACCCCAGAGAGCAGGAAGGTGGGCTTGGAAAAGCAACCTGTAGGACAGCAGGGGAGAACTGCTGCTCTGCCAGGATTACCTGCCAAGTTTTAAACACCCTGAATGAAGTTAATTCACCCACTACCTGCCTCAGTAATAGAAACATGATCCTGGAGTCTTAACATCAGAGATGCAATTCCCTACCAGCTAATGAGAGACAAGAACAGGCCAACATCAGAAGACACATTAAATATTTTCCTAAAACATGCATGATTTCAAAGCAATCCTTTCTAGCATTTCAGATGGGCAGCATACGCTCACCTGTTGCAAAGCAGAGCATATGTTTTGTTCTAACCCATTTTGTTCATGCTTCCAATAATTCACTTAATTCACTGTTAGCAGTCATCCCTCAGCATCTGCAAGGACGTTTCATTGATAGATTTCTAAGTGGACAGTAAAAAAAAACAAATCAAAACAAAAAACACAGGTACCCATAAAGTCCCAGTCCAACAGCAGATACTTAATTGCTTTAATTATTACACACTTACAAAGACATTCCATATTTTTAAAAAGTAAACTGAAGGAGAAGCACTGAAAATGTTGCAATTACTCTGAAAAACAGATGTATTTTTAATGTGAATGTAAGTTACCTTAATTAAAAATAGCTTTTTTTAAAAAAAAATTATATTCTTTTAGCAGCTGTCTCCGTTTGAAAAGACAAATAAAACCAACTCCTCCTTCCAGAGGCAGAGTTTGTGATGTTAATTCCATATAACACGAACAGCAAAAATCTGTGAATTCACTTGCAGATCCTCTTTCAGACTAAGAAATGCTATTCTGTGCTGAGAAATGGAGCCCTGCAGTTGGGCATGGATATGCTGCATTATCATACTGATACAAAGATTAAATTCCTCTATCACACAGTTCATGAACCATTCCTTAAAGCAGGGTAGTCATGTCCACCATGCCTCTGAAGGCAGAAAAAGAGTTAGATCATATTCTCCAGCTGGGCAGTGTCTACACTTTATTATACACAGCGACTGCTTTAGGATGGTTTTCTCCTAAGACTTGTTCAACTTTTCTCTGTTCTTTGAGCATCTTGTGTGTTGTTCCAAGCATTCTTTCTGGCAAGAATGCTATAAAAAAAATAAAGTTCCCTTCCCCAAAACCTTCCTTTGACAGATGCTCAGGACTCCTACTATTTTTCTCAGTATTCCTAACTGAACTGGTCCTAACCTAAGTCAGAATTTGCTGCCTTAAGAATATGTTTGGTATTAATCTCCAGAACAGACTGCATCAGTTTGTGTATTCTGTTCTAAAGACTGCAGTGCCCATTTTATTTGGAATATGTTTATAAAGACAAGATTTCAAGATTCAGCAGCACTCGGATAGTACAACTAAAAAAATATATAATTCAGCTTCCTAAGCAGCACAACCAAGCCTGACAAAGATCTTTATCTACGAGGTTATTCACAGTAATATCCTTATCAACCACAGTATATGCTGTATCGCTTACACAGGAAGCAAATACTTTCCCAGCTTCAGCAACTTAAATTCAAAGACACCAACTGCAACTTAAGGATGGAAAAGAACTCGATTTGCAAAAATTCTCTTTGCAGTAACACTGAACTAGATAAATGCTACTGTCTGTTACCTCCTCCTAAGGCAAAAGCACAATGAAAGGGAATCACAGAATTATTAAGATAATCAAGTCCAACTGCTAAACTCAGCACTGCCATGATCAACACTAAACCATGTCCTCGAGGGCCACATCCACACATTTTTTGAACACTTCCAGGGACAGTGACTTCACCACTGCCCTGGGCAGTCTCTTCCAATGCTTTACAACCCTTTGTGTGAAAATATTTTTGCTAATATCTAATCTAAACCTCCCCTGGTACAACTTGAGGCCATTTCCTGTCATCCTGTCACTTGAGAGAAGAGATTGGTACCCACCTGGCTCCACCCTCCTGTCAGGCAGCTGTAGAGAGCAAGAAGGTTCTCTCTAAGCCTCCTTTCCTCCAGCCTGAGCCCCCCCAGCTCCCTTGGATGCTCCTCATCAGATCTGTGCTCCAGACCCTTCCCCAGCTCCACTCCCTTCTCTGGACACATTCCAGCACCTCAATGTCTTCATTGGGGCGAAGGGCTCAAAACTGAACACAGCATCATGTTTGCACAGCCTACATAAAAGTGTTTGAGAATACTACTATCTCCACAACCAGTCCTGACCTACAACATGTCAAAGCATTCTAGTTTTGGGTCCTCACAGAGTCATAACATATGCACGTCAGTGTTGGCCTGAGTATTTCTAAACCCTAGCCAGAACCAGAAACAGGTGTTGTCCCCCTGAACATGGGTTAAACTTCAGACTGTGATGACTTTCCTGTTGGAGCTCAACCTTGGTACCACTCACTTCTCACTCCTAAAGTTTAGAGCTGGTTCTTTAACCTTACTAAGCTTTTGCTGCATCTCAGGATGTTTCCGGAAGTTACTGAATCCAAACTCAAAGTAAGATGTACATTCTACACAAACGGTAAAGCCTGAAAAGACCTAAACACCCACGGAAGAAAAGCTCTACCAAAACCAAACAAAAAAATCCTTCCCACAGACAGAAGCATTGAGTACTTCCACACTTCATAAACTTTCATGTCTCACAAGGATATTTCAGGTTATGCAGGGAGAAGAAAAACTACCTTTGTCAACAACAGTTTGGAAGAAGGAACTAAAGAAAAATGAAGTCACCATCACATCCACCCATCCTAGACATGAGCACTGAAATGGCACTCCAGCAGCCACATTTATTGTACCGGCATAATTTAGAAACTCTTACTGCTACATTAGTAGTTAAGTTACAGGCCTCTGTTTCCCTGCTGAATTTCTATAGCAAGAGAAGCCTTACTCTTTGAGCAAACTACTTAGATCAAGTAGACAAGCAACCACTTTCCTCCTGTGGTTGTTTTCCAATGGTATTTAGCTACGTAGGCAGTGATTTCACTTGTTGAACTAGAAAAGGCTGTACCAGCAGAGAAGTGCATCTATAGCAGAAATGTCTTAACCCACAAACATTTTTCTCTGTAGGCCGTGCATTAAAACAAATTATCATCACCAAAAGACAAAATTTTTTACAAAATTTTTTACAAAGTGAAACCATTCAAAATAATACACGAAAAATCTGCCCCTTCAATAATGGTGTTACAAGTCTAGTCAGGAGACCTTCATGTAACATGAAGCATACAGAATTTCACAATAAAAACTAAGCACAGCAGAGCAGGATACAGGAATCTATGCCCAAACTACCAGCATCCACACAGAAAAGTTCCAGGAAAAAATGCCATTGCTTTCCTGTCCCAGTTGGCCATGGCAAGGTTTCTCTGGGCCAGAACAGCAGTGATAAGGGAGTCCACGTGAGATCCACAACACAGAGCTGACAGGATAAAGCAGAAGGGAAACATGGCAGAAAAAGGAGGAAAAGAGAAGTCCACAACAAAAGCTTGTCTGAGGGGACACTTTCATATGACATACGCTGCCTCCTGTGCCACAATCAAGGTAAAGGTTCAAATCTCAACGATTTGATCCAAGACACCAAACCTAGCGGTATTTGAAGTGGCAAAACCTCCACATCTCTGTTTTTGAGAGAACATACAGTGCCAGCTCTGAGCAGTCCACTGCCTGGGGGCTGGTGGGGCAGGGAAGCCACTGAGGCAAAAAAGTCTGAGATGGGTTAAAAGCTTGACTGACAGCTGACTCACGAGGTATCTTTTTTAAGACTCTTGCCTGAGTTTGGTCAAAGTGTCACACAAGTCAAACCATCCAAGTGGCAATTTCCATCTAAAACTTTTTCCAGAATTTCTGATCAGCTCCCACTGAGAGTCAAACCTCAAGTTTCCAGTTCCTCTTTAAACCACAAACCATGACCTGCTCCTTCTTTAAGGTGTCTGAGAGACACTTCTGTGATTCCTGAGGAAGCCCCAGGTCCTACTCACTGCAGGCCTACCTGAGCTTCCACACACAGTGGAGAAGGTCTCACTGTAACTGGGTTTTGCTGAAATTCTAGTTTACTGCATCTGTCTCTTCTGCAACATAAGTGTCTGTAGCGAGGCTCAAACAAGGAGTTGAGACACAGTAACTGGATTACCCCAAGCTGCAGAAACCAGAAAGGAAATCAAGTGGTTCCTCCCACAAGTAAGTAAGTATTTAAGCAATATATCTGTAACATAAAATCACTCCCATGACTACAAATATAAAAGGGACCCAAGAATAAACAGAGAAGAAAAAATTTCGTTGTGTGAGGAGGAACTTCTGCTCCAGTTAAAAAGAATACACACTGGAGCGATCTGAAGCTGCCTATAAATATTCGAGAACATCAAAGCCGGTCCTGTTAAATTAAAAATGCTGTCACACAGATAGGAACTAGCCTCTAGCACTGCCAGCTTCAACATGTGAGCCTCTGATCTGAGAGGCAGAGGCTCGGCTCTTCAAGAAATTTTATTCAACACAAGAAGGGGGAAAAAAAAAGTGAACCAGCAGTTGAGTTTAATAAGGATATTAAATACCTTACAAGTGAGATAATTAGAGCTTAACTCTTTCAGGACACTTCAGCCCTTTCACTGACAAGGACAGTAGCTTCTTCCCATACAACTTCCAAGGTTGGCATGTTTCTGGGTTCCAGGAATGTTCCTATCCAAGCCCCTGAAACAAACACTTATGTGGTCTTTGAAAACAGAGATTTTGTTGGTTTCACCTTGGCATAACTGTAATCACACCGCCTACCTCACACATATGTGTGTGGACATTTGGCTGGCTATTCCACATCAGGGAGCTGTGTTTAATACTAAAGCTGTCCAGAAAGATTTCAGATCACCTTCATCTTCCCACAGTTGCCTGAAGATAACAAGAATGGTGGACAACAGGAGACCAGATGACTTCACTTGACTTCTATTATTTGAGGATATTCAGCTCCAGTGGCAACTGAATGTAAATAAAATACATTTTGTGGTTGAGAAATTTATCCCAATCTGCAACTACAACCTTATTATTTCACTATAGGAAACCTGTCCATTTCTAGCATCCAAACCAAAAAAGACTATCCCAGATAGTCACAAAGGGGGGAGGAGGAAATAGTAGTTGCTTTCTCAAGTAAAACAGAAGAAACTGCCTTGGGAGTTCTTTTGCATTAACTAGTCCACAATGTCTTTTCTTCAGACACAGTTTTGGGATACAAAAGATAATATCTTTTAAACAGGCAAAACACTGCCAGCTAGCAGAATGGGGATACCTTGCCTCTGAGCAAAAAGAGGTCTCCAGCCCTTGGCTCCTATTAAATACTGAACTCAGCAGCATCTCCTGGCACTGTTTCAAGGGTTCATTTCTTGCTCCCAGCCCTGCTACACATCATCAGGACATCTGCCAGCTTGGCATCCAGACCATAAAGTGTTCATCTCCCCTTTATCCTCACAGCAGGCAAGATCTGCTCTGAAAGGCTTCTAAATAAATACAAAACAGGTACGAGAAAGTATGACAGACCCTAGTAAAATACAATACGACTGTGATGGGAAGGAATATCTTTGCCTGTTATATTGTACACACCCTTTAGAGACTGCCTTAGGAGAAAACCCAATGCACCTAAGAAAAGGCCAGCAACTGCTACACTGTGTATCCTAACCTCTATCCTTATCTCCAAAGACAGCAAGGACAGGTAAAACCTCAGTGCAGCAAGAACACACAGCACTCATGTGCACAATTGGTACACTGTATATAATGTTTTATATTATATATATATATATTTTATATATATATATATATAATGTTTTATCCATGAGATACAGATATTATTATTATTGCTTTTAAGGTAAAACCAATCAAGGTTCAATTGGGAATACCATCATTTAGCCAGGCCCAAATAAGAAGTCTTATAAATCTTCAAGGGCAGTCTCTGTGAGAAAAATAAAATAAAATTAAGAAAAAAACCCGCATAGCCTTTAAAAGAGGTTCTTCTCCATGAACTACAGAGTTGTGGAACAGACCCATCAATGTAAAAAAACCCAAACAGAACACCTTTTGCAATTCCAAGTCAGTCCTTCAAACGTACTTTTCTTAATCTGTCATCAAAGGAGACAGGTTAAAGCTGGAAACTTGCAGTTCTAAAGGTGAACTCAACAGAAAGTTTGGTTCAAGCCTCTTCTGCCTGGGGGAGGAAGGGCAGAGTGAAATGGATAGAGAGAAATAGAGGAGAAGGATTTTGTCCAGCCATGCTTACTACACTTTCTCTTGTGTGTATTTTTTTAAAGCAGGCAAACATCACAAGCTCAAAGTAGGAAAACAGATCTTGGCACGAACTAGGGTCTTTTCTGAATTAAATGCAATTTTTCAAACACTACAATCAGAAGTATTTGAAAGTTGCTTACCAAGCACATGCAATAAATTCACAGTAGGAGGTATGTACTTGCAACATGCGTGCCTGTACAGCTAATTAACAGTTGTACTCAAACCATGACTGCAAACTCTAAAACTCTTAGTTCTTGTCAGGCCAGTCATCTCCTCATCGATTCTTCCATTTGCTTTACTACTGAAAATGATGCAAAACAATAAAGCAGCTTAAGCTCAAGAAAACCAACAGAAAGCTTAAGCTGGTCATCAGCTATAGAAAACAACTAAAATCCTCACATTAATGCAGAGAGTAACATGGGTCTGGGAAACCTAGAGAGTCTGCATGTATTACACTACATATTTAAGGTTGTACTTGTGTCTGGAACATAACAGGCACCTAATCAACCTTTGTAAACTGGCTTTTCATCTTAAAGCCAAGTGCAACAACAAAAGTCTCTAAGCAGCATGAAAAGGAAACTTAAAAAAATGAATGAAAGAAATCTGCCACTGTGAAGAGACACCCTAAGCCACCAGAGCCCTATTTTCCTGAGCACTAGTACTCAAACCTAACAGAAGCACAGCTTCACCAATGTGACAAGTACAGGAAGGTGCAATTTTTGGCAGTCTCCACTGGGTATCCACAAGAGCCCATTTCCCTGGTCACCTCTGGTTTAAGTGTCAAGCAGTCAAGAAAAATGAAGAAAATAGAACTTATTTTTTTTAACACGAATCTTCTGTTGCTGTTCTAACAATTTCAAACCACATCTTTGTTTTTAAACAATTTATTTTTCCTTTGCCAATCTCTTTTAGTGTGAAGGACTCTCCCTTCAAGACAGGAAGTGAGAAATTAGGCCAAGCATTCAACTGGCATTCATTCTGTTTTCATATGCAGGCACACACTCTGGTTTGAACACATTTGAATACTGAAGTGCAGATGCCCAAAAGAAAAGATAGTATGTAAAAATTAATACTTAACACCTCCCAAATTGAGCACTTCTGAAGCAGTAAGTGTCTTAATGCAAATACATGTACTGCTTACACAACTGGGTAGAACACAAAGCAGATTACTGCCTCCAGATCTAACCTTTCCTTAACCAGTCTGATGCTGGCCTCCTGAAAGCATTCACACTTTGAAAAACTGTTTCTGAAAGTTATTTTGGTTCAGAAGGGCCTCACTTTGCAATTCCAAAACAAGGACTAGAAGACTGTAATAAAAAAGGGAGCCTTTTTAAATACACGCTCCACCACAAGATGGTATAAACTGGAAGAAAATTACTATGTATGCTAATCAATGGTTTTATACAACTACTCAAGACTTTCCTATAAGATCTGCTTGCAGTAAAGCTGCCTGCAGTTCTTTCCCTCCAAATCTGCCACACTGAATCATGTCCTCCACACACTTCACCAGGAGTCATTTCAGAAGCCCTTCACTAGGCAAAGCACTTAAGAAGCAGCTGCCCTGTCCCATAAGGGCACCAGTGGGGTGCTCAGGGGGAGCGGGTGCCAGTTCCACCCATGGGGCATAGCTGGCCACAACTGCTGGTAACACTGGGAAGCAGGCTGTAATTATATATAAACCACTGTAGTCACACAGATCCACTCTCAACATAAATAAATATATATAAATGAAAAAAGTTCTCCAAATGGCTCCATGTTTAACAATTTTTGAGTGCCACTTCTCTCCGGGATTTTTTCTTAGTTCCACCTCCCAAACAAGCAAGAGGAGCACATGGAAAAGGAAGTGCTCAGCATCCTGCCAGCAAAGGCAAAGTTTTCAACAGTACAGACCTTCAACATCTGTGAGGAAGTTTAACTAAACATATGGACTATGCAGAAAAGTTACCTGAACTCCCACAAACCACTTTTCCCCACTCGATTCCCCATCTTTACTTGGAAATTGCACTGGTTGTTCTGAGCACTGAGCCAGCGCTCTGAGCCTTCCGCTTCTATTTACGTACTTAACCTACTTTATTCTTATTCCTCTAAATGGGTCACAGTAGCATTTTTTTGCTATTTCCATTGTAATTTCTCCACACTTAAATATCTTTTACCACATTTTCTAACACTGTGTCTTCCCGCCTTCTCTGCAAGGGACTGTCTCAGTCTCGCACGCCAGCAAGGTTCTGGTAGAAGGATTCTGGTATTGCTGCAACTCTGTGCAAACACCACAGATGCTGGAGCTTCCTCCAAAACCAAGAACTCATCACTGAATTTGGTACCTTATCTGTGGATCACGCCTCTCCCCTGTAGTAATGCCTAGAAACTTTTATTTATTACTGCCTTAGACTCATTTAGAAACAGCTCCCACAGGTGCCCTTAATTCTCTCTTAATAAGAGAGTTAAGGTATTGTGATACCTTACAGCTTGAAATTCCAAAGTTTTTAACTCGGTAAATACTATTTACTAGCCCTTAAATTTCCTATTGTTAGGAAATTAACTATTATCATAAGGTTATTACTAACTATTTTCATAAGGTGTTTCTTCTTTTCAGAAGATATGAAAGAAAACATAAATCTGTCCAACCAGAGAGAGAAGGATGTTCTTGTAGAAGGCTCAAGCTGCCAAGTGTCCCTTCTTGCCACTATCTTTGACACTCCCCCCTTAAATTCTCTTACATTACATTTTTGCAGTGAACCTTAACAGGATGGCACATGATTCTCAAAGCAGAGCACTACAGCTGCAAGCAGACAGCAAACAACAGCCGGTAGCTACCACAGAAGGAGTTCATCGAGTCCTTTCACCACCGTTCTAAGAGACATCTTGAATATTGCACTGTTGAAGAAGTAACAAAAAATATGGATACTTATTTACAGTACCACGTTCAGAAGCCAATGCAGACAGGCAACTCCTTGTGAACTAAGCCAGCAATGCTGTGATTGGGCTGGAGCTCAGTGTCAAGACAGAACAGTAGAAGAGGATAAACGATCTAAACAAAGCACTTTAATGGTCTGTCTCCAACTCTGCCGGGTACCACCTCACATCACAGTACACAACCGGCTAAGCATGACTGAAACTTGAAAAAAAAAGGAGAAGGACAGAAGGAGGGATGAAACTGTGAGACAGCTGGACTAATCTGTTCTGAGATCAAGTTCAGGACAATACCTCTACTGCAAGCAAGCTGCTTGTGCACACTCTACAAAGGCTGCCCAGGTACAATAACTATACAAGTCTTTACCTCAGCGATCTCTTATTTTGAATGCAAATTACACTTCCTTTATCATCCTGGCCTTCTCTTGTAGAGAACCCCAACCTGTAGTCAGTCACCTGTTGCTCTCCCATGAAAAACACCTTCCTTTCACGGCAGGAAAAACTCAACAGTCCATGAGGGAGTAGGGGACCCCAGCCCCCAAAAAAAGCCACTCTGGGCATGTGCAGTCTTCATCCTTCTGTCAGAAATTACAGAGGAATAAGCACAGATCCAGCTCAGGTCAGGCACAGCACACCACACAAACTATAGAAGAGGAGCCTGCTGTTCACAGCACTAAACCTGCACTTTTCATCTTTCTGTCACCTGTGAACTCTCTCCCATAACAGAGAGGACTGACGAGCCCTGCCAACTCCCAGAACAAATTGAAAACTCCAGTTTAGGTTTCAAAGGCTGCACATAAGCTTTAAAGGACTGAGGTTACAGAAAATGCCCAACCACAATTTGTAAAATTTTTTGCTGTTCCATGCATATATCAAGGCTGTAGTATGGAAGCATCTTGTTCCTACCAGCTGGATAGTCAAGTCTTAGTACAATGATAACCAGAAAACAAAAGAAAAACTGAAGCTTAAATTAAACAAGGTTTCTGATGCACAAAGCAGTAAAGCAACAAAGTATAGAAAATAAGCCCTGCTCTGACTATTTAACACACACATGATGCTGTTATAACAAAAAAGGAGCCATCAGTGACTTGCTGTTATTAAAATAAATTAAATAATTACTTTCACAAAATTTAAAACACCCCACTTTTTTTAAGACAGCAGCAATTCACTTTCTTCCATTCATGGTTCAGTCTTATTATCTATTCAAACACAAGCTTTCAGAATGGTGATGGGACTTGTGGTTTGGTGTGACACAAGTTCAGATGAAAGGCTCAAAGGGGCAGTGCTTAGATTCACCTACTGAAGATGGACATCCTCAAGATTACTGTTCTCACTTGCCTCAAAACATTTGCCAGTTGTGAGTATCTGTTCATAACATCAAAGACTGAAGATTAGGGAGGACAAAACTACAGCAAACTCCCACTTCTCATTCAAGGCACAACAGATCCTTTCCAGGTCTCCTGCCTTTGTATCAAAACAGAGAAACATAGTAAATGCTGAACAGCCCCTCTCCTCACCCCATTCTCAGCATCCACAGGGTGTTAGCTCTTTGTTTTCGGTCAGAATAGAAGTGCCACGTTCCAGTGACAGCTCAACTCCAAGATACTTCACTTCAAGGACACAATAACAAAGCAAACCTGAAGCCCAGATAAATTATCCCTGATATCCTCAGGATCATTACTGCAAGCCACAACTCTACAGTTAAGGTATGGAAACTAACACAAAGCCAGTCACAGGTGTCTTCATATTCTAAGAGGATAACTAGCAAAGCAAACATCCAACAAGACAGTGACTCAAAGCCACAAATAATCCCATTTCCTCAATCTGAATGGCCTTTAGGCACTCAGCTCCAGCAAGAAGAAACTTAACCTACCTGATCACAAAACAACAACTAAAAAAACCACCAAAAACATTTTTGTTTTCCACTCTCAAAGGACACAAACATTCCCTTGACTTAGTCTCCTCTGATCAGCGCCAGACATCTACATATCTGCACAGTTATTTCAAGTCACTCCTTTCCACACCGTTAAAAACTCTGTTGATGCTTCGGAGTGCAGTTTGCAGCCTTTAGCAACTGTTGCATTCTGAGAAAAGGTTCAAAGCCATTCAAATAAATAAAGGGTGGGAGGGAGACAGAAGGAAGGAGCACACAGGCACACAGTCTTGCACTCAGGTTTGAAGCCTCCCCACCTTCTGCAAGAGAAAGATAGGCAATAGTTTCCTACAAAGAAGTGTCATGCAAGAAGGTGGGAAGTGTCCCACTTATGTTTTCTTCCTGGAGCTTAAAGCACTGAGTTATGCTTGTTCTCCCCAGACTGGTAATTTTTGAGCACAAAAATGTATGCAAGTGGAGATTATTAGATCATCTACACACAGTTCAATGGCTACATAAAGTTCATTATTTCTCTGCTGAGGCTTCCAACTAGAAACAAACCAACCAAAACTCAAACTTTCGTTTCACAAGAAAAACCACACATAACGTTCCCAAATCTCTCCTCCATGCTGCTTCTCACTGTATACATGCATTGTATGCATCAGTAGTCAACCCATTACTGTATTCAACAGTACGACTGACACAGGAGTAGAAAAAAAGACAGAATTGGCAATTATGAATGTGCATCATTTAAAGCTTTTGACATGTCAGCGTTTTTAATGCAATGTAAAACAAGCGATAAATTTGATCCTCTTTTCCCAGCACCTCACCTGAGCAGCTCCTTCACACCCACATCTTTACAAGAAACACAGCATCAGATGCTCCACACCTTAGTTATCAAGCGGAACAAGCAACTGGAACAGAATCTTGCCAGTTCCATGTAGAGTTAAGATACATAATCTCACTCTGAGCAATAAAGCCACTGCTAGTAAAAAAATCAGCCATGTTTATTGTCCTGGCACTGTCAGTTTGTGGCCATATAGCAACAGGTTTGAGACAAGACTACATCTGAACTTTGGCCCTGAATGGTACGAGAAGTTTCAACCATAAGGAGTTCTCCAGTCATAATTTGTTTTAAACCAAAACATCTTTTTAGAGGTTTCAGCTAAGTCTGGTTTTCACAATCACTCTCCAACCAAATGTTTGCAATTTCCAATCTCAGCCATATCAATGGCCACTACACTGCCCGGAGAAATACAGAATATTCCAGTACACCAGATATCACCAAGATGGTTAGACCTTCAAGCAGTTTAAGGACCAGCTGACACAGCAACCTAAGCATGAGTTTGCTGAATACAAACTGTGGCCACATGAAAGAAGACATGAACATTTCATCTCTGTAAAGAGTTATTCTGGTAGACACTTGACCCTATTAAGACTAGTTTACAATAACATGAGAAGCAATATAATAGCACACCACTACTGGATAGGAATCTGACCAATAACCAGTTTAGGAGTGGATGTATGACCTATCAAAAGCTGAAAGTGCATTGTTTCTTACGGTTGGTTTTTTTTTGTTCAGACTTTCAAGACCAATGAGTAATTGATGCTATTAACATAAACAAAAGTAAGTCTTTGTGTAGTCTCAAAACCACAATTCCTTTGATCCATTCTTTAATGTGTGCCTGATTTTAAAGAATTTCTAATATTTCACTTTAAAGAAAAATGCATCTTATTCTTGAATTGCTGTGTGCACTGACAAAGGGGCTGGGGCAGAGAAGAGCTTGCTTCACTGACTGATGTACAACTAACTTGCTGCTGCTGAACAGGTTCCGAGTGGCATTAGCTTCATGAGCCTTTTCTAAACCTCACAGGAAGCTTTAAACGATGATCCAGAACAACAGATTCATAGTCTTCTATAAAAACACAGCCTTGCTGAAAAAGGGAGGCAAGACAGTGCTGTGAAAATCTTATAAATTCTAGCTCTGAAAAAGTCACTTTCAGGAGGAGATAAAGGAAGCAGGACACTGACAAGAGATGCTGGATGCAATCTAGAACCTCAACAGTCAAAACACAACTGATGGCAATCAGTCTAGCTGCTTTGGAACGATGTCTGTCTTCTCCGAAAAAAAGAACACATGGCTCGTAAAAAAAAATAGCCTGTCCATGAGGTATGTTATGTAGCATGTGTTCAGATGAATAAGCAAATCCATTTTTGAGCAATAATTGACTGCAAAAGATTTGCCACATCATTTGGCTTTCACTGCAGTCTTTCCTATTTGGGGTGCTGTCTACTAATGATGAAGAGGAAGCAGACAGCTGATGCTACACACCACAAAGCCTGCAAAAGTCTCTTTAATACATTTGTTCCAGGTTGTGCAAATCTAAGTCTTAAAAAAACAGTAAGTTTTTTCTCCACTTTTACTTAGTCACCAGGAAAGTATGACCTCAGTAAACAGCCTATATTCTCTTCTTAACACTAATACCTGACACAAAAGGAACCTTTAGGGTCTCTTGTTGGCCCTAAAGACAGTGTTAAGTCTCACTGTTTGAAAATGCACCAAAAGGTTAAAAAACATCCACCTGTTTCAGTAGCACCACCTTTTTTTTTAAATGTCACAATTATAAAGTAATTGATCCATTCCTCTTTTCTCTGAAGACAATAATCACCTTACATTGGCAATTTGTCCTCACAACTCTTCTGGCTGTGAAAGAACTTTTATAAGGAATCCTCCCAGGTGAAACCATTTTGAAACATCAAGCACTCAAAAGCAGTATTCTTTAAAAGGGAAAAAAATGTTATTTTGATAGTAAAGTATTTATGTTTGTAGAGCTTTATCAGTTGTTTCTAGAGCTTACTTGCCACCAGTTAGCTTTTTTAAAATTTTATGTGTATATTCATTTATGCATGTATGTGTATGTACATGGAACTCAAGCAAACAAATTCCACAGCTCTTAAAGAGAAATAAGGATTGCTATTAGCAATTGCTTAACAGTCAAACTTATTAAAACACCATTCAAGTAATTTTTCTCTACTTAGCCAAAGGGGGGAAAAAAATAAAGTCAACAATTACAAGAGACTACAAAGGAATTAGATAAGCACTTCAAGAGTTTCAAACACAGTAAAGAATAGCTGCGTTCAGTCACAGACAAAAATTATTTCTCTAGTGAGAAAGTCAAGCGCAGCTTTGTACGAAACGTCCGCGACGGGAGCCCGGCTTCGAGGGAGCCCCGAGCGCAGCAGCCCCGGGGGCGCGGAGCGGGCACCGGCCGGCACAGCCCGAGCGCGCAGCACCCAATTGCTGCCGCGGGACTTTCGGCCCGGGCCCCCCGCGACCCGGCCGCCCCCGGAGCGGGGTAGCCCCTCACAGCCCCGGCCGCGAACCGCCGGGACCGGCAAGGGCCGCCCGGCGCGGCACCGCCCCCGCCCGCCCGCCGGCATCGCGCCCGGCGGAGGGGCGAGCGGAGCGGAGCCCGAAGCGCGCGGACGGCGGCCCTCGGCTCCGCCCGCTCCCGCCGCGGAGAGACCGCGCCGCGCGCCCGGCTGTCAAAGCGGGGCGGCCCCGCAAGTTGGGGCCGGCGCGGGGCCTTTGTGCGCGGGCGCGCATCTGTCACCGCGTCCCCGGGCCGCGCGGCGCACGTGGGGCGGCGGGCCCGGCCCCGCTTTGTGCCGCAGGTGCCGGGCCCGCGGAGCCATCTTGGGGCAGGCGGCGCCCCCCGGCCGCGCTCACCTGCACGATCTCGCCCTCGGCGCTCAGCGTGGCCCCCGCGCGGGAGAAGCGGCCCTGCAGCCCCGTGGTGTAGGTGGTGTAGTCGCCGCTGGGGCTGGACTCGAAGAGCACCACCTCCACGAACGCCGTCTCCTTGCCCAGCGCCGCGCCCGGCGCCGCGGCCAACGCCACCCCGAGCAGCAGCAGCGGCAGCGGCGGCACGGGCAGCCTCGCGCCGGCCCCGCAGCCCCTCATCGCGCGGCGGGAGGAAGCGGCGCCCCGCCGCCGCGCATCGCTCCCGAGCGGCTCCAGCTCCCGGGCCGGGGTCCCGGGCGGGTCAGCGCCCCATGGCAGCGGCCCTCCCGCCGCGCTGCGCCCCGCTCCTCGCCGCCGCCCGCCCCGCACTCCCCGTCCCTCGCCCCGGCTCCTCTCCGCCCTGCCAAGCCGCTTCCCTTTCATCTGCTCCACGTGACGGCCACCGCGGGGTTATCCCCGCCCTCCGCGCCGCGCTGACCCGCTCTGTCCCTCCCGCCGTGCACACACGGCCCGCAGCCGAGCCGGGCCCGCCCGAGCCGAGGGGCACCCGCGGCTGCGGCCGGTCCGACCCGGCCCGGGCCCGCAAGGGTCCGACAGCAGGCGGCTCTCGGGAAGGCCCTGCCGGGATCGGCCTCCCACGCGGCCGGGCCTGCAGGGCCGGGCCGGGCCGGGCCGGGCGGCCCCGGCGGCCTGTGGCGACCGCCCGGGCCCGCGTCCGCCGGGGCTCTGCCCGCCGGTGCCGGGGCTCCCGCGCTCCCCAGCCGCGGGCCGGGGGCCGGAGCGGGCCGGGCCGGGCCGCTTCCCGGCGCTACCGCGGCCGCCGGCCATGCCCGGGTGTGTTAGGGACGGAGCCCGGGCGCGGCGGCTGCGAGGGGCAGAGCCGCCGGTGGTACGGCCCGGGTGGACGTTCCCCGGCGGCCGGAGCAGTGCTCTGTCACCACACGTACCACGGGCACCGATCCTCCTCAGAGGCATCTCTGCGCTGCGGGACGTGCCTGCTGTTTGCAGCGGGCTTCTCGTTTGTGTGTAGGGCAGGACTGGCTGATCGGCCCCCTGATCCCGGTCCCCTGTAATTGCGTTTCGGGAGGCTGAGTAACCCTGGCTCTTCGGCTTGGCTGTTAATGCAAGTCTACAGAACCTCCATCAATGATGGGGAAAAGGTGTGTGGGTAATGATTTTTGTTTCAGTCTCCCACAAGAACTGGATAGCAGCCTATGATACAGTTTTCCATTAAAAGTATGTACAGCTAAGTCGTAGAATTATTAATACATGATGTTACAGACCCTAAATATAACTTACAAGGAGGATTAGACAAACTGACTCGAGATCCATTGTTGGCTATGAAACACAATGTCTGGAAACAAAAGTCCGGCCCTAACTCACTGGCAGAAGGAATAACATCTTAGTCTACAAATAGCCAGCTCTTTTCCTAAATATACTTTGTTACAGCTGAAGGCAAGAGAGTGGCATCCTTAGCGTGACACAGTGAGCAACATAAGCTTAACAAATCATGGAAGATTTCTCCAGTGGCAAAAGGTCAAGAAGGGATCACAGGAACACACACTCTGGGCTCCTACCACAAGCTGCAAACCCACCCCCCAGCCCCCCCAAACATAAATGGTAAAGTGGATCAAAGGCTGCAAAATTATTACTTTCTTAGGGAGCTGAAAGGGGCATCACTGTGGTGCTCTGGCCTGGTAACAGCAGAGGATGCACTATGCAAACTTAAATGTAGTCAACAGGTGTGAATTTTAGATTATAGGTATGTTTCAGTAGGATTTCAGAAATGCATAGGATCTAGTGTACTAAATAGAAGCATTTTAATCGTTTAAGTGCAAACTACCTCTACTGATTTTTCCCTCACCCATGAGGCAAATGGCTGACAGTCAACACACAATTTGCTACATCACAATCAACACAGGAACAACTTAAACATGAAGAACTCAAAAAAATTTTCTCCCTGCTGAGTCAGCTAAATCATTTCACAATGTACAGCAAAATCAGAGATGTGTGCAGGGGCTGCTTGTCATGATGATGAGATGGTCACTTGTTCATCTGCACTATGCCTTTGTCATAAGGAGAAAGTCTCTTGACATTCAGCTAATTCCCTCACTTTCTTCATGAACTTCAGTGGTTTAGGCAAATGATATCCAGACTTTTTAACCTGCTGTCCTCTCATCCCTTCCAGAAGAGGCCAGAACAACTCATTTCCAGTCATTGGCAGCTTTTTATGCCCTGCATGCCAGATTCAGGATACCTGTTTTCACTGAGTATTTTTCTTCTTGGAAAGGTCCTTAAGCTGCTGTAATCAAGATTTTCTAATGTTCTGTTGGCAAAGGTAAACAGTTATGTCCTAAGTTGTTGCAAGTCAAGGCTTTCCAACTGCCCCATGTGCAGTGGATATGTCATCAGGCAGTAAGGAGAGTTGGAATTTCAGTGTCAGAGGACAATGGGGTGTGCACAGGTGGTCACACAAAGCTAATGAATGAATGGTGCCCCTTGAAGGATGTCTTCCAGTAGAACACTGTTGTGCAGCTTGGAGGAACTGCCCTTCGTGGTGTATGCTCCCCACTGTCCCAGGCAGTCAAAACCTGAGGACAGCCACAGCACTGGATGTGCCAACCTGGAACTTTTTTTGCTGAGTATGACTTGCCACATTTGCTAGAAGTTTGCCTGTTTTGGGCTCGTCCCTTCTCACTTGTTTCATTTCTATAATTTCTCCATAATGATGTCCATGTAACTTCAGTGAATCTTTGTGGCAAACTGGATCAGGGAAGAGACCAGGGCTAAAGGGGGTGGGCAGGGATGAAGTGGAGAAAGTTATTTTTAAACTGAATCAGAAAGCTAAAATAGTATTAGGAAGAGCAGCCTTAGGAGTGGAGATGGGAACTGGAAATCTAGGTGTTCCAAGAGATCATGACAGGAGCTCAGTGTCTGTGGAACACACAGTTTTAGTTCTACAAAAACTGTGAAGAACCTGAGATTCCCAATTCTTAGCTGTGAAACTGAAAAGTCAAAAATGTTTTGTCCTTTCCTGCTGGTCACCAAAGTGGATGTCCACTTACTTTGGCAGTGTAGGGGCTCAGATGTCAGGCAACTGTCTAAGATTCATTTCATCAAACTTAAATGCCCTCGGGAGGCATCCATGAACAGTACATGTTTATTTTTTATCTTTTTTTCCTATTTAATTTTTCAAAATTACATATCATATTATTAGATATTAATAGATTTTAAATTTAAGTACCAAGAAAATGGAGATTATCCAAATTAGGCAATTCAACAGTAATCTTGTCCCCTGTTCATGTACTGAGAAATTCTTCTGTTACATGGACACATTCTTCCCAACAAGGTCTTGCTTCACAGGAGAATCCCACTGTAGATAAAAATAAATTAAATATAGTAAAAAATTGCTATAGATAAGACTCCTACCTCTGTTGTTAAGGAAACAGAATCACCAGTGCTTTTTTAATATTCCTTAGGAAATGGCATAGAGGTAGAGCCTCTCCAAGTTAGGTGGAGAGTTGGGAATGCAGAAATGGCAGGTCAAACAAAATCTGGAAACTACCTACTGAAAAAGATGGGAATGAGGCTCTATATAAGAAGTGGACAACATCCTACACCTAAAATAAGAGTTGCTGAAAATCTGATCCACTCCACTAAACTACCCACATCCTTGCACTTATAGACACACCAAAATTGCCTTGTCACAGCCTCAGAGTCAAATACTGAGGAATGACATGAGGCACTAGGTCTCAGGTCACCGAGTTCTCTCTACTTGGGCAGAAATCCAAGCAGGAATTTGCAAGAAGAGAATGGACTGTCTATCATTAAAGCATCAAATATTTCTAACTGGCATCCTGCCCAGTTGGCAGCACACAGTTCACAATTCAGTTATGCCATAATACTTCAGATATGTTTTCCTTTTTCTCCCCCTAAATAGCAAACTGAGGCCCAGGGTCTGAAATACAGAAGTCTCCAGCATTTACAACTGCAGCTGAGGACAGTGAGAGCTGTGATTTGAACATAATGAAATGATGTGCAGTGCCAAGTGGTCTGAGAAAGCACGCCCTGGGCACTCCGTCTCTTCTCCCAAGAAACAAGTGACAGGACCAGAGGAAACAGCCTCAAGTCACACCAGGGGAGGTTTCTATTGGATATCAGGGAAAATTTCTTCATGGAAAGGCTTGTCAAGCATTTGAACATTGGAACAAGCTGCCCTGGGTAGAGGTGGAGTCACCATCCATGGGGGGATTTAAAAGACGTGTGGATGTGGCACTTGGGGACGTGGGCTAGTGGTTTAACAGGGGAAGGGTTGGACTCAATGGCTTTACAGGTCTTTTCCAACCTAAACAATTTGATTATTCTATCTCAGAAGAGGGCAATCAACAGTAGAGGATGCTTTTGACACTGAACTTCCTACATGTCATTTCCCTTGCAAAGAAATAGATATTATAGAACCCTCCTCCCTCTGCTCTTGAGATAAAACAAAGTTAGTGAAGTACCCACATAATACTGTGATAAATGTTATAGAAAAAGCCCAAAATAAAATTAATTATTTTGTGCTGAGAGCAGAGCTGGAATGTTGCACAGGAAGTACAGCCTTGCACATCAGGAAGAAAGAAAACATTAAGTAGCCATTTGCAATATGTCCATCAGCCATTCTCACCATTAAAGGAGGCAAGAATCCAAATTCCCTGGTCCTGCCTTCCCTGTAATTGAAAATACATTTGGCTGAAGATATCTGAACACTGCTTTCTGTCACATCTGTGCAGTCAACCACAAATACAGCACTGAAGAATCCCTTCTAGAGCCTCTCTTAGCCTCATTTCATAATTAAATTAAACATATGCTATCTGCCCGTCAGCCTTGTTGCTCTTCTGAACCTTTTAGACAATTTTGACCAAACTTAAGGGCAGAACAGAGGTTTTAAGAAGTACGGTCGAAAATTTTGTGAAAATTGGAGGCTCTGGACTCTGGGTACTGTAGGAGTATGAAAAGGACACAGGGGAAGCTAGGGCAGCAGGAAAACATTTAAGAAACTGTGCTTTTTTGAGTTCTACTGTCCAAAGAACAGTCTGTTGTTGATTTTACATTTTTTTAAATAAAAGAATCCCTTCTAGTTGCATCCCATTTAATTAACATGAAGGTTTCGTAACTATACTTGCATTTTAAGGGGTTACCACTAGGAAAGGACATGAAGTAAATGTAAATGTTGGTACAGAACCACGTCCCTCGGTGAGGGGGCAGAGGTCGGTGGAGTTCAGCTGTTGCAGACTCTGCATGGCAGTAGCCAGAAAAAACCTGAGTGCAGCAGCAGATTAGTTACAGCATTTGTTGGCTCTCGCTTGCTCAGGATGCTTACGGAATGCGAAAGGAAGGGAAGAGGAACTCAGGTTATTGAAGGGAGGTGACAAGGGCAGGGGCTCAGAGATCTTAAGAACAAATATATTGGAAACAAAGTATCTTTAGCTCTGCTGCTTTAGCACTAACTTGTTTGTCCTCCAGTACTGAGGGAGCCTCTCCAAAATCTAGAATCAGTTATGACAGCAAAGAGCAGATGACATTTTCAACTAGGTGTATTCTTAAGAGACATCACCAAAACCCACCCTCTTGATGATCTACAATGCTCTTAGTCTCTGGTGATCCACTTTGCAGTAAATATGGCAATATCAGAACCCAAAAGTCTTACTGAACTTTCAGCCAGTGATAAAGAGGATTTTCCAAGAAACCTTTTTTTCCTGATATATTGTCTAAGATTCTAGCATAAAAAGGAAAATATGACCCTTTTTCAAAGAAATAAAGAAACTAAGCAATGAGCATGGATTAAAGGGTTTCAGTTACTGTGAATTTTGAAGTTCTACTTGACTGAGATCATCTCCAGTATTGCCAGACCTTGTTTGCAGTATATTTCATCTCTCATCCACTTTGTAAAGAAAAAAGAAAATCTCTTAAAAGGGGCTGGTCAGATGTGTTAAATAGTAAGAAAAGGTGATTCTTGCTCCTATGTTATATCATAAGAGGAGATCTGGCAACACTAGATAACCCAGTGTGGCTCCATTTCAATGGGAGATCCTTTTAGGAGAGTGAGGGCACCCTGCAGCTGCAGAGCCCAGTGCCCAACTCCCCCCTCTGGTGATCGAGGACGTGTCCGGAGCTCGGCTGGGAGTAGTTGCAGATAACACCGCACTCACACAACACCGGGACTGTTCTTCCCTTTAACTACCAGCTATTTCACAAGCTGCCACATAAAACACCAAAAAACCCGAAGCTCAAACAAACACAAACACCACTGCCACCACCCCCCAAAAAGCCCAAAACAACTGCAAAAAAAACCCAAAAAACCACCACCATCTCCTCCAATTGATAAAAGTGTTCTGAACATACAGTGGTGAATGGGAACTGTGGCTAAGAGTAAGCACTGTCTGAAAAAAGTGGATAATATTTCAGTAGATCAATCTCCTCATTTCATTTTCTTCTTGACAATGAAAACAGATGAACAGAAATTTTATTCCTGGAAAAATTTGTTTCTCACCACTGTGGAAGTGCTGATGGAAAGGACAGCAGTTTATTCCTCCAGCACTTCACAGATTAATTCAGACTTTACACAATTACTTCTCATCCTTCTATCTATTCTATAAAGGCAATTAAAAATTTGTCAATGACTACAAAACACCTCAGACCTTTCTCTCACCTTTGATAGTCACAAACACATCATCAGGCTTTTCTATGCAGTAGGAAGGTTGTGATCATATCCAGTAGGAATGGTAGGTAGGTGAATAGGCATAATGTCCTGGGAAGATTGTCACTCAACACAAAATGACAAGTCACCAAAGGAATTCAAGTGAAGTGCTCAGCTACCATATAATACTACATAATACTCAGCTACCATATAATACTACATAAGATGCTGAAAGAGCTGAGCACCGACACAATGAACACAGAAAGGGTTATATACAAGTGGATACATCTTCAGGTTAAGTTAGACAATAATCAGGGTTACAGGCTGCAGCTATGACAAAGTAAACAACTTGAAAGGCAGCCCAGTTACCTCATTCAAAACAACAACGTTGAGAGCATTTCCTGAAAGCTGGGGCATATTATCAGTTTTCATGGCAGTTACCTCAAACACCTCCACGTTATAAATTCACATCCCACCTTGATCATAGGGATTCATTTGTTCACACATGCTTAAGACACTGTCTTTCCTTTAAAACTCAAAGTCCAGATGAGAAACAAGAGGCACAAGAGAAACTGAGAAAAACATCACTGACTAATCCAGAAGAGGTATGCCAATACACCAGGATTAAAATGTAAGAACTAAATAAACTGTTATATTTTAAACACCACCAAAATCAGGAAGTCTGGATAGTACCAGCGTATTTGTTGGTAAGTCCTGTTTAAAAAACATTCAAAGTATTCTAAGTATTCTTTATAATAGTTTATGACTGCTATAACTGTTTGTTTTAATTCAGACTTAGCAATTTCCCTTTGAAGCCAATCTGTGTTCTTATAGTTCTACTCGTATCTGTTCCCCCTAAAGGAAGAAGTGTCTGTCTTCTGCTTCAAACTGAAGTGAAGGAAAAAGTGTCTCATTGTATAATTGTAAACTACTTGACTCAACATCTTTCTCCTACATTACAAAAAAAAATTTTTGTTTAGTATTTGCCTTGGAATTCTGGGCTGTTATGACACTCAAGTTTAAGAAGCAGGTGGTGTGTCAGAGGTCCCCTTGTACAGATTAAAGAACATCATAGAGGGATTTAGGACATACCTTCATTGCCCTGCACAGTGTAGTGACACATATACCGGTTCTAAATGGGTATGAGAAGCAACCTCATTCCAGAGTTCTACATGACAAGAATGAGGTTTTGATGAACGGAGTTTTTCATAAAAGCATTTACTAAATCAAACCTGAGAACCTTCCTTTCGCAGCAAACTGTATCTGAGAAGTCCTCATAGCAGACCAGGTGACCACAGGAAGGATAAGGACAGCCATTTGTCTCATTTTACACTCCCACATCTGCCTGTCCAGGTGGTTTCAGGAACCAACCGAGTCAATAACTCAGACTACTGCCCATGCTCCCTACATGTTTTAATATCGTGCTCTGCAGAGCTTATTTCAAAGCAAATGGTATTGCTGTACCTCTAAATGAGCAATAGGCACAAGAGCTGTCCTCTTTCCATTAAATTCAAGGCCATGTACATGCTTGCCCTTTTCCTCTCAGACAGGATTGCACAGCACAGTCTTAGGGCTGACTGAAGGCTTTCCTCAGACACACCCGAGTGCTGGATGGGTTTTCATTGCCAAGCAGCACCAGCAGCTTCCCACGGCGAGCCAAGGGGCGTGCGGGGCCCGGCCGGGGCGGGGCCGGGCGCGCTGCGGCAAAAACACCACCAGGTGTCCCCCGAGCACCGCGGGGCGGGCGCGGGACACCGCGGGGGAAGAGCTGCGCTGGGAGCGTCTCCAGGGCCAGGAGCGGGGGGAAAGGTGTCTCCAGGGCCAGGAGCTGCAGTTAAAGGTGTCTCCAGAGCCAGGAGCTGCAGTTAAAGGTGTCTCCAGAGCCAGGAGCGGGGGTAAAGGTGTCTCCAGGGCCAGGAGCCGGGGTAAAGGTGTCTCCAGGGCCAGGAGCCGGGGTAAAGGTGTCTCCAGGGCCAGGAGCCGGGGTAAAGGTGTCTCCAGAGCCAGGAGCCGGGGTAAAGGTGTCTCCAGAGCCAGGAGCCGAGGTAAAGGTGTCTCCAGAGCCAGGAGCTGCAGTTAAAGGTGTCTCCAGAACCAGGAGCTGCAGTTAAAGGTGTCTCCAGAGCCAGGAGCCGGGTTAAAGGTGCCTCCAGAGCCTTGTGTCTTCATGCAGGCAAACTTTACTATTGGAGCCTGGTACAGAAAGCCCACTGTAATGGAAAAAATGTTTATGTATTTACAAAAACTATGCTTTCATTATTGTCATCAATTATTCTAAATTAAAGTAACAAACTGTTGTAACGTGTCAGCTTAATTAAAGACCAAAAGGAAAAGTCAGGGAAGACGTAAGTCAGTCTTATGTTAAGAAAAATATGCCAAGCAACTGTGGCTTTGCCTCTTGCTATTTAAATTCTGGAAACACAATTCATCCAAGTAAATCAGCATCAAAGCAATCCAAATTAAACAACTGACTAGCCATGACAATTTTAATTATAAAAATTATTTGTGAACAAAATTCCCTGTTAATGTTTGAAAAGTTAAGGTTTCTAATGTCTTAAACAACATGTAGTCTTTTAAATCTGTAAGAAGGGGAAACATGCTGATTTGGGAACCCTTCACTCTCTCTGTACATGTTATTGTCTACTGAAGGGAAAAATAATAATTAATCAGGCCTGTAAAACTGAAATATGTAAATTGTACTAAAAATACCTTTATTTAGATAAATGCAGCCTTTTCTTTTTTCAGACTATTGCTCAATATACAGTACAAGTTCACACAAGAGTTGCAAGACAGTCCAGCCATGCCTGATGTTTTCCTTCAGGGTCCTCACCAGGCAGGCAGACACAGCAGATCATGTTACCAAAAGAAGAAAAAAGAATACTATGAGATAATCTTAAGAAATTATTGCTATATGCTGTTTGATCATCTAAAATCTCTGCAAGGGCTGATAGGAACAGAATGGATTTGGAAAAAATCTGGAGCCATATTTTTTAAGTTTCTCAGTATCCATTCTGCAAGAAGTGCCCTCAAATGCATCCATACAAATGTCTTTGACTGTGCTCTTGTGCCCCTGAGGTTACTCTGTATTATCTCCATCACTTCCAGTTACAATCACACTAAATGCTAGATTACTGTTAATTTTATGTGTTCATTATGTCAGTGCTTAGCAGTTTCCTCTCTCACAATATTGAAACATCCAATGTAAATAACATGTAAATATAACACATCCTGCATGTTTCACAGAAACATATTTACATACAATCTAAATATTGACACTTCTGTATTCAATTCAACATTGTTATTAGTGTTTCTGGAGTAAGTATGTGGTATGAGTTGCTGTTCATGAAGCCCTACTTCAAGCTATACACTACATAAAGTGAATAATATATAAATACCACAGAATAAATTTGGAGCTCGTGGTTAACGTGTGCTGTGTATCAGCCACTGATACTAATCACAATATGGAGAACCCTATGTTAAAGCCAACAAATAGATTTCACCACTTCTGACTACCAAAAGCAAAAAACAGTCTTTAAAGGTGACTGGCTAAAATGAAGGAATTATTATATTAACAATGGATCCATTCACGCCAAGGTAAGTTAAGCAACTACTTACTCTATTTCATCCTGAGTTATCTATTACATTAAAGACTCACCTAAGTTACAAGGCACTGACTGGCACTTTTAATTAATCACCTTAAAACACTCATTTTCCACATTTAAGTACTACCATGTGATCTATTTAATTAGTATATAAAGGGCTTTAACTGTCCCTGTCCATTTACGTAAGTGTTATCATTAAAGTCAGAGCTAACAGAGCAAATCAGTGAGGCTACCAGAAAGAAAGCATGATAGACTCGTCCCTCTCTAACACCAGCTGCTACCCTGTGCCCTCTGAGCAGTCAGAAAGTCGAAACTGTACGAGGCAGGAGATGGATGATTCTGACAATATCCCCCACATTTTGGGTCCTGCTGAGCCTGTGCTGAGACAGAACTGATTCCTAACTTGACATTTCCTGATAATTTCCTCTTTTCACACAGGGTCTCGTGACAGCTGGAGGCAGGCTTCTGTGTACAAAGGGCACCCAAACGGAAGAATATAAGGAGATAACTTCAAAATTACGAAACAAGAAAGTTGCCAGGACTCTCAGGGGCTCTGAATTTCTAAAGGAATTTCAAAGCCTAGGGAATGACTAAGAAATAATAAAAGGTTTTTCCTTTCAAACGCTGGCACTGCTCCAAAGAAAAGCTTCTGCCAACAGGAAGTAGCCATCAAGCTTTCGTAAGCACGGTCGTTGACCTCATGGAGTATTTTCCAACTCCTGAACCAGGATGTGCAAACTGAAAAACTTACTGGAATGGGAGCTTTTAGGCAGTTACCCGTTTTCCTCAGAGAGCTCATTCGACATGTGAAACACTGACACAGAACTCCGAACAGTGCTGTTGGCTCCCTGGCACAGCACAGCAGCAAGCTCAGTCACTCCTGTACTGCCCAAGCATATTCTACAGCATCACCCACAATGATGCACTTGCTGCATCATCTCAACCAAGTGTAGCACCTTTGCCTTTTGTCTTTTATTTGTCACTAACACCTCTAGTGTATCACCATGCATCAGTATATACAGGTGAGCACAACACCTCTCCGTGAACAACTCTTGTGGCACCTTCCAGAATCTTCAAATCTTGCATAATCTGCACAACCCTCTGGTCCACATTTTCCTGCCAGCATGATGAGAGAACTTTGCAGGGGAACGCTGTGCTTGGGACTAAGCTAGGAACAGAAGAACCAAAGAGCTAAAGTAGGACTACACACGCGAATTACAATCAGATAAACCACAGCCAAGCACCAGAGATGCCAACAGTTAGACCTTTTAAAGGGAAAGGGAATCCATGCAATGAAGTAGAGTCAAGGATAGAGGAACGGTGTGGGAAGAGGATGGGCTCAAACTTTAAGCAAGTTGATTGGAAGCAGAAGCCAGAACAACCAAGCAAAGCCTTAATGATAATGAACAACCACAACCTCCCCTCGACCTCTGGGATTCCTCCAAAGACCAACCAGCTGTGGTGCCCACCAAACAGATTCCCTGATCCGGGCCCATTTCTCTGGCCAGCTGACCCAACGCTGTTTGATTCCCAGGTGGAGTCTCTCAGGGACTGGCAGATGGTGTAAATCTTCCCAAGGACATCCAGTCACTACAGATAAAGATCTGTTTACAAGACTTAATGTTTGCAGAGACTTCCAGTAACATTTCACTTTTACAGGACTGGCAGTGCAGGATTGCCAAGCCTTTCCATTTGCTGTGATGTAGATATCTTGTCTTCCTCTAAATTCCCATGAGTGGTGTGCTCCAAGTTCTGAATGTGCAAGAGAAATTTGTTCTCTGCCTGGCAGAACAAATCAAATCAAGAGATCTTTATCTCAATTATGGCAATGTCCTTGTAAGCAGGTATACTTTCCCTTTATAATCAGCATTCTGTGACAGTGGGAGGGGGATTAGGAGGCTGCCTAATAAGCATGTTTAATAAGCATGCCAGTTTTCTGGGAAAAGTAATAAATTGGCAGAAAATTGCAACTGCTACAAAATTATACACATTAGGTAACTTCTGGTCTTGCTTGAGACGAGTGAGTTCTTGAGTTTCAGAGAAGACTAACAAAATGAAGCAAACTGGAATTACAATGCAAGTGAAAATCAGGGAAGAAAAGATACCACAGAGATGCAAGGAACACTGAGCTCTTTATACAGGTTCCTTGATCTTAAATTTACTGTTATCACTCCAAAAAGAGACAATGTATCATTAGGCTGTTTGAAGAAAAATCTGCCATTTTGTATTCTGTAGCAATGAAAAAAGGAATTACAGACACAGAATATTATAAGCCACAAAACACGAGATGATTTTGTTGCCAAAAAATCTGTGATGCAGAGAGGTCCCTACAGAAGAGGGCCACGTTGCAAGTTCATATTTTCTAATAATTATGTTAATCAGTTCCTATACATGCATCTACAACTGGGCTTTGTGAAGTGTGCTTCTCACCCACCTCTTTATGAGGCACTGCATGAAGTTTATGATTACTAAGCTACCATTAGACCTGGAATAGGGCAAAACCTCTTTGAATGTAGGCAATGGTACTGAACTGCCCAGAGAAGCTCCAAGGTGAGCTTCAGTGCCTATGGCTGCTGGGTGGCAGTGAGGGGAGACCCCCTTTTCCTGAAAAAAAGACCTTACAAAAGGCCCAAGGTCTAGTCAACTTGATGAATATCTTTGTTCTAGAAACACTGCCAGCATTGTCTTAGTTAACTCGGACTTGTCTTGTGAATCAGAAGCAAGGTTTCATTGACTGTGGTGATGGGACAACTAATTCTATTGGCATGGAGAGACAGAACACCCTACAATGAGGGCATGTGAGCTCTTTCACAAGATACACACTGCCCGAGTCAACTGAAGCTGCCTGCAGTGGCTGGGACACTGCTGTGGGGAAAATACAGACAGAACTGCAGCATGAAGGTCTGAAGGTGTTAGAAAAAGAGTTGTAACAGGAGACACCTGAAGTACAGGTGTGACAGGATCTCTCCCTCACCAAACAATCAGCTGGGTCAGAGGACTGAACCATAAAGATGATCAAAGTGAGAATCTCCAGCCTGTGCCTGTGGCCCACCACACAGATCTAAGATGGAACTCAGGCAGATCCACCCACCATTCCTTGAAATTCTGGGTAGTAGCAGGTACCAGTAATGTATGTGGGTGGAACATGAGGACACGGAACTGGAATACAAGGTACACATATGTAAGACCTTTGCAGGAGAGTTGGAGTTTAAAGTTGGATTCACTGGGTCTTTGCCACACCATTCTAATGGAAACAATCACAGAGGCCAATGAGGCAGAACCTCAATAACAAGTATTAATGGAGAAGGGATGATAGCTGAGCTGAGCAAAATATCACCTTCTGAAGGACCTGCCTGCAGCAGTGTTAAGAGAAGGCACAGCCAACGTCGCTTCCATCTGCATGCAGACTGAGTGGCTGCTCCCATGCAGCAGGCAGAGGATACAGATTCTGCATAGCCCCTGAAATTAAGAGCACTAAGACTTTGAAAGATGTACTCCTGAATCCCAATGTGTAATGATGAAATTTAAGAATAAGTAAAATGAATATAAGTTATTCCAAACCTCATTTTAGGCAGCAAAACAGTTCCCCTTCTCATTTAATCAGCTATTGATACAAGTCTGGGAATATTCCAGCTGTTGTCACAAGCTTGGGGCCCCAGGCCACTTTCCAAGTATTTTCAGACACACATTCAGCAAACAAGCTCTTTCTCAGACTATGATTGTCAGTTAATCTTTTCTCTACACCCCCTTCTTCCATTTTATTTCCCTCTTCTATACCCCCTTTTTTCATACATAGATAACATTCAACACATGTTTTTTTCTCTGTATCTGATATTACACAAGGGCAAAGCCTCTCCACCTTTGTTAAACAAACCTATTTCCTCTGGTGGGTTGGCCACCTGGAACATACAACATAAAGCTATGTTAGCAGGAATTAATGTGGTTTCTGGCAGGACAGCCAACAGTATCCTCGTTGGCACATCCTTGGTGGTAGTGCTGAACCCCCAGTGGGGTGAAAGGCAGGGTGAGAAGCATTCTGAAGTCATGTGGATCACAGGATTGAATCCAACAACTGAAAAAAAGAAGAATACAAAGACCGGAATGTGTAAAAAAAAAAAAGTGGAAATTAGAATTAAACTTGAAGTCTTTTAAGTAAAATTCTCTGAGAGGGTGTCACAGTGCAAGACCAGATTTATTGAACTTCTTTTTGGCACTCTTTTCCCCAGTGACTTAACCATACATTTAAACAAAAGACTTTATGTCTCCTAATGATAGTGACATGGTATTCGTGAGCCTAAATGTATTCTCAGCAACTACACCACAGCTACTCTTAGCAGTGCTACTAAAACTGTTCAACAGGACTAGACTGCAGGGTGTCATGCCCTTGTTTTGTCAGCTATTACTGCCAACACCAGACATGCTAATGGATGCCATTATTATATTCAGTAAGAATGGACACCACCAGTACCAAGGGTAGCTTCCACTTTTGTGCCTGGTCACACATAACTGGAAAACATTTCAGGCACCACTACTGGCATATATGTCCCTGCACTTCTGGAGTTTATTCATGATCACAAGTGTTTGTTGCAAAGGGAAACAGATGCTTTTGCTCTGGTTCCCTATAAAATTAAATAGAAAAATTTAGACAGAAAGTTAGGATCTTTTTTCAGCCATAACACTAAGAAATCTGGATATCTGTCTGATAAATCATATAATGACAAGTCTCCCTAGTATAGATACCAGAAATCAGCAATGTGAGGCAGCCTGTTCAACATTTCTGTTGCAAAAAAGGGCAATTCGAAATGAATGTCTGAAATCTGAAAAAGTTATTAATACTGGACCTGCATTTTGATAGAAACCAGTAAAGTTTTTAATTGAGAACTAGAATTACAGAAGAAACATGAGTCAAAACCCAGAAGAGACACACAAAAGAGAAGCAGATAGTTTTCAGTGACCCGTATCTAAGGGGTTTAGCGGGACCTGAACAAACAACTTTTTTGCACTCAGACTAAAAGGCTTATCGAAAAGTTGCCGTATTTTTCACAAAGGTGTCAAAGTAGAAAGGTGAATTCTCAGCCTTAGCTCAATGTCATGCTGCAGTGAGTAAGGAAAGAACAAACACAAGCTTACAAATGCAGTTTGTTCTCTGGATCATGAAAGCCTGGCAGAACTCCAATGCTGGAGTAATGCCCAACCAGCACACCAGTGCCTTTGAACTTCTAAAGCTCATGTTTTTCCTTTACTGTTTAACAACTAATTTAAATTCACTGTACAAATGGATTTCAAAAATAAACATAAGCAGCCAAAGTCTCAACATTTTATAACTACTCAGGTCATTGGCAACTGTTGCAAGTGGAAACTTGGAAAGCTTTGGTCACCTGGCTAAGGTCAACACTTCCAACACCCTCGATGCCCTGCGTGCTTGTGTGTTGCTGTGGGCAGGTTGCTGAACACCTGCATTCCCACAGGCAGAGTATTTTGAGGCCTTCTACCTACAAAACTTTCACTTGTCTGGACCCAAGATCCTTTAGCTCTGACACCAGCCGGTCAGGGCAGGGTGATGACCTTCGTGGGACCCCACAGAAGTGCTCGCTTCCCTCCCCACGCAGCACTGCTGCTTCGCAGGACAAGCTGGGGGCAGCGCTGTCACACCCCTGGGGGGTTTCTGTACGCTCTCCTGCAACTTCTACTCGTCAATCACTAACCTCTCTGCTTTTTTGTTCTTTTTAGCCCATTTTTAGCCCATTCTCATGGCATCTCTGAAGTTCCGTTTTTGGCACTTGCGTTCCCCACGATTCTCCTTGTGACAAACCGGCCGCGGGGAGGGGACCACAAAGGGGCTTCAGCTGCACGGCCACGCCAGACCCTGCTCGCTGCCTCTCCGATTAACCGCCCACCCCACAGCGGCCATCGCGCCCAGCCCCTCACGGCCCGCCGCGGCCCCGCCCCTCGCCGCGCGCCGGCGCCCCCCGGCCGCAGCCCCCGCGTCTGATGCAATTCGCTTCCCCCCTTGCTCTCGGCTGCCGGCCAATCACGAGCTCGTGTGGCCGTGGCGTCACGCCGTCCCGGCCAATGGGCGAGAGCCACGATAGTAGAAATCCGGGCGGGGCCGGGCGCGTCGCGGGGGGTTGTGCTGGCGGTGCCGGGCAGCGCGTCCGTTCCGCACCCGCCGCGTCCCGCCATGGCAGCGCTGCCCGGTGCCGCGGCCCCCCGGCTGCTCCTCATCCCCAGCAAAGCGGCCGAGGCCCCTGGCGCCGCGGCCGGCCGGCATCTTTCCGTTGTCTTGCCGGCAGGAGCCGACCCCGGCCTCGCGGGGCTGGAGGGCCCGCAGCCGGCCCGCAAGCGGCAGCGGCTCACGCACCTGAGCCCGGAGGAGAAGGCGCTGCGCAGGTGAGTGGGGGCAGCGGCGGGGGGGGCCGCGGCTTCCCCGCTTCCCCGCTGACGGCCGCCCTGTCCCGTAGGAAGCTGAAGAACCGCGTGGCGGCCCAGAGCGCCCGGGACAGGAAGAAGGCGCGGATGACGGAGCTGGAGCAGCAAGTGGTGGAGCTGGAGGAGGAGGTGAGGGGCTGGAGGAGGCAGTGAGGGGCTGGAGGAGGAGGGGTTGAGAAGGTGAGGGGCGGCCTCCCTGCCTCATGGCTCTCTGCAGAACCAGAAGCTGCTGCTGGAAAACCAGCTCCTGCGGGAGAGGACGTGCAACCTTGTGCTGGAGAACCAGGAGCTCCGCTGCCGCCTGGGTTTAGATGCTCTGAAGACGGAGGAGGAAGGCGGCGAGTCGCAGGTGAGTCGCCCGCCGCGCTGCTGGTGTGTCCGCCCCTGCCCTGAGCAGAGCACACCGAGAGCTGCCCCGCTCCCGGGGTAACCCCAGTGCTGTGAACAGGGATGTGCCAGAAACACCCCTGTCCTCCAAATGGAAGTTCTCCTGAAACCGAACAGGTGCCACGTGGGTAGTGTGGGAGATAACAAGGTGACTAGTTCCAAGCTGTTTTGAGACAATTTCATCTGCTGCTCTACACTTTGTTATAGAAGTGAAGTAAAAGCTCTGACAGTCATGTATGCCTGTCTCAAAAGAATAGTGTCTGGGGGAGGGTGTCAGGCTCTCATTTAAAAGCGGCAAACAAAATAAATCCACAAGTGTATGGAGGCTTCAGCTAACTTTGGAAGTCATCTTACCTTCAGGTTGCTACAGCATAAGTAAGTGGAGAATCTCATGGAAGCCTTTGCAGGAAAAACGTGGTCTTCAGGATTTTGTGCTGTACTGCCTGCCAGAACACTTGTGGTGACTGAATTTTTTTCCTTGGCACAGGTTGTGAAGGAATCACAGGTGGATGAGATTAGATTGGTGACCGGGTCCGCTGAGTCCGCAGCACTCAGACTACGTGTTCCTCTGCAGCAGGTGCAGGCCCAGCAGTCACCATTTCTGATAGCTTCCACGTGGATTCTGATGGCAGTGACTCTTCAGACTCTGAGGTGAGCATCCATTCCTATGCAAACTGCCCACGAACTTCAGAACCACTGTGGATTTAAGACTAGTAGTTTAATTTCTTGATATTAAATAATTTTATGATTTTTCCATAGTTTCTTTGTTCTTCCAAGTCTTGGAATGCCATATCTGTGGCTCAGAACAGCTGTGTTAGGCTGTATCTAGTGAGTACAGGAGTTAAACAAAACCCCCCAAAAAAACCAACCCAGCCTTTGGTCACAGGCAGGTCTGCCTAAGCTGGGTTTTGGTCCGTGCTCTGTGTAGCCGGCAGGTACTGTGGTGGTAGCAGTTGATGATGTGTCCAGGATCTCAAAGAGTTTCAAGTAGTGGCTGTGAATCTCAAATGCATGTAGAATTCTGTGGGGATTGCCAGTACCTTAACAAAAAAGTTAATGGACAAAGAACGACTGCACAGTGGAACACATTGCCCAGAGAGGTTTTGGAGTCTCCCTCAGTGGAGATATTCAGGAACTGGCTGGATGCAATCCTGTGCAATGTGCTCTAGGCTGACCCCGCTTGAGCAGGGATGTTGGACCACTGTGGTCTGTGAATTTCTGAAAGACAAGTAACTGCCTTAACTGTGTGTTTGGTCTTCTTGGTAAAACAACTGTGATTGTGTTTAGTGTACTTTAACTTCCGTATGGGGGTTAATATGTGCCACAACTGGGGTTTTGCTGTAACAGAAATAGGCTGTCTTTCTAAAATAGTATTTCATTCTGCAGCCTGATCTCCTGTTGGGCTTTCTGGACAGTCTGGACCCAGAGATATTTCTCAGATGTGCTGATTCAGAGTCAATGTGCCTGGAAAAGCTGGAGGAAGAGATCTCTGGAGAAACAAATTCCATATCAACCTCCCTCTCTCCATCTTTGGGGTCCCCATCAGCTAAGCTGGAGGCCATTAATGAACTGATAAGGTTTGATCATGTGTATACAAAGCCCCTAATACTGGAGATTCCTGTTGAAGCAAGCAACCAAACCAATATGCTAGTGAAAATTGAGAAAGAATCTCTCTCTTCATCTGAAGACAAGGCTATCCCTGAGGTCCCAGTGTCTGTGAAGGAGGAACCTGTAGACAACTTCATGCCTGAACTGGGCATTTCTCATCTGCTTTCTTCTCATCATAGCCTTGAAACTTCAAACTACTTGTTGGATGCCTGTAGTGACTCTGGGTATGAAGGATCCCTGTCGCCCTTCAGTGACATGTCCTCTCCACTTGGCACTGACCACGTGTGGGAGGACAGCTTTGCTAGTGAACTCTTTCCCCAGCTGATCAGTGTCTAACTTGATAGTGTTAACTCCCCTTGGGTAACCGTCCTGGCAGATATCAGCATATGCCCCTTTGGGGTGTGCATGGGGGGAAAATCAAGTGTATTCAGAAAAGTGTTGCTCTCTTCTACCCACGCTAGTAGATGGAGTGATGGTATGAAAAAACACAGGGTGTCCTGCCCTGCCCCCCATCAGTATTTGCTTATGAGGGAGGAAACTTTGTTTCTCGATAACTTGCTAATTCTGTATGAACCTAAAAATGTTAATTTTGTTTTACATTTAAAATTTTAACACCAAAAACTGCAGTGGAATATTCATGTATAGACAACTGGGGTAAAACTTTAACAGTCTCTACATCTTACAGCTTTACTATGTAAATGCTTGTTTTCCATTTGCTATGTAGAGTTGCTTTCTCCATTTAATATTTAACTGTATTGGTGCAATTAAAATGCAGCGCAGCTCACTGACCCTTTTTTGCTTTAGATCTCAGTGGGGCGGGGGGAGTATCTGGGCCTTAAGTTTAGAACTTAAGTTTAGGTCCCTCAGTGTCTTATCCCACCACAATGCACTGAGGAGCAGCACTTGCACGGTGTCTGTAGTTGGATGCTGTAGCAGTTTCTTCTGGATGTGGTAGAGGGGTTTGTGTGAGAGCCAGAGCTGCTACAGCAAAACCTTCGGCCTCAATAAGGAAAGTGGGTGGCAGAAGCTTGAAGTCTGATTCAAGTCATGGTGGTGTCACCCTGGTGTGGCCAGTAATGCCAACCAGAGTGCTCAGTCGGAGGGGGGCTGGGGGTGAGACAGACATGGGGTGAAAAAGGTGCAGATTCTGTGTTACCACAGGATATTCATCAAATGAACTTCACAGAGAGAATTTCAAATATCACGGCAGGGCTTTTCATTGTCCATATCCATTTGTTCCAATATCACAATATTAAAAACACTTGGAGAGACAGAAGAAACTGAAATTTTATACTGAGAGAACTGTTGCAGGTGTTTGCGCAGCTGCTCTTGGTTTCAGTGCTATTTTATGTTTTGCATCCAATTTTGACAAAAATAACTTGAGGTGGGCAGGAAGGGAAATGGGGGATGGTATGGGAGGGTTTTGGTCACTAACATTCAAGGAGATAGCACTGCTTTGGATTACAAGTTTCTTGTAATAAAGCATTCCATCTGAATAGTGGATAGAAATAGAGACTGCAGATATGCAATGTAACAAATTTAGATTAAATATGCAAGTAGTCAGAGAATAGCTTGCTTTACTTTCAATCTGGCAAATAGGGATGACTGCAACAGGACCTTTAGTATCAAATAAATTGTTGTGAGTCCAAAAAGCAAACAGAAGTGAGGATTTGATCTGTAGTTTTGCATTACTTTTATTAGTATTATTGGAACTTCATATGACATTAAATTCATAACTAGTTCAATAGATGAGTAAGCATAGTAATTGATGGAACTGTCTCTGTTCAGTGCTGCAATATGTGTAGGCAATGTGTGTGTTCCTGTGAATTTGATATTTGGGACTGAGTCACTGCAGGCACAACCCATTCCTGTACAAGGCTCTTGCTTATTTTTGTGTCTTCAGGAGCTGATCCCAGTTGTAGGGTGAAGTGGAAGTTTTAGTCATATGCACAATCTTCTCTGTCTCAGGTTATCAGCGATGTTTCTCAGTCTGGTTTCACTCGTGATGGTTTAGCATTAGAGTTGTATTTTCTGTGCATCTTAAAGCTACAGTGACTAAACTGTAATAATGCAGCAAGAAATGGTGCCAGCAAAATGGCTTCACTGAGCTTTCAAGAACCTGCCTGGAAAACCTTAATATCCACCTGTGTGTATTTGCAAATAACGTGTCTCCAGCCTTTATGTTTAAAGGTGTAGAAATTCTGTCATGAAGAAATCTGAGGGGAACAAGAAGGCCAAAACTGAAGGAGTAAGAAGTAGCATAGGGCTCAAAGACACGTTACCACCTGATACTTTCAAAATTGTAGATACTTTGCCAGCAATGCTTATGCAGTTGCTTTTGGTTTTTTTCATGCTAGCTCAGATTAAGATACAACAACATTAACTGCCAGGATGAGGAAGAGTGGAGATGAAAAGTTAATGTGAACTCTTTTGGCAAACTGCTTAAGAGAGGAACTTGTGCTCATTGCACCATGTTTCGTGAGGAAAATGCAACCTTTGTTTGCAATGAATAAGGAAGTTTATGGTTCTTACATTCACCATTACAAAGGCAGGGCCTGGTATCATATGCATGCTTCATAATTACTAATCCAAGAACTCAGCAAGAGTAATTTGACTGGGACTGAAGACAAAAATAGGGCCACCTTTCACCAAATTATAGAGGCAGAGAAAAACAGTTGTCTTTAACACAAAAAAACCCAAATGCCTGAAACAGCTGGAAAAGCTGTCTAGGCAGGAAATGGCTGAAGGCAATTTGTTAAGCTGAAGACAAAAGTTGGTGGAAGCACTGAGACCTGCTGCCACCATGTCTGACAGACATTGAAGTCTAACAGCTGTATGTGAATGGTATGCTGAAAGAAATATGAATACATGCAAGACATGGCCACCTTAAGCAAAAAATCCTGTACCAATTATCAGCCTTGCCTGTGCTTAAGCCTTCAGCAAGAAGCAAATCCAGCTTTGTAAAGGACTGCTTCAGACAACATTGAGAATGAAACAAATGATACCTCTGCTGCATATGAGTTTCCTTTGTTCTTAAGCCAGCTAAACTGCAGTTCTCAGCTCCTGGGCAACGTTCTGCTCCAGTAATTATTCTGAGTCAGTGGTTTAAGAAAGATCAGTGCTCACAATTTTGAGATTTTAAATTGCTTTGATTCATTCGAGTAGTTGGTGGTGGTTTGAACCAGTATTTTGAGTAAAGTGTAGTTTGATAGCTGCACACGTAAGCTTTTTTGAGTACTCTGTAAACTTAATTCAATTTACAAGCCTGGCCTAGAGCAGCCAAGTGCTTTGAAGCCAAGGCTGCACCCACAGCAGGGACAAGGAGCAGTGGGGTCACAGATTCCCTTTCCTCCTCTGTCACTGCAGCAGCTCCCTGTTGTCACTGACACAGAGCACCGTGAACCTCAGAACTGTCCGTGGGCACGAGGCAAAAGGCACGGGATGTGTGATATGGAGCAGAAAGCTGCTGCCTTCTACTGGAGGAGTAACTCCTCTGCAGCACGTCCTACTTCTGCAGGCAGGGAAAGCATGTCTGTCCTGTAGCTCAAAACACCTCGGGGTGGGAAGTAATCAGACACTGGAATGAGCTGCCCAGGGAGGTGGTGGATTCACTGCCATGGTCTAGTAACTACGGCAGTGTTGGGTCAAGGGTTGGACTCGATGATCTCAGAGGATGATTCTATGATTCTATGATTCTGCGATTGGTGTCCCTCGCTTTTCTCCTCCAACAGGCTGCTCTGAAAGGCCGGCAGACCCGTCATTCTGTTACCCCGCTGCCTTCCTTCAAAACTGCTTGAGTGACTGTGGGTCTTCTCCCCAGGCAGCTCGTGTCGGTGCCCGTGGGTCTCCGGAGGGCGAGACCTGGGCCCATCGGTGTCCTGGCCATGAAGGGGATGCCAGGGATGCCCGGGCCTGTCCTGGAGCGTGAGGGGGATGCCAGAGGCTAAACACACAATTCCCAGCGGGGCCTGTTCCCGGTGCCGGATCCCGAGGCCCGCCCTGGGGCGGGACCAGTCCCAGCCCCGCCCGCCTCAGCCCCTCGTGGCTCCACGAGGAACCGATTTTCAATGGCTCAAGGAATCCAAGGAAAACTGTGTGACCGTCACATTTCCATCGCGCTCGGAAGGGCTGTTTAACATCCAATCCCTGCAAAAATGCTCAGGGACATAGTATTTACGCTGTTCTGCTTCCCCTTTTTCAACTTTACAGCTCTATCCTGGCATGCTTTATCCTGGCTTACTGGGAGCACTGGGTTCAAGACAAACTTAATATTTATTGAGATCTCTTCCACTGAAAACACACTAGTTCTTGTTGGGCATCTAGAAGCCTAAAAGCATTCAGAATTTCTATAAGCACTAGTATTTCTTTTTTACTAGAATCAAGTAAACTTAAGTGCTACCGAGGCAGCCTGAGGTTTTTTTTTTAATATATGTATTTATGTAGTACATGGAACTTCCACAGATGAAAGTGTGAGAATCTAAACCCTCAGCCAAGGATCTTTAATCTGAGATCTTCCTGTAGCTGAGAGATGCCAAATTAAACTGAACCCAGGCAAAGCTGGGGTAGCAAGGGAAGGGTAACATGCAGGGAGCAGGAGCTCTCACCTTGCAGCAAGCTTCCTTTGGGTGACTGCTTTCTGATTGCTCGGACTTCTGGAGCCCTACTTGCCTCACAAGCAAGGATCCAGACCCAGTGGTTCACATGGGTTACATCTGCATTTGATTAAATAAATGATCCATGACAGAAGCCACACATCTGCTCTAGCTGACTGATACAAGACATAGGCCCTGGAATAATTACAAGCCCAGTTCCAAGCCTATGCCAAAATAAATTCTGTCCCTTGATACCCCTCTTTTGCTTTGTCAGAGGCTCCCAAGATTTTCACTTTTATTGGGAATGAAACACAGTCATCTAAAAAATATTTTAGAAAATTTATTGAAAACTGACATACAAAGGGTGATTTGGTCCCAAGAGAAGACAGACCAGAATCGGATCTTCCATATTTCAAAATAAGTTTTTTTCTAATACTGCATCACATTTGCCATCCCGCTTGTGAACAGCATTAATAAAAGTCTTTTAAGGAAGCCAACAACAACAAAACTCACAAATACAGAAGTCTGAAAACGCCCAGAGCTTGATCTCCCATACCCTCTCCAAGTGATCGCTATGGCAAGGATCTTGCTCGGTCCTCCTGCCACTCAGTTCCCACTGTAGCTCACCTTCTCCTCCCCCATCAATTTAAGCAATTCAACCCCACTGTCTCCTATCACAAGGGCAGAAGTGAATTATTAAAAAATGAAAGTAAGTGTTTTCTACCAAAGCAAAATTCTTGGAGAGTTTTTTCCCCATCTCATGGTCTTTGTCAATAGTCCACCGCTATATTCTTGTTTCAGATGGCAGAATGATGGGTCAGTGAAGCCCTATTGGCATCAAACAATTAGAAGGAAAGACATCTCTGAAAGTCAACCTTTGGTACAAACCTAACAAGAAAAAAGTATGCTTAAAAGGCATCTACAAAACTTTCTTATTCTGATATGCAATTTGTCACTTTTAAAAAGAAAACAACTGCATCTAGATTTGATGTATTTAGGCTTCTTAAAGTTTCTTTACTCCTCTGTTGCAATTTCAGTGTTGCTGAGATGGTTGCATCAAATTTTTGAAATTTTTATCCTTTCTTCTCAGTTTATTTAGGATGCAGAGCTTTCAGCTAAAATACTTCCAACCTTGAACTTTCACTATAATCCTGCAAGCTGAAAACCAGTTAATTAGTTGGAGGCATCACATTTTCTACCTGCAGTGACTACAGCCTTCTCCAAACTGCATTGCTTTACTTTATACTCAAGCAGTGGAGCACATCAAAGGCTGTAGATTTTAAGCACAGCTTAATAATACATGGGGAATTGTACACAGTTCATGCAAGAGATTTATAGCAGACCCTGAAATGAAATTAGACATAGCAAGATTGGAGAAAGTGTGCAGCCTACGTAATAAACCCTCAGAATGGTACTGGTTTCCAGAGTAATACTATTCAAATGTTGAAATGTTTTTAGTGAAGCTCTGAAAGGTTTTATTGAGACAGAAAATTTCAACCAACTTTCCACAAAAGCTGAAAGAAACAGGATTTAACAAATAGGGTTATCTTTTGAACAACCGAAAGGAAACAAAGGATTTATGCAAAAAGAGAAGCTTGATTTTAAACTATCAGCTATGTGTTAACAGTAAAGAATATCATCACAAAGATTATCAACCAGCTGTGCAATGGAAGAGTAGCTTTTCTTATGTGAGCAGCTGCATTACTGTATACTTGTGCCTTTATGTTAGCAAGATGTCAAAACTAGACTGGCTGTAGGACTTTGAACTGAACCTATTATTTGGAAAGGAATTTCTTATGTGAAGCCCCAATTCAGGTATCTCTAAGCAAGCTCAAGGACTAGGGAACAGAAGGTAAGAATCTCTGCCTTGTTTAAGGGTTTCAAGCAAAATGGAACTGCTGTGCATTGGGAAAAGGTACAATGGCTCATTGTGGATTCCTTTCCTTGGCATCCTAAGCAGGGTACAAAATTCTTTTGGCATATGTCTGTATAAACAATGTGACACTGTGTTAAATGGCACATGTTCTGGCTTAAATTTTAAGTCTAGATTCTCCTGGGAAAAAGACAAGCATCTTCTTCACCTCACCACTATTGCCAGCAGTCTCAAAGGCTGGGACTTGGCTACAGACAATAATAAGCATTTGACCCTCTTTATGCCAGAAAGCAGCTCCCTGACATCTGATTTACTTACCACGTTTATCCAAATTAAAGGATGCCATTTATTTAATTATAAGTTAACAGTGTCTTCAATGGACTTTCCGACTTGATGCATACAAAGAATCTCAGCACAATGTAAAATGTGAATCTCTTGGCTCAGAACCACTTTTATCCTGACTTTGCATCATTTGGGGAGGGGGACATAAAACCCCAGAAACACAATTTAGAAGCCAATGAACCAAAGATGACTGAAGTTAGCAGGTATCCTGCAAGTTAGAAGCTAGCTTTACTTTCTACAAAGACTTTTGCTGTAACATTCCATCCCTACCACCCCACAGGATGTATAATTTCTACATTTGAGTTTACATCAAGTCCAAACCAGCCACAAATGAAATAGTGTAAAAAGCTGTATTACCATAGGGATTGCTTTTTTATCTGTGACTAGATTCAAAAGTATTTCTTCCTTTACATACCTTTTTGTAATTCAAATTAAACCAACTGGCCAAGCATAGTATGTGCACCAAAATCTTAATGGCTCAGTAAGTGAAAGACAGGGCTTAAGCCACAGTTACATTCAATATTTAGATTTTATACTTTACCAAGGGCAATTAAGAGGATATTTCACCATTAAGCAAGATGGAAAGCTACTTCCTTGTTCCAAAGGCCTCTGGATTACCTTTTCAGTAAAAATAACAATATTTAACAGACTGGAGTACAGAAATCTTGGGGTGTTTCCTGGCCAAACCATGTCCTTATGATTGTTAATAAGAAAACAAAAAAACAAATAATATAACTTCAGATTCACACATCAAACCAGAAAGAATAAAAAAACACCAACAAAAAGCATCAGAAGCTCACCACTTCCAATCTAAAATCTGGCACCTACAACTCCATTTCTTCTTCTGCACACCCAGATATTCCCAAACTAGCATACGGATCTGGAGACATGGCAGTCTGTTGTGATTCAGGGAACGTTTCAGTCTGTGGGTCAAAAGGAGCTCTTGGTGTTGGCTGCTTAGCTTGACACCCTTCTGTACTCTGCTGCTTGAAGTTCTTAACAGAAACAGACTTCAGTTTATCTGTCAGAGTTTCAGGAAGAGGTTTCCAAAGCACCAGCTCCATAGAAGGACGGCTCCTAGAAGGGGATGGGGTTTCAGTTAAATTAAAGTTCTCCAAGCACAGCTATTAAATGCAGAAGACCAGAGAGTATCTTCATCCTTTGAGCTAGCCTGGAACTATATTCCAGAAGCCATATGCCTTTTCCCCCTCCCCCATTAAGTTTCCTCTTCCTTAACTAGTTCCATTACTTCTAGTTCTAACCCTGTATTTTCTCTCTTTTCTTTAGCACAAAACTTGATGACGACTGTTGGTCACACTTCCAAGATTTTCTCATTTTGAAAATTCATATACATAAAACTAAAGCTTATAATGGTTTAATCAACAAATTTGTCTCTGTAGAAATGAGGAGTACAAAACAGACACTTGGTGACCACTACAGTTATACTTATTTCTCTTTTACATTAGGACAGTTTTTCCTACTTTTGACAGATGAATGGTCTGTTATACAATGTTGGCTGCATCATGCAGTAAATTAAGGACATCTCCACAAATATGAGACGGGGTCTCTCTTTTCATTTGCATGTGTTAGCTACATAGCACCATTATTTCCTCCAGAACTTACATAGACTCTATTATTTTCTTTGTCAGGACTTCACCAAAATCCCTCTTCATCCCTTTTTTAAGGGTATCTGACAGGATAAGAGTGGGCAGATTGCTAACATTTCCATCAGCATGAACTTCCTCATCTTCATCAATTATCCTAGGAACGGAGGGGGAAGAGGGAGATAAACACTATTGAGCATACTGTTATCAGGCACATCCACTGCAGACCACAGTCACATCTACAGCACTGCCCTGGGCAGATCTCTGACCTAGGCTGGGTACCAGAAGCAGCGGGGCTGTGTTAACGTGAGTCTCTCTTGGGCCAAAATACCCTGAGAATAACTGTTACCACAGAAGCCACTCGAGCAGCTATGCCACTTCTGGTACCTGAGCTGGCTTTGTTACCCCTGTGTTACCTCAGCAGTGTCAGTGCAAACATACACTGAGAGAAAATAAATAAATTCCCTTCAGGGGAAACTGTACGATTCAGTCACATTACATGAGTGAGTCTCAGCTATGCAGTAGCTTCACCTGCTCAATTCCCCATGTCTGAACTTTAAGAATTATTGCAGAGGTACTGAATACAGTGCTTTACTTTTCACAGCATTGTGCCAGTTTCTGAGATTAAATCAGTACAAAACGTTGAAGCATTCAGAAAAAAATGGAGGCATCTTCTTTGGTTCTGCTAAATTTGCTATAAAAGGTTTACCAGAGTAGCTGGGAAGGATGGGGAACAACCCTCTGAGATGTCCAAAGCAGACATGGGCAGATAATAAAGACATACATCACTACTCTGATTTACCCATGAAAAAAACTGTTCTAACAGTACCTTGTTTCCCCTCACACATCATCTATGGAGTAATAATCTAAAAAAGAAAAATCTTCTTTTAAAATTTCTATAACTTTTGGCTTTTCTAATCATTAGCAGTGGTCATTTTGGATATTCCAGAGTACTAGTTCAGCTGCAATCAACTGATACACACATATGCCATTCCCAGAAATCTTTTGAGGGCCAGAACACACAGTACATTTATTAAATGACTGCAGTAGTCTCTCTATAGCCACCCCATCACCCCACATCACCCCATCAGCAAGGTGAACCTCAGCCTTACTGCATATGTGCAGAGAGACCTCTCTGGTTCATGCTACTCTCTACACTGACAAATTCAGATCTACCTTAAGTATTAATCACAGAATAAGCTGCAGTTGGTTGAAAAAAAGCCGAGCTCAAGTCTGACCAGATAACTGGTTAAAATTTGAGCTCTGGATACTCACAGAAGAGCATTACACCCCATTATAATATATTGATGCTGCATAATGACTGTGATCAGGGGTTATTTAGTCAGCATATTCTGCTCTAGCACCCTTGATTTCAAATCACAGTATCAGCCCCAAGACTCATAGGACCATATGTAGCTTAAAAAGAAATCATTTGAACAGAAGGTTCACCTCAGTCACAGCAGTGTTATCACACTGCTAAGTGCTAGATTTACCCCTGAATTCCCACCAGAAAAGGGAAAGCTCAGCAAAGCCAGTCTACTCAATCCCTGCATTTACCTGTCCTCAATTTCCTGAAGTTTCCTGCGAGCAACCTCGCATTGCTGTTCCCCCATTGTCTGATCCATTTCTTCACAGGGAATTTCTAACATGGCAGTTTCAGGACCGCTGCCACCACACTGACTTGCTACCTCCCCAGCTGCCTGCTGACCTGCACAGAGAATCCATTCTTCAGTGTTGGGATTCAAAGGGCAATTTTTGGCTCCTGTCAGCCTCTTCTTCCGCACAGGACAACTAGGAAACAAAGTAAGTTTACAACTGTCAAAGAAGAAATCCTACAGAAAGTCATGTGCATTTCAACAGCTTTGACGCACCATAGCAGCACAACCTCAACAAAGAAAATAAACCGTGTTGCTCTCAGTGAAACATGAGCACCCATGCAAGAAAACCAGTGCTACACAACTGATTAGGTAACGTAAATGGATTCAGGTTCATGTGCAGTTCAGGAGAAGAGTTCCAAATGGAAACTGTGATAGAAGTTCCCTTCCTGTTTGCATTGTAGATGAGATGTGCTCAGATGTTTTAGAAAACAAAAAGCAAATTAAGATTTTTCAGGCTATAAAAGACAAATTAATTTACCCTTCTGCCTCTTCTTCTAGCTTATGCTTCTTTCCATAGCGCACAGAGACACTGTAAAAGAAAAACAAATAGTTATTTAGCTTCTAATCATATCTTCCAGTGACACTGACATTGTCAAACAATATCTTCCTCCCTTTTAAAATTTCACTTGCAACTAAGAGCAACAGTTGCAGTACATTACCAGCCACAAAGGGAACAGAAACTTTGGACAATAAATGACCACTTTGTTCCAAAGGAAGTCAAAAGCAGCTGTAATTGCTCAGTTCTTGGAGCAGAATTCCATGCTAATTTCTCCTTCTTTACCTTACTTTTTTTTTTCCACGAGGGGCAAGATCAATTTTTGCTAAAATTCAACTGCTTCAAGAAGCAACACATGATCCAACTTGAATCTGTTAGTACAATGTATCACAGGGACATACTCAAATGTGACTACAACACAACATTTTATAGAATAATTTAAGGGTTTTATGCTCACATATGAGAAAGAACAAGTTTAAAAATAAATAAATAAAAAACCACACGAGTTTAAAAGCATGTGAAGATGCTGGTACAGTCGATCACCTTTCTTGCCTTTTAGAAGGCTCCTTCATCTTGCACTAGCCAGCTTCAGGGCCTTAAGACAAGCGCAATACAATTCTAATCTCCTACCAGTGAAATACTGCTAGAAGGAAACAAATTCCACCCCGCCTCGCAAAGCACCGCTGTTTGACACTGCCGGCCCTGCGGCCTCGGCCCTGAGGGAAAGGGTTTGGCACTCACTGGCTGCGGCTCCTGGTGAAGGATCCCACCGGGGCCGCCGTCAGCCCCTCGTTGTGGCTCCCGAGCGCGGCCAGGGAGGCCAGGTCGAAGCCGCTCTGCAGACAGAGGCCGGAGGATCCGTCGGCGCCGTCGTTTCCGATCCCTGCCATGACCATCCCGGGTGGCTGGAGGCGGCCGTGGCCGCCGGCTCCGGGCTGCGGCCCGTGGCGGTCCGGGGCAGCGGCCGGAGCCGGGGGGAGCTCCACGGCCGGGCCGGCCGGGATGCCCTGGAAGGATCTGCCGAGCGCTGCCATTTCCTGCTGCGGGGCAGAAAACGCATGTCAACGCCACGGGCCGCGCCGCGGGACCCTCCGGACCGGCCCGAGGCGCTCCCGCGCCGAACCGCCCCCGCCCGCAGCGCTCACCCGGCCCGGGCCGGGCCCGCAGCTGGAGCCGCCACCAGAGCCCGCGTCCTTTCCAGGCCTTTCGCCGCGATCAGAGAAGGATCCGCGAGCACTGTGGGAGTTGTAGTCCCGGGCGCTGTGGGAGTCGTAGTCCCGGGCGCTGCGGAGGCTGCGGGCGCTGTGGGAGCTGCAGTCCGGAGGGCGCAGTCCCGGCCGTGGCCATGCGGGCCGCGGGGTCCCCGCTGTGGCCGTGGGGGCCCTGTCGCGACTGTGGGGGCCCTGTCGCGACTGTGGGGGCCCTGTCGCAACTGTGGGGGCCGTGGGTCCCCTGCCACGACTGTGGGGACCCAACCCCCCCTCCCCGAGGAGCTCCGAGACAGCCCCGCTCTTGTCCGCGGCCCGGCCTAATCCCCGCGGCGGGGCGGGCGCGGCTCCGCAGCCAAATCCTGGTCAGCTGAGGAGCTCGGGCGCTGTCGGGGAGGCGGCGAGAGCGAAGGATGGCCCCGAGGCACACGGTAACCGCTCGTTCTTGTCTCTGGTGGCGGGAGGCTGCGGGTTCTGCGCGGAGTTGGAGGGGGACAGTGCGTGTGCAGCGGTGTTAGAGGTGGGAAAGCTTTCCCTGGCTGCTGTGAGGCTTTAGCAAAGTTGGACGTTTCTGTCACAGAAAAGTTCTGAACCGTGGAGGAGTGTCCCGATAGCAAAAAAAAACCCCCAAACTATACAACAAAACAAAAATAATAACAACACAACCAAAAGCCAACCAAAACCCAAACAAAACCCCCCAAAAAAACCCAAACAAACAAAACCTAGCTATGTCCTAATATAATAGTAACCTAATTTCTCTGGCACCTTTTATTCCTGTAATGTAGTCTTACTAAATTTTGCAAAGGAAATCCAATTCAGCCCATGCTCAGAATGGAGCACCAGCCGCTGCTCAGAGGGTCTAGCTCGCCCAGCAAGGTAAGCAGAACTGTCCTGGCCTCAGAATGTGGATCCTGCAGGGAGTCTGTAGTTTTAGCAGCGATGCACAAATGTGAAATGCGCTGATGTTTCATGTTAGCTTTTAAATAGAAAAGCATTAGGGAGTAGGCTGATAAAGTTCTGTGCTTTCCTTGGCCACCTAGCTGTGTTATACAATGGAAGCTATAAAAGCACATTTTCCGATTCTCGTGTTTTACGTTGAATGTAAATTGAATTTTGTTTGTGTTGTGTTTATGTGATGAGGTGAAAGTGCCTATAAATGGTCAGGAGTTCAGTAGCTTACAGAACAGATGAGGCTGTTGTTGGTGCTCTCTCCAAGAAATCAGGGTCCAAACTCTAATGTGAGACAACATGTCAGTGTAATGAGCTGGCTGATTTTGGGCAGGAAGAACAAAAGATCTGTCATAACAAAACTTATGTGATGTATATTAATGATTTTGGGTTGTTTGTTTATTTTCTGTCTTTTCTAGATTCCAGGTTGTACCCATGAGACACACAAAATACATTTACAGTACTTGGTTAACAGAAAGGTCTGAGTGTGCAGTGCCAGTATTTACCTCCTCTAGTTTTATTTTTTCTACCATACTCACTGCAGCCCTTATTTATTACTCTTGATTCATTGCTTTGCTTGTAATTTCGAGAAACACTTTTTATTGTTGGAAACTGTAAGAAAATTTCACTTTATTAAGATCAGTTTCAACTTCTGAGTTTTAGTCCTGAAGCAAGGAAGTTTTGGTGAATTATCTTTAGGAAAGACACAGCTCTTTCAGAATACACTATAGTATCTGGAATAACTCAGCATTTCTGGGAACTGGACCAAGAATGAGAATGATGAAGAATTAGTCTACATACCTTACAATGAAAAATTCAGGGAGTTCAAATTTATAAAAATGAAGGCAGGGGAAATTTGACCACTGAAGTGCCTTTAGTATAGGAGACGACGTCGTGTCCAGCTGAAGTTAGACAATAAGATACTATGAGATGAAATTAGGACCTAATTTTAAATGAAAGTGTTGCTAGACATTTGAACTGGATGTTATTTTTAGTATGATCATATTCAGTAAAAAGTAGAGTCAGAAAGCACCACATGAGATAGCCAAACACTGTACAGACCTCTGGAGATCTCTGACCCAGAGAACTCATCCAAAGTATAATGTTTTATGACCAATTAGACTTTTCAGATTTAAATGTATCATAACAGCAATTTGTATTTACCTTAAAACTGATGAATCTGTGACTCTATTAATTTTAATTTATAAATGCAGATTTAGGAATATAACTAGGTAATCAGTATTGAAAAATTAAAAAATACATGCCAATATACTTCAGATTGAATACTATTATCAGTGAACAATATGTTGTAATTTAAGATACTAAGGCTTAGCAACTGCCAATTTGCAGACATTGAGTAATCATTTGAGGGACTTGCAGTGGGAAATAAAATATCGTTATTTCTCACATCTTGGTCGAAACGTGTGTCAAAGAAATGGGGATTTGGTTAATTCTTATACTGAATCATTGTGCCTCTAACACCAAACATAAACAGTCCTTGCATTCTTTCATTAAAAACAGACACCATGAGATGTGTGGCTCATGCAAAAAGCATTTCCTCAGTTCCCAATAAAACCTGCAGTGGTTACGTTGCCTACATTTAATCTGGAGACTTGTGATTGTGGCAACTGTAAAGGCTGTTAATGATCAAGGCTGAAGTCAGTGTGAAATGCTTCTCCTGCTGCAGGTGTTTGGGAGTTCATGCAGTTTTCTAAACAAATATTTTCACTGTTCCAAAGTAAAAACATGATGTATTTCACCACAATTTTCTCCTAGATATTACATGCATGTGTGTTCAAGGACCTCTCTTTTTTCATACCCATTCCACTTTCTTTTGTTCTCTAGCTCCCCAGCTGGACATTGTTCCTGGCTGTTTGTGCTGTTGGAATTGGAGGGACCTTTCAGTATGGGTATAATGTCTCCATTATCAATGCACCCACACAGGTAAAAGCTCATCTCTTGTTCACAGGGCTGTTTCCTCTCTAGCTCAGCCAAGAGGCCAAATGTGCTTCTGCTGCCATTGCAGTGGGATCCAACACAGGCTTCCTCTCATGTGAAGGATGCTTGTTGATTTCCCAAAGGGTTTCATGGGAATTTCTTTGTGAGTACCTCCTGTCAGAGGTATTCTGTGTCAGATAAAGGTCACATAAATACCTCTGCTAAGTATGTTTTAGAAGGATTAACTGAATAAATATCTTTTTCAGTTACGCCTTTGACTAAAATAGCCCAGAACATTAAGAATAGAATAGAACAGAACATTTTCAGTTGGAAGGGACCTACAATGACAACCTAGTCCAACTGCCTGACCACTTCAGGGCTGACCAAAAGTTACTAAGGGCATTGTCCAAATGCTCTTGGGGCATTGACCACTTCTCTAGGAAGACTGCTCCAGTGTTTCTGTAGGATGTCATCACTGTTTCTCCTAATATCAAGTTTAAGCCTCCCCTGACACAGCTTGGAACCATTCCCACACCTCTTGTCACTGGATAGCAGGGAAAAAGGATAGTTGTCCATCATAAGGCAGCTTACTTAAAAAGATCTTCTTAGGGAGACAAAAAGTTGCATCTGTAGTGGCTGAGTAACTTGTAGGTATTTTCATCTACTTGTTACTTGTGATTCTTTGCCAGGGCCTCAAGGATTTTGCCTATTTTGTGGATGACTCAAGAGGATCTGAGCAAATGGTCTTGTGAAAGCGATGGATATAATTTTCTGCCATCAGCTGATTGATTTGCTTGTGAAACTGTGAAGACTGAATTTGCTATAACACTGTATGCTTTTTACAAAGCTTAAAAGAAGCTGTTTGTGAAAGAACATGTAATATACTGTAAACAGAGGGACAGTCCAGGAACTTTGTCCTTCTGTAAAGTCTTCGTTTGCTGGCAAAGAACAGAAGTCTCTTATTACAGATAAATGTCAGTTCAGGAGTTTCTAAACACAGATTTTGGGAGACCAAGCATTTAGAATAACAGTTTCAAAGTTCTGACACATGAATACTCTTAAGAAAAGTGGAGTATTATTAGAGTTGCAAAAGGGATTTTATTATGACTTGTTGGATTACACAAAGGCAGGAAGATTTAGATCAAGTGTCAGAATGAGTCTCCTGACTGTACAATATTTTAGGTTGTAAGGCCTCTGTGCTCTGAGATGTTCCTAAAATCAGTAGGACCAATCATCCACCATCCCTTCCCTCGTGCAGGGTGGTGTTTCTCCTGTGGTGCAGCACAGCCAACCTGAGCCAGGGCACAAAGCAGAGCTGCTCAGTGGCCTTTGATGTGTGTGAGGAGTAGGAAACGGTGTTGCAGTCAAGGAAGATTCTGCTAAACATTGGTGTTTTTAATATAATACAAATAAGATGATACTTTTTGTTAGCTCCCAGAATTGGTTTTCAGGATTGGGGTGCAAGCTATTTGTGGGGTGCTGTAGGGCTGCACATAATGCTACACATTCCTCGTTCTTTTCTACTGCAGCATATACACAAGTTCTTAAACGAAACCTGGACTAGTCGTTATCACAAGGAACTAAATTCAGATTTGCTGACTTTTCTGTGGTCTGTCATTGCTTCTATCTTTTCCCTTGGAGGCCTGTGTGGAGCCCTGATGGGAGGCAGCATGGCAATTCGCCTGGGCAGGTCAGTGCAGCAGCAGGCATATGGCAGCATGTTTGCTTTTCCTACCTTCTTACTGGAATAGAAAGAAAATAAATGGAAAAAGAGCACCTTGAGTACCTGTAAATGTTTTTAACTTCAAAACAGTTTTCTAGCAGAGTTTTACAGTTTATTCCAATGTGACTTTAAAGGATGAGGCCTGAATTATATAACCTTCCAGTTTAGTCTTCCCATAACATTTACTGAAATCTGAGTAGGAGAACATGTTTGCAAACATGGGTGTGCCCCCGCATTTGCAGCCTTTGTGCCAGTAAGGATGTGCTGCCTCATCTGTTGCACTTCATGTGTGTAAATAAACAAACCCCACTCCTATCTTGTCAGGCATTCTGTCATATTTATGCATTATTATTATGTTTAGACACTTTAAAAAACACAAGCATTTTATCAGATGTTTGGGTTTCCAGGAAATAGCACATTTCTTCAGTATAAAGCCCATTTTTTCCCATATTACCAGAAAGGAAAACTTTTTAAGAAACATATTTTTGCAGATTTCCTTGATGTCTGGCTGATTTTTTTTAGTTTGGTTTTTTTTTTTTTACTGTTTTGCTTTTGTTTGTTTGTTTGAAATGGTTTGGTTGTGGTGGTGTGTTTTTTGTTTGTTTCATTCTTGTTGTTTTTTGTTTTTTCCTCCTCTTTAGGAAAGGAGCTCTTTTGATGAATAATATTATAGCAATACTAGCTTCCATTTTAATGGGGCTCAGTTATCCTACAGGATTGTTTGAGTTACTGATTGCTGGAAGGTTTTTGATTGGCATAAATTCAGGTGAATGATTCCCTATTCCTACTCTCAATAAACTATGGTGAATGATAAATTATTGTTACTGCTGATTCTTTAGGTTTTATGATATGTGCTTATGACAAAAATGTTCTGTAGTCTAATTTGGAATCTGAAGGCAGATAAATTAATAGGAAATTACCTAAGTCTGATTTCCTTCATGTTTTGGTTTAGTAACTCTTTGCAAAGCAATTTCTATTGATAGGAAAATGTTCTTCCATTTACTTGCAGGTATTGGATTCTGCGTGCAGCCTTTGTATATTGGGGAGATTGCTCCAAAACATCTAAGAGGTGGCTTGGCCATGGGGACTTCCATCTTTCTGACTGGGGGGATTCTGACAGGACAAATAATTGGTTTGAGGTTAGAAATACTTTTTTTTCCCCTGTCTTGTGTTACTCCCATGTAAAGAATTCCAGTTTCCTGCAGCTCCTTGCAGAACATTCCTTGTGCCATTGTAGCATTAGAATTCACAGAGAAGGTCTCCCTGGAGGAAGAAAACCCTGCTTTGGTCACCTTATTCCTACAACTACCAGCCATCAGCACTGTCTCCTTAGGGAAGTAGTCTCAGTTTAGATGAGTCAGCCAGAACAGCATCAATAAAACAGGTACACTTGTGCTGAGTTCATGTTTTCTGCCAGTTTCTTGCTGGAGGCAGTGAATGTTCATAAGACAGGACTTGGGAGCAAAGCACTTATCCTTTCTGTGCCGTAGCACTACCTCTGGTTTTGTCCTTGGTGAAATCAGAGGAGGTTGCTGGGCCTTCATCCAGCTGGATCTTAAGTTCCAAGAGCACAGACTGCATTAATAGTAACCAGTAGCTGATTATTATATTTCTTTACCTTCTTTATCCACACCTCCTTTTTCACACAGGGAATTATTGGGTGAAGAAAAGCATTGGCCTCTGTTGCTATCCAGCAGCTGTTTTCCAGCATTTGCCCAACTTTTATTCCTGCCGTGGTTTCCTGAAAGTCCCAGATACCTTCTTATTGACAGAGGTGATGAGCTGAGCTGTGCCAAAGGTAATATAGAGCATCTATACTTTCTGTGTCTTCAGAAGGGTACAATGAGTATATTGGGTTCCAGATTCTCCTTTTATCTTCATCTGCACAGCACAGTTATATCACCTAGTGCTTTTTGGCCCATGTTTTTCCTCCAGTGAGCTTATGTGGAAAAAGGGATTATGGAACTCTGGAGCCTGTTATGGATTGTGAGCAAAACTTTATTATCCTGTTTCAAATGTAACTTCATGTTTTGTTACTCCTTAATGAAATTTCTAAAGGTTTCATACTTCTTCTCTTGGACAAAGTAACATCTGTGAATTACTGAACCTCTCACTGGATTTCTCAGGTCACGTCACAGATTAAGTATTAATTACACCAGATATTTTCTTCCCTTCAGTGGTAGTGTTGTACTTTTCCTGTAAGAAATAGTTGGAAAGAACCTAAAAAGGAGATGGCATAAGTAGCTGAAAAATTGGAGAGCTTTTTACTGAAAAAGGGTGATTCATTGGTTATTTGAGCAGAAAACTCCTAAATCCTCCGTTTTCTGAAGTTACCTCTTAAATACCTTTATTTTCCCTTTTTATATCATGTGGGAGAACTATGACAGCTTAAACTTTTCCCTTTACCTTTGAGAGATCTATGATTGCTCTCCTTTTATTCAAACCCTACTCAAGAAACAACTGTACTTTCATAGCTTTGAGTTCTGCAGAAAGGAGCAAATGAAGCCCACACACTACTAGAATTTGAAAGATAGAAATTCAGATTAGTTGTGATTTTTTTTTATCCTGAAATTACACAATTTTCTTTATACTGCAAGAAGAAACTAAATATCACAAGAGATTTATTTTATTTCTGCCTAGAATATAAGCAAAACACTTCAAACTGGTAAGATTGTCCTTTAATGGAAAGACTGTTTGGAGGTCTGGGGATGAGATATAAAATATTTTGCTTGGTGAATATTTCAAGGTCAGATATTCCTCTTAAAAAAAAAAATAAAGGAACGCCACAGAATCCTCCAAATCCACCACAGCAAAAAATGTTGAAAAACCAGCAAGGAAAAAACAAGTCACAAACCAAAGTTTTCCTATCCTAGCAAAAGCCTGGTCACTGTGGGAAGAGATGATTTTCCAGGAGTTGTGGTTAATAGGTAAACATAAAGGAAGTTGTTTTTTTTTCTATTTTTAGCTTTGAAGCGATTTCATGGCTCTTCAGAGTCTCGAAGGGAGATGGAAGACATCCAGCGGGAATCCTCTGCCTTGGATGGGGAGAAGCCCAAGAAGCCCTGGCAGTTATTCACCGACCGTGGTGTGAGATGGCAGCTCATCACCGTGATTGTGATGACCATGGGCCAACAGCTCAGTGGGATAAATGCTGTAAGATTTCATATAAATTAACAGCTTTAAGAATGATTTGATTCCCATCTGTTTTTCAGCCATTTGTTAACACAAAGGATCCGCTTAGAGAAGCTCAGAGAAATGGGATAAGTGGGAAAGGATATCCGTGCATTATTTCAGTGTTTCTCTTTTTTTTAAATTTTTTTTTTCTCATTTCTGTGTTTCTGGTATGCAAATTTCTTTAAAGAATGACTCGATAGTTGTGTTTACATTCTTCTGAAAAAGGAAATAAATGTGGATCAGCTTATCTCTTTGTGCCTGGTTTAGGAATATGAAGCATTATAAGTTGAATAATTTTTCTTGCTTCTCTGATAGCAATATACTTACACAGACATGAATTTAACACATTCCTTTTGGTGCTCATGTGGGATTAGTAACTCGCAATATAAAATACATTGAACTGTGTGCTTAGTATGAACTAGACTTTGTTTCCAGTCAATGTTTTAACTACCAGGAAAGCCTCACTGTTGTTTTTTTTTTTTCTGTTGTAGATTTATTTCTATGCAACTTACATTTTTGAAGCAGCTGGGATCTCAGCTGAGAAAATCCCGTACGTGACACTCGGCACTGGAGCTTGTGAATGCCTCACAGCCCTCTCCTGTGTAAGGAGCAATTTGTTCTACCTCCCAGCACAGAGAGTAATGATGCTTCTTGAAGAACATTGGTAAAAATGAGATCAATATATTAACAGAAGATTATGTCTTATCCACAGGGTTTACTGATAGACTACGTGGGAAGAAGATACCTCATCATTGGGGGTTATCTCCTCATGACCCTCTGGTGCACTGTTCTAACCTTGTCTCTGACTTACCAGGTGCAAAGGACTCATTCCTATTACATGATGTAGTGAGTGAAAAGTGACAGGATAAGGGGGAATGGGTTTAAACTGTAAGAGAGTAGGTTAGATTGGGTATTAGGAAGAAATTCTGCCCTGTGAGGGGGTGAGGCCCTGGCACAGGTTGCCCAGAGAAACTGTGGCTGCCCCATTCCTGGAAGTGTCCAAGGCCAGGTTGGACAGGGCTTGGAGCAACCTGGTCTAGTGGGAGGTGTCCCTGCCCATGGCAGGGGGTGGGAACTAGATGATTTTTAAGGTCCCTTCCAACCCAAACCATAACTATGATTCTGTGATTCTGTGATACAATTTAGTAAAAATTATTGAATGAACACTATTTAAATTCTCCAAAGCAGTACTGTTAAATGAATTAGCTGTAAACAGTCATGAGTGACTGCTGTCTTACTTTCAGTAACATACAAAAGGAAATGTAACTGTTAAGCTGAACTTTAAAACTGGCTTATCAGAATCTGAACTAAACCTTCTCATTCTTTTCTGTTCCAGGACCTGTACTCCTGGGTGCCTTACGTGAGCATGATGTGTATATTTGCCTTCATCTTGAGCTTTGGGCTGGGACCAGGTACTGCACAGGAATGTGTGTCCAAGTGGTGGAAGGTTTGGGAGGGAAAGGGGGTGTTGGCAGTGCTGCTGTGCTCACCAGGCAGGACATCTTCACGGTGCAGCTGCTGGTGCTCTGCCCAAGGAACCCAAGTGACCCCATCCTGTAGCCCAAAGCTGAGGCTTACCATGCACCCTTCTGAGGCAGCTATGTGTGAGAGAGGGCTTAGTTCTGGCCTTGAGAACACAGGAGTTATTCACAGAGCAAGAAACAAGCTGTGACCCCTCAGATGGGGCCCTGCTCCCTGAGCAGTGTTGCTGAAATGCAGCTGTTTTATTGGCTCCTTCCTGCCAGGGCAGTAGCCTCAGAAGTGCACTGTTAGGAATCATAATAGATCAGCTAGTGGCATGTTCAAAAGCAACTCATTTTTTTCTGGCATTAGACATACCACAGATGGACATTTAGCACAATACTCTGTTCTCTTTCTGACCCGTTCCCAGGTGGCATAACCAACACCCTGATAGCTGAGTTATTTGTACAGTCCTCACGTCCTGCTGCTTACATGATTGGAGGGACTCTTAGCTGGATTAGTTTCTTCACAATTGGAATGCTCTTTCCCTTTATAGTGGTAAGTATGCACAGCACAATTTCCTGATGGTTGCTCCCAGGTTCCATCCCATTGCTTATATTGTATTATATGCACTTGTATATATTATTCAGTGACACTTGAACAGGATGCACACTGCCCCTCAAATGAGTTTGACTAGATTCATTCAGTCTTAAAATATTTTTTAGATCTCACAGAAACAATAAAACATGATAAGTGAAAATTAAAAGGAATGCATGGGGGGTAATTCTAACGTTCAGATTAAAAAAAATGAAAAAAGTATCAAAAAAAGAAAAAATCAGATATTGAGATTCAGATAAGACATTTCTTAACAGTGCCTTGTGCTTTTATGGCAGAGTAAAATCAAGGTAGTACCTCTGATGGCCACCTCTGAGAGCTCACTGAACTGACAGGGTTTTGTGATCAGATTATTAGGAAAGGCAACAGAGGGTTTCATGTCCAGTTTTGTATCTTTTAGCACTTGCTCTTGAGAACAAAACCTGCAGGAACATCATGCAGCAGGGTATTTGGGTCTGCCTGTTCTTTCTTTGTGGTTGAGCTCTGTTTCTCAATAAGACAGTTGGGTTTTTTTAATGTATAGCACTGAAAAATGTTAATATTCCAGAAAAAGGTAAATCATATAATCTTAAAATATGTGACAGCTAAAAAGCAAATGTTGAGTTTTTCCCTAGACTGTGAATTGTTTAGTGTTCAAATGGCTTATCTTATTTTTTTTCAAATAAAAGACTACCCAGTCTATTGCACAGCACTTGATAGTCTTTTATCTAAAAAAATAAAATTTTAAAAAGTTACATGTAAAGGATAGATTGCATGACTTTATTAAAAATATCTGAGCAGCACTGTTAGGTGTGAATGGAAATAAAAAGCTGCTTGTTTCTCAAACCTGCTGTTACACTTGAAATATGTTGCAATCAATTCATTTTCAGAATGGACTGAAGCAGTATTGTTTTCTGGTGTTCTTACTGGAGTGCTCCTTTGTTGCTGCTTTCATCTTCTTTGTAATTCCTGAGACAAAAAACAAATCTTTTCTGGAAATCAAAAAGGAATTTCACAAGCTTAATTTTGGAAGAAATACCAGAAAAAAGGAGACAGAGCTTTATGAAAGAACACAACTTCAAGATGAATTTTTAAAAAGTCCTTCATAATTTTATGGCTGTAACAGAACTTCAGTGAGAATTATGAACTAACTTAGGAGTGTAATACATGATCAAATGCCTTATTAAATTCTCCCGTGTATTTAGGGGAAGTGTAACTAAAGGCAAGTTAATATTGCTGAAATGCTGTTAAAACATGTATTGCTGACATACTATTAGCAACATATTATATATTATCCATAGAAGACTTGACATTTAACTGTAACCTGATGCTGTAGGGATGCAGAAATGCCAGGGAGGATGTTCAGTGAACGCCCCTGGCAGATTTCTGTGGATAATTCAGTGGCTCTTCTTGCATTTCAAAGCCCCATCTTCAGTTCGGGTCATCGGGCGCATCCAAATGGTTCACTGAGTAAAACACTGAGTTCTTGTTAAAACCCAAACAAGAACTGACCTGCTGAAAACTGGTATTTGAAATATTCCAGTTTATGTAGAAATAGGGGTATTTAGTTGCCATTTTTCACTCTTTCTTTACCCACTCCTACTACTGTAACTGTACAACAATGGTATAGCACCTCTCTGAATTACTGGTATTTGTAATAAAGACTTGTATCCTAATAAAACAGTTTCTGGGGTTTGAATTTGGGTTTATTTTTTTTCCCCTAACCTAGCATCTTAACATTTTAAACTATGCAACAGGGTAAAACCTCTTCTAGTTTTAAAGGTCAGTTCTTGTCAGACTGAGATCAACATACCAAAAGCATTCAGTAGTGGAAAGCACAGATGACAGGAACTAAATACTTTTTACCTCATAAGAATTTTCAAGATGGTGTGAGAGAACACACACAAGGGGACTGCAGAAAGCCTGCAGGACATACTGAATGAGCTTTCTGCTTATCTCTAGCATTTTGTCTAGGACTCTTTCTCAACTTAAAATACATTCTCCATATTTCAGTAAGTAAAAAATCTCACTTATATACGATGTTTGTGTGCCTTTCTGACCCTTGTTTCCATACCTGTAGCTGCCAGGACAGTGGCCCACCTTACCCAGTACAACTTCTCCTGGTTGTAAGCATTTTCAAATGCCATCTCTTACTGAAGTGCTGCAGCAAGCACTGCATTTTACATTTATTTTCCTCCTCTCAGAATTAAAGCTTCTAATGGAAACACAGGAAACAAACACCATTTGTCTGATTTTGATAACTGTTTACTTGAAAATAACATTAACTATTAATCCCAAAGGAGGCAGCATCAGGAAGGGATCTTCTTGGTCTTTAGTTTATCCTCTAAGTTTGCAAAATATTTCATTTTTCCTAGAAGCTTCTTAGCTTCTTGAAGATCATCTGAAATGAAATAAACATTTAACAGAGGGAGAGCTGGATTTGCATTTTCAAAACGACTCTCAAGATTTCAATGACAGTAGCTGTTTCACTACTAAGAGCTGTGAGCTGCAAGGGCCCAGACACTATTAAAACCACATTGCCTATTATTTTAAGCAGGACTTTCTTTCCAGCTGCACAGCTTCCATGGTAATGGAATCGTTCCTGTCTTGTCACTGCACAGAGCAGCTCCAAGGCTGCAGGACAACATCTCCCAAATTCCAGTGTAAAATCTCAGAATAGGTCTAAGTTTGATTAAGAGTGTGTTCTTCACAGTATTCTGGGAAAGACACAATTTCTTACCATCTGCATTCCCACTTAAAGTGATTATTTTGATGCAAAATTAATTAAATGGAACTTTTGTACTGGATTTTGTTTTTAATGTGAGGTCCTGAATTCCTGAATCAGCAGAAAGATCAGTTTAGAAGTTCTTATTCTAAATACCACACAAAGAACCCTTGTTGATGTAGTATTTCTGTTCTATAGTTCAGGAAATATTTGCCAGCGAGAGAATGTGGGGTTTTAAGCATTTGACAGCAGCTAAATACTTCATAAAAACAGGTACCTCTTTCGAAAGCTGCAGTCAGCTCTCTGGTCAGTTCTTCTTGTTTAACTGCAAAACAAATGATTTAATTCACTTTTTGTTACATACTTAGTATATTTTATACCATTGCATTCCAACTGCCTGCGGTGGGAAATTTCATTACTGGTCTCAGTCTTTGGGAGCTAAGAGAGTTTTTCATAATACTGCTGTCAATGTTTTAATTATAATTTCAAATTAAAGAGGTTTACAAACAGGAATTCCAATGCCTATCAGTGGTCACTAACTTCCCAGCAATCTAACTTATTTTTGGTTTATCAGTTTACCCTGCTACAGTTAATTTTCTCCTGCTCTACTCAGTTTTTATTCTAATTATTCTAATTGCTTTTGGCACACTACACTTTGTTATTGTAAAGAATTAAATATATCAGTAAACCAAATATTCTGGTATCACCAACAACATAAAAAGAAAGTTGCTTGTGTAAGGACAATAACCACTTAATATAATGGTTGGTAAGTTAAAGAAGGTGAAAGAAATACAATGTCTGTGTAAATGACATTATTTAATATCATCAGACAAGCATTTTATTCAACTTCATTTTGAGAGATTCTTTCTTTGGAACAGTTGACTTGCCCTGATCTGCCAAAGATTGAGTAAATTCCTTTTTATAGTCTATCTATACTTATTTTGCCATCAGAATAGGTTCTATTATACAGATGTTCTCAAGCCAGATGTGATGTTTAGGTGCATAAATAGGTAAAGACAATACTGGGGAAGGGGACCAGGGCAGAAGCACCTACAGTGAATCCATTGCAGACTTACACAAGTTGAAGACACTACAAGAAACACACCAAAACAGACAGAAGCTTTCAAAAAGACTCTTGTGTTACAGAAGATATAAATTAGTTCTGTACAAATCCCTCAAATAATAACCTACCTTTAATTAAAGTTTCAATTTCTTCAATGATATCCTCATTTTTGGACTCTGCTAATTTCTCATTAATTTCCATGATTTCCATGAGGAACGCTGAGTCTGCATCACAGTCTGTCTCTTGTGCTGGCTCCACTCCACTCAGCTCCAGCTGGCAGAGGAAGTGGAAATTTGAAAATAAGCACTATTACATCTAATTCAACGGGAATTATTAAGTTTTTTAGAGGGGCACCCTCAGATTCGTATCTGATAAACGTGTATTACATGAAAGGTGCATAAACAGAATCAGTCTGAAAATTAGCTCCATACACAGGCTGACCATAAAAATCAGCAAGTCAAAAAATATAACAAAGGCTGCCAGACTGAAATTCCATATGAGCAGCCGTGGCCAAACACAACATGTGACGTGGGAAAAAAAAAGTGTAATGTGAGCAGCAAATGTGATGATAAGCTGATTAATTTTTGGACAAGCTTGTTTTTGGTCTCCCTTCAGTCCCTGGTCATCCTCTGCTTCAGAGGAATGTGAATCAGCACGTTAAGGATGGAGTGGAAGGTCCGGTCCCTCACAGCACCCCCAGCCCCTCTGGTGAGTTACAGGGACACTGATAACACCTAATGGAGACCTTACTAGATAGAGGCCCCGGCTCAGAGGGTTCAGCAGGGTCTGGTAGGCCTTGTTGATCAGGGAAGAGTGTTGCTCAGAGTAATACTGCTCTTTCTGCAAGTGGATGACAAATAATTTGAAGTTAATAACAAGTGACAGAATACACTTTGTTACATGCGGAAAACCAGCGTCCCTACACCAGTCCGTGGGTGACACTGAGAGGGCTCTGTGGACCTGGGAACAGCGTCACTGCACTCAGCTAAGACCTGACGAGCCGCAGCGGCCCCTCATCGTCCTCCTCCACCGCAAATCCATGACAGAGTCTCTTCTAAGCGCCGGGAGACAAACACAGGCGAGTCCCCGCACTCCCCGAGCGGGACAGAGGCAGGGGCTCAGCGCTGGGACCGAAGGCGAAGGGCGGGTTCCCCCGGCGATCACCGAGCCCCGCGGGCGCCGCCCGGCCCGGCCCCCCCGCCCGGGACCCCCGCCCGGCCCGGCGCTCACCGGCGGCCTCTGGCCGAAGCGGTCGGGGTGGACGGCGCGCTGCAGGCTCCGGAACCGCCGCTGCAGCTGCCGCACGTCGATGCTGAAGGAGCGGTCACTGCGAGACACAAGGCGGGTGAGCCCCGCGGCCGGCCGGGCCCGCGGCCGCCCCGCCCGCACTCACCAGTCCATCAGACGGAAGAGGTCGGGCCGCGGGGCCGGCGGCTGCAGGGCCTGGCAGGCGGGGCAGAAGCGCGGGGTGCCATCGGTGCCGGCGAGCGCGGTGCCGCAGCTCCAGCAGGGCGGCCCCGGGGCGCGGCCCGGCGCGGCCTCACGCAGCGCCCGCCGCGCCCACCCGAGCCGGGCCCGCAGCGCCGCCCGCATCGCGCCCCGCTCCCGGCGGCCCCCGCGCCGCGGCCCCTTATTGGCTCCGCCCGGGGCGCGCGCGTACCGCGGCACCGGCGCGAGCGGCGCGAACCCCGTGAGCCGTGAGTTCGGGGCCCGCTCCGGCCGTCCGGCCCCGCGCTCCGCTCTTGCCCTGCCTTGCCCTGCCCTGACCTGCTCTCCCCTCCCCTGCCCTCCTCTTCCGCCGCGGGCCGCTCCCCGCTCGCTCCTCGCTGGTTCTCCTGGGAAGGTCGCGCGGCGCCGCTGGGTCCCGGGGCCGCGGTGCTCGGGCGGGCAGGGCACGGCAGGGCGGGCCGGGCCGGGCGCTGAGTGAACGGGAGCTCGGCGGTGCCGCCCCGGGGTCCCGTCCGCACCGGCCCGGCTCCGCCGTCCGAGCGTCCAGGAGCTGTTCAGAAGGAGGTATAGGTTCGATATGAGGGAAAATTCCCTCGTGGGAAGGGCTGCCCAGGGCACGGGTGAAGTCACCATCCCTGGAGGGCTTTTAGCAGCCGTGTGGATGTGGCACCTGGGGACGGGGTCAGTGGTGGCCTTGGCAGTGCTGGGGATGAGCGCTTGGAGTCGATGGCCTCTCTCTTTTCCAACCCAAACGATTCCATGGCTCTGCTCCCTCCGCGGTGGCCGCGCCAGCACCGCTGCAAAGGGCCGCGGTCCGAGCCCGAGGGCCTCGCCTGTGCCTGTGAGCACGTGTGGAAAATGGGACGTGGGAAGTAACTTAGGAGCTGTGGTGGGTTTTTTTGGCTCGTAATGAAATGTAGCAAATCGATAAGGAGATTTAAATTAGCCTGCATTATACATCGAACGGTATGGCAACCAGCTAAAAACCCAGTAACACAGATGGTGAGCCAAGAAAGGAAGCAGAGGGATGAGTGCCAGCGATCCCAGAGGCTGGAAGGCTCATGGACGTTCCAGCAGCCCCGGTGAACGCGGATGTGTTTGAGGACGCCGGCTGTAGGGCTGGGCTGGCTGGTGGAGCGTTTGTTGAGTGGGGAGGGAGGAAAGACGCGCTGTGAATTCCCGAGCTGTAACGGGGCAGGGAGGCGATTGCCATTTCTTGCCGCCAGCAGCTGCCAGGGGCTGTGGTGGGTGTCTGTCAAGCTTTTGTACTTTCATTGTGTGTAGGTGTGACAAATCTGTTGGGCGCCTTCAAGAAAATGTACGTCATTTTCTTATATACATCATAGTTCTTATTTTTCCCTTTGTGTTTGGGGACCGGCCGTGATCCCTGCTCCATGCGGGCATGCTCTGTCGTAGCAGCCCCTGCCTGTGTGACCCAGTGCGAGCCCTGAAGTCCTCGGGAGCAATCTGGGAATGAGGGTTATTTCTGTTTTAGAACCAGCAGAGGCCGCCCCACATTCCCTTTTAGAAAGAAAACCATCCTAGTTTGCAAAATTCCTGGGGATTTACGTATAACCCACGCATGGGGGTTGGAAGTTTTACTTTGAAGCCTGCGAATGGACTTGAGTGTGAGTGCTTGCCACTTTTACTTTGCTGTAGTAACTGTTATTTTTAACATCCTCTTTGAAGCCAACATGTCCCGAGAGACTGAAAGTGAAGTACAGCAGACTCAAGGTGCCCAGTCGTCACAGAGTTCCTCTTCCAGTGGGTCACAGAGTACTAGTCAGTCTTCCTCAAGTTCTGGGACCCTCAGTTCTTTGGACACCGTTCCGACTCAGGAGCTTCCGTCGATCCCTGAGGAACCTGAAGAGCTGGATCCTCAGCCGTGGGGTCGACTCTTTGCACTTGCAAAAGGTTTCAGCAACTGTGGTATGTGCATACTGTAACAAACCTCTTGGTTTGTTTGTAGGACCTCAGAAAAGTTCTGAGCATCTTGCTAGAGAGCAGTGTCTTCTCATTTTTAAATTAAGTACAAGCAAATTTAGGTATGCAGCTTTTGCAATAATGTTTTGTTCTATACATCCCAGTGTTTATATTGAGTATTTCGATACACAGATTCCCTAGACTTAGAGAAATTATAGGGTGTTCATGTTTGTTGTTACATGCTTCATTTTTCCATTTTATAACTTATTTTATTATCACATGGGTCTATATTGCTGAAGGTGAACTGAAAACTACTACTGCTAAGGAGGGCAAAATTATTAAGAGCATAAAGAGGGTAAAATTATTAAGGAATTTTACAAGGTGTCAATACTGCTTTGTCTGAATTAAGACAAATAAACTTGATTGTAGGGGAAGAACCTTGTCTCTGGTATCCTACTCTACCATCTGGCATCATTCTGTAGTACCATAGTTATTAACTTCCTGCAATGTCATGTTCTCTCTCTGCTGTACCTTCCCCTCCTCTGCAGACTGTGTGAATGAGGAATACTGGTTTGGGAGAGACAAAAGCTGTGATTACAGTTTTTCTAAGCTAGGACTGTATGAGACTGGCTTCTATGAAAACTATAGCAAGAAGCACTTCCGAATTTTCAGGGTAAGTGCTGAAAAGGTTAACTGACTCTCTGTCTTGGCATAATTCAATAGGTGACTTTGGAGCAGGAATCCTAAAGATATCAAAGCATCTTCAGTGTTGACTCCTTTGACACTACTCTTGGCAATGCCCCACTCACCTGGTTTATGAAATAACCTCAGTAGTCTCATTTCTTGAGCCAACAATAGTAAATTTTTAGTCTGTCATGTCTTTACTGTGAAGTCATTTCTTCTTTACTTTCATCTTTATTATTTTTTTTCTCTTTGAGGAAATGGGTCCAAAAAATTCCTATGTTGCCTACATTGAAGACCATAGTGCAAATGGAACATTTGTGAATAAAGAGCTTGTTGGAAAAGGGAAGAGGCTTCCACTGATTCACAACTCTGAAATTGCACTGTCTCTACAGACCAATAAGGGTAAAATGTACTTTTACTTGAGTAGGTTCTTCACATGTTGACCAGGAGGTTGTTTCTGTGTTGATTTGAGTGTGTTTCTTGGGAGCTGAGCTGCTTCATGAGGACTGTTAAAACACAGCTATGAATAGATGTTTTAGTACTTGCATAAAAATTATCCATATCCACATCAACCCTAGGAAAAAACTAAAAAAGAAAGCTGAGAGGAATCTGCATCAGATACCACCTTACTAGAGTATAAACTTCTGTAGTTGCTTTCCTATTTTAAAAATGCTTTTGGGCTTCAGTAGCTATGCATGTGATGGTGGGAACAGGGGAGACAGACTATTGAAGAGAAGTTCAAAATCCCCCCAGATACCTAACGGGATGCTGCATAACAAATAGAAAATCATCTTAAAAATTAGCAGACCTGGGCATTTGGTTTTTTGTCTTTGCTTTTCCACTAAGATGCTGTCTTCTTGATTGTTAATTCTCTTTGATCCCTGCTGGGACATTGAAATTTTTGCCCATTTTATCTAAGTGTGGTGTTAATTGGTTAAGGATTGTTACGAATGTAATACCAAAATGTCATTTTTCAGTAATAAGATCACGTTGCTACCCCAGAGCTGATGTAATTTATAGCACATGTTTAGTTTTTCCTCAAGCAGGCTTTTTTTCAGTCATGTTGTTGATTATAAAAGCTCGGGAAAATAGCTTTGTTTCTTACAACAAAATTTTAAAATTAACAACAGAAAAACGATCTCCACTTGTCTTCCCAGTGTTTGTATTTACTGATCTTACGGTGGATGATCAGATGACGTTTCCTAGAGAACTGAGAGAGAAATATATCATATCAAAGACTTTGGGAAGGTAAGCATTCTTTTTCCCTCAGTATTAAGGTTTGACTTTGTTACCATTGTCAGTACCTTGTTCTGCAATTGTTACCAGTTCTAATTGAGCTGCTGTTTTAAAAGAAAAAAGAAGAAAAATGCTAACACCTCAGTAAACCTGTTCTTTGCAACAACTTTAAACAGGAATTTTGGCTTCATCCCCGTAATTGCCTTGGGGTTTGTAACCTGCCATCAGTGGTGAAAACCAGTTTTTGTTTTGTTTTGTAGAAGATAATAAAGTTTGTAAATTCTTAGCAAGTTTTTAAAGTTTGTATATTAATTTACTCGGTTACTGGAAGTAGAAGGAAGAGCTTTATCTCGGAATACAGATTGCTGCAACATCACTGTTGAGGCCTTCAGACAGAAGGGGAAAGAACTGTCCAGGAAAAAGGAGAGAGAGGCTATTTTAAGAGGAGGCTATTTTAAGAGAAGGCTATTTTTTTCTCTTTTGGAGACAGTTGGTCAGTGAAGAATTTGGAGGTGAATGGTTGAGTAGAAACAAATCCGAGTGGGAAATACAAGAATTTCTTTCTGCAATGTAATTGCTATTTAGTAAAAACACAAGTGCTGCCGTATCTGTTCTTCAGATTTGTGCAATCTGATGTTGAGAGAACCCTTCCTAGGTTCTCTTCCCCTAAATGCTTTTGGGTGAAGGAAATGCTGACAGAGCCTGTCTGTCATATTTGTCCCTATCCTTGGTGCCAACAGACCTGTTGCTTTGCATATTTACTCCTGCAGTTCTGAATGAGTGGCCCTTGACAACACTTGCTATTTAAACAGACTTTCCTAACTGTTGAGTGCTTCCTGAAAGAGGCATGTTTTAGAAAGCTAGAAAGCAGCAGCTCCAGACTGTGTGTAATACAATGCTTTCATTTGTCTGTACTTGTTACACAGATCTTTGACGAGTATTTGTAAGCACTGACATAGCTGTGCTCTCGTGTTAGTGGTGCCTGCGGGGAAGTCAAACTGGCCTTTGAGAAGAGCACTTGTAACAAAGTCGCTGTGAAGATCATCAATAAGCGGAAGTTTGCGGCGAGCGGCCCGAGAGAGGCAGTGAGTGTTTGTGTTTGTCTGTCTGTCCGTCTGTCTTGGCCGTCTTGCAGTGGCCCTGGAATATTTGCTGACTTCTCTGACTGCCTGACCATCTTCAGCTAAAGAGGATTTTCTCACTTAATGTAAGAAATGTAATTTAAATGCCTTCTGATCTGGTAGCATCTACGGGATTCTGTAGGAAATGCCTACTTTCATTCTTTGACCACATTCTGTTGGGTTCATAACTTAGGACTGTTAGTGGGGTGTATACAGAGGGTGGTGTGGAGTCTTGTGGGGTTTGGTTTAAAGGACAATACAGGTATATATATGACAGTATTTTTCTGTTTTTGTCATTTGGAAATTAGTTGGGGATTTCTAACCCGCAGTGAAATGACACGTGTGGAGCAATATCTTGCTCCTGATGGTGACAGCAGATTGTTTATTTAATTCACTGAAGGCACCTGATCAGTTTATGGAAAAAGATTGTATGTTATGATCACTTAGAGTAGCAAGGGGCATGATGGCTTTTCTGGTACTGTCTTTTATTTCTGATGTGTCTTATTTCAGAACAGCACTGTCTTACCCAATACACTTGATTATTTTAACAGAACCCAGCTTTTAATATCGATACAGAAATTGAAATTTTGAAGAAAATAGATCACGTGAGTGTTTCTGTACATTTTTATTCCTTGCTGCTTCCTACTGTATGTACTTGTGTAGTTCATTGACCTTAGTGTGGTAACTAAAGATCAATTTTATCTGTTTAGAAATGTGTTAAAGGAGGCATATGCTTTTTCTTGTAAATTACTGAATGGGTCTTTTTTCCTCTTTTACTTCTATTGTGTTTTTGCAGATTTGAGATTTTAAAAGTTTGTATAAATGAGATGTAAATTTGAGAAGAAACTTCACAGGAGAAATTTCAACCTGAACCACTGTTGTAGGAATCTTTCCTCGATGCGAGTTTTTGTAAATGCCATGAGATAACCAAATATAAAGATTAGTTTTGACTGGCAGAATTTGTATCCCCTCTTTTCTCTGCACGTAAAATACACAAAATGTTGAGGGGATGGTAACTCAGAATTGGAAAAATAAGGATTGTGTTTACCAAAGTCTGGGGTGCTCACTAGCCATTTGTGTTAAGTGTTAAAGTGACATGGTTGAAATACTGAAGTAGGAACTTTAGGATTAATTTTTACAAATTATTCTACTTTTTTGTGTGTCTCTATTTGTGTTCCCTTTTCTGTTAGCCTTGCTTAATCAAGATCAAAAACTTTTTTGAAGCAGAGGATTACTACATTGTTTTGGAACTGTAAGTAAATTGTTTGAAAGTACATACATAAAATGAAATGTTTTTCATAACTACAAAGAATGTGCGTAGTTCTGAACTGTGGGGGGTGTGTTTGTTTTATTTTTTTTTTAATTTTGCTGGCCTCCACTGTTCTCTGAAACCTCTCTAAAATTAGGAGCTAGGATAACCAGGAGAAGAGTCATCCTTCTAAGCTTTGTAGGCACTTGGTGCCTGGATATTGTTTGCTGTGCTGCTGTTGTGGATGGCTGATACTTTTTTGATTTTGGAGCTTGTAAGAGGTGACTGATCAAAAATCATGTAACAAGTCCCAGTGAGGACTTAGGAGACTGACCCAAACTCAACAGTGCACGTGCTGTGTTTAGGATGTTGCTCACTCATTTTCAGAAACATACTCTGTCTCTGTAGACAAATGTTTTGGTCTTAGTCCTGTCTAATGAAACGAATCTTTTGGAAGTCATATGTTGACTTCTTACCTGCATTTGTTTTAGGATGGAAGGAGGAGAATTGTATGACAGAGTGTCAAGGCCAATCAAGATGAAAGAAGCTACCTGCAAGTTGTATTTTTATCAGATGCTGCTGGCAGTAAAGGTACATAATGGTGAATTCTACCAAGAAAAAAAATATGGTTATGCATATGAATATTGGTAAGATGAATTTTTCTGTCACTTGTCATTTCTGAAACCCATTCAAGCAATCAGGACAGCATTCTTAACAATTTGGTTTAACAAGAGAGAAATGGAAAACCAGAATTCCTACAAAGGCAACACAGAACTTGGGTTTTCCTTAGTTCTGTGCTTTTAATGAGATGAAGAAGTGTAACTTCCCAGAGAATGGGAAGTATGCAGGCCAGGTCTGCACACTGAGCTTGCAGTGAGATTTGTCATTTGGAGCATAATGATTTCTAAGGTGTTTTTTTGTTTCTTTGGGGTTTTTTGTTTTGTTTTTTTTAAGGGAGAGTCATAAGCTGGGGAGCTTTAAGTGCCTCTTACACAGCTATTTCTGTTATCCTGCCATTGCCGTGGGAAAAATTGGAAAGCTTACATTTTAAAACAGGTTAACAGTCTGTGTTCCCTTAATTGTCTATTTGTATATATCTAGTATCTTCATGACAATGGAATTATACACCGAGATCTAAAGCCAGAAAATGTCCTGCTTTCGTCTTCTGAAGAAACATGTCTTATAAAGGTAAGAAAACTTACATTTCGTGTTAATGGAGAAATATGGGGATATTCCTTCTCATTCTTCTTGATATTTTGTTAAACATATCCAAAAAGATATTATTGAAGTAGTCGTACAAACCGTGAAATAACTTAAAACATTGAGGTTTTTTTTTCATAATTTTATTTTTACTTTTGTGGGTATTTCAACCCATACGCTGCATAACTAACTTCCAATGTCAATGCTTTTTTTTTTTGCCTCCCAATAAAATGTAATTCTTGAATTACAGGCAGCATTCCCACAAGTTGTATGTGACAGGGCTTTTTTTGGTGTTTTTGTTCTTTTATGGGGAGGGGAGGGTTTTGGTTTTCTTTTGTGTTGTTTTTTGTTTTCCACAGAGAAAGCACTGAATAGCTTTGCATGGTAAAGTGCTTATTTTTTAAGTAATCTCTTCTCATAAGCTACAATACCTTTTTTCTCTGGTTGTCCATTTACATCTAAATTTGAGAGCACTTTTTGCTAGTGTAAAAGTCTGATCCTCTGTCATATATTTCTCTCTCTTCCTCCTCTCCCATTCTCACTTAAAACTCACAGAAGTTTGGGTAACTTTTGTTCATAGTCATGTACTGGAGCTGGCTTGGAAGGAAGAAACTTGATGTTACTTCCTGATTTATGAGGACAATGTGATGTGTTCTAGTACAGTCCATCCTAATATGTAATGTGGTGTTACCATTTTTAAATACGAGATTACAGATTTTGGACAATCCAAGATTCTTGGAGAAGCTTCTCTTATGAAAACATTATGTGGTACCCCCATGTATCTTGCTCCTGAGGTTCTAAATTCACTTGGGACTGCTGGATACAGCCGAGCTGTGGACTGCTGGAGTTTAGGAGTTATTCTTTTTGTATGGTAAGATACTGTGTAGATGTACCTTCACTGGGCAGTCTTTGACGTATGTGTCTTGAGACATGGCAACTTCAGTATCTATATTAGGAAGTGGAAGTGTATTTAAAACTTCACATGTGTAAAATCACTGTGATAGCAGGGGCTTTAAAATGTGTGATTTCAGTGTTTCATTTGCTGTGACGAAATCTGTGTTATTTAACTTGTTTTCTTTTATGTAGCTTGTGTGGATATCCACCATTCAGTGAGCAAAATAGTAAACTCTCTCTGGAAGATCAAATCACTCGTGGAGAATACAGGTTCATTGCAAGAGAATGGAAGCATGTGTCAGACATGGGTATGACTCCAGCACAGGGGGTAGCAGAATATCAACTTCCTTTCTTGTAGTTTGTGTTTTCCCTTATCTTCCTTTCCAGCTGTATGGCAAATTGCATGTTAATACGTTTAGTTTTTAAAGTAGTGTCTTAATTTTTGTTAAAGTTCATAGTTAAAGCATTAGAAAGAGGAGATACATTTTCATTGAAGAGATTTCTTAGTAATATTTAACGTAATTAACCACAGAAGTATAGAGTTTGTGGGCACATATGTCTGTTTTTCCTCTTTCCACTTTTTCTTCTGACTTTATCAAGCTGGTCTACAGACTTGCCTAAAGATTCTTCAAGTGTTGAGCCAAAAATGCCAGGAATTTAAGGAATATGAACTAGAACTCCAAAAGACAAATGTTCCAAGAGAGTCATTTCATGGTGCTAGACTTCCAGCTGAAAGTGTCAGTCACATTTGTGGAATCAGCTATTATGTTTGGCCCACTACAAGCTAAGTAGTCTGTAAAATGGAGTTTCTGCATAGTAAACTGCATGTTTGCATGCTTTTATTTTTTTCAGGACATTTTATATGCACAAAATAATTGTAGTATTTGCCTTGGATACTCCTTTGTATGTGCAGAGAAGTTTCTAATAAACGATGCTGTCATTCTTTGCCTAATAAACTTACCAAGTATAACTCCTTCCTGAATAATTCGAAGCTTATTCAATAATAAGTCAGACATGTATGAGAACAGCAATTATGTTAAGGTTGTACATAGTCCTACTGGTATGTATTTAGAATAATCAGATACAATGAAAAGTAAATCTTGCTGAAATTCCCTTCTGGGAGTCTTGGAATAATAAAATATGACATAAATGTCGTATTTTCAATGTGTCTAGTAAGCAGCTTCCTAAGAAAATGAAAGTTTGAGATTATGTTGAGCATACATGTGTCTGTCTCTTCTTTCTCACCTTCCCAGATGGACAATCTGCTTTCCAAGACACAGTAAACCAGGAAATTAAATTAAGCTGTCTTTGCTTTTCCACAGTAATACTGAAGCTTTTAGGAAAGTGCTCAGTCTCCTATGCATGCTCAGAACATAAATTGTGAACATGCTCAGTACATCTGCTGGTAATTTTGATATATTGAAAAGTGTTGTGTCATGTGCATGTGAAGGAAGGATGGTTGCAGTCTGCAGCCCTCCCTGTGCATAGGAAAAAGAAAAGTGATCTGCCCAGCCTGTATTTTTGGGCATTGTTCTGAAGGGGTATCAGGCACATTCTTGCACATAGCTTTTTGTAGGCATATTTCAGGTAATGAATGTATTGATCCTATGTCAACCAGATCTCTTAATTGTTCTAGCTCTGGATCTTGTGAAGAAGCTGTTAGTAGTGGATCCAAGCAGACGTCTTACCACAGAGGAAGCCTTAAAGCATCCTTGGCTTCAGGTAGGAACTGAGTTTTAACTGAAATACAGCAAAGCTGGGTTGCTGGGGGGATAATTTGTTGATGTGAGCTCAAAGGCAGTTCAGCAGCCTGAATGTTGTGAAGTTTTGTTGATGCAGTGTAATTTGCTTCCACATGGAAGCAGAGGAGCCCTGACCACTGTTCACCAGAGGTGTGATGTGTGCCTGACCCTGCTTTTGGGGAGAATGCCACAGGAGGGGTACAGTGATGGGCAAGGAGAGCTTCAGTTCTTTGGCTTCATGGCAATAACAAGTGTGATCTTAAGTCAGAGCTTAAGCCTGCCTGTCCATAGGTTGTGTCTCTGACAGGAGTCAGCAGGAGAACAGCTGTCATTTGGTGCCTCTCATGGGCATGCACTGCCTCTCTGCCAGCTGGTTGTACAGATTCTGCTGGTTTTAAGACTGGATATTTTCACAGAAAATTAAGCCCATTCTGCACCTGTAGCTGGTCTGTGCTTTCAAAGAATTAGTCCCTGTGGAAAGACTGCAAAAGTAGCATGGAGTAGTCTGCTGAATTCCTTCTTTCAATACAATCAGCAGCTACTGCATCCTTTGTGAGACACCTGTTCCCAGAACTCTTTCACATCTGAGGATCAAGATGTATTTTTTTAGAGACCAAGTCTGACTGTGGTCTGATAAGGATGGACTTCTTCCTTTGAGCATTGTAACGAAGCCCCACTTCCTCAGCTTGTTTGTGTGGGCAGGCAGTGCAGAGTTTGTTTCTGGCAGGTGTCCAGTGCTACTGTGTTCTTACTGTGCTGAATGTGAATAAATGTCGCTGGTTTGGGAACCCTCTGAGTAGGAAGTGATGGTTTCCCTGCCTCCTGTCACAGTCTAGTTTTTGTGAGGGGTAGTCTTTGGGTGGTCTTTCCTTAATTTTGGCACTCCAGAGGTGACCACTGGACTTAACGAGCTTTCCTGGATATTCTTGCTTGAGGAGGCTGAAAAAAGTCACCCAGCCTACCCCTGAGCCACACAACAGGCTCTATTTACTCATGCTGAGCACAGTGCTATTCCTGTTCTCCCCCTGTGAACAGGGTGGTTTACATGCTTTGGTAAAGAACATAAGAAACGGGGTGGAAGAAACGGAATATCCCTCAGTGCTTAAGAGCTGACAGTGTCCCGAGACAAAAATTGCATATGGATGACTCTTTTTAAGTGATTAACTTGACTTAATTATGCTGCTGTGCATCAGAAAACTTTTCCTGGCATTCCTGGCTTTTACTACTGTAGTTTTGTGTGTAACTTCTACAGCGAGTTAATCAGATATACATTCTTACATTTAAATTATAATTCTGAGCAGAAAATGTTATTTAGAAACCATGCTACACTTATTTTAAGAGTTGCTGATATGCATAATGGGGAAGGGGAAATAGATAAGTGATTTAGACTAAGAATTTGAGATATTTCAGTATTTAAACTCAAGTTGTTATTAACTTGGTTATATATTCCATTTAGAGACACCTCTTGCTGTTAAATTTAATTTTGAAGTCAGGGCAAAAAGTTCGAGAAATCATAATAGCCACAAATCCAGATGTCAGCTAGCACACAGCTGCTGTTCTTTGAACTGTTTCCCTTCAGGGGCTGTTACTAAGAGTATCAGATGTTCATAGGTGATGTACACTGCCTGCTTGGAAGGCCAACATCCAGCATGCTCAGTTCTAGATATCACACACGTTGATTACTACCACCAAAAGAGCTCCTGAGTCCTGTTACTGTGAGTAGTGAGGAGTTACTGGCTCCTCTCTCCCTCTTGTGTTGTCTGGAAGTATCGACTTTACAAGTCAGCATGAAAAAACCACACTCTCCATGCGACCAGCTAATGCCTGATAGCCCTCTGATGATTTTGGGTACACTAGGGAATTTTTCAGATATTAAAAGTAGCATGTTCTCCAAACAATATTTAATTTCTACAGATTTGTTTAAACCAGTAGTGCTTTCAATACATGTGCTTTTCACTCCATTGTTTGAATCTACAGCTTTAAAACTTAGTGAGCTGCTTAAACCTAAGTACTACTCAGTGGAAATGTCCTACCTATATTTAATAAAACAGGTATTTAAGAAAACGTTTCTCAAAGGCGTGTAAATAATTGCTGTTTCTGCCTCTGAAAACTTCACTGAGGTCTTATGAATAGGACTTAGTTTGGTTGCATGCTAAAGAAAACACTCAGGTGTTTGTTAAATAAATGGAAAAATATTTATCTTACCTTACCCATTAACTCAAAGGTACCCACAGTCAAATCAGGTGATGCTGGAAAAGAAAAACAAGTCAAAATGCTGTATAAAATAAAATAGATGTTCACATCAAAGCCTTTTTGTAGCACTTAAGAACATAGTTAAACAAAAAAGGATATACTGCAAGGCTCCATTGCTTAGAAAAAGGACCCCCTCCCCTGCCTTCCCCAAGAAACTTAGTTAAAACTGCTGAAATCCTTAGGAGCTCAATGATTGTTATTTCTAATTGTCTCTAGCAGTGAGTGTCCCATTTGCTTCTCTTGAAATTTCCCAATCTTTGCCTTTCCCTTAAATATTCTATCTACCACTTAGCTACTGTTTTTCCCCCAGGATGAGGATATGAAGAGCACATTTCGACAGCTACTTGCTCAGACACGTACCAATATGGATCCACCACAAACATCAAAAATGGTATGTGTAATAGATATTTGAAGATTAATATTTGATGCGCAGAGAAATTAGATTTTGAAGTAACTCGTAATAAGAAAATCAGTTAATTTTGAGACTTGAAAGAAACGTGCCCTTGGGCAGTATGTGGCAGCCTGCTGGTTATCTCTGCTTCCTGAGGAGCAGCAATGGACTTCCGTGCTTTGTCAACACTTGTTTCAATGTACAGAAACAGTCTCCTAGGCTTTAAAGGATTAACCATATATTTAGAATAAAATTTTTGAACTTTTTTTTTTTTAATGGATACGAGTCACTAATGTTTAGTATTCAAGGAAAAAATTATCATGTTAGTGCAAATTTAGGATGGCATTGTGCCATTCATTACCAGATGCTAATTAGGTGAATTGTAAACAGCTGTTTCAAGCTGGGAGCAATGTCTTATATGAGAAGGCTCAAATATAATTAGATGGATCTTGGTAGAGAAACATGGGCTAGTCATGCTGCTTTTTTGGTCACAGAAAGGAGACACTGCCAGCACCTGTAATTCTGGAGCAAGCAGAACAGTCAGGCTCTGTCTTGCTTGGTTTCTGTAGCCATCCTGCTGTATCTTTCTTTTAGCCAACCACAATGAGAAAGCGTCACCATGAAAATGAGGAAGAATCTGGCCCTTCTAAGCGAACTGCTCCTTCTACATCGTTTCAGAAAATGAGGTGAAAAAGAAGAGAAAGTGACTTTTGCAAATGACAGCTTTTTGTATGGAAAGCAGACTTTTTTTTAATAAAAATTTAATAATGGAATTTAACATGCTTCAACGTTGTTGAAGATGCAATTTCGAAATAAAAAATTACTTTGTAAGACTGAAGTGACTGCTGTGCATGCATGATACTCTGCACAAATAGTCACGTTCTGGTCCATCCAGCTGTCTGACTCAAGGAAAATACCAAAATAACCTCCTGAACTGAGTTATTAACCATTTTTAGGCTAATTTCATCCTCACCTGTATTCTTTGTTTCTTCTCTTCCAGTTTCTAGGTTAGGCATGGAAACAATGCTTAGTCCTCACAGATGAGAAAGGAATACTAGGTTTGTTGAGCTTCTGCCTGAGGCATGGCATTACCTGACACAGTGCTGCCCACAGACTTCTGAGGACACTTAGACTATTCAGTTGGGATGTAAAACTACCCATGGAGCTTGAGGTGCTCTGGGCTTCAGGTAAAGCTCCTATGCTGGGCTGGGCAGACTCACAGCATCCTGCTCTGGGAAGGGGCTGATTGGCTTCTAAAGCAAGAGTTCCCATCTGCATGGTGTTTCTAACATGTGTGTACTATGTTTATTTCCCAGAGCAGGGACAAGTAAGAGGAAATATGATAACAAGTGATGAAAGGAAGATTTATAAGTTCCTGCCAGGGAAGAACCAGAAATTAAAATGAGAGAGAAACAGTTTTTAGTTTTCTTTGCCTGAGTGAAAATTTTCAACTGTGTAGCTTTTACTAAAGGATATTAATTTTATTATTGGCTGAGAGAAGTTTAGTAACTCTGTTCTCAAATATGCACTTTCTAGTTAAAGGCATCTCCTGTAAGTTCATTTGGAAAGAAAAAACATAATGGGTTATGGAATAAATCCATGTCAGGTAGGAATATGACATCCATGATTCAGGTTTTCCCATATGTGCCCATTGCAGAGGTCTTGTGTGTTTCAATGTATTTGATATTAACCATTGCTAATGATAAAATGCCAGTTCTTAAACATTGATGTCATTCTTAATGAGTCAGGTGGAGAACATCCATGGGCATCTGGATGGAAACAGCACCACTGGTTCCAATGCACTGCAGATACACCAGGGTGCTAGAACAGAGAAGGCATGTCTGTCCTTGAGGATGTGCCCTTTCTGGTGGACACCCATGGCAGACTGGCACATCCTCGGGGAATTCTGGTGCTTCCTGTGGCTCATCTGAAGTAGAAGGGAACACTCAGCTGCCATTTGCTAGATGAAAGGATCATAAAGGATGTGATGTGTTTGGCCTAGGTTTGTGTCCTGGTGTACTGCAAAAGCCAATGGGCTTTGGTTACCAATGACTTTAAAAAGACCTGCATCATTGCCAATGAGAAGGTAATTCCCTAGCTCTTACTTACACTGTAAATTAACAGCAATTGGTTTTTAGATTGAAATAGAAGACACCTGTAATTTATTCCTCTAATTTTTTTTACATCCCTCAGCTGTTAGATAATCTGTAACTGCTTTGCTTGGATCCTTTCCTCTGGTCCTGACTAAGACCTACTTTCTAATGATGTCTTAACTTTGATCTCCCTAATTTGATGACAAACCTTTAGGTTGCTGGCCATGTGTTCATTTATTGCAGAAAGCTTTCTAAAGTTTGGGAAGTGTCACTAAATTTCACTATGGTAAAGTGGCAGCTGATTTGCACTTAGACAACAAATTTCTTTATTCACAGCACAAGAGTCTTCAGCATAATCCATTTGCCTGTTCATTTCAAGGGGCACAAGGGGTCACAGGATTTGGAAGGTTTGAGCTAACAAAGGTGCTGAGCCTCGCTGTGCGCGGCCAGAGTGGTGTCGTGAGTGACCGGTGTCACCGCCTGCGGTGCGATGTGGAGCCCTGCTTACCCTCGAGCTCGGGCCGCCGCTGCCTTTGGGCAGACAGAGCTGTATCCTCCGTGAGGACGGGGCCCATCCGCGGCGGACCCGCCCGCTGCTCTGCCGTGCGGCCCCTGCGGCCGGGCTCGCCCCCCGCCCGGCCGGAGCCCGGCAGAGGCGCGGCTGAGCAGCTGCCCCGGGCCCGGGGCCGCCCCGGCGGGGCGAGCCGGGGCTGCAGCCGCAGGACGTCCGGCGCCCTCGGCCGGGGGTGCCCCGGGTCCGGCCGGAGCCGAGCCCAGCCCCGGGGCGGGGCCGGGGCAGTGCCGGTCCCTCAGAGCCGGGCCCCGAACGTGGCGCCGGGGGCCGGAGCGGGATCGGCCCCCGGAGGAGGAGGAGGAGGAGGAGGAGGAGCGCGATGGAGCAACAGGCGCCGCCGCCCCCGCCGGGGGCCGTGGCGGGGGGCCGGGCTCGGCGGGAGCGGGACGCGGAGCCTGCCCGGGTGAGTTGACGCCGGACGGGCGGCGCTGGAGCGGCCGGGAAGGCGGGAAGGAGCCGCCGGGCCGGGCCGGACGCGGGCGGCGGAGGGAAGTTGCGGGGCGCGGGCGGGGGGACGGGCGGCTGTCCCGGCACGGAGCGGGAATCCGGAGGGGGCGCAGGCCCGGCGGCTCGAGGCGCCGTGAGGGGCCGGGCGGCGGCGGAGCAGCTCCCCGGCGGGGCTCCGGGGCCGCCAGGCCGAGCGCTCGGCTCCCTCCACCTCGGGCTCCCCGGGGGGCCGTTCGCGGCCCCCCTTTCTTGGGAGCCCCGGGCCCGGCGGAGCGCGGCGGGCGGGGGTCCCGGCGGGTCCTGCCGCGGTGCGGAGGGGCCGGGCCTGCCCCCGAACGCTGGAGCGGGACCCGCGCGGGCTGGGAGCTCGGGTGTCGGCGCGGGCATTGTGCTCACTCCGGGCGCCCCGGTAAGCAAACCCGAAACTTATCTGGTTAAAATCTCCAAAGTTTGACGGTAAATGTGTCAGGTGTACTTCGCGGCGCTGCAGAGCTGCAGACCCTGCTGCAGTGGCACAGACACAAACGTTCTCAGGCTGGCTGTGCCTCCGCTGGGCACGCCGGCCGCGGGGAAAGTTGTCATGAACTCGGTTGTAGGAGCTTTGTTACTGACAGAGCTTGGAATCTGGCGATTGGATTCAGTCAGTGCATCTTGGGTGACAGCAAATGTCATGAATGTGGCTCTGCCCATGCACTGGAACACAGACTGGCCATCAAGGGTGAGAGGTATTATCCCAGTCAGCAGCCCGCACTGCTGCAGTTTGATGTTGCAGCCATAGGGATGCCCCTGGTTGTCCCCAGTGAACAGAGAGTTGAAACAGCTGGGTGCCTATACCTTATTGTCCTTCCTCATCTTTTCTTGAAGCTGTTTGTGTTTATTCTTGGATGTCTTTCATTTTTCTTGGAGGTTTTCATAATCCTAGATAATATCATCCCTCCTGTGCTTTCTTCTGTGGCAGAACAAGAACTCTTCAGGTGCTAATGGAAATTTTTTTAGGCTCTTTGAAAAGAGTTTATTGATGAGTCAATGAGTGGGTGTACCTTGAATGTTAAAAGATTTTTGTCAGCAGTAGGGTTCCCTTTTTGGGAGGGGGGTGTTTTTTGGTCTAAACACACAGTTACATGTTCTTGGAGGTTCTAGGTCCTACTAATGTCTAAGACTACTGATTCTTATTAGTGATAATTATCATTAATGATTATTGTTACTTGTATGTACTCTGTACTATCCAAATCTCAGTTTTCAAGAGCTGGAATCCACTGCAGCAGCAGCAGCAGCAGTCTGTGTGTGGATTTCTGCTGGAAATGGATCAAGTCTTCTTTTGTGGCTGCTTTCCTGTATCCCATTATCCCCCTCTTGACTGAAGCGGAAAACCTCTTTCTTGTCCACTGTGAGTCCTTTCCTCCCTGCCTGGATACCAGTTGCCTCCATGACAACTGGGTGGGTCCGTACTTGAGATGGAGCATTGTAATGAGAGGTTGCAGGTAAGGTACCTGTTGCCTGCATATCAGTGGGTTCTGGGATTACCCTTGTACTGGTGGACCAGCACTCCTGGTGGCACATGTCCTTTCAGAGACAACAGCTGGACTGCAGCAGTGGAATGGTTTGTTGCAGACAGCAAAACCCAGGGAGCAATAGCCCTGCTGCCCTAACAGGTGTTCCTCGAGTGAGGTTCCTGTTCAGGCCTGGCTTTTGCTGCATTCTTGATTCATCACTCCCTCCTTTCTGGCTCTGTCTCTCTGTGGCTCACTGACAGGCCAGAGGGAAAGTTCTGTTTTCTCATCGGTAGTTTGCAATAAATTATTATTAATAATAAGTAAATAGAGTATTTTGAGCTCCCTTTAGCTTATACTAGCTCTCTCTTTTGCGTTAGTGATAGATCTCTTCCAGCTCAGTGCTGGAAGCTCACAATTGCTTCTCATTTAAAAAAAAAAATTTAAAAACCCCTTTTTCTATAGGAAATTTTGTATATAAGTTCTGGTTAAAAAAAAATCTGTTTCCTTCCTGTTGATAAGTTCATACTTAAACTATTTTTGTCTCCAATTGCAATGCAAAATCAAAGTAGTAAAATATTTGCAGAACAATATGCTCCAGAAGTTTAGACATATATTCCATTAAGAAATTTACTGAAACGTGGGGGGGTTTAATAGAATAGTGCTGTAAGTTATGGTTTTCTTTTCAAGTTGTTTGTTCCTTTTGATTTATTTATGCTTTTAGACAAGTTACAGCTTTTTTATGATGTATGATTTTCTGTGAAAATCTAAAAGTTCCATATAGAATTTGGCGTGTTTTTTTTTTTTAAATTTGGAAATTTGACTTCTATGTTACCTCATACTTAGTGAAACTCTAACCTGGAGTTTTATTTCCCCTATAATGTAGATTTATCAGAGAAAATTGAAGCCTGGTCTGCCAGGATGGTATTTACTGGCACTGGTGGGAGTGCTTTAGGCTGCAGGAGCTGTGAGATGTGGTGCCCTGACAACTGCACAGAGTCGGTGCTGAAGGTTAAACCCACAGGACATCAAAAATGGCAGAAGCAGCAGGAGTTTGTAGGGTTTCCTTCATACTGCTCCTGATGTGGAGAAGGTGCCTGTAGCAGTGCTGAAGGGTGCTGGGCGGTGGCCCAGGGTTTGTTTTCGTGGAGGCTCCAAATCGCACAGGCAATTACAGCCGCTATTCCGCTGACAGAGCCCTGTCCCCAGGGGCTGTTCTGCCCTGTGTCTCCTTTCCCTGCCGGTTTGTCGGGGGATAGCCTGGGTCACTGCCCAGTTTGCTGCTGTCCCACCTCTGGGGGTGTATGTATTGTGTTGCTGCGATTTAAGGAAACGTTTTCTCGCATCTGTGAAGATGTGCTCCCAAGCAGCACTTGGTAACAACTTGTGAAGACAAAAGCCAGCTTAGAAAAGCCTGTCAGCCTGGGCAGCTGTTGCACACATCCCATGGTGGCTTAATCCTTCAGTTTTCCTTCTCTTTCCACACTATTTCTGTTAAAATTCTGCTCTGACTGGGGGAAGGTTGCATGTGGCTTGGCAAGGTTTCATGTCTGTTAGGGAGTGTGGTACAGCCTGGCTGAAGTGTTGGCTACTGGGAGCAGGGAGGTTACAGGGATAGACTTTTTGTGCTTGATTTGTTCTTGGACTCTTGTTGAAGCCAGTTTCTGTTACAGGAAAACAATAATACCCCAGTATACTGACTGAAAAACATAAAACCATTTTACAGATTAAAATACAAGGTAATGTAGAGGTATTGTCATAGAAATGGAAGCTCAGTTGCAGGTTTAAGCTGATTTTGGAAACCTGTATTTAGCATAAGTTACTGTCACTTTTTTTCAGAATCCACTTGGAATGCCTGTTTTTCTCCTTACCTCTACTTTTTTCCTCTTTCTGATGCTTCCTTAAGTATCTTGAGCTATTTAGATAATTTAAGATACAAAAATGCTACATATGACATCTAAAAGTATTTTTTTTAAATTATAAAGAGCTTTTTTAAAAAGATGTCTTAATTATGGACTTGCCACCCAAGACATCATCTATATAAGGCATATTTATTTGGTTATTTAGCATTAAATAAGAGGGATTACGTACAAATGAACAAGCTGAGTTGTAAAATTGGTTCTTTGATAAAGCGTTCTCTTCACTCTGTTGAACCACGTTGTTTTCCATTGTCCTCTTGTCTTGGAGCAGAATCTGGATTTGCTGTTATCTCTTCTCACTCATCTTACTGGAACTCACTGGGAATCTGCTCCCCATGTCTTTCTGGATAGCAATGTGCTCTTCAGACAGTCACATCTTTCAGTGTGTGTGGGCACTGCTTTTATTTGGTGAATGTTCTGTAGAGACGACTTAAGTTTAGCAAGCTTGATCTGGGAAGATAGAAGTTCTTGTAACCTAGGTTTTGGTGTGTATTCAAATTCCCGTTTGCTTTGTGGGATTGGGAGTTTGTTTCTTCTTGAAAAGAAGAAGACAAAGAAAATTGTAGGTGTTTAACCCTCTCCTCTCCTGGCCAGTAGGGTTGAATCCTGAGCACCTTCTGCCAGAGGAGGCTTTTTCACCAGTGAAGGGAATTAATTACTGAGTCTCATCTGAAGCAGATATTGTGGGACCTTCTGTCTGATGTGGCCTCAGTAGAAGGAGCTGGTTTCTGCTGCCTAATGCTGGTTTGGAGGAGTAATGCTGAGAAACTTGTGCCATCTTTCTTCTTCAGAAATACATGAGCTCCTAACTCAGACTTTCTGTGCTAGATCCTCTTCTGCACTTCATTAGAACCTTTTTTGTTCTGCTGCTCTAAGAAACTTCTTTAGCATTGGTTTAGTACAGGAGAGCACCTTCTACTACAAAATGTTAGGCAGCTCAAGTTTGTGCATTGCCATTACCTTCCACTATATTAGCAGAAGAGCAGTGCTAACTGGAAAGCAGGGATGACTTTTTAATGAGTACTTTTTGTGTGTTGGTACCATCATCATAGTCTTTTTTTATTTGTGGTTTGAGTGCCAGAGTGACTCAGTTTTACTGTTCTGTGGTTTTTTCTTTTACCTAATGATGTTTTACTGCCTTACGTAGCTCTCATGATGGCAGGAATTAAATAATGGCATATTCCACAAATTACCATCATAGTTTCCATTAAACTAGTTTCCTTTTTCTTCATGAGATTATTTAGTGTCACAGTATATTAGGGGCAGAAACCATTTCACTTGGACTGAGAAGATGTCTGCTCTTGGATTCTCCTCCTTGTTACAGACTCACAGTATGATTCTGGAAGCACCATTAACAAGTTTGTGTGTTCATTTGTTTGTGCATAATAAACTGCCAGAAAAGACAGCTGTTGTTGGACTTGTCTCACTGGTGCTCCTTGAGGTTGTGTCCTCACAGAGGCTTTGCTGCCAAGGGCTCAGTGGCTCTTGGTTGGCCTGGGCAGGCTGGTCCTGGGCAAGCAGTGCTGGTGGGCTGAGAGCACAGTCCTGTGGTGAGGGTGAGGTGCCCCTCCTACCACAGCCCTGAGCTCTCCAGGCTTGCCTTCTTGCCAGGCCAAGCTTCCTGCTGGAGGCAGTTACTGCAACTGGTAAGGAATCTATTTCCTGAAGTACCTGTCTTCTAAATAACTTGAGTTCATGACTAGTTGTGGTACAGCTTGTGGAACCTGCAGTCATTCACTCTGAATGTGATAAAAGAGTGGGAACTATACAGTGCTTGGTCTTTGTCATTGTCCCTGGTGCATGTCAGTGACCAGGAAATACACTGAGAGGCAGCTACCTTTAAAAACACGTGGGGAAAGTGCTGCCCCTGGCACCTGGGTACTCACCAGCCCCCCTCGTGACAAATTCTCTTTCTCAGGGCTTCCTCGTCTTTGTGTTTGAACACCTGTCCATGTAGTAGCTGCTGGATCTTCACATTGAGTTCTTGCAGGTCCTGAGGTTGCAGCAAACTGTCCACGGGATGAAGTTTATGGTCAGATGCTCACAAATGTGTGAGCAGTTTTTGCACTGCTTGGACAAAGCAAGATGTTCATCTCAAACATTTCTGTGGTTGCTCAAAGTACAGCCGTTTTCCTGCTGGTAGTTGGGAATATACGAAGTTGCTGTTTGTAAACTTGATTGAAGTAGCAAAGAAGTATCTGGTGCATTTAAAGACGTACTGCACATGGTAGGGATTTTTGAGGATGCAGAAATTTGCTTTTTATAATGTTGTTCATAATGATAATAATATTGTAGTGATAATAATAATAAAAGTTACATACTAGCTTGTATTAGCAAGAATATAAAAAGCAACTACACAGATGAAATGAACAAAGTGTTTGGCTAAGTCTGCCGTAGGTAGGACAAGAAACAGTACATCTATTGGTACAAAGGAAATTTGGGGTTCTTGTTAGGACACATATTTTGATTATGAAAATCCTGAAGCAGTGTAAGGAGATTGCCTGAGTAAAACACGGAGTCTCCTTCAGTGGAGAAGTTTAGAAGAAGTTTGGACAAACACCTGTCAGAAAAGAATGAGTATAATAATGAGAAAAACAAGAAATTGGTAGTTTCTAACTCAATGCTTTTCTGCTGTTATTTGACTTAAGGAAGAAAAAAAAAAAGAAAAGTCTGTTGACAAATTGATGCTTGAGACAGGATGTCAGTTTGCAGCTTACTTCCCTTTCCACCTTTATAAATATGCTGGCTCTGGTAATATATTTAAGCCCCGCAGTTTTTGTGGTAACAATATGTGATATTCTTAACCTTTTTTCAGTCTGCAGGGCTAAAACTAGATGACACCAATCTTAACTATAGTAGTCTAAACCTTTAATGAATATTTCCCAGTACTTTGTATGTTACTATATGTATTGTGTTGCTTGTTGCCAAAAATGGTTACTGCACAATTCACAACTGCCTTGTGATCAGAGTTGGACAGAGATGTTCTTGCTGAATTCTTGAGAGTCCTTGGGAGAGAGTAGGGTTTGCATGACAGAAACAGTTACTGACTACAAAGGACTGGCTGAGGAAAATATGGAATGTAGAAAGTTAATTGAGGAGAAAGGGTGTACCGGAATCAATGGGACTAGGACTTTCTAGAATAATATTTATAATTAGAAGGCAAACAAATTTTCTGTGTTATTTTGTATTGCCTGAGGTTGTCAGTCTGGGAGGGTGGCTCTGCCAACGACCGTTCTGTTGCTAAAATAAATTTTATGTCCCACTAATTTCTGTGAGTATACCTGGTTCCAAAGACTCATCCTTCCCTTCCCTTTATGAACAATTTGCAGCTGCAGGTAGCTGGATGTGGAGGTTTGTGAGCAGACAGTGCAAGTTCTTTGGTTTGAAGAGGATTAATATATTCTTCCACTGTCTAGCATGCATGTGCTTCTGTGTAATCTGCATATCAAACTTCAGATGTACCAGCTTCATCTTCATGTTCACACCTGCCACCTGCTCAGAGAAACTTCTTTACCTGGCAACTATGCTTAGTGTGCTAGAATCAAATAGTGTGGCTGAGGAGGAAAACACTTGTGTGTGGAATGCAGCATACATAAACAGACTACAGCTGCTCCTGTGACATCCCTCGTAGGGAATGATGTGTTTTGTAAGACTTTTTTCTGTTACTTTTGTACCCTCAGAAAGGGATATCAATAGATAAACAATGTACTTTTTTTTAAGAATCTGATTCTGAATTCATAATTTGTTCTGCAGTGATGCTTGTGGCTTTAATTTCTGCTGCACAGTTTGTAAATAGTTTGATTTTTTTTTTTCTTTCCATTTTTGGAGTAGCATTTCTTAGCACTAACATATAATTTCTCCCTTTGCCCCTCCCAGATTTCTTTCTTCGGATCCAAATCTCTTGGAAGAAAAAGTCCTGACAGTCCCATGTTGAGCAAAGCTGAATTTGTTGAGAAAGTTCGCCAGAGCAACCAGGCTTGCCATGACGGCGACTTCCACACCGCAATCGTGCTCTACAACGAGGCCCTGGGGGTCGACCCCCAGAACTGCATCCTCTACAGCAACCGCTCGGCAGCCTACATGAAAATCCAGCAGTATGACAAGGCCCTGGATGATGCAATCAAAGCACGGCTTCTGAATCCCAAATGGCCGAAGGTAAGGAAGTGTGTTTGTCTTCTGGGGAAGGAGTAACTCCTGTGGGGCTGTTGCTCACGTACGTAACACCCAGTGTAAACAACTGCATGTATTTCTGTACTGAAGTCTGGTTTTGCTGAAAGCTCCAGGTAATAATACATTTTGTGTTTAAAAGTTGTTTGACTTGAATTACCTGTTGGGTATTAAACAGTTTTCTGTGTAAACATACTGTTCCCCAGTGGGATCATGCTACTATTTTACTGTTTTAACCCAGCATGGTTTCTGGGTTGTGAAGACCAGACATCTGTTTTAATGTTTAATGCAGTCATCATTCGTCAGCATCCAGGAACATGTGGTTGCAGAACTCTGAGAGGTATCGTGGAGATTCTTATTAGTAATGGAGCGATAAGGCCTTTCAAAATAGTGTTCAAAGAGTGTTTGTGTGTAGTATATTTTGGATAAACATTTGAAGAAATACGTATCTTGGCATTCTCACTTAGACCTGACTATGCAAGGAAACATTTGTAAAGAGTAAATGGTGTTGGTTGCCTCTTCCTCCTGGGCTTGCTTCCCACCAGCTGCCATTGATTGCTCCAGTAGCTGCCTCTCCTTGGCTAGCCCGGGGCCAGCCCTTCACATGCTAATCGATTTTAGCAGCATCTGCTCCAGGTTCCATTTCTCCTGTCAATCCCTCACACACCCTTACTAGCCACTTCAGCTGAAGGTGCAGTTTAAGAGCAGACTCATCACCCAGGTTCCTCTCCTCAGAAATTAGAGCAGGTAGCAAAGCATGGTGCTTTCCACCAGCTGGGCTCCAAACTGTTTTCTTTTATTTCCCAACAGGTCACTCTAAATCTCGTATTTTGATTTCCATTGGTTTTTGGCTTCTAGAGAAGCCTTTTCATATGCTTCCTTAAGACTTGAATCAGTCCACGTTTGAAGAAACTCCTGCTTTAGCAGGGAGATGATTTATAAACTACTAAGTTGCGTTGCTGTTGGGTGGAGGTTTTTTTGTGTTGTGGGGGTTTTTTTGTTTGTTTTGGGGTTTTTGTTTGGTTTGTTTTTTTGTTTTTGTTATTTTTTGATTGTTAAATGGTTTGTATTACTGAATGCCATAAAAGATTTTGCATATATTTGTATGAAGGACTGTGTTTAAGAAAAGAAAATTTCATTACTGTCATTAAACTCTAGCTGTCCAGTTCAGTTAACTTCAGGGAGCTAAGGAGTATAAAAGCCAGGGTACCTGTGCTCAGTTTTGTATCCTGGTTCTGGTAGTGATTTACTATAGAGCTGACTTAGATGAAAAGTTGTGAAAAGGTTTCATAAAAGAATACTTTCAAAATGCCAGTCGCAGAAGTATAACAACCTTTGGAAAAGGTTGGAAAAGACCTGTGGATCAAAATAGAAGATAAGATGGAAAAGATTTACGAGCTAAAAATGTGTGTTAAATGAAGGCATTACTAACCGTCTGTGAAATACAGAAATAATAGAATATGTATTGATGCAGTACTAAGGTGAAATATTTAAAAAAAAATTCCCCAAACATTCTTAATATAAAATAGTAACAAAAAATGAGACTTTTTTTCAGGTAGGCTGTATCACTGAGTTAAAAATATGAAGTAACTGTTTTGATTCTAGTTCTGGCCATGAACAAACTCTATTTCTTTGGTTTTTTTGTTTTTTTTTTACAAAAAGTCGGGTGGTACTTTTACAGAACAGTTTGAGGCTCACTGGTGGAAAAAGTACTGGCAGACCTAAATAATGGTGCCGTGATGCCATGGCATCTGTTCTTGTTTTACTGGATCAGTGTGTAAAGGATATCTTGTTCCATGATGCAGTATGTTCATGTACTTTGAAAGTTACTATCAGTCTGCAATGGGAGAGTCAATGTAGCTTTTCCAGGCTTCCTGCCCTGTATGAAGCTCACCCCCAGTCCCTGGTTGTATCTTCCCTTTTATCTTTTCGCAGCGATACCTTTAGTTTGTCAGTGCCTCACACACTCTCCTCTTTTCTCTCAAACTGTCAGAATCCCATTTGGAATCTTATCTCTGGTTTTAAACTTCAGTGATCCACTGGTTTTTTTTTCAGATCATCAGTATTTTGCTTCAGAGGCTGTGTCTTGGCCATGTCCTCTGTGTCCACACGTGCATTACAAGTCCAATCTGATCTTTTGTTGTCATGGTTGTTTTAAGACTTTGTATGTAGAAACAGATTTTTGTTTTCACTTGGGCAGGTACTTTAAGAGCATAAACATGAAATGAATTTCCCTTCAAGGCCTTTCATTGGCTGGATTGAAGGTCAAAAAGGTGTTGAACAGAAATTATTTGTAGAGGTTGGAGTCTGACTGCACTGCCTGCCTTCATTGACACAGTTGTGATAGAAGTCTCATAAAAATGGCTTGGCTGGGAGTGTGGCTTGGCTTTTATTTAGAAATCGTGCTACTACAGTAATTGAGATAATGAAAACCCACAGCTGAATGAACTATTTTTTGTCCTCTATATGTCCATTCCACTGGAGTTGTGATTTTCACACTCTTCTGCATAGTACTTCCCTTTTTCTTTGAATTGTTTCCACAAATCATCTGTAGTGACTTATGTTTTAGAAGAGAATGAAAAATTTTTGCCAAACTCTGTTTGTCATTAATTTGTCAGCTCCACAATGAGGGTAACTGTTGGCTTAAGACATCTGTATCTACAATTTGAGACCATTCACTGCCACTGTCTTCATTCTGTGTCATGAATTGGTGTTAGTTTGGTGAGGACCGGTTGCTTTAGTTGCTGAATCTGACTGTGCCAGTCTCATCCCAGGGTGTTTCTCCAGTCAGTGTTTTTTTTCAAGCCTTCTCTGTCTTGTTTCTTCCCTTGTGGATTTGTTAATTTCTCTTCATATTCTCTTTCTTATTCTTTCTTATTCTTTTCCTTGGTTTTCCTGGTTTTCCAAAAAATTTAAATTAATTAATCAGCTTTTTTTTTTTTTCTTAGATGCCTGGAGTCCTATCACTGGTCCCCACAGAGCAGGGACCAGTGCCTGTCCATCCTCTTCCCCTCAGGAGGAAGTTGTAACTGCAGTGAGGTCTCCCCTTATTTTTGTCCCTCTTCCCACTTTACTAACAAGTAAATAAGGTGGTCACCCTGCACCCCGATCAGCGTGTGAATAAGGAAAAGTGTACTTTGGGGACTAATTAACTAGTCTGGTGTGTTTTGAACACAAACATTTCACATTGGATTAAATATCTAATTCCAGAAAATAGGCAGTGGTGTTTTTAAGCTCAGAGGAGGTGCAGGTGGTTGGGTGTCAGTCAGGCTGGGTTTGCAGTGTCTCTGCATAGTACAGGCATGTTTATTTTCTTAAGTGTGTGTGTAACTTGTCAGCATGGGACAACAGGAGGGCTCTGTCTGAAATTGAAAGCTTAAGTTATATATTTCAGTATCAAAGTTGCTTTACAGATTTTTTAAAAAATAATTGATTTTTATTGATAGGGAAGAACTGGAAAGATTGAAACTTCCATGTACAAAGTCTAAGCGAGTTTATTAATTAGCCAGAAGAGGGAGCTTAGACAGGGACAGCTGGTATTTGGTTTGAAAGGCCTAAGTTTTAAATACAGAACCTGACTTCCTTTCACTTAGGAAGCTGAACAATTAATTTGAATTAAGGTTTTTTGAGACTTGTACTATTAAATGTAAATTTCTTTGTTTCTTTTCCTCCTTTATCTTAGATATGTATTTTGTTAATTCTTGTTTTTTTTTTTTTAATTATCAGCATTTACTATGATAATGGGAAATATCACAATCTTACATGTGTTTTAAGTAAAAGCATTTTCCTTCTTTAACCAGGCCAATGCATTAAGCTGATTTTTTTTTCAGAGGATGACAATCAAAAACAAAACAAAAAATGTTGTGAAACAAAGCTGTGAAAGGAGACAATGTAGAAAGTGAGAAAATGGTTGTTCTTGCTTTCATGCTTTCAAACACAGTTGTGTATAACTTTGAATTTTCATACATCTTATGTTAATTTTCATACAACTTATATTTCCAGTTAAGGTCTTGAGTTAATTTAGGTTCTCATCCCCCATCTTCCTCCCTCCAGCCCAGTTCTCTCAAGATACTTTTTCATCTTTTTTTTCTTTAATACTTTTGAGTCCTGCAAAATCTGTGCAATGTTCCTTGAAAGTAATAGAGCTTAATTTCCCTTCTTTCTGCTGTGGGCACACTGGTGTGCTTGTCCCCAGTGAGCTGCCCTCAGAGGTACTGCACCTAGCACTTGACAGCTTCAGTTCAATAAAATCTGTGGCTGAAAGTCATCCTCTTAACACCCTCACCCCAAAATCTGTCTTTAAAGCATTATTTAGTGTGGAGTAATAAGCAGGTATGTTTATAGAAATGCATCTGCTTATCTATGCAACTCCAGACATGAACGATGAGGAGGCAGAAACTTCAGGTCTCTTGCAGACCAGAATAACTTGCTGTGTGTGGCTGGAAAGTGTTTGTTACAACAGTATATAAACCTGTTTGTGGTGTTTGTCTGAGAGGACCGGGCTTGTGAGTCCTGCTCTTTGAAAAATATTTTGTGTACATATCACTGAGAAATGCAAAGACAACACAATATTTCAGGAATTATGTTGTGTTTTGGGAAAACACAAATAGAGGCAAATCAGATCAGGCTCATTTTGTTCTTTGATTTCCCACTGAACAGTTTTCTTTGTTTTGCTGTTGATCATACTCTAGAAAATTTTTATTCTGTTTCTCTTCACAGCCATGCAGCCTTAGGCATGGTATGTGAAAATGGAGGGATATATATTCTGTCACTCTGACACCTGAACAGTCTTTCCTTAGTTCTTGTGGATTTTGAGATATTTTTAAATCTTCACATTATAGGAAAAAATATGCTGTAGCTTAAATGGTTTAATTTTGTACCTAATTCTGTGCTAAAATGTAGATTTCATTACCAGGTAGAGTGCTGGTTTCAGTGCTGTGACAGCTAACACAAAGGTATGAATGGCCTACTGCTACTGAACAATTTTTTGGGTTTTGGCATTGATTTATTGGCTTAATCTCCTGACAGAAAAGTTGTTCATTAACAGGAGATGAAATGACTTTGTCAGATTTGAATACTTTTGGCTAATAGGACATTCTCAACCAAAGTTAAATGGAAGCAAGAACCACAAAGATGGATGTTTTCAGCACTCTGAGTGGTACCTTGATTTTATCTGATTTCTGTGTTCATTGTGAGTAGAAGCACTGGGACTGGTGTTTGAGGAGCAGTGTTCCCTGAAAAGTGCAGTGGGTTACTGAATGAGGGGGGGCCAAGTTGGCAAACAGAGTTGAAGATGAGGGTTCAGTAACAGTCTGTGATTATTGCAACTGTTCAAGCCACTGAGCAGGGAAAAATGTTATTTCTTAAAACAGTGCCACCTTTTCATATCAACCTGTTTTAGAGCTACAACACCTTTTAGAGAAAAGGTGAATGGTCTGGGAGAATGTAGTTGATGCAAAAGGAATGCCTCCTGCATATGTAAACTGAAAGTAACTAGGAAGAATTACACCACTTTTCATCAGGCACAAGTTTCTTTTATGGTCTTTGTCTCTCTTAATTTAAAATTAGTCGTCTCAGTTTAGAAATGTGGCTTTGTACTTGTAGATGGAGAAGAAATCTGAAAGGAGGAAGAAGGGAGATTGTGAGCTGTGAGGCCTTTGGGTGTTTGCAGTGCAAGAGGTGTTTAGATGTTGTCATCTGACTGTAGGGGAATTGAGCGGAATAGCTCACACTGGTATTTTGTTAAGTGACTCCAGCTGTCAGTCATGTGACCAGGCCTTTTACAAGTAAAAGGGACACTTGGTCCTCTTGAAGTTCTCCTTGCACTCCTGCCCAGCTTTATAAATGTACCCTCATGTGCTCTAGCAATCCGTAGCAACCTCAGAGTTTCTCAATGAATTGCAAGCAGTGCCCACCCTCAGTCGCATGTAAAGGTTTTGAGCAAAGAATGTGACTTGACCACATAACTTTTTTCATGAATAGACCTCTTGTTTTTAATTTGATGAGCAAGGAACTTTCCAGTCCTGTCCTCCAGCTTACAATCTGTCTTTAATTTGCAGAAAGTTGCATTCCAGTTTTTCAGACATAAAACCGTTTAACAGACTTTTTTGACTTTGCTAGAACTCGCTGTGTTACGTTACTGTGAGATTTCTGCATTTGTTTCTGTCTTTTTGTGTCACAGAATCAGAGCATAGTTGAAGTTGGCTGGGACCCCTGGAGATGATGTTGTGCTGCCCTTGCTGCTGAATGCAGAGTCAGCTAGAGCAGGTTGTCCAGGACATTGTCTAGCCAGTTTTGAATATCTCCAAGGATAGAGACTCCACAACATGTTCCAGTGTTTGACCACCCTCACCAAAAAGTTTTTCCTTGCATTTAAATGTGGTTACCTCTTGTCCATTCACTTCTTATCACTGACAAGAGCCTGGGTCTGTTCTCTCATTGTCCTCTGTTAGTAGGATCTCACTTCACTGCAACCTTCCCTTCCCCAGGTTGATCTGGAGGTGGACTTAGCACAGCTGCACACTCTGCAAACTTTCAAAGGTCAGGCAGGGAGTCAGAAATATTGTTTAACCCAGGACCCAGGTCCCAGTCTGATGATGATCCTTTTTTCTGTGTCAGGTGTTTTTCCAATTAGATATTTAGTTAATGAGCATCATGTAGTTTTTTCACAGCTTTATGGAGTTAATGTTTTTCCCAATACTTAAGTTCACTGGAGAAGTATTCCATTACCTTCTGCCATGGTTATGGCATCGCTCAGAGGAAAGCTGCTGTGCAGGTGAGATGTAGATGTTCTTCTTTCTCTCAATTCGTAAAATTGCAGAGCAGTACAAGATGGGAACAGGGGGTGGGGGCACAGTGGATGGATGACACTATAGTTATGTCATCCTCAAAAAAAAAATATTTTCACTTGTAAGGCTTGTCTTTCTTAAGTAAATATACAGGAAAAATTGCTCCTTTCTAAGAAATCGGCTTACTGCCTTAGAATTTGAAAACCTTACAAAGGTACTCGAGTGTCAGCATCCAACAAATCAACACAATTTTTCCAAGCTCTTTCTGTGGGGTTTCATTATTCCTTTCTTTGTTTTCTGGAACCCTTTCGTGTATGGAGTAAAGCAACTTAAAATTTTCTTTTATGGAATCGAATTGCAATTTTTCTTCTTGGTCTAAATGCTGTAATGTAAATTTCTCTCCTGGAAGGTGCTGGTTTTCTACTCCACAGTTTTCTTGCCAGTGGAACTAGTTATGATGCTATGCAGAAATGGTATAGTGTCTTTTATTCCTCGTATGTCTGAATATCTAAAGCACAAATGCAGAAATAATTCTGAATTTCAGAAATGAGGCTTGATCTGCAGGGGTGGTAGTTAAGAAAATGTATGTTGTTACCTGCTCATTGAGATTTGAGCACATTGCAACTGGATAGCATTTTAAGAAATTTGGACTGTCTTCATTTATTTACACAATATGGATTTGGTACCCCGTAGTTTTAGACTAAAACCTTGGCATGTATTGGTACCTCTTTTTCTCATCTCCCTAAACCCTGAGGAGTTGGTCACCAGATGATTTTTCTGGTCAGTTTTCAGCTTTTCAGTGATTTTTCAGTTTTATTATTCTCAAAAATGAGATATATATTCCTTATTTTTACTCAGCGTACAAGGATTGGGCTTCCTCATCCTGGAGATTAATTTCTTTGCTAATATGATCATAGTGGTGATCCAGTCTGAAGCTGTGGAATTGTGGAGGGCTGGAGTGATGTGTGGAGTGGTGAGTGAAGCACATGAGAGGGCGCTCTGTGCTCGGGGGTTCAGCAGGGACTGGGATCTCATTTCAGCTGTGTGTGTATATTCGCATTTTTTAGATACTTCTGAATGGTATTTTGTTAATTTCTGTGCTGTCCGTGCTGCCTTTTCTGTTTGTTTGACAGCAGGCTGGGGTGGCTGGCGTGGCAGTGCTCACAACTCTGGCTCCTGAGGCTGCAGTGGGTGTCACTGATGCTCAGCAGCACAAGGAGAGCGGCTGTTCTGAGTTGTGCTTTCTGGACTGGTTTGCTTTACGCTCACGTTGTCAATACACATTTGGTTTCTTTGTGTTTTAATTGTTTGCTCTACTTTTGTTAACCTACTGACTATAAGCCCCTTATTCCCATTTATTTTTCCTTTTGCTGTATTTATATTATGAGCTGCTTTGATTAATCAGATCACCAACAACCATGTCTCACATGTTTTTGGTTTTGTTCTGCAGCTAATAGTCCTGTTAGGCTTTGCTATCCTAGATTTATCCCAGCTCTCTGAATTGATGCTGTAGTTCTGGTTGCCCAAGGACTAGAATTTGAGCAGCACAAGGGAGACTGTCTAGGATGCTGTAGATTATAAGGACTGCAGTGAGCTCTCCTCTCCTTTGAGAGCTGCCCATAGTGTCTGTGTGGCAATAAAGAGCAGGAGGGGATTTGAGGGGATTCAAGGATGTGGGATCTGTTTTTTCTATAAAAGACAGGAATGCTCTTGGATGCCTGCATTTCTTGTTTGGGTGTACAGGCTGATAACGTCATGGCATGTCTGGGCATCACTGGATCCTCATCACAGATCTGTAACCTCAACCAATCTCTGAGGAAATTAAATGAAATGGAGAGTTTGGGAGAACAAGCAGACAGGAAAAAATACTAAAAATGGAGAAAGCAGGAAATTACCTTGACTAACAAGTCAGTGGGAAGCACTCAAGGATACCATTTACACAGTGTGCTGCACTGTGCCAAGGGCAAGAAAACCTAACCAATTAGTAGGGCTTTGCTGAGAGCTACCTGACAGCTGAATATGTCCGTGGCTTCACGTTGTGCCTTCCTGGCCTCTCAGTGCCAGCAGGGGTTTGTTCAGGTCACGTTGCTCCTGCCATCTCAACTCCCTGTGGCCCAGTCAGATGTGAAGTGTCTGCGGTCGTGCACAAGTAGGAAATGCAGCACAGGGATAATTGCTGCATTAAGCACAGGCATTTTCTGAGACAGGAGCATGATGACAGTTCAAACTAATGAAAACAGGGAAGAGATTTGTAGCAATTCTTTTTATTTCTATAAACCTATTGTCTGAGTCACTGCTCTGTTTGTTTCTGAGGGCGCTGAGGTCTGAACTGTTGAACAAAGGACGTGATGTTTCCCTTTTGCATCTTTGTGCACGATCTCTCCTTTGCTCCAAAGGGAAAATTATAAAGCCCCTTCTGTTATATGGAACAACAGAAATAAATTACTGATAATTTTGCTGTTATCCACTAATAGAGCATTTGCCCCATAAGTTTAAATGAAGGGTTGAACAGTACTGTAATTTCTGTCATATAGACACTCTAGTTTCAATTTTATTTTCTGGGTTTAAGTTAGTTTTGAACTCTTTCCTTTTTCCCTTCGGTCTGGAATGTCAGGTTTCTGTCCTGGAAGTCAAATAACTGAATTTCTCTAGAAGTTATTAGAAGTCTATCATAAATACAAGATTTTTATGCTCTTCAGTGCAGTTATTTTTGTAATTTCTGATGACTTTTCCAGAAGTTGGCAGTGGTATGCAAATTCCTGTATTGCTTTTTTCATTCTAAAGCTGTCGAGGAGCCAGCTCATAGGAATAATAGGTCATATGAATATTGATGTATATAAAAAGTATAATAAAGGCAGCCTTTTCCTTAGTATCCAGTATTTGAGACTGTTGTCCCCAGGCTGTGTATGTGATGGTTTTTGTTAGTCTTGCCAGGGGCATTGGTCTGTTCCATGTGCTTGATAGGCCTGTAAATGAAAACTATTCCTTTGGTTTTTCTTGTGTTAGATCTAATACAGTGCTCACTTCCCCTGGTGGAAAACCTATTTTTTATTTGGACAAATGTTAAATTGATGGTTTTATGATTCATTTTTAATGGACTTCTTCAAAGATGTATACCAAGCCCTAGATATTCTGGATGCTAACAAAGGGAGAATGTATTTTGATGAAACCGTTGTTAATAGAGGCTCATCTCATATGGGAACTCGAAAGAAACCTTCTTGAAACACTGCATTAAATATGTACTTCGAGCGTAATTTTCCATCCTTTTTCAGGGTGAATCTGAATCTGGACAGATTCAGGGTGAAAAAGGAGGTTTAATTTTTGCCATGGGTTGTATAGTCTGTATTTTACTCACTGTGGCTGTCTGCTTGCAGGCTTCTGTCCTTCACAAACAAAACATAAAAAGCAGCGCAAGACAGAGCAGAGAGAGGATTGTGAGTTATTGTACAAAATACTTAAGCAAGATGATTTTATGAACCCACATCCTCACAAGCACTAGGACAGGTGTATCACAGAATCATAGAATCATACATAGCCTTCTGCCTCTTAGACACTCTGTTCCCTTCAGCTAATAGGTGATGTTGCCTCTTCTTCCATGAGAAGTGCCGTGGAGGATCAGACTGAAGGGCCTCGTTGTGGAGTTTAAGCTCTAGTGTGAGATGTTTAAGGAAACAGGAATGTTTTCCTAGCAAACATGTCTGACAGGAGCCACAGATTCAGGGGCTCTCTCTCCTAGAGGTTACACCTGAGCTGTTGTATCTGTGTTATCACTGATGGACTTCTCCTCAAGAACTGAATTTCTAAGCCCATTTCTCCTGTAGAACCATACCATCTCGTAGAATTCAGTTTCATCGTTTCTCTAAATGTGTGAAAAAGCTAGTAAAACGTGGTTTTATTTCTGTTGCCATGGTAACATTGAGGTTGTGTTTGCTGGACAGCTCCCCCGTGAGTTGGGCAGAGCATGGCTGGGTCCTGCCTCGCTCCATTGCACTTTTGGAATAACTCAGGACAGGAATTCTGGACAGATTCTCTTTTTTAAATTTTCTTGTTATTTTTTCTTGGTTCGTAATTCAGTCTTCATTGGTCCAAAATACAAAATAATGGTTCTCCTTTGCTTTTCTTTTACCAGATGAGTGGGAGCTGGAAAACAATCTTAGACTTTGTTGTAAGTGTAACCTTTAACCTCCCTCAGTTATCAGTCAGGAAGATCTATAAACTTCTTGATTAGCTTTTGGTTTTCGTTGCTTGGGCATCTTGTTTTGGCCCTGATAGTTCCCCTGCAGTGAGCCAGTGTTACCAGAGGTTTGTAGTCACTAATGGCGATTTATTTTAATTGCCCTGAATCCTCTCCCATGCCTTTAGAGATACGTGTCAAGCTTCAAGGCCTCTTACTCATTTAAATGTTTGCTGGGAACACGGACTGGTAGTCTCATTGCCGAGAATTCAGATGTGTGATGTGCTCATGTTTATTTTATGGTGATACATCTCGCTGAGTTGCCATTGTTACCAGGCTGTGCGAGGAAATTACTTTTTATCACTAGTAGGGTGGATAGAAAATGCGTGCAACTGTATTTCAGGGAGTAAATTTTTCATGATTATAGCCCATGGGTACTAAATAAAAAATGTCAGCTTCTTGGATTTGGTTGCACTATAAAAGTGTGCCTAGAAATAATGGCTTCTGTGGCTGTTTGGGAAAGGACAGCTACAGCACTGAGCCCTCCTAGGCTTAAAGCAGAAAATATGTGCACTTAGCTCAGAGGGAAATGTTTGGTATTGCAAGGTACAGTTACTGAGGCCTTGGAAAGCTGTAATGGAATAGGGAATGCAGCAGGAAAGGAATGCGAATAAGAGGAGTGTGTATAGTAAACATAGCTTTTTAAAGAGCCTAAATTAGTGTTTCAGTGAACAAAAAAGAAATCAGTTGCCTGTATGATTTCATGCCCTCCCACATTTGTTCTGCTTGATCTCACACTTGGGCTGCAGCACAGAGGGAGGATACTGATCCTGGAGTCTGCAGAGAGAGCAGCAGTGAGCACTGAGCTCTTAGTTAATGATCTAAACCAGCAACTCAGTCCTGGCTCAGACACATCCATTGTCTCTTATGCTCTCACACAATTTCTCCTCCCAAATCCTAATGCTTTTATTCTTCTTTTTTCTTCTGTGTCCCCACACAAAACTGTGCTTAAACTAGACCAAAAAAAAAAAAATCACAGAAAAGTAGTTTTTATTGTTGGCAATTTAGAGTGCTCAGTACTGTTAACTACAGTGATAAATCATATCTGGAACTATAAATATTTTTATGCATTTGTAAATATGTTGCATATTATGTTGGTTTTTGGTTGGTGCTTAATAAAAATAGGGAAATCTAAAATTTGTATGAAAATAACCATCTGTATTTCACTAATTAAAATTTTACTGTAGCTTCTGTGAATTCGTGTTTTATAAAATCACACAATAGAACAGAAAGGAGCAACTTGAATGTAGCATCTACAACTCTCCATTCTGTTAATATGAGAAGAAGCCAGTTTTGCCAAGAAGGTAAGTGTGGTGAGCTCACTGGCCTTTCAGATGCAGAGGCCTCTGAAGGGCTTTTATGTACATTTAACTGAATTTTTTGCTTTCTATCACAGTGAAGAAGGTGATGTTTATGTTTTACTTTACATACCTCTGAGAATGTCTGTATATATTGCTACAACTCCCCAAAATCTTAACAGTACCACATACAGAAAGTTTGTTACCTATTTATTTCCCTTAGTTTGGGGTTGCCCAAATCCCTCTGTGTCTGAAGGAATATTTCTCTACTAATGTAGGGAAAGCTAAATTTGCAGTCAAGAATTTGAGCAGATGTCCAAAACAACTGTTTTTTATAAGATAAAGCCCCCTCAGTCACTTGCACCAACAAAAGTTGTTTTGTTTTTTATTCCCTGCTCACAAAAATTAACCATCTGCTCATTAGAAGTGTTAAAAATGGAAGAGTGAAATGGGGCTGGTATGGCTTGCAGCTTTCTGGCAGCTGCTGAGAGATGTAAGTAGTGTTTACTACTACTTTTTGTATAATCACAGACTGGTTTGGGTTGGAGGGGAACTTAAAGCTCATATTTTTCCACCCCCTGCCATGGGCAGGGACACCTTCCACTAGAACAGGCTCCAAGCCCTGTCCAACCTGGCCTTGGACACTTCCAGGGATGGGGCAGCCACAGCTTCTCTGGGTAACCTGTGCCACGGCCTCACCACCCTCACAGGGAAAAAATCATGAACAGTGGCGTGGAGAGGCTGATATCAGAAATAACAGAGCATGTGAGCACAATTTGCATCCCAGCAATTCCTGTGCCACGTGCACAGCAAGGTCGGGAGTCTTAGTCGGGTGCCCAACATTCCCTGGCTAAGCCCTCGCTGGGGGCATCTTAGAACTGCACAAGATGGCAGCTTTCAAGATGCTGCCAATAAACTTTAGGCAGCTGTAGGTTAACTTGCAGTCTGCTTTCCAAATATGTTTCATGTATCTTTGGAGTCAAATATCTCTTCAAGATGTTCTGAAAAGTGAAAATCAAGGAAATATGTTTTCAACTCTAGATTTTTGATACTGTTCGCTGTGTGTGAACTGGGGAACTGGCTGATGCATTTCAAAGGATTAATTGAGATAATTTTTGAATTAGCTTGATTGCATTTGATTATAGACTTAGTTGGGAAATAAGAATCCTGTGAAGATTACAGTTTTTATGTAACTAAATAGTAGTTGATGCTTAATAACCCGTAGTACTTGGAACATTGACACTTTTCTGAAAGATAAATATGCTAAGTAAAACTGACCTTGATTTTGAAATGAACAAGGGTAATTGCTAATAGAGAAGATGATGAATTAAGATTATCTTTTATTGAGCTTGTCCTGGTACCCCCCACAGCTGTCACAGTGGTAGCCAAGCATACAGGAAAGGAGAACACCTCTTCAGGCAGGTGGAGAAGGTGGGTAGACACAGCTATTAAAGGACAGCCTTGTTAGCCCCCTCTATTTTTGCTGTAGCCATTCCAACACGGTAATTAATCATCTTGGGCTATGTCTCAATCTAGGGTTGATGCACTGCATTCTAATTAAACTCATTAGTGCTCCATCTCTATGATCACAGAATAACTTTCTTTTAAACCTTCTATAAAGACTCTGTCAGGAGTAACTTGCCAGGAAAACAGATAAAGAACTGAAATTCAGCAACATAAATTTCCTTGTATTGCTGATACAAGTGAGGATGGACCAGAAATGTTCAGAACTCCCCGAGATGTCATTAAAACAAACGACCTTGTAACAGTCAGTCTAGGAGTGCTGGGTTGTCTCTTCCTTGTTTCAGTGTCTTTTAAATCTGGTATTTCTAAGGTCTTTTAGTTTATCTGCAACTGTGATTCTCTTCATATAATGTGTTTGTTTCCCCACCATAAGTAAAACGGAAAATACATAATCCTGGAGGATCATATGTGACAATTAATTGATCAGAGATTTTTCCAATGGAAGAGGTAGTATAAACAAAACATGGACATTTCAGTGTGGGAAGCACTACATAGTTATGTGTATATATAATTATTAATATTAATATAAACAAAATATTTAGTTTAAACACTGGTCATTGCTGGGAAAAAAAGCTAAAATAATCATTATTTAATAATAATACTGGGTGAAAAGGAAGTCATGGGCATTAACTGTGTCTCTATCGTGACCTTTCCAAAAGGGCTCTGAAGTGACTGTCAGTAGCCACAGTTCCTGAGAGCAGCTGCCCAGTGCCAAACACAGCATCTGGGCTCAGGAACCTTTAGTCAGGGCAGGCAACAGGAAAAGGTGCTTTTTCATTTAGGAGCGGGGTGACTTGAAATCATGCAAATGCCCTCATTTTTCTGTTCTGGAACGCTGGTATCTGGAAACGCTCTGATGGCAGCAAAGAAGATTTCAATGGAATCGCTGTATCTAGAAATGCAAGTACTGTCTTGGGAGAAATGGATTTATGGGCTGCTGCTGCCTCGAGCCAACGTGCCTGTTAATTTGTGATAGACGTAGCTTCTGGCTTTGTCCTGTTTCTGTGGGTAACCTTTGAGTGACCCTTGGCTGATGAGTGAGTTGGCTCTCTTGCACGTGGAACTACTTTGCATGAGAGGAAAACTGAAATTTTCATTTTGAAACCTCAATGTGTTGCAATTTTTCTCCACCTTTTGCTGCCTTGCAGGTGACAATTAAGCCCTATTTGAGCGAAATGTGACCTGAAAACTGTGTTTTTCACCTCTGTTAGAGAAATTATTGCAGGGAAATCTTACAGCTTTGTCTCTCATCATGACTTTGTTTACCAATTGCAGTATCTGTACGTGTACTTCCTTCTGGGTGCCTGTTTTGGGATTGATAAAAGGAGATGAAGCAGAGACCCAGTTCTGGTAAATTCTAGGGTCTAACCCTGCAGCAGTTCCTGACTCTAGGGCTTTCCACATCACCTCTGACTGTGTAAGTCATGGGTCTTTGATCTTGACGTATGTTTGCCTTTCTTTAAAAGGTTTTAAAAGATTTTGGACCTGAATATTTTTCAGATACTAGAATTATTTTTCTTCTGATTTGTCCTATAGTGTAAACCCTATTTTCTTAAGTGTGCCAAAGAGCTTCCGTGCTGTTGAGGCAGTGGCAAGTAATGAGTATCACACAAGATGAGACATTGATCTCATCTCCAGGGAACAATCAATCTGTACTGTGCCACCTACTATTACCCTTAGCAAAGAAAAACAAACGTAGCTTTCTTTGGGAAATGCAGATTTTCCACTTCCAGGTTGTTAAAGAGTTAAAAACCCACTGTGAATAAAAGGAAAAAGGGTTGTTCTGCTGAGAAGTAACTGAGTAGTTACAACCTTGAGCAAAGAGAAAATGTTTGCAGGCAGGATAGAACATAAGCAATTTAGGAATGATTTGAAAGCTGTTTTCAAGTAATGGGAAGTAGAATGGGTGTGAGTGGGAGAAAACGCAGCACAATAGATGAAACATCGAACAAGGTTTTGCAAGCGGAAAACTTTTTGGGCTGGAAGTGAGTGCCGTTCCCCACGGGGATGCTGGGGCTCTGTTTTGGTGGTCTGTACAGTAGAGACTGAGCTTTGGCAAGCTGAGGAGTGCATGATGTCATTGGATGCAGAACACATGCACGGAGAGCCAGGAACTGCTGTTCGCGCCGCAGCACTGCCAGATGTGTGCGCTGGAACGCGCTCGGAAAAATGGAAAAACCATCTATAAAGATGCTGAGAAATGTCCTGTGCTGAGCCTGGTCTCAGCCACAGTATGTGCTGAGTACAGATACGCTCTGTGGGATTTCTCAGTCCTGGAGCCCGAGTTCTGTTCTCAGGGGCAGTCCGTGTAGAAATGCCTTTCCCATTTTTTTCTGTTGTTCAGAGATGAGCTCTGAGAAACTCCTGTTTTATCCAGAAAACGTATCTAGAGCTTCTTTGTATGATTTGCAGCAGAGGAGAACCAAAGGAATCCATTCACTCCAATTTCTACTCGTACTTCCTATTAAGAATGGTTACACCATGCCAGCAGTTGGTCTCTATACTGATGCACAGCTCTCTCTGCAGATTAACCAGCCTCCAGGAATTATTTGAATCTCTTACTCAACAATGCTTCACATGCAATAAAAACAAAGGTGGGTTTAAGGGGTTTTGTATTTCAGGGTGAAAATATGTATTTCTTTCCTAGATTTTTTTGTCCCCTAGATTTTGAGGTCAACTAAGAGTATTTGTATTTGTTACAGAGTGTGTTACCTCGTTATTGGTGTACAAAGACTTAAATATAGCTTGGCTTCTTCCTTTTGCAGAGGCTCTAATTAAAGGGAGGAGGGGAGCTGCTGGAAGGCAGCAACAGGAGAATGCCTACAGAAAGTCAGAAATTTCTCATCCAAATGGGACAGTGCTTCAAGCATGAGAGATTTTTTTATATTTCATTTATATTTTATGTTTACTGATGATTTTTCCTGCTAAAAGGATCATTGCTAAGAAATAGTATTATAATTTTGCTGGTCTGTACACAAGACTACAGACAAGTCTCCTGTATTAGTCACGCAGGTGAATTGCTACTCTGGAATCTTTGGAACTGTACCATTCTGAGTGGTCTGTTTAAGGTTACTCTAATCGTTGCCTCAGAGGAATGTGAGATCTCTGTAACTTGCTGGGAGATTAAGATTTTACACTTGTTGAGTAGGAATCGTTCTGCCGAGCTCAGAGGCCATACCACAAAAGGGATCTGGTTCCTCCTCTTTGGGCTGCCCAGGCATTTCTGGTGAGGACTGGTGGCGGCAGCGAGACCACAGCGCGCGGCGGTGCTTCTGCAGCCTGTGAACTGAGGCACCACGTTGTGTTCTGTGCCATTTTAGTAAGGAGGAGCACAGCCCTGCAAGTGTCACTGTGCTTGGGTAGGTGTAATAAGTGCTCTCAGACTTCGGACTCCAAGGCATAAACTTCTAACAAGTGGTGTCAGAAAGGAGTTTTCTTCCTCATAAATAAGATGCACGATTTGCCGTCTTCTTTGTTCTGTAGGAGGATCTACAAGAGGTATGTTCCCAGACTGATTGGGCTGACTTTGTCTGTTCTGTCAGAAGGAGCAAGACCCAGCAAGTTAAATGACTGATTTAATCAGTCAGGCCAGATTTAGGGAACAACTTGTCTAATATCTGGTCTGGGGTTCCTGTAGCAGCTCAGTTCAGTCTAGCAACAAGAACTCCTTCTCTTTTATTTCTTTTTTTTTTTTTTAAATTTTTATTTAAATTGAACCTGGAATTATTTGGAATAAACCATTGTAAAAGTATTTTAGTTTTAGGACATTAAAGTCATGGTTGTTAGGCCTAAGCCTTTACACAGGCTAATTAGAAGGAGAGGGATAACAGTAAGCTTCTCTGAAGTGTAAATCTGAGCTTATTGGCAGCACTTTACCTAAACTCTGATGCTTACATCAGGTAGCGATGTGGAAACCTGACAGTCACTGCATTTCTGACAGCCTGCCACGATGTCATGTAGAACAGAGTGAAAGTGTGTTCCCAGGCAGAAGAATTTATCAGCATAATTTGTCTCTCTTTTGTCTGTCATCGCTTCTACATGGAGGATATAAAGAAGGCATCGTGTAACAGTGAAATTCAAGATCTGTAGAGTCTTTTCCGTTTCTCCTAGATCTTAATAATTCACAAAGTATTTAGGCAATTCTTCCCCTTTATTATTTTTGCTTGTACCAGTCAGGTAATTCCTTCCCACACTTGCTCTTTTAATGTTTTTGACACACATTCAGAACTTGCTGTCAGCGGTACTGCATATCAGATACTTTCCACAATCTTTTTTCCATCTATAATTACTTATTACATTTCAGTTCTAATTGTGTTTTCTGCGCTGCACAATGGCTTTTGGGGCCTGGGCATTGGGCTGTGTGTGGGATGCCAGAGTCCTTGTTCTGAGGGCTCCAGACGTGTCAGCAGGGGTGTTCTGGGAAAACAGATACTGTTACTCTTTCCTGTTTGCCCTGAGCCTGTGCAAAGAGTCCCTGTTTCTGAGGTATCCGCTGATAATCTCACTTTTTAAATGGCAAAATGTGTGCTGGAGAAAAAGAAAGGTGAAATGAGTATGGGTGACTCTTCCAGACTGTGTTCGTACTTTTGGGTTGGCTGTGGGGTCACAAAAATAGATTATGGAGTAAACTTCCATTTACATAACCTTGTAAAAAGTATCTAAAATCAATCTCTTATCATCAGTAAACACTTTCATGTAGATGCAGATTGCATTTTTTCTTATTTTTATTTCTTGCGAGTAGCTCACCCCTCACCTTTCCTGTCAGGCACGAATGGAAATTGCTGCATGGTTGGCTCCTTCTGTTTCTCTGTGTAGACAAATTTTAGTACCTCTCTAAGCCTTATGCTCTTCCAGTGCTGAATGTTTGAGCACATGAAGGTAAATGAAGCAGCTGTGTACTTTTGTATTGTTAGGCTGGAGCCAACAGATGTCCTTGTTATTCTTAAATGCTCTCAAAACTTTATGCTGAAAAATGCCATTGAAGTCTGGTTCTGACTAAATGTTGTGTGATGTTGCAGTGTACTGGCTTCTCTGCTGTAGGACAAAGCTGACTGAAAGGGTTTCAAGTTTTTGTTTTGAGGTCGGGAGCAGATCTGGGCTGACAGTGGTGTCAGTGATAAGGATAGTGTAAGTCAAACCTCCATCTGGACATGCTTCTTCACAGCAAGCTGCACTAGATGATTGTTGTAGGTCCCTTCCAACTGGAACTATTCTATTCTAAGAATCTTAGATGTGACTCCTCAGAGAGGCCAAATTGTCTCTGCTCCAATGAATTCAGTGATGCTGGAGAGTTTTACAGCAGCTTAAGGTTGCTTCCGACTTTTGAAATGGTTACCTCTGACATGGCAGTGACAAGGCATTCTTCAGATTAACTGTAGCCTACAGTAAGAACTGCTCTTTGAACATCTTTCTGAAGAAGATTTATCTGATTTTGGTTTTAAGACCTCGTTGGCTGTGTGTCTGTAGACACTTTGTCATTGTACAGAAGTTCAGATTATTCCTGTCCTCTGTTCTCTTACTTCTGCAGCAATGAAAAGGGCAGCTGTGAGCTGCAGCACGCTGTGCTTTGGGGAGAAATGGTGCTACATATGGATGAATTGTGTCACATCTCTTATTCATACAGTCCTGACTGAAAATGTGAACAGACACAAACAAAATTCCTGGCCCACATTTTACAAGGAAGTTCAGCAGTAGAACTGCCTATCATTCTAAATCAGTAAGAGAAGACTCCTTAGAGAGTTCTAAGTGCTGTTTCTGACTGTTTCAGGATCTTTTGCTGAGTATCTCAGGGCTCAGGAGTAGGATAACTGGTGTAACGTACCTACATTTCCACTGTGCGAAAGAGAAATTTTGAATAGACAAAACAGACCTTTTACAGTACAATAGTTTTATTGTGTAGCCCTTTCAGAGGAAAGAAAAAAAGAATTTTAAATGAAACTTTGCATGCGCTTCTATGATTTCTTTAAATTTAGAAAGTATGTTCTGTGTCCTGAAAAATGGGACAAATTTAATGTGCAGAGTATGTCACCAAATTCTGTAACTTCCTCCCTGCTAACCTGTGAGCTCCAGAACAGGTATTTGTTAAAGCAGTTTGTGTTTTTTTTCTTTTTTGATAAATACTGTGGATTTTTTATGGACAGACTCTGTCAAGGAAGAACACCACCACTTAACTTTGCTTCTTGGAGCTCTTGGCAAATGGGACAATTCATCTCATTATGCAGCTAGTTGCTTTTCTTGCATGAAATTAATTAGCACAGTTTGTCTTTCTCCCCCACCTCTATTTTGGTGACTAGTGCCTTTGAATTATCCCTTTTCTGTCCTTCCTAGGTGTTCAGACTTCACAAACTTTTTTAAAGCTTATGCTGACAAGTGAACACAATATTTTTCTGTTTTGTAGTGTTGATTCTTTTTTTAATAATTACTTTTATCTTGCTTAGTAACATACCAAGATTAAATATTTGGGATTATATGCTGGAAGTTTGATTTATTTTATCTTTCAGTTTCTTCATGTAATTGTCAGGTGTGCGTGGAGTCCACCTCTTGGGAGAAGTGTCTGTGTGAGGATATGATTTTAAACCATAATTGAAAGGTTTCACATTTAGACTGCTAGTAGGCTTTGGGAGGTTGCTCAGTTCCTCTAGTGTACTGATGGAACTGTTTCCACAGTCCTGGAGTCTCTTTAAAGGTACCACAGCCTTCTACTTTCCTGCTTGGTGTTATTTCATATTCAGACACAGAATTCCTCCATTTCAACACAAATCTTTCTTTTGAATAGTTGCCTCTTCCAGCAAACCATCATCTCAGGCCTATAGTCCAAGCTACTGAGAAGAGCAAGTTTGTTTTCAGTCTCACTGCCATCTGTTTATAAGAAAATTTAACTAGCAACTGAATTTCTTGAAAGAATTCATATAAGTGTGTTTAAGGTGTACTGTGAGGAGCAGACAGAGGGGACTCAGCTGGATCTTGGGGAATAAAAGCAGCAGTGTTTTGATTCAGGAACCTCCTCTGAAAAACGGTTTAGATTTGTATAGCCCTCTCCACTCAATTGATGAAACTGTCCCATTTTGGGCTAGTACGAGCTTCTTTGAGCCTGCTATGCCCACAGAGATGCTGGTGGTGTGAGTGCTGGCAGGTCCTGGAGTCACTGGTAACACGTGGAGCGGGGAGGAGGCGAGGGAGGAAGAGCAGCTCCCCTGGTGTGAAGTTACAGGTTAGTTACAGGTGATTTATTTGGTTTGCTCTTACCTGAGACAGCAGATGGTGATGGAAATTGGCAAGGGAAGACTGGGAGGAGACCCTTCTCCAGGAGAGGACAGGTAGCAAAAAGGGTACTTTACCATGAGTCTTTGCCTCCTAAGTGTTGCTTTGACCCACATATTGCCTGAATTACACTTGTCTCCATAGCAGCAGTAATTGTGCTTCCTATGGAAAAAGGGAGGGGGAAGTCATAATTAGAAGCAGGTGCTAAACGTGGTTTTCTGCTCAGGATCATGTGAGGGAAGAAATGAACCTTCTTAAGCCAATAACAGAGTCACAACAGTTTGAAAGCAAACACCTTCTGTGATAAGATGCAGTTAAAATTTAGGCTATGTTTCCTATCCAGTGAACAACAGAAATACATTTTGCCATAGGACTATCACATAGATATTTCACAGGCACAACATTATGTTTAAATAATGCTTCTCTTGATGAATACAGTCATTAGGCAGAAAATTTCTATTTGTGACAAACTTTCATCCCTAGGCTTCTTGATCTAGAAGTTCCCCATCTCTGTCTTGCTGGGTGCTGTAGCCTTTCTATTGCAAATAAAGAAGAATTTGCTCCCCTGTATTGATTTCTGACTATTTTAGAATATCGACTTGAGTGTGTGCCCACGGAGAATCAGAGTGCCATCATGTCCATGTGAGTTTACCCACTTATTACCCATGCTTTGTCACTGTTTGAATGGTTATTCTGTTAATATTATACACACCTTTGTGGGGACAAGAATTCTGTTTAAATGTGTATGCATAAATACAGTCACAATTGAGGTGCCAACAGAGACTCTCACTGTGCAGTGAAGGAAAGGATGATGGAACAGGGCACTGTGGGCACTGCTGTTCTCTCTCTCTCTTTTTTTTCCCCTCCAGTTTTCCCTTCTCCAAGGCATGAAGTAGAGCTCTCATTTGGAACAGCAAAGGATGGTATAGATAATGATGCAGTGCTTGACCCCTTATTTCCTAAAGGATGGGAAATAGATGAGTTTTATCACAAGACTTAGTCCATTAATCAAGAGAGCATTGCTTAATTTTACAGCAAAAGCCTCAAATCAGGTAGAAAATATGGACATGCATTTGCATGTCTTCCAAAGATGAGTGGGGTTTGATGGGTTGATTTTCCATACACGTTCCTGGCCTACCCATCTTTGCACTGCAGGCAAATCTTTGGTGGGAGTACTTGCTCCCTGTCCATGATATGTGTTACAGAACCATAGAATCACAGAATGGCTTGAGTTGGAAGGGACCTTTGAAGGTCATGTAGTCTTCTCTCACTTCCCCCCCAGTATTAGGCAAATACCATTCCAAGCTAGATTTGCTTTCTGAAGGAAATACTTGGAGGTGAGTTCCTGGAAAGTGGAATGATGAGCCACAAGGAGCAAAACATGCAGTGCAGTGTCTGTGTTCACTGTGACCAGCACAGAAGAGAGACCTCTGCAAAAGTCCATTCTGCCAGTGCTAGCTCAGGTTTTTGAGAGGGGACTCTGTATCAGAACAAGATAGCCCTTATCTGGAATTAACTCATCTGACTATTTCATGATACCACTGAATAATTTGTAATTATTAACAAGCATCCGTAATCCTTGATAATTTGGCCTGTCAGGCAACCTCCTTCCCTTGCTCTGCCTGAATGCTTGAATGCAGTTGACAGTAGTAAACGCTGTAGGCTTTTCCCTCATCTCTGGTTCACTTCAGTTCTGCATCTCTTTGAACTAAATTGTGCTACAACACTCTCATTAGTCTTAAGCAACTAGTTTTTCTCAGCTGCTTTTCCTGTCAGAAGTGGTATTTTCCAGAGAAGTATATCCTTATTTTTGAAAGCCCTCTCCTTGGTTTTTCAACCTAGATTTGTACCCTGTGAAAGAGCTTTTTCTGCTTGACTAAACAAAGTATTTTCTGAAGCGATTTTCAGTCTTTTGAAGAGAGTCAGCTGCTGAGATGTGAACCCCAGGTAACCCAATAATGGAAATAATCCAGGCTACTTCTGTACAGCATAGAACAATCAATCTTTATTATCAAGTGAACAGGGTGAAATGCTCCAGTCTAGTAGCAAAACATAACAAGAACAAAAGGCTGATGGACCAGATGACCAGCACAATATGCAAAGACTTTGTTGGACCTTGAATTGATTTCCCAGCCCACTGTATTCCTGCCCTTTTCTGTGTACTCCTTCAGGTGCATCTACTAATGCCAAGTGACCCGGCACCTTTATTTGAACTTTGTGCTTCTCTCTTCCTATACATGAAAGGAATGGTAGATCATGGGCCCTAAGCACCTTTAGTGTGGAGATTGGAGGGAAATTTTGATTGTGAGTTGCACAAGAATTTGCCATAAAGTAACATCTATCGATGAGTTACCATTTGCTGATTTCTGGTAATCTAGAGCAGTGAGACTCTTTTCATACTCCAGCACACCAATTCCTGCACTTGAAGGGAGTTCCTCCTGTCATTTTGCTGGATGATTTTGTGCCAACCAGCCAAAATGCTGCCCATTATTCATTCTTAAATAGTGGAAGGAATAAAATATGTTTATTTGTATGTTTGGAAGAGCAAACTCTGCTCCCTGGGAGCTCCTGTCAGTGTCCTGAAGTCTAGCCCTTAGGAATCCAAATAAGGCTGTTTCTTATGGAGAAGAGGTGTCACTACCTGAGACAGGCTCTAGGAATGGGGCACAATCCTCTGTGGGCAGTGCTGGCACATGGTTCTCCAGCCACAAGCCGTAATTCAGGCCAGGGGTGCTGGGGAGGGGAAGGGAGCTGCTTTCAGCCAGCTCACTTCAGTGAACTGAGAGCGTTTAACTCATATGGACCAATATTATCTTTTCCATAGTAGTATACACAGCTTTCCCACTGGTTCAGAGAGAGCTTTGCAAAGCACTACCACTTGAATTTTCTTGGCTTTGCCAATTACTTGAGAGAACGAATTTGTTCCCTTTGAAATGGATATGAGGATTGTGTTCTTAGGATGGAGGAGATGGAAGTTGCTGCCATAAGATGGTTTAAAGATTTCCTGGCAATTGAATCACTACATAGTGAGAGCTTCCAACCTGGAAAGAGAAACTGGGACCTTAAAAATGAAACCAAAAATCATACTGCTTTTTCTTTAATCTTAGAGGAGTCTGATAATTCTCTGACTTTGAAAGGGCGTTTTCCATTTCCTTCAAACACCAGGCATTTATACTGCCCTTATTCTGGATATTTGCTATGGCTTTAAAAATAGTGCCAACATTATTTTTTTTTAATTGAGAGCAAGAAAAAGAGAAATTTAAATATAGCAGAAATGCCAGGCACTGGAATAGGAATTAAGATTAGGAATGAAGCAGCTCACTCCTATTTGTGACAGGTATATATGCACAGCTCCTGTGTTTCTTCGTGTTAATTATCTTTACTTAGGAAGAATTTCAAAAACCTCCCGTTGATCATGTCAAAACACCACATTTTGCAATCTGTCCATGAATTCATTGAAGCTTCTTTCTGACAGCCATGTGGAGAATGCCATTGTCTGATACTGAGAACTTATTTTCTTGACTTGAGCACCGACTGCCATTTACAGAACTCTTCAGAATTGTCAATACCAGTTTTTAACTTCATGGAAATCTCTGAGTTTCAGGGCCCACTGGCTCTGCTGTTGGTGTGATAGAAGGGCATAGCTCCACAGGACGCTAGCTCTGGGGAGTAAAACTGGTTGGAGTTGCTTTTCTGTACTGCCACACGTGTCCTTTTCAGTCCCTACGGCTTTTCAGAGCTTTATTTTTCACTTGCATCTCTGTGCTGCCACATGAACTGCCAGTAATCCAGAGGAAAGTGTGGGAACAGAAGCACGGAATGCAGAGCCGGTGTCTGAGGGTAGTGCAGACAAGATGGGACCTGCTGGAGGCAGCTTTGTGACCCAGGCTGATGTGTCCTGGGACTTGTGTCTGAGCTTTGTGTTCGTTCCAGATTATGTGTAGTCATGGAAGGGAGTGACCTCTGAGCACTGAGGTCTGAGCTGAAACACCCCCATCAGAGCTCCAGCCTCCCTGAGACCTGAGGGAAGTGTCCTTTGGGACTGAGGAACTGCCATGGAAAGAAGCGACTTGTATTTCCAAGGGACCATACAGGGGATATTTGTTGGTCTGTGTTTTGATACTACATTTGCCATTAGGTTTATTGTTTACCTCTGTTGGTCATTTGTCACAGCAATGAAAACTATGCCTCTGCACCACTTCAGTAATATAATCCCCAGTTAAATTGTGTTGTGTTCATGCCCTATGGATTTGTAATTCTCCTGAGCCTATGTTAGTTTGTTAGAATAGTCTCAGAATCATCCCTAGAGCTCACCCTGAAGTTCTGTGACGTTGGCATAACCTGCTCCTCGGAGATGGCCACAGTGCGTCACTGCCCAGTTCTGCCTTTAGTCTGCAGCCCCAGCACCCCGGGGGACAAATAATGCAACCACCATAAAGCTGGAACTGCACAGCCCCTCTGCCTTGGGCAGCGGCTGTCCCTGTGCCTGGGACACACTGCCTGTCCCAATGTCCAGCACACCCCGGCTGTCCCCATGCCCGGCTGTCCCCGTCCTCATGCCCAACTGTCCCTGTCCCCATACCCAGCTGTCCCCATACCCGCTGCCCTCATGCCCGACTGTCCCCATACCCACTGTCCCTGTCCCCACACCCGCTGTCCCCACACCCGCTCTCCCTGTCCCCACACCCGCTGTCCCCATGCCCAGCTGTCCCTGTCCCCACACCCGCTCTCCCCACACCCGCTGTCCCCATGCCCAGCTGTCCCTGTCCCCACACCCGCTCTCCCCACACCCGCTGTCCCCATACCCAGCTGTCCCTGTCCCCACACCCGCTCTCCCCACACCCGCTGTCCCCATGCCCAGCTGTCCCTGTCCCCACACCCGCTCTCCCCACACCCGCTGTCCCCATACCCAGCTGTCCCTGTCCCCACACCCGCTCTCCCCACACCTCCCCGTGCCCTCCGTTCCCCGCACAGGCCCCGCGGGGCGGCACCGACAGGGGGCGACAGAGTCTCTCCCGCGCGCAGCGCCCCCTGTCGGCCCGGCGGCGCGCGCCTCTCTGCCCGCGGAGGCCCCTCGCGCGGCGGGGGCGGGGCCGGGGCGCGCGGCGGGGGCGGGGCTGTGCCGGCCCCGCCCCTGTGGTGCCGCGCGCGCCGGGCCGGGGCCGGGGCCGCGTTCGGGTCTCGCCGCCCGCGATGCGCCCGGGAGCGGCCGCGCCCCGCGGGCCCCGCGTGTGACCGGTGCGGGCGGAGCCGCCGGCTGGGCACAGCCCCCGCCCATGGTCCGCGCGGCGGGGCCGGCTGCTGTCCCGCGGGGCGCGGCGCGGGCCTGGCGGCGGGGCCGGGCAGTATGACCGCGGGCTGCGGCCCCGCTGCGCCCGCCGCCCCAGCGCCACCTTGATGCTGCGCGTCCCCGCTCTACAAATATGATGAAATGGCAGCCCCGGAAGAAGGTGAGTGCGGGGAGGGGCCGCCCGGGCTCGGCCCGGCTGCGCTCCCGCTCCTCCCGTCCCGGCGGGGCCGCCGCGGGAGGTGCCGCGACTGCTCCGTGCCCCGGGCGGTGCTCGGGCCGTGCCCCGACACGGCCGCGGGGCCGGCGCTGCGCGGGCCCGGTCCGGGCGGTGCGGCCGCGGGGTCTGTGCGGGGTCTGTGCGGGGTCGCGGCGTTCGACGCCGCGCAGGACCCTCTTCCAAGGCGCTTGGCAGTGCGTTTTATGGATATTCTTAGAAGGGAGAACCCAGCGAAGCGAGTGCGCTGTGCCGCCCCTCCGCGGCAGTGACCCCTTGCTCCTGGCAGCTGTGGACTATTAAACTTTTTATTTTCTTTTTTTTCCCTTTTGTTGTTTTTTTTTTTTTTTTTTTTCTTTTGGAAAAGCCTGCTTGAACCAGCAGGGCTCCTTCTGTAGCATGATGTGTGATACTGTGTTTTACATCAGGGAAGAAATAGAAATCATATGTGAAAGGCATGAGAGCGTCTCTGGCTGTAAGTGTGAGACACGAATAAGCGGTTTGAGACCGTCCTGGCTGGAGAGTGTGTGTTGTGCCATTGCTGCTCCGGGTGATCCGTCAGGCTTTGTGTAACTGGTACCTCATCTCTTTTCAGCTGGTCTTAAGCTGTTGCTTCAGTTTTTTTCGAGTAGGCGATATTGCCTAGTGAGAGGCGTTCTCATTTCAAGTCCTTGTCTCTTAAGCAGGATAAACAGATGACAGTCAAGCTCGGTGAGAGCACCGGTGCATTTTTCAGGCCCCTTTGTGCCTCCTTTCAAACTGGATTTAAGATTTCTACAAGCTATAGATTTTTAAATGTCTGTTTTTACTATTTTCAAGTGAATATGCAGTCACTCCTGTGGTTACGGCTGTGGAAACCCCTCCAGGCCATGGTTACAGCTGTATCGACTGAACCACTGAAATATTATTCTTGGCTGTTGGCTGGACTCCTCGGCTCTGGAAGATTCTGTTCAGAGTGTCAGGATTCACTCTGCAGCATTGGCTCACTCGGTTGTGCTTAAATCACCATGTCAGAAGGTTACTTTTTTTCCTCTGCATTATTGTCAGTGTCCAAATTGAGTTGATTTGGGGCGAACAAATTTGATTGTGTAGAGGGTACACGAGACAGCTGAACTTGTCTGAACTGTCAGGCATCTTACTAGTCTGAGCAAAAAATAATTCCTGCTCCTGCTGTGATGAGATGGAAACTATGTTCATGTTGGACTAGGCTGTGTTTTCAGCTGTAGTCCCAGTGAATCTCAGCAGAGGTTATTTTGTCCATGCTGCCAGCAGCCTCACGTGAGCGCGGCTGGGATTTTTGCTCTCCCAGTGCCGTTTTGGTGCTGCCATCATGTGCTGCACAGAGCAGCCTCAGGAAAGGAGCTCGTGCTGCACAGGAGGCTCTGCTGCTCCAGGTCTGAGGAGTACAGAAAATGGGTCCTGTAGCCCCTGGTACTGCTGGTCCTTTGTTGAAATTACTTCTCAGAAATCATTTGATTGTCTCGTTCTTGTTAAATTACCCAAATATGAGAACTGAACACGTGTGCTGCTTCACTGAATCAGGAGTCTCCTTTGGTTTATTTATGCCCTTTTGCTTTACCCACGTTTTTATTATTAAATGTTTAAGGTGTTTTGCTCATTGAGACATTTTTGATTTTACAACTGTGAAACTGTGCTGTATAGCATCTCCTGCAGTTTATTAGTCCTGTGTGTAACCCTGGAGTAAGCTCCTTTGTGTGGTGATTCCCAGATACAGCTATTGCCTGGAATGTTTAAGACATTCTCTTGCCTTCAGCCAGTGAAAAAATCAATTTGCTTGTGACTGAAATATTTTTGTTCTGTTGTAAATCGCGTGTATTTTTAAGTTTAGAAAATGACTGTTGTGTACTAATTTTCTTTCACTGAAGTCCAGGTAGACACATCTACAGCCTTTCTTTCCTGCATCCACTAGGCAGGTCACTTTGTGGTTGGTCAGACAGGACCTACCTTTCCTAAACCCGTGCTGGCTGGGCCTGATCCCCTGGTTGTCCTGCTCATGCTGTGTGATGGCATTCAAGGTGATCTGTTCCGTGACCTTCCCTGCCACCGAGGGCAGGCTGACAGGCCTGTGTTTCCCTGGAACTACATCTTTCCCTTACCATAACCTCCTTTTGAAGCTTCCTTTGGCTCCAGTGTGTGGTTTGCTGGCAGGGCCACGTGTACTGCCCATGGGATGTTGGTTTAGGCAGCTTCCTCATCAGTGAAATGGTGCTTTTTGCAGGATCCCGTTGCCCCAGAGTCACCTCTGGCTGCTCTGACCCATCATTGAGTAGGATTTGCTGCAGCCTCTGTGCTTGAGGGGAGAAGGTGGTTTGCATGGTGGTGTGGTCCTGTTTGCTAATGCAGAATAGTGATTCTGTGAATAATAATAAAAAAAAGCCATTATACTTGTGAGTGCATATAGGGTGGGGGAGTTCAGGTGAGAGCACTGCTTTCCAAACTGTTCAAGCTAGCAAGGTGTATAAAGTGGTGCTTCGTGTTCATGGAATGTACCTTGTTTGTTATGCAGGAGCAGTGTGGGAAATTCTGCCTGCTTGAGCCTGATAACAACAACTGGTTTAGATACTAAAAAAAATTGCATATAGGAGTCATTTGCTACTCAGTTCTGATGACTAAATGCTGGACAAAACCTGAACTGACTGACTCTGTTGGGTGCAGACATTGTGAAGGATTCAATAAATCATGAATAACAACGCAGTGCTGAGCTGCAGTATGTATACCTTTGTTTGTGACTCCCACGGATTAGGCATATTCACCAAGAGCATTTCAGTAAGAAGATTCATTCATGTGTAGCCCCTCTGTTTACAGATAGCTTCTTCAGTTTTCCTGCAGTACAGAAGAAAATATGCTCCTAGTAAATTCATGCAAATCCCATTCCCTCTCTGCCATAACTTATTCTTTTGGAGATCTGTATTGGTTTTTTGGAATCTGGATCTATACATTTATCACAGAATCACAGAATATGCTGAGATGGAAGGGATCCACAAGGATCATCGAGTCCAACTCATGGCCCTGCACAGGACCATCCCCTGGATTCACAGTATGTGCCTGAGAGAACTGTCTAAATGCTACTTGAACTCTGGTGTGTTATGCCCAAGTCCTCTGTTAGGATGTACATGTTAGTACATGCTCAAGACTGGAACAGTGCATTTCAACTCGGTCACTGTCATTTTTTTTTAAAAAGCATAGCACTGTGTTCCAAAAGCTCAGATTTTTTTATTCTTTTAGGTTTCCTTTTGATGTGTAACTGTTGTGTCACCATTCCTGGCACCATCTATCCTTGCTGCTGCTGAATCTGGGCACGCACATCCCCTTCTGCATGGGAGAGGAGCAGTTTTCTCCCGATGCCATTCAGAACTGAAGTAGAGTTAAATGGAAAGGTTTGGGTTCCTGGGATAACCTCTGTTATTCACTAGAAAAAAATGAAATATCTTTTTGTGGCCTTTTTCTTGTCAGTAGTGGTGTTTGTGTGGCTATTACAAGGAAACACTGTTGGGAGTCTGTGATGGCTGCAATCTGTATTGTATTGCGGGTAAAATGTCACAGGCTATAGAGTTCTTTTCCATAGGGAATGGAATAGGTTGGCCCCTGGATGGGCTGCTGGTGTAAAGTCACCTTTTCCCCTCTGTGTTGTGGAGTGGAATGAGTTGTGCTATGGAAAAGGACTGGGAAACGCTTGCGAGATGGTGATAATTTCTGCAAAGGAGCATAAGCTGGGCTGACCCTGGGATCCCTCCTTGGGCAGATTGGCAGATGAGGGATGGTGGTGGGATCAGTTACTGGCATGGTAAGTGCTCTGATTTTTCTAAACTGGAAAATCAGACCTGTTTTGCAGAATTCTGTTCATACTAGGTGAAAATAAGCAAATTGACTTTTTTTTTTATATTTTTCCCCTTCTGTTTTTTCCCCTCCTTCCCCACCCTTGCTTCTTTCCCCCACTTTTATAATTGACAGTTATCAGAGAAGCATTAATGAGAAGCTTTCCTATTATATTTCTTAAAAGACTTCTAAAATCTAAATCTACTCTCTTATATGCTTAAATAAACAGAAATGGATAGTATTCCTGACCTGCTAAATATTGTAGATCTTTTCCATTTAAGGCAATACAGTCCTTGGCTCTGGAATGATGTTAAGCCTGAATTCCTGGTGATCTGAGCTGGCAGTCTGTCATTCTGCCAGTGATGGACCACTGTCCTGCCTTCCTCTAACAGTGATTGAAATGAAGAAGCTTCTTCCAGAGCTGCTGGGCCTCAGGAAATGAGAGCTCTGTGGCTTACCTAGCTGCAGTCACAGAAGTTTGCTGTTTGGAATTCTCAGGATAAACGTTATCTCTGAGCCATTGTGGCTGTGTCTGCAAGAGGCAGGCTTGCCAAGGATTCCTGGGGCTTGTGACCTTGTAGTGGTTTTTTTGTTTGTTTGGTTTGGTTTTATTTGTTAGTTTTGAAGGAGAAAGCCTTGAGAAAAAAAGGCTGAAGGGAGATGCTGCTGCTGTAGGAGCAGGAGGCATCCTGCAAGAGGATGTAGAGGACACTGAGAGCCTCTCCTTGGAGGTGCACAGGGCAGATGAGAGACATTGGATACAACTCTGAATATAGGAAATTCTGACTAGGTACAAGAAGAAAATGTTTTACCATCAAGATTACCAAATGTTGGAACAAGGTTGTATCTAACTTCAACGCATTACTAACAAAGTTATCGCTGCTTAAACTTACATTTTTTTTCATTTATACCATTTAGTAGCCTGTGTCGTGTGAGTATACCCTTTGTTCAGCAGGGATTAAAAACTGCTGTGGCCCCTGGATGCTTCAGTGGAGAATGGGTGAGAGAGACAGAACTACTGGAACTGTATTCTCTTTGGGAAATGTTTTGTGCAGTAGTAAATGAGACTTGAAAGAGCACAGAATAGCAACACAAAAGATTAATATTCAGCCATTGATTTTTGTTATGTTGTCGATTCACATAATTGTTCTTTTGTGATGTGATGTGATGTGAGGATGAGCCATGAAAGGGATTGGTGATCTCTGTTTGCACAGGAGGTGAGAGTATGAGAGCACCTCTTGGAGGGGAGAGCTGGCTGGGTGGGAACAGGGCTGGCAGGGCTGATTTGGGTATTTCCTGACCCAGTAGAAAAATTTGTGACATCCTGATCGGTCTTGCCCTGTTTCCTAAAAATTTCTGGGATAAAATGAGCAATTTCTAACTGCAGTGCATTATCCAAGGTTTTTCATATCTGATAGAGTTTCTGCGTCTTCTCTTCACATACTTTCAGTCTCACAGGTGTAGTAAGATATGTGACACCTGCTTGGGGTTGCAGGCTCTTTTTCTGTACTGTGTACAGCAACTTTTGAAGGGACAGTCCCCCCAAAGATTGTCATTTTGTCTTTCACTATCAGATTACTGTTGCCTTTTGTCATCTCTAGTACTTGTGCTTCAGGGTCTCCTGCTGTAAGGATGACTGACTTCCACCTGTCTGTGAGCATTTAGAGTTTCAACACGCTGAACACCCTTTGATAATACTGTTGAACTGTTGAGCGTGAGCTCTGATAAGCTTGCTTTGAAACCCCATGTTCTGCAGTGCCTGGAAGATGCTGTGCTGTGAGCAAGCTTAGCCTGTCACTGGTGGCTCAGGTACTGCAGATCATCAGTGAACATTGTCATGAGCTTGGAGCAGGGTCAGTTTTGCTGTACTGCTGGAAGGGTAAATAGGGGTATTATATGGCAACAGAGATGTGCAGGGACAGCAGCAGTGCAGTTGACTCTGTTCCCTTGGCTGGTCACAAATAAGTGGGATTGTACATGTTTGCTTATGAAAAATGGTGAATAACTGACATTACATGTTCTTGACAGACATTTTTCTTATGCACAAGAGCAACAAATGCAAAGATTAGTATTTTGTAACCCTGGTATTTTGTTTGAGTTTATACAGTTTTTGCAAATACTGCAGCAGCTGTTGCCATACTTGTCCTTATTGCCTGAAAAGAATGCACATCCAAATGCTGTCTTGAAGCCTTTGATTCACTCAGCAGAAAAGAACTGTATGTCCAATGCAGTGTTATAACTGATCTTCCTTTGATGTAATCTTTGGATGTGATCTATTCCTCCTCTTCTCTGCATGCACTTCTAAAAATCTGTATCTTTTAGGCTTTCATAATAACCTAGTGATAGGTTCATCAGGTAGGGATTAGTGATTCTTGTTACTGTTATCAAAGATAGATTTATATTCTGACAGAGCGGACCTGTGACTTAATCAGCGGGATGGCAACATACTATTCACCAGGAAACAATTCCTCCTCTGGTTCATGAACAGAGCATTTGATAGGAATACTCTTTGCAGGAAGTGCTGTACTGGAGAATTTCAGTGTAGAAGATAATTACTTGTAATTATGGAAATTTCTGTAAGGGAAATCGTCCTAATTTTTTCTTGTTAAGAAATGGAATTGCTCTCGTTGCAATATTTGAATCCTTTTAGGAGATTAATGCAATCTTCCTTCATTATTGTGTATGGGCCTTGTAACCTTGTGGTATACCTAAAATCATCCCTTCAGTCCTGCTCATCTGTTTGAATTTCTACTAAAACTTCGTTTGGTTTGGAAGAAAATCCATGATGTGCACAAAACTTCTCTTAAACCGGGTCTGTTATTTCAAGAGCTGACAAAAGAGGTTAAGAATGAACCTGAAGCTAGATGTGGGTGAAGGTGAAAGAAGAGGATGTGATACTTAGCTAAAGGTGAGAACTTATTCCTTATAGCAGAGGTGCACGATGTGCACATTATACTTGCATGTTCTGGTAATTGTGGATGCTGAGTCCAAGCAAAATCTCCAAGTGTGGGTTGTGTGCAGGGTGTGTAGGAAGCCTTTTCCGTGTAGGGAAAACTGAAGAAGATCATAATAAAATAAACAAATGGGACAAGGAAAGCTTAGGACTAGGGTGTCTTTTCTAGAACAGTGCAACATGTTTCTCCCCTGCTTGGAGACTGTGAAACTGCTCTGCCTGCTTGTGAAATCTGAGGTCACTGGGATGTGATCAGGTGCTCAGGTTCATGCAGCTGCCTCTGAGCAAGGCTGACATCCTGGCTTGGCACTGTTACAGAGCTACTGTTTACGTGAAGGCTGACGTCCATCCTCGTGTGCAGAGCCACCTTGGGGTCAGATTGGCTTTGTAGGCATTGATCTGCATGGTTTATCATCCTGCTGTATTTGTATATGTTTTTCAGATTTCCGTATTTGGATTGAACGCTGGAAAATAATTGCATGATTTGGAGTCTTTCTGACAAGTTTCAATGTCACTTCTCAGTGTTACGTGGGAAAAAAGAAGTCCTCAGCTGCCAAATGACATTAGTGCTTTTTAGTGTATTTGTAGCATTCTTCATTTAAGCAGAAATTTATCTCCCCTCTGGTAAATGGACCCTTGTAATAGAGATTCCCGGGTCAATTTGTAAGAACAGCAGCAGTGAAATTGTGCAGTTCCCTTGATACACTTTGTATGGACTGGTTCAGCCATTGGTGTTTGGGAAGGAGAGCTTGCCTGTGGAGGAATGGGAAGGGATTTCCTATATGTGGTGAACACAGTGGTCCAAAAGTAGGCCAGAGAAATGCCTAGCACAGGGTAATGGCAGAAGCCCAGCATGGCCGGACTTTTCACGGAGATGCTGGGTTTAAAAGGTTTGGAGTAATGAATAGAGAAATATTCTCTGATTGCTTTCTCCTGTGCTGAGAAAACCAGGGCTTTATAAATAATAAAATACCTGGCTGTGTCATCAGTTTAATTGGAATCATCTCCGAGACCACTACTCTTTGGTTAGCCACAGTTAAAAGTGGCAGCAGCATTCCTCCTGGGATATTTATTAAAGCTCTGTGGGTTGTGCTGTCAGTATAGCTCAGGTTCCTTGCCCAAAGGCTCAGCTGCCTGGCCCCAGCTGCTCCTCAGTCCTGCCCCGCTCATCCTGGGGCGGGCACTGGTGCTCCTGCTGCTCTGTGGATCCAGTGGCTGTGCTGCTTGGGTGTGGCCCTTGGAAAACGTATTTGATTTCAGGGGGCTCAGCTCCTTGGGATCCCACTGTTCTCTGAGCCTTAGTGTTACTGCTGTGATAGGGGTTTTTTTGACAGTGAGTAGTAAGTCGTGTTATCAAAAAAATGTTTTTTTTTCCATTATATGGAAATGCAGCTCTTCCTGTCATAGCTACTTATTGTTTCTTTTATTCCTATTTTTATTATTTAGTAGCTTACTATATTTAATGGAGTAAATGAGGATTGTGAGATGAACCTAAGTGTGACAACTTACTGCAAACAATGGTTAGTTACGTGCCTGTCCTGGGAGCATGAACAATTTAGTGCCTTCAGCTATTTTAATAACCCAGATCTAGGCTTGTTTAGTTTCTTGCCTACTGTATACTAAATGGGAACAAAATTACACAGCTGAGATGGGAATGTTTATGGGATAGTCTAGCCTGAAACACTGGAATCAGAATTTAGTTTTGTGGGTTTATTTGCAAATTATTTCTGTCCTTTTAAAGGAAAATAGTTTGTAAAAGCACTTTTTGTGGTTAGCGTACAAGTTGGTGAATCTTTCCTGGGCACAGGCTGCTGTTGGGCCTGCCGTGGAGCAGCAGCTGAGCTGGGTCAAGCTGAGCTGGAGCTGATGCCTCAGGAGCCATGAAGGTGCCCCTGCTGTGGGTGGCCGGGTGCTGGCTGGGCCCAAAGGGCTGTTTATGTCTCCCCAGAAAGCTGAGGGGGTTAAGGCAGAGACACTCGGACATGGAGCCAGGGCAGAGCCAGGCTGGGAGGGAGAGGCTTTGCTGCACTGCTGTGGGGAGGCTCAAGGGCAGAGTCCCTCAGTGGCCAAATGTGGGGTGGCTGTGGGGCTGCTCGGTGGAGATCTGTGTCTGCCACAGCCCTGGGCACACACAGTGCCCAGAGGAGGCAGCTCAGGGCACGTATGGTGCCCAGAGGAGACAGGTTCTACAGCCTGGGCTCGGTGATGTCTGGAGGAGGCTGAGAAGCCGAGAGTAACACCTTGTGCAGGGCTCGGTGGTCGAGGTGCTTCTCGGCCAGTGCTCTGGTGCAGGGCCCAAAGGGATTGTGCAGCTCTGGGAGCTGCTGCCTCCTTACATTGAGATGTCTTGTATTTGTAAAGAAGCATGCCAAAATACATTCTGAACTAAACAGCCATCAGAGGGATAAAACTGTCTGATCTGCTGGTAAAGCATGTTGGTTTTCTTTTAGATTTTTTTTTTTATTTTTCTTTGTACTCTGCCATTTTTCTTTTCTGTTAGGATTATCTTGGAACCTACCAGCTGACGATATCAGCTCACCTACCTTGAAACCCAAATCTGGAATGGAAGGAAAGGCAATTCCATTGATACTCTGCCAAATATGCACATTTCCCTGACAAACCTGCTACGTTGTGACTTCCTTCAGCAAACACCATTAAGACAGGCTGTCCATGCGCTTCCCATGTGGATGGCTGCAAGGGGCTAGTAATTCTGCCTTCTCTTAAAGTGGAATCACACCTAAGCAATCATGAATTAACCTCCATAAAACATTCTAGTATTTTTACTCTTAAGTGGCAGGAAGGAGGGACTTAGAAGGCTGATACATAAAATATCCAGCTGTGTTATTCATGTTAATTAGGCCTTTACAGAGACTCTTATGACTTGGCATCATCCCATTTTCCATAGAAATGTTACTCTGTTATGGTTGGAGAGCCCTTTCCTTAATTTCTGTGTTCTGAATATTAGCTCTCGCTCGGATACAGACCCATGCCAAGGATATCTGGGCAGAGAAACCCCTTTGCCAGTTTCTCACAACGTGGAATGTAAACCACAGATTATTCCCTCCCCAGACTTGCTAGAAATTCTTCCCTGTGAGGGTGGTGAGGCCCCTGGCACAGGTTGCCCAGAGAAGCTGTGGCTGCCCCATCCGTGGAAGTGTCCAAGACCAGGCTGGACGAGGTTTGGAGCAACCTGGTCTAATGGAAGGTGTTCCTGCCCATGGCAGGGGATGAAATGAGATGAACTTTAAGTTCCCTTCCAACCCAGAGCAGTCTGTGTTTCTATGAACAGTTTCCTTCAAGCTTAAGAGTGCAGTCCCTCGGTCTTGGAGGTATTATTTTGGACAGCAGTCCATGCAGATTATTTTGGACATCAAAGTACCCTGCAGATTACTTTTGATGCCGGGAGCACTAGCTTCTTGTTAGCATAGCTGCTGCTCTTGAAAAGTCTGGGGGTGAGATTTGTTTGATGTAGAAAGAGTTGAGAAATTATTTTGAAGTAATGTTTAACTTCTGTCTGGGATTTTCTAAGATCAGATCAATGCAACTGAGATTTCAGATCAATGCGGCTCAGATTAAAGAAAGGAAGAAAACATCTTTCTTTCAGGAAGTAGCTACTACAGTAAATATTCCTATCCAGCTCCACTTTTCTTCATCATGCCACCAGTTATTAGAAACACTGTAAAGAATAGATTTCTTAAGTTGTATGAAAAGCAGGTTGAGCTGTAGAATATTTTGCAATGAAGAAATGTGCTTGAAAGTGAGCCAGAAGCTGTCATTTCCCTTTTCATCCATTAAAAAGTACATTAACACTGTCAATCAGCAAGCTTCAGAGGTTAGGCAAATATGGTCAGTATCTGCCAATAAAATCAAAGATTTAACACATCTCGGTATCAAAGTTAGAATAAAGAGAGAAATTTGCAATATGGGCATAAGCCCCAGCTGTGGTGACTCCAAGCGAGTCTGTGATCCTTTGAAGTCCGCAGTGTTCCCGCTGTTGGAGCAGCACGGCGCTGGGGGGGACGGCCAGCGCTCCCGGCTGCCTGCGTGTTCCTGTCCTGGGCAAGGGTGGGAATGCCAGCTGTGGGAATTAGCAAAATCTGTCAGCACTTGGTCACAGGGTGTCCCAGTCGTAATGCATCTGATTGGGTGCTGATGAGTGGTGTGAGTACAGGTGTCACTTTTTTATGTTTTTCTTATGCATTAATTCTGTCCTTTGTGTTGCTGGCAGAAGTTAAAAGCGTTTTGTGGGTTCTCAGCCCTGCTTTTCTTGTTAACTGGCATTATCTTCTGAGCAGTAGCAGCAAAGTCCGCCCAGCAGTCCAGCCTGAAACTCAGCTAAGTTAGCAGAAAAATTCCCATCATCCTCAGTAGCTGTTGGATCTGGGCCTGCCCAACCGTTTTATGCCAGGACTGATGAAGACATTAGTGTTGAATGGTATATGTTATTTTTCTGACACTGTAGGTTAAGCTTAAGGCCTTGTCAAACATTGTTTTTACCAACTTTTAAGAAACAGGTGGGGGTGTGTGTGTGTGTTTGTGGTTTGTTGCGTTTTTTAATAGACCCCCTTAGAAGTCCTCAGTATGGAAATGTCTGTTTTCCCTCATCTGCCTCTCCCTCCTTACTTTTTAAGAAACCAGTGTCTTGTGAGAGTTTTAGAATAATAGAGATTTTGTACAGTTCAGTAATTCAGAAGAGCTCACTTGATGTTCCACTACAGGATGATACATGAACTTGAGAAGACAGTATTCTGACAATTATAACTTAGATAGTTAAGGCAGAAGGGATGGGCAGAGTATCCTGTACCTTAGTTTCAAGGATAGTTACTGTGTTGATCTCTGGGTCCTGTTTGTTCACTGCTGAGGAAACAGGGAAGATTTGAAGCCTGTTTTAACACTTTAGCTTTGCTCTCTCTGCAGCTGACTGCATATTGCAGCAAGAATGTTGGAGCTCTTGCACCCTTGTTTTTAGGGAAAGTGTTTCCTGAACCCAACAATCTCCATATTGTACGTTACTCAAACTTCCTATGAGCTAAACAAGAACTTCTGGGGTAATCATGATTCTTTAGTGGTTCTGAATGTTTGCAGTGACTTTGAGGATGTGCTGGTGGTTCAGGATGGCCAGTCTTGCCACCTGGGTCAGGGAGCTCTGGAGAGCTGCAACCTTTTTTTGACTCTTTTCCCATTTTGGCTTTGAAGCTGAATTTTTTCAGTTGTCCTCCATGGGGAATAAGACATCTAGCTCTTATGAAATCAAATTGTAAACATGCTGCAGCACTGTGAGTTATAAGCAATTCAGCTGTTTTAAATGTAAATGATGTAGGATTATATACTTGATTTGTTATAGCTTCCTAATTCTGCTTGCCTCAGCACTTTCCTGGCAGTTAATTGCATCAGGGCTCAGAGAAATGTTCCATAAGCTGCTGAAGACAGCTTTGCCATGATCTCTCACACTTCTTCCTTGGTTATATAGAGAATGGGCACTCTGGGATAATTAGTAAGGAGGAGCTCCAGTGGCCCAGATACTGTCCTCTGCAGCCTTCTTCCTGTAAATCGTCTCTTGCCCAGGTCTGGAGATCTGTTGTTTTGGATGTGTGAAGTGATGAGGATGACTAGATCTATGTTTTGATGTGTAAAGAAATGTAGGGAAAGATTTAATATTTTGCACAGGCATTCAGTGAGGGAGATAGAAAGTTCCCCAAAGCCACAGTTGTTTGTGGCCTTCAGTTCCATGCCAGAGGGCAGCCTTTGAAGCTTATGCTTTGTGCTCAGGTGTGCTTGGTAGGATGGGAGTTCACTGCTTGTGTTGGATTGTACTTAACCACAGAAACACCAAGTAGCCTGGCTGGCAGTAAAGCCATTCACATACCAAATGATCTACAGAGGCCCAAGGCATCATGGCAGAGTCACTCATAGTTGGTACAAGTAAACAACCCCACAAATGTCAGGGGGTTTTTGTTTGTTTTTTGATTCAGGCTGTGGTTGATGGATGAGCTGTATGCCCAGGAGGATAGTTTGTGGGGGAGTAATTCCCCACTGGCAGGGCCCTCACCTGCTGGGGTGTTCTGGTTGCAGTGTCAGAGTGTGGCATCGTGCCTGACTTTTGACCTACGGTTGAGCGGAGCTGACAGGATTATATGGAGTAGCCTTGTTTGGGCTGACAGCAGTGCCGTGTTTGTGCTCATAGCTCCCATCTTGGTGTTTGAAACTTCTGATTCCACAAAAAGGGCTCCAGGTGTGGAAGTCCTGCCCTGTGCTCGTATTCTGAACAGTTTGTGTTATGAAATCACTTGCCACCGAACTGTTTTCTTAAGATAAGGCAGAACAAGGGCTCATGACTGAAAGTTTCATTTCAAATAGAAAAATTTATCGTTTTAGCCGCAAGGAAGTATTTGAACAATGTGACTTGTTCTTGGCGGCTTTGTACCAAGAGTCTGTTTCTAGAAGTAGTGCAGGAGCTGAGCTGAGCAAAGCGTCGCGGTGCCTGGGCTGGTGGCTCTGGCCGGCCCTGCACTGGCTCAGGAGGGGAGACTGGCTGGGGCTTTGGTGTCAGCCCTTCAGGGGAGTCAGAGAGGCTGACAGATGCTACTAGGATCAGCACCCAGGGAGTGAATGGGAACCAGACTGACATCTGGTCCCCAGCAAGTGGAAGAGCTCTCCCTGGGAAGTTGATGGCAGCAGGGATCCAGCTGGTGTGGGGAGGAACACTGCTGAGGACAGCCGCGTGCTTCGTTAGCCTGGTGAGTAACGAGCGCTTTCTGTAAGAGGAGAACTTCTGTTCTCTGTGATACATAAGTAAAGAAGGAAGGCAGGGCAAATTCTTCACAATTTGCTAAAGAGCAGTCCAGTGCTCTTCCTGGTACACATTTCCCCAGAAATTACTTCAGCTTTGCCCTAGTTCTCTTCAATGCACAGAAGAAGTCTTGGGAGAGTAGGAAGCTCTCAGTAAGACAAGAGGGAGGGCATGGTCTTAAGCTCTGCCAGGGGAGGTTTAGATTAGATATTAGGAAGAAGTTCTTTACAGAGAGGGTAATCAGGCATTGGAATGGGCTGCCGAGGGAAGTGGTGGATTCTCCCTCCCTGAAGGTTTTTAAGATGAGACTGGATGTGGCACTCAGTGCCATGGTCTGGGAACCACGACGGCAGTGGATCAAGGGTTGGACTTGATGATCTCAGAGATCCCTTCCAACCCGCTGATTCTATGATTCTGTGAATACATTTTGGTTCCCACTACTACAGAACAAGGGGCTTAGCAGCAAAAATACCTGTGTTGAGTTTGATCTCAGAGAAGGGCTTGATGTCACTGGGATGGGAAATGCCCAGTTATAGTCATGCTTAAGGTTGAGGCTCCGGGATACAGGTTGAATCACTATCTTTTTTTGTCTTCATTTTCCCAGAGTCCAAACCACAGAAATATTGGCAACTGCTGTGTCTTCTGGCTGGTGCTGTCTGTAAGATGCTGGGCAGTCCTACTAAGAAGTGCTGCAGAATAAGTTGCCAGGGCTAACTGGTCAGGACTGACAGCTTTTTGGTTTGCTTTCCTTTTATTTCTTCATGCTTTTGTTCTGCTGTTGAGGAAAATGATCGGTGATAAGTCTCAAAGGAAATACTTAAAGCTGAGCCTTTTGGACTCTTTTGTTGTTTTTTTCCACACAATCCATCAGGCACGACAATCTCTAGTTCTGAAAAGTGCAAGGTACTATGTTACTATATGATTCCTGTTATCTAACCAGATTTTACATTATAATCTCATAGCTGAGCATTCTTAACAAAGCCAGGGTATGGATTATTGTGAAATTTCATGTATGGGTTATGTGTCGAGCTGTGTTCTTTGTCAAGGTGACAGTGTTCTGATATTCCTAAATCGTTTGGGAAGTACTGGACCCCTGTCATCTTCTGCATTTCTTTTCTTATTTCTGTGGTTCAGCATCCCTCTGAAGAGATTGTCTTTGGGCTCTATACAATCCTGACTGGCTCTTTAAAAAGCAGAACATGATAACCCCCAAACTTTTAACAATTAGTGCAGTCTGGCGAGTCTGGTGACTTGCTCTGTGTCGTAAGCTGTCTGATGTGAAATAATGCATTAAAAGAAAATTTTCCTAAGGGAAATTAGACTGAAAGATGCAGGTGGACCATGTGTCTCTGTCTCCTTGAGAAGATGTGTCTTCTGAGGCATAATTAAAATTCTTTATAATTGCTCTCACAATACACAGTGAATGGATAAGTGTGACAGTTGAATGACAAGCATATACACAGATTGGACAGCAGAATGGGTGAATATAGTTCTCTGGCTAAAACTTCTGTTACGAGCTGAATTCGTAGCTGCTAGGATATAGACATGAAGTTGAATCTGCCATTCTAGATGTTGATTTCTTTTTCCTGCTTCTTTTTGTATGATGCAACCTCTTCCTAGCTCTGACTTTCCTCCCAGATCCTACCCCATACAGGAGTTGGGATACGTTGTGTCTGTGGCAGCAGAAGCTGAGGTGCTGGTCTGTGACTCACCCTGCTGAGTTCAGGGAGAAGGAATGTCCCTTCTGATGTGGCAAGGCAATAACAGATCCATTTGCCTTCGCACAGAGCCTTTGACTGCCTCACTTAGTCTCCTGTTTGCTTAGAGCATCTACACCCTTGAGGCTTAAAAGACTGATGACCTGCCAGGTGCAACATTTATTTCTTAAACAGGTTAATAGATTTTCTAGTTTTAACCTTAATCTTATCCAGTTAATCATCTCAGCATTGACTGATTAATGTTTTTGTTCCAATAAGCAGTTAAAACTAGGATTCACCCCATTATAAATGTTCATGTTAGCTATGTTAACCTGTACTCACTTGTGTTGCGCTGCAGCAAAAGTGACCCCAGATCTTGCAGGTATCTCCAGAGACATTATTAGCAAGTCTGCTGGAGTCCTTACGGTCCTGCTTGGTTGACCTATCCACTTTTGTGAAAAATCTGTGGCTTCCATAATAAATCCTAAAAACCCAACCACACAAGGTAATCTGTGCAGTGTACACAGATGTACTGGTTCATCCCTTTGGAGCAAGAACTTGTCTGATGCTATTTGTACCAAGTGTCCAAAGGATCATTATCTTCAGGTGGAGCTGAACCCCATATATGTCTGGGTTGTGGCAATCAGGGGACAATTTACAAGGAGGTGAACCCATTCTCTGTGTTTGCTGCTGTTTCACTTGCTGTGTCCAGTTGAATCCATTTGACCAATGCAGGTTCCAGTGGGACCCAGGAATTTCCTTGCCTGATACTGTTCTGCGTTGGAAAATACTGCTCTCACTTGGCCAGCACTGAATCTGTCGAGGTGTGCAGCCTGGACTCGTTAGGCAGTTTGGATGCTGACAGCACTGAGGCTCTTGACTTGTGCAAAAGGTCACTCAAAGCTGCATTGCAATCAGTTGTCCCTGAACCACCTGTACCTGTTTCAGGGGTTCTTATCCTGGGGTTTTTACAGTGCAGCCCTGCACCTCTTTCTTCTCTAATGTGCCTCCGTCTGAAGGGGAAGGTCTGAGGGGCTGAGGCTCAGGAACCGGCTTTGTTATGGACCGAGTTCCAGGAGCATTTTCATTTTTGTTTATCTCAAGTCTGTCATTTAGGAACACGTGAGGGACAGAGCCTGGCTGCTGCAGCTGGAGCGTGCACTGCTCGGCTTCCCGCGTCCCTTCTCCCGCAGCGGTTCCGCCGCAGCCCCGGCTGCCGTGGAGACGCGTCACCAGTGGCCTTACAGTGGCGCTGAGATGGCGGCTCCTGCTGCGCCTGCGATTCCCATCATCCTGCTTCCATCAGCGTTTTTCTGGTTTGAAATCTGCTTTGATGAATTCCATCTCCTCTGTGCTCACAGCGCAGTACCGTGCGCCCTTCCAGGCGTGCAGCTCTCAGATGTAGCACTTTGTGGCCCAACAGAAGCCGTCTCTCCCTTACTCTGATACCTTTTAATCATTAAAATGCAGCTTTTTTTTTTGCATAGGGCTTCTCCTGGCTTTCCCATGATGTATGAGAAGACAGGAGATCTGTAGCTTGCCCAGAGAAGAGACTCCAGTATGCCCATGGGATCCAGCTGATCAGATTGGGGTACCTGTAGTTTCAGTATGATTAGGGACCCAGTGTAATCCTTGTGCATAAAATGGGAAGTTTCCTGCAACAGGCAAATCCTGTGAATTCTGATAAAGGTACCTTCCTTTGCCAGAACTTTAGCAAAGAATACACTAATCAGGCAACACATCTGTGAATAGAATTTAAAGGGTCAGATTAGAGTTAATTTGTTGTAGTTCAGTTTGGAAATTTTTCAAAACTGGACCTGAATGTTTGCACTGACAGGTCCTGCATAGCCTCTGGAGGCCCTTACGCTGGCCAGGGCCTTTGGTGGAGGTGTGAATAGTGTGTCCTCCTCTGGTGGGCTGCCAGGCACTGGATCAGTATAAGCAGGGTTCATATGGCAGCTGCTGCAGGGTGGCCTGTGATAACTGCAAAACAGCTCTCAGGCTGTGGGCAGAGCCCCAGGGCTTGCTTTGTGCACCGTTTTCCTGGGGTATTTATTTATCATGAAGATGCTACAGGACCTGCAGTTTGTTAGAGCTTGGGGATAGTCACCTTGGCTTCTTCAGAGCATCTGGCAGACAACTGTGCCCCTCTCCTAAAGTCCTGGTGACTCTATAAAACACTGATCAATTAATTGTTTTAATTTTCATTGTGTTTCCTTCCAGCTTCTGGCTCTCTACTGTTCACAAGACAATTCCATCTTTGTTTCAGTGTCATGGTCTAATGCATGGTGCCTGGTGACAGTGCTGTGCACGAAGCTCGTGGAGGCTCTCTGAATTAGCTTGCTCTCATCTGTTTGAAGAACTGGAGCCAAAAACCTCTCCTTTCAGAGGATTAGAATCACATCGTTACTGGAGGGAGTTCAGAGAAGAGTGAAAAAAGTGATTAGGGGCCTGGAGGGACTGATGTATGAGGAAAGATCAAAGGGGCTGAATTTGTATCATTTGGATAACTGACTGAGTGAGGAACATGAAAGTCTGTGATTATGGAATGTGTATAAACAGGGACGGGTCAGGGAGAGATTATTCAGGGTGGGATGATGGGGGAAATGGGATTACATTAGCAAGGGACAAACAGCTGTTAAACAGGAAAATTTCCCAACAATAAGTTAAAGTGTTTAGTTGTCTCTTGCTATAAATCCAGAGACTTAAACTACTGCTTTTTAATTTACTGATGAATACACATAAAACATTCCAGATAGAGGTAGGAATTTAAAGCCAAGATTGGCACAGAAATTGCTCTCTGATTGTATGTACCTGTGGCCTCAGTGGCTGCATCTGCAACGTCCATCCAGCTTGGGTGAGACTCTCTGAGCAGAGCAGTGAATAGGGCATTGTGAGAAAAAGGCCTGTCCTAGCTTTTCCAACAGGATTAACAAGATCAGGCTGACAGAGATCATCTCTCTGTGCCGTGTGTCCTCCTGCAGGTACCTGGGATTTCAGAAGATGAATACTCACAGGGTTAGTAACTGTGTTGCTTTGGTTCAGCAGTTTGGACTGAAGCCTAGATGTTAAAATGGGATCTAGGATCTTAGTTCCAGAACTAGCAATTGCAGGAATTAGATATTAGGTATTTTAGATGATATTTCCAGGACACTGCTTTTATACCTTCTGCCAGGTGTCCATGCTCTGCATCTCATGGCAGGTACATTCATAGCTCTCCCACCAAATCGCATTCTTAACAACCTTTAAATGAGTCTGTGCTGCTGTATGAGCTGACTGGTTATCTTCTCTACTGATGTTAGTAATATCTTAATAAATGCAAAACATGTTTTGGAAATTCCAGACTTAAGTTCCTGCTGTATCTTTGCCTTCAAGCTAAAAATCTACTTTAACTGAAGTGGTGGCTGTATGGGGTCTTTTGGGCTGGCTTGAAAGTTTTCTTTCTCACCTGCTTATAGTACCAAAGCCTGGGAGCAAGATTGTTGTCATCACCAACTGCATTTCCTACTTTGTTGTTAATTTAAAGCAAATCTTTTGCATTGTCTAGCATATCTTTGCCAGTATAAACTGTGATAGTGCTCTATTTTTTCCCATCTAGCTGGGAATAATAAATGACCTGTTTGAGGTGATACCCTGTGGCCTGGGCCAGCTCTGTCCCTGCCCTTGGAGCCTGTGCTTAGCTGTGTGGGGTCTGGCACGAGCCAGGAGGAGCTGAGGGATGATGAGGCAGGTCGTGTATGCACCTGATGTGAAGGCACACGTAGCTGACGACGTAAGGAGTGAGTGCAAAAGAGAGGATCAGTGTGTATGTGTAGGATAGAGACGTGTGTCTTTAAATGCAGTGGGATAACATATTCCCTTGGTATCGTGTGTTTCAGAGCAGAGGCTTATTGACTCAGGTGCCTGAAGTAGCGATGCCTTGAAGCAGGATTTCCTTTGGGAACAGTCGTGTGAAAGGGCAAAGGGGGGATGATTGAAATTGAAACCCTCAGACCCTGCTGAATTACTTTTTCATTTTTTTAAGTGGGACTGTATTACTGAAGGAACAAACATTTACCTCTCCCTGGATCTCTAACTACTGCATCCCCCCCTAGGATAGATGAGAGATGAGAGGTGACAGGGGGAAGGTGCTGTGTGTGGCGTGAGAATTGTCTGCAGTTGGGGCTGCTGGGTACGGAGCAGATGTTCTTGTTGGGGATGTGGTGCCTGTTGGCTGCTTTTCCCCTGGACTGCTGTAGCGAATCTCACAGTTGTACATGAAATGCACAGTCACAGAATTACATGTCAACATCATTGACTGATATGCTGCTTTCCTCAAAGGAGGGGTCTGGTGTGAGAAGTCTGAAGTGGTAGTTCCCAGTGTCAGTGTAGGACAGCAGCTGATGGCTGGCTGACAAGCAGGCAGTCTTCTCATGGGGACAGGATTTCCCAGACAGGAAGTTTTTCATGTTTTATGTCAAAAGTGTTTGTTTGTTTTAAAATGTTTGTTTATTTTTTGTTTGGGTTTTTTATTATGGAGAGACTTATAACGCAATGTCAGAATGCAAATACCAAGGTAGTCCTCAAAAAGGTTTGCCCTAGGCAGGCTTGAGAGACTTCAGGCTCAAAGTACTTTTCCTTAAGAGACTGCTAGAGGACTTCCTGATCTACTGATGTATGTTTGACTTATTTTCTCATCGTGGACTCTCTTGTGTGAGAACTGTCACATGGCTGCTTTTCAGAGCTTGGCTGTCTGTTTGCAATTATTCTATAGCAGCATAAACATGTGCAGAATCTGTGTGTTCAGTCCCAGTAAGGGATGGCTCTAGCACATTCCTTTTCAAATGATAATTAAAATATTTGTGTTACAGAAAAAATCAGAACATCTGATAGCCCTATAACATGTTTATATGTAACATTATTTTCAGTCTGCGGGGATCTGTTTCCATTCCTTGTGGATCCTGTGTCTTCCTCTCATTTTTATGGCCAGGAATTGACCAGGAAAATCTTTCAGAATTGTGATTTTTGAATACATTGGTTGAGAAGTGCCTTCTGGCAGTGAATCATTGCTAATGCTGCCAAGCTGCTGCAGACCTCATTGCACAATGTCATTAATAGTCAAAGAACTCTTTAGAACTCTTTATAACCAGGCAAAGATTTTACAAGGTGCAATGATTCTTACCTTTACTACTCTGTTAATTGTGTCATACTTGCTAACAAACTGTTGTTTCTGCTTTCCTCTGTAAAGTAAAAGGAATTGTGACAAAGAGTAGGTTGTTATCCTTGTCAGTACCATGAAGGAGAGCACTGCAATATTGACAGCGATGCTGATATCTGAGCACAGAGGAGTTTACTGTGATGACCTTTTGCTACCTGAGTCCCTGGATTGCAATTCCAGATGGGGATTCAAATTCGATGTGCATGTGGCAGATTTTACTTCCAGCAACATGCAGGATCTTCATCTTCTTGACAAAGGAGAGCACGATTCAGCTGTTTCTCCTGCCCCAGTTGGTGCTGCACTTCAGTATGTGCAGAAAGATGGAAAATGGGGGGGCCAAGGAGGTGCTGTGGGCAGACGGTGGGTCTGGGCTGGCTGTCCCTGCGCTGTGTGGGGCAGGAGGTGCTCGGTGCCGTGTGTGCTGGTGGCACTGCTGCTCTGGGTTGGGTCCTGTTCAGGTTTTCTCCAGCTTACAGACCAGAAAGCACAAGCACTTGCTGCCTGCAGCTGAGCACTCTGCCCCCCGGTGAGCGGCCACACAAGGACCTCATACTGGCTTCCAGACAGGGGGAAATAGCTGCTGTTTCTCTCCTCTGTTTTTTTGTTCATCTGTGTGATGTAGGTAATGCACACTGAAGCCTGGAGTTTCCTCTGTCAGGGAAGAGGCCGCAAGCAAAAGTTTATAGGTGTTATGCCAAAGGAACATCCTGTTTTGTTACTTGATCAGCTCTGATTCCACAGTCCACGCTGGGTGTGCTACAAAGTGTGATGTGCCTAAAGTCTGACTCTAAGGAGTAAAAGGCTGGAGGGATTGCTAGGAGGGAATTGAAAACAAACTGAATGTGTAAAACCTGAAGGCTGCTGGGTCAAACAGCCCTTCATGTAATAGGAAATGCCAGAGCTTATTTATAGTTATGTGCTGGGTTGACCCTGGCTGGAGGCCAAGTGCCCACCAAAGCCACTCGTATCACTCCTCTCCTCAGCTGGACAGGGAAGAGAAAATACAGTGAAAAGCTCATGGCTTGAATTAAAGACAGGAAGAGACCACTCACAATTACTGTCATAGGCAAAACAGACTCAGCTTGGGGAAATTAGTTTATTACTGGTCAAATCAGAATCATAGCATACCAGGTTGGAAGGGACCTCAAGGATCATCTAAGGTCTGACCTTTCTTGGCAAAAGTATGCTCTAGACAAGATGCCCCAGCACCCAGTCCAGCGAATCTTGAAAGTATCCAACACTGGGGAATCTATCACTTCCCCAGGGAGATTATTCCTTTGGCTGAATTGGAATTGTACCCATTAACCCTCAACTTTTCCAAGTGACTTCTTGTAAAAAGGGAGTCTCCATCTTCTCTCTGCTGCAGCAGCGCAGTGGTCACTCACACTGAACTTGGTGTCCACCAGGTCCCTTCCCACAGAAGGGGCCCTAGCTGGGTCGATTCCAGCTGGTGCTCCACACCTGGATTCTGTTTTCCCAGGTGCAAGACTTAACAGTTGTCCTTGTTGAACTTCGTAAGGTTCTTGTTTGCCCGCTCTTCCAGCCTATCCAGGTCTTCCTGCAGTGTGGTTCTCCCTTCCCAAGTGTCCACTTCCCCACTCAGTTTGGTGTCCTCAGCAAACTTTGTCAGGCTGCACTTCTCCACCAGTCTATTCAGGAATGCACAATTCCACAAACTTTCCCAGGTCAATCCACTTGTACAGCAGTGGTTTGAGAAGTGAAAATGTGTGTGCTCAGGAACTGGGCTGAGAGAGACCTGCTGGGTTCACAGGTCCATCAGATTCTGCATAGTCTAGCTTCTAAACAGACCAAAATAAGGTATCAAAATGTATTTTTAAAAAAATCTTGGTGCTTAGTCACCCCATCTCTTGCATGTTTAATTCGCTCCTCTTTCGTCTGGTTTCTGGGGACAGAACAGGAGCCAAAATAGTCCCTGCAAATTGTGTGATATGATTGTCTTTTTTGCTTGTGAGGTTGTTAAAGTGGAAGGAGCAGAGAGCATGGCTGGAATTTATAACTTGTGACTCTCTTCACTGAGAACTGGAATTTTCAAAGCAAATCTCTACAAGGGGACTGTGTTACTGTGACTTCTCGTGCAGTATAAATGATGTTTCTTTCAGTTTACATCAAACAGAGTTGCCGTTGCTTCCCGATCCAGTGGAAGCTCTGGTAATTGCTTTTGTAGGTTCCATTTATAGGTCTGATTTCTATGACTAAATTTAATTACTTACAGCTGAATCCAGTCAAAGTAATAAGTTCAAAATAACCTCTGTCATGCTGCCGTGGAAGCAGATTGTTCCCAGAAAAAGGCAACTTCCTAGTTGTTTCATTTTTCAAGAGAAGAGTTTTTAACTTTCACCTATTTGTTGCCCGGTTAAATGAAGAATGGAGCTTTGCAGGACTCTCCCACTCAAAGCTGTGGGCTGCGGTGAGGTTCCTTTGTCCTGCCTAACAGCACTTGGAGCATTTCCTCATACATGAGTTTTGCATTCCATGCAAAGAAATGAGGTGTTCTACTCTGCAGGTCTGTGCAGCTGGAGCACAGAGAGAAGTGACTTGGCCAGGATCCCCTTGAGTTGGTTGTCTTCAAGGCCCAGCACTGCTGTCAGGTGAGCACATCACGTGTCCTGTGCTTACACTGGCTGGGCTCTGAGCCCCCACTTGTGAGATCCGTGTGCCTGATGGGACAGAGATGTCTCCAGCTGCTGAGGCTTGGTCTTGCTATGCCTCTGTTTGAGGCACTTCTTGTCTTGGAGAAGTTCTTGGTTCCAGTCTCCCTTGGGTTCCTGGGCAGCGCTGGTGTGTCCTTTACCTCCAGCAGCCGTGGTAGCATGCAGGTGTGGGCTGCTGTGCCACAGAGGGAACATACAGCATTATAGCTTCAGAAAGCATTAAAAATACATGAAAGGAATCACGTAGTGCATGTTCTCATTTCTAGGTTGTACTGAGTCACAAATAGGTGGGAATGTGGGGAAGGGCTTTGAGGACAGTCACTGCATGCCTGCCCTGCTCCTCGCATGGGCTCCAGGCTGGCTGTGGCCAGAATCACCTGCAGGTCTGCAGGGACCTTGTGTTGGACCCAGTGTAAAGGTTGTGATCTTGTACAGTGATGTCCTTCTTGACCTGTGGCACCCTGATTGGAAGTACATCTGATGATGTGTGATGAGAAAGAACAGATGCCTTGAAAGATTGCCATGTAGTGAGAGAAAAGCTTGGAATTATTTACTGAAGTGTTAACAAAGACGTAAAGGATGATGTTCTTGTTTTTCACTTTATTATGCAAGAATTAAATGAAAGACTCCTTAACTGATCTGCAGAAAAAGCTGCTGCAGGACAGTGCAGGGACATAGTAACACTGGTGCAGTTGTGGCAGTTGTACCTTTCCTTATGTCTCTGTTTCTATCCTGCTGGACACCCGCTGACTCCGAGCTGCATTTTCTGATGTTCATATGATATTAGCATGATTGATCTGGGGCTGGCTGTCTTTCTTCTGTTGCATATGCATGAGTGCACACACGTGCTCACTTAAGTGAATTTGATTTCTTCGTTTCTTGTCTTTTGCCTTTGTCTGACACATTGTCATTTAAATGACCAGTTCTTTCCAGACTTTTAATTCTCACTTTTCATTTCTTTGTAAAACATTTCTCCTCCCTTTTTAGCACCTAGGCATAGAGTGGGAACACTCTGCGGTGTGACCGGAGGGTCTGGCACGGCCCTTCGGCACTGGATGGCAGAGCTGAGCGGTGTGCAGGGTCTGGGGGAGCATCCTGAAGGTGTCAGGTTTGGAGAAAGAAAAGGAGCTTCTCCTGAAAGACATGTGAAATCAGTGATGATCAGTTAACAGAGCAGACCAGGAGATCTCTGAGGGAAAATTATTTTGTATCTTATAAATGAATGGGCATAAATAATATCTCAGGAAATTTACTGCAATTTACTCTAGACTTTTTCATTTAAATGATAGAGATTTTTAAGAGAAACAATGGAAAACATTTATTGTCATGAAAGCCAACAGAATATGTGCAAGTGTAGTTGTATTACATTCATTTTTTTTCCCTCAATCTGTTACAAAACTCCTGTCAGTATAGACAGAAAGGGGAATTCCTCGGTGACTGCTTGCCTTTTCCTCTGGGAAAGCTACAGGCGTGCAGCTCTGCTTTTGAATGCTGCTCTTTCTTCCCAGGAAGATGCTCAGGGGAATAGCTCAGCTGGGAAGGATTCCTCTGTCATTTAAAGGATGAACTAGGAGGTAATTACTCATGCCACTAGGTCAGTCGGTATTGATGAGGGCTGCTTCAGGATGTTAATATGTGGGTAAGCCTTTGGTGGTTGAGAATTGACTTAAATCCTTCAAGCTTTGTTGTGTGTGAGGCGCCTGTGTGTTCATATTATCTAAAGCAGATTTATAGGAAAGCAGATTTCATGGACAGATTGAGCTGTGCTCTTTGATCCCATCATGGGTGGTTGGGTGTGGCAATTGTGAAATTTCTCTTGGAAATGCAGTGATTTGTACCTGCTGCCATACAGTTATTGATTAAACAGGCTGGGTATGGATTGCTGCACGTGTGCCTGGCCTGCTAAAAATCTGAAAAATGTGGGAAAAAACCCCCACTAAAAATAACCCATAAAATCAGCTGTTAAATCTGAGTCCACATAACTACCTGGCAAGTTTCTAATGATGGTTGGACAAAGGCTGTGCAGTGTTCATTGCCTGGTCTGGTGAGCGAGTGGTATTTAGTGCCACAGAGCTGGGAGGGAGGGGAGGCTTCAAGATAGTGTGGACAGGAACAGTTGTTCTGCTGCTGGGCATTGTGGATGCTGGGAAGAATATGCATGAGCCATTGGAGAATGCCTTGTTGCCAGTGATGCAGACGCTGTGCTCCAAGCAGCTGCAAAAGAACAGGGAAGCTGCCGTGGAATTCTGATCCAAGTGCCTGCATGAGTGTGCTCTCGCAGTTGTACCCTGTAGCAGGTCTGTCGGGCCGTGCCTGCCCCGTGAGCTGTGAAGGGTTTGTGCTGCCAGATGTGGATATGGCTCATGGCAACATGTGATGGCAGGACAGGCTCAGGGACGTGACAGCAGGCAGCAGACAGAGCTCCCAGCTCTCTTGTGCTGAGGAGCAGCACCCAGGAGAGGTGATGCTGAGCCACACTGAAGCAGGTGCATAACCTGTGGGGCCTCATACACAGGGCATGACTAAGGGGTCATGCTTTTATCTGGGCTTAGTGTTGGCAAGGGTGAGTGGGCTGAGTTTTGGTCACCTCTTCCCTCTGGACCCTGCTCATTAGTCTGTTCAGACCCATTCAAGTGTCTTGAAGTGTTCTGGACCATCATTAGCTTTGAGTGAACAGCTGATGACCCAGTACTGACACAGGGATAAATTATTCAGTGTGTCTTATTTGGGAATTCAGAGACTTCGTGATGAAAACTACAAAACTGTTATTATGTGTCTGACATTCTGAGATTTCATCTCTGTGTCTTCAATTATTCACTAAGCCTGCTTGTTCCCCTCCCGGCACCCTGACGGGGCTGCAGGCTGGTGGCAAGCAGCAGGCAGTGCTTTCTGCTCTTTGTTCTCCTGCTCTCTCGTGGTACCTTGTGGAGGAAATTTTCCTGCTCACTGTATTAAACCTCTCGCCCAAGGTTGTTCAAATTTGTATAGTTCACAGACAGGGAAGAGTCTGTGGCCATCTGTATTGCTGGAGATTTCTTAGCAAACTGTAATTATTATGAACTTTCTCCTTCCCTAGAGACACAGTTTTCACTGTGGCTGTGTTTATCCTGCACGAGTGCTGCAGTGGGACAGCAATGACCTGGTTGTCAGAACATCCTCTTGGAAATGCCTAAAGAGAGTCCAGCGGAAGAGGAAGTTGCAAAAAGCAGTTAAGGAAGGGTCTGTCCTTGGGAGCAGAGCCGGGGAGTTCTGTGCCAGTGGCGTGTGCCTTGTGCTCGGGGTTCTGCCTGTGCTGGGGGGCTCCCGGCTGGAGCAGAGCTGGAGGCACAGCAGCCGTCAGCACAGGGCGTTGTGTTGTGGAACGACAAACAGACCCTCAGAGCTGAGAGACCCTCACGCTGTTGGTTTTGTATGGGCAGTTACTGTGTCTGTTAGCCAGGAGAGAATTAACACTCCAAATGATTCTGCTGCTAAGCAGCTCCAGTAAACTGGGATGTGGTGTCCTCTGTACCTGTCCCCTGTCTCAGCTGTGGTCCTGGGGCAGGGCAGTGCTCAGCTTTGTCCTGCAGCGTTCCCAAACTGTGCCTTCAGAGCTGCAGGCCCTCCCTCTTGGCTGAGCATGTGCCCTCATATTTGTACGTAGGGAAGCTTTTCTGCCACCTGACACCTGCCTGTATCAGAGTCCAGATGTAATGAGTTCCTCTTAGCTGGAAGGAACTGTGACACATCAACATTCCTCTTTTGTTTTGGTGTCACTGTAGCTATACTTGCGTGATTTGCAATTTCCGTACAGCCTTGATAACTTTCTTAGGAGTCCAGACTTGAGCTCTGCAGGCAGGCAAGCACCCAGCATCATGAGAGGCCCTTCTACTGAGTGTGTCAGGTACTGCAGAGCAGTGCTCAGGTATCTGCTGTGTTCCAGTGTGGGGAAGTTTTAGTCTGTAGTAGATAATTTTAGAAAAGAGAACCAAAATTAATACTTACGAACTCATCACCCGATGAAGGAGAAATTTTCTTGTGGATGTACAGAGAAATGTCTTCATTTCTCCTGGGGCTCCTAGGGATGGAAAGTCTGAATCAGGCTGGAGTCTCCATACCAAGACATGCCAAATACTTCAGAACTTAGAATATTTTCTTCCAAGCCAGGACGCAAGTAATGGAGTTCACAGGATATGTGAGAAAGACCAGAACTTGTCTACACAGGCACAGCTTTTGCTTTCTTTGTCATCACTTGGGTAATTTCAGCCAAAAGAAGAACAGAGAGAACGCTTGGGGAGGGAACAGAGCCTGCCCTTTACTGGCTTGCTGTGGGCAAAGAACTGAGGCATGGTTGTCATTAGAAAGCATTCAGCCTCTTAAACTCAGGTATGTTCTGTAATAAAACATTCTCTCCTGCCCATTCCAGTTATTTGAATTAAGTACAGTTGTAACTTAAAGGTTGAAGATGTTGGAATAAAGATTTCCAGGTGATGCTGCCTAGGGCAGCTTTCTCTCTGTGGAAGAGATACAGAGAGTACCTCTGCACAGAGCAGCTGCTCATGTCCTCCACAGAGGAAACCTTCTCCCAGTGCTCTCTGGTTTTTGTTGGTGCTTTTGGGTTTACAATAGACACACGTGCAATAAGTGGGGATAGTAAGGAATTTGGCACTTTTGTGAGAGTGAAACAAATCCAGTGAGTTCCTATAATAAAGTTGGAAGTGTAGCCAGTACTCCTGCTGTTCTCCTGGCTTGTAGGAATGGAAGCTGCTAAGTAGCGTTTGGAATCTCAGGTGTCGTTTTCTGTGTGATGAACAAAGGAAGGTAGATTACATTGTTTTCTGTTAGCCTGATGCAGGCAATGCAATGTTTTCTGTGTTCCTAAAGCACAGACCCTTGCTGGCGAGGGAGATTGTCCTGTTTTGGGATTGTGAAGCTGAGAAGGGCTGGGTGCTCTTCTCCTGCTGCTCCGTCCCTTCTACAAAGACATAAGTGGATCAGTCTGGTGTTCATCTCATGGCTGGTGCAAGCAGCAGTGTGAAACCCCCGGGAATCACGGTGAAAACCAGCTCTTTGTGCTGGTTCCTACTGTCTCAGATCAGTGCTGATGTGTGCGCAGAGGAAGAGTCCTCAGTCCTTAGCTATTCTGCCCTCAGTGTGGCTCCTCTGTATGAAGGATTTTACAGTGTATTAGAGCATGAAAATTGCTATTTTTGGACTTGGCTGTTGCAGCCCCACTGAAGAATGACACCTATTCTGGAGTTCATCCAAATACTGTTCTAACAACAAAACGAAGTGGTGGGGCAACTAAAATAAAGCAGATGTTTAGCAGGGAAATAATTTGCAATTGGCCAGTTTGATGGTACCTCTTGACCCTTTCAGGGCTGTTCAATAAAACTAGCAGTTTCCATAGCAACTACTAAATTACTTGGTGGTTCAGAGATCTGTGATAAAGGAGGCGAGTCATTGTAAGGAAACATGGTGTTGATGTTTCTCCCCTTTGCATTACAAGAGTAACGATCTGGCAAAATTTGCTAAATGGGACGCCCCTGCTGAAGAATTTTTCCCACGTTCACCTTGGCCAAAGAGATTTGTATGTTTAGTACGTCTACAAATTTGATTTTCCCCCTTTTCCCCATCATCAGCTCTGTCCTTGGCAGGCAGTGCTGGCTGGGTGCTGGGAGATGATGAGCCAAGAGGCAGGAGCTGTGTCTGCAGTGGGTGTGTGCTGGCCTTCTCTGTCACGGTCCCTGCTGAGCACCAGCTGCTTCTCCAGGTATGCTGCAGCTGCAGTTATCCTGTGCCATTTCATCTTACTTTTGTCTTCTGCTTTACTCTCCTGGAGATTGTACTGCTCAGATTTTTTTTCTTCTTCTTCTTCTCAAGATCGTGGCAATCTGCAGGGCCCATGGAGATGTGTGCTAGGGAAGTGGCTTCAGGGTTTGTTTTCTACAAAGCCCAGCATGGTTCTGGAGGCTCTTGGGGTGCGTTCCACGTCTATGAACATTTGGTTGTATGCAGAGCTGTTGCTCCAATGGAGTTTATCTTCTGTGTTGGGAAAACTGTGTGCGTTAAAATCCTGAAATGCCTGTTTAAAATATTGCAATGCATTTGTGACACACAAATCAACATCTGCATCTGATGCTGATCAAAGTTTATCTGACTTTCAGCAGTTAGGGAGGTTTTGAGTCACTTGGTAAAGTAAGCCATGGTTGTCAGAAGGTTGTTAAATGATCTCTTCTGTATCTTGATGTCCTTCAGTGGGGACAAGAACATTTCCAAAACAACCCTAAATGCTTTTCAGGTTGGCAGCAATCAAACAGCAACTGAAACCAGGCCGAGTTGCCATGGATAATTGGAAAGTGCAAGATGCAGGGACTTTACAGGTGGAGAGTGAAGCCAAGACAGTACAGTCTTCGGGATGGAGGAAGAGCGCCTGGATTTGGAGAAAAGTATTAAATTTACAATTTAAATCATGGTTCTTCTGAGCATGGTAAAAGGTGTCTTTTTTTCTGCAATTTCTGAAAGAAGTTGTTTGGCCAGAAATTTTACCAAACTCTGTCCCTGTTTACTTGTGGATGAACTGTAGCAGATACTGCAATGTCGGCCTTAGAACACGAGAGGCTGGTTCTGCCTTCCGTGTGCTCTACTTGGGCACTGAAAGGTTGGTTGTTACTCTAGAGCACTTTCCTCTGCTCCTGGCTCGTTCTTGCTGTTAAATAAGGCTTAAGAGTTGTGGCTGATAAAGACAGGGAGATTGTCTGCTGGCATGTGCTGTTAGGGAAGGAGAAGGATGTTCTCTGAAGAAGGGATCCAGGATGTAGCTGCTGTTTCTAGAGTGAGCGTGAAGTGGATGAGAATAGAACAGGGATAAGCTCTGTGAAAAGCTGAACTGTTAACTTCAACTAAGTAAGCAAGGGTTTGTCTTTCTGTTTACTAACTCAGTTCCATTTGTTTCAGGTGGGCAGGTGATCTGTGCACAGAATCCCACTGGCACATAGTGGAAGAACAATTAATAAGAATGATTAAATGCTCTTTGGATAAAACAAGGCAAGATATTTTACACAAACACACATCCCTCCTGTTTTTCTCTGTAGGCTCAATGGGGCTTAGAGGAAACTTCCATTTTCAAGTAGTAATTTCCATCTTTCTCCACCTGTAAGGGGCACCTTGGAAACAGGTAGAAGATAAAGAAACAAGGCTGCAGAGACAACAAATCCATTATGCTGATTCTGACAGTGGTGGTTCAGGTACCAGCCAGGTGTAGGACTGTGAAGGAAAAGTGTTACCTGGAGCGCAGCTTTAACTTCAGGAAAGCAGGAGTTCAGCTCGTGTGGCCAGCAGCAGTATTTATGCATGTGCTGCATGTGTTCTGAATTAAAGCACATTCTTCCCTCTCCTCACATTCCTGAAATCCCACAGCAGAGATTTGTCCGTGTTTTTCTCTAAAATTTGGCTATAAAGCAGTTACAAGGGGAGAGGACAGATTCAACCTGGTGCTTGGCCCCGAGAAGCTGTGGCAGCTGTTCCCACATTCCCTTCCTTCTGTTGGTTGATTGCATGGCACTGGTCGGCTGCAGGCCCAGCTGGCGTGGGCGGCCACGAGGGGCAGTGGGTCTGGCTGCCCAAGAGGTGTTCTGCAGACTCAGAACAGCATGATTAAATGCATCATAGGTTATTCCTGCTGTTTCTGGCATCGTCTCCTGATCTGGCAAACCAAGAGAGCATTATGGAAGAGGTTTTTCTGTGTGTTTGCCTTTCCTGCCCCGATGGCCAGCTGTCCAGGGTCTGAGGATGACAGCAGTATGAAGGTGGTTTGAATTTCCTCCCCTGTGTACAATGGGAGCTTTTGTCTAAGACCGAGGAGTTATTTTCAAGTTTTCCATGTTTGTTTGACAGTAATTTTCTGCTCCGAGTTCTTCTGATGCTGTTCCAGTTTTGTTCCTCTGTCTCTGTTATCCAGTTAATGTTGGCCAGCATGGCGCCATGTCCGTGAGTCTGTGGTGGGAAGTTCGGTGGCAGAGGGACCAGGTGAGCCCTGGCAGGAGGGTAACACAGGTTGGCCTGTGATGGCAGCAGGACTCCTGTGGAAACAGGAGTGGGTGTACAGGGCGAGGCACAGGAGCCCCTGGGCAGCCGGGGGGAACATCCCAAAGCCAACATAGTCTCTGTTCCTTGTGGGCCAGAGGATCATCCATGCAAATGTTGTCTGCTACACATATGACCCTTGAAAGGGTGCCTCTGCTTCCGAGAGAGGTGGGGCTCCCAGATTTCTGCTGAGCTGTCCATGTGTCCTGAGACAACCGGGTGACCATGCGCTCTGAGAAGGGCCCCCATGTGCGAGGTAATTCCCCAGTCCTGGCTGGTTTAAAATATTTATAAAACATACCATCTGCCCAGTAAAGACTGTAGTATGGGCTACTAAGTTAAATCATATTCCAGAAACATGAGCTCATACTTCAGACTGACAAGTGCCTGTGGTGAGACAGGACTGAACTCCCGTGGCTGCTGCTTCCCTCCCACTCTTGAAAGCATTGCATATGAGAGGCACTAAGGATCAAAATGCTTTATTGCCATGGATTCTGCTGGGAAAAATAGTATGAATCCAATGTATGAGCATGAATACCAGAGGCTGCCACAGATGCCAGTACAGAAGTATTTGCCTAGATGCCGGGTCCAAAAAATTAAAAGTATGTTCTAGTAAGAAAAACATTGAGTTGTCTTGTTTTCCTTTACTCAGCTTGGGTTTATTTAGTAAAATCTTAGAGGTCCCATTTGTATTCTTACATGCTCACTTTGTACTGTATTTTTTGTCTTCATTGGATGTTTTTTATTAATTATGAGCCAATTACTGTTGCCTAAAACAGTTCTTGCATATTAATATAAGAAGAGTTAATAAAAATTTCAGGACCCCTCTTGATATTGGCCATTCAATGATGGCATTTGCATTTTAATCCTATTTCAGGTTCCACAGGAAAATCTAATACTCAGGGTCCAGACAGTTATCTAGGTGGGATCTCAGATGATTAGGATCAAAAAATGAATAAGCATGTTTGTGTTGCCTGGACACTGCAGTCGTCAGTCCAGTGGCAGCTCCTAGTAGGACAGATAGAAGTTCTCCTTTTGCATTAAATGGGCTATAATAAACACAGATGGAAAATACTAATGTGTACAGAAACGACACAGGTCAGTAAATTGAGCAGAACAAATAGGGCTTGTGCTTGGAATTGCAGAGAGGGGCTGTGCCTGGAGGGGCAGATGCTGACCCTGCTGCAGATTGGCCACTAATCGAGGGGCAGGACCATCTCTGTGTTTTTCTCCTGTTCATACAAGTTTTGTAAAATTAAGCTGAGGGTAGAGAAAAGCACTAAAAAACTATGTTCCAGCCATGAAAACATGGAGTGCTCTGAAAAGCAAGGGGTAAAAAAGGCAAGTCTGCAAAGTTCAGGGTGGCAAAACCTGAACAAAATGGGAAGCCTTGTTACCCTTCGGATGGGTGCCGTGCTGGGGGTGATGTCACTTCACCTCACTGGAATCTGTCCTGAGGCCAGCAGTGTGAGCAGCTTCTGTCACAGGGGCAGTGTTCTGGCTTGGAAGTCTCAAGTGCCAAATATATTTTGCCAGTTAATTACTTAGAATAACTTATTTTTGCTTCCAGAACAGCAACAGTGCTGTCAAAGGTATTATGGATACAAAGCACTAATTATCCCTTGTCGTTCCTCCTTCCCTTGGCTGCACGAAATCAGTAGCCCGTGGAAGCACGGCTGGTTGTGCAGCAGGCTGAGCCCACCTGGCCGTGTGGGCCCACATGGGGTCTGATTCCAGAGGTGTGCAGGAATGCTCACTAACAGCCTCTCCAACGTAGTACTGGGGCCTTGATGAGATCAGCGGCTTGGTAGATCTGCCTTGTACCTTTTAATCCTCTTCCCTTCCCAAAAGGCTCCTGCTCACAGAGCTGCATCCCTGCTCTCCATGTCCTTCCGAGGGCAGTGGATGGGCTGTGCAGAGCTCATGCTGGAGGGGTGGGTGCAGATGCTGGGAACCCCTGGCACACTGTGACTCTGGAGATGGGAACAGCAGAGCCGTGTCCGTCCTGCTAAGACAAGGATAGGAGAAAACATTTCCCATTGAGGGAGATGCATCTAGTGCCAAATTTCAGCTGAGAGCGAGGCTTTTTTCTTGCACGGTGCTTTGTTCCTGGAAAGTGTGATACAGAGACTGAAAAAATGAAAGAGATGGTTCCAGCTGTTTGTATTACACTGAGGATGCAGAGCACCAGGGTTAGAAAACACCTGCTGTTCCTGTCTTGTCTTTAGTGAAACATTGTCCTCTCCTTGCTTTAATCTTCTTAAAAGGAATTGATCATTTTTTCTTACTTGGGATCACTGGAAAATTAATGTAACTGTTGCTGTAGAGTGAGCACTGTAGTATCTTCACATAATGGGATTTAAAATTTAACGCTCACTCAGCATGGGAAGGCTCTGTCTGTGTTGGGACCGGGAGCCGCTCCTTGGCTCACTCCTTCAGCTGCAGCTGCTGGCTCCCTGCCTTCCCTTTTCCTCTCCTCTTCCAAAGGGTGATTCTCACCGTTTCCTCTTTGCAGATTTTTTCCCTTGATACAGTGTCTTCATTCCAATGCTAAACTAACTTGTGAATGCCTCTTGGGGAGGAAATAGGTGATGTGAATGCTTTTTATTTATTTTGTTAAAGGTCCATGGGGAACACAGTGTGTGGAGAGCCTTCTGTGTATGCTGGAAACTGGAGGAGAAAGGAAGGAAGGAAGGAAGGGTTTTTTTGCAGGAGAAAAATGGGCCAAAATCTTCCTTTCAGTTATGATTAATAGGTTTTTCTTTTGGGCTTTGAATATTGTGTTTGTATTCAAATTAAGTGGCTTCCAGGGGGGGTTTCCAGGAATACATATGGGGAGCGGATAAAAACCCCTTCCATAAAGGACGTTCAGAATGTGCGGAACTGAACTGCACGTTTGTGGGTCTTGCTCTGTCTTGTCTCCTCCTGTCACCTGGAGCCTGTGCAGGGCTCAGAGGATGGGGACTCTCCTTTCTCAGCTTTTGGGATGTGCCAGTGAAGCACAAGGTGCTGAAGAAGCTCACACAACACGTGGAGCTCTGTGCTGGCGGCTGCGTGTCCGTGCCCTTCTCCCAGAGAGCTGAATCAGACAGGCACGGCTGCCCTGGACCAGCCTTGTGGGCTGGAAAGGTCCCTGTCAGAGGCGTGCTGTGTCAAACTCCCTCTGTCATCAGGCAGTAAAGAAAGTAATTAAATGGTAATTCTGAAAAAAAAAAAAAAAGGGACTTAAAAGTGTACAGCATGATTTAGGTGACAGGCTGCTCGCTGCTGGGAGGGCTCACGCTTGGTGGCTGCTGCACGTTGTTAGTTCTTTGTATTCTCTTTGATTTAAAGCTTCATGCTCGTAATCTAATTAACACTGAATTAGGTTTCCAGTACAGTGGCTTGTTTGGTTCAATAAGAACACATTTATACTAAAGGTTAATGAAAAGAATTTTGCTTTCATCAAATTTATTAAAAGGGGCTCTACAATCAAGACTTACTAATGGAAAAGAGATTAAATATTCATGTCTCTAAATTTCTCGCATCATTTTTGATTTTCCTTAGTCTCTGCCTTCCTGGATTGGATTCTGAAAGTGCCTGAATGCTTTAATAAAATACCAGTTTGGAAATTAACTGGAGGTTTGTCCTGTTTAAATAAAAAGACTCCCACAGATGTATACCTAATGTATCTTGAGCACAGGTCTCTGCTACTACGGATGGAGAGAGAGAGTGGTGGATCTTAGCCATGAGATCAGTACTGGGAGCCAATCTCAAGGAGCAGTATTGGTTCTTAAAGCACTTTTAAAGAAATGCAAATAATATTTTATCTTCTTTATTTGTACTATTGAAATAGGCTTGAATGAACCCAAAGTGCACATCAGAAAGATATTAGCTGGTCATGAAGATAAAACCTGAATAATGGCATCCAAGGTGCTTGAAGAGTCAAGACCTTTATATAACACAGTGTCCAAATGTGTGTGCTACAAATACTGGAATGCTTTGAGCAAATATTGGATTGTGTTTCCGTGGTCTCTTTCCCAGTAGCTCCCAGGCAGTCCTGGATACCCTTTGGGCCAGGGCTTTGCCCCTGTGTGTGAGCAGAGCATGTGTCTGAAGTTCCTGCTTTGTATGTCGGTTCCTTGTGTCCCAGTGTAGGGAGGTGTGGGAGCTCTGTTTGGGAGTGCTTTGCAGCTCTGTGTTGATGTTGTTGCTGGTGTAGAAACAGAAATACATGGTGAGAGGAGATACAGGTTACTTTGGGGGTGTTGCACATTCCCTTAAAGGGTTTCCTGGGAAAGAAAGAAACAAAGACACTGCTCTTGTAAACAGGTTCAGAATTATGAGTGTCTGGCCTCAGTCTGAGAAGCGCATGTGGATCTGTGTACAGGGGGGGGTGTGTATATGTGTGTGTGTGTTTGTATTTAAAGTGCACCAAGCAAGTGGGGCAGTGCTGGGCAGTCTTGAGAACGAGCATCTGGTTATAAGTAGTTAAGAATAAGTATTTGGCCAAGTCCAAGGGGAAAGCTTTGCCTTACTAGTAGTTACCAGCCCTGGTCTCCAGAACAGATCAGAGGCCTTTCAAAGGCTGAGAAGGTGATCGAAGTGAGAGGGGTCCATGCTGGGGGCAGCCACAAACCAGACTGTGGTGTTGGGTGGTTTTGATGGTAGCCAGAAGTCAGAGTGTGATGGTGTAGCCTGGTGTCCACCAGCATGAGGTCAGGGCAGCTGTGTTATTTGTGAATATTTGTGACGGGTCAGTGATGGGCATTCCTGTTCCCTCTGTTCCTCAGGCATACTTCCGACAGGGCGTGGCCCTGCAGTACCTGGGACGCCATGCGGATGCACTGGCCGCCTTTGCGTCGGGGCTGGCGCAGGATCCCAAGAGCCTTCAGCTCCTGGTCGGCATGGTCGAGGCCGCCATGAAGTCTCCCATGCGAGGTAAGCACTGGGGGGGTTCTTGGAGGTGGTGACCTCCTGCTGAGGTATCGGAAGCAGGAGTTCCAGTCCGTGGGTGATTCTGACAACATCCTTGGATGGGAGAACTTGCAGGCCTGAAGGGAAAGATTTTAAGATTTGGCTTCTCTGCTGAGTCAGGAGAATTCTGAGAACAGCAGGAGGAACAAAAACTATCCTTCTGAATGAGTGGGATAGCAAGATGGTGATAGCCAGCTTGAGGGGCACTGGAGATAAACCGGGTTTGTATAGCAGTTCCCATGGAGTCCTTGCTCGTTTGTCCTTTCTCCAGTATCAGTGCAAACAGAGGCATGTGGGGCTGTGGCCCTGGCTGTGCTGTTGCTGAAACAACTTCCCACAATGTTTTGGTGCTTGACTGTTTGGAACAGGGCATCTGAAGTGCTCCAGGCCAGTGTTAGCCCAGAAGAGCACATCAGCAGCTTTTCTGTGGTACTAGTGTCTCTCAAAACACAGCATTCCAGAAGGAAAAAAGGCTGCTCTGCTAATTCCCTTCTGTTCAGGCAGTATTTGAAATCACAGGGACCTTGAAGCCATATGAGCTGTGCAGTGTTTTGCCTCTCTTTAAAAATGTCCCTATTTCCAGGATTTTTCTCTCTAGAGGAAGGAGGTCATCTCCTCTTTGCTCTGTTTCTCTTGCAGGCTTTGTGTTGCAATGTCCTAATGCTGTTATCCAGGAGGGAACATGGCAATTCTTGTCCTCAGCAGATGGTGCTGGGGGCTGCAGGGTTTAGGAGCCAAGAAGCACTGAAATGAAAAAATATCCCCGTTGGTGTTTCCTTTTTTGCATCCTCCAAAATGAATTCATCTCGAAATTTCTGTCCTATATAGCAGTTACCTTGTGAAGGTAATTTCATTTGCTACCCAAAGGTACTGAGGCTGCTGCTTAGCATGCAGGTTATGTATTCTGTGTGAGCATCCCCAAATTTGGCTGGATGATCCCTGACCCATTTCCCTGCAGCTGTACATCAGCTGTGCTCCCTGCTGCAGTTAGACCAGTCAAAGCAGCTGAGCAGGTCCAGTGCTGTCATTCCAAAGGAGCACCATCTCCTGCCAAAGAAGACCTTCTTTCTCTCTTGGCATACATCGTGTGCTTTGGGTATCTGCACAGGCACAGCCTTTGCAGATGTTCAGCTGAAAGTTTGTGCTGAAGGAGCAGAAACTGTAATGCTCTTAGACACTGCTGGTGGCCCATTTCCAGTTTCCTACAAAATTACCCAGGTGTTTTCCGTTTTCCATCTGCTGTTATGCCAGGCCTCAGAGCTCAGTATGAGACTGCTCTACATACTCATGCTTCCTTCCTGAAGTGCTTTCTGCAAGGCAAACAGCAGCTTGCCAGGTGATCTGTCTTGATGTGCCAGATCTTAGATGGTACCTTTGAGCCCCAAGCTCCTGCAATAAATCTTAGTTGAATTTGGGCAGTCTGGCCCTTAATTCGTGTGTCATTTGGTTACAAAAAAAATCAAGATGAGTTGTGAAGGTGATTTCTGATGTAAATAACTCGGTTTGTTGAGTAACTTTGCCTTTGGTTTTGTGCTTCAGAGTCCCTGGAGCCCACCTACCAACAACTGCAGAAGATGAAGCTGGACAAGAGCCCCTTTGTTGTGGTGTCTGTGATCGGCCAGGAACTCCTGACTGCTGGCCACCACGGGGCCTCTGTGGTGGTGCTGGAGGCTGCCCTGAAGATTGGCACTTGCAGCCTGAAGCTGCGGGGATCAGTGTTCTCTGCGCTGAGCAGTGCGTACTGGTCCCTTGGGAACACAGAGAAAAGCACTGGATACATGCAGCAGGACTTGGACGTAGCCAAGAGTTTAGGTAAGAATTTGCCTTTCACTCCTTGAGTACTGGGTTGGGACAGGTGGAACAAATCAAGAGCTAGATTAATGATCAGTATCTCTCTGGAACGCTCAGGTTTCTGTGGGGTTTTACATACTGCTAAATCCAATCTGAAACTCCTGAAATGTGCAGACTGCAGGTTTGTGCAGCCCTATTTGCCTGCCTGTGTGAAGGGGCAGATGATCAATGAATGCTAGGGTTTTACACGGTCTTCTAATTACCTGATGTCATGTATGTGGGAACTGCTCTTACTCCCTGTGTAAACTTATGCTCAAAACCATACATGAGTCTTAAATGAAGCCATCTGTTTTTCCAAAAATTCAATGGACAAAGGTACTCAGTCTGAGATTCTGGGGCAGTAGCCAGGGAAGGAACAAAACAAGAATGAGACAACGATGAAGAAAGAGTGTTTAAAAAATAACCAAATTCAAAAATCCCTCTCGAGTACGGTATATTCTGCACAACAGTGGGAGCATTCAGCTTCTCAGGGTGTTGGAGAGCAGGCAGATATGAGACAAAGGCCCAGTCGTGGATAGGTGGAGGACAGTGCCTGAAGGCTCAAGCCAGAAGCACTCACTGAGAGCACAGGGACTGCTCTCTTGAAGATGGCCATAGATGTTCTTTGTACATCTGAGCTAAGCTGTGCTGCAGAATTGTTTTCTGGAGAAAGCTTACATGCTCTGTGCTTGTTCCTGGGCCATTGACTAAACTTTACAGCAAGGAATAAATGAGGAGCAATGGGAAATTGCCAGGTGTTAGACCAAAGGAGAAAGTAAAACAATTCTAAAAATAAGGTCGATGGCAAGTGTAGAAGTTTCTGAAGGCCAGCAAGGAGGAGAGTTTGGCTGTGTACTAAACTGTTCTGATGCTACTTGTCACAACGTGTTCCAGTGTTCTCACTGGATGCTTCCAGCAGTGCTTGTATGAGCTAACCTGTGTTTTGTTTGCATGTGACACAGGTGACCAGACGGGAGAATGCCGAGCTCATGGTAATCTGGGCTCTGCATTCTTCTCCAAAGGAAATTACCGGGAGGCCCTTACTAACCACAGACATCAACTGGTGCTTGCCATGAAGCTCAAGGACAGAGAGGTAGGAATCGTCTTAAATAGTCTGAGCTGAGAGTCAGCACTGTGTGATTTTCTGGACAGATAAAAACATCTCAAAAAGCCTTGTCTGTCTCCCCTGTTTTACTCCAAGAAGTTGGAAGCTACGTGATTTCTCTTCCCAGGTGTCAGCTTGCCTTTTGTCAAGGAAAGTCTTTGTACCAGTAGATACAGTGTGTGAGTGCAAGGGGCAGGATGTTTGGTTTGTCTTTTTGCCTCCCTCATCTCTAGTCTCCACGGGCTCTGAGCAGGTCCTTTCACCTCCCTCTCCCTTCCCCACCATGTTCCCTCAGCACAGAGGCTCTGGAGCTCTGGGCACTGGGGGTAGAAACTGCTGCTGGGTCAGGGTCAGTCCCACACGGCTTCAGTGGAACCCTCGTGTCCTCAGTGCGTGATACAGGTGCTGCCAGTCCAGACTCTGTTAGGCTGCACCCTCAGTTGTACCTAAGTTGTACTAGAAATGAGCGAGATCCCTGTCCCCAGTGTTTGCGTAAAATACTCTTTGTATAAACACCTGTGAAAAGAAAAAGAACCTTTGCAAGCCTGAAAACAAATTGTTGTGTAGACTGTAGGGGTTGCTAGGACTGGGTCTGCTTTGCCTTGACCATTTGCCATTCAGCTCCTGAGGCATTAGACTGGGCTCCCTGCCAGTGCAGGGAAGTGGGCTGCACGGACTGAGCAGGCTGTCCCAAGGGATTTCTACCAAAAGTTCACTGTAAGGACAGAATCATATTCTAGTGCATTTTACAGGTACAAAACCTATCCCCCCCTTCAGGGATTCCTCTCTACTGTGAATGGGAAGATGGGGTCTGGTGGTCACAAGGCAGGTGCAGGGAGGGGCTAGAGGCAGCAGGCAGGTGAGAATTCATGTAAGCACAAGTAGTTTGGGGGGAGATTTAAAAAACCGAGGAAGATCAGTTTCCCACTGGTAAGTCGTGGAAAAAATCCACTTGAATTTGCTGAGTGCTTTACTGAAATATTATTTGATAAGTTGAATATCAAGTAAACCTTGGAGAAATGCATCTTTCAGTAGGTTGTGGAAGGACTGTGACTGGGGGAGGGATCTGTTAGACGCTTTCTTGATTATTTTACCAGCTGGAAAGCTTCCTGAATTATTCCTGATTTCCTTGTTTATGTTCACGCAGAGCAGAAAAGCTGTTACTTGTCATTGTTTTTGCAGTTTTCTTGATCGGGGTCCCGTTTGTTGCTGCTAACAGTGTAACCTGTGTGGCTGCAGCTCTTCCGTGGGGTTTCTGCAGCAGCAGATCCCCTGTTGAGGGGGCTGGAGGAGCTGCAGGAATGTTGCTGTGCTGGTGGAAGCACAGCAGCCCCAGAGCCCAGGCTGGAACATTTCACTGACTTCAGGCCACTGATCTAAAAAGATCCCTCTGGAGAGAGTCAGGGAATGAGGGCTAATCATGATAGTTCTTAGTTCATGACACATCTGGGCACATAATTAACAGTTATTGACAACAAGTGACTACTTGGTTTAGCAAGAAAGCTGAGCTTCTTGGATTTCCTGTAGGATGTAACCACAGGAAATTAATTTGGCGCTTTCTGATGACATCATCTTGACCACAGAGCTTCCTCTGAACAAAAAGCTGTTTTTCTTGGCCTCCTTTGCAGACATTTTTATAATGCAAATGTTATAAAGTTGCAATAGGGCTGATGTGAATTCCACCAGAAGGGAATTTGGTGTACGGCTTTAATGAGGTAATTGTTTTACCTCCGACTGTACAGAGAATTGGCAGAGAAGGTAAAAAGTGCTCGTCTGTATGGGTTACTGCTGTCTTCAGAGGGACTGTCAGGTTCTGAGGCTGCAAATGTTTGTACCAGGGGCTTCTACTGGCTGTGTCACTCCTAAACTGAGGAGGAGGTTGCAGAGGATCTGTCTGGAGCACTGAGGTCTGTCTTCCCCTGCGTGGGCGTGGAGAAGGGAAGCTGTCAGCTGAGCAAGGAATTGTCTCAGCTGTTCACAGCGACTCAAGATTTTAAACGTTTTTCTTCCCTGGCGTGGGGAGTCTGTGCAGCTCCTGTTACAAGCACTGTATGGTGCTGAGCACAGGCCGTGTGTCCAGGCAGACCATTTGCTCTTTCAGCCACTGTGAGGAGAAGTTTGGGCTGTTTTGTGATACTTGTGCCCAGAGAGAGCGTGGAGCAGGTGTAGCTGGGGTTTGGCATACCTATAGTGTCTCCAGGAGAGACCATGGGGTGTTGAACACACATTTGAATTTGGTCTGTGCAGACAAGAGAGAACACTGGTTCTTAGGAGACACTGTGAAGGGCACCATGCGACAACCATCTCAGGTAAGGGATGTGTCAGATTTTTTGACCAGCTGCAGTGCCTGGTCAAGAAATTCAGATGAGCTAATTCTCTGAGATTGTTTCTGAAAGACTTAGCAGACTTGAAAAGGCAGTTGATTCAGGAAACCAGGAATCATAAGGGACTTACTCGGTCTTCCTGTCTGTGCATTCCTTGGTTCCTGTGGAGCTCTGCAGATGACCCCTGTGCTCAGTGGGATACCATCCTGAAGAGGGTGACAACAGAAATGAGGGGCAGTAGAAGACAGGATGGTAAGCAGGACCATCTAGGAGGACAGTTGCCTCTTCTGATGGAGATGAGTGTGGAAGCCCAACACTGAGATGGTTTGATGCGGATAAAGAGAAAGTAGCAGTGCAGGTTGGTAGTCTGTCCTTTCTCTGTGAAGATGAAGCAGAGGAGATTTCAGTGTGGACTGTCCTGGCCTGCTGCAGACATTGGGAATGTGGTTGAGAATGACCTGGCTGCAGAGGAGTGAAATGTTGTCTTTATTTCCTTGCTGCTTGGTGATGCATGGATAATGAGTCACAGCCCTGTCCTACACTGGCAGCAGCAGCATCATGTTCTTGTGATGTGTTCGGTGCTCTCTGTGAGTGAAACATCAGCACACACTGTCCAGCAGTTCATGTGCTGAGGAAATAAGTGTTCTGGTATCTTGAGCTGCTGCTCTTTTTTCCAGTCACTATTTAGTGCCCTTGAAAGAGCTGATAGTTGTATAAAGAGAGGTTCCCTAAAGCAGCAGCCAAAGCACCGGGATGTGTCAGAGGAGAGGTGGCAGACGGTGTTAGCAGGGAAGACTGCATCACGTTATTTTAGCTTGTTGTCTTTTGCCTGTCACAGAAGCTGACTCTGATGAGCAGCAGAAACTTGCAGCCTGTTTCTTCTCAGAGTGGACTAAGGCCTGCACATAATGGAGGTGCAGAATGTTATGTTTGTACTCTATTTTTTAATTAATTGCTTTGTTTTTAGCGCCAGGTAACGTGATCTTCTGGAAGCCATCAGGTAACTCATGTAGCGTGTGTTGATGCCACATCACAAGCTGTGATTTAAACAAAGGTTATGCAGCTGATGAGCTATACCAGGATCAGAGGAAAGAATGCAGTAAAAATGTAAGTGTAAAAGCTGGTGATGCCTGTAACACCAGTGCCCTATGTCCCTTTTCATCGTTAGCTGCTGCTCAGGTGTGCAAAACTGTCTTGTATTTGGCGTTCTATAAGGTCAGAGTGCCAAGGTAGAGCCAGTGGTGCATTATCTCTTGGAATGGGTTGGAGTGGCCCTTTTTACTGATCGTTTGGAAGGGCCTGTGTTCCTTCCAAAGCATTTAATTTAGAGAAGTACTGCTTGAGTGTTGAAGCTCTGAGGGCTGACAAGCAGAAATGGACAGGAAAAGGAAAACTGTGGAGCCCCTTCTTGGGTCCAGTGTCCAAACCCTCACACAGGCTGTGCTTGAATCCTGCCATGCAGAGGCCGTGGACACCACAGGGACTCCGCAGTGTAATAGCTCCCTTCTCTCCTGGGCCCTCAGACGCCTTCGATTACAGCCCTGCTATTCAGAAATAGCAGTATGGCAAGATCATAAAGTAACCATCATGAAATGAATGCTTGTGTGAAAGTGTGCTGCCAGCACAGAGCTCTTGGGAAGGATGCTGCTGCCAGAAAGCCACTGGGCGCTGGCAGCTCCTGCATGTTGGCTGGTGGGCACGTTTGGAGCTGAACTGGGCCTTTCCTTAGGATGCAGGGTCCCTCTTTGGGAGTGAACAGAAGGTGCTGGGTGAGGAAGACTATTGTCTGTGCTCCTGGACTCTCCCTGGGACTGGGATGAAGATGCAGCCAAGTGCCTCAAGGCTGTTTCCTGCTGCCCCTTTTCTCAGAATTGTGGCTGAGGGAAGGGCAGAGAGTGGAGGACAGACTGTCAATGCCATCTTGCCCCTGGGTTGGCTTGTGGTGCCTAACAGCTTGCAGCAATCATTCCTGGCCCAGTTTTAAAGGGATTTCCCCCCACCTCCCTCTAGAAGCAGCTATTTGTGGCAGGAGTAGGTGCAGACCTGCTGTGGCTCAGTGCCCTCTTGTTACTGACCCTTTGTGTCTGGGGCTGCTGGCTGCTGCCCCTGGACATCTCCATGAGCATATGTGGCTCTGGGAATTCTCTGCAGCAGGCAGGTATGCTCAGTAACTGATGAGCCAGGTTTTACTGTCTCAAGATGCTTTTTAAAACAATTGCAGATGTAAGGCAGAGTTCATGTTTCCAGCTTCAGCAGATTTTGTTCAGGAAGGCTGGCTATTTGCAGAAGAAGGGCATGATGAAGATGATTATTAGAACTGGGTGGTTAAGTGGCATAGAAGAAAGGTGTTTATTAAGCAGACTCTGGTGGGTTTTCTTTGTCACCTTGCTCCGACGTATCTGTGAAGATTCTTGTGTGGCAGGGGAAACATCAGAATGCAGAAAGTCCTGTTGTAAAGAGAAACCATGGGCTCGCAGCCCAGGAGACTCCAGAAGCTGGCTGGGTGCTCTTGCTGCAGAGGGCATTGCCATGGAGCTGGCAGGGACCACTGGCCACTGTGCATCCCTGGAGGAGGAGTGTTGGCGAATATGGTTACCAGGACAGACATAATCCCTGGCTGGATTCATTTGGGAATTTGCAGATTCTGCAACTGTCTGAACATACTTTGTGAGCAGCTCAGCCACTGCTGGTTATTTAGGTTTGCAGTTCTGGTAGTTTTTCCCATTTCCCTTCAAAGCAATGAAACTCAGCATAAAGCTCCCACATTTGGTAAACTGCAGCTCCACGCTGTGCAAGTCAAAGATCAAATTTCACCTTGTTTCCAGAAGTAGATGCAGAAGGAAAGATAGATCATTCCTTTCTAATGAAATCTGTAAATTCTGTAAAGCCAAGGTTTTCTGCCCCTTCCTGAGGGGAAGGGGAAATGCTTTCCAGGTGTCCCTCCTGCCCTGCTTTGTCTGTCAAGCCACATCTTCATTTGATAGCAGACCTGTAAGGATATTCAGCTTTTTCCTTGAATTGTATCAGTTATGGTTTGGGGCAACAGAATGTGTTTAGGTTTTTTTTGTGTTCTGCTGAGTTAGATAAGAAAAAGACGGGAACACAGACTGAGTTGGAAGTGGCAGAGCTGTCCTTCAGGAGGACTTCATTCTTCCTAAAATAGGCCCTGTGGGGTCTGTGGTGGTGAAGACCAGGAGAACACCTGGAAAAGAGCATAACCCTCTACAGTGGGACTGTGAGGACAGTAAAGCAGCCAGAAACCCTGCTCCTTTGCTTCCAGAGAGGGTGGTGAGCCTCCCTGTCCCACACCTGTTCAGGCTGGTGTAGAAGGTGAGGGCAGGCTTTTCATTGTTACCAGTTGAGTCCCTGCAGCCATACCTGAGCTGCCTGGCTTCTGTGGCATTGTAGTACACTGTGCTGTGCCTTCTCTTGGCTTGGCATGGCTTAGGCCATCCTGGAAGGCTTCGGTAGACACCAACTCGCTGAAGCCCAGCAAAGGGCCTGTGGCCTCTCGTGTGTACCCTGTGGGATGGGCTGGTCAGTCACTGGTCTGTTCTCTGCAGAATTTAGCTTTGTATAGGTTCACTTGCATAGCAGTTGACCTTTTCCATTGCATCCAAGTGGCTTTCAGGTGTTTTAAAATAGAATTTCTCATGGGGTAAACTTTGTTTCTTTTTCACTATAAATCCTGAAGTGATCCCTCAGCTGCTCACTTGCCTCCTCAGCTGTGCTCCTTAACATCAGTCTCAGATGGAGTGTGGAGAATCCCAGCCATTCATGAACTGCAGCTCAGGGGAGCCCACTGCAGTGTCCCTGCCCATGGGGTGTGTGTGGCACTCGGCTGTATGGAGAGATGGTCTGGCCCTGGGTCTGCCACATTTTTCAGAAAGGAAGAATCTGAAAATCTTGAGACTGCAGTTACTTTGTTATGTTTGCAAACAATCTGGAAAATGAGGACAGGATATAAATACCTCACAAATGAGAACTGGAAATAGTCTTCAGGCTAAAGCAGTTTGTCATGCATGAAAACATTGACTAAGATGTCAGAGACAGGCTGTGGAGGCAAAAAGAGGAAAGTAGTGTTTGTTGCAATAAGCATCAGAGCTCTGCAGAAAACCAGCAGAGAAGGCACTTGCTTTCTGCTTTTTTCTGGCCCTTTTCCTCTTCTGTAGTGAAGCCACTGCTTCAAAATAATGTATTACACAGTTGTCTACCAGAAGTGGGTTATCTGCTGCCTGTAGCAATATGAACAGGAAGGAGTAAGAGGAGAATTTGCCTTATTTCTTATGGCTTTATCACATCTTACTGGAAGTAAGTAACAGATTGAGGAGTACTTTGCTAATTGCTAATCTGTACTAGTGGCTAATGCAGCCACTGCTAATAGAAGTGCAGGAATGATGACTTTAGGGTGTATCAAACAGCAAAGAGATTCCTCTTTGTGAGCTTTTTTAAGAGAAGAGTTGGGAAACTACTTGAGAGCTTTGGTTAAGAAATTAGTGGATGAAGGCTGAGTGCCAGCTGCTGGGAGAACACTTACCATATGACTTCATTTGGGAATTGTGGGTCCTGCAGGCCACTAGTGCTGCATTACAGCTCAGCCTGAATCACCTGCATGGCCGAGAGGATGAGTTCAGTGATGTGATCAGCCTTAGTAGCTGACCGTCAGCAATTGGATACGTATCAGAGAGTATAAATTTTTTACCTTTCTCTTTCTGTCTTTAGCAGGTTTTTTTAGAGTCAGCTTGACTGGATTCATATAGGTTAGTCTGGTTCAAATGTGATAGGATTAAGCAGAACAAAGGGAAATCTGACCAGTGCAGGAAATTTGGGAATGCACTAAAAGGCCATATGCTTTGTTTTGTTTGGACTTGTGACTCAAGAGGGAAATGTAATACTTCCTGAGGATCTCCTTTAAATGTCCCCATTTGACCTCCACAGCACATGGATTTTAGCTGAAAAAAATGCAGTCTTCTGGTTTTACTTTCCTCTCACAGTGACTGCAAATCCCAGCATGCTGCTGAGGCCTGGACATGGCTGCAGTAAAAGAAATGAAGCAGAAACTTTATGCAAGAGCTACGGCTCCGGGAGCAGCACTCTCTGGGTTTCCAGAGGCCCACCTCAGCCGAGGCCTTCTCCCCTGTATTGAGTCTGCAGTGAGAGGTGTCCAGCTTATGAAAAAGAGTAGCAAGGATTGGAACAAGCTGACATGCTGCTGTAGGAGTTGGAGTTTTGTTTGCCTGCACAAAGAGCTGCTCTGGGACCTGTGAGATCCAAGTTTGTGACTTGCTGGCTTATTCTCCAGGACTAACTTTGACCAGGGCATGAGTCACTCTTCAGTGTCACCATTGCAGAGGAGCTTGTGGTTTTAAATGAGGGCTTCTTTTCTTACATCACCACTAAACATGTCAAGTCAGCTATCCTCCCTTAAGTTATTGCACACAGGAGCCTTTTAGACTATGTTCAGAAAACGAACAAATTTGGGCTACTTGGGGTAAAGATACATGAACCCCAAGTGATGCTTAGGCTCGATGCTGAGGTCTCATTTAAACTGTTCCTGGGCAGGTGTGTTTCATGTGACTTCTTTATGGAATGGGTGGAGCACTGCAGAGCCCACCCAGAAAGGCAGCCCCCACCCCTGGGTCCCCAGCACTGCACAGTGAGGGGTGTTCCTCCAGCTCCCACAGTGAATGTGAACAGCCTGGTCAGTATGAGTGACAGGCAGATTTATTCTTAAGAAATGGTGTGGAGTAGTCACTGTTTCTGCTCTCCATCAAAACCCTGCTAACTTGGTCAAAACTGTTTGCAGTTCTGTTAAGGGATTAGCTCAGGTTTGGTTTTATGAGTGTTCTAGGCAGAACTGAACACCTTGCTCCTAAACAGTAATGGAAGAGGTGGAGTCAATGGATTTTCCACTGGAGCAGCATTATTTTGATCTCCAAACGAGAGGCTGAAAGTCAGTGTTCCCTTTGAAGCCTTTGGTTTCAGGAAGAATACTGACTGTGAATGGCTTGGCAGTTGAGCCACGGTGCTGTTCAGGTTTGCCTGAATTCATTTACTTTGTGTGATGCTTTTGCCATGGAACAGGGAGAATGAGAAGTCCTTTGAAACACTACCATTTTCCTGTGCAAGTACAGACAGAGTGGGCTGGGAGAGTGATTGTCAGCACAGCCCATGGCAGCCTTTATCATGAGCAGCAGGTCTCTGACACCTGCAGAGCTGTGGATTTTACCCATTAATTGAGTGAGGACTGGGACCGTCTCTTCCTGCTGTATATTTTGAGTCTTTCTATTGTGTCATTTATTCCTGGTTATTTCCCTTTCAGTTAGGAGTAGTTACAAGCTCCTTTCAGGCTTTCACATACTAGTGCTTCTGTTCCATGGCTTTGGCTTTCTTGGGGTTTGTTCTTTGATAGTGTCTCTGTAAAAGACTGAGGTCTTCTACAAATAAATTGGATTTGACAGGAGTATTGATTTCAGTGTATTTTTTTCCCCCAGGAACTAGTTACCTAAAAGCAAATCCATTCCTTCTTTCTTTGTACAGATCATGTATAAGAGGAAGATACTGCCTGCTGCTTCTTTTCCTATTTTCAAAAGCGTGGCACACAAAGGGAAAAGCTGGATGTGACACTGGCACATCAGCCTCACCTTTGAGGGAGGAAGAAAGGACAAGTTGGAATTTTGATGGGGCACCTTCTGTATTTGGGTGTAAGACTTGTCTTAGTGCATAAATCAGTAGTTCTCCAAGCCAGACTGTGGAGTACTGGTGGATTCTGAGGAAGTGATGAGGCTTAATAGAAGCGTTCCTGTTCCCAGTACAGCTGTGATGAATACGCATAGCTGATCTGCTGGATACAGTTCCACTGCATCTTCAGGGTCAACCTACTGTTACCCCATGCCCAGAGGGAGAGGGGAAGTGGAGAGAAACAGCATGCAAGGGCATGTTCGATCTCTGATCAGTCCTGATTGGTGTCTGTGTTTGGGGATTATGGCTACCTTAGAGTGAGATACCAGGCTAAGCATTTTCCCATTGTATTTTAAAATGATTATAGTGTGTTCTTATTTAAGCAGGCTGTGCAGTCAGGTGAAGACTTGTTTAAATGGAACATGATTGGAAATGACCATTCTCTGGCAAAAACGAAATGCCTAAGGAAGGCATCTCTCCAAGTTGCCAGGTCCCTATTAGTGGTCATTCTGTGATGCACATCTGCTTAACATCAGACTGCCTTACTCATCTGAAAAACCTGAGCTGGCTGTTGCTCCTGAGAAAAAGAGAGCACTTAGGAACCTGTTTCAGAACTCCCTTCTGTGCCTCGGCTCAGTGGCAGAAGAATCTGCTTTCTATTATAGTGATAAATTGCTTAATTGGAGGTGTAAGCAACTCCCACTGTGAAATTTGTCTTTGTCATATATATAAAGCATTGATTTTCTTTGTTTGCTAATGCAAACCCCCCTAGTATGGTGCTGTAGTCTCCCATCACCCTGCCACCAAGCAGAGGTCTGTGCTAGCAGAGCTGGGGTGTGTTTCACATGTGTCAGCCTTGTGTTCTCCCCACCATGTTGGGCCTCTTCTGCCAGTGACGTGGGAACACCCCATCCCTCTGGCCCAGTGTGTGAGTCACTTGGGGTTCCCACTGGATCCTGTTTTGTGGAGGATTTTATTAAATATACAGTGATGAATTTATCTTCTGGAATCCTATTCCTAACCCCCTGAAGTGAGCCACTGGAGTCCCCCAGCAGATGTTATCACTAAATTGTTCTTAAACACTGCTGTAAGAGCAAGCTCCCCTGACTGCCCCCAGAGCACAGAGAGCACTGATTTTGCTGGAAGATTGCTGCTGCACATGAGAACCAACCCCAACCTGGGAAAGCCAGAAATGCCACAGGGCTCTGCTCATGCAGACTTCAAGAGGATTGAGAAGTGCTACTCTCAGATCAGGTAACAGTGGAAGCTGCTGCAGAATAAAACGTGAGGAGTGTTGGAGTGAAGGACACATCAGAGGGTAGAGGTGGCCTTCCTGCTTTTTCTAGCTGTCTGTGTGAGCCACAGCCCAGAGTCTGAAAACAGCCCCAGCTTTCTAATCAAGTTGGGCTATTTTTTGTCAACCCTTCACTGTTCATTTTCTGTTTCTCTTTTTGTCTCCTTCTACTTATTTTTCTTTTCTGCTTCACTTGCCCTCCTCCCACATCCTGGTTTGGACGATCCAGTCCTGGGCACTCAAGCACGTGAGCCAAATGTCTTTGCATGCCCTGAGAATGGTTGCCAAGCTTGTACCCTTCATTCTAGGTCTTTACTGCGAGCCTGGGCATGCTCTTGAGCAAAGGGATTAGGAGCCCTGGGAATAAACATTTCCAGCCTCACAAATTTTGAATTCCTATCATCTGCTTCCCATTCTAGGAGACATCCTAAAGATTTCTTCCCATGTGCGGTATGAGCAATCTCTGCTTCTGTCAGGTTTTTCTTGTGCACAGACAGTCTGAGATCTGCTGCTTTCCATTTATGCCTCTTTTCCCCAGCCATAGTCCATTTACATCATCCAAATTTCTGCCTGATGGCTCTTTGCCAGAGCTCATCTCCTCAGCAATCTGCATGCATGGATGTCCACTTTTTTTTATTTTAGCAGCCCCAGAAGACACCAGATTTCCTTGACTTGTTTTTTTTTTCAGAAAGATGTTTCCATTCTCTTCCCATTAATACCAGAAGTGCTCCTGCTGCTGGTGGCCAGTCTTTCAGAACTATTTGAGGCTGGATCAGTTCTGATTGCATTGTGCCAGATTTGACTTTGCTGATGGTGCTGCTGGTTTATTCCAGCAGGCTCGTTGCTCACCAGCAGAAGGGAGCTCCAGTGGACCTTGAGACCTGTAGTGGGCCAATATTTTGGTCTGGGCTTGAGCAAGGTGGCTGCATGTATCTGTTTCTTTCAGGTTTTTTCCCTAGTGAGGTTACAAATGATTCAGTACTCTGTGTATATTAACATTCATGAAGATTTTTGTAAAAATGGATTAAAATTCAGAGCAACAATTTTTATATTGGTTTTGTAGCAGCCTCCAAACAGGCCCCTTCACACCCTGTAAGAGCTTCCCCTCGCTGGTGTCAGCCAAGAAGTTCGGTCACTGCGCTGCTCAAAAGCCACTCCAGAATGCCCCGAGCCTGCAGCCAGTCTGACCAGTATGGAGCAGGACCCCCTCCCCAGCTCTGCCTGTGTCTGCACTGGGAGCAGCTGGTCCAGCCTGTGCCGGGGAGGGGCTGGGGCCGCCACCAGTGCTGCCCACTGGGAGCTGCAGCCCTCGGCCAGCTGCTGCCCTCACCCTGACAGCTCCTTTCTGGAGGTTTGGAATTGGGTCACAGCAGCAGCTGGGTAGCAAAGGAAGTGCACATGGAGGAATCACAGAGGAGTCAGGGTCAGGACACAGGAGCAAGCAGCCTTGCTGAGGCAGCAGGTGCGTGTTGGGCAGGAGGAACACATCCCTGCCCTTGGCTCCTTGCCCTGCTGCCTGGCTGGGTGCTCTGGCTCCGCCAGGTGGAAGGCAGGCTTGTGTCCTAGGAGATGCAGTGGGCAAAAGAATCTGATTCTCAGATAATTTGTCTTGTTAAATACAGCTGTTTTTTGGTGGTAAGAACTTGAGTTTTCAAAGAGCTGTATTTAGGTAAGACGTGCCCAAGGGACAGAGGCTCCAGCTGCTGAAATGCTGTCTTTGCTGCAGTCCCAAGGTTGTCTGGGGCTCAGGACCCTGATGCTGCACAATAAGAACTGTGCTCTTTGGAGCATGGTGTGCTCGGCCAAGCAGTGGCACGTGAGGATGTTGGTGACTGCAGTGGCCTACTGGTACTGCAAGATAAACTGCAGAGGTATCTCCCTCCTCCCAGTTGAGGGATGGCTGCAAGTGTGTCAGTTTTCCAGCAGCAGGTATCCAATGGCTGTTAAACTTGGAGAGAAGAGACTGCAGGATCCTTGTGGTGGCTCAGCCTGCAGTGTGGCTGTGTCCAGCTGGGCACTCTGCTGCTGTCTCTCTGGCACTACTTTGGCCTCAGTCCACAGGAGTCTGGTGCTTTGATGTGAACTTATGGCGTGAAGAGTGGACAGAGCAGGCATTTGTTTGCAGTGATATCTGCAGGTGACTATCGTTATTTATCTGCTTTCCTGAGAGCTGCCATATACAGGATGGTTTGCTGAGTTAGCAGGACCTGGTGTAGGTGTTACATTAACCATTAGAGGTGACCTGAGGTGTGGCTGCCTATGAAGGAGGCACTGCTTTGTGGACAGCTGGGGTTGCTCCCGGAGTGCAGTTTTCTACAGCAGTCACTCTCTCCATCTCCTCAGTGGTCTCTGCATGTTTGAGGTGCTGTCCTTGCCCTCTACCAGGTACATGCACACTGCACACTTCAGAGAAAGAGGTAAGCCAAGGCATGCCCTCCCAAGTCAACCCCATACATTCCTGTTGCCTCCACCTTAGCTGCCCTGAGGGGTTTAGAACTGCAGAGAGTTGGTTTTCTAGCAGGTGGTCACATCCTTTCTTCAGGATGGCCTCTTGTGGTTTTGATTTCTACACCTGGGACCATCCAAGTTGTTTCCATGAACGCTTGTACTTACGTTGCCTCTCTTACCCCTGCAGGCAGCGTCCTCGGCACTGAGCAGTCTGGGCCACGTGTACACGGCCATCGGGGACTACCCAAACGCGCTGGCCAGCCACAAGCAGTGTGTGCTCCTCGCCAAGCAGTCCAAAGACGAGCTCTCTGAGGCGCGGGAGCTGGGCAACATGGGAGCAGTGTACATTGCGATGGGGGATTTCGAGAACGCAGTGCAGTGCCATGAACAACATCTGAAGATCGCCAAGGAGCTGGGGAACAAGAGGGAGGAAGCTCGAGCCTACAGCAACCTGGGCAGTGCTTACCACTACCGCAGGAACTTTGACAAAGCCATGTCCTACCACAACTACGTGTTGGAGTTGGCCCAGGAGCTGGAGGAGAAGGCCATTGAGATGCGAGCTTATGCTGGCCTGGGCCATGCAGCTAGATGTATGCAGGACCTGGAGAGGGCTAAGCAGTATCATGAAGAGCAGTTGCACATTGCTGAGAGCCTGCAGGACCGAGCTGCTGAAGGCAGAGCCTCCTCCAATCTAGGTAAGGCCCTGACATGGAGCAGAGTTTGTCAGGGAATGCTGAGACTATCAGAGCTGCTGCCAGGATGCAGGAGGTCCGCTTTCTGCTGTCTTCTTAGTCACCCCAGTTTCACCAGACTGCCTTAATAAATTAAACAGACCTTTGGCAGATTGTGTGCTGTTGTAATGTATTCCATGTTCAATTATTAAATTCCTCAAAAAGGCACTAGAAAGCACAAACTCACAGCAAAAGGGAAATGAAAAGATAAAATGCATTTGAGGAGCTCTTCAGGAGTCCAAAATAAATGTAATTTTTGCACTAATGCAAGTAGTGACATCGTTTGTTACCTGGCCATTTCTTTGGGAGCTTGTCAGCTGGATATGTCGATATATTGCTGCCTTGTAAGCTGGGAGACATATGGGTCAAATCCTAACTAAGTTTGTTTTCAGAACGTACATGTTGAAATACTACAGCGTAGGAGTCTTCTGTTCTCCTAACGAGCGGCACTGGCGTGCTGCTGGCAGGCTGGGAGGGACTGAGTTACATCCAAGTGAAGCCCAGTCCTGCTGCTGCTTCCCAGCGCCAGATGTGGGAGCGACCAAGGATACGTTTCCATCTCTGCCATGGCTGTGGCAGTTGTGCTGCCGATGCTCCAGCTGTCATTCAGGATGTGTTCTCAGCTGGCTGGGAATGGCTGAGCAGGGCTGGTGCTGGGATAACAAAATATGTGTTTGCTGGCAGTCCCTGAATCCCAGCTCTTGCAGGCTGCCCCACGCGGTAAATTAGCTCCTGTTTCTGCTTGGCAGTTGGCACTTGGTTCATTTGTAGATGCTAATTGTACTCTGATGTTATCAACAGCAGGTAATTGAAAAGAGCTTGATGAATTACTTAATTTCTCTTAGTAGCTGAGTCTTCAAGAGCTGAATAAGAAGATAAGGGAAACTGGGGAAAACAAAAGAGTCCCAGCTTTTTAATTAGTGTTGCAAATCTCCTCCTTTACATAAATTGGGGCAGATTTGTGAGGCAAAATAGGTTTGTGGGGCAAAAGTTCTTGTGGCCAGCTTAGCAAGTTGGGACCAGAAAATTCATCTTAATGTCATTATCAGTCTTTACAGCAGCTTTGGATTTAACGATGCTTTCATCATGTAATTCCAGAAATTTTCGTTAAGAAAAAGGAGTTTTGGTGCAGCAGAGAATGTTTTTCTGTGTTGGATTTAAGCCTAAATATAACTTTCAGTTGGTATGCTGACTCAGCCACTCCCCACTTTGTGTTAGAATAGTTCTCCTTGCGTCTGAGTGCGGGGTCTCACGTTTCAGCTGTTATTTGGCTGTATTTTTTGTCTTCTCTGTCAGAGTTAAGTTATACTGGAGAAAGAGAACATGCAGTTCTTGTTGAGACTATTACTGTTGTTTAAAATGCATCCAGTACCAATTAAAAAGTCTTAATTGTCTCTTTCATCTGATCCACATGCAAAACAAAACCTCGTCAAAATAGCCATGCTGACAGGCAAAAAAAATGTATCTAAATGTGTGTTTCCAGGCCAGAATGTTAGAGTTGGCCTCTTTGCTGAAGCAACAGACATTTTCTGTTTGCATCTCCCTGATGTAGATGGAAAGCACCCTTAAGTGTACTATCCAGTGCTGAGCAGGGCAGACATGGACTGTAATGGAGCCCAGCTGCTGCAGGGCTCAGCAGGGACATACCCTGTGCTCTGGGCCACGGTGAGCAGAAGGTGATGGGCTGAGGGTGAGGCACAAGCTATCAGCCCTTCACAATGAGGAGATGTGGAGTTTAACTGGAAATCTCAGATTGTCAATCTTTCCAAACACCCAGGCTCCACGAGGAGACATGGCTTTCCAGCCTCTGCAGTTCCCATTGCAATGGAGAGAGGACACTGCACATTATTAATAGAACACAGTTTAAAGTCTCTTAGTGCTTCCTCTTTGCAGTTCCAAGAGAACTTCTGTGTCTGTCTTCACATGCTCGCCATGTTGCCCAAAGATGCCAGATATTTTCTCTTGAAGCTTTTGCAATTAATGTCAGAAAACATTTGCAGGGCCTCCTTCCGTGGCTTCTGCACCTCCAGGCCTGTTCATAAGTGTTAACAAAGTAGCCACAAGCATTGTTAGTGCAGTTTTATTGAAGCATAGGTGATACCGTCAGCAGATTCAGAGCTCCTGTTCCCATGTCTCATAACAAATGCAAGATGGTTCAACTGAAATTGAAAAGCAACTGCAAATGCCATCTTGCTCATTGTGTTGAGTCTGAGCTCTGGAGCCACCAGATATCACTGATGGGGGAAAAAAAAAGCAATTTTATAAGGCCAAACAAAGTTGTTGTGATGAATGTGTGCTTCATGTGTAACATAAAACCTTTCCTGGGTTTTTCCTGTTAGAAGCAAAGAGGCAGTTTATTTGGAAGGGCTGTGCCCTGTCAGCTCTGCCAGGGCCACATCTGGCCTGGTGCTGTGGGGAAAGGGATGGGGCTGCTTGGAGTGGAGAGCCAGGGAAAGGGCTGGGCTGCCGGGAGTCCGGGTGTGCTAGATGCTCCAGAGGGTTAGTGCAGGGAACCGTGTTCATTGAGCTCCTTTCTGTTGTTTTTCAGGAATCATTCACCAGATGAAAGGTGACTACGACACCGCGCTGCGGCTGCACAAGACACACCTGTCCATAGCGCAGGAGCTGAGCGATTACGCGGCCCAGGGCCGGGCCTACGGCAACATGGGCAACGCTTACAACGCTCTTGGCATGTACGACCAGGCTGTCAAGTACCATCGGCAGGAGCTGCAGATTTCCATGGAGGTCAACGACCGTGCCTCTCAGGCGTCCACACATGGGAACTTGGCAGTTGCCTATCAGGCGCTGGGTGCCCATGACCGTGCTCTGCAGCACTACCAAAATCATCTCAACATTGCCCGGGAGCTGCGGGACATCCAGAGCGAAGCGCGGGCCCTCAGCAATTTGGGAAACTTCCACTGCTCACGGGGAGAGTATGTGCAGGCGGCCCCGTACTACGAGCAGTACCTGCGCTTGTCCCCAGAGCTGCAGGACATGGAAGGGGAGGGGAAAGTTTGCCACAACCTTGGCTATGCCCATTATTGCCTCGGGAACTACGAGGAAGCTGTTAAGTACTATGAGCAGGATCTTGCCTTAGCAAAGGATCTGCATGACAAGCTGAGCCAAGCCAAGGCCTATTGCAACCTGGGCCTGGCCTTCAAAGCCTTGATGGACTTCAGCAAAGCAGAGGAGTGTCAAAAGTACCTGTTGTCCCTGGCACAGTCTCTGAACAATTCCCAGGCCAAATTCCGAGCCTTGGGGAACTTGGGGGATATTTTTGTCTGTAAGAAAGACATACATGGTGCAATAAAATTTTATGAACAGCAGTTGAGCTTAGCCCATCATGTTAAAGACAGGAGACTGGAAGCCAGTGCCTATGCAGCCTTGGGCTCTGCATACAGGATGGTACAGAAGTGTGACAAGGCTTTAGGTTACCACACACAGGAGCTGGAGGTGTATCAGGAGCTGGGGGATATGCCGGGTGAATGCAGAGCACACGGTCACCTTGCTGCAGTGTATATGTCACTTGGGAAGTACACCATGGCCTTCAAGTGCTACGAAGAACAGCTGGAGCTGGGGCAGAAGTTAAAGGACCCCAGCATCGAAGCCCAAGTCTACGGTAACATGGGCATTACCAAGATGAACATGAATGTCATGGAGGAAGCGATTGGCTACTTTGAACAACAGCTGGCCATGCTGCAGCAGCTCAGTGGGAATGAATCCGTGTTAGATCGGGGACGAGCATATGGGAACCTGGGAGATTGTTATGAGGCTCTGGGAGATTTTGAGGAAGCTATAAAGTATTATGAACAATACCTGTCTGTGGCTCAGAGCTTGAACCGTATGCAAGATCAGGCAAAGGCCTACCGAGGCTTGGGCAGTGGGCACAGGTAAGGAGCTGCACGTGTGTTCAGTGAAGTACAAGTACAGATGGATGTGGTGTGTTACTGATGGGGTGTGTTTGGTGGCCATTGCACACAGGCACAGAGGAGTGAATTAGTCTCTGGGTGCTAAAGACTGTGCTGCCAGCTGAAATAATGAAGCTGATGTTGCTCTGTGCGGAGAAGGGGAAAAGTTTATGGGGTGGCAGGAGGAGCACCGTTGATTTGACGGTGGTGGGGGTGTCTTCTGAGTAGAGCATTCATCTCTGTCTGAAAGGTTTGAGCTGGCCTCCAGGGGAAACAATGAAACATCTTCTCTCAAGGAAATACTGGGAAAATAAACACTGCTGTTTTCTTCCCTTGTAGGGCTATGGGAAGTTTGCAGCAGGCTCTGGTGTGCTTTGAGAAGAGGCTTGTCGTGGCACATGAGCTGGGGGAGGCATTTAACAAAGCCCAGGCCTATGGGGAACTGGGCAGCCTGCACAGCCAGCTGGGAAACTATGAGCAAGCCATCTCGTGCCTGGAGCGGCAGCTGAACATCGCTCGGGAGATGAAGGACCGAGCCCTGGAGAGCGACGCTGCCTGTGGCCTCGGCGGGGTCTACCAGCAGATGGGCGAGTACGAGACCGCCCTGCAGTACCACCAGCTGGACCTACAGATCGCTGAGGAGACCAACAACCCCGCTGGCCAGGGCCGGGCCTACGGCAACCTGGGCCTGACCTACGAGTCCTTGGGCACCTACGAGAGGGCGGTGGTGTATCAGGAGCAGCACCTCAGCATTGCGGCGCAAATGAACGACCTTGTAGCCAAAACTGTGTCTTACAGCAGCCTGGGGAGGACTCACCATGCTTTACAGAACTACTCTCAGGCTGTGATGTATCTGCAGGAAGGTAAGAGGCTTAGTTGTACAACAGAGCATGCAGCGATGGGGTCGAAGGGGTGGAAGGGAGACCTGAAGACGTGGAGGGGTGAAGTACTTTGAGCATGGCACTAAGAGGATATGTTTGTTAGTGGTCTTTGATGCAGAAGCTCTTGCAGACATCCATAGCTCCTGCTGAGCATCTGTGTGAGTAGCTGTCCGAGGGCTGATACGGTCAGCATGCCATCTCCACTGGAGCCTTCCTGCTGTCCTGTAGACAAAGCATGATCTGTGCCTACCTGGGGGCATCTCAGCTGCCTCAGACCATGAATCTGGACTCTATTTGCAGAGTCTCTGTGTAAAGGTCATCTGGGCCTGAGCCTGGAAGGTGTAAAACTTCTCTATAAACAGTATTGAATTCCAGGAACTGACTCAGGGAAAACCACAAGGGATCCCTCTGATTCTGAGAGGTCCCGAGATCCTGAGAGGTCTCAAACTCAAACAGATGTATACCTTGCTGGTAGCCACCTGGCTTTTCCTTCTGTGTTCACCTGGGAGTGAGACCAGGTGGGTGAGTGTCCTCTAAACTGTGAGTGAAAACAAGTGGTGTTTGGTAGGGAGGTGAGGGAGGTTCAGCCCAAGGTGTCCTGAAGCCATCTGCCACTGCTGAGCGCTGGGTCAGCGCTGGCCTGACAGTTGTGCTGCTTCAAGGGGTTCCAGCTGATCAAGGTGTGGGCTCTGATGGAGCAGATGAGCAGTAGAGCTGGAGTGTACGAAGCTGGAGGCAGAAGGATTAATTACATCAGTTAGTCTGGTTTTCCTGAAACTGACCTTGGCAGGATTCCAATATGTTGTTGGAAGGGGAGAAATGAAACATAGCTCCTTCTCCTGGTGTACCACAGAATTCCTGCAAAGCCTGGGAATGCTAGCTGCTGCTGAGCTGCATGGTGACAGCCAGGGCCCTGCTCCCCAGGCCAGGAGAAACCTGAGGTGCCTCAGAGGAGGTGTCCCTGTTGTCAGCAGGGACATGGTGGAAGCAGGGACAACACAAAACATGCTGCTGGAAGTGAAAGGAGTTCCAAGTCGTTCAGGCCAGGCCCCTGCCCTGTGCTCTGGCTCAGCACATAAGCCATGCAGAGCCTGCCAGAATGCTGGGGAGAGCTGATAGGAAACAAGCCAGTAATGTGTAAAAAGGCATCTTTTCTGGCTGTGTTCAGCAGCTCAGTGTGATTTTGTTTATTTGTGTGGCTTTTAAAAGCTTTTAAAAGCCCTGATAGGGGCTTACTGGGTGTATCTCAGGGGATGGCACCTTAACTTGGCTTAGAGAGGTCTGAGTCTATGGAAATGTCTGTCTCACTGAGGCACCTCTCAGGCTGGTGCCGATGCAAGGGCCAGCAGCATCTGCCTGGCACTGGCACTGTCCTGCTCACCATCCTGGTGCTGCCCCTGCCCTGCTTGCTGTCCCAGTGTGGGCAGCTCCATGGCTGTCCCTGCACAGGAGCCCTGCGGGACTGAGGCTGCAGCCTGCCAGGCTGCCACAGCCCATTCTCCCCTCTGGCACTCTCTCACCGATTCCTTTTCAGGGCTGAGACTGGCAGAACAGCTGGGACGCAGGGAAGATGAAGCAAAAATCCGTCACGGCCTTGGCCTCTCCCTCTGGGCAAGTGGGAACCTGGAGGAGTCCCAGCATCAGGTATACCATGGTCTGCCCTGTGCTGAAGGGCTTGTGGCATCCAAACCCTTTGGGTCATTCCTGTCCTTAAGGAAGGAAATGTCTGGTGTGTCCCAGGAGGGGTCTGAGCCAGACCTCTCCTGCTGGAGGGGATGCTGGCCCTGAATCCTCCTGCCTTCCCAGCCATTGCTTTGTGCTGTGTCTGTCAGGAATTCACTGTGGCTGTTCTTCCTCTCAGCTCTACCGGGCCTCTGCACTGTTTGAAACCATCCGACACGAGGTGCAGCTGAGCACAGATTACAAGCTGTCACTCTTCGACCTGCAGACATCCTCCTATCAGGCCCTGCAGCGGGTGCTTGTCACTCTGGGTAAGAGGTGCCTTCAGATGCTGAGGCTGAACTCAGGCTCATGCCACGAGTTGCAGGGAGGCATTCACAGTTCATCCTTTGCTCCTCAGCTGTCTGTCACTGCACAGCATTTCTGTGCCAGGGCAGCAGTAGGGGTGTCCAGCTTTGCTTCCTCCATTGATTTGCCTTTCTGTGACTAGTTGTGTTATCACCTGCAGCAAAGCTGATCTGCGGGACTGTACTCCAATACAGAGACTGCTCTTTTGGGAAATAAGTGACTCTGCTTCCCCAGGTTTCATTTGGGGTTGGGATAGCAGCTGTCCCTGTCCCTGCATACAGCACTGCAGACCACACTTGTATCAGATCTGAGAGATGGCTTTGTCTTTTTAGGTCACCATGATGAGGCGTTGGCAGTAGCAGAGAGAGGACGAACGAGGGCATTTGCTGACCTGCTTGTGGAACGTCAGACTGGGCAGCAGGACTCAGATCCCTATTCTCCAGTGACCCTTGACCAGGTCCTGGAGACTGTGAATGGCCAGAGGGGACTTGTTCTCTACTACTCATTGGCTGCAGGTTATCTGTACAGCTGGCTGCTGGCTCCTGGGGCAGGTGAGCTCCTCTGTGGACAGGAGAGCCTGGGAACAGGCCTTACAAAGGGAGAATTGTACCATTTGTAGCCAGAAATTAATTTGGGAACAGTGTGAATGTAGGAAGGAATAATTTCTGTCTAGTACCTTAAAGCAGAATAGACTAAAAACTGTGGCATAGCCACAGCAATAATGACACAGAAGTGCTTATTCAGGGCTTTGATTTCACCTGGAGATGGAAATGTTTCAAGTGTTTAATATTTCCATTTTTCAACCTCCTTCTGTATGTATTTCCCACAGGGCAGAGCAGAGCAGTAATGAGATTCCAAGTATGTTGGCTCTGTGAGAATCTTCTATACATAAGAATCTCTACTTTAATTATATTTTTATGCTTTATCCTTCTAAAGCTTTTGACATTTATTCACTGAAGTGGATTGCAGAAAACAGAAGGGCATCCCCACTTCCTGATATGCCATTGAGCTGCCTGATCCTCACATGAATGTGGAAACACTTATCACAGAGGAGCAAGGAGGATTAATTTGAAGAGGATTGCTTTTTGCAGACAGCTGTTGTTCATTATCTAATAAAGCGATGACTGTAAATTTTGATGAGTTCTTTCTGGATATAATTTAATAATTGCAGCCCTTCACCACGACAAAGCTAAAGAGATAAAACGCACTATTTAGATTGCATGAAAAATGCTTCTGGAAGGAAAGCAAACACTCACACATGCCTGACTTAGATGAGTTGAAAGACGTTGGAAGAGCCACTTTTTGGGGGTAGTTTGTAATGTTGCATGTCTGAATGTAAGATGGGGTTGTCCTGCTGTGCATCCAGTCACTAATTGGCTCTTCAGGCCTGCAGTTTGCACAATAAAATGCCAGTAATTCTACAGTATCACTGTCAAAATGAGCTTATTAAAATGATACGGGTCAAGTGTAGGGTTTGCCACTGGTCTTCATGATCAGTCTCTTCCTTGCCCACTGGGTCTTGTAGAAAAGCAGTTGCAGTCTTCGAGCCTGTGGGTTTGTGACTGCCTCTCGAGGTTCTGTCGGGTGATGGGAAGGAGAGGGGCTGTGGTGGGGCTTCAGGAGTTCTGCTCAAGAAGCTTTGCTGGGAGCTCCTCAGTAGTGACTCCAACCTAGCCATGGTGACCTCTTGTTCATTGATGCAGAGAGCAGCTTCAGTGGCAGCCCAGGGTCGTTGTCCCACTGAGGTAGAACCCTCAGAGCCTCTTGGCTGTTGCTGTGTTTGCTGCAGGAGGAGTTGCTTTATTCTTTGTTCCTCTGCTCTTCCTAACTGGTTTAATAATTGATGCTGCCAAGGCATCCAGAGCAGCCTTTTACTGTTGATCACAGGCTGCAGAATTAATTACATCAGGAAGCATAGACCAGTCTGAGGGGAGGAAGGTTTTATCTGCACTAGTAGTTGAATTCTCAGCAAAACAGTGAGTGGCCTTTATCTGGTTTACCCATTGTGGAATGCTATCTTTTAATAATTTACTGTGCTTTAATCCATCTTCTTTCTTTTTATAGAATGTATTTTCATGTATATGAGTGAAATGAGAAATCTGTGTGTGATGTGAGGAGGTTCTGCTGTAGTAACAACACTCTTATTCAGCATTTGAGCCTTGTGTGTTCACTTAATGTCAGAAGCTGTTAATAGGCGTTTTTCATGTGCATCTGTGGAAATATGAATTACTCTAGTAGGGGCTTGTATGAAAGATCTGGTTTATAATTTATATGAGTGCTGCAATAGTAAAGGCATTCTGAGCATCTCGTAAAAGCTCTGTTCTGCCTTTGTACCTTTGGGCCATTATCTGCAAAGAACAAACCCAGATTTTAAAAGCAAGGTTGGAGATGCTGGAGAAGCCCAGCGAAGACCTGGCACAAAACACTTTGCCCCAGTTGTGCTGGAAATGCCAAATGCTTGGGGCCCTGCTGTCTTCTTAGACATCTGCTGGCAACACTGTTTCCTGCCCTGCAGAAATAATCTCCTGATTCTGGTGCCTTGCAGGAATTCTGAAATTCCATGAGTATTATCTGGGTGACAGCCTGACAGAAAATGCTGGGGACTTCCATGAAGCCAACAGTGTGACCCTGCAGACACTGACAAACTCGGCACTGGAGCAGCACATCTCCAGCGTGCGGGAGGCTCTGGGAGTGGATTCCTACTATACCCGGTGAGTTGGGATGGGGGGGGGTCTAACATCCTGGTTTCCACTCTCCCACCTGGATTTGTAATAGCCTGGGGTGAGCTTACTGGCTGAGAAGTCTGAGAACTGAGAGTCAGAGGCAATTTTTCAGTGCAGCAACAAAAAATGGCTTTGTTTTTGTATCCATGGCTGTTTTACTGGCAAACAACTCTATATACATGCAAATAAGGTCTGAACCCATGTACTTGGTGGTGAATGTATAGATTGGATGAGGAGGCAGGTGCCATGTCTGACTGTATATGCACAGATTTCATCCTGCTTACAGTTTCCAGTGTAATTAATTCTATTCCAATGGTTTGCTTTGAAAAACTGCAAATACCTTAGGAACTCCACCCCCCACAGTATGTTCCCATTTGTCTATGGCTGAGTAAATAATTTAGAGTGAATTAATCCATCTGATGAACATCAGCAAAGAGGGAGGAACCTTACTGCAATCCATTACTCAGATAGGTCCCACAACTGTGTTTTCATATGTTTTTATCCTATGGATTTATCACAGGTCAGGTTTTTCTGCTTATTTATACTCAATCTCATGATCTCTCGTCGTGTTTGTTTTGTTTTGTTGATTTCATGAGTATGAAAACAGTTTCTATGCTGACCTTTACAAGTAGTTTTTCTCTGAATGCTTCTGTCTGAAAAGGACAGTTGGCGATGTCCCTGTCCTTGTGTGTTCTTTGGGAATGCCATGCACAGGTATCAGTTCGTCATCAGGATGTGGCATCAGTTCACCTGGTTTTGTAAGTGGACCTTGCTGTGTTGTCATACATGGCTTGACTTGGAGTGTGTTAGTAACACACCAGCTGTGTGCAGGCCTAGTTCACTGCGGGTGCAAAGTGAACGTAAATGCCGAACGTGTGGCTGATTTCTTATCCAGCCCCTGGAATTGGAGGAAGTGAAGGCACTGGATCTTTGAGGTTATAGCATGTTTTAGTCTTCTTTTAAACTGTTTTCCGTTTTTCTGCAGCACTGAGATGTGTGAGCAAAGCAGTTCTGTGATTCAGAAGGTGACATCCAAGCCCACGTGTTGATCGTTGAGTCTTACCCTGCAGACAGGCAGATACAGTTTTCAGTTCTGTTAAACATTTGTCACCACAGATTCTCCTCCTGGCAAAGGCAGTCCTTCAGTCTTTAGGTTCTGGGATGAGTTTCTAATTTACTGAGATGTCAGCTTCTTCCTCACTTTTGGTGATGGTAGGGGTATGATTTTGGTTAAGGATTCTGGAGAGGAAGGGGTGCACACGGGATGTCTCATCAGGACTTCGCTTTGGTGTTCAGTTCCACACTGCTGGAAATGGTTCCCTTCAGCTGGTCTAATTAGACTGGAAAGTAATGCATTCTTAAAAAAAAAGAAGTGTGAGGGATTTTAAAGCATGGTTGAACTCGTGTTAGGACAGACTCCACTCTCTTTAGGGAGAGCATGTGACCTGCTTTCTTGAGTTCATGAACTCAGGACTTTTGCCTCTTTAAGGAGCTGCAAATACCCACTGTGAGTGTTACTCCAAACTGTGCCAGGACTCAGAACTAAGCATGCATGCAGCTGGAGAAAAAATGTGCAGGGGGCAGCTGTTGACAATCTTCCCCTCCCTTTTTTTTTTTTTTTATTTTTATCCCCCTGTCTGTGCTTTAGCTAGCCCTGTTTCAGTGTTTGTGGAGTGATTGACTTTTGTCAGGACTTACCAGAGTATAAGTCACGTTGACCTGGAAGTACACTGACAAAATATCCATACAGCAACAGAGGGACAGCTCTAGTTGCCTGCACAAGTATGTGTTGTGTGTTCATTTAATTCCTGTGCTCTTTATTGGGAAACATGCCCTTGAGGAGAGGCTCCAAACTGTCAGGAACCCAAAAGGAAACAGAAATGAGATGCGAGGAGGCTTTGGTAGGTAGCGTAGTAGGTTTAGCTTAAGTGTACAAATGTGATGTGCCATATTGTGGTTTAGGAATGGTGCTCCCCAGTTTAGTTCTCTCACTGAGAGAGAAGTAGGCTCTCCCCCTCTCTCTACCTCTCCGCCTGGGAGATGGAGAGGAGAATCGGAGGCACAAAAGGTGAAATTCGTGGTTGAGATCAGAACAATTTACTGGAAACAGCAATGAAACAAGAAAACTAACAGTAACAGCAACAATATTAATAACAGAAGTGTACAAAAAAGAAAGTGATTCACATGCAAAATGCTCACTGAGCCCAACTCACAGACACACCACCCCACTGCTGCTCTTTCCGCCTCACTCACCAGGAAGGAACCCCTTCTCCCCAGAAGAGTGGCTTTCCCCTGCCTATGGCATGAGGTGATATAGAATAACCTCCAGGCCATGCCCTCTCCCAACTACTGCAGAAATTAACCCTGTTCTGGCCGGAACCAGGAGAGCCATATAATACACATTATTTATTAGATTAAAGGTTGTTAAAAATGTACCTACAGCATTTGTGTTTGCCTTCTGCTTTTACAAAGAAGAGAAAATGCTAACAGTTAGATGGAAAATCTGCACTGAGAAGATTTAGGTATTAATGTCAGGAGAAGGGAAATTTAGAACTGTTGGGCTGTTTCTCTGTATTGCTGCTGCACTTGTGGCATTGACAGAGGAGATAGTTCTGTGCTTTCCCTCTTTGTATAACAGGAGTAGCAACACAGCTCCCTCTGCTATGTCACACTGCCAGTGAAGGAAGCATGCAGAGCTTGGAGTTATTGTGGAAATCTGAGAAGGATATTCTCACACATGTTATTAGTCAAATCAAGGGCTGAGGTGGTGTTTCCTGCAAACTCAGTTTTTCAGTGTTGTGCTACAGCTTTAGAAGTCCCTACCTGCAGTGCCTGGATTTTGGGTCCTGCACTTCCATCCATGTGTGCCACTCATTAAACCTTTAGGAATGCCTGGAAGAGGAAGATATGTGGCTGGTACTTACTCTTTTGTATGCCTGACAGAAGGAGATGACCAAGCCAGAGAAAATTTGGCATTAGCATTTGGTTGAGGTTGTGTTTGAAAAACATTTTCTCTCAAACTGGCCAAGCATTTTTCATCAAGCTGCTGTTCTGTCTTGCATCAATGACCCCTTCATCTCGCTGTTCGCCTCGCAGAGCCTGTGCCAGCAGCGAGACAGAGAGTGAAGCTGGGGATATCATGGACCAGCAGTTCGAGGAGATGAATAACAAGCTGAACTCAATGACTGATCCAACTGGCTTCCTGAGGATGGTCAGCAGGAACAACATGATGAACAGGTGAGAATGCAGAACTGCTGTGGGGATCAGCAAGCAGGAGGCATCCTGGTGACAGGCTTCTCTCTAAATTGCAAGTTTAGGTGCAATCAGTGCCAGTGCTCAAGGGGAGAGTCAGTGAGGACTTGTCCCAGTTGTAACTGATGACTGTCCCGAGGAACACCCCTTCCATATTTGCTCTTTTCCTGGCCACACGCTGGTTTTGAGACTGGGCAATTGCAGGGGAGCTCTGTCCTGTCCCTGCTGTGTGTGAGGTGTGGGGCTTGGAGTTCTCTCCTGTGCACTTGTTATGGAAATACTTGTTTCTGTTGATCTCAAGTCTTGTACCGATTAGCTGGGAATAAGCTGTGTTTCCAGAGTTACAGGACTGTATTATCTGCAGAGTCTCCACTCATTTTCTGCCTCTTACAACTTGTTCAGGTCTCAGCCTCTCACATGACTGTGCTGATGAGGGCTTAGAGCAATCATTTGGAAGGAAAATTGAAGACAGAATTTTTCCAGTGTGGAGAGGGGCTGCGTGATGCGACCCGGGGTTTCTGGCTGGATCTGTGCTCCATTGTGGATTGTGAGCACAGGATACCCCAGGCCTTTCTCAGCTGGAAAAGCAAATGCAATCAGCCTGCAGCATTGTGAGCCACCACTGGAGCTTGTGAGCTGTCACAGCATCCCCATGGAACTGGGAGCTGCCTGCTGGCACCAGCAACTGGCCTGGTTTTCTTTCCAGAATCCACATGCGTATTTGTTCAAGCTGTTGCACTGATGAAGGACTGTGAGCACTCGCTAGTTTTGGATCACACAGGCAGATCCCCAGAATTGCTGACATGCTTTGCTAGTTCATCAGGCTTAGAAGGACAAGAGATTGCCCATCTGATTGCAGGGGAAAGTAGGATGTGATTCTGCTCCAGGGAATGCTAATCCTTAGGAGCACTGCGGAGGCCAACCATGCAGCATCTCTGTCTTTCTGCTCCATAGGAGCCACATGCATTACTTTGAATCCACACCCAGGAGCTTACCTCAGGTGTCTTGTCAGGTTTGCAGCTCTTAGGAGAAGCCCAGAGATGGGGCAGCTTGGGCACTTAACTAAAAGCACCCTCAAAAGAGCATCAGGAGGAGCAATAGAAGCTGTGATGAACTTATGATGTTCTTGCCGTGAGCACTGAGGTGAAGAGATGAGGAGATGTTGCTGGATGGCCTCCCTGCTTACCCCTCTCACTTTGCTCGTGGAGGGGGGCATACTGGGAGCCCTGGGGGCAGAGCCAACACTGCCACATCTGTTTGTACCTGGTTTGCTGAGCCCTGAATTCAGGGTAAGTGCTGCAGTCCTGCCCAAGCCTTTGAATGTCCTGCTTTAATGTCTGCTCCGGCTTCACAGGTGAGACACCTGGGAGCTACACAGTCTAGAGGGACACTGTAGGAAACATTAACCTTATAGCCTCTTGCTATACTGCTGATTCCTAATAATTAAGCTGTATAGAGTGGTGTGGTTTATGGCATGCAGCACACTGAGCTTGGGAAAACAAGGAAACAACCTTGCAAGAGCCCTGGAGCTTCGGGATAGAAGCAGATGAGCATCTGTGTAGAAGAGAGCAGGGTGAGAAATAAAATGGGATCAGGCAGTACTTCTGTGCACTGGCCTAGAGCTCTAACAAGGAACTGTAAACTCTTAGACTTTAATTAAGCAACAGAATGCAGTGGGTACCTAGAGCACAAGCTGTGGTCTTGCAGCTCCAGACTCCAGCTCCCCACCTCTGAGCAGCCATAGCTGTTCTGCCAGCTGTGCTGGAGTTAGTTCGTGCAGCTGTGGGTAAGTGCTGAGCAGATTTTTGCTGCTGTAGTTCTTCAGAGGATGGTAAAACTGTGGCCAACAAGCAGCAAGTGAAGGTGTGGTGTCTGTTTGCTTTGGCTTCTGCACTTCAGGGGACGAAGGCAAGTGGGGCCTGCTTAGAGCTGAGAACGAGAGCTTGTCTTCTTTACTGCCAAGGCAGGCCCTGCACTCCTCACATGGGGCCTGAATGCATGTTCACATCTTGTGCTTGCGTGCTGGACATCCTCAGGGGAGCTTGCATGGCTTGGGGCCAGTGCAAGCTCCCTCATGCACAGGAACTGCACATGCTTTTAAGGTCCCGTGTTAGAAAATGAGGCTGTGGAGATGCTGGGACTGTTTGGAGCCATCCAGTTTTTGTGTCTGGTGAGACATGGGTGACTGAAGGGAAGCCCTTGATTTGGCACAGGTGCCCTCTGGCTGCTGTCATTAGGTAACCTGGCTTTTAGGGAGAGAATAGTATGATTTTTTGGCAAAAAAAATAGTATGATTTTTTAGGAAAGCAAATTTGGAGGGTTGGCAGTTCACTTAAGGAACTTCTGGGAAAAAAATGGACTTCAGAGGAGGAAGAAGCACTGAAGAACACTGCAGTGATCTCAGTACTGGGAAACAGCTAGGGGCAGGCTGACTGGGGTCATTGAAGCCTGTTCCTGGCCTCAGGGGCCTGCTGTCTTGCCTTGGAGAACCGTGCAGCTGATTCCCTCTGGTGCGGAGGGACGGGGCTGTACCTGGGGGCCTGCCTGGCCCAGGCAGATGGGACAGCAGTGGCTGGGGATTCCTTTCTGTGCCAATTCTCTGCCATTGGAGGTGCAGTGATGCAGCTGCTGATGCACAGGCCACCCTGGCAGAGACTGCTGGGTGGGCTGTGGGTTTTGTGCAACCACTGCTGGGTTCTGGGGATAATTGCAGATCCTTGAAAGTATCCAAAGTGAGCTCATATCTGACTCTTTTCTGGAGCTTCCCACAGCTTGGTACTGTGGGTGTGTCAAGGCCCTGGATGTGGATTCAGGGCTGCATATTTAGGAGGAGTCTCTTTGAGGAAGTCCTGAAGCTGTCAGACCACTGCAGCACCAGGCTTGACTCCCAGCCCTCCCAATGGCCGTGCTTGGCCATGAGGGGTATTTGACTTGTCCAGAGTCCTAATGAATGCTAAGGCAGGAGCAGCTCTGTGCTGGTTCTGGGATGAATCCCTCCTCCCTTCTTAGGTTCCAGCCGCTCATCCTCAACAGGCAGAGCCATGCCCTGTGAGGCTGGTGGTCAGCCAGGTCGGTCTGACCCATGGCTTGTACAACATGGGTTTCTCCCTCATTCTCTGAGGCTTTGCTTTGTTCCTGCATCTCCAAGACAAAGGGTGGGAGCAGAGCTAAGGCAGTACAGCCGACAGCCCTGGCTGTTTGTGCTGTTTCTCTGCTTGCTGCAGGCTGGGCTGCTTGTACAAAGGGTTATAAATCAGCAGCGCTGCAGAGTCTGAGCAAAGGCTTCCAAACGAGATTTCACTGTTTAGGCATCAGGGGACCCTCTACATTGCCAGAGCAAGGTAGAAATCATCAGTGTGGCATCCCAGAGACAGCACCAGTGCTCTGTAGAAGGGGTGTTCGGTCAAAGGAATCCAAAGTCTCCCCTTGTGACATTGAAAGGATCTGGACTCAGGTGCCTGACAAGCCACCTGGAGAACCTTTTGTGGGCTGCTTTTGGAGGAAAGGGTGGGCTGGCCAGTGCTCCCAGTGCCACAAAAGGTCTGTCCATCTTCCCCTGTGAATTTGCTCACTCTGCATACACACGCACATGGGCAGGAGATGTGAGAGATTTATGGTGCTCCCTTGATTTTGTTCTCATAAAAAGCAGTCTGAGTGGTGGAGGAATAAATCTAGAGCCGCTTGGCTGGGAAACCAAGATGCAGGAGGGCTGTGCTGATTGGAGTAATCAACCCTCTATTCCCTGCATTAAAGGAATGTGTGACAATCACTTGACACAGGCCCTGGGGCTGGCGAGTACTGCCTGCTAGCACCTAGCTGCTCAGGGGGGTCAGGGCCCAAGGTCCTTGGGGACCACTGGGGTACCCCTGCACAAGTTTCGTTTTCTGATCTGATCTTAAAATCTGTGCTCCATAAAGCTAAGCCCAGCCAAGCATGCATGGCTCGTTCAGGTGCTGCAGTGAGGTGGGCAGAAGGGTCCAAGGGGAGCAGACAGTGCAAGCCTGTGCTGGTCCTGTGTTTCACAAGTCCCCCAGGCGAGTTTTCAGCATCTCTAAGCAGCAGCAGCAGCAGCAGCAGCAGCAGCATACTTGTACTGTCACTGGAATCTCTGGGTCAGAGGGTATGGGCAGGCTGACACCAGGCTTCTGTTGACATTCTGAAATTACTCCTGTGTGCCCATAAGATGGAAATTCCTTGTTAGTGGGAGGTAGGAACATAGGAGCATTTTTTCTTCAGAGAGCTGTAGGTTTTAGGTATGATATGAACTGGGTCAGGAGGCTGGTCGCCACAGCTGAGGAGAGAAAGAGAGGGGGGGAAAAGGCAGTTTTCTGAGTCTGTGTGTTGTGTGTGTCAGAAAGGGTTGGGGTATGTCCTGGGTCTCCGGTTTGTCAGTGGGAGAAGCAGTAAACTGGAGTGCAGTATTTTTGTTCTCCTTGTCTTTTCCTCCCTGTTGGCCTAATCTGGTAATATGAGGAGACACTGTACCTGAATGTGTGTGTGTATATCTGCCTCTAGCAAATACACAGCTATTCATTTACCCCATGGAGTAATGTAACTGTTGGATGCTGAGGTTTATTTTTATTTCCTGGATGTGCAAATGCTTTCTCCTTTTATTTCTTTTCTGTGTTGATAGCCAAGAATCAATCCAGGCAAAGAGGTAAAACTAAGGAAGAGAGACAAGGCATTTCTTCATCGTAAACGTTCTTAAAGAAAGGACGTTGAGACCAGTGCCCTGATCGAGAGTGTAAGTCTGGTCATGAACCAGGGAACTAGAGCTGCTTCTCTGTTGTGTGGATTGGCAAAGGCACACAGTGTTGGAAGGTATCTGAGAGGAGAAACAGCTTCACAGAGACCAAGGGAAGCTTTCTCTGTGCAGGAGTGTCAGACATGATCTGGACTGGGATTTCATCTAACCCTCTTGTGAATGCATTTGGCACTTTGAGGACAGCAGGGCATGTGTTGCCTCATGGATGGCCTTTTATGTTTGAGATTGTTGTGTTCATTGCTGGACAGCCCCAGTGGTGACTCTGGTTACACTTCAGACATTGCACTGCCATTGCTGTTCAATGTTCTTTTTCCCTTCCTAGCTTTCCTTTGAGGCCCACCTGCTAAAACTTTCTGGAAAGTTACCCTTTCCACATAAATTGGTTGTTCGTGGCCCCAAGCCAAGGATAACATTTCTGGGGAGCACAGCTGCTGGATTAGTGAGTCCAGAATGGGGCAACATCATTTCCTCAGCAGGGCAGTAACTTGTGGCTGCTGATGCCAGGAGAGCACGTGCAGAGCCCTGGGGGTATGTCGGGAATGGGTGCCAGATCAGCTCTCGATGCTGACATTCAGAACAGTGGCAGAAGTGCAGGCAGAATCTTGATGTCTTTTTGTTTACCTGTTGTTATATTTCCTTTGGTAGCACACTAGGTCAGTTGGTGCAAAACCCAAGTGCAAATCCTGCTGTGACTGTGGTCAGTTGTCAGTGCATCTCGTGCCTGCCTGCGCGCAGCTGCTACGTGTGAAGGAACAACTGGGAGCAGCACTTCAGGCACTGGAGCGTGCAGAGAAACTCCATAGCAATGTCATAGGCTGTCTCCAGCTGGTTCATGCTGCCATTAATATCACTATTTGCTGAGGTGTGAAGCTGAATGGGAGACTCAAGCCCTCCCATGAAGCATCTTACAGAGCAGAGTCCTCTGGACGACAAGGCCTGGCTCATGTCACTGTTAGAAGTCAGGGCAGCCCACAGTGGAGCTGGGATTCCTGCAGCTAACCTCTCCCTTGGCTTTTGCCCACAGGAGCTGCCAGAGCATGACCAGTCTGTTCAGCAGTACCATGTCTCCTGTTAAGGATGGAACATCCTCACTTCCAAGGAGGCAGACTTCCTTCTCCAAACCCCCACTCCGTGCGCTCTACGACTTATTGATAGGACCCATGGAAGGAGTAAGCCTTTGGCACAGACACTTACTGAAATCCTCGCGGTGTGGGACAGCAGGGATAGACAGTTTGGGGTGGTATCTGAAGCGTGGTGGTTTTCACAGAACAGTCTGAGTTGGAAGGGATCTAGTCCTGCATACAAGATCCTTGTCTCCATCCTTCAACAAGCACTCCAAAGTCAGCTTGCCTTTGGGAAAGTCAGGCAGTCTAGACAGAAATAAAAGGACACTATTTCAACTGGTTTTCTCCAAACCAATGCCAGTTTGAGGATTGGATCTTATCCAAGTGTGCTGAAAGTTTCATCTTCAAATGAGTGGTTTGCCTGACCAAGCTGTGGCTGCTGCTTAAAGGTGTAGAATTGCAAAAAGGCAGCAGATTTCTAAGCAGGATAGTCCTTTTAGGCTTTTTTTTTTTTTTGTGGGCTGCAAGTGTTTAAGCTGGAGCAAAGTTTAGTGCTTTGAAGTTACTCTTTCCTGGGGTGATAACGAATTAGTTTTATGATACACTAGCTAAGTAAGAGTGAAATTCTACAGTTACATGGGACCAGGAGCAGTTGTCACTTTTTGTGCCCAGCTGCATGTTTCTTTTTGACTAATCTCTCTGCTTCACTTCTCCAGCCAAAAGGTGCTTTCTATTTAGGTCTGTTGGTCACTCTGGGTTGATGATGATGTCAAGTGTCTGGAAGTACAGGCGATGGACACAATCTGTAGATTGTTCTTTAGAGAAAATGGCTATTTTGAAATCCAGTATCAAAAAGAATATTCTCTGACAAAGGATAAGGTGATGATAATACTGATAAGATGTAGGAGGTTGGGGTTAGCCAAGGTTTCAGGCTGGAGTGGAAGGAGCTGTGGTGCTATGGTGAGGCTGGGCCCACGTGGGCTGAGGCCAGGATGGTGACCCTGAGCCTGCAGGTCAGTGTGCTTGGGCTTGCTTGTCTCAGTGGGACTGGTGGGGCACAGGTGAGCAGCAGTCCAGCTGCACAGGTGTGCTCACCTGTCACACAGAGCATGGCTCTGATGTGGATGTTTCCAAACCTGACATGGGTTCAGACTAGGGCCTGATGCTGGGGAGGTGCAGGTGGGGGCACTGGTGGAGTGAAAGGGCCAGACTGATTCTGTCTCCTTTTTCTGCAGGGTTTGATGCATTCCAGTGGGCCTGTTGGCCGCCACCGTCAGCTGATCCTGGTTCTGGAGGGAGAACTGTACCTCATTCCTTTTGCTCTCCTGAAGGGCAGTTCATCCAACGAGTACCTCTATGAGCGCTTCAGCCTCATCGCAGTGCCGTCCATCCAGTCGCTGAATCCCAGCTCCAAGGTCTGACATTACTTATGAAACCTCTCTCCTGTGGTTCCAGCACATGCTCAGAAAGCAGCAGCTCTGTCCTGGTGTGCCAGACACAAGAACAGAAACCACAAACAGGCTGCCCTGGTCCCTGGGAGAATGCCCCAAGTCACATCTGCTTTTGCTGGGCAGTGTTTTGCTGCATGTCTTGGCTTGCCCTGGGTTAAACGCAGTCAGTGGGACAGCAAAAGAGTCTGAACCTTTTTAGCATTACTGCTGTTCTGTTTAGAAGTCACTGCTGGCAATGGTGAAGCTGATCCTGTAAATAGAGGTGTGAGGAACCACTTAGTGATTATAGGTAGTGTTCCCATAAAGTGGGAAGCTGGGATTTGCTTTATGCTTTTAGCTCTGCTGCAGCCCTCAGAGGGACCTGGGCTGTCTGTTGCTTTCTGTTGTTATCTATCTGTTCACCCAAGATGTGGGGATACAAGTCCTGACCAGACTCAAAGGAGGTGTTCCTTGAAATAAACAGAAGAAACTAAAGAAACACAAAGTCTTCCTGTAATTAGGAGAACCAGACTGTCTGTTTAGATCCAAAGGGACAGGATATTTTATTACCAGCATCATAAAAACCAGATCTTTGAACCCTATTTTCTTTTTCTCTTTCTCTGTGTAGTCCCATGTGAGGAAGAATACTCCTGCTTACTCCAGTTCTACCTCAATGGCAGCTGTCATAGGAAATCCCAAGCTTCCTTCAGCAGTTATGGACAGGTGGCTGTGGGGACCTATGCCCTCTGCAGAAGAGGAAGCATATATGGTATCTGAGTTACTTGGCTGCCAGCCCTTAGTCGGCAGTGCATCAACGAAAGAGAGGGTCATGAGTGCCCTCACTCAGGCAGAATGTGTCCATTTTGCAACCCATGTCTCCTGGAAGCTGGCTGCTTTGGTCCTGACACCCAACAGTGACAGCAATCCAGCCAGCAGCAAGAGTTCTTTTGGGAACCCCTACACAATCCCAGAATCTCTTCGGATGCAGGATGATGCCAGTGATGTGGAAAGCATCTCAGACTGCCCTCCTCTTCAGGAGTTCCTGCTTACAGCAGCTGACGTCCTGGATCTGCGGCTTCCTGTCAAGCTAGTGGTTCTTGGCTCTTACCAAGAGTCCAGCAGCAAAGTCACTTCTGATGGAGTCATTGGCTTGACAAGAGCATTCCTGGCAGCTGGGGCTCAGTGTGTGCTTGTGTCACTCTGGCCCATTCCTGTAGCTGCTTCCAAAATGTTTGTGCATGCCTTCTATTCCTCTCTCTTAAATGGGATGAAAGCCAGTGCAGCCCTCGGGGAAGCGATGAAAACCGTGCAGAGCAGCAAGCAGTTCTCCCATCCGGCCAACTGGGCAGGTAGGAAGAGTCTTCTTTTGGACAAACCAGATGTGGGGTTTCTAGAGAGGTGCCAAACTGATTGAGCTAAGAAATGAGCAGTGCTGGCAGGTAGGTGGGAGCAGTGTGTGCCCTGTGCTCTCCTAGAATTCAGCCCCTGCGTCTCAGACCCTGATTCAGTTGAGTGTCGCTGTCATGGGACACATTGGCATCTCACTATGCACAGTAGGTGGGTATGAATTTGATACAGTTGGAAGCAGTTGTGAGGTGAACTGTGCTTCATGACTGGAAAGAAAAAAAGTGCAATACAATGACTCATTCTCTATGTTTGAAATCTCCAGTGTCACGTTTCCTTTGTCCCTGGAATGGAGTTGGCTGGAGCACACATATAGGACTTTTTCATGGAGAACGTAGTGACACACTAACTGGAGGCAGGAGCAGTACTGCTGGAAGCTGCAGTAGCAACCAGGAGCTGTGATTTCTGTGACATAAACCTCATAGAGGTTATTCCTTTGGTCTTTTTAGGAGAAAGGTTCCCCTTGCTTCCGCTGGGAATGTCTCAGCAGTGTCAGCTCCTTATGCAGTGCTGGTGCTTACTCCTTCTCAATTAGATCTGTGCTTTGAGATTTGAAATGACAAAGTCTTGGAGTTCAGCAGTGCTGTTACAGGGGTATCTACAGATAACATAATTTTTTTTTCCTAGCACAAGGCCTAGTTTTTGAAAGCTGCATGCATTCCCCAAGTGGATTTTTGCACAGGCAGTAGAACCATGTTCTTTAGCTGTGGTGAACGTGGCTCTGGCATGAACTGCACCTGGCTGGAGGAGTGGGAAGGCTGCTAGAGCTTGTTAAAGTGAGTCAAGCTGACAGTGATTTCAGGCACATTGAGTCCAGCATTAGGACGTGGTTCAGGCAGCACCAGATGGGAGCTGAATTCAGGTTAGTGTGCACAGTTCAGTTGGGATTATATTTTCCTTCCAAGATTTTTCTGTCTCGAAAGAAAGGAGCAGTAAAATACCCCGAAAGTGATCACTTCCTGGGCAAAACAGAATGAGTGTGGACATGGTGCTTGGCATCACTACCAAGCAGAGGCTTTCAGCTGCTCAGGCTGTCTGTCCTGTCCCTTCCATGCTACTGTGTGAGTTCATCACTCACAGTCCCCGCCTTCCACCGCTGTCCCTTGATGCTAAGTCTTGGAAGGAGCACCAGAGCTAGGAGCAGCTGCATCCTCACTGCATGAGAGGGGGCAGGTAGAGCTCCTCATGCTGACATCTGGGGAGTCTGGCATTGAATGGTGCATAAGCCAGGACAGGTTTTTGATCAGGACAGGGAAAGCTCTCTGTGTTCTGAGTTCTGTTCTGCGAGTGCTGTTGGCAGCTGTTGATTTCCATGGCTGTAGAGGAATCCTAGAGCATGCCTGGACAAGTTTAGCTGCAATCCAGTGGTTTTCTGCTTGCTTGAACAAGAAGACACTATTGATTTAATAGCAGAGGACAATAAGAAGCATCTAGAAGCTTTCTGGGAGTTCAGTCTGTGGAACCAAGCAGGGAGTGGACAGCTGCTCTGGGAAAAGAATGTCCCTGTGCAGGGTGCAGTGAACCATCATTCAGTAGTCTGCAGGCAGAGGACACCCACGTCTGGTTTGAACATTTTCCATAAAAATGGAAGATTAACTGTCTCTTATTCTGAATCCTGCAGGCTTCATGCTTATTGGGAGTGATATGAAGCTGAACAGCCCTTCCTCGCTGGTAGGACAGGCCCTGATTGAGATCCTGCAGCACCCTGAAAGGGCCCGGGATGCTCTGCGTGTCCTGCTTCATCTGGTAAGGGAAAGGAAGTGCTGCCACAGCTCACAGGGACTGGGAGGGGCACCACAGCCCATCTGATCCTGAGACACCTTCGCCTGGGGACACGTCTGCAAACCATGAGTGGAAGAGCAGCACCCTGATGTGCAGCCACTCCCATTTGAATATACAGATAGATACATATATCTGTACACACACATACACCTTCACCCCCTCTCTCCTGCCGTGATGTAGCCTCTTGTGAAACTCTGGGTCAGTGTGGAAAGACTGGAACACCTAGGGAAGTGTCCAGAGCAAAAAGAGGCAAAGGATGCAAAATCTTGCATTGTATTGACAAAATCCTCCCTAGACCCATCTGCCTTGCATTAGCTGTTGAATTGGGTCTCTGCTTTAAAAAAGAGGTAATCATTGGAGTTAATTGTTTGTACAAGGAAATAGCTATGAACATGGCAGTCATGGAAACACAGAGCACAGTCACTGCTGTCTCTGCACATTTGGAAGATAAGAGGCCCTTCTGTCCCCATCTGTGCCACCAGCCTGTCCTGGGGAACAGTGGGACTGGAGCCAACTGCCAGGTGGCTGGAATGATCGCTCATGACTTTTAATACTTTTCTTTCCAATGTGTCATCTGTGGTCCCAAAGGAGTGTGAAGTATCCACAGAGTGATGGAAACCTGTGAATATTGCTGGTCCTCCCAGTTGCTGGGGTTTGTGGACACTCATCTCAGTCTTTCCTATTTGCCATGTAGGTGCAGACTCCTCTGGTAATAAGCAAGCTGGGACCCCAACATGAGTCATCTTTTGGGGAGCAGTGCAGCTACCAGGCTTACAGGAAACTATCCCAAACAAAATGGTACTTTGTTTCCTGGGGCATTACTGTTCCCAGCATCTCAGAGAATGTTGACACTCATCATTGTGATGTTACATCTGTGAATGCTAAGTTACTGGAGCCTCTGTTTTCAAGGCACTAAAGTCCTCCTGTGTGAGACAGGCCAGGATCAACCTTGGATTTGCTGTCTCTCAGCCTTTTCTCTGTGTAAGAAGAGGAGGTCAGTAACAATTAGCTAATGGTGTATTTTCCCCACAGGTGGAGAAATCACTGCAGCGAATCCAGAATGGGCAGCACAACTCCATGTACACCTCCCAACAAAGTGTGGAGAATAAAGTTGGTGGCATTCCAGGCTGGCAGGCACTCCTCACTGCAGTGGGATTTCGGCTGGACCCACCAGCCAGCGGCCTCCCAGCAGCAGTGTTCTTCCCAACCTCAGACCCCGGGGACCGGCTGCAGCAGTGCAGCACCACCATCCAGTCCCTCCTAGGTGAGAGGAGGCAGCTGTGGGCCCTGACCAGGCAGACATTAGCCTTTCCTGCCTTTCTGTGATGAAATCAATGTATTGAACTGGGAAGAAGTTCTGAAAGTAAATGTTTACTGAAAATTTTGTCACAGATGAGAATCATTTACTACTGGGTCGAGTAAGCACGATGTGACTTCCTTTTTGTTGTATTTCTTGCAGTCAAGAAATATATACAGACATTTCTGCTGATGTTTTTCAGGTTTGCCTAACCCTGCACTTCAGGCACTTTGTAAACTTATCACTGCTTCAGAAACAGGAGAACAGCTTATCAACAGGGTGAGTTGGGAGGTTTTCCTTCAGTACCAGATTCCAAATGGTTCTTCCCAGGTCAGTAAATTCGGAAATGCACTGAATGGTTGATATCCTGCTTTATCAACCCAGAGCTTGCTAGGAGACTTGAGGGTTTAAATTCTGAATTTGCCTATTTGTGTGAATGAAAGTGTCCAGAAGGAAGAAATGCAGGTGGGTTACTGGACTGCGTGGCCTTGGAACTCCCCATTCAGTGACAAGTTAAAGCATGATCCCTTCTGTGAGGGGGAATTGAGTGACAGACCCCTTATTGCTGTTTGGCCATCCTGTCTAGGGGCCACGTTGGCTGGTCTTTGTGCACTGTATTTACCAAAGTCCCAAGGTATGGCTGACTTCAGTCTGTCAGAAAACTCACTTGGGACTGTGCTGCTCCAGTGTGTGCTCACAGCTCTGTGGAAGGGATTCCTGGACTTTAGGAGAAGGGCAGTGATACCTGTGGTGATGGGACTTCTCCCTGCTCCCCCCAACCTCCTTCACACTCCTCCCTCTCCCCAGTCTCTGGAGCATGCCTAGCCCAACCTGACCTTTCTCTGTGCCACTGCCCGGCTGCTTTCCATTCCATGGTTCTTACTGTCCTGAGTGCTCTTGTAACAAAGTTTCTCTTCATCATTTGCCTGCATTAGTACATGGACACACTCACACAGGGAATGGGCCTATAGCTCACTGTCTTTCCCCTTTCCCCATGCAGAAGCATTCCAAGGCAGTACTGTGGTGGGGAGCTGGGATTGGTTCTGTGTGGTGTCCGGTCTGCCCTTCAGTCACGTGGAGTCTCCACAAAATACAAGACAAGCCTCAGCTTTGCTGTTTCCCACTGAGCAGCTCTGAAGCCCACTAGAATGAGTCTGCTCCAAGGAGGGAATGAGTCTGCTCCAAGGAGGGAGTTCCTGTTAGGATCCTGTTAGGATCTGCAGCAGCGCATGAGATATTTCCAGTGGCCTGTCCTTGGTGGTGTTTTGCCTCTTGCCTGGGCTCTCATCGGTGCCCAGGATGTCTGTGATAAACCACAGTGTTAACTCCCTCATGGCCACCCAAAGGACCTGGGTCTGAGGGGTGTGAGGAGGAGAGGACAGCATCCTCGTGGCTCAGAATGTCTTACAGTGCTCATGAGGTGACTTCCTGACTGTCGCCCTGCCTCAGATGATGAAATCACCCAAGGACAAACATTCAGCTGGCTGTACATGACTAACAAAAGACACACACATCCTTTCCTTGCTGCCCCACACAGTAAATACTGGCAGGCATATTGCTCTGGGTTTGCAAATGTTGTTCCATAGCCCAAACCCCCAGCAGAATTCCCTTTTGCGCAAGAGTCTATCCTGTTACACGCCAAGGTTTTGAGCTCAGCTCTCCCACCCTTTGTGGTTATTGCTTTTTTCCCTCCTGCCTCTCCACAGTTCGTGAAGTGAGCAGCCTGGGGTCTGCCTGTCCCAGAGGAGAGCAGGCTTTGTTCCAGACAGAAGCAGGACATGGGACAGTTCAGTCAGCGGGTGCTGCTCGCTGGTTTTCCCTGGTGGGTGACCGGCATCACAGGGGAGCAGGTGCTCTTGGCGTTGGTGAAGCAGCAAGGTGGGAGCCTGAGCTGCTGCACTGGACAGAGAACACTTGTTTTGAGTGCAAAAGAGAAGGCAGGAGCCACAGAAGAGAGAACTTTAGTACTACTGCATGTGCAAGGAAAAGTTAGGGATTGCTGACTGCACTGAACGCCAGTACTGTATCCCAGAGGAAACGAGAGAAGGACTGTTTTATGTTCAGCCTCCTGCCAGAGTGTGGGTTGGCCTGAGTGTCTGCCTGCTAAGTGTCTGAGCTGTCATGAGCTGGGCACTCCCAGATTCCAGCTGCCTATTCCCACGCTGTTGAACTCACAGTTCAGGCCATTCCCTTTGCTCCCCTCTTTCTGTGGATAGAGCATCTTGTAGGCAAGGTGCTAGTTTGCACATGGACTTGTCCCTGCAGGGTTCCCCAGCACAGCCACTTTGTAGCACAGTGTAACCCATGTTCTTTCTTTTCTCCTCTTTTCCTTTCTTGTTACCTGCTGCCCGAAGGCTGTTAAAAATGTGGTGGGAATGGTGAGTATGATGTGCATGGGGGTGACACTGCTGTGCAGGGTGAAACACCAGGGTCACTGCAGACCCATTCCCTGTGCTGCAAAGTGTCTGCACCCACTCCCAGGAGATTTGCTCCACAGAGCTACTGTGGAAAAAGGCCTGTGTAAGCTTTTGTGGGTTGTCAGAGATGGGTGGTCCTGAGGTTAGCTGATCCCTGATTAATGGCTTTCCATCCTTGCTGCCCTGACTGTGTTGGTGAATTACATGGGATCCTGGCATCTTAATTTGTGTCAGATCTTCATAAACACATTTTCTCTCAAGCTTGCTACTCCTGTCCCTTGGGCACGGTTGAGAAACTTCTTTCCTGGAGGCCATGGAGGTATTAGGAAAGTCTTCCATAGTTTCATATGACTTGTTCTGCCCAATTAATGAGTTTCTTGGGATTTGCATAAGGAGTATGGCTCAGTCATGGAATGGGCTTTAGTATATTCTATGAGCAGCCCCAGAGTATCTCTTTCCTTTTCTTTCACTTCACAGATGTTCCTGCTGTGCTTCCTTCTTGCTCAGTTTCCACTGGCCACCCCCCAGCCCTCACCTCTGGTCTGTCCCTGCCTTTGCTACTGTTCCAGTCTGTCCGATGTTCCTGTCCCTGACCTGTCCCTCTGCCCAGACCTTCCCATCTCACTGCTCTGTTCAGGAGCAGCAGCTGAACTGGGTGTCAAAGGAAAGGGTGTTCAGGGAAAGGGTATTGCCTTAGCTGTGACTGTCAGAGAAACATGATGTGACTTGTAAGGAATGGCTAATGTCTGTATTGCTTTCTTCAGCTGCATCAAGTCCTGGTTCAACTTCAGGCAGGCGAGAAGGAGCAAGATTTCTCCTCTGCACCAATCCAGGTCTCCATCAGTGTCCAGCTCTGGAGGCTGCCTGGCTGTCATGAGTTTCTGGCAGCTCTAGGTAGGAAAATACTTCTTTCTGTTGTCCCTCTAAACCCATTGCTGGTGTCTCCTGTGGGGCTTGAAGCAGTGATGAGACTCACAGCTTCACATTCATCTGCCTCCTGCAGGCCAGCCTGCATTTGCCAAATTCCAAAGTCTGTGCTCTTCAGCTCCATTTCTGTAAAAAAACTTGAAATTAATGGTAAATGGTTGGGTATGTGGGACACTGTCCCCTGAGATGTATTTGGTATATCATTCCCCAACAACTCCACATAATTTGCAACTAAAGAAGGATTGACAGGGGTCATTTGTGTATGAGGGTGTGTGTTCCCTGTCCAGCGCCATAAACCTTCCAAGACCTGGAGAAGATGTGCTGAACATTAATAAATACACACAACAAACTGCACAGGGGGGGTGAAGTCATTCTTCTGAGGGTGCTGCAGGGTCTCATACCTCTCTGTTCTGTCTATGTTTTAAATGAGATCACTCTTACTTTAGACAGAGGGTCTTTCTGTGAGTTGTGATTTTCTGCTCTGTGTCCCACTACATAGGTTTTGACCTTTGTGAAGTTGGCCAAGAGGAGGTGATTCTGAAAACTGGGAAGCAAGCTACCAGGAGGACTATGCACTTTGCTCTACAATCCTTGCTGGCACTTTTTGGTAAAGCTGCTTACAGTAGTTCTTGCTCCTGTGTCCTGTGATGATTTGATCAGAATGGCTTCTGGTGAAATCTCACTCACACCTTTGCAGAGGTCACACGACACACACACGTCACACAGGCCAAACATCATCCAGTGAGTGGCTGGAGCAAACATTATTTTTCTGTGGGAAAGACTTGTATGAGCCCAAGCTGGGGACAGAGTCCAGCAACTGGAGGATGTATAACTCACTCTTGGTTTTGAGAAATAAAATGGTAATGAACTGACAAGTTCCATCTAGGATAATGGACAGAGGTTCTTCCCTGGGCATTTCCTGGGCTGTACACTTCTTTTTCCTTACCTAAGTAGTAGTTGGGTGTTCTGAGGTAGCATAGAGCATGAGGGCATGTTTTGTAGCATTTCCTCTTAATTCTGATAGAATGTTGCCTAGTTTTATTTGATTTTGTGGTGTATCTAAGGGCATGTTTGTACATACTATTTTCTTTCCTTTTTCAGATTCTACAGAGCTGCCCAAGCGCCTTAGCCTGGACAGTTCCTCATCACTGGAGTCATTGGCTTCTGCTCAGTCTGTTTCCAACCCTGTACCCCACTATCAAAACCCTCCATTCTCTCCCACCTGTCCAGACAGCATTGCCTCAGATGCCATTTCGGTGTACAGCCTGAGCTCCATTGCTTCTTCCATGAGCTTTGTTTCCAAGCCAGAGAGCATGCTGGATGGGGTGGGACACAGAGGTCGCCAGGATTATGAGAGGCCCAAGAACATCTATCCACACAGGTCTGCAGCTCAGAGCCAGCTATCACCACAAGCCACCACTGCAGCCAGCAAAGATGAGGAAGAATATGAAGGTTTCTCTATAATCAGCAACGAGCCTTTGGGCAGTTACCAAGAAAACATAAACCCAGGATTTTCCCCTGATCACAAACAGCCCAAAACTGGTCAGACTGGAGGCATTAAAGAGTCTGTCAACTCCAAAGGGAGCATAAGTACTCCAAATTCTCCTGTTAAAATGACTCTCGTCCCCAGTCCAAATTCACCTTTCCAAAAAGTTGGGAAACTTGCAAGTTCTGATACTGGGGAATCTGACCAGTCTAGCACTGAAACCGACAGCACTGTCAAATCCCAGGAGGACAGTAATCCAAAGCTTGATCCACAAGAGTTGGCACAAAAAATTCTGGAGGAAACTCAGAGTCACCTCATTGCTGTTGAACGTCTTCAGAGAAGCAGCAGCCAGATAAGCAAGAGCAGCAATTCGGATGACGGGGCTCCCGCCCCGGCTGGCGTGTCCGCGTTCCGCTCCTCGGAGACCAGCGCCTTCAGCCGGCCCGTCAGCTCCAGCCAGAGGAATCAGTCTTCACCTCTTGCGATTAAACCAAAGCCTCCAACAAGGAGTTCATCCCTTCAGAAGGTGAGCTCTGGCTATAACAGCCCCACAACATCGGAGATGTCAAACAGAGAAGGCACAGGTCAGTACAGTGGGCAGCCATCTCCAGGTTGTGATTCCCAGGGGTCCCTAACTGAGCAGCCTCCCTTTAAACTCAAGTACCCCAGCTCTCCTTACAGTGCTCATATTTCTAAATCACCCAGAAATATATCTCCGAGCTCAGGGCATCAGTCTCCTGGTGGCAGCACTCCATCTCCTGCTCTTTCTTATTCCTCAGCTGGTTCTGCTCGCTCGAGTCCAGCTGATGCCCCAGACATAGACAAATTAAAATTGGCTGCCATCGATGAAAAAGTGCAAGCAATTCACAACTTAAAGATGTTCTGGCAAAGCACTCCCCACCACTCCACTGGCCCAGTAAAGATTCTCCGAGGAGCTCCTGGAACGATGACTTCTAAGAAAGATGTCCTCAGCTTGCTCAATTTATCTCCACGGCACAGCAAAGAAGAAAGCGCAGAGAAGCTGGAACTGAAGGACCTATCTATTGAGCAACACCTTGCTGCTTCGCCACAAAAGATCCCTCCAAATGGACACAGACACCCTGAAACCACAAATGCTGTGACATCAGCTCATTCCCCGCCGCCCGGCAGCACTGCGGGAGCCGTGCGGCCCCTGAGGCTGCCGGCGGGGAACGGGTATAAATTTTTGTCACCGGGAAGATTTTTTCCTTCCTCCAAATGTTGAAATGTCCCGAGTACCAGCTGATGACTTACAGTCTTGTTAAAGTATTTGCTTCTGCCCACTTGCCTTTACCAAAACAGAACCAATACCTAAGCAGCCGTGGTCATGCCCCCAGCTGGCGGTGCCCAGGGATGGGACAGGCTGTCATTGTGGGGGCACACGGCCTCACACACATGGGTTTTCATTTCCCTTATCAGGACCTCAGCCAGACTCACCTGATACCAGGTTCTTTGTAGTGTTCAGTATTTGCAGCAACGGGTCCAAAGCATCTGGTTGTCTGTTCATTAAATACTGGCTTTTAAGCCACCTCCTTGTATTTTTTAACCCAAGAGGAGGTTTTACAGCTGGCTTTTTATATTATAAATTATACATATCAGGGGTTGGAGAGGAAAGGGAGAGGAGGCAGAACGTTCCTGTGTGCCAGAAAGAACATATGCACAAGTTTCTGCCTGGAGAAGGATGAGCCATTTACTGCTTTCAAAGGCTGACAGAGGAGAAGATCACATACCTCTAGATACTTCTGCCAGGTTGGTCAAAACTGCTGGCAGGAAAACTCCGTAGCAGCAGGATCTGGCAGTTCTCTTGCATCATTTAGAGTCTGGTGAAAAAAGGACAAGAGGACAGAGGTGCCCCATTCTAAAATCTGCATCTCAGGTAACTTTTCTGGAGGGAAACCCCTCAGGTGAGACTTTGCTGATTGGTCTGTTCAGAGGGAATGTTTGGGCCTAACGAGCCAGGTGAGCCTGAGCATGAGGTAGCGAGTGTGTGTCAGAGAGACAAGCTCTGGTTTTATTGAGTGCTCTGTCTCTCTGGTACACTGCGTTGCGAAGGTGAAGTTTTCATCCTGGCAGGTATTTGGGCAGCACTGATGTCTTCTGTCTGCTCACTGAGCACAAAAAAGGATTACAGATGCTGCAGCTGAGAACATTATTTTACAGTTCCATGGCAGGCAGGAATGTGTCATCAGTATGTGTGATTTAGACATCACCTGACCAAAAAAATCCCTCACTGGTCCTGCTAAATCATTGCCATGGCTCAGTGCAGGCAGGTCTGCAAACCTTTTCCCTGCTACAGAAGCAGGTTTCCTTCGGAGCAGGTTTGGAAACAAGTTTCCTTTGGGGCAGGTGTACAGTACCAATGTGAGCAGCTGTTGGTGCACTGGGAGCATAAACACGAGGCAGAAAGCGGAGGGGACGGATGCAGAACCTGAGTGCCCTCTGCCCTGTGGAGGAAAGGGGACCAAGAGCACCCCGAGGGTGATGTGTACAGTCAGCTTTCCCAGGCTAGGTGGGGTTTAGGAGCTAGGGATCAGGTTGGAGGTATTCTGAGTGGCTGTCAAATGCAGTGATGTGATGGGGATCCCAGTGGTCGTTTCCATGCACTGAAGCCGTGGGCGTGCGGCAGCATCAACCCCACCACGTGTGCTCAGATCCACGCAAGGGATTCACAGGCCACGGGCTATGAAGTCGGAGCACTGGATCACCAAGGTTTTTGGTGTCTATTCTGCACTCCCAGAATTGGCTGAGTGACTGAAGGCCAATCACTTCACCTCTCCGTGCCTCGTCTTCCCTTTCTATCTAAATGGGGATAGTAATACTTACCTACCTACCTCACAGAGGTGTTGTGAGGCTGAATTCATTAGGCCCTGAGTTTTAGCTGGATCTTAAGTCAGCTTCCAGTCTTGCAGCTGACTACCTGAACAGTGAGTGCAGGCAGCTCTGTGGACGTACCAGGGGGTGCGTTGCTGATGCAGAGAATTGTTGCACTTAGCGTGGCTGGATGGTCTTGCTGAGAATGTGGATCTGATCATTTGTGATTTTCTTATGGATCTTGGAGGAAAAGCATGATAGCAGGGCAGAGATTCAGTTCTGATACCGAAACATGAAATTGCTTAGGCTCAGCTTGCTCACAGGGTGTAATTAGATGCTTGCTGTGAGAATGTTCTGGAATCTGCTAGTTTTGGAGGAACATTTTCCTTTTTGTCGTTGAAAGAAATGAACACAAGCACTAAAGGTGAAGGATGTTGGGCTGGGTTGTTACAGCCAGCTAACAAGGGATGGGGGATCACCAAAGTTTCAGTGCAGAGACAGAAGGAGTAGTGAGTTACTCACCTATTCATATGCAATGTAGCAGAACAGTTGTGTTAATCTGTTCAATTTATATAATGCAAGTTATTTGTCTGTACATGACATCTTCCTGTGATGGTTTGGTGCTAAACATCACCTTCATGTCATTTGGCAGGAAAAATTAGAATAGTGGGCCAAAATAAGTCAGCAGAGTGTCTGCCCCTTGTGGAGACAGTGATGCTGCTGATTGTGCCACTTGCTGTGGTCACAGGACTGCTGAGAGACTTCACGTGACCTGCTCTGTTTCTAACCAGCATAACTGTTTTGAAACGACATCCCAGGAACACCCAGGATGGAAGTGGGCAGTTTTTTGTTTATAGCAACAGCAAATACTCCCTGTAGTGCTGCATAACATGCCAGAAATAAGCCTCTGTGTTGTAGTTTACTTCCATAACTAAAGGATCTTTTAACCTGTAGAAATTCTATGCTGCCATTTTGGTACAACCCATTTCCATGCTCCAGCAAGTTTCATGCTGGCTTAAAGCTTTCAGACAGAGCTAAATCGGGGTGGGGGGCGTGGGGGGAGTGGTTCTTCTGTTGTTGTTTTTAAGGAGGGGGGAGCATTAGAAACAGGGAAGGGTTCTGATGTAGAGAAAGTTCAGTATTTGGGAATTTGGTGTTGTATAAATATGGAAGGTGAGTGTCACTAGAACAAGTCTTTTGGGAAATTGGTCTCCACTGACTTGGCACAGGGCACTTCCATTGGCTTGCCATGAAATGCATGCTTACTCGTGGCTGGGAGACACTGCACACACCTTGTGCCTCACTCCTCCACCCCCTGAATGAGAAACAACCCCTTTGTGAGGAAAAAGTTTTATCAGGCTTGCCCAATATGTGGAGAAATTCAGGATATGAAAATCACGTATTCTCCGTTTGCTATTAGAATTCCTTCTGTGGAGTTAATGCATTTGTCGTTGTTGTATTTGTGCATGGTACAAGTGACAACACTGCATAATACAGTGAGCAATAACAATTAGGTATTAACCACTTTCACATTAAACCTGCCACGTGCAACCATTCCCCAAGGCCCCATAGAGTGTTTTGGTTTTGCCCCATACTTTTTACTGTGTGAGATTTCAGATTTTTTTACTGACTGTCTTTAGCTCCAACTAAATGGGAACAGTAAACAATCTCTCTGAACAAAATCTAGTTTAATTTGATTTTGTTGGTTAGCCTGTACCTCTGGCCTGGTATTGATTTTCTTTCTCTTTAATCCTACCTTACTGAAACAAGGAAAAAGCATTGAGGGGGTGCTATACCCACGCATATCACTCCAGGCCATATTTCTTTTCATTAGGTCAAACTCGTTCCGTGAACATCTCTTCCAAGTTGCAGAACAGATCCAGGGGCACAGGGGTGTCTGTGAATCTGTTAGGAAACACTGGTAGTTTCAGCTGGATGGTGATAATGGGTTTGAGCAGTTCTGGGTTCATTGCATTGCCAGGCTGCCCAGAAGGGCTGCTCGTCCCCTTGGCTGCAGAAGAGTTTCAGAAGAGCGCTGGAGATGGTGACCCAGAGAGGATGGTCAGCAGAGACTTCCCAGCAGCAGCCCTTCAGCACTTGCTCTCCCTGTGTGCAGTGTTAGCCATGTTTGGCCTCTATGGACTTTCTATGTAAATTAAAACTCTGTTTCCAGACAGCATTAAACTTTTTATATTATGAAATTTACCATGTAAAAAGATTTTCATATTTTTATTGAAATTGCTAAGGCATTTGGCCTTCCTTCTTTGTGATTTCAGTGTCTATTAAAGCATGAGTTCTCTCAGTGCCTCAGTCTCTTGGTCTAGGAGGGTGTTGGGGAAGGGTGTTTGCTGGCTCATTGCTCTCTGCCAGCAGCCAGCTCTCTGCATCCCGTGGCAGAGTGTGGCAGACACACGGCAGCTCTCAGCTCCCTCTGCAACCTTCCTCCCCTTTTTGTGCAGTGTAGTGTTCCTGTTAACAGTGCTCATTGGAAATTGCTTTTCCTTTTCCTAACAGGTGGTGGGAGCATCACTATTTGCTGGTCTCTCTTGTAGGTGGGAGCAAAGGATGCAAAGCGCTGGGAGGAGCTCCAAGAGTCGCTGGCTCTAGCCCTCCAGTGGGAGAACCCAGTGCTGAAAGGATGAGAGACTCTCCCTGTACCGATGCCAGCTGGAACCTGCTGAGTTAAATCTTCCTTCTGCCCCCATGTGAAAGGTGCCCTTGTGCTTAGGGGAAATGTTTGGGGACAGATGAAACTAAACATGCAAACCTGCATTGGGGCCACAGGAGGCTCAGCCTCTTGACAGCAGCCAGGAGCCACTGGCTGGTTGTGCTGCCGAGGGAGCCTGGGCTGGAGCTCTGCCAGGAGCAGCAGCTCCTGGGGAAGCGACCCCTCCACGAGCAGGGCCGCAGTGGAGCCGCAGGGGCTGGTCTGAAGTGGTTTGTCTGTGCAGGGCCCGGGGTCAGTGCCTGCTCCGTGATGCTGCCGGGTGTGGCAGGATGCAGAGAGCACAGGCTGCAGCTGGCGGAGCACACACCAGACAAACCTTATCCATATGGGGAAGAAGCAGCAGCATGGGCTGCATGCTGCCAGTGTTTTGAAAAGCCAAATAAAGGCAAATCGTGAATGCTTGAGAACTTATGCAAGTAGAGGCTCGCAGCCCCACCCCCCGGGGCCCCAGCACAGCCCTGGCCACCGCTGGCCCTCTCAGCTGGAGCCAGCCATCCCAAGTCTGGAATTGTGTGTCCATAGGCAGGGCTACTGAGGGTTTTCCGTACAGCCATTTATCTGTGGTGGGGCAACGTGGAATTTTCTTACCTGTGGATTTTTGCTCTCCATTAATGGGCTAGTTTGGCTCCTGACAAAGGCAAGGTGGGGGATGATGCCTTTTCTAGGGAAAGAGGGGCCAGGAGTGGTGCAGGAAGGGTCATGAGTCACCTCTGGGGAAGAGGATGTGCCATGGGAACACAAGTGTGGTGCTGAGGCCGAGGCTTGGACAGGAAGCTGCAGCTCACCAGGAGGCAAAGGCCTGCCCTGGCCAGTGCTGGGCACCAGCAGGTACCAGAGGAGAATTAAAATGCAGCAGCCACCCAGAAATGAAAAATGTGCAGCTGAGCTGCTTATGGGGCAAGAGTTGACCACAAATGTGCCTTTGAAGTTACACCTTTCTCTTGCCAGCCCTGGGGCAGCACTATTCACCAGAGCTCCCAGGTAGGAATGCTGTGAGGTCCCACATCCAGGCCTGTTTCCATTTCCCTTCCGCAGCACCCAAAACCAAAGTTCCACCCTCCCCTTGACAGGCCTGGAAGTGTTGTGGGGTTGTTTTTTCTTTCCATTTTACCTGGTTTTACATTTGTGTGAGCATTTCAAACAGAGGAAAGCAGATGTGCTCTCTCTGCATAGCTGTGGAAAGTATGGGAGACAAAAAATGAAAGCCAACACTCAGAAACCAGAAAGCAAATCAATATATTTAGAATACGTTAAGTAAATCCTGTAGTTCTACCTGAATTGTGATTTTTGAGAACCCCAAAGTGGAAGTATTGTTACCTGGCTGCCTTGTTCTTAGGACGACATTTTGCCACAGGATAAACTTCAGTCACTATGGAAACCAGGATAAAGCCAAATACAACACACAGAACACAGAGGGGTGGTCCCACCCCTCTGCTCCAGAGCCTGGAGCCCCGGTAGAACTTGTCCCTGCCACACACAGTCCTGCACTGCCCGCTGTCACTGCCCGGTACCCCTGAGCTACCACGGGAATTTTGCTCCTTGAGGAGTGTTCCAGGAACCAGCGTTCTGGCCTCCTCACAGCCTGGAGGGGCTCCACGGAATGTTCCGCTTTCGAGGCTGAGTTCACCCTTCTTTCAACGCCTCTGAGCTCTCAGGCTTCCTTTCATTTTTTTGTTTTTAATGACAGCTGATGGTCAAGCGTTACCTGTGGGACCAGCGGGGGCAGGTGGGACTGAGCCCCAGCACGGCAGAGCCTTGCTCCTCCTCGTGTGGGTGCCAGTCCTTATTAATTCCTGGCGTCCTCGCTACTGACTTGTGACTGGGATGGAGGATAAAGAGCTGGTCTCACAAGAGGGCGGCATTGGCCGCGGTAACGGCCTCGGATGGAGCCGGGAACGCGCCTTTCCCTGGCGGAGGCACCGCGCCTGCAGGGCCGCGGTGTGGTTCCGTTCGCGTGTCCAACGAGGGCAGTGCGGAAGCAACAGCGACCCGCAGAAGGATTTTGCTCGACAGACTCAGGGAATTCCAGCTCCCCCCGCCCGGCAGGGGCTGGTGCTGGCGGCGCCCCCGCCGAGACCGGGGCTCGGTGTGAGAGCGGGGCCGGGCACTGCGGGACAGCGGGACTCAGGACAGGCCGCCGCGCGCCTGAAGGGCGCCGACACTTCCCGTTGTGCCTCCCGCGGGCCGGGCCGCGCAGGACCCGCGGCCGGGCGGGCAAACGGCGCAGCCGCCGCCGTTGGGGCGGGGCCGTCCCGGGGCCGCGCCCGCCCCGCGCGGCGCCGGCCCGTGACGTCATCTCGCCGGCCGACGAAGGCGCGCGGGGCGGGGGCGGGGCCGGTCCGGCGACGCGCCCTGATTGGCCGCTTACGGGTGAGGTGTGCGCTCGCGGGAGCTGCGCGCCCTGGGATTGGCGGCGGCCGGCGCACGCGCGCGCCCCGAGGGCGAGGCGCGGGCGCGATTGGCCGCGCGGGCGGGGGCGGGGCCTGGCCCGAGAGCGGCGCGTGCGCGGAGGGACGGGAAGATGGTGCTGATCAAGGAGTTGTGAGTGGGGGCGGCGGGGGGAGTGCGGGGGCTCCGGGGGACACCGACGGGCACCGGGGGGGCTCTTTCACCGCCATTGCCCCCTCCGGCCTCCCCCGCCCGCGCCGCTCTCCCCGGGCCGCGGGGCCGCTCCGCCCACCCGCCCGTGCGCCGGGGCCGCCGCCACGGCCCCGCTCCGGCCGGTCCGCACCCGGGCACGCGGCCCGGGCGGCCCCTGCGCGGAGCGGGAGCCGCGGCCCCGCTCCAGGGTCTCCTGGACCTCCGTCCCCTCGGGCCACGCCGTGCCCAGGCGGCGGTGCCGCGGCGAGCGCGTCGTCCTGCGGGATTTCTCCCCGTTTTCCTTAGAAAGCGATTCGGTGGCAGCGGCGACCGTCCTGGAGCGGGGCCAGGGCCCTTCCCTGCTCGCAGCTCCCTGAGCTGCCGGCGCCGGGAGTTCCACGCCGCTGGGGAGGTCTTTCTCGTGGGGGCTTTTGCCAGCAAACCACCAGCCGGTTTGCTCCTCCGTCCCACCCTTTGGCTTTAGGTTACTTCGACGTCCAGTAACTGTAGCCTCAGCGGTAGTAAAGGTTCAAAAGCTTAAACAAATTAAGCACGACACAAAGTTATGGCAGAGCTGGAAGTAGATCTGAAATTTCCTGGCTCTTTTCTGCGGTTTCTAACATCCTCCACCCCTTGTTTTTCCTTTTGTAACGTGTTTGACATTGAACTTTGCTTGGGTTTGTTGCATTATACTCAAAGCCTCCCTGTCAACAGAGCATTTCTAAAGAGAAAACTTGAATTAGCTCCTTTTGACACTTTCTTGAATACCTGTGTTACATTTTATGTCTTTTATCTCAGATGAAGCCTAATGATTCATTTTGTTGAATTTGCTCTTTTCCAGCCGAGTGGTTTTACCTTGCTCAGTGCAAGAGGTATGTCCTGGTGCTCCCTGCTTTGTTTGGGCTCAGGGATGGGGGGGCTGTGTAGGGTCCAAATGTCCCCTGTGCTGTCCCTGCCAGAGGGGAGTGACACAGGCATGAGCCCTGTTCCTTCCCATCAGGGAATTTACAAGGAGACAAATGCAGCACAGAGCCTTGAGCTGGTTCTGAGCCCTCCACTGCCACCTGTGCCACTGTGCCCTGTGGCAGCACTTTCCTGCTGATCGGGCACTGAGGGACTCCAAGCCTTTTCCTAAAGCCAAAAGTGGGAATTGTCCTCTCGGATGTGAAGCCAGCAACTCAAATGGCACTGAGGTGCATTTAAAGGAGAGGCATGACAGGGGGTCTGAACACACTCCTGTGCTTGTCCTGCAGTGTGCATTTCCTGGGTCCTGGGAGGGCAGCATCTAGTTGGTTAAAAGTATGAACTGGGGAGGCTTAGAGCTGGAAATCAGTCATTTCAAAATCTGTAAACTCAAAATGTGTGTTTCTTTGATGCAATGAAGCACAACAAATACACTTTATTCTTAGGAAGGGGAGAATGAAGTGTAACAAGTTGGGTGTGTGCCAAAGTGTTGGATTGTTATGAAGCAACCTGGGTATAAACTTGGTGCTTGTGAGCTGCAGATATGTGTTGCCAGAAGGTTGTCAGAGTTTACTAAATGTCTTTTATATGGTGTATTTTACTTTCCTGATAATTTTGTTTGTACTACTGCATTTTTACTGGAAACAGCTAAATTGTTTTATCTGTTAAAAGTTTTGGCCAACTTCAGTGCTGACATTTGAATTCTCTTCCCTTTTCAGTATCAAGTTGGGCAACTTTATTCTGTGGCAGAAGCTAGCAAAAATGAAACAGGAGGAGGGGAAGGCATTCAAGTCTTAAAAAACGAGCCTTATGAAGAGGATGGTGAGAAGGGACAATATACTCACAAGATCTACCATTTAAAGAGGTGAGGAAAACGTTGATGCACATTGTAGTCAGTTTGTTGTGAGGGCAGCCTTCCATTGTTTGCCATTCTAGGACACTTGCTTGTGTTTTTCTGCCACTCTGTAATTTGCTGAATTGTGCATTAATGCTCTGGTGAGTAGGAAAACATGTGAAATACGTGATGGACAGCTTGTGGGACAAACTGAAGGAATTATGTTTGCTTGCTCTAGACAGAGAGGAGTTGAAGATGAGTGGGACATAAGGTTCCTGCCTTAATTATCAGCTGTTTTTTTTCCTTGAATTCAAAATAAATAGGCCAGGAACTTATTCACCATCCTTGGAGAAAAACTGAGGCTGGAACACTTACCTAGGTTGATCTCTGTCTGTCCCTTATGCACATGTGTATCTGGAGTTTGTTTAAAGTTGCCTCCTTTAAGGACACCAGCCTTGAGCATTCTCCTGGGTAACACCAAATTTCTCTTGTATCAGATTTGGTTACTTTTTTCACTCTGTCCAATTCTTGGTCCCTGTCAGGGGCACTCTGCTGGGCTAGAGAGGGCAGTTATTGTCAGGGGTGGTAATTCAGTTGCTCTTGGAGAGCTGCAGGTCTCCTCTTCAGGCACAGTTGCAGACCCTGCAGGGCTCCACTTGGGCTGCAGATCAGGAGCTGGAGGGAAGGGCTCTGCCCAGTGCTCTCCCTCAGCAGGTGTCTTTGCTGCTCTGGAAGAGGAAAGACAGCACACCTTTCATCAGAATCACATAGCTCACGCTCATTTACTTTATTATTACCTTACCCATTTTTTTCTTTATGATGTTGTGATCAGGAAGGGTTTTGGAGTTCCTGTGTATTTCACTACATGTGCATCATAACCTTTCAAATGCTTGGGTAGAATGTGCCTTTCTTTTTGGAGTGGAAGAAACCAATGAGGAATTTCAGCTGGCAGAATTTTTAAAATATTGTCCTTGTTTGTTTTTTCCAGTAAAGTCCCTGGCTTTGTAAGGATGATTGCTCCAGAAGGCTCCCTGGTGTTCCATGAGAAAGCCTGGAATGCGTATCCCTACTGTAGAACAAGTAGGTTTCCCCTTGTGTGTTTTGCTGTCAGTGTTCAGTGAAGGGATGGGCTGAAATGGTTTAGAAGAGCGGGGCCATCGAGAGGAAGATGCATTTCAGATGTTCCTCTGGCATGTGGGGGGTCTCCTCTGGAAAGGAGAGCTGCTCCTGGGGCTGCTCAGGTCCAGGAGCCTGCGGAGACCTGGCATCCAGTGTCCTGGGATGAGGGCAAGGAGGGGATTCCCTTCAGGGCTAGGACAGAGCCTGTGTGAGAATCACTATATTTTCATAGTCTGTTAGAGCTGACTGCTGGGTTTTATTGTAGTAATTGTAATTCCTAAGAGTAGTTAGGCTGGGAGTAGTTTGTGTGTGTTTCTGTTGAACAGTTTGAAGTGTCCTGTAAGGAACTCCCAAGGTTAAGGCCATCAAGTCAGTCTGCTGAGCTTTGCTGTGATGCCTACAGCTGCTGTTCAGACAGACTCTGTTGTACTGCAGAGCAGTTATATGTGAGATCTTTCAGAAACAATCGTATCTAATATGACTCTTTGTTTCCTTTTCCTTTTCATTGCACGGGTTTCCAACGACCAGTTGTGACAGTGAGTATTTGAATTCCTACCAGTCCCATGTTGGTTTTTTTTGAGATAATATTTTGTCTGTTGTTACCACTACAGTTGTCTGGCCCCAGCCTGTCATATGTGCCTTGCTAGGGTTCCTGGCATAGAGCTCCCTGTTACTTTATTTGTCTGCATATGGCTATAATTAGAAAAAACTGTAATTTGTGAGAGAAATTATTTCATTTTTGTCACCTTCTTTTATGCCTTTACTTACCATTACAGCTGCATAATATCTGACCTGCTAAGACATAATGCTAAAAAGGGGGGGGGGGGGCGAAACCCACACCAAATTAGAGGCTTTTACCCTCTTGAATGCAAGAAGAACAATGAAATGGAATCAGTCCCTACCTGTCTGAAATGCCACTGCTGTAAAGTGAATTCCTGCCTCGGTTAAAATGTGGTAACTGGGAATTTAAATGGATCAGCATAGCTCAGAGTTTGGATTTGCTTTTTTAAGATGCATGGAAGGGACATCATTAAGAATTTAATGCCCTGTGTATATGTTTTAGTTGCCTGTTTAAGAACACGTATAAGTTAAATGTTAAACTGCTTTATCTGCTCTCTTGCAAATGTGGTTTAGACTGTTACCAGGTAGATGCAACACAAGGAGTAACAAGTGAGTTTGAACTCTTGAGTTTGACTCATCATGACACCTGTGCACACAGGTCTGTGCTTTCTGACTTCTGGAATCAGCAGGGTTCTGTGATAGCCTTTAGATGTATAGTTTAGTGATAGCTGGACCTTTATGATGATTATTGTGCTGTGCAGTAACATCTAACTGCAGTATTAGTAATTTGGAAATTACTTGAACACAGAGGTAAAGAACTTCAGGGTTGAGGAAGCAGGACAGCAAATGGCAGAGTTATTTCTGTTGGTGTGCACAGCTGGAGCTGAAATTCTCAAACATACTTACTGCCCCAGCTTAAGATTATCATGCACCTATTTCTGTGTGTAGGTAAAGGGGCTGTTTCTCTGGTAAATTAAATAGGTTGGTTTGCTAGTCAAGGCTTAGTAGTGGCTTGTATGTAGATACCATTTCTCTAAACTGTAGGCATAGAAGTGTAATCAGACTCATACTTTTTGCTTTTAATTCTTACAGAATGAATACATGAAAGATGACTTCTTCATAAAAATTGAGACCTGGCATAAACCAGATTTGGGGACAACAGAGAATGTGAGTTGAGGTTTGGATACTAGGCCTTAGTGCAATTGTACAGTTAGTAAAGATAAAGTATTCTGTACCTGGTAATGGTGGATAATTACTGCATAAAGTCAATGCCTGACCAGTAAGTAAAGCAAGAAAAGCATTATTGAAGTCCTTTCAGGGTGGTCAAGCTGTCCCACCTAAGGAGATCCAAGGACAAAAGAAGGTTTGTGGTTTTTAAGTTGAGGTCAATGCAGATGCTTGATTCTCACACAAATATTTAAATAACTTTTCAGTAAGTTCTTTTCTTATTCCATGTTCTTTTACCTTAGACATGCTAGTGATAGTTAGTCTGACAAGTTTATTTGAAAACAAGTTTTACAACAGGTTTCACGAGGCCATTGGAGCTGATCTGTGTACAGTGTGTAGTTACATATTGAAGCTGCCTCTGTAAATCATCCCAGCTGGCAATGTTCTCATTTTCCTCCCCAGACAGTTGATTTGGTTCACAGGTCACTTCAGGATAATTTTGATCTGTAGTGACAAACATTTATCAACAGTCCACAGAGTTGCCAGTCTGTTTCCAGTGCCTGGATGAACTGTAGCACTGGATGTGCTGCACAGAAGGGCAGTGTTCCTGGGGCAGCTCTGCTTCCTGTAACTAAGTTTAGGTGTGTTGGACAGACTACAGGTGAGGAGCTGATTTCATCCTGAGACCTTTACACATGCTCACACCACACACACTTCACCTGGTCCACATTCAAGGCAGCCCTCTATGATTCAGGGAGCCTGTGAGATCAGTCAGGTTATTGAAACCTGCATATTTGCACTTGGAACTTGTACTGCTTCTTTCTAGCTCAGAAAGCTCATGCAGATTATGGAGTGGGTAATGGCTCTAATTAGAGCTTGATTTCATTAGTGCTAACAAATGTGGCAGATGAATACAGCTTAATTTTAAATCCGGGTTTCCTGAATGCACAAAAAGTGAAGGCTTTGTGCTGGTTTAAACTTGGTTAGTGAGTGAATTAAACTTTAGCTGTGGAAATCATTCCCTTTGAGAAAGGCAGAGGAAAAAAAGGGTAGGTTTGGAGAATGCTACCTTTATGTAATTCTGAAAAACTCCATGGCACACATATGTACTGCACAAGGTGCACCACTGTGTAACATGCCAGGAATCATTCCTTTTTCTCTTTTTGCAGGTGCACAATTTAGATCCCAACACATGGAGGAGTGTTGAAGTTGTCCATATTGATATTGCAGATAGAACTCAAGTAGAACCAGGAGTAAGTAAATGCTTTGCTACTGGGATATAGATGCAGCCTGCAGCTGATTGCACTGGTGGTTTGTGTTGATTGTGAATAAGCTAAAGTGGTGTGAATTTCACACAACAGAGACATGAAAAGTATCTTAAACAGAATTACTCAATTACGTGCCTCCCTTACTTTCTTGGTTCTAGTGCTGATGCTTTCAGCACATCTGGATCTGTTGGGGCTGTTGTCTGGTTTGTTTAACTGTAACAGCTGGACTGTTCCATGTGTAATAATTTTTGGACAGTAGGGGAATGGTAGGCACTAATATGGAGACTGTTTCCACAATAAATTTGATTGTCTTGAGTTTGTGCAAGGAGATGTTCTTTATAGTGTTTCACTGTTATTTTCTGAAAATAAATACTTGGATAACCTACATTCTGGGGAGAGGACTCTTTGCAGGAGGGCCTTGGAACTATTTTTAGTACATTATCCTCTTTTTGGTTTTGTGTATTTGACCTACAGAGTATCAAAACTATGAGTGCAGAGCAGTCTCATCCAAAGTCTCAAGTCTCTTCTGATGTTACTACATTCGGTTTCCTTTTTGTTAACTTCTAACACCATTTCCACTTTTAGCAAATATTTTGAACAGGTATTTTCAGATTCAAACTCACAGTGTAGCCCATCCTTGTGTAGGAATACTTAGGATTAATTTGCACCATCTGATTCAAATTTTCATTTCCATTTCATCTCCCAGAAACTCAGTTTTGCAAAGTCCTGATTTCATTAACCAAAGCCTGGCTTTGTGCTCAGACTCTTAGCAGACTGATAACTGAGTTACCTTCAGACTCACACCCCTGCCATTCACCTGTTTGCCCCTTCTGGGATTAGACAGCAGGAATTCTCTGGGTCCTACACTTGGAATCTCTTCTGTTATGAAAATCTGCATTTTCCAGCCTTTATCTTCTCAGGACTCCAGGAGAGAGACTTTCCATTTATGCTGATATATCTTTATCAATTTTAGATCATGGAACTTGATTTTTTTTTTTTTTTTGAAGTTCAGCTGCATTATAGTAACAAAATTGCCCTGATTGACATGCTGGCTTTGTGCCTTCAGAGAAGGCTGCTGGTCTTGGAAAGTAAATGTCCCCTATGAAACCATCAGCTGTTTTCCCTGTGTTCTATTTGTCTAGAGGTTCTTTTCCTGCTGTTTCTTTATCTTTGTTCAGTGATATTTGAGCAATCACCAGTTTACTCTGTGGGGTAATACCTGAAATCATGTGCTTTGTATGGTTTTGGGGGTTTTTTTTGTTATGATGCTTGTTTGGGAACTATCATTCTGAGTGGCTGGTTGGGTCTTTTGGCCTGCTCCATTTTTCAGGGAAAAGCAATAGTCAGTGTTGCTAAAAGAAAGTTTTATTTGTACATTTATCTTCTCAGACATTGTTTGCCTGGAAAAGCAGCTCAAATGTATGACCTTGGGTAACTAGGACTGAGAATGGAGCTACGTTTAAGATTTAGCAATTTTGATAAAAGTTTTCATACATTCAAGATTTATCTTTTTGTTCAGTGAATTAACTTCTCCACCCTGCTGCGGCGTAGCAGTTACTTTAGTTTCAGAGCCACAATTGGCATAAATATAAAAATAGTAAATTTCTTTAAGCTACTAATGGCATGCATATGCTAACTCATGCTCATTAAAGTATGTATAAAAATAATTTGGCTGACATCTGTGACTTTCTTTAGATAAAAATTTAACCCTGCCCATTCTTAATCATCTCCAGCATCCAGTCCATGTCACTTTATGTGATTTGTATATAAAAATTACCTCCCAGGAGAGGAAGACTTTTTAAAGAGTAAGCAAAAGTGAACCCTCAATTAACATCAGAAGAGGCTGTGGTTTTGGAAACAATTTGTAGGAAAGGAGAGTGTAGTGAAAACAAATTGAAATCAGATTTATAGCTATGTTTGTACAATGAAGAAATGAAAAGTCTTGTTCTAGGTCACAGTGGATCTTCATTGTGTTACTTGAAAGAAAGTTGTAGAACTACAATTTTGTGCTCTAATTAGATTATTTTACACATGCCTTAAGAGTTCAGATTTCTGTGTGCTATCTATCCCTTGTTCTACAGTTTGAGGAAATATACTGGAAATGCTCTTCTGTAGTCTGTAAGGAAGTGTTAAAAGATTCTTGAGTTAAAGAGTTTGATGGGTGGATCTCTTCCATTTCAGACTTAATTTATCATGTGATAGGCACCTAAAAACTACATGTTATTAGTCTTGAAACTTTTGAGTCATTATATGATGACACATCCCATGGAACAGCCTGTCTATGTAGCTTTTAGCTTACTAGTGTTTCCCTCTCCTCTTTTTGTTTTCTATCCCTAAATAAGGCTTTTTCATCCTGTCCTGGGTGTTTATAAAGCTCTGTGTCTTCCAGCCTCCTTTCTGGAGACCTTTAACTTCCCGTTCCGAGCGCGGCACGCCGCGTGCGTCCGTGATGAGATAACCAGGCTGGTTTCATTTCTCATTTGAACCTTGGCGTTCTTTCAAAAGTGATTTCAGAGAATGGTTTCCCTGATAGCTGTGCTGTAGCTGCAGGACTCTTCAGGAGATGGGAATGACTACAGGACATTTTTGATTAAAAGCCATTTAGCCAAGCCTACCCAAAGCACACGGCTGCATGTCAGTGAAGTGCTGGTGACTGTTTCAGTTATGAGACATGGGAATCTGACTCAGAAATATGACATACTTGGATAAACCTGATTTTGAACTTCTGTTGTGCTGTGAATGAGCACCCACAGAGCTGTGGATCATGTTGAGAAGTGCTGGTAGGTGTTTCCTTCCACAGGGACCGTGTGTGACTTTTCTGCTCTGTAACACCAGTAGTAAGTATGTTCTCACGTTTAAAACATTAATGCAATATTGAGCTGAAAAGCCAGAATTTGTGTCCACCTGCCTAGTTAGTGTGATGCCACTGTGTGTTCAGGAAGTGCTTTTCATAGATTTGCAGATCAGGCACCAGACTTGTATAACTTTTATGTTAGGTTTGAAAAGTTTTCTTAAAATCATATGTTTTCAGTTTTTATACTTCTTGATAGTGAACTGTGAGCTCTCAGGAGTACTGTTACCACTCTGAGCAGATCTAAAAACTGAGAATGAGAATTGTAAAGAAGCGCCCAGGTTCTGGGTTTGTTGTAATATTTATTGTATATGGTTCATGATCTCTCTAAATAATTCTTTTCAGTAGATTGTTGCATTCATGCATGTTATGTTGAGAATTTGAGCAGAAACCGCCTGTGAAATTATATTTGTGTATTTCTTTGAAATAGTTTTAGCTCCTCTATCTTGTTATGCTGCTTCATGCTGATGTTTGCCTGTCTGGCTTTCCAGAGGGCTTTGGGGGTTTGAGCTGTAATATTTGCTCCAGCAGCTGCCTGCTTTTCTTCCTAAGAAGGACTTGCTGTTGTCAGGAGTTAAGCTCTTGCTGCACAGATATTTTCTTTAAACTCTGCAAAGAACTGTTGTTTATTTGTACTTTGGCTCTAGTCCAGTCTTCTTCCCTGCGTGCTGGTAGGGTTTGTGTGTGGAGAAGAGTTCCTACAATGCTCTCCTGTCTATCTAGGCTTTAGTCTATACAGGGTTTTGTCTGTCCTTAACAGGATTTGGGTTAACTGAGTTCTGAAAGGTCTTGATTCAAAACTTCTGTCTCTAGCATAGAAAACTTTACCATGACTCATCTAATTTCTTTGAACTTTTGTTTTCACTCCTACATTTTATTCCTAGATAACATTTTGTTCCCCAGTGTTTCCAGCTCTGGTTATTTATTTGTGGGTCCCAAATGCAAGAGCACAGTTGCTTTTTACCAGTGTCCCTGTGCAGTGGCAGGTAGGATGGCAGGTAACAGCATTGTGTGGGCTTGGGTGTCCCTGGAGTATCCAGACAAATCATCCCACAACATCAACCAGGCAGATCAAGGTTGCACATGTAGGTGAGTTTCAATGCCACATGCCCCACACCACTGTAGTGTAAGCTCTGCCTTGGTAGGCTATTCACACAGTGAAAATAAATTCAGGGTTATCTCAATGCAGTACCTGTTTTTATTTACAAAACTGGCACTAAGATGTGGATTCTTGTATTTCTGTTTAGCACATCACTGCCCCAAAACAGCAGCAATAGTTGTGCCAGCAATTAGTTATCTAGAGCAAAATTGTTTATCCATTACTATAGCTTGATCCTTTTCCATGTCTTCCATCCAGTGGTTGAGTGAAATTTTTAAAAGGCAATCATGATCAGTAATTTAAAACATTCAATATATTTCTATAAAAACACTCTGCTCTAGTATTTGCATAGATTTCCTACGGGTGATTTATGTGTAAAGAAAATGCCTCTTTTTCCACCCAAGGACTGTTAAAAAAAAAGTGTATCACGTTGAGCCTCCAGGACACGCAGAACCTGAGGATTCCAGTGGGTTGCAGCTGTCCTCTCCCACAGTATTTGGAAGTAACTCATGAGATGAGAAGTCTGCAGCTGGTGTCAAGTCCTGTGAGCTGTGTGGCTCCCTGGCTCCCGGCTGGGCTCCCAGAGGAGCCAGTCTTGGACACAGCCAGTGACTGCAGCTGAGTGCTGTGCTCACTGCAGCAGGAGCTGAGGCAGGGCTGGATATCCTGTGCTGCTGTGTATCTGCTCTTTTTGATGTCTGTGAAAAGGACGTGTGCTTTACTGCAGTGAAATCATAACTCAGTGGGTTTTACTGAAGTTCAGGTGACAAGTATGTCTGTTAGTCTTTCTGCAATTACAGTAATTCGAGTGAGCTTTAAATGTTTAAGTGTTGCTGAATTTCAGTGTTGCTGTGCCGGTTCCTCGGGCCGTGCCCTGGGGCAGGTGAAGGGTTGGGGAGCACTGTGGCAGCCCCTGCTGATGCTGGCTGGCTCAAATGTGGGCTCTTCAAATAAAACACGTTGTTTCAGTTAAGAGGGAGAACTAGAGGGAGCTCCTGGTTTGTGGAAGTTCATAAAACACTGATTAGCAATGTGATTGGAATGTCTTGACTCGCTTGGCTTCTTCTAGGAAATATTTGTTCAGTTCCTAAATTTTAATTGTATATGTTTGAACGCTCCATATGGAAGTTTGAACAGCTAGTAATGCTAGCCTGGCAGCTGTGCTCCACCCACCCTGCTCCACAGCACTCAGGGAATCACTTTGGCAGTCGTGGGCAGAAGCTTAATGCAGTGGGATATTGAATCTGGTGGAGTTTTCTTACTATAAGGGTGTTTTATGTTACAGGACTACAAAGCTGATGAAGATCCTGCATTATTTCAGTCAGTTAAGACGAAGAGAGGACCTCTGGGGCCAAATTGGAAGGTACTGGGAACATAAAGCCTTATGAAGTCTTTATCAGCAGAAAAACAGAGTTCATGGTCCCTTCAGAACCGTGCTCAACTCCAATTCAGGAAAAAATTTCCTGTGGCCCAGCACATCCTCCGTGGACCCCAGTGACATCCCAAGAGCAGCACACAGCTTGCCAGTACCCCTTGCCCCTGCCAACCATCAGAATCCATGTGCACACCATCCCAGGAGGGAAGGGACTGTGTGTGCCACACCAGAGATCTGAGCAGCCCAATGCTGTGCTCTGGGGTGAATCACAGGCAGTCTGTCAGGAACAGCCCCTAGTTAATAATTAGAATGTAGTTTCTCTGTAATAATACTTAGAACTATATTTTATTATTCTTATAACATAGTCAAATTCCATTAGTTTCCTATAAATTATATTATCTATAATTCTAATACATTAATTAGAATTATAATTTCTAATAATTAAAGTAAATTTTTAAAAATTTAAAACTTCTTTCTCATTGTCCCCAAATAGAAAGAGCTAGCAACCGATGAGGAGTGTCCCAAAATGTGTGCTTACAAGTTGGTGACCATCAAATTCAAGTGGTGGGGACTGCAGAACAAAGTTGAAAACTTTATACAAAAGGTGAGTGCTTCTGCCTTGTGGGATGGGGGGGCTGTGTTAATGTGGGGGTTGAGCAGAAACAGCAGTGCAGTTTCCTGTCCATTCTCCCAGCCAGTCCAACCATTTGTGTCTTGGTCTCCTACAAATGGGGCTTCACTGGTGGTACCAGAACAACTCTAAGGGGAAAAAAGCAAAGTCTTCAGGAAGTCCTTGTTCTGGTTTGTCAGCTGCCACCTTGGAGCTAAAACAGTTTTTAAAAGGATTCTTCATCATTTTCAAGTAATGTGAATTGCTGAACTTTCTTGAAACTTTTTTTTGATAGTGAAATTTGTTCATTTTTTCCATGCTAAAGTATGTGAGAAATGAGGTGAATTTTAATTGGATCCAGGGGTGTGAAGGGGCTGAACCTGTGCCAGTGTGAAACAGCACACGCCTGAAGATTTTAACTCTTCAGACTGAGCAGGTGCAATCACTTCACCAGCCTTTGGCAAGTCCTAGGCCAATGATCTAATGCTTGTTTATCTTTTTAAAGCAAGAAAAAAGGATATTTACCAACTTCCATCGCCAGCTGTTCTGTTGGATTGACAGGTGGATTGAACTGACTATGGAGGACATCAGGAGAATGGAGGATGAAACCCAGAGAGAGCTGGAAGCGGTAAGAAAAAGCTTTTTTAAGGCTTAGATGTGGGTGCTTCTACCTGTAGATTTGTCTGTTTGGAAACTGAGACAAGTTGTGTTGTGTCTGTGCCCTGTGTGTGTGTGTGTGTGCTGATGAACATTGTGGCCCCTTTGGTGATCCTCCTGTGCAGCCCCATGTGCTTCAGGCTTCTGCAGTCTGTGCTGGCAAGCTGGAAGTGGCTGTAAGGTAAATATCTCTGGTGTCATTAAACCCAGAATGCCTGCCCTGACCACCTCTGTGTTCATGGCACCACACCCATTGCACAAAGTCTCATTCAGGGCCTTTTTGCTGCTTGTGGATTAGAAGTCAGAGCTGCCACCTTCCTGTTCCATCACATGTCTTGCTGTGTTTCATTTCTAGTTATCACTAGATCTGATCTTTTTTTCCTCTTCAAACATGTTTTCAAGCAAGTTTGTGTCACGTGTCAGCTGTTCCAGTCCTAATTAGCACAGCAAACCAAAATTTTACTTCCAAAAAGGAAGTCACTAAAATTAACTGAGATGGTGTCAGTTTTCCTGCTTTAGTGGCTGTGAGGACCAAATCTCTATATCCTGACGTGGGCTGATGTCTGGGAGGAAGCTCGGATGTAGGGATTTGTCACTGCTCTTTCCTTTCAGAGGTGGACCACTAAAACAGGCTGGGAAGGAAGCTGTCTTCTGTAGTGTCTTTCCAGACCATAACCTTTGGCATGAACCTTTCCCATGTAAAATCCTGATGGCGATTTGCAGGTCCTTTGCAGTCTTTGGATGTGCAGTTGTATTTCATCCCATTTTGGCAACTGCTTCATGCCCCAAACCCAGTCAGGTTGCCACTGCCCTTCCACTGTCTTGGTTCTTCCAAAACACAATGTGTCTTCAGCTACAACTTGCTTTTTGTGTGGCTTGACTCATTCCAGACTCTCTAACCACGTTGCCCAAGGTTCAGCCCAGCTGTGGGCAGGGCCCTGTGCCTGGCACCTCTGTGCTGTTGGTACCAAACCAGCTGCAGCTCCTCCATCCCCTCTCGTGCTCTCTGGGGACTTTCAGAACTCTGTGGAACAGCCTGTGTTGTGTAGGGGTGTTTCCTGGGTTTGGAAGAAGTGTTTCTTCACGGTCCTGCGCAGCCATAGGTAGATGTGCTGAGATGGTAACACCAAACGTTCTTCTCCCATAATCTGGAGGGTTTGGCTGCATTGGCAGCCCCGGAATAAGCTTTGGACAAGACTGGTCTTCATTCACTTATGCAGACCTTGTGCACTCTCATGGGCATTTGGGTATTTTTGGCAGGTGTTCTCTCAAATCACGGGGGATTTCTTCTTGAATTCTACTTTATGCCTGATCCTGTTCCTAGAGCCAGCTGTTCCCAGGTGTCTGTGAAGGAGGAAGCATAACCACTTTCCTCTCTAGACTGATTTTTGCCAGAAGGGTCCCCTTTTGCACACCCATAGTTCTTCATTTGAAGTGAAAAAGACTTTATCCAATTTCCTGAGCAAGGGCAGTGGCAGTGAAGGGTGCTCACCAGGGGTGTGCTGGAGAGAGGCAGCACAGCCTGACACACCTGTGTGCATGAGGAAATTGTTCCTCTGTGTGTCTGTGGACTGTGGATGTTTGTCTTCTTGTAGAGAAAGTTGTTTCACATTTATCACTGGTAAGTAGCTTTTAAATATTTTTTTTTTCAAAATATTTGCTGCTTTTTAGTTCTTACCTTAAGCCAAACCCAGTTCACAAGTCTCTGGGTGTAACATTTATCCTCTTTCTTAAATATCAAATGTACTTATTTAATATTTTCTCATTTTGCAAAACAAGTCAAATACTTTTTTGCAAATAGCTTCTTATATAAGATATTGGCATCAGGAACTTGTGTGTTGTTGAAAAAGCCTTTTTTTTCCAAATGTATTGATGTTACACTAACCCAGATTTCTGTGTGTATTGTGAAATGTGAGAGGAGTGGGGACCTACCGTTTCAGGGTTTTCTCTGCTGTTACAAGAGGGGTATCTACAAACACCTATAAATGATGCAATTGCAAGGGGTTTGTGGTGAAGTGCATTATTGGAGAACATCATAAAGGCAAAACTATCACTGCCAAATAATCTGAATGCTAGCTTTTTCCCAAATAATGTTATATTGTTTCATATTCAACTACTCCATCCATTGTGCTCGCCAGTAACTGCCATTACATCCCCAGTACACCACAAAGTATGTTTTATGGCCAGGACCTCTGAGAAGTGAGGGATGAGGTGCTCAGTGTGACAGATACCTCCGTGCTCCCATCCCTGCAGAGCAGTCGGGCATGGACAGGTCTGCACTTCTGTGTGGCTGAAAACCAAACCAGGCACAAAGCAGGGCTGGCAGTGCTTGTTCTTTCCCACATGGCTTCCTGGTGCTCTTCTACTTCTCATGAACACTCTTTCTTCCTCCTGCTCCGAGTTGATCTTTCTCTGGATTCTGTGCACATTCCAGTTCTTTTGTTGCTCCTGTGTGTCATCTTCAGTCAATTTTTATAGTCAGGATCTCTCTTTTGTTACTTTTCTGTTACTCTCTGAGTCCTCATCAGTGTTCTTCCAGTTTCTTTATCCCAGCCCATCTTTTTCTCACTGTTTTTCTTTATCTCTCACTTGCTTGTTTCTGTCTCTGGCTCCATGAAACACACATCAGCTCCTCAGTGCAGAGTAGGAAAGCACCCGGCCCAGCCAAAGCCCTCTGACCAACTTCCCTCATGTCTTTGAGAGGGTAGAGATGGCACACTGGATATCCTGGGCAGTGGCTCCATGCTGGAGCATCGTGGGCCAGTAAAAATTCAAGCAGCGTTGTTTACAGCTGCTGTCTGGTTCCCAGATCTTGCCAAAAAGAAATACTATATACCCTCTGTCCAAAACCCCTGAGCTGTAGCTGGTCCTGACCGTGGCCAGGGAGAAGCAGTCCTGGCTCTGTAGATCGTTCCTTCTCTCGTACTAACCATGGCACGACAGGTTCTGTGTGTGGAGCTCACATTTTATTTCACTTCAGATGCGTAAGAAGGGTTCCGTTCGAGGCACTTTGGCTGCGGACGTCTAGAGGAGTTCTCTGTAGGTTCTGAGGCAAAGCAAGCTGTGTAAGTCAACTGCTGGATGGAAAAGGAGAAGAGGGATTAATGTTCTGATGGATGGGAATTGCTGGCAGAAGTCATTCTAATAATCCACATAACGTGTGATGTTGCCTTGCTCCTGCTTGACACTGGTGTGGTGATCAGCAGGTGGGACTGACCCGTGGTGCCCAGGGCACACCAGACAGGCACTGCTGCAGGTGCTCAGGCCAGGACAGAATTCTTGCAGTGTTGGCCACCTGCCCTGGTGCCTGATGCTTACCCAGTGCAGACACCTGAGGTGTGGGGCCTGCTGCTGCCACGGCAGTGGCACTGGGCCCTGGCACGCACCCCTGTCCTTCTGGGCACCAATTGGACACGTCGGCATCGCTTTGCTGCATGCACAGGAGCAGAGTGATCTGTGGCCTTGGTCCACATCACTTAGGGAACCTGTGGAGTGTCACCTTCCAACCACTTTCAGTTCTTGAAATCCAGTTCCACCCATTATTTATAGACACTAAACCATTTCTGCAGGAGCAGGTTCTCCAGGAGTTACAGACTCTTGGTGCTTATGCCCAGCACTTTGGTGCTGCTGTTCCACACAGGCACTGTTGTAACACTGCTGGGAATCCCAGCCCAACGGTGCCAAATCCCACTGATCCGTGTGAGCTCCCCAGCGACGGGGGCAGCTCCCACCCGAGGACAGCTCCAACTGAGATTCCCTCAGGAGCCGGCATTGCTTTGGTGTGACTTGCTCAGTCCCGGTGGTGTTCCGACAACCCTGGCCTGGCTTTCCCTGGAGATAATTTCCCTGCCTGTTTGGAACTCCCTGTCTGAGGAAGGTGCTCATGTGGAATTGGTGTTTTGTCTCTCCACAGCTGCGTAACCAAGGCCAAGTGAGAGGAACGAGCGCTGCCAATGATGAGTGACGACGGGCGATGCCGGTGCCGGATCTCGGATGTGTGTGTGGGTGCATGACTCTGTATATAACTATACACGCACATGCAGACGAAGGGGTGGTTACAGTGTCTCCGGGTGCTATACCTGTCCTAGCAAAGATTCCAAGGAAACTGCTTTCATTATGTATACCCCAAGCAAATAAAAATCAACTGAGTAGTGTCATTTAAAGGATGAATTTTGCTAACTGGTATGTTCATGAATGTCAATACTGGACCAATTTCTGCCCTACTTGTTTTTTTTTTTTTTTTCTCCTGTCCGAGTCATTCTGCCTCTAACTCACCCATCTCTCATTGTAAAGAAACACTCTCAAACAAGTTAATTTCAGTTTTATGTCTTCCCTATGTGATGAGTTTTGGAATAGGAACAATGAATGTATTTATAGCTATTTATTTCTGGATTGTCATTATCCTATAGTCAAATCAGAAAAAAAATTTCTATTAGTGGAAATTGGAAGACTTTTACTGCTGAATAAGTTTAACCCAAACGTTACCCACTCACTGATTTAAAAGAAAAAAAAAATCTTGTTTTATTGGACTTTTGTACATTGAAATGCTAATGGTTTTTCTTCATTAAAATTGGCAAGATTAAGGAAAAATGGCTTGTGATTTATAAAGTAATTGCAACTTGGAATTTTCCAGAAGCTGCTTTTTAGACAAGTACTCTGACAATACCAGTAGAGCATTTCCAGTGTATCTCAGGCCAGGCAGTGAGGAGGGAGACAGCCCTTCTCTCCAGGAGCACTCCTGCCTGGGCAGTGACTGTTTTCCAGAGCTTCCCTTTGGAAGCCATGCAAATGGTCTGGATTTCACATACAGCAATGGAATATAAGTGTGATTTTAGCTCTTTTCATGTTGAAAATACACTTTGGGAGATGTAGACTTTCAGATATGATGAAAGTTTCAGTCGTAGCCCTGATGTGTTTCCATGCTGTTTGTGTGGGGCTGATGCACAAGAGCCCCTGGAGTGACACATCCCTCCTGTAGCAAACTCCATAGGGAGAAGGTCTTCAGCGTGTTTAAGGAACTATTCACAGCATATAACAGAGGGATATTATCCAAATGCTTGCTGGATTGGAGACGAAGTATTTTAAAAGCACTAGTTAGGTAAAGTTCTGTTAATGCCTGGTTTCCTCCCGGCGTCGTCAGCAGGGCAAGCCTTGCGTGCACTCCCATCCTCGTATTCTGACACACAGCCAGGTGCATTGGAACCATTTTGGACCTGCTTTGCTCACAAAAGGAGGGATCTGATTTCTGTTACTCTCAGTGATGAAACGTTCCTGCTCTGGCAGGGTGGGCCAGGTGGGCCATGCACCTTGTCCTGGTGCTGCACGTGCCAGCACTGCCACGCCTGCCCGGGGCTGCTGCTTCGCCTGCGCCATCGCACCCGCCCACCCTCCAGGTCCCACAGAGAAACGTGGTTTTGTTCCTTTCTGGGTTAGCAGTTAAGTGGTTATTTGTCCTGTACCACCAGGAGGTGGGATTGGTAAATACACACAGAGACACGGCACACACACACACAGGTCATGGATGTGAAGTGCACGTTCCCCAGAGGGCTGCACACCTGGAACCCAAGGGCTCAGATCTCCTCGGTGCTGGAGTTCGTGTCCCACCGTCGTTAATGTGTTGTAACACAGCTGGTGGGAAAGGGACCCTGTGACTTCCATGGATTTGGACTAGTTGTGAAAATTTGAGAGAACCTTGTAGTGAATGTACAATGTTTAGTTTCCTTTGGCAGTCTCTGGTGCGACTCACGGTAAAGCAGGCAATGAAATTTAATTAAATAAATTTGATCATAAAATGCTCCGTCTCTTCTCTCAGGCATTGGCACTCACAGGTTGTTCCCGAGCTGGTGTCTGGGGTCCCTGAGCTGTGCAGCGGGGTGGGAGTGCCCAAAGGCCACTCGTGGCTGCTCTGGGGCTGGGTTTGGTTTGGGAGTTCCAGCTGAGCATTGCACATGCCTGGAACCTCGATGTTCCTGAACTGCCACCGTAACAGGCTGGGCTGGCAGAGGTGGGATGAGGCAGCAGGAGGGGGCTGCAGGTGGGAGGTGCCTCCCACGGCCACTGGGGTGCTGATGGGGGTCTGGGTGTCCCTCCTGGCTGGTCCCATTCCTGCTCTCTGCTCAGCACAGCCCTGCCCTCTGGGATGGGCCAGCTCCACTCTGGGGTTCTGCCTGCTCAGGTTGTGCAATCACCTGCTGCAAATGGAGACTTGTACAGCTCCTTTGGTAAATGCAGAACTGAATCCTTTCTTTACTACCAGCTTCTTTAGCTTCCAGATGGCAAACCAACAGGAAGCAATGGAAGTGCAACGTAGTTTTGTCATAATGGATATGTAAACGTGATACTTACTCACTGCAATAGACTGCTGTGAACCATATTCCAGCAGCAACCTTTGAAATCCATCACTTGACTGCACACAAGTGTGGTCTAAAAGGGACTTGTTAGGAGTTTGCTTTTTTTCTGGAGGATTTTTAATTATTGAAATGAAAGAGGAATGTTTTCTGTCTTTTGCCTTTATCTGTAGACTGAGAAATGTCAGAAAAAAATCTGTCAAGATTTTGGGTGTGTCAGGATTTTTCCACCCTAGGGCCTTTCCAAGTGTTCTCTGAGCAATCTCAAAATGTCCCATAAGACAACTTACTCTGCATTTCCAAACCTCAGTCGATTCAGCCATGTTTAGGAGCTGCATCATGTACTTACAAGTGCAGTGCTGTGGTTTTATGGCAAATCTGAAGCTTGGGGCTGTGGCTGAGGTTTTTATTCAGTTCAGAAATTCAAAAGAGTCTTCTCCATTGAATTATATCTTGATAGGACATCAGGAAAATATTTCCTTTGTAGTTTTGTAACTTTGTGTGAAAGACTTTCTACTTGCTTGAATTGATGTGGAAAATGGGTTTTAATCAGCAGCATTTAATTGTCAATCAAGCAGAGATTATCCAGAGACTGATAGCTGCTGTCCCTGTCACTGGGGTGTTTGGCCACTGAGGACATTTTATTTTTGGGAGCCTCTGCTCCTCATTACCTGCTCTGGGCAAAATTCAGTGTGCAAATTCTACCATAAACAAAGTTCTGGCACTTGAAATAGTTTAAAAGATTATAATGGTAATGTGTCAAACCCAGATTTTGGAGGCAGAGTTTCAATGACTTCCACCTGAGGCATCACCTGCATGTGACTTGAGTGAAATCCTGATAGTCCAGTGCAGGGATCCTGTGTCTCCACAGCAGTGGCTGTTTGAGGTCCCAGCCCCTGGCAGTAGAGCTGGGACGCTCACTGGTGTGAGGGGCTGTGGTTTGCTTTGCAATGCACCTGCTGAGAGTCTGGAGGTATTTCTGCCACTGTGTTGTGCCTTTTTTTGCTGGTACTTGGACCGATACTTTTTCTTGTAGTCACTGTTTTGGTGTTCTTTACCCCACTTTTGCTAGATATGCTGTGTTTTTTCAAAACCTCTCAGCAGGCACCGGCTCAGCCCTGGCTGTGCTGCTGTTACCCCTTAGGGCCAGTATCTGCCATCCATGCTTCAGAACAGCCTTGGATTCCTCACTGCTGTAAGTGCGGAAAGGTCTAATTTAATTTTAAAATTTTATTTCCTCAGGTTGGAGACATGTTTCTTTCCAGAATGCCACCTACCTCGATTCTTTAACTTTTCTCTCTGAATTTACATGGCTTTCTGGTTTAGCATTGCATATCCAAGACACACAAGAAATTTGAGGTATTTGCTCAATCTGAATTTTGTAGAGCTTCTCCAATCCCAGCTAAAATCTCGATATGCTAATTTAACAGATTTCCTAGTTTCATAAGCTTGGGTTTAGCACCCTCTAGAACAGCACCTAATACTGTTGCTCCTTTTGCAAGAGTCTCTGTCTCCCTTGTTTCTCACAGATATTCAGTCCAAGGTAAATTAAGGGAACGTGATTATCAGGACTTTGAAAGACCCAGTAGTCACCAGCTAAAATGTACCACAAAAAGAACCCAGCTACGACAACAAGGGAAGTCCCTGAAAAAGGCTGGAAGCAAAATGACCATAATTGAAATCTGAAAGCAGCAACTTCATAGAGAAGTAAACGAAGAGGCGGCTCTTTGTAAATGATGATCTAAAAAGTGTTCTGGGTTGTAAGACCTCATTTCAAATGTATTCATTAAATAATATTTGAATCATTTAACAGTTTGAACTCTACTGCACTGCTAATATCTTCAGGGGATTTTTTTTTTCAGTAACAAAGACGCCTTTGTTCCCCGCTCAGTGCTTGGGCTGTGCCTTGGATATTAGCTGGAAACCTGATCGCCCGACATCGCTCCGAGGCTGCGAGTACAATGTGAGTCGTCTGCAACCAGGATTAAATCAGGCCCTTTGTAGGGATGCTGAGGAGCCGCGATGATGGTTATGGACAGCAGGAGGTCGTTAACCCTTTGTGCCTCCGGCGGGGAGATGGGAGATTTGGGGGAGGCTGCCGGGAGGTGCAGACCAGCGAGTAGTGCCCGAGTAGTTCCTGCTGGAAAGCAAATAATGCCTTACATGGGGTGGGTGAAATCATGTTGCCTGACCCAGTGCTTGCTGCCTTGGGATGCCACTTCACCACAGTGTGTGGGCAGGGGCACTTTGGTTTAAATTGGAAAAGTCAGGACTGCGAGCCAAGGTTCAGCAATGGCTCAGGAACACACGTCATACTGTTAAATCTTGTGGACCAACACAATAAATAATAAACACAGGAGCAGCTTTATTTGCCTGGTGGCTTAGAGTAGTGGGCCCTGCGGTCTCAAGCATCCCTCTCACCCCAGGATGTGCAGTGTGCTGTCCAGCCGGGTCAGAGCCCCAGGAACCACCGTGTCCCCCAGCCCTGAGGGCAGGAAGGGGATGGGCGGCAGGAGACAGTGGGACATGGGGGAAGCTCAGACACGCAGCTCTGGGGGAGCTTCTCCAGGAGAGACCAACCTGGTCCCTGCTGGGTGACTTCCTGCGAACCAGTGACCTCCAAACCTGCATCCAGCAGCTCCAGCACCATCCTGCTCTGCTAGGGCAGGCAGGCGCTGTCCTGCTGGTGAGGGAGGGGGAGGATGGGACCACAGAGTGTGAAGTCCCACGGGATGGCAGGATGGAGAAAGGAAGCACCAAGGCAAGTGCTCTCATGAAGCTAATGCTTAGGGGAAATTAAGTCATCAGGACTTTATAAAATAGCCTCTGGCTCTCTACTTTCACAGTAGTTCAATTTATAAGATGATGAAAAATGAATTAACTTTGGTGGTTTGCTGGCATCACCCACAGTGAGCCAGACTTTCCACATGCTCAAAGATCGTTCCTGGTCCACCACGCTTACATAAATTCCCACCTGGTTCAATTTTAAGAAAACAGCAGAACAAAGTTGGTCATACAAACTCCACCATAAAACACCGAGAAGAGTTAAACACCGATTAGTGGTACAGAGAGGTGCTATTTTTTCTTTATGCTTCACTGAGCTATTTTAGGAAACATAAAACTTTTACTGTTCCTGTAACCAAACTAATTCTGTTGTGCTGTGTACATAAAATTTCTTATTTTTTCTTTCCCCTCCCCAGTGAAATGTATGATCCTACGGTGTGTGTTTTTGAGATGGGAATTTGAAGGGGAAAAATAAAAGCCCAAAGCAGTGCACTGCTGTGCAGTTATCATGAATGGGAAAAAATGCTTTAGGGTTTCCTGTGTTTTTACCAATGTACAATCTCAGTGTTGGATGATTTTAGCACTACCCTGTTTTTCAGTCATTGAAGTTAGAAAAGTTTAAATGTGTTCAACGTGTACACCAAAGTGTCCCATGTGCTGCAAAATTTCCACCTAAGTGGCACGAATAGGACCCAATGTACTTAATTAGTGAAAAAAGCTCTTTGCAGGAATGGAAAAGCCTACTGATATTGTGAAAATATCACAATCCATACTAAGAGACCTGAAATCGAAACAGGAAAGATACACAGCTACAGGTTGCAGTGGTGTAAAGAAACTAAACCAGGTGACCAACCTCGCAAAACAACCATACAGGAAAATTCTTGTAAAGGGCTGAGTTACCAAAATGCTCTAGATCCCTGTAGGAAGTGACTGTGATGGTTTTAGTCCCTTAACCCTGATTACTCAGTTATGCATTTTTTAAAATGGGAAGCAGGCAAGTGTCTGAAGGAGTTTGGTTCAAACTTTGCAGAAAGAACATTGTTGGCAAAACTAAGCATAAAATCTTTACACTGGCAAGGTGAACTTCTCAAAAACTGAACGCAAATCAGGTTTCACAGACGAAATTGTCTTTAATCTCAATTACAAACCAGTCACTTTCAGACACTCAAGCAGGGAAAGACAAGGAGTGACAGAGGTCGGATCCCTGGAAGTCCCTACCCGTCGCCTTTTAGCACAATGCCCGGTGCCTCCCAGCTCAGCCGTATGACTGTGCTGGGAGCAAACCCCTGGGAGCCCAGGAGGCACACGTGTCACAGCCCTTTGCCCACAGCAGGTCTTCCTTCTGTTCTTGGGAGCTAAAGCAGGTGCACACTGACAGACACCATCCCCTCTGGAGTGATGCCTTCCCTTGAGAACCGGCTCCGTGCTTGCTGCACTCGCAGGCTCATCTAATAATTTTACATGTTTGCCTCCTGCATCAGTCCTGCCACCACCTTCACTGCAGTTTGGAGAGAGAGGAGCTGTAATGGTTTCCCTGAACTGTTCCAGGCAGAAATGCTGAAAACTTTCCCGCCAGAGTTGGAAACCTCTCCTTCAAAATATTCCAATTCCGTTCACTTAATATCTCTGCAGAAATCCCTGCCAAGAGAAGCCCATCAGCTCCTTTGCAAAGTGGCTGTTGGGAGCCCCTGCTCCAGCGACAGGTCCCATACCTGGTGCTGTGGGGACCCGGTGGTGTTGGTGTGGTTGCAGGTGGCACCACAGAGGACGAGGAGCAGCTGCAACCAATGTACCTGAAGCTGCACTAAGGACAGGGCACCTTTAGAGAGCTGGGAGTGCAAACACCACAGAGAACTGAGCTTGGTTTTGCTCCATGGCAGGGTTTAAGAGGCTCTTGCTAAGGGCTGGCTGGGCTAAAGTGTCTCGAGCATATGGGCTTATTTTGTGCAGTTTCTGTGGTGGTTTCTTCGTTGGATTCTCAGTGGTAATGAGCCCACACAGTTGATTGCTGCAGGGAAAAAAAAATCATTCTGAATAGGTTTGCTGAATAATTATGAACTGAGCTGAACTCTTACATTTGCTTACTAATTGTATGGTCCGTGATGTTTTATGTATGATGCATTCATTTTGTTAAAAAGGAATTTTTTTCTTTTTTTGCTGAGCAGCAACTTTTCTCAGTGCAAGTTAAACTGACACAGTGGAAAGAGCTGGATTAAAGTCTGATGAATTGATGTTGTTTGAATTATTTTTTTAAAAACATCAGCCCCACCATTTGGTTTTCAGAGCTTGCAATATGAAACCTAAAATTGTGCTATTGTCTTGAGAGTTGAAATAAATGAATCCCCTCAACTTTGGATTTGGCAGGCACAATTACTATTGTTAATTTAGAAAATAATCCCCTGCAGCTACAACTATTTAAATAATGCCTTTCCCTGCTTCCCCGAAGATGACCAAAACCCAAAGACTGAAAGTAAAAATACGTTTTATAAAATACACTTTTCACTGCTCACTACAATCGAGAGGCTTCCCTTCTCCTTGGCTGGGGACTGGGGCCCTTTGTGACGCAGGGGACCCGACAGTGGGACAGCGGGAGCTGCGGGGCACGTTGGCAGCCCCAGGGCGAGCTTTAGCCCAGAGCACATCCCAGGTTAGAAACAGGGGCTCAGTCGCCTTCCCACATGCAAGCTGGCAGAACTCTGTAGCGGGTGTCGGACTTCGCCATTCCAAGCAACTCATTGCTTTCACTGTCAGAATATTTAGGCTGAAATTATATCCATATTTGCCACTGTCCAGTTATAGACACGGCCTGGCTCCCACTGAAGTCCACAGAAGGAGTGGTGCTGGGGAAGCTGGGCCAAGCCATGGGTGGACAAACCATCGGGATTTCTCTCTCCAGCGAGCCTGCGGCGGCCCTGGAGGGTGCGGCGCCCGTGCTCCGAGAGGAATCGGGGCAGCCGCCCCCGGCGTCTCCGCCGACCCGAGACGCCCCCCGCCCCCGTCCCTGTCCTTCCGCGGAAGGAACGCGCGGCACTCGGCTCGCCGTCGGGGCGGACCGCGGCTCTGCCCGGCGGGGGCGGACCGGGAGCACGGAGCGCGGGGCGGAGCGGGGACTCTCTGCCTGCCGTCTGGGCGGACCGGGGGCACGGACCGGGGGCGCGGACCGGGGGCGCGGACCCGGGCGCGGACCGGGCGCACGGAGCGGGGCTCTGCCCGGCGGGCGCGGCCGGGGCCGGGCGGGCGGCAGAGGGCGCTGTGCCCGTTCGGAAGAGCCGCTCCGACGGCGCGCACGCAGGCGCAGAGGGAGCCCCGGGCGCGGGGCCGCCCCTGCTCGGAGCCGCCGTGGGTGCGCGGTCTGGGTGCGGAGCCCCGTCGGCTCCCTCCTTTCCTCACTTTCTCCTTCTCTCCGTGGCCACCGTCCCCGTAGCGACGGGCGAGACGTCTCCTTCGTTCCTTTGTGCCACGGCCGGGCCGCGCGTGCTTTATTCTCCACCCCGGTGCCGGCCCCGCAGCCCGAGTCCCGCGCACTACCCCCCCCCTTGTCACTTCGCTAAGTAATAATTTCCACGTCCAATTCCATTTCTTCGCCAGTTCTGAAATCTCCAGGCCATCAGCAAGGAGGATAGTTCACATGAAAACTAATTACACAAAATCAATATTTAATCACAGCGCAGCATCCTGATCCTGCAGAAAAAAAATCCCGTTAAAACTCTCCTGCTATATACAAACACTCCTCGGCCGCTTATTTATAGATCTCATTTTTTTTGGTGGGAGCAATTTCCATTACTATTTCTTTAAGCTATCGACATGTGCAGCCGCGAGCACCTGAAGCGCCGCGTCCCGCCCGCGGTCTGTGACCCCCCGGGCCTGCGGGTGTTTGTCCCTCCGAGGGAACCGGGCTGTGACCCCCCCGCTGCCGCAGTGCCCGCTCCCTGCGCGGCTCCAGGCGGTGCCCGGCTCGGGGCTGGCAGGGCCGCTCCTGCTCCCGGCTCGGGGCTGCCGGGCGGGTTTCGTCCCGGCTGCCCGGGAGGGCAGTGCGGGCGGTGGGAGCGCGGCACTGGCAGCGCCTCCCCACTCCCGCCGCTCGGTCCCAGCTCCGGTGCTCCCCGTCCCGCTCCAGGACCCCGCTCCAGGACCCCGGCGCTCCGCGCGGTTCCCCGGCTGCCCGCGGTCCGCGCGCCACGGCAGCAGCAGCCCCGGGCACGGGGAGCTGCGCGGGGCGGTGCAGGGCGGGCGGGGCGCGGGGCCGGCGGCGGAGCCACCTTAACGGCAGCCCCGCCCCGGGCCGCGGCGCTCATTGGCGCAGCCCCGATGGCTGAAATTCATCGCTGAAATGCAAAACTTGTTGCTGCTCCTCCAGCGCCGGGTGAGAGCGCGGCAGCGCGCGGGGAGCGCGGCGCAGCCCTACCAGCGCCCGCCCGGCCCCGCGCCCCGGCCCCGCCGCCGCCGGAGCGCTGCGAGCCGCGGGAGCGCACGGCCGGCCAGCGATGCGGCGCGCAGCTCCCGGGCGCCGGAGCCTGTGAGCGGCGGCGCGCCGCCCCGTCGGCTCTCGGGCAGCAGCGAGCGGCGAGCGGCGGGGTGAGCGCGGGCGGGCGGCCGGTGCCGGCGGCGCGGCAGGATGTGAGCGGGGGCGGCCGAGCGGCGCGGAGCGGAGCGGCGGGGAGCGGCGGGCAGCGGGACGGCGGAGTGGCGCGGAGCGGCCATGCCCTGCTGAGGAGCCGCGCAGGATGTTCGGGCTGGAGCAGTTCGAGCCGCAGAGCAGCGGCCGGAGCAGCGGGCAGGCGGAGCGGGGCTTCGGCCAGCCCGGACTGAGTATGAGCGCGCACTTCAAGGCGCCGGCCTTCCCCGGCGGCGGCCCAGCGGCGGCGGCGGCGGACCCGGCCCTGGGCGCGCTGGGCGAGCCGCCCCTCCTGGGCATGAACATGAGCCTTGCCGGGGACGCCTACGGCTTCCCGGGCCGCGGCCCCGCCGAGCTGCACGGCGGCGGCATGCAGCCGCCGGTGCACGGCTTCTTCGGCGGGCAGCAGTCACACGGCGGCTCCGGCGGCGCCCCCCACCCGCACCAGCACCCCCCGCACTTCGGCGGCGGCTTCGGGCCCGACCCCGGCGCCTCCTGCGTGCACGGCGGGCGGCTCCTGGGCTACAGCGGCGCGTTGGGCGGGCAGACGGCGTTCGCCGACGGCTACGAGCACATGGCCGAGGGCCAGAGCGGCGAGGGCTTCGGGCAGCAGCGCCCCGGGACCCTGCCCGAGTTCCAGCACCACGGCGCTGGCGCCGCCAGCCACGCCGTGCCGGCACCCTGCCTGCCCCTCGACCAGTCCCCCAACCGCGCCGCCTCCTTCCACGGGCTGCCGGCGGCCGGCTCCTCCGAGCCCCACGGCCTGGAGCCGCGGCGGCTGCCGGCGCAGGGCGGCGTGGACTCGCTGGAATACAATTACCCCGGCGACGGCCCCGCCGGCCACTTCGAACTGCCCGTCTTCTCCCCGTCGGAGCCCGAGGGCCAGCTGCCGCACTACGCCGGCGGGCGGCAGGTGCCGGCGGGCGGCAGCTTCGCGGGAGCGCCCGCCCTGCCCCGGGCGCCGGGCATGGCTGTGGCCAAGGCGCACCCGCCGCAGCAGCACGGCGTCTTCTTCGAGCGCTTCGGGGGGGCGCGGAAGATGTCGGCCAGCCTGGAGCCGGGGGCCAGCGCCAGGCACCCGCTGATGCAGCAGCAGCAGCAGCCACCACCACCGCAACCGCCGCAGCAGCCGCCGGGCTTGCTGGCCAGACAGAACTCCTGCCCGCCAGCCATCCCTAGGCAACAGCAAACAGAAGCCAACACTCCCAACCCCAACCTGCAGGACAATGGGCCCATAATGCAGAACCAGCATGCACAGTTTGAATACCCTATTCACAGACTGGAGAACAGGAATATGCATCCCTACACCGACCCCATGTTTAATATGCAGCACCCTCCTCCGCAACAGCCACCAAATCAAAGACTGCAGCACTTCGATGCCCCCTATGTGAGCGTCGCCAAGAGGCCGCGGTTCGACTTCCCCAGCACCCCCGGCGTCGAGCGCTGTGCCTCCTGGGGCGGTGGCATGCACGGCCCGGCCATGGAGAGCCACCTGTCCCCGACGGCCTATCCTGGCCTGCCGGGCGAGTTCACCCCGCCAGCGCCCGAGGCCTTTGGGGGCCCGCTGCCACACGGCGGCCCCGAGCACCCTGCCCTGGCGCAGCGCCAGAACGCGGCCCTGGTGATGAAGCAGATGGCCTCGCGCAGCCAGCAGCGCCTGCGGCCGCCCAGCCTGCAGCAGCTGGGGCACCACGGTGAGGTGGGCCCGCCCGGCAGCCTGCCCCCGCCCGCCTTCGAGCGGGAGGCCGGTGGTGGCCGCAGCTTCGACCCGCCGGCGCCGCACATGGCCCCCGACAGCGCCTGGTTCGCGGGGCCACCACCGCCTGGGGAGCTGCTGCCGAGGCGCTTGGCAGCGCCAGGGCTGCCGGCTGAGGCGGCCCCCCACGAGCTGGGCCTGCAGCCGGGCGGCCCCGCTGTGCTTTTCCGGCCGGGCACCGGTGGGCTGGGGCTGCAGGAGCCCCTGCGGATGGCAGGTGAGGGGCCGGCGCAGGCCCTGCCGTCACCCGGCGTCCACCCACCCTTTGCACCCACCATGGGTGGCCTCTCACAGCTGCAGTCGCCGGGCGGTGGCGTGGCACTGCCCAGTGCCCCCACTGAGCGCCGCGGCCCCACCGACTTCGCTGCCCAGCCCAGCTTCCCCTTCGCTGCGGCGGCGCGGCAGCCGGCGGCCCATGGGGCTGCACCTGCCCTCAGCGCCTCGCCGGGCGCTTACCCGCCACCCCCACCCGAGTTCCCCCCGCCACCCCCGCCTCGGCCTGCCGCCAGCAAGCTGGGTGCTCTCTCGCTGGGCTCCTTCAGCAAGGCAGCCAGCAAGGACAACGTCTTCGGGCAGAGCTGCCTGGCTGCCCTCTCCACTGCCTGCCAGAACATGATCGCGAGCCTGGGCGCTCCCAACCTCAACGTCACCTTCAACAAGAAGAGCCCGGCCGAGGCCAAGCGCAAGCTCAGCCAGGCCGAGCCTGACCCGCCACCTGCCGCCCCGGACTACTTCCCAGCAGGGCCACCAGCGAGTGGAGGTGGCACGGGCAAGGCAGCGGGCAGTGCCCCACTGCTGCCCGCAGAGAGCAGCCTCTCGCCCGGCTACGCTCTGGAGCCGGTGGCCAGTGGCGAGGGGAAGGCGGGTGGCGGGCGGGGTCGGGGTCGCCGGAAACGGGACAGTGGGCACGTCAGCCCCGGCACGTTCTTTGAGAAATTCTCGGCCACAGAGGGCGGTGGGGCCGGTGTCAGCCCGGGGCAGCCGGCGGTGCCGGTGACGACGGGGGGCCCACCGGGGGCTGCGGGCGCTGAGCGCGGTGGGGGCACCCCCCATGACAAGCCCCTGACCTCACCCTCCTGGGGCAAGGGCAGTGAACTGCTGCTGGCGGAGCAGCCTGACCTGATGTCTTCCCTGGACAGTGGAATCCAGAGCGTGACCAAGTCAGACGGCAGCTCCCCGCACGTGGACTTTCCTGACGAGGTCAGCACCAGCTATGGCAACGAGGATGAGGTGTCCTCCAGCTCTGACAATGCTGCCTCCAAGCCCACCCGCAGCCCGCTGTTGGGTGGCTCACCCAAGCTGCCCCGTGGGGAGCACGCACTTCTCAACGGACAGAAGCCCCTGGCCCTTGGCCTCCTCAGTACATCTACCTCGACCCCCGACAGCTACGGGCTCAGCACCACGGCGGGCGCCCACCCTGGCACGCCGAGCATGGAGCAGGTGCGGACCCCCACGAGCACCTCGGCCCAGGATGAGATCCACCCCCTGGAGATCCTGCAGGCACAGATCCAGCTCCAGCGGCAGCAGTTCAGCATCTCGGAAGACCAGCCCTTGGGGCTGAAGAGCAAGAAGGGAGAGTGCGCGGGGCAGAATGGGGACAGCGACCTGGGCAGCTGCTGCTCGGAGGGTGTCAAGGGCACCATGAGCACCATTGACCTGGACTCCCTGATGGCGGAGCACAACTCCACCTGGTACCTGCCTGGTGAGAAGGCCCTGATGGAAGGGCAGGAGGAGGACAAGTCCATGGCACCCTGGGAGAAGCCCAAGCCCTCGAACCCCAGCAAAGAAGGTATCGGTTGTCCCACATTTGTGCTGGTGCAGGGGTAGGGAGGATGGTGGGCTGCTCAGGGAGGGGGATATGGTGGGGTTGTGGCCCCGGTATGCTGGGTGCACGCTGTCTCCACACCCACTCCACCCTTGGTGGGGACCTTGGTGGGTGCCAGACGCCTTCTTCCTCTGGGCTGGGGTTGCAGGGTGCTGGGTGGCTCTGGGAGGGGGTCCAGTGGCAGGGACAAAGCACTTGCTGCCGGACTGACCCTGGGTGATGACTGCCCTGTGCCATCTCTGCTGTCAGCGCCTCCTGGGGAGTGGCCAAGTGGGGGTGCTGAGCAAAGGGGCTCCCCAGTGAACTCCTGGGCCTGGGATGCTGTGGACGGGGACCACAGCCCGGGGTGCTGAGGAAGGGGCTCCTGCAGAGCCTGGTGCCAGCCGAGCCTTCCAGCCACTTTCCCCAAAGCGTGACTGAGGTTTTCCTAAACCGCGAAAATGCAAAAACGCGTTTGGTGGCAGTGCTGCCCCTCTGAGTCCAGGTGTCCCCTGCTTGCGTTTGGAGCCCACAGCAGTGTGAATACTGAACTGAACCGTTTGTAACAGATTTTTTTCCTTTAATTGGAAGGCAATTTAAAATAAGGCTCTGGGTCTGCTAGTGTAAAACTTGCTTAGTTAACAGATGTTTTATTTCGACATTAGTTGTCATTTTTGATCTTTCCCTGTGTCCAAAGAGCATCATAATTCCCCAGTCTCAGGAAAAAAATATTTTATTTGAAAGCCCTCTTATTATAAAAGATATTTAAGATAAAGATGATTATAGATTCAATTGGTATCTATTTTATCTTATCAAATCCCTGTTTTGCAAACTGCCTGGCTCTGTGTGTGAATGTTACAATGGGTGCACGTGCTGTACCAGCTTTCTGAGGGCAAGCGGGCGGGTTTTGGTGTGCTAGAAGTACATATGTGCAGTTTACACAATATAAACTCATAATTTGTGCCTAGGGAAGTTGATGTGTTGGTACTGCAGTGTAGTTTAAAATTGTTTTCATTACCTCTGGTGGTACAGACTGACTTCTTACAGTCCTCCACGTTCAGTAATTTTGCTAAGAAAGGTGTTGGGGAAATCAGAGGGGAGCTGGTTTGGAAACTGGGCCGTTTCCTACGCCGGTTCTGGTTGGCTTTGCAGCTTTGGCTTTCTGAAGCGTGAATCCTAGCCCCCACGGTTTGTCTCTTTGTTCATGTTTAATGCCCAGCGCAGGAGACTCTCATTTCGAGCGAAGTGTTTAGCATGCACGGCAGACCCGAGGAAGCCCATCAGCATTCTCCATGCTTCACCCAGGCAAGGACATAAATTGGTTTGTTTGGGGCCCTTCTTTTCCATTTTTAAATGGAGTTGCACACAGCATCCTTCCTGGCCCCTTCTCTTTTATTGTTTCTTGTACACAACATCTAGATCTGACTGGATCAATAGCTAGTTAGCACAAATCACAGTTCCTGTCACTTCTACCTTGGCAGGCGCAAGCACATATATATGTTCTCTCACACCACACGCACCCCCTTACGTATGCACTTTCACACACACGCACAGATACACAGATCTCACACTGTGCTGTGGTTAGAAATAGATTTTAAAGAGTAACTTATTCCATAGGTCTTGATTTCGTGGATAAAAAAAAAAATTCCTGAGCAGTGATTTAATTCTGAACAGCACATTTATTAAAAGTGTAATTTGGTTTAAAATGATCTATATTTTGTGTGTGTGTGTCATACGGAGCGATGCTTCTGCAGCGTCTTTAACAGCACTCCTCCAGTCACTTTGATCACCGCTATTCTTAGTAACAGCTAGTGAAAGAAGTAATTGCTTTCTGGTTGCGATAACCACAATGTTGCTGTTAAAACAGTTCATCACTTGGAAGGAAAACCATTTAATCAGTGTTCCTATATAAGGATATGTTTTAGTATTTCGGAGGCTTAACATAAAATACCAAACCAGTTCCACAACAATGCAAAGAGACACTCGGGTTGGTTCACGCTTTAGTCACTTGAGGGATTTGAATGGGCTGGTTCCTCGGATGAGGAAATTCATACAGACCCGCGGAGAATTTACTTTAACTACTGTTGGAAGTGATAAAGATACAATAGGTGAGACAAAACACTCTGTTCTCCTTGGTTAGTAAAAATAATTTAACTGTAGATTGCCATACCCCTGAGTGTTCAAAACTGTGTTTAAGAAAAGGTTTTCTTTAGCCAGGGACTGAGGTTTTAAATCTTCTCAGTCGGCTGGGATTTGCACCGTGGTGTTTGTTCCAGCAGCTCCCCGGCGTGCGGGCTCCATACAGCGCTCCTCCGAATCCAGGCAGTTCCTCGGCGTGCGGAATGCTGCTCTGGGGAGTGGGCACCGTTTTGGGGCTGGGCAGTGTCAGTGAGAGCAGAGTGGGACCCAGGGCCCTCCTGAGTGCAGGCATTGTCGGGGGCTTCTGAATGACCCCTGCCGTGCGAGGGTGGGCGGTCAGGGATTTATTCCCATTGTGGCACTGCTGCAATTGGCAGGGCGGCTCCTCAGGAGCCAGGCATGGGAGGAAGGGGCAGTGGGTGTTGGGGGCAGGTTCCCCTCAGGGGAGTGCTGGGTGCCGTGTCTGCTGCCTGCCACTCAGCCAGAGCCAGGGCTGAGGGTCCAGCTTTGCTGCCGGCCATAGAGGAAGGGTCAGGCTCCCCAGAACAAGCAGTATAGGGACTGACAGACTAACAGACTTCTCAAATAGTCTGTTAATGCCGGGATTATGGGGGAAACAACTTGAGTTGTTTTAATGGCTGCTCAGATTCCTCGTAGCTCACCTTTTTTCTCATAATGGTATTAAAATCATTTGCTGATCTCTGGCAGTTGTGTGAGCTGTGAGTCTGGAGGTCCCTGGGAGCAGACACCTGTGCTGCTGGAGCCCCTGTGAGGTGTGACACCTCTGGCACTGGGTGCTGGCCTGCCGTGAGCTCTGTGCTTGTGTTCACGTTGCATTTCGGAATGTAGCATTAGTAGTGCTGACTGGACATTGCTCTGCCCTGAAGTGTGTTTTCTGTGTTTTCTCTGATGCATCATTTCTTGTGCCAACATGAAGTGGCTGGTAGTTTTGGCTTGTTTTTTTCCCCCCAAAATACTTTCTAGAATTTCACGTTTTCCTCTACCGAGCAGCTCGAGCTGGGAGTGAGAGATAATAACACTGAGTCTAGAGGAGTGGTCTTGACTTCCAACACCACAGCTCTAGCTGACAAACAATAACCAGATCAAATTCACTTAAAAACCTGAGACCAGCTTAATGGGGTTTTGCTTTGCCTGATTTGACTGAACCAGAACAATTTCCATTTCAGTGAAATGTGTATTAGTATTCTCTAGAAACTCAGTAATTAAGTGCTGGGGGGGTTTAGTTTTTAGTTTTTAATTGAAATTTTGAAGGAACCATACTGCAGATGTCAGGTGAAGATGTCAGTATGTACCTAGAACCGGCATTGATTGGAAAAAATGGGAATATATTCTGCTGCTTGGTGGCCGTTGGGCTCGTCGATGCGGGCTGATGGGCACGTGCCATGCAGCACCCTTAGCCTTCAGCTGTGAGTTTTTGTTAATATTTCATTGTTACACCAAACCTGTCACTGGAATGAGCAGCAGGCCAGCCCTCTTGCCGGAGCAGTGGGTAACATCTGTGAATTGCTGCAAATACATTAACAAAGGTCAAATTTGGTCCAGATGCGGCCGGGAGCCTTTGTTTTCCTTCCCTTCCCAGCGTGTTCTGCTGCATGCTTTATTTTAAATACTGCTGAGTTCTTTTAGAGGCTTTACCAAGGGACTGGGTTTGTTTAGCGGGACCGAGTTTGTCAGACCTCTCGTGAGGTTTTTCAGACACTGAGCCCTCCCTGCGAGCGATGTGCTGTGGAGCGGCTGTGCTGGAGTGAGTGCTGTGGTGGAAACGAGTTCAGCGGCGAAGCCCAGCGCCCTTTGCAGCGACGGGGGTTGTGATTCCTGATGCTGCTTTGTTTGCCTGATGGGGCTGCTGAAACTTAACAATTTAGTGGGAAAAAAGAAGCCAGTGCCTTTGTCAAGAAGCTACACGATGAACTCCACAGATACAAAATCCACATCTTTAATAAATGATCTGGATTAGCGAGCAGATTGATATGAGGGAGGAACACTCCCGCTGCTTATCCTGGAGAGAGTTTGGTGTGCATTAGATTTGGGTTTAATATAATCCTTTAAACTCTTCTGACCTGTTAAAAAAAAAAATTAATTGGGAGGGTTGCCCCTGCTTGGCCTCATGTGAATGACAGAAATTCTCCATTGTTTACCTTGACTGACTAATTTTTAATATTTTCTACTAGAAAATGGTCCTGTTTAGAAATGTTTTCCTTTGTTTTATAAACATTCTGCAGCGGAGTGTTTGTAGACCTTTATGGTAAATATTAGAGAAGCTAAAGGACAGAATTTTCAATAGTATTTGCTCTTGCTGTGATGCACTAAGATATTTAATGCAGGAAGTTTGTGAATTTATTGGCATTTCAATAACAACCGTGGCCACTGTTTGACTTTGCATCCACCTGTCTGGCTGGCTATTAATTTTTGATCTCTAGATTTACCTGTTCTCATTTCAGTGGACAGGCTGGCTGTGTTTGAATTAATGCAGATCACAGATTTGGTTTGCATCATGGTGCTTTCTTGCCCCAAAGTCTGTTATTTTCAGATGGCCCATTCAGTTGCAAGGTGAGTTTTAACGGGGTTGTTTTGTACACACTTGGTGTGAGGATGTGTGTGAAACAGACTTTTGGAGAGATGTTTCTTGAAATTGGTGTTTTGTGTGAACGTGCTTCAGATCTTTACGTATAATGTAAAAGGAAATGAATTAGACTTAGTATTTATATATGAGCTTGGATGACAGCATAGATTTATTCTGATCTGTGATTTATTACCATGTCTGCTCTTAATTTTTAAGGTGCAATACCTGTATTTTTACCAATGACCTAGTGGAATGCTCGAGCGTAGAACTGCAAATAATTTTTTGCTAAAAAAAAATGTTTTAGCAATGCCTACAGTTACAGTTTGTTGTTACTTGTATAGAACAAAGGATAAGGCATCAAAACAAAAGTCTAACCTAAACCTATACAGGCTGCTTTTATTTGTACCAGCTGACTCCCAGCCTCGGCAGCGTTCTGTACCAGGGAGAGGTTTTGGTATAGTAAAATGCCTTTATGTGGCCATATAAAATTTTAGTACTAGACAAATTACTGTACATTTTCAGTCTGTGGTTTCTCATGTATTTCTATTAAATGCAAGTGTGAGGAGAGTCTCCACAGAAAGTGCAGAGCCAGTTCTAAAATGAATCTTCAGGTGGCCTAACACGTACGCTTTGTTAACGCTAAATTTCCTGAAATATCAGAAACAGTTTAATGACATAATTTCTCGAGCACATTGAGAGAGACCAGTCAAACTGTAGGCAGAGGACCATACCCTGTTCTATCTCTAGTATAAAATAGATTGTCCTTTGCACATTCCGGGCCGGAGCCCGTCGGGTGCCGGCGGTGCGGATGGTGGGCGTCAGGCGCTGTACCCGCCTGGCCACCGCGGCTCCGGCCACCTCTCTGTCCAGCCAGTCCAGCTCTCCCATTGGAAAACCTACACCCTCGAAAAGAACAATGTTTGCACCTCTAAATACGTGCTTAAGGTTTGTTTAAGATTAATACACGTTTGAGATTGGCGCGTTGTTTGTTTTTAAATACAAAATTATTCTTGTTTCGTTTCTCGAGGGGTGTTTTTAAACAGGAGCCTCCGTTAGTGACGGCTGTTCAGAACATGGCTGGCCGTGCACCAGCTCTTTGGTGAGGGACACGGGGATGCTCATGGAAATTAAATAGGTGAAGCTGTGGAATCTTCCAGGAAATTCAAGGTGTGCCCTGACTTCCTGATCTTGGTTAGATTTCTCAGCTTTTAAAATGTAATTCTGAATTGTTGCTGTTCTGTAGATAGACCCAGTTTGCACACAGTGATTAGATGACTGGCTTATGTAAAAATACTGATATTCTTTGTAACTTGCTGCTTTTCCTTTGCCAGACACTTTTGTGTTGCTGCAGTTAAAACATTATGACTTAACAGTGACCTTTTAATACAAAGGGTTCAGGGTTTTTTTTACAAATTTAAATATATTTTATGGATTATGTGCCAGTGTTCCAAAGTCAAATACCTTCTAAATTTAAAGCTGAGAATTGAACAGCTGGAGGTCTAATCCATTAATTTTTACAAGCTGACTTTCTTAATACTTCAAAGAGAACATCTTAGATGATATTGCTTTGCTGCTCCCCTCCTCAGCACCCCTTCTTCTCATCTCCCCCATAATGCCCTCTCCTTCAAGCCCTCATGTTCTGCTCATCTCCTGGCAAATGACAAAAGCATGTGAATGTGGGGAATGCATTTTCCTTAGTTGATGTAATAAGTTGTAAAATTTGATGGCCTAGAAATGTGTTCTCTTAGTGTTGCGCTTTTTATCCGTATGGATGCAAAAATATGTGGTCACTGCTGTTCTGTGTTTCTGTCCCGTACTTGGGTTATTTTTCGTAGCAGTGCAGGCGTTGTCGTAGGAGTGTTTGTGCTCTGGACTTCTGTCTTTTTGAGACAACTGACTCACACCTAGTGCACATCCTTCTCCCATAGGATTGGGCCTGATCCATGCTGGCCATTAGGAAATAACGTTTTGCCGAGTTTTGTCTTGCCCCTCTGCTCGGGCGATGGCACCGCTGCCTGGGATGCACGTGTGTGTCCATCATGGGCAGCTCCCAGGAAGGAGCTCCCGGGAAGAAGCCATGTCTCAGCTGCAGGATAAGGTGCTGCTGGGACCCTGCTGTGGGGCAGCTTCTGCCTGTTTGTTTTCAATTCCGGCAAATCTGTGTCTGTTCAGTGTTTTAACATAACACCACCAAGCATGACACTGGGCCATCTACATTTTTATTAGCTTTTAACATTTGTCTGAAAAAGCTTTTTTTGGTTTGGTAAGCAGAAATGTGGTTGCGTTTAAGTGCTGCTTTGATAGATTTTTTACATCAAAATAAATACAGTTTGTTTGAGTTTAAACACAGACAACGTGTGAGAGCTCAGAAGGGCTCCGCTAGCTCTGACTGCAAGGGACGCGCCACGGCCCCACTCCCGCAGCCAGTTTGTGTGAACTTTGGGATATTTATCTTTTTTTAATCCCTCTTTCTGTTTGGAGCATTTTAAAAGCAAAATGAGGAACCTATTTTTTCGTTTTGAGTCTCCTACCTTCAGTACTGAATGCTGGTCCTTTAGGTTTGATCCCAGAAATGCCTGTGATTGATCAGTGGTTGGAAGACAGTAGGTTTTTTGGTGGTAAAATATATATTTTCAGAGTTAAGTCTGCATTTAATTAATTTTGTGAATTAGTATTCACAAAATATTAGAAAGCATTCTATTGCTAATAGAAAGATCATCCTGAGGCTGGGGAAGCACAGTTAATTGAAAAAGCAGCCGTTTGTAAAGTGAAGAAAATTTTTAAACATTTCATATCCTAATTAAGAATGTACTCCTGATTTAAAATGAAGAATATTAATTTGCTCTGTGAAGCCAATACACTAGAAAGCCCTGGAAAAAGTCATATCCTTCCTTCCTCCTTAATCCTCTCCCAAAGTGCAGTTTAAGAAGAAAGGTATGACTTTCTTTTTTTTAATGTAGCCTGAAACCATTTTGCTAGAAAGATGTAAATTGATCTATTAACATAGGAAATGAAGGCTGGGCTGGAGTTATTATCTGGTCAGAATTTTAGGATCTTTTTCCTAGAAAAATCTTCCACTATTTTTTTTTGCACAGGGGCTGGGTATAATATTCCCCTATAAAGGCATTTAAAAAGCCTTTTGGTTCTGGGTGAGAGCAGTCAGAGGAGGCAGAGGATGCTGTGGATGAGGGTGTCTGAGGCACAGCTGTGCATCATTGTTGCAAGCAGTGTCGGATCCCTGGGGAACGGGGCTGAGCCTTCCCTCCCATCCAGCGCTGGAGGTGAGGCTCTGACTGTCTGGCTGGTGGAAACAGGCGGAGAGGGAGTGTCCACCCAGTGTTCCAGCTCCTGACTAGGTGGCACAGTCGGTCAAGGCATTACCATTGTACTTACGGAGATTGGGGTTTACGTGTGATTTAGAGCGCGGTGGAGTCCGTATTCAGGTCCCACTCTATGATTATTTTTATTATTTAAGATCATGCTTATTGCACCATAAATTGCCACGGTGCTTTGGAAACCTGGGAGACGTTCCCACTGCTAAAGATTTACAGTCCAAATGAAATAAAACAGACGTTGTCGGGCCAGGCAGCTGCCGGTTCACCGCCGGAACACGGCGCAGTGCCACCGGGGCTTGGGCAGAGGATGCTGGTGAGGCACATGGTGGAACTGAAGGGACCCTGGGGATAAGTCTCAGCACTTGGGTACCCAGCAAAGGCCGGGATGCTGGGGCCGAAGGGTGCTGGGATGGGACGTGCAGGGTTTGGACAGTGTGTGTGGGCAGGAACGAAGGGCTGACAGTCTCGTCCCAGCTGGTGATCTCATTTCTGCGTGGATTCCTTCTTCGTCCAGCGGTGGGGACGATGTGGCCATAGTGCCCAATCTGGGACAGCATTTCTCCTCCATAACCCCAGTTATGACACTTCTGATCTGTGTGTGAGTGAATTTCTAAATACATTTCTGTCTGAGCAACAGGAAAAGAGACCCAAAAGGTGGGTTTTCACCTCCTCCCGATGCCTGTGGATGGATCACCAAGGGAGGCTTCTCTTCCCCTCTCCCTGGGGAATGGGAGAGGAGGACGCAGACCTCAGGTTTGAGCTGCCCAGTAGGTCACAGCACCCTGATGTGACTTACACCTGGAGTGGTACTGAGGTGATACTGCTAGAAAGAGAGTGTCCCTTAGACCTGTCAGGCAGCCAGGTATCTGTTTGTATCTAATGTAACAGGTATTTTTGATCTGACTGAGATCAAATTTTTATTGGTGCCAAATGTTAGGCTGAAAAACTTTTTTTGCCTAGTCTGAAGAGTAGCCCAAAATTTCATACCAAATACAGTTTTAAAAGCAAGAAGATAATAAATGGGCCTATTGTTTGTATTCTGAAAAAAAAAAAAGGAATTCCCTAATAATCATAATAAAAGTTACCACAATCTATGAGACAATAATTCTGAAACCCTTAAAAAATAGTATTATTATTCAAAGTGCAAAGCAGCTGGTATTTAATGATGGAACAGATTTTATTGTTGCTGGATGTAGGGTCAAATGCTTGCAGCACTTTTTTGATTTAAACAAACCAAAAACACAAGTGCTTTTTTTTGAAGATAAAATCAGTATGACTTATTTATTTTTTTCCTTGATCCTGTAGTTCCCTTCTCTACCTCTAAATATAGGCACATGCTGTTCTTTTTGTGCTGGGAGAAACTGCGAGCAGCCCGGCTCCCCGTGCTCTCCCTACCACGCTGTCGTTCTGGAGGCAGAGGGAAAACCAGGGCTGTCTCAAGTGCAATTCAAATCTCATATGAACTCTGTTGAAATAGGCAGATCCCAGAAAAAGGGAGAATAGCAAAACATTCCTTCATTCTGGTGGTTATTATTATTACTATTATTCAAAGCTCATATGAAGTACTTTGAAATAGGCAGATCCCCAGAAAAGGGAGAACAGCAAAACATTCCTTCATTCTGGTGGTTATTATTATTATTGTTGTTGTTGTTATTGTTGTTATTACTAGCCATCAGTGGGAAGTTTCACCCCATCATTTGCCAATTCCTTGTGTTGGGGGGGCGGGTGTGAGGGCGATGGCTGGAAAACGTGCGGGGGGACGAGGTGGTGTCGGGGAAAGCTCAGGGGCAGCCCAGGTGATCTGAGTGAGCTTTGCTTTTAAACTCTGTGCATCAAAGTAGTGTCATATGTTATGTGGTAAAATGGTTTGTCCTATAGCTGTTTGTGTACTGCATCCTGACGTTACTTAGTTTAGCTGAGGTGCAAATAGGAAAGGCAGAAGGGCTCCTGGTGCTCTGGGCTCCAGGCTTTGCCAGGGCTCCTGGTGCTCCGGGCTCCTGGCTCTGCCTGGGATCACAGTGCTCCCAGGGCAGGTGGCTCCAGTCCCGGCTCTGCCAGGGCTCCCACTGGTGTATCCGAGTGCTGGGCTGTGGTGGGGCTCAGAAGTCTGACTACTGTGGACCAACAAACACCACTTTGGAAATGTGAGGTTTTAACAACACAGTGAAGTCTTACTCCAGATAATTATCCCGATCCTCTCGTGTTTGGTGTAGTTTTCCTCGAGTGGCCGATGCCAATGGTGCTGCAGTATTTCCGTTACAGAAAAGAACAGATAAAAAATCTCTTTGTTGAGCCAGACACGTGTGAGCCTCAGAACTGGGAACGTGCGCTGGGAGATTGTGATACAATTACATTTTATGTCTACCTATTAAGCATAATGAAGGGTTGGTTGCTGGCCTTAAATTTGGAAAGATCTTACTGTAGAGCTTAAACCAGAAGTAGATTCCTGTAATTACTGCTTTGCTGTGCGGAGTGTGGTGAGGTAGAGGGAATAAAAACTGTTCATTGTCCAATTGTATTTCCATAACTGCTGCACTTTTACATGTCTGTTTTGAAAGATAAAATTTTTTGTTACACTAATTTTCCAAAGTAAGCTAATAAAAGCCAACACGGGGGGAAAAAAAAGAGGTGAAGAATGTCAAATGAACAATGCTTAGAAAACATGGAGCTTCTTTGGTGAGCCCTGCTATGGTGCTTGGAGAGTGAGTGGCTTTGTTTGTTAAACACAAGGCCAAAACACAAGGCCACTGTGCTATTGCAGTTTGGGTTCACTTGAGTCTGAGATCCTTGATGATGAAATGAAGAATTCAAAAAACTTTGAATTTAATGTTTGCTTTTCTTTGTACTAGATTAGGCAAACCTGGTAAAACATGAAGCAGTCAGTTCTGAATCTGCTTTTGCTTTTACTTGACTTTGTTCTTGCTGCCTGATGGCAGTATGTCAGGGAAACTTGGATCCCAGTGTCATTTGTTTGGAATTATTGTTTGGATTATATTCAGTTTCAAATGGTACGAAACTGTAGTGAGAAATGAGCATTTGTTTATGCTGATGAAACCAGTCTTTCATAGACTACACTTGTTTTGGTTGTAAGTATCAGTACACGTTACAGCTCAGAATGTCCTGGTGCAGTTTTCTGGTGTGATAATGTGGCCCCATTCTGCTCTTTGTGTGCATTTGGGACTGGGAACTGCATCGAAGAGAAGCTTTTTCTGCTTCAGGGGAGCAAGTGGAGGGGGAAGACCAAACCTCTTCTTGACCCTTAGGGAAATAAAACCTCCTAAACCACATCCTTTTTCCTCTCCCCTCAAAAATGTGGCTTACATCTTCAATACAGAGGGGTTTTTTCCTTTTCTGACCATCCTTTAAGGTGTGCTCTACTGGCCTCTCTCCTCCTGTTTGTAGAACTTTTCTTGGAATCCGTTTTAAGGGGTTATATTTGACATGTTCTTGAAGGCTGCCTTCTGCAGTGGTCTGGCCAAAATAGAAATGTGAAAAGTTCCCATTATTGAGCTGTAAAAGAATACTGGAAATGGGTTATGCAGAAAAACCATTTAGATAAAAATGCAATTTTCCCTTCCACATTCACTGCTAAGAATTAATAGCACATTCTTCCTAAATGGGTACTTCTGTATTATATTATCACTTTAGTGAAATTCTTTCCAAAACAGGAGAGTTTCATGTAAAATTTTAGAACAAAATTGATCTGTTTTTATTTGCAGTGCTCCCCCCTTTCAAAACTTAGGGGAACGACTGCCGTGGAGTGTCTGGGCATTCTGTGGAAAACAGGTGTGTTGGGTTCCGAGGTGCATGTCCCACTCTGACTCTCCGTCTGTCGCGGGGTGTGTGTCACAGGGCACTCCTTACCCTGTCGGCACAGCTGGATTTGGGCTGTCGCTGGGGTGGTGTGTGCTGTGCGCACCAGCTGTGCTTCCACAGCTCCACTGCTTGGCCAGTGGCCACCACGCAGTGGGGACACGAAGGTGTCACTTACCAGGACATTTCTGCCAGAAATACTCCAAAAGGGAGAAGGGCCAGGCCCACCGTGGCCTTCACCTGCCTCGACCAGTGCAGGTTCGTTGTTGCACACCTGGGGCAGAGGGGGTGAGCCCAAGGATGGCGTGGCCTGGAACACCACCAGCAAAAACACAGCCAGCAGTTTTAATATGTCCCTTTTCTGTAGAAGGTAAATAAATGCCGAAAGAAAGAAAGAAAGAGCAACGCTCTCTGGTGGCAACGAAGCTGGAGATACCCCCAGGAAGACTTGCCAGTCCCAGCTAACAGAAAACCATATGCTTTTTAATGGTTTCATTTTTAATGAAAGGGTTTTAATATAATGGTGAGAACGGAATTGTGCGGAAGGAGTAGGGCTAATAGAGAGATTCTGCTTTAAACAGCTCTTCACTGCTGAGTTGCAGGGGAGAAGATGCTTTTATTAAATAAAGTGTTTGGTTTTTCATAGTATTAGTGAAATAGTTCTCACATATAACTAACACTTATAGCAATGGAGACGCAGACAGGATTGATACAACTCAAAATCTCCATGTTAAAAATACAAATGCCTTTGGAAATGATGCTGCGCAGCCTTTGTACTGTGTTTGTGAAAAATTAACTCTTCAGGGCGATTCTGCGTTTGGGCTGTCCCCAAAAAGTGAAATACAGGAGAGATGTAAGGCACTCTGTTTGACTCTTACGCCAAAGTAACACTGAGCTTAATCCAAATTCTGTTTTTGAAAGGGGTATTTATAGTCAGCGAGGCCCTGACTACCTACAGTCATATGCCAATAGTCTCCCAATCAAAGAGCAGCAAATACTATACTGCTCATTAGATGGGTTACAGAACAGCTATTTTTTCAGTCACAAAACTTTCCTTTTGTGATTCATTTTCTGTGAATCACAGTAGTTCAGCGAACAGTGCAGATCACGACTTTTACAGCCAAATATGCAATTCCCTGGAAGCAAATGTTGAAAATTTAACTATTTCAGTGTAGTTCTTTATAACTTACAAGTTTTGTAGTAATGTGACATTGGCTCTTGAGTTTCCTGTAAAGCTTCACTCCTTGGGACAAGCGTTGCTCATGGGTAGGAGCGTTCACTCCCCAGTGTGAGTGGTTCTCCACTCAGAGAGTGCTGCTGGTATGAATTTCTTAGGTGTTACGATTTAATTTTTTAATTTTTTTTTTGCTGTCGGCGCTCAGTGTACCTGCAGGCACACTGCATGCTGAACTGTGCATTTAAGCATTGGCTGCCACAGTAAAAATCTTGACGGCCATTGTTTCTACCAAAAAAAACCTGTCTCATCTTCAAAGTCACTGCTGTTACAATAATTTTCTCTTTGAACATGTCAGGATTCTCTCTTTGATTATAGACTGGATTGTCTCTTGTCATTGCATAATGATTTTTTTTTTGGGGTAGGCAGAGACATTTTTCAGTTCATCACAGTTCATCCCCCATCCCAGTACTTCTTTAAAAAAGAGATTACGTTGAAACCAGGTATTTAAGAATATAGATCTTCAAGAAAATAACTGGGTTTGACTTTTTATTTTCCTGGAAATTTTATAAAGCTGATGCGAAATACAGCTTTATTTTACAATCTGAACTTAGACCCGTATCTGGTTGTGGTTACATGTGTGCAGGCTTCCAGCTGTTATGATGGGTATATTGCTTCAGAGGGTTCAGGATGACTAAATCCAAAGTGCTGCTTGGTGGGAGTTACCTGTGTGGGCCCATGTGATGGAAGCCTTTGCCGTAGAGTTTGTAAATCCCGGCTGTGGTTCTGCCCTTGTGTTTTGTAAGGAAAGAGCTAAAAAGGACTCACTGTGTCTTTAAACTTGTAGATCCTCAAAACCTCCTTGGGAAGTAGAAGGGGGAAGGGACCCTTTCAGGATTAATTAAACAGAGATGTCTTGCTGTAGACTTCAGGTTTACTGATAAACACCAGCCCCTCACCCACGTCTGGTGGTGCTGCTGCTGTTATTTAATCAGGGCCACAACAAGGAATCTGAGCAATCTTCCCTTTCTCCTCTGTTTCATTTATCTGTCCTCCCAACCTGTTTGTTTGTGTACGCTTAAGTTTTCCATGCCAGGGAGAAGTAGAGTGGAAATGTCAGGGGTCAGGCTGCAGGCAGGAGCAGGCAGGGAGCAGGCAGGCCAGCTCTGCAGCGTTGGAGTTTCTGAGAAACTGGAGATAGGTTGTTTCAGGCAAGATTAACTCCTTCAGCATGGCTGTTTTCTGCTTAAGAAGACCTGGAGGATGGGAGGCAAGGCAGGTACATTAAGACACTGAACTCAGACTCCATTCCTCTATCCTTGCAGTCCCGTGGGTGATGGGTGCTCCTGCTGCCATTGCACTCACCCTTGTATCAAAGCCCTGCAGGCCCATCTGCCTTGGCAGCTATGCTGCTGCAGGAAGAGGCTGTGTGGATCCAGACCTGAGGAGGACAGTGAGTAGCAGAATTCACTGCAGTGCTGTTATGGATACCTGAGTTACTCGCCACATTTCCCAGTGGACAAAGCATCCATGGAGGGCTGCTGTTCAGAGACGTGCCTTTGAGTAGACTTATGACTTGGAGTTTGTCACTCAGAGGATACCTAAAGACCACTCTGAATGCCCTTGCCTTCAGAAGAACCAGTTTTTACGTTGGGCCAATTGACTGAGTGTCTCGCAGGCTCTCTGCCATGTGGTGGCTCACACGTGCAGCAGCCCTGGTCAATGGCTGGGGTTGGGTGAAGTTTTGGTTGTATGACTCAGGCTGTTGTAGCTGCAACTTGCCCGACCTGTGTGAGAGAAAGGTTAATTCAGGGTGGGGTGGAGGATTTTTTGTTTGTTTGGTGCCGCCTTTGCATTTGTGTTGTGGCAGCGAAGCGGGTGCTGAAGAGCCCAGTCCTGCCTGGCTTGACAGCACTCGCATTGCTGGCAGTGCCCTGTTTGGAACAATTGCAGGCAGAGATTACAAGGTCCTTACGCCCTTCTATTGGGACAGTCTGTGCTCCTGCACTTGACCGAATCTAGACCAGGTTAACAACAGTTGTCACAAGCAGCCATCGTTGCGTATGGGTCAGAATGAAGCATGGAAGAGAGTTCACAGAATTATGTGGGTTAGAAGGGTCATCTTGTTCCAACCGTGGGCAGGGACACTAGGTTACTCCAAACCCTGTCCAGCCTGGCCTTGAACACTTCCAGGGGTGGTGCAGCCACAGCTTCTCTGGGCAACCTGTTCCAGTACCTCAGTACCCTTTCTTGCTAATATCCCATCTAACCCTGCCCTGTCAGTGGGAAGCCATTCCTTCTTGTCCTGTCACTCCAGGCCCTGGGTCAAAAGTCCCTCTGCAGCTCTCTCAGAGACCCTGTGGGCTGCTTCATGCAGCAAGGTATATGTTGTGCTCCCCTGTGCCGGTGCTTGGGTGCTGCTCAACCTCGTGTCTCTCTCCTGCCCTTGCCAGGGGCAGCTGATGCTTCCAGCCACCTTCTCCAGAGAGGTGCCACAGGGCAGGGCCCACAGAACCCCCAGCATAGTGGAGTGAGCTAATTGGCTGCTGTTCTTTCATTTTCCAGGGATATTGAAATTGTTGTGGGTCATAAATCATGAGAGCATATGGCCAGAAGGAGAACGCTGGCCCATATTTCAGCTTTGGGCTGGAAGATGAGACTGTCCGTCCTGTGTTGTACAGGCCCATTTTGTTGATTTACTGGCCTGTGAAACTTCAGAGTTAATTTTTCGTTGAAGCAGGGAAAGTCTGTCTACCCATGACTTTCCTACTTGAACAGCTGTTTGCTCCTGATTCGTTGCTATTCTGAGAATTTCGTGAAGACTCTCCACAGTGATGTGACAATTGGAAGAAAAAGATGAGCTTATATTTTTCTTATCCTAATAGTGGCACTTACAGCTGTACCTAAGAACACCAGGTTTCTTTGTGTGGTTTTTTTTTAAGCTGAATTTCCCTCACTGCCATGCCTCCTCACATGGTTGTGCATTTCTTCTATCTGATGACTTTTTTGCTTTTCCTTTAGATAGATTTAATTTTCGAACATGCTGTTCAATCAAACCCTGGTCCTCCATCAGATTTATGGGCCCCAGCTCAATCACCACACCTTTCTGCTGCTTTAGGGGATGTTTCTGAATGTGCCAAATCCATTATATGGCAATGACATTTCCATCTCTTTCTGTAGTCAAAATTTGGGATTTTTTTTACAGCAGAAGAGACCTAGCATGAATTTGCCCAGAAAAAGTGCTGGGTTGGTAGCATCAGCTCTCAGTCTGATTTATCAACATTTAAGTGTTTTCCAGCAGAGATTTTGACCTTTCTTTAACAAGCTCAGGCCTCCTGCTTTTTTAAGTTATTTTTTGCAGACTCTTTAGAATTTGCCTGTGAATTATTTGAAAGGGAATTGCAGACAGTGATTTGGAACCCCCTGTTTTTGGAGTGTCACATCTCTGCTGTCGGTGCTGCTGGGCATGGAGCGGGTCAAGGAGCACCCACAGCATCATGGAATGGTTGGAGTTTGGAGAGACCTTAAAGCTCATCTTGTTCCATTCCCCTGCCCTGGGCAGGAACACCTTCCACTAGACCAGGTGCTCAGAGAGAGCCCTGTCCAACTTGGCTTGTCCGTCTCAGAACTGTGTGTCTGCAGGTGCCTTGTGAGCCTCAGCTTTGACCTGGACACTTTTCTCTTGATCTGTGATGTTGTTTGAGCTCCTTTTGTTTTCATGAAGGCTGATTCCCAAGGTCCCCTCATTCACTCCTGAGACACTAAACTTCAGCTGGAGGCGTCCTAAAGAGGAATGGGATGTGTTTCAAGCTAGTGCTCTAAATAAATGGCATAAAAGAGGTAATGATCCTTGGTGCTGGTTCTTGCTTACTGTTAGCCTTTGTAAACTCACTTTGTATTTTCAGGAATATCCTTGAACTTGTGTGGTTTAACCCCGAGCATTACTGCACATGATCACTGTTTCTTGGTGTGCAAGAGCCTCAGATATGTGAGGCCCCTGGGAGAGATTGACTTTGCCTGTGGCAGTTTTGTGTTACAGTCTCTCGTAATTGTGAGTTAGAGATGGGGCAGAGGCACCTCCGGGAGCTGTGGGCAGAGCCAGGGAGGAGATGGAGGGACCAAGGGGTGGGCAGCCAGCAAATCTTTTCGTCCTGGCCCTGGCAGCCAGGCTGGATGCAGATCTGGCTTTGGGATGTGAGAACACAGGTCCTGTTGAGCTCTTGAGGAACAAGGCAACAAAACACTTAGAAGTCTTTGGCCAGCTGTATCTGAGCCTTTGCCTCACAAGAGACTGATAATATTTCAGAACCTTTTTTTTGCTTGGCTAACCAGCACTCATTTACTTACAGGTAATGCAGTACTTACAAGTACTGCATCCTGAAACTAAGTGACCACAAACGAATCTTTATCTTTCATTTTGTTTTCACTGTATTTAAGGAAAATAGAGTTTTCCATGTATAATCTGCAGGGCTTAAATATCCTACTTATTACTGTAATTTCTATTTTTTCCCCTGCAATTATGTCAAAGGTCTTGCACAAATCTGATGAGAGAGTGCTGGAATTTACGTGTTTCCTCCTCTGTTTGCTCTGTGCATAATCACCAAGTATTCATTGCCTTTACTAGCTCCATTGATACACCCCTTCCCTTGCCAGTGTGAGTGGGCATTTTCCTCCCATTTTTGGAGGCCTGCTCTGCGTGGGAGCTGAAGGTAATGCTGGTACTTTTGACCCATGTGTCATTAAAGAGAAATGAGCAGCACCAAAACTTACTAAAATGATATGACAGGTTATAGAGTGAATTAAAGGCTAAAGTAAATATTGCTCTTGGGGCCCCATCCCCTAGCCAGTCCAGCTGGTGGCGATGGGGCAGCAGCAGAGTGGAGTTTAGGCCAGCTCGAGCTATTTTTCTGTATTGAACACACAGCAAAAGGTTCCTTCATGGGAAAAACCAGCTTGATAACACCCGGATAACACCCAGTAGCCCGGGACAGAGTCTGAAGGCAGCTGCATACTGCTGAGGGGACAGCGAGCTCTCGGCAGCGTGGGCTGGTGGTCGCTCAGCTCTGAGGTCGATGCTGTGTGGGGAAGTGAGGCGTTGTCACTGTTCATCACCGTAGCTCCGTGTGAAATGTCCAGGTGGCGATTTAATGCAGAGCATTTAAGTAGCATCTTTTTTTCAGTTTTGGCCTGTCCTGATATAATCCTAGATGGTGTCCAGAATTGGTTTTAGTTAAGTAGAGCGTGTATCGAACAATTTCATGTAACTTCTGTGCAACCAGAAAATTCCACTTTGGATTTTACAGAGAACCTTTTGTTTGCTCGTGCGTTCTGGCTGTCAGGAGATGGGCTTTGCATGGGCTGGAGCTGTGCGTAAAGCTGCCGTGTGGTAATTTGCATACATACGAAATAAATTTGAAAGTATTGAGTGCAAAGCCCAGCATTTCCTTACTCATCACGGATGTGTGGGTTGTTACCCTTGGTGAAAATAGGCTCAGAGCATTTAGTTAGTGCAAGCGAGTGATGTATGCCAGCAGCGCAGGAAACACGGGATCAGTCAGCCTATATTCCCTACTGACGTGGAGGTCTCCTTCTCGTGTTGGCGGCTGGATTTGGGGAATTCAGAGGCAAGGACACATCTCCGATGGCCGCAGCACTTTTAAGGACAGTTAAGAGGGAGAAGCCAGTTGTAGCCTCTTCCCAATGCTAGGTCTGAGTGTCAGTGTGATGGAGCTGGCGGGTGGGGCTTAGGCAGTTTGCTCCTTTCTGAGATGAGCAGAAGTGCTCAGGTTTTTGTGGGGGCGGAAGGACAGGCCCTGGAAAATAACTTGTTGCTCCCAGAGGCTTCATTGGTGTTGGATGGCAGTGTTTGGATGTCATGAGTGTTGAGTCAGCTGTGCTGGGATAGGCTGCAGTTGTCGGACTCCCATTTATTTTCTTTTGGAAGTGTTCTGACATTGTTTGACTGTTGGTGGCAGTTGATTTGGTTTGATTTTTAACACCTTGCTTTGGCAGGGTTCTAGTTATCATACCGTGCAGAGCTGAGGAGAGCAGTTTTGGTGATGGCACTGGGAGCCCAACCAGCTGTTTGGAGCCATGTGGTTGGGTTAGACTTTGGTTGGAGGTTTGGCTGTCGGTAGCTCAGCTTTCCGTGGCTGTCACAGGCGAGCTGTGGTTTGCCTGCGTGGGGCGGGCAGGGCCAGGCGTCAGACAGCAGCACTGCAGCTGGGGTGGGACTTGGTTTGCCAGAATGGTCTTTTGTTCTGTGAGAACCAAATCCCAACATCAGCTGCTTTGCAAGGGGGGCAGGCAGGACCCCCTCTGCGGTTTGCATATTTTGCAGGGAAGCCAGCCTGAGACTCAATGTGTTAAACCGAAAAGAGGAACTGAAGGTAGCCAAAAGAGGGGAAGGATATGAGTTAGAAACTGTCTGTTGTCCCTGTGGCCATCTAGCAAGGCACAGGAGCTGGTGCTGTTGCAAGGCACAGAGCTTCTGGCTTCTCCTGGGATGCAGGACTTACCTTTCTTCTCAAAGTCATAGAGCTGTAAAGCAGTGATTTAACAGTAACATCCAGTGAAATAAATAGATGTAGGCAGTTTCACACTTGTCTATGAAGCCATGGAGGTGTGTTGCTCTCCTGCTGGGCAGTGGCAGCAAGGTGGTGAGTGGTGTGTTCCCTCTCTCTTGTGTCCTCCCAGCACAGTGGAGGGAACATGGTTTTTAGGGCAACAATGTCATTCTCCTCGTCCACATATCGTTCATTCTGCATCTTCAAGGTCAAGCTACGTGTGTGAGGTGACTGCTGCCTTTTCCATCGATAGGGTTAGCATTTTTCTTACTTCATGTTTTTTTCACCAGCTTCTTCAGACAGTGGCATGTGGTTCACATCTGAACTTGTCCTCAAGTGATATCTGCCCAGCTTGCTGCTGGAGCTGTGGGGTAGGACACTGTGGTCTGACTGTAACCCTACAGCCTGACAGCAAACCCTTAACGCTGCTGTGGGTTTGGGCAGCCTCCCTGTTGTGGCATGCACATCCTTCCATTGCTCCTGGTGAAAACAGGAGCAGGAAAAGAGGTCAAGGGAGAAAAGAGAAAAATATGTATTCGCAGCAAGTACTTTGTGTCTCCTGTTATTTGAATTCTGTGCAAGCAGCGAGCTCCGATGGAGCCCCACGCCAGCTCGGAGACCACTGAAAGCAAAATAAACATCTCTGCAGCATGGGCTGATACACTCTCCCTTTAGAGCCGCAGGCACCTCCAATTAATCATGCTGTCTGTGGAGGAAGGGGCTGTGAGGACCAGAGGATGCTGCCAGAGCTGATGGGCTGATGAAGGGGTGGGCAGCATGCAACAATAAGGGTGAACAGGCTGTGTACCAGCCCGGGTGAGCAGGAATGACTGTGCCATGCCTTTGGGTGAGCACTGTCTTGTCTGTGTTGCAGCAAAGTCAGAGCTTTAATCCTGGTTTGTGGGATATATGAGTGCTGTGGGATAGTGCTCAGTGCTGTGCACACATTGTTGATGAAGAGCTTTCCCTCCTGTGTGAGAAAGGCTCTCACAGAGCAGCTTAGCTCAGCCTCGACAATAAATCGAGGGGCTGACCAAGCCAAGTGACTTCTTGAAATGTCAACGAGTGAGATGTGTCTGATACCCTGGAGCTGGGGTGTCTCTGCAGTGTGCTCCTGGTCAGCAGCACGAGGAGTCACCTGTCCCCATTTCCACTGAGCTTCTCCTAACAAGTCCTTGGCATCAGTTGTTCACCTTAACCACCAACACTGAATTCTGTTCATACTGGGGAGGGCAGCACCTTAAAGTGTCTTATGGGCTTTAAAAATGGCAGAGGTTAAACAGAATAAATGAAGGAGTAAAATCAAAGTGAGAGGAAGGTTCTGGTAATGGGCAGTTGGGGCTTTCCCTTGAGTGCCAGTGGAGCTGGGTGCTGCCAGTCCGAGGCCAGAGGCAGCCTATGCCAGGGCATTGGAAATAGCAGAGACAGATCCAGCCCACAGTGGGCATGGGTTGCCAGGGGTGAAGACACCTGAAAATGGTGCAAGCTTATGGCATAAGCAGGTGGCATGTGCCATGTTCGTGTCTATGAACAAATGCAAACCATTGCCTCCTTGTATTCCAGGGTCGAGAAAATGCCTTTGTCCAGGACTTTGTCAGTGCCGCAGCAGTGAGGAAGGAGATGGTTCATTTGTTTATCAACACAAATGAACTAGTTGTGTTTAAAAATACAGTTTTAGGAGTGTTTAAAAATACAATTTCAGGAATACATTAATCTGTGGAGACTAGGTCCAGTGTGCAGGAAAACATGAAATGTTTTCAGACCTTATTTTTCTTGAAAACTGAAAAAGATGGCTCTGTGCTGTGTACAAATGCAGAGCTATGTGCCTGAACCAATATGTCAAACTGTCATGTGGGAGATTTGGTGAAAAACATCTTGTCCTAAGGGAATAATTTTAAACACTATATGTAGGTTTGCTGCCTCATAAGGGATCATTACTCAAATCTATTCCCTCTTATGGTAGCTTGGCCTCTGCTTAACGGGCACAGAGTGAACAGAAGCCCATTAACGCGTCCTTTAAGAGTGGTTATCAGATGGTAGAGGGGAAACAGATCTCTGATCAGGGAATATAGTGTTTTTGGCCAAATTCTCAGATTCAGCCTTAACAAGATCAGTAGCAATCCAGGGCCTTCACGCTCGGCTGGCCATCGAGGGCGGCGGCGGGGCCGTGCTGTGCCGGGCGGCCGGACCCTGGGCAGCGCAGGCTGTGTCAGAGCGGTGAAGAAGTGTAAGGGATGAGCCCTGGGGCAAGGAGCCATTCCAGGGATCTTCACCTCCTGTTTGTCACTTCAATGTCGCAGGAATGCTGAAATGTGGAGTGGAACCCACTCCCAACCAGACCCCTACCAGACTGTGGCTATGCTGTCGCTCCTGCGTGTCACTGCCTCCCGTCCTTTTGTTGGTGGTGATTTTGGCAAAAAAGAGAGGGGCGGCATGAGCAGCACCTGAAGAGCAGCATCATCTCCCGGTGCCTCGTAGCATCCGTGGTTGCCTTGGCTACACCAGCTCTCCCTCAATTAACCTCCTCTCTGGCAAGAAGATGCATGCAATGCGTGTTAGTCTTACAGGTGAACTCGGTTTTAATGGGATTAGTTTACTAAAAATCGGGACACCTCTGGGTTTGCACAGTGCTTGGTGGGGTTGTCACAGTTAAAAGAACATATTTATTTTTTAATAATGCATAAGAAGATGCTACATGAGGAAAAAGGCTTTACGGAGTAGCTTAACTGCTCAGGGGCTCAGGAAAAAGAGGGAGTGAGAAGGAAGCTGGAGGAACTGCAAGTGTGTATACACAGTGTCTGCAGGAGTGAGGAGAGTGTCAGGGTCTAACATCACTAAAGGAATGTGATTTTCCTGAGCTAATGTGGAAAAACAGTCTGTTGCATGTGTATTGAATTTTTTGGTGAAGCAGAATTCCTGGTCCTCTTCCTGTGTCCCAGCTGCAGGCTCCAATGCTGCTGGCCAGGCTCCTGGCTTAGTCACCATGTTGCCATTAATGCTGTGTAAACAAACAAACAGCAACCTTTTCTTTTCAGAGGCTGCGTGCCTTTGCAAAGTAGAGCAGAACGAAAGAGCAGCTTCCTAAATGTGCAAGGTCAGAGCAGAGGGTCGGGCCTGGGGGGAGGCTGGGGAGCCTGGCTGGGCACTGCCTGCTTGCTGTTTGTCTGGGGCTGAACGCCTGGAATGTGTTTGGCTGGGTAAAGCTTGGTCAGAAGCTCTTACCTAAAAGCAGACTGGCTCTGGGAACTACCACAACGTCACCAACCGCAGTGGGGTAGGACAGCATCACGGTTGAGTTGGTTCAAAACTCCTTTTGGTCTCTGGTCACTTTGCCGCTTTGAGTTTCATGCCTTCCACATGAACGTAGTGTGAGCTTACATCCAGTGTTTTATCTCTTACCTCTGCTTCAGCATTTGCTGTTTCCAAGGGTCACACACTGTCCTGCGAGCCAGTGGTTGTGCTTTTGTCTGTCCTGGGTTCTGTTGTGTCATGTCCTTTGGTTTGGAGAGGAAGTCTCCACCCAGACCATCTCAAGATCTTGGGTGTGGAGGATGGCCCTTATTAGAAGGGTACTGCTTTTATTAATAACACAAATTTCTTGCAGTAGTTGCTGATAGAGGCAGTTGCACAGTTTAAAGATAATTTGTTTGAACATACCTTGCTTTCAGTAAGGTGCTTCACGACTGATGGCGATTTGTCTGGAACTTGACAGCTGCGAGGCAATGACGTGGTGACACCATCTTGCATTACCTGACTAATTTTAACCTGTCCATTTCCTCTAAGATCACCCCTCTGGACCGTGTGTGCTGTGGCCTGAGGGTGCTGGGGCACTGTGGCTCTGAGAGAGGTAGAAAGGATGGCTGGTGGAACAGGTCAGAGTGTTACTGTTCTGGACAAGCATCTGTCCTTAAGAACAGAATTCTTATCAGGTGGATCAGCACAACTATAATTTTTTGCTACAAAGATTTTTTCCAGGAAAGCATCGTACCTTTGTCAAGACAGAAATATTGGAAAAAAGTAAATTGCACTGAAGATTTCCCTCCAGATTGACTTTGAGAATTCTTGTGCCAGTGCAAGCCTTGCTGTAAGCTCTCATCCTCTCTTTGTTTTGGATTTAAATGTGTCATTTTCTGTGCTCTTTAACGATAGGCAGGAGGGCTGGAGCTCCCACAGTGGTGTCCCGTGGTGAGTGAAGCTTGTGTAGACAGTGGCAGTCAGTACTGACTTTGCAAACTGAGGCTCAGTTCCTGCTCACCTCTTTTGCTTGGGTTTTCCTCTCAGGCTTGTTCATCCCTGTGGGATAGATTTTGCTTTGATTCCTTTATCAGTAGTTTGCTTCAGAATTTTATCCACAGCAAATGACTTAGAAATAATTTGCTGATTTACAAGCAAATAAGCCTAATATTTTTTTCTTTAGTTGCTTGTGACACATGAACTTCTTCAAGTAGTCATTGCTGAGGACTGGCTCTGTTCGGGGTGTCGGGCTGCCTGCACAGCCGGTGCAGTGGAGCTCCAGCTCTGATCCTGGCCTGGGAATATGCCACCTCTGCCTTGGCTGTTGGAGTCCTTGGCTGTGGGGGTCTCCTGCAGCCCTTGTAGCAACACTGCTGGGACCCCCGGGCCCCTCGTGGCTGCAGTTCAGCCGTGGTACTCTTTCCTCTTTCTCTGCAGCAGAGGAAGAGAGTTGCTGTCACAAGGACTAATCTTGAGGCGCTGGCTCTTCCTGTGCTGAGCCCAGCATGTCCTGTGCAGTCAGGGAGACCTAACAATAAAAATATTGGGTACTGAGTGCCTTGTGAACAAATACAAGTAAGAAAAACATTTCTCTTTCACAGTTTTCTGCACAATCCCATCTGAGCTTTGAATATTTTATAAATAAAAAGTTTTTCATGTATATTTGCATTCAGGACAGTAAGTAAAATTGAACACCAAATCAAATAGTGGTTATTTAAGGAGTCTGTTGTCTTGCCCTGTGGTTTTCCTGAAGCAATGGGGCTCAGGGGTGACAGGAAAGGAGAGCAGAAGCTCCACGTGTTGGGACGGTGGTTGTGGAACTCAGCATTTGGGTATTATGTGGCAGCCTCTACTCCGTGCTTCTGCTCAGCCCCTCAGTGGTGCTTATTTATCTGACTAAAACACCCAACACCAACTGCAGGGAACGGGAATCCATTTGGAGCATAGAGAGTGCCTTTGCCGTGCTACTGCCGGATTCTTCGATGGAGCAGCACGTGAGGGTGTCGGCGAAAGGTGACGGTGGTGCAGGCTGGGCTGTGCAGTGATAGACATCTGTGTGTGGATGTAGACAATCTCTGTGTGGGGTTTGCACATGGCTGCACCAACACAGGGCTGAGTAGGCAGCAGTGCTGCTCTGGAGCCCTGTTCCTTCTCCCAGCGCTCATGGCATCGTGTCCCCAGATTCTCTGTAGTTTCTCTGTGTGGTGTAACTCTACTGTTTTAGATACAAGCATCTCTGACATCTTGTTATAATCAAGCATTAAAAGTATTTTCCATTTAAACCAGGGACTTCCAGGCTAGTTTAGGATTATTAATATCATTGTGATTGTGTAAGAATCTGGTCAGTTCTGGTTTTGTATCTGGTATAGCAGCAGGTTCAGTGGAAGCAATGCGAGCTGCTCCATGAAGTGTGGTACCCCCACACTGCTTGGCTTTGTGGAACAGGAGGAAGGTGATGGAAGGTAAAGTCCTGAGAGGTTAAACATGCACAGCCGGCTTTTGACATCTTTGGCATGTTTCACCCATTTTAGCTACTCTTCACATTAACTGTAAAATCCATGGGGAAAAGGCCAAGGGATATTGTTTAGGATGTTTCAGTTAAAGTCTTCCATTTGTGGTTAACAGAAACTAATGATGGCTAAAGATCATACAAAGCCCTAAAATGAAATAAATTTTAAGAAAAATATTATTGTGGTGCTCCATTAAAAGAAGGGAACAGGGAGACCATTGCTAGGAGTGACCATGAGGGCACAGGGGGCTCAGGGCTGGCTTCCTGCTTGGAGATGTTTCAGCATCCGTTCTCAATAGCAGAGGGTGCACAGGGAAGGAAAGCTCCCGATAGTGCTGCAGTCTAGGACACACTCATCGGTCCTGGATCCTTCCCCAGCATTCAGACGTGTCACTGGTTTGTTTCAATTTGTTCTTCTGCCCTGGTAAAAAATCAGCCATGGATGTTCTCTGCAGGGTGGGGAGGGGGAGCCACACCAGTGGTGGTGACACATTGTCCCCGAGCCGGGGGACGTGACGCTGCAGGCGCAGGAACCGGGGCATGGGCTGGTGGGGAGAGGGTGAGGCAACCCCGCTGCTGCTGCCCGTGAGTTGGTGGGGTTGCATGTCATGGGTCTCCTAACCTCTCTCTGTGAACCCTTTCCAGCCCACGACCTTCCCCCGAGCAAGACCTCGGCAGCGGCGGCGCAGACGGGCAGCCACCTGCAGTGCCTCTCGGTCCACTGCACGGACGACGTGGGCGAGGCGAAGGGCCGGACTGCGGTGCCAACGTGGAGGTCCCTGCACTCGGACATCTCCAACAGATTCGGGACTTTTGTGGCTGCCCTGACTTGAACAAAAGAAATTATTTTTTTTCTTTTTTTAATTTCAAAGGGCCGCTACTGCTAGGTGGACTATTTTTCTAGGTTGGTACCTGCTTAGTGGCATATGGACTGGAAAGGGTTAATTTAAAGTAAACCTCAACTTTTTTTTAATCTTCTGCCACAGTATGTTACCAGTGTTAACCCTTCTGCAGTTAGCACACTTTTGCTTAAGATTTTCCTGCTAGACCACTTTTTCCCATTATTCTGTAACCTTGGCATACATTTATAGATGAGGCCTTTTCCTTTTTCATCTCAACGTATGTCCAAGTCACGTATGTCATAATAAGACAAAGATTCTCCTCCTCCTTCTCCTTTTTTTCCTCATTTGCTTTGTTTCTCTTTTTTTTTTTTTTTGTTTTGTTTTGTTTTGTTTTGTTTTGCTTTGTTCAGTGCTTATTACAATGGTGATCCTGAGGAGCAGCAGTTCAGGAATAAACACCAGTGAAAGTGAAATGGTCAGCATTAAATTATATGTCGTACTGACACCCAGCCTTTGCCAGTCACATACAAAACAAGCAGTTGATGCTCTGTCGAATGTTCAGGCATGGACCTGCCCTTTCCTGAAAGAATGAGGTTCTCCTGTTAATGAGGTTCAGCCTCATTTGCTCTGTGCCTCCTGGTGAGGCCAGGACGCTCCTTCTTCTCTGTACCTGGGCCCAGCCCCGGGATGGAGCTCTGTCATGAACGGGCTGGTTCAGGCACAGCGGGGAATGTACCGAGAGGTTTTTCTATGTAAGTCTAACAGGAAGTTTTCTTAATGGTCAAGAGTTGTTATCTCCTCCTCTGAAAGCCCAGGCTCCCTCTTGCTTTCCGGGGCCTGGTGGTGCTCCTGCAGTTCTCAGTTTACTGATGCTGAAAAAGAAAATCCCCTGCATCCTTGCCCATTTTTTGCCCATTTTTAGCTGCAGAAAGATGCTGTTGATTGGTAGCAGGTCCAATGTCCCCTGTGCTTGTCTGGGGGTGCCCCAGCCCCTGCCACCTCAGGTCCTGACGCAGTGGCAGCAGCTGGGGATGGCCCAGGTTGTGGGATGCAGGGGGCTGTCTGCTAGGGGCAGCGTTTCCTAATCTGCCAGTGCAGAGAGATCCCTGTCAGACCCCCCCAAACTCATTCAAGGTCCTGCTTCTGCCACACACTGAAGAACAGCATTGCTGGATGCACACAATAAAAGGAAAGCCATGCTTTCCTGCTCGGGCTAGATAATGCTCATTCGAGACGAAAGTTGGAAGCAAACCAGATAAACCCACGACTGACATGATGGCCTGACTCTCCAGCAGTTTTACGTAATACTGTCCATTATTTGTGTGTCCCTGCGCCCAGGAGTGGCCCCGTCTCGCCCCGTGCCGGCAGCTCGCCTCCTGCAGATCCTGGAGCTCAGGAACAGCACTGGAGGATTAGGTTTTGGCTGCCAAATAAAGGTTGGCCTCTCTAGGGTTATTTATTCATGATTTCACAAATGTGTCCCTGCTGAAGGGATGGAGTTGAAGACTGCTTTGTGTTTTATCTTTGATGATTGTGCTGGGTTTTTAATTATTTTGACGTAATACTCTCAGTAGACACCAATGGAGAGGAAATTCTGCCTAAAAAACCAAGGGTGGTCTGGAATCCTCACTCTCGGTCGTACGTGGCTTCAGAGAGACTCGCAGTGTTTGGAAATGTGATTTGAATGTGCTCTTATTAACCATGCATGGATTGATTTATGGGTCTGGTCAATGAATTGACTTTGGATAAATTTGGATAGTTTTGAATCTTGATTTTCAATATTATTTTACTTTTTATTGAAGCTGGAGCTGCCACGAGGATGAGGATTTTTGCCCATCCTGAAGCAATTGGCTGTGGAGCTGCCTCACGCCCACTTGGTTTGGAACAAAAAGCTGGGATGGTTTGTACCTCTGTTGGGGTGTGTGACTGGGAGTACAGAGCTCCTCCTGCACCTGCAATAAAATATCACCATCCCCAGAAAGTATCTCCTGGTAGAATAATCACTGTCAGCCTCCCTCTGGAAGGTGCCTCTTTGCCTGTGATTCCTCAAGTCCTGGCTCACCCAAGTATGTGATTTTAAATCCTGTCAGCAGAGCATAGGGGGGATGCTGAGCTAGGGGGTCTGTGCCTACCAGGGCACTTGTGCTGCTGCGAGGGGCTCAGTCCACAGAGAGGGGTCCTGGCGTGGCCCCGGTCCGGTACTGTCTTCCGTCACAGCTGAAAATTTTGTCCGAGTTCATGGCCTCATGGCATTCCTGCATGGAGTGCAGCCCCTTGCCTTGCTGCTTTGTTTTTAGTTTTTCCTGCTGCACTGAAGAGAACAGGTTTTTCAGGCTTCCTGAGGTCAGGGATGCACACCCTGTGCCACGGGAAGGAACCTGTCAGGGAACGCAGAGTTCAGATGCTTTTAAAGAGAAATCGCCGTTTGAGTGGAACTGTTGCTGCCTTGGTCTGACCAACAGTTCTACTCGTTCATCATTGGCAGCTCGTGCTTCTCTTCTGCAATTGTTCTTATCCACTTGGAACTTGCTTTCTTGCTTGCTCATGGAAATGCAGAGTGCAAGCAATTCCTTAAAAATCAGTGGAATTCTGTGAAATGAGGCCAGGCTGTTCTGAGGCCAGGGGCTGTGTCTCCAGGTGCCGAGCCACGGGAGCTGTGGCACTTGGCTGCTGCTGGCTCTGCTCCGGGCGGTGGGTGCAGTGTGGGGAACAGGACTGTCAGAGAGTGAGCAGTTAAACCAGCAGCTGGCTGTGTGCTGGGAGTTCTCCTGAATCATATGGTCACATGCAATCCTCTTGCTAACCTCCTGTCCCTTTGATCTTGACTGAACGAGCTCTGCCTGGGGCAGCCCCTGGTGATGCCAGGACCAACCAAACCTGTGCTTTTGGGGTTTTGTTGCTTTTTGCCAAAGATCAGAACAGAAACAGTACATCCTGACCAAGACAGGCATCACGTCCTGCTCATCACCTGGGAATGTGGTACTGACAGTGTATGCAGAGGGCTTGAGCTTTGTCACAGAGCTGGTGGTACCTGCAGTAATTTCATTGTACCCATTAATTTTATCCATTAATGATGTCATTTTCTGAATAATAATATTCCAACTGAAGCATGTTTGAGAGCTGTAGGTAAAAGCCAGTTGTGGAAGAGGTAAGTTGCACTCTTGTGGAGAGGGAAACTGAGGCACAGACAACATCGACCTGAGCGTGTCAGGCATATTGGTGGCAGGGCTGAGCTGCACCGAGGTCTGACCTCTGCTCACTGCAGAGCCCCATGCCCGAGGCTCACTTCCTTCGGGGTCTCAGCTGGGTCAATGGGGAGAATTTTATGAGCTACCTGTTTCCCAAATGCCAGGGCAAAGCCAGGATGGTGAAACCTCCCACCCGTGTGTCCTGTGCGGCTTCCAGATGGGGGATGTTGTACAAGAAGCCAAAGACTGGTGATACATGATGCACAATCCACTTTGGATTGTGAGCAGCAGCTAAAACATGGCTTTACCTTTGTCGTGGGGATTCTCCCTGGCCAGCCCGGCACTGGAGGCTCCCACACAGCCTTGGAGCTGCAGCAGGGGAACTGGGATGTCCCCCACCTCCCGGCCCTGTGCCCTGGCTCCCTGTGTGTTTGTTAAAAGAAACCCTGTGCTTAGTCTGCAAGTTACAGTGTCATAGCAAACTGAGCGAAGTTTGTCTTGCATTTCAATTGGGAGGAGTGATAAAACATCTCATTGCCAGGTCACTTTCTCCTGGAGTTACCCATTCTCTCTTATTTGAGCATCAGTGAGGGGGTTTAGGCTCATTGTTATTTAGTTAAGATTTTCACTGTGTGTGAAGGTGGACGGGAATGAGCACCAGAATTCTGTCACCTGGATCACTTGGGGACCTGTGCAGATCCCATGGCCTCCGTGGTAACTGTGGTGCTGGCTGGCCTTCAGAACCTGGGGTCAAGATTGGACTTCCAGGCACCACCAGGAAGGCAAAAAATTCCAGTTTCAATAGGCAGAAGGGGTGAGGCGAGTGCAGGGCAGCAGGATGGGCACTGGGAGGGTGGGAGGCAATAGAAACCAAATGGTACATTTGGCTTATTTCTGTTGAGCTGCAGTGTAAGGTTTTCTCAGCTGCTGGATTCACAGCTGTTCAAGGGATGGTGTGTAAGAGCATAACCCATTTTTATAGAATTGTTTCTCCTTTATTGCTTAAGGCTAATGGAGGAAATAGTCTAATTTTGTCTTAGAAATTCTCTATTAAAATTGTTGGTTTGAGTCCATCCGCTCATAGGTTCTGACTGATGAAACTGCAGGCTCTGATTTCTGGCAGTTGTAACTTTATCACTATTCACTACCCAAGAATATTACAGCTTTAAAACAGCCTTAAGCAAAAGGATGTTATTTCTTTGTACTGAATTTGGTTCATGGAAAAGAAAAAAAAAACTGAAAACACTGGTAATCCGTACTGCATAGCAAACTCTTCTGAAAAATGTTATTGCACATGTAAAATATGAAAACTTGACTCTGCTGTGTGTTAGGCAATCCTGTAATCTTTTTTTTTTTTTTTTTTTGATTCTTGTTAAATTCATTTCCTAAATGCTTGGTTGGAAGACTGTGACAATAGCTCATGAAATTGAGTGTTATTTTTCTTTCTTTTTTTTAAATATGTAAAGTGCAGTCTTCTGTATTCCTGCATATTGTACATATCTGTATATGTTTTACTGAGCAACTAAATAACAATAAATATGATGTTAATGGTGGCTACTGTATATTTCATACCAGCGTTGTTGATTTTTGTAGTAAGTCCTGTTTCCCCTGGGATGTGAAGAAGTGAATAGACACTGTTCATGTTCAGGTAAGCCCTGGGCCTCGAGATAGTGGGGAGAAATTTGCCCATGATCTGGGGAAACCCTCGCCCACATGTGGGCTCTGCTGGGGCTCCTGGGAGGTCTGGGGTGCGCTTTGCTCCTGGTGCTCCAGGGCTTTGCCAGTTCCTCCCTGCCAGCAACAGCAACCCTCTACCCCTGCAGGATTGGTGGTTTTTAATTTTGATTTTCTTTTTGATCCTGAGAGAGGAAGGAATGCAGTGTTCCCGGCAGCTGTGCAGTACCTGCTTCGCAGTGAAGGCCATGGAAGATGAGACCTTCCCCTCTCTGCCCAGGCAGGCTCCTGTGGGACTGCGGACCTGTTGGGCAGCATGAGCTCCCGGTGTTCCTCATTCCCACTGTCAGCCCTGACCTCTCCCCAGCCTGTCCCCAGAGGCACTGAAGGATGCTGGCTCGGTCTCTACACTGAGATTGTTGGGACCCTCTCGGCTGCTGGTTGTTTGAGACGTCCATGCAGCTCTGCCCAGATGCTGCCATGGGATTTTTGGGGCCATCCTGCTCTCCTCTGTGTGCTCTCTCTCTGTGGCAGCATCTTTCTTTCTCCTCTTGCAACCGGTGGCTCTGGAGCTTGTTCAGAGGAGTTGGACCATGCCTGGAGCTGCTGGGCAGTGGGAGCAGCCCCCGAGGCAGCTCCCCGAGCCCCTGGCCCTGCTGCTGCCCCTGCAGTGCTGCTCCTGCTTCATCTTAGTCGTTCAGTAAAACTGGCCACGAGCTGTGTTAATGGTTGGATTGATGCGGTTCCTCTGGTGCACGAGGCCATTTCTCGGCACCCAGATCTCCCACTGTGCAAAGGCTCCTTTGCTACTGCCAGCAGCTGGAGCTGCCTCTCCTGCTCCAGCAACACTCTGCCCCCAGTTTCTGCTTCCAAAAAGGCAGCAGGAGCTCGCTGTTCACTGCACATTACATTAACAACTGATGAAAATCAACTGACTAGCCTGTGATTTCTGCTCTTGGCACTGGCTTTACTTGTCCCTGGTAATGTCACCTCTGGGGATGCTGGCACAGTACCTGCCTATCCTGAACACTTGCCTTTGTCCTGGGGCTCTGTGCTCAGGGACTCACCTGGTCTGTGACTGTATTAAGCATGGGTTATAGTTTATTAACTAAAGAAAAGCAAGTGGTTGATCATGGAGCTTTTACAGTTCTTGCTCTCCTAATCGTTGTTCCCTGTGCCCTGTGACTGTGCTGAGAGTTGAAATCTGTTTGTAGCCATGTCTCTTTCCCCAAGCCATTTAACTGATTTAATTACATCCTTTGAGTTGTTTTCTGCACCAGGCTTTGGCATTCCTGTCACAGAGCAGACGCTATTAATGTGTGTTGTATGTTCAGCAGTCAGGGATCCGCTGGCAGTGCAGCTGGATCCCGATCCCGTGTGCCGAGATCTGCTCGGCCCCTCCACGGCCATCGCAAAGCAGTGCAGCAGTCAGGCAGCGCTGCCCCGGCAACGCCAGCCAAGATTCCTGCCAGAATTCTGTGTTGTGGTGCTGTTTGTGGTCTCCTGTGTGTGACTCCAGAGTTGTTTAAACCCCCTTTTCCCAGGCTGCTTGGTTGAGCTTCTTGCAGACCACTGCTGGTGCAGTGAGAGTATGGCAGAAGACGTCGCTTTCCCTAAAAACCAAGGTAAATAAACACAGGAATGAAAGTTTAGGTCAATTACATCCTTTTGGCTGAGAACATTGTTAGAAACTGGAATTATGATGGGGTTTAATACTAATTATTTCCAAAAGTCCCTAGGCCACGCATCTGAAAGCCACACGTCTCTCCTACCCAGGGACCAGTTTGTAGCCTTCCCAAGTTTTAGCATCATGGCCAATAACATCACATATATTTTGCTTGTAAAATATCTGAAAACTCTTTGCTCAGGTGAGCTCCATGAGGTTCTGCCTGCAAGGCAGAGGTGCAGATGGAGGTGATGTCTGTTCTGTGCTCTCCTTTCTGAGATGTTGCCAGAGCTCATTAATGACAGTGCCAGAAGTGGAGGTGACGAGACCTGAAGAAAATCATTTAGGTCATCCTTGGTTCATTAGTGCAGGATTGTGCCCTGTTCTCTATTGCCCAGAGCTCTACCAACACAACCAAAATGGATGCAGTAGGGAGGAGCCTTAACCTTTTAGTGAAAAAGAATAAAAACAACCAACCAAACATCCCTTTATCCCAGCTGCGGAGTGGGGATAATGTTTGAGGTGATGGGAGGGGATTTCAGGCTGCCTATTTCCAGCACTGGCAGGCAGCAGTGGGATTATGCACCTGCCAAGCCCAGGTGGTGCAAGGGACCCCCCCTGGAAGGATCCAGGCGGCCCCTGGTCCCAGGACAGCACGTGGCCCATGGGTGGGATGTGGGAGGTAGGATCCCTGGCTCCTTTGCATTCTCACTTGGCCTTAGACACGTGACACCATTAGCCATGCCTGAGCCTCATTATTTCCTTTTAGATCTTGCCTGGGTCACACCTGTAAAACAAGGAACGGAGGAGGAGCCTTGGTAAACGGTTGCTGTGTCCTCTTAGGGGCTCCTGTTAGCAATCCACAGACAAAAGAGCTGTTGAAGTGTCACTATAAATGTGATGTTGAAACATTCATTTCAGTCTCAATGTTGAAGGAGGCTGAGAAGTTTGGCGCTATGAGGGCTCGTGTCCTGCTGAAACATCCTCCTGCTTCAGGGTTAACTGATGGAGAATATTCAGCACTGAGCTTCAGGAGGTGGGAACTTTTCTGAATTTCCTTTTATCCTCTGCAAAATGCCCATCTCTCCCTTCCCCCTTTCTTCCCCCCACCCCCTTTTCTCTTTATAAAGCTGGAATTCTTCCAGACTCTGCTCTGGGCTTGCAAGAAAACTTTACTGTGTAAATTTGCTCTTTGTGTTGGGAGTCCTTTGTTTAAACAGCATTGTGAGCTTGCTGGGGAGGGATGGAAAGAGGGGGAGCTGGGAGGAAGAATTTGAAAAGCCCTGACCCCTGATGAATAAAATCCAGCACATTAACACATTCTTCAATAAATTCATGATTGCAGATAAGGTGGGAGTCCCCAGGGCCGGGCTTTTCATTAACCCCCTGCTGACTAACCCAAACAGACGGGAGTGTTTTGTCAGCGCTAGGACAAGCAGAGCCCTTTTGTGGCGGAGGGGCCGGGTGCGCATGGGGAGCGCTCCTCCAGGAAGCCAGGTTACAAAATGGGACTCTATTTCAGAACAAACTCCTTTTGGTTAGTTTGATGAGATTACAGAAGGGAAAAGGCTTTAACAAGGGGCTTATTGAAGCTAAGTAACTGTTCTGAATACAGTGAGGACCAGGGCAGAAAACATATGATTCCCAAGTAAACAGGCGCCTCAACAGTATGGCTGAAACAACAAAGCTGGACATGCTCCGTGTGGTTCTTCTGTGGCATGTGGGAATGCTTGGAACACATGAACATGTGTGGGAATAACCTGTGCTTGGCACAGCCTGGCACTACCAGCCAGGGCTGCCCTGCACTGTGCACTGGGATGCTGGGCTGGAGAGCGACGTGGGAGGGACACCTGCACCACGTCCACAGTGCAAGGAGCACCTTGTCCAATGTTTTAGCCTCAGAAACCTTATTTGTTCCTCTGGTGGAAAGCCTACTAGGGAAATATTTTGCTTCTGTGGAAACCTATCCCCAAAATGCTTCCCTCCCATACTAGGGAGGTCTCCTGGGTTGTTTGTTAGAATACCTACGTTTTTAAATGATCTGAATTCTGTGGCTTGTTCTCCCAAGTCTTGGTCAGCCAAGCTACTCAGGATATCACTCAGTCCAAAGAAATGCGTTTTGGGATGAAACCCAGAAAACTCTTGAGTTTGTCTCAGGCTCCTGCTGCCTGCCATTGATGCTGCTGTGCCTTTCCCATGCTGCCCACCTCCCCAGGAGGTAGCAGCTGATGGTGGACTCCAAGCCTTTTGCAGAGTAGCTCCTGCCCAGATCAAGTGAATCCTGTCCTTTGGGAATAAACCCCGGTACTGTGCACAGGACCCTGCACAGCTGCACTCAGAACTGGCAGTGCCTTGGCTCACCCCTCCTGTGGACATGCACATCCCACTGGAGAGTGCTGCTGTACGAGGGCTGCAGCACTGGGGCTGAGGGCACTTTGGCCCTGCCAACTCCTGCCTGGGACTCTGCAGGCCCAGCCTTCTTTCACTGCTGTGTTTTTGGTGTGCAGTTTCATTTACTTGCGAGATGATTTTAAATTATTTCCCATTGTTGCTAACAGAAGCTTTTTCAAAATTTCTATGGAAAATAATTCCTCTCTTTTAGGGGAACTGAAGTGTTCCAGCCCTGACTGCTCCTGGCCCCATCAGCATTGCATCTCCTCTCCTGCAATCCCTTATAAACAAACACTGTGTCTGTCGTGGCCTTCTCTCCCAGCAGCACTGTGAGCAAACGTGGCAGGGGCTGGTTTGCAGTCTGTTTTAAACTATTTACACTTCCAAGGTTAATAAAGATAGAGAGAAAAATATTGTATTAAAATGGACCCTCAAGGTTCCTTATTCTTGATGCAGTGAGATTAAGCATTGCCAGTTTCCCTAATTAATGGCCCACACCCTCAGCTCTGAGAGCTCCCTCTGTCTGGCATGATGCTGCCGGTGGGTTTTGGTCTGGAATAACCCCAGTGGCTTATGCCATGTGCGAACAACCTCTGAAATGTGTTTACTTTGTAAGCCTGATACTCCTTATCAAGGCTCTTGCTTAGGAGCCCAGGTGAAGGCAGCCTCTTGTTTGAAAGATTAATGCTGCGTTGGTGCAATTTCATATTTTGTTGCTCCATCTCATTGATAAGAAGCACCTGGAAGAGGAAAAACCTGGTTGTTTGGGTACACAGAACAATAGGTTCAGGCTCTGGCCGTGGGTCCCTGTGGCCTGTCTGCCTTGTGCCAGGTTGGGGGGCATTTCCCTCTGAAAATCTTCCCCAAAGCCCTCTCCTGACACTGCTGGCTGAGCAAAGGCAGCAGTTTAATGGTTTGAACACATGGCTCTGCTGGGCTGACATGTTTGACTGGAAGGAGCAGTCGCTGCTCCTTCCCATGGAAAATCCATCTGTTCCCCTGTATTCCCTGGTGTGTGGGGTCTTGGTGCCGGGGCAGGGGGGACAGTGGAGTGGGTATTATTTTCTGTGCACCCTGCTTGGCTGAGTGACGCTCTGCACACTGCAAGTGGTGAGGAGGGGTCGCTCAGGCGTGTTCCCCCCGCTTCCTTTCCCTTCATTTACTATTTTGAGACTTTGCTTTGTAAGAAAAGCCTGGTTTTTATGTCGGGCTGTTATTTATTCCCCTGGCCACACTCATGCTTGCAGAGGGCTGCAGAGCCCCTTGGAAGAGCCCCGCAGGCAGCCTGTGCTGGAGACCCGGGGCCCAGGTGCCGGGGCTGGGCTTGGCAGCAGGGGGCTGCAGAAAGGGTCTGTTCAGGTTGGAGGTCTGAGGATTAATCTGAATACGAGGTTTTGTGTTTCTTTTCCCCTGGAATAATTTAAGTTCAGCTCTTTTCAGGCACTGGAAACCCTCCAGCAAGACTTGGAGGGATGGCTGCGGGGCAGGGGGAGAACACTCACTGTGCCCTAGCCAGGCCCAGGACCCCCAGCCCCACTGAGCTGCAGGAGTGGGGTCGTGCAGGTGGTGGCCATGCTTGGCTGAGGTCTGTTCATCCTGGCAGGATTTCTGTTTCTGGTTGGCCTCCCTCGAGGACTGTCATCCACTGTGGCTGCAGCGGACCTGCCATTGGCGTGGCTGGCACATCATGGGGCTGCTCAGTGGTAACACAGGGGATGGCACAGGTAGCTGCTGGCCTGACATCGAAGGCATTTTATCTTAATTTGAGCTGTTAAGAAGTATCCCTTTTCTTGTGATTTATGGAGCAAGATCAGGCCGTGAAGCCCAGGTGGGTCCTGCACAGCCCGTGGGGCGCGACCCGGGCTGGAGCCCAGTGGGGCCGGTACGGCCGGTGACGGGGCTGGCCCGGCCTCCCAGCACTTTGAAGGCTGTTTGTGTTTGATGGGCTGATGCGTGTCAAATGCAATCCAGCTTCCCACTGTCTGCTCTGGCAGCCCCCTGAGGTTGGCCTTTGACAGATAAAGCACCCCCTCCCCAAATTTCTGATTTCACACTGATGCACAAACATTCTTTGGCAATTTGAGCCCATTGTATTAAAGTAGTTAAATTCCTTAAGCATGTGCCCCTGAGACAACAGCGATGATATTCATTACAGAAATACCGGGCTGGTGGCAGTGCTGGCTCTCTGGCCACGCCAGGAGACCTGTAGCAGTTATGGCTCCACTGGACCCTGAGCCAGCGGGTCCGCGGCGCTACGGAGGCTGTGGCACACACCGACACACACCTATTGGCTATTGGACCTGGTCTGGAAGCCTCCTTTTCCGTCCAGGAACAGCCTGGGAATCAGGAAAAAAGGTCCCAGAAAGGGAAGCAGCTTTGGCAAATGCAAGAATTGAATTGTTCTTTGCTAAGGGAGAGCTGGAGGGGGCACCATTGCTGGGATGTGTTACAGTCGTGACTCTGCTCTGCAAGCCCTTGCCTCAGAAACTGCCCTGTGTGACGGAGTTGCTTGTGAGTTAAGATCTAGTTTCAGATGTCTTAAGTTATTATTGATGCTTGAAAAGGTTACATCTGCAACTCATTTTCTATGTCACTGACGTTCTTTTCTGACAAATAATTTCAGAAATATGCAGCAAAATGTTTTGGCCCACAACCACTGCAGCTCACCAAGTGTGCAGACCACATCTTTACACATTTTGTAAGAAAAAACTTAACTCCTCATGTGCTCTCATGGCTCTGCCTGCACAGCCAGGCACGAGTGGGATAGGAAAGGCTTGCTGCTGACCAGACCTTGCTGCTGACGCAGTGCCCAGGGGGTTGATGAGAGGCACGGTGGGCACAGGGTACGGGCAGAGGAGAGCTGCCCCACTCCTGCTCACTGTTGGGGTGTCATGGGTTGGGGCTGTGGAGGGCTGGCTGCATCCCTCTCTCCAGTGCTCAAAGCATGATGGGAACAGAAGGGAAGGAAACTGATAGGTGACCTGTTGTAGTGACAGCCACGTCTTTGGTTCTAGAGAAACATGGATTGGGAAGGGAATACTCTCGGTGCTATTCCTTTATATGTTTGTTGGCACCCAGGGTTTAATGTGTGGGTGTTACGTGGTGTCAAGACCTGGAAGAGCTTTGAACATCATGAAAGCAACAAACTTGAAAGGGAGAATTGAATCATTTTGCTGGGCTAGTCAGATGCCGTGTTTGCCACTGCTCCCCACCATGGTGCCAGTGGCTGAAGCCAGGCTTGCTGTTCCTGGGCTCACAGGAGTGCTCGGGACTGCTCCATGCAGAGGGACAGGCTTCCCTGCTGCTGTCACAGCATGGTGATGATTTCAGGGAGACATGATCCAGATTGTTTGAATGAGAAAGCAGTGTCCTTGACTTTGTGGTTAATGCCCAGGTGTAAAAAGGGGAAACGTGAGAGAGTTGCTTCCTAGGAATCATCATCAAAGCCAAGTGTCATTCATGGAATTTGCTTTGGAAGGCGGAACTTGTCTCTATTTACCAGGCGCTGCCGATGTCCAAGATAGCATTTGTATCAGATGAGAGCTTTTACAGTGCTGCTCAGACAGAGCTATGACCTCCTTCTGGTCTCATTAAATGTTAGGCATTTGACACACTCTCTCTGTTATCTGAATTTCCAGCCTGGCTGAGAAAGGTGCTGGCTGCAGCGAGCTGGGTGAGGTTAGATGTCATCTGAGTGTCTCTGCTTGATGTGCCTTTGCAGGCAGAGCTCAGCAGGAACTGTGCTATTGGGATGAAAGCCGGAGCTTAACCTATGGGCGGTTTGAAATAACTTCATTGTGGAGTGGTATCCAGAGTGAAGATGGGACTCCACAGGAACGCTTCCCTTTCCCCAGCTTGCCTTTGTTGTTGCTGCTTTGGTGAATATTAAGAGGGGTTGCTGACCCTTGCAAGCCCTCGACCTCTGTGTCTAAAGGCTGGTGGAGAAGAGCCTTCTTCTCAAACTCGCTGAGCCCGTCTTTCCCCAGCGCTCTCCTTTCTTTGCCAGTGTGACACTATGGAAATGCGAGCTATGGAAATGCACCTTCTGAGCTGCCACCCTGAGAGCAGACTCGGTGCGCTTCCACCGTGTGTGGCTGACTGCTCTGCTTTGCATCCTTCGAGCAGGGTCATGCCTTCCCTGGGATGGGAATCTGCAGGTGGTCTGGCTCACATGCTGCAAGACAGACCTGGTAGATCAGGGTGATAAGAAGGACCAGAAAGTGCAGAGGAAACTTGTCTGGGAGAATGTCAGAGGCACATGGCAAAGGCTGCACCTAGATCTAAGGAAGTGACATAAAAATGGCTGTGATGGCTCTTGCAGGTGGCTGGTCTGTGCACAGCATTGCTGCTTTCCATTTGGAAAGCAGGACAACACAGGTATGGAGAGAGAGACTGTCTCTGAGCTGCACAGTGTCTTCAGGAACAGGGAGATCAGAGCTGGATGTTTCCCAGAGCAGGGTACGGGTGTCTTCTATCAGAGCTAGACTGTCCTGCAAATGTCATGGGAAAGGCAAAGAGCAGTGAAGCAAATCTTCTTCCCCTTCACCCCGCTGTTCGTGCCACTGAGGAAGCAGTGAGGTGCGAGTGTGACGTACCTTGTCATCAGTGGCCATCGAAATCTAAGACATTTACTGAGAGCCTTTGCAGCCGACCGGGAGCTGGAAGCTCTGGCTTCAAACCCCGTGCTTTAGCAGCTAATTATTTCTTTTAGTGTTTTATGAGAAGGTGCCTAGTGAAGCAAGACAATAACTTTAAAAACTGGATTCCTTTGGTTAACACAGCTGACCTGAACCCTCCAAGTCCTTTTCATGGCTCTGAGAAAGCATAAGGTAAAGGTAGATTGTGACATAACAATAGCAGTAACATAATGACAGCAGGCTGTCTCTTTCATCTGTATTTTGAATGCTTTTCTTAATGACAGTAAATATTTGTCCTTCGGCTAACATAGGTTTATTTTCTTAAAAATTTCTAGTGTACTGTAAATGAGTTCTTTTATTTGTATTATACCCTTTTATTTTTTCTATCTTACTTTTGTTCTTGCTCTGCAGTACTGAGAGTCTGACATCGTACCATCTTCTTTTTATGTGGAATCACGTCTGCAAGTGGAAATGTAGCTCCTGTTCTCACAGCTCAAGCTGTGAGAGCTCTTTGCAGAAGAAGTCACGTCATGAACAGCCTTTCGCGAGGTCCCTGCCCCGTCAAGTCTTGAGATTCTTTGAACTTCTCTCCCTTTGGGGATCTGTGCTTTGCTGCCTAAGAACTGTCAGAGGATGTTACTGTTTTCCTCTGGTTGGTGAGGATGTTCCCTAAGATGTGTTCCTGTTAATCCAGCCACATTAGCAAGCACAGTGCAAGGCTCACACTGCCGAAGTGAATCTGGTGCCGGAGCCCCCGTGATGAACAGTAATGAGATGCCGAGTGGATTTGCAATGAAAACCCAACTGGCTGCACGTGCAGGGCAGCAGGGCAGCGGCCTGTGTTGTCTCTCGTTTTGCAAACACCTTAGCAGCTATGAGGATTTTCTTAACGTTTCAAGGTATTTGAGGAAGTTTTGTTTCTAAAATCTGGTAAAACGTCTCCCAGGCTCCCTCCTCTACAGTATCTGTCAGCCTTTTGGGATCAGTCAATATTAATTTGAGACCCTTGGGAATTTGTTTGGATATTATGGTGCTGAACACAGATTGTATGTCCAGACAGACAGATTCACTGTGTACATTCTCCTTCATGGAATCACGGGTGTTTCTGCCTGCCCTGTCTGTCTGCTTAGAGTAGCATTCAGTGGATCTACGTAAGACAGATGCCCTAATGAAGGGGTAGGACTTTTCAAGGAGGAGGTGGTGGGGCTGAATTCCTCTTCCAGGCTGTGGAAAGAAGGGACGAAAATTATATTCTGTCTGGAACATTCTCGTTCCGGTTGCTAGAAGCTTCCTGCTGATCTCTAGCCTGGGTTTATTCCTGGCCTGCTCCTCCCTCTGTGTTCCCATGACAGCTTCCCATCCCTTCAGTTTCCATAAGGCTTCTCTTTCCCAGAGGTTTTCTTTCTCTGTACTGTCAGTGAAGCATCCAAACACACTTATTTCTGAGCCTGGGCAAAACCAGCATCTCTCATGGGGTTGTCTCTGCAGCGCTTTGTCAGTCCTGGTTGCCTTGCCCCTGTTCTGGTTGGACTCATCTTCCCCAAGCCCGTGTGAGTGGCCTCTGGAGGTTTGCAGTTTTGGTTACTTGCAGCTGTAAGGAGATGAGGAAACAGTAAAAAAAAATAACAGTGCAAATAGTGGAGTCAAATTTCTGTGCAGTCTAATAAAGGGAGAAGGGATCCTCCATAGGTGTTCTTCAGGGTGACATGCTCTCCCCTGGCATGTGAGCATACAGAACTTCCTCGCAGGAAGGTGTCCCCCCTACAGTCTGCACTCAAGTGTTTTAGAGGAGGGGAATTAATTAAAGTGACTTGATAGATTTCCTGCTTGGGCGTAATATGAACTGTATCCTCAGAGTAAGAGGATTTGTGATCTGCTGGTGGGCAGAATCACCATTCATTTCCCCTTGTTGTTGAAGGTCTAATCGAGCTTTCTGGCTGTAACGAGATCGATGCGCGCGAGGCTTTGATGGAGCACATCACAAAGAACATCTCTTCCTGCCAGAGCAAATGACATGAAAATGAGTGTCAGGTTTTAGGGCTGACCTTAGCTCCTGGCAGGCACAGGTGAGAGCCGGATCTGCAGCCCTGGTGATGCATGGAGCTGCAACTGGCACAGAGTGGAGCAAGGGCAGTGCCAACCTCGGCCATGTGGCCCATTGCCTGCCCCAGGGGTGCTGCCACATCCACAAGGGCCACGGAGAGATTGCAGTGGGGATTTGCCCAGTTGAGGAATGAGGAAACTTCCCAGTTTCAAATGAAACTTTTCTGAACAACTAACTGTATAAGTAGCCTGGTATTCCCAGGCTACTTGCTTGCACCGTGTACTTAAAAGCATGTTTTCTGTGGTATTTTTCTCAATGAGATAATGGAAAATGCTGCTGCTATCTCAGGTTTGTGCTTGTAGGAAGATCATTCATTCCAAGCTATAACCACAGCTAAAAAAATATATTGCTCCTTAGACCACTGCTTCATTGCCCAAATAAAAAATGGCAACATGCAGACCTTCTTCCAGGCAGACATAATGTCAGAAGAGTGCAGTGCTGAGGTGAGTTGGGCCGGCGCTGTGGCTGGGAGATTGTGGCTGGTGCCTTGATGGAGTGGGTGTATTCACTGTGTTTTTTCTAATTTGTCCTTTTATTTGAAGTTATTTCCTTGGCTGGCCCCAACTTAATTTCCTGGCCTCTTCCTTGTCTCTGTACTGTGGTTCCCAGGGCTGGTGCCTGCAGACAGACCCTCTGGTTCTTTGTGTGCAGGGACCCAGCCAACCCTCCCCTCTGCTGGGGGAAAGCTCCTACTTGGATATTGGGTTTTTAATTCTGGTCATTTCTTCGTAATTTGCAGAGTAGGGGCAAGATCAATAGAGTAGCTTTGTAAATTGGTGATAGGAAACATAATTAACAGTGTTAAGGATTTAGCTAACAGTGTTGGTTAGGAATCCTAAATGACCTAATTTGTGACTTGGCTTTTGGCTGGGGATTTGGCTGACATGATCAGGTGGAGTCAGCAAGCAAGACACCTGTCACTTGTTCATGGGTGGGAATATGAATTAATCTGAAAAAAGCAAACACCTGTGAAGTGTGTGTGAGCTGCTGCTGTTACAGGGGCTGTGAAACACGACTCACCTTCAAAGCCTTCAGGTTAAAAACCTGCGTGGCAGAAAGTAGAATGTGTGGGTATTTATATTGTGCAAGTTGTGGACAATTTACTGATGTGATGATGATCCTTGGCAACTAAGTCACATTTCCAGGCCTGAGATCTGCCAGGAAGGTGAGTGAGGAATGTTGCAGTTGGCACTGGGGTGAAGTGGAGGACTGTGATGATGTGCTGGGGGGGCAGTTGCTTTCCCTGTTGAGATGGTGCTGGGCTGCAGTGGAGAGCAGAGCCAGTGGCTGAGGGGATCTGGGGATGGCAGTGTGTGCACAGCTCTCCTGCACTGCCCCAGCCTGAGGCTTGCTTCAGGTAGCTGAGGGTGAGCCCTGAGCTGCTGGAAGGGCCTTCAGGAGACAGCCTGCATGGAGCACTGTGCAGCCCACAGCTGAGGAGAGCCAGCAGCCCAGCAGACCTGGACAGTGTCTGTGGTCAGGTGTCCCCACTGTATGACAAGTCACTTAATCTGCTGCATTTTCACACGTGTGAAAGCAGAGCAAGGGAGGACCCTGTGGGTGTTTCTCCTGCTGCATTTCCAGGATGAGAGTGTTTGAGCTCCCCATCCCTGCCATGGAGCTGGTGCTCTGGGGGGTCTCCTTGGCCCCCACAGCCTGCCGGGGGCTGCCTGGCCACTGTGCTCAGAACAGGGCTGGTGTTGAGGGCAGCTGGTGTGTGTCCATTCCTGTGACAGCCCGGTCAGCCCTTCCCTGGGGTGTGTTGTGCATCTGTAGCGAGGAGGGAAGGGCAGAGCTGGTTGGCTCTGTGGGAGGCCTTTCCTTGTGGGGGGCTGATGGCTGGGAGAGAAGGTGCTGCTTTGTACCTGCCCGAGCCCCCCTCGACTGGCGGTGGGCCGGCACCGGGGCTGGCCATGCTGGACCTCCCCGTCCGTCCTGCTGCTCTGGCAGAGGCTCTGTGCCCGGCCCCGTGGCTGTCTCCTGTCGTGCCCACAGTTTTATTAGTGCTGCAGCTGGACTGTGGCCCTTCTGCGGAGGGTGGGCAGCTCCGTGGTGGGGCCGTGCCCATCTCAAGCATTCTTTGGAGGCACGGTGGGGGATGACACTGGTTGCTTCCACTCTGCTGCCTGCTGGGCCTGGATGTGACATTTGGCTGGTGCTGCCAGGCCACCGGGACTGTGGAGCTCTTTCTCTGCAGCTTGTTCTCCTGGGGCACAAATTGCATCTCTTAAAGCACTTAATAAACTAACAATGGCTTGAAAGGAGGCAGTGAACAGAGCGAAGTCCCAGGGAGGCAGTGAAGAGCTGGAAGACGAGAACCTGTGAGAAGTGTGGGCACAGAGCTGCTGGCAGAAGGGTGCTGGCTTCTCTGGTGAGAGCTCCGGTGCCGCCGTCCCCTGTGACCTTGCTCACTCCGAATTGGTGGTGGTTAGCAGGCTGTGTGGTGGCAATGGTTTGTAATCCCGTTGAACATTGGGAAGCGGAACCTGAGCCTGAGATTTAATTGTGTGCTGCAGAGTAGAGGGAGGGAAATGTGCTCAAGCGCTTCCTCTGACTGATGTGGGATGGAGACTTTGGGGAATAAATAATGTGATGACACCAGGACTTAGATGCTTGTTGAGCTGCATTGATTTCATTCAAAGGGCCTCACAGTTGTATTGATCTGGGTCTTTCTGTACCTGCAGAGCCTGGGGAGCGGGAGGGCCAGTCCCAAGCACACATGGTGTGCGTATGATATTTTACCAAAGCCTCTTGGTGCTTTGTATGCAGCTGCTCAGCAGCTCTGGGGTGTTTGCTCAGGTGCCTGTGTAGGGGAAGAGTCTCCCCAAAGGGTCATGCAGTTAACCATCGCTAGCTGCCTGTTATGGATGGGAGAGCAAGAACGTCTGTATCTGTTTATAGACTTCAATTACTCCACTGTAATCGAGCCAATGCACAGGCTAACCTAACAAAACTAACAGTGGTAAAATACCCTAAACACCCCCATCCCCACCCCCAGACCAGGATGTTTTTTCCAGGCATTTGTCCCGAGCCGGAGCCCCTTGCCACTGTAATAAGGGAAGCAGCAGTCTTCAGGGTCACTTACCCTCCCTGGCTGTGCCAGGCCTTGTTCCCCCCTGACCCTCCTGGCTAACCTCCTCATTCTTAATGGGGGGCTCTGCTCTTGTCTCTCAAGGGCTAAACTTGTTAAAATGAATCACATTTGGCATATCTCCCTGTGGTGCCTCTCCAGATAAAAGTGGTCCCAGCTCGCATGCTCTATTTTTGTTTTGTTTCTGTATGTGGCAATTTTCTCTATACAAAACCCTCTTTTGTCAGTTTGTAGAAGAGATTATGGGGAGACAAGAGCCCGCCTTTTTTATATCCATCTTGCACTTTCTCATGGCTCCACGGATGGCATTGTTCATGGCCAAGGAACAATGACATTTTTCTGTTCCCATATCTGACGTGATTAAAGGAGCTGCAGAGCAGAAGTTACACTGAAGATTATAATGAACAGAGGAGACCTCGCTACTGGACATGAGATGCAGGGGAAGATTTTAGCCCTGGACTTGCTTCCTGTAAAAAAAAACTAAACCCCTTTTTTCTAATCTGCAGAAAATGTCTGAAATTATGGCCTCGATAAGACTGTAAGTGGACAAAATGCATCCTGCCTGCACTCTTCCAGCCCCAGAGTGCCTTCCCATGGGGCTCAGCGTGCCACCCTCGCTCCCTGGGGAGCTGCATGGCCATGGCTGGGAGAGTGCACTTGGATCAAAAAGCACAAGGAAGAAGCTTGCCAGCAAGCTGTTAGGCCAGGGGCTGTAGCCCTTTTAGGAAGACCAGAGAGGACTTTGCACTTAAAAATTTTTTAGCTTGAAAGGACTTGAGACATCTGTAAAAGAACAGGAGCTGGGAAAGTTGGTTCTGCATGGCTGGACTTCTTCCCTTGAAGTCCTTAACAGCCAGGAGGGTCCTGCTGGAGGTCTCTGGAAGGGGATTGGAAACTGGTGAGGGTTTTTAACCTTGTTTCCTGGAGAAATATCTGTACTGAGTATGCTGGCTGTTCTTTGCCTGCGAGACTGTTCCAGGTTGCAGCCTGATCTGTGGAGGAAGAGGGGCTGCAGATTTATTGTGAAGAGCAGTGACAGGCCTGTTTATGCAGGGAGGGGGTGCACAGGAGCATCTGGGTCTGCAGGCATCAGCTTTGCAAGATAGACAATCTCATACTTTTATTTCAGTTCTCAGAGTTATGGAAGAAGGGCATCTGAGGTCTGTTGGTGACTGGCATCTTTGCATGGAATTAGTCATTCCAGAGCTGGCATCGGAAGGGAAGGACATGCTTTGTATTGCAGCTGTGTTCTCCAGTGCACTTACTGTTTGCTGTACACATTTGCTTTTCCTCTTGATAACTTCTCTCTGGACTCCTGCAGCAGAATCCGTATTTACCAATGCATATTCGATCTGCTGTGTGGTGCTGGGATGCACAGCTGGAATACTAAGTTGCCTCCATTGTGAACACGTGGCGGGTTCTTGCAGGAGGCCCAGCTTCACAGCAGCATGAGCACTGCTGCTGCAGAACCTGTGAAATCCTGTTCCCAAGCGCTTTTGGGTACAACCACCCATCCCGTGGCTGTGGGATCTCTTGCCAAGTGACTGAGGTTCCTCTGCTCTCTGTGCTCTCCCCAGGAGATGGGCTTGGTGGGTGCAGACAGATGGAATGTCCAGCAGTGATCTGCTCAGCGTGCTCACACTGTTACCTGTGCCCTGCCCAGCACAGGGGTCTCTGCAAAGGGATTTAGGTGCTCAGGTTGGCTGAATTTGGTTCTTGGCTCTCTGGAATTTGCTTTTACTTGGTGTCTTTCTTTGGGTTCATGGAGGCAATTCCAATGACAGACTGTGTTTTAAGATAGGAAGTTTATTAAAAAAATTGAGTTTCTGGTGGCAGCTTCTGTTGCCACACTGAGTGTAGCATGGCCAGAACAGAGGGGGTCTCTGTCCCAAGGTCCATATGTTCTTTCTAGGCGAAAAGAGAGGTGCTGGGTCACCTTCCAGCTCTTCTCACCTCTGTGTTTCCTCAGATGTACAACTGACTGCATTGGTTGTGGGAAATGTGCCTCCCCTGGAAGGAGAAAAACCCTTATTATTTTCTAAAAAATAAATCCTTGGCAGGCTTTCCAGAATACATGTGGTCCCATGTTAGCAGGGGAGGATTAATCCTGGCTTGGACAGAGGCTGGTGTCAGCCAAGCAGCACAGTGCACAACATGTTAAACAAAGTTCTACAAGGAGGGAGAAAAGCTTTTCTACTCACAAGGTGAGGCAGGGATCAATGAATCAAAGACATAGGTATTTCATAAAGCAGGTGGCAGGAGGCAGCCCTTGGATTACTAGAAATAATGTGATATATTAGCCCTTGATTTGGCAGAGTCTGCCTTATACTAAAGAGGAGGAGAGTGTAAATTGTGATGATTTGTGTAGAGTTTCTGACATTATCTTGGCAAAAAAAGGGCAATCTATATAGATAAATGCACTTGATTGAAACCGTGCATGTGAATTTTTATATGCACTTTTTTCCATGAGAGAGGTCTGGGATGGACATGAAATCTGTATAAAATGAGGGTTTGTAACTTCCTTTGAGGAAATTATTTTGCCAATACCAAGAACCTCTGGATTGTAATGAAGCATCCTAGGCTCCCTTTTTTGTTGGTGGACCTTTTTTTCTGCAGTAGTTTATTAATACTTGTTCCACATATAAATGCAGTTTCCTCTTTGTGCTTTGGCAATCCTGCCTGCACATAAGCTGTTAAAGTCATCATTCCAAAATCAGCTTGCTTGAGACTTAGGCTTTCCAGTCAGATGGCTTTTGTTTCCAGTTTGAGGCATTGTGGGGCTCCAAGTTTTGTCTTCTCTATGCAAGTCAAGCTGTAATGTCAGAGCAGGCTGCTGGGATGTGAAGTCTTGGACCAAGTGTGTCTAGGCTGGCAGGAATTCAAGTTCATTGCTCTGATTTTGTAGGGTAGACAAGTGTCTGAGTGACTCTTCACAAGTATCTCCATGTCAAAGTCAGGTCAGTGCTGGGTTCAGATCATCACATTGAGATGTGGGGCCCCAGGTGCTGTGCTGAGTGTCCCTGATCTGCTGACTCTACAGACGAGCAAATTCTGTGTGTATATGGACATGAAAATCTTACCACAGCATGTCCTTCCATTTCTAAAATGCTGCTTTCAGAAATGGAAAGCCTCCTTCATGCCAGTGCAGGCCTCTGATGGAGTTCCTTAACTTTTGGCTAAGGACAGATTCAGCTTCAGATCCTCTGACAGCAGAGCTCTGCATGACCAGGACCCTGGCTATGGGGAGCTGGAGTCCCAGCGCTGCTCGGATGATCCTGGGGAGCCTGGCACTGCTGGCACAGCACCTCTGCCATCCACAGTGCTGCAGACAGAGCCTTTGGCCAGGGACAGGCAGGTGGGCTCCACACAGGGTGCTTTGAACAGCTAATGTAAGTTCTCTGGCCATAATTCTTTCTTCTCCATTATTTCATTGGCTCTAAGTATTCCCGCTTCATATAACCCTGCAAAATCAACAGTTGAATTTAATATGACTGAGTAATTCATATGGCACAGGTACTGACAGTGGTAATTCAGCCTCTAAATTATGATCATAAATTTCCACGCCATGGCACTGCTGAGGGGGGTGATGATTTTATTGGGCAGAGCAGAGTCACTCAACTAATTAAACAGGGAAGGAGCCTTTGGCTGCCGGGGGTGCAGCACAGCCCGCACAGGGGCTGGCAGCGTGGGCATGTGCCAGGGCATGACAGCCCAGCGGCGTGACAGCCCGCTTGGGCCCTTGGCCGAAGTTGCTGCACTCGCTCTGCTCCTCTGCAGATGTGATGGTGGTGGCTCTGCCTGAGCCTGTGGCTGGGCCGGAGAGAGCGGCTGACCGGCCTTGGGAGAGGGAGTGAGGCTGGCAGAGGGGACCGAGGCCAGACGTGCCTCGTTCTTTGTCTGCAGTGACGCCTGGCTGTGCTGACTGCGAGCTCTGGAGCCAGTCTCCAATGCTCACATTTACAGGGCTGACTGGGAAAGATGAGAGAGCTGAATTTCTGTGTCAGGAGGGGAGTTGGGTCTCTTAGTGCTCCTGTGCCGTGTAATAAAAAAGTCTTGGAAATGAGACTAAAACATACTGGTTGCTTCCCATTTCTGTATTAGGAAAGATCCGCTTCAACAAGCTCAGCTGTGGCCTTATGTAGATAAAGAAGCAGCAGGAGCAATGAGCACCCAAAGCTGTCAGCATCAGGCTGGGAAAGGTGACGTGTCTTGGTGCCTGGTCTGGGAAGTGAAATGAGAGCGAGTGTAGAAGCAGAGCAGGCTGCACACATGGGAGACAGGTATCTGGCTTCTTGGAGGTTGTGATGGCACCCAGACTGCTGGAGACTCTGATCCTCTTCAGCCCAGAGCTGGATGCAGCTGGCTAACCCTGCCATGGGCACTGCTGGGGGTTTGAGCTGAGAGATCCACATGTGACCTGAGGAGTGGGAAATGAGGGGTGTGACCTGAGCACAGGTCAGGCTTTGTGGGCTTCCCAGGACCCGCCAGGCAAGTAGAGACTCCAGAGCGCAGTGTGGGCCGTGCTCTCCCCTGCTCAGCCCAGGCTGTGTGTGCTGGAGTGGGGTGGCTCCCACCTGCAGTCCTTTGCAGAGGACCTGCTTGCTGGCGCTGCTGCTGTGCAGCAACCACCACACCGGGGCCCCCTCCTTGCCTGAAAAGTACAGGTAGGCTCTAAGTTACTGAACCGTGGGAGGGGTTTATGAGCCAGACATGCAAGAATGGTCCAAAGTTGAAGAAAATATATTTATTACAACACTTTTCATGGGCAAGTTATCATTTTGTCAAACTTTATTAGAGAAAGTAATTAATGGGCTGTAAAAGGTGCTAGTGCGTAGCCAGTAAAAGAGCTAGTCCTGTGCAAATTGGCAGTTCATAGATTGATGGTTCCTTCTTTCCCCATTTATTAATATGGAGAATGCACATGAAGTGTGTTATATGTGTGGGCTGGTGAGCCCTGTGTCCGTGCACCAGGACTGTGCTCCTGGGGCCTGGCCACGGCGAGCACAGGGTGGGGGCTGCTGGCGTGTGATGGGTTCCGTGTTCCTGCTCCCCTACAGGTTCTGGTGGCTCTGCATGGTGAGCAGCACTGGGGATGAGCAGGATTAAATACATTGTGCCTGCTGGGGTGGGCTGTGGCCCCTGCCCTGCAGAGAGAGCAGTGTGGCATGGCCCACACCCTTGGACAGCAGCCCTTTGCCAGCATGCTTGGGCAGGGTCTGGCCTGGGAGATCAGGGTGGGCTGTGGCCACTGCCGTGGATGTGAGCCAGGCAGGTGGTCTTGGTGCCAGCCCTTCCCAAAGCTGTGCTGGCTGCAGTGCAGGGCTGGGGAGATGGTTTCTATTCTCTGCTCTCGGCCCAGCTGGAGTCCCTGTCTGGCCTTTCAGCTCGGGGACCTCTCTGTCCCCTGCAGCCGACTGCTCCCCCAGCCAAAGGTCCCTTTCTCCTTGGCCTGATCTGCTCTGGTCCCAGCTTTGTGTGTGGTGTCTTGTTTTCTCCTGGGGATTACGTTAATACCATCGATTGGTTTGTTTTAAATAGCTCTAGCTGCTAGGTCATTATTACTAGATGCTGATGCATAATTTATTGATAGAAATATTGGCTGCCTGGTAGAGGGACATTGGCTTCCACCTGTTAACCCTTCACCTGCCTGCACTGACCTCTCATCGCTTCTGTGGTCTTGTAACATGCAGCTTTTCACAGGCTGTGGAGAGGGATTTTATTTTCCGTAAGCTTCCATCTCTCTTGCCCCTTTGGAAGGGAAAACAAGCAGGTATGATGTTGGCTGTCTTACAACCAGGGAAAAGCCAGTGTGGTTAAATGGCTGGGCTGAGAGCAGAGCACATGTCAGTGCCCATGGCTGGCACTGGTTCATACTGGTCTTGCACTTTGCTGTTGCAGAGTGCTCCCTGTGCCTCGGCTGCCTTAGCTGGGAGCACTTGTGGGTTCGCCTGCAGAGACAGGCTAGGAAAAGTGGCTTTGAGTTGTGAGCCTTGGCTGGAGGCAAGTGGGATAGTGCTGCTCTTTGGGGAGAGAGCCCAGCTGCTCCTGCTGCTGGGGGATGCTGCCAGCCCATATGCAGTGGGGCTGGAGCTCCGTCTCCAGCCTGGAGCTGGCAGTCTGCAGGAAACCTATTGGCACAGGTCAGGCTGCTGGCAGAGCAGAGTGCTGCATTAGGGAACTGTTGGCTGGGCTCGGGGAGTGCCTGATGTTTAAAAGATCAGAAACATGAAACCAGAACTAGCCAGTGAAAACAAGGGATTTTTGCTCAGGCTCCACAATTGCTGCCTGCTGCTCTGCTTCTGCTATTATCGCACTTCCTACAGTGCCAGGAGCTAATCCAGGCTTCCCTCTGTGCTGGGCTCTCAGCTGCATGGAGCTGCTGAACCTGCAGCCAGCATGTCACTCGCTGGCAGGGCCCTTGCCCCAAGGACCTGGGACAGACTGCTGGGTCAGGTCGGTGGACAGGCACACCAAGCAGTGCCCTCATTGCTGCCCTATGCCAGTGGGAAAGGCTGTGCCCCAAGCATGGCACACCTCAGGGACAGCCTTCTGCCTCTGCCATCCCAGCCCTGCTCCCAGCAGCTCTGCAGCTGTGGGCCTCTGCAGATGTGGCATGAGAGAGCCAGTATGACGGGAATCTGCCCGACTTCCTCAGCAGGGAACTGTGGGGCAGGCGTGTGTCTGAAACCTCTTGGGATCTCATAGCTCCCCAACCTCTCTCTGAATTATGCTTTGGCTTTGAAATCAGACAAGCTGATTCTATGGAGTTACTTTATATCTTTATATGAATTAACTGAAGAACAACTCAGGATCAAGATTCTTTTATTTTCTGTTTTCTGTGTGCACTCTTGCTATTCTAAGGAGCATCTTCTGAACCCCTCTAAGAGGAGGGACACACAGAATCAATTAGGTTGGAAAAGACCTCTGAGATGGGAGTCCAACCTTTGACCAAACACCACCTTGTCAACTAGACCAGAGCACTGAGTGCCATGTCCAGTCGTTTCTTGAAAACACCTGGAACTTGAACCTCTGTGAAGCAGTGAGTGAGTGCCCTGGCTACTCCTGTGCTCCTAGGTGAAAGAGTGATGTCCTCACCTGCCTTGGGTGATGGGAGTCCCACATGGTACACATCCCTCAGGAACAGGACTGGGTCTCTGCTTTGCACAGGCAGTTTTCTTGTGGAACTTCTGTGAAAGAGACCTCCTGAACCCTTCTAAGACCAAGCACAGGTTGGGGGGTGCTGCATTGTGGGGTGCAGGGCTGCTGACTGCTGGTTCATGGTCCTGCATTGCCGCCAAAATCCACAGTGGGCCTGCGCCTTCCTGCGCTGCCTCTGATGTGGTGAAACCCCTCAGAGCAGATGCCCCTGTCCTGGCAGGGACCAGGAAATGTTGTGCAGTGGTGCTGTGGATCCTGTGCTAGTCTGTGGAGACGAGGAAATGGGTGGCCACTTTGTCTGCAGGCCATGGTCAAGTCTTTCATCTTACATTATCCCGGTTTTCTTTGCAGCACTGACATTCATGCAGATCCTAATTTCTGTGTCCCTTGCTTCTGCTGCCAGCGTGGCAAAAGTCTTGCAGGCACCTCTCCAAGCACGTCCTTCGTCTTGCCTCATCTTGTGTTGATCAATAGGCTGCTTGGGGTGTTCTGCTCGCTGTAGCCTTGCTGCTGTCAGTGGGGACCCACCCATGCCCACCCTCTGCAGTGGAAGGAAGGCAACCAGATGTTCCTCATGGGCTCAGGAGACAGGAACATGGAAACAAAGCTTGGCCAGTGTTCATGTCTCATACTGCTGGTCTACTCTGCTGGGCCAAGGAATGCTGCTAAAGCACAGCATGATTAAGGGCCTTACAGCACTATTGTGCTGGGACTTCACTAACCAGGCCCAGAGTAATCCTCCTGTGGGCTCAGTGGGAAATGTACGGATGTCTTCCACACCAGACTTTAGCTTTTGCAAGGGTATCGCAGCCCAGGTCTGAATGTTTTCAGAGCTTCCTCTGAAGACCCTTGGTACCCTGGTGTGCCAAGAAAATACTCCAAGGAAGGCTGTTCATATGGTATCTGGTGCTCACAGCCAGAAGAACGGAAGGAGGATATGAAAATGAGTAATTATCTTTAAAAGTTATCCAGATGTATTTGCTGGCCTTTCTTTTGTGTACCCTGAACTGGTTTCCATCTCCCTTGCCTTAGGTTCTCAAAATCTTGGAGAAAATGGATTTTCAGAGGGTAAGGGAAGGAGAAATCAGTGAAGTCAGATGCTAACCTCACAAGATATTAAATGTCTTGTTTAACTGGCAGAGCAGTAGCTGGCCCATTTCTTTTGGTGTTTCTGCCCATGGTGATGAAGCTTTGCAGGGCAGCAATGGGGAGCATCTGGTGGGGCAGAGATGGGCATTACCCCTCCCTGGTTGGTGTTCCTGCCTGCAGCATGCTGAGATCCTGGCTCTGCTCCCTGTTCATGGAAGAAAGATATTTGTTCTCTTTTTTTCAAATTGTTCCTGATCCCCATGAAAGTGAATTTTAAGCCCTTCCGAAGTTTTTAATTAGTAGGTTTGTTAGTGCTGGTTCAGGCACCTGTCCCTCCCCCTGCAGAGGGGAGCAGTGCTGACCTGGAGCTATGCCAGGGGCGGTGGCAGTGCTGCTGGTGGGGTGACCCGTCCTCCCACAGAGCTCTGGGAAGGCATAGGGGCAGGGGCAGCTCTGCACAGCTTGTGCAGGCACCTGGCAGGCTTCAGTGCCTGCCACACATGTGTGGTTGGGTTGGGAGGGCTTCTCCAGGGAGAGCAGCAGGAGCTTGTGCCCGCTACAGAGGACTGTTCTAGGCTGGGGTTTGCTGCAAACCACTGCCTGTTCTCTGTGTCTGTGTGTGGCTTCCTTCAGAGATGGCACACGAGGGAGTGAACTTTTCGTCTGTCCCCACTTCAACCTCCAGCCAGCTTTCCAGCTCCGTGTCAGGCGCGGGACTCCTTTAGCACACAGCGTTCATTCGCAGTGAAGCCTCTGGCAGCTGTTTTCCTTGGATGCATTCCCTAGATCAAGAGTCAGCACATGTTCACCACGAGACCTATTTGGTAAACGGGTTGAGAAGAGAGATAATCTTAGACTAGTTTGATTTGCATAGGAGCACTGACACAGCTCAGTTCATGTTTGAATTTGGAGCTGAAGTCTGTATTGGGATCAGTCACACAGCTTCTGGTCACATCCTTGTCACATGAACATGGATGTGCACATATCTGATCGCCTGTTGTCTGTGTGAGGTTGTTGTACTATGGATGGGAAGGAGAAATGGAAGAAATTCAGTCATTCATAAGAATGAATACATGAATCTGTGTTTAATGTGTGCTCCAAGACCTTCTTACCTATGTCTTGTTTATGTGTCCTAGAGAAACCTCTGTGCCCGTCTCCCCTGGGGACTCTTGCCCTTTTCCCAAAGCCTGTCATTATGAAGAGCTGTGGATCTTCTGAGTGAATTCACAGTGTAAAAGGTAATGGGGAGCCAGTTTGTCCCCTCTCCTGTACAGATGTCTCCTTTGCCCTAAGCCTAGACATCTGTATTGGAATATTGCAACTGGGCTTCTTTGGATGCTTTTACCAGCAACTGTATTTAAATCACTGTCAACAGAACTCTGCCTTGCCTTACTCAAAAGATCACATTAGGTGATTTAACCTGATATTCTGGGTTTAGCAGGCAGATTAGCAGCTGCTAAAATGCAAAGTCATATGCCATTGATAATCTATCACCAGCAGCAAATCCCGGGTAATTGTCACTTAGTCAACAGAACAAGGCAGGTGCAGCACAGGACACACTCCTGCTCCTTTCCGGAGCTTTCAGACAGCACTGCTCAATGTGTTTCTGGCTGTGATGGAGGCAGTGGTGGTGTGATCCAGGCTGAGCCCTGCATGGCCCATTTGGGAGCTGGCCCTCAGTGTGGAGCAGCATAGTGATGCTGTCCCAAAGGCCTTTCTCTTCCTCTTGCTGCTCGGATGTAAATTCATTTTTGTCAGAGCACTGCAACTGCCAGTTAAATCAATTGAGACAAATCCCCTGTATCTTAAGGAAGAGCCGAACCTGGGCTGAGTGTGAAGTGAAGGAGAAGGGAATGTTCTGTGCAGGTTCTTGCACCCCAAGCCCTGGCTGTACGCTGGCTGGGATGGTCAGTGCTGCCGGCTCTGCTGGTACTGTGCTGCACAGTGCTCCTCAGGCCTTCGGCTTCTGGGAAGAGCTGCACATGGCTGGACACACATCTAAAGCTGCATGCAAGAGTTGCTTGGAGAAAATCCAACTCCTGGAGAAGGTTTACAAAAAAGAAAAAGATTTGTGCCTTCACCTACTCCGGTAGTGGGGGACTGGGCATCCCCTCTGAGATGCGCTGCAGCTCATCCCTGTGCCACCCGGGATTTGCGGGTGGGAATAGCAGGAATCCAATGCTCTTGTACCAGCAGAGTTACAGCATGGGACTGGAGGCATATTGTCCTTGCCATGTGCTATTCGTATGGAAGAATAATCCATAAATCAAGATATTACAAGGCTATTTAGTGATTCTTCAACTGTTAGACATGTGTCAACAACAAATAAAAGAAGCATTTGATAGCGTTAGTCCATGTGCCAGGAAATCCTCCTGGTTGCATTTCTTACCTAAGGAAGGGGGGACCTAAGGCTATTTGGCTGAGCACGCTGTGCTGCGATGCTCCTGCACAGGCAGCGAGTTCTTCTTGAGCTCTGCCAAGAATTTGCTTGTCACAGAGATGTGTAATGTGATTGCAGTGGAAAATACATGCAAATGTTTAGCTGCCTCTTTTTTTTCTAGAGGGGAAGAGATCTTGATTAAACAGTAATTAAGAGTGTTTTGGACAACTCAAGGCAGTCTCTCTCCCAGGTGCTTAATAAGTGCCAAGACTGTTGAGTGAAGTGTTTATTTAGCATAATAATAGGAGGTAGGTTTTGCCAGGCTCACCAGAACTCAGGCTATTATATATGTAACCTTGGGTCCCATGTGTGCCAGGGTCTGACCCCTGTGTGTGGCAGGGTCTGACCCCCATGTGTGGCTGGGTTTGTCCCATTGAGGGCAATGCACATCAGAAAAGCCTCCTTTGCCTGCTGCCCGTCCCCATGGCTGCCACTTCCCCCCAGTGAGGTGGAGAAGAAAGCTCTCCCTCCTCAAGGAGGTCTCAAGGTGAGCCCAGAGTTGCAGGTGGCACCCTGGGACTGGGCTATGTCCCCGAGATGAGGAGTCTGTCCCTTGATGTGTCTGCAGGTGGGGGACAGTGATCTGGGGGCACCCTTCAGTGAGCTTCTTCAAATCCCATCCTTTGGTGCTGTCCCTTGCAACCAGCAGGCAGGGAGCAGCCTTGCTGGCTCCTCAGCTGGGCCCTGGCACATCTCCCTTGCCCACTGCTCCTGGGTGGGACACCCTCCCCCGGGCTCTGTCCCTGCTGCCATGTGCTCCATGGATCTGCCTCTGTCCCTGCCACGCCATGATAGGCACTGCTAGTACTGGGCAGAGGTTTCCTGCAGCACTGGGGTTAAAGGGTGGAGAAAGCCTCTTGCCTTGGACTTGTGGTATTTTTTCAAAGATGCTGTTTGCATTGATAGATTTTTGGATGATGCTCTAGCAAAAAAAAAAAAAAATCAATGTCCCAGTGATTGTACCAGGAAGGGCAGTCGATTGGTGAAAAAGCTGCAGCAGGCGTATTGGGAAATGGATTTTTCTGCCCTCCAGACATTAACTTGAAATTCTTTGAAATGAGGAGAAAACAGTCTGTGTCAGAAATGAAAAATTAAGGAGGTTAATGTGATGCCTTTTCCACTTTTAATTTCTTTGAATTCTAGGATGTCCTTGGAGGCTAGAGGTGAGAAGGGCAGGAGAGCTCCTTCCTGAGCTGTGCCGTGCCTTGCCCGCTCCTGTTGCCCATGGCAGGACCCTATGGCGCTCATCGTGGGCAGCAGGGCCAGGGGGTGCTCAGGGCCCTGGGGAGGCTGCTGCCCTCACGGGTGTGCAAAGTGCTGGGTGTGTAAGAGCAGACGGGGGACATGTTGTGGTTAAGCGCCCTCCAGGTGTTGCAATACCTGGATCTCTGTAGAGATCAGCTGTGGGACTGGAGCTGTTTGCTCCACAGTGTTAATGACCAATAAACTCGGGTCTCTGACTGGGGAAGCAATGTAAAGCGTGTGGGCAGGGAAGTGTTTCCTGTGCCTGAGATGCTCCTTGTTTTTCTGTAAGGACATGTACTGATGCTCACATGTGTGCACTTACACACACATGTGCTCCCTGGTACCTACTTCCATGCTGGCAGCTCTGTTGCCCATGGCACAGCACGGTGCTGGCCAGGCTTCCTCTTGGAGCTCTCGGAGGGGAAAGCTGAGCAGGGGATTTCATGCCGTTGTCTTTCTGCTTCGGGTAATTGTCTGCACTTCAGCCTTTCTAAACAAAATGCCTCTTTCTTCCTCTGGGGACCACTTTCCCAGTCCCTTGGGTGGTCTTTTTATGCAGGTTTTTATCCACTCTGTGGTAGGCTATAGGCAGCTCTCCAGAGAGCCGAAAAAACCTCTGCTTGCCTTACCCTATTGCAGAAGGGGAAAATGAACTCCCAAAGACTCGGTTTTGGGAAATTAAAAAGCAAGGCGAACATTAAAAAGGGAGGTAAATAACGGGAGGCTTTTCATCCCCCCTGAGCTACAGGGGGGCCGATTTCCCTGTGCCCCTGGGGACAGTTGGTGTGAGCCCCCCTCTTCCACCCAGGCTGGGGGATGCAGACATGCTCTCCTTGCAGAATGAGTGCCTGCAGCTCCCACTGCCTCCATGCAGGGCACTTTCCACTTCCCAGGACCAGGACACTGGCATCTTCCTTGGGATGGTGGCTGGGGTCAGGATTTATCGGTTCTCTCCTCATGGCAAGTGTAAAGGGTCAGCGGTGTTTGATGGCCGTGCACAGTCAAAGAGGATAAAGGACCAGACAAAATTACACTGTTGAGAAGCTGCAGTGCTCTTTGCATGCACATTTTAGATATAGTGAGCGATGTGCTAGTCAAGCCCTGTCTTGCTAAAAGGCGGAATAAACCTCTAGAGAAGCTGAGAGGAGGAGAAAGTGGCATGAAAGAGCTTCTGTGTGAGGCAGGCTAGAAGAGCAGGCTGTCCGTCTGGGAAAAGAGTGTTGGGTTGGTCCCTGGGGGTGCCAACCAGCCATGTACAGTCACGTGTGGAAGGCAAAGGTTCATTAGAAAACAACTAATTGCTTTCTCCTAGGGCAAGAGCTGGGGGTATGTAATGAAGTTAGCCAGCAGTTTTGAAACTGAAGTACCTTTTATATCATGGTGTTCAGATACATCCCTGAAGTTAATGGTTATGGGTTGTTGCAGAAACCAAGACAGAAGTGGATTCAGAAGTGAAACAGGCAAGTTCATGGGACAAATGTCTGTTTGGTTATTGGTGATGAAGATTTGATTCATGCTTTGGCTCAGTCAGTCCCTAAGTAGGTCATCATGAAGTGGGAGGGTGTCTTCCTGTCCTGGGAAAGGGAGTAGTCTCCTGGGTCCAGTTTCTTGCATATTTTCCCTAAACATGGGGGGTGGTTGACAACTGTGCTTCAACTGTGGGCAGAGGCTCCAGCGTGGGAGTGCAGCCGTGCTGGGGACCGTACCCTGCTCTTGCTGGGAACAGCCAGGGTTTGGCAAGAACACACTACAAGAGTGGATCCTTCCTCTCTTCACCTGAGTTGGCTGAGCCATGTGGGTGTAAGCCAGGGCAGGATTTGGCACATTAAGTTTATCTGGCGATGTAAGTGGTGGATCTAATGAAGAGAAGACGTGTTTCCTCACCTTCAGTATTATTATTTATTGTGTAACTAGAAGGCAGAGACAGTGACCACTTCATGTGTTTCCATATGCATGAAAGTTTATAATTCGATTCATTTCTCTATTTTAGCTTTGTGGAAGCAAAGGAGAAAATCACCAAAGTTAACAGAGAGGTAGCAGGGAACAGTGAAGGACATATGGGTATGTAAGGGAAGCAGATGGCCTATCTGACTAAACCACATCATATAAGTTTATGAGTCAGGCAGGTGCTCTTTCCTGCTGTTTTATAGTGATGTCTTAAGGATTTCCCTTTTGATATACGAGGGCAAATCGTCAGCCGAGCCCTTCTCTATCAGAGGCTAATCCAAAAGTAAATCACTCTAAAGCAGCAGGAGAGAGGTCTTGCAAGGCACCCACTATAGAGATATTCTTTTGTTATAAATCATCAGAGTCGTGTTCTTAAGGGATTATGCTGGAAAAAGCAAACAATATAAAAAGGTCAAATACAAATAGTAAAAATGAAATAGTTTGTTGCCTTATTGTGTCTGCTCACAGAGGAGAGACTACTTGGCCAGGAGAAGAGATGGCTCTTCAGTCCCACTGGAGTGTGGCTGGAGCCAGGGATGGAGCTGGGTGGAAGTAGGCAGCAAGGGATGCTCTGCATCTGCTCCTCTGGACACTGGGGGATCAGTTCCTTGGCATCCAAAGGAGCACCCCTGAGCCATGAATCCCGTGCCGGCTGCCTGTGCTTGTGGTGGAGAGGGGGAGCAGCTGTTCATACAACCACTGCCTGGGCTCTGCTCACAGGCCTGGGTTTCCTTCCACTGGGAGCGTGTGGATGTGGGGTGGGTGGGGGTACATGTGGGTGCCCCTTAATGCACAGCTGGAGAGGTTTTTCTCAGACATCTGTCCCTGGACTGAGCCTGGCACAACCTGGCTAATGCATAGTGCTGTCTCACTGCTGCTTGTGCTGCTGTTGGGGAAAGCCCTCTTGCCATGATCCAGCTGCATAATCACCCTGGGCACTTAAATGCTTTGCCGCTGCTCCTGGTATAATATCAAAACTTGAGGGAAATGTAAGTGAAAGAAATGTAAGTGCCCGCTGCTGGCTGGACATATGGATGTGCTGCAGAGAGCTGGTGGTGGTGTCAGCTCAGTGGCACATCCCACTGCAGACTGTGCAGCGCTTCATTTTGCAGGAGATTTACTCCTTGTGCCTGTAGTGCAACCTGAGCCTCTGCCTCACCAGGTAGGAGGTACAGATCCAGGCCCCAGGCTCTCCTGCTGGGAAGGTGCTTGGCAGCGATGCCCTTGGGGACCGTGGGCTGTCTGCCTCTTGCCTCTCCTTCCCACCACAGCTGGCCCTGAGAGGTGTTTCCCATGTGATGTCTGGGAGGGCTGAGTGTCACTGTGAGAGTGGAGGTGAAGTTGGTCTTGTACCTTTTACCTGTGCAGGCAAGGTAAGATCCCTTGGAATGCCAGGAAACAGCTGTGCCATTTTCTTCTCCAAATCTCAAAGTGTAATTTATTATTAATGTGAATAGAAGCACCAGAGCTGCTGTTGGGGACTCTGACGTGCTTTGGCTCTTTAACCTGACATCTCGGCATGGGCAGCCGTGAGCTCCGTCTGGCAGAGCGGCAGGTACCGCACAAAGGTATAAACACTACTTGGCTGCCCACAGGCTCAGGCAATCCCTTTTCTCTGGCATCCCCGGTTCATCTGCTCTCTGAAAGAGGGAGAGCTTGATTATAGCTAGGGCCTGGGCTCTGCTGGGGTACAGCAGGCTGGTGTGGGGCTGGCGGGCAGAGGGGGCAACCCCGCGGGCTCTTCTGCGCAGCAGGTTGGAGGATCTGGTGCTAGGCACTGGTGGCCGCTGCTGCCTTCCCCTGCTCCATGTGTCAGATCAGTAGCAGCGTCTCTGCTGCCAGACCATGAGCATGTGCCTCCCCGCAATTATATTGAGGCCGTTGGCTGTCCCTGACACAGACTCGGATTAGGAGTCCCCGTGCTGACACGCTGACAACAGTCGGCTGTGTTTGGTGTCCAGTTAAGTGTGCAATTCATTGGCACACGCATGCAGCTGCTCCGGCCTGTGCTGCCCGCTGGCAGGCTTGGCCTGTGCCCTGCAGCCCTGTGTCCTTCCCCACCGCCCTGCACCGGGGCTCCAGTTGCAGCAGGGCTCATCCAGCCCGGGACAGGGTTGGGGAGAGCTGCTGGGTCTGTAGGACCATCACGCTCTGCCTTCCAGTGAAGCCCTGTGGGCAGCAGGCTGCTTCCCTGGCTCTGGGGTCTGCCAGCCTGTCATAACCCCCTCCTGCCATTGGGGTGCCCCTGGCTCTCCAACCCTACAGGGTCTGAAGCCTGGCAGCAGTGCCTGAGCAGCACCATGCACAGGATCCACCAGCACCGAATACAGCAAGCAGCACTCTGTGAGGGCATGTGGGTTTCCCTTAACCCAATAACCATTTTTGTCTCCTATAAACATACTTTGCAGCTTCAGCAGGATTTTGATGGCATCAGTGTCCACCACTCCACGTCTCCAGTTCATTCACAGAGCAGCTCCAGCACCCACCACCTACCTACACCCGGCTTCTCGGAGGAAAACCAGTGCAACCCAGGTCTGTCACAATACAAGGAAACAAAGTCAAATTCAGGTTGCAGAGGCATTCCTAACTTCTGAATGCTGAATTTGGAACGTACTTTTAACTTAGTACTTAATGTCTAATATAGTTTTATGAGTCTATGGGAACACAAACAATCACTTGCTGAGTTTAAACTGATGAACTGATTTTCCTTGAATTCAGCTTCACTTTAAAATACCAATTGTGTTTTCTTCAGCCTTGCCCAGCTCTGTGAGTTTTGTTGAGGCCTCAAGAGCTCTGAGCCCTTAGAGCTGGAGAGCTTTTAGAACTGTAGCTGCAGCTAGCTGTGGGCAGGTGTGGAGTGGAGGTGGCTGTAATGCTGCTGCTTTGAGTTGAGCTACATTTCACTGCTCGTTTTTTAGTGCAGTACCTCTCTAACAGTGATAACTCTGTAAATTAAACTCCTAGTATATGCTTTTGCCTTCTAAAGTGAAGAGAGTGGAAGAAATGGAGAATTTACATCAGAAATATTTCTCAGAAATAACCAAGAAATTCTGAATTAAATCTTAAAATCAATATATACACTCCAACTGATGTATTTGCCATGGAAAATTGGGGCTGATCAGTTAACCCTTGGTAAATTTATAAGCAACTGAAAATGAGACTTTCTAGTTAGACATTTCAGTCTTGTTAGTGGATGGGTCTGTCACCTCTGGTGCAGGCAGGTGCCAGTGGGAATGTGGTATGCACCCTGTTACCAGCGGGCTGTGGGCTGGGGAGGGCTGGGCTGGGGCTTGGGAATGCCCTCAGGCCTTACCCTGAGTGCCTGACAGAGGTAAAGGAGACTCTCCTGTAACGTTTCCTTTTCCAAGCCTCCTAGGAAACGAGATGACGAAGGTCAAGTGAATGAAGCACTGCCAAGTGTTGAAAAGATAAAATATGCAAAACGTAACCTCAGGTGCACAACTCTGACTCTGCCCCCTTGTGCATATTCATTAGAATACAGCCTGTTGTGAGTGGTCAGAGCCACCATGTCGGGGTGTGGGGATCCTGTTGCCCCGCACGCTGCGGTGCCGTGGGTGGGTTATGGTTTGAGGCTGCTGCGGTGTAAGGGGCAGAGGCTCAGGCTGGTGAGACTTACTCAGGGCCTGGAGCTGACCTGGGCTGGAGCTTGAGAGACTTTGCTGAGGAGCCACCTTCGAGTGTGGGCTCCGTGGCAGGAGGAGGTCAGGTAAAACATGCTTTTCCTTGCAAGGTGATGGTGCAAACACAATGCTCCCAGGAAGGAGTTAATATTGGTCTGTCTACAGATGTCCTGATGGAGTGAAGGCAAGCAATGATATTTTATATCATTTTGATATCCGGTCTAAATTAGGCCCGAGGGAAAGACTGTGGCCTATTTAACCCAGCATCTGTCAGCTATCATTATTTTCAGCCAACTTTAGTAGTATAAAATTTGTATCTGTAGGGAGAAGAGGGAAAGAGGCTAGTAGGAGCTGGATTTGGCTACCTCAGGTTTCACTGAGTTTGCAATAGCCTTTTAGAAGTTGTTACGTGAGATAATAATGAGATTATTAGGGAGAGCACTGTGGTTGAAACTGGCTCTGGTCACCAGCCAAGAGAGGTGTGGAAAGGGCACAGGGAGTCTGAAGGGTGGTTTCCAAGGATGTGTCTTGGGTCTGGATAGTGGTATTTGGTTAGCTGTGTTGCAAGAAGAACTGGAATTTGATCATAATGTAACCTTGAAAAGCGTTTCCACAGATGTGGGTGGCCATCCTGCTGAGCAGACTGTTGGGTAACAGATGGGCTGGGATGTCTGTGGCCTTGCTGATGGTTCTTCTGCCACCACTGAGAATGTGGGTGGAGGGCCCAGGGAGAGGCAGGGGCTGGTGTCACTGGGTCATGGGAGGGATGCAGCTGTGATAGAGGCAAATCTCCTCTTGATGGAACTTTCAGTAGAGATGAAATGGTCCACGCCAGCCCACAAGCTGGGAGGACTCTCACGGGCGCACTCAGGCCCTCCAGGTGTTGCATTTTGCTCCGTCCAGCCCCCGCACAGGCAAGAGCCGCTGGAGCAGAGTGGAGCCCAGTGTGAGACTCTGGCACCTGCTGGGACCTGCCCTGCCATGCTGGGGAGGGAGGCCCTGGATGACCTGAGCTTGCCTTGGCGCTTACCAGACCAGATGTGTTGGTGGTGTGGCGTGCAGCCGTGCGGTTCCCAACCTGTCCGGCCTCCTGCCGTGCCGCTGGCTGCAGTCAGGCAGCAGAGCAATTTTTTTACCTGCTGTCATCTGAAACCAAGCAGAAACCCTGAACTCCTGATGACTGACTAATGCAATTGCCCTTTTATTTCCTGATACTTCCTTGAGAACTAGAGGGACTCTGAAGCCTACGTTGTCGTAAATCCTTGCTCAGGCTGCAGGCATCTAGCTTGGGTGCAGAAAATGGAAACTTTAGTGGCTGGGGAGAAACCCAAACCTCTTCCTTCCCAGCAGCCTTCTCTGCGCCACGTGGTGTGGTAGATGCTTGGGTTTTCATACAGTGGGATGTACTGATGGATTTTGTTGAAATGGAAATCAGGCAGTGCCTGGCAGTGCTGCTCCTTCTTCAAAACAACTTGGGGTAGAAGCTACAAACTGCTGGTGACCACGGTGCTGCTTTTGTCACCCAGCCGAAACCCGCAGATTGTGTGGAACTGCTGCTTGCCCCTTGTGTTGGGCTGACCCTGGCCAAGCCCTAACCAAAATTACTTTAAATTCTCCAGAAGTTAAAACATTTTCTTTGTCCAGCAGGAAGGAGCATCCGTGTTCCTGTGATTTGGGGTCGAATCAGCCTCTTCCCAGGACATGGTGGAATAGCTCCTTCTTCTCGTGTTGTGCTGCCTTTCCTCAGGAGCATCCTGGAAGGGCCGGGGGGGAGGCAGTGTGGTGGGAAAGTACTTTCGTGCGCCCAGCAGTGGGTTTGCTGTTCCAGCATGCTGCTGTTCCAGGGTTTCGAGGTGTGCCCGTCCCGTCCTTATGCAATCTGCAGAAGTGCCGTGTTGTGTAATGCTGTTGTGTAAGCAGGGCACGGGCGGGTGTTGGGGTTTCGGCACATGAAGTGTGCTCTGTCATGCTCCCTGTGTTTCCCCACCTGCAGCCTGGACGGGATCTGTTCCAGGAGCTTCCCATCCAGTTTCCTAAGTGTGTCGCAGGAACAGATACCAGAGCCGTTCCTCAGAAGGCACTGTTGGTGGAAGGGTTGTCTTTAGGCCGGGGATGCTTGGCACTTGTGTCTGACTCCTGCTCCCATGTTTAGCTGCATTGTTTCCAGAGATGTGGCAGAGTACAGGGCCATCTTTGCAGGATGTGAAGCTGCCGGTGTGCCTGGACACTAATGAGAGCAGCTTTGCAGGAGACTCCTTGTTCAGGCAGCACTGCCTCGCTCCCTGCCCTCCTGTTCCAGCTGACATTACCATGGCACTGTGCTACCTGTTATGAAGCTGTCTTGTGGAGGGATTACCAGATCTTCCATGGCACTGGCACCTCAAAGGGGTGCTCGAACTCAGAGGGGAAATGTATCCCCCCGCCTGCGATCGTGCTGCGGTGACAGCGGCACGGTCGGGAACATGGTGAGCAGGCTCTGAATGTCAGTGCATTGTTCAGAGCGAGATACGTGTCATGTCGCATTAGCTCAGGCCGACAGCTACCGGTGGGAAAATATTTCTGTGAGTTCCTCAGAGTGCCCCCACCTCCTACAGGCAAGGACTTGTGCCTGGTGAGGCGGCAGCAGAGCTGTGCCCAGCCATACTGGGGGAGCACTGAGACCATCTGGTGCCTGCGTACGTGGAAAGTCACCCAAGTGTTGTGTCCAAAGGGCAAACTGCTTCTGCCGGGAGAGTGTCTGGCTGTTCAGAAGACAAAGCTCAGTTTTATTTCTTGATAGCCTCTGCTAAGGGAAGAGGAGTTGGGGTTAGCATGACTTATTTGGTGAAATCCACCATGTCCAGACCTAAGGGAGCAGCTGGCAGCACTGGGAGCTGAGGAAGCCCTCTTGTTCCTGCCTGCAGGCTCTAGAGGTCGGGAGCTGGAAGTGTGCTGTCTGGTTCAGGAGCATTTAGAGCAGGACAGGGCGGTCCTTTGTGAGTGCGAGGAGCTGCACAGCACTGCTTGGCCACATAACGGTGCAAGGATGGAGCTGAAACAGGGCTGCTGTGGGGTAGAGATGAGACACATGGGAGGACATTGGCTCACACACGAGGAGGGACTGTAGCCTGAGGGTAGATTCCCAGGGAAGCCCTGGGCTGAGAAGTGCATTGGTGATGCCAGTATGGTCCCTCTCTAAGGGGTGGGACTCCAGTTCTCATGCCCTCATCTGCAGAAACAGCTCTTCACCCGGCCCTGGGACTGCCTGTGCCCCTTGCAGCTCCCTTGGTGCTTCCAGCTCCCAGCTTCCCTCTGCCTGGGCTGGCTCAGCCCTGCCCTCCCTGCTGGGCTGGGGACTCCAGCCTTGAGCACTGCCTGCTCTCCTTACTTCCTTACTCCAGCATCAGCTTTTCCAAGCCCCTCACTCTTTATTTTCTTCTAATATCAGAAAGAAAGGTGAGGAGGTCAAATGCTAATGCAGTATTTCTTTCCTTTCGTAAAGTGTACCTAACAGATGAGGAGTGTCAACACCGATTTGTTTTTCAAGTGTTTCTGCAGGATTATTTTCCTGTTAAAAGTGACAAGGAGGTGCAGAACTGTCGGCCTTTAGCCAGAGATGTCGTCTCATCTTTGTGTAGGTGAACAGGCACAAGATGACAGAGTACTTTTTTGTGGGAAAGATGAGAAGTTGAGCCCAATTTAATCATTTCCTTAAAAATCAAAAGGAGAACATACTCCTTTTTTCCTGGTCCTCGGTAATGAGAGGCTGTAGAGAGGAAGAACCTGTTAGGCCATAGTGGAGTGTGTTTTTGCAGAACTGCTCTCGGTACCAAGGGGATGGTTTGAGCAGGGTTATTCATCTGTGGCCTTTCCAAGTTCCTCTGCATCTTTTGACAGTAGAATCTGATGATGGTTTCAGCACAGGTAAGGTGCTCCGGTGTTGTAGCTGGCAGTATGGACCATCTGGGGAAACTTCTGGGTTTCAGCTGTTCTCTTGAGACCTACCCAGGAAACTGCCCTGTGCCTGGGTGCTGCCAGCCCGGCTGCTGCTCCCACTGCCGAGCCCCCTGCAGCTCCACAGAGGGCTGGCTTCTGTTCCGGATTGCAAGTGCCTGTTGGAAGCCCACCATGTGGCTTTTGGTGAGGCCAGGCTGTGGCCCCTGCCCACTGCCAGGGTTGAGGAGCAGGAAGGAGTCGGGATAGGCTGGGGGCATGATCCTGCTCCTTGGCCACCCTGGCCATGGGCTACCCATCAGCACACAGCACACATCCTGGCACTGGAGAGTTGAGGAGACACTAAACTCTCTCTTGGGTCTCTGGAGCTGTTGTTACTGGCAGTTAAGGAGACTGATAACTGACTTGCCACTTGATGTAATCCTTAAGGGGTTGGTTGTGCTGTTCAGACCCTCTCCCCCCCTACTCTGCACAGATTCCAGTGGTGCTCCAGGACAGGGAGCGTTGTTGATCACTGTGATCAATGATGTTGAGTGTGGGATGGAGCTGAGGGGGCCGAACTCCTGTGTATGGCAGCAGCTTCGGCTCATGGAGTGAAGCTCTGGTGGTGCAGCACAATGTGGGACCAGCCCTGGGTCTGGTGTGGGCCCAAGTCTAGGGTTTGGGCCTTGGTCAGCAGAGAGGCAGAGGCAGATTGGAGAGCCCAGGCGGGCTGGAGATGTGGCCAGGTCCCAGTTCTCCAGACCATATCTCCTTTGCTGGATTCATACTGGTTCATACTGGCCACCCTCCCTGTGGTGAGTTGGCTCCAGGCACGGTCTGCTCCTGCTCCCTGGTGTGGGAATGCCTGAGCTGGGAGACCTGTGGGGAGAAGCCAGATGGTTTCTGCTGCTGTCAGTGTGGTTTTCAGTGTGGTTTTCTGGCTGCAGTGTAGGCAGCCAGTGTGGCTCTGCCTCAGAGCTTCCCTTCACCCTATGCTGTTTCCAGGTGTTTTCTGTAGCTCTTAGTGTGGTGATTAAAACCAGACCCTGAATGCACTGGGGCTGGAGCTATGCCACAGCACAGGTGAGCAGTGGATGAAGGTGACATCAGTGACATTGTTTTGCTCAACAAACTCTCCTGTTCCTTTTGGACTGTGTGGCAGGCCAGTTTTACCTCAGTTTGGTCAAAGTAAGGAAAAGAAACACGTAGTTTTAAAAAGATTTCCACAGTGACACTTCTGAACACAGTCTGTATTTTGTTCTCTAGCAAAGCAATGCCATGCCAGGGAATAGCAGCCACATCTTTTTTTTTTTTTTTTCCAGTAAGATGGTAAAAATAACCTCATGTGGCAGAGCTGTATGTCCCAGGCATGTCCCGGAGCACCAGGGTAAAGGGTGCTCAGTGGAAACTTCCTAATTCCTCTCTTCTCCTCGGACCTCAAGCTCTGTGGTGCTGCAGCAGAGCCGCTGGTATGAGCAGAGCAGCTCTTCCAAGCCCAATGGCTCTGTGCATTTGTAGTGACTTTGCAAGCAGTGACCCGCTGGACTGAAGTTTCCCTGCTTTTCCTCAGCCCACGTGATGTGTGTGTGCAGGCAGGTTGTTAAAATGGATTTTTTCCCATCAGCTGTTAATACCTCACCACGAAGCCCGCACGGTTTTCTGACAGCCTGGCTGAAGTGTTTCAGCAGCGTCCGTTTGTGCAGGCTGGTGATAAACAGTTTCCTTACATGTAAAAGCTGAAGCAAAGGTAGCTTTGGGAGGGAGCCAGGTTGAAGCTGAACCAGAATGCTTCTCCTGCAGCCTTTTGCTTAAAGATGTGCTTGCAATCAGACAATTCAGCTTTTCATAGAAAAAACAACACTGGAAAAAACAAGAAAATTTGAGACATGTGAACTGTTCTCTGTGGGGAGGTGTCAGCCGGCGGGAGCAGAGCAGTGTGGAAGGGGGTGAATCAGTGTGTTCTTTTGTCATGGCTCCAAGTCCAGAAATTCAGCAACTTTGGAGAAAGCTGTATTTAGAGGAGCAATAAAAACGCAACTGACTCACATGGAAACAACATCAGTGGAATAAATCCATGCAAAAACAAAGGAGGAGAGGCTTGGGCTGCTGCAAAGAGAGTTTCTGGTGGGGGAGTTCAGTGCACTTACATCTGTGGTGGTGGAAATGCAGGTATTGAAGTGCCTGGTATGAGTCTGGCCTTGTCCAGAAATGAATTAGCAGAAGTACATATTGTATATCCACCTTCCCATGAGTTCTGGCTTTGTTAACAGTGATATCATGTCTTGCTTTCAACAGCTTTTGTGATCTTGGGGCAAAGTATTTTTAGAAAATTAAGATAATACTTTTGTTTGAAAAATACCACCCTAAAAGCCCTGAAGTGACCTTTTATTCTAAGTGGAGGGGCAGGCAGTCTGATGGCTTTTTCAGATAGGAAGAGTCAGGGCAGAGCAGCCCGCACTGGCCAGCACTCCAACGCAGAGCGCTGCGTACAGCGCACACTTGGCCCTATTGTCTGTGCTTGTATGGACTGGTTGGTGGGAAATGAGGTATTTCCTCCTTGCAGCCTGCTCTGTTGGAGTGCAGGAGGCCAGATCCTGCCAGGCCCTGAGCCACAGTGCAGCCCTCTCAACGCCAGGCTTTGGGGAGGTTCTCACTGTGCAAGCAGGATCAACCTCTGCGCCAGGTGTCTGGGAGGCTGTGACCCTCTGGGGCTGCTGGGGCATTGTAAGTTAAACATGTTCTGATTAGCCTGCACTGTAAATCCAGCATTTTAATTCTTTCCATATGTAGGATCCAATCTAATAAGCCAAAGTATAAGGCCATGCAATCTATTTGGAATAACCATATGGATTAGGAGTCAGACTGTGCTTTTCTGCTTCTTGTATTTACACTAATAGAGAGACAGTTGCTAATGCACATGTAGCTCATGCTGGTACCCATTTTTTAAAAATATGACACCAAATGGCTTGCATTAAAATATTTGAAAAGCAGTAAAACTGTGAAAGTTTCTCTCTTGTGCAGACACAGACACATCTGTGAAATGAGGCGTCTCCAGGCAGCAACATTCCTGTCCCTCCCTGTAGGCTTATCAGTGAGGCTGGAGACCCCTGAGGGGTGCTGGGCCAGCCTGAGCCCCCAGTGCTGCACCCGCTGGGCTAGGGCAAACCCTGTGGGCATGAGGGGAGAGCAGCCTCTGAGGCAAGAAGGACCTGGCTGAATCCAGACCCCTCCTGCAATGTCAGGAACCAGAGGAGCTTGTGGCTGTGGAGAGCCCGGGACTGTCTGCGGTTGGCTCAGCACATGGTGCTGACTGTGTGGTGTTGTCACCCTCCACTCTCGGGGTGGATTTACAGCTGGGGTTCACCCTGCTAAAGTCCTATGGGCCAGAGAGAGATCTGGAGAGAGGAGCAGCAGAGCTGGAAGCTGAGTGCTCTCTGGGGTCATTGCATTCACCAAAGTAATTAATTTTACTGGTCTTTTTCTGGCATTTCTTGGTTACCTTGGGCAGATCCCCAGTTTGAGTCTTTCTTAGTCTTTGTGTTCGTCTCTCTTTACATTGCTATGGATTTGAAATATTATTTTGAAAGAAAACCAGCAGTGCTCTGCTTTTGAAGCTTTGTTCTTGTGCTCAAACAAGAACAAGGGACGTTCTTGTGAGTGTCCCTCAGGAGAAGGTCGAACAAGCCTCTCACCTCTTCTGCAAGGACCTGCCAGCACTGAGGTTGGTGGTGGGGGATTTATGGGCGGTCACAGGGCCCCCAGCCCCTGGCAGTGCCTGGCAGGCTCTGGAGTCTGTGTAACTTCCGTGTCTTTACTTCATCTGCTGCTTGTTTCTTGTTGATGAAGTGATCACCTCCTTATGTCCCCACAGCTGATGGGACAGGGACACTGTGCTTGAGGCTGCTGAGGAGGTTCTGGTGTGTGTTCCCAAGGTGAGGGCAGTCACTTTGCTCACTGCTCATCACCTCTGGCTCTGTTTGGAGGGGGGGTGGTCTTGGCTCCCCTCGCCTCTGTGAGCAGCTGTGTGGGTGGGCACTGCCTCCCCTCAGGCTTTCTGAAGGTCTCACTGAGTTCAGGGTGAACAGCACCAGTTCCTGCTGCACTGGGGAAGTGCTGGGGCAGGGAGCAGCATCCTCTGTCCTCATCTTGCAGCCCTGGACCTTCTGTGTGGATCTGGTGACCAAACGTGGCCAGAAGCATCTCCTTGCTCCTTGAGGTGTTTCTTGTGGGATGTGTTTTGACTGAGGGTAGAAGCCTGCATTGCTGGCTGTTCCCAGGGTGCAGAAAGAATCCAGGACAGGATTATAAAGCAGTTGGCTTTTCATGGGAGCCGGAGTTGGACCTGGGTCTTGTGTGAGCGCTGGAAAGCCTTTCTGAGTGGGAGTTGCACTCTGTCATCCGTCATTTGCTCAGACAGAGAGGAGGGAGTCAGTGTGAGACATGGCAACTTCTTCCTCCCTGTCTCCAGCATTAATCTAAATGCCAAAACGCAGACCTTGTGGAATGCACCGATGCTGTGGAGAACACCAGCCTCTAATTCCATATGGCACGGAACTATCCCCAGGTAAGGCTTCACAGGCATCCAGCACTGCCTTGCAGGTGTAGGTGAATTCCACCAGCACAGTGGCTGCTCTGCACTGGTGTTGGGCCATATTGAGGAGCTGCTGGGCTGGGCTGCCTGAGGTGAGCAGGGAGCCTGGGGAGACGTTCACAGTGTTGAGCTGGAAGTGGTTTATTGAAAGGAAAGGATCATATTACACTCAATTTTTGCTGAGTTTATCTTGGTTTTTATCAGATTACACCCAGGATAGCTCATCAATATTGTGATCCTGCTGACATGTAAGTGAGCCGCTGCATAATTCATGGCTGCTGCAGGGCTCTGGCACTGGGAGGCACATATTTAATTAGGCACCTCACCATTCCACTCTTCTGGAGCAGCCCTGGGATCACACCCGTGGAGGTGGATGCTGTGGTGGCCCTGCCTGTGCAGCTCCTGGCTGCCTTGCAGGAGCTGTGCTGGCACTGTCCCCAGTCCCAGCTCAGGGGCAGAGACACTGTGTCATGGCATCGTGGTGCAGCACTTTCCAACAGGGGAAATGTCCTGGCAGAGATGAGAGGTCCTCCCTCTCAGGTGCACTTTGGAGGGCAAAGGTGATGATGAATGAAGGGTGCAGCATCTCCTTGCATGCCTGTCAGCTGTAATGTTTAACTCTGGGAATCCATGTTATCCATAGAAACACCCTGTCCTTTGTCATTCTTTTCAAGTTCAGATTCCTGCTGCAGTGAAGTCTGGAGCCAAATTATGTGTTTATGGTAAAGTCTTCCTTAACAATTGGAAATTTCTCAGTCTGGTCTCACTCATCTCCTCCATCTTGGGCTGCAGGACCGAGTCACTGTCCAGCCCTGCTGACCCTCTCCAGACCACCCCAACTCTCTGGGATCATTATCAGACCCCGGCTCATAACCCCCCTCTTGTGACAAACAGGGTTCAGCAATGGACCATACCGAGCACTAGCCTCTTCTCTGCCTGTGTTCAAGGCAGTATGTGTATCTCCTTCCTCTTACAGTCCGCTTGAAAATGTATTAGGGATAGGGAGAATTCTTTTCCATTTTTGTGGTGCTTCCCTCCATTAATTTTCTGGTTGTAGTACATTACTCATGGATAATTAAGAGTGAGCTATTAATACAACAGTTAATATTCAAGTGCAGTGAAGAGGAGAGAACAATAAGTCAAGGAATCGTATACTACAAGACATTTTGGTTTAGTGATGAAATTTTTTTTGCTGGCTTTGGCTATCAGAGCATAGTGCTGCTTCCATTTAAGTATGGTCCTGAGAACTCCATTTATTGATAGAATACAAATAGGACATTAAATCAAGGGAAGTGAATTTGAATTGCTGGTCATATATACAATTATAAACGGGATTGGCTACTTCTATCTAGTATCGTGTATCTTAAGTTAGGAGAATTATGTTAGGGACTGCTAAAGAGAGCTTGGAGTGTCTTAAAATTAATGAGATTGAAGTCTGTCTAGGAAAAAAAAATTAATGCTAAAATGCAGCTCTTGCTTTAGGGATGAAAAGATGGCTTTAGAGAAGTGGTTGTGCCTTGTCCAGACAGAGGAACACAGGGAGGGTGGACTGTGCAGTGGCATCAAATAAACATGTCTCAGTCTTAAGTGCTCCTCCCTGCCCTGCCGCCCTCATGTGCTGGAATGGGTGGATGGATTGATGCCAGCTGCAGAGAGGAGAGGGGAGCGATCCCCCGTGCCTGGCTGAGCCCATCACTGTGCTCATTAGCCTCCTCCCTTCCCAGTCCTGGCTGGCTGCTCCCAGCACTGCTCTGCACCACCTAGCCATGTGCTGTATTTCAGAGGGTCACTGGGAGCATTCTCCTGTGCCCCAAAGGCTAAAGATCTCAGTGTCCTGTGTCTGCAGCATGGTGCTTTCTGGGGTGGCTCCTCGTAGGAACGCGCTGAGGTGTTTCAGACCAGCCCAAACAGGGAGCACCTTGCTTTCTTCTTGTGCCATGGGCCTGCCTCTGCTTTGGAAATGATGAGGGAGGCTCCGGTCCATGACTGTGTCCATCTGGAATGCACAGTGGATGATGGCAGTGGCAGTGCATGCCTGGCCAGAAGGCTTGCCTGTGTTCCCAGCTGGAGCAGGGACATAAGGGGTGGGTGCAGAGGAGGTGGGATCCCCCAGTACCATATGTCCTGGTTGGGTGGCCTTGGTGAGGCAGCAGGGGTGCCAGCACGGTGGGAGGCAGCTCTGCTGAGCTGCCTTGGGAGCCCTCCAGAGATGGAGCATGTAAAGACATCACAAGTCAAGCACATGTAAAGGTTGCCATTTACAAGCAAGTAATTGCAAGAGTTCCCACACAGCTGTCTCCGAGACAGCACGGGATAGTGTTATTTATATCCCCACATTCATCTGCTGCTCCAACCTGCATCCCTGCCTGCAGCAGTGCCGCTGCCTGCAGCCGGCAGCTCCCTGGCACCTGCAGGTGGGCAGCTTCCCTTGGTGACGGGGGGCTGCTGCCAGAGGAGGGGTTTGTCAGTCACTTGCACACTGGGTTACCCTGTCTGGATTTTGCACAAACTCACGTCATGGGGCTTTCTCCAGCTATGCCAGACACACCTGATCACACACGTGTGTGCACAAACACTTGCACAAATATTTGTGCTTTGTTTTGTTTGATGAGCTGAATAATTGGCAGATGGGAAAGGGTAAGTGTGCTGCTAACCTTTCTTTGGGTGGGTGGTTTATAGTTAATAACGCTGCTAACTGTGTCTGTTTCTGTAAGGGGGCTCTTCCTCCTAGGGCAGTCTCAGTGCTCTCCAAATCCTAAATGCAAAGTCCCTAATTTCTGTAGGGAGAAAGACAGACCGACTGGGGAATGTAATTAAACATAGGCACTGTATTGATTCCCAATTAAGTAGCAACAAAACAAATTATTTACTGGTATAATAACAATGTTGTCAGTGTTGACAGCATTTAGGCCCAAAGCTTTCCTGGGCCCGTTGTGTGCACACGTGTGTGTCATACAAACAGCTGCTGTTGTCAGTAAGGAGCTTGAAGTACAGCCGCCCGTGTGTGCATCCTCGGACATCAGCGACTGCTCAGCACTTGGGAAACAGCCAGGTCCAGCCATGGCTGCTCCCTGGTGTCCCCCTTCCAGAGGAGCAGCACAGCAGCTGCAGCTGAGCAGGGTGCTGGGGACACTGCTGTCCCAAGGCTGTCTGGCCAAGGGGCTCAAAGGCCCAGGTTGATGTGCAGAGGGGACCAAAGGGTCAACCAGGAACAGGAGGTGTCTGTCACCACTGGTTTTGCCCTGGGCTTGCTTGGCTGTTCACTGGGAGAGGGACTGGACAAGTCCCTCTGGTCCCAGTGTTGCAATCCTCTCTGCTCATGGTGCTTCAGGAGCGCTGCGCAGTTGTGGCAGCATTTGTGGCACATGTGTGCTGTCTCTGAGGAGCAGTGTGGTGTTGTGTAGCTTCTTTTCTGAAGATTGGAGCAGTGTGTGTGTGTGCGTGTGCACGAGGTGTGCCTGTGCACGAGGAGGGTGTGTGCATGAATGAGAGGGGAGTGTGCCTGTGTGTGTGTGCAAGAGGAGGTGTGTGCGTGCATGAGGGGTGTGTGTGTGCATGGGTGTGCGAGCCTGCGGCCAAGAGCAGGGATCTGGGGGAGGGGAAGGCTTCAGCAAACAGTTCCTTACCAAATCAGCCCTGACCTTTGCAGGGCTGGAGCTGTCTGATGCAACAGGCTGAACCTTTCCAGGCTCCAGCTCTGACTTGAAATGCTTCAGAGCAAAACTGATGGCTGTGGCACTGGCCCCAGAGCTTACATCCAGCACTCACCCAGCTGCTGCTGGGGATGGGGAGCGGGGGCTAACAGCCCAATGTGGGAGCTGCAGTCTCTGTTGTTCTTGTGGTCGCTCCATCGGTGTTGGCTGATGCCTGGGGGCATCACATTTACTGTGAGGGCTGGGTGCTGTGGTGTGGGCAGCTGTGCTCTCCTGGGCCCTTTGGGGTGCGGAGGAAGAGCTGGGGGCTCAGGAGGGGGCTGAGTTGTACACTCTGGAGCACCAGCATGGTTTGGAGGGATGGGTAGAGGTATTCATTTTGACCAGAGGTGAGAGAGTCAGTGTGTTCCTGCTGGGGACTCATGCCCAGTCCGTCAAAACCAAGCAGGAATTCATTTGCAGCACCTCTGGTGTGCAGGCAGGAGCTGCTGTGCCCTGGGGATCAGTGCTGAGAGGGCTCCTTGCTGCCTGGCTCTCCGGTAAACCAGCATTAGTTACAGAGATGCTGTTGTTTCTGTGTCCTGTGGTGAATAAAATTAAACAACTCTTTATTTCTGAATGACAGCCCAGGGACTGCACTTCTGCTCTAGCTCGGCATGAAGTGGCTTCATCCCAGCGCGGCTCCTCTGGGGCCTGAAGCCCTCGATTCATTAGTTGTCAGGCTCGTAGGTGGATTCTGCATTAGGCCTTTAATTTAGTGTATTGCCATGGGCTACTGACCACATGACACTGCTCAAATGTGAGCAAATCTAACGAGGATCCAGGACTGCTCTTTAATTTGGTGAGAATAACAGAGTGAGCATGGGCCCGGAGAGTGTTAATCATGAAGGAAAACTGGCTGAAACCAGGTCAGCTGGTGCCGGTTCTCAATGCAACGCGACGGAGAGGGAGCACAGGGGGGTGGAGGAGGGAGTACTGCGTGCCCTGGCACCCCACAGGACTGGTAATCCCACTCTGCCAGCAATGGGAGGCGCCATGGCCTTTATTGCTGCCTTTTCCCCTCCCTGTGGCTGAGCACTGTGGCCCCCAAACCCTGTGAGGTGGCTGGAGTCTGGGGGGGGGCCATGCTCAGGTCCCCAGCCCAGGGTGATGTTAGAGGGCCTGGCCATCCCCTTGTGTCATTGGTGCTGTGGGAAGGGGCAGGGGCTGCTCCCTGGCTGTGACAATCCAGGGGTGCCAGGTGTCCTTTTGGGAGCTGGTGGCGAAGGCCAGTCCCAGCTGTCACCCATGTGCCCCTCGGTCCTGCGCTCTGGCACTCGGCACAAAGGCCCTGGAGTCACTGGCTCCTCGTGGGAGCGGCAGCGAGTCCCCACAGTTAGATTTGTTCTGTACAATAAACAAATCCACACTGCTCTCCTGCTGGCTGTTCCTGGCTGAGGCCGGCTCCCTTCAGCATTCATCACACTGATTTACCATGTTCTCCTGGAGCAGTGCCTGGGCTTGGCTGGCTTCTTTAAACCATCCTTTTCAGAGGGGCGGGCTTTGGGAGAGGGGCACAGGAACCCTCTGTGGTAATTCCTGTTGACTGCAGTGACCAGCGAGGCAGAACTGATCAACTGCAGGCTTCTTTGCTGCTGAGCTCTGCCAGCAAAGTGCTTACATCTGCTTTTACACTAATGGGAACTTTATGGACTGGTGTGTCTCCCCTCAGGAGCAAATTCCAGCAAGGTCAGAATCCAGAAAGTTGCCACTTGACACCGTTCATGAAGCCCTGAGCCAGCCGGAGGAGGCCAGGTTGCACCGAGGACCTTCTGGGGCAGCAGATCTAACACCATCACCGGCAACTGATAGCCTGGAGGCCCCCAAATGCCGCTGCTGCCACCCCCACTCCCTGGTGGCACAGCCCCCTCCGTGCTGGGCCGCACTGCCGGAGGAGCTGCGTGGATGGGCACCAGATCGGGCACCGGATCGAGCGAGGCACTGAGCTCTCAGCACACAGGGAGCCGTGATGGCTGTGCTGGCAGAGTGGGCTGTTCTCTATGCACACCCAGAAGGTCATGATATGGCAGTGCTGCTCCAGCTACCTGCTCCTGGAGCAAGGCTGTGCTGCTGCCAGCAAGTGGATGCTGGGTACACAGCGTGGCATTGGGCAGCCACCGGCCCGGGACAGGTCGTGCACAGGGAGCACAGGTGCTGTGCTGTGAGTGCCCCAGGTACTGAAACTGTGAAATGATTCCTTTGAGGCCCTGTGTTTTCCTGAATTTAATGAATGACCATTACACATTAATGTTTATTAAGGTGATTAATAGTTTAGTTTGCGTGGAAGAGAGTTTGCAGAAACATAACTTGCTTCTGCACTAGAGTTACTGTTCATTTTTCAGGACATACAATCAGTCTGGACAAGGCCTACTGAATTGTGGCTGCTTTGGCAGCCCGAGTGTGAAGGATTATGGACGCTTTCCGATTAACTGTCTCTTTTTTAATCTAACATTGCAGGGCCCTAATTGTTTTGACTTTGAGTAAGGAGAAGATGGTTTCTGTAAGGACGCCCCATGGTACTGTGTGGTCTGTGCAGCTGCTGGCCCCAGGCAGGGCCCTCAGGGTTGGGTCGTCGGCCTCCCCAGTGCTGGTGTGTTTGCTCGCCATTGCATGTCCCATATTGCTCTCCTGGGATGTTGGTCAAGTTTTGTGTGTTGCAGGTGTTCTTGGAGCCACCTTCTTGTTGTTCCCCTCCTGAACAAGGACCAGCCAGTAATGAAGGGGCTTCTGCAGCCTGGCCCACAGGGCATCCTCTGGTGTTCACTGTGTGCTGGCTCCTGTAGGGTGGTGAGCAAGGCAGGACTGTCCCTTCTTAGCATGGCCCCTCTTCTCCTTCCTTCACCTTGCTCAAAGCTCTGTCTGCTTTTAGCTCTTTGAAACAAAGCCTGCACCATCCTCCAAGTGCCCTGTGGCACAGGGATGGCCAGGATGAGTGATGGCAGGGGGCTCTTGGGGTATTGCTCCAGCTCCCAGCCCCAGGGGCACAAGGGCTGCCTGTGTCTTGTGCCGAGCACAGTCTGGGTACACAGACCACTGTGCAAGGGACCCTGGCCACAGAAGGGGACAGCTCCCACTTATTGCTAAGCTGTGACTGCCACGTCAGTGGCAGAGCTGGTGGTAGCGGGCTCGAGTCCCTGCCTGATGCTGGGAGCTGGGTGCTGGTGGCAATGCCCGGAGAGGCCAAAAGCTCCTGTGCCAGCCCGGCTCCCTGGCACCTCCTGCTGCTGCCACGGTTTGCAGTGGTTTGTTAACTGAAAGGCAATTTCAGAGCAGGCAGCAGTGAATAAATTCTGTTTTTCTCAAGCATTTAGTGTTGCTTTCAGTTTGCTTTGATGATGTCTTCTCACAACTAGTGTAAACAGACTGCGCAACGGGGAGCACTCACATGTGTACTAGAAGCTGCACATGAAAGACAGAGGCATCTTGAAAGCCATAATAACGCTCTGAGTGCCAGTTAAAGGATTTGTCACTAAGAGCACTTTACAGATAGAAAGAACTTATTAACTAGTGTGACTAACAGCTTGCAAGGTTTAATTGATGTGTGTTTGTTGTCCTTTTATATCTCTCCCCCTCGTCTTCCTCTTGGCACGGATTCCAGCAGTTGCTGGTGCAAGAGCAGCAGCCTCTAAGCTGCCTGAATGGGTACCAGGAATAAAAGGGAGGCCGAACCCTGCCCCGAGTGCCCCCGGGTCTGAGGCTGTAGTGGTTGTGGGAGCTCGGCTCCAACATCCCGACTCCCCCTAGGAACTGGGGCTGGGCCTATTTTCTTGCTCTGGGTTCTGTTATTCCTCCCTAAGTGACGCAGAGTTTTTGAAGATAAAGCTTTTCAATGCATGAATAGGATGGATAATGAATGTTTCTGCCAGACAGACTGCTCGTTGCAAGATTGATTGACTATTAAGGTCATAACGCAGCAGCCACCCACATGAAGCAAACAGGCTAATGTTAGACTCCAGGTTAAGCCGAGAGTTGGTCAGCTGTCCACGGGCACAGTGGGGGCTTCCAGTCATCTGTCAACAAGTGATTGATTGATGTGGACACCTTCCAATCTTATTCTGATGATTCTCAGCAGCTTGCCTGCCCGGTGGCCATTTTTCAGGATTTGGCAGCACTCAGACCTCCAGGACTCCAAGCGATGACTGCATGGGGGTTAACCCTTTCCTTTGATCCCAAACGCCTTTGTTGTGGGCAACAACAGCGGACGAGAGGATTGTGTTAGTGAGCCCTAGTTATGGAATACACCAGGAAACCCCCCGAGTGAGAGCGATGCTTTGACTTTCAGCAGTTTCTAAGTAAGTTGGCCCGAGTGAAGCTGTGAATGGGGATCTGCAGAGAATCATCAGGGCAGGGCAGGTACAGCTCTGTAACCCGACTTCCTCACCGCGCTGTCCTTCATGGGCCGTTTAACGTGCACTGGGTAAACCGTGCACATCAGAGCCCCAGCCAGCAGCAAGGCAAATCCTAACAGCTCAGGTAGGAGCAAGTTTGGTATTTGGAGGGAAAAAAAATAAGGATTGGGGTGTACTTGTTCTGGTGTGAGAGACAATGAGTTAAGAGAGCTCTGCTGGTTTTAAGGATCTCTCCTGGTTCAGTGCTTTGAATTGACCAGAAGTGTGTTGCCTGGATGCTTGCTTTACTTGCACATGAAGATAAATATATTTCTCTGTTGTGTTTTGTGTACATTATAATTGGTGTGTGCCCACACACGTGCTAGTGGGAAAGTGAAGTTACACATGGTGTATAGTGCATGTTTGCCATCTCTAAACAATTTCGAGGGTTCTTTAGTTGCAGCGTGTGACCTTGGGTGTTTCCTTGTCTGTTTTTCAGCAGTTTTAGTTTAACTGTTTTGGAGAGCTGACTTCACCTGACTTCACCTTCCCATGCAGTTTCCATCCATGGTTTTAGCATTCCTAATGTACCCTAAAAGCCTGCTGTGGGGAAACGTCAAGAGCCTCTTCTCCATGAGCTGGATCTTTATGTAACTCAAGTGCATTGTTGAGTTTTGATGGTGTGATCCAAGTGCTGTAACGTGGCAGAGCTGGCACAGAGCTGTTGATGGCGACAGGAGAGCTGTGCTCAGCTGCTCTGGAGCGCTGCTGGGTTGTTGTGCGCACCTGAGGATCCCAGCGCAGCCTGGGGGCCAGTCCCCAGCCCCAGCAAGGGGCTGCAGTCGGATATTTTTCCCAGGGAAGATGGTGCCAGGCCCCAGTAAAGGACTGCTTAATGTCAGTCTCTCTCCCAGCTAAGCAGGGATGGGGTCTGAGCCAGAAGTAGCTGGGAGATGGGCTTTCATAGCTGCTGCTGAGTTCAGCTAATCCTATCTTCTCTCCATCCCTTGCAGGTGGTGATTCCCACTCGGACGGTGCCCCCTCACAGCACCACACTGGCCTTGCTGCTGACTGTCTCCTGGATGCCAAGGACCATCTCTCGCTGCCAGGCTGGGCAGTGTCTGGCTCAGAGCTGCTGCCCTGGGCAGGCTCTCTGGCAGTGGCACTGACCTGCACCTAAGGGAGCGCTGTGCCCAGTGCCCGCTACATCTGGTGTGAGCTTCAGCCGGCCTCTGCCCGTGGGCAGGTGCACCACGGTCACGCTGGTGGAGAGGCTTTTACCAGCCCAGCATCAGCCCCTTGGCCAGAGAGAGTAGGGCTGTGCCGCGGAGGGAACAAATGACCTGTGCTCGCGTAAACTGAAACAGGGGACTGAAATGCCATGTGCCTGACGCAGAGGTTTTCCAGGGCACAGCAGAGCCTTGTGCAGGGCTTCAGCCCTCTTGTCCAGAGCTCTGAAGGCTGTTGGTCTGAGTGCATGAAAGAGCAAGAATTTGTCTCGGGGGCCTTTTGTACCAGCACCACGGCCTTCTCCTCTTCTCCTCATGCACCCCACACTCATGCTTGTGTGCTTAGTTCCTGCTTGGCAGGGCAGAAGGACTCGTGTGGACCAGGAGAAGGCCTCTGACAGTGAGAAGATGAGTCCACGAAAAGCAAGTGTTTTCAGTAAAAGCTCTCTACCATTGTTGGTCTTAACATGTATGGGCAGACTCAAAATGCTCTGGGACTGCCACAAAGTACAGAAGTTGATAAATCTGTTCCCATTTTAGCTTTTATCGAGCAGAAGGTGGCTTGTTTGGGCACGGTCAGCCATGGAGCAGTGATAGAGAGCCTGGCCTAGGTCATTCATCCCTAGCGTCCTCTAGACGCTGAGCATCAGCCAAGCAGGGTTGCTGCTGAGTGCTTTTCTGCTGACTGGAGGTGGTGAAGAGTTGAAAGGCACCAGCTCTGCTTGCTGACAGCTCCTGCTCAACAGGGTGTGTGGGATTTCCCTGAAACAGCCCCAGATGGACCTGGAGCAGTGCAGGTGGTGCTAACCCTGGGGCACATGGAGCAAGACTTCCCTGTGCTCGGGGAGGGGGCACAGGGGTGTCTCCTGCAGCTCATTATGTAGAGGACAGGGACCCTTATTTCTCCCTGGGTGATCTCTAACATGGCACTGTGGTCATTAAGGTAGTTTTGTGTATTGGAGAGTCACTCTGAGGGGGATGCACTCAAGACTAGAGCCTCCCCCTAGGCTTCCTGCTGCCTGCAGTGCAGCCCCCTGGGCAGAGCTTGAGAGAAGGATGTGGAACCTTGGAGCTGGCAGCTGTGAGGATGGACAAGGGCTGGGAGGAAGCCTGGCCACACTGCCTACTCTGCCAGCGGCCACAGCCTTGGTGTCCCCATGGTGTGAGCCCAGCCAGCATGGCCTCGGGGCTTCTCCTGAGGCAGCGCTGGTATAATAACACTGATGAAAAGCTGATTAATCCTTGTGAGCGAGCCGCAATAGCTTCCCTCTAGAACTGAAGAGATTACCACTGATTTGTCATCCTGATTGTTTCAAAGAGACGTGCAATTAGTTGCTCTAATTTAGCTTCGCTGCTCACAGAGCGGCGTGACAACGGCACTGTAATCAGTGGGGCTGCGATGGCAGAACTGGTGCTGCAGCTGTGCCGGCACCATTTCACACGCGAAGGGCGGCCGCCAAAATGGTGGAGCATCACATGCTCCTGTTCGAGGGGCCACGTCCCCTCGGTGCTGTGGGGCACTGGGGCAGTGGGGCAGGCCTGGCTCAGGGGGTCCCGCTCCGAGCCATACTGATGGAGACGGGGCTCAGGGGGTCCTGTGCTGGGCCCGATCAGGGCTCTCACAGGTGCTGGTTGTTCAGGAGACTCGGGAAGACGTAGGGAGAGCAGTGAGTGTTGGCCTGAGACCTCCATGGGGTGATGGGCTGACTTGGATGTGGGCACGACGTTACACTTAGTGTTATTAAAAAAAAGAAAAGTTGTAAGGAAATCTTGTCTTCTTCTGCTCCCTCCAGTTGTTGTCCCTCTTTGCCAGGTGCAATAAAACCAGTCCCAGGTACAGGAGAAGGTGGGTATTTGCTTGAGGCTACCCCCTTCTGAGGACTGTCTTTGCTTTGGAAAAGGTGCAAAGATGCCACACAAAATGAAGAGCTTGTGGCACAGCCCCCCAGCTTGCTGTGCTGGGTCAGCAGCCAACCCCCCCTGGGCAGAGAGGAGGGAACACATGGGATTTCAAAATGTGCCCATTTTCAGTGAAACCAATCACTTAAAAATTCAATTCAAAATGAAGAAAATAAAAATGCTTTAAAAACAAAACCTGCCTGTGGCTATTTCTTGGTTGAAGCTGTCTCCTTTTTTTTCCTTTTTTTTTTTTTTCCTGGGAAGGCATTTTGTTTCTGGAGCAAGCTGGCCATGCTTGCTGGGGAGGGTCTTTGAGGGAGCTTGGAGCAGCTCTAGTGCTGGCTACCAGCAGCCCCGTGCACCTCGGCCCCCAGCCAAGTGCTGCACAGCTGCTCGGCTCATGTTCCCAGCCACAGCACGGCATGGCCCATGTCACTGCAAGGTCGTGCTTTTCCCTGGCTGTGCAGCCCCTGGCCCCTCCAGCTCGGCTGGCAGCTGTTGTCCCCCACTGGGCAGGAGCCGTGCACCCCATGGCACCCGAGGGACCCCGTGCTAGCCAGGGGACCCCGCACGTTATGTGTGTCCTGGGGCCGTGCTCTGGTGCTGCCCCAGGGCGGAGGCTGGGCTGGGGCTGGAGTGATGCTGGCACTGCCCCTGTGCTGCTTAGCCAGCCCGGGCGGCTTGGCTCTGCTCCCTGGGCACAGAGCAGCACATGGCTAGTGCTGTGCCCCCAATCCTCATTGTCCTCATCCATGGGCACTGCCCGGTGGCAGGTCCCTCAGCGCAGGTGGCAGCCGGCTCGCTGCACTGGTGAGAGCTGGTCCGAAGGGCAGCCGGGGTCTTGGTGGTGCCAGGTGGGCCAGGACAGACAAGTGCCGTCGGCCCAGACACGTTCCCCTTGCCTTTCCTGGATCGGGCCAAGGTTGGCCTCTGTGAACTGGCTGAGGGATGGTTGGGCACAGGAGCACCTGCAGGACATTTCTGAGTGCTCCTGCTCCCCTCAGCTAAATATAAGCCCCAGTGGGGAGCCTACCTCTCACTAGTTTTATGTTTCTTGCCCCTGCACTTCCTAAACCTGGCAGCAGGCCCAGTTGTCTCCAAGTCTAAGATGAAAATACCCTTGCAAATCCCACTCATAAAAATACCTGCTGTATTCCCAAAACATGCCTGAGATAGCTTCCAGAGAGGATGGGGAGCTAAAATAAGACGCATGAGCTCAGAGCCCCATTTTCCACTGGCCCCACGGTTCCTGTTGCCTCAGGACGCTGCGCCATGGACTGAAATGGAAGTGCTGCTGCACGGGGTGGCCTTGGGCTGGAACTGGACAAGCTGCAGCTCTCCCTGGAGCAGGTGCTGCTGCAGCCCTTGTGTGTGCCAATGAAACCTCGTGCTCCTGGGGACAACCTCTTGGCTGGTGGCACCACCTGGACAGTCACCCTGACCAGCAGCATTGGCCTCAGCAGAGGAAACATGGGCAAGAGCAGGGTACAGAGCACTGGGGTATGTTTGGTCCCCAGACTGGCCCTGTGAAGCTGCTGTCCCCAGTGTGGCCCAGGCAGCTGGGCCACACTGGCAGTGGCACCTGCCCTTGGGATAGGATGCAGGCACTCTGCTGTGGACTGCAGCCTCCCCGTGTTGCCCCTTGGCCACCCTCAGCATCAGGGACTGAAGAGGACACACAGAGCTGTTGTCCTGCTGAAGGTCACAAGCCTGCAGCATAGGCACAGCAGCTGGGGACAAGGAGGAGAGTGAGCCCCATTCTACCTGTGGGCAGTCCCCAGGCAAAGGGACAAGCTCTTGGGGAGTTGGCCGGAGCCACTCGTTGGTGACTGGCTTCCAGCAGGGGCACAGTCCATGGAATGGGTGTCACGCTTCCTGGAAACCGAAATCTCAGCCTTGTCCTCTTCTGAAATGCTCTGCTGCAGTCTGCAAATGTATCCCAGATCTTCTTGCAATCACACATCCCCCTTTTTTTTTTCTTTTTAACAACCCACCACTTCTATTTAGATGCCAAAATGTTTCCTGGATCAGGCACAGATGTCCCCACAGTCACGTCTTGCCATTGTCTCTGCTTGGCTGTTCAGAGCGGCCCGAGATGGGGGCAGGCGCACCCGCAGGTTTCCCCCCGCTGTAGGCAGGAATGTGGCAGCCCTGAGCCCTCGGCAGGGACAGTGCCCACCTGCCCAAAGTGGGCTTTGGGGGCTCGCAGCAGAGGCACTGGCTGCTCCAGGCACCCCAGCTGGGATGGTCATAGGACACAGAACCCTCAGCAAGCCATCAAAGGCATCCTGCAGCACCTGGACACAGCCATCTGCTCCTGCTGCTCATGTTTGAGAGGTGAGCAGGTACTTCTTGTACCTGCCATGCTCCGAGTTAAACCTCTTTGCGTCTGCTTTTGCCCTTATAGCTCTTCAGGCAGACTGTGCTGTGCTGGTCCTGAGGTCTTAGAGGGATTTTCTTCCCCAAGACTGATCACCTCGCAGCCGTGAGCTCAGTGGGAACGAAACTCCTTCTGGGCTCAGCAGTGGTGCTAATGGTCCCTGGACAGCCTATGTGACCTGGCTGTGTGGGCCCAGCACCCCTGGGATAGTGTTAGTGCTGGGTGCTTGCATGGATGCTCTGAGCTGAGCTTTGTGTGGGAGGGCAAATCTGTCCCTCTTTGGACAATTACATCCCAAATCTCATTTACTGTGGGGCTGAGTGGCAATACTCAAAAGTTCTCCACTCACTTGCATTGCCTTATATGTCAGCAAGTGCTACTTAATGATCTGTGAATGGAGGGAATGCTGGGAGTGGGCTGGACCTCATGTGAAATATCCATCCAGAGTCTATAAATAATGCAGCCTCTTTATGCTGTGCACAGTTTGGAGCTTCATGGGAGGAGCATCTCCTCGCTCTGACTGGAGGAGGCTGTAAGTGATTTTGGAATGAAACAAAGGCGATGAAATGCAAAGAGAGGGACCGTTCAGTTTCAGAAATATCTTGCAAAAGTGCCTCAGACACTTCTGCCATCTCCTGCACTGCCACCCACCCCGCTGGCAGTGCCTACAGGCTGTGCCACATGCACTAGGACATAGTTCCCAACACTGACCCTGCACTGACCATGGAAACACCTAGGAGTGGGGTCCCTGCCTGCCCTCGGGGCTCTGCCTCTTGTTGGTCACTGTGAGGGACCCGGGGCTGCCAAACATGGCACAGTCTCACTGGCACTGGTTGCAGTGTCCCATGAATGGCAGCTGCCCTGGCCCCTGCTCATGAGCTGTCCCACTGTTGACACGGTAAGCACTCCCAGACCTTGGCTGCCTCTGCGGCAGCAGGTTTATGGCCCACTGCCTTTTCCTGCTAAGGAAAAGACCTGGCAATGGGCAAAAAAAGGTGGATTTCTGTTAGAGTGGTTGTCTGGTCACTTTTCTAGGGCAATGTGTGGGTTTCCCTGTGTGTTTGGAAATGCCAGGCAGAGGCGGCTGCATCAGCATTGCCACAGTGTGGGTGTTCAGCAGCCTGCACTGGGCACACCGAGGTTGTCTGCTCGGAGATACACTCAGCCAAGGAAAGCCCTGGCTGTCACACACAGAGTCACCGGCGGACAGATGGTCCCTTTCCCTGGCATATTCTACCTGCCCATGAAGGCAGCCCTCCCCTGCCAGTGCCACAGTCACTGTGGGGTGACTTCCTGGGCATGGATGGTCCACTCTGCTGGGGCAGGAAGGGTTGCATGAATTTGATTCATTAAAGGATACATTTCTGTCATCAATATTCTGTCATTGCTCTGCATGTCTTGTGAAATTTGCTTTGCCGGCACTCACGATGGCACTTGTGAGATTAATAACAGCAAAGCAGGAGTGAGCCGGTGCTGCACCAGTGTGGCACCGATCAGGGCACGTGGAGCCCGGCCCCGACGTGGCCCCGGTGTTATCGGCGGCAGAGCAGGTGGAGCAGCCCCAGCACAGGGCTCACGGCCGGGGCTGTGCCTGGCTTTTATTTTTAACACCCTGCTCCCAGGCGGTGACAAGCCTTCGCTAAGTGAGGTAATAGCCAATTGATTTTGTTCCGTTTTGCAGTGGGCAGTAATAAATCACACGGCTTGTCAGGGGGTGTTTCATGTTTTCAGTGAGAGTGTGCCAGCAATTAACCATCAGAAAGCTCTTGTGGCTCTGCTCTTGAAGACGTGGCTGAAGTTTGAAACTCAGGAATGCGGGGCCCTCCGCCACCAAAACAGAGCAGCCACGGCGGAGATTTACAGGGGGGTTTTATTTCCAGGCTCCAAAGTGGACAGAGCAGGAATTGATTGATGTGTGGGAGGACAGCCATTCATCGGCACGGCTGCCTGTGAGGGGACACAGGCAGAGTGGAACTGCAGGATGTCCCCATCCCCATCCCTGTCCCCACGGTGCCCTGTCCCCACTGTGCTCCAGGGACCCCCAGCATCAGAGCCAGCAAAGGTGTGTGTCCCATCCAGCTGCCTGCTCCACAGCCATGCAGGCAGCAGGTAGTGGGATGAGGACTGGTTGAGATGGAGCTGCTGGACACCTTCTGGCCTTGCTATAGGCTGCTGTCCTGGGCTGCCTGTGCCCAGCTCCAGGGGTGCAGGACTGCTGTGCTAGGGTGTGAGGAGGCACATGGCAGCTACTCCTCCCTCCAGCCCCGTTCAGTGGGATGCAGGGTGTCGCTTGGTTTGGCTTGGCTTGGTTTGGTACTCTCTGCACTGTGCCCCAGTGGTGCCACCAGGGCTGGGTCCCTGCAACCCTTGCCAGGCTGTTGGGGTTCAGGGGACTGAGGCACACACGGGTGATGGGCCATGGGGTCAGCCCAGTCTCTGCAGCCTGCTCCATCCCTCTGGGCTGATGACTCCCAGATGGTAATCACTCCTCTTTTATTTCCTGTAACCTTTGTTACTCTGGGAAGGCAGAGGCAAAGGCAGGGCTAGAGGCCAGGGTGAGGGATGTGGCAGGAGGGTCGGGACCCCAGGGAATAATGCTCGTTTCAAAGCAAGGCCTTTCACAGAGGCATTTGCATTTGGAAATAGGGAGTGCCTGCTTTGCATGCAGAGCTGGAGGCCTCAGTCCTGGGGGGAACCAACAGGATCAAGTGGCCAATTGATCCCTGATTGGAATCAGGAAATTATCCGTGGGTTATGTCTCCCCTGCTCTGTGCCAAGGGGTCTGTGACAAAAGAACCTTCTCCAGCTCACGGCCCAGTCGCCGTGGCCACGCTCAGGCCCTGACGTTCCTGGTGCAGCACTGTGGATGAAATGTCCAGGAGCACAGGAGAAGGGGGTGGGCGCTGCCAGCCCCCAGCCTGCTGTGTCACTCCTGGTTAGATCAGAGCAGCAGAGCTGCCTCCTCCCAGGGCCACACTCCCCCTGCTCCCCAGGATGCTGCTGGAGGCAACGTGCAGCAGCTCCAGTGTCTGTCTTAGAGAACTGATAAACACAAAAGCTCTGGAATGGGTGAGACGGGCACACATGGGCTCTGCTGCTGCTGCCCAAGGCAGCATTAGATGACCTCTGTCCTGCACCCTGCACAACCTGTGTGTGTGTGTGTGTGTTTGTGATGGCTGGAGAAGACCCTCCAGAAGGCTCCTGAGTGGTGGGAAGGGCTTTGTCACCTGTACTTCCCTCCCTGGGACCTGACTGCCCAGTGAGACCAGTTTCCCCATTGGCATCAGTTGTTAAAAGCCTGTGACTCCACTGGAGGTGCTGGTGGTGGCACCAAGGCACCAGCATCCCACTGTGTGTGCCCAGGCATGTATAGGGAGGGGACCGGACGTTTTCATGGAAATCCAGCTGGGATTTCATGGGTTTGTTATGGGTTAAAATTCCAGATTTGATATTTTTGTCATGGAGCTTTGGCAAGCGAAAGCCATGGAGAAATCCCAGTGAGCGCAGGCTGGTATCACACTGTGCCTGCTCCTGTCTGAGCTGGGTTCATCTCATGTGCACAGGGAGTTCATTTGACTTTCTTGGAGTCACCCCATTAGAAAAAGGTTCCTGACTATGGGGTCCCCACTGCAGCGTGATCCCACCACAACCCGGTGAGGAGGACCCATCCTGTGGCTGCCGTGTGCAAGGTGCACGTGGACACAAGGACAGTTGTTTTCATACTTCCTCCATGGGAGGCAGGGAATGGATGGAAAGGCAGTGCTTCCACCCCCCAGGCCCCTAACATTTTTGTGATTTCATGGGAACTTGTAGGAAAGGAGTGCAGGTTTTCTGCAGTGCTGGGCAGAGGAGCACAGTTCATGGGCTGTGGCGGAGAGTGGGTCATGCACCCCCGGGCGTGCAGGGAGGTCAGCTCTGCTCCCAGGGAGGAACCTGCCTGTGTGGGGGAAAACCCGGCTCATCTGCACCCCAATTCCTGTTTATTTTTTTCATCCTTGCTTTTACTTTCCAACATCCCAAGTGACTTCTTTGTTACATGATTAATATGCCTTGTGAATTATAGCCCAGAGTGTGATGTGTTGCTGGGAGCTGCACAGGAGCCTGAGGCAGGTGATGCTCCATCTCCAACTCCTGGAGCCCTTTCTCTTGCAGACTTCAGGGTGGAAAAAAATTCTGTCTCCACTTGGACTCTATTTATTGCCACAGTGTGAGACTGATGAGGGGTGACACAGCTCACACGAGTCCAGGTAATGCCTCATACGGAAGCAAGTGACCCAGAAACATCCTGGAAAAGTGCAGCCAAGGAAACAGCCCCTTGGAGTCAGTCGGGGTGTTTACAGGCGTTCACTGTCTCCCATGTCTTGGTGCCCACTGTGATTGGAATGGAGGATTGCTTCCCAGCAGCTTGGGCGCAGGCAGCCTCAGCGGCTGTGAAGCCTGGGCACGGACGGGCTCATGGAGCAGAGCTGTTGAAAAGTCTGAAGCTGGCACTGTTGTTTAGCTGTTTCACGAATACCTAAACGATGGTGCTGCACAACAGCCCTGTTTTTTCTTTGCCTTGATGACAGGGCTCCTGCCTGTGGCCTTGGCTGTCACTAAAAGTTAAGGGCTGGTGCCAGCAGAGCCGGGGGCATGGCAGGGTGTGGGGGCTGGTGCTGGTGGGGCTGGGGGCATGGTGGGGTGCCGGAGCTGTTGCTGTCTCAGCACACTTGGCCCTTCAGCCCCACCACTGCAGTAACCCATGCTCTAACTCACACCTTGCAGTGTGCCAGAGGTGGCAGACGAGGACCCAGCACAGGAGTAGGAGGTACCTGCAAACACCTGCGGGCCAGAGGGTCCCCAGGTTTCGGTTCCTCCCACAGAAACAGGGAACCGCAGCACCTGCCTCCTCTTTGAGTACAAACTTCTCCACTTTGAATCCACAAAGGTTCAGTTCCTTTTCACTACGGCTGTCACACTATCGCAGATGATTTTGTCCAGACAAAACCTGCCCATCTCCTCTGGAGCATGGGGAATCTCAGGGCTTGTTACCAGCATGAGGGCCAACAAGGGGTTATTTTGGACATTTGCATTTCCCAGTGGAGGATGTTTGCATATAATCTAAAGTCCCAATGAGGCACTGTGTGTTGGCTGTGGTGGCGCTGGGTTCAGCAATCAGTGCTATGTAATAAACAACACATTTTTTAGAAATGGAGCAAAACTGCAGGGCTTGGCAGCACCTGTCCACAATCACCGCACCACGTGTCAGACCACTGACGTGTTCTGATCATCCACGAGGTGCAGCACTTCTGCTGACTCATGGGCTTCTGACGGTCTCCAGAAACAGGGCATGAGAGCCATCACAGCTCCTGGTCCAGGGACCCCCAGACCAAGAGGTGAGAGATGGAACCCAGTGTGGCTCTTGGTCCATGGATCCAGAGATGGGATGTGAGAGCTGGAACCCAGCGTGGCTCCTGGCCCACAGACCCCAGGGACAGGGCAGGCGACTCTGACTGTGGAGGCTCTGCTGAAGACGCCTGCTTAGCTCAGAGGAGCTGGTGCAAAGCAGCACTGGCAATCTCTGGAGCTACATTTCTGAATCATCGCTGCACATGTCTTGTTTCTATAAAAGGAAACCAAGGACAGATTTGAAATCGTCAGTGTCTTCTTTGTCCAGCTAAAATCAGAGATTTTCCCAGTCCTTGCTGTATGTGCTAGAGAAAAGAAATGTGTGGGGTTTCTAAAGGCTGGACCTGGCACTGCCCCCCACGCTCTGTGCTGTGGATGATACACCTCAGATTGCTGGGAGAAGGTGTCTAAGGCCAGAATCAGGGCTGGTGCTTCGGAAAAAATACATGTGGGCTCTTCCCAGGGCGACGTGATTTTTTAAAGGGGAACAGTGGAACCCTTGTGTGTGGAAGTGGTTGTTTCCTTTCCTCCTTCCTCTCTCACTAGCACTGGTCACAGAGCTCCCGCTGCTCTGAATGGGGCCTTCAGCCTCCCTTCCTGTTACAAATTCTGCAGGACAAATCAACATCTTCCCATTAGGAAGTGATGACAAACCAGTCCATTTGGGGTGATTAATTGACATCTTAAATTAATCACGAGCGCTCCTCTTAATGCTGTGACTCAAGATATTAACTGTTCCACCAGCCACATGAGAAAGAGCAGAGACCATTACAAAGCCCATTTGTCAAGCAGTCACTTACACAGCCATTGTGGTGGCTGAAAAAAGGTCAAGTGACTTTGTTATTGTTAAGTAGAGAGCAGACCGAAACTCCTAATTCCTTACTCTGTGCTTAATGTGCCAGTTAAGTAGTGGTAATTGGCAGCAGCTGTGCCCTGGAACCGATGGGTCGGTACTGGAGCGGGGAGTCCTGATGTGCTCAGCGGTGCAGTGCTGCTTTTTGGGGGGGTTTATAAAGCGGGATTGGGGAAGGGTGAATCCCTGCGAGCTGGAGGTGCTGCGGGTGAGTGACCGTGATCAGGAGGAAGCAGGTAAGAAGGGAGTTTTTGCTGATTTGAAAATTTAAAAATCAATTGACAAATCAAAATGTAATTTCCATGGAGGTCAATGCAGTGGTGGTGATAAACTGCTGGGACTTGGGGCTGTTCCTGGAGTCAGTGATGCTGGGGGTGCCTTGTGGTGAGCTGCCGGGTCAGATCTGGGTGCAGTGCCATCCCTGGCTGCAGGAGGGTGCTGGTCTCCCTGCCTGGGCTGGAGCAGGAGGGTCCCCCACCGTGAGGGGATGCACTGGGGGCCCTGTGCCCCCAGCTCCCTGCCCTGTGCTGTGAGAGTGCAGAAGGTCCTCAGGATTTGGGGATTGTGAGTCCTGCACTTCCAGCTGGAGTGACTCACCCAGCCAAGGAGACCTGGGAAGCAGAGGTACTGTGTCTCTGGATGACCTTGGTGTGTCTGACTACAAACCAGCATTTTTCCTTGGCTGGAAACAAACTGATGGCAATGAGGAGCGGGTGGTGGAATCTTCCTCACAGAGCAAATGCCATGGCTGTGCCGTGATCTCCGTTTGGAGGAGCTGATGTGGTGGTGTCAGAGGATGCAGGGATTTACAAAGAGCTCAGACCTGGGACTCTTGCAGTTTATTCTCTTTGGGTGGAGGTGGTGAGAAGGCAGTTCTGCAGGGGCAGGTAGACCTGGGCATGGGCTAGAGATGCTGTTCAGCATAGGATTCCCCTTTCCAGCCTCCAAGGAGTCTCCTGGCTGTGCAGATGTGTGTACTGGCAGCACAGAGGTGTCACCTCAGTGTCACCCAGAAGGCTGAGCTTCCTTGGAGGCATAGGGATGCTCAGCATATGAACCTCCTCTTGGCTCTGTTCCCGTTTTCACACCCTCCTTGCTCCAGGCCAAGCCACGCAAGCGTCAGACTGCTGCTGGGCTGTTTCTGGCTCAGGCAGATGGTTGCATAAGGGTTTCAACCCTGTTTCCAGGCCTACAGTTTGCACAGCTTTGGATAAACAACGGATCTTTCAGGTGTAAATGCAATGTGAGCAAACCTCCCGGTTCCCCCGGGGCTGGGGCTGTTTCCAACCCAGAGCGATGCGGAGCGGACATAAACCGTGCTGGAGGCAAGTCAGGAATGCTGTGCAAACTGAACATCGTGAGGGCATCCGGAGCAGCCTGCAGCCTGGGCCACCTCTGGTCATGCTTCCAGGGGTATCCCTGCTGGGGGCTGTGGCTGGAAGCTCTTGGCCCAAGTCCCCAGACCACAGACCTCCCACCTCTCTGGGTCCATCTCTGCCCCAGGAAGGAGCAGGTGTTTGGTGACTGGTGCCCTGACAGACTGTGGTGGCTGTGCAGGTGGTCAGGGGGACCGGACCCTCTGCTACATGCCCAGCTCTACCTTGGTGGCAGCCAGGGGATTCAGCACCTTGGCTGAGAAAAAAACACGGAAGCTGCAGCAGCAGCACAGAATTAGCAAAGCAGAATTAGGGAATGGTCCCCTCCTGCAGCTGGATGGAAACCTCCATAGCCTGCAGTCGTTGTTTTCCTCTGTGAATCTGCCTTAATATTTGAATGCCTGGAATATTTATTTTTCATGTTGCTTACTAACACCGTGAAGGGGAAATGAGTAAATCTTTATGCACGTTTAATCACCTGTTAGCGGAGGAGCTGCAGGGCACTGCTGCTTTGTGTCTGCAGATAAGAGATTGCAGCTGGGCTTGCCAGGGAGAGGTGCTGGCACCGGTGCTGTGGAAGAGGCACTCTGGGCGAGGGGGTCTTCAGCCGGGAGTGCTTTGATGGGATTATGGCAAGGAGAGGATGATAAAGCAGCTTTCCCTCTGGCATGGAAAGGGAGCTGATCCCCCTGGCAGCAAGGATGGGGGTGTTTTGGCCTGGCCCCATGAGCTACAGGCAGGGCTCCCTGTGCCTGGGTGCTCTGAGGGCTGGCTACACTCTTCAGGCTTCCAGAATCACGGCACAGAACTCCTGTCAGGACTGGTCCTGTGGGGAGAGCTGGGACTGCAGTCATCCAGTGTCACCACCACTGGGGGCCACCCAGCAGCGGTGTAGCAGGAGGAGGTGGCCAGGGCTGCGGTCATCTGGGGGCTGCTATGCTCCCACTCAGCTCTGGCAGTGATCCTGAATGGCAAAGGCAGCACCCTCAGACCTCCATTTCCCCCTCTTTAAAATGGGGGGAACTTAAAGAAAAGGAAGAGTCTCCCAGGGGAAGCTGCATTTAACCAATATCCTTGAGGACCTTAGCTGAGGGTCCCAAAGTGTTGTGGTGTTCTCATTAATAAGGACAGCATTTAAAGTGAATCAGCTAACAGGCACAAAAGAATAGCAACCACTGTAATATTCTCCATTTCATTCTGCACTTAAAGCCCCTGTCAGTCTCCAGTGTGGAACAAGGAGAATTTATGATGAAAAATCAAAGTTGTCCATGGAAATCAAGGATGAGATCAGTGGGCTGATGGATGACTGGCACGCGCGTGTCTGTCGTGGAGGTGCTCTTGGCAGGGATGGGAACTACGGATTCCTGCACTGAATTGCAATGCCATCATCTTCCCTCGCTGCTTTTGTTGGAATAGGAGGGGACTTTGCTCCCCGGGCACCTTTACTTCCCCCCATGGTTGTTCCCTGCATTTTGGGGATGGTGCAGCCCTCCTCGCGCCTTCACCCCTGTGCTGGCGTGTGCCTCGCTGCCTTTAGGAAGCAACTACCACCTGCCCGGGTTGGGGAAGGAGAGCTGGGCTGGCTCGACAGCCGTCCCGGTGCCCCCGGGCGCTGCCTGTGCCGGGAGGGTCCCCTGTGCTGGGCAGCGGTGACCGACGCTGTGCTCCGCCGGCGCAGGGACGTGCGCTCGCAGCTAATTAGCAGTGCCGCAAAGTTCATCAATAATAGATCTCGTGGCGGCAGCTGATTGCCGGCTCTCGGCGGGTGGGCACGGGGTGGTAAATCAGCCTGATTGATTGTTGACCACTCCAGTTTTTCCAGCAGTAATTTACAGCAATTAAAACGCCTCCCACAGAAATTAACAAGGTAAATAATGCTCCCCCCCCCGGACCCGCCTGCGGGAGAGGGTCCCTGGAGATCCAGGGCTCCTGGGCTAGGCAGGAACGGTGACCACCCTCGTAGTCCTGCAGAGCCCTGGAGCAGGGATGCACCCAGGGATATGGCTGCAGCTGCTGGATGGGCCCCATGATATGGTACCTGGAGCAGTGTCGTGCACATGTGTTTGCAGCGCATGGAGCAGTGCTGATCTTGGGAAGTGGCATGGCTGAGCTTTGGGATTAAATCTTTGACTCTTGAGTTTCTAACCTGGGGTAAAGAACACCTAAATACTGGAGTTTTCCTTCAATTCCTTCAATTTCCTTCCACAAATAGGAACTGTGCCCAGTCCTTCTGCTGCAGCCCCTGCTTTAATTGCACAGCTCGTCCATTCTGCTGCTCTGGTATAAATAGAGGCTCCTTCATCCATGAAGGGTGATTATCTTTTATGAGTGTGAAGGATCTATAACTCTTGAGGTGCAATGGAAAGAAAGTGAGGAGAGATGGGGAGTCACTGCATGGATCGGATGCTCTGTTCTGTGTAGGGCAAAGTGTTGGGTTTCAGCTAAAACCGAGATTTTCAGAAGTAAGGATGAGATACAGGTGCACTTCACACCAACTGGCAAAGCTTTCCCTGAGACTGGTCACCCTGCAGGTCATCCTGGGCTGCTGCTCTTGGCTGATGCTTTGGAGGGATGACTCCCCACTACAGGTCAAGGTGTTCAGCTGTGTCAGAGCACCTGGGCACCTGTCTGCCAGCATCACCAGCCTGGATTGAATCCCTCCAGCTTGCTGCTGCTTGCCGTTGCCTGGGTTTGGGTGCTCTTTGTTCCTGCAGGGTGCTGGTGGAGGCACCTCCTGCTGCTCTCCAGGAGGTTTCCCTCACTATTGGCTTTGCCACATGCCCAGCCCTTGGAGGTCTGTGTGTTCCCGCACCCCTGAGCAGGGCGTGTTAAGTCAAGTGGGGCCTTGCAGCTGTGTCTGCCCATGATGGGGCCCTGGCACAGAGCAGTGATTGAATTGCCTCACACTAACAGGGTAGAGATGTGTGGGGAGTACTCTGGGATGGGGTCTGTGGGCAGGGACAGCAGGAGGGGCAGCATTTGCTGGCAGAGCCCTTTTCTGTACCCAGGGCATGCTCCACAGCTCTGTTCAGGCTGTAGCAGTCAAGAGCTTCCTCCCAGTAAAACTTTACAGCTCCACAGAGCTCAGCCAGACAGCTGCCAGCAGATCCTTCTGGAAAACTGATGACAGTCTGTCTTTCCCTGAACACCTTCTGATTCCCTCCCGAGGCACTTGCCTGGCTCAGCTGGTGGGGTTGGGTCCTCCTGCCATGGGGCAGGGAGTGTCTGGTAGATTTTGTGTCGAAAGCTATGTTTGTTTATTTCCGGGTGATTTGGCAATTTTTATGTGGCTGTAAGAGATTAGTTTGTGTGTTGGCAAACCCCTCCTCACATGAAGGCATCAGCAGAGTTTTGAGGGCTGTTGGGAGCTATGCATGTCAGTGTGTGCTGCTGCTCCTTGGGGTGTGACTGTGGAGGATTGTGGGATGTGCACATTTCCTGACAGGAGCAACCCTCTGGACTTTGGGCATATCCTTGGTCTTTGTTAGTCTGCTGGGTGCAAACTTTGCTGATGCTTTGCAGAACCTTTTAACCTTTTTTCCTTTTTTTTTTTTTTTTTTTTTTTGAAGGCTCTAAAGACACATGTGGTTTTATTTCCAGAGCTTTGTTTTCATGCATTGATGTGTGTGTTAAATAAGTGAAATCAGAGAGGTTCCTTGCAATCTAAAGCCTTGTCCAGCCTCAGGAGGAGAGACCAGGACTGCAGCATCATTGAGTCACCATCCATAGTGCCACTCCCGTGCCATCCATGCTGGATGATCAACAGGGACTTGGTAATTCTCTAACAGCTGAATCTGACATTCAGATGTTTTTAACGATCTGGCTGTTTCTCACCATGTCCTAGTGCTGTATTTCATGGGATGTCATTTATCACTCTGTGATGACATCAGGTCTGGAATTATCCTGAACTCCTTGCATGCAGGCGGCTTTGGGTGACCGTATTGGTTAAGCTGAATAATCTCACAGCCTTCTCTTTGTGGCACCCACAGCCCTGCCTGCCTGCCCCGAGACGCTTTGGAAGAGACTCATGTCAAGAGATGGCAGGGATGCATATGCTCTGTCCCTGGGACAGCCAGGGTCGCTCTGGTGGCTGCTCTGACCGGGACTCCAAGTGTCACAAGTTCTGAAATACCTTGATGCCTTTTCGTAAATGTGTGCTCATCTCCCCTGTTTTTACTCAGTGTGTTTTTCTGTTTAGAGAGAGACACAGAAAGGAAGTGAATCATGCCCAGTGAAGAGGAGGTTCATGGAATGCCATCTATTTTGAATAATCTACAGAAAGTCAAAGGAAGTTGTATGTTAAGAGTAATTTAATGAATTTAGGCTGTAGTGCCCTACCTGTTCCAGTCAGATGCTGAATAGGGAGGAACGAAGTGCAATTTGTCAGGCTCTTGGTAACGGCTGTGTTGCCATTAAAAGAATATGATCTTACAAAAGAGGTAGGATGCTAAATCCAGCAGAGTAATTAAGCTACTCATCTAATTGAAAGTTCTATGATTTATTGAGCCATAAACCCCAATTCTTTCCACTTACTGACCAGGACCTACGATATATGCTATTGCCTGATGGATTCTCATTTCCAGCTGGGCAATATGCTTCTTAAAAACAGTGTTAAAAATGTCACTGAGGAAGGCATCCTTCATACTGGGCAAGTGATTTAGCCCTGCCTGAAGTCTGCAGCACATCAGAGGTATTCCTGCAAAGAACCCCAGGATCCCATAATGGATGTGTGCGCTGGCACCTGCGGGAGCAGAGCTCTTCAGGGCAGGAGGTGGTGGCAGAGGGGGTCAGCAGATGGTTTGTAGCGGTCACAGGGGAGATTAAGGTGTTACCATCTGTTCACACAGCAGTTTGTGAGGTACAAGTGTTTCTACTGGTCACCAAAGCCTGGCACCATGCTGGTAGGACAAGAGCAGCGTGCTCCTGGAGGGGTGGATGGGTGCTGGTGATGGCTGCTCCTGGTTGCTCATGGGCAGCATTGCCAGCCTCTTCCCAGGACCAAGGCTGAGCTGCACCAGGAGGGATTGCTTTGCTCTCCTCCCTGTGCCATGCTGCAGTCCCTGGCTCCGGAGAGGTCTGGTCATGGGAGCCCACACAGAGCCCTGATCCCACCATCACCAGGAGCCATCATGGGCTGAGCAGCCAGGATGTCTCTCCTCAGCACCACCTCCACCTTTATCTCTGCTGTTTTGACTCTTCGGCCCTTGCCCTGTTGTTCCCTGGGGTCACCTGTGCCCTCTGCAGCTCCTGGCTCCTCTGGCAGGCTCACAATGATTGATGTCTGAGGATATTTCCAGCCTCTAAATATTTTTAGCTTAGGGGTTTCCTGAGCTGGTTATAGTGTGTGTGTGTCTGGAATTGTAATGACAGATGTTGTTGTTTGGATAGGTGGATGTGAAAGTTGTGTGCTGTTACACATCACTTCTGTGTGACAACACACCTGTGGGTGTCGGGGTCCAGAACAGCTGACACAGTGAATGGGAGAAAATGAAAACAGAGGAGAATTAAAGTAGTTGAGAGTCCTGTGATGATCTGCAATATCCTTCTTTCAGCCATTCATCTGGACAGAAGCCTCTGGAGTTCTGTGCTCCTGATCATAAACGCAATGAACTCGTGAAACCTCAACGTATCCTCGGTCCCCCTGGTTAATGTGGGGCTGCTTCAAGGCTGCTCTTTGTATTACTTTTTCCTGTCAATTAGATATTTCTTAGGCCATCTTTTCTTTAACCTGTACCAATTGTCTTAATTGACTTCCGCCTTAATTGGTAACAAATCATTTCCACTGAGCCCTTGTAATTCCTCTGTATCAATTGGTTCAGCTTGCCGGTAGGAGTATGTGTGAGCTGCTGAGCAGGGCTGTGGGAGCTGGGCAGGAAGTGCTGGTGCCTGTCCCAGCCATGTCTGCACCATCTCCTGTGACTTCCCCAGCCACAGGACTGGGAGGAGCAGTGTGACCTCCCTGTGTCACACCGGTGTCCAGAACCATTACCTGGTGGCCTCTGGCTGATGCCATGGAGATGACTGAGTTCATCCTTGTCACTGTTTTCCCCAGATGCTGCAGTCACACCCAGAGCAGGATAACTTGAAATAATGACAGGGAGAAGGTAGTGCAGTGTATGACAATGTTGGGTGTGATATCCTAATGCACACTGTAAATCAAGGGAAAAGGATCTTGAAAAAACACCCCTCCCTCTGATGTTCTTTTTGGGGGTGTAATTAGCTGTAACTGGAATATTATTTGACCTGTAATGTTGAAAATCATGATTTGTTTTCCTTTGCTTACATATGAATCTCTTTGTGCTAGTTTTAGTTCTGAAAGCTGCAGCTGAACTCCCAGAACACCCAGACAGAAAACCTGGGGCTGCCCATATGCAAGTGGGAAGATCCTTTGTTCCTGAAAGAGGTCCTACTTGGTTGTGATGAACAGGAGGGTTTGGTTCTGAGGTAATGGAGATGTCTGTCCCCAGCACCCAGCCTGCTCTGTAGCAGACATGTCCCTGTGGAGCAGCTTGTCCCTTTGGGATGCTCCCACATGATGTTCAAGAATGAGTGTCTCGCCCCTCGTAGATGTGCAAGGCTCACCAGGTGTGTGAGAAAAAACTGTGTTGTCTCTTCCAAAGGGGATGGAATCCATGGCCCAACTGGTGGTCCCTGGGAGAGCTCCCGTGGCAGCTGCAGCAATTGGGATCATGTGGTGCAGGTGGGAAGAGCCCAGCCCTGTCCCCCTGGTGTGTCCAAGAACCAGCCGCAGGGCAGAGCATGAGCTGCTCTGCAAGGCAGGGGTTACTCACGTCTGGTGCCCTGGCTGAGCTGCTGGTTCCCTATTTATCTCATTTCTGAAGCTATCACGCCCAACTAGCGTGTTTGCACTGGCTGGTGCTGGCAGTGCCTTCCCCGGTGCTGGGGCGTGCGCTGCCACTCGCATTCCCAGCGCTGGTGCAGGATTAGTCATGGTCCTCCAGCATTGCCAGGCATGTTTTGGCGGGATGCAGTGCTCCCCTCCCAGCATCTAAACTCCTCCCTTGGCAGGTGCCCAGTAGGTCAGGAGCTGCCTGGTTCCCTCCTGCCCTGCAGGTAAAGGCAGTGGGACACTGCACTCTGTGGTCCCTGAGTCAAGCGAGATGGAGGGTGCAGGGTGAGTGTGTTTTGTGCTGAGCAGGGTGCTGCCACGGGGAGAAACACCATGCTGTGACCTGGATGAGCAGACCACGCTGTGCCCTGGGAGAGGTCCAAAGCACAAGCACCTTGAAGTGCAGTGCAGGGTACATCCTGGCTCTGGGCTTACCCTAGCAGACCAAGAGCTGTTCAGCAAGGCTGGAGCTGGAAACCTGGAAAACACGGGGCCTTTTCTTTCCCTTTGTCAAAGTACATAACCCCGTCATTGCAGTACCATGGATCTCTTCTCAACCAACTCCACGTTTGTGTGGGAAAGCACGGATGAAGATGATCCTGAATCCTCCAAGGTACAGCCTCCTCTTTGCCATCTGAGGGACTGGCTGGACAGCAGGGTTCTCTGAGCAGCTCCTGGGCTGCTGGGGGTCTGGAGATGTAATTCCACTTGCAGTGGTGGTGACAGACTTGGGACCTGCAGGTGAAAGTGTCCCCAGCTCTTCCAGGGTTGTCCATACCTTGTAGGCAGAACAGAATCATTTGAATGGAATTTGCTGAGAGGATGAGAAATGGCTGACACCTTCCATCTTGCAGAGCTCTCTGCCTCTGAAGCCAGTGAAATTTCTTATATGAGTTGTCCAGATTGCTGCCAACACATCCAATTTCCTTGGAAAATGCTTTGAAAAGAAGTCAGGAAGGACCACCCTGATTAGAGGACTAGCCCTTGACCCACTTTCCATGAGCTCTGCTCTGGCACTCAGCAACCTCCTGACAAAGCATGGATATCCTTTGGAGGGGAAGGGAGGCCTCTCTCCCTGTCGCAGGGATGACTCGTGGTATCAAAATAACTGGCAACAGAAAGGTTTGAGAAAACAATCTCTGTGAAGTATTTTCTCCACCACAGCTGGAGCAGTCCCAGCAGGAGCCTCGCCTCTCAGGAGTCACAGGCAGGGGCAGGGGCCAGACTGGAAGCTGTGTTTCCAGCCAGCAATAATACAGATGGAAATGCCAGGAGCAGCTTTGCAGTCCTGCTGCCATGAGGTGTGATGGAGAGTCCAAAAAGATGAATAATCACCTCTGAAAGGACCACTGAGGCAAAATGGGAAAGATGCAACCCCTGAGAATGCACTGTGGTCCTGCTGGGATGTCCTGCCTTGCCCAGAGCATGTTGGGAGGGTGGGGGGAATTGTGGGACTTGAGCTTGGTGCCTTTGGAGGGACCTACAATTAGCAGAGATGACAGATGAACTTTCTGCTGGGTGCTGAATCACATCACCACTCTGTGACCCCTGGTCATGGTCCTGTATTGCATCCTGCATGTTCTTTCCAAAGCTTAGGAGGAAAGCTGGCACCGTCCTATTTGCAAGACAATCTGTGTGTGCTCTTAAAGAGCTTTCCTGCTTCAGCAGCACTTGAAATCCAAGAGACAATCTGCTCTTGACTTGGCCGAGTAACAAAGCCCATTTCCTTTCTGATTAGCCCTGTTGTTGCTCAGCTTCCCTCCCTTTTCATCCATATCTGATCATGGAAGTCTCTGTCTGAGGCCGTTTTGGTGGTTTGCAGCTTGAAGAAATGTGGTGGATGGCACAGAACTGGGGCAATAATTAGTGTTTGTTATCACCATCTTGCTAAGTATCTGGCAGGTTTCAAAGACCTGCCACATTTTCCTTCAGATGGTGGAAGTGCTCTCCAAGACTTCCCAAAGGATCAGGGCCTTTAGCTGCCGCTGCTGAGGACTGGGGTGGTCAGTGGATGCAGATGGGGATTTGGAACTATCCTCGACCAAAGCCTTGGAGCAGCTCTGCCTGGCTCCTGAGAACAGCCCGAGGGGAGCAGTCGTGTCACACCTCCTTGTGTGCAGCAGACGCTCAGGCGAGGGATCTCAAGTCCTTGGGCTCTGGCTGTAGGCAGTGAGAACAGCTGGACTGCCCCAGGGCAGGGGTCAAACCCAACCTTCTCCTGCGTGGGGCCCTCAGCTCCTCCATGCCCATGGCTCTTCTGGCACAGCGGGCGCTGCGATGCTCCCTGCCATGCTGGGCACCCTGCAGGAGCTGTGTGGCCCCATGGTGTGAGCCAAGGCCTTGGGAGAGCCTGGGACCAGGAACCTGTGTGGGTGGGGTGGGCTCGGCTGGGGTCACCCTTGGTCTTAGCTCCCCTTTAAACCCAGACTTTTGTCTTAGGAGCTAAATGGGGCTTTAGGGGTTGGGATGGGGAGAGTCTTGGAGGGCTAGGGAGCAAACTCTCAATGAAGTGTTGTGTTTTTCCCCTGTCTTAGTCCTAGAAGGGGATTTTCTGGGGCAGATTCTGGCTATCAGCAGACTTGGCATGTATGGAATTACGGCTCCTTCTCATCCCCGAATACAGGGAGTAAAATCCAGCCCCCCATGCTGTGGTCCCTGCACTGCCACTGCTCCTTGGGGGGTGAGGGCTGGCTGCAACTTTGGCTTCACCTGCCTGGTGTGTGCTGCTGCTCTGGGGACCACCAGCCCATGGGTGCCCGCTCAGGCTCCTGACAGCACCAGGCTCAGGTGGTGAGGAGGGGAAGAACCCATGTGCCAGTCCTGTCATAGAAACTGCCTAAAGATGCCCCAGAATTCAATGTACAACACACACTGGGGAGCGAGGGTGTTGTGGCACATCATGGTGTGACAAGGTGGGGTTAGGGACAAGGGGCTTGCAGGAGCCTCACTGCAGCCACCCCACCATGGTCTGCAGCCCAGCCTGGGGATGCTGCAGGAGCAGGATGGTAGAAGCTGCTGATGTAATTGAGGCCTGGGAGAAACAATTCCTGATAAGGTAAGTCCTGACCTGAACTTGTGACCAGTGGTTTCAGTGAGAAGGGAGCAAACCTACTCGGTGGTGTGAGAAACCTCATGGAACTTCCTTGTTTAGTTTTCCCACAGCCCTGTGCTTCCTGCTCTCCCTGGCACTGGAAGTACTGAGATAGCATCGGGGGAGGCCGTGCTGGTGGGATTTCTGTCTGGGTAGGAGCAGGATGTGCCAGCCATCCCCCGGGGCAGTCCCATGAGCATGGAAAGGGCTTGGAAGGCTGCTCTGGAGCCAAGGAGGCTGCCCGCTCCCTGGGGTTATGTTCAGGATCAGATCCTGGCTGTATGATAAACCTGGGTGAGGGGTACAGGATACCTGGGGGGAGGACTGCTGCTCTGGATACAGGAGTTAATTTTCAGGGCGATGCTCCCTGCCCAGAGGGAGGGCATGTAGTGCCTCCCTGGACTGAGATTACTGGAGGGGAAAAGGGTGGGACACGAGTCTGGCTCTTCCTACCCCTCCCCAGGTCATGGGCTGTAAATTGGCGCAGCCTTTCTGGGCATAAGGAAAAATACCAGTTGCCTGCCAAGGAAAACAATAGGTCTTTCCACTGTTGAGCCACGTCCAGACAGTCTGGGCTGGTGTCCAGCCCCGCATTGGCGCTCAGCTCGGCCTCCCCTCGCTGGAGCTTTAATGGGAGGGAAAGGAGAAGCAGCAGAGAGTAATGAAACACAGGAATGTCTGTGACATTCTTCTAAAAAGGAAAAATGTGGAGTTTCCAGTCAAACCAAAAGACTTATTGGGTTCGCTGGGAGGCTAAGTCCAGCTCCTTAGGACAAACTGCTAGATAAGGAAAACAATTTAGTCCCAAGTAATATTCACTTCAGAATGGCACAGGCTCTGCCAAAATCTGTTTTGACTGGACTGTGCTCATTGATTTTCTTCCCAGCTCTTCAGCAAACGTGGTCCTGTTGGTCCCCTCCAGAGAGCTGGATGGTGGTCACTGGCACAGGACCCCCCCCAGAAAAACAGCCTCAGCTGGCCCAGACCCTTTGCCAGAAGCATCAACTGGGCAAAGGTTGGGCTGGGCACCATGGACCAGCAGAAGTGACTGAACAGCACCAGGTCCAGGTGCTGCCTGAGGGAGGGCAAGGGAATGAGCTGGTGTTGCACTGGGGGCCAGAAACGCCTCTGCTGCTCAGGGCCTGCTGCCTTTGACACAGGGTCCTCTGAGTGTCCTGTGTCTCTGCTTGCTACATGGTGGTAGAGCATCTCTCTGGCATCTGTACCAAACATCTGCCCAGTGTTCACCCAGCACTTGCCTGCACTCTCGAACTTGGCACTGCCCGAAGTGTCCCACAGTCCCTGACCCAGCAAGCTGCTACCTTGGCTACCCCAAAACCACAGGAGCTTGGGAACACTGTTGATCCCAAGTAACTGACTAATAATTAGGATTTTATGGCATGCTCACCAGGTTTGTGCAGGGCTCACCATGCTGCTGTGTATTTTATTTGGTATCTCCCTGCTGTTAACTGCTCCAGTGCTCTCTTACCCAGTGCTGTGCTGGAGGGGGGCACGCAGAGTGACCGAGTCCTGTGCCCCAGGGAGATTCCATCTGCTCAGAAAGCAGAGGGCAGCCCGTGAGCAGAAACCTGGAGTTTCTTGCAGGAGCAAAACTTAATTACAGCAATGGCCAAACATCTCACGCACTTTCTCTTGCTGTGTGGAGCTGGGACAGGCAGCTCCTGATGGGTGAAAACATGTGAAGAGTCCAGTATGATCAAATTTTGGGCCTGGTTAGGAAGTGTAGCACAGTTGGTGCTGTGTATTTCAATTTTTTTGAAGATGTTTGACATTTTGCCCAGAGAACCTGTAGGTGATAGCATGTATTATGTGGATTAAAAATTGGCTTAATGACAGATTTCAAAGTCTGGTCAGTAATGGCAGTGTCACTCCCTGTGGTGTTCTCAAGGAACATTCTGACATGATTTAATGTGTGACTTAACAGTGATGATAAAACCCTTTGCTGGTAGTGCCTGCAGATGACATGGAAATTGGTGGTGTTGTCAGCAGCGAGGGCAGAGCTGTGATTCTCGTTGTTCAATGGTCACAAGCCAATGTGATGCATCACCACAGAGCTAAATGCAAGAAATGAGGTGGGGATCCCCAGCCTCTGCAGCCAGGATGCTCCCACAAAGCTCTGAGCCAGCAGCAGCTGTGGGGTGGTGTCAGCTGCCTGTTGACAACGCGGCTCTGGGGGTTTGGTGTGCACCTCCCCACCTCTCGCAGTTGTCCCTCCCTGTCTTGGGCTTTGCCATGGACTTCTGATGTTTTTAGATGAAGCTTCCCAACACAGGTCTGAATTTTGGATTTTATTCCTCTACAAATCTGGCTACTCCTGTGACTCCTTTGCCTATTCAGAGTGGTGGAATTCATAGTCTTTCCCAAGCCTGGACTGTGTACGTGGGTGAAACACTTGCTGTTTGCACTCTCTGTGTGTTCCCCCTGTGCCCCTCAGATGGAGAGGAGGGTCTGAAGCCAGATTCTATCCTCCATCTGAACTGTGCCTTATTGCTTACAGCAGAGTGGAGGGGGGCTGGCTTCAGCTTTAGGGACAGAGAGGAAGATCCAAGCATGACAATATTCCCTCTGAGGGCAATTACTCTCAACAGGCAACAACCACAGCATGAATTCTGGCACCTTAGACCCTACTCTTCCTCCCTGGATTGCTTGGAGGGTTTGTCTGATGCAGAAAGTGAACTCCCTTGTTGGAAGCCAATGTAGCCTCAGCGATAGCTACGGGGATCTCATCAAGCAGGAATTTCTTGGCAGGGGATAGGACCTGTCTGCCATATGGTTTCCATGTTCGGAGCAGAAGGTGATCTGTGGAAGTGGAAGGAAAAAAAATTCTGAACTTCTGTGGTTGATTTTCACTAGAGACTAATTGTTGAGTGCAGCTCCATGGAGGGACTGGGGACAGGGCTGAACCTCTGCCCTGATGGCTCCCATGGTGTTTCTCACAGGAATGCCTCAGGGTCTACTCTGCAGAGCATTCTTATCATCAGGAGGCTTTAGATTTGACAGCTCTGATAGCTGTTTGAAGGGCTGAGACAATAAAAAATAAGACAATAAAATGTAAAACTCTCCAGAGTGTAAAATGTACAAATGATGGTCATGTCCTGCCCAGCTTCAGCTTCCTGCTGCCCCCCTGGGCTGCAGTGGCTGTAGGAGATGCCGCTCCTTCGGCAGCCATTCAAAGGGAGGGCCTTGGCTGGCCTTGGGGGCATGTTGACTTTGGGGCTGCATCTGTCTGAAAAACCTGTTTTCCCCCAGGGTAGGAAAGCTGGGTACAGCCTGTTGTGAGGAGATGCCTTGTAAGATGCCACCTTTGCCTTTCTGGCATCCTGTTCTCCAGCCTGAGGAGGTGGAACATGTGCTGTGACTGCATTAGAGGGTTTTTGCACTCTCTCACTTTTCTCCTAAACCTGGTGTTAAGCCACTAGAGCATAGAATTGTAGAATCATAGAATCAGCCAGGTTGGAAGGGACCTCTGAAATCATCAAGTCCAACCCTTGATCCACTACCACTGTGGTTACTAGACCATGGCACTGAGTGCATGTTCCTAGGGGCATAGTATCTGACTGTTTCACTGGATAGATGAACAAATCTGATCTGCCTCCTATAATGGTTTGTCACAGAGAAGTGCCCATTTACTTAAAATCTGAGCCAGCAGTGAAGTTTATATTATGTCTTAGAAATGCTGGAAGCATGGGAAGGGCTCAGCTAGAATGTCAGGAGTGCTCTGCAGTGGAGGAATGGCTTTGTCCCTCAAGAGGACCAGAGTGTCCACTTGTGGAGGGCAGTGAGAGCTCCTTGGGGAGGGTACAGGCACTGGGGGGCTCTGGGGAGCCCCAGTGTGGAGCTGAGGTTGGGGTACAACCTGCTGCACCCCCCAGGTACCTGGGGGAGAGTGAGGTGGGCCACATATCGTGAGACTGAATTTCAGGACTTGGGCCCAGCAAGATGATCTTCTGCCTGGTTAAAAATTTATCCTACCCTGGGAGGGCCTGGATCACACCCTGCAGCTTCCAACTGGCAGCAACAAAGCAGGATAAATGGCTGAGCAGATGCAGAAGAAAAGTCTCTCTGTGCCTGACAGACAAAGACACTCACTACTCTTGAACAAATATTTAGGCCATTTCGGCTGCCAAAATCATCACAAGGACACATGTTTGCAGCAGAGATGTGATCCATGGTGTCCTCAGACCCGCAGCCCTCGGAAGGCAGATCAGAGCATCACCAGGGCACCAGCTGAGCTGTGTGCCCAGCAGGGACAGGACATGGACCCCTGGGCGGGAGCGATGGTGCTGGGAATGGGATGTCATGGATAGGATTTTATGTGTGAGCCTGGGACTGGCTGCCCTCAGTCTCCCAGTGGTCCGTTGTCTGCACCCATGGGGGTGGTCAAGGTGCTGCTGCTGCGGTGGTGTCACTGTCCCCCCGTGCAGGGCTGTCCGTGCTGAGACAATGTCTGCAGTAGGAGCCAGCAATCACTCACACGGGGTGGCTGCTCAGTGCCTCAAAAAGTGCTCTTGTACCTTGCCCCCATGCCCGGTAAGGAGGCAGAGGGTGACTGAGTCGCCTATTCCCAGTGTCCCACAAGCTGGAGACAGCTCATCTGTCTCGTGCCCCTTCTATGAGTCACCACTCTGTTGGGAAGTTCTTGCTTGTTCTCACCAACAGAAGGTTGTGCCCTGGCGTGTTGCTGTCGTGCTCTGGGGTACCTGCCCCCGATATGGGGTGTGGTGACACCAGAACCTTCCGCAAAAAGAGGAGACCTCCCCTGTCCTTCCTGTGGGCCGAGTGACAACCAAAGTGGCACCGTGTGGTTGTCCTTAAATGTCTCGCTCCCGTTCTGATGGAAATGTTGCTAATCAGCAATGACTAAGGAGAGCCAAGTAAAGAGCAGTTGGTGTATTTGAATTCTTCCAACGTCTTTGCAGTGTTTCTGTAAAGGCACAGAGTGTTTTAAAACATGAAATGTAACATCAAAACAGTAAAAGTAGATCAGAATGTTCTGTCTTGCATTTCAAACAATACCCTGGAAATTTCCAAGTCTTTCCTGTTTGTCCCACTGCTCACTGGACTCCTCTGGTTGCCATCCTTCTGCTGTTTACGATGGCAAAGCTATTTGATTTTTCCGACTCACAGGCATCGATCTGGAGGCATTTAGCATATTTTGCTAAAATAGTCTCTCTCCAAATGTTTCCTAGTGTGCTCAGGCAAAGTGGAAACATTCCGGTTGCTTCCATGGGCTGGGCTGCCTGTCCCCATAGAGGCAGGAGCCCTCCCACTGTCCCCCCGTGTGGGGCAGGCAGAGCCTGCCTGGGCTCATCCCCAGAGGAGCGCTGGGCTCCAGCCAGAGCTCAGCTCCAGTAGTTCCAGCCGGAGACCCAGAAAACCCAGAACCTCTCCTGACTCGAGGTCAGACGAAAGCAGAGTTCCCTCCTTCTGCTCTAGTTCTGGCAGGCAAATTCCATCACTGCAGAAATATTTTGGCAATCAGCAATAATGGAAAAGGAAACGGAGAACCGTCCAGTCCATCAGGAATTCTCTAAACTAGGACACAGCGAGGAGGGTGAGCGGTGGGGCTGGTTGGGGCCCTGGGCAGTGGCTCTCCTGTGGCCACTGGGTGTTCACGGCTTGGGCAGGGCAGTGGCGGGTGATTTCTGCCCACGGGCCGCACGGATGGAAGTGGTTTGTGCTCTAAGTGCTTACAGCAGTGTGGGGTGGTGTGTGTGTATTTTGGTATCTATAAACAAAGCAGCTCAGGAATGCCTTGATACCAAGGTTGTTTTTGGCTTTGGATCAAATACTCAATGTCTAGTTTTCTGCTTTTTCTTTTCTTAAAAAAAAAATAATAATAAAAAAAAATAGTTCAGCTGCTGAAAGCGAGGAAAAGAAAATCTGTGAAGCTTCTCACTCGTGAGGTCTTTGGAAGCAGCAAATCTGGCCGCTCACAGGCAGGGGGAACTGCGCTGCAGGTGGGGGCTCGGCTCCAGGAAAGGGGGCTGTGGGGGCTCCTCTGGCCAGAGACCCTGAGGCCAGGAGAGCTCATCTCCCTGCAGGCACCCAGCCCAGCAACAGGAGAAGTGGGGACAGTTTCAGAGTGAAGGACAGTTTCAGAGCGAAGCCCCCAGACCCTCGGGCTGAGGGCTGGCAGGCTCATTGCTGCTGCCAGCTGAACTGGTCTGAGGGCACTGCACTGTTGGTGCTATTCCCCCAACCTGCCAGGTCCTGGGGAAAGTGGGGCTTCTCCCACTGCTGCCAGCACACCACGGCACTGGCCAGAGGGGGGGCCAGGGGTGCTGCTCCTGCCCTGGGCACTGCTGGGTTCCAGCCTGTGGCATCCCTGGTGGTGCTAGTACTGTCTCTCGACATGGATGTTGTGACACCAGACAATAATATCCACTTCTCTGATTTGAGGAGCTGGATTCTTGTGTTTCATGCTATTTTGGTATTCATTTCAGTTTTTATCATTTTAAGGTTCATGCGTTTCTAATTGTCATGAATACCATGCTAAAATTAATAGTTCTATGGTTGGTTTATTACATTTAGTAAAATTATGGGCATGTAATGTTTGCCAAGAAAAGACGCAGCAGAGACTTTAATCATGTAAAGATGATAATTTAGTTGTTACACTTGTTGAAATGATGGGATTAATTTTTTAAAAGTTTGCAAACTACAGGAGAAATGTAAAACAATAATTTAGTCAGACAAGCCAGCTAGTGAGTGGGTGATCCCCCCAGGCCAGGTAGGAATGCTGCCATCATGGCAGGGAAAGGGGCACCGGACAGTTTTATGGTTCTGGGAGTTGTTGTTATTCAAACCAGACACTCAGACTTTTTTTGATGAACTTGGAAAAGTTCAAAACTGCAGCACTCTCCGTGTCTCACTCCTGCCTGCACGGTTTCTAGGGATGAGCTCATGGGTTCTGCACGGAGAACAAAAAATGATTCACAAATCAAAATCTCTGCATCTCAAGGAAACACTTTGGGTACCAAAAGGAGGCAGCTGATGCTCCAACCCCAGCCCTTTGCTGGTGCCTGTGGCCCACTGGGAGGTGTGTGCTGGGGGTCACCGCTTTCCCTGGTGTGTCAGGCAAGGCACAGGGACACTGTTGGTGCTACTGTGACAGGATGACACTTGACGCCGCTGAGACACGCCCCTGAAATCCTGCTGTGGAACGCACCCCACAGCCTCTCCTTTGGTTTGACTTGCCTCTCCTGGAGCCTACGTGACCTTCTGGAGTGGGAGTGGGCATGGGGAGCCTTGCACAGGGTCCAGTGCTGGAGTTTAAAGCTTGATCTTGGGGGTTTTTCCAGCTTTAATGATTCCACGATTCTGGCTGCACCCAGGTTTGCCTGTCCTACCCTGGGTACAGGTACTGCCATGCATGTGCTGTGGAAATCTGGCCACAGCTTTGGCATCAATTTTGTGGAGCGTTTTCTGGCAGATTGTCAGGAAAGACGAGAGAAATGTAAAAAAAGTCTTGTTTACTATAGATGATGATGTGGCAAAGTAACTCAACAGCCAGTTCGTGTAAGTTTATGACAATAATCATGACTATGTTTTATAAGTGTATAGCAATGTGAGTGGACTCAATTCTGGCTGAATTTAAATAATATGACTTTGTGCAGCAAAGCCTAAATCAAATGGCTGTAATTTATGCTGAAATGTGCTACAGGATGCATTTAGTCACAAGTATGTGCTGATTGTAGCATTGTGCCTGATTTACGGCGTTTTACTTTTTCAGATGAAAATCCCTACCAAAAATAATATTTAGAGGCTCCTTTTATTTACCGAGCCCAGCAGTTTTCTGTGGCACTGTGGCAGAGGATCACTTATCTTCCTCCTCCTCTAGTTCCCAGCAGCCGGCCTGGAGCCTAGGGCTGGACATGGCTCCCGGTCTGTGGGCTGGGAGGAACGATGGAGGTGCGGTGGGAGCAGCTCGGAGCCTGCGTCACCGTCCAGCTTTGATGCAATACGTGTCCATCACATCTGGAGCCCATCTAAGGTTAGTAAGAGTGAAGTGAGTTAAACCATTCCCTCTCTGTCTCCATCAGTGAGCCATGGTGGGTGTCAAAAGTCGGTCAGGGGGAGCGGGATGGACTTTACCCCTCACCCCTGCGGTTTGGTTGGCAACTGATGGGAATGTGGACATGGAAGGCATATGTGGGTGTGTTTAGACTGCGGAGCTGAAGGATTCATGTCTGTGAGCTCTTTCCTGACACGTGAGCGGCTGAGATCCGATCGCCTCTGACATTTGCCAATTTCCTGGGCAGCAGAACGGCCGGCGAGCCCGCGGGACCAGCACGTGGCTCCTGCAGCTTTCAGGTCTCATTAAACTGGACCCTTCACGACTCCTGCTGCAGGGTCAGGGCTGGTCCTAGGAACGGTGCCATCGGCGTCACGCTCCCATCTCTGTCCCAGGCTGCTGCTTTGTGCAGCTCCTCCCGGCAGGACGCTCAAGGGCTCCGCAGCAGTGCCAGCCCCGTGGGTGCTGAGCCCTGTGGGCGCTCCGACAGCCAGCGCTGCTGGGGCTGAGCACGAGGTGCCTTGGTGTGTGCCCAGGCCCGTGCTGGCTCCCAGCAGAGCTGTGGGGACATGCAGAGATCACAGTGTACAGAGGCAAACCAAAGAGGGCACCAGCTGGGGATCTCTGTGCGGGACCCTCACAGAGCCGGTGCTGGGCAAGCGCCCGGTGTGTCCTGACGTGGGGCCCAGGTCTCTCCACTGGTGAGGGGTCAAAGGCTAAACCATTAACAGTGACTGGTCTATGTGTGACCCTCTCCCTGTATCTCGTGTGGGGGGTACAGATGGTGGGTAAGGCTCGGATGGGCAGCTGCAGAGGGACGTTTCCTGATGCGGACGAGTGTGACCCCATGGCCCGAGCAGCGTTCCTTCAGCAGCCATCCTGCCTGGAGCATTTTAATTGGGTGTGACAATGTCCCCAGCACAATCAAGCTGAGAAGCTTCATCTATCATCACTACCGAAGGCAAATGGCAGCCCCTGAGCACCCTTTGCTTCATTTTTTGGAAGGCACAGAACAGACTTCTGTCGTCAGGTGAGTGGGAAGGTTTTGATGATTCTGACCTTGAAGGATTACCTCAAGAAAGTGTCAAATCTCTGGCTGTGCTAGAAAAATATGTAATTCAGAGACTAAAAGAAAGATTCATTTAAAGCATTTGAAATCCCTAAATAAATAATTTCATCTCATAATAGGTCCCAAATCAACCTGGTAGTGTGCACATCCATTCGGAGAGTCAGGATCCACAGTACTCCATCCTGGGTTAAAATTAGTTGTGCTGAAAGTTTATCAGTGATTTATTCTGCAAAGTGACTCCATTTGTAACTCTCCTTCCTGAACGTTTCAGCACCATTGTGTTTGATGATAAGAACTTGTTGTAGCAACCTCTGTCCCTAAACACTTGGAAACTCTTGTTTAAATAAACATGCAACTTGTGAGCAACATGCAGCTCCAATGTGTATCTTATTAAAAGCTGGCAGGAGCAGAGCCTCCCAGCTTTCTTGCCAATATTTGGAATACAGTAGCATTTTTACTCCGTAGTAATAAATTTCTGTAGAATGAAGGACCATAATATTTGCTGTTTTGGGGGGAAACTCTGCTTAGATAGGCGGAGCGATGGAAAATATTCCTAATAGCTAGGACACAGAAAGAAGCAGGTAAATATTTAGGTTGTTAACATTGTGTCTGCCTTTCACAGGGCTCTCACCCTTGAAGGAGGGAGGGAGACATTTCCCAGCTCTTCCAAGGAGAGGCCTCATGGCGAGTCATCCGAAGAGAATCAATTTGAAACTTGCTCAAAACCAGACTGAGAATTTTCTCTCTCCCATCCCCATCCACCCCTCGCCTTTCCCCAACTGCCCCTTCAGCTCATGCTGCCTCTCTTTGACCCAGCTCTCCTTGTAGAAAGGACTCTCCTGCTGTCTTTAAGTTAGTTTTTTCTAATTAATTCACTATTAATTAAGGGGTTCTGATGTTATGATGTGAAAATTAGCTGGCAAACCAGACTGCCATTATCCAGAATTTGCAGAATTAAACTCTGAATTCCAAAATAACTTCTTCATTAATAATTCTGATTTTCCAGACATTACACAGAAACATTGGTGATTAGCAGGAGTGTGATGTGTTCTCATTCATAGTATCCCTAATTAGCAGTAATTTAGTTATTAACTCTGGGGCAAACAAGCAGGGGTGGAACTGGGGGGCGTCAACACAGGAGTGTTTTGCTGCTGGTTTTAGGTCTCGTGCCCCAGGGAAGCTTTGTCTGCCCAGCCCCTGGGTTTGCTCCAGGAAAGTCCCTCTCCTTGTGCAGTGTCAGAGGACAAGCTGCTTACAGGGAGCTGGAGGAGATCGCCCATGGACCCCCATAGCTCCCTGGTGCAGCCGGGAAACACCGGACACGGCCGGTGCTGCTCCCTTGCTCCAGCCCAGCAATGGGGGCTGAGGCATTACCTGCTTCATTCCTAACTCGGCAAGAGTTCAAGTGGGCAGGAAGCTGGCCCTCTGCCTGGGAGAATTTGTCACAAGATTAAGGAATTAATGAGAAAATACAATATATTAAAGAATGAGAGATTTTGCTAACCTTTTACCTTGTCTTTGCCTTAATTGCCTTTAAAAATCACGGGATACAATGAATTGCCATTGATTTTTCTCAATACCTTTTATTTCTGCAGGAGCCCAATAAATGGCAGTGAGAGGTGATGGTTCAAAGGGACTTAGGAGATTGATGAGGTGGGCAGGATCAGAGAGATCACCCTGGGGACCCAGGATCCCTTGGTGATAGCACCATGTGTGTGGCAGAGTGTTGTGGCTCCTCTTCCCTGCCCAGGTGGTCAGCGGAACCCTTTCCTATGGGGTCTGGCACAGAGCAGCCACAGTGCTTGGCTGAACCCGGTCCTGTGGGTTTGGCACGAAGCAGCCATGGCAGAACCTCACCTGTGGCACTGCACGGTGCTGACAGCACACGGTGGAAGGTGGTGCTGGGGCCGGGGATGCTGCTCGCCCTGCAGGTGTGTGTCTTCCTTTGGCTGGCGTGAGGAGCCAGGCAGCCTTCCAGGGCAGGGACTTCTGTTTAAAGCACATTATCTCAGCTTTATTTTTTTGTCCTAAATATGATATTTTGGGCAATGTAACTTCTGGAGCCAGTGCAGGACAGAGCTGGAAGCTCTGCCACCTCTCATGGCCACGTGTGCCGTGCGCCTGCACAGCTGTGGCCCCGCAGGCAGGACAGGGACCTGCTCCAGGCACCGTGGCCATGCAGTGTCCCCTCTGTGGGACTTGGGTTTATCAATCCAGAAATGAACACTGCTGTTATGGCAATGCAGTTCTCATCCTGGAGATTTCCATCCCTCATTGCAGAGGAGTCTTTTCAAAACTTCAAGCAGAGACATGGGATTTGTATCAGGAACGGAGACAGAAAAGCCCTTAGGTCTGATCTCCTGCTTACCAGAGGCCAGATGAGCATGAGGATCCCTCTGGCCTGAACTGTATGATCTCTTATTAGAAAACACCTGGCAGCCTGACTGGCATTGCTGGGAAGGGACAAGGGACGGGGGTAGGAAGGTTCTGAACTGAAGCTCTGTTCCCAGGGCTGGCCGTGCACAGGGGTAGCCCCAGGCATAGAGTAACCTCAGAGTTTATGAACCTCTCAGACAGCACAGCGGCACGTACTCTGCCTGGAGCATGGCTTTCCAGGCAAGGAATAGCTCACATCTTCTGTTCCAGCCAGCAGGAACTTGTGGCTGTGCTCCTTCATATAATATGCCTGGACAGTGTCCAGGCGGGACCAAGCTCCCCATAGGCAGCAGCATCCTTGGAGTCCCCTTGCTTGCTGTGCAGTGCCTGTCCCCCTCTGAGTCAGAGCCTCAGCCTCCTGCCAGCCATTCACAGGGGCTGCTTGGGAAGCCTCAGCCATAATGGGATCATTTCCTTCAAACTGTTTCAGGAGGCATCACCTAGGCAGTCGTATTTCTGTGCAGCATCTGTCAGGCTTCTGCACCTCAGCGAGCTTCAGGCAGGACCATTGATAGTTTCAATAGTGCTTTATTCAGAGACAGGTTAGGATAACTTCCCTCCCTCTGTTCTGCAGATATGATGTAATTTGGACATGTCTGTTGAAGTTTGAATGAAAAAATTATCTTGTGTATATGATGAATATTCTAATTGAGAATAATATTCAATAAAGACCAAGACAGGTGCTTTCTCCTTCCTGGTATTCCTAATTGCTGATGTGTGACTGGAATTTGTATGTCCTCTTAAACATCTTTCCAGCGGTTTCTCAGATTTATTACTGTTTCATACTACTGATCATTTGCATAAAAAGATTTTAAATTAGCCTTTGCGCTGGTATTTGATATAAGGTGGATCTTGCTGCCACATGCAAATTCCACATGCAAAGAAGGCACCAGTCAGGGGGTAACTTAAGTTTTACTCTGACTTTGGTAATGCCTGGGCTTCCTGCACTTGAATGATTTGGAGCTGTCCTGATGTGGTGGTTACTCCTGACACCTTTTTGATGTTCTCAGATCATTAGATGGTTGCAGAAATCCTTCCATGGTCCCCAGCTTCAGTCATTGGAAGCAGGTGAAGGTGTTTTGGAGTGGAGCCAGGACATCAGAAGTCTGGCTAATGGTGCTGCCTTCAGGTGCTGGAGAAGAGACAGACCCAGCTTCAATGTCCATCCTCAGAAGCGTTGACCCAAAAACCTGTCCTGGGAAAGTTTGTCACAGTAGCGGAAGCAGCTGGAGAATGGCAATTGCTTTTAGCAGCCTGGGCTTTGTCTGCCTGCAACTGTTTCCCTCAGCTTTCCACTCCTTCCTGCTAACCTCTGTTCTCTGGGAAATGTCACCATGAAAGCCCATGAATGAGAGGCAGATGTAAGTAATCCTGTCCTGTTTGTCCTCCTCATGGCCCCCCATGCCATCAGACAGCCCTTCTCCATGCTGTTCCTTTCTTGAGCTGTATAACCCTATGGACTGGAGCCTGGCCTCCTTTTCCTTCCTGGCCTCCTTTTCCTCCACCCTCTTGGTTTCCCTTCTGTTTCTGGCTGTTTTCTTCATTTGCAAACCTCGGTTTGTCGTTTTCTCAGGACTCCTCCAGTTCGTTGGGCTGTTGTGCTGACAGTGCAGGGAGCACAGGTCTCCCTGCAGACCACCTGGGAAACAGGAAACATTCTGAACCTCTGGATTAACTGAAATACCATACTTAAGTCCCCCCTGACTTCTCCATTTCCACCTCCTGGTCTGACTCCCTCTGGTCCCAGCAGTCATAATCATGCTCACACACCAAAATGGTTCAAGGTGAGCTGGAGAGCCCTGCATGCCAGAGTAAGTATATCTTCCTCTGAAAAAACCTGGGATGTGCATTCAGGCTCTCATACAAATCTTCCCACTTTGCTGACATTTGATTTGACAAAAGCTTGGCTTCCTGTGGCCCTCAGAAGAGGGGTATGCTCACCAGGCAGCTCCCACTGGCCTTTAACCTGCTCTGGCACACTGGCTCCTTGTTTCTCATTGTCACAATCTCAAATGGGTGGGAAACCTGTGGTTTTGAGTCAAAAGCAGCAGACTCTTTCCAAGAACCATCTCCAGGCTGAAGTTCCCAGAGGCTGCCTGGAGGTGTGGGGGGATGTGCCTGTGTGCCCTGCAGCGGGTGCTGGCTGGGTTCCACGGGCAGAGCTGGCTGGGGTACCCACTCCCTCCCCACACCTTCCTGCCACCCAGAAATACGTTCAGGAGCTGCTATTAGAGCATTCAGAGGAGTTGGGTTCCTTGATCCCGTGTGTATTAAAGGAAACAGAGTGGAGCACAAATCAAACCAAACGTTGCTGTCCTGTGAGGAGTGTGAGAGGGCTGGGGGTGCCGTGGTGCCGGCCCCAGCACGAGGAGATGGCCCTCTTCCCCATTCATGTATTTTGTATTATAAAATGACTGCGGTTGTCATAGCAACATAAAGGGAGCAGATCTCATTACTGAGGCCTGGCCACATTATTTTCTCCAAGGAATTTCTTCTTTTCATTATTTTTCTCCAAAGGTCAGTTATCCTCTGAGGCAGGGTGGGAGATTCTGTGAAAGGTGAAGCATATTCATGGCAGAATTCCCCTGGTGGAATTTACAATCATTTTGCTTTTTTATACTTGTAGAGAGATTTCTTTTAGTATAACATTTTCTTTTAACCCTTTCTGTGGGGGCCTGGCTGCTCTGCACAGCCAGCCAGGCTGGTGACTAAGAGGCTTTGGGCAGGGATGTGCTACAGAAAGCGGAGAATTAATGTCAAATCACTCTTTTATTATCACATAAACCGAGGTGTGTCATGCTGCTTGTGAGCATTTTGCTGACTTTCTGTTTGCTTTTAGCAGCTCCACAATCTGTAGGAACTATTTCGAACTTTGTTCCAAAGCTGTTTCTTCTCTTCTTTCAAAGCTGTCACTGTCAGGTGATCGTGCCGGTGACTGGGGAGCAGCTCTAACTGTCACACTGATCTGGGAGCCAGAGATCACGTGTCCTTATATCATTCATCATGTTGAATATTGGGGAGCTCAGCTTAGCTGTACATGCAGGAAAATAAATGCACAAACAGGGTGTTCCCTGACTGGAGGTGTTTAAGAAACAAGTGGATATGGCACTCAGTAATCTGGTCTAGTTCACAAGGTGGTGATCAGTCACAGGTTGGACTTGATGATCTTGGAGGTCATTTCCAAACTCAGCGATTCCATAATTCTGTGATTGCACCCCTGTGGTGGGGTGTCCATGAGACCACGTAAAAAACATCTCTGGCTCTCCGGTACGTCACTTAGGAGATTGGCAAGGATAAAGAAGTTTTTCCAGCTTTGCAGAATTTTTAAGGATAACTTGTCCTGAGATATGAGAGAGAACTTGGAAACAAAAAAAGAGAGAGTAGCTCTAGATTGTCTTACAAGATGCAGAGCCCTGCATATCTCAGAGTAAGAGGATATATAGACCTTTATGCTGTACAAAATGCTGTTTTTCTGTTCACATGTATTTGTAAATATTTGTGTGATATTAAATAGATAAAGGGTCTGGCATCCTGCTCACACCTGCATCACGTGCTCTGCGTTAATGTCAGAGGGAAGTGATCCCTGGTCTCCATGTGTGGGAGTCTGGCCCACTGAGCTGTACAGCACAGCCTTAAAGAAGTAATTAAGTTGGATATCCTGCTGTTATTTTTAATTTCTTTAATGTAATGTGGGTAAGCCTTACAGTCCTAATATTATACTGATACAGCACGGAAATGTATCATTCCACACTATGAAGAAGAAGAACGTGGAATGAACTCACAGTGAGTGGGAGAGGCTGTGGGGAGCATATGGCTGTCAAGGCTTTGCTCATTAGTGGAAATCTGCCTGAAAATAGGATCACTTTCTGCTATAAACCTCAGTCATGCCAAAAGCCAGGATTTCCCAGAACGTCTCCTTTGTGTGCAGCAGTGCGCCGGAGCGCGTGTTCAGTGGGCTGCCAAGGAGCGGGTCTGGGAAGACAGGAAAGCCTTGTGGTAGAGTGCGGGATGTGCAGAGCCATCTTCCAGGAGCACTGGCTGGACACAGCCAGGGTGATGCTTGGGGCATCAGCTTTTGAAAGATCCCAGGGTCACTGATGAATCCCGTGTTAGAGATGCCTTCCTGAGAACTCCCTTCAAATGTGTCCTTGGCATTGCTCAGAGCAGGGTGGACTCACTGGGAACAGAGTAGGGAGAGAGGCACTTCTGACCCCTCATGGCCTCTCCTTCTCTGTTGTGCCCAGCAGGCTGCATGGAGCGAGGGCCAGGGCAGAGGGGTCAATACCACTGACCCTCTCCAAAGGTGTCTTTTAAAAATTAATCAATCCTTATGAATCCCCAGCTGTAAAAGTAATAACAATGCCGGCCATTTCACAGCCCTTCTCGTCCTGTGCTCACCAGGGTTTAGCACTGTCAGTGCTCTCGGCAGTGGGGGCAGAGCTGGTGTTATTGCACTCGCTGGGACTTCAATTTAGATGTCCATTTTCTGTAAATCACATTTTGCATGCCAAATGAGTGTTTGCATATGCAAATGAGAAGGCATCTAAGTGGCCATGTGTGCTTGCTAATATCTACTTTGCATGTTCGCTGATAGTAACTGTGCCTGGTGAACAGGAGCGTGTGAATTTGTGCGTAACCACCACGGCACGCGCTATGCGGTGGCAGAGGAAACCCAAGAAAATCCAAATGTGCCTTGGTTTAAAATTATTTAGGCAGCCCTGTGTTGTTATTTTACAAACAGATCAACTGAGGACTAGACTGCACCAGCAAGCTTCAGTCAGCGCATGAGAGCACGATGCTCCGTCGGAAAGCCTGGAAAAGCCTGGATTTGTGCTGAGAGCATTCGTTCCAGCCGAGCTTGGGCATTGTGGATGCCGTATGGTCGGGTGGATCTGCCAGGTGATGTTCCGTGCAGCGTTTCACTTCAGTTCCTCACAGGCTGAGCTGCTGCCTGGCTTTAATTGCGGGCTGCAGCAGGTAGATGGTGTCACATCACACGTGCCTCGGAGCGAGCCGGAATGCTTGGAATATCTGATGAACACAGGTTATTATAGGGCTTTTAACTGTGCATTTAGCAGTGGTGGATGTAAAGCTTTTAGCTTGCGCTCCTGTTTATTAATTAATAAAGGGCTCTGTTCCGACATTACTTACGTCCCCCCGTGTCTCGTTGGAGCTGCGAGGCTCAGCGCAAATGATAAGTGGCCCAATGCACTTCTCATGAAATTCACTTAATGCTGGCAGCCGGCCCCGCAGCTGCGTTCCAGGATTCACACTCTGCTCCTCTTTGGCAGGCTCTCCTCCAGGACCCCTTCTTTGCTCAGCTTTTGCAGTTGGCACAGACGAAGGGATGCTGCGACATGGGCAGAGCTGAGGCCAGGGCTGTTCCCTCGAGGCCCGTCCTGTGATCAGCAAGGCTGAGCAAGGCTCTTCTGAGCCATCCTCGCACGTCTACTTCCAGCTTCCTGCAGGGATGGAAGATTTAAAGATTTAAACTGGCACAGAGTGTCCCACAGACATATGGCACAGGGTGCACGTGCCAAGGTAGGACACGAGTCAGAGGCAGCATGGGAGTGGGGCAGTGCCAGGAGCTGTGGTGGCGGGTCGGGCACTGTGCTGGGCAGAGCTCCCAACCTCCATACAAGAGACCTGATGGAGCAGGAGAGTAAAAACAGCGAGAAAGGAAGAGAATCCCTGAACTCTAACCAAAGTGCTGCCAGGTCCCTACATGTTTAATGGTGCTATTTTATCACATGATTTCCCATCCCCATTGTGCCCACCTCTGTCGGTTCTGCTCAGTCCTGGAGGATTCTGCTCTGGGACTGCAGCATCTCTCGACACTGAGGACAGGCACCTGTGTGGGGCTGGAGCTGGAACCCGTGGGGTCCGATCCCACAGACATGGTGGGGGATGTGGTTTCAGTGAATGTGGGCCCCGACACTTCACTTGGCACCACAGGGCCCCTTGTCAGATTTTCGACGTGGTCGAAGTCTGTGGTGTTGAGGACTGGAGCTGAGGGTCCTCCCACATGGTGAGAGGTGCCTATGCAGCTCCTCCAGCAGCAGATGTGGTTGGGATTTGCCTGACTGAGCTGCCGGTGCGAGTGGCTGCTGGTGCTCGGCTCCTTCGCAGCCTCCTCTCTCTTTTTTTTTTTTTTTTTTTAATTTTCCAACTAGCTCGTTGTGGGGTAATAACTCACAACAGAAACATCCTCTTCTGATTAGGATCTGTTCAGTTATTTTTGTATCTTTAGCTCTAATTTGGATGACAAATCCCCCATAGCTGTGATAACAAGAAGGGAAATGGGCACCGATAGTTTAGGCAGGATGAAGTGGTGTGATAATGTGGTGTTTGTGCTTATTGCAAACATGTGCAGAATGGAGAGAGCCTCTTCACCTCCTGCAGCCTCGGCTGCTCCACTCCTGGCTGCCAGAATCAGGGGTGAACCCAGCAGGACCCAGAGGAGCTCCGGGCATTATCCCACAGGAGTGCCCCATCCTCTTCTTGCCTTGTGTGGAAAAGCCTGAAGGCAAGTTTTGTTTTAGAAGTTTGTAGGAGGAATGTTCAGGGCATGGTGCTGTGTCTCCAGATCCTACAGGTGAGGCTGGGGAAGCTGGGGCAGCCAGCTGGTTCCTGCTCCCTGGTGCCAGGGTTTCCTTGGTCCTGGTGTGGAGTTGCTGCTGGAATGGCTGTGCTCTGAGCCTGGTGGCCAGGGCAGGGCTGAGGTGCTTCAGCTGCTTTCCCTTCCTCCTCTCCAGCTGCCACCCTAGGGCCTGTGCAGACTGGGAGAAAGTTCCCGATGCCAAATCCCTGGTCCTGGACTTGGTGGCTCAGCCTGATTTGGCTGTGAATGTGCTGGTCTGGCCCAGGTCAGTGTTTCTCCAAGGTGCAGCCAACACGGAGCAGATGTACCAATAGCAAGGATATTTTTGCCATGGATGTTAAAGGTTTGTTTTCATTAAGCATTCTGGAAACGTTGCTCTTTGTGCCTGAGCATTCGGGTTATGGAGCATCCTGCAAGCTCTGAAATTTGCTTTTTTTATTTAAGTTTTTTCTGACTTGAAAGGCTGGTTTTTATAACAGGTCAATTTCAGCCCATTTGATATTGATATATGAAGATCCTCAGGGATTATTGTAATGCATTTTTCATCCGCTGTGATAGTATCATATAAGGAAAATGGGACTGACTGTTAAGTACAAATTGAAAAAGACATGGTCATTTAAGATAACTCCTTATCTGTATACAAGGAAATGGTATCAGGGAAATAGACCACCAGTTGACAGAAATAAATTTTGCCTCAGGCTCCTCCTCTTCCCCAGCTGCTCAGGGTCCTTTCCCCTTCCCCTTCCTCTTCCCCTTCCCCTTCTCTTTCTCCTTCCCCTTCCCCTTCCCCTTCTTTTATTCAATTACATTTATCATGGAGTCTCTCTGGGCTGGATGTGAACCTGGCTGGGCTCCCCTGGGGGTGGTGGCCCTGACCAGCAGGGGGGAGCCCCAAAGATCCCAGGGATCCTGGGGACCCCTGGTGCCACTGTGACTGTGCCACTGCCAGCCAGTCCTTCCTGGGTGGCATGGCCAGAGCCAACAGGTCTCGCCGGTGTTCTTGGGATGAGCTCCCGAAAGGGACACCTGAATTTATTTGCGTGTGTCTGGATGTGCTGGAGCAAGTGGTGGAGCTCAATGAATGATTTCTTTAGTCAAGTGAGAGCTGTTTGTTTTTATAGCCCTTATAAAAAGAGAGGAAACAAACTCAATAAGCCAAGTCACACTCGATCCAGTCAGAGTTTTTTATTCCTGGCATTTTATCTCAACTAGCTAGTAAGCTATAAATCAGGACTTATGGTGTGAACAGCGTCGGTAGGTCCTGTCTGCGCCCCCCGGAATGACACTACCCTGCCAACACCTTCCTGCAGACGGTCTGGCCTGTCCCTGGCTGGTGGGGTTTGTTGGAGAGTCTTCCTCACAGAGAGCTGCAAAACCCATTTGACTTTATGATGGTTTTGGAGTCTGAGCAGGAAAAGTGTGTTTTTCCAGCTCCTGTGAGGTAATCACAGTGCGATGACATATGCTGCCGTTCCCTGTGCACTGCACACGCTGTGCTGAGCATCAGCTCTGAGCGTGCTTTCTCCTCCTCGGTGATTATTACATCCCGTTTGGGCTCCAGGCGTTCTGACCATCAGCAGAATGAGGGCGATTACAATTTGGCATAAGGCACTGCAGTCAGAAGCCAATGTTTAGAGACAGTGGTATAAGAGAAGTTCCATAATTGGAGCTGGAGGACTGAGTTTGCCAGAGTATCTATTGCTGGCATCATGTCCTTGGCGCTGCACCTATTGGAGCTGCACTTTGGCCCACACCTTGTTTCATACTGAGCCTGCAATTAAAGCACAATCAGTGGTCCCTGTCCAGCCCTGGGATGCAGTTGTGCAGCCCAGATTCCTGTACGTGCCCAAACGGTCTTTGAGGCGTCCGTGGTATAACACACACACTCCCTACCAGTGCCTCTGCCAGGGCTCATGTATGAATTCCGAAGAGAACTTCTCCAGCTTTGATTTAGTGTCAAGGCAGTCCTGGAGCAAAATCCCTGCGCTGACCATGGCACGTCTGTCTGACCTCCAAGGACTTCAGAGCTTCATGTCTCCAGCTCTCGGGTTCCCTTTGTGTTATCCCTGGGCACTCAGTGGCTGTTGCATTTAGCAATGGCTGGTTTTTTATGATTTCCCTGCTGAATTTGTATTTCTGTGTTCTATTTCACAGCAGAGACACTGCAGGACGCACCAGCCACCACAACTCTGAACCAGAGCAATCACTGTTGCTGATGGAAAGGTAGTGAGAGAGGCACATGTGGGGTGCTTGGGAAGGAGGGATGAGTGGCACAGAGGACAGGAACATAGGAGGTATCTTGGCAGCTGGAAAAGTCCTCAGGACATTCCAGCCAAATGCAAATCTGCAGCAGTGATGCAGGAACCACATCCGACTCCAGAGAGGGTCTGTGGGGACTTTAGCCTTTACCTTGGAATTTGGTCTGTGCCAGGGATGCGGCAGATCCTTGTCTGTCCCTGGAGGTGTGAGGTAGGTGTCTGTCCCAGGAAGCTTTGTACTGGGAAGGATGGTGGCACCATGCCTGGGGCCAGTGCAGAGCGCAGCCAGATGTGGGGGAAGCTCCACACTTGGCTGTGGGGAGGAGCCCGTTGGCTTTTTGGAGAAGCATTACCCCAGCATCCCATTTACAGCCCACGCCTCATGGCACTGGGCCTTCCCTGAGCCAGTCGCTTCAGATAACTGACTCAACAGCATGCTTCATAATTAAAATATTATAGCTGGAAATGTTGAATATCTTCCAAGTATGCCAGGAGGCTTCTGTTTGCACGGCTTGGAGCACAGGCTGTCAGGGAAGGCTGGTCAGAGCAGAGACAAATGCATTTATGTTACATATTGCTCCAGCATCTCCAATTCACACAGCCCGTGCTGCTGCTGGCAGCTTGTAATTTCCTTCACACCTAATTGAACTTTGTTTTAAAGTCTTTTGTCTGACTAATGTCCAGAGTGCTCTGACATGGCCGCTTGGCCTTTCACGCCGATTCTCCATCGGTATTTACAATGGGAGGCTTTGGGGAAGGCACCTCGACTGTTGCATGGAGAGAACTGGAAGCCAAAGGGCACAGCTTGAGGGAATGGCTGTGGGGGCCCAAATGTGGCCCCATGGAGTGAGGACAGAGCTGCACTCTGACACCCTGCAAGGACAGTCAGGTAAGGGCTGGATCCTGCAGAAAGCATCCCTGGCACAGCATGGGCAGGGCAGTGGCTCAGCCTGCACCGTGGAGGTGCCACTGGTGGTCCCAGCTGTCTGTGCTCCCACCCCGTGCGTGCTGTGGCTCGAGGACAGGGTCCAGTGCAAGTGTGGGGGCTTTGGTGGGGTCCCCTGTGCCTGGTGCCTCTGCTGTGACCTGAACATCAGCTGGAAACAAAAGCATCTGCAAGGGAACAGCCTGTCTCTCTCTTCAAGGGCTGCTTAAGACTGTACAAGGAGATAAGCAAATTATATGGCCTTAAATATCGGTGGGATCTGTGATTCTCCAGACAGCCATCAAGGCAGGGCTAACAAGGGCACTTTAAACACCGAGTCAAGCATTTCTGCTGCAGAGATCCTTGTCTCAGCCTTCCCCTGGGAGAAGAGCAGACAGCAGGTTTGTTAAAGAGCACTGCTTTAAGTTTTTCAAAGTGAAATTCTTGTTTTTCTGCTATTGCTAAGGAAACTGAACATTTTGTCCCTGCTGGCCCCTGAGCTCCAGCACTTACTGCTGAGGTGGTGCAAAATCAAGCCTAGGCCAAGTGCCCTTCCCTGCACATGCAGAGGGGAGGTGGAATGTTGGAGCATGGCACCGGGCAATGCTCTACCAGCCTGGCACATTCGGTTCAGGATCTGTCCTGTCTGGGATGAGGAGGATCTGGCCAGGGAAAGTGCTGACAGTGGCAGGATCTCTGCCTGGCACAGGGGACCCTGCCCTCCACCCCATGGCCAACACCCCGAGCACGGCTGCCCGTGGTGCTACCCCCACCACCAGGGCCACAGACCTCACCGAGGCTGCAGACTGGGGAGTCAGGGAGGGGATGAAGGTTCTATGGATTGATCAACTGTTCCTTGGGCTGGCAGGAAGGATAATCCTCATTAACACACCCTTTATTGCTGCAGCTCCTCAGGAAAGAGATGGAATTCCAGCATTGAAAAGAAAAGTGCTTTTGAATTAGTAATGTTTGTCTAACACAGAAAGCTCCAGGGCACCTGGGATAGTTCACAAGTGGTGTCTCGTGTTTTGGAGGAGTGGGAAAAAGGGGGTTTCAAAGGCAAAGCCCTCCCCGAGCTGGGTTGGAGTCACAGGGCTGCATGAGCAACGACCTTCTCTGCCGTGTCCCAGGCTGCTCTGACCCTCACCCGGAGCTCATCCTGCCCCTCCAGCGCCAGCAGGCCCTCACCACAGCGTCTGGAATCCACATCATCTCGGCTGCAGCTGTACCGGGAGGATCCCAGTCTTGCTCCAAGTGATTTTCAGAGAGCTGAAGGATATTATTCTCTCTGGCAGACTCATCAATACTTTTAATTAGCTTTTTTTTTTTTTTACCCGGCTTCCATTCCCTTCCTAGATATCAGCCTCTTAACAGATTTGAGTATGTTTTGAGCTGCCATACCCGATGCCATTTAAATCACTTCTCAAGGGCGCTGGGCCAGGGATGTGCAGTGGCAGTTTAAAGGGATTAGAGCCCTTTGTTTTTTCACAAGTGGTTCAATTTACAAAAGATCAGGGTTCAAGACCTGCACACTGTAAAGTGACTTAAAGCCATGAAATCTATTTCTCACTAATTCTAGATTACTCTCTACTTAGGAGCCCAGGGTGCCAAAAATCGTGGTTTTTGTTAAAATGATATGAAATCCCAATGCCAGTCCTTTTAACCACTATTCCATAGTGTACAGTGTCATGCAAATTCCGGACCTATGTGAGCAATTATGGAGCAATGAACATGATCATTTCGATTAAACCAACACGTGTTTTCAAAGATTTTATTTAACGCAGATAACCGTAAAACTTTGTCACTTCGCTTCTCCTCTCGGGCATACGCACAAAGCCTTAAACACCCCACGTATCTCCTTTGTAAAGTCTGAGCATTAATTGCCCACTGCTTATTCAAGCAGAGCCCCCATTGAGGGAAATGGGATTTTGTCTGAATAAAGGCTGCAGAATTGGACCTCTTGTCTGTCGGCGAGAGATAGGCGACCGGTTTGGTTTTAGGGTCTCCCGCTGCAAAACCGGAGCATTAGGGAAGATGGGTTTTCTGTTAAAAAAGTTTTATCTTACTCAGCATCATACTTGTAATTTGAAATGGAGAGAACCGGTGGCCCACGCGATCATGAATAAAGAACAGTGGGAGAAACTGGGTCAGGCTGGCAAGAAGGTAGGAGCTGCCCCGATTGTTTTTCTTCCAGCCATTAGCTTCACAAGAGAATCCTTTTTCTCACTGGACGACTGTACTTTATTTTTCTAAAGCAGTATCCCTCTGACAACCCAAAAGGAATACTGCATCTGCAAATGAATGGTGCCTGCAAAGAGACAACATGAAATTTTTAAAAAGCATGGTAATAAACGCTATTCAAAAAAACACAATCTCTGAAAAACATGGCCTATTGAAATGACAAGCCGAAAATCATTTGCTAAGCACTGAAATGGCCCCTTTTGTCACCCCAATCCTTCTGTTGACAGTTACCTTTCAATCCTACAATTGTGCAGTAAGTACTGATTTTTATTCAATGTTCTATTCACCCTGCGTATTAATGAAAAGAAAAAAACTTGTAAGAATAGCCTTTAATAGGCTGATAGACAAGGCTCCCCTATTCTCCTGCTAGAGCTCCTCTTATCAGCTTCTCACAGTATTGCTGCTCGCTCAATTCTTTCCCATTTCTAAACTTTGCTCACCCATCTGGGCTTGTTCTCAACTGAGATGGAAACATTTTTATTTCACAAGTCTTGCTGACCTTTTCTTCGTCTTCAGGCAGCATTAGGTGAAGCTCTAACCTCAGACCAGCTTTTTTTAAAGCTCAAAAAGCTCGAGCAGATCAGGTCTCAGCTCATCCGAAGGGGACTGGAGGGGTTGTTGCCTGAACACTTCTGAGCTCTCGGGGTGACAGGACAGCAACCACGGTATTGGCAGTGACACAGTCCCCTGCTCACCCGTTTCTCGCTGCCCTGAGCTTGTGTTGGGGTTCTGGGGGCAGAGAAAGGCTGGTCACGCTCCTGGGTCTCACAGGGGCCATTGGCATCACTGTTCCTTGGCCAAAGCAGTGACTTTTATGTACTTGTTGCAATTAGAAAGTGTAAAACAAACACTGAACAGTGTTGTTCTTGTCTGGGAGTATCCAATGCCAATTCTTCCAAGGTTTCTGGGGCAGTAAGGAGCAGCTTTGCCCAAACCTAGCAATTATATTTATTACAATTTACCCCCAAGTTTGTAGCATGTCCCCAACCTGTGACTTCAGACATGTCCCCACTCACTCAGAGCTGGTGGTCATGGTGGCTGGGCTCTGTGCAGAGGTTTGTGGGGGTTTTCCCTTGCCTGGGGCCTCCTCATGGGGGCTGTCCCTCTGTCTGGGCTGCCTGACGTGACCACTGCAGGCTGCAGACCCCTTGGGCAAGCAGGGCTGTGAGGGGCCCTTGGATGGGGCAGTGAGGTCCATGTCTGCTCCCGAGCCTGCTCCCAGATGCGATGCATCGCCCGTGCTCCGGAGGGGAGAAGCCTCCTCCTTCTCCGCATTCCCCACTCATGCAGTTTTTCTTTCCAGTAGGGAAATTCAGCACATAACTATCCAGGACTGCAAAAATGTAAACAGTCTGTGTTACATGTCTTCAAATTACAGCCCCGCTGCTCTACACATGTGCAGCTAATCGAAGCCCTCTGCTCGCGGGGCCCCAGTCCGGGCGAGCGCCAGCAACTGCCTGATGCCCCCTGCCCTAAGTGCCCCCTGCCCTGGATGGTCCCTGTCCTGGGTCCCCCAGCCCCAGCACTTCTCCAGGACCCCCACTGCTGCCATGCCCTTGGCACCCCACTGGAACTTCCACCACCGCGAGCGAGGGCTGCCCGTGGCTGGCCCTGCCGCCCAGCGAATATTAACGAGGAGAAGTCTACTTAGGGATTGTTTGAATAGAGGAAATTGTTTTACATTGTGATGCAATATTTCCACACCGGGGTCTCATTTATGCAGCATATTAAAGTCAACACTCGGCACATCTATCTCCATAAGGAGCCGGGCCCATTATCCCCAGTTACTTTTAAGCAGTCTTTGGCTGAGTCCTGACGTGCCGCTGGTGCCATACATCACGGGGATGCAGTTCCTTAAACTGCAGCTCGTGATTGATAGTTTAACCTTTTTCTCAGAGGTTAATTCGATATATGCTGGTGTAAACTATAAACCACAGCTCCAGCCTGTCGGGAGGACGTAATCTGCATGGCACTCTTATGAGATCTCAGGTGCTGCAGTAATTACAGTCTTCTCCACCTCCTTCTGCCACTTCTCCCTCCTGGCAAGAGGAGGAGGAGAAGGTACTCACCAGCACCTGAGGAGTCCAGGTCTGACCCCGCTGTGGCAGAGGAGGCTGGTGTCCAGATCAAGGAACTCCCTGAGGTCCCTGCTCCCAACAGCTCCCACAGTTGCTCCAGGGTTTTGATAGGCAGGTTGGGATTTTGGCATGTGGGGGGCCTTGGGCCGCTCCCAAGTGCATTCCTTCCTGGAATCTTCATGCTGTTCCTGAGTATGGTGGTAGAGGTGGCGGGGTGAGCAGCACCTGTCTCAGCACAACAGGTCCTTTCATGGAGCTGGCGGGGACGTGAGCCCATGCTGGGCATCCCTGTGGGTGCCCCTAACCTCTGACCCGTGCTGCTGTCACACACCATGAGCGGGCATCACGGGTGGTGCTGGTTCCTGCCACAATGGCCATGGTACCTGTGCCTATGGTGGGAGCCTCACTGCTCTCCCACCCTGTCTCCCCTTCACAGGGGAGCACAATCCCCTCCTGGAGCTTCAGCCTCTCTTGCTTTCTTAATTTCTCTCATTTGTTCTTTTGGTTCCTCAGGAAAGCCAAGGGTTGGAAGGATGTGCTGTCATCAGTTGCTCTTTGGTGGCTCATCCCAGAAGAGCTGTGAGGCCACCAAGCTCCTCTGCTCTGGCAGGTGTGCTGGCACAGCATCCACACCACTCTGGCCCTGTAGGAACCTGGTCATTGGGAAACTCTGTCACTGCTGCCAAGCTGGAGTGAGGTTTGAGGGGTCTGCAGTGGGTTTGGGCGGTCTGCAGCGAGTTTGCCATCAGGCTCTAGTCCTCCCTGCTGTGAGGGTCTCGTGCTGGCTGTCCAGTGGGCGACTGTGTGTGGCACAGCTGTAACCTCCCAGCATTCCCCAGGAATGGCTGTGTGCCGTTCATGCATCTTTTTGGCCTCTGTCCCCAAAGAGTCGTTATTTCCATAGGAAATAACTATTTCTGCACAAGATCAATAAGATTTTGTTGAAAAAAAGGGAGAATTTTAAAGGCTTGGTTTAATTTAATCTATTTCTTTGCAGGACGCTCCCTTTGGTAACAATAGGAATTCGATTCCTGCCAGAGCAGACTCCTTAATTAGACCCCACAAAATGAACAGTAACGTGTCTCTGGGCTGAAATTCTCCCTTTCTGGAGCTTGCAGAAAGGAGGGAGTTTCTAACTCATAATTGCATCTGAATGCAAATGGCTGTGCCAATGTGAATATATTAAAAGCAGCAGCGTCAGCAATCACTGTGAAAAAAAATACATACAAATGAGGCCCCAGCTTATTGCTCCATTTGGATGCTGTGAAATGGCACCTTATTGTGTTATTATAAGATTTCTTGCTTAGTTAACAGAAAATGCTTACAATTAAGTCTGAACTCATTTAGTGCTCAGACTAATTCACATTAGAAAAAGGATGTGACCTCGGCTCCAGATCCCTTTTCTATGGCTCTCGCTGTAAGTGGAGGTGGCGGGTCTAGTGGTGGTGTGTTGGGGAGGAGCAGTCCCATGTTCCCTGTGTCCCTTGTCCTGGCAGTGAGTTGTGCAGGGAGCACAGGGCAGGGTCCCAGGGACATGGCTCACACATGGGCTGGGCACTGCAATGACCCCTGTCCTGCCCGTGAACTGGGGGTGTGAGATGATGTCATGACATGGGCTTTCTGCTTTTTCCATTTGTCTTAAATCCTGACACTCCCATGGTTTGCCCCTGATGTACTGTGCCCTGTTCAGTCACCTGCTGGTCCTGCCTGAGCCCTTGTGCCCAGCCCTGGTCCTGCACTGGGGCTGTCTGAGCAGGGGGCTGCTGCCCACAGAACCCAGCTTTGCTTGCCAGGTGGGTGGTACAGGTGGAGTGGGGATAACAGGAATAGAAAGGGGGGCTGAGTTTCTATTCTGTGACTCTGGGACCTGTCACTCTGCTGTGACTGCTGGTTGCTCCCTGCAAATGACCAAGGTCTGCCCAGATCCACCCTTTGATGGTGAGTGAAAGGGACACTGAACACTCACTTGGAGCAGACAGGTGCTTCTCCCAGGGTATCCAAGTTAGTGGAAACCACTGAATTTCATCTCCTTGCATATCTGCCCTTTTTTATGACATTGAGAAATACCATCCCTGTACCATGTGGGAAGGCTGCAGATAAATGAGGGCAAGTTTGTGTGTGCATCAAACACTGTGATGATGTGTCTTGTAGAACAGCCTCCCTGGTGCAGCACATAAACAGTCTGTCTTCTAGGCACAGCTTTAGACATGGCAACTCTGGCAGGGGCCGTGTTAGGAAGAATGAGAATAATATAAATTTTGGGAAAGAGTTGCACTGTGGGAAATTCAGCAGGCACTGCATGGTGAGGAGCTGGCAGGGTGCTGGCACTTTCCAGGGCCTGGCCATCCTTCATGGCTGCTGGTGGCTCTGGGAGCTGAACTGGGGGTGCCCAGTCTGGTACTTTCATGGCACACTGACATCTGTCTTTCCCTCCCTTCCCCTTCTTCTTTCCCTTCTCCTTCCCATTCCCCTTTCTGACTCTGATCTAGGACTCCTCTCCCAGCCATCCAAGTACCAACCCTTCTCCTGTACAACCAGTACCTGTAGGATGAGGCCTGTGGGTAAATTATTATTGTGACTCTCACTGCACTGTGAAAAACTTTGTGGAGCTGCTGAGTGAAAAGTAAAATTTGCATTTAAATAGAAAATGTTTGGCAGTGTGTAACCCACCGTCTGTGTGTGGCAGGGGTCCCTGGCCATGGTGAAACACCAGCAGCAGCAGCGGTGGGGTCCTGGGAAGCAGAGCTCTCAGCAACTGCACCAGACCCTCCTCTGCGCCTCTGCAGGGTGGGGACTTGGCCCATAATCACTGACTGCTTTAACAGCCCGGCCCAGACCCCTCTTGCTGGGGGCTCACCCCAGGTTGCCTCTGCCCCCAGCCAGCACTGCCCACTCTTTGCCCTCTCTGGGAGCTCCAGGGCTGCATGGAAAACTGGCCAAGGCAGCCAGGGCTGGGCACAGGAGGGAGAAGTGCAAAGAATTTTAGGTGGTCTATAAATTAATTAAGCCCCCTTTAAAGGTTAACGAGGTCCACTCTGTCCGTCATTAAAGTAACTTCATGCATTTAAATTTTAACAGTCAAACCAATTAGCAATAAAAATGTATGAACTGTACTTTATTGGATTCTGGTCAAGCCAGAATTGGTTAAATGTTTGATGTCTAATACATTTTTTCCCCTTCTCTCCATTTTAAACACAACCTGTATTTCCCATGGGTCATGAGAACACTAGTGAGCTCAGGAGTTGGGACACTGGGATGGTGACAGTGGCAGCCAGGGCTGCTCTGACCGAGACCCCTCCTTGCTCCTTGGTCCTCACAGCAGCCTGGCACCCCAATCCATGCTTAGCATCATTGGGAAAACACTTGAAACTCTTAGTAACACCTTTCTGAAAGGAAAACACTTTGGGATTCTTGGTGGCACCTCTCCAAAGGCACCCACTGCTTTGCTGCTGTAGGGACCCCTTGGAGTCCTTTCCCACCTATAGAGGCAGGCAATAAAAATCATCTACACAAGGGACCCAAAATGCCAATGCAGCAAGTTCTAGTCCCAGCAGAAATTACAGGATTACGGCACATCTTGTGTCTGTAACAAGGACCATGTGAAGGGGGTGTTTGCAGGATTGCAGGCTGCCGGCCAGCCCAGCAAAGGGACAGGCTCGGGGGAGCATCGAGGTACCTGATCAGGTAAACACTCAGAGGAGCAGGCACTGACCTCCCTGAGTAGAACAACAGTGGATAAATTCTCTGCACACAGACGTGGTGGTATTTATTTCCCCCAGAGCCTGCAACCAGCAGACTGCACAGGTACTACAGAACCTGAACCTGAAATGGCAGACAGGGATGGCAAAAACCTACCAGGACAGAGCCAGGATCGAGGGGGCTTGCTGCAGGATGGGGTGGGTTTGGTCCCTCTAAAGGGCTGGTACAGAGTCTGTGCTGCCAGGAAACCCGGGATGAGCCTGTCAGGAATAGTGGAATGGGGAAATCTGTTTGATCCTGATCACTGATCAAAATGAAAAATTATGGGCGGGGGGTGGGGGGCAGGAAGAGCGGAGGTTAACGTTCAGCAGAGCTGCTTCAAGGGTCTGCGCCGGAGCCGCAGCTCCGAATACCCCCGAGAGCAGTTGTGGAAACCAGATGTTGAGGGGCAGTCACAGGGGGGAGGGCAAGGGGCTGGTATCTGCTCATAATTACTCTTGATTTTGTGTGATGACATTGAGACTGTAGGCAAACATGAAAGAACACTTGTGGGGACAGCAGTGTTCATGCCGGCCAATGGATTAATAAAGCATGACTGACATGCAGGGAGCAGGAAGGCGCACATGGAAGTGTTTTGTAGGGGGTTTGATGTTCCACAGGCCCACAGAGACCCTTGCCAATGCTGCTGATTGCCCCCCAGCACAGCGATGGGAGCACTATTCTTGGGAAGCTCCCAGCACTTTCACTGCTGTGCTCTAACACCTCCGTGTGACCAGTAACCACTCACTTTGTGCTAAGGGGCTCCTCGGGCACATGAGGAGCCTGGCTCAGGAAGAAGGCCTCAGGTGCAAGACATGGTCTCACTTACCTGTGACAAACTCATGGCAGTCCTGTAGCAGAATGTTCCCAGGGATGCTCTCAGCGGGATGTGCAGGGTGCAGGCACAGGACCAGCACCCATCAAGGCTAGGTGTTACACTGGCATGTCACCCTGGGGATGCCACAGGGTTAACAGGAATCTTGGTAGCTGCTGGTGGCTCCTCTGGCACAGAGGGGTTAGAGGAGCCCGGCAGAGCTGACGTCTGCCAGCTCAGCAGGCCCCAGCCATGTAGAGGGACGGGAGAATCCCACCACCAGGAGAGTCTGGTCTTGAAACCTTTCTCCCCTTAGACACGAGGGAAACTGCAGCTCACTGCAGTGAGCCAGGTCTGTCAGGGGTGGAGTATGCTCCCACGGACTCCAGTGGCAATATTAAAAATGAGATTAATCCTGTTTCTTCAGTCTTTCTGGAAGAAATAAAGATAACAGGGGATCACACAAGCACCACGTTTTCCAGTTTTAGCAGCAGAGCCGTGTTTCTGCAGCTGGATCACATTCTTCTTAGGAACTTCCGTCCCTCCCGCCACCCCCTGGTCAAAAAAGGGGTTTGTGGAAACAGCCCAGAGTGGAGCTGCCCACGAGGTCCCCATTTGCAGTGCCAGTCTGTGGGTGACATGTGGTCAATGCTCATTCAGAGCCTGAACTCGAAAACAGTGAGTTTCACCATTCCCAACACCGGGCCTGCTGTGGGAGATGCTGGTTTCCGACTGGGCTTAATTCACACCACAGACTATTTGGAGCTGCAGCTATGGGGCAGAATCCAGGAGAGCACAGTCAACCTCCTCTCAAAGCAGGTCCCTGACTCAGAAACAGCACATGGATGGTTAACCGTTAACCCATTCCAGTTAAATTGGAGCAATTAACACGTAATCAGATTAACAAGTACTGTATTCTGGATAAAGGAATTTATCCTTTAGCAGTTGCCCAGCGGGTGCACAAAACCTGCACCTCAAGAAACGGGATCAGAACTGCGGGCTGTGGAGGGAGTGCTGGCCCTGGGCAGCCCACCCGCAATGGGGTGCGGGGCAGCAACCACGCTCAAACCTGGCTCCAGGATCATCCCGGCTGCCTCTGAAGTTAGAGCTACTGCTCCTTGCTCCCCTCGGAGAGATGCCAGGTTCCTGGAGGATCCCGGGATCCAAATCTGACCCTTACTGAGGAAGGCCAGCCCCGACCCTACGGGGTTCATCCTATGAGCCCCTGGGGTTCATCCAGCAGGTAGGTTCATACACGCTTCTGGAGAATCATTCCGAGAGCAGGGAATGGGGTTGAGCGAGAGGTGTGGGAAGAGCACAGCAAGGGGGAGTCAGTCACCACCCGCCTCCTGCACTCGCTGCAAACCTGGAGAGAGACTGTTACAAGTTTTAATTTGTAAAACCAGGAGGAAAGGAGCACGTGAATGGAGAGAGCAGGATAGCAGATGGGCAGCAGGGGCTGCCCAGCTTCACAGGCAAATTCCAGGCGCTTCTGGGATTCCTTGCACCAGCAGGGTTTGTTTTGTCAGCGGTTTAGCGTCCTTCCTCTCTCTTCTAACCTCCGTGTTGTGAGAGGTAGCCTTGCTGGGTGCAGGACTGGGAGAGTGCAGAGCCACGTTTCCCATCGCGCCGGCTCTGCCAGCAGCTGCCAGGCTCTCCAACATGCTCACGGGTTGTTTTGCTCCTTCCTCTGCATTCAAACCACCAGCACCAGCCCCGTTCTTAATTACTAACCCAGCTGCAACCTGTGGCTTGGGTCCTGTTAGTTTAACTCGGTGTGGCTGGGAAGGGGTCACCTTTTCCCGCAGGCGGGGGCAGAGCTGCTCTGCAGGACCTGGGCTGTCGGCCAGCCAGCGTGGGGGGCTACCTGAACACCCCCAGGCTCTGCCTTGACACCCACCGAGCCGGGAAGGTCCTGACCACAGCCCTGTGCTCAGTCCCGCGCACCCTGCTCAGCACCTTCCCCCCGGGGCACAGCAGCTCGTGCCGGGGTGTTGGGGTGCACAGGATGTTGCCTTGTGGGGGGATAGAGGAACCCCCCCGAGGGACTGGGAAGCATTGTTGCTGGGATCCCAGACTCACCACTGCATGTCCTGAGCCTCAGGAACTGCTAACTTTCCTGGAGGAATAAACAAAATCCTCAAAGGTTCTTGACGACTTTCACTTTCAGAACCCTGGTCGTTCCTCCCAGGAGAACTGCCTATGAGTGGTGACCCTGATGGATTTGGCTGGCAACTGGCAGGTCCTGGTGACAGCAGAGATCTCAGCTTCCAGGGACACAACTACAGCCCACACTCAGCACCTCTCTCACCTGTGCTGCAGCGCCAAGCTCTGGGGTCTTTTATCCATCCTCACCTAGAGAGCTGAAATCTGCTCAGACCCAAACCACCTTCCAGTGCTTTTGTCACCTGCAGCTGGGTCCAGCCTCAGCTTATTCCAACTGCCACCCAGCTGAACTCTTTTCATGCCCCCCGGGGCAGAACCCTGTCCCCACTCAGCCTTGTCCCTGCTCAGTCCTGCCGTGCTGGCTCCAGGTTCCTCAGCGGTGCCCCCGACAGCCCGTGGAGAGCCCGCGGTGTGTGCATGGTGCAGATCCCCACGGCCCCGGCAGCAGGAGGGTGGTGTGCTGTGTGTGTGCCATGTATGTGCTGTTGTGCAGCATCCCCTGAGAAAAAGGAGCGATGGGGCAGAACCACAACTGACGTTTCGCAGCGAGCGGGGACTCACGGAGGGATCTAGACCCAGCTTTGCCCAGTGCCTGTGGCACTCGTGGGCAGCTGGAGGACGAAGAGCTCACCCCGGTGTGTTTCTATGCATGTGTCTGCAGCAGGGGTGGCTGGGCCAGCAGTGAATGGCCTCTCTCCAGAGCAGTAATGCTCGATGCAGGATTGTTTTCTCTAGGCAAGGATTATCACAGCGATCTGGGCAGCCAGTGCAGCTCCAATCCCATTACTCCATTAGCATGGGCGTTATAAGGTGACACTCTGCATCTGCTTGACAAAACACAGCTTCAGACTCTGCGCTGAGCATTTTAACCAAAAGGAACCCAGTTTTCACTTGGAGAGGATTTGCTATTATTATTGGCCTGTAGTTGCTTAGAAATAAACAGCAATAAAGACTTTGCCAATTTACTCTCAGAATGTTCTCATTTGAAACACGCCATGCAGAAAAATATTAACAAAGTAAACTCCCAGCTTAGAAAAGACTAAAGAGAACTTTTTTTGGAGTGTCAATGTTTATGGAAGTGTTTTCTGAAGAAGCTGCAGATTGAATTGAGCAGCTGTTGGTGCCGTGTTGCCCAGGGCAAGGCACTAGGGATGGCCCAAGGGTAGAGGGGTGGCAGAGCCCTGCCTCACTGGGGAGGCAGGGAACACTGGTGGGCAGCAGCTTTAGGAATGGTGTACACCTCACTGCTGGGCTTGCAGACAGACCCTGTTGGTTCCTGTGATCCCCCAGCAGCCCCCTGCCATCCTCCAGGAGCCATCTCCTCTTTCTCCTCTTACATCCCCTCATTGTGTACTGGCACCCTGCAAGCTGTGCCTTCCAGCTCTCAGGCATCGGTGTGCAAGATAAGAAGGACACCGGTGCCTTGACACCAGCCCTAGCAGGGTTGAGTTGCATGTATGATAAGCCCCAACTCGTGCAAGGGGACATGTGGGGCTTCTGGTGGGATGGGTGCTGTCAGCAGGGCTGGATTTGCCTAGTGTGGTGATCAACAGAGCCCAGAATATCCTGCTTTTCCTGAATTTTCCTCAAACAGTTGCAGAAGTTGGGACCTAGATATACCTGTGAGAACAGATACAGTTCAGGATGGATCATTTACCAAAGAGCTGTGGTTTAGGGGAAAATGATTAAGGATTATGTGGCCAAATGTCTCCATCGTGAGGTATTCACTTGGGAGGGGACATACAGCCCGTCCTGTCACTGGGTGCCTATAAAAGGGCAGTTTCTCCTGATGGAATGACTCTCAGGAACAGAGAAAAGCCCCACTCCATTGCTCCCCTTTCTCAACTTGGCACGCCTCAGTCCAGTGCCCACCTGGGAAGGGTGAACATGATAAGGCGTAAAAACCTGAACTAAAGCTTAGCCCTGAGTTTGCAATGGAGTTATTCAGCATTATTTGCTTGTAAATTGTTCCTGTGGTGAGATTTAGTAAAAAACTGAAGGGTCTTTTGGCAGTGGGAGAGTATGAGGCTGTTGTACTGGTACACAGACATTTTCCTGTTTTGCCCGTGTTCCTGCTGCCTTGGAGACCATGTCCTGTTCATCAGGGTGTATGTACACAGGTGCCAGTGAGGTTTGGGCTTTTCTAGCCTCCTGTCCCTGGGCACTTCGCTGCAAAGGTGGCAGAGGAGTCCCTGGCCTGGCAAGGAGAAGTGGGGTCCCTGGTCTGTCCTCGGTGGCAGGAGGGGAGGATTAGTGTCTCACCGGGGGCTGAAGGCTTCCTCACTCTTGCTTTCCAGCACTGCAGGAGTGGTGGTGAATTCCTGCTTTTCAGGGCAAGATGCTGTGAAATGCCCTAGTCCTGCTGCCTGACTGCCATGGGAGCCCCTGATGCCCTGTCCTGGCCTCAGGGGTGGTGACTGGTGACCAGCAGCCTCAGGGATGGCTGGGGGGTGATCCGGTTGCCTTTGGTGGCACTGCAGCTGCCCTCACTGGCACTGTGGCTGGCTGAGGATGCCAGATTGCTGCTTCCACTGAAGCAAATTCCACGTCACCAGGAGCTGAGCGCAGCGAGGGGCTGGCAGGTCATTCACTGTGGGCATTTCCAACAACAAATGAGCTCCAGCGAGCACTCATGAGGATGGGGAGCGCAGGGAGAGCTCACTGAGCGGAAGCCTAGTTTTGAATTTGCCCAAATATTGGTCCTTGTGTCAGGACAGAGGTCATTGGGAGGGGGGAGCACACAGGCCAGTGTTTCACTGGAGCAATGGAGACGTCTTCCTTTAGCACTCTGATCACATACACAGCCTTCACGCTGCTGCTGGCAGCTGAGTGCCTTTGTGTCCCTGTGCCCACGCTGCTGAGTGTCAGAGCCGTCACTGATGCCATGGTTCCCACCTTGCACACTTTGGGGGGCCTTCTCCCCCTCCGTGGTGCTGTCCCTGAAGAGCACAGTGAGGTGCCCTGCCTCAGGTGGGGATTCATGGATGTATGAGTCCATGAATCCTCCAACATTTAAGGCCGTGCCTGGCTCCCCAACCCAGCACAGGCACTGCAGACCCACCACCTCCCCTTTCTGAGGGAGGAAGCAAAATCTGTGTCTGAGCACAGACTGACAGACTTTTCAGGAAAGATTGCACCTCTGGGATTTATGGAATAAGCGCTGTAGCAGGTTGCAGCATTTATGCACTGGTCGTGTCAGGCCAAGTGGGACATGCTGCCCCTGCTGACTGCTGGGCTGGTTGCCACTGGGAATCTCGCATCCGGGTTGCAGACACACTTGGGACTCCCCTGTTTGTACTAACAACACAATGAAAGCTGAGCTGGAGTCTGGCGATGCACACAGGCAGCACTCCTGCGGGGCTGGAAGGGGTCGGCCGGGGCTGGCAGCAGCTCTTCCCATGGTGCCGACTGGCAGGTCGTACCGGTGTGCAGGGACACCCAGCCTGTGCCTCCACTGCAGACCATCTCTGTCCTGCCCTTTTTCCTCCTATGTGTAGGAGCAAGGAGCTGATCTTGGGATGCTGCAAGGTCTGAAGGAACTGTGAAGTTGCAGAACCAGACATTGTTGCTTTCCAGGGGAACAGTGCAATGGTGTGGACAGGAGGGAAGGGGTCAAGAGCCAACAAATCTCCAGTGTGTGGGACAAGGCACTGCCTTGGGGCTGCTCTGCTTGGCTGGACTCTCCTGGGAGACTTAGTCTGCATGGAGATCCTTGGACTACTCCTGACTCCATGGATGGGCTGTTACATGGGATCCTCCCATCTTAGGCACTGTCAGGGTGGGACTTACGCGCTGTCACTAGGTTCATATAAAATGTGATGGATCTTACTGTAATCCTTGGAGCCCACATAAAAAGATACTCTCTAGATATCTATAAAACATGCTGGGATTTGCAATTAAAATGCCTGGGTGGTGACTGTGCCTACAGCCAGCCTTCTCTTCCTCCCTCCCTCCTTTCCTCCCTCCCTCTCCAGTTCAGAGCAGCTCCATGTAAACCCTATTTTGCAATCACTGTTTAAATAACAAGCTGCCTTCAAAGGAATATATTTAGAACAGAGGGTCCCCCCCATAAGCGCGCTCGGAGCATTTGAGTGATTTCAGCTGGTTTGGCGAGCACTCCCTGTGATATCATGGGCCGACCATTTCTTTGTGGATCTGTGAGCTCAGGCTCTGAAGGGCTCACAGCTCTGCAGCTCCCGCAGTGCCACCAACAGCATTCCCAGCCACGTGTGGGCCTGGCTGAGTGTGATGGATGTGTGTGGTGGGGGGCACAACTGCCAGCCCATCACAGGCTGGCAGAAGGTGAGCAGTGTCCAAGGCTGGTCATCCCCAGTGCTCCTGGCCGAAGTGGAGGAGTTGGCTATGCTTTCATGGCCTTAGGTGGCCAGTTACCATGGGCCCAGACCTGATGTGTTCCCTGTTAGTGCACGTGTGTGACTTTGACACTTTACCAAGGAGTCTCCGTGAGTCAGAGGGCGGGTTGGCTCAGTTAAACACCACAGTCTTCCCTGGAGGAGTGCATTCACCCTTCTCACACAGGCAACAGCTCTGACTTGTTCCTGCAGCAGGCAAAGGCTGGAAGAATTTGCTGAATGTCAAACAAATACTGATTTTTTCATTTTACAGTGAACTCCCCCTCGCCCTGCCAGCCAGGTGCCTCTGGCACACCAGCCAGGTGACTCTGGCACTGACAGCTGCCCTTGCCTCGGGAGCAGCCCCCCTGGCTCCTTCTTCGTGGTACAAAGCCAGTTCCTCTCATTATCTGCTGGCTGCAGATGTTCACAAAGCTGTGAACTAGATGCTCCAGCACTGAGTGTTTTAGGCGAGGTCTTGTTCAAATATCTGTGAATTTTTCAGCAAAAACAAAGTACCAGTTTATGGGCAAAGGGACACGGGAACCATTTGCTCTCGTGTTACAGACAGCCCCCTTCTGATGCGGCCAGCCCCAGGGACTGAGCAGTGGAGGCTTTGTGGCAGGAGGCAGAGAAGGGCTTGGCAGAGCCTCACAGGAGAGAGGGGAGAGCCATCGAGGAGCCTGGGGTCCCTCACCTCCGAGGATCACCTGCAAGGGTGTTCCTGACAAGGGCCCCATTGTTCCACGAAGGACTCACCCGAGGAGCAGGACAGCTCCTGGTGTCTGTAATTAGCAACAGGAGCTCGGCCGTGCTCGTCCTCCCTAAGGCAGCTTGGTCATGTCTCTGCAGCTCTCTGCATTTTTTGCCCAGGTGGTGAAGCTTAGGGGGGTGGTACAGAGGGATGGGCTCCACTCCCACCATCCCCTCCTCTCCCACAGGAACGTCTGCTGCAGCTTGCAGCCTGGGGCATGGGGACAGCCCAGGGAATGAGGATAGTCTGGGGCATGGGGACAGCCCAGGGAATGAGGATAGTCTGGGCCATGGGGACAGCCCACCACCTGCAGCCATCCAGACTGTACAGGTGGAGAAAAGACACCGAAAGAACTAAAATGAGCCCCATATTTCTGTGTCCTTGCACAGCTGGCTGTGGTGGAGAACTGGGTTGCTGAAGCTGCAGACCCATTTTTCAGCTGCTGTTGGAGTGTCTGGAGAGAAGGAATTTGTATATTTTCAGTGAGAGATTCCCCTTGGTATTCCCACAAGAATATCTGAGACTATATTTGAATCCAGAGAGCCACGGCTGCTCCCAGCTCTGGGAGTGGAGTGGCAGCTGCAGGTCCCCTGTGCCTGGCAGTGCCCCTGGACTGAACTATGGGCACAAGGGCTTTCAACCAGCTGAGAGAAATGCATGGCTAAACAGTTTTCTTGTGCTTTAAAATGTGTGTTGCTGTCTCATTGGAGCAGTAGGTTTAGAGGTCCTGGGCCCAAAGTTTTTAATCTGTGCTAGTTTGGAGGGTGAGATCCTATTTTCCTGTGTGGGATGCTGTGGGATGCACGTGGTGCTGCCTGAGGTGCCCAAGCAGGGCTGAGCTGGGATGCTCCTAGAGGGCAGTGGGTGGCTCAGAACCCTGGGGGTGGCTCTCCTTGGGCTTTGAAGGACATTTCACTCATATCCTTTGGCTTTGAAGGGCAAAGCTGTGCTGGGCACTGACTGAATGTACCCCTGCCTGCTCCAGGGCACATCTAGCCCTTTGTTCTGGGCACCCAGAATACTCCTATTGCATTAAGCCTAATCACAATAAGACTTACTCCAGCCAGGCTCTTCACTGACTGCTCTGACCCAGCGAAGCGATGCCGTCCCCCGGCCGGGCGGGGACAGTGCCGGTCCCACAGCTCCTCCCGTGCGCGGGTCTGTCCCGAGGCTGCCCCTCCACGGGGCTGCTCCCACACAGCCCAGCTTTCGGAGGCGGGAGGGAGCGGGAGGAGGCAGCTGCTCGCAGGCTCCAGCATATGCTCGCCAAGGCTTTTCTTCCAAATGCTGCTCATGGAGAAACAAAGGGAAGGAGAGAGCCGAGATGTGCAGCAAACGCCTGGATGCAGCCGTCGGCTGTCAGGGCTGTGCTTATCTCTGTCTCCGGTGTTAATTTGAGGCTGTGTCCTCGCCCAGACCCCTCTGTCGTGACTGTTGGGGCAGAACGTGGCACTGACCCGGTGCTGCTGCGCGATGCACACCTCCTACCCTGTCTCCCTGTGGGAGATGCTGCGGGATTTTCACAAACCTTTTGGGACAAAAGATAAAAACAACAAGGAGAAAAACATGTTCGCAACAGAAAATAGGATTCAGAGATGGGGGAGGTTCTGCCAGGCTGTGCCTCTCTCCGTCACCATGCTCAGCCCCCACCAGTTTGCTCTGGAAATGCTGGGAATTGGGGCTGGGGGGTTGGCTGGGAGGGTGCCTGTTCCTGGAAATGCCCAGGAGAACTTTCTCATCACAGTTCTCCAGGTAAAACCCTGTAACTTTATCATCCTCAAATAATTTGAAAGCAGCCCCCTGTCCTCCAGGCACACAAAGAATGGCTTGATCCGTTGCTAACAAAGCCTCTTAAAAGATAAAGAGCAAAATACAAGGCAAGGAGAGCATGCCTGGCAGGCAGACAGGAGCTGGCCAGTATAGGCCAAATTCTTTAGGAGTTGAGTTTCCGTTTGGGCTCAGCTTTCCCGTGGATTCTATACACCTAAAGAAAACAAACCGTAATCCTATCTGGGGCCCAGCACTCTATTTATTTCACCTGGTGAAAAGATCTTGCCAATTCCCCCATGCTGAAACCCAGCAGCTGCCCAGCAAGGGAGCTGGGCCATAAGTGTGTTCTGCATTATGGAAAACTTGATATTAAAATATAAATGTGGTCTTGTGAGGATGTATTCGCACTTGTACTGTGGGAGACATTCTTCCAGGTTTCTCTGCTGTTTCGCTGTGTGATTTGGATCCCACTCGCTGCTGCTTCTCAGCCTCTGGTAATCCCGTTACACAGCCCTAATCCGCAGATTACAAGGGGGGAAGTGCCCGGCCTCCACTCGCCCCTTGCAGCCCCTCCTCTCACCTGTCTTAGGTTTGGAGCTGGGCAGAGGAAGGCACTGATCGCATGGAATTGCTCAGAATGAGGGTCCCCTTCCCTCCCTTTGCCTTCCCCTCGGCTCCGTGTCTTCCTCCCTGATTCCTGTGACGCTGGAGCAGCCAGAGCAGGCAGGGGCGGGCAGGGCTCAGGGCAGGCAGAGCAGGCAGCGGGGCTGTCCTGTGCTGGGGCACAAGTCAAAGGTGGTGGGTGACACCCACGGGTGCAGTCTTGGTGCAGTCACAGCTGCTGCGCCGGGTCCTGCAGGTACAGAACATCCCCCACCCACCCTGTGCCGGGCAGGGTGAGCTTCTGCCTGCAGCCCTGGGGCATCAGGCACCGCCTGCAGCAATGCTCCCACCAGCAACACAAGCGCAATTGTGTTTCTAGCGAGTAAGGAGACAAAAAGCCAAACATTTTCCACTCTCATTTCTCTTTCCTGCGTTTTGTTACTGATACCTCCCTGTGGGCTTTGGGGCTCTGACAGACGAGCTCTGCAACGGATTAAAGGGTTACTGTGCTCAGCTGTCAGAGGTTGCCGTCCCTGAGTGGGATGGTGCAACCAGATCCTGCCTGTGCCCCGTGCACTCCCCCAGCCTGTGCACCAGCCCCTGTGGCTGCTGGTGCAGGGATGGAGCAGGCGCCACGGCCACAGGCTCGACCTTCCCGAGCCTCCCCCTTTACAGCCAGGTTTGCCCTCAATTCCACTTGCCCTTTCAGACATCCAGGGAGGTGACCCTAAAACCAATCCCCTGAGCATGTGCAGGCACAGCTCTGCTGCTCTTGCTGTCTGCCCCACAGCCCGTGGGGGCTCTGCCTGGCTGCTGTGGATGTGGGAAGGGCTGCTGGGAAGTCCAGCACCATTCAGAGCCTCACACAGCATGACTGCTCAAACCCAAGGGCCGGGCCACTGCAGGCTCCTGGTGCGATGCCACCCTATGGACCGTGGCAGCATTCCCTACTCACCCCAGCCCACCCAAACCCCATCCTGCTCTCCAACTGGGGTTTCTAGCTGAGACAGTTCTGTATCCCCTGTAATTGGCAATGTTTGGAAAATAAAAGCTCGAAGTATTTGCAGTATTATCACAATCATTCCAGGCTTTCTGTGCAGATGGATGCTGCTGACAACATCTCCATCAGCTGCTTCCCAGGCTGATAAGTCACCAAATATGAAGGAGGAATGGTGTGGAGATACCATCAGCGTTTCCATGACGCATTAATTCTTAAATATGACCAAAGGGAAGGGACCATTTTCCAGAACTCCCCCTTGCTGCAGCTTTGAGCAGAGTCCTGTGAGGAGCTGTTGGGACTGTTTGTGCTTGGATTCACTTTTGGGCTCACCAGTGACCACCTCAAGCCAAGCCTGCTCCCTGCCAGCCCCAGGCTGCAGCAGGAGAGGGGTTCTGGGGCTGTGGGGAACATTGGTATCAGCCCTGCACAGTGGCATCTCCTCCTCGAGGAGTCCCAAGTGCAGCATGAGTCTGGGGACATGTCACCTCTGTGCCACCTAGGGACAACTGAGTTTAGTGCCATTCTAGGAACAGGAGTCTCCAGTATGAGAGGGGAAAATCAGAAGTTGGATGGGAACACTGGATCTGTTCTTACATGGCCAGAAGGGTTTTTGTCATCTTGGATGATCTGCCCAAGCCTCAACCCTGCACACAGAAGCTGGTAATTTCTGGAGGTCCCCAGAGGTGTGTCCCCTCTGGGGATGGGGTGGGGTTTCCCATGGAGAAGCAGCAGACGGCAGAGGAGCAGGATGCTTCTGGACACTGTGCCATAGTGAACCCAGCACAAATGCCCCAGGAAGGGGCAGGGGACAGTGTGAGGCTGCACCCTCACAGGGCCAGGGAGCTGCAGAGGGTCTGTGGTCAGACACAGTTGTCAGATTAAGCAGTGCTGGGCAAACTATGACTTTTTGAGGAGCAGGAAGAGCTCGCCAGCTGTTTAAATTGTGATGGCTCTCAAATAACAAGATTAGGCAACTGTGGGCTACAGGAAGGATACCAACAATTACCTCCTGATTGGTAAGAGCTGTAATTAAAGTGCAGCGTCTTTCAGGCTCTCAGAGCACTAGTCCGGTCCGTGTGTAGCCATCCCTACATTTGGTTCTCATTTATTTGCCTCACCAACCACAGTGTCTTCTGGATCTTGTCAGGCACGTTCGCTTGGTGCTGGTTGTGGTTGCAGAAGATCTGAGTGTGGGGGCTGCTGTCTCACAGTGTCCTCAGGGTCTGCTGCCAGTGCTACCTTTGAGTGCCAACATGTGCCACCTCCCACCCTGCGTGCCCTCACCTGGGAGCTGCTGGGCTGGCTCACTGGCATGGAGGGCACGATGTGTCCATAACACCTAGTGCTTGAGCTCCCTTCAGACAGGCCTCCCCTCACAGCTGCTCTAGTGCCCTGGTGTGTGGGTGAGCTCAAGAGGAAGACAGAAACCAGCATCTTCTCCCTCTGTAACCCCTTTCCCTGCCAGGATGAGGTGATGCTCTGCCCCTGAGCTGCTTGTACTTGTTGCCTGCTGGCCCCGGAGTACCGAGGAGGAAATCTGTGAGATGGTAAATGCTCATATGCTGTAGATTTGCTCATCTTCTATCTTTGGTGATTCAGTTTATGTTTTAAAATGTAAAAAGGCCTCCTACGTACATGATGTCTCTATTGTATAAAAATATCAACCATGGTATTTCAAAATATCTACCCTTCCAACAGCAACCTCCCTCTGCCAGCCTCAGCCCCCATCCCCACTGTTCATGCTGGCATTCCAGACCAGCCGGAACACCAGGAGTGTGTGGGGACACTGAGAAGTGCTGCTGTCCCTCATCTGTAAATGGATGTTTACTGCACTGACAGTGTGTTGTCTACCAGAGGGTGGTTAACAGCAGTCCCCAAACTGGGTGAGTTAAACCCGGCTGTGATGGAAGGCAGCTGCTGGCACTGATGCTGCTCTGCCTCGTGCTGCAGCCAAGTGATCAGTGTTTTCTAAAGGGAACCATCGATCACCTCTTGTATTTGTTTATCCTCAACAGATGTGCCAGCCTGCTTGTGGGGAGTGGGATCCATGGGCTGGGGAGCCTTTGCTACTGCCCTTGCTCCTTTGCAGGTGGCCTGACTGGGACCGTGATGCATGGGGTCCTTTCTGCACAGGCACCTCTGCACCTCCAAAGGGACTCTGCAGCCAGAGCAGTGGGACACTGACAATTTGTTATTGCTAATTGTGAGCAGTGGTAAAATTTCCTTTTTGGCCAAATGTTGTTCACTGCAGATGCTCCTGCACAGGGGAGGGATGTTTGTGAGAGAGACTCAGAGCTGCATTGCTTGGGAAATGGATCCCCCTGCCTGGGACTGTGAAATGAGGTTTGGGGCCCAAGGTCTGTGCTCTTTCCTCTTGGTTGTGCCCTGGAGCACCTCCAGATGAAGCTGCCCTTGCCATCGTGGCACACAGTCAGCTCAGCACAGGTTGGATGCTCTCTGCTAGAAATGACGAGTATTTCTATCAGAATGTCTTAAGGAGGAAGAAGTGGGTGAAGAAAGAAGTTTTATCTTAACTGAAGTGTTTATGATCAGCTGAGCAGCAGTGCCATGTGGCTGGAAGGGCTGTGGTGGATTTGCTCTGTAGGCACAGAGTCACTGCTCTGCCAGGGAGATATCCAGCTTGCTTGCCTTTTCCGGGAAAGTTTGCTCAGCCGGTGGCTCACGTCACTGGGCTGGGGGGATGCTGCAGCCTTCCCAGCAGTGGTCCCGCCATGGATGGTTAACTATGGAGAAATTAGTCTCTCGGTGGTTCAGTTGTTTCTGATTAACTTAAATACATGCACTGAGTCCAGGCTGCGGAGCAAAGCTGAATTTGTGGCTTGTGCTCATTCCCGTGTGGTCCCAGAGTGGTGGCTGCCAAGCCCCAGTGCTGCCTGCCCAGCATCCCTGCCTTCCTGGGATTCCTGGCTGCCTAGGATCCTTGCCTGCCCAGCATCCCTGCCTGCCCAGGATCCCTGTGTGGTGTACTCTACCTGCCCAGCCAGTGTGGGTGATGGCAGTCAGCAGTGACTCTTGATGGGGGACCCTCAAGAAGGGACCCTCACCAGGGTGCCCTTGTCAGGGTCAGCCTCAGCCCATGCTGAGTGCTTTCAAGGGGCTGGTACATGTTTTTCCAAGATACTGTTTTCTCACGCCATCCTTCAGCTGTCCTTGGGAACGCGGCTGCCAGCGCGCGGAGGAGGGAGCCCACGACGTGCGAACCCACAGAGCGACCCCTATAGTTAAGGTTACATGAGAATTTCTATAGGCTAAAAATTTTCCCAAACATTCACCTGCTGGGCTTAAATTTTCCATGCTTGTTGTTTGCCTGAAGGTGAATTGTTGTCAAGCTTGAGAAAAATTCCTTTGGCTGTGTCTGAGTTATGGGAGAAGAGAAAATACTCTCTTCCCACTGGAAAATCTTTAGCTACTTTTTTCCTCCTTCTCCTTCAGACAGGGCTACAGAAAATAGTCTGGAGTCTGAAAAGCCTCAGAACTTGGCCTGGACAAGTACCTCAGTGGGAAGATTAAAGTGATGGAAAAAAAGGGATAAGAAAACGGGAGACTGGGCAAAGGGGCTGGGGGAGAGCGTAGCTGTCGGAGCATGTTGTGTCTTCCCGTGATTCCTCTCTTTTCTTTTTTTTTGGTGTGTTGCCTCAAGCAGCATCACGAGCTCCATGGTCACAGCACCAGTGTTGTGGATGGAGATGTGGGCCTGGCAGTGCTGGGGCAGGGTGGGCGGACAGGGCTGGTGTTGGCTCCTCACACCCTGAGCACACTGAGAGTCTGTGTCTCTGACCTCCCCCCCTTCTCCAAAACCAGGAATTAATCAGGGACAGAACTCCAGTCTGATATGTACTCTGGGAATTTTCACACTAATAAACTTGTGTGGCTTCTTGTGAAGTTGGTTGTTTGGTATTTTTTTTATGTAATCAAGTTCCAGGCAGGATCTTTGTTGATGGGAAATTGAAGTTGCACCATTAAAGGAAGGGAATACAAAAAGGTGGATTCTTACACAGATTTCTCCTCCTGTTGCTTATAAAGTTTTAAAAAGAGATACATTTTTTCTGGATAAAAGTGCAGTTCAGTAAAGTGGGCCAGACAGCAAATCGTGTATGAGCATGCACATCCTTGCACGTGTTCCCCGGGCTTTGGAAATCTGAAGGATGCGTTTGAGAATGAGGGACCCCCAGAATGCATGGACAGAGGAGTTATGGACTAGGCAGAGGAAATCAGGGTGTTATTCAGAGGGCACCAATGGCTGTGTCCAAAGGCAGGTGCAGGGTGCAGGGTGAGGTTTGACTGCTTTGTTCTTGACTTTTTTGAAGTTATGCAACCAGAGCATCACATTCCTGTCATTTTTGCATCTCATGCTGGCTCCTGCCTTTGGCTGGCAGGTATTTTCTGGAAAAGAGAGGTGATTCCTGCCTTACCCCAGCCTTCCCTGCTCCAGCAGATGTATGTGGTGGCCATGAACACTGGTGGTCGCCCACCTTGTGCGGGGGGTTCTGCAGCCATGTCTGATCCTGCCATGCTCTGATCCAAGCTCCTGGGCAAAACCTGCAGTGAAGGGGCTGCAGGAGTGTGAGGCTGCTGGGACCCTGCTGGAGCCCAGCAGAGCTGTGTCCTCTATGGACACCCTGCCAAGTCCCCCTCTCCCAGAGCTGGGGGTGTTCCTTCCTGCGCCCAGCCCTCCAGATGCTTCTGTGCTGCACTAATCCCTCTTTCAGTGATGAGTTTATCAGTCTCCAGAAGATCTCACTCCGGTATTCCATGGTTTTTAATGTATTTAATGCCGCTCTTCCAGCTGCTCCAAGCATCACAGAGAAAATGAAACAATATCTGGGCAGTGCCCCTTCTCCACGAAGGGAATCCTGGGAGAGGGACAATGTTTGCATTGAGCATCGGTTCCTCGTCGCTGTCTGCTCTTGGAGAGATGATCTGATCCGGCTCTTGAAGTGGTTTGGGCTGGAACAGAACGCGCCTGTGCAGAGAACAGCACAGGGATTTTAGTCACTTCTTGAAATGGGGAAAATTGCCTCATTTTTCAGCACTTGGCCTGCGATCCCACACTTCCCTAGCGCTATGTAGGAATTAGTTCATACTTTTTTGGTGTTTTTGGCCCGAAATGAACGCTCCCAGCCAGAGGAGAGATAATTCCACTTGTGCTGATCCCCCGGGGCACATGCAGGGCTGCAGAAACAGGAAATAGGAAACGTATTACATACCTTTTCCCCTCAATTTTGTTTTCATAATGCATGGAAAATAGCAGAGCTCTGAATTATTTGAAATTTTAGAGTTATTTAATATTTATTTTTGAGAAACAATCTCCCTTTTCAGGGAGGCCTCGTAGTGTCAGAGCAGCCGTCTGGGCAGCTCTAGCTCCAGCTCCAGCTCCAGCTCCATCTCCAGCTCTGGCTCTAGCTCCAGCTGGGACGTGAGGGGCTGGGGGCTGTGTGGCCCCACACGGGGGTCCCTGTTCCCCCTCCAGCAGGCACTGTGGGTGTCACACACCAAGCCTGTGCTGCAGGGCTCTCCTGCTGGCTGGGCTGGGCTGGGCATTCTCTCAGCAGCGCTGCACACACTCACACACGCTCTGGGGTTCCTCCTTGGAACGAGCCATCCATGCAGAGCAGATCCCCGGGCCCTGCGACCTGGCTCCCCACATGTCCCCACACACTAACTGTGTTAACAACTCTTGTGCAGAGCAGCCTGTGAAGCGCAGCTGGATCTGCTGCTGGTGGGCACTGGGGGTTCTGGGCTGACAGGTCTTGGCAGTTTTTCCCCCAATGCTCAGTGACGGGGGAACGAGCCCGTGCTCCTGTCCTTGGGCATCCTCAGCACCCACTAATGTGAGAGCTCCTGGGAAGGTCACCCCAAGGATGCTGCCAGTGGGGACAAGGGGATCCCATGGTGCCCACGGGACCAGCAGGTTGCCATGAGCCCTGCTGGGGGGTGTCTGTCCGCACAGCAGCTGGGGATGAAATCTGCTTTTTGGGGAGGGAGAAGGGAGGACATTTCATTTCAGGGTTTTATTTTCAGTGCTGATTTAAAGCTCCACCTGCCAGTCTGAGGCATTCCTCACTGTGTGGCACATCCCATCTCTGCAGGGCCGGAGGCAGCACTGTGCTCCGAGGACATGCCATGTCCTGGGGCCAGGAGCAAGGGCTGCTCCCTCCCGCTTGTCTCATCCTTTTTTCCCTCTCCCTAGGTATTGCACGAGCCCAGTGGATTCCTGGTTTGTGTTTGCTACAATGGAAATAAAATCAAATGGTGTTTGGAGAACATATAAAAAGCAAAAAAACTAAAGAAAAGAATTAATGAAGAACTCATTATCTCAAACTGATGTTTTGGTTTCTAAATTTCTTCTCAAAAACCAAACTCCCAGATGTGACAATCCATCTAATTACTGCTTGGTCTATGGAGGGGTTTAACTGGCACGTGCTGGGATTTGGACAGTTTCTTATTAGCAGTAGGGAAACTTGGGATTGAAAAAGCCTTGTGTTGGGCTGGTGTATTTCTGGGTGTCAGAGGCTCCTAAGTGCCTTACATTTTGCCAATCCATTCTGCATCTCTCTAATTTTCAGGGCTTTCAACACTTTCTGGCGAGCAAAGCCTGTGGATAACCCGAGTAAATGACTTTTTCCATGAATAGAGATTGGCCAGGGAAAGCTGAGTGATAAACAGAATAATCCTTTTTGTGCTTTTCCCAGCTCCAATCTTCTTTGCACACCAAATAAACACTCTCAAGCTGCTTAGAGCAAAATCTCTAATAGGCTGTGGTGGTGCTTGGGCTGAGCAGGGCTTGGCTCTGTGTCAAACTGAGGGACAGGACAGTGGAATAAAGTCCTAAGAATTTTTTGGGAATTAGTTTACATACCCCCAAGCATAGTGTATTTTGGCACTTGGGCTGCATTACAATATAATCCACTAGCACTCAAAATAGCCTCAAAAATTGCTTTTTTGCTCATTTCTTTGGCTTTTCCCAGAGCCCAGTATGAGGACAGAGATCTCTGTGTATGGGACCTGGGACCTGCTGGGGTTCAGTGGCTGTGAGTGCTGTGTCCCCACCTGGGTCTGGCCCTTGGACACTACTGTCACCTGCCAGCTTGAGGTCTTTGACCCTGATTAGGCTGGAGTTGCCCATCCTTCAGTGGAGGAATCCTGCCCCATCCCTGTCTTGCTCCTGTTCCTGCGGGATGCAGCCCTGCCCTGTCTGCACCACCTTCTCTGTTAACAGGAAGATCCTTTCTCTGGGCCCGTGCCAGGGATGGCCCCGCAATGGGGACAGAGCAGTGCCAAGTCAGGCAGTGGGAGATGCTGACGGGGGAATGGGGGAATCCTTGGCTCTTTCTGTGGTTTCTGTGGCTCACTATATGTCCAGGCTCAGTTTTGGCAGCTGCAGCCCTCCCTTCCTGGGGTCAGCAGGTGGGTGACCAGCAGGGTCCTGCTCTGCTTCCACCTGCCCTCTGCATTCCAGACTCTCCTGGTGTACCCTGTGCACTCTGAAGGTCTGGAGAGGCTTGCCCAGCCCCTGTGTGCTGGCAGGGGAGTTCAGGGCACTGGTGAGGAGCACGGCTGTGTCAATGCATTTCCATATGGCCCTGGCAGTCCAGCACAGCCACAGAGGCTGCTCTGCGTCACCGAGCCTGGCTGCTGTCCCCGGAGCAGTGTGGCTTCACCGTGCAGCCCCTCGGTGGCATTTGGAGACAGTGATGCTATGGCCTTGAGGCAAATGATGGAGGGGGCAGAGGCTGACTCAGCTCCTGCTGCTGCCTGGACATCCAGGAGTCCCGAGGAACCCAACTTTGTGAGTGTAGGGGAGAGCAGGGACCTTGCCCCTGCAGATCAATGCAGCCTTTCTTCTGGGAATGGTTTCCTGCAGCCTTCCAGCATAACCTGTCACTTGTTGGGTTCAGCCTGCTCTGGGAGGTTCATACCCAAACCCTACTGAGGTTACATGCCGAGTGGGGAGGGAGGGAGGTGAATGTGGACTCTGCTGCCGCACAACTCAGTGAACGCTGTGCTCAGGGCTGTCCTCAGTTATCCATTTCTGCAAGAAACAGTGTCTTGCTGCATTGTGCCTGGAGCCTGCTAATTAGCTGTAAGTGATATAATGCGACTGGGATTTCAGCTCAAGCGTGAATGACCTATTCCCAGCTCGCTGTGGTGCTTGGCATGAGCGCTGCTCATGGACAAAGCGTGCTGGGAGGCATCCCCTGCCCTGAGCCCCACAGCCCGGCCCGCTGGCACCAAGCCTGACCTCACAAGCTCTTTGTTGCTGTGTCCCTTGTTCCTGCGGCCCTGATGTGAGCATGGAGCATGAGATCCCCGTTGGCCCCCCGGCCCCAGGCTGGCACTGCTCCTGGGCTGACAGGCCAGGACAAGGCACTCAGATTATACCAAATTTCTTTGCAGCTTCAAAGAGAAAATCGATTCCAGTGCGGGAAAAAGCTTATTTACTGAAGAGACAGGGGCAAGTTGTGTTTTTGGAAAGGCTGTGGTGAGGTCACAGCTGGTGTTCTGGGTCTGGGGTTGATGGAGGGGCTGCTGGTTGCCCTGCTCTGTTCCATGCAGCCAAGCATCTCACCTGAGGCACCCTGACTGCCTGGCTCCACAGGCAACCGAGGCCACAGGACATCCATTCAGCAGGAGAGGAAAAGCAAGATGTGGGGTCTTTGAGAAGGTCATTGCAGATAAGCCCCACAGGAAGCTGGTGGTGCCTTGGGCTCTCTGTTTTCTCCAGATCTCCATGAATCTACCCCAGATTCAAATCAAACCCAGGCTGGCTTTGCCAGAGATACCCAAGGTGCGTCCCTGGGGTTGGCTGAGCACTGGGCTTTGAGGGTGTACATGTGTGATCCTCCCACCCTCCAAAAAACAGGAGAAAAATTCATTTGCAAAAATACACCTGGCAAACTCCACCGCCTAAAGTTAGAAGTGCAATTTGATATCTGAGTGCCAACAGCAGATGAACAACAGGTCACACACAAATATAAATGGCCACATGATTAACACTGGATGAACTTTTAAAATCTGGATGCCAACAGATGCATGATAAAATTTTCCCACAAAGTAAACATGCAGGGATGATTCTTGTGCCAGTCCTCAGTTTCTGCTGCGTATTAAAAAGGCAAGCTAATTGTGGGTAAAAATATTGAGCACCAAATCCTCTTACCGTTGACAGTGCAGTTTCCAAACCTGCCACTGCTCACGAGGATCCTTCCCAAAGCCAGATATTCACGGTATAATAATCTGCTTGGCCAAAATTTCTCACTGTGGCTGCCGTAGGGCCAGTGCCTGGTGCACGCTGCCTGGCTTGCAAGAGGAGCCAGCCCTCTTTGAAGATGCAGAAATCATTTTACTTATTGAAGCAGTGAATGTTAATGATTATTAATTGGAAAAGGCTCTCCAGGGGCCATGTGTGTGTGGGACTAGTGAGTACTTTGCAATTCCAGCATGAAATGAGTTACTCCATAGCATTAGAATGAGCAGAGCTCTCCCCAGCATCCCCAGCAAGTAATTGAATTGTTACTTTGTGGCACCAGCCCTTCCTATTTGCTCTGCCCTGACACTGGGAGCCAGGGACCCTTCACAGTGAACCATTCACCCTGAATTCAACCTGAAATCCAGGTGGAGTGATATATTTTCAGCTCCCTTCTAAAGCAGCTGCAGATTCACTCTGTGTGCCCTGAAACCTTAGAGTCGTTTTACCTCAGAGGGATTTGTGCTGTGGTCATGGTCACACTGGGGCTGGTGGGCAGCAGCAACCCTGAGGGGGGCTGCAGGGAAAGCTCCTGGGGAGCTGAAGTGGTCCCAGGGACGATGACAGAAGTGGCTGCAGCAGCTGATAATGAGAATAACTCTGTACAGATGAATGGTTTTTTATTGCCTCTGCTTTGCAGAGTGTGCAGAATCACCTGCTCAGGGGCCAGTTGAGTCCAGCCCCACGGATGCCAAGCTGTCAGGTACACTGCACATGGAAAGTGGCATGGCCTGATGCAGGACAGGATCATCTGTAGGTGTGGGACTTGGGGAAAACTTGTCTTACAACAGAAATGGTCTCTTTAAGGCATACCTCTGTCCTCTGTGGAAGGGAAGGGAAAACAGGATCGATAAATCAGTGAGGACTTTTAAATTGTGGGGAGAGGTCACAGCCAGAGGGATGATCTGACCTGCTCATCATGCAGAGGGGCTGGTGCTCCTGTAGGGAAGGTGGCTGCCTGGTTACAGAGTGACCTGGGAACCTCCCAGCCCATGCACTGTAAACACAACCTTTATTTTCTGCGGAGAGGAGAAAAGTTGAGACCTGGAGAATTAAATGCCCGATAAAGGGTACCTGTCGGGTCCGTGGTCCTGCTGCCCGTCATGCAGGTGATGTACTGCAATAACACATCACAGAGCGATGGTGTTCGGTGACATGTGGCTGCAATCCGTCACCAGACCAGCCCTGCTCACACTGTACAGCAGCAGAGCTCCGGCAAGTGCCGGTACAGCAGGACTGGCCAGGGCAGAGTGGGCAGGGGCAGCTGGCCAACACCTGGCTTGGTCAGGGACACAGGGGATGGGACTGAGGGTGTTTTGTGGTGCTGTGCTGCATCCTCAGTCCACAGCAGCAATGCAGACCCAGCTCAGTGTCCCTGCCCACCCTGGGGGCCAGGTCCCCACCCCTGTGAGCCAGGGCATCTGGTCCTGGCAGAAGTGAGGAGCCTGTGTCCCTGCTCCCCCTGGTCTTCCCCAGGCCATGGGAGGCATGGCACTGGTGGAGGGAGCAAGTCATTTTGGGATAGCTGGTGGACACACAGCACTGAGCTGGGTCCCCATCCATCACAGGTCACCCAGTGCCCAGCACAGCCCCCACCTCCAGTGCTCACCCTGCAAATCTGACTGGCAGCTGGATGTCAGCCTGGGGATGGTCCTTGGGAGTGACCCACTGTGGGCTGGGTGGGCTGGCTGCCCCACAAGACTGTGCAACTGGCATAGAGGAGTGGCACAGATTGGCACACAGCCCTGATATCACTCCTGGTGGAGGGGCTGGCCACTCCTGGGGCTCATACCAGGCTGTGCAGCCCAGAGCAGGACAGCCACAGGCAGGGGCTGTGTGGTCAGGCAGGACCCCCTCGATCCGCCCCCTGCAGCTCCACTCCTGCACGAAGTTTCCAGCAAGGAGCAACAGGGTGCAGAGGCATGAGCTGTACTTTGTCCCTGCCCATGCAAATGGCAGCTCTCTTGGCTCCTCAGGCCAAAAGGCTGCAAGAAAAGAGGCCTTTTGAGAGCTACGGCAATTTTCCTGGTGAATAGGAGTTGCTGTTCCTGTAACATGAGTTGTTCACACACATGCAGTAATGTCCTGTTTGGGGCTTATGTAATGGGATGGAGGGGCTCCAGCGAGGGACCGACCCCGCGGAGAGGCACTCGCGCCGTCTCGGGCTGGCAGAATGAACCGGACTTTTCCAGGCCCTGCTGAGATGTTCATTTATAACTCCCACCGTCTGGAAGAAACCTTGCCAATCAAAACACACCACGGGTTTTCCAACGGGTTAGGAGCACTCCTCTCAAAGAGGGTTTTTGAGGGGGGCCCAGGATATTTGATAGGAGTTAAGCTGTAAAAATTAGTTTCAGAGCAGTGGGTTGTCTCCTTCCTAGCACGCTTGGCTGGCGGCTGCAGGAGCATTAACCCCTCATGCCCCCACTCCCACCCTGTGCTGGGGGGACACCGTTTCTGCCCTGCTCCTGTGGGCAGGGGCAGCTGTGCCCATGCTGGCTGATGGCGTCGTGGGGATGGTCATGGTTGTGATGTCCTGTCTGTGGCCCCAGCAGTTCTCCCCAGGGTCCCTGATGGGACGTCCTGCTGCATGCCCTGGGGTGTCGCTCTGCAGCAGAGCCCTGCAGAAACACCTTTACCTGTAATTCAGGTAGTGCCAGAGGTGATGGATGTACAAACTGCCACGGCCACATTGGAATGGGCCAACCCAGCCTTCCCCACGGACCTGCACTGAAGGCAAGAAGCCGACCAGCCCTGAGGCTGCACAGTCTCTGCTAGGAAGGCTATGGAGCAGTGAGTGATGGAAGAGGGAGCACAGCAAATGCCATTTCCATCGTTGGGAAGCGTCAGGAACCCTCTTGCTCTTTATCCTCTTCTCACACTCCTCCTTGAGTCCCTCCCAGGCTCACTCAGTCCAGAGGTGAATTTTCCCTTGCAGTTGGCAAAAGCAGGACCTGTAGAGGAAAAGGATCTGGTTTGGAAGAGTCTAAGCACCTGAAACACCTCAGCCTGGCATGGGCGTTCGCAGAATCCCAGAGCCTGTCTTTGAGTTTGGTTGTGAAACAAATGTTCTCTTTGTTTTCTGCTGAATTATAATGAATCACTAGAAACTTGGAACCATTTTAAAGATGAATAAATGACACCTTCTAAGCTCCATGTTTATCTACTATTCTGCTACCAGAGCGATTTCATCGCAGAGCTATCAATGAATTTAATTTACATAATGGTTTATCATATACTTCAATATTTCAAACACACTTCATTAGGCAGCACCACCAGCAGCTCTGCGCTCCCTGATAGTTCCTGCAAACTTTGCTGTGAAATGCAGCCTCTCCACCATTGGCGATGCTTTAAAAAAAGGAGGAAAAAAAGCCTCAAATTCCCCAGAGCTGGGTTCAAGCAGCTTTTCCTGCTCCACTTGCACAGGAGTAGCTGCCCATTGATCAGTGGTGGGGGACAGTGATGTGGGGACAGTGTCGGGGGAGACAGCAGGGGGGGGACAGTGGTGTGGGGTCCATGTGCCACAGTCTCTATCTGTGCATGAAGTTCCAGTGACAGTGAGAGCATGAGCAGCCTGGGATCAGGGATCAGCCACCTCCAGAGAGGAAGGGAGTGTTGTGTTGGCACGGCCAGTGTTCAGTGTGAATGGCAACCAAGGGATGTCTCACTGAAGGAAAGCTATAAACAGGAATTGCTCCAGCTTCCAGAGGGCCTTAGTGGGCAGCTTGGCCATCTCTGGGGGCTGTGCCCCTGCCACAAACATTGGCTGTAGAAGGGAATGGTTGTTTTGTACTGCAAACAAAGTGTCTGCTCACAGGCAGGTGGGGATGTACAGTCCATGCTGTCCATCCAGAGCATCCATCCTGCTTCTGCTGCCTCTGTCTCATGCCTGCTATCCCATCCTGCTCCTGCTGCCCCCTTCCATTCCTGCTGCCCTCATCCTACCCCTGCTGCCCCCATCCTGATCATGCCACAGCCCAGGCTCTCGGCAGTGCCTGGCAAGACACTGCCAGGCTGAGCACTGCCTTTCCCCTGTGAGCGTGTGCAGCATGTGTGTCACATTTCCAATAGCATCCTCTTACATAATTTACAGCAAGGATAACATAAAGGTTATTTTAAAAAATAAAACAACCTCCTTTACATTTATTAAATTTGCTGGAGCATCCCATATGCACCTTTGCAAACTCCAGGATTGCCCACAGGGGTCTGATCTGCATGTCACATTAGGCAGATGGAATATTTTATTTATTCCACCTAGGTTGTAATGGAGAATTTAAACTATTTGCAGCAACATGTTTGTGTTCCAGAAAATGGTGTCGGATGCTGCTGAGTGCCCTGACATGCTCGTGGACCTTAAACACACGAGATTGTTGGGAATGTGGAGCTCAGAGCAGCTACTCCTTGGTGAACATTTTTGCAGCAAAATAAAGCATTTCTAGGGCTGTTAAATATATTTAGTTTTTTGCTCCAGCTCCTATGTTTCTTTGTTAAAAATAGGGGTTTACTTAGAAGAATCTTTGGGTTTAGGTTTATTAATTTTTGCATTAACCTGAATTTCACAGTTTTGACCATTAAAAGCCATTGCAGAGGATGGAAATGAGAAAACTTTAACTATTGAACAGCATGTTCTTGCCTTTTAGTAGCCTGTTAGTGGAGTGTATTAAAGATTCAGCTGCACTCTGATAAGAATCATGAAAGATGTATATGTTTGCATTGTTTTTGGCAAGAAACATCCAAATGATCTGTATTTATTATATAAAATTGATTTTTTTTGGCACGCATGCTATTTTTCATGGATTTTGGCCTTATACCAACACAAACAGGGTGATCTTGAGTAAAGCCATGCATTTCTAAGGCTCTGTTTGGAGAATTTTCAAAAGAATCCAGGGTCATGGATTTGTCTGTGAGTTTCCTCTTGCTACAATGGCAGCCATGGTGGAAACCCACATTTCCAGTGTGGCTGCAAGGTGTCAGTTGCTGTCCAGATTTCGCCAAGGTTTGCAGTTGATCTTTGCAAGGGGAGCTCTGGGTGCTCTGGGAGGCTAGGGAGGGCTGGAAGGGGTGGGTGCTGAGAGTGGGCTCAGGCATGAACAGGAGCTACTTGCTAGTGGTGATACAGAATCCCAGACTGGTTTGGGTTGGAAGGGACCTTAAAGTTCATCTCATTCCATTCCCTGCCACAGGCAGGGACACTGTCCACTAGACCAACCAGGTTGTTCCAAGCCCTGTCCAACCTGGCCTTGAACACTTCTAGGGATGAGGCAGCTACCACCTCATGTCTCAGCTTGCTGCTGCCAAGAGATTCCTCTTCTCTGCAGAAGGATGAATAGCTCTGCCAGAGCTGTGTCCTCCTGGGAGCTGGCCAAGCCAGGGGATTTCTGGCACTAAGACTATCATGGTGGCTCAAGGGAGTCTCAAAGGTTGCTGTGAGAAGGACACTGGCTGGAAGGTTCTTTGGTCTCCTCCCTGAATAGCAGAGGCACCAGCGCCACCAGCTGTGGGCTGAGACCTGTAGAGCAGTTCTGGAAAGGATGGAGCAGTGTCCTTGGTGCCACCAGTGCTGCTGAGTTCTGTGTAAGCCCTCGGTGCAGAGACTGGGAAGCTGCTGGGACCAAGAGGCTCCATAGCACTGGAGGTCAGACCTGGCTGGACGTGCCAGAGCTACCGTGGCCCGGGGTGTCAGGAAGACCTGGTAGGGTCCAAGCTGGAGTCCTGTGGGTTAAAGCTGTGGTTCAGAGCAGAGAAAATGTCAGGGTTTGGCTTGACTGTGGGACAGAGCACATCACTCTGGGGTCTGGCCTGGGGCACCCTGGCCCCAGGGTTTGCCACTGGAGAGCTGCTCTGGCTGCTCCTCCCTGCACGTCGCAGCAGTTCATCCCTGGGCGCGGGACCCGGCTCTGAGCCCACGGCAGCTTCCGCTCGCCGTTCCCAGAGATGTGAGGCTGGAGCCCGCAGCCGCTTCCCCTGCAGATGATGGCTATTTCGGTCCCACAGGTGGTGTTAATATATTCCTCTTCAGACTCCACTTCCTCGCGCAGCCGAGTACAATGTAAATAACGGCTCAGTTGTCATTTAAAAGGGAAGGAGGGAGAAGACTCAAATTGGCAGAAAAACCCAGGCTGAGATTTGAGTTGTGGCATTGATCACAGACATCTCATACTCCTCTGTTAATGTCACTTTATTCCTCCAGCTCCAGAAAGCTGCTGAGGACACGAGGGCTGTCAGAGGGGAAAACCCTGTGGCTTTTAATATCTGAAAGGCCACTGCAGGTACGTGAGGCTGCTGTCCCACCTGGGTCTGCCATAGCCATCCCATCCCCAAAACCAGCAGGCTTCAGCCCAGTGGGATGGAGGTGATGTGGGAGACAGGTGAGTCTATCCAACAGCATCATCAGGGAGCTGCTCTGGGACTTGCTGGAGTTAGGAGGCTTATTCACAACTACTCCACACTTCTGTGCTGGGTGTTAAATGAGCAGTAGCACTTTATGGTGCCCTGTCCCGGTCCTGCCCCTTCTCACCCAAACCCTGAGAGCAGAGTCTGACTGATTTTAACAGAAGCTAATTAGGGGGAAACCCCAGCTGCAGAGGTGGTTTGGGTGGAGGGGACTTGCTCACGCCTCCAGGCAGGGCAGTGAGTGGGTTCCTGACAGTGTCTGGTCGAGGGGCTTGGCATCATCACCCTCAGCCCTGCTCCCTCCAACCAGAGCCCCTCAGCTCCAGACACACCAATGTTAACCTTTTTGAATTTACTTTTCTCTGTGCTTTTGCTTGTTTTTCAAGAAAAGCCAGAGCGAGGGAGTTCTCAGATCGCTCAGGCTTGAGATATGTACTTGTCCACGGGAGTGACCAGAGAAGGGAATGTGAAACTTTGGGAATTTGACTCCTGACACTCACACATGAGAATTGTGATTAAAATCCCACGTCCCTTTGTGTGAAGGTGCTCAGTAAAGGAAAATGTTGCTTAAAAAGCTGACACACCTTCTGCTGTGAGCCTGGGATTCAACCATCCACCCTTTGGGATTTTCTCAGTTAGAGCATGGGGCACACTTTGGGTGGAGATGGTGACCTGACCGCTGGGAGAATCTGGGGACTCTTTGGAAAGGTGCTGTACAGGAAGGTATTGGCTGGGGTGGAGGCCTCGCAGCCTCAGCTTGTTTCTAAACATCCCTTGCGGAAAGGCCTTCTCCTGGAATTCATGACGATAAAAATGTAACTTGTATATCTTGAAAAACTCTGTTAAACCTGGAAAACAGCCCTCCCGGAGACTCTGAGCACTTGCCTTTCAGAACATTGTTTGCGGAGATAAAAATATTTCTGCCACACTTGTCACATGTATTTGAAAAACATATTAATCATTTAAACAAATATTAGCTCCGAAAGCCTATAAATACATTCACTGGGAGGAATATACCCTTTGTTGTAATATTACAATGAAAAATATGCTAATATAGTTGCCTAATTGCTTGTGTTTGAATAACCTCTTTTCTGACAATAAATGTTTGTGGCAGCATCATTCAAACACGAAATGGAGAATCTGGTGCCAGCGCGGATTACGTGTGCCGCTGCCATCGCTCCTGATGGGAAAAGAAAAGTGTCTCTTCCCCCCGTGTCTGGGAGCTGGTGTGGATGGAGAGCAGACGTCACGGTGGATATCATCAGCTTGGCGCTGTTCCCAGGCCCAGCAGCCGAGGATGGGCAGGGATGGGGCACCAGCTGTTGCCTGGGCAGGGGATGCTCTTGGCTCCTCTGCGGGCGCCTGGCGTGCGGGTGAGGTTGTCAGTGCCCTGGGTGAGCAGTGTGAAGCCAGGACCAATGCTGATAGCTGGGGAGATCCAAAACTTCACCGTATTTAACTGGGAAACAGAATCAATGTGAGAGACTGAACAGCAAAGGCTGGACCTTTGCTGTCAGTGGCTGCAGCTGCTTGTTGCCAGCCCCGCTCCATCCAGGGCGTGGGTAACCCGTGAGGGCTGAGCAGTGTGTGCCAGCCCTCACCTCACCATGGAGGAAACTTCCCTCCAGAAGGACTTGGTGTTGGTTTTAAACTTCACTTTTCTCTATTGTTGCCTGAATTCACAGGAGGCTGTTGGATTTACAGAGGAACCTCTGAAGGGTGAAACATGGATAAAGCCTGAGATGAGATCAGGTTTCTGGGGACTAGAGAGGGAACCTGCCCTGAAGCAAAGCACAGGCTTCTCTGAGTGGAGCCTGTTTAAATGTAGTTTCTGCTTGTGGGGATCTCAATGACACCATTCTCCCTCTCCTCATTGGTTGGTCCCATTGGCCTCACTGACACATTAGTGGCTGCTGAGATTTTGGCCAATGAAACTCTTTGCAGCTGAGCCTGAGTGACTCCTGGAGGCTCAGCAGTGGGCCAGAGGGGTTTGTGCACAAATTCAGTGATTCTATTTATTCTTTTAACCTGATTGCATCTTCAGGAGTTTAAACAACAACAACAGAATGAAGGATTTTCACAGACTCTTGTCACAGATTCGCTTTCCAGAACCCCTCCATCCCTTTCCCCAGGGATGCTCCTCACTGAGAGCCAACCCCACAGGTGCTGTGTGGTGCATCCCGGCAGTGTTGGCTCGGTGGGAACTGTGCCACCCCCACAAAGCACCCTTTATGTTTCTGCTTCCCCTGGCCCCTGGCTAGTGGAGATAGGGATCTGGGCTCTCTGGTTACAGCTGGGGCTCTTGGCCTGGAGCTGAATGCCATGGCAGGGTGGGTTTTCCTTGGACGTGAAATGATTTGGGGTGAGGAAGGACATTGCTGTGAGCTGTTTGTCCCATCCTCTGGCTCAGTGGCATGATTGAGGCTGGTCTCAGCGTCTGGCACAGGTGGAAATCCCTGTGCACAGACACAAATGGGGTGGTTACTGTAGTTCAGCAGGAGTCAGTGCCCAGAGCAGTGCTTCTCAAATGGGAATTGGGTCTCAGAGAGAAAGATATGGCTCAGTAAGGACTCATCTCCCTGGATATTATCCACCACTCCAAGTCTGAGGATGAAGGGAGGTCTCCCTCCCACCCCTCCTCTTGCGTCAGCAACACACAGAATGAGGAAGACTTAAACGTAACAGCACTTAAAGGAAAATATTGTAAAGTCCTCTTGAAATTGCCATCAAACTCAATTAGCAGGGCAATGATATACCTAAACAACTGCAATGGGTCGACTTTTTATGCTTTGCTGGAGAGCTTCCAAGCTGATAATTAAATTGCACTAGGCTGCAAGATAAGTGGCTCCGAGTGTCTCTTGTGTGGAGGCTCTGGAGGCAGATGGCCAGTGGCAGGGACACCGGTCCTGGCCAGGAGCCCCATGGGCTGCTTTTTCATGGGACTAAACCCTCTCCCTGTGTTCCCTGAATGTGCACAGCCAGGTACTCCTGGGGTCTTCATAGGTGGAAAGTGCTTCCTGAAGGGCTGGGCTGGACATCAGACTCCCCAGGGGCAGCCTTGGGCTGAAGCAGCAGGTCTGGCAGGTGGGGGCTGTGGGAGCCATGGGAGCACAGCTGGAACAAATATACACCCACCAATTTACAGTGGTGTGATAAATAGCAGTGTTGTGGGGACACTGAGAGATGGGGAGAGCATAGAGAGTTCCCTGGGGCTGTCCTTGCCTGAGTGGACCAGGCAGAGCTGTGCTCAGGGTGAGCCAAGGGCTGAGAAAGGCTCTTGCTCCCTCCCCATGTGCTTGTAGTGGACTGGGAGAGCCAGAAAAATGTTTTTGTAACAAACACTTTGCTTTCCAAAAGATGTACTTCTGGGATGAGTGACAATATTTGTTAATGTGGATTTAATCTGGTGACTAGTGGGACAAAACGAAAAGTGAAAGGGGTATTTTTGGCAAAACAAAGGCTTGGTTTCGGCTTCGTCAAGATGAAGCATTTGAGCCTTCTGTTCTGGAAAGATGCTCCGCTCCAAGATAAAACATGGTTTGATCAACAGAAGAAAAGGAACGGGGTGGGAAGGAAGTGCAGTGTCCAGAGCTTGTAAAGCAAGTAAAGCCCTTGAGTGACTGGTTAGGAGGTTGTGACTGGGGCAGTGACAGCACCTACTTCAGTGCAGAGGCCCAGATGCTTAAAAATAAATAACCTGAGATACAAAGATGTGGCTGCCAGGGGACTGCAGCTGTGCTGCCTCCCTCTGCCAGCCCCTGCCTGCACAGAGGGTGATGCTCAGAGCCAGGGACCCCCTGCCAGGAGCTGCGGGTGGAGGGGAGTGGAGCTGGTGTGGGTGGAGGGATATGAGGGCACTCAGTAGGTGTGAGCTCACTTCGGAGGGGTCGAGACCTGGCCAGGTCCCTCCCATACCTCTGAAACATTTCTCTTTGCTGGTGCTGCAGCCAGGCTGCTGCATCTGGCGTCTTCCCCTATTCTCTTTTGTGCCCTGATGCTCTAAGACCCCATCTGTTGTTCTCCTGCTAATCCTTCTCCCCCTGCTTGCTCCCTTCTCCTTTGACTCTGAGACCCAGAGTTCAGCTCAGCATGGTGAGCGTTGTCTGAGTGTGGCGTCTCATCTTGCACATTTGGGTAAGTCAGCCGTGGAATTATCCTATAATGTGGAAATCATACAATTTCTCTCTGATCTTCCCTGAGCTGAGCATTTCATCTCGCTTCTACCAAATGCAGCATGACTAAATAGGCAAGAAAGGGATTTGAGCCCTTTTGTTACTTAAAATGTGAATTAGATGTTCCTGAGGGAAGTTTGTGTCACATTTGCAAGTTAAAAACGCATCAATTATCTGTACATGGACCCCTTCCCGAGTGATGGCAATGGAGGAGCAGGGCCGGTGCCTTTGGAGGACCCACCAAGGGTGCTTGCTTGCATGTGGCATCCTGTATCCCAGGTACAGTGCATCCTCCTGCTCAAAGAAGGGTTGTCTTTGAAGTCAGGTCTGACTTCACAGCTAGAGCAGGTTGTCCCAGGCCTTTCCCAGGTGAATTGTGAATATTTTCTGGGATGGAGAGTCCATGACCCTTGCTCCAACACTGGACTTCCCTCTCTGTGAAGGACTGCTCCCTACATCCAACCAGAATTCTTCTTCCCATGCAGACTGCACTCACAGAGAAGCAATTTGTATATTGAGGAGCAATGTTGTCCCATACAAAAAATGATGAGTGGGAGCTTCCTCTGCCTGTCCTGCAGCTGGCTGAGTTTGGGGGAGCTGGGGGTTGCACTGTGTTTCTCCTGCTCCCCAATCCCTGGGCCTGTGGGAGCTCCCTATGATGGCCAGTGCTGCTACTGCACGGGCAGAGTTATTTCCCATTTTCTGGGCTGACTCCAGGGACTGAACATCCCTGGGTTTGGTTTGGGGCAGGAGCCTTCACACCGGAGATTTCTTCTTGCAGCAGTGTCTTATTGGCTGGATGAGCATGTGTGAATGTGCAACTGTAGAGTGTTTGTGTGATGTGCCCCTACATTGGATCTTCTTATGGGACGTGGAGTTAATTAAGGAATTGGAAGGAGCACTGAGTAATTTGCAGGATAGTCCACATGGTTTGAATAGCATTGCAAAGCAGGGCATGGGGAAGGAATAACAAATATGCTGGAATGTAATCTGAGGGACTGTTCTGTAGGTAACAAATATAAACTCAGGAATCAGAGCCCATTTTTACTTAACTAGCCACTGTTTTTTTGCAAAATATGCAAGTTCTTCAGTGTGAATATTTTAGATCCTCTGAGTGTAATTGCAGAAGCGATGGCAAAGCCCTGTGTGTAAGCTGGTTTGGGTTGACTTCTTATGCATTTTCTCCCAGGATTACAGTCAATCCTCCTGCTGACAGGAGCTCTGGGCTGCCAGCATTGCTGAAGAACAGGGATGACTGGTGCTGCTGCTTGGAGGACAGAATTATGGGCATTTGCCCCTGAATGATCCCTGTTATTAAGCATAGAGTGTTATACCCCATCTATGATCCAAAACATGGGCTCTCCCAGCGGTGTTGCTGTGGCACCAAGGCACAGCAAGAGCTGTGGTGGTTCTGCATGTGATGGGAATTTGCATACTGGATGCACAATTACACGCCAGCCATTACCTCACAGGTAACGCTGGTCTCGCCTTCATTTGCACAGGACACAAATACCAAGGTGCCAATAATTATTTCCAGTGAAGTTGCATTTGCAGCTTTTGGGAGCTGAAGCTGCAGTGCTGCTGGAGCAGAGCAGGAATGCTTTGGGTATCAGGGAGCAGCACCCACAGCGTCCCTGGTGCTGCTGCACATTTCCTCAGGCACAGACCTGTTTTTCACACCAGCTCTGGAGCCCCTCATCCCTCTTTCTCCAAGTGTCACATCTCATTTGTGCTCAAGCCTCTGGTGACGACATCTCTCTGGATAAATATTGTCTGATTGACCTCTTGCTTGTGAATACTTTGCCCTTAATTCTGTACTTGAATTTTCCCTTTTCTATTCTAAGGCTCTTAATCTTTGATGCCGAAAACCTCTGTCCCTTTCTGGTTTGGGCAAGCCCCTGTTACTCTTCTGCTTCTGGGTTGTTCCTGTGTGACATCCGATGAAACCACTGCCTGGAGAGTCCTGGCTGTGATGTGTTTTGGGGAAGGGGGTGTTTTCCCAAGGCCCTCATTGGCGAGCAGCCAGATGTTCAAAGATGTGAGAACTGTGAGCAGGACTGGCTGCTGCCGAGGGAGAGGGGTCGGATGCTGCACCCTCAGCCTGCTGGGAGGGGGCGGGGCGGCAGGCGTGGAGCAGGCAGTTCTTCAGTGAGGGAACACAAAGCTCAAGTCATCCTACATCAAGGATAAGTCAACTGCACTAGGCAGGAGAGGCTCACCTGAGCCTGGCCACTCAGAAATCCCGCTGAAATGCAAGCAGCTGCGTGCCCAGCCCTTTCCTGGTCACCTCTTCAACTCCCTTGGTTTCCTCTGTCTGTGCCCAAGTCCTGAGGGTGGTGGTGCTGCTCAAGGGCTCAGCGCTGTCTCCACTGGCATAGCCCAGGGTTCCAGCTGTGCTGGGACAAGCCGATGTTGGAGCCCAGCCTCCATCCCAAGGCTGGGGATGACTGGGGCAGGACCCACTGGATGCCTTGGAAAGTGGCTGACCTGGTGTTATGGGGACACGGGTGTCATCTACCCCAAGGGAGGGCTGGGGGTCCCATCTACTTGCCGAGATGGAGAGCCAGATGCTGGGAGAAGCAGGAGGTTTCTCTGGAGCTCCACAGCGAAGGCTGTGCCTTCCCACCCGCCCAGCTGCAGGGCTCCACAGCCGCTGGGAGGGATACCAGCTGCTGGAAGTGACAACTCGACTCAAAAAGCTGAATAGGGAGTGCTTTGCAGTTCCAAACACTCTTTCTTGAGATGAAAAAGGTTAAAGAAACCCAGCTGCTTTCTGAGTTCAGCTGAGCTGGAGGGTGGGGTAAAGGTTCCCCAGGATGGGAGGGAAGTACAAACATTTTGTCTGTCTTTCTGGAAAAATTCTCTGGGCGTGTTATCTCTAAACAAACACAACTAGTGTGGGGAACAAGCGTCCCTGGTCTCTTCATCTCCTCACTCCTGTGACCTGGGCTCTTGGGACTCAACAGAGATGGAGGGTGACAACCCCACCAGAATTCCAGCTCCTGGAACCAATGACTATAAGAAGCTGTAGGTTTTCTTTGAAAGGAAGTTGTTTTTGAGAGCTCTGCTCCCAGATTCTTCTAAGGAGAGCTACTCCTTTTCTCCTGAAGCAGCTGTACGCAGGGAAGCCCTGACTGTTTTCCAACAGCAAAGCAGAGAGCTAGTTGCACACTGAAAATTTAAACCAACATTGATTTTTGTTGTGTCCCTTTAAACCTGATCTAGATAGAGTTGCACAGGGCACTCCTGGGACAGAGTCGCTACCACCTAATTGATTTTGATTTTATTTTCACTGCAGCAGTGTAATTATGAAAGCCAGCCATAATTATTGAAACACAACTAGAAGTATTTCATTATTAAAATACCCCTATGACTTATTATTAATTCATTAAATAAATTTGGATTATATCCCTCAATAATTAATGCACTGAAGTTTATTTTGTGAACTCTTCTTTTTACTTGTAATGTGTCAGCTGTTGGTATTAAAGGGAAAAAATTCCCACCGAAGTATTGGAAAAAATAGACAACTCATTATAAAGGAAAGTGGGACTGGGGGGGCTTTTGTCTGGTTTGAAACAGGTCTCATGGGAAATGGTGGAATTGGGCTGAATCTCTCAAGCTCAGCATTCGTTTGGGAAACATTCCTGCAATATCCTGGAGTGTTGCTCAGAGCTTGTCTGCACTGTGAACACAGACAGTGCCCCAGGTGCTGCAGGGGGAGAGGGCTTGGGGGCTTCTGGGGAGGGGCACATTACCGGCAGAGAGGGAGCTGCTCTCCTGGAAGAGAGGGAATTTGGGCCAGTGCTGCAGGGTCGGGTCCTGTGGTGCTTTGTTTTCCCTCCTGCGCGCTCTGCTCAGGTAACTGTGCTGAGCGAGGTTTTACCCCTGCTGGTGCTTTGGCTTTCAGAGAGCTGAGGTCTCCTGGGGAACCCAGAGGCTCCTGCCAGGCACGCTGGGGCTGTCCTCTGGGCAGGACATGTGGGTATCTGTCCATCCCAGGCCAGCTGCGGGCTCCACGCACACTTCACCCCCAGTTTCCTGTGGCAGCCACGTGCTCTCCGGCAGCACCAGAGTGCTCCAGGTAGGACTGTCTCCCTCCAGCTGTTGGATTCAGACACGGTTCCCACTCACAGTCCTAGATCCAGGCAGAAGAATTGCAGTGTGTGCTTGGTTGGAGCCAGCCCAGGGCTTTAGGGGTTTGTTCAGCTTTGGTGGTGGGGCTCCTCTGACCATGAAGCGCTAGAAGCCTGCAGCAGAGCACATCTGTAACGGCACTGCTCCCCAGCTGTGCTCCCAGGAAGGTTTCATCAGTTCTGCTGGCACAGGATGAGTCTGTAGGACTCAGCTTTCCCACTCAGCACATCTGCGTTTCACACATTGTATTTGATGGGTGTTTATAGGAAAAAACAGACAAAAACATTGACTGAAGGCATGTGTTGATTCAGAATCTGCACTTGTGCTACAGAGCTTGAGCTGAGATGGGCGAGAAAAGATTTCAGTAGATTAGTTGTCACTGGCTGCTGGGAAGTCTCTGTGATGTAACCTGCTCAGTATTAAGGTAAAATGCAGGTGTTAGGTGTTGGAAGAGCTCTCCAGGCTCAGAAATATCCAAAGGCTGCTCAGGTTGTCATTTGCACTCGCTTCCAAGGGATGCAACAGTCTGAGCAGAATCACAGCTTTTCCAGCTCTGCCTGGTCTCTCTTTCCATCTCCTTCTGTCAGACTGAACTTCATTTGATGGTTGTGGTTGTCACTTCTCCTGGTGTCTTGGGTGAACGGAACCTTCTGGCAGGGACTGATGGTGCTGACTGTCCCTGGTGCTGGGCTCTGAGTGCAGGACACCAGCAGGAGCAGACAGGGAGGGAAAGGCTCGTGGTCACGGTGAGGGAATCCTGGAAACACCAAGAACAGTCAGAAAATAAGGAAACAGGTTGTCCTAGAAAAGTCGAAGCTCAGCACTTCAGGGAGAAAAATGTGAGCAGGCTGAGGATCGGTTCTGGAGACTCTGCTCATGTGCAAACGGCCTGTAAAGCAGACATAAAGAAGATGAATGTGTGTAGGTGTCTGTGTGATTTAACCCAAATTATCATACTGCTTATGTGAGTCCAAGTAAAAGATGCTTGTGTTTGGGAACTCTCTGAAGTATTTACTGCACTGTTTCCTAAAGAATTAAACTGTTAATTCAGAGCTCTGCTGGATTCACTGTTGTCTGGCTGACTTGGCATGACAGTTGGGTTTGCCAAATTTCTGCGTTCCTGCAGGCCTGTGTGTGAAAAGGATCCATTTGCTCACGTGCAGCTGGCTCTGGCACATGCTGGACCTGCTGGAATCAGTGGGGATACACCAGTATGTGCAGGGCCACAGCACACCAGTACTGAGGGTCGTTGTCATCTTGTCATTGGTCACATTATTGAGTTCTGTTGTAGCTGACAGAGTGATATTCATGCCTTTGTCCACTTTTGATGAATCTGATAAAAATGTGTGTCACAGCACACCAGCTTCAAGGATTTCTCCTGGGAATGGGATCACCACTCTGGGACCCAGTCAGTCTGGTTATGTCTCGGCCATTGGGTACATCTCATTCCCAGCAGCCCTTTGCTGTGTTAGGAGCTTTGTCACTTCTCTGACTGTGTCTCCTTTGGATCCTCCCTCAGAGCCTCTCTCCTGTGGCAGGAGTCATGTCCCCTTGTCCCAGCACCCTGATGGTCCCTTCTCCACCCTCACTCTCTGTGCTGGGGAGGGAATGGGCTCTGGCTCGTTCCTGATGAGTTGTGCTGCCATGGATCGAGGAATTGGCTCTCAGGTTGAGATCCCAGTGACCCTCTGCCCTTTGTCTCTTCCTCCCTTCCTTTTCCTGGCATGTGTCTCCCAAGGATGAGCCCTCAGTTGTGCCAGAGCCAGTCCCACCAGCATCTCCCTGAGCTGGCTTCCTCTGGGATGTATGTGGGACCTGGGCTGCAGGCAGTGCTGGTGACAGAACATGGCCTGGAAACAGTCAGTGGTGCTGGAAATTAAACCTGCTTTTTGTTTGCAAGGAAAAAATAGTTAACTCCTGATGTTAAGAACAAACTTGTGCTTTCCCAGCCTCCCTCCCACTTCTTTCGCCGTGGAGTTTAATTATCGAAATGTACTGCAGAGCAGCACTGTGGTTCCCGCTCCAGAACACTCCTTTTCCAGCATCCTGCGATTCTTTCCGACCTCAGAGGGTAAAGCACTTAAGTTGCCCTTGAAGACAAAAAGAGAAAGTCTTGTTTGAGGTGAAGTCAGTATCTATCCAATTTTCAGCTGCCGTCACATCGAAATGAGAAATCTGAGGCAGAGCCAGGCACAAATAGCTGATAACAGACTTTCAGGTGCACCTCTTCACTTATCGCTTCAGGGGTCACCTCTGTTTCTAAAGACTTGTTTTCCTTAAAAAAAGATTGCTTAGGACATTTAACCGTGTGGTGTTGTGATAACAAAGCCCTGCGAGGTGTTAGTTCTGTGCCTGGGCTGCTGCAGAGATGCCGTCCCTAATGCTGGTGTTCCTGAGTGTGTTTCTGAGATGGTTCCATGGGTGGGTTCGGGTGGAGCTGGAGCAACTGAGCCCTCCCTGGGTGTTCCCTGCTCCATCACTGCTGCCCTGGATGGATCCTGGGTGTTGCTGGATGGTGGTGGCCGTGACACAGTTGCTGGCAGCTCCTTGCTTATCCCCAGGCCTGGTGCACATGTCTCTTCCCTCCCTGCTCAGCTCTCCTCGTCCTTTTGGATGGATCTGACCCCCCCGAGGGTTCATGATGAGCCCAGCCCAGCACAGGAGAGAGTTATGAACCAACTGAGGCACAATTTGTTCAGAAACCGGGCATTTGGCACATACACAGAGCTGCACACAGACTGGTGCACAGATTTGTTTAGCAAACAATAACCTGTGTTTTGTGCATGAATAAATAATGAACCTTATTTAAAAGAAGAAAAAAACCTAAGTTTTGCTGTCTGCAAATGTCCCTTTCCCTGTCTGCCGGGCTCTGCAGTGTCCCTGAGCCCCCTGGGAGTGTGTCCTGTGGTGCAGGAGGTGGCACCTCTGGCGCTGTCCTTTGCCAGCACTTGTCACCAAATGGATGCCATGCCCAGCAGAGTTCCCCTCTGAAGGTCGGTGCCAGGTTCACAGCTGAGTTGGAGGCTGTGGGTTGGCTGCCTGGATGCTCCCGTGGCTGCTGAGAGCAGGGGATCGGACACCCCCCGCCACCTTCCCTGCTCGGCTGCCATTCCATTCTCACACTCCAGCACAATAGTTTTCTGTGCTGCGTTTCCTCATGTCTGCTCTAGCCCAGATTTCTGTGGAACAAGCAAAGCCTTTCTCCCATCTGCTCATGAGATCATTCCTCCGTCTGAACAATCCCACTCCGAGGAAGCTTTTGTGGACAGCCAGCCTCCAAGCCCTCTGTTGTGCTCCATCATTTCTGCTCCTGCACTTAATTAGTCTCATGAAATGCGGTGGGTACAGGAGATATGTCAAGGTGCTGCAGCTTTGCTTGGCTGAGTGAGGCGTTCCTGGCTCCCCGAGCACACGGCCCAGAAAACACACTGCTCCTGGCCCAGGAACTGAGTCCTTCCTCAATCCAGCCCAGCAGCAAATGGGCTCAAACTCCCTTCAATTTGTATCACCACGCCCCCTCTGTGTGCTGCTGATCTGGCTGTTCAGGCTTCTGCCTCCCCAAGGCCTTAAGTTTGGAATTGGCCTTTTGGTGCCGACAGTGCTGTGGGTTGGGTGTAGTGGGTTCCTTCCACTGAGGAGCGAGTTCTGAAGAAGCATACAGGAGCCCTGGGAGTTCAGGAGGAGGCTGGGAAGTTGCTTTCCTGCTGGGTCAGCACACCCACCAAACCCATGTGCTGGAACAGCTGGAGTGAAATTTGGAGACAGTCAAACATGTGCCTACCTATGCCAGTGAATGATCCTTTGTATTTGTGGAATTCCTGATGGAATACCCAGGATGGCCCCTGCGTCCTGTACAGTGCAACAGAAAATATTCTCCCACTGTCCTTGCAGATCTGTTCCTGCTCTGCCTCTTGGTAATGGGGCAAAAGGAGACAGTGACATAACCCCAATGGTTGCTAAGTATCATTGTACAGTCCCATGGCCCCTTGGTGCTGAGCCCTGGGCAGCAGGGCTGGTGTCTGCAGGAGCTCCTGCCCACACTGCCTGGGCTCCCTCTCCACCATCCTTCATTCTTTTACACTTCAGAAGTGTTTCTCTTTGGAGTCAGGGAATAACTGTAGAAAGGGACCCCAGGTCCCAGCCTGACTGGGGATGAATGGGGTAAGAGAAACAGGAGGAATTTAGGTAATGTGTGACTTAAAGAAGGAGAGCCAAGAATGTCATCCTTGGAGAAGGACAGGAGTACTCACAAGTGTTTTCATGCCGTTGTTATTTCCTATATGTGTTTTAAGATAGGTTTGGCTCCTGCCCAGACCTCCCCTGTTACAGCACATGTACATTCAGCCCATAGCTTGGCTCCAGCCCTTGACCTGGGGAAAAGGCCTCACTGCTTGCAGCAATGAATCCCCCTTATTTCTTCTGCAGTGTCCAAGCTCCTCCTGCCATTGGCATCAAGTTTCCTTATTCCTATAATATCCTTATTCTTCCCAGCCAAAAGTTCTTGTGTTTTGTGTCACTTGGAAGCCAGGTATGACTCCAGGGATGCAAGAGAACCTGAAGGTGAAGAAGACACTACGTGGTGCTGATACATCACAGCAAAGTGCATCCTTCACCTGCACAGTGAGGCATTGGGTGCCAGCAGGCAGGTCACTCATGGTGGGGTGAGTGTGGCACCACTTCCAGCACCGGCAGAGGATCCAGGTCACCAACCACCGTCCCCACAGCGTCTGACTCAGCACCTCCTTCAGCGCTGGTCACGGGAGACTCATGGGCTTGGGATTAACGTTGGGTCCCAAACAGTGACCAAACTCCAGGCAGAGCTGCTTCTTCATTCCATCGTCCCTGAGTTTCCAGGGCCAAATACAAGGCAGAGAACAGGATCCTCCATCTGCGTCTTGGCAAATGCACAGATGCGAGCCCAGATGGCAGCTCCCACTCTGCCGTACCTTCTCCCTGTTCTTTTCATGGTGCCGGAGCCTTCTTCAGAATCAGATGCTGAGCATGTGTTTGCTGGTTGTGTGCAGGGACTGGAGCTCCTATTTCAGCACAGGGATGGGATGGAAGGGCAATCATTGGTGCTGATTGCTGATTTGAATAGTCAGGTTTTTTCAGCTCCAGCATCAGCACATCTACCTTTGAATATGAAACAAGGAGCTGGCACAGCAGCTTGCCTGCAGATTTGGACACCAGTGCAGCGCCTTGTTCTGGACTAGCTAGACCAGTCTCCGCGCAGGCTTGTCTGGGATCCAGCCTGGCTCATCCCTGCACTGTGGCAAGACCTCCTGGAAGTGCTGGAGCAGAGCTCCTGCCCAACGCCACACCTCTGTGTGCTCAGGGCACCTCTGGGTGACTGGGGCACACTGGGACCCACAGCAATTATTTGGCTAATTCCCATCATGATGGAAGCTGGTGGCAACACTGTGCAGGCTGCTGGCACTTGCCAGAGAAATGCTAGTGATCCCTTGCCAAGGGTGATCCCTCCCACAGCCGTGCCGTGCCCATGCCAGACCAGCCCATCCCGCCAGCCAGAGACATGTTGGAGCGCTGAAATGTGGATACCCTGCGCTGGCTGGCGTCAGCCAGGGACATCTGTGACCTCCCTGCCAGCCCCAGGGAAGGGAATACCTGTCAGCGTGCCAGAGCCTTCAGATGTCTCTTTCTTATGGAGAAGATTTCAGGATAAAAGGTTCAGCTTAATTTATTCCATCAGTGTAACAGTTAAGCATTCAATTCCAATATTGGAAACAGCTTTGCCAAAGAACAGCCAAGGGAAGGCAGAGAGGACTTGCTGAGCTCGTTGTGCTGTGTGTCCCTTGCTGCCCCTACCCCAGTGGCTTGTTGGCTCTGGGGTCCTGCTGTCACCCCCTTTGACATGGTGTTTTCTCCTACCAAAACACAGGGATGGTTCCTCTTGCCATTTCCATTAGAGGGAATTCTCCCTCCCTGTGCTCCAGCCTCTCCCTCCCCTGGAAAACAGCTCCTCAACTTGTCCACTGCATAGTCCAAATCTTTGCAGAACTGCAGGAGTTTCCCATCCTCCTGCTTTTATCCTGGTGCTCTAATACCCTGGAGAACTGAAAAACAAATGTTATTTTTGAGACAGGTGAATCACTGAGCAACTTTAGCAAAGGTGAGGAAGAGCCAGAAGCTGTTGTTGGGAACCTGTGCCCAGGCAGTTCCAGTGTTGGAGGAAAGAAGGAGCGGGGCTGGGGAGAGGAGCTGGGGTTGGATGAGTGAACACAAAAGTGGATGTAAAGGGAGAGCCTGGGACAGACCCCAGTACTGGAGGCATTGGGGGCTGGGACCTGATGGGGGTGGCTGGTGCTCCCACTGCCAGCAACTGCCTGTGAGGTTTGGGCATCCCTGTTCTGGACCAGTGGTCCTCCTTGGAGATCAGGATACCGGGATGCATCTGTGCCTGCTGGACTCCAGCCTGTGGATTATAGGCTTCCGGGAGCACCAAATTCCTTCAATTTAAATAAACAAATCCTGAGAACAGGGATTTGTAATTGAAATGCTGAGAGATGCTTCTCGCTGGCATCGGAGGTTGCAGTGCTGTAATAAGCCGTCCCTCCCCGGTGCTGGGAGTTATTGAGGTTGCTCCGCATCTATGACAGTTTAATCAGATCTTGAAAATCAGGGACATTATATTTTGCACCTGCTCATGGAAAAAAAAAAAGAATGATGCGGCTCCCCATCATGGATCTTTTATGCACAAGGCAGGCTCCGGAGAGCACATCATCCAGACGGGAAATGGAATTACACCACAGACGAAGACTAAGCCCAGAGTGTGGTTGAATGTCACGCCGGGTGGAACACGAGCAGCTCTTCTCTCTTCTATCCAGCCTCGACAAATGAGATGCAGGTGAAATTTGTGAAGGTTCTTCCACTTCCAGGGAAAAATGGGAGCTGCAAGCTCCAGATACATCATGAGATTTTCAAGAGAGTATTTTGGAGAAAAGTTGCCCTGGGGATGACCAGGACACGGGGACAGATACATTTGCTTCTCTGTTGCTTGTCTAATCCGGGTGTGTGTGAGCATCCTTGCTGAGTTTGTTCATTTACCTCTCCCATTGTCAGTACTTAAAATGCATGAAAAATACAGCCAGGAGCTTGAAATACAAATCCATTCACTTGTAAGTGGCCTTAACATCTATGAAAAGCTCTGAGTCCTTAGACAAGAAACAAAATAATGGATTTACTTTTGATTTCTAAAATATCACCCAGAGGTGAGGAGTGAATTCCACAGAAATCAGAATGGATTTGCCTTCCTTTTCCTGCAGAAGAGCAAAAGCAGAGATGTCAAAGAGTTCAGCACTCAAGTGCTTTCATTACCTGTCTCACCTGGGATGTGGAAAAGCTCACCAGAGAGGCAGTAATCATAGGAATCACAGAACTATTAAGATTGGAAAAGGCCTTCAAGGTCATTGAGTCCAACTTTTGACCCAAGGTTTTATCACCACCAGCCAAAAAGCCCCAGGAGCCTGGTGCAGGGTCTTTGCCTCTCCTCAGTCCCCCCTCTACAACCTTCTTGTCACAGGGACGTTGAACGTGCAGCAGCACATGCGCAGCGTCACCGCAAGGCACTAAACCTTTACCCACAGTTTCCAGAGCCCTTGGAAGCTGACATTGTTTTATCTGATTAATCAGTGAACTAACCAGCTAAAACCATTGTTTTCAGGAGCCACTGCCATGTGTGCTCACCCAAACCCTTCATGCTGGGCTCTTCTCCTCTCCTGCGGGGATACTGGCAAAGGTGGCATCACTCTGGCTCAGGCAGAACTGTCCGTGCCCCTGCTGTGCCACCTGCACTTGTCACCTTCAGAGCTGGAGCAGTGGCTGCTTGTGCTGCCCCCAGTGCTACTCTGAGTTTACAAAGTGCTGCATCAATCCTGCTGGATAATGAGCAGATCTGGGGCAGCCCCAATCTGGTCATGGAAAGAAAGTATCAAATATTCATGGCAGATTATTTGTTCGGCTCTGCCAGTGGAAATGGTCACGTGAAAACAGGCACAAAACTCCTGCAGCTTTTCAGGTGTCTTATGTTTGATCTGCAGTTTTTCTCTGTCACCTTGGCCTGCCTTGGACATGTGGAGATCCAACAAAGGTGGAGTGCCTGACAGGAGAAGACCTTTCAATCAGTGGCCATGCGTTGTCTCTTGACCAAGCAGGATCTCCAGACCGGTGACAAGGCTTCCTGAGAGGGTTCCCTGGGAATGACTAGCTTATGGTCACCCTGTCTGCCAGGGGAGTCTTGCTGCTGTGGATCATCTTTGTTTGCAGGCTGGGGAACTGTTTTTGAGCAGCCCATTCATTGTATCCAAGGGTGCTTTGGAGACTCCTGAAGAGCAGTGTGGTCTCAGGGACTGATGAAAAGGGAGGAGACCAAGGATGATGAACCAATGAAAAGACTTGGAGCAGTTGTTGAGCCAGAGGGAAGAAAAAGTCTTTTTCCTGTTGGTATTTCTGTAGCTTTTCTGACCCAGGCCAATACCTAGCCTGCTCCCTGCTCACCTGCTCTGGATGGCCCTGAAGTGCCGTGCAGGCAAAGAACACAACCCTGCCTGCTCTGCCCCAGCTTGCATGAGCACCTGCATCACATTCCACATGAGGCTCCCTGCCACAGGGTGTGGTATCCTGTGGGATGCTGCCAAGGCTGGGGCCGGCTGGATACTGTGGTGTCCCAACCCTCATTGTGAACCCTGGGGCAGCAGTGCAGTGGGACAGAAGCCTTTTCCCACACTCAAAGGCTTCATTTCCTCTCTCCTCTGTAGCCTGTCAGTTTTTCTCTCTCAGTTGGAGCCAGTTGTCATCCTTCCATCCATCCCACGTTGGCTTTTCAGTCCTCTGAAAGCCTTTTCATTCCTTTTCTGCCTTCCTGAAATAGCACAAGCTTCTGCTGGCATGTTCCCTGGCTGCCACGTGGGAAGAAGCCTGCCCTCCTTGGAGATTTCACACCTCCAGGAGGAGGGTGTGCTTCCCGTCGGAGAGCAGCCGCTGTTGGCAGAAATCTCCTCCTCTGCACAAGTCCGCAAGCCCAGAAGGATTCTCATGGCAAATCTTTTCCTTTACTGGAGAGATGTGATAACTTTTGGACAGGGTATCTTCTAAGAACTTGTCAGAGGGAGGAACTCCACTTTGAAGTTCTTAATCCCACTCTTCCCTCGAAATGAGCTCCCCAGGACAGAGCTCTCTGCTAAAAAAAGAAAAGCCTTAAATATTACTGGAGATTTTTGCAGCAGTTTTGAGGAAGCTCTGTGAAACTGAAAGTGCTGGGGTAGCCACCACATCTGTGTGGGTCCCATGCAGGTGAGAACAGGCGGTCGAATGTCTGCAACAAACCCATCATGGCGGGCTCTGAGATCCCTGCCTGGATGGGGCTCATTCTGCAGACACGTTTGGTGAGAGGGCTGGAGTCAGCCTTTTTGGCAGATTCTGAGTTTTCCTTCATGCCAACAGACAATCTGCACTCTGGCAGCTGTGCTCGGCAGAGCTCACTCGCCCTGGGGTGCTGGAGCTCAGGTGGGTGTCGGGATGCCTTCCCATCAGAGCTGAAGCTGGCCAGGGACTGGCACCGAGGCCTGGCCTTGGCACAAGGGTGGTGGGAGTCCCACCAGATTGAGTTTTCCTTGTCTCCATTTTTATGGCATCCAGCAGAACCAGGAGCCTTGTTCTTGTTATTTAAACAATCCTGTTTGTCCCGGACAGAAGAGCCTTGGAGAGAGCTGCCGAGCTGTGAACAATGTGTGGCACCTTTAGGAAGGTGGAGAGAGAATCACACGAGCAAATACTCACAGAGATAACTGGTCTGTGCCTGCTCACAGCCTTTGCCTGCCTGCCTGTAGCCTCTACCTGGCCACAGCCTCTGCCTGTCCACAGACATCGCTCGGATTGGGAATCAGGAACATAGATTTCAAAAAAACTGCCCCAAAAGCAAACACAAAATTTCTCTGGCTTTCTCTGTCCCCACAAGTCAGAGGGACAGGAAGGAAGGGCCAGCACCATTGCTTGGTAGAGGGGTCAGAGAGCCAGGTGGGTCTGAGCGTGGGAGCAGAGCAGGCACATCTGATGCCTGCAGTGACCCTGCCGGCATTCCTTCAGGCATGTTGGGTAGGTGGATTCATTCATCTTCTCTGCAAATGTTACTTTAAATCCAGGTGTTTCAGCATAAGAGACAGTTTAGGAATTATGCAGTTTTCTGACTGATGAGCTCCTTTGCTGTTGCCATCACTCCTCTAATAATTATGCCCATGCACAGCTCTGTGTTTGATTGTGCTGGAAGATGGATTCCCATTTCCTGCAGGCATGCTGGATGAAATGACTTCTGTTTCAAAGCTCTGTTTGCAAAGTTCCCTTTGTTCCTGCTGCGAAATTCCTACGTTGAGCAGAACCCATTCTGCTCCATGAGGCTTTTGAGCACCATCAGTGTGGGTTCCCTGGGTTGCCTTCAGATTCTTCTCAGGATGCAGTTGGTGCTTGTCAGTCAGGCTAATGCATTGGCCAACATAAAATAACACTGAGGAGAAAGGTTTGTTTAATCTGTCACAGAATAAAGCTCAGTCTGAGGGCTGGGCTTTGGGCTCTCAGTCTGGCTTTTACCTTTCCAAATGCAGACCAGGTCTGGTTACCGGAATCGGAGCCAGTGCTGTTGGGGTCAGTGGGCTGATACTGGATGGCAAATAAGAGAACTGGCAGACCTTTACCCCTTCTTTCTGCTTCCTCAAAATCCTTCTTTTCCCATGTTTTTCAGATATGCAGCACAGCCCCCTGCCCAGCAAAGCTCCCTGACTTTCTTGCACAAGCTGGTTGCAGGTTTTCTTTGCTGGGAGAAAAGCTGGAGCTGCCGGTGGGATCTGAGTGGCCCAGGACAGGCAGAGGCCCCTCGAGATCTGCCTGTGTCTGGGCTTTTTTTTCTGAAATTTGGTCCATCTGAAATGGCTGTAGGAAGACTCAGAAACCTGCTCGTGGATAGGCAGGGACATGCCAAACATCAGTTTGAGTTTGCAGGGACACCTTCCACTATCCCAGGTTGCTCCAAGCCCCATCCAACTTGGACTTGAACACTTCCAGGGATGGAGCAGCCACATCTTCTCTTGGCAACATGTGCCAGGGCCTCACCACCCTCACAGGGAAGAATTTCTTTCTAATACCTGACCTAAATTTCCCCTCTGTCAGTTCCCCCTTGTCCTGTCACTCCAGGTTGTTGTAAATAGCCTCTCCATCTTTCAGGCCCCTTCAGGCACTGGAAGTATGCAATTAGGTCACCCCAAAACCTTCTCTTGTCTAGCTCTATTATTTCCAGGCTTATTTTTCCAGGCTTATGCAGCCTTACTTGCAAAAATCACACCCACATCTCTCCTACACATTTCCTTATGTGTTTCTGGGTTTTTTTTTACTGATGTCCAGTGTGACTGTACAGACATGAGGCCACGCCACCATTTCTATCCAGAAGCCATGACAGCTAGTGCTGGTGGTGCTGGGGAATCTCTGCACTTCCCACGACTCCTGCAGCCAGCAGCTCCAGTGGCTCTGGTACTCAGTGGCACTGACTGCTCCAGGCAGGCAGAATTCCTGGATGAATTGGGAAAGTTGAGGCACCTGGGCTATTTTCTGCCTACTCATACCTCAGCAATCAGCATTGGAAAGGCTTTGGAGAGACATGGCTCCAGGACCCCGATTTAGAATTAATTTCTGCAGTGGAGCTTTGAGTCCAAGTTAATCACTGTTGGATTTGGGATTACCATGCTTGTAGGAAAGGCTGCTAAAACCCCCACTTTTGTCATGATCCAGCAGCTCACAGGGCTTAGCTCCTGACTGAAGGGAAATGTGCATGTCAGGGAGTTTTGTGATCCCCACAGGGCGCTGGAGCTGCTGCATTGGGAGAGGAGCAGGAGAAGGAGGGCCCTCACACGCTGTTTCATTTCTAAAATGATTAAATTGAAGTTGCACTTAAATTCAAATCAGCCATTCAAATTAACAATTCTAATGTTCCTGATCTATTGATCTGTTGGCTGAGACCATTTGGAGCAGACTGTAATTAAACCACAAAAGCCTGGACACCAGAAACGCTGAGGGAACAGCACAATAGCTTGAGGAGAGTCATACAGTCCTGCCCTTAACCCATTACATCCCTTTTTTGCCTGGGAAAAGCCAAGCAGTGTGGTGGGAGCCTCCCTAGTGGTGCTCCAGGAGGGCAATACCAGTATGTGCCTTGAGCCTGGCATGGCAGGAAGGTCTATTCCTCATGAGTAGTGGGTCAGGACCCTCTTCTTCCTGCCATGCTGTGGGATTTTGACTAAAAGCAGCTGTCTGCCTTTGCAGAGACTGGGGAATCCAGCCTCAAGGGCTGGATGCTGAGCTCCAGTTGAGGCTGTGGAGACTGGTGGGCACAGCCTGTGTTTGGTGGGATTTGGCCCTTTCCCACTATTACAGATTTGTTTTGTGTTGATCCTTAAACCTACCTCTGGCAACACATTGTTATTTCTACTGGGAGAACCAGGGAGCAGCAGGGAAGTGCCTCCAGCAAGCCCATCCCTGCTCCTGGTCCTGCTCCTGGGTCTCCATCACCCCTCCCATTGTGCCCAGAGCTTTCTGAGCTGCTGGGCTGCAGGGCTGCCCCAGCCTGCTCTCTGCGCGAGCACTGGGCATCACGCTGTGCCTGTGGGGAGTTCTGGAATCTGTGTCAGCAGAATTGGGCCTCAGCTCCCTTCAAGAGCTTTTTATTTATATATTTATATATATAAGCCGTAATTTTTTCCAATCCTTGCACTACTTCCCCACAACAACGATCCGAGTCTGTTTATTGATATATTTTCTCCCCTGTGTGCTCTGATTGAGTGGCTTGCACAAACTCGGTGGATGATCCGGCGGAGGAGGGAATGAGCTCCCGGGCTGGTGCAAGCCCAGGGCAACAACTCCGCCTGCCACAGGCTCTGGGGGCTGGAACGGCACTGCTGGCCTTTCCCAATGGGTCTGTTGACCCAGCTTTGATAAACTCAAGCCCCCATTTCTGCACAAACACTTCTATCAAAATGGGAACCTAAATACTGAATAATTGCGAGGAAAAAAAAGCTTTATTTCTCCATTCCATTTTGGCTTTAATTACAGAAGGTTGGCATTTTTCATACCATTTAAAGAGAAACGAGACAGGGAAAGGTCAAAACACAAGGGGCCTCGAACGTCTCTAATCCTGTAATGGAGAGCAATACAAGGCTCTAATATTTGAACAATCAACGTGGACTTTTGTTATGAAGCCCAACATGTGATGGAAGAAGGTAAGAGGCTTTTAGATCTATTAGAAAACTGGTGTGCTGGGAACGGAGGGAAATGATGATGGGAAAATTAAAATTCAGCTCCAGCAGAAGGTTGCAGTGTTCAACTTGCAGCTCAGTGCATCGATCTGTTCCAGCATTTGACTTTCAACCATGACAAAACTGTGGGCAAATTAATTGTTCTCCAGGATATTAGGCATCAGAGTCTATTAATCCTCTCTGGAGTCGGATGCTCCATGAATACTAATGCAAACCCAGCGCTGCAGTCGTGTCTTTCCCGCTCGGAGCCGCCGCTGCCGCTGCCATGGGGGCAGGGAGGGAGGGAAGCCCGGGTGCCAGTCAGCCATTTGCTGCTTTTATTCAGATTTAAGGCTGATTACAATTGGGAAGAATCGCGTAATATGGCAAATCCTCCTCCGAGCCGGGGAGGCTCTGAAAACCAGAAAGCAAGAGGCAATGTTATGTGTTTTCCACAAGGAAAAAGTGAAAGGCATAAGTTATTCATGCAAATGGGAGATCTGTATTCAGACGTGTTTTAAGGAAGATCTCAGGAAATCATTTCTTAATTACACATATAGATTGCACTTACTGTGCCTGCATCCAGGCTCTATTCTCCCACACTAAAACATGTGGAATAAGTTGCTCGTTTCTCATGATTGTTTTACAAACATATGAAATGTCTCTCCCTCATTATTTCCCTTTCCCAGAGCCCTCCCTCTCCTATCCCCACACCTCCCAATGCTCTTTGGGGGCAGGAGCCCTGCTCGGAGCCTCTGCAGATTAATTCTGAGCTCTAATCTGCATATTTCTCTCAAGGAAATGGAGGCTGCAGGAAAGGGATATTGAAGATGTTTTACCTTCACTAATGCTGCACATTTAAGTAATCCTCTGGAATTCCAGCACAGCTTTAATCGTCCAAACCCCAGTCAGGACTGTACTCTGTATAATTAATCCATAGTGCATAATGTTGCCTGCTGAAAGCGAATACTCTTCCAAATATTTGTCCAGCCTGTGTGTTCGAGCTCATCCAACACGTGGGATTCCAACTTCCCATTTTGCTTCAGAACCAGGTTGCACTGAAGCAGCAAAGTGAGAGCAGCAATACTGGGGTTTGACAGCTCTCCACTGATGACCTAGTGTTATGTTCCTGTCTAAGGCACGGAAGTTCCCTGTGGATCACGATGAGAATATATTATATTGACGATGCCATATCCTTTTGTTTCCCCTTTCCCCTTGCAGTTGCTCTCCACACTGTCCTCAAAGATTACAGGTTGCTGCAAGGAGGGTATTTACAGTGAAAGAGCAGGGCTGAAAAATTTGGGTAACAGGGGACCCCAGAACAGGTATCCTGTTTGTTTGGGGTAATGGGTGAGGTGTGAATCACTGCAGAGGCCTCTCCCTGTGCTGGCATCACACAAGACATAACATTTCAGAAAGCCCATCTGTGAGGAGGAGACATGGGAATGCTGAGCTCCTACCCAGTGAACCAGGACTAGGGACAAGATTTCCAAGGCTCCCATTTTCCCCAGGGTAGAAGCAAGAAGAGCAGAGCTGCTCGCTTGTGCTCTAACTGAGGAGATATTTATGTCTGTGCAAACACAGCACGCGCCTTCCGCATGATTTGGAGCTAAATGCAGTGTTACTTAATTAATGCATATGTAACACGCAAGGCTATTACACCTATTAGAGCTCTTGGACAATTAAAATTCCAGTGTCCTCTCTGCCACTGGGTGTCCATGACAAAGGGCTGAAAATCTTCTGTCCATGCACAACTGGCAAGGGCTAAGAAAAACCCCAGACCAACGAACAGCAAGAAACAGTTCTCGGGTTTGCAACAATTTGTGAAAGTACCTGTGAGAGTTTCAGCACCTGGGGTTGGTCAGAGTGTGGGGTGCTTGTTGCGAGGAGGTGGTGAGAGTGGGTGCATCCCCCAGTCTCTGCACTGCCTCGTGTCCCCTTGGAGCACTGTGGTGCCCAGAGGGAGCTGAGGCAAGGCTGGGAGGTTGATGGCCATGGCCAGAGCAATGGCAGAGAGGTTAATCACAGGCTTTACATCCTCCAAAGTCCTGCAATTCCAGCAGTGTTCGTTGTGGAAACACAGGAGCCATGACTCTCCTATTTCCAAACAACCACCTTCCCTATGGCTCCAGATCATGACCTTCCAAATCTAGTTCAAGTCACCTTCCATGGGTGACATGAAGACGGCTGCTCTGGGATGTGGATGCTGATGTGATTGCACTGCTCAGCTTTCCAAGGACAGCTGTCCAGGTCTTTGCCCTCAAGTCCTCTACGCTCCTATGCTTCTTGGATTTGGCCAGCCCCAGAGCAAGAAATCCCCGAGAAACCAGGAATCGATAAATCCTAGTGAGAATACTTGTTCTGGAGATATTTCCAGCCCCGATTCAATCCTCAGAGGCTGAAGCTTCCCAGAGCCCCAGCACTGTGCTGGGTGATGACTCCACTCATAGATCACAGTGTTGCCAGCAGTGCCCTCAGGGACACACCAGCTCTGGGCTTTGCTGCTGGGATGAACCTGCTGCCCCCCTGCTCGGGGTGGTCGTGCCTTTCCAGACTGAAACACTGTGTCCCCAAGCCTGTGTTGGGCACTGATGCTGATGCAGCAGTGGGGGTGAATCCCAGTGGCAGGGGATGAAGGAGACCCCCACAGTGCTGCTGGGGTTTGTCCTGGAGGTGGTTCAGAGTGGGATGGTGTCAGTGCCAACCAGCCTGGCTGCGGGTCTCCTGGAGCAGGGGCAAGGTGGTCCCCAGCACGTCAGTGGGCCAGTGCCTGGGGCTGGCACAGGGTGGCTGGGGAGGCCGGGGTGGAGGCTTGGCGTGTGAGCTGCTTCCCGCCCTGTGCCTCATTACCCAGGTCCTGCCTCCCATTTCAGAAAAGCTGACTTCAAATAAAAGAGCTCTTTGAAAAATCATGAGGCATTTTATTCATGATTAGGTTTTGTCCAAAGTCTTTTGACAAGAAAATAGGTGATCCAGCTCAGAGAGCTTTTCTTTTCTAGTACATAAGAAACCCATTACACATCTTTTTTAAAAAACAAAAACTTTCTTATTCCCTTTGAGCAGTGTGGCCAGCTGTCAAAGGAGAAACTCAGACTCCAAATGGATTTAATACAAACCAGACCCCGATGCCTTGTGCATTGTTTAACCATGGCTTTGGTTTCTTTCTCCTCCTTTGCTACATCAGGTACTTGCCATGTAGAGTCATAAGCTTTTAATGTTTAAAATATAACACATTGTTTCAGTTAATATAATTGTCCTCCCCTCCCCTCCTCCACCTTGTCCCCTTGGGTTTTATCTCCTTTCTCTTGGTTTTGGTGTGATGGCAGCTCTCTGAGGGGAGCCTGACAGCCCCTGTTCCTGACTCAGCTCAGCATCGCTGTCTCCTCTGGACAGAGTTCCTCCTGGCCTCACCTGCACCTTTTCCATTATATTCCTCTTCCCTTTTAAATCCCCTTTTAAATGCACTGGCGCAACCTGGAAACCCCTGGAAGCCCTGCAAGACTGACTGCCTTGCCTCTGCATCTCCTGTTGGAAACCTCCACAGCAGCCACTGCTGGCATGGGAATCCTGTGTGGCCCCCTGTTGCCAGAGCAGAAGGTGGTTTCGCATTCCCTAATGACTTTGCAAAGTATCTGAGTGGACACAGGCCACAAGCACAGAGGCCTGACCTTGTGATAAAGAGCTAATTCATTCAGGGGATACACAGAAAGGAGTAGTAAGTAAAGAGCAGTGAAATGATTTTATGGCACAGTAAAGTTGCCTGGCACTGGTGAGGGGGACACCTCAATATTGCCCGTGGCTCTGGTGTCAACGTTTGTAAAGTGATGTTGGAGGTGTTAAAGAAAGCCACAAAATTGTTTATAAGATGCAGAGAATGAGTTACAGAAAAAGAAATTAAAGAGCTCAAATGAGATCAAGAAGAAGAGTGAATGCCTTCATTAAATCCTGAAGTACCTTCTCAGGAGAAAGCACCAGGGATGGGGGGACATCAAGTCTCGCAGCAAAGGCAGAACTGAGCCAAAGGCTACAGGCAGGAGCAAGATGTTTAACATGGAAATAAGGTTCAGACTGCGGGAGGGAGAGTAATGACTGACTGGAAAAAACTACCCACGTAAGTTGTGTATTTTCCATCTCCTCACACGTCTGAGACAGGCAGCATGGCCCGTGGGGAGTGAGGTGTGAGCTATACAAGTTGTTTGCCCAGGGCTCAGGGAGAGAGCCAGCATGGAATGGAGAGTGCTGGTGGGGCTGCAGGGTGTCTATGGGGGCTGCTGCTGACCCTCACCCCGGGGCCACTGTCACAGCCAGGGGACCGGCTGGGCACGCAGGGACCAGGGCTCTGCCGGGGGTCACTGCCCTTATTGTTCCCACTGATGTCGCTTCACAAAGCGTTTCATAATTTCCTGAAGAAACAACAGTGTGATCCTTCTGCAGGAATGTGAAGTGGCAGCTTCAAAGCTTCCGGGAGCAGAGCAGCTCTCCCAGCAAGGCAGAAGCGCTGGCATCATGACCTGCTGCTGCGCAGCCTCTGGGGGCCTCATGCAGAACCAGCAAGGATGCTCAGAAATGGGAAAGAAAAGCATCAGGAGGGAAAAAACAACCACTACAACAACAACAACAAAGCCTGGAAATATCAGTGCTTTCCGACAGGTTTGAAAACAAACACAAAAAATAAATAAAAAAAGACCGGGGAAAGAAGTATCTACTTAAAATGGAGCACTTAAAAGTGTTCCTTTGGGGCTGCAGAAAATCTCTGTGGCTGCCAGTATTTTGAGAAAAGCTGACAAAATGATGCATTTTAATTTCCTTGGCACAAGCCAACCGACAAAACCCGTGGTTCCCCCTGTTGCTCCCTCTGGCCTGCCCTCATCAGGTGCTGCCCTGGCCCTGGGAGCAAGGGCATCCTTCCTGCTTTGGGGAGGTGGGAAGCACTGTGAGCAGTGGGGTGAGGATGCAGCAGTGCTACACTGGCTCCCATTGCACTGGGGACATTGGCTGTGATCATCAGGGAGCTGGAGCACCTCTGCTGAGAAGCCTTTGGCCAAAGCTCTGGCTCCTTCAGTGGACAAATAAATATTGGATATAATGATCTGCAAATTAAAACCACCACAAGGTGTTTTAGAAATGGAAGGCAAGAGTTACACCCACTTAAGGTGTCAGAGAAGATGCTTTTAGCAGAGTGTCATGACTCAGGTATGTTTCTGCCACTGACATTGTTGAGCTACTGTGCTGAGCCCAGCTCTGCATGGTGGTACTGGGGAAACCAGTGAGGAACAGCCAGTGCATTGTGCCTGGGGGGGCACAGGCCAGGTCACCTCTGTGCCTCATGGACACCTCACAGACAAAATAGCAAACAGGAGATGCAGCTGTCGGGCACTGGAGTCATGGTGGGTGTGAGTGACTGCCCCAGCACAGCAAAAGCACAGCCTCTGCTTTCTCCCAGAGCTGGGACAGCTCAAGCTTCCATGGGGCTTCACCATGCAACAGAGATCCCCCGCCAGTCACTGGTGCCAAGGCAATGGCACAGGAAGGTGATGCCCGGCCCCGGGGTTGGACCCACTGTCCCGTCCTCCCGCCTGAGGCCACGCAAGGCAGCTGTGACTAGGTTATGCCCACGGCCTGTGCTCCTGGCCCTGCCTGCAGAGGCTCCAGGAGAGCCCTGTGGAATTAGCAATCCTATGTCTTGATTTAATTTTCAGTCTACTTTAACTCTAACAAAGCGGTAAATTGCTTCCTGTAGTTGTTTTACTTTTATTTATAGGGTAATTTGCATCACGAAGACAAGTTGCCCTATCAATAACCACAGAGCAATAAAGGTCACCTGTCCCCTCCTCTCTTTCTGAGTGTCTCATCTCTCACTTGCATGTCTCATCTTGATGGAGGATTGTGATGGATTGGCCTTCAGGAGGCCAGGCCCAGCTCTCTATCTCCAACTGCACCAGCTCACACACATTCCCAAAGCTTGGGTCAAGCTGCTGCTTTGCTTTTGCCATGTGATATTTTTCAGAAGAAAGGGGTTGTCTGAAGCTCTTGCAGTGGGAGTTATTTGCAAAGGAGAAGAGCGCAGACATACCCTGAGAACAAAAGTGGAAGGGAAAATATCTGGCTAAGCAATTGTTTAATCATAAAACATAGCAGGGCTGAATTAATTGCTGGAACCATGTCGCTTGATACTGAAAAAATTAAGACTGACTTAGGTGCCCCCCCCCTCCATTTTCTCCTCCCCTCTTCCCACTTCCTTCCCTGCCGGAGTGGCCAAGGGACATGAGGGGTCTCTGGCTGTAGAAGGCCAGTGTGGCTGATGGAGCCAGGGAATGCCAAGTGAGAAGAGAGAGAGGGATGGGGTTGGACATGGACCGTCTCCAATGCTCCTCTCACTTCTAGGGCTGTCTAAAAATGTAGCAGGTTTGGGAGGTCAGAATACCTGACTGATCTGCCTGGTAAATGCTCTGTGCTGTGGAGGTGGGGAGGGAGTGGGACAGGCAGAGGTGCCCCCATCTGTGTGGCTGCTCTTTATGTGGAGCTGAGTGCTGGGTCTTCGTTTGGCTGCAGGAGCACAGTGCTGTGCTTCTCTGTGAGCCCAGGCTCTCCAGGGATGTCATCTCCCACACAGATGTCACCCCAGGCAGATCAGGCACCTGGCTGCACTTTCCAGCAGTTCTAGTGCACTGAGCTGCAATTCCCATCCCTCCTAAGACAGCATATACTCACACTTTCATTTATTCCACCTCAATAAACATCTGAAGACATTCATAGGAAACTTGTACTTTAAAGTAAAAGCATTTCCCAAACACCTCGTGGGGAAGCTTTTCCTTTCCTACAAGTAAGAATTTGATCCTGTAAATGTGAGGAATGGGAACAATGCTTGCAGTCCTCCCCGGGCAGAGCTCAGAGATCTGCAGATCAAACTCCCCGGGTGAGATCCGAATCTGCTCAACAGCAGCGTGCGATAAATCCTGACATCCTCAGCAGTGCAAACCAGCGGAACAAAGCAGAACAAGAGACCTGCTGCTCTGGGGACACCCGGAAAGTGCTCCTGAGCCCCCAAGGTTGGCTCTGTCCACCAGCAAATTCCAAGCTCCTGCTCACACTTCCTATCAGGGGATAACTCTCACCAACACGGCCCTTCTGTGGCTCTACTCTGGCTCTCCCATCACCAGCACTGCACCAAAGCCCAGCAGCTGGTGGCTTGATGACCTGGGAGCCATCCAAGGAAATCTCTAGATATGTCTTAGCAAAGTGCAGGGAGAGGACCCGACCTGATCCAGAGGGGCACAGCCTTTGTCATACCAGCCAAAAGAGCTGGTTCCCATTTTCCTGTGTTCCATGCAGTATGTTTTGGTGAGTCATCGATGATGAAGCTGTGGGCGTGTTATGGAGGACATTTGGGAACTGACTGGGAACTGTTGACAAACTCCTGCTGATGCCCCATCCCAAAGATTTGAGGAGATGCCCAGAAATCTCTCAATTTCCAAAGCCTTTCTCACCTCCAGTACCCACACCTGCTGTGGGACTCAGATCCCACACGAGCTTTCCCCATTCCTTCCTCATCAGCCTCTCCTCCCTGTTGTATGACACTGGTACCACTTCCTGGCTTCACAGCACCAGATACACCCGTTTTATGGCTTTTTAAACCGTTTCTCTGGAGCTGCCTACTGTCAGAGTGCTGCAGGGGGTACCTGTGCACCTGCTCCCCAGCACGGGAGGGACCTGGTCTGTACCTGGCAGGCACACAGCCCTTCCCTCGGATTTCAGAGGTGGTCACTGATGCCGTCTGCCCTCCCGGAGTTATTGGGCTGCACATGTTCACAGGGAGACAGTTTTAAATATGGTAATAACGAACATCCAATCAGTTACCCCAGTGCTCGGGGACAGAGCCGTGGCAGTCAATCTGCAATTCCAAATCTGCATATTTATGCAGTTTCATTAATTATGTATTATGCAGCATTAATCCCAATAATATGTGTACGCTTGTTCAGTAGAACAGAGAGAGGAGACTCGCCTCACAGAAGAATTAATCAGAGAGCCATTCACAGATCCCACATCACTTTAGATTGCAATTACAAGTATTTTTACTTAAAAGGTTTTGCACTAAAAAAAATTAATTTTGCAAGATTTTGAGGTCCCCATGTAGCCACAAAAATTTAAGTTGAGCTCTGAAAAATGGCTCCTCCATGTCTTCTGGTAGCAATCACAACTGAGAAAGGAGGGGCTTTGAAGAGAGATTCCCGTCAAACAGGCTGTTAATTATCTTAGTGGAAGAAACCGAATTTCCTGGGGCAGGGAGAAGGGTTTGTGTGCTGTGTTTGTACAGTGGTGACTGAGGCCACTTCTGGCTGCTGCAGGGCTGCAAATAATCAATAAGATGCCTTCAGAGTAAGCAAAGGTTAGTTCACTAACTGTGGTGTCCCACTCTCTGTTGTGAACCAGCGTGTAGTTGGAGGGCCACTGCTCCAGTGTTAGACAGATCCCCAGCTGGCCCCAGCCAGTGCTATGCCATCTCTGGTGCACCAGAGGATTTGCTCTCATCATTTTTATGAGTAGGACAAAAATAATAATCAGCTGGCACGCAAGGAGGAAAAGGCAAGGGGACAAACACCCAGTGCCAGACTTGTTCCTGAAGTGGGAAAGGGGAGCCCGAGCCTGAAGCACCCACCCAGGAGGGTGCCCACAGCCCTCCTGAGGGCTGGAATCAAGTGTGGCCATTTCTCCCAGTTTTCTAGGTTTTTTATCCTGTATCTGGTACAACCGGACTTGTTTTCCGTGGGCAAACACAGAAACAGGCACAAAATGGAAACTTGCTGTGTGGTCCTTGCTCCCTGCAGCAGGCATGGCATCACCGGCAGCCTGGCAGCTGTCAGTGGGCACGGTGGCATTCAGGGAGGGTGTGAGTGCTGGGGTGCTCCCCTGCCCTCCTCTGCTTGTTCCTGCCCACCCCTGCCTGCCCCTGTGCACCTTGACCTGCCCCAGCCTCTGCCCGTGCCTGTGCCCACGCTGCCAGCGCAGACAATGCCAAAGAGCCCAAGTGATATTGGCCCCAGGTAGAGTGAGGGATGGATAATGCATATGCAATGGGTATGACTGATGTAATAAAATAATATCGTCAGGACATTTAGATAGGAAAAAATGCAGCAAGGTAATTCCTCACACTGGCGTAATTCCTGACACTGGCTCCAATTTGTTTTCATTAGTGGTTTGCTAATGCATTTATTAGCCATTACATACATACAGCAAAATGATGAGGTTTCCATATCTATATATGCAAATGAAATATGTCTGGCACATCTATGGATGGGCTGGGTGAACACCGGCCTCGTTCGCATTTTCCCCATGAGGCTTTTCTGGATTATTTTTTTGGACTGCAATGGAAAGACCACCCACTTTTCCTTGAGTATTTTATTTTCTCAGTGTGGAGAACTGGGGGATTGTGAGAACACAGGCCCCTTTAAAACAGGCAGAAATACACCGAGAGCTTCAGGCTCTGACAAACTCTTTAGAAAATCGGGTGATTTGGGTCCAGCTGTGTAAATGTTTTCAGTTTCGCTGCTGGGGCCCCGAGTTTGATTCGGTGCCAAGACAAGCCTTGCTCAAGTTGTTTTTGGCAAAGGCTCCTGGCTGAGGAATGTCAGCATCACTTTCAAAATATGATGGTTTGTAATTTGGACCACAGAATGAAAACCGAGCTGCTGGTACATTTTGCCATCATCTAATTACCAGGTCCCCAATTACAGTCAAGGAGCAGCTCTGCAGCCGGGAGCGGGGAAGGTTGTTCCCATTGTGAGACATTTCTCCATATACATTTCCCTGAACTCATACCTGGAACACAGGTTCTTCCACGAGCCAGTGCCGGTTCATGGGGGAGTGGGTGTGGGTACCAGTGTGGGTTCCTTGCTCACCAGCTGCTTGGCCCTTCCCAAGCAGTGTGTGGTGCTGCTGGAGCTGCTGCCACACTCCCATTGCCACTGCTTGGGCTGTCATCCATCCGTGCCCAGTGCCGAATGACAACACTGCATCAGCCACAGGGTTTCATTGATACAGTCGTGGCACTCCGTGACACCCCGAGAGTGCTCCCTCTCACCATCCCTCACCGGCCCTGTGCCTGCTGCACCCTCCCAGGGGTTCTCGGGGTGGCAGGAAACCATGCGGATGCTGTGAGGCTGTTTGCCACACAAATTCACCATCTTATCACCTGATCCCATTGAAACTTTGGATTTCTGTGAGGGGCAGGGGCCGGAGCCGACCATGGTGGTTCCCACGGCAGCCTTGGAAGCTGCAGCTGATGTGGAATCTGAGCGCAGAGGGTTTCCCACAAAGGCTCCTGTGTCTACAGTGATGGAGCGGGTTGTTAGTTGATGGATATGCTAATTTAATTATTCATGTACATAATTACAATCTAGGGGTTGGGAAGCTTTTTAGGTAATGACGGTTGAGAGGAAGAATTTACCTAACATTTGGAATACATGTGGAATATTATTTGACTCTTGAATACAGATGCTCTGCCCGGGCTCCTTGGAGGGCAGGTGTGCTGTTCAGTGGGCAGGACACAGGCTGGGCACTCCGGGTAGCAGGGAACAGGGCGACACATTTTTGGGATGGGCAGTGGAAGTAAAAGGCCTTTGTCATCCCATTGCACACACTGGAGCTGTTATCAGCCACTGGCTGACATAGGCTGAAAGACCCCCAGGAGGTGGGTGGGAGCAGGGGGTGCTGCTCTGCACCTCTGAACACTGGCAGCGGAAAACTTCCTGCTATTTTCGGTTCAAATCAGTTAACAGGCAGCTTATACCTGTCTGTTTCCACACTACTGCTGGCCTTTGATTTGGTAAAAGAAACTCAAAAAGGCTAGAGACGTACCTGTGCCTCAGCTCCAGTGACCTCTGGCTCCCTCCTCTCTTCTCCCTCCAACTGGTGGCTCACGGGCTCACTCTGGCCTACAGTCTGTAGAGTTCCCTTTAATTTTGTGTGTCTCTGTGTTTAAGGTCAGTGAAAGCAGGATCTGCTCAATGCCTTTGAAAATCAGACTGATAGTACTTCAGAGGTCAGACAGTGTAAAATGAAAGTGCCCAGAACTAAAAGCCATTTTTGGTTATCTGGCCCATAACCTCTCCATGGTTCTGCATCCTTCTCCGCAGACTGGAGTGAATAACATTAACCTCCCTTGCTGGAGGGCAGAGCGGCTCAGTCACTGCTTACAGACTGCTCCGACATGAAGCAGTGATGCTGAGAATTATTTTTATTATAAAGACATGGGTTCAGTTGGCACCTGCATCTCCCATCCCTGTGAGCACTGCTGCCCAGTGTCCGCTCCTGTCTCCCAGCGCAGGACATTGAGGGGCCACCAGCAGTGCCCCAGCCATGCCTGGGCAAAGGTTCCCAGCCAGACTTTATTCTCATCAATGTTCTCTTGTGCATCCACCACCCCAACCTTGTCCAGACCTACTCTGGGCTCAGCTTTCTGTATCCTCAGTTGTTGCTTCCCCAGAGATGTCCGCCAGTAGATCTCCTGCAGGTACCTCACCTGCCATGTCTCCTGAGGGATGACTGACTCTGCATTGGGGTGGGCAGCTGGCACAGAACTCAGTGCAGCACATAGATGCAGAAAAAACTTGCTACCTGGTAGATGATGTGCCCAGAAATGAGAGCTCCCCTCAGTGTGCCCTGAATAATCACCAAAGACAAATTTGGGTGCAGTGTCATTAGAAATGCCTCCTGCTAATGCAGCTTAAGTGCTAATTCTTGTAGCTCTTCCATTGTAACAGCAAGAGGTTGATCTTTAATTGGGTTTCATGCTCTAAATGCTTTGATGACAAAGGTTTGAACAGGTGAGGCATGACTTACAGGAGCTGGATGAATATCTGTGACCACTGGGAATCATTACCCACTGCACCTTCCAGACATGGTGAGAGAGAACTGGAACTGGAAGTGCAGCTTGGGCTGGGGTCTTTAGATTGCAAAAGACGGCAGAAAAAGATGAACACGGTTGGATTTTGCCTTTCACCCACAGCCACATCAGGTAGTTCTCAGGATGATTGGAAGAGCTGATTTAACCAAGAAACCTCAGGCTTTGCTGGAGGAAAGGCTGTGACCTGAGTGGTGCCTCTGATCCGTCCATTACAGTTTACCATCTTCATGTCCCAGGAGTCCCTGTGCTGGCAGCCAGCCCCGCTGGCAGTGTGGACATGCTCCTGCCCTGGCCAAGCTCCTTGGAGCTCTCTGGATCACCCAAAGTGTCAGTAATGTATCGGCCCTCACTGCTAACACACCCTTAAAATGTTAATAGTGAGTAAATCGCTTTTCTTTTTATATTTCTTAAAATCAGATTTCTTGTTGCAAGATGGTGGCTCTGGCTGCCATCACTGCGCCTCTCCTTTATTACTGTCTGTATTAGATCGACTGTGGAGTTCTCATGCAGATTTTATGGGAACTATTTTATTTATAAGAATTTTCCTAGTGTCAGATGGATCTGACACTTCTGGAGTCCCCTTTGCCATTCCCATGAAGGAAGACAGCAGGAATGTTAAGCCACTGGCTACTCCCCAACCTGGCCATAGGCCTTTTGTGTCCTGTCAGCCAGGCTTGGGGCTGGGCTTTTCTGGGCCTGAGCATGTCTGGGGCTGAGCTTCTCTGGGGCTGGGCATGCCTGGGGCTGAGCATCTCTCGGGGCTGGGAGGAGGAGCTCAAAATCACATTTACCAGGGAATGCTCAAACAGCTTGTGGGACACAACCCACCCTGGCAAACACGAGGCAATGCCACCACAGAGCTGCCACATCCCCAGGAACTGCTGAGGTGCTGTGTCTTGCCTGGAAGTGGTAATTAAAGGGCTCCCTTGGGCTGTCTCTTCGAGGGTGCTTTGGGTCTGGGCAGGGTGAATTTACAGCAGGAAGAGCTCACTGCATTCCCTGCTGCTGAGATTTGCATATCACACTGAGGGAAACAAGACAAGCAAAACACAGCTATAAATCACCCGGCCAGAAGGTGCATTTTGTTCCTATCCCAAGGTAGGAGGGTTTTGTAAGCAAATACAGAGGACGCGTGTGTGGGTTTGCTCATGTCACCCTGCCATGGAGTTACGGTGATGGTGAGCAGCTCAGCCCTCCTCTTGGGTCTCGCTTTTGGCTCATTTTTCCCCTCTCTGTGGAATGAAGGTGGTGATCGTTCAGGAGCAGCCAGGAGCCGGGGTGAGGTGCTGGCACACACTGACCGGGCACCTCCAACCTGCAGACGTGTTGGAGCCGGGTGCAGGAGCTGCCCCTGCCCTGGGGGGAGGCAGCAGCTCAGCCGTTGCTGCTGAGCCATCAGCTCCCATCGCTAGTGTTAGATTGCTGTTTGCTCTTCTCTGCTGGCACTTCTTCCCCCAAACATGGGCTGGTTTCTGCCTACAGCATTTCAGAGCAAGTGAGGACACCAACTCATGCGATGGTACAGGGATAGCAGATGAGCCTGAAACTGGAGTGTTTGCAACCGATGCGGAATGTTTAGGAGAATCCAGTCCAGCAGAGCCTTTAATTCAGGCTGAGATTTGCTCTGCTTGAGGTTATTGGATGTGCCTTAGTTCTGAGCAGGAAGCAGATCATTCATCCTTTAAAACCCTTCCCCCTCCCTTCTTCTCTCCTCCCTCTCCCGCCCAGGTGGGAAGGGCAGAGATGTGTGTATTGTACCTGTGCCATTAATGACACCCCGCGCTGCTCATACCAGGTGATGGTTTGTGCAGAGACAGAGCGCTGCGTCCCCGGAATGGCAGCCCTCCCCTGGGATCGGCGGCTGGATGCGCTCAGATCCATCAGGGCCAGGAAAGTGCCCTTGCTCAGTAACTGAGGCAAATATGTGAGAAATAGGATCGCTGCTATAAATAGCAGTGGGCTCATGAGAACATTGTTTATCGCTGCGGTGGGTGGTGTGAAGGCTGCCCTGTGCTTTCCAGCAACGCAGGAATGATGCTATCCCACTCCCGGCCCATTTATAGCCAACGGAAAAGATAAATGCATTGGGTGGGAATTTTGAATTCCATAAAGACTTATTCATTGTTTTTAGCTCTCTCTTGCTTTACCAGTGGACTGTAACCCCACATCAATCACACCCCATAAGCTTCTTCATCTCATGTCCAAATGCTTGCAGAAATGTCCACCACCCCAAAGCCTATCAAAGTCAGCTCCTGCCAACTGAGAGTGTGGATCCCTGCTCCCAGGCTCCTCTTCCTGGGAAAAAATAGCTGTTCCTTGTGCTATTTCTGGGTGACTCTGCAGGCACCTCCCATGGATGCACTGTTATGTTTTCTGCTAAGGCACATTAACATCTCCGAAGGACTCTGGCTGTCAGCTACAGCCCCAAACACTTTTACGATGCTGAATTTTAAGCACCAGAGTCAACAGCGTTAATCACCCGCTTAAAACGAAGCACTTTGGTAAGTCTGCAGGATCAAGGTCTTAAACTGGAAGATCCTTGGAGCAGGGTCTTTCTTTGTGTGTGGAGAGATTAGCATTCAAATAAAAAACATTGCTAAGAACTGCCCAAACAGCCACGGTAAGCCCTTGGTCTGTGAGGGAGCGCAGTCCATGGGTGTCAGAGTGGAAGCAGCAGGGGCAGGAGGATCCACATCTGCCGGGGCTCCTCTGCACTCCTGTTCCTGTTATCCCTGTCCCCGGGGCTCTCCAGGCCCCTCTCCGCTGTGCGGGTTCCTGGATGCTTGCTGCGTGGTGGATGAATTAAGTTATCCTTTCCGGTAAGTGCATTTCTCAGTCACATTGTTCGCCAGAGGAGCTGTGAAATCCTCGCAGCGTTCCCTCTTGTGCATAATGTCACATTCCCAGCTCCTCTCCCTCCTGCCTCCCGCCATCAGTCTGCCGCGGAGCCGAGAATGCCCACGAGCGAAGGCACAGAATATGCATGATATGCTCCATCATGTAGGACCAAATAATTTGCTCCCTCTATAAATCTATAGCCAAATCATTTTGTTTCCACATAAGAATCTCACGCTGTGTAAAACTAAAGGAGGAAATAATCGCGTGTCTGTCGAGATGTTTATCTCAGTCCTTCGCAGCTCCTCGGCTTTTAATGAGGGAAGGAAAATCAGTCCTCTCCTCCTGCAGCAAGGGGTTCAGGAGGAGATGCAAATGTGTTCCCCTCTCTGAGTTTGCTGTGTTACTGTAAAACAGCAAACTTAATAAATCCCGCACAATTGGGCACAAGTCTTGTTTCCTTAAAAGCGATGTTCTCTATAATTGTCTATGACACAACACGCTACATATTAGTTATTTTTCCCTTAGTAGATCATCAGAGCACAGTGAAGCATTGCAGCCGAGGTAATTGAATGTCTTCTTTAAAACAATACACTGCAAAAAGTCCCCTGACAAGTGCCAGCGTCTTATTTTAAACAAATAACACCACAGATTTGGGGGAGAGGGAAGATCTCCACAAGACAAGGCGGTTTTGGGCCATGGACGAATGGGGACATGGCATCTGATGCAGGAGAGCACATGAACAGGCGCAGGCTGGAGCGTTCCAGGGGCTGGTGGGGATGAGAGATGCTTGAATTCACAGCAGAGCTATGGAGGGGACCTCGTGTTTAACTTTGCAGCTTTAATACACATTCTGTTTTACCTGCCCTGTCCATGCTGGTCCCTCAAACTGGAGCAGTGCTGCAGCTGGAAGGATCCTTTCTGCTGCTGTGTTCCCAGGGTGCCATGCTTACTGGGCTTCTGCCATCCCAGGTTCTGGGGCCAAGGGATCCTCAGCCAGTCCGACACCGCCTGCACCTCCTGGCCCTGATCCTGAGGAGGACCCTCACCTGGTCCAAACCCACCTGCACTCCCTAGCCCTGCTCTTGCAGAGGACCCTCACCTGGTCCAGCAGCACTCGCACCCCCGTCTCATCTCTCGGAGCTGGGGCGCGTGTGGACAGCGCTTGGGCAGATTTGGGGGAGCAATGAGCAGCCCTGTGCCCCCGGGGGCTGCAGCAGTCACCAGCTGAGGGCTGGGAGAGACGGGGACTCCCAGCCCCTCCAGCACCTCCTGCTGCATGTTTATGCACTTGCCTGTTAGTTCAAATGTGGTTCTACATTCTCAAAGGACTGCGTTCCCTCTGCAAGGTGTGATATTTCCAGGAAGGAATTTCAAAGGGCTTTGTGCAAGGTGTTAAATAAGCTCTTAAATAAAACTGAACCAGAAAGTGCTGAAGCAAAGTGAACATTTAAAAATGTATGTGTACATTTAATTAGTCCAGGAACAGCGATAAAAGGAACCACTAAGACACATTTATTAAAACTAATGCAAGACAAAAATATATCTTAAAATTTTGATGGGATAAAAAGACTGTTAAAACATTAAAAAGTTTCCCTGTAGGTTTTTTTCTTTTAAGCATGTCACAAATCCTGGGAAGGAATAATTCTTCTTTTTTCCTCTTTTTCTTTTCCCCTTGGCTTCAGTCCCTTGCCCTCCTGTTTTGCTACTGAGCAGAAAGGAAGAAGTAAAATCTTAGACAGTTTTCCTTGCTTTCAAAATTTTGGTCCAAGTTGGATATGAAAAATTGAAAATGTCATGGAAAAATGTAAATATGGTAAATTATTTTCCACCCACCATAAAAGAGAATCCCAGCACAAGGATCCAAAGCTGGGTATTGGAGCTGGCTGAGCTCTGCCCTCAGCACCAGCTCTGCCAATGTCCTGCTGCTCACCGGGAATGGATTCCGCCAATTGCTGCCAGAACCTTCCATCCCGAGAGGAAGTTCCAATGTAATGTCAGTGCTGTTTCAGCAGTGGGACACAGGAAAGAAAATGTATATTCTTGTTTCAGTGAATGTGTAACCAGTCCCTCACACAGTACATGTAATCAGTCCCTCACAGTCTCACTCTTCTTGTCCTTTTAATTACTTTTTGCTGTTGCAGCTGGGTCTGAGCTCACAAACTGCGGATGAACCCTGTTTTCCATGTGAGCAGTTGCAGTTATCCACTGCCCCATTCCTGCCCCGGCACTCTTGGGGCTGTCCTCGCCACAGCCTCTGGGAAAACAAAGTGTGTTGTGAATAGTTTGGGTTGAAGTGCAAGGTGGGAGCAGTGGGTCCCTGACAAGTCCCTTCCCAAGGATCCCTTGGTGTTCTGAGCACCTCTGGGCTCTGCTGGCATCAGGGCTGGCCAGGGCTCCGCAGGACACCTGGTCCTGCAGTGAGCATCCCTCCCTGCCAGGGGACCAGAACTTGAGGCCATCCTGGCTGCAGTGACTGGTGGGTATTCCATAAGTATTCCCCAACTGGTGTCCAACCTGGGCTCCGTGGCCTTGGTGAAGTGTGAGCAGGCAAGGAGAGGCTTAGGACCCCCATTGGAGCCAGCCTGGGTGGGCATGCAGCAGGGTCCTACAGGGGTGAATGTGGGGATGTTGCCTTGCACCTGCCTTTGAGCTGCACGAGCGCCTTTGAGCCTCATCTCCACAGCTATTTTTATGTACTCTTTGCTAATCCTGTTAAGAAAAGAGAAAAGACTAATTCACTTTAACTCCAATGACTTGTTAATAATTGATGTATTGACACGAGCAGGTTGCCTGATGACCTTAAACAACCAGCCAAATCCTGTGCCAAACCGTTTGACCTTTTAAGCCAGTTCAGATTCTTCCTGCAGAAGAAACCAGTGTCCGCTTTGATTTAGTGCAGGAAAATCCCCCTTAACCTTCAGGTGTCAGTGAGGATGTATTTAATTTACAGTAAAGCCAAGTCATGATCAGCAGGAGAATGAAAAAGTCCTTCTGTGGTGGGAAGTTATTACCACTCCTTCCACGGTGATGATCTCTCCAGCTCAACATGCCAATGCCTCTTTAATTATTGAAAAGATGCCTCCACCAAGAGGATGTGGAGCCACTGGTCTACAGGAGCAGGCACCACAGGCCCTCTGTGACACCCTGGTTTGGGGGGCTGAGCAGGATGGCCAGTTGTCACTGCTCTGCTCCAGGCTTTGGAAGAGCCTCTCCTTGATGGAGGGGCCATTCCAGTTCCCCTGCACATCCTAATCAGCAGCTGCTGCTCTGGATTTGGCCTTTATAAGAGATGAAAGGATGATATGTGGTGCATAATGCAGGTCATCCCACTGCATGTGCAGGAACAGATCAGGATCCATCTGCAAATCCCAGGATCTTCATCAGTCACAGTGGGACACGAGAGGGACAGACTCAGCCCTTAAGCTGGGCAGAGCTTGGGGATCTGCTCCTGGGCACCTCACACTGCCCTGCTCACATCTGTAGGTGTCCTTGATCCAGAGTGCCTGTGCACACCCAGGCTTTGTCCAAGATGTGCCTCTCCCCCAGGGTGCTCATAGGCACCTGGAGTCCTGCAAGCTCGTCCCATCCCACTGCCTCACCTTTCTGCAGTTCTGGAGGGAGTGAGGAGCAGCCCTATGCAGTGCCTGGCCTGTCCCCAGGGTGCTGAGGCCCTTCTCTGTGCAAGTATCAGCATTTTAGGTACCAGTCAATCCATGGGTTTGCCACAACAGCCGGGTGCTTTTGGGGGAGTGCCCAGCCGACTGCACTGGGCACAGCGCTCTGTGATGGCAGCAAACTGCTGCAAATAACTAAACGTCCTTCAGATTATCAGTGGGGTCAGAAACTTGAATCCTTTGGGAGGGACCCCAGAGTGCCCAGAGGACAGAGGCTGAACAGGGGGTGCACAGACCTTCACTTGCCAGGTGCCTCAGAGTGAGCAGGGAGGTGTCTCCCTCCATGCAGGGCTGTCGCAGGGCACGACCGTCTGTGGCTCCCGCAGCAGGGTGCCTCACACCATGGTGCTCTCCCAGCGCCACCAGAGGAGCTGGGCTCCAGCTGCAGAGGGGACCCTGCTGTGGCCGAGCCCTTGTTCTGTGCTCCCAGGCATGCCCGTGGGGAGAGGCAGGCGGTGCAAAGGCTGCTCAGCAATTATCAGCAGGAAAATCTGAGACTTCACCAGGCTGCTTAATTAAGCCCCCATGTGGCCTCTTGGAGATTCATCACACGGCACTGGAAATTGTTCCCACCATCCTCACTCGCCTTGGAAGGGCAGGGAGTACTGGGAGAGTCTTTGTTTGGGGTTTCTTGACCTCGGTGTTGCACTGCAGGGATGCCCTGTGGTTTGTACCACTGTGCTATGCGGTGGGGTGTCGGCGTGCAGAGCAGCCCAATCCAGCAGGAGGGATGTGAATTTATTCTGATGGGAGCAGCTTGCTCAGCCCCTGCAGAAACACCCATCATCTCTCCTTTGCCTGCTCCCCGAGGAGCTGGTGAGCTCCACACTCTCCAGTGGGTGTCTGCCCATTCGCTCAGAGCCCTCCTGGAAGGGGAGCCAAATCCTAGGGGGGAAGTGAGGTGCAAAACTGGGGGGTTGTGGGGAGGCCTGAGAACACTGTGGGGTATGAGAAAAGAGAGCAAGAGGTACCTGGGGATGGTCACTGCCCTCTGCCCCCCAGCCAGCGCCGGTGGCTCAGCCCTGGCCCCGGCCCTGGCTGCCACAGCAGGGGAGGCTGGGGGGCTGCTTTGTAGAACTGAAGAAACTCCTCCACCACAGAGCCTGCAAGCTCATTTACATACTCCTAGTTTAATTCTCCTAGGGTATGCAAATATATGCAAACAGCAATCCAGAGAGAGTCAGAAATAGCACAGAACATTAAAATCACCCTACTTGAATATTGTTTTATGCAAACGATGTACGCACGCAGTGTGTAGCTGATTTAAATAGAAGCAATGTCAGCATGGCAGTTATTTACCCTTCCAATGATCTTAGCAATTTTTTTTATTAAACTTATATAAAATATATTGAACAGGCACCAAGAACGTAGAGAGTATTTTAATGTTAGCCTTAACTAACACTAAGGAAAGGGCAAACTTCTCTAGCTGGTTGCATGAAGGGCAGGGAAGGGTTATTTTTCATAATCTCCCATTTGCATGAATGATACAAGATTCGTAAACCCTGATGCTGCTGGTATTGATTATCCGAGCACCATTCCTGCACCTCAGAGGAGCGCAGGCCCCGGTGCTGCACAGAGCCGTGGGGATCCGGTGCCCTCATGGTGTGAGCACGCGGTGTCCTGACATGGGGATGTGGGGAGGGGACACCTGGGTGAGTGAGGATAGCCATGGTGTGGGCCTGCTCCACCCCTGACATTCCTGGTGAGTCTGGCGGCGTTGGAATCCTGCAGTACATCCAGAATTCCCTAAATGCTCACATCTGGGGAAGGGGAGGACGGGGAGGGCTGTTACCGAGTGGCTGTGGGAGGACCAAAGTGAACCCACCCCGGGGCGCAGGGAGGGCTCCTCACCCTGTTACAGCATTCCCTGGAAATGTGCTCGCTCACGGGGGTTCCTGCACATGAGGAGCAGCGTGGCGGCTGCGCAGCGCTGGGTGCGGGGCTGGACCCCCCCAGCGCCGTCCCTGCTTCCCGGGGGCCAGGCTTGCACCAGGGCACTGTGCCCTGGTGGGGATTAGCACCACTGAGACGATCACACAGGGAGATGAGCTCCTTGGATTTGTGTCAAGCTCATTCACAGCTATGGTCCCCACACTGACCTTGCTGTGCTCTATCGTGAATATGTCATGGAGCTGCTGTCCTGGCCCTGCCGAGGTGTGTGCCGAGTGGCACTGAGCTGGCTTTTCCTTTCTGGCCTAATTAAACGTCAAGAGCATGATGGATGTGCCCCCGTGGAGTGTTGGTTGTGCACAGGGCAGGCACCCGGCTGGCAGTGCCACCAGCCTGGGGGGATGTGGTGAGCCTGTGTTACCCCCACAGAGCTGCCATGAGGGGTGCTCCTGGCCCAGGGATGGTGGTGGGCAGGGTCCTGCCAGACCCTCTCCTTGTGGTTCCCATGGAGCAAGGCGAGAGCCTGGGCACTGGGGGATGGCACTTGCATTGTCCTCAGAGGATGCCCATCCATCCCTTTCACCTGCAAACATCCCAGGGAAGCTTCTGTGGGTTGAACCCCACCAAGGGCAAGTGAAGAGGGTCTGACCCAGACTCAGTCTAGGCTGGAGCCCCTCAGAACACCAGAGCTCCCACCCTATTCTGGCTGCAACAGCTGGAGCCTCTTCCTATGCTGACAAGTCACCAGGGGCCACTCAGTCAAATTCTAGGGCTTTTGCTTGGTATTTTGCAGTACAATAAATGGTCCTGAAGTCCTTTTCTTCAGTAGGATTTCTGCCAGGTGCCTCCACACATGGACTGCGTAGCTGAAGGTAGGAGTGGGCATAAAATGCATTTTGCGTGCTTCAATTTATTTTAAATATTGTCAGGCCAGTGCCCGGCTGTTTGAATGATCACGGCTGCAGAGGAAATGACTGTGCAGGATACTTTTTCAATCAAGTTCACAGTTGCATTTTATCACTGGTTCTGTTAAAGACATGTGAGAGGTTTCATTTTTGCCTCAAAAGCCCCATCTCTGTGGAGGTAGTTAAACATCTAATTTTTAAACACATTTAAAACAAAAAGGCTCTGAAGGCATTGAGTGAAATATCGTGTGTCTGTGCCGGTCTGAAGGGGAGCATGTTTCAGCAGGCAGCGTGGGGCTGGGAGTCACATCACATTACTACCACGTGCCAAATGCTTCCAGCAGCCCTGGTACAACCCGAGGACTCTGTGCACAGCCCCAGCGCCCACTCTTGGAGCAGCTGGACACGGGACTGTGCAGCCCCTGCTCACTGCACCCACCTCAGCACACAGAAGAACTCATGTCCAGCGCTGAGTTTCGCCTCAGGGAATGTGGAGGCTGGAAAAGCCCGCAGGAGAAACACAGACCAGAGCTCTCCTCTCCGCTGGGAATGTCACTCTCTATATAGGAGCTGCCTGTCCGTTGTGTCAGCAGGCGCCGGGAATCACTGTCAGCTGTGTCAGACAAGCCTTAGTATGTCTGCACAGCACTAACTTACAGCGTGCTTCCATCCTGCCTTCTCATCTGGCCCAGTGGTGACTGGGGCCTTTCAGGTGTGTGCACACTGGTGGGTGTCTGCCTGTGAACTGGAAGTGATGTTTAACATCAGCAGCTCTCAGCACATGGTTTTACTGCAGGGTGTGTTAGAGCAGAGCACAGAATTGTGGAATCACAGGCTGGTTTGAGTGGGAAGGGACCTTAAAGCTCATCCACACCCCTGCCATCGACAGGGGTACCTTCCACTAGCCCAGGAGAACTGAACGGCTCGGTTGGATGCAGGAGAGATTTACTTTGCCGTCCCTGGGTGCTGAGCAGCAACTCTGGGGCAAAGACTGTGTGGTTGTTACTGAAAGCAGCCTGAATGTGTAAGAGAATTTGTCTGGTGAGGGTGGAATTACTCTTGGCAAGGGGTCCTGCATGCTGTGCCTCCCTCACAGCCCACTCCAGCCCCGGGGGCCTTTGCTGGTTCCCTGTCCAGAAACAATTTTCCCCCGAGCAGGTTGTGGTTGGGACCGAGCAGCTCCCGGAGCACTGGAGTGCCAGTGTGCTGGCCAAGGGCTGCCGTGTCATGGATGAGGAGCTGCAGCCCTGGCAGCTGGTGCCACGCTCCTGGAGGCTGGTTTGAAACTCTTTAGGGGTGGAAGGATCACTATTTACTTCTGGTGCTTCTCCCATCACATTCTGGGTTGCTGGCAAAATGGGAAACATCTCCTTTATGAAAATCTGCTGCTGGGGCACTGCAGTCCAATTCCACAAGCAGAGCTACCTGGTTCCCTTCCCTTGGGATTGCAAACTGCTGCAGGATGTGAGCTGGCTCGTGGGCGATCTTACATAGGTAAGCCTGGCTGTCCCTCCAGGGCTTATCCTTGGGGACTGCATCACCCTGGGGTGAGGAACCCACACACCACCCAGCCTTGTCCTTCTGCCTCCTGCAGCAGCAACACAGCCCCTCATCCAGCTCCTGCCTCGGACCCTACAGAGAGCTGGCTCCCACAGTGGTGTTAGCCTCATCTTTCCTGAGATGCTGAACTTCCTTCATTCCTGTTTTTGTGCTGTCAGTTAGAAAAGTTATGTTATGAGGCAAAAATAGCCTGGATGCCAAAATCCTCCAGGGAAGGGGGTGGCCAGGCTGGGCTGCAGCGAGCTGTCCCTGGGGAAGGGGAGACAGAGCCAGGGAGTGATGCCCTCAGCCCTGTCCCAGAGGGAAATGTCACTGGGTGCCTGTCCCCTGCACTGCAGGTCTGTACTCCTACCAGTGTCAATAACCTGTTCAGGTCAAGGGATGATCCCTGGCATCACGGAAAAACCGTAGTGTCTCTGAGAGAGTAACAACAACAGCCGTCGATGTAGCTGTTGGTGTTTTTATCACTGAAGCCTTTGGAGGGTGTTCAATGGGGACCTGGTGTTTATTCAGGGAGATCCTTGCTGCCGCGACCTTCCTGAACTGCCACATTCCTTTTAATTATGATTGGCAGCTCATGGAAATTTGGGGCCTTGATTGGCAGCTGAAGTAACTTTCTTCCTTCCCACAATTCTTCAGGTTCCTTCCCATCAATAGACATAATGTTGGCTACTTTTCTGGGATAAATAGCAACCTTTGCCCCCCTCCTCTATTTGGCAAACGCTCAACACTTCATTCTTTTCAGAAAGCCCCTTGGAATGCAGCTGAGAAGGGCCTCAGCAGAGCTGCCCTCCTCCTCCTCCTCCTCCTCCTCCTTCTCCACCTCCTCAGCACCCGGCCAGGGGACTTTTGTGCGAGAGCAAACAAAGGCTCATTGGTAACACTTCTGGATTTCATTTCAAAATACATTTGTCACTGTGGAGTAAAGTAAACTGATTTTTCTGCCTTTTTTTTTTTTTTTTTTTTTTTTTTTGCCTAACTCCTCCCTCCCAGGTTTCCCTACCAGCAGCTCTGATTCTGGAATTGCTGGACAAGGATTTGCACAGGGTAAAAGGAAGTGTGTGCTTGCTCTGGGGCTGCTTCACTTCATCTTGCTCGTGTAGAGCTCCAGAGAAGCATCCCCACTCTGCAGGAGAGCAGTGACAGTCAGCAAGTGCGCCTGGTCTGTCCTCAGAGCCCAAAACGCTCATCCTTCCCCATCCAAAACCCCGAACTCTCCTTTGGCTTTCTCCCTGAGCTCAGTCAGCATCCAGGAACCCATAACCTGATTCCACTTTTTAGGTCCTAAGATCTTTTTTCAAAAGCACCCAAGTGATGCAAAAGCTCAAACCACAGTGAAAGTGTGATGTGGCTCGTGGAGATGTAAATGCCATCCGTTTCCAAGGAGAGCAAGGACATTTTTGAGAGGGATTGGGGCTCAGAGATCCTGGAGGTGCCCTTGAGAAAGGTCTGTCGTGCTCCCAGGGGTGTCCTCTCTGAGCAGAGGGGTCTTCACGAGGGGCAGCACCAGGAGGGCACGGACCTGGCATGGGCAGCACTTGGCACAGCTCAATCCGTGTTTCAGCAATTAAATGAAATTCAGTCTCAGTTCCTAAGAGCTTCTTGTGCTGAATAACAGCCAGTTGAAAATGATGAAGGGAATACTCGAGGGTTGTGTTCGAAAGGAAACAAGGAGGCTCCCGAGCTGCAGAGATTGCCTGTGTGCACAATACAGGCACTTACTCTCCACCAGCCCCACACTGAAGTGTTTCAGAGAGAGATGACAGACCTTGGCACTCAGTGCTTCTCAAGAGCAGGGTGGATGAGGAGACAATTAGCAAAATACAGGATCATTTGCATTTTCAGGAATACTTGAAGGATTTACACTCTCTGCCAGAGGTAAAGGGGGAATGGGATGGAAGACTTCCGGGATGGCTGGATGAGCCCTAAGAGCACAGGTGGTGGAGCAAGGGAACCCCGGTGACTGAGAAGATGTGTGTTTGCACCTACACTGTTATCTCATGGTGGCCGCCCTGGATCTGTAAATGCTGGCACCTCCTGCAGTCTGATGGCTTCAGGAACCAGACCCAGTTTTTTATGAGTTTGTCTCTCACTGACATGTGTGAGCTCTACCAAAGGTTTCCCACAGCTGGAGTAGTTTGGAAGAGTCTTTGCCTACGCTGTCCTCCTTGTCATGGTGATGGTGAACTGGGCTGGCCCCAGCCCTGGACAGGAACAGGGACAGACCAACCTTCCCCATGCAGGAGCCCTTTGTCATGGAACATGGAGGAATGTCATTGTCCCCACACTTCTGTCAGATTTGGTTAGAATCTGCCATGAGATTGCAAAGTTATTGCAGCAGACATGCAGCCAGACCCAGCCAGGCATAGACAGCCCCATCAGAAAAACTGCATTTCATTAGAGAACTGAGCTGAAGCCACACTGGATCTTCCCTTCCTCTCCCCACAGCCCTGGTGTCACTCCCCATTTTCATGTCCATACTCATTGGACAGATTGGCCTCAATATACTCTTAATTGCTTCCAACCTTTCTCTAGAACAGAAACGTGGATGGTCAACAGAACCATGTAATCTTTGCTTAGATCCTTTGGGATGAGCCCAAGAAGGTGAAAGCCCACATGGAGCTCAGGGCAGTGAGGAGTAACCACAGGTTTTGGGGTGCTCTGCTGGGGCTCAGGGGACCCCAGAGAGGCCACGAGCTTGGGGACATGGTGTGTGATGGATAGTGTGAAAAAGGCCGAGCAGTTGATGATTTTTGATGTCATTCTGCACAAATTGCCTGGTTTTGGAAGGGCGGAGGGATGCTGGATCCATGGTGGGAGTGGTGGGAGTGTACACCAGGCTGATGCTGTGTGAGGCCATTCAAGAGGAGTCATGGCCAGTCCCCTTGTGTCACCAGGGAATGTTTCCAACTGCAGCCTTCCCTCTGTTGCATCCAGGCGATTCCTCTGCTCTTGTGCTAATTCACCCCCACTCTGTCTTTCCTGCACAGCTGCCACAGCCAGGCTCCTTCCTGCCTGTGGGGATGCTGCTTTCAGGATGTGGTTTCTCCGGAAGCGCTGGAGCGTGGCAGGTGCGGGAGCATCCCAACGGCCGAAGGCAGCTGGTGGGCTCTGCCACCAGCTGTGCACCCACAGAGCCACCCCCCAGGGTGGGCTCACACCACAGCAGGCATGTCCTCCCACCACCATCCTGCCCTTGCTCCTTGCCGTGGCCCTGCATCTCATGGGGGCTGGCACTGAGCTCGTTGCTTCCCTGCCTGCGATGAATTGAGTCTGCTCCAACCTGGATGTCTCCCTCGGTTGGTTTTCTGCCACACTGATGAGCAGCAATGTCACCTTGGAGAAGTCCAGGCAGCTCCAGGGGTGATGTCAGCGAAGGCAGCAGCCCTGGGAGTAGGGAGGATTCCCCCCACCAGCATCAGGGACCCCTGGGCTTGGCTCAGCCAGCTGTGCCCTACATCATGAATATGTGGGGAGGAGCAGTTGAGCTGGAGGGATGGTTGGGAACAACGAGGGGATCCAGAAGGAGGGAAAGGGGAGTGAGCAACCTGACATGGTAAAACCTGGAGCCACTGCCCAGCACTGTGGTGTGCACTCGGGAGGCTGCCACCAGTAGGATGCTCCTTACCCTGGATTTTTATCAGAAAGGGAATGGTGGGAATGCCATGGCAAGGCCAGGATGTGGCTGGGTTTGTGCTGTGCAAAGCTCTGTGGATCGAAGCCTGGACATGCTGGGGTTGGGGCATCTCAGCAGAATAAGTACACAGATACAAAGGCATGGCTGCAGGATGTGGCCAGGGCTGGTCTGGGATGGGTGATAGGAGACAGAGTAGGCTGATCCTGCAGAAGAACAGAGCAAAGGGCTGGTGTCTGTGAGGAGAATGGGTCTGTGGATGCTTGAGTCATGAGAAAACTGCCTTACATAGGGACAGAAAGCAGAGAGAGTGAAGGTGACACTGGCCCTGGTGTCACTGTGCAGGGGCAGGACACTCCCCAGGCACTTGGCATCATCCCGCAGGGCTGAGCTGTGCTGGGCACCAAGCTGGGAAGGGCAGGGGAGGAAGAGGAGGGCTTGCAGTTACAGCCAGCACTACCAGCTATGGCTGTGCTTTTTGCCAGGGACTGTTTCACATGGAGCTAAACCCAATCCTTATCCCAGAAAGCTTGTTAGTAGAGCTGGTTTGCAACAGATGGATGCAGACGGGTGGGGAGAAGGGGAAACAACACGGCAATAGCAGCAGCATGGTGTGTGCTCACCAAAGCACAGCAGCAGCAGAGCTTTGGAAGCAATGGAGAATTCCAAGGAACGTTTTGGTTCCTTTGGGATGCTCACAGGTGGTTTGTCTGAAGCATGACAGCCAGCATGAGACAACATGATGGTTTGGGAACCCCACAAGTGGTAATGAGAGAAGGAGCACTTGGCTGTTCCCAGTCCTGTGCAAACAGTGAACTTGCCCCATTATGAGATGGGAACGAGCAGGCTCTGGCTGAGAGCTGAGAAGGTCCATCCCACCCTGTTCTGCCCTGTCCCATGCCATGCCATGCCATCCCATCCCATCCTGTGCCCAGTGCTCAGCTGCCTTGCTGTCACCCAGAGCTGTTCACATTCCAAGCGGGAGGTAGGTGACCTGCAGTCCCAGCAGCTCAGACCTTTGACCAGACTTCCCAAACCTGATGTGAGGTGACCACCAATAACTGTGCAGCTCCGAGTCCCTCTCGGCTGCCACCACCGTGGAGGCAGTGCCTGGATGTGCTGTATATTAAGTGGAGTGGCAGCTGCGATATTGCCATCTAAAACTAAGTACAAAATTTACAGCAGTAAATTCTTCTCTCTTCAGGGTGGTTAATTATCTTAATTACTTTTATTATCTTTTATCTTTTAAGATCCCAAATTGCTTATTTCTGCTTGTGTTGCCAAAGGGGGTTGCATATTTTTTACTGGCACACGCTGTGCAGAGGCTCTGATACGCGTGTTTGCATGGTACACTTTAAAAGAACTTTGATTTATACAAGACTTCTCCTTGGGATTTTAATTGTACTAAATAGGGAAAACAAAGTTCAGTGAAATATTGAGCGACTGAAGAGCTGACAAGTGGCTCTTTCCTTTTGCTTGATGCAGGGACGGGACTTCCCCCGCTGCCCTCTGGGCCAGAGGGAAGGAATTTGGCTTCTGAGAGCCACAAACGCTGCAGCTTGGTCAGACATGCACCGTGTCTGAGGGGCACAGGGGAGCTTATGGCCTTGGGGATGGCAAAGTGCCATGGCAGCGAGGGGGCCCAGTGTGCCACTGACCCGTGGTGGGCAGCCAGCGATGGGCAGGGTGGGCACGACGCAGGCACCAGTGCTCTGCTCCAGCTCCCTGGGTGGTGGGTCCCGGGTAGCATGTTGGGCCAGGGACTGTGCCCACCCCCGGCACCCACGGGCATGCCCAGCCACTATCCCGGGCACCCACCATCCCTCCCCATCCCAGGCATTCCCTGTCCCTTCTCCAACGTGCTTCCTGCTGCCTCCTCGAAGCTCCTCCAAAGGATGCAAAGTCCTGGCCCCAGGGAAGTGCTGGGATGTGATTTCACCCCATGATTTCATCCCGGGGGACCACAAACGAGGCACAGCCGAGGCATCGCTGGTAGCTGCCTCCAGGAGCTGCCCTGGCACCGCGGCTCCTCTCAGCGCGTCCCCTGCGGGCGCCTCTCTCCTGCTGCCTCTGCAAATACCCATCCCTAGGGAACTGCTTCCCTCTTCTCTTCCTGCTTCCCTACCTACACTGCATTCTTTTTCTTGAGGGGGGGAAGAAATTTTCGGGAAAGGTGCCTCATCCCCTGGGGATCAACCTCGATGGAGCTGAGCAGAGAACAGCCCCGCACCAAAGGGGAAGGAGGAGGGAGTAGGAGGGAGGAAGGAGGGACGGCTTTCTCCATCCCACAGAGGAGCCTCCTAAACGCTACCAGGTGCTTTTCAACTGGAATGGAGATTTCCTCCATATTTATTTTCAATGCTGTCCTGCCCGGGGAGCCGGGGGGAGCCAGACATGGCCAGGATTGCCTTAACTCTGCGTGCACTGAAGGGTCTCTCGTGGCATTCAGCTGACAGGGAGGAAAAGAGCTTTTCATATGCAAAACAAAGGGGAGAGGGGGCTTTTCTTCCCTGCACGCTGAATGCCACACACCCTTGGCCAAGGGGGGCAGTTCGGGGCTCTGAACAATCACGACATGAAAGGCAGAGAGGCAGGGAGAGAAAAAAAGTCTCCCCTTCTCATTAGAGCACATTTGCCTGTAGCTCCAGGGTGGTGGTTCTGGGGAGCTCCCTGTCACACCAGCAGAATCATGGCTGTGATTACTCCAAGCCATGTGTAACCCCACGCCTTACAGATACATTTTTCTGTCTTCCTTGTCTTTTAATAGCAAACCCCAACTGAACTGCTGCAGCCCACCCCACTTCCTCCCCATTTGCTGTGCTGGCTGCCTGCTGTCAGATGAAATTTATGCTGTGGTTTAGGAGTAATTTTTAGTTTGGAAGATTTGTCCTCCTGCCACCTGCTATAAATAACTGCCATGAGGTGGTGGAGCCCTATCCATCTGTCCTGGTGACACCATGGCATGGCTGGTGATGATGGTGGGCCCATGGTACAGTTTGATGCCACAAATGGTATCATTTCCTCACTTTGCCTGTGGCTGGTCCAGGCTCCTAAGGTCTTGGGACCTCTCAGCTCCATGTCCCTCCATGCCCGGGGAGCAGCCAGACAGGAGCTGTGGAGATCTGAATCTGCAGGTCCCTGTCATGCTCATGGTGCTTTGCAGTGCAATCACTCGTGCTTGTTCAGAGGGGGTGTAATGATGGGCCCCTTGATCACCTGGAGCCAGCCATGACTCTCACACTGCAGCAACCAAGGGAACTTGGTTATTCAAAGGGCAGAGCGTTTTGTTAGGGGCTGTGACACTTTTCCCAGATATTCCAGTCCTGGAGGCTGTCATGGCAAAGTGAGCAGTGAGGGAAGCTCTGCTGCAAACCTCTCCCAGGCAGATGTGGTCAAGCAGAGCTGGGAGGTGAGTGGCACCCTGTCAGTGTCAGTACCATCCTAGGGGTCCCAGGACTGGGTACTGCTGCCTCTTATGGTGCTCTGAGCAGCTCAATGTGTCCCTACAGTAATCAACCTGGGCTCACCCACACCACACACTGCCACATCTCTGCAGGGGCTGCTCCTTAGACAAGGCCACCTCTCTCTTCTTCTGGAGCATATAATTTCTGTTTCTCTACAGACCCTGGAGGGGCACCTGACATTGTGGTGACTCTCCTGTGGTGAGCCCAACACTGCAGCAGTCTGAGTGTCTCTTTTGCTCTGGAGGTCCATGTTTTGCCAATGCAGAGGGGTGGTCACTGCAAATACGTTCTGGATTTTACTGCCCAAGGGTAGGAGGATTCACTGATGCTGAATACCCAAGCCTGCAGCCTGAATTTTGCAGGGCTTGAGAAATGGAAGATTTCCAGTGTTACCTCTGCATTTTGACTGATGAAGTGCCTTCCTTATGTTTGTGACCCCAGAGCATCTGAGGGAGTTTCCTTTTGAAAGCAAATATCTTGAGCGAGAAGGTGCAGCCACCATGTGACTCCCTCATGGTGCTTCAGCCGCTTCTCAGAGCTGGGCCCACACAGGCCATCTTCAGCTGGGGTGCCATGTCCCCTGTCCTAAGTCTCCTGTCACCACATGGCAGTGCTGGCAGGGCCACAGGGCCACCCCCAGCCAGATCCCGCTGCTCCCAGCGCCCACATGTCTGAGCAGAGTGAGCGTTCTCACCTTCATGTCACTTTGTGCAGGAACCAGCAACATCAGGATTTGCTATTTATTTTAAATTGCAAACTTTTCAACTGGAAAGGAACAATGGGGAGAAACCAATGCGCCCGGGTTGACTTAAAAGTATCCCATGTCTTCAAGGCAGTGAATTTTAAAAAGGCACATAATTAGCAGGCTGCTTCCTCGTCTGTATTCTCCTCGTCTGCCTGCCCACATAAACATTCGGCACACAGCACTTCCAGACACTTTTTAATAGAATCGCTTAAAACAATTAATTACCAGAGTTTTCATTCAAGCTGCAGTGGAAAAGATACGCTGGCAATAAAAGGCATTTATTCGTTGGTTTCTGGAGGCCTGTTTGTTATTAACATGTAAATTAAATCATCACAGATGTTCCATTTTTAATCTGGGGATGTGAAGTGCAGGGCTAACCACGGCCCAAACAGCCTGATTTTATTACACACACATTCATTAGGAACCAGCAGTATTATTGGATATCATTTCTCTTTGATGCATTTTTTAAACCAATTATCAGTATAATTTGTTCATTTCCCTCCCTATTTGTTTTTCTCTTGCCATTTGTGTCAGGATTCTCCAATCAAGGACGATGCCTTTGGCTCCTTGTGGCCTCCTCCCTCGCCTTTGGCTGGTGCCACCACAGAGCCCGTGCCTGGCTGCAGCCTCACAAGCCTCTTGCTGCAGCAGGGCAAAGGCAGTGACCAGTCTGGTGCCAGGAGAAGGGAACCAGCTGCCATGGGGCAGCAGCAGTTGGAGTATGGAGAAGCTCACTGTGGAATCACAACCCAACATGCTCCCGGAGAATCATGGTCCAGCAGCATCTGGAGGAACAAGAAAAGGGGACAAACCCAGAGAGTGCCCATTGGACCTGGGGTGGGACAGCAACGAGAATGGTGATGGACAGCTGGGCAGGGGTGTCACCACTTCTGTGCATGCCTGAAGGAGGAAGGCTTGCCCAGCAGTGCCAGCCTCTTGTTGTCAAGTGCCACCTTGAGGTGCTCACCAGGGCTCTTCAGGAGAATGACACACTGCAGAGGATGGTCGCCCACCACCCGGAGAAGGGAGAGCTGTGGCTTCAGCAGTTCTGCATGGGCTGCCCTATCTGCCCCCAGGCACTGCCTGCATCCCTGTCCCCAGCAGCAGGAGAGCCTCGGGAGCCCCAGGAGGAATTCTTGACATGGAATCGATTCAGATTGCAGCCAGCTCTGCACTGCTGCAATGAGCCCAGGGACAGTTCTGGTCTAAAAGCATGATTTAGCTTAATGAGAAATAAATAGCTCTGGCTGCTGCAGTGCTATGGGACATCCTGGGATTGGTGATGAGGCCTGGCACAGGTTTCCCAGAGAATCTGTGGCTGCCCCATCCCTCGAAGTGTTCAAGGCCAAGTTGGACAGGGCTTGGAGTAACCTGGTCTAATGGAGGGTGTTCCTGCCTGTGGCAGGGAGGTGGGACAAGGTGGTCTTTAAGGTCCCTTCCAATCCAAACTAGTCTGGGATTCTGTGATTCTGTGGTGGGTGCTGAGCACCGCTTTTTCCTTGGGAATTATCTGGAGTGGCTCAGGCTGCCTTGTTCCTCTGCCACCTCGTGTCCTTGCTGCAATAACTGTAGGAGAGGGAGGGTGGGGGGGGGAGCCTTGCAGTGACCAAAAAGTCTTGGAAATACTTTCATGCTAAAAATTCCGTATTTGACAGAAGTGTGAGATACCTTGAGGCCTTCTATTGATTACCTGGGAGCAGGAGAGCACTGGCTCTTTGAGCTGTCACAGTTCCAGGCGTTTCTGAAAACGATAGAAGACTGGAACAAAAACACAACTAAGGCTCCTGACACGGCGTGTTAAGCAATAAAACATGTTTAATTGTGTTGTCTTAAGGCTATAACCATTCCCTGACTGAAGGTCACTCACTACCCATACTGCCAGTGGGAGAGAGGTGCTCTGACAGGTGGGAATCCAAATAGGAAACAGATATCTGGGAGATTACGGTGTGAACGACAATGAAATGCCAATGCCAGGGTAGTTAAAGGGAGCAGGACAAGCATCAGGACATCTCCTGGCTGGCGGATCTATACAGGGGATGTTGTAGACACAGCTTGGGGATTTGATAAAGGACCTTCTGGGGCATCTCGGTGCCATGTGGCACCATCAGTGTGTGTCTGTCTGCTACACCACGACCCACCCGCACGCACCATTGCCCCCACGTCCATGGGGGACAAGGAAAGTGCCTGGTGGGAGCCCACTTCCTCACAAAGACCCTCCTGCCTTGCTCCAGGGATTGGCACCCAAGTGTGCATTGATCCGTGCACATCTGCTCTGAAATCTGAGGCTCATGTTGCACAGGTTTGCTTGGCTTCCCAGGGAGCTACCAACTACCTGAGGTCATGTAGGGAAGGATGGAGGATCAGGTCCAGTCACGTCCAGCCCCGAGGGGCTGGGGCCTCGCTGGCATGTGGCTCTGGGCGGAGGCACAGCAGTGTCCCCTCAGCAGGCATCTCGGAGCAAGTGTCCGGGAGAAATCCCCTTTAACAGCCCATTAACTGCCTTATAAAATGGCCAAAGGTGACATTTCCTTTACACCACTCTGGACTCTGACCCTTCGGGCCACACTGCAGCCATCGGGTAGAAGGCAGATCTGTACCAGGGAGCTATTGAAACAGGAGGGAAAAAGGGTAAAAATGAGAAAAAGGCTGGAACTTGGTTTCCAGCTGGTTTCTTGTCCTCATAGAGTGATCTTATGGACCTGATGGGAGAGATATCAGGTTTATGCTGGCTCAGGGATGCTCCCTTATTTTATCATGGAGTATCCAGCCTTCTGAGATGAAGTCTTAAAGGCCAAAATGACAGAATGGAGCAAAACATGAAGAATGCTTGAAGAGGTGAGTTTTTAATTTAATATTGTTTTTCTGGCACTGTCTGGCTTTTTCCATAGGCATGAAGTGGTGGGCACCAGCAAGTTCCAGGAGGGAGCGTTCAAGCTTCAGCCTTTGCTGAAACTTTGCTGTCAAATCCATAGTAGGAACTCGAATCCTTTTCAGCTCAAGGTGTGCTGGGGACATAAAACCGGCACATACAATCACCTGGCAGGATAACAGAGCAGGACCAGCATCCTTCAAGGACAGGGAAAAGACAGAACACACTGTGGACAAGTGACTGTTCAGATCTGGAGACATTTCAGCATGGAGTGATTTTATTTTCCTTGGTTAGAGGCATCCTAACCATAAGCCATTAATTCCAGGCATTCCTGTCCCCAGATGCTGCTGGGTCTCCCTGACGGTGTGTGTAGATCTTCTGTTCTTGGAGATCCACACACACTTGGTCCTCTTCTTGGTTAGTCCTGGTAACTTCTGTGTGAGAGTAGGCCCTGTGCATGGGGAAAGTTTCAGGTGCCTTGCATTTAATGAGAAACAGAAAAGATTAGGTTGTAGCAAGGTATTTAATTATTAGGATATTACTGCTCTGGCTGCATTCTTTGCCTCTCCATGTGGGAAGTGCCAAATTACATGTCACCTCAGAGGGCATATTTTCTGTAGTTTTCAGAGCTCCTACAATGGCAGCTCATGAATATTTACTGAGCTGCTCAGATATGCAGCGGTGGGAACAAATAAAAAAACCCTTGTATTTGCATCTCCCACAGACACTAACAAACCATGTGGCTCTGGTAGGGAGAAGATGGGAGATTGCTGTTGCCTTTCCAGAGGGATAGAGGAAACAGCTTCTTGTATAATGAGATTGACTTTTAAATTGAAAGTGGTGCTGGTTGTGCTGCAGTTCATACTTCCATGCTGTGCATTTGCTCCCTAGGCTCTAACATTAAGACATCTTATGTACAAGCTGGGAGGATTCAATTAGAGTTTCAGTTATTAATCAATCAATTAAGCCACAATCTTTGGAATATACATTTTCACTCTTAAAGAGGTGTGATGCTGGCATGATGAACTTCAGGGACGCCGTTTCACCTGGACACACAGGTGGGTGTCTGTGCAGAGCTCCTGGTGCTGATGCTGTGCCAGGGCCATGCTGGGCTCCTTCGGCACCGTGCCGGGCAGGGAGAGCAGCAGAGCCCAGGCAGCAGAGACTCAGATTGAGTGCCAGGAAATGCCAACTCAGCTGGCACTGAATCCTTTGAGAAACATTCAGCCACACTTTCTTTGTTGCCAAACTGGAGCTGCTTTGCCTGGACCTGGCACATGGACAGAGGAGATGGACAGCTCAGCTGTGCCGTTGGTCTCTCACTGCTGCTCTGACAGTGGCTTCATGCTCATGTTGGAGGAGATCGTGAAGCCTCTCTTGCCTCAAAAAAACTGTGTGTGAGTTGAGAGACACGAGAAGTGTTGCAAAAGAAATGCTTGGGGCATTCACAATTAACCTGTCCCAGTGATTCCTCCAGCCTCAGTCACGATGTGGCTGGCCTGAGATAAGGAACAGAGGGGCTACTCTGTCTTAACCCAGCAGCTCTAGATGCTGCCCATGACCTGTGCACACACCTGCACAAAGCTCCAAGGGAAGCAGAGTGGGAGCGCATCCCCCAGGTGAATTATCTGGGCACCCTGGTGTCCCACTGGTTTCATTCCATAAAAAAACTTCAAAGTGGCAATATGTGATTTTTTCCAAGGCTCACAGGTAGCGAACAGACTCAAAATTGACTGCACCATCCAGCTGCTCTCTCCCCTGAGATTCCTGCCCCCTGTCCCCTCACTGCCTCTGCTCTGCTCTGGGTGAGGAAGAGACAGATGTGATGCTACAAATCCTGCACTTGTTCTCCCAAATCTCTGCCATTTTTCTTCTGTGAACAGGGACTGAAGGCAACACTTCCAGGTGCTGCAAGAGGTAGCTTGTCCTTAATTTTTGTAGTGTGTTTCAAAGGCTGTGTGTTAGGGTGAAATTCACACACACCTGGGGCCAGCAAGAGCCACAACATCCCTCATGCACTGGTGTTTCTTTGTTAGTCACTCCTGCCCAGCCCTTGCTGGACAAGTCCATGTTCATGGGCTGCATGGTGAAAGGAGGAGAGCCGGCAGCAGCATTCGGAGCAGGAGTGATTCCCTGTGTCCTAGTGCCTGGGATATTTAATCCAACCTGTAACGAGAAGTCCAGGGGAAGGGTTTAGGGAAAATAAGCTCTGTGGTTTCAAGCTGAAGTTTGAACACTGGAAGAGAAGTAAATGTGCAAGTGCTGTCTATAGGCAGGGAAAAAAGCCAAGGGGGGATTAAATGGCAATGTTACCTTTACTCTTGTCAAATACCTAAGTAGAAACATTGGTTAATGCCCTTAAAAAAGGCCCATTACCACAGGGCAGAGAGTCAAAGAGCCTGGCTGCCCTAATACTCAGTTATCTCGTTCCCGGATAATGGAATGACCCCTCGCCTGCCCGAGCTGTACTACGATATAATAGCATGAGCCGTGTGAATAAAGAGGTTATTTTTGGAATCCAATTGAAGCAGTGCTGGAGCTGGTGTGACAGGGGAAGGATTGAACAAGATGCAATGTTCTAAGGGAAGGGGAAAAAATTGAATTTTGGGGAAGGTGGCACTGGCAGTGAACTGTGCAGAAAAAGGCACCGTGGTGCTGCCTGAGCAAGGTGCCAAGGGACGGGCTGGGGGGAAGCTGGGGCTGGAGACTGATCCGGCACAGAGCAGGGGCTGAGCCCCAGAGGAGCAAGGGAGCCAGAATTCCCCCATCCACTGGGCAATGGGTGGCTGTGGCAGCCCTGGGCAGGAGGGGTCAGTGGTGCCAGTGGCTGGGGATGGGCCATTGCCAACACCCCGCTCAGCACCGGTGCCCCGTCCCGTCCCTGCCCTGCAGCCTGCACACCTTGCAGCTCTTTTCATGCCCCTTAAGCATATGTATAAAGGTAAAACACAAAATAATGCTAATTATGATGCACAGTATCCAACACACAGGGCTGCAGCTCGTCCAGCAGTGAGAGACAAGAGCATAAGAGATTCAGCATAAACAGAGATGAAAATGAATATTAATTTACAAAGCAGCACAAAGACAATGGGATCCAAGGAGATTGATATCACAAACTCCCCTTATTCAATCAGATTAGGGTCTCATCTTCCCCAAACACCAATTGCTAATCTAGATTTGAAAGACAAATCCTCTTGCAGAAGGGCTTTGCCTTTATCTTGTCCCTCTGATGCCTCTACTTAAGATGTTACTACAATTTTGGGGGAGTTGGGAGGAGGGAACCTTCCCAAGCAGCTTTTAACTGTTGTGATGCCAAAGTGTCATTGAGCATTGGTAGGGTCTGCAGAGCACAGGCTGTCCTGTGCCTGTGACAGTGGAAAACATGTAATTCCTGAGAGCTTGGCAACTCTGGGGAAACCTATATGGCAGCGGACACCAGCCTGCCTGTTCTGTCTCCCAAAGAAGGGAAGCTGAGGTGTGTGGGGGAAGCACACCTCTCCTCTGGCAGCTCAGGTGTTCCATAATTGATGCTGAATGGAAGGAAATGAAACCAGGAATTCTTTCTGAAGAAGTTAGGGCTGGTGGCTGATACTACAGACAAGTTAAAACAAGGTGCAATTTAGCTGGGGACAGGAAGACAAAAGCCATTTGAGTCAATTTTCATGGACCCTCTTTGGGCCATGCAGGACGCACCAGGATCTGCCTCCCTCCTGTGAGGTGTTTAATCAGTAAGTTTTTTTTCACCTCTTTCCAGGAACAAGGCGAGACCACCTTATGTTCCCTGGCAAAGCCCAAGCTCTGGCTCAACAGGTGGGTGACAGTGCCAGTGGCTTGGTCTCTGGCCACTAGCACAAGGAAGCCATTGGGAAGAGACATTTCCATATGCAATGTGCAAGTTGAAACAGAGCTGTGGTCGAGAGCCCGGAGCTCCATCCTGGAAAGGGCAGCCCAGTCCCAGGAATGCTCTGTCCCTGGCTGTGCCATCCCTGGAACATCCCACGAGCACCCGGCTCCTCTCCCTGGTGATGCTGAGAGATGTGCAGAACTTGAAAGGAACTGTAATTACTGTTGGGGTTTAGATGCAGTTGGTGTTTTACTACTTAAAAGCAATTTAATTGAAAAGCAAAATTGCCTTAATTTGTATCAAGATACATTATTAAATACACTTTATGGCTGAACTCACAAGCGGAGCCTGTGATCTCGGCAAGTGCAGGGAGAAGCCGCTGGGGTGGGCACGCTCCAGGACCCTGCAAGATCTGCAGGTCTCCCCCAACACCTGAAAAGACAGGTTGGTGCTACAAAATTCACAGGTTGCAAATAGTATGTGATAAAAAAGTGAAATTTTTAAGACGCCAATTTACCTGTACCTGTCTAGTAATTACGTATTTTATTGGTGTAGCATGTGCAGCACAATAAATGCTACAGATTCAAAGTGATGTTGTTTCTACTCTCCACGTCGAGTGTTTCTGACACATGCACGCATTTCAAGTAGAATTAATTTTTTTTCTATTTGACGCAAATGCCTCTCTATTCCACCGCGGTTGAGTAAACTGTGTATTCTCTCCCTGTCAATGATCTCCTTGGAAATAGATGTCAGCCAATCAGTCTGGTAAAAAAAAAAAAAAAAAAAAAAAGCCACAACACGCCCAACAAAAACCCAGCGACCAAACAAACCAGCCTCTCCAATTTACCGGGATCCGCTTCAGAGGGAGACAAAGAGCGGCGTCTGCGCAGTGCTGTGGGCAGCTCACCCAGCCAGCGCCGGGGCAGGGAAATTCACACCGCGGGCTCACGGGGTGGGCTGGGGGGGAACCAGCTGAGGGGTCCGGCCGCACATGATGCCATGGCTTTTCCAGTGTGGGTCTGCCCCAACCCCTTCTCTTCTCCCGGGTTTCCCCCTGCACGAGGTTTTAGCTTTTAAGGAGAAAAGAAAAACAAGTTTTGCCCAAGAACTTGAGACCACCAAACCCAAATGAGATTTTAGCTGTGGTGATGGGGACAGCAGGGGAAAATATGAATCTGATTTTATTGGAAGCTTAATTTCGGGGATGAAAAAAAAAATGCCAAAAAAGGACCTCACAGCCCTCCTTCCCTCTGAGTGCAGACCACGGTCGATCACAGTGAGCCTGCGTTCGAGGGCTCAGGTGGGTTTTAATGGAAATGCTGGAGGTTTTCAGCACCTGCCTCTGGTGCTCAAAGAGCCCCTGCATGGCCATGGCAGGGCCAGGTTCCCACGCTTGCCACTGAAACATCCGCCGTGGTCCCGCTCATCTGGGAGTGTTCGGGGGTTCCATTAGAATGCACGGCTTACTGCACCGTGAAAACGCTCAGAAAGGGCACGGGGAAAAAATTAGTACCCAAATGATCTGATTTCGTGAGAGTTTAAGCACTTGCTCGTCGTAGTCCCCTTTGAAGCTGATCAGTATCAAGCCCTTTGCTATTAAAGTGATTTTTATCAGGGTTTGCTGTGCTCCCCTTTTAAGAGGCTCGTTTGCCGGGCGCGGGGAAGGCGCTCACACGCCACGCTTTGCTTTCTATTGTTGTTCTTATTTTACTACACAGGGGAGAAGTAATCTTTTTTTCCTCCCCTTGGCCTGGAGCTATTGTACATATGCAAATGTGACGATGGCAGCCAGCTATTTATAGCTCGAGTTCCTGCTACACTTATCACAACCACTGCAGACTTTTAAAAGCAGAACCCACACACACAGTATTTTTTCCCCAGGATATAAATTTCCCATCCCAATGCAGCCTGGCCCGTCGCATGCAACATTGATTGTCTGTTATATTACATTTATTAAGGAGTGATAACTTGTAATAATTGGATGTTAAATTAAAGAACTCTTTCCTAGTTATTGCCGTCTCAATTATAATTGTCATTTGCTGGCAGTTATGATGATATATGAGGGTTGTATTTTACTCAGCCGACCATGACCCGGTGAGTAATATTCCCTCAGCTATAGGGGCACTGATGCGCTCGCTGGCTCTTAATGCAGTAGCTCAGGAGCTGATTGGAATATTAAGTTTCCACGAGAGTAGGAGACGCAGAAATCCACATGGATATACATTACCGCACAGCTGAGAGGCCCCTCCGGCTATTTCTTTTTCTCCTCACTGGTACATGTCCAACTCGTTTCAGCTTTGTTTTATGGTTATAGGAATCAGGTTTATACGGTGAGTTATAAAGTAATAAAACAGGGGGGAAAGGGTGTTTGTGGTTTCATTTAAGAATAACCAGTTATAATTAACCTTTGTACCAAAATGTCAATATGTGTAAGGGCACTGGAACAGCAGTGATAGCAGGTCCTCGCATCCAACCATCACACAGAGATTGCTGCTTGGCTGGTGGGTTTAGTGCTGCTGGTGGAAATGGGGCAGTGCTGTGCTTGAGTGCCTGATGGGGATGGGGAGCCTGAGCAGCGATGGGGAGACCAAGAGGGAATGGGGACACTGAGCAGGGATGAGAAGCCTGAGCAGGAAAGGAGAGCCAAGGTGGGGATGAGGAGCCTGAGCAGAGACAGGGAGTCCAAGAGAGGATGGGGAGCCTGAGCAGGGATGGGGAGCCCGAGTGGGGATGGGGAGTCTGAGCAGAGATGTGGAGCCCAAATGAGAATGGGGAGCCTCAGTTGAGCTGGCAGCAGCACCCAGCACCCATTCCTGAGCCACCTGTGATCATCCCCAAAGCAAGGGGTGCTTTGCCCCTGAAGGCAACAGCCTTCTCCTGCTTTGATCCCCAAAACCCCCAAAGATGAAGGATTTATCATCCCTCTCCAGGGCTTTCTTCTGCTCAGATGACTGTTGTGAGGAAGCAAGAAGGAGGGGTGTGGTGGTCTGGCTATGGGCAGCACACAGGGCCAAGTTTGTGCCTTTTGGTCACGATAAGGTTTGTGGAATTCTAATCTGGAGGGAAAGCCCCGAGCTGCTGCAGGGGTACAGCAGTGCTCAGGGGGCAGGAGCAGGTCCCCTCACACTCAGAAATCAGTTCCCTTTTCTAAGAATTAATTGTCCTCCGCATGGCTCCAGGATATTTGCACTGAGGAGTGATGCGCTGCCCTTAATCACAACAACAGCAACGCTTGGTATGAGCAGGAGGGGTTTGAGCAGTCATTAGGCGTCTGAAATCGTGGTGCATATTAATGGGCAAATAACGTGTCTGAGCAAGGAAAAATGTGTCTCTTGTAAATTACATTTTTAAAAGTTGATTCAAACTAAGCGTTGTGCCATAAATCTGTTAATTTTGGCAAGAGTCTGGAATGAGCAGGGGCGACTCAAGACTTTCTTCAAACAGCTTTTCAAAAACTGCCCACCCACTGCCGGGAGACACGGAGCGGGAAGGAGGGGACGGAGCATCCATCCCTTCCTTTCCCTTCCCTTCTCTTCTCTGCCGCCCCTCTGTCCCTGCGCTGTGGGCTCGGTACTGGCCACGGCTTTGTGCAAGGGCAGAAGCAAATCACAGACATTTAACACAGGAAAATCGGGGAAAATCTTAATTTTCGAACAGAACAACTGCAGCAAACTGTGGCTGAGGATTATTTGAATTCCCTGTGGGCTGCCCTGGTGAAATCCCCTTCTCGAGGCTGCTAGGACACCAGGCAGTGCACAGTGACAAATGGACATGATGTCCTTCCCTGCCTTTTCCAGAACTGCTTTAATGGTTGAGAACTGGAGAGATGAAAAATTTGCCTGGAAGCAGAAAAGCAACTCCCAAATCTACAAAATATGCGACTTCTGCTACAAACTTGCAAATGGGCCCATATGTGATCAGTAAATGCTCTCAGATCCATGGATTTGCCTGCATTCATTTGGGCTGGAGCCCTGCCAGGTGCCGAGCTGCGCAGCGTGTCACTGCTCCTCCCGGGAGATTGGGAGATTGGCGCCTCAAAGCACTGGTGGTGGGCAGAGAGTGGAGCCCCCCACCTTCCTGATGGAGAGCCCCCACCTTCCCGACGGAGAGTTCTCATATTTCCTATGGAGAGCCCCCACCTTCCTGATGGAGACTCCCACCTTTCCTGTGGAGAACCTTGGTCTGCCCTGCATAAAGCCCCCGCCTTCATTACTGAGAACCCCTATTCCTTCTGAAGGGGCCCAAGCCTGGCTGGCTGCAGCCCCCAGCACTGTTGGAGCAGAAAGGGAGTGGACTGAGGGGACTTTCCCAGGAGCAGCTGGGAGCTCATCACCCATTTCTCTGGCCACTGCTGAATCCAGGGCTCTCCCAGCAGCATTCCCTGGCCAAAGCCAGTCTTCCTGCATGTCCCCGATGAACTGCACATCCCATGTTGGCAGAACCCTCTCCCAGAGTAGCTATGTGTGCTCAGAGCGAAGACCTGGGAACCACAGAGAAGCACAAAAAGAGCATCTCATACTTGATCTGGTCCCTGTTCAAATCAAAATGGCAAAGGGGAGGATGCACAAGGGAGGCAAGAGGATGGGGGAAGCCCCCAGGGGTTCTCCAACCCAGCAGACACCTGCTGCTCCTCCTGCTGTGCCCTTTGTATCCTCCACCACTCCTCCGGCCCTGGCTCTCCCAGAAGTCAAATGCTGGAGCATCTTTCCCGCCCAGCTACAGGACCTGCCTCCTTCATTACAACCCACTAATAGGTTAACTTTACCATGATCATGCTCCTGTGGATGCTGGGTAGAAGTGGCTCTTGTCGTTAACCATTTATTACCTGGGGAGTAATTTTCAGCATGTTCCACATGATTATTTCCCAACACTGCAATTTGGGACTCATTTGGTGGCTGGAAGGATTGTTTCTCACAGAGGTGACCTCCCTGCAGCTCGCTGCATGTCAGGGTTTGAGGAATATACTTGAGTTGATGGGTAGGTTGTGTGCATCCCCTGACCTCAATCGTTTTCACACTGTGAGAACTGCTGGGAAGTGGTTTGACACAAAGTGTTTATAATCTCCATCAGAAGGAAGAGAAATGATAATGGGCCCATCTTAGCAAAAAGAAGACAGCCACCAGCCTCCCTGCTATGGTGGCCTTAAGCTCTGCTCTGATTTGAGCATTATAATTAGTAAAGAAACAAGTTGTAATTAAATTAGGAGATTGAAAGGCAGGAGCGCAGCCACCACGGAGGGTGGTCATGGGAGCTACTGCCTGGTAAGAGGAGCTGTCAGGGGCAGCACAGCTGGGACCACGATGGAGATTTTGTCATCACCTCACTCCTCCTGCACTGTGCAGAAATCAGCCACTGGAAACCAGTTAGAGTTCTCCATAGAATGATGAATTCCAGGCTTGTGCTATGACATCAGGCTCCTGACCCTGGAGCATTTGATTTTTGTAGTCCTCACTGGCATGTGGGAGCTGGGGCTGGTGATGTGGGAGTGTCTGGTCCTCAGGGACCCCTCCAGCACTGGGGTCCCCATGAGAGTCCACTGCACATGCAGTTGGTGTGAGGTCTCTGTGTGCCCTTGTTTTGGACCAAGAAAGGGCTCTTTTGGGAAGGAAGCACTCTCGGCAGAATCACAGCACCCAGTGGCATGGGCTCCTGTAAAGTGTCCTTGGCGTTCATGTCCCCTCAGTCCTCAGTGCCACCCTCTTGCTGGCCCCCAAGCCAGTGGCTGTGTGTGCACACCCGAGCCCTTCCCCTGTGAGGGCAGACTGAGCTGTTACTGGCTGCACCAGCCTTCTGAGCACCAACACACTGGCACAGCTGGCCCTTTTCTGGCCCTTTCCTGATTGGGAGAGACCTGCAGAGGGGCAGCTCTGAGCCTCCCTGGGGGGCACCAGGAGCAGGGGTGGGACCCAGTGCTGAGGGTGCTGCCGGCTCCATCTCCTCAGCAATGCAGCCGAGAAGCTCCGGCCGTGCAGATTTATTTCCTGGCTTTTAGCCAGCCTAGGAATGAAAATACTCTAGAGGGTGAAAGGCTCATAGTCGAGAGCTCTTCACCTCTTCCCTGAAAGGACCTCTCATCCTCATTCACTCAGGGGTTTATTACCACTCCACTGCCTGAGAATAACTGTTTGCAAAGACAGAGCTTGCAAAAAATAAGCTGCCCAGGTGCCGGAGTGCTCAGACCTGTCAGTGCTGGATTCAAAGCAGAATCAGTTTGGGTCTCTTCTTCCTTCTTTCATTTGAATCTGGAGGAGCAGGCAGTGGCTGTAGATGATAATTGGCCACCAAAGAGGTTTTACCTTTAAGGAGTGTGAAGAAATGATGGCACCTTCCCCAAGAGAAACCCAAAAGTGGGATCCACTGTGGAAACAGCCCTGAGGGATGTCGGACAACTGTTAACAACAAGCATCCAGTTCTTCTTAATAAGCCACAGGGAGGTTGAGGAGGAGGAGGAAAACAGTCGTATTCCCACCACAACCTCCTATTGAGTCCTCACTCTTTGCTGGTCCCTGCCCAGCTCTCCCTGCTTTGCATCCCAAGGTAACTGCACCACACCATTCTGTTGCTTTAATTCACATTTATCCCGGTGTTTTTCCCCAGGCCTGGAAGTGCAGGGGCAGGTCATGATGGTTGGCAGAAACCTGCTCTGCGACAGGGCCACGGTTGCTGCCCTGAGCTGACTGTGTGTGTCGGGCATCGCATCTTCAACCTCCACGAAGGGAGAGGCTGAGGAGGCAAAAGAGGCGAGGAGGGCTCCTGGGGGCTGGCAGTTTTCGGCAGCGAGGGCGGATCCCAGCCTTGGTGCTGGGAGAGGAGTCACCAGCGCTGGCGTACGGTGCCCAGGGCATCCCGTGGGACATCGCCCGGAGCCGGCGGTGGGGACACCGGTGGGGACACCGGTGATGCTGCGCCGACGGCCCGGCAGGAGGTGGGGAGCAGCCGTGCGGGAAGGCCCGGGCGGGAGCGGGGCTGGTGTCGGAGCAGGGCTCTGCTCGCCGGCGCGGGAGCTGCGTCTGCCACCCAGGCTGAGGCTCCCGCGCCGACACCCGGCTCTGCAGCCCCGCGCAGCCAGGCTGCACCGCACCGAAACAGGCAGCTAGAAAGTAAACAGTGTCTGAAACCTATTCTCATTAGGCTAATTTACGAATAAATTACCATATTCAATGGCCTTATTTTTACTGCTCGTTAACAGGCCCATGATAGGATGATAATTATGGGATTTTAAGTGGCTAATGGCAGCTGGGGCGTCAAAAGCAGTTTTTACGAATCTGTTTATGGCAGGGAAGGTGACAGGAGGGTGGGACACTGAGATGTTGGAATCGCATGTCAGGGAAAAAAAAGCTTTAATTGTTGAGTATTTATTAGAGAGGAGGGAAGACTGTAATTTAAAAATGAAACTCTGAAAAACAAAAAGGAAATTAATTAGTCTCCCAGCGCTCTGGTGGCTAGTGCTTAAGGAGGACCTTGCTGTCAGCACGTGGCCTTCGAGGGTCCCCAGGGGCACCGTGCAGTGTGGCTGTCCCCATGTCACTGGGTACTGTCTTCCCCCCAAGCTGAGGGGCTGGTGCAGGACCAGCCCTGTGATGCTGCCAGGACCAAAGGGGCTTCAGTGCAACAGCAACCACTGGGTGTGAGGGTGTGAGGCCACGGCACCCAGGCTGGTGCTCCCGCCACCAGTGGGTGTGTCCTGGGTGCAGAGTGCCGGGTTGGGGTCATCGTCCCCTCTGCCAGGAGGGCTGAGTGTCTCCCTCTCCCACCATTCCCATTTCCCAGTAGCCAGTGTTTTTCCCTATGTTTAGCCTGGCTGCTCATCATCTCCCATCTCCACCGATTCATCTTGATCTTTCAGTTTAGTATGCAGCGCTCGGAAAACAAACACGTACCAGACTGACAGTGGGAATAAATATCGTGGAGATGTTGATTAGCATTTGATCCCAGCTGGGCCTCTGGAAGCTGCAGCACTGGAATGCCTTGGCAGTTTTTTAATGCTGAATAATTTGATTAGATCAGTGGCTGAGCCTGCTGCTCGCGGTGAGATAAACCCTCCCCACCCGTCGCCCCCCGCGCACTGCTCCCTCCCTGGCTGGCTTTGCTTTCTTTTATGGGGCCTTAAATACGTCGTTTAATCAACTCTACAATTTCAATTTAGCACAGTTGTTGACTCGCATGGATGATAAGGTTCTGGAGACCCCACAGATTGCTGCCTACTCTAACAGTGCTGTTCTCCACGGCCTCCTGGCTTTGCTGCCGAGCCCAGCCCGGCCCAGCCCGAGGCTGCTGGAGGGGCTGTTCACTGAGCCAGGCTGTCACTCAGCCACGGGGACATCTCCAGCCTCTCCACTGTGTGATCACCAACGGGGACACGTCCCCTCCACACAGTGACACGAGCAACCAATGGTTTGTGTTCAAAAACACAGTAATAACACTTTTTTTTTTGTTCTTTTCAGACACAGAAAGCGTGAAGACACGGGGAGGGGAAACTGTGATTACCCCAGACCTCAGCAATCCTAATTAAACACGGATTTCTGAAATTTCCTTCTCCCCTCCCTTAAGAGAAAAGAGTGGGGCACACTCCTACACTATCTAAACCACTTCTACTTCTAATCTAATTTAAATAACACTCCTGGCATTCCTTTCCTATAGGAGAATAATCAGTTCAGTGAGTGGCCAGTGAGAGTGCAGCAAACAGCCCTGGCTCTTCCCCTGCCAGTTTTCCCAAAACACCCTGCTGATGGTTATTTCCAAAATGTATTTTAAGTATCTTCTTATCGGCAGAATATCATTTAAAAGCAGCTGAACTTCCCCTCCCCAGTTACATTTCTTCCCCTACATCAAAACCAAGACAATCGTGAATTACAAACACAGCCTTTTCTGTCAGAAAGGAATTATTTTATCTGCAAAAGCAAAACTGTGTATTTTCAGCCACTGACCTAATCCTGGATAAATAAACAGGCAGAAATTCCCTGTGTTTGCTGACACTCATTAGCATTCCCGGCGGGTGTGAGGGTGATACTATCTGACAACCACCAGCTCAAACTTTCTCCCTTCGCTTTATTTCCTTGTGATTCTCACGCACAATAAACAAACCAATTCCTGCTGCTTCCCGCCTGCTCCTGCACCGCTCCCGCACCGCTCCCGTACCCTTCCTGCACCACTCCCGCACCCCTCCCATACCCTTCCTGCACCACTCCCGCACCCCTCCCATACCCTTCCTGCACCACTCCCGCACCCCTCCCATACCCTCCCTCATTCCTCCCACACCTGTGGGACAGCTCTGTAGGACCCGGGGGCACTGGAGGGCCTGTCCCAGCCGAGGGGATGGATACAGCCTGCCAAGGCACGGACAACTTGGTGAGGATAAGCAGTTTCCTCCGCTCAGAGGAAAGGGCTCTGCAGTCAGAACAAGAGGTTTTTTAAATTTACTCTTTTTAAAGACTGAGCAGAAGTCATTAACAAAGTGATTTGTGACCCCCCATTCTGCGGCTCTGCTCTAACGTGGTTAGAGTTCAGGTTGAGCTCCTGTTACTGAAGTTTGTCAGACCAGGTCCTATGGCCAGTGCCATTAACATGTAGAGAATCAGTGTGAGACTCCACAGAGCCTGCCTAGCTCTCCCTGCAGCGATGCCTGCCCACGATGGCATCCCTGAGCAGTGGGTGGTCACACTCACAAAGGATGTTGCCTAAACAAGAATACTTTTTTCAAAAAGTTGAGAAGAGGAATGCATTTATGGACATGGTCCTTGAATTGGGACAGGCAGCAGGTGATGGAAGTGCTGCCGTTATCACTCGGAGTGGGGACAGCCTGGAGGAGCAGGACACCAGCACCTCTGGGGATGTGCTGGCATTTGAGTGCAACAGGTACAGTATAGACCCCATTGAAACCAATGGGAGCTACAGGCTGCAAGGAGGCCAGGGCAAGTCACATCAAATGAGAAGATTTGATTTATGGTGAACATTAGATATATCTCCAACTGGTAAAAGAACATGTTAAGAGCACAAAAATAGCCATAGTGGCTCATCTCTGGGAGAGAGTAACGGCAAACTAACGCTGGAGAGCACAAGCACAGAGCAAGGGAACAATGATACTTCATCAAATACTCTATTAACCTTCAGTAATTTATGGTTCAAGATCTTTCAAAGCCAGAAATAATGTCTGCGTATGGATCTGTGATGGATTTTTCTGTCATTAATTTGTCCGGTAACTTTTTGAACCCATGCAAATTTTTTCTTTCACAGTCTTGGTGGAAGATCTCTTCTGTTTAACCACACACCTGAAAGCAACCTCCTTCAATCCCCTCACATCCCTTGAACCAGCAGCTAATCCTTGTTCACTGTCCTGAGTTTACAGATTTCTGTTGTGTCCCTTCTCAGGCTGAAAAGCCTCACCCCAGGGTATCCTGACTTTATCCTCACTCATCCCTGGGGCCCCTCTCTGGACCCCGCTTACATCCACTGCCCTTTATTGTGTCATGGGTTGGGAACAGAACAATGCTGGGTTCAGAGTAGGGCTGCCACACAGATGTCAACAGCACCACAATGCTCCTTCTTCAACCCCTACTTTCCCCCTAATAATTTCCAATTGGTTTGGAACTGCTAGATGTAGAGCCAGTGTTTCCATAAAGTTATTTATTGCAGCTCTCAGTTTTCACTCCTGGGTGCTGGCCCTCAGTACAGAGTCCTCCACTAACTGCAAAATGCCATGGACACGGATGCAGGAGCAAGCCTTTGGTGTCAAAAAAGTGACACTTCCAGCAAAATACAAGGCTGTTGACATGTGCAGGATACACAACTGACCGGATCCTTGCATTGGCCTCTCTGATTATCATGTACCTTCTGCAAATGGTCCTTTGCATGGAAATAAGAACAGGATTTGTTTCTTCAAACTTTTCCAGTTTTAACATCTGCTTGTTTTGGTAAATTTGACAGGGACTCTCTTTTGTCTCTTTTATTTTATTTTATTTTTTTTTAACCGAAATTCTATGAAAAGTGTTTTTAAAAGTGCTAACTGACAAGCCTACACAGGCTGCCTCCACTCAGGGAGCACTCTGCACAGTTGTTAACTTGTTAGACAGGAGCTAGATTACAATCATAAATAAATGATTTGCTGTCTCCTTACATTCAGACATGTAGCTTTTAAAGTGTAGCTGTCATCCCTGAATCAGATTTAGTCAAATGCTGTGTAACTGCAAAATTATCCTATCCTTACCTTTTTTTATTCTCCATATAATGGACAGTTAAATTGGATTTTCAAATTTGAAGTGCATATGTTTTTCAAATCCCCACAGGGTTGCCATTTTTTCATTTCTAAAGCAACTCACTAATGTTTATCATTACCACACAGAAATATTACAATTCTTAAGGGGCACCTTATAAAATCAGTACAGGAGAAATATGCTTTATCGTCTCAAAATGAAACCAATTTCTCAGCTGATTTGCAATTTATTTACATGTTAGCATTTGATTTTCTGCTGATTTATAGCCCCACATGCCTGTGTCTTTGCTGCTTTCTAAATAAACACCATCAGGCTGGGGAAGCCAATACCGAATTACTGAGCTTTGTTCTAGCTTCTCTCTATTAATGAGTTAAATCTTTTACCAATAGTGCCTGGTCTCCCTGAGCACCGAGTGCAAGGAGAAGTCATGCGTGGTATTTTATAAGGCTGGAGTTCTGGTATGCTATAAATAATCAGGAGGTGTGGAGAATCCAAGGGGAAAATAGAGATCTCAGGAAAAGCACAAGTGAAAAATGTGGTCTCGCAATTACTCTTTTTTTCTAAGCTATAAATTTGGAGATGCAGCCACAGCTCGTGGAAACTGGTGCTGGGGACATTTTATTTTATGCAGCCATTTAGGACCTTCCTTCCGTGGCAGCTTTGCAGGGAACACACTGCACACCTGGACTCCTGCATCCGGCCTTCTCCCCCTGTATCCATGAGCCACACAGGTAACGCCGGCCCCTGCTGAGGCTTGTTTCGGAATAAGTTTCTCAATGGCAGGTAAATTATTCATTGGCATGTAAAATAATACTCTCAGTCTTAACTAACGTGGTAGTAAAAATAACCCCTGGCAAAGATCTCATCCTTTCAAGGTTCGGTTCATCAATAAACAATCCGAGAGCGCGTCGGCACAGCGCGTTCGGGAGGACCCGGCACAGCAATGGGCGATTCGGAGGGAGGGGGCTGAGATTCAAATGTGCACCCGTCTGGGGAAACGCGCCTTTTCCACTCTGTGAGGTGCATGTGCAAATTCTATGGATAATTAATGCAACAGTTCCTTCAGCGGCATCAAAAGACCCACTGTTTAATTCAACATCCTGCGCGCGCGGTGTGACAGCAGCGAGGAGCGTTATCCCTGGCAGTGAGTGACAGAGGGCATCAGGCATTCCTCTGGAATGCTCTCGCATCTTGCCCAAGTGGCACCTCAGGTGTGGCTGAGCTGCATTAATGACGGGAGGTGCTGCCAGCCCGCGCCGTGCGCATTCCCGTCGGGGATGCCAGCCCGCCAGGACACCGCGCCGCCGCTCTCCATCCCTGCAGGAGAAGGGCACGCTCCACCCACAATGCTGTGGTCACCAAGATATCTCAGAGGAGCTGGGGAGGGATCCAGCACTGCAGGCAACTGCAGAGAGGTCGTGGAGCAGACATTCAAAAGTCAGACACCAGCACCAGCTGGGATCGGTGCTGCTGAACTGGGGCCACCTGAACAGTCCTTCTGGTCCCTTTCTCTTGCCAGGACCCCGCGCTCCACAGGGTTTCCAACCTGTTGACACACTGGCCCTGTCTCAGGCATTGGAGCTCAAGTGTAAAAAACGCAGAGCAGGTCACAGTTTCTTTGGAGAAGTCACAGAGGCTTTGGCACGGCTATGGACTGACTGCTTCAGTGCAGCCGTGGGACGAGCCGGTGCTCCAATGCCCACTGGCACTGGAGCCTGCCCAGCCTCTGCCCGGGAGCACACCTAGTGTGACGGGTGTGCTGGCAAACTCCAAATCCTGCACCTCGGTAATTCAAATCCTAGCCAAGGGGGAGCCTGGGCTGTGACCTTGCCCCATCCCTTCCCCGGGGGCACTGGACGCTCCCCCCAGGCAGGGAACCAGCGGTGGCAGCCACAGCAAGGCAGCAGCGAGGCGGTTCTGCCTGTGCACATTTGTGCCTGCTTAATGGTGGGCTTTTGTTTTTTCCTGTTGACATTGATCATAATTGTTACCCCATCGATTGACACAGAGACTCCTCGACAGAATAACAAGGAATGCTCCGTGCCAAATTATTCACTCTCCACTGGCTAAATTACGCATCCTCCTGCAATCAAACCACAGCCGCTTCCCGCGGCTGGAAAACAAAGGTCCTACAATTCCGAGTGGGGATGCAGAGAGCTGGGCAAGGAGTGGTGGAACATCAGGTTCCCGGTGCTCCCACCGCCTGTCAGTGACGGGTGTGTGACAGCAATAACGACACCGCCAGCAGCGCCGGCCCCGCCGTCTGTGCAGCTCCAGCCGCAGGGAGATACAGGAGGGAAAACGGATGGCATCGACTGGAACGGGCTGAGAATTCAAACCCAACTGAGAGCAGGACAGAAACCTCTCTTACCCTTAGAATATGGATTTTGGAGCTCAGGGTCTGTCCTGCAACCACACAATAAAAATAGCCCGCCTGAGTCTGCGCTGGTGTAAGGTCTGCATGGTTCCTTTGAGGTCAGGGGCCAGCACAGCACTGTTCCTCTTGCCTCGGTGGGACAGCACTGGTTTGGGATGGGTTGTGGGTTGTGCCAGCTCCTTGCCAGCAGCGAGCGCCTTCCCTAACCCTGTCCCAGAAGCGTGGAAGGTGTCACCTGGGGCTGAGCACGCACTAGAGAAGCATCAGCAAAAGTACACTCCTCCTCCCGCAGGAAAGTTCCCTCTGCTGAAAATCACAGCACTTCCAGTTAATTCTCATGAATATTCATGCTTGTGGGGATCTCATTCAGAGGGAGATCGAGAAGAACTGGTGGGTGCTTATGCAAAAATACAGACACTTGACACCAAAGATGCTTGTTTAGTTGATGTGAAATCTCTCCAGTTTTCTTTTCCCAGTACATACGCGAGCTTGGTGGGATGAAATACGCTATCCAGAGAATCATTCAACAAGAACCTGGAACGACACAGAGCACATGTGATGGATAAGGAAAATGGTCACCTCGACAGTGGCTTAAGGTCATCCCAGAAAGACGTTTGATGAGCAAAAACCTTCCCACAGATTTGTGCTAGAATAAGGGTTATATAGGTGACTGTATGCCAGATCCTTGGCATCATGTGCTAATCAAACAGTCATCTGTGCGAATCTGTGGCACGATCTCAAAGGGAGCTGTGGCATGGCAGGGGCCAGGCTGGGCTGGGCAGGATTAGTCAGGAGCTAGAAAGGGATTAGGAAAACCTGACATGAAAATGCTTCACTTTATGTGTATTTTTATAGCACAAGACTATATAGGGAGAGCTGTTATCCCATGGGCTGCCAGGCAGGAGCAGGGAAAAACAATGAAAAGAAAGGACTTCAAAAGAGACATCTTCCCAGTGTGGGAAGAACATTGCTGAAGAACCTCTCCTGAGTTTTGGGGACCCGGACAGGCGCCATTTGCAGACACCCTGATAAGCCTTCCCAGCCTGTACTTGTTTTCTTTCCTATTCTTTTAACATTGTTGTCAGAGCCAGCTCCCCCCGTCCCTTCCGCAGGACCCTGCACCCCTAGCCAGGAGCTGTCCCTCCGTCCTGCTCCCTGCAGGATCTGCTGCCGACGGCGGGCTCTCCAAAATTTCCTTTTAAGAAATCAGGGCAGAGAACAGGGGAAGTGGGTCCTCACTGACGTAAGTGTTGCTGAGCTCCGAAATAAGCTGGGCTCATTAATAGCTTTGCTAAACACTGCAGTCGCTGGCGCTGATCTCCGTGGCCGTTCCCTGTGTGAGAGGGTTGAAATCCGCTGGCGAATCCCGACATTTTTGGAGCCACGGTGGGCCACATGCTCGGAGACGTGCTCGCTTCCCTGTTCTGCTCGACTGCAGCTTTGCCGTGATGTGGCAGATTGTTTGGAGGGATCCATGTCAGGATATTTTAGGGAAGCCAGAGCTAGCATTGCTCCGAATACAGCATCTCTGTGCATTGCACAAATCCCTGCCCTGCTCGGAATGAGCGTGGCAGTGCGGGAGCTCTCTCTGAGGGCTGCTGCAGGCGAAGACGGAGGGGCTGTCGTGGAGGCAGATGGACCCGCGCAGGTCTGCGGGGACGGAGCCTGTCTGCACAGCAGCATTCGCTGTTGTCCTAACGAGAGCCTGATGGGTCCCAGCAGGACCCGGATCCCGCAGGATGCGCGGATGCCGGCACCTTTCTCCGGCACCGCGGGCGGAGCGCTGCTGACAGCGGGCACCTGCGCCCGTGGGCACCCGTGCCGCGGCTGCATCCTCCTGAGCAGATTTGGAGCCTGTTTATAGATTGCAGCAGAATGACTTTGTTCTCATCAGCCCACAGACTGCTTAATTAGTTAAAAATTTACTCTAGATTAACTTGATTTGAGCTCTCTAGTCTGCAGTTTCAGATGCTTCCCAGTACCCCCATCTCCTCCGGGGAGCCGAGAGCGGATGGGAATGGGATGGGGGAGCAGCGCCGGTCACACTACCCCGGCTGCAGGACTCCCCCGCTCTCACCCTTTTGCGCTGGAGCTGCAGACTCTCTCAGCAAAGCTAATTTCAGTGAACCTGGTTTCTCTAAAATACATCCACTTCCGTTGTGTTTTGTACAAAGGCAAGGGGAAAAAAAAATCCTAAATATTTTCCTTGGGATAAACCCCCGTGCTAGAGCTACGTCCCTTTCTTGCTGTTGCACATGGGCTGATATTTAAGGCAGGGACTTATTGTATAACTCAGTGCCTGTGGGATTAAAAAAAATAAAAAAAACCCCAGTCTCCATGGAAATGGAGGCCATATCTTTTGAAAACTGTATCAGAGCTCTCTATCCTCTCCCCTTTATCATTGTATCTTAACCTACCAGCTGCATATTTAAGAGCAGAGCTTGCAAGATGATCTTACCCTTTTTTATTATTTTCCCTTATGTGTTAAGGGAGGGAATACTGACAGGGACAAGTGACAGCTCGCTAATTATTCCCTTACTGCCACTGCTGTTCTTGTTTTGGACGTGTTGCTCATTTTCCTCTGCTCTTCGCACTGAATAATGCATGGGTCCCTATCAGTATTCATGCGGTACCTTCGGGAACTGCCAGCCTAACTAGCTGATAACTGATTCAGTTTGTAACCGGTGCCTTTGGGAGTTGCAAGGAAAAGTAGCCAAGAACAAATTTAACACTTCTTTCTCATTGCTTCAGAACATCAAGGAGAGGTACAGGAGGGCTGCGCATGAAATACATTCGTTGCCTGGAGCTGTTGGAGGTGCAGAACTGAAGCTCGTGCGTTTAACCCAGGGCGCGGCCCGCGAGGTCAGCGGGATCCAGATGGGAGCGGCGGGAGGGAGCGGGCCAGCACGCCGCGATACCGAAGCAGTTGTTTTCAGCAGATGCCCTCTCTAGGCTTTGCAGGGAGGTGCCAAGAAAAGCCACCCCAGAGCCATCTGTACGTTGGAGTCAGAAATAGTGCGAGCCTGGTGCTGGTGCTGGGTGCGCTCCGGGCTATCGGCTGCTAACGGCGTGGTATGAGCACATCGGGACAGCCGACCCTGCCGGGCTGGAGCCACCCTGAAAGTGCACGGGCTGACCCTGAGCAACACTGAGTCTGGTCCCTTACAGCGAGGTCTGTCCTGATCCAAAGCAGCTTCGAGAGCCCCCTCCCATCCCAGGGAGAACACAAAGCAAAGGAGGATGGGTAAAAACCATATCCTCTCTTCCTCTGTCAAACGTGATTGTGAGAGGGAAGAAAGGGAGCAAGTCTGGCATTTCACATGTGCCACATTTGATAGAGGTGCCTGGTTATTCTGGTGCTGCACGAAACACATTTCCTTGCCCCACAAGCAGGGAGGGCTGGGCTCACTCTACGGAGAGCTGTTCTGCAGGAAGCGGGCTGTTCCCTCCACAGAAAGATGAAAAACTGCTCTGAGCAGTTGGCTGAATATTCTTACTCGAGCTTTTCATCTGACATGTGTCAGATGGCGTGACCTTAACCACCCGTAATGGCGTGACCTTAACCGCCATATTCACAACTTCATTCCTCTCCAAGTGCAGATATATATATTTAAAATACTGCCATGGAAGAAGAGATGCGTTGGATTTGGGGTTGTGTCAAAGTTGTCAGATGTGTCTTTTGAAGGAGCTGAAAGCAGATGGGGAGATGACCTTGTAAGTGTCCGTCATGCCTCATGTGAGGGACAGAGGTTCAAGCAGGAAAACTTAAAAGGTCTTTCTTGGAGCTCGCACTAGGAATTATTTCAATAGTTCAAACAAAATGAACTTCGTTGCGGAAGTTTAGAAGTTCCTCTCCCAAATAAAGATGATCCAGCTGAGCGCTAGGCAGGAAGTGAGGTTTGTGCATGAGGGACAAAGCTCTTGAAACACAACCAGACTTGAGAGCAACTTCACCAAGACCCAACAGAAAAGCCACATCTGGGCTGTGCTCAGACAGGACCAGGGTGTGATGGTTCCCCACTGACACCTGACAACCGTCAGCTGCGGGCGCTGCATCCAATGGAAGCCCCTTTGGACGTGGGGAGAACAGGCTGGAACGATGTGGTGACCCAGCTCAGGGAGATCTTGACTCAAGCAAAGCTGCTGTGTGTTTAATTGATTCCTCTCCGCTGTTCCCATTTCAGGCTTTTCTGCACTTTCTCCACTTCCCTGCTCCCAGTGCCATGACATTGACCAACTGGCCACAGTGGAAAATCCTGGGTGACCTGCCCCATTAGCCCTTAAAGAAACATGCAGGTGAGGTGTTCACTGACAGCCAACAACTGGGGAGGGACCAACCTCTCTCTCCTTCTGGGTTCTGCAAAAGTCAGCTGCTGTTTGTGTTTAGAACTGCTAAAACCCCTGTCTAATGAGGCAAAATTAGTGATGTCTTTTAAAAGGTAAAAAGCAAGTCAAATAGTGCTGATCTCTTCATCATGCTGCCTATAATTACAGCAAAAAAAATAGGATGTCAATGAGAAAATGAACTACAGAACTGAAAATCCCTCAGCAATGACTGCACTTGGATTCCTTGCCCCCAGTCTGTCAGAGAGGTTTGGCTCCAGTGGCAGCGGGCACATTGTGGCCTTGGCAACGTTGCTTCCATGCCTGTTCCAGGGAACAATTCTTCCCAGCCATAGTAAGCCTTGGAAAGACATTCACCAGTGTCTGTGGTGCCTCTGGGGAACCCCTTGGAAGACAAGGAAAAAAGCCTCAAGATACTGTATGTCAGTCTATCTCTCACTATAATTATCTTTATTGATTGGGGACTCATTTACATTTCCATATCTCTGAGTTTCCTGTTAGTGCTCCTGTTTAGATGTGTTCATGGATCAGATTTCAAGAGATTTCATCCCAGGGAAAAAAGCCTTGTCATGTACGAACTCCATGCAAATCTCAAAAGAGAGGTGATGAGTCTTTATGGCAAGAAATAACACCAGGAATCATAGGATTAGCAGAAGGAGAGAAGACGGAGTGGCCACAGCAGCAGAGCCATTTGTCACAGCATTGCCAGCACACAGAATGCTTTGTAGAGATTTCCCCCCTTTAGTGGACCCCAATATTTTCTCAAAATAAAAAGAAGAAACATATGAGGACACAAAACCACCAAACCAGAAATTCTTCTTTCCTGTAGGTTTGTGATGTGTCCTGAGGGGAGAGCTGCTCTTGCAGACAGGTAGACATATCTGAAATATCTGCTCAACTCGAGCTTGGAACCAGCTGAGAGCTGCCCCTCGGAGTGTGCTCTGCCCTGGACACTCACTCCCTTCTGCTAGCAGGAAGGCTGCTCATATTCTCTCTGGTTACCCCTATTGAGCAGCCCCAGGTGAACTTTGCTGCTTACTGGTGGCAGAGCTCACCCAGCCACGATGTCCCTGCACCCCAATGCCCCAGTGCCACACAGGACACCTCCAGCCTTGGGTCACACCCCCAAGGGAAGTGTCATTTGCTGGTGGGCACTGGGTGCGGGGAAGAAAAAGTCTGCAGTGGCAAAAATACCTTTTGATGACAAAAAGGGGAGCAGTGGGAGAGCCTAGAGGGAGGTTTCAGGTGCACATTAGCAGTAAGCAGATGCTGATTGTGATCCCCGGAGGAATTTAAATTGCCTTGTGCTGCTTCTCACCAGAGTGAGAGGGGAAAAGTGGGAGAGGGTCTTCTGCATCCCCCCTGCATCACACAGGCCCTCAGTCACAGCACATCTGGGACCAGATGTGGATTAGTGCACCACGCTGCTTCCCTGCACTGACTGGGAACATCTCAGTTACCAGGGCTCAGACCAGTCTATGCCCTGAATAAGTGGTCAGGGCTGCAGGTATGTCTGAAAACAGCCCTCACCTCCCTCTGCAGCTCCTTGTAGGCAGCCTTCTCAGTCTCGCCCAGACTAAACACAGAATCTGCTCCAAAATGGATGTTTTTCACATTAAAGAGCTGCACAAACATTTTATTTCCCATTTGTGGCCCTTTTGCAAACAGCAGAGAATCCACTCTTTCCTACAGAAGATTTGTGTCCGAGGGAGCTCCCAGGCTGACATAAAGCTGCCCATACTTTCAAGAGGCCTCTCTGGTAAGCTCTTATTTCTTGGAATCCTTCCCAAAACAAGGCAGTATCACTTATGGGAAGCAGCGAACAGGAGTGATGTGAAGCCCTGAGAAACCCTTCTCGTTTCAGCAGAGGCACAAGTGTCACGTCTCTGCAGAAATATCAATTATATTTCCTGTACAGTTAATGAGATAGGAGTTGGCAAACATCACAGGTAAACAGTCAGACACAGCCTAGCACATAGTTTGGGCTTTTGGAATTACATTTTCCTGTTACTAAGGTGTCCCTGAGCGCTGCACCCGCTGCCATGCCCAGGTAAAGCCTGTAATAACTGATGGAACGCAGTGAAACTTCACAGAGCTGGGGAAGGGTCTAGAGTAAGTCATATGAGCAGCAGCTCAGGGATCTGGAAGGGCTCAGCTTGGAGAAAAGGAGGCTCAGGTGGGACTTTCTCACTCTCTACAGCTCCCTGACAGGAGGGTGGAGCCAGGTGGGGACTGAGCTATGCTCCCAAGGAACAAGCGACAGAACAAGAGGAAATAGCCTCAAGTAGCTCCAGGGGAGGTTTAGACGGGATATGAGGAAAAATTTCTTACTCTTAAGGGTTGCTCAGCCCTTGCACAGGCTGCCCAGGGCAGTGGTGGGGTCCCCATCTCTGGAGAGATTTGAAAGCCATGTGGATGTGGCACTTGGGAGACACAGTTTAGAGGTGGCCTTGGTAGTGCTGGGTAAATGGTTGGACTTCATGATCTTAGATGTCTTTTCCAACCCAAGTGATTCCACGATTCTGCAAGAGAGCATATCTGATTCAGCATTATTATTAATCCCATGTGCAGCTTATGAAGGGAGGAAAGGCAGTAATTAAGTGCAGTCATAAGTTAAAAGAATTGACTGTGTTTCTTGCTTGCCTGATCTCTGGCAGCACCTCGTGTTTACTCAGTCATCTGCCTCTGGTTTGGCTGAATTGGGAGGGTTCAGTAACCCTGTGTGCTCCCTTTATCCCAGCCATGGGCACAGAGGGGTTCATGGGATGCCCTTTAGCTCCCAAAGTTCTTCTCAAAGAGGGAAGAACCCAAGTAAAGAGTAGGAAAAGGTTGAGAAAATTCACAAGAGCAAAAGGAATTGGCAAAAAAATTCCAAATCCAAACCATCCAACCAAACAAAACCCTAAAGGGCAGGAAGATACAGAGACATAGAGGGCAAATATTTTCAGGGAGGTGGTGACACTGACAATGGCACAGCATATCATGGTTCAGCACTGGGCAGGGCAGAGAGCCCTAAAGACCCTCCAACTTCCCAAGAGTAGACCCCCAGCCTGACTGCAGCTCGTCAACTGGCTATCATGCTTGCATCTGGCCTTTAAAGGCTGTGGGGTGCTTGTTCCTGCAATCCTCACCTCACAGGGGGAGATGAAGTTCATCTCAGGGTGAGGGCCTCAGCCCTGTGGAAACCATGTTAGGGTAAGTTTTGTGGGGGTTGGCCTTGTACTAGGGGAGATGGCTTTTTCTGAGCAAGGAATAAGTGTGAAAGAAGTTTGTGTGTTCTGGGAGATGCTGGTTTGTGACTCTGTTAGTGGGAGGGTATCCAGCTGTAGTGAGAGAGTGAAGTCTCTGCTTGCTGTTTTGGGGAGCTCCTTTCCTGCAGCTGTGAGACCATTTGGAAAGGTCCTTCTAGACTGAAAGTAAAGCAACCCTTTTGGAAAAATACACCTATTATTAGTGGTGTATGGGTAAGATGTGAGCCATAACAAGAACATGGACTTCAGTCTGATTCTACTGCAGGTAGATTCAGCTTCATCTCTCTGAAATAAGGATGAATTATGAGCTCTCTCTGAGTTGTTCTTCTCCTTCAGGCACTGGAGGGGTTCGGGTTTGTCCTTGCCAGAGTCAATATCCACTTCCAGGGACTTGACCAGGAGGATGTGGAATGAGGTGTCAAGTTCCTGCTGGTAGTGCAAGAGTTGGGTGATGTAGGAGAACAGCCCTTCTCTGGATTCTATAATATTTTAACTATTGAAAGAGCAGCCTCAGGGACGGGAAAGGTTCAACTCACCTTCTGTGAAGGCCTGGGGATCTCCTTTACTGAGGGGCCATACTGGGCTCTGCCGTGCCGGGGCTCAGTTGTACCACAGTCCCTCTGTCTCTCTACAGTGGCTCTGTCACACTGTGGTCCCTGTGAACGCTCTCTGGTGACTCTGTGGCACTGTGGTCCCTCTGGCTGCTCTCTGCTGGCTCTGTCACACTGTCGTCCCTTCGGATGCTCTCTGGTCCCTTCTGACACTCTCCAATGTCTCTTTCACACCATGGCCCCTCCAGCCATTCTCTGGTCCCTCCAGCCCCTCTCTGGTGGCTCAGTGGCACTGTGGTCCCTCTGGTGGCTCTGCCTTCCCACCCAGCCCTCCTGCCCTGGCGGTTGTGGCTGCTCCTCCATCCCGCGGATCAGTTTTCAGTCAGCCCCATGCTTTGCCCTCAGTCAGACTATTTAGTCTGGTTTTGGTGACCCTGTCTGACTGCTCGGGAAGGAGCTCTCAGGTTTCTCTTTTCTCTGCAATCACTACACTTTTTTTTAAACAAATACCTTTGCGCCTCAGCCTCTCAGACGAACTTAAGGTGGTCCCATTCGCCTTCCTCTTTGTGAGGAGGCACGCTGGGAACAGCCCTGGGATTTGCATTCCTTTGCTGTTGTGCTGTGGGAGTGCAGGGTTACCTTTCCTTATAAATCGCTGTAGAGTGACCATTCAGGGCTAACATTTACAAAAAAACCCCACTGAAAACCTAGGAATACCTCTGCTTAATATCCAGGCAGGCCTTATCTCTGCACATGAAAGCAAAGACACTGCTCAAGTTTTCTTTGGAGAAGCGATGATACAATTTTTGATTCGATTAATACGTGCTGAAAAAGCCCCTTGTGCTTTAAATGTGAATTCCAAAAGCTTTTAAAAATTGCCACAACTCTTTCCTTTGTGCTGCTCACATTGTCTGTGGCCAGGCAGGAGCTCACCCTGTGCCTCTGCATTGCGAGCTGGGTGCTGAGTCAGCAGGACGGGCTCGGTGCGGGATGGATGGATGGCTGCGGCACTCACCGCTTAATTTTGGCTTAATTGCTAAACTCAAGTTGAAGGAGCTGGTGGCTCACTGTGGGCTTTGTGTGTTCGAGCTGCTACTCCAACACCTACAAACAAACAGTTGCCCAATGCACAAGACGGCTCTTTATAAAAATTGGGCTCTGGAATGGGTTAAAAGTGTAAAATCTCTAATAAATAACAAACAAAGAATAGATTTTAAAAATGAAATGTAAGGGACTGATGCCACATCATATAAAATTTCTGGAGCTTCACACTCCGAGCAGTAAAAGTGCTGACAGTGCCAGGACTGGGGAGGCCTTCGCATTGATTGGGAAATAAAGAGAGGCACTGCCTGGTGCTGGGATAGCTGGATCCATCCCGATTTATTGGGCTGCCGCGAAGCACAGAACGCTGGATGCAGATCGTTCTGCGTGCTAATGAAGGCTGCATTAATTACCCACTGTGGATTGATTTTCATGATTTGTCTGTCTGGGACTCTCAAACGGGTCTGGAGGAACTTGGTGCTTGACCTTCACTGCATTCAATGAGAGCAGGGAGGTGCCTTGATCCCCAGGCTTTGGGGGACAAAAAACATTTCTGGGGCTCCTCTCAGACTCAGGGACCTCCTTGGGGGCAGCCCTGGCCCCAGGATTCCATCTCCCTCCTCTCCACAGGGTTGAGGTTGGAGGTTGGTTTTATTCCAGTGACTCTTGCAGCAGTGGAAGGAATAGGCTTGGAGGGACGAAGCTCTGGGGTGGGAGCTCAGGTGCCCATTGCAGACCTCACATGTCCATCACAGACCCTGAGTGCCCATTGCAGACCCTGAGTGCCCATCCCAGCTCCTGGGTGCCCATAGCAGACCCGGGCAGTTTGCAGGGGATCTTAGTGGGAAAAATACCTGCAAATTGATTCTAAAAGGCGTTCAGAGGGGTCCCTGCACCCCCTTCCACTGCGCCGCCCAGAAGCTTTTCAAGTGGAACAGCCTGCAGCTATTACAATAAACACCTCAGCCGCAACCTGGCTCTCATTTGCATATTAGCAGCCTTAATTTTGATGAAATATGCAAATGTATGCAAAATGAAATTCATCTCATAATGACACAAGGCGATTAAACAATTTTTATGCTTAAATATTCTGTTTAATGAAATCAAACAGACCCATGCGTGTGACAAATTTGCCTCAGCATGGAGAAATTAGCGGATATCAAAAAACTACCCCAGAATCCCAAACACGGGCCGCACTGCGCTGGGCATTGAAATCGCCTCTTCAGCGGGAAAACAATCGGGGTTCCTGATAACCAAAGGAACTGGGAATCACATTATGGAGAAATGCTAAAATAAGTTAGTGGCAAGGCACTTTGTTTCCTACTCTCCAAAGAAATCCCATTCTCCAGCCATCTTTTATTTATGTTCCAGATGTGAAATTGAGGAGACACGCTTGTAGGTTCTTTGTGGATATTTTTGTGTTTTAAATAAAAAGATGATCACGTAGCAGCTGCAGTCAGCGTCCTGGGTGGGTCTGGTGCTGCTGGAGGGATCATGTGCCGGCGGTGCTGGGCTATGGCACAGGGGGGCACAGGGTGCCCTGGCTGTGGTGGGGCTGCCAGGGCAGCGGGGAGCTCAGAGGCCTTTCAGGGACCTGCGGTGGGTCCCCTCGGGTCCCTTGCGGCAGATCTGGGACAGATCAGAGCATGGGCAGGCTCTACAGGACTCAGCATCAAACTGATTGAGACCTGCATGGTCCCGTGGTCTAAAACAATAGCAGGGTTGGAAACAGTCTTTGCTTTCCATCCGTCATTCCAGACTCATCCCAAATTTTCTGTCTGGAATCCTTTCTACCTCTCCCATCCAGATTCTCCTGTTTCCTCCCTCTCACGTCCTTGTGTCTGTTCCCAGCCATGCTTCTCCTAGTTCTATCCTGCATTTTCCTAATTCTTCCAAGTCCCATGTTTTTGCTGTTGGTGGTATGTGCAACTCATCCCAGCTCATCCCAGCCGAGTCTCACCTGCAAACTTTATCCATAGTGTGTTTCAGAATATGAACATGCCCAGGTGCCTGCCAGCGCCACACCCACCCCATTCCCTCGTGATGATCATCTTGCTGCCCCAGTTCAGCTCCAGACTAGCTCCAGCTCTGAAAACTCCAGCTCTGGAGCTGTCACACACCCACCCAAGGCTTTGTGCATCTGGAAATGTCATTGTGCCTCCTGATTCACAGCGGGGCTTTAACTACTTCTCTCTCCTTCTGGCCTTCCCCTCCCCTCCTCAGCGTGTCCCCGACTTCCCCTCCTCTCCTTCTGGGCTGTCATGGTGTAATTGATGATTTTAGGGAGTAGTTGACTCAGGCTGCCTGGTTTTGCTCCGTGAGTTCATTCCCGAGGCCAGTGCCTCACTGTCGGAGCGTGAGACTGGACCTGGGCGCCTCTGCCTGCGCTGGGTCAGCTCCGGCTCTGCTGGTCCCCTGTAAATGCATGGATTCACAGTTTGTCCTGATGGACCAAGAGCATCCCAGGGAGCACATCGTGCTATGCCACACCGTGCCATGCTGTGCCACACTGCCATGCCGAGCTGTGCTGCACAGAGCCATCTCCCCAGCCCCTCAGCCCAGGTAACAGCTGAGAGCTGCACAAGCATTTTTGGTCCTTTCCGCCCCCCCGGCGAGAACCCCAACCCCCCTGCAGCCCCAGGGAAGGGAATGGGTGCACTCGGTGCCTCTGCCCCCCCCACCGCTGCCCCAGCCAAGGCTCCCTTTCCCTCTGCCAAAAATGACAGAGGCTGGAGCCCAGAGCTGCAGAGCGGGAGCCCTGCCAGGCCTCATAGCACAGCCATGATGTAAGAGAGAGAGTCAGCAAAACCCCCACCCCGAGCAGAGTTAACCCTCACGGCGAGGACGTGGCGGGATGAGGTGGGATGCTGGTCCCTCTCCTGAGATTCCATCTGGCCCCTCGTCTCTGGGCACTGCTACCCCAGCCAAGAGCACCCCCCCTCCTCTGCCACACCCCAGGCACCCGCAGGACATCACCCCTGGGCACTGCTGTCCACACTGGCACTTTCCCATGCTGAGTGACAGTGCCTGGTCCATTCCTGGGTGGTGGCGGGGGTGCTGTGCTGGCTGTGATGGGTGGGCATCCCTGGGCTTCCCACAGTATCCCTGTCCTCCAGTCTCGGCAATCCTCAGTGGGTGCCATGACCAGCCTCATGCTCTGCCCGTCCTCTGCATTTAAATCATTCCTGAGGCAACAGGTTATGGGCTAAGAAGTTCTTAAATTATCTGAGCAAGTTTATGAACTTTCACAGCACGGAATGAATGTGACATTTCCTCTCCATAATAAATGTTCATCAGAAATTACTTGATCCAAACAACCTTGTGCTACAAAGCCACCGGGCCATGAAAAACCTTTGACAAAACAATCTCCTTTAAACGTGGCTTTGCTGGAATTAGGGCTGATTACGATCGGATGGCTTTGATTCTGACCTTGTTATATTCCCATTATTTTGACAATTCACCAAATATTTGCAATATTTCACTCTGGATGAGTATTCTCACACAGCGAGGTACCTACAAGTGCTGGATTAATTTTTCTGTATGGATTTGGCTCGATCGGGAAAAGATGAAAAGCCATGTGCTTTCCCTGCTGCACTTTCTAAACAGGCCGTTTTGGGCTCACAAAAAAGGATGCAGGAGGATGTTCTTCATCCAGAGGCTATCCAGTGAAAATGCACCTCATTTTTTAATGGCTAAGACTTGCACTGTGCTGAGCTCTGCTGGTGCTGGAGCTGTGGCAGCTCCGTTCCAGCACCCAGGAACTGCACTTGCAGTGGCTGGGGAGCACTGGGAAGAACTGGGGAGCACTGGAAGCAGTCCTGACCCCATTCACATGGTTCCTGCACTGAAGAGTTTTCTTCAGGGACTAGACAAGCAATGCCTAAATAAATAGTCAGAGTGGATGCAATTCCAAGCTCATATCATGTTACAGTAATCAGAGGATAAAATTGTTTTTCTCTGTGACCTTGTTACAACCGTTTGCAACGTCTGTGGAGAAAACTGCATGTCTAAATCAATCCTCCCTGCAGAGCGTGTCACTGCTCCTCTCTGAAGGCAATTGAAAGGGAGCTTTAGCGAGGGAAGGGGCTGAGGGAGTGCATGGTGCTGCAGGGACACTCAGAGGGGTTGATCAGGTCCAGGACATGCATCAGGGGAGCTCCCATCCCAGACGGACCCAGACATGCCAGTGGGAATCACATGGGTGGGTGAGGCCAATATCACTGTTAATCGAATTACTTTTGATAGTGTGAGCTCGAGCTTATTGTAAAAACTCTCAGCACAATTGGAGGTCTGCCTGTTATTATCAGTCCAAATAAATATGGGTTAACAACAAATTCGAAACATCTGCTTGGGCTGAGGCCGTTTCTGTCAGGACATTCCCAGTCCAGTGCCTTGTGTGAACGAGGTGGTGGGAGCCTCAGTGCCGAGGAATGTGTGCAGGGGGCTGGCTGCCGGGGATATCAACCACCACTGAGCACCTCTGACGAGCCCTGCAGGGACTCTGGCCCCCGTGGGATCCCCAGTGCTCCTGGGAATGCTGCTAGGCAGCAGTCACCACAGCCACTGCTGCAGGGCAGAGCTTCACCCGAGCAGGGCTGGTTGGGCTTCCTGTGCCCCCCCCCCTCCCCCCCAAAACACAACAGAGCTGGGAATGGTGTTATGCCAGCTGTTGGATCCTGGTGTCAGCAGAGCCCTTGGTGCTCTGAGGCTGGGAATGCTCAGGGCCCCGGGATGAAGGAAGCAGGAATTGTACCTGGCACATCTCAGGCTTTAGAGCCATTCCCAACCTCCTCCTGCATAAGGGCCACTCATACCAAAGAGCTGAAATCCAAGGAAAAAGCCTCCTGAAAGAGCAGCCGAGCACTGGGGTGCAGCTGCTGAATGGAGGATGGTGCTGGTGGGTGCTCTGGAACAATGTGGGGCTCCCCGGCATCCAGAGGTAGGGAGGACTGAGCTCAGCGCCCTTGGAGATGAGATAAAGGCAGAGGAAGGGAGGGAGGAAGGGAGGGAAAGAGGGAGGGAGGGAGGAGGGAGGGCTTTCTCACAGGAACCTTGTGGGAAAAGCAAAACCTCTTGTCGTGGTTCACTGCCTGCCCGCCTAATGCTGTCCCCGAGGGAGCCGGTCAGGCGCCATAAAACCAGGCAATTTGCCCCGGAAATAGGTGAAGAGATGGAAATGTGCTGAGGCGATGTAAATGTGCCACCCCGCAGGGGCCGGAGTCCCGCCGGGCAGCTGCTGCTGTGCGGGGATCGTGTCCTGCGGTGCCTGGGGCGGGGGTTTGCTGTGGGAAACCCCCCGCCATGAGGATGCAGGGGGATTTCTGGGCAGGGCTGCCTTATGCTCCCTCCTTGCCCATGGCACGGCAGGGCACCCCACATGGCCATGCTGGTGCTGATGCCCAGGGGTCCTGAGCACCCTGGTGCTTGCAGAGCATCCTCGAGACTCTGAAGGAGTGCATAGTGCTGTGCCTCCAGCCAGGAGCACTTGACATTCATCCTTCCATGGTCCTGCATGGAAGGTCCTGACTGTGTGCTGGGACAGCTGGCACCCAGTAAGGGAGCCTGGAATTCAGCTGGAAACCAGCCTGTAAATCAGCTCAGCCAAGCACCCAAACTCAGAGGTGTTTTTGGTGTCTGTTGACCATGACCAAGGCTGGAAATCATCACCACGTTAAATCAGTGCAGGCTGACTGAGGCCTCTGGACTGCTGGTGCAACAAGCCGTTTTGCTGATTTTTGGATGCATGGGATGCTTGGTGCTGAATAGATACTAACACTGTGTTGGGGAGGCAGCGGGGTCGGGGCTGTGGGTGCACGCTTGGAGCACTCTGTAAATTAAGCACTGGAGGATGTTGTGGAGACGAGATCCGTGTTGACCTCACGCATGAGGAATTCGAGAAAGCCACCTTGGCCACCCTCATCCTTCCTCCCACGGTGCCTGAGACAGGCCAGACCCTGTCAGCTGAGATCTGCCTGGATCCTCCTAAATCAGCGCTCTGCTCTCGCCTGTTCCTGAGCACAATCCTATCTCCTGGCTGTTGGACTGCGGCCAAACGCAATCACTTCTCTGAAAGACTCGCTAAATATGTTCAGCAAAAGAATTTAATTAGCCTCTTTCTCTTCCACATGAAGCTTTTTAAGAAAAAAAGGGGGTGAAAAAGGAAAAGAAAGAAGCTCCCTGTCTTCACAGTCTACCCTCTCAGCTCTCGTAGTCCTGCTGTTCTGCTTGGGATTTCAGTGTGTCGTGCTTGGCACACCGAGACCCAGCGAGCAGAGCCTGGTCCTGCCCTGCACCACACTCCCCAGGTGTCCAGGTGGGAAGAGCTGTGCATCCTCCTCCCGCCCAAGGAGGCCATTTATTGGGCCTTGGATTTGAAAGGATTGCTCGGTTGAGATTTTTGTTTTCAGCCTGAACTTCTTAGCTGCGTGCATTTGGCTGAACTACAGGGGAATAGAGGGACCAGCACACATCCCTGTCAGGAGAGCCCATCATGGATACTCTGTATCCCTGCCATCCCAGGATAGCTCCTCACAGATGCCCTGTATCCCTGCCATCCTGTTCCTCCACTGTGAAAGGGAGACCAAGCCCCTGAAGCCACTCAGGGGGAAGACAGGGAGCTGTGGCATGGAAGGGGCTATGAATGGTTCTCAGTACCATTTGTCCCACCAGGCCCCTCCTGCTGGAGGGAGCTGAGGAGTGGGAGGCAGGTGGGGACTGGGAGTGGGTTGGCTTCTTTGCCTGGCTAAGGATGCTGGACAGGGACTTTGCAGCACTGATGACAACATCGGAGCTTGAAGCTGATGTCTAGACCTGGATAAACTGTGCTTGTTTCAGCTGTGCTGCCAAAACCTCACCTGATCCTTCCTCTGCGTCGGCAAGAGCTGATGAGAATGTTCCCTTGTGGTCGTTCCAGTTATTTTCACCTGACTCAGGCCCAGGACTCATGTGGTCTATGGAAAGCAGATAACTGTGGATGGAGCCCAGGAGCTCTGCTCAGCCTGGGGTTCAGAGAATGCCACCCTGCGATCCCACTGGGCTGGCTGAGGTACTGCTGTCAGGAGAACCAGTTGGGAACCAATTTGTTATGAAATTTATGAAATGTTATGTAACTGCGAGGAACCAAAAGACAGACTCTCTTAAAATGATATCCTTGTTAATAATCTCCTTCATCCATCACTGCTGCTCAAGGATCCTCTTGCTTTTATGCAGAACATAAATTATTTGGGGGTGGAAGGAGGGGCCCTATGGGCAATGGGAATTACAAACAGCTGGTTGACCACAAATTACACCTCCTGCATTATCAGAGAGTGCACATGAGCACAGCACAGCACCCTAAGAGCTCCCACGCGGGGCTGGGGCTGCGGGGCAAGGGTAGGCTCAGAGCATTTGGGAGAGCCACCCTTGGATAGCCCCAGGCTGGTACCATCCATCAGCCTCAGGACCTGCCCATGGCATGGCTTTGTGCATGGTCACATCTGTGACTCCCGTGTCTGGTGTGAAGCACCTTTGGAAAGGTTTGTGTTTCCATGAGTTTCCCTGTGAGGGTGGGGAGGCCCTGGCACAGGTTACCCAGAGAAGCTGTGGCTGCCCCATCCCTGGAAGAGTTCAAGGCCAAGCTGGATGGGGCTTTGAGCAATCTGGTCTAGTGGAAGCTGTCCCTGCCCATGGCAGGGGGATGGATGAGATGATCTGTAAGTTCTCTTCCAACTCAAACCATTCTGGGCTTCTCTGAAGGGCAGTGGGGGTGGGGTTGTGTGAGGGGCTCTCATGTCATCAGGAACCCTGGAAGCTCAGCCCTGCACTGTGCTTTCCTGACCAGGGTGTGATATTTTAGCTCTGATGATGAAGAAACAATGTTTTTATTGTACCCACTCCATGCCCACATGGCTCTGTGTGTTGTGGGGACAGCAGCACCAAGACGCAGCAGCCGCCCGTCCTCCTCCTGCCCAATGTCAGTCATGCCCTGGCTTCAAATCTGCCATGGCACATGGAGAGTGTTGGAGCTGGATGTCAGACTCCCAGCCCTGAGGGGCCTCTGTTTTAGAGGGACACCCCCCAGCAGTTTCTGAACCCCCTTTTCATTTCCCGGGTATTTTCCCAGAATCACTCATCACTCCTGCAACCCTTGGCTATCCCTTCTCTTTCACAGTATCTGAGCAACGTGGCCAAAGCTAATGCTGATGTTGGCTTTTGTGTGGAGCTAAGGGTTAAGGGGAGGGGTTAAACCAGCAACAGAGAGTGAATGCAGCTTTTCTTGTTCATGCTGCATTGTGATATATTTAAACTTTCATTTAGCATAAATACTGTAGGTCAAACACCAGACAGATTCACCAATTATATTTTCCCCTATTAGATGAAATATGTTTCTAATTTGACCATAGTTTTGTTTTATTAGACCTGTGGCAGTGAGGGTGACCCTGTTTCAAAATAACCTTTTCAGATCATTTAGCCCTAGTCTTTTGCAAATAGAGTTTGATAAAGCAAAAATGTGCCAGTCTATTTTTTAAGTGAGGGTTATGTGAACCCAATTCCTTCCCCAAGTCAGGCTGGGGCCCCACTGGAGCTTCGGAGCCCTTAGGAAAGCGTTATGTTACAGCCACTCTCTGCACGTGGAGTGAGTGCCCCGGCCCCAGCGTGCAGAGCAAGGAACTCAAATTGTGTTTATTTTGCACAGCGGATTTGGGCCAGAGGATTTTGATCTCTTTAAAATCTAATAAAATATAATATTAGCGTTTCCTGGGTTTCAGTGCTTTCCTGTGTGCTCTTGGAAGGACAGAGCAGGGTGATGAGCTGACCCCAGCTACAGATCGCCCTGATGTTCTTAAAAGCAGGCAAGAGCCCTCGCCTGTGAGCCCCAGAGTGTGTAGCATCAGGTATCTTTCAGGATCAGCTCTTGCTTTTTGTATGTAGTGAAAACCAGAGAGATGAGTTATTTTTACTTTATGCGATTCCATTTTTCTCCTGACTTATCTGATCCGCTTATTGTACCAGGGGCTTTATTTCCTTCAGGCTCCAAAGGAAAGCTCCAAGCTTCCCGGAGCCCATTCAGCCTCGGCGCGATAACATCAGCTCTGATGGCAGCGCTATCGCCGTCGTTATCGCGCTATCGCTGCCGTTATCACTCTGCTGACAAATCCGTGGAGAAGTTTAACACTGTGGTCGTGTGTCTCCGTGCAAGCTTTCCTGGGCACTCGGGGGCTTCACCCTGGATTTGCCCCTCTGCACAGAGCCCTGGTGCTGTGGGTACCTCCAGGTGCCTTGGACCTACTGCCACGGCAGCCTGAGCTCCCGGCCAGAGTGGATTTCTCCTTAAATAGAAGTTGCCTAAACTGCCCTCCCTACCCCTTTTGTCTGCAAAGTGCTTACTAGAGTCACTTCTCTCTTTCCCTGACTTCAGCCATGTATCCCATATTCACACCAATTCCGGCCCATCAGTCGCTGGCAAGGGAGCTAGTCCAAGAAAAAAATCCCCAGGGAAGGTCTGTCTGGGTGCTCCTGCTACACTGCCAGCCCCTCCAGCAGCCCTGGGTTGTGCTGGAGGCATCCCTATGGGAATGGGGACCCTCACAGTCACAGTCTTGTGGGGGCCACGGGGCTTCCCACTTCTTTTCTTCCCCTCAGCTTTTCCTACTGCTTTCTTGGCTTGGGGTGTGTGAGGACCCTTGGAAGAGTCAGAATAATAACACACTGCCATAGATAATAATAACACTCAACCACACATGTGGCACTGGTGTGTCCTTCTGGTGGCACTGGTGTGTCCTTCTGCTGTCACTGGGCTCCTGCTGTCCTGGTGCTACTGTGCCAACACCACTGAGGGCCAAACAGCAGGAATGACATCACTGCCAAACAGCAGGAATGACATCATTGCCAGTGCTTTCATCATCCTGAATCAACGTAATTCAGAGTAATAATCACAGCAAAGCTTTTCATTAAGAGATTAAAACCAGCCAGAAAGCAGCATGCATCCTGTGCAGAAAGTGGTTTTTAAAATGGTGCTTTGAATTGAAAAAGCCACTCCTCAAAGTTTGCTGAAATTTGATATTCTTAGCAAATGTTATTGTTACTTGCTAAATGTTTGCTGAAACACAAAGATGAACACCAAACAAAATAATCAGCAGTAGCAATATGAAATTCACGTTAAAATGTCCTTGAAATCAACCTATCCCTGCGAAATGTCCTCAACTCCCTGAAACTTCCATTTCCAATGGAAATGCGCCATAAGAAAATTTCCTACAATGCTGCTCCAAGCCTGGAACCCCAGAGCTGAATAATTTCAGATGCTGTTCAAAGCTATTTTTGTTAAGTCCTTAAAACCCTTTAAGTCTTGATTGAGAGAAAATCCCTCTCTGTGCTGTCACTGAATTTAACGGTATCATCTCTGGGGTGGAGGGGACGCTCCTGTCCCCTTCTCACTCTCAGGATCCGGTTTTCCCTCATCACTTCCCAGGCTGCCTCTGTCCTGCTTCTTCCTCAGGAATCCTCGCTGCCTCCCTGCCACGGTGACAGGACATCATTTTGCTCCGTCTGTGTCCAAGAGTGGGGTTTGCTCCCTGGCTGAGCTGACAGCACTGAGCAGTTCCTCCCGTCACTCCGAGAGTTCCACTTGCTCCAGAGGCTGCTGCCAGTGCCAGAGACCTCTGAGACCCAAGCCAAGCTCTTGCACCGTGGGGAGAAGGTGGAACTTGATCTTAAGCAAAGCAGAAATGTCGCCAAGAGTTTCAGCTGAAAACCGAAGCTGGAAGGAGTGAAGTTTCCAATGCCTGTCAGACAACCTGGGGCTGTGGAGCCTGGGGTGTGTGGGGGCTGCCCATCGCACCCAGCACAGGCTGGGGAGGAGCAGCTGGAAATCCCCTAGGAAAGGGAAATACAGAAAAACCTTCAGCAATGTCCTGTGTGGTTGTTTGTTGCCTTTCTTCTCTTTTCTCCTGTGTTTTCCCCCCCAACATTTTCCCCCAGGTGCTTCATCCTGTCCTGAGTCACAGAATTTGCAAGCCAGTGGAGAAAATGAAGTTATTCCTGGGTAGAACCCTAATTTGGGAGTACTGGCCCTGGGAGGTCACATCCTGGTTGTGCACAACAGACAGGCTGAAAATTAACTGTGAACTTGGATTCTGCCCTGTGAAAGGACGTGTCTGAACTGAGGGTGCAAAAAACAACAGCACAAGGCATGGGAGACTGAAGCAGGTCACCAAAATGCTTGTCAGGTTTTCAACATTGATCATAGACACTTCAGCATCCCAGAAACTGACAGGGGATCAAATGTTCCCAAATGGTGAAATCCCTAAGTAAGAAAAAGGCACATGCTTTTAAAAGCACCCCTCGGTCTGAACGCTGAATGCTGCAGCAGCCATAAATTGTATTTACAGCCCTGCTGAAGCGTGTCCTGTTTACACCGTCTGCTCACTGTCCCAGGGACTGACTGAAGGTATCAGGGATCGAAACACACATAATTGCTTTTATTTGGAATAATGGGGAGGAGCAGGGTGATGTTCTCGCAACAACATCAGATTTCCCAGAGCTGTGTGTCTGCTGCTGCTTCAGCCTCTCCAGCAAGGGCAAGTCCTTCAGGCAGCTTTTCCATGACAATCTGTCCTGCAAAAGTCATATTTCACTTAGGAGGTGAAACTTATCTTTCCCAAATAACATTCCTGCCTGTCCTGGTGTCCCCTACCAGACAGGGGTGGATTATGTGCCCTGTGCCACACTGTCACTGACCACCATCCCAGATAGGCTCAGCTGGCATAAGCAGCAGACTCAGGGCTGCATCCAAGCATGAGCCACTTCCCAGGCACACCCTGGGAGCCGGGACCAGCCAGAGAAAGGTCCTTTTTGCTGGTTTTCCTCTTTTGAGAACCCAGTGTGCTCTTCACCAGGCTGTGCTGCCACACCGGTTTCTTGGTGTCATTGATGTCAAATATGAATTGTGGTTTAACTTCTAGAAATAATAGGATGTGGCTTTTCCTTAATATCTGGAGACTTGCCTATGCAACTATATACAGAGTGTTTTCCTTTCAGGTACCACGGTGAGCCCAGATGCTGACAGTGGACTGTCATCCACACGCTGTGCCTGTGACAGGTACTGGAGGATTAACTCCTGCACTGGCAAAGGGCAAGTCCAGGTTGTTTGAGGGAAACCCAAGTGCTTTTGGTTGTTCTTCCAGCCCCTGAGGCCCCTGGCCCCTTGGGCAGGAGGTGATAGGGAGCACACCTGGGCACGGATGGCACGGCACAGCTGTCATGGGGGCTCAGCAGGGCTGTCCCTGCCCCTCGTCTGGCTCCGTTGTGCCCTCTGGAGCTCTCCAGGACCTGCTCATCCAGACACTTCTGTGCCTGAGGCACAACCAGAGAGATTCTTCAGCAATGGAAAAGTTATTTTCCTAAACGGACATTAATGTTTTTTCCATTAATTGGAAGAAATTCTGCGGCTATGGAAAACCTTAAAGTGATATCACTGTGAAAAACTGCAAAAAATTCACACTGAAAAGGGCTTATGAAATCCAGACTTTTCTCAGCCAAAAGGAACTTTAAAATAATCCCCTCAGGGCCTCTATGGCACAAGGACTGGAGATGGCAAAGGGCCCCTCACTGTGTGGAAGCACAACATGGGATGGGAGACTGTTTTGGCTGCCAGAGGGAGCAGTCATCCCATCCCATCCCATCCCATCCCATCCCATCCCATCCCATCCCATCCCATCCCATCCCATCCCATCCCATCCCATCCCATCTCATCCCATCCCATCCCATCCCACCCCACCCCATCCCATCCCATCCCATCCCATCCCATCCCATCCCATCCCATCCCATCCCACCCCATCCCATCCCACCCCACCCCATCCCATCCCATCCCATCCCATCCCATCCCATCCCATCCCATCCCATCCCATCCCATCCCATCCCATCCCATCCCATCCCATCCCATCCCTCCTCCATGCCTAGGCCCCTCAGGAGCCAGGAGATGAGCCAGCCCAGCTGGGTCATTCCAGGTACTGTCGCCAGCAGGGCTCATCTCCCTTGATTTATCACACCAAGTTCCTGGAAGAAGAGGACAACCAACCCAACCCAACCTGGAGCAGCCCAACAATGCCTGGAGCCTTTTGGGCAGGAGGGAATCAGCCAGCATGACACGGGGCTGGGGCAGAGCAGCAGGATGAGCCCTGGTCTTGTGGCAGATGGGCTGGCAGGGGCTGCTGCTCCTCCCTGGACCCTTGGCAGCTCAGGAGCCAGCAGAGGCACAGGAGAGGATCCTTCCTACAGAGAGCCCAGGAGCACCTTTCTCCCTTTTCCAGCAAAGGCTGGAGCCACTGGAGTGCTGGTCCTGCAGCCACACGTGTGCCCAGCAGTGGAACAGCCAGCCTGGCTCTCATGCACCAACTGCCACGGGCATAATTGTTTGCAGAATTAGAACCTTCATTTGCTTTGAGTTCTTCCCAACTTGCCCAGTCCCCCAGTATCTCTCTTCTCTGTCAGACGCTCTCTGTTCCAACACAAATACAGATTTTTCTGGAAATGTGATTTATTTCCCCTAATTTTGATCTCTTCTTGCATTCTTCAGTTGAAGAAGCAGAACCCGTGAAGAGTTTGGCTGACAGGAGTATTTGTGCAAACGTTTCTTTTTATTCCCTCTTCCATATTTTTCTCAAAAACAGCTACCTAAATCCAAATAAGATTAAGAGAAAAACCTCTCAAATGGGTTACATTAATTTAGTAACCAGAACCTTTGCAACGATGAAAGAAGCACAATATTCTTATGTAATAAGTCCTGCTTTATAAATGCATTAATTCTTAAACTATATTGTTTTAATAAACAAGGCTCTAGACATGCCCAAGGGCACTGGTATTCTCAGAAGAGTTTTCCAAGAAGGCTTGTGTTGTTGGATTATTATTCCATTACTTCCAAGTTCACTGAGTGGAGCTATTTTTTTTATACTCATATTGCAGTAAAAACAACAACTTTCAAATACTTTGTTGAGGAGATTGGGAATCAAAATGGAAACTATTTGTGTAGGATGAGAAGTGCTGAAAGCCTCTCGGTTCATGCAATTACATCGGGAATCTGAGGCCTGGCTTGTTAATAGGGGGTGGAGGGGTGGGGAATTTAGGTCACTGCGGTACTTCCCGGGCTAATCCCACTCCTGGGGATACACTGGAGGAGCCGTGGCCAAGCTGGAGGGGCACCAAGTCAGTGTTGTGGGGCACAGGCAGGACCCCGCTGCTGGCCATGCCCAGAGGGCCCACTTTGGGCAGAGTCGGTCCCAGGGTGCCCCCCAGCCCCTCCAGCAGCCCCTGTGCTCATGGGATCTCAGGGATGTTGGTGTCTGGATGCCGAGTGCTGAGCTTGGAGCTGCTCCAGCACTGCATATCCCTCATCCCTCTCCCAGTGCCTTCAAGCCCTGCTTCCCCACAGCTCCCCCGGATCCACGACCAGATGGGTGACCCACACTCCCATGGGCTAAGACTTTAAAGACAGAGGCTGAGATCCCATCACTTGCAATATTCCCCCCTCGCTGGCTAGACTGGGAAGCATCAACCTGGAGCAATGGCTTGGGTAGAGCAGTGTGGGCAGCAAGCTCAGGGGGGCTATGGGATGCCCCTACCTTCCACCAGCTGCAGGATGTTTTCCCAGGTGATCCCACTGAGGGACGGCTGATTAAAGAGGCACCAACAAAAATTATAATAATGAGATAACTCACATATGCCCCCAAAATCAGCTTCTTGGTGATGCTGCAGAAAGCCAGGAAAGGCTTGGGAGACCCACTGTGATGGGCCTGCTTGTGCTGTATTTAAAGGATAAAACATTAATGGTGCATTCACCCCATTTATCCCTGGTCACATGTCAATGTGCAGTTTCCACATATCACAGGGGACGAGCAGCTCCCAGAGGAGCCAGCACAGAGCTGCTCTCCTCCTTCATCCTTCTGTCAGCACTGGCCACTCTTTCCAACTGGATGCAAACAAAGGGAAATCTCACCCATTTGTGCCTCTGTTGAGTATCTTCTGCCTTATTCCCTTGAATTATTAGCTCACTTTTATTGGGTTTGGCTTGCAGGAGGATGACTATTTCATCCATCAAATCAGAATCTTTTTAACACTAATACTGAATTTATAGAAGTGGTTAAACGAAGTGTTGACAATATGGACAATGTGTTTCTGATTAACGCTGCAATTTAATGGGGAGCTGCCAGCGACCAGGAGTTACTAAACCAGAGCAGCGTTTTTCCAGACCCAGCAGGCTGGAGCTCGGCAGTGCAGATGTCAGGCACAGCTCTGCGGAGGGCTGGCTGCAGCCAGGCTGCTCCCCGGGAGCTTTGCACACCTGTACTGTGCTCTTCCCCCTGTGATCATACCTGTGCTGTGCTCTTCCCCTTTCCCTGGTGGGGGCATTTACCTGTGCAGGTTACTGGTAGTTCAATCTCTTCCAGGGAAAGTGATGGTGCCCCAGAGGAGTTCTTTCCTATCGACTTGGGAGAGTGGGCTGACAGCACCCACCCTGCACGGACTGCATGGGCTCTGTGACCACGGATCTGCTGTGGGTTCTCTGGGCCGAGCTGCACCCTCGGGCACAAGCACCCAGTGAGTGTGGGTGGGTGTGTGTGATGGGACTGAACAGCTGGTCCCTGTGGCCTTGAAGAACAGCAAAACAGATTAAAATATCTTTTTTCCTTTTTCCTTTTTTTTTTTTTTTCTTTCTTAGTCTGTGACACAAAAAAAAAAAAAAAAAGGAGGAGTTGTACAAAGGAAATGGCATCTGGAACAAAAGGGAGAGGGAGAGAGGGGAGCGCGTGCCGAGCCGAGCCTTCGCTGCAGTGATCACAGCAGACATGAGAGGGATCCCTGCTACCTGGAACCTCCTCCGAGAGCACTCGCAGGGCCGGGAGCTTTGATCCCTCCTTGCCTCTCCTCGCTAATCGCCTTCATGGCAACACTGAACTTCTGAAATTCAACAGCTACTAAAATATCAAGTATCTAGGGCTGAGAAAACCTTGTGGAGTGGGAGGTTTTGTGAGGTGTTTTGGCTTCTCTCAAGTTCAGAGCAGCAGTTGGAGTTTGGAAGTTTCCTTCCTCTGGTTTTGCATCTGCTGGGTTTGCTGCTTGTTCCAGGGGGATTTGGTTCTGGAAAAAATGATGTGTCTTCCTTATATGCAGCTTAGGGTTAGAAGAGACAGGTAACACCAGACAGGATAGAAGATCTAGGTAACCCCAGGCAGGGATAAAGGAACTTATGGAATTTCCCTGTGGCACAGGGAGTGCTGCCCAGCCCACCAGCATGGTATGACCTGCCTCAGATTCATCCCTCTGCTGATGTCCAGTACAGGCTCCTACCAGTCTAAATTCCACTAGTGATGATGGGGCCATGGTCCCCATAAAATTTTGGATGCCTTGGCTTTTTGGGACTTGCTAAAACCAGGTTCATCCTTGGTAACACTGGGGAAGGGGATGAGTTCCAGGTGTGTGACAAAATAAAATCGCTTCGAATCCTCACTCAAAGTTTGAGCTAAAGCCAGGCTGACCCTTCAGTAAGTTCCTGTTACCTCAACACACCCATCTCTTGCAGCCCTCCTCCCCCACCCATCCCCAAAATATCCCAACCCCTGTCTGGTCTTGTTTAAGAGTCAGCTTCAATAGTACCTTTGTTGAGGGAGAAATCTCATTAAATGTGAGGTAAGAGGGAAGGAAAAAGTGTAAAATATCCAGATTTATTACCTGTTGTCTTCTGAGCATTTGAGAACGGGGAGCTGGGGGCAAGGGGCCACATAGAATCAGAGCTGGGAGCCGTGAGTCTTCCCCGCTGCCTGTGCTGCTTCCTGCTCCCAGGGCACTGCCTGCTCCTGGCACCGGCTTATCAAAAGAAAAACAATAAACTTTGTGCTTTTTGAGATAAAAAAGGTGAATTGATCTTACTGCATCAGACTGGTCCTAAGCTCCAGCACCCTGTGCACGTGCAGGTGGGGATGTTTATTTACTGAACTCAGAAATATTTCTCTGCTCAAAATGAAGGTTTGCCAGGAGCAGTGACTCCTGCTTTTCTTCCTGTTACAGAGGTGAAAGGAAAAGCAAACCCAGTAAATTACAGTGTCGGGTTTATTAACTCTGCTAATGAGGGAGCAGCGTGCGGGGTCAGGGGTGAGAGAGCGAGACCTTCTGCTCTGGGGCATTGCAGGCTGGGTGCCCTGAGCTGCTTCCCCCTTTCAGGATGGAGAAAGGTGCCAGGGCTAAAAACAGGCAGATTAGAGAAACCGTAACACCTGATAACATGGTTCAGCTCCCTGAACAGCCACAGCAAGCCTCGAGCACTGCATGGAGTGGTGCAGCTGTGGGGCTGTGCCCATTGCAGGATGGTGCTCCAAGGTGTCTCATGCCCCGTGCTCTCCCAGCATGGGTCCTGGGGAGTGATGTGAACATACCTGGGTTCTGGGGTGAGATTTCTATGTGAATGCAGGGACCAGGCTGCCTCTCACCTTCACCTTGCCCAGAGGGATGTGCTGCTTGCTTTGTCCTTTAAATGAATTCATTGTTGGGAAGTAATGAGATAATGTGTCCTCTCTACCCGAACATGGAGGGGGGCCACCCACCAGGCCGAGGGGTGGGAGAAGCTGAGGCTGCCGTGGGCTACAAACAAGTAGCACTTCTGAGCTTGTTGTTGGGTGGTTTCCATGGAAAACATCACTCGGCAGCCCAGGAGTGACTTGCCAGCGCAACAGTTGCCCCCTGCACTGTGCACCTCACCCGCTCCCCCAGCCTCCCTGCCAGGCCACCACTAAACCATGCCTCTGAGTGCCACATCTACAGGGCTGGTAAATCCAGAGGCTTTAAAAGCACGCAGGGGGGGCATGTCCCTGCTTTGGTGGTGCCAGTGTGCAAGTGCTGTGGTGTAGAGCCACAAGAAAATCCTCATCCCACTCCTTTCTTGGTGAGTATGTGGAAGAGAGCTCTGATGGAGCGGGGACCCTATCCCGGGGTGATGCCCACCCTACCTGGCCTGTTTGCTGTGGGACACCTTGGGCACATCCTGCTGAGTGACACCAAGCAGTGCAGAGCTCCAGGGCTGGGCCATGGCCATTGGACTTTGTGTGGTGGCAGATGCAGGAGTGGGTTCACAGTGTCCCCGCAGAGGCAGCTTTAACTGGTGACATTAGCAAGTGGAGGGGCCCCGGGTGCCTGCTGGTCCTCCCTCCATCCACTCTGTATTCTAACCCTAATTGTCTGCAGCAACCTGTTATTACGGAGCCTTTAACATGATAGACACAAATAGGACGCACTAATCCACTACTCTTTGGTTTAAGAGTCATTACAAAGTGCTTAATTAAGTAAGCCTCACTTAATCACAAAATGTTTGCATGCTAAACGAGTTCTTGTGAAGCACGACACTTGACATATTCTGTACAAAAATAATTACAAGCGGGAGGCCTGGTACATTGAGCCTCCGAACATTTCATTTCAGGCCTTGCCCATTCATCACCAGGCTGGAATTAAAAGGCTTTCAGCGTAGAACTCCCACATTCCTGCCGGCTGAGTCACCGCGCTGCGCCGGTGCCGAAGATGCCGGTGCTGCTGCCAGTGCTGTGCCGCTGCTGTGCCTGGGTGGCTGCCACGGAGCCGCTGCCCTGCCGGCTCTCCAGGCATGTGCCGGAGCCCTGGCACGGCTCTGTCGACACCACGGTTGGTGTGGGCTGCACTGATGGGGTGGCGGCCGGCACCAGGTTGGGGAGGGGGACCACGGGAGAAGAATCCTGGGAAAGGCTGGCAGAGCATCCATAGCCCCGTGGAAGCAGCGTGATGGTGGGCACTTCATTAGTGTTAAGGTCTCCAAGCATTGTGTTCCCTTGGGATGCAGCATCTGGAAAAGGCAGGGAGAAATTCAGTGCCTCCCTGCTCCAGAGCCTCCTCTAAAGGCAAAGCCACCCTCCACCCCAAGGGGCAGTGGCTTTCTCAGACTCCATGGCCCTCAGCTGCACAAAGGCTGCCTGAATGGCATTGTGTCAGGAGCAGCCTGTAGACTGTTGTTGGATGTGCTGGTGCCCATTAAAATCCCTGTCCCTATTGGGATAATTGGGATCCTCACCCAAGCCTGCCTTTTGAAGGAAACACTTTAATTAGCGTTCTCCAGGCACAGGAATGCCCTCAGCGCCCCGTTTGTTTTCTCACACGCTGCTGTTCAGGTCGGGGTATTTTGAGCTCCAAACTGCACTGTGGAAAGTGCACAAGAGCTTCCATCCGTCCATACATCCATCCATCTTCCATCCCACAGGAGCCACAGGCACTGATGGTGGGAGAGGGAGGGAAACAGAGGGATGCATAGTTCCATCCCACTCCCAGGCAGGGCAGGATGGGCCTGATTGCAGCAGAGTTTTGTTTTGGAGGAAAGCTGGAAAAGAAATTCAACAAGGCTACAGCATCCTGTGTGACATTTTCATATCAAATCATTTCAATTTTTAATTCTGAACCAGCCTGTGTCTCAATAGTTTCATTATTTATCACGTTATGTTTTGTATTTTGCATTGTAACTCGTCTTCTGTATTAATTTTGCATGATGAATTATTTTGCTTGCTGTCAAAATCAAAATGAAATCCACGCAATTTTGTCAAAAGTAAAAGGTTTTAGTTAAGCTACAGTGAGGGTTTCCAGCTTCTTCCTCTGCACACAAGTTAAAAATCTCTGTTTCTGCTCTCCTTCCAAAAAACTGTTTGAAACCTGGAATTTGTGCAGCAGCTCCGCCGGGTGCCATTGATTTCCAGCTCCCAGGGATGCTTTTCAGCCCTGTGTGGTGAGTGAAGAAGAGGACTGGAGGGGGGGAGGGCCGAGGGGGTCAGAGGCACCAGGCCATGCTGGGGGCTGCGGCTGGCGTGGGGGTCCCAGAAGGAGCTGAGCCCCAGCCAACCTGAGCCTGCCTGGGGCTTGGACGCTGCCACTGACCCAGCAACAGGGAACACATATGGTAAAAGTTATAGAGCAACATTCCCAAACTTGGTCATCTTTGCTCCGACACAGGCGCAGGGTGCCAAGGCACGCTGGGGCTGCTGCCCACTGTGGCGGGGCCAGGGCAGGGCGAGCGCTGGGTGACCTGGTGAGTCCTGGTGAGTGAAAGCTGCCTTGTAGGGACGGACATTCACTCCTGTGAGGAAACAAAGTTATCTGCGAACTCCATCTTGAGTTAGACTGATACTTCGGCCCAAAAAGGGAGGGGTGATTGTTTTTTTCCCAAAACCTCAAAGCGTCTCATATTGCCATTTTCAAACCCAGATTTTTCATCACAAAGTGGCTTTTATCAGTTAAGCCCAATTTGGGGTTCTGCCTTTATTTTTTGGAGGAAAGGCTTAAGGAAAGAGTTTCCACAATTCACCATGAAACACAGTATTTCAGTGGAGTTTTAGGCTTGTCCCCAAACAGCCTTTCAATTATTTGTGGCCCTAAAACTCCACATGTTTATTTTTGGGTTGATTTTCTGCCACTGAAACAAAAGCAAATTGTTGATTATCCTGGTGTCAGCTGCTGGATGAGCCTGGGAAGGGAGCGGGACACCTTCATGCCCTGTGCCCATCCCCACACCACTGTGGTGGGAAGCTCGTGGTAGCAGAGACCTGCAGGACCTTCAGGGACTCTTCTCCCTTCCCCTCCCACTGCCCACATTCCCCTCTCAGATTTTGGTTTTCTTTTGCTTTTTATCAGGTGACTTCTCCTTTTTGCACTCTTTTGTTCCCAGCCCAGGTGTGATGAGGGGCTTCAATGTTCCAGTTGCTGCCGGCTGGGTTGGTCCAGTGTCTGACGCAGCATCCTCTGCTCCCCAGCCTCGGGCACTGCATGAGCATCCTTGGGATGTGCTGGCAGCTGGGGGTCCCCAACCCTTGCCCCAGGGGGTACCAGTGGCATATGCCCCTGTAGGGCCAAGGGTGGCTGCTGCCAAGGGGCACTGGGCTCTGTCCCATTGCTGGCCAGTCGTGCGTTAGCCCACGATGGCTCCGGGCCGGATTAGCCGGGTTAAACCGCTAATGCTGCCGCTGCGTGGAAGGCTGCTTTCAGTAAGTGGCTCCCTGTAGCTTATTTGACTCCAGGCCCAACTCTAATGTCTCAGTGGGCCTGTTACATTAAGCAGGCCCAAGTGGTAGGAGATTTAAAGCATCAAAATGAAGTGCTTTATCACTCCGTACTGTGTTCTTGGCTGCTTTCGTTGGCCTCACTTCACAGGCACCGCAGCCTGCGAGCCGAGCCCTCTCGGCAGGCCCATTACAAATTCCACTTGTTGACGGTTGCCTTGTTGCAGGATTTAATGGTAGAATAATATTTACACAGTAAACTCCTCTGGAGGTGTTATAAACACCATAAAAAGGATTTTAGAAGCTTAATGAGCGTTAGTGAAGTCGAGACAGGATAATGTGGCAACTGTGCACTGTAATCTGATTTGGCACCTTCTGCACAGCAGGAGTTAGTGGGTGGAAGAGCTTTCTACTTTTTTTTTTTTTTTTTTAGTGTGTAATATTGTTTGTTTAGCACAGTGCTGAATGGGGGATGTGGAGTGAGGTGCCCACAAACTGACTGACTCGATTGCCCTCCAGTGTGGGGAGTGCAGGCTCTGGCACTGCTGGTACCTTTGATCAGGACATCGTGGTCACTTTGTGTCAGATGTGAAAGGATCAGTGTGTGGGCCAGTTTACTGCTCGGTGACACAGCCCCATGGCCATGATGGTCACAGCAATAATTCTGGGACATCAAACTGACAGAGAGTAGGTTTAGTTTAATTTTTAGGAAGACATTCTTCCCTGGGAGGGTGATGAGGCCCTGGCAGAGGTTGCCCAGAGAAGCCGTGGCTGCCCCATCCTTGGAAGTGTTCAAGGCCAGCTTGGATGGGGCTTGGAGCAACCTGGTCCAGTGGAAGGTGTCCCTGCCCATGGTATGGGGGTGGAGCTGGATGATTTTTAAGGTCCCTTCTAACCCACACCATTCTGCTATTCTACGATTCTGTGCTTTTGGGTGCAGGGAGCCAGGCAGGCAGCAGCAATGGAACAGTGGCTCTCCTAAGGCAGGAAATGCAAGGCAGGGGGTGGATGAGGATTTGGGGGCTGGGATCTCCTCTGAGCAGCACTGCGAACAGCCCAGCGTGGGAACAAGGGGCTGTGCCGGGGGGCGGGGGGGTGAGAGACTCCTGCCATCCCTAGGCTGGCCCAGATCCCTGGCACGGGGAGGGATGCAGGAGGGGCAGGCCTGAGAGCAGCAGGCACCACTGTCGTCCTGGCAGCCTGCTGCAGCCCTGTGTTTTCCTATATCTTTTTAATGTTAAATTCATGTTTCCTCCTTTAGCTGAGCTGAAAATACCCCTGTTATCTCTGTGCATACACATATGGACATGCACACAGATGCATCCGGGTATTCTGGGAGCAATTGTGAATCAGCCCCAGGGTTGGTTATTCACGTACAGATATTTTGAGGTTCTGTTTCGAGGAGGCAGTGAGGGAGCAGGTTTTCTGTGTGGGGTTCCTGTGTTTCTTCATGGACTGTGGACATCTCCCAGGGGAGGGAGGACGGAGACCATCCCCTGTGCATGGCGATGCCGAGCTCCCATCTGTGCCCAGTGCTGGCAGAAGAAAATTGTTGCTGGGAACATTCACATTTCTGCAGAGGGCTTTTTGGGCATCTGCTGAAATGATTTTTCAGAATTTAGATTATTTTTCACTTTTAATTTTGAATGTTTTTATATATTATATTTTGTTGTTACATAAACATATGAAAGATCTTTTAAAAAAACCCTTTTTAATGCATATTGTCAAAAATTGGTGTTATTTTCAACTCGAGAACCCACCCCAAAGGTGAGGTGCAGTGTTTCAGCCGTGAAGCGACCGTATGCCTCTCCCACAGCCCCTCTCCCATATTTGGCCCTGCCCCTACAGCACAGAGCCCTCTATCCACCCACTCGGGGCCAGGCCCATCCCCTCCCAGACCAGATGCTGCGTAGGGGCTGGTGAATTTTGAGGACTTTGATTTTGACACTCGAGGAACTACCCTTGGCCTTTCCAATTTCCGAGGGACGTGAGCAGCCGTGAATCTGGAGGCTGACTTGCCAGCAGCAAAAAGCTGCCTTTTGTAAATAAGCCAATATTTTCTTTCTTTCAAGGGGAAGCTGACAAAGATCAATACCGGCCTGCGAAAGACATTGCCCTCTTAAGAATTAGCCCTTTGCAGAATCATTAATCCAGGAAGCTGTTACAGGGTGACAAGAGCATGGAGGCTCTGCCAGCTCCTGGAGGGATGGCAGCAACATCCCCTTATGCACAGAAAAACAAACCAAATGAGCTCGCCGAGAAAATCGTGGCCATGCAATGGGCCCGAGGAGCCCATTGGACTTTAATTAAGGAAGGCTGGCTGCGCTCTTAATCAGTGTTGATAAAGTTTCCTGGTGTTTTGCTCTCATTTGACTCCCACCAGGTCTGTGTAGGACTGAACTGGTGGCATGTTGCGGCTGTTCCATCCCTGCAAATGTTCAAGGCCAGGCTGGATGGGACTTGGAGCAACCTGGTCCAGTGGAAGGTGTCCCTGCCCATGGCAGGGGGTTGGAACAAGGTGGTCATTAAGATCCCTTCCAATCCAAACCACCCTGTGATTCCATGTCCCCTGTACCACCTCCATCCCTGTGCAGGGGACATGATGAGCGGGCCCCTATCTGAGCCCTCCCAGCTTCTCTTTTGGCAGCACCATTCACCTCTCCCAAACACCCAAGAAGAGGCAGGGTTTGGGGAACACCTCTGCTCCCACACTCAGGGCAGATTCACCTCCCCGGACACAAGGCAGGGCCATGAGAAGTTGAACTCAGGTGTTTGAGGGGAGCAGGGCTGACCAGATGTGGTTTATCAAGTGATGTGAATCACAGTTGACCAATAGGGCCATGGAATTAGTTTACAGAAATGAAGATCATCAGGGGCTGAATTAGTCAGTGCCATGACTAAGAAGGAGCCTATCCTGTCTGCATATCCAGTGGGTGACCCACAGAGCACAGAAGGGGCCACTAGGGAGGGTGCAGGGAATGGAATTGGTGAGACCCATTCTGTAAATACCTGTTGCCATCATCAGCAGTAAAACTATTTCCCTGTTGTTTTGTGGAAGCTGTTCACCTTTCCCTGGTCTCCGTAGCTCTGCTCTTTCCCTCTGGTTTGCACCAGGATCATAAAAATATAGTTGAATGGGAACCAGCTCAGTTGAGCTGAGTACAGGGCTCTGTGGAATTCAGGAAGCTCACATGCGCTCCTGAAAACTGGCATCCAATCCCTCTCGGATCAAAGGACAGTTTTCTCTCTTGAAACAAACCACTGTTGGGCCACCAGCTAGAACAGTGACATAGTGGTGGCATGGTGCTGGAGGAACCCTGCTGCAGCACCAGGGGAAGGCGCCCATGTGGCACCTGGGCAGACCTCAACCCACAGCAGGCACACGAAGTGCACAGGGTGAACTGTGGACGTGTGGATGTGAGATAATGCCTATAATCTGATTTAACCAAGAAGAAAAAATCAGCCAGAAGCTGAGCCAGTGGCGTGTCTGATGAAGAGCTAGAAATGGAAAAATAATTCCAAGCAAGGCATTTGTCACAACATTGCAGGGTCACCTGATAAGCAAGGGATGCCGAAGAAGGAAACAGTTCTCGGGGTAATTACAATTTCTAAGAAGTTTTGCGCTGGCTCTGTAATTTTTGGGGGGGTGGTGATTGGCAACCCAGTGCTGCGGCAGCACCAGGGAGGCACCACAATAGAGCTGTAATTTACAGGGCTGGAACGGTGAAGCCAGAAATGTGTTGGGAATTACTGCTAATCTTTACGGATTCAGTAGTTCCTATGCCAGCCGAGGCGGTTTGGGTTACAGGTTCAGGAGGAAACCTGGGTGGTGATCTCATGCTGCCTGAGCATCTCCTGCCTGAGACCCAGTGGTTCTGAGGGAACTGGAGCAAACATTGCCTGAGTGAAGAGCTCTCACTTCTGCCTGAATGAAGAGCTCTTGGCTCCTCGAGGCTCCCATGAGAGCAGTTATAAAGAGGAAAAAAGAGGAAGAAAGTTGCCTTTATCACGTTTCCTTAATGAAAGGGGCTCTAAGAGAGCTGAAGAGGGACTTTGGAAAAGGGCCAGGAGTGACAGGACAGGGAGGAACGGCTTCCAGCTGCCAGAGGGCAGTGTTAGATGGGATACTGGGAAGAAATTCTTGTCTGTGAAGGTGGTGAGGCCCTGGCACAGGTTGCCCAGAGAAGCTGTGGATGCCCCATCTCTGGAAGTGTCCAAGGCCAGGTTGGATGGGGCTTGAAGCAACCTGGTCTAGTGGAAGGTGTCCCTGCCTGTGGCAGGGGGTAGAACTGGGTTGTCTTTAATGTCCCTTCCAGCTGAAACCATTCTGTGATTCTATAATTAAAAGTGCTTTAAAGCCAAGAGCAGTAGGCACAAGGCAGTCACTGTGCAGGCACGATTTGGGATAACACTATTTTTTTAAGGAGTTTTTTTTCTAGGTTGTTCCATTCCTGTTTAACACATGGCTGAGCGAGGGCTGAGAAGGGAATTTTTGCCATGAAAGCCCCTCTTTGCTCTTGGGCCCTCCGTCCCCTGCCAGCACAGAGCGGTGCAGCTCTGTCACATCAGGCAGCTGCCTGTGTTCAGCAGAGTTAAAAAAAAAAAAAAAAATCACACTTTTTTCATTTGTGCTGATTTGCATATTAATAGTTTGCATATTAAACAACTACTTCAGAGGGTGGGCGGGCTAATGAATGCAGCAGTCTCTTCTATTTTAACTCAATTTGCCTCATCCATATTCCAATGACTTTGGGGATTGGTATTCAGTTTTCATTGAAATTATCCAAGCCAGACCTAATTTGTGCTGCCCTTCCATTAATCCAATTAATTAGCACCATTGATGTGTGCTGCCTTTGTAACGGCGCTTTGTGCGGTGCCGCTGCTGCTAATGACAGCCTGGGATCAGAGCAAGTAACGAGCAAACCAAAGGAGCGTTTGACCCTTCATGTACCCTCACACAATGCAGCAGTTTGGAGTCTGGAGGCCCTAATTTAGGTTCGATAGCCCAAATTATAGACAATAATTCAATATTCTTTGTGGGGAGCTGAGCAAGTGTCACCCTGCCATTTGTTTAGCTTATCATTTTTTTCCTGCCTCTTTATTTATGTACTTTTTTCCCCTTTTCATTATTTTCCAACCTGGCCTCCCTACTCCACCTCCAGCATTGATTTCTGACCTTGTTCCACTGAGAGGGCTGAGGATCTCTTTACTCTGAAGGAATTCATTAACCTTTCCCCTGCCCAGAACTGGAGAGAAAATCTTTATATTTTTAAGTAAGGCAAATAAACACTGGCAGTGATTAGTGGACTCCCCTTGCTGGCTGCTCCCCAAGAACTCCTCTCCAAGAACTCCTCTGCCAGCTTAGGAACCATTTCTGGGTTGCACTTTTTGGGTAATTTTGCATTAGAAATCATCGTGTAAACACTGACTGAGTTTATCCAGAGCCTGGCTTCTCTGGTGCTGTCCGTGCTCTGTCATCCCTCTCTGCACTAGAAACCACCCTGGCTCTTCCTCTTGCCATGGCCTGGCTTCAGCATGAGGCCAGTGCCCAAGTGGCCCAGGTGTCCCCTCAGTGGTCAAGTCAAACATACATGTGACATAAGAGCAGCAAAAAGCCAATCCTATGGCCACACCTCTGGGCCAGGATATGTCCTCAAAGTGCCACCAAAGCCCCAGGGATAGGGGATGTGGGGGAGCTATAGATGTGTCCAGATGCTGAGGAAGCAGCCACTGCACCTGGCATGCCTAGTCTCCCTCATCCTTCCATCCCTGGCTCACTGGAGGAGGAGAATCTATCAAAGGAAGCATTTAGCTGTGGTTATCCACAGGTAGGTCACTAAACTCATTAAGGTAATTAATTACACGCAGCACATTCACTCGGTCCATAAGTGTTTGAACTGTAAGGAGACAGGAATTGTCAGCTCCGGGGGGGAGGATAGAGAGTTAATTTGCAAAGGGATATGGAGATTTGGGTGCTCAGCTTCCTTTTAACTGGAACTAAAGCTGAATGGTTTTTCAGGAAAATTCTCAAGAAGGCAGGAAAGCCCTATTCCAGGAAGGCTGGTGGTAATTTGTCAGAAGCGGTGTTTGGGCTGAAACAAATCTGTTCATTTGAGACTTTTAGAATCTCACAACAGATAATTTTAAAATTGCTACAAGAGTAAAGACTGAACCTGGTTTTAACTGTACTTCGTTTCCCTCACTTCAACCAAAATTTCATTTTGCGACAATAGGCGTAGTTTGTGAGGTGTTTGTGCTGTGCAAGAACGAGGTTTTCCGGAGGTGTTCTGTGTCAGCCTGCTCACACCTCCCAGGCAGGCAGGGATGCACTCCTGTGGCTCTGAAGGGTCAAAGTGCTGCCAGGGATGGTCACTCCTTCCTGGGCTGGGACCATGGCACAGGGGACATGGTGCCCGTGCCGGTGCCCCCTGGGCCACAGGCATGGCTTTGACACTGCCAAATGGGGGCTCTCCACAAGCCTGTCCTCCTGCGGCTCTCTGTGCTGTTCCCAATCACTCTCAGCATTATAAATCATGCCATCAGAATAGCAGCTTATACAGTCAGTTGCCTGCAAGATTTTACTGATTAACCTTAAAATCTGCTATAAATCTTATTCCCTTACTTTCTCGTGGAGCATCGGGAACCCAAACAGGCTCCTGTGCCGTTGGGGCTGACGTGCTGCACTGCAATGTGCCAAGTAACGTGGGCCATGTGGTTCTAAAAAAAATATCAAAAGCCTCCCTCCTCTTGGGGTCCTGTGCTCCCAGAGGCAGAGGGAGGGAGGTCCATGTGCAGCTGCCTGCTGTTACCCTGCAGCTTTGCCAAGCTCTGGGGTCATCCAAAACTTTCAATCCCTCTGGATGATCTTTGGTAGTGGCAAGAATAGCGAGTGAAGCACCCAAAGCCAGGTGGCATGGAATGGATATTTATTTCTTTTTCTGAGATGGGAGCCTTCTTACCAACCTGCACAATCCCGCTGCCTGTCTGGCACTGCTGCAGTAGGATCCCGTTTAGTGGCATCACTCAGGACTTGTCACATTACGGTATGTCACAACATGTCAGGCTCTGACAGGCTGGATACCTGCTATTAACTTGCAGACTAGTTGCAAATACAAAATAGAGGTGGTGAATGGAGGCAGTGCCAGAAGCAGAGCGGACGCCCGTGCTGGTACCTGGAGTGTGGCTCTGTCGGCCTGGCTTTGCAGAGTAGTCCTGGGCTTTGGCATGCTCAGCTCAGATATGGGAACATGGCCTCCAAAATGGTGCCAAAGAGCTGGACTGGTTTAAAATTCCTCCTGACACCGAAGTATCAGTTTAATCCTGATAGAGCATCCCAGCACTGGAGCTGTCAGCACCATCAGAAGCAGCAGCACATGCAGCCAGTGTCCCTGCTATAGCTGTGACTGTACCTGATGCTCCAGGGAAAGGTGGAGAAGCAGGATAAGGCTGAAGGCTGAGGTGTGCATTGGGGAGGGACTCCTTCCTGTTCCTGCATCTGGCTCACAGAAATCCCTGAGGCTCATTTAATTAATTGGCTGCCTGTGAGTGCAGTACAGCTAACACAGTCGATCAGGTCTCCTTTTGCTCCTGTTGTGATATAACTCACCCTCAAATCAGAGGTTTAATTACAGGATCACTCTGCCTCCTCATGCTGTTCCTCCCAGGAACCGGACAAGCTCTGTCTTGAAGGCAGCTGCCATCTGGCCTCCAGGACCTCACCTGGGGGGTCTGGGAGGTGTGGACTCGCACAGATTGAGAGAGGGAGGGTCATGCTGCAGGAGATGGGACTGCAGGAGTGGAAACAGCTGGAACCTGGTGGCTGGGGCAGAGGAGGGGTCCTACTGGGACCCCTCCTGCATAGTTACAGGGAGTGCACAGACGCTGTGATGCAGTGAACAGTGATAATCCTCAGTTTTTTTCTGCTCCTGGTACCCACAGGCGCTCCATGGGAAGCCCCCCAGTTTGGGAGCAGGGGCAGCAACACTGTGGATCTGTTGGGGGGAGAGGAGAGCTGGTCCTGACTATGCTGGAGGCCAAGGCAGAGCACATGAGCCACTGTTGGAATCCTGGCACCTCAGCCTGGTGCTTTGCACATCTGGAGCTGTTGCAACCGCATCTTTCAACAGATCTGGATAGATGACAGCTCTCTGTCCCTTCCTGTCCTGGGACAGCCCTGGCTTGCCGGCAGTGCCGATGGTTCCTCACCATCAAGCTGAGCTGGGGGCATCCGGGCAGAGCCCAGCACCCCCTGACACCCCAGACGGGCTGATCCTCTGCATCTGGGCTTCCTGTGCAGCTACATAACCTCCTCGTCTTCCACAGGTCCCTCATGCTGTAACAAGCCAAAAAACAGGCGGGTTTTTATTTGCTTTATTATTAAGCTGATGAGGTTATTTAGCCCGTTTTATGCCCCATTAAATTCTGTGTTTGAAATTCTGTGGAGAGCTGGAGCTTTGCAAACAAAAAGCACCGCCACCAGGGTTTGCCTTGGAGCACCCGAGCCCATGTTTACTCCCTGGGTATTCTCTACTTCCCCAGGCTGGTGTGGCTGAGAGAGATGAATGCTCTGTCTGTTATTGTCACCTCTTTTCACTTTTTTTTTTCCCATGTTCTCATCACTACTTTGAGTGCTTCTTATTTTCCTTGCCTCTGCAAGAAGCCATAAAATTCCCCAGCCCGTGTGTGGTGTGGTGTGCACTTACAAATTACCATTGAAAAATGAATTGCCTTGACAAAATCTAATGTTTTGTGACACAGCACAAATATGCATTTCATTCTTGAAGAGAAGGAAAAGGAGCTCATTGGAAATATTAAATTAAGCAGTGTAACAGCTGAGAATAATTTGGTTTTCTGCTCTGTTGCTCGTGATTTGGTACGGAGTTTGAGGTGGCAGGGCAGTGCCTGTTTAGAGTGTAAAGCACACAGATGCCTCAGATTTTATTTCTTATTTTGGAGCAACTTTTTTTCTCTGGTGATGCCGGCTGGTGCAGCTTGGAACACGGGTTTTGGGAAAGGTCCTGGGGGCAGGGAGCTGAGGGGGAAAATACTGGCCAGCGTGTGGAAGTGTTTTCCATGGCGCTGCAGTGAGTCACAGGGGACTGACGTGAGGCTGCAGCTCTGGCTCCTTCTCTGGGAGTTTAGAATAAAAATCGTTCCAGTGGAGAACAAAGCAGAGCAGGGATGGGTTTGGGAATTCCTGTGAACAGCCCTGGATCCCCGCTGCAGCCAGGCATAAATAAAGCCTTTTTTCTCTTCAGTCACCCAGCCCTTTAATTACCTGCAGGGTTCCACACAGTGACTCATTCCCAAACCTGGGGCCTGTGTGGCTCCTTGCAGAGCAGCCAGATGTGGGACTCCCTGGGATATCACTTCCCCCTCATTCTGCCAACATCCCAATGTGTTTTTAATCCCTCTGCACCCACCTCTGATGCTCTGCCATGGGGAGTCCCTGTGGAGCACAGAGATCAGCTGGGCTGTAGCTCAGCAGTGGTGGAGCAGAGGTGTCTTGGGGGGGGGTCTGCATGGCTAGGAACAGAGCCTAGCTGTGACTTGGGAGGTGTCACAGGGTGAGGGCATCAGGAAAGTGCTGGTGTCATTGTGGTTGATAGCTGGGCAGCCAGGACCCGCTCACCCAGACCTTTCCCTTCCCAGTGTGCAGCCTCAAGGTGGGTGTCAGACCAAGGTGTGCCTCAGGGTGGATTTCTCATCACAGTTACTAGGGTTTATTCTCAGTATTAGCTATTTATTTGTCTTAAAGTAGTGTCTGGAAAGGGACCAGGCCTCCAGAGGGACAGACATCATGAAAGCACTTGGAAAACAGGAGCCCATATCCCAAACAGGCTGTGGGAGTGTGGCTGTCCCATAACAAGGCATGCTAACACACTCCAACACACCGGAGAGAGGCCACAGAACAGGGGGATCAAGTCATACAGTCCAGCAGTACCCAGAAGTCCAGCCTGATATCTGTCTCTTCCTTTTTTTTTCCATGGACAGCCCACCACCCCTCCAAGCCCTCTCCCAGCTGGGTGCCACAGGGCATGCACTGGAGGGGGGATAAATGCATGTAATGGATCAGGAATAGAGGTAGTGAAATCATAATGAATCCTGGCAGAAACCCCAGCATTTACAGCTCATCCGTGTGGCAGTTGAAACATGCCCTGGAGTATTTGTGTCTGGAAACACTCGCCTGTGCTGGGGAGGAGGTTCCTGCAGTGCCCATGAGCACAGCCCCTGAGGGTGTCACAGCTCAGTCTCCAAGCCTCGATTGTGGATGTGTCACCTGCTAAGGTCAGATGTGGCCAAGGCAAGCGACCCAGCCCAGGTAGAGTCACACTCTTGACTTGCTTTAGGACAGGCAGGCTCTGACTCTTACACCCCTCACATTTTCCCCTGCCCAGCTATGCCCAGCACCCAGAGCCACTCGGGGCAACAAATGAGGCTTATGGAGATGGGAGTGCACTGCAGTCCCCGCCTGTCCCACGTTGGTGGCCAAGCCCAGGGCAGCTGCCAGCTCGGTCGAGGGGACCAGCCTGGCCTCGAGGTGTGCTGTGATCAGCTTCACTTCTCTCTGGCAAAAGCCAAGTGCAACCTGCCACTCATGCCAAGGTATCTTTGGCACAGGGATGTGGGTAGAAAACCCACAGGAGTGTCAAAGCCATGGACAGTCTCCAAAGTGAGAGCAGTGTTTGACGGGGGAGAATATGCTTTGGAAAATTTACTTGATCCTTGTTTGGAAGCAGCACTGAGAAGCATGCTGAGCCCTCTGCAGACACACACATGCTGCCTTGAGGATCTCTGCACAAAGCAGAGCACTGGAAACATGTTGTCATCCACCTCCTCCCTCTCATTCCTGGCAATTGAGTAAATATCCAAGGAGCTGCTTAGATCCAAGTGCAGGAAAGCAGCCACCCAGCCCAGCACCACAGCAGGGACCCTCCGGCACTGGGTCCCACTGGAGTCACTGGGTTCCATCTCCTGCTTCCTGCCAAAGACCTGTTGGCAGTGCATCTCCTTGTCTGCTGGAGAAGGACTGGACTACGGAAGGGTGCCATGGGCGAGCTCTGCACTTTTCTGGATCATTCACTGCTTGCCAGGAATGTTGGTTTCTCCTCTCCCATAGCCAACACTGAGAGCCAAGGACTAGACATGGCACAGCTCGTGTTGTTTTAGCATCCCTCTTCCTTAAAAAAAAAAAAAAGAAAATTAAAAAAAAAAAAATTAAAAAAAAGAAAATCTGGACAACTTCCCAGATTGTACATCTGTCCATATAATTTACACCACGAGGATGAGGAAGTGAGGAGGGCTGTAAACTCTTTCCATCTGTGCAATGTGTGTGATGATTTTTCCATTCCTTCCTTGCTTCCCCCACCGAAAGCCCCAGGCTGGCGGCGGGTTTGCCAGCAGCGGGCAGCCTTGGTGTGCCAGGGCTGGCTCTGTGCTGTGGGGTCTGGCTGCCAGACCTCTGCCCCCCGCGCCCCTGCCCCGGTTCCTCCCAGGCCCCATCCCCCAGGAGCACCCAGCCACCTGCCAGGAAATGGAACTTACTGAAAATTTTCCTTTAGAACTATTTTGACCGAAAAGGGTGGTTTTTTCACCATTGGGTTCACAGAATCATGGAACCATTAAGGCTGGAAGAGATCTCCAAGAGCATCAGCCAAACCTTCAATCGCATACCTCCACGACCACTAAACCATATCCCAAAGTTCTTGTCTACTCATTTTTTGAACACTTCCAGGGAAAGTGACTCCACCACCTCTCTAGGGAGCCTGCTCCACTGCTTGACCACTCTTTCAGTAAAGGACTTTTTCCTAATTTCTCTTTGAAATACTCCAGTTCCTGGTTGGACCTCAGATGGGTCACCATCAGGAAGCCTCATTGGTTCACTAAAGCTGGGAAATGCCTGTGATGACTCCTGAGCCTGGCTGTCCAGTTGATCACTGGTGTAAAGGTTTTTGTTGTTATATGGGCTGGAATTCCCTGGGGAAATCCCTGTGCTCCTGTCAGAGGAGTGTGGCTTGTAGGCATGAGGCAGGACTTACTGGAGGTGATCACAGGGTGAATGGGCTCAGCTGGGCTCAGCTCTTCATGTGAGCTGGGGTTTGCTGAGCTTGGGGTGCTGCCCACAACCCGCAGCATGTCAGAGCTGTGCAGAGACTGAAATGGGCTGGGTGGGCACCGAGAGGGGCCTCAGTGCTGCCCGACTGCAGCTCCGCAGCTCCATCAGTGAAGAAATGAATGAAGGAGCAGGATGATGCCACCTCCCAGCGCCCACTCACTCCCTACTCACCAACAGGAGTTGAATTTCTTTCAGATTTCTGGTGAATCACTCCTGGGTGTGTGGGTGGGCTCGGAGGGTTTCTCTGGAGCTGCTGGGGCCCTGTGCACCAGCACCACGGCTTTGCTGAGCCTCTGCTGGGGCACCTGGGACTGGCTGTGTCTCATCAGCACTCACAGAATCTCCCTGACACCACTGACCCGCTCAGGCCAATCGTGCCAGGGGCATGAGGAGGGGATGATAGGCTGCCTTTGGGGTGGCTCTGTCCCTGGACCACCGCCCAGCACAGACAATCCAGGGGCTGCAAGAACAGCTGCAAAAATACCCTCCAGCAATGCCATCTGTGCCTTTCCCCGGGCACTGCTTCCCTGCATGGGGACTTTTTCCAGGAGGAGCAAAAAGAGTGCTCTGTTCCTGGTTCCAGGAAAAGGCTGGTGCCTTCCATCTCAGGAGTACGGCTCCCTGGCACCATGTCCCTGGGTTGCAGCCTTGCTCAGGGAGCAAACAATCAATATTTATGCTTCCAGGTGCTCTCCTGTGAGCCTTACCTAACTGGTTCCCCTCTGGTGTCCCACAGCATCCCTGTCCCTGGGCAGGGAATGCCTCATGCCGATCCCTGGGGCCCCTGGCAGCGGAGCAGCACCGACGTGGTTAACAAACATTAATAAACTTTCTGGGTAGGCACCAGGCAGGCGCTTCCTCCAGCTTGACATTCAATTCCGATTGGTGTGACTCATTAGCTATTTATTTATTTAAAGCCACGGAGCTATTTGCAATATTTTTAAGCAGCAAACACAGTGTGTGGGCAGGGAGCTGTTCTGCCTAAATGTTCGGCTCGGTGACACTGATGATAACTTATCAGAATAAATAAGGAATCTTCCAATCATGGGCTTTTTACCGAGGGCGTGTTTAGTGTGAGGTGCAGCAAAAAGTCATAATGTTTCCTTCTCAGAAACTTTTTACCAGTCTGCGTGTTACATCCAGGTTATACCCCTGTGTGGGCAGCTGCCTTCGTGCTCTCCGAGCCCCAATTAAAAAGGGAATACATCATCCCTCCACTCCTCTCCTGAAACCCTTGCAGCTCCGCCGGGTCTCTCCTGGAGCAGCTGCTTCGAGGGGGCTGGGCTGGGAATAGGCACAAGAAGGGTTTGGGCAGTGCTAGGTTGGTGAGGGATGCTTCGAGAACAAACTTTTGGCTAATCGTAATTTGGACATTTCCTTCCGTTTTCCTGCCAGCAGCAATCTCCCAAGCCCCTATCCCAACCCCAGGGGCCTGGGGGTGTGCAGAGGCTGAGATCAGGAAACTAAAAAATCAAACACTTCACATCCCCTTCTGTTTTCAAGTTATCTCATTTTTATATAACCCAGCTTGGTACAAATCCAGGAAAATTTTCTGCTGCCATTATTTTCAGGGAATTTTTTTTTTCCCTGCCATTTTGAAGTTTAAAATTTCATTTCCTTAAAACAGGAAGGAGTGTCTTGAAATCCTGAAAGATGATGAACACCTACATGCACCAAAACCCCAGCAGCAGCTTAGTTCATGAAATCTTCTGAAGTGGGGGCACATGGTTCCTCAAGCAGAGCCAGGGCAGGAGTGACCCCTCTGCTGCCTGCCTTCTAAACCAGCTGGATTATTTCTGAGGCAGTTCTGGGGGGTTTAACACACCCTGTCTGCTGAATTTTTTGCATTCTTCACCTTTTCCTCTCTCACCCATTTCCCTCACTGCTGAACAGACCTGTGGGAGCCACGTGTGCAGCTGGGGCTGGACCAAGGCAGGGACTAACTGAGGGGGTCTCTGGGGGCAGTGGTGGACTTGGGAATATGCAGCCAGGGGGGCCTGTCATGAACTCTGCCCACTGCCCCCATAATTCCAGTGAGGCCCTGGCACAGGTTGCCCAGAGAAGCTGTGGCTGCCCCATCCCTGGAAGTGTCCAAGGCCAGGTTGGATGGGGCTTGGAGCAACCTGGGATAGTGGAAGGTGTCCCTGCCCATGGCAGGAGGTGTAACAAATGGGTTCAAAGGTCCCTTCCAAACCAAACCATTCTGGGATTTTATGATTCTCTGATTCGATGAAAACTGCCAGTGATTCCAAAAACTCCCTCCTGCCACAGTACTTGGTACAAAACTCAACTGTTTTTATCTTCAAACTCAAATTAACAAAAAAAGGGGCTGGATGCCTGGCAGAGACACTCCTTTTGTGAGCTCCTGCCTGCTGCACCAGTCATATCATGTTACAGTGTGCCTTGAAACATAACATGATGTGACTGATGCAGTGTATGACGGATGGGGGATCCACCAGGAAACGCAAAAGGGCCCAATTTTCCAAAGAGCATTTTTACAGAAACAAATACAGTGCCCTTTTAACTTGTATTGATTGATTGCTAAAAAATAAGGCCTGGTTGCACTTTTGAGACTCCTGGAATTAGTTGGTAAAGGTAGCTGGAGGAGGAAGAGCTCAATGAGTGCTGCTTCCTCCCACCAGGAGGCAGAGGAGGCAGAGAAGTGCCAGAGCAGGTGGGTGGTGGGTCAGAGTCCCTGCAGTCCCCACAGTGGGTACTCAGGGAAGGGCTATGCCCGGGAGCATCCAGAAAAGGGGCTGGCAGGCTCAAACCCTCTGTGGCATTTTCATAGAATCCCAGAATCACTGAGGTTGGAAAAGACCTCCAAGATCATCGAGTCCAACCTGTGACCAATCCCCACCTTGTCACTCAGCCCAGAGCACTGAGTGCCACATCCAGTCATTCCTTGGACACCTCCAGGGATGAAGACTCCACCACCTCCCTGGGCAGCCCCTTCCAATGCCTGACCACCCTCTCCATGAGGAAATTCCTCCTGATGTCCAATCTGAACGTCCCCTGGCACAGCCTGAGGCTGTTTCCTCTTGTCCTGTCCCTTGTTCCTTGGGAGCAGAGCCCACCCCCCCTGGCTCCCCCCTCCTGTCAGGGAATTGGAGAGAGTGAGAAGGTCTCCCCTGAGCCTCATTTTCTCCAGGCTGAGCCCCCCCAGCTCCCTTAGCTCTTCCTTATATGATTTACCTATGGGTTTTTGGGTTGAGCATAAACTGCTGGAAAAGCAGCTCCTGGTGGGATTCCGGTGGTGGCTTAGACATCCCTCGCTGTGACCCCGCAGCAGCCACCATCCAGGATCCCCCCTTGCTGGGGCTTTGCAGCTCTTTGCACCACTTTCTCTCTCCTCGCTTCTTCCTCTTGATTAGCAGCTAAAAATCACAGCGATGTCTGGCAGGACAAAGCCTGTGACAGCAAAGGGAATATTAGGGTCAAGCTTTATTAAGAAAGAAGCTATTGAAATGACATCCTCCAACATATTGCTATTAGGGCCTTGAAGAGTCTTTGCCTCATTAATGTAAAAGGGAGGTGGCAATCTTCCTGATCAACAGTGGCAATTTATTCTAAAGTGTCCATTTTCTGGATGTCAGAGGAAGACTTTTATTTATAATCTTATTTTCAATTTCCACAAAGAACACTTCACTCATGCTCTGGGCAGGTTTTTTTTGCAGACAATAACAATTATAAAACGGTGCTCTGCACCCCCTCCCCAAAATCCCCCTTGTAGTAGTGTTGACATATGGAAATGAATCAAAATGTAATAGGCATAATTACCAGCATTGTGTGCAGGCTGCAATTAGTGTCTCTTCAAAGCAGACTTGTAATCAAAAGACACCAATAGATGAGAGAAGGACTGAGCGGCCGGTTCCTGGGATGAGCTGGGGCTTTGGAGGAAGTTTTCCATCCATGGGATTGGAGTGGGTGCCTGGACAGGGTGTGGGTGGATTTCCTGGCTCGTGGATGATGGATTGCTGGCTCCAGGAGCCACCAGCCACCCCTGACACTCCTCAGTCAGTGCAGGCTGGGGTGTCCAGAGAAGCTGTGGCTGCCCCATCCCTGGAAGTGTTCAATGCCTGGTTGGACGGGGCTTGGAGCAACCTGATCTAGTGGAAGGTGGCCCTGCCCATGGTAGGGGGTGGAACTAGATGAGCTTTAAGGTCCCTTCAACCCAAACTATTCCATGATTTTCAAAATTTGTTTGATGAGTCAAAAGAAAATACGAAAATGGTATTAAAAAAGAAATAGTCACTATCTGCACAGTTTCTCCTTCACCACTGAACTGGCTCATAAGAGGTTTTGGATTCATCAGTGGTCAAAAATTATTTGTGTTGTATTTTTTGGTGTATTTTGTGAACTGGAGAATATTTCATTCACTCAGCTCCGAACATGAGACACAATTTGAGTGTGAGCAAAGCCCATTACCTGCATCCCTCCAAATGCCAGCAGAGGTGTTGGGTCTAAACACAGCAGTTTGACAGTTTTGCAATTCAATTTTTACCTATCAGAAGTGTATCAAACTGAAACTATTTTTGCAAAAACATTTCTATGTTAATAAGTTTTTGCTTCAAAATAACCCCCCCACCTTTTAATAAGGTTAAAGCATTATCTGGGGCCTCATTGGAAGGGGCTGCTGGGGTTTCATTTTCAAATTCATCTTGTTCCCTAATAGTTTCTCAAAATCAAAGTCAGAATGAAATATTTTATGGCCATTATTCAGCCATCTGCTTTTATTGACCCAAATACACTTATTTTTTTTTTTTCCCAGAGAGATGTTGAGAGGAATTGTTCAGATCCAGAGCAAAAGAAAAATCTGGGATTTCCTTTGGATTTCCCTGGTGCCGCCAGGAGCCTGCCTACAGCAGCCACTCCTCGAGGGCTTTGACAGAGCCCTACAGGATGTACCGTGGTGACAGTGACACCAGCAGGTCCCAGGAGGGCCCGAGAACAGGAACCTCAGTCCAAACAAACACTTTGGGAGTTCTTGCTCCAGCTGGAGTTCTGATGGGGATGCCAGGGCAGGACCAGATCTTTCCCCAAGGGTGGGCACTGCAAAGGGACGCTGCCTGCCAGCACCACCCGGGAGGAAGGTGTGTGGGACCCGGCACCTTTTGGCCCTGGCCGTGCCCCAGCTGTCCCCCTGCCAGGGGTGCAGGGGCCGGTTGTGGGGTGCAGGGTGACACCTGCCCTGCCTGGTCCCGCTGACACTGTCCATGGTCATGGGGTGCTCAGTGCAGAGCCCACCCATCAGCACCAGCACCCCAGGGGGAGCGGTGGGAGCTGGGTGCTGCCTTTGCCACTGCTGTGGCCTCTCCAGGAGAGCACCTGCTCCCATGGGATGGCTGCTCAGAGAGGAGCAGCTCCTCCCGAGTCAGTGGAGAGACACTGGTGTCAGCCAGGGAAGGATCAGGCCCGTCACCAGCGGGTCTGTGTAGGAGGACTTATATTTGTTTGCAGGAGCCAGATGGTTAAAGAAGAGAGTGACATAATTGCAAGAGCCAGAGCCATGAAGAGAGGGGGAGAGAAAGTCATAGGGGGGAAGTGAGACCCCAGGGGCACATTCCGTACCCCACATGCTGCAGAGGGGCCCCACAGCACTGGGGTGTGCCAGCACTCAGCTCTGCTTCCCGCAGGGATCCATCCCAGGGTACTTTGGGATGTCGCTCCTGCATTTAGACAACCTTCCTCCTTGCCTTTGGATACACAGGGAAACTGAAATGTGGGAGGTACTAACACTGGAGAAGTTATGAGGGCAGAAGTAGTGGGCACGACCTTGTCATCATCGTGAAGTTCATGATCTTAAGCAGCTCTCCATTTATTAATGGACGAGCCATTTATTAAACTGCTCAATTCAGTTATGCTGGCATAAATCTGAAGTAACTGAATGGAGTATGGATTTATACTGGCATAACCAGGGGGAGAACCCGTCTGGCATCTCTGTCTATGGCTGTGGAGATGGCAGGACAGGGTGTGACACAGGACAGGGTGTCACTCACCATCCTAGGGGCTGGGGAGGAAAATTCGCATCTCAGTGACAAAATTAAGCTTAAAACAGCAGCTCAGTTTCTGCAAAACCAAGTGTTCAGGAGCTCGAAATATTCCCATGCAGTGTGTGTATACCAGGACTGGAGCACAGCTCATCCTTAGCCAAGGGCAAGTGTGAGACACAAGAGAATCGAGGGCATTGGCATTGCTCATCCCTGGCTCAGACTGGTCCCTTGGGGCTCCCTGTCCTGCACCAGTGCAGCTGAACTCTCAGCGTCCTCCTCTCCCACCTGCAGCTGCCCAGCACCCACAGCCTCCAGTGGGTGCTACACCACAGAACTCCAGTGTAACGGCCAGTTGTGGGTGCAAAGCTCTGAAACAAGGAAAAATAAAGCACCAGCTACACAGACAAAGCCTTGGATCTCCTTCCTGCATGGAAGTGGATTTCAATCAGCTGAACATACCTGTTGTGTTTTACTCTCTCATTCCTTGTGTTTTATACAGGCTGCTGAGCAAAGGCAATGCCAAGGATGCTGCAGAGGAGGGAAAAATTTCCTCTGAAATTTTAACTGATCTTTTGGGGCTTTGAAGGACGTGAAGAGGAAAGATGAATCTGAATTTGGAATTACATTTTAAGGCTTCCTGTAGCCTTTCAAAATATCAGAAGGAGCAAGGGTCTGCTATCCTACCATCGGAACTGGGCACAACCTCCTCTTTAAGTGCGTACAAAACCCACCCCGTGGCTCGTGGCTTACTGCTGCCTTCCCTTATCTGCTGCTGTGCGGAGGCTGCTCCGTCTCCGCGGGCTGAGGCTCCTTTCACAGCCCTCAAGAATAGCCCAGCACTCGCTATTCCCGTCACGTGCTCAGGTCGCCCGGCCCTGCTCTTATCGGCAGCAGCACATGGAGCGCCGGGGGATGTCCCGCTGCCGCCTCTTCCAGCACCATCCCCGGCACCGGGCACGGGGCAAGCCACCGTCGCGACCTGCAGGGGCTGCTTTATCCCTTTTCTGAGAGAGAAGGGTCTTAGCAGACTGGAGCTGAAAAGACCTTCGCAAATCTTGCGGGAAAACATCTTTGAAGCCATTGTATAGACTGAATCAAAGAACTTTGGATGGGGTGTTTGTGTGCAGGTTCGGGGGAAGCCGAAATGCTCACGGGAGGAGTGAACTCCAGCAAATGCCTGCTTTGGCTCTATCCCAGTGCCCAGGGCTTCTCCCACTGAGCTGCCCAAGAGTTTGAGGCCAGGGCTGGGAGAGGCACTGGGAGAACCCGTGTCCAGAGCCCAGTCACTATGCCTGCCTGGGGAAGGTAGGGCAGAGAGCTTTGTGCCTGGGAGTCCTGGGAGTCGTCCTGCTCTGTATCCTGCGTTGGGGAGAGCCACTGCATTGGGATCATCTGCTCCTGCAGCAACCATGGCTTCCCATGGGCCCTGACTGTGTCCTGACCCCCCCAGAAGGTCCCACCAGGGTCTCCGTGTGCCACAGCAGCTCAGCATGTGCCAGCAGTGCCAGCAGTGTCCTGCATGCCAGGATCCCACACCTCTGCTTGGTGTGTGCCAGCAGTGCCACTGGTGCCCTGTGTGCCGGGATCCCACATCTCTGCTCAGCGTGTGGCACCAGTGAACCCCTCCCCTGCGTGCTGGGATCCCACACCTCTGAGTAAAAGCAGAGGAAAAACACACCCTGGGGTGAGTGTCCCCCCCTGCACTGCGGTCTCGTGATCGACCATGGAACTAAATATGTGCTCGTCTGTGACAGCCAGTGACATCACGTGTAAAAAGCGACGCACACAGATGCACACGGATGCACACGCACAGACATGCGTGCACACGTGGACACATGCACACACACACACAGGCACACTCACATACACACGTGCACATGCACACATATGCACACACACAGACGCTGCTCCCTGTCCCGGCTCTCCCAGCCTGGTGCCGGGCGGTGCGCGGGCACGGGAGGAGTGGGCACTCACACCCTGACAGCGCGGCCCACGCACGCCCACCACCCATATGGCTCCTGCACACAGACTGTGGCTGAACTTGCTTCAGAAGCGTTTTGTTCCCGAGTCCATCCCGGGGAAATGGATCACTGCCCGTTGTTGGGTTTAGCAGTTTTTTCCTCCTATCGTTGCCTTCTACAGCTCTGCTGGAAACTGTCATTGAAAAGAGGCTGTGAAATGTTGCTGTGGCCCCTGCCCTGGGAATGAGGGTCCACAGCTCCTTCCTACAGCCTGTTCTGAGGAAATCACCAATAATCCATGTCACCTGTGATGCTTCACACTGCCTTGTAGGTAAAATACTTCAAGATCTTCAGAAATCCCTTTCCACATTCAGCAGAGACTGACACATGAAGCTCTTCTGTCCCTCCTCAGTTCCTTGGCTTTGCACTGAACATTCCCATACAAGGCAGCCAGGCAGTATGGACTGGGCAGTGTGGCCTCCATGCTGGGAAAGGTCCCAACCCAACCCCATCACCTGCAGCCCAGGATTCTGACTGGTTTTAGTATTCAGTTCCCCAGCCAGCTCGTGTCCCACCCTCAGGCTTTTCCCTTTCTCCTCCCTTCTCTCCCATTTTTACTTCCAAGTGAAAGACAGTGTTTCCTTTCTCTGTTAATTGTGTAATTGTGAGATGAGTCTCCTCCAAGCAGTGGTACACACAGCATTTCTGAATTTTCCTCAAGTCTCCCCCAGCCTGATTTGTATCAAACTTTAACTTTTTTTTTTCTTTTTTTTTTTTTTTTTTTTGCTTTTCTGTCCATCTGTGTATTTATTCCAAGGCCAAAAGGAATTTTCAGACTGAGCAATCTGCCCAAAATCCCAGTCTGTGCATCCCTACAGACTCAAAGGCTTTGGTGGTAAACTAGAAGCTGGACCAGGGGATGGATCCCCCCAGGATGGCAGGTCTGGAATCCCACTGCCCACCCAACCCTGCACAACCACAGCACTGTCACGGACATTACACTAGGCCAATTTGGGAAGAAATCTAATCTTGTCTTAATTTTCTTAACTAGTATAAATTTCTAAAGAAAAGACATTTGGAAGCGAAATATCAAAATGTGACATTTGGAAAATGTTAAAAAGAACATTGTTGCATTATTGAGATACTTCGTTTCAATTTCATTTGAAATTAAACTTTGTCAAAATCACATGTTGCCACGGGAAGTTTGTTCCCAAAAAGCAGCAGTTTCCAAAGAAATGGCTTCTGGATTCACAATTTTTGACCAGCAGTAGTGAAATGGCCTCAAAGGGAAGGGTGGGAGACAGATGTGTGCCCAGTTTTCCAGGTCCTGAGCAGGTGGGTCCAGGCTTCAACCCCTACAACCTCTTACTGTGCGAGTCATGACCCTGGCAACCCCGGCAGGCTCAGGCGTGGGGAAGAGCATGCTGCTTTGGGAAGCATTTCACTTCCAATATCTTCACTTCCAATAGCTGTGACACAGGTGTTGGTCCCAAGGCCAAGCCTGTGCCCAGCTCTGGGTCTCAATCCCAACACTCACATGGCTAATCTGAATTTGTTCCCTGCTCTCCAGAGCTCACTCCCCCACATGTGCACCAGGATCGCAGCAACAGCAAGGCACAGTCTTAGAATGCTCTACCAAAGCCTGAGGTTTTCTTCCCCCCATCCACCACTGGGTTATTTGTGCAAGTTAATTCCTTATTTTGTAGTTGTTGCTGCTTCTCTGCAGCAGGAATGGAAGCAGAGCTGGCACCAGAGCAGCTCGCACCCAAACGCAGCTTTATGCAGTCAGCAAAAAGGCAGCGGAAAATGACTGTTCAATGAAATCACATATTTTGGGTAAACGTTCCCTGCTGAAAGAGTCAGTCTCTGCATTAAACTGGGTGGCAGGAGGAGTTGCTGTGAAATCATCGCAGGGATTAGATGGAAAAGAGCATTTCGTGTTTAAGTGTTGATTAAAAAGCAATATGTTACCGAAAAGCTTCGCACCAAATGGGTGACTCCTGTCCCTGCTGCTTGGTGACTCTTGAGGATTATCCTGATATACCCCAGGAGTTCTCAGCACGGTCACTTCACCGTTTCCCAGCCCCTGGGTCTCTTGGTGGGGTTTTTGCTGCATTTCAGGGAGGCCCTTTAGGGTGAAATTAATTCAATTTAGCAGCCAACAGGCTCCAAATCGATTCATTCTGCAGCCAGGATGGTTTATGGGCAGGACGGATGGTCTGCAGCACACGGTTCTGTGCCGCCTCATCTGCAACCACTGACAGGAAACCTCAGGGGAAAAAGGATCCACAAAACTGTCCCTTTTATGTTTGGAAATAATAGTTATTTGGCTGCTTAAAAGGCTGCCAAAGCCTTGCAGGAAAACCCTGATCACAGCCATGCCAAGACCCAGGAAAGGCAGTGACAGGGGAAAGGATGTGACTGGGTGTGGTGTGGCAGGGGATGGCAGGAGGGTGGGTGGCAGCACCATGGGCTTAGATGGAGGGCAGGAGGGAGGTGACAGTGGGGTTCACCTGCCTTCCCCCTCCCATGGTGTGAACCATGGCAGAGGTGCAGAAGCCACAGCCAGGACAGAGGCACCTTGCTCAGAGCAATCACTGCCATCCCTCTCCAACTGGCCAGTGGCTTTTTACAGTCACTGCTCAGTGGGAGAGCTGTGAAATTCTCCTGGTGCCTCAGGATGGAGATCCCATGGGGCTGCATGCCAGGTGTAGTGCCCACAGTGAGGCCAGCCCTGTGCCCTCCCAGCAGCCAGGGATGGAGGGAGCCGTGCAGTGCATGCCAGCTCCAGAGAGGGTCTGTGAGCTCATTCATCCCCCAAAATCTGGGTTCAGGGCAACACTGTGGCCACCATGCCCCAGCCCTCCCTGCCCTGCACTGGTGCCAGGTGCCATGAGCCATGACTGCCCTTGGGTGTTGCACTGGCTTCATGTCCCCGCAGGCTGCACTGGCTCCTGCAGACAGACACACGGACTGTCTGTGTGTCACCTGCACTCCCAGCGCAGTTTGGATCCTGGCTTTCCATTTCCCCATCCTGCTTCTCAAATGCTAATGTAGCTTTTGATGTACACGTCTTCATCCTTCAGCACAAGCAGGATCCAGCTTTGGACAAGCACAGCACTGTGCCGACGACGGCTTTGCAACAGGAGCTGCCGTCCTGTTCCTTGACTCGATCCCAGCGTTTTGTCATTTTTGAGGAAATAACAAACTTGAAAGTATTCAGCTTTGGTGCAGCAATTGCAGCTTAATTGCACGTCTCCTTCTGCCCACACAAATGCTGAAAAGTGACTTGGCAAACTTTAAAGGCAATCCAGGACTGAAATGGGAAGGCTTGACAAGCCAGCATTCATCAGCTCTGACTAACGCGTCTGTACTCTCAAACCTGCTGCTGTTCCTGCGTTGGCCTGACATCTTGCTGCCCTCAAAGAATTTCTTTTGAGTCTCAATCAGCGGCTGCCGGGTGGCTGTGTCTGAACGATCCCCCCAGCTTTTCAGCTGCCAGGTTACCCACAAACCAGGACAAAACCATTCCTGGGGTGAGGGCTGCATTGGCCAGTGCCCTGGCAGTGGGCTGGGATGGTTCTGCCGCACGGAGAAGATGAAGGGGGCATATGTCCTGGTGTGTCACCGGGGTTTCTACTGGTAACATTCCAGAGGATGTGGCTGGCTGCATGGCTCCTGGCCCTGCTCCCCACAGGCTGGAGGCAGCTGCCTCCCCAGGAGACCCCAGTGTGGGCTGGGGTGCTGGAGCCATAGGTGGTAGTGGGCTTGGGGAGTCCCCAGTCTCCTCATCTGGTGGAAACCTGAGCTGCAGCAAGTCCACAGCTCCCATCGGGCAGGGCAAAGAGGAAGAGGGAAGGGAAGGCAGAGTCACAGTTCTGCAGGACTCTCGGTACCACAGAGAATGGGAGAGATGCTCTGGTCATGCCACCAGGCTGGAAGGCAGAGCATCCCCAGGGCAGGGCGGGGGCAGTGGCAATTCTGGGGTTGCTTTACCTCTCCGTATTCCCGATGTCCCTGGGGAAGCCTCTTGGCACTGCTGGAACCTTTCCCTGCTCAGCTGCCAGGTCTCCTGGAAGAGACAAGGCTAGGAGTGAGCCGGGATCAGCAGTTAGGAGGAAAGCATGTGAATGGGGTCAGAAATCCCCAGCAGAAAAGAGAGGGGTGAGACAACTACAAAAGACTCTGTGGTTGTTTGCTCAGGTTCAGGTGCATCTCCCAGCTCTGCTGCTCCATCCAGCCCTCCTTCCTCAGGGTGCTGGACAGGCAGACTTGCAGAGGCTCTGACCCAGATGAACCAAGATCAGGTTGGAGGTGGGATGGAGCAGAGCTCGTGGGGCTGGCCCAAGGGGACGGCACCAGGTCCTGAGCCTCCAGTGGACACAGCCTCAGCTCACTGTCCCATGAGTTTTGGGATCAGCACAAAGCTGAGGTGCACTTGAATGCTTTATTTTGTTGAACTGGCCCTCAAGGCTGAGCAGGGGTCAGCCTGCACGGCAAGCTGCCTACACTTGGCATAGCGAGCATTGAGTCTACAGGCTTTTGCAAGGAAAATATTTAAGATTTCTCAGCAAATGGTGCATGCACTTTTTCAGGAGGATGTTTTGCTCTTTTCCCTATGATCAGACTCATCCGGTGTGTTCGAGAGGCAGCCTCATTTATATACAGCGCTGGAGGAGTGTGGGGAGAAGATGTTCTCTCCCTTCAGAAATGGCACAATTTACGGAAGGACAGGAATTATGTAAAGCAACAGGATTTACTCCCAGCCCAAAGTATGTAAACAGTGTGAGTTATGCTGCACGGAGCTTCTGAAAAGATAACTGGGAGGGGAGGCCCCTTGGTTCATTTTGTGAATGAGTGACTCGGTGGTGGATGTTGGGGTTTATTCTGCTCCATACTGTGTACACAGTACTTACCACGCGCTTGGAAACGAGCAGCCGAGGAAATAGATCTTTGCTGGAGGCAATTGCTTTCCCAACAGTGAGAGAAAACATTGTGCATGGCAGGCTTAGAGGTTATTATTTTAATACCTTTCTTCTCGCTGTAGAGCAAGGTGTGTGCCTGCTGGGGCAGGCACGCCGGGTCACCCCCTGCTCCTCCACACACCAATCACCATCAGGCTGGGCTCTCATGGAGGGTGCAAAATTCCCCCTTAATCCCCGTGCTGTGACTGTGCCACAGAGCCAAGCTGAGCCAAACTCGTCTCACCGGACTGCAGTGATGAAGCCAGTCAAGGTCCCTGTTGCTTCCTGCCCTAGCCCTGGGAGCTGCACTCTCAGCCTTTGCTTCAGAGCCTGTCTAGTCCTTCTGTCCCTGCTCCCTCACTCCTCCAGCCATCTCCTCACACAAAGCAGCTTCTTGCCACACTCTCCAGGAGTGAAAATCCAACTTTCTGAAAGAGCGCTGTGGCTTTGCGTGTATTCTGCATGAGACCCAAAATAGCATCTTCCAGGAGAAATCTGCTGGGATGATCTAAACTAGAGTGGATATAGGAACATCAGAAAACAGTAGCACCTCAGAAGCAAATAGGTTGATCAGAGAGAGCAGGTGTGCAGACCATGTACCTGGAGGCTGATCTGATCATGTGTTGCTGGGAGGTTTCCCGTCCTTACCTTTACTTCCAGTAGAAATTCCAGCCTCGAAGGATTGTCCTCCAGCAGGTGCCAGGCTGGACTATCCCTCATGGCTCTTGCTCCTCTTGCTCTAGAGCATCCCCATCACTCCAAGCCCAGCCAGGTTCTCCATGGGGGTGCCATTTCACAGCCTGAAGCCCCTTAGAGTGAGCCCTGCTTGACAAGGTGGCACTTGGCACCCTGGTTGTGACATGACAGAGAACCCTGCTATTGGTTACCACAGCAGAAGGAAGATGTGATGCAGCAAAAGAAGCATCACCTGCGGTGTAGGTGAGCACAGGGCACCATGCACTGACTGCCTCTCCTTCACAGGGGGGAGCTTCCTTCATCCTTCTGCCCAGGACCAGGGAGGATGCCCCAGAGATCCCTGCTATGCCCCCCTGCTCCTCAAACCTCAGGGCTGTCCCATCCACAGGGACATTGTGAGGCTGCCTGAACCACAGGAACCCCAACACCAGAAAAATAACTGCCACCCTCCCCAAAACGGCTGCACTGCGATGCCTCAGTGCTGGTGTGGGGCTGCTGGCAGGATCGAGGTGCAGGAGGGGGCTGGCAGCTGGCTCTGCCCACAGAGCTGTGCCTGGCTTCTCCAAGCCTCCCTGTTTATTTGTTCTACAACAGCTTGAAACCAAACAGGGTTAATAGCCCTCCCTGTGTCCTAGTGAGATGAAACTACCATTGGGAGACCCAGGACAATTTTTATATAGGATTAGAAAACAAAAATCAATATTTAATTATCTGTAAGCTTTTTGTGTCACTGCATCCTTAGCTTGCTAACGGTGAGTGCCGGCTGCCAGGAGAAAGTAAGTCATTAAAGGGGCAGTATCTTTTACTGGCCTGTTATGGGCCCGCAGTAAATAGAGCACATTATCACTCCTCACACACCCGCACGGTTATTTATCTTTACAATCTCTATTTACCTATATTTATGGAGGGTTTCTCCTGTATATTATATGGCCAGGTTAACTTTAATGGGCTTCATTAAAACAGGCACTTAACAAAACTTTGGAACATCCTCGTTTGGATAGACGGCAGGAAACTGAAACGGGGAAGGAGGAGGAAAAGCACTTTGTGTCACTGAGTCCCACCGCAGTGCTTGGGAGCTGAAGGTGATGCAAACGCTGGTGGCTTCAGGGCTGTGTCACCACCCAGGGATTTCTGGGACCCACTGCCATGGCAGAAAGGGCCGTGGTCTGCCAGCATGGGGCTTGGGGAGGGTCAGAGCTGGGAGGAGGAGGAGGAGAAGGATGGACCCTTCACTGGGCAGTGGGTGCTCAGCCCCTGGATGTCCCCCGTGTCTGGGGAGCCGTGAGCATGTGGCACTGAGGGACTGCTCAGAGTCTCCCTTCTTATCCCTGTTGCCCCTTTCCCCCATATCTGAGTCTCTGGCTCTCCCCTGGACCACAGCGTGCTCCCTATGGCGCAGCCTCCCACCCTGACAGCCCCACGGGACAGACGGACAGAACGCCCGGCACCACTCCTGGTGGAGGGTCTGTCCTACCCCTGCGGAGCCTCTGTCACCGCATGGCCCATTCACCTGTGCACGCTCGCTCGGAGCCACACTCAAAACACAACAAATAAATACTCTGGGAAACGAAACCTTTCCCCGCGGGGAGGGGAACGGGCAATTAGCGGATCTTTTTGCTGCAGTAGTTAATTTTTTACAAGCCTCCCTTATTTTCCCTGTTTCCCCTGGTTAATAATGACTCGCAGCCGCTTACGCCATAAATAAGTTCCACAAATTTCGCAGATGCACCGGGCTGTTTAAGCAGGGAAATTGAGCAGCATATGTCTGAATGGTTAATTGACTTAATTGCTGTTAGTTGGGCTATTAGCACACTTGATCCACCCCAATGACCGCAATACTTTCTTAATGGTGTTCATTTTATTTGGATGCCAAGCTCCAGTTACCATTACAGGGAAATTTCCAATTGCTGATTACCTCATAAATATATAATTGTAGTCATAGGCTAAATAAAGCCAACAGGCATTAATAATGAACAGCGTTTGACTAAGAGCCTTTAAAGGATGATGGAAGTTTCTTTAAGGACCTCAGCTATTCTTGAAATGTAAATAATCTTTCATGCTTCTATTTTTAATGGTGCTGCGTCCTTTTTCCAGTCGGCATCAAGCACCAGGAGAGGTGTTTGATGCATCCCACGGCCAGGTAATGTCCAGAGAAAACAACAGAGATGGGAGCCTCCCGAGCTCTCCCCATTCCACCCCAGGGATCAGTTCCCAAGGGACACTGATGTTCTTCCCTTCAGGCAGCCACTGGAGTGTGAGCGACCAGTGACTCCAGCCTCTCATCCAGGCTTTCTGAAAACAGTTTATCCTACTCCCTGTCTGCAAGGAAAGGAAAAAGAAAAGTGCTACCAGGCCAAGTCCTGCCCTGTGCACGAGGGGCTTGCTGGGCAGACCATGCAGGCAAGGAGTGCTGCATCTCTCTTGATGCCACAACTGAGGCTGCTAAAACCAGGTGAGTGTGTCACCAGCTTCAGTTTTTTTCACACTGGGGGGGATGGCTGTCACCTCCCTGCCTGGCCCCCCCTGCAAGGTGAGGATGGCCCTGAGAGCAGCACCCACAGCAGGGGTGGATGATCAGGACCCCTGCCTGGGACCAGTCTGGGTGCAGCCCTGGGTCCAGACACCCCCAAATGAGTTAAGTCTGATACCAAACAAATAACCAAAAAAACACCCATACCAATGCACATCTGCCCCCAAGGGCAGTGCTAAGGGCAAGTATGATTTATCCAGAAGAAGAACAGCAAGGGAGAAATGGCCTTTTCCAACTCTAGCATTGTTACTGGCTCTAGAGACAATTTAATTATCCCAGGCTATTCTTAACTGACCTAGTCAAATGAACCTGCCTAGCTCTGTCCACAGTAATTACCCACGATTTGCTAATTCATGTGGAGAAAAAATTACTCCTCGATAGTCTGTTAATCTTTGATTCCCAACCATGAGCTCATTTACTCCAGGCTTGTTCCCTACTGGCGCCAAACGGAGAGCATTACATTAGCTATTAGGGAACTAGTTATAATTAACGTTGGCTTTGACGATAGCCTGGTTTTAGGCAGATGCCTCAGGGTGCTGCCGTGGGTGGGGGCTGTGTCACAGCCACTTTTCTGGGATTTTGGACCATCCTGCACATTCCTGTGGCAGGGTCACTCATGCTAATGAGTGGGGCTGGGATGAATGGGACCAAGGCTTGGACACTCTGGGTCATGGACACAGGGAGGATGGGACCTGCCTCCTTGATCCCTGTGGGGTGAGGATGGTCCTCATGTCCCATGCTCTCCTGGGACACTGCCCACCAGGGTCTCTCTGCAAATCCACCAGAGCCTGGTCCCTGTGTCACCAAGACAGCTGGCAGGGCCCCCCTGCCTGCCTACCCCTCATCAGATGGAGGTGAGCTCCTCTCTGTCCTCCCCTCCATCCTTCTCTCCACTCTCCCACTGCCACTGCCCTCAGCCGGACCACTGACACCCCTGATGGGACCGATGGGGCTGGGGGGGTCAGACTGCTCTCCAGACTCGGGGAAAATGAGAAGCAGATGTTCCTTCAGCGGAGGAAAGGTCTTGGGATATGAAATAGTTTCACCTGGTGCCTTCATCTTCTGAAAAATCACACGTGACAATCCCTTTTGAAAATGATCAAAGCCAGGCGCGGCGTTTCCTCTCTCCTCGCCGATCTACTCCACTCTGTTTTATCAGATGGAGTTTAAAGCAAGAGCATGCTTTATTTTAAAACAGGCTTAAAAAATATTCTGGCCTTTCAGCTTGACCACTCAAACTGTGTCCTACGTCTCAGATGCTGGCCCAGAGAAGAGGAACAGTGTTAACAATAAGCAAAAGTACCTAATAATCAGTTTAATACAATGCTGCACAGTACTTATGGAGTTGGCATTCCCAAAGTTATTACCAGAAGCCAAATCTTAATCCTTTTTAAGTTGGGGGGGAAATGGATCAAAAATTAGAATGATATCAAGCATAAAATAATCTTCTGTCTGTATTGCACTGATAAAAAAAAATAGAATATATAATTACCATGTACAAACTGCTTATGTTTGTGATTATATGTTGCTGCCATCTCCAGGTCCTCCCGGTAAATGACTTAATTGGGTTGTATGATGTATGGATGGAGAGCAGGAATGTGTGGTGGATCTTGCAGGGTGCCAATCCCTGCACCGGGGCTGCCGCCGGGACCTGAGACACGGACAGAGCTTTGCACCTCTTGGAGATGCTGCAGCAGCTGTGAGGGGCTGCTGGGACCCCCCTGGGGGCTGGGTGCTCCCACTTGGGGGGCTCCTCTCAGAATTCCTTTTTCCTCCTCCTCTACAATTGCCCTATCCTACCACAGATATTTTTTTTCCTGGCTATTTATGAGCTGAGTGAGAAGAAAGTCTGGCAGAAGAATGGCCTGGAGGCTCTGGGACACCAGTGGGGTGAATGTGGTGTGGGGATACCGGAGGCTGGTGATTTTTGAAGTTAGAAAGTGCCTGAAGGGCCATTGAATCCACAAGGGACCTGGGAGGGAAGCACAAAGGATCCAGTGCCCTGTCTAGACATTAAATGTACTTGAAAATCAAGTCATGGGATTATCTCCACAGAAAAACAGACTGGGCAGACATACAGCTACCAGCATTCAGGGCTGAAAGGAAATTGCAAGAAATAAAAAAAAAAAAAACAACTCAGAAAGCTGGCAAAGCAAAAAGGCTGGGGCTTCCCGTGGCTGTGAGCAGCACCCAGATGGATAAGTCAGTGCCTTGGAAATAAAAATAGGAGACAAAATTTCAGGGGTTAGAGGAGCATCTTCCATTAACACACATACACACACATAGAGGAATGGTTACACGGAATAACCTGGCCACGGGAAAGAACTGTATTCATGTGTGGGATAAATAACACGAGAAGGCTCTGCAGGTAAAGGGGACACCCAAAGATTCTCTGGATGGGAGCTCCGATCTGCATCTCTGTGCAGAACAGAGAGCTGTGTGTAACAATAAATATCTGCCTGTGGATAGCCCAGGAATAAGTACAGTGTGTGCAACGCACCAGCATTACGGGATTTTTGATGTGTAAAAATGTCTTATTGGCTTTCTGTTTTTTCTCCCACATATCAAACCACAATACCCCTCACAGCCGAGCACGCTCTTTTTCACTGCCCGCTGTATTTATTACAGCTGAGGAAAGAGATTTTTTCTTTTCTGTTGTTTTTTTTTTTTTTTATTTGCTAAATTTAGCCATTTTTCTGGCGACGACATTCAACGGCACAGAAAGCAATGCTCTCAGATAAGTTCATCATTCTCAAAAGCCTTTGGTGTCACTTAGTGAGGAATTTTTGCTCGGAAAAACATTTCAATGCAAATGATGGCCATTACCACAATTAAATATTTATTTTTTGCGCCCAAATGCGAAGATAATTTCATAACTGACTCAGGAAGGTGGGCAGCAGGGAGGGGAGCATGACAGACGTGCTGGGCTGCACACCCTGTGTGTCGCGTGTGGGTGCTGTGGTGGGTCCTTGTGCTGTGGGGGATGTGTGGGAGCACACCTGGGTGGGGCTGCTCAGGTAAAGCTGCCAGAGTTTCGTGAGGTGACACCATTCGTTTGAAAGAGCTTTGGCCACCTTTTGTGGGGTGGGATGACACGAGCTGTGCTGAGGAGGATGATGCAGCTCTGGGGTCCCCAGCACAGGAAGGACATGGATCTGCTGGAGCGAGTCAGAGGAGGCATCAAGGAAATCAGAGGAATGAGCAGCTCTGCTGTGAGGAAAGGCTGAAAGAGTTGGGGTTGTTCAGCCTGGAGAAGAGAAGGCTCTGGGGTGACCTAATTGTGGCCTTCCAGTGCCTGAAGGGGCCTGAAAGAAAGATTGAGAGAGATTATTTACAATAGCCTGGAGTGACAGGACAAGGGGGAATGGCTTCCAACTGACAGAGGGCAGAGTTAGATGGGATACTGGGAAGAAATTCTTGTCTGTGGGGTGTGGATGAAACCCTGGCACAGGTTGCCCAGAGAAGCTGTGGCTGCCCCATCCCTGGAAGTGTCCAAGGCCAGGTTGGACAGGGCTTGGAGCAACCTGGGCCAGTGGAAGGTGTCCCTGCCCATGGCAGAGAGTGGAACAAGATGAGCTGTAAGGTCCCTACCAAGCTAGGCCATTTTATGTTTTTGTGGCTCTGTGGTTCTGTGGCTCTGTGACTCTGCTTTTAACATGCTTCTCCAGAGATTCTGACTGGTTTCAAGTTCTTGGGCAGAGAATTTTTCATAATAGCCTCTAAACCTGCAAATCAATACATGAGATTTGCTAAACAACCCAGCCAAATCCAAGTTATATTTTGAACCTGAAAAAGTACCCACTGCAGTTTTTACAATTTACTCAGTGCTAATATTTACCTGGAGTTAATTCTGTTCCCTTCCCAACCTGGACCCTCCTTGTCGGGGGGAGGCTGGTGAGCAGAGCCTTTTGTTGCTCCTCTGGGGTGAAAATGTTTTGGATGAACATGATTTGTTCTCTGATTTCCCAGGATCCAAAACGTATTTGATGGTAAAGGTCAGATGAGTTTTCAGTCATGCAAACAAGTTGCCAAATATAGACAGCCAGAACCGCAGAAACATGTAAATTCAGTGACTTGGACAATTAATATTTAAGCTAAATTGAAACTAGAAGTGGTGAGGACACATGAGCAAGGGCTGTGCCCATCATGTCCCTTCAGGCTGGCACAGCACAGCTGACACTAATCCTTTGATCCCACCTGCTCTCAGGTGGTTTGTCACCAGTAAATCATCAATTGCTTACCACTAAGAAATCAATACTTTGGGTAACATCTTTGCAACAAGTTTTGGCTACTTCATCACGGACTTGTTTAAAATCCAGAGGAGATCTGTTTGGGGCACTGCTTCCCATGACATGGTTGCTTTGGTTGTGCCACACTCAGGTGGCACAGGAATCCCACTATCCCTTCCTCTATCTCCATTGCTCTGTCACCATCCCTGGATCCTTTCAAGCTGGGATGGAGCTGGTGGGTCCTGGCCACCCTCCTCCCTTCTCCTGTGATGCCTTCACCTCCACCTACCTCTTCTGAGAGCAGGGGTAGGAATCCTGTCTGCCTTCCCTCTCCTTAACTTTTCCTTTATTATACTTTTGGACCCACATGTTCCAACTGCAGCTTTCCCCACTGTGACTGTATCTGGGAATCTCTCATTTCCTTATATTTTTTACCCAGCAGATTTGAACTGGTGCTGGTTTTCTCAGCTGTTCCTTACAGCACATTCAGGATTCAGTGCACCAGCCACAGCTGGGCCAACAGTTCCCTGAATTTTGGGGTTTGCCCTCACCCTGCAGACTGCTGCCATCTTCTGAACAGAGCCCCACAGCTGGCAGAGGAGGGATATGCTCCCTGAAGCTGCTCAACGGCCTTTGTGTGGGAGAAATTCCATACAGTGCAAACATCTCCTCTCTGGTGCTCAGTAAGGTGGGGCTGAAGGAGACAGAAGGGACCCTTTGATGAGGGGGTGTCTGAAGGAGTTTGTGAATGGACTGGGAAAGTCATGGGCTTGGGATCACGTTGCGCCGGCTGAAAGGGCCCCGTAAATGGAGTCATTATTGGTGGCAGTAACTGATCCTCCTCCTGGCTGAGAGTCATGGAGATTAGACATTAATTGAACACGGACTCTGAAGGGGGAGTTCAGGGTTATAGTGGGGAGGCAAAAGAAACATTAGAATCAGAGCATAGAGAGGGGCTGTTAATAAAGACACAAGGGCAGCTGTGCACCGAATGTGGGGGGATATAGGATTTCAAGAGCCAGGGTCCTCTTTCCACTGAGAGCTACCTTACATGGGATGTAACCCTAGGAATCAGCCCTGGAGCCACTGCCATTCCAGCCGTGCTGCCCTGGGGACAGGGACATGGGGCAGGAGCAGCCCTGATGGGCAAGGGGGTCCCAGGCAGCCCTGCCAAGGGATCTGCATGACTGGGAGAGACCGTGGGGAAGGGAGGGCTGTGCATCCCTTCCCACAGCACACGGGACCTTTGGTCTCAAGGATGTGGGACCTCTCTGTCTCACACGCTGGGATCAGGAGGTGTGCAATAAGCAGAGCGGTTTGGGGAGGGTCACGGGGAGCCGTGCCCAGAACAGCTGGGGCTGGGTTTAATCTTGAAGTCACAGCGAGACAATGAGTTTTCCTCGTCAGAGCTTTTCAGTTCATTACTCTGCCTCTCTCTTTTCTGCAAATAAGTAAATGCACTTAACAGGTTGCTGCAGGTCACCTAAGCTCCCTGTCGTGTGTGCACTCTTATCCCCTGGTAATTGCAAAGTGCTGCTACCGATCTGAAATGTCAAGGAATGATTTAAATAGGAATTTACATTTGCTGCAAACGAAGGCAGCGCACACAGACAATGACTACAGCCAGCTGACACCCCACCACTACGAAACGGGGTGACAGGGCTGGAGTTCTTACCTTGGGGTGTGTCCAGGGGTATGTCCAGGAAATCGCAGAGGAACACACTGAGACTTGGAAATGAGCCACCACCGGTGCTGGCTGCAGGGTGGGGCATCACAGGTAATCCCCACCTGTACCACAAAGGCTCCTCAGACCCTCCCTTCCACAAGTACAAGAGGATGACCACACTTTGCTGGTAGGAGTGGAAGGACTCAGAATCATAGAATCCTGGAAGAGTTTGGGTTGCAAAGGACATGAAAGATCATCTCATTCCAACCCTCTTACTTACACAAGGTTTTTCCAAACATGTGGCCTCTCCCCAGCTCTACAGCAGCTGGAGGTGGCTCAGGGTGAAATGAGCTTGAGGGATCCATGTGTGCATATTGGTTCACTCACAGAGTTGCTGAATTCCCCACAAACACACAGCACAGGTGTCACCACAAGTATTCCTGGATGTTTGGCAGCCAGAAGGACACCCTGTGAAATACCTGGAAACAAACCTGCCATTGGAAGTGGTGATCCTTTGCCGATTGCAAACATGAGGAGAAACAGCCAGACACGTGGACATTCCCTGCAGGCATCACCTGGAGCTGGAATGGGCCTGTCCTCCCTGCAGCCAGGCATGGGTCCCCACTTGTTTTCTCTCCCTGAATTCCAGGATCACTCAGAAAACTGTGAGTGAAATTCCCACTCGTGACTTACCCACACTTCAGTGCTGCTGGCAGCCACTGCGATCCAGTGCCAAGGTGCACCAGTCTGTTTGGACAACCCTCATATTCATATATCCAAACTTTGGAGATGTGGATTTTGCCACTTTGGGTTCTGTCAGGCTTTCATTAATGCTTTGCTGTAGCTCTGATACAGCAGATAATGTGGGTTTCCCAGTGGAGCGTGTATTTCCTCAGGCATGCAGAGAGTTGGCACCTTTCCCCTTCTTCCTCTCCCACAGTTTCCACATGAGCAGTCCCAGCAACACGCACAAACCCATTTAGCAAATGGATTTTTTTCTTGTGAAGTGTTCAAAAATAGTCACCCTTTGTTATTAAAAATGGTGACGGGTGTATCATGACTCAACAGTCTGAGGGCAAACCTGCACATGCGATATCAATACTGCACATAAGCAACTGCAGGAATCGATAATTCAAGTATATTTCTGTATTTATTACATATTCAATCAACTAACTCATGCTCTTTTATCAATACATTAACTGATAATAAAACTCTGTTTACTATAGAAAATATTAGACACTGTATAACAAATGATTGAACATTAGTGTGTGTGTGAGTATCGAGCTGCAGAGGCACAGCGGGAGGGAGCTGTGCGATACCCTCCTGGTTATCCCACCTTGTGTGATTAAAGGGAAAACAAAACACCACAGATGAGAGATTAAAAACATCTTGTGCTAATACAGATCTGAAGCTATCAAAGTGGGAAAGATTAAAATGAGCTGGTTCCTGATTTCCAGTCCCTGTGGTGTTTGAAGTGCCTGCTCCTATCGTGCTGCTCCCCAGGGATTCCAGTGGCGACAGTGGCCAGACACGGGTTGGTGTGCGGAGTCTCCCCTTCCCTGTTTCTGCTTCCATTTTGGAGAGGTCACATAGACATGCTGCATTACTATTAGTTATATTTTATTTTTATCATTGCTATTAGTTATTAGTCTGGAGCCCCAGGAGCCCATTGATCTGCTTCCGAGTAGCCCAAGCGAGGCTGAGCAGTTGTAGATCATCTTCGACAGAGGCTGACATTGGCGTTTTCTGTCCTGAGCTGTTTATTAGGAGTGTGTGGGCTCTGGCACAGTTTGGTCTGAGACAGTTTTGCAAGTGAAGCAGGTGATGGCAGAAACCCTGGTCCTGCCAGTTGGTGAGGCTGTGTGGGAGCTGAGGACCAGCCAGCACTGCATCCTGTGGGATGCTGGAGGCACCTGAGGGGTAGCCTGAGCAGGACCTGAAGCAGCTCGGGGAGGTGGGAGCCAGGCAAGTCAGGGGCCACTCTCCCAGGTAAATTATGTCCCTGGCAAGGACTTAGCTCCTGCAGAGCAGTTCAGAGAAGAGCGTAGAGCTCTTTTTTTGTCCTAAGAATCCCAGTGTGGGATGTAGCCAGCTCAGTGCAGGTGAAGGACCCTTCTACATTGACCTGGAGAAGGCAGTGATGGTCGTGCTGCAGTGGGGAGGGAACTGGCCCCTGCTTGGAGTGAGAGCAGACCATGGTGGAAGCAGGGGGTGTCTTTTCCTGCAGCTCTGCAAACATTAATTATCACAATCCCTGTATGAGAGCAAATGGGAGAAATGAAAGCAGAGAAAGTAGGATGCCAGGGAAATTGAACACCATTTCATGTGCAGAGAATGCAGTGCAAAGGAGTGAGGATGGGCTGTGGGCTGAACCCAGCTGGCCCCTTTGCATCCACCAGCACGCTGCAGTCGCGTTTGCTCCGGGAGCTGGGGTGCCCCATAGCCAGGGATGCTTTGGTTGTCAGGAAGGCCCTGCTCTCCTCAGCTCCAGCACAGTGAGATGCTCAAACACAATTATCATCTTTCTCATAAGCTCAGAGAACCGGCGGGCACAGCGTATGGGGCTGGACCTCCACCCAGCCCGTGCTAAGCTCGCACTCACCAGCTGGCCCCTCCCCAAACCAGCGGGGTCACTCTAAAACCCCCGGGCACTGGGGCATGGGAGCCCCCACAGAGCACACATCCCTTGCAGTGGGACCAGAGCCACTGTGGCCATGGTCCATGGATAACACAATGACCAGCCAAGGTGTTCATGTCCCAATGCCTGTTTACATCCCTTTACTCTGGTGCTTTCTGAGGGAGAACGTCTGTGTCTCTGTCCCTGCTGATTGCCCTCCACTTGCTCGTGCATTTGATAGTTTCAGACAAGCAGCCTTCACCGGAGGACATGTCAGAGCACTGCTGGTTACTTGTCCAAAGGGGAAAACATTCTTTATCTCCTTCAGTAGCTCGTGCTTTCTGATGCAGCAACACCGTCCGCTGCTGGAGCCGCACGAGATGCATGTTATGTGTATTTCAGTAATTCTGCAGATAATCCACATTGTTCCATCTACACCAAGGAATAAAAATCTGCAATATTTTCAAAGGGAAAGAGGGGTTTCATTTCCAAGATATGGATTTGTGTGGCAAAGGGGAAGGACATGCTATAGCCTGTGGTATGGGAGCTCTCTGGCACTGCCAGCGCCAACTTTGCCCACTTTTGTCTGGTCAGAGCAGGGCTGTGAGAGCAGAGGTGACCCGTGGTGGGTGGCAGGGAGCCCTGGCCATCACAGCTGCTGTGGACACCCCTGTGCTACCCCACCCTGCATCACCCTGGCAGAAAGCTGCGGGACACCCACAGCTGGCCCCAGGCAACTGAACCACTGAGCTGAAACAAATCCGAGATGCTGTTCATCACATGAAAACACAGGATTTTCACAGGGCCTTCGCATCTTGCTGAGGCTCCAGTGATGTAGACAGGGGCTCATGAGCAGCTTTCTGCCCTGGGTATGAGTTCACCCACAGCCTCCTGCCAGTGTGATGGGGCCCAGGGTGAGGGGACCCACTGGAGAGACCCCAGGGCTGGGCAGAGCTGGGCTGGCAGCTTGGGAAGCCAGTAGCCCCAGGGTAGGCAGCGCAGTGGGAACAGGATGCCCAGCTGGGATAGACATGGGATGCACCATCAGTGCTCCCCTAAAGCCAGTTTGGTTGGTGGGGGTCACTGCAGCCCCTCACCCTGCCCTCAGGGCTCCTGGGGCAGGCCTCAAACACCCCAAACACCCCACGTGTGCAGATAGTTGGGCACTGTGTGTGTGTGTATGTGTGTGTGTGTGTGTGCGTGTGCGTGTGTTTAATAAAATACAAACTTACATTTCCCTTTTCAAATGAAATTAACATACTTTATTGCCAGCTATAAGAATTATTCCTTAAGGGTAAGAAGTTTATAAAAAATTTAAAGTAACAAAGGCAAACTTATAAAAAATTCATCTTTTAGTAGTGATTGCTCTATAAAAAAAAGAGTAGGTTTAAGTGAGAATACAAAATTCACAGAATTAATTATGTAAACAGAAAAAAAGGCACAACAGCTGAGAACTAAACTAATTAGCAGCAGAGTAGCCCTGCCAGTGGCAGCCTGGGCTGGTGCAATGGCTGTGTGCACAGTGACATTTGTGTCCTCAAGTTATTTATAAAATAACTATGCTGAGGCTTGGAATAGTGCTGGTTTAAGCAAATGATGAGTGGAGGGGGACACCAGCTCTTCTCACCTGTACATTGTGCTGGGATCTTTGTCCCAAGGATGCTACCACCAGTCACTGAGGTCCTCTCAGTTTTACTGTGGGCTCCTCTCGAGGAGCTGCTGCAGCTCTGCCAGCTCTGGGAGCCAGGCAAGGCAAACTCATGGAATCATGGAATCCCAGAATGGCCTGGGTTGGAAGGGACATGAAAGCTCATCTCATTCCACTCCTTGCCATGGCCAGGGACACATTCCACTAGATCAGGTTGCTCCAAGCCCTGTTCAACATGACTCTAAATATTTCCAGGGATGGGACATCCAAAACCTCTTACACCAGGATTCAGGTGGGACATTTTAGAGACCTAATGGGGGCAGAAGAGATGACTTGTGACTTCATCCAAATACTTAAGAGGCACCAAGTTCAGCAAATCTAATATGCCTATAAAGTGCTGTGTTGAGGCACCCACTGCTTCCCTTGGTTTGCCTGTGGCAATGGGTTTGGAGAGTTGCCTGGCCAAGAGTCCCAGAAGGAAGAAAGAAAACCCCAGAACCCTGCAAATGAGAGTACCTGGGAGGAAACCCTCCTGCAGCCCTTCTCTGCAGCTTCCAGCCCTCAAAGCCACGGCAAGGCTGTGGCCAAACTCTCTGGACCCTCCACCCTCCCTCCCATCTCAGTGGGGAGCAGAGAAGGGGCAGGAGAGAAGAGACCAGGCTGGGGTGGGAGAGGGAGTACCTTGCCATGTAAGTGCAAGTTCTCACCTTTGCTCAAACTCCATCCCTCTGCTTGGGCACAGGGGAGAGCTGAAGGAGGTGAAGAAGCTGAAGGCACTGTCCCCAAAGCAGCCCCCTTCAGCTGACCCCAACCTGTGGACAGACACAGGGGGTACTGAGGGTGGGTTGGGAGGGATGTCCTGTGCTGGGTCTGTTCCCACCCACCCCCCAGGACTGTGTGGCTGGCTCTCCCTGTGGGAGCTGGCTTTCACCACCTGTGGGACCCCAGACTGTGGGAGCTGCCTCTAACCCCCGATGGGAGCCTGGCCCGTGGGAGCTGGCTCACCAAACATACCTGTCTGTGCCCAGCTGTGCCACTCTGGCCCCTGTCTCCAGATCAGTCAGCTTTAATGATTGCCCTGCTCCATCCAGAAGAGCCAAATGCAACAGACAAGAGTGGAATGAGCAAGAGCCCTTCCATTCACAGGCACATTAAACGTGTCATTGAGATGGAAGGTGCTTGCTCGTTCCAGCCTGCGCTTTGCATTATTTTTCACTGTAGGAAAATTTTCAGGAGGAGAAAAGAAACTTAAGGAACACATTTAAAAGTAAAGTTGAATAGAACAGGACTGCTGGGAAATACAAATGCTGCTCAAGTTTCATTCTGATTCCTTCTCCTGGCTGTCCTCTGCCAGGATGCTTGGCCAGCCCTGCCCAGGAGGTGCTGCTGTCAGCAGTGTTGTGCCGGCTCTCACCACAGCTCCTGTGGGTGTTCCCAGGCAGGTACAGTGAATGCCAGGGCTCTGTGGGTCCCCAGGCAGGGATGGGGAATGCCACAGCTCCCATGGTCTCACATCCTCTCTTGCAGGTCCAGGAGTTGCACAGGACATGCAACAAGGACACTGGCAGAGACACCCATGGCTGGAGGTGGCACTTTGGGTCATGGTCACACTGACCCTGTTTGGATACAAGGCTACAGTGTTTGGGGGCAGCTGTGCTGCCTGGTGAGCACTGTCCTGCCAGTGCCTCTGCAGTGGGACTTGGTGTGGCTCCCACTTGGGGCAAACACCATGTGCTTGCCCTGTGACACCTGCCGCTGTGACTCACACTGTCAGGTGTGGGGTGGGTGAATACTGTCCTCTTTCCCTGAGAAGGGACAGGCATGTGGGTGGGGATGGGGCCTAGGGTTGGCTCTGCCTCCCCTCCTGCAGAGCCTCCCTGGTGCTGCCACGTAAGAGGCAGAAGCATCACTCAGATTGGGAAGGAGCAGCTACATTTAGAAAGTGCATGAAAGGCAGCATCTGAGTTTCACAGGAGCCCCTCGCCCACTCCTTTTTCTCACCCGCTCAGCTTAATGCATTCCTGAAAAACCTCTTTCCCTCATCCATGGTTATTTTTGCCTCTGAGCCAGAGCATGAGTAGGTGGGATCATGTCGCTGTGCCCAGGTGTGCTGTCCCAGGGGCTCACTCAGGTTTTGCAGAGTGAAGAAGCTCTGTTACCCCATCGCCATCCCATGGCGAAATGCCTGGAGGGCATTTGCTTTCCCTCCTGCAGCCCCTTCCCTGTCCCAGACCCAGTTCTCCCCCATGTGAAGCAGATCCACTGGGAGCCAAGGTGGTTTATGTTCCATGTTGCCCTTCCCTGGCAGTATCAGTGACGCAGAGATCCAGGATTCCTGGGTGCTGGACATCCCGGCCCTTATTCCCTCCCCTACCTGGGAACATGGTGACTGTCCTGTGAGGGGAGCCAGGACCCACAGAACTCTGCTCAGCAGTAAGAGACCCGGAGACATGCAGATGCCAAGGGCAGGGTCTGGCAGCCCCCACTGAGCCTCCTGAGGGCAGAGCAGGGACCAGCTGCTGCTCCAGAGTGTCTCCTTAAGGATGCAAAGCTGAAACGACCCCCTCGGCCAGGTGAGCTTCTGCCAACCCCTCGACTCAAACACCCCCCTTTCCTCTCTACCTCTGACAAGTGCCAGCAGCATGATGCCTCTGCACGGAAATGCTCCTGGTGCCCTCTGCTTGGTGTTGCCCCTTCCTCTGGCCGCTCTCTGAAGTGGATTTCATGGGGATTTTAAGTGCTTCCGTCAGGCAAGTGCCAGCCAGGCCAGCCCACCAGGATCAAAATCCACCCTGGAAGCTCTCCTAATGAACTCAGCAGCCAGAGGAAGGAATTCAGATGGGTGATTCTCTGCACTCACGTTTGCTGGGAGGGCAGGGACAGACTCCGAGCGCTCAGCTCCGGCTGCTGCCACGGCACCGGGGCCAGTGCCAGACGCAGTCGGAGCAGTGAGGGAGCAGGACGGGGCACGATGAATATTTCATAGTGCAACGCCAGAGCTTTGCATTAGCACCAGAGTGGAGAGCTCAGCACTCCTGATGTTTGATCCTGCACATGGGAATGTCACAGTACGTGAGCCTGGGTGGGCTCTGCTGGAAGCGAAGAGCAGCCAGGGTGGTTGCTCCCACTGAGCCAGGCACACGGCACAGCAGGGACACGGCGGCACAGGACCCTGTAGATGGGAGGGTAGGGATTGCTCTGCCAGCAGTTAAATTTGCAGGCTGATAATAGCTCCCTGGATTTCCTCAGGGCTCTGAAAATACCTGACTAAAGAGAAGATCTTCATTATGAGGGGAGAACAGGAAAGGTTGGATTGACCTTCCAACAGAGCACCAGCCACCACCACTAAAAGGTCACTGTGGGCATTCTTGCTGCCTCTGATTCCTGGCCCGGGGCTGGGAGGGGTGGTGGTGGGCACTGGCACCAGCCCACCCAGCACAAACCCCTCTCTGGAAATGCTTGCCTGGTTCTAAAGCCCAGGTTCCCCGTGTTCCCAGGAGTCACCATTCCTGCAGGTGTTCAAGGAACAACTGAACGTGGCACTCAGTGCTCTGGTCTAGTATATAAGGTGGTGATCGATCACAGGTTGGACTTGATGATCTTGGAGGTCTTTTCTAACCTAAATAATTCTGTGATTCTGTGTCTGGGCTCTGTGGCAGCTGACAGCCTCAGTCCTTACAGGGACCTGGAGCCTGATGCTGCTGCCCTGCATGGAGCTGGCTTTGTATCATCACCTGCTGCTGAATCAGCCCCAGTAATATCCCGGTGGTACTTCAGAGCTGGAGAGCTCTCAGCTGGGAGGTGCTCCCTGCCACTGGCACCAGTTCAAGCAGCCTGGTGAACTAAATTGATTTTTTATAGTTGCTCTGGAGCAAGTTAAATGAATCTGTTAGTTGCTGCTCCTGCTTAAAGCTTCCCTCAGTGCTGGAACTGCAGCGTGGTGTTCCATAAAACGGAGGGGCTGCTCAAGCCATACCCCTTGCCCGGAGCAGCGCTGCTGTCATTAGCTGCCTGCTGCATAATTCCACATCATTACAGCATGCACTCAGAGGAAGCCATCAGTGGAGTGAGCCACACTGAGCTGGGAGAGGAATCAGTGCCTCAAATGGGAACCTTGTGCAAAACACGACGTGCAGGTGTCTGCACGCTCCTGGTTTTCGTCTGCGGTCTCCCCTGTTAGTCCAGTGACAGCTCCAAGTGTTAAATCACTGGGAGGCAGCTCAGCCATCACAACCCTGCCCCTCAGAGACAATGATGTTAAAAATTAACTGCAGGTTCGCTTTTATTTTTGGAGAGGTATTTTTTTCTTTGAACATTTCCCCACATTTCTGTGCAGTAAAAGGGCTGGAAACCCACTTGCCAAAAAAATAGTGCAGCCTGAGATTCACAGGACTCCAGGACCTGGAGCTTTGGGAAAAAAAGATCACTGCTCACATATGTCCTCTCCTTGGGGAGGGACTGGAGGCTGCGTTGAGGCTTGAGGGGGCTCGATGGTTCCTGCATGTGTTGCATCCCCAGGGGCTTCAGACCAGCAAGAGACATCAAGAGAGGCAGCACTGGAGAGGGTGTTGCCCAGGGCTAAATCCAGCCCAAATCAGCCAGAAAACTCCTGGGTGGGTCTGCTCAGAGCTACACCACAGCAGTGCCGTCCTGTGTCCCGTTGCTGGTGCCCTGCCTCTGCAGCTGGCAGTGCTTCCCCCGTGTCGGGGGCTGGAGCTGGGGAATGTCAGCAGAGCATCCCTCCCAAAAACGGGGCTGGGGGATGCTGAGCTGGCAGAGCATCCCTCCCAAAGCAGGACCAGGATGGGGCCGTGCGGGATCTGGCTGGCACCATCACGGTCGGTTTCTATCACTACACACAGCTGCTGAGTGCGCCTCTTCCTTCCCAACAGCTGCTGGGATCTGACCCTGTCCATCAGCAGTGCCAGGAAAGCCAGCGAGCTGCCGGCAGCCGCCTCGCTGACATCGGTGTTTTCAAACACGCAGGCAGCGATGTGATCGGCGCCTTCCCCAGAGGCCGCGCTCGGGGCCTCGCTGCGCGGAGCTGCCGCCGGTGCTGCCAGGAAATGCTGCTGCTGCTGCCGAGCAGAGTTTAACTCTTGAAGCGCAGCGGAGCCGCGCTCGGTGCTGCTCCGGCGGCTCCCGGATCCCGGCATCCCGGCACTGGGAAGAGGGGCTGAAAGAAAAGGAAACTTTGGAGATGGAGGAGGCAGAGCTAGAGAGGATGAGGCCAGGGGGAAGTTTCCTGATGGTGCCATCACCGGGGACAGAGCGAGGCACAAATCCCGTATGACACCAAACCAGTGGGTAGAGAATAAAAAAAATGGGGTTTGTTGACTCGGGACAAAAGATAATTAATATCGATTAAAGCAATATAAATGTCACCAAGCATTAGCAGGAGAACCAAGAAACTACTTAAGAAGCAAACAAAGGATGTCAGAACCAGGCGATAGCAGGGAGAAAAGGGCACAGGGAAGCCTTGGCTCTGTCGCTGCTGGGATCAGCAGCGGCCAACGGAGGTCCCGTCTCTGGCGCTGCCCGGAAGGGTCTGGTGCTGCAGGGATAGGAAGCAAGGGAGTCTCGTTATGCTTTGAGTCGCATCTGGGCTGCGATTCCCCCTGTTGCTGGAAACACGGAGTTTCCCCAGGAAGGTGACTCACACCTCGCTCTCACTCGCTCCTCGCCCACATCCTCCATCCCCATCCCTCCTGCACCCTCTCACTCAGAAGGTGAAGGTGCTGCCGAGTGCCCGCTGGCTTTATTGCTTTCCTGACTTTAGGAAGCCATTCGGCTGCATCTTCCAGCACCCTTGTTAATTTGAACAACTATTTATTAAGCCCCTCACCCCCTCTTCGCCCTCCCCCCCCCCCCGCCCCTCACATTATGCATGCGGCCACCGGCTCCCGGGCTGTGACTGCTGCATCGATCGGCACCACTTCAATAACCTCATTGAGATTCTGGGCACCGGCTCAGGGACTCTATCTCAGTGTCTGGTCAATAGCTTATATTTTTAATTTGTCGATAATCAGTCAGGACCTTGGTCTGAGTGCTGCCGAGGCTCCGTGCTCAATGGGGAAGGTGAAATCACTCAAGCAGGGTCATGTTTATGGCCTGAGCTGAACCATGGGAAATGGAGATATCAGTCAGGGTTATGAAAAATAACATGCTATATTATTTTTCATAAACCTGACAAAATCATATTAATTTAAAGACAAAGATAAGGCACCCAGCTGGCAGCGCTCACTTTCTCTTCCCATCTGAGTGTGCTGCGCCCTGGCAGGTGCAAACAGCCCCAAAATGTGCAAGCCTGGCACCACCACTGCCACATCGGGCATGTGCCCAGGAGCCAACAACAACCCCCACCTCTGACACCATCTCATTCGTGCCACTTCTCCTCCTCCTCATCCCCTCTCTGACTTCAAGCACCAGGTGAAAGCAGTTCCTTCAGCCCAACGAGCAGCAGCTGAGGGGAATTAGGTATCAGGACCAGAGGGGTATATATAGCTCAGGAAGAAGGGGGGGCCTTTTTTCTTTGAAGGTGATGCCTGAGGACTGCTGTTGGGAGCTTCAAGACATGACTTTTAGAAGGAGAAGATACCTCTGTTTGCAGGTATGTGGTGAGCCCCAGGGTCTTTTCCAACTAATACTTGGAGCATTTAAATGGTTTAAAAGCCTTTTTTTTTTTTTTTTTTAAATTTGATAAGACAAGGGGTTATTGTCTAAAACTCTAGGCTTCTGGAGTCTGTATCTATGAGCAGTGTCACTGAAGGCATGTTGTTACTGGTGTTGGCTCTGCCATAAATATATCTGTGAGATTTGGGAGTGGAGGAAGGAAAAAAAAAAGCTTGCAGTTGCAGTTTCAGCCTTTGAAGAGAAAAATGTGGTCTGTAGGGTTTCCCATCTGAGGTGTGTGCATGGGTCTGTGAGCCCTGGGAGTGGTGTGCGCTGGAGGTGTCAGCATGTGGGCTCAGGGTGTTTATATATAAACTTACAGTTTCTAAACAAAACCACAGTCCTGTGGGCTCCAGCTCTGTGGGTTGTGGCACCTCCTGCGTGGGGGCAGCAACGTGGGGAGCTCTGCTGGGGTTTGTCCCTCTGATGGACTCACTCAGCTCTGACTGGGACCAGCGACCAAGTGCTGGCCAGGCCCCCAGCCCCATGCCTGGGCAAAGAACAGGGCTCATTGCAGCAGTGTGAGATAAGGTTTGAGGACCTTGTTAAATATGTATATGGAGTTGCAGATTTTTGTGCACCATTTGTCTGCAATCTCTCATCTCTCATGCACTCAGTTCTACTTGAAAAGGCCAAAAAAGGTAGAATAAACTGTTAGAAACCCCCAAGGCAGGATGAGCTGACAAGTCAGGAAATGTATATGCACACCTGGAGAGGCCATGGCTAAATAAAAAAAAAAAAGCAGGAAAACCTGGAGCATTGATTCTGCCACAGCAGGTGGTCCTGGTGCTTTGTGGTGTTCTGGAGGGATGGGAGTCAGGATAAGGAGCTGTGCTGGGAGGGGGGACCTTGCCTCTGCTCTGTTTCATCCTTCCAGGCACGTGGACTGGCCCTGGTGTGAGGAAGAAGAGGCACTGCAGGGCCAGGAGTGGGCTGGGAGTGCCTGTGACCTGCTTGTGTGGGAGGGAATGATTCTCTGGGCCCAAGTGTAGGACTGACCCAATCTCTGCTCCCAACTTCAGCCTAAAAGTGCCCCAAACTGGCTCATGGCTGTGTCCCCTCCCTGTGAGGAGCTGGCCCTGTGCCCCCCCCCATGGGCCTGGCTGTGGCTCAGCAGACTGGGCTGCAGGAGGGCTGTGTTCCTGTGGCTTGTATCCACCAAGGAGTCCTGTTCCCCTATCTCACACATGTCTCCTTCGATTTCCCTGACAGCCAATTCTGGAAAGTTGGAAGGTGTGCCATTATCTGGGACTACATTATGAAAGTGTCGCACGGGTGATGAATGGCAGCGCTCAGCGGCTCTGAGGAGCAGGGAAGAAAGAGTGACATTAGGAAAGATCTGCTTTTTATGGTTTCTTCAATAGGGAGGGCTCTTTGGAGGGCTGTATTTCAAATCAGATAATCAAACACTCCTCCTGGCCTCCCAAACTTTGCAAGAAAGTGCTGAAGGAGTGTCCTGGTAGGGTGACAAGGGGATGTGACTTGCTTCAGTTCCTTCCTGCCTATTGTAGGGAGCTCTTGGGCAGCAGTGCTTCCCTCCCCTTGCGCTGCCCTCGCTGCCTCCAGTCTGATGCTGCTGCCTCACCTGCTGTGGAAGTGCCTGTGCTGGGCACTGTGAGGGTCCTGCTGGGGTGGAAAACCACTCCCAGGGTGGGTTTGCTCTATGGGAGGGACTGGAGAGCAGGAGGAGAGTTGCAGGGGAAGCTGTAGGAGGTCGGTGAGAAGTGGTGACCCTAGTGTTCTGTGATTTTTTTTCATCCTGGTGGTGGTGAGACATTGCCTGAGGGCTCTGGGGCTGGATGAGAGGGGACTGAGGTGGCTGTCCCTGCAGTATGGTGCAGTGGTGTTGGCTCCAGCAGCTGGCACTCCCCCTATGTGCTTCCATGCTGGGTGCTTGACACTCTGCACATGCAGCTCCCAGAGAGGCCTCATCTTTCTCTCAGTTCTTGCCTGCAGACCCTGACCCCTGCCCTGCTCCAGGGCTGCCCCTCAGCCCCGTGGCTGCCCCATGCCTGGCTCTGGCACTTCCCATGCACCTCCTTGTGCTCTGCCCTGGAAGCAACTAATAAGGTACATGGGCACATAATTTAAAATGATATTTAATATCACTGGAAAAGCCCTAAAGACCTATTGACCATGCAATATACTGTGTCAGTGCGTTTTACAGGCGAGTACAGAGCGAACATCAATAACACCACATGTGCTATTGCTGCACATCTCGCCAGTAAAGACCCAGCTCAACAGCTGTGAGCCCTCTTTGTGTTTCTCCCATCATGGTGAGCCCAGTGCCTGGGGGAATCTGCCACAGTGAGCTGGGCTCGTGGCACCTTTCCCAGCATCTCCTCCTGCTGTCCTGCAGTGGGTGGCTCTGGGAAACTGCAGGGGATCAAGGAGGCTGGTACCTGGCCCCACATCCAAGTGAGGAGAGAATCACAGAATGGCCTGTGTTGGAAAGGACCTTAAAGTTCATTTTGTTCCAAGCCCCCTACTATGGGTAGGGGCACCTTCTACTAAATCAGGGTGCCCAGAGCCTTGTCCAACTTGGCCTTGGACACTTCCAGGGATGAAATACAGCTTCTCTGGGAAACCTGTGCTAGGACCTCACCACCCTCACAGGGAAGAATTTCTTCCCAGCATCAAATCTAAACCTACTCTGTCAGTGTGAAGCCATTCCCCCTTGTTCTGTCACTCCAGACCCTTGTAAATTATGTCTCTCCACCTGTCTTGCGGGTTCCCTTCAGGAACAGGAAGACCACAATTAGATCACTCCAAAGCCTTCTCTTCTCCGGTGTGAATGATCCCAATTCTCTCAGCCTGAGAGGGCACTCAGGCTCATTCCTTTCCTTCCTGAAAGGTGGATGGTCTGTCCTAGATACCATAGAACTGCCCTATTTAACAGGACAGAACATCAGCAGCACCAGGCAGCTCAGAAAGTAAAAGCTTCAATTTTTTTCCCCCCTGTTGCCTTCAGGACATTAATAAAAACAGATTAATAAAATCAAAGGCAGCACAATTAGACAGGGCATCAAGGAAAAAAATGTTTGCTGTACAATCTTTCAATTTCCATGGCAGTTCTCACGCTGAGAAAATCTGTCTGCAGTTGCTGATGAAAAGATAGAAAGCTGATGTGTGAAACACAGGGGAGGGATGTACAAGAGCAGCTGCCTTTGTGCTTCTCATGTACACCACTCGTGTGTGGTGACATTCCCAGGTTCCCAGCACGGGGCTGTCCTGTGTGCCCCCTTGGTGATGGCTGTAGGATGGTGTTTAATGAGCTGAGGTTAAATAAAGGTGATGGGCAGAGGGTTTGAGGGGGCTGAGCCTTGTGAGGGTGGTTCACCTGCTCCCAGCCCCGAGTGTGGCAGGAGCCCATCTCCCTGGGGAAGGATCCTGGAAAGCCTGGGTGCTCCTGGAGTGGATGCTGGGGCTGAGGGAGGACTCTGCTCTCCATGAAGGCTGCCCTCCAGAGCACGGGATTTGGAGCTCTCTCCTGGTTCTCCCAGCACTGTGTCATAAGGAAATCATTTATTTTCCTGCCGTTGCTGGGTTACCTCCATTAACCTGGACCCTGTTTGGAGCAGCTGAGACAGTCTGGCAGGTCTGGGGGAGGCTGGGCTGGCTGCAAATCATAACACACCTCCAGCATCTCTGGCTCTGAGGTTGAAGTGAGGATGGCAAAGAAATGATCCAGAGCGCCGCCTCCCTGGCAGGGAGGGACCCTGTCCCAGCCTGGAGCCTTCTCCAGCCGATTGGCGTCTCGTACATGCCACGGTACGGGCTGGTCCATTTGCATAATGAGGCTGCGGGAACTTCCCTCGCTCAGAACCGCAGTGCAAAAAGAGCGAAGACAATTACGGCCGTGTTTACACTTGCAGGAAGACACCTCCTGATGACTTTCTATCGGGAAAATTCCTTCTTGGAGGAGCTGCCGGCTGGCTCTGTGCTGCTGCTCCTGGTTGGTGCCTGTTGAGACCGGAGAGGAAGGGACCAGGGGTGGAACTGTTCCCTTCACCCAGGCTGAGACATTCTCAATCTAGAGGTCCTTTAGGTTGTGATTGTGCTTAAATTCAAAAAATATTTTTAAACATTATAAAGTGTGAAGCTCGACAAAAGGCTCTTGCTGAGTGAGGGTTCTTGTTGTGCCTCTCTGGAAAGGGCTGGACTGGCTGGGGGCTCCCGTGGGCCCAGAGGGTGAGCACTGGCAGGGTGGGCACAGCCCATCGTGCATGTGCACCATGAGGTGGCCTGATGGCTCCCTCTCCCCTTCATCCTCAGGGATGGAGGAAACAACAAGTGACCTAGGCTGTTTGGGACTTTTTTGTTTGCAATAACTCTGGATCTAGTTTTGACAGTGTGAATAGGAGCTGCTCCCAGGGAGTTGATCTGGAGTGTGCTGCTGAGCCAGAGAGAGCAGGGCACAGTCCCTAAGGTTGCAGGATGGAGGAAAGAGAAGAGCCCTGAGCAGCAGGGGCTCAGGGGGCCAGGGAAACCCCCTGCCTGCAAGGGAAGGATGCCCTGGTGGGCAAGGGCCTCTGGAGCTGTGTCCCCTACACCATCAGCCCGGGGGGAAGTGTTCGGCTGCACGTGGATCCCTCCCATCAAATGCAAAAGCACTTTGTGGAATGATGGTAATTATTATAGCACTAAAACAAAGCACCAAAAGCTGATTGCTTGGGAGAGATCACTAACTATCTTTCTCTAATTACTTGGCTCCAATTAACATTTTACCACAGACTCTCGGCAAGCACTTTTCTCAGAAGAAAAAAAAAGTGTCAACAGCAACATAAAATAAAAATACAGTAGCCTTGGAAATAGTCCTTGACATCACACTGGAAAAATAAGGAAAAAAAGCCCAGCCCTCCCAGGGGCCTGGTGAGAGCGGGGCTGGCACAGCAGGCTGAGGGAGCGTATGTGTGGCAGGGAGGAGCTGATAGATCTGGAGGAGCCCAGATGCCCTCAGGGCTTGTAATGGGCTGAGGACCAGTGACAGTGGGGGTCTGGGATGGGCAGAACCACCAGCATTCCTGAACTGTCCTGTGGTTTCAGTGCTGTCAGCTCTATGGAGGTGCTGCCCTTTACATGGGGAAAGTCACTATGGCCACGAACAAGGCAGCCCAGATATTGGCATCTGAGGTTTGGGGTTTCTTTGTGTCTCTGTGTTGGGATAGAACCATGAAATCCTTTTAGGTTGGGAAAGTCCTCAGAGACCAAGTCCAAATGCTCCTCCAGCACTAACCCATGTGCCCAAGTGCCATGTCCAGATGTCTGTTAAAGCCCTTCAGGGATGGTGACCCCGTCACTGCCCCGGGCAGTGCTTTCCATGAAGGAGTGGTTTTGGCTGTGAGGAGGGGTGTGGGGTGTAGGACACCCGGATGCCAGGTAGCCCCCAGTGCTGGAGGGGGGTCCTCTCAGGTGAGGGGCTCCCCTGCGTGGCTGCCCAGGGCTGTGGGTCTGGCAATGCTGGCAGCAGGTTCCCCATGGACTTTACCATGGGTGATCCCTGTGATGTTGTCTGTGGATAATACTGCCAAAGCAAGGCTGTGCTGGGTGCAGGCTGGGCAGTGCCATGTGCTCAGGGCTTCTGCTGCCTGGAATGGCCAGGGGATGAGCCCACTCACCCCTTGGGAACTGCCAGGATCCATTCCCCTGTCCTGATGCGACCCTTGGGCTGGTGGCAGATCCTGATGGTGAGGCACAATGACAGGGTTTGGGGTTGGAAGTTTCCTCCCCAGGAGTTGCAAGGCAGAAGGGGTGGTCGTGGGGGGCTGGCAGTTGGGTGGGCTGTATGGATTCAGCACAAAAGCTTTCCAAATCCCAGTACCCCCCTTTCCAAAGGCCCTGGGAAGGGCCAGGACAGGCGTCTCCTGCACACCAGCCTCAGCAGTGCGTGTTGCTGTGCTTCCTGGTGCTCCCATATTTACATACATCCTATAATTACCATCTGCACAGCCAGAGGCATTTGCTGGGAATGGGTTGGTTCCATCTGTTGGTGCAATTTTCTCTGAGGAATTTGCATTGATCACTTTTTTATGCAAAGCTTTTGTATAGATCATTTTTCCCCTATTTTTTTTTAATACAGATAAATAGTTTTAGTGAGTGCAGAGGTCTTCGATGGCAGAGCAGGCAGAGACCCCCCTGGTCTTGGAATAGCAAGTTGCTGATGTTTTCCTCCCGCTCAGCACAGACTAGCAAGTTCAGGCTGCTCCAAGGTGGCATTTCTCAAATATTTATAGTTTTCTGTTATCCTTGAGGTGGTAACTCATCCTTGATGTGTTGACCTTAAATTAGGAGGAAGAGGGTGTGGTAATCAGTCAGTCAAGTGATTCCTTCAGATCAGAGTTCAGGCTCAGACATGGTGAGACCAGACGGGACTTTTGCATATTTTTGACAGCTGTAATGAACAGGGCAGTGTTGTATTGATTAACTGGCTGGGAAATTCCCACAGCCCTCCAGAGCTTCCTTAGGTACTACAACTGCTCCTAGTCACCCTATAGTTTACCCTGTCTCATCCCTGTAGGCAGGGGGTCAGTGGGGGACAGGGCAGCTGTGGAGTGCAGCATCCTTGTGGATGGGGTGCTGGGAGAGCTGTGGGATACAGGGACACCCTTCCTGAGGGGAATGTCACCAGCTGGCCCTGATCACCATTTTGGGACTGTTGGATCACAGAATCTCAGAATCACTGAGGTCAGAAAAGACCTCCAAGATCATCGAGTCCAACCTGTGAAAGATTCCCAGCCCAGAGCACTGAGTGCCACATCCACTAGTTCCTTGGACACCTCCAGGGATGGGAACTCCACCACCTCCTTGGGCAGCCCCTTCCAATGCCTGACCAGCCTTTCAGCAAGGAAATTCCTCCTGATGTCCAACCTGACCATCCCCTGGCACAGCTTGAGGCTGTTTCTTCTTTCCTGTCTCCTGTTCCCTGGGAGCAGAGCCTGACTCCCACCGGGCTCCACCCTCCTGTCAGGGATTTGTAGAGAGTGAGAAGGTCCCCCCTGAGCCTCATTTTCTCCAGGCTGAGCCCCCCAGCTCCCTCAGCTGCTCATCACAGAACTTACTCTCTAGACCCTTCCCCAGCTAAGTTGCCCTTTATTGCTTTGGGATCCTTCCCGGTGTCCTGGGCTGGGCTGAAAAGCACCGGTGCCATGAAGTGGGGAAAGGAGGCAGTAAGACCCCAGGGGGGCTACCAGACTCCTGTTACAGCCTGGCTCCTCTGCCTGCAGGGCAGCAGCTCCCAGCAATGAGGAAGAAACTTTAAAAGGCTCTAAACAAACAAAAATAGCTGCTCCTGTGCCCTGTGGGTCTTGATTAAAGAAGTTATTGTAAGGAAGTTGTTGGACTTGCTAATTGGGGTGGGTTAACGAGGATCAGCCAGGTTCTGCCCCCCCAGTGCTGGCAAAATAAATAAATAAATCCATGAAATCCATTGTGCTGTAAACAGTTCTCAGGAAAGAGCAGAGAAAATGAAGTGAACTCTTCCAATGCATCATGGAATATTACTGTATTTCATTTACTGTGGCACCAATTAGATGAGAGCCTGTTCTATTAACGTGCACCCTTGCAGATCCATGCTAAATTAACTGCTGGATCTTCACTACAGCAGTAAAGCGATTGATTTCTCCCCTTAATCAGTTTATTTCATTAGTTATACATTTATTTTTACATGCATTTTGCCGAGCTGCAGTGAAATGACCTATCAAGGTATGTGACATCACGGAGTGATTTGAATATTAACCAAATAGCTATTACAGCAGTGCTGGTGCTTAAAGATCATATGTAAATCAAATGTCAGGGGATAAAATTGCAGCAAGGGCTGTCAGAAAACAATTTAGCAGTGGTTAAAGGGACGGCTCATGGCTGGGGAATGGTGAACTCTGTAAATAGATAATCCACTTCCTGGTTCCATGGGAAAAACAGTGAAGTTTTCCCCATACTGTACTTTTTTTGTTGTGTTAAATTAACTTTGTAGTTTGAAATCTTTCCCTTTTGTATTCACCATCTGGCTCCTAAGCACAATTGTAACTTTAAGGTTGAGCTGGGTGCAGAATAATTTCCATTTCTGACCCAGGAAGCTGAAATATGTTAAATATAAATAGCTGTGAATAGTGAGAGGCAAAAATGGCTTCTCCGGTCCTGTAATTACGGGGAACGTGCTCCCAAGGGGAAAGGGAAGAAGGCTGGAGTCTGGCGATGTGTCTCATCTCCTGTATGGGAGGCAGGAGAGTCAGCTGTTCCTTTTCTCCTGCGTGGTGAGGTCTGGGGTGTTGGGATGGTCCCTGAGCAGGTCTGAGAGCAACAGGGTGACTCCTGTGTGCTGGGATCAGCATTGGGAGCACGTGCCCCATGGTTGGCTGAGCCCCCTCCCCCAGGGGCTCCCAGGGGTTGCTTGTGGCAATCCAAACTCGGAGGTGGGCTTGCTTTTGCCTACCAGAAATACCTTCCTCTGTGCCAGGAGAGCCCAGCCCTGGTCTCTCCTTCCCCTGGGCATCAGGCTGTGGCATGGCAGAGCCTCGCTCAGGGGCACGGGAGGCTTGGCTGTGCACAGAACCCAGGGAAGGGGGTGAAGAGCTGCCCACCAGTCACGATGCACGTCCCCTCCTCCAGGCCACCAAGCTCTCCCAGCTCTGGGGCCCCGGCAGAGCAGGTGACTCTTGGGCCACCAACACCCACTGACACCACCAAATCCTTGTTGGGGCAGCTGCAGCCCCAGCTGGGAGGTCACCCTGTGGCCACAGAATTGCTGAAACAGAGCAATTTGGGCAGCACGGAGGCTCCTGTGAGCACCCAGCCGTGTGTTTGTCTTTGAAGCAGCAATGAGGAAATGAAGCATCAATGACCAATAATCAAAGGCAGCCAAGGGAAAACCTGTGGCGTATCCCACTGCCCAGCAAACAAACATCAACGGGTTGTGATGTGAGCCGTGCCATAAAGCCATCCAGCGAGTGCTCCCTTCCCAGGGTTTAAATCCAGCTCCCGTGTCCCTGGGGCACCATCTTACAAGATCCGTCTGCACAGAGTAAACATTGAAATTATATAATTAGCCCCTCAGAGAAAAGAATTCTAAATTCATGGGAGCTTAAAGTTAAGAGAGAAATATTACAGCTCTTCCGCCCTTCCCTCTCATCTCTAAATGCTGAGCGGTGCAGTGGGAGAGAAGAGATTCCAGGAAGGAGGGAAGGAAGGGCTGGGGGGGCTGAATGTGTCTGAGGGTCCCCTGTGCTGAGGGGGTTGGTGGACACAAAGTGCCACCACAGGTGGCACAGGGTGCCAGGGTGCAGTGCAGGGTGGGTGGGCTCCAGCAGCCCCTGGGGGACAAGGGAAGCATTTGGCCTGGGTCTGCTGGTGTCTAATCAAACGCCAGTGCTGGCAATAACCTGGGATTATAAATGGGAATTGTACTCTATCAAAATTGATTCCAGGGTAAATTGAATATTGAGTTAAATTCCAGAGCCTGGTGAAGGCTCTGCCTTCCCAGTCCAGCACTGAAGCAAATCCATCCCAAGTCGCCTGGATATACCGTGCTGCTGTCTGACCTTGGGTTACTGCAGTAACCTTAAGTGCACAGTAATACACTTTCAGTCACTGTTCAATGCTCAGGGGAATGGTTTAAGGCCCTTGGCTGGAGTGAATATTTTTATGCAGGCTATAATTTCTTTTAAGACCTTTGCCGGCAGCCAGGCAGCCTTCAGAGCGTCCTTCCCCTCTGCCTCTGGAGCGCTGCGGGGTGGGGACCCTGTGGAAGGGGACCCCCAGCCAGGGCAGGCATGCTGGGACAGTGCTCTAGGTTTGGAGGAGGCTCAGGGCAGGTGAGGGGCTGTGACCAGACCACTCTCCTGGGTGGGTAGCCCTCCATGGCCTCCTCCAGCCAGGTGAAGGTGGACAATAGACTGGGTATGGCCATGCTCCCCAGGGCAAGGCTGGAAACAGGCAGGAAAAGAGGGAGAAGAAGAAATTCCTGAAAGGGGACACATGGCTCTTCTCCTCCCTCTCTCTCTGGGATGCCAGCAGCAGCATATCAAACCCCTATCTCCTGGGAAAGCTTCCCTGTGCTGGCTTTGGCCCCATCTTGGGAACATGCCACCATGGGAGGCCCTGCACACGTGGAGCTCCTCAGCCTTGCTGCTGCTGAGGGGCTGTGGGCTGGGAAACACTGGTGTGGACAACCCATGGGGCTGTTAGGGTTGGATGTGTCCCTGTGGTAAGGAGGAGGTTTAGGGGTCCCTTCTGTGCTGGGCAGCCTGGCTGCCCTCTCCACTCTGTGCAAGGCTCTGTCCCTGCTCCCAACCTGGCTCTGTACCTGGGGCTTCATTGGAGGAGAGATTATGCTAAATTCAGTTAAGCTGGACAAATGCTCACTGGAGACCCAGAGAAGAAACCCCCAAACTGATTTTCATCTGTGGATCAGGCAAAATTTGATTCACAGTTCAATTCTCCAAAGGGGAAAATTTGCACAGAATCCTTGCTTAGATTTTATTTTAAGCAAATCCTATAAAAATCCATCTAAAGGAGACGGTGACTCCATCTTTCAGATCCTGCTCACTGTATCCGGGAACACGAGTTTTGCTTTTATATAATAAAAAATGTAGAGTTTCCTCATGTTGCCATATGTTTTTGCATTTATCCGTGCACTTGCTATAACCCTCTCCGCGGTGTGTGCCTACAGAGCTCTCTGTGTCAGCATTGAAATGCATCGAGCCGGTATCATTCATGCAAAAAATGAGCCTAAAATCTCCCTGAAGAGGGGAATATAATAGAATACAATTGTATCATTTAAAAAACTTTGCATCATATTACACAGTCAAAAAGATAATGTATGCTACGAGGGAGGAAGTCGATGAAATATTGTGTTAACTCTTTAGTTGCCCTCGCTGCAGCAAGTGGCATTGGCACAGCATCTTTCCCAGCTCAGCATCCTCATCCTCCTCAGCCTGTTGTGTCCCTGTGATGGGCTGTGCCGTGTCCAGGCTTGGGTGGGATATGTTCCTGCCTCTTCCGTGGAGCCCTTTGCTTCCAGTTTTCCCTTGCAGGACCAGGCATCATGCCTGTCTGTTCATCTGTTCCCTACCTCCTGTTTTGCCTGGAAAACCCCGTGAGGGTGAAGCATGGCCCCATAGAGCTGTGTGTTTATGGGGTGTTACCCTTCTTGCTCATAGGTATCTGATGGGCACCTTGGACCAGGTGCTTTGGGGCAGCTGCATCACCCAGCTGGTGCTACTGAGTGGCTGCAGCAGTTCTGTACCCATGGGAACCCCCCTCACTCCCTCCAACCCAACCCTGCCACTCCTTCACTGGCATAGAAAGGAATATTCTCCTCTCTTGGAATACTATCTGTTCCCAAATCATGTATAAAACATTTGCAGAAACCACTTACTCCTCATGTATTTTTTATGAGTCCGATCTGAAGTTAAAATAGATAAACATAAAAATATCAAGAAGTACTTTAGGAAAAAAAAGTTATTTCATAAAATATCAGGAGACCAATTTAGAACCTCTCTGGAGCTGCTGCCCGGCTGTGCAGCCCTGCCTGAGCTCAGCTGGCTTCTCTTACCAGTGGGGACCCTTTCCAGGGCTTATCCAGCCCCTCTGGCAGGCTCAGCCTTTCACACTTGAGAAATAAACCCCATAATTTTATTTAATCCAGGGGATAATCTTTTCTGTAACGTGCCAGGACAAAGATGGGAAGTTTTATTTCTGGAAGACCAGATTAAGGCAGTTCTGTGCTGGCAGGAGAGGCAAAGTGTTCACAGAGCCCGACAGGATCTCCCAACGGGGGCATTTACTGGGAGTACCCTGGGGGAGTGGGGCTGAGCCAGGCCCTTCCCACCTCCCCACCAGTTCCCAGTCCTGCTAACAAGGAGGAATTTACAGGCAATCCCAGCGCTGAAGATTTATTTTTTCCTTTTCAAGGACGTGCATCCTTGAAGCCTCCTCCGCTGTGGATCATTTCAGCCACTGGCAGACCAGTGCCGGGTGCTGCTCCCTGAGGCTGGATGTCTGCACCCCAAGGGTGTTCAGAGCCCCAGAGTGGTGCCTGGTGTTGCTCCCTGGGACTGGGTGCCCTATGGGACTGGGTGGCAGCAAGGGGGAAGCTTTTGGAATAACCTGGCCATGTGGATTCCTGTGTTTGGTGCTTGTTCCCAGTCACAGTGGGGCAGAGTGAGGCCAGGCTGCTCCAGTCTCCACGCCTGTCCTGGCAGAGGACAGCATCTCACTTGGTTCCAGACCCTCATTCCCACCACGTCCCCCCAGCTCAGCCTGTTGGTGCCAGCACCCACCGTGGTGCTGCCGTGAAATCCACCCCAGGGACCCTCCTGGCTGCTCACACTGCTCCTGTCCCTCTTGAATCACCTCAATACCTCCAAACCCCTTTACCACCTCTGCTAGTCAGGGCTGCCTCTTGCTGTCAGTTCCTGGAAAAGGTGGTGTTTATTTTTGCCATTTTTCTTCCTGATGAGCTGAGCTGGAATTAACTGTGGGAAATGCCACCTGTATTGGTCACTGTGTTCTGTTTGCTGAATACTTTGTGCTTGTTTTCCACAAAATCATCTCTTTGGTTTCTGTTTTTCCCTTTCTTGTGTTTAATTGGGAAAAGAAAAGAACCCAGGCTCCAGTATGGCCAGACTTTGCAATAAGTCCCAGTGAGCAACCGGCCGTGGGTCTGGGGCAGCTTCCAGGGCCTGGGCAGCCTGGATCAGTGCTGAACCTCTTCAGTAGATGTGCTATGGAACATTGTCCAGCAAAAATCCCACACAGGGCAATGCAAAGGGTCTTTCCCCCCCCCTGCACCCTCCCTCTTCGACTCGTTGAATCCCTCCTTGGAAAAGCAGTGTTATTTCATGTCAGGGCAGTTTTCCTAGAAACCCCTGAGACAAAACCTTGCTTTGGTAGGTAAAAATTGCTACTTTTGTTAATTTTACCTTTAAGCATTATCAGTTAAATATTGTTTCTTTAAAAATGTATTTAATTTAAACTAAAATGCTGGAAATTTCCTTTTGAGGGCACTTTTTTTTCATGCACATGAATATTAATGCCTTTCTCCGAGAGATCTACTTGAAAAAAACAAGAATAAATTAAATACCTACAGATTTTTCTAATTCCTCTTTTTGGTGACATGCCGTCATTACATCAAATTACCGAGATGTGCTCCCATTTTTTTTGTGTGTGTGAAAATTATGGAATATAAAGTATATGTAAATGCAGCAAAAGGCTGTGAAGAAAGAACAGGGACAGGGGAGGCATTAGGTATTCAGCCAGCGTCGTCGTGAGCCAATTAATCAAGCAGTGGCGAGGAAAGATGCAGAAACGATGAGTTCGCCCTTCATGTTGATGAGGCCGGTCCAGGGCAAATGCTGCTGCACCTGAGCTCGTAGTTAGGCATGCAGAAAGGAATCATGGGAATATCTTCACGCCTTTGTCTTTCTCGTGAAGGATGGAAAATGTCAAGCTGTTGTTTGGCTGCATGTGGGAGACTCGCTGAGAATTCACAGTCTGGCGAAGCAGCTTTAACTCTTTGTGGCCAGGCTCTGCTGGCACATCTGCACCCAGTGCCCGGGGTTGGGGCAGGGAAGGGGCTCTCTGCTCAGGATTTTTGTCCTCTGCCTCTCTCCCCAGCTGTGCCCTGACCAGGGGGTGCAGAGGGAAGCAGTCGTGTGTCCCCAGCCCACCTTTACTCCCCCATCACTGTTTCACTCACTGATCTCTCTGTCCATCCCCGTGGCTCCAGCACTGGCCACCTGGATCAGCGTGTCAGGATAGCACCAAGGGCCCTGCCAGCCTCTCCCCTGCTGTGTTTCCCCTTCCCCTTGCTCTGGACATGCATAATATTTCCAACCTTGCCAAAACCAGGAGCAGTGACAGTTTGGTGCCTCTGGTGTCTGCAGGGGGTGCTGGCCTGAGACCCCGACCCCTGCATGTCCCAGCCAGATAACCTTTTGTTATTGTGCTTTTGGTTCTCCTGGGCTCACTCCTTGGGCACTGGCAGAGGTGAGGGGGGCATAGAGCTCTGGTTGGCAGTGGTGGGAGAAGGACCCTGTTCCTGGGGATCTGCCATGGATGTTCCTGCAGTGAGGGGACCACAGATCGACTTGGGGCATGCTCCAGAGCGGGGGTGTCCCGAGAGCAGAGCAATTCCATCATGCAGAGAAGAGCTCTGTGTGCCCTGGGCAGCCCCAGCATGGGGACTGCTCACACACGGGGCTCCTGGAGCCATTCTCAGCATTTCTCTGCCCCTGGGTCAGGGCTTTGCACCTCTCAGAGGAAGCATCAGAGGTATTTAGATGGGAAGACACGACTTCCTCAGACCGTCATCCATCCCCTTTACTCAGGCAGAGGACTGCGAGTCTCTCATCCTTCTCCTAATTCCCCTGTGGACTCCATCCTGGTGCCCCTGTTCCCAAACCTGGAACAGCCTCAGCTGCTCCTTGGCATTGCTGAGTTGGTGACAAATACTGCATCCTGCCCATCACAAATGATGCTTTTCCCTGTTCCATGCAAACTGTTTGCTTTTCCTTCAGCATCATGATATTGTTGGCCTAATTTCAAGTTCTGATCTGGAATAATTCCGAGATCTTTTCCTCCTGTCACACCAGTAATTCCCCAATTACGCTGAACTCCAGGGGCCGTACTCCGCACCTGGATCCAACAGATAAATTCCTGTTTCTCTCAACAAATTCTAGCATTTTCTAAGACCTTTGCCATTCAGATTCTGCCCTCTAATGCATTCAAAGATTGCAAATTTAATAATTATATTTTTCCATCACACAGGTCAGATAGCAAATAACACTGGATATAGGACAGAGCTATCCAACAGTTCTCATTTTATCCAACCATCACTGACTAGTCTCTGACTACAGTTTTTCAACTGGTTTTACCCTCACCAAATAGTATTTTCATCTCAACTCTGATTCCTCAGCTTGCTTGTGAGAATGTCATATAAGACGGTGTCAAAAATCTTATTAAAGTCAAGATATGACATTTACTGCTTCTTTTCTATCCAGAAGGCCTATTACCCTGTCGCAGATGAAAATTAGATCGGTTTGCCACGATTTGTTCTTGACAAACCCATGTTGGCTGCTACTCACCCTGTTATCTTTTCGGTGCTTATAAATAGTTTGTTTGATCATTTGTTCCAATATTTTTCTGGGAACTGAAGTTGAACTGACTTAAACTGATGATAATTTCTCAGCCTCTCCTTCCCCTTTGCAGCTCAGGCAGAGCAGAGCAGTGCTTGGTGCCTCCCATGCCCTCACCAGTCCTGGGGGACCACCAGGAGTCACGCTGAGATTCCTCCCTGCACTTTTCCATGCCCTGGAATTCATTGTGCCAGCTGCCTGGTCACGGCTTGCCTTTTTTAAGTTATGGAAAAGCAGGTTTACAGCCCCCACCTTTCCTGCACCACCTCTCCATCTCCTTCCCTCTCTGCTCCTCAGCATCAGCTGCTTCCCGTGGTCTCCCCTGTCACAGAGCAGGGAGATGCTCCATCCTGTGCCTGTGCCTGGCTCAGTGCCTTGGGACAGGGACCCCTGGATCCTGCCCACACTTGCAGGGTGAGTGATCAGCCTGAGGAGTATGGACTAGTGCTGCCTTTGGGGAATGCTCCTTGGGATCCTCAGTGGCTCCACACTGCTGGATTCAAACGGAACAGGAGGGGATGAATACCGGGCAAGGGGAGAACACAGGGTCTGCTGCCGGAGGCTTCTCATTATACGGAGAAACCTTTCCTTGTTTTTAATTAAAGACTATCTTACAGTTATAATTAGTACCAGGTGGCCAAGGATTAAAGGGGCAGCATCAAAGGCTTGCCTGGGAGAGGAAGGGCCAGGTTTGCTCCTCCGTCATAAATCACCGGGAATCTTGGTTCTCTGGAAACTCCCTGTTGCATGAGGTGCTTCCAGTGCTGCTGAGCTCCAGTCAGAAGCTCTCACTCTTATAAAATATCTCTTCCTCTTTTAATGCAAGTGGAGCAGAAGGATGGTGGTTAATAGATATCAGTCTGTTGGGATCAAAATTTCTGTGATAAGGTGGGGCGTGTCCAGCCCAGAGAAAGCTCACTTGAGGCTGGGTTACTGCTGGATGCCGAGAGCCAGGAGGGAATAGGCCATCCTATTCCTGTCCCCAGGGTGGCTTTTTGGGCTGGTTTTGTGACCAGTTTAAATACCCATGCTGGGTACTTCTGGCATTCCTCCTCACTGGCCAGGCAGGAATGCAGGCAGGGATGCAGGGATCAATGAGCAAAAGCAGCAGCAGGAGCCTGTGGTGCCTTGGGGTGGGTGATCAGGCCTGGCAGGAGGTACATGGGTGTCTCTCCCAACCCCAGACTGAGATTTCCCTCTCTCTTTAATTTTATTTACCATCTCATTTGGTTTGCTCTGCTCAGAACCTGCACAGCCCATCAGCGCCGTGGCGGGAGCTGACAAATCCATCCCCGGTGATGGATCGAGCTGCCTCCTCCCCAGCCCTGCCGCTTGCTGCTTGCCCACCCCAGCAGCTCCTGCCTGGCCCCGCTGCCCATCTGGGCAGACCCTGGCCCCGAGGAACACCCACGGCTGTGCTAGTGTGGAAGTGGCCAAGTTATTTACACCCTGGGCTCCCGTCCCTGGGGAAAGTCACACAAACACACAGTAAGCTCTGACACAAATAGTGTTTATAAAATATTGCTCCTCTGGGATCCTCTTGCCGACAGTCATAGGGATGCTACTGGTTGCAATAAAATGGAACTGCTCTGATTCTCCTCATTGGAGTGCTGGGGGCTATTCCTGGCAGAACCAGGCTCGCCAGCCAAGCTCTCCAGTGAGGAAGCTGATGGGAGGGGAGCTGCTGTTCCCTCCCTCCATGGTGCCTGGTTGGCATTTGCAGCCTAATAAACCCTGTGTGGCTCTGCCAGACCTTCCAGCGCATACAGAGCAGCACTGAGCCCTGGCTGTAATGGTGAGATGGAAATGTGAGCTCTGCTCTGGGATCCATGGGATTCTGTAGTTGGGGTGAGATGCGATAACATCACTGTTGGACTTGATGATCTTAAAGGTCTTTTCCAACCTTAACTATTCTGTGGTTCCTTGCTGCCTGCACATACAAACACTGCATTGAAGTTCTCACAAAGGACAGGGACACCATCACCAAATTGAAGTTGGGGGAGCCATGTCCTGCCTTGTTGCACCCAACATGCAGCTGCAGACCTGGCTGATGCTTGCTGTGAGCACCCACCTCAGGCATCAAACACTGGGAGAGGGAAAGCACAATCAGATGCCATCCAGGGAAACACCAGGGAAATGGGAGCCCCATAGCCAGGAGCAGCCCGTGCGCCGATTGCAGCATAATTCATTTCACAATGTATAAGAAAAGTTGAGTTATTGGGACATGTGACATTTATTTAGTTACATATCTCCTGTGGGAGGTTTCCGGGGCCATTAATGTAGTGTATTTGCATGGCTAGTTTACATGCCTTTGCTTGTTATTGCTGTCTATATTCCATGCACCTCACACTCAATTTCAATTCAAAGTTTGGCAGTTGAGGTGTCACGACTAAAAAATGGAATGGCCTCCCTCAGAAATGAAATAATTTTGTTGTTCAGTTCCGAGCGATTTTGTAATTTCATGCTTGTGTATGATAATTTTATGCTGTCCTGCTCCACGTAACTCAGCTCTGCCAAGCCCTGACAGGTGATAAATACAATCTTTTCCACCCCGCGTGCGACAGGCCGGGATGAGGAGAAGGGAAAAGGAAAAAAAGGGTGGCGATTTCCCATCTGAGGTCCTGGCGCAGCCGGAGCTGCCGCAGCCCTGGCCCTTCATCATTTCACGCCTGGATTCCAGCACGGAGCCCCTCGGCTGCTGCGGGGAGACCCAGGGGTCAAGGAAAGTGTCCTGGCGATGGAATGATGCTGGAGAGGAGCCAGGCGGTGTGTGTACGAGGGGGAAAGTGATGACTTTGGTGTGTCCCCGTGCGCGGGCTCCGGGACATGGCCATGATTTAGAGCCCAGCCTCTCTCTAATGGAGTTCAATAGAACCGTAACCTTTTGGAGAAATTATTTTTACAAATCTGTTAAACATTTGAAAGACAGCAATTTCCAATAAAAGAATATGAGTCCTTAACATTTATCACCGGGCTACAGATTTTATAACTGTTACTTCATATTGTTCTTGTAAAAAATGTTTCTCCTCCTGAGAGCAGATGAGTCAAAAGACTATTAAGGAAATGCCAGAGGTACAAGGGGGATCTAATGGGTGCCAATAAAATGAAAGCAGAAGCAAACCATTTAAATTAAATTCAAGTGGTGATGAGAATCATCATTCCAGCTACAAACATGGAAAGCTAAACACCACTTGGGAGCTCTGCAGCCTCTCTGAGCTGCAGCAAACACCCTGTCCAGCACCAGTGAGGTGTGGCGTGTGGGACTGGCAGCAGGGCTGAGCCCAGATCTAATCTGGTGCCAGGCAGGGACTGACAGTGGTGTCAAGCCTGGCTTCATCCCGGTGTCAGGGTGCAGGCAGGGAGCGGATGCTGAATATCCATGGCCAGCAGGCAGAAAAGCCACTCCCAAGCTGGAGGCTTTTGGGGGAAGCTACTGAACTGCAGATGAGGAGCAGCATGAATGGTTGAAGCTCTGGGAGAGGTGTTGGGCACTCCCTGCTGGAAGAGATGAGACACTTATGGGAACAAAACCTTTGGCAGAGGGAAGGCAGTGACATCTCACACGGGGTCTTGGCTTGCTCAGGTTGCATCTTCCCTTATCCCTGCTCTTGGTGCCACGTCCCATCCTCATGCTCTCGTTGCAGTGGACTGTGGGATTTCCTGAGTGCCAGGAGCTGATGGTGAAAAACGCTTTGTGTCCAGTTGCTGATGGCAGGAAAAAGTGCAGCTGGGCCAGGGCCAAGGGCCAGTGCAGCTCCCTCCACCCCTCCCTCCCTGCCTCCATCCCTGCCTCCCTCCCTGGCCGGTGGCCAGCAGCCAGCCTGCCCAGTTGTCCGGCCACCTCCCATCTGCCGCCCAGCCCGCGCCGGGAAACGCCGCTCGTGTCTTCACTTCAGTGATGGAAAATTGCTTCCAGTCCTGAATTGCCAGTGAGGGCAACTTCCCTGTCTCTCCTTCTGGAGTTTAAGCCATTTAAGGAAAACATTGGAAAAAAAAATCCAGTTTTTTTCCTCTTTCTTTTGCCTTTCATCTGCCCTGCCATAGGCTGGGGGTCTGTGGGGAAGATGCTGCATACCCTGAGGGATGGGGAGGCTCTGCCTGCCCCAGCTGGCAGATGTCCCAGGCTGGGTTTTGGGGCTGATGGGGCTGATGGACAGATCAGGGTGAAGGGCACAGCCAGCAGCTCTTAGTAGCCTTGGCTGAAGTGTGAGGTGGAATTAACTCCCTCTCCAAACGAGCTTGGAGTCAGCCAAAGGTATTGACTGGGTGAATTTTTCAATCCCAAAGCTAATTGGAAAATACATCTTAAAAATTTGGAGGGATTTTGTTATGGTTCTTTAAAAGATACTGTGTTGGTTTGGGATTTTCAAAAATTATTTTCATTTTAACTATGCAGGTGTATGTGCAGACATAAATCTGTACAGAAAGGAAGCATTTGGTGAGAATCATGGAATCATTTAGGTTGGAAAAGACCTCTAAGGTCATTGAGTCCAGCCATTAGTAACAACTGAATTCTTTCTGTTGTTTTTTGATGTTCATATCACTTTCACTGTGGGGTAACCAGAATGGTGACTATCTTTGCTTTGGCCAGTAAGCTGAGAGCTCCATGACCATGAACTCTATGTCCCCAGCTCATGCCAATCCAGAACCAACACCTGGCTTTGGGCTTTGCTTACAGGATCTGTCCTTTGGGCACCTTTTTGAGTTCCCTGTGGAATGTGTGAGAGGAAAAAAGACTTGGAGGGAGCCTGGATGTGCAGGCAGGGTGCTGGCTTAGTCTGGCAGGGCAGTGGGTGACCCTGAACACGGCTGCCATAGTCACCTCTGTGCCACCACATGCCAGATGGGGCCCTGGAGGGTGACACAATGCTGGCTCCTCTCCGTGTCCCTCGGTGTCTGCACTAATGACTCGCAGGAGGTACAAGTGTGTGTCACACCCGCCGCTCCCGCCCTCACCGTGTTGTCTGCAAATACATTTTTCTAAAGGACACACATGAAAGAGATTCTGAATCAACATGACTACAGCTCTGTTAGTGCAGGTTACCCTTAACCAGGAGGTCACTTCACATCACTGTGCTCACAAGACCAAAAATAATGTATTCAGCAAGAACCGCGTGTTGGAACGACAGCATCTACATGGGCCTGGGTCCTCCACAGTGGCACCAGCTCCCTGCCTTCCTGGGAGCAATCTGGGGGGGATTTACGGATACCTTATTACCCTGGTGGTATTAAAAATAGCTGGGAAGTGCCCAAGAACAGAAAGGCTGTGAAAGTCTCCCTTGTGTCCCTGACATGAGGCTGCTCATGGTGCAGCAGTTACAGATCTGTAATGTGCAATTAAGGCTTTCTTAAACTTTCTTAATATATATGTGCGAGCTCAGCCCATTCTGAGGTGGCATCAGGATTGTCTTGGTGCCTCCTGGTGAAACCCATGGATACTTTGTCTTCCTTGTCTGTATATCTCTTTTCTGTGTTTCGGATGCTGGGAATGCTCCAAATTGCCCCTGAGGCTGCCCAGCCAAGGCAGCAGCTGTGTGCTGCCACAGCTGGGGTCTGCAGGGTAGATGGGACTTCCCAGGCAGGATCTGGGCTCTGGATTGGGAAGTACTGAGGAGCAGAGTGCAGAGACACCCTCCAGGTCATCATGCTGGTGGCAGCGCAGGGCACCCTCCATCCCACTGCAGACCCCTGCCCCACACCAGACATATCTCTGTGCACGGGGACGAGTTCTCCATCTGCAAGCCCCCTCTGCTGGGGGGGGCACAGGCATCCTTCACTCGAGCACAGCCAACACCAGTGTGTTTGTGTGCCTGAATATTTAGGGGAAGGAGCTGCCTGCCAAGGATATGCCTGAACTGGAGAGATCGTGTGTCCAGACTGAACCTGATCAGAATTGATGAGCCTCTGAAACCCTCCTGATGCATTTTTCTGGTTCCTTATTAAGGGAACCTCAGAGCAGAGCGCTGCTTCAAGCCATAACTAAAGTTCACCAGGCACTCTGCTCCCAACTCTACTGAGCACTGTCATCAAAAATCATCCTGTGTGTGCTTCTCCTCCTTCCCAGCCCGCACACAGGCTTGCTGGCTTGGGGAAGCCATGGAGCCTGTGAAATGAAATTCCAAATGTACAGGGAAACATGGTTAGAGTCAGCCAAGGGTGCTCCATAACCCAGCTGTCCTCCATCTGAGCTTCCTTTGCACCTGACAGCACAGAAAACACTTTCCCCCCAAGTTTTCCCCCACCCAATGCCCTGGTGCATGTGGCAGTGGCCATCGTTTGTACTGGAGATTAATCCAACGGGAGCTCAGGATCCACAGGGATCTGTGCGTGGCTCCATGTGGTGGGAGTTGCCTACAGCCCTGCTGGGCACCAAGCCCATTTAGCCAGCTGGCAGTGAGCCATTTCTCCCATGGCATGGGAATTCCAGGCATTTCTTCTGGGGCTGAAACTATTGGCTCTGGCTGAACACAGAATGCTGCCCTGGAGTAACTGGGCACTTGCCACTTGGGAGAGGGTTTGTCAGTCCAGTGTGTGTGTGTGTGTGTGTGCGTGTCTCTTGGAGAGTGTCCTGCTGCTCCCAGCTGTCTCCTGGTGTCCCGGCTAGGAATAGTCCTGCCCACATCCCTGTGCCCAGCTGAGCAAAGACAGAAGGTCCTTGAGGTGGCACTTTGGGGCATTTCAGTCATGGCACTAAGACCAGATGCGTGGGGGTTCAGCCCCTTCCCCAGGCTGGCGCTTCCCAAATTAACTCCGTACGTCACATGGCTCTGTACAGAGCAATAAATTAGGGTTGATTTTTTTTTTTGTTGCATATTTTTACTCGTCGCATATTTAATGTCTCTCTGAAAATATAAATAAAACATACGTAACCATTAGAAATCCTTAGAATCTGGGAAGCGCCTAAGAATTTATTTGTTTGCCGGAGGATCATACATATTGTATTAAAACTATATAAAGGGTTTAATAAAATGGCAAAAATAAAGCAAGAGCGAAGGCTCTCAATCTGCGCGGAGAGGAGGGAAGTGATCTTTCTTTGATGCCTATTAAATGTTCCAGCAGATGAAACCCTATATTCTGCCAGGAAATGAGTTTGCCACAAGCCGATTGGGCGCTGTCGTGTGTGCTCGACTCTACCACTGTCATTCCTCTTCCTCGAGCAGCAATACATTACGCCGCCTCCATTTTTCATTCCTCACTGCCCGAAATGCAAATTTTCTCTCTGTTGTTTATATTAGGTTTTCAAATATATGGAAATCCAGATATCTGGAGGAAAATGTCAGGGCCAGGAATACTCGTGATCTGTCTTTCCCCCAGCCTGACACTTTTCTCCATCACTTATGCGGGAGCCTGTGAGGAGCGTTAGGGGCTGTGAGGGGCCGGGTGTGCAGCGGCCGCGGGGGCTCAGCACTGTGGTTTAGGGTGCAGGGGGTTCCTGAGTGACGGGGTTCACTGTCTGCGTGGCTTTTTCACCTCTGTAAAGCTGAACATGTGGTCTGGGGAGAAAAGGGCCACCTTGTTCAGAGATAGCACTGAGCAAAGGGGAGCCAGGTGACGGCTGAGCAGGAGCAGTGGGAGAGGGGTGGGCTCTGCCTAAGGGCCCAGCGCCCAGCTGGGATACTGCCTGGGGCTCAAGGAGGTGGGAAGGGTATCTGTAGGGGGGTTGTCACTAGAAAGGCCTCCCAAGGATCCTGTTCTCACACCCTGAGTCTTCTGGGGTTGTGGAGAGGCACTGGGGCCTCTGGGGGTCAGCAATGGTCTCCCACATCAATGCTCCTGCTGCCACTGGAGAGGGCAGATGTCAGCAAGGTACCAGGTGGGAACAGGTCAGGCAGTTTCATGAGAAGTTTATGGCCAGATCAAGCTGAGCTGCTGCAGTTCCCCTCAGGTTTCTCAAGTAAGAGATGGACAAGTAATCTTCACTAAGGGCAGACGTGACCTTGCTGAGCAGCAAGCACTGGGGCTGGTAGCTCAGGGGTGTTTGTGAACTGCTCATCACCCCTCACTGACCTACCCTGTTCTTGCTACAGTTTTCCATGGTAGTCCAGCCCTCAGGGCTTGTACCTGCACTGGTTTATACTGGGCAGATGTAGATCTTCCTCGCTCTCAGCCCCAGTCCCAAGTTGCAGCTTCTCAATAGTTCTCCAAAATCTGGGTGCTCAGCATGGGTGGTCCCAGCGTCTCACCCCTTGCTGGTGGCACTGCTGTGAGTTGCAGTTTAGACGAGAGCAACCCCTGTCATCAGGCACCTTGCCATTCAATACCAGCTGGGAAGGGAGCAGTGGAGGTGTGAAGGGAAGGGACAGGCTACCATGGGGGCACGGACTGTGACTGACACACCGATAACAAATGCGAATTGCATCACATTGCTCCTCTATAAACAAGAGCTATTTTAGGCTCTTGAGAGGCAGCTTGAGAGGATGATCTGAAGGCAAAAATCACTGTCTCTCAGTGCTGGAGAGAGCCTGATGTGCCTCAAATGTCACCAGAACTCCTCTAGCAGGTACCAGGAGGCTGCACATGCAGGAAACCATCACCAGACTCAAACCAACGTTTGTTCCTTGGTTGTCTCTCTGTGCAAGTGCACTGAAAGCTAAGGGAACAAAGTGTAACAGCAAATTCCTTATTAATAAGGCTTTATGTTCACATTTCTGAATGAGTGTGTTCCTCAGACTTGCCCACGCTGATGGCTCAGGAACAAACCTGCCATCAGGCTCTGGTTTTCCCTGCTCTTGGCACCGTGCTCATCCTGCAGCCCCACGCAACAAAACCACCCCAGACAGTCCTGCATCAGAATTTGGCAACCAAGGGAGGCTCTGAGACTTGTTGGACACGTTTGAGCACAGTCTCTGCTTTCTCCATCAGTTGAGCTCCAGCACTCAAACATGTTTGAAAAGAGAATCATAAAAGGTTGCAAACACAGTCCCACTGAAAGCTGTGTCGAAATAATTGTACATACACAGAAATGTTTTCATCTGCTTGCTTGGCTCTGCATGAACACTCCTTCAGCACAGATCAGCAAAGAGGTCACACAACCTCCACGCACAGAAAGGCCACAGTCCTTTTACCTGGACATTTTAACACCCAGTAAAAAACAGTATTTCTGAAATCACAGGAGAAACTCCAGGACCAAGAAACAAATAAGCAAGAAAAACAAGAAAAACCACCTCCCTCTGCTGAGCACCTTTATTTGCCCCATCCCAAACACACCCAGAGGAGCAGCTATTGCAGATCTCACACTCAGAGCACACAAGAGGGATGTCCCTGCCTGTAATTGTCATGGGCTGGTGGCACTGGGGCTTTGCATAGGAACTATACACAGGGATTTGAATGGGAATTTGCAGGGGGAAGTTTGCACAGCAGCTGGCTCTTCTTGGACCCCCTCTGCCTCACCAGTGCACCTTGTGCTTGGAGGTGTTCAGTGACATCAGAGACATGCAGTGAGAGTTCACTTCCCTGTGCAACCAGGAGGACAGTACTTCTGAAACCCCTCGGAAATCTGGTTCACAGTGCTGTAATTATGTGACTCAAAACCAAATTGCCATGCCCAGATTTTTCTTCCCAGAGCGTCCATCAGGAAGTACACTTGGCAAAGGGAGATCAGATGCAAGGGAATATTTTGGGAATGGGGCTTGCATCCTCCATCATCTCAGCTGGAGACACTGGTGTTTCCCACAGAGCAGTGTTAATATTCTCTGCGCCTGCAGCAGCAGCACCACGGTGACTCCAGCCCTCTCCTCCTCAGCTCCCCCTTCCCAGGCTGCGCGTTTTGGCAGACTTCTTGTTCCAAACCAGTGGACCTTGTAACGCCTCAGAATGCATAATCCAAACCTGCCTCCCTGGAAAAGGCAGGAGCTGGGACAAAGCAGCGTGTACTTTCTCTCCTTTAGTTACCAGTTTAAGCTGTCTGGAAGAAAAAGAGGTTTTCTTAATGTTCTTATTTTCCTAATCCCCTGGCCTGCCCCACTGAGTCCCTCAGACCCACACACTGCAGGAGCCTCGAGGAGCTCCAAGGCTGCACTCCCTGCTGAGAACGAGCCAACTCTGTACCCAGAAGTGTCCAAAAAACACTTTCTGGTGCTCCATCGCTTGTGATCCCTGCTGAAAGGCAGCTCCATGCTCTTGAAAATGTTATTGCTGCTTCAAGGCCAGATGAGAGCGATGAAGAGAATAATCAGGAGTCTGTGACAGGAGAGGGTTTTCAACTCTTGCCTGCCAGGGCAGGAGAGGCCAGGTGGGTGCTTCGCCTGTTCCGCTGCATCTGAGCCTTAGAACACAGAAACAGCTACCCCAGATCCTTGGCTTCTTCCTCTCTTTTGAGCAGTAAGTTCGAATAACAATTATCACAGTTTAAAAAATTAAACATTTTTTAAAAAGGAATCCCTGTGGCTGTGGGGAGATCCTGAGCACAGAGAGCAGATCCACCACACTTGAACACCAGAGGCTGTCACATACTGTCACCCAGGCAGAGAGCACTGCCCACACGGTCACTCCCAGTTTAGCCAGTTTTAGGCTGATAGCAATTTGCAATGGTTTTATTTCACCAGAATGAATTAATACAGGAAAATAATTTGCAGATTACAACAATTCCTTCAGCAATGTATGACTCAGAGCCAGGCACACAGCCAGCATTGAGAGTCAAATTATTTGCAGGTCCACTCCATGCTCTGGCAAGGTCTGGTTTGAAGCGAGTCGTAATGAGATACACAACTTCATTCTGGGACACATGAACAGGAGAACCTGAACCTAATCCTGGTGAGCCACTGCCCTTGACAGCCCGGATGCAATTCAGGCTCACTTCAACCAGGTGAAGTGCCTTTGTCACCAGAACCTGGGCTGACCCTGCAGGTGCTGCACAGCCCCAGGGACCTGGGGAAGGATGTCACGTTTGCCCCTTAGTTCATTGCAGCTGCAGGTTATGCATCAGAGTTTCACCAGGCTCTCCACTGATAATCCTTAGAAACAGGCCATCCATCATTACTGAAGGTCAAGTTGCAGATGAATTCAATCATTTTACAATCATATACTTCCCCCCTTGCCCGTGGTTGGGTCTCCAGCAGACGGTGAAGCTCTCGAGTGGTGTTTTCCAGCTGCCTGGAGCTCAGTGTTCTCACTAGAACAAGCAGTAATGGAGCACAAGGTGTCATAGCTGGCTCTTCATCCCTTCAGAGGCTGATGAAAATAAATCCCAAGGGAGTGTAGCAGGTCTATAGATGGATCCTAAACTCCCTGGTTCTGCAGAGACCCCTGGAAGCAGACAGCAAGGGAAAACTTCTTCAGTTCAAGAAAGAGCCTGAAAGCACCTGCGGTGGATGAAGACTACACATCTCCTTGTAAAGTCTTCCACAGGCAGCTCCTCCTAAGTGGCAGTGGTGACTAATCTAACCCCCCTATGCTCAGCCTCAGCTTAGAGTACATAAGTAACACTGGTTCTCTTGGTCCAGGAATGCATTTGGAGGAAGAAGATCGAGAGGACAGTTGCAACCAACTTATTCCAAGATTTGTCTAAGTAACCTGGAAATAGGTACCAAAATGGATCATCAAGGTACTAAAGCTGGAAGAACAGCAGAGCAAGGAAAGGAGATGGTAAGGCATGAATTCAGCATGAGCTGAGCTGTTGTAGGAAGAACCAAGAAAATGTCAAGGTGTGTTTTTAGGTGACTCCTTGTGTTTGACCTACTTAAGCTCTGTCTTAGAGGAGCAAGTCTTTAGCCAAGCTGGTCTGGAAGCCCAGCTTCAGGATAGAGTTGTCCTTGGGCTCTGTTGTCCTCCATGCTCTAGGCTGTCAGCTGGCTGCGTCTCGTCACAACTTGGGCATGTGCAGGCTGGGAATAAACCTCCTCTTTCTCCTCCTCCTCCTCCTCTTCCTCCTCTGTGCAGAGGCTGTAATCCTTTTTTCTGTCACGGGACAAACTAGAACAGAGGAGCTCCTGCCTGGCTCTGTCGCCACAGAGGCGCCGTGTCTGAGCACGCCGAGGCGATCAGATGTGTCATGTGTGCATCATTTAAATTAATGTTGCTAAAACAACAATGCTATTTTTAATATTTAAAGAGCCCCTTTGAAGAATAGGAGAATCTGTCACCTTTCCTGGTGGATTTGAATCCTGTGTTCTGAAGGTTTTTCTTCTCTGATTAAAGGAGATGGCTACATGAGGAACAGCTACACATGATGTGCCGGGAGGGGGTGTGGGACCAAGGCACGTCTCGGGGAGCAGCTCCTGCTTGTAGGATGGATTTTCTAGGTTTTCTTTGTAGAGCTCCAACCTCGGTGCTCTCCTTGTGCCAGAAGCCCAGGGCATCTGGCCAGACTGTGCTTTCCCGGGCCCCTACCCCTTGCTGTTCCTGCCAGGATGATGGAAGCTGGTTTGGAGCATCCAGCTTGGGGACTGTGGTACCACAAGTGGCACCACTCTTTGGTTTTGGTTTGCTAGGCAGGAGCTCCATTTCATTCTTCAAAGTCCCTCTGGGCATTCAAACCTGAGAGGACCTGAGTCTAACTCTGACACAAAACACTCATTAATCCCTGTAACAGCCCTTTTTTTAAAAAAAAGTAATCCAAGAGAGGCTGCTGCTCCTAGTGCTGAGGGTGAGTCCCTTCATCTGCCTTGCAGGTGGCATATTTGCTATTGTTGTAGCATGAGGTTTGGCTTCTCACTCCCTCCTTGGCAGAGCCTGCCCACCCTCCTGGTTTCTCCGGCTGAGCTGCACAACCCACAGTTGTCTCTGCTGAGTTTTGCTCTGCTTTCTTTTGGGCCAGGACTCCAATTTGTCAACAAGATTCTGATTTCTGATCTCCTCCCAGAGGTCTTATGATCCTGACAGCCATAAATCTTCTGCAAATACAGCTTGGTTCTCCCTTTCTCCCCAGATGAGGTCAGTGGGACACGGAGTAGCACCTGACCCACCTTCCCCTGCAGTCATCTGCACAGGGACCTCCCACACCACTGACTGTTGATATTGGACTCCAGGAGCTCCTAAGGTGGCTGAACTCATGTCCATGTGTTCAGCTGCCTTTCCACCTCCCTGGATTTCCACCCCAATGAGGTTTGCTGTGAACCAGGAGCAAGGGCTGCTTCCTGAACTTCTGTACTGACCAGGAACTGGGATCCAGCCCCAGCATATAACACTGGCTCCCAGTGCCATTCCTCTGCTAGAACTGCATCTTCTCAAGTGGAATGCTGGGAAGTGGAGGAGAAGGTCCCATTGTCAGCATGGCTAGAGCAGGGAGCAGATATTAATGTTATTGGGGGCAAAAGACTATTAGGATTCTGTAGCTCTGAAAAATACATAAGTCTGAAATAAGACTAATGAGACCTTTGCTGGTGCGGTTGGGTTGCATTAATGACCCTTCGGAGGATACAATTGCCAAAGGCTTTCACTGTAATTACCACACTAATGGTCGGCAGTGACATCACTTCAGACCAAATGCGATGCTTGTTTTGGATGTGTTTCAGGAGCGGGGCTTCTCCACGGCTGGCGCGTGAGGCCCATCAGCCTTATTGCCTGTCTCCGTGCTCTGTTGACCATCCTTCTTCGCTGCCTCCTCGGCTGCTGGCTTCCCTCCAGCCTGGCCCCCCGTGTCCAGCATTCCTGCGCTTTTTAAGGTGCTTCTGGGACCGCGAGCTGAGGACGGCAATTTGTCAGCACCAGCGGCTCGGTTCCCGCTGGGCTGGAATCGGCAGAGGGGGAAGCTGGGGGAGAGCCACACATCCCCTTTTTAATCCTCAGGCATCCTTAAAAAGCTTTTTATAAACAATGATTTACACTCTCCTGGCATGGCCCGGAGCACACCTGCACCGTGTAACCTTTGGACAATCCCTGCTCCCGGCGCACGTCTCACAGCCGCTGGGGACAGGCTGATCCCGGTCTTCCCCAGCGCCTCTGGGCTTAGAGGAACATATTAATTAACCTCATTATCTAGGATCATTTCAGCACTCACAGAGCCAGGGTGTTACCGCGGCGAGCCCTGCTCCGCGGAGAGCTCCCGCTCCCGGGCTCAGCCGGGGGCAGCTGGAGCCGGAGGGTCCCGGGATTTGCCTCTGCAGGGCCCCGGAGCGGGCGGTGCAGGGGCTGTGCGGGACTGGAGATGTGCAGCGATGGGGGCTCACCCCGGCCCCTCCACTTATCCAGCCACCCCTGGGCTCTGCTCCTGGAGAAGGGATGCTGGAGGAGAGACAGCGCAGGGAGCCAGTCCCCACTCGGCACCGCTTTGCCGGGATGTGGAGCCCGGTTTGGGGCCGGAGGAGCCGGCGGGGGCGGGTGCCCGAGCCGTGTGTGCCCGAGCCGTGTGTGCTCGGGCCGGTGCCTGGCCCGGCTCCCGCTGCCTCTGCTCCTCTCAGAACCAGGCTGGGGACGGATTGACAGCGGCTTGTTAAGCCTGACAGAGCATCACCTTTAAGGAGTGGGAGAAAGCAGGGCTTTTAATTAAAAAAAAAAAAAAAAAAAAAAAAAAAAGGCAAGTCATGATTTCTGCCTTTCCTGTTCATCTCCTCTGGAAACAGCATTCCTGTTCCGGCATTTAAAAACATCAAATTGATAGCCCTGTCAGCTGTGCCCATGGGCTACTGCTCCCTGCCCAGCCCTCCCACCGGGCTCTGCCTTTGAAGGCGAAGGCACTGCTGTGTGACTGTCCCCAGGGACATTCATTTTCTCTCCTACAGACTCAGTGGTTGTCACCAGCAAATATCCAGCTAGGCTTCTGTCGTCCTCCTGTTCCCAGAGGCATCCCAGAAAATACTGATACTGGTACCAGGTACTGGGGCTGGCAGGTCACTCCCTGTGGCACTGGCAGCACTCCTGGGGGTCACAGGGAGACTGGAGCAATGTGTGTGGGATCCCAAGGGAGTATTTCATCCTCTACCTGTGATCTCCCGACAGGTAGCTGGAGTTCCTTATTGTGGAGCTTGTTCTGCCTCCAAAGCAGGTGAATGGTAATGAGGAGTGTTGTCTCAGGTGAAGGCACTTTCATCAGCAGCCATAAAGCACCAGTCTCAAGCAGAAGGGAGATGGGGGAGCAGTAATGCTGGAGAGGGAAGGACAAAAGGAACAAAAATCTGCAAGCCCTAATTGCCTTAATTCTCAAATCTTGCTCCATTCCCGACTTGGTAAACTCAGCATCTGCCTGTGTGTCTAGCTGACCTGGACCATCAGCGGTTCCTGCTGAGTGAGGGTCCTGCACCTGCTGTTTCCCAGTCCCAAGGTGGTGCCCACTGGTGGGTGACCATAAAATTTGGAAAACCTAATGCCAGTTAAGAGCCAAACTAAGTTTCAAAAGCTCATAGTTCTGCATGGAATGGAAACACCAAATTTGGATCATTCCTGCTTACAGCATGCCAGAAACCCAAGAAAGAATTCTGACCTTTTTAAAGGTACTGCTTAACTACCTGTTTCTCTCCCAGCCCCATATTCCAGAGGCAGTGTGGCAGGGGCTGCCTGTGAAGTGTGTGTCCATCACAACATTAAGGTACAGTGGTCACATAATTTCTGTTAGATGGGACAAGATTTAGGAGGGTTTTAAGTCAGTTTTGCATCTCAGGTGTTTTTTCCTGGAACATTTGAACTTTGGTCAAAGGCTAAATGTGATATTTGTGCAAGGAGTGCAGTACCCCCTCAGAGCAGTGCCCCAGCAGAGCCAGAGTTTCCTGCTGCATGCAATTCCCAATCCCTGTGCCTGTGCCTCACCCAGCACTTCATGGCCATGACAACAGCTCCCATCCACACCAAGGAATAAACAGGGAAAAAACCGAAACAGCTATCTCTTCCCTTCTGCTGAAGTCCAGCTCCCTGAGGCTGCTCTCTGCTCAGTTTCTTCTGATCTTGTCAACTTCCATAGTGCCTCCAACACCACCAATGCTGTGCAGGGCAGGGAGGGGGTCAGCTCTGCATGAGGAGGGTGTGCTGTAACCACTGAAAATGTCCATGAAAACAGATGTTCACTCTTTTTTTAAATTCTTCCCAGACTCTGAATAGTGGTCCACTGCTGAATTATTTTCTAGAAAATCCTTTTTATAAAAAAAACCCCAAAACAATAATAACCTTTGTTTACCGCTTTCCGAGGGAAACTGCCCCTTGGCAAAGGCTCTGAGCAGCATCTCTGAGGGTCTCACCGAGGCAGGACACCTCCTAATTCTCAGCCTAAAGGGAGTTGCACCCACACAGTGACAGCCCAGTGCCAGAGCACTGTGGCCTCGCTCCCTTTTAGCCTCTTGCTGAGGGATCAGGTCCTGCTCTGATCCCGCCGTGCTCCGGCCCCACACAGCCCCCACTCTCTCCCCCGGTGTGGTGTGGCCATCACCATGGCCTGGCCATCACCGTGGCCTCATTTGCAGCCGCCTAATGAGGTGCTGTGGCCGCCCTGCTCGCCGGGTTCCACCAGTGCAGGGAGGCATCAACGTCGATTCAAGGTCTGTTCCTGCTTGAGCGATCAACATCATTTCCATACTATAATTACATTGCCCAATCCTCTCCTGATTTTACTGCTATCTTGTAAGGCGTCCCGGTTGTGAGTAATTTAAAGCTATATGAGATGTCAGGCTCTGTGAAACAATCACCCCTCAAAGAAATATGGGCTGAGATAATAATTGATAAGTCCCATTAGGCAGCGGGGCCTGCATTTCTGACTTGGCCTCCTCCACTATGGCCTTGCTCATTCCTTCAGTGCCACCTTTGCTGCTCAGTGTCTTTGGGAGCCATCCTGGGTGCTGAGGGGAGACCCTTGGGGTGGAGGAGCAGGGGGGGAGCGGGTGATTTCTCACTGCAGGGCACAGCTCGGGCAACCAGCACGGTTCAGCCGCCTCCATTCCAGGATTCCAATATTTCAGCCTGATTTACGGGTGTGTTTTCACATAAAGCATATTATGAGTGTTGGTTACCACCTGCATTCGCTCTGTGGGTTTGTCTCAGCGGTTTCTCCTCATTGCCATCAGCAACTACGAGACTCTCCTGGGCATCTCCCCTGGTCCCTGTCCCATGCTCCATCTCTCTGGCACTGCCATCCCTCCCCCAGAATGCCCAGGTGGGCAGACGGACCAGTGGCTCCATCTCTTGCAGCATCAGTGTGGGCACTGGCCCACAGTCCCTACTGCCAGGGAGGGCTGATCCTTGGCACAGTGGTTTACCCACGGTATCTGTTTGCTTGGTCCAAAATCTGTTGGGGGATTGAGAAGCCGTGGTTGTTTTCGAGCTACGTGACAAGGGCTGTGTCATGACCAGCTGTGTTGATGCCAATTTGAGGCACCCAAAGCTGCAATTCCTTCATGTTGCAGCTACATATATAAATAGATATGTACACATATGGACACAGACCTGCATGTGTACATGTAAAAGTACCTATATCTGTACAAATACCCCACCACATCTGCCCATATACATCCAGAGCAGACCATCTCAGCGCTTGCCTGTTCTGACTTGGTTTCCAATGCGTGCTTTCTTTTATTTCTGTCACTAGCTTGCATTTTTTAACACCCTGTCTCCAGTTTTTTAATGATTGTACAGCTTACAAACTCTCCTCCTTTAAACTTTTAAATTTTTAATTAAAGAATAGAATGTAAACTTAATTTTGTGTTGTCTGCACATAGGAGAGGTCTCACCCATGAGCGATGAATTATGCAGGCGTGAGGGAAGGGCTGGCTGGTTTTGATGTGCTATTTCATAATTGCATAAACTGCTGCACTCTAGAATCTGGCAAACATTATTTTACACATTCAGTAACCTTTAAAAAACAGTGACAGCTAATTTATGATGTTCCATAACTAAAAAAAAAAAAAAGAATTACAACAAGAATTTTTAAAAGTCGTCAAAACTCAGGCGTTGTCTCCAGCAAAGGTGAGGAGTTCAGAATGGAAAAACTTTCTGGAGAAGAGATTTCTATTCCCTTTGCATTTAGGAATAAATACCACAATTTGAAAGACATGCTCATGGAGGAGTTAATTTGGGGATGGGTTTTACCTTCAGGGCAGGTTTGTCTTGTGTGGTGAGAGACCCTCAACTGTGAGACTTACAACACAAAACAGACATTCAGTAAATCGAAGGGGTGAGTTTTGAGGTGAAATTGGCAGCACTTCAGCTTCATGTTGACTTTGACCTGTTTGGAAAACAAGGTACTTTCCCAGGAGGGGGTTCAATATTGGAAATCTTTTATCTCTCCCCTGGAGTGAGCTCGCAGAGACAGAAATCTGTATTTCTCAGAATGGAAATTCTGGAGAAATGTTCCAATTCATAAACACTGAAACAACCTTATTAGAATGACACAGTCTGACAGCTGTTAAAGCATTATAATAAACCAGAGGAAATAAAGAAATATCCCGTGATTCATCACTATCTTTGAAATGTTTAAGAGAGTGAAGAAAGTCAAAACGGATCAGTTTTGATCTTGGATTATTTCATTGAAAAACTCATCAAGCTGAGGCAGTCCCATGGGGTGTTTTGATGTGGATGTAAAGGCACTTTTGCAGGAAACATCTGGCATTGGAGGGGTTTGCTGGTTTCTCTTGATAACTCCCCAAACTCCTGTTGGCCAGTGGGACCCAGCCACCAGCACTGGGGCAGGAGTTGGACCCAGTGCCCTGGATCTCCCCTGGGTGATGGAGCTGAGTGAGACTGGGGACACAGTCAGTGCCACCATGCTGTCCCTGCTCCCAGCAGAGAGTTCAGCCCATTGGGAACAAGCCAGAAGCACTGACAGCCCAAGTGTGGAGGTTCCCTGCCTGGGCCATGAACACACTGGTGGGATGCAGCTCCTGCTCCCCCCTCAGTGCAGCCCTGAGCCCTGATGGCTGTGGTGGAAAACCAGTTTGTGACTCTGGACAGTGTTTTCAGAGTCTGCCCAGCACAGCCATCAGAACATGAGCACAAGAGCAGGACCTTCCCAAGCTGCTGCTCCTCTGACCATCGCACCAAGGGGCTGATATCAATGTGGACCAGATGGAAATGCTGCTGCTGACATTGTTCTGCCGAGCAGAAATACAGAATTACAGAATATGTCAGGTTGGAAAAGACTCTTAAGATCATGAGTGCAACTGTAAATCCTAATTTATTTATCCTAATGGAATTTCAATTAAAAATTCCCACCAAAGTCCATTAGCTCAGCCCCACTGATATCAACAACGTCTTTGGACATGGCTTGAAATCCTGCATTTACAAACTATGCCACCAGGTACACACAGGGGCCATCCCTGTGCTGGTGAAGCTCCATTTAGGAACTGCAGCAACAAAATAAAAATGCAAATGTTTATCTCAACTGCTCTTGCAGGCTGGAGTGCTGGTGAAAGCAGCTTTACAAATTCCGAATCCATTGCCTCCCTGGAGAAATCCCAGTGCTGTTTTGTAAGCAAAAGTCTTTGCCACACAGCTGCTGTGGAAGTTTTGACAAGAAAGCGACTGCTTTTAAAACACGTGGGTGGGATGCATCGATCGGGAATCATTCCCTGTTTGCCGAGGGCAGGCAAGCCGGCAGCTCTCCCTGCTGCAATAACAGGTGGCATCTTGCAATGTGCTTCCCCTCTCACCGAGAGAGCTCAGGGCTGGTGGGTGCTGGATCTGCCGGTGCTGCTCCCACCAGGTCAGCTGTGGAATGGGATGTGCAGGGGCCGCGAAGCAACGAACCACAGAGCCAGAGACATGGCCAAAGAAAACGCCCGTCTCTCTGGGCTGATGCATAACAATAATAAATAAATTATTATCACTTGCTCCTTTAGTTTCTACCTAAGCCCTTGCTGTCACCCAGCTCCTCGCTCCAGAACTGAAACTGGAGAGACTGAAAGAGGCTGTAATTTGATATTTCAGAAACCACAATTTGGTCATTGGGAAGCCGTGTGCCCTGAGCTGAGGGTGCCCTGGGAGTCACGGCTGTGTCAGATGGAACTGGGACTGAAGAGCTGAGGCTGAGCCCGGGGTCGGTCTGGCACTGCGGGGCTGGTGAGGGCTCTGGCTCCACACCGTGGTTTGCTGCCGGTGATCCCACTGCCCCGGCACTGAGGGAGCTCCGCTGGGAGAACGATTCTTATTTTGGCTTTATATGTTCCAGGCACGCTGCCTTCACTTGCAAATCATCTCTCCTACCCCTTTCTCCCTTTAGCTTGGGTTGTAAATTTACTGCTATTAATTAATTTATAATTAAGTTCCATACACCAACCACTCGCTCTGAGAGAGATGATTTCAGATAATCTCCGTTTGTCAAAATATGTCTGTCTCTGCTCGAAGCTGTGAGGAAAACACCGTGAGCTCCAGGGTGTGAGATGAGAAACAGAGACAGTGGAGTGTTCACCCTGGAGGAGGCGGCTCAGTGTGGAGGGACAGAGAGGGAAACCACACGCTCTGGTTTTGGCAGCACCAAATATTTTCCATCCCGCAGGTGCCAGGACAGAGCCCGGGGGCTCTTGAGGGGCTTGCTCTGTCCCCAGCTCCTGGCTCGGGGGTTTCATGCTTCCCTGTCCACGCTGGGATGGGCAGTCAAGGGTTCTCCTCTGCAAAGGGAGGGGGACATCTGCTGGCACCTTGCCCTGTGGCTGTCTGGGTCTTGAGCTGCATTACAGTCTGGTGCACAGGGAGACCTCGGCACCATCCCCATCCTCCTCCTCCTCCCCTTGTTCTGGTGATCTGGACGAACATTCCAGTGCATGGGAAGACCACAGCACTATCCCCATTGTCCTCCTCCTCTAACTCCCGTGATGGAGCATGGGGCTGCCGGGGCCCCCACTGCCTGATGTAGATGGAGCTTGAGCGCAGCTGAATTAAACAATAACTAATCCCTGCAGGAAGTGTGGAAAGTCATATTTAATCCGTGCCAGCCCATAACCCATTTGCAGTCTAATTGCTGCCCGCTAAACAAGCAATAGATATGCAATTATAGGAGTGTGTTCCCAGTGTCCTGCATCCTGCCATAGCTCAGAGGCTCAGGGAAGCATTTAACTGCTAATAAACAAGGCACAGGGTTTAATTTGAAAGGTTATTGTAATTTCATATGACTGAATGGCAGGGAGCATCTGCAGGGCGAGTTGCAGGAGCCATTATCATGCTGGAGCTGTGTGTGCCCTTCCCAAAACCTCTGGTCAGGACAAAACCCCCAGGCACAGATGTGGGACAAAATCAGGGTGGGGTTTGCTTCTTGGTGGTCTTATGAACCAAGGTGGGGTGTGAGAGGCTTCTGGGGCTGCAGCTGGATGGGTTTCCTGACTCCCCCAACACTTGCACAGGACATAGAGCAAACTCCATTGCTGAAAGCAGAGGAACAATCAGGATTCCTCCACTTTCTGAGGGAATTTCAAAACAAAGTAATCTGTGTATTTGGTGCGCTCATCCCTGTCATGCCACAGCACTGGAGACACCATTCCCTGAGCTCATTCTCCTCAGCGATGTGTCTGTGGCGAGAGCACCCATCCAATCCTACCTATTATTCCTGTCCTGTTCCCATCCCATTTAATAAGCCAAAGCAGGGAATCAGCCACAAGTGTCATGATGGGATGAGCTATGAGCTCAGGAACAAAAACCACACAAGCACTGAACGGCAAGGCCTGAGCTGTGAGGAAGGTTTGGCTCTCTGAGGCTGGGATGGGGGGGGGGTGTGGTGTTAAATTGCAGTGGGGAATGTTGACTTCATCTTGTTGGGAGATACTCTGAAAAGAACCACGGAACTGCACGTGGGCAGTCAAGGCCATTCCTGGCTGTGTCGCTGCAATGCCGAAGGGAAGGTTTATGGGAGCTGAAAAGGAGATACAGGCAGTCAGGAAAGAGCCCTGGCTGTAACTGTGGACAGCTAATGAAAAACTTCTGCACAATGAGTGGGGGCTGAAGATGAAGCAGCAGGTCAGGGAATGCAGGGAATGCAGGAGAAAATCACACTGGAAATGCCCCAGTACCCCGGGCTGAGCCTGGCCCAGCACAGTGTGTGCTGTCCTGATCCCCATGGAGAACAGACAGAGCAGAACTGCGGGATCAGGGATGGGCAGGGATAAGGTGCTGGAAAAACTTCCCCATAAGGAGATCCTGGCTGGGCTGAGATAGGACAGGGCAGCTCAGCCAAAATGAGGGAAGGGGAACGGCTGCAGAACTGCTGCTGTGAGCCAGAAATGAAAAGGCTGTTCTAGGAGAGGTGGAGCCCTGGGATCTGGAGAAGGAAAACGCCTTACTTCCCTCCCTCCTTCCCTCCCCCCCTTCCTTTTCCTTCTTTTTCCTTCCTTCCTTTTTTCCTTCCTTCCTTTTCCTTTCTTCCTTTTTTCCTTCCTTTTTGTTCCTTCCCTCCTCTCCAGAGCACAGGGGACCCCCTCATCCCAACCACACAACGCAGAACACTCAGAGAGAAGCAAGATTCCCGTCACCGTGCTTGCGCTGTCTCTTTCGGGGAGCAGCAGGAGCAAGGAAAAACAAACAAGCCTAACGAAGTGCTTTGGCAATTATACAGACAAACAAATCACTTTCCCAAATTGCTTCATTGGGGAATTACAGCTCCTGGAAATGAAACACAAACAGATTATTAAAAAAGAGCTTCCCGTTGGGAGAGAAGCAGTATTTACCAGAGAAGATGTGCCTAGCTGGACCTCTAATTGCTGTTCATTAGCTCATATTGATTTAATTAGTTGCTGCACTCAGGTCTAAATTGCCTGCTGGCCACAGCAGGGATTTAGGAGCTGGGGCGCATCCATGACCTGCTGGGCAGTATTGGAGTGGGTGTATCCTCTGCCACAGTAGGGACACGGCACAGGAGTGGGGACCCCCTCTGCCACGGCAGGGATCCCCTCTGCCACGGCACGGCAGTGGCAACGCAGGGGTCCTTTCTGCCATGGCAGGGACACTGTGGTGGAGCAGGAGTCCCCTCTGCCGTGGCATGGACAGGGCAGTGGATTGGGAGTCTCCTCTGCCATAGTGGTGGTGAGCAGGAACAGCAACACATCCTCGTGGGCTGCTCCTTCTGTGGAATCTGCGGCGGCTGTGAAGTGCTAATTAACTGAAGCAATTAGAGAGAGTGTCTTCGTAACACAGAATCAGTGTCTGTGTGAAGGCGCGGTAGGATCCGGCACCGGGCTGGCTGCAGGAGCGGGACGTGATGAGGGAGCAGGGGCTCAGTGCGAAGGTGGAGGGGTCAGAGGCAGTTTGGGAGGACACAGCCCTGTCCTCAGCTCCGGGACACGCTGGGAATGCACAGCCCAGCCCCCGGCTTACAGCCCCAGACACTTCCCAAAACACAACCCAAGGACTATTAACTTCCCTGATTAGGCACCTTTGGGGAGCAACTGTTTGGCAGATCCTTGGTTTCTAATTGCAGGTGATTAATGGGGAGCTGCAGTTCTGCTCAGAAAAATCTGTAATTCCTTCTTCAAGGAAGTCCTGGCTGGGCAGGACACTGAGATTTACACCTTCACTGAGCACTCACTGTGTTTGGGAACTGGTGCTCCTGCTGCAGAACATATATTCCCTGGATGGAGGTGCAGCAGCAGGCACAAGCAGGAATCAGAGGAATCCCAGATTAAGATCTTCCCCCTGCCCCCCACCCCCTCCCGGGCAATACAATCATTCCTGCAAGTTTTATTCCTACAACAAGAGCCAGAGTTTCACAGAAACTGGGGAGCTGAAGGAAGAGGCTCCGGGGCAGAGGGGGGAGGATGTTGCCTCGTGCTCCAGGAGCCATTCTCTCGCCTCACGGTGGGATCGAACGGAGAATTGAATCGGAGGACCTGGAGGTGCAGCTGCTGTTAAAAATGATCCTTTGTGCATCGAATCAGTATTCCAGGGACTGCTCAAGATTCAATACATCAAAGGTTGAAGGATCATACAACCCTATTAGCTCCAAACTTTAATTTCCCTTCGGGGCTGGTGTGTTACAACGCAACTACAGCAGCAATTACAACTTTTCCTTCACTGACAACTTGTTTAGATCAATAATGTCCTCAGCATCTTGAATCGAGATGGGCTCCATCAGCTGGACAAAGAAAACAGCCAGAGCCCACGATTCCCCCTCCATGGCAAGGGCCATGGACCCCTGCCCAGTCCGGATTCCCATGCCATGGCAGGCACAGTTGCCATGTGTGTAGGATTTTGCAAAGTTTGCCCCTCTCCTCTCTCCTAATCCAGCTGAAGCTCCCCAGGCTTTCTGCTATCTGTCCATGAGCTCCATCCCTTACCAGTGCCAAGACCTTCCAGCCGCCCTTCTGGAGCTGGGGATGGGGACTAGGAAACCATACAGCATTCATGATGTCATACCAGGAGACTGCGTCTCTCATTGTGCTGCCACAGCTCAGGGCACTGCCATGGACCTGGCAGGGCACACACAGCCCCTGGCCAGGGGCCTGTGTCCCCTCCACCACGGCTCTGGAATGAGTTTCGGTTTCACCCCTCACACACACACTATTTCAACGTCATCCTCAGAGGAGGAAGGGGAATTTGAAGCCCTCCTCCCTGTTTTTTGACACAGCTGTGACACCCCCTGAGAGATTCACAATGGCAGGGGGCAGAGATTTGACTGATCAACATCTGTACCACCAAAGCCGGTGGCTGCAGTGCCCTCGCTGGGGTGCTGAGCCCTGTCCCAGCAGGGACCACAGCTGGGACATGATGCCAGTGGCTGCCAGCACAGGATCATGGTTCCTTGCCATTAGAATATTGCCTGAGCTGCTGTTTCCCCCACCGTGGCACAGAGCCAAGGAGCACAGAGGAGGAGTAATAAATCTACCCACTGAACTGGAGCTGACTTGGGAATTGGAAAGGAGAAAAACCCAACAGGAGTGAGTGTGGTCTCAGTCTCTGAGACAGATGGTCTGTCAGAGTCATAAAAAAAGTGGTGCAGAACTTGTGGGTGGACCAGGAGGCCGTAATTATGGCCCTTCAGTGGGTGAGAGCACAGCAGCTTCCAGCCATCACCTGCTGATCCCTGGGAAGGCTGGACTCCTCTCTCTAAGTGGGAGAGGATGGTGATTTAAGGCAGGTATGTAGGATTTTTTAACTCAGCAGATGGGCTGAATCCATCGGAAACGCCCATGGTTTGTGCTGGCACACGTCTGTGGCCACTGTGCTGGTGAGGGCGAGGGTGGCTCCAGGAGCTCCAGGTGGGAGCTGGAAGCTGACAGGCTGCAGTTTACAAACCAGCAGAGAATAAACCATTTTGCTAGAGCATTAGAGACCAGTGAGATGGCCTTGAAAGCCTGAGCCTGTATTGGTTCTGCATCCCTTGCCCTGGTACAGGCTATTCCCTCCAGCAGATATGCCAGAATGAAGGTTAGGGAAACATCATCAAAACACAGAAATTAGACATCTCACAGGCAAACATGTTACAGACCTCCTTTCACTGAAGCCAACGGCCTTGTTTGGGAAAAAATGGAGTTTAACCTTAAAACACGTGGCTGAGCTGAAAGTTGCAGGCCCCTGATTTTGCAGCAGGGCAGAGACAAGTGTGCACATGGGCATATACCTGCACACACCTGGACAAGCTTAATGAATGATGAGTTACACTGCTGGCCTTTCCACAGAGAAATTGATGTCTGCAGGTTCAGAGAATAACTTTTAGCCCAGGTGACTGCCGTATGCCAGACCCCAGCCTTGGGACAGATTTGTGCTGCGTAGACCCCACCCAGCCTTCCCTGTGGACACTGAGCTCATCCATGAAAGTCACCACTGCAAATCTCAGCAGCGTTTGGTGTTGCTCTCAAGACATCACGAGTGCTTTGTGGGATGTTTGTCAGAGAGAGGCTGGTGCTTTCCTAACGACGTGAATTGTTCGCCGGAAGACACAGAAACAGCTGGAGAAGCCAAGGAAGCATCATATAACCTGGGGGGAATTTTAAGTTTTCCATGGCAGACTCTAAACCCCAGAGCTCTGTGAATCCCATTGGGGGTGGCTGGGGGATGAACACGCTGAGGTTTGTGAACAGAATACTCAGTGAAAGCCAGAGACCATTCCTGCTTTGGAAACGTTCTTGGAATGGGACAAACCCGGCTCTGATCTACAGTGCAGATCTGGCAAGGACGGTGTGAGTTTCCCTCCAGTCAGGGCAGTGCAGGCAGACGGATGAGGGTTGCTCAGAGCCTTGGAGCCCAAACAGCACCGCACACCTGGACCTTGGCCAGGGATCTGCCTGCTGTGGGAGTCCAAGGCTGGTGTCCAACAGCTTTTATGTTTCCAGACAGCTTGGCATGGGCTTGCAGGGCCATTTGCTGACACTGAGAATGCTCATCAGCCTGACCTGTCAAGACTGTGCTTGGGCTGAGAAAAGCTCTGAGCTCTGCTCTGCCAATCCTGACCCGCTACACACCGATCCCAGCACAGTTCCTGCAGAAGCTCTCAGATGCTTCACATCCTGTGTTTTATCACGCTCCCCTGCCTAATTGCAGGCAGCAGTGTTTGCGGTTTGCTGGGCTCTGGAAGCCTGAGGAGGATTCACCCTGGTTGTGTGTCACATCTGGAGAGGCCAGGACTCCTGTGCCACCATCCCGGGGACACAGGGACACACAGCCCCTGAGCAGTGCCTGCACCGGCGACGAAACGCTGGAGTGATCAACTTTGTAAGAGCTAAAGAAATAAAGTTTTACTACAGAGAATGACTCGGTTTTACAGCGCCTATAAAAGCCTGTGAGGTGTTTGTGAGGGGTCGGATAATCCTGCCTCCGCCTGGACCCATAAATTCAATAAAAGGCTGCTGCTTCCAACTGGGTCACTGTGGCCTCATTACAAAAGTCCTCAAGGTGCCAGTTCTCATGAATAAACAATTGTTTTGCGGATAAAACAAATCAACATATTAAACACCCTTTATAGCTTAAAAAGTTCCAAGTGTTATGCAAATGGACCTGTTAAATGAAGAATATTACTAGGTAAAATAATTATGCAGAGCAGTTTCCCCTCTGCATAAGGTGCCAAAAATTATCTCAGTGATGCCAATTATCTGCTTGTTAGCACTGACATTATCATAGTCATTACACAGAGCTGGTGCAGTTTATGTAAGATCTACACTGTGTTCTATTGTCATTTTTTCCTCTATTTACAACTCTGTATAATAAATGTCATTTTTCAAATGTTAAGGTATTTGGTATTTAATCTATCATTAAGGTTCTGAATATGTCTAGCCCCTAATAGGAAGGCTGGTTTTAACACCCTGTGGTACTAAAAATAAAAATAAAAGGGGAAAAAAGGAGAGGGAAAACTCTTATCAGCTCCGGTGGGGAAGATGTGGGAGTGAAGGAGTTCAGCTGTTGCAGTGGCAGGGAAAGAGGGAGGGCTTCCCCACTGGGTCCATATTTGCTGCTGTTGGGGTGAATTCTGATGCTCCAGTGCAGAGGGGAGGAAGGTGACAGCCCCAGACTGGCATCTCTCCAAGATTCCCAGGACCATCTGGAGAAGGTTTTGGAGTGACCTAATTGTGGCCTTCCAGTACCTGGAGGGAGTCTACAATAAAGGTGGTGAGAGACTATTTACAAGGGTCTGGAGGGACAGAACAAGGGGGAATGGCTTCCCACTGCCAGAGGGCAGGGTTAGGTGGGATACTGGGAAGAAATTGTTCTCTGTGAGGGTGGTGAGGCCCTGGCACAGGTTGCCCAGAGCAGCTGTGGATGCCCCATCCCTGGAAGTGTTCCAGGGCAGGCTGGACAGGGCTTGGAGCAACCTGGTCTAGTGGAAGGTGTCCCTGCCCATGGCAGGGGGTTGGAAGGAGATGGGCTTTAAAGTCTCTTCCAACACAAGCCAGTCTGTGATTTCATGATTCAACGATAAACTAACTTCAATGTGTGTCACATTATTTATGGTAATTCTCACTCTCACGTTGAAATAACACCAACCTGGCAGTGTCATGCCAGGTAGAAACCATATCCCAAACTGGGCTTTCATGAGGCAGTTCCATCCTGGAGCTCCCCTGAGGAAGGATTGGAAAGGCAGTAAAAGGAAGACTTTTCCCTTGTGATTGAAGCAAGAGGGTCCCCAGGATGGGATTTGCCCTGGCCCTTGGTCCACAGTAGGACCACAGAGGAGCTGGGAAATGCTGCTTGTGCCACCAACGTGGGACAAAAAACTTGTCCCCAAGTTTTTGAGGGAAATAAATTCACCCATCTCCTTGATTCTGAGGGCTTTTGAAATGTGCTAGAAACATCTCTTACTTATTCTGAAATTACTGATAACTGCCTCTGCAACAGGTTATGAGCCATCCTCTCATTATGTATTATAGCCACAGTGTTCCAATGAATCATTAATTAATTATCCTCGACTCTCTAGCATGAAAAATTGATGTCTAGAGAAAACAAACAGAAAAGGAGAAACTGAACACAGGCACAAACAGGTGAGAGAAAAGGAGTCCAAATAGAGAACAGGTGAGGGGGGGGATCAGGAGGGAGCTGGGAAGGAGAAGAGGCTGAGAGAGGAAGGCAGAGAGGAGGAAGGGAGGGTGGGGAAGTGCAACAGCAGGATTCCCCCAGCTCCTCTGCATTCCTGCAGCAATTAAAGTACCTGTTCTTAAAAAAAAATAAAAATAATTACACTCTAATTACTTTGACACAAGACATGAAGCAGATTGTTATCAGAGTGAGATAAACAGCAACTTCAAAGCCGTTTTGCTCTGGGAAGTCATTTACATGAGACCATCACGTGAGTCGTGCCTGGAGGGGCTCCAGAATTCACTCCTGCTTTGCTCCCAGTCCATGTGGTGGAGTTGGGATGGCAACGTGGTCACCCATGGGAATGGGCTCCTCTGACCCCTCAGACTGTGCTCACTGGTTCATCCCTGGCCCCATTCCCCTCGGGATGTGCCCTGCCAGGTGTGGCTGCTCACAAGTGCTGCAAGTGTGCTGGGGGCTTCCTCCAGTCCCCATGTGGCCGCCAGGAAGGCACAGTACCTGTGAGCAGGAGGTCTCCTTCTTCACTCAAAAGGGCTGACAGGGTGTAGCTTATTCCTGAAAGTCTGAGTATTGCAGACATTTCTTGATTAAAACAGAGAGAAGGAATGATGTCAGTCACACAGCTCTGTGACTGCCCCCCCACACTGTGAGATGACCCACCTCGGGGCAGTAGGAAGACATAGGGCCCTCCCAGGGTGCCCTCACCAGCATTTGGAGGTGACTTTTCTTTGACACCCCACAAACAGACTCCCCAGGGAAGTGGTGGAGTCACCATCCTTGGCAGTGTTTGAATAGTGAGTAGTCTTGACCCTTCACAATACAGTTTAGTGGACATGGGGATATTGGTTGGACATGATGATCTTGAAGGTCTTTTCCAACCTCAGTGATTCTGTGACTGTATGGAAAAGTATTTCTACCCCACCATGCTGGGACAGGACCAAGACAGGAGCTTTGCCTCAGGGGGAAGCAGCTGGTTTCCCTCTCCAGACAGTTTGGAATGGTGTGATGGGTCTTGTCTGTCAGTGACACCCTCATTCTTCCACCCTGTGAACACAGTGTGGCTGATGAGGATGATGATGCCCTAATGTTCATCCCTCCATCTGTCCAAGGAAGGAGGGTGACAGGAGCTCACCTGCCTGCCAGCACCGTGCTCCAGAGAGCCAGTGGCTCCTGGGAGGGGAATCAGCACAGACCCCCGACTGCCCGCCTGCTGCTTCCCCAGAGTCCTCACAGGGCTCTTGTTTTTATTACCTTTTCTTTGGTCTTTGAGAGGGAAATCACACGTCCCTTCAGAAGTGTCCCCTTGTAAAGGAGGGGGGTGCTCAGAAATGCACAAACCTCTGAAGTCTAAACGCCTTGAGATTGTTCTGCCATTGCAGCTTTGATACAAAGGAAAGTCTGATGGAAATGTCAAAATATTTGATATTTTACAGCAAAAAGAAAACAGTTCTCCTAATGGAAACTCCGCTTCCTTATGCCTTGGCGCCACTTGTTTGATCATTGAAGGGCAAGAAAATAAATGTTTCCTCGTAGCTGTGGATTTCAAATTGCAATGTAAAATCCAAGCAAATATACCCTGACCTGGAGAGCGGTGAGGGGGGAGTTTAACTCCGCACTGGCTGTGGTAAATCATGGTCCAACTGCTCCCAATGCTGTCTGTGGCACAGCATTGCTGCTGAAGGCAGGTGGCACAGACAGGCACCTTGGTGCCACTGGTTAGTGGTCCTGGATGGTGACAGTGACCTCGGAGAGCACAGTTTAAAATACTGAATCCAGACTCAAATGATGCTCTAAAGCCAGTGAGCAGAGCGGGTTCTGTCGGAGGGACAGAAGGACACGCAGCCCCCCACGTCCTCCCCACTGCCAGGCAGGGCTGGGTGGGCACATGGCCCCGACAGCAACCTGCTGCCTCCTCGTGGACCCGGATTTCATTAAATAAACAAACTGGAGCGGTTCCACCAGATTTACGAACACTTCCTCTCCTCTCACTCCTGCAACCCGACGCAGATTTACAGCTCTGCATTAACCTTGTGAGCACTCGTAAAGTTGGCTAAGATAATGTTGGCAGGAGGGAGAAGGGTTTTATGGGTAAGTAATAATTACAAAATGCAGAAGGACTCTGGGAATCTGTTTATTAATTGTGAGTACTCAGTCAGCAGCTACACTGTGCACCTCATCCCTGCTTTGTGGAGCACTTGCCTGCATGTCTCCTCCTCAGATCAATTGTTCTCCCTTGTTTTCCCTTTTTTTCTTTCCCTGTGAAAGGATTCTGCTCCTGTTCCAGCAGAATGTGGTGTGTTTTAAACAGTTTACAGCGAGGGCAGGTCCTGTGGTTGGGCAGCACCCGACAATCACAGGCAGCAGAGCCTGAGGGTGCTGCCAGTGCATTCCTCCATCCTGGGGCATCCCCGGGGCATCCCCAGGCATGTCACAGGGCAGGGGTCCCGGGGAGCCCCCTCTCTCCTTGCACTGGACAGGAGCTGCGTTTGCAATGAGTTGTCAATTAGGGGACAGGACTTTTCCTGCCCTCTCCGCATGCAGAGCAGGTCACCAGCACATCCCAAATCCCCCTTTGCTGCGACTTCCTATGATTTGAAACTCAAACAAGGCACATGAATAATGTAACGCGCTCCTTCTTCTCTTTTTGCCTTCAAATCCTCAGAGGGTGAGTGAAGCTTCTTGTCTGCCTCATTAGTGGCTGTTGAGCCATTTGATTTCTGTAACAATGAGCGCGCTCGCCAGAATTTTCATACCCATTTGCGTCATGAAGTCAACACAGAATTTTTTGAATTCACATAAAAAATTAATGGTGTAATCTGCATCCGTCTATGTGGCAGTGGAGGCTCCTCTCCCTGCTCCTCCCTACACAAGGGCAAGGAACAGGAGAGAGCTGCTGCCCAAGACATGGCCATCACAGAGCCCACTGAAGGGACGAGGACACAGAGCAGCACAGCCACGAGGGGACAGCACAGCGTGGGCTCCTTCAGGGTCCCACAGGGATGGGACTGATCACAGTCATGGTGGGATGGGACATGACTCACCATAGAGCAGGGAAATGGGAGTTTTCAGCCACGCAGGGCATGAGGTGTTGCCCGTGGTTATGGTGTATTTGAGTGCTGGAGCACCAGCCGAATCACACGTAGGCATCCAGGTGTGCTCACCTTGGCTGCAGCATCCCATCCAGGGGCTCTGCTGGGAGAGCACACGCCTTGCCCTGGGCTTCGGCTCCTCCCTCTCTGGGGGGCTGAGACCAGCAAATAAAATAACATATATTTCATATAGAGAAGAGGAGCTGCTACGGTTTGGTCCTGCTTTTCCAGGGTTGCTCGGGAAGTTTAATTAGAATTAATTTAAGGTGTGAATTTGTAGTGAATTAGCTAAACCTCGTTAAATGTCCTCCTCTGGTGAAAACTTTATTTAGCATTAAAGCGAGTGGAATTTAATGTGAATTAATTAAGCCCCATCCCATTTGCACTGCAGTTTAATTCAGATTCTTGTTCTGAGCACCCACACCTTGGTAACACCTGGGAGCTGGGTGTGGTAGGGCCAGTGGTGCCAACAAATACACTGTAATTGATACATCACCCCAGAAACCCATTGGTCAAGGCACAAATTGTTATTCTCAGGAATACGAATTCCCTTCAGACCAAATCCCGGCCCTTTGGGCCCTGTCCTCGATGGGATGAGACATTCCTGCATAGTCACTGCCACTGCTCATATCTTAGAAGGATTTGTCTGAAACAATCTCAGTGGCTCTCAGAGCATCCAGGCTCACGGTGCCAAGGGTAGGACAGGGATCAGCACTGCCTGATGTCGGAGCAAAGGGATTATCCGTGGGAGATGGATGGGGAGAGACTGATAACAAACCTGCAATGAAATCAGTGCCTCCGATGGTATCGCAGGTGGAGAGGCAGAGACTGTGCAGCTGCTGGGATGATCAGAACATGCACTGGTGCAGCTTCTGCAGTCACTTGTCTTTGTTTGCTTAGCTGTTATTGTTTTATTTTATTTTATTTTATTTTATTTTATATTTTTACTTTACATCATTTTATTTTATTTATTTTAATTTAATTTATGTTGTTTTATTCTATTTTTCTCTGTTTTAACAGACATTTAAATTGGCCACAGGTCTCATTTCTGTTATTCACTGTTTGCTGTGAAAGACGAGGAAGGAGTTTTTAATGACCCGAACGGGGACTCCTCTCCTGACTCTGCTCTCTCCCATCAGCCTCCCCAGCAGCCGAGCCCTGAGCCGAGAGCTGCCACCACATCTCATTTCCATCCTCCAATGCCATCGACTCCTTCACTGCTGCCCGCAGTGCCACTGCCTGTCACCCACAGGGATGTGAGCCCTGCGCTCTGTTCAACCCAAGGATCCAGGTCATTCCCTCAGGGCGCAGTGGAAAATGAAATGTCTGTTCAGCTCCCAAACCCTGAGCTCGAGATCCAGCTCCGCTCCCGGGTCAATCCACCCAGCTTCGCTGCTTCCCAGGGGAGCGGGGTTGTGCTTCACACCTGCCAGTCTATCCCAGTCTGTCCCACTGGGAGGATTTAGGCTTATACAGACAGACTGGAACCAGCACTGGGATGAGCAAACCCCCACATATCAAAGCCCCTCTGCCCTCCCTTGGCACTGCCGTCCCTACTCTCCCAGGACATGGATGAGCCTGGTGGGTTTCCCACAGGGAGCCCTCGGTGTGATGCCAGAAACACAAACCCAGCATTTCCCTCCTCCTGTCCAGCTACAGGTTGTGTTACACCTGTAAAGAGGATAACTTAAAAAATCATATAAACAAAAGACTTAATTTCACAGAAGAAAGATGCACTTTGGGTCTGGCACAGTTGGATTATCAGTGCCACTATATTTTCACTGTAAAATGCTTTTGATGTGGTAGCGGCATCTGAGTTTGTCACTGGGGGTCACTGGGGATCATTCCTGTTTTCTGTGTGTTTTACCAACCCATATTTCCCATTTATGACATATAAAGCTTTGGATATCACCAGAGAAAATACTGTAGCAAAACCCTAATAAATTACTACAGGCATAAGCAAACTCCAGTAATTTATGGAGGGTTTTGACTTTAATAATGTTTTGTCTTTGATTTGGCCCTAATTATAAATCATTTGTAAGGACAGTTTAAAATATAAGCAAATCTTACATGGCATTCTTATTATCTACTTAATATCTCAGCCCCAAAGATTTACTGGATTGCATTCTGGGAATTAAGCAAACTAGGAAAATAAGTAAGAAAGAAACAAAGAAAAATTATAGTTTTGTCATAAAACTTTGATTGATCAATGATTATTGTAAAACTCTGGTAACTATGCAGATGCCAACATAAATCTGTAACAGAACGGGATTTATTAGAGAAAATACTATATTTTCCACTATTTTGACTATAGTGTTAATATGGGTCTGGCAGATTTACTGTGGTTTTAGCTTAATTAACTCTATTTGACTGTATATACCCTTATAATGCATGTATCCCAAGGTGCAGCTGCTGCAGATCCGCTTTTTCCCTTCAATTGTAGTTTAAGGGATATTTAAACCTCCTTATGGCTCTCAGGCTTGGTTGCGCTGCAGCATCACTGGGCACGTCCTTGTGTTTAATCTCACTGATAAAGCAGGGAAACAACTGCATCAGTCTGATGTGCAGATGCACCATTTCCCTGGGAATAGGTTTCTCCTTGGAGTTCGCTGCAGGTGCTGGTCCAGTGGCCCCTCCAGACACTCTTTTGGGGGGCTGCAGGTGAGGGCTTTCCCATGGCAATGCTAGAATTGCTTTTTATACCCCGAGATAAGCTGATATTGCCTCTCAGAGGGTAGGACCAGAGAGTTTCCATGTAGCTCTGCTCTCCCGCTATGGGATAGCGGATTTGGGCATCTCCATCCCTCCCACGGTGTGATAACGGATTTGGGCATCTCCGTCCCTCCCATAGCCCATTTGCAGCAGCTCTGTCCGTCACTGTCTCCCAGGGCTGCACTGAAAGGTAAAACTGGCAGCCAAGTTTCAGGGCTGTGTTTCTGAGCTCAGTTACCAGGATCTCACTGCTGGGGAGATCCTGGGGCCCAAACCCAGGAGGTGCCACCCACATGACGCTGGTCTCAGCACACACCACCCATCTGAGCAGAGCCCACCCCAGCCCCCAGGCACTGACTGGAGATCACTCCAGGTCACCAAAGGTGCCAAAAACTGGGATAAACCCACATATCCATCAATTACTGATGTGTGTTAGCTGTAGGTGCCATGTCCATCGGTGCCTTGGGTGAAGAGAGCCAACAGCTCCTGAACACAAACCTGTGGCAACGGGGGCCACGTGCAACTGGGTTCCAGAGGGACCCCAAACAAGGGGGTGGTAAAGTGTTTCCATCAGCAATGTAGAATCCCCGCTTTTCTTTAGTTTCTTTCCCTGTGCAAGCCCACAGCCCCCTCCCCGCCAGCCCGTGCCGGCTCCGACGCTGTGAAATCGGGTTTTGTTCCGTCCCTGCTGCCTCTCCGGGTGCTGGTGCCTGTTTTGCCTCACCATGAAATTATCAGACTGCCCTTAAATACACTCCTGCAAATGAGGACACCGGAAAAAATGCAATAATTGTGACAGTAACTCACTAGGCCAAGCCTGACATGTCTCTAATTGCCTGCTAAAATTGTCTCTGTCTCCTAAAGTGCAAATTATCACCCGAAATGACAAGAATAATGAATGAGTAACTCTGATGTAATGCAACAATTAGCCCTTAAAGACACTGTCTAATATGCTAATTCTGAACACCCACTCCTTGTTATTAAGTGGTTGATAATTATTTAATTATCTATCTGCCAGGATGATTTACTTGGTTTATTTAGCTGCAGATGCAGGGCAGGAGCTCTCAGGTTTGGGGTCAGGAGGAGGCACCCCCATCGCCGGCCGGAGCTCCTGCTCCGCGCACCGCATCCGCCTGCCCGCCTGTCTCCTCTAATCAGCAGTGTCAGCCCCAGCAACAGCAAACAACTGGGCTGTGCCGGTGTGCCGAGAGTCCCTGCTGCTCACAGGTCAGGGAGGTGTCAGCCGAGCTCTTCAGTGAGAAATTGCTATTTCTGCTTTTATTCTGTGCTGTCAGAGCCGTCCTGCGCTGACGGCTGAACCTCCAGCGGCCGCCCCGGCGCCGCTCGCCCCGTGCGTTGTTTTCTGGAAATTCTGCAATGATGTTTTTGAAGGTGAGGAAGCATCTTCATGCCGGAGGTGCCTGCCAGCACCAAAGAGCCCTTGCTGCTGAACGGCAGGGCAAGGGAAGGCGATAGGAGCAGCAGGCATCCTCTTGCCGTGCTCCTATCACCCAGAAAACAATCCATCAGGGAGAGCAGGCTGTGCTGAGAGATCCTGCTTCACACAACCCCTTGGAAAAACGAGAGGAACGAGATGGTATTTAAGGTCCCTTCCAACCCAAACCATTTAGGAGTTCTATGAAAATTTACTGACCTGGTCCAAGTGGTCTGACTTGGAGCTCAGGAGGGGGACCATGGTGATGTTGTGGTGACAGAAGGCTTGGGCTGTGTGACACCTGGGAGAGAAATGGAAGTTAGTGTGGGCTGTGCTTGTGGAGACATGCTCCGGCCTTAACTAAAGGCAAACAGGACGAGGAAAGCCAGAGACTTTCCATCAGAGGCTCAATTCCTTCTTTGTTCAACAAATTCTTCTGAAAAATTCCAATTAAGCACAACCTTTGCAAAAAAGAACAACTTCTGTGAGGTGTAAATAAATCCTTTCTTGCCCTGAACACTGCCTGAGGGACCACGCTGTCTGTGAATTAACACTCTCCAGCAGTCAGAGGCTTTTTTAATTAGCAGATATCCCGAATCCTGCCCAGATATATGTCCCACATCCCTTTCGTGTATGACTAATGCCAGAGACATACCACAGCTTTGTTTATGGCAGCTGTTCTGTTCTCCTGGCCTGGCTTTTCTTTGTCCTGGGTGATTAAAACACGGGGTTTATACCTAAAAAGCTGTGGCTGTCCCTGAGTGCTGGGCAGCAGTCCTTGGTCGGTGACATTCCGGGGACACAAGGCAAGGGGTCGTGTCCTGGGTTTTGGCACTGCCACATCTGAGTGTGGTGCAGTGCCACGCACCCCCAGTGCTTTGGAGAGTGGGTTTTTGATGGGCACTGAAAGTGTGTTTTCCTACAGAACAAATCCCTCTTTGGCCTCAGAAGAGGAGTGATGGACACAGGGGGAGGAGGGTGAGCACGAGAGCTGGTTCCTGTGCCAGGTCAGCACCCCCAGCAAAGTCCCCTGTGCTCTGTGCCCAGCAGCAATTAGCACAGTGTTATTGATGATGCTGGATGCTCCACCCTGCTATAATGAAGAGGAATTCTGTTTCTTGGTGTCTGTGGTGAATTTAGTTGACTTTGGAGATTTTTTTAATGCAGTAATAACTCCACACTCCCTCTTCCAGCGTGAAGCCAGGGAGCTGTTCATTATCCGGATTCTGTCTAGAAAGGACTTTTTATCATCAGATTCCCAGGACAGGAGCAGAATTTAATCTTCCAACTGCAGCTGAGCCAAAGAGCAAAGCCACCTCAAGGTCACCTGGCCCGAGGGGTGGCTGGGAGGCATTGAGGGGACCCACCAAAGTGATGGGGTCATGGCAGCACCAGGATGGTGCCAGCCCTGGCATGGGACAATCCTTGCTGCCCTCCCCACTGCCATTAACATGACTCTCACTTCAAAAAAAATACAGAGCAGGGGAAAGGCAGGAGATGTGGGCTGTGTGCTGTGCTGGGAGCAAGGCAGTGCCCAGCTGGGGGTCTCTGGGGAAGGGGAGAGGGGCTGCATAGCAGGGTGGGCAGAGAGCCCTCCTTCCCTTCCTCCCTCCCTCTGTGGCTGCTGCAGGATCCTGTCAGGTGCTGTGCAGGGGGGCAGAAGCTATGCAGAGGTGCCAGATGCCATGCACAGGTGCCAGCCACCATGCAGACATACCAGATGCTGAGCAGGGGTGCCAGTTGCCATGCACAGGTGCCAGCTGCTGTGCAGGGGTGACCACCGCTGCATCCCCCAGCCTTGGCACTGGTCCGAGCTGGTACTGTCCGCAGCAGGGGAGCAGCTTGAAGGGATGAAGGATGCTCCCAACAAATGCTGGGTTTCCCTCCCTTGCAGGGAACCAGTGGCTGCAGCCCTCCCCCTGCCAGGCACTGGGTTCCGAGTTCCTTCTCCCTCCACACCTGCAGTCACAGGTTTTCCTAAAATCCCTCTGCTGAGGAGCAGGAGGGAACCTGGGCTCTGCCACTGCCTTGGCTAATTCTTAATTGTTCTTAACAGTAATTCTCCTTTCTTCTTTAGAGAAGACTTCTTTCCCCCTCCCCTTTTCCTGTGAGCCCCATGATGCATTGAGTTAAATTTCAACTAAAATATGTCCAAAAACTCTGACAGACCCCAGAGGCCCCCGCACCCAGCTCCAACTCTGCTCAAAGAAGTAGCAATTAAGACCTGGACAGTTTGTTTTTTCCTTCTAAACAAAGAATTAATGATGCATGAGAACCTGGGGGAAAATTGCTCATGATTTATGACGACACTTCTAGGTGAGGGTAGGAAGTTTTGTAAAGCGAGGGAAGGACTGGAAAAGTAAACACTGCCAGCAGCTGCCTGCGTGGCTGTGCTGACAATTTCAAATCTACTCCATCCCATTAACCCACCTAAAATAACTGTGATGGTAATAACCCTTCAGATACAAACGCTTGTGCAGACAAAGGTGTTATTAAGTTAAATTACCCTAAAAGTGTCGGATTGACAGGAAGGTTCAGTCAGTGGTTTGGCATCGAGGGCCTTGGTGATGTGAGTAAACAGTCGCTCAGGCTTTGTTCCAGCTTTGCAAGGTTCGGGAATGGGATTTGAGGTTTCCTCTGCCAGTATTGAGCACAGTGTGTTCTGGAGAGGGCTGGAGATGATGCCCTGAGATGTTCCCAGGGAGTCCTGACGGTCTCCAGCAGCCCCTGAGCACCTCAGCCCGTGTCCTGGGATCCCACTGGCTGTGTTGCAGAAAGACATGCTGGGGATCCCAGCCTGACCTCTGGATGTGCTTCCTTTGATAATTCCCTCAAGAACACAGAAGCTGAGGCTTGGAAAAGTGCTGGTTCCCTTGGAGCACTGGCATTTCCATGGGGGTTACCTCCACAGCCCCCACAGCCCCACAGGGTGACCAGGACCTCAGTGGCCACATCCAAGGCGAGTCCATCTGTCTGTCTGGGGGTGCAGGATGTAGCTCACCCCCAAGAATCCCTCAGGCAGCTCCTTCCCCAGCAGCCCTCATCAGGAAAGCCTGAGTTACTCGGCCTCCTTTGCACCTTCCTGAGGAGCCTTAATTAAAGTTCCTGCACTTGCTTTTATTATCCAACACGCTCTGCTCGGCTCCACTGCTCCACTGAGAGCCCTCAGCTCTGGTGTCAAGTGGAGGAGGGAGCATAATTTAAGAGAGAAGCCAGAGCATTCCTGTCCCCGAGATGTCCCGTCCTCCCTGGTGCAGATTCTGACTCCTGTTCCACACTCTGCAGCAAGATAAGCCATAATTAATAATTAATACCATTATTTAATCCCTTACATTCCTAGAGATCAGCTTGTCCCGAGGATCCCCCGGCTCAAGCCATTCCTGAGGATGGACAGGGAGGGCTCTGGCCGTGGTGCAGAGGCTCCTGCTACATCCTTGGTGGAGACTCTGAGGACCTTGGGTGGGAGCAAGGTAGAAAAATTGGGAGTGATGCTCATGCTCCTGCCCCCAGCCATGTGGGTCAGAAAGGAAGAGACATTCCAAGGACCTGTCACTGCCAAAAGCTGCTGGTGTCGATCTACAGAGGCCAAAATTCATGGCAGGGGCTAAAATGGGATTGACAGGAATGGGTGGAAATGTGGATATTTTAGGGGTGTGATGGGGTGTTTCCTTGGGCTTTGTCATCTGATGATAGATCTGGGACCCACCCTGCAAAATGGGGTGGAGATCCCCCTCTGTGCTGGGACAGCCAGCGGAATGTCAGCGAGAAGGGCTTCCAGCCTCGGCTTCCTTCTCTACCACACTTTCCTGGAAAATTAGACCATGTCTGTGGTTACAGACCATGGTAAGTTTAGAGAATTTTAAAGCATTCCCACATCCCTCCAGTTTTTGGTTAAGGAGGAGCATTCCTGGCACAGGACCCTGCACAGAGGCTGTCGGCCCCAGAGCATGCAGGCATTCCCATCCTTCCCAGAGCCACAGGGAATTCTGCACACTCCTCCCTTCAGGAGGAACTCCAACAGGTGATCATTTCCTCACACACTCTAATTTTTCTCTTTTTTTTGGATGTTTTTCCCAACCCAGAGGTACCTTTGAAATCTCCCAACGTCAACTGGAATCAGCTCTGGCTTCTGCCTGGGCTAATAAATTAGAAATGCCACATTCTCCCAAACTGCATTATTACCGTTTATAATTTTGATTGTTCATTTGCATACGAAAATGAGTCCTGTGACATGCATGAATTTTATTTTATTCTTGGACTAATTATAAACAAGAATGCCACATTATTTACATAACTAATTATTGTTCCTTCTGTTCTCCCATTTTGAAATCACAGGCCCATTCTCTGCCGGTTAACGATGCAAATGAACAATCAGAGAACATTTCCAAACTTTCTGAATTTGTCCTATTTGCATCAAATACAAATTCCTTTGAATGGGAGATAATATGCTTTTCCATTTTAATGGACGTAAATTAGGCTGATCTTAATTTATAGTTTATTTGAATGAATAATTCCTGCCTACCTGAGCGTATTTTTTTCAGAGGCCAATCGTAGATGTTTGTTAACCCATAAATCTGCTTTTTGCTGGAAACAAAGGAAATTTTTGTCCTAAAAAGTGATTTTATGCCTTTGTTTTGAAGCAGATACTCTCATTTCGCTGGCTACCTGTTTGCCTCAGACCTGTGCTCACCTGGGAGCTCCTGCCCGGGAGGGTGATGGGGCGGTGCTGGCACCAGCATTGGGCTGCCAGCCCACCCACCCTGTGCACACCAGGAGAGCCAGCTAATTGGCTGTAATGGGATTAGGAACTTAATACTTTCAATTGGAATGAGGATTTAATAAACTCTAATGTGAACGTGGGGGAAAAAAAGCCCAGCACAGCTTCCAACGCCTCCTGGTGCTGGAAGGGACGAGACGCCGTGACCAGATCAGCAAACCCTGAGTGTTACTCTGGCAAAGTTTAATCACACAGGCCAGACATAAAAGGGACGGTGTTGGAAGAGGGGTTTAGGCACACAGGGGTTGGAGCACCAAGTGAACAGTAGGAGCAGAGCCAGTAGGGCTGGCATAGAATCACAGAATCACTAAGTTGGAAAAGATTATCGAGTCAAACTGTCAACCCAGCATCACCACCATGTTCACCACTAAACCGTGTCCTCAAGTGCCACATGCACATGTTTTTTGAACACTTCCAGGGATGATGACCCCACCACTGCCCTGGGAAGCCTGACAGGAAATAATTTCTTCTGTATAGGTGGATATGTGCCCCCCTCACTGCCAGTCTCCAACCCAGCCACCTCCCCCTGCCTGGTGTGAGGGCAGCCCTCAGGCTGTGCCCCGAGGCAGCTGGATCATGGGGCACCTCTTTAAAACAGCCTCTAAATAGATGAGTTTCTTCAAAAAATATCTCCATGAATGTATCTATCTGATAATCATTGAATCAGTTCCCAAGGAGCCGTTATGTTCTATGTGGTAGAAAATATGAATTTTAAACTAGATCCTAAATACAGCTTTTATGGGATGCAGCGTCACAGCTCACAAAGAGCCGTCACAGTCCAGTGGGTGGATAATGCACAGCTGAAAAAATTGTCTCAATTCTCACACACTTACAGAAGTGATAAATCTTGGGAAGCCACTGTCAGCAGCCCCCATTCTGAGCTGACAGCAGGGCTGGAGCCCAGCCCTGGTGTCCTGAGCATCCTGCAGGATGGAGACGATGTTCCTGTCAGGCTCTGGAGCCCCACACCGTGGGGCTGGGTAAATGGGGCTGAAGCTTTCCCACAGTGCTGGGAGGGCACCTAGGAACAGGTCTCGGTGCCTGCAAACTCTGCAAAGTCATCAGTGAGCTGCAAAGTGACTTGTACTCCCGCACAGACATGTGTGTATTTATAATTTACATGTTGTTTTGCATATTAATTCAAATAACAATAAAAAAATTTCTGTGGGAATATGGGAAAAAAAGTGCTTAGAAGTTCTTCCTTATCCCAGCAAGTTGTCACTTCCACACAAGAACTTTCTGCCAAGGCAAATTTTATTTTATTGAGCTCAATTTTTTAAATGTTTCATGTGCAACATCAGACCAGAACAGGCCAGGGAGGAAGAACCTCCCTGTGAGGGTGGTGAGGCCCTGGCACAGCTTGCCCAGAGCAGCTGTGGCTGCCCCATCCCTGGAAGTGTTCCAGGGCAGGTTGGACAGGGCTTGGAGCAACGTGGTCTAGTGGAAGGTGTCCCTGCCCATGGCAGGGGGTGGAACAAGATGAACTTCAAAGTCCCTTCCAACACAAGCTAGTCTGTGATTCCATGAACCCACATCCCTGGGGTGTCCCACACATGTGCTCCCAGTGCCCTGGGCTGAGCTCTGCTGCTTCTCCGCTTCCTGCACTGGGAAGAAAACAAAATGCATCGGACTGAGTTTTATTTCGTCTTTTCTCCAGCTCTGATCTCCACACGACAAGGCAAAGGAGCTGTCCTGTCGCTCCTATTTAATGTAACAGGAACCTGGAATAATTGTTCTTGGATTCTTCAGGCTGGATTCAGCTGCTATTAAAGTCAATAATTAGGTTTTGATCACCCGTAATTGGAAGTGCTGCCCGGCCAGCTGAGCTGCTCTCTGCACACCGTGCACATGGCTGGACCCCGAGGCCAGCTCTGCTGTGCAGGAATAACCCGCACCAGGAGGAATTTAAACATTCTCTGAGTCTTTACACGAAAAATCTGAAAATCTGGGGAGATGTTTTCTTCCCAGTGCGTACAAGCCCATCAGTGGCATCTCCACCTGCCCAGCAATGGCACCGCTCTCCCAAGCCAGCAGCAGGACATGGGACGATGCTGGACTGACCAGGAACGCCCAGGGCTCGGGTTTAAATGGGGTCATGGGAGTCTTGCCCCCTGTGCACAGTCCCAGCTGCAGGCAGGGCTGCCAGCCCCTGCCATGGGGCCAGGGAGCAGCTGGGTGGGTGTCCCCTGTAGCACTGCCCTGTGTTGAACCCAGGTCGGGCTGGGCTGGGCAGTGCTGCAGGTCCTTGTCCTTGTGCCACAGGTTGCATCCATGGCCCATTGTCCCAGAGAGTAGAGAAGGGCTGGACCTCATTTAGCTGGAAATTTCAATCAAATTAGTGACCTGGAGCTAGTTTTTGTTTTTACTAATGCAATTAGATAATCTAATTGTATTAATCACAATCATATTATATTGCCAATAATTAAATTCCCTTTGACACCATTGTTTCCACTTCCCTTGCTTATTAATTAGTCTGGCATTGTTAGTCCATTATGGAATGGGGAAATGACTCCTCGATGACCCCTTGGTGTTGTTGGGCAGGAGCTGCTGGGGACAGGCAGGTACAGTGGCAGGGGTACAGGCAGGGGTACAGGCAGGGGCATGGATAGGGGCAGGAGCAGGGGATTTCAGCACTCCTGTCTTCAGCAGGGTTCATGAGAACTCAAGCCCAGAGCAGCCAGTGGCCGTGGCCAGTCCTCACTGGTACAAATCTCACTGTGGGGCAGCCCAGGGGCTCTGAGCCATTGCTGGGGATCAGCTCCGACCTGCCTGGCCCTTCCACTCACCCTGAGAACGAGGCGATAACAGGCAAGGCAGGAGCAAGGATTGAGCCTTTCCCGACAGCTGCTTGTCCTTCCTGTCCTGAAAAGCCTCTTTATCCTTAATACAAAGCCCAAATTCCCTTTCTTCCCTGCAGGAGCCAGCAGTGCGTGACTTTCTTCTTCAGCTGCCTTTTGCATTTCCAAAGCCTGTCTTCTCCTCTCCCATCGGACTTTTCTTTGGCCAAACAAAAGCTGTTTCCTCTGTCTCTCCTTTCACTCCTCCATTCCAGGTTATTTCACAGGGCTCTGCTGAATTCCTCTGCACCAAACCATTTGTAAGTAAAGATATAAATACAAACGGAGAGGAAACTCTTCTGGATCTGGTGCTAATCAGCAGAGGAATGGGTTGGGAATGTGAAGGCAGCAGGCTGTTAGGAAACGACTGTAAGAGAATGAAATTTATAATTCCTAGGAGGAAAAAATGAAGAAAAGCAAAGAAAAGACCCGGACTTCTAGAAAGAGGAAATTCAGAGACTGAACAGGAATAGCATCCTTGGGAACAAAGGTGACAGAAACAGCCAGTTTCTTAAATAAATTATTTTAATACACAGAAAAAAGCCATCTCAAAATACAAGAATCACAAGATCCTTAGTGACCTCAAGTCCAGTTGCTTCCGCTGCACTTCCACAAAATCCACAGAGAATCTTCCCCCTCTCCTTTTCCGTTAGACTCCAGGCTGATTTTTTCCTAAGTTCACATCCTTCCTGGCTTCTTTGCCTGGATATTTTTGTGTCTCTCTGCAGAAGGTGGGGTACAAGGGGCAGCCCCAGCCCTGCCCCTGCACTCCTGCCTGCGGGGAGGGCGCCAGGGGGGCCAGTGCAGGCAAAGGCAGGCAGCTGCAGGCAGGGCCAGGGCCACCAGGGGACAGGAGCCACCACGGGACAAGGGCCACCATAGGACAAGGGCCAGTGGTCTCAACACCAGGACAAAGACATTGTCAGTGGAAGGGGACCTCACTTGAGAATCTGGGGAGGGGAGAGGCTCTCCCAGCAGAGGCTGGGTGAGGGGTGTTTGCTCCATGGTTGCAGCACTGTTAATTCCTAATGGGATCTGCTGTTTCTTCTGATAAGCCCTGCCAGGCTGTATCACCACTGCTGGAGTGAATTCAGCATGTCTGCTCTGCTCACGGAGTTGCCATTACTGTAATTATAATTATGTATTTCATGTGTTCCTTCAGAACCCCCTCCCGTGCCCAGGCTGTTCTGCTCAGGCCATGCTCCCCCCACCTCTCCAGTGCTTCCCAGTTTAGGGGTGGGAGGCTCACCGGGGTGTGGACATGATGGGAGGGGGTGGCTTGGAGTCCTCCGTCCCATCTTGGGACCTGTTTGAGCATTTGCTCCACACCAAAGACTCAGGGCAGTGGGAGTCAGTAAACTCCAAGTAATTTCTCCATGAATCCCTGCCCACCTCCCTGCCCCTACCCCCTGTTGGTGTTCCTGCAGGCTCCATCAGGAGCCCACGGCCAGAGCATGGGCATGGCAGGGTTCAATCCTGCCCTGCTCTCCTCATGTCTGCCCTGCCTGGACCCCAGCTCTGGCTCCACCTGCCTTGTATCCCATTTGTGATTAGAAATGGCAATTCCAGACTGGGAACTTTTAATACCGGTGCGCAGAGAAATGCCTGCAAGGCTAAATTGCTTAATTTGCATAGTCTTGGAATATTTTTGCATATCATAAAGATCCATATTTTTGCTTTGCCCTTTTCCCCTTCCTCCTCTCCCCATTGTTTCATTAGGAAATGGAAGTGCAGAGCCCGGCGGATCAGATCCATCACACGCTGCACAGGATGAGGAGCTTTGCCTAATCCTGTGCTGTTTTTCTGGAGGAGGAGGTGGTCCCTGAGTGGGGTCCCTGAAAACTGACAGCTCAGTTGCTGGGTGTATCTGCAGCTCCCCCTCTCCTTGTCCCACAGGACTTCTGTGTCCAGCCAGTTTGGGACAGCAGGAGCCTGATCCTGCTTTGGGGAACAGGGTGTTTTGCTTTCCTGGAAGGTTAGCTCTGTCTGCAGAGGTGCCACAGCCATTGCCAGTCAGCAAGAGGGAGCAGCCCCTGCCCCACACCTGCTCCCTTACCACACTATCACCATCACCCTCCTCCCTTCTCCAGGACCTGACAGCACCGGGAGTGTGCCCAGGGACACCTAGGATATGCCACCTCCCTCCTGGGCCACCAAGGCGACAGTGGGCAGTGTGGGATGGCTCCAGGACACGTCATTTTTCTAAGAACAGCTTCAGCTTTTTCAGACTAAACCAAAATGTCTGCAGCCTGCCCATGCATGCTCCCTGCTGTGCCTTCCCGCGCTCCCTGCCTGGCCTTCCTGTGCTCCCTGCCTGGCCTTCCCGTGATCCCAGGCTGGAATTACCGGCAGGAAAGGCAGCCAAACCTGGCTCAGTGTGAACCAGTAATGAGCACAGGGCTGATGGATGCTTGCTGTGCCGTCCTTCCCCAGAACAGAGGCCACAGGGAAAACAGAGCAAAGTAGGAGGAAGATCGGCTGGAATCTAATTGTGGAGGCGGGGGAGATGCAGAAGGAGAGGCGAGGATTGATAGCTGTCTGCTCTGCTGCACCTTGGAGGAATCATTAACATCTGATTAATTAGTTAAGGGCTGCTTTGCAAGTGTAAAGCTCTGCACAAGTGCAAAGGATAAATGGGATGATCCGGAGTGGTTGGAGATGGCACTCGAGGTGATGGAGACACTTCAGAGGCGAGGAGGAAGAGGAAGGCAGCGATACCAGAGGGAAGTGAAGCTGTGACTGAGAGAAACACAGCTCTGGTCTGGGCAGCACCAGGGATGCTCAGCAGGGATGGGGGTGCTGGTACCAGCCTCAGAGCCTGCACAATGCCATGGTCCCCAGAACATGGCACAGCTCTGCCAGGACTCAGAGGTGCTGTGGTGGCTTCCCCTGCTTTGCCCTCTTAGTGTTTTTTTTACTTAAAAGGCTTCTAATTACCTCCTCGGGCAGTAATGATGCTGCTGGGAGCTGTTCAGGCTGAGGTTGGCAGGCAGCATCCGAGCATCCTGTGATCCATCTCCTGCAGAACCAGCCTGCAGCAGCAGGAGGGACCCCTGGACCTCCAGTCTGTCTGGGCCCCTGGGGCTGAGCATTCTTCAGTCCTGTCTTCTTCCTTCTTCTCCTTCTCCTCCTTCTTCTTCTCCTCCTCCTCCTCCTCCTCATCCCCTGGTTCCTGCCTTTGCAGTGCTGCCTGCCAGAATTTGGGATGGAGAGGACGACTGGAAAGCCTTTTGCCCATTCTGCAACCAATATCTCTTCTATTAAATAGTCTGTACACTTAGATGCATTTTAATAAACTCTATTTAATGGCCATATATTAATTGTCTGATTAATTCTAATAAATCCTTATTTGAGATGCTTAATTTAGAGTGTGACTGATTGTCCTGTCACGGTTGGATTATAGAATTGTTGTCTGGAATTAGATACTTCAGAAGATACTGGACAAAAGCAGAAATCTGGGAACTTCTCTGATAATTGAAAATCACGTTAGCACAAGGAACACCGCCAGCAGTGGGCAGGGGAGCTGGGAGGGATGCACACATCCTAGGGGATATGGGAACAGTCTGGTTGGTCCCAGGGATCTCACTCCCCCCGGATCCCTGTGTTCCCACCCTGCCTGAACCCTAATCTCCCTTACTCACAAAGGATGTGGGCAAGGAGGCAGCAGAGCCCTGGGCAGTAGTGGGATCGTGGGGACACACCATGGGCAGGGGTGTGAGGAGCTGGGAAGGCATTTTCTAACAGCCTGGAGGACAGAGGTGCCTCATCTGATGACCAGTAAAGGCGCCAGGCCAGGTGGATTTGATACTAATTTACTTTAAAGGGGAGGTGACATCATTTAGGACCCGCTGGCTGCATTACTGAATTTGCTGGTGGCTCCTTGAGGAGCTAGGGGAGAGCAAAGGCCACCCTGTGTTTATAGTTGGTCACATTTCTAGGAAGAGCTGTCAAAGACCAATTTTCTCTCTTGCCTGTTGTTGCAGAAATGCCAGCTGAGCTGTGTGGGGAGACACACCCAGCCCTGGCTTCCATGGGACCAGCTGGGGCCAGGAATGTCCCCAGGGACCCCAGTCCTGGGTCCAAGTAGGTCCCCAGCCACCACCACGGTCAGTGCTGGACACGGGGGAGCATCAAGGGACCCTCGGGTTACAGTGGGGGCAGATGTTGACAATGAGGCTGTGGCTGCAGGAAAACCCCTGTGGCTAAGCCTGTCCCTGTGTCTGTGGCACTGTGGGGGCCTGAGGGGCTGTGGGGGTTTGGGGGACCTGCAGGGGCTTGAGGGGCTGCAGAGGGACCCTGGCCCCTCTGGGGCTGCAGCCATGCCCAGCTCAACATAGGGAAGGAGGTTGGAAACTGTATCTGGTCTGAGACAGGACAGAGACCAAACCCTCATTTTTCAGTAAATATAAATCCCCAGGGTCCAGCAGCAGAGAAGTTTCACTTCAGACATTATCAAACCCGCAGCTCCAGCACCCTATAAATTAGTCAAAAGCCAACACGGACCTTTTCAAGCAAAAGCTGAAATGCTGTGTTAAATGCCCAATCCTAAGAGCTGTGCATTGATGTTCCACTCCTTGCAAGGCTCTTTTTTGGGAAAACTGAAAAACTTGAAGCCAAGCCCTTCCCAGGAGCATCGGGATCAAACATCCTCTGAGCAGCTCAGGGAGAAATTCCTGAATCTATTTCCTTTCATGGCTATTGCTCCCCCTGTCAGTTCTGCTGTTCCACGTGCCTTCCAGGTGCCCAAACCCCACTTGCAGGGCAGTCCTTGCCCCATCCTGGTGGGACCAGCACCCTCCCAGCACGGCACACACAGCACATGATTGCTGAAGCATTTCCCACCCTGGGGAGGGAGAACAGAACCCAGCACACTCCCTATTCCTTTTTTTTTTCTTTTCCCCATACAACTTCCAGATTTCATTTCAGTGCAAGCTTCAACTTTTCGGTTGATCACAGCCCAAGTGAATTTGTAATCACGAAATTAGAAGTGAATTTGTAATCATACAATTATCCTCCTGCTAAATTAATATATTAAAATGTTCAAACAATTGTTCCACTAATTAAACAGACAGATATTAGAGAAAATGAAGGCATTTTAGTCCTGCACTCTGGAATGTGGTGACCTTTCCCCTTTCTTAGCTGCTACTCGGGCAGTGTAGAATTGATTAGATAATTGGATGGTTCATGTTCTCCTGAAATTGCCAAAGCAGAAGAGAGACAGAATCACCCCAAAGTTTGCATGGAGCCGTGGCTGTGCTAATTAGAAAGTGGGGACTTTTTCCCTCCACCTATTGTTAAAATTTGGAAATTATTGTCTATAACAATTGTCACAGTCACCCCTAACCCTAGCAGAGCTGACGAGTGTGTCCCCTCTTACCTCCACTGTGCAGGTCACTGGTGACACTACCCTGGGCACTGCTGCCCACTGTGCAAAAAACACTGTAAATCAGTGCAAATCAGTAATTTTAAGAGAAACAGTGAACTCTGAAGGGGGGGACCAGCAGGTGGAAGGGAAAACCCTATGGAAACCTTCTCATCTGCCTCTACAATGTGCATTCACACTCTATCCATCTATTTATCTATCCATCCATCTAGCCATCTCTATCTCCATCTATCTAATTATCCATCTGTCTCTCTATCAACCTATCTACCTATGTAGCTATTTTTTTTCAAAATACTAATTTTTTTACCCCCTTTCCATTTCATTCAACTGTATTTTGTCTGATACTATGAAGTTCTGAGAGAGAGCTGTGACCTTTTTGCACGGATGCCGCCCACCACGGATCCTGCCCGCTGTGAATGTTCCCATCAGCAGATGCTGCCCACCAAGGAGCTGCCCACTGTGGCAGCTGCCTGCCATGGTGCCAATATTCCGGTTTCCTTTGCAATCACGGTGGTGAGGGAGCTCTGCGGGATCCTTCCCTCACCTGGGAGGATTCCTCCTGCCTCCTGCAGCGCAGGAGCAGCCTAAGCTGCAAAGCCTCCAGTTCAAATGCGATGTGACACAACCTAATGGAGTAAATACAGGTACAACGGGCACTTCAGGTGCTCATAAACTGTGTATTGTTGCTTTTTGGATGGCGCTGATGTTATTGCAGATGCCGTGTGAAGTCTGAAATAGGATCGTGGTGACTTCAGTGCGCCCGTTCCCAGCTCCTTTTACTGAGGGGAAATCGCTCTGCTGACACGCTGCATCCCCAGCTTTTAAGTATATTTATTGTCTATAACATTTCATATACTTCATACACGTTCAGGAGAGCAATCCAATATCCCTGCCACGAGTGAGAGACACATCCAGCATGTATGGTGAGGGAAGGCAGGAGAAGTCCTGTGGAGCTGCAGAGCTCGGTGTTACGGTGTCAGGGCTGGGCACTGGCATCAGGGTCCCCTCTCCAGCCACCTCCTCGTCCCCAAGGTCACAGCCTGATGCTCAGAGCTCTGGGGGTTCACAGCACCCCAGTGGCTGTGGCTGGAGGGACATGTGGTGCCCGTGGGATGGTGGGAGGCAGGAGACCCTGAAGGTGCTGTTAATGGCATTAGTTACTAATTAATAGACCCTTTTTGCTCTGTGAGGTGCAGGACCCAGTGCTCAGCCCTGCTCTACCCCCAGTAAAATTCACTGACAAGTACAGAAAGAGCTTCAAGTATTGACATCAAAATTGCTGATTTAATGTTAAAATGTTTCAATAAAACAAACCCTTAAGAGCTCCCATTACTTCACAATTGACCTGCCGATCCTTGTTAATTTTCTCTATATAATTCTGGGGAGTTCCTGGCCAGGAAGTCCCCAGCAAGTGCCAAGGATACTAATCAGGGATAAGACAGATCATGAGGCTGCACTCACCTAGAGTGGCTGATGTCAGCTAAAGCCCTGGCTCTTGGTGGCTCTCAGGGCACAGTGACACTGCTCTCCAGTCCCTGTGGGTGGAAACAGAGGGAACCAGCACAGGAAATCCTTCTCCTCACACTCTGACCCTGGCACAGCAAACCCTTCTTGCCATGCCCTGACCCCAAAGCTGCCAGCACCAATCTCCTGAGTGCAGCATTTCCAAGGGATGAGGCCGTGGAGATGCTTTTGGGGCCCAGCCTTGGGAATTCTTGTGGCTTAGCCAGTGGAGAAGGATGCCCAGCACGTCTGCAAGCCGAATCAGCACCTCTCTGGTGTGGGCACAGAGGGACATGAGACGTTTGGGAAAGATCCCAAGGCTGCAGTCAGGGCAAGCAGAGAGGTTCAGCCCCAGCTCCTGCTCTCCCTAGTCATTATCATGTGAGTGGCTTCATTATGTACTTCCTATTTCTGTTCCCATCTTGGCACCAGAGCTGGCAATGAGAGTTTTGATTACTCATCTGCTTGGCCCAGGCAGCAGCCAGTGGCACAGCTCAGCTCCCTGGTCCTCGGCACAGGAGCCCCGCTGGGGGGGATGCTGGCTGCCAGCCCTGTGCCATGCTGGACCATCATTCCAGAAAGGATGTGGCCCATCCCACCTCTCCTGCAGCCCCGGCGCCACAGGGAGTGTGGGTAGCACCTGCCCATGGGTCACCTGTGCTGGCTCTGGGGTGGGAGAGCCGTGGCAAAGGGCACATCACAGGGATGTCGTGGCACAGCATCACTGGGGCAGGACTGGCCAGGCTGGGCTGGGCTCTGGGCACCTGCAGAGGTGATGTGTGTGTGTGTGTGTGTGTCTGTATAGAGGTATGGGGGTGTGTGGGGTGCATAGGAGGGGTGTGTACACGTGCATTCGTGTGCGCATGTGTGCAGTTTTTGGCACGGCTGCAAGGCTGGAGGCAGACCCTGCCTTAAACACCGCCCGGCACAGTGTTTAATTTGACTGAAACCCACTAAATACACGGTGTCAGGTGTAATTGCAAGGTACCAGCAGCGTGCCAGGAGGAAGTTGAGAACACATTGGCATGGTTACGGTACACTTGGGAGAATTTCAAATACAGTTTTGTTAGTATTGGATCTAAGGGAAAGAAGCCAAGTCTGAATATTGAGGAAAACAAGTGGATGTGCTGTAGACTCATTATTCATCTCTGCTCCTGTAGCTCTTGGATCGAATAACACGCTTCCCTTCCATTGTAACGGAGCCTGCTATCTCCCAGAGCCTTCCCTCTCCCTGGAGCCTCCCCGCGGGGCTGCAGGAATGGAGAGAGCAGAAAACCAGAGTGAGGAGCAGGGAGATGCCTTCCCTGGGCTGAGTGGCCCTGCTCTGACCTGCCTCCTCCTCCTGCTCCATTCCTCAGCTCTCCTCTCACGCAGGAATCCAGACACAGGTGGGTACGGCCCATTGAGCCAGGTGCTGGTGGAATCCTTCGGAGGGATCCAGGTAAAACTTGGGGCGGGGTACAACATCTGGGGACTCAGAATCTGGTCTTTGATGCTTTTTGCAAGGTTGAGCCATGACTTGATGACTGACAGAGCCAGAAGCAGAGCCAGGAGCACCCACTTCATCATAAGCATCCTCCCCAGTGAGCTCCTGGTTCCCCCTCCCTGGGAAGCACCAGCGGATAACAGCCCTTTGGAGCCAGGAGTTGTTAGACACCAGTTGTACTGGGGCTGCTGTTTGAGACTGGTACGAGGGACACTGAGGCAGAGGCGCCCTGCTTTGCCCCATCCATGGAGCCAGTCCTGGATTCAACAGGTGCCGCAGCATTCCTGGCCATCGCTCTGCACGCTCACAAAGCTTCCATCTGGGCTCCCATTAAAATGGAGTTGTGACTCCCTGAGTGAAATATTGATGAAGAAGGCCTGAAGCGAGGAATGGAGTTGCCTGACTGTATTTCCTTCCCATTTTTAATAGCTCACCACTTCATGCCAGGAAGACTAAAGTATGTTATTTGGCTCTGGATGAAAATTATTTCATTTGAGGAGGGAGCCTGTCATTTGCATCTTGAATAAATAGGTCCTAACAAGAAGAGATCTGTTTAATGGAGAGATTTGGGGAATTCAGTCTGAATCCTGCCTGACTTGAGGTCCTGAGACAATAATTGGGATGAGCAGAGTAAAGCTGAGAGCCCTTCATGGGACCAGACAGCATATGAGGGCTTCAGTAGAAATTGAACTGTACAACTCTGTCAGTGCAGCTGGAATAGGAAATGGGATGTTTATAGGCCTGGGAATTGGCACTCCCTGCACAAATTGTGTATTGTGTATAATTGTCTGGCCTGGCTTGGAATGAGGGTGGCTGGAAATTAAGAGACATGATCCCACGGAGCAGCAATTGCTGACTCTCCCGCTCTGGCACAGCATCGGCTCAGTTCCTGCTGCCAGTTACCGGCACCCACAGTCCCATCCCTCACTCAGCAATGTCTGATGTGTCCTTGTCAGGTGAGGTGGTGGTGGCATGTCCCGGGGCTGAGCGAGGCGATGCCGGGCACGGCTGTGCCGGGAGCTGTGGGACTACAGCTCCCACAAGGCTCCGTGGCAGCACAGCCCTTGCAAAATGCTTCCATTTTTGGCTGTAATATTTTGACTTGGGAAAACTGTGCTTTTCGATTCAAAGTGAAGGTTTTTAAGCACAAAGTGCTGTTATTTGCAAATAAAGGAGTAAAAGACCCTCTGTTAGAAAACAGTAGGGGCAGGGATTGCCAGCGGCTCTGAAACAGATCATATTCCTGCTCAAATTGTTGCAGGTTGATGAGGCAGGATGGGGATGAGTGGGATGAGAAGATTAATGAGAATTTAATTTTTAAGGCTGTTTTAAAGTGGTGTGGATGGATGGTGGAGCTGTCAGAACCAGAGCCTCCTGGCAGAGCAAGTCAAGGTGCTGTGCAGGTCAGGGTGCTGAGCAGGTCAGGATGCTGAGCAGAGCTGGGTGCTGAGCAGGCTGGGTGCTGTGAAGGTCAGGCGCTGAGCAGGGCTGGGTGCTGCCGTGTCTCTCGATGCTGCTATTCTCCACAGCTGACTGCAGCAGTGCACAGAACAGCTCTGGAGATGTTCCGCTCCCCCTGTCAATGTGTACTTGGGGAGTCCTTAATCCACGGGTCGCTGACGTGATAAACAATAATGTCTCTTTTGGAGCTGTTACGACTTATCATGTTAATGGGCACTTAGGGAGTCTTTAATTGGTGATTTGTGCATGCACTGTCACAAAATTTTAAAACAGATTTACCATCATTTCTGGGGTGTTTTAGAAGCACCAGTTCACTACACTGAGAGATGAACAAGCAAACCCACTTCAAGTCACTCGCCCCTCCTGCTCGCCCGTGGCATCAGGCTCCGTCTCACTGGGAAAAGTCTGTTGCTGCCTTTGTAAAATCGAAGGTAGTGGTACCAAGAACTTCCTCTTTCCAAGCTACTCTGTACCCAGCAGCAAGCCCGGCGGGTCCCAGAGAGAGGCTTGCTTGCCATGTTTGCCATCCCAGAAGCAAACTGGTCTGGCCAGGATTTCCCTGCTGTGGCTGCTGCATGGCTGAGTGCCAGGAGCACAGGTTTAAAAGTAGTAAAGCCAAGAGCACTACAAACAGCCATCCCAAAGATCTCATCCCTCGTATTTAGGGTTGAATAGCAAAACAAAGAAATCTTACCCACCACCAGGATGGAACTATCTCTGGTCTGCCCACCCCAGGGCAAAAGGCTGAATTCCCCAGTTACTGGTCTCTCACTGGGATAACTGGGTGACCCAAGCACAGAAGTCAGAACTGTGGGTTCACCTTCAGGAGTAGGTCACCCCCACAGAGATGTTCACCCCCTAGACACCAGATCCCACTCCAAGGTCAGGGGGGGCCTGGCTGTGGGACCCCCACCAGCGCAGTGCCAGGGACTGTGGGTGCTGTGGGGCTCCACGCCAGGGCAGTGAGTGCAGTGCAGGGAGAAGCTGTAATTAATGGCACCTGCCATGGCTGTCAAGTTCCTCGTCATTAGTAATAAAGTGTGTGTCAATGCTTAATTAAAATTCTGCTTATTTTTAAAGCAGTGCTTCCTAACTACAGCTCCCATGTTCAGCGGCGGATCCGATCAGCCTGGTGCACTCGCTGTCTTCAAGTGAGTTCATCTCTCTCTCTTCCTGGCTCTAATTTTTCCCAGCCTCTCCTCCCAGCCAGGCTGGCTCCAGGAGCGGGTTGAGCCGGAGGACTGTAACTGATGGAGTTTCCATAGCAATGCTCTTCATCACTGCTTTGCCATTTCCAGCTCTGCCTCCAGCAGATCATACTCTGCTTTCTGTTGATCCGAGGAGCTGAGTGGGAGCAGCCCAGAGAGCCTCTGGCACCTGAGAGCCCAGTGGAGCTGGGACAGGCACTGCCTCACCCAGGGGCACCAGCCACCAACCCCCGGAAATATATCCTGCTGCTCTCTAACCCTGCTCCCACGTGTCATCAATCCTGCAAGAAAACATCCAGAACAAAAGAGTAGAACCCCAGAATGGTTTGGGTTGGAGGGGACCTTAAAGCTCATCTCATTCCTACCCCTCTTTGAATGCTGCTCAGTGCCCGCATTGGGGACAGGCTCAGTTCCTTCAGACCCAGAATGTCTCTTGCCCAACTCTCCCCCTCAGCACCTTCAAGGAGAGGCCACACTGGAGGGCGCAGAAACCTGGCTCTCAGTGGCCCAAAGTGCCCAGAATTGATTCAACTGGCCACTGTGCGTCCTGGGTAGATTTGGGAATGGGGCGGAGTGATCCCGCTCACCTGGGGGTGCACAGGGCTGTGCTCAGGGCCACAGCCTGGATGGAGCCAAGTCCTGATGGTATTCCTGCCATCTCTAATCACCTAGGGCTGGGGCAGTGACCCTGCTGCAGTCTTGCAGGGACCTGGTGCTGGGGGACATCCCTCTGTCCCCATTCCCTCTGTCGGGGTGGAGAGGGGGACTCAGGAGCCCCTCTGAGGGGTCCCCTCACACACTGCATGGAGCAAGTACTCAGCAGAATGAGCTGGAATGAACAGGGAATGCTGAGTGCTGGATGTTGTCCTGCCAGTGCAAGCTCATTTGTCTGAGCGTCATCTGGCAGCTCGGGGGGGAAAGAGGCTGATAGAGTCTGAAAAATTCATTGAAATGTTGGGTTCCAGCCAGAGAGAAAACATCGCTGAATGGCAACATTAAAGGAAATTGTCCCATAACATTCCAAGAGCACTTCAGTATTTGTCCTCTTTATTTTAAAGTGTCGAGGATCTTTGGGAAACACTCTGGAATGGGACTTTTATAGATGGTCTAAATTAAACTTCACTTAATATTATAAGCAATAAATCCTCATTGTCAGGTTTTGTTTAGCGGGTATAAAAATGATTGGTGGGAGCTGTAGCTTTTTCTGAGACTGGAAGATCAGTGTTTTCACTGTGCAGTCTGTCCCCAGCCTGTGAGACGTGTCCCCAGCCCCAGGCACATCCACAGCACCTACCCCACAGGTCATCTCCACGCCCTGCTCCTGCAGGAAGATAGACCAAGAGGCTCCCGAACTTCTGGACAGATATGTGTTTCCATGTGACTCCAGGAACTGGAGCTTTGAGGAAACTGAGAGCTTCTTTGAGGAAGATCACAGGCAGCCACAGGCTTTGGAAACTCCAAGGGAGCACAGGGAGCTGGGAGCTGGTATTTGAGCTCTGTCACGCAGGTGGGTGCTGGAAGCAGCAGGGAAATTCCCCAGACACCACAACTCAAGGACACCCTGGGCTCTGGTTTTGGTTGGTGAGAAGCAAGTAAAACAAATGAGAGCATTGAAATGGGAGATACTTTTCCAGGCTTGAGATTTCTGCACACTGTGGTTTGATTGGAGTTACGGAAACATATTAGGTCATTTTTTAATGTAATTTTTTTTAAACTCTGTCAGTATCTCTAGGTTTGGCCACCTGTCTTTTGAGGCCACAGGTCTAAAAAACTGAGCCCCTTTGCCTTGAGCTGGTTGCTGTGGCCATGTCCCTGCTGTCCCCAGCTGCCCAGGGTTTGGGCAGTGATCCTACTGCAGTCCTGCTGGCCCTGGGGGACATCCCTCTGTCCCTTATCCCATCTGGCAGGATGGAGAGGGGGGCTCAGGAATCTCTCTGAGGGATCCCTCATATATGTTGCATGGAGCAAGTGTGGCATCGGCTACAGGGAGAGGGGGGCCCCTCGTTTTTCCAGAGCCTGCCTGGCAGCATCTGCCAGCAGCCTCCAAAATGATAAAACCCAATTTAGCATCGTTTATGATGGAGAAATCATGTAACAATTACAGGAGATTTACCCCCTTCTATATATTTAGGCTGAAGGTGGCATTTCCAGTGACGTCCCAGCTGTGCCGCCCGGGCCACGCCGCGGCATCGGGGATGCAATTTCAGGAGAGATCTTTAGGTGCAAATTGATTTTGCCATGAATATTTATGCAGCGTGCGAGGCTGCACGTGTGCGGCGGGGGGAAATGTGGGGCTCGGCGTGGGATGCCAGAGCAGCCGCCCGCCCGCCCGCCCTCCTTTTGCCTGGAATAATAATTGGAATATTTATAATCTTGCCGTGGCTGCGGTGCTGGCAGGGAGGGGTGTTCCTGGCGCGGCCGGGCGGCCGGGTGGGACGCGGGGCGGCGGCAGGGCTTGCCCTGCGGCTGATTTGGAATGCGCAGAGCATCCCCGCGCCGCGCGGGCCCCGGCAAGAAACCCGGGAAAGACAAGAAAAATGAAGGCAGGCGCAATCTCATTTTCTGAGGGCTGCAAGTCAGCCAGGAAATGGCTATTATTCCATCGACACTGTCGGTATTAAGTTATTTCCTTCACTAAATACGAGAATGTTCATGAATATCTATTGAGTTCCAGGTACTGGCGTCTCCCAGCACTGCCGCTCGCTGATTGTGGCTTTATATTCCTCCGACAACACACCTCAATCTCACATTGAAGTGAAAGACAATAGTATTTTAAATTGGTTAATAAATCTCTAGATTGATGCTCCTGGAAGGCCCAGGAACTTCATCTCTATTACACGAATAAAAGTGATAACATTTTAACCACTGCAGTGCTAGGAATTTGGGAAGCTCCTTCCCGATGCCCTTCAGGGCGGCCGCGTCCCCGCACCAGGGATATGTGTCAGGGGTAGCTGCTGCAGCGCTGCTTTTGGGGGGAAAGTGGGCTTTTTGGAGCAATGAATCCTGTCTGGGCAGGACAAGGCAATTGCACTGTCTTGGCTTCTTTTTCCTTCCTCGAGCCTCCACTCGGGTCCATATAAGGAGTGGAAAATTCCCTTTTGACACCAAAATGGAAGCGGCTCAGCTCACCCGTGGCCTGCTGGGAGCCTTATTTGGCTCTGGGGATCCCTCTGCACCTTGTCCTGGCCCTGTCACCCTCCCTGTGCCCTTCCCAGGAGACAGGCAGAAAATACTCATGGATACACTAGGCATCACCCCCAGCCTGGAGGGAGCTGACCCCATCCAGCCATGCCATGCACGTGCCACATGTGCTAACAGCTGTGGCAGAGACACACACAGCCATGGGATCCTGGGTGGGTGCACTGGCCCCACTGCACCCCCTGGCCTGTTCCCCCAATCCCCCAGGGCTCCTGTGTCCCCCCACCCCACGCCAACCGGGGCTCAGCCGCTCCAGAGCCGCTGGTGAAATGTCAGTGGGCAATTTTCCGCTCCTCTCCTCCTCCAGATCTCCTTTTGTTCTTGTGCTGGGAAGCAGAGCGTGATACCTGCCTGCCCCTAGTCTCAGTCAGGGTGGTAGGTGCAGGATGTGGCCCCAGTGCCAGGCACACACTGACCAGAACTGCCCCATGCTCACAGTGTTTGGCAGCACTGGTGCCACCACTAAATAGAATTTGGAAGAAATAGAGTCCTTTTACTTCTATGAATTCTTATAAATTATAGGCAGATGAGAATATTTTAATATCAACCAGAGTATTTCAAGTACAAAGAGCTGTTCTGAAAATGTATTGAATATTTTTCCACTGATGTTTAGTGTCTGTAAGATTCCTCGGGGAGTTTACAACAAGTGGAATACTTAAGGATATAGTGCCATAGGTTCTTTCAGTATTTTCTTTTCAAGGAAAGTAACCTCTGAATTATCTAGGAAGTACATGAACAACATGAAAGGAAGATTATGCACAGAAAGAAAAAAATATGCAGAGAATTCAATTATGCAAAAAAAGTGATGTGCTTTGCTTAATTCCCCAAACACACCCCGCGCAGCAGTCACCGCAGCAGCCTCGGTGCATGCAGACGAGGTTTCCAGGTCACCCTCCCTGGCTCTTTCTGATCATTCCGTGTTCCCATTGCTCTGTATTGTTGGGTTAGCAGGATCAGGGTTCATTTTTGTCCCTCTCCTGTGCTGCGCCGGGGAGGGAGACCCAGCAGGACCCTATTCTGGAGAGACTCCCGGTGGGGAAATCCCACCATTTCTGGAGTTCTGGCTCTGGGGATCCAGGACAGATGGGTCACAGCCCCTGGGATGGGAGGGGAGGCTTTACTCTGGGTTTATCACTCTGCAGACACTGCCACTCGCAGCCCTGTGGTGGCACAGCTGCTGCTTCCCCAGAGAGGCAACCCACTGGTGCCACACGCTGTAGCGGGGACGAGGGGAGTGTCCCCTGGGTTGCAGGAGGTGGCTGCAGTGTGGTTCTGTGCCCTGGGACAGGGCTGGACCCTCTCGCTGCTGCCCAGCCCTGGAATGCAAAGTTCTGGTTCCAACCCCAAAAAGGTGGGCAGGGCCTTTCCAGTCGGTGTGGGATATGGAGTGCAGGGTGCGGGGTGTGGGGTGCAGGGTGTGGGGTGCAGGGTGTGGGGTGCAGGGTAGACTCAGCCCTGAAGAAGGGGGAGCTGAGCTGCCAGAGACCCTGGTGGGTATGGGGGATGCTGGGGAACAAACTCTCTGCTGTAAATTCCTACCCACTGCTTCCAGGGCTGAGCTGAGCTGACACAGGGGTGTGTTTGTTTATTCATTTATTTATGGCCCCATTAGTTGATACATTTTATTGAGTCTCGGGGAAAAAAATAAAGTATCTTCTCCGAATTGAATGACGTGAATTATTCCGACCGAAGTCACTAATTAAGACCTCATTAGCAGCCCAAATTTGTGATAGATCAGCAGTGGACTTGGCACAGTGGTTTAATTTAATGATTTCTTGCATTACTTTGTTAATCATCTTTAGTCTGATTTAATTTATGCCAATGTGACTATCCTAATTTCTAATTAAGGCATTGATGGCAGGGACACCACCACTGCCCAAGAATTCCAATCATGGATAGTGCAGAAGCAGATCTGGGTTCTTATTTTTTTGGGGGGGAGGATGTGTGTATGTGGGGCTCCTAACCTACTCCCAGCCTGGCATATGGAGTGCCCACAACCCCACCTTGGACATCACCAGCTCAGGTTGGGATTTTTCCCGGTGTTCCCAAGGCTGAGCTGATCCCAGAGTTCTGCAAATCCAGAGTCTCTGGATCCTGCTGCAAGGTGCCACTACTCCGGGATTGCTGTTCCATCAGGAAGCATCCGCACGGGCTTGGCCACGGCAAATCAGAGAGTTTGCAGGGAAGAACATCTGCTAATGCAAAACATTTATGCCAGTCGATATAAATTTATTTAGTGCAATAAATGACATAATTGAATTTTTATTTCCTTAATATATTTCCCTAAAATAACGAAGATTTGGAGTGTCCCCGGCCCACAGATGTCTTTCATGGGGACGTATTTCCTGTACTATTACTCTTGTATAAATCTGACGTTTAAACAGTTTAATAAATGAGCAGTTGTTTGACTTGTTTCACTTTCAATACATTCTGGTGGATTAATAAAATGTATTTCAAAAGGAAGCTCGATAGAACATGCTATAAAAATTCGTGATTTATTAACGATACATTTGCTATTAGTTGGGACAGATACTCAAAATGTCATTAAGGTTAAAATAATAATCAATCAAACTAATTAGACCCTATTTTTCATATGCAAATATAATTAAGCATCCATTTCTCAATAACTTTAAAGAGAATTATTGAAGCTGCACAAAGTGTGCTGAGTCCTTACTTGAGCTAATGAAATGGCAGTGCCTTCCCTGCATATGCAAACAAAATTGATTAACCACTTTGTGCTTGGCTTAATAACCCAGGAGGGGCTGGGGGAGCAGGGCTGAGGGCTGGGGGTGTCACTGCCCTGCCCACCTCCCCAAATTCCCACTTTCCAGGGAGCTGGGGTCCAGATGGGAAGTGGGGTGCTTGTCCTGGTGTGGGTACCACTGGTACCACCGTCTGCAGACCTGCCTCACTGGTGTTTGCTGATGTTTTTCACTCTGACTGTTCATTTCCCGGGAAAAACACCATTTTGCTACGAGAAGGGTTAATAAGAGATGTTTATTTATGAACTCGGCATATTACTGTTGCATAATTTGAATACAGTGCTATGAGCTTTTTTTATTGCCTGCTATAATTTCATTTTTAAAGCTTCCCCTATGCCATACTTTACAAATGATATCGCAAACAAGAAATAAATTCTGTTTTGCAGCTGTGCTAACTATATTTACCCATGGGATACACTATTTTGTCCTTGACATAAATCCCCTGGGATTTCACTTGGAATTACTTCGGCGTGCCACATTCCCTGCATCAGGGTATTGTGCACCAAGTCTATCACGGGGCTCTGGCAGAGCCGCCGGATCGCTGTGAAAAGAAAGAGGCACTTGTTTAGCATATTACCATGAAAATCAGTCAACTCGCACATTAACGATTGTCAAGAAACCTGGGAGAGGGAAATAAGGGAAATAACTGTGGATTAAACCAGCGAGGATCCCCCAAGCAGCGACAGGAGGGGTTGGGGGGAGGCATGTCCTGCAGCCCAGCACAGCCCGAGCATCACCTGTTCCTCCTCCCCTCATCCTATCACCTGGCTGTTGTGCCCATCCCTGGATCCCCTAAATGTCCTGGGGTCCTCCCTGAGTCCCCGTCCCTCTGCAGCGGTGGGAGGGGCCGCGGGGTGATGGCCTCCCACCCAGCACACCCCCAGCATCACCTACTGCTGCTCCTCCCCTCATCCCACCACCTGGCTGTTGTGTCCTGGGCACCCCACGTGTCTCCAGGTCCTCCCCCTTGTCCCCAACCCTTGGCAGGGCAGGGGGTCGGTCTGGCTGTGTGTGACACGATTTGGTTTTAGTCTTTTTCCAGGATTAGCATCCCCTGGAGGCCTTACCTGCCACCGCCCGGTGTGCAAACAGGCAGGTAATGCCCATCAGCAGGTGTGTGAGCCCAGCAGCAGCTCTGGTCCCTGCCAGCTCTGCTCCTCCACAGCCCCAAAGTGGTTAAACCACCTCTGGATATGGATCCTGCTGTTAATTGGGGGCCCAATTTTCTGCAGGTGTCAGGCTCCGGGACATCAGCTTTAATGAAATTCATCCCCCCACCTCCGCGGCACCGGTGGAGGCGCCGGAGCTGCCAGGGAAGGGGGTCTGTGCCTGGCACACGGCAGGAGCCGGCGGAGCTGACACTGTCAGCAGCTCTCCAGGGACGAGCGTATTTTTGTCGATCATGTAGCATCAGGTTCTCGTGTCACTGCGTTACGGAGCTTGATGGCACTTAATACACCGTGACAAGGTGTAACATCAGAAATGGAACACAAAATGAGATCAAACGGCATCGTGGTCCCTAGAGGGCCCGATCAAATCCGATGGATGGAAATTTGAAGGGGGAAAAAAAATGCAAACTCTCCCCCCTATAGAAACCTTTGGAATCCCATTATCCTGGGCAGCCAAAGCCGGGCTGGGCTCCTGTAGGGAGGAGGATGTGGAACTTGTGGGATGGACGTCTCCCCCAGAACCTGCAAGCCATGGGACATGCAGAGCCACCAGTGCTGGCCTCACAGTGGGAAGCAGCTCCAGCTCTCTGCTGGAGTGGGGACACCCTCAGCCCTGTGTGAACAGGGACCCATCCTGGAGTTGGGTATCAAACCACAGTCGTGTCCCCTCCTGCAGGTGAGGAGGGTGACCCTGAGGAGAGGACCCCCAGGACAAGGTCCTGCCCCACTTTGCTGGGTGCCTGCAGGCAGTGGCTGATCCAACGGGCACTGTCCATGGGAGATGTTTCTTGGGAGGGACACAAATGGCAGGTTCTTATCCCACAGGCAGGTTCCTCCAGGAAAGCAGGTCAAGGGCAGGACACCTTGGGGAAGATAAAAAAAAAGGACAATTTTTCACATATCTCAGCAATTTTGAGAAGAGGAAAGAAGCCATTTTTCAGCAAAGAAGAGCTCTTTTCATTCGGAAAATGTTAACCAGATGTTCACAAGAAGTACGTCATGGAAAGAATGAATGAGGTCTCTGGTTGGGACTAACCCCCAGCCCCGGGGAGCTGCAGGGCTGCACCCTGGGGCTGCTGGGGCTGAAACAAAGGCAGATGCACTTGGGAAGGCACCAACTCCCAGTGCCCATGGCTGTGGATTGGAAACACACACTGGCTGGCCTGAAGAAAGGGCTCACTCATCCCTCCAGGCTCTCAGGCACCCGAGTCCAAGCTCAGCCTCTCCTGAGACTCAGTACATCCCTGTCCATAGCCCCAGGTGCCATCCCCATCCTGGGTTAAAGAGCAGCCTCTTGCTGCTCTCAGGTGCTGCATTTCTCTGTGCTCTGGTTGCAGCTCCTGTCAAGCAGCTCCTAGAGCCCCATTCCCAGTGCCAGGTCACCACACTGGCTCACGAGCCCTGGGACGCTCATGGAGATGTCAGAGCCAAGGGAAAACCAGCTGTGATTCAGAATCAAAACCACTAAAGTTTGCAGAGTTTTAGGTAAAACAATCATGGTATTTGCAGCCCAAAGCACCATGCACCTCGTGGCACTGCCACAGTCACACTGTGTCACCGACCATGTTCCCATGTGCTTACGTGTCACTTCCCTGCTGCCCTTGGTGCCCCTCTCGCTGCTGCCATGGCTCCTGTTCCTGGCACAGGCACCAGCACACGGCTCCCACTTTACCTTCTTCCAGGTGAGAGACAGCATGTGTGTGCCTGGTGCCTGCCCTGCACCCAGCTGGGGACCAGAGTACTTGTGTCCCCAAAGCCCTGGGGCACAAACTCCACAGGGCTGGTGCCCTGGTTACCTCCACCAGCTCATGGCCATGTGCTCAGTGGGTGCTGATGACATAATGGACATACCCAACCTGTTGCATTATTACCCCATTTTCCTGTCCCTGCAGCCAGAGAGAGCTGCTGGGTCCCAAGCTGGCAGCTCCACAGGGCTCTCCTCCCAGCTGAGGTCGCTGAAGTTCCCACCAGACAGGAGTCCCCAGCTCCAGCTTGGGGCTGGGGTTAAACCCAGGGGTGGGGGGGTCTCACCTGAGATTAAGGGCAGGTCATAACTTTTTTCCCTACAAATGGCCATTGTCACCACATCAGCAAACACCTGCAGAGGTGTGTGTGTGTCCCCATCCCTGAGCCGTGTGCCCACAGAGCCAGTGGCACTTTGAGATCAGGCAGCAGCACCAGAGCATGTTAGTGGAAATCAGACAGCAAACACAGAGCAGCATGTACTCTAATACTGTCCCTTGTATTTTTTTTTTTTAGCAGCAAAACCTAAATCAAATCAGGACAAAAAGCCAAGGAAGCATCTAAACAAGGAGACTCATCACTGCATGGGGTCCTGGAGTGGGGAAATGAGGAGTTTTCAGCCTCTGGCTGCACCCAGGGCCATGAGAATCAGCAAATCATTAATAGGGCTGAACCTCTGCAAGCAGCCAAAGGGAGAAACCTGCCAGAGGCTGCTCCTTTTCTGAGTCTGGCCCTGGTCACATCCCTGCTGGTGGCCACCGGCTCCCCTGACCCCTGCCCACCCCAAAGGGACAGTGGCACTGGCCAGGAGGGGATGTTGGGAATGAGCTGAGACACAAACTGGGCAGAGGGGCTGCCAGGCTAATGCTGCAATTAACAGACTTTGTCTATTAGTTACGAATAAAAATCACAGTTATTTTTTTTTGAGGTACCTCAGTCTGTCCATCTCTCCACCCATCTGCATTCTCAATGTCTCTCTCCTCCTTGGACTGTCTGGAACGTGTTGTTCATAGTAGCTGTAGCTGCCCCATCCCTGCAAGTGTTCAAGGCCAGGTTGGAGGGAGCTTGGAGCAATCTGGTCTAGTGGAAGGTGTCCCTGCCCACACTAGGGGGTGGAACAAGATGAGATTTATGGTCTCTTTCAACCCAAACCTCACTGTGATTCTGTTCTATCCATGTTGGCAGTCTTTGCAGCACCGGCAGAACGGTTCGTTAGCACAAATGGGTGATGATGCTGCACCTGATGAACAGTATCTGCAGCAGCTTCTAAGGGTCCCCCATCACCAGGAGCAGGTAACACAGCTTCAGAATAAAGTGAGAGCCCAGGACTGCCCAGGAAGCTCTCGTGACCCCATGCAGGGAAGATCCCTCCAGCCACGCATGGACACATTGGAGCAGGAAGAGTGGTTCAGTCTTCCTCCCTCCAGGCTGCCAGTGTGGCTGTTGGAGTTACTGGTGTCCCCAGTCCCTACTCCAGCATCTCCCAGCCAATCCTCCACAGCCCCCTGCTCCCCTTTCCCTGGGTCACTCCTTGACCCTACACCTGCGGAGGCTGAAGGGGCTCCACAGCCAAGCATCCCAACAGTCACCTCAGGGATGGACCCGAGTGTGGCATCCGGGATCAGCCAGCTCCTGGGACACTCTGCAAGGACAGGAGTCAGCTGTCTTCAGGCAGTTGTCTATTGGCTGCGAGGCTGAGGGGCATGGGCACATCCTCAGGGCAGACACAGCCCTCCCTGTCCTCCAGAGACATCCTTCTGCTGCTGGGCAGGGTCTGCTCCCAGGAGCACCCAAACTCCACCAACACACCCTGGGATCGTCTCAGCAGCATTTCTGGGACCCATTTGCACAAGCTTTAGTAGCAGCAACATCCCCCTGTTCCAGAGCAGGGCAGTGGGTTCACCTGGGGACCCCTCAGCAGACGGTGTGACAGAGCTGCAACTCCTCTGGGTGAGGGGCAGGGAGATGCTACCTGCGAGACGGATGGCTGCTGGGGTGGGCTCCCACAGTCATGTGTCTTGATTTCATCACTAATATACACAATTAATAAACTTAATTACATGTAAAATTGCGGCAGCTGAAAAATGAGTGCAATTCCTTCTCCTCCAGCTTTGCATCAAGCCTTTGCTGAGGACGAAGGGTGCAAAGGTGTCACTGCAGCCCCCTTTGTCTGCAATAAACCTCTCCTGTGGGCCTTTGTCTGGGTCTCCAGTGCCAGTGGAGCTGCCTGAAGTGGGATCCAGCCTCAGAAGGGACATTTCTTTGTGTCTGTGATTTGCTGCTTCTGTGCAAAGAGATCAGTCCCTGTGTGCTGGAAGATTAAATGAGTCCGTGATGCAGAACATCACCCTGTGCAGATGGTGCTGATCCCTGACACCCTGCACTGATTCTGGTGGCTTAGGAGAGGACAGAGATGTCTGTTCTGGAGAGGAATGGGAGAACATGGGGACACTGGGGCTCTGCAGGGCGATCCCTGCTCCCTCCAGGTGGGCTGTGGTGGGAAGGCAAGAGAGACACACAGTTGTGTCACTCACACCTCACCCAGGTGTGAGCAGCTGATGCCGTGCAGGTGGGAGTGTCAGGATGTGGGGTCCAGAGATCTTCATGGACCAGCACCTCCAGTGACCTCATCTGGAGGAGAGGGGGTTAATGGCTCCCCTCTGCTGCAGCACTGAAGTTCATTACTTTTGCTAATTGCTTTGGAGTCAGTGATTCAGCAGCTCATGGAAAATGTATCTCTGGGTAATGGATAAATTGGCCACCCCTGACCAGTTTGCATCGAGGTGCTGGGAAGGGGCTGCACCCCATGCCAAGCTGCCCATGCACCACCCACCACCCACCACAAAACAAGGTCTCACGGTGCCTGGCAGTGTCTCACCTGGTGCCACAGCGGGCCAGTCCCAGCCCACAAGGCTGCAGGGACATGCTGTGGATCTGGAGGCTGTGCTGTGACAAAAACCCCTGGGGTGCCACAACGGGCAGCTGGGCTCATGAGGCAGCAACAAGGCCAGGTGCTGCACAGGTGGCAGCTCAGGTACAGGCTTTCACTCCTGCCTTGTGCCTCCTTTAATCTTCAAAGAATTAACATGGGTGCGTGTAGAATAATTTCAACACACCCCATTAATGCCAGTGCCGGTGTCACCAGAGAAGCTTTACTTTCCCAGGTAATGAATGTGGCCATAAGTACTTTGCAACCATATGGTGATTATGTTTAATAAAGGACATTTTCTATAATTAAACAGTTTTATTAAGGCATTATTAGCCCTTTAAGTTGAAAAATAGCTGAACAGAGGTGTAATAGGGTGCTAGCATCTGTATTGGGTGAGCAGATGGTGGGGAAACTCCACCCTTGTGAAGCTCATGCCGGGCTGGGAGCAGGGCCTGCCCCCCTGTCCCCAGGCAGTGGCAGTGCCAGCAGTGTGCCCACAGCCAGCCCTCACTCCACATGGCCATGGGTCCTCTGCTACCTGTGGCAGGGCTGTCCCACTGGGCAGTGCTGCATGGCCGGGGGTCCCCGGCACGCACCCCCTTGGCAAGTACCACGGCAGAGCTGTGGTCTGGCAGCAAGGTCTCCGTCTGTCTGCCTTTGCCCCCTCTCACTGGCACTCATCACTCTTTCAGCCAGAGCAGGACAAGGACAGGGATGAAGCCCTGCAGAGAGCTGCCCGTGCCAGGCTGTGCCCTCCCACTGGAGGAGGGATTGGTGAGGGGCTGAAGGGACCCTGCAGCACCAGCATCACACCTGCTGCAGTTTTGTGGCCGTGAGGAGGTTTGTGTCAGACTCCCCAGCACTTGAGCCAGCACTGACCAGAGGGGAAGGAGCCATGACACTGCTGGGAATGGTTTTTTCTCCATCTGAATTTGTGCGGCCTGTCCTCTAATCATTTGTACGTTATCCATCATCCCCTGCCTCCCCGTCCCTGCTGTCGCACAGCTCCAGGCAATCCATCTTACAGTTAAAAAATTGTCTCTCTTACACAGGGGCTTTCAAACAAGACAAATAGAAAGAATAAGATCTGGTATTGAGATGCTGTGTACAGGCTGAGATACATAAAGCGGCGGGTAAAAGATCCCATCTGATTGTCGGGAGCAGATCTACGGTGCTGTCAGTGCAGCACAGTCCCTCCACAGGGGAATAGGCAGGATTCAGCCCCCACTGAGCAGCAGCATTTCCTCTGAGCCACAGCACTGGGGGGCCAAGCAGGATTCAGCCCCAGCTGAATGGCATCATCTCGTCTGTGGATCTGAGCAGACCCACCAGCCTCAGCACAGGCACCATGCAGCCACCCAGCCATCCTTAGTGTCTTTCCTGAAACCTAAGGGCTAAGTCTAACAGCCTGGCACAGAGCCTGACACAGAGCCCGGCACTGAGCCCTCCTAGTCTGCTGGGACTGACCTCAATGCTGCTGCTGCTGCTGCTGCTGTTGTGATCCTGCCTGTGACACCATTCACAACTCAGGAATCTGAAACTAAGTTATAGTTGATCCAGGTTGTGTTGGGCAGGAGGGGCAGGAGGGCAGACAGCGCCCTGAGCTGAGCCCACCAGGAGCCAGGTGGGAACCTGAGCACAGGGGACAGCACAGACTTGACCATTGGGGCAGAACCAACCTGTTCCTGGTACCTGTAAAGATGCATCTGCCCTGTGATAAACTGTTCTTGCAGTGGCTTAGTGCTACCTGATAGGATTTGTCTCCATCAGAAAGTCAGTCTGATTCCCAAGCTCTTTCTCTTCCCTGGCCAGAGCATTCCAGGCTGGCCGGTGCCATGGGCAGTGATGCCCTTGGCACATCAGCTGTGCTGGTGCGCTGTGCCCAAGGCTGATGGGATCTGTGCCATGGCCTGGGTGTGACTCAGTTAGTTATCATATTATTAAAACGCTGATAAGTCCATGATCACCTTAGGGAAGATAAGGGGGCGGGGGTGGAGGGTGTGTGCCTGCCAAGCACCCCGAAGATCCAAAGGTTTTGTGCTCAAACACACCTGCTTTAGGCAGGGTGGATAAATACCTGCTCAGAGCATCTCAGTGCCTGTGCACACTCAGGATGCCGAAGAATCAGGGTGAAACACTCAACATTCCACTTCCAGGGTGGTTCCTGGGGATGTGAGTGCCCAGGGAGCCGTGTCAGTGCCGGGCTGTGTGGTGCCAGGGGAGTGGGGACGCTGCGGCTCCGTGGTGATGCAGAACCGCGCGTCTTCCTTGCTCCCTAATGAGACAAAATAAATTTACGTGGTGCTGTATCCTCCCCCCCCGCTCCCCTTTCCTTCTCTTGCTAAGGCAAAGGCATCTGATCGTAGTTTAGACAACCCCAGCTCTCGCCTGAGCCGCCACGCTCCGAGCTGCCTGCATTTTTATGAGCTGACTTGTTATATGGGGTGGAAGTATGCAAAATATGTCAAGCCCAAGCAGAGATTTGAATCGAAATGACTCTAATTACTTGTAATAATTTTTTGCATTCCAACATAAAACAATGTTAAAAAAAAAAAAATCCATTACAATAGTTAAAAGACAAATCATTTAGCGAGTCCCTCACTTTATCGCTTTATTAGACAATTTCCTTTGCCACATTTGGAACATGCGGCTGGGTGATCGCCCAGGGCTATTCCAGTGCAAGCAGCACTGGCAGAGAGTTCATCCTGTCATTAGTCAAACATCATCACTGCAGGACCAATGCCCTTGTCAAATTAGACACCATCTCCAGGCATCAGCGTGGTACCAAATTGGGAGAAAAATTGGGTTTTCTCTCTCCTCTCCTTCCTTTCTTCATCTCTAAAATAAGCCAGGTTGATTCTTCCTTTGGGTGAGCCCCAGCATGAGATGTGTGAGCAGGGATGGACCCAATTTATTGTCACTGGTGTGATCCCTGGGGATCCTTTGTATTTGGGAGATGATGTGGGCAATAGGAAGAAATTCTTCACTAGGAGGAAGAAATTCTTCACCTTCCACTAGACCTGCTTACTCCAAGCCCTGTCCAACCTGGTCGTGAATACTTCCAGGGATGGGCAGTCACAGCTTCTCTGGGCAACCTGTGCCAGGGCCTCACCACCCTCTGAGTAAAGAACTTCCCAAAATCAAATCTAAGCATCTCTCCTTTTAGTTTAAAACCACTCCCCCTTGTCCTGTCACAACTCTCCCATGTAGAAAGCCGCCCTCCATCTTTTTTACAAGCCCCTTTATGCACTGGAATGCCACGGTGCACAGAAAACGGCAGGCAGGTCTCTGTGCCAGAGCCAGGGCAGGACCATCCTGCCCCGCACCCTGCCCGTGCTCACACCCTGTCCACACCTTCCCGGGGGCTGGCACCCACCCTGCCCCCCGGGAACCGCTCGGTGGATGTGATTCCAGTGCCCCGCTGGAAGGTGCTGGGCAGGACGCCCTGGCCCCGCGGGTTTGGTCCCATCCCGGTGGGGACGGGGCTGTCGCCGGGCCGCGCTGCGGGGACGGTGAGGAGGGAGCGTCAGCGCGTGTCAGCATAGCCACCCCGGCCCTGCCTTTGGACAGATTAAGCAAGTTGCTCATTGCCTGTGACATAATTTAGATGAATGGGGTGGGTAATCCATCAGGCAGAGCCCTGCGCAGCCGGGGGGGATCCCATTACCTTACACGTGTTAACAGCCCAACTCCTTTGTACAAACAACAAAGTGGCGCTCCTGAAAAGCCCGATTTTCCCTCATTGTCTGCGAGAGGAGCGGCGGGTCGGCGGTGATGGATGGCGGCGCTGGCAGGGCGGGATGCGGCCGTGCCGCGGGTGAAGAGGGACACCGTGTGGGGACACACCGAGGCACCGCCGCATGCACAACACCTGTAGAAGCCCAGAAGATCAGCGGTGATGTGAATGTCTCGAACGCCGATAGCCGGCAGGCTGTGGAGACAGCCAGAAATTGTTGGTGATAACACACTGTGAGAAAAAATAGGATGTGGCTGGAGAAGGGGTCACAAGGAGGGAGAGTAGCACTTTTTTTGAGACAAACGTCCTTGTTCTCTCTCCTGGAGATAAGCACAACATAGGACAGTGCAGGAGCAGGAATGAGGTCGAGAAGCAGCACGGGCTGTAGAGGGGAGACCTTCTCATTCCCTCCAACTCCCTGACAGGAGGGTGGAGCAAGGTGGGGGTCTGGCTCTGCTCCCAGGGAACAAGGGACAGGACAAGAGGGAACGGCTTCAAGTTGTGCCAGGGTAGCTTTGGGCTAGGCATCAGGAAGAATTTCTTCATTAAAAAGGTTGTTAGGCATTGGGAGGGGCTGCCCAGGGAGGTGGTGGAGTCCTCATCCCTGGAGGTGCTCAGAAAAAGTGTGGATGTGGCACTTGAGGACATGGTTAAGTGCTAAACATGGTGATGGTGATGGTTGAGAGTTGGACTTGAGGATCTTTGACAATGAGGCATCTGAGGGCACTCTGGGTACCCCAGCTCACTGGCACCCCCAGACAGGCATCCCTGGGCACCCCTGCCCATGGGGGCCCCCCAGACTGACATCTCTGCTCAAACCACCCCATCTCCAGGAGCTGAGGTCTCTTTGGGGTCTCGGGGCGATGTGATCACTGGATGCTTCCCCATGCCAAGCCCTTACCCCATGGCACAACCAGCAGCTGAGCCACCAAAGGTCGTCTCCATCAGGAGAGTCCTTAAAACCAGCCTCCAAAACCATTTCTTGTTCCTCAACTCCCCACCAGGAACATTATCCCTTAATTGCTGCATTTATCCAGACTTATTCTGTATATCCCCCAATAATGAGTATATTAGAGATGTAATTATTGCTGTCATAAACGTAATAGTGACAAAACAAGAATTGAAATAGTGTCTATGAGGATAATTCACCATTGCAATTAATACTGCCCTGCTTAGTTAATATGTCACCGCTTCCAATAAATGCTGTCATTATCCCATTACTAATTCTGTGGTATAATAATTATTGAGGTTGTAATTAAGTGTCTATAGTCATCGTGGGGTTGGGATGGGTGGGAGGATGCACAGAGTTCACAGTATTTTCACTTTCCTGGGATGTCTAGAGGGCAGCTGGGCAGACATTTGGGCATCCCAGGAAAGCATCAGCCATAGGATGGGATGGATAGAGATTGGGAAGAGCTGGGTGAGTCTGATTTAACTCTCAGCTTGGCTGGTTGCTCCCAATGAATCTTTAAAGCACGCGAAGCTGCCAACATCATCAATTCCTCAGTTTTTCACTTTTTTGGTATGGAAACATTGATATGATCCCTGTTGCTGCTCCATTCCCTTTCCCACTCTTTCTGCCCATCATTCAGCCAAGCGCATTTTCTACCCAATGCAGATACTTCATGTTAACTCAACTTTTACAGGAGTTCAACTCAATTTTCCTCAGATTAAATAAAATTTCCAAGTGTCACTCACTAGCAAATGATCAGTGGGAAGGGGGTGGATTTTTCTAACCCGATCTCTGGTCCAATTACAATTTTTAATCTATATGTAGATAATGGTGAAGAAAACCCCTGTAGAAATGTCAGGAGTGAGGAGGTTATTAGCTGAGTTTTAATTACTGTCTATCATTTGTAGAAAACTGCGGTGCCCTGAGAAATTAGGTGACAGCTCCGGTTGTAGGAGTTTTGGTGGGCTTTAAAGGCAGGTGATTTTAAGCAGATGTGTTTGGGGGTGGGTTGGCCTTCCAGGTGGGCAACATCAGTGTCAGAAGATTTTGCTGGGTCTCCTGTCCCCTCCCCATCACTGGAGTAGGCACCTTTCCCACACACAGACCCAACAACTGGGAAATCATGAAATCATAGAATGGCCTGAGTTGGAAGGGACCTTAAGGATCACCTTGTCCCACCCCCCTGCCATAGGCAGGGGCACCTTCCACTAGACCAGGTTGCTCCAAGCCCTGTCCAACACAGCCTTGAACACTTCCAGGGATGGGGCAGCCACAAGTTTTCTGGGCAACCTGTGCTACTGGCAAACCTTTCTGTGAAGAAATTCTTCCTGATGTCCAACCTGAGCCTTCCCTGCTGCAAATCGAGGCCACAATATTTGTGTACCACAATGGATGTGTGATGATACTTGGAAATCATCCTTCCTATCCTGCACAGCAGGGCTGATCTGGCCCCCCAGCACACTGCCCAGGGCTGATCTCCCCCTAGAAATGCTGCCCAGGGATGCTCAGGAATGTTTCCCAGTCCCTCATTTCCAAGGATGCTGCCGTACCCCCATCTTGGAGAGGAGCTCGGGCTGGGCTGCCAGTGCTGCTGAGGGACATCAGGAGATGCTCCAGACCCAGAGAGGACCCCCTACGCTCCCATCCCTGCACAGGGGCTAGCAGGGCTGTGTGGATGGCCCTTTCTGACGAGGCTGTATCCATCAGCCAATAAACAGCTCATTGCATGGGAAGAGTTATCTCCGCTGGCATTAAGGTCGGCTGTAACACAGACATTATTCCCAGCAGGAGGCACATGAGCAGAGCCGGTGGCAGATCTCAGCCTGTAACTCTTGATTATTTACACCAGAGCTCCTGGAGCTGGAGGCACAGGGCCCTGGAGCTGCAGGGATGGCCACACTACCCTGTGCTCTGTGGGGACACCAGGGATGGGGCACGGGTAGCCGTGGTGCCAGGTCCAGGCATAGCTTCTGTGCACTCCTGGCAATAGGTTTCTGTCCCAGCCAGGTCTCTGCACCCCCAGAGCTGGATTTAGCCCTGGAGTTTGTGAGTAAAATGTGTCAGACTTTTGGGGTCCAGTGGGGTTTTCCCCTCTGGTGCCGTGTGTTGACTGTACACTCTCTGTGTGCTGCTAGTGTGATTCTTGAGGGTGTCCTGTGCAGGGCCAGGAGTCGAATTGATGGTCCTTGTGGGTCCTTTCCAGCTCCAGATATTAGGAATGGATTCTTCCCTGTGAGAGGGGTGAGGCCCTGGCACAGGTTGCCCAGAGAAGCTGTGGTTGCCCCATCCCTGGAAGTGTTCAAGGCCATGTTGCACAGGGCTTGGAGCAACCTGGTCTAGTGGAAGGTGTCCCTGCCCATGGCAGGGGGGTGGAAAGAGATGATCTGTAAGGTCCCTTCCAACCCAAACCACTCTGTGATTCTATGATTCTATAAAAAGCATCCCAGTGGCCAAGCACCCCGCTGGCACCTGGGGCGGCTCAGCTGGTGCTCAGCAAGCCAAGAGCCCTCCAGGAATTCCCTGGCCATATCCTTCATGGCATTAATTCCATTTTTCTCTACTCGAACACAAATGACCACTTGCATGCTGGTTTGCAGCTCCCACTGAGCCCCCTGGTGATGGCAAATGCCCACGGGGGTCAGGAACCCGCTGCCCCCCCCGGCCACCTGTCATTGTCATGGAAATCCTGATACCCTTCCATGTTTCCTGAAATTAAAATGTGCCTCCGCTATAAGTTGTTATCAAAAATAGAAGCATTTTATCTATCTTTAGCGCGGAACACAGATTGCATGGAGACATTCAATTTGGAGTCAATTTAAATTTCAATTGTCTGTGAAATCTAAATCAATAGGCTATAGTTCAATGGCGCTTTAATAAAACAGGACATAACGGAGGAATCATTAGGGATTACATATGATAAGAGATGGAAAACAGTGTCTGTGTAATGGTGGAGGAGCCATTAGAGAATTACCTCAAGCATTTGCAAGTAAACCAACAGCCTCCTTCTCCTCCTGAGACTAACGAGAAGACTTAATTGTGCTGCAGCAGCTAAAAATACATCTTTGTCAGCCATGGAATTGGTGAGCGAGTTACAGGGATGTGCAACCATCAGGATGCTCCGTGGCTCCTCAGTGTGGGTCAGACACCTCCAGCCATGTCCTGCCCCTGTTGCCGTCTCTTGTTCCCCTGCCCACCATGCTCCCCTGTGCCCAGGCTGTGTCAGAGCTCTGGTTCCCCTCCATGTACCCCGTGATGTCATCACTGTCCCCCACTAACAGGGAGGTAATGAGGGGCTGGGCAGCTCTGGACACCTGACCAGGTAGTGGCACTTGTCACTACCTGCAGTAATGTATTTCCCTGGGTTAAACATCCCCCTGACTGATGTGGATGGTGCGACACAGAGCAGGTCCCAAACAGCTTTATTTCATTTTTATTTGCATTTAATAATAATTTTCTTTTGCTTAGCTCATTGCAAATAATCCCGGTCTGACTGAACAGGAGATTGGATTTCATCAGCCTTGGTTTCCCCTCCTGGGTGAGGGAATCACCTGCACAGAAATGGCACTCAGGGGGTTGCATGTGGGAATGCACCAACGGGTTTGCCAGGCAGAGATTTAGCACAGTAGTACAAGGGCTGAACCATCACACAATCCCCATCCCTCACATCCCCATCCCTGCAATCCCCATCCTTCCCATCCCCATCCCTCCCAGGCAGTGTGGAGAGGATCCATGGCTCCAACATTGCTGAGGAAGGCTCCAGGCTGGATGGGCAGAGATTTCTGCAGGGAAGGGCCATAATTCCCCTTTTTTATACCAATCTAATTAGGAAAAAACCCTCAACCCAAGATTAATAATTTCAATAACAAACCACGCAAAGTTAAGGGCATTTGAAAAATGTTTTTACAACCTTTGGTTAACCTGCAGTAACAGCTGCTTGAGTGTGGATAAATAAGACTATTCTGTGGAGGAGACAGGAAAAATTGGTTTGATTTTAAAGGACACTGTTTGGCTCCCGCAGTGCTGTGGCATCCAAGGAAATATTGCATGGTGGCGGCTGCGCGTCATGTTTAATACTCAGAGATGCAGCCATGGAGAGCAATACATCTGCTGGCTCCTGACAGCTGGAAAGCTGGGGTGGATTTTAAAAGCAGCCTTTCTCTTGGAAAGAAAATTCTGAGAGGGATGCAGATGGAAAAAAACCCCCTTTGGAATATCCAGAATGTTCGCTGCCTTGCCAGAGATGCAGGAGTCATGTTTTGGGGCTGTCCAGGGATTCAGGAATCAGGGTTTGGACCTGGCCAGGATGCAGGGGTCATGGTTTGGGGCTGGCCAGGATGCAGGGGTCATGGTTGGGAACTGGCCAGGGATGCAGGGGTCATGTTTGGGGGCTGGCCAGGTATGCAGGGGTCACATCTTGGGACTGGCCAGGGATTCAGGGATCATGATTTGGTGTTCTCAGCAGCCACAGAGGAGGCTCTGTGGGGGCTGCCCTGCTCTGCCCTTCCAGCTGTCACGACCCCAGCACATCCCTGCCCCCCAGCCTTGGGTGCTGCCACCCACCCTCCAGCACTGCTGCACACCATGGCCCCAGGAAATGCATCCCCTGGAAAATCAGCCATAAAATACAAATAATCCCCATCACCCCTTTTATAACAAGAAATCATGGCCCAGCTTGGAGCCAGAGACATTCTTTTCATCACCTGAAAATCCAAGTGTCTCTCTGCTTGCCTCTTCCAGCCTGTCCAAGAGGACTCAGGAGCCCACTAAAGAGGAGGCTTTAAGCCTCGTCATTAAGAATTCCAAGAGATCTGCTGGGCAGCGTGGAAATACAAGAAATACTACAATGCCAGTGCTAAAACCTAATGAGAAATGGAACAAGCTGAGACAGAAGCTTAACAAGAAATACTGGACAAGTCCCCCAAGAAAAACTACAGGCAGCAGCAGCAAGGAGCTGCCAGTCGGCTCTGCAGCTGTATTGATCCAGGACGGAGAAATAGGAGGAGGTCTTTGGAAAGTAGATAAACAGGGAGATATACAGCAGGAGAGGGCCAGAACTGATGAAAACAGGAGAAAATGCAGCTTAAATCAAAGGGCAAATACACGGAAAGAGAAAAGGCAATAGGATTTGTGTTCATGGCTAAAGAGGAGAGTTGTGGGGTGGTGATCAGACACAGGGTAATTGAAAAGAAATGGAAAATGGAGTTCAGGATAAATATTTTCTTGGGGGAAAGTGGGCTGAAAGCTTGAAATAAGCTATTATTAATATCAGCCTGAATGTAGGGAGAATGTGCAGGGAGGAGGGTTGTGGGTAAGGGATGGGGAGTGAAAGTAGGGGGTTAGGGTGCAGAATGGCTTCTACCTACCTGAGGGGCCCCAGATCTGAGTGGGGCTGGGGCCAGATGAGAAAGGTCTCCTCTGGCTGGGCAGAAGGCTGGGGATCCCCTTCCTTCCTTGCTCAACAGCTGGTGGCCACGTGCCCCTGTCCCAGCCTGCATGTCCAGCCTCTCTGCCTGCCCTGTGGCCAAGCTGTGGCTCAGGGAGCTCTTCCACAGGGGGCTCCTTGCTCAGGGATGGTGTGGGACAGGGTTGGAATGGGCCTGGAATGGTGTGGGGCTGAGATTGTGTGCAACAGGGTTACAGGATCCTCTGCCCACCCCAGGGTGGGAGATGGGCACACCATCCCCGACTCCTCTGCTTGTTCAGGGAAACGCTGCTGGCTCTGGGGACAGCACAATGCTAGACCCCAAAGTTGTGGGGTTCCAGGGCTCAGGACTAAGTGGAGGATCCCTGTCCCTCACATGGAATGAGGGGTCCAGGACACGGAGAGCTGGGGGCAGCACAGCTGGCTGCTGCCTCCTCCTGCTCCAGCCCCTGGTGCCACAAAGCAGGGAATCTGTACACAAATTCTCTACTTTCTGCCTGAATCTCACCTGTTTCTGCCTTGCTGCAAGACATACTCTCCACAGGTAGGAAATATGAGCTGGATGTGGGAATTTGCAGCCACCCAGGTTACTCCATCAGCACTGGGCAAGGCAGGGGGCTCCTGTGCCAGGAGTTTGGGGGACACAGGGAAGGGTCTGGGGGCTCAGCCTTCCACTTTGCACACATTTCCCAGGCATGGGCAGCTGCAGCCAGCTCTGCCTGCTGTCCCAAGGAATGTCCCAGTTCTGGATGTCCCATCCAACCTGGCTGCAGTGGGTCTGGCTGTGTGCAGGGGGTCCTGAGCAACAGGTGGGCTGGGGACCAGAGGGGGTCCGGGTGATGGTGGTCCATGACATCCCAGCAGGTGCAGCCCACCCATCCCTCTCGGAGGGTATTTTGGGGATGGCTCCACAGTCACCCCAGGGCGGGTCTGTGTAATGGGAGGGATGCATCCCCCCAGCCCCTCATCTCTCCATCCCTATGTGCAGTTGCCATGGCAATGAGGGAAGAAGGCTCCCTCACTCCCTGATGCTTGGCACCATCGTTCCTCTGCACGGCCTTGGCTGCTGCTGGGACATGCTGAGATGTTCATCAGAGCTAATTGCCAGGGAGCCACCCCCATGCTCTGTGCCGAGTCTCATCTCCAGCCCATGGCCTGTCCCCCATGGCACTGTGCTGTCCCCAGCACTGTGGGGTGTTCTGCTGTCCCCAAACCTGGCCCAGACTGGGGTCAGCATCATCAGACTGGTCCCCTCGCTCCTAAACACCGCACACACACTGCTGGAAAGTCAAGGCATTTCCCACATCTAAAAAAAAAAGTAATTAAATGGAAAGGTCGTTCTTATTTATTCTTTTGTTACACAACCCCCAAGCTACCAAATAGTCAAATTAAGTCTTGGAGTGTTTAATGAAGGATCAGGGAAAACATCTCATTGGTTCAAACAGCCATTCCCGTTGCAAAAACACGACACGAAGCACGGCTGCTCTGCTGGGCACTGCGGGGGCATCCCAGGAGCTGCCTATGGGCACTTGGGCCATGGGCCTGGACAGGGCTGGGCACCAGCAGCGCCGCGGCCGCAGCCCGATGAGTTCCCCGTTCTACTCACAGGGGAAGGATTTTTTTTTAATAGGGCCCCATGGAGACATCAGAGCAATTTTCAAGGAGGTTTGAAGCCACCGGGAAGCTTATTAGATCCGTTCTGCAGAGTTAATTTGATGTTGGTAATCAGCGAGCAAGTTAAGCAGTTAAGGAGATGGCGGCTGCTGAAGGGTTGGGCTGTTTAGCCGCCTTGTAAGCAGTGGTTACTAATGAGAGGCTCATGAATATGAATGAGGGATGATTACAGTGTGGAAAGGGCAGTCAGCAAACCATAAACCTAATTTTAATCTTTTTATTATCAAAGTCACGTTATTAATAATAGGCTTTACCTTGAGACCGAGCTCCATCAGGCAATTACTGCTCTCAGCAGCACTCAGCACCAGGGTCTGCGAGGGGCTGAGGGTGGGACGCTGTGTGTTGTGAAGTGCCAGGGCATCTGGTCTCTTCCATCAGCACAGGCTGGATCACCAGTGACCCTCACCCACCCTCCTCCCTGGGGCTGGTGCTTGGACAGTGGCACAAGGAGCCAGACGCGGAGACCACCCTGTCCCTCTTCTCGCCACAAGCACAGCAGCCCTGTCCCACCAGCCACAGGCATCCTGGTCACTGCCACCACAGGGATGGCACGTCAGAACTGGACACTGTCCCTCAGTCCTGGAAAAGGACGGTCCTATTTTCTCCATGACTAATTAATTGTAATTATTTCCTTATGGCGCTATCGATACAGGTGCTCGTGTAATGAGGCAGCAGTTCCTGTGTGAAATGCTGAAGCAAGGGATGTAGAACATGTTAAAAAATATTAATCTACAAATGAAAATGATTTTAATTGGATTCTGCCTTTGGGGTCAGGTCACTGCTCCATTTTCAATCAGAGTTGTCCAGTCAGCAAAGCAGCGGCACAGCCCTTTCATAGGGAAACGGCGAGTGGTTCGTAGAGGTTAATAGGAATGTTGGAAAATAAATAGGTTATTGATTGATAATAACAATAAGCTGACTCCAGTCCTACCTTGGTGACCTTCTCTCACCCAACTTAGAGAAAACTCAGTTAGCATCTAATTATGGATTGCCTCACAATCCCGCGCATTAATGAGAGTGCGGCAGCGCAGGCCCAGAGCCCACTCTCGGCAGAGGGGAGAGCCCAAATGCGATCACTCCTGGAGAAACCAGGATCCAGGAGCCCTGGGCATGGCATGGAATCACAGGATGATTTGGGTTGGAAAGGACCTTAAAGGCCATCAAGTTCCACCCTCTGCTATGGGCAGGGACACCTTCCACTAGACCAGGTTGCTCCAAGCCCCATCCAACCTGGCCTTGGACACTTCCAGGGATGGGGCAGCCACAGCTTCTCTGGGCAACCTGTGCCAGGGCCTCACCACCCTCACAGGGAAGAATTTCTCTCTAATATCTGGTCTAAACCTACTCTCTGTCAGCCTAAAGACATTATCCTGGTGCCCAACTAAGCTGCAGCCACTGCCTTGTTCTACAAAGGTGGAAGAGAGAAGGACAGCGGCTTCACATGTGCAGAGCTCTGTAACTGAGACTTAAATTGCTTCAAGATGTGCCAGAATATCTTGCCTTCAGCTCCAGCTTCACTCATTATTCCACATATGGCTCTCTCAGCCCTGCTTGCTGCAAGACATGGAATAGTCAGAACTACCTGGGAAACAAGAAGATTCCTGGCGGTGGGCACAGCTCTAGGGGAGGAAAGCCTTTCCTTGCCCAGAGGTGAGCAGCCAGCACAGGGAATGCCAGACAGTGGGAGAGCCAGGGGCAGGGGAGGGACTCAGGAGCAGGGGCATGAGGTGGGGATGAGCTCCCATGGCAGCAGCAGCCTCCTGCGCTCTCGAGGCTCCGGACACAGAGCTGCCCTGGACCTGCTCCCCGGCCTGGCGTCCTGCTCGCCTGCCCAGCTCTTTTGGCAGCTCCATGGCCATGATCCGGTGCTCGGGGCTTTAACAATCGCTCCAGCAAAGCCCTTCCCTCAGGGCCCCTCGGTGGCAGAGACCCCAGCACCGCTCGCAGCCGCTCCGCGAAATGCCACGCATCCATTTCACAGAACCGCGGCGCAATTTGATGCAAATGAACAGCATTTCTCTTGCTTGTACACATTCCCTGTCAACACACGTTGAAGAGACTCACTGTGACATGTCAAAATGCTGCTCACGGCGGGGAAAATAAATACGGCGGTTTGGATGCTGCCTTCCCGCTCCGCCGGGAATGGCCGGGCAGGGGATGGAGTCGCGACCCCTCCCCGCGACAGCCGGGGGGGTCTCCAGCCTCCCGCACGGGAGAGGGACGGACAGGCACCGCGCCCTGCTCTGTGTGACCATCGTGTCCCAGGCAGGAATCACAGAATCATGGAATGGTTTGGGTTGGAAGAAGGCTCATTTCGTTCCACTACCCCGTCATGGGCAGAGGCACTTTCCACTAGCCCAGGCTGCTCCAAGCCCCGTCCAGCCTGGCCTTTGAACACTTCCAGGGATGGAGCCGGGGCAGGGACTTTCCTGGAGCACGAGCTCCACCTGCCGCCGCCCTCCCGGCCCGGCCCGGTACCTGCGGGTGCCCCGAGCCCCCCAGACCGGCCCCCCGGCCCCGCAGCCCCCGGCCGCTGCCTCCCCGCTCCGCGCTGCTCGCGGCTTCCCCGATCGACCCCCGGGCACGGCCCCGCCGAGGGGTCTCCCGGCTGGGAGCGCGGCGGGGGGTTCGTGCCCGCACTGCACCCCGCACCCCGCGCTGCCCGCCCCGATCGCTGCCCGCCTTGGGTGGTATCACCACCGCCCCCAGGACCACCCTCCGGCGGTGCGCGGGTGGGGGGGTGATCCCCCTCCTGCGTCCCCACAGGACCGTCCACTCAGGGCCCGGGGCGTCTCCATCCCCTCCTGTCCCTCCGCCCGCCCCAGGTGGCCCCAGATGTTCAGCAACATGCCGAGGTGGCTGCGGTGAGAACCATCTGTCCTGACGACCCCGCACCCCATAGTGTGTCCCGTGGGAGCTGGGGCACCCCCTGCCCCAGCCCACCCGCTTCCCCCAGCCCCCCCCACCTCACAAAGACACCAGACTGCAGGGTGGTTGCACACTTGCCATGTTCACAGTAGACATTACAGGCAGCGAGGACATCCTCGGGGCTGTGGGTTCATCCTCAGGGCCCTGGTGACCTGCGGGATTCCTGCTCACACCGCTGAGGCCACCCCAGGACTCCTTGCCCCAGAGCATCCCCACGCCCCACTCCAGTGGCCAGTCCAGTCCCACCGTGGCTGTGCCTGCTCCCACCGTGCTGACGTGGGGTGAGTGTGGGGTCCTGCAGAGCAGGGGCAGCCCTGGCCAGCTTGGTCTGGAGCACCCTGGGCAAGATGGTGCACCCAGGGCTGAGTGACACCTTCTGACCTCTGCCCATGTTGCTGCTGGGGTGCCCCAGCCCCACTTCTCCCTGCACCAGCAAAGTGGGAGAAACAGGCAGACAGACTGACCAACTCCTCTGCCAGCTGCAGGAATTGGGGAGCAGGGGCAGGGAGCCCCAAGGTGCTAGAGTAGAGGAAAGGAGCAACCAGGCTGTTTGGGGAAGCCTCCCTGCCCTCCAGGCCTGCTCAGCTCAGCAATGGTGGCTCTGCAAGGGGGGCAGCTACCCAAAGTGGCCTGTCCCCACTGAGGGGTCTGTGGGCAGCATTGGCTGCCCCTGGAGGGCCACATTTGCCCAGTGCATCCTCTTAGCTATCAGGGTGATTTGTGGTCCCATGACTCCCCTCAGTGACCAGCCTGGGGAGGTCCCCCTGGGTGCAGGAGGGCTGCTCTGGAGCAGAAGGAGGGGTTATGGGGCAGGGAGGAGAGTCCCTCACAATGGTGGGCTCTGACAACCCCAACCCAGTGCTGGTGGTGCTCCTAACTGTGCAGGAGCCCTGAACCTGCCCACCCTGTGCCCAACCTGGCTTGTCCTCCTAGCCCATTCCTGTCCCCACAGCCCTGCTTCCTCCTCTGCCCCCAGCCCACAGCAGGGCCCTGTGTCCCCCTTCCATCAAACATAGGAGCATCAGCCCAAAAACCCACCCTGGTGCCAGTTGTCTGGAAGAAGGGTAGGCACATGATTAGTGGAATAAGGTGGAGGTTGGACAGACATGGAGCTGGGTGAGGAGGGGACCCCCATGAGCCTGACAGCCCAGTGACACCCCAGCTGAAGGAGCAGGATTGTGTCAGTGCAGAGCTGGGATGCCCAGGAGTAGTGGCAGCATTAGGGGGTGGACCCAGCCATCCAGGGGGACCCCACTCTGGTTCTGCCTTCCATTGAAGGCAGGAGCTGCTGTGGGGTGATGGTGACACCAGCCAGTGATAGTGACTGGGGAGACCATGGGATTAGTGAGCATAAGGCAAAGCCAAGAAAGAGCAGCCAGAGCTGGATGCTGCCTGGATCTGTAACCCCCAGACAGAGCTGCCCTGACCCTTGGTGGGGACAGCCCCACACTGCTGTGTCCCCACAGCAGCCATGGTCTGGGGTGTCCTCATGAGCCAGCCCATGCCTACCAGCACCACAGGGCCACCATCCTCTGCTGGCACACAGCTTGGCTTTGCCCCGCTGGTCATGGCAGTCCTGAACACTGGTGGTGCCTGGCCCTGGGTCACCAGCCCATGTCCAAACCTACACTGATGGGCCAGGTCCTGGAGCCTTCACCTTGGCAGGACCCCTGAGAGACTGGGAACATTACTCCAACTGACAGACAAACAGAAAGCAAAGCCCAGGCGGTGCCCCCATCACAGCCTGATGGCAGAGCCCCCTCTGACACCCACTGCCCCCTCCTGCCCTTGGCTCATTACCAGCCCAGCAGTCACACACAGGTATGGTTAGTCACGCCCACGCTGCTGGCAACAGCTTCCACATGCACCAGGCACAAGATAAACTGTGGAAAGACAAAGGGAGTGAAGAGAGGAGCCCGGGAGTGTCCGTGAGCCAGTTCAGGGAGCAGCACAAGACCATTCCCCATGACAGATGACGTGGGGCCCCAGGAGAGCTCCAAACTCAGGCTCTGGTGGGGCTCATGGGCAATAGCATCACTCTGTGGCTGAATCTCTCTGGGTTTGCTGGATCTTTACAGCCATTACTGGTCATTATTAATGGTTTTGTATTGTCCTACTGCCTCTCAGCCTCTTTTCCTCATTGTGCCACATGAAATTTCTCTGAAAACAGAAGGCAAATGGGGAAATTTTCAAAACCCTCCAGTAAAGGCATCTTCCTTCCCATCGCACCAAATGGGAGCCAGGGATACTCAGCAGCACTGAAAATTGGGGTGCTGCGGGTTGATAACCAGAAGTCCAGGAGGAGCCACCGTCACTTGTCATGGCAAATAGCATCCGAGAGGCAAAGTGCAGAGAGTTGGTTAGTAGCAAGAGAGAAACAGGTCAGGAAGGATTAGTACAGTGCTAACAGAAGTACAGGTTAGTAACAGAAGCAGGGCACCGGTCTGCCTTAGGACACACACACTGGAAGAGAAATGAAGAGAAAAGCAGCAATGGTTAGTTTGTTTAATTCAGTTCAGGAATGTGTTAGTAACAGAGATCTACTGGCTTAAAAAGGAACTGAAAAGCTTCTGCTGATAAAACCGTTTTAGGCTCCTAGTCAGCAACAGGCTCACGGGCAGAGCCGGGCAGGGCGTGCGAGGAGAAACCCTCTCCTCGTGCTGGCAAGGGCTGCCCAGGGCAGGGGCTGCTGGTTCCCTCTCCTGCCTGGGGCAGGGACTGCTGGTCCCCTCTCCTGCCCAGAACAGGGGCTGCTTGCATGGGCAGGGGCTGCCAGTCCTCCCTCCTGCTCACAGCTGGGGCTGGGGCTGCCTGTATAGGCAAAGCTTGATGGACACAGCCCAATGCTGGGCAGGGGCTGCCAATCCCCTCTCCTGCCCACAGCTGGGGCTGCCCTTGCCCGTCCCTGCCTGTACAGCCTGGCACTGACACCTGGCACTTCCAAACCTCCTTTCCCAGCTTTTCCGTTCCCCTTTAAAGGCAGCACTGCTGCCACAGTTAGTGGGTGTGAGGCAGGGCTGGCTGTGGGTTAGTAGGGCATGCACTGGGGCCAGTTAGTGGGTTAGTCCGTGTGCCAGGGGCTGTGCCAGCCCCCGGTGAGGGCACAGGGTCCCAGCGGGTTAGTAGGTTAATGTCGGAGCGCAGCGGCAGCATGCAGAGCCGGGCCCAGTGAGCAGCAGGGCTCTGGTTCACAAGAGCAGGAGGTGTTTTGGGGCGTTGCTACCACATCGAGATTTGGGAAGGTGTTATTGGAGGGTTTAACCTGCATGATATAACCTGTTTCTGAGTTAAATGCTTTGCAAGGATCTGCCCCTCTCATCCAGGCCAGTGAGGTACCAAATGCCCCGAGCAGTGTGTCCCCACACAGAGTGTGCTTCCCACTCCTGGTACTGGTGAGGGTGGGAGACTGGATGCATGGAGACAGTCCCAGCAGTGCAAGGCAGTGACTCAGGTCAGGGCACTAAAGGAGCTGGAAGAAGCAGAGAGGGAAGGGGTGAAAGCATCACTGACCATGCCTGGGGCAAGGCTATGGGCAGCTCTGCAAGAGCAGGGCTTCTGCAGAGAGCTGCTCTGGGTCTCCACCGAGCTCCCATTGCCTGTGAAGGGAGGAAGAGATTCAGCAGGGAAAACCATGCCATGGAGCAGAGGAAAAGTGGTCCATAGCTTACCCCTTCCCTGTCAGAAGCTGCCTCTCCATGGAGCTAAGCAGTGCTCTGAGGGGCAGTAAGAGCACTGTGCCCTGAGAAACAGGGCTTTGGTGGGGCACCCAGGGCACCCTCCGCCCCATGTCCCTCTGGGTTACCTCCTCCTGCAGCACTAACTCCTGCTGGTCCCCAAGAGGATGCTTTTCCAGCTTGGACTTCAAGGCTCTAACACCTGCCACAAGCTGTGTCTGCCCTCAGCCCCCAGCCCACCTCATTCCCAGCTCTCCCTCCTGTCCAGAGACAGGGGCTGGAGTGACTGCTTGGTGCAGCCACAGCCCAACCACTTACTGGGCCACTGCCACCCCCACAGAGGTCATGGGAGGAGGATTCACTGCCCATGTCCCTCCACACACTCCAGGCTGCTCCACAGGGCAGGGGAGACAGGGTCCTGCTGGAACACAGTACTAGCACTGCAAGGCAGTTCCAGGGCAGAAAGCACCAGGACTTCACCAACAGACAGAGGGACAGGCAGGATCGGTGGGGACAACCAGAGTCCCTTTGTGCTCTGGCCATTGTGTCTCATTGAGGAGCTGGCACAGCTCCATCCCTGTAGCCTTCCTCTTCTCCCTCTCCCTACACTGCGTTCAGGGAAGGGGATGGGTCTCGTCCTGCCCATGGCTGGGGTGGAGCAGCGGAAGGGAAGGGGACCCCAGCACCTTGCAGGAAAACCGCGCGCACGTGCAGACCCGTGTCCTCAGGTGTCCCCAGCGCCGTGTCCTCGGCTGTGTCCCCCGCAGTGGCCAGGCTCGTGGCTGTGGCCCGTGGCACTGAGCACCAGGCTGCTCTGCTGGGGCCAGCCCGGCTCTGGCATTGTGTGCAGGTGGCGACGTCGGCTCCCCGAGCCTGGCTCCTCTCCAGGCACAGCCGGTCTGGCCAGGCAGGAGCTGAGGCCGTGCCTCTGAGGTGGTGGCACTGGGGAGCAGAGATGCTGTGAGACCCTGGGCAGTGTGGCAACCACCCCCTCCCCACTGGTGAGCATTCTCTCATGCAGGTGGCCCTGGAGATGGTGTGACCCCTGGACACCACTGGAACCTGGGCAGGAAGGCTCCTGGCTGCCCAGAGCCCTCCCAGCTTGCTAGGGGTGGGAGAGCTTGGGGCTGGTACTGCCTGTGTCCCCTCCCTGGGGATCCTACCTGTGGTCACCAGCTATGCAAGTGCCGTGCAGTGTCCCCCCATCCTGTGTGGCTCTGCGCTGTGGAGGCCGCGAGGGGACTGTGTGAACAGACTTCAGGTCAGTCATTAGCAGCTGCAAAAGAAACAACCAACGCAGCAAGGGAGAGACACACGGCACCGTCCTCAGGCAGAGCCGAGCCAAGCTGGCAGGAGCCTGGCAGGAGGGCTGGGCAGGGATCCTCCTGTCCCTTTCCTCTTGCAGAGCGGGGAGCTAGACCCACCACCAGGCACAGGGGGGCACCAGGAACCACCACATCAGAAATGGTGGCAATGCCCCAGACTGTCCCTACCTGGTGTGGGAACCCCTGCACTGGGGGCAGGGACTGACTTTCACTGCCACTGCCACTGCTGCCTCTGCCAGCTCTGCTCCTGCCCTGTGGTTAAGCTGGGTCACTGGGACCCTGTGGTTCCGCAGGCACCAGTTGTACTGGGGCAGCCAGCGGTCACAACTGCGCTGTGGTGGGTGCTACTCCACCTCCACAGGGATACAGGGACACATGGCTGGTGCCAGCAGCCAGTCCATGTCTGCAGCCAGCCACACTGCCTGCCCTGTTCCTGCTTCTGCCCTGCTGCTGTTTCTGACCTGCTCTGGTTCCTGCTCCTGCTCGGCTCCTGCTCCTGCCTTTCTCCCGCTGCTGCCCTGCTCCTGCTCCTGCCCTGCCCACCTGGAAAAGCCAGGACTGCAGCAGTTCCTGGGGGAGCTGGGCCGTGATGACTCTGCATGTTCAGCTGTGGAGCTGCTCCTGCTTCCCGCTGTTCATTGTCACCACATGCCGCAGGCACTGCTGGCAGGACAGTCCCTCCCATGGGGAGAGCATGTCCAGGCAGCATTTGCAACCCAGCTGCGGGAATGAGCTCCGGAGATGCCATCGAGCATCTGGCAAATGGATCCCCTGCCTGGATCTGAGCAGGAGGTGCCTGTGGTGAGGCAGGCGGGACACGATGGCTGTGGGATGGCCTCTCTCACCCGGGAATGAAACACATCCCAGGAGACAGGGAGGGAAAACAATTTTGTGCAGGCAGGGCTCAGCTAAACGCTCTGTCTGGGGCACAGTGAGCAGTGATTGCCAACCATGAGCCAGAGCTTCCTCTGCCACACAGGGTGGGTGGCACATATGGTGCTGCTGAGCACCTGGGTTAAACAGGGGCTAGACCCCCCCTTGGAGTGAAGAGGGAGGGACAGGAGCACAGGCTCCACAGCAGGCAGGAGCAGGGAGATAAGGCCACAGCAGGCACGGCATTGCCATGAGCTGCCTGTGCCCAGAGAGATGATCTCTGGGATGTGGCATCTGGGCACCCCAGTCCCCCAGCTCCCAGCAGGGTGGCCAAATACCTTTGCCCTGGGCCCTGCCAGCGCTGCCTGACCCTTACTGCCATCCAGCAGAGCCCAGGCTCTGGCACATCCCAGGCTCCCGTGCTGCTGCAGCAGTGCCAGGCACTACCACCTTTGTCTGCAGCTCTGAGGCTGGGCAGCCTGGGAGAAGGGAGGGTGAGGGTGTGAAAGGCTCCCTGAAAACCCAGAACGCCGGAAAACCTGATTATTTCTGGGCTCCTCCTGGGGCCCTAGGCAGGACCTACTCACACACACAAAAGGCTGCAAGACAATGAGGGAGAGAAAATGGCTCCGCGAGAGGAGCATCTGGCAGGTTAACTCTGAAGGAGGGGCTGTGCTGTGCCCCAGGAGTGTTGGCCCCAGCCTCGCCTCTAATCCCCACCCAGGATCCCCAGTTTTAGGAGAAAACAGGGATTAGGAGACAAAGCAGTAAAACAGCATTTTGGCTGCAATTCTTCCCAGGGGCATTGAAAATCAGGCAAGAATCCATTTACCTGGCAGGAGCCCTATTCTTGGTGAGGATTCTGAAAAAAAAATACAAACAAGCGGTGCAGCAATTAGTTCTGATTTGGGCCGGGGGCTGCAGGCTGTGTCCAGGATGGGCCAGGCTGCCCGGTGCCGCCTCCGGACCGGGATCACGCGGGATCGCCGGCCGGGCCGGGAAGCGGCCGGGAACAGGCTGCGGGATGAGCGGCTGCCCCTGCCTTAACAAAGGGAGGGGGCCCGGGCTGCCCCAGTCTGGCACCCCCGGGAAGCGGGGGCTCCTGCCGGGGCGCGAGGCTCTCATGGGATTATATATAACCAGGGAATAATATATGGGAGGGGTGGGGTGTATTTTTTGGAGACGGAGCGGCAGGAGCAGCCCCACCTGCCGGCTCCGCACCCCCCGGAGCGATGCCCACAGGACCCCCCGAGCCCCGGGGCGGCATCGCCCCCCGCTCCCGCCCCGAGGTGGGGGCGGCCCGCGGGCTCCCCGCGCCCCCAGACCCCACTGGTGCCCCACCTCCATCCGGAGGGAACGGAGCGATGTCCGCGGAGCGTTACCTGCTCCCGGGGGCCGGGTTGGGGCTGGGGGGCGCCGGCTCCGCTCGCTTCTGCCCTCCGCGCCGCTCCTTTGTGCTGGAGCTTTCCCAGAGCATCCCCGAGGAAGAGGCGGCCACGCAAACTCCTCCTCCCGCAGCCCCCGGCCCCCCCGGCCCTACCTACGGCGTAGGAGGATGCTGCAACTCGCTTTAAATTTTAATGCTGGAAATGCGGCCAAGTCACCTTCCCCCCGCAGCGCTCCCGCACTGCTCTCCGCTCCATATCGCTCCCGCATCGCTCCCAGCACTGCTCCCGCATCGCTCCCTGCACCCTTCCCGCACTTCTCTGCACTGATCCCGCTTCGGGAGACCCCGGGGACCCCTTTGCCACGACAGCCGATAGAAAGGCCACTGTCATGCCCCCTGCCAGGACACCGTCCCCCGTGGTGTCACAGGCTCCCCACAGCCCTTTGGGGTGGTGTGGGCACCCCACAGCCCTGGGGTGGCCCAGGGGACACAGGTCGCTGGGCAGGGGCTGCTGTGGGCACATCCCTGGGGCCGTGGTGGGCAGGATGTGGCTGGGCTTGGTAGGGGGGATGGCAAGAGACCCAGCCCGGCCTGGGGACACAGCCTTGCCGGAGGACAGCCCCTCCATCCCGGGGACAGCCCCACTCCCGGTCAGAGGGCCGTGACAGCCCCTCCTCAGAGCTGTGCAGCTGCTGGGCTCCTGCATTGTTCTCCAGGTCCCTGCCGGGTCCCTGGGGACCCCCGGTCCCGCTGCCAGCTGTCCACCGTGTCTGGCTGTGTGCTGGATCCTCACCCAGCCCCCTGCCCCGCCCTGGGGCTCAGGAGCTAGGCAGGGTCGGAAGGGGGCCCAGGACGGGGGTCCTCCCCATCTTTGGCCATAGAGAGGCCAGGAAGCTCCACTCCTTGGGTCTTGCTGGCTGCTGGCCCTGGACGGGTTTGCCCTGGGGTGCAGGAGGGTTTCACTCAGCCCTTCCCAAAACTTTTTGTTTCTTCTTCTATTTTGCCTTTTTTATTGTGATTCCAGTGGATAGAATCCCTTTCTGGGCAGCATTCCCCATTCCCTCCACTGGTGGCCCTGCTACTGCAAATGTCATGGATGGGACATTTTCATCACATCAAACCTTTTCTCCAGAGCTCTTCTGAAATGAGGAATTTTTCTAGACCAGCCTTTTCCTGCCACATTTCCAGCTTTGGCTGTGCACTGGGCGTAGGGCAGTAAGGATCAGTGCTCGGATGGGTGCAGGGGTGTGCATGAATGTGGGGATAGGTGCACAGCATGCACCTGCCACTTGCTGAGTCCTGCAGCTCCTTCCAGCCCCTGGCAGGTGCTGGTAGAGCAGATGGGGTCTATAGCGTAGTGGGATGTGGGGGTTCTGCAGAGCCCCTGAGCCTGCAGCTGGGCTGGCACAGGGCTTTACCTGCCTGTGACAGGGACATGTGCTGGTTGCAGGGGCAGAAAAGATCCCACTCGCTCCATCCGTGCCCCTGCAGACTCCCCACTCTGCCTCCACACATGACATCACTCCCAACCACACACCCTCATGGTCCCCCCTTCCCCAACTGCCAGTGCCGCCTTGGACAACTGAGCCTTTATTGAGCTTTGCCCCCACTGCCCCGCGGGACAGACGGTGCCCAGGGCATGTGGCCGGTGGTGCGGGGGCTCCGGCACCGCGGTCACTGCTGGACCCTGCGGATAGACTGGACCTGTCCCGTCTGTGCGTGGGAGCCCCACTCCCGCACATGCTTGTATTCGCCTGCGGGGCTGTCGCTCTCCAGGAGGTACTGGAAGCCTCGGTACCCCGGGTACTGCGAGCAGACCCACCTGCGACAGAGCAGAGAACGGCGGTGGCTCAGGGCTGGCAGCACCATGGAGCCCCCGCGCTGCGGGTGCCAGAAGCTGCCAGAGCATCCTCGGCCCCGCCGCGTGCCTCGGTGCTGGGTCCTGGCAGGGTGCGAGCCCCCGGGTACTCACGCGCCGGAGCGGACAAGGAAGGAGCCCACGGTGCTGCTGCCCCAGCCAAGGGCGGGCAGCGAGGGGCAGTCGTCGCTCATCTCTGCCCGCTTGCCCTGGAAGTTCTCCTGCTCGAAGAGCATCAGCCGGCTGCGCCCGTGGTCCTGCGGCCAAGAGGAGGACGGCGTTGGCACGGTCGCCCTGCCCGGCTCACCTGGCCGGCCCCGCGGGGGGAGCCGGGGCGGGGGCACTCACGGCGCAGGCGATGGGGCGAAAGGAGCACATCCTCTCCACGTGGTAGGCGTTGCTGCCGCTCCACGCCTCCCAGCACGGGTAATCGCCGCGCTCCAGCACAAACTGCTGCCCCTGGAAACCGCAGTGCTCGAAGCCTGCCCACCTACCGGGGCGGGAGGGGGTTGAGACCCTCGGGATGCCCACCGCCCCATTCACACCCAGGGCTGTGCCCGCTGCGCACAACGGGTGTCCAGAGGAGGCGGCCCCTTGGCTCAGGTGGCAAAAGGCACTGGATACCTCCATCCCCCAACCCCCCTCCATCCATGGGGTCCCGCGGCACCGCGAGGTAGCAGTGCCCCGAGACCCCCACTCACGCCCCGCTCTCGATCCTGCAGGAGCGGACGGTGCTGAAGCCATGATCCAGGGTGCTGTAGCAGTCGGTGGTGAACTCATGCTTCTTGCCCTGGAAAAAAGGCTCATCCCACACCGCGATCTGGGGGGGGGGGATGGAGGGAGTCAGGGGGCTCCGGGGGTGCGGAGGCCCTGAGTAGATGCTGCAGCCCCATTCCCAGGTATTTCACAGGGTGTGGTGCTGGTACTGCCCAGGCTCCTGTACCTTCCAGAGACCGGAGGATCTCTTGCAGCGGTGGGTCATGGTGGCTCTGCCAGGGCACAGGGGAACAGGACTGTCAAAACTGCCCCTCTGCCCAGATGAAACACCCTCAGGAGCCCACGCACATCTCTTCACCAGAAGCGTGGGGGGCAAAAAGGGGGTTGCTTCCTGCTGGAGCAGAAAAGCATGGGCTGGGGCTCTCCCTGCCCACCCAGAGCTGCTGCCTGGGCTGTGCAGAGCAGTGGGCACCTGGCCCTGGCAGCCATCCTAGCACTGCCTGCCCATGCCCAGGGAGACTCCTCCCACTGGCAGATCCCTGAGCCAAAGCACCCGTGCATGCAGCCTGTGCAGGCAGAGGAGTGCTGAGCTGGGAGTGCTGTGGAGGTGGCCATGTGCCCACACTGAGTATCAGCACCCTGCCACTGCCATGGCCAGCGATGACCCCTGATTCTCCAGTCTCCCAAGCCCCCAGTTCCCCAATCCACTGCCACTGCTTCCTGTGTCAAGGTGAGGTCTAACCCTAGATCTTGGATGCTCCTCCACGTGTTCCCACGACTGCTTGCTCCCAGGCCCCAGCCACGGTGACAGGGCAGCTGCCCCAGGCTCCGGCGCTTACCTGGGGTGAGGCACTGGTGCCCAGGGAGGTGACACGTCCCGCAGCCTCTGGCTGGGTTTTTATAGCCTCCAGATAGAGACAGAGCCCAGGGGAGCATTACTGAAACCCCTAACTCAGCACATGGCGGGGAGGAGGGACCGGGCAGAACAAAGGAAACGTGTCAGAGACGCTGATGAGCCGGGACATCGAGCGGGCCCACCGGGTGTAGGCTCTGACCCCCGGCCCCACAGCTCCAGAGCCGGGGCATTGCCCCCCGGGTCTGCCAGCATTTCTGCAGCGTGCCCTCCCCAGGGCAGGGCTGAGCTGGGGCCGTGTTCCCACTCTGGCAGTGCTCCTCCTGCCTGCAGGCAGCACTGCCTGCACTGGGGGCGCGGGGAGATTTCCTCACCCATTTCTGGGAAGTGGGAGGAAGGACACGTCTGCACTTGCTCTCCCTGGGAGGGCAGAACAGCTCTCCCTGAAATCCAGGGCAGTTCATTGCAGGGTGGGCACACAGCAGCCATGGACACTGTAACAAGCAGGGACCAAGGGCATGGGAAGTGAGGGGTGGGTTTGCAAAGGCATATGAGGGACTGGAGGTGTAGGTCATGATTTGGGCTGCTGCTGCAGCAGCCTCCTGCCTCTGTGCACTGAAAAGAGTCTGCTGCACCCACATTTTGGGAACCTAAATACCTTTTAGCTTTACTCACCGTGACCCCCACACCTCATAAATCACCCTGGGGTGGTGTCAGGAGCGTGCCAGGGCTCCGAGGGCTGGGCAGAGGCACCCACCCAGCCTGCACCTCAGAGCAGGCAGCAGCCAATGGAGGCTGTTAGGCCAAGTGAGAAAACTCGTATTCCCAGAGAGAGCTGTGTTTTGGGACAGCATTTGCCAGGAAACTGCCAGGGGGCTGAGCTGGAGCATCCTTCGTGCAGCTGCAGCCCTGTCAGCCCTGGGCACTGCAGGGGAGGCAGAGCAGGCGAGCACAGCAGCCTGGGGGGCTCAGTGCAAGCAGCCACCCCCGGCTGCACCACGGCTGCACAGGCTGTCCCGACATCTGCAACCCCAGCAAAAGCCTTTTGGCAGAATTTGTCCCCAACCTCTTACAGTGGCCTGAGCTAAACTCAGCTTGTGCTGGCCACCAGCACAGTGACCACCACGCGCTTGCTCTCCACGCCATGTCCTGGCACGGGGATGTGGCCACAGAGCTGGGCTGTGCCGGGTGTACCCACGGTGCCACTCAGCACTGGGCAGGGCTGCAGCAGCGGGAGCTCTGGGGGCAGTGGAACTCACCGGGGCAGAACAAACCCCCGTGCCCATTCCCGTGCCCTCTGCAGCCTTGCTGTGCCAGCTCTGGCCTTGTGCTTTGCTGTCGGAGCTGTGCATCCCACAGGCACCCCCGTGCCAAGGTGGGATGGAGCAGAGAGGGGCTTTCTAAAGCACCTGCAGCCAGCGGCAGGGATGGTGCACAGGGAGGGCAGAGATTTTGTGTCTGGGGTGCTCAGGAACCACCGAGGACAGATCCCTGCTGTCAGCCCTGCCACAGCACTGGCTCAGGAAAACCATGGAGCTACTGTGTGATCAGAGTAACATGGAGCAGCACAGAGCAGCCATCAGGAGCAGAGTTCAGTCCCTCTGAAATGTTTTCCCAATACCCAGTTTCAATTCCCAATTCCCAGGTGCTGGGATTTGGAAGAGGAAGCAGAGTCAGGAGCAGGGGGTGGGTGAGACCTGCTGATTAATGCCCAGGAGGCACAGGGGAGGCAGCCAGGTAGAACATCCACTCTGGCTCCCAGAGGAAGAGAGGGCAGGTTAAATTAGAAAGCCGGGTAAAATCCATGGTGCCAATTGAAATCATGAATCCTAAACCACTGCCCAGTGTCCAGGTGAGAACCAGACTGTGGCAGTGCCCAGGGTAACGGGGCAGCAGCCCCCACACCCAGCCACGTCATGGGCACAGCGCGGCCGCCAAAAAACCTCGGGAAAAGAGCGGATCAATACTTCCTTTTTGTTAGGGATTTTGAGCAATAGCCCAGAGGGCACAGCTGGATCCCACTGCTGCTGGGTGACACATGAGGGGAACAAAAGATGAGGGCAAAACACAGGGCTCTGAACTCTCTGACCACACACCCTCGGGTGAGGTACTGCCCAGGAGCACTGATGCTGGATGCTGCGGGAAGCTGGGGGTGTTCCAAAAGAGTGTGCAGGTATTTACAGGATGAAAAGGATAACAGCAGGCAAACAGGGAGAGGATCTGATCAGAGGCTCAGAGGAGCTCAGGAGAAGGTCTCCCCAAGGTGCCATGGGATGCAGGAGAAGTGGCACCTCAGGCTCATCCGCCACAGAGCCCAGTGCTGGCATGTCCCCATCCAGCCACCCTGCAACCCTTCTCCTGTGCCAGTCAGACAGAGCTGATGCCCCAAAACACTGTATGGGGTTTGGCACCGTGAGTGTGGTGGTGGTAAAACTAGGGGTGGTACAGGGGGAGCACAGCACGGGGCAAATGGGCTAAAAAGCAAGAGAACAGCCCTGCCAGTGAGCAGGGACATTCCCAACAGAGAGCAAACACCATTTTCCATTTTCAGGCACTCAGATGGTTCAGAAAGTGTCGGCTTCAATTACACATCATTTGAGAAAAAAAAAACAGTTTCTGAAGCATTTCAGAACACTCAGGTCTCACTTTCTGGCATCTTCAGAGCACTACTGCAGGCACTTATGGGCACAGAGTGATGTTCAGAGCAAGAGGTTCAGTGTTTGGAGGGGAGAAATGGGCACAGTGTGGCTGCAGGCTGGGCACCGTGGGGCTGCGGCAGCAGTGGCACTGGGGCGTCCGTGCGAGCCTGGTGCCAGGGGCGGTGGGCAGGGGAGGGCAGTGTGCCTGTGCCGGTGCCGGCGCTGGCCTGGCCGTGCCAGGGCTATATATGCCCTGCCGGGGCTGCCGCACGCGGGGCAGCGGGTGCCGCCGCGCGCTGCAAAGTGGCACGGTCAGGTCTTCTGTTGTGCCGCGGGCACAAAGGAAAGTGCTGGGTTCAGCGGCTGGGCACGGGGCCGGGGAGAGGCTTCCAGCTCGCCCAGCGCTTTGCAGGATGTGATGACTGGGCGGCCGCGCAGACACTGATGAGCTGGCAGTTCCTTTGTGCGCCCGCCCGGGGGTCTGCCCTTGCCAGGCTATAAAGTGGGGGCCTCGCGGCGCCCCGAAACACAAGCCCGCTCACTCCAACAAGAAGCAGCAGCTGCCCAGGTAAGAGGACAAAGTCCCCGGGCACCGGGCTGCAGCCGGACCCGAGGTGGGGAGAGGGAAATGCAGGGTCTAAGCCATGGCCATTGCTGTGGTCATCACGTCTGGGAGCACCTCGGTGCTCAGCATCCCACTGCCCTCCTCTCCCTGGGGAGCTGCTGGTGACATTCACCTGCAGGGCCACAGCAGGGTGCCTGCTGCAGGGCCTCAGCAGATCAGGGCTGTCCCCTTCCCACTCCTCACATGCTGACCCCGTGCCCCCTGGGCTCCCATGCGCACCCCGTGCGGGATGGCCCCAGTGCCCGGTGCAGTGTCAGGCCCCAGTCTGGCCAGGGAGAGCAGGGAGTGCCTGGACACAGAGCTGGGGGCTGCCCTGGGCACCCCCACAGTGGCAGGACCTCTGCAGTGATAGAGATCTTCTGACCACAGAAGGAGAGTGTGGACACCAGAACCTCATGTGATCCTCCTGGTGAAGGCAGATCCTCTGCCTGTGCCTGCTGGAGAACCTTCCAGCGGCTCCTCTCCTGGCCCTGGCCACCCACCCCATTGAGAGACCCCATCCCGATGTGACCATCCCTGGGGCGGGTGGTGGGTGCCCCAACCATGCCTTCCTCTAACATGCTGCTGGTGCCCTGTCACAGACTTGAGCCCACCACCGCGATGTCTGAGACCACAAAACCCACTGCTCCCGGACAGGCTGCAGAGGAGAAGGAGAAGGCAGTTCCTGCGCCAACTCCATCCCTTGACCCTGCTCCTGTCGCAAACAGCAAGGGCGAGGAGCCCTCCCCAGAAGCCTTCAGGGTAAGCCCCGCGGCTCCCCACGCGCAGGACACACTCCGGGGCTGCAGGACAGTGGCAGCATCTCTGGGGCAGGAGGAGATCATCCCACAGGGAAGGACCCCCCTCCCAGAGCAGGATGTGAGCGCAGGTGCCACCATCCCTCCCTGCTCTGTCCCTTTGGCACAGGATTTGGGCAACTGCTGCAGAAGGGACACTCTGGGAGTCCCTTGGTCAGGACAGCTCATCAGTGACCATTGGGGACCACAGGCTTTGGAAATGCTGTCCCCTGGGTTGTGGCATCAGGACTAGCTGCTGTCAACTGCTCCCTCTGGTCACCCTCTGCATGTGGGGGTTCTGTGGTGCTCAGGGAGGGTGGAGGGGACACTGTAGGTGACAGGGCCAGCACTGAAATGCTGCAGTGATTCTAGGGCAGAATGCCACCGAGGCACTGCAGCAGGGCTGGGGATGAGGGGCAAGTGATGCAAGGACTGTGGTGACACTGTGCATGTGCCAGGTAGCAAAGGCCACGGCATGGATGCAGCTCTGGAGGAAGCAGCTCCTTCCCAGCAACCTGGGCACCGGCACAGGGAGATGTGGCTTTGCAGCATCAAAAATGGGAGCTGGATGAGGCCATCTTGGACCAGGGACAGCTGTCAGGCGGGACCTTCTTGTGTTCAGTCTGTGCTGTGACAGAGCTGCTCATACACAGAGCCCAGCTCGGCTTGCCTGGGCACCAGAGCTGAAAAGCTGCAGGAAGGCTTGGAGAGCCGAGGAGGACACGTGGGGCAGTAGGCTCATGTGCGCAGGGTCGTGCAGGGACACACAGCACCACCCTGCTCTCCCTGAGCATGCCTGTCCCCATCTGACCCTTTTCCTGTACCCCCAGATCGTCGTCTTTGACCAGGAGAACTTCCAGGGCAGGCAGATGGAGTTCACCGCCGAGTGCCTGAACCTGGCTGACCGCGGCTTCGACCGGGTGCGCAGTGTCATTGTCATCTCTGGACCGTAAGTGACCCCAGCCACAGAGGGGACCGTGTCCCTGGGGATGCCCCAAGGGGGTGGGGACACAGCCCTGGGCACAATGTGGTATACAGGGGCATTTCCCTGCAGCCTGGGCAGAGCAGTGGAGGGCCAGCACAGGAGCAGGGTGGGGGTCCCGGATCTCCTTCAAGGGGGGCAAGAAAGCCAGGGTGGGTAGGAAGGATGCCAGGGCCACTTGCAAAGCAAAGGGCACCAGAGACAAAGCCAAGTGCTGAAGAAAGGTGTCCACCTGGACACCTGGAGCTGTCCATGGAATGCAAGGAACCTGCAGATTTTACAGAAGCCAAGGTGAAATAAGGTGGGAGCCTTGGACCGGGCTGGTGGTCTGGGCCACCATGGAGACAAGGCTGGAGTGGGCAAGGACAGGCAGGGATGACTCACACGCCTGCCTGCACCCAGGCAGCCGAGCAGTGACAATGGGGCTGGGCAGGTCTGAAAGCCATGGGAACAGTTGACACAGTCAGGGACATAAACGATCCCCAAAGCAGATAACTGAACAGATGATCTCCATGTTGAAAGAGCATCCCTCCGCACTGCCTGGCTGGAAATGGTGTGCTGGGAGGGCAGGGGGGCTAGCAGGGCTTTGAGCAGGATGCACAGGACACAGCTTGCCCTGACACCGGCCCTGAGGGATCAGGACTGTGACCTGTGGTCACCTCGAATGACACCATGTAGCACCAATGACTTTTTTATTAGGAACCCGGAATGCCCAACTCTTCTTGAAATGAAAGGGGGATGGAGAAGCCTGGAAGGAGCTCAGGTGTGATACCTGGGAAGCTGCACTAGATATAAAGGGTTAAACTGGGTGAACAGAGAACTTAGGTATCATTGGGGCCCATGGAGGCTTTTTGAGAGTCACTGATGAGAATCTGTGCCAAAAAATGTGCTTAAGGAAAGAAAAGCAAAATCGACCAAGCTGAGCCTTAGAAGCCAGTGTGAGGACATGCTGCTTGGGGTACCTGAATGTCTCCTGCCAGTGGGAAAACACCTGTTGGCATTAGCAGGAAGAGCCCTGTTTTGCAGGGAAATGGAAAGCAGCAAATGCAGGGCTGTTGTGGTGCCAGGGGCTTCTGAGGCCCCAGGCCCATGACATTCACAGCACTGCAGCACCTCGTGGCACTGCTAAAGAGGTGACATTGCAGCTGAGCAAGCCCCGTGCCCCAGCAGTGGGCCGGGTGCCAGCGCTGGCTGGCGCTGGTGCAGTGAGGCGTGCGAGCGTGCCAGGATTAGACAGCCTGGGCAGCCCGGGCCCGGGGGTGCGGGAGGGAAAACAGAGTCCTGAAATGACTCTGTGGTGTGCAGCATGTGGGGATCACCAGTTGCCTGGGGGTCCCACTGCTCCCCAGCTGAGGAAGGGGTGCAGCTGCAGGTTGGGACACACATACCACTGAGCTTCCAGCCAAGAGCCCTCACCTCTGCTTCACATCAGCACCAGCTCTGTCCAGACCACAGTGCCTGGGCTGGGAGAAAGGTTGGAGCAGGGTGGTGGGGCCACTCCTGGTACCTGCAGCCTTTTTGGGTGCTGGGAGTCCCCTCCAGCGCTCCACAGGCTGGCAGAGCAGGAGGGGAGCTGCAGGGTGGCATCTGACCTGCCATTTGCCCACCCCTCTCCCCAGTTGGGTGGCCTACGAGCAGGCCAACATGCGTGGGGAGATGTTCATCCTGGAGAAGGGCGAGTACCCTCGCTGGGACACCTGGTCCAGCAGCTACCGGAGCGACTGCTTCATGTCCATGCGTCCCATCAAAATGGTGAGTGCTTGGGAGCAGGAAGCACCTGCTGGGGTCTGCCCAGGGCAGGACTGTGCTGCTCGATGCCTCGCTGCAGCAGCTCCAGGGCTTCAGCCATGCGAGCCAACACCTTCCCTCTGTCTTCCCCAGGAGGCTGAGGACCACAAAATCTCCCTCTACGAGTCTGCTGACTTCAAGGGCAACAAGATGGAAATCCAGGAGGATGATGTGCCCAGCCTCTGGGCTTATGGTTTCTGCGACCGTGTGGGCAGCGTGCAGGTGCCCAGTGGAACGTAAGCCAGGCTGCAGTGGCAGCTGCCTTGTGTCAGGCTCCCTGTCCTCCCCTGTGCCCCGATCCACTGCTGCTGCTCTGAGCACCCACACGGGGCTCTCAGGCAGCGAGAAAGCACCACATGGCTGTTTTGGTGGCCCATCACCCAGGGTTGTGCCCAGCGCAGGGAGGCAGGGGGGCTCTGACGGCTCCTTGAGCGTGTACCGGCTGTGGCGCTGCTGCCTGTAACAGCTGAGCCCGCTCAGGTGCCCTGTCTTTGCTTTCCCTGCAGCTGGGTCGGGTACCAGTACCCTGGCTACAGAGGCTACCAGTACCTCTTTGAGACCGGAGACTTCCGACACTGGAATGAGTGGTCTGCCTTCCAGCCCCAGATCCAGTCCATCCGCCGCATCCGGGACATGCAGTGGGACCAGAAGGGCACCTTCGTCACCCCTGACGCGCCCTCTGACTGAGCGTGCCGCCTGCTAGCTACGAGTCCCGGGCCCCGTGGGGCACCCCCGCCTCCCCTCGCGCTCGCCTGCCCAGCACTTTCCTTGTACATTGCACATTCCCTGGATGTACTCTACCTTGTGAGGCAAATTAAAAAACCAGAAGATTAGAGCTGCTCGGGGGTTGGTGGTGCATGAGTGTGACCGCGGGACGCTCTGCCTTCCTGGCCTGTGCCAGCCCTGTGCTGGAGCCGGGTGGGACATGGTGCAGGGTGGTCTTCCCAGGGGAATTGCTCCCCATGCTGTTGCTGGGACATGGGAGACCCTCCGTGTGGAGGAAAAGAAGTGGTGTGGGAAAGGGCAGGAGGCTCCTCAACTGGACCCCACCAGCACCCGCGGGGACCGTCTCGGCTGGGGGGACTCAGGGCACCTCCAGAGCACTCGGACCATGGAGGGCTCCGGGCTCCGTCCGTGCGGCAGGACGGGGGGCTGCGGGCCCGCCGGTGGGATCCACCTGGGAACTAATTAACAGCCGTAACTGCAGTCAATCAAAGACCAATTCACTCTCAATGAGTTTTTATTCCCCTCGGACGCTGTCGCTCCGCACCGGGCGCTTCCTCGGCCTCACTCCCCCTTTTCCATCCCGTCCGAGCACCTCGGGTGGCGTTTTCCTGCGCTCCCACGCCGCTCATTAGCGACGGCGGTGATTAATTACAGCGATAGCAGTGACGGCAGCGCTGGCACAGGCAGCAGCACCGGGGCCGGGGGTGACGGCGCAGCTGCGGAGAGCGCGGTCCGGGGCTCTCCCGGGCCCGGGACCCCGCACGGCTGCGGTGCCACGGCCGGTGCGGGCACTGCCGCGGGTACCGACACCGGCGCCGGCACGGGATCGCGCTCCCGCGTGCCGCCCGCGTGTCCCGGGCACGCGCGCACAAACACACGCGCGCACGCCCGCGCGCTCCCGGTGCCGCCCGGTGCCTGGGGCGCGCGGCGCACGCGCGGTGCGGCGCGCGGGGATCCCGGCCCCTCGTGCGCGTGACGTCGCCGCGTCTCGCGCCGCTCCGGGCCGGCGGCGGCCCCGGTGAGTGGAGCGGGGGGGGACCGGGGAACGGGGGAACGGGGAGGGGGGGATCGGCCCCGCCCGGCCCCGCCCCGGCACCGTGTGTGTCACCCCGGCCGGCAGGTGACAGCGGCGGGGCTGCGCGGCGGGCGGTGCGCGGTACTCGGTACCGGCGGGCGGTGCGGGCAGCGCGGGCAGGGCTCGGGGCTCGGTGGGTGGCGGAGCGGCGGGGGATACTCGGTGCGCAGTGCGGGGGGTGCGCGGGTGCACAGAGCGGTGCTCGGAACGGTACTCGGTGCACCGTACTGGGTGCTCAGAACGGTGCAAGGTGCCCGGTGCAGGATGCTCGGTGCTGGGTGCACGGAGCGGTGCTCGATGCTCAGAGCAGTGCAGAGTGCTCGGTGCGGGATGCTCGGAGTGGTGCAGGGTGTTCGGTGCTGAGTTCACAGAGGGGTGCTGGGTACACAGGGCAGTGGCCGGTGCAGGGTGTTCCATGCTGGGTTCACGGAGTGGTGCTGGGTGCTGGGAGCAGGATGCTCCGTGCTGGGTTCACGGGGTGGTGCTGGGTGCAGGGTACGTTCTGTGCAGTGCAGGATGTGCTGAGGGTGCCGCAGGGTGCTCGGTGCACGGTGCAGGATACATGGCAGGTGCCACAGAGTGCTCAGCACGGGGTGCTCCTTGTGCCTTTCTCCCCTTGTTCCTGCTGTCTGGCACCCACTCCTCATGCCCCTGCTCCCCTGGCACCTTCCTGGCAGCCCAGCATCAGCCCAGCCGTGCCCCCCATAACCCAAGCATCACCATACAGAAGGGCACCCATAGGCAGGGACTGTCCATCCATCTGGGTGTCCAGAGCTGAACTGGTGTCAGCGCTGCCCTCCCCTGCCAGGGTGAGTGTGGTGGCCCGTGCTGCAGTCAGCTGAGCAGGTGAGCGTCAGGGGCAACCTGCACCTTCAGGTCTTGGTCAGCATCATCCTCTGTTGGCACAAGAGATGTTTGCAGTGCTGAGGCTGGGGTGGCCGTGGGGTGCAGATCCCTTGGCAAAGGGGGTGCAGGTGGGTGCCCAGGCGGCTGCGTTGGCACCTTGCAGCCCACCCAAAACACTGGCGCTGTCCTTGGCTGTGCCCATCTGTCACTTGCCCTGCGTGGCAGGGATGTGACATCCAGTTGTGTCCATAGCAAGCTCAAGTTCCTTGGGACTCGTGGCTGGAGTTGCCATCCTAGCACTGTTGGCAGTGTGTCCCAGGGTGGGCAGTGTGAGCTGGGCCGATGTCCTCCATGGGCAAAGGGGGATTTGCATCACATGGACCTTTGCTCTGTCCCTTGATGTGTTTGTTTGCACACTCAGGCTCTGTCCAAAAAACATCTCACAGCTTGAAACCCCTTAACTTGCCTCCCTTTGCCAGTCAGAGCCACCCTGCCAGCTGCTTGGGTGCACTGTGGGGTGGCGAGTCCCCCCTCAGCACAGCAGTGCTGCTCCCTTCTGCTCGGGCACCAAGCAAGGGTGAGTGCAGAGCTCAGAGTGATTGGTGCTAACAGGTTTCCAAATTTGCTGTTGCTTTTCTGGGAACGGTGCAGCGTGCTCGTGGGGAGCTGTCAAGTGCCAACGCAGGTTCCTGCGAGCAGGGTTTGCCATCCTGTGCCTGGTGGCAGCTGATGCTCGGTGGCTGCTGCGTGAGGCGCAGCAGGAGCAGCCGTGCTGTGGTGCCCACAGGGAGCTGAGGGTCTGTGGGGGGCTCACACAGTGGGGGCAGCAGCTGAGCTGGGGACCATGTGGGTCCTTCCCAGCGTCACCTGCAGCAGCTGGCATTGGAGGGGCATCACTGCGGGGGGATAAGTGCAGAGTTGTGCCCTCCACACTGGTGAGATGTGCCAGGCCAGGGGGTGGGAGCTGCCGTGGGGTCTCCACAGGACACTGATGGACTCACCAGGACAGGGCAGGCCCAGGCCACTGCCGTGCTCTGCCTGTAGGTTTTACAAACTGTATTAGTAATTTCTGTTGCTATTTTAAGGAGATTTTTCCAAAGGCAGTTTGCATTACGGATACGCTGAGCCTTCAGGGATGTGTGGGATGGCAGGAGTGCTGTTAAAATGCAGGGACTGTCAAGAAGATTTTTGGAGAGAGAAAACAAACCCCAGCAGGTGGTTTTATTTGGCACCCTACAGATGCGCCTTCTGATGAATTTGTGATGCCTTGAGGAACCTCAGCCTTGTGCCTCAGCCAGGCGTGTTTCCCTTTGGATTCTGCAGGCAACGAGTGTGCGGAACGCGGGAGAAGCTTGCCATGGTGTTGGCTGCCTGCTTTGGTTCACAACGTTGTTCAAGCCTCTAGTTCTGCAGTTCTAAACACCTGTCTGCCTCCAATTCTGCAGCAATTCTCTCACAGAAGTCCTGTCTCAAGGAGAATAATGCTTTTTTTCCCCCTTTTCGTCTCCAGTCCATCCTGTGCTGGCCTCATGGCGCAGGCAGGAGGGTGTGCTGGGGCTGGCCCTGCTGAGGAGCCTTTTGTCTCCTCACAGGGACAGCAAACAAGAACAGCAGCAGGGGATTGCTCAACCCACAGTGCTCGGAAGTGAAGCAAGTGGCTGGTTCCCATTGTGGATTCCCAGGCCACTGACCCCAAACTGAGACCGGGGACTCCACAGGTGGTTGCAGCGTCCAGATGCTTCTCCATGGACAAGTGACCATGGGTGTTTTAGCTCTGGAGCTGCTGCAGCCCGCAGGCTGCTCTGGTGGGGCAGGAGGAAGCAGCTGGGGTTTTTCCAGTGCTCCTGTTCCTGCTTGGTGCTGGGATGGATCCTGTGGTGTGAGTGGCTGTTCCTGGCAGTGACTGAGCTGCAAGGGGGTTGGGAGAGCAGCTGGTCCCCCTGGCAGCTGTGCTCACAGCTGGCTGAGGGCCAGCGGGGCTGGGTGGCATCCAAGGGAAGGGCACCGAGCAGGGGAAGGGCACCGAGCAGGGGAAGGGCACCAAGCACAAGGCCTTGGTGCCCAGCATTTGCAGATGCAAGTGGCAGCAGAGGACCAGGGCTCACAGCTGGGCTCCTGCAGACAGGAAAGCACTCGGATGTGCCGTGCAGGGTGGTTTGGCTGACAGTCAGCAGCCACGCAGTCTGGAAGGGTTTGGTTCCGTTTCTTCCTTCCATGGTTTCACAAGGGCTACTCCTGTGCTGAGGCTTGGTGGGGTTCATTTCCTGTAATTGCTGGGGCTATGCCAGCACACGGCCTTGGGGTGCCGGTGCTTCCCAAAGTTTCTGGCTTTGTGGAAATGCCAAATGCTTGCCCTTGTGGCATCGGTTGTGCCGAGGCCGTCTGGGCCACAGTGGAGATCCAGAGCCTGGTCCATGCTCAGGGTTCCTGAGGCCTCGAGCTGCAGGAAATGGGACAAAGATGAGCAGAGGGGCTGGCAGAGATGAGGTACAGCCGTGTCCCCTCTCCCCTCACTGCCCATGATGAGCAGCAGCCCCTCTGTCCTCCCTACCTTCCACTCAGACAGTGCCTCCAGTCCTGGGGCTGCCGCTGCTGCTCCTGCATGGGGAAATAAACCACTTTGATTTTGTTTCTTAAGCAAATTTGAGGTTTTGGGGTTTCTCTTGCAGAAACAACTTTTTATTTGCAAATCCTGATCCTTGTGCGTGCAAGAATAGAGCTTGTTGAGACTTAGGGTTTGGCCTGTGGATTGGGAAAATATTTTTTGAAGATACTTACTGTTTTTTCTAGCAGTTCCTCTGACTTCTCTCTCTCCCTATTGTATGGCAGGCTCTGACCACCCACATTCCCACAGGGAATCTTTGTGCAGTTGTGGGAGGGAAGAGTTGTGTTTGCGTTGGGTGTGGTGAGTGAACACGGGGGCTGCAACCTCCAGTTCCCATCGCCCTATGCCTCTCTCCTTTGGGGATCCCTGGGGCATACCCTGGCCCTGGGGTGGGAGTTGGAGGGACCTGGTCAGAGGCATGGGGAGGGCTCATGGAACCATCACAGAATTATGGAATGGTTTGGGTTGGAAGGGACCTTAAAGATCTTTTTGTTCCAACCTTCTGCCATGGGCAGGGACACCTTCCACTAGACCAGGTTGCTCAGAGCTCCAGCCAGCCTGCCCTTGAACACCTCCAGGGCTGGGGCATCCACAACTTCTCTGGGCAAGGGGAACAGGAGGACAGCTCTGTGTCTCCCAAGAGCCCCCTCATCCAGCTCTGAGCAGGGAGCAGGATGGTGAGCTCCTGGGTCAGGGCACAAGGGGAGGCAGCGAGGGAGCGTCTCTCTGGCTGCAGCGTCGCTGCAGTGGCACCTGCGCTGGCTTTGCCTTTGTCCCCCCCGAGGCAGCGACTGCAGAGTAATTAAGGAAAGGTGAAGCTCTGTGGGTTGATTAAAAGTCAGGAGCTCTCTCCAAAGCACAGAGCTCATGTCCTGTTTTGGCACAGGCACTTCCGACGTGGAGATGGAGCTGATCTGGTGGCTCCATCCATCACTGGGGGGTCACAGACACCCCTCCTGCTCCGGTCCCCATCCCTCACAGTCCGCAGCATGGAGTGGGGGGCTCTCCCTTCCCCTCCTGTCCCCCCTCACTCGTCTCGATTCTTCCAGCAGCAGCTCTGCCTCCCCACCCTGCTCCTTGAGCAAAGGGGAGACGTGTCAAGCCCCTTCCCCCAGCTTTGCTGGAGCCTTGCTGGGGCATGGTGGGCATGGAGCCAGGTGCTGGGTAGGTGCCTCCATGCCCAGCTCCTGCCAGCAGCTTTCACTTTGGGCGTTTCATAATTAATCAGCCACTTTGGGCCGAGGGCCGTTGCCGTCCGGTGTTGGCGGGGTGGATGCTGCGGTTTCCATCGCTGGACCATAAAATGCTATCACTGTGCTTGGAATGAGGGACGGGCGGAGGGAAGATTCTGTAAATTGGTGGGATTTTTATTGTTTGAGGAACACTGTAGCATTGAGCGGGATAATAAAATGTTTTGCTAATCATAACAGCCTTGAGGTGATAAACCAGCCGTCCATTTGTGCTGTGAAATGTCTGTGGATTCTTTGCTGATGTGATTTAGAGCCTGTTGGAGCCAGCTGGTGCTCTGTGTCTGTATCCCTGGCCAGGCTCTCTGGGATGGAGTGCTGGGGTGCTCAGCTGGAATCCATAGTGTGGCTCGGGGCTCTCACCTCTCAGGCTTTTCCAAGTGAGAAAGCCAGTGTTCGAAACTGGCACACACTGCCTTAATCCTCAGGGCGTCAGATTCTGATGGTTTATTTTTCTAGGTACCCAGCAGTGAGAATAAATTCCTCCTTCCTTCTGAGCTGATTGTGTGCTAAGATGCAACTGGGGCACCCTCTGTGTGATTTGGGTGCTTGAACACTTATCCTTGCTGACTTTTGACTGTTTCTTTCAGTTTTATTTGGGATTTTTTTGGATTTGGTTTTTGTTGGCAGTGCAACTGCAAACCACGATGCTGCTAGTGCTATTTGGGGATTTTTCCAAGGGGCACAGAACCCTGAAGTGCTCTAAACTCCCGGTGTTTTTACTGTGATTGGCCTCTGGTTCTGGTGGATGTTCTGGGTTCATGGCCTGCAGTGACTTTTCAGCTTTAGTCACCAAACCTGTCCTGGTGTCAGTGGTGCTGCTTTCGCCACGTGGTGGCTGAAAGCAGCTTCTTTTGTTGTTGTGGGTTTTTTTTTTTTGAGTGCTGCAGCTTAATTTTGTGCATATCAAAGTGACTCTGAGGCTCCAGCTCGCCTGCAGCAGAGGTGGGTGCAGAGCCTCTGTTCCACTGCCAGCGCTGCAACATCGATTGGGGTGGGCAGGTTGGACCCTGCTCGCTAGAGATGGCTGTGCCATGGGACCAATCCCGATCCATGCCATGCTGGGGCGGATGAGCACGCGTTGGGGGTTGTGCAATGGGGCTGACGCTGCACTCGGCGACCGCAGCCGCCCCCGCGGTGCCTCCGTGGGCACCCGGCGGGGATCAGGGCTGTCCCGCGCTCGCTGTGTCCCGGAGCTGCTCATCAGAGTGGGTGAATGCTTCGAAATTTGTTGATCAGCTTTTGTTCGGGCTGCCTGGAAACAGATGGAGAGACGCCTCATGTGTCTGTGTGCCAGCAGTGCCAGCAGCCTGTCCCTTCCTGCTGCCCTCAGTCCCCGACAGCTCTTCCCGGCTTTTTCCTCCCAGAGGCTTGACCGCTCTGCTGTTTGCTGCTGCCCCCTCTAAGCAGGATGGGAGTATCCCTGTCCTGCTAAGGGAGGTACCTGGGAGTCATCAGGTGTTTTGAAACGTGATGTTGCCGCCAGGCAGGGACTAGGAGAAAAAGAGCTGCTGTCATGGCCACCACTTGGCAGTGACAGAGTTGGGCTGAGCTCAGGTTGTGATGAAGCAGTTGTCCTCAGGCAAGCTGTGTTTATTTTTGTAAATGAACTGTAGACTACTAATTAAGTAATTAAATATTGCTGATTTGTAAAGATGTGAGTTGGATATATTAGGACATTTCTTGCTGACCACAGTTCCTGCTGCTGTTCCGCCACAAAGGCGCCTCCAGTTCCTCATCCTTTTATTAAGCACCAACAAATTGAGCTCAAATTTTCCAGGCCACACCTACGTCTTTTGGGGAAGCTGCAGTTAGTGACAATCATTTCTGGGAATGTTTTAAAGAAAAAATGCAGCTTCTCATCGTATGGAGCTTCTTGTAGACGCTGTTTTTGCGGTTGTTTTCACGCTTTAAAAAATGGGGTCGATGTTGTTTCATCACTGCAGGTGGTGCTGGGCCCGGCGGTGCTGGCACACGGGGCTGTTCACGGTGCTGCTGGTGGTTTACCCGCTCCCACCGCAGGTGCTGGGTCATGAGGCTGTGGTTGCTCAGAGCTCAGTGCTGGAGCCTGGCTGGCAGTGACACCCTGCGCAGTGTCAGGAAGGAAGTCAGCAAGCGAGTGCATGTCCGTGTGCCTGTCTGTGTGTGTCTGTGCACGGGCAGGAGCTGGAGCTGTTTCCGGAGCGGAGTGTCTTGGGGTGGGCTGTTAAACTGCTGCTGTTCCCTGATCCAGAGCATTTGTGGCACTGCAGAAGTGCATCCAGGGATGCAGATGCTGCTCCGTGGGCATGCAGCCTCATCCAGAGCTGAAATCCCATGGTCCGTGGAGGCCAGGCCAGGATCGAGCAGGAAGCCTGGCAGGGAAGAAGGGCAGCATGTGCACTGCGGATAAGGCCTCCTGAAGTTCATGCTGGGTGGAGTTTCCCTCTGGTTTCTCGTTGATGCTGAAGCAGAGGGGCCGGTGACACTCGATGGCAGGAGAGGAGGAGACTTGAGTGCCTGGAATAGCAATTAATGTCTGTCCTTGAAATGTTCTAAAAAACATCCTCTGAGGCCGGGACACTGTCATGTATTGAGGGGCAGCTGACTGGGAAGGGCCAAGTGGCAGCAGCCCTATGACAAGCCAGCGCCCTGTGCACCCACTGTGATCCTTGGAGCAGAGTGACATCCTCCCATCCTGCTGGGTCCGGCCCCTCGGGGTGCTCTGCTGCAGCACAGTGTCTCTGAGCTGTCCCTGGGATGTGCCTGCAGGATGGCTCCAGCCAAGGCACTGCAGGCAGCTGCCGGGCTCCCCGGGGAGGGGGCAATCCCTGTGGTGCAGGTGCCATGTCCTTGTGGGAAACCTGGTGTACAGGGGTTCGGCTCCCTACCTGGAGGGATTCATGTGCTCTGAGGGGCTGGTGCTGCTGCCTTGGGGGGGTGGTGAGGCTGGAGAGAGCTTTGTTCCTTCGGCTGGAGCCGGGAGGTCCTGGCAGTATGGGCAGCTCCTGGTGCCAAGGCTTTGCTGGGACCACCTTTCCCTGGGAGGGACGAGAGGGAGGCTGTGGGCAGGAGTGGAAGGTGCCAAGGAGGAGAGCACATATGTGCAATAAATAAATCAACATTGTGGCTTCTCTTCCCCATCAGGTGTTCTGGAGGTTGCAGCATGAAGCTCGGCTAGCAGCAAAATGACCTTATGGGGGCAAGGTAAGCACACATGGGTTGTTGGTTCCCCTGGGATGCTGGGTGAATGTTTCACATCTGTCCACACCAGCACTGGTGCCCCATGAATACTGTTGCCTTCACAAGCTGACAGGAGGTGGTGTAAGCCTTGTTCATGCTAATGGTTCATCAGCATGTGAATAGGGAAGGCTCTGTGCCTGTAGGACCTCTTGTCACTCTGCTGTCACTTCCCTGCTGGTTCCCATCCTCCCCCATGCTCTGGGTGCCAGCCTTGCCCTGATGGTGGTGAGGGATGGAGCCCCTGGCTGTGGGTCACAGCCCCTCCCTGTCCCCTGGTGTCCAAGCTGCACTCGGGGGACTTCAGCCTGGGGTTGGCTGCTGGTACTTTGATTTCTGCTCCCATGTCTCCAGTGCCTGCCATGATGTGCTAGAGAAGCCCCCGAGAGCTCCCTAATTCCTGCTGGAGTGAGAAGCTCTCAGAGCCAGTTTGGGAATCTGAACGACTGTTGTCTCTGGAAGGGTTGTCTTTGATCAGACAGCTATGTGCCTAATTATGCCATGATTCCACCACAGTGTCTGCTCTGGAGGAAATGACCCATCCTTCTTCCCTCACAGACTAATGAGCCCCATATATTTTAGGAAATTCTTAACAGAGAATTGCACAAAGAGTTGAGAGCCAGCCAGGCTGTTTGTGGTTGCTCCCATCCGGCTGCCAGACGCGCTCGTGGGTATTGTTCAGCCCACCTGGCACACCGGGATGATCCCACTGGAGAAGTTTGTTCCATTCCAGCCCTCCCAGGGCCTGTGGCTGCCATGCAGGAGCAGAGGCAGAGTCCCAGAGCACAACAGTGAGGAGAAGCCATGCTCCTGTGGGCAGCTTCCTTTTCTGCTGCTTCGTGGATTGAGAGCTTCCCCACACTGGTGGTGTTGGGTGGGAGTGGGGGGGCTGTGTCCCTGCCCACCAGACAGGCAGGACAGTCCCCAGGCACACAGAATCATTTAGGTTGCAAAAGACCTTCAGGATCATTGAGTCCAACCTGTGACCCATCACCACCTTGTCAACCAGACCAGAGCACTGAGTGCCACATCCAGTCATTTCTTGGACACCTCAGGGGATGGGGGCTCCACCCTGAGCAGCCCATTCCAGTGCTTGACCACCCTTTCTGTAATGAAATTCCTCCTGATGTCCAACCTGAACCTCCCTGGCAGAGCTCGAGGCTGTGTCCTGCTTGTGGTGCTGGTACCACAGCCCCCGGCACTCAACACGAGCACATGAGTGAGTCCCTTTGTTCCCTCTGCAGCTCAGATGAAGCTGCTGGAGCATCTCGGTGGGAACTGCTCCCTGTCAGCTGGTTTTTGGGAGAACAGAGTACTTCTGTGCTCCAGCCTCCTTTCACACTGCAGCCCTTCCTGCTAATTAGCCTGTCTTGGTCTGCATCACCCTAATTATTCCAGTTGGCCCTAAATCCTGGAATCCACTGCCATCCTTTGAAATGGGTCTTGTGGCATTTGCATTTATTTTTGGGTGAACATTTGAATATATTTACATGACTGAAATAGATGAAGATAGCAGGAAGGAGCAATACTTACCTTGTTAATGGCTCTGACTCTGCTTGGTGCTGCAAAAATACCAGAGCTGTTGGGTATCCCTCTGATCTACATCCCAAGAAAGCCACACACTTTTATCTGAGACCTGGGGATGCAGTTGAGACTGTTTAACCTGGGTATGTCACTGAGCAGCTGGCCAAGATGGACCAGGTAGTAAAGAGCCACAAAAATAGTTTGGTGTTGATGTTACTGTGCTGCTGGGCTGGGAAAGTGTGTCCCTGGGCTGGGGAGGGGTGTCCCTGGGCTGGCACAGGGGCTCTGCCTGGGCAGAAGTGGATAAAAACCGAGTGGGCGGATGGGAACAATGGAGTGGGATGTCAGGGGCTGGAAGTGGGGAGCAGAGCAAGTCCCCAAGTGCTTGGAAGGGAGGGCAGGGGCAGGGAGGCTGCCAGGCTCCGGGCTCTCTCCTGCCTGCTCCCTGCTCTGCACGGGCCGCTGCGCAGTGTGCTCCTTCGGGGGAAGAGTTGATAGGAGAAAACACTTTTCTGGAGCAGTTCTTTGGCCTGTCAGCAAAACAGAATGCACGGACGGCCCGTTCCTTCCACTCCATTCAGCTCCCGCCCCAGCCACATAATCACAAAGAACTGGAAATCCTGGGGTGAGCCCAGGGTAGGATTGCAAAACCTGCACTCGCAACTGGGGCGGATGGGGGGAGGGGGTGGGAAGCGGTGCCAGCCTTCCCGGGAGTCCCTCTGGGCACGCAGCAGAGCTGGGCACTCGCAGAGGCTGCAGCCTTCCTGCTGGATGTCCTACCGAGCCCTGGAAAACCCAAAGAGTCTTCATGCCAGATGAAGTTTCAAGGATTTCTCCGTCAGGTCAGTCTCCGGAGGCAGGGCAGGGTGTTGAACACTGTGTGTAGCTGTTCACTGTCAGATGGTTGAGTTTCTCAGTGTTTCATTCTAACGGCTTCTCCTGACTCTGACACTTAAGATTTGCATGAGAGGCGTTTGTTTTTCTCTTATTTCAGCTTCCCCCTCCCTTTTGACCGCAGGGTTAAACTAAAGAAAATGTAGGAAGGAGGCAGGTGGCTGAAATGTGAGCAGTGGTGGAGTGCTGACTCGGGTTTAGGAGGAATAACTTTAGAGAGGGTTTGGGCTTCATCTGGGATGCAACAGGCTCTCTGTAAAGATTTTCTTTAAGGACTCAGTGGGTATACATGGCCCCTCCTCTCCAAAACATTCCTAGAGCTTTGCTCCAGCTGTAAACCTGTGTTTCTGGGAACACAAACAGCACAGAAATTGTCTCTTTGGGTGTGCACTGACAGAGACTTTAATTACCTGCTGGGTGGAAGGCATGGAGTCTGGGAGTTGCTGATAAGTGAAGGAGATGATGAAATCCTGAATGGTGTCAGCATCCCGCTGGAGCCAGGCTGGATTCTGGGCTGGAGTGTGGGTCCTGCTCCTCTGACCATGCCATTTCTCTTGCAGATGCCCGTGGGGTTGGACACTTGCTAGCTGAGAGCTGAAGTCCCCAGCCTGTGCCCAGGAGAGCAGGATGCGGGTCACCATGCGGAGGGTGCTGCTGGTGCTGGGCTCGGTGGCTGCCTTGATGGTGACTCTGCACCTTGGCCATCAGGTTCTGGAGTGCCAGCAGGTCCTGAGCGAGAGGAGGCACAGGCTGATGAGACCCGAGAACGAGGAGCTGGTCATGATGGACGCCAACCACGTCGAGTACCGTTACAGCAAGGACATGCCCCTGATCTTCATCGGGGGGGTCCCACGCAGCGGCACCACGCTCATGAGGGCCATGCTGGACGCCCACCCCGAGGTGCGCTGCGGGGAGGAGACCCGCATCATCCCCCGCGTGCTGGCCATGCGCCAGGCCTGGTCCAAGTCCGGGCGGGAGAAGATGCGCCTGGACGAGGCGGGGGTGACAGACCAGGTCCTGGACGCCGCCATGCAGGCCTTCATCCTGGAAGTGATCGCCAAGCACGGCGAGCCCGCCAGGTACTTGTGCAACAAGGACCCCTTCACGCTCAAGTCCTCTGTCTACCTGTCCAGGCTGTTCCCCAATTCCAAATTCCTCCTGATGGTGCGGGATGGCCGGGCCTCAGTGCACTCCATGATCACGCGGAAAGTGACAATCGCGGGCTTTGACCTGAACAGCTACCGGGACTGCCTGACCAAGTGGAACAAAGCCATCGAGGTGATGTACTCCCAGTGCCTGGAGGTCGGCCGGGCCCGCTGCCTGCCCGTCTACTACGAGCAGCTGGTGCTGCACCCCGAGCAGTCCATGCACAACATCATGAAGTTCCTGGACATCTCCTGGAGCGACACGGTGCTGCACCACGAGGAGCTCATTGGGAAGCCCGGCGGGGTGTCGCTTTCCAAGTGAGTCTCAGCTCCTTCCTCAGCTTTTCAAGAAGCATTTTCATTACACGAATCAGGTCAAGGCTAAAACTGGGGGCAAAGCTGTGTTGCTGGTGTTTGTGTGTGATTTTTGGGGGCAGAAGGAGCAACACATCAGTTGTACTGCAATAGGGTTTGTGTTTCTGAGTAAGAGATGGCTTTAATGCTCCCAATCTGTTGTACTCCACAGAGCAGCTTGTCAAGCAAGGATTTCAGGAGCAGGTGACTGTTTAATCTCTCTTGACACTGCAGAAATTATTTCAGTCTCTAATTTGGAAAGAACTGCTTGCTCTGAAACGTGAGCTCTTTAATGCCTCTTTCTCTACCCGTCCTCAGATGCCTCCTCAGTGTGATTAGTTGTGCTGCAAATGATGATGAGCAGCAGTTCTTGCCAGGTCTGGGGCTGGTGTTGCAGAATCAAAGCAACCCCTGCTCCGTGGAGGCACACCCAGCACTCCCTTCTGGCCTCTCTGTGTCTTGGGGGGTGTTTACCTGCTCCCACTTTCTTTTCCTCTTTTAATGCTTTTTCTTTTCTAAGTGAAAGGCTTAAGTCAGGCTTAGCAAAATGTAATCAGCTGTGTAAGGGAATTATCCGAGTCTCCGTATCAATTGCTGGTGCCCCGGTGGTGAGGGCAGCAGGAGCCAGGGGGGATGTGCAGCTGCTCCGGTGCTCTGGGATGCCGTGGGTGTGCAGCCGGCTCTGCTTCCCTGTTTGCTCTGAGGAAATCTTGCCCAGATTCCTTAAACAGATAAGATTTTGGATTTCCCTAGAGGCCCTGTGGTGCATCTGTGCTGCGGCCCACACAACTTACATTATTTTCCTGTAGTAAGGAGAGGTGTCCTGGTAACACTCTGACCCCAGTGAAGGATGAATCCCCCCTCTAGGACAAGAGGAAGCAGTCTCAAGTTGTACTGGGAGAGATTTAGATTGGATCTTTTGGAAAATTTCTTCATGGATAGAGTGGTCAGGCATTGGAACAAGTTTCCCAGGGCGGTGGTGGAGTCACTCTTGCTGAAAGTGTTCAAAGACACGTGGATGTGATGCTTAGGGGCACGGTTAGTGGTGGCTTTGGCAATGATGGGGGAACAGCTGGAATTGTTGATCTTAGAGGGCTTTTCCAGCCTTAACGATTCCATGATTCTATACAGGGGGACCCCACCTCTGGGGCTGTGCAACCCCCTGCCGGGTGTGCTCCCCCAGATCAGGGCTGTGAGGGGACAGGGTTGCCCTGGGACTGCCCCTCTGTGCCTCACCCTGGCTCTGCCTCAGGTGTGCCTGGCAGGTGATGAGTGTTTGTGTCCTGGGAGTGGAAGGGACATGTTGGGGCTGGTCAACCTGGAGAAAAGAAGGTTGTGTAGAGACCTCACAGCACCTCCCAGGATCTGGAGGGAAGCCAGTGAGGGACTGTTCATCAGGAACTGCAGTGACAGGACAAGGGCGAATGGCTTCAATTTCAAATGGGGGAAATTTAGGTCAGATTTATGGAAGAAATTCTTCCCTGTGAGGGTGGTGAGGCCCTGGCACAGGGTGCCCAGAGAAGCTGTGGCTGCCCCATCCCTGGAAGTGTTCCAGGCCAGGTTGGATGGGGTTTGGTCTAGTGGAAGATGTCCCTGCCCATGGCAGAGGGGTAGGATAGGATGAACTCTAAAGTCCCTTCCTACCCAAACCAGTCTGTGATTCGATGTTGAGGTGACAGTGAAGCTGGCTGAGGCTGTTCTGTGTGACCCCAGCACGTGTGTGAAATCCAACTTTAGTGTCTTTTGTTTTTTTTTTTCTTTTTTTTCCCCAGGATAGAAAGATCCACAGACCAGGTGATCAAGCCGGTGAACATGGAGGCGTTATCTAAATGGATCGGGCACATCCCGGGGGATGTGCTGCAGGACATGGCCCACATCGCCCCGATGCTCGCCAGGCTGGGCTACGACCCCTACGCCAACCCCCCCAACTACGGCCACCCCGACCCCCTGGTTGTCAACAACACACACAGGGTGAGTGTCACCCCCATGGGGGAGCAGAGCCAGGGGGCTCACAGAGCCCCTGGAGCAGAGGAGGCTGCTGAGCCAGGTCAGGAGAGAGCAGGGGGGAAACAGACATAGAATCCCAGAATCACTGAGGCTGGAAAAGACCTCCAAGACCACTGAGTCCAACCTGTGCCTGATCCCCACCTTGTCACCCAGCCCAAAGGACTGAGTGACACATGGACACCTCCAGGGATGGGGACTCCACCACTTCCCTGGGCAGCTCCTTTTAATGGCTGACAACTCTTTCTGTGAAAACATTCCTCCTGATGTCCAACCTCCCCTGGCACAGCTTGAGGCCATTTCCTCTTGTCCTGTTCTTGTTCCCTGGGAGCAGAACCCAACCACTCCTGGCTCCCTTTCCTGTCAGGGAAGGTCCCCCCTGAGCCTCCTTTTCTCCAGGCTGAGCCCTCCAGCTCCCTCAGCCACTCCTGATGCTCCATACACTTTCCCAGCTCCGTTCCCTTTTCTGAACACGCTCCAGCACCTCATTGTCTGTCTTGGAGTGAGGGGTCCAGACCTGGACACAGGATTTGAGGTGCAGTCTTCTCCTTGGGAAGGCTGGGAGTGGCTGACAGCTCCCCTGAGGTGATTCCAGCCCAGCTGTGTGTCCCGGGTGGAGCCTGATGGGGCTCATGCTGACGGTGCTGCCGATGGTTTTGTGGTGGTGTTTGTTTGTGGTGCTGTGGCAGATCCTGACTTGTCCCTCCCTGACCCAGCCCTGCTCCTGAACCCCGGTGTGGGCGTTCCTGGTGTGTGCTGATGGTTTCTTTGGGCACTGTACCCTGGCTGGGACCTGGGACAACATTCTGGCTGTGCTGTGTCTGTGTATAGCTCCACAGCCACTCCCGTGCTCTCACCAGGAACACACGTGGAGGCTTGGAATGCCTTTGGGCAAAACCAACAGATTTTTCCTTTTTTTTTGAATATTGACTCATGTCCCTGGAGCAGAACTGGAAGGAAGGAGCTGCAGTCCCAGCCAGCAGTTAGGAGGCAGAGGGAGGTTCCCATGTTTGGGGTGGGGCTCTGCAGCCCCCCAGTTCCCTGGGACAGTGCCCATGGATGAGGTGTCCTTTGTCATGGTGGTGGGAGCAGGGTGGGACCAGTCCCCAGGGTGCTGTAGGCAGGCAGGGAAGTGGCAGCACTGACTGGGAGGTGGGAAGAGCTTCCCTGGAACTGCTCTGTACTCCCAGCACTCTGGTGTCTCTCACAGCTCCTCAGTGCCTGCTGAGAGCTGTCCTGGGACACGAGTGGTTTGGGGTAACATCTACCCTGGGCAGGGTCAGGGCCACTCTGGTCTCTGATATGGACCTTTCAGTGTTTTTTGGATGAATTTGGAGAACTGGCATGGTGGTAAAACCAAAACGTTGTCCCCTCTCAGACTAAGGGGGGAGTTGGGAATTGCTTGTGTCGGTTCCCTGCTCCCTGTCTTTATAGTCAAAAAGGATGAAACCTCCCGTTTTTGCCCCAATATGACCCCATGATGTAGATCAAACTCCCATCAGGGTGTTCCACCTGGTTCAGGTGTCCTGGGACATGGGACACATGGAATGGGGTGGATTGGCTGGTGCTCGTGGAGCCACTGCCCCAGAAGGGTCACTCCAGGTTCTCTTTCCCACAGGTTTTAAAGGGGGATTATAAAACACCGGCCAATCTGAAAGGTCACCTGCAGGTAAGAGTCTGGTGTGCCCTGGGGGGTTGTGTTTTTGGGTTAATCTGGGGTGTCTGGTCCCTGGCTCCCTCCTAGGGGTGTCTGCAGGCTGGGAATGTCCCTGCTCCCTTCCCTCAGGGAACGTCCCTGCTCCCTTTCCTGGGGAATGCAGATGGTGGCTCAGAGCTGACCCTTCTGTTTCTGGGTTATTTCAGGTCACTCAGAACACGTCATCTTCTCACTAAGAAAATTAATGATTTCCAGGTAAGACCCTTTTAATTTTGGGATTTGGGCGAATCTGCCCACATTGCTCCAGGATTGGCATTTGGTTTGTGTAATTTCTGTGGATTAGCCAGGGCTCCAGGCACGCTTCTGATGCCAAAGATCATTCACAGTTGCCTTAGATCTTCCAAACAATGCTGCTGTATGGGACCATTTGTCAGGATTTCTCTTCCTGAGCTCTGGGAACAGGCTTAAAGCAGCCAAATGAGAATCAGCCACTTGGGAGGGTCATTGCTGCTTGTCCCCACAGGCAGCACAGGGATGGGATGTGGAATGTGTGGATGGGCTGAGCTGTTCCCCAGCTGCCTCCAAGGACGTGCCATGGACCTGAGGAAGGGGATAGAAAACAAAGGGAAACATGATGGGAAACAAAGCTGCTGCCTTGGGCTTCTGCTCCAGAGACAACTGTTGACGTGTTGGATGTTTTTCCCTCTCTACCGTCTGCGCTAAAGCATAAAATGTCATTTTTGGTACTAAAACTGGCCCTTTGAAAACTAATTCCTGTGTAAAAGCAGTCGATTCGGCTAGAAGAAGATCAGAAGTGCTGAGAGAGGATCAGGAATTGTGTGTCCAATGTCCTGGGCTGGGATTTGGTTCCTTGCTGACTGTGTTTTGTGTCACAGGGGCTTTAAACCATCTGTTGGGCACTGCTGTGCTGGTGTGTGGGATCCTGCTCCGGAGGGGATCCTGTTCCCAAGGAGATCCTGCCCCTGAGGGGATCCTGCCCTGTGTTCTCCCTGTGTTTCTCTCTTCCAGAACGTTGCAAATGGCCTTTTGTTGCCCAAGAAGGAAGAGTTTGCACTGGCCCGTGGAAATCGGTTCTCCAAGCATATTGCTTGCTCCTACTGTTGCCAAATGACTGCGCTCCAGGAATGTATTTGCATTTATTTGCAAAGGCCAAATGTGCTCCACAGCGGGAATGTCCTCGGCCTCTCCCAGCGCTCCGTGGGAAAAGCAGCTGTGGGAATCCAGGCTTGGGGGTGGCGGGAGGAGGTTCCGTGTGTGCCGTGGCCGAAGGACTCATTACATCTCGTGTCAGTGTCTTGTGACGCCGTTCCCTGTTCCTGGGAACAGCCCTCCCAGCGCTGCTGTTCTGTATTCCTGGGGTCAGGAACAGCCACCCTGGTCCTGCTGTTCTGTATTCCTTGGATTGGGAACAGCCACCCTGGTCCTGCTGTTCTGTATTCCTTGGATTGGGAACAGCCACCCTGGTCCTGCTGTTCCCTATTCCCAGGGTGGGGAACAGCCCTCCCAGCCCTGCTGTTCTGTATTTCTGGGGTTGGGAAAGCCATCTTGGCCGCACTGTTCCCTAATTCCAGGGTTGTGAACAGTCATCCTGGGCCTGTTGTTCCTTATTCCCACGGTTAGGATCAGCCATCCTGGTCCTGCCATTCCCTGTTCCCAGGCTCAAGAACAGCCGCCCTGTCCCTGCTGTTCCCAATTCCCAGGGTCAGGAATAGCCCCCTGGCCCTGCAGAGACTTTGTGGTGCGCGTGCCCCCCTCCCCACACCCCCTCCCTGACCCTGCAGAGGCTATTGCAGAGTTAATATATGGCCCCCCTGCCCCCGGTGTTGGACACCATTAAAGTGTTGGTTTGATATTTAATATTTAATGTTTCAATATTTGATATTCAACAGCGCGGGCTCCGCCTCCCCCCCATACTCCGCCGGGCCGTAGAGTGGCGCTGCGGGCGCGGCCCAGGCGCGGCCGCTCCGCCCCTTGCGACTCTATGGTTTGTAGCGGGGTTTGAGCGTAACTGGAAGTAAACCGGAAGTGAACGGGGCTCATCCGGTTTAGCGGCGCGGCCGGAGCTGTCTGGGGATTCCTGAGCGGTCCCAGAGGGTCCTGGGGTGTCTGGGGATCCCTGAGCGGTCCCGGAGGGGCCGGGGGTGTCCAGCCGGGGGTCCCTGAGGGGCTGGGGGTCTCCGGGCCGGAGGCCCCGGCGCTGCCGCGATGTCGATGTCGCACCTGTACGGCACGGACGGTGCCGATGGCGTGGAGATGGAGAGTTTCGAGGTGTCGGACTGGGACCTACAGAACGAGTTCAACCCGCACCGGCAGCGGCACCGCCAGACCAAGGAGGAGGCGACCTATGGCGTGTGGGCCGAGCGCGACTCGGACGAGGAGCGGCCGAGCTTCGGCGGGAAGCGGTACGGGCGGGAGCGGGGCCGGGCCGGGCTGTGCAGCCCCGAGGCTGCCCCGGGCCGGGCAGCTCCCCCCGTGCCCTACAGGTTTCTCCTTCCTGGGGAGCTCCCCCCGTTCCTTTTGGGTTCCTCCCGTTCCCTGGGTATTCATCCGTTCCCTAGAGCTTTCTCCTTTCCGTGAAGATTTCCCCGTTCCCTGAGGATACCCATGCTGTGGACACCCCCCTGAGCAGCCCAGCCTGGCCCGGGGCTGCCTTTGGGACCCCTCACCTGCGGGACTTCCCCTTTGCTCCCCGTCCCTGCAGTCCGGGGAGATGGAGGGGCACAACCAGCGTCAAACAGCTGGACCATCTTTAATATCTCATTTTGGGCGGGTGTAAGGCACAGCAGCCCCCAGGCTCCCCCAGGAAGGTGCTCTGGAGCAGCGTTCCCTGACGGCGTGTTTCTCAGCTCCAGGGATTACTCCGCCCCCGTGAGCTTTGTCAGCGCCGGACTCAGGAAGGCGGCGGCCGAGGAACAGTCAGACGAGGACTCGGATGAGGATGAGAAACCTGGGAAGCAGGAGGAGATCCCCAAGGAGTTCGTGCCCAAGAAGTTGAAAACAGTGAGCTCTCCGGGAAACTTTCTGACCTGTGTAACTAATGTGTTTGTGAAACTGTAGCCAAAGCAGTGAAACTACAACAGAGCACTAAAAAAGGGGGAAATAATTAAACCAGAAACCCAAACCTGTCATTAAGGGAGGTGTTTTCTCTGGCTTTTGTATAATTGATAAAATAGCAACCATAATAATAAATCATTGATCTAATGATGTGGGGTTTGTGTTGTGTTTTAACAGGGAGGAAATTTCAAGCCCAGCCAGAAAGGCTTTGTAGGGGGCACCAAATCTTTCATGGATTTTGGCAGCTGGGAGAGACACACTAAGGGAATTGGGCAGAAGCTTCTCCAGAAGATGGGATATGTCCCTGGAAGAGGTCTTGGGAAGAATGCTCAAGGTACTGTCAGTGTGTTTGGTTGTTTATTGTTAACTGGTGATGTGGAGAAGAGAATGGATTCCTTAAAGAAATGCCAGCCCAAGGTGGCATAAACTTCACTGTTATTTTCCTGCCTCTCTTGTAAATGATTCAGGTCCTGTGGTGAGAGTCAGGCGTGTTAAAATTGGCCCGTGGTCATTTATTCCTCTTGGTATTTTGCAAGAGAGAAAATATTGAACAAAAATTGGGATTTAAATTCCAAAGGATATAAAACTCCTCACAGAAAAAGAAATGTTATTTTATTTGGCAGAATAAAAAGGCAGTGAAATGTGGATGGGAATAATACTGGGCTTTGGCATTTTGGTGTGTGCTGGGATTAAGTGATTTTATAGGAAATTAGTGAGGTGGTGGAAGTACCCCAGTGCTGGGGGCAGAGTGCCAACGAGGGGCTTGGTGCTATTCTGGTAACTGGTAGGGAAAACCTGGCTGTTGTGCTCCCCCAGCACACAAACTGCTCCTCCTGACCCCTCTCCATCCTCCCAGGCATCATCAATCCCATCGAGGCCAAGCAGAGGAAAGGCAAAGGTGCCGTGGGGGCCTATGGCTCTGAGAGGACCACTCAGTCCCTGCAGGACTTCCCTGTGGTGGACTCAGAAGAGGAAGCTGAGGAGGTATTGGTGTGATTCTTCTGTATCTGTTTCCCTGCTGTGCTGTGTGTACAAACTTCAGTTCTCTTGTTAGTTTCTGTGTCAGAGAAAACTGTTTGGGCTCATTTTAGGTAAGAAGCCAAAGATTGAGCATGTTGATTTAATTTAGACAGATTTTTCATGTCACTGTAATGTTTTTTGTTGGGTTTTGTCTCAGAGTCCCACCTACAAAAAGTCCCCCCAGGTAAATAGTCTTTGTCTTTTATTTAAATTTAAAAAAAGACCACAAACAACCCTGTAAGCACAGGCCATAGGGTGGGTGACTGACCCACAACATCTGTGGTGCTTTGGCACTCAGCTTCACCACTTCCCAGTTATTTTCTGTACAGAATTCCTCATTGATCTGATGGTTATTGTCCTGTAGAAAGAGGCAGCTTTGGGGCACGGCAAAGAGCAGCTCCCACAATTTCCTGTTGTTTTGTTCAGGAATTTCAGAAGGAGCTCAGTCAGTGGCGGAAGGACCCGAACGGAGGCAAGAAGAAGCCCAAGTACAGCTATAAGACAGTGGAAGAGCTGAAAGCCAAGGGCAGGATCAACAAGCAGCTTGCAGCCCCTCAGAAGGAGCTGTCCCAGGTCAAGGTAAGGCTGATACCTGAGAGGTGACACCTCTGAGAAACACTTTGTCCACTTTGGTGTCAAGGGTACATTTTAGCCACCAGTAACCTTGGTAAAGCCAGTTCTAGGAGCTGCCTGTGCAGCCTTTTGGACTCATCACTGAACCAGGTAATAGCCCCCTGTGTCACCTGGACATCAGGTTTGGTTTAAAACATGCCAATTAGATTAAATGTGGGTGGGTTTGGTTTTTTTGAATTGCAAGTTGTTTAATAATTGTTTCACATTAGTCATAGATCAACACTCACCCACTTCTGAAAGCACAGTTGTCCTTTTTGGGATTATGCAACTAAACACATGGTTTGAACCTTCTTCTACCTCAAGGGGACAGTAAGGGATTTGTCTGGTGTGTACTTAGTAAAATTATTAATGTAAAATTACGGTGTCTTTAAAAAAGGTATAAAAGTACCTGAGTGCACTAACTAATAGAATACTAATGGCATGATCACTGCTTGTAGAATTGCTCAGTGAAACTGAGATGAGATGGAGGAGACTTTTCCAGCTCTGATTCCAGGTTGTCCCTTATTCATTCTAACTCCTCACGTCTGGAGAAGGCCATTGTGGAGGCAATCCTCTCCTGGAGATACAATGTGTATTAGCAGCCTCCTGGAGTAATTAAGATTTTAATGTGGAGTCAGGGATTACCTCCTTTAAATGTGTTCAGAAAGCAACTGGATGTGGCACTCAGTGCTCTGGTCTAGTTGACAAGGTGGGGATGGGTCAAAGGTTGGACTCGATGATCTTGGGGGTCTTTTCCAACCTCAGTGATCCTGTGATTCTGAGATACAATTTTATTTAAGACCTGTTTGTCCTTGTCTGTTGGCAGGTTATAGACATGACGGGCCGGGAGCAGAAGGTTTATTACAGCTACAGCCAGATCAGCCACAAGCACAACATCCCAGATGACAGCCCCCAGCAGCCCCTGGGCAAGGACTCCAAGCCCCAGGGGTTCGCCCTGCCTGAGCTGGAGCACAACCTGCAGCTGCTGATCGACATCACGGAGCAGGAGATCATCCAGAACGACCGGCAGCTGCAGTACGAGAGGGACATGGTGGTCAACCTGAGCCACGAGATCCAGAAGATGTCCGAGGTGCTCTCGCACGAGGAGAAGGCCATCAGCAACCTCAGCAAGGTGCTGGACATGGTGGAGGAGTGTGAGAGGCGGATGCAGCCCGGCTGTGAAAACCCTCTGACCTTGGATGAGTGTGCAAAGATTTTTGAGACACTTCAGGACAAGTACTACGAGGAGTACAGGATGTCAGACAGGGTGGACCTGGCAGTGGCCATAGTTTATCCTCTCATGAAGGATTATTTCAAGAACTGGGATCCCCTCAAGGTGTGTGTTGGGTTATCTGCAGTTCTCACTTGATGGCTTCAGCAGTCTTTTCTACTTTGTCTTAAGTGTCCTGGTCTAGTGGAATGTGTCCCTGCCCATGGTAGAGGGGTGGAAGGAGATGAGCTTCAAGGTCCTTTCCAACCCAAACCAGTCTGGGGTTCTGTGATTCTAAATTCCTGATCAGTCTGGTGAAAAAGAAAAGAAACAAAACCAAACCCTGCTCTGTGCCCCCTCTCAAACATTTGCTGAGGAGTTTGTAAGGTTAAAATCAATCCCTTTTATGAATGTTGGAAAGAAAAAGTAGGTGAAAAAAAGTCTCCAGTTGTTTTTTAGCAAAAGTAGGAGAGGTCTGTCTGTCAGGTATCACAGATGCTCAGTCAAGTCTCAATGCCATTTAGGCTGGGATGGGTAAGATAGGCTGGCCCTGTGAGGGGTGAGAATGGTGGCTGTAGCCCAGCACACCATCAGCCTGTTCTGTGCAGGTCCCAGCTGAAATTAATGGAAAAAGATAAAGACCTTGACCCCGAGTGCCTTATCATTCCCAGGACTGTTCCTATGGCACAGAGATCATAGCCAAGTGGAAGAGCCTTCTGGAAAATGACCAGCTGTTATCCCACAGTGGGCAGGACCTGTCGACGGATGCTTTCCACAGGTAAAGAGCAAATGAACTGTACTTTGTGCAGCATCTTCACATGCTGTTTCCTCAGGGACAGAAAAGAGCAGACACAAAGGAGCTTTCCTTACAGTTCCCTTGCTGTGCCTGTTGAAATCCAGCTGCCCTCTACAGAAGAGAAGCAGCTTTAACTAACAGTTCATATTTGATTTATTTAGGCCTGGGTTATACCTTTGAGCTTCACTTTGATTTAATTGTTTGGGTTTTTTTCCCAGACTGATGTGGGAGATCTGGATGCCATATGTCAGAAACATCGTGGCACGGTGGCAGCCAAGGAACTGTGGATCCATGGTGGATTTCTTGGATAGCTGGGTAAATGTTGTTCCTGTGTGGATACTGGATAACATTCTGGATCAGCTCATCTTCCCCAAGCTACAGAAGGAGGTGAGAGGAGAGGGATGGGTAGAGCGAAGCCATGCTCTGAACCAGTGTTTGAATTCCAACTGGAACTTCTAAAACACCAACTGACTGATGGATAGAGGAGTTGGAGGTTGCATCACGGCTCCTTGTGCTTCTGGACAAGACTTGCTGGTAATGGATGGACTTACTTAATCTTTTTTGTTCCACCTCAAGGTTGAAAACTGGAATCCACTGACGGACACAGTCCCGATCCACTCCTGGATCCACCCCTGGCTGCCCCTGATGCAGGCACGGCTGGAGCCACTGTACTCTCCTATCAGGAACAAGCTGGCCAATGCCCTGCAGAAGTGGCATCCCAGTGACTCCTCTGCCAAGCTCATCCTTCAGCCCTGGAAGGATGTGTTCACTCCTGGTTCATGGGAGGCTTTCATGGTCAAAAACATTGTGCCTAAACTAGGTGAGACAACCAGACAGTGCTGAATTTTGGGAATCTGCTGGTTGCACTTTCCTCTGACACCCAGGAAAGATATTCATTAATGTGGGTGCCAATGTTACTTCAGAGAATGTTATTAGCAAGGTTAGACCAAGCTTCCCTCTTCTTTTCTGCTACCAATCCCATGAAGAGGCAGACAGCTTAGAAAAGTACAGGAATTACTCTGATTATTCTCTGTGTCTTCTGTCTTACTTTTTATAAAATTATCTAATTCCTCTGTTCTTCAACTAGCAGGAATATCTGACAGCTGTCAGGTAGGACCAAGCTGTAAGATGTCTCTCTGTTGCTCCTGAATTCCTTGGTCTGTGCTAATGCTTTCACATCATGAGTTTTGTAACGTGAACTGGCTCAAAGGCTAAAAACCAGTCAAAGGTTTTAAGTTTCTGAGTTCTGGCAGCAAACTGTAGTTACTGGAGGAGGAAATGCACTGTTTTGGTGGCAGGATCAGCCAAAGAGTTTAAAAATCCCCAGTGTCCCTTAGTGCAATAAATAGGTGCTCCTCAAATCATGTGTGTTGGTAGTGAAAGATGTCAGGGAACTGATAAACCTGAGTCAGGTTCTTTTCTAACTCTCCTTCCCCTTTCCCAGGGATGTGTTTGAACGAGCTCATCATCAACCCTCACCAGCAGCACATGGATGCCTTTTACTGGGTGATCGACTGGGAGGGGATGATTTCTGTCTCCAGCCTTGTTGGGCTGCTGGAGAAACACTTCTTCCCAAAGTGGCTGCAGGTGAGATGCTGTGAGGACTGAGGAAAGAGGTTACTGGGGACTGTTTTAGTGACTCCTGACTAGGAATTGCTGCCATGATGCTGAAATGGGCTGATTTCCACTCACAGCTCTGTACCCATCAGAGCAGACTGTCCTCAGATTGTCACAGCATTTCCTTTTAGTGACAGCTCAGTAATAAACTAAGTGGCCTCAAGCTGAGCCAGGGGAGGTTCAAGTTGGATATCAGGAGGAATTTCTTCATGGAAAAGGTGTCCAGGCATTGGAAGGAGCTGCCCAGGGAGGTGGTGGAGTCCCCATCCCTGGAGGTGTTCAGGGAACAACAGGATGTAGCACTCGGTGCTCTGGTTTTGTGACAAGGCGGGGATGGGTCAAGAGTTGGACTTGATGATCTTAGAGGTCTTTTCCAACCTGAATGATTCTGGGATTCTGTGGCAGTGAGACCTCTTTTCCCCAAACCTGTGCTGCCTTTGACATGTCCCTGTGTTTTGCAGGTGCTCTGCTCTTGGCTCAGTAACAGCCCTAACTATGAAGAGATCACCAAGTGGTACCTGGGCTGGAAGTCCATGTTCTCAGACCAGGTGTTGGCACATCCCTCCATCAAAGACAAGTTTAATGAGGCTCTGGACATCATGAACCGGGCTGTGTCCTCCAGCGTGGGTAGGTGGCTCATGGGGGTGGCTCTGTTGCTCTGGGATGGCAGCAAGGCCACGTGTGGCTCCTGGGAGGCTGATTTGGGATGGCCCTGCTGTCAGCATGGCAGCAGCTCCTATGAGCAGTGAAAGTCGATATGCTCTGCCTTGCTGTGTCCTTGGAGGTGCTGCTCAATTGTTCTGTGCTGCACTGAAGCAGAAACAGTTTTGGTGGCTGCCTGGACCATTAAATGACTGATTCTGTTCCAGCCTTGCCCTGTTACAGTGGATTTCCTGTCAGACACCCTCGTTTATGGGTTGACTTCTAAAACTGTAATTTACTGGCTTTTTTTCCCCTTAGAGTGAGATTACTGGTTCTTTTCCTTAGCTTTAGAACAGTGCCCTCTCCTTCCACATGACTCTCCCTGTGACCTAAAAGAGATTGTTAGGACTTCACAGGGAATTACACTGTATAAAAGGGAAGGCCATGCCTGAGGGAGCAGCACCTGGAATTTGCCGTCTATCAAAGACTGAGATATCCTATCCTGAGCTCCTCTTGCCTTCTTGCTGTGTGACAGAGTCACAGGTGGCTCAGGAACTTATCCAGGTGGGTTTGGAATGTCTCCAGAGAGGGAGACTCCACACCCTCCCTGGGCAGCCTGTTCCAGTGCTCTGCCACCATCCATGGAAAGTTCTTCCTCAAGTTAAGAGGAAATGTCTGTGTTCTAGTTTATGGCCATTGCTCCTTGTCCTATCACTGGGCACCACTGAACAGAGTCTGGCACCATCCTCACACCCCTTGGAGATATTTGTGTGGATTGATAAGGTCCCCTCTCAGTCTCCTCCAGACTAACCAGGCACAGCTCCCACAGTCTCTTCATAAGGGAGATCCTCCAGACCCCAAACCATCTTTGTAGCCTCTGCTGGACCCTCCTCAGCAGTTGTCTTGAACTGTGGAGCCCAGGATTGAACACAGCACTCCAGATGTGTTGATGTCTATGTGTCCTGGACAGAGTTACCCACAGACCTTGCACTGGGAACAGACCAGGACCCTGTTCTCACTGTCCTGTCTCCCACAGGGGGGTACATGCAGCCGGGGGCCCGGGAGAACATCGCCTACCTGACACACACGGAGCGGCGCAAGGACTTCCAGTACGAGGCCATGCAGGAGCGGCGGGAGGCCGAGAACATGGCCCAGCGTGGCATCGGCGTGGCTGCCAGCTCCGTGCCCATGAACTTCAAGGACCTCATCCAGACCAAGGCCGAGGAGCACAACATTGTGTTCATGCCTGTGATCGGGAAGCGGCATGAGGGGAAGCAGCTGTACACGTTCGGCCGGATCGTCATCTACATCGACAGGGGCGTGGTGTTCGTGCAGGGGGAGAAGACGTGGGTGCCCACCTCCCTCCAGAGCCTCATCGACATGGCCAAGTGAGGCCCTGCTGGGGACCCAGAGACCTTCCCGGGGAATAGCTTTAGTGTAACTCTTAGAATAAAGAAGTTACAGGTTTGTAAATAGTGAAACTGAAGCTGTATCCCAGAATGGTTTTCTGTTCTGGAAGAGCTGTTCAGGCAGTGTTGAGAGCAGGTTTCCCGATCTGGAAACCCAGGCTGAGGGAGGAAAAAGGAGTTCCAACACATGTGCAATTGCCACCTGTGACAGAGGTTCAGCAGCAGGTTAGAAGGGAACATGGGAGGTGATTCCCTGATCCCAGAGATGAGCAAGGGCTGGTCTAGCTGAGTCCCAAGGGTATCCAGTGACAGATGTCACAGCTTCTGCTGCCTGTGCACTGCACTGGCAGTGAGTTGCTGTCCCCATGGCCCTCACACAGTGGGCTCCTCTTTGCCACATGCAGCCAGGACCTGTCCCACCTCTCTCCCTCAGCCTGGTGCCTGTGCTCCCTCTGCCCTGTCAGTGCAGAGCTGGAGCAGGGAGATTTCTCCCAGCAAACTCACAGAAGGTGCTTTGGGACCACAGTGGTTCAGGGCACACAGAGGAAACCCGAGGCTTATGTCCCTGGAGGGAGCTGACCTGGTTGTTCACTGAACAGATGGAGAACTGAACTCAGCAGCACTGAGCAGCTCTCAGAGCTTTTACAAGCCTGCACTGGGAACTAGATATCAACACCTCCAGCTGCTAATTCCTCTCAGATAATTTCCTCTTCCTCATGCTTTGAGATGTGAGTAGTATGTGCAAAGGCCTTGAATTGTTCATGCAAGGGGAGAGAATCAAAGAGCACTCACTGCAGTACAGATGGTTCTGAAGGCAGGTTTTAGGGGAATTAGTTTGCTGTAGTTCAGTGAGTGCAAGTCAAAGCTCAGCTTTACATTTTATTAAATAAGATACAAAAGTGTCCCATCACCTCAGCTTTCAGGTGCTGCCACTTTTGGCAGAGCCTGATGTCAGTGTCACTCTTGAGCTTCATCTCAGCTGTGCAGAAGCTTCCATGGGAAGAGATATGGATCCGAGCCCTCCTGACACAGGGAGCAGTCAGGACTGGGCAGCAGCTCTGTCCTGATTCCTGATGATCTCCAGGTCCTCACAATCTTGGTACGTTGGCTCTTCCACAAAGTTCCAGACCTCGGGGGAGAGTTCCTGCAGTTTGTCCAAGGGAAACCAGTGGACGGAGGTGTCGTTGAAGGTGTCCAGGTAGCGGGGGTGACTCGGGAGCGCCACTTCCTCTGTCCCTTTCAAGACCTAAAGAGCATTTGGGAAAAAAGTTATAGATGACGCAGAAGTCCCTTTCTACAAAGCTGGGTCAGTGAGGATGAGGATGGTGTATGTTACCCCCAGCCCCTGTGTGCAGTGTTCTGCAGATGTTGAACAATCCTAAGGCAATTAGTTTTTATATTGCAGTGTCCAAGAAAAAGGTTTTAAAAACAACCACCCTCTTCTTTCCAACTGCAGTTCATTTTCTTTCTCATTAAAGGTGCTTTGTCAACACAAAACAATAATGTTAAACTATTGCCTCATACCTTTGCTATGTAAGAATAATCTCTCTCCAGTATTCTGGACAGCAATCTGGAATAACAGAACGTGCCCATGTTAGACACAAGGTTTCTGTGAGGCGGGTTTTCTGTACAGGGGGGTGGAACAGAGAAGGGGAAAGAGGGCTCATGACTGTAAAACTGATGGCAACGAAAATGAGCAAAACAGGGACCTTGCTGTCACAAGGAATATAAGGAGTAGAGGGAGGGAGGGAGGAGAGAAAAGTGGGGTTGGAGGCATCAGAGAGTCTCCGGGGCATGCACAGACCTCTCCTCGATCCCTCGGAAGCTGTTCCCGATGATGACCAGTTTGGAGAGTGCCACTGGGCTCCAGTTGCTCCACAGCAGGTTGTTGTACAAGGCCTTCCCGCAGTGCACCATGTAGAACAGCGTGGCCGAGTCCCCCACGCCGTGTTTCCCCTCCTGCCCGAGAACCGGCGTCTCCCGTCACTGCTGAGCCCTGGCCGCGGGGTCCCGAGGGGGTCTGGCCCCGGGGGTCCCGGCGGCCGAGCCGGGAGTCCCGCTCACCTCATTCTCCGGGAGCAGCCGCAGCCCCAGCGCTCCCAGCGCCGCCGCCTCCCGCGCAGAGAAGGCCGGGTCGAACAGGGCGCACCGGGCGGGCGGCACCTGCGGGGCAGAGGGGTGGCGTGGGCGGGGGCCGGCCCGGGGGGTGCCCCCGGCGTTCCCCGGCCCCGGTGCTCACCCGCAGCTCCTCCAGCAGCAGCAGCAGGAAGGCGAGCTGGTACCGGGCGGCGGGGCAGGCGGCGAACCGGCCCAGCCCGTAGCAGACGCAGCGGGCGGGGGGCTCGGCGGGGCCGCTCAGCGGGGCCCGCACGGCTCCTGCGGGCGCGGGGAGCGCGGTCAGCGCGGCGGGGACGGGGCCGCTTCTCGCCGCCCTCCGTCATCACCGCGCTGCCCCCGCACCTCCCGTTCCCCCTGCTCTCCCCTCCCGCTCCCCGCACTCACCGGCGCTCGCCGCCCAGAAGCCGGAGCTCAGCAGATCGTCCCTGCGGGGAGAGCGCGGTGTCAGCGGGGCGCGGCAGCCCCGGGGCTGGAGGGGACACACGGACCGGGGCCGGGGCCGGGCACTCACCGCGCCTCCCGCAGCCGCCGCAGCACCGCTTCGGTGCCGGTACCGCCTTCCTCCTCCTCCTCCTCCTCCTTTCCCCGGTCCTGGTCCCGGTCCCGGCCCCGCCGCCGCCGCCGCGCGCGCGCCGCGCGCCACCCTCCCGGCGCCGCCATGCGCGGTCACGTGCGGCGGTCACGGGACCGGCGGGGGCGCGCCCGGAACCGGCGGCGGGAGGGACCGCGGGGTCCCGGAGCGTCCCGGAACCGCCCGGAGCATCCCGGAGCCGCCCGCAGCCATGGCCCGGCCCACCGAGCCCGGCCCCGCGCCGTGGTGAGTGAGCCCCTTCCCCTCCCGTCCGTACCGCCCGGACACCGCCGGACACGCGTGGCGGGTGTCCCGAGAAGGCACTTCGGCCCTTTGCTGGCCGGACCGTGGGTTCGGTCACCGGTCGCGGAGCGGAGAGCCCGTCCCGTGGTCGGGAACCCAGCAGGGGCTCAGCAGCTCTGTCCCTCTCCCGGAGTCATTCCAGGGCCATGGAGAGGCGCCCCGGGAACGGATCCAGCCTCCTGCTCCTGGCCCGGCCGTAACGCGGGTTCCCGGGTTCCTCGGTACCACCTTGGAGCCGTCTTTTGCCTTTGCCCCAGACCTGGGCTGTTCCTGCTGGAATACTCCTGGGGGAAGCTTGTCCCGAGATGTGACGACAGGAGAGGACAAAAAGTGTTATGAATATGTGAATCAAAGAAATTACGAGTGGAATAACATTTTGTCTTCCGAGGGAACTCTCTGTCTCATGCTCCTCGAGAGCTGTCGGGTGCAGGCAGCAACTGAATTAATAGTAGCAGGTCCCAGGAATTGTTTAGAATGCACGTGGATAATGCTCAATGACAATTACTGCCTGGGCTCAGGTAGAATATCTCACAAGTCCATATCCTTTTCCACCTGTCTGAGCTGCTGAGTTATAGAACCTATTTTAAGCCCACAAAAAAGGTCAAATTTAGTTGTAAGGGACACTCGGTGCTGCTTTTGGGTGTAAACTTAGTGTGATTGTGCAAGAACAACGTCTCTCTCCATTTGTAATAACCTTTAATTGCTCTTCTTGAACTAATAGAAAGGAGACAGAGAAGTGCAGCAGTTTTCAAATACAAAATAATTCCTGGTACTGCTTTGCTTTTTTAGGTGGAATTACTTTTTCCTTTACGACGGCTCAAAGGTGAAGGAGGAAGGAGATCCTACAAGTGCTGGGATCTGTTACTTTTACCCTTCTCAGGTAATGTCTGCTCTCATTTCAGTACCTGTAAAGGGCTATTGTGGGTCAGGGCTGATAGTTCTGGATCAGGAATGGTTTGGTTCCCAGGTGGAGATTCAGATTAATCTGGGCAGGGCAGCCTATTCCAATGCTTTACAATTCTTTCTGTATAACTGAATTAATAATTAATTTTTATTTATACCTGATTACAGTAGTGATTTTTTTCCAAGTTCTTTTAAAGGGAAACTAAAGCTTCTCCTCCCTGTCTCCCTGGGCAGACCCTCCCAGAGCAGCAGGAGCTGCTGTGTGGGCAGATGGCAGGGGTGGTTCGCTGCATGACCGAAATCTCCGGGGTCCCTCCCAGCCTCATCCGCCTCAGGAAGCTCAAATTTGCTGTGGTGGTGGATGGAGACTATCTGTGGGTGAGTTCAGGAGGTCTGGAGCAATCACAGAATGGGAACAGTCAGAGGCTACAGGACTGTGTCAAACAAAGAGGGTTTATTTTTCAGGGTGGGGGCTGCACGCCTGGGGAGAGCTGGGAGGGACCTTGCAGTGCACGCATTTCATTGCAAGGTAACTTGAGTTTAAGTCACTGTGTCCTGAAAGTCACTAGGCTTCATGTACCTCATTTGTGTGTCTACTCCCAACATGATTTCTTTAGATGTTCCTGTCCAATGGCTGTGAAATGTTGAGCTCCACATCGTTGTGTGTATCTGTGGGCTACTGGCAATGACTGGGAACAGAATCTCAAGCTGGTCTGATTGCTCTTTCCTTCTAACCCTCAGCATTTCCTGCTGCAGAGCCATGTCTGTGTCCACAGACATTTAGTATACAAAGAACAGTGTGTGGCAGAGCTGTGACAAAAATGCCCCCAAACCATCCCTTGGGAACTGGGCTGAGACCAGTCAGCCCCATTTAACTGGCTCTTCAGGCTCACATGGCTTGCTCTGAGGCACGTGGCCTGATGCTTCTGCTTCCCTCAGCAACTTAAAAGCTGAATGAAGTGTCTTCATTGCTGTAAATAACAACTTAATTTGAATGTTTCAAAGTACTTCATCTCAGGAAAATGTTGTTAGCTATTAAAGAACCAAGCTGGGTCATCTAGCGTGGGAAGAAAGTGTGTCTGAAGCATTGCATTTCTGATATCATTTATTTATCCTGTCTGTGCCAGGGCTCTTGTGTGGGTATTTCTGAATTTCCTTTTCATATGACTCGTGAGTCCCGGGGGGTTTTGCCTGACAGAGCTGTCTGTCCTCCTTGGAAAGCGATAAGAGTTGTTCTCACCTGCTGTGCCTGGGTTTTGTCAGTGAACATCCCCCATTCCTGGCTCTCCTGTTGCAGGTTCTGGGCTGTGCAGTGGAGCTCCCTGACGTGAGCTGCAGGCGCTTTCTGGAGCAGCTCATCAGCCTCTTCACCTTCTACAACGGCCCCGTGCGCGGCGCCTACACGGTAACGGGAGACCCCTGGCCCTGGGGCTGGAATGTTCTCTTGTGTTTCTTCCTCACATATCCAAGAACTGGGACCTGGGAAAGTGTGCAGGCCCGTCCTGCCCTTGCTCCAAGGATGTCTGGGTGTCTGCTGAACATTTCCTAGGTGTTCAGACTAAAGCAGTTTCCTCTCGGTATCATCTTCCCCCTCATCCTGACGAGATTTGTCCCTCAGAGGCTCTGTCCCACATGAATTGCATCTCCCATCCCCAATGCAGGAACACCTGTGCAGTGACAGTGTGTGGGGTTTTGTTGTCCACAGGCATTTTCCCAGGAGGAGCTGGGCAGGCAGTGGGACAGGTACATTGAACACATCCAAAAAAACACCAGTGACCTCCACAGGATTTTCAATTCTCTTTGGCATCTGGACAAAACCAAGGTAAGAGCCAATCCTCTGCACTGCCTGGCTGGAGCAGCCCTACCTGGGAGTGTGCATTATTTGCTGCTCTGACCATTTCCCAGAATTCTGTGGCCTCACTCCCTGTGGTTCTCCCTGTCCAGGTGGATCCCCTGCTCTTGCTGAAGGCAGCTCTCATCTTGCAGACGTGCCAGCGCTGTCCCCATGTCTTGGCAGGCTGCATCCTCTACAGAGGCTTGTAAGTAACCAGGTGTTCCCTGAAGGCTTGACCTACCCCTAAATCCACTGCAGATCAGTGCAGGCATGTCTGTGTGTTCGTGGTTCTGTCTGATCTGCTGACTAGGACCACTGTACTGACAGAAAATGCACAGAGCCAGGATTTCCCATGAGGAATTCCAGCTTCTTACAACCAAAGATGACTGAACGACTTCAAGGAAAGCCTCTAAGGTGGCCTTGAAAGGCAGGAGGTGGGGAATTCCGAGAACTCCTTGGCAGCAGCATTCAAGTGCCATTTTTCTTTGGCATAAACTGTTCCAGTAACACCTTTTAGGAGCACTGGAAATGTGCCACAGTGGGAGCGTTTTCCAGGGCTGACAGGGAGTGATCTCATACCCGTGGCCAGGATGCTGGGCGTGAGTCACTGCAGCACCTTAAAGCTGGCAGCATGTGCAGGGAGGTGGACATTTGGCTTGAGAAGGGAGTTGAGAGCCTTGTCCTGCCTCTGCCACACATATGTGTGTGTCACTGTATCACTGCTGCGTCTGGTAGAGATATTTTGTCACCAAATGTCCTCAGAGTTCTGTGAACTCTTAAGTCTTACTGCAGCACTGCAAAGGGCTTTGAACTGGAGTTAAACCTCTCCTTCTTTAGGGTATTTTTGGGTTCCTGCAGCACCACTGACTTTGCTCAGAGCACAAGTCCAGTGTGTCCATCATGAGCATTGCTGCTGGTTCTGCCTGTCCTGGAGCCCCAGGAGCCTGTGGCTGAGCTTTAGGGAAGGATTCTCTGCTCACAGGACAAGGGAAATGGCTTCAAACTGACAGAGAGTAGGTTTAGATTAAATATTAGGAAGAAATCCTTCCCTGTGAGGGTGGTGAGGCCCTGGCACAGGTTACCCAGAGAAGCTGTGGCTCCCCCATCCCTGGAATTATTCCAGGCCAGGTCAGATGAGGCTTGGAGCAACCTGGTCTAGTGGAAGGTGTCTTTGCCTGTGGCAGAGGGTGGAGCTAAATGATCTTTAAGGTCCTTTCCAACCCAAACCATTCCATGATTCTGTGATTCTATGACTATGTTTTGTCCTTTTAGGATTGTGAGCACCCAACTGCCACCTTCCCTCACTGCCAAAGTTCTCCTCCAAGGCAGCGAGTCTCCAGGCCAGGTATGTTGCTGAACACATTCCCTGCATGCAGATACCTGCAAGGATGTGGTGTGGGAGCTCTTGTCACACAGATCTGACACGTGCCATTACTGGGAAGGACAAATGTTGATGCTGATGCTCAAAGCCTTTATTAGTTATGATTGAATAAGGTTTTGAGACTTCTGCACCAGGAATTTGTTTTTTTCAGTCTTTAAGTTACTGAATTCATGAGTTCTCATCTGTGGGTTGTTTTGATTGGCTTTTTACCCACATTTAAATATTTAGTGGGAAATACCATGAATGTCTGAAAGTGACAAATAGAGCAGTTTTTGTTTGCATTAAAACTTGTCAAAAGTTATTACTTATGTGACAGAAAAGCTACCACAATGCAGATATGAGGAAGACCTCTGCTCTTCTGTGTAATGACCTGAGTTTCTGTGGCCTGAGAAGGCAGTAATGGCAAATTGTGGCTCTGTCCTGGCTTTCAGGTGTGTTTTGGTCCTTGGGAAGGTCTCTTTGGCTTTGAGAGCTCTCTAAGGAACAAACCCCTGCCCAGCACTATAAACCAGTCACAGCATTTGCTGGAGGGGTGATGTGGGGTCTGCTGTGACCTTGGGGAGGCTGAGCAGGGTGGCAGGGGTGTCCTGGTGGCACTGAGCCGATTCTTGACTTTTCTTGCAGAGGGATCCTGGAGATGAGGAGCCACAGGAGCCTGGTGAGCATCCAGCTGCAGTGCTGCCAAGTGCCCACCAGCAGCAGCACATAGGCACTCCCCAGGCTGCCTTCTCTGCATGGGAGCATGAGCTGGTTCTCAGGGATTCACATCCAAGATCCTGCTGGATGCAGGAGTATATCCAGTATATCCCAGAGGGTGTTGCTGGCACTAGTCAGCAGTACCAGTGGGTGTTGTGTAATCAGAACCAGCTCCTTCCCTTGGCTAAGCAGAGGGTTTGCTCTTTTGGGTTTGTCAGTTCTGCAGATTCCCAACATGCCTGCCTTCATTCCAGTTCCTCATGTGCCTACTTGGCCCTGATGGAGCCCTGACAACAGATGGCTGATTCTTGCAGTCCAAACCTCCAGTCATCATCTCTCAGCATCAGTTTAGAGATGATCTGCCAGGATGGTTAGGAAGAAACGCTGAGGGAAAATTTAACTGTGTATGAGGAGGGTAGGCAAATGCTGCCCAGCTCAGTTGGGATGCAGGATAATGGCAAACCTATTCCACCTGCAGAAGCCTTTAAACTGATGGAGTTTGGCCTCTCTTCTTTATGTTGGGGCATGTTCATTTAATCCTGAAACCTCCACTGCTCTTGCAGAGTCTCCATTGCCGCAGGGTGTCCGAATCATCCCGGTGTTCCTAACAGGGGACGAAGTCTCAGTGCTCCGGGACTTCCCAGTGGAGTGGATGGCCAGGTAGGAAACCAGCCTGACACAGAGAGAGGATTTGCAGCAGGAGCTCACACGTGGCTCTGTGTCCTTGTTGTCATTGTCACTGTTTTCCCTGGAACTAACCCGGCCCCTGTTGCTGCCTGTTGGAGCTGCCTAAGGCCTCTCGGGCTGGACGGAATTCCTGTGTCCATATCCCTGCTGTGAGCAGCCTGAAGCAGAACTGCTTCCCCAGACCATCTGTGACCTGATGTCTCAGCTCACAGCACTGTTTGGAGCCTTTGTGCTTTGTGGACAAGGGAGGGACATTCCCAGGAGCCTGCAATGTAACATTCCCAGGCTTTTCACCTATGTTAGATCTCAGCCCATCCTTTTCCCAGGAAGATGCTCTTTATAGCAGCCATTGATCAGTACCAGGGGGCAGTGGGGTTATTAGGTATAGGATAACTCCACACAGATCCTGCTCAGTAGTTTAACCCCTTTGTCATCTCCTGCTAGGGCATCCATGTCCCCAGCAGGCACCGGAGCAGAGGAGAGGGCTTCGTGCTCCCAAGCAGTTCCAGAGTCAACAGGAGTTCATGAAAATCAAGCCCTGGATGGTATATCTGTGCAGGAGTGCCCTGAGGAGGCTTCAGGCACAGCTGCCCCAGAAGATGCTCTGCAGTCAGGCAGCCCTGCAAGTCCCCTGACAGGCTTCCCTGGAATGGGAGCCAGCACAAGGAGCTCCTCAGCTGCAAACCTGAGTGGACCAGGCAGTGACAGCTCAGAGCTCAGCAGGAAAACACACATCCCATCAGAGAGTGACACAGAGCATCTCCCAAGCCCTTCCACACTCCGGACTTCTGAATGTGCTCAAACTGTGGGTCCATACCTGGAAGGCTTTTCCTTTCCCAACCCTTACGCCCGGGAGCAGGAGAGTCGGGACATGGGGAAATCCCTTGTGGACTCTGATACTGAGCACTCTGATGCTGAGAACCAAAGTTCCCTCTCCTCTCCTGTTCCCTCTCCTGCTCAGGAGCTGAGCAGGAGGAAATCCAGAGAACACAACGAGCAAGAGACTGTGAGCCAAAGCCGTGTGTCCGGAGGGAGCGGCAGCACTGCTGGTGACCATGTGTGGGGTTTGGGTGGTCCAGGCACTGCTGGACAGTCACAGCTCTGGAGTGGGAGTCAGCTGCCAGCTGTGGGGGTTCAGGAGGGTCTGCTCAGTGACCCAGCAGGGCACACGCCGTGTCCCAGGAGTGGGGAGGGCAGCTGGGCACCCCAAGGGGACCGGCTGGGAGCCCGGACTGCCGTGGAGTTGGGCAGAGAGGGCGATCCAGCCCGGATGAGCCTCTATGTTCACTGCATCAAGGGGCTGGTGCTGTCACTGCTGGCTGAGGACCACCTCCGAGGGGACCGGAGTGCCATGGAAGATGTGGTGAGTGGGAAAGATCTCTCCCACCTTCAGCTGCCCTCCTGGTGGGAGGGACAGGGTTTACAACTGAAGAGGGAATGTTGGATCGTTCTTCCCATCCTTTCTTCACCTGCTCTGTGCTGCACAAGGCGAAGCCGTTTGGCTCAGGGCTCGTCACCACAGCCCTGGCTGTGTGGGAGGGTGTGAGGCAGCGAGCAGGGAGGTGAGAGCCTTGTCTCACACAGCTCCTGGTGCTGCTGTTGTCTGTCAGTGCCAGCACCGGAGCAGAGTGTGTGGGTGTGACCGTCAGAAGGCCTGGGTTGGATTTGGGATTCGCTGGGAAAACCCCTCAGTTTAGTGCTTTTTGGGAAGCAAGGTTTGTTCTGTTTAACCCCCACTTTGCACATCACAGCTTCTCCCTCTGGGAGCACCAGAGACGTGTCTGGCAGCAGGTCCTGGAGTGTTTCCTTTGGCTGTGGGAGCCCCCAACCTGCTCCCCAAGGCTGGAGAGAAGGATGCCGTTTGGGCACTGCACAGGGGCTGTATCAGAGCAATCCCAAATTACTCTGCTGTGGGATTTGGGTGCCAAGGCTTCCCTGTGAATGGAGCTGATGAGGCTGCAGGGGCAAGATGTGCCAGTCCCCCGCCTTTCCTGGGAAGCATCAGCCTGCAGAGCTGCTGCCTGGCCTCTGCCTCCCTCCCAGGAGCTGAGTCAAAGCTGCAGAGCCCTGTTTGATATGCCAGTTGCCATAGGAACAACCTATTTTCCTTACCCAGCTAGACTGGAAGGTGGAGGGAAGCTCAGACTAATGCAGAGCCTCAAGGTTGCTCCTTTCCCTGGAAGCTGTGGGACACAGAGGCTGGGGAGCATCTCCCCACTCAGCATGGGAGGGATCATGTGCCTGGGGAGGAATTGCTGCAGAATCAGTTGAGGGCAGGAGGTGCAGCTGGTGCCTTTTGCACTTGGTCCCCTTTCTGCTCATTTGGAACAGGCAGCTGCACAAATCTGCTCTGCCATGTCTTCTCCAAAGAGGGGAAGAGGGAAACAGGCAGGTGGGAATTGTCACTCTGGAGAGCTGAAGGTTGTCCCTGTTGCACAGGGATTGCACAGTCCATTTTCCTTTATGTGTTGCCTCAGGGTCGACAAAGCTCCATTCCATCCAGATTGCTGTTTTCCCAAACATCCTGCTTCCATCTCACGTACCCTTGCTTTGGATCTCACCCAAACTGCACTGTCACAGCCTGGATTTTGGCTGTGACTGGGCTCTTCTGCTACACCCTCCTGTGGATGCAGGTGTTTGTTATCCCTTAGAGCTGCATTGCATGTCCAGTTATCCCAGGAGGAAGAGCATTGTCTGAGGAGGTCCAGCTGGGCTCTTCTGCTGGTGGATTTGAGACATAACCTCAGCTTGTCTATCCTTTTGTTTATCTGTAGATTAAAAATGACCCTCAGCTCTCGGGGATGTAAAAGCTGCATTATAATTAATGTTTTTGAATGCTTTGAGGCCCAAAAATGACACCAAAGAAGGGTAAAATATGCTACTTGTGCAGCTGAGAACCTCTGGGAGGGCGGGTTCCATCGCAGGCTTTCCCTGTGGAGCAGGAGGCTCTGGGGCTTCCTTCTTGCTGCTCTTTAGGTCTAATCCCTCCATTTCACTGCACAGAAGGGAAAATCTGTTCTTTAACAGGGGGTCAAGCATAGGCCATGCAGTGCTGTCCTGCTGAACAGAGGCTTTATCCTCTCCACAGCAGAGGAAAGCACACAGGCAGGATGAGGATTATGGAGTTAATCTTCCCAGGAGTGGTGGAGGGCCCCTGCCTGTGCCCTGCCTGTGCCCAGGGAGCCTCAGCACAGCCATCCACTCAGGAGAACAGCTGAAAGTCCACTCAGGAGAACAGCTTGGCGTTGATTGTGTACGTTGTTGTGTGTGTTTGTACTGCCTGGTGTAATAAGGGCTGGGAAGCAAAGGAATATTCCTTGTTGTGGCTGAAAGTCATGTGAAAATGAGCCCTGGAGAGTAATGGTTGATGGTACATTAATGGAACCCTGCATTTTCCTGGAATTAATAGCATCAGGTGGTTTATTGGCTTATTTTCAGGTTGGAGTGCCCTTTCCTGAGTCACGGGATCAAGGAATGGTTTGGGTTGGTAAAGATCATCCAGTTCCACCACCCTGCCATGGGCAGGGACCCCTTCCACAGGGTCCCCTTCCACCAGACCAGGGTGTTCTGAGCTCCATCACTGACATGGGAGCTGTGGGACTTGTCTGCTTTCCCCTGTGCCCAAGTTTCCCAGCCATTCCATGTGGGAGCCTGGGCAGCACAGCAGAGCATGGAAGGGTCTGGTCCCTCTGTCACCTGAGCGCCCTCCAGCATCTCCTTGGAAGCCCAGGTGAGGCACAGGTGGAGCTCTGACCCTTGCCTTTCCCCTGTCTGCAGTACCACAGCAGCCTGGCTTCCCTGAATGGCCTCGAGGTTCACCTGAGGGAGACTCTGCCCAAGGACTCCTCGGCCTCAACCAGGACAACCTACAGCTTCACACACTATGACCGTGTCCAGAATGTCCTCACAGGTGAGTCTTCATCTTCTGGAACAGCAGGAGGGAATAGTGAGGAAAATGGGTTTTAGGGGAACCTTTTCTCATACCTCAGACAGCTCAGAAGCATTTCTCACTGTAACTCCTACCACGCAGCCTGGCTGAAAGGCCCTGTTGAGGGAACTTTGTCTGTTGAGAGTTTATAATCTGCTGAAGACTTGTTGATGGCTTTGTTTGGGTGACAGCCAGAGGCTTTGGGAGCTGGAGCAGCTGCCACTGGTGCTTTGCTCAGAATGATGTCCCTTGGGGTTCTGCTGAGGGCTGGGTGTGAGCACAGGACTCGACATCCCCTTCAAACCCAGCCATTGCCCCCAGCCATTCATCCCTGGTGTGATGCCTTGTGTCCCACTGTACATCTGAGGGTCTGTCAGTCACACCTGAGGGTCTCTCAGTTGTTTCTGGCTGTGAGAAGCAGGAGCTGGGACCAGGCAGCAGTTGGGGGGCTGCTGCCCTGGGTGTGGGTGGACCATTGACCTGCAGAAAGCCCTGTGCATGTGTTGCTCCAGTTGGTTTTGCTGTTCCCTTTCTCTGGCAGCCTCCCAGACAGTGGCCTGGCTCTGTCCAACTTGGAAGTGCTTTAAAGAGAGAGAGAAACCCCAATGTTTCTAGATACTCCAGGCCTCAGGCCACCTTGTGACCCCTCGATGTGTGTTGCCTGCAGGGAAAGGTACCCCAGCATGTGCTTGGCTGAGCCTTGAGGTCACCTTGGGACTTAAGGTGTCACCAGCGTGTTCTGCTGCTATGCAGGGTCTGTGGGAAGATCCAAGGCCTTTCTCTGTTCAGTAAATGGGGACACAGTACAGAGTGGGCCTTTAATACCCCCCCTTGCTCCTGTTGTGCAGCCAACCTGCCCCACACACCTGGGCCTCTGGACCGGCACTTCCTGAGGGCGGCCACGCTGATCCACTCTGACTTCAGCCAGCTTCCCTCGGCCTCAGAGGTGATCATCAGGTAAGGGGTGCTCACAACCCCTCCTCACACCAGGCTGGGTGGTCACAGAAGGGGAGAACCTCTTTTTAAGTCTGGCTGGGTTTTGGCACATGTTGTAACCACACCGGTGCCTCCTGGCAAGGGTCAGTCACATCGCCTTATTCCCTAAGTTTGCTTTTAATTGTGGGTTCCTTTGTGTTCTGGATGTTGAGAGGCTACAGTGGCACCAGGACTGAGGGCACAGCTGAGTGGTGCCATGAGTTGGATTAAGATATAATGTTCAAACATTGCCAGTTCCTGGCACCATAAGATTCTAAGACGCAGTGTTAAATATAGCTGTTCCTAATAAATTTGTGTCTCGGCAGGGAGCCAAAGGCGCCCAGAATTGGCAACCTAGATTTTGTTTTCTTACACGGCTTGTTGGGTTGGAAACACACTGTGATGTGCATGGCAAACTCAATTGTGATGCACCAGGCGGGATGGTCTTATCACAGCCAGAGCCCTTCCTGACTTCCAGAGCCCTCCATGGCATCCAAAGCCCTTCCTCATGGCCAGAGCCCTCCCTGACATCTGGTGCCCTTCCCAACAGCCACAGCCCTTCCTCCTGGCCAGAGTCCTCCCTGACATCCAGAGCTCATCCCCAGAGCCAGAGCCCTTCCCAACATCCACATCCCTTCCCCACACCCAGATCCCTTCCCCAGGCCATGGCTGAAGCGAACCCTCCATTCCTCAGCTGAGCTGGGGGGGTTGTGTTGTGAGTGCACAGATTCTGCCTGCCTGGTCCTGCTTGTTTGTCCAAAACATGATGAAATAAAGATGCTTCTGGGAATTAAACAGTTTCACTGCTCTGGCACAGCTTGCCAAGGGAATGTGAATCACACACTTCAGTGCTGGAGAACTCCTTGTTTAGCATGAGCTTGACTGGCTCCTTAAATCCAATCCTAAACTGACTGCCTAAGCTGGTGTATTCCGTGTTACCCCAAAAAAAGCAACTCCATGTGTGAATCAGCCTGAGTAACAAGATGACTAAAACTGCTTTCTTTTATGGAGAGTTGTCACAGAAGGGTGTCAGCAAACATAGCAGTTGCTGCTTTCCTCCCTTGAGGAGGAATCCAGGGTCCTTGGCTTTTCTCCATGCCAGCCTTCCTGCAGGAGAATGCTCTGTGGGGGTTCTTAATCTTAATTGCTGTTAATAATCACAGCTTTTGTGGTTACAGTATCTGGCTATTGTCTGAGCTTCATCACACCTGTGACTGAATGTGATTCCTGCTGCGAGGTGCTGTACTGGGATTTGGTTATGGCCAGCAGCAGTGAGATGGGCTCCTGTGGGAGAGGGAGGAGTGCTGGGCATGAGGAGTGTTCCATCCCAGCTCATGGTGTCCTGGGCTGGTGACACGCAGGTGTTAGTGCTGCTGAGTGGGTCCTAGAAGAATTTATTCATGGAAAGGCTGATCAGGCATTGGAAGGGGCTGCCCAGGAAGGTGGTGGAGTCCCCACCCCTGGAGGTGTCCAAGGAACAACTGGACATGGCACTCAGTGCTCTGGGCTGGTTGACTGTGTAGGGATCAGTCACAGGTTGAACTCAATGGTCTTTGGAGGTCTTTTTCAGCCTCAAAGGTTCTGTGATATCCCATTTTCCCTTTTAGGATGCCAGGACCCTTGAGAAGAAGGGTCTGGTTCCCTGTGGTCTTCTGGGAATGCACTGCAGGGGTTTGGTGCCCATTTAGCTCCGTGTTCCCTCGCTGAGACATTTGAAAGTCCCTCTCAGTAGCTGGGAGCCCAGTGCTGTAAACACACCAGTGCCCACCTGTGAATCTGGCCCAAATCTGTAAATCTGACCTCTTCCCTCTCTGCTGCCCTGCCAGGAATGCCTCCACAGCTGTGTATGCCTGTCGGAATCCCGTCCAGGAAACCTACTTCCAGCAGCTGGGTGCTCCGCTCCGCAACTCAGGTGTCCCCAACCCGCATGACAGTGCCTTCAGCCTGCCCAGCAAGGCCAAGCAGAAGCTGCTGAAGCACGGGGTGAACCTGCTGTGAGCTGATGTGCTCAGACAATGTGTCTCAGCCCCTGCTGAATGTTCATCTCCAATAAGGAAAATCTCAGCCATTTATTCCGTCAGAGGCACGAGGCTCTGTCCTGCCTCTGTGGGGTCTCCAGCCTGCCTGACCCTCAAAAGGGTCACTTTTTGCCCTGTCCTGCAGCTCATCTGGGGCCAGGGCAGGTGTTACTGACATTAGCACTTACCAAAGACTGAAGACAGAACACAGCCGTGTTGGGGCGCTTGGTTTACATGGACTCTGGGCCAGTTCCTGGTGCTCTGCAGACTCTCCACGTGCCTTGACCTGATGTAAAACCTCGTCTTCCTCTGAGCCACACAGACCCCGGGCAGCGCTGGCTTTGGGACATGTCAGTCAGACACTGTCTGTGCCTGCACTTGCCCTGCTCAGACTTGGGCTTTATTTATATCTCATAATCCATAGGAATGAGCCCTGCCATGATGTAGTGCCTTACCTTGATTAGCAGAGCCTGCCTGTTCTCAGACTGGAGAAGTGCTGCAGAACTCATAAGCCTCCTCCAGGTGCTGTCAGGAGGCTTTTATGTTGTAGGTGACTCTGGGAGGTTCTTGTCCCTCCACACCTGCCTGGTCAGTGATGGTACAGCCCACTGCTGCCCACACCTGGACCCTGTGGCCTCACAGGGCCCTGTGATGGTGGTGGTGGTGTGAGTGTCCTTCTGCTCCCTCCCTCCTGGTGCAGGACCTTGTTTTGCTGCTCTTGATGCTCCATTTGCCCACGCTCTGTTGACCCTGAAACTGCCTCTTAAGCTGATGGGACCAAAGAGGTTTTGTAGCCCCTCAGCAACTGTTCCCTTCCTGCTCTGACAGAGTGTCCCCTCTCAGTGGTGGCTGGGGGGGTCTGTGGTGATGGCTGCTTAGACCTGAGGGATGGATAGCTGTTTGGCTGGGCTTGGAAACCTGCTGCTGGTACGTACACCCCTCCCACAGTATGACTGGAAATAAAGGAGAGTCTCCAAGGCTCATTCTAACACTGTGTCAGCGGCCAGAGTCATGTTGGTTGTCGTGTTTGTGGTTCGTAGTGTGATGGCTTGGGTTGGGTGAGCTGTTCCCCCTCTTAGCTCTGTGCCAAGGGTAGTTCCTGACTGGTGGGGTTGAACAGGCAGTGCCTGTTGGTTCAGTCATTCTTGCAAAACAACTTCTTGGAAGATTCCTGAAGGTAGATGCATTACTGGTGTTACTGAGAGATAGTGAGAGAGACATGAACATGGTGAGATGGTGAGCAGCCTCGTGTCAGCATCAGAGCTGGACATGGCGAGGTCACCATGGTCACAGCTCGTGGATCTGCTCTGACACAGGCAGTTCCCAAGATCTCTGCCGTTGCAGGGCTACTCTGAAGACCTTGCTGGGAACTTCAGAGGACTCCAGAGGACAAGCCAGCTGCTTGCTCAGAGGTGGCTGGGCATGGATTGCCACCTGGATGGGGGTGTTTCAGCAGGAGCAGGGCTGTGTGGCACTGCTCCTGTCCTGGGCACGATAGCAGGGAAGCTGCTCTGCACAGAAGGACTGTCAGGAGCCTGTTGGCAGTGTAGGAGTGAAAGCTCACTGGGAAGCCTGAGCTGGAGCCATCCTAGTGACCTCCTGTTTCAGTGACATCCATGTGGAAGGTAAGGTGCTGCTTCCCTGTGTGACTTCCCTGTGCACTTGCCTTGAGTGATGGCCAAGCTGCTCTGGGTCTGGAGCAGAGCACAGGGAGGCATCGCGTGGGTGGGAGAAGGCAGGAGGGGAGGGGCTGCTGTGTTCTCCAGCCTCTTCTGTTCTCTGGGCTCCCTGCCAGGCTGAGCCAAGCAGCCCCTCGGGTAGATGCTGCTCTGCCTGTCGCCTCTGCGCACTCAGCAGATCCGGGTTCCCTCTGCAATTCCCAGGAGGTGAGGAAGCCTCGGAGTGCTGGGAGCAGCGAGCCAGCGGGCAGGGCTGCGGGGCAGCTCCAGCCTGGTTTGCTCCCCGGGGAGATCCGGCTGGCTCCTGCCTGGGTGTTTTTGGAAGTGGTTGTATGCTCTATCAGGAAACACGTAGAAGTTGAAGGAAAATCCTGAGAGGGACAGGAGGGAGATTTGGCACAGCAGCAAGACACAAAATAGATGAATGCTCTCGCCTGCTGCCGTCGGGGATCTCCTGCCGCAATCTGCCGAGCCGTCTGCCGGCGGGGGAACAGCTGGGGTGGCTCCTTCCCGTGGCTGCTGGGGCTGCATCTGGTCACCCAGACCTCTCTGCCTGAGCTGGCTGGGAGGAAAGTTGCCTGGGTAGCACATGGAGACCTCCCGGCCCTTGGCGTGACTGCTGTGCTGGAGAGGTTTAAAAATGGGGCACTTTGAGCATAAGGGGATGAGGAGCAGCTGCTGCAGCTGGGTCTGTCTGAGTGCCACCAGCGAGGCCCAGGGAGTGGTGGAGGGCGATTCCTGCCCTGCCAAGCTGGCTCTGTGCTGCTGTTTTCGGGCAGTAGGGTGGGAGTTAAGCAGCACTCTCTGCCCTGGAGCTGCTCCTGGGGATCTGCTGCCTTTGATGCGTCAGTGCAGGCAGCTGGAAGCAATTCCCAGAATGGTTTGTTTGCGGATGCTCTGGCAAGACTAGTGGCTGCTGTGAGGTTCTGGGAGCTGAGGGGCTGCAGCTGCTTCTGGGGATGACTGGGGACAGTCTCTACTGCCCCAGGCCAGGCAGTCCTGCCATAACCGTAGTTGTGCCCATGCCACGCCACAGCTATGGGAGAGGCAGGGAGGTGTTCCCTGTGCTACTTGGCAGCCTGGGGTTGACTGACATCACAGAATCTCAGAATGGTTTGGGTTGGAAAGGACCCCAAATATCCAGTTCCAACCCCTTGCCATGGGCAGGAATTCACCCACTCAACCAGGTTGCTCAGGGCCCCATCCAGCATGGCCAAATCCATGGGGACAGAGGTCTCATGGGGTTGGGTACTTTAAAGCACTGCCTTCACTCACCATATCCCTGGCAAATGGGCCAATGCCCCCTCCCACCCTGCAGCTCATGCTCTTCCAGCATGTTCTCCCCACCAGCAGCCGACTGAGCTGCTGTGATAAGCAGGACCCAACCTCTCAGTGTTTGCTTGACCCTGGACTGATTAGAGCAGCAGGCAGAGCCCCTTCTGTTTTCAGCACAACTGTTTATTGATAATCTTTGCTTATCCACTTATGAATGTTACCGACTGTCAGACAGAGCCAACCTGCTTCCCCGGGGCCTGCGGCCAGGTAGCCAATGCGAGTAGAAATCATGCACTTCAGATAGTCTGTAACAAGACAGGTGTAAAAAATATCTCAGATGTATTTGAAATCTCTGCCTTATCTCGCAATCAAATCACTGAGAAGTCTGTAAAGAAGTTGTAGGGGGACAGGGCTGTGTTCCCTCCCCGGCAGGGCACGGAGCCGAGCGGTCCCCAGCAAGGACAGTGGTGAGCAACCACAGCACGCTGTGCTTCACATGTAGGATGTCATAAACTGTCCCCCAAACAGACCCTGGATGCTGGGTGCCTTCAGGAAAAGCAGGTGGTCGCTGGGCAGGCAGGACCCCAGGGTGGGGGGCTCATTCCTCAGGCTGCAGTGTTAACCCCTCTGCCTTGGGAACCTTTCCTTTGGAGTCAGGTCCATGTCAGCTGCTGCTGTGTGCACCTGCCCTGGCTCGAGGAAAGGAGAAGATGGAGCAGCAGAAGGAATGGTGACCTCCCAGAAAGTATGGTGACCTCCTTTCTTCCTATGGACAGACAAAACCCCTACTCTGTGTTCCCAAACAGCATCTCTACCCCTGCAGGGCTGCCCAGCTGGAGCTGTGAAAACTGAAGGTTGCAGATAGAGCAAGGAGGGGATTTGGGCGATTGATAATGCCCTCGGTCAGACTGAAGAGCAGGGCTGTGTGTGCTGTCCCCTGGCAGGGTGCATGTTGGGGCACCCCTAGGCTCGCTGCCTTGCTTGGCTGGGGGCACCTGCAGCTCGAGGCAGTGGGCTCTGCTCCCTTTTTGGGTGACAAAAGGAGTTTCTGAGGACAGGAGGGCTGGGGGCCCTGGGCTGGCAGATGGGGGAGGAAGCATAAGCCCCTGGGCTCATGGTGAGAGGGCTCTTTATAGGCAGAGCTCTGCCCTCTCCACCCCATCAGCCTCAGCCAGAGTAGCCCCTGCCCAGGGGGGAGCACCATGCCTGCTGCAGCCCCCAGTGTCCATCTGTCCATCCATCCCAGACTGCAGCCAGGCAGGACAGGCTGAGTGCTTTGCTGGGCTGGTTGGCTGTAATGGCGTGTGTGTGTGTGTTGTTCCTTTGATGACCACGAGAAATTTTACATTATTACATTCAAACGAACACCCTTGGGTTTGTTACTCTACTTCTGAACACTGCAAAACACAGTAGCAACAGAACACGTAGGAGCATGGGGGGCAGCGAGCCACAGCGGGGGGCGAGAAAAGAATCCCTGAAGCCAACGATGGAGGAAAGAGATGGGCGCTGATACACGTCACAGTTTCCATTTACAAGAGCCCCCGGGAGGGAGGACCGAGGCCGTGTGCTGGGAGGAAGGTTCCAGTGCGGCCCCGGAGCCGTGGCGGGGCCGAGCCGGCACAGCCGCCCGCCCGCGGCTGCCCTGAGCCCACCAGGCCGGGCAGCGCCATCATCGTCCCGGCGCGAAGATGAAGTCGAGGGCTTGGCGCTCGGCGGCCGCCACGTTGGGGTGCCACAGGTCCACCATGAAGACCACGCGGGGACCATCCTCCGGGGCACCTGGGTGGGATGGAAGCGCAGGGTGAGCACAGGGAGGCACCTGCTCAGTGCAACCCCAGTAAACACCTGTGTACTGGGAGCCCAGTGCCTCCAGTAGCTGGCATAGGGCAGGGTCCTCCCTGCCGGAGCTCCAGAGTTGCTTTGGGCACCCAGAGGATTCCCCTGGCAGGGCCAAGGCAGGATGCTGCGCTCGCCCTCCTTGCAGCTGCACCTTGTATCTGCAGGGAACAGCTGCTGCGCCATTCCAGCCTTCCTGGCCCTGCAGCCCTGCACGGAGCTGCGCTTCCCAATTCCACAGCCGGGTTAGGTGGAAGCAACAGCTTTTGTTCTTTCACTCTCTCCACAGGCTCCCCTGTGGGGAACAGCTCTGCTTGATGTTTTTATGTCATCGGCAACTAATGCCGGTTAATCTGGGAGAGCTGAAGTGGAACAGCCTCTGTCAGCGACGGAGGGAGGAACAATCCAGGCGGGAGTGAGGCTGTTCCCCCTGCGCGGGAGACAAAGGCGCCGCTGTCACGTCAGCACCGAGCTGCTCCTGCAACAGGGCGGCTGCAGCGGCAGCGCGAGGGTTAGAGGATGCCGAGGCTGTGCCATCACAGCCTGAGCTGCCCTGCACAGCTCGGCAATGAAGGAAGCCTTTCCAAGCTGGCTGCCATGGCAGGGAGAGGACCTCTGGGCAGGGAGAGGATCACCAGGCCCCGTGCAGGGCTGGCAGTGCTGTGGCAGCACCAGAAGCAAGTCAGGATGGGAGCAAGCCCTGGGCAGGCTGTGGGGGGCTCCAGGGCTCTGCCAGGAAAGGGGCACCAGATGCCCTGAGGCAGAGGAAGCATTTTCATGGGTGAGCCCCCAGTGCCAGGGGCAGGGCTGCTGCCACGTGGTGCAAGCCAAGGGCAGCAGCAGTCCAAGCCCAGCGGGAGGCAGGTGCTCCAGTCCTACTGTGGCAGGAGAAGGAACTGGGCACAGGTGTCCTTGCCCACCCATTCCTCCCTGGCACCAGAGGGGACACTGTGAGGCTGCACACGTTGAACCTGCGCTCACCTTCGTGGAATGCCGTGTGCAGGAAGGAGTCGTCAAAGAGGAGGCACCGGCCCTCAGCCCAGCACTGGGGCTCACCCCCCACCACCAGCTCGCAGTTGCTGGGTGTCTTCAGACCTTCAGGCACAAAGAGAGAGAACAAGGAGGGTCAGGTGGTGCTGTGTTCCCTGTGACAGGGCAGCAGTGACAAACAGCGAGCCCCATATGGGCCCCATGTGAGTTCCATGTGAGCTCCATGCTGCTGCCAAGGGTCAGCTTCCCTCCAGGGAGCGACCTGAACCCCAAGCCTGGTGCAGCTCAGCCCCTGTTGTCCCCAGTGAGCTCAGCACCACAGGCACTCACTTTTGTATCTGGAACAGCTTCCCAGTCCCTGGAGTCCAGGACCCCAGGATGTGTGTAGGGAACCAGGCTCCTGGGAGGTTTTCTAGCTTCAGGACCAGCTCTGCTGTGCTGACCCTGCCCAGGGCAAGGCTGGGAAAGCAGGAACTGCTGCACTGGGACAGGCAAATGGGCTCAATTCTGTCTCTGCCACAAGCTGCCCATGGACCTTGCATCACTCAGCACCTGCCCCATTCCTCGGTCCCCACCCCAAGTGCTGCTACAGGGGGACCTACCAGGCTGCAAGGACAGAAATTCAGGGGCGTCACAAAACCCTCGTAAAGAAGCAGCTCTGTGAGGGCCACAGGAAGAAGAATAATTATAGAAATAAAATGGGTCTTTTTGTATGATACCAGCACAAGCCAGACCAGTTTAACAAGGGTTGATCCCATCACCACCTGCATTAGGACCATCACCCCCTGCAGTGCAGGGGACACTGGAGCTGCTGCAGAGCTAACCTGCCCTGAGGATGCAGCTGTGGCAGAGAAAGGGGTCAGGGCTCACGTGGCTCCTGAATGGTAACGATGCAGCAAACGAGCAGAACAGACCCGAGAGCGATGCCAAAACTGAGCACAGCAGGGACTCCCAGCTGCCAGGTAGAGCTGGGAGCACAAAGCTGCTGTTTCAAAGCCTACAAAACCCAAAGCCATTTCCCTGCACAACAGCCTCAGCTGGAGAGGCTGGAAAGGGGGAGCAGAACAACCAGGGGATGCAGGGAGGAGGCAGCAGCAGCCTGCAGCCCTTCCATCGCACTCGCACCCCAGGGATGCTACCCTGGCCCAGGGAGAGGCAGAGCTGGTGACCGTGCCTGGGGGCTGCAGTAAATCCTCGAGAGCGATTCAGCCATGCCAGTGGCTGCACTGGCTTTGCAGAGCAAGCTGTCTGAAAGGGCAGGTTATCTCTTAATAATCCTGGGCACAGCGAGAACCGTGTCCCCAGCACAGAGGTGGGGGTGTCTGTGTGCCCCTGGCACTGTGCGGTGTCCTGGTAGAAGGAGAAGGGAACAAACTGCATCTCCCAAGTGTCCAGGGCATGTGTGCTCCAGCTGTGCTCACCTGAGCCAACCTGGACCTCATCAGCCCCCTCCCAGGAACCCCTCCCAGCCCCTCGTGAGGGGAGCACTGAGCGCCCCAGAGAGAGGGGTCAGTGATAGGCTTCCTCCTGGAACCAGCAAGGGCAGGTCCCAGTTGCCCAGCAGCTCCTGGGATCAACTCTGAAAATGACTCCTTTTCCAAATAAATGGCCAGCACTGCCTGGGTGTGTTTACCCAAGTTGTTGGTTGAACAGGCGTGCTCGGTATTTGCCAGCCAGCCCGTGCGGTGCCTCCCCCGGCAGGATCGGTGCCACTGCCAGCCCGGCCATCTGTGCCTTGTGGGCTCTCCCTGTCCCAGTGTCTGCAGAGCAGGGAGCACTGTGCTACCAACTCAATGCCTGACCCATCAGAGGGGACCCCCCAGGACCTCTCAACCATCATTTGCATCTTTGCAAACCCCAAAGCAGCATCTTTGATTCCATCCACCTGTGTCCCGCGCAGAGCACCTGAGATCCCAGGAGTGAGGAGCTGCCAGTGGCACAACACAGTCCTTGGAGCAGCACCCCAGGCTGAGCCACATCCTGGGATGGGAGGGGGGCCTGCCTGAAGAGTGAGGGGCGTTTGGAGACCTCTGTGCAAAATCAGCCCTGTATCTTGCACTGGCAAGAGCCCACAGCCCCAGGTTGGTGTGAGGAGGAGGTGAAACCCTTCTGCTGCTGAGCTGAGGACTCTGGGGATGTCAGATACCCAGGGACTGAGCACCAGCTTCTCCTGAGGAGGCTGCTGCCACAAAAGCCCTAAAAACCTCCATCACGCCAAAGTAGAGCAGGTGCCTAAGCCCCCCAGGGCTGCAATTGGCAGCTGAACCCCAAGAGCACCGGATGCCATAGGCCTTTTTGGAGCTCTTGCTCCCAGGCACTGCTGCAGCCCCGGCACTGCCCCCAGAGAACACGAGCCACGGCGCTGGGCACTCACCGAGGTGGCAGCGGATGCGGATGTTGGTGGGTCCGTAGTGCTCGGCGATGACAGTGCCCGGGCTCAGCACGGAGATGCACGCGTTCCCAAAGACATTGTTGCCAATGCAGGTGCGGAGGCTCCCGAGCAAGCGGTACGTCCGTGGGCATCTCCGGCAGTTCCTGGGCACGCACATGCCCTGGTTCACCAGGTAGAAGGTGAACCACTCCCCGCTGGGCGTGCTGTTCATTTTCCATCCTTGCGGGAGGCTGCAGTTTGAGAACGCTTTGTAGAGGGTCTCAAACTCGCACAGGATGGTCTGGAAGTTGCGCTCCAGCAACTCCACATCATGCTTTTGAGCGTCCCGGGAGAAATAGGGTGTGGTTGGCAAGTCGGGCAGGAAGAAGACTTCTGGCTTCTGGATGGAGGGCCGGCTGTTGAGGTAGCGGCCCTGCTCTCGGATGCCCTTGTGGATCCTGCCCATGCCGGACCAGGAATAGCGCTTGGCGTACTCCTGCAGGTTGTGGTAGAGTTTCTGGTTGAGCCCGTCGTGGTGGGTGCAGCGCACGCACTCGGGCGAGTGGCAGTACACGTACCCGTTCTGCACCCCGTTGGCCTCCGCGCTCTGCATCAGCGCATTGACGGTGGTGTAGGCGCGGGGCTGCTCCCGCCCCACGTGGTAGCAGTACCACACAAAGAGGACCAGGAAGCAGGCGACGGCGGCCAGGGCGGTGGCGTCGCAGTCCCGGAAAGACTGGATGCCAGTGGCGATGAAATCCCGGAGTCCATCCAGGGACCAGCTCCAGCCCATCAGCCACTCCAGAGACATGGTGGTGCCGCAGTGGGTGGGTGCACGCAGCGGGGCCCGGCGGTCAGTCCTCGTGGGCCTCAGGGGCACCCACACCATGCAGCTGGGCCGGGGTGCAGTGGGAAGGAGCTGCCATGGGGAAGTGGAGTGGTGGCTCTCCCGTGCACTCCTGGGAGCTCTGCATTGATGGCAGCACCCGGGGAGGAGGGTGGCCAGGCTGCCTGAGGGTCCCAGTGCTGGGTCAGCACCAACGTGCCTGGAGGGTCCCCAGCAGTGCTCCTGGGCCGATCATCCTGGAAGGTTCCCCTGCAGGGAAGATCTGGGGAGAGAAACCCAGAGGTATTAGGAAGGGAGCTGCCCCTTGGAGTCCCTGCAGCGGACAGTGCAAGGGGCACAGCCAGGGTCATGTGCTGGGGCTGTGTAGGACACCAGCTTCTCTGGGAGGGGATGATGGATGAGGAGTCCTCCTCCCTGCCCAGGAGCCCAACCTCATCCTATGCCAAGAAAAACCCACACCCCTTCCAACAGGATCTTCCACAAATATACAAATGAGAGGTAGCAGGGAGACCCAGAGCCCACCTCCATCAGCCCAGGGACCATCTCCCTGCTCTTCTTCCCATTTCTCTCCTAAGTTGCTGCCTTATCATCTCTGAAATCTGGCTGATAAGGGAATAGACACTGGGAATAGACACTTCACAGCCCTATCTGGCAGCACATCAGTTTATCCCCTTCATCTAACCGCTCTGAAGTGAGTTTCCCTCCAGAGACTGAGCTGTGTGACAGCCCAGCACTTGGCCAGACTGCCAAGGTCACATACCCACAGTGGCATGTCAGGATGGTGGCAACAGGGGCAGGTTGGGGTTGGCCTGTTTGATTTCACTGGCTTATCTGTGAGAGCACTTACTCTAAGGAGCAGGATGTGTTTATGAGCCAGGGAAGTCATCCAAACCCTTCCCAGCCCTTCATACTAAGGTCTTGCATCCTCTACACATGCATTTCCTTATCAGTGGGGATGGGAATGGGCTGCAGGAGGGACCTGACCTTGCAGCTGGGACCTTGTGCAGTGCTGGGGACATGGGTTTCAGGCAGTTACACCCCAGAGAGGGACATCCACACACCCTACTTCCTTGTAGCACATTGCCTGCGTGCCCCGTCCCAGCACCTGCAATCCACGTGGCACGTCACAGCCTCCTGGGAATCCTAAGATAACTTTCCTCCATCCCCACAGCTGGCATCCCTCCAGACACACTGGTTTCTCTTGCCCAGGCCTCAGCTCCCGGGGTGCAACCATAGGGTCAGTTGCAGGGGTGTCCCCCAAGGCCAACACAACCCCCTTGTGCTCCCTGCAGGCCCAGAGTGTGCCAGGAAAGTCAGCAGAGCCCTGGTGTGATCTGTATTCAGGGTGGCTCTCACCCTGCCAGGCGAGCAGGGAGCCACCCCAGCACAGCAGCCAGGCTCGGTCAGACCGACTGACTAAGGGGGCATGGGGGGTGCAGAGCTGGGGGTCCGATAGCCTTGGGGTCCCCAGGCCAGAGTCACATCCTGTGAGGGCAGCATGGCACAAACACGGCCTCACTGCTGCTGTCAGTGCCTCAAAGGTGGAAAGTCAGGGGCAAACCATCAGAGCAGTAAGAGATCAAAGCCCCTATGCCCATGTGCCACCTGCTCGGGCTAGAGAGCCCTGGTCTCCTCTGGGCAGAGACTTCATGGGATCCATCCCAGGAGCTGCCTCCTATGCTTGCACAGACACCCCCCTGCAAACCTGCCCAAACCCACCTCCGCAGGGGCTGTGGCAGCGAAGCAGGGCCCCAAACACCAGCACCACTCCCAGTGGACACTGCATGGCCAGGACCTGCCTGGGGCACCCAATAGGTGCTGTCAACTTCCAGCCACAGCCCTGCAATTAGACGGGTGGTCGCATCCAGCACCCCTGGCCTCAGATCCCAGAAAAGGCTCCTCAGCTAATGATACCAGCAGAGCCATTCCAGGGAGAGGAGATCAATTCCACGTTGCACCGAAGTTGTGCAGGACGTGGAGGCGAGCACCGTGCCAGCAGCAGCTGCGTTACATAAGGAAGGCAGAGGCTTCGATGCAGCACAAAGTTGCATCTCGGTGGCTCCGTGGTGGCCCTGGCATCTCCCGGAGGCAGTGGGTTCCGCTCAGCCTGGCTGGGATCCCCAGGCCGTGGGCCCGTGGTGACGGGGATGCATGGCAGGGATGTCCTCAGCTCAGCACGGCCGGCGTCGCCTTTGGGAGAGGCACGAGGAGCAGGAGCACTGGGGTGAGGTGAAGTGCCCACTGTCACTCCGGAGCTGGAGCCGTGGGTGCTCCCTTCACCCTCTCCTCCAGCATGCCACCCCGGCGGTGTCACCAGTGTGACAGTGTCACCTGCATGCTGCTCTCACCCCGTGTGATGGTGTCACCCAGCGTCAGCGAGTGTCACCAGTGTGGCTGCATCACCCGGCGTGGCGGTGGCACCTGCTGCCGCGCTGTCACCCGGCACGGCCGTGTCGCCCTCCCGACGCCGAGCCCCTGCCCCGGCCGGGGTGTTCGGGCTGCGCCCCCCGCCGCGGGCTCCGCTCCCGCGCCGCTCGCCCGCGGCCCCCCCGCGATGCGATGCGATGCGATGCGATGCGATGTGATGCGATGCGATGCGATGCGATGTGATGCGATGCGATGCGATGCGATGCGATGCGGTACCGACCTGCTGCCCGCGCCGGGCCGTGCGGGGCCGCGCTCCGCTCCGCGCCGCTCCGCTCCTCCTGCCGCCGCCGCAGTGGACCACAACTCCCAGCAGCCCGGGCAGGAGGGGCCGCACCGCCCCCGCCGGGACCGCGCCGGGCGGCAGCTGCGGCCCCGGCCCCGGCACCGCCCGCCCGCCCCCGCGCCCGCCCCTCGCCGCGGCCTCGGGGCGGTGCGTCCGCCCCCGCACCGCGCTCCCGCACCGCGCAGGCGGGAGGGGCGGGGGGAGCCGCGGGGTTGCGGCACTCGGGAGGGGTCCCGGGGGGTGGAGCGGCTGGAGGCGGCGGGTATGGTCCCCGAGGGAGTGCCCATCCCGGCGGCGGGAACCCCAGGACACCGTCCCGGGGACACAGGGGATGGGCTGCAGCGGCGGGGGCGCAGGAGGTGCGGGGGCACCACGAGGTGCAGGGGACGTGCAGGGACTCTGGCTTCAAGTATTGAGGCACTGGGATTTGCAGCAGTCAGAGTGCAGAGGATGCTGGCCCCGGGGATGGTGGTCCCAGGGGTGGGAGCACACAGGGATGCAGGCACCCAAGGGACGGGACTGCAGGGACTGACTCCAGGGACACAGGTTATTAGGGATGCAGCAGCTGGGATGTGCAGGATGCTGGCTCCAGGGATGCAGCACCCAGGGATTCAGGGATGCGGGAAGTACTGGCTCCAGAGATTCAGGCCCCTGGGGCTGCAGCTCTAGGGATGCAGGGGTTGCTGGTCCCCAAGGATGAGTGCACCTGGCATGCAGAGGACAGGAACTCCCAGGGAGGCAATGCTTAGGATGCAGGCAGCCAGGGAATACCTCAGCGAGGATGTGATGATGTGCTGTGGCACCTGGGATGGGGGGAAGCTGTTCCCAGGCTGGGATGTCCCTTAACAATTTTGAAGTGCTGGTGGAGAAACTGTTGTGAGCCTTCCTGCTTCCTTTTTTCCTCCCCAACCCATTTCCTGTTCACTTCAGCCACTGCTGTCAGATCCAAGGACCCCAGGGGGCCCAGTGCTCCAGCCCTCCCTCCTCCATTCCCCTACCTGCAGGTAGAGCCGGGGTGCAGGCAGAGCACACTGCCCTGCCCTCTTGCAGTGCCACGTGGAGCTGCGTGGGACACGTGTCACTGCTCCTGGCACAAGGAAAGCCCTGCCTTGTTTTGCAGGTTTGGCCATCCGGTGCCTGCACATCCTCCTCTGGCACAGCTCGTGCTGGGCTCTGGAAGTGGGACTAGAACTTCCCTGCTCAGCCCCTCAGGTGTGCATATGCTTCCTCTGAGCAACCTCATCCCCTGCTGTTGCAGACCTAAGCTGCTCCTTGTTTTCTGTCCTGACGCATTTTTGCCTCCTGCCTGCTCCTGCTGCTTCCCCATGTTCCCACCAGCACATTCCCCACCCCAGCTTGCTGCTGCAGGGCCCTGGCAGCGTTGTGTGTTGCAGGGTGAAAGGAGCAGGACTTCATTTCATCCTGCTCCTTCCCAGACCCCCATCCTTCTGTCAGCAGTCGCAGGCTCCTCAGCTCTGGGCCCTCTCTCGTTCTTTCTCTCCTCCCTCTATCTTCTGCTCCCTGTTCTCGCTGGCCCCCCCGGCCCTGGTCCCCAGCTCTGCCACTCAACACTTCCCTGTGGGACAACCTGCCCCTGGCTTTCTTCTGGGGCTCCAAGAGAGCTGGAGAGGGACTTTGGACAAGGGCCTGGAATGATAGGACAAGAGGGAATGACTTTAAACTGTGAATAGGTTTTGATTGGATATTGCTAAGAAATTCTTCCCTGTGAGGGTGGTGAGGCCCTGGCACAGGTTACCCAGAGGAGCTGTGGCTGCCCCATCCCTGGAAGTGTTCAGGGCCAGGTTGGATGTTTGTAGCAACCTGGTCTAGTGGAAGGTGTCCCTGCCTGCGGCAGGGGGTGCATATGGATGGTCTTTAAAGGCGCTTTCCAACCCAAACCATTCCATGATTCTGTGATTCCTTGGCACAGGGAGGGCCCCTCCAGGAGCACTCTCCCATCTCCAGCCTAAACACTCCAGGAAATCCCAGCCCTGGCAGAACACAGGCGCAGTTTTGGCAGCAGCTGAGGGGAGGACACGGGCAGTGTCTGCCCCAGGAGGACATCTCTTGAAAAGGGAGAAGGAACCACTGGAGCCAGGAGTCTGCCCACGTACTGGGCTCCTGCCAGGGTGTCATTGGTAGAACTGTGCCAAGGACATCCCAGGGCTTTTCCCAGCTCTTCTAGGCTGGGCAGGGATGCTGTGCCTCCCCCAGAGCGGGCAGGGATGCTGTGCCTCACCACCCTGCAGTGCAGCTGGAAAGGAGTTTAGGGGTCCCTGCAGCTCCATCCCCTGAGCCCGGGGGTCCCTCAGCCACGTGGCTGCCATGGCACAGACACGCTCTGTCCCCTGCTTGGCCCAGTGCAGGGCGGGAGGTGAGTTGTATCTGAGGCTGCTGTGCCCAGACAAAGCTTCATCTGCAGCACAACGCGTGAGGCCAGAGATTGGCTCTGGCTTTACGTCACCGAGGAGGAACGGCAGCATCAAGGGTTTGGGTTTTTTTCCCTTCACTTTAATTCTCTTGCAATCTCTGTCCAAAAATAGCCCGAGCTCCCTCCCCCAGGAATGCTCTGCATCAGAGCTTTGGCTCCCTCGCCCCCTGTGCATTAGCCTGGCAGCTGCTATGCAAAGCCATTATCGATGTCACAGCATAACCTTGTTTAAAAGCACATTTAGAGAGGGCAAGGTTGTTGCATTGTTTTGTGTAGGGAGGTGCAGGGATGGATGGAAGACCCCAGGATTCCTTGGACGGGTGGATGCCCTGGGAAAGGGCATTTCCCTGACCATCCCCCTCCCTTCCCACTTCCAGGGACACCAGGAACTCTGCAAGCATCAGGAAACACTGTTTCATCTGGGGTATCCCGGTGGCCCTGCTCCTTGGTGAGGTGACAGCCACCCTTCTGCCACCACACTCCTGAGCAGGACCATGCTCAGGGGGCCCTGTGCTCAGGGTCCCCCCACATGACCCTGTCCTACCCACACCTGATGCTGGGGGGAAACCTCCTGGAGGTTTGTCTTGACAGCCACCAGAGCAGTTCAGCCCGGAGAGGCTCCCAGGGAGCAGCAGGGGGACTTTTCCCACTGAGCCCTGGCATCTTCCCTGAGCCATGCCTATGGGATGCAGCTGGTCTGAAGCTGTATGGAGGGGGGCAGGCCAAGCAGCCCCCCCCCATCCCACCATGTTCTCCCTGTGGTTTTGGAAAGCTGTCCTGCCCCAGCCATAGGAGCTGCCAGGTGACAGCCACGGGTAGTTGGGCAGCTGATGGGTGAGCAGGGCACCCGCAGGATGGATCCCCACAAACCCCCTGCCCAGAGGGAATGGGCTAACAGGGCTCCTCCAAACCTTCTGCATGTCCTCCGTAACAGGGCCACAAGTCTCCTGTGGGGTCCCAAGTGCCTCGGGCAATGCTGAGTTCAGAGGGTGCAGGGGGAGCCAGCGCTGGCTCCCCCAGGGTGTGCTGGGGGGAGATGTCCCCAAGGTTGTACCAGCTCACTCCGTGTCCCAGCAGGGCTTAGGTGCCTCCATCCCACAGGAGTAGGGGCACTATGGGGCTGCACCAGGGCAGGATCTGGCACTCAGAGCCAAGCCAGTGGCATCGGGCCACCATCCCACAGGAGGGCATGCAGCATGCCCGGCCCTCACTCTCCCCTGCACCGCTGCAGCCTGTGGCCTGAGTCTCTGCAAACTGATTTCAGACATTTAAAAACACAGAACAATTGGTATCGAGGTTATACTGAACGCTAGAGTTTCCCACGGAACTACTTTATCATGTTCAAAAATATTTAATCCCAGCAATTTTCACATTGTTCTTATAAAAACAGACATGTATGAAGGGAAATGAAATGCTTCGTACATTTTTGGCACATTTTTTTTCTTTTTTTTTCTCTTTTTTTTTTTTTAACCTTTACAAATTACAAACACACATTCGTTGTTTTTAAAGGAAAAACCCCAAATCCCAGCTGTACACTGCAGAGCTGCACTACCACCCCAAGCTAACCCAGCCTCCCGCGATTGTGATTGTTCTACAAGGACAAAAGAAGGACACTGGCAGCCAAGGATGTGGTGGTGGCTTCACTGCCCTCCCCAGGGGCTGGCTGGGGGCTGTGGCATAGGGGGCACAGGGACAGGGTGTCCTTTTGGGGTCTGTGTCCCTGCAGACACTGTGGCCCTGCCAGTGCCTGGCTCTGGCAGAGGTGATGGAGGAGCACAGGGCATGCCAAGGGTGGAACTGGGATTCAGGACCAGCTCTGAGGGGCTGTTCTGCTCCCCCCGGGCTGGTCTCCTGTGTCAGAGCCCTCATGCATCCCTTCTGCCTTCCATCCCCAATATACCTCCATCTTCATTCCCTGCCCCTCTCCATCTCCTGCCCAGCTGTGAGACCCAGCCAGGTGCTGATCCGGGAGGTGCTGGGTGGGATGTGCTACTCCAGCTCTGGACGCCGGGGTCGGCCGCAGACCCTCCTGCAGTGGAAGGAGCGGTGACAGGGAGCCCAGCCCATCCTGCTTACCCTGAGATGCTGCCAGGGGGGCAAGGGGTGGCCTCAGGCCATTACTGGGTCGGGGTGTTCCTGGCAGGGTGACTGGAGGTGCTGCTGAGAGGAACAACTGGTATGAGCAGAGGCACCGGCTGCAGAGCTCCGCTCGCTGCAGGGCAGCTTCCAGGGCTGCCCACCCTGTTGGGCCGGCAGCCGGGGGTCACTGCTTGGTGCTTCTCCGCAGAGCATCACCCCATGAGTCCTGGCTCACTGCCTCTCCACATCCAACGCAAAGTGGGACAAGAACGCAGCGTGTGCCTCACGAGTGCCAGGCTGTCCTGGCTCCCTGGATGACAGCTTTCCTGAGCCCTGCAGCAAGGATGATCCCTGCACCAGTGCCACCCGAGCCCCTGGGTGAGGGTCCTACTTGGGGAGCTGGGAGCTGCAGGATGGGAACCCTGCAGGGGACCCTGCGCTACCTCAGCTCCCAGCAATCAACCGCAGGCTCTTGCAATGGAGACATCTTTAATTTTTAACAACACCAGAACCGCAAAAATCCCTCTGCATGTGTGGGCAGTACCAGGGGACACACTGCCATGGAGGGGGACACAGCAGGTGCCCCCGTGCCCCCTAGGCCTCACCAGGACCCAGCTCTGCCCCGGCTCCCGCTGCTGCCTGTGCCCAGGGCTTGGCAGCACACCTATCGCAGTTTAAATAGAATAAATACAGTGAAGAAAACAGTAAAATCTTCAATAAAGAGGCAAAAGGAAAGACAACAGCAGGTCCGGGGGTCCAACCAAACTCCACGTGGCCTCTGGATTAGTTACTGAGGAAGTTCTATGAGAGCACATTAAGTTCACAGCCGGAGACTCTCTTACCGCTGTCCTTATATCGAAACCTCGTATTCTCGTGTTTCCTGAAAGGAAGGAAAAGCCAGTTGAGGGCAGCAGCTGCATTTCAAGATCATCTCCCCATTCCCAGGCAGCAAGAAAGATCCTGGGTGTTGTTTTGTCCTCAGGGGAGTGATGCCTTCCCAGTTAGGACCCTTCACCCTCTGCGCCACTGACCCAGCTCCTGGTGAGTGACCAACACGGACAGACTCCTGCCCTGCTACTCAGCACTCCCACAGCAGTGTGGCTGGACTCATCCCATGGCTGCCCACCCAGCCAAACCCCTCAGGAGGGTCCCCAAGGAGGACAGGTGCAGAAGGACTCACCCCTGTCTCATAAATCGGGTTGTCGAACTCTGTTTCTACTGTGATCTGGCTGTAGGGGTGGGAGTACATGAGTGGCAGGCGGAGGCTGGAGTAGTACCGACACCTGTGGGAGATGCTGGAGTCACTGGGCTGCACGGACCAACCCCGGAGCAGAACATGACCAGCCCCATCTACCAATTCCCCCATCCCAGTCCCCCACCAGCACCCCAAGGGCCCCGAAGCACTCCCGAGGACCATGCCCAGGGTGTGCAGCTGGCAAGGGCACGGCAATGCTGAGCCAGCCCTGGCTGTGTCCCCCCTGCTTTGTGGTGGTCCCCAGCCCAACTGTATCCCCACCTTGTGAGATAGATGTATGCTCCTCCCAGCAGCAGGGAGATGATCAGCACTGGGATGAATATAGCCAAGGCCATATTTCCACCCTCAAGCGATGTCTCTGCAGCAGCTTCTGCTACTGAAAGGACAAGATCTATTATGTTGGCATTTGCAGGCATCGTGTGATCCCCTCTCTGCCTCTCTCCCTCCTCCCAGGCTCCACCAGGCCCTGGCTCAGGTCCCTGCACATCCAGCAAACCCGCATCGCTCACCTTCCAGAGCGTGTTCAAAGCTGTCTTGGTTCACTGGAAGAGAAATGGAGAATTACTGGTATGTAGCTGGGTTTGACTGGGCACTGGCAGTGGTTGGCTGCTGGGGAGCCCAGACTCAGGGTCTCCTGCCCCATTTGGTCCCAAACCACACTGTGAACTCCCAGATTTTAATAAACTTTTGGTGTCTGTAAGTACATGGCCAGGACTGAGCGGGCTGGGTCGAGCAGAGCTCACTCAGCCCAAAGCCAGAGAAGCTCCAGGTCTCAGATGAGTTCAGCTCCCAGACAGAGACCTGCCAAGGTCTGCAGCCAGACCAAGGGCTGACCCTGGGCTCTCCCAAGTTGGAGACAGAGGCATGAGCTAATCCCAAGTCCCCCAGGCCCCCCACGTTACCTTTGCAGATGGGCAGGGGTCCGCTCCAGTGGGATGGCTGGCCCAGGATGCATTTGATGGTTACCTCCCCCATGAGTTCAAAGCCCTCATAGCACATGAAGGTCAGGGACTCTCCTGGCAGGTAGAGGCGCTTATAAAGAATTTGGTACCCATTTTCTGGCAGTCCTGGATTATCACAGGCCAGTGACTCCTCAGCTGAAAGGGAATGAAACAATCTGGGGCTAGCTCAGGGCTTAGGCTACTGAGGGAGAAAAAGACCCTGGAGGGCAGCGGGAAGTACCTGAAGTCCCACCCCATCCTGCTTCCAGGTAGCTCAAAGTTCTGCACCACCCCCCTGCTGGGAAAGGTCCCAGCTTCAGGGAAGGAATCCCTGGGACCCCCAAAGAGGAGCTGAACTGCAGGAGAGCAGGAGAGACAACCCAAACTCACAGACACAGTGCGGGAGCCGTGAGGTCCAGATGGGTGTCCCAGTCTCGCGGCTGTAGCAGGTGAGCAGGGAGCTGCCCTCCAGCACGAAGCCAGGGTTACAGGTGTACTGGATGGTGGTGCCCACCAGCAGCACTGGGTCAGAGATGAGGCGGGTCGAGTGCTCCACCTCCCCTGGGTCTGTGCAGTACATAACTGGGGAGGAGAGGATGGCTGAGCACAGGGTCCCCTTGGAGCAGGGAGCCCCGGCATGGCAGCAGGACCAGCACCATTACAGGGGCGTGGGACCAGGACAGCAGCACCTTGCTGGGGCACTTACTCTTTTCACAGAAGGGGGGGTCGCTGCTCCAGCTGAGGTCCCACTGGCAGGTGAGGGTGTCGCTCCCCACGATGTCATAGCCTGGGTCACACTGGTAGGTGATCTTGGCCCCTCTCACCAGCTCTGTGTGTGACGTGGTTTTCCAGCCGTTCTGGATCTCGGGCAGGTCAGAGCAGGAGTCGTTGCGAGACACCTCTGCAGCCAAGAGGGATTCTGGCTGTCACTCACCGAATGAGACCCCTCCTTGGAGCCACCACACCTAGACTCATGGCCCAAGTGCCTGTCCCTCCCCAGAGCTCTCCAGCTTCACAGTCCACAAATGGCACAGCCACAGCTGGCAGCTGGTCTGCAGGTGGCAACCCCTGGGCACAGGGAAGGGGCAGCGGTGGGTGATGGGGGCTCTTTGAAACCTCCCCAGCCCTGACCCTACCAGCAGACAAAGGGCTCAGATGGGGCAGTACCTGTGCTGGGGTCAGGACAACCTGGGAACACCAGGCTCAACTCTGGCTGCAGGTGCAGGATCAGTGCAGGTACCGTGGTTGGTTTGCTCAGGTGAGGGGTCTGTGCCCTGCTCTCCCGGTTTTGCCCTGCCCTCCCCAGCCCTGTGCCCACAGCTGAGCCTGACCCCGTGTGCTGCAGAGCACCAAGGAGGGACCTGCAGCCTCACAGGTGCTCTGCACTGCAGTTTGCTCTCTTTGTCATAGCCAGGGCTGTCAGCAGCGCAAGGAAAACACGCTTGGAAGGAGTCTGGCAGGGGAAGGCAGGAGGAGGAGAGGCAGCCAGCAAGGCCACAGGCAGCCATGGGGAAGGAGTGCCCTCCCCAGTACTTGTCCCCTGCGTGGGCACTCCCCACTCCAGTCTGGCAGACAGGGCTGCCCCAAAGGACAATGGAACAGATATCTCCAGGTGCTCTGAGCCACTCTGGAGCAAGGAGCTGGGAGCTGGGAACATCCATCTCAAGAGCCCACCCAGGGACTGGCTTCAGTGACCTCCTCTGCCATCAGCTTATGCCTGGCAGGGTGTGTGTGTGTATCTTGCATCCCCATTTCCAGCAATTTCTTTCCTTCTGGGCCAGACCAAGGCTAACAGGGACCAAAAATGCCACTGCCTTGTTGCCAGCCTGGAGGAGGGAGGCACACAGGGACACCCCAGAACTGGCTGACCCAGAGACCTGTGGCTGGGCTGGGGGTCCTGCAGGAGGTGGGTGGGATGTGGAATGCTGGTGTCACAGCCGTTTTTCCCTCTTCCAGACTTGGCACCTGGACAGCCTGGGCTGGCTGTGTGCCACATCCCCACCTTCATGGCAAGGGCAGGGGACACACCAGCCCCCCGCTCTCCGTACCTACGTAGTTCATGATGAATCCCTGCCCCTTCCCAAAGATGAGCCCGGCAGGGTCTGAGTGGAACTGGATGGTGAGGTCAGGGCTGGAGGAGTAGAGCTTCTGGGGGCCACTGCTGCCGACGTACTGCCCCAGGATGCGGGCGGTGAGCTCGTCCCCGTCGTAGATGGTGAGGATGTCGCTGTTGGTGATGTTCAGGCTGAGAGGAGAGTTTGGTTAGAGAGCAGGGCAAGGAACCCAAACAGGATGCAATGGTGTGGGACTCAAAGGGTGGTGAGGTGAGGTGATCACTTGCCCCAACACTGCAGTGCAGCAAACTTGCCTTGTGGCTCATCCCTGTCCCGTCCCATCCCCATCCCTCTCTTGTCCCCATCCCTGTCCATATACTGTCCCTGTCCCATCCCCATCCCTCTCTTGTCCCCATCCCTGTCCATATACTGTCCCTGTCCCATCCCCATCCCTCTCTTGTCCCCATCCCTGTCCATATACTGTCCCTGTCCCATTCCCATCCTATCCCCATCCTGTCCCTGTCCCCGTTCCCATACCTGTCACATCCTCATCCTGTCCCTGTCCCTATCCCATTCCCTGTTCCCTCCTCAGGCAGACTGGGCAGCGCTGTGGCACTGTCCCGTCCCCGCCTGTTTGGGCCGCAGCCCCACGGCTCCCTCTGCCCTCTGGGTGTGGCTCCGGGGGTCGAGGTCGGGGCGGTGCCGGTGGCTCCCGGGGCAGCGCGTCCCTGCCCGTGCAAGTGCCGGTCCCGGCGGCGCCGCGCTCGTCCCCGCGGCCAGCAGAGCGCAGTGGCGGCCCGCGGATGGCGGGGACTGCCGGGGACACCGGGCAGCGCCGGCCGCAGCATCCATCCGCCCCGGATGCGGCGGGGATGCGGCTGCCCTGGAGCCGAAGAGGATGGGGTGGGCTCGCCTTCTCGCCCCGCTACCAGGCCAAGGGCAGGAGATGGATGCGCATCCCGGAGGACACATGGCTCTGGTGCCAGCGCTGCTGCCAGGCGGGTTCTCTGGCTGAACGGATCACATGAGCCCCAAGAGTGGGCACCGACACCCCCCTCCCTGCTCGCTGTCCTGCCGAGTCCGCATCCCAGCAAGGCTCTCCGGCGCTGGGAGCACAGCCAGCACCAGTAGTGGGGGCATAGCCGGCACCAGCGCTTTGCTGCTGGATGGCACAGGAAGGACTGAGGCAGGAACACCCCCATCCTCCCCTTCCCTAGGGCAGGAGAGGGCCAGGGGAGAAGCAGCAGGGTGCTCCTGGCCCCACAGGAGATTTCTGAGCTGATACCCAAACGACTTATTAGGAATGTTCTTGGAAGGAGCCCAGCTAATCCCCATGGTAAGCTGACATTTGTAGTAAATCTCTGCTTTCTGTCAAACACGATTTTCTCAGTGACATTTATGTCTGATGATTTCAAATCACTTGGCCTCCAGTTCTGCTCAGCCCAAGCACCCACAGAGCTGGGAAAGGTGCACTGGGAGCTCTGACTTGGGATTTTATGGGAAGCTTTAAAACCTTTATGACTCTAAGCCTCTACTTGAAACATGTCCTCCTCTTGAAAACCCAAAATAGCATCAAAGGAGACTCCCTCTACAGAGGCAGCATTACCATGCCAAGGGCTCCCAGCCCCAGCATCAGATCTCGTTCCCTCTGATCCCGGCATGCTCAGCCTGTGCTGAGCCCCTTGCTGGGCTCTGCTCCCTTAGTGCCTGTATTTCACATTCAGCCCAAAGATTCAGCTGTTTGCAGCTCATGGATGCCCCCAGGTTCTCCTAACCCCATATAACCCAGCTCCTGATGGTGCTGTGTGTCACCCCACGTGGCACATGGCCACGTGCTGCTGTGTCGTCACTCCCTGTGGCAAGTTCCAAAGCCATTGAAGGAGCAATAAACTACTGCAATGGATGGTGTAGCAGTGCTTTGAACTCAGGGACCAGCACTCAGTCCTGCCCACAGTGCCAAGTGCATCAACAGGGATTAGGGAAGCTCTGAGTGGGAGAACAGGAACATGGCATGGCTCTTCTCTGTGAGGGTGGTGAGGCCCTGGCACAGGTTGCCCAGAGAAGCTGTGGCTGCCCCATCCCTGGAAATGTTCAAGGCCAGATTGGACAGGGTTTGGAGCAACCTGGTCTAGTGAAAGGCGTCCCTGCCCATGACAAGGAATGAGATGAGCATTAAAATCCCTTCCAATCCAAACCATTATGGGATTCAATGATCCCATGATGGTGCAAGATCCCTGGGGCAAGGAGAGCGGGATACTACAGCAAAGGGGGCTGTGTTCTGTTGGGGCAGAGACAGATACTGAGGTCCTGGGCTACTCACAGCTGGATGTCCAGGAAGAGTCGCTTCTCCTCACCCACATGGATCCTCCAGATGCAGTCCTCCCCTTCTGCATAGGGCTCCGGCCAGTTGGGGGACAGGATCACCCCAGCCACAGCGGTCAGCTCCCCCCCACACGTGGCTGCGAGAGCGAGAGGTGGTCAGAGCTCAGCGGGGTCACGGGGGTGTTCACCCTCACTGCCCACTATTGCCCGTGACACAGGGGCTGACCTCGGCACAGCGGCTCCGTGTCGTTCCAGTACGGGTCCCGCATGTTGACACACTCGATGACAGCGGGGCCCTGCTCCAGGGAGTGCCCGGGGTCACAGGTGAACTCCACAGTGGTGCCCAGGTTGTAGGTGGGGTCGGAGGTGGTGAAGTTCCCGTTCTGTATGTAGGGCTCATAGCAATGGCCCCGCTCGAAGGCTGGAAGAGAAGTCCTGTTAGCCACAGGGACATGGAGCTTCTTTCCTCTCTGGGGGTTCACTGGGTGAGCCCCAGGTTCTGCTACTGTCCCCAGCCAGGAACCAACCCCTGCATCCCCACTAGCATGGACAGCCTCTTCCATGGCACGTTTTACAGGCAATTAGGATTAGCAACAATTTATCTGCCCTGAGCCATGCAGGTTTAACAAAACCCCACTCCTGTGGGGACATGCTCACAGCACTGCCAGGCACTATGTTTGCTGAGCCATCCACCCTGGGATTACTGAGTGCTACCGAGCCTGCTTGGGGGCACAGGGCTCCCGTGGGAATGATCCTCCAGTGGGATCCACCTAAATGACTGGAGCAAAGCTGTGTGAGCTGCCAGGGCTGGTCCTGCACCTTGTCCCTGAAGGAGATGGATCTGGAGGATGGCAGATGGGTAAGTGGGAGGACAGCCCTATCCCTGCCACAGGAGACATGTCCCATGGACACTCAGCTCACCAACAAGCTTTCCTGCTGGAGGAAATGCCATTTCACTATTTCTTTCCCTATTTTTTCCTAGACAAATATATTCCCCAAAGCTGTTACAGCACCCATGAGGTTCAGGTCACCCTGTGTACCCACAGGGACACAGGGACAGTGGCACAGGGGAGCACCAGGTCTGCTGGTGCCAACGGCAGCTGAGACCCTTCCTGCAGCCATGTGTAACTACCCGAGCGCCCCGAGGCCGGGTGTGCTGGCTGAGGCTGGGCACAGCTCTCGGGGCACTGCCCCCAGGGCACCACGATGAGGACACAGCACCTTCGAAGCGGATGTTGAAAGCTGTGGTGGCCGCGGGCTCCTCCGCGAGGAAGTCGATCCTGATGGAGGAGCCATCACTGATCACCCCCTCGAAGGGCACGCTCTCCGCACGCAGCGAGTCGTAGAGCACAGCAGACTGGTTGGTGTCCCCGCTGTACACCACCATCCTGCACGGCAGGACATGGCACGTTACATGGGACAGGAGTCCCTGTGTCCCACCCAGCCCCAGGAGGTCTGAGGTAGGAGCTGGGACCAGCTGGGAACTTCCAAACCCGGGTGGCTCCTAGACCCTCACCTGTCCTTCTCTGTCAGCAGGAGCTTCTCAAAGTGCAGGTGCAGCTTCTGTCCCGGGGGTGCCCCGATGGCCCACACGCAGTACATGCTGCTGGACTGGTTCCCAGTGTAGCTGGGTGACAGGACGCGGCCAATGGTGGCATTGTGGACCTTCCCTCCGCAGGGAGCTGTCAGAACAGAGCACAGCCACACTGGTATGGGCAGGGGGACAGGGCAAGGCAAAGGAGATGGGGCAGGGCAGAGGGGACGGGGGCATTTGTACTCCCACAGCCCATGGATGACCCCCTCCGCTGGCACCTGCCCAGCTCTCTTCAGTCCCTAATGCACAAACTTCTTGCCTGGTTTAGCTTTGCTCTATCTGTACATATTTATACTCACACATATATACTAGCACTTACACATAAAATCTATAATTTCCTGTTCCTTTCCTGCCTAATGAGGGGATAGATTTTGCAGTCACTGCCTGGCCAACAGCAGTACCTCGGGCTGCGCTGTGTGCAGAGCTGGGCATCGCTCTCACTCTCTCCCAGGACCTCACTCAACCCATGGCACAAAGAAAGGGACTACATTTTTGGTTGTGGACCCCAGTTTTCCTTAGCTCTGAGGGTGTGCAGCGTACCTGAGCAGATGGGCTCGGGGCTGCTCCAGTGCGGCCGGGACGCGTTGATGCACGTCAGCACCCGGGGACCCTGCAGCTCGTAGCCCAGGTGACAGTGAAAGTGAGCAATTCCACCCGAGTGCAAATCCATCACAGTGACGTCTCCAAAGTCAGGTCTCCGTGGGAAGTTGCAGCTCAGCATAAACACTGCAACAAGCACACCCATTTGGAGTTTAGGGCTCGTCTGCTCCCAGCCACCCCACAGGGGGGTGAACCTAGGGACGTGCTGGATGTCCCCACGTGTCACAGACAGACCTGGCTGCCAGGTGCCAACCCCCTGCTCTGCTGCTTCCTCACCTGTTACTGCTCTTGCCCAGACCCAGTTTCTATTTTAAAAATAATTTGCTTGAACTCATTTATTTTTTACAGCTCTTCGAGGTAAAAAATAGACTGACAGTCTCAGTGTGTGTAGGAAGAGCTGCTGCACAGGGACAGAAACAGGGCAAGGCAGGCGTGAAAGGCACAACCATTGCCAGAGTTGAAGACATCAGGGCACGTTGAACCGTCTGCTCTGGGCACAACACCTGCTCTGAGCATGGGCAGGCAGTGCAACAGGAGCCCAACTGGTCTGTGCAGGCAGAGCCCACCATCCTCCCACCCCGGCAGCCCGATGGGACTGACCCCCATCCCACCCCTACCCACATCAGGGAGACACTCACCCTGATAGTGGAGCTGGAAGGTCCCCACCACCTCGTCCTGGAAGGTGCGGAAGTAGACGGAGATGGTGTTGGTGGGGCTGCGGATCACCTGGCCCTCCACCAGCAGGGTCTGGTTGGCCAGGACCACGAGGGCATCGCCATCCACACCGCGGATGGAGAGCACCTCCCCGTCAGACAGGTTCACACTCTTGACCTGGGGGGGAGCAGAGACCTGTGAGCTGCGGGTGAAGGGTTCCAGGTGAGGGCTCACATCCCAGCCCTGGACACACACAGTGCCCACAGAGCATTGCACCAGCACAGCCCTCCCTCTGTTCGGTGCTCACCATCCACTCCGTGCACCGGGAATCCTCCCCAGGATCCCTCACCCCACCAAGTGGGGGGAGTGGTGGGGAGTCACACAGCGTGTGCATCTAATGAGTAGTCCCAAAAGCCTTTAATTATTATTTGGAAATAGCTGAGCAGTAACCTCACATTTGCATTTCACGTCCATTTAGCTTAATAAATGGGCTCATATTTCAGCAGAAAGATGCTCATCAGATCGTTTGTTTCCTTAAGTGTGTGAGCCCAGGGCTCTATATTTAGCACCCAGCCCAGCCTGTGATTACAAGCGCTCCCGATGATGTTGTGACTGGAGGGATTGGTGGTTGTTGTCACCACCATGCCACCTCCCCCTGGCCCACAAGGTAGGACACAGCCACTGGCACTACATGGACCCCCACACAGCCCTTGGCATCCTCTGCCTTTCTGCTGGGAGGAGGGAGATTTCCTCTGGAGAAACCACCCTAGTCCCACCAAATGACTCCCTGCCTGACCTGAAGGAAAATCCCTGGAAAAGCCTGATCTTTGCTGTGGGGCTGGACTGAGCACCCCCAGGCTGGGTCAGAGTATGCCTGAGTTCACCCCAGCCCATGTTTTAATCCAGGAGGAGCTGATTTTGCTGTTATTTTGCAGCAGGGTGCTGGGTCCTGGCAGATAAAAGCATCATCAGAAACATGGGCAGCCCCCAACCTGCCCCAGGTCATTCCTTCCTTTCCAGGTTTTGTCCCAGAAATGTGCCTCCCCAGCACAGCTGGCACACATTGCAGCTTGTGGGATGGCTCAGATCTAATTATTAATAAATGGAATGAAGTGTTATTTGGGATGAATTATTTGGAACATGGGATCCAGGGATGCTGAGTGGGCTCCACACAATGCTAACTACTTCCTGCCAGCTCCTACCAGGACAGAGTTTTGCTTCCCCAGCTGGGTCTGAATCCCTGCAAAGATGTTCCCAGGGTGTTTCTAACACATTTTGTTCTGAAATCCCTCCAGCCAAACCTGTTCCCCAGCTGGCTCCCTCCGGTGATGATGGCATCATGCACACTATGCAGAGCCAAATCACTCCAGGAAATTGGGAAGGGGAGCATTCAGGAGTGCTGCTGGAGCAGCTCTGCCCTGGGAAGGGGATTCAGGAGAGCAGCAGGAGCAGGCAGAGCTCTGTGGAAGGGAGGAAGCTGAGGAGCACTGCTGGGTGCCATGGGACACACACACACACACACATACACCACTCGGGTCCACCAGCAGCCTATCCTCCAGCAAACCCAGGCCCAGAGCAACCCGGAGCTGGGTGTCACTGTGAATGTCACATGCCATTCTCTGTGCCAGCACCAGGCTGGCATCGTCAGAGGAGTCCAGAGTACCCAGCGAGCCCAGACGATGCAGTGGCCTCATGCCAGGGACCGTCAGCGCTGTGAGAGGGACCATATGTGTGAGCTCCTGCCAGGGGCTGGGAGGACCAGTTCTAACTTTAATCAATGTCTGCACTGATGTCAGCTCCTCCAGAGCCTGTTGGGAAGGCAGGAGGGATCCTCAAGTCAGGCTGCCAGCCTCGCTCACCCACTATAAAACCTCTTTAGGGAAATTCTATTTCCTGCCAAGGAGATTCAAGAATTTTAAAAATAAATATAATTTCACGAAGCATTTGGAGAGCTGGCTGCTCCCAGCTCTCAGGGCTGCCATGGCACAGCCTGGCTGGCACAGGGACAGGCAAGGGTACAGCTGTCCCCGAGTTGCTGTGAGGGATGTGGGGGGCTGCTGGGAGGGAGCCAAGTAGAGACCCCAAGCTCTCACACCCCCCTCCAAGTTCAGCCTCCAGCAGGACCTTCTGAGACCCTGCACCACTTGTGACCGGGGTGGGCACCAGCTCAGGCTCCACACAGGGACCATCCACCCCAGGTCACCCCACCACAGCACCTATAACACAGAGCAACACAGCACCTGCTCCAGAGCTCCCAGCCCAGCCTGATCTGGCATCTCCCAAAACAGCATCCCTGAGTGGCTCTGGCCTCCAGAGCTCCCAGTTCAGCCCACCCACGTGAAGAAAGGAATCCCCTTTGAATTATTCCTGCATTACACCATCCTGGCAGGAAAGCTCATCCCCTTCCTAACCCAATAAGGACTTACTCCCCATCCCCACTCCAGGAGTTGTGAATTAAATCCAAACCTCTCCAGTTGTACCAATTACCCACATCACACGGGGCATCTGGGGAAGGTGCACTGCACTATCCAGCACCTACCAGATGGAATTCACCTCAGAGCCCCCGGAGCTCACAGCCCAGCTGTGGTCGGGCAGCTCAGGGCACTGCCCAGCTGCAGATGAGGCCACACTCTGCCAGCACGGACCTGCTGTTGTGATTTAATTTGTCTGAAATGCTCAGAAGCATCAACAAAGGGAAATGCAAAGCTTGGGGGCTTGTGTAGAGGCTAATTTTATGCTCCATTAAAACCTTGGCTTACAACAGAGTAAGTTCAGGAGTGGTGTCACCTGATGGATTATGGGCAGAGGCGAATTTACAGCAAAGCAGCCTGTCTTTAGCACCCTGCAGATCTGAGGAGGCAGTTACTGCCATGGAAAAGTGTCTGAGATGCTCAGACACCCCAGTGCTCACCTTGTGCTGTCACCACTGCCCCACTTCTGGGACTGGTGGCCACCTTGCCATTGTACCCCAGGGATCAGCCACAGCGTGTGCCCACTTGAAGGGGACAACCCCAGTGGAACCCCTGCTCCTTCTAATGCACATTCTTAATTACACAGATTAAAAGTCAATGGATGTTAATTGGATGTAAACAGTGACATGGGGAGAACGCAAGAAGAAAGAATTGAATGCCAGAGTATGGGGACTCTGGGCTGGTTTGACCTGGAGAGTGTTTGGAATGTGTTGAGGCCGCTGCCCTGCTCCCAGCCTCATCAGGCTGAGGGGTGCTGTATTTTGGGGAGAACTGATGGAGCACATCAACCTGGTGAGAATGCCCCACTCTGATGGGAGGGCACATGGTGAGCACCTGCACTGGCTGGAGAGGGGACCTGGGCTGCCCACCCCGCTGCCTCAGGGCTTCCTGCATCCACTGGGGCCACCCACACCTTTCCCAGCAGGCAGGGGGATGCAGGGACCAGGGGACTTGTGTTCTTCCCACCAAAACCAAGTACCTTTTTAGCAAATTGCTTGCCAGTGCCTCGTTGTTAAATTAATTGTGTGACATTTAAGCGGTTTGATCATCGCTGACATTCAGGGTGTATCAGCTCCCTCGTACAGTTTGTTTATTAGGAGGCCCAAGAGAAATCTATTTTTTTCCCTGGGAAGGTTTATCTTAGCAAGTGCAGGCGCCCAGGGCAGTGGTGCCCAAGGCTGTGGGTGCCTTGCACAGTTTGCTGCTGTGAACACAGGGGTCTGGCTGTGAGGATCCCCAAACTGAAGCTCTTCTCACCTGGAGCTCGACGCCGTAGCCTGTGTAGACAGTGACGTTGTAGGTGCACTGCAGGTACCCGTGCAGGGGCAGTGGGGGGTAGTCTGTGGAGTCGATGTAGCCCTCGGGGTCGTGGAAGCTCATGCTGCACAGGACTGGGGGAACACACGTCAGCAATCACACCAAGGGACCGTCACCTGGCAGCTCCCTCCCGCACCCCAAAACCCAGCACCCAGGTCTCTCCTCAGTCAGCTGATCCCACTGAATCATAGGATCAGGGAGTGATTTGAGCTGGAAGGGACTTCAAAGATCATCCAGTCCCAGCCCCTGCCATGGGCAGGGACACCTTCCACTGGACCAGGTTACTTCAGGCCCTGTCCAACCTGGCCTGGAACACTTCCAGGGATGGGACAGCCACAGCTTCTCTGTGTAGCCTGTGCCAGGGCCTCACCACCCTCACAGGGAAGAATTCCTTCCCAATATCCCATCTAACCCTGCTCTCTGTCAGTGGGAAGCCATTCTCCCTTGTCGTGTCACATCAGGCCCTTGTCCAAAGTCCCTCTCCAGTTCTATTGGAGTCCCTCTAGGCACTGGAAGGGGCTCTAAGGTCTCCCCAGAGCCTTCTTTTTTCCAGACTGAACAACCCTAACTCTCCCAGCTTTTTCCCATAGGAGATGTGCTCCAGCCCTCTGAGCACCAAGATTTTAGGCAGCCCCCCAAACCCAGGTGGTGTCCTAGTTTTGGGGGGCTGCCCTAAACACGGACCTGCTCCCCCTCAGGTGCCATACCCCTGTGCCTGTGCTCTGGCAGCTCATTTACCTGGGGTGGGCTCCGTGGTGGTGACAGTGGTGGTAATGATGGTGGATGTGGTGGTTTCTTGGCTCTCCTCTGATGAGGAGCTGTGCACGTCTCTCTCCGCGCTGTTCATCGGGATAACGGTGTCACCATTGGGAGCCGCGGTCGGAACCTCCTCAGCATCACCTGCGCTGTCAGGGAAGGGCCGAGGCAGGGCTGGGGGCAGGGTGGATGGGGAGATCTGCAGCGTGGGGCAGCTGGTGGTGGCCTGGTCCCCCCAGGGCAGCTCCGGGGGCCCCTGGTCCATGTCCTCTGCTGGCGCTCGTGGATCTTGGGCAGTGGTGGGGAGCCGGGAGCGCAGTGGGCTGGCTGGGGAGGCAGTCCCAGGGGGCCCTGCCAGGGTGGGCTTGAGCCTTGGGTGCTTTCTTCCCATATTTATTTGCTTTGGAGCTGGTGGCTTTTTCTTAACAGGGACAGGTTTTTTTGCATCAGTGCTGGGGGCCGTGGTGGCTGTTGGCAGGACGTGGCTCTGCATGAGCAACGTTGTCTCCTCTGCTGCTGGTTTGGCACCGTCCTCCGTGGCTGGCAGCAGGTTGAGTGCAGTGGCATGTCCCAGCTCCTCAGCTCCACCATCTGAACCCTTGGCATGCCCAAAATCCTCAGCTCCACCGGCCAAACCTGTGCCGTGCCCGAACTCTGCAGCTCCACCGACCATCTTGTCCACCAGCTCATCTGCAGCAAGAGGGTCCGGGCTGACAGGGACCAGCGCCGCCCCTGATCCACTGTCTGAAAAAAAAACAGGAAAAAGTGGGACTTGGGCAAGTCTGGGCATGAAACTGTAAGTGTGCTGCTGGTGTGAAATCATTCCCCTGGGAAGCTGTGGCTGAAGGAACACCTGCTGCTCTCTGCTGTGATCCCCACAGCACAACACAAGCCTTCGCAGAGCCCCCTTAGGCACCCCTTGTGTTGAGCAAACTCAACACAACCTGTGGGATAAAAAGCAAGTGACCAAAGCTCCCCAGCACTGCCCCAGCCAGGGGATAATTGCATAAATACAGATTTATCCACCACAAGTGTGGTGTCTGGGCTGTGGTCTGTGGGGTGAAATACAGGGTGATCTTTGTGAGATACTGCAGAGAGCTCCGAGAGCCAGAGTCAAAGCTTTCCATGGAAACAGCAGTTGCCAGGGAAAGTGCTTAATGCACGGTACTTAAAGACCGTAATTCCAGCCCCCTCAGCTCCTCTGGGAGGGTTTGGAGCCCCTAAAATGCAGGATCCCTGCCCTTGTGTGGGCGTGGGGGGTCTGCAAGCCCCCAGCCCCACTGCTGGCTGCCCAGGCACGTGCTCCCTTTCCCAGCTGCACACGAAGGCACCGACCTGCTCCCAAAAACAGTTTGAGCTGTTGTGATGTGCCCATGGGGGCAGCCAGAACATGTGCCCACCACAGTGCCAGTTCTCCCGGGGATGGGGGGCTGGAGCAGCAGCCAGGGTTTCTTTCCCAAGCAGACTCTAGATAAACCTCTGGATCACCCCGGGCACATCACCACTGTCAGTATTGCAGGTGCTTTAGACAAAAGCACAATGCTTGGGCTAGACCTAACTTGGGGTTTTTGTGTTTCAATTCTACCAATTTAGGCAGGACCAGAATGAAAAGGAAAAAAGATTTCACATCTTGGATGTGAAATCTGAAACACAGGGACACTGCTGGGTGATCCTGCCCACGGGGATGGAGGAATGACACAAGAGCCTGTGTAGAGGGACTGAGCAACTGATGAAAACTGACTTTGCTCCATCTTCTGGAAAATCAGAGCAGTTTCTGGCAAGAGTTGAAGATAAGGAATAAGAGGGAAAGACAAAGGTTGGTGAGTTATCCTGAAGGATGGAGTCACCAAAATTCACTGACAGCCCCTGTGCTGCTTCCAGTCCTTGGTCCTAGAGAGTCTTTGGACACACTGTCAGTACCTGGGCTGGTCCTTCATCCCTGGGACTGCCAGGGATGGAGCTGTGCCCACCCCAAGCCACTGTGTCCTGCTGCCAGCCAGTCGAGTCATGGATCCAGCCACCAGCAAACGTGTTCTGGCCCCAGAGGGTTTTCTGGCCTCTCCTACTATGTTTCCCACAAGTTAAAACATTAATACTTTAATTAGCAAGTGGTTCAGCAAATCAATTAGCTGATTCCCTTAGCACATTAGGAGACATTTCACACACATCATCTGCAACCACCAACTGGTGTCAGCTCTGAATAATCTCCCCTGGCTCCCCCTGGGTGCCTTGGTGTCCCCACACACGCTGCTGGGAGTAGGACCTGGGAGACCCTGCAACCTCCACTTTGTTCTGATGGTCTCTGCCTCCCTCTCCATCCCACCCTGGACTGGTCCTGGCCCCCACGGGCATCCTGCCATGGGCTGATGCACATCCTGCCATGGGCTGATGGAGGGGAATTGGTCCCCAAGGCATTGCCAATGTCAACTCTCCTGTCATGAGGAGTTTTGCAGAGCTTTCTTGGGCTATTGCTTTCCTCTTGCAGCTGAAGTCCATTATGGTGGTTGCTGTCCCACAGGTCAGCTCATTGGTTTTAGTGCTCTGCAGCAAAAGGCTTTCTCTGTGATGGGAGAAGATGGGGGTTTCAGACAAGGAGGAGGCAGCACAGTCCTGGAGGTGAGGGGATGGAGCTCACTGGCTGGTGGGATGCGGTGGGATGTGGTGGGACATGATGGGACACTGGGTGACAGTGGGACAGTCAGAGTGTTCCTGCAGGATCCCAAGTCCTTAAAGCCAGTGTATTCCCAGAAACATCAAACCAGCATCCCTGGGTTATTTGTCACATGAACCCTAATTCTTAATGGATTTTGCCATTAAACCATGTTTTATGCTTTTGGAAAGTTGACTAATTCCTTATTAGATCCTTTGCCAGGATGCATTTACCCGATTCTGTCCTTAACAAAGCATGAAATAAAACACCCTGTAAAGTGACTCTTTAATAAGACACTGAACATGCTTCAGTCTGTAAAGGGCAAATGTGCATTCCAGGGAAGTGGAGAAGGTGGAATGAAGCCAGGCTGTGGCAGGGAGGGGGACGTGCAGGGGCTTTGGCATGAAGGATTAATATAGGCTTATTCCACATTACAAGAAAGAGAAGTGATTAATGATCTCAGCTCCAGATTGCATCACCACCCCCAAACCTGAGCTGTGCTCTGGCACATCCCCAGGCTGCCAGACTCTGCTCCCTCCCCACCTACCTCAGAGCTGCCCCACAGCCCCAGCACAGGCCCCTGCTCGCTCAGTCCTGCCTGGACCCCATCTCAGGAGACAGAATCAAGTATCCACATCCTTAAGGAAGGATTACAATGGGTTTCCATATTTTGTATTGATCGGGGTGGGCTTTGGAAAGCCTTTTCATGCCGATTTCAATGCACACAGCCATTCTCCCGCCTCCAAGGCCCACAGGGTAAGAGATGACCTGGCTCCACAGGAGGCTGGGCTGGGGCTGGGGCAGGCTGAGCAGGACTCTCATTGGCTGCAAAATCCATCTTGTTCTCACAAATTATCAATCTGGAGACACTGAGCTGGTGGAAGAGAAATGGTCACGTTTGACCTTGATCTAATCTGCTAAATCAGCTGTGGAGGAAATAAATGCTATTGAGATGAACAAGGGGTTTATCTTGTATCTTGATCAGGAGCTCTCTGCAGGCTCTCTTTCAGGACTGGAAAGGCTTCTTCAAATCCATGGAAGCCTCTGTTGTGGCCCTGCAGCCCCTGCTCCCCCAGACGTGGCACCCGTGGCTCTGTGCTCTGCACAGCGCTGTGGGCACGGGCGGCTGCTCCTCAGGGATGGGACAGACACGTCCGGGACAGTTTGGAGCACAAGTGACCTTAATGCAAAGCGACAGCTCTTCTTCAGGTCTATTCTGGGATCTGCCTGGATACCAGCATGTAAACACCGTGGAAGGAAGCTCGGCTCCAGGGAGGATGTCTCCAACCAGCCGCACTCCCCCGCGGTTTATACTTAGCTGTGTCGGAAGCTCTGGCTCCCTGGTGGGATGAGGGTGCTGAGCACTGTAGGAGCTGCCAGTGGGACACAGCCCTTTCTCAGGGCTCAGGTGATGCCACAGGGGTCTGGAAAGGCAGCAGGACAGGAGGGGTTGCAGGGCAAGGGCTCCTAGAGCGTCTCCTCTCACCCAGACCCAGCATTGACACAGGTGCTTGCAGGGCATCAACCACCCGTGGGAGCCCTGAAGTTTCATCCACATGTGAGAGGGTCCCCAGGATCCCTGCAGCCCCAGCCAGGGAGATGGGACTCTGTCCTGTGGGCAGTGGTGGCAGAGAAGCATCTGCTGCTCCAGAGGCGCCGTGGCTGGAGAGCTGCAGGCAAACCTGATTGCTGAGATACCTCAGCCAGAGGGGCTTAGAGGAATTACAGAGCTGCAAATGCCTGATAAAAGGATGCTGGAATAATCACAAAGGCCTCATTTTGCCGCTGTGCTCCTGAAAGGGCTAAACCAGGAGTGGCTGTATCGCGGGCTCCCATTACCAATGCCGATGGTATCGCTGCCGCACAATGAGCACACGCTCCTCGGCTGCTGGGAACGGCAGCGGGATTGCTCGAGCTCAGGAATCACTGTCCAGGAGGGTTTAGGATCTGATTATAGCAGAAATGGATAAAGCTTATCCAGATGCTATTAATGGTGGTGTTCAGCCCTGTGCTCTGCCTGTGTGACGGGCTAGGCAGATTGACAGGTGCTGGGCTGGGCTAATCCGTCCTGGAGCTGCTGCTGGTGTCTCATGTGAGCCCTCACGGAGAGATGGGATTGATCCTGCACCCCCCCGCACCTTATCCAGGACTGATCCCTAACCCCCAAGCACCCAAGCCTCTGCATGCAGGCCGAACCCCCAGAATTCCCAATTCCCACACAAGTGATGAAGGAGGGTTGGCAGGTGCTGCCGTGCACTGGATCGTCAGGAGGATGAGTTCATACAGGGCTTAGCCAGATCTTGGACAAAAGAGGGCTGTTGAGGCCAGTCCCTGATGCAACCCAATGTCAGTGGGGTCTGGTGTGTGGGAAGGGGCAGCAGCACCCTGGGCACCTCCTGCTTTTCTGCCTCTTCCCACATCGACCTCCAGCACCTGCAACACAGGTTTCACCCTCAGGGAGGAAAACAGAGGGTTTGGGTGGCAAGTGAAGATCTGAGAAGCAGCATGTTGTGCCCGTGAAAACACTCAACTGTGACGGATTGGAAATTTTTTGGTTAAGTTTCAGATTTTAGACTTTTGCCTTGAATCTTGAAGAGCAGAAAAGCCTTAATCAAAACAGTCTTTCATTTTCCAAATGTCCCCACAGCCGGAAGCAGCCTCGCTGGCTGCCTGCCTCCAGGCAGGAGATGTGAATCCCACGTTTTCCTGCAGTTACAGTTTCAACAAATTAAGTTTTTCCAATGGCAAAAACCCTCCACTTTTCCTCAAGAGCATCCTGCCGGTTCACCCTGTAAGCAAATAAAGCCGTAGCAATCCGATCCGGGTGAGTCATCCCCGTGGGAGCGCCGGGAAGCGCAGCCAGAGCAGGGTCTGCCCGCGGCACCCCGACTTTCGGAGCCGCTCTCCTCTTAAAGGCGACTCTGTGGCCCCGGCGAGGCAGAAGCGGGAGGGCTGTGGGTGAGTTTCAGACAAACATTTCCACTGCAGTCAGAGAAAATAGAAAGTGATTCTCCGACGTGGCACAAGGACACAGCAGCGGTGCCTGTCCCCAGGTCCTGCCCGGCAGGGATGGCAGCACAGGGGTGCTGGGAGCCCCAGGGCTCCAGTGCTCGGTCCTGCACACCGTGAAAACATGGACTGTTCCACGGAGCAATTGATGTAAGATAATTCAGAAGAAAAAAGATGCCCAGCCTTTGCTCAGGAGGAGACTGCAGCAGAGGTCAAGAATCTCCAGGAATGATTTGCCTCCCATTCCAGGGGGCACTTGGATGTCATTCCCATGCTGTCCCCACGTGCCACATCCTCTGCAGTGCAGGTGAACCAGCACCTTTCCCTGTTGATTTGATCCTGCTCTGGGCTCAGGCTGGGATGGGGCTGAGCACTGGGATTCCTGGGGCAGGATGGGGTCAGGATGCATTTCTTTCCATTCCCATGAATTTCCCAATGCCACAGAGACTCCGGTGGCCCTGGGGAGTTTCCAATCTGCTTTAAAATGCTGTTAAATTGCCCATGTGCAGGGGTTTATTTATGCTCATAGGACTGTGGTCTGAATATTTCATTTTAAAATTTACATCTGTGTCACTTGCGATGCTCAAATAAGGTTGCCATGGAAACCCCTCATTACTGGGTGAGGATGCTGGCAGTGGTGCCCAGCCCGAGAAGCCATGGCCAGGAAGGATGGGGTTCTCCTCCCCACTGCCCACCTGGCTGCAGCTCCTGCATCCAGTGGCAAATCTGCCTCTGTCTGGAAAGAAGTGAGGAGAAGAGAGAATCATGGAATCATTGAATCCTGGAATGGTTTGAGTTGGAAGGGACCTTAAGCACCATCTCATCCACTCCCCCTGCCATGGACAGGGACACCTTCCAGTAGACCAGGTTGCTCCAAGCCCCGTCCAACCTGGCCTTGAGCAATTCCAGGGATGGAAGAGAGGCATTTCACCAATGCCTGCTGCTCATAGCAAGAGACTCAGGGATCTGCTGCATTGGCAGAGGATGTGGGGCTGGGACATGGTCCTGGGGGACAGCACATACCCATTGTCACACTTGATCCCAGCACCGGGCTGAATCAGATGGAAAAGCCCCCTGGACTGGCCATAGGGGAGGGGGTTCCTGGTCCCAGGTGGGAGCAGGGAGTTTGTCAGGGACTGCTGCAGGCGGCGGGCAACATTCCGACAGCAAAACACTCCTAAAAACCTGTTTCAGTGGCAAATCGATCCTACTTGTGCCTGACTGGTGAATTCATGCTGCTTGTGCCTGGCTGACTCTGCTCAGGAGCAAGGACACCACCAGGAATACGGGAATTAAACTTGCAAACCTCTCCCTTCCACGTGTTCCCGAGAAGCTCGTAACTGCTCTAACGATCCGCAGCGGCCTGACAGATGCTGGGAAATTACACACTTCTCTGAGCTATGAGGAAAATAGATTTTCCTCCCCAGTGCTGCTTCATGGAGCTGGAATCAATGAGGCTTTGACTCTCGGGCATTTGTTTTGGCCACGCCAGCTCCGTGCAGGCACCTGTGGCTTTGGGCAGGTCCCCTCACTCTGGAGCCTGTGTGTCCCAGCGATGCCCCAGCCCTGGCACCCTGGCACCCCTCACCCCTGTATCCCACCCAGCACAGAGCAGCCCTGGCACAGCCCCAAATACCCAGGGATGAAATCATGCTGGGAATTGCCTAGCTCCTTCCCAAAAGGACACGGGAGGAGCAGCACCAGCAGCTAATGAGGAAGAGGAATTAAAGAGGCTCATCCAATTATGGAGGAATCAAGAGATTCGCAGTGTGGAAGCGATACAACTCATCGCATGCTGACTGTTCCTAAATGGATCCCACTGCTTCCCCAGCCAATGTGAGAGGAATTATCCTGATATTCCAAGAGCAATACACGGACTCGTGGGGACCAGGGGCCAGGGGGGCAAAGCCATTACAGAGAGCAGAACTTTGATGCAGGGATTGGTTTATCAGAGATTTTTATGATGTCAGGTATAAGAAAGGCACATCTGTGCCTGACACAGGCAGACAGACCTGGCTGAAAGGAATTAACCCAGTGGGTTCAAGGAGGCATTAATTTTTGTGGAAGCTGAGCCTCTCACTAGGTGCAAATAGGAAGTTTTCCATTGAGCTTTCTAGTCTTCCTGGTAAATCCCCAGTGCCAGAACTCCACCTTGGCCAGATGCACCCCCAGGATTACCACAACCAGCACCAGACACAGAATCCGAGGGCAGGGGGACCTGCTCTCCCTGTCCTCTGCTGCCGTGTCCCCATGGGTGTCCTCACTCTAGAGAGGTTTGTCACAGGGATCACAAAATCCCAGAATGGTTTGGGTTTGAAGGGACCTTAAAGATCATCCAGTTTCACCCCTGACGTGGGCAGGGACACTTTCCACTAGACCAAACCCTGTCCAACCTTGCCTTGAGCAATTCCAGGGATGAGGAATCCACAGGGATGAAGGAGAAGAGGCAGATCCATCCTGTAACTCTCCTGGGCTCCCCAAGCGGGATGTTTGCTCCTCAGGGCCCTCCCAGGGAGAGGAAATTGGGTATTTTGGCAGTTTTTCAGAGTATAAATTGAAGTGGGGGAAGAGAAGCACCTTCTTTCTGCACCAATCATCCAGCCCAGCCGTCTACATCAGGGCATAAAATTAAATGGGTTCCTAAAGAGAGAGTATATTTAGCTACAAAACCCCGTTCTAGTCAGCTCTCTGCAGCTAAAATAATTAATCTCCCATCACTGTTAAGACGTAGCGGAGCAGATCTGAAGAAGTGAGTACCAGGATTAACTCTTCGGGAGCAGCTCATGCTCTGCTCGTGCTGTGACACCACAGGGGTTCCTGGGGGCTCCTGCCTGGCTGGGCTCTGCTCAGCTGTGTCCCTGCCATGCCAGTGCCTCTCGGTGCCAGTGCTGCAAAGCCCAAGTGTTGGCAGGGGTGCTCTGCCCTGGCACTGCCTCTGGGGTGGTGGAGGGGACCCAGAAGCAATACAGGAGCCCCAGCAGGGACACAAGAGCACTGGCAGGGATGCAGGAACCCTGGCAGAGTTGCAACCCAGGTTTCAGCAGCTCTGCTGTGGGCAGGACATTGCTCACAGGGAGTGAGCCAGGACCCTCTGTGCTTTCAGCCCCAACCACAGAGCCCTGGCGGTTCCTGCCACCTGGGACCCACCTGGGCAGGCTGGGGAGGCTGGAATGCCATGGCCAGAAGGGTTTTACCTCTGAGGGCTCCTCTCCCTGACACACTGATGTCCTCAAGCTCCAAGGAGCATCCCTTGCTGTGCCAGCCAGGGGTTCTGTGGGAGTGTGGGCACCACATTTGTGTCCCTTCCTACCCTGCCTTAGCTAAGCACATGCCAGGTGAGGGTGAACAGCCCGGGTAACCCACTGGACACCCCAGAATTGCATAAGCTCTCATCCAGTGGGTTCAGTCAAACTCCCTGCCCCTGGGGACACTGGAAAGCAGTTACTGGATACACAGCCCTAAAACATCTGGAGAGAAAAAGTTTACTCTGATTATAATCGCTGATTGTTTCTCTGCCTGGCTATAAATCATTCATGGACTCACTTCCAGGCAGTCACATTCATGCAATATCTGACTATTCAGAACCTCCCCTGTTGTTCTACCCGTCTGTGGTGTGTTCACAGTTTGGTTAGTTTTGATTTCCTCTCCAGAAGTGGAGATATGAGGTGACAATGTGATGTCAGAGATGCAGGTGACCAGAGCACTGGTGCTCTCTGGGCTGGGGCAGCTGGAGAGTTTGGCTCCTGTCAGAGCTCACAGCACAGCTCCTCAGTGACTGCAGTGACGGGGGAGAGCTGAGCTGCCTCTGCTCAATCTGTTTGGCAGCTCTTTATATTTCTTTCACAGGATGTAACAGGAATCACAGTGTGGCTCCAGTCCAGGCTCCTGTGAGAGCAGCAGAACTGGCAGCACCTCAAGGTGCATCACTGCCTCTCCTGTAGCAGCAGGGTAGGACACGGCTGGCACCACTGCTGCCCTTGCCTGCTCTCCTCCGTGGGTTTTTCCAGGGGTACTCCAAAAGATTGTTTTTGTAGTACCCCAAAAGTTGCCCTGGGGCATCTCAGGGCAGGATTTGAAGCCCACCAGGTCCTGCCCTTCTTCCTGGGTTGCAGAGGTGTCTCAGAGCAATGAGGATGGCATGGGTGACATCTGGCACAGGGCACACAGGTGTTTTCTGCTCTCCCCATGGACCCAGACAGGCTGTTCCCAACACAGGGATGCAGCACCCGGGATCACACCATGCATGGGGGAGAGGTGGCTGAGCTGGAGCTGCTCAGGGTGAGGGACTGGGGACAGGGCTGGGGGTTCTCAGTACCCCAGACTGTGCTTCAATCCCCTGCAACACCCAGTCCATGCACAGCCTGTTTCTCCCTCCCGAGGGACAGAGTGGGGTCTCAGCTCTGCCTGCTGGGACACTGTGTTGGGTCAGGCATCGGGGTCAGTGTGTCCTGATGATGGTCACAGTTTGCATCATCCCAAAGATCTGTTCTGGAGGGGAAATTTTTCCAGGCAATACTTTTCTTTGCATTTTCTCCTCTTTGAGGCCATGCAGGAACCGTGCAGGAACCGTACAAGAACCAGTGCTGCCTGGTGCTGCCCGGTGCATGCTGGTGCCCTTGAAAAGACCCTGTTGCACCGCTCTGAAATGATGCAGCTCTAGCGCCTAATGACTCCTGACAGCTTGTGAACGGCCCCGCTGCCGGCAATCAGGAAGGCAGGGAAAGCGGAGGGTTACTGATGGTTGTGGTTATTACAGTTATTGGGCTCCATCGATTATGGGGACGGTCTGTGCTGCCGAGGCTGGCAGGAGCTAGGGCACAGCTGGCGCTCTCTGTTCCCATTCCTGCACCACTGCCAGCCTCGTGTGCCCCAGCAGAGAGGGCAGAGCTTGGAACTGCACGGGATGGCCAAAGGATGGGGTGTGCTGGGCTCCCAGATGATGTTTCACAGCTTGGAGCAGTGCCAGCAGATGTGACCCCAGAACCGTAGAATCACAGAATGGTTTGGGTTGGGAGGGACCTTAAAGCCCATCCAGTTCCACCCCCTGCTGTGAGCAGGGACACTTTTCACCAGATCAAGTTGCCCCAAGCCTCGTCCAGCCTGGCCTTGATGCAGGTTGTCAGCCAGTCACCCCCTCCATTACTTAGTGTTTTCCTCCTAAAAAAGCAATAACCTGCACTTCGTTGCCAGATCCTCATTGTGTCAGGACAATTTGGAGTTTGGCAACAGAGCAGCTCCCTGTGCCCATGGGCACATCCTGCTGCACAGATCTGTATGGGAACCACAGCTTCCACCATGCCCCTAGTGTCCAGAGTCTCCTTACCAGGGATGTGCCTCTGCACTGGCTCATTCCTTCAGAAACTAACCCCTTTGCAGACAAGATTTGCCTGAAATTCAGTTTTTAACTTCTAAAAAAAATTTTCTCACTAAAAATGGAGTTTTTCTGGGGGTGCAGAGCAGCAGTTTGGGGTTGGCACAAGCTTTACCCCCTTGCCCTGCCCCAGACCCTGGGACCATACAGCCCACCCCAGGTCCATCCCTCCAGGGTCCTGGGCTGCTGCTGCTGCTCCTCAGCCCTCGCCTCATTTCCAGTGACACAGGTTTCTATATAATTAATTGTCAGCTGTATCAGCCATCAGTGATTTGTGTTTTAAAGATGGCCTGGCAGAACTAATTCCACTGCTGCACAGCGCTGTGCTGGATGATGATAACCCATGTACAGCTTCTCCCACGGAGCCTTATGACGAGCTACTGCACTTTATTTTAATTAATACAGATAGCACATATATTTTCATTAGCCATCAGGATGTCAGGAAAGGAGTACAGTCCTCCTGCATGGCAAGCAGCAGCTTCACTCTTGGGGTTGGGTGCAGCCCTGCTGAGTCCCCTGCCTGGCTCCAGCAACCTCTACATCCCTCTGCATTCCTCCTCGTTGATGTGCACTCACACAGCAATAGCTGGGCAGGCACAGGGCAGAGAGTTTCCTTTCAGCACAGTATTGGTGGCATGACGCATTAAATCCTAAAACCCTACTCTGTGGCAGCAGCCCCCAAGGCTGGAGGTGCAGTGTCTGCAGTGGGAGCTCCCATCCAAAGCCTCTCCCAGGTCTCTCCTCCCTCTCCAGTGCAGGAGAACATGCAATTACAGAGCACATTCATAATTTCTCAGATTTAGAACAATTAAGCTGGCTCCCTGGTATTTCTGACGAAAGCAACCCCTTGTTCCCCGAGGAAGTAAAAGCCTCCCTTGACCTCTGCTCTATTATTCTGTTTGATTGATCTTGATTATATCAGAAAGGATAATGATAAGTTTTTGGGAGGTGCGAGTACATTGGGAACAAAGAGGTTGGGCGCTTTGCCCAGGACTGCTGGGGTGGTGACGGCTGTGCCCAGCTAATGAGGTGTGGGACACCCCATCCTCTGCACCCAGTGTGGCTGCCAGGGCAGCACCAACACCCAGGACATCCCTGGATTCCCCAAAATGGAGAAAGGTAAGGCTAAAAGCGTGTTGTAAACAAGCAAAGAGGATTTGGTCCCCCAGCTGGACTGGCCAGCAGCAGAAACTGTGTCTCTGCCTCTCCCACTTCCTGTAGGGAACTCCCCACCTGCATCAGGGCACCTGCCCAGCGTGGGGATGTGTCACCTTCTCCTGTGCCCATGGGGATTTGTTGCCCCTCCACTGTGTTCCACCTTGGGAACAAGCACAAGGATGCTGACAAGGGGCATGGAAGCACATCTCCCTTGTAAGGGACTGGGCAATGTTACTTTCCTCTACTCTGCCCCAAAAAAATCCTCAAATAGGAAAATCAGAAACCCCACACACTCAAGTTACATCCTCATTGTTCATTAATCACAGATGGACTGAGTTAACCAGGAAAACCCTAAAATGCCAGCTCTGGAGGCTCATTTCTACCCCCAGCTCTGCCTCAGAATGGGTGTGCTGGGGAGGACCTGGACCTGCTGGAGACCATCACACTTCCTAGTGGGCAGCTCTTTGGTTTTCCAGCTTTTCTACTCCCATCAAAGCAACTTTGGCACCGTGTGACACCAGCAGTACCATGCTGGGAAGTGCCACTCTGGCTCAGGGAGCTGCATCACTACACAAGCCTCTCCAGAGAGCTTTGATGTTGAAATCAGCATGTGGAGAGGGGCTGTGTCAGATGTTCCTTTTGTATTCCTGTAAAACACGTGTGGTATCATTGGTGTCTGGGCACATTTTCTGCTCATATTATCTTTGGCACACCCTGGTGAAGGGGAAAGGTGGTGAGAAAACACCCAACTCTTCTTCCCAGCAGGTAAAGAATCAGCTAATTATAAAACCCTGCTTGTCACTCGTCTTGGATGAGGGTTTTTTCACTGCTGCTATTGTTTATGTTCCTACAGGGTAACCGTAATTTTTAATGTCCTTTTGATAGCAGTGTAGTATGATTAAAAGAGGCATATCTGAGACATAAATCTGGTTTTAAGCATTGCCATTTTGACATGCAATATTGAACACTCAGGGATCAGGCTGAAGGGTCCTGGGCATGCATAAAGTATTTTCCATGAGAGAAGGCTCTGGCCTGTAGCTGGGGATGGTGCTGGGGGGCTGAGGAAGGAACTTTCAGAGCTAAACCCCTGTTTCAGAGGTGACTCTGACTCCGGGATCGTAGCCCTGACTTTAGGCAGGTTCCTGCCTCTGCCATTTGCTCAGGCTTCTTGTTTTGATCAAGGATGCAATGCTGTATAATTTAAGAAAGACTTTGCTCCTGAGGCCAGTTTGATGCCAGTGGAGTGGAAATGTGGAAAAATACAGCCCTCCCCCATGGAGGTTTGATCGGATACCTGAGCCACTCCAAGAGATGTTGTTTGCTACGACTCAATTCAGTTTGTGCCTTTGGGTGACAATGTGCCCACCAGGAAAACGAGTCACAGTCACCCTGTGCCTCATCCTGCCAATGGATGGGCTGGAGCCCCTCTGCTACTGAGCCAGGCTGGGAGAGCTGGAGGTGGTCAGCCTGGAGAAGAGAAGACTCCAGGGAGACCTTAGAGCCTCTTCCAGTGCTTAAAGGGGCTCCAAGATAGCTGGAGAGGGACTTTGGACAAGAGCCTGGAGTGACAGGAGAAGAGGGAATAGCTTCCCATTGCCAGAGGACAGGGTTAGATGGGATATTGAGAAATTCCTGGTAGTGAGGGTGGTGAGGCCCTGGCACAGGTTACCCAGAGAAGCTGTGGCTGCCCCAGTGTCCCAGGCCAGGTTGGACAGGGCTTGGAGCAACCTGATCTAGCAGAAGGTGTCCCTGCCCATGGCAGGGGGTGGAATGGGATGATCTTTAAGGTCTCTTCCAACTCAAACCATTTCAGGATTCCACGCTTAGCTCTAGCAGAGCCATTCAGCCATATCAGATGGATCCAAGGAAGGAGACTTGGGGGTCCTACCTGGAACCACAGCTCAGCGGTGCTGGGGAACCAGCTGGGCTGCTGGAGGTGCAGCTTCCCTTTCCTTGAAGGCTACAGATAAACCCCAACCAGAGGAAGGGAACCCTTTTCGAATTTAGATGTTGTAAAAAACATTTTGCAGCAGAAAAACTGAAAAGCCCTGCCCCTGGGGAGCGGGCTGCAGCTGCAAGGACTCTGGTTTTGCTGCACCCTTCCCTCCCTACCTTTCCTAATGAATTCCAAGAAAGCCTCAATGCATTCCTAAATGGGAACACAGCCTGTGTCCTTCACAGTCATCTCCACAACAAAGCCAGCGATCTCGCCGCTGGCAGCCACGGGCTCCTCTGTGAGCTGGAAACAAAAGCTGAAAAGGAGCCTTTCTAGTTGTGATTAGAAAGCTTGAAAAGTTTTGGCTTTTAGTTGATATTGCCTCACTGATTTCATCTCCGTGGCAGCTCTGAACCTCTAGGGGAGAGGAGAGCAGACCAAGCCCCTCTCCAGACGACGAGCACGGATTCTGCTGTGTGAGATGCAGCTCCAAGGGCCCGGAAGGAGCAGGAATGGGAATGTCTGTGCCTGTTAGGATGCTGCACTGGGTTTGAACGCTGAAAGCTGGTTTCCATCCTTATAGAAGGAGCAGCACCATTGCCCAGCAGCTGCCAGAGAGTTCGGCTCCCCCCAGGAGAGGACCGCGGGCACCCGGAGCATCCCCACGATCCAAGGAAATCCCTGACCGCTGAAACCATCAGCACGCAAGTGACCCCAACGGTGCCAGTTATTGTCCCAAAGCCACAGCCACGCCCCACCCCCTCCGATCTGGGGGGAAAGCAGAAACTCGTCCCCCCAGGCCACGCTGCCTCCAGGGCTGCTCCAAGCGGGGGGATGGGGTGGGGGTGTGGGATGGAGGTGGAGGGGGGGGCTGTTTTGGGGGGTGGGTGTGTGGAGGAACTAAATTTAATTTTATTTTTTTTTTAAAGAATGCATGAGGAAGAGAGATTATTGGGGAAATTTCTTGGGGGAAAATTCTGGCACAAACTGCAATACCTCAGCGGAGGCTGGGGACTGAGTCTTGGATAAAAATAAAGCAGGAGGCGGCAGCACCTTCCCGATGACATTCGCTTCCATTCATCTCCCGCTGCCGCCAGCGTGCACAGGCATTAGGAGTTACGTTTTCCTTCACTATTTCTCAAATATATTTATGCTGGGAGATGTTTGTGGAGGTACATCGTGTGCCTGGGGCAGAGGATTAATTCCAAACTGTCACCTCGCTTTTTGATGGGTTTGTAAATTCTGCTGTTGATTTGCACTCACAGTAAATTGATAAAATCCTCTTTCCAAAAACCTAATTCACCATTTAGAGCTCACCAGGGTTTTATACCTCATTGGCTCACATATTTATGTAAATATAGTGTCCAGCAGCAGTTTAAAAACTGCTGCATGGATAATATGGATGCATGAAAAGGAGTGGAGGGAAACATGTTGTCTGGTAGGGGCTGTGTACCCTGGAAAGGAGCTTTTCCTTGTCTTGGGACCCCAAATTTTGGGGTGGCTTTGCAGTGGGTGGCTGCTTTGGAAAGTGTTGCCCCAGGATCTTTCCCCTTTGCCCCAGAGTGGATTAACCCCAACAGTGTTGGGAATGGTCTGAAGTCTCTAAGGATGTTCTCAGGACATTGGACATGTCCACGAGGACATTGCTAAGCTGTGTCTGCAGAGCTCCTGCGGTGGGAGGGGATGTGCTGGTGTACTGGGTGCACTGGGAGCTCTTAGGGCTCATGCCAGAGTGGTCTGTCAATTTAGGGACTTTGTGTCTTTGCAAATGGAAGTTCAGGACTGTCAGGAGTAGCCTGTTTTTTTACTGAAATTGCACTCAAATCAGCATCAGGAGATGCAGTGCCTGTTTCTGCAGATCACTGTGCAGCCCCATCATCATGGAAGAGATGCAGGGTGGCAGAGGGGACATCAGAAGTGATGTCCTCAGTATTGTCCCCCAGCCACCACTCTACCCGAGATGAAGCATCTCATCCACAAAATGTTGCCATGCTCCATTAATCCACCCTAAAAAGTCAGATGGAGATTCTCTCTTGAATTTTAAATATTTTCAGCCATTCTGACTAGCTCTGAAATTGCCCTGAATTGACCGGTTTCCAGAACATTCCCTCACTCCCCCTGTTATTCCTGTGCCTGCCTGCCCACTCCTGCCCTCTGTGCCAGGTCCCCGCAGTGGTGCCCTTGATCATGGGCTGGAGGACGTCACCAAATGTCCCTTGGCAGCCCCAGGGACCAGGTTTGCTGTCCCTTCCCTGGGGTCACCCTGCAGAGCTGCCCTCCCAAGGACACTCCTGGTCCCTCAGCTCCTGGTTTTGGCACATCACACACCGCTGTGCAAGACAGCGAGACATGAGAATCCTTCTTGCCGAGCAGATGACGCTGCTCCGGGATCCACCCCACAGTTATCCCTTCTGTCGTGCTTCAGGTTTTGGATGCCTTTGCATTTGGCACCAAATTTCCTTCCCAGACTAAAGCTTTGCACTTGGAATCGTGCCTTCGGAGCCGGGCTGAGTGGCCAGGCTGCTCATACGATCCCTCCTCTCTGCCAGAAGCTTGGATTTCGCTTCCATGAAGTCTCCTCACACCTTCCTGCCGCAGCCATCTGTCCTGGGGTGCTTTGCCCTCACCCCTAGGAAGGAACAAAGAGCCAAACCCCTGGGGGCAGTCTGCCAGGCTTTCTGGGGGTTAAACACCTATTGCAGGAATGGGATCCTGGGGTTGGAAAAAGGGAGATCGGTCTGGATAACTCTGCGCTTAACCTTGCAGACCTGGGAATCCAGGCAGAGCCTCCTCACTTTGTGTCAGGAAAGCGCCAGGCTCAGCCAGCGCTCAGGGTTGGTCAGCTGCTCTCCTGGCCTCTTCCCAGGGAAAGGAAAAGGAGGAAAAGGAATAAAAAAAGAGATGACTGAGTCGGGGCTGTGCTCTGGGAGCATGCCAGCCGCAGCTGCACCACCAGCAGGAGCTCCAGCAACCAAAAAGAGGGAACAGAAGGGAAAGCAGCTCCTCAGCACCTCAGAAACACCGTCCCTCCCGAGCAAAGGTTGGGAACAGCACTATGACCATGCACCCACAGCCCTGAGCCCCCTGGCACCATGGGACAGAGCAGTGCAGCAGAGGATCCCCATTCCAGGGCACTGTCACTCCCCTCTGCACCCCTGTGGCTGGATTTGCGTGCCCCTGTTCACTCCCCATGGGCTCTGGCTGCAGCCAGGACGAGGACACTCATCTGGATCCCTGAGTTACAGCTCAGTGCAGCTCCCACAACTGTGACAGCGTGACACTAAATCCCAGCAGCACGCTTCAAAGGGCTTGTTATCCTACATCCATGTCATCTAAGGAGGACACGGGGCCAGGAACAATATCTTCTCAAAAGCACTGGTGGAGCTCCCTGCGAGCTGAGCCCCACTTTTACAGCTCCTGGAAGTTCCTTCCTGACATCACCTGGTTTTTGGGGGTCCAGGGGCTGCCAGGGGGCCCAGAACTCTGCCAGGACCCAGGAACTGGCCATGGCTGCTCAAGCATCCCCCCATCCAAGCCAGAGATAACCAAGGTTTGCATTTGGGTATGAGCCAATGCCATAGGCTCTAATGGAAATCCACAACATGTAACCCTCCAGTATGGAAAATGAGTCTCCCTTGCTCCCAGCTTTGCCCCTTCAGTCCCAGGCTCCAGTTAGCTCCTCCAGCTGCCCAGCTCCATGGATCACCTCTGATTTTGGAAATTTTTACGGATGAAGTCTGAAACACAACAGACTTTCTGAGTGAAAAGGGGGTTGCTGCAAGCATTGGAAGTTCATTTATTTCCCTTCTTCACCTTCCCAGTGGTGCAGGTGACCCTGCAGATGTTCTGGATTGGCACTGGAGGGATGCTGGGTGCCCACCAAAGCTGCTCCACCCTCACACAGGAGACAGTCCTGGGGTTCCTTCCATGGGAGACAGTTCTTCATGAATTTCCCAGTGTGGGTCCTTCCCACAGGCTGCAGTCCTCCAGGAACTGCTCCACTATGGATCCCTGCCACAGGGTCACTCCTTCAGGAATAGGCTGCTCCAGCGTGGGTCTCCCAGGGTGTCACAAGTCCTGCCAGCAAACCTGCTCCAGCATGGGCTTCCCACGGGGTCCCTGCTCCGGTATAGGGTCCTCCACGGGCTGCAGGTGGATCTCTCCTGCCCTGTGGACCCCCACTGGCTGCAGGGGCAGAGCTACCTCACCATGGGCTGCACCACAGGCACCTGCAGCACCTCCTCGTCCTCCTCCTTCACTGACCTTGGTATCCACAGGGCTCTTTCTCTCACATATTCTCACTCCTCTCTGTGGCTGCCGTTTCCGTTTTGCAGGTATTTTTATCCATGGATAGAGCAGGATGTGGATAGAGCAGGATGCGGATAGAACGGGACCAGCCCCATGGGACAGAGCGAGAACATCCTTAACAACTTGTCTGTTAACAAGCTGTGAAAGGAGACAGACAGCCAGGAGCTGGCGGCCTGTCCCTGGAATGAAGGACACCTTCCTTCCCTGAGCACCTCAGCGGGAATGACTCCAGCTGCAAAATCTTTCTCTCTCCCTTCTCCCGGCTCGTGCAGGCTGAGTTACCTGACACTGCATTGGACCTGGGGCTGCAGCGAGAGCTGCTGAGGCACCTGCACCATGTGGACCTGCTCCCTGCATCCCATCAATCCAGCACTGCTCACGTGTGCATCAGCAGAAAAAGTGATCCTGTGAAGCAGGTCCTTTTGGGAAGGGCTCTGGAAAGTGCAGAATAGAGCTACGAGCAGCAGCTGAAGGGCAGCAACCCCAGTCAGATATGCCAAACCCTCCCTCCCCTTGGACAGCGCCCCTGAGCCTTCCCCCACTCTGTTCTTTGCCCCCTGTTTTGGGGGGCACCAGCTGGGGGGTGGCTTGTCCCCATCCCCTCTGCCAGGGCTGGCACCAGCTGCACCCCAAGGTTTCTCCTGGCTTTGAGCCCCTGTGCTGCCTCACGAAGGGGCATGGCTGGGTACTGCCCATGGCCCCCACACTCCACACTGATGTGGTTCATCCTGGTGCTCACCCCACTCAAGCCCTGATGGAGTCAGGAGGCTGAGTGCTGTTGAGGTGCCAGTGTCCCCCTACACATCCAGTGGGTGACCCCCCACAGAGCTGTGGGTCCCTGGGGCCAGAGCAGGGATGGACACATCCCCATCTTGCAGAGCGCCCTGTGCCTGGCAAACCAAGTGGTTAAAGCTACAAAACTCTCAGCACTGAATTCAGCAATTTCATACCCCTGACAAGAGTGTAAATCCATCCTGATGGACTGGAAAATTGGAAAGCCAGTGCTCACGCAGTGTTTCCTATAGACATCTCTGAGCTCCTGAAAGATGCACTCGGTGGCAGGCCCCAGTTCCAGCCGTGTCGCCCTCGTCATGCTAATTAAAATAGAGCCTGTGTTTTGTAACAGGATTTCCTTGGAGTGTATTTTACTGATCAGTAACCGCTTTCAACTATTTGAAAAATAAAATCGCATCAAGTAAATAACTTTTGGATTGTCACAGAAGGTTAGTCTGTTTTGAGTTTTTTTGTGCCCAAAGCCCGCTGGAAGCAGCTGCACTCATCGCAGTGACAGAGGATGGAAAATACACGGATTTCTGAGGCTGCTTGTAGTCCAAATCAAAAGCTGCATCTTATTTAATCATACAAAGCTCATTTCATTAAAAAAACAACTGTTTGTACAGAATGGGATAACAAAGCACCCCAGTGCTTGGCACTGAGCATGGAACATCCCTGCCTGCTGGCAGGATGGGCCATACTCACACCTGCTGACTTTGATACCCACGTTACCTGCCCAGCAATGCCCTGACACCCCTCTGCCTCATCTGTGACGTACTATCCATCAGCTTCCAAACCCAGCACAATCTGACTTCTGAGGGCTGGATCACACACTAATTTGTTCTTCACTTCCCTTTTCACATGGTTTGCGTTTCCAAGACCTCTGCCTGGCATTCTGGATGCCAAGGGAGCACACTCAGCTGTGTGCAGCCTGCCTTCTCAGCCCCAAATCCTGGTACAGATCCCTCAAGGACAAAGTTTAAAATGTACAGAAGGAAATGTCTGTGACACTGTGACATCCAGAAAACTATACTTAAAATGGCATATTTGTATATTCATAATGGCAAGAAATACGGGAGAAGCAGATGGCTAAGAGAGACTAATTTCATTTGCTCCTAGTCCAGGCTCTCCCTGTCCTTTCTGCCAAGGAGGAGAGAAGGAAGAGGAGCCATTTGCCATGGCCTCTGATAGCTCTCCATCAGACAATCCCCATTCCGATGTCTCCGGCCGCAGAGCCCGCGGGCAGCCTGGCCCTGTGCCGTTATCTCGTTGCTCGGGGTGCTGCCGCGAGAGCTCACCGTGCACTTGTTGCAGCCCTTGCCGAGTTCACGCTCAGTTTTTCTTCCTGCTGGACACACCTGATTCTCTGGAAACAGCCTCCCGTGGTGCTGCGCTCACCACACGGCCAAAGGAATCTCTGTGCCTTGCTGCTGCACTGTGACAGCCAGCCTGGGGGTGCCCAAACCCCTCGGAGAAGGGAGGGCACAGATCACGAGGCTACAGAGGAGCCCAAAGCTCAGCACCCCTGGCTGCGTTTCTGCTCCCGGCACCGCAGCCTCGGGAAGGGTTTACTGGTCTCGTCACAGCCTCTAGTGGACACCCTAAACGGGGTATATTTAGAAATCCTAGATCTCCCAGGGGTCTGACTGTGCACCTACCATGCCCAGTGACCAGACTTTGCCAGGGGTCGGTCCCAGCCCGAGACTGCATGGGCAGCACAGGCAGCATTGCCCTCTCTGCCCACAGCTGCCCACACGCCCCATGTTTGCCCTCTGCATCATTTCACGGTGCTAAACAAATACCCCCGCTGGTGACCGTGTTCCCTGCACGCCACTGCTCCCTGCACGCCGCTGCCCGGAGCCTCCTGGCACAAGTCCCTGCGGAGAGACGTGCCTGTCTTGCCTGTTCCACTCTGTGCCGGTGGGTGGGTGCGAGCGGATGCCGAGAGGAGAGGAGAGGCTTTCACACCTCCTCTCTGGTGATCTAAATGGTTTCACCAGTGCAGAGCACCAAAAGCCACCAGCCGAGCACCCGATGGGTGCAAGTCATGTGAAACTGGTTGTTTCTTGAAAGCGTGAACTGAAAGAGCAGCAGATGGAGCACAGCAATCTGACTCTGCAGGGTCTGATCCTGCTCCCCACCCAAGTTGGAGAACAGCATGGTTTGCTGGTCTGGGCCCTAACTGTGTCCCTGTCCACACAGATCAACAACCCTCCCAGGCATGGGCAGAGCTGCCACATCACCGCTGGCTCCAGGCTGTGTAGGCAGGAGTTGAGCTTTTACAGCAATAATTCACCAAACCTTGTAAAGGGTCAACAATTTATCAGCTCTCTCTCTGCCAAGGAAAGAGGAGTTCGGCACGCTGTGTTCTCCTATCCTTAGATTTATGGCAGATCGTGCCAAATCCTGTTCCCAGGGAGCTGGGCTTCCTGCTGATGCTCCCAATGGGACTGGGGCAACCCTTCTGCCTCCAGTACATGAGGCAGTGTGGGAGCTGTGAGCCCCACACTGGGCCTGTGCTTGATGGATTTGCTTCCCAGCTCCTCCAAACCCCCCCAGGGGGCTCAGGGACCATCACTGCACTCACAACCCACCAGCAGCTTGGACCAGAGTGTCAGTGTAGCCAGAGGAGCATGCCTCTCTGTGCCCCCATGCTGGAACAGGATGCCAGGACTGGCAGGGACTTTGATTCCTCCACACATACATGCATGTCCATATGCAGAACACAAATCCATGCAGGTGAGAGAGAAATGCCATCCTCTATGCTCATTTCTGTCTTGCTGCCCAGAAAGGATGGATTCTGTGATACAATCCCTGTCTAGAGAGCTGAGTTTAAGGCCAAAAAGTCAAAGTCATTCAATGCAATCTGAACATGAGAACAGGGACCGAAGAGGGTAGGCAGCATTGCACAACATTCCTGACACCTGGAGCTGGTCGTCCCTGCTATAAACCCCCCATCAGCCCTGGAGGGCAGCCTCGGGCCCCGCACACACTGCAGCACTGGCAGACACCAGCCTCTCCCGTTCTCCCACTGAACAATCCGCCCTGGTAGCCCCATCCGGACACACACTCAAGCCCAGCTGCCTCATCCCAGCACCCCACCAGTGCCGAGGGACTGGATACAGGCACCACTTTTGTCATGTTTAAGCCCCACGCGAGTTTGTGATGACTTTGCCAAGTCACCCGCGAGCACGTCCCAGAGCCTATTCTTAGGTCTGTCAACGCGGCGGTGGGAGCGGGAGCGGGTCTGCGTGGAAACGTGACACACGCGGAATGAACATGCAGCCCCTGGATAAACACACCCCCTCACGGCCACCCCCTGCAAGCCCGAGGCGGTGGGACAGGAACACCGGCGGGGACTTGGCAGTGGGGGCTGGAGGGACCCCGGGGGCTGGGGACACACAGAGGACTGCGGACACATCGGGCTTGCCTCCCTGTGGGAGATAGGTGGAGGGTCCGTCACGGCTCCCGGGAGGCCGCGGCCCCTTTAGCCCTCGGTTCCCCGTTAGAACGCGGTTCCCGGAGCAGCCCCGCTCGGCCCGGGCGGTGGGAGCTGTCCGCCCCGCGGTGCTGAGCCTCCGCGTCCCGCCGGGCCCCGCGCCCGCTGCCGCTCCGCTGCCGCTGCGCTCCCCCGCAATGCCAGAAGTTTCACCCCGGCCCCAGGAGCAGCAGAAGCTAGGGGTTCCCGGTCGAGGATGCCACGGCCAGTTCCAGCAGACCCTCCCCGTCCGACTCCCCGCTCCCCGTCCCGGCTGCATCCCCCCGCCCCGGGCGGTGCCCACTCCCCGGAGCCGGGAGGCGCTGGGCCCCGGGGAGCCCCGCAGCCCCGGCCCGCTCCGCCCCGCTCCGCCCCGCTTACCTGGGCGCGGGGCCGCGGGGGTGCCGAGCAGCAGCAGGGCGAGCAGGCAGAGCCCGCGGGGCCCCGGCATCCTGCGGCGGACGCGGCGGAGCCTCCGCGCCGGGGCGAGCTGGGCGAGCCGAGTCGAGCCGAGCCGAGCCGAGCTGAACGGAGCGGGGCCGCGTCGATCCGAGCCGAGCGGAGCCGCGCCGCGCCGAGCGGGGCCGGGCCGGGGCGGGGGCGGGCGCTGCCGCCGAAGCGGAGCCGGCGCGGGGGCGCGGGCGCGGCGGAGGGCGGAGCGGAGCGGAGCGGCGCGGAGCGGAGCGGAGCGGAGCGAGCGGCGGGGGAGGGCGCCGGCGGCCGCCCCGGCCCCCGCGCAGTGCCGAGCGCTCCGGCCCCGCCCGCGGCCCCCCCGCCGCTCGCCCCAGCCCCACCGACCCGCTGTGCTTCCCGGGGACAGTTCCCCACGGCATCCTCGGTCACACGGTTCCCCCGTGGCTTCCTGCATGCCCCCCGGCTCCCCCTGGTTCCAAGAGCCCCAGTACCCCCCTAACCTGGGCAGTGCTCCCTACTGCAGGCCCCCGCTCAACCTGTGCCCAGTCTTTTGTATGGTCTCACTGTCCCTTGTCCCCAAGCCCCCCATAGCATCTCAAGCCCCTCTCAGCATCCCAACTCTGCTCAGCACCCAAAACTCCCCTCAGCACCCAGAGCTCCTCTCACCTCCCTCCTCAAGGCAAGACTTACCCCCATTCCCTGCCCTCTGGCTCCCAAAAAGCAGACTGTGAGTAGGGCAGTGGTGCTATGGGAAGGCTGATACAGGCCCTATGGCCCCCTTGGGGGGGACACACTGAGGTCTGGTCCTGCTGTTAGTGCCAGCCAAGGCTGGCTTGGAGAGAGTTGCACCTGCCTGGCCTCAGTGGGGCAGGGGCTCTAGGTATACAAGAGCTCACAGTTTGTGGGTGTTGCTCGGGGTCCCCTGTAATGTGGAACTGGCACTGTGGCTGTGGGTGAGCACTGGAATGTCCCCAGTCCTGTGGCAAAAGAAACAGTACACAGTCAGTCCCTGCTCAGCACCTGGCCCTGGAGCTCCACAACCTCCTTGCCTACGAGGGGACCGTGGGCTTGACCATGGGGCCCTCTGCCCAGTCTGGTCCTGCATGTCCTCCTACCCAGGCCACCAGCAGCTGCTGTGAGCCCAGGGCTCCCAGCAGGCCCCTCCTGAGCCCATCAGGGGACACGGTGTAATTACACTGACTTTGATAAGAACAGGAATGGAGGCTTCGTTCTCTTGAAATCCCAAATCCTGCCCTGAAATGTTTACTGTAAACCACCTCCCAGTGAGAGCTGCCTGGTCCTCCCGGCCTCTACGCCTGTCAAGTCAGATAGCCAGGACAATGTCACAAAGCACGACACGAGTGTCAAACAGCACGAGACAGAGCGCAGTCTCTCCCCCAAACAGCCACTTTGTTGATGCTGCCATCTGAGAAGTCCCCGCTACCTTTGGGAGAGCAATTACACTGATCCCGTTACCTCAGCAACAACCATCACACACTGGTGTCACTACCAATGCCACCACGCAGAACACATCAAGTCAAGGAACTGTCCAAACACGGAGACTGATCCTGCTGCCGTTTTCCCTTCTGGGCTTTGCTGAGCTCCTTCCTCCACTGACACTGCTGGTAGTGGAGGCAGCGGCCTGGGGATGCTGGGGAGCAGGCAGAGGGTCATTTGCATTCCCCGTGTCACTCCGAGCCAGAGCCAGCTGGGAGCAGTTGGGCAGCAGGCGTGAGAAGGACAAAATGAGGAAGAGAAATCACTGAGAGGTGCAGCGTGTTATTTAACACTGTCATTTTCATATCCAAGTGGGACTCGCCTGCTCAGAGGTTTAATTTGGTTGAACAAAGCTATCTGTGGCAGAGCGAGAGCAGCCTGCTCTGCTCCCCCTCCACTCCAGCCCCGCTTCTCTCCCAACCTGACATTATTAAAGATAAAAGTTGTCTATCATTTAGCAGTTCTCCTTGAGTGATTTTTATTGTGCTCATCTGCATTGTAGTAAACTCCTAAGATAGTCAGATAACAACAGCAGTGCCATGGAAACAGGCAGGAAAAGAGACCAAATGCTGTATTTGTGATGCAGAAATGCCCACGAAGTGGCAAAAGTTGTTAGTGTTGGAGAGGGAATGGTGAGGCTTGAGCCTCAGCTCCTCAGCCAGGTTTAGGGAGTGCAGAGAGGCCCAGCTCCCACAACACAGCACTTTGTGACTCCAAGGCATCACATTTGAGGAAAGGAACCCTTTGCTGGGAGTGGTGCTGCTTAGTGAGCCCAGGGGGGTCTCACAGCAGTACTGGGGTCCCCTTGTCCCTCCAACCCTTTGCTGCAGATTTGAGTGAGCTGAAAGGCAGGAGTGCATGTGGGGAGATGGGCTGGGATGAACTGCAGGGTACACCATGGGATGCACTCCCCGGAGCTGGTGTGGTTGGAATAATTTCCCTCTCACAGCCACCACTGAGGCCTAATGGCCTGTGAAATTTCAACCCGAGAAACAGCGGTGATGTGTGCGGCGGGAGAGCCAGCAGCCTCAGTGCTCCCGGGGTCACTGTGCTCCTGCTGCTCCTGGAAATACCAGGGCCCTCCTGCCTGCAGGTGGGACCTGTCATCCTGAACCCCCTTCAGCTGGACCAGCCCTTCCAGCGTTGTGTCTGGCTGTGCAGCACCGTGAAGCACCAAGCACCACTGCCCATCGGTGAGTGCCCAGCCCGGCTCCATACTGGGAGTGGTGCTGACAAGAGCGGGTGAGACGTGGCCTCTCAAGCTCCTTCAGCAGCACTCAGGGCTGGACATGTTTGCAAGGTCAGAGACCTGAGGTATTCCAAGGAAATAAGAGAAATATCTCCTGAGGCCACTTTATGGGCATTACTCTAATTAGTGCAGTGTTCATCGGCCGTTACCTCAGACCTTTGATTAACAGTGAAGAAAATCAATAACTGCTCTAAAATTTCAGATAAGTTTCGCAGCTAATTTTAATTTCACATTTTAATCTTGTATTAATGTCAATCTTAATTACCATAATTAAGTCAGATGTGACTTAGCAAGAGCAGCTTGAAGATAAGACATTAAAGGCAGACGGTGCCTTTCTGGTGAGCAGGCGAGTGCTGCTCACAACGGTTTGGGTTGTGGCTGGTGTCTGTGAGCCAGGAGATCCCTCAGGGAGCACAAAGCACCTGCTTTCCTATCCCTCTTAGTGTCCTCAGTCTTGCCTCGTTCTATGCCTGGGGTCTGACCCCTGCACTGCCAGTGCAACCCTGAAGCCTTTCATTTCTGCTTTGCCCCTGTTCCAGGTGCCTGAGCCTCCAACCACCTCACACCACTGCTCCTCAGCACTCAGGAGTGCAGGGAGGTGACAGCCCCACTGAGCTGGCCCTGTCTGCGCTCCACTTGTCATGGCTGCTGAGATCCATGAGATCCAAACTGCCCGGAAAATCAATCTCTCATTTATTTTCGTGATGGTGATGCAGCAGCCCGGTGCTGCTGCGTTTGCTCTGCAGTTGTGCCTATTGATCGCCGCCCACTCTCAGCTCCCTGCACTCGTGGGGCAGGAGCAGCACTGCCAGGGGCTCTGTCCAACCTGGGCATCACCTCTGGAGCCCTTGGACACATCTGACTTGTGGGAACCATCCCACATCCTGCATCCCACATCCTGACCCTGCATCCCCACAGCTTCTGCCCCCCACAGCAGAGTAGGAGAGTCCCGGGGGGAGATGGGGACAGAGGTGCTGGAAGGACAGACCCCACCAGGGTACATCCACGACTCGTGGTTCCAGACCCAAAACATGCTGGGGATCCTGTTGAGGATCACAGGATGGTACAGCTGTTCTGTGGGGGTCCTGTGAGGGCACACAGGGCAGATATGGGGTGCCAGGTTTCTGACCCCAAAAGCCCTCTGTGCACATAGGGGACCAGCCTCCTCCCTGCAGCTTTCTTGGGAAGCTTTCAGCCCTCCTCCACAGTGCCCGGGGGGGCTTCAATGGCAGAAAGAAGCGGAAAAATAACCTCAGCTTTAGACTTGGAAGCTGAGGTCTCCCATAGTGCAGCTGAAAGGAGCCATCCCCAGGCTCCACTGGCTGAGGGCATCACTGGTGAGTGGCAATATTGTCCCAGGGCAGAAAAGGCCTTTGTTCTTCTGAGATGGCAGAGCCACTCCAGCCTTTGGCTTTGGGAGCTGGCTGCCTCCCTGCTCTGCCTTCCAAACACGGTGCTGAATGGAGGGTTTGAGCCAGAGGACAGGCTGGGATCCAGCCCCTTTGAGCAAGTGCCGGCAGGCACAGCTGGGGGCCCGCTCAGGAGGGAAGTCCTTGTTCCTTGTCAACAGAAGAAGACTTTGCATGGCTCAGAAATAGGCTCTCTATTGCCCACTGGGGTTTGGAGGGGACTGAGGGAAACAAACCTGCTGAAGGGATGGCAGGCAGTGGCGTCCCTGTGGAGCGGGAGGGAAGGGACCCCTGGGCAGCCCGCCTGGGGTGCTGGGTGGCCTGGCCCCCGCACTGCCTTTGACCAAGCACCTGGCCAGGGCTGTGACCCCCAGCATCACCTCTGCACTCCATCAATGTCCCTCAGTGATGCAATGTCCCTGTGTGGGCCATTGGCCACAGCACAGCTTCGCAGAGTCCCTGTGTCACATCCCAGGGAGCCATCCCATCACAGAACAAAGGCTTTCACCCCAAAGTAGGGATGAAGCCTGCAAGCACCTACCTGAGCCCGTGACACCTTAATTCCCCAGCCATAAATCAGGACATTGTTTTATCCTCTATGCATAATTCATAATTCAGAGCTTAATTAACTAAAGCTCCTCGTGGCAGTGCCCGGAGAGGCTCCCACCAGCTCCAGGCACTGCAGCTCTTCCAGCTGCTCCGATCCATGGCTACTGGGCTCTTTCCCAAGGCAACAGTGCTGCTCTGGTTGCCATATCCATATCTCACTGTTGTGCTGTGCTGTGCTGTCCAACATCTTTTAAAGACTTTTTAATTGTGATTTTCAGTTTTTCGCTCAGGTAGGATTTGCATCAGGCAAAGCCGGTGGGAGCAGCCAAAGCTGAGCTTCACGGTCGAGCTACACAGCCCCCCTAGACTACCATCCCCACAACACCTGGAGAAATCTGCCTTCCACACAGTGCTGGCTGCTGGAAAATACCTGCTCTGGGGAGATTTTCCTACCTTGTCCTCCATTCTCTGCATCCTTTGCAGAATCGGTATTTCTGCCAGGACGCTGCTGGCGTTTACTCATCGCATCCCAAATACAAATTGCAGGAGAAGTTACTCTGCACCCAACACTGATACAAAAAATGGCATTCGTAAATCCAGGAGTGCACAGATCTGTTGTCCTCTTTGGCAATTTTCCTTGAGGAATAACAGGGAGTTTTTATGAAGCGAGGTAGAGTGCAGCATGACTATAGTGCTATCCCACTGCCTCTGGAAAAAGGGATTTCTTTGCATTAATCTACACTTACTATAACCTACTAATTGTCTCCAGAAAGATGTCCTGACTTTCTCACTCACACCAATGTCTCCCCATGTGTTTTAGGGTCCCCTGACCCAGGCAGGAGGGCACAGCACCAGTGCTCAGCACCCCAAGCTGGGCAGGAACACCTAGGGGGAAGACTGGGACAGGATAGGATGACCTGAGTGCAGCCTGCAGACCTTGGCCCTCAGCACCAACCGTAGGTAAATATTTTTCATCCATCTGGCCCCAATAATTTCCCCATGGGAATCATAAAAGCAGTCTCAAAGGAGCTGATGCAATCAGCATCCTTTGGTGATGCTGATTGGGAATAATCCCTGAGATGCTGGTGAGACTGGAGCACCAATGATGGGTGGGAAGGGGAAGGAACAGGGAAATAAGGGAAAAGAAGGAAAGCACAGATTACAACTGGCACCAGTAACCATGGCATTGTGAAATCCAGATTTTGTCCAACAGCTGACTGTGATCTTTGAGGAGATGATGCATTTGATGGAGGGAGGTATCTGATCACTGTCGTAGGTTGTTGTGATGTATTTGATGTGGCATCAGGCACCATTCTCACAGAATCAGCGTGATGCTGTATCAGTGCAGCACATCTTAAGTGGGTTGTGAACTGGCTCATTGACAGATCTTGGAGAACAGACAGATGAGGAGGAATCATCTTCACAAGGAAGAATTATTAATGAGTCTGTTCAGCTCTGGCACTCAGCACTGTGACAGCTTCACGTTGTCATGGTCTGCAGGTAAATGCCAAATCCCTGGTGGTTGCTGTACAAGCAGGAGATCAGGGCTGGTTAACAGGAGCAGGGACGTGCAGCCACATGGCACAACCCAGATCACAGTGCAAGTGAATTATTAAACCAGATGCAGTCTAGCCACTCAGATTAACTCATTTCTGTGCCAAGAAACAGAGGGACTTGGGGGTCCCAGAGACTGGAATATCCCTCAGCAGCAGCTAAAGCAGTTGGCATCACTCAGGTCAGAGAAGCCTCCTGCAGCTGGAGCAGGGAGCGGTGCTTTGTTTCCCCACGGCACTGCAGAGGCAGTGGCAGCCCCACAGAGCACACTCCTGATGGGGTCTGTGGTTTGGCCAGCAAAGCCATGGGCCAGCAGCATCATACCTGCTCCTCTGTTGCTTTGGGCATCATCCAGAGACCAACACCCATGAACTGGGTGACACAGGGAGCAGGACAGTGGCACTAACTCCGTCTGTGCCTTTCTGGGGAGGTGGTAGCCCCAGTGCTCTGGGGCTGGTTTTCTCTGCAGAGGATGGTTGATCTCTTTGTGGGGGGAAAAGGGATTTGTACTAAAGCTCTTTGCATGAAAAAATAAAATCCATACTGTGCTGCTTTGCTCTGCCCCGGCTCCCAAGCTGTGATGTTTCATTGATTAGCTTGTAAGAGCTTGGAGCAGAGCCCATGCTTTGCTGGGAGCATTTCCGCAGCTCCCGCAGGTGGAAAGCCATTAACCGCCTTCAGCCTCTTCTCTCCACCTCCAGCCTCGTCCCTCCACCTCTCGAGTGCCTTTGGGTGGACGCTCTGTACTTGTTTTAAGAGAAAAGGCCCTAAAACACACAGTCACCACATGAGGCTGGGGCACTCCCACTCTGCCTTGGCCTGGGGGCTGGGGGAGTCCCAGGCACAGAGTCACCACTGGGGCAGAGCCACTGCCCAACCTGCAGCACTGTGAGCTCACATGGATACAGGAATATTTATTCCCAGACATTTTAGCAAAATAACAGCATTTCACTTGTGCAGAGCAATTATGGAGGCTTGCTCAAAGATCCTGCTGCTGCGTGTGTCAGTGTGATGAGGGGCTGGTAATAAAGCTCCCGGCACTCACTAAGTGCTGCCATATAAATGCCTCCTCTGGAATAACAGTGCTTTGGCTCCCAGCACCTGCTCACATCCTGCGGACAGGGATTTGTGGAGATGGAAGGTCTGGTGTTGGGTCCTGGTGCTTCATACAGCTGGTTACGGGATCCAGTGGCTCTTCCTGGCCCCAGGCCCCCCGACCTCCCAGTCTGTGGAGGAGCAGCACCTGGGGGACTCCACAGGGATCCAGGCACGACTCGGAGCTGCGGAAGGGAAACTGGGGGGGGAGGAGGAGGAGGAGCCAGGCTGGAAGCCACTTGTGTGGGGCCCTGGCAGGGCTTCAGCATCGCAGCGTGTGCGTGTGCGTTCGCACGGTGGGAGATGTAGCGCAAGCTGCCATGAGATTAGCAAATGCACTGCAAACACGAGCCATCCGGGAGGGAATCGCTCTCCAACCAACGTGGCCCTCCATGCCTGCTCTGGTGGGCAGTGCTGCCCGTTCCCCGTGCCTTGCCTGCAGGCAGGCAGGGGCTTTTGGTGGGTGTTTGTGCAGGGATGTCTCTGGCTGAGAGCACCCGGCACTGTTCCCGGCAGCTCCAGCAGGTCTCAAGCAGCACCTGTGCCTCTCTGAAAGGACCTGACTCTCCATGGCACAGGGTCAGAGATGGCAGCCCTGGCCCTGCCCAGGTGCTGGCCCTGCAGCAGCCGTTTCCAGTTGTAACTAATTACTGTGCAAGGAAACTGAGCTGCTGCGTGTTGGCTGCATGACACGAGTGTGTTCCATGGCAGCTCAACTCCCTGTGGCCCCGGGGAGGTGCCCCTGGCCCTGTCCTGTCACTCGGAGATGGCACCAGAGCTCGGAGCTGCTCAGGCTGTGGCTCAGGCAGGGCTGGGAGCTGGGAAAGCAGGAAGGAACGTTGGCTGTGGGTTAAAGGAGGTCATGTTATTGCAGACAGGACTGCTGAGCTCCCTGAGCAGCCATGGGGTTAATGGAATGAACCACAGAAATTTGTAAATCTTTCCTGAGCATCCAGGAGATCAGTTTTTGGTTTGTGTTTGGCAATAGACGCAAATACTGCTCTACTCTTCCTGACTTGGCCATTAGGATGACTTAGTGAGGACTGGTTTTGATTTCTAAAAGGGTTTTATATGCCTGGGAAAAGCTCCATGGGAATAGGTGCTGCACCAGCCCCAGGTCCCTGCACACTCAGTGGCCCTAAGCCCAGAATGTCCTAAGGCTGGAGGGGCGTGGGACACACAGCCTGTCTTAGTGCAGCAAATTAACAACATCTTGGGGGATTTCAAATGGAAGAAGCCTCCTGACAGCTCACATGCGGGTCTAATAATTTACTATAACTGCTTTTATGGCAGACCGTAAAAAATCTAAAATAAGGCTGGGAATTGTCAGAGAATCCCACACGGAGCTGAATTTCTGCATAATCACAGTTTTTAGACTCCAGTGCCTTCCTCTGGAAACTCTGAGGTGTTCAACAGACTCCCTCAGTCCTGGTGACGAGTAGGTGATGGACAGGGTCACTGATGGAGATCTCCAGTGGTCCTGTCCAACCTGAGTGACTCTGGGAGCCCTCCCTGCCTTGACTCTGGAGAGCAGCTCCTCACTTTGCACCCTCCTGACGGCCCTCCCGCTGTCCCCAACCTCTCCAGAGGCACCAGCATCCCAGGGGAAGCAGAGAGGGATTTTGTTTCCCAGGCCCAAGCTCTCCAGTACCTTCCATATGGCACAGGGAGGACATGGTCTGTCCCCAGAGGGTGGCATTAAACACTGAGGTAATTCTGCCTCTGAGAGCTGACCCTGAGCCGTTATCGCAATTACCCTGAGTGCCACCGGATGATACTCAGTAATTACGTGATTCTTTCATCTGGGATCTCTGAGCGCTTACTGATCAATTAATTACACTTTGCAGCAGGCTTTTGCCCCGGTGCCGGATGCTGATGGATCAATAATCCCTCTCCTGAGACGTGGCTGGCGCTGAATGGCACAGCCCTGCCAGCACAGGGCTCGACCCACAGGGATGGAGTCTGGGGGTCTGAGGTTCCCAGGCTCCCTAGGGAAGGTGGAGGATGAGGTCATGGAAGGCTTATGGGTGAGAGTTACAGAATTTAGCTTGGATAAAACTTCTAAAATCATCGAGTCCAAGCCTTAACCCAGCTCAGGAGGGTCCTGAGCAGTTGCCAGTTCTTCTCTACCCTTCTTTCTCATTTCCACAGCATCTACTCTTCAGAGATGCAAGCGTGGAAATCAAGGTCCCTGGGGGCCATCCCTGGGTGGGGTGTCACAGCTATGTCACACCTTGGAGCTAAATTGCAGCATTTGCAGCCTGTCCCTGCCAGGAGAGCTGCAGGCTGCACTGTCCCTGCTGCAGCTCATTGCTGAAAATTGCCAGTTGCAGGCAGAGAAACACATTTCCCCCTTCCCAGGAGCCCCCACAGCTCAGCTGAGCTGATCTCATTCCCCTCCTGCTTGGCCAAAAAGCTGCATCACTCTGCAGCCTGACATCCTTTCCATCCTTTTTGTGGCTGCCCTCAGCGACGTGTTCTCTTCCTGCAATACCTGCCTGGCAGAACCGTGGCTCCCAGGCCCCTTCCCGATACTGGTGGGGACAGTGGTACATGGGAAGGGCAGCACAGCCACGAAGGGGGGCTGCACTGGAAGCAGGACACGCTTTCTCACCCTGGGACTGTGCCCTGCACTCTTGGCTGTCCTTCCTTCCTTCCAGGCAACCTTTCAGCCCAGATGGAGAGCACCATAAGGAGTTTTGTTTCCTTCCCAAAACACACAACACATTCCCTGCCTGTCTAACAAGGTGTCTGAGCTGTGCTGTGTGACGTGGTGCGAGGCACAGCCGGCTCTGCAGGAACCATCCACACTCCTGCCCTCAGTCCCTGCAGCAGAGAGGGGGAGCGAGGGGGAGTGAGAGGAGTGAGGGGAGCTCTATCCTCCCACGCCCCATGTTCCCATGAAGCAGAGCCACATCTCATGCTCAGGGACACTCTGTGGGTGGGTGCTGTGCCCAGAGGGCACCGTGCCGCTGCCCCACAGTAGACGTGGTGCTGCTCTGCCAGGGCACGAGGGGTGGTGCAGCTACAGTGGTGTTAGCCACGGGGCTGGTGCAGAAGGGCTGTGGGTGAGTGGCAGTGAGGCCAGGCTGTGACTGCCGGAGGTCCCCACGGTGTGGCCACCACCAGGTCACCCATTCCTTGGCACTGGCACAGCACGGAGGGGTTTTGGAGCTGAGGCAGGTGTGGGACACATCCGGGTTGGAGATGCTCCCTCCCACCTGGGGCTTGTTATTGAGAGCCATTAAAAAGGGCAAGGGCTCGTGTGGAAGAGACTGAGGATGGTGGGAGGCTGAGGAAGACTTTTTACAAGGGCATGCAGTGATAAGTGGGAATGGCTTCAAGCTGAAGGAGGGTGGGTTTAGATTAAATATAAGGAAGAAATTCTTTACTGTGAGGCACTGGCTGCCCAGAGAATTTGTGAATGAGGAGGTGGCTGTGGGGATGTCCAAGCACTGGGATGAGTGAAGGGTGCCAATGGAGGGATGGAAGGATGAGCCATCAGCTGGGATTTCTCCAGCACTTAAAAGCCTCCTTCACATTCTCTGCCATGAAACACAACCGTGATTTTTGCTTTACAAGTGTGATTGCTTATAACAGCATGAAATTACAGCCAGACCTGATCTGCCTGGCAGCAGATAAGGGGAGCTGTCGAGTATGGCAGTGTTAGTACACAGGGAGGTGGAAGGAGCTTGGCAGCCCCTGTATGAGCCATATCTCTGGGCTATCCTGGTGGGGATCCTAGAGGGAATGCTGCAGGGTTAAACCTGGCAGTGATGGAGATGAGTGGGCAGAGAGGATTAGTCAAGGGGCTCAAACTGGGAATAAACATGTGGCTGCCCTACCTAGGGCATACTCAGACTTTCATTTGGGGACTCCAGCTCTGGTTGTAATGACTTTGTGTTAATTAGCCTTGTCCCCTCATCAGGACGTGCCTTGCCCCAGGATGAAAGGTGCTTACAACCTCCTGAGGACTCAAACTCTTCTGTGGAACAGGTAATGAATGATCACTCAGGACCTCAGGTGAGCCATCAGCTGGTGGGGGCTTTGCATGGTGGGACAGTGGGGAGAGTTGGAGCAGCTCTTTCCAGCCTTGTGGTGTTGGGACCTGCCCCTCTGACACTGGCTGTGGCCTGTAGCTGGGGATGGTCACAACTAGACCTGGCTTCCACTGGCGTCCACTGGGCAAATGGTAGCAATGGATCCAAGGCTGGACTCAATGATCTTGGAGGTCTTTTCCAATCTTAATGACTCTGTGATCCTGCGACTGCTCATGGGCCCCAGCTCTGGCAGGTCACATTGCATGTGAGGGGGTGATGGGAAGATCATGGTGACACACAGCTCTGAGTCACAGGGACCTTCCCCAGCTGCCTGTGTGGCTCCCTGGGTCTGAGGATGATGAGAGTATGAGCTGTACAAGCCTTTACACCTGGAGCCGAGGGCTTGAGCACGTAACACTGATAATGCAACGTCTGTAACCCCAAACAGTGATTTTTCTCTAATGGTTACCCAAAAATTAAGACTTTTTGTTAAGCCATTGCACTTGCTTCCTCTTCTGTACGTGTGGTGGCAGATTTGTGCAGTGTTCATGTGATGAATGTGCCCCAGCTCAGTGTCATCTCTGTTCTGTGTCTGCACAGCCCTCTGCAATCACCCCATGAGTGAGCCCATGAGGATGCTCAAACATCCTTGGAGCCTTTCTGCCTGAGACAGGGGCTGCCTCTGTGGTTAACTCCAGGGTCCTGTTCCCATTCCTCTCAGAGCCAGTAAAACTTCGAAGAGGGAAGAAATGCCTGGGGGATCCCTGCCCTGAACACCCTTGGAGGGGGCAGCCATTCCTCTGCCCTGCTGCCAGCTCCTCTGGTGCAAATGCTGCTCTGTGCCCCAGTACTTTGAGGAACATAGTGGCCATTGAAAAGCCTGACTGTTCACAAAAGGGGCTGCTTGGGACCCCTGAGCCTCAAGGAACCTTCTGGCTCAGGGTGGTCCATCTCTCTACCCTGCAGCTGATGGGGATGGACCTTTATCCTTCATGGAAAGGGTGATCAAGCATTGGAACTGGCTGTCCAGGGAGGTGGTGGAGTCACTACCCTTGAGGGTGTTCAAGAAATGACAGGACTGTGCCCTGACTGAGGCTGCTCCTACACTCTGCAAAACTCAGCTTGTCAAACAAACCTCCTCAGGATTGCTGAGCCTGTGTTCAGGGTGTTGTGGAGTGATGCTTGTTGCTGTCACAAATTGCTATTGACACATGAACTTGCTGCAGTGGTGTGGTCCTGGTGGATGTGGAATTTGGGAAGCAGTGCCAGGCTCTACACCCCAGGACTGAGCTGTTACCAACACTGCTCTGTGCCAGCTTCCTCTGCTCACACCTCCTTAAAAACCAGCATTTTCCTCACTTTCATAAGCTTTTTCCCCACTCTAGAAAAAAAGGTCTCCATCTACTTGTCCCTGCTCTAATTCCATTTGCCATCCATGGGGGTTGACCTGAGGTGGGTCAGTGAGACCCAGGAAGGATTCCTGCTGGAAAGAGCCTGTGTGTGCTGGGTGGGATTGATTTCATGGTGCAGAAGCCACTCATCAGGCAGCCCCTGCCTGTCCTCCTGCCATGCACAGCACTGTGGAAAATGCACTTACTCGCATATTAGACCAATTTTCTGAAGTTCAAGCCTTCCAGGTATTTCTGGTCTCCACTGGTCTTGCCATCTGTTTGCATCCCCTTTCATCCTGCTGCCTTCCCAGTTCTGCTCCGCTTCCCGTGCTTTTCAGAGAGAAAACAAACCAGCTGAGGGATGGCACAGCTGGGGGCTGGGGAGCATTTACCCAGAGACTGCGCTCTGCCAGCCTGACCTTTCCAGGGAACAGCCTCAGCACCCAGGCAGGGCTGATCTTTGCTGTGTGCAGCTTTCTCTGTGGCACTGCCAGGAAGGTGGGGTCCATCCCAGGGTCTGGGTCAGTGGTCTGTGCTCAGAAAGCCTCGACCATCACGACATTGCCTTTGTGGCACTGGACATGTTGTTGGTGGGACAGGGCATGGTCTGCACCCCAAATCCCAGAGGTGAGGGGCTCCGTGGGGTCAGGGCAATGCTGCTCTGGGGAAGCAGTCGGTGCCTCTACTTTTGCCTTCAGCCCCTGGCAGATCCCTGTGACCAATGACCAAGTCTTTCACCCTGAACATACTGATAGCTTCCAAAAACCCTGGTGATGGATGTTCTCATAAAACAGGGGTGCACTGTGTGGGAGGGGAGCAGATGACTTACTGCCTTCACTGTGGGCTTTTCTGGCAGTGTGAGGCACAACTCATTCGTTCTTCCCCAAAGCCAGGGAAGCAGCAGGCGTGCTCATCACCTGAAACAGCCTCAGCACGTGCAATGTCTCTGGGGCAGGGACTAGGGTGCAGTGCAGGGCTCAGGGGTGCTTTTGAAGGTCACTGTCTCATTGCAGCCCAGAGCAGATGCCCAGCAGGAGCTGGTGAGACGATCCAAAACAGGACAGTCCCAGCTTATCCATGACTTTGCTCACAAGAAAAATGACAGGACTTGGGGGGGCCTCTGAGCATCCTGATCAAGTTGAAAAGGTCCCTGCTTATTGCAGGGGGTTCAGACTGGGAGACCAAAGGTTCCTTCTACCCCAAACAGTTTTGTGATTCTATGACTAGGGCAGTGGCAAGCTGGACACACCAAATAGTGCTGCCCATGCAGCCTCCCATGATGGAAAACAGCTTCAGTCCATGCAAGTGACATCAGCACTGGCTTGGTGGCCATGTATTCCCTCACCAACTGGCCATGCAATGCCTGCTGCAGCCCCCTGCTGCTGGGGTCTGGGCTGCACAGGGGCTGTCACTGGGCTGGATATCATGGGGCTGGAAGTGTGCCTGCAACCAGGAATGACACCTCGTTGTGCTGGAGATCCATCTCCACCCTCAGCACTCATGTTTAGTTCATCCCCATGTGCTCACAGCATGGATATCCAAGAGGGTGATGATCCAACACAGGAGTGGGAGGTGCTTTGATTTCTCTTTCTGGGATCATGTTTATTTTCTTGGCACGCTTCAAGAAGTTCTGTGCAGGGGTGTAGAGAATAAGCAGGCTGTCCCCAGGGGTGCCTGGATGCAGGTTTTGGCAGGGGATCAGGGATACAGGGACTGAGTGAGGATGGACTCTGCCCTTCAGCACTGCTGGGCTTTTGTCTGGGATGCTCTGGGGCTCGTGGCCTTGGGGGACCAGGGACACAATTTGATTTACCCAAGTTTTTTGGTCTTGAAATGAATAGTTAAAGGGAAAGTGGGATTTTGAGCAGGGAGAGGTTCTTGGCTGAATTAGAGGGAAGATTTGCAGTCTCAGGCTGGCTGTGGGATCAAGGACTGCATTAGTATTGACCTCAGGTGTGGTTAGCAGCAGAGATTTCCTAACTCAGCACGAGGCTGTGCTCAAATCTAAATCTCACCTAGCACTATGCAGTGATACCACCTGCCTGGTAGGAGTGCTTGGGGTCTTTGATTCTGCAGTGTCTGCTGAAACTCACCCTTCCCCTGAGATGAGGGGTGCTCTGGCTGTGTGACGTGCTGTTCTGGCTGTGAATTGTGCAGCAGGCACCAATGTGGCATCTGAAACCATCCTGTGCAGAACAAATGTTGTACTGAGCAGGATCCCAGCTCCAGTCTTGGGGAGGGAGGCTGGGAAGAAAAAAGCTCCCCTATCCCCTTGCCCTTCTGCTGCAGCTCTGCCCCAGCACAAGACTTGGCCCCGTGTTGGGCTTCAGGCAGAAAGAGCAGGTGATGGTTGTAGTGTCTCACGCTACTTGCAAGAATGAGTTATCCCAGGAAAAATGCAGGTTCTCCCTCTCTGTGGGCTCCTGAAGTGCTTCAGCTTTGATATGCTTCTCCTGCAAGTGAGCAGAGCTGAAGTGAACGTGGAATCTGCACTGTCTTCCCCCAAGGAGTTCTTCCTCTTCAGGCTTCACTTGGTGTCATAATGATCCAATCAATCCCAGGAGGCCCCAAATAATTATTAATTAAGGCAGTGATTGGGTGATTTGGCCGTCATTGCAGCTGTCTTTCACAGGCAGAAAGAAAAGCATGTTCCTTTCTTATTTTTTCCTAAAACCTGACTTTCTGATGGCACGCGGCTGCTCTGCAGAACACAATGTAATAGCAGGGTGAGTCACAGCCAAGGATTTGTATTCAATATCAGTTCGGATTACATTAGCTTTGCCTAATGCCTTAGCAATAAAGTGCCTCTTCATTGTATGGCTGCAATTTATTTCGGCTCCTGGGTTGGTACAGAGCAAACATCCGTCATGCTGCAACACGTGTGCCCTGCGACGGGAGCGAGCGGTGGATGTTGGCTGGTCTCGGAGGTGGTGGGGGATGCAGACTGTGCTGGCTGGTGCTCTGCCTCTCCTCCTGCTCCTGCTCCCGGCAGGAGCTCTGTGCTGGCTGCTGCCACTGCCCAGAACGTGCTGACAGCAGATGGGCTCTGCAACAGGGCTGCTCTTAAAGCCATCGCTTGGAAGCTGGGACAGAGATGTTTGTGGAGGCTGGGAGGCAGAGGGACCCTGGGGATGCACTGGTGGCAAGATCTCTTGTTGTCACAGAATCACAGAAGGGTTTGGGTTGGAAGGGACCTTAAACCTCATCTTCTTCCACCCCCTGCCTTGTGCAGGGACACCTTCCACTAGAACAGGTTGTTCCAAACCCCATCCAGCCTGGCCTTGAACACTTCTAGGGATGGGGCATTATCCATTTGTTGAGCTATAAAACCTGCCCAGGTTTCAAAGAGGAGCCCAGATGAACACAGTGGCCTGTTCCCCTGGCAAGGTGTGGTTCTGGTGTGGGGTACTTCACTCCCAGAGCAGTTCCCTTAATCCCCCCTATAACAAGCTGCTGGTCCTGGAGCAGCATTGCAGCCCTGCACCTCCGTGCTCCCTGCAGTGTGTGGGATGTGGCTGCTGCCTCACAGCACTGAGCAGGGCTTTGGCTGGGGTTTGAAGCCACCTGAGCCCCCCGTGCCCAGCTCGGCCGTGTGGGCAGTGCAGGAGGGCGGCAGATCCCCAGGCTGACGATGTTCAGGTCACGTCCCTGCTGCACACACTGTTTTCCCCCCTCTGCCAGCCTTGCCTCTGGTGCTTTCCCACTGGTGCTCTTCCCCTGTGTGCAAATGCCTTGGCAGAGCAAAAGAGATGCAGAAAAGCAGCAAAGGCTGCCGAGAGCACAGTCCGTGCTCTGTTCTGTGCCGGCTGCAGCTGCTTGGCAAAGGGTTCCTGTGCTGGGCTCTGGCAGCTCAGCGCTGCCGGCACAGCCCAGAGCAAGGGCGAGGGGACAGCCAGGATTGCTTTTTTTAGTGAATTTGCAGAGGTCTGGGAAAATGGAGCGTTTTCCTTTGCTGCCCTTGTGGGACCCAGTGATGATTCACGTGGGCAGCGGTGAGTAAGAGTCTTATCTTTATTTACTTGATGGTTTTGTGGTGCTGCTGTGGAACGCTGAGGAGGAGGAGGAGGAGGAGTTCTGCAAGGACCCTCCTGGAGCGCTTCCAGACTGGCTCTGGTGAGAGGAGGGCTGAGCAAGTCAATAATGATTTATGGACTCTCCCGTGCAAAACAGAGGGCCCCATTCTGCCTCACACAGAGGCTCTGGTTTTGTCAAAGGAGGAGACTGGCCTCTGCCTCACTCAAAGAAGCTGCCAGAGATTTCCCTACTGCTGAAGAAACGCCCCCGCACGTCCTCCTGTGTGATGGTGGGTGTTGCGTGGTCTCATCCTGTTTGTTTGTCACCCAGCCAGGAAGCAGGAGTGATGCTGTGTCTGCACACAATTGCTTGCACAATGCAAGGAGCAAGCCATGAGTAATCCCAGCGAGCTCTCAGTGGTGTCCCCTGACCTGGAAACTGTCCCCATGGGAGATGGACACCCACAGATGTCAAAGCCACCCACCAAACAGGGACTCTGGTGCTGCACTGCTCACCAGGTAGTGACACAAAGATGTGGGAATGAAGGTTGTGACCCCAGGGCTGTGCTGGGAGGGAGAGATGGCCCCGGGATGGGGTCCTTAAGGCCAGCACTGGGTGGGTGATGCCTGTGCAGTACTGACTGCAGTGCTTGTTCCAATGCTATTGCCAGGTCACCTGGTGGTCCCTGGACACTGCTGGTGTCAGTGGTCTGGGACAGAGCTGTCCTGCTCCCATGCTGAGCTGAGCTGCAATGATGCTGCTGCTGACTGGAGACATTGTTAGAGGTGACATCTAATTGCTGAGAACACCTCAGGCTTGCAGCCCTGTGATTGCAAGCATGGCTGGGAGAGTGCCAGCTCCGTGTGCCGCAGCCACCACCAGCGCATGCCCAGCCCAGGATGGGATGCTCCTCACCACCGTGCCAGGTGCCCATGCTGTGCCACCCGCCTGCAGTGCACCAGCAGCACCCTCGGCTTTGCCAACCATCACCTCTGTGTTTCCCAGGAACCAACTGCTCTCCCACCAGCACTCCCTTGACCCTTTTCTGCCCAATAACCCAGAAGTAGCACCGGGGGGCTGGGAGATTGCCTGGGGTCTGGTTGCCAAGCCAGAGCTCTGGGCGTGCGCTGTCGTGTCCCACTTTCCTTGGCCACCCCTCACATGCCATCAGTTTGTGCTGGTGGGATGGCCATGCCAGCAGTGACGGGAGAGCTTCAAGGACCAAGCAGAGCAGGGAGTTCCTCCAGTGCTTCCTGGGCTGCCAGGGATGGGAAGGGGGATCCCTGAGCAGCAGCATTGCCCTAATCTCCCCACAAACCTAGCATTACTCCTACTAAGGAGCTTAAGCCACAGGGCCTGATGTTAAACCTATTAGTGCTGACAGTGGTGCCCAGGAGCTGAGGGCTCAATGCTGGTGCCAGTGCCGAGGGCACTTCTCTGGGATTAAGAAACACCTCAAGCTCTCAGACACGGTTCCCTTCCTGCAAGGTTTGGGTGAAGAGCCCCGTTTGCTGGGACTGCTGGTGTCCCACAGGAGCAGTGAGATCTGGGTTCCTTGGTAAATCAAGTGCCATCCAAGAAAAAATAGATTTTAATCAAATCCAAGGCGATGTTGCGATCTAGAGACAGGAAATATAGGCCATGCTCACAAACTGGCAGGCTGCGTCCCAGAAAACATCAAATGTGAAAATAATTTGGGGTCTGTAGGAAAAAAAGCAGCTCAACGGGTGCTCTTAGGGCTGTGCAGTGGGGGACCTTCCAAGGCTGGAGGGAACAGCCCCAGCACAGCTGTGGGTCAGGTGGGGGGTTAGGGGAGTTGTCATGGTCCTGACATGGTCCTGACATACCTGTGTGACCAAGTGAAATACTCCAGGCAGCTCAGGGATCTGTGGTTAATTAAAGAGCGGTTTGGCAAACAAGAGGCGGTGAATAAAAGAGGTAAGAAAATTCTTTGAGGACTGGAAAAACACCTCTGAGAGGTGAGGGGGGACAGCAGTCCCTGGGGTTTAGCAAAAGGAAGATCCAGAATTGTCTTGAATCCACTGCGCAAAATCCATCCTGACATACAACAGGCACTGAAAGGGCCCTTTAATCCAACAAGGAAAGCACTTCAGAGCTGATGACTGGAAGCTGGAGCCAGACACATTTAAATTAGAACAAAAGACACATTTCTAATAGTGAGGTAATTAACCACTGGAACGAATTATCAAGGGGAAGTGATGCTTTCTCAGTCTCTTGAAGTTTTCAGACTAAGTGAGGATGTTTTTTCCGAGAAGAAGCTTTACTTGAACATAGATGACTGGAGGAATTTACTGCCCATTCTCAAAGGTCAGCCCAGAGCCTGCAGTTCTGCCTTAAAATCAGTGTTTTGATGAAACTGGTGGAAATTTTAAGGCAAAAACCAGGTTCAAGTCATGGCTGTGGAACAGGGAGAAGAGGCATTTCCCTGCATATCCTTATTCCCTAGTGAAGCCAGGACCACTTGTCCTGCCACTGTCCCTGCTTTTGCACTTGCCACCCTCAGGGCAATTAATTTGCTTTTGGTAAATGGTGCCTTTATAAAATTTGGAGTTGGAGAGTGGTCTGGATGTGTCCCTGACGACCTGCTTTGGGTGATAGGGCTACAGCTCTCTGTACAAAACCACCCTGGAAACAGAGGCCTGCCCGAGCTGGGACTCTCCTTGCAGGACACTATACATATATGCATATATATATATATAATATTTATTTATATATATTTATTTATATTTATATATATTATATATATTTGTTTACATTTCTATGGCACACCGACAGTCCTCCAGCAGTTGCACCATTGCAGTGGCCATGCCTGACGTGAGGTTGTTATTGTGTGTTTGGTGTCAGACGGTTTGGCCCTTCCCGTGAGCTGGGGCTGAGCTGAGAAGTCAATCACAGCCACTCCGTAGAGCTCTGGTCCTGTAATTATTCTGTGATTAAATAAAAACGTAATTCCTTCAACACCTCCGCACTTCTGCTTTATTGCAGGAGAGCCCACACAAGGAATTAATGTTTAAATAATGGCTTTCCTCCCCAGGAACAGGCCCTGAAATAATCAGGAATGTATTAATGCTCTGTCCTGTGGATGGAAGGAGCAGCACCTTGCTGTGGGACACTGGGAACCACAAGTGCAGCATCCTCTGGACTTTTCCCGGTGATCTCTGTCTCCATGTCTTCTGGATGCAGCTGAGAGGTCTCTCAGACAGAGCATGTGGGTGCAGCCCCCCAAACCATCTCCCCCAGCTGGCAAAAGGAGCCTTCCTGGGTGCGATTCCAGCTCATGATGCCTTGGAAAGTGCCCGGTAATTTCTGCAATTCAGATGTAAGTTTGATGCCTGGAGAAGTGCAGAGAATTCCAGCTTCTGGCTGCACGGATTTCTAAGCTGCCCATTTTTCCTGTTGGCAGATGCCAGCTGAGATGTCTGTGCCTTGGGAAGAATTGTCTCTCCCTGCAAAGGGAGACACGTTTTCTACCTCTTTATTAAACCGAGCACAATCCTGTGCACCAGCAGAGATGAAGAAAAGCCCCTGATAAGCGGGACTGGCCTTTCCCTGAGTTTCCAGTCTCCTTGGTTACAGTACACCATACAAATGCTTTTTTTGGAGACCAGGCTGTTAAGCAGAGAGTTTGAAACCCAGGTTTGAGAGGTTCCCAAACTCTTGCTGCCTCATTCCATCACACAGGGAGCCTGGGTGCTGGTGATGGTATTGGAAGGATGTTCAGCAGAGGAGGATGTGGGACAGGGGATCATGCTGGTTTTGCAGAGGTGCTGAGCGCTGCCATCAGAGCAGATCCCATGGACTCTGTGCAAGCCCCAAGGCCTAAGCAGCTCCTTTCCCACAGCTTTATCCTGGACAGGAATTTAAGCTAAGCCTAGCAGCAAAAGGAGCCCAAAATTGTCCTGTAACACTTTTCTGAGCCCTCCAGAGCAGTGGGAGGACCCGGACCTGCAAAGCCAAAGTGGTTATCCCTGTTCAGCTGCTGTTAATGCTCATAATGTACCCAAAATCCCTGGGGATTTTGGCCGTGAGCCCCCTCCTTTATTAGCTGTGTTTGTCACGTCTCCTGTGATCTGAGTGCCTTAAACACAAGCGCAGGCTGTTTTCCATGTTGACCTTACACCCATGCTGTGCCCACAGTGCCACATGCTGTGATGCCAGCTCGGTGGTGTCACCCAGGGCACAGCAGTCCCAAGGGATTGCTGCCACCACATCCAACCTGTGACACAATTAGTAATGCAATCCACTGGCTGGTCAGAGCCTCCTGTAGCTATGGTAATGGACTACCATAATTCACAATTAGAATGTCAAATTTAAACCCAGGGCTTGTGCAAAAGGATAAAAATATCTCTTTGCTCGTGGGATCTTGGTATTATTTGCTTTGCTATATTGGAAGCTAAATGCTCTCACTAACATCAAGTGATTGCGTCAAGATTAAACACTTTTTCTGTTTATTCACGTTTCACCCTTTTATAGTTTTATTAAAATGCTGGCTGCACTCTCAATTAAGTGAATTCCTTCTGCAGTTGTAAGCACATTTCATAGGAATAAATAATTTAATTTGCGGGGTGTTTCTGGCTCAAAACCAATGCAAAGATGTTGGAAGGGTACAAAGCTGGGCCCCCTGGGCCTGCTCTGGGGCAGGGGAGGGGGTACTGCCATCTCACTGTGGTTCATCAGGGATCAGGGACCTGAGCACAGAACCCTCCAGGTCCGTACTGGATGTGCCCCCTCACAAACCTGGGCTGCACCACCAGCCCTGCCCACCACCCTCCAAACTGCCCACAGGGGAGAGGGAACTCATGGCAGAGCCCACAGTCCCCTTCACTGCTGCGTTGTCATCGGCCACCCATCTCGGTGGTGCCACTGACACCTTCCACTGAGGAGCCCAAAGCCCTTAGCAAATATTAATTAATTTTCCAAGCTGCACAGCTTGTGCTCCACGAAACTTCACAGTCATCGTTTCACCGAATATCACACAAAAAAAATCTGTCTGTTTTCTGCCATTTCTTAACCTCCAAATGTTGCTTTCTTGGCACTTTCCAGAAAGCACATGTTCACGTTTCCAGGATGGAGTTGTTTCCCTGGATCCCTGCCCACGCTCCCCGTGCTCAGCTGAGCCACCATGTCCCGGTGCAGGCGGGTGGCTGCGAGTCCCAGACCTGTCCAGGGCACCCCAAAAGAAAACCCCTCTGCCCCTCACTGCCACCTCTCCTTGGTGAAGGAGTCCTGGATCACCAGGGCTATTTGTACAGCACTGGGCATGCAAGCACCCAGTGAAATCCCACTATTCCTGGGAAACTCTGGCAAAGCATCCTGTAGGATGGCAGCTGACAAAGGCTGTGCTGTTGGAAAGTAGTTAAAATAGACAGGTACCAAACCTTTGTCTTAAAAACCACAAGGCCTTGAGCTATTTTTAAGACATCAGCAAAAAGTGGTAGCAGAGTGACAGGCGCAGGGTCAGAGCCATCTCCAGGGGGCCCCTTTCCCAAGGCACGGCCATTGTGCCCTGGCCCCTCAGGCCAGAAGATGAAAATATTAATATTCCTTAGGAAGAGCATTTTCAGCAGCACCAGTTTGCCCCACTTTGGGGTTTTTGCTGGAAGTGATGCCTGGGTGGGTTGGAGTTGCAGTGCCAGCCTGGAGTCTGCAGTGGGAATGCAAATGAGCCTCAGACTTAGTGATTTGCTTCTCTTTGGTGTATTCTTTTTCCCTTTAAAACCCTCCCTCTGCCCCAGGTGCCCCAGAGCCAGCACAGTGCTCTGAAAAGGTTCCTATTGTAGGAGCTCCTCTCCCCAGCTGGTTTGCAATGTGCTGCATGAGCACAAAGACCTTTCACTGTAATTAAGCCCTCGCTGTTCTTTCAGGACTTCGATTCAGAGAAATTCATCACTCAGATCAGCAGCTTGACTGGGAATTGAGGAGAAACAACACTTTTCACCCAGAGCCATGGTCAGTGTGTGAGGTTAATGCCCCAGCAGTGTCCTTGCTCCCTCTCCATCACCCAAGTGAGCGCCTGTCTCCTGCTCTAAGTCCTCATGTTATATAAATTATTTAGCACAATACAAATTACTAGGATGGATCACTAGCTGTCCAGCAAAATCCAACTGTGTTGGGTTCATTTTGCAGCAATTTTGCTTAATGACAAGGGTGGCCATGAGTGGGTGTGTGGTAAAAGTGATCTCTTGGATACAGGTGGGAAAGGCCTGCGTGGGCCTGCACTCAAAAATAACAACCAAAAATTAACCATTATAACAGTTCAAGCAAAAGTACATTTAGTCTAAGGAGAAAATGGAATGATGATAATTATAGTGTTTTTTCCCTAATGCACAATGTCATTCGATGACATAGCACACTCCTCTATAAACAGATTAGATAAATATAATACTGAATACATAACATATATAATACAGAACACATAACACATAATACATAATGTAATATATTGTAATATACAATATAATATCTAAATGCTTAAATATATAATATGTATCTAGCATATTATATTTGTATCTAATAGTTTCTTTATGAGATATACAAAATATATAACATTACACACATATAAATTTAATATAGTTGATATAAATAAAATATAATGCATAAAATACATACACTTTTGAGTTGAGAGAGACACCAAAAGTGTCTGGAGTGGAGCCAGCCCTGTCCCTGCTGCTGCAGCAGAGTCTTCTGGGCGGGGGTCATTGAATCCCACCTTTGGCTCCTTGTTTTTGCTCTGCAGCCCTGCCACATCCTCTGCTCACTTGCTACTTGGATCCCAGCTTTTCCAGGACCCAGGAGCTGTGGGGTCAGTGCCAGCCTAAGCTGAGCCCAGCAGAGCCTCAGCCCAGAGACACCAGCTCTTCCTCTGACTCCTTGTCCTGACTTCAAGGAATTTTTCCCCTCAGTGAGCGTGAGGTGATGGCACGTGTGCTTGTGGTGTAGTTAATATTCAGCAGATTATCCGGGGCGTTCTGGGCTCCTCTGGGATTGCCAGGAGCCTCACTGGAGCACAGCACGCGCCTGTCACCGGCACGGCAGGAGAGTGAGGGCTGGCTGGCACTGAGACAGGAATCCCGGTGTGACTTCAGTAAGGATAAAGCTCAGCCTGATAAAACCAAGCCCCAGTTTGACAGATGGCCCTGAATCCACAGTCACTCAGCCCTGAGCTGGGGAGAAAGGCGGGAGCTGGGTAGGGAGCACGTCCTGCCTTCCTCTTGACAGTCCCACACCAGGATGGACACGGCACTGGGCAGCGGGAGGACACCCTGGGCAGGGGTAGGGTCCAGATCCTGGTGGGGACATGGGGTTTGGGGTCATCCTTAGTGGTCTGGCACAGCATGGGGGCACCATCCCTGCTCTCCACCCACACAGGGAGGCGGAGGGTGACCAAGGCTGTACCACTTTGGCAAATCCGGGTAATTTTCACTTTCTACACATTTCTGTCATGCCACACTATGCCATGCCAAAGAATTGGCTCATCTCTTCACAGACCAAATTCTCCATTCCAACCCATTTGAAGGTCACTGTGCTGGGTATGGGCTTGGCTGCTGTCGGAGCTGCTGGGACACGAGCCCACCCACAACAGCAAACAATGAGGAGAGAAGGAGGAGGCTTCCATGGCTGCTGAGCTGCCTGCAGGAAGACTAATTTCAATTATAACCCCCTTTTGGAAGGGACACATTTAAGCGGCAGAGAGGCTCCGTGCATGGCAGCAACTGGGAATTAACTCCCTGCATCCAACTGCCGTGAAATTGAATCCTGTCAGTGCAGGCGGGAGCTGAACCCTGTGCAGGCTGGGGGGGTCCCTCGCCCCCATCCTGCTGCTGGAGCCACCAGCCTGCAGGAGAGCCCCAGCTGCTCTGCCAGGTGAGGATGGGCAACACTTAGTGTTTCCCATCCCACTGAGCAGAGTTAGGAGCCAAAGCTGAGCATTCACAGATACAGGCACTGGGAAAAACAGCTTATTTGTTAGAAAAGAGGCTTACAGATCCAGCTAATAACCTTGGAAGTGTAATGAATGGAGATTCCTGACTGCCCTGAGAGCACTAGAGGGGATCACAGAGCATCTCAGGCACACAGTGGAATTCTTGGTGTGTCCTGTGCAGGAACGGCAGTGAGACTGATGATCCTTGTGGGTCTTTCCAACTCAGGATATTCTATGACTCCCCGACGTGCAGCTCCTGCAAAGGTGTTATGTTCAGGGATGGGGAGCCTGGGAGGTCTCCAGCACTGGTACTCCCCACAGCAGGGACCAGGCATTGCACCTGAGCCTGCCCAGCTCGCCTGCGCTGCCGCTGAATGCTCCATCAGTGACGGATGTGACGCGCCAAAGGAAGCTCTGCCAGCAGGAAAGCAGCTGACCCCGGCTCCATAAGCACTGCAGGACAGCTCTGGACAGACACTTTCAATCCTGAGTGATGAGCATCGTGCAGAGAAGGAGCTCTTACAGAGATTGCTCCTCTGAGGAAGGCTCTCCGCAGGCACATCCATTGGAAGAAAAGAGCACACTTCAATTACGCTGATTAGAAACTTGGCAGTCTTGTTGCTCAGGGCTTTTCCATCTGACGTGGAGACATTTCTCTTTGCCAGGGTCTGCCTTCCTCAGGGAGGGACGGCGTTGCCGGCTGCTGTGGGCACAGGGGTGCAGGGGTGTTATCCTCACATTCCTGGCTAATCCCAGCTCTGAGGTGCACTCACGTGAAGGATTCTGGCTGGCAGGCTCTGGGCCAGCCCTACTCCAAGGGTCACATGCAGTCTCCACACTTCCCTCCCTGTGGGCTCCATCCCTCACAGGAGCAAAGGGCAAAGCTCTTGTGCTGAAAGGCAGCGAATGTGGCTAAAACACAGGGACAAAGGGAATGACTCCTGTCCTCCCACTCCAGGTTATAAACCCCCGTGGTGCTGCACTCGGCTGACTCAGCCATCAGTTTTGTGTCTCCTGAACATTCTGGGGGGAGCAGGGAACAGGATCTCTGACCCCCATGCCATGCACGCTCCGTATTTACCATCGGCCGGCGCTGATGGATGGCTCGGTCTTGCCATCCGTGAGCTTTGCTCTCTGGCTGCTCCAAGGGCAAACAATTCTCTGGACTCAGCCTGAAACACTCCAGGCCAAGCATCGTTTTGTCCGGGTTTGTCATTAAAGGATGTGCACAGCCATTCCAAGTGACAGAGCAATTTCCTTTGTGTCCTGCAAAGCAAAAGGAAAAGAAAAAAGTCAGCGTATTACACAGAAATCTGCTTTTCTTCTGCAAGCTGAAGTAGGAACAGCTTAATTTCCAGCAAACCCGCTGCCGTATTAATTCCAAATCAAAGGCTTGGTGTCAAAGGAATCATTTTGCTACAGCCACAAATCATGAGCAATTTATGTTGTGTTTTGAGATTAGATTATAAATGAGTTGCAAACTGACTCCTCATCCAGAAGGAGTTGTAGGTTGGATTTCAGAGGCCAAAGGTGGTACGATGCTCCTGGCAGTGGGTGTCCTTCAGGGTGTTCCTCCTCCAGGTGCCACTGGTGTCCCTCCCCTCAGGTGCCACCAGCTGGCTCTGGGTGAGCTGGGGATCCCATTACCTTGTGTTGCAGAGCTGTTTTGCTGTAGGAGGAAGCCGTGCTCCAATGCTCTTCCTGATAGCCCATCTGCCTTCACTCCTGATCCATGTCCTGCTTGGCATCGTACTGCCCCATATCCCATATTTTACGTCTATCTCATTACACAGACACTCTCTGCCTCCCTGTTCCCCCCATGCCAAAGGAGCAGCCTGTCCAGGCCACAGCATCCTGACATTCCCACCTCACTGAAATTTTTTCTGCATCAGGCTGCACCCCCCTCCATGTGGGCAGCAGGTCCAATTCTGCCCCTCTGCTCTGCTCAGGTGAGACCCTCCTGCAGTGCTGCTTCCAGCTCTGTGATCCCCATCACAGGAAGGATAGGGAGCTGCTGGAGTGAGTCCAGAGTAGGCGACAGAGATGCTCCAAAGGCTGGAGCCCCTCTGCTCTGGAGACAGGCTGGGAGAGCTGGAGATGTTCAACCTGGAGAAGAGAAGGCTCCAGGGAGACCTTAGAGCCCCTTCCAGTGGCTAAAAGGGCTCCAAGGAAGCTGGAGAGGGACTTTGTACAAGGGTCTGGGTGACAGGACAAGGGACAATGGTTTCCCACTGATAAAGGACAGGGTTAGATGAGATATTGGGAAGAAATTCTTCCCCATGAGGGTGATGAGGCCCTGACAGGGGTTGTCCAGAGAAGCTGTGGCTGCCTCATCCCTGGAAGTGTTCCAGGCCAGGTTGGATGGGGCTTGGAGTAACCTGGGCTACAGAAAGGTTTCCCAACCCATAGCAGGGGGTGGAACAAGATGATCTTTAAGCTTTCTTTCCAACCCAAACCATTCCAAGAATCTATGGTTCTATGAAATCCCTCTGGAGAGCAAGATTCACTTGCCTTTTGGTTCCAGAAATAGCAGAATCATTAGAAAGACCGATTTTAAACTAATTAGAGGTAATTTCTTCATTTGCTGCCTTCTTGCATGAGTCACACATAGCAAGAGGGACACCTGGAAGCACAGGGAATGTCACTCTGAGCGGAGCTGCCCCCCTCCAGGCTGCCCGCCCTGCGGAGCCGCTGGGACAGAGGGATTGCCGGGAATTGCTGACGGGCGGCCGAGCAAAGTGCTGATGTGAGCCCTCAGCCCCAGGCTCCGCATCCATCGCTGACAAGGGAAATGCTGCTTGCTGCAAGGCTTCGCTTTAAATTAGACACGAATGTGAGGAACCCGAGAGGAAAAACAAAATGCTGAATAGTGACCAATTGGCCTTTCAAGCCCCCGCTGCCCGTGGCCACCTCGGAGGGGCCAGCGAGGTTGTGCAAACTGGTGCAAATTTCACAATCTAGCAGATGACTTAGAAATCCCTGATGGAAAGGAGAAGTTTGCACGTGGACCTGTATCATTTTGCCCCAAACCTGTGACCAGTGAGTAAATTTGGATCTCTTCTAGGCTGAGGCTGAGATATGAGCTTTTCACACATGCAGAGAGACGGGCTTGGCTCTGCACCACCTCCACAGACCCGCTCCCACTGCAGGGAAAGGAATGACAAGAAGTGACCTGTGTGTCAAAGAAGCAAATATTTTATTGTGTAAAAACCAAGCAGACATCAAATAGAGCCTCACACTGCCCCACCCACTGCAGTGCTGCCTCATGTGTCACTGGGATGTGCCCAGATGTCACAAACAGGCAGGAACCATGGAAGCTCATATGGATCCATCTTCAAATACCAAAGGAATTATAAAAGCTTCAGAGCTCCCCTTTTACTGGTGGCACACCAAGACTGAACAGTATGACCCTTGGCCATTGGGATGATTTTTGAGTAGTGCTGTGTGGAATGAGACACCTGAGCTGCACCTCTGGGTTAAAAAGACGGGGTTTGGTGTTCCTCCAGCTCTTCTCAGTGTGGCCTTTCCCTGGCCATGGCACGTCCTCAGCATCTGTGGCAGCCACTGGGTTTTAATGAAAGCACCAACTCCTGAGTTGAACAACTGCAGGAGAACAGGAAAGTCTCTTGTCCCCACGGCTGGCCCTGAGCAAAGCTGAGGCGCTGGGAAACGGGGCAGGAGCATAAGGAAACCACAGTATGTCCAAAACCAAAAAAGTTCGTAAAACCATCCCATGACTTTCAGGGAGCCCTTTGCAGTCACTGCTCACATGAGGTGTATCCTACCAGGAGCAGGGAAGCCATCTGCCCGACGTGGCTCATCGTCGCTGCGGCTTTGGGGTTCGGCTGCTGCGCTTTATCAAAACAAATTCTGGAGAAAGTGGGACGTTGCATTATGCAAATCAGCTTCCTGGAAAGAAATGTTTTATTAACACACGCTCTCTTCGTGTGTTGGCTTAGTCAATTTGGTCACAGCTTGACATCCAATAAGTTAGTCTAAAGGCAATGGTTTTACAAAATGTTTTTCTAATCTATTTTAAACACTTAATTACAGTTGTGGCGCATTCATTAGGGACTTCACTTTCAAACCTGGATTGCAGCAATAAATCCTAATTCTCCAAGTGTCAGCTGCAATAGAGAAATGGCATCCAAGTGGGTGTCAGAGGCTGTTGATAACTGGGGGAAAGTATGTCTGCACCAGGCATGAGCCCGGTCCTCTGGAGAGGGAACCTGCAGCATCCAGACCAACCTGATTTCTAATTATCCAAACAAGGTTGGGTCCCAGAGAAGTGAGGGCTTGTGGGGCTTGTGGGGGTGTGTCTGGGTGGTGTGGGAGCTGGGGGATGCTAATTTTGGAAAACCCCTGTGGATTCAGGGGTGGTGTTGTGGCCAGCTCTTGAGGCTGTCTCTGGCTCTGGCAGTATCCCCATTGCCCTCCCCCTTGCACCTCTGAAGGTGCCAAAGAGTGGGCAAGGGGTGGCCAGTCCCAGTGCCACACACCCCATGGGACATCCTGGCAGCGAGGCTGAAGCCTCCCATGGCCTGGGATGCTTTGATATGCTGGGAGCAGCATTGGGACCCTGTGTCCACGCACTCTCCCACATTGGTGCAGACACTGAGGAGGGGCAGCAGCTCGGGGCCAACAGCCCAAACCTGTCCCCGCTGCCCTGAGCTAGTGCCAGGCAGTGGCTCAGCACAGTTACCTTAGTCTTTACCCAGGTACTTCTTCATGATGCTGCTGACATCATCTTCCTTTCCTTCAGCCTCGGCGCGGTGGCTCGTCCCGCTGCCCTGGGTGATGTCTTTACCACTGGATCCCTCCCCATCCCCTCTCTGGGGCTGCGGCCGACGTTTGATGCTGTCGGCACTCCGGGAGGAGAGGAGGGAACCAGAGGATGAGGAGGAGTCAGAGGGATCTCCAGGGTCTTCCCGAGGGGCCGGGCTGCGTTTGGCTGTGCCCTTGGTCTCAGAGGACTCCAAACTTCCCGCTATGGCCTCATCCTCGAAGCGGACGGTGAGGGGCCGGTGGCCGTCCCTTCTGTCCCTCCTGGACTTGGCCAGGCTGCTCGTGGAGCGGGATTTGCGAATGGCCGGGAGGAAGTCGTCAAAGTCGACCTTGGTTCTCCTCTCGTAGTTGAGGGTGGGTATTCGCCAGCTGAAGGGGTCGCTCCCCTTCCCCTCTCCCAGCCCGTCACTGGACAATGAGCTCAGAACTCCCCCAGAGCCCCTTTCCAACTCCACATCCTCCAGCGACGGCTCCAGGCAGCTCCTCCAGGAGCTCGGCCGCAGCGTGCCCGGCCCCTCCATCCCGGCAGCTGGAGAGCTCGGCCGGCGGCCGGAGCTGTCCAGGGATTGCAGAAGGGAGTCGTAGGAGCCGAACTTGGATGCCCTTTTCAGAGCTGGGGAGCGTGAGGGCTCGGCCGGCTCCGAGGCCATGCTCCGCAGGCTGGAGGAGCGCGGGAGGCTGGCGCTTGCTCCTTCACCTTCCCCTGCCTGATTCCCGTCTAGCTTGCCCAGGGCATCCTCCGCCGCTGGGACAGCCCTGCAGCGCCGCAGGGCCGCGGCGCCGGTGGTGCGGTAAATGGGCAGAGGAGAGGTTTCCCCCAGGGCCGGGTGCCCCGGCTCCCGCTCCGCTCCCCGCTGCCGCCGCAGCTCCTCCACATACTCGGAGAGAGCTGCCGACGAGCTGGGCACCGGCCCCGATGCCACGGAGAGCCTCCTCCTCCTGGGTGCCGTCGGAGAGAGCGCGCTGGGGAACCTTCCGTCCGGGGCAGGGGAGCTCCCCCGTTGCAGCACCGACGGGGACGTCTCTCCTATCCTATCCACAGACTTTTTCGCGCTTTCCTGCTCCTCGTCATCTGCTGCAGGTTTTCCATATTCCCGTCTTCTAGCCCCGAGCAGGGGACTTGCCATCCTCCCCGGATCCGCAGCATCGCTGGGCCTGGCAGTGCTCCAGGAAGACACAGGAAGGCTCAGCACTGGGTCCTTGGCGTCTCTGCTCACCCTAAACAACAAAAATTGGTGTTAGTTTAGTCAGTGGGATTCCCAGTGACTGGAATGTCATTCAGCAAGGACAAGGCTGAGCAGCAAAAAGCCAGTATTGGCATGGGAGTCTCAGAATAAACTCACTGCTGCATCCAGCATTGGGCAGCGCTCAAGGATTTTATCTTAAATAACTCCAGGTCAGCCAGCCTGGATAATCCCCGGTGTAGAGTGTGTGGTGTGCTTGGCTTCAGCTCTGCCAAGCCAACACTTACCTCCAAATATCCTTTTTCTTGACAGATTATAGCAATATGTAGGATTTATTTTATTTCTGTCAAAGCCAAAGATTATTCACTAAAATTTTATGAAACGAGCTTGTGGTGCACCCCAGACGCATCTTAATGTTATTGTGGGGCATGTTTCACCCAGGCTGCTGCTCAAGGAGTTCTGAACTGCAAGAGCCCAGTAACACCCAGGCAGGGGCTGCACATCAAGCGAGGGGTGATGGCCAAACATGATGTGTGGGGCTGGGACCTCACCCTGAGACGAGGGCTGGACCTCAACCTGTGACAAGGGGTGAGACCTCAACCTGAGACAAGGGTTGAGACCTCACCCCAAGACAAGGGCTGATAAAGGAACCACGTGAGATCCACCTCCATTCACCCCTGAGGAGCCACACTGGTCACCCCACTTGAGTTTCTCTGTAGCCTGTCCCTGTCCTCATGCAGCTGATGCACAGAGATGGGGAGGTTCTGCAGTCACCCATGGGCTGGGGGTCACTGGTGACACTAAGCCCCTGACGGGACAATTTATGACACTCTCCAAGCACCTACATTTGTTTGCTGGCAACTGCCAGCACCGCAGTGCCGTGTCCCCACACTCAGGTACCCCAGCATTGCTCAGTCAAGGGGAACCCAGGACTGGCCTGAGTGGGAAGTCTGCTGGGATGTGAATTTGAGAAAAAAAGGAGGAGGGAAAAAGAGAGAAAAGGCAAAGTAAGGTAGTAGAACCCAAATAACAAACCCAGCTCTGGGAGACCAGCAGCCTCCGAGGTGCGGGAGCAGCGGTCAAGTTGTACATTGCTGGTAATGAAGCATCCTGCCCCGGGAATGTTGGTGTTGCCATGGGAATGGGGGGAGAGCGAATAATCTAGGCAGTGCGTGGGATGCACTCGGACTAGGCTCTGCTGACCCATGAAATAATTTACATTCCAACATGGGTTGAAGACAAACTCCATGGCTGGGAAACGTGTGATGGCAGAAGGGAAGGGGGAATGGAGCAGCTCTAGGTTCCTGGTGCCCACCGAGGTGCCCACCTGCCTCGGCACCCACCACCATTCCCTGCTCATTAAACCCGCCCAAACCATTTGATTATTAAACACAAAATGGATTAACCAGGGATTTAATCCCCCTGAATCCCTGCACCTTCCGGGGCCACCCCGCACCACTGATGAATAGTTTGAGACATTTCGAAAATGCGGGTATTTGGGATCCTAAATTGCATCGCAGTTAAATAGCTGGTATAATCCTTCCATGAGAAATTGTACAAAAATTGCTCCAATCACTCTGCACGTTTCCAAATAATACTGTAACCTGTGTGCTGCATGAGCAGTTTTCGTAATTTAAACGCCAGTATAAGTGTTTTTATTTGGGTTTTAAGGCTGAGATAAAAGAGAGAAGCGCTAATGCGCTGTGAACATGGACAGTTACACATCACTATTTATTGTCCTGTTCAGCATGATGGACAGTTACTATTTTTATGAAAATCTTTAGGGCCTGAAATGGAGTGAAAGCTGCCGAGGTGGGACTGTTTCAGCTTCCACATCTGGCATGAGCCTGGCTGCCAAGGCCCCACGGTCCAAGGAGGGGTAGAATGGGATGGGGTTCAAGGTCCCTTTGAACCCAAATCATTCTGTGATTCATTTCTTTAGCCCTGATGGCTACCAAAAAACATCATGCCAAAATCATGCCTAGTCATCCTCATCCTCCTCACAAAGCAGGGCACAAGAGCAAAACAATCCTATCCCATTTTGTGGCATCCTCTGCTCATCCATAAAATCCCTGGTGAATGGCAGATGTGCCAGCAATAATTCCCAGGGCTCGGAATGACTCTGGGGAGACCTGGGAAGTCCCGGAGGAGGGTGATGCTGCAGGACAATGAGACTGCTCCAGCCCTGAGCAGAGCCCTGCTCCTCCATCATCCTCAGGGAAGATGATTTTTCCAGGCAAAGGCAAAATCAGGGCCGGATGCCGAACTCAGGAGGCGCCTGTAAGCCAACCAAGCTCTGCAATACACCATTCACACCAAAGCAAATGACATACAACAATAATTAGCAACGATTACAGAGCAATTAACATGATTACAATTATGTTAGTTGAAATAATTTATACAATAAAATCCACACATGCTTTGCAACACATGACCAGGGCTGAAAGCGTGGCTCAGCTGCTTTTCCTAGGAGTTCATAAATAAAGCCAAGACAACTCCATTTCAAGAGGGAAGAGCCACTGGCCTAATTTCTGTCAGAAAAGGATTTTCTTGTCACACCATCATCTACAGAAGAGCTCCCACTTTCCCATGTAATGATTTGCTTTTGACACAATCGTGCTTAAAAATAAATGTGTCGGATCCCCAGCAGCCTTGGGACCAGGATTCCTGGTTCTGTGAACTAAAGCAGGACAGGAAGAGATGCCAGGGTTATGTCAGGGTGATGCTGGGGTGATGCCAGGGCTGTGGATGCCACAGTGCCATGGGTGGAGAAGCAGAGACCTGGGCTGTGGATTCACTCTCTGCCTGCATCTCCGGATAACCCCACTATCGCAGCACAACCCTGACTTGCCTGGAAAGGGGCAGAATAAATACATAAAGATTTAAATTGGCTTTTTAATAATAAAAAAATTATATTATTCCAACCCTGCACCGTGTCAAATTTATGGAGGCTTAGGTCTGCTGGTCAGCATTCTGTACAAGCATTTAAAAAGCAGAGAATTAAAGGTTCTGTTAATCAAAGTTCTCCTTCCTGTAACCACATGGGCGGTAGCAGCCTCCACACTCTCCTCTGGCTCTTGGCAGCTGTTTGTTCAGCAAACACCCCAGATGTAGTGCTGAGCAGCCAACGAGAGCAAGACTCATTTTTCATTACTGGGTGCTTGTGTAAGACAAAGGAATCTTAATAAGGAAGAGCTCATTTCCCTGATCTCATTTTTATTACCTTACCAGTCTCGTCCTCTGTTTGTTTGCACTTCATACACCCTCGCTCCTATTTCCATCTTAGATTAGCTGAAGACAAACACAGCCCCCACACCAGGATTTGCAATGTGCCCCTTCACGACCCCCAGCACGGAGGATGATGGTCACACTGTGACCAGGGTTGAGGACAATTTTCCTTTCACAATGGCCATAGGCAGCCCAGCCTACCACAGAATCCCAGAATCATTCAGGTTGGAAAAGACCTCCCAAGATCATCATTCTGTGATCTCCCTGCAGGTCCTTGCCCTGCCCAAATGCTCTTAAACTCTGCCTTGTACCGCTCCAAACTGCTCCAACTCACCCAAGGTGTTTCCTGCAGGGGGGACTTGCTCTTCAGAACATTGATTCTGACAATAGTGATTCCCCTGTACAAGGCCTGTGGGTGCCGCGGGGACAGATCTCGCCAGAATCAGAGCAGGGAGATTAATACTAACAAAATTGCACTCTGCAATCCTGACCAAACTCTGTCAGCTTGGAGAATCGACCTACGGACCTGAACATGAGCAGGGAGCAGGTGGGAGCTGCAGTGAGCTGTGCCCAGCCTCAGCCTGGCACCTGCCCTGGTTATGGGGGCAAAAACTGGGAAAACAGTGATGCATGTCCCAGTACACCACCCCTGGGAAAGCAGTGCATCAGAGAGACCCCGAGCCAGGGGCTGCAGGCAGGAGTAGCTCCAACCTGCAGGCAGGGGCACTACAGGGGCTGCAAAGGGGGGCACTGCCAGCCCTGCCCGCCCTGAATTCATATGGTCGGTACCTTTCCCACCTTCCCTACAGGGGGGTGATACTCTCAGGGATAATGCTTTCTGGATCCATACAAGCCCTGCTCTGCTCCCTGCCCCAGGGTTCAAAGCTCCATCCCTGCTCCACCTCTCCCCTCCCAAGCCTCCAAGTGGATAACACCCTCCTCCATCCCCTCCATCTCCCTCCATGACACAACCCCCAGACCCTGATTTACGTGGCCTTTCAAAACTCAACTTGTGCAATTGCTTCACACGTGAACCAAAAAGAACCAGTTTCTCTGGGACTCGGTGGTGCTGGGGATGGCTGTAAAATGGGTTTTGTGTGTGGGTAGGGGTGTTCCTCTGATGGGCACCAATTCAGGCTGGGCACGTGAGCACCTACTGAGCCCAGGCACCCCGAGGTGTCTCCCCTGGAGCCAAGTGGAGGCAGTTGGGCTGTGTGAGTGCTTGGGCCCCTCTCCAGCTCCCTCACAGCCTATGAGCATCACCATCAAAAATTAACATATCTGATATTAGAACTGTAGAAACGCATCCCACTTCCTCAGCCAGGAACGGCGAGCATATGGCATACAAATCCTCAAATAGGCTGCATCGCCTCTTTAAATTTTCTCCAGAGAATACATCAAGGGATGTTATACTGCTTGAAGCATGTTTTTGATGTAGTGACTTTCATCTGGTGTTTCACTGATCCTGGCGTGGCAGTGACTGCCTTCCTTGATTTGGTGTTTTGACCTCAAACTCCACAGGTCCCGCCACAACCCCAAGCTCTGGTTCTGCACGTCCTGAAGGAGCCCAGTGAAAGTGCATCTGCAACATCCCCCGTTCACACGGGTCCCTTACCTCAGGCTCTGGGTGCTGCGGCTGCCAATGGACTGTGCCGAAATGCTCCCGGCCACGCTGGTACCTGCCAGGGATGTCCAGCCCGTGGATGAACTTGGCCAGGACTTGACGCTCTCTGCAGGCTCCAGACCAAGTGTGGAGCCAATGCTAGAGCAGGCATCCCTGTGGAGAGAGGAGAGACCCCATTAGAGCCACAGGCACAGGTGGGAAGGCACCAGCTCAGAGGAGTGAGAGCATCCCACTGGGATAAGAGACAGAGCTCAAAGGGAAAGGGAGCGGGTCAATGGGCATGGGGCACACATCAGATATCTGGATGTCACTGTGACCCCTGCTCATGCAGGCTGCAACAGCCAGTGGTCTGTAACCCATCCTTGCAGCAGTCAGTAATCCATAACCCATGGCAGAAGCAGGCACAGGCTCCTGCCTGTCAGCAGCAGCTCCCCAGGTTCACTCACGTCTCTCTCCTGGAGCACAGCGACTCCCGCGCTGTCTGAACACTGCAAGGGACAACAGGAGAACAATGGCTCAGGGGGCCTCCCCAAAGCCACCACACAAGGCTGAGAAGGGGAAAAAACTGACTGAATCAGAACTTGCTGCTCTGGCAGTTGGTATGATCAGAGCAGAGGTTTGCATGAGCCAGCAAACACCCCCAAAACAGCCAGAGCAGCGGTGCCACAGAGACCAGGGCATGGCCAGAACGGCTGGAGAGCCCTCACTGCTCCCTGCATGGGTCGGCCCTGGCTGAGCCAGGACCCCAGGGCAAAGGGCAGAGGGCAGAACACTCCAACACATAACAAACACACGGCTCCTCCTGCAGCAGCTGCCATTCCCACCGGGAAGCATTTCTCACCTCTGGCTGGTGCATTGGCTGCATTGGAAATCACTTTTCTTTTGAGAAGGAGCAAGTGTCTGAGCTCACGGTTTCTATCTCACCCTTCCCTGGTTTAATCACTACACAGAGCAAATCTCCCTTCACGGCGTGCTGACAAGCACACCTCTGCTCTTTATTTTTTTAAACTCATTTGTCTGTTTTGTCTCCATTTGTCACAATGCTTCTTTAGACATGTAGCAGAGGGGAAAATTGGAGGGCTGTAGAAATAACACCTGAAAAATGCACTGGAATTTTTTCCTCATTTTTTTGCTAGTGAAATCTTCTACCCAATCACCCAGTTCCATTGGCTCCTCTAGCTCTTGCAGCTCATAAAAGTAGGATTTTCACTCGATGAACCCAGCACTGGGGCACCCATTACTGCATGGTACACTTCCAGGAATGGGACCCACACTGCAAATGGGGCTTTTCCCACCCTTTTTGCTCAGTTTAAGCTGGGCCACACAGATTGATTTCAATGGTGAAACCTTTTCATTAAACCTTTCATTAACACCAAGTCCTTTGTTCATACACGTGTGCTGCTGCAGCAAAAGCACATGAGGACAACGACATGCAGTTACAGCCGCCCTGGCATTGCCCAGCACAGCATCCTTCCCCACCACACAGGAGCTGAGCCTGCTCCTCTGCAGCCCCCACAGCCCTCCCACAAGCCCTCATTCCTCACCTCTCAGCATCGCTGTCATCGCTGGACCGCAGCTCCTCCAGGGCCACCTGCAGGTCTGCGATGCGCCGGATGGAGGTGCCCAGATCAGCCTGCAGCACCTGCCGCACCTCTGCCAGCTCTGCCAGCTGCTGCTCCTGCACGGGTGGCAGTGGGTTAGTGCCTGCTCCCCGACACGGCACCCAAAACCACGAGCAGGGAGTCTGCTAAAGCTCCCCCCACCCAGTGATCCCTGTGCCTGCCAGGGTTTGTCACCCACACTGCGCCCCGCAGCACCTGCAATGGCTTGTGGAACATAAATTTCATCTCCTTGCAGTGCCTAAATGCGTTCCAAGAGAGCTGGAAAGGGGTTTTGGACAAGGGGTTAGAGTGACAAGACAAGGGGAAATGGCTTCACACTGACAGAAGGCAGCGTTAGATGGGATATTGGGAAGAAATTGTTCCCTGTGAGGGTGGTGAGGCCCCGGCACAGGTTGCCCAGAGAAGCTGTGGCTGCCCATCCCTGGAAGTGTTCAAGGTCAGGTTGGACAGGGCTTGGAGCAACCTGTCTAGTGGAAGGTGTCCCTGCCCGTGTCAGGGGGTGGAACAAGATGATCTTTAAGGTCCCTTCCAATCCAAACCATTCCAGGATTCTACAATCTTACACAACCCACGTGGCTTCTTGGTCCCAGCATCGCCCACAGCTGGGAGGCCTTGCAGCACACCAAGGATGCCAACTTGGCACTGCACCCCTATGTTCATCACATTCCAACTTCTTCCAGCCAGGAAAGGTCTCTTCCTACTGTTTCTAAGCCATCACAGGGCAGAGGGAGGGGGCGAGGGAGTTCGAGCCACAAATCCACAATGATTGAAGCTGCCAGCTGTGAAATCGCCATCGCGGCAGTGACAAGGTGAGGGATGATTTGCAGCAAGGCTGAGACAGGCCCGGGCGCAGGAGCCGGCACACTGTCACACCAAATAATGGCAGTCCTGGAATCACTGGACGCACAGGCCCGAGGGGAAGAGCATCTCAGTTCATCAAAACATGCAAGGAAATAGCCCAGTTTGGGTCTCACAGCATCACAGTGGCTTCTGGAGATGCACCAGTATTGGTGAAAACCTGAATGTTTCTGAGAAATGCTTTCTGAAACTGCATGCTTCTGAGCCCTCTGCTTCCCTCCCGGCTCAGGCAGAAAGTGGAAAGGACTCGTTTCATCAAGGGAACTGCTCCAAACGGCATAGGATGGCCCAGGCAGTGGGGATGCTCCCACACCAAGGCTGACCTCAGGGGCTCAGGATGGGGCATGCAGTGAAACACCAACCCCCAAGAGGAGAAAAGCCCAAGGGGACAGAGCCTCAGGCTCCAGGTGCCTATGTGACTGTGCTCAGCTATTTGGGACTGCAGGATAAGGCAGTGAAATAACCACCAGATAAAGAGCTCAGCCCTTCCACAGGCTGATAAGAGCCTCTGTTAAACCTGCTCTTTGGCTTCAGGATATGGTGCAAATTAAATATAGTTCAGTGGCTGCATTTAATTCCTCTCTTCCGTTCTTCTCTTATTAACCTGACAGAGATGGGCAGGGAGGCAGCCGGACACACAGCAGCACCCCTCCCCCAGCACCCCAACCCTGCTTTCCCCAGCCACTGACAAACAAAATCCCCCAGGGATGGTTGTGGGAGCAGCAAACAGTGTGTCCTGGTGGCTGGTGGGGTACCCCCCGACCTCGCTACCTTCTGCATGACAGCCATGGGAGAAAAGGGACCTCCACGGGGCTGATGCTGCTGAGCTGGGGCTCCAACCTGGTTCCCCCCAGGGATGTCCTTGGGCATCCACAGTCTGTGGCACCCACACTGGTGGCCTTGGGAGGGGGATGTGGGGTGATACTGGGGACTGTGGATAACCCTGGGGTGCCCTCCCCACAGGCCACATGAGTGGCAATTTGAATGTGAGCCTGAAAATAAAATACTTGTTTATCAATAAGATCACACACTGCTCAACGCCACATCCCACTTGGCCCAAATCTCATCCACAGAGGCACTTTATGTTATCCTCTGTACCCTAAAATGTGTCAAGGAAAGGAATAATTATGTCAATATAATTGTATTTCAAATGCAAAATACCATCTTCATAACACAAACTGACAAAGCTGGTCCCAACATCAGGCCCCTGGCACTCAGGGAGCTGTTAGACACCTTTGACACACGCTGTTTCAATCTAAATGTAAATCCAAGAAGCATTTCCCTCTTCCTGCAGTTCCTGGGCTGAGCACTGACTTCGTCATGCAGGATGAGTTGCAGGGCAGTGCTGGCTGTTTGTTTCCTCTGAGCAGGAAATGGGGGCAAATAAAGGAGGAAATACATTCATTGAGAAAACTCATAATATTGAGCAAGTAGAGCTGCAGCTTGACTGGGGGCCTGCAAGGAGCATCCTCTGCTGTCAAATCCCTGTTGGCAACAGTAACTCTGACTCCTTCCACCAAACCAGTCAGTCATGAACAGCAGGAGTGACCTGACCAGCTCAGAACCCCCGGCTGATGCATATTTTATAGCCAATAAATAAAATATGTGTTCTGCCTGGTTCCGAATACATTTCCAAACCAGATCCTCCCATTCACAATTGGTGGACAGGTCGCCCCAGAGCACAGGACTCCTGAACCCCAGCGGCACCGTCCCACTGGCACGTCAGAAGCCGATATTTTAGAAGGCTGAGGTTGATTCCTACTGACAGGGGGCCTGGGTTAAAGGCTCTCTCAAGACAAGGGACACAGAAGTTTGCTCGGCCTTGGTCAGCACACAGCAAACCCACACAGAGCTGCTGCTCACAGTCGGACTCGTGACCCCGCCCGCAGGCTCACAGGAGGAGGCTGCTGCACGTCCCTGATGGAAGGACTGTGACAACATGAGCTAAACTGCAAAAATCATTAACTCCTGCTGTGAGTGACACAGTCAAGTGCTCAGCAGCAGGTCTGGCCTGCTGGATGCCTTTCCCTGTGGTTCATACGGACCCTCTGCACCCACCCTGGTCAAAGCCCTTGCAGCTCCCTGACCTCTCCCAGCACCACCTGCTCTCACTGCAGGGACAGTGGGAAAGGAAGAGATTTGCTGTAAAGGGGAAATATCACTGACACTTTGTGGAAATCCAAACAGGAGAAAGCCAAGGAACACAGCCCCTGGCACCCCAACACTGTGACACCCCGCCCCTGGCACGGCTCAGCAGCAGGGCTGTCACCAAACCCAGAGCCACAGCAGGAGAGGTCAAGGCAAGAGCAGGCTCTGCACCAGCAAGGACAGTCAGCAAGGACAGGAGGAGATGTGGATGGGCTGCAGTCCTGCCCTGCCCCTGCACAGCTGGCAGGTGAGACCCTTCTTTCCACCACCTCCCTGAATATCATTGCAGCTTCCTCCTGCCATTTGCAATTCAACTTTTCCAACAGCCAGGAGGAGATGCTCAAGCCCTCTGCAGCCAGGGCAGCACAAGGGGCACTGACTGGCAGCTCAACAGGACACAGGGAGAGGGGGGACATCTCAGTCAGCAGCTCCCTCCCCTTCCCCCACCTCTCCACATCCCAGCTTTGCTTTCATTGCTTCTCTGGAAAAGGATTTCTACACCCTGTTTTTCTTAAGAGGTTTTTTTCCAACTAATTTTGTCGCAGAAGCATTTGAAGAGAAGTTAAAAGCAAATAACCAAAATCAGCAGGGAAATGATTTGTGGGATTCTAAAGGATGCCCAGGCCAGCACCACAGAGCATCCAGGGCCGCGTCCTTGTCACCACCTTGTGTTTTTGCTTGTGGTTCTGCTGTGACAACACAACCCTTGCACGCTCCCATCGACCTCAAGTGAAGTGTAATCTAATTAGTCCAATTTGGATCACTTTTCTTTAAATAATTTAGTGTACACCTGCAGTATTCATCCATCATTATTATTTTTAATTAAGTCATTAGCTCGCAGGTTTTCAGAGATTTTGAAGTGACAAAATTTGCGTGGTTGAAGAGTAGTGGGGGGGGGGGGGGCGAACAACACACCGTAATTGGTGTGTGAGCAGCCATCAGTGCTGATGGATTCCTAAAGAATTTACTCCTTTAAAGGCAAAGCAGAATCACAACAGCTCTAATTAGCACATACACAGCCGAGTTTTCACTCCTGGCTCCTCCATCACCCAACCTCACCTCTAAGGACTGGCTGCCTTTGATGATAATTGTCGTTACACTTCGTCAAAGTCATTAACTTTTCAAGGAAAGAGCAGCTGGAAAGACCCAGGAGCAGGCAGGGAGGGGGCTGAGGGCTGAAGAAACATCAGAGGGTTTGCTGGGACCCTGCTGGGAGCTGAGGGTTTGCCTGGGTGGGACTGTGGCATTCCTAGCGGGAGGAACAATCAGCTCTTGCTTTGCTTCTAAAGTTCACTGGAAGCACTAAAAAGAACGCTTTAAAGTTTGCAAAGGAATAAAAAAATAACTCTAAAGCTCAGGCTGTGTTGTGTTACACAGCGTGGCCATAGTGGGGCTGCAGTGCACAGATTTGCCAGCAAAAGAACCAGAAAAAAAGGTTATTTACACTGAGGTCTCACCTTTTTTTTACGAAAAAAACAAACCTGTGAAGAATATCTTCACACCTGTACTTCAGTTTTCTGTAAAATTAGTTAATTATTATGCTGATGAACTTCACAGCTTCATTAAAGAAAATGATTTTAGGATAAAGAAACCTGATTTAAGGACAGCACCTGCAACCTCCTCCCTCACCGTGGTGTGCCAGGGCCAGGGGCTCCAGGGTTAATGGAGCTGTATGTGGGTACTGAGGGCCAGGAGGAGATACAGTAAATCTCCCTGGATTGTACCTCAGCCAGCCAGGGCTTCATCCCAGCAGGATCAGACCCTGCTTTTCCCTGGGCATCCCATCAAGGCAGCACCTGGTTCTCCAGGCAGAAGGGACTCCAGGGGCGCCTGCCCATGGCTGGACCACATTCCAGAGTTTTCATCCCAGTCCCATCCCAGAACCCCCAGCCCAGATGACTGGTTTCTCCCACGAAATCCAAGCTGAACGGGTAGTTCAGTCAGCAGCAGCACAGTCAGCACCATCCCGTTCTATGAGCAGCCTCAGGAGGGAAACCCCAGATGGTGGCTGGTCCCAGCTGCTGTGACAGCAGCTCATCGCCCACACCCCACCCCACGCCTGGTCCTAACCCTTCTCCATCCTTCCCAGCCTCTGCTTCATCTTTTCCAGCCCCTGCTCCATCCTTCCATGCACTGCAGCTTCACAAGGGGACACTTGTACGGGGACAAGCACGAGCGCATCTGCACACACGACAAGCCCAGAGATCAGGGCTTGTTTTAAGCTCCCCAGGATTAACTCCAAGTTGGAAATCCATCTCTCACTCCTCACCGTGGCTCAGTGTCTGCTGCAGCCCAAGGAGAGCAGGTGGCCTGTCAAGCTCTGGGTGTCAGCACAGCAGCTGAGAAACAAGGAGCTGTTGCAGGCTGGGATCCAGATTTTATTGGGAATAGGAGCTACAGCTCCAGGGAGGAAACCCAGTATGTGCAACCAGAGCAAAGACAGAGACAAGCAGGGCCAAGTGCCATTTGTTACAAACCAAGCCTCCCTCGCTCTGATGGCAGCGGACTTGGAAAGTGTTCAGAATCCATCCTTCTTACAAAATTTATAAGGCAAAGCCTTCTGCCTGGCAGACAGCTCTCCAGCTCCCTTCCCTGCTCCTCCCTGGATATTCCCTGCTGAATGGCACAAATCTGCCTTCCAACTGCACAAAGCTGGGTAGAAAACAAGGGAGAGATGGAAATAGCCTCCCTGATCCTGGCTGGGGGTGTGGGGATGGTGGCATGGGATTTTCCTGTGCCTCGACCGTCAATAAATAGAAGCTGTGAGAACAAAATACCTTCTATTTTGTATATGGTATATAGATACCATATATATACCTATCCAGGCAGCAGCTCTTAGGACCCCAGGAAACAAGACAGGATTTATAACCCAGTCTGTGCAATGGACTTGTCCCTTCAAAGCACCCCTTGAACCTCAACAGTGCATGGTAGGTCCACAACCTCGCCACTGGGTATTTAAATAAATTAAAAAAAAATTGTTAGGTGCAGACCATGACTTAAGTAATGTCAAGTGAATAATTCACGCTGGATTTATAATTGATGGGGGATTTAGCAGGAGCAGAGCCATAAGTGGCTTTCTATTAACTATTGATGCTCCCCCCGCCAGGCTCCCGACAAGCACGGCCGGGCTCTGCGATCACAGCTCTGCCCCATGTTTTATTTAAGTGCTGTTAAGAGGACACACACAGTCTGGGGGATGCCTCTGCTGCCGGGAAAGTCACAGCAGCCCTTGGCTCTGGTGTGGCCGTGCACACGGAGTCTGTTCTCATGGAGCAGTCACTCTGATCAGCCAGCACGGAAAAACTGGGATGGTGTGATGTGCCTGGGGGAGCCCACCCACTGCAGGACTTGCTGGCTCCTTCCTCCTGCAGATACAAGTTCAGCTGTTTATGGAGTTTTGTGTCTTATTTGAGAGGTGCCTCTAAAATCCCTTTCAGACCTCTTTGCACACTTCATTTGGGAGAACAGGAGAGTGCTAAGAAGTCCAAGTACGTTGCTTCACCCATCACTCACATCCCCATATGAAACATCAAAAAAGCTTCTCCAAATATCGGCACAAACCCAAAAACACAGTGAGAAGAACTCACCTAACAGCCAGCACATCTGTGTTCCAAACACTGTGCTTCCAACAAAGCTGCAAGAAACACCCAGTCAACACAGCAAACACAGCTGGGGCTCCCTCAATCCCGCAGGGAAAGCAGCAGGATCAAGGAACCCTGTGGCCCAAGGAGCCCAGCATGCCTGCAGCACCCCAGGGGCACCCAGAGCCTCTCACTCCAACACCTCCTGGCTCTGCAGAGCATCAGTGGCTGTACAACTCTGACCTCAATCCATGCCCAGGAAAGGGTGTCCTAGCAGCCGGAGTGGTGTGCCAGCACACAGGGCTCAGCCTGGCAGAGCAAGGACAAAGCCTGTCCCTGGCACAGGCAAGGGATTGGGAATGATTCACATCATTCCCCTCAGGAAGGCTGGCAGCCTCGGGGTGGAATAAATGCTGAAATCTCCTTGATTGTTAAATAAAAGATCATTGATAAGATAACTGCTCCTGATTTGGCCCTGCTGGCAGCAGAACTGCAATATCTTTCAATTACCGCTCGGGAGCAAGGCTTTCCCCTGGATTAGTGGAAGAAACAACATGAAAAGAGACGCTGGTAAAGGGCTGTAAAGTGAAGGTGAATCTATTTTTGCTGCTCTCCAAACCCAGCTGAGGCTTTGCTCTCTCGGAGTGGGTTTAGCTGCTGGTTGGCACCATCTGAGCCACCACCACGGCGCAGGGGGGTGGGTTTGGCAAAGCCAGGAGCGCTGTGAGGAGCTGGCACTGAGCCCTGAGCGCCAGCACACCGAGCCCCATGATCAGCACGTGGCATGCTGGGGACTGGCAGGAGGACAGAGGACTTCCCATCCACTGTGGTTCTGCCTGACATGAGGGAAACCAGCATGAGGAGGTGCAGGAATGACCTGAGCAACTTAGAATCACAGATTCATTCAGGTTAGAAATACCTCTATTATCATCAAATTCAACCATTCCCCCAGCACTGCCAAGGCCACCACTAAACCATGCCCCTAAATGCCACATCTACACGTGAACTGCATTTCTTCAAGTGGAACAGCCAAAGCCAACTCCCTCCCAGAAAAAAAAAAAAAAAGTGGAGAAGAGGGACTGCCCAGGCTGCCAACTTAGCCATGGAGAAAGGGAACACGAGGGGCCTCAAGGACAGCTTTGGTTCAACAGTCTGGGGCTGTGGAGGGATATAAAGTTATTCCCTGTTCCTCCAAGCTCTGGAGTAGCCCAAGACCCACAGTGTGCCTTCAGAGGGGTCAGCTCCATCCCCTCAGACTTAGAGCACACATAGCATCACACAGAAAATACATTTCTGGGGCTCTCAGACCACTTTGGGGTCACAAAGGGGTACCCTCCAGCAGCAGCAATCCCCTCCCATGGCCATGGGACTGCCCAAGCCCCCAGGAGCAGCACCTCCTTACCAGCTCCACACGCCGGCGGCTGGACTCCAGCTCCCTCTGCACCAGCTCATCCATGTCAGCTTTCATCTCCTCCATCCTCCTCTGGTAGTACCTGGTGTTCTCCTTCTCCCGCGCCTCCGACTCGGCCGCGTTCTCCAGCTCCTCTCCCATCTTGATGATGCTGTCTCGCAAGCGCAGCACCAGCACCTGGGGTGTCAGGTGAAGAAAGGGGGGTGGAGATGAGGTGTTAGAAAGCTCTCCACAAGCATCAAGCCAGTGTTGACTGTCAATAAACCCCACAGCAAAGCACACAGAGATAACAGCAGTGCCACGAACCATATGGACTGTCTGCAGCTCCCGCCTGGCCCTCCCCACCCCTTCCCAGGTGCTTCCTTCCCCAAAGCCAAGGTGGTGGCAGCATCGCTGTGCCTGCCAATTTACAAGCAAAGGTGAGGAGGGGGTACCTCAAAGCGCTTCATCTGCACAGCCTGGAAGTCCAGCTGGCTCTCCAGGTCCCGGATCCGGGCTTCCTGCCGGCTGACGATGGAGCGCTCGGCCGGGCACTGCTCCAGCTGCGCCGCTCTCGCCTGCACTGCCTGCAGCTGGGTGAGGATGGGCTGTGTTAGCACCTCCCGGCCCCTGGCCATGCAAACACCTCCCCAGACCTCTCCTGGATCCCTCACCAGTCCCCCACACGCATCGGGGGCTTCTCGTAAGCCTGAGGTAACAGCACCACAGCAAAGCGTTGCCTTCACTTCCCAAAGGATTCCCTGCTGTTAAAGCCACACAGTACAGGCCTGACACCAACATGTATTTTTGAATGGAAAACCTGCTGGCAAGTGACACGTGTCTGGGTCTCCTTTGCTTTTCTCATCTCACACACTCTTTGAGGACAGCAGGCGTAAAAATTCACAATCTGTGTGGAAAGCTGCCTGGGCCAAGCTGTATCCTCAACTGTTATGCTGAGATCTCCAAAGGAAACTGCCCTTTTAGTGATCCCGCTACAACTTGGGTTCAGATTTTGAATTTGACCTAGAACTACAGGAATTTGCCTTCTTTTATCCGGCCTATCTCTAAAGCACCACCCGCTCCGCCTCGGAGGGAGCGAGTCCTGCTTCTGATTCCTGGGCAGCTTAGCTACGCTCCAATAAAGCACTTAACTTAATGGGATTACTCATGTGTTTAAAATTAAATCCATCACTCCAGGAGGGTTGGCACAGCTGCAGAGGCGAGGGAGTGCAGCACCCACTGGTGTCCACCCAGGGCCAGCCCCGCACTGGGGTCAGCCCCATTCCAGCCACAGCACCAGCAGATCAGGAGGGATAAGTAGGGCTCTGAATCCCAAGAGCCTTGGCATGGAAAGGTTTCTGCAGCTCAAGGCCATTGCTGGCAGAGCCCCACAGCCTGCCCTGGCCCCATCCCATCCCGAGGGCTGTGGGTACCCAGCAGCACCCATGCTGCTCTCGAGAGCACTCACAGCCCATCAGGAGGAGGAGAGGCTCCTGACCACATCACAGAGGAGAAATGGCTTTGTGCCACACTGACAGACATTTGATCTCATTTCAGACCAGAGCATGGTATCCACAGCTGGCACAGATGATGTGCTGGACCCAGACATCATCAGGTACCTGGATGCTCCCACTCCTCAGCTCTGGGTGCCACAGGCTGGGCAGGAATTACCTTCTCCTGCAGGCTCTGCTTTTCTTTCTTCACATCCTCCACCTGTGTCTGCAGCTCCCGGATCTGAGCGATGTCTGTTGCCGACTGTGGAAAGAGAAATTTGGCAGAGGGAGCAGAACCTGGCTCGGAGCAGGGGCCTGGCTCGTGCCACCTCCTACCACCAACACAGTGAGCTACACCTGGACTGCACTGCAAGAGCTTCAGTCTCCCAACCCAGTGCAGCTTTCCTAATTTTTGAAATAAATATTTACGGATTAGGACAGAAACTGTGTTGTCAAGGTCATCTCTGCCCACAGGGCCCTTTCAGATACAGACTCCTGGATCCATAACACCACTGCCATGGGCACCAGACTGTGAATTGTCAGTCTGGCTGGCCTGCTCCTGTGCCTATGGGAGCCTTGGTGTCCCTCAGGTCCCAGTACAATCCTTTGGGAGAGCCTGACATGGTCTGGATAGAGCACAGGAAGTCCCAGCATGAGAAAGCAGTGAAAGAAAGAATAAAAAAAGGATCCAGAGGGACAGCTGTAGGATTCCACAAACATTGGAACTAAAGCCAAGACTTGAAAAAAGACTCAAAACTACAGTTGAGAGGAGCCAGAGCCATGAGCTGTCCCTTTCTCATCACAACATCGGTGTCCTGAGGTTCCCACCCTGCTGTGCACCCACAGGGATCACAGGCTGCTCTGTGCCAGGCTCAGGGTTTTCCAAGAGCCCTCCCTGGGAGGGAGATGCTGTGCCAGCTCCTACCTGGGCAATCAGAGCCTTGTGCTTTTCCATGAGCTCATTCAGGTCTTCCTGGTCCTCATCGATACGTTTCAGGAGATCAGCTCTCTCGTGCTGCAGCTGGAACAGCTGCTCATCCACCTGCAGGAAGATCCACCGGACCACTGGCTCACACATCCCACAGGGAACCCACCACATCACCCGGGCTGCAGTGTCCTCTGGGACATGCTGCCAACAGCCTCTAACCCACCAGAAAAGCAATGGGAGCTCCTGGTATCCACAGAGCAGAACTGTGGGATGCTGGGCCCTTGTAGCAATTTTATCCACCCATTAAACCACCTGGGGGCTGTTGTTTCCAAACAGTCTGGGTGATGTAGTGGATATCCTCAGAGATTTAGTAAATATGCTCAGACATTTAGTAAATATACTTGGTGATGTAGTAAATATGCTGAGGTGATTTACTAAACACACTGGTAGTTTCTGATTTAGCAAACCAGCTGCTGATTGCTGCCAAACCCAAGGAAGGGGGACTGTGCCCTCCTACCTCCCCTGCCCTGGCCACATCTCCAGGAACCCACCAGGGTCTTGCTTCTGCTGAGGGTCTCCATCTCCATGTGCAAGTTCTCCAGCTCCAGGGCCGCTGTCTGCTGGTTCCTCTGGGCCTCTGCACACTTTGCTTCACTCTCTTCCAGCTGGGAAAAATTAGGGTTGGGGAATGATCACTGATGATGCTGCCCCACAGCATACAGCCATGCCTATTCCCACTTCCCTGGAGCATTTTTCCCCGGTAAAACACATGGAATCTTGACCTTCTAAACCTGTGCTGCTCTTCAGCCTGTCTGCTCCTGGTTGACAGGGAAAACAAGGCTTCCTTGACAGCTCCCAGCACATCTCACCACAGATTCCAACACTTCTGTCCGTCCTGGTGAGCATGGCAGACAGCCCTCCATAGCACATCCACCCTCTGCCTCCGGGATGTAGAGCTGGGATCATTAATTTGCAAAATTATGTGAATTACATGTAATTCCTGATTAGAGCAATTCATGATTCGGGGGTTTGCAAATGGGCTTTTCATGTGGTGTAAATTGCATTTGCAAATACACATGGAAGATCACATTTATAAATGCTAATTTGCTCTCGGGTTTTACAGCTCAGCCATTAAGATCACAATGATCTTCAATGGGCTGCAAACACCTGGAAGCTGCAGCGTCATCCCGAAAACTCTCCCCTGCCAGGACGGAGGAGTTTACGTAGGTTGGACCTGAACATCCAGTTCCTTTCCCTGCTCCCTGGGGTTTCTTTCTTTTCTTTACAAAAAAGAAAACTGAACCCCTCTGCTCACTGCTCATTTCCTGTACCTGGTCCTGGTTTCCCTGTGGAGCTCCCGAAAGCAACAGTAGCCACTGCACACCACGGCGAGGGCTTGAGCATTTTAGGCTGTTTTTTCAGGGTTTACTTATGTTTTTTAAACTCTCCCCCTCAAAAAGAGGGAAATCATGAAATGATTATAACTGGAGCAATCCTTAGCTCATTTCCCTCCACTGTGGGAGGTCATTGAGACCTCCCTCTAGAGAGGGCACCAGCAGAAAAATACCCTCTGTGTTTTGCTGGGATGAGTTGAAGACACCAGTTGGATTGATCCCTGGCTTTATGGCCAAGGGCTTTCCCACCCCTGCTCCTCTAGAAGCAGCTGCATCCATGACCAGCCCTGGGACTGATCTCTCCTCTGCCATGACCTCACCAAAATTCCTCATATTTTAACCAGAGAGAAACACATCTTCAAGACCTCTCATTAAATACCAGCTTCCAATTCACTTTGCGTAATGGAATTTTCCCACTTGGGAAGAATAAATTGAAGTTCCCCCCCAAAATGCATAATGTATGAACTTCAGAACAACATTAGTTTGCTGTGAACACCATCTGTTAAATACCTGCGTAAAATGGATGCCTCAGCCTTATTAAGAAACAATGCTATACTTCCAGCCATATGGATTTTGATTAACGGAAGTGCAGCATTTTAGCAAAGCTTTTCTCCTTGTGGAGGTCCGTGGGCTGGTGGTAGGATGCACTGGCTTTTGAGAAAGTCGTCATGAATGCCATTAGAAATTGTTTAAATTTAAAGGACAGAATAATCATGTGGCATTTTTAACACATGCAGAGTCTCAGTGTTGGCGGCACAGCAAAAACTCAATATCCCCAAAATTAAGGCTGTTCACTCACTCTGAACACAAGGCAACCCTAAGTCCAACCTGTGCCCGATCCCCACCTTGTCACCCAGCCCAGTCCAGTCATTCCTCGAACCCCTCTGGGGATGGGGACTCCACCACCTCCCTGGGCAGCCCCTTCCAATGCCTGACCATCCTTTCCATGAAGAAATTCTTCCTGATGTCCAATCTGAACCTCCCCTGGTACAGCTTGAAGCCAGTTCCTCTCATCCTGCCCCTTGTTCCCTGGGAGCAGAGCCCTACCCACCTCAGCCACATCCTCCTGTCAGGGAGTTGGAGAGAGCAAGAAGGTCCCCCCTGAGTCTCTTTTTCTCCAGGCTGAGCCCCCCCAGCTCTGTCAGCCGCTCCTCATAGGACTTTATTCTTTAGATCCTTCACCAACTCCTTTGCCCAAATGCATTGTTCCCCCAGTAAGATGGGGCTGGACACCATGGGAATGGCCACAGTCCCTGGGCAGAGCGAGCATCCCAGAGCATCACTGCTGGTCCCTTGGATCAGCATATGGAAGGGAGCTGAGCACAGGGCCTTCCCCCATTAAGAGTACCAGGGGCTGGGAAAAAACAGGAGTGGTGCAACCTCTCCAGCCCCAAAGTGGGATTTGGGAAACATTGAAGGATTTATGAAGTGCAGCATTACATCATTGGGTCAATAAGAGAGAGCACACGTGACTGCCAAAAATTACCATTCCCACTGCCTGTCCCAGCCATGGCCATCCCCTGCCCTGAATATTCAGATAATGGACACAAGCATTGACATGAACATGGGCATAGACATGGGCATGGCCATGGACACAGATACACTGCTGGCTCCATCAGGCTGAGCTCACCTTCCCCTTCTCCCTCAGCACAGGTGGGAACAGCTGCTCCTCACAGCTGTTATTTATGCAGAACTACCATCCCAATTATATTTGGATGTTGCTGGAATCACTCATGCCTCCCGATTAGTTTGTTTCCCGGGGAAATGTACAGTACAGATTAATTACTGAGCTGTTCTGGAGGACTGGCACCGTTAGCTCAGCCCCTGCTCAGCACTGTGGGATGCATGTCCATGGTCAGCCTGGGGTGGGCAGCCCCGAGGGACCCCTGTCCATGGCAGGGCACTCCGCGGCACCCTGAGCTCACTCTGGGGTTATCCCAGCTCTGGTGGGTACAAGCTGGCACACACCTGTAGCTCCTCAGCAGGTGCTCCCTCAGCACCACTGAACATGGGGTATCTCTGCTCAAACTACGGCAAACCCAGTGCAATCCCTACTCCTGCTCACAGCATCCCTATGGCAACACCGCCCCAACCCAGCGCGTAAGAGACAGAGAGAAACTCCAAACAGAAGGTAATTAACAGGAAAAAAGGGAAAAACACTTAAACACTGTTGACTTAATTATGGGGAAGTGCTCCTTCCGAGGAGCCCTTGAAGTGTGTGAGGCACTGCACCCTGCCTGCGTGGGCGATGCTCGCGGGGTCACTGCTCGCTCTGCATGTGACTCAAAGCAGGAGAGCTGGAAATATTCCCCGTGGCTTCCCTGCTCTGCCAAAGGTCCCCACCTGCTTGCGCAGGAGCTCCAGCTCCTGGGAGCTGGCTCCGGGCTCCGTGGGGGCCGCCACCAGCAGCTGCACGTCGGCGAGGAGGGCGCGGGTCCGGCGCAGGTCCCGCCGCAGCCGCTTCTCCACGTCGAAGTCACGGTGGCCGATCTGGGGAGGGGACAGAGGGTGTCCTGAGCCCTTCACCTTCATCAGAACCTCTCATCTCAACCCAGAGCATTCCCCACACAACGTAAGAACGTTTTGGTAATGCTGAGGTCATGATGCCAGAACACATTAAATATGTATGTATAAATATTACCATTTTCATAGAATCATAGAATCACAGAATCATGGAATAATTTAGGTTGGAAAAGACCTCCAGGATCATCGAGTCCAACCTTTGACCCATCACCACCTCATCAACTAGACCAGAGCGCTGACTGCCACATCCACTTCTCGAACACCTCTAGAGATGGTGACTCCATCACCTCTTTCAAATAAAAATAATTTAATAGTTAAACGAAAGGGAGCAAATAAATTTTGTGAACATTAGAACTAGCAGATTCCACCAAAATACCACATTTTTCTCCCCCAGAAAAGACATTCTCTGAAAACATTTGCCCAGCCCTGGTTTCCACCAGCCACATCCCTGCCCAGTGACCATCCCTGTGGCCAGAGGGGCAGCCTGGCCACATGACTGCAGGAAGCACCATAAAAACCCCCACCCTCTATGCCCCCCCCTCGAGCTGAGAGCAACCATGGTTACAGGGATAAAGGAATTAGAAAAACACCAAACAAACAGGGACATGGTTTCAGCACTTGATTTCAGCCTAATTGAAGTATAAGAGCATTTTCCATTTAGGCTGTTTTCCACGGCTCTCGCTTCAAACCCCTTCTCCTATTTTCTATTTACTAGCTAAAATGAACTGCATAGATTTGACCTTGTAGCCCAGTTTAGAGCTGGCTGGAATTTGCTGGAACCAGAAATCATTGGCATCTCCATTTTCTTAATTAGTTTTCTGGGTTGGCTGGTTTTTTTCTCTTTTTAATGAACTGTCCTCTGCAAACCAGAGGGTGTTTGGTGCTGTGGCTGGAAGCAGCTGCCCCCTCCCACCGTTGCAGCCCAGGGTTTTTAAGTGACAAAGGCAGGATTTCATTTAATAGCTCTGCCAAGGCTGCAGTTGTATCTCACACATACTACAGCAATTCCCAGCTGCACAGTTCCACCTCCCCTTCCCCTCACACTGTGACTGCCCTTGGGGGACTGGGGGATGCCGGGGCAGCACCTGGGGTCAGTCCTGGGGGGAGAAGGTGCCTTTCCTTGTGAGCTCCTGCTGCTTCCTCATCCATCTCAGTTCTCCACCAAATAAGCAAGACATGTTGGACTGTTATAATAATACCCTGCTTTGATGCAGCACGATTTATTGTGACAGTTCCCAAAACATCTTCTAAGCCAGGAGCCGGGGGGATGTTATGGATAAGCCTCATCAGACCACTTTGTGTCTACTTGAAATATACCCACCATTCCAGTGCTGCAAATCTCCCAGATTCATCCCGTTTAATGAACACATGTGACTGCCAGGGCTAGTGAAATGGTGAAATCCAGCTTGTGCCAATGGCCAGAGGACACAGTGCTTAATTACTGTGCCAGGGTGAGTGGCACTGGGACAAGGCTGCGTGAGGGTGGACAGGAAGCTTCAGATAGGCCCTCCAGTCTGAGTTCTGGAGAGCCCTGGTGTGCAGCACCGCTGAGATGGTGACTCTGAACACACAGGGCTGGTGCCATCCTCAGCCCTGGCACCACCAGGCCCCAGGAAAGGGCCAGCTGGGACCTCACTCAGTCACCAGAGCACTGTGATGGCCTCAGGGCCGTGCCAAGGAATGCCCAAGCCAATAAATCTGCTCAAGGAGGCTGCATTCAGCCCCTCACCTGCTGGTTGAACGCAGAGCAGCTGGGTGTGCTATCCCATCACCTGCACCTCAATCGCTGCCACAGACATAGAGAGGGAGAAAGGATTTGTTTAAAAAATGTGGCTGGGATAGAATTCCTCTGCAAGGAGCAGGATTGGATAAACTGCTTTTCTAGGCAGTTAGATGCACTCCAGTGTTAGATGTGGCTACTCTGACTCTCATGAAAACAACAGTAAAAAGCAGATGCCTCCCCCTGCTCAGAAATTGTCCCATACAAAAAGGAACAGTTCCCCTCCACAGGTCCTTAGTGGGACCACATGGCTCCTGTGTGATCCTTGCAGTTCCAAAGCCCCCAGATCCCAATGCTGCTGCAGCACACACTGCTGCTCTGTTGGATGGCATTTGGGAGAGGTGGTGGACAGGAGCATCCTGGACAGCTGCACGTGCATCAACAACCAGGATATTGCTCCATCTACACTTGTGCATTCCCACTCCCATTTTTATGGGCAGTGTTTTTAGCCAGGACATGGCCCATGAAGCAGCCCCTGACACAGGCACCGTCCTCTTACCTGCTCACACAAGGTGCCAATGAGCCCTTCCAGGTCCTGCTTCTCGTGTAGCACCATCTGCTTCTCCTCATACTCCTGTTCCAGCTGCATCTCCAGCTGCCGGAGCTGTGTGTGTGAGAAATCCCAGCCATGCTCAGATCCCAGCCAGCCGTCAAAAGCCCCATGTCCCAGCAGGGCACAGCCACCACCACAGTGGGGACCTGGCACCTCCCAGGAGAGGGGTTACATCGAGGTCTCCCACTCCACCCAGCACTGGGAACCAGGAATGGGTTGTGTCCCCTGGAGCACCTGCCCCCCAGCAGTGCAAGTGCAGAAGAGGGGAATTAGTCCAGGAGCCTGCAGGACTTTGGGAGACAGGATGGCTATTTGAGCCATGCTGCCTGTGAGACACACTCAGACATGGCCAAGGGCTGTCGCTGCAGTTCTGGAATTTGTGTTTGCACCCACTGACCTCATGGCCTTGTGGAAATGGTATTTTCTGTAAATTATCCCCAAACATGAAACACTGGAGATGGTGCCCTTGGCATGACACTGGAGTTACCAGGAGCAGTGTGTCCATGTTCTGCATCAGACTTGGCTCTTGCACACTGTCCCCAGCAGCCCCCCCAGTGTGGCAGGGACTCATGCCTGACCCAAACCCTGACCTGCACACCTGGGATGTGACCAAGGCTCATGCTGGGTTGGTGGTGGGAAGTCAGCACCTCGACACTTCCTGAGGAGGACAGACCCCTGGAATAGCTCCTCCTCTGCACTGAGCACATGGGGAGCTCCGAGGAGTGCCCAGCATCGTCCCCACACCCAGTGAGGACTTACCCTCTTCTGGCAGGACTGCCGCACGTCCTCCAGCTCCTCGTCCTTGTCCTCCAGCTCCTTCTGGTGGATCTGCTTCATCCGCTCGATCTCCAGCTCCAGCCTCTCGTGAAGCTGAAAGACCCAGAGATGAAGCACAGTGGTAACACTCAGCCCCAAAGGGGTGGGGATGGTGTTGGTCTGGGCTCGATGTGCCCAGTGGGGATGGACACCCCCAGCACACCCAGCCCCACAGTACCTGCTCCAGGTGATCGACAGCAGCCGTTTGTCGCTCCAGCTCCTTCCTCTGCTCAGCAGCACTGCCCTCCAGGTCCCAGAGCTGCTTCTTGAGTGCAGGCACAGCACTGGTGTCCGTGGCACCAGCGGTGCTGAGCTCCTGCACCCGGCTGGCCAGCACGGCCACTCGCTGTGCCAGGCTGGCCACCTCTGCCTCCTTCTGCTGCTCGGCCAGACAGAGCAGGGGGTCAGAGCCCAGACATAGTAGGGGGCCCTGGCACTCACACCCTGCTCTTAGAACCCACAGCATTCCCAACAGCATCATCCGAAACCCCTGGAGCAGCAGCAAGCAGTGGGCAGCCCCTTCCCCACACTGAGAACCCTACCCCCACCACGAGCCCCGAGCACACCTTTCCTTCTTGATCCTGAGCTCACCTTCCCACTCCTGTGGGTGTCCCCACTGTGGGCTCCCCACAGCCCCTGCTGCCTGAGGTGCTGGCAGCAGCCCTGCAGGCTCCACCCAACCCCACAGTCATGCCCCTGCCACTGTCAGGTCAATGATCTGAGGGTCTCAGTGGCACCTGGTGCAGCACCATCCCGTGGGACACAGACTGACACATGGGATTGGGGGTAGGGGTGTGAGGAAGAGCACAAGTGACTTCAGTGACAATGGGGGTGGGCCTGGTTAGCTAAATCACGGGATGGGGATCACTTATACACAGCAACAGCCCTTCTTCTAGCAGAGGAGAAAGTTATTTAAACACATCAGGTGCCTCCCAGAACTGCGTTAAAAGAAATTGGAATCAAGTTTCCTGATTGCCTCTGCTCTAATTGCAATTGCTTTGCTTCCAAAGCTGTTCCCAAAACGGGGTATAATGCAGCAAAGTGGGATGACTCTTCTTACCTCCAAGCTCTGCTGAAGTTTACCCATCTCCCAGCGGATGCTGGTGTTCTCCTGGGACAACTTTTCACGGAGGCTCTTCTCAAAGGCAGACTGTCCCAAGGCCTGGGCTAACTGCAGGTCAAACCTGGAGGGGGAGCACCAGTTACCTCTCCCTAGGTCAGGCTGGAAAGGGCTTGGAGCAACATGGGCTAGTTGAAGGTGTCCCTTCCCATGGCAAGGGAGTGGCACGAGATGAGCTTTCAGGTCCCTTCCAACCCAAAACAGTCTCTGTAATTCCATGATAAACTCACACAGCAACAGGATGTAAAACTAACCCCCAGGTGTGGTGCAACCTCCAGCAGTCAAAACAGACGAAAACATCAGCCCTTCCGGGAGCCTCTTACCCACCCTAATCATTCCCCTTCCCCGTCCCTCCTGCTCCAGCACTCCCCAGCCCTCCACGCACTCCCATCAGCCTTACTTCTTCTGCCTCTTCTCCAGCTCGTGGCTGCGGCTCTGCTGGCTCTCGGCCAGCACCCGCGCGTCCTCCAGCTCGCAGGACAGGCGCCGGCACCGCCGCCGCAGCTGCTGGGACACCCGCTTGGCCGCCTCGCACGCCGCCCGCGCCTCGCCGAGCTGCGGGGAGGGACGGCCCTGAGACCCCGCGGGACACGCATCCCGCAGGGGAGGCACCCCATGGACCCCGCGGTGCAGACGCGCCCCGCAGAGGAGGGACCCCCAGGGACCCCACTGCACACAAACCCCGGGTAAGATCCCCACCCGGCGCTCAGCCCCATTTAGGTCCCAGGGGATGGTCCGCCCCGAGATTTTTCACTAAATAAGGACAAACCGAGGTGCTCTGAACCCTCAGGATCAGGCAGCCCCCCCTCAAGCGCCTGCAGCATCCCAGCCCTCCTGCTGAGTCAGCGAAGCTGCCCCGGGGCAATGCCTGATCCCATTTCTCTACAAAAAGCAGTGTCTGGATGGAGGGAGAAGAATCCCCCAAGGATTCCCATCGTGTTTGGGACACACACACACACAGAGCTATTACACGTCAGGGAATGGAGTCATTAAGGAATGACTTTAAATAAGCAAAATCTTGCATTAATGAAGCTTGTAATTCCAAGCTAACTAAAAGCAAATGGGCTGCTTTGCTTTACTCCAGCTCCTAAGACTCAGCTGCTTTGCTTATTACTATTTAATGTACCATGAGCAATCTTCATTTCTTTGTTTCACCCATATAGGAAGTGACCTGACTCCCAGGCACCGCTCAGGAAGCACGTTGGTTTTTCAGGACAAAGCTCAGGAACTGCCAGCTCTTTACATCAGCAGCTCTTTGTGTGACAGATGGTGTGAGCACAGCCCTGTCCAGCTCCCTAACCCAGAACAGCACCAAGACTCACCACCGAGCCTCCCCACCCCGCAGCTCCCACCCTCTGCCCACACTCACACTTGACCAAGGTGGAATTTTGCCATGTTCTGGTGCAAAAGTGATTTTTGAAGCTTGAAGGAAGTTTTGGGGCATTTATTCTCAAAGCCAGCAGAAAACAAGTGGTGTTCCCTGGTCAGTGGGAGCAGCAGCAACAAGCAGATGTGAAGCTGAGCCTCAGCCCCGCAAAGCTTTGCCTGCCCCAGGAGTAGGGAGAGAACAACTGGCTCCAGCAACAGCCCCACTCCCTGGCGTGACTTGGGGGTCCCTGTCCCCTCCTGGGCTGGCAGCACTTGCCTTTTGCTCGAGCCCTGTCCTGGTGCCCAGCTCGGACTCCAGCCGCTCCTCCAGCTGCACCAGCCGCTTCCGCAGGAACACGATCTCCGTCTGTGCGCAGTCGAACCGCACCTGCCACTCGTCCTCTGCCACAGAGAGAGACCCCGGGGGGCTGGTGGGTGCTTGGGCCTGACCAGCCCCAGTGGCTGTGCCAGGGGTGGATGGGTGGATGCACAAGGACACCACAGCTCCTGGGTAGCACCAACACCAGCACCGAGCTCACAGGGCACAGAGCTGCTTTGTGTGCCCAGGGCTGCCCCAAGCTACATGGAACATGTGCCCTGCCTTAGGCAGAGCATGTGTGCTCATCCTGTCACATCCCACCCCATCCTACCCCATCCCGTTCCATGCCATCCCACTTGTGCCTTAGCAGCCTCCTCATCCCACCATGCATACTTCAGACACACTCTGAGGTGCTGGGAGTGCTGAGCACTGCCAGGCAGTGCCAGGAGCACCCTGGGGCAGAATCCCTGCTGTCACCCCCAGCCCCATGCCAGAGACAGCACTGCGTGTGACCAAGCTGTCACTGCCAGATCCCACCAGATGAGCCATGTGGGATGATGGGCTGCCAAAATACACTGGGGTGCCAGGGGCGGGGGGAGTGGCACTGACTGGAGTGGCCAAACCTCTGCCCTCTGCTTTGTGGCTCTGCTGACCCCACGGATCAGGCTGGATGCCTGGAGCATGCATCACCTGCAGAGGGACATTCCTACCTCCTCCAGAGCCACTTATCTTCATTTCCCGCAGCTGGACCAGCTGTTGGGCCTCTTCCAGCTGCTTTTCCACTGACTCCAGTTTCTTCTGCACTTGGTCATGTTTGCTCTGCGGAAACCAAAGGAGGAAGGGAGCAGGTCTACCTGGGTCTAGGGTCCAGCAAGGCTGTGCCAGGAGGAAGGCATTGCCACTGGCATGGCCCAGGGGCTCAGGGCTCTCGTACCTGCAGCTCCTGCAGCTCACGGGCACCCCGGAGCCGCTCTGCCCGCTCCCCATCCAGGGCCTGGCAGATGACATCGCCCTTGTACCGCTCGTCCGACAGCTCTGTTGTCAGGTCGATGACCTGGGGGGATGGGGGGTCAGTCTGGGCATGGCTGTGCACACCGGATCAGTGGGGTCAGCCATCCAACATCAACCCCACAGTCTTGAGTGCACTCTGCCTGCCCTTTGGGGAGGGACCAGCACCACCAGTGGGAGCCCAGGATCCCATTTGGCAGCGTCCAGCTGCCTCTGCCAGGCTGCCTGTGCCACACTGCCTGCACTGCGCTGCAGCCAGGGCTCATCAGATTTCTCCATTGTTCTATTTGATTACATTAAATTTCCTTTGAAACCAGAAGCAGGTGAATGAAGGGGAGAATTATTAATTCAGAGAATCAATTTCATTTTTCGCAGAGCAGAGGGGCACACGGTCTATCCTGCTCAGCTGGCCGAGCGAGGGGCTGCAGAGGCAGCAGGGCCACAGGAAAACACAAGATTCCAATGCTTCTTTTTCTGCATCTGACAGCATTCTAAGGCACTTCACATTTTGCAGGCAGCAGCTCCTTAGAGGGTCTCACAAGTTTAACTCAGTACGCAAACCCCACAGGTTTCCTGTCCCTGGGGAGTCGATGTTTTTTTGGGTCTGCCCTGAGGCGTTCAACTTGATCAGCATTCCCAGCCCTTTAACAGAGAGCTTAAACTAAACCATCTTTACTCCCTTCCCATAGAGAAGGAGATTCCAGGCCCTCGGGGCTGTTGGCACCCTTAACCAGAGCTGCAGCCTAGACCCCAGCTCAGCCACGCTGCAGCCCAATGATCTGGGCAAGCCCAGGGTATTTATAGAAACTTTGGGAGCTCCTTCTCTCCACGATGCTTGGCAAGATCCCAGGCACAATCACACAAGAGCCCTTGCATCAGAGAGCAGAACCCACGAAGGACCAGCAGCTATCTGGGGATTATGGAATCCCAGAATGATTTGAATTGGAAAGTACCCCAAATACATCCAGTGCCAGCCCCTGCCATGGGCAGGGACACCTCCCACTAGACCAGGTTGCTCCAAGCCCTGTCTGACACAGCCTTGAACACTTCCAGGGATGGGGCAGCCACAGCTTCTCTGGGAAACCTGCAGTGATGCCAGTCTGGAATGTTGCAGCTGGGCACCACAGCCCATCATGGTTCTGCTCAGAGAACCACTCCCAGATAAGGTCATTGCTGGCAGCCACCACTGCCCACCCCACTGCTGCCCACGGCTCCTCCAGCTGTGGTGGAACTGGTGCTACTATTCATCCTGATACAGCTTCATTCCCAACCTGGCCAAGCAGGGCTGTGGCAGAGGCATTGGGGACTGTACCAGAGGTTTTTGGAGTTGTATCAGAGGTTCTTGAGGCTGTACCTTGCTCTCCAGCCTCTCTGCAGTCTGCCTGAGCTCACTGCATGCCTGCTCGGATTTTTCCAGCTTTCTTCTCAGCGCCGCCAGCTCCTCCTAGGGAAGATTGGGAAAAAAACACACATGGAGAGTTCCAGCATCCTTGGTTTATTTATGAAAACCTTGTTTTCTGTTCAAAATAAGTGGAAGAGACATAGCTGCCTTATTAGTAAAATTTACCAGGCAATTTTGAAGGCTGCTCACTGCAAATTGCTGGGACTACAGCTCTTGACATGAATTCCATCGGAGGCAATGTCAGCTTGGGTGTGCATAGAGCACATTTTATGAGAAAGCAGCAAACCTCAAAAGCCTGGGTTGAACAGCCAGAGGCCTGTATTGTGCCCAGGGAGTGTCCCAGGGCCCTGGCAGGTATCACAGCGCAGTGCAAAGGCACAGTGTTGGCTGTGATTCCTTTCCAGGCAGCAGGAGCTGCTCCGTGCAGCCTTGTCCTGCTTTGATGTCCAACACTGAGCACAAGCAGAACGTGCAGAGTCGTGATAAAAACAGGGGTTAACGGGTGATGGGGCCTGATGGATCCCAGGTGGGTTTAGGCAGCTTTTATTTCAGCTGAACCAGCCTGAAAACATCTTGTTAAAACCTCACTCAGGCAACAGGGAGAACAGGACGCCAGGGAAGATTGACTAGGAATTTAGCACTGATCTGCCCCATCCCATCCCTCGGTACACACCTCTTTTGCACGGAGCTGCTCCTCCGCCAGGTTAACACTGAGCAAGGGCCGCACGTGGCTCAGCAACTGCCACCAGGGCCAGTGCCTGACTGCCTGGAAGACCACCAGGTTCTTCTGGATGCAGCGGATGGCGAGGCGCTGGATCTGCGGGGAGACACAGCAGCAGAGACTCTCACCCAGCCAGGAAGGACCAGGCTGGGGCACCAGGCTGGAGGGGGATGAGGTGGCAGAGGAGGTCAGGGGATGGCAGTGTGGCATCTCAAAGCAACCCACAGGACAGGGCAAAGCGGGTACCCTTCAAAGGAGCTCAAAAGAGCTGTAATTTGGATGCTCTGGGCCATATCCCAGCAGCGCTGATCCGAGTGGGCACAGGTATCCCTAACCAACGGGATGGGTACCTTCAACCTCTTGAACTTCTGGCGGCTGAGGAAGCCCTTGCAAGCAGCCTGGAGCAGGGTCATCTTCTGGGCTATCAGCTTGTCACGTTGCTTCTCCAGTCTGGAGATGACCCCCGGCTTCAGGAACACCTGAGAGCAAGTACAGAGGTTACACACCCCCAGGACAGGGACTGAAACCTCTCCCTCCTCCTGTTTAACAGAAGCATTGACTGTCACAACATGCAATTCCTCAAAACCCTTCCCTTTGGATGCTGCCCATTCCCCCCAGTGCAGGGATGGATGGATATCTCAGTGGCTTCTGACAGGTCAGACACAGCTATGCACGGGTAACACAGAGACATGCACAGGCAGTGCACAGATACACACAGACAATATAGAGATAAGCACAGGTAGCACACAGACACACACACTAACACATAGCTGTGCACAAGTAAAACCAGCTACAAACAGGTAACAGCAACAGTGCATTAGGATAGTGAGCCACGTTGTTTTCGTTCACTGAACTGGTCACAAACACCGTGTAAATGGTAGAGATGTGCCAATGCCATTGAATTCAGCCTGGTATCAACCTCTGAGTGTTTAAGGTATCTCTGGGTCACTGCCTGGCAAAGCTCTCGGGATAGAGGACCAGGACTTGGGATACAGGTGCTCACAACTATCGCAGCCCATTTGCATAACACAGCTTTAATAACCCCTGAAGAACACGTGTGAGGCCAGGGGGTGCTCAAAGAGCTGCATTTTAAAGATGCCAAATTGAATCAAAGAACAATCCCAAGGAAACACGCTCTCTCGAGCTAATGCCATGATTGCTCCACCACCTATTCAATTGCCTCATTAATGTCTGTATTAACTCCCCAACCCAGCAAGCTTCGAAGCCAGTACAAAATCAATGCTCAAAGCAACGGCAAAGCGAACTCCTCCACAACGAGATGTGACCGGGACTGCCATCGTGCTATTGATTAATAACAAGGGTTCCAGAGAAGAGATAATTGCAAACTGTGCTGTGCAGAATAAAAGAAAGTTATTTTGCTCCACAGAGCTGTTTCATGAATTCTTTCTTTACAGACTGCAGAGCTGAAGGCAAGCACTCACAGGAAATTAATTTTTCTTTGAGACCATTACATTTGAGTTCAAACACTGTTGCTGTGACAGCTGCCTGGCTTTGCAATGTGAACCCCAGTCCACCGAACTCATGAACTGTTCAAGCCCCGTTCCCTCCTATGACACATCAATGCCATGAGGGGCTGGATTTTGTTAATCAGGTACAGATTTTATCCAGGGTACTGCTTTCAGATACGAATTAGGAGCCTTCTGTGCTGATTGTTGGTGAGGCTCAGTTTCCCAGCCCACCTGGTGCCATGTCCAGCAGCGAAGGTGAAGCTTTCTTCCCAATTTGGGAAGCTGTGGGCAGCTGGCACGGGGCAGGCTGTGCCCCCCCACACCGAGAGCAATGAGGAAGCAGGGACTGGAGCCACCCTACCTGGCTGCGTCCTATGGCAATGCTCCTCTTCTCCAGATCCAGCGCCTGGAACAGCTCCTCTATAGCCTGTGGAGAAGGAGCACATCGTGGAATTGCTCAGGAAACATTTATACCCTGCCATGAGCCTGCTGAAATGGTGTACAGGGATCCCTGGTCCTCACGGGTGCCCAGTAAGGTGCATCCAGCTTATGGGCACCCTGTAAAGGTACTTCCAGCCCTGCTCTCCTTTCCTCTTCCCAATGCCAAAGCCCACCTTCCCAGTCATAAGTCCTGGTGTAAGGACTTTCTGTCCTGGAGGCTTTTGGTGGGATGAGGGGCAGAGATCTGCAGCTGCATGAAAGTTATTCCCCCTTTTGCTACCATGCCTGGTCTGGAAGGACCCCAATGCCTGGACAGCCCTGGGAGGAGGTGACACAGGGGACAGTGAGAGCCTGTCCCAGTTACAACCAGCTGCACTCAGTGGTCCCCTTCTGCTCACCTCACCAACAGCTTGTCCCATGAAGCTAAAGCAGGTGGAAAAGTACAGAACTTCCCCCGAGCCCACCAGCACAGCACAGAACCCTCACAGGGATTCAAGCAGGAGATTAGTCAAGGGGAGAAGCCTGAACTCAATTACTCTGAGCTTTGGACCGACACAGGAACATAACAGGCAGCAACACCAGACATTCCCCTGGGGCAGCAAACGCTGTCTGTCTGAATGGGTGGTAACAGAAATCCTCCGCTGATACTTCACTCCAGACAGCATCCTCTGGCAGCCTCACACTTCTCCTTCCCAAAGGACAAACCCATGGGATGAATATTTCACCATGGACCCAGGAATACCTTGTGCAGCAGAACTTCACTCCTGGTCTCACCAGCAGCCTTGCAGAGGTGGGATGGAGTACACCAGGGAATGGGGATATGAACCACCACAGGGCATGAAATCCCGTGCTGGAGGCAAAGAAGTGCCAGCACTGTGGCTGTGCCCTGCTCCAGAGGCACTGCTGGGACTGGTGTAGGGCTGTGCAGCACGATACCACCCCATCCCCACCTCCATCCCCATTTGATCCCCATCCCACTGCATCCCCACTCCCTCTCCATCCCCCTCTCCATCTCATCCCCATCCCAGCACAAGCACAGGGCCAGTTGTTGCTGCACTGTCACCTCACTGCTGATGAGCATCTCCCCTGCTCCAGCGGTCAGGTTAATGCCTCTTCCCAGGAAGCAGTCCCCAGCCAACAAAACCTTGCAGCAGCAAGCTCCAGGGAGGATGGGATTTTCCAAATCCCCTGCTTACACCCTGCTGACAAGGCACCCTCTGCCTTCAACAGCATTTCAGAGCAATATTGACCTTTTCCAACTGTCAAACTTGTCTTATTAAATCCCGAGGTCTTAACTGCCTTTGCACACGCTGGCAGGCAGTTTGCACAACACAGCACGTGCCCAGCTTTAATTCTTCTTCTCTTAGCTCTTCCCAGCTCGCCCACAGCCTTATTCCAGGGGCTGGGATGGTTCTTCCATGGTTTTGCTACAAATTTATTAGGAAACAAATAAAACTGGTACATCCCCACCTTCCTTCCTGAGCTCTTTTGACTTTCAGGCATTGTGGGACAAGGTGAGCAGCCACCCTGGGCTGTAGGTGATGCCAAATACCCCAGGAGACCCCACGGTCCCTGCTCCCTTGGGTTCCTGGGAATGCTGCCTGGCTTGTCCTCAGCCAGCCAGCTTTAAGGGATCCAGGAAGAGGGATGGAGTGCTGTCATGCTGGGCCACAGCAATGCAGAGATTCTGCCCTCAGTTTGTGCCCTGTCCTTCAAACCAGGACAAGCAGGAATCCTCAGCACACAGGATTGTCAAAGTCATTTCCCCTTAAGTATTAAAAAGACACAATAACAGACTGAGTTCTCCAAGTCCTCTCCATGGTGCAATAATGCTCATGAGCACAGCCCACTCCAGGAATTTACTGCCTTGGCAAAAACAGTCCTCAGGGGAGAGACTCTGGGATGCAGAGCTGAGCTCAGCTGCCCTGCCAGGCTACTGGAGGATCCATGTCCCTCCGTGCTTGGGCACCATGGGGAGGGTGAAGAGGAGCAGGAATCAAAGCCATCCCCCAAATCCAGTGCTGCAGGATGCAGCCCCATGGACAGATCACTCCTGATCCTTGCTAAGGAGCTCTGAGAGACCAGAGCCCAATCTGTGGGCTAGCCCAGAGACTCCCAGACCCGATCACCAATGCTGATGTGCTGCCCAGAGCTGTGCTGAATGGGGTTTTCTCCTTCTCCCAGTTCCTGAGGGCAGCCTTGTGTTTAGAATCATGGAATCATTTTGGTTGGAAAAGCTCTATAGGATCATCAAGTCCAACTGTTCCCACAGCACTGCCAAGGCCGTCACTAACCCATGTCCCCAAATGCCACATCCACACATCTGTTAAACCCCTCCAAGGATGGTGACTCTATCACTTCCCTGGGCAGCCTATTACAGGTCTTGACAGCTCTTCCAGCGACAGAATTTTTCCCAATATCCAATCTAAGAGCTCCAGGAGTTGCTCCTCATGACAAAGACAGCCCTGATGGCATTGGGGAGGGTTGAAATAGCTCTGGCATCAGCACAGCCCCATGTGGGGGTCTCAGCCTGTGTCCCCCAGCCAGCCCGGCACACACCTTGCTCTCATCTGGCACCTCGTAGGCAGAGGTGTGTTTCTTCATCACCTCCGGAGCCAGGACTTGGAAGCGCCTTCGGAACTGGGTGAGGAGCAGGCGATCCGTGTACCCTGGAGGCAGACAGACATGCTGGGGGCTGCACCACTCCTGGGGCACTGCCACTGGGACACTGGGGAGGGATCTGGTCGGACAGGGCTGTGAAGTGTGGCATGTCCTCCTGTGCAGGTCCCTTTCCCCATGACATTAACTGTGACTGTGGTTGATGCAGGTCCAGCCCAATGCATGGATGCATCCATGCTCCAAGGGGAGCACGGGAGAACCCCATTGGAGCTGCGGCCACCCAGGCAGGAGAGGGGTTGGGAACCCCTGCAAAAAGCAGCAATAAAAATTCGGGGTGTTTCTGAAATGGGTCTGGTAAGAAGTGGGCGATGGGCAGAGCCTGGAAGGGCTGAGGCAGGGGCAGGGTGGCAGTGGTGGGTGGGACGGGCACAGCCCGTGTGGCAGCGGCGGGGCCCGGACGTACCGACACGGTGCAGGCGCAGGGCGTCCAGGAGCTGGGTCCCCTCCAGCTGGGTCCTCAGGGCCACCACGTCCAGCTGTGGGGCTGCATCGGGTGGCGCAGGGGGACGAGGGACCGGCCCTTCCGACCCCATTCCCGGGAGGAGGCAGTGGACAAAGTGCAGCTGAGACCGTCGGAGAAGGTTGGTGAGGGCGTCCTGTAGGGCAAACAGAGGTCAGTGGGGATGGAGGGGGACAAAGGGGCAGCACATGCTGGCAGTGGGAAATGCTCCCTGTGCACCTGCTGCAGTGGGTCTGGGTAGGTGAAGGAGTCACCTCCAAGCCCTTAGGAAGCATATTAGGAACAGCTCTGGTCAGAGAGATGAACACAGGGGTGCAGGTCCTAAGACTCTTCTCATATTTTCAGTCGATGAGATGCAAAAACTTACCAGGGTTCATAGAATCATAGAATGCTTTGGGTTGGAAGGGACCTCAAAGATAATCATGGTTGAGGGACACAGGGTGTAGGGCTTGCCAGGGACAGAGACCCCAGAATTGGCTGGCCAGGGAGTCAGCAGAGCCTGAGCCTCATCTCCGAGAGAGAGTTTGGGCACCTAATTACAGCTGAGAGCAGCAGGAACTTGGCATGTGCCCAGCACTAAGGGGTAGTTTACTGTCTGAGTGCTTAAGAGGATTAAACTGCGGCACAGCAAGGTTCTGTGTAATCTGCTCATGATCTGTTTGCCTGTGATGCTCTCCCTGAGCGACAGCAGCGCTGAGGAAGCTCATGGTCACCCGTGGTCAGAGCAGCATCCCGGGTGAGACACAGCCACAATGGTCACCCAGCTCCTGGGGCAGCGGGTGACTGATGGGGGGTGCAGGGCTCCTCCAGTAAGAAGGAGTGTGTCCAAGGCAGGGTCTCAGTGCAGGGTCACGATACTTCGTGCCATAAACCCCCCAACCCGCAGCCACGAGGGTCCCGACAGCAGCACTCACCGCCTGCAGCTTGATCTGAGCACACACCGACCTCTTCCTCACAGCTGCGAAGCTGCTGGCGAAGGTCTTCCTCAGGCAGGTGTTGCGGTGCAGGGCGGCCTGGGATCGTCCCTCCAGCCCGGCCACGGCGCGGCAGGACAGCGGTGCCCGCGCGCGCGGCTGCACCAGCTCCCTCACGGCGGGGCTGCGGGGATGAGACATGGGATGGGGCACTGGGGTGGGAGACCTTGGCTTCCCAGCCCCTTCTACAGGGATGCAACAGCCGGGGCCCCAAATTCAGATTTGTGCTGCTCTGTGGAGTGGAGAAGGGTGCTGAGACGCCCCTCACCCACTTTGCTCCTCTCTGGTCCGGGCACTGAGCTGTTCACTGCTGTAAAACCTCCTCTGAGTTGAAGCACAAAATGAAACAAGCCAGGAGAGTGCAAGCAGAAGGTTAAAATCCCCTGTGTGTGCAGACACCTGCAGCACCTCGGTTCCTTTTCAATTCCAATTTAGTTTTACAAGTTCCTAAAAGCAGTGGGAAAATCTGGGTAGTTGCTGCACAGGGAGCTGGTGATGTCTCATGGCTCTGACATGTGCTGGACCCCCAACAGGCCATGGCCTGGGACATGGACACCTTTCACTAGACCAGATTGCTCCAAACCCCATCCGACCCGGCCTTGAATACTTCCAGGGATGGGGCAGTCATAGCTTCTTTTGGCAACCTGTGCCAGAGCCTCCCCACCCTCACAGGGAAGAATTTCTTCCCATCTAACCCTGCCCTCCGTCAGTGGAAAGCAATTCCCCCCCCTTGTCCTGTGACACAGACACAATTCTGTGTCTCCCCCTCCATGACCAAAGCCAGGGCAGGTTTGCAATGTCCAGCCCCACCTTCATGGCAGGGTTATCCCCATCCCACTCCTGCGGGCACAGGGCTCACCACCGGCACTGCGAAACCTCCCTGGTACTTACACTGTGGAATGCTGCAGCACCTGGATGGCGTTCTGGGCTGAGAGGTTGAACTTGGCTTTGCTGACCCAGCCCGTGAGGTCGTAGCGCACGGGGTTGGTGCCCAGCTGGTGGGAGATCTCGAAGTGCAGCGCCTGCTCACACCGGCGCATGTGCCCGTCCCCTGCAACAGCGGCAGCAGCCCAGAGAAAGGTCAGATGTTTAATTGGCTGCATTTCTCAAATTTCCAAAGCCAAATGGCAATGCCAGAGGCTGGGCAGCCGAGCTGAGCCCAACTTACCCTCCTGGTCGGGTCCCTTCGTGGCGAAGTAGGAGCAGAGGCGGCTGAAGGCAGTGCTGTCCCCGGAGCCTGGGATCAGCACCTCCTCATCCAGGATCCACAGCAGCCCCCGGCGATCAGCCCCGGGGCTGCCTGGCAGCACCTGTGGCTGCTGAGGGAGACAACCCTTGGTGCTGGGAAGGGGTAGGAGGGCTGTGGGCTCCAGTCACAGCCACGCCAGCCCACTCTCTCCAACCTGCTCCCACTGTCCAGCTGTGGCCATGAGACCCTCCTAGCCTGATCTATCTCTGTTCATCACCCTGAGCCCTACCCAGTGACAGTGCTCCAGAGGAGGCCATCATCCCGGCTCTGCAGCCAGGCTGGGAGGGGTGACAGGGAGCAGGGCTTGGCCAGGGAGGGTGCTTGTATTTTAAAAAGCCAAAAAATCTCCTGGTGGATGCTGTGCCCTTCCCTGCAACACTCCAGGCTGCTCTGGGACATTCCATAGGGTCCCTCTATGCCCTCTGAACCCACATTGCCCTGTGAAGGAGGATGCAGAGCTCCCATGGTGCCCACGGGGACAGGGTACCTGGGAGCAGCTCAGGTCGATGATGGACAGTGTGGCCAGTGGAGAGTGCTCTGGAAGATCAAAAGACACCTCAACATTTTCCTGGAAAACATCATTTAAAAGCTTGCTTCAGTCATGGTCTGGCATCTGGAAGCCAAGAGGAGATCCACTGCCAGGGGTGTGAAGGAAGGCAGGGATCCAGGGGAGCGGAGCCGCCACTGGAGCTGCCTCTGCTGTGACACAGAGGAATGGCCATGCCTGTCCCTGTGGGCAGGGCTATTGGGACCCCCTCACTCCATGGAATGGTGCTTTGGCTGTGTCAGACTGTGATAATAATTGATGTATTACAACTGATAATGATTTCTTAACAAGAAAGCAGCAAGAAAGCAATCAATTATTTAATTTGCAGCTTGCAGGTGTTGTTTTCCTCCCTCAGCCGAGGGCTGCAGGGCTCATCCCCCTTCCCAACAGCCCCAGCACCACATCTGGGAGGCCCCCAGAGGGGCAGGGGGAGCATGGCCTGAACTGGGGATGCTCAGCAAAAGCCATGGCTTCAGTGTCTCTCCATGGCAACATGGAGAGGATCTGCCAAGGAATATGGGTCTGCAGGCAGAGCAGAAAGCAGCAGGGGAGACCCAGTTTCTCTCTGCCAAAGGCATGTGCCACTGTCATCCCATGTGTGACCCAGCACTGGGAGTGAGCAATCCCAGGGCTCACAGAGCAGTCCTGGGGCTCACAGGGATGTGTCCTGCACTATCCTTAGCCAGCAGGAAAGCCCAGGCAAGAGGAGCCTGCGGAGCCCTCCAGCATTCCAGGCTCAGGCAATTACAGATTCATCACTAGTGAAGGGCACATCTATCCTTACTCGGCGCAGGTGATGTGTGAGTATTAAACCACGGGAATTCAACCATTTTCCCAGGGCTAGAGGCATTAAAGTAACTCCTGCAAGCCTAATAATAAGTTCATCTCTGCTTGTAGGTTTCTCAGCAGCTTATTTCTGCAGCAATTTATCATTTTCTTTTCTATTCTCTATTATTCATCATCTGAGGAAAAAGTCAGCTGTGCCAACAGAAGGGCACAGAGCCTCCTGAGCTGGAGCAAGTATATCATAGAATCCCAGAATGATTTGGGTTGGAAGATGCCTTAAAAATCACCTAGTTCCAACGCCCCTGCCATGGGGAGTTCCACAAAGACACCAAGAGAGCCTGGCATCTCTGGCACATCAGAAACAGCCAAGAGGATCCAGGACTGGGGTAGGAGGAGAAGAGAGACACAGCTCAAGCCTACAGTTCTGTACAGACTCCCCACTTCTGTGACACCCCTCCTGTTAAAGCTACTGAGTTATTCACTCACACCATGACAGGGCACAGGGATCCACTGGGCCAAAGGCAGCCCCGTCCCCAGGCACTGGGAAGTTGCTCCCCAGGACGCTGCTCCCAGCCCTTGCTCCTCACCTCTCTGTACCTCTCCATCTCCAGAAGGAAGGTTTTCTCATAGAAGAGCCCCTGCAGCCTCTCCTGCACGTAGTTGTGGCACAGCTCTTCGAAGGTGGCCGCTCGCTCGGCCCGCTGGTGCCGCGGGTTCTGGAAGCCAGGGGTGTCCACCACGGCGATGGAAGCCATGGAGAGGTGCTGGGAGGAGAAGGACCTGGGAAAAGAGCCACACACACCACTGGGATTTACCCACAGACAGCAGAAGTGATCCCAACCAGGTACTCATGGTGCCAGGTCTCCGTGCCAGGCTGCCTGTGCCACAGGAGAGCAGGACACGGGAGGTCCCAAGTGCCAGTGTGCTCTCCCAGACAAAGATTTCACACAACTTCCTATTTTTCCAGCAGGCAACAGTCACTTGCTTCATTCCTCTCTCCGGAGAGCCCCAGCAAAGATCCCTCCTCAGCAGCCCCTGGAGAAGGGGCTGCCACCCCCCAGCCCCCCAGTGCCCGGCAGTTCTGTACCTGTTGATCAGCGAGACGACAGCAGCAAAGAGCTCCTCGTAGAGCCCCGAGGCCATTCCCTCCACACACTCCACACCCGTCATCTTCGGCCCTGGCACAGGTGGAGGGAAGACCAGGCACAGACACGTCATTTCTTTCCAGCCCAGTTCAGCCAGCACAGAGCTGAGATGGTACTCATGATTACAGCCCACTCTGCTGCCCTCTCAGTTTGGGGATTTTCCCCTTTTTATAGGCAGGGCTCTCACAGCGTTTAAGACAAATCACTTATCTAAATTCACCTGATCTTTGTGTGTCCCTAAGGAAAGACAGGCAGGGCAGCTGGAAAGCTGAGGGCAGTACAGTCAATGATTTAATTAATATTAACACACCTAAATGGGCCTCACTGCCTGAGAAGAACGAGGTGCATTGCCTCTCCATGCACACCCTCCACCAGCTCCCGGTGCAGCACCCCGCAATTCCCTATCCCCCAGAATAAAGGGAACAGGGATGCAGCATCCCAGTACCTGCTGGGCTCTCCTCAGCCAGGGGTGGCTGCCGGCCCCGAGCCGTCACCTGCGCCAGGATCTGCTTCAGGTGGTGTTTGAAGACGGCGGTGCTGAGCTCCTCCGGGTCACAGCCCAGCACCTCGGCGGCGCGGCTCGCGCTCTCAAACTTCATGAACTGCTTCCTGCCGACTGGGGAGGGGCACAGGGGCACAAGGGAGTCAGGCAGGGCCAGCACCAGCAGAGCTGGGTGCAGGCTCAATGTCTCCAGCAAACATCCCGCCTGTTCCCATGTGCATCTCCAAAATCAAAATTATTAAGGCCAAGTCCAGGGACCAGATGAACCCTGCGACCCATCCAGGCTTCCACCAGCCAGGCATCACTAACACCGTGTATTTCAAGAGTTTCAGTGGAGCAAACCAGCAGATGTGCTGATGGGAACTGATGGGATTACAAAGCAATCCCTTGAAATCCTGGATCACCTTTCTTGGCCCCAGCAGTGTTTGCTGTCCCGGCAGCCCAGGAGCAGCACTTCTCCCCACAGCAGTGGCAGAGCTCCACTTGGTACTTATATCCAGTGATAAGGACTCCAGCTTAATGATTAAAATCAATAGGGAAGTAATCTACAGGATTAATCCTTTTACAAATCCAGGTGCTGTGGAGGCAGCTGGCCAGCACGTGCTCGGGAACATGGGGAATGAGCAGAAACAGGAGGAGGCAGGCAAAGTTGCCCAGAGACCTCAGGGTAGCACTTTTGGGTGGTGGATGAGAAGCCCGGGGGGTCACAGCTAAGATGGACCCTTAAAACACAGCTGGTGGCTGGTGGCAGGGGAGAGGCTTTGGGATGGAGAGCAAGAGGTGGCACATCCTGGGAAACCCATGGAGGACCCACTCCCAGCCAAGGGGATGCACAAAGCAAGGCTTGAGGGCTGGGTGCTGCTTCACAGCACACCCACAAGAGTCAACCCCCCTTTCCCTTCCCCTTTGATCCTTTCTCAGTATTTTCTATGCTGACTGAAGGACTCCAACATCAAGGGCTGTGCTGGAGCAGGCAGAGGAATTGCCTCAACACTCTCGGCTTTGATTTATTCTGTTTTCACTTGTTCTAATCTGAGCTGGCTGGACAGAGGTTGATTCCTGACAGACAAAAGATTTCTGCCTGCCAGTGAGCGGAGAGGCTGAGGAGCCAGGGCTGCACAGGCCTGCTGTGCCAGCCAGGCTCCCAGAGCTGGCATTCCACACTGGCCACTCCAGCACCCCGAGAAAAATGAGAGGCTCCACTCAGCCCCAGAGGAGCCCAGGCACCATTTCACACTTCATAGACTATAACCAGCAGCAGCATCACACGACCCTCTTGGGTGTAATGTGATGATGGAAAACTCACCAGCTTTAACACATAAAGGGAATTACTTTGGCCCATTTAATATTTAAGAGGAGCAGGAGGAAAACACAGGGTCAGCACCAGCCTTGCCCCGCTCACAGGGACCCCAACTCAGCCTTTCCTGCTACAGCCTGTCTCTGCATTGCTCCATGCCTTGGTTTCCTGGATCTGAAACAGGGATGTTCCTTCTCCTGCCTCCCAGGGCATGATGCTCCCCTGGTACCACCACCCTCTGCAGGGTCTGGGGGAGCTCAGAGCCTTCCCCACCTGACCAGCAGGTTCCAGACCCCACCTCCTGTGTGGTTTCCTCCCTCTCAGGGGTTCAGGACCCTGGGTTTGCAGCAGCCTCACTGCAGTGACTGGGGGGGGGGGGGGGGGTTGTTCTGACCACGGCACAGACCTGCGGTAGCACCAGGAGGATTTGGTGACCTGCAGCTGCTGGAATCACATCACCTCCATTACAGGTGAGGGCTGGGAGCCCTCAGGAAGCCACAGGGCTTTATTTTTATATCAGCCAGCAAAAGGGACAGCTTGAGAGCGAGCTGAACGCCGACCCCTGCTGTGCCCCAAACCTCCCTCCCGCTTAAAGAGGCAGCGAATAAAGGAAAACAGGGGATATCCTGCAGCCCACAAAGGGACTGAAGCACTCAGGTGAATGGTACCCAGGATGCCCCGCTGGCCTCCGGCTTCCAGGCTGCTTTCCCACTGAAAGAGCTGCTCTAACACATTTCAAAGGCAGCGGGAAGGGCTGACACCGGGATGGAGCAAAGCAGGCTTTTGAAATTCAACCTTTTCTTCTCGGTGTTTTTGTAGCTGCAAATGCATTTTCCACTCTCATCCAGGAAGAGGTGGTGCTGTTCCCTCCTGATTTATTCCTGAACAAACTGAATGTATGAGGAGAGAAGGGGAAAAGGTGCCTTTAACCCACCCTGGGGCCCATTTAACACGTGCCGGGATCGCCGCGGGGGACGGGGATGGTTCCTGAATGCCGTGAAAAACCAGCACTGAGGTTCGTTCCCTTTGGTGAGATTTCAAGGAGAGGATTTTGAATACACAACATCAAAGGGCGTGAAAGGGGAAGGGAAGAGATGGCTATCCTGAGACAGGTTTAACCACATTAAAAGCCGCGTCGCCCCCACTGAGACTTCTGCTCCATCTGGCTTTGATCCATTTTTTATCCATATTTCCTTTCATTTCTCCCCTTTTGTTGACACACGATGGGGGAATCAATACCAGAGTGAGAGACACTGAGACATGCTCTGGTTGTTAATCCCACACCTGAGTGTGCCTGGGAGCCATAGCCCTGTCTGGACCCGTTGTTCCCATTCCTGTTCACGCTGAAAGAATTGCACAGTATTTGTTGGATACAGCGCTCAATTCCCTCCCAGACTTACAGGAGGCTCAGGACAGAATGTGCAGGAAGTCTGAGCAAAGCAGCTCAGCTTCCCCACCACCGTGACCATCCTTCCACCTGCCCTTGAGCTGAGCACTCCCCAAATGAGACGCGCCTCCAAAATTTGCTCTCCTGAAAACTCGCAGGCCAGAAGGGCCTTAATTTTTTTTTTGGCAAAAGCCTTCTCACACACATCAGCCTGAGACCAGGGGGTCATCTTTAGAAGTTGGAAGGGCATTAGGAGATGGAGATGGGGAAAGAGAACACCAGAGAGGAGAAAGAGAACTCTAAGTTATGCCAGCATCCATCCTTTTAAAACAATTAATAAATGATTAATGGCATAGATTACCATAAGATGTGTTATGACATGTTGCAGAGACATTTATAAATGTCTATGGCTTAGTTTATGGCAGCTTTTATGCAGCCCTCATAAACTGAAGTGTGTAAATCAATGTGGCTGCATCTAAAATGGGTTAGAGCACATCCTAAAATAATTTATAAGGGATAAGGCAATTTCTATTTGCCTGTATTAACAAAGTCTTTATAAATACAATCTTCATCCAGACTCAGCCTATTATAATTCAGTTACTGTGGCAGACACTCAAGAGATCATAAAATCAGTGCTACCTGAAGCTGTCCCTTTGCAGTGTCACTGGGGACAACGTGCAAAAGAACAAGTCACCCACCCTAGTCCTTCCCAAGGAGCTGGCACAAGGTGATGTCCTGCAGCCCTGTCCTATCCACATGCAGCTGGGGATCCCCTCCAGAAGCCCCAGCGGGACAGGGGACCAGCACCCCACATCACCCAGCCCCTCCATGGGTGACAAGGAGCTTGGAGCCACCAGAAATGGAACAGCCTCGGGATGAGCATCACCCCCGCACACCTCCCCATGTCCCACACACCCCAGCACCAAACACCACCAGGACACGTCTCCTCCCTGCTCCAACCCCCAGCCCTGAGATGAGGTGTAAGGGATGGAGAGGCAGGAGCCCCCTCACCTTTGCAGGAGCCCCCTCACCTTTGCAGGAGCCCCCTCACCTTTGCAGGAGCCCCCTCACCTTTGCAGGCGCCGGCGGCTCCCAGGTGGTAGATGCCGGCCAGGACGCGCCAGATGGCCGCCTGCTCCTCCGCGGTGATGCCCAGTGTGCCCATGGCAGCCCGGAGCTGGGCAAAGGCTGTCGAGGCTCTCTGCTTCTCCTCAGGCTGCAGGAGGGAAGACATGGGGGGGAACATCACCACCTCTGCTAGAGCATCATGGCATGGGTGGTACACGACAAAAGGGAGCATGGAAACCATCAGGCCAGCAAGGAAAAGGCAATAAGGGACCCTTGCAAACGTTTGGGCAGGTGGAGAAGTCCCCAACAGGTTCCTCAAGAGCCTGGTGTACATTGCCCTGTCATACGAGGACACATAATTCCCACTTCGAGAGTGTCCACAGAGCAGCAGCTTGAGATTTTTTATATCACAGAATCCCAGACTGGTTTGGGTTGGAAGGGACCTTAAAGCTCAGCTGATCCCAACACCCTGCCATGGGCAGGGACATCTTCCACTAGACCAGGTAGCCCAAGGTTCCATCCAACCACATCCCCTCACTTCTCACCAAACACACCTGCCCACAGCTGTGCAGGTCCCAGCCACCAGCAGGACCTGCCATGTCCCACCTCCAGCACTCCTGCGCTCCCTGAGCTGAGGCTGCTCTGTGCAGCCCTGGCGTTCCAGGCTCCAGCAGGCAGCATCCCACCTTGGCCAGGACCAGTGGGAAAACCCTCCATGCTGGGATGGGGAACCCACACAAATGGAGGGCTATGAAAAGAGAGTAAAACCCCATCTCTGAACCCAAATGTGCTGTATCAGCAGTGTGAGGACCTCACTGTGCCCTCCTTGGAGCTGCTGCTCCAGCAACTGATTCCCTTGGCTGCTGGACCGGCACAGGAGCTCCCTAATGAAGATGAAATATTGGATTCATTGATAGATGATGTAACTGCAAATTGCTGCAATTCATCCCAGCGCTTGGGTTCTGCAAAAGGCTCAGGCTAATGAGGGCTTGGAGCTGGGAATCAGCTGAGGAGCTTTTAGCCCCTAAAAATCACATTCTGGGCTCCCAAAAGGATACACTTGCTCCCGAGAGCTGCTGCTGCAGGGGAATATCAGGGCAGTGGACCCCAGAGCAGCAGAACCTCTTCCCAACCTGGCTGGGGCATTTCCAAAACCCAAGCACAGGTTCCAGGTAGAGCAGCCCCAGTCCCGACAGCTCCCCTGGGACTGTTAAAGGAGTGCTGAGGGCTGTTTGGGCAGACCCTTCCTCACATCCCGACATTCACTCCCTCCCTCCATGCTTCTAGTACAGAGGCATCATCACGAGTCACTCAGCACCCAAGGACCCCAAGATATCCTCTTACTGCAGGTGGACACAGGACTCCAGCATTTCTCTCTCCCTACCTTCGTGAATGGCTTGATCCCAAAGGAATTGCTCTCAGCCAGCTGGTGCAGATGCAGCATCGTCCTGGGAGTAGTTACAAAAAATGAGTCAAGCTCCCTCCTCACCTGCCCCAGTACCACCAATCCCCTGCCCTCCCCCTGGGAGCAGCTCTGGCACCCACAGAGCCCCTTTACAGCACCATCTGAGGGACCTGGGTGGGACAGGTCACCACAGAACTGCTCCATGCAGGGGGACGAGCTGGTACCTGACACACCAGGAGCCTTCACCCAGGGACACACAGCCTGGGGGGAACCAGAGCAAGAGGGAAAGGGAGCCCTGTCTCACTTGTCACCTCAATTTCAGCTTTAGTGAAGAGGCAAAAAAGCGCCAGAAAAATGCCCCTGTTTCATCAAAAATCTCTAATATAAGTGTATACAGACCCCTGCAGTGTCATTAACACAGTCGCTTTCACAATCTCTTATCAGAGGGGTCTCAAAAATCCCATTAGATGGGGAGAATTTACATATATACAGTGGGGAGCCTCTGGGCAGAGGGTACCCACCAGCTGGGCAGCCGGGGGGGGGGAGCGGAGCCACCTGGTGCCATGGGAGCCTCACACCCACCTCTCTGCCACATCCAGCCCTGCCAGCATCAGGGGGAACACGTTGAAGCTGCTCTCTCCATCAGGCTGCTGGGCAACACGGGCTCTCTCCAGCAGCAAGGTCTGGGGAGGGAACAGAGGGCACTGGAGATGGTAAGGTGCTACTGGGATCTGTCAAGAAGGGGTTGGATTTCTCCTTGCAGGGCCAAGGCTGGATTTGGAGGCTGCTCTTTCTGCCTAGGGCTGTGCAAGCAAATTGGGCCCCACGCATAGAGGGGCAACATTTCAGTCCATGAGTGCAGCACTCAAGGTCCCACCACACCTCCAGAGGTCTGAGCAGTGTGATGGCCCTGGCAAAGATACTGCAGGATCTGGATAAGTCATTGCCTGGGCTTGAAACAAGCTCAGATCAGCTCCAGCCTTGTCAAAATGTTCAGTGCCAGTGCTGACCCCAGAGCTGGGTGTGTGTGTCCCCCGCCAACTGTCCCATCCTCCCATGAACATCCCAGGATGGTAATAGTGGCACATTCCCACTCCTGCACAAGGAGAGCCCTGCCAGGCCACTGGCTCCCTGCCAGTGCCCAGGGCAGAGCAGGGGCAGCAGTGGGAAACCCTGGTGCTCCAGGTCTGTCCTCCCTCAGAGGAGGCCCGGTGGCATAGGCAGCTCTGATTAAAGAGCCTTTGATAAGAGCCCTGATGGTGATAAAAGCCCTCAGAGGTGTCAGCTTGAGGCGGCCGTGTGAGGTGCTGCTAATGAAACGCTGAATTATACATTTCCTCATAAACATTTCATCCCAGCACTGCTCCGAGCTCCCTGCCAGGGAGGGGGACGGGCTGACAGAGCTCCTGCTCAGGTGCCATTTAGGCACCTGTGGTCCAGGAGGAGCAGGGAGTGGAGCAGGGGGCAGAGCATCACTCCTTGCACCCAGCCTGGCCGGGAAGCACAGCACAGGAGTGGTTCGTCCCTACCTCGAGGACCCCCAGTTTCACCCACAGCCCTCCCATCTCACCAGGTGACAGATACCTGGAGATGAGCAGCGGTGATCTGGCCAGTGGCACTGAAATCCAGCGACAGGACCATGGAGAAGCGCGTGGAGCTGCTGTTGTGGCCAGTGGTCACTGACCCAAAGGCTGCCAGGACTGTGAACATTGCCTGGATCTTCTCCACTGCAAAACCAGCACCAGAGCCCCGCTGAGTCCTGCTGCATTCCTGGAGGAGGCATCTCCTCCTGGCTCACCTCTGCCTGCTCCTCCCAGGGGTCTGTCCCAGCACTCGGGAGCTGGCTGGGCATGGGGTCAGCATCCCACACCAGAGGAGCTGGTGCTTGCTGATAGGAAGGGGATGTGCTGTCCTGACCACACCTCCACCCTGGTCCCGGCCATTCGTCAGCCCTTTGCAGGAGCACCGTGTACCCAGAGAGCTCCGAAATCCAACCCTGCCCTCTAAAGCCACTGAGTGCTGAGCAGCACTTCCTCTCACGTCACCAGTAACCTGATCAGGTGGGAAAGTGCTGCCCCAAGCACGGCAATAATTTGAGTAATTCCCTCCTGGTGCTCATGCTGGTGTTTGTCAAAACAGCAAATCCCTTGGGTCTGCGATGGGGACCGTGGTGCTCACAGCCACACCGGCGACAGTGGCAATTGCAGCCACACCGGCCGCTCGGGAGGCACCCCAAGGAGCATGAATTAGGCCAGGAATGGGGAAACCCGAGGCCATTAGACGGAAACAGCATCACCTTTGTGTTTGGGTGCCCCCAGCCTGCGTAATCTCCATGTGTTTCCTCTGCCCAGCACCCAGCACTGTCTCTGTGGGGGCTGCCAGCAGCCCCCTGCCCTGTACCTGAGACTCTGCCGTCCACGCTGCCCGCCGTGCCCACCAGGTACTCCAGGGCACTCTGGCAGCACTTGGTCCTCCCGGCCCCGCTGCGCCCCAGGGGGACGATGGCCTGGTCCTGACGCTGCATCAGCAGGTTCCTGTAGGCTCTGTGTGCCAGCGAGGAGATGTGTGGGGGCAGGCTGTCCCGCTTCCTCCTGGGAGCCTGCGGGCAGGGAGAGAGTGGTAGAGCACAGCCCAAAACCAAACAGGTTTTTGTAGACAAAAACCTGAAGACATTCACACTCAGGGTGATGGGTTTCTCCCCACAGTGAAGAACCCCCCAAGACTGTGTCCTCAGATCACTCCCTTCCCCAAGCATCTCTAGTCGTTAATGTTCTCAGAGCCCCTCCAGACCCGAGCATCCCTGGCCCTCAGGATCTTCAGAGCATCCCCCCTCCCCGGGCATCCCTGGTCCTGAGTGTCCTCAGTGCATCCCTCAGAGCACCCCTGGCCTTGAGTGTCTCCAGAGCATCCTTGCCCCGAGCATTCCTGGTCCTGAGTGATCTCAGGGCATCCCCAGCCCTGAGCATCCTCAAAGCATCCCCGCCCCGAGCATTCCTGGTTCCGAGTGTCCCCAGAGCACCCCCGGTCCCAAGTGTCCCCAGAGCCTCCCCGCGCTGTGACGGTCCCACGGTGCCACCTGCCGGCAACCGCCACACCGGCGCCCTCCGCCACTGTCCCCACGGGGGTCGGTGACGCTTCCCACGGGACATCCCGCTGTCGCACGGTTCCCCCCGCTCACCTTCCCCGCGCCGCCGGCGGGCGCGGGGCCGGGCGCGATGGCCACCAGGCTGGGCCCCGCGTAGGTGCAGGGCAGGCGGGCACGGAACCGCTGCCGCAGTGTGTTCAGCACGCTGCACTCGTTGAGGCTGATCAGCGCGGCCAGATCCTCGGCCTGATCCAGGCTGGGTGGGTTGGTCTGTGGGAGGAGAGCCAGAGACACCTCGAGCTCTGCTCTCATGGCACAGGCTGTGCCGGACCGCGCTGGCACTCCGACACCTGGGACCCAGCCAGCCTGGGGTGATGGCCTGAGAAGCATCATCGTGCCCAGGCACTGCCCTGCACCAGGGCTCCTGTTCCTGCACCAGCCCAAAATGGGTAGGGGGCTCACCCTCTGCACGCTGTCCTCGTCCACCTCGGTGACGGTGCCGTCCTCGTCCCGGCGCACCCTCACCCTCCCTGCTGGCAGCTCGGGTGTCCCCACATCTGGCTTCAGCTGCGTGGCTGCAATGAGAGGCTAATGAGGCTCTCCAGCCTGGCACAGCTGAGACAGGTCGGGGCAGAGCCCGCTGTGGCATGGGGAGATGCCAAGGGGTCAAATCCAACCATGGCTCCACTGGGGCACGGATGGGCACTGTACCAGCACAGCACCCAGTGCCCACCCTGCTCCCAACACATCTCATCTCCAGTGCTGGAGAGCGAGGGCAGAGCAAGGCAAGTTACCGAGTGTGAACCCGTCCTGCTGGATGAGCCAGACCTTCTCCGCTTCGTACCAAACGTCCCTCGGAGCCTGCAGGGAGGACAGAGGGGAATTGGGCAAGAGTGGGAGGAAACTGAGCTGAACAAACTGCCTTTGCCCCCTGGACAGCAACACTTCCAGCCAGACCCCCTGGCCCTCTGCTTCCTGCCCGTCCAGCCCCAGGTCTGCCTTCCCTCCAGCCCCCGGCTGAGCCCATGGGAATGGGAAGAGCTGCATGAAACCAGAAAATTACATCAGTGCCCCAAAACCCTGAGTAACATCCACGTTACCTGGTCCTTGTCTGTGCTTTCGCCCGATGCCTCTTTGCCCTGGTCCTCAATCATGCTCTTGGTCATCTCTTTGCTCTTTCCAAGTGTTTCTTTAGCCTCATCCTTGTCAGTGCTCTTGTCCATCCCTTTGCTCTCTCTCAGCATCTCTTCACCCTTTCCGAGCTCTTCCTTCACCTTCCTCACCTCCTTTCCCACATCTTTGGACTTCTCTTGGATTCCTCCCGGCTCCCCCTTGAGCTCCTCTGACTTGTTTGTGTTTTTTTCAGGTTTTTTGAATTCCTTTGGCTCCTTCTTGCTACCTCCAACATCTTTCTTCATCTTCTCCAGCTCTTTCTTGGCTGGAAACAGCTCCCTCTGGGCTCTCACCTTGGCTAGGGTCTCCTCGTGCCTTGGGGGTGTCCCCTTCTCCTTCTTGGTGCTCTTGGGGTCTGTCCCCTTGGATGAGTCCCCCTCCTTTGGTGGGACTTTGCTGCCACGCTGGGGGCCCTGGCTGGGGGCAGGGGCTGGAGCTGGGGGGCTGCCCCCTTGCTGGGTGTCCTTGGGGCTCTTCTCAGGGCACAACAGCTTTGCCACCTTGGGAACCTCCAGACGAGGGGTCTCTGCTGGTTTGGGAGGGATCTTCGTTGGTTTGGACGAAGCCTCTGCTGGTTTTGGGGATGCTGTCTCTGGTTTGCGAGGGGTCTCTGCTGGTTTTGGGGGTGTTCCTGCTGGTTTTGGGGACGTTTCTGCTGGTTTTGGGGATGTTTCTGCTGGTTTTGAGGATGCCACCACTGATTTGCGGGGGATCTCTGCTAGTTTTGGGGTTGTCTCTGCTGGTTTGAGGGCAGCCACTGCCAGGCTGGGTGCAGGGGATGGAGTTTTTCTGGGGATGGTCCCCGGTGCAGCTTTTTCAGGGGGCAGCTCCTTGCATGGGGGGGCTGTGACCCCCTTGCCCCCCTGCCCCTCTACCTTCAGCCCGTTCCGCAGTGGCTCCTCACTGGCCCCCCCTCCTCTGGCAGCTGGGCCGTCCCTGGCTCGGGCCTCACCGTCCTTCCCCACGGGCTGCCAAGCAAAGGAGAGGAGTTGAATCTGACAGGGACAGGGCAAAGAACCCAACCTCAGCCCAGCCCTGGGAGCTGCAACCCCACGTGGTTTGACCATGCCACGTACAGCCCTAGCCCTGTATGGAGCTCTAGCCCCAACCTGCTCTCTCTGGGCACAGCCAGTGGCTGCGGGTGGCTTCTTGGACCTGGCTGCAGGGTGGCAATCAGTGGTGGCCTCCTCCTCCCCCTTGGCCACATCCCGACCCTCCACCCACCACGTTCTGGGTCATTGCTTGGTGCTGTTCCTGGAGATGCCCCACGTGCTCCCCTTCCTGCACTCTTCACTGAACCAGAGAGCCTCACACTCTGCTTAATTACTCACCTTCCAATTAAGCAGGTCAAGAATGGCAAGTTGCATTAAGGAACTCTCCAGCATTAATTGCTTGAGGCTGGGAGCTGGGCAGGGTTGCAGCTTGCTGCAGCCACCACGCTGCAAGCCTGGGCCTCAATGTCCAGCCCAGCTCATGCAAAACACCCTCAGATTCCTGACTCTGGCCAGTGTCACAGGGCCACACAGCCCCTCAGCCCCCAAGGAACTTCTCTGAGCTGGGGACAGCTGGGGACACCCAGGGACACAGGGACAGTGGCCCAGCAGGACACCCCGGTGCAGTGTGGAGTTCACCACCACTCACCTCCTCCTTCCCGCTCGCCTTGCTCTCCTTCCTCTGTCTCGCTGCCTTGGCCTCCTTCTCGGTCTCCCGCACGAGCTGTTTGATGAACCCCCCGGGGATGACCGACAGGAGCAGGGGGGGTGTGGATGGGGGCGGCCCCCGGTCCTCGTCCCGTATCTGTTCACAGGAGCAGAGGTGGGTTACAGGGTGGGCACAGGGACAGGGCATGGCACAGCCCCGTGGGTGCATTAGTGGCAATGGAGCTGGGAACAGCACTCTGCTCTGCTCTGCCAGTGGCTGCAGGCATTGCCCAGGTTCCCAGCAAGGCCACAGGCCGCCCGTGGGCACCAGGCTGGTTCGGGTATGCTGTGGCTAGCAGAAGCACTGAGTAGAAAAGCCCACAGAGAAGCACCTGGATTTCCACAGCCACCGAGGGCTGGTGCAGCAGGAGCCCACGTGCACTGCCATCTCTGCCCCAGCACGGCCACAGGAGGATCTGTCCTGGCTGCAGTGAGTCAAGAAGCAGCTCCAGCGTCACCACGGCCACATGCCAGGCCCCAGGCCAAAACCAGCCCCACTTCCCACAGCTTTCCCAGCCACAGCCCTGCTCAGCAGCACCAGCACCAAACCCTGCGGCCTCAGCCAGGCTCAGACAGGCAGGGACCCTTGTGCATCCAACAGCATCCAACCTTGAGCATCCAACAGCAGCAAAATCACCCAAACCAAAACAATCAGGCTGTGAAGGAGCCTGGAGCCAGCAGAGTTGGACACAGCAGGAGCAAAGTGTGCAGGGAGCTGTGGGGATGCAACCCCAGAGGCTGCTGCAGTGCAACCCCCCCCCAGGACTGAGCTCCCAGGAAGGCACGAGCACCCAGCCCCGAAACACCACCGGTGCCAGCCCGGACCGAGACTTTCCTTCTGCTCCCAGAGCGCCAGGCGCGAGGAGATGGCCATGGTGGCAGCGAGGCTGGACGGTGCTGTGGGGAGAGACATGGTGACACGCCAGGCAGAGAGAGAGGAGAGAGTTAGCCTGGGGCTGCTGCTGGCCCCAGGGCTGTGCCACAAGCTATGCCGGGCCGGCAGCACAGTGACCTTGCTGGGGGTTGCCCAACCAGAGCTCACAGCACCGACTGGAGCGTGGCAGCTCGGGCACAAGGGGATGGGTGGTGCGGCAGTGCTGGAGAGTGCACTGCCACCAGCAGCCGCCTCCAGCCCCGGCGAGGGCCAGGCAGCGTGGGGAGGTGGCAGCACAGAGGGTCGGTGGTGGGACCCCCCGGTTCAGGCCGGGCGGCCGCGGGAGCCCGGCCGTGCCCCACCGCGGGCTGACCCCGGCTTCACCTGTCGGGATCATTCACGCCCCGAGAGCGCCGGGGCTCGCCCGGCCCTGCCGGCGCCCGCATCTCCTTGTACAGTAAAAAGAGCAGGAGCTCCGGAGCGGCCAGGAGCCGGCTCAGGAATGTCGCTTGCGTTCCCGGGCGGCAGCCCCCAGGGCCACGTGCCCTCCGCGACCGGCGCTGCCCCCCACCCTGTCCCCATCACCCGGGGCTCTTTGGCCCCGGGGAGAACCGGCCCCGAGCGGCGCCGGCAGAGCCCGGAAGGTGGCTGTGGCCGGGACCGTCACCTCCCCGAGTGGACCCTCCGTCCTGCCCTGTACGTGGGGAAACCGAGCACGGAGGGGACCAAGCACAGAGCATGGCACCAACAAAGGCCGGGACCACCATCACCACCACTCTTCTGTCCCCACCCAGGTGCAGGATGTGGCCCCAGTTGGGCCGTGGCCATTTGGGTCTGGTCCCCGTTTGGGACTCGCTCCCACTGCCATCCCGGTAGGTGCCAAGAGCCGAGGCCACTGAGGGATCCCTGTCCACCTCCTGCACAGGGCAGGGAGCACCGTCCCCGTCCCCAACCCCTCTCCCATCGCAGCCTCTCCCCAGCACAGCCTCGTGCCTGGAAGCCGCCCCCGAAGCCGGGGCTGCCGCTATCGCCATCCATTCCCAACTAAAAATAACCCTCCCGGCCGAGGGCCCCACGGCCCCGCGCACCCAGAGAGCCCGTCCGGACCCCGACCCCCATCCCCAGATCCCCCCCAGAGCCCCCGTACCTGGCGGGGGCTGCGGGCGCGGGGGGCTGTCGGCCCTCGCCGGCACCGGGCTCCGCGAGAGAGCGACAGCGGCGTGCGGGGAGCGGCGGAGGGTCAGCGCACGCCTCCCCCGCCCCCGCCGCGGTGGCAGCTGAGGTGACACATGTCACTGCTAAAAATACCCGCGGCGGTGGCACCGGGGCCGCGACTGGGGAGAGGCAGTGGCACAGCGGGGCTCCCCCGTTCCTTGGCCTCTGCACCGGCCGGGACACACGTGTGCCACCCGTGCCTTCCCTGGCACACGTGTCACCCGTGCCCTCCCTGACACGCTGTTTGTGCCTTCCCTGGTGCACACTTTTGCAACCCACAGAAGTGGGAGAACCTCTGTGGCTTGGCATGAGCCCACCCGGGGTGCTCTGCTGCTGCAGGAGTGGACCCCATGGTGATCCCCAAGACCATGGCTCAGAGCTCCAGCACGGGGCTCCCCAGAGCACCCCAGTTCTCCCCACCAGTCCCCACCCTGAGATGGGGCTGAGCTGGAGAGGGACCTGAGAGAAGAGCTCAAAATAGCCCCTGGCACTAACACCAGCATGGTCAGCACCCAAACAAGGCAGGTGGGAGGGGGTCAGCAGAGTGGACATGTGGTGACCACACAGGACAGAGTGTGACCCCCAGTCAGGGTGCAGAGCCCTGGCTCAGGCCAAGTCCAGCTGCAGAAGTGTAACTCTCCCTCAGATGCTTGACATCTGACCTGAAAAGGTCCACAGACATGCCCAGGGCATCAGCTGGAAAAGCTCTGTTAATGAGAAAGGAAATGGGATTGTCAGTCTGGACTCACCTGGCAGGACTGACCTGGCAGGAAACTAAGGGTTGCTCCAAGCATCTCACCAGCCCCAATTACACCCAGGAACGGCAGGAGGACACGCGGTTTTGAATGGTCTGTCACATGGTCCCGGATGGCAGTGCAGCCATGGGGCAACCTGTCTGCTCCTGAGGGTCCCTCCAGCACTGGTGGAAAGCCACCATTGGTCACCCATCACCCACCTCCCAGTCCCTGCCAGGGATCCCTGACACAGGGCTGAGGATCACCCCAGGGCCCTCCTGGCACAGCGAGCACCGTCCCACCATCAGGACACAACCAGCATGTCCCCAGGCAGGGGAAATGAGGATAAACACGGTGTGCAGGAATGGGGGTGAGCAAAGGGACTTACCTGTGTGCGGGGCAGCCGGGGTGATGGGGCACAGGGGTCAGTCCAGCAGTGCCCTGTGAGCAGCTGCCCAGTCTGGCACAGCCCATCCCAGTCCAGCGGGAAGGGGCAGGTGACACTGAAAGAACCAGGCACCAGCACACACGCAAAGGACGGTTTTTATTGGGGTCTGGTCGTAGGAGAGCAGTTGTACTGACCAACACACAGAAGCAGCTTAGCTGTGCCAAAATAATCCGTTAAAAAAATACTGGCGGAAAGAACCGAGTGTGGCACATCCGCCACGACGGGCGAGGGCTGTAAACTCCGAGGACAGTCCGTGAGGAGCCCGAGGGACGTGCCACAGCTCACCCGGCACAGGGACCCTCCTCCCCACAATAAATATGGAAAGAGCCAAGTACATAAAACAAGGAATGATCTCATCGATACAATATCTAAAGTTATTTACAGATCCTGGCTTCGCTTACCATTAATTACACATTTTGGACAGGTTCTCTTTCGATCATTTCCCTCATCATGAGTAGCTGTTCGTGTGAATCTGCTCCTTTTTGTTTTGAAGGACCGAATGAGGCACTGCAAGTGCTCACAAATCCCCTCTCCAAGGATGTTCCTGTTTTATTCTGTTTTTCAGACTCATTTTTATGTGCCATCTCACCTGCTCTCTCCCTTCCTCCGAGGAGAAAATCCCTGCTACAGCCAGGAAAGTCTCTTCCCAGCCCGTACCTCACCCCAGTCCATCTCCTTTTCCAGTCTTGGAACACATTGTGCCAAACAAACCCGGACAAACCCTGACCCTGAACAACCACCTTCCTGCACCTGTCCCCAGGTTTTCTATCAAAGCCCTGCCTGGACACACCTCAGGCCAGCAACACCAGGCTCAGTGCTGTCCCCACTGTGTCCCCTTTCGGGGGGTGACACTAATGAGCCACAATAGCACCAGCACCAGCACAGTCTTACCCGTCATGGGGCTCTACCTCCCTCCAGGAGCAGCTCCAGCTCATGCCAAAATCCAGTGGGATCAGACAGGCATGAGAGGGTGAAATGGGAAAGAAGGCAGGGACTGCTCCAGGGTGAGGCAGGGATCCCTCCCCATGGCAGAAGCACAGCAGGGATCTCTCCTTGGCTCCAGGCAGCCCCTCAGCAAGGAGAGGGCTTCAGCAGCTGAAAAATGCCAGATTTCACCCCAGAGATGTCATGGGGATCAGCCCTGACCACTACAGACCTTCAGCTCCACCACACTGGCAATTAAAAGCATGTGCTGTAATACCTGGAGTATTCCTCAAACCACAGAGGCCATGCTCACAACTGGACTTATTTTTAGGAAATGGGTGATCTGCTGAATTTGGGGCTATTTCTGTACCTCACCTGGGAAGGAGGTGCCGGGGTTGGCTCTCTACAGATGTGCCCAGTGGCAGCAACTCTCACAGTGACACCAGGAGTGGTACCCACAGCGAGGGGGTCCAGCATGGGGGTCACCCAAGGGACGGTCCCTGCAGGGTCTCGGAGTGCCTGCTCCCTTCCTGGGATGTGACACAGAGCAGGGTCCTGCCCTGGCCCTGATCCCCGACAGACACCACTGCTGCCTCAGCAGGCTCTGGCCTGTTTTTAAGGATGGAGTGATACCCTCAAACACCAAATCCATCTCCAGTACGTAAATTTTGGTGACTGTGGCTGCCTGCAGCCCATCTCTGCCCTACACCTTAACTGGCCCCCACGCCAAGTTCTCCAGCTCCAGCACCGCTCTGGGCTCTCCCTCTGCTCACTCCTTACCCTTGGAATTAGAGCTGTGCACTTCCCTGAGCTGGTGGCTGAGCTGTATCAAACATCAAGCTGACTCCTTGCCTCAATTTAGGTCACTGATTCTCATTAACCTAGCACAGACTCATATGAATAAACACTTGCTCTTGGAAGGCTGAAAGATAAGGGGGAAATTTAGAAATATCACATCAAGGGGTCGATCTGCAGGAGCTTTCCTGGTGCTTCTGCATTCATGAGCCACCTCAAGATAGTCCTGACAGAGCCCAGAGTCCCTGTGCCGGGAGACAAGGGTGAGCTGCACATCCTCAGGGAGACTATTCCCACTTTATCATGAAAAACAGAATAAAGCTGGCTGATCCTGCTTGAAAGGAATTGCCACTTCCATACGCATACGGAGCAGAAATTCTGTGGAATGTCAGAAGTTGGAGAAACATGTATTTAATAAATAATATAAAATGCTTTTTCTGTTAAAATAGAATTCTCGGGTTTATACCTACAGAGCATAGCAACCTTTACATAAACAAAATAAAGCTGAGTCTGTGGTGATTAGTTTAACACAAAATAAAAATACAATTTAACAATAGTATTAAAACAGCCAATGTTCCATCCACACAATATGTACACCATGGAATAGAAATCAACAGGAAACAAAAGTAGATTATCTTGAAACTCCTCAGACATTTGGATATACATCTTTTCTCTGTATATTTTAGATATTTTCCTTTTTTTTTTTACAATATTAAAATTAATACTATGCTTTGTCAAAATACGCTTTTCAGGTTTTTTTCTTTAATTTGTAGAACTGACTCATTCCTTATATTAATCAACACAACTAGAATTATTTACTGTCTACTGTACACTTCAAATAGTCCTTCCTCCAGGGATATTCTGGGTGTGAACACCTCAGAGCTGAAGGAGCCGTGTCACTGCCACGTGCTGAGAGGGGCACGGAGACACCCGTGTGCCAACGGCTGTGGGACATGGGAATAAGGAACCTGGTCCTAAAGCTGATCAGCTGCCAGGGAAAGAGCAACTCAGAGCTCCAGGGATTTCACTCTTCATGAGCTGATTTACTGTAAACCCAAGGAATGTCAGTGCCGAGTCACCACAGTGCCGGGGCTCGGTCCTGCTCGGGGGGCAACATCAAGCCCTGAGCAGCTCTCCTGGGCACAACAGTGTCCACTTGGACAGGATCACAACCAAAACAGGTCTGTTTTAACACAAAAAACCAGTGTTTCCATCACCTACACACTGCGCTGCACACACCTGATTTATATCAAAACCAAACCCAACCTCATAATCCAATTTCCATTTTTTCCCCCTTGACAGAAGTGGGAAAAGGAAAACTTCCACTGGGTTTCTAAAGGGGAGGTGCTGAATCATGGAATATCCTGAGTTGGAAGGGACTCTCAAGGATCATCGAAGTCCAACTCCTGGCCCTGCTCAGGATAACCCCAAGAATTTGAGGAAAATTTGAATGTGACTAAGCTGAGGTCTATCCCTGGAGCTGCTCTCCCTACCTGCCAGGCTTCCCAGCTACACTTTCAGCTATTTTTAGCCTGCTCCAAGTTTTTTTGAAGCCTAATGGGGGGTGGGAGAGCATACCAGGAATGTCAATCCAAGCTGGCTCCACTCCAGCATTACTCCAGCTTATCTCACAGCAACAGTTTGGGAAGAACCTGTGAGCCTGTGGTTACAGGCTGTGCTGGACCAGGGACAAGAACAAGACATAAAGCTCAACACAACTGACAGGAAGAAGCTTTTACACTTGGAGAAGTGGACAGCCAACACTTGGGTGAAGGACTGAAAAAAAATCATAAATGTTCCTTTAACAGGTAAATGAATTTGCAAAACAGTTACCAAATAAAGCTGAGTAACAAAAATTTATACCTGTAATGACGAGACACCTGATCTGACCCGGCGTCCAAAGGAGCACCTGACTCAGTCAGGAGACACCAGCCAAGCTCATCCCTGCTCCAAGTGGCTCCTCGCTCTGCCTGCAGCAGGAATAACTGTGGCTTTGCTTCTCCTGCACTTAAATTTCTACTCATAGAAACCTGATTTTGGCCAGAATTCACTGTATCCCTATTACTCAAGTGAGACATTAATTTACAGCAACTCCCACATATTAAAAAAGCACAGGGAGCAGGGGTGCAACTCCTCAAAATGCCCCAGGACCCCCAGCCCAGTTCTCTCCCATCCCATCACTCCTGCTGGCTTTCCAGGATCTGGCCCTACTGCATTTGCCAGCTACAAGGAATAATCAGGATGTGATCCCTGCAGCCCTGGAGACACATGGATGTGTCAGGGGGTGTTTAATATGGCCCTATCCAGGTGTAATTCTCCATTTTGGAATATCAGAAACGATTCCTGCGCACACTTAAATCTTCAGTCCAGCTGATGCTTTTTTAAAGGACTTTCAGATAATTTGTTTAAAAGTCTGTTTAATCATTCACTCAGATGAGTGAACGCTGTGGATGCCTGAAGCTCTAATTTCTTTACTTCCCTGAACATTAACAAAAATACAACTCCTACAAATATGGTCAAAATGCAGAACAGACAAGGCCGTGCCTGATGCTCTCCATGTTCAATGAGGGTTTTACACACAGAGATGAAGACTCTCATGTAAAATGACACCATCAGGAACCTTTGTCCAAGATAAAAACTTCAGGGACTCTGGTACCTACACCAGGAAGGAGCAGTTTGGGGCAGTATCCAGGATTTTGGCTGGAAGGGTGGAATTCCAGCTCTCCCTCTGCACCAGCAGATCCAGTCCCTTTCACCAGAACCCCAGTTCTTATGGGGGTCCCAACGGGAGTCACTGTGTAGTTTGTCACTACAATAATCTCTCCTTCTCTCCTAAGAGCAGTTACATATAAGTCAAGTAAAGCTCCTATAAACTGTCAATAAACCAGTTGACTAAAGAAAACCAAATCTGTTACTGCCCCACTCTCACCGGAGATGGAGAGCTGACTGAGGGCGGACTGGGGTGAGGCAGTAAGGACTGTGATAAGAAGGATAGTCTGGGGCCATCCCAACTCCAAAATACAGGTAATTTCTTAAGTCAACACACAGCCTTTGTTTCATACCCAATCCCTGGTTTTGAGGCACGATTTCCCAATTGCTGCCCTGTCCCTCCCCTCCTCACCAACACCAGCGCCCGGAATCTGCTGAGCAGAGACTGCCAACAAGGAGTGAGAGTAAAAACCAGCCATGGAAAATAACTGAAGGAGAAGAATGGAACTGACCGTGGACTAAGAAAGTACAAACAAGTTACACAAGAACCGTGAGCAGCGTTTAACACAATCTGAGGGGTTTTTCTAAATCAAGAAGAAAAATAAGAGCATCACATGATATTGTAGGGAGAGCTGAACAACACCCAGTGGCATGAGACATTTCCTATTCCAAACATTGTTAAATACCACACATAAGAGTCATAGAATCATTTAGGTTGGAAAAGACCTCCAAGATCTTTGAGTCCAACCTTTGACGGACTACCTTTGACACTGCTCCTTACAGAGGAGCTGAGATGCTCAGTGACACCTATCAGCAGGAATGACAGAGGCTGGTACCCTTTACACGAAATAATTTGGAAAATAAATGGGAAAAAAAAATCATTGAAAGTAATCACTGACTCGTAGAAGGTATTCTCCAGAACGTTTTTCCTTTGATGAAGCCCCTGATGGTCAGAGAGAGTTTGCATGGGCTCTGCAGACAACCCAGCCCCACTTCTAGAAGCAAATACAGCCAACTTTATTACTTTTCTACAAGGAAAGAGGTCTGGAACTCTGTGGTTGTCTGACAGCAACACACACTTGCACACTTGGCAGATGGGGGAAGCTGTCAGGGCAATTTCTGCTCTCATTTACCAGACACAATTCCCATTGTCTTTAGGGACTATGAGAGTTGTACCTACATAGCTGGGAAGCAAATCTTCTCAAAGGTGTTCACTGAATCAGAAAGAAAGCTTAAATTCAGCCCTGACCTCTCTCTTACGAACAATCACAACACCCAGGGCAAGGCTGACTTGATGAGCTTGAAGCTGTCAGACAGTTCAGGATTAGATCTTGACTTCAGCAAGAGTTCAGCACCACAGGACTGATGCCTCAAGTAGAATTAATATAAACCGGGCATTTGATCAGCTCCTTCTGTCAGTACCACACTCAGTTTTCTCAGACTGTTTACAATGTGGACAGTTTGAACTCTTTAGCAGAGAAAAATCAAAGATCCTTTCACAAGCTGAGCTGTGTGATATGTGCACGAACCTCCTGGGCCAAGCTACAGAGAAAACTGGGATATCTATGCTATGAGAACACACCTGTGTACAACAGAGAAGGATCCACGAGTCCCAGAACTGGAGTGATCCGGAATACGTACCGAGGTACCCAGACATTTGAACCCAGCACATGCACTAGAATGCATTGGATTTGAATAGTTTCTTTTTAATTTTTAAAAAGTGCAGTTGACCTGAAATGGAAAAGAACTGTCTTTATGTTCACTGTAAACTTGTCAAAAGGAATCTGCTCTTTAAAAACTGTGCTAAAATAGTCAATTTATACAACAGAGCACTAGATGAAGCTACCATAAATTCCTCTTCACCAATTATTACTCTATTGTGTCAGTTATAGTACTGCATATACGTAGAAGAAGCAAAACGGTGGTAGCTACTATTAGTGAGTACAACAAACCAAGGGAATAATTCGAGTTCAACGCTCCCATGAAGTAGCAATAACATTTAAACCACAGGACAGTTAGAATTCAGTACTTTGAAGTGCATAAGAGTCACACTGTTGATCATCAGCAGTATGGAGAAAGGTTATTATAGAGTCAGCAGTAATGGTTGGAAAGGACATGGCAACACGACAGAGTGAGGGTCATCCAACAGGGCGGCAGCTCCGGGTCTGTCGGTGTCACCATGGAGTGTCACCCCAGCCAGCAGCACCTGCGCCAGCCCCAGGCCTGGTGCCACCAAACGAGGGGATCGCAGGGAAAACAGCCTCTTCCTTCCATCAGTAGTTCCAGAGTAACGGAGCACATCCAGGTCCCCGCCGGGAGTGGGGACACGTGGGAGCAAGGAGCAGCCTCTACGCTTGGTGACTTCCACCGCTGCAGGAGCAGGAATCCACCCGCCACCCTTCCAGTCTTCACAGCCTCCACAGACAGAGTTCTGACATGATCCCACGCTGTAAACATCTAATTCCTCCTCTTCTAAGCACATCCCGCATCCAGGATTGCACAAAGTCATTCATAAGGGTTCTGGGACACTCTGCATGTTCACCAAGTAGCTCTCCCTGTGTGAACGTGGTTCGTGTCTCCTACAGCCCGTTGCTGTTCCTGTGGCTGAGCGGTGGCTTCGAGAGCTCTACAACCGTGGAGCGAGATTTATTGAGAAACTTTGGAGCCCGGCGCAGCAACCTCTGGGCCTCAGTGAAAGCTTCTGTCAGCTCTTTTTTCCACTGAACAAATTCGGGGTCACTCTGAAAGAGACACAGAAGCAGTTTGGCACTTCATCGTAACCGGCCAACAGCGTCTTCTGTCTTACACAGCACCTTAAGGAGGTTATTTTAATTTTCTGAAGGAACAAGCAGCTTTGGGTATTGCCCATGTGCAGCCCTCGGCTTCTCCATCGCCCCACTGAAGGCTGGACACAACGTTTTGAGGACTCCTGCACTTCCCCCTGGCAAACACACGAGCTACAGCAACTCCCTGCAGTGACACATGAGACAACAAGGCCCTCGGAGCCCGCGGAGGTTGAGTAGTTTTGAAGTTTTTAGCTATTTAATAAACTGAACTCGTTTTGGCCCAAATACCATTGAAATCCATGACAGGAACTGGCACAGTTGCAGGTTTCCTGCTTCCAAAACTCTAGTGTGATAAACACTTCAGCTCTGCTTCACAAAGGGCCTTAGTTAACATGTAAGAGGAAGACCTGAAAACTTGTCAGTCGTTTATCATATGCAGAACACTCTGATTAAGTTATCAAAAAAACAAGTGTCTTACCTCACACTGTAGGACAAACTGTTTTCCTCCTTTAATTCTCAGTAAGATGCATTTCTTATCTTTAATTTGTGTTTCTTCAACAGATACTATTTGTTCCATTGTCAGCAGGTTTTGCTGCAGCATTTGCAAAAGAGCAGAGAATTAATTGAAAAAAAACCCCGTTGCCCATCAAATAAAAGTCACTCTCTCATTTTTCTAGACTCCCCACATGAATTAAGTTATGAACATTAAGATTCATTACACAAACATTTATTTCTGAAGGTTGGGTCACGAACTAAAGATAGATTATAAGGTAAGAGACATTTACAAGGGGCTTGGTTGCTTCAACAGAGACAACGGAATATCAGCTCTGAAAGCCAGTAATGACAGCATGAAATAAGAATCTACAAATAGGTGTGTCTGCAAACAGAATATTCATTATTTTCCCTCCAGAGTTGCATATAATTTGATACATTTTCCAAGTATTACTGCTGCTAAAAATAAAAGCCAATCTTACTATTTCTAAGAGCTAAAAGGGAATATTTCAGCACTAAATACTTCCAAAGTGAACATACACAGCAGTGTGCAGGAAAGCTTTCCCTACAGACTGCAGAGGACACAATGTCTTAAAATTCCAAACCCTTCTTTAACTAAATACACAAAATATCTGCCCTGCACATGAGCACAGCTGGGCTACACTACAGTCACTATAGCATTTTCTTGGAAACAAAATGCTATAGCATTGACACCTTACCAGTTTGTGTTTTTTTGTATAAACAGTCCAGAGGTCCTAAATGAAAAACAACACCATCAACTACCAAATTCCTTTAAAAACATAACAAAACAGAGTAAACAGGTTTCTCAAGTCAACTTTATGTCTCCTCCGTGCAGTGTAGCTACCGATTAACTACAGCGATGCTGGAGATAAGTTACTCAAATCCACAGGGTATTTACTGGGATAAACCATTTCCACAGGAGGAACACCTGGGCACGAGTCCTCGGATGTTCCTGCACCTCCACCTGCATTCCAGTGCTGCTCCCAGTGTAGCCTCACTTACCCGGGACTCTCCTTCTCCTCGCCACTCAAGCCGGTTTGGGAAGAGGTAAAAGTAACGACGCTGCCACTGAGTCAGGAAGGGGTTCCCCAATTTCAGCATGTATCCATGCATTATACAGTCCTTCCCCAGGGCATAATCTAAAACAAGAGAGAACATCAGCAAAGCAAACCAAGGTGCAACCTAAAAGCATTCTGCAGGGAGCTTGGTGGAGAAGGGACGGAGTCCTGGGCACGGGGCACTCAGTGTGCACTCAGCAGGTTGAAATGCTGCTTGTGTGTGCACACACAGCCTCAGTTCTGCCTTAATTATATGGGCTGATGCACCTGCAGTGGAGTAACCAAGAACACACTTGGTTCTTAAAAAAGTATCTCAACAAAGAATGTTAAAAGAACTGGATATTGCTCTCCAAAGCCTGGGGAGGTTGATGCAAATCGCAGGCTGCAGTTTGCTGTACAGGACCTCCAAGGGCCCTTCTCAGCTCCTTCTCTGATCATGAAATCAAACCCCACACACTGTGAGGGTGGGAAGGCCCTGGCACAGGTTGTCCAGAGAAGCTGTGGCTGCCTCATCCCTGGAATTGTTCAAGGCCAGGTTGGATGGGGTTTGGATACAACCTGGTCTAGTGGAAGGTGTCCCTGCCCATGGCAGGGGGTGGAACGAGATGATCTTTAAGGTCCCTTCCAACCCAGACCATTCCATGATCTATGATTCTATGATACTCTTTCCAAAGTGTGATGTCATCAGTCAGCATTTCAAAACATTAACAAACATCTTAAGCAACACGACAGTGACTAAACGAATTCTAACGATTCCCGGTGAATGACAGTCACGGGAGTGTGTGGTGTGGAACTCCAAGCACAGGAATTACTATCTAGGAGCAAAAGATGAGAGAAGTGTAAGGACAGATTACCTTCCTCGTGGCCAAGCTGCTTATTTTTAGCCCTTTTTCTGGCCTCAATTTTATCTGTGTCTGCATTTACTGCATCATAAACAGTTTCTGCTACTTCTTGCTGCCAACGCTCCGATATTACCAGAGGGAAGTTCTTATATAACTCCTGGTCACTATCAAGCAACTTGCAAGAGAAAAACAACATAAAAACCCAACATTTTAGTAACTTTCACTATTCTTATCCCCAACAGTTAATAATTATCCATACAACAAAATTATTTAAAAAGCTGTATTGAGCTCAAACCTTCACAAAACAAACAGATGCAAGCAAGAGAAGCACAGACACTAATCTAGGCAAAGATACTAATTTATGTGCAGATAACAGGCCACCTGCTCAAAACTTGTTTGGTTTGATAGCTCTAGCTAGCTCCTCACTCAACATTGTCCCATGATGTTCTCTAGACTTCACATTTAAATAATTACTCAAATACAAGCAGCAGTATTCTTAACTTTGTTGCATAAAAATTTCCTCAGCACAAGAATTCCATGAATAAATGAAAAGATACCTTTTCCACAGCAATGCTTTCCATGCTTCCACAGTTGGGTTTTACATTCTTAATAATTATTCTACAAAATTCCTACAGCACCCAAGTAAGGAGGAAAAGCCACAGGAACCCACTGTTGGCTCTCCAGCTGGTAATCCCAAAGCTCACGTGTTCTTCTTGGGGTCACAGGACGCTCTGCAGGATAAATATAATCCCCAAGGGCCACGGAGCACAGCAAGGTGTTCAAACTGGTGTCCTCGGGCAGAGAGGGCTCCTGACACCTCACTGGCAGCTCTGGCTCCACTGACTCAGAGGCAGGAATTACTTAGTCCCCTAAAAAGGCCTGTGACACTCCAGGGAGGCTGGACCTGACATCTCTCACTGACTCATCCCTAAAAGTAAATTTATCCTATAGGCAGACTGAACTATTAAATCCTGAGATTAAACTGGAGGTGCTATGGCAGTGACCTGGGTATATGATTCACATCCAGTAACATGAATCCTCAATAATGCATATTATTGAGCATATCTGATCCACTCAATAACCAGAAAGACCAACTGGTTTCTCCTTGCAAAACATTCCTCTGGATTCTGGCATTCCAGAATTGCAGAAGACTGGAATCCTGCTAGACTAACACTGAAGACGTGGAGTTTTCTGGAATAAAGAACCTCCTGGGCTCTCTGCATTTCTCTTTAAACACAAAAAATATTTTCAGTGCCAACTTCTGTCACCACAGCAGGTGACACTGACAGACGAGCTCCTTTTCAGGCTCTGTGAGTACTCAGTGTGGCTTTTTGCTTACAAAGTTTAGAGCAATTAGTTTCTCTCCTGACTCACTTCTGTAATAACAAGAATAAGGTCTGATCTACTGTAGAAATGTCTGATGAAAAGAATGAAGAGGACAGACCCAAGAAAAGCACTGACTCACTTGCTGTCCCAAAGTCCCAGAGAAGCTCCAGAGAGGGAAGATATTCACAGGGGGGGTCACACCACCCTCATGTGAGTCCTAAAGGGGCCAGCAGTTTCAACTTTTTTTTCTTCATTTATATTTTTTCATTAGATTTTTGATAATACCAGAACCTGAAAGTTTCTTTCAGCACTTTTCTAACTTAATACATTGCTAACATCAATACACAGTCTGTCATTTTTAAGAGTTTTCCACTGCACTCTCTGACCACTAAACTATTAAAATAAGGTTTAGTTCAATTTATCCCAGCTATCAGAAACTAATCACAATTTTTAAACCTATAAACCATCAGGTGTTCTTGAAAACATGAGGCTTTTCCAATTGTCTTCTGACCGTTTGAAATATTTGGTTTGTCATAAAAACTGCCAGAGCTCAGGGAGCATTTGGACAACGCTCTCAGGGACATGGGATTGTTGGGTGTCCTGTGCAGGGCCAGGAGTTAGACTTTGATGATCCCTGTGGGTCCCTTCCCACAAGGGTATTCCACGATCCTACGACACTTCTGACAGGAAGGTTGATTTCAGTCAATTTAAAAACCTAAGGACTTGGCAAACAACAACCCAGGGAACCAGCCCAAGGTATCTCTTTGGTACCAGCATGGACTGAGTTTCCCAACCTGAAGGAATTCCTTGCACATCCAGCAGCCCCGAAGCAAAGGAATGCCATGCACACATGGAAAGTCAAGCACAGCAGTCCCAGTGCCACCCTCCACCTCTCACTGGAAGCTGAGTACCTTAATGCCTTTAGTGTCCTCTTCATCAAACGACCCGATATCGAAAGCATCTGCTGCATTCACTTCTCCCCGGGGAGGAATCAGTGGAGGAGGGTACTAGAAATGAAAGCAGCATAATTAAAGACAACATAATGGACATTATTTAACTCTATTCTGTAAGTTGTACACAGACTTTTTATTTTTTTGCACAAATGATACATGGCTGTGCAAGAGCGTGTCCCTTGAAATTAAACTTCTGTCCCAAAGTTGCTGCCACTCTTTAACAGAAGCTCCTTCAAAAATATGGGGAAAAAACTCTTCAGTTTAGAGACAGTTAAGCTGAAGAAACCATGCAGCCATTTAACACTGAAAAAATAATAATTCACTACTGAGATCTGTAGTGATGAATATTCAGCAGCTTTCATCAACACCCCTCCACATATTTGTGCCAGTGAGCACATGTGCTAGGGATTGGGATCCTGAAGTTTTCTGTCCATTACCTGTTTGGGCTTATTTTCCTGTTACTGTTAATCAAGTAAGCTAAAATTACTGTCTTCATCCTTTACCTTCTGTAAATAGACTTGCTGCCAATCAATGCCTTTGAAGAAAGGATGTTCTTTTACTTCTTGTGCGCTGCAAAATAAAAATGACTGAAGTCAACAAATGGCTTTTCAAATGCATTCAAGAAATACAAAGCCTTCAAAGGTCACATTTCTATAACTTGAAAACATCAGGGAAATGCTCTTTTTTGCAAGGAAAAAAATAAAAATTCTCAAGTAAACAACAGGAGAAAAGATTTTCATGTGGAAACACTCAGAATAGTGCTGCAGGGCTGGCAGGGAAGCACTCCTGATGGCAGCCCATCATTTCAAACAGCAAAGGATATTCCTCTGCTGTCAGATCCCAAACGCTGACCTGTGTCAGATCCCATACACTGAGCTGTGTCACATCCCAAACACTACTTGTATGTAACCAGATTAGTCCACACCATTTCACACTACACAAATTTTATGGGAAAATGAGCCACTACTCTTGATAGGCCCCAAGGAAAAGCAATCTCAGGTCATTATCAAAGAAGGTTCCAAGACAAAAACCCTCTGAATCTCCCACTGGAACTGGAGCCAGCCCCAGGCTCAGGGCCATCAGTTACCTGTCATCACACATCCCCAAAGGTTTCTCAACAGTTGTTTACTTCTCTCCTTGTTTACTCTCCCAGTCTCACATTGGCTTCTTAAACAGTTGATAACAACAATCTCATGAACACCTACAATGAGGTGAGCTTGGCAGGAGCAAGGAGTGTTTTGTAGTCAAGAAACCAACAAAAAAAAAAAAAAAAAGCCTTTTCCTTAGAACCATGAAATGACACAGGTAGCACCAGCAATATTCACAGCTTCTTTCCTTTGGGACTGGGGGTTTTTTTTCTGTGTAATATGCTCCTATCATTACAGATAAAATGTAAGCAATAAATTTTCCTATCAGTTTGTCTGAGTCAAGTCATATGATTTCATGCCAAAACAGATTAGGCAAAACCAGAAAAACAACCCAGGGATGAGAAGTAGGAACACCACCCAATGTAAGTATGACTGCAGGGAACTCGGGGGAAGGCTTTAAGGACAGAAATTGTCCAAAAAACGTGTCCAAACCAAAGGAAACTGAAATGTAATTCCATGCAGCAGCACTTTTTAATGTTCTCTTTCCAAAATTAAAATCCTCACAACAGGAAGCAGATTTTTACTTGAAATGAATTCACTCATTGACAGAGAAGTGGAAATTTTTCAAGGCAGTGGTCCAAGGAGAAGACAACACCTACCTTCTTCCTTGGCATCCAAGTCTCTTGCTCACATCCCGCTGCAGGAGCCCTTCCAGAAGGGACTTCAGTTCAGGAGAAAATGAGTCTGGGAGCTCCACATTCTATGAGGAAAGGAAGTACAAAGAGATATTTCTCGATGGAGGTCGTGTGATCTGATTTCTTTTCTTGGAGAGTGTTTGTAAACAACTCTCCCATGTGCAAATACAGCCGTGTACAGGTGTGTAGTTCCAGTTTTTAGGGGAAATAAGAGTTTAATAACATGGGGAGTGTAACTGTGCCCAGGCCTTACCACAGTGAGCGTCATCCGGTCGATCTCATGCTTATCTTTGGTTTTGTGCTGCCTGAAAGGACTGTGCCTGTGGAAACAAAAAAACCACACTAATAAATGTCAAGTCACAGAATATTTCAGCTGTGGCAAACCTAGGAAAGCGTGCAGCATCCTGTTAGCCCCATCCTTCCCCCTCATAAATCCTGTCCTGTAGGACAATCTGTCCAGTTACTCCACAGGAAGGTGGGAAGGAGGTTGGGTGATTCTCAAACTCAGTGATCTGTCCTTAAAGATGTGTTTCAAATGCCTCACCAAGTAAGTCTGTCTTCCAAATACCTGAAGAGTTTCACCTAACAAGGAAACCCCAAGCAGTCATCACACAAAGGGGTTTAAAAACACGGATTTATATATGGAAACTGAACTCATCACTCCTCTACAAGGGAGAATGAAGTAAAACCTTCAAGTAAGCAGATGAAGGAGAGGGTAATCACAAATCCCACAGCATCAGCCACTGGGAAGACATTTGATGCTATCTGGTACATTATCAGCTTTTTCCCTTTCCTGCTTTAAAATTCTGGTCTGAGTTTGACTTTTCCTTTAAGCTATAGAAGACCATGAAACATTAGAGATTTTTCACACAGTCCTTCATCAACAGCATGAAAGAAAGAAGCAGCATCGTAGCATGAGATTTTTTAATTAGATTTATGAGGGGATGATATTTTTCAAAATCAAAACTTATCAATTACATTAATTAGCTATTCTAAAGCCTTTTGTCTTGCCACATGGCAGTGTGTACTAGCATGTTTCAACTGGAGACCTGCTACTCCAGAGTTATTTTCCTTTTATCCTCAAAAATGTTCTGATGAATGGATCTGATGGACAAACCAGGACTTCCATTTGTCTGTTTCCAGGCATGACAGGTAAGAATAAATGGCTCCCACACAGCCTCCTGTACTCTGACAGTGAGGCTCTGAGTAGATCAGGGCAGCAAATGATTCACTGGGGACTTATGGGCAGATTTTGTGCCAGACTAAATTTACTAAACACCAAGAAAAGGCACCCTGTGCCCAACCCTTGTTTTGGGATGTGTTTTAATTGGTTTCAGAACAGATGAGGAAGGATAATTCACAGTGAATAATGCTCTGGCTTCTGGCCGACCACCGATACCACCCCACACATCTCTGTCAGGGAGAACCACAGCCCAAAAGACTGAGATCTCCCTGAGCCAGCCCGAGTGCCTGTGGGAAATGGGATCGTTTATCCCTGTGCAGTGGGTTTGTCACACAGCTTCGATCCTGAGAGGGAAGGGCCATGTCACAGTCAGCTGGATGCCCTAATCCTGTGCCCAACTGACTCTGAAGCAAAGGTCTCCAAGACAGGATGAGGAGTCCACAGTGATTCTCTCCAACTCCCTGACAGGAGGGTGGAGCCGGGAGGAGGTCGGGCTCTGCTCCCAGGGAACAAGGGACAGGATGAGAGACAAGATCTCAGGCTGTGCCGTGGGAGGTTCAGGTTGGACATCAGGAGGAATTTTCTCATGGAAAGGTGGGCAGGCTTTGGAAGGGGCTGCCAGGGAGGTGGTGGACTCCCCACCCTTGGAAGTGTGCAAGAAACAACTGGACATGGCACTCAGTGCTCTGGGCTGGGGGACAAGGTGGGGATAGGTCACGGGTTGGACTTGATAATCTTGGAGGACTTTTCCAACCCCATTCTGGAATTCTGTGTGTGACAGATGGTCTCCTCCCTCCTCCCAGCAAACCCAACCCACCATGTCCTGCTTCCTACAGAATTCTTCAATTAATATTCAACAGAGCACTGCTCCCAGCTACACTGTCTGTACTTTGAAATAGATGTTTTTGGCAATTTAAACACATTTATTTGCACACTTTTCTAGTCTATTTTGTGCACAATTAATGTTAAATTCATACAGCTCAAGAGTTCAATTCACAAGTTTCACACTGACCTTCCTTTGTACAGTGTCTGCACAGGGATAAGAACTATAATTAATTATGTGTGAGGACACAGGATGATCTAATGACCAATCTTTACACAGAAGTACTGCGAAAAGCTTAAAAGATTTCTTCTGGTTTGCCATTAACACTGAAGATGCCATTTCCAACAAGCACTTGCCCATCAGTGCTTGTTCACTGCTCAGATAAATCCTGTGGTATTAATCAATTCTACGCACATAAGTTTAATAAGAAGGTAATTGCTAGTAAAGCTGTAATTATCATGTACCTTTGGACACTGATAAGGTAACAGGACAGATTCAGCACATGGAAGGATTCAAACTTTGTACCTGACCCAAACTCTGAAGGAGGGAAGGCTGAGTATTCCATAAAAAGGGAACAGTACAGCCAAGAGTTTCACCACAACAGCAGGTCTTAGGCATAAAATGAAGCCCATAATTTAACAGGGCTGCTCAGAGCACTTGAGCAGTGAGTAACATCACAGCATTTAAAATACTATCAGCTGCCAAGAGATGAGTAAACTGCTGTCAGTAGCAGTCAAAGAGCAGATAGAGCATCTGCCTTCCTCATGTCCCACACCTGCACCTGCTACAGGACACAGGGTTGGGTTTGGTTTGGTTTGCAAGAGAAAAGCCTGGTTTAGTCTCACATGCAGACGTGCTCTAAGCTGCAGAGAGGGAAGTCAGGTATCATTTCAGGTAATCTGTAACACATCACGTATTAGCATTTGAAGGGACAGACGATGAGCAGGCCCAGGCTCAAAAGGGAAAGAAGAAGAGCCTTCACTCACCCCCTCAGCAGTTTGAACAACATGCAGCCCAGGGAGAACCAGTCGGCACTGCTGTCGTACGCTGTGCCCTTCTGGAGCACCTCGGGGGCCATGTATCCGTGGGTACCTCTGCAGAGCAGAAAGGGGCAAAAGCTTCATTACAACCAACACCATCATTAAAAAAACAAAACATTAAAAATCAGTGCTTTCTCAATAAGACAGTCAAATTTAAAAAGAATTCATTTTAACCATGAGTTTATTTTGCTTTCAGTGGGTTTCCTATGTCTCCTTTCACCTACGCTTGGGTGACCACAGGACCCCTCCTCCCAAACTCACCACCTGGGCACCACTAGAAGAAGCCACCAGGTATTGCTTTTACCCTTGACACAATCAAAACATAAGAACTTTTTTCAAGAAGCTACTGAATTGCAAATCTTTTGAGGTGTGACAGGCTGGAGCTTTCCTTTTTGCATAAATTATGAGACTAAATCAGGGCAAATGAGGACCTAAGAATAAAACATGTCAGGTAAGATGTGAATCTACCCCAGGAAGTCAGATCCCAGTTAAGACCTAATGCCAAGAGGCAGAATGGAATCAAATCTACCTCCAGTTCCACAAAGATCCAGAAAGACACAATAAGTCCTGTTTTTTAGTCAGTTTTGGAATATTTAATTATCCATTTAGGACAATTAAAACAATCTGGTACTTTAACTCAGTCAGGTTCTTCTCTGAGCAGTGAATCATTCCAAAATAATGTGTCATCTCCCAGCCATGCCTACACATCAGCTGCTACAACTGTGCAGGAAAACAGGGAGAGGAGACTAAAAAACCCCATTAGAGCCTCCAGCTTAGCAAGTCTGGGCCACACATGTGTCATTTTATTCCTTCAGGCAAAGTTAAATTATAAAGACAAATTCAGGACGTATTTAGCACTACCTGTACATGCAGCAGAGCTCCCAGACACAATACTTACACACTGGCATGTGGCTTCTTTTTGGAGAAATCACAAGCCAGTCCAAGGTCTGATATCCTCACGTGCCCGTGTTCGTCCAACAAGATATTTGCAGGCTGGAAATCAGACACAGGAAGGTGACTGCTTGGAATCCTCCATCTGACAGAACTGCAAATTCTCAGAACACAGTAACTCAAACATCAATACTCTCTGGTAATTGGTAATTACCTTTTTTTATTTAACATCAATATACCAGACACTTTCTAGGTAAAAATCTACATTCTCACAGAGCACTACCATCAACTCCACAGGTTGTGAAATACTGAATAACAGAAGAGAAAAACCAGGCACGGTTTGAAACACAAAGCACATAATAAATGAATAAATCTATTTTGGCTTCAAGTCCTAGTTGGTTTTGGTTCTTTCACAGTTGGGTCTGTGTGTGGCTCTTACACCTTTTATTTGCAATCTCTGTGCAGACTTTTGTCCCCTTTTATTGCCATTTGGCTCAGGGACACCTCTCTGGGAACTGTCCTCAACTTCCCAACTGTCACTGAAACTGTCCTCCTGTTAGTCCCCCATTACACACACAGAGGCCTCTTTCAGGGCTCCCAGAAATACAGTGTATTCTCTAAATTATTCCCGTAACCGAACAGGGGAGATAAGTAACACTGCACAGGATTTATTGTGATCCCAAGGAAGCCTCTCCCAGCCTGGTTAAACTGGATAATGGTATGGATTAGAAAGATTTTGAAAAGTTATTACAAAAATCAGACAGATAAAAGAAATAATCCTCCCCAGAAAAGGTTTCAGGTGAGATAATCCATTGTTGTCAGTGTGCCTGGACTATTTGCTGCCTGTGTGATGCAGTCACTAACCATTACCTTCAGGTCTCTGTACACCACGAAGCGATTGTGCATGTGTTCTAAGCCCAGGATGATTTCAGTAGCATAAAACCTCATTTCTTTTTCAGAAAACACTCCATGCTGGGAGAGGTGGTAGTGCAAATCTCCTCCTATAATGACAAGAATGGAGATGCAATTAAACAAACAGTAAAATCTTGCCCTGCAGGCAGACGGGGGGGAACAGCACAGCATTTTTAGGTTCTTATCACCTGTGGAGCAGACAGACCCAGTTCTGCCCTCTGCAAGTTCTATAGTGACAGAATAGCTGAGAAAGTTAATAAATAAATCTGACCTATCTGAAACTGCATTTTAAAAATACATTTACTTCATATACATTTGCACTCGGTGACTAATCCAGCAACTTAAGTCTTTTTGCAAAGGATTTCCACAGCAAGTAAAAGGCACTAACACACAATGGTTTGTGGAGAACTGAATAGATCAGCACATAGAGCAGCCCAGGTTTGAGGGACCAAGCATCTCAGCAAACCTCCTGCCAAAATTTCTGTAACATCATCATCATCTGCTTAAGTCTTGCTTACCATTCATGAGGTCCAGAATGAAGCAGAGTTTGTCAGGGGTGTGGAAGGCATAGGTCATACAGACTATAAAAGGACAGTCCTGGAAGGGAAAAGCAAAGAGGTCACCACGGATAATGAGCAAAGTGTGACTTGGAGAAGCTAAAAATACACGTCATATTTTTCCTGTGATATTTGCCAACATTCAGAGGTTCTATCCTCACCCAGACAGGAAATGCAGCTCCAGTGGTAACCCCTGGCTGAGGTCCCCTGCCCAGGTGACAGTGAAGGCAATCTGCCACTGCCGCTGCCCTTGGCTCCCCGGCAGCATTTCCAGCAGAGGACTGAAGGGACATGAACACACCAGGCAGGAAGCTGGGACTCTGGAGCATGTGCAATGCTCGGGAAGCAGCAACCGCAACATTCAGATTGTGCAAAGCCCACAGTACAAGGTCAGTGGGTGCAGATTTGGGAGGTCACAAGGTTGGTCAGGGTAGATTTGGGAGGTCACTGAAGAGGGAGGTCATAGTCAGGGACAGGGATGGATGACACTCCCACCTCCTGATGCACCTTAACCTCAATTCACCCGATGTTCAAGACAAGCAGCCATAGAAATATGACTGGAAAATCACCTATTTATTCCAAAGGTCTACCCAGCATGTTGGTACCTCCATACTGCACATGCATTCAAAGCCACCATGGCAGCAGGCTGGCAGAGTTTCCTCTTCGTTGTGCCTGTGCTGGATGCAAGTGGCTAATTCACAGAAATATGGAACCGTTTAGGTTGGAGAAGCCTCTAAGATCATCGAGTCCAACCATTCCCCCAGCACTGCAAGGCCAACACTAAACTATGTCCCCAAGTGCCACATCCATATGTCTGTTAATACACTCAGGGATGGTGACCCCACCACTGCCCTGGGAAGCCCATTTCAGGGCTGGACAACCCTTTCCATGAAGAATGGTCACTGCCCTGGTCCTACTGGCCACACTACTGCTGGTACAAGCCAGGATGTTCTTGGCTAACTAACAGGCAGTGGCTATTACCTCATCAACCTCTTCAAAGCCATAAAAAACAGAATCCCAGAATCCCAGAATGGTTTGGGTTGGAAGGGACCTTAAAGCTCATCTTTTTCCAACCCCCTGCCATGGGCAGGGACACCTTCCACTAGAAGGACGTGGTATGAAGGGCTGTTTGGTGAGTCTGCAATGAACCCTTCAGGAATGGCCAGGCTGCCTGACCAGGCTGGGCTGCACCATCCCACGTCCAACCCTAAGGCACGGAGGCCAACAGGAAGACGATCCAAGATGAGCTGAACTGCTGACGAGCCAGGACACCCTGCAGGAAGCACGAGCATGACCTAACGTGACTTAAACAATGTGTTTAAGTATGATAGTAGTATTGATAGTGAAAGCTCTGGGAATCTCTAACAGGAACTGGTTTCCTTCCCAATTTAGAAACAGCAAAACACGGCGGCCTTGGGCAGCGCGGGGGCCGCGGGCCTGGCTCAGGGCCGGCCTGGGGAGCAGGAAAGGGAGGGACAGCAGCACTGTCCCACCAGCCAGACAGTTCAGTTGGTTCATCCTTCCATGAGGTTGAAATACAGAGTTCTATACGCTCGACTGCAATCCCAGAGATCACCACAGTGCCTGGACACATCCTGCCCTCACACTCAAACCCAACTGTATGTTAATTTTAATTCTTCAAACACTAACCCCTAAAACCCCTCTGCAGAACTGACGCCTGCAGAAGGTAGGGATGTGTGTGAAACACCTGCAGAACATCCACGAAAAACTCCAGATTCACAAATGGGCCTAAAAATAAGGAGCCTGTAGGCAAGGCAGTAGCATCTCACACGAGATACCACCTCTGGTTATGAACTGGGGATACTGTAGGTATCACTAAACTTCACAACAACAGCTTTAGTAGAGTTATTAACTTAATTTTCTGTATCAACTGAGTAGTTCAGAAGTGTCCCCAAGCATGATTCCTAAAATCTCAGAGCAACCTAATTACCCAGAAGGATTTAGTGCTAGAATTTAACCACCATACATAGACAAATAAAAGGGTTTTACTACACCAGAACATAACATGCTTCTGGTTTTATGGATTTTAAAAATAAAAGTTATCTGGAAGTGTAAATGCAATGCATAACTCATTTTTATGCAGGCATTCCTAATTTAATCACTACCTTCTCCCTGTAACAGAGAGGAAAAACTGTACTGCAGTACTTTTCTGATATAAAACCACTGCAAAAGAGTATTTTCTAGCATAAAAATTAAAAAACCCCTATAGTTATATTTTTAAATGACACATAAAGCAATAAATCCAATTTCCCAGGAGAGCAATACTTTGCTACAGTCAAGTTTCTGCTCTGATGAAAATAAGTAACAGTATGACATTAATGTGTGAACTAAGATCAGTTTGGAAAGAGTTCCTTAAATCCAAACAATCCTGGATTGAGCCCAGAAAACTGCTTAAGTCAAATTTCTGATAATAAATCACGTGGAAGGAAAAAAATATTACAATAACTATAAAAAACCTGTAGAAATGTGATATTTTAAAGACATTAGCACGTTAACAAGTGCTCTAGAAGGAAACCTTTGGTTCTGACCCTTCCTTGAAAGACAAGCATCCAGCTCTGGAGCACAAAATGACATCTCAAGAGCTGGATGAGGCAGCTGAACTGCCGCATTTTTTTAGAAGGAAAGAACTGGGAGCCACAGCAGAGAGGAGCCACAGCCCTGCATAGCCCCTGGTCTTGCAACAAACAGTTGGAATGATCCTCTCCTACCTCCAGGAAAGGATTTATGGAATAACCACTTCCTTCCTCAAAGAGCACCTTGGGGCTGGCTGGTTTCATAAGGTCCATCAGCAGCAACAGTCTTGGTGATTTCCATGTTCCATTTTTTGAAGAGAAATTAGGCAAATATTGGCTATTACAGAAAATAAGTGTTTGGGTTTTTTTTAACAGAAAATAATATTTTTTCCTTACTCTGCCACCAAGCAAGGATTTCACAATATACTTCCAGCCTGAACATCTCTGTGGGAGGGGAAGATGGGGCCTGTGTCTTGCAGAAGAGGAAACGCAAACCTCAGCGACAGTTTGTCCATGTTACACCCACAGTGACAAAGCACAGACACCAACGGAGACCCGAGTTCCACAGAGCCCAGTTTGGGGTTATCAGGCCCATCCAGGCAGTTTCAGGAGCTCTGCAGAGGTGCCTGTTGCACTTGTGAGTTCACTGGCCACGAAAAGCTGTTCTCACCACACAGCCACAACAGACTCGAACATGGGAGCTCCTGACTTCAGGACTGGTTGTGGATGCCAAAATTTTAGGTGGATTAACAGCACTGATTACACAACCAGATGTGTAATCGGCACAGCTGTTATTGTGCCTTTTGCAGAGACATCTGGGTTCCCAGTTAAATGACTAATTTACTGTGATGAACTTTCCAGTTCCATGTTGTTCCGGGCAGCACATAACTCCTGTCCCTGGGCACGGCATGCGCCACTCCAACCTCACAGCTCCTGTTCAGGAACTAAAGGAATTCTCTTATTCCATCACTTTCAGACCTATTTCATCCTGCATATTCCAAGTGCTCCAGCCTCTCCTGCCCAGGTGTACCCAACCTGAATGGGCAGCACTTCGTACAAAATTTCTAACTCTTCCAAATTTCTGAGAATCTAAAAGAAACTACACTCTAATGACCTGATAATCCTTAAGGAAAGAAACCAATGGTTCCTCTTGCTGCTCCACTGCTCAATGCCTCCTGTGTGCTGGCCTGTAAGAAAGCTGCCTTCACCTGCAGCAGCTTGTGAACAATTTCTTCCCTCATTAGACATGAAAATTCACATTCAGTGCTGGAGCCACAAAATCACAAATTAAAGTTAATGGGACAATTATTACTCATTTGCCTCAATTTCTTTCCAGTCTACTATAGACCCTCTCCCCCATCTCTCAGGACTCCTGACACTCCTGGACAATCCACAGTTTATCTCTGGTGAAAACAGGTAACTTGATTAAAAGTCTAACTGATAAATCATAGATCCCAGAAGGGTTTGGGTGGGAAGGGACCTTAAAGATCATCTCATTCCACCCCCTACCATGGGCAGGGACACCTTCCACTATCCCAGGATGCTCCAAGCCCTATCCAACCTGGCCTGTAACACCTGCATGGATGGGGCAGCCCCAGTTTCTTGGGGCAACCTGTGCTACAGCCTCATCACTCTCACAGGGGAGAATTCCTTCCTAATATTCCACCTAATCCTGCCCTCTGTCACTGGGAAGCCATCCCCCCTTGTCCTGTCACTCCAGGCCCTTGTCCAAAGTCCCTCCCAGCTCTCCTGAAGCGCCTTTAGGCACTGGAAGGGGCCTTGGGTTAGTGGTGACCTTGGCAGTGCTGGGATAATGGCTGGACTCAATGATCCTAAAGGTCTTTCCCATCTTTTATGATTCTCTTATCTCTGCAAGATACAGACCTGAGAACAAAGCCCAGGATTTGCCATTTTGGAATCCAAAGCAGGAATCCTCACATTCCAGGTACTTATGCTCTTTGCACACCTGTTTTACAAGACTAGAACAAACCAACACACAATTCTGTGCCCACAGGGAATGGGGATGTGTTTCTACAGAGCTGCACACTGAGTGTTTAGTTCATACACCACGACATGAGGAAAAGGAACCTTTCCAGCAGCATCACCCGTAGCCATGGTGACATGAGCAGCTGCCAGGTTTGTGCAATGAGGGCAGAGCACTCCAAGGGCTCTAAGACCTCCAGTCCTGCCTAGAATTCCTTTGAGCCCAACACACTATAGCCACCATGGAGCATCTGCAGGTCCCAGGGCTGGGGGAGCCAATGCCAGGGAGCAGGTGGCTTTTTACACACACTAGCGATGAGTTCAATTTTAAATAGACTTTAATTTTAATTAATTCAATTTTTAAACAGATTAGATGGGCAGCCAGGCTTGGTACACCTTGAGAGGTACACAGCTAAAGTACATAAAAAACCAAAAGGAAAACTTGGATAATATCAGAGTCACAGGAAAGGGAGGATGAACAGGTAACTGGAGTTGTCTCTGCAATAGCACCTTAGGTTCTGCATCACTACTACAAAACTATAGGGGAAAAAAAGCATTTTTTCACAAGACAGAATCTTGTTTTGGAAAAGTTTCAAATAGAAATACTTGAAAAAGGAATATTTTAAAAAATCAGGAGGAGGGGAGAATGAATTACCTAAGAAATGGGCACCCCCTCAAGCCTCTGTAGCCGAGAGGCTCATTCTGCAGCACCCAAACTGACAAGCAAGTTTGTTTTTTCCTTCTCATTTCAGACACACTGTTAAATCAGGGGGAGGCTCAGGTGGGGGTTAATTTTTGCATGTCACACAACTGAATTGATGGAATATGCATTATATGTAACAGCTTTTATATTATATGGAAGAAAGAATAACAAGTCAGTGATACTTACTCCCGTACTGACAAGAGACAGCATAATTCTTTCATTTAAGGCTAATGTTTCTCCTTGCTTCATCTTGATTCTCTTCTTATCTAAACATTTCATTGCATACCTGAAAATAACAACCATTCAGAAAAAGCACCACAAAACTCCTCTATCAGTATTATTCACCAGCAGTGAGGCTATGCACATCTACAGGATCCTGTAAGTAAGCTCCATGAAAGACTTAAAACCTAAGACTAAAAAATAATTTCAGGCTAAACACAAAATCTCCAAACTCTCCCAGAATTAACACATTTCCAGCAGAAGCCTCCTAAGAGAGAAATGTGCTTCAACAAGTAATTCTGTGTCCGAACCACCACAGTGGGATAGGAATTACATATCGTACATTTATTTTTTAATACCTACAAACAAGGATCTGCCATAGGAATTAAATAACAGACTCTGTTATGGTTCCATTTCATTCCAGCAGTTTCAGCTCTACCAGGAAAGCAATATCTTGAACACACGCTGAGTTTTATATATATAATTTTTTTAAGTTTTCTTTCTACTCAGAAAAAGGTCAGATACACACAAGAAAGCTTTTTTAATCTTCTACCATCTGTGCTACACAAATTAATAAAATTGTGCTCAAAAAGAATGTTACCCTAACAACCATCAACCACAGGAGGATATGATGTAGGCTGGAGATTTTTCCAAGATGTTGGGTGAGTCCACTAATAGACAACAGTGAGAAGGACACGTGTTCCAGCACAGAAGATTCCTAGACGTGGGCACCCATGGATTTTTAGGAAAACACCATGTTACAGCATTGCACCAGCACTCAGTCCCTGCCTCACTGTGCCTGCCCCATCCAGACCCAGGACCTCACCTTGGGCCCAGTTCCCTAAACCAGCCACATCATTCCTGCCATGCACATGGTGGGAGTGAGGGGAGTGAGAGTGAACACACTGGAACTGTGAGTTTCCATCCTGGGAATATATTCATGGCACGTGCTCTTGCTGTGGAGGCTGTGAAGGGTGACTATAAATAACCCCTGACACGCTGCCCTGCCCTGCTCTGGTGTCCCTGATCAGAGAGTGACTCAAGGCTGATGGAAATCATGGAATCCCAGAATGGTTTGGGTTGGCAGGGACCTTAAAGCCCATCTAGTGCCACTCTTTGCCATGGGCAGGGACACCTTCCACTAGACCAGGTTGCTCCAATCCCATCCAACCCGGACTTGGACACTTCCAGGGATGGGGCAGCCACAGCTTCTTTGGGCAACCTATTCCAAATCAAGTCTCTCGCTGGTCCTGCTGTCCCTCCCCCTGGAATGTTGGCTGCATCCTACTTTTGGTGCCTCTTTGGACATCCTTGCAGGGGTGATGGTGACATGACAGGAGCCTCAGGTGTGTCTGTGGTTAGTGGAACACTGCTGGTGTTACCTGGGAGGGAGGGGTGGTTCCCACGCTCCTTTCAGGCAGTAAGTGCAGCAGAGGCAGCATCTACACTGGACAGGATCTGGATTAGGGATGGGTAAACAGGTTTGGATTAAGAAAGAACTAAACCAAACCTCTACCCAGAGGTTGAACCTAATCTAAAGTTTTACTTCAAATTTGAAAAAAAAGGTTGGTTTTCCCACATTTCCCTCTATTTATATCTGATAAAATCTGTCCTTTGCTTCAGTCTTCCTGCTCTTTTCACTTCCCAAGGTTTATCAACCTCCTGTCAGAGCCAAACTCAGGCATGAAGACAGCTGGGACTCTGAAAACTGCCTCTTTGGGGATGCCTGCTTAGTGTGCCTCAAGCTAAATAAAATGTTTATTTTTGTACATGGACAAATTAACTAATTGTACATGGAGAAAAAAGCACCAAGGCAAGAATAAAGCCAGTGTTGTTAGTAAGAGTATCAATATAATACTTGAAGGCACTGCAAAAATACTGAGTATGACAGCAACATTAAGATGTCTCCCACTTGCTAACAGCTCAGAGGTTTATTATTATCAGGAGTGCCAAGCACACACAACTGCCAGAGAAGCCAGCTGGAACCACAGACATGGCACCTCAAACATGCCATGCTCTCTTGGAAGAGAAATGTTTAAGGATGGTCCCTGGATTAAAAGTGTTAGGAGAAAAGCAAGATGAAAGGGGCAGGATGTGGTGTAAATAAATAAATGGATAGATAGATACTGAGAACAATTTGTTAAATCCATGCCCAGATGTTCAAATCAGAACATAATGGGACAAGGATGCCTGGAAATTGAAATCTGATGATCAGGAGAAGTGTGGGAATGGTAAGACCACAAAAAGAATAGAAAAACCATCCAGAGTTGATCCTGGAGTTCCCACAGAGAGCTCTGTGAAACACAGATTCAACACTGGAACTATATGCTTCCAAATGTCAGCAAGGATCACTGCTTTCACCATAGATCAGGGAAGACACTGATGCAATTCCCCAAATCTGGAATAGCACACTTGGAATCTGCCCTGGCACAGCTCAGGTTTCCCAGCACTGATAGCAGGTCCCTGCAGCCCCTCCAGCCCCACGTCAGCACCGGGGATGTGACAGGCTGAACCTTCTGCAGATGACACCTGACCCACCACCAGGGATTCCTGGGAACATCCCTCTGCACTGCCAGCCTCTGATCCAGGGAATTCTTTAAGCACACACTTAATTGTAACATGCAGTTTCCATTGATTTTGACAGAACATTTCAGTGCAGGATGTGCCCAAGAGCTCTGGGAGACTGACCCACTGCATGGCACAGAACGGGACCAAAGAGCAAACTGAACCTAAAGATGAGTCAGAAATCAGAACCTCTTGGGATAAAACTTAACTACAAAGACCTTTACAGTAACATGACACTGCTTTCCAGTGATTTCCTAAGAAATGACTGGAAGGATTTCCTTAATAGTTCAGAGTTACCTCTGCAATACAGTGTGTGGTACTCACATTTTTCCAGTGTCTGCTTTTCTGCAGCCGTAGACTTCACCAAACCCCCCTCTTCCTATTATTCTATGTACACTAAAATCATTCATGGTCAGCTGCAAGTGGGGAAAAAAAAAAAAAACAAACAGAACAAAACCTTCATTTTTCAGCATTAAAAACATTACTGTAAAAACATCTAAATGTGTTGAGACACTCAACTACTGTAATTCATCAGCATTTATTGTGTTGGAAAAGGAGCCTCTTTTTGTTTATATTTCAATGTATTTGCAAGCATTACAGCGTGAAGTAGGAACAAGGGGAATGAGGCTGTTGTTCCCAAAAAACTGCCAGTCTCATTCAGGGCTATTTTCACAGCCCAAGTTGTCATGGAGCAGTGCAGAGGGACAAAGGCAGAGGCCAAGGGAAGGGGTCCAAAGGGTGCTGAGGCCATGGCAGGACTGCAGTGGAGTTGGAGAGTGACTGGAGCTGCTAAAGAGCAGCAATTCTGGCAGTTCAGCTCCTTCAGCCATCAGAGAAATCCAAATTCTATTAAGTGAGGACAGGCAGAAGGGATGTCCAGACAGGAATAGTCAAGGCTGTGTCTAAGAATAGCAGAGCAGTGACATCCACCACCCTCCTTAATAAGGCCTTTGCAGAGAAGGATTCAAAACTGAACATTCTCTTTCCTGTACCAGCCTTTGACAAGATAAATATACTTGTAAGTACTTACATGAATATTTAGCTCTACATTTTTCCATTGACAAAATCTAGTAAACTTGTCACTGTAAAAAAAAAAAAAAAAAAAAAGTTTAGAAGTTGTCTGAGACTATTGTGTAAAGTATTACAGGAAATGTCAAGACTCTGATATTTAAAATCTAGTCTGAGCTAGGGCGTGGGGTGGTATTTAATAAATGACAGCCTTCCTTTCACCAACTGTAATCTTACCCCCACCAAGAAAAACAATTCCTAGGCAGAGCACATTTTGTATTTTACATCCTTGTAAGAGAAAGAGAGCAGATAACCTTATCCCTGTAAGTGCTCAGTGTGTCCCCACATCTCTCTTGCAGATGGTTTTTAATTTTTAAACAACTACGTTTGGAACTAACAAACATTTAAATTACATCAAGAGAAAGATAATTATAAGAAAACAGAAGCAGCTCGATTTATGTTAATGAACCTCCATATACTCCAAGGAACATTTTAAACTCATCTTATCTTAAAATAGGAAAAACATCAGTAATACCACAGACTCTTGGAAAAAAAAAAAAGCTGCTTATTTCTACATGAATAATTAAGTATTTATTTTCAGAGTAAGAAATAACAGTTTTATGGAGGCATTCTTACAATTATCACAGAATAGCATTAAACCAGTTTATAGAGTGGATTTGGGTGTTGCTGGGTGAGAGTTGAGCTTTCCAGACCCTGTCCACAGGAGCAGCTCTGTTCAGGTTAGAAGGGCTGCTCTACTGAGCCAGCTCTGTGCCTGGAATTCTTTATTACACCTTTTCTGCTTAATTTCAGGTTCCCAGTCATGAACCACAACAACTGGGCCTCCAATCCCACACCAGAAATGGTCACTCATAGAATGTCCCCCCAAGAACCCAGTTCTGCTTTTTTAAACCTTTGAGCCCCAACTCCAGCACGTTATTGCTGTTATTGAGAAATCCATTATCTTTACAACTGTTCCACTCATACATCCTGACATTAATCAGGATATCACACAAGGCTGGTTACTTGCAAAGTTTGCTGATAAACTCCATTTAATTAACAGGGCATTATTAGACATCTCTGGCCTGATTTTACAGCAGTACTGAAGGGATTTGGTTTCCCACTACGTCACATAATACAATGACAGTTCAGGTAATATGTCATGTTCATACCTTTCCATAAATTTTTGAAATATTTTTCCTCGGAGACTATCACAAATTTCCTCTATATATGGCTAAAAAGGGTGAAGAAACACAATTAGTATTTAAGCAGACAATAAATGGTTTTTGCAATCCCATCCATTACACAGAACTCTTGACAGCCCCACAGAGCTCCAGCCCATTCTGTGTTTTCCTTAAGAAGCCTCAACGAAACATTTAAGCTTTATTTGGCTTCCAGAATCTGAGCAGGTGCCCTGAAGTCAAAAATAAAATATCTTCATGAGCTGGAAAACCTTCAAGGTTTACCTTGGGAGGGGGCAGGGGAGCAAAAGTTCTCATCTCAAATGTATTTAAACAATAAACTGTCACCCCTGTGGAAACCGAACTTCGCAGAGCTGCTCTCTCATCTTTGTGGTGCTTCTCTCCTCTCTGTCCTTGCTAAGAGACCAGTACCTTCAATTCACAAGTGACTTTTCCAAGGGAAATCCCTTCCCTGGATGTGAGATAGCCCCCAGCGACCTCTACTTTCCCCCAGCTGAGACATCACCCAGCTCTGCAGGTACCAGTTTGTCATTTCTCCTCATTGCAACAGCCAGAGCAGCTCACAAGCAGCAAGAGAGATCAGGCAGGGGCAACCTCCACATTTTTGCAACACATGAAAATACATCAGATTGAGAGAAAAGACATTTAAGCTTACAAACACCCCCATGACTGATAAGACAATTTCTCCAGTTTAGTCTATCCTGACAGGATGAGCATCTTCCTGATGTAAAGTGATTTACTCTAAATCATTTAATGGCTTAAAATTACAGAACTATAAAAACTCCTCTGTTCCTATACCAAGGTATAGTTTGCTTTTATAAATGTGCTTAAAAATACTATAGATAAGAAGAGTAATTTGTAATTTTGACTTAGAAAAGCATTTCAATCCCACTAGTACAGCTCAGAATACATACCAATCCCATTTATTCTGTCTCCTAAAATAATATGTACAAAGTCACTGTCAGAGAACTGAAGCTGAACATTCACACTGTGAAAGCTCACCTGAAAAAGGCTGGCTGGCACTTGTTTCTTGGCTAAATGTGTTTGCACATGATCTACAGCTTGTTTTGAGAAAGGCTTTTGGAAGAGAAAAAGAAAGATTTCAAACAGTTGGAGATGTCAGGAGTTTCATTTCAGGTCACAGCACTGTTGTTCTTTTCCTCATATGGAAAACCACCGACCCCAGAATGAAACAATACGGCCTCCCCCAGGTATATTACAGTGAATATTGGTGTGAAACATGCAGAATGATCCAGTAATATAATTATTCTAAAGCAGGAAGGCAGGAGAAGGGAAGATGAGGAGGAGGGCGAGATAATGCTCCTTTTAGAAAACCATAAAAAATCCCATTTACAGGGACAGCTCCAGAGCCAGAAGCAGACATGGACTTTTTACTAATAAAATAATGTGGTTTTGATGAAAAAAATGCTTAAACCCTTCACCCAAGGAACCAATCCACCAGGACACACCACCTTGTAAATTCTTCTTTCAAATAAGAGTAAATGAAACTGTTAAAGACACATCAATGGGCCAAAATTTCAGCTGGAGAAAATGCGTATTTTCAGTGACTTTAACCAAGCTGCATCTGCCACAACGTGGCACACACACACCTGGCACTCATCTAATCTTATTTTAAAACAGAGATTTCCTTTGAAGAAATATAAATCAGATAAATCTCCTGATACTTCCTTTGTGTACCACTAATAAACAGTTCAATAAAAACGGGCTCATCCTGCCAATCTTTACACCTCAGTACTGCAATTAAAAAAACAAAAGCAACAAGCTGAACTCAGCCAAAGCCAGAGCTGGGATTTCAAACAGAAATCCAGAGCTCTGCAAGTATTTGTAACGATTCCTTCAGCAACACTGTGAGTGAAACAGCAGATCTGTTGCATGATCCCTGCTGTCAGGGTACCCTGGGCAGGGGGAACTGGGAGGATACACACGTGGGAACAGGACAGCAGCTCCTTCATGATGTAGGTGTCGTAGATCTGCCGGCTGCGGGACAGCCGCTCCTCCTCTGAGTCCAGCTTCTCGTACTCCTTGATCTGCAGAAAGGGGACAGGGAGCATCAGACAACTTCTAATGATTTTTCAGTCATTTGGCAAAAAAAAAAAAAAAAAGCTTTATTTTGGTTTATTATTTTCTTAATTAACACTTAAAGGAAAACCACCTGCAACACCACAGTTACAGCTGATCTGAGACTTCCCTTCTAGCTTGGAATTTTCCAGCCCTGGCACAGCTGCCCAGGGAATGGTGGAGTCACCATCCCTGGAGGGATTTAACAGATATGTGGATGTGGCACTTGGGGGACATGGTCAGTGGTGGCCTTGGCAGTGCTGAGGGAACAGCTGGACTCAATGGTCTGAGAGGGCTTTTCCAACCCAAACAATTCCCTGATTCTATGATCACAGCACAGTGGGTACAATGTCCAAGAACGAATATATAAGGCACATTTCAAAATGTTCACATAGTTCAGCTACATGGTGAATTTGAACCCTAAAGGTGGCTAAAACACAGTTTCACAAAATATATCAAGTTTCCTCAGGTGTGCCGTAGGAGATCAGTGTGTTCCAGGTGAAACAACAGAAATCCCTCATGGTTCATTTACAGAACAAAACCTAACAACCAGTTCCAGAACAAAAAGTTCACCAAGTCCAAGAGCCCTTTGGAGCATATTTAGGGAAAGAGTTCTTCCAGGACTGACAGAACACAAGAACCATGTAAGATCTTTAGGGACAGGATGCAGCTCTGACTTGCTGGACGCTCCCAGCATCGCCATCTGAGGTTCTGGGATCCAAACAAATGTCCTTGTGCAGATTTGCTCCACACCACAGAATCCCAGAAACATTTAGGTTGGAAAAGACATCCAAGATCATCAAGTACAGTTACTGAGAGACAAACTGGGACCAACCTATCTTTGAAGGTGGAACATTAATTAAACTCAGTATCTTCCTGGCCGTACTCCTCTTGTTTGCTGATACGATAAGGCCCCAGTTCCACCCCGATTTGCCATCTGTGCTTCTTCCCCCTTGATACCAACTTATAATTAAAGTGATTCAAAATGTCTTTGCTCAAGAAACACTTTTAATTAATGCAATGACACAAAATAATTAGAAGTATAGGAAGAAGCCTGATCTATATCTGATCGTCTTCCTTGAACACAAGCTCCTGCCCCTCAGTATTTGGTTGTTAAAGCTCTCAACTCTGCACCCAGTGCTGAGGGCTCTCATGGCAGCCCCCCAGCCATGCTGGACCCAGTCACCATTTCCCACCTCCCCTTACAGTGGGATTCTTAATGAAGAAACCCTTTGTTTTGTAAAGGTTTGGAGAGCGGGACAGCAGGTAACAAACGTCCTCACCAGTGATCTCCCATCCTGGCTGGGAGAACGTCCCCCCAGAGGCTGCCTGACACAGCTCATCACACAGGTGATGAGATCAGACACCTCTCTGTGATCACACCCCTGACATCGTCAGGAGCAAATTTTACATGTTTATTAAAGACAACGTTACAAAAAATCCACAGCAGGAAGAGCTGAGAGTGTCCCACTTCTAACACACCCTGTCCCTGCCAGCACAGCTTCCACTCCTGATCTGGAGAGAAGGGAATGTCATCAGATACCCTGGCAACCTGCAGCTCTTCTCTGGAAAAGGAGCTGACGAAGGATCTCCTCAAAAACTGGAATCAGAATTCATTTGTTTTCAAGCACCTAGAAGCACTTTTTTTTTTTCTTCTCCTTTTTTTTCCCGTTTCCTTTCCCCCTTTTTTTTTAAAATTCCTTTTCTTTTCCTTTTGAAACCGATCAGGATGAATCACTCATCCCGTTAAATGCCTGATCGTGACTCCAGCTGCAGTGATATGAAATCCCTGGAGTACGGAGCTCTTCTGCATCCAGCAATTTTTAATGTAGCAATGCACTCAAATTATTCTACGTGTAATAAATGCAGCAAGTAAATCAAATATATAAAAAAAGGAAAAGCTCCTGGATCCGGTATGTCACAGAGGAAAACACAATGAGCCTCTCTTTAAATATCCTTAATGGGATTTTTCCAGAAGTACATGACAAAGCACTGAAATTCTTTTGAGGCAACACTTTGCTAATAACCTAAAAATATAATTTTGAATTGTTTCAGAGATAAAGAGGGAGCTAAAAATATCTTGCTAAACAATCTGGTACAACAGGCCTTTTTGGATTACTTATGACAGTGACATCGTCAGTGCATAAAAAGATGGAAATGATAGGAAAAGATCCACTATTGACAGCAGGTATCTGATCTGAGTGGGGGACAGTGTATCACTGAGGACTGATCTGCAAACTGATCCCAGCCATTTGTGCTTGGAGCCCACTGGCACAAAAACATTTAAATGATCAGCTCAGAGTAAGGCAGACAGAGCTATCCCAGGGAGCAGCTCTAATTAACCCTGAGCAATCAGGCATGTGCATGTCTGCACTGAAACCAGCACCTGGGAGGGGATTAACTGTGGGTTTAGTGTCACAAATGGAACAGGGAATGAATGAATGGAGGGATGGGGCTCAGGCCGTGCAGCAGAGGTGGCTGGGGAAGGACACGGCATGTTCCTTGGAATTACTGGTCCTTTGGGATGTGCCCTGGGCATGGTGCCTGTCAGCTCCTTCACTGAGTATCTCATGACAAGGGAGTACAACTCATGGATCTAAAGCCACCTCTTGTGAACCCCGTTGGAGGATCCTCTTACCCCTGTGCAGCTCTGCCACAGCAACTCCCAAAACATCTCACAGAATCACAGGATATGCTGAGTTGGAAGGGACCCACAAAGATCATCGAGTCCAACTCCTGGCCCTGCACAGGACCATCCCCAAGAGTATCATCCAAACGCTTCTGGAACTCTGTCAGGCTTGGTGCTGTGACCACTTCCCTGAGGAGCCTGTTCCAGCAGCAGCTTTCTTCCTATCTCCCTCCCACCATGCCATGACACCCCAGCTGCACTCTGTTGGCTTTTCTACAGGTAAAAGGATGTTAGGGAGAGGCCTGAAGGGTTTGAGAGTGTCATCCCAACTCTGACAACTCTCCCAGCTCCTTTCCTACCAGCCCATGCAGTTGCTCAAAAAAAATGGGCAAATCCCATCTATGCTACTTGAAATACTTTTTAAGAGCCCTATACCAAATCAGCAAGTTGATTAAATATTCACACTGCTACACATGGACCCCCTCCTTCCCTCTCAGCATTCCCTGCCCGAGGAGGAGCAGGACAGCCTTCCTCAGCCTTGCTCCCTGCAGAGCCCCAAACCTCCCTCCCTGGCCACTCACCTCTTCATAAAACTTCAGCTGGGGGACAGCTTCATCAATCTCATTCATGCAATAGTCTTTAAAGAGCAAAAATCCTGGAAAGAAAAACAGAAAGATCAGAAAAACTGTCTCATTACGATGATGACTTGTAAAAAGGCACACAAAACCACCCAGGTACCATCATGGGCTGTAAATACCTGTGTGAGCATCCCCACTTGCTAAGGTTTAGGATGTTGATTACCAGGCAGCTCTTCATTCCCATCACAAAGGGATCTCAAGCCTCCCTCACCTCCCACAGGTGTATTAAGCCCATTCCCACTCCTACGTGCTGAGGATTTTATGAGGCACTTCCATAACACCAAAATATCCCATTCCTCTTCACAGACCACATTTTCTTCCTTTTTTTTCCCCCCACTGAAAACAAGACATTATTCATGTTTGGGGTTTTCTGGAATAGATTTACCTAAATTTTATTGATAAAACACAGCCTCTTTTGCATTCCCATTTCAGAATTACCGGTTCATGTTACCTCTAATGGGGTTTTATTGCACAATAAATTACACCAGAGTTTTTACAATTCCTTTGCAAGTAATTTAGAGCCTGACCCCAGCAGCCAGATGATGAGGATCTTCCATTATGAGCATTTTAATGCAGTCACAACCTTCATCCCATGGAAGCACCATCTTTCCATGCCTCTGAGCTGGCACCTGCTACCCTGGTACTTCACACAGGGATCTGTGTCACAGGGGTGGGTTGAGAACTGGGTGAAGTCACAAACGTCCCCATCACTGCCAAAACCCACCAAACCCACCCAAAGTCGCCCATCTCCCCATCCAGACCGTGCCCCTCCACTGAGCACACCCCTCCTTGCCAGCCTGCGTGGCATGGACCTGGTTTTGAGGACAAAACGTGCCACTTAGGGACCTGAAACAAATTCCTTATTTCACACATGATGGAACCAGCGGCGGCACGGAGCAGAATCCTGCTGAATGGACTGAACTTTCCTTGGACAATGAACCAAAGAAGATTGCAGCCGGGTAATTAAGAGACTGAAGAGTGGCACAGACAGCGCTGAATGCACTGAAAGAAAAATCCCTGGCGTGGTCCCAGCTCCTGGCCGGGGACCAAAAAAACCCACAAACAACAAAAAAACACAACAACAAACCACAAAGACAACTGTGGGAGGAGTGTGAAAATATACCAACACACATTTCCAACAATGCCACGCCAAACATTCCAGCCCTGCTTAGTATTTTCCAAACTTTTTTAATTTAATTATGGCAGAGAAAGAAAAGGTTCCCAAGCCCAGGGCACGGGGAACAATTGGAGGCTTATGCTGCTGTGGGATACACTCTGCTCCTCCCTGGGGCCCTTTGGTACTGCAGTGCCATGTAAAAAAGCAGATATTCCCAAAATTTATAGGCTGAGAGAACTGGGAATGTTCAGCCTGGAGAAGAGAAGGATGTGTGGAGATGTCACAGCACCTTTCAGTATCAGACGGGGCCTACAAGGAAGTGGGAGAGGTACTCTGCATCAGGAACTGGACTGACAGGACAAGGTTTCAGACTGAAAGGGGGGAAATTTAGGTGAGATACAGGGAAGAAATTCTTCCCTGTGAGGGTGCTGAGGCCCTGGCACAGGGTGCCCAGAGAAGTTGTGGCTGCCCCATCCCTGGAAGTGTCCAAGGCCAGGTTGGACAGGGTTTGGAGCAACCTGGGATAGTGGAAGGTGTCCCTGCCCGTGGCAGGGGGTTGAGCTAAATGAGCTTTCAGGTCCCTTCCCACCCAAACCATTCTATGATTCAAACAAATCCGATTAGAGCTTAATGTTCTCCGGACTGGAATTGTTTCTGTTTCGACCTCCCATTCTGTCAACGGATCCCGCACTTCCCTTGCAGCACAAAGGAAATCTCCTTTACTGCTGCTCTTGGATTGAGTGAAAAATGATCAGCCAGAAACTGCAGCTCTCGGATAATGGCAAAACGAAGTGACAGATGCAGCATTGAGTAAGTGACAGGAGTTTTAAGAAGTTCAGGGAGAACTGACGAAGAGCACAATAAGCACAGTTAACGACACACAGAAAAATAAGCCCAGGAACAGAAAGCAGGAATTAATAAAATGATAGCGTTAAGTAACAGCTAAAAAGAACCAGCAATTATTTATGAAATAAAGATGCTGACAGCTTTGGCTTTAAAGATTCCTTCTGCTATAACTATATAATTTCTGCAACAACCAGATCACTGGTTGTTAAGGGAAAAGAAAAATATTTTTTCAAAGCTTTCTCTGGTAACAAAGTGATGGATGATATCAATAATACATACACAGTGCAAGGTAGCACCCAGCTCCCAGCCTCCTCCTTCCCAGCCTCTGGACAACTATTTTTCCCATTATCTTGGTACAGACAATCTTAGGCTAAATTTGCCAAATGCCACAAATTGCACTAAGACTAATTACCAGGTAAAATGTCTTTAAAGGAGGGGTAAAGGCCACTCTTGAGGTTTGCAGCTCAGTCTTCAGCAGATGCTCACGAGCAGGTAGGGAGGGGAGTGAGGAGAGCAGATCCAGGTGAGACACCTCACCTGTAACCCAGTATTCCCAGAGCTGATCTCCAACCAGACGAGGTCCTTTTTCACAAGCTTATTTAAAGCCACCTGTTTGCTAGCAGAGCCTTTTAAAAAAATAAATAAAATCCCCAATGTAGAGCCCTATTCTTACAGTTTTAATAAAGAAACACTGCCCTTTCAGAGAATCCCAGAATTGTTGGAGTTGGAAGGGACCTCTGGAGATCATTCAGTCCAACCCCCCTGCCAAGGCAGGGACACCTGGAGCAGGCAACATAGGAATGTGTCCAGGTGGGTTTGGAATGTCTCCAGAGAGGAGACTCCATAGCCTCCCTGGGCAGCTGTTCCAGGGCTCTGCCACCCTCCATGGACAGTAGTTCTTCCTCAGGTTGGGGTGGAATTTCTTGTTTTAGTTTATGGCCATTGCTCCTTGTCCTGTCACTGGCACCACTGAACAGAGTCTGGCACCATCCTCACACCCCTTGGAGATATTTCTATGGAGATATTGATGGGAACCCCTCTCAGTCTCCTCCAGACTAACCAGTCCCAGCTCCCACAGTCTCCTCATAAGGGAGATGCTCCAGACCCCAAATCATTTTCATGGTCTCCACTGGACACTCTCTAGCAGCTCCTTGTCTTTCTTAAACTGTGGAGACCAGAACTGAATCCAACACTGCAGATGTGGCCTCACCAGGGCCACTGGCTGGGATTAAAGCTACCTTCTCAATTCACAGTTCCCTGGCATTTTCCTGCCCTGCTCCCAGTGTCATGGCAGCAGGATTGCCTGGTCAGCAGGATGGGCAGGCATGCAGCCCCTGTCAGCTGGGAATGGCTCTGCCAACATCCCCCAGGACAGCAGCCAGGAGAGCCAGCACTGCATCTGCCTCCTCCAGCAGTCTAAAGGTCGCCTGCATCCACAACACCACCTCTCCATCTCCACCAGAATACCAATTAGCTGAGAGCATGGAATAATAAACAAAATAAAATAATAATGAGGAACTCCATCATAAAACACTTGGAGAAAATGACTTATCTAGTTCGAGCTGGAATTTTATGAGTATCTGATTCACATAACCTGTTAACAGGAGTAAATAAAAATCTTATTAAAGCAAACAGGAGTGACTAGGTGAGAGAGCAGAGCTAAAAATAGCCACATTTAGCCCCAATACAAGTGTTCACAATGTCACTGATTGAAAGGAAGCTGCATCTATTTACAGCAGGCCTGAACGTGGTCCAAAATGCTGATGTAGACTCTTTCTAGTAGGCAAAATAGCAAATTAGAGAACAAAAATACCAAGCTGTTTCCAAATCCTAACGAAACGTGCTGTGTATAAATACGGAATCACGACAAACAAAGAAGTAGTGACATCTGCACCAGAGACGGGCTCGTTTCCCGGCACTGCAGCCAAAGGCTCCGGCTCCAGGCAGGAAAAGTTTCAGCACAAGCCAATCAGGAATGTGGCTGGTGCTCTGCAAAGTGTGCAACACAGGGCTTGTCCCTGCTCCGGGCGCTTAAAGGTCTCTGACCCAAGTCCCTCAAAGACCTCTCCTGATCCTACAGGGCTGAAGTAACAGACCCGTCAGTACCAGTAACAGGTCTGGGTCATAGACACAAACATTAGGGGTAGAGGTCTACTATTAAATCATGTGAAAACTGTAATTCCAGCCAGGCTGCAGCTGTCACAGAACACCCAATCAAGTTCAGATCCTGCCCTGTACTGAACACATACTCAGCTACCACAGCACAGGGTTTTTAACACCACCTAAGTGCTCCAGAACAGAGAGAACCTTCAATTTCCTTCTTCAGGAACAAAGAGACTTGCTATTACCAGGGCAAACTGCATAGGAATTGTGCTTTGGCAAGGACCAAAGCCACAAAAATCCTCACAGCCCAGAAGGCACCACAGATTCCACTACTTTTCTTTCCCTAATCTATTCTTTGCTAATAGAGTCTAATGTTCATTCACTTTACATTAAAAATAATACATCATAACAGACTGAAACATATTCCTGTGCATACAAAGCAGGATAGAACAAACTGTATTTCATGAGAGGATATGCATCCAATGGTGAGGGAGCACAGAACAATTTCCCCAGAACAGAATCAAATTGAGTTCAAAATTAGTCTGCAAGTTGCCAGGTAGCTTGTTTAATGACGTCTAGAAATCATTATATGAAAATAAGCTTTGGCTAAAAGGTTTTAAGTGTTGTCAAAGAAAATCCTTATTTTCAGGCATATTTTCCAATAGTTTTTCACCCAAGGAAATCATTAACACTTGTTCAAGCTTGGGCAGCCCTCTTCCCATATTGCCAGACCTGTGAATGCCTTAAAGTCCTGCAGGGAGAGGAGCAGGAGAGCTGAACCGCTTTTCCAGCATGGATGTTTGGGACACAGTGGAGGAGTATGCACAAATTCTGTGTCAAACCTCAAAGGCCTGATTGAACATGCAGATTCCAGTCAACTAAAGTCGAGTATCAAAGGCATTCAACATATCAAAGGTGAAAGAAAAATTAGGGTTATATATAAGAAAAAGATGGTCTAATAGCACTAAAATCAGGTATATAAAAACATTTTAACTTTTAAGGACCACTAAAGACAGAACTGAAGCATTTCATTTCAATCAATCAGTTATTGCAAAGCACATGAATAAATTCCTCCAGTAAGGCTAATTAAGGAATACACAGCACTTGAGCTCTCCTTCTTCTCTTCACTTGTAAATAGAAGAAACTCCCACCCCTTTGCAACTAGTATTAGCAGCTCCAGCAAGCTATTAGCAAGCTAACAAGCGGGAGCAGCTTAAAAACGTCATGGTGGTGGACTGTTATTTGTTGTCTCTGTTCTTTCCCCACGTCACAAGGATATTCAGACCCTTCAAAGGACGTGACAGCTGTTATTTTCTTGATCAGTATTTTTCCATTACACACCATTTTAAAATTACTTATATAACACAAGCCAATATCCCTTTATTGTTGAAAAAAATCACACTTTTCCTTCTGACATGCTCCAAGCTATGAACTTCACTGTTGCCAATTACTGCACACGCAAACTACACTGGGAGCTGCAGTTCTGCTCTTCTGAAAGGGCCCAGATCCATGAGTGGCTTTTGGTGGGGAGCAAGGCAATGGGATCATTTGATGAAGACATGGAGTAATTCCATAGTAGAAAGGTGGTCTCAAACCCCTGATGCCAGTATTTGCCTTAGGAAGTTCTGCTCAGTATCTGAACCACGTAAAGAGCCAAACTGTTCTGCCAGAGCATTAAGGAACTGTTGTACTGTGGTCAAAATCAAAACACAAAGCCAGTAGTATTCAGTTAGTAAATACACACAGCACTTAGGTAAAGAGGAGCAAAACCACTAAAACAACAGTGACAGAGTCCAGTTGATTTTCCTGCAGGAATTTCTGAGCCTTCCTCTAGTTCATTTTGGCACTCTCAGAAAGCTGCTGTGAGCTGGAGGCTCAGAAACAGATGGTTCTGCTGCTCTTCACACTCCTTCCCCTTTTAATCACAGAAATTATGGGCAGAAGTATTGAGAAACATTCAGGAACTGGTGTGCAGACTTCTGACCCCACCTATCCAATCTCCACAGACACCTGTAAGAGCAGGTTATTACAGCGGTGTCGGGGAAGGGGGCCAGGACAGAGGGAACCAGCTGCCCTCCAAGGGTCCTGCTCTGCTCCCCTCTGGAGCCTGGGGATTCAGAGGCCTGACAGTGTCCATCCCCCACCTCCTGACAGTGCACCAAGTGATGTTCTTCTCCAGCCAGACCTTGCAAACCCAGACCAATTCCCCGGGGAGTTGCCATGTGTATTATCCATGCTCTTTTATAGGACAGATATTGGTATGGAACAATAGCAGCATTTGAAAATGAATCCATGGGATAACTGACAGCCAGAGGTCTCCAGCTCCTCTGCCCTGTGCCTGCCTGACCACTCCATCCCTTAAAAGCACTGCTGAAAGTGAGAACACTTAATAGCTCCAGTAATTTAGATTCTACTGACTCTGCTGCTGGTTCCTGAGCTGTTCTCCTGTTACTGATGAGTTATCCCACTGAGAGGAATAAGCAGTACTGGCAGGCCCAGAGAATCTGCTCTATTAGTAATACAGAGCTATGCAGGTAAATCTCATTAAAGTTGTTATTATGCCATGATACAGACATGGAAAACCAATATTTCCCTATTTCACAGTGGTGTTCAGATGCTTAATTAGTCTGTGAACTGTTTCAAGACACACTGATAAAATCTCCATGGGAGTGCAACCGTTTCAGATTGACTGAGGAATTGCTGGGTGGGAAGAGATGGAAATCAGGATTGTGGATGAACAGTGATGGTGTACAAGGAGAATATTCCACCAGAAAGGGACTAAGAAGGCTCATGTGAGTACAAGTGGATAGAAAGCACTACCTTTGGCACAGGATTAATCAAAGAAGCTCCTGAACTGGAAAGGACCCACAAGGATCACTGAGTCCAGCTCCTGGTCCTGCACAGACACCCCAACAATCCCACCCTGTTCCTGAGAGCGTTGTCCAAATGCTCCTGGAGCTCTGTCAGCCTTGGGGCCGTGACCATTCCCCGGGGAGCCTGTTCAGTGCCTGACCACCCTCTGGTTGAAGAACCTTTTCCTGAGATCCAACCTGACCCTCCCCTGACACAGCTTAAAGCCGTGGCAAACGGAGCTGGGAGAAGAGGCTGGAGAGCCACCACTGCAGGAGACCGAGGGCTTGGCTCTGCAGCTGTGGGAGGACTGAACCAACCACCCAGGGCCCATCTGATCCTAAAGGAATGAGTTTACCTTCAAGCTTCCTGGGGCAAACCAAACACACCTACGACATGTGCACAGTGGGGCCGCTGCAGGTGGTGCAGGGCTGCCTGAGGTGTGTGTGTGTTTGCTGGAAGCTTCACTGGAAACATCCAAGAGAAATGTCATTCAAATAATTTATAACTTCTTCTCTCTATATAGTGATATTTGTTAATATTCTCTTCTTCTCTCCTATGATACTGATTCAGTTCAAAATTTCCAGTCTGCCTGGAATTCTTGACAATTTAACCCCAGAACTGTGTAACTGCACTGCTCTGCTGAGATAAAGACCTTTTTCTCCATGCCTTAAATCTTCCAAGAACTACACTGCATATAAATGCAAATATACCAGCATATGTAAATTATCCATTATGTGACGTTCCAGATGATAGGATATATATTTTTCCTATTTTAAAGCTTAGATTTAATCTGCAGCTCCCCTGGGAAATCACATAACTGAGCATCTTCAACCCCCCACAAAGGCAGGCAGGGGATCAGGCTGCAGCCCAACAAAGAAATGCTCAATTATTTATCATCAGAAGAAAAACCCAGATGAATACATGCATTTTGATAGTGACTTTGGATACTCTTTGTCCCTGACATCAAGACAGACAACTCCAATGCACATAAAATCTACAGTGGGAGTTCCATCAACATCCCTCTAAACAATCTCCGATGTAATTCATGCCAAGCACCACTTTATTTTACCACAAAATAAGAGGGTTTTGAAAGAAATGTAGCTTCCAGTAACACTGAAATTATGACATAAAAAACAGATCATAAATCTAACACTAATTTGGTGAAAAACATTGCAAACAGCAGAAGGGGCAGAGTTTTAGAAGGCTCTGACTGTGGATTTTCTCTCTTTCACTGTTCCATCCCGTTTGATACAAGCAGAGAGAATGGTGTAAGGAGCAGCTCCTCTGTGAGATGTCTCACATTAATGGTTTCTGTTTCGGTTTACAGTCACACAGTTTCCGACATCTACTTGTGGTTTGGGTTCTGTGTTGTTTTCCACTGATCACAGAACTGTGCAAGGACAGCACGGCTTCAACAGATCCCTGAGAGCCTCCTGCAGACTGTTCACAACCCAAGCTCCAGTCTCAACTTGTATTGAAAATAAGAAATAACACAAGAAAGAAGATTGGTCTTTAAACAGCATTTTAAATGTCATTTTTTGTTCATAAAGCAACTTCCTAATTTTGGTGGTGTCTACTTCTGTGTGGTGGCTGCCAAGTCAGAACCGGAACCCCAGAGAAAAACCACTTGAACAAACAACCTGGCTCCTTGATTTTACAGAAAACCCACCAAGTAACGATTTTCCCTGCTATATGGCTGCACATTATCTAACATCAAAGTACCAGAATAAAGCAAAATTATAGCAGTGCTACAAGTCTCATGACACAGCTAAGAAAAGTCATCACTGCTCTCTTCACAGCCAAAAACTCAGGTGCTTTTCTTTACTCCCGACCAAGTTTTATTGCCTTCATTGTTATTTCCTCAGAGGACTATTTAATTAGTCCAGAATGCCAACAGCACATAGATCTTCTGCTTAAATTAAACAATAGCTTAAATAATGCTCTAGGGAGGTACTTTTCCCAGCCTGTTATTTTTAGGCAGCTCGGGGAGTGCAGTGCACTGCCACACTGCCAGCACAAAGAGGAAGAGCAAGAATGTTTTTCTCAACAGATTTTAACTCCTTTCTAATGATTAGCACCAAAGCTCTGAAATAATGAAATGAGTCCACAACTAGAGAAACAAGCAACAGAAAGCATGATTCATTGCCCCAAAAAACACCTCTGTTGCTGCTCACACCCTAGTTTTGGGTTGGTTTTTTTTTTTTTTTTAAACAGAAAATTGTCCCTGACCAAGCTGGAGGAAACAGCAGCCAGAAGGGTCAGGAGCACGTTTCCCTCGAGCTGAGGCAGAAAAGTCCCTGTGCAGAAGGATCTACAAAATAGAGCAAACGCTCTGGAAGCTCAGCTGAAGAGCTCAGGACCCACAGGGTGTGTGCTGAGGGGAGCAGGATGACAGGAGCAGAGCAGGAGCCTCCAAGCCCCTCACCAGCTACATGTGGGTAGGAGGCAGCAGTGGTGCAGATGGCAAAATGCTCACCCCGGCTGGGGAGGCCTCCAGCTTGGAGCCTGCTGGTTGAGGAGGATATGAAAGACAGTGAAATGAATCACCCAAGAAAGATCATCCCTCACTAGGCAAAAGTGGATGGTAAATAGGGAAAAAAAAATGTTTGCAACTCGTTACACGACACCTACAAGTTGGTTTAATTAGTTCTTCTACAAGTGATGAAAATAAAGATCCAGCTTCAGGAAGGAAAAAAAATGCAAGTTATTTCCTAGGCAAGGTGAAAAACTTACACTTCAGCAAGACCAGCTGCTGAAACTGCTAAAAGGTGTCCTGTTCTCATCCTTCCCAAGACCCAAACCCAACGGTTCTGCAAAGAGATGAGAAACTGAGAGGGGTGTAGACAAACCACCATATCTCACCAGCTTCAAGAGATGAGAGCAGCCTATTTGCCTTCAGGAGGGAACCAAACAGTCATCAGAGAAGCCAAGGCTGAACCGAAGCAGGACATGAAGCTGTAGGATGCTTTAGCATCACATCCCAGGATTTCTAATCCAGCTTTATTCCCTCAGGAATTCCCTCACAGGTAGATGCAGTTTGCCTGAAAGCCCAGCGTCAGACACAAGAGTCACTGAACTATAAGTGGCAGCAAGTTTGCTCCAAAGCATTTAAGAACCAACAATCCTATTCTGAAGCAACATTATGACCTAACTGACTCCCTTTAATGCCCCCAGTCACCCTGGCTGCAGCAGACCCTGATCTGCCCTGCAGCCACACTCCTGACAGCTCATTTCCCACCTGCCCTCTGAGAGCAGGGGCTCTCTAAGGGTGCCCACCCTGCAGGACAAGGGAGCACAAGAAGGACTCCATGTGCAATCTTAATGCAGTTATGGAGTACATTCTACACATAAATTATGGATATTGGGATACCAGAATCTCAGAATGGTTTGGGTTGGAAGGAACTTTAAAGCTCATCTCATTCCACCCCCCTGCCATGGGCAAGGACACTGTCCACTAGACCACCTCGCTCCAAGCCTTCTCCAACCTGGCCTTGGACACTTCCAAAACTATCTCAAAACGTCTCTTTTTCTAAAGAAACTGATAATCTGGTGTTGTAGCAAACAGGATGTGGTAAGAAGAAAACCAGCTAAGGTGGTTACGCACTCGGCTTCGAGACACGCTGTACTTCCCCAAGAGGCTTCTGCTGGTGGAGGAAGCAGCTTCTGCAGGAACAGCCGGCTGTGCTGGGCTGGCAGTGCTGCCAGAGCTCTCGTCTGGGTGCTCCAACGAGCTTCATGTCCTCTGACTCATCGGGCCATTCTTAGAGAGTTCAAGATCATTCTGGAGCATCGCTCCAGCAAACAGCAGTGCCAGCGTCAAGAGATGAGGGCAGCTTATTTGCCTTCATGAGGGAAAAGATGTAAATAGAGAACAGATGTTTGTTTATGCAAATATGATTAAGCCTTCAGGCCATTGTCCCCCCTGATGAGTTTCCTGCTCTTAATCTGATCCTAAAGGTTTTGGTTTCCAAGCCCAAGCTGCCTGTGTAGTTGCACACCTGAAGGAAGTGGCAGGGAGGAAATTTAGGCCAAGCTTTGACAGTGGGACCTGGAAAGCATTGACTCTAAAAGGATTTTTGGGCTCATTAAAGATAAACACTTGCAGATGATAAGACCAGGACCATAATTAGACACATCCATAGGGAAACATCCACAGGAACACTCTGCATGACATCAGAGTCCTTGTATCAGACAGCTGATCAAAGCCTGGGTTTACATTTGAAAGGATACTGAAAACCAAAGAAAAAACTGACCTGGAGCTGTGAGGAAGAATTTGTCTGGGGGGAAAAAAAGCTTAACAGTCCTCATCTACAGCACTTGCCAAGCTAAAACCAAGTAGCACGACGCAGTTTTATAGTCAGTATGAGAGGATACAGCAGTGCATACTGGATGGCTCCTCAGCTGAGGAAATAACAGCCCCGAGGAGCTGGCAGGAAGGGATGAACCAGCAGAATCACAGCTCAGAGATTCACTGCACTCGGGTTCATTTAGACTCCACCCCACACCTGCACACCCAGGACCTGCCCTACCTGTGGTCTGGCCACATCCCCGCTGTACAAACAGACAACAAGCAGAACAAAAAAGTGATTAGACTTTTAATTACCTCCCCATATTTCTTTTCACCAGCCTTTTGCATAATGCTTGCCTAAAACTGCAGGTACTTTACCACAAGCAATTATGCTAATGTCTGGAAACAGAGCTAATTGAATGGCAAAGAACAGGCTAGAAAATGCAATAAAATTTAAATGAACAACCACAGTAAGGAAATAGAATATTTTTCAGTGCAATGCCAAGTCTGCTGTTAAAAACAGTCGTGCTTAGCTTTAATCTTTTTTTTAATTCCATTCTAAATCCTACTTCAGTTTCAGAAATAACTGAAACTCCAGCAAAGCGGTAACAGAACTGCTCCTGCTTTCCAGGTTATCCAGGACAAGTCCTGCTCTGACAGTACCAGGGGAGAGGAGGAGAAAACCCCTCCTCTCTGCACAGCTCTAGCTCTGCAGCTCAACATCTGGGCAAGAAACTAATATGTTAATGAAACTCCAGGCTCTAAAATTCCAGGTTCAATGGCTACTACAAACATGAGGGAAAGAAAGGAAAGATCTAGTCCTCCCAAACTTCCAGCTACCTAATAATAATTGCTGTAACTTATCAAAATAACTGCAACAGTCCTGTTTTTCAGAACCAACTGGTAATGAAAAGCATTCAATTACATAAATATAAATATCTATTACATAGAAGTTGGCCTGTTGGACTTCTTTTTTTTCTTTAGAGAGAAAAAAAAAGGACTTCTTCATTTCACTGTCCCCAAACATGCTCAGTTGAAGCCAGGCTGTGTTTGGTTGCTTAAAATTCCGCTTATTTTGCAAGTGCCATGCTACAGCAAAATATTAATGATTCAGCACAGGCATCTGAACTGAAGCACACACTGAGGTGTCAGTGCAAGCAAATGAGGTATCTGTGCATTTATGTGGTAAAATTTTTGGCCACAATACAAAGTCATAGTTTCATGCACACATAACAGACCACACATCAGCCCAAAGATGCCCCCGTGTCACCACCTTTCCTAGGAAACCAGGTACAGCAGCACTGTGTTCACTGCAGTCTCAGTGCATTTCAGACAGGAATAAAACCATTGACCTCCTTGAGTCTTCCCAGCCTAATCCTCATTTTGCAAGACAGGAGCAGCTGTGCTGTCCCAGCCAATCCACTCCGCAGATCTGCTGGACAAAGATTTCACAAGCCCCTCATGAGATCCATTCCCTGCTTTACTACCCACCCTGCTACTAAAACAGGTTTTTTTGTATCCAGATTTTTTTTACTTGAGACATTAAGCCTCTGGAAAATAGACTAACCTCATCATTTCTGCAACAGCTTCTCTGGGTTTGAATAATGTTCAACCTCACTTCTCCCTTTTGCCACCCACATCACACCCTATTTCAATACTTCCCTGTAGGTCACATTTAACAGACTGCTCAGCAAAGTCTGCTCATTCCCACTGCTCTTTCCTGGATTCTCCCCAGCAGGTCCATGTATATTTTGTAATCCAGTGCCAGAATGGACAGAACATTCTGCCAGAAGAGGATTATTTCACATGCCTCACTGGCTACAACACTGATTTTATATTTAGTTGTGTGATACAGCTGAGCCAACACAACCCAGGGCTCGTGTCACAGCCAAGTCACTGAAACACGTCCACCCACCCCGAGGTTCTGCACCCTGTGTTTGTGTGATTGCTCCAGCACAGCTGGGGAGGGCACTGCTGGATCTGACTGTGGAGCACTGCAATTTTCCCCTTCTGTGGTTTACGGAGAGTTTGTAACTCTGCCCTTGTCCTCGGTGTGGTCACAGCACGTCAGCAGGACACAGAGGTTCTTGAGCCCTGCACTCACAGTTAACTAAAACACTGATCTCTGACGTTCCTGTGCAAACTCCCTGGATCCAGCCTTCCATGGAATACTGATCAACTGCTCCGCAAGTCCACTTTCCCAAAGTTTCACCCCCAGCACAAAGTGGTTTCACCCAGGCCACATCTCCCCTTGTTGTGAGCAAGAACATGATATCAGAGGGTCAAGACAATACATCTGGGATCTTTCTTACTCCTGCTCCCTTATGAACAGACCCATTACCTCTGTGGAGGAAAAAAAGTTTAACTGATGTGACACATTATATTGTTGACAAGCCCATACCAAGTAATATAATTTTCTCTTTGATGTTTCCAAATAATTTAATTATTTTCCCTGTAGTTTTCCAGAACCTGAAGTTGACAGATTGCCTTGCTTCGTCTTCTTCCCTTTCACAACACTGTGTTTTATTGAAGACCTTTGTTTTACTAAGTCCTGTTCCATGGTTCTTCAGATCATCTACAGCACTGATTTCTCAGCAGTCATCACAGAGAAATGTAAAAACCAAACCAATCTTTAAAATATTCACGAGTAACATTTGATTGCAATAGGACTTACCAATTTTCTGATGAAAGATCTTGTCAAAGGTTAATTCACCCCTTTCCTCGAGGTATTTCTGCATAACACTGCGGATACTGAAGGAAAAAAAAAGAAGAAAAGGAAAAAAAAGAAGAGTTACTTGAAATTGCTTTTTTTAAACCAGACCTTTACCATACTTTGAAGAAAAGGATCAATGAAATGAAATATCCACGTAAAAGACTGGACAAGCTGGATGAATGAGCTGAGGGCAATGAGGTTCAACAAGGTGAAGTGCTGGGTCCTGCCCTTGGGTCACAACAACCCCACTCAACACTCCAGGTTGGGGACAGAGAGGCTGGAGAGCTGCTCATCAGAAAAGGACCCGAGGATGTGCCCAGGTGGGCAAAAGGCCAGTGGCACCTGGCCTGTACCATCCATGGTGTGGTAGCAGGACCAGGGCAGTGCCCATCCCTGTGCTGGCACTGCTGAGGCACCTCCAGTGCTGGGGACAGTTCTGGGCCCCTCAGGACAAGAAACACACTGAGGGGTTGGAGTGTGTCCAGGGAAGGGAACGGAGTTGGGGAAGGGTCTGGAGCACCAGGAGCAGCTGAGGGAGCTGGGGGGGTTCAGCCTGGAAAAAAGGAGGCTCAGGGGGGACCTTCTGGCTCTCTCCAACTCCCTGACAGGAGGTGGGAGCCAGGTGGGGATCAGGCTCTGCTCCCAGGGAACAAGGGACAGGATGAGATAAAACAGCCTCAAGCTGTGCCAGAGGAGGTTCAGGTTGGATATCAGGGAAAATTCCTTCCTCTAAAGGGCTCTCCAGCCTTGGTACAGGCTGCCCAGGACAGGGACCATGTCAGGTCTGGGCCTTGGGATGATCTCTGGGGTCACAGCACTTCCCAGGGGGCATCCTGGTCACCACTTTGATTCTTTATTCCTGCATCAGGTTTTAGCTCCCATAAAACAAACTTACAAGTCATTCCGAGCTGCCTCAGGCTTTAACACTGGAGCTGCCAGGGATCAGCAGAAAATGAGCCAACAGCAGCTCCATTAGGCACCTCACTTGGCTGCAGTGCACTTAACATCTACTTTGCCTAATTTATAATGTCACAATCTCTCATTTAAACCACATTAACAAAGATTTCCTTTATTTGTCGAGTAACCTCAATATTCATTGTAATATAATGCCTATAAAAATTTCATATGGGCAACAATACAAGTACATAAATTTTAAAAATCAATGCAGGCCGGCCGTGCTGGGCCTTGATAAAACAACTCTATTGTCACAGTATCAAGTCAAAATTCCACTGGACTTTCTCTGTTTCCAATTTTAAAACTGATATTTTCATAGATACCATGTATTATTATAAAAATAACCTTGTACAAAATACTGATGCTCTAAACCATTAAATATCACTCCTATTTCTGTAGTAGCAAGACTGAGCACCTAATCCTTGTAAAATGCAGACTCTGAACTATTTCATGTGGGATAAAAATGAACAGGTCGGTTCTTGCAGACAAATTTTAACATTTTCAGAAGAGCAACTGAATTTCTGTGGTTATTTCTCATCCATTTTTTTTCTAAGGCCTCTTCTTTAACAAATAATCGTGCAGTCATGGTGAGCAGCAGAGCCCTGCTGATCTCAGAGACCATCCCCTCTCTTGTGCTCACACAGACCCCATCACCTGAGCCTCTGAGAAACCTCACAATTATTAACAAATATCTCATCCATTGAAGGAGGAAAGTATCCACACTCCTTCTCAAATGAGGGCCGGAGGCACGAGGAATTACTTGAACAGAAAAAAGTCTATAATAAAAGCCAAGAACTTTGCTGGAAGGCCCTAAACCCCCATCCAGGAAACTATCCTATTAATAGTTTTACTGTATATCTCCAAGGCCCACATGGAACACGGATCTATGAACACTGTGATCCAAAGCGAGAACTCTGGAGGCCAACCACCACATCAAGTTAGACAAGAACTGGGAGGGCTAAACACTGTTAATCAGGTTTGAGATGATAAATTATTCAGTGACGAACTTGCTGTTTATTTGTTCTTTAAGAACTGGGTCTGCTCTCTGTGTATTTTAACAACCTAAACAAAATACTGATTTCAAACGAAGAGGGAGCAGTAAATAGAGATCACAGAATCCCAGGCTGATTCAGGTTGGAAGGGACCTTAAAGCTCATCTCATTCCATCCGCTGCTGGGGCAAGGACACCTTCCACTGGAACAGGTTGCTCCAAGCCCCATCCAACCCGGCCTTGAACACTTACAGGGATGGGGCAGTCACAGCTTCTCTGAGCAATTGTGCCAGGGCCTCTCCACCCACAAAGGCAGGAATTTTTCCCTAATATCTAATCTAAGTCTTTTTCCAACCATAGCTTCCCACTGTCCTGCTTACAGAAGGACCCTCTTGTAGATAAACAAGCTTGGTCTGAGTCACCAAAGGCCCCCAGGTTCCCCCTCCTCATCCTCCTGGCTGCCCTGAGCCATCAGCACTGCCATCACAACCAGCACTGTCCTGTTCCCACTGACCACCAGACCATTAGTAACAGAATAAGCCTTTTTCATAATAACGACATCAAGAAAGCTTTCCTCTGCTCCAACAAGTGCACTGCAAGAAATTACATCAACAGATCTAGACAATGGGAGAAGACAATGAAAATTTAACGTGTGACTGAAGTGTCCAGGAAAACACTGATTGTGTAACGAGCAAATCTCTCCAGCACCTCTCCTCCTCTCCCGACATCTCGCACTTCTGGTCTGATGGATAACGTGTCAAAGGAACAAAATGTTTTTTGCAGCTACAGAATCTGAACAAATCTGTAAAATGATCACAGGCTACAGGAGTCCACACTGCATTCCAGCTCCTCAACAACACTCTCATCCCTTTAAAATCATTTCTCCTTATCCATATGAATAAATAGGAATAAATTACATGGAGTGGATTATGACTACCCAGAATAATCACCTCCTAATTCTCACATGGAAGTTAAAAGGTAAAAATCCCATTGAGTTCAAAGAAACGAAGCAGAGTCTGTGTATCCTTCACAAGGATGGAATATTTTAAAATGGACCTTAGTACATTCCACAAACAGGAAGGTTCCCTCTCTGCTTTTGTCTATCGACTCATTAGTTGCCCTACACATAAACAATCTGGGACTAAAAGCTGCATTTCACAGAAACACAGCCATTTCTGAAAAGCCTTCCCCGGCCAGAGATGCCGTCAGCGCAAACCATGCACTAATGCGAGAAGTGGCCGCTTTCACACGAGTTCATCTCGGTTCACAGCATGATCTACCTTAATAGCAGCACTCAAAATGGGCAGAAAGAAAAGTTGGCTAAAAATGAAATCCAGGGAGACTTCAGAAACAAAAGTATATCCGACTGGACTGCAGCAAAGCCTCTTGAAAAAATACGAAACGGCAAAAAATTCAGACGTTCCGTTTGCGGTCCACGGGCCCTGAGTCAACTGAAATACTAGGAAAAGCATATTTAGGGAAAATCAAGCATCAGGCTTAAAATGTTGTTAGAAATGCAACTTGGACTCTGGGTACCTCTTCCTGGGTACCTTTTCTTTCATGGAAGGGGTGGTCAGGCATTGGAAGGGGCTGCCCAGGGAGGTGGTGGAGTCCCCATCCCTGGAGGTGTTCAAGGACGACTGGACGTGGCACTCAGTGCTCTGGGCTGGGTGACAAGGTGGGGATCAGCACAGGTTGGACTCGATGATCTCGGAGGTCTTTTCCAACCTCAATGATTCTGCCATTCCATGACTTGCTGATTTAACTGGGCCCACATTAAGCAGGTACCTGGAGCACAGCAAAGCCCCAGGGCCAGATGCCCAGCAGTGCCCACCCCACAGCTGGTCAGAGACAACTCTCGTAGCTGTGACACAGTAAAGAGGTTTTGGGAGAGGGGATTTTTTGCAAATGAGACAAGTATCTTGATCCTTAGCAATGCCAACAGTCCCCACGTAGCACTGGTGCCAGGAGTGTGGGCAGCTGAGTGCTCCTGCATCTCTCACAGCCCCTGGGTGAAGCTGCCCTCAGAGATTGAGCTGAACAAACGCCCCAGGGCTTGCGGAGCAGGTCAGAGCACGCTGCCTGCCCAGAGCAGGCAGGAGGATGACTATCTGCATCACCATCAAACCATGAACTCTGCAAGCAGTACAGGTCACTCCAACCTGGTCAGCTCCTCCGCCTCCCCAGAAAAGGGATTTATGTCAAGCACGAGCTGAAAAGTCTGTTAAAAGGAGCTTCAGGTTCCATCTTGAAGCTCTAGATACTCCAGCCAGCATCCTGGTCTTTCAGACTTGATCAAAGAACGCCGCTGAAAAGCAACCTTCAAGGTTAAAATCCATCCTGTAATTAAACAGCTCTTGCTGCCTGTGACAGCCTGGCAGGGCACAGGCAGCAGCCGCAGTGCCAAGGTCGGTACAGGCGGAAAATGTCTACTCCAAGACATGTCTGAAAAACTAAGAAGAAAACACATTACGTTCTATCCAACACAGAAAAGGACACGTGCACAGCAAGAGCATCTGCAATCCTCTCAGATGAGCTACAGCAGCAGCAGCAAACCAGGAGGTCCCTTGGAAAGGAGCTCACCCAGAGCCAGGACTTGTCCTTGGCTGCAACCAGAGCCAGTGCCAACAACAATCACTCTTGTTGTTGCCCTGTAACAGATCAGGAATAGTCTGTGGCTCCAAGGATAAGCATGGCACTCAAGAGAAATTAAACTTCTGCTGAGAGTACAAGTGTGTCTGCCACACCAGAACCCACTGGATGGCAACCAGAGCCTGAGGAACAGCCCACTGGGCAGCCCCAGTTCACACGGGCAGCAGGAGCATGACCAGAATGGATGTGAGAATATGGAGAAAATAGGAGTTACAGAGGAGAAGAAAACAAACAGCACTTGTTTTGGTATTTCCAAGACAGATAGGGAGGGACTTTTTCCACATAGTGACAGGACAAGGGGAATGGCTTCAAACTGAGAGTACATTTAAATTATATATCAGAAAAAAATTCTTCCCTGTGAGGGGGGTAAGGCCCTGGCACAGGCTACCCAAAGAAGCTGTGGCTGCCCCATTCCTGGAAGTGTTCAAGGCCAGGCTGGACAGGGTTTGGAGCAACCTGTTCTAGTGGAAGATGTCCCTGCCCACAGCAGGGATTTGGAATGAGATGACCTTTAAGGTCCCTTTCAGCCCAAACCAGTCTACAACTCTATAAAAGTTCTGCTATTCATTTTACATGGATCCTGTCCCTGAAGGTTTGTTACAGGAATTCTTCTGAAAGTACCTCACACCTTGGAAGGGGAAAGGGCAAAGAATGAGGTGACAAGATGTATCCATATACATACTCCTAGTATTGGAACTAAGTCAAGAAGCTACTTACTACTGGATCTTAAAGGAGTTTTTAATTATTTATCAGCAAAGCACATGATTTTTTCTTACAAATCAATAAGAGTTCAGATTTGTGGGATGTTATCTGTTGTACAGGTGCACATATACACACCACAGCTTGAGAAAGGAATGTCTGGTCTTGTTGCCAGCATTGAAGAACCAGAGCTGCATTAAGAATGAGCAGTTACAGCCACTAATACATTCATGTATAGGCTGAAACAGAAACAAGAGAACGGAAATACAAAACAAGAATGAAACAGCAGCTTTACAGAGACTGAGGGGAGCAGAGTTCAGAAATTAACTCTATCAACATTTCCTGTATCGTTGCAGGCAGGTCATAAACTTTATCTGCTCAGATCCCCAGTCTGTAAAATAAAGCTGGATTTATTTTCTCCCTCCTTTGTCGTCAGAGCAGGTACCATCCCTCTGCCACGTGTGGCTCCTGTATCCAACGGCACACTAAGCTCCTGATGGCTCCTGGCATGTCCAAAAACTACTCAAACGCTAATAATTATTTCAGGAAAATGCCAGATATTCAGCAATCCCACGGCCACTGCTGTGTCTGCCAAGCTTTCGCAGTGCCTGCCCTCTGCACTCCCAGCATCCCTTCTCCACATCACCCAGTCACCTTCACTTATTCCTGTGTCAGAGGTAATAAACAGTGAGCACTCACAAAACATTGAACCCATTTCATTCTGCTTCCTCTCAGATTGCACCCAGCTCAAAGTTCAGCAGAAGTCAATACTTCTCCAAAACGGCTTGGTTCTCAGATGCTGTAAAAGCTATTTTACATGTTGTCACTTTGGTTCTGGCAGTTCATCAGGCAAATTCCCAGCACAGAAAATCAGAAAGGACCATCAGACCATTTAACCTGATATATTTATCTATTACTTGTAAAATCACAGAATCACACTCAGTCTTGGAAGTCTTTCCCAACCTAAATCTTTCTGTGATTCTGTGATTAATTAGTTCAAATGCTCATTCTACTCTCATTCTCACCAGCTGACAAAGCAGTAATGAGTGAACCCAAACTCTGATTTCTCTCCATAAACATGGCACACCATGTGCATACCACCCCTTCCACGGGACAGAATAGGGCTCTGCCATTTTCTGTCCCAAGTTCACCCCTTTCTGCCCCATTTTCTGCCCTCATACCCCCCTGAAGTTCACACCAAGCCCCCTGCCAACTCATTTCATTGCAATGAACTAATGCTCTTAGAACTGACGTGGATGATTAACAACAAATTTCACCCCAGAGCCCTGTGTGATGGAAGGGATTAAAGCTCAGCAACACCTGTCCACACCCCCCTCTGGTCCCTGCGTCAGGAGACGAAGCAGCTTCACTTATGCAAATTATATTAATGGAGAAGTTTACAAGGAGGGAGCCAAAAGCAGTAGCTGCGTAGCTACAACTTCACAACACTCACCAGCCTCATGTTCCTTGAGGATCACTGGCATTATCAGTGCTGAAATCTGAAACTAATATAAAAGCTTCTAAGTACATGAATTTTCCAGGAGTAATTACACCAAATTGCAGTGTCAAGGACTTGCCCTTCCACCAGATTGCTGCTGCTGAGAAATTACAAGAAAGAGAAATCAGAGCAAAATCACATCTCCTCGCTCCGACTGCAATTAAGTCATTCACCAATCATAAATCACTTTTTTTTTTTTAAACAAATACAAAATTACTGAAGACGTGCCAATTTTTTTAATCTCTTCCGATCTCAAATGTTTAGAACTTTCTTTAAAAGTAGCGTGCAAGTATAAACGTTGACTGAGAGACCAAGAACTACGGCCAACGCTGACAATCACCTCTGATTTATTTATTCATTTATAGGCTCAGGATGAAATTTTACAGAGACTTTAAAAGTTTATTTGCACTATCCAAATCCATCGTAAAGTTGCTAAAATTGGACCAAAGATCCTGCCCCAAAGGCCTTTGAACCGAAAGCATGACAGGGTCAACAAGCACTGGCAGAATGGCCCACAGCCATTACAGCCAAAAGTAGGTTGTTTTTTTCTGTTTGTACAAGTGCATTTAAAAGGCTTAGCAATGCAAGACTGACCAAAAGGGAAAACTGGGATGAAACATTTGGCCCAAGAATCAGATCTTTCAAAGCTCTTTTAAACAACAAGTTAAAACTACAGGAATGCTCCTGTATTTTTTCTCCCCCAGAGAAAACCAGCCCTTCTGAAAGGCCACACGTCCCTCCAGAGCCCCACGTCCCAACTCCATGGCAGTGATCCTCCCAAAACACAACCATGCCCTGCCCATGGCACAGCCAGGCTTCTTTCACCAGACACTTGAAACCTCAAGAGTAAAACATTCGCCCATGTTTTATCTTCTTTTAATTGAATTATGGGATTGTTCAGGTTGAAAAAGCCCTCTGAGACCATGAAGTCCAACCATTCCCCAGCACTGCAAGGGCCACCACTAACCCCTGTCCCCAGGTGCCGCATCTGCACAGCTTTTAAATCCCTCCAAGGAATGGAGACTCCACCACTGCCCTGGACAGCCTGCACCAGGGCTGGACAACCCTTTAAAGGAAGGAATTTTCCCAATATCCAATTTAAACACCCCCGACACAACTTGAAGCCATTTCCTCTGGGCACCAACTGGATCTAACTCCATTCACCACCGCTCGCTGGACCCACCATCACTCTTTTCCATTTAAAGCTCAGTTTAACCCAGACTCCTGTTTCCCAGAGCTCATTTTTCCTGCTGAAACTGAGGTAGAAACACAACAAACAACAGCAGCCAAGTCACATCCACGGAGCCGTCACATGGAGGCTCATTCTGCACTCAGCCCCTTGGGACAGGGGTGTCTTTCCCCCAAGGTCTGAAGCACTGAGGATTTTACTGGAATCCCCAGAGCTTTTTAATTTTCCAGGAGGATGCAGAAGCTGTGGGAGCTCTTTTCTCTCGTGCACCTTGAGCAGAGGTAGCAGCTCCCCGCGGGTGACACGCACCCATCCGTTCCCAGCTCCTGCTCCAACCCCATTCCCAGCTCTGTTCCCCAGAGGCCCCGGGGCTGCAGGAGGTCGTTGTGCAGCTGGTGCCCGTCTGCTGCACATGCTGGACTGAATCTCTGCGGCGTTTAATGATGGCTTTGATCTGAGCAGCTCCACCAGATCCCGAGAAATCCGCCCTTTCCCCGGTTCCTTTCTCAATAGGACATGACACATGCTGACAGGACAAATTCCTGGCACACTGCAAGGGGACTGGGGGGGTTCTGTGTGGAAGCAGTTCCTTCAAAAACTCTCAAAAATTGTTATTTATTTATGAAAGGTATATTTATATAGGTGTTTACTCAGTACTGGAATGATTTCTTTTTTTTTAGATAAGCATGGGGTGAAGCTCCTTCTGTGGAAAACAGCTGTATTTTCTAAGCTAGAAACTGCTGTTTTTACATCAATTTAGTTCAATTAAATTATGTTATTTGGTTTATGCACCTGGACCTGACGGCTCCTGATAGGCTTTTTAGTAATTCTATTAATTACCAAAAAAAATAAAGCTATTATTGATAAGAAGATTAAACCAGGCCATTCCACATGATTTCACCAGAACAGAAACCAAGAGCTGCATACACTCGTGTCCTGATATTATAGTTCCAGTGTTGGCTGAAACCATTTCACATGGGAAGGTCCAGGCACTGAAAAGCCATCATAGCTATAAAAGGAGTAAGAGCTATAAAGTCCCAGCAGCACCTGCACTGGATCACGCAGGTGTATCAAACCTGTAAAGGAACATCACATTTTGGAAGCTTTCATCGAAAACACACCTAGAAACATCCCTCTGTTTTTAGCACAGAACAGAGCACACTGATCTCCTCACAGATCACTCTCATTTACTTTTTTCCTTAATTAAGGTAATGACGCCCGAGGGAAGGTCTGTGTTTCAAAATACAAGCTCCAATATCACAGCATTCCCACAGGAGAAGTAATTGGAGCATCTTTCTGAGGGTTGGATCTCTCCTTCCTGTGCCCAGAGGTGCTTCAAGCACAGGATGCTCAGGAGCTCAGACAGTCAAGGGCCTCCACTGAAGCTCAGAAAATCCAACTTCAACTCCTGCACCTGCCAAACATCCTACATGTGAACAAAGGTACATCAGGTATTTTCTAACTGGCTCCTGATCTGTAAAATACAGGTAACAACAATCAGTGCCCTTCCTCCAGACTCTCATTCCTTGTCTATTAAAGCTTTGCAACGGGATCTTCACCCTCCCATGCTCTCCTGTCTGTTATTAAGGCTTGGGACACTGCAGGTACAACAAAAAACAACTGAACTCCCACGACAGAGAACACCCAACTGGAGCTGAAAGCAGCATCCACAGCAAGCAGGAGCCCTCCCATACAGCCTCCTACACTGGCAGTCCATATCCATCCCTAAGCATGCATTCTTCTCAAGAAAGTGCTGTAGTACAAAGCTAATTTGAGATAAAAAGCAAGTACATCTTGTCAGCGGCCCCAGCATCCTATATGCACACCAAATTAATTATTTTGGGAATGCTGTTTCTTACTACCTTCACAACCACAAATCCTGCTGACATCAAAGCTGGGAGGCTGGATTTCCAGCAAAAATTCCACTACTCTGTCATGTATGTTTACCCTGAACTAGTCCACCATAAACCCACAAATATTCAGCTTTTATTATAATGGTAGTTCAGAAAAAACAAGTCTTTCCCCCTCCTCAAGCAGCTCCCACATGAACCCCCACATGTGCCTTGTCACCCAAGCAATTCTAAATAGTAAGATAAGCTTCAGTCTACTGATTTAAGCTTCAGATTTTGGACATGAGGAAGAATTTCTTCACAGAAGGGCTGGTCAGGCATTGGAAGGGGCTGCCCAGGGAGGTGGTGGAGTCCCCATCCCTAGAGGTGTTCAAGGAATGACCGGAGGTGGCACTGAGTGCTCTGGTCTGGTTGACAAGGTGGGGATCGGTCACAGATTGGACTCAGTGATCTTGGAGGTCTTTTCCAACCTTAGTGGTTCTGTGATTCTACACACTTCTTCATTCCTGAACACCTGAACTAACCTTTGAAACAGATACATTACTATGAATTGTACTAAACTAAATGAACAATGGATTTTTTTGACCATAGTAGTCAATAATAATACCTTGAGGAAATAAAAAAAAAAAAAGAGAGGGATAGTCCAGGACAGGAGACAAGAATGATGAGCAAGTGAGTGCACTCACACCGGTTCTCTGATATCCCTCTGAACAGCACAATCATCCAAGGCAAGGGGACAAAAGGCACACTCGAGTGTCTCAAAAGCACTCTCGTAGGTATTTCCAGCACTTGGAAAAGAGGCAGATGCCCTGGAGCCTCACTGCAATGAGAAGACATTCACCATCTCAAACAGCACTTGCATCTCCGGACAACAATGCTGTAGGAAGTGCAGTGACACTGAGGGCACCCCTTTGAGTGGATACTCCTGGCGAAACACCAGAGCTTCATTCAGCAGGGTACTCTGACCTTGAGAAGCACAAACCCACACTGCTGGCTTCTACACACCTACTCTAGGTTCACCTGCAGCACTTACCCTTCTTCTCTTAATAATTGTCTGGTCTACAACACATAACCACCCATCTTTCACTCTCACCCCACTTTACTTCCTTTATTCTTTGCTTAAATGCTCAACTCAGTGAGATGCTCAGTAAAGCTGCAAAATAACAGATTAATTTATAAACCCATTGCATTTAGAATCCTTTTTCCTTCTGTATTTTTCACAAGTTACACATCAATGGAACCATTTGGAACAGTCTGAGTGTCCTGCAATGCTGGTTTCAATGTCTTACTGCAAATTTTTCAATTCCATTTTTAGTAAGTCCTGGAAGTGGTGTAAAAATATCAAGAAACAATCGTGCTTGACACCAAAAAAACCCCCAACATTGTAAATGTCAAACAAAAACCTAAACTGTTTTGCAATTTTAGACAGCCAAGCTCTAAGTTCTACTAAAATAATTTGCAGTCTTGATCGCTACAAGCAGATGGAATGAGGTTCAATGAGATACCAACACCTCACTGAGCTAATGGCACCGTGACATAAAATTGGGCTGAATTAATCAGCAGATCCTTAATCTTCTGTATCATCTCTGGTTTAATTCTGCCTTCATTGGTACCATTTCTGTGCAAAGCCCAGCAAATGTGGAAGCCTTTGCAGAATCTGGGCCTCCTTATCTTTTTCTGAAAACAGAAAAACAGTTCTTTTGATGATTTCTACCATTTGCAACCAGATAGGGAGGAAGGAGCATAACATCACAGAATCATGGAATCACAGAATGGTTTGGGTTGGAAGGGGCCTTAAAGCTCATCTTATTCCACTCCCTGCCACAGGCAAGGACACCTTCCACTAGACCAGGTTGCTCCAAGCCCCCTCCAACCTGGCGCTGGACACTTTCAGGGATTGAGTGGACACAGCTTCTCTGGGCAGCCTGTGCCAGGGCCTCACCACCCTCACAGAAAAGAATTTCTTCCCAATATCCCATCTAATGCTGCCTTCTGGCAGTGTGAAGCCATTCCCCCTTGTCCTGGCACTCCAGGCCCTTGGAAATAGTCGCTCTCCAGGTTTCTTGCAGCCCTTCAGGTACTGTAAGGCCACAGTTAGGTCACCCCAAAGCTTCTCTTCTCCAGGCTGAATAATCCCAATTCCCTCAGCCTTTTCTCACAGCAAAGCTGCCCCAGTCCTCTGATCATCTTGGCGGCCTGCTCTGGACTCGCTCCAACAGGTCCATATCCTTCCTGTGATGGGATCCCAGAGCTGGAGGCAGTACTCCAGATGGGATCTTACAAGGCTTCCTGAAGCCATTCCATTCCCTAAACAACCTGCATATAAAGAGGGGGGTTTGGTACAAATGCCACTGATGAGACCCTGTTGGACCCCACTGTGCTGCCCACGGACTGATGGCACAGATGGGCGGTCCGGGTAGAGACAAGGGAACACAGAGGGATAGAGGGAGACAGGCAGGAAACATCGCCTGTAAACACACAAACACTGCACCAGCACACACAGCACGGCAGATTAATCACAGCCAAACTTCATCAGCTTCATGACAAAAGAGTGTTTTAATGAGGGCCTCAGGGGAGGAGTTTTGCAGACCTGATGGACACGACCAGCACGGACCAAAGCAGGCGGGAAGGACGGACAGCCACAGCATCAGGCAGACACGGGACTTTTTAATGCCATGACACTGAGCTAGAGCCATTCAGGGAGTTAAATGCCACCTGCAGAAGCCCAAAACTGAACGGTTTTCTTGCAGCGACACAAAGAAGCACCTAGAAAGATTGAGAGGGCTGACATGGGCGTAATAGCAACAAAGATGAAAATTACACAAGCAATTGTCAGGAAGATTTTCCCAGAGACAGCGCTGTAAATGAATAAACACAACAGAGGCGTTAAACAACGCCAGAGAAAACACCACGAAAGTCACCCAGACTGACAGCAGAGACAGGGGAGTGTAAGCCTGGAACTCGGAGATTTACAGAAGTTTCAAGAGGTACAAGAATTCACTGAAGGACACTTCAAAGAAAGAAGTGAAATTCAAAGAAAGAGCAGAGGAAGGCCAAAAGATCAGAACTGTAAAACCAGAAGCAAAAGAGGACAGAGCAATGATGCTTAACCCCGAGCGGGAAACGTCACTTGCGTTTCAACAACATTCAGCACCATAAGAGGAAGAAAAGAAATCACAAACAGCTCAGAATAAAACTGGAAAGGAAAATCAACCTCTGCGTGTTCAACAAACCTCAATCAGAGTTTTAAACAAGTTAGTCTGAATACTGGGTAAGAAAGCAAAGGGCACATCAACTGCCCCAGCAAGAAGCAGTTGGGTGCCAGGGGTCAGTCTTCACCTCTGCAGGTGAAGCGAGGATGGGATGATACCCGAAAAAAATGTCATATTATAAGCACGATTCTCAAGAAGGAAGTAACTGCAACACGCTCCTTTTTTCCCCTAGAAGGGCAGGATTCAGAGGAACGCAGGAGACCAAGGAAAAAAGGTTGAGAGAAAAATCAAAATTAAAATTGACTTGAAACAGAGGTAATTACTGGAAGCACGTTAGAAAAAGAGATATGAGAGGAGAAACATCTACAGCCGTGGGGAGAGAAGCCTGGACAGATGGATGCTGTGTTTTGTTACCATGCCCGTGGTATTTGTACACCGAAAGCACCCGAAGCTTACGTGATGTTTATAGTAAGAAAGCTTTAATGTCAACTTTCCTGGCGAGGACAGCAGCATGTACTCGAGGCTTCTGCAAGCCCTGAACCCTCTCTCATTTGTTACCTGATTTCTTGGACCATTTTTCTCAGCTTCACATTATGCAAATCCTTTACTCAAATCAGAACAAGCTGCTGGTAAATAAAAAGAGCTGTTCTACAGTGCTCTTCTGCTCCCTTTGACCAAAATAAGGGAAATGTAACATTTACATGGAAAAGTGAAAAACCTCAGCAGTCTGATAAATAGCCTAAAAAATTCAGAGTGCAGTTAATTTACTCCTTTCCATCCGACACTTACAATTTTTGACAGCAATTCGGCAGAAAAAATTTAAGGTTTCATATTTGCTCATATTTCCACATGGACATCTTCCTTCCATTCCAGGCCTGATTTCTGCAGGATATTCTGCCTCTTGACATACTTTCTGCTCACCAATGCAAATCTCCCCAAAACAGGCTTTTAGGAAACAATGTACAACAAAAAGATACCACAGCTCTCCCAGCTCTTGGCAAGGCTCTTAGGAACGAAAGGAGGAAACGCAGAAGGGAAGGAAAAGCAGATGACAGAGGATGGAAAAAGGGTTGTTTTGTTTTGGTGTTTAAAAAAAATAAAAACACACTAAGCCTCTTCCTTAAGCACTCAGGGCCCATTAGTGTTTTCTGTCCTTCTTTCCCAAACTGATATTTAACGATTTCGGGACAAAACCAGTCTGAGGATAATTCACGTAAACTCAGCAATAATCAGCCCCACGGCCAATAAACTCTTCACCCTCGTAGTTCATTTGCTGCTAAGTCTTGGCCTGCAGCCTTGGAATTTATTCTGCCGGCACTATAGCTATTTCCTTGTAAACAGGAAGCCCCCTCAAATTTGCATTACAGTAAACTCATTTGCTTCATTTAGCCTCAGCCTTATCTGGGAAAGATAAAAGCCTGCCGACAGGTGTATGGGCTCCAGCAAGGAGCCAAGACTGAAAACAGGGGTGAAACCTTTAATATTTTCTGAGGCGACAACGTCAGCGGCACAGGACCCGTCCCTGGGCTGTGGTTGCCTGCAGGAGACAAACCAACACATTCCTGCGAGCAGAGAGCTGCAATAAGGCAGGGACATTTATTTTCAAGCGTGGATGTGATATTCCAGTGACCTTCCTGCTGTCTGTCCCAGTGACAGCCAGGACCAAGGCGAGGATGGCTGCGCAGCCAGACGTGACAGAGACGAGCTTATGCTCCTCCGAGGAGCTGCTCACACACACAGAAATAATGAGTATCTGGAAAAACTGTTTGATTTCAAACTCATGTAAGAGAGGACTCGTGTGTGTTGTATTTTTTTTGCTGTTACTATATCAACCTGCCTTTAACCAGCCGATTTATGTCATTTTAAATGAATCACTTCACCAGCAACACAGAATATTTCAGTAAACCCAACACACCATGTCTGCTCTAATGAGAGGGATCAAAAAAAACCAGCCAGAAAGCAGCACGAAGGTATCTGACACCAGAATAACGGTCACAATTTCCTACTGTATGAGGAAATCCCTGGTTTCAGTTAGTAGCTCAGAAGTTCAGTCATTTTGAGCATCATACAGCCGTTTGTGGTCCCGGGCTGAGGCAAGTCTCTGTTCTCGGTTATGTCTCCTCCCACTCCGGTGCTGAGTGACTGAAATGTCCCCATCCCACAGCACCATGGACTCACAGATGGCTTCTCACCTTCTGCAGAGCACCACAGCCCAGGGGGATGGCAAACCATCCTTTTCCTTCACTATCTCATGCAAACAGGTTCTTCCACAGGCAGCTCTAGGAGCGAGGCATTTCACCTTCACCTTTCCTCCTGCTCCACAAAATTTCCTCTGGCATGTGGCTGCATTTCCCACCCTGCCGAGCCAAATGCAGGTGAACCATCTCTCCAAGCTCAGGAAAACAACCACTGAGACAAGGCAAAAACTGGAGCAGGAGAGTAGAGCACAGCAGGTTCCTCGGGCCTCGTGCTGTGCTACAAGGCTTCCCCGCGCTGGGCACGACGGATGTCAGTCCAAGCAACAGCTTTCCAGCCTCCCCACAAGCGCCAATGGTGTCCTTATTTCTCATGGCACTGGAAGGACTATTCCTCCCCTGCACACCCTCCACATCCCACCCTTCACCTGCCCAGAGGGGTCATGTCCCTGCTGGGAGCAGGGAACAGCACTGCTGCACATCACTGACGGCAGAACTGACATCACCAAAGCACTGATAAATGTGAAGCCACCAGCACCCCCAGCAAAGCTGTACCTCAGCCTAACAGGGTAGGCAAAAATTGATGGATGTTGTATTATTTTTGAAAGTGTAAACACATACCAGGAAGAAAAATGGGCACCTTCGTCTGTCCAGTAACACCATCCTCAACCAGACCTTAAACTCAACAGCAAAACTTCTTTACCTGACATCTCAGTGCCCCTGCAAGGGGGATGAACGTGGGCTAGGCACCCTTCACCTTCCCCTGATCCACAGCCTCCCTGTCCTACCCAGCATTCCAGCAGAAAGGCAGGAAAATGAGTGTAGAAGTGGGAAGAGGGCTTCAGCGATGCCTGGCTCACGGCAGACAGCTCGGCTAGGCCACCAGCAGGCTTCCAAACTGCCTACACATTCTGCAGTAAAATTCGGTTTAGATTCTTCCTGTTGCAGTATTTCGTTTGCTGGCTAAATCCTCATTTTTAATATACATATACACATCCAGAGCCATGAAAGAGAGGGAAAGCTCAGTTTTAATTTCAACGATAAACAAGCGACGCTCAGGTGATTTTATAACACAAGCATAACCGGGGGGAAAAAAGCTGTTTTTTCAGACGAAAAGCTGCTTTTAGCACCAAGCGCTAAGCAAACAACCTCAGCTGTGCCAAGGCACCCGTCTGCTCCCGCGGTGAGATCGGGGAAGGTCGGGGCGAGGGAGTCCAGACCTGCCCCAGCACCTCTGCTCCGTGAGCTGCCTGCTAAGGGAGACCTCGGCTCCGTCCTCCTCCCGCAGCCCCTGTCAAACCTCAGGAAGCATCACCAAAAAAAATCGCTCTGCAGAGCAACACGGCCAGAGCGGCTCGGTTTGGTGCTACCGGTTGATTTAGACAGAATTTCTCACCCGCTGGACGGAGCACCGGGTTCGGGATCCACAAAGCCCCGAGCTCGGGGGATTCATCCCCGGAGAGCGGGGTATGCCCCGCTAAGCCGCCCGAGGGACGCCCGCAGAAGTTGTGCCAAATAAACACACACATCCAGCACATCCAAAACACCCAGCACATCCAGCACACACACGGAGCACATCCAGCCCGGCCCCGCGCCCGCCCCGGCCGGACCCGGTGCCTCGGAGGCCGCGGTGCCCGGGCACGGCCGGACCGTTATGTGCGGCCCCGGGGAGGGGGCCGGGGGGCCGGGCCGGGGCGGCCGCGCAGCCGGGGCCGCGGCGGGGCGGGCGGTACCTGGGCTCGGGCAGGGTGATCTTCTTGCTGGCCCTGGCCGCCGGGGTGCTCTTGCTCTTCTCCATCGCCATCAGGTAGCTGACATCGGCCAGCACCGCCTCCAGGTCCGCCATGTTCCCGCTCCGCCGCCGGGCTGCAGATGGAGGCTCCGCCGGGGCAGCCGCCCCCGGGGCGGGGGTTGGCGGCGGGCGGCGGCGGGCGGCGGCGGCGGCTCCGCCGGTGCGGCCGAGCGGCTCCCGGTGCGCGTGTGCGGAGCGCGGGGGCCGCTCCCGCCTCCCGCCCTGCGCCCCGGGCGGGCGGCAGGAGGGACGGAGGGAGGGAGGGAGAGAGGGAGGGAAGGAGGGAACCCCCGCCGCGCCCCCTCAGCGCCCGCCCGCCCCCGCCGGGCCCATGGCGGCGGCCGGTCCGCCCCCGCCGCTCGCAGCCGCCGCGGCCCCGCGCGGGCGGCTCGGGGCGCGCTCGGCGGCCATGGGCGGGCCGGGGCTGCCCGGCGCTACCGGGGAAATCCGGCCATGGAGCGGGCGGGGGGGGCCCGAGCGGGGCAGCGCCCGCCGGGATCCCGGGGACGGGGCGGCCGCGGCCCGGGGTGACCCCGCACCGAGAGGAGACGGTCCCGGCCCCGAGGGCAGCGCGAGGGTCCCGGGGTTCGGGGTCTCGGACACGGTGGGGGATTCCATCCTGTGAGGGTGGGGAGGCCCTGGCACGGGTTGCCCAGAGCAGCTGTGGCTGCCCCATCCCAGAAAGTGTCCAGGGCCAGGTTGGACAGGGCTTGGAGCAACCTGGGCTAGTGGAAGGTGTCTCTGCATATGGCAGGGGGGTTGACTAAATGATCTTGAAGGCCCCCTTCCAACCCAAAGCACTCTGTGATTCTTTGGTTCTGCAGAAGGGGAACACCAGAGCCAACACCGGGCACATGGGGCGAGGAGTGCGATGGCTGCCTGCAAACATCAGCACCCAGTCAAACGCGTCTCTTTAGAATTAATTTCCTCATAGTTTATTAAAACATATTCGTAATAAAAACAGGATACAAACAAATTCATCTCTGTGACGCCCCATTGAACCACTTGCAGGCAAATAATCATGCAAAGCAAGGCACCCAGGTGTCCTCTGCTCCAGCAGAGCTCCCAGCTCGTATTCCTCCTTAATGTAGTAGTAGCTCCACTGCAGCCAAGCAGATATGCAGATTTCAACTGCCTTCTTTTCTGAATTTCGTCAAATATGTCATAAATAATTGGCTCAATGAAAGGCTAAGTCAATGACAAGTCTGAAGTTTGAAACTCAGCATGTTTTGAGCTCTTTTCAAGTGCCGCCACTCCTCCTGCCTACATCTTTATGAAAGTTAATGATCTGATTAAAGCAAGGTAGAGTATACAGCTGGGAGGATTTCACCATGTGGCTCATTATGAACCGTCTGAGAACCTGTTTTTTGTTAAAAATGTTAATTTAGGCCAACATTTTTCACCTGAACAGATCCACTGGGGAAGGTTTCTTCTCCTCCAGGGGCCACAGAGCAGAGCTGAGGCTCAGGGTGTCCAAATGAGTGAAAGGAAACAGGGAAGGACCTGGAGCTTGTCCCTCCTGGTTGCTCGGGGTGAAGTCTCCCACCAGCCCTGTTTAAAGGTTTCACTGAGCCGAGCTGAGATGGAAAGGGGTATTTTTATCTCTTGAAATCCTCTGGGCTGGCAGTGAACGCTGGGGCTGGCTGTGGGCCGTGACACGGTTCCTGTGACTCCTCAGGCTCAGCTCAGACTCACAGCTCCCACTGCAAAGTTTATTCCAGTGCCTCTGCATGGGCTCTTCCCTTGCAGGCATGTGGTGGGAGAGATATTGCCCCCAGACATGATGATTTCAGGTCCTTTCCAGGTCCTTTCCGTGGTGCCTCTCCCCGAGCCTGGCAGAGCAGTCCTGCTCAACCCTCCACTCCTGAGAGGTCCCATGGTGGCTGTGAAGCCATCCAGGCTCCTACAGCTGCACATCCTCATTAACACCTGCAGAATTACTGTCTAATTAAATAAGTACATCAGAATACATGTAAATACATCAGTACACATGATGGCCTTTGCTCTAACGTAATCCACCAAGGCAAAACCCACGGTCTGTGCCTCATCCGTGGGATCATTTTAGAGCTTTAAAATGTTTGTGTTGATGAGAAAGGCTGGCATTGTCTAGTGACAGGTCCAAAAGTGTTTGGCTCTGCTGTTCTAAGGAATATTCTGTTTAGCCATGAGTAACTATTTGCCACCCTCACCACATCCTTAGCCTGATTACATGAGCAGACACGTGCCTTTTGCCAGCTCTTCCGAGGGGACTCCCAGGGTTTGGCTCCTGCAGCCCCTCTGCCCATCACTCACTGATATTTCCACAGAAAGAGCTGGGTTTCATTTCCTGAAACGTGACCCTGCAGAAGCAACAGCTCCACAAGGAGGATCTCAGTGCTCACCTGACGGTGTTGCCAAACACCCCAAGCACAGGCAAACAAACCGTCTCTGCCCAAAGGAGGAGGGCCCAGGTTTGCTGAGATATTTAAATAGCTTTACTGTGCTGGTGACAGCAATAGAAGTTACCAAAATGCCACTTGGGATTCCCAATGCTCTCCTATTTATTCCTGTGCTACATTTTCACCTTTTTGTCTGGATATTATTGTTGTGTACACATCAAAGACATTCCTGCTGACAGTTTCTAGGAAGTCAGGAAGACAGCCAACCAAGTTAAGGAACTTGTTTTCTTTTTTCTGCTTCTGGGTTTCCATCAGTGCTGATGTGGCAGCAGCAGCTGGCACCAGAGTGGAGGTGGGTGATAAGAAAAGGTGTTCTCTGCACCATTTATTTCCCAAGTGTGATTGCAGTGCAGTTGGAGGTAGTGGAATATCCCCGCAGCCACCCTGGGCACTGGCTGGGGAGGCAGCACAGCTCTGGCTATTCATGCTCACCTCTAGCATGTAAACACCTCTAATGTGTAAACACCTCTAGTGTGTAAAATACATATTTTTTTAGTGATATATTCCAGTATTTTCAAGGTCACTGGGATGAGCATTTTTTAATTACAGAGTGGAATCAAGTGGAAGCCAAAACAAGTAGAACAGGCAGTGCCAGCCTCCTCCTTTGCAGGGAAGTTCAACTCCCCAAGTGCAAGACTGCAGTTTTCTTTAGCCTGTGTTGTATCCCAGGCCGTGTTTGTGCTGTTCTTTTGTGTTGTTTTATGCCGTGTGTGTTGGTTTTGGTGTTTGCATGTGTTTATAAACAGTGCTTTATGCCTGCCTTGGGATTCCCCCAGGTAAAGGAAACCCAGAGTTAATCGATGCCAGGGTTAGCAGAGGTCAGAATACGGTACACTCTGAATGCATTTAAGTATCTCCTGACATTTCTGTGGATGGTGATTGATACTGCTCAATCAGTTTAAGCCTGTCTTGAGGCCTGGCTGGGCTGGAGTGCCGGGGTTCATGTGCAACCACTTCAGAGCCAAGAAACCAACCTCCCCTTGCTGCTCCTTCCTTCCAAGGAGCAAGTTCCTCCTATCGTCTGTATAAGATTTAAATGTTTAATTATGCCCTGCTCTGCTTCACAGGATGACAGATGATGTTACAGACAGTAATGAGGTTATCATACGTTTATTGGTGCGTCCTGCATTAACACCATCCCATCCAGATAATGGTGCAACGTGTTACACCAGGACAGAGGCACATCCATCCTGCTGCCCTCCCTGTGGCCAATCCCATGTCAAATAAGATCCCTGCTCTACGCATGGCTAATGCCAATAACATACCTCGAGGGGAACGTACACACAGAAGATTATTAAATCCTACTTTTTAATACTATTTTTACTAATATTTATCATGTGTTACCCAAAATGCTCATAGGTTGAGATTAAGAGCATTAAGGAGTGTTTATCTCAGTTCCCTCCATGGGATACTGCTGTCTACAGAGAGAGCAAGTTCCTTGCTCTTCCCTGGCAGCACTGGGGGAAGACAGTTTATCAGTGATGGATCCCAATTGGACCAGACTCTGTGGGTTGTTTATAGCCAAGCAGAAAGGTTATGTTTTGATGTTTCCTCCACTTCTGGCAGTATTGTCTGGGGTGCCTGAATGAAGGGAAGAGGGCAGAACCCCTTTCACCACACTCCCCAGTGTTCCAAATCAGCTCCTGAGTGCAGGGTTACCTGGAGGGGAAGCAGCTCCTGCTTAACGAGGTTGTGTGAGGATTCGTTAGGCAGCAACGGTGAAGTGCCCAGAGGCACTTCTCAGTAGGAGAGGAGTAAATACAAACTATTCCTGGGAAAAGTGGGGCAATGCCATCCCTCCTCAGGCCCCCACGCTCCCCCCGTCCCTCCCTGCAGCAAAGTCAGCCTCACCCCCACTGCGCTCAGCCGAGTGGACGCAGTGGAGAGGGACGGTGTTAGCCCCACATCCCAAGGAAACAGCCTCATTCTACCCCCTTTGCCTATCAAATTCTCTGCTTTGCCATGCCCCGGGGGGGCTTTGGCCCCTCTCCTCCCACAGTCCATGCCAATCCCACAGGCATTCCTCTGCAGCATCCGCACCCAGGCTGGGGTTGCATCCCATCTCCCTAATGCTGCACTAATAAGCAGTGAGAGGCAATGTGGAAAACAAATAGAGTAATTAATGGCCATTTCTGCTGCTGCTTTTAGTCACTGTCTATTCCAGAAGGAGCAGTTTTACAGAAGAAGCCTCTGCCCTCGCAGTGCCCTCGCATTAGGCGCCCTAACTCTCCAGAGGAGGGGAGTTCCGCAGCTTTAGCCTCCTGGAGAAACATGGTGGGTCCTCTGCATCTCCACAGATTCCTCCAGCTTTCTCCTGAATACTCTTAACAAAGGTACTTCAGCCACCTCAGAAAGGTAAAGCCTCGGTGTAGCTTATCATCATCACGTTCCTTTTTGCAAATAGCTGACATGATGAGGAGGTTGGGTTTTAATTAGGAAACAAGTGGTAATTCAATTCTCAAAAATATTATTCACCATCAAACGTTCATACTGGCATAGTCAGACTAGCAGTAATAATGTCCTCTGGGGGCAGAGATAAGAGCAGAGTTGAAAGTCATGTAACGTCTATAAAGTCTTGCATGAGAAAACACAGGCACGAGAGGTCTTGGGCCCCCACTTGCAATTGCATCACACTATTGTAATAAAAATATCTTTCTGACATTCTCCTCTGCACGTTTTCTTACCCTGACATGCCACATAGCCATGTCCTGGTGCTGCCTCCCTCCTCAGTCCATGCCTTGCCAGCTGCAGCCTGGAAGTCTCAGCTGTGACCCCTTCAAAGCACACACAGGGATGTTACTAAAACTGAATGTGGTGATGAAACACTTTCCCCTCCCACCATGCACACAACTAAATAAAGAAGCATCACCCTCTCACCTGGCTAGTGCAAGCTTCAAAAGCACAGGAGCAGCATGTGGATGAGCCAGGTCACAGAGCCAGCAATGCCAAAACCATCTCAGCCAGGGTGACCCATGGAGGCACAGGGACAATACTGGAGGTATGAAACACCCTCCAGAAGGAGGGCAGAGCCAGGGACCTGCATTAATACCCAGCCCTGGTTCTGCTCCTTAAGCAGCATCACCTGGTGCATCTCCACTGAACCCACCTGGGCTGCTCTGCAGGAATTGTCATGGGGCAGGAGGGCCCAAGGAGAAGTTTGAGCCATTTTCACACCTAAATCTCCACCTGTGGTTGTCCTCAGAGCTCTGTCATGATATGGACATGGCATCAGACCTTGGTGGAGGGGCTTGTTACAGCCCTGTCCACAGGGTTAGAGGTGCCTGATGAGAGCCAGGTAAATTGGGCAGTGACCCTTCACAGACCACCCTCCTGGGTCACAGGGCCCCTTCCTTGCATCCCCCAGCTCAGGACTGACACATCTTCAAGAACTCCACAAACAAAAACAACAGAGTGTGTTGTTACAGATTAAAACAAATAAACCCGAAAAGAACTGGAACAGCAAATGTCTCAAAGCCCTAAAAAAAAAATCAAAGTGTTCCCGTTCATCACTGTGGGGATGTCAGTGGGCACTGAAGGAGCATTTTCCCTGCACAGGTTGATCAGACAAACAGATGTCAAGAGGGACCCATTGAGCATTTGCTGTTCCACAGGCTGGCTTGAATGTAACTCAATAAAGGGGGAAAAATCAATAATTGCCTAATTTAGCTATAAATTTTGATGGACAGAAGCAGAAAAACCAACAACTGTGCAGATACTGAAATGGCAGAAGGTAATTCAGATTCTGTCACAGCGTCCACGGAAGGTAAATCGTGCAGTGCTGAAAACGAGAGCCCTGCTCTCCCAGGATTTTCACTGCCCATCACAGAAGTGGATCAGGACATGGTCAGCTCTGGGATAGTGCAGGGCTCGTTCTGGCAGGGGAGGTGCCAAGCCCACCGTGGTGGGAGCGGGTCAGAAGCTGGAGGGTGTGGGACTGAAATTCCCCCGGAGCGCCAGCGAGGCTGCCTGTGGGAAACCTTCAAAATCTGCTCCTTGGAAACAAGTCTGTTATGTGGTAAATGCTTTCTAGTTATTTCTCTTCCCTGGCTTTTTGTGCTCAGTCTGTTTACACGCAAATTGGCATTTGCTGCCCTGGCTGATCATTCACCCGGATCCAATCTCACCCGTCTGGTCTCTGTGCTGGCTCTGGGCACCTGATGTCACCACAGACGAGGGCAGTGTCACTGGAAGGGGCACCACAGACTGCTCCTCCACCTCAGGCACCCGGTTCCAGGGCACCCAGGTGCTGCGGGTGCAGCCCTCACCCAGGGAAACCCCACCAGAAACATGGGAATGTGCTGCCAGCTTGAGATGAAAATGGCATGGAGTTTATTTGGACTTCTGTCACATCAAAAGGGCCCTTGTTTGAATTCTTCTGCCTTTAGCCTGGAGAAGAAGAAGGGGAAAGATTGGCTCCTATTAATAGCCTCGCATCCCACAAGATCCGAGCCTCACAAGAAGCCATGAAAGACTGCGGCATCTGATTCCCTGAATAAATAAGGTAATTTAGGAAGAAGTGTGTGCTCAGCAGCCTTCATTACTGCCTGCTCGAGTTCGGTGGGAGATGACAGTGACAACTCATTTTGCTGTCCCAAGGTCCCAGAGGAGCTGTGCTGCACCCGAGAGCCACCAGCACAGGCAAGGGTACTGCCTCTCCCCCAGAATTCCTGATGCTGCAGCTAACACCCCCAGGACTGTCACAGAGGGAGTGGAAGGAGCACCCCAGAAAGGTGATGGGCCAGCAAAGCTGGGACACAGCTCCTGCAGAGATTCCAAGGGACGGGAGCTGGTGACAGGGCAAGGTGATTCTCAGGAAAGCATCTGCATCAGGAAGGAGCCAGCAGGGAGCAGGAGTGTGGTGGGGCTCCAGTCCTGCATCCCCAGGGACTGAGGGGGCAAAGCCACCAGGGACCCCCCTCCCACAGGGAAGGGCCAGGGCCTGGCCATGGCAGGGATAGCTGCTGCCCATCTGCAGGCCCCTGGCATCCTCCCACACCAGGAGTTTTCTCTCGGGGACTGTGGGATGTGCAGAGGGGTGTCCCACTGTGCCAACTGTGGGTAGAGCCCGTGGGGACACCGGCCACAGGCACCAGCCTGGCATTATCCAGGGTGTAGGGAGGGGTCTGACCCCAGACCGCAACGCACGTCCTGGCGACACTCAGATTTATGCCAGCTTTCCCTTAAGCAGATTTTCAGGCTCTAAGTGTCAAGTTTAATCCCAACACCAAAGGGTCATGTGGCAGCCGGTGCCTCTAGCTGCATCATCACCCCACACGCAGATGCTGGGACTGAGCTGCCCTTTGCATGTCGGGCTTGAGGTCACCAGGGCCACCAGTTGTGCCATCCCTAGGGTTCTGGTTCTGCCCTTGTGCCAGCACCCAAATCCATGGCTGTCTGGTCTGGAGTGAGGCTGTGGGAAAGGTCATGGGGGAAAGGAGCCTGTGGTCCCTGTGGAGCAGAGCTGTGCTCCTGCTGCACATGCCAACAGCAAAACAGAAGGATCTGCAGGATCATAACCCATCCTATCTGCAGTCCCATATGCCAAACAATTAATCTTCTCTCTCAGCGCCCTTGTAAAGCACACCAGTAAATTACCTTCATTTCACAGCTGAGGGAACGTGGTTCCAGTGAGGCCACTGCCCAAGGCACGTGGGAGTGGCCACGGGGCTGTCCATGGGTGGGTCAGTGGGCACATCCACCCGGTGGCTGCAGGTCCCGCAGGACAGCCTGCATGGGGGAACAGGGACAATGCACAGAGAGATTTACCCATCAAAAAGCACAGTGAATAAACCCTCAGTGACCTCAAAAGCATCTTTCTGCTAAAATGCATTCCCATGGATTTAGCATCTGCAGCTCAGCTTGACCCTGGGGGCTTGGAAGAGGCACCTCCAGTGGAAGGGAGTAGCAGATCCCCTAGAAGCAACATGCATTCCATAAGGGAATCAGAGCAAATTCAGGCACCAAAATGCCGTTACTGTGGGAAGGGAATGGCAGCGTGTGGATCTGCAGCAGCCACCATCCCTGCAGGAGCAGAGCCATTGTCCTTCGGAGCCCAGGTCGGTGCCCAGAGGGATGGTAACGGTTAAAGTGCCCCATTTCTCATTCCACACGGCCTCTACCTTTGGAGCTCATCTGGGCAGATAATGGACTTTGCTTTCTGACTTAATCTGCTGTAAATCTCTCCCATAATTGCTTATCATCCGGAAACCTGGAGAGAGCCAGGACAGACATTCCCTCTGTGCCATACAGCCGTCCTCTCCCTCCCTGTCCTCATCCTGCTGCCGGCCTGTGCCCAGAGCACTCAGAAAACCTAGAGTGTCCAGCAAACCCAGACTCCCCAGAGCACCCAGTACATCCAGCACACCAGAACACCCAATGCACATGGAACATCAGAACACCCAGTATGCCCAGTACACCCAGTGAACCCCTGCACCCACTCGCCTCCCCGTGAGACACATCCAAAATCTGCAGCGGCATGAACAGCAGTGAGGAAGCTCTCGATGGGAACTGAGGTGGCAGCTGTCCTGTTCAGCCTTCAAAATGAAAAGGCTCTGTCCCTCTCACAGTACCCCAGCTTCTTCCATCCCTGAGAGAGCCGAGGGCTCTGTTGGGAAGGCAACGCACACAGATACGGGTGTAGGTCAGGGGCTCACAGCACCCAAACCCCTCACAGCACAGAGGCTGCCTGGGCTCTGACCGGGGGCACAAGCCCACCTCAGGAATTCGGTGTTGGTGGGGGCTGCAGAGTCTTTGAGTTCAAAGCGCCTCTTACGGCAGCTGTGAGCGGCATTTTGTGCTCGGGCTGGCGAAGGAGCAATCCCGTCCTGCAGGGGAAGACGTCACACACGGAGAAGGTTGCTAAGCGAGCAGGTCCCTCCTCATGATGCACGACTTCATTACGCGGCTCCCTAAATGGATGTTACACACCAATGACATTTGCCTTAGAGCATATGAAGTCCCAAAATAGCGGGCGGCTCTCCGCGTTGTTGGTTTGGTTTCCTGAAGAATGTTCCTATTGTCTGCAGGGCTGCGGTGCCCCATGGCTGGTAGAACTCTTGGGTGGGGTGGCAGGAGAGATGGGAACCCCCAAACCAGCCGAGCTGTGCCCAGGATGCGAGCGATGGGGGAGCCTGGGGTGGCCCCATGCGCAGAAGGGGGCAGGTGGGCTGCCCACTGCGAGCAGGGGCCGTGGGGTATGATGCAGGTCTCTCTCTTGCTCTGATCATTTTTCTCTCCCTACCTTGAGCATCTTTCTTGATGCTTTGCTCAGGGTTTTTGTGCAGGCCACGTGTTATGAGCAGAGGACACGGCCTGAGGGGAAGAATCTTGGGCTGCTGCTCGAAGGGATGCTCCAGACACAGCCCCGCTCCTGCAGCCACCCCCCACCACTGGACCCCAAAGCTCTGCCAAAGGGACCAAATCCAGCTCATTACACACCTTCCAACCCGTACAGAGGTGACAGGCACCAGGAACCCAGGTAAGGCCACTTTTCCTGTCCTGCAGCCACAGCCACAGTGGCAGCAGTGAGGACCAGAGGGACCAGCTGCTCACGTAGCCATTTCATCTAAAATTGCTTAAACTCAGCTCAGGCTGTCTTTTTAGTTGAACTGAACAGTGCAGAGAGAAGGTCTGGCACCAGTACATAAGGTACAAGTAAAAAAGAAACATGTCCATGTTGAAGAGACAAATTTGCTTTTCCTTTTTTCCCTGATTTCCTAAGAACATCCATGGCCGCTGATCTGCGCAGCACTGCCCTAATCCGGTGATATATTTTAATCCCATTACGTTGCCATGCTCTCGCTCACAGCCCGCCTGGACCAGGAGGAACAGATGTTTCCTAATTGGCACTTGTGCTGCCCAGGGGTTTCCAGCAGGGACAATATTCCTTTGACACTGACGGCGAGTCCCTGCTGCTGGCTTTACAGCCTCAAAGGATTTCACGGCTGCTCCTGTTCCACTGCCCCACCTCGAGCTGCTGTTCTCCATCCCGTGGCACCGGCGGTGACCCCGGCCGGGTGCGTGGGCTCGGTGGAGGGGTCACGCCGGCACCGCTGGCCATTGCTGAGGGTTAATTGCCGGCTGCGGCGGGACGAGGAAGCAATCAGGGCTGCCCTGGCCGCTCGCCCGGAGGGAAAGGCAGCATTTGCTTTTTTCCATGTATTTGGGGAAAGGTGTCGGATGCGAAGCCCCGTCCCACAGCACCCGGGCGGCTGCAGCCGCTGTGCCGGGGGCCGAGGGCTGCCCAGCTCCTCACCCTCACCACGGCCGACTCGTTGTTCCCAGCGCATCCCTTTGGCTTTTCATCTTACTGGAGTGTTTTGGTTTTGTCCTGTTCCACCATCGAGGGCCAGTGGTGATGTGTGGGGCCGCAGCGTCGCTGTCCTGGCCGCCTGTAATCCCCTGATCCACGTTAATCCCATTATGTCTCCACGCGGCTGTTTCCAATTCTGGCCTTTGAAGAAGTGATGTTTCTTAATTAGCTTTTCAACTGGACGGGATTTCTTTTACTGTCTGAAAGGAGCTGTAGAGCTTTCATTCCTTCTTTTTTCTCCCTCGTTGCACTGATGTTAGGAACAAAAACAAAGCGCAGAAAGCAAATGGGAGCCTGGCATTCCGGAAGAGAGCATCCATCAGCCCCGGTCGCAGAGCCCAGGGACCACGAGGGGATCATTTGTCTTACCAGTTGCTGGACAGGGTTGGCGCTGCCTCTGCCCATAACCCAGAGCTCTCCCCCGCTGCCCTGCACGGCCCCTATGAGGCGGGCAAAGCCGCACTCTGGGCTGGCACTGGCCCAGCGATACCAGAGGGTCCTGTGCCAGCGCCCAGCAGCCACCAGTCCCGGCTGATTCCCTTTTCAGTGCTAATCCTGGGGTTTGGCTGCAGCATTCGCAGCCTGAAATGGAAAAATTTCTTGACCCCCCCACTCCCCATTCACATCTGAGTATTAAAACTGGTGGCTATAAGCAGAGGTTCTGCTCATGGCACGGTGCCAGTTCCTGGTGCCCCCCCCCAGCCCCTCCATCCTCCCCCAGCCACCGGCAGAGACCCACTGCCCAGCAGGTCCTCCCCGCCCACCAGAGCCCCTCGCTTGCAGCGCCTGCTTTTTCTCCCCAGATGTTTTCTCTAATCAGAAAAGAGGGAAACGAGGTGCAGCAGCAATGAGGAGCTCAGCATCCTGCTCGGCCCTGCTCCTGCCTATTCCCGGGGGCAGCCGGAGCTCGGCGTCCCCCGCTGAAGCTCCTCTCTCCCCGGATATTTCACTCCTGCCTCAGCTCTTGCATTAATCAGAGCAGAGATTAGTTTTCAACATGCCAAAGCTGAGCATCGATAAATCACAATTCTGCCCTGAAAACCACAAGGCTTTAATAATACATGCTGGGTTCCTGCTTGGTTTTCCTTCCTTCCTTAAGCCTTTAGTGTTTGTGGCTGTGTCTGTGCGTGAAGGCACAAACAGGAGGCTGGAGGCTCAATTTAATGTAAAGAAGAAAAAAATTGAAGCTAAGAATCTCATGTAATCACGTGGCTCCAGAAGCTGGAGGATTAAACATAACAATAATTTTCACATAAAAATCCATGAAACTCGCAGTAAAGCCCTCACAGCTGGCAGGGCACATTCAGTACACAAAGTAACCAGGCTGCAGGTGAGATCGAGTTACTCCCACTGTGCCTAAGAATAAGCATTTCATATTTTTTACAACTGTTGATTTTTAGCCCGTGATTCCCCAACCTGGGGTGTCTCTAGGCGGGATTTCCTGGGCTGGTGCCGGCAAAAGCAAAGCAAAGCCAGTGGAAGCCCACTGGCACATCATCTCTTTGTTGCCTTTGCCTCCTCCTTGCCAGCCAGCCCACCCCACCTCAGCCACGGTCCCCACTGAGGACAGACAACGGGTGATGCTGAAGTTGGATAAGAAAACAGGAAGGAAAAGGCACTTCAATCTCGGATGTGATTTAGCCAGGGTTGGCATTATTTTTACCCTCACATTAATTACTCCATGGCAAATCTCTGCTCTTCCCCTGCAGGCAGGCCCTCGCTCTGCTGGGGATTCACCTGCCGTGGGTCCCGGGGGTCCCACTGCCCGACCCAGCCACCGTGGGTACCGGAGGAACCAGCCATCCGGGAGGCTGGAACCAGCACGGCCAGTGGCGATGAGGTCTGAGCCTCCCCATCCTGTTTGCTGGGTGAAAAAATCCTTTCACTAGCCTGGAGAACAGCTTTAGCTCTGCCGACTACTGGCACGGCGGCAAAACCACCCACCCGCCACAGCGCCGTGAGACCGCCGAAATATCACAGCCCCGGCGCCGGCAGCGAGGGGCGATGGGCAGGGGGAGGGAGGGGACAGGGACACCGGCTGGGGGGGCCGGGGGCTCCGAGCTGCTGAGGCGGGGTAGCAGCGAGCCAGATGGCAGCTCTGCAGCGTGCGTGGGATGGAGGCGATCTTCTGCTTTTGAATAAAATTAAAAAAAAAATAAAAAAATCTTCCAGCATATTTTCCCCAGAGCCAGGGACGGAAAAACCCTCCTCGGCAGAGCTAAAGCTGCCTCGAGGTGACCCGAGGGCGCCCACCTGGGTGCACCCAGCCACCAAATGAGGAATTTCCCCCCCCCGACAGGTCCCGTATGAGCTGGTCTTATGGGCTTATTCACATTTTCCACTTCTGCTTTCAGTACTTTTCCCCCAGGACCCCCCACCCTGCTCGCAGCCGGGCTCCGTGTTCCCGCAGAGACTGACCTGGTCCCCAGTTGCCAGGTTGGACAGGGTCTTGCCCCAGGGGCTTGGGGCAACCTGGACTAGTGGGAGATGGCCCTGCCCATGGCAGGCGGTGGAACGAGACGAGCTTTAAAGTCCCCTCCAACCCAAACCCATCTGGAATTCCATGTCTGGGAATCTGTGATTCCATGCCTGGGGGGGGGTCCCTGCTCCCCACCTCGCTGCTGGTTTCCGCAGTTTGCTCCCCCAGAAGCCGCCGTCTCCCACCAACACGCAGCCTCAGGCAGAGCTCTCCCCTCAGCAGCACCGCGGGGAGTCTGCGGCTGCTGCCGCTAAAATCCCGTTTTTCAGGATAAATGTTCACGTCTGCGATGATCCTGAATTCCCCCTGTGGAAGGAAAGGCACAGCTTTCGGCAGGGAAGCGGCGCGGCGGCTGCCAAAGCCCGCCTCGCCGAGGAGCTGACATTTCACAGCAGCGTTTGGCGAGTGGTGAACTGGGCTGGTCGCCCGCGGGCTCGCTCATCCGGAGCACAGGGAAAAGCCTCTGGAATGCGGAGGATTTAGGGAGTAAACCCCCCCCCTCCGCCGGGGCGGCTGGGCATGGGAGCTGTTGAGGGCGATGTTGTGAATCCGTGACTCCCTGGGGTTTCCAGTTTTGCTGGTTTTCACACCAAAGCAGCGGAACCAGGCGCTGCGGTGCACGAGAGAGGAGAGCGGCAGGAGCCACGGGGTGCCCGGGGTGCCCCGGTCAGGTTTCCATCACCTGTGCAGCCCCGGCCCCCTCTTGCCCACACACAGCTGCAGTGACACACAGCGGCTGCCACGGCCACATCCTGCTGCCGGAGGGACCGAGCCCGGCCACCTCCGCCACCACCTGCGACACCGCCTCTGCCCCTGCCACCCCACGGAGTCCCCGGCCAAGCAAGTGCGCCTGCCTTCCTCCACTTCCTTTGCTCGAGTTAAGATACGATAATTAAATCATCCTTTAGCTCCGTGACTCCTAAATTAAAGCATTATTCCTAATTAAAGCTTCCAGTGCCTAATAACTAAAGCAATTATTTGGCTCGGAGGTGCTCTGACCGAGAGGGCAAACGCTCCCCCTCGCAGCCGTCGTGGCATCCTCCCAGTCACCGCGGTGCTCCTTGGACACCTTTGCCGGCCGCAGCAGGATGTGACCCCCAGCCCTGGCCGTGCACCCCGGGACAGGGCTGAGTCCCGGAGCCCCCGCACGGGGGCCAGACCCCCAGGTCTGCAAGGGGCGAGCAGCTCCCGTCCCTCCCGCTGAGCCCCAGGTCACCTCCCTCTCCCCGGGCACTTTGGTGCGCCGGCAGCGCCGGTGGCACTGAGAGCACCGAGAATGCGGCGACGGGCCCCCCTCCCCACCCAGGAGCACGGGGTCAGGAAAGGCACCGCAACACCGGGGTCCCTCTGCAGCCCCGGGAATGAAGGGGCAGAGCTGGGACTTTGAAATTCCAAGCTTTATTGAGTTGCTTCGGCAGCGCGTGCATCACACGGGGGGAGGCGGGAGGCGAGGCCGCGGGGGCACAGCGGCGGCCGGGGGAACGCTTGGTCCGCTCCCCGCGCCCCGGCACGGGCCGGGGGCTCTAGTTGGTGGGGTGGTAAGCGCCACGCTGGTGCCACTGCATGTCCCGGATGCGCCTGACCGACTGGATCTGGGGGTGCTGAGCGCCGAAATCTGAGCTGTCCTTGTAGTCCCCCTTTTCAAACAGGTACTGGTAGCCCCGGTAGCCAGGGTACTGGTATCCCACCCACCTGCCAAGGCAAGCAGGGGGGTCACACACACACCGAACATCGCCCGGCACGGCACGGCCGGGGCTGTCCAGCCCTGGCATCGCCCGGGACCCCCCCGCCCCGGCCCCGGTACTCACGTGCCGCTCTGCACCCGCACGGATGAGACCTTCTCCTGGTAGCCGTGTGCGTGGAAGCTGGGCACATCGTCGTCTATGATTTCGATCTTCTTGCCCGTGAAGCTGGGGTTTTCGTACAGCACGATCTTGTGCTCCTGGCTGTCCTGCAGCCGGGAGAGCAGAGACGGGGGTCAGCGGCTGCCGGCCCCCGGGACTGGGCAGGGGGGGCAGAGCCCAGGGCTATGGGGAAACCGAGGCCAGGGCCGGCACCATGTGCCGCCGCTCCCACCGATGCCGGGGGTGCTCCGCATCCCTCCATCCAGCTCAGAGAGCCGGCGCCTGCGCGGGCACTGCCAGACTTACCAGCAGACGTCCTCCGCTCTGGGGTCACCTGCCAGTGCCCCCGTCCCCGCGCCCCCTCCGACCCCCCCACGGCTCCCCGGGCCCCGAGGGCTGGGGCGAGGGTGCGCAGGAGGGGGTGCCCCTCCGCCCGCGGGGCTGGGGAGGGCGGGGGAAGGCTGGGGAAGACTTCTGGCTGCAGACCTTGGTCTGGCGGGTGGGTAGTGGCTGTCTGGGTGCTCTCACCACTTTGATGGGTCTCAGGGAAGTGATGCTGTCGCTTCTCCGGCTGTTGGTCCAGGAGTCCCAGCGGGGGTACTCCCCCTTCTCAAACACAAACTGCTCCCCTTTGCAGCTTGCCTGCTCGTAGCCCACCCAGCTGGAAGAGAGCAGGGGACGCGCTTCAGACGGGGCAGCGGGGCGGGGACCGGCACCTGGCACCGACCCCGGCGAGCGCCCCGGGGCTGAGCCCCCAGCCACGTCCCCTGATCCCTGCTGGAAATGGAAAGGAGCACCGCGGTGCCCGGGAGGTGCCGGGGGGAGCGGGCAGGGCTATGATGTCTCCAGCCATCCCGCATGTCTCTGCTGGCAGCGGCACTACAGGACTTTCCAGAGTGGATGCTCCGATGTGGTGGCCACCCATCCATGGTCCCTGGGGACCCACAGAAGAACGGGATCACCCACGTGTTCCAGATGGGGCTGGGCTCCTACCAGGGTGCTCTGCAGCTGCCCTGTTGTACCTGGGAGCAGTGCTGCTGGCTGCAGGGCACAGGCAGGGAACCCCCCAGGTGCTTTCCAGGGGCTGCCCCTTGCCCGGAGCCCATGGCCTGAGGAGCTCATGCAGGTGGGGAGAGGGCACCGAGGGTGTGCCAGTCTCACCTGTCCCTGTACCCAAAGGGAAGGAAACCAAACTGGGGGTAACACCACGATCTCTGCCCATGCCCACACTTGTCTGGTCTCCCTGCCACTGAACAGGGTTGGAGGATACCAGCCTGTCCAGGGGACTCTGTCACCCACTGTCACCCCCTGCTCACCTACTGGCACTGGGATCCCACTGAGGTGAGCTGGGTGAGCAGCTCAGTGATGTTTGCCACACGAAACCCTGGGTACGATGCAAGTGCCAGCAGCAGGGAGACCCCTCCTTCCCAAGCCCCTGCCTCCCTCCCACATCCCCCCGTGGTCCCCAGCCCCCCACACGTACGGTCCGGAGTGCACCAGGATGGAGCCCACTTTGTCCACGCCGGCTTCCTTCAGGTTGGGGCAGGCCCCGCTGAGCTCATGGCAGCGGCCCTGGAAGTTCTCCTGCTCGAAGATGGCAATCTGGAAGAAAGCAGCACCTCAGAGCAGGGGTCACCCCCACCCCTGCCACCGCTGCAGGGGGCATACGCTTTCTCGGGCCACCAGGTCAGCATGTCTGCTGCAGCCCAGACGTCGCACTGCCCCCCCAAACTGCATTCCAGAGGCTTTTAAGGAGCCTGCAAGCACAAGCACACGCTCCCATCCTTCTGAGGATGCAGCTCTCACTCCTGGATGTCCATGAGTCCCTGCTGGCACCATCCCAGTGCCCCGGTGCCATGGGCAGAGGGATGCCTGTGGTCACACTGAGGGATCCAGGCTGTGGCTGGAGCACCACAGCTACTGGCGAGACAGAGCGAGCCAGACACCTGGAACACACTGGGATGGCTCAAGGGCAGCCCCAGCGCCGCCAGCTCAGCACGGATCTCAGGGGTCAGTGGGCAGGGGGGCAGATCTGCTGCATCTGCAGAGTAGGGGGGGGATCAACAGTTGATCCATTCTCACCCACTCCACCTGCACTGGGGCTGTGAGATGCCAGAAAAATCCCATTCCCCATCCCCTAGTCCCGCTGCAAACAGCTCAGCACCTCAGCCAGACACACTTGGCACCAGCCAGGAATGCTGGGGGTGCTGGCTAGGGGCACATCGTGGCTGCTCAGCTGCTTCCAGGGATGTTCCAGGGGATGGTTTGGGCCCCCAGTGAGGGGGCTGGGAAGTCTCACACTGACCTTGGAGCTGGCTTGCTGCTGCTTGGAGGCTGGCATTTGGTGCTCGGAAGCCATCATCAGCTGGGTTATCTGCTGCCTTGGGAGGGAAACTCTGCAGGTTAAAATCTGTCACTGAGGAGGCACCAGGAACTATGCTCAGAGCCCCATGTCTGTGCCGTGCAGTTTGCCCCGGGAGGAAGGGTGTTGGGGCCAGGGCTCATGGCAGGATGGGCTCAGGCTGGGGTTGCCAGGGACAGTCCCTGCTCAGGGATGCTCAGCACCCCAAACCTCCCCAGGCTCGTGGCAGAGCTCAGGCACCAGTCCTTGGGAGTTGCCCAAGGTCTCCAGCCCAGAGGAGTGCAGGAAACTGTGAGCCCAGGGCATTCCCAAGTCATTCATTCCCAGAAGAGTCCAGCTCCTGCAGTCGAGGCTTTTCCCACTGTCCCTGCCCAGTGACCAGCTGAGAGTCCCTGTCCCACACGGGTGCCTGAAGGGGTGACGGGGACAAGCACTGGGGCTCCCTACACCAAACCTGGCCCAGGCCTGCAGGACCCTTTGCTGAGCCCTCCTGGCTCTGCCTGGCACTGTCATCCCTTAGAAGGACCCTTGTCCTCAAGCCCAACGGGTCACTCAGGATCTGAGCAGCTCCAAAACTGGTGAAAACCGCTCACTCCCGACAAAAAGAAACGGAGCCGCAGCTGGGTGGTTACATCCTGATATCCTGCTTTGGGCTGCAGGGACGGGACTGTGCCCCGGCTCAGCCCCTGTGTGCCCGCACCCCGCGGGCACCGGGAAGGGACCCCGGCCCCGGGGGTCGGGAGGAGGCCACGGCAAAAGAGAGGACAATAAATAGCAAAGTCTTACCAGTTATACCAGTACCCGCTTGAGCCAGTGACGGGCTGGGGCCGGGAGGTGGAATTTATACCGAGCTGCAGCAGAGTGGTGCCAAAACTATTTACAAAATAGTTAAAGCCTGATTCAAAGCGAGAATGCTGGATTAAACCCCAATGAAAACCAGGGTCAGCTGATCCGCCGCAGCCTTTGTCTGCCCGAGCACCAAGCCCGAGTTATTTCATTACCTGTCACATTCGAGTCACCCGCTTTGTCGGGTTGGTGGCGAGGAGATTTGGAGTTTGCATGCATCAGCCGAACGCGTGCCAAGAGCCGGGGCGGCCCTGGCCAACAAAGCGCCCGCCAGCCCCGCTCCAGGCGCTCCGGGGCCAGAGACTTGATCCCCCGACAGCCGCCCCGCCGCCGGGGCCGCTCAACCTGCTGAGCTCGGCTCTTTCCATGCGCGATAAAACGCGCCCCAAAGCCCTGGTGAACGTCTGGCTTTGCCCGTCTGCGGCCCCGGGAGGGGAGCGGCCGTGCCAGCGCCGGTGCCAGCGCAGAGGGAGCCGGTGGGGCTGGGGGCACCGCGGGAGCCCCTTCCCGACACCGACCCTTCGGGGGCGGGCAGGGCAGGAGCTGGCCCTGGTGGCACGATGCCCAGACAGCACCCTCAGCCCGAGTGTGGGGACTCCTCCTCTCTTATCTCCCACCCTCTTGGGGTCCCTGGGAAACACCCCAGCCCCACGGGGCAGTGGGAGCAGCAGCACGGGGGCCCCTCTCTCACATCAGAACAAAGCCAAGGTCAGCGAGGGGCTCAGCCTGGGACACATCCCTACGCCCAGGCTGTGCCCAGGGTGGGTGGCAGAGCCGGGGCTGAGCTGAGGGGTCGAGGGCAGCAGCGAAGCCCCTCCTCTGGCGTCTCGACACCGGCCGACCCAGGAGGCACTGGGGGCTGCCGGTGGCTGCAGCAAAGGGGTTTCACTGTACGGGGGATACCCCAGCTGTCAGACTCCCTGGGTGCTGTGCAGCACCCACAGCCTCCTCTCATCCCCCAGAGGAGTTAGATCCCCCCGTGTCAACCCAGCAAGTGTCACACAGCGTTAACAGATTCTGGACCCATTCCCTCCTCCACACTTGGTCCCTGCAGGATCCCTTCGGGATCATCCCTGCCCCCTCCCCTGCCCCCAGGATGGCTGCACACAGGGTCACCCTGCAGGGTGTTGTCACCAGAGCCTGCAGTGACATGTGGGGGGGTCGGTCCCAGCTGTGCGCGATGGGGTCTCAGTGGGATGTGGGGTCACAGGTGACCGCGTGGCTCTGCAAGAAACCCACCACACCATGGAGAGGTCTGGGCAGGTTGGGGGGGGTGAGCAAGAGCCTCCAGCACTTCCAGCCCTGCCAAGTCCTTCTCCCTTCCCTGTGCCTCCCACTGTGGCACCACAGAGGCACCCAGCACTGCCCTCCTCCTCTTCTGGGCTAATCCATTGGGGTCCCCAGCCAGGACCCCTGTGAGCCTGCCTCAGGTCCCAGCGCAGGGCATGTTTGCCCCCCAGCCACCATCGGCACATCCCGGCCCCTCATCACCCCAGCGGGGGGCTGACACGGTGCTCAGCACGGCTCCTGTGACTCCAGGCAGAGATTCCCTCCCTTGGCTCTGCCAGGACAGTTTAGCTCATCCCAGCCCCGGGCAGTGGCGATGCCGCAGCCCCCTGGGCCCAGCCCCACAGACTGTTCTGGAAGCAGCTTTTGCCTCTCAGGGCCACACACTCGCCTTCCACAGCTGCCAACCCGAAACTAAAGAGAAAGGCTCTGGAGCAGCTGCTCAGGGACCAGCATGAAGAGCTCAGGTGGCCTCGAGCCCATCTCCCCTTTCTGCCCCCAGCCCTGGGGCTCCTGAGCATGGTCGCATTGCCCCCACGGGAGGGCTCTGCCTGGGTGGCCAAGGCAGCTCAGGGCTGGGCTGCCCAGCACCTCACCAACACCTTGGGGCACCCCCCAGCCCCCCACCTTCACCACCAGAACAGCTGAGCCCCCATGTCAGAGTTCATCCCCCCAGAGAAGCAACCCCTGGTGCTGTGAGAACCTTCCTTGGGGACAGGCTGGGGACCCTGCAGGACTCTAGGGCTGGGCACAGCCACCCCCACTTAGGGTGAGTGCCCTTTGGGGTGCATAGGCCTGGCTCTGCCCGGGGGTGGCTGTTCTGCACATCCCCCTGCTACCTACATCCCCCCTGCCCCCCCAGCCCCCTCCCTGCCACGGGGACTGGCTGCCTGCCCTGGGAGCAGGCAGGAGATGCTGTGGAAAGGGACAGAGGCACTGGAAAAACCCTGACGCGGCACCACCGGGGGTTATTTTTGGAAAGCTGCAGCCTTTATGTAACACTGCAAACACACTCCCCCCTCTGCTCTGCCCGGGGGGTGTTGGGGCACAGCCATGGCCCCCTCCCCATCCCACCCCCCCGCCCCATCATCCCGCTCCATCCCCCCCGCCCCACCCAGGACCAGGCAGGCCCCAGCAGCCTCCAGCTCAGAGTTTTATTGAGGTTTTTGCACGAAAAACACCACGGTCACGGCATCAGCCGGGGCACCCCGTGAGCCGGCCCCGGCGGGGGCACAGGGGCCCTCAGCTGTTCTCGAAGGAGCCCCGCTGGTGCCACTGCTGGTCCCGCACGCGCCGCACGGACTGGATGAGGGGCTGGTTGGCGTCCCACTCGTTCCAGTGCCGGTACTCGCCCTTCTCAAAGACGTGCTGGCGGCCCCGGTACCCGGGGTACTCGTAGCCCACCCACCTGCAGGGACGGAGGCAGTGCTCAGCTGGGCCCCCCGCCCTGCTGCACCCCCTGCCCAGCAGGTACATCCCCTCGGAACAGGGGGCAGTGTCCCTGTCCCCACCCCACCCCAGAGGCCGAGGCAGTGCTGGTGCCTCTGCCTGCCACAGCCAGGGGATGCTGCCCAGGGCCACTGCCCTGTCACCAAATGTCACCGCACAGGCTGCAGCCACAGAGCCCGGGTGGGAAATGCCATGTGCTGGGAGTGGATGGAGAGTCCAGGGTGGAGAAGGAGCCATAGCTCCATTGTTCTGGCAGTGGGTTAGGGCAAGGAGCCATCACACAGCCCCAGGGACACCACCCCGGCCCCCATTACTTCCTGTGGGCCAGGGAAAAGGTGGGGGGGGGAGGGAACAAGGGACATGATGGACACAAGCAGCACCATGGGAAGGGCAGTGGCAGTGCCAGGCCTCCCTGCCACCACCCTGGGAGGACCAACCATGGTGCCACTGGACAGTACCCTGTTGGGGTGTCCTCATGTGCACCCAGTGCCCCCTGTCCTTACGTTCCATTCAGGGCCTTGACACTGGCCACGCGGTCCTGGAAGCCGTGGGCCCAAAGGCTGGGAACGTCGTCATCCACGATCTCCATCTTCCTCCCGGTGTAGCCTGCATTCTCAAAGAGGTGGATCTTGTGGTCGGCGCTGTCCTGGGGGAAAACAGTGGTCAGGGGCTGCCCCCAGCCCCCCGGGACCCTCCCAGCCTGGTGGTCCCCAGCGCTGTGGCCATCCCTAGGGGGCACAGCCACCCCAAGACAGCCCCACTCACGATCTGGATGGGGCGGAGGGACATCAGGCTGTCGCTGAGGTGGCTGTTGGACCAGGAGTCCCAGCGTGGGTAGTCGCCCTTCTCCAGCACGAACTGCTCCCCAGCGTAGCCTTGTCGCTCGAAGCCCAGCCACCTGTGGGACCCCAGCGTGAGGGGGGGATGCTCTCCCTGCCCCACCTCCCCCGAGGCTGATCCATCCTCCCCACCCTGGACTTACGGGCCAGACTCCACCTGGATGGAGCCCACCTTCTCCATCTCTTTCTCAGTGATGTTGGGGAGCTCCTCTGTCAGCTCACACTTCTTCCCCTGGAAATTCTCCAGCTCGTAGATCGTGATCTAAGGTGGGGAGAGACACTGTCAGCCACTGCCACAGCCATGCTGTGGAGGGAACACCCTGCCCCACTGCAGGGATCCCCTGGAAATGGGAGCAGCAGGGAAGCAAAGTGGTCATGTCCTTCTGTCCCGGCTGCCCTAGGCCAATGTCACTCCTCGCCCACAGCAGAGACAGGTCCTGCCAAGTGCCTCTGCCCTGACATGGCTCTGGGCCTCACTCTGAGGCCATACTCTGGCTGAGGGTGTTTGCTTGAATTTCCTCCATGACAAGCTGAAAACAAGTGACCAGCTCAAACACAGCACTGGAAACACAGAGGGTTTGGGCTGAGACCCCCAGAGCTGTGGGATGGTGTCTCCTGCCCCCAGCCTGCTCATGGCCCATCCTTTTCTTATCTCTGCTCCTCCAAACCCAACCATTCCTCTGGCCTGGCCTGGACCAAGCTCATTATTTAGTGTTTCCTTCTAAACCTGTCAGGTACAGAGACCCCAACACCTCCCTGGTCCTCCTGCTCCTGGCAGAGCCTTGAGGCTGAGCTGCAGGATGGGTTGGAGGCAGTGCTGGGAGCAGGAGCACAGCAGGGAGCAGGGCCCAGGGTGCCCAGCACAGTCCAGGGACCAGGAAGGTCCAGGGGCACACCCCCTGGGCCCTGCCCCAAAGGGGTCCCAGCTGCAACCCCTGAGCCCGGGACAAGGGCAGAGCCTCCTGCAGACACCACGTATTGAGGGTTCAAAGGGCAGAGGTGACACCCGTGTTCCTCAGGAACTTCTGCGCACTCCAAAGCAATAAGCAGCCCAAGATCCCAGCACTTCTTTACCCCACTTGCAGGATCTGCTCCCACCTCCAGCCTTCCCAGCCAGGAACAGCTTTGCCTGGTGTCCTGAGCTGCGGGAAGGGCTGCAGCCACCGCACCCCCACAGTTGATTTACCTCCAACCAACCTACGAGCTTAATTCAAACCTAAACACACAGCCAGAGAGTTTCACTGCCCAGACCCACAGCTGGTCCCACTGTGACGGGATGCTTTGTCTCCTGGATTAAATCACTGGGCAGCTGCACACCAGACTGGCGGGAGAACGCCCCTGGCAGCCACACAGGCAGGGACAGCATCCCTCCTGCCAGGCAGCAGCAAATCCTCGGCCCCGGTCTCCCTCCCCAGCCTGTGGCTCCACTCAGCACCCGAGCGGTGACACCCACGCGCTGCTGCAGGAGAGCTGGAGGCCGCTCATGTCCCCAGTACAGCCTGCAGTGCTGGTACTGGTTCCAGCCTGGCTCACACACATGCATCCCACGGGGACCCACAGCATCCCCCAACGTCCGTCTGGAACCAGTTGCCCCCAGTATACCTTGTAGATGCCACCTCGCTCGCCAGCTCCCTCCCCAGTCGCCATCTGCTCGGGGGGACTTTGCTGCTCAGTCATTATGCCTGGAAAACCCAAATTGCAGGAGGTTAACGGGCTCTGAAGTCCTTCATAAAACACAAAGGATGAAGCTGGCCTAGGAACAGGCAGAACAGCTAACACAGATCCCGAGTGCAGCAGCTGTAAATCCCCACGGATGTCTGGGCTAGGAGGAAGCTCTGTGATCCATCCTCCTCCCCCTCCTGCACATGGGCCCCACATCCTCACCCAGTTCATCTGCAGGACCGACCTGAGCCATCTCCCAAGGGACACGGATCCCTCTGCCTTGGGCAGCTCACCCAGTTGTCACTAAACTCCTGTCTCACAGCTTGGCCTTTGTTTCCAGCAGGAATTTGCCAGATTTCAGCTTCCAGCTGCTGACATCTTTTCCCACTAACATAAACCTGACACCTCTCCCTTGCTCCAGTATCCCAGGGGGCACCGGACGCGGCAGCTGGAGCTGCTGTTGCTGCCTTGGCTGGGGGGACGGTGGCGAGAGCCCCCTCCTCGCTCTCCAGGAACATCCACAAAGCTCCTGTTCAAATAGGAAACCCGTTGGAAAACGCTTCCCCGGCCTCGCTACACAAGGGTCGGCGAGGGGTTAAAAGACGAATAAAAGAGTTCGATCAATGTCCTTAATCAAACCCTGCAGCATCACTTCTCGCCACGCACGAGCCAACCCTTCACTCGGTGACACCTCGACTCAGACACTCTAGTTCTGTTTTAAAGCCCCTTCCAGTCCAAGCAGTGCTGCTGGTACCTCTCCGGTGTGGTTCCGCTCTGCCGGCGGCACGGCCGGCCCCGCTATTTATGGGTTGCTTCTGAACAGAACAGCACATTATCCGAGCGCTGATACAGCAGCTGCGTCCACGGAATTCCATCCATGAGATTTCATCTCAATAGCGCGGGCTATGGAAACGTCATTCAGATTTCTCCCGGCCGTCCCTCGGAAATGGGCCACTCGATTTACAGAAGATTAACGTCGAAATTCACATCAGCACGTTCACGCTGCTTCTTGCCAGGTTCTCTGGAAAACTCTCCCATCAGCATTTCACGGGAGGGTTTAGCCTGGAAACCGAGCGCAGCGCAAAGCAAAAACTGGGCAAAATATTGACCGTTTGTTTGGGCTCCGACACAAGATGGAGTGGGGTCGGAGTTGGCTCTGGGAGCCTGGAGGGAAGCTGGGGCAGCTGGTTCCAGGGCAGGAAAGGACCTCAGGATCTCCAGGTCAGGGTTCTTGCTTCAGCTTTGGCCCTTACCAGGATGGTTCTCTCCACTGAGCCTGTTCGTTCTTTGGCTCCCAGTCCCGCTCCCTCCCCGGCCCATTTCCCAGGAGCATGTTGGCACACAGCAGGGTTTGAGGCACATCTTGGGGTGTGTAACAGGTGGTTTTGGGAGCCAAGTGCCTTGTACAGGGGTTCATCCACCTCTACAGGTACAGGACAATGTAACTGGGGGGAGCACAGCCCTTCCACACCAGGCACCAAGCTGGGAGTGTTTCACTCAGCTGATTTCCTCTTCAACTTTAAAAGTCCTTTCCAACCCAAACCATCCTATGACTCCCCAAGGAATGCTGAGTTCAGCTGCATGCAGCACACAGCACCATTTACAGCTCTTGCAGGGTTTCCTACCTGCTCCGATCACGGCTCATCCTGAAATCCAGAACTACACGAGAAACCTTTACTGAAATTGTCACAAAAGCAAATGCCCTGGGCCAGGCATTTGAACTGGAATGGAAACCTGTCCCGTCGTGTTGAGCATTAGAGCTGCTCATGGCAAGGCCCTTCATCCCCATCCCATCCTTCAGTAGCATCCTGGAACTTCCCATTTCCCCACAAAACATTCCATCCCTGCAGAAATCAGCCATTTACTGTTCCAAGTCAGGTATCTGCTGTGAAAATGAACCCCCAGCACCACAGCCCGTGTGGGACACACCAACACCTCCCACACCACCACATCCCACTGACTTCATTTTCCACAGAGCAGCCCCAGCCCAGTCTGTGCTGGCAATCCTGCTCCCTCCAGGATGCACTGACCACTCCTGGAGTGTACCGGGGCTGGACCATGGAGTTATGGGCAGGCAGCTCCTCCAGCTCCACAGGGTCAGTTAAAGGGCACCAACTCTGCAGCACCAGCACCAGCTTTTTCCATCACAAGGGGAAAAGGAGCCGAGACTGAAGTGCCTGTTACTGGGGCAGGGATGGTTAAATCAAAGGATATGAATTATTTACCTGACATTTGCCTTGGAAGCGCCCTGATCCCCTCTAAGTCATTCTGTGCTCCAGTTCTCCCTGGGCCACCTGCACATCCAACCATATCCTGGGTGCAACACCTGAGACAGGCGGCACATTCCGGTGTCTGCACAAGGGCTGAGGTAACAAACCTTTCACAGGCACCACTTTGCATTCCCAAATCTGCACCATGGTGCGTTTTAGTTTGTCAATAAACAAATTCCAGGGTGAAACGAACTTTTGTGCAAGAGAAAAGGGGGTGGTGTGTGGGGGGGTAATTCCTGTCAGGCCACTTCAGAGAAAGTCTTGGATGTCTTCCATCTCCATCAAACAGCAGAAAAAAACACGTGGTAACAAAAGTTAAAGTGTAAAAAATTCCAACAAACATTATCTGGAATTAAAATAGAATTATATAAACTGTATTACAGTCTGTTCTATCATTTAAGAAGTAATAACATATTTATATATCTTTTATTACAGAGTGATAGCCCGGAGAGAAGGAAGTAGATATTTAATCCATGTACAATATAAAGAAATAATAGAGCAGAAAAAACACTGTCCCATTCAACAACATTCTAAAGATGCTTTTTAATTAGACATTTAAGCATTAAACATTTCTCAGTAGTAGGTTAAACTACTCAATACAGTAAGTTTCAGTGCATTGTCCAAGCAGATGTGGAAATGCAAACACATTCAAGGGCTTCGTGGAAACCTCGTGTTAATCCCCTCAGTTTCCTCAACACACAGCAAACAGTTACAGAATTTCTGGCCTTCAGTTATGAGACCAAGAGCCAGTAAATCCTCCAACTGTTGGGAACACAACACTGTCACCTGCTCCAGTGGAAAATCCAGCCTGTGTAAATGTTCCTGTAAGCAGGGAATTACCTGATTAGTGGGGTTAAAACAGGCCCCACATCATCTGAGTGAGCAGAGCCATCGCCACCCTACTCACACCTGCACAGGCTGCTCGGGCTGGCCCAGGTGTGTGTCACACCTGGGACACAGCGATGGAACCCTTGGGTGCTGCCAAAAAAAATGTATCCCGAAAGAAAAAGAGTTGCCTTTTCCACCATCATCTAAAGGAGAGAGAAGAAAAATCTGTGCAACGTTTTAAAATGAGCTGAGAAGAGCTGGTTGATGGTGGTGGCTGAGCTCGACAGGGCCCACCTCCCAACTCTCAGAGCCAAAGATCCTGGGGGATCCCTGCTCCATGGGGAGTAGAGGGGCTGCAAAACTAACAGTGGCAACAGCTCCCATGACAAATAGGGCAGAGCAGCAAGGAAAGACTTTTACATAAGATAAATGTCTTCGTTTCATCTCCACACCGGGAGCTGCCATCAGAGCTAAATCTGGGAGCGAGAAATGGGCATATGGGACTTGTCTCCTGACATCCTGCTGCTATTTCCTAGAGCAGACTGGGACTGCAAATCACCTCCTCTGTGACTCCTTCATGAGAAGAATTGGCACATGGTTTTGGCAGCTACAAGCCTGACAGACAGCAGAGCAGGCAGGCCACCGCTGTGGTAACCCCACGGGAATCGAGCTCCCAGAACACTGATCGGAAAAAAGAGAAAGGAAAATGAGGGGAATTGCTGGTGCTTTATGGTTAGAATCTAGAGGAGCCCCTCAGCAGGACATAGGAAGTGCAACCCAAGGAGCAGCCCCAGCTCTGGCAGGTGAGGAGAACACTCCACTCTCTGTTCCCTCTTCATGCTTTCCTGGTCAAGCCTGAGGAATCTGACAGGACAAATCACCTCCCTCCTTGGGCTTCATTTTTAAAGGTTCACTGAAAGAGCACTTATCTGGGACAAGAATCAGTTATGTCTTACATGGCCATGGTGTTGGTATTTCAGAATCAAAGATACAGACATGTCTGGGGATGAGTGATTCCCAAACACCCGCGTGGTCCATGAGAGCCCTACTCCGCTATCAGCACATCGGTCTTGCCAAAGGAAGGACAGGAAATCATCTGAGAAACTGAAGATCACATTTAGGTTATCTCACAAAATCAGCATAAAAATAAAAACTTAAACCTGGTATTTACAGATTAACAAATAAAAATAAGAAGTGGGACTATCCAAACTGCTATTAAAGTGACATTCAACAATTAACTGGAACCCTGATATGAGTGTAACATCCTCCCTCTTCCCTTCCTTTTTTGTTATAAAAACAGTATTTACATATTTTTACTTTTTTTTTTTAAAGAGAACTGGTTGACATTATTGCTTGATCCTTTTTAGGAAAGACATTCCAATGAAGCAATTATTCCACATGCTGACAAAACACAGAATATACCACTTCAAGAGTGACAAAAGTTAACATTTTGTTCATCTAAAAATTATCTCCATCTGCCAGGTCAGCAGATCACATGTAAATATAAGCCAATCAAAAATACATTTTACAAAAAATAATCAAGTTTCCTTTTTCAATATGGCAGTAAACATGATTTGTTCTTCCACTCTCACCTTCCACAAACTTCATTCTAAATAGGAGCTTACTATTTGTTCACAAAAAAAAAAAAAAGATAAATTTGATTAAAATTGTTATTTTCATAAACAAACACAAAGCCCAGCCAGACACATCTACCAGAGGTCACAGCTCTGAGTGCTGAACACCTACACAGTTCGACAGCGAGGGGAGTTCCCTGCATCACAGCACTCCCAATTATCTTCATTTTCCAAGACTTTCTGAAGTGCTAACCAGGAACCATGGGTCCTCCTGGCAGGCAGGTCTGAAGTGACACCATCCCCCTGACCTGACAGACACAGCTTTGTATTTGACTATGAATTGAAGCAGCTTTCTCCACAAAACAGGAAGGCACCATGCACAGAGCAGTTGAGGCAGGAAGCAAACAGCAGCAACATGACATGGGGGTTTAGGTTCAGATGAGTTAAGGCTTCTGTTAAACTTCTTTATCTTCTTCTAGTTAGAATCACTGTCTGGAAGGAAAAAAACAGAAGGAATTGAAGTAATGGTGTGACACGGTCAGACAGTCAGCCCCTCCCAGGGACCACGATAGGAAACCCCCCAAAATGTGTATTTCTGTTGTAGTGTCACCTTGGTATTGTCCTATTTAACATATTAAAAGCTCAAAAGCTGCCAGAAATTCTGCTGGAACAACACAAGGTTTTCAAACTGTGTGCAAGCCTCGGTTATCCAGCACCAGACTTGTTCTTGCCTGCTGGAAGCACCAAGAAATCACAGCCCCAACAGAGCAAGGGTTGTGACAATTAAATTATCTGCAGAGAACCAGTGACACTTTCACCTGAGAGTGAAACAACACCTGCTCTGCCCTAACACACAACTACTGACAGTCCTGGTGGATGTGGCAGGGTAAAGGTCTCAGAGTTAGTGCTGACACAGTGCTTATTAAAGAAAGTGTGGTTTTGTCTCTGCACACCCACACTTAGCAAAGCCCCCCTTCCTGCCCCAGGTACCTTTTCAAACCTGATTCTCGTAATGGCTCTGTCTCTTCTTTGATTTCAGCTCCTTCAACCACTGAGGAGACTTTTCTTCTGACCTAAGATATAAAAAAATAATCTTTATTCCTTCATTATGAAAACTCATTATAGAAACAAAAAAAGAAATATCCAATTTCTTGCATTATTTTTTTTTTCTTCCACCAAAACCAGTATCAGCATCGTTGGGGTTGGAATTCTCTCACCTGTCCTCCTTCTCCACACTGGAGGGCAGCACTCTGCTCCCGGGAGTCCCTAGCTGGGCTTTGGGGGATTTGAAGAGCTGAGCAGAACCGGTGTCCCCAGCACTCTCAGACTCTTGTCTTTTCCGTAGCTGGGCCTAAATACAAAAACAAAGAAAGGGATCCCTTTAAGCAAGCATTCAGGCTTTTTTTTTAATGCAAACCAGATCACTCATTTATAAAAACAAAAAAAATTCATGCCTAAAATCAGGGCAGGGATTCCTTATAAAGCATCAGCAGCTCCTGAACTGGTTTATCTCTCACCTGATGTGCTCTGCCTGCGCTCACCTTGAGAACAGAGTGATCCATTCCTGGGAACACGGGGAGTCTCTGGGCTTGTACCGCAGATGACCTCGGAGTATGCTGGATCTTCTCTTCCTCCTCAGAATCTTCCTGTTGCATAGTTTTCTTCTCCTCTAATTAATTGTTTAAAAAAAAGCAGAGTGGGGGGACCATTAGTCAGCTTTTCATCTATCCCTTGTTCTAGATCTCTCCTTCCATTCAAGTGCAAATGAAGAGCAGGATTTAGAAATGTCATTTAGAAACTCCCGCCTTACACCCAAGCTGATCACAGCTGATTATTTCAGGTAGCTGAGGGATACCTGTGGAATCCTTGAACATCCAGGCATTATCTGGTTCTTCCACCAAGGAAAATCTGTTCTCAAACTCCAGTCCTCTGCTCCTCCTCAGCGAGTGGGACGTGGGGTTCCGGCGGCGCCGCTTTTTGCTGAGCTGCACCCGAGTTTTGAGGGCACTGGAGTCCAGGACAGCCGTGTGCTGGAAAAAAACCCCACACCCTTCAACCAGCCTGGAAATAAACTCCATCTCCTCCACAATGACTTCCCAACCCCCGTCATTGCATTAACCCATTCAGTTTATTAAACTATTCGCCTGCTTATTATTCTTGTAGTTAAAACTTAAACAGAATTTATGGTGAGGGGGTGGTGCATCGTGGCTCTGGGCTGTGGATGTCTGATCTGCATTAATTATTTGCACTAAATTAATACAAAAAATAACTGCAATAAATAGGAGTTTGGTTCCTAGAGTGTTTTATGAATACAGGTCTTCCTAGCTAATAGCAGCTGAAGGCCAATCTGAAGAGTGGGATCTAAGAAGAGCAAGTACGCAAAATCCTCTCCCAGTGCAGTGCTGCAGCTTCCCTGCCAGCCACAGACATTCAAAGCCACTCACCAGCAACAAGGACACTCCAAATTTAGTGTCACAGCATTCAGAAAACGTCTGTGATCAGTCACTTCCAACACATCCTATAGGCAATAACATTTACAAACCAAAACTAGGAGCTGTAATTTATTTACTTGCTTAAAGCAATTTGCTGTTAGAGACTTCCCTGCAACCAGGAGATATTCCTGAGCCTCCTCTTCTTCAGAAGATGTGGGTTTGTTTCTTTTCCAGAGATTTCAGGTCAGGAATAAACTACTCAATAAACAGCATTTTCCAGCTGTACTTGGAGCTACTCATGTTTTACTGAGACACCTTTAGCAGCCCAGGGACAGCACAATACAGGATCTTCTGGAAGTGTTCAAACACCGTGTGGATGTGGCACTTGAGGACATAGGTTAGTGGTGGCCTTGGCAGTGCTGGGGCAATGGTTGGATTCAGTGGTCTTGGAGGACTTCTCCAACTTAACCAAAGTTCTTGCAAAGAACTCTAACCTCATTAACTGTGTATGGCCAGAAATTCCTGGTCTTATACCAGTGCAAGATTTTTCAGTATGAAAAAATCCTTTAAAATGCAGCTATGAGTTATTACAGAAAGAGTCTAATTGTAAATAAGAAAAATATTAGTGAATGCCTTTATAGCCTTAAATCTGCATGGCTCACAGCACATTGTGTTATTTAATTATGTTTCCAGTGTTCATAAAGCCATTTAATTCTTCTGTTACAGCTCAAAGAGAAACAGCAACTCTAGGAAGACACTGGCAGTGCCCAGAGCAGCTGGAAGTGTTCAAGACCAGGTTGGACAGGGTTAGCAGCAACCTGGTCTAGTGGAAGGTGTCCCTGTCTATGGCAGGGGGTGGGAATGGATGAGCTTTAAGGTCCCTTCTAACCCAAGTCAGCCTGGGATTCCATGTTTAATTATCTGAGACCAGCAGCTTTATGGAATCTCTCGGAACCTAAACATTGCAGAGACTAGAAGAACTTTGATCCTAAGCGTTTCAGGCAGGAAGGCAGCTGAGAAAATTCAGTGTGGGAAAGGAAAGGCAGAGGAAAACTGGGTGCAAATTTTCCAGAAGAAACTGCTTTGCAGTGATTAACACAGGGAACAATACAGGTGACACAGAAGGAGAATTTCTGTTTCCCATGATGGCAACTTACATCAATGAAGGAGAAATCAGTGGTCTTGTCATCAGGGAATGTGTCTCCCGCAGGAGGCAAATCAGTCCCATCAGTGGAGTCCATGTCAGTGCTGGAACGGTCCAGGCTGGTGCTCCTTTGGTCTTTGTTGAAGTCATGGTGCTCAGCCAGGGAGGGCTGTTCTGTCTGCGAGGACAGCGAGGACGGGCGGCTGTTCGGGGGCTGCTTCCGCGTTGAGACAACGTCATTTTCCAGGGAAGGGGATTCGGGCACAAAGCTGAAAATGGAGCAAATGGCATCTGTGAGACTTCAGGGTAAACAAACACCCTGCAAGGACAGTCTGGATCACACGTGGTCAGGAGAACTTAAATAAAGGTGGAACTGAAACTACAGCTATGAGGAGCCAAGGCACCTTTGGAGGCAGCAAGTACCAGCAACATTTGGGTGTGGATCCCTTCCATCAGCTTTCACTCCTTGGATTTACAGTATATTGGGGATTAGGGTGTATTCCAGCCAGCCAGAGGCTTTTCCCTTCAGGAATGCTGGAGCTGAAGGAGAGGTGGGCACCAGGTGGCACCCTAAGGCTGGGCTCTGCAGGCAGAGCTTTAGGGGTGGCTCAGGGAGAGCACACAGGGTGGCAGGAACTGCACACCAGTGCTGGGATGCTCCCAGTGTATTCCTAGGATTCCCTCCTTTGCCTAGACTGACAGGAACGAGCAATAGTGTCCAGGACCCGCACCCCAGTGCTGAGATGCTCCCAGGGTATTCCCAGAAATCCTCCCTTTGCCTAGACTAACAGGAATGAGCTACAGTGTCAGGGCTGAAAGCTGTTACAGTGGTGTCTCCCTTGGTCACACAGGCTGGAATATTCCTTTAAACAACAGGATAAAGTAGGAATATTCTACTGTCAGTAAAAATCAGGCCGTATTGCTTCTAATTCCCAGTTTAAAAAAAAAAAAAACAGAACCAGAAGTATTTATGGAATTCTAATTTTTCTCCTCCTCTTGGAGGAAGTCTTTTCTAACTAAGCACCATTTCTTGAGCACATATCTAGGAAAACTGTTCTAAACCCAAAAATACATGAACATATCAATATATGCCCGTTTTTTAAACAATAAACCTTAGTATTTGGTACAGCCCACAGTGACAGCAATCCTGGGAAGAAAACACTCAGGAGTTTACTGCTGGATAACAACATCCATCAGCACCAGTACATGGTACAATGTCCAGCCTGGCAGAGCAGACACTGCACAGAGGGCTTCCAGCACACGAGCACAGGGAATGCTGCTTCCTTTCTTCACCAGTGGGCCCCAGGATAATTAAGAATGGCACTAATGAGCTCCAGGACAAGTTTTTGTCTAGGATTTTTGCTTCGAATGATATTTGGTATCCACAGTGTCAGGCTTTAGACCCACTGCAAGAATGGGGAGAGGAGAGACAATCTGCAGGCTTAGGACATTTCATGGAAATTAAAGTGTGTGTTGAAAGGATCCTGTCTGATGTGCACATCTCCAAAAAGCCTCTTCCCTGCTACATCCCAGGGCTGCAGCTGATACAACTCCCTAAGGTTTTTCAAACCAAAATATCCGAGAGGAAGATGTGACAGAAATCCAGCTGAATTTACACTGGTTGGTGGTTCCTCATTCACCAATCTTCCCAATGGATTCTCCTTTGGAGTTCCTGCACAATTACACCCCCGTTACACACAGATTCCTGTGGCAAAGCCCATCCCCAAAAGTGGGAAGGATGCCTGGAGTCGAAACCCTGTCATGCACAGTGGATTCTTTCCAGCTGAACAGCAAATTAGGGGGGAAATTCCCTTCAAAAAAATGAAATTGAAAACACATTTTCAGTTCTCATTACTGAGATGTATAATGCACCTTTTCCTACTGCTTCATTAAGATTTCAGGGTTTATAAGCATATCCATAAACTGCCCCCAGTGTTCCACAGGTGCATTTACTTCTCTGAAAAATCATCCTTCATGTGGAGCACAGAAAACCAGTAGGATGGTTATCACAATGGGCAATAAACTGAGATCAATCCTCACTTTCACTTGCAATTAAATTTAATTAGTTTTAGCAAGACAGTGTTAAGAGGCCATAAAGAATGTGTTGCTTCAGCATGTGAAATTAGGAGTCAGAAAGGAAAGGAATCCTGCTTTTATACTGCTGAAGAGTGAGAATCCAAAGGCAGCTCTCACTGTTTGCCTGGTGTGTCACACAGGAAACAATGTCCATTCAAAAAATCCCAGAATAATTTAGGTTGGAAAAGCCCTCCAAGACCATCGAGTCCAACCTGTGACTGATCCCCACCTTGTCACCCAGCCCAGAGCACTGAGTGCCATGTCCAGTTGTTTCTTGAACACCTTCAGGGATGGGGACTCCACCACCTCCCTGGGCAGCCCCTTCCAATGCCTGACCACCCTTTCCAGGAAGAAATTCCTCCCTTTATATGCCCTTTTGTATTCTGTAGCTGCAGGTTCCCATCTAATACAGGTGTCTATACACTGTCTCTGGAAGTGTTCAAGAACCAAGCAGACGTGGCACTTGGCCATATGGTTATGTGGGCACGGTGGGATTTGGGCAAAGGTTGGACTCAATGACCTTGGAGGTCTTTTCCCATCCTTAATGACTCTGTGCTTCCATGAAGATGAGTTCATTCACAGGTGCATTAATGAAACACTCCTAAAATGATCACTCCATGGCTCAAACACCGGGAAATGCCCAAACCTAGAGGTTCCCCCAGCACAGCACAGGCACAGCAGGGTGGTGACACCGTTGGGTCCCCGCTGTCGGGGCGGGTGCGTGCGAGACACGACACTACGGGTGTGCAGCTGGGAAGGGATAAACTCTGAGGGAAGTGAGCCAGGCCAAACAGGAAAGCTGGATTATCAACGTCTCCTGCAAGTTCCTGCCCCCAAGCTGAGGCCAGGAGGAGGCAACGAAGGCAGAGCCCTGCTCATAGCACCCGTGGTGGGATGGGGAGAACATCTCACTGGTCCTGGCAGGGGCTGCCTGCTTCATAAAAAATACACTGCAGACAAAATGCACTTGCAATACATTCCAGGAAGATTTCCATTATTTAAAAGTACATTAATCTCATTCCTCTCCGAGTGCCTGATTAATACATGAGTAATTCCCCCACAATGAGCCATAAGTCAAGCCAAAGCAGAGCAATGGGGTGGCAAAATGCTGAGAAGTCTCTACACTGTCATCATTACACTGTAAAAAAAGCAAAACCCAAACATTCCTTACGGTGGAAACAAAATTGCCGCACATGGGGATTGAATTCAATCCTTCAGTGCACTGGAACGTTTAGGTGGAGCTGTTCATACCAGCATGGATGGACTGAAATCACTCTCCAATGCTGTCTGCTTCGGAGCTGAGATAAGCACCTTTGTTAGGAAACTGATCTCAGAAAATGTCTGTACCATCCTGAAATCAGAGTTAATTTTACAGCAGCCTGGCTGTCACTGTTGGCACGTCACTCAGCTCGCTGAACCTCAAGCTGAAAACTACCCTGATTTCATAAGCAATAAAATATTTATAACACACAGTTCTCAACTGCAGAACACACCAAACAATTGACATTATTGTCAGCTATAAGATCTCAACGAGCACAGCATTAAAAACCATGTAAAATGCTATTTTCATACTACACTGAGCAGACAGGACACAGGCTCAGGGTAGATCAAGCCATAATTTACACAAAAGATGTAAACTATAAAAAACCTCACACTTTGCTGCTCTAGGTTTATTTCATTACATCATTTTAAGAAGAGAAAAGCATCAGCAATACAATCTTTCACTCGACTGATATTCCATTTCATCCTCCACCACAATGAAACACTTCAGAGTCTGGAAGTGGCCACAGTCCCTCAAGGTGTATCAGAGCACATGGAGAGGTGCATCCCATGTCACCACACCCAGCACCCAGAGCCCTGTTCCAGAGGGATTTGCCATTTAGCCCACCTGGTAGCATGGCTGTTAAGGCAATGCCAGTGGGAGAGAAACAGATTTATAAGCAAATAAAACACATAAAAGTGTCCAAGGCCAGGTTGGACAGGGCTTGGAGCAACCTGGTCTAGTGGAAGGTGTCTCATGGCAGAGGGTTGGAATGAGATGAGCTTTAAGGTCCTTTCAACCCAGGCCATTCTGGGATTCTATGACTTCCTCTCACTCCTCAGCTAAGAGAAGCCTCAGGCCTGCAGAGGGCCACGTCCCCCTCACCTGTCCCCGCTGTGCCGCTGCTCGTTCCAGGTGCCGTACTGGCTGTCGGGCTCCTGCACCAGCGTGTCCGTGTCCTTCGCTCCCGGCGCCTGCCTGGAGAAGCACTGCCTCAGCTGGTCCTGCAACGAAACATCTCGTCAGTTGGCTGAGAGATTAACAGGTTTTATTGGCAACAGTGGGTTTGAATCTGCTAGTTAGACTTGGTTAACGTAAAACCGGGAATAAACTTAGACTTGGAAAACAGCTGTGAACTCGGAATGACATTCTCTATACAATAAGCATTGTTTTCCTGGGCAAATAATGGATTCTAGAGGCTGGAAGTGACTCCCTGGTTTCAGTAACTCCAAGCTGCTTTAATATTGCTCTTATCTCATTGCACAGAATTTCTCAAAGCACCTAGGCAAGCACAAGGAATTCTGCTGGGAACGGCATTTCATCTCGCAAGCACACAAGGCAAACATCAACTCTACTGCTCTTTTCTCGGGTTTAATAAAAGGACCCATTTTTTTCCCAGCTTTCTTTGGAAGACATTCAAAATAAAATGAATAAATAAATAAATAAGCACAGGGCCCCTATAAATAAATAGCACAGAAAGCCCTTGACAAACTGATGTGTGCTGAGGCAACGTTCAAACCCAGCGCAGGACAGACCATGCTGGATTTGCTCTGTTCTACTCTGACCTCTCACTTCCTGAGTGTTTTTATTTCATGGATCTTCTGCTTTCATAGGCAGGAAAGAGTGGATCCCAGGCCCTTTCCTTTCTGGGGAGAGAAGTGTGTCAGTGCTGGCACCCCAAATTTGCAGCAGAGCAATGTCAATAAAGCCCTGCTGCACCTTTGCTTTGCAGTTGTGCTGAGTTACACACTGAGGTTTGAGTCATGAAATCCTACACTGTGAACACATAATTAACTGTTGGTCCCTTTCACCTTCATTACCCTGAACAAATACAAACATGGCTTTCAGCTCCAAATCAGCTTTGCTTATCAAGATTTTATCTGACAGCAGATTACATGGTTTTTCCACCTGCCCTTGGGAAAATCCAAGGATTTTTCTCTCTTTGTAAACCCCTCTACCTCAGACCCACCTAGCAGAACATATTTGTGGAAACTACCAACACATCTAGTTATGTTCAGGCAGCACACACAAAGTAGCAATAATATTAAGAAATCCCATATTTAATATAGAGAATTCCTTCATATTTTTGAGAAAAAAAGAGATGCATGTTTTCTTCACTTTATACACCTAAAGAATGCTGCCTTAAGACTACAAAAACATTAAGGATAATTCACCAATGCTGATACTTGGCTGCTGAAGAAGTCCCTCAACACTTCCACCTCTCATAACCAGTTCTTATTTCCCAGGGGCCACAGCAACTCTCCAGCCCTATGGCACTCTCTGCTGCTGCCAAAGTGTCTCTTTTAATGCAGAGAGAAACAAACCACAAAAGGCTCCACCATTTACTCCAACTACCACCATACACCATGACAGGACAAAGTTAAATTCCCAGTTTGTGATACTCAAGCAAAACTGGGGCTCAGTTTGGGAGTTATACAGAACAGATGTTTCCTGCTTTTCATTCCAGATGTTCCTGCAGCCCCAGGATTCACTGGCAGTGATTCTAACAGTTTATAGAATCGTAGGACCGTTAAGGTTGGAAAAGACTTCTAAGATCATTGAGTCAAACCTATCATATATGTAGAGATAGATAAATAAATACATGTACACCCAGAGACAAATTGAGTTCTCACATTTCCCAGTCCATGCCAGGTACAAGATTCCAACCACAAGCCAGGCACATGCTGCTTCCAACAAGAGAAATAGTCTGGTACTCCTTAGAAACCACACGGCATTTCTTCCTGCTTGGCTCGGGTTTTCGCTTCCACAAATTCCCTCTGTAACTTCCCGATCCTGTGATTTGCTCCAGGGACTCCACTAACACCCCTGGGCTCGGCCTTCTGCTCTCACCTGGTAGCCACAGCACCCTTGGCAAGTGGATGCACTTCTAGGAAAGGCACTAACAAATGCCAATCGTTCTTCTCACTCCCTTCCCCCACTGTCCACGCTTGTCCAGGGTTTTTTTTCCAACCTGAAACTCATTAGGAATTTTTTTTTCCAATCCCAATCTCACATTACAAGTTACCCTGTTCTTGTAATCAATTTGTACAGGGTATTTTCCGCCAGCTATGACTAAGGGCCATTACTCCACGCATGGCATAGACTGTTTTACTGCAATCATGTTGTTTCTAGCTAGAAAACAGTCTAAAAAGCTTAGAAACAAGAATGGGAGCACTGGGGAGGCCTTGTTTACGCAGTGCTGTGTTATCTGGTCGTGGTGGTTGGAAGGAGGTGCGTGGCCAGCCCTGATAATGCCGGCGTGGCAGCCACGGGGAAGTGCAGATGCAAATACATGGCTGGTGTGAGGGCTCAATAATTCTTAATAACATCTTACGCTGCAGACAAACTGATCTGCACATATTCCTCAGTTTCAGGCAACGCTTGACTTGATGTTAATAGATACTTGAACTTTGAGATGCCGTTTTACAGCCAACATGACACAATTAACAGCGTTAATTCTCTATGCTAAACCCAAAACAAGCCTGAAAAAGAACTAACATTACCACTTCTGAAGACATTGTGAGATTAAATTCAGTGAAACAAACAGAAAATCTAAACATGAGGAATAAAACCCTCCAAATTCCAAGAGATCTGTAATTCTCTAGATTCCAGAGACTTTGTTATATTCGGTATTGCTATTGCGTTTTGCTTCCGGAGGAAGCTACTTATTTCAAGATGACAGTGTCTTTCCCTGACAGTCCCTTTCAACACATACTTTAAATGATTAATTGGAAAGCATAACCATTCTTTAGGTACCAAGCACAGAAATAAGGAGTGGGAAGAGGAGCTGATCCTCTCCCCAGCTTGTGGAGGAGGTGTTGGCTGAGGGCACGGAGGAAAGCAATTTATAGCCTGTGAAGCTCGGAGGAGAGGGGTGTGCTGAGCAAAAACAAACCCTAAAAATTATCCTCTCCAGAAGGTGATTATTAACAAGCAAAGAATGATGAGTTTTAGCTTTTCTTTCAAAGATCTCTTTTATATCATTTTCACCACGCTCCAGAACAACTCGAGGCGATCAACACATGAAGCCAGGCCAGGTACAGCCATTTCCTCCATAAACAAAATATTCAGGATACAGTAAAGCCAGACATTTCAAAGGAAAGGACAGTAAAAAGAGGGATCTAGTGTCTTTTTAGAGCCAGAAGATAAGCCCAAATTAGGAATTTTCTTATTTATAATGACAGAAAAATCTCCCCAAATAAATACCACACTCGATCCAAGTTTCAAATGCTGTAATTCCTTGATCTTTGATCTTTTAACTTCCCAATTCTTATGCTAGGAGCAGGAAAAAATTGACTTAATTTTCATATAAAATAAAGCAGCTGAGCTGTGTCCTGCTTTGCCTCTGCTTCTTCTTCTAAAATGAGACATTATGATTATGCCTTTTTCAGTCCTCCCTTGGAATTAAACTGGGCTTGGCTATAGTCCAGGGCTGATTACTCCTGCAATTTCCAGTTCCTGAAAATGATGCACACACAATATTGGTTCTACCGGCCCAAAAATTACCCGTAGCTCTGAGTGAGCGGAGACGTTTTTGTGAAAAGCCCTCCCGCACTAATGTGAAATAAAGACCTGGCATAGGAGGAACGCCAGCTCGGAGAGATCTCATGAGTCAGAAGCTGCACAGACAGTTTCAAAAATATCTTTGTTTGCAAAGGAGCCTGAGACATCAGCCAGGGGAAGTGACAGCCCACAGCTTGAGTGCGAATGTTCAAAGCTAAAATCCACTGGCATAGACTGGATATGAGGAGGAACTGCACAATGGAAGGAAGTTTTGACCATCTGCCTTGTTAATACAGAACTCAGAGAAAAAACTGTGCTTATTTCTTGAAAAGTGCCTTTTTTTTTTTTTTTCATTTTCTCTCTCCTTTTTTTAATCAAAGAAGTCAGAGATTTGGTCAAATTGCCCCTTAAGTGTGACACTGCATTTAAGCACAGTTTACAAGTCCTTTCAAATCCAGAAAACCATCACAACTGTTCCCCTGCAGACTGCCAGGAGGATGGCAAAATACCATCTATTCTATTAATTTTGTATTCTATTAATATTGTATTTTATTATTTCACAGTTGTCTCTGCTTTGACCAGGATGCTGGGCTCCATGACCTTCATAACCCTTTATAATCTGAATTATTCTAGGATTATTCCAAGAACTATTAATAGAAGGTAAACCATACATTTTGGACTACTAACAGAATTATCAGGACATAACATCATATTGACACCAACCAACACCAAAAACCCACCACACTCAGAGGGTCTATGGGTCACAGCCCATAGATTTTTCTTTGGAAGTACCCAAATGCCGAAACAGTAAGGGGAAAGTCTGACTCCATGGAATCAGCATCCCACAATTTCCATCCATACTCACTATCCGGCGAACGAGCGCTGCCCACAAGGAGTAAGTCATGGCTCCCTCCCAACGTTCCCGTTAGTTCCTGGCAATCAGGTGAGGAGATGGACCAACTCCAGGTTTAAATTAGTTGCTGAAAGGAGTAAATGCCTCAGGGAATGTCCCAGGCTGGGGCAGCACCTTCTGCCCCCACCCTCCAACGCTGCAGCCACAGATAAACAGTTCCAGGAATTGAACAGCTTCTCTCTGACCTCATGGATGAGGAAAGTTAAAGACCTCCAGCGCCGGCTCCACAGCGGGCAGAGCCACGTGGGACAACTCCTCAGCCCGCCCCAACACCCCATCCAGCACAGTGTCCTCACACCAAGGGACTCCACCATCAGCAGAGATGATGCCCCAGGTCCAAGAACAGGGACAAAATTAACTGAATTAATCAATCTCAGAACCTCCAGGTCTTTCCATTACAATACAGGCCACTGTGGCCAGGTAAGAAGACAGCAGTGAGTAACCTTGGTGTCTGCTCAGGAGGAACATCCCTCTGCACTGTGTCCAGTTCTGGGGTCACCAGCAAAGGGAGGACACCAACCTGTTGGAGCAAGTCCAGAGGAGGCCATGAAGATGATCAGAGGGAGGGAGCACCTCTGCTGTGAGGAAAGGTGGGGTTGTTAAGCCTGGGGAAGAGAAGGCTCTGGGGTGACCTTAGTGCAGCCTTTCAGTACCTGAATGGGCTCCAAGAGACTGGAGAGGGACTTTGGACAAGGGCCTGGAGTGACAGGACAAAGGGTAATGGCTTCCCACTGCCAGAAGGCAGGGCTAGATGGGATATTGGGAAGAAATTCTTCCCTGTGAGGGTGGTGAGGCCCTGGCACAGGTTGCCCAGAGAAGCTGTGGCTGCCCATCCCTGGAAGTGTCCAAGGCCAGGTTGGATGGGGTTTGAAGCAACCTGGGATAGCGGAAGGTGTCCCTGCCCATGGCAGGGGGTGGAACAAGATGAGCTTTAAGGTCCCTCCCCACCTAAACCATTCTATGATCCCACTGCCCTGGTGCCTCCTGGGCTGAGGATGACAAGCCAGTTTATTGTGGAGAACTGGAGCTGGTGCCACTGCCGGATGCATAAGCACACACCTGGGGAAACACAGGCATGCTCCCTGTGTCTGGAAGCACTCACACGACATATTTAGCACTCTTAGATCCTAAGGAGCTACGCTGCTCTGCTCAAAAATCCTTTAAATAATGGATGTTCTCCTCTCCCATGGGCAGTGGAGTAGTACCAGTCCCACAGTGCCAAACAACTCAGAAATGCCATCAGCCTCGACATCTTCCCTGTTGCTATGCAACCCAGGGCTGCCTCTCCATATGTGTTTTCCCTGCCTCTTCCACAGGGATATGATACACAGCCACCAATTACATCCCAGCTAAAAGCTGACAGCATTTCCCTTATGAAACATGGGTTGTTTTTAGAGGGTGACTGGTTTAATTCTCCACCTTTTCATTGCTTCCCAGTTTGAGGCGCAGGCCTGAATCCCAACCCCTTCTCCCTGGAAAGGCACGGCAAAAATCCCAGAAAAGCAGATGTATGCCAGCAGAAATCAGGAATATGCCGACGTTCCTTCAGCCCTAACCTGGGGAGCAAATGCCAGGAGTGAGAGTGACCAGCTGGAACCCCGGCATCCTGGAGGGAAGAGGCCCGAGGTCTTCCCAAGTTGCTCTATCCCATGACACCGTTAGCTCAGCTATCTCCTTTGGAAAGCCCCAGCTGCTCCCACAGCAGCCTTATTATCTCCAGGGCCATGGCCTTGCTGACAGGGAGCCAGCCTTGATCTGAGAACCAAACCCCTTTGCTTCAGCACTGAATTGAAACAAAACAAAATCCACATGTTTCACATATATCCCTTGGAAATGTGCACGTGTCTTATGCTACAGCAAAAATATCTTCATCTTGATCAAAACACCCAAACTGTGTCACAAATGATATGACACATGGGTTAGAGCAGAGCTGATGGGGACGCTCCTCCCCACATCAGCACTCAATGCACATCCAGTGACAAAAGAGTCACAGGAAATCACTGCCAGGAAGTGCAAGGACATGGAGCTACTGGAGCAAGTCCAGAGGAGGCCACAGAGGTGCTCCAAGGGCTGGAGCCACTCTGCTCTGGAGACAGGCTGGGAGAGCTGGGGGTGTTCAGCTGGGAGAAGAGAAGACTCCAGGGAGACCTTAGAGCCCCTTCCAGTGCCTAAAGGGAATCGAAGAGAGCTGGAGAGGGACTTCGGACAAGGGCATGGGGGGGAATGGCTTTAAACTAGCAGAGGGCAGGTTTAGATTAGATATTGGGATGAAATTCTTCCTTGTGAAGGTGGTGAGGCCCTGGTACAGGCTGCAGCACAAAAGGAAGACTCAAAGTCTGCCTGGCACCGACTCTAGCTAAAATGAAGAATGTATTCGAATTAGTGCAAATGAAGTTGGTTTTGCCAGGGATCTGGTTACCATCATGGAATGGCATCAGCTCCCTGCTCCTGGGGTGACTCGTGATGCAGTTACCTCCTCGCTCCATTGAGAATTTCAAAGACATTTGAGAGTTAGTAATTTTTTATACCCTGAAAATAGAGCTGCTCTGCCTCGCTGAGAACACTCACCATGCTCACGTCATGTGGTTCACTGCAAGGCTGAAGATAGAGCAGAGGTTGACTCGATGTGCAAAATGCAGACGAGACCTAAATTCTAAATATAAACCTTGCTGGGGCTGAGCGAGCCATGACAGCACTTCCTCTGAGAGGTGGGAACGCAGAACACCAGAGCAGAGCAAAAGAAATAGCTGGGAACATCTTTAAAACCCCTCCTAGATCAACAGATTAAATTTCCTTTTCAGCCTCAGGCAGTGAAGCTGATAAGAAACGAACCCCCAAGACACCCAAGGCAGCAGGATGGAGCTGGAGGCTCCGTCAGGAAGAGCCTGAGCAGCACGGTGCTGTTCCACCTCTGAGACATTGGAATCCACACTCTCCCCAGGCCATATCAACTCCCATCAGTGCTAATAAAAGCTGCCACTGAGCAGTGAACAGGATCCCTCGACTTCAACATTGCAGGAGGCACAGGACAGAACAAGGCAGTTTCATACTGGGATGCCAAGGAGGGAATATATTTGCTTTTTTTATGAAAAGCTGCACACTTGAAATCAACACCTCCCACTAGAAATGCTGCATCTCACAGCTCTTCTGCACAGTTAACATCTCTCCACATAAGACAAGAGTTAAACTTCAAACAAACATTCCTGGGAAAAAGTGTTCTTTAGCTTAAAGCCTGGAATTAAAGATGTACAGAAAGTGATAGAATTTCCTGACAACAAGGGAATAACAAATGTGCAGCCTTTAGAGGCTGCACTGCTCGTTCCAACACACATCTCTCACAGCTTAGAGGATGTTTTAGAAGACAGCAGTCAAAATACACACAGTCACCCTCCCTCCTGTGAAACACCAGGAGTGTTTCCTGAAACTACCACAATATTTACCGAATTTCAATATAAATGGACTGCCAGATAAGGAGACTGTGAGGGTGGTGAGGCCCTGGCACAGGTTGCCCAGAGAAGCTGTGGCTGCCCCATCCCTGGAAGTGTCCAAGGCCAGGTTGGATGGGGCTTGGAGCAACCTGAGATAGTGGGATGTGTCCCTGCCCATGGCAGGGGGTGGGACTGGATAATTTTTAAGGTCCCTTCCAATTAAAACCATCCTGGGATTCTGGGATTCTAAGACTTGTGTTCAGTGAAGTTTTTCTGTAATACAATTTATTTCCCCCTTAAAGTTATCAGAGCTTTAAAAGAAACAAAGCAGCAAGATGGATGAGCACAAAATACCAGCCGTAAATCTATTTATGTTATTTTCCTATGCTTTAAGAACATGGTAAAAATCAACTCCTTGCAGCTAGTCTAAGTGAAATCACAGAGTAACATCATTTAAGTGATTATTCCTGTCAAAATAACAAGAGAGCAACAAAGGCAGCCACCAAATGCCCATCACTATGGGTTTCTGGCCCAGATTTATCCGCCAGCTACGTTCATGGCCTGTTAAACCAAAGAGAAGTTATTAAGAATGAAAAAGCAGGAACTGTTTCAGCACTGGCTCTTGTATCTTCATTAATTAAACCAAACAGCTTCACTCCTCCCCCCACCCCCAAACAAGACAAACAACTCATTTTTAAAGCCCGCTGGCTGCAAACTTGCTTCCCCCTACCCCAAAAGCTCCCTGGGAGTTTAAAGATAAAGTTTAAAGTTAAAATTCCATTCACTGATGGTACCAAAAAACATTTTGGAGAACAATTCATTGTGCCTTTGTTGAATGTTAAGGCAAAACAACTCAGCAACTACTTTTTGTAGGGTCTGTACCTATTCCAAGTTCAGATTCAAAGTGCCAACCTGTAGTAATTTGTTTTTACACATCGTTTGTTCAACGATGTTCACCACAAAGGACAGACAGACCTTGGGTAGAATCAGAGCAGGCACTGTAGATCAAAGCTCTCTGAAAAGCAAGAGAGGTGCTGTGTAGGCGTGTAAGTCAAACCAGGGCACTCACCTGCTCCTACACACTAGAGAGGGATCCTACTCTGTGGGAAAAGTCATAGTTCACCAGCTTTTCCAAGGAACAAGCTGCCTTCACAAGCTTATGCTGCTTTAGAAAGGAACACCTGGGAAGATTAACAAAAAATAGGATGGGAATTTCAGCCTCTAGCAGAGAGGGTGACAGGGAAAGGGCTGTAGGATGCAAGAAAAACCCTGGGAAGTGCCCTCCCAGCACATCTGGAACACATGTAGTGAATAAACCACTCCACTTCCATCTTTATTTTGGAATTATATTAAAAAGTGAGTCCAAACCAAATAACTGTGATTCTGCCAGATCAAGTTTGAATGAAAACACCATTTTCATCAACCGTCCAGTACACCAAGAGGAATCACTATTTAATGCACTTTGGTGTTATTTTTAGCACAAATTGGAGCAACTCAGGTAAAACACATCAACCACTTCCAGTCTGAGCAGCCTCAGAATTCATCTCTCCTGTTCTAATTCCAAATCTTCTCCCAAAGAATGTGAAACCCCTCTGAGGTTTTCCATGACTTTTTTGGCAGTGTAAGGGGAACCAAGGGCATCAAAGAACTGCCCTGGTCTAATTGTATGGCAACAAACCCTGAGATCTAAAACAGTTCTGGCTGTGAAACCAGATCTCACACCTATAATAGAACTGAGACTGATGCCACCCTGATTAAATCAGAGATCATGTTTAATGGTTGTACCTCTGCTCCTCTTACAACGAAGACACTGAGCTGAGGACATGAGATGAAAAATGGAAAACAGCCTCAATAAAGATGTCTGAGAGAAAAATCAACTTCCATTTGAGAGGTCTCACTGAAAAGTAAAAAATTCTGCAAGTTCAGCTACAGGTTCCCAGATCTGAAGTTGAAGTTTACTCACACTATCTAAACCCTGACTTGAGTTTGGACAGGTTTCTCAGCCTTGTACGATGCCAAGTTCTCCACCAGCAGCCACCAGTGCCAGCAGAGACAGGAGCTGGAGGCCACTGGCCCTCACAAGCTCCTTGTTTCAAAACTCCATCACTGAAGCACCAGCACCGAGTAACTACTCTACAGTGCACCCTAGGGCAGTAAATAAGTCAGGATATGATGAATTACACACTTCATACTAACTCCATAGTTGTAGTAAAATGTCAGCAGTTCCAAGGGCTACAACCAGGACCCCATTCCAATCAGATAACAGAGCTCAAGGTCCATATTCAACAGTCCTTCACCGCAGACGCAACGGCACCAAAGACAAACTCACGAGATCTGAGACCTCAAGTTTGAGCCCAAGTGAAACCAAATTCACACATAAAGCCAAGCATAAGCAAAATTCCTGCTGAAACAGAGGAACAGCAGCTCCAGCACTGTCACCAGTGACTTAAGAGAAAAGGTCACCCCGTGCCTCCTGATTTCTGCTCCATAAGCAGTCCCGTGTAAGACAGCAGGACGTTTGTCCTCTGCAGGTTTCACATTCCCATTTTTCAGCCTTCTTTTAAATGAGTTTTTCATTCTGATGAATCCAATAAATCTAAAACACCAGCTTAAAAAAAAAAGTCCAGAGAACTACACCACGTTAACACTGTTACACTGGTTACCAAATATTTTCCTCTTCATTCTTTTGTGCTTACTTGACAGTATTTTCTTACCCAGTCCAGCCAGACAGGACATGGATAGCAAGCTGGGACAGAAATGCTCTAACCAGAGCTGATACAAGGACTGGAAACAGCCCGTATGCAAACGCCACACCTGCCCCAGGAATGCGGCATCACCTGCACTCGGTCCGTGAGCAAACCCTGGGAGGCCACAGCAGAACTCAGTATATTTACACTTTACAATGAGTAACTGTTTTATTTAATAATAAAAAAAGGAAACAAAACCATTTTAGTCACTTCAGAAAGTTCAGGATTTACCACACCCTGGCACCAAGGCTTGGGGCCCCATTCCACACAACTCAGCTATAGTCACCCAGTTTCCATAGTTCAAGAGTTGGGCTTAAATCACCAGTTTCAGGTACAACTGAAATCACCAGTTTCAGCTCCTCTCCATGAAATAAAACAGAATAAACAGATTTATTTCCCTTTTACCCACTATAACCCCAAACCACTGCAGCTTTGCAGAATGTGCCAGAACTACAATTGGGGGTGTCAGTAATGGCAGTCCCAGCCCAGGCCCCAGAAAAGGGTTTCCCTCTCCCAAGTGGCCTCTCCTCCACCAACTTGCCATGCTATGTAATACAGACTATCCTTCCTGAAAATAACCTGGAGACTAGGAAAGGAATTTAAAGAGGGCTCAGTGTGGCACATGGCCATAGGGAACCAAGAACTCTTCATCCTTGCTTTGCTCCCAGGAATTACACCCTGTCTCTGCCCCACCACAGCCTTCACAAGTCCCACTGATCGTACCACTTCAATTTCATGACAAAGTAGCAAGTACACTGAGAAAAACACCTCTTTTTCAATAAAAGAAGAGAAAAATGATCATTTACCTTGACTGCAGAGTGGCAGCACTTAACTCTTTAACTGATTTAGCTTCAGGCGTTTTTACTAGAAAATCACAAACACTAAAGCACACCCAAAGCCATGCTGGGGAGCTGCCAGACACCAGTCTAACTTCCCAGTTTTACACTGGTACTTGTCCTACCTTATTGTGTTGCTTCAAAGATAAACCACATTTTCCCCATTCCCCAAACCTTGATTCCCTGGTAAATGAAAATATCTACCTGCGCTGCAGGAAGAAATCAGCTGGGAACAGACAGACAGCACTACCTGGAAGTGTTTTGGGGGCTATTTTTAGATGGAAAAGCAGACAAGAGGTAGGTTTTGTTACGAGATAAAATGCTGCAACAAACCCAAGGTTTTGCATTGTATTCTCTCCCTTGAGGGTCTCAAAAAGGTGCATCGCTTACAAGCTCAGGTGGCTCTGAACTGGGCTGCCTCTTCCTCAAAGAGGAAAACCTCTGCTGACTCCGCACTGAAAACCTTCGGAAGGACTCTCTGCTCCGGGACGCAAAGTGCCTGAAGGAAGAGGTTCTCTTGAAGGGAGTCCTGCTGCCACCTTCCCCGCTACTCCGCTCATGAGCCACCGCAGTAGTGACTAAATTTAGTGCTTCCTGCAAGGATCTCCGCACTGTACCCATCCACTGGGTCATGTGAGTTTGTGCCACTGTCAGTTTGTCTCCAAGGTAATCCATTTTTTCTCCAGCAGAGATGAGAAATCAATATTCAGTAGCAATTAAAATATATTCTCCTTAACAACCCTGATTTATTTTGCAAAAGAGTGATTCCACGTATAAAATATTTTCGGCTAAGGTAAACAGCACTGCACTATCACCCTCAGCATATTCCTGAAATTAAATAACTAAATATGTGAGGTTGGAGATTGGTATTTGTCAAGTAGGAAAAAATAAAAAGACTTTTCCTACTTACAATCAGATTTCCAGAGTTCCATCAAAATATGTTTAATTCAGCCGTGTTAAAGAGTGAAATCAAGGTTTAAATCCTGACACAGTCACTTGAAATGAGTCCATCTGCAAGCACAGAATTAGGCTCCTAATGTCTCATTTCAGAGCAGGAAAAGCAACTCCCTTTTTAAGCCAAGTTTTTGTTTTGCTGTAAATATCAGAAGGATAAAAAGAATCTGATTCTCCCGGCTCGGCAGCTCGGCAGGTGACAGTATATTGACCAAAGTTCTGGTGCTCCTATACAATCCATTTAGCAGCAAAACGATTAGATCTTCTGAACAGTAAATCCAAATCCTTTTCTCCCCAAAAAACTCTGCGGGAAGGTGTTAGCAGCAGCAGAATCCCCTCCTCACCAGCCTTCCTGTCTCAGGAACCATTCTCAAGATGTTCCCTCCCAGAAATGCAGAGCAAAGCCCAGGAGGCTGAAGGGGAGCCGTGTCCAGCCTGGTGCCTTCCTGACGGGACTCGGGACTCGCTGGTGCTCAGAGCCTGCCAAAAGAGCTTCTGGATGACATCAGCTCCTCTGCTCCCAGGGGATCCCAGCCGAGGGCCAGCGATGGACCAGCAGCCGGCACAAACTGTCCCCACACCTCAGAGCCGGCTCCTCTCCTTACACACCCTGGAGAGGCTCTGGGAAGGAGCTGCTGGATGCACAGCTGTTTGGAGCCTGTCTCCCTCCCAGGGTTTTGCCATGCTCCGGGCGCTCCTGACTAAGGCACACGAGGTTACAAGCAGGAGACGCTGCCTCTGGTAGCCCGACCCCTCCTCTCCGTCCCTGCCTCGCCTCTGCTCCGGAGAGGAAACAATGAGGAGGTGACCAGCCGCAGAGGTCTGCCCAAGGAAAGGATCTGGGCTGGGCTTTATTATAGTACAGGCAGGGTTACCATGGCAACGCAGGGAACAGCATCTGCTGGCTCCGGAGCAGGCAGGAGTTGCACAGATCTATTGGAATGATTCATAGTTTGCATATGTCACGTGTACTCCCTGATTTTAACCCTTCCCGGGGAGCACAGCTTTGACAGGGAATGTCCCACACCAACACCAGCAGGTTCCCACTGGGATGTGGTCAAACCTACACCCCACTCCTGCTGCTCAATGGGCACCTGGGCTGTGCCAGCACCTGTACCTGGTTTATTGTGCCATTCATGGGCTCAAACAGGACACAGCACAGGATCAGCACAGGATAATGATTAAGCCAGAGGTTCACACCAAAGCTGAACAGGTCTGACCATTGGAAGCAGGTTCTTTCCACTTTCCTACACTGTTCTCTGTTGTGAAGAAGGGCTCCATGTCATCCCCCAACTCTGCTCCCTCCTCAGCTGCTGGGAGACCACCAGGTCAGTACCACAAAGCCCAAAATGATTGGGGGTAATAAGAGTACCCCATGGATAAAAGCAGGTAACAGCAAGCAGTCAGGTGTCACCAGCCATGGAATTCCTGGGAACAGCCCACTTGGGAGGACTGGAGAAATAAAAGCTATGGATTCCAGTCAATGACATATGTTTAGATTTAAAAGTCTAAAGTCAAGCTGTGACTAGTTCAGGGCTGAGAGGAGAGAGGCAAGACAGGCATGTTGGAAGCTGCTCCTCTCTTGTTTATTCAAGGGGTTTTTGTGGCTGTTGCTTCATTTGCCATACAAAGTACCATGGTCTTACATCATCCTCTGCTCCTCTGAACTGTCCAGGGGTAGATTTAATGGAACAGATAATTTCTAGAGATTATTTGATGCAATGGTTCTTTCACAATGTTTTGTTATATCAGAAATGTGCCCTGCAGACAGGAACAAGCCCAAGATGCTCTGAGGAAATGGGGTGCCCTGCCTTTTGAGCCCTGGTTTTAAGAGCTCAACTTCACCAACCTGCAACTTGCCTCCAAGAAAAACTTCAGTAACAAAATGTAGCATTTTCTAACTTACTTCTCATTTCTGAATATAACTGTTTTGAACATTCTCAAATTTGCAGCCTAATAAAACTCATTAATGATAAAAGAGAATCCAACCAACAGAGAAAACCTTTGTCCCCTCACACACAGCTCTTCCCTTAAAGAGCTGCAGGGTTATTTTTGTAAGGAAATGAAAAGAGATCCTTTTGATCAGATGCCCCAAGAGCTGGGTGTTTCTTAGATTTGTAAAGAAATAGAAAAAAAATTAAATTTATCTCCCAGTGTCACAGATAACGCTTCATGAACGATGGGGATCCTGCAGCCAAGGCTGAAATTTAGGACTTAGTGCACATTTTTATGCTGTTTAATTTAAGCCTGATATTTTAAACATCTGAGTTTTGCAAGTGCAGCTCCATGCCTGCTGCAGTGCAGGGAAGGGGGCTTTGCCATTTCAGAGGATTTCAGGCTCTGTCTGATCTGGGAGCCCCCTGAAACAGCAGCCAGAGGGCTCTGACTGTAGCTGCCATCTGAGTTAGTCAGCAGCTCCTTCAGCTCACCAGGATGGGCAGAGCAGAACCGAAATTTAAGCCCCTTCTGGAATATTGCCTGGGGCAAACAGAGGGAGAGGCATGGTCAGATTCCACCCAGGATGCACAGAACACAGCGTTCCTATAGCTCACTGCAAGAACTTCTCACACAGCACGTGACTTGAAGGATCTGAAAAGCCACTACAGAATATATTCCACTTTTTCATTACATCTCCCCTGAAAAGAGAAGTTATACCAAATTTACCATTTTTGTCCTTAGAAGATTGTAATACTGCTGATTTGAATCTATCTGCAATACTAAATTTAGGATCTTCTGGCACCACGTGAACACACTGCTGGGTATTGAAGTATCCTCAGTACTTAAATTACTGCTTAGATTTACACCTCAATTAACATCGTGGCAAAAATATCAGATGTGCCTTCACCATCAAATTCAAATGGTTGGAGATTTTTCCATCACTTCAGCTGAAATGTCAGGGAAGTGCAACAAGATGAGCTTTATGGTCCCTTTCCTTGTGAGGGCCATGGGCAGGGACACCTTCCACTATCCCAGGTTGCTCCAAGCCCCATCCAACCTGGCCTTGGACACTTCCAGGGGTGGGGCAGCCACAGCTTCTCTGGACAACCTGTGCCAGGACCTCACCACCCTCACAGGGAGGAATTTCTTCCCAACATCTCATCTAAACCTGCTCTCTTTCAGTTTAAAACCATTCTCCCTTGTCCTGTTACTCCATAACGCTCCATGCAAACTTCCCAGCTGGCAAAAGCTCAAAACTGTATTTTAATTCAACAACAGCATGTGAGTTGCACACGGTTTCTATTTAGTTCTTCTCTGATGATTCCACATCTTTTCATACCCATCAGCCTACGGAACATCGCTCACCCCACACAGATGTTCTCTGACTGTCCCCCAGCCCTTCAGCCCAGCAGTCCTGGCTGAGTGAGGGTTTGTTCCTGAACAAGAACAGCACAAACCAATCTTCTGCCCTTGACAAATCCTAGTGATTATCTCACCCTGCAGCCACCCTGGGTCTGTCAGGGATCTGCAGCTCCAGAAAACAGAGTGCACACACTGCTACCCAAACTGCATGACTAATTACCTCGGTACAAATGGGACCTCGTTATTCAAACATCGCTGGATGCTTCCATTATGAACAGCCATTCCACCTACAGCTCAAAAACACAAAGAAGTAACAATCCTTATTTCCCCCCCCTCATTCAGTAGAAAACAAAATTCCATGGTTACATAATATTTTCCAAAAGCTTCTTTCAGCTCCTTTTGAGCTGTACCTGCTCTCAAATAGGTATAATTATGTTAATGACTAGATAGGATTGGAAGGTCATTTTAAGGCAGGACTGCACGTAGCACACATGGAACAGACACCCCAGGAGGGGCAGGTGGGACTCACAGCCTCACGACAGGGGTGAGTCCTTCCAGCCCACCAGGCCCCCCATCACCACCTCCCTTCCAGCAGCACCAACGTGCATGAATAGGGAAGGAAATCCAGCTGAAGACCCACCAAGAGAACACGTGGGATTAATTTTCACCTCATCTGGGTCCCTAAATGACGCTTTATCAGCAAAGGAGCTGGAATAGAAGGATAAGCAATCTTAATTTGGACTAACAGTGAAAACAACATCTCTGTTCTTCCCTTGTGGGACCCTGAGTCAGAAATTCACTCTCATGATGAGTTTCTTCCATCTCATCCCGCTTCAGCTGGCAATTAGCAATAATTCATGCATTTCTGAATGGTTTTCTGGGAGGCATCACCCCACGTGCAAACAGCATGACTGAGTCCTCGTGAGGACCACGGCAGCTCCAGTCCCCCCTCGGGGCTCTGAGTTTGTCCCTCTCGTGACACCCAGTGCTCAGCCCCTCCAGGAGCAGAGCCTGCCCTTGTAAGGCTGTCCTGGCCCTGCATTCCACACCAACTCTCTTTTCGTTTCATTAGTAAGAGAACTTAATTTAACCTCTTGTGTTTGACATTATGGACTATTTAAAGACCCAGTACTGGGCTGGGCTTAGTTGCATGGCTCCAAACTCAATTACTCTTGGGTTCCTCAGACACTACAAACAACTCAGGGTTTTACAGGCTCATTATTTTTGCTTCTGTATTCTCTATTTTGCCAACTCAACTGTCACAGCTGAAGAGAGATTACAAGCATTCCTAACCACGGGCTGAATTTCTTACATGCAACATCCCATCATGAAGGTTTTTGCCATGTCACCTTCAAATTCTCTGGACTAGTGGAAGGTGTCCTTGCCAGTGGCAAGGGGTGGAACAAGATGAGCTTTAAGGTCCCTCCCAACCCAAACCATCCCATGATTCCATCATTCTATGGCAGATCCCTAGATTGCCCACCCCTTCAATCCAAGAATTCCCATGAAACTTAATACAGCCAAAGATAAAATGCCTTGGTGGTTTTATCTGTTTTGGTTTGGGTTTAATTTTTCATGGTGATATGGTAATACAATTCATTCAGATGCCCAGATGTTTTCACCTTCCCCAGTAACCACAGGCAGTCTACGGTCAAATGAAAAAGGGAAAAAAACCCAAAAGATAGAAAAAAAAAAAAAGAGTGGAATGGATGGAGTGTTTTAACACAGGGACTTTGTACAGTGTCCATACAGCAAAACATCTTTTGTAACCTGAAACCCCAGGGGGTATCTCAATATTTACACTAAATGTTTGGTTTTGAGTCCTACTTTCGTTTCCTACTGAAAATAAGCAAGTTAAGCTCACATTCATAGCTCTAATTTATGCTTGTTCAAAATCTTAGACAACTTGCATAGATAACTTGACATGAAAGGTGCTCCCCCCCCCCAGCCAACTACAAGAGGCTGAAATTCCATTTCTAGACTTTTCACTTATATTAGATTATTTTAAAAGCCCCAGGGGCCTTTTAAATCAGGCAACAGGCTCTGGATCAATACTGGTGAAGTTTACACAAGCACACATTGATATGAGAGGCTTTTAAAGAAAGGTGCTAAAGCACTTCATAAAATATCAATGTACCATGGCTGTTTTAAAAATCTTTACTTTAAACCTAGGTGATAATAACCTCAGAGTAACACTGATTTCTTACAGTTTTTCATATGTATTTAATTATCTATAAATTATATATATTCTATTTTAATGCATTATAAACTCTATTATCATTTATATTTTATCATTACATATCTATATTTTTAATTTTTATTTATGTATTATATGTAATTTTATATCTATTTTACATATTTTAAAATTTTACGTATATATAAAATTTGAAATTATATATTTCCTAAGGTAGGAAACAATTTGGAATTCAGTGCCAGTGCTTTGCAGACCAATACTTTTCATTTCTTCCTGCAGATTGAAGAGCAAAATGAAATTTCCTGGTGCTTACACACCGTAACTTGAAAAAGGTCCATGGAATAAAACTGTCGCTGCAATTTGCAATTTTTTTTCATCTTATTTTGCTCCATTTTTCCTGACTGTGGGCATTCCAACCCTCTCCTCCACATATCCAACTGCAGTGACAATGACTTGGAGTTTGGAGCATGAAAACAAGCAGCAAAGCCCCGGTGGTGCTCAGGAAGTAACAGTTCCATCACCTGCTCTGGGGGGAACTAGAGGGGCTGAGAGAGGGCCTTGGCATTCCATAACTCCAGGAAGGTGGCAGGAACACCTCATACCCACCTGTGGGTAATTATTAAGCTGAAGCTTCAACCTGCACATGGATTCCTGTCTCCTTCCAGTGGATAAAACATTCCCTGTGGCATAGAATGGGAATGGTCCAACAGAACAGTGGGAAAAAAGCAAAAGGCTGTTGCAGGGTTGTGTGTACAGCTGATTTAACTTCCCTCTGCACGGACCCAGAGCACTTCTAAACACAAAGAGCCACTTCTACATGTTTTCCTCTTCCCTTTGGCCGGAGGTTGGACTGGGTGATCTCCAGAGGTCCTTTCCAGCCCCAGCTATTCTGGGATTCTGGGATTTGTGCTTTAGCTAATCACTCTGTGGGGGTAGACTGTCTCACTGTTTGTGTCACAGACATGTAACACTCCTGCACGCTGTAACAACAAAACAAAAATAAACCACAGCACCAGCACTCAGGAAGAAAAAAAATCTGTACCTTGTGTTCTCCTTTAAGACAAGTCACATTTAAATACAATACTTACACTTCTTAAGGATTTAAAGCAAAAAAATTATAACAGAGGGGGCAAGAACAGGAGAAAGCAGAGGCACAGAGTGAGTCGTCTTAAGTTCCAAATGCACTTTAAAGCTGCACTTTCCTCCAAATTAACCAGTATTAGAGAAACCAGACAAGATGAAGGAAAAAAATTAAATCTGAATTCCTTGTTTGCCTTACACAACTACTCTAGTGCAAAAGAAAAGACATTAATAGTTCTCATGACTGAATGCTCCACATACTTGTTTATACCTGCCAAAATAATTTTGCCATTCTACTACCATGGTGATCCTTGACGGGATCAGTGAAAAACTGTACTTTCCCATTTTATTTGTAATAAAAAAAAAATCAGCCATCCTTTCTCTGCACAGGATTCTGTGCACTTTTGCAGTAGCATGTAACTATTCCAAAATTAATAAAAATCTCCAAATAAAGGTAACTGTGAAATATAATGTTATATATTTTATACATTACATATTAAAAATATATATTACATATATTTATATATTATATATAATTATATTCTTTTCAGGTTTTAAAACAATTCAAATACAATTACCAGTAATAACTGGAACAACTAAAGCCCGACAGTATTTCAGAAAATGTTAATTCTTGTGTCCCTCAAAGTATGTTTCTCCTGAACCTTAGCCAGACCCAGTTAAACATCCTGAACATGCACAGTTTTTGTACCTTGAATTGTTTCAGTGTAAAACAAAGCTATCAACCTTAAAGCTGAGGAAACCAGCTAAAAATATACAATGTCGTTTGCAAGCCCACGTCCATAAACCAGCAGCACTTCCCTTCCAGCTCAACAGAGGAGGAAAAACTGAAAAAACAGAAACAGGAAATTCCTACAGCACGAATAGGCTGGAAAGGACTAAACCCATTTTCTTTACATTTGTTTATGTCTAAAGGATCAAGCCAAGGAAAAGACGAACAGTTGCAGACTGTTATTAATTGATACAAATAAAAATCCACGCTGTTCTCACAGGGCAAAGAGGGTGAGTGGAGTGCAAGAAAAGCAGGAGAAGGCGCTGCTCCTGTTCCACACCACCTGCCTGGAGCGATCCCATAGCATTTCTCCTCCTCACAGAGGGTGCTCAGGGAAACTCCCAGCTACTGAAGGCTCAGATCTGACTTACAAAATTCACAGAACACTCTGAAGGAAGAGCTTTTTTCCTTTGTGCAAGGGATTTCCTTCCTCAAAGAGCAGCAACATGGAGCTGGAGGGTAAAACTTCATCTTAACCCATTTCAGCTGTTCTCAGCACGATCACATGCTGCCTAATGCCTGTCCAAAACACTACTCTTCCATCTTCTCCCTACAAAACACTGTTCCCTGAATCTTTCATTTATATCATCACTTCTTGATGGCAGGAGGCAGAATAAATAGCAGGTGTAAGTTAACACAATAATTCCTTTGTCCATTTTAACTTGCCATGTGCCATTTTGACAAGAGTAGTATATTTATTTGCCATTGCTGTGTAACACTGAGTGCACACATGGTTCCTTTACTTCCACATCTCTCTGCTCTTACTGCCTCCTCCTTCTCCTCCTCTTCTTCCTCCCAGGCACAGCACAACAGCCCCACAACAGCCCCATGCTCCCACATCCTCCAGGACATGGTTAGTGCACTGGAGGGGACCCCAAGCTGGGGGACCCCCATTTGCCCCAAGCTGTGCCCACCCACTTCACTCTTCTGTGCCCAGACAGTGCTCAGCATGAGGCCACATCTGAACCTGCTCCTCAGAGCCATGGTCACAGGTGTGGCCTTATCCACATTTTTTAGATTAAGTGCATTATTTCCTGCTCTATCCGTAGCTTTGTGGAGCTAAAGGGTTGATTTGCTGAAATTCCTTCTGTGCTCTCAACCAGATTTGATGTGTTTCCTGCCCTGAACTGTGCCATGCTGCTGAACTACGGGATGAAGCCAAAAGTAAATCCAGCCTCATCCAACACCTGCAGTCCCCAATCCTGGTAATCAGACCTTCCCAAACACACCCTGTGGTGAGCACACAATGCCACCTCCCCTCAGGTGCCAGGGGTTTATCAGCCTCCACCACGAATCACTAAACCAAAAATTACATTTTTTCCAAGCTTCACTCAGACTCCAGATTTACCCGAAGTTACATTTTAAGAGCAGCTTTGCCCTGCAGTACAAAGTTCTGTTGTATCCTGAGGAAAGTCCTCCACACAGGGTTACTTTCCCCATAATCAAGTTGCTCCCTAAAACGCTGTTTCCTTTCAGTACAGTAAACAGGCACTGGCTGCATGAACAACTCACAACTGCTGAAAGGACAGGAACAATAGTGGGAACTTGGCTGTCTCCCAGCATCAGCGACATGGACAACAGCTTGGGAAGGGCAGGAACTGAGTCAAAACAACTTTATGTCAAAATATTAGCAGGGAGGCAGTGAAGTTACCTCTGCTTTGTGCGTATAAATGAGGTTTAACAATCCACTTTAGCCTCGTGTCATAGAATCCCAGAATGATTTGGGTTGGAAGGGGCCCTAAAGATCATCTACTTCCAGCCCTGCCGTGGGCAGGGACACCTTCCACTAGACCAGGTTGTTCCATCCTGGCCTTGGACACTTCCAGGGATGGGGCAGCCACAGCTGCTCTGGGCACCCTGTGCCAGGGCCTCACTACCCTCACAGGGAAGGGTGTTTCCAGAAGCATATTCACTACTCCATAGTTAAAATAAGGGCAGAGGGGCAGGGGCAGACAGCCCCACTTCCAGCTGCTCTGAGCCCGGAACGACACAGTCATTACAAAAAAATTACCAGGTCTAAAAACAGTTACATCTCACTGAATGAAAACCTTAATGCGACAAGTTAACCTAGAATGTGCTATTTCATGAAAGCATTTTATGCTAAATTAAACTTAATACCCCCCGTAATTATAACAAACTGCCTCGGACTGAGCACGTGTCCCCGGGCAGGCTCGGGGCCGCTGGCCAGCAGTGCTGCACGGCAGAACAGCAGCACTCCCTTGTGTTCCTGCATGGAACCGGCCTCCTCAGACAGGGTTGGCCCTCTGCTTGCTCTCAGCAACGACACAGGAGTCACAATTCCTCTTCCACAGCTGCATCCAGGAACTGGGGAAATACCCTTCCAGATTTTTCACCACAACAGGGCACATGGTACTCAGGTTATCTGAAAGGGAGATTTGGCCGCTGACAGCAGATACATCCAGACTCTACCTGGGTGTGAGGGATTTTTAACCCCTTGGAAGAAACATATCCCTGAAACACTACTGCCCCTCCAGCAAAAGCAAATCCGACAAGGGAATAACAGCATTGTCCACAGGAATCCCTGGCAGTGCACACAGAGGGAAGACACGCTACACCTGCACAGAGCACCTTCCACCTCTTGGAGTGGGATAACCCTTCTTCAGAGTGGGATAACGCCCCTCAGAGCAGGATGTCCCCTCCCAGAGCAGGAATGACCCTCCTCAGAGTAGGGATGACCCCCTCCCCGTGGCTGCAAGCTGATGGTTACGGTTTCCTTCCATCGCTCGCCCAAACTGTCACAGTGACATGTCACAACAGTGGTTTATTAACCAGCTGCCACTTCCTTCACAGTCACCTGATGAAAGGTATCAAAACCACTCTTTAAAGGTAGCAACTAATATCCTGTCAAAACAAATTTGAAATCTTGCCTCTTTCTTAAATACTACCATTTTCTTTTGATTTTGTAATTTTTCTTTAATGACTGCCAATAAAGAATAAGGTCTTTTTAAACCCTCGCAGTGCTGCAGGGTAACATTTTATTTAAAACATGCCATTTTCTTTGAGTGCTTTCAGGATGCAGCATTTCTTTCTGTTTGAACAAAGACAAGTGTCAGACTGAGAAAAAATAACTCGTCGAGAATGGTACCAGCACGGTGAGGAGACCCAGCACCACGCCCATACCAGAAGACCAAAACTGAGCAATGAATCCAGAGCCCACTGTCACATCAACTGTGTGTCACAGATCATGTACATGTAACACAGACTTACAGGACTGAGGACAGTTTTTCTGCTCCTAACTGGTCTCCCACAGGCTTTTCACACCTTCACTTTGTTAAAATGGAGCCAAGGTCACTCTTGGACCATAACAGTTTCGTGTTCTCAAGGCATCTTCAGCCACTTACCTCCCCTAAGTGCTTTTCCTGTCACACTCGGCTGAATTAATGAAACTGTCCATTTGCCAGGCATTAGAAGGGGCTGCCCAGGGAGGGGGTGGAGTCTCCATCCCACAAAATGCCCTGGGGCAGAGCAAGAACTGGTGGCAACTGAGATGGCCAAGGGCAGGAACAGAATCAACCAAGAGCACTCCACTAGTGGCTGTGTCCACAAGGAAGCCAAAAGAGTTGGTTATTGGTCAAAGGGCAGCGGAACAGGAAACCCCAGTGCTGTGGCTGCACACCTGGCACAACCAGTCTGATGGTGTGACTGATGCAAGCAGCTGGACAAGACCATTGAGCTGCACTTAAAGGACTTATTGTGCAAGCCAGACCTAAAGATCTCTTGTATCAGCTGCAGCAAAGCTCCTCACCAGCTGAAAAAGAGATGATGGATACCCCATGCTCCCTGGAAAATACTTGAATATAATAAACAACAACACGTGGTCACTGCAAGACTGGTGCTGAAATATAATTACAATAATTAATCAATTAGAAATGATGAAAAGATAGTAGCAGGAAGGACATGGTAGAGCAAAGAAGGAAGTGATGATGTGGAACACAGAGCTTCCAGTACCTGAAGGGAGACTGCAAGGAAGATGGAGAGAGACAAGGGCCTGGAGTGGCCCTGGAGCAGAAAGAAATTCTTCCCTGTGAGGGTGGGGAGGCCCTGGCACAGGTTGCCCAGAGAAGCTGTGGCTGTCCCATCCCTGGAAGTGTTCAAGGCCAGGTGGGATGGGGCTTGGAGCAACCTGGGATAGTGGAAGGTGTCCCTGTCCAAGGCCGGAGGTGGAATGGGATGGGCTTTAAGGTCCCTTCTAACCCAAACCATTCTATGATTATGATTCTATGATTCTCAAAGAGCCCTCCTAAGAGGCTCCTAAAAGCTTATGCTGCAATCCCCAAGGTCCACCTGCACTCCTGGCTTTCATCTCTTACTGTTCTGGCTTTTTGCTACTTGGCACAGCTGCAGCAACACTAGCTCTCCTCAGTCCATCTTCTGCCATCAGAAGTCCAGTCTTCAGACTTCCCAAGGAACCTGACCCTCAGTAATTCCTGTTTCAGTGTGATGCACTGGGCTACAGAAAACACCAGCCAAGAAGGAAGTGTATTTCCAGGCTTTGCAGGACACCTTGTTAGGAATGCAAATGATCCAGGTTTGATAAACTTGCTCCTCTTCTCATTATTACACTCAAACTGAAAAGGGAGCTCAAGGTTCAGTTACTGGACATCTAATACAACCCGTGGAACAAAACATTTTGCTGGACACAAAGACACTTCCAGAAACTCAAGAGCTGTCACTCACCCAGAGGACCCAGGGCACAGACTTCTTGGTGGCCAGTCACCATTTCACACAGACTTGGGCAGACCACAAACTCTGCTGTGCTCAGGAAATACTATTTGTCACAATAAGACACATCCTGTTTCAAGATTAGAAGAGGAATCAGCAAAGAATGAGCAGAGAGTTGGCACTGAGTGGATCCAGTGATGTCCAACAACCCCAGCACTGCAGGAGTAAAACAAATACACAGCAGAGAAGATGCAACCTATCAGTAACTCAAGCAGCTTTAAAAACATTTATTATTATCATTAAAATATTTTTTAATTAAGAGTTACAGCTTCTCCAGGTACGTCTGCCTAATGAATAAAGCATCTTAGCTCCCCAAGACAGATTAAATAACACTTGACAACCAACCCCAGCATCTCTGGTTACTCTCGGTTGTAAGTAGAGAGAACTGATAAATATCTCCTTCAGCTGCAACAGCAGCACAGAAAGTGACAGAAGGCACAACTGTGTTTGTCCCTTAAATTTCTTTTTTAATACCATGAATACCACAACTTCCCTTCCAGTATTTTTTTGCAACGCATCAGGAGAGTGTGCACAAATGAAAGCACCTAAGGAATGCTTCAAGGCCTCTAAAATGGAATATACACCCAGAAAATACAACATACCTGTTCTGTTACAGACTAGAAATGCACAATATTAGATCCCACCATCCCAGGGACCTTCTGGACTGATCCAAAGTTTGGGTTGATTTGGGTTTTTTCCCTGGCCTTACGGAAAATCACATGTAAAAGCAAGAGCAGGGAGAGAGTCCTTTCAGACTTCTCACACTGGCAAAGCACAATGAACATCCACCCCCTCATCACACTAATGACTAATTGTTTAGTATGCAATTTAAAGAAAGCTCATCTCCTAAAATCTAGCTGCTCAAAAAAAACCTTAACGTCCAAAAACACTTCTATGCTTTACACTACTACAGTCTCCAACAGGAGGTTCTTCACTATCCTCTCCCAGCAGCAAGAAATTTGCAGTAGGCAATCTCACCTCACACCTGATCAAAGCACATACAGACAAGGACTGTAAAACTCGATGTGAGGGAAGGAATCTCTTACTAGATTTTCAAAATGCAACAGCAAACAGCTGACATGAAAAGGTTCAGTGTCAGTCCTGATTACACACCGAATTTACAGCTGAAAAAGTTGAGATTAATCGCAAGCTACAACAAACAAATGAAAACTGATCTTTGATTAGTAGAGGAGAAATTAAAATATTAAGTAATTAGTTCAAAGCAATATAGTACCTATTCAGAAAGGGTTTACAAATCCAATTTATGTTTTATAAATGTGAAAATTTCAGACACACAGCAGTCACTGTGCAGAGCTGGCAGGGCAGCACTGTCAGAGCAGCCTGTTAAAAAGAGCTTTTCATGACAGAGAGCCCTGAGGAGTGTTTGAAGAGGAAGTGATCACCGAGACATCAAAACCTATGAACAGTCAAATTAAAAAGGAGGAAGGAATTGTACAATCACACCCTCCTAAAGCCAACAGCACAGGTCCTTTTACTGGAATAGCAGGCAGTGGCTGGAGACAGCAGCAGGGCAGGACAGTCCTAGGGTAGCAGTCCTGGAGGCCAGAGAGACCTCTGACACAATGAGGGAAGAACATTCCTAATACACAGCAAGCTAAACTACAATTCCCATGGATAGGGATTAACAAGGAAGAAATTCTGACTCCCAAGAGGGTTATCTGAGGCACATTCGAGTAGTCTGAATTTTGAAATGAGTATTAAAGATAAAACAGCCCTTCTTACTCAAATAAATACCAAGTTTCATGTTACTACTCAGAAAGGAACTGCCAAGTAAAGCCTTCCCTACATATGAACACTCCCAGGATTTCTGGGAACACCCAGCTCAGGAAACAGAGTGACATTAAGAGCACACTTACCCACAGGTACTGCAGGAACTTCAGCAGCCGGGGACAGTAATAATACTCCATTTTCAGAGCGCCGAGTTAACGCGAAGCCATCCCCGCTCCAGGCAGCCTCCCTGCTCTCCCCGCCTCCAGCACAACTTAAAAGCAGACTGGAGCAATTAAAAGCAACATGAATAATGTACCGTGTGTGTCTGTGGGCCCCACGTCACCGCGGGCTCGGCGCCTTTAACACACTCTGGGGCTACTCAGAAGCAGCCGCTGAGCCACCGGCAGCACGTGACTCACCCACTTATTATCGAGCATCTGAGCGCTCCCAGTGCTCCCATCCCCATAATCCGGAATGGGTTAGGCTAGAATTAGTGACAGGACTTTGGGTTTTGCAGTAAAAAGCCCTTCAGAAGGAAAGAGAAGCTCTAAACCCCCTTGGTTTGCAGGGTTGGTTATGAAACGCTCTTAATGCCATCGGGGCCGCTCGCTGACCTTGTTTTTCGGTGATGTACAAGAAAAACCCACACGTGCAAGAAAAGCTCCTGTTTTTATGTTCCTTTAACATAAAAATGTCATTTGTGAACAAGAAGAAACAGACACAACAAAGTGGCTTTTTATACACCCCTGGAATGTTCCCAGCAAATGAAAACTGCCAAAAAAGGAAGAAAACCCAGGCGGGCGAGTTTTAACCACCTCCTCAGGCTGGGTTTACAAAAAGGAAATGGTGGAGTTGATGGACATCAGCTGTGGGTGGTTTGTGAAGAGCAGAAATGGGAACTGTAACACTGCTTTTTTTACCTATGTCCTTTTTTTGATGGGAAAAAGAAAGGTAAGTGCCAGGAGCCCATCACAGAGGGCCCCACTGCCTGTCCCCTCCCAGCACTCATGTCCCAGCTGCCTGTCCCCTCACAGCACTCCTCCAGCTCTCACCTTTCCCTGGGAGGGACAAGGTAGAGGTGACACAAAACAGATTCCAGGATGCTGCAGCCTGCTTTCCTTGAAATTTTGGTACTTTGAGAAAAATACTTCTCATTTTCTAATCACCACCTATAAGATCCTGCAGAGCTGACAAATTATGTTGATTTTCTTCCAGGCTCAGTTGGTTTTTGGGTAGCAACTCACACATGATGGGTTTCAGTACATCCCATTTCCACCTGGGAAGGGGCAAAGCTGCAATATTAGAGGCTATACAGAATGCAAAAAAGAGGTGGTTTGTTTTCAGTGGGCAGGAGACAGACTTGTCATGGGCAGAACTGGAAACAACTGGTGAACTGTGACAGCCAAACTATAAATTCATCTGCATATGTTTATAAAATATTTATCTTCTCTCGCTTGGAGTTAATTTCCAAAATATTTTAAGAGTCAGCTCATGACTTTCTTCAACAAACCCTCCACCACCCACACATCACAGTCTTAAATAAATGCCTCTTTCTATGGAGACCAGTAGAGAGATTTTCCTCCCCAAAGGACAAAACCCCTCAAAGTTTAATGTAAAATAAATAAATAATATGAGGAGAGACTTCCAAATAATTCATGCCCACAACAGTTCTAGTAGCAGAGTGCTCTTTTCTAGCTCCCCAAAGCAGCAATTTTGGTTATAACCCACAGCTGCTCTAAAGCTGCTCTGTTTCCAGCTGAAGGTGTCCTCCCAGCACAACCACAGCTACTGTATTTGGAGGATGAGTCCCAGCACACATTCCTCAGGTTTTAGTTCCCAAGACTTCTATCAGCCTTGATGACTCAATCAGGAACTGAGGTTTGTGACTGAACGTCAGAAGGTTAAAGCCCTGTGTCAGCTGTGATGGGATCACTGCAGTTCAGGATATTCAATACTTGTTAACACCTCCTGAAATCCCAGGGCTTGTCCCTGACACTCTGCAGGGACAGAGCCTTCCTGGGCACCTCTGAGTGAGGAACAGCCCCATGTCCAACCACAGCTAAAAACCAGAGAGGGTTTGGACGCTGCAGGTGGTCACATCTATCCCTCCACCTGCATTCCAGCTCTAAAAGAAAAGACCTCCACAACAGCCTGGGGCTTCAAGCTGTGCAGGTGAGCTCTGCCTGCTACAGGGTCTGAGATGTGGAGTTGATTCAGTGAGATAAAACTCCCACTCTGTTTAGAGCAAACATGAAAACAACTTCATTTTTATATCTACACTGTGCTGCAGAAGGGCTAAAACGCAGAGAGACAAGTACCACCCATAGTGAAACCACAGATGATGACATGATGTAAGCCTAGCAGCGATACAGGAATTTTTATAAAAGCATTACTCTGTTTTTTAACTCAAAGCAGCTAAGAAACGCAATTTAGATGAGTGTTAAATCTCAAGAGTATCATCCTTTGCAATTTGAAACACCAATCCCATATTGTCAAATATATTGCAATGGTTTGATTTCAAAGCTGTCCTTTGTAATGTTTTGAAAAACAACCTAATTACAGTAGAATCCCTGGAATATCATCATAAAGAAATTACTTCTCCAGAGGTAAAATGATACTACTGCTCCTTGCTTCCATACGAAACCATGTTCGTCCATAAGAACCTTGTTCATTAGCTGTCCTGGCAAATGTCATTCAAGCAGTTGTTTGTTATCATAAATACAGCAATTATGGGGCATAATGGGGAATAATGCAACAAATGGATATCCATGTAAACTGGATTTGTCAAATACCAAAGAATATCATTATCAGCTCATCACACTGCTTCAATGGCGAATGTGAATCAAAGTGAATCATTCATTCTACAATAACACTTGTCACTTTGAGCTCTCAGTCTTACTCGAACAAATATCAATATCCTGAGTGACCAAGAATATGCAGTGCAGAATACTTTTCGTTACTATGCCACAAGAAAAATAACTTCCCAGCTGCATGGACCAGACACCACTCAAACCAAACAGCAGCACTATGTCACGTTTCCATCTAATCCTCCTTTACAAGTGCACCAGAGGAAACAGAGATCGTGTTCAAATTCCAAGGAAATACGTGATTTAACTGTGACTCTGCCGTGGCTCATTCCTGACCCCTCGTGTTCTCTCACTTCCCATGCACTGCGATGTGTCTCTCCACCAGAGGGGAGTGTTGGAACGTGCTGCTGAAACAGCGACTCCACGCCCAAAGTCTGTATTTTCTCCAAACGCAACGAAGGCATAACCTTTGTGCACAAGAAATGGTTTGGTTTTACATAATCTGCTGTGATATCTGTGTGGGGCTTAGGAAGACACGAGTGTGGTGAGTTTTCCACCTCCCAAACGCCGGTAAAAGCCCCTTCCATGCACCTTCTCGCTACACTTCACACACAGGAGGACCAAGCTCACCTTTGGCTCCCAGGGCACTGCACACCAAACACACCCTGTGGGGCTTTCCAAAGCAACACAGAGGAGTAAAGCACTCAGATCCTACTGAATTCCAGGGGATGCCACACAGGGAAGAATTTTCTATTTTCCTGGGGCTGAGTCTTCCTTTCCCACCTTCCTTTCCTGTCTCAGGCTACATTTGGTGAAGTTAAAGGATTATTCTGAGTAACCTCCCAATTAACAACCAAGTTGGAGAATAAGTCATATTTATTCCAGTACAGCACCTGAACAGTTCAGTTATCCCAGCACTCCTTCTGACAGCACTTCTCTCCCACATATCCTACCTTGCCAACGACACCTTTACACATTTGCACCATAAGCTGATGGCATGTAACAACTTCTAGGGATTAAATGATAACTGCCAATTCTGTAAATAACCCAAACTCCTCCTGAGATGAAGCCCACGCTAAGAATGGAAAAGAGAAGGGGTCATCAGCCTTTGCATACCTTCCATGAAGTTTTAAGACTAGAACTGAAGAACAAAATGAGCCTGTTTCCAAAACCCCTATTAGGAGAGTTTTTTATAAAATCCTGATAGGTTTGGGTCCTTGCTTTTTCTCTACTAGAAAAGAGAACTCAATCCCTCTCCTTTTTTATCTTTTCATGTGCTCTCTGGTAAAGGGCTGCAAACAGAGTGAGTAATGACAGAATAGGGCCTCTGCAGAGGGCAGTGCAGCTCCTCACCACACAATATGCTGCCAGAGAGAGAGGACAGGGGAGGGTTGACCTTGGTACAGTCAGAGTGGCAACATCCTTCAGTCTCCCCTTTTCAAGTCCTTTATTTCCCTCATAAAATGTTGGTATTTCATTTTTTATGTAGCTTTTGGAACATCCAGACCTTTGTTTTGTTATTTCAGGACAACAGCTGGATGGAGGGTGCTATCTTCCAACACAGATTTATCTTTGGGCTAAAGTCAGGACATCCTTCTGAAACTGAGAGTATCACCCAACAACGTAAGTGGGAATTCACCCCAAAAGTATGTGTATTAGAGACACATCAGACTACCCAAAATGTCAGCTGCGATCTTTCACAGAAACACTTCTCTGTGTGTTGCCTGCAGAAAGAAAATTAAACTCCTCCATTTCTCAGGCTCTGACACGGTTCTGTTTGTCTGCACAATTTTCCAGAAATAAAAATCTGAAATCAAGTAATTTTCAATATCTGAGAAACCAACAAAAAAGCATAATGCTCTAGAGAGTTCTTAAGAGTTCAGGGTGAAAATTCCTCACTTAGGAAGCAAAATGAACAAGCTACATGGCTGATGTTTTGTGTGTGAAGGGTTGGCAGGGAGCAGTGGGATCCCAGGGAGGAGCATCCTCTTGCCACTTCAACTCCCCAGCAAGTCCATCTCTGCCAGGCACACACACTTTCTGTCACAGGCCTTTGCAATAAGGAAAACAGCTGCACCTCCCTCATCCCTCCCAAAAACCTCCTCCAAGATCACCTACCGTCCCGAAATCCACTCTTCTCTCCTTATAGAAACTGTGGCGGCTCCTCTGAGCAGACACTGAGGAAAAGTCTGTTCCCTCTGTTTTGTCTGAACTCTGCTTGGTCCACTCTTTCCTAGAAGCCTGTAAAATGCAGTTGTGAATGCTGTTAGATATATAGCCATGAACATCCTATGCTTTAACCATAGAATCATTAAGGTTGGAAAAGCTCATCATGTCCAACCTTCGGATTGCATTCACATGTCACTGTGATAAGGGAATCTCTTGCCTCTCACCAAAGTCACTATCAGCAGTGGAGTTCCACAGACAAAATAATATTTGCTTCATTCAGAAAAAGACAAAAAAAACAAAAACAAAGGGAGGTCCAAAAAGATCACTGCTGATAACTTATAAAATAAATGAAATAACTTCTTTTCAAGTAAATATAAAATTGGAGAGTTAACAATTTAACATCCCAGGTTCATAGCATTAATAATATAATAAACACATGTTTTAAAGCTTTTTTAAGCTTTCCATGGAAACATCAATAAATATTTATAGACTTACACCAAAAATCTGGTCATTTAATACAACACACATTGCTCAAGAAAACAGAACCCAAAAGGAAATGAACTCTAGTGAAAAGTATGAACCTGCTCCCTTGCTGCAGAGTCACAGCTGGTGCTGAAAAGTGGTACGAGACACAAGAAAGGCTTTAATAAATAAAGTTCAGTTTCAGTTACAGGAAACACTTTGATACCATTTGGAAATACCTTTTTGTCTTCATGGAAGAACAGTTCTGACGGAGCTGACACCTTGTGTTTCCACCCATGATCCACACTTTCCAGGGGGAAGCTCTGCCTGGACTGATGTAGATCCTTCCTTCCCCTCACTTCCTGCATCAGTGGCAGACTGTCTCTTCCTTGGCGGCATTTTTCCGAGTAGGATCGTCTCAAATCCGGGGGTGCCGTTCCAAAACCAGACGTGTAGCTCCTCCAATCAGTTCTAATCTTCACGCTGGAAGAGTCGCCCTCACACGTCACCTTATTTGCATTGTCTTTGCTCCTCACTGTGGAGCTCCTCACTACGTTTTTGCTCCAGTCACCCTCTGGAGACACCTCCAGGAACTGTTCTTTTGTCACCAACCTCTTCTGTAAAAGCCCATCATCTGCTTTTATGGACAACTTGGAAGCAAAACTGGCTTCCAGCCTCTGGTCTGTCCCCACTACGTTTACAGGCTGTACCTTCTCAATTACGAATTTTGGACTCTGATTCCTGGAGGTTAAATTCACTTCCTCGTCCTCATCAACGATGAAAGTTTTCTTCCTACTGAATTCCAGAGGTGAATTTACAAACTTCTCTGAGAAGAAGATGCTGGGGTTTCCCCAGTAAGGAGGGCTGAACTTTTTGTCTTTGGACTTCGGCTTATCAAAGTCAGGGCTACGTAATTCCAGTTTCTCTTTGCTCTTTTCATTTAGAATTAGTTTCTCTGGCCTGTGCTGCTCTTCTACACACTCACCTGGTTTGTTATTAACAGAAGAGTGATCTGATCTACTCTTCCACTCGTTCCAGCTGTAGGAAAGACTCGTCCTATCAGACACATTTCTTTTGTTCTTTGATTTCTCCCTACTCAATGAGCTGAGATCTTCAGAGAGCTTATCTTGAACTTTACTGGCCTTGGCTGACTCTTCTTTATATTCTGCCATAAGTGCATCAATATCGAGAATTTGGGATCTGTAACTATCCTCAGCCCTCCTGACAGGTAAATCAGGATTATTTTCACTCCTTTTCTGGGGGCCTGGTTCAGTGTCTTTACGTACCTGTGCTGAACATGGGGGTTCATGGGAAGAGGAGACTTTCCTTCTGCTACTTTTGAGATCAATTTGAACTGTGTTTTCCAGGTTCTGTTTTAACAGGAAAGCATCAACATCTATAATTTTCTCTTTAGAATGATCCAGACCTTTTTCATGATGCTGTTGGTTATCCTTCCGAGACATATGAAAATTGCCAAATGCAACGTTTTTTGATAAAACAGTATCTTTATTGTCTTCCTTGACCCAATCCTTGCTAATATGTACTTCCCGGGTGTCCTCTCTACAAGTTGTACTCATCACATTTTTATTTGGTTGCTGCAATACAGGTTTGGACCTTCCTGGAAAAACAGGGTCCAGATTAATTGCTGCTCCCCCACTTGAACTGGAAACTGTATTAATTTCACTTGCACTGGGAGCACCAACAAAGCTTTTCTCTTTTTTGATACCAGGAATCTGATAAGTCACTGCAAAAAAAGTTGCCTTTGGCTCGAAGACAGAACTCTGATGTTTCAAGTAATCATCAGAACTGCCAAGAACAGCCTGGTTTGCCTCACTCCCTTCCAGCCCTTCTTTGATATTTTTGTTTCTCTTTTTAAGTGAATCCTCATCCAACTGCAATAAATCTGTCCGACTCAGCCTCTTGATATTTTCAGGAGTGAGCCGCACAACTTCTTCTGCCTTGGTCGACTCCTGAGGCAAGGTCCTCCTCCTCCACCTTTCAGAAATCTTCAAGTCAGAAACACTACTTCTGCTTCTCCTGACTTTCTCTTCTGGATCTGTTACTCTGAGTTTTTCACTGTTTTCAGGAGCTGCACTAGCCAAGCTAAAGTCTCGCTCTTTGAAATTAAAGTCCAGACTTTTCCTTAACCCAAAGGCCCCAGATTCCTCTTTATTTATGGTTTGTACTTGTGCATTAGGATGGTGGCTAGTGGAAGGTTTAAAAAATTGTCCACCTGAAAGCCCTGAGGAAGAATGGGCCCCGTGTTTACTCACACTTGTTGAAACAACTTCACGATCCAGGTTAGTTCTGAATTCATAAATGTCTGTCCCACCTGCCCGAAAACTCCTTTTCTCAGAAGAGCATTTCACCACATTAGACTTCTCTGGTTTATCTATGGAAGAGACTTCACTCTTATCACTTCTAATTTCAGAATGCAGCTTGTTTACTTTCTCATTAATTCCCAAAACTTTACTTTTGTTTGTGGAATAAGGTATTTTCTCAGTTACTATTAACAGTGAATCGGGTTCTGTTTTATCAGAGTCCTTTTTCTGTTCAGGTAAAGTGCATTCACTGGAGAGAAAATCATTAGGTTCTCTCAACACGGCCTTGCTTGTAAGAACTTTTACCTCTCTAGCTTCTGAAATAACAGTATCTTCTTTCAAGTAGAGAGTGTGACTACTTGCCCTCACTGACTGCCCTGTGTGTCCAACATCCTCATCAGTTTTATTCTCTTTCACAGATGATTTTCTAGCTCTGAGTGTCATGGCCTTTTTCTCAGGAGCCATTGTGATGGCTTCACTAAGAGCCCTTTCCCCACACGTCTGAAAGACTTCATACCTGGGCTCTATTCGTTGGTAAATTAGAGACTCTTCTGCATTTTTAGCAGTGGGTTTTTCACTTTTCTCAACCGAAGATTTTTCTAAGAGAATCATTTTCTTGTCTTCACTTGAACAAGCTGGTTTGCCACTTTTCTCTACATCTGCTGTGTGTTTGGATGAATCAGATGGCTTGTAATGCTCCTTCTTTGCAGTGGTAGTTTCCTCCCCTTCCCCCATCCACGATCGTCTGCTGGGCCCCAAAACCACCACGTCTTGCTTTGCCTCAGGCTCCTGGTTCCTTTTCAGAGCAGCATCAGCCCCAGAGTGCTCAACAGCAACGCTGTGTCTCTGCACATTGTGCTCAAACATGGTGGCTCGGACAGTTTTAATGAAGGGCTTTTCCAGAAGTGCTGGGTTTAATTTTTTTTCAAAACTGCTTGTGAACAAGACAGAACTTTCACTTTGCTGAGAGAAATGCTGAGCATCCCCAAGGAAGCTTCCTTTCCTCTCTAGCTGATCAGGTGTATTGGTTATCTTTGAAATGTGCCGGGATTTCCAAGGCCTCCCAGGAACATGTGCTTCTGTGAAATCTGTGCCTTGTGCAACCTTCAGCTCCTTACTCTGGAATGAGAAAATCCAACAGTTAAGAGAGTTTGTTCAAAGATGTGCAATAAAGTTTATTGTAAAACTTACTTGCACCTAGTCTGTGCAACACAGGGAATCAAAGAATACTGGAGGTCTTAAAAGAGTTCAATGTCCTTTTCAAGTTTTAAATTTAAAACTTGGAGTTGACTCCAGATTCTCTTAAAAAAAGCTGAAGAATGTCAGAAAATTAACACTGAAGACATTTATAAAGATTTCTAAGTCTGACCTATATTATTCTAGGAATTCAGGGGAATTTTTTTAGTCCTACTTTCTTGTCTTCCATTAATGAAAGATTTCCTTTTAAAAAAAAATTGCTCTTCTTGAAAATAACACTAAGCTACAGAAACTTTGCACCTGTAGCTCATAGTTTCCTTACCATATATTCTATCTTAGACAGGAAAAAAGCACAGTCACGAGAACTCACAACAAAACAATCTTAAACTACTTTAAATCTCCTCTGCTAAGAAGTGTCAGCAGAGAAGTTCTGTTTTGAAACACCGAGGTGTTGCTTAGAAACAAAGAGAGCCTAAAGCTTCCACAGCAAATCATCACTTTCCCTGGAACACTCTATTGTCTAAACTGCTCAAGTTGTTGTTGTTGAGGAGACTGACACGCAAGGTCCAGGCCGTGATTAATCAGGAGCTGTGACTCGGATGTAGGAATGCCCAATCCTAATGCTCTGCTTGGAGAAAATAAAGAAAAATCACAGCACAAACCCACCACAGCCACAGGTGATTCACTGCGTGGTTTCACGTGTTAGAATTCTTTAAGAATAGTACATAAAATCCTTCTCTCTCCATACCAATCATACATTTAGCAGTGTGCACAATGAACTTTACCAGCTCAGCAAACATGATGCTCCTGTACTTTATTGGTGTGTCCTAAAGACAGCCTCACATCAGTAAACCCACTGGGATTGTGTCAGCAATAAAACTCTCAATACCCATTTAAAAGTCACACAGAACAGGACAGCACTCACTGCCCTCCCAGTGCAATCCCAGCTGGAGCCCAGTCGCTGTGCCACTTCCTTACTTTTGGATTTTCCTGCATTTCATGGATAGGGTCAGTTCTGGCTTCAGCAGGTTTCTCAGGCTTTGCTTCACTGCTTGATGTTGGACTTGAAAACCTAAAGCAAAAAACAGGTATTACTTCTTTAGTCCAGTTACTCAGTGAGCAGGTTCACTGCTCACCAAAGCAGACTGGTAGAAATTCTCCAACAAATTTAATTTCTTAAAGGAGAAACATCACTGTTTCATAAAAAGTTACTGTATTTGCTGGTTTAATTGTATCTAGACCAAAGGATTGTTGCTTCCCAAAAAGCTGTTAGTTATGCAGCCTATGTTATAGTAGAAAATTCAGAGATACATAATGAACTATATGAACTATATGAACCTCTTGTTGACAAGGTGGTGATCAGTCAACGGTTGGACTTGATGATCTTGGGAGGTCTTTTCCAACCTCAATGATTCTGTGAAAAGAGATGTTAATCTCATGCCTCAGTTAAATTTATTTATTTTGATCCCAGCAGTGAAATCAGGCTCCTGCCTGCCTGAAATCCTGACTCCCCATACCACTGTCAGGAGGACCATTCTTTTGCTTTCTTCCCAGTCCATGAGCTGGCATTCCACAGGCTCACCTCAAGATTGTAAAATACAGGAAATGTTAATCATGGATCTACAGTTACAGCTGCATGCAAAGGCCACAATATCAGCAGATTCATTTATTTCTTTTGGTTGTCAGAGCACACTTCATTAATTTTTCTCTCTTTTCGGGTACGAAAAGCCAGGAAAGGGGCTCAAGAACAACAGCAGAAAGAACTACATTCAGTGGAAGCCAAATGATCAGTTATTTTACTGGACTTGAGAGAGCAAGTTTTACCGAACGACACGAAGTTAAGAGGATTAAACAGAACTTCTCTGCAACTTACAGCTTTGTGAGGTCCGCGGAGAGCGGCCGTGACTGCGGTGACCTGCGTGGGTTCCCCGCCTTAACGTCAGTGTTTTCTGCTGTCAGCTCCTTGATTCTCTGCTGGATGGTCACACACCTGTTCTCCTTCTCGGCACTCGCTGGGAGAAGCTCCGTATCCACTGCGGGACTGGGATTTTCTGAAGTAAACAAACTGATGTGTTTTTTGACACTTCCTCTTAAGATATTATTCTCTTTTTCCGAGGAAGCTGCAGGGCTTTCACAGCCTAGAAACGTGTACGTTTCCTTCTGATCTGCCCTTTTCACCCCCTTATTAGTTTTGCTTTCGCTGGTTGTTTCAGGGCTCCTTTCAGAACTGTGCAAGTTAGTAGTTGTTTCTGGGTTTGTCTCAATTTGTTCACTTTTAGATTTAAGTTTTGTTTCCCACATGTATTTCCCATTGTTTAGAATGCCAACGTCCTGACTACTGCATTTCAAATTTGTTTTAGAAGAACTGCTTTTATTAAATTCAGTTTCTTCCGATTTTGGCCCCATTTCAGACTGATCATGACAACCCACATCAGTAAAAGTAATTATGGATACGTTTTCCTTGCTTTCATGGGATGAACAAGTCTTCTTGCAAGAAGAAAGATCTTTATGTTCAAACTTGGCTGTCAGGTCCATGGACAAAGGCCTTGGTTTTCTAACCCCAGATTTCTCCGGGGGAGATTTTTCCTCAGAAGCTTCCGCAGTGTGATGCTTTTGATCTCGTAAGGATTCCAGAAAAATAGCAGACACTGGTCTATGTTTTGCCCTTTGCTGGACATCAATAGAGAAATCAACTTTATTGTTGAGATTATTTGCATCATCACTGTTTTTCTCCCCTGGGTGAACTTCACGGGCATCTTTTTTTTCCCCAGTTTTGAGGGAGTTCCAAGAGACAGGTCTGAGACTGGAGGAAAACGACATCTGCCTATGGATAGATCCTTCAGGGTTCCTGGATGTCTCGGATGGTTTCTCCAGCTTCACACTGCACTGAAGGTCCTTTGTCTGCAGAGCAGCAAATCCTCTGCGGTCCTGAGCCCTCTTCTCCTGGGCCAGGCTGACCTTGGCCTGCTCTGGCCCCGCTGGCTCAAACAGAATGACCGTGTTGGCACTGGGCCCAGTGTAGAAAGTCATGTTTGTGACCACGTCACTGTCAGCCTGATTTTCAGTTTCAATCACCTTCTGATCTACTAACGGAGGAACATTTCCACTCAACACCTTCACAGACGACGTCTCCTCAGTGGCCTTTCTGATCCGAGTGCTGGATCTGAAAGCTGGGACAGGGGGTTTAACATTTCCAAAAGCCTCTGGAGGTTTCTCTTTAGAAAAGGGCTTTGGGAAAAGTCTCGGCCTCGATCCCAGCGACGGCATCGTTGCGGATCTCAAGGAACTCCCAAACTTCTTGTTCTCTTCGAGAGTCAGGGATGCAGAAGCCTCCTTGGCCTTGTTGCTCGCGTCCGAAAGCACGCTGACATACACACGCTGCGCCTTGTCCTCGCTCCGGAGCTCAGTCAGGTCAGGGACCGCCGTCAAAGACGCCAAAGGAGAACTTATTTCTACTCTCGTTGCCATAGCTGGGATTACACATCCAACAGAACTGTAAAACTCCAACAAGGAAAAAGAATCTAAAAAAAAAAAAAAAAAAAAAAGAAAAATGCAAGTATTGATGCAGAGTCAGCATGAAGATCAAATATCATCATTCTCATTTAAATTCAAGAGGAAGCAACCTCATATCAAGGTGCCTTTCAGAGATGCTGTTTCTAGAGTGTATCACGCTGAAAGACATAGTGTTCCTTTTCCTTTAAAAAACAGCAAGAAACACCATTATTCACTGATTTGGCCCAACAACCAAATGCATCACAAATTCTGCAAGAGCCTCTGCACAGCACTGAGTCCCATTGGTGGAGTACATTTTAAATGCCGAGACACTTCGAAATGAATGAATTAATTTATTTTTTTGAAGCAGAGGTCTCAAAAGAACTTGTGGACTTCCCCATCCCTGAAAGTGTTTAAGGACATGTTGGATGGAGCTTTGAGCAACCTGGAAGGTGGAAGGTGTCCCTGCTCATGGCAGGATTTGAACAGTATGAGCTTTAAGGTTCCTTCCAGCCCAAATCATTCCAAGATTCCACACTGATGTACAAATGTCAACTCTTCTTTACAACAGAAACAGCTGGCCAGGTGCACTGAGTGTATACTTTCAAACTGCCAAAAATATCAGGATTAGTGTGACTGCAGGTGTTATTTGTTATCTAATAGCCAAGGCCCAGAACTAAACAATGCAAATAAACATAATCCTACAAATCCCCACTCTCCCACTTACCATAATTTGCATTTGCTGCTGCAACCAACCCATGGAGCCCGAATCCCTTCTCATAGTGACAAGAGCTCTGTCACATTAAGGACAGGAAAGGCAATCACTGCAGAGACACTGCCCAGACCTCACCTGCAAATAAACAGAGTTCAGGGTGTGGCACATACCCAGACCTATACAGGTAATGCCATGAAGACAAAAATCCAGAGCATTTTAAAGAAAAAAAAGCTGGTTCCCAAGCATAAAGTCACCTGATGGAACTGTATAAAGCAGAAAAATGTTTATTTTTCAAACAGTTATTAAAGAACCAACAAGAAAATACCACTAAAATGTGTAACAGAAAGGTGAAGGGACAATAACTCAGGCTGCACAGCAGACATGCTAAATCTGAACACAGTTAAAACCACATTTCAGAGAGACTGCTTGCAAATCCAAGTGCTGTCAATCACTGGTTAAAACAGAGCTCTGCATTACTATAATCTCAATTACTGTAATTTACTTTCTATTGCAAAGCTCCTTTCTGGGACAGCAGTCTGTGAGGTGCTACCTGAGCAGCTGACCTGCAAACGGCTGATTTTCCATCAAAATGGGACTTTTACCATGACAAAGCAATTTTCTCCAACATCTGCCAGCAAACACAGGAGAAGAGCTTTGGCTCTAATTAAATTCTTACTGCAGAGTTGAGGGAAAACCCGAAGTAATTAGAATTTCAGCTACAAGAAGTAACCTGAATTTTCCTAATGAAAAATATATTTAAATTTGTAGCAGATGCAGGTGGCTAGGTAAGGTTAGATGATTTTTTTCCTTTAAAGGATGTCATACTCTTTATTTTTAGGAAATTTATGCAGTATTTTGTAGGCAGGGGCTCAATTTTAGGTTGCTACCCTTTTGTCTCTTTTGGGCAGCCTTTGCAAGGGCACTTTAGGACACTTCTCACCAGCCCTATTTTGGTGTGAATAAGTATATAAATATACTTATTTGTAGATTCTGCATGGAGCTCCCTCTGTGTGATTATTAAAGACCCCAACCAGGATCTTGCCTTCCTGGGTCTGCAGTCTGCAGAAATGGTTGTTTCACCTTCAGCTTCCCTTGACCAGACTTAGCCCACACTGGCACTGAAATGCAGGGATTTATTTTTGTCCCTGTTTGTGCTCCCTCTCTCAGGCAGGCAAATGAACTCCGCTCACCTTGCCCGTTCCCTTTCATCTTCCAATCCACTTGGAGTTCTGTCTCAACCACTTATCCCCGATGCCATCCCTGACCTCGCCATTCTGAAATAGCCACTAACCCAAGCAGCTTATCCACATCAATCTGTCCCTTCCACAGTCTCACAGATCTTCATGGAATCTTCCTCCCTCTCCCACTCCTTATTCTAAGAAATGCCACCAAAATCCGATTAAAATGCTCTCGCATTCCAAGGATGCAAAGGTTTGGGAGGTGCTCTGAAGGGAACAGAATCGTTGCTGGGAAGAGGGCAGTGCTCACAGGCAATACTGCAAAGGGAAAAATCCAGCTGTAGAAACAGCATCTGTCTTGCAGTACCTGAGAATAAGTTCCCTCCTATCATTCTGTAGTTCCTTTTCTTTGGAACAGAAGAAGGGAGCACAGAGCTTCTTAAATGGACTAAAACTTGATCCTCAACGGAACGCGGGGCAGTGAATATACAATGAGAGAACTAATCCTGGCTAACAGTGTGCAACACTTCTCCAGCCAACATTCCTAACCCACAATTTACCCCTTCCTAAGTTTCATCACACTCCAACTTTACAGGACCTCATTTTTCCCCGACATAATCTACCGAAGTCAGTTGCCAGGTTTTAAATTCAGATACCCTGTAACAGATACAGGGCCCAAAGCTGACAAGTATTTGAAAAAGAACAAAATATTTTGGGGAAAAAAAAATAATCACTCAACTTTGAAAACTAAAAGGCTCCTGTGATTCAAAAAGTACATTTGATAAAGAGGAATCATATTATCAATGCCACATATAATATACACTGGACATCGTGTCGTGCTTTTGAAGCATCTCAGTTTAGACAAACCTACTTCTCTCTAACAAAATATCTCTAGTTAAGCTGGCAATGTACAAAATTTTGGGCAATTTAAAAAGATCAACCGTAAACTTAATTGCAGGAGGATTTCAGATGCTATTAATATTTAGTAATACTACTGCAATCGTACTACTACAGTTGTAAATCCCTCATCGTCAGCTACAACCTGTTGTTCCCTTCCCTGACCTCCTCTGCCCAGGGACAGTGGGCCAAGCTGCCCCTGCTGCCATGTCCTGCTGCCCCTCTGTCCCCTGCTTGTCCCCATCCCGTGTGCCAGAGCCCCCAAACCCCCTTGTCCCAGGCTCTGGGCACTGTTTCTCTTTGTGCTGCCCAAGCTGTGCCCTCGCTCCCCTCAGCTGTGCTGGGGCATGTTCTGTGTACACAAATCAAATTATAAATGGCACTGAAATTCTTTCTGAAATACTTCCTGTTTTAAAAGAAACTCTGGTACATCAAGGCACGGCTCTTCTCTGCTGCTCCTCTTCCTCAGCTTCCAAACACCTGCAACTGGGATTTTTCCTGGGCCAAGCTGAGCCTCCACAGGGTTTTATAGAGAAGCATAGTCAAATACTGCTCCAGGCTCCTCCAAGCCTTCAAACCTTAATGCCCTGAGGTGTTGTTTGTATTTTTAATTAAAAGATCTATCATTACAAAGGATATTAACATTCTTAATTAGAAATCAAAATGGATTATTCACTTCACAGGGTTATTTTTGTAAAAAATCACACGGGAAGGGCTTTACTCAAAACACACCCTTGTTGCTGGCACTTGCCCACCCTCCACACACAACTATTATTTACATCACTTCTAATTCCTTTAAGCCTATTAAGGCAACAGCAGAAGCCTGCAGATAATTTTTCCACCGTGAATCACGTGATTATTGGCAACTTCCTTGCTCATAAATAAGAACATTTTAAATGACACAAAGCAAAATCATCTATAATCTGCCCCTGAACCTCACAGCAGATAAACAAGTCCATCTGTCTTCTCTAAGGATGGAAAGCATAAAAATTGCACAGAGAAAATCTCTCTGCTATTAAAAAAACCGAAACACACAAAAACCAAAAAAAAACCCCATCAAAAATCCAGTTTATTACATGGAAACCATGCAGAAAGCCTGGCTCCAGCAGTGAATATCCATGGTTGTTTGCACTAAGACTACTCCATAGAAAATTAGCAAACACAAAGTTTTTCTTCTTTAGACACAACTTTATCAGCAAATCTGCTTCCACTGTACAAAACTTGCTCCCTTTATTGTGTAAATACAGGAAGAGATTTGTATAACTACAGCTATTAACAGCTCCTGAAAAAAGAGTTTTGCCCATGACTATGGTTGGGAGGTTGAAACTGGGTGGTCTGTCATGTTCCTTCCAACTCAAACTACTCTGCAATTCCAGGATTCTTCCATATTCCCCTGCCCTACAGGTTTTCCCTGGCATGAGCCACAGGAGCTACTGGGAACAGATGACCATAAACCAAGGTTTATTTCATCCCTCCTACAAAAGGGATGCCCCGCTGTTGTAAATGATTCAGTCTTTAAAAGCTGTTTCCTTCTCTCTTTTCTCCTTCCTGTCCTCACTGCCCATACCCTCGGATCAGTCCACAGCAGTCCCTGTCAGTTCTCCAAAGCAATCCTCCTGCTGCTGGTTCCTACACTTGGAGAGATGCTGATGGGATCTGCTCTGCTAATTCTTATTTAATCCAATCACTTACTGGGCACGTAGGAAGAACAGAATAACTTGACCACGAGTGTGAGCACTGACAAGAGCATGACTTACTACAGCACAGTCAAAATAAAACACGGGGGGGAAAGCCTTTTCTGAAACTTTTATAACCAAGTAGATCATGTAAGTAATTCAGTAAAAAACAGGCCTTTTCTATTCTTGGGCTTAAGCCTGATTCACATTATTATTCACTGCAATGGGATCCATCAGTTGTATTTAAGAGGACATTCAAGGTCTCTCAAAGAGAAAGATTAACAAGAATACTGTCATACTGGCTCTAATTCTTAAAAATATCCCCAGAAAAATTCATTCACAAAGTAAAACCAAAATGCATTCAAGTTATCTTTTCCCAGATTCACAGTAAGAAACTCAGTTTCACTTCTAAATAATCAAAGCCTGAAGGTTGAGAACTAAAACTACCTATCCCAAATCTTGCAAGCCAGATATAACCTGCAAAGCCCCATAGACCATTAATATTAAAATTCCAAAGCACTGCAAAATTTAAAACCTCCTTTCTCCATTCCCCATGTGCAGGTCTCTTGGAAGCCTCTAGTGCTTTTGTTTTAAAAAAAAAAGACACTGTTCTTTTGGACATTACAGTCCAATCCCAGCCCAGGGATGAAATTCTCCACTCTGACATTTCCTCCCACTGAGAAAAGATTAGTTTGGTTAAATGAAGTGCCCATCCTATAAATAGCAGCATTTACAAGCACTTGTAAACCTCTAATTGCTCCTGCCAGTACAATTGCATAACAATCATCATCACCTGCCAGAGCTTCACCCAGATCCAGCCGCACTGAAGAACCAAAATATTTTCAACAAGGCTTTCCATTAAGTGCTGCCATCTCAGTACCAGGGTGAGAACTTTACACCTTGTATTTTAATCTGCACGCTGCAAAGGTCAAGCAGTTAAAAAGGGTAACAAATTATAGAGCTGCAGCTTCAGTAATTCAAACTGGCCCCACAGGGGCCACAACATTTGCTTATTAAAGCAAAAATTCAGTATTAAAAACACTGGCTTGTCCATGTAATGGTCAACATGAATCTAAGCACATTCCTGATGCAGGAGGACAATGAGCTGAGATGGAAAAACACCGTGAGGGTGATGAGGCACCACCACAGGTTGCCCAGAGAAGCTGCGGCTGCCCCATCCCTGGAAGTGTCCAAGGCCAGACTGGATGGGGCTTGGAGCAACCTGGTCTAGCGGAAGGCGTCCCTGCCCATGGCAGGGGGTGGAATGGGATAGCCTTTAAGGTCCCTCTCAACCCAAACCTGTCTGAGATTCTATGATTAATTTAAGATAAAACACAACTCAACAGCAAAATGCAACTGTGTGTAATCGAGACAAAACACACCATGACGGCTGCGGGGCACAGGGAGTCATCCTCCATATTTCCTTGAATTTGTGAGGCAGAGATGAGTCTGGAAGGAATGACTTCGGAAAAAAAATTATATGTAATAGTCTGCTTCCACAGTGTCAGCCACTGCTATTTTCATAACAATGTCTGTGTCACTTACGAAACGTAACCAAACAGGATCAATGCAACAAAAGGGGCCGATCGCTCCAGTTGTGTCTGGAAAACAGTTTCAGAATGTCAGCCTTTAAAAAGGTCCACTTCGCGACCACAGATTTATTATTGATTACCCTTTTTTGGGTTTTAAGATCCAAAAATTTCTGCACTCTAAGTTTTGGGGGCAATGACCACCATTCTATAGAAAACTCAGGGCAACTAATTCTCTGCTGAGATCCACTTCACGCAAGCCTGACTCTTGGCTGAAGATTTCCTCTTTGTACACCATGTTCTCCTCAATAGAGACTCCCCCAAGAGCACAGGGAATAACAGCACACTTGGCATTTCCTTCAACCTGCACAACTGCCTCATTACATCCCATTCCTCCATAATCTCCTTCTCTACAACCCTCTCATTGACAGTTTCACAGGAAACTCTTTTGCTTTCCCAGTTTTACAGAGGGTTTAATTTGTTTGAAAATCTCCTGAGTCCGAGCTAGAACAAACCCCAACCAAAGGAAAAATGCTTTGAAATGTTGGTGAATCACCATTTTTTGGTACCAGAAGCTGCATATCCTCACCCTCCCACGTGAATCATCTCTTACTTCCAGCCAGCATTCCACATGAGGGATTCCACCCGGCTCATTAGTGGGTGGGTATTTTCAGAAAGTCCAATTCTTCTGGCAGTTGAAATAGGGAATAAAAGCAAAATCTTGATTTCTGCCAGCAGAGGATGACATTCTGCAGGACAAGATGAATTATGGGATAAGGCTAAAGTGAGGCTAAAAGTGGGTTTGTGCGGAAGGTCGGTATTCCCAGCAGGCCTCTGAGTGCTGTTTTGTTTGCTCCAGTCATCAAACCTTTGCTTTTGTGGTCAGCTGCAAGTCCTGCTAATGTTCTTTTACGTTTTATCCTTGTAAATGCATTTCACCCACAAACAAGACCTGCAAATAACCTCCCCATGCAGTTCAAGAGGAAAAAAAGACATTCCAGAAACAACTGCATTGCGTGCCAGATGAAATATTAATGACCAGGTTTGGCTACAAGCAAGAAAAACTGAAAAAAGATAAAGAAGTCAAATTAAGGCTCTTCCAGGAAGATGTTTGGTCGTTTCAAGGAGAACTTTATTCTATCTGCAGCTCCCAAAGGTCAACAGGGTCATGTCCTGGACACATCGCAGGGTGGAGACTTCAATTTGCAACCTGACAAATTTCTCCTAAAACCTTTTCAGAATCATCATAAAACCTTCTCCTGGTTAATTTTAACGTGGTCTTCTTGTTGCAGGAAGCTGAACTTCACTTTTAACTGTATGTAAAATAAATTTTGATTAGAGTAAGTTTTTCTGCACAGATTCTGAAGGAACTGGGTTAAATCCCTGGCTGTGTCTTTTTCATATTCTTATGCTGCATATCCTGAATACAATGGCATTAATCACACACTATTTTATTTATATCTCCTTTGAGTGTACGGTCTCCATGACCTTGCTTTAGAAAGGTGAAGTTTGGCTCATTATTGTTTGAGAAATACATCAGGAGCTACTGATCCCTCTGACCTTGGGAAAGTGGTGCTTTCCCAAAGCCCCCAGAGTTGAGGCAGGGCTGTGTTTCTCCAGAGGCTCCACCTTTGGGTGGGAATACTCTCATTTGGCAGGACACCATGGACACAGCTGAAGGAGAGCAAGGAGATAGATGAGCCAGCTGCAGCACAGACAGAAATATGGGATTGAAAAACAACTCTGGTATTCTTCTCTTTGATACTCCCCTACACAATACCATGCTTGGTACCATGTTTCAGCAGTAAAGGGAGCTTAGAGACCACCCACACCTGGAAATATTGACTGTAACTGTGCATATTTCCCGTCCTCTTGGCAGCAAGGGAAGACTAAGGAAAACTGTCTCCAATCTTGGGGCTGACAGAACATAGATATCACCACTGGATTTTCTGTTTCACCCACTGTACTCGTTGCCTTCAGAGCTACCAGCTGCTGCAAATGCTTTAAAAGCAGCAATGATACGACTGGGACAGCTTCCTCCTCAAACACTGGTGAAAACTACATGGACACTGACATCAGAACTACTTCATGGAGCAAAGGTGAAGCTAAAATGCCCATCAGAACACCCTGCAGTGAAAGCCCTTGCTGAGCCTGGCAGCCAGTGTGGAACCAGGCAAAGCCCACGAGAACAGGAGGAGGTGCAGCACTCCCACGGGAGATGGGGCTTGGCTGACCCGACATGGAATGCAAGTCAAAGGATCGAGTGAAGCAGATCCGTGGGCTTCGGTTTATTAAAAAAAAAATCCACCTACTCATTACAAAAATAGGCAAGTGCCTTCACAGCACTGTGAAGCTTCAGAAATAAACCTTAGCCATGGCCCTCTGCCCCCGGGCAGGAATCGGGGGAAGGAATCGTCTCATATAAACCAAGCCTCTGAAGGTCACTGTACCACAGAAATAGCATGAGGTGAGATGGCATTTCCTGCTTGCCTTCATGCCCAGCAGGTGCTTTTGTGTCAGAAGGACAAAGCCCGTAATCCTCTGATCTGCCTCCTCAAATTCTAACAGGATTTCCAGCACTGGAAAACACATTTGTGGCTTGGTACAGTAAACCAGCTTCAGAAAGTACGAGCTCAAGCTGGTCTGTGATTGATGTGGAGTTGCCAAGACTAATTTATAAATGCTGAGCCTTTATACATTCATCTGAATGATAAAAAAGGAATTAAGGTATTGACATACAGAGAGAAAAACAAAGCAGTTTCATCCAGATTTTAAGAAAACCTGAGGCTACTGGCCTTGCAGCACTACCCTGAACACAGTGAGAGATCACTTCAACAGTTTAACCATCTGGAGAAAAACCAAACTCATAAAAGTGGAGGACAAAGGAAACAGAGTGACAGAAGACCAGAATCATAACAGATTAAAAATGATGTGTGTATATATAACTAGCAACTGACATCTGTATGTGAGGTCTAAGCTTTAAGATTCATTTGCTTCTGCAAAAAAGAAAGCAGATTTGCAGTGCATTAGTTTTATACCTGACTTGTCTTGACAGACAGATTTGGAAGCTGCACAGTTGCCAGTGAAAGACTCATTCACAAAGAGCACGTGCCACCTACAGATAAAACACTCCGAGCAGAGATGCTGCCATAGATTACAGTGCTCCTGGGCTTTCACCTGGATAGAAAGAAATCACAGATCACTGACTGGCTCAGGTTGGAAGGGACCACAGTGGGTCATCTGGTCCCACCTCCCTGCTCCAGCAGGGTCATCCCACAGCACATGGCACGGTTTTGGAATAACTCCAGTGAGGGAGACTCCACAGCCTCTCTGGGAAAACTGTCATTGCATATTCTCAATACGAACATTTATGTTCTGCATCAGCTCTCACAGATCTACCATCATATGTCTTCTCTGATGGCTGATTTTCCACTTGCTATTTTAAAAAAATCATATGCAGAAAGCTCTGTGTTCAACAGCTTTGGATTTGGCTGCTAATGACACGTTTTCTGTCAATACAGACAATATTGTCTCACAATATTTTCTCCATTCAGTCCACCCATGTCTACCTTTCAGATAATTGATTAGTCATAGCAGAAACATGTAGACAAGCTCGGTCAACAAGCAACTACACTCAAGCCCAAAATACTTGTACCAGGCACTACTCTAGAAATGAACTGCAGCATCATGGGAGAAAGACACTGATAAACAGAGGGTTGGATGAGGTGATTCCCAGGAACAGATTATTCTGTTCCATGAACAAATCAACAATTTCAAAGCCTACTCCTCTAAGGCATAGCAAACTCTGTGCTAAAGATGAAGCCTGCTTGAAGCTGCACCCCAGCAGTACGACTGAGGAGATAATGATATCTCACTGTTGCTGGTGGAGAAGAGAAGCACTGTGACAACAGACTGGCAGACCTGGCATTAGTAAACAACACAACTGCATCCCCCACGCAGGACCTTCATCCTGAGCCCGGGTCTGCAGGCACAGGGCTGACGGGCACTGTCAAGGCAAACCCAGCTCCCCACAGGCTTCCTTTGTGTGCCAGCAGAAGTGGATCCCAACATTGCTCTCTCGGATGTGTGAACACAGACAAGATTTTATGATGGGCTATTTTTAACATGTCATCCCCATAATCCAAAAATATTTGAGGCAAAATGAGAGGAATAGTAGAACTGAAATTGGACTAGGGCTTACATGTCACTGGCATCAACTCCGGGGGAAACTTCCCAGTGCCCTCATCAACAGCCGGACCACACTGAAAATCCAACCTCAGTCCCAGGTCCAGTTGGCCAAGACCTCACAGCACGGACAACGCTGGTTTACCCAGCACCAGGCACAGTGCAGGTGAGTTATCTGATAAAAACCTTCCTCTGCCCCAGCTCCTGCTCCTACAGCAGCAATTCAAAAGCTTTACATAAAAGATGACCCAACTTTGAACAAGCCCATTATTAACAATCTTAAACTGGAATAATTTTACTCCAGTCATGCCTTTCAGGATACAGATGGGGCCATTAAAACTTATTCGGATTCAAATGCACATGACCCTCAGATTTACAATTTCCACTCACGTCCCATAAATATTGAAAAACAATTGGACTAGCAAGGGGGGTTGATCTATTCTGAGTCAAATAAAATGTTGGTATAAAAGCCAAATACTTCACGGCATTTATCGCTCCTGGGACAAAATCCCTTATGTCACCCTCTGCTCTACAACAAATGACATACTGAGACATGAATTTTTTTGCCTCTCAGGTTGTTGCCAATGTTCCGACAGCTCTTTAATCTCTTCTGTGTGTACTCAGCACGGGGAGGATCCGGTGCTGCAGCAGGGTGCTACCTCCTGTCAGGCATCAATAAACGGTCCTGAGCTGCACACCATAAAAATCCTGCTCTGTCAACAACGTGCCAGAGGAGCTGCTGCTGCCGCCTTGATGATAAGGCTCTTTTTCCTTCGGTGGGCACATCTGGCTTTTCACTTATGCAGGAAATAGTTGTTTCCCCCATTAATGCAAATGCCCACCTCAGAACCACTGACTGGTCTTACCAACTTGTAAATGTGTTCCTTTTGTTACCTGGGAGCCGGTTCTCGTTATCAGCAATCCACAAAGGAGCTTCCCCTCCCCCCAAAGTGACATGAATGGAACAAAGCTCAGAGGGTTGTGTGTGACTATGAGGAATCAGAGCAGTGACACTGCATTTCTCCCCTTTCTGAACAAAAGGATGTTTTAAGCCAAGAACTCTGACAGCAACAAGCCTGCACATGCATCATACACTAGCTTGTTCTTAAGAAACACAACATTACTCAGCAAAATCAAGGCCTGTAATGAATTATTGATAACACATTATCTAGAAGCTTTATGACTACTAAACAATCCCCTCCATCTCCCTACATGCTTGAGAAAGCACAGAAAGAGAAAAATTGCCTATTAATTGAAAGACAACAGTTCAGGCACTACAAACATTAACATATTTATTGAGGGGGGTGAAAGAAAAAAAGAATATCTGAAGTATAAAAAACCAGCTCTGAAATCCAAACGGTGGCACTGGGAACCTGGGAGTGTCTGGATGTGCACAAGAACTCGTGTGGAACATCCCCATGTCCAGCACATGGACAGGGAGGCCCAGGGAACCCCAAGGGCTGCTCAAACCACAATCACAGCTTTGGCACAGAAGGGCATTTTTAACCACAAGTGATCAGTAGGGATTTTTTAACTTTCTTAAGCACAGAGGCCACAGAAGCACTCTAACACATCAAAATGAGGATAGAAGATAATATGCATAAATGCACTTCAAATGCATGGTAAAGTGCAGAGATTACCTATATTTTAAGGCAAGATAATAATGAATAGGTGACACAGGCATATTTTGGAGCTCAACAAAAATTAGGAGGAATGAAAGATCACAGGAATGTTCTCACCAATTCATCCAGACCTGAACACCTTGGCAAAAGTACTCACTTGTCCATGAGCACCCAGACCAAGAAGCTTCCCTCAAATCACCCCCACCCAGCCACACTCACACCACAATTACAGCTGCCCTGGCACCTGATCTGAATTTCTCAGGGCATATCCAAGGAAGGGATTTAGTAACCTGAGAATGAACTCACAGTGAATTTAGAAACACCTTTCTGAAGTTACTACAAAGAAGGTTCCTTTGACTGAAATCTGACCCTAAACAAAACCAGGATACACTGACTTCTCCCAGCTCCCCACCTCTGTCCGCGTTACCCCCACAAAGCCACTCAGCAAAGCACGACCAACTGATCCCGGGTTTAGCTTCACCAGTAACACTCTTGGATACCTCTGGAAGGCACAAAACATGTCCACCGACCTCAAGAGGCACAGTAAGTCTGGCAGCTACTGAGAAATCTGCTGAGCCAACTCCCTTGCTGGCCTTTTTGTTACAAATCTGCAAATTCAAACAGTGGCACAAAGCAGTCATGAAAACAACTGGCACTGCATCCAAGATTTCTGCAGGAGGAATCCCACCTGAGTCAAATCATTTACAGAACAAGAGCCAATCCAATCCAAGGAGTTGAATATGAAGTGTGCTGGGAAAGTGCTGCAAAGTTGGCAAGGGAAATCAAAGATCCACACGTCCCAACACCTTTCATGAGACAGCAGCCAGTGGAGAACACTTCAGAAAGGATTTAGGCACAAAATATAATTTCTTTTGATTTTCCAGTAATGTGCAGCTTTGAGACTTGATAAGCCAACAGGAGATACCCATTTAGTGAAGAAAATTGGGTCTTTTTTCATTTTGTTTCATCCCGTATGAGCCAACCAGCAAACTATGGACAAACGTCCATGTGAAACACCGGGCACAAACTCTGCCCAGGAATTGCCCCGATCAGCCTGAGTTCCCCTTCCTGGACTCATCAGGTTCAAGAGCCAAAGTGTTCAAAAATCAGGGTGAAACAAAAGCAGACAGACAGGATGGGAGAGCTCTGCCTGACCAAACCTGCCCAGTGCTCAGGCAGAGTGTGTGGCCTGTTTGCTCTGCAGCAAAATGATAAAAGCCACAGACTTCGATGCCTAATAAAAGCCAGACCAACCTATTCCAAATACTGTCCTGCACGTTGGTTTAAAGCCAATATTGGTTAAACAGTTACAAACAACCTCCTGTTAATTATATAGTTTAAGATATACACTCATGCCTTAACAAGTTTTCCACTCCAGCCTCCTCCCCAGATGTAAGCAGGAGCAGGGCCGTTGGATCAGCCAACAGCACACTCTGGTCACTGTTTGCAGACAAGTTCTGGTGCTGACTCTCTCTCTCTGAAGCAATTAGCAGCTACAACCCAGCCTTCAGGAGCTCAGACAGCCCCACACCAGAGCCCATCCCATGCTGGCCATGGCACCTGCACTCAAAGCAATGCCAGGGACTTGGAACAGCCCCTTGGCAGGAGCAGCAGAGCAGGAAACCCCCAGAGAGCCCAGTCTCCAAATGGTATCCTTCACCTTCCACGTGCTCTGAGCAGTTCTGAAGCTCCCACATGCTCACCTGCCTCATTACCTCCTTCTCCACGCTCCTCAAGACGTTCTCAAAGTACTGGGTTTGGGGGCCTCTCCCATATTCACAGGCTTTTTCCGTGCTCCCATCAGCAACTGAGTCCTGGTGGAAGCAGTGTCACTAATGGGACACAAGATCTCCAGGGCAGAGCTGCCTCGCAGCGTCCAACTGAGCCGACACAAGCAGAGCATGGAGCAGGCCACGGTTTATAAGGGTTTTAAAGCATTAAGAAAAACCCAGACTAGCCCTGGGCAGGAGGTGGGCAGGGAAGCAGGAGTCATCCTGCCCCAAGAACTCGTGGGAAGGCTCCACCTGTCTCGAGGTGTAATGATGCTCCCAGTTCCAGTCCAGCTTCCCATGGTTATTAGACAGGATGTGACAGACACGAGAGCACAATCATTCCTGGAGCCAAGCTGAATAGAGAAGATGGCAAGAGCTTTAACTTCTAAGTAACCATTTCCTGCATTTTCAAAGGGTACAAATCTGGAATTAAAGCTGTTATATTTAAAAAAAAAATAAATAAAATAACCCATTGGAACTGAAACAAGAATTTTGGAGACAATCTAAAAAATATACTAAGCAGCTCCTTACAGAGCCAAGCTTGTGCAAACACCACCTTAGCCAGTCATAAATCTACAGTGCAAAAAAACTGGATTCCAAATTAACTACTTTCTACATTGCATGCAACAGTCCATATCAACAAAAACAACACTCTGTGTGATCGTTACTTTACACATCACAAATAATCTCTGAAGATACTACACATACTGGTTAGGAAACAATACTAACAGACATTCCCAGTATTCAAGACCAAGTATGAGAGAAAACACTCAATATTGTTTGTAAGAGGTGTCAGTACCAGGGCCTGAGTTACACATGTGCTTCAATAAAGTGTCTTTGGAAGAGGAAAATGTATATTTCATCTTAAACAAGGCTTCAACAAGGCTTCAGCCTCTCCATTGTGGTATCATCTCCTTAAATTTGCTCCTTGTGCATATGCACCAACATGACAGTGATGTCATTTGAGCAAATATTTCATGCAAAGAACTTGATTCAAACTGAGATCTGCACACCAGTTTCTTGCACGTGAGTAACAACAGCACACAAGAAAAGCCTCTCCCCATCCAAAACCAACCCTCTGTACTCTGAGCGCAGAGCAAAGGCTCCGATGGAATCTGCAAGCACTGCAGAAGCAAAAGGAAGCGCAATTCCAATATGTTTAACAACTGAATTAGCATAATGCTCACCAGGCAGAAACAGCCTCCCTGACCTTCTTGAAATGCTGACCTCTAACTATTGATGAGCGTTTCCGATGTGCTCTGAGACTCGACCCTATTGAGGAAGAAGTCAAGGAAACATCCCCTGCCCTGTCAAGTTTCAGGAGAGCAGGTCACACACGTGGAAACCTCTCTGGCAGCCACACAGTGGTGCAGCAACAGCAAGCATCTCTTTCCTACGAGTTAAAATGTACTCAGGAGAGTAACAAAGACCTGAAGTCCTACTGGAAATTGCTGTAATCAGATCAATTCATTTAATCTCTCCTTTGCAGGCAGCAACCACAGAGCTGCAGTGATTTCATTATTTTTTTCAATATTCATTCTGCGAAGAACGTAAACTGAACATTATAATGACTTGTAAGAATTATGATACATAAATTCAAACATGCTTTAGAAATGCTTAATATTACTTGGATAAATCGATATATCTATTATGGAATCACAGATTGGTTTGGGATGGAAGGGACCTTAAATCTCATCCAGTTCAACTCCCCAGCCATGGGCAGGGACACCTTCCACTAGACCAGGTTGCTCCAAGCCCTGTCCAACCTGGCCCTGGACACTTCCAGAGATGAGGCAGCCACAGCTTCTCTCGGACATAACTGTTACTGCAGGCTCGAACATGCAAAACGCCCAGCCTGCATCATTTGTACAAGTGTACAGCAAAAATAGGTGATATTTAGACAACTCTGCAACCATCATGTAGCTAAAAACATTCTAAGGGCAGACTACGCTAATATTTGACATTTAATAGTGCCAATACAGTAAGACAGTGTTTGACAACAATAATAAAAGGGACATTTCTGCAAGGTCCCTCAGTAAAGGAGCAAGCCAGACGAGCTGCTCAGCTCAAGCAGAAAGGCCCGTTGTAAAAGGCATCTGTGCTCGTTTGGTTCAGTGAAGAATTCCCACTGTTCTCATGAAATATCAAACAATTCCAGTGGCCAGAAATTCCAACTCTGTTTAAAACACATCCCGACTTTGCCGGGCTGAGCGCTTTCGTTACGGATGAGGCAGTTTTGTCCACTGAAAGCCTTGTATGGTTGAACATCCTCGCAGCAGATAAACATCCCTCTTAAATGTTGGCACAATTCCCTCCCTGGAGGAGTCGTCGGTACTACGGCTTCACTGAGACAGCAGCCAGGCCTAACACAGACTGAAAGCTGAGCTCATTAAAAGAGCAGAATAAAGACAAAAATTCTATTCCTGTTTGTGTCTTTCAAAGTCTCATCAATTCTGTAAAATAAAGATCAGCCTCGTTTTAGGACAGCAGGAATAACCAGTTTTAGAACTTAACGCTTAGTAACATCACTTGTTGAAAGGCACAGAAAGCTCATATTTAACCAATACTGAGACTACAAAAAACAGTTACTATGAAAATATAAACAGAAGAGGCTGATTTGTATGGCAACAATGTTGTTTGCATCAGTAAAAGCAAACACAAAGCCTCCTATTTTCACGCACTTCACTAGAACACTGGCAGCTTTTTACCCTTAGAAACTACAAAGGGTAAAACTGTTTGTAGCTACCAGAATTAAAAAAAAAAAAACAATGAAATAAAAAGCATTCACACGTTCACTTCTTCACCTCTTCCCAGTGCACCAAACCCCTGTAGTTTAGATTTGAACAACACCACGCAGTTAACTCCTTTTTCTTCTGTTTTTGCCATCCATCTTCTCTGCACATCCGAGTGCTGCTCCTGCAGCAAAGCTGGAGTCCCCATTCCTGGGCTGGCGCTTCCCAACGCGCCGGAGCTCCGCCGGCCGCGCCGTAACTGGGTCAAGCCCAGAGTTGGAGTTAACAGCCCACTCGGCTCATGGTGATTCCCAGCCCCCAGCCAAATGAAAGGGCTGTTTTGACCTGGAAACAAGGCTCAGACCTCCTCCCACCCCACATTAGAGATCACACTAATTCTGTGCAATAAGACAAGACTTACAAAGCCCGAGCCATGCCCACACTGCGGCATCGCCCTTTGGAGGAACACACTTCTTCCCTCCAAGTGAACGCTGTGGAGACACCAAACCTCCAGCAATTGGATTGTTATCTTTTCCTGCTCATTACAGCAGGCTAATGACCATCCTGACTCGTAATTACTACAAGAGTAAGAAGCTTTCAGTTCTCACACTGCTGCAAGACCAGCACTATCTCCTTTCAGGCAAGCGGCAGCTTTACTCTAGCCCAAAACTGGAAGTTTTGGCACTTAATTCTGATAAGAACTTGTAATGAACAGCCCTGTAAGTGGCTTTAGAGGAGCCCAGATCCCCCCAACCCCCAGCGTTTAAGTGTGTGCTCATAGGAGGTGACTCAACCACAAACAAGCAATGTTTGGGATAATAACCCTCTGTGTCCTGGACTGCTCAAATTGCATCACTGCAATCACACAACCCTCAGAAAAAATTCATTTCCTCTCCTCAAGTGTGTTTTGTAGAGACGAAGAGCATAAACAGAAAATTCAACTCTCATTGTTTCAACGTAATTGTAAGGCATTCAGGAACTGTGAAAATATGTATTAATGATCTATTTATATAGATGCACTGGAAAATACCCCCAAACTACCTGAAAGCTTCCTTGTCTGCAGAAGTTCCAGCATTACATATTCCCAGGGCAAACCAAAGACAGGGAGAAGCAAGAAAATAAGCCTCCTTGATTTGAGAAAATCTAAAGATTAAGTATGCTTCCATCAACAGTTTAATTTTAAGAGTCTGGATTATTTAAGCCTAGGCCTAAGGAAAATTATCACCCCGTAGACTTAAATATCCCTTTGTGATCAGACATTCAGGTCATACCAGTCAGGAGACAAACAAGGGAAGCATTAGTAATATTTTTTAACCAAAAGGTGCAAAAAGATAGAACAGTCACCACACTACATTTAATGTGTTTTGATAACATTTAATATCTAGGTTTTTCTTTTCCTGCCAGTTAACAGAAGCCAAGACATGGAAAGTCCTCTTCACCCACTGAAGCCCACTTGAGGCAAACAGTAATTGACTTGCTCTGGTTTTCATTTGTTGCTCGTTATTTTCTTAATTATTCCTAGAACACAGCTTGAAAAAGAAAGGCCTGAGAGTTCAGAAAGAAGTTCATGTATGTCCTTCAAGGTCACTGAGAGGCAATGAAGGACGAGAGCAGTCAGGTTCCTCCACCTCTTCCAATCTAGCAAGTGGAGCATCTCCTCGGAATCAGAGCCTAACAGTCCCATCTCACTGGCAGCACATCCACAGCCAATTCCTGAACGTGGCTAGGAACAGTCTGTATATTCAGCTGTGTGGGGCAGGTGCATCTAGAGCATGTCAAGCATAATGTCTTCCAGTTAAGCTGTTAAAACTACCAGGCCTGTGGTCACTCAGAGGGCCGTGATTAGGATTCAAGACTACTCTGCTGCACAGGGAATTCCACAGCTCTCCCAACACTATTATTCCAGTCCCTTTGGCTGCAAGCTCAAGGCAAACACGCAGTGGTTTACACTGCAAAGGCTACTGCCACAACCAGGGACTCTTCATTTAAACAGATTTCTGAAGCAAAAGCAGAAAGTCTGTGGCTTTTGCCTTATGATGTCTTCGGGCGATCCCTACATACAAACCAAAAACACACCTAAAATATTGCAACATTCCCAGGTTCCAGTCACCCCTGTGCATCAGACACAAACCAGTGATACAGACTGGGCTCACAGCATCACCACAAGCCTCATGCCTGGGCTTGCAGGATTAAGCATTTCAGTCTCGCTTTTCCAAGCAGCTCACGGCTCACAGCAGGATCTCCTGCTCCGTGAATGGCTCTGGAAAGGATTCACTGAAATGGTCCTTTCCTCCCAAATGCTGCTACTTGAGAATTGAACAAGGAGCCCCAAAAGCTGCACCCACCTTGGTCTTTCTGCTCATTTATGTTAATAATTTCTTTCCTAAGACACTGCACACCTCCCTACAACCAACAGCATCATGTACATTCACCCAGCTAGGAAAGGGAATTACTTCCAACCTCATGTAGGAAAATATCCTATAAGAAACAGCTTGAAAATAAGAAAAGAACAGTGACATTAGACATAACTTGATGCAGACATTCCAAATCTGCATTTAGACACACCCTTTTACTAGTCAAATTTTTCACTGACTACCCAGCACACTGGATAGTGAGCAATGCCGAGTTATCAGCATCTGTGGAATATCAATTTGAGAAAACATGCCAAGTCTTAGAGAAATACCTTGATCCATGAGACATCTCGATAAGAAAGCAGTGCAGGTTTTGAACACATGAGCAGGCAAAGGTATGGGAGAGAGTCAAAACAGTACCGTGTCCCTAACTGACACACTCGGAGTAATCCTCTCCAACGTGATCCCCAGCCCTGTGCCCCTGATCTGCACAGCACTCCCCAAAAGGACCACTACACTGAATTTTCAAGACTATGGGAAGTTTTCTGACCTCTGTTTACAAACTCAGTGACAGAAAAATCACTAGGAGCTTTATCAGTTTCATTCTGATGATACTTGGAAAACCTACCAGAAAGGAGGAAGCTCCATGACCAACAATCAAACACAGACTAATCCCAAGAAGGGACCAGGCAATGAACAGCAACACATTCCTCACCAAGGAGAGAGCTCCTTTTGCACTCTGCAGTAACCAAGCACGTGTGAAAGAGAAGGGAGGTGACAGGACTGGTTTCAAAATTATCTAGTAGCCAGAGAAACAGAACTGCTGAATGGAGCAGAGTCCAGGACAACACCCAAGCAAAATCACAGAGCTGTGCAAAGAATCCCAGGTGTAGGAATACCAGAGCTCTCCGTCCACCTTCCACCTGGGACCTGCTGGTCAGGACTTGCTTCTTTTACGTGTGGTCTGAACGTCACCTCGAGCCCACTGGGCAGGAAGGACCGGTAAACCCCTCAAACACAAAGTCAGGAATTCCTTCTTTCAATAAAACCTATTTCCAAGTCGTAACTGGCTTTTTTTTTTTCCTTTTGGGAGAAATGAGGCATTCAGGAACCATATTGCCACTGTTGGGGGAGTCTGCACACACAAGGGCTCAATCAGCCTCCAAGGTGACAGAGCTGCACGTGGCTGAAAACAGAATTTAAAAAGCCCAAAAAACAAACTGCAGCTACACAAAGCCCCAGCACGGCAGAGGGAAAAACTGCTTCGTCATCAGACACGGAAATTTTCCGAATCCATGGGTATCTCATCAGTCCAGATCCAGGTGAGGAGGAGCACAGATGGGTACTCTGCCCTTTCTCCTGCCACAAGACCAGCAGCTCCAGAACTGCAGCGTGAGCACAACCCTGGGGCTGGGGCCGTGCATGTCCTTTACTGCCACATATAAAATGAGACAGCAAAAAATGACAAACGAGCGTCTTTGAATTGGACACAGTCCTAGAATTTGCCTTCTTTTAGGGACTTTTCATACTGTGACACTCCAGAGCCACTCTATTCTAAGTCTTCTATATATTGGAAAGAAAACATTTACATTGGAATTAGCTCAGGGCATCGTCTGAAACAGACTAAAGTTTACATATCTATTTTCAATAAACTAAACACCTATCAAAACGAAATTACACGCTACAACTTCTGGTTAAATAGGATTACTACCTCTTTAACTATTCTAAAGTATAAAGGCTTTATAGCTTTACTTGCTAATAAAAATCCTTGACATTTTTTACAGGAAAGGGCATAGCATGCAGTGAAGAAAAGCCTAACAAAAAACCCAAAAGAAGGGGGAAAAAAGTTTATAAATTCTTGAAAGATTTTTTTTTTTTTTTGAGAAAATCTTTACCTGGATTAAGCTGCCAGGCAACTTTATTAGCATTTCTGCCACACACTGTCTGCTTCCCTACCACACCCTGCCAACGTCACAGGGAAACAAAGAAAACTCCCGTTTTCATTTGGTTGTTAGAAAGATGCAAATCCTTCTGGTTTGCGGAGGAGAGACAAGGAAAAGAAAATACCAACAACCTTCAGTTCTGGCTAAAAGTACCTCAGAAGCAGCTGAACAACTTCCCAGTTACCCTGGAAACAGAGTTTACCTCTCAGCCGACCGGGAAAATTGCCTGCAATTACCACCCTGGAGTAAAGCACCAGTTTGGACAAAACACCAACTGCTGCAGCTCCTTTAACGCGATCCCGGTATTTTATCACGAGCAATATTTGATCTGGAATGCAATTCTACTGCCAAACTCCAGAGAATCAGATCTGTAGGTATAATCAAAGGTTACGATTTCTCCTAATGGCACAGAGGAGCTCCGCCATCTGCCAACTGTGATTTCCCTTAATCCCATTCCCCCCCCACAAATCAGAGTCACACGGATTACGCCACAGAAATAGAAGTCAAGTCAATACCTGAATCCACGGGATTAATCTCCCACCTCAAGACGGGAGAAAGGCAAGAACAGCAACAATGCTGCAGGCAGGCTCAGGAAGGCAAAGCTTTCCACCCGACTCCACGCAGCACCACACAGGAAATTCTGGGATTTCACAGATTAGCTTCTCCCATTCAGAATCCCGGCGCTGTTCCCTCCCAAATCCGAGAGCAGAACTCCGTGTAAATTCAGGGAATTCGGAACTGACCTCCACGTGATCTTTTGGATCAGTAATTCCACCCAGAAGCAGAACTCCACATCCCTCTGTGCACAGGTAAATCACTTGGATTTGGAGTTAGGAGGAAAAACGGACAAATGAGCTGAGTAACATGAGAACAACACAAATCTGTCCACCCTACATGCCCATGGCAGGGGGTGTGGAATGAGATGAGATTTAGGATCCTTTCCAGACCAAACCATGCTAGGATTCTACGATTCTATACATACAATGCCAACAATAAAAGCTATGCGCATCCCCAATTAAAAAGAACCAGTGTGATGACCTCAAACCGGCACTTAGAAGTAGTTTTAAAGAGCAGGTAACATATTTCCTGAAACCCAAGGCATAAAGGAGTCACATACCATTCTCGGGAATGCCTGAATCCCTCCTGTTCTGCCCAAGGAGCAGCCACACGGCTGTAAACCAGGGAGGGAGAAGGGGGGATAACATCTTTATTTGTCCATTTAAGACCTCCAAGCACATTATCATCCCTAATCCAGCGAGGAACAGATAATTGCAGCCCTCCTGGATTACAAAATAACGCTCTAAATCCCCAGAACCACCAGCGCATCATCCCCGCCAGCCACCAAAACCACCTACAACCCCATCCTCACCTCCAGCCACTGAATTAAAAGCACCGAAGGGGGAAGGCTTTTTACCTCTTTTTAGCACACAGGGACACGAGCCCTGGCTCTGACGCAGTGAGAAAGCAGCAGCGAGGGGTCCGACACCTGGGCGCGGGGCCATGCGGGAGCAGCGCGGGCACCCGCCGGCCCGGGAGCGCCCCGGGGGCCCGCCCCGCGCCGCCCGCCAGCCCCGGGCACACGGACGGTGGTCCCGCGTCGGCCCCAAGGGCGAGCGAGCACCGGCCGCCTTTGTCCTACCCCTCTCACCGCGGGCTCCCCACCGCCACTTACCCAGCCAAGCCACCGGCAGCTCCCGCAGGAAGAACCGGGCGCGGGGCTGCGCCGGCTCCGCCGCACCGGGGAAGTTGCGTGAAGTTGGGAGCGCAGCGGCCTTTCCCCCGCGGCGGCGGCGGCGGCGAGCGGCGGCCGGGCACGGCCGGGGGCGGAGCGAGGCGGGGCGGGGTCCGGCCCTCCGCGTTCCCCCGGGTGAGGGGCTGCGAGGCGGCGGGAGGCGGTGGAGGGAGGCGGGAATGTCCCGCCCCGGTGCCGGTCCGGCCCCTTCGCCCCGGCGGCCGCGGGGCCCCGCGGGAAGCGCCGCTGTTGCCATGGCGACCGCGCGGTCCGGGCGCGGGGCGGGGCCCCCCCCGCACAGCGCGGCCCGATTGGCCCCGCCCCGCTCCACCTGCTCCGTGCGGGGGACGCGGGTTCGAGTCCCGGTCCCGCGTCCTGAGGGCGAGCGGCTGGAGGAGGGAAGGTGGTGTAAAATGGGATGCGACAAGATTATTTTACTGTGTCCGGTTCTGGGCTCCTCACTACAAGAAACACTACTGGAGAGGGTCCAGCAGAGGCCACAAAAATGATGAAGGGTCTGGAGCATCTCCCTCACGAGGAGAGGCTGGGGGAGCTGGGCTTGATTACTCTGGAGGAGACTGAGAGGGGATCCCATCAATCTATACAAATATCTCCACGGGCTGTCAGAGAATGGTACCAGACCCTGTTCAGTGGTGCCAGCAACAGAACAAGAAAACGGCCACAAACTAAAACGCAACAAGAGGAAGAACTTCTTTCCATGGAGGGTGGCAGAGCCCTGGAACAGCTGCCCAAGGAGGATGTGGAGTCTCCTTCTCTGGAGATATTCCAAAACCACCTGGACAGGTTCCTGTGTCACCTGCTCCAGGTGACTCTGCCTTGGTAGGGGGTTGGATTGGATAATCTCCAGATACCCATCTGTTTCCAACCCATGTGTTTCCAGCCCTAACAATTCTGTGATTCTAATCAGTGAAATAGGCAGCAGCTGCATCTCTTAGTCAATGGCATCCTGGAACTAACAAGCTTTAAGTATGTAAATCAAAATGTGGATGTATGTCTGTGCATACATTGCTACTTTGGCAAAATACTCAAGGTCCATATATCCTATAGTTGGACTATGTTCGTTATAATACAAAATTCACACCTCCAGGTCAAAAAGACCTTGCCCAAGTGAAGACCCTTTCCCTGATCATACATAGAATTTAACTGGGGTTTCATAACTTGTATGGAAATTACTGACCAATCCTAATAGAGGGCCTGTACTTGGAAAGTTACTGAATTTCTGTGTATAAATAACAGCAGGGAGAGTCCAGTGGGGTGTGCTGGATTTGTGGAATACCATCGAGCACACAGGCTGCACAACTCTGAAATAAATAATCAGTGTCTCTCTCAAGTGTGTCATTGTTGGCTTGTTGCACACAGGGTAACAAATCTGGTTTTGTGGACAATAATCCCCTCAGCCCACCACTGTTCTTCTGTCACCCCTCAGGGCAGCACAGCCATTGTAGCCTGGGAGCTGTAGGAGCCCAGTGCAGAGAGCATAACTCCTCAGACCACGGAGAACCTCCTCAGACAGGGAACATTTGCTACTCAGACCAGTGAACAATTGCGACTCAGATCAGGGAATGTTTCTTAGAACAGGAAACGTTTCTCCTCAGCCAGTCCCCCCCTGAAAACGGCACCCAAGCCACTGGATCTGCCCGCGGGCACCTCCTCTGTGCCATGGCTGTGGCAATTCAAACGCTCCAAATGCTGCTTTTTGTCGTTACCAAAGGTGTGGTTCCCTGACAGAGGAGTCCAAGGTCGTCTCCGAGGGCGGTGAGGCCGTGACTCATGTCAGGAGGCAGGAGAGCCCGGCTGACGGTGAGCATGGCGGCGGCGGGTTGGGATCATGCCATGGCACAGGGAGAAGCAGCTCCATGACCTCATCCCAGCTCTTGGCAGGACCTGGAAAGATCAGGCAGCAGGTTCTACATCCCTGCCCTCCATGGGGAACTCCCCCATCAGCCCAAATCTCCCGTCAGTTGTGGGCACTGGGGTCCTGAGCCGATGAAGCTGATGGATCTCTCTGTGCCCCATTCCAAGAGAGCCGTACGGGTGCATGGGACCTGCCTCTGAGCAGGTGCATGGATGGGAGCCAGCGGAAAGGTTTCAGCAGCAAAAGCACCCAGTCCTACAACAGCTTCAGAAATACAGAGCTCGCCTCATCTCCTCTGTCCCCTCCCTTGTTGTATACACCCACATCCCATTTAAATTAAGATCCCTTTCCCACAGACCCCCCTTGCTCCAAAATCAGGATAATATAGGTGTTTTCCCCACCTTAACAATCCTTTTATCTTCACCACACAAAAGGATCCCAATTCCATGACTCATTTGCCTTTCTCTTTTCTAGAAGCCAAGCCATAACCCAACCCACCATGCACCTTTCCCCCTCGGCACCCTCCCTGCAGCTCAGGCTGTGGCTGGCAGTTGGCACCTCCTTTACGGATGAGAGCGATCCGTGGCTCGGATCAGTGCTTCTGCAAAGAGGGTGTTACTGCCTCTTACACCTCTTTGAAGTGGTTCTTGTTCCACCCATGGCTGGGAACCCCTGCTCCAGCAAACAGGGCTTTCAGCAAGTATTGGAGAGCAATGAAACCATCTGATCAGTTATTCAGGAGCCACTTAATGGCAAACAAAAACACCTACACGCAGCAACAGAGGCAAAGAACTGGCCAAGCCAGGCTCCAGAGGCTCCACAGCCCCTAGGAAGCTCCATTCAAATGGAGACTTCAAGAAGAGCAGCCGTGTTCCCAAGAAGCCGCTGCCTCATTTCCCACTGTCTGAGGAGGAGCCTCTGCTGTGCCTTTGCAAATGCCTGGGGAGATGAGACCTGGGAGCTTCCAAGTGGCCACAGAAACTGTGGATGGTTCAAGCCCTGGCAGGCCTGGGGCAGGAGCTGCTCCGGCGGGATGGCAGGGCTCAGGGGCAGAGGCAGCAGCTCCAAGCAGGCCTGGGCTCCACCAGCCTCCAGTTCAGAGCCAGAGGGGCCGTATCCTCACCCTCACCCAGCTCTTATTGACCCGGGGACATCCCAAACACGCGGGAAAGGGGCCAGCACAGAGCGGGAACCGTGGGACCTGCAGTGCTGCAATGACAGGAACCCCCCTGGCTGTCACAATCATCCCTTGTACCCAAGCTCCAGAACAGGGCAGAACTGCCACCCCACTGCCATCCACCACTTTGGCTCTTTTAGAATCATGGAATTATGGGTTGGAAAAGCCCTCTAAGACCATCAAATCCAACTGTTCCCCCAGCACTACCAAGGCCACCACTAACCCATGTCCCCAGGTGCCACATCAACACGTCTGTTAAATCCCTCCAGGGATGGTGACTCCATCACTGCCTTGGGCAGCCCATTATTCCATGGCTGGACAACCATCTTGGGGAAGCAATTTTCCCTAATATCCAATCTAAACCTCCCCTGGCACAGTTTGAGACTGTTCCCTCTTATCCTGTCCCTTGTCCCTGGGAGCAGAGTCCGACCCCCACCTGGCTCCACCCTCCTGTCAGCAAGTTGAAGAGAGCAAGAAGGTCCCCCCTGAGCCTCCTTTTCTCCAGGCTGAGCCCCCACAGCTCCCTCAGCTGCTCCTGGTGCTCCAGACCCTACCCCACATATGCAAATTAGGGCTGTAATTGCACTCTGCAGTGTGGATGGCAATAGTGAACTGACACTGCCAGACCCACCTCACAGACATTTGAGCTTTGACCCTTCGATTTATGACTCCACCAGAGCCGCTGGTGTGATGATATGCAGCAATACACACTTGGAAAAAATGACAGGCCCCTTATCTATGAGAAGTTTTCAAACAAAAGGCTCCACTTCTCAGATGAGTAATGCCCCTGTTTCTCCTCTCCACCATACAATTAACTCTCGGGCGGGGATCTCTTCAGAACCAAGCTAAGAATTGCATAAAACATAAAACAGTGAATGACAGTGAACATTCCGTGCACCAGCAGGGCTGCTCCATGATCCGGTTCCTCTTGCACAGTCTGTCAGTGCCCTGCAGTGGAGAAATGGGTTAATTGCATATGGCACATGGAGCCACTGCCAAACATCCGTCACACACCTGCAAACCTGAGGGCAGGTGCAAACACGGGTGGGGACGTCACAGGCAAACCCCACAACCCCTGCTCTGCTGCCATGGGGGTGAACAGCTGTTCCTGTCCCACCTCTGCCCGACCACAGTGGCTGCAATGACAGGATTCCCTCCTTTGTTCCAGCCACAAACCATCTCTTCCTGCTGAGCCAGTTGCTCCTGTTATTGAAGAGGTGGAGGTGTATTCAAAAACACTCTGTTTGGATCAGGGGAACTGCTCTTCCCAGGCCTACGTGGGGTTGAAATGCTCTGGCTCTCAGTAGGAAGCACCTCAGTGTCCTGCCTTGCAATGCTGCACCAGAGAACTGCTCCCACCAGAGCCAAAACTATCCATGACAACTCAGGATAAGCCACAGGAGGAACCAGCCAGGAGCTCTCCACACTCTTCAGGCACTGAGCACTGTAGGAAGGTGCTTCATGCCCACTATAGATAATCCACAAAAAGGAAAGCAGGAAATCCTCCCACTCCCCATCACCACCACGGCAGCAGACCTTAAAAGCTTCTTTCCCACCTCTTCCTCTTCATCCACCATGGAAATCAGTGCAGAGCTACAGAGAGCATCCTGGCTCAGAGCACAGGGAGGGTACAGCCCTGGCACTGCCTTCCCAATAAAACCTCACTGGCCACAGGGCTCCCATTGCTGACTCTCCCACCCCCAAGTTTAACTCAGGAGCAGGACTGGGAGAAGGAACACAGGAGAGAGCGTCCTGGTTTAAAGGGAAGAGTCTGTAAAACACACAATCCAATGTCTTGGAGCATCTGTTGTGCCCTTGTGAAGGCTGAGCTCTGCTAGGCCCTAGAAGGAGCATCATTGCTCCGACAGAGCCTGTAGGATTATTCCACAGTGTCCACAAAATACTTCTTCCTCTAGACAGGAGAAATTTGGGAAGGCAGAGCCTGTCAAACGTCAGCTGCTGAAAGCAGCCAGAGCCAAGAAATCCTTGACAAAAAAACAAGGATAATTGAGCATCAAATTTGTATGTATAATGTTCTCCAGTAGGAAGGGGTTGTTAGATTGCACTGTCGCAGAGGTTTTATTGCATCAGAGATAAAAACCAGTGGGTGTGGGATTTTGGCCAATTATACAGTCTCTGGTGGTTTTGCCTGTGCTGGTTTGGGTGAGGACACGGCCCCATCCCGGTCCCAGCACTATCAGGGACACGGTCAGGCGTGGGGGCCTGTGGGGAGAACAAAGGGATGCAGATTCCCTGGGAGTCTGCTTTTGTTTTCCCAAGCAGAAGAGTGACTCAGATTTCAGCGCACTCCTGTAACTCCGCCAACAACAACACGTCCTTAGTCACAGTGATAAAGCCGAGGATCCGTGTTCCATTTGCTGAACTAAAAAAAGCTCAAACTCATCCACCCAAGGGCCAGGTCAGTCACTAAAGCAGAGACCGTGCCCTGAACCCTGAGCCCCACGCAGTGACAGCAGCATCTTCCGAGGAACAGCCTTGCTGAACTTCTGGAATCTGCTCAGCAAATCCATGGAACCAGCACGGATGATCTCAGTGCATGAACTATCACATCTAAGAGCTCTCTGATAACTTCAGAGTGCTCACATGTCATTCCAGCACAGCTGCTAAAGGCCTTGCAGAAATGTTTTCTCTTCCCGAGAAACGTTCCAGGAAAAAGCACGCTACTTCCTTGTGCTTAAGGACTGGCTTAACACATCCCAGCTCTGTTGTCTCTTGGATCTGAGCTTGTTTTTCATGGCTGTGAGGTACACCAAAAGCTCATTGAAAATGCTGGAGCACAGAGTGCTCCACCTCAGGCACAGCACTCAAATTGAGCAAAAGGAGAACTTAAGCTGATAAAGAGGAGGTTTAGATTTGATTTCAGGAAGAAATTCTTCCCTGTGAGGTGAGGCCCTGGCATAGGTTGTCCAGAGAAGCTGTGGCTGCCCCATCCCTGGAAGCGTCCAAGGCCAGGCTGGAAGGGGCTTGGAGCAACCTGGGCTAGTGGAAGGTGTCCCTGCCCATGGCAGGGCATAGAGATGAGCTTTACAGTCCCTTCCTTAAAGCCCAAACCACTCTGATACCACGAGACTCCCAAGCCCAAACCACTCTGATACCATGAGACTCCCAAGCCCAGGCTGGCAAAGCCCATTCCAGTTGTACAGTCCTCCAGCTCCCAATGCTGCTGGGCTGGGTAGGGACCCAAGGCTGTGGCAGGGTCAGGTAGTGGTGTCTGTGCAAACTGGGACTCTCTTCAGGATCAACCCAGGTATTGGTACCCCCAGCTACAGGTTGACCTTTGTATTTTTGGTTTTATTTTCCTTTGGAAAAGGCCTCTCTGAAATACTGGAACACCTTAAGAAGGCAGAGGTACGAGGGGTGTTGCCAGGACACCTGAGCAGATGTTCAGCCTCCAAGTCCTCAGTGTGTGCCAGGATTCAGCATGTCCATTCATGCATGTTAACAACAGGCTATAAATACTCCGAGTCCTCCCCAGCTGCCGGCGCCCGAGCCTGGCAGGAGGGTGTGTGAGGACGAGCACTCACAGCTGGGGTCATCAGCGCAGCTCCCAGTGCCCCCCATCCCACCCAGCCACCGCTGGGCTGCCCTGGCACATGTCACAGTGAACTGGTTCATCCACGACGGTCGCGTGGGCAACCGAAGGCTCCGGCTCACAGTGGAGAGGATCAAAATTGTCTATGGAAAGTCTTGGGGCTGCCACCACCCCTTGGAGGAGCTCCCATCCTCTGACTCCGTTGATGGTGGACATCTCCTGAAGAGCCCTCGTTTGCAAGGGATTGGAATTGTTTTCCTTCCTGCACCGCACAAAGAGCTGCAGCCTCTCCAGAGCTGCTCCGGCTGCTGTCTCCTCTGCTGCATGGAGGTGGCAACTCCAGTGGAAATTTCCGTGCACTTCAAAGCACTACCTCAGGATATCTGCTTTTGTGAGAAAGTATCCCCAGTTAAAAATTAATGAAATTCACTTTTAGGATCATTTACTTTCCTCCATCTGAACAGCAGGATTTTTGCCAGCCTCTCCCCACAGGGAATGCAGAGCATTCCTGCTTTGGCACCTTGGGGACCTGGCCTCTGGTGATTAGATTGCCAGTTAATATCAGTGATTAACACGTTCACAATGGATGGCTGAATCCCACTCTGACATTTTGCAAATGCTGCATGTTTGGGGAGTGTCTTCATCAGCTTTTGAAGTTCTGAGCTGTGAGCTCCCTGCAAACCCTCAGCCTGCACTGGAAACTGGGGCTGGGCCATTAGAGCAAACATGCCCCAAGAAGCAAACATATTAAGGATTAATTAAATACCAGGCTTTATTTAACTAAGCCTCTTCTCATAAGTATGTAGAGGCAGGAATCTGGAATGAGCATCCATTTTTAGAAATGCAGTTAAACTTGGTGCTGTTTAAACCTGACATTGGGGTGCTGTACATCCCTCCTGACTCCCCAGTGCAGGAACAGACAGCACAGCGCTGATGAAAGGTGGCTGAGGGCATTCCCAGGGTTAAGAATGTTCCCTGTTCCCACATATGACACCCACCCTGGGGAGAGCTGGAAGCCCTGCAAGCACCCAAAGACTTTCTGGAGTCCACAGGGGTGACAAGTGCCAGCCCTGAGCAGTGGCAGGGACCCGGGGATGGCTCATCCTCCTTCTCTCCTCTCATCATCATGTTTTTTAATGAAAAGCTTATCCCTCCTGTTGTCTGCTCCACAGGCTCCACAGACAGTCCTATCAGTGCCAGTTTAAAGGTCTGGAGATCGATCCAGGAAATACCAAGGCAAGTGAATGAGATCAGGTCCAAGGTCATTTTTAGGTCCTGTTCAGAGAGCACTTCCTTGCCTTCCACATCCCCCACTGGCAGTGGAGGATCACACACAGCTGTAAACCATCACCACTGTGTCCCAGCTCCAGGCTGTCCTTGTGCCAGGGCCCTCTGGGATTCTGGGACACAGTGGAGCTGTTCTTCACCTTCTGTAGAGCAGAGAGCTGGCTCTGGAATGGGCTCAGGATGTGTAGAGCTGCTTCAGGGTCTGAACTTGAGAAAGGGCAGTCACAGGAAAGGGCCACTCCCAGTGAGATCAGGGCAGTGGGGGATATGCTGGGATATGAAGGGATGTGGAGGGCTGTTTTTCCAGCATTGGTCATACCTCTGCAAACCCCCACCTTCCCCCTGCCCGTGACAGAGATGCTTGGGCACAACACACAGGACACGCCCTGTGGAATCCGGCATCACCCCCCCAGACAGAGACCTGGATCTCAGAACAAGGATAACAGCACTCAGCATCCCACTGCTCCCCCAAAACAAGCACCTCTGGGTGCAGCACAGACAACCCCCAGTGCTGGCAGAAGCAGCATTTTGGGTGCTCCCTTTTCGGGTATCCCTGTTCGCTCCCTTCCCAGGGACGTGCAGCCAGAAAGAACAACCAGGGTCTTACTGATTGGAAAATACATTAACCATAGAGAATAGAGCTTTAATTTTTCTTTCTGAACAACAATAAGGAACAGTTTACATAAAAAACCAAAAGCATGAATAAAATAATATAAAACAGATATTATACCACAGTGTGGAATTCAGATAATCTAAGAACATTAGCAGCACTTCTACAAAGAGATTAAAAGCCGTAAGTGCTCGTTAAGCTCAGATAGAGCAACTCCCAGAGACCAAAATGGCATCAAAACAGAGAAAAGCAGCAATTCAGTGTAGGGCAACAGAAAAGTCTAATGCCAGGACATCAGATACATTCAAATCCCTGCACTGAGGGGCAATTCCCTGTCCCAAAGAGCCTGGGATGGTGTGTGTCCCCCTGTGATGGCTGTGGCACCCACTCACCCTGCCCAGCTCTCCAGAACACTCTGTGCATGAGGGAAGTGACAATCGTGGGTCTGAGGTTGTTGGATTTTCAACAAGAGTTTTCATTAATTCTGTTTGGGAAAATAGATTCTCCTTCCCTGGCTCCTGGGAATTACTCTCCAAGGAGAAACTGAATTTCTGAGAATTTCAGTCAATCTTACATAGCCATGACAATAAAATCTTTATTCTCTCAGTATCCAGGATCAGGATTTTCAATTCTTTATCGTCCTTGGCAGCAAAGCCACACCCATTCCTAAAACTTCCATGTACTTCAGATCTTGTGCATAGTTTAAATTTTAGCATTGATTAAAAAAATAAATTGATTAAAATAAAAGGATAAGTGGTGCTTTTCCCCCTTATCAAAGAGTTGATGCAAAGTGCCCTTGCTCCTAGTCATGTCCTACTACTGATGGCTCTGGAGCCACCATGGAGAAGGGACCATCACCTGCAGCTCTGTCTGGGCTCTGCTCAGCCTCCATGTGCAAAATCCATTTATAAAAGGAAGTTATTCAACTACTGAACGGGAATTTAAGGTATCACTAATCTAAAATTAGACACATTAGAAGACTTCCATGGCTATTCCAACAGTGAACATCCCCTGGGAAGTTCAGAAGGAAGTCACACACCGAGCTATGTGAACAGCACCAGAACAGCCTCAATTGTGGCCCACACAGCCACCAGAGAACAGAAACATTGTGTCACTGGGGACCACGACAATTCAGGTGCCTTAATCACTGAAACAGGATTATTTGGGGCAGGTAACAAGGGTACTGACCGTCAGTGCGATCAGAGGAACATTTGATCTACTTCAGGGTGTCTGAGAAAACTTTTACAGGAATTTCTGACACAGAGTGTCAGAGTTCCAACCCTTCCACAGTGCTAGAAAGTTGTCACTCCATCTCTACATTGTGCTCTTTCTCTATCAATTTGTGCTCATACAATAGTAAAATGCTGAAGACGTGCCCAGAAGTGCTGGGTACTCGGGGAAAATCCTAAATGGAGTGAAAAATAAGACAGAGGTTTTGATGACATGAAAAGTATTTTGGTCCTACTGATCAAAGGCTCAGAGGCTCCCATTGGCTGAAGATCAGTGCCCATAGAAAGCAGTGATTTAAGATACTATAAGATATTTTTAATAGCAAACTTAGGTGATGAGAATCCCAAAACTAGTCCCATCCCTGTTCTGAAACCTGTTGGCCACAGTGGCTCCCAGGGGACCAGGCAGCTACTCAGGATAAACTGGGAAAGAGAGGGAAAGTAGGCAGGCAGGGTAAAATATATAACGAATAAATAAAGAACAAAGAATGGGAAGAATCTCATTCCATAAATTGTTCTTGGCCACAAGGCTTATGTCTCCAGGGTGGGATTTTGGGATGGGCTCAGCTTACCCATGGATGGGTTCCCAGCAGATCTGTGATCCCAACCTGCCACATCAAGAACATCCCTTCCCTTGGCCTGTTTTTCACTCATCAGTGACAATGGTTGACACCTGCAGTTCCACTGCTGGCTCCAGTTGCACTACAAGGTGCATTTGGATAAGCTAAGGGATGTTCACCATGTCAGGGGCTGGATGAGAGCAGGACAGGGAGGCAGCAAGAATTTGTCATGTAAAAAAACCCTCTCAGTCCTCATGAAAAATGTTCACAGCAAAGCAACTCAGAGACTCAACATAGCAAGATAAAAACTCCTAGAAAAATCACACATTTTAGGAACAAAGACAATTTCTAAAGGGTCTGCATGAGTTAACACCAAAAGAGATGGGTACCAGGAGCTCGTTGGAAGGTTGCATCAGCAGAAAGCTCAAACGCAGGCAGAGAATCCATTAGTCACTCCCTCAGGGGGACGTGGGGCCAGGCCACAAACATTCACTGGATTTAAACACACCGAGATTATCTGAGCAGAGCAGCTCGAGCATGAGATAAACCCCAAACCCCACAGCTCTGCAGATGCTCAGTGAGGTGTGATGGGAGCTGAACAGCTCAGCCTGTGGAGCACATCCTTCCTCAGGCTCAGCTCTGGAGCGACCCAGAAAGCATGGAACGGTTTGGGTTGGAAAGGATCTTACAGCCATCTCAATTCCAACCCCCTGACACCTTCCACTAGACCAGGTTGCTCCAAGCCCCGTCCAACCTGGCCCTGAACATTTCCAAGAATGGAGCACCCACAGCTTCTCTGGATAACCTGTGCCAGGGCCTCACCACCCTTACTGGGAAGAATTTCTTCCTAAAATCCAATTTAACCCTGCCCTCTGTCAGTTTAAGGCACAGCAGCTCCAGTCCCTGGTCCCACAGAACCAACAACAGGCTAAAGATAGTCCCCAGCTCACAGTGCCATTGCGGGGGGGGCTCAGCTGCACGGAGCTGCTGGGGTGAGACATTCCTCTCCCCCAAGGAGCCAGACAAGATTGCTGTATATGGACAAGCACTCCCTGGTGACAGGCTTCTCCTCCATGGCTGCACAGCTGGGAGAGATCCATGCTGGATTCCAAGGCCACGATTCCCACTGTCGGAACCCCAGCACAAGGCTTTATCTCAGGGTGGTCTAGCTTGGGGGCAGAGCCATGCAGGAAAGGCTGGGCCAGAGAGTGCCCACAAACAGCTGCACAACAAACCTTTTGCTTCCATTTTAAGAGTTTATAGCCATCAGAGCCCCAAACCTGGGGGTGCCTTGCTGTGGGTCTCCACAAGCACAAGAACCTGCCGTGGAGGGCCCAGCACAGCTGCCCCCACTGAGACTTGGGAAAGATGTCCAAACCAGAGCTGGGACCAGGCATGGACAGGGCCAGAGCACAGGGATTGTCACAGACTGATTCTGACCTCCTGGGAACACAAAGCTGGACCTCCATGTTCAGACTCAAGTGCTCACAGGAATTTAGTGAGCAAATGGTTTTCCTGATGTTTGTAGGGATTGGGGTGGAGCAGCACATGGGGCTCTGCCTGCAGCAGGGGCTGGTGAGGACTCAGTTCCAATGCTCTACATGGGCCAGGGACACTCCCTCCCTACCCAAACAGGGACGTCAGACACTTTTAGTCCTAAATTAAGTGACAGACTCCTCTTTGGACTATCCAATTTACCTACGACACACCAAACCCCAACTCTGCAACTGTTCTCACCCAGCAAATCCCCAGGCAAGGCACAAGACCCCACACAGCTCGAGCAGAGTAGCTCCTGCACACTCAGCACCAGAGCTTCTTTCCTCCTTTTTTTCTTCCTTTCCAGTTTTAAAGTCAGAACTAAGATGAAGCCAAGCTGAGGTCATGATGGTGGTTCTGCTCTGAGCTTCCTGTTGCCCCACCACAACAACTCTCCCAGCAACAGACTGGCACATCATGGAATAGGTGCTATAGAAACCACACAGTTCTTAGAAGCAAAAGATTTCTCACCCCCCCCCCCCTCAAAAAATAACCCACTTAATTCACATATTTTCTCTCTATACTGTATATATATTATATATAGACACGATTCTCTGGTAAACATGTACAAGATATCGTAAAGAACATTGAAAATGTCTATCTCCATTTGCACAACAGCACACATTCACACGCCAGCACACGAGGACACACAGTCAGGTACAATCAATAAATAAATACATTTTTTCCCCTCAGAAATTATTCAAAAAACACTGCTATTGAGCGGCCCAAAGACACTCTCAGTTAATACAGACAGCAAATATTGTGCAGAATTTCTTGGTTGTTTTTGTTTAAGAACCAAGGAAAGAAGCTTCAAAGATGTCAGAGACGTTGCTTGGTCAGACTGTGGTTCAGGAGACCTGTTGGTTCCTGTCCCTCAGGAAGAGGGGGGCAGAGCACTTCCCTTCCCCTCTGGACAGGTTACACAGGACAATTCTGTCCTAGAACCTCGAGGGAACAGGAGCAGTCTGGGATGGAGAGAGGGCAGGAGCTTTTTGCTCTGCTTGGTGGAAAGATGGAAGATTCACACAGATCTGAAGCTCTTTGTTTCCTGAGCTACTACAGACCAGCACCCTCTGGGGATTTACTGCAGGAAACTCCTGCAAGGAATTTCCTAGATCACTGTACACATCTGTTGGGATTATGAGGAGCAAAGGGCTGCCCATTGCTCTCCCCCTTGCCACAGCCTCTTCCCCCAAAGGTTCAGGATGTGCCACTCTCCCTGCCTTTTCCAGCTGTGACCTCCATGTCCCAGCATACAGAAAGTGCTCATTTTTCCACCCCATTTGCTCAAGCAGCAAACCACTTCACCACGCTCCACAGAACCTCCCTGAAGCAGCAGTTTTCTCTTGTGCAGATTGACATCTGTTTTCTGCAAGCAACATCTGACACATGCCACAAGCCAACACAAAACAGCACAGACACGGGAGAAGGGAAGGGCCCTTTCCCTTCCGTGGGCAGCACTCCAGCAGCAAGGCAGGAGCAGGGCCTTCCCTTGCAGAGGAGTGGAGGAGAGCACACACACATCACACATTGCACAGAAGGGGAACACAAATTTTTGCAGCAAAACTTGAGAGAAAGTACCCTTAGAGAGAGAGGGCTCCAACCCAGTGCCTGCCCCATGGCCACAGCACAGCCTCCCCTCCTCCAGCTGGGCTGGACCCTCCAGCCACCCACACCTCTCCTTTGCCTGTATTGTTTTTACCTGAGTTGAAAAATGACTCCGACCCCTCTGCAGGGCTGAGGACACAGCAGCTGAGAGGCACTTCATGCAGCGGGCTCCAGCCCCAACACTGGAGCCACTGCAGGAAAAGTGGCCACACAAGTGCATCTTCCCAAAGCAAAGACCACTCAGAGACCTTGGGCTATTCTTCTCTTCACAGACATGTGGGGGAAGCCCACCAAGACCTAACTGGAGACTTTTGGTGGGCTTAGGGGGTTTGGCAGCACATGGAAAACCCACAGGCACCAAGGGGATTGTTTGCCCTGTCAAGCTTTGAGCAGCCGGTCTTAATGGCCAGAGGAGAAGACAGGCACCATCAGAGGGAAAGTCAAGATAATCGGGAGCTCTGACTTGCCTTCTGAGGAGCCCTCTCCTCACAGGGGCTGCAAAGGAATGACAGGGAGACCAGACTCCTACCACAAGCAGCTAAAGTAAGGCAGGTAAGAAAACCTCCAGCTGGGAGTTCCCAGAGGAGGTCAGGACCAGATTTCCCAGTGTTCAGAGAGGGTTACAGAAAAAACAACAAACCCAGTGCTGAGTTTGGAGCTGTTCTGAAAATCCATCCAGAGATGAAACTGTGGTGTGCTCAGGTATTGTCGGAACAATGTAAAATCCCAGGGAGAAAACAGAGCCTTGGAAAACAAAATACTGAAGGGGATGCAACGCATCAAGGGACAAGATCAAAAGAGGAATTTCTGTGATCAAAGTCCCCCCTGTTACTGGCAGAACCTCATCATGTTGGTAAGCAGCTGAGGAATGGCAGCATCCCTGTGCTGTCTGGGCTCACAGACTGGCTGCCTTCCCACTGACAGGAAGCAGCTTTATGTCTGTGCCACAAAGGATGCGGAGTTCTGCTCTCCCCACCCCCGAGCTCTGCCCTGGGATGCTGGCAATGCCTGGGCAGTTGTGGTGGGCACACACCTGCTGCCCTTCTGCTGCAGTAAGGCCAGGAAGTGACTGCCTGGTCCTGCTCCCGACGGGTAACACACACCTAGACGGATCTTTGGTTGAGTCACTGCAGAAGGTCTGAGCTGGGGCCCCTGGCACAGCACTTGGGGAGCCGAGGGTACTCCCAGCTCAGCCAGCAGCACGTGTCCCACTGCCTGAGTTCCACAGGTGTGGCACTTGGAGAAAGAGGAGAAAGGAGGAAGCATCGGAGGGGAGTCCCGGCTCTTTGGATCCCTCGTCTGCCCTGTGTCCTTCATTTGTTCTCAATCAGAGTCTGCACTTTATAGACAAGGTCCCGAGCCAGCTTCAGGATCTGCTTGGTGTTGTGTCGCTCGGCCATTTCTGGAACACAGACAGAGGAACCCAGAGAGGTCAGAGTTGAGCAGGCCCAGCCCCACAGCTCCTCATCTGAGCCCCAGGTGAGAGCTAAAGCTGTGAGCTCCTGCCCACATTCCCAACACCATCCATCACAGAGACACTTGGCTCTGGAGAGCTCCTCAGGACGGTGGTAGCCAGCAGGAAGCATAACCTACATTCTCAGCTCCCTTCAACATGTCCAGGTGGGCCAGGGCTGAGGATGGCATGGGGATTCCCCCAGCACCACCAGACCCCTCAGAACCCAACTGTTTAGGGGCACAAGGGCTCTACCACCGCGTTCCACAACCACACACTGCTCTGTGTGTGTTAAACATTTACAGCAGAGCCCAGACACGACTGCCTACACCCAGCCACGTGCCGCACACATCTGAGCAGCTGCCACAGATTCAGCCTGACAGAACACAAGCTGTACCGTTGAAAAACTTGATGATGTCTGTGAAATCCATGTTGTTCTCCAGGATGATGTCCCGGTACATTTCCACCAGGGCCAGGGCTATGAAGAGCACGTAGTGAGCAGAGGAGACGTGTGCGGCGGCCCAGATGGTCTCCCAGACGGCGAACACGTCGTCGTACACCAGCTCTGAGAACAGAACAGCCCAGCACTTACCACACCAGCCATGGCTTCACACCATCCCGACTCACAGAGCTCACAGCAGCGCTGGGGAGACACGCTGGGAGGCTTCTTTCCACAAGAACCTGTTCCAGCTGGAAGCAATAAGTCAGTCACCTGTACGGAGACACATTCTGGCCTGCAGCAGGTGGCACAGGCCTCAGGACACACTCCTGGTGAGGCTCAGCTCTGGAAAAACAGGTTCTGCATCTAGACGGAACAGTCAGCCCCATACAAGCCAGGGAAAAGTGAAAAGGCATTTAGAATTAAGTTTAAACTACTAAGTTGCAGAGTGTGCTGAGAAGCCTGGAAGCCTGGCAGACCCTGCCCACCCCCAGCCTGGGTGGTCTCAGCACACACCTCTCTTGAAGTCCAGGAGAAACCATCGGTAGCAGAAGTAGAAATGAGTGTAATCCCCATTCTGGTGCATCAACTCAAAGAGCTCAGAGTCCAGAATCTGTCAAGAAAAGCAAAAGGAAACTCAGCAGTGCGCACAGGAGGCCGCAGCCATCCTTCTGCCTGCTTCCCTCTGCTCCCATTGCTTTCCTACTGCACCAGCTCCACCAACTCATCCCTCCCTTTCCTGGCACACATTACTCCAGGCTGTCTTTAGAGCCCCTGCTCTCCCCTCTTGCTTCCCACCACTGAAACCCCTCTCAGCCCTTCCAAGACCCCCATCCCACCACCAGCTTTCCCCCTCGGGTGTGAGAAGCCACTGTCCACATGCCAGGACCCCTTACCTGGATCAGTGACCTCATGTTGGCAAAGTGGGTGTCCATGGCTCCTCCATGGGGGAAATTCTGATTCATCCTCTTCATCAGCTCGGTGAAACAGCTGAAAGCCAGAGCCTCTGTGCAGGGAGGAGAGACACCACTGCTGGGCTGCACAGGCTCTGCTGCACCTGCTCCCACAGCCACCTGCAGCAGGAACATCCCTCCAAAAAGTCCACCCTGTCCCCAGGTTGGGCTCCTGGGAGCCAGACAGCACCAAGGACAAAGGGGATCGTGCTCCCCACCTCTAAGCATGGGACCCTCTATGCAAAGAGCCACCACAAGCCTGGCAGATTCCCCCACATGATCCCACAAAGGGAGAGGGAAAGCAGAGCCACTCACCATCATCCAGGATGACCAGGAGAGGGGCCAGCAAGTCACACATCCCCTGCACGTAGCCAATCTCAATGTGCTGCCAGATGTAGCTGTGTGAGAGAGCAGGAGAGGTGACCAAGTGCCACTGCCTGATACCTCCTTTGCCCGTGACCTGCCTCCCTTCCTGGGATGAGGGGGGAAATCTCACCTGTTTATTCTGTTATCTTTGTGTTGTAAATTATTAAATTCCAAGTCAGGCATGCATGGCACAGTCCTGTATTGACACCCTGCCATGGCTATGTCCCAGGGTGTCCATTCAGGGCTGTGCCATGGCCATTGCATGGAAAAATCAGTGCAGGGAAAAGCAAAACTGGAAAGTGCAGCACAGTAGGGTCATTGGTTAAAGGACAGAGACTGATGGAATTTGTTAATTTATTTCTCATTCTCATCCTTCCCCCTCAAATCATCCTCTTGATTCTCTGTGCATAATACTGCCTGCCTTGCCTTCCCATTCCCAGTGTCCCAGGAAGCAGCCAGCCCTGCAGGGATATCTTCCCTTATTTGGTAGCAAGTCAAAATGCGTTCAGAAAGGGCTCGGATCTGCTGCTGGCACAAGGGAACGATCTTTTCCAGCCTGACCACTGTTTTTCCAAAATCTGCTGTACTGAAGTTCTAATCTCAGCAGAGATCTCCAGCTTTGGCTGTCAGATGAAGTGACAGCGCTGATGGAACAGCAGCTTCTCCTCATGTTTGCAGGATGAGTAATAATATTTTATTCCTTTGCTGCCCAAGAAGCAGCGGCTGAGCTGGAGCGGGTCTGAGTTGGTGAGTGTCACTCAGCCAGCTCTGAGTCACAGGGACTCAGCAAAGACACTCAAAAAAGGACCCATGTCTGGCTCTCTCCTGGGGTTTTGGGTAGGCAATAACCATTACAGCACTTCAGGTACTTCCTCATTGGCACTATGGCTCTGTGAGCTTGTTAAAGCCTTTTCCAGGTATATTCCAGAGAGCAGGTAGGCTAAATCCAGTGCAGTGGGTGCAGGCAGCTCAGGCAGCCTCTACCTTGGCCAAAAACCCAGCACATGACAGTCAAGGGACAGCTGGACACCTCTAAGCATGGGACACCTTGGTCTGGGAACCTCTGTGTTCTTGGAGCAGCAGCCCCAGTGCTGGGATGATGAGGGGATTTGGGAGCAGAAGTCAAGGAAGTAAAACTCAGTAGCCAGAGCAAAGTTCAGGGCTCCAGCGTCAAGGTGAATTCCAGGAAGCCCCTTGACCCCCCCAGCTCCCACCTGCACATGACATTGCGGAGCTTCTCCAGGTTGGCCGGGGTGAAGTACCAGTAGTTGCGGTCACAGCGCTGCACGTCCTTCTCGATGCGGTGCAGGTTCACTGTGTACATGTCCAGCAGCTCTGGCTGCCCAAAACAAGAGCAAAGTTGATTTGCTCTCAAATAAAAAGAGGATTGCAAGGGCAATGGAGTGACAGGGCAGAGTTTGGGTGGGAAGTGGGAGCCCCTCTACACCCAACTGTGGGACCAGCACAGGGCAAATGCAGGTAAGTCCTGCCCCTCCACTTGGCCCTGTGAGGCTACATCTGGAGTGTTGTGTTCAGTTCTGATCTTCATAGCTGAGGAAGGACAAGGAGCTACTGGAGAGGGTCCAGTGAAGACCACAGGGGTCTGGTGCATCTCTCTGATGAGGAGAGACTGGGGAGCTGGGCCTGGTTAGTCTGGAGAAGAGAAGACTGAGGGGGGATCCCATCAATCCATACAAATATCTCCACAGGGTGTCAGAGGATGGTGCCAGACTCTGTTCAGTGCTGTCCAGTGACAGGACAAGGAGCAATGGCCGTAAACTAAACCAAAAAAGTTCCACCTCAACATGAGGAAGAACTTCTTCCCATGGAGGGTGGCAGAGTCCTCGAACAGCTGTCCAGGAAGGGCATGGAATCTCCCTCTCTGGAGACATTCCTAACCCACCTGGACACATTCCTGTGTCACCTGCTCCAGGTGACCCTGCCTTGGTAGGGGGGTTGGACTGGATGATCTCCAGAGGTCTGTTCCCACCCCAACTACTCTGGGATTCTGTGGTTCTGTGAAATAGCGAGGCAGCCAGGAAGAAACCCACCCTGAACAGGTCCATACTTACAGAGTAGGTGACACCTGTGGAGGAGAGCGCAGATGTCTCACTGTTGGTCAGATCAGTCACAGCCACAGCCAGGGAATCCAGCTGTGGGTACAGACTCTCCATTTCTGGCTCCTCAGAGAGGTTGTCCTCACTCTCCACCAAGCTCTGCTTCTCAGCCTCACTGTCTGCCCAGCTCTCCACCACAGTCAGGGCCACGGTGTCACTCAGGGCCCCCGCCGGGCCCTCACCCATGGGAACGAAGTCCACACTTCCAACGCTGGGAAATTCACCTTCCAGGCTGTCTTGGCCCTGCAGCTTCTCCTGCTGGACACCATCCGTGTCCACTGAGGCTGGCACATCGGACCCACCAACCTTTCCCTGGGAGCTGGACGAGGATTTATTGGTTTCCAGGGCACTGTCCTCGTTGCTGAAGCTGCGCTCTGAGAACCCTGATGTGATGGAGAAGTTTTGGGAAGAGGGGTGGCCAGAATCAGGGGAACAAGTGCCATTGGGAACTGTCCCATTGGGGACCTTGCTTTGTTTGCCATCTTCCAGCTGAGCATCTACTTCAGTCTGTTCCACTTCATCCACAGATTCAAATACCTGCAAAGTGTGAGCAGAGACACACAGGGGAGCATAATGGGAATTCAGCAAACTGCTGGGGACATAGTGCCCATATTCCCAAAAGCTGTGTACTCATAGAGCCCATGTTCCCAACAGTGGAGGGAGAGGAAAATTACCCTTTAGCTTCCTCTCCTTGGATTTGAGCCAGCATTTGGTCATTTGCACAACTCCAAACCCACAAATCCCTGCTCTGAAGGGCTATGCTTTGCTTGGCATTATACACTGGGCAGAAAGTGATTTAAACAGGTGTTAAACACCTGGGCAGTAACAGAGGGAGCAGCCACAGGCCTTCAAGTGTGACAGCCATGGGGCAGAGCAGGCAGGTGAATATTCAACACCACAAGCGGAGCACAGTTCTGACCTTAGTGGCTCCAAAGCAGGCTGGGGACTCATTTACCTCCACCAACACTGGTTTTGTTTGCCAGAGATCCCCATGGTTATGGCTGAGGGGTCAGACCAAGCCAGGGCAGAACTGTGAGGACAAGAAAAGGAGGGGACAAGGTGCTGCAGCTCACCTGGGTGCTGGAGCTGGAGTCACTCTGCAGCCGGGCGTGGTTCTGTCGGCCGGAGCTGCAGCTCTGGGAGGACTGCAAGGGAGAGGGAAAAGGGCAGTGAGAAGGCAGAGAGCACAGGGTCTGGGTGGGGGAGCTCAAGCAGAGGTGGCATTTCTGCAGGTGAAGAACAAGCAGAAAATGCATCCAGTAAATTCTCCTATCTGACCCATGAAGGACGTTCCCGTCACATCGACTCTGCTGTGTGTGTCATCCAGAGCAGTGCTCTGCCTCAGCCACCATCACCGACTGCTGGGGAAGGTGACAAAAGCCAAAGTCCCAGGCCAGTGCAGTTGTCAAGAGCTGCGTGTTGGGTCTGGAAGGAGTCGCTTTCCTCTGGCCTGCAGAGAGGTCACGCTGCCTCCCTGGAGTGCAAATTTCCACAAATCTCTGTCCTAATTTGGCAGCAATGCGGCTCAGCCCAGCTCAGTTTACATAAACGATGAAGTCACAGGCTATAAAACAGCCCCTCCAAGCATATTCATGCTCTTTTCCTTTTCTTAAAGGACAAATATTGATGTTTTAAGCCAGACTTAGTGGAGGCAGCTCCTCTCAAAGTCACGAGTACCCTGTTCTGGCTTCCAGCTGAAGCACAGAGGGAAGGACTGGGCTCTGCAAGCACCAGCTCCATGCTCAGCCTTGTGGATTCCCTGAGCCGCCAGTGCTTGATCAGTGTGAGTCCTCCCCGTTATCTGAGCAGATGTGCAGAGCATGGAATGACATCACACACAAACAAAAGGATTTTAAGAAAATACAGCACATTCAGACCAGCAGGAGTTGTCTCCACCCTTGTATTGTGGGTGTTTGCTGGGCAGGGCTCTGATGGAGAGAGGAAGGGCGACAGCTTTCCTCCATTACCATGGGAGCACTTAAAACAGGAAATTTCAGGTTCAGATGGAAAAAGGGTGAACATTTGCCTGTGTTAACTGTGCCAGCTCCCCTCCCTGTGCCTGTTCCCAGAAGAACCGAAGAACCACGGCGGAGATGCTGAGGGGAGGGGAATGATTCCTGGAGTTACAGCCATGCCAACAGTGTAGCCCAGCTCTGCTCAGCCCCTCTAGGAGCTGCATCATTCAGTTCCAAACAGCTCCTGGTTCAGACCTGCCTTCCCTACCTCTCTCCCTCTCTGTACATACACGTAGCCTGCAGGATTGGAGCTGAGCTCATCTCTTTTCCAAAGCACCCACACAAACTTCCCAGCGGGAACCAGATCAAGTCTCCAGTGCTCAGCTCCCAGGTCCTGTTCATTTGGGCCTCCCCTCACCCCCAGTGTGGCAGCCTGAGGTCACACAACCCAGCACCACGTGCTCTGCCGTGCTGGGCTCTGCTCCTCCAAGGACAAAACTCTCACAGAAACACTCCCTGGCCGCTGTTCCCAGGACTGCCTTTCCTTTAACAGGCTTTTCCCTCCACACCCTTTGGTTTGGGCTGTGGATCTAACTCTTAAAAGCCAGTCCCACAGAGCTGGGTGTTCCCAGCTCTGTCCCATGATGGTACTGTGTACCAAGGGTATACTGAGGTTCCTCTGTGCTGAGCAGCTGATGGAAAAGGGAGCCAGTAAGCCCACTGCCCTGTTTCACAGCCCCTCAGTGCCAGCAGCATGGTCTTCCCTGCCCTTACTTCAACAGTCTTAAATGGAGCTAAACCTGATGTGCACCAGGAGTGCATCAGGTACTGAATACCTCATTCTCCAGAATACCCACAAGGAATATCTCACAGGACTGGTGAGAGTGTCCTGTGAGACACCATTTGGCCCCACAAATGAGTTACAGGGTCCTGCTGCCCCACTGCCCTTTGCCAGGAGTCCCTGCCCTCTCCAGCAGGGAGCCTGGGTGGACACAGCCCCCCCGAGCCCCCACAGCCTCACCTCATTGCTGATGGTCGAGTCCCTGTGCATCATCCTCTGGATGTGGGAGTCCAGGCTGGCCCCCGAGGAGCACTTGGCCAGCGCGGCCGCGTGTGACTCCTTCTCGCGCTGCCGGACGATGGCCTCGCAGCCCAGCCACTCTGCCATCGTGTGCTCGTAGCAGGCACGGGTCTGCTCGTCAGCCTGCAGCATGGGGGGACACAGGGGCTTGGAATGGCTGTCCCTGGAGAGCCCAAACCCAGTCCCTTCTGAACCCCCAAGCCTTGCACAGAGGAGCGAACACTCGTGTTTACTAGGGCTGGATGGGATATAGTCACCCATCCGCTGCACAGTGCCTGACCCACAAAACTTGGCCAAAATTAGGATGGGAAATGCCCATCCATCTCCTCCCTGCCTTCCAGAGGTGTGCAGGGCACTGAACATGAGGAACCAGCAGCTGCACAGGGCAGCATCAAGCTTGGTCCTGTCAATTCCTGCTGATCCAAGTCTTTCTCCTGCTCCTACCTACAGCCCAGTCCAGAGTGGACACGATGCCCAGTGGGTTCTGCAAACAGACCCTTCAAGCTGTGCAGTACCCATGGCACATCAATGCCACACTGCTGAGCCGGCAGCACACCCACACCAACCTCCTTTCTCTCTGCCTCCGTCATCCCAAATTGGTAATGGCCCAGCAGGAAGGGCCAGACGGCCTTCCTGATCTCGTGCTGGATCCCGCCATAGTAGATCAGCCGCAGCAACTCCTGGTCCTCGTAACTCTGTGGGAAGAGCTCGGTCAGTGCACAGACACAGCCAGGACATGGCCCATTGGGTGTAAGGCCCAGTTGTGCCACCTTTCAGTACCTGGAACACTGCCCAGATCCCAATTACCCCCAAACCCACTGCCCATCCACTGCAGATGATCCCTCAGATCCCTGCCTGGGCTCAGGTAGAGCCAGAGGCTGCTGTGGGTGGACATTTTGGCTCATCACACCAGAAACTGGCCCATCAAGGTCACTGAGGGTCACTGTTGTGCCTCTGAGCCTGGCAGCACAGCAGATCCCCCCTCAAGGCCACAGTAATCAGGTGACAGACACTGCCCAGGTGGGTTCTGAACAGAAGCAAGTCTAGGTGAGCAGTATTCATTCCCCAGCTCCCACGTGCCAAGGATTAGGAGCCCTGTGCAGCCTAGGACAGGCTGGCTGACTTCCCTCCTAGAGGAACTTCTCAATGTGCTTGGCCTCATCGTGCTACAACCACCCGGGACACCCCGAGCGCACCAGAGCTGGTGTGTCCCCAGAGCCCTGGCTCTACCGTGCTGTCCTGCAGGTATCTCTGCCAGATGTCCACAGTCAGCCCCGAGTTGGCACTGCAGGGGACGTCAGAGGACACGATATTGTGGTTCACCAGCGCAGACAGGTGGGTCCTCACCGTGGACAGGTGTCTGCAATAGGCCAGCCCTGCAGCAGAGAAAACCAAACATTCATCCTTGGACCTCAGGGAGCCATGAGGGTGAAGAGCAGGAGAAAGTTCTAATGAGTCTGTTCTTTGAGGGAGATCCTCTGAAGCCACATCCCAAAGCAGGGAGTCTACTGGGACAGGACCACCAGTGCTGCTGCTCGCTGGGCTCAAGTCCAAGGATCAGAGTCCATGTGTTTGCTCCCCATCCTGAGCACGTGCACAGACTGGTCCCAATACCCCTGGCCACTGGCAGCTGGCTCAGCACCACTCCCAGCCTGGGGCCCAGAGCCTTATCCCTCACCCATCACACATCCCATGGCAGTAGGAATGTGACAGGTACTCACAGCCATAGAAGGCCCGGGAGAGGATTTGGTACTTCATGTTGTCACACAGGAGCTTCAGTGGAGCTCTGCCAACAAAAACACAGGGGATGTGAGGAGAGGAAATGTTCCCGTGCATCCCCTCAGCCTGGCTTTGATCTGACTGATCCAGCTGTGCCTGCAGAGATGCAGCACAGGACCCTGCTCAGCCTCAGAGCAGCAATTCCTGCTGCCAGGATATGGCCACAGAGCAGCTGAGATGTCCCAGATGCCCTGGCTTTGCCGTGCCCACGTGTCCCACAGGAGCAGCAGCTCCTCGTACCTCTCGTGGCTGCAGCCATTGGCTGGGCCTCCATCCGAGGAGCCGCTCTGGGAGCAGGAGGAGCAGGAGGACTTGCGGGTGCTGGGCTGCCACATGGGGGGCAGGACAGCCCCTGGCCCGTCCATCAGGTCCTGGGGCACTGTGGGAGTGGAGAGGAGCATCAGGGACCGCCTGGCACTGCCCCTGGAGCCTGGGACACACAGGGGGTCAACAGAGAGCTTTGATTAGCAAAGGCAGCATCCCACTCTTCCCAAGGAGGCTCCAGTGACCAGGCAGAACCCACTGCAGGGAATCACAGCACCGGCACTGGTGAGCTCAGGAGAAAGGAAAGGGAACAAAGAGCATTGATGAGAGAACCATCTGCTAATTAACAAGCTCATTCAGAAAGCTGGTCTTAAACTGCTTTGTGCTGACCAAGGCAGAAACCCAACACCCATCGCAGAGACTCCAGAGAAGGGGCTGCAACAGACTGAAACAGATGAGAAAAAACAGGATTGAAGTCAACTGCTGTCCCAGGAAGAGCCGATCACTGGCAGGGAAAAGCCCCCACCTCTCAAACACTAGGATCCCATCCAAGACTCAGGGAAAGAAGGGAGCACCAAAATCACAAGACAGGAGATGAAGACATGGATGAAGAGGTTGAGAGGGACAGCAGGAGCTCTGCATATTGTCACTTGCTAAATCCTGCTTAAACTTGAAGTGCTACTGCAAAAGCCTGCTCAGGTACCGTCCACACACTGGCCAGGAGATGGAGAATAACCCTATTTACTCCTCCTTGGAAATTAAATCATGGTAGAAATTCCATCTTCTGGCCATGAGAGGGTTTCCTCGCACCCTTGGTCTCACTGACTCTCCCTGCTTGTGGTATTGAACAGCTGGTACCGGCAAGAAAAAATGTTGAAATATTTCTATAAAAGCCCCTTCCTTTCCCCTCCCACTGAGCTGATGGGTCAGTGATGGTCAGCAGGGACAGGGACACCTCTGCAGGACCTGTCAAGTGACAACACAGGTGAGCTGAATGCCAGACACAACCAACCACAACAGCTCCATTACACTGGTGCTGGCAGGTCCCCAGAGCAGCACAGGGAGGTCGGGACGTGATGAGGAGACTCAGACACCGTTTAGGGATCACCACCATACTGCTTGCAGTTGGAGTCCTCGTCATCTTCCCTCTCCCAGCACTCACAGAGATCACAGGTGCACGGAATGGGTGAAAAGTACCATTAATGGCAACTAGAGACACAGAGAGAGGACAAGGGCACAAATGAAAGGGCAGAAAGGAAGAATCTGCAGACAAGAGAGAATGATGCAGTTCCACCCCCCTCTGGGAAGGTCCACAGGAACGGCACAGGCTGTGATGACGCCAGCTGAGGAGATGGCAGCAATTCATTTCACAGCAAATGTGGCCCCCAGCATGGAATTTTAAGGGGTAGATCAAAAGACAGCCACAGAAAGGAGCATCTCTATCTGCTGTTTTAGCTTCAATCAGATTTTTATCTGACTCACTGAATTGTGTTAGTCAGCTAAAGGCAGGGAGAACCAAGTATAACCTTAACTGATGTTATGGAGGAGTCACAGGGGATGTGATTTCCCCCTTACAGCCTCAAAAATATAGGAACAAGGTTTTGATCACATTTCACAGCTTTTTAAAAAAATCTCCACAAGTCTTCTATCTAAAACTGGTGGGTTTTCCCCCTTATAAAGTCACCTATGATGTCTCCAGATGTCAGAAAAAGGTTTATGGTATCTCACAGAAGAGTGAGGATGAATGTAAAGATATCTCAGCCAAGTTCAAATCATTCACCACCAGACATTAAGAGACATTTCTGGTTTGGTGCATCCAGCAGCATCCCCTCCCTTGCCCTATGAGTCAGGAACTGAAGACACATGGCAGAAGGGTGCTGTGACCTCCCCTTTGTGCTGCAGAAGTCACACTGAAGGAACATCACTGGATTTAATGCAGCACTGGCTGAGCTGGCCCGGGACAGCAAGAGAAGAATCAGCCCTGGGGGCTTGTGATGGTGGAAAGTGACCCCCGAGTGACCAAAGTGAATATTCCTACTCATGTTATGTGTAAGAGGTTTTTTTACTGCCCATTAAAGCTGTTGTGGCTGTTGTGCAGCTGCAGAAACAAAGGACTCAACAGCAAGCAGAAGGCTGAAACAAAAATCCATAGATAGAATCCTGGAATGGTTTGGGTTGGGAGGGACCTTAAAGCTCATCTCATTCCAACCCCTGCCATGGGCAGGGACACCTTCCACTATCCCAGGTTGCTCTAAGCCTCGTCCAACCTGGTCTTGAACACCTCCAGGAATGGGACAGCCACGGCTTCTCTGGGCAACCTGTGCCAGGGCCTGTCCATCCTCCCAGGAAGGAATGATGACATTGAACAGGCAGCACTGACACAACCAAAGCTCTTCCTCTGGAATCACCTCCTGGTTTGCCACGTGCCCATCAGTGCCGTGTCCCAGCAGCTCATACACCCCATGAGAACCCCCCAAAACTCTGCCCTGCACTCACCAAACTCAGCCTGTGTCCCGGGGTAGATTATCCTGAACACATAATCTGTGGCTTCGTCATCCTCCTTGTCGGACGCGGACTCGGAGGAGCCCTGGGGGCTTCGCTTCCTCAGCTTGGGAAACACTTTGCCCTGGGGGAACAAAACCAGCCCTTCACAAGCTGCCCCACACTCGACCACTCACTTCCTGAGCTCCTGCCCCATCACAGCACATGCCTTTCCAGCCTGGAAGACTTTGCACATTCCCTGGGCTGGAGCAGCCTTTGGATTAAGCCTCCCATTACAGGGTGGATCTATAACCCTGTTGAGCACAGGGTATGTACAACCCATGAGAACCAAACCCTCCCTGCCCCATAGGAAGTCCTCCCACACCAGCCCCCTGAGTTTTTCCAATGGGTCTGTTTAGCTGGTCAAGGCCTTGAGCTAAAACAAACCACCATATTTTTAACCCCACCTTCCTTATTAATTTTGGGAAGGGGATTACTTAAAACACAGAAGCCACTAGTGCCAGGCAGAGGGTTCTCCCCAGCAGCTCCACTTCGGACACTCCACACAGGAACACCAGCAGGAACCCCAGGAAACAGCCCAGTTTCAGAGCACCCACCTTTCCCCTCTGTGACCAGAGGGGTGGGTCCAGCTGCCCATGGGGCAGGAGGCCGTTCTCCAGGCAGGACAGGAACTGCAGCAAGTGCCCTCCTCGGGGGAACCGCAGCGGCGGCCTCTGGATCCCATCCTGGCTCACCAGGACCACCGTCCCACCGCTGTCTACTATTGGCAACAGTGACAGCAGGGAGGAGAAGAGACATCAGCGAGGGAAACAGCACCAGTCCAAAAGGTAGAGGGCAGGAAAGCTCAGGGAATTGTCTTTCTAGCATGGAAAAAAAAAAGACTTTCTTCCTTGTAATGGACTTGGAGAAGAATACAAACAAGTCTGGGGCCCTGGAGAAGGTTTGCTGGGATCACACCTTGGAAACCAGAGTGTCCTGCTCTGCAAGGAGCACTCCCAGCCAAGCACTACAGCCAGGAGGTGGTGGAAAGGTTTTCCTGGAAGCATTTACATCATAGTGACCACCCAGAGCTCTGGACATCTGTCCTGGAGCCAAATCCAAGCTGTGGGCACTCCCCAGAGGTAAGGAATCAGGGTGTCAGGGTGCCACAGCCTCCAGGAGCCCCTGCTCTGGCCTTACCTTGCTGGTGACAGTGCAGATAAACGATCTCCTCCAGGCGAATGGTCATGGCATAGTCCCAGTACACACTGGAACAGAGACAGGGAAGCCATGAGCCTTAGGGATGTAAGAGGTTCTGCTTCTGCCCACATCAGCTCCAGATCCTGCCTCCAGATACCCTGGTGACAGGGGAAGTCACGGAAAGGAGGAGGTCCCAGAGCAGTGACACCAGCCTGGAGAGTGACAACATCCCTCCAGAACCAGTAACTGTCCCTGCCACCTCAGCTCAGCCAGGGCAAGTCCAGTCCCACCTGCCCCAGGTGGTTTCTGTACCCTCACACCATTCCCAAACATAGACAATCTGCCCATGAATCCTTGCAATTGCAGGGAGTGACACGGAGCCCTGCAGAGCTGAGCACTCCCTCTGGGCACCCCAAGGACTCCCCACCCTGCTACAGTGCTGGGAGAACCCCAAGAATCCATCAGGAGCAGCCCTAGAGCCCCAAGGGAACATGCAGTGCTGTCCAAGCCTGGGCTGCTGCTCTGCTGAGCTCTTGCCCCCAGGGAGGGGAAATAAACCCTCACAACTGGTGGGGTTTCTTTCAGAGCTGACAATAGATTTGCTCTCAGCTGCTTCTGTTCAAGAACTGCCTCAGCAAAGGCACCTCGAGGGCTCTGAGAAAATCTAGAACATGCTGGATTGCTGGTGGCCACCAGACAGGGCAGAGGGGCAGGGAGGGCCAGGAGGAAGCCAGGGAAGGGGATGTCTCCAGGGTTTCATTCCTGTGGAGAGCCCAGCACTGCTCTCTGAGAGTGTCAGCACTCCATCACATCCTACTTCTGTGCAACAAAGCAAACTTCCAGATCCGGAGCAGCGTCATCTGCCACTTCACAAAAATAGCACTTAAGTAACATTAAAAATGGCTTGTGAATGCAGTGAAGGACAGAAGGGGTGCAAGAGTCACTCCCTGTACAGTCATACTTACTGTGCCATCTGCCTCCTGTCTTCCTTGGTCACGTCTTGACACTGGGAAGTTTTAGAACTTAGGCTGATGCCCAAGTCAAGAACTCAGAAAAGGAGTGTAGAGATGAAAATAGCATTTTAGGGGGAGGGTACCAGGCACAACTGAATGGCCCAGGGGCCAATAGGAAAGGGAAGATGAAAAGAACAGAGGTAAACAAAACCCAAAAAAACTACAATTGAGAATGAACAAAGCTGAGACCAAGTTTTGCTGAAGAAGATCTCCAGGTCAAAGCATCAGTGTTCTAAACACTCCCATTTTACTGGAGCTGCTGGGAAGGGATTTTGTTTCTAAGGCAAATTGGGACCTGGCATGATCCAGCCTGTGAAAGGATTGCAGCTGTCGGGGAAACACCAGCAGCCCATCAGGCAATGCCAGGGAAAAGGGCCTGGTCACACAGCCTGCCAAGCAAACTAAGCAGACCTCAGGGCCTCTGGAGGAACAAGCTCCAGGGACTCCAATAAATCCAAGGGACTCTGAATACCTGCACGTAAGATCACCAGAAAATGGCACACACTGTCACCAAGGTCTGATCCTCTGGGAACTGCTCACATTCTCTCTCTGCAGATTCTCTTCCCTGTTTATGAGCTCCTCATCTTCCCAGATTACAATAACCAGGATAAACCTGAGACCATTGAGGGCATTCCCCTGAAAAATCCCCGAGGGCAATAAAGGAAAACTACTTTGTGTGTGTTGGAACAAGCCCCAGCTCCCTCACTGAGCACTTCCCAGCAGAGATGGGCAGTAGCTCAGCATCTCACTCCACCTCCCTTCACCCTCCCCAGGCCTTCTTCCCCATCCCTTCCCATTACAGACTCGAGGAGGATGGTTTTGCTTTGCATTCACCAGGAAAACACTGCTGGTTTGGACACCAGATACAAATTCTGACCCTGGGGAACATTTGCACCCCCTCTGCTCCAGTCACCTCTTCTCATAGTCCAGGTCCCCCACAGAGCCATTCATCAGTTGGTTCGGGGTCCACTTCAGTGCCATGATGTCGGCGGTCTGGTGAAGGGACAGATATCCTGGGATTGCCTCCATGTCATCTCGCTTGAGGGGAGAAACACAGGGACAGAGTGAGCTGGAAAATGCCAGGCACATGAAGCACCACCCCAGGCTGCCCGAGGCTGAGCCTTGGAACCAGTTCTGGCCCCTCACACAGCCCTGCCTGCTGCCCTGAGCCCACTCACCCACCTGCAGTGAGAAACCCATTGTGGCCCTGAAAACCCTCCTGGTAGAACGCCAGGGTACCTCCCAAGCTTGGGATAGGGCTGAGAGCAGCTGCCCAGCAAGGAAAACTTAACAGCTCCACCTAAAAGCAGTTTGCACTTCATTTATTTGACTACAAGAAGTAGGACAGGACAGGAGGAGCAGTTTTATGGTAAAGAGTGGGCAGGGAGAGGAGCCTGCTTCTACCCAGACCAGATCTCTCCCATTCCATTGGGAGGATCCGTATCACCAGGACCTCCACAAACACAATCCATTCCCTGCCTTCCCAGATCAAAAATGAGCCTGTGCTTTCCGCCATCGAAGAGCAATTTGGGGTAGAATGAGCTGCTGAGGGGCAGAGCAGCATTTTCAAGCCCAGATGCCCCAGCAGGAACTCACCGGCTGCACCAGGACATTGTTCTTGCCGTAGAGGAGCGTGGCACGGGAATTCTGGTGCAGTGACTCCACATAGTCCCTGGCAGACAGCGAGGGCCGGTCATCCATGCTGCCACTGGAATGTCTTTTCTGAATCTGGAAGAGAGCCATCCACAAATGTGAGGTGAGCACACACACCTCTGGCTTTCCAAAAGCCCTCTTGAAGCTCATTTCCTTCTCACTTACACACTTAGATCACTACCAGAACTCTTTCCCTCAGCGTCCTCTAAGAGGATTCCTGGCTCTGGCCAAGATAATTTCTGTACTTAGAAAAGCCCCAGGAGTGTGCTTTATTTGCAATAAACACTGCAGACTCCAGCTGCCCTTGCTTATCGTTCGTGCACGATGCTCCCAAGGGGCACAGACCCCACGATGCCCCCGTGCCCTGCCAGTCTCCATGGACCGTGCTCCCAGCACTTCTGGCTCAAAGACTTCCCTCATCAGAGGGCCCCAAAGCCCTTTTCAAACGCAGGGAGTGCAGAGCCGTGGCTGTGGCTCTGGGAGGAGCCCAGCGAGGGGCTGTCCCCCCCACACTCACGCAGAGTGCCGGGCGCTTGGTGGGCGAGTCCTGCCGGCAGTGGGAGCTGTGGATCCGGTGCCGCTGAACCAGCTCGTCCGCCGAGGGGTCTGTCCAGAAGTGGTCAGCGGTTTTCATCTTCGTGTACTCCAGTGCACAGGGCCCCACTGCAGAGAGGAACAGCCCAAACATAAGGGAGCCATCGGTGTTCCGATGGCCGCGGTCACCCCCCGGATCCACAGAGAAAACAACTGCATTTCACACCCAGATCACAGACAGGGTTAGAAAGCAAGCAGGGTAAGAGGAAAGTGTTACCCAGTAAAGATGCAAGAATTGGCCCATCCACAGGATCCATCAGGAGAGCCTCCTTCTCATAGTACTTACTAGAAGAAATAAAAGACGGCAGAAAGCTGGAGTGCTGCAAAATGGGACTGTAAAGTTATAGACAGTGGTTTTAAATCATTGGTATGCCCTTCTCTTTCTATATCACCCTTTGGTGGGAAAAGGGCAAAAAGCCCTTAACAGGCTGTTTCTCTAGCTGTGAAATCCCTGTGGAACAGACACCTCCTGCAGCACATTGCAAACATCACCATCTCCTGACAAAACCTGCCCAAGATTGGAGATCTTCCCCAGGACAGGTCACCTCAGCATAGAGATCCCAGGGGATAAGGACAGCACAGTCTCTGACAGCCCAACCACCAGCAGGGCAAGTGTGGCCTATCTTTATTTTAGGGAGTGCCCAGTGGCCACCAGCAGCAGGGTGTCCATCAGAGTCCCCATGATGGGCACGGAGTGACACAACTGGCCTGTCCCATCCAGGGACTTCTCTGGTCCACTTGGACACAACTCAGACAGCAACACCCCCAGTGCCATCAAAGGGACAGATGCTGGCAGTGATCTGGGACAGGTGAACGGGTGGTCTGTGCCTGCACTCACCTGCTGTTCTCTACCAAGTAGTGCACGATTTTATCCAAGACCTTTTCGAAGAGGGCTGTGCGGATCCAGAGGTGCTTGATGGCCTGAGGAGACAGGTTGGGCAGCTTCGGCACCTTGCGCACGTTCTCTGGGATGCCCTGGACTTGGTTTCGCCTTTAGAGGTGCAAGACAAGAGACAACATCATCACTGGCTCATCCTCGAGCTCTGCAGGAGCCCAGGGCACTCCCACACCTCATGGGGCACAAGGTCAGGGTTTTGGTGATGCTGGGGGATGCCCAGGGAACTGCCTGGGACAGGGCTGTGGAGATGCTCCCTGCATCTATCCCACCCCCTGCTCCAGAAGGCCACACCTGCATTTGGAACCAGACTTACTAAATCAGTTTCCCACAGTAAAGACATCCCAAAATGAGCCTCTCCCTCAGCAGAGGCCTCCAGCTCACACATGTGTCTGAGGACAGCAGTTCACAGGCAGAGCAGCTTATCTTAGGACAGCATAACATTCCTGCCCCAGGTAGCTGCTCCATCCATCTCCCTGGTTCCTGTCCAAGGATGAGTGAGCCGCTCTCAAACAGCAGTTGAGTTACTGCAGGTTCAAGCCCTGCACACTGAGGCAGAGCAAATGTGGTTCCAGTTGACTTAGTGAACTGGCCCATAAACTGTGACAGCTCAGGAGCAACACACTCAGCTGTCCCTGAGGCACAAGAGAAGGGGCAGAGGGATAAGGACTTGCCCACCCCTGCTTAAACCACAGGCACACCTCAGTCTCCTAGGAAAGCAACCAGTTCATTCAAGACAGAAAAATCCCAGGGCAAGACACTGCTCCACTGAAGGAGCAATACCCTTGCTGAGGCTCAAGTTGGACTTGCAATCCCCAACCATACCCAAACTACACCCTCATCCCGAAACACAAGTGACCAGAGGACTGACAGCAATGCCAGTGCCTTACGCATTCTCAATGAGCTGCTCCAGGTCTTGCACCTTCTTGCAGAGCTCCTCTGCCAGGGGGAAGCTCTTCCCCACCTTCATGAACAGCGCTGCGATCTTGTTGCTGCGCAGGAATCCGGCTGCCCTCCGCTTCAGGCCGTGCAGGACACAGGATTCCACGGCAGCTGCAACAGAGCACAGACCTCACTAGAGCACCTTCCCCATGGACGCAGGCTGGGAGAGCTAGGGCTGTTCAACCCAGAGAAGAGAAAGTTGTGTGGAGACCTCACAGCATCTTCCAGGATCTGAAGGGGCTTCAAGAAAGCCAGAGAGGGACTTTGCATCACCTCCCACTAGTCCAGGTTGCACCAAGCCCCATCCAACCTGGACTTGAACACTTCCAGGGATGGGACAGCCACAACCTCCTAAAGCTTCTCCGACAATATATTTGAAAGCAGAGACATTCCCTCCTGGCCTTGAGGAAGACACACCTCATCAGGTAATTGCTATGCTGTGCACACACAGACTGACACTTTCCTCTCGGGTTTCTTGTGGATTGTGGAGAAACCAAACAACTCCCTGAAGTTTTCCCTTCAGTCCAGTCTGAGGGCATGGTTGGAACCAGACTATTTCATTCCCTGTGCTGGGATGGTCCAAGTAAGGAGAAAGTTCAGGCACACTGAGAATTTCTAAAGCAGCACAGGAAATGGGGTAATTTTTTCCCCAAAAATCTCAGTGTTCACGTAAACATTTTTCCTGAAAAACCAAAAGGAATAGAGAACCTGGGGATAAACTCCAGGCAACACCAGCAGCTTGCAATGACTCCACAGAAATACGTGTACACGCACAGATTCCGTTGGCAACCTGCTTCCCAAACCCCTTGGGAGGGCTCTGGATGGATGTCTAGTGCCAAACACAGACTGATTAAACAGTCTGATCAAAGCACTGGAAAATCACACGGACCCACAACTCTCCCTGTGCTCTCCCAGGGGCTTTGAGGTTGGAGCACACACCCTAAGAGCACCTTGCCCATGCTAAATCCAGAGATAATGGTAGGTTTTTTAAACCTAAAAACACAAGTTTTTGAGCTCAGTCCATAACTTCTGTCACCACCAAACGCACTGCGAAGAGATTCTCCCCATCCCTCAGGATAAAACCTGCAGCAGAGCCATGTGATGCAGAAGCTTTGTGCAGCTACGCCCAGGTCAAGTGGGAGCTTTGATTCCTGGCAAAAGACATCTAAAGGTATTTCTGAGTTCCCCAGAGCACTGGTGTGATTCAAACCCCTCTGGTTGAGCAGACTCAGCATTGATGTGGACACCAAACCCTTGGCTAACACCAGCCCCCAGCCCTGCTCCCAGCTCTCCATCAGCCTGGGCAGCCTGGACTGACAGATGCCAACTCGTGTTTGTCTGCTCCAAACCCCCCCTCGCAGGAGGATGGGGTGGCCGGGGGCTGCTGCCCTTTCCTGCCACACCACTGGTTCCACCCGAAGGGATTTGCAGTACACTGGCCACGCAGAGGGTGGGGAGGGCTCTGTGAGGAAGGCAGCCCTCTCCAGGGAAAAGGGCAGCTCTGGCAGCCAGAGCCAGGCTTGCAGCACGCTCTGCTTGGCAGGGAAAGAGGTTATTTATAAGCTCACCAGGCTCCTGGAGAGCCACAACACTGAGGAAGGTGCACGTACCATTCAAATGAGAGAGGAACTGCAGCCAGAGCAGGAGAGGAGACACCAGCAGCCAGGAAAGGGCAGCATTAAGGAGCCAAAAGGGACCAACGAGCCCTTCGTGCCTGGATGCCTCAGCTCCATGTCGCAGGAGCCTATAAATAATCCCCTCGTGCTGCACAGAACAGCAGGGAATGAGTCACACCTGGGAGTCTGCTCTGCTCTTTCGATGCCGCACAAAGGGCCGGGAACCGGCTCCTGTCTTTGATGTGGGGGCTCCACAGGAAAGGAGAAAGGCTGTTGGAGCAAATCCAGAGGAGAGACACAAAGTTGAGAAGGGGACTGGAGCACCTCCCCTGTGGAGTCAGGCTGGGAGAGCTTGGGGTTGTTCAGTCTGAAGAAGAAAAGATTGTGTGGAGACCTCACAGCACCTTCCAGGATCTGAAGGGGGTACAAGGGAGATGGAGAGGGACTGTGCATCAGGAACTGGAGTGACAGGACAAGGCACAATATGTTCAAACTGAAAGAGGAAATTTAGGTGAGATATTAGGAAGAAATTCTTCCCTGTGAGGGTGGTGAGGCCCTGGCACAGGTTGCCCAGAGAAGCTGTGGCTGCCTGATTCCTGGAAGCGTCCAAGGCCAGGTAGGACAGGGCTTGGAACAACCTGGGCTAGTGGAAGGTGTCCCTGCCCATGGCAGGGGGTGGAATGGGATGAGCTTTAATGTCCCTTCCAACCCAAATCATTCATTTATTCTAGGAAAAGGCAGAAGCCCCTCTGCTCTCCAAGGCAAAAAAGGAGACCTCAGCACCCCCTTCTCATTCTTTTTAGTCTGTGGGTGCTCCAATTCTGTTCAATGGTGACAGTGCTGCACGAGCCTTCTTGGAGCAACCTCTTCAAAAGCTGCTTCTCATCACGTCTGGCATTTTCTTCCCAGCCTCCAAATTAACAAGCTGCCCTTCAGCTCTTTGTACAGGGAGGAGTGAGGCTCCCTGCTCTCCCTGCCTGCAGCCCCTGCTCAGCAGCAGCCCCTCAGCCCCAGCACGTGGGCACAGTGGCTGTACCTCAGCCAACAGCCCTGCTGGGAGACGGGCACAGCCACCAGACAGGCTCCAAACAGGCACAGCCTCTCCCACTTCCCAGAAATCCAGGGCTCATGGTGTCAAGTAGAGCTCCTGTTCCATGCTCCAGCCTCACTCACCCAATAGCCTGAAGTACCTGCCCTGCTCACAGTATGCTAATTAGTTTCAAATTAGTTTGAAATTCATCAGACAGCCCCAGTCTACCAGCCAGGTCCCCACTTCTACAAACGCTGGCATGTGGCAGACTGGACACCTGAAGCTGCTTTTCCTGGGCACTGACTGTCCCAGTCACACATTCTCCACTTTGAGGGGTTGACAGAGTGGCACAGGAGGGCCAAAAAAGAATAGAAACAACCTCATTTTGACATCCTGATTGTAAAGTCTCTCCGATGACCAAACCTGTGAGGCATTCCACCTGGAACAAGGTTGCTCTATCCTGCTCCCCACTACCTTTGAGGTACAAATACTCCTCCTCTCCAGCTCCCCAGTCCTTGCTCACAGGCCTCCAGCACATCTCACAGCCCAAACCCAACAGCTCTTCAGGGAGACTTTTAGAAACCTCCTTGCCAATGTTTTGATGGATCCATTCTGAAACACTTCTACATTTACAAAATTTTTATACCAGTAGGACAAAAACAGGTACGAAAGCAGGCTAGTAAAAACACAGCTGCCAGAAAACAAGCCCCAAACCAGCCCAGTATCAGAGCAGATCTTCCACAGACTCCATCTAAAATTCTCTGTCAGCCTCTGGCCCCTCTGCTCCTGCACTCTGGCAGACTGCAGACTCCTTCCCATAAATTCCTATTCCATCATAGCAAGGAAATATTTGGACTTGACAGACTTTCAGTTGAATCAATTCTCAAGGAAATTTAAAAATAAAATATTATTTCTAGTACTTCCTAAGTGGCTGCACACACTGCCAGCATCCATCCTTCTTTGACACATCTCAATATATTTTAGGCACAGGGCAAAGGCCTCAGGGACTCTGACTGCTGCCAGAACAACTCACCCACTGGCACCAATCCCCTCCAACCCCGGAGCTGGAGCATGTTCCCAGGAATGGCACATGGCACAGCAGGGAAAGCCCAGCACCAAGAGGGTGCTCCAGCCCCAGCCCAGGTCAGCATCCTGCTGTCGGGGACTCACCGCAGAAGGAGATGATGTGGCTGCTGTCCTCGTGCACAAACTTCCTCGTCACTGCCTCCTCCATGATCTGCTTCACCTGTGGCACAGAGGCAGATGGAGAAAACATGGAATTTCAGCCATGGACCAGCGCGAGGAGACCTGTGGTGGGGTGGGCACTCAGAAACCTCCCCTGCTCCCTGATTTTTCCAGTGGTACAGAGGCTCTCATGGAGGATCAGTGCAGCTCTGCCTACTGAGCATCACCAGCTGTTTCAAAAAGTCAGGTATAAAAAAAGGGTTGTTTCATTTCTGAGAAACTTCAAAGTAGGAAAACGATGAGCAGAGAATTAACTGCAAGAATTGAGCATCGTTTAGATAAAAGTCTTCTAATAAAGGGTAAGCAGATCTCATATTTAATGCTCTTACAGTATTGTTCCGTTCCTTCCTTTTATGTGACAAATTTCATGTGACACAGCTGTCCCAAATGACTGTAACTATCCATCAATGCCTAATTCAGGGGTCACCTGGCACCAGCTGTGCCCAGGAATGCCATTTGCACGGCAATGCCAGCAGCTCTGCCCTCACTGATTCTCACTGCAGTGCAGCTGATCAAAAGGAAGCTGGCACTAGTGCACATCAGGGGCACGATTAGGGGATGAAAATAAATAGGAACCCACATAAATTAGGAGGGTAATTTTTGCAGAGAGAAGATAGGAGGTCAGACCTGCCAGGTAAGCAGAGTGCAGAGGTGGTGACTTCCATCCCCAGCTGCACCCTCCCTAATCCAGCTGAAATCAGCAAAAGTCCAGCTGAAATCAGCAAAAGTCCAGCTGAATCTTTTCTCTTTAAATGTTCAGTTCCCAACCAGTTTTCCTGTTTAACATAGAGCTGCCAGCATGCCCAGATCTCCTCTTCCAGTGCCTCTACAACATCTTGCTTTTCACTCCTTGGTTTCAGAAACCACAGGGGAGAGGGTTCCCAGCGCTGTGGGCACAAGGGAAGTTCTGCTTAGCAAGGTGTTCCCTCTGAAGGCACAGGGAGGAGGGAAAAACAGCAGGTCAGGACTTGGCCAAGCAAACCTTGGGTGTATGAGAGACCTTTAATAGCATCATTTGGGGAATTAAACTCCTTTGCAAGATATAATCAAGGTCAATTTTGCACAGCTAACAGCTCAATAAAGGAAATCCTTTACGGGTATGGATTAAAGAAAGAGTCCTCTCTGAAGCCAAAGCTCCTCTGTGTGTCAGAGCCATCAGGTGAGCTCCCAACCCTGCTCCCTACCGGGTGACTAATGGAACCCGATCGTGAGCACTGAGACTTCCATGGATCCCAGCAGCTCAGATGAGCTGACAGTGAGTCAGGAAGTCACAGCAAGGAATGTCACTGAGATGTGGACCTCAGGACCGGAGATGGCTCAGAGCACTGGGAAATCCCCCTTGGCAGAGCATGATCCAGCTCCTGCAGCACCCACATCCTGACTGCGCTCAGAGCAGTGACTCCAGCTGCAGGAACATCCCAGGGCAGCAAACTCTGCTTCCAGGGACCCAAAAAAGCTTTATTGTGTCTCAAAACTGCAGCTATCCCTGATCAGGGTACCTCCTGGTGCTCCTTCCTCACGCCCCACGTGCAGTTTTCCCCTCATCCCAGTGCCCCATGCTGAGCACCAGGGAAGGGGCAGCTGCATTCCTCACTCAGCTTCCCAGCTCCAGCATTTAGTTCTAAACTTCAACAGAAGGAACACTGTAAAAGAGAAACAGGGACAGAGCAAAGTCCCAGCAAGAGGAAAGGATCCCTTTCCCCCACATATCCCTTGACCTCGGCAGCAGTGGTGGATTAGGGATGGGAAACACCAGCACCAGGGCCCAGGTGAACACCAGAGTTGCTCCTTTTCCCCCACCTGACATTACACATGTCCCTCAAAGACATGCCAGTCCCCCCTTCTGAAACCTCAACCAACTCAGGACCCATCACCCCCTTGAGGCAGCCCTAGAAGGGAGGTCTGACAAGGCATGTCTTGGGGCCCTCAGGGATTCCCCAAAACTTGGCTCTCCCAGCTGGCTGAGCTCTCCTTGTCCAGATGGCTCATGGACCTCACCCAGCCAGGCTGGAGCCTCTTCTGTCAGCAGGACACAGCACTTCCCTCTCACACATCCAACTGATCCACCAGAAAACAACAATGCACAGACAGTAAATTTACCCTCATGGCGACACTGGTAATATCAGCATTTTAACACCCCCCCCCCCCCAAAATACACTTGAGAACCAATGCACAGAGTTATATCTTTACCAGCTTCAGATTAAATTAGGAAATATTCCAAAAAGCAGTATATTCAAATATTTGTTCAAAATTTGAATATATTGACACAACACCCGCAGTGACACCGACCCAGGGCCTTCCCCAGGGCAGTGACCATCTGCCTGTCCAGGGCCTGTGGAGCAGCCAGGACAGCAGGACTCCAGCTCCAACCACCTGCACGCTCGAGGCACAAACAAAAAACCTTCCAAGAGACACAGTTTAGTGGAAAATTACTCATTAAAAGTAAAAAAAATGCACTGTGTTGACTGAGGTTATCGCACTAAAAATAAATCTGCAGGACTAGAAGAGGAAAGGGCACTGCAACAAGGGCACTCACCTGGCATGTGATAAATACAAATACCAGTCACAGCAGGTAGAGGCCAGACAGACAGACAGGGCCTTGCAACAGAAAACAAGGGATATTATGGAATCATGGAATGGTTTGAGTTGGAAGGGACCTTAAAGTTCATCCATTCCCACCCCCTGCCATGGACAGGGACACCTTCCACTACACCAGGTTGCTCCGAACCCCATCCAACTTGGCCTTGAACACTTCCAGGGAACAGAATCAACACTTCCAGGGCGTAGAATCAAGAGATTCTAACTTTCTCTACATACTAAGAAAGAAATCTTACATTTGCCCATAAACAGACATGTGTGACATGTCTGTAGGACAGCTCTAAGCCAGAGAACCAAAAAAACCCTGACAGATCTCCTCCTATGCTGTTGTCTGCAGGTCCCAAAGGACTCTCCCACCTGGACCCCGACCCCTCCACAGCCAGCTGGGATCACAAACACCACTGATCCCATCTGCCACGTGCTCCCAGATCCACCAGGAGTTTGTGACACTGAGGGGATGGGGAACAGCTCAGCCACACTTGGCTCCCTCCACAGAGAAGACTTGAACAGCCTCTAAATGTGCTGCATTCCAGCATTTTAATGCTAATTCTCCGATTGTAGCCAGAACAATCCCAACAGATGAAGCTGCCCACTCTGGATCTCATGCCAGCCTAGGGAAATGAGATGTTTGCTCTTCTTTTATGAGAAAGGAAATTAAAACAGCAACTAATAATTTAGTTGTAGGTAAACTCGAGAGGAATCTCATCAAGTATTCCACAACAGTACAAACAATCCTCCTGGCTCCAGCTGTGAGCACAGGACAAGACAACAGAGCAGGGTGACAGGGCCACCCCACAACAGGGTGTCCACACAAACTCAACAGCATTAATTAATAATTTATAATCCAAAGCCACAACCAAAGACAGGCCAGTCTCAACACTACCTGAACCACTACAGTCTGAATCACTGACTCCTGAACAGGAGAGCTGATCCTGCTGTGCTTTACATGAATGTTTGAACTACAACAAAAACCACTTTCTCTCCTCTGTGTTCCATTTCCAAAGCCAGATCCAAGAACCACAGGCACTGAGTGGAGCCCAGGTTATGGCATTCCTTAGGGGCACCAGAAATCCTGGTGCACCTCCTTCAGACCAGGGATTTGAGCTTGCACCCCATTCCTCCAGGGAGGCTTCTGATCCCTCAGCCCCTCCTGTGGTTCCCCTCACCCTGGGCAGCTCCATCCCAGCCCAAACTCTGCTATTAGAATTTAATTTCACTGACTGCTTTTTTCACCCTTAAAAAGGAAACCAAGCCCTCACCTATCCATCAACCCCAGACCCCAGTGAGGGATGAAGGCTTAGACCTCTCTGCTATGAAATTCCCAGGGATACACTCCATCCAAGTCCAGTTTTCCTGTCACCCAGCCCTGCTGTCATTTATACTGCTGGAACAAGTCAAATATTACCACAGCTACAACCACCACCGAGGTGCAGGGACCAGGAGCAAGCCAAGAACTCTGGGTTTAATTAGTCTAAGGCAATATTGACTCACAACTGTTTTACCTGGCTGGATTTTTTTCCCATACAACCTGTACTGTATAGATTATTCAGGGATGTTTGCAGTCACTATTTTCCTGCCATCCTTTTATTCAGGGATGTTTGCAGTCACTGTTTTCCTGCCATGCCTCTTGCAAAGCCTTTTGCTGGTTTATCAAGTCATTTCTATGGGAGCACAGCACCTCCCCTATATTTGGCCATGCTCATAACTCTGTGAAATTGTTTACAGCAAGCCAGATGCAAACAGAGTTCCCAGTGTGATCCTTTTCCCAGTCCTGCTCCAAGGTGAAGCTCGGTCACGTTGCCAAAGGCTGAGAACAGCAAGCTCTAAGGTACAGCCACGGTGACACTCCCAGGCACAGGCCTGGTCACCAGATCCAGCACCAAAAAATGTCTGGCAGAGCAAAAAAAGTGGCAAAGCATCCAGACATTGCAGCAAAAGCAATGGGAGAGCAGATCCAGGTCTGATTTCAGCCCTCGGAGTGGGACTTCCCTTCATGTAAGTAAAAGCTACAGTAAAATAAATGTTCCAGTGATTGAGTTCATCTTCAGAGAAGTATGTTTTTATAGGAACTGCTGTCAATCTGTTTTGGGCAAACATGGTAAGACCTTCTGCTGAATGTCCAAGTAACTCACATCCTGAAAACAAAGGATTTACAGTAAAAAACAGAGTGGAGATGAAGATGTTTTCTGCTCCCTCTGAACAGCCACCTCTGCATGGGGTGTCAAGGACTTGAGTGGGATGAGAGGATGCAAGACCAGAGCCAGGAAGCTGCACTGGCTGTATCCCCTCAGAATCATAGAATCATGGGATTGTTTAGGTTGGAAAAGACCTCCAATATCATCAAGCCCATTAAGCCAGCACTGCCAGGCTCAATATTCCTCTTCAATCCACCTCAGATTCAACCGACAGGCCCTCAAACAAAACAGACAAAAAAAACCCCCAAGCAAATAAAAAACCCCCACAACAACAAAAAAACCCCAACCCATGGATGATTCAGGCTTTAAACTTGGTTTGCTTTCATACATTTGCTTTTCAAATTCTTTTCTGAGCTGGAGTTTTCTCGTTCTCATCACAGTGTAAGTGCTGCTTTAATTATGTGTTTGGAAGTTAATTCTCACACTTAAAACCCCATTTTCCACGTCAGTTTTGGTGCAACAAGTCCACGTGGGCAGCCCTTGCTGTAATCTGAGCATTTCTGTAATTGCTTCTCTGAACCAAGGTCCCTTTCCAGGAACAGGCTCTGGTTAAGCTCCACAGGAAGCAGCTCCCTACTCTGCACAAGGTGTGTCCCTGTAGCACTGCAGCATTGCCACTTCTCAGGTGTTTTAAAATGCTGAAGGATCACTTAGATGCCATATTAAGACAACCCCAGGCACGGCTGTACATGACAAACACAACTCCCCTGCAGCACAGGTGAACACCTCCCAGCAGGAACACAAGCCTGGTTTGGTTGGATGTGCCAAAGGTGGTTCAGTGTCCAAGGCACAGCAAGTGCAGAATCTCTGCTCAGCTCCAGGACACAAAGACATTACCCCCAGACCCCAAGTCCTTCTGGACTGCCCACCCCAGTGCCCACAGAAGTCTCTGTGTGCTGGGAACGGTGGATGGAAATCCCAAGACACTGGATCTCACCACCCATGCTGGAGCTAAAAGCCACCTTTTCAGCTAAAGCAGAACTTCTCGGACCAAAACCTGTCATCAGTCAGATTTATCTCCTCCTTTGAAAATGAAAGGTCTCCCTGTTGCCTGTCTTGTTGCTACAATATCTTTTTTTAGAAGACTTGTTTATGAAATTCACATTGTCAAACAGTGTTGAAAGATTCCATGTTTCTGATGCGTTACCATGTTTCTTATCTATCCAGCAACAAACATCCCGATTACCCAAAGGCAGGTGCCAGACACACTGCTCAGCACCATCATGAGTTGCAGCCACACTCTGCCACTTCTCCAAGGCTTTACTGGCTGACCACTAAAATAAACCAAATTAATTGGGCTCTGATCAGTTAAAACACCCCCAGCTGCAGAGCACATGCACTATTTATACCCAGAGATCTAAGGGCTCTCACCAGACATTCTGATGTCCCCCCAGCACAGGGGGACAGCTTGGGGACAGCTCTGAGGGCACCAGGCACTTGCCTTTAAAGCCATTTGGCAGCTCCCTGTTCTTGCTGCCACAGAAACATCGATCACAGTCCTACCCACGGAGACCTTTGGCTTTTCTAAAAGTCTTATTTAATTATTTATCGCTGCTTGCTGAATAAAACATGGCACTTTCTGCAGCTGAGGGATCCTCCACGTGACACACGTGGGATTTCCAGGCCAGACCTTCCCCAGGCACAACGTGTGCTCACAGCTGGGGACCGGGATGAGGCTCCTTGGAGGGGAAGGGGGAGAAGAACCCTGAATACCTGGGCAGTTGGCTGGAAAGTAAATTTAAAAAATATTAATGGAAGGATCCATAAGATAAGAATGCACCCTGGGGGACACAGGAATGATCCCAGAGATGTGTATTTCCTGATAGTGCTTTGCACCAGACTTTCTTCATAGGGCATCAACTTTTGGCCAAAAATCTGTGCTTACAACACTAATTTAAGCTCACTAAGATCACGTTATAGCTGGTTCTATTCCTGTTGTGCTTGTCAAACACACATTTCCAAGCCATCTGTTGGCACTGCTGGCACTGGTTGCTGTAAATGCTCAATACAGACATTTAAGGAAACATTTAAGGAAAACTTTAGTCATTTCTGTGTTTCCAGCACCTGACCTCGAAGCTTTGCCCTGTTCTGCTCTCATCCCAAGGCTCCTGTTTTCCCAGATGATGTCACCCTGACAAGCTTTCTGGATTCAATTAAACATAGCAAAGACTGACACTATTTGCACCAAAATCAAGTGCAACTTTCAGCTCCAAATTGCTCTGAAGTCCTGAATCTGTGCAAACCCAGGTATTTCCATGGCAACGGCCAGGACATCAGGAGGGAAGGGGATGATATTTTGGCAGCAGAGAGGGGAGGTTGGGTGGGGAGAAAGGAGGACTGAGGCACATGGACTGAAGGGAGATGTGAAGAAGGGGAAAAGCAGCACAAAACCTGCTCTGGGGATGAAGGATCTAGCCAGGGGTTTCTGGAGCATGAGAGCCCTTGTGCACCCCTTTACTTTTATCTTTAAAAGGAGAGGAAATGGTCCCCAGTGATCAGTGCTGCTCTTCAGAGCAGATCAATGCAGGCAATCCAGAAATGCTGCATAAAGGATATCTGTTTACTCCTAGCACAGGAACAGCTGAAAAGGGCTGCCCTGGGAGCTTAAGAGACATCAGAAGGTCCTTCTGCAAACAGCAGCTTTCATTACCAACCTGCAGCTCATCATCCTCATTTCATCCTCATCTTCATCTTGCCTGAGCACTTTCGACAGCCACACAAAAGCCTTTTTCTTTTTTTTTTTTTATGAACTGGCTTTGAGAGCATTTAAAGCTCTCAACATTAATTTTTCAAATCCTAGTAACATTAAATTAATTTACAATTTTCTACCAATCCAGAAGGAAATAGCTGGCACTGACGCCCGCAATCTGATATTTTGGAACCACGGGCACATAGAAAAACAAACCCATGATGCAAAAATATTGCTCTTACCAGTGATTTGTGTTATTTAGCCACAAACCAGACAACGTGGCTGCGAAGTGGGGGCTTCGTTTAAAGGGTGGGAGGAAGAGACTCACTGTTGTCCCCATGACACATGATGAAGGAATTAGTCAACAGCTACACAGTGACAACCATTCAAGCTATTAAAAACAAACAATATATCTGATAGAAGACAAGCAGGCTGTGGTCAAACCAAATTTTTAAAAGAATTCTAAGAACAGGCAGCAAAATGTTCAATCCAAGCTCAGCGGTTACTGACGAGTAAAGAACTAAAGCTGCTTGCTGAGTGGCAAGTTAAATATAAACTAAGTTTTTGCAGAAGAATAACCAAGATGACTGTTTACTTTCATATTCCATTCAGCTTTTCACTCAACTCATTTTCCAGGCACACACAGTCCAGGTGTATTGCACTGGTAACACCTGCTTCCCCACCCACCCCTCTGTGCAGTGCAATTACCTGGAGGTGGTTAAAAATAGACCTCCTCTTTTAAAAACGAAACTTGTAAAAGAAGGGGAGGAGCACAGGCTCAAGGAGAATATTTGTAGTCAAAAACCCACACTCCTTCAAGCCTGGGTATTTCAGGCTCTGGGTTTGTAAAGAAGCCTCATTCCACTTGATAAAAGCTCTAAAAAAAAAAAATAAATCAGAGAATATTGGTTATGCTTCTTATCCTGCACAACAGGAAACAGGATTCCTTACAAAGTCAGACTTCTCTCCCTCCCTTGCAGCCTGCTGACAAATAGTCAATTCTGCAGCTTCTGGGCTTAGTTTGATTTATTGTGACCATATGGGGAGGGGGAGAGGAAGGAGACGGTGACAGATAACACAACTCATCTCAACATGTACAACCACTGCAGCGCAGGACTGCTTCAAAATAAAATGCATTAACCATGGCAACAGCCCAATAGCGAGGGCTGCTGGCTCACACAGTGCTCTGGGTAATGTCAGTTTACTGTTGATCTCCCTGCTCGGATCAGACCTTGCCTTCCCAGTGTTTTACTCACTCAGTTATGGCACTGGGATGACAGATGTGGCACAGCTCCCCAAGGATGATCCCTGGCTGTCCCCTGTCTCAGCAGAGCTCACCTGCACTGAGGGCCCCAGCAGCTCACACAGAGCCATGGCTGAAGCAAAACCAGACATGGTCTAGTGACATGACAGTACACAGGTTTGTGGAAGGTAAAAATTCTGGGAGTGGGAAAAAAACAAAACAAAAGAGGAGGTTTCTGCAGTTGGCCCTTTCTACTGCTCCCTGGAGTCTGCACAAGCTCCTGACTTAACCTGGGGTCAGTTTAGGAGAGGAAGAAAAACCAAAAGCATGAGCAAAACAGGCCTAATGAGTAGGGAGCAACAGACACAAGAATGTCCCACCTGCTCCCAGTTTCAGGAATGCTGCTAAATAATTAATTACATAATCTACAGGATCATGTTTCCCCAGGTTTTGTAATTCCTACCAGAACAAAGCCCAGGTGGAGAGCACAGAGTGTGGGTTCCCCGTGGAATTCCCCCACCTGTGTGGCTGTGGGCACCAGGCAGGCAGAAACCGCAAAGGAAGGGCAGCCATGTAGGCAACCTGTGTAGGCAGAGAACCCACATCCCCACCAACATCCCAAGGTGGAGTCCAGAGTCATGGGACCACAAGGAAGAAGTCCATGCTCTCCATCAGCACTAACGGGCTGCTGGAGAGATCCCAGAGTGTGTCAAACACCCCCACCACAGCACCAGGGCAGAAAGGCTTTCCCCACGCACTCCTCCCTCCTTCAGGCTTTACTAACATTCACCAAACCCACGTTTACCTCCCCAAATGCCAGTGGGAAGGATATGTCACAAGCCCAGCTCTGCTCCCTGAGGCACAAGCTGCACCTTCTCCCAGCACACAGCCCTGGCAGGGAGTGAAGCCAGGCATTGAAGGCCAGCACAGGAGATGCTCACGGGCAGTGAGAGCCCACAGAGGCACAGTGGGCTCTGGTAGAAGCTCCCAGCTGGGAGCACAGCCCTCACCTCCCACCCCCAGAGGCAGCCGACGCTCAGGCTGTCGTGTCTCTGCGCTCAGGAGCAGCCACAGACAGTAATAATGAGATGGCAGCTCCATCCACCACGCTAAATAAATGTCATACCCTTTTCCTGGTTTAATAGCAGTTGCCCAGGCAACCAGTAGTATTCCTTAGCACCGCACCCGGCAGAGGATTAAAGGTGGGAAATGGTCCGGATGAACAGCACTGTCACCCTCCCCAGACCCACCACCCACAGGTCTGGTTCACATGACCCCGAGCAGTGTCTTCCACTTCCCGGAGCCCCTAAGGTACATATCGATATGCTCATAAGACCAGAAACAGAACTCATCCCCTCTCCAATATTCTGGGGGGATGAACCTGCAGGGACAGACCACGGGCAGGAGGTGACAACCGCTCCCGGTGACCCAACGCTCCAGCACAGGGCAGGACTCGGCTCCTCGATGTGCTGTGGGCTCTCGGTGTAACGCCACAGGCAATAAACACGGAGCTCTGCGCTGGCGGAGGAGCTCGAGGCAGCCCAGCATAAAACACGGTCTAAACTAATAGAGTTAAAGATGCCTGAGAAGAGGGAGCAGAGCGAGATGCGAAATGCCATCACCCTGCACTGGGCACACATGTGTCCACCCCCCTTTTTCCCGGCCAGGGCCCCCAGCACCCGCCGCCCCCCGCCCTGCCAAGGAGCACCGCGCTGCCGGGAGGGCTCGTCCCATCTCCGCTCCCGAGGGAAGGATGCAGCACCGGGACTCGCCCCTTTTTCCCTGCGGAAAATCCCAAGTTGTGGTGTGCTCTGCGCCCAGGCAGAGGCGATTTTCCCAGGATGCGGGGCGCTGGGATGCCGGGCACTGGCGCTGCAGGGATGCTCCTCCGCCCGCCGAGACCCGCAGCCGCGCCCGGGTGGGCTGATGGCCCCGGGGTGGGCTCTCGGCCCCGGTCGGGGCTGTTTTTTTTTTTTTGGGGGGGGGTGCTGTTTAACCCGCGGCAGCAGCAGCGGGAGCCCGGGATGCCGCGGGCGGGCGGGCCCGGGGCTCCCCCCGGGAAGGTCCCCGCGGGGCACCGGGCCGGGGGTCGGGGGCTGCTCCGGGGGTCCCGCACCCACCTCCTTCTTGACGGTGCGCAGCAGGCGCTGCCGGGTCTCCGCCTCTGCGGGGAGAAGAGGAGAGAGAGGCCCGTTAGTGCAGCCCGGCCCCGCCGGCCCCATCCCCGGTCCCCCCGTTCCCATCCTCACCCGCCGGGGCCGCCGCCATGGCCCTGCTCGGCTCTGCAGCGCCCGCAGACTGCCGGGCACACGGGGACGGGCCGCCCGACCGACCGCCCCGCCGGGGAGGGGCCGCCGCCGCCGCCAATCCGCGCCCGGCACCGGGAACCGAGCACCGGCCACCGGCACCGGCACCCCCGGCACAGCCGACACCAGCCCCGAGCCCCGGCACTCCTGGGCACCCCAGGCACCCCCGTCACCCCCGGGACTCCCGGCAGCCGAGTACCCCCGGCAGCCCCAGCACCGATCCCCGGGCACCCGCAGCACCCCCGACACCAGGCACTGACCCCGGCATCGCCGGGCACCAGCACCCCCGGCACGGCCAGCAGCGGCTCAGCCGGGACCGGCCCCTCACTGGGGTCCCAGCCATCCTCCAGCTCCCAGGGGACACCACCGCCCCCAGGCACCCCTCAGCTGGACCCCTTTCCCCCCAGCCAGGCCCCAGGTCACCAGAGGCCGAGGGGCCCTGAGGTGCCCGGGGACGGCAGTGGGTGACACGGGACAGGGAGAGCCCTCGGGGTGTCCCTGCACACGAGGTTGCTGGGGCAGTGTCCATCCTTGGATAGGGGTTCAGGGCTCTGAGAGTCCCACGAAGGGGGAAGCACCCACGTGCTCACAGCCCCACACCATCCAGGCACACTCCAGGGACCAGGGGAGACCAAGTCATGAGACCCCCTTTTCCTCCTCTCAAAATCACAGCCCCTCAGAAAGTGGCCCTCCCGCAGGTCCATTAACGCATCTTCTGTTTTTCTCTTTCCTCATTTGGTGTTCCAGGACATTTCCATAGAAACAGCATCCCGGCTCCTCTGCAGTCCGGTTTCCAATAACTACAAAACACATTATTGCAAGGGCAGCAGTGCCCGGTCGTGCTGCATGTGGGCACAGGGCCACTGGCACAGCCCCACTGGCCATCCCTGCCATTGGGACTAATCCTGGCACGGACAGCAGGGACGTGCTCCCACCTCTGCCAGCCCCCCGTGATCTCCTCTGCTGCTCCCAGAGCTGAGCTGCACCCTCTGCCTCGGAGCCTTTCGCTCCATGCTGGTGCTTGGTGGCTCTGGAGGCAGCAGGAATGATGCACCCAATGGTTCCCCTCCAGTACCTGGACTGGCAGGAGAACAGGAGGGAGCTCCAGGCTCAGGCTTAATCTGAATTCACTCCCTTCTGTACCTTACAGGGGCCAGGAGGAGACCTGGGCCAAATCCCTTGTAGTGGAAAATCTATTTCCGTGTCCTCTGTTTGCTTTTCGCTGTTTATTTCCTCTTAACAAATGTTACAAAGTTGCAGCAACAGGCACAGCTTGATTGGGAGTATGTGATCCCTGATCCAGATAGATCCCAGAAAGATTCTAGGATCCATGGGAATCTGGCCTGGACAGCTCTGGGTGCTGCTGGTGGGGGTCACAGCTCCCCTCTGCAGTCACTGAGCGTTGACTTGACCCTCAGGATTCTGATCCCAGCCCAGGGATTCACCCTGGCCTAAGGTTGGGCTCCCTGCAAGTGACACAGGACTGCTGTGCCATGCTGGGGACTGTGTGCCTGGTTTGTCCCTATGGCTGCAGCTCTGCTCCTTATGGACACTGGCTGTGGACCCCCAGGGCAGCAAGTCCAGTGCCGCTCTCACGAGCTGCACCAGCACATCTCCTCTGCCCAGCAGCCTTTGCCAGGGGTCTGTCCATGGACAACCCTGTGGATGGGGTCCCCTTCCCCTAAAAGGGGTGTGGGAGGAGAAGGACCAAAGACACAGGAGCCCAAGGCTTTCCTGGTCTGACCTGAGATCCACAGCCCAGTCAGGAGCTGGCCCTGACCAGGGGCTCCAGATGTGCTTGTAGCTCTACCTGTCATGTACTGGTGACCACAGGCCCTACAGCCTGGACAGGCAATTAATACACACTAATAAATACCCATGATGACATGTCCTGGCCTCATCAAACACCGTGTGGGAGCACCATGAGATAGCAGTGAGAGTAATTACCAGGGTAGAGGCAGCTCACTTGCTCCCCTGGCCCCAAATTTTCCCTGGGGCAGAGCAGAGCTGTGGCTCTGCGTACCTGCAGATGCTGGCACAGAGAAGGTGCCAGGTTCCTGAGAAGCTGGGCACAGCACCATGTCAGGTACAGCCTGGCACAGCTCCAGTCTCTATGAAGCTTCTCCAGCCCAGGATGAGACCATCTGACCTAAACCTGCCATCCAGGAGCAACCCTGCTACACAGGGGTAATAAACTGCTAATTTATTACCTTCCTTTGGGGAAAAATCAGCTGAAAGAAGCACAAGGACAAACTCCCCCCAAGCCTTGCTGATTCCTTTCTCTTGGAACATTCTTCTTCTCCCTGGATTAAAGACAGGTGGGAGACGATTGGCCCCTATTTTCTGGAGCCTGGAGAGCTTAAATGAGAGCACGTTGATCTATACTTAATGTGATTAAGTTACATCTCTGATTATCATGCTAATTAAATTAAACTTCCCACTACTGCCTCTGCAGCTTAAACAAGATAGTTGTTTTAAGACCACAATTTGCTCCTCTGCATTTCCCTGCACAGATGAGCAGGTGGGATAAAAGCAATCTGCTAATCAAGTCATTGTGGTGTTTTGAAACAACTTCTGCTGCAGTGGATATTCAAATTTAAATCTGATTTGAGCTGGATTTAAACTGTTTTCAATCTAAGGTCACTTGCGCTTTGAGTAAGGAAAATAACAGGAAAAAGCAGAAATAAACGGAGTGTGTCTGTGTTGAGACAGCAAGCTATTGGAAGAAATTCTTCCCTGTGAGGGGGGTGAGGCCCTGGAACAGGTTGCCCAGAGAAGCTGTGGCTGCCCCATCCCTGGAAGTGTTCAAGGCCAGGTTGGACGGGGCTTGGAGCAACCTGGTTAAGTGGAAGGTGTCCCTGCCCATGGCAGGGGGTGGAACAAGATGAGCTTTAAGGTCCCTTCCAACCCAAACCATTCCATGATCTCCCCAAGACACCTCTCCCCCGCCCTCCTCCCGCCTCCAGCAGCCCTGAGAACCTGAGAACCTGCACTGCTCTTTCCACCTTGCAGCTTCTAAAACCAAACGGAGATTTCAAAGCTCTGCCCTCATTGCTTTGACAGCGTGGCCCTGACCCGCTGCGGAGGGACGGCGGCACGGGCGGGGGGTCGGGAGCCCCAGGAGAGGGTGGGAGCTGGGGGAGCAGGATGGGAGCACTGGGAGCATTCATGGCTCATTCACCAGCGAGGACCTGGGGGATCTGTCAGGGATGGAGGTATTGAACCGATGGTGCAGCACATCCCTGGGCTGGAGTGGAGCAGCAGTGGTGCCTGGGAAACAGATACCGGGCAGTGCCTCAGCACAGGGAGCTTTCAGACAGCAACGGGCACATCCCTGTGCTGGCAAAGCACTGCACAGCTCCAGCTTGGAGCTGCTGTGGGAACAGCTCCCGCTGTGCCAGGCTCACACTGTTCCTGCACTCCCAGCTCTGCCCAAGATGGGAGGACAAAGCGCATCCCATGTGATTTAACAGATTAATGTGGGGAAAACAAGGGGCTCTTCAGGAGACAAAGTAGCTCAGCTTTAAACGATGCCAGATTCACACCAGGAAACCGGTCTCAGCCCAGCACCCTGTGCTGAGGGTGTCCTTGCTCCACACAGACCCCTGCAGACCCCCACAGACCCCCACAGGTCCCCTCAGACCCCTCAGCCAGCTCCTTCGATCAGACCTGGCAGTGACTGAGTCCATCTGCAGAGCCTTCCTGAGCAGAGGCAGGACCAGGGCACAGGAGGGTCTCCCCCTTTGTTACACAGAGCCATTCCATGTAAACCACCCAGAGAAAAGAAGGGTCAGCAAAGAGAAAATGCTATTATCTATTATCTATTATCTATTATTTTTTACAGCTGCTATGGCACCAGCTGCCTCTGTTCTGTCATTTATGCTTGAGCTGATCTTTGGTCAGGGTGTTAAACCCTGCTCCCCTGGCACGCTCCACAGGCAGATCACACCAGCAGCAGGGATTTCTCACCTTCATCCCAAAGCCTGGGACAAGGGCAGCCCCTCTGGCAGCCCCCGCAGCCCCCACTGCTGAGCACAGCCTTGGCTTTCATCTCCACACCCGCGCTGAAGGACTGGGACTGGAATCCACAGCTCTGCAAAGTCCCAGGAGTGACACAAATCCTGTATAAACCGCAGGAGATTAACTGTCCCTCACCTGTGTGCTGGGGCTTGGCTCAGGGAGAGCTGCACTGGGGCTCATAGAGGGGGGCTGATGGTGGAGGGGCTCTGTCTGGCTGTGGGGGGACGCCCCCAACCTCCACTCACTCTCCCCTCAGAGCAGAGACCACCCTGACACCCTCCCACCCAACCCCTTCACTTGGGGTAAAGTCTCATTGCTCCTCATAAACCCACAAGCAGAAAACTTGTATTTGAAAGGAGAGGTGTTCAAGGAACAATAATTTCATGTTAAAGGAACAATAATTTTGGGCTTCCCAGCACAGAGGGAGAAGCCTGTAGAGTGCAGCCCACCCAGTGTGGGGATTGATGGGACCAGAACCTACACCCATCCCTGCCCACTGGGAGGGGGCAGCCCTGGGCTGGGCATTCCAGTTCTTGCTCCCCACACGGGGTCAGGGGACACTCAGGGGCACACAGTGAGGTGGGGTGGCTCATTTGGAGAAAAAATCCCCTTCCCAGGGCTCTCAGGGTCATGTGCAGGCAAGAAGCTGGTGGATGATGTCCCCTGGCAGAGCCATGCCCCCTGCTCCTCCTCCACAACCAAGGGTGTGCAGATGTGGCACTTAGGGACATGGGTGAGTTATGGCCTTGGCAGTGCTGGGGGAACAGTTGGACTTGATGGTCTTAGAGGGCTTTTCCAACCTCAGTGACTCCATGATTCTGCGATTCCATTCTATGACACCCCAAACAGCCGGGGCCAGACACACCAAAAAAATAAATGTGTTTTTAACTGGAGGTTTCTAACGGGTCTCCATGTGTGTGCCTGAGGGATTAACAGTGTCCAGAGGCTTCCTGTGCCGGGCAGACACCGGGCAGACACCAGGCAGCTGCGTCACGTCGTCACAGCAACCCGCTCACCCTGGCCCTGAAGCCGCAGCTCCAGCTCCGGCTCTCATGGTCTTCCCTGGAGTTTCTTTTAATTACAGATGAGAAAGGCTGGGACAGTCAGGGCTGGAGCCCCTCAGAGCCCTGGGAGCACCCGGTGACCCCGTGCTCAAGCATGTATCACTGCAGTAAAATCTGCTGTTAAACTGAGACAGGGCAGAGCGGTGGCTCTGGGGACACTGCCATTCCCTCCTGGTCACAGCTCAGCTGTGAAAGTTATTTCAATTTCATGTGGCTTATTCCCAACAATTCACACCCTAGAGAGACCCAGTGAGCCCAGATGGATAAGGTGACCTTTATACATCCCTTCCAACCCAAACCATTCCAGAATTCCTGATCTTTCCCTGCAAGAATGAGTGGTCACCTCCTCCAGTGGGTCTGGTGTCATCATTTGCAGAGTGATAACAGCAAAACACCAGGGACAGAGAAATAAGGATTTTTCAGGAAGAAGGAGGAAACAGGGTCCTGTTTCACCAGCCCAGCCCCCAAATACACCCAGCAGGTACTGAGGGGATGGGACCTGCAGGGTGAGGCTGGTCCCTGTGGGGTCAGGCTGGTCCTGTGGGGTCCGGCTGGTCCCCACGAGGTCAGGTTGATCCCCACGGGGTCAGGCGGGTCCCCACAGGGTGAAGCTGGTGGTCCCTGCGGGGTCAGGCTGGTCGCTGCTCGGGGCTGCTCTCCCCTCCTGCCTTTGATCAGAGCTCTGCTTTCCCTGCCGGCTGCTCTCCGTGCCGTGGGTTTCCAGCGGGAGGTGGGGAAGCGCAGTCAGCCTGACCCTCCCCTCCTCGGATCTGTCATCAGCAACAGAAAAATCCTCCCCGGCCCCAAGTTGCTCAGCCTGAATCCTGCAGGATTTGCCAGGGCAGCAGGATGGCAGAGCAGCCCTGCCCAGGTCCCCTTGCCAGCCTTGCGCCCCTGAACCCTCAAACCCACCCCAGGGACAAGTGGAGCAAAAAGATGGATTTCCTCCTCTCGGTCATCGGATTTGCCGTCGATCTGGGCAACGTCTGGCGGTTCCCTTACATCTGCTACCAGAACGGAGGGGGTAAGGACACCACTGGGGTTATTTAAGTCTTCTTTTGAAGAAAAGACATCTTTTTTGTCATTTTTCCATCTTTCCCACCCTGAAAAACTCCCTGTTTCTTTTCTTTCTTTGTCTCCAGCTGCTCTGCTCTGGACAGGGCGGTTTAGAGACCGACCCAACTTCTCCTGACATCTCTCTCTGTTCTGTTTGCGTCTTTCTTCATTCAAAATCCTCCTCCATTCCCTGCATCCTCCTTCCCTGGGGTCCTTCCCTCCTTCCCTTGTGTCTTTCCCTCCTTTCCCCATGGGGCTAGAGGTGTGTTAGCAGCTCTAGGATCACAAAGGGAAAACTAGCCCGATGCAAACCACGATAAAGGATTAAGATCTCTAAATTTGGGGTGGGAGGTTCATACACTTTATGATCATGGGACTCTGGGAAGCTGCCCTTTGGGGTGGCTTGGTTTAAAATCATCCTTATGAGGATTCCACCCTCCTGCCATGGATCTTGGCCAGCAATGCTGGACCCCATGAGCAGCCCTGGCTCCGGGGGGTTCAGCCTGTGAAGGATCAATGAAAAATGAAGATACAAAAGCTTTGTGCAGGAAAAATCTTTCAGTAAATGACAACTAAATAAATTGCTTTAAATGGAGCAGGGTAGAAACCTCTCTCACATGGAAATCAAAAAGGAGGGATGAGAATTTTGTGCTGTTTGGGAAAGCGCAGCGGATTTAATTGCCAAAGTCAGCTTTCAGGGAACATCCTCTACTGCTTGGGAAAATTAGAAAGAGATAATTAGTTCCACACTCAAGGCAAAACTGTGGATCCCAGGTGCCCACACTGAAGCACAGTTATTTGTGAGTTACTCCTGTGGGATTGGGACCAAAGCTGAGCCCCTCTGTGTGGCTGTGGATCGGGTGGGGGATTTCCACCCACCCCACACACAGGAGGGTGAGGAGTTCAGGCAGCAGCTCTGGGGGAGTACAGCCACAGTCCCTGTAGAACAGGAGCACCAGGATGGCCAGTGCTGGGCTCACCCACAGCCCAGGACCTGCCTGGAAGGGAAACACTGGAGAAAACATTGCCCTGCTGGGCCAGTCCAGCCTGGGGGAATACAGGAGGGTGCTGGGGATACTGAGGATGCTGAGGGTGCTGGGGGTGCCACATCACATGCACACAGAGGGCTCTCAGAGAGAGGAGCCGTGGGGGTTAAATTAACTAGTCCCAGCAGAACTCGGAAAGCAGCTCCACTTCCAAAACCTCCATGGGGTATGAGTGTAGCCCTGGTAAAAATGAGATTGTTATAAATAATGCAGATTACAGCTTAATTATGCGTCTTGGGGTGGCTGTGCATATTCAGTGGGATTTTCTCCAAAATACTTCTAGACCTGAGGGGTGCTTGGAGTCCCTTCCCCTGCACCCCAATGGTTTGTGTGGCTCTTTGTACCATCCTGGCCAGCGGGGGAGTCCTGGGAAGCCCAAGAAGCTGGGACTCCAAGCAGGGTCTCTCATCTCTGAGCCCCAGATCATTTCCAAAGCATCTCACAAACACATTCAAACCCGACGTGCTGCACTGGGGCAGCACCGTGAGGGAGGAAGGTGACAATACCGTGGTCCTCCCCTCGCAGCCTGGTGGTGACCCTGCTCTGCTCCCTCCCCACAGGAGCCTTCCTCATCCCCTACACGCTGATGGCTGTCTTTGGAGGGGTGCCCCTCTTCTACATGGAGCTGGCCCTGGGGCAGTTCCACAGGACAGGAGCCATCCCCATCTGGAAGCGCATCTGCCCCATCTTTAAAGGTGAGAGCCCCCAGCCCAGGCCCCACGTGCTGGGGTGCAGGGCCATGCCGGCAGTGCCGCTCCCCACAGACGTGTCCCAGGGGCTGAGCCTGCTCTTGGCTTTTCCCAGGCGTCGGATTTGCCATCTGCATCATCGGCCTCTACGTCTCCTTCTACTACAACACCATCATTGCCTGGGCTCTCTACTACTTCTACTCGTCCTTCTCGGGCACCCTGCCCTGGGCGAGCTGCGACAACCCCTGGAACACCCCTGACTGCACCAACTACTTCGGCAGGAGCAACGTCACCTGGACCAACTTCTCCAGGTCCCCTGCTGAGGAGTTTTACACGTAAGTCCACGGATGTGGATGGTGTGTTAAAGCTGGGCATGGCCCTGTGGAGGCACTTGGGTCTGCTGCTTGGAAGCAGGTGCCTGGGAGCAGGCTGTCAGGTGGGAATGCTCTTGGGGAGCTCAGGACTGCCTGCCCGGGGTTGATCCTGCTCCCCGGCCGTGGGGATCCCTGCCTGCAGGAGGAAGGTCCTGGAGATCCATAAATCCAGGGGTCTGTACGACATGGGGGGGATCCACTGGCAGCTGCTCCTCTGCCTCTTCCTCATCTTCGCCATTGTCTACTTCAGCCTGTGGAAAGGGGTGAAAACCTCTGGGAAGGTAAGGAGGGCTCCAGCAGCAGCCCTGACACGGACATGCCAGAGCCCTGGGCAAGAGGGACCCATCACCAGGTGGGGGTTTTGCAACTCACCTGACTGCAGGAAGAGAAAATATCACCTCCCTCCCCGCCAGCCCCTGCCCCTCAGGGCACCCCGAGTGAGCTGTGCCTGACACAGGGGGGTTGGGTGCTCGGTGGTGCCGCGGGCTGACGGCTCTGTCCCCCCAGGTGGTGTGGGTGACGGCCACCCTGCCCTACGTCGTTCTCCTCATCCTACTGATCCGGGGGGCCACCCTGCCCGGCGCCTGGAGGGGGGTCGTCTTCTACCTGCGCCCGGACTGGGGCAAACTCCTGAGCACCGCGGTGAGTGCACGGGGGGGACGCACTGCCCCAGGGATGGCAGGACACAGACACCCTCCCTGGGACACCCACCCACCCCTGCCCACGGGTCTGGCCCCGCCACAGGGGATGGGGGCCTTGTTCCCACAGAAACAAGGTGCCCCGGACGGGTTCTTGGAAATGTAAATCCGTAATTGAATCACCCATTTCATTTTCGCCGGGTTTTGTTTGTGCCGTGCTCTCGCCCCAGCCTGACAATGGGCTTCCTGTGGGTAATTACCAGACAGCACTTGAGAATTCTCATTAAAGGTAATGAGGGCCGTGCTGCCAACACCGAACCTGCCGGCAGGAGTGGGTATGGGGGTTTGGGGCTCCCCTCAACTCCATCCCCCTCCAGACACGGGCAAGTACAGGTGACACTGCTTAATTCTGCTGCTGCAGGACCCCAGGGTGGATACCAGCTCCCTCCACCTGGTGACATTCCCTGGGGTGGTGGGGCAGGCAGGAGATGAAGTTTGGACACATGTGCCAACACAGCCCCCATCCCCGTGCCATGGGGTGTCCATGCCGTGGGTACCAGGGGGCACCTCCCAGCCCTATCCCAGCCCCAAGGACCCCCTGCCCTGCCCATTCTCCTGTTGCTTCTCCCACCAGGTTTGGGTTGATGCTGCTGCACAGATTTTCTTCTCCTTGGGTCCTGGATTTGGAGTACTCCTTGCCCTGGCCAGTTACAACCCTTTCCACAACAACTGCTACCGGTGAGTTCTGCAGCCACGGGCCCCGGTGGGCACAGGGGCTGCACAGGCATAGCTGCAGCAGAGGTACATCCTGAGAGCTCCTGGTCCCCGTGGCCACATCCCAACAGCTCCTGGTCCCCGTGGCTGCTGGCTGAGCATCTTTCCCCATTTCACTGATGATTTTGGTGTGAGGGACCAGAAGAGGGAACCGGGGTCGGGGGGGGGGGTGTGGGAAGGTGGCCATAGCAGCTCAACCGGGGTGAGGGTTGATCTGGAGGGGGGGATCTCCCTACTTTCTGCCTTCCAGGGATGCTCTCATCACCAGTGCAGTGAACTGCCTCACCAGCTTCCTCTCAGGCTTTGTCATCTTCACAGTGCTGGGCTACATGGCTGAGATGAGGGACGTGGAGGTGGAGGATGTAGCCAGAGATAAAGGTTCTCATCCCTCCAGCAGCACCTTCCCCAAGGTGCTGCCACACCCCAGGCTGTGCCAGGGGACAGCCAACCAAGCCAGTGTCCCCTCCTAGGGCCGAGCCTCCTTTTCATCACCTACCCTGAAGCAATTGCCAACATGGTGGGATCCACCTTCTTCGCCATCATCTTCTTCCTGATGGTGATCACACTGGGGCTGGACAGCACAGTAGGTGCCTCTGTGGAAAGGGACAACCCAGCCATGTCCCCAGCAGGGTGATGAGGGATGGGATGGGATGGGATGGGATGGGATGGGATGGGATGGGATGGGATGGGATGGGATGGGATGAGATGGGACATCCCCACTCTGCCATGGAGGGAGTGGATTTTCTTGGAGAGCAGGACTGTCCCCACATCCCATTTCCCCACCCCATGCCAGCATTTCCTTTGCAGTTTGGGGGCCTGGAGGCCGTGATCACGGCCGTGATGGATGAGTACCCCCAGCTCCTGGCCGGCCGACGGGAGCTCTTTGTCCTCGGCCTCATCACAGTCTCTTTCCTGGGCTCCCTGAGCACCCTCACCTATGTGAGTACCACTGAAACAGCCCCATCCCTGACCCCCACACTCCCACTCCTTCGCCCCCATGGGGTCTGCAGCCACCCTCCCTCCTCATGCTACTCCAGGGGGGAGCCTACGTGGTGAAGCTGCTGGAGGAGTTCGGTGCTGGCTGCTCCATCCTGGCAGTGGTGCTCCTGGAAACCATAGCTGTGTCCTGGTTTTACGGTAAGAAACTGCCTCTGTCACGGAAAACATCCCGTGGGCACCTACACAGGTGTGCAACCCTACACAGGTGAGTAAATCCAGGGACTGAGGGGCAGAAGCTTGTGTGTGACTCCTGGAAAGGGGATGGATGATGTGTCCATGTGGCTGCCAGTGTCCCTGTACCCATGTGCCCAGTGGGGCTGTGACAGCTCTCTCCTCTGGCAGGGATACAGAGGTTCTCCCACGATGTCAAAGCCATGCTGGGCTTCACCCCAGGGCTGTTCTGGAAGCTGTGCTGGGTTGCTGTCAGCCCTGCCTTGCTAGCAGTGAGTATCCATGGCCAGAACTACAGACAGGTCAAGTGCAGCCTCATTTCATCCTCCTGGTCCACGGCATCCCTGGCAGGGCCGGCCTCAGGTCCATCTCCATGCACAGGGCTGGATCCATCCCCTTTGAAATGCCAGCTCCCCCGGCACTTCAAAGGCTGCTGTTGGCAAGAGGCAGAGGGGTCTAATCTCACTGGATCTGCAGGAGAAGAGGCCTTGTGAGGATTAATTATGACTCTAAGCACTCTGCCCTGGTTATTAAGAGAGGAGTATTATCATCAAAGCAGACAGCAAACGGTCTTGTTTCAGCACGGGGACACTCAGCCTTCACAGGCCACTGTCTCATGGGGGGTCGTTAGACAAAGACCCCCAGCCCTCACCCAGCGAGGGGGGGAGCCTGGGAGATGGCACTGACACGTCCACGCTGGCCTGTCGTGGCTGGGAGAGCAGGGGGAGCAGTGGGACACGGATGGTGTTAATAGAATCATGGAATCACAGGCTGGTTTGGGTTGGAAGGGACCTTAAAGATCATCTTGTTCCACCCCCTTAACCTGATAACCCATGGGATGAGCTGCCATCAGTGCTGGGGAGATCATGGAATCAATTGGGTTGGGAAAGCCCTCTAAGATCATCAAGTTCAACCATTCCCCAGCACTGCCAAGGCCACCACTAACCCATGTCCCCAAGTGCCACATCCACATGGCTTCTAAATCCCTCCAGGGATGGGGACTCCACCACTGCCCTGGGCAGTTGTGCCGGGACTGGACAACCCTTTCAGTGAGGAAATTTTCCCTAATGTCCTAAACCTCCCCTGGCACAACTTGAGGCCATTTCCTGTTGTCCTGTCACTCTTTACCTTGGAGAAGAGCACGACCCCCACCTGGCTCCACCCTCCTGTCAGGGTGTTGTAGAGAGGGAAAAGGTCCCCCCTGAGCCTCCTTTTCTCCAGGTTGAGCCCCTCCAGCTCCCTCAGCTGCTCCTCATCAGACTTGTGCTCCAGCCCCCTCCCCAGCTCCATTCCCTTCTCTCGATATGCTCCAGCCCCTCAGTGTCTGTCTTGGGGTGAGGGGCCCAACCTGCTCACAGGATTTGAGGTCCCTCACAGCTCTGCTCCGCTCGTTACAGTTCATAGTCATCAGCTCCCTCCTGGACCAGCCACCCCTGACCCTCTTTGACTACCAGTACCCTGAGTGGAGCACCTCAGTGGGACACCTCATCGGAGCATCGTCCTTCATCTGCATCCCCTTCTACATGGTGTACAAGCTCGTCTGGACACCGGGGTCTCTCAAGCAGGTCAGGAGCAGGATGGGCAATCTCATGGCTCCTGGGTGGGCTGGGGTGGGCAGAGCCCCCTGCTCAGGTCAGCCCGAGACCAGGGTCAGGGAGCTGGGCAGGTGGTTGTGTCCTCAGCACCTTTGTTCATATGGCAATTAAATCCCACTGGGAGAGCTGCCTGGGAAGTGCTCAGAGGAGCGTGGCTTTGTGGCAGGAAGGAAACCTGTCACGGTGTAGTTGTTGTAGTTGTTAGGTTTGGTCGATATAGAAAAGCACACACACATACACACACTGCACAAGAAGTTGAGACAAGTGCTGTCTGCAGCCTCAGCACAGCAGCATCCTTTATTAGGAAAGCTAGCCCACATTTTTTCACACACTTTTTTGTAAATAATATAATTTCTACAAAATACCATTATCATGCACCTGCATCATGAACATAGCCAACATTTTTGTCCTTGCACATCTCTATCCTCCCTAAACCTACTTATCAACTTGCCAATTAACTCCCTGCTTCTCAAGGCCATACTGTTCATGGGAATGGTTAATTAGCTTCTCTGCTTCTCACGGGAACGGTCTTACGCCATCCAGCATACTGTACTCTTCTAGGGGTTCAACTCCTAGGGGCTCAACGGGCCTGCCGCTTCCCCCCACAGAAACCCACTGGGTTTTCCCTCTCCTGCTCTCTCCCTCAGCGCCTCGCCATCTGCATCCGGCCGGAGAAGACCACGCGAGCCCCCCGGGCAGAGGTGGTGGGCTTGGCACCCATCCTGTAGAGCACCAGCGTGGCCGGGGGACACAGGGACTGCTGGGGCAGCAGGAGAGCAGCTGCCACTGCCTTCCTCACCACAAACTGCCCCTCTTTGTCTGCCCCGGTGCCAGCAGCAGCAGCTCCGTGGTGTGCCTGAGCATCCCAGTGGAAGTGACACCGCTGGCACGTCCTGGCAGACTGGAGCCTGTTCTCACTTCTGTCAGGGAAACCTGTGATCCACAGCAGGGAGGACAGGACCCACCACCGGGAATCCTCTGATTCACTGCAGGGAGAATGGAACCCACCGCTGTGTCCTGTGGGCTGGAGGCCAAGGGGCCAAACTCCCCGGGTTGGAGGAGAACCCTGATTTCCAGCACAGACAGAGGAGGAATTTCCTCACTGGAGATGTCCATGGCCTGCCTGTGCAGACCCGTGGGTGGGAGCAGTGCATGTCTGTAGCTGTCCTGTGACACGGAAAATAAAGCTGATCTCGATGCTCAGAGGGAGAGGAGCCGGAGCCCACCTTTCTGTGTTCATGAAGCGCCGAGCTCAGGGCTGGGCTGGGGGACACGGGGGCTGCCGCTGTCCTGACACACCAACACCTTGTTCTGCTACAATGGTCCAAGGCCCAGCGGAGGAACTGCCTGGCCCCGGGATGGGTTCCTGGGGTGGGTCTCGGCAGCTGCTACCTCAGCCAGGCAGGTCGGTGCCTCCTGACATCCCATCCCGGCTGAGCGGGGGGCATCCGGAGAATTGGCAGCCTCCGGCATTTGAAAAGCGAAAGACCTTTACATATCTCGTTTTAAAACCAAATTCCAGGTCGAGGCAAAGCAGCCCTGGACTGGTGTGAACCAGCCACCTGCCGCGGCTTCCCAGTCGCGTCCTATCGTTCCCGGTGCAGCCTCGACGTTCCTCAGCGCCCTGGGGCCAGTTAAACACTTCCAAAACTCACTTTCCCCGCGGCGGAGGCTGGAGGGGCACACGGGGCTTGGAGGGACACGGAGCTGGGGGGACACACGGGGTTGGGGGAGATGCACTCGGGGGTTCAGGGACGCGCCGGGGCGGACACGCGGGGCGCAGCCGATCCCATTCCCGGTCCCGACCCCGCTCCCGATCCCTCGGCCGGTCCCCGGAAGGCCGGAGCCGGGGCGGGGCGGGCGGCAGGAAGGGGCAGGGCCGGGCCTGGCGCACAAAGCCCGGGGGCGGCGGGGCTGGGTCCGCTCGGGCCGTGCTGTGTCGCGGCTGTCGCGATGGGGCTGTCGGCGGCGCGGGGCTGGGCGCTGTCCCCGGGCCCGGCGGAGCGCAGCCGGCCCTACGCGGTGCTGCAGCACCAGAACCTGGGTGAGGAGCGGGGGGCACCGGGCACAGCCCGTCCGGGGCTCGGGAGTCAGTTGTCGGTGTTTAATTAACGCTGTTTCTTTTCCCGCCGCAGTGCTGCTGGGCAGCATCCTCAGCGCCCTCCTGCTCACCATCATCCTCATGGCCATCTGCGTGTACCGGCCCGTGCGGCGGCGGTAGCGGAGCGGGACCTGCCGGGGCATCGAGGGAATGCTGCATCCCACCTGTTCTCCCGTCTGGTACCCACCGTCCCACCCCTGCTCTGCTCCCGTCCGGTTCTCCCATGTGGTACCCGCTGTCCCGCCGCCGCCGGCGATGCCCTGACCATGCGGGGGTGGCTTTTCGCCCGTCTCGTCCCGCGCTGCATCGTGTGGCTCCATCGTGACGTTGCTTTCGGCGAGGGCCTGTCCAGGGGCTGGAAATCACACCCCAGCCCTCAGCGAACGGGCTCCTGGAGCTCCCGGCAGCGTGTTCGCAGCAAACCCGGCTGGCTGTGAGGAGGGTCTGGAGCAACGCCCCTTACTCCCAAATTGCAGCGTTTCAGCGAGGATGATCCTGCAGGATGTGCATCCCTGGTGCATGTGGGCGTGCGGGGCCTGGATCAGCACAAGAACATCGTCCGAGGAGCAGGTCCACACTCTCGATCACACCACAGCCACATTTGTTTTCCCATTATTTCAGTTCCTTGTTTGAACGCTGAGTCTCGGGGGTTGGACAGGGCTTGGAGCAACTTGGTCGAGTGGGAGGTGTCCCTGTCCGTGGCAGGGGGTTGGAACAGGATGAGCTTTCTGGTCCCTCCCAACCCAAACCGATCAAAAATGGCCCAAAGGCAAAGGCTCAGTGACTCACCACAGCAGTGGGGGGGTGGAGGGGGTCTGGCATGTTCTTGCCTCTGAGCAGAAACACCCGATCCTGGTGTAGCTGTTCAGGGCTAGGCTTGTCATTCCCAACGTTATTTGCTTTAACTCTTGGCTAAATAGCCCCAAACAGCCTCATACCAAACCAGCCCTGCTGAACCAGTTTGGAACTGGAGTACAGGTGAGGGTTTCCAGCATGTGCTGATCACTGTCCTCCTGGAAACAGGAGCCTTCAAAGGTCTGCAAGCCAGGCAGCTGCTGGGACCTGCCAGGCTCAGGCTCTCTGGAAGTGTTTGAGCTCCAGCCAGACCCATTTATGCATTTTCAGTAACAAATCCAAGTGTTTACACTGAATCCCACTCATACGAATGCTGCTATTTTGTTTTGCACTGCTACGAGTAGTAACTGGATTTTACTAATTATTACTTTGGTATTTAACATAGAGGTGGTTTTGTTAGTAATTTATTTAGTGTCTTAAAATGTAACTTCCAGAACATTTGTGTTGAGCTTTTGTCTAACCCCTTGTGCTGCATCTGAGGTGTTTTCCCTTCCATTTGAAGGACACCAACCACTGGCATTGAACGGGGGGAATTTCTTTGCTGCTGCTCAGTTGGTGAAATGACAGTAGGAAGCTCCCCTAGAACAGAATGAGTTCTTAATCCAAATGAAACGAGAGTGAGGAAGCAAGGCAGCACTGTTCTATTGCTTTCTGCTCCTTTTTTTGCTCACTGATTCCTGTATCCTTGATTTTTCTCAGTCTTTCATCTGCTGTAAAGCCTGGCCTGCAGTCTGTGCTGCTCATGGGGGTGGATGGTGAAGCTCCCAGCCACACTCCGTGTTCCCTGGAGCAGCATTCCTGTTTGCTTTCATTCTTCACTCCCTGCCATGCCTCTTTGTACAAATAAAGAGCTCAGTAAACAATCTAGACTCTTATTTATTCATGGATGTGCTGTTTGTTATTAACTGGCCTGTACTGTACAGAGGGAGGAGGCTGCCCCTATTCTCACCTCTGGTCACCTCACAGTTCCTACCCTGCTTTCAGCAGTGAGGGAATGGGAGGGCAGTGCTGGGGAAAGGTTTCCATGGATGTTTGTTAGCAAGGAGCTGTTAACAGTGCAGTGAAAGCTCATCCTGCAAGCCTCGTGCAGTTACCAGCAGTCCAGTCACAAACCAAAGCTCAGCCAAAGCAGTGTAAGAAGGGTTTCCAAATAAAGAAAATCAGGAATTACTGTTGTAAAGAGCCTTGAAACAACAAGTCAAAAGTACAGAAAAAGCACATTCTCAGTCCTGCTTTCAGAAACAAGCAGCATGAGATTAAAGAACTTTTAAAGCTGGTTATAGTTTTAGAACAAGCTCTAAGTGTTTGTAGCTCTGAGCTCCTCTTTGCTACGTCAGCCTCCAGCTTCCTCAGAAAGAGAAGTTATAATCAGCTGTTACACAGCAATAGTGGCATCAGTATTAAACATATCTGAACCCTCTCCTCATCTCTGTTACTCACAAGAAGATGCAAACAAAAATTAATAAGCTTAACCCCCTGCCTTTCACTGCCTTAGATCTGTGTTGACCTGATCCCCTTTTTCAAGACAGGAAGACTCAAAACTTGGCTGAAAATGTCTCAAGAGTGATTCTGGGGATTGTGTGCCTGATTCAGACTAAACCAGAACTACCTTTGAGAATTTCATAGATGATAATGTCACTTTAATGTACAAAAATGCCACAAAATACTTATTAAAACAGACTCCAGATACCACATTTGAAAAAATCCTTGTGTGTGGTGTAACATGTGCTGTACTTTTGGTTTTATTTCCAACACACACAGAGGATCCATCTTACACTGTATGGGTTGAAAGTCAAGCTTTAAGAAAAGCAGCACCTGGGTGAGGGAAGCAGGGCATTCTAGTTTAGCTGGAATGATACAAATGTGATAGAAAGCAAAAAACCCAAAAGCAAATCCCATTTATTTTACAGTCCCGGACTAAGAAGCAGTAGCATAACAAAACTTCAACTGAAAGTGCTCAATGTTCTTTAGTTTAAATACAAACCCAGAACAAGTCAGCTTGAAAAATGATTATTTTTACCCCTCCTGTAGCCTGTGAAATGCTTAACAGAAGACAGGCACTGCCAGACAGCTGGGTGTGTAAAGGCAACAGCACTCTTTATTCCCACTGGAGGAAACACCCAGGGTTTCATCTCCTACCTCCAACCTTGTCAGGAGCTCAACACAAGGATTATTCCCTTTTTCCCCAACTGTGAGAGTCACAGTAATCCCCTTTTCAAAGAAAGGTGCAATTCCAACCCAGCCCACTGCTCCTGTGCAGGACAGTCCCCGCTCCTGCAGCACCCAGGAAGCTGTTTTTAGGGAATGAAGCTGTACCAGAGGACACCACCAGTGTGGAGAGGCCAGTCCTAGTGCACACTGAAGGAATTTTAATAATTTCCTATGTAAAACAACGGATTATTGGTTTAAAATAGGGTTCCAAGTTACCAACTATCCCACTGGTTATGATCAAGTCCATTTTATAGTGATTTTATACTGGTTAATTAATAGCTGGTCACCCAGAACTGCCCTGTTTAGCCTGAGGAACAGGAGCAGGGTTAGGAGCAAGCTCAGAGCAGGGGTACCATAGGTTCCTCCACTCCTGCCAGCCAGAGCAGAGGAATATTGCTCACATTTAACAACTGTAAGGCTTTCCTGTGGCTGTTCATCGTGTACTTGTGGAGTGCACTTGAGAGTCACAGTGTGAGTACTGTAAACACTGACAGAAGTGCAGATAAAAGAGCTACAAACATCCTGTATGGCCAAAAACCTGAGGAAAGCTGGTTAAAACTGACCTGGGAATCGTTACGAGACCAGTCTTAGGAGCGTAGGCCTAGTGGCTTGGTTTAAAATCAATAAAAACATTCAGATAAAAAAATAGATGTATTCACATGAAGGATGAGCGCTGGGGTTTTAAAAAGCAACACACGTTTCCCTTCCAGCTGACAGAATTAAAACTTCTCTTCCCATAAGGATACAATAAAATCTCACCTGGATTCTTTTCCTGGTTGCATTTAGCACCCACACTCAGGCACACACCAAGTGATCCCAAAGAAGCACCTGTATCTATCCCATATTTTCTTGCTGCCCTCTGACCATGGGAACGAGCTGGTTTGGAATCACTGCAGGAACTGCTGCTTTACTGGGCAGATGGTCCCATTTGAGGATCTAAAACTTTACTGGCTATTTGTTTTGTCCTTTTTCAGAAAGCACTAGTTTTAATCTGGAGCTGTTCAAGTATAAAATTATTCCTCTTAAGCAGGAGCATGTGCCCAAATCCCAGTAACTAGAGGAGAGAGAACCACATATATATACAAAACTAACAGAAAACATCTGTCAGCATGAAGAACTACCGTGTGTGTGTGTGTGTAGGCAGGGAGATGCTCTCTGTAACAGCTGGAAGAAACAGGCAATGGCTTTGAATTACTGAGAAATAATGAAGCAGATGAGTATTTCTTTGGTAAGCAATGAAGTTTCCCTCCTGAATTCCCCAAAAATCAGGTTTTCAAGCTTTACTGCAATCCTATATCCTGATGCTAAAGCAAAACTTCCATCTGCTCTTCAATAAATAAGTTTAGATAAAAGCATTTCCTTCAAAGCTAAGACTGCACCGTTGAGGAGCCAAATGCAGAGTCCTGTGATCTGAAATTCCCTCAAATGAAAATAAGTCAGCTTTTTGTAGCTGCTGATGCCAACTTAAAAGGCAGGTGAAATGTTTCCTTAAGCAATCCAGGAGTGGTCTTTAGACTGACAGCCCCAAAAACCTTCAGTTTTACACAGATTTGGTCATCCTTACTTCAGGAGGTCACTGAGGAGTTATTTTTCCACAAGAGAAAGCTGTAGCACTTGCTGAAGCTCTGCATCTTCCTTTTCCTGACGCTGCTTCTCCTGCTCCTCCTGCTCCCGGACAGACAATTCCATGGCAAGCTGCAAGTCTTTCTCAAAGCTGGAAGGTTCACTGGGGCTGCTGCAGTGGGAGCTCCCCGAGCTTGTCATAAGGCTCTCCTGCAGTGCCCTGATGGAGAAGAACAACTCTGATAAGTAAAAGAGACAGAGCCAATGTGACATTTCCTGCACTGATCCTTCCCGGCAACTGTTTTAGACCCACAAAGCTGAAAATCTCTCCCAGAAGACAGAAAACAGCTTGAGGATAAGAGAGCAGCTGTTCTCACATCTGTCAAATTCCCAGTGTCAAACCTGCTCTTTGAAGCCTTCATAGATACAAACAGTTGTATTTTCAATGGGCCTCTAAAAGCATCCTCGCCTGGTTTAAAGGCAGCATGACTTCCCATGTACAAAAGAACCCAGAAGATTCAGTTCCTGGTGTGCACAAAGTCTGCAGCAAAACCTGACAGACACTAGAGCATATTCTCATGTGTCCATGAAACACGTGTTGAGTTTTTAAGGATTACATGAAGATTCTGAAAAGAAAGAAGAGCTGCCCTGAGGATTGCAGCATCTAACAGTCAAACATTCAACCCAGAGCGATCAAATTCAGAGCAGAACAGAAGGACTGCGTTTGTTTGTTGGGTAAAGAAACTGTTGTGTGCCCACACCAGTCCCACAGCTGGGAAGAGCTACACTACAGAAACCAGGGAGGCCCAGTTTGGAGTCATTACTTCCTGGAAAAGTAAAAGCTGGAAGAAGCACAATAAGAGACCTCAGGTTCTGTGCATCTGCTACCCACATAAAAAAACCTGCCATACTGCTTCATGCTACTGAGGAGGGTTTTTTCACTCTGTCACTGCTTGGCTTGATGTGAAAAAAGTTAGTTACCTCTGATACTGTATATCGAAGTCCTGGGAATATGCAACTGCTCCATTGGAATCTGCCCCCAATTCCTACAGACGGGGAAAGACACAATTCCACAGCAGTTACCAGATCTGCAGAGCAACTCACTGAAAGCCACCCTTAAATCACTCTTATTTCTTCTTTGAAATACATGATTTTCATCTTCTAAGGTCTTGGAAAAACAAGTCCCACACTGGTTTCCTTCAGCTATATCTGCACCATCCTCGCCAAACCTGTCACTGCCCAGATTCCAGCACACTTACTTTACTTCCTCCAGATTCCAACAAACTCTGCTGGATGGCAAACTGCATGATCTCATACTCTTCATCCGGCACGTGTATGTTCCTGCCGTCATCCTGGACGTGGTAGGACTCTGGGATCTCAAACACCGACTGGTCCACCTCAAAACCAGCACCTACAGAAGCCAAACACAGTTGCAAACATGGCAGAAGTATTATTTCTACAAGTTGTGACATAAAGAATTCTGATGTTTATGCACACTTAAGTGCAAAAATCCAGATAAACCACTTAGCTAAATACACCAAGAGGTTTTGAAAGCCTGTGGCAAACCAAAACAGTGCAGTCCTTTTTTTGGATGATGTGAAGTGATACACCTAATAAACCCAGGGTGCAGCAGAGCACTGAGGTGCCTGAACTCTGACAAAACCAGATGGGGGTGGGGGGAGCTGCAAAAGATAAATTCTGCAGTGGTTCTTCTGAAGTTATTCCTCATGAATGGACCTGCAGCAGTTCACAGGACAGAGGATCACTGGATATACGCAGCTATGAACATCTTACTCAAATGTAATCCAATTCTTTCTGAAGTCACTTACAGCAATTTTGAGTTCCACTTCCCACAGCAATAACTTGCACCAGAATTCACAGCTCAAAATACTCAGGAGAGCTTTCTGGAGCGGGGTTTGGCAGGCATGGAAGGGGCAGGATGGGTCAGCAGGATCAGTGTCACACACTAACACAGTGCAGCTCCCCCTCACCTGTCAATGTTTTATTCCCTGCCGTTCCTCATCTCTCCCCTCAGTACATTCCACTGACAGAGATGTAAAAGGTGAGATCACTGCCCCTTTCCACTCCTTACCTGCTTCACACTGTGCACCTCCAGCCATCTGTGAGGAGCTTTTCTCAGCTGTCCTGCAGCTGTTGACATTTGCAAATGTAATTCGGGCATTCAGCACGTGAAACAGGGGAATTTCTGTAAGAGAACAAGATTTCTGCCAAAAAGAGAACTCTCACTCACTTCCACACCTACATCAGACCCTTACATGTTCATGGGATATATTCTTGTAATGACAAAGCACACAGTAACTCACTTCATCAAGAAGCTGCCCTTAGTTCTTCTCAATCTCTCTCTAAATCTCATATTTAATAATAAGATTGGCAAATTTAAGGCATCAAAGTTAAGAGGAAAGGGCTGGCAACAGCTCACTGTCACTGAAATGACACTGTCTTTGAAATTATATTTCTGTACTGGTCATTCAGAATTTACGAAGATGCTACAGTAAAAATTGCTAAATATTACCAATTTTGACAGGAAATCCGGGTGGAAAGTCCAGAGTGATGAAATCCCTAAGTCTGGCAAAATGAGCACTAGTTCTGGCCATCAGGTCGATGATTGGGGTGACTTGTTCCGTGAGGGACAAGGGGAACTTCTCACTCATCCACAAGGTTGCTTTAAATCTGAGAGAGAAAGTAGCATAAAAACATCCTAAATTCACAGTTTAGGAACATATGCAAAGCAAAACAGGCAGTTGGGCAGTAACAGGAGATTACTAACAAGTTACAGCACTAGTCCAAATGTTTTCTTTGACTCAGTGGAAGTAAAAATAGATTACAGCTGAACACTTAAAGATCTTATGATTAATTGTGAAAGCTGGGAAAAACCACACTGGATATTTGTAAACGTGGTTTCCAGAGACCAGATAACTGGGAAAAGACAAACCAGAAACAGTTAAAATGGTATTTCTCACTTCTGTGTTCGAATGGTGACTTCCTTTGGTCTTCCTATGTCTCTGCCTTTCAAATCAAAGTCTGGGTCAAAGTATTCCTCCAGAGTAATAGCAGTGGGATTGTTAGTTGCAGCACACTCTGTTGTCTTGGTCGTACTCTGGAAGGAAAGAGTGGAAAAAAACCAACTCAAAAAGTATAAAAGAAACAGACAGTGGCTACTACAGGAAACTTCCAAGTTACCTCTTGTGAAGTAACTCTCCTTATTTTATACATTCTGTTTTATACATTTATATATTCTACACCAGTGACACCAGCCATAAATATAAGCTGTTAATAGACTAGTTTCTACTGAGGGTAAAAATCTCCAAGTATTTTAGAAACAGGAAGAATCTACTTAAATATTTTGAAGCTGGAAACCAACCAGAAACACACACAGGAGCCACAGCATTTCCAGACCCCAAATCCTGTACTAAAGGCAAAACTCTGATGGGGTGTTTGAAACTAAAGTCTCTAGATCCATGTAAGTGTGCAACCCTGACACAGAGACAGCAAATCCATTATCTGCTGTTCTTTAGTATGTACAGATGCAGGGGAGTTTCTAAAGCCACAGAGAATCATGGGATGGTTTGGTTTGGAAGGGACCTTAAAGCTCAACCCATTCCATCCCCTGCCATGGGCAGGGACACCTTCCACTTAACCAGGTTGCCCCAAGCCCTGTCCCATCTGGCCTTGGACAATTCCAGGGATGGGGCAGCCACAGCTTCTCTGGGCAACCTGTGCCAGGGCCTCACTACCCTAATAGGGAATATTTTTTTCAATATATCTTGCCTAAATTTCCCCTTTCAGTTTGGAATCATTATCCAGACATTTCAGAGCAGCAGGGGTTACGTGGTTTTCCTCCAAGAAGGAGGTACCTGCTATTCATCCAGAACATTTGAGCGCTTAAACCGAACAAAAACATCCGTAGGGGAAATTTAAACCTCATAATCAAAATTGCTGCCAAACTAAGGAAACAAGAGGTGATTCCACACACCTGGAGTTCCTACTGGGACGGATCTCTGTGCTGCAGTGACCTGTGCTGACATCAGACACTCACCTGAGCACCATATTCATGCTCCACTGTCCCCAGGAATGAGTCCAGGAGGTTCCTGTCAGCTTCAGCTAACAAGAGGGAAAAAAACCACACTTATTACTATTAATTAGCAGCAAAATGTGCATACAGGCCAGGCTAACAGCCAGGCCTCCAACCCAAATAAGTTGTTCCTGTTTCCTGTGAGTTTTGCCAGGCAAGCCCAGGACCTAGAGCTGTCAGTATGAAATAGGTACAATACACAGAATAGAGGCAAAGATTTTTTTAGTGGTTTCTATGATTAGCAGACACCTGTATGATTCCCAATGTCTCACAGTGGCCCCAGGGTAGGAGAACTTCCATACAGTTACTGGCTGGTTACCCTGTACTCTAATTTAAATACCAGAAGAAATTAGTGGACCAAAATGAAACAAAAACTCCAAGCAAACAAGGCCTCTGTGAATTTTGTAACTGCTGCCAATGCAAAGTACAGGCAGGAATACATTCCAGAGCAGAAAAGTGCAGCCTTTTAAAACTGTCAATAAACTTTCAGCAGGTTTGAAGGGCTTTGCTTTCCTCTAAATAGAGCTGGGATAAATACAGCTTCATTTGTAGGTTAGGGGTTGAGTATTGAGCTCTCTCAGACATATAACACGGGAAAGTAAAGCAAAGTCATCAAGAAAAGAATTTCCCTTGTCTGTCTGCTCAGTTCTGCAGTCACACAGAGAAGGTATTGGAGAGCCAAAAGGTTCTACTTGTTTCCAGTTGACCTATGGGAAAAATACCTTTATATCTCCTCTTCTCCTCCTCTGTTAAATGTTCCGTGCGGATTCGTGTGACCACGTTCACATTGTTTGCCATGTAGACCTTGAAAAAACACAGGGACAAAAACCAAGCAGCATCACAGGTTAAACAAGTGAGTTTTCTGCAGTAAAACACCCTGTGCACAAAACTGACTAAACAAACCTCAAAACTAGGCATTTCCAAGCTTGCCGGAAAGAAGAGATTTTAAGAGGGAATGGAGAAAGAAAGTCAGATGCTTTTTCCAAACAGAGATCACTTAGATCACTTATAAGACCTCCCAAATGATATTTAGTGAGTTTAGTTCTGCAGGAACACCAATGAACCCCCTGTCCAACTGAACAGTCCTGCACTCTTATCAGGAAAAGCCTTCACACAAATGTAAAAGCTACTCAGCATTTATTCTTCTGCTAAGTGAAATTACAAAATGTAATTCATTGCACAAATTCCCAAACCTGGAGTAAACACAGACTCGTGAATCAGGAAAATTAAATTTTGTGATTCTGAACTCAAATTCCTACCACAGTAAGGCTGCTAAAGCTATTTGCAGAAATACTTCACTGAGGTGAAATCAAGGACAAAACCAGTGTCAGATGGAACCATTCTAAACAGCTGTGACTCAGGGGCAGGGGCTAATTCATGAAGTCATGATGCAACTCATGGCATCAGGAGGCTGCTGGTGCCTTGCAGTGCTGTTATTAGAGAGTGCTCAGGGCACTTCAAGAGGTTCCTCATGTTTTACACAGTGAAACAAAGACAATGTTCAAGAATGAGTTAAGTGTCAGTTTTTGGAAGGAAGGAGTGCTGGCAGCTCTGCTGGATCTTCTGTCCCTCTTCTCCCCTCTTCAATCCCCCCTCTCCTCTATACCCTGCTGACATTCCTGTACACAGGCTCCAACGCCTCCCACAAGCCTGGCAGCCTGGAAGTTCCTCACCCCTGCCCAGTTCTGCTGGCAACACAATACATCTCTCAATGGGAATTTTTAGACCTGACATATTCAGGAAATACAGGCAAAACACAACCCCACTTCAGATTGCTGTAAGACCTCTTGGAAGAACAGAACAGGCTTTACCTTGGCTTCATAACCACTGACACCTTCTGCTTTTTCTGTCTTCCAGACCCAGAATCCAGATGTGGTTCTGACAAGAAGTGAACACTATCAGTGTCTAAACAGCTGCATTTCTATACAATCCCCAGCCTGTTCTTCTAAAATTGATTTTAAACAACATTTGACAGATTATTAACCCCAGACAACTGGATAAACGTGTAGTAATCAAGGAAGACATGCTATACATATTTATTTAAAGCATTCATGAGAGATTGGACTTATTAGCCACAAAATGCAAGTTCTTGTCCATTGGTTTCGGCACATGGATTTGGGTGAAATGCAAATTTGTAATGAGCCATTAACATTGAGTTAATGATCCTAGAGGTATTTTCCAACCTTAATGATTTTATCTTGTTACTAAGATAAACTGGAAGCTTTCTGCAAATGATTACTGGGAACTTTCTGCCAAGCAACAGTGGCAGGTTCACCAAATCAAATTTCTTTATGTAACAGGATGTGAAGTTTAAAGTGATTTCAAATCTAGCCATAAAAAAATTAATTCCAAAAGCTTTTGAGTTTGTTTTTAAAGCTTTTTTTTCTATTATGACCATCCATAATCTCAAAATTTTAATTTGTTAAGAGGAACTTTATACCTTACCTCTCAAAAGCAATGTTTTTGGTATCAAGGCACGTGCTAATAATTGGAGATGTGAGGCGTCTTTCCACACCTTTTCTGTTTGGTGTCATCGATCCCAAAATCAAACGCTTCATGTGCTGGGAAATCTCAAACTTCTCTGTCATAACATACTTCTCGTCATGGTTGATCACGATGACCTCTGCCCAGCCCCCTGTATCTGTTGGAAACACCACGTTTCAAGTTAAAAACCTCATCAGGAGTGTTCCAGAATGAAAAGCTGGGGATATGTTGTGTATCAAACCCGGGTGGGTGCCACCTCACTGTATTTGCACTCAGCTGGGATCAAACTGGAGCTGGAGCTAAAATTATTTTTTATTTGGAGGGGAACCTGAGTAAAATACTGAAGTCAAATTTTAGCCCTATCACCAAATTTTTACCTCGTATTTACTGAAAGAAATCAAGCCATGACAAACCAGTATCTCTGTGAGACTCTCGTGAATATACGTATAAATCTCTTACAAAACTCAGCTTCAAGAGGTCTTTTTGTGCAAAATCAGATTCTTCATTGTGCTCACACAGTGCCTGGGGATTGGAGAGGCTGAAGTATTTACCCCCTCCCTTGAAGATGACACTCCTCCTGCCCCTCTCCCACGTCATGTTCTCGAAGCCCAGCAAGGTCATGTCCACGCGCAGCTTGGCCCCGCTCTTCCAGATCCGGCACACGTCGCTCGGGCACACCCTGGAGAGCAGGGGCACTGCAGGGAATCAGGAGACAGAAGGAAACAAACAGTCAAGAGGTGCAGCACAGAGGACTCCAGCAGCAGCCACATCCCTGACACAGGATTGCTCAGCCCTGGGATCAATTTTCCAGAGGGGGCAAGATCAGGAACAACCAGGTCAGGGACAAAACCCACCTAACTCAAGCAAACACCTGTTGAGACTAGAAGATGTGAAGTGACATAAACCCCATCTCTAGCAGTCTAATAGTTTGATATTTGGGATATCTAATCATCTGTGAGGCTCAGTGTTCATTCCTTGAAGAGAAAAGCAGGTACCTCCCAAGGTACAAGTGCCTTGTGCACCCATAGATGAGATGTTATCACTTAGTCATGGATGGCCAGGGACAGGTAAACAAACCCCAAGGAAAGTCTTCAGCAACTGCAACAGCTAAACTCTCAACCAAAAAACAACCAACCCAATAAACAGGAAACAAAGAATAATTGTGCAACAAAAATACAAGAGGTTATTTTGAGAGAGAAAAGAGGAGGATTCTGAGGAGCAGATATTTCCCTGTGTATTTCGTGGGACATTTGTAGCTCATTTCTGCAGCTTGTAAGAGGTAATGAGGAGCAGGATTATTCTTACCCCAGCTAGTGAACTCCCATTTCATTTCCACATAAAAGTCAGGAGTCTGGAAAAGGAAAACACTTGATGAATACTTCATGAAATAGTTTGACATTCAGTGCAGTGTTTCTCGTGAGCATTTTAGATAAAGGAAAACAAAAAAAGAGCAGAAGTGGAGAAATGCTAAGTGAATGCTAAAACTGAAATTGAAACTGGCAAACACAAAAGCCACTGGCTGCTCCTGCTGCTTTCTGGGGGGCTGTTCTTCCTTATTATACTAGAAAGGCAGCAACACCTTCCAGATTCAGCCTCCACTGTTGCAATCCTTAATCCTCATAACTAAGGATTTCAAAGTAAAGTCAAGGAAAAGCCTCCATCTCCCTCAGCACTATGGAATACACAGGTTGGAACAAAACACAGTTACCCAGCTGACTGGAGTTCACTGAACTACTTGAACGAGATTAGCGGTGAATTCAGTCTGGAGTGAGAGGTTTACATGAAATAATTACCTCATTAATTTTCTGGAGTAACTCAGGAACTCCTCCAAGGGTCATGAAGGCCTGCTGGTAGTCTCGATGCTGCAGGACCATCTGGACCATCTCTGGATCCCCTGTGCTGACAGCCTCGTGCAAAACTGAAAGAAACACAGACACTGCCTCGTTTCACTTCGCTTTCTGACCAAGATCCGCATAACAGCAAAAAATACAGCATGTGCTGCTGAGAAGTATCACCTCGGGCTCCTGCTGCCCAGGCTGGCCTCACCTGTCCATCCCTGTGCGTTCTCCTTGGTCACATCTGCCTTGTGCTGCAGGAGGACTCGGGCAGACTCTAAGTAACCCAGGGAAACAGCCAAGTGCAACAAGGTCCGGCCCCGCGGATCCCGCTGGTCAACATCCTGTTGGGTGTCCCAGAGAGGAGTAATGCAGCTCATCAGGGCTTACACAGACACAGTGCTAATCCAGGAGTCAATATTCCCTGGCATTCCCACGCACCCGTTCCCAAACACTCCTGCACTGCCCTTCTGCAGGGCCACCTCGCTTCCCCACGGAAATAAGACGAGAAGCAGAGCAGGGCCTATAAAGGGCACAAAAACATCACTGTGGGACATGTGTTCTCGTTGATGCTTCTCATTTCTTTTTCTGTCATTATTTCCCCCCCTGTCTCCCTCCAGAAGGGTTGTTTCCAGGAGGAGATGGGAGTTCTAGTCCGTGTCCATCACCCCACAGACAGCCAACAGCCTGAGACCCCACAGAGGGCTTAAACTGTACAACAAAATGGGGGAAAAGGGAGGAAAAAAAAAAAAGCAACAGGGCATACGACACGGATTTTGGACAGCACTCTAGGAGAGGACAGAAGCAGATGGTGTTTCACAAAGCACACACAGCACAATGAGGAGTGAGGGCATTCTCTACAAGTCACTAGAACAAAAAATTAACTACATAGGCACAAACATCCAAAACGTGCAAGCACAACATACTCATACCTTACACATTTTTCACTATTAGCTTAGAGATTTGAAACAGAAGAGCATCTATAACTAAAGGAAAAGGGGAAAGTCAATAGCAGAATGAGAAAAGAAGGTTATTATGCACGTTAACAGGGTTATCTGACAGCAGTAAGTCAGAGTATGAGTATCACACACAGAGTGGGGAAAGCTTCAGTTTAAAACATCTTCACTTCTGTGGTGGAACGTTAATTAATTTGTTTTCCCACCTCTTACAGCTCCAACACCTGCAGCACCAACAGGGAAAGGGCCCTAAGGGTGCCCACCCCACTGTCTTTGCTGCTGTTCCTGGTCCCCACAGGCCCGACCCCCGTTTGCAGCTGGTGAGTGGCTCCAATCCCCTCACACGCCCCTCTGGCAGCAGGAAGTTTATCCCAAGGAAGCGGGAGGAAACATATCTTTGGAACACTTAAAAAAAAAAAGGTGTTTAAAAGCAGATAAAGGATGTAAGAGACAGACACGTCCCATCTCCACACGCTGCTGGCTTCCTCAGGGAACGAAGGGAGAAGCAGCACTCCCCAGCTGGGAGCTGCTGTGTTTAATGGCAAACCCTCCCAGGTGAGAACGCTGGTGAACAGAAATAACCACACAGGAGCGACGTTCAGGTGAGGTTAAAGAGTTTGTTAAGGCATAAGATTAGATAAAAAGTGACTGCATTCCAAAGATCCTCCCAATGCAGGGCAGGAACATGCTCCAAGCAGGCATTAGTAACTCAGGTGGACGTTAGTGCTGCAGGTGGACAGCCAGGAGGTGGCACAGCTGGTCTGGGGCTCATGTACTTGTGGTGTCAGGTAGAATTAATTAACAAACTCTGCTCATTAACTGCACCCCACGCTAGTCCCTGTCAGAGCTTTCCCACAGCAGGAGGACTTTTGCTGCTCCAGCTCTGCTGCAGCTTTTCAGGCCGTTTCCTTACGTCATTATGTCCCAGAGAGGGGACAGCTTTGTGTTTTCTACTCTCCAGCATGGAACAATGATCCATTTTTTTTTTTTTTTTACCAGAGATGCTGAAAACATTCCAGCCAGTATAAAAACTCTGCCACCAGTCTTGGACAAAAACAAATCTATGAGAACTGCTGGTGCTCAGCAAGCCAGGGGCTGGTTTGATCTTTGGCAGCGGCACCTTTGCTGAAGGTTGACTTCCCATTGGGATAAGCAGCATTTATTATTTTAATAAATAAACTAATGTCCATCACAGCTGCTCTTCTTGAGCTGTTTCAGAGACTCCTAATTCCTTCTAAAGAGCTTCTCTGCAGCTGCACTGGAATGCTCCAAGCAGAGTTTCACAGATGCAAAGCCAATGTTTACTATCTAAAGTCAAGTATATTCCTGAGCCTTCTTACATCGATTCCACACCACAAATAGACAGGCAGAGCAGTGCAGGGATCCCTCAACACACCCGGCAGCACCACCAAGGTGCTTCTCCCTGGCACGGCAGTGGGTGGGGAGCACCGAGCCCTGCACTGTGCAGGAGCTCTTTGGGACCACTGGCCCCCCCTGGGCACCCCCCCGTGCCCGGGCCGCCCTTACCTTGTCCTGCAGCTCCTGCTCCAGCCGCCTGTAGTCGTTATTCCAGACCAGGACGTGCAGGGGGAAGGCGCTGTCGGCCCTGCCAGGGGAGCTCATCCCGGCTCACACGTGGGCAGGGGGAGCCGGGGGCCCTCACTGGATTCGGGAGACCCCGAGTTACTCAAGCCCCAAACCCCTGCAGCTCCTCCTCTCTCCCGGCCCCTGTCAACCCTTCACCCCATGCAAAACCCCACCCCTGGGGACGCCCTGCTCCTGGGAAACCCCCCCAGACCCCACTCTCGGCACGCCTGGGGGGCTCCCCTGCTCCCGGTGATCCTGCTGATCCCCACACTCTTAGGGGTCCCCTGCTCCTGGGCAACCCCCGGGCCCGAATTCCTGAAGATCTCTCCTGCCCCTGAGCGCCTCCTCACAGCCCCCCGCTCCCCAGGGTCTCCCCCGCTCCTGGGGTCCCCGCTGCCCTGCAAACTCGGGGGTCCCCTGCTCTTGAGCACCCCCCTGCAGCCTGAGGGTCTTCCCTGGGGAGACACCGCCCCAGCCCGAACTCTTGGGGGGGGTCTCTGCTCCCCCTGAGCACCCTCACACTCCCCGCTCCCGGGCTCTCCCCTGCCCCGGTGCCCCGCACCCCTCACCCGGGATCCCCCCGCTCTCCCCCCTCAGCCGCCCCCCCGTCCCTCCAGGGAGGCCGGGACGAAACCACAGCGCGGCCGGCGCGGGGGAGAAGGGGGGGGGTCCCCGCAGTCCCCCTCACTTCGTCGCTACCGGCGAACGTACAGAAAGCGGAAGCTGCTGCTCCCCCCCCCCCTCCACGGGCGGGTGGATGGAACGTCCCGCCCGCAGCTGTCCCACCGCTCCCCACGCGGGAGGGGGGTGGACGGGCAGCGCGGCGTTGGGGCAGACGCGGCGCTCCGCGCTGGAAGACCTACCCCCGCCTCTCCCCGGCGTTGGTTTCGCCCGCCCGCCATGGCGGGTGAGGGCAGGGCTTGCCGGAGAGCGGCCTCTCCCTCCAGGCTCGCAGAGCGCCGTCTCTCCCATCCTCCCGCCGAGAGGACGTGGCGGGAGCGCTCGGCGCTGCCGCGCTGAAACAGCGCTCGATCTGGAGCAGGTCCCTGCCAGGGGCTGACACTGCGGGATGCCAGGAGTAAAGATGGCGGCGCGGGGCGCCGTGCGCCTGCGGCGCGGCGCCGGGTGAGGCGGTGCGCATGCGCGGTGCCGGCGCGGGGCTGGCGGGGCCCGTTACCGGCCCCGCTCCCGCTCCCGGCGGGGCCGCGATGGCGAAGCGCCTGAGGAGCAGCGAGGTGTGCGCCGACTGCAGCGCGCAGGGTGAGCACCGCGCCGGGCCCGGCGGCACCGCCCCTCCGAGCGCCGGGGGTGTCACCGCCCCCGTGAGGGGCCGCGATGGGATGGGTGGGAAGGGACCTCCGAGCTAATTCCGTCCCACTCCCTGCCACGGGCTGGGACACTTTCCTCGGAGCAGGTCGTTCCCAGCCCCGTCCTGCCTGGCCCTGGGCGCTCCAGGGGTGGGATAAATTCCGTGTTGGAGCGCCCGGGGGGCTGAAGGGGCAGAGCCCCGGGAACGTCCTGTGGTTACCCGGCTGGGCAGGGGGAGATCTGGGGCTCCCCGGCTCGGCAGGGATGAGGGCTGAGCGAAGTACCCCTCGCAGACACGGCTGACAGGTTGGGAGTGTGTCGCTGGGAGGGACGGGCTGTCCTGGGGAGCTGGAGAGGTGGGAGCCGGGCAGGGTTTGGGGACATTCCGCCCTTCCCGTGTTCCAGGGTCAGGGGGGGTTAAGCTGAGCCTTGTCCCACGGCCGGGGCTGGGTGTTGGTGTCCCAGACTGCCAAGGAAAGTGGTGCCGAGGGCTCTGACAGACGCGGGTCGGACAGGCTCAGAGCAGCGTCTGCTGTGTGTTGACACGTCTCTCACTGCAGATTGGTTTGGAGCTTATGGAGACAGATCTTGTCTTTAGAAAGGCAGTTCCATCTCCTGACCATCTGTAGTTCTGCTGCTCTTACATCTAAAACTGTCCTGGTTGATTTTTTTGTTTTTTATCAGGTTGTCTTTCCTTCTCTGTAGTTTTTGCTGTTTGTGTTCTGAGCTGGTTCTTCCAATATAATTAATTAATTATGTATGTACTGAAATTAATTAAAACACTATAATATAGGTAACGTTTGAACAGCCAGAAGAACAGATGTGGGAGAGGGAAGAACATCTTGTATTAAATGTGACTTATGTTTAAAAAAAAAAGAATAGTAAAAATTTCCCAGTCTTCTTACAGAAGAAATTCTCCCTTGTGAGTGGGATGAGGCTGTGGCACAGGTTGCCCGGAGAAGCTGTGGCTGCCCTATCCCTGGAAGGGTCCAAGGCCAGGTTGGAGGAGGCCTGGAGCAACCTAGGATAGTGGAAGGTGTCCCTGCCCATGGCAGGGTGTGGGACTGGATGAGCTTTCAGGTCCCTTCCAGCCCAAACTAGTCTGGGATTCTGTGACTCTACTTGTATCTTCACAGAATTCTGTTTTTGCAGTAAATAGATCTGACATCTCTCACGCAAGTACTTGTCCCTATCACACAAGGGAGCCTATCTATGCTTTTAAACATCAGGGTGTTTTGACTCAGATAAAGCTCTGGGATTGTTTGTCTTCCTTAAGCTGGTCAGGGTATCAGAATCACTGTTGGGATAATCCTGTAACCCATCCCTTTATTGTGTCGTGACATTACAGCATTGTCTGGTATTTATTTATTTATTACAAATCTGCTGTCTGATCCATAGATGTAAAGAAACCTTAATTTAATCCTTTCTTAAATAAAATAAATCAAACTCTTCCTTTCCCTAAAGCAGAGGGGTTTGTCGGGGGGTTGGCTGTGTCAGGACAGCCTGGGGGCTGCACCAGGTCGGGTGTGCCTGACACCTGCATTAATGAGTGCTTCCCCTGGGACTTCCTCAATACTCCCTTTGTTTCTGTGGCAGAATGTGGAGAGGCTTCTGTTACACGAGCTGATCTTACCGGAGCCCTTCTGGTGCACTTCCTATCCCAGGCAGGAGTTCACTCTCAGACCCACGGCTGGGCTTGTCATCTCACGCTTCCTGTTTTGAATCACCCTGCAGGTTCCTGAAAGTGCTTGGCCCTGGCTCTGCAGCCTCTCCCCTCTTGTCTTCTGTATCAAAACCAGTGTGGGCAACAGGACCAGGGCAGGGATTGTCTCTCTGTGCTGGGCACTGCTGAGGCACCGCGAGTGCTGTGTCTGGTTCTGGCCCCTCACGGCAGGAGAGGCATTGAGGGGCTGGAAGGGAACAGAGCTGGGGAACGGTCTGGAACGCCAGGAGTGGCTAAGGGAGCTGGGGGGGCTCAACCTGGAGAAAAGGAGGCTCAGAGGGGACCTTCTGGCTCTCTGCATCTCCCTGACAGGAGGGTGGAGCCAGGGGGGGTCGGGCTCTGCTCCCAGGGAACAAGGGACAGAATGAGAGGAAACGGCCTCAAGCTGTGCTAGCAGAGGTTCAGGTTGGACATCAGGAGGAATTTCTTCATGGAAGGGGTGGTCAGGCATTAGAAGGGGCTGCCCAGGGAAGTGGTGGAGTCCCCATCCCTGGAGGTGTCCAAGGAACGACTGGACATGGCACTCAGTGCTCTGGGCTGGGGGACAAGGTGGGGATCAGTCACAGACTCGATGGTCTGGGAGGTCTTTTCCAACCTAAATGATTCTAGGATTCTGTGTATTTTGGTACTGGCTTAAGCATATCCTGATCAAGTCCATAACTGGATCTCTCTTAAAAATGACTCAAATAATTTCCAGCACAGATGCTTCATTCTGTTAAATTTAAACCCAAAATATCCATTTTACCATAAACTGAGAGCACTTTCTGCTTCTTCAGCCTCCCTAATACCACATTCCTTCTCCCTTTCCCATCCCCATCTGTTCTTTGGAACAAGTAAATGGTGCTAAGCCAGGTATGGATTGACGTGAGGGGCCACAGATGCAGAAAACAGGCTGCAGTGCTTCACTTCCCCCTGCTTTTTGATCAGTGCTCTCCCCTGTGCACGGCATCAAATCCATCCTGCTCTGTGTCCTTTGGGCTCCTGGAACCTTTGCAGGAGCAAAGAGCCTTCTCTTGGCCCAGTGTGCTCAGCTGCTCAGTTTCCCTGCTGAATCCATCTGTTGTCTTTCCTTTTGTTTTCCTTTTACTGCATTTATTTGCATCCCACCGTCCCCATTTCCAGCAGTGCCCTTTTTTGAGGGACTTTACCTAAACACAAACCCTTTCAGCGATGCGATTTCTCTTAGGTACAATGTGCAAGCTGAAATTACAAGCAAAGCCTTGGCTTTTATTCTTCAGCAGAGTTTTTAAACCCCTTTTTCTGCTACGAAATGACCAAATAAACAGTGGCTGATTTTATCGGGGTGAGCTGCTGTTGTTTGGAGCCAGTTGATTTGGGTATTGGGGTGGATGTAAAGAAAACCCCTAATGCTGACTGTTGGTTGTGCAGTGAGTGATGCTCAGGAGCAGCCTGGGAGCAGTGACAGGAACAGGAAAGGGAAGGATCCCGAAGGATGTGATCTGTGTGTGATGAGCTGGGCTCTAACGAGAAGGGACCAGGCTCATTAATCTGGAAGGCTGCCTCAGTTTGTGTCCTTGGGTTACAACAGATACCTCTCACTTCCTTGCCATTTTTTTCCTTCTTGGAAGTGAAAGCTGTTAAAGTAATGGAATGATTTAACAAGGAGGTTGTATGCATGTTATTAATTTGTTTTTTTAAATTAAGTTAGGGTTTCCCTTAAAACATCTTCTTTAATTGGACTCTGGGCTGTGATGGTTATCGTGGGTGAATAGACTCCCATCCCTTGTGGCCCAGGGTCCAAACAGGTTTGCCTGCATTGCCTTCAGCACAGACAACATCAGCTCTGCTCAGAAACCACAGCTGTGATCAGATCTCATGTTCAAGGATTCAGCCAGTTTGTTGCATGGGTCAGAGAAGCCTTTTCCCTGATGCACCATTGCTCAGATGTGTTCTGACAGCACTCAGAAGGCCTCTCATCAGATACCAGACTCACGTTGTACTCGGCCTGAGACTCATCTCTGCATTTGAAATTAAGATCTTTCCAAAATAAAAGAGAATTCCTTGATTTCCTTTTTTGTTCTCCTGCGATGTGCTAGGTCAAGAGCTCTGTCTGGCTGCTCAGTTCCTGCAGGGTTCTGGCACGTTGAGTTTCACGTGTCACTGACAGAAATTGGAGTTTCTTCTGGAGGCTGAGCTCTGAGCAGCCGAGGGACCTGTTTGGTGTCCTGTTGGGCATTTATTGTTTCAACCTGATGTACCATTCCTACTCGATTTTATGCTTTCTGATGTTTGAAGCTCCATAATTGCTCATATATATTATTTACTACTTCACCTCCCATCAGTTGTCTTTCTGTGTTGCTTGTAAGATGATTCAGTTTGGATCTAATGAGAGATAAAGTTATTTTGCTTGACATTTTTGGATATTACTGAGCCTTTGACTTGACATGTATGTACTTTTTTTTTTTTTAATTATGACAGTCTTGAGTGTTTTTATTATTTAAAGTAGAAGTTGAAAGAACATTGCAATAATATAGAAGTGAAGACTGAGTAGTCAGGGAAAAAGCCTGACTGCTGTTCCCACTTTGTGTGTATGGACTGGGTGTTTTTAATAAAAAAAACAATAAAGATTTTTGTGGCAGGTTTGGAGTTTTTTCCCAAAAATAAACCAACTGGAGTTCTTCCAAAGAATAGGTAGGTGCTGTTGTTAGGAATGTGGGACTCCATGAAATACCAAGTAAAGCACTTCAAGGCGGTGATAAATTCGGTGTCCTGTTATGCTTGGAAAGGAAACTATTTTCATAGGAAGAACTGCAAGCAGTGGGGTTTTCCCCAAGTTTCCACAGTGGGTCTCCTTGCTATCCTGGGAATCCCACATCCCCCAGGAGAGCAAGGGCTGGTGTTTCCCATTTTCCCAGCACCCAGAACTCCTGGCTGTAGGGTTTACAGGCTCACAGAGTGGCTAAGCAGGGAAGAAGGCAGAGCTCCTTGTTTTGGAGTCTGTGTTTGAAATATAAGGTCATGTTGCCTCCTGTGTTGTAATTAATGGGTTCTTTTCCAGATCCTTGCTGGGCATCCATAAACAGGGGGATTCTGATCTGTGACGAGTGCTGCAGTGTCCACCGGAGCCTGGGCCGCCACATCTCCCAAGTGAGGCACCTCAAACACACGCCGTGGCCTCCAACACTGCTGCAGGTAGGAAGGAAAGCTGTCTTCCTTGGTTAAAACTGGATGTATTAAATTTTTTTATATCATTAAACTGTTGTTTGAGAGGGGCTGGTCCTCTTAATCTTTCATTTTCTAAGTTAGTCTCCTCTCGTTTCTCTTGTTTTCTATGATGGACCACTAATACCAGACCGCTGAAATCAGAATTGTCTCTGCCTTTTTGATCTGATACCTTTGCTTTGGAAGGTCACCTCAGTTTTCTTTCACACTTCTGCAACAGATCTGCATCAGCCTAAATTTTCAATGTATAGCAAGATTTTCTTTTCAGTAGAACTGCTGTTGGGAAGAGAAGGGAATTTTAAGGAGCTTCTTACTACATTCCACATCATAACCTCCTCAGCACGTGCCCAGTTCTGATATCCCAGTAGGTTCTGGATGCTGGCACACAGAATGGGGATCTGTTGGCTTGATGTCTGCTTGGAAATAATTACAGATATTTGATTAGTGCAGCCAGCAGCACAGTGTCAATGCCTGTGTGTGTATCCTGGGTTTCAGATGGTTGAAACGCTGTACAACAATGGTGCTAATTCCATCTGGGAACACTCTCTGCTGGACCCTGCCTCTGTCATGAGTGGACGGCGCAAGGCCAGCCCGCAGGACAAAGTGCAGTAAGTGGGAAATGGCAGAATTATTATTTTATAGAACTGTAATTATTTTATTCAGCAGTGACAGAGCAGCAAGGAATCCATGGGAACCTGTGTGTGTTTTGTTGCTGGAGGAGAACAAGACTAAATTAGTTATTGGTGCACCCATTATTATTTTTTCTTTACTTTTCAAGGATTAATTTTTAAAAATTTATTGCAAAAATTCATTGCTTGAATTCCCTGAACTGTTGTCTCCTGACTTCTCACTTTAAATAGTGAATAGCCTTTGAATCAAAAGACTTAATTCTCATGCCACGTGCTTCAGTTATCTGAATGCTGCCAAGAAAACTGAGTTTGGCTGATGAATTAAGCAAAAATTGGGAGATTTCTGTCACTGATTATGGTGCTTCATTTTAAAATGTAAATAACTGCATATAGTAAATATAGATCTGTAGTCGGCATAATTTCTTTTAAGAAATACACACCACATGCTGTGGTCTGCAGATAGTTTGATATTAGTAACAGAAGTTTGCTCTGCATAGTCAGACAATCAGCACTGGGTTGTTTTTTAATGAAAATATTTTTCCACGTCTGACTTTGCCACTGGCAAAGATCTGATTCCATCTTCGCTTGTGAATTTTCCTTTTTTTCTAGAGCATCTATATCACTGTGAAAGCACTAATATTTCTTTCCTTTCCTTTCTGTTGCCTGGATTTCTGTTTGCAGTCCCAACAAAGCCGAGTTCATTAGAGCTAAGTATCAGATGTTAGCATTTGTGCATCGCCTGCCGTGCCGGGAGGACGACAGTGTCACTGCCAAAGACCTCAGCAAGGTGAGGGGGCACCTGCAGGGACAGCACAGCAAACCTGACTCACTTCAGTTAGCTGCTTTTGATTCAGCTACTGCAGTTTTTCTGCACTGTTACATAAATAAACAGAGTTTAGCTTCACCCTGAAGCCACTTTTTTTTGGTAATATGTATGGATACTGGAAGTGATGGTTGAGAGGCATTAATTTAGGTTAATTGGAGAAGAACTCTTGCACACCACTTTCTGAAAGGATTGCTGAAAAGCAAATGGTGATTCACAGTTGTTGCTGTTGTATTAAATATAATCCTGCTTCTTTTCCAGCAACTCCATTCCAGTGTGAGGACAGGGAACCTGGAGACCTGTTTGCGGCTGCTTTCCTTAGGAGCTCAAGCCAACTTCTTTCATCCTGTAGGAACACTTTTTTCATTGTTTTGTTAAACAATCAATTATAGCTCGATCTTCTGCTCAGGCCTGTTGATTAAGTAGATATTTTCCTTCATCCCTTGTAGGAGAAAGGAAACACCCCTCTCCATGTTGCCGCTAAGGCGGGACAGACTCTACAGGCAGAACTGTTAACGGTTTATGGTGCTGATCCTGGCACACAAGATTCCAATGGGAAAACTCCAGTTGACTATGCAAGGTAGAAGCTCTGACATACATTACCTGATGTTCATAAATCATGTGAGGAACCTGCTTAGATACATTTCTGTCCTGAAAATAATCTGAATGTTAAATGCTAATTATACTTTTTCTAGAAAGAGTGGATGCATAAAGAGTATAAATAGGCATTTTCATCATTTCATAGCTCGTGTTCTGGGTGCTTGAGACAGTTGTGATCCCAATGACACAGGCTGTGCTGTGCCAGGCTAGCAGCTCTCAGAAAAGGGATCTGAGGAGAAGAGTGTCTGCAAGCTCAGCCAGCTGAGTAGGCTCCAGGGGTGTGGAGTAACTCAGGAATTGCTGTGGGAAAGGGCTGAACTGCACAGATGGGTTGGGGCGCACAGGGTGGAACCAGGTTGTGGGTCTGTGCTGGGTTGTTCTAAATCAATTTCTGTGACCATTTTTAATTCTGTGTGTCTCAATGACTGACTGATGTCCCCTCTGTGTGTGACCCAGACAAGGGGGGCACCACGAGCTGGCAGAGCGGCTGGTGGAGATCCAGTACGAGCTCACAGACAGGTTGGCTTTTTATCTCTGTGGCAGGAAACCAGGTAAGCACAAGAAACTGCACTCTGAGGTCTGTCTGTTTAGTTACAGGACAGTTCAGACTGTGGTATGTGATGTTTGTGTCAGTGTTAATGCACTTTTTATATCCATTTCAGATATTCTAGTATTTATATTCTGTATAAATTATACAGGGAGAACCAAAGAAAGTATAAGATGCAAGATTAGTGATGATGCATTTAAAATTCAGATAAAACTGTAGGGTTTTAAATATACCTAGATTAAAAATTAAGCTCCTTTCTCTTTTGCCACATATGCATGTTCTATATATAAGCTGTAGAAACTCTTCCAAGCTGTTTCTTGCAATTGAAATGCAAAAGCAGGGGAGTGTTAATTAAGTAGGTTCCTTCTGAACACAAGCACACTTACAAGTTTTTAGCCATTAGCTACCATAAAGTCACCTATTTTAGAACTTAATATTCTTTTTTAATATGATTTTAATACAGTTAATAAGCTTTAAATGGAATCTTTGATAATACCAGGAAATTGTGGTAGGAGTCTTCTTTTAAGACTTGCTAACTCTGTGTAATTGGAAATTGAGTAATTGCATGCAAAATAAATTATTCTGTGTTTGCCTTTTCCTTATATTCTTGAAAATTATAGACCAGTACCAACCTATTAAAATGCAATTTGTTTTCAACTCTAGAGCACAAAAACGGGCAGCACTTTGTTATACCTCAGATGGCAGACAGGTAAGTTGCTGATTCCATGGAATGTTTGAAAACATCAAAATAAAAAAAACCCTAATGATTACATTTAATTTTCTTTCTGAAACACCTTTTAAGCCTGTTGCCATTCCAACTTTTTATGTGTGCCTTTATTAATCTTGGAAGCTTTTTTTTCTAGAAAGAATATTTTCATATAAACAAAATCAGAAAATTATGGAAGTTTGCTGTGTTTGTTAAAATGCAGGGGGAAGGTGAGACAATTCTATTAAGGAAACACACATGGGAATTCCTAAGAAACAGATTGTGTAATAATTTAAGGAACAATTGAGGTGGTTTCCTGATTTTTTAAAATAATACTTACAAGAAAGCTGTGTTTTGCTCTGAAAATATCTTATACTTTTGATCATCTGAGTGTTTTTAAGTTTTGGTTGTGAATCAATGAAATAATATTTGTACCAAACATATCAAGTATTAATTACAAGTCCCTGTTTCTCTTTTCTTGCTGTGCAATTGGAAATAAGACGGCTGTAAGTAAACTACTGTCCAACCTACTGCTTGCAAAATTTCTATGAAGAGCTTTAATAAAATTAAAATTATATGGGTAAAAAATTGTGGGTATCCATATTCCAAAGGAATTTTGGGATTATTTTTATTTTTAAATTTAAGATTGTTGTGTTTGAAAGCTTCTGAATACGCTAATTGTGATATTGTATTAGTAACATCAGTGTGTTAAAAGTGATACTAAAAATACTAAAATATTAAGGGGTTTCAAATAGAAGTGACATTTTAATCCCTGAGTTATTGGAATGTATAATTTGTGTTTAAGCCATGACATGCTGTAGATGTAATGATCACATCTTGTTTTCATAGCAGTCTGGATGTATCAGAACTGGCAAAAGCAGCCAAGAAGAAGCTTCAGTCTGTAAGTAAAACTCCTTTTCTAGACATGGCAAACTCCTCACTTCATCTTTCAGGCTTCCTAACACAAGGATCTCTTGAATCACCCACTGCAGGAACAGCTGGAAACAAAAATATTTTGTGGGCCTTTGCTGTTCAGTTAATCCCAAATCTGCAGTGGTGTTTGGTACCTCATTCCCACAGTGGCTCTGCTTCACCCAAACACACGAGGTCTTTTTGTGGTCAGATAGGAGAGAAAAATCCATTAACCAGTAAAGAAGTGTAGAACAGAATTGTTGTCTTTGTAACCAGAAACTGGGTGATCATCCAAGTCTGCTCCATGGATTTACCTCACTGGGCAGGCTGAGAAAGGAGCATTTCTATAAATTATGTAGGCTGAAGAAAAGAGAGCAGAGTTGTGCTCTTACATTTTCTCTGTTACAGAGATCTTATTGGGTTTAATTTATTTTCAAGCTGTAATTATTCTCTTCCACCCTCAGCTAAGCAACCACTTATTTGAAGAACTTGCCATGGATGTGTATGATGAAGTTGACAGGAGGGAAACAGATGCAGGTGAGTGAGGTTTTCTGGAATGAAATAAGATAAATCCGAATTGTTACATTACAAAAAAGATGCTAATCCAGCCACATGTTCTGTTGAAATGCTTCTGTATTCAGTAATTACTGCTGATGGGAGTTTCTTTGTCTTGCATTGTGTGAAGGGGATGTTAATTCAAAAAATGCTGTGTTTTTCACAGAGTAGGGAACCCTCTGGGGAAAAAGCCTTCCTTTGAATTGATTGTGTTTGTGTTTGAAATTGTCTTTTATTCTTTGACAAGAAACACTGTCGAATAGTACAGGAAGGTTATTCCCTGTTTTTGTTTTTTTCCCTCTGGAGCAGTTTGGCTTGCAACTCAGAATCACAGCACACTTGTGACAGAGACCACGGTGGTCCCTTTTCTTCCCGTAAATCCTGAATATTCCTCAACCAGGAATCAGGTATGAAATCTTCTTAATGCTGAAAAATAGTCTAATAGGCCAGGTAATTTAATAGGCCTAAGGAATCTTGCTTTACTATATTTCATTACTGTAGAAGAGTTACATCTACTTGGAAAGAGGTTAAAATAATTTACATTTCCCTTTTAAGTCACACTTTTTGCAATAAATGTAATTGAATAGTCGACTCACTCTGAGTGTATAGTCTTAGTTTTTCTGGGAACTCTGCTGTTCATCTAACACAGGATGTACTTTTATTTTCCCTGCATTATTCTGTAATTTAGGGAAGACAGAAACTGGCTCGATTTAATGCCCATGAGTTTGCTACACTGGTCATAGATATTTTAAGTGATGCCAAACGAAGACAACAGGGGAATCCTCTCACTGGTTCCAAAGGTGAGTGAGCTTCTGTTGTCAGCTCCTCTGAAGGCAGTTCCTCAGTAGTTCAGTCATTCCCAGAACCCTTTCAGCAGTGCTGTGTCAATGGAGAGAGAGAGGGATTGTTTTTATAAATGGAAACTAACTCGTGGATATCAGGCTACTGACAACAGGCAGTAGGCCACCAAAATAATGCCCAAATACGGAAGATTAGTCTGTTAAACTTGGTATTTGTAACAAGAATCAAGGGGGATATGTGCAATTTGGGAACATTCTTTTGGGATGGTTGTGATTTTTATAATAATCTGATAATATTTTCTGGAATACTCCTGAACAGTGCAAGAGTGACACTTGACTGGCATCTGGGATAATGGCAGGGGTTTAGATGTTGGAATTTCTGGCTGCTCCCTACATGCAGGATGTGGCTGTAATTTAGATCTTATTGCTAATTCACCTAACAAAAATGTTTATTTTCTGTATTTCTTGAGCATGACAGATAGCAAAGATCACAAATAGTTGTGTTAACAACAAGGCAGAGCCACAGTTCTAGCCATGATGGCATGAAATAACATTGGAGCACTAGTTCTCCCTCTGGAGAGAAAACACAAAAAAAATCTTTTCTAACTTTTAATTTTTCCCTGTATTTTTCATTTGAATGCTGGCATCCATTTGTCCAGGGTAGTCTGTTGGGTTTTTTTAATATGTGTGAATTTCATTGAGCTGTTAAAGTGTGATTCTCATCACTTATTTTAACTTGACTAAACACTTAGAAGAAATGAAAAGGCAAAACCATCAAACTAGTTTTGGACAATGGTAATTCATACCTGCTAGGTGGATCTAAATTAATGTTTTAAAAGTGTGCACTTCCATTTCTTCTCCAAGCTCCCTTGTATGTTTTTTAATGTGTTGATCTGCAGAAAATGTGGAACTGATACTCAAATCAATCAGCAATCAGCACAGCAGTGAGAGTCAGGATAACGACCAGCCTGATTATGACAGTGTTGCTTCAGATGAGGACACAGATCTGGAAACAAATGCAGCTAAATCAAACAGACAGAAGGTAGGCTTGAAGTAGTGATACACACCCTGAATGTTATTCATAAAGGGAATCCTTCCCCTTGTGAAGGGATTTAACTTGCATAAATGATCAGAAAATGGATTTTAAAATTAATTTTCAAATTGATTTTGTAATCATGCCTCACTCTATGAATTTTCTAATAAGATTAAGTGTTGTGACTTGAGGAATTTTTACTGTAAAAAAAAATGCATCTCTAGAAAAGTAATGTGTATATCTGGAGATAAGATAGAGACCTAATTGCACAGATGAAATAATTGCATGTACCAAAACATCCTCAATTAGTGATTCCATGATATTTCATGAAGGTACTGCTTCCTACTGAAGAAATATTTACAGCAGACCAATGTGAACACCTGGTTTAAACCATTCCTGAAAATAATGCAGAGTGGTTGAAAAAGGGGCAGTAGGTCTATTAATTCTACTTCATTTTCCCCTGATGATATGCACACTGGATGTTTAGCAGTCTATCTTTTATGACTTTCCAATTCTTCATTGCATATTTTAAAAAATCCTTATGAAAACAGTATTTTGTCACTGAAATGCTGAAACAAATGTTTTTAGAGAAGCTAAGAGTTGATTGACAGCAGATTTCTTTTATAGTGGGCTAAAATGATGCTAATTAATGGATCTTATTAATTTAACTTAAATTGAACTGTGATTCTTTTGAAGTAAATACATGAAAAGCTGTAGAAATGTCATTGTTTTGTTTCCTTCTTTCTCAATGGTTTAAGTATTTTTCTGTTCCTGTTCCTAGAGCCTGGATTCAGACTTGTCAGATGGACCAGTGACAGCCCAGGAATATATGCAAGTTAAAAATGCTTTGGTGGCTTCTGAGGTGAAGATTCAGCAGTTAATGAAAGTGAACATCAACCTGAGTGATGAGCTGAGGATCATGCAGAAAAAGGTAACAGGCACAACTCTGTAACCCCTCAGCTCTTGGGGTGTCTGAAGTTATTAGAATAAAACTGCTGGAGCTGAGGATGCAATAACCCAATATTGGGATAGTGAGAAAACTCATTTTAAAGAGCTGCTCTGGGGTCAGATATGACACTATAAATATTTATGTGCAACACATGCTTTGAATGTTGTTTTTTCTGGAGCTGATGCTGATCTGACCCAACAAATCATGATGATGATTTGACTTATGTCAAAACTTTGACATAAGTTTTCCAAGTAACAAGACAGTTTTTGCAAGTGTTGTGTGTTTTTATTGTCTTTAAACAACGAGGAAGTAAGTGCCATCTATATAATGTACTTCTGACTTTCCCAGTAAATATGTTGGCGGGTTTTTCCTGTTATTAAGCCTAACTGGAATGAAGAGAAATTAAAATCCAACCTAGTTTGGCTGTACAGAATAGTCTGCAATGTGACAATACAGTATAAAGTTCTTGTATACCAGGAGGCCAAGATTTATTTGTTTGCCTGTATTTGAATCCATGGGAAATAGCACCTATAGGACATAGTGATAAACTCAATTCCTGCCTTAAACCTGCACTGTGGGTTTGTCTGGACAAAGGTAAAGTAGAGGTGTCTCATTTACAGCACAAGTTACTATGTCTAGATGGTCTGATACAAAGAGAAAACTGAGCATTTATGCTAAAATCCTGAATTAAAAGCTAAAAAATCTGAGTTTGGAAGCCAGGCCTCTAATTCCTTATATAAACAAATCAAGAATTTGTTGTGTGCTTTGCAAATAGAGGCTTTTGTGGGGTTAAGGAGAATTTATATCTGTACTGAGTTCAGTCTGCTGCCTGCCATGGTAGCTAGAAAGGACTGGGTGCTTCCTCAGATTAATCCCTTTAATTAGTGTTTAAAATCCTATTTTCCAAATAATTAAAATCCTGCAAGAGTGACATGTAGAGAAAGTTTTTCAGGCTGTACTTGTGCAGGTGAACCTGCTGTTCTGGGCAGATGTTGATGCTTTGGAGGGTGGTGAGACTGTTCAGCTCTTTGTACCTGAGGCCAAGCTAATTCAGCAGGTTGGAATATCCTTGTTTGTTAAGGGCCAACATTCTCTTCTGTTGCGTTCAGATCTGCTGGGATGGTGAATACTGGGGGATCTCACGGTGTTTCCTTGGTCTTTTAACAGCTTGTACTGGTTGAGCATTTCTCTTGCATCAACTGAATTAACTTTCCACTTATACTGAGTTTCTTTAAACAGATATAGTGTATTTAGGGTAAAAAAAAAGTCTTCAGAGCCTATAAATTAATGAGGCTTTAGTATATTTATGTGGTGTAGAAGGAGGGAAATCATTGCTGTGCTGCAGTGTTCTTTACTGAATCTTTTCTTTCTGATGTGTTAATATAGCAAACTTACTCCAAGTAACTCCACCAAATAAAACAGAATTGGTGCATTTTTACTATCAGTCAAGTAATAATCAAAAGCTTTAAAATGCTTTCTTCCTGGCTTCTTAGAAAGCAGTAGCTGATGCTTAATTTTCATAAGCTAAATTTTCTCCTTGCTTTGCAAAGCAAGCTCGAGTTCCTTTGTGCTGCCTCTGGTGTCTGTGCTGCAGTTCTGGCATTGTCACATTTCATGGGCCTTATGTTAAAGTCTGCTAAATTCTTGTATTGGCTGCTGAAATGGATCACTTTGCTTGGAAAACTGTTGTATTGTCAATCCTTTCCCTCACAACCTCATTATATCCCACAATTCCTGTGCCAGTACGGAAAGAATGGATCATGTGTTTTGAACTACAGCACCCAGAGTTAAGATCTAAATTAGCTTGCAGTGCTGGAAATCAGCACCTAAATATTTCCACATCTGGAACACAGATGTTTCTGTGCTTATACCAAGCAAGTCAAGTAGATTTTGAAAAAGAAATGAACCCCCAGCCACCAGTAACTGGATTTGGTATTAAAGCTGACAAGCGTGTATTGCATGGGCAGTTTGCTCTTGGCACTTGCTGTTAGGAAACAAACACTGCTAAACATTTCTTTCAGCTTCAAACGCTACAGAGTGAAAATACCAACCTCAGAAGACAGGCCACAACCAATATCTATCAGGTCCAAAGTGGTTCTGAGTACCCAGACCCCACCACCAATTCCTCCTTAAAGCGGCGCCCGTCGGCCCGGGGCAGCAGGCCCATGTCCATGTACGAGACTGGCTCGGGGCAGAAGCCCTACCTGCCCATGGGGGAGGTCACCTACCCAGAGGAAAACAGCCCAAGGCTGCAGCCCTTCCCTCCACACGTGAGTAAAACTGCTGCTGCTTCTGCATTTCTTCTCATGTTCAGCTTTCCTGGCTCTTCCAGCTCTGCTCGTTCACCGACGCTGCTCAGCTCTGCCTCAGAGAGGAAAAAACCAGAGGGAATAAGAACTGTGAGAATTGTTCATGTTTGCTGTATTAACATGTCTGCAGGAGCCTGATGGTTTGAAAAGTAGAAGCTATAGCAGTTCTGGAACATGTAAACTGGAACTTTTGGCTTCTGCTCAGCTGTTTTTTTTAACCACAATATATATGCCAAATATCAAAATGCGACTATTTGAAAATGAAGAAGGAGGGAAAGTAGTATTCGAAGAAGGCAGGTAAAATTCATGGATTTGTTCAGATATACAGACAGGTGCCAATTTGTGGAACTTCAGAACCACCTTGAAAAAGTAAAATTTAAGCTGAGTTTTCCTCAGACCACCAGTTTCTTTCTCTGAGTTTGCAGCTGGAGGCTGGAGATGGTTTAGATCTGTCAGTCAGATTCTTCTGGTTTAGTATTTTCCTGTGTGATGTGCAAATAGTGGAGAGGGAGTTCCCTGTTACTAAAAAAATTTTGTACTGAGGTGTTCACACTTTGCATAAGTGACCCAGCACACACCAGTGCATTTAATTAATGACTGCATTGAATTAACTAGTACAGTTAATTTTTTGTTGTTATCTTTTTAGGTTTCCCCATGGGCAGAAACCCCGGACAGTATTTTTTTGACACATATTTAAAATTTGTGGATTTGTTACAGCATCTTTCCCTGTTGTTAGCACTGTCTTGTATTTCTTTCCAGTTGAATGATTAAGACCTTTAAAATATATTTTGAAGTTATGGCATGAGGGAGGGCAAACGTTCCATGCACATTCCAAAAAGACAATTGAATGCACCAGGGAATCAGTGCAGAAATTTGTCTGCTGGGTTTTTCCCCGCCTCCAGTTAATTAATTTAAACTATGACATTTAGATCATTTTGAATTATATTGGCATGTTGATACAAAGGCAGTTCTGGCAGCAAGAAATGTCAAAATTCATTCATGTGTGATAGTGTTAGCAAAACATGACAGTGCCCTGTATAGGTCCTTTGGTCACTTGGTTCGAACATTGATTTGTTATGTGGAGTTAGTTAATTTGGCATTGTGGTGAATATATTTTGTTCTCTGTGGAATTTGGCACCTCTGGAGTGTCAATATTAGGGTGACATCAATTGTATTTTGAAAGAATTAAGTCCACTCAGGCTGAGCCGAACTCTCAAAATCATTCTTGCTTTGTCATCTCCATGATTTTAAGAATGTTCCTTTATTTAAGTTAAGAGTTTATTTGTGTTTTGTTTGTGGTTTTTCCCGAGTGTTTTTCTCTTTCCCATTTTTAGATCGGGAGGAGTGCGTTTGTGACCTCCTCTTCATCTCTACCTTCCTTCCCCTCCACGCTTTCCTGGTCAAGGGATGAGAGCACACGAAGGGTTAAGTACCTTCCCACCTTTCCCCTGGAGGAGGTGACATCTCCCCAGAGCCAGATGCCTCTCTCTTCCCCCTCTCTCGCTGCCTGGCCTTCTGCATGGAGCAGAACTCATCCCTTCATTCCTTCTGCCACACACTGTGGGCACTTGCCTCTCTCTAACTTCACAATCTCTGGCATTTAACACCACACACAGTTCTCAGATCACTTGTTCAGCTGCACAACACCAGAAGACAAGTTGGTTGCTGCTTGGACAGTGATTTTCCAGGCGCTCACTGATATTTCTAAGCCAATGTACAACTCTCCCTGCTGACTAAAAGCACTGCATGAGGCCTGGCTTCAAAGCTGCTTTTCCTGGGGGCTGCACTTTGCACCAATCCAGATGGGCCTGACTGACTGTTTGTCTTATGGATAACAAGTTTGGGGGTTTAGATGTTGAATGGCCATACTCTGACCTCTCCCTGCCAGGACACAGAACCTCCTTTTTAATTTCTTCTTCTCCCCATTTTATTTTGGCTGTACAGTGTTTGAACATATCAGAGCAGAAAATATTAGATTTGCAAGTAGGGATGGATGATAAAAATTTCAATCAAATATCCTACTTGGTCAAAAGGAAATCTGGATTTGGCTCCAGATGATAGCAGTGCTGTGTGGCACTAGAAGCTTACAGAGGGTTTGTTTTGTTTTTATTCTATGCTGATTCTATATTAGTGATTCCATAGTATCCTATTCTTTGTGATTCATTGTTGTGGTTTGTTTTTCTGAGCATATAGTAGAGCTTTGCACTATTTGTATTGATGTCTCTACATCTGGGAGAGGGGAAAGGTTAGACCCTACATGTGATAGTTTCTTATCTTCAAAACGTGTCACTTTTACAGTTGAGCTTTACCAACTGTTCTCTAAGGAGTGTTCAAAAAATGCTGGGTTTTTTCCTTCTGTGCAGAGTAACTTTAAAGGGTCCATACTCCAGGTACTTCAGTGAGAATTGCTGGGTTTAACATTGGATGAGTGTTTAACAAACCTACTGGATCTCAGCCAATGAAAACCAGTTCCTAGTCACATTTTTGCTCTGTTCTTGAGGTAGAAGTATTATTTTGTAAGCAGATTCCTAAGTGTATGGATCAGGGATGCAGGTTGGAGGTGTCCCTTGCAGTCTAACACTTGAGATTCCCTCCTCATGACTTCAGGGTTTCTGGAGAGCCCCAAGGCTAGTTGTTCAGCAGGGTCTGTGGAGGACCCTGAGCTGCTGATCTCTGTGCAGAGTGACACTGGTGTGACATGTTTGCAAATGGACAAGCTGTAGTGGGAACTTCTGATGGGCTGTGCAGTTTTTAAAAGACTACAGTAGGTGGATGTGTGGTGATCCTGGGGCCTGGCTGCAGATTTGGCCTCCAAGCTCATTTTGGTATTCCATTCTTCATTCCACCTTCTCTCTGGGATCAGCCTCCCACTTTGCAATGGGCCTACAGTGCTCTGTCCAGTGTCCAGTCTCTGCTTCCCTGCATCCCTCCTTCCCTCATTTCAACTTCTACTTTGGAATTTGCCCTGCTCCCCTTTTGACACCGTTCTTCCATGGCCATCTGTTCTGATGGTTGGGCCTCTGACCCTTGTTGCATCCTGTGCTCTGCTCTGGGCCACATCTCTCACTTATTTGACCTCCCAGCCTTGTATCAGTATCAAGCCTTCAGTGGCCTCAACTCCTCACATTTTGGCTCCCCACACCATTTTGGGCTTTAGTCTGCAATGGGCCTTATCTGTTCTTGTGTCAGCCTCCAAACTGTAATGGGCTCCAAGTCTCCTCCATTCTGTGCCCTTTGATTTTCCACCCACAGTTTGTCCTCCAGCCATCATCTGTCTCCTGTCTTTATTTTGACTTTCCCATTGCCACATCTTAACCCTCATTTTGGTCTTCCATTTTGCAGTGGGCTTCCCAGGGACAGCCTCTGCTCTGGTGTCAGACCCCGGTGCTTGATTTGGCCTCTCCTCTGTCATGGCCTCCTTCACTTGGTTCAGCCTCACGCCCTGTGTGGGGCTTCAGTTCTTGTTTCACCCTCCCACGCCGGGTTTGATTTCCACTCTGTGTTCAGCCTCCCACGTGGGCTCTGCTCTGCCGTGGGCCTCCTGCTCTTGGTCTGGCCTCTTTCTCCCTGGGGTTCTGCCCCTCTCCAGTGGGCTCATGCTCACTGTTCAAGCTCCTGTTTCATGGTCCTGCCCTCTCCATTCGGCCTCTCCTCCTGATGGGATTCTCCCTGTGTGCCCTCAGGGCAGTTTCAGTGGCAGGGGAAGGAGCTGTGTCTGTCTGTCTGTCCTGCCTCGCTGGGTGCCTGGCGCTCAGGCTGGTGGGGCTGTGCTGTGCTGGCAGTGCCCAGGGCCTCAGGTACAAGCTGCAGCAGGAGCCTGGCATGGGGTGAGGGGGCACAGCAGGCTCTGGGGACAGCAGCTGGTGCAGGAGCTGTTGTGCTCAGAGCAAGCCCACATACATGGGAACAGCACTGGGCACAGCCCAGGGCTGCTCTTCCCTGCACAGGCTGAAATCAGTCTGTGTTCCTTGCAGGCCTCGAAGCTGGAGAAGCAGAGCAGCGTGTCCGAGAGTGACTACGACAACCCCACCACCCCTGTGGAGCTGGAGGAGCCAGGGTAGGTGCTGTGACACTGGGCTGACACCCAGCTCCATGTGTGCCCCCAGCCAGGCGTGTCCCCAGGCTGACCCCTGCCTCGTTCCCCTGCAGGTCGGGCAGGAAGGGCCGGCAGAGGAGCATTGTCTGGCAGGGGGAGGGATCCATCCCTGAGGACACAGACCCAGCCCCCAGCTCCAGTTTGCCCAGTACAGAAGATGTGATTCGGAAGACTGAGCAGATCACCAAGAACATTCAGGAGCTGCTACGAGCGGCACAGGAGAACAAGCATGACAGGTAAGGGGTGAGTGCTGGAAGAGCTCTGCAGTTGGTGAGAAACAAGGAAAATTCTTCTGGTGTTTTCACCTGTAGTACACAGGAAGGTGAAAAGTACAGCCGCTCCATTTCACACCTATAAAATGTGTAGGTCTGGTGTTTCCTGGTGTCCTAGTCCCTGCACCACAGGGTGAGTGGAAACCAGTGACAGCCCCCTTGTGAGTGGATTCTGGCTGCAGTTCTGGTTGTCCTGCCCTGCCCTGGCTGCTGCCCTTAACTTGTGCAGTTCTGCTGCAAAACAAGTGTTGGTTTAGATAAAAATCAAATGTGTTACAAAGAACTTGCTGCAAGTTTCTCTGGGATCTTCACACTTCCGTGTCCGTAGGTAAGGACACCTCACACAAATTTGATAGTTACACCAGGGCTTGTTTTAGGAGAAAATTACAAAGGAGGGAGAAATTGCCTTTCTTCTGAGGTGTTAGTACAGATAATGTACCAACAAAAAGTATTTTGAACTGTTGGGTTTAGGCACAGCTGAGTAAGCGGGGCACTGACTCAGCACGTCAGCTTGCAGCAGCTTCAGCTCCCTCAGGGAACTTCTGGTCCACCTGAACAATTAATATCCAGCATAGATATGAGTGAGTAAAAGTGATACTGCCCTTGCTGATCATCAGGTGGTGCTCCCACATAGCTCTTCTAGAAGGCTGTAAATAAGAATTACATATTCCCAGGTGTTAATGCATTTTAGGGCTGGAACACTTTGGTCTCCAGGAAGTCAGACCCTGCAGGCGGGCGGGTCCTGCTCTGCTCCAGCCCCTGTGCCCTCTGTGAGGAGCAGCAGTGGTTTGGATTGAGCCCTCACTTCCTGCCTCGCTCAGAGAAGTGCACAACAATGGGGCCACTTTGGTTCTGTGTTTTTTCCTCCTTGTACTTTTCTATTTTTAGAAGGGCCAGGGTGGACTCTCCCCCTGACGCTGAATGGTGAGTTCTAATGTGCTTGTGCTGAGCTCAGTGCCCTTGGCCAGAACCTTTTCCACTGCAATCCCTTATTACTTGTTTCTCACAGAGAAGCAACAGTAAGAGAAGCTTTAAACGAGTTTAGTTTATGTGTATATCACAGTTTACAGTATTTGAATTTTTAAAAAATCATTGAAAGAAACAGTAGAACACACCTGGCTTTCACTGTTAAACTGATCAGATGTTTAAACAACCTGTTACGTTTATTTTTGTTTTCTTGTACCACGTGTGGAGTGGGGTGTTTGCCTGTACTTAGATGAGTGTCATCTTGCAAAACACTGAACTATGAAGCTGCTGATCTTTATTTTACTATTCCCTGGCGTCCTTAACACAGGGGAATGCTTCCTTACCAAAATGAGTTACTGGGGATGTAATAATACATCCTCCAAGCTGGTGGTGGGAACACTGTAGGGAAAAATCATGTGCTGTGTAGATAATTGGAGAGTAAAAAAATGATGCAAGAATATCATCTACTAATGAAACACATTCTTCCTTTCTTTCCTCGCTCTCTCCCACCCCTTTTCCCATGCTCTGAGCAGACCCTTGGAGCGTGCGGGCACACTCCAGCTCAGACACAGCCTCGGCTGCTCCGGCACACGGCTCCCCTGGGCTGAGAGAGCTCCCCTGCAGCCTCTGACCATGCAGCAGCCCAGCCCTGCCTCTTGGTACTCTGGCCTCTGTCCCTGCCTCCCAGGCACAGTGTCCTTTCTCTTTCTCTCTGCTGCCTCTTTCTCTCCCACTCCGTCTGCACAGGGGTCATGGAGGGCGATGCATGAAATGCTCTGGGTGATCAGGGACCTGCAGACCTGGGACAGCACCTGCAGTGGCAGCTCCCAGTGTTGATTTGGTGGGGAACAGAATCACAGCCTGAACTGGAGCTGGCTCTGGTATAAATGATTCTCCTGTCTCTGTTCTGTTTGTTGTCCTTTGAGGTAAATTAAATTACAACAACTTGGCTGGAACTGGATGATCATAGAACTATAGAATCACAGAATGCTTGGGGTTGGGAGGGACCTAGAGACCATCACATTCCAGCCCCTGCCATGGGCAAGGACACCTTCCACTATCCCAGGTTTCTCCAAGCCCCCTCCAACCTGGCCTTGGACACTTCCAGGGATGGGGCAGCCACAGCTTCTCTGGGCAACCTGTGCCAGTCCCTCACCACTGTCACAGGGAACAATTTCTTCCTTTAGGAATAAATCTTTGAGGTTTTATGTTCCCTTCCAACCCAAACGGTTCTGTGATTTTATGAACTAACAGCACAACATGTGGTTGGTGCTTCTGTGCACCATTGCAAAAGAAGCAGGAGTTTCACATCCCCACCACGGAACATTCACACCTGATAGCTGAGTGTTTGTGCATCTGGGGGTCAGATGAGATCATTTGTATCTCAAATCAGTGAAAAAATGTGTTTATATAGGATCTTCCAACCCGACCAAAATGCTGTTTATAAGTGCCTCAAATAAAGGTGAAGTTTAAGTGAGACGCTCTTTAGAAGAACTTCTCAGGTTCAAACCCCAGCTGACAAATGTCAGGATTAGAGGAGGAGATGAACACAAGTTACTGGTAATGATGGATTCTTTTTCCAAGCTGTCACTACTTGAATATCTTCCTGATGTCTCACTGCAATGTGTGTAAACCCAACACACGTGTCAGAGTATTTCATGAGCTCACAGTGAGTGTTTAGGTGATAAACTAAAGCCATTTCTCCAGGACACTGCAGCTGACCTAGAGAACATACTATAAAACACATCATTAACCTGGGTCTTTCATTCAGGTTACTCTGAGGGCTTTCTCTGCCTTGTTAGCAAAAGGTTTAATCAGCAAATTTCCCTTTCATGAGGTGGGGTGCTGGTCAATGTGGCTGGTCAGGGAGCAGATTAATCATTAACTCAGCAGCAGAATGGGAATGATGGTGAACTTGAAAGACCTCTCTCCGCTTTTAGTTTGGAAGAACTCATGTGATTTCAGACACATGGAAATACTCCTTTTACAGCAATTTTCCTGCATTGCCGAAATGACCCCAGTGTGTTGCTTCTCTCTCAGTGCATTTGCAAGTGACTGATTTTTGCACCTTTGGTGTTGCAAGATGACTGAATAAATAACAACTGGGGAGTGGGTTTTGGGGCTCTTTTTGCTTGAAAGGGCACTGACCTACCATAACCTACAAATGCTGAATAGTTTTCTTGAATGCTCTTACGTAGTGATTTTTGAGATTCTCATGTTTAAGACTGAATCATGTGAACTGTCTTATGCTAAAACTGAGTCTTTGAAGCATAAAAACGAGTCTTTTGAAATTAGACTTGTGACAGAGCACACTAACACTTCACTATTTACCATAAGTTTCACAGCAGTTTATGGTAAATAGTTTTAAGATCTATTTTGAACAGACCAAATTTCATTTGGTGTATAAATCAGAAGGAAAATCTGTGAGGACTAATGGAACCTGTCTTTGCTTTATGAGCTAAGTCACCAGAATTACAAAATATTTAGCCTTAAACTTACATGTGGTGAAAGCAGTTGGTAGTTTGGGGATGCATGTGTGTGCAAACTGCTGTGTGAGAATTGTGTGTTGTTTGTTTACTGTGTATTAGTTAATCTAAGAAGGCATCTTGGTGTTCTGAAATTGCCTTCATGTGATGTTTTACCTTTAGTTAAACTTCACCCAAAAAGTCAGGTTGGAATTCCATATGGGAAGTTGGGCACAGCCCATCTCAGTAGGGGTCTGGCCTTTCCATTTGGAAAATGAGAAAGGGAAAATACCTGCATGGTACTGCATTCCTGGCTTCACCTGGTCATGAAAACAGGAGTGGAAATAAACTTACTCAGGTCACACATACAAAGTGATTTTTATTTTTTCTATCTGCTTTTTTGTCAAGACTGCAAAAAAATTTGCCTTTTTTTTCCCCCAAAGCACCACTGTATCACCAGATTTTGTTTAAATATTTGCAAGCTGCAGAATCTCACTGACTGCCTGACTGACATGATCGGTTTGGTTGGGCACAGTGTCCTGCACACAGCAGTAATCCACCAAACAGTGAGCTGAGCTACTCTCTGTACACTTTGGAGATGAATTCCAGTATCTAAACTGTTGGGCAGGGGGGTGGGTTTAAGAAATGTGAGTATGAATTAATGTGCAGTTAATGAACTGTTGCAGCAAGTCCAGAGGAGGCCATGAGGTGGGTAAGAGGACTGGAGCACCTTCCCTATGGAGACAGGCTGGTAGAGTTGGGGCTGTTCAGCCTGGAGAAGGGAGGGTTGTGTGGAGATCTCAGAGCACCTTCCAGTGTCTGAAGGGGCTCCAGGAGAACTGGAGAGGGACTGTTCGTCAGGAACTGCAGTGACAGGACAAGGGGGAATGGGTTCAGACTGACAGAGGGGAAATTTAGGTGAGATATACAGAGGAAATTCTTCCCTGTGAGGGTGGTGAGACCCTGGCACAGGTTGCCCAGAGAAGCTGTGGCTGCCCCATCCCTGGAAGTGTTCAAGGTCAGGTTGGACAGGGCTTGGAGCAATGTGATCTAGTGGAAGATGTCCCTGCCCATGACAGGGGGTGGGACTGGATGGGCTTTCAGGTCCTTTCCAACCCAAACCAGTCTGTGATTCTGTAATATTCAGACACATTTCCATAATTACATACAAATGGAGACTTTCCTGACAACAGTTGGTATAACAGGTGTGAAGAGTTATTGCCTCAAACCCACTCTGAAGAACGATGAAAATTTAAGAAGTAATTTTCCACTGTTTGTTAAGTTCTTGCTTTTTCTGGAGTTACATAGTTGTTTTTAAAGTAATAGCCACTGACTAGTGAACTGGAAGAGGAAGGAGAGTCTCTGCATAATGAATAACCCAGTGCATCTTTTTGCAGCTATATACCGTGCTCCGAGAGAATACATGTGGCAGTAACAGAAATGGCAGCTCTGTTCCCAAAAGTAAGTACCTGCCAGCATCAGAGTGGTTTTGGCCTCATTCCCCATGTGTAGATTTCCCTTCATAATAAAAACCAAAAGCCAGAGGAAGGGAGAAATTATGAGGTGTTTTACACGTTGCACCTCTGCATTTATTAACATGGCAACTGGGAAGGGCTAAAGTGTGAATCCAGGCCTCTAATTGTACTCTTGAACTTAAAATTTTTAAGAATTGCACGTAGTTCCTCCAAAACTGGAGGCTACTTGGGTCTAGCTTGAGGCATTGTGTGGTTATATGGGAATTTCACTAGACTCATCACCCCCTTTTCCATCTGAGTGCTGGTGCCTGGATTTCTTACTTGCAGGCATGTTTAGATCTGTTACCCATCCACCAGAGTGATCTGTTTGTTCACAGCATGTTTAGGGAGAGACATCTCCATGACTGAGTTCTTGTGAACTTACTTACCTTTCTAAACTTACCTTACTACCTAAACTTACCTACCTTTCTAAAACTGCCAGCAAAGATCTAAGGCTGTTGTACCCGTCTGCACTGATCGTCCTGGACACGCCATCCCCTCCTGCCAGCCAGGACATGGGCTGGGAGCAGGAAACAGGCACCAGAAAATGTGTATGAGTAACTTCCTACGGGAGAGTGAAGCAGCATTCCCTGTGCACTGCCTGGCAGGGGCTTGAAATCTCCCTGAGATGAGAGAGGAGAAATCGCGTCTCCTGCCGCGCGGAGAGGCCTGTGCAGAAGGACAGGGCCTGGCAGCAGATGTCCCCCATCAAAGAGCCCTTGTGAGCACTCCCAGCTGCTGAAAAGGGTTTGTTGTTCTGCCTAGTTCAGCTTCTGCTTTCCCTCCCCAGAAGCCCAAGTCGGAGCTGGTGAGGACGTCCTTGCGCCTGCTGACCTCCAGTGCCTACCGGCTGCAGTCGGAGTGCAGGAAGGCCCTTCCCGTGGAGAGCAGCCCCAGCACGGACATCCAGCTGGTCACACAGCAGGTCATCCAGTGCGCCTACGACATCGCCAAGGCTGCCAAGCAGCTCGTCACCATCACAACCAAAGAGAACAACAACTGAGTCACTCGGGGCTTCTTAGGCTTGTTTTTTAAAAGGTTGGATTTCGACACCTAGGTGTGGGACTATTCGAATTTTTACGAGGAAAAACTTAAAGGGGCAAGAAACTTTTTTTTTTTTTTTTTAAACTCAGTATTATTTTTGCATGTTTTCTAACAATCTTATGATTAATTTAACCCACTGCCTTATTTTGTGCCTGTGTTGCCAGTGTAGTTATGGATAATAGCATGTTGCAAATAGCTGTCGAGCCAATACCACGTCCCAGTGCTGTCTCGAGCTCTTGTAGATGTTTCCTTGGGGCCACATTCTGCTTTCAGATCCTGCTTGTGGGACTCCTCTGGAACCACCTGCACGGATGGGAGGGCAGTGTCTGCCTCGCTCCGTCCATCCTGGAGCCTCACCTGCCAGGATCCCTCTGGATGAGGCTCCGAAGGCTCCGGGACCCTCACTGCCAACCAGCAGGAAGGAGGTTTGTCATCCTGGTAACGGGGTACAAGCCGAATATTCTCTCTTCCCATATCAACTGTTGTGCAATATGTTTTTAGTCTGCTAAACCAATAGTAGTTGTGGGCATCCAAGCTTGTTACGTGTAACTCTACAAGGTCTTTGTCACTTTATCTGTTTTGGAAGGAATTTGAAACTTAATAGTTATTTCTTTTAGTTGTCACTATGCCATTAATATATATGTTTGATGTTACTTTTAGGGCATTAGTGGTTAAAATATTATCCTTTGTTTCTGAGTTAGTAATTCTTTCTTAAGTTTCCTACAGAATTTTCCTGTCATCTTCAAGGCACCGTCTTGTTTGCAGCAGCCTTGCTCAGTAACTCCACATCCAATTTCACTTAAGGTTTCTGTGCTAATTAACAAAAAAAGGAAGTTAGAAGAGTGCCAGTGCAAAAGCAGCTGTGTCTGCCATGGTATATAACCTCTGTACCTCAACATATCCAAATGTGAAAATATTTCTTATATCTCCGAAGTTTTTTATGCAAATCCTTCAAAATTTGACAACTTACTGAGTAACCCCTGCCAGGCTGTCTAGCCCAAGGGTGGGTGGGTCCCCAGTAGCCTCGTGTGCTCCAGGTTTCTTCATTCCTAACAGTTCACAAAATTGTGTCAGTCCATAATTTTAAAAATGAGACATTTTGGGAATCTGAATTTCAGGTGGGAGAGGAAATCACTAATTTTTGCTCTGCCTGTGTCCCATTTGTGTTGTTACTGCCCAGGAGCTGCAGCAGGGGTTGGTTCCTTTTTAAATTATGGTGTGTTTGCATGGATATCCAAACACAAGTGCCATAACACTGCTGGATTCCTGATGCTGTAACTGGCTTCCAGAGTCTGAGGGAGGAAGGAATGGAGAGAGGAGATGACAACTCAGTAAATTAATGTTCTTCACTGTGGGGTTTTATTTCCTTTCTGCCCTTCTGGCTCCCAGAAGCATCTGTAGCCTGATGGGAACACAGGCAGGCTGAGATTAGAACTGCAAAAGACCTTTTTGAAACCTCCTTCAAAATCATGCTCCTGGCAATTAAATAGTGAGAATCTTCTAGGAACTTAAATTGGAATCACTGAAAGGCAGCAGCTGGTCTTTTTCAGTGTCTCAGGACACTTCTGTGTGCTGTTCTTTAACATATCTTACCTGCTTTCCAAAGCAGGGTGGCACTGAGTTATGGTGTTATTTATCTCTTATTTAAACCTGCCTTTGATCCAAACCCAAGGGACACTTTGGTAACTGCCAGCCCTTGCTCCAGCTATGCTGAAATCAGAGGGGTTCAAACCCAGCAGGGGGAACCCACGAGCAGCAAGTTCATTAACCCTCCCATCACACAGCACTGCAGTCACAAAGTTTATAGCACCTGAAACAACAAAGGTGGTTTTTTTTCTTTTATTACTAGATCTCCTCTTGTTCCCCTGTAAACAAACTTGCTCTTCCTTTACAAAATGCTGCAGAGGAAAGGAAAAGCTTTTTTGCCTTTTTTAAATCCTTGTATTTATCAGTGTCATTCTGTCTGTACAATATTTTGACCTAATCTTTTGTTTACAGTATTACTATAAAATGCTAAAACCCTTTCGGTGTGTGAAATAATTTGGGCTTATTTGACTGCTGCTTCTGGAAATATCTTGGAAAAGGTTTCTCTAGTTGAGTAAAGTGCTGGGGTGCCTTCCATCTTTGTCACAGCCCTTTATCAGCTCCTTGTGCTTTGACAGGACTGATTTCAAGGTGCAGTTGCCAATGATAACAGCAATCAAGTGCAATAATCAACTCAGTCTCCCCTCCTATTGTTTCAGTAGTTTGCTCATGAAAAGAAACAAATCCTTGTTCAGGTTTCATTCATTCTTTATTACAGAAGTGAAAAACAACATTTAATGAAGTCTTCAGCACCTTCTGGAGAGGAATTGGACAAATTAAGAACTGGTGCCACAGCACACATTATCTGACTGATGTGCAAAGTGCATAATGAATTATCTCCCAAAAGCCAGCTGGGCACTCAGGCAAATCCTGATTCACAGAGGTAGGAGCCTGACAGAGCACATCCTGGTTTGCAGCTCCCATTCCTTGTATTCTTTCATGGCTGAGATCCACAGGGCCCCGTTATTTGCTGTGTTGCCACAGCCCAGCTCTTACTAAAACATATCAGCACAACTCCAGTTCTCTGAGGGTGCTCACACCCCCACATTCTTGAAGGCAGTAGAAATTTGCTCTTGTTCAGCTGGGCCACAGCTAAATATTTTCACAAATCTACTGTAGCCTGTCCCAGAGCCACCATTGTTTCAGGAGTTCCTTGAGTCTTCAAAGTTCTCTTTCTGTAGTCTGGAGCTGCATTTAGTGCTCGTTCCTCAGGTCCATGGTGCCTTTGGGTAACTGTAGACCTAACAGGGTCAGAACAAAGACCAGAACTGGTTTATGGGCTTTAAAATTAATCCACACACACACTATTCAACATGCAAAGGAGGTAATCTGCTGGGTAGGAGGGGTTAGGTAGGGTTACTCAAATTCAGCTTTGTTTTTAGAGCCAGGCAAAGCAGGACAGACACCAAAGACATGGAGCAGTGGAGATGCGCTGTCCCAACTGCCTTAATGCAGCCCATAAAGTATTGTCGGCACTGAATAACATCTGAGGCACTAGCAGTGCATCTGCCTCAAACATTCTTTAAAAATTGGGGACTAAAGTATCAATATCAGCAAAAAAGAAAAGCAATTCCTAAGAGAAAACTACAGAGCTCTGTTAAGAGGACGGGACAGCCCAGTGATCTGCTCTAGCACTGTGGGGATCAGACACAATGAGAATTGTGTTGCCTAATGCCATCACCCTCCGTGATGGGCTCATGTGTCAGGGTGGCCTGTGTGTTGGGGTGACCCCTGTGCCAGGGGGACCCCTGTGTTGTCGGGGTGACCCCTGGGTGACCGTACCCTGCGCTCGCCCTCCTGCTGCACAAGCTCCTTGTGGCGCTGCCGGGCCCATCTCTCCTCTTTTTCCTCCTCCCTCCACTGCTCTTCCTCCTCTTGCCAGCGGCGCTCTGTCCCCTGGGCACGGAGAAATTGGGGATGAGATTTGGCACCTTCACCATTCCTGTGTGTCTGTGGGAACCTTGGCCTACCTGTGCCTCCAGCTCCTGCCTGTGGGCTGTCTTCAGTTCCTCCTCCTGCTCCTTCTCCCTCCGACTGAGTTCCTTTGCCTCTTCAAGTTCTCTGATCAGCTGCTCTCGATACTTCAGGGTCTCTTCCTGTGCACGTCTGTTTAACTTGATTTTCTCTTGGATCTGGCACTGTCTGCCTGCAAAGACCTGTGGGAAGGCAGAGGATGGAGGGAGAACGTGGTTAAGCAGTTCCCAGAAAACACATAAGACAAGGAGAAAAATTCTGCCCTGGGTACAGAAGGCTGTGACCCTCTGGAGGGTGTAGGGTTACAACTGGAACAACAATTTCTTCGTGACAAGGGAGAAACCTCATCAAGAAGGGTCATCACCTCATTCATCAGGCGATCTCTGGCCACCTTCTCCCTTTCCCATTCTTCTTTCATCATCTCCCACACTTTTTTAGCTTCTTCCCTGAAGGAGAGAGGAGGAGTTATCTCTGAGGTTAAAATCCCTGTGTGCTCCACAGGCACAGAGGAGCTACCTCGTGCTTTAGAGGAGCATTTAGGTTTCTCTTCATGTTTGTTCCCAGGCAGGTGGCGTGTCCACCAGCCTGTGCCTCTGAGACCCTCTGACCAGGAACATTCAGCACACACAGTGTTCAGAGGATGTTCCGAGGTGGGCAGACTCACGTAAAAAGAGTCTCTAGCTCTGCCTCCCTCTCCTTTTCCAACTGGAGCTGTTCCTCGATGACACGTTTCATCCAGGCCACGTCTGCCACCCCCTGTTCCCGACACCCCAACTGCCGGAGATGATTCTCATTTTCTCTCTCGAGGAGGGCTGATAAGATTTGCCTGTCTGTCTCCTGGAGATAAACCACAAGATTAACAACTGTCCAACAGGCTTCCAGCCTGTGTGCAGGGCTCCTCTCCTGGTGACAGTGGCGAGGGTGTGCTCAGCAAGATGCTCCATCTGCTGCTTCCCCATGAGCTTTGTGCCCCAGCCCTGTGCACAAGCTGGAAGGGGCCTCCTGACTAATTATGCTGGAGGCATCAGAGGCAGACACAAACAAAACACACAGAGCAAGGCTTTTCACCACACAGTAAAGTATGAATCAATCTCTTACCAGCTCCTCCTGTATCTGCTGCGCTCGTCTCTTTAACTGGGCACCACACTGATGCCTCAAAAAGCGACTGAAGGAGGAAAAAAATGGCAAAATTTTAAAAAAAAATCAAACATTCAAACTGACTCTATAAGCCCCTTGTTACTGTACACCAGCACTCAAGGAGGTACATCTGTAACAACATGACTTAGAGGCAGCAGAAGAACCTGCTGCAACAAACCAAAAGAAGAAAGGGCACCAGTGCATCTGCTCCTTGGCTGTTGTGGGTGAGTCCATCAAAATCCAAATATGTACATCCTACTACTGCTAGCTGGAATATCTCCTCAAGCCTCAAGTGCTGCTGTGGACTCAGGAACAGATTCTATCCAAAACAAGCTCCACTTGGTGTCATACCCAAGCTCTTTCTGCCTTCGGTGCTCTTCCATTCGTTTCCTCTCTTCTTCCAAGTTCTCCAGCTCCCACTGCTGCTTTAATAAATTCTCTTTTTCTTTTTTCAGCTTTTTTGTCTAAAAAGGAAAAAACAACCACCAAGACAGAGTACATCAGAGAGCTGCAACATCCCAGAAAGCCTGTTTGAACCAGAGTTTTTACCCCATGCTGCTCCTCTGCAGGCATGGAAAATCCCCCTGCAGTCGTATTCCACATTCACTTAATTCATGGCTCAGAGCACAGAGACACTGAGGAGCTCCTGCTGGCAAAGCCTTTGATCTGGACCTGCCACACTTAGAAGTTCCTACAATGCTTTTCTCATCTGATGCAGCACAAAACAGCACTTGCACTTCACAGAATCCCAGACTGGTTTGGGTTGGAAAGGACCTTAAATATGATCCAGTTCCAACCCTGTCATGGGCAGGGACACCTCCCACTATGCCAGGTTGCTCCAAGCCCTGTCCAACCTGGCCTTGAAGGCTTCCAGGGACTTCCCTGAACCCTTCAAGAGGAGCAAACAAGCTACAAGGGTTCAGCCATATGGCAGCATTCAAGGCAGAGGTCTGCAATACCAACAGAAACTGTCACAGCTATCTTCATCCCACATTTCATCCAGTGCAAACCCAGAGGGAAGAGGTCAGCTTGCTGTATTTCCAAGTGAAGCAGTATTTCCAAGTGACGTTTCTCCTCAAATGAGGAGAAACTTAAGATTACCTCTGCCTCCTGCAATTTCAGTTCTTCTATCTGCTGCAGCAACATCTCTGCTTGATTCTTCTTTTCCAGCTGATGCTTCTCTTCCTCTTGTCTCACCCTTGCCAGCTCTTCCCTTCGTGCCATTTCGTACTTGTTTTCATAACGTTTCTTCTCTTCAAGTTCAGTCACCTCTTCCTTTCCCAGCCAAAAGAAAACACAGCATTTCAGGTTAGGCTAATGCAAACAAACACCCTCTGGCTCAGATCCACAAATCAGCCTCCTGCAAGCTGGATGGTTTGGTAATAGTGCCCTTCCTGTAGAATTCCCTACTGCTGTGGGAATGAGCTCCCTGCCCTTGGTTGTTATTTGATTCAAGACCGAAAGAAAACAAACAAACAGCAACTCCTGTTCTCCTCCCACCTCTGAGCCAAGTCCATATGGGAAGACAAGATGTCTGCCAGCCAGGGCAAAAGGCACAAGTGTCACACTCCACCAGAGTCCTCCCAGTGACAGAAACACCAGGGCTGCCCCTCCATACCTTGTTTTTATTTGTTAGCTGATCACCCCAGGCCTCTATCACGTGCTTCTTGTGCAGCTGCGACTCCGCCTGGAGACACAACAGACATGACATGGCCATCAGTGCCAGAGGTTCTCCTGTCCCCTGGGATCTTCCAGACTCTCTGGAGCACCATCTGGCCCAGCCACAGCCCTGAAGTCCCAGCAGGATGTGCCTCTGCAGAGGTGGGCTCGTCTGGGTGTCCACAGTGCCCACCACGTCCCAAGCTGAGGGTCAGTCTCACATGGGAAACGCCAGTGTGACAGTGACACCAGGGCTGGAGCAGCAGGTGGGTGGAATAAAGAATAAGGAAGTACCACAGCATGGCAGGGACTGCTGTAAAAAGCACCTGAGATACTTGTGGAGGATGAAAATCTGTCCTGAGTGAACAGACTTTTTTAAAAATACTGGCTTTGAAAGGGCTTCTTACACAGTTAAACCATTTCACTTTGCCTTTTACTAATCAGAGCTTGGGGCAGTTGCTGTGATATGAGTGACAACAATATGTGAGTGACTTTCAAGTTAAAAACTGGTTTAATAAGTACAAGACAGCACGGACTAAATAGAAAGTAACATCACCTCCTGGAGCTCTGTGCTGTTTTCCTTCCAGTGCTCTTGAAGCAGCTGCTCAGCAACCTGGGAACAGAGAGCTGGGTCAGGTCAGGACAGGGGAGGGCTCGGCATCCCAAACCCCCCCAGGGTTCAGAGCACCAAGCGCTGAACAGCGAGGAACTCCTGGGGCCCCCCAGCAGGTCCCGCTAGCACAGCTAAAACAAGGGAGCGGCCCTTCACGGGGAGGGATGCGGGACAAGCCCCGGGATGCGGGACGAGCCCGGTCGGGCCGCGCCCTCACCTTCGTCCCGCGCTCCTCGCGGCTGTCCCGCGGCTCCTCGCTCCGCATCCCCTCGCTCCGCATCCCGCCCCGCCGCCGCTCCCGCAGCTCCGCCGACAGCGCCTCCCGCTCCTCGCGCAGCAGCCGCCGCAGCCGCTCCCGCCGCTCCTCCAGCCGCTCCCGCCGCTCCGCCACCGCGCTGCCGCACACCGGGGTGTCAGGGGGACGCCGGGGTCCCCCCGGGACCCTGCCCGGCCCCCCGGCCGTACCTGCGCGGGGGAACGCGGGGCTCGCTCCAGCGCGCCTGCCGGGAGCAGCACACGGCGGCGCGGGCGAAGGAGCGGCTGGTGCGCTCCCACTGCTGCCGGTTCCGCTCCTCCAGCTCCCGCCGCTCCGCCCGGCGCTCCGGGCTGAGGCCCCTCAGCAGCCACATCGCCGCCCGCTGCCTCGGCAACGCGCCCGGCGCTACGGGCAGCGCCGAGGGACGCAGCGAGACGGGCTCCGCGGAACGGGAGGGAGGCGGGGACGGAGGGAGGGACTCGGGATAGAGAGAGGCGGGGACGGAGGGAGGCGAGGGTGGAAGAACGGGGACATGAGGGGGTTCTCCCGGTGACCCGACCCGGCGGTGCCGCCGCGCCCCGAGCGCTCGCAGGACGCGCAGAAGCGGCCTCCGGGGAGGTGCCACTGTGCCGGGTCGGAGCGCCCGGACCCGCGGGGTTTATGGCGCTGTAAATATTCCAGGGGTTAAAGGTTTCTCTCTCTGCCCGCCTTGGCACCAGCGCGTCGCCCAACCGGGCTGGGTGACCCGGGACAGGATGGGCACCGCGGAACAGGCTCCGGGCACCCCGGGTGGGGCTCTGGGCACCCTGGGACGGGCTGGGCACCGTGGGGTGGACTCCGGGCATCCCGAGAGGGGGTCAATGCACCACGGGATGAGCTCCGGGCATCCTGGGGTGGGTTCCAGCCACCACGGGGGTTGTGTGGCATCGGGGACAGCGGCGGTAGCAGCCGGCAGCCCCCGCAGGTGCCACCGCCGGTGACCCGCAGCTCCCCGCACCCGCCTTGTATCCGCACCCTCCCTTCGAACTGCCGATCGCTATCGTCCCACGACCTGTTTTTCCAGAATAACCGGTAAAAACACCGGGTTTGGGGCTCTGTCGCCAGCAAATCGCCTCCCGGCGCTGCACACGGGCTGCGCCTCCCTGCGCTCCCACGCCTCCCTCCTTCACCTCTCCGTGTCCCCCGCTCGGTGTCATTTTCCCACCCAACCCCCTCCACTGAGGTGTTTAACCACCCCCGCGCGTCGAGGTTTGTTTTCCATCTGCTCCCTATGAAATATTCATCTCCCGTAAATAATTCAGGGCGGCCCGCCTGGTACACGGAGCGCAGGCAGGGCAGAGCGGGGTCGTCTGTTCCCCCTCTCCCCGCGGCTGAGGGACTCTGAGAGGGCTCTAGGGGCGTGGCCTCCTCGTCGCGCCGCAGGTCCCGCCCCCCTCCACTGCGGCCAATGGCCGGGCACCGCTAGTATGGGCGATGCACGGCCATTGGCCGCAGCGGAGGGGGGCGGAGCGTGGTGTGGGCGCGCTGCCGGGTCGGCCCCCGTTAGCTTCAGATCCCCCTCAGCCGGGGAGTGGTGAGGGGGAAGCTCAGAGGGCGGATCATGGCGCTTCTGCTGGAACATGAGTTCAAGCCGCTGCCGGCTGACAAGCAGATCGAGACCTTGCCCTTCCTGGAGGCCGTGGCGCACCTGCCGCCCTTCTTCGGTGAGACCGGGCTGGCCGGGGGTGGGAGGTACGGGCTGGAATAGGCCTGCTGCGAGCTCAGCTGCTCCGCGGTGCCCCCTCCACAATCCTGGGTCGTGACCCCCCTACCTGGTTCACAGCCCCCCCGAGGGGCTCAGCCCGGACTTGGCTGCTGTGCCTGGGCCGAGGTTGCATCACAGTCCCGTCAAACCCGCCGAGCAGCGCCGTTGGGGAGCGTCCTGGAACACCCCATCCAGAGGCACCGCCCGCGGCAGGGGCTCTCCCATGCCAGCCATGGATCCCACCCGTGTCCGGACCTGAGTGGGTGTCGGCGTGGCCACCCTCGTGGCCCGGCGTGTCCGCTGCCCTCCACAATGTCGGCTATTGTGTGGCGGCTCCATGGCAGCCCCGGAAGGGCAGGACATGGGGCTGCCGGGCTGGGGACGGGCAGTGTCCGGAGCCTGTCAGGCTGTTCCAGGACGTTCTGCCAGGGCTGTGTCCCGGAGCCGGGGGGGGGCTGGAGGTCGCTGCTTTGGCCGCAGTGGGTGGCAGGGCTGTCCAAAAGGCCAGCAACCCAAAGATCCTGTCCCAGTCCCACTGGCTCGTGTCTCAGCATCCAGGCTGTTCTTAAGGTAAAACCTGTTGGTTAAGGGGACTTGGTGTGTCTCCTGTGTCACCAGTGTGTAAGCGTCCTCCTTCCACATTTTTACAGATTGCCTGGGGACTCCCATCGTCTACTCGCCGGTCAAAGCAGACCTGACTGGAAATATCAAGGTAGGAAGGGGCTCAGGAGGGCTTAGGGAGAACCCCTGGGCAGGGATGCTGTGAGATTGGAGAGACAGGACCTAGAGGTGTTTCAAAGGGCTCTTCTTTCCACGGAGCCTTCTGGGCTCAGCAGTGGCTCATTCGGTGTCGTGTTTACTCCCGGGGCTCCTGCCCAGAGCCCTGTGAGCAGCCATCGTGTTTCCCCGCTCCGGTGCCGCCCTGCCCGGCAGCTCCCGGGAGCCAACCCCCTTCTCTGCCCTCAGAAAATCCGGGCTGTTTATGACTCCAACCCTGCCAAGTTCAAAACGCTGCAGAACATCCTGGAGGTGGAGAAGGAGCTGCACGGCTCAGCCTGGCCCAAGATAGGCGCGACGCTGGCGCTGATGTGGTTGAAAAGGTGACTCACGGCATCGGGAGCTGGTGAACACTGGCTGGAGGCTGTGTAGGCTGGGCTGCTCCCTTGGGCTGGGTCTGGCCATTTTGGAGAACAGAGCTGTTGGGAACTGCCTCCTCAAAGCTCCCCTGGGAATGCACGTGGAAACTCAACCTCAGAGTATGAGCCCTCAGATTGTCTGGACAGGCCAGGACCCTGCAGTGCCAGGGGACCCCATGGGTCTGCACCTGGCCCTGTCCAGCTCAGCCCTTGGGCCCAGCCTCACCTGGGGGCTCCGTCCTGCCCTGCTCCCCATATCTCCCCCAGGGGCTCCATCCTCCTCCAATACCCATGTGCTACCCCACAGCGTTCCATCCTACACAGGTCCCCATGTGCTTCACCAGGGGTCATCCTGTCCCTGTCCTTCCTGGGGGGCTCAATCCTGCCCTTCTCTCTCTTCCCTGGAGGCACCCACAGAGACAGGCACCAGCCCTACAGGGGGAATGCACTGCTGAGACTGGGATTTTTGGGGTGCTTGGACACGCAGGGCTGGAAGCTGGGAAGCAGCACCCCCTTTCCTCACCCCAACATCTCTGCTCTTCCCCCAGGGGCCTGAAATTCATGCTGGTGTTGCTGCAGAGCATCTCCGATGGCGAGCGGGATGAGGAGCATCCCAACCTCATCCGAGTGAACGCCATGAAGGCTTATGAGATCGCACTGAAGAAATACCATGGCTGGATGCTGCAGAAGCTCTTCACGGTGAGCGCTCCCCCCTCTCCAGTCATCCAAATGCCATCCCTGAGGTCGTTCCCATGTGCTGATGAGCGTCCAGAGACCTCACAGCACAACCCAACCCATGGTCTCCGTTGGGTGTGTGGGAGTCTAATGCCTTCTCCCTGTTTTATAGGGCTCAGTCTACGCTCTTCCCTACAAATCCGATCTGCTGAAGGCCTTGGAGAAGGGTAGAGAAGTAAAGGAGGAGGAAAGCATAGAAAAAATCCATCAATTTCTCACGAGGGTCACCCCAATCCTGGATGCAATTTATGAGATGTACACGAAGATGAACGCCGAGCTGAGCTACAAAGCCTAAAGCTGGCACGAGACTGGCATGGATTAAATAAGGTGTGATGGGTGTTACCTGTGTCTTCATCACTGAGGCAGCCGGGGCAGCTCCCAGCTCTCCTGTGACTTCAATTCCTGTCTGGATCTGCAGTGGATAACCTGTTTTCTAACCAAAAAATAATAATCATTAATTTTCTATTAAGAACACGGCAATAAAACAATTGCGGGTGTCACTGTAGGATTTCCCAAGAGGAAAACCAAATGTTTCTAGTCCCAGCTCCCGGATTCCTGTCTCCGGTTGGGCAGGGAATGAAGTGTGGTGATGGCAGAGTCCTGCTGATGCGACCTTGGACCTGTCTGGCACTGGGACTGCGCCCGGATCCCGCCACACACCGACAGCACCTTGTGCCGATTGGCACCGGATCATCCGGAATGATGCCCAGAGCGGAGGAGCCAATGACTTCCCGGGTGACCCTGATTTCTCTGGTGCCGGCGTGGGACCGACTCCCTCTGCCGGGATGCGGCAGCCGGGTCTGTGCCGGTGGTGTTTGCGGTGCCTTACGAGCCCCCTCACCTTCTGTGCTGCCGATCCCCTGCACGGGGCGGGAGCAGCACTTAATAAAAACTGACAGTACCACGGCTTGGGAGGCTCATTTGGGGCTGTCCCCGGGGAATTTGTTTTGGGAGAGTGCTTTGGGGCTGTTTTTGGGGGGGGGCTGTTTTGCTAAGGGTGTTTTGGGGCTGTTCTGGAGGGAGCTGTTTTGGTTCAAGGGTTTTTTGGGGGACTGTGCCTCGCAAGGGCTGTTTGTGGGAGAATTTGGGGGCTGTTTCAGGGAGGGTGTTTTGGGGGGCTGTTCTGAGGAGGGTGTTTCAGAGGGCTGTTTCAGGGGATTGTTCCTGGAGGGGCTGTTTTAGAGAAAGGTGTTTGAGGAGGGTGTTTGGGGTAGCTGTTCTGGGGGGGCACTGCTTTGGAAGGGTGTTTTGGGGCTGTTCTGGGCAGACTGTGTCAGCGAGGGTGTTTTGGGGAGGGTGACTTGGGGCTGTTCTTGAGGGAGCTGTTTTGGGGAGGATGTTTTGGAGCTGTTCCTTGTTTCAGGGGAATTTATTTAAGGGAGAGTGTTCTGGGGGGTTGTTCCCAGAGGCTGTTTTGTAGAGGGTGTTCCCTGGGGACCGTTCCGGGCCGAGCCAGTGCCCGGTGCCGCAGGGGCGGGGGGGGCGGGCGGGGGCCGATCCCGCGGGCGGGTCCCGGTGCCGCCCCCGCCGCTGGAGCCGGGGAGGGGCCGCTCTCCGGGACCGGCCCCGCGGAGACTCGGCGGCGCCGGAGCCGACGGGACCCTCCGCGGGACCCTTCGCGGTACGGACCGGGGGGAGCGGGCAGAGGGGGGGCACGGCCGGGGGTGGGACGGGCCGGGACGCGGGGACTAGGGCAGGATGAAACCTCCCGGGGAGGGGACACAGGGCAGGATGCAGCCCCTGGGGCAGCCACGGAGACCAGGGCAGGATGGAGCCGCCAGGTGAGGCGGGGGTCGTGGGCTGAGCTGGGCAAGGCCCCCTGGCCCCGCGGAGTCCTGATGTGTCCAGGCAATTTGGGGGCTCACGCTCTGAGGGTGGGGTGCCGGGTGCGTTCCCAGGGGAAGCTTTGAGGAGGGGGTTCCCACTGGCTCCAAACCCCCCGTGCTGCCCACGCCGAGCTCCCGGCTCTCCCCCAGGTGAGCACGGCCCCAGTGGTGTGGATGACTTTAGGAAATGTCTGGATCACTCCGGATAAGCGTTTCCAGCATGACCCCCCTGTGGTTTCAGTGATTCACTCCCATCAGAGACCTTCCGGTTTCAGTTTGAGTGACACTTTAATGTCATGGGACACCATCCCTGCCGCCCGCCCAGGGCACGTCCATTCACATCCCGGTGTCGGCGACAGTGTCCGTGCCCCCGTGGTGGGCTGGAGTGGGGATTCACCGGGGATACTGGTCCGGCTGGGAGGTACCTTGGTGGGTAGCTGGGGAGAGGTTGGAGCACAGGTGGGGTTTGTGTTGGATACAAGAGCTGCACATTGACTCAGTTATTCCATGAGGTGAGGAAGTCTGAAAACTCCAAGCCCAAATAACTAACGGGCCAAATCAAACCCCCTGACAGCACCTTTCCTGGCAGCGGCCGTGCCCAGGGGAGTGCCCGGGCTGGCGGTGCCGGCACCGAACCGTTCTTTTCCCACACAACCTTCCAGCCCCGGCCGGTGACAGCAGGTGTGACAGTCCGACCGTGTGTGGGTTTTCCCTAAAGCTGTGCTTTCCCGGGTCGCAGCGCAGCCCGGAGGGCTCGGGTGCTCCGTCCCCATTCCCAGACCGCAGGATCAGTTGCTTGGCAATTCCCTCTTCTCCGTTGTCCCAGGTCAAACCGGCCATGCGAGGGCTCCCCGCTTGCGTGGGGTCGGAATGTGAGACCTGCGGACTTTGGCAGGTGCTTGTGGAATTTCTTGTAGAGTTGGAGATGGCAGGAAAGGCAGCAAAGAGGAGAAACCGTGTGACTGTGGTTTACCCCGTGGCCCCCCCTAGGGCTGTATCGTCTCAGCTTGGTGTCCCCCAGGGCTGCACTGTCCCTGCTGAGTGTTCCCCAGGGCGGTGGGAAGAAGGGGCCGCTGTCTGAGCTCCCTCCCCGTTGCTGCGGGGTTTTGGGGTCGTTTGCCACCCTCATCCCCCGTGCCCACGGGAGCAGCACGGGGCTGTCGGGGCGGCTGTGGGACCCGCTGCCGAATTCAAGCCCGTCCCCGCCTGCACTGCCCTCCTAGCAGGGCCCAGCCTGTCCCTGCGGGTTGTTGCACAGAGCTGCAGCCCAGCACTAAATGACACGTTTCCCGCTACTTTTTCTGTCCCGGGACCCGCGGGGAGGGCTGAGTTCGCCGGAGGCAGGAGCTGTGCGGATCCCTAACGCACCTGGGATTTGCCGGTGGGTTTTGGTGAAAAGCGGGGCTGGGGGAGCGCTGGGGTCGGTCACCTGTCCGTGCGGGCAGGGATGTGCGGGCAGGACACGGCCGTGCCGGTGGCACAGCACAGAACTTCGCTGGCCGCGCTGGTAGTGCAGCTCTCCTTCAGCCCCACGTCCCTCTGGGCAAACTAAACCCGTAATTTCTTCTCCCAACCGCTGTCCCGGCCCTCCCGCGGGCTGCAGCCCCCCCGTGCCGCGCCTGTCCCCTCCCAGTGCCCAGAACCGGGTCCCACCGAGCCCCCCAGGGCTGCGGGAGCTGTGGAGCATCGCGAGCAGCCCTGGCCCCGTTCCCAGCCCTGCTGCGGTGGCAGCTCCCACTGAGTCTGGGCGCTTCCCTGGATACTTCCCTTGACGTGGGGAGTATCCCAAGGAATGTTTTTTTTCCTTGGGCGGCAGATCGAAGTGCACAGGGTCTGCTCTGTGCCCTGTCCTGGGCTGCACCCCGGCTGACCGCAGCGGGGCCGGGCTCGCCCTCGCCCAGCGCGGCAGCGCCGCAGCCGAAGGGGCCCCTACAGACGCGAGGGGTCCCCGCAACCGGGTAGGTGGGTGCCGAGCAGAGCAGGGACAGAGAGGACCAGCCGGGACACTGAGTTACAGGGAGTCCTGCCGGCCCCAGCGGCTGCCAGGGTGGGTGTGGGACCTGTCCCACCGCGGGGCTCCGTGCCCCGGGGAGAGGATGGGGACAGTCTTTTGGGGCTGACACTTGGTTTTCCGTTGCCAGGTCTCCTACTCTCTTGAAGGAGCCGGGGGTCACAGCCACCCAGGCACGTCACTCGTGCCCGTCCCGCGGTTCGGGGACCATGGCAGACCCCGAGGACCCCCCGCGCGTTGTTGTGGGCGATGGCGGGGAGGGCGCGGGGGAGGACGGCTCCCTCCAGAACGACTCCTTCCCGCTCTCCTCGCTGGCCAACTTGTTCGAGAGCGAGGACACCCCGACCCCCGCCGAGGCAGCGCGGGGACCCCCCGGCGCCGGGGATGGAAAGCAAAACCTCCGCATGAAATTCCACGGGGCCTTTCGGAAAGGCGCCCCGAAGCCCATGGAGCTGCTGGAGGCCACCATCTACGAGTCCCCCGTGGTCCCCGCGCCCAAGAAAGCCCCCATGGACTCCCTCTTCGACTACGGTACCTACCGCCACCACCCCAGCGAGAACAAGCGCTGGCGCAGGAGGGTCGCGGAGTGAGTACGGGACCCCCGGTGCGGCGGGGGGTGCTGGGGTCGGGGCACCCAGGTGGGGACGGGGATGCTCAGCAGCTGGGGACGGGGATAGCCCTTCGAGTGGCATTTCGGGATGCTTTGGGCAAGGATGCCACGAACAGGGAGCAGCTCCCAGTGAGTCCCAGTGGCAGCGCTGGGCTGTGCCATGCCGCGCCATGTCGTGGTGAGGGTCTGCAGCCTCACCACCGGGGCCGGGGGCCGGGAGCGCGGGAGTGCGGGAGCGCGCCCCCCTTCCCCCTTACCGGCGCCATGAAAGAGGCTCTGTGCGCCCGGCCGCTCCCCTGGCCGGTGCGGCCGTCTGGCTCTGGCATGAAAGGGCTTTTCAGGAGGGCCTCCGCCCTGCCCGCGCCAGGAAACCGGAGCGGGGGGGGGGCAGCCCGCAGCCGGACGCACAATGCCCCTCTGTGCCGGGCACCTGGGGCGGCCACCGTGGCCCCCCGCCAGAGTCCCCACCCAGGGATGCAGCCAGCAGGGACAGCGGGGTGTCCTCCCGTGGAAGTGGGTGGAGGTGGCCGGGACGCCCCGTGAGCCCTCAGTCTGGGGATGCCTCTCTGGGGCAGCCGCCGTCCGTCCTGCCCCCATTCCCGGTGCCCGGAGCTGACCGGTTGTCCCCAGTCCATCCCGCTGCTGCCAACTGCTCCGACCGGTTTAGCTTCGCCCGTGGTGCTGGAGTGTGACCAAACCCGCGGCCCGTTCCTGCTGGGAGCGCAGCTGGGGGCCCAAAGCGCTGCAGCACCGGTGGGAGCCGGCGAGGCGCCCACCACCCCCGTGGGCGATGCTGGGAGCACTGGACTGCTGTGGGTGGGGAGGCTGTCCCGGCCCCGTGGGTGACCCCAGCCAGGGGGTGTCCCCGGTGCGTCTCCGGTGCCCAGCGGCTGAGCACCCTTAAGCTCATTGCACTGGTGGGAAGCCGAGGCAGCGGCTCCGGTTCCCAGCGCTGGGGTTTCTCCCGCAGGAAGCAGGCGCCGGCAAAGGGACCGGCTCCCAACCCGCCCCCCGTCCTCAAAGTCTTCAACAGACCCATTCTCTTCGACATCGTTTCCCGGGGGTCCCCGGCCGGTCTGGACGGGCTCCTCTCCTTCCTCCTCACCCACAAGAAGCGCCTCACAGATGAGGAATTCCGAGGTGAGGACTGGGGGGTTCCCTGCCCTGGGACAGGGCGTGGTGCCGGGGCTGTGCCATGCCAGTGGTGATCCCTGTATTCCTGTGGGAATGGTGATGCACAGCCCGGACACGGGAAGCTGTGACGTGCAGAGCCTGGGAGAAGCCAGGGATTTGGCCAGGGAGTGCAGGGGTGTGGGACTGGGCACCCCCATGGCCAGGGGGGCTGATCCCGAATCCTCCTCAGCACCCTCCCATTGCAGAGCCCTCCACGGGGAAGACCTGCCTGCCCAAGGCGCTGCTCAACCTGAGCGGGGGCAAGAACGACACCATCCCCCTCCTCCTCGACATCGCCGAGAAGACGGGCAACATGAGGGAGTTCATCAACTCGCCCTTCAGGGACGTCTATTACCGAGGTGGGGGAACGTGGGGCCACTGCTGGCCCTGCCTGGGCATGGGGGACACTGCAGTGATTCGGGGAGCAGCACAGCAGGGACCCTGGGGGATGGAGGATGCTGGGGAGGTTGGGGACTGGGGCAGTGGGGACCTTGGGGAGACTGGGGGGCTCCAGGGGGATTTGGGACTGGAGCAGCAGATACCCTGGGAAGGCTGGGGACCCGGGAAACTTATGGGGCAAGGTGGCAGCTGAGAGTCACCAGTGTCACAGGTCAGACAGCCCTGCACATCGCCATCGAGCGCCGCTGCAAGCACTACGTGGAGCTGCTGGTGGAGAAGGGAGCGGACGTCCACGCCCAGGCCCGCGGCCGCTTCTTCCAGCCTAAGGATGAGGGCGGATACTTCTACTTCGGTGAGCAGGGAGGGAGCCCAGGGGTCACTGCTGTGCCTCAGGATGCCCCCGCAGCGGGGCAGGGCTGACGGGAGCCCCGATGTCCCTGCAGGCGAGCTGCCCCTCTCTCTGGCCGCCTGCACCAACCAGCCCCACATCGTGCACTACCTGACGGAGAACGGACACAAGCAGGCGGACCTGCGGCGCCAGGACTCCCGCGGCAACACGGTGCTGCACGCCCTGGTGGCCATCGCCGACAACACCCGCGAGAACACCAAGTTCGTCACCAAGATGTACGACCTGCTCCTCGTCAAGTGCGCCAAGCTCTTCCCCGACACCAATCTGGAGGCGCTGCTCAACAACGACGGCCTGTCCCCGCTCATGATGGCGGCCAAGACCGGCAAGATCGGGGTACGGTGACCCCCAACGTGGGGAGACATCTCTTGCCATGCCCAAGGCACGGGCTGAGCCCTGTCGCACTTGGGGGATGTCCCTGCTGGCAGCACGGCTTCTTTGCAGATGCTGGTGGAAACCTGGATGCACAGCCTATTAACACAGCTAATTAATGCCCCACTGCATTCCAGCCCTTCCTTAATTAACCCCAGGCCCTAGGCACAGTCCATCCTCTCCCGTGGCCTGTCCTCAGCCTCTGATGGGGTGGGCGGGGGGGTCATTAAAAATACAAAAGCTGCAGCATCCTGGGGAACTTCCCACTGTGGCAGTGTCCCTGCACCTCTGCAGCACCTTGGGAGCCCCCCAGGAGCACCCTGGGAGCCCCCTGGGCCCACCACGGTGCAAGGGGTGGATTGGGTGATGTGCCTGGGATGGGGTGGGAGGAAAGCAGGGTACCCCAAGCGGGTCAGGGCCAGGTCTGTGTGCGAGCAGTCCTCTCCCACTGGCAGATCTTCCAGCACATCATCCGGCGGGAGATCACGGACGAGGACGCCCGGCACCTCTCACGGAAGTTCAAGGACTGGGCGTACGGCCCCGTCTACTCCTCCCTCTATGACCTCTCCTCGCTGGACACCTGTGGGGAGGAGGTGTCTGTGCTGGAGATCCTTGTCTATAACAGCAAGATTGAGGTGTGCAGGGACTGGGGGGACTGGGAGGGGTCTGGGGGACACTGGGGGAGCAGATACCCTCTGACAGCATCCACTTCCCACCAGAACCGCCACGAGATGTTGGCTGTGGAGCCCATCAATGAGCTGCTGCGCGACAAGTGGCGCAAGTTTGGGGCTGTCTCCTTCTACATCAGCGTGGTCTCCTACCTCAGTGCCATGATCATCTTCACCCTCGTCGCCTACTACCGCCCCATGGAAGGCCCTGTGAGTCCCAGGGTGCCGTGGCACAGCCCCACGGGCCAGCACTGCCTGGCAGGGAGGTCTACTGGGAATGGGGCAGCAGCTCAGCTCTGTCCTCTCCCCATAGCCCCCCTACCCATACACCACCACTGCCGACTACCTGCGCCTGGCCGGGGAGATCATCACCCTCCTCACTGGAATCCTCTTCTTCTGCACAAACGTCAGTGTGGTGAGGCAGGGGGTCCTCCTGTGGGGCCACTGAGCCCTCGGGGTCTCCAGGGGTGACAGGCTTGTGTCCTGAGGCATCTACCCCTGCTGTGGTGGCCCTAGACACGGGGACCCTGCCACACAGGACTCGCTCCCCCTGGCCCCTCCAACCTGTCCCTCTCTCCTGCAGATCAAAGACCTGTTCATGAAGAAGTGCCCAGGTGTGAACTCCTTCTTCATAGATGGTTCCTTCCAGCTGCTCTAGTATGTAGGGAACCCCTGGGACTACCATGAGCTGCCACACCCCAGGGCTTCTGGGTGCAGGGTCTGACCCCGACTCTCCTCCAGCTTCATCTACTCGGTGCTGGTGATTGTCACGGCGGGGCTGTACCTGGGTGGCATCGAGGCGTACCTGGCTGTCATGGTCTTCGCGCTGGTCCTGGGCTGGATGAACGCCCTGTACTTCACCCGTGGGCTCAAGCTGACAGGGACCTACAGCATCATGATCCAGAAGGTCTGGTGGGATCAGGGGTCTTCTCCTTCCTCAGCAGGGCTGCTCCTCCCATAGATGTGCTGCCCAAAGAGGATCCTCCAGGCTTTCTGTAGGGTTCCTGTGGCTCAGCACTGCCCTGCTCCCAGCCTGGCCTTCCTGGCAACCCAGTTCAATGATGGTGCCACAGTCCAGCACACCTCACCCTGCTCTCCATCACTTGCAGATCCTTTTCAAAGACCTGTTCCGCTTCCTTCTGGTCTACTTACTCTTCATGATCGGCTACGCATCAGGTAGGGCCTGACTGGGAGCAGGGACCTGGGGGAAGAACAAGCCCTGTAGCACAGCTGGGCAGGGGGCTGCAGACCTCCCGCTTCATCCCACCCACCTGTGCACCCAGCCTTTGCCTCTTCCCATGGTGGAGACGGTCTCAGCAGGCACAGAGCCACGTTGGGGCCCATTGTGGATCCTGTACTTGCTGCTGCCCCATGGACTCACCTTCTCTGTCCCTTCTCCCCCCCAGCCCTGGTGTCCCTCCTGAACCCGTGTCCCAGCAGCGAGTCCTGCAGTGAGAAGTCCAACTGCACAGTGCCCACCTACCCATCCTGCCGGGACAGCCAGACCTTCAGCACCTTCCTGCTGGACCTCTTCAAGCTCACCATCGGCATGGGTGACCTGGAGATGCTTGAGAGTGCCAAGTACCCCGGTGTCTTCATCATCCTCCTCGTCACCTACATCATCCTCACCTTCGTGCTCCTCCTCAACATGCTCATCGCCCTCATGGGTGAGACTGTGGGCCAAGTCTCCAAGGAGAGCAAGCACATATGGAAGCTGCAGGTACCCCCCCAGGGGCTGCTGGGGAGGGAGTCCAGGGGCTGCCTGTGCCCAGGGGGCTGCAACACTGCAGCACCCCAAGCTCCATGGGCAAGGCACCTCCATGCCTCCATCCTCAAGCAGTCCCTGGTGTCCCTGGCAGTGGGCCACCACCATCCTGGACATCGAGCGCTCCTTCCCAGTGTTCCTGCGGAAAGCCTTCCGCTCAGGGGAGATGGTCACCGTGGGGAAGGGCACGGACGGGACGCCGGACCGCCGCTGGTGCTTCAGGTAAAGGCAGGTGCCCTCGGGGGCTGGGGAGCAGCCAAGCCTCTCCCACCATGGCCAGCGGTGTTTTGGGGAGCCAGCACAATTCACTCCTTTGTAGGGCCCTTTGTTCTCATCTGGAGGCAGGTGGAATTGCTGGTGGATGCCAGAGCTGCTGCCCTGGCTCCCAGGCGCTCTCTGCAGCCCCTCTGGATCTGACCTTCCCCGCAGGGTGGATGAGGTGAACTGGTCTCACTGGAACCAGAATCTGGGCATCATCAGTGAGGATCCGGGCAAGAATGACACATACCAGTACTACGGCTTCTCCCACACCATGGGCCGGCTACGGAGAGGTGAGCGCCATGTCATGGGCTGGGAACATTCCTCAGGATCTGTGGGGAGGTGAACGTGGTGCTGTGGGCTGGGAGCATCCCTTGGGATGCTGTTTGCAGCCTCTGATGAGCCTTGAGAGTAGATTTGGGGGCAGCCACAGGCTCCTGGCTCTGCCAATTCCCACCCTCCCCACAGATCGCTGGTCGACCGTGGTGCCGCGCGTGGTGGAGCTCAACAAGAGCTGCCAGCCGGAGGAGGTGGTGGTGCCGCTGGGGACCATGGGCACGGCGGAGCCGCGGGAGCGGCGGCACGGCCAGGCCCCGAGCTCCCTGCTCTAGCACAGTGGTGCTGGGAGCTCATGGACTCTGCCCGGGCCACCGGAGCAGTTCCGGAATTGCGACTGGGCTGGATGGTGCTTGTCTGCTCCTCAGGGATTCGTGCAGCCTCCGTCCCTCAAGCAGCTGCTGTCCCGGTGGGTGTCCAGCCTGGATGGGGGGTCCTGGCCCTTCCCTGGCCATGCTGGAGGTCTCGGCTCTCACCGATGAGCTCCAGTGCCACCGCTTCCCTTCACCACGCTGGCGCCATTGGCTGTGCCATGCCGGCAGCCTCGGACGCGGGCTGGGTGTGGGAAGCACGGCCCCCACCGCCCACCAAGGCCAATGGTTTTGCCACAGTTTTTTGCACAGGACTTATATGACTATTTATTTAGTAATAAAGACTGACCCGCCAGCCTGCCTCCTCCTGGCATTGAGTGATTCCAGCTGGGAGAGCCGCGCTGCTGGCACGTCCTGGGGAGGGATGGAGGAGTCGGCTGCAGCCTGTGCTGTGCCGACCCATGGGCAGTGAATGGCCACCCATCACACTGAGCTCAGGTGCTGTACACGGATTTGCAGGGCCTTGGTGTGCAGGTGCAGTGCACGGATGGGATGTGCAGGTGGAGCGCACGGGTGGGATGTGCAGGTGGAGTGCACGGATGGGATGTGCAGGTGGAGCGCACGGATGGGATGTACAGGTGGAGTGCACGGATGGGATGTGCAGGTGGAGTGCACGGATGGGATGTACAGGTGGAGTGCACGGGTGGGATGTGCAGGTGGAGTGCACGGATGGGATGTACAGGTGGAGCGCACGGATGGGATGTGCAGATGCAGCTCACGGTTGCGGTGCGGGGCCGGGGCTGCGCGGCCGCCGCTCCACTGGAGGGCACCACACACCGCGCGATGCGGGACCGGCCGCGCTGGCAGCGCGGGGAGCCCGGACTGGTCCCGACCCGCACCCGGCGGGCAGGCGGGGGAACTGGGTATCCGGGGGGGCGGGAGTGGAACCGGGAACAAACCGGTGCTCCCCATCCCCTCCCCATCTCATCCCTACCCTATCCCATCCCTGTGAATCCCCATCCCGTCCATCACCCCTCTGTAACTCCTTTCCTTCTCATCTAATACCCGCGTGGAGCGGGGGGTGCACTTTCCTTTAACAGCTGGACGTTGTGCAGCTGTGAAGGAGCGATTTAAGTGGGAAAGAGTGACACGGTGGCAGAGACCGTGGCCAGGGCCTTGGGGGCAGCCCGGCTCGCTCAGCAAATGCTTTAGCAGCAATGGGGACACTTCATCTTCAAATGTGATGAGTCGCTGTCAGCGTTAACGGCACCGTCTCCGTTTAAATGTGATTTACATACATCTCTCATATTGTGGTTTAAGTATTTCCCCAGGGTGAGGGATGAATATGTTTCATTATCACTCCCTGGGAGAGGCGGAGGTGGCAGCTCCCGCTGCATAATCAAATGAGGAGCTGAGCTGCTCCCCTTCCAGACCAGTTCTTGGGTAAAAATGATAAACTTGGCTTTCACCTGGCTGGGTGGCTACAGGTCCAGTGGCCAGTCCCGGCTGGGCCATGTGGTGTGGCTGAAGGAGCCCTGGAAGAGGACTCAGCCATCTGGCGTGCTGGAGATGGGCTCACCACTGCAGCTGCCCCAGGCTGCAGCACCAGACATGGGATTTTCCGGTAAAATTAGATATAAACCAATTTTTCCCCCTCCTGTGCAAATCCTGATGTCACAAAGCTGAAGGGCTGCATGTGAGTGTGCTTTAAAAGGATTTGGGATGTGGGAAGGGTGGCTGTCACTGTGCCCCAGCACCCTGAACCATCACCCTGCAGTGGCTCGGTGGGGATGGGGACACTGTGGCCACCACAGTGACATCCCAGCACAGGACACCTCTGCCACCTTCAGGGCTGCAGGGCTCGAGTTTGGCCCTTTTACCCCCTGCCCCACCAAGCCCTGAGCTGTTGCACCCTCAGCTGGGGTGGGCAGGGGCACCCTGGGGGCCGGTGAACTGGGGGTGCTCGGCCCTGGCCCCCTCCCACCCCTCCCCTCCCCGCCCTGCCAGGGATGACAAACCCAACAAAGGGAAGAGAAAAGCACTTGTCATCCAGAATGCGGAGCGCGGAAGCAAATTTATTTTTAGATAAATCTAAAGCTTAATTTGTGAAGCTAATATCAATCAAAATGAGAGATGTGATTTTTTAAGTCCTTTTGCAGCCGTGCAATTTATACTGCTTGTCTCTCCTCCTCGATCCCAAACAGCAAAGGCAACCACTAAGTTTAATATCAGCCTCATGCACACCTGCCTTAGAAATTTTTATTATTATTATTGCAATTATTATTATTATTTGAATAGGAAGATGTATGCAGACCAGAAAGAGCATAGTTTCCCTTGGCACGTTCCCACAGCGCTCATGGGGAGCTGCGCCCCACAGGAATGGGAGGGTGATGGGTTGTGGTGGCTTTGCCCTGGGTGCTGGGGTGCACCTCGGTGGTCCCTGCCCCATCTCCCAGGAGCGTCTGTCACATTTTAAGTCCCCATGTGCTCACCTGTGCCCGCCAGGGCCGGCACTGCAGCAGTCCTGGCTGGAGGCAGGAGCCACCAAAGGAGGGACCCATTTATTCTGCATTCCACAGCTGAAGTCTCCCGGTACACACCGAAATCCTCCTCCAAAGGAGTGATCTGAGGGGAGAATTAACCTGCTAAATAATACAAACCCCGCGCACCTCCTAATGAAATGTAATGACTTGGAGACCTGCAAGATGGATCGCGCCGTCGCTCGCAGCCGCTCGCCCTGATTTATGGCGAGCTGGGAAATCTGATGGAGGCAGCGCTAATGAATCCCCCTCCCACGGGCACCGCTGGTGGAGCAAAGTTTCTCCCGGAGCCCCCAGTGAAGCTCCGTGTACCCCGGTCCCAGGAGGGCCCCCCCTTCGGCGCTGGGGGACCCCCAGGGAGGGGCTACCCAGCACAGAGGGACCCGCCAGCCCCGCCGCGCTCCAGCCTCACATTCCTTTGATGTGGCATCTTTTTAATGACAAAGATCTGAGTGAAGATCTTCCTCCAGACGGACTAATTTTAACACGCAGGCAGGCAGTGGCACCCCCCATCAGTAACATTAACCTCTGTGAAAATTTCCTTTTGTCCCAATTTCTCTTTGTTCCCTGGATCGGCTGTCAGCCGCTCGCAGCCGGTGACGGAGCGGTCCCCTCCCGCCACGCCATAAATATCGGCGCCGCCGTTACGGCGGGTGAGCAAACAAGACAAATGGAGCCGCCGTCCCCGGCTGCAGCCACAGCCACGGGGTAGCTCCAAGTGCATGGCTGTGTGACCATCCCTGTCCTTGTCCCCATCCCATCCCATTCTTATTCCTCTCTTATCTCCATCCCCACCCTGTCCTCATCCCTGTCCCCATCCTCATCCCCTTCCCCATTCCCATCCCATCCTATCCCTGTCCCTGTCTCCATCCCAACCCCATCCATATCCCTGTCCCATCCCCATCCCTATCCCTGTCTCATACTCATCCCACCCCATCCCCATCCCTGTCCATGTTCCATTCCCATCTCTGTCCCCATCCCATCTCCATCCTAATCTCCATCCCCGTATCTGTACCCACCCTCATCCCCATTCCACCCCAATCTCTCCCATCCCATCCCATCCCATCCCATCCCATCCCATCCCATCCCATCCCATCCCATCCCATCCCGTCCCATCCCATCCCGTCCCGTCCCATCCCATCCCTGTGCCCTCCCAGCCATGCAAGGAAGATAACTGAGCCCTTCCCACCCTCAGCCCCCTCTCTGGCTGGGATAAGGACACGCTGCATGTCACTGCCACAGGTCATGGGGCCAGGGAGACACATCCACAGCCCAGAGCTATTGGGGACTTCATACTGTTATCCTAATGCAACTGGCTCACTGTTGGGGCTGGAAAGCTGCTGACAGGCAGAGCAGGGGTGGTCTGATTTAGAGGAGAGCAGCCCCCCAGCCAGAGCAGGGCTCTTGGAGAGCCCCCATCCCACCTGGGCACCAGGAACGCTCCTGCCAGGGGGAAAACTCAGTGGAAACTCACCAGGGATGACAGAAGGCAGCGGAGGTGCCACCACCACACCAGTGATGGCGGCGGGAGGGGGACACGGTACCTGATCCCAGTGCCCACCACTGGGGCCTGGGGGTGGCGAGGGCCGAACATCCCAGAACATCCCAGAGCATCCCACGCACGCACGTGAGGCCGCAGCCCTAATCCCCAGGGATCTGGGCCACGTGCCCCGTTGGGTGCGAGGCGGAGGCTGGCACCGGGGACTGATTAATGGCTCAGTGTCGTTAACAGGTTATTTATAGGTGCTCCTCCATGCCCTAAAAATCTGCAGGGAGCAGGGAGGGGTCCCAGCTCTGGGGGGGCCCAGGGGAGGCCACAGCAAAGCAAAGAGACTCCAGAGCACACATCCAGCGAGATCCTGGTTTTACTTTGGGAAAAACACCATCCGGACACACGGCTTGCGGGTTTTGTGTTGGTTTTTTTTTTTTTTCTTTTTTACCTTTTTTTTTTTTCCATTTGTTTTCTCATTTTTAAAACAATATAGTGCAGCCAGCACTTCTCACAGTAGAATATAATGGTCAATTTTAGTATAAAAAAAAAACATTCTCAGAGATTTGTAAATGCACTTAGTGCTTGAACAGGCTTTCAGGGATACAGTACCTCTTTTCCGAGCACAATCACCTTGGGTTTCATCAGGATATTATTCTTCTTTTACCTTTAAACATCAAAACACTTTGTATTTAGTGGTGAGGAGCCTTTTTTAAATGAACAAATCTATTAAACACGGAATTACACAGAGTGAATAACGGACCATAACGAGCATTTTGGAATTGTTGGGGGGTTTTTTTTTAAAAAAAAAGAGAAAAAAAGGAGGTATGTGAGTGCCCTGGTACCACGGTCACCTCTAACCCAGAACCAAGGTAGAACTGACAGTAAGGGGGAGAAATAAAACAGCCTGGAAGTGTGAGAGCTGGGGGGTTCCAGGGGGAGAGGGGGTCCTGAACCTCCTGGTTAAGTGGGAATAGGAGCCGGTGGCCACTGCCGGGCCGGGTGAGAGGAGGAGGATGAGGAGGAAGAAGTGTGGGAGGAGACTCTGTAGCAGCCAACATGTAGATGTACAGCCTAGTCAACTAAAAAAAAAATAATTAAAAAAAAAAACCAAAACAAAAACAAAACAAAAAAAGCAAAAAAATCTGTTCAAGTTTTCAAGTGTTTTTCTTAAATAGCCTCCAGACTGTCCCCAGTTATTAGCTTTAATCAAAGCAGTGCAAGTTACGGACTTCAGCTACAGGTCAGGTGGCAGCTCCCTGCGGCCACACGCCGGCCACACACCGGGCTGGGACCGGCCACCACTGGGCTGGGACTGCTCACCATGGAGCCTCCTGGCCACCACTGGGCTGGGACTGGCCACCACCGGGCTGGGACTGGCCACCATGGAGCCTCCCGGCCACCACTGGGCTGGCACCGGCCACTGTGGAGCTTCCTGGCCATGGCTGGGCTGGGACCAGCCACCATGGAGCCTCCTGGCCACCACTGGGCTAGGACTGGCTACCACAGAGCCTCCTGGCCACCACTGGGCTAGGACTGGCTACCATGGAGCCTCCTGGCCACAGCTGGGCCGGGACCCACCATGAAGCCTCCTGGCCAGCCACAGCACAGGGCTCTGTCCCGCACGGACCCGGCGCTGCCAGTGCGTGGCAGAGCCTCCCCTCCCTGGATAGCAGCAACTCGTAGCAATTCCCTGTTCACATTCGTGGAGATAAAATGATTTCTGAGCTATATAGACAAGCAGTCCTTCAGCCTCGGCTTCCAGCAGGTCGTGGGTGTATCCAGTTTGGGGACCCCGGTGAAATGCCAGTGTCCCAGGAGCCCTTTCGGCAGCCGACCTCGTGTCCCCCTCCCTGTCCCCCCGCCCTCGCTTCCGCGGTCCAGTACCGGCACAGTGCCGGAGGGGAGCGCGGCTCGTGCCAAAGTCCTCGCCCTGGGTTTGGGAAGAGCAGCATCGGTCCCTTATCTGTAGACGGGCAGGCGGATGTGGGCGTGCTGGTGGTCCAAGAGCCTTGGCACAGACACGGTCTCGTAGCCCTTGCCCAGCATCTGTTCCTTGATGCAGGGCGGGTGGATGTCGTTGATGAGATACTCCAGGGACTGGAGGCTGCTGCTGAGGATGGAGGTATTGCAGAGCGTCTTGCTGGGCAGCCCCTCAGCCGGGGGCACCCCCAGCTCGCGGGGCCCGGCCCCCAACTCCGGCGGGTTGTAACAGTCACTGTTGGGGGTCACCAGGATGCTGTTCCAAGGGGGAGCGAAGTACTGCCCCACTGAGAAGTTGCCGTGCATGCAGTTCAAGGGGGACGAGCTCACCTTCTCAGCCACACCGCCCAGGCCGTAGGGGCGCGAGGCGCCCGCGCACGTCTCGGGGGACTTGCTGAGGGCCCCCCCACCGCCGCTGCCCCCGCTGTACATTCGCAGGTGCTGCTGCTGCTGCTTCTGCTGCCAGACCAGGTAGTCCATGCCCTCGGGGTAGACGCCTGCCTTGGGTCCCAGGGCAGCGGCCGGGTTGGAGCCCAGTGCCAGGTCGGCGCCCTTGCGGCACTCGGGCAGGATGGTGCCGGCGTAGGCGGTGCCGAAGGCGCCGTGCTTGGCTGGGCTGGGGTGGGCGGCCACGACGGCCGGGCAGCCCGGCTGGGCACCCTGCGCCTGGCACTGCTGATTGATCTGGTAGATGATGCTCTGGATGGAGGGCAGGTTGGAGGGTGGCAGGGCCAGGCTCCTGCCCGCCAGCGGCAGCACCGAGGCCGCCACCGTCACGTTGGGCACAGGACCCTCCAGCTGCTTCTGGCTGCCGTGGTAGCTCAGCTGCCCGGCGCAGGAGGGACCTGGAGCTAAAGTGCTTGAGGCGGGGTAGGGAGCGACGCCCACCTGGGCGGGCGAGAGCTTAGTCCGCTTCCCCTCCGAGTTCTTCACCACGCTTTTGCTGGAGGCTTTGACGATGGCCAGCAGACCCTGGTAGCCGCCGGCGTGCAGGGGGTAGGGGCTGTACCGCTGCCCTGTGGTGTCGTAGCCATTGACCGTCCGGTTAAGGTGCTTGTGCTGGGGGACCCTGATGTTGGTGGGGAAGATCTTGATGGTCAGTGGGCTGTTGGCCACCTTCTGTGCGTAGGCGTCCAGCTCGGCGGGGCTGGGGTAGCGAGGGGAATGCATCGGTGCCACCGTCTCACCTGTGGGGGCAAAGGGTAGGGTGAATCTGGCGTTGCTGGGATGAAGGGACCTGGCACCCCTGCACCCACCACCCCCCCACCGGATCCCACTCGCTCCCGGCAGAAACCAGGTCACGGCACCAACCTGCCCCCTCCTGCTGACGGAGTCACTTGTAAGTGGCCTAAAATAAACTCGGTGTGGAGAATGGAAATGTCACTTTACCCAACGGGGGAATCTTTCTCCGAGATTGGATTTAAACTACATTATACAAGCAATTTCATGGGTGCTTTGCGCTGCTACGAGAACCTCACCAAAAATGGAAAAGCATTGCATTTACCAGCCATAAATCAGCAGTTCCTATAATGAGCACAAAAATGTCACTTTTATGCAATTTTACAGATGAACAAAACTGGTGAAATTAACTGTGGTAACCTACTGGAGTCAGCAAAAGCCACTGCAGAAAAAAAAATTATATATGTATATAGTTTTGTTCCTTTCAAACTCTTTCCTGAGCAAGTTTCTGCCATTCTGGTGTGAAAACTCATTTGTCGTTCCCATTATACTTTCATTTGGAGTTTATCTTGAGTATCCAATGAGCCACCAACTGTGAAAATGATTAAATCTACAAAATCTATCTAATAGATGGAATAAATTAGGTGTTTAAAATCTACACACACACACACACACAGAAGCACATGCACGTACACGTCGGCACATGGGAATGATGGTTCCCAGCTGGTCCCCAAACTCCCAGCCCTGCCAAGGGATGTCTGTGGCACACGAGGAATGCCAGACCTGGTGCCTGCTCAGAGGAAGGTTTTGCAAGGTGGAGATGGTCATATTGGAGGGGCTGGGGCTGGCAGCCCCCACCGAGGAGACCCAGCCCTCCCAGGAACCCTTTTTGAGGATCCCGGGGTGTGCAGCCCCCCTGTATCTGGGAGCAGGGGACTGCAGCCTCCCTGCTGGGGAGTACTGTGCTCCCGATCCACCAGGACCAGCGATTCCTGATGCCACCACGTGCTGGGTGGCAAAGTCACCACAGAAGAGCTGCACCACTGGGTGCATTTCGCACCCCAACAAAGGCATTTCCTGTCCCAATCCTGCTCCGAGTGATGTTTCCATGGCTGTGGCATGCTCGGATGAAACAGGCACTGTGTTAAAACCAGGATTCAGGGGAGGGGGGCATTTGCAGCTGTAGGGCACCACATCACCCCCCAGCATCAGAGAGGTGTTTGTGGGGGAGGCAGCAGCGATGCCATGGCCTCTCTCCAAGCTCTCCACGCTCTCTATTCTCTCCAAGCTCTCCATGCTCCCCGTGCTCTCCAAGCTCTCCATGCTCTCTGTTCTCTCAAAGCTCTCCATCAGTGCAGTAATTGAACAGGCAGGACGCAGTGCCTGCGCCAGCCATTCCCCCCATTAAGCTGATGTTATGGGCTTTTTACAGGTGTCTTAAATAGACACCGTTATTAACGAGTGTATTAAGCCAATTAAAACCAGTGCCTTTGAGTAGGATTTAATGGAGCTGCCAGGAGACAGGAGGGCACAGCAACAGCAGCTCCCTCCGGCAGGACACGTGCGGGTGTGTGGCATTGGCCCTGCCAGGGACATCCGGGGCACCAACTGGGCAGCCTCTGGAAAACTCTGGCACACCTGCAGAGCAGCTGGTGAGGCGTGTGGGCACATGTGAGTGTGCATGGTGGGTTCTGCAGGGCACGGGCACCCCCCAAGTCAGCGAGTGCAGGGGGCTGTGAGCAGGACTACCCTGCCCAGTGGCACGGCATGGCATGGCACAGAATGGCATGGCACGGCATGGCATGGCATGGAATGGAATGGTGCAGAACCAGCAGAGCACAGCGTGGCATGGTGAGCCACGCACATCTGCATTCCCCTTCATGCCGGCACCGCTGTCCTTGGAGGTGGCAGCATCGTGAATACTCAATTAACACGACACTAATTAGCTGGTGACACTTGCAGAATCCCTAATGAGTACATTCCAGGGAAATGCTCCTTTCCAAGGAAAAATATTAAAAAGCAAGGGGCTGTTGCTGAAGGGAGTGAGGCGCTGGTGTCACTGCAGCTCCCTGGCACATGTCACCAAAGCCCCGTCCCCAGGCACTGGGGCTGCAGGTGACACTTTTGGGATGGCCCCTGGCACTGCCCACTGCAGTAGTCCTGGTGAGCCAAGCCTGGCCAAGGGCATGCCACCCGCCACCCCCAGCGCCAGTGAGTGCCCGGCTGGAGGGAGCCCTCAGCCGCCTCTGTCACCTCTTTGCACCAGCTGGGTTGGATGTGACAAGCCACCAATTCGGTGTGTTGTCACATATCAGGGTGACGCACCGAACCCCCGCCGGGAAAATTACAGAGAGGCCGATTTCCCGGCGGCTGCCGGCACGGCGGCGGCGGCGGCGCTCCCGCTCTCCGCAGTAATTACTGCTTTCCGACGGGCTGTAATTACTGCGAGATGCAAACTCGCCCGAGCCACCACGTCACCCGTCAGGCACAGCCAGCCCTGACACAGCCACTCACCGCCGCGTTTGTCCCCCTTGCCCACCTCCTCTTGAACTTGGACCATCGGAGCCGACACGCCGGGGCTGAGTGGGATGTGCCACAGACCACCGGGGGCTGACACACGCCACCCCCATGGCTCTTGCCATCCCTAAAACAAACCCAGCCACTGGCAGCAACAAGCATCCACCAACAGCTTCTCCCAGATGTTCTGCTGCCTCCCAGCTCCCTCCCTCACTGGCATTCCCACGGGATGAGTCCGGCACTCCCCAGGCTCCCAGCTCCCCCTCCCTCCCTGACCTGCTCTATTTTTCCAGCCTGCACTCAATAACAGCTAAATAATTGAATCTGCTCAGCAGCCAAAGATTTGGTTTGAATTTTATTGGAATTTTAAATTGTTTTGTTTCTTCAGTATTTTATTACTGTAAATGGAAAATGCATCGCCCGCAGTAATAATCCAATGGCTTTTTATATTACTCCGAGCTTCTGCTCGGAGCATTATTGGAAAGCCAGGCAGAGAGGAGACCCCGGCTAATGGCAGCACGGGCTTATGAGATTATGCCTCCAGCTAAACAACTTTTTACTTTAGCAAATTGGCCACCAAACCCGGCCCAAGCCACAGATGTAAATCCCAGACCCCGCCGGTGCCGCGATCTGGAATAAATCTCGGTTTATGGATCAGGGAGCTCCGGCCCTGCTGTGCCTGGAACAGCGGGTCAGTGCAAAATGTCCGACAGAGATGGAGGGCAGCTGCAGGAGGGGTGGGAGGGGATGGGAGAAACCCCCCAGAAACCTCTCCTGACATGCACACATGCTGCAGGCGTCCCTCGCATCCCCTTATTCCCTGCATCCCTCACAACCCCTTATCCCTGGCTTCCCCCCCATCCTCCCCATCCCCTTCATCCCCCTCATCCCCAGCATTTCCCACATCACCCTCATCCCCTGCATCCCTTGCATCCCTGGTGTCCATAGGACCCCTACGCCATGCCTGGCTGCAGCCACAGCCCTCAAGGGCTGGGAAAAAAGGAAAGATGGGAAGAAAGGAGAGGAAGGAAGATAACCAAAGCCGCTCTTATGGCAGGAGAGACCAAAGCTAATGGGAGACCAGTGATCCAAGGCTTGTGCAGCACAAACTCACACACTCCCAGTTACCCCCAGCCTTGGCGCCACTGGGACACAATGGGCTCAGTGAGACCCAGCTGCTTGGCCCCCCTAATTGCCCTGTCAGGCTCCCCTAATTAACCCTGCCAAGCCCCCCTAATTTATTCTGCTTTTAACTGTACTCTTTAAAGGCCCTAAAGCAGTTACAAAGTGGGGAGTGAGGCCGGGTTAAAAGCACAGCCCTAAATTTTGGCCCTTGGGGCCAGGCTCCACGGCAGTGACAGACCTGATGGGGCTGCTCAGCTGTCAGTCAGGAAGCAATCCAGCATCAGAGAGCTCACAGAGCAGGAGCATCCAGCTCCGGCTCTGGCAATCACGGTCTGCCTGGTTAAAGCAGTTGTGGGATTAAAATGGCACCAGGGAGGATACTCAGGACCAGGAAGGATGCTCAGTATCAAGAAGGATAGGATGGATGCTCAACACAAGGAAGGATGCTTAGCAACAGGAAGGATCCTCAGTACAGTGAAGGACACTTGGTAATGGAAAGATGCTCACAACCAGGAAGGATGTTTAGAACCAGGAAGGACAGGACCAGTGCTCAGCACCAGGAAGGACACTTGACACTGGGAAGGATGCTCAGGACCAGGAAGGACAGGAGGGACACCCAGCACCAGAAAGGATGCTCCATGCTGTTCCCACAACCTGTGTGTTCCCCAGCCTGGTGGGGGACAGCATTCCTGGCTGGGGTCTCTCTTCCCTGGAGGAGGGCAAGCGCAGGCACTGGCAATTTGTGCCTTTAATTTCCAGGCCATGATGCTGCAGGAGACACTGCACTGCCAGGCAGTTGCCTGCCTCTGGAAGAGGACAGGGAGCAGGACATGGGGTGCACAGGGGGAACATTCCAGGGATCACCACCAGCACAGATTTCATGAGGAGAAGCCAAGTGGGAATGTGGCAGCAGCACACGGCACCTCACTGGTTAACAGTAGCACAGACACTCACTGCTCCCTCCCTCCCCTCCATTCCTTTCGAGATAAGATGGGACAATCCTTATTTTTACACATCGAAAGCGCTACAATATTTTGCAATAAATGAAAGAACTAATCTCAGCAGGAAATCTTTATAAAGCCGCCGACAGCGATGTGTGGCTGGAAGCTCCCTGGAGATGCACACAGGCCTTGCCTTCCCCTGGTCCCAAAGGAAAATGTTTTCCACCCTTTTACAGATGGGAAAAAAGCATCAATGGAGGGCTTGGCTCCGAAAAGTGGGTGAAATGTGACAGCAGCCGAAGAAAAGCATCTGCCCCTGCTCTGCCTTCATGTGGTCCCATCGACACATTCACCCTGTGAAGGGGCATTTCGTGGGAGCCCTGAGAATCCTGCCAAACCTTGCCCTCCCTCTTCATCCTCACCGTCCCTTCCCATCCTCACCCTCCCTCTTCCCATTCTCGCCCTCCCTCTTCCCACCCTTGCCCTCCCTCCCCATCCTGCCCTGCCCCTCTTCCAGGAAAGTGCTGACATTACCAGCCCTGAGCTCGTGGTTTGCTCCTGCCTGGCCTCCCAGAGCCAGCAGGGCAGAAGGGCAGCAATTAGGCAGGATTTTTAATTTGCACAGGGGCAGGAGGGGGTGGGAAGGGGAGCGATGCTGGGGGGAGGCAGGATTATGCTGGGGACCTGAACAGACGTGCCAATGGCTCTTATTAAAAAATAAAAGTGCTGCAGCCTCCAAATGAATTAAATTCTGTGAGAGTCGAGAGTTCATCCCCAGCTTTGGGACCAGGATCCCTCTTCCTCTTGCAGCAAGGAGATCCCAATGCCTTCAAAGCTTCAAAAAGCATCAAAAATCCCCTTTTTCTCTGCCTGTCACACTGGGAACAGATTTTGTAAGAGCTAAACCCTAAATATTTGCAAAACACTTGGAAGAAACCTCAATATTTGGAAAACACTTGGAAGAAAACAAACAAAAGCTGCTACATTTAACAAATCAGCACAGTCCTTCAAGTTTGGGTCTGAGCCCCAGGTGGCAAAGCTGCTTGGGCAGGAACTGGCTGCACTGCAGGGTTGGAGGGCAGAGCCTGGCACAGCCAGGGCCAGGAGCTGGGTGTTGGGGCCAGTGACCCCTGGTCAAGGGCAGGGCAAATCCCGGGGGTTCCAAGTGGAGCTGATGGGTGGCTGGGGGTGCTGCCCTGCCCAGACCCAGGGTGACCTGGGCATGGGGGTGCAGCATGGGACAGAGCAATCACAGGTCCTCTGAGTCCCCCATGCTGTTCTTGGAATGCTGTTGGGTGCAGGGACCACTGGCACTGTGTCCCCCATGCCACACTGGGCAGGTTGGGCTGCTGTCACATCGCCCTGGCTCTCCCACCCTGTGCTGTGCCATGGTTTCTATGGTGACAGTGTCCCCAGGATGGGTGGCACAGAGGCCACGGCGGATGCAGTGGAGGGTCCCCAGAGCCCCCCCCAAGTGCAGGGACCGCAGGCACCATGACCAGCACCCTCAGCACCACTGCACTGTCCCCAAAATCACTGCAGAGTCCCCACTGTGGGCCCCCCCAAATCCCGGCACGGAGCATCCTTGGTGCCAGGAGCTGAGACAAACACACCCTGGCTCCAGGGGCTTAAATTAAACCAACTACAGAAATAATAGTGGGAGAAATCCATCTGAATAACCGTAGGTGGCAAACCCCGCGCGGCAGCGCCGGAATCTGCAAAGACAACAAAATTCATGACAAAGCACAAAGGGAAGCGCCGGGCTTCGCCGTCCCCAGATATTCATCCGTTAACACGTTCCCTTTTTAGGCTGACATGTCATTTCAGACGGGCCTTTCTTCCTCCCCTTTCTTCTCCCCCTCGTCGGCGCGCGGCTCTGCCGAGGCGGCTGCTGAATTGGATCACCTCAGGGCGAGCACTTTATTATCTGCAGTCAAAGCGTCACCACAAATACCCGTCTACACACACACGTGTCACTTCCCATTTGTCTCCTCCACGAGGTATTAGCGCGGTGCCGTGCACAGTGCACCGGCCACCGCAGCCACCGTGCCACTGCAGCCACCACAGCCACCGTGCCACTGCAGCCACCACAGCCACCGTGCCACTGCAGCCTCCGTGTCATCATGGCTACCACTGGCCACTGCAGCCACCATGCCGGCACAGCAAAGGCCAGTGGTGCAGGAAGGGGGCCATCACGCCCATGAGGATGCCCCAGTGCCACCCCAATGCCACCCTCATGACACCCAGATGCCACTCCAACACCACCACAGTGCTGCCACAATACCGCCCCAATGCCACCTATATGTCACCCGACACTGCCCCAGCACAGCCCTGATGCCACTCCAAAGACACCCTGAGGCCACCCCAACACAACTGCCATGCCAGAGCCATCCCAGTGCCACTCATCTGAAGCCAACAGAGCCCTGAGGCCACCCCAATGCCATCCTGAGGCCAGTCCAACACAATGCCATGCCAATGCCATCCCAATGCTGCCCCAGTGCCACCCTTTGACACCCAACACAGTCCTGATGCCAATCCAATGACATCTCACCACACAGTCACTGAGGGGACCCTGCAACCAGGAGGGGATCCCACCACCCCCAGCAGTCCTGCAGCTCCTCCCAGTTGCCCCCCAGCCCCTCTGCCCATTCAGCCACAGCCAATTAGTGTTGGAATTAATTTAAGACACAGGCTTTGCACTGCTGAGGGGAGCAGGGTGGGTGCCCCCAACGCAGAGTGCCCCATCCTGGGGTCTGCCAGTGCCCAGCAACCTGCTCTGTGGCTGATGGACCGGTGTGATCCTGGGAAGTTCGGACAAAAAGCAAAACCCCCTCGTGTGCCAGGGTGTTACCAGCCAAGCCCATCCAAAATCCAGGGCTCTGATCTGGTGAGAGATGGGCACTGAGCAGCCCCCCCCTCAGCCTCCATCCCCACCATGCACGTGACCAATGGAAAAGTGTTTTTGCAGCGATTCCTGGCAGGGAAAGTGCAAGTCAACAGCACATTTTGGGCCCAGCAGTTAATTGAACTCCTTTTTATGGCATGTACATAAATACACAGAACCATCATTAACCGATCCCTTCCAGAAAGTGAAAATGAAAGAATTAATCTTACTTCACTCATGTGTAACCCCTCATGAAATTAAAATGATATTTTATGGGTGTGTACATGAGCAGAGCCTCGCTGCAGCCACTCTAATGAAAATGCCCTTGGAATGAGCAGAATTGGGTAACGAGGAGCCATTAAACAGGCCTTCATCCCATGTGTAATTAAACAAGTTTATCACTGATGAGAGTCCCTATGGGTGAGCGGGGAGAGGTGTAGGTGATCCCAGAGCTGGGTCTCCACTTGCTGAGACCTGACCATCACCTCTCATAAGGACCATCCCTTCTCATTAGTGTTTTAATGACAGACTTTGGGAGGGCTCATGCCATCCCCAGAGAGCCATTTATGACACTGTCCCAGCAGGGCCGAGGTGACAGGTCCCACAGGAGGATGTGCACAGTGAAAGAATCATGGAGTGGCATGGGTTGGAAGGGACCTTAAAGTTCATCCCATTCAACCCCCTACCATGGGAAGTGACATCTTCCACTAGCCCAGGTTGCTCCAAGCTCTGTCCAACCTGGCCTCGGACATTTCCAGAGATGGGGCAGCCACAGCTTCTCTGGGCAACCTGTGCCAGGGCCTCAGCACCCTCAAAGGGAAGAATTTCTTCCTAGTATTCCATCTAATCCTGCCCTCTGTCGGTTTGAAGCCACTCCCCCTTGTCCTGTCCCTCCATGGTCTTGTAAAAAGTCCCTCTCCATCTTTCTTGTAGGCGATAGAGGATGCTCCTGAGATTAGCATGGAGGGAGCTCTGTGAGCTTGCCCTGTCTCCCAGCTCCCTATGGATCCCAGCCCCTTAGGGGGATACACATCCTGCCCCCCTCCTCCAGCCAGCCTGGGGCTGTAACATTTAATTAAATACCAGCCACCGCTCCGTTACTGCCGAGAACAGGAGCAGCAAAGAGTTTGGCCAAGCTGAGAGGGGTATTATTTGATTTATAATTTAAATAAAGCTCAGGATTCCTGTAATGCACCCAGAATAAAATCAAAAGGGACCAGGCTGCTGCAGTTAATTGGACGTGATATTTTCCTGAGGATGATGCTTCTCCACAGGCTCCTGCTCCTCGGCTGGAGGCAGGAGGCACAGGCAGGGCTGTGAGGGCTCTGGCACCCTCCTGCATCCTCCTCCTTGAGGATGTAATGCCAGCATGCTGGGCTAGGGCCTGTGGAACAGCCCTGGGAATACTGGCTGGCAACGGCGAGCACGGCAGCAAAGTCACCTCCAGCTTTACCAGGATGGATTTTGTGGGATGCTCCAAGCCCACTGGAATGCGGCTGCATCGGTGCGGGGGGCACGGAGACGGGGGGATGACAATTAGCAGGAGAGGCAAGGGGCAGAACTGGGGGGCAAAGGCACTGGGCTGGGAGCTCCCTGCACGGGCAGGAAAATTAGTCAGCTCACCTTTTACGTGAAATTAATACCAAAATTAATCAGCAGCGCGGGCAGGATAATAGGATTTCACAGTGGTGCCGGGCCAGACAGCCAATGTGCCGAGAGCCAGACTCATTTAATATCGACAGAAACAATGCCAGAGGACAGAAATAAGACCCATAAAGATAATTACTGAGATACTCAGGAGCAAATTAAGTAATCAGAGGCACTTCTAAATTGCGCCTGGTTTTAAGAGAACGCTCTCTGTGTCGATTACCTACACGGGCGTCCCGGAGGCTCGGCCCCGTGCCTGCTCTCCGGCCCCTCTGCACCGCGCTCACCGCAGGTGCCATAAATAAAGAAGGGAAAATTGTATTCCAAGCCAGATGCGTGGCCCTGGATGTCACCTGCAATTTAATCTGCGCTGGTGGGAGGCAGGGAGCAGCGAGACGGGCCGGATTGGCCCATAATGAGCGGAAACATACGGGCAGCTAAACTTTGATTAAGGTGACCTGGCTGGTGGCGGCCGGCGGCGAGCGCAGCATGGAGGGCTGGAGGGGAGCTCAGCCCTGCTGCCCACCCCAGGGGACACAGGGTGAGCACAGTCCTGCCCGAGGGATGGGTGAGACCAGTCAAAAACTCTGTGTACTTGGTACCCTGAGCCTGCCAGGGTCCAGCGTGGGGCCAGACCACTGCTATCTGCCCTCATCCCACCGGTGCAGCTCCAGAACCTCCAGAACTCTGGGGCTGGGACTCTCCCAGGACACACACAGTTGCATCCAAGAGCAGCTCTCCCCACAGTGTCCTGCCATGTGGTGACAGCACCCATGGGCTCCTGCTTCCTAAACCTCCTTACTTCAGCATCATAGTAGTGTGGGAAATGCTGGAAAGCACCAACTCCATGGCAGGAGAGTGCCCCTGGGCCTCACCCCATGAGTCGAGATGGTCTACAGTGCTGAGCTGTATCCAGGGAATGCTGCAGGGACCAGCAGGTGTATCCTGAGCTCAGCATCACACCAGCTCAACACCAACATATTCAGTGCTGAACACCTCCAGTCTCCAGCAAATCCTGCCAGGCTCATCCTGCCCACAGGTCTTGGACCGTGTGGGCATGGCTGAGCTAATTATCCCTTCACAATGAGGTTCTCCAGGAGCAGGACACCTCATGCCAGCCCTGTGTCTCATGATGCTCAGGCATGACGGACTGGGAATAATTTTACAAGAGTAACACACATTTTCCTTCCAGGCACTAAAAAGGAGGAGACCTGGGCAGCACCAAGTGCTCTGATGCAGTGCAAGCTGCTTCCTCGCCTGTGACATGTGGGTGCCCATCACATCACCTCTGGACTGGGTGCCCTGTTCCCTGTGCTGGATTTGGGGAGCTTCACACAAAAAATCATGGAATCCAGAACAGTTTGGGTTGGAAGGGACCTTAAAGACCACCCAGTTCAACTTCCCTGCCATGGGCAGGGACACCTTTCACTAGACCAGGTTGCTCCCAGCCCTATCCAACCTGGCCTTGAACACTTCCAGGGGTAACTTTCAGGGATAAAATAACTTCCAGGGACAAAATAACTTCCAGGAATAAATAACCCTCCTGGCTGGCAGTGTGATCCACGCCCCACCAGAGTGATGCCAGGGGTCCCCACAGGGGCAAAGCATCGCCCAAACCCCATGCCAGGCTCACTCAGCTGCGTCGGGGTGCCCAGGTAGAGGGAAAAAAAAAGTCTCCAGGAAAATCCAGCTCATTAAACAAACGCCCGGGGGCTGTCACAGCCTAACAAGCAGAGCTTTAGCAGCTGATTTGTCTTCAGCCGGCAATGTTTAAAAATCCAACTGAGACCAGCAGAAAAATATCCACTCCCCTCTTTAAAACACACATTCATCACTTGAGAATCTTAATGCGTCTTTCCCAGCCGGGGAGGTCAAACACGCCTGCCTAAAGCAGGCTCATTAAATATACATTTAATCACGGTTTGGATTGAGAGACAAAGGCTGGGAGAGACAGGTGCTTTGCCGGAGTGACCTTTTGGATCCCATTTTAATGTAACTAGTTTACAGCTTATCTGAAAGGCCAGCTCCTGGGGAAGGCGAGCTGCGGCAAAACGGGGAAAGTAATTAGGGGGGGAAGGGCTGGGGAGGTTTAGGGGGCTGTGGGCTGGCGATGGCACCATCCATTGCCGCCGCTGCCACGCTTCCCAGGCAGCTCTGCAACATTTGCTGAAGTTGGACTTATCAACCACAGCAACCCAATTTAATTTGCTTATCTTGGCTCCTTCCTCCCCCCCTCCTTCCCGCTTCTCCTGCTCTTTTTAATTATCGGTTAAATAAATGTCTTTTTCAATAAGGGAAACAGCATCAAAGCGGGCGCCCACCCCCCCAGGCACTTACACTTGCGCGGCTCCAGCGCCTTGTTGGGGCAGGGGAGGTGTTGGGCTGGGGGGTTCTGGGTCCTCTGCAGGCAGGCCAGCATGGTCTGGGTTTCCTGGCGGGCGCTGCCGCCCCGTACCCTGTGAGAGAGGAGAGACATGGGTGAGGGAGGGGACCTGCCCACCTCGCTGCCATCACTCTGTGCCCACCCAGTAGAGCCAGCAGCGGGATCTCCACAGCACTCAAGTGCCCTTTGCTCCTCTGGAGATCAATAACTAACTCGGAGAGCCTGAAAGAAATAGGAATGTATATAAAAGAAATATGAAGGTCTCAGTGGGTGATCTGTGCTGCCTGCAGAGCTTTCCGCTCTTCCCACCGGGAAGGGGGCAGAGCTGGGGCATCCCCACGGCACCGTGCTGCAGCAGTGCCAGACTGCTCTGCTGGCGTGCCAGCCAGCACCTCCCGGCACAGAGTGACCCCGGCCAAGGCTGGGGAAAGACAGTGTTAACATCCCACTCGGGGTCCTGGGATCTGTCGCCAGCTCCCAGCTGGCATCAAAATCTGCTCGACAAAAGCTGGAGGGGTCAGGCCAAAGTCACTGCCGCCACCGCGCTGCTCACTGTACGTCCTTCACCAGCCGCCGCGAGGCTGTGAGTTATAACCAGTTGCTGCTGACACCCTCCCACTACTCCGGCTGGCGCGGGGAGAGATATTCCCACTTGGAGAGGGCAGGGAGATGTGGGTGGGAGCAGCAGGAAAACAGGCAGTGGTGCCCATCCACGGTGTCACAGCTCTTGAGCCATCGCTCTCCAGTTGAACGCTTACGGATGGCCAGGGGTCACAACTGGATGTCATGGATGGGTGTCACTGCTGAGTACATCACTTCATCTTCTCTGTTGTGGGGGAATTGTGACCTCCTGCAGCCATCTAGGATGTTTCCCACATGCCCCAGTGTTGGCGAGAGGTGCTGGTACTGCTGTGCAGGGGAGCAATGTGGTGGCCTCAGGCATGTGGTGGCCTCGGGCAGGCGCTGGCAGAGCCCGTGACCATCACCACTAAGAAGCCAAGCAGGAATGGATGATCCCAGAGGCATGCTCGGGGCTCTCCGTGCTCCACTGGTTTAAATGTCACCCTTTGGAAGCCCTTCACAGCCATCACGGGTGCAGACGGTACCTGCGCATGCGCCACTTGCTCCCTCCACAGGCAGGGGCTCCCAGGCTCTGGGATTGTCCCTGGAACGGGATCCATGCAGGGCGTCTGTCCCTTGGCTGGGCTCTGCTCGTGGGGCTGCGGTCTCACCCCATCCCCCCCAGCAAACTGGTGGCATGGAGACTCATCGGCAAAAGGTGTGAGGAGGAGGAGGGGAGGAGGAAGTAATCTAATACCGAGCAGGTGTCTGGAGAACCCAAATTGTGCTGTTTTCTTCTAATAATGAAGTATTCATGAGTAAAAGCCTTTTTCACTACTTTCTTAAGATACTAATTTCACAACAAGCGCCTTGTTACCATGCAATTATTCCAATCGTGCATTTCTCCCAGATTCCATCTGTCCTCGTGCTCTCTAAATGAAAGACAATCATGTAACCACCTTTCATTATTCACTATTTTACTTTCAGCAAAGGTACCCTGAAAGAAATGATTTCCTCTGAAAGGGACTTTTATTCAGTTTCAAAACCAATTTTCTCCTATTACTGTCTTAAAAAAAAAAAGGAGGGGGGCAGGGAGGTGTTTTTATTTCATGCATTACATATCCTTTGTTAACGCAGCTCGCAGTAAAAGCAGCCGTATCCATTTTCTGGCTTCGATTTCTGGTAATTTTAAAATATGCCATTACAATCAGGCAGAAATTATACAGTTTGAAAAGAGAATGAAGTGCTTCTTATTCAGAGCCTGAGCACACTTGACTGCCAGGAGCTCGCCTCTCCCCGCCGGGACTCGGGGTTCATTACGCAGCCCCGCTCCCGGTGCCTCAGCTCCCCCGGCACGCACCCACCGCCTGGATTTTCCGTGCTGGGAGCTGCCTGACCCCGTCCCTGTCCCCATCCCTGTCCCTGCAGGGTGGACCCAGGTCAGGGCACCCAGGGCCATGCGGGGGATGGATGATGGCACTGGCTCCTGCAGTACCTGAGCCCCAGCTCTGCGGTGACCTCAGGGCTGGCGTCCCGCCGGGTGTCACCATCTGGCCGATTAGCAATGGACGTCACCTCCTCCCTGCGGAGAGGCAGCTCCTCACGGGGACACTGACCCCTGTCCCTGGCAGACACGGGCGCCGTGGGCGGCTCGTGCCATTGCTGGATGAGGATCAGGTCCCTGATGGTCCCTGGGGCAAACAGCTGAGAGCAAGGAGAAAGCACCCAGGGGATCACTGAATCCATGTGCCAGCACAGGAAAGGCAAGGGGAAAGCACCCAGGGGGTCACCAAAACCATGTGCTGGCACAGGGACGGCACAGGCACAGCCCTGGTCCGGGGAGATGCTGGTGACCTGTCACAGCAGCTGAGGGCACCCTTGACTCTGGGGCCCAGCAATGCAGCTCCCTGGGGACACCCCCACGCTGGCACAAGTTGTCACCACCACTGCCATACACAGCCCAGCACCCTCCTGGAGCCATCCCAGCCCTGCCCATGGAGCATCACTGAGATGCAGGAGCCACCTGCCAAACTGAATAAAGCCACCAATTAATTCAGACCCCGCCTCTGCCCCCATCTCCCGGCGCCTCGCAGGGGAGATGATTTTTCCGACAGCTATGTTGCACTTCACGGGCACACTCAGAACCACGAGGGCTCTGGTGCCACAACACCATCCATCTGTCCACCCTGGCACCCTGCTGGGTGCCCCAAGCTCCCAGAGTGCCCGTGGGCGGGAGGGTGGGCGCCCGGCACAATGGGCATCTGTGCCACGGTGGCATTTCGTTAATGCCGCTCAGAAAAGCCCCTGAATCAGCTGATGGGAATTGGGCGCTGGGCTGTCCAACGCTTAGCGCCGGCTTAGTTAGCTCCATCTGCATTTGAACTAATTCCAATCAGCAGGATCCGATTTAGTTCAAGCTGCTCTGGCTTTTTCGTGGCAGGAAAGGCAACACTCAGCAGTTTTGCCGGAACGCCCCGAATCCGCATGGCCTCTGCCCAGGCTGTGGATCCACCATCATCCAGCCAGCACTGCTGTACATGGCAAGACATTCCCATCAGAAGCAAAGTCTCTTGTGGACACCTGGAGCAGGGTCCCTCAGGAGCCACAACCCCACATCCCACAACCCTGTCACCATCTAGAATCTCAGAATGGCTTCTGTTGGGAGGGACCTTAAAGTTCATCCCATTCCACCATGGGCAGGGACACCTTCCACTCGACCAGGTTGCTCCAAGCCCTGTCCAACCTGGCCTTGAACACTTTCAGGGATGGGGCAACCACAAGTCCATTCTTCCCCTCTCCCACCACTCCTTCCCACCCCACACCCGGCTAATCCATCTCGACATCACACTATTTATAAGCCCAAGGTCTTCGTGACTTTAATAAAAAACACCACCCTCTATGTCTAAAGCCCCAGTGACGGGAGGGTTTGGCACCTCCTCTGACATCAGTGGCTGATAAGTCGGGCTTATCTCCTCCGAGAGCCCTGCGAAGGTCCCTCCGGCGAGATAAGGCCAGCGCAGCTGTCGATAGAGGCTTTCGCAGGCGAGGATTTAGATAAAAGAAAATGTGACGGGAGGGGGAGAAAAGAAAAAGGAACTTTTGAAGTCTCAGCTTGAAGTGGGTCCGTGAAGTTGCTGGGCAATGGAGGGCAGCAGACAGGGCAGGGATGGTGAGGGACAAGGTCTTGGTCACCATCCAGGCTCTGCTGCAACATGCCCGCATCCTTCCCTGGGCACCACTGAAGTGTAATCCCATTAAAAGGGAGTTTTTGGGGTTAGGAGAGGAAGGAGGGGATGAACAGGGACGCTGCAAAGCTGTTTGAGTCATGCCACTGCCATGTCCTCCCTGGCTATTAAAAGTCAGTGCTGGGTTCGGCGCAAGAACAGGAGGTGATGGGGTCACCCCGGCTGGGAGAGGCACAGGAGGCTCCTGACAGCACCCAACAGACAGACGGACAGCACGGGAGCCAGGCCAAGGCTGGCAGCAACCAGGGAAATGAAGAAAAGCCCTCACCGGTCCCTGGTGTGCCAAGTAAAACAAACACCCACCGTGGTGCCAGGGCTACTCACCATGACCAGGGACACCCCTGCCCCTTGTCCTTCCATGGATGGAGGAGAATCCCATTGCCCCTCCAGGGTGCTCCCCTGCAACCCTAGGGACATTGGTGCCACCTCTGCAGCAGCACCGGGACATTGGTGCTACCCCCACAGGAGCCCTGGCACAGCCACTGCCACCATCCCTGGTCCCCACAGACACTGGTTTCCCAGCCAATGGCACCCTGCAAGGGTGAGGAGGTGCCAGAGGAGGAATGCTTCCCCTCTGCACGCAGTGGGTGCCCATCCCATCGCAGGGTGAGCAGGATTTTGGCTGGTGCTGCCTACTGGCACCATGGTGGTACCAGCAGGTGCCGTGCCAGCTCATGCCAATATCCCATCCAGATTTAGGGTGGAGGGGATGCAGCGCTCAGCGAGTGATGCCACAGGTCAGCCCTACAACGGGTGAGCACAGAAAGGTCACTCCACCATAAACCATGGTGAGCACCAGATAAAATTAAGCCCAAAGTTTGCCACTGAGGGTGCCACGAGGCACAGACGGTGCTGCCGGCCGCCCCATGACCTTCCCTCGCCCGCCCGCCGCTCCATCCCACCCGGATAATCCGCTCCCCTCCGCGTGCTCCAGCCCCAGGCCTTTCAGGGGGCCCTGTTAATAATTAAATGTTAATCTAAAAAGCAATTTTAGCTGCAGTGCTGCAGATCTGGTTAGAGATTACATTAGCATGTAAGAGTCAAGGGTAATTTTCTCTAACCCCTCTTGTGATCTTTAAAACCCGCAGATCTTAAAGCAACACCAGCTCCTCTGATTAAAATTGGAAGCTGGGGTTTGCAATGGATAATGATGCTGGAAGTGATTATTTTGCTGCTCAGGATCTCACTGGGGTGGTGGGGAAGTGGGGGGCTGGGGGAGTGACCCAGACCAGCCAAGTGGCTTCTCCCAGTCCATATCCTGTGGAGATGCTGGGGAGATGCTGGGAAGATGTCGGGTGAGCCTGGGACCTGGCACTAAGCAGAGCTGTGACACACTGAGCATCCCCATTTCCCACTTCCCCAGAGCACGCCTTTACTTACAGAGCTAACATTTTGCTGCCAGGGGAATGATGCTTTTTTTGGGCTGCTGTGACACCAGGATGGCATGGAGCCCACCAGCCAAGGCACACGGCCAGGGACAGAGTGGCACCAGAGCTGGACAGAGCATCCCCTCACTGCTGGCATCTTAGGGCAGCATCTAAGTCTCTCCCATCCCACTCAGAACTGAGGTTTCTACTCCTGTGGTTGCTCCAAGAAGAAACCCCTTAGACTGCTCAATAAAATCAAAATCAAAAAATACCCCAAAATAACCTTTGGTTTATGAGCAGGGCCGGGGGGACTGGGACAGGGCACAGCAAATCACCTCCTGAGCAGTGCAAATGACCCGATGGAAGAAATATGGTATCAGATGTGTCCGTAATGATGGAATTAAAAAAAAACCTCAACAATTCAAGTGCTGTTGAGCATTTGCAGACGTCCCCGCACAGGGCTTGGGTGGCCTGGTTAAATTTATGTGTCAGCTTTAAGGAGGCCTCTCATCAAATGAGCTATTTTGGGCAGAGATTAAAGATCTATTTTCGCTGTGAGCAGGAACAGCTCTCGAACAGGTTAATAATGATTCTGGAAAGCCACGCAACTCCAGCGCCCTGGGCCAGGGACTTGGAACCCTGGGCAGCGTTGGGGGGTCCCTGAGGGTGCCCGAGCCACGAGGGTGGAGGATCACAGTGCAACATCCCCCGTAACCGCTGCCATCCTGGCGGGGAGGAAGGAGCCCCGCGTGCTGCGCCGGGCGCTGAGCAGCCGTGGGTAATTGGAAGTGGCAGACGCTGGCACGGCACTGCCGAGAAGGTCATTAAGTGGGACTGGGAATGAAATGCCAGCAGCGAGGGGGGGAGTGGCCCCGTTAGCAAAGGTCAGGGCCCCACTTGGCGCCAGCGGTGTTTTTGGCAGAGCTCAGCCCTGGCTGTGTGCACCGGGGTCCTGGCAGGGCCAGCGTGCAGCGCGGGAGCAGGACATGCTGGTACAGATGTGCCCCCTCTGGTGTGGTACCAGCTCCTAAAATAAAACCTCACTCATCCAACACACAATTGTGCCACATCTTCATCCTACACGTGGATGGGGAAGAGGGGCTGGAGAGATGAGCCCACTGAGCAGCCCACCATCCCATCACAGATGGGATGGTGGCTCATGGGTTTTTGGTCCCAGCCACAGCAGGGACACGGGATCAAACCATCAGAAAAGCCAAGCTGCTCCAGGAAGACCTCCTGGGCAGCAATTAAAAGCACCCTGGACCCCACCCCAGCACGGGCATCCACACCTTGGACACATGCAGCACCCACGTCTCCAGTTGAGATATAACTCAACACGGCAGAGACCAAAGTTCCCCATCATAGCTCCTGCCCCATCCTGGCTCTCTCCTGCCCCATCCTGGGGGTTCAATTGCCCCCCGCAGTGACAGGTCCCTGTGCCCCCACAGCCATGGTGGCAGCACCGCGGTGCCCCGGTCGTGGCAGTCGGGCGTGCGCCGCTCCGTAATTACAGCCCCGAGTGCCTGAGTTGTGAAAGAATCTGACGAAGGAATCCAGGGTAGATCGCGCTGCTGAAATTACTATAATCAAAGGCTTTCACAAAGGCTTCAAATGCAACCAATTACCCTGAAAGGCGAGGCAAGAAAGAAAACAAATTAGCATGTTTGCACAGAGCCTCGGCGCAGCGCACACATCGCCCCGCGCCGCCCTCGACTCCGGCCGGTCGCTGCTCCCCATCCCCGGGTCCAGCTCCCCCATCCCTGGCTACCCTCCCCTCATGCCTGGGTACCAACTCCCCATCCCCATGGCAGGTCCGTATCTCCATATCCTGCTCTGTCACTGCTGCCCTGCTCGCAGCTGCACACAAAGGGGCTCTGTGCCCGTCCCTCGCCCCACGGCCGCTGCTGCCCTGCCCGCACACAAAAGCCCTGCCTGTGCCACGGCCGGGTCAGGCGCAGGCTCAGGGGCTTGCCAGGGTGGCCTGGGGAAACCTCCCTCCCTTCTCCCTTGGCGCTGGTGGGGGTCCCTGGGCGAGGGGAAGTGAGGGGGGTCCTCAGATGCACCCATTGAGCACAGCCCCGCGTCACCTATGGACGGCTGGGGAAAGCACTCATGGCAGGGACCCCCCACCCTCCTCTCCTTACAGTACACTTCATCTGGCTGCCAGTCTGGGGGAAGGAGGGGAAAAAAGGGGAAAAAAAATAAAAATCAACTCCTTCCTTTTAATATTTAACACGAGTCCATCACCCTCAGTCTATTTGGTAATACAAAGCTCTGGAGATTTAAACCCTTCTCACCCGGAGAGATGGAAATGAATGGTGCTCTTTAATGAGCTGGTTCAGCAGAAAAGATAGATTTCCAAGATTACTGTAGGAATTCTTATAATTGATGTGTACTTTTGTAACAAGGATTATACCACCATCCGGCCAAGTAATTCCAGCTCTTTTCCCCCCTTGTCCCAAGCTTACCCTGCTTTTGGGGTTCCCTGAGGGACAGGGACCAGACTGTCCCCCCACAGGGAAAAAGCAACAGTGGAGGGGGGAGAAGGAAAAGACAAAGAAAAATTAAACAAGTTTTTCTTATTTAGCCATAGACAACCTAACGTAGCCACCAAATGGGAAAATAAGGCATGTCTCCAGATTTCTATATTTGTTTTACAAATCCCTACTTTCCCCACCGATCCGGGGCCGGATGAGCTGCTGAATGCCGAGTAATTAAAAGGAACAGAGAACAATACTCAGCACTGCCGAAGAACGCGGAGTTTCCCTCAGATGTTTGTAGCAATTGTATGAAAATGTACCAGGCGGGATGGGGAGAGCTGACAGCCGGGATTGGGAGCAGCCGGGATCCGAGCTGGCTGCCTCCCCCGCCTGATTGGCATTAATTGTGCACGTTTGCAAAGCAGAACGGAAAGTCTGACACGAGCTGCGAGCCAACATTTCTTTCTAATAGTCTTAATGATTACGACGAGAGCTGATGATCATTGCAGGGTGTTAATAGTCCGGAGAGCAGCTCTGCGGCTGCTGGGGACAAGCGGGGATGTCCCCCGCCCTGTCCCCGTCACACGGGGAGATGTTTCCTCATGGTGGGCTGAGGGTGCGGTGGGATGGATCCCAGGGGTCCCATGAAGCCAGAGCTCCCCCGGGGGAGGGGACATTCCTGTCAGGCTGTAGAACTCTGGCAAAGGGATAGAAAGGACAGGGAGGGTACAGCAACCCCTTGTCCCCTACCCTGCCTCTGCCCCTGCCCCATGGGAGAGGAGTGGCTGCAAAGGGGCAACACCAGGAGGGAGAATGTCCCTACACTGAGCCCCCTCTAAGGACTATCCCCAGGGATGCCTCACACTGAGGGAATCACTGGGCCACCCCGCTCCCGTGGGTGCCCCAAACCAGCTGCCACAGCCCAGTCCAGCTGGGGGTGCTGCCACGGGGAGCGACTGTAAACGGCAGAGCCCGTCATTAAAACCTGATTAATGAAACCCGAGTTTCCTTGACTCTTTACAAGGCTGTTTTTTTCAGATGTCCTTGAGTTTTGTCGCTGCAGGGGCGAGAGGGAGGTGGGTGGGCTGTGGAGCCCAGCACGGGCTGCTCCGAGCGCGGCCGCGGGAGAGACGGAGCCAGACGAGCACGAAAACCCTGCACGGCCCCGGCCCGTCCAGGTTTACACGGGAGGAAAAATCAATGGCCATCGATCCGCAATACAAAGGGAGAGCGGCGCTGGCAGACGGCAGGCGGCTGCCATCTGACCGGGGCTCGGCAGAGGACACGGCTGGGTCACCTCTCTGGGGACGGGAGTGCTGCTGGGGGACACGGCTCAGGGTCACATAGCTGGGGACCGATGTGCCCGCCAGGGGACACAGCTCAGGACACAGCCAGCAGCACCGATGGCCACCCTCCCTGCACCAGGTCCCTCCAGGGCAGCAAGCAGCACTGCCAGGCCACGTGCCATAAACCCTCACAGCAGCAGACAGGACACATCCACGGTGTGTGGGTGGCCCTTGTCGTGTCCTTGCCGGGACACGGCTCTGCCTCCCCCGGATGGATGGACAGACGGCCTCAGCCCAGCTCCAGGCTGTTTGATTTGTTTTATCATCTGCGCTGGCCAACAGATCACTCAGCTTCGGGCTTTCTGAGCTCACTAATAATTGTTCCCTGATGAAAAGAAATAAAGACTTGGTCCCTTTCTTTCTTCCCCCCCTTTTCCAAAAAAAAAGTCCGTAAAGAAGAGCTATAAAAATGGCTTGTTATCTCACCTAGTGAGGCTCTGGCTGTATGTTATTGCTAATTGGGTATAACATCCTTGTCTTGTTCTGCTCTCTGAAGCTAAATCAAGAAAGCACCACTGCTGCGAACTAATTATATCTCTGGACTGCAGACTCCAGCTTGTCTTCCCCTTTACTGAGTTAAAAAATGGTCACTAACCTTAATCTCTCATATTCCCAAGCATTAGGGCTGCTGGAAACCCACCACTTCCACCTGCATCCTGGTCTGTGCTGGGACAGACAGAGCACATGGTCCAGTGAAGGCTCACAGCTACTTCAGGACACGGTCCTGAGCGAGAGCCTGGAGATGCCCTTCCCTGGAGCACCTCATGGCACTGGAGTGCCGAGACCACCACAGCCACTTCTCAGGTCCCTGTGCCTTGGAGTCTTTATCATACACAGCTCAGAGGCTTCCTGTGCTGCACAGACCCACAGACCAGCCACCTCTCCTCTATGTACGGGAGATTAAGCTTCTTTCATTAGGATGCTTTTTAAAATCTGCCCCCCTTGGCATTCCCCATGGCTCGAGCTCACGTGAGCACATGGGCCACATGCACAGGAACCCAGGGGAGTGGGTGCTGCTCCAGTTCATCCACATCACCTCCCAGTCCCAGCCCAGGATAGACCCCCATGGTCCCACTAATGCTGCTGCTCATCCCCAGGTCTGCCACGGGAGCACAGACCCCCACGGTCACCCAGCTGTGCCATTAGAGGTGGCTATGGCTGAAGCTCTCTGGTTACTGGCACAGTTTACACACCGAGGCTGCTGCCATGGCACAGACCAAAGCAGGTCATCGTGAAAGGAGAGAGGACAACCAGAGCCCCACAGGGCACTGAGATGAGCAGCAGGGCTTGGGCCATGCAGGATGGCCTCAGCCCTCCTCATCCTGGCAAATGCCTCAGCACCAGCCACACGAGGTCCAAAACATCAGCAGCAATGTAAGGCTGGGACAGGAACCAGAGTGATGGCACTGAGCTCAACCCCCTGCCCAGCTCCATCCCCCTCCCAAGGCTCCATCCCCCTGCTCATGGGCACCCGCGCAGATGGGTGTTATTTCCAAAGGCAAAGTCAAGCTCCAATTCTCCCTGCGAGCCAAGAGCATCCCTTAAAAAATTGATACTTCCCTGACTATTAATTAACCTGAACCACTTAAAACCGCCTTCAATTTGTCAGGTTTAACTGCCAGCTCTTCTCGGTAAATCAAGCGTCGCGTGCAGATGGAGGCTGCGCGTGCGAGGCGGCGGCGAAGGAGCAGGCGGGGAGCGGGGTGAGAGGGGCACCCTGTGCCACACTTGCCATCCCAGAGCACCAGGGATGATATTCACACCCCACAATTAGCCAGGACACGATATCAAACACAACAGGCAGGCAGGCAGGAGCAGGCAGGGCAGTCAGTGGCGCTTGGAGCACCCCACACTGCAGCCTTCCCGTCTCCCCCCACAGCGCCCTTGTCGTGCAGCCAAGGCTGAATTGGAAAGCAATATGAATATTTATCTCTGACAGCGAAATCTCCCCGCTGCAGGGTATTAAGGCTTTATTAGTGTGTGGTTACCAGCCACGCTAAGCCAGCCCCCACTCTCGCCTGGAGCGTGGCAGAGATGACCTACAAGAGGCAGATGGCAAAGCCTTGGAGAGCCCCCAGTGCCGGGACTGGGATGTGCCTATCGAGGAGGGGGCTGCACATCCCAGTCTCAAGGAGCCAAGAGTGAGTTCCCCCCACCAAAACCCCCTCCTCTCCCAGCACCAGCCCCTCCACTTCCCCATGCTGAGGCCATCCCGCAGTCCCTGTACCACCCGGCTCTCGCTGTTTTGGGTTAAAACGCTGATGTATTCTCTCTTTAGCAAAAGGAGTCCCAGGGGCTATAAAAACTCCCAGCAGGCTCCTGTCAGTCTCAGGTCATTAACTTTCTTTCATTGGGAGTTTGTTTACAGCCAGCCATAAATAGCGGTGCCCGCGCTGCTCGCCAGCAGGACGGGGTGGGATGGGATGGGGCTGCCTGTGCAGGGGGGCACAGCACCCCAGGGTCCAAGGCATGGGGTCCAGCATTCACCCCCTATATCAACTTTTCCCATGCCCTGTGCTTCCCACCAGCCTGGCATCCCACACTGCTCAGCACAACACTGCCCACGGTGCCACAGAACCACCTCAGCCCTGCAAATTGATGGGGTCACCTTGCACACGGCCTGAGGGAGCTGGGCACGTGCTTGTGGTTCAGTTATGACCTTTTCTGAGGAAGCAGGAGGAGGAGGAGGAGGAGGAGGAAGAGGAAGGAAGCAGCTGGCTGGAGCTGCCCCTGTGGGTGACCTACCCCTGGGACCTGCCCTGCACTCTTATCCAGCCCAGCCCCGGCGCCCGTCGCAAGCACCGACCTCGTGTCAGGACCTCTGTGTGTTTGAGGTGTCCCCTGGGGGGAACCCAAGGCCCCTCGTCTCCCCACTTCCTGCACCTCAAATCTCCTCCTTTCTGACAATTTACCAGCAAGGAGGCAGAAAGCAGGAAGACCGAGCATGCCGCTGGCATGGCCGGCACGGCGCTCCTGCCAGGATGCTTCCAACATCACGGCTCCTCTGCACCCAAGAGCACCCACATCCCGCTGCCCACCCAAGAGTTGCACCACAGCCCTCCCAATGCCTCCGACACCAGGAGCACACCCCAAACCCTGTTAACACCTCGGCAGGCTCTGGTGTGCAGCCCATTGGGATCCCCCTGGATGCAGGTGTCCAGGGCTGGCAGCGGGACTGCAGGTGCTCAGGAGCTTTATTTCTGTGAGTGAACACAGCGGCTCCACCACGGCCGTGTGAACCCACCAGCCATGGCTCTGATGGAGCCACAGGATCCACCAGTTTCCAAGGCCCACAGACACAGGTTCATAGGTACCTCCTGGTCCAGCAAAGCCCTCAGGCACTCCCTGCACCGGAGGCTGAGCCAGAACCTCAGTCTGTCCCCTCATCAGCACAGCTCTGTGTGCCACCCAGGTCAGCACCATCGCCCCCGTGCTGGCACAGATGGCCAGGCCAGGGGGTTCAGTGACAGCCCCCCTGTGCCTCATCCCAGGCTGCAGAGGGGGGTCCTGGAAATCCACAGCCACAGCCAGCCACGTCTGGCAGCAGCCAGGAGCCCACCTCCTGTTGTATTTCACAGGATAGCTACAGGACCAGCCCACACAGGGGCTGAGCACACAGACCAGCAGCACCCCAGTCTGTGTACTGGGCTGAGGGATTAAACCCCAAACTCACACACGGTGACTTCTGCTCTTCCATCCATCCCTGGGCGAGCAGGGACTCGCCAAAAATCCCAGCCTCATCCCTCCCGGTGCCCCACATCTATGGAAATATCTCTATTTTAGCCCATATACTCACCCAACCTGTAATCAGAGCAACACAAATAGCCCCTGCTTCCCATGTAAATTAAAAACACCCATTAGGCAGATTTCAAAAGATGTCAGTAGGCTTATAATTATACACGACATCCTTCCGAGATAAAAGCGATTACCGGGGATGCAAATCACTTAGCAACCAATCAGTGCCCCCAGAGTGCGGAGCACTGACCAGCCATCCATTTTCGCCTCGTCCTTTTATTCCCTGCATCGAGCAAATACAAACACAGATAAAGAGAGGCACAATAGCTCTTGACACGCAAATAGGTTAACATAATAAAGCCAGCTTTAGCCGGCTCACTCGAGGGAGAAAAGCAATTCTCAGGCAAGCAGGAGGTAATAAAACAGGGCTTTTGTGTTCCTGGCTCCCATTCTCACCCCTGCGCCAGCTTTGCTGCATTAGCTGATAGGCATCGTGGTTTGATTGAATTACCTTTCATGAATATTAGCTTTTTGAGGAATGCGCAGGCAGAAGAGAAAGAAGAAATGTCTTATTTTTTGCATGCATGCGCCCGCTGCAGACGGACATGCGGCGGCACAGATGCCGGTGGGGCCGGGAGAGGGGTCCCGGCAGGTGCAGCCCCCGGCCCACCCTGCCAGCTGCAGCATCCCCAGCCTTGGGGGGGGTGTCACACACAGAGCCCCTCCACCCCAGGACGAGACACCACCAGCAAAGGACCTTACACAGGGACGGATAGCCTGCTCTGTCCCCAAAATTAGCCGTGAGGCCACAAGGCCACCAACACCATCACCCCGACATCCCCCCTGCTCAGGACCTGCCCGTGGTACCGCGACAGCAGGAGGGTGGCGGGGTGAGCTGGCTCCCACCGCACATTCCCGAGGCCACGGCTCCCTGTGCCGCAGGATCAGGCCGGAGAGGGAGCGGGGCTGCCCGGCTCCACCGCACATTTTCCCACACAAGTTGAGGACACGCAGGAAACCCGCTCCAGGCAAAAATTAACTCCGCCGCCTGGCAGGGATGCAAACGCCCGGCACTGATGCCGCACACACGGCGGGAGCGCGGGGGCAGCGCGGGGTCGGAGCGCCCGGCTCGGCACAGATACCGCGGGGTCGTGGGACCCAGGACACCCTCGGCCCTGGAGCCAGAGCCCTTCCCTGGGCAGGGCAGCAGCCTGCAGTTGAAAACCAGCCCCAGGAGGAAAGTGGCTCCCTTGCAGCCTGCTGAGGATGGAAAAATTTCAGGCTCAAATAAGAGATAACCAGAGGGGTTTAAAAACTGAGGTGATGTGGCCTCCCCGAGGGCTCTGTCCCCAGGGTACAGCCTGGCAGCAGCCACCCACCTCCTCCCTCAATGGAATTCCTTGCTCCAGCCTGGAGATAAATATTCACACCAAGATATTTCAATTTTTAATGCTACAGTCGGCTGAAACGGGGCCCAGCTCGCAGCCAGCGCTGCTCCGGCACAGAAAACGTGCCCCACCGGTACCGACTCACCACCCAGCAGGAAAACTGTTCCCGAAGCTGGGAAAACGAGCTGTGCTCCAGCAGCCAGGCAATGGCTTTTCTTTCCCCCGCTCTACATACAAGGTTAGCAGAAGGCACCGCGGCGAGAGCTCCCCTCTCCTTCCACCACGGCAGCCCTGGCCCGACCGCACCCGGCTCACACCGCGGCTCCCGGTACCTCGAACCCACTCCTCAAAGTTTTATGGATCCCTAACAAGAAGAATCCCTCCCAGCATGCCAGGTGGCCTCTGCCAGGGATATTTCCCACCTCACCCCCCAGTGCCCGAGCCCCGGTGCGAGAGCTTTGCCAGCCAGGGTCCCACCAGAGCAATTCCACTTGTTTGGCCACTGACCAGAGGCATGTGCCCGGCACACCAGACGGTCAAACCCTCTGCAGGAGCACAGGAAGGTGTAAAACTGCCAAATCCCACAAAATCATCCCAAGGAAGACACGGGACGCTCCTTAGTGAGAGAGGAGCCACGTGGCTCTGTCCTCATGCCCGCAGTGCCCCACAGCCACTCTGCCCTCCATGAGAGCCCATCATCCACCCAGCCAAGCTGCCTGCAGGTCAAGAGCATCCCAAGCAGGAGGATGCACATATAAATATATATATATATGTATATACACACACACATAAATATATATCAAAAACCTCCCTACAGAGATCCCAACAACCAGAGCCAGGCGAACCACCACTGCCCGATGCCAATGAATTTATCCCTCAGAAAACACCGTGCACGGCTGGAAAACTTTGCCGCTGCCTCTCCACGGAAATACCCGGCAGGGCCGGAGCCGAGCCCGGCTGCAACCGTGCCCTGCAGGGAGCTGTGCCGTGCCGCTGGCTCACTGCGTCCAGGCCCTGCCTCTCCAGTCATTAAATTCCCACGATGCGATGGCTTTTCCCGGAGCTGGACTGGGATGCTGGGGCTGAGCTGCTGGCACCGGGAACAGCTCATTTCTGCTGGGGACAGCCCGCTTGTCCCCGGCTGGAGCCAGTGGCTGTCCCGGTGGATGCCCAGCCGTGCTGCCCAGGAGCTCTCGGGGACCACGACGCCTCATCCCCGGCGAATCCTATTCCCAGCGCCGATGGTCCAGAAGATGCCACAGGGATGCTCAGGGATGCTTCCTCCGCAGTTGAGCTTTTTCCAGAGAGTATTTTCCCCAGCAGAGCCTCCTGACCCGGCGGAGGCAGCCGGGAGACGGGTGTTAAATAAACCATCGCTGGGTGGGTCCTTCTTCCCTCTCCTTTGTGACCGGCGGGATCCACACCAGCGCGGGGTCCATGGCGGGGTCCTGCTCTGCCACCACCCGCTCTGGTGTCCTGGTGGGAGCGGGCGCTTCCCTGCCCGGGAAGGAGGAGAAAAACCCTTTTTTTTCCAGGCGAAAAGGGGCAGAAAAGGGTCGCAGCAAAGGCGGCAGCTCCCGGTCGGCTCCCGCTGGAAGTGTCTCAGCTTTCCTCCTGGAGGCACCCGTGGATATTTTATTTCCACTTACGAGTCAGGCGACTCAAAAAGCCATAAAAAAAATCAAAAATTGGATGGGGAAAAAAATAATAAAAAAAACCCAAAACCACAAAAAAGACCCCAAAAGTTGTTCCCGTTCCTCTCCGGTAGCGAAGGGCGAGCCGGGCCCCGGCAGCGGCGGCGGCTCCGCGGACACCTCCAGGCACCTCCGGGCACCGGCGCTGCGGCGGCGCCGCCTCCGCTGCGCCCCGGGAGAGCCGGCGGAGCTCCCCGGTCCCCGCGACCCCCCTGCGGTAACCCCCTCCCCCGCAAACCTCCCCGGTGCCCGGACCCCCGTTACCGTCAGAGCTGGATCCAGGCCGGCTGCGGGCGCTGCGGTGCGGGGCGCGCCGGGCCGCCCCCCCCGGGCCGCGCAGCAGCAGCGGCGGCGCCCGCCCGGCCCCGCGCCCCGCCGGCGGCCCGCCCCGCCCCGAGCGCGGCCAGCGTGGGGACCCGCCGCTCGGCCCCGCGGGCACGGCGGGGGGCGACGCGGGAGGGGCGGCGGGGGAAGCGACAAAAATATCCCGGGGGAAGCGGGGTGGGGAAAAAATTAAGAAAAAAAAAATATTAAATCCACCCGGCGCGGCTGGGCTGGGGCGGCGCGGGGACCCCCGGGGGCATCACACCGCGGCTGCCCCGCTTCCTTTGTGCGGCGGCGGTCGGTGCCCGGCGGGGCGGGGCGGGGGGTGGTGGTGGTGATGGGGAGGGGGTGCGCGGGGTTGGGGGGGCAGAGGCGGCCGCGGCTCAGCGCTCCATGTCGGCGGGGGCGGCGGGCGCGGGTCGCGGTCGGGGCGGGGGGCGCGGGGCGCGGCGGGGGCGGCCCCGGTGACGGCTCCCGCCCGGCGCGCGGCTGCGGCGGCTCTGAGGGCTCTGAGCGCCCCGCGCGGGGCCCGCCGGCCGCACGCGGCTCGGCCCCGCCCCCGGCGCGTTGCCATGGCGACCGCGCCGCGTCCTGCGGGGGGGGCGGGGCCTCCTCCCCCCTCCCCGGGTCCGCGGGAAAATCCGAACGGCGGGACTGCGCTTCCCGGCGTGCACCGCGCGGGGCCGCCGCGCGTCTGGGGCCGCGGGGCAGCCGCGGAGCGACGTGGGAGTTGTAGTCCTGCGGCCCAAAGGGGCATCGGGGGGCACCTCGAAGTGTCGAAGCCGCACCGAACGCGGGGTGAAAGCCAGGCTGGAGCTCTCACTCCCGACAGCTGGTTATCTCAGTGGCGATCGCCATACACGCCCCTGATACTGTGGGATGTATTGTCCGAGCAAGCGCTTCCTCACCTGAGGCTGCCTTTGGTGACAGAAATCCTGGAATCCACTATTCCTTTTCCCCCAAAACCCGTGCCACAGGTGTTTGGGTTTCTTTTGCTGCTGCAAGAGTGCAGGAGTCTGTGGGAAGAGCAGCAGCCTGTTCACTCCTGTCCATAATGATTCCACATGTGCACGTGCATCTCTCCTCCACTGAGCACCCCAAAGCAGCCCAGTGTGTACCTCCAGGGCTCATCCTCTCTCTGCCTCCCTCCTCCCCAGCTCCTGCCCTCTGGTACTGATCTTTGACCTGTTTGGGGGTGATCTGACTTCTTAATGGGTTTAGAGAAGTTTTTGGGGTGATCTGGCTTCTTTTTGGGACCTTTCCAGCTCCTCTGCCCAGGGAAGTATCAGCATCTCCCCAGGCATCCGTGACCCCAGGGGGGACGAGAGTTGCCATCCAGGACCAATTTTGGGAGACTCAGTGTCTCTGAATATATGAAGCTGCACCAGTCACCACTCCCCATCCAGCAAATGCTGAAGGTTGGGAAATTAAAATAATAGCTAGATCTGCTTTCAGGAGAGCGACTCCTCTGCGCAATTATAACACGTATCATCCTCCCTGTGAAAATACATTATATTGAATAAATTCCCTCTCGGAGCAGGGCTATTCATACCGCTCATTTGTTTCAGTTCAAACATTTTCAGCTCATCTCTCTGGCAGGTTCTGGTGCAGTTTTATACCTTCTCTGCAGCTTATTTATCTGCTTCCCATGTTGCAGTAGAGGCCGGCGATAAGAATAAAACCATTACGGATTTGTGAACAGCACTTAGATTTTTTCAGAGATAATTTAATCAAAGCTATTAGTAAGGCAGGAAGAAAGATTGCTTTTTATTCAGGGGGAAAAAAAAAATATAAAAAGGAGCTTTCATTCTTCTCAGCAAATGTTTTAACCACCTGAAGTCGCTCACAAGGACTTGAAAGGGCGACGGCGTCTTTGCCGGGGAAGAGATCCGTCCCGGAATAGCGAACTTCAAAAGGTGGGTGTTTTGGCACTGCCTTCAAGGAGATACTATTAAGCAGTTCTGACCTCCCGATTTCCACCCTTTTTTATTTCTTTTTTTTTTTTTTTTTTAAGACTTTACAGAGGAGAAACACTTTGGTGATTCAGGGAACCCGTGAATACTTTGCCGGAACATAAATTTCCCCCAGCGATGTTGGGAACACAAGGAGAGCCTTAATCTGCTAATGAATGAGCTCTGCAAAGTGAAACCAGCTCCGCTGCCACTTCCAGAGGGATTGAATTGCAGGGAGGAAGCTGGAGGAGAGAGATTTTTAAAAGTCCTTCTGCTTTAGCACAAATAAATAATGCATCAGTGTGTCCGGGGTGGCAGCGGGTGAGTCCTTCCCCTGTGGCACTGGGGAGCCCACATAAAGTTTTTCATGCTCCTAAAACAGTCATAACACGTGATCGTAGTGACAGAACAAGGGGAATGGCTTCAAACTGACAAAGAGTAGGTTTAGACTGGATATTAAGAATAAATTCTTCCCTGTGAGAGTGGTGAGGCCCTGGCACAGGTTGCCCAGAGAAACTGTGGCTGCCCTATCCCTGGAAGGGTCCAAGACCAGGTTGGACGGGGCTTGGAGCAACCTGTTCCAGTGGAAGGTGTCCCTGCCCGTGGCAGGAGTGGAACTGGATGATCTGTATGTTCTTTTCAACCCAGGCCATTCAATGATTCTATCCTATGATTCCCTGGTCTTCCAGATGACAATATCCCTTTAATTTAATATCATTATTTTTGACTGGCGCTGGCAATCTGGAGCGCGGAGTGTCTCCATCTCTCATCCTGACAAATGCACACAGTAATTCTTTGCCCAAAATGTCACTCTGCCCTGGCAATGCCTGGCCCTCAGAATGAGAAAGATTTCCCAGGGATTAAAACGGGGCCATTACTCTCTGCTTTAAATGCATCCAAGGCTCTGAAAGCTGTATCTGCTTTCGTTCCTTTTGTACGAAAAGTTATTGACTTATCAAGGTTAAAATCCATTCCGTATGGCCCAATAAAACAGGGATATCTCCGCATCCGTGCTGTCATTTGCAGGTCCGTTTTCATGGCAACAGGGCTCTTTTCTGCACATTAAACGGTTCAGTTGTGCAAAGTTCAGACATTACATAAACACAGAGGTAACAACAAAAAAAAATCAATGAGCTCATAGGCATGGAAAGAGGAGATAGCATTGATCGGGGCCGCCATCGATATTTGGGATCGCTGGCTCCTGCCCCGCTCGCAGCCCTCCTGTGCTGGGGACACAAAGGGATGGTGAAGGACACGGCAGGGGAAATGGCACCTTCACCACCCTGCCAGCTCCTGCCCATAATTAATATTACCAGAGCCCAGCAAGGCACACAGGGATGTCCATGCACCCAGCTGAGGGTTTACTGGTGCTAACGGAGGTGTCGTCACTCAAGTGGGTGCTTCCCATGGCTGCTTTTTCAATAACGACCCCACTCCTCATTTCCCATCAAATCCTGGGAGGTTTTTCCCCAGCTCCCAGCCATTTCCAGATGCAGCTCCCTAAGGCACTGCAGGCAAGGACAGGGCACATGGGGGGCACGAACATGTGGAGCACATTAATGGTGGTGCCGGCACTGTGCCGTGGTGGCTCCGGCAGCACCAGGGGCAGGGAGGTGCTGGCAGCCATGGTGGGGTGCGGGGTGTTGGGGCGAGTGACTTTGATGCTGATGGGAGATGTCAAGCTTTTTGCTCCCCAGTCAAAGGGGAGAGAGAGATTCTGGCACTAAAATGCTCGTTAGAGGAGAGACACCAACATCTGTTGGGAAAGCAAATGGAGAGCGGAGTGAGACGGCCGGGGCAGCCAGGCGTGAAGAGGAGGAGAGGGAGGAGAAGGAAGGCAGGCAGGAGTGGGGATGTCTCCAAGCTGCTGCTGTATCACAGAGGATCTGCTGCTCCTCACCCGGTGCCAGCACATGGGATCGCTCCTGGATCCCAGATCTCACTGGAGTAAGAGCCAAGTTTGTCCATAGGGAAAAACTGGTCCTTGTTGGGGTCCCTGGGGCCAGAAGGGCCCTGATGCTGGGCCAGACTGGGAGAGCCAGAGCAGGAGGGCACAGAGGGAGTGGAGGGCACAGAGGGCAGACGGCTGATCCAGGCTCAGAAAGCTCTGGTTCAGGCAAGGAGCTGTGTCCCAGCAGCATCCTTCCCACTGTCCCTGCTGTCCCCACTGTCACCCTGGGTGCCACTGTTGTGGGGGGTGGTGGAGGTGGAGCTGGGCGGCATTCAGGGGCAGCTGCCTTGGGTGCTGCAGGGTCAGCAAGGCAGAAGCTCCCATGCTCTGCGCTTGCTTCCCCCCAGTTTATTTATAGATTCAGCAAGTTATTCAGCTGAAACAAATCTCGATTCCAGCCAGGTCCTGGGGCCAGCAGCGCCTGGATTCTCTCCCAGTGCATCAGGCAGCGTTTTCTGGGGGCACTGGCAGCCCCACACCACCACCCCGGTGTCTGCCAGCTGCAGGGGAAGGGGGTGGCCTGGGCAGGGTGACAGTCCCTGGGGCACAAGCAGTGACACAAAAGCCACCCTGAGAGCAAGCCATGAAACCATCCCTGGCAGGGTGATCACTGTGCAGTGTGAGGGGTGGGCTGGCTGGGGGTGAGGGGCTGGGGTACATCCTGTCCCCCACCTCCAGCCCCCAGACCCCTTGACAGCTACGCCGGGAGCGAGTACTCGCCGTCAGCCTGAGTCTATTTTTATTCCCTGCTTAAAAATATCCCCGTCCGGGTCACTGGCACATGATGGATCATTGCTCCTGTGACTTCCCTCAGGGTCTTCCCAGCTCTGAGACGAGGAGCAGAGTCTGGCTCCCTTCGAGAGCCCCTCACACACTTCTCACCCTGTAAAAGCACTGAGGGGACATCACAGCCCCCCTGCTGTGGGGGGTGCAGAAATATCCACATGCTCCTGGGGCTGAGGAATGACAGAGCATCAGCCCCAACCCTGAGCTGGGCCCCGGCATGGCCCTGTGCCAGCTCTGCATCCCAGCAGCGGCTGGGAACATCCTGGGGTCACCGTGTCCTCGCCCTCTGCTGTCACCCTGCTCGGTCCCCTGCCAGTGGCAGAGCAGATCCAGTACTTTTGTATTTCGCTCCTATTTGTATTTTGTGAAAAATTCAACCTTGCTCAAAAGCTTGGGTGAAAAGTCCTTGTGAGCAGGGCCAGGATCATGAGGAGGATTCAAGCCTGCGGAGCATTTTCAAGCCCTATTAGTCACGAGGCTCCGATGCCACCCGAGATACGGCACTGACTGACAGGTGATTTGGTTTTATCTCACCTGGGGATGTTTCATATCCAGCACAGGGCCATTCCACAGCCTTTTTGTGTGTGAGTGCTCAGCAGCATCGCTGGCCAGAGGCAAAGCTGAGGGGCTCCTGGGGGGTCTCCAGGCTCCAGCTGTGAGAGGACCCTCAGTGGGCAGCACCCTGGCCATCACAGAGCAAAGGCATCGTTCCCAGGGAGGGGTTGGCAATCACAGCCACCTCCAAGTGGGTACTGTCCCCTCTCCTGTGGGCATCACCTCCTCCCTGGTGGTCCCCAGTGCACTGTGGAGCCTGGGGTGCCTTCTCCTTTGGCATCAGAGCCCATTGCAGGGATTCACTGGCTTCTTGGCCAAAGCCTTTGGCTTTGTGAGTGACCAGTTCCTGGAAGAGGAGATGATAAGGGCCAGGAGTGACAGTACTGTTGGTCTTGTTCCTGTTCCATCCTGTGTGTGGTATTATGTATGCCCCTTCCACACCAATGTTTTATTTCCCTTCTGTTGCTTTCTAGTCAGTTTTCTTCTCCCCCAAATGACTCGATTAAGGTGCTTAATTGCATTTATGAAGCAGTGCTGGCACGTGCTGTCAGCGTGGATTACAGGGTGGTCCCTGCCGAGGCGAGCAGCCCTGGGAGCGCGTCTGTGGGCTGAAAGCTGAGCTCCAGGAACAAAATCAGAGATTCCCAGGAGATCTTCACCTTTAACTTCTTTGCTTCTTTCCCCTCCAAATCTGCTGACATTTGGAAAAGGAGAATCATTGCTATTTGCTTGTTTCAGCAGGTTCCCCCTCTCCCCTGTGCTGCTCCCAGCTCTGCCAGGCTGTCGGTGGCCCCAGTGTGGTGGAGGGCACCAGCTGGGGAGAGGAGGAAGGTGAATGATCCCTGAACCTGCCACAATGCATGGCAATTAGGGGCCCTGAAAGAAACGGGGCTGCACACCACACAGAGTTCAATTTGGGCATTTGTCCTCCGATCTTTCCGGCGTTCCACTTTTATTAGGGTTCCTTTGTAAACAGCACCTGGTGTTTGGCTTTTAGTTAACCAGAATTCCCAGGATTAACCTAAACCAGTGCCTTGATTCCACACATTTTCACCTCACATCATGTGGTGGCTGCGTTCAGCCACGAGAGAAAAACACGCTATCGTGCAGACCGTTCAAAGAGGTTTTCCCTTTGAGAACACAGCACTCCCTTTATCAAAAAAAACTAGTCAAGGCCAAAACACTCCTTTTTGATCCCAATTAACTGAATGCAGGTGCTGCCAGCTTAACTGGTTCCCACACAACGGGACAGACCAGTGCCCATGGCACCAAGCAATGCCCAGTGGCCCCAAAGTGATGCCACACGGTGCTCCTATGCCCCCCATCAGGGCTGCCAGGAGAGCTGGCACAACCCCTCAGCCTTTCTGCCAGGGAAGCACCTGATTCAGTCCTCCTGACAGTCAAGAATTTGAAATGATTTATTAAAAATGTATAAGGCCGGGTTGTCGGTGTCGCTGCTCTGATAAGAGCGTCTCTCCCGCGCTGCTCCCACCACAGCCACACTCTGCTCACGGTTGTGTTCCCCTCTCTAAATGGCTCCCGCCACCCCAGGGGGAAGGATCCCTCCACTCTGCGTATTAAATTTTGGCAGATTGCTGCAGGCAAACACATCCAGGTTCCATAAGGCATTACAGCTCATCTGTGACCTCTGGGAGGGCAGCATTGTGCCGGCAAAGAACAGGGCAGGAACTCTCTGCCTACACCTCTGCCTGTCCCAGTCCAGTCTGGCTATGGCACCAGGGTGGCACCAGGCTCAGCTCCTCCTGCCCCATCTGCTCCCCTTGGCCCCCAGAAGCTGAGGTTCCCTTCCTGATGACCCACAGCACCCACAGAAGATTAATGGAGACATAGGAAGTACGAGTGGCTCTGTTCCCATGTGACGTATTCCAGCCTCTGTAAATCTGGTTACAGAGGTTCTGATCCAGAGCTGAGGACAGAGGGAGGCAGAGACACCAGGTGTCCTGAAGTGGCAGAGGTCAGCGGGGCAGGTGTGGCACTGGGACTGATCCATGGCTCCACCATCTCCCTGGATTTTCCCAGTAATAGAGGATTTATTAGGGCGAAGTTGGATCCAAAATGAAAGGAGTAGGAAACCACCTCTGATACCTGGGAGCCCTTAGGGGAGGGATGGGGAGCTGTGGCCATTCTGGGGGTGTCCTCAGCCCCACATCCCCCTCCCCAGCCCCCTGGTCCCTGCCCACAGGGATCTGCTTGCCCAAAGATACTCCACTTTGGGCCATCAGAGTTTTATCTCCCCTTTGGCTCTGGCTCTCTGAGTGCCAGGGACAATGTGACAGAGATGCTGGAGATACTATGGCACCAAAACACTTGTCACACCCCCTTGGGACACTATCTGGCCCTGCTCAGGATCTCAGCAGGATGACACAGGCATGAGGCTGCGAGAGCCCCAGGGGGCAGAATGATAATGACGAAAATCAATATTTTTGCAGGAGAGAAATAAAAAGCCTCATCACGGCCATTGGCTGGAACATTGAAGGGGAAAGAGGAATGGGACCTCCTGGCCAGCAGTGCTGTGACTCTACCATCCATCCATGCCATCCCTGTCCCTGTTACCTGGCACCAGAACCTCCCGTGTCCTCAGCAGGGTGTGCCCAAGCCAGTTGCCTCCATGGCAGATAATTGATTTCAAACACGATTTGCTCCTGTTTTATTTCAAAAGCCTTTTTCTCTGCAGCACCCTGGTTTTCCCTGGCAGCCCCAACAACAGCATTGGGCATCCCCAGCCTCTCTTGGGTTGTGGTTGCCCCATGGGACCATCCTCACTCCAGGGCTGGGGAGGAGGCTCAGTGACCCAGCCAGCACATCCGTCACCACCAGCACTGCTCCGCCTTTGTGTGACACCAGGACCGTGCAAATCAGGCTCTGTGTGCCCCCGAGCCAGGCTCTGCGTGGAGCCAGCCCTGAAATCCCTCCTGGAGAACAGCACTCATGGGCAAGAGCCTTGTTCTTCCAGGATAACTTGATGCGAGCTTGTCAGAGCTGAGAGCCTGGCAGGGCTCCCAGTCTGTCGGATTGGCAGGACCCCCCCATCTCCAGTGGCATCCTGGTACCAGCATCACACTCCAGGAATCCTGCTCCCCAGATCCTGCTCCCAGCCTCCCACCCCCAGCATCCCACTTCTGGCATCCTGCTCCCAGCACCCTGCTCCCAGCATCCTGTTCCCAGGACCCTGTTCCCAGCACCCCACTCTCAGCATCCTGCTCGTCACAGCCCAGCCATGCCGCCCCCTCTCCCACTTTTCAAGGCCAATTATGGCTCGGAAATTAGCACGGTGCCCAGGTGTATGATCCCAATTAAGCTTTGCTTAAAGCCAATTAAACACCATTAAAAATTTTCCATTCTGGAGCAGGTTTCCACAGGACAGTTGCCTTCCCACCGGGCAGCTCAAAGCTGGCAATGCTGCCAGAGCCCATGGCTGCCCTGGCTTGGGGGAAACACTTCTGACTCCAACTCATCATCCCGGGGTGGCTTCCCGGCCCTGAGCCTCTGCGGATGGTGCTGATCACCGGGGCGGTCCCTGTTTTGGGCTGTCCCTGTCCCATCCCTGGGGGCACTGGGTGCAGGGAGGGTGCTGGGGGCACCCACAGTGGGCTGATGGCCAGGAAAGGGTGCTGGAGGGCTCGGCTCCCTTTGCATCCCATGCCTGTGTTGGATCCCACGTGAAGAAGGGAGAAGGTGGCAGTGCCGGACGGTGCTGGCCATCGCTGGGATCTGGGGGGCCGGGGGGCCGTGTGGGCTCTCGCATGGCTGAGCTTTCCATGCCCTCCCGCCGCGGGGCTTTGATCCAAAGAGCAAAGGCAGCGCCTTTATGCGCCGGGAGGCTTTGAAGTCTCCCAAAACAGGGCACAGGGGGTGTCTGCCCCTTCCCTGCCGGCCCAGCATCCACAGCTCCCCCCCCTCCCCGTCCCACTTTCACTCCCTTTTTATTTCCTTCTTCCCGGTTAGGAGCCATCTCCGGCAATAAAACCTGCAAACTTTCCCCAGCCGGAGCTGGGGGCTGTGCGGGGGGGTCACACCACACAGGACCCTCCGGGGGTCCCGACATGCTCCCTCCACCCTCTATGGCCCCACTAACGTGCTCCCCTCAGGACAGGATGCCCAATTTGTGGTCGGTGCCTTTCCCGGGGACGTTGCTCCCATCCCGGGTGGCAGCAGGCAGGTCCTGCCCAGCGGGTGACACTAATTATCTCTGTCCTTAATTCTCATCCCGTTTTTAATTTTCCCTTTCAAAAGCAGGAGCAAAGAGAGGCTCTTTTCCAACCCCCCCCTTTCCTTTTCGGGGGCTCCGTTCAGCCCCGGGAGGGTGAGTGAAGCCCGGTGGGTACGTGTGAGCCTGTGTTTTTTGTCAGAAAAATGCGCATTGATCATTTCTGGGAATCAGGCTGTGTTTTTTACTCTGAAGCATCCATTATACACAGCTGCTTAATTGACGAGCGCTGCCGAGTCACCTCGGATGCCGGAGTAAAACAGCCTAAAAGCTCCATCGCAGAGGAAGTCCGTGCTTTATAAATTGATTCAGTGGGAGAGAGAGGGAGCGAGTGAAAAAAAAACATTAATTACAGATGCTTCTGTGGGCACTGTTTTATGGCAGCGAGACCAGGATGTGGGCAATTCTCCTAAATGTGCTGATTAGACAGCACTTCATGTCTGGGAGCACATTAAATGGGCTCTGTAAAGCTATTAAAGATGCAGCGCCATAAAGAATTGACGAGAGCGAGCGGCAGCGGCACAGCCCCGGGCTCCTGCCAGCTCCTGCCCCGGGCTCCTGCACAGCTCCTGCCCCGGGCTCCTGCCCAGCTCCTACTCCGAGCTCCTGCACAGCTCCTGCCCCGGGCTCTTGCCAGCTCCTGCCCCGAGCTCCTGCCCAGTTCCTGCCCCGGGCTCCTGCCAGCTCCTGCCCCAAGCTCCTGCCCAGTTCCTGCCCGAGCTCCTGCCCAGCTCCTGCCCCAGGCTCCTGCCAGCTCCTGCCCAAGCTCCTGCCCAGCTCCTGCCCAAGCTCCTGCCCAGCTCCAGCCCCGGGCTCCTGCCAGCTCCTGCCCATCCCTTGCCCAGCTCCTGCCCAACTCCTGCCCATCTCAGCAGCAACAAGTCACTCTCCCAGTATGAACCAGTGACACCGGAACATTATGATGGTCCTGGCTCCCAGGAGCCCTTGGAGCATCCCTGGAGCATCCCTGAAACATCACTGGAGCAAGATTCCTTCACACCTTTCCCGGTGCTCCCAGAGTTGGAAACTCATGCTGTCCAGAGGACAGACACCCTGAGTCCAAGTGGGGTGAAGCTAGGGGACTTTGGATGCTGTTCTGGCTTCGCCCACAGTCTCTACCCACCCACACAGGCAGGAGCTGGTGAGGAAGGAGCCATCCATCCCCGTGGCTCCGGGATCTGCGCTCGGCAGGTCGGCGTGACCCTGGCGCAGTGGGTGCAGGGCCGGGCGGGCGTGCAATGTTAACACAGCACAAATCAATTTGTCAGGACACAGCTCACCAATTAGCACTCACTGGGATTATTACTCATTTGCGCACTGCAGGTTTCAGGGAATTAATCAGGGAATCACAGGGAGTCGGGACAGCCAGGGCAGGAAGGGTGATGCCGGCACCCAGCACTGCCAATGGCGTCTGGAGCTGTGTTGGAGGCATCTGGTGTTCTCCCTGGACCCATGGGGAATTTGGCCCTTGGGGGGTACCCCAATATAACACTCATTGCGTCACCTGGAACCCCACATCCCCATCCATACCCCAGCGGTGCCAGATCCTGCTGCCTCAAGATGCCAGGAGAGCAGTGGGACACGGAGCACAATGAAGTGACCCCAAGGCAAAGTGACACTTGCCATGTCATCCCAGGGAGGTGACACTGAATGGTGACCCCCCCACACACCTCGTGTGTGGGGAGCGAGCATGGCCCTGGCCCTGGTGTAGCCCTGGAAGCACTGAGGGAAGCAGATGCCAGTGCCGGGGGCTTTCAGCATCAGATGTGCTCACTTGGGTGGGAGTGTGAGCATGAACTGAGTGACACACGTGTGAACAAACAGGACAGGAATTCCCAGCCAAGGCTATTAAATAAAACAGCCCTGATCTGTGCTGCTCACTGACGTGGGGACGGGAGCAGCCCTGCGAGACCCTCGGGCCCCCACTCTGCAGCACAGGGACTCCATCTCTGGTGGGACAGGCACCCTGCCCCTGCCCTGCTCAGGGGGGCTGGAGCCAAGTGTCCCAGGAGACCCCCAGCCCTTGCCCCAGCTCTGGCCCCATCTGAGGGTCTCTGGGCTGCCTGGCTGTGGATGCTGGTCTGAGGTGGGTAGTGGGAGGTGGGATGTGTGTGTGCAGTGCCAGCAGCGCCCCATCCCGCCATCCCTCTGACAGATAATCGATCCCTCCAAGCCGGGGAGAGACACACTGTCCAAACGCATCAGGCTTTAAATGCCAACTTCCCTAATGCAATTTTACAATCTCCTATAATTGAGTCGCAGAGAAACTTCCCTTTCCCAGCCTCCCCTCCTGTCGCAGGGTGTGTGGATCATGGGTGCATCCCCCCAGAGACGTGCTCTCCATGCTGGGCAAAACCCCTCTGGGAGGAGCCGTGGCCTCAGGGTGCCCTGGGGTACCATCAGCCGCCCTCTGCCCACACACAGCCCCCTGGAGTGATGCACATTTTGCCCAAAACCTGGCCATGCCCATGCACAGCCCCGCCAAATCCACAGCCACCAGGAGCCCCAGTGCAGCTCAAGGTTAGTGCTGGTAATTAAGGGCTGGGATTTGCATTCAGCAAATGACTCCAGCTAATTGCAGGTTTAAAAGGAAAATGATCAGAGAGATGATTGTTTGCAAAATTGGGGCAGGCGGAGAAGCGAATGCTTTGCTCTGCTCTGCTCTGGAGGTCACCAGGCTGGCCAAGACAACACCCTGCGCATCTGGGGACAGCACATCTGGGACAGCACATCTGGGACAGCACATCTGGGTGGCCATGGCAGGAGCTGGTGATGGCACAATGGCCACAGAGGTTGGACTATCAGGTCAGTAAGCCCTGAGGGGCACAAGGTGACCCCCAGCTCTAGGGGTGCTCCCTGGGGAGCCCCCAAGCCCCAGGACAGGTTCCCCAGTCCCCTCACACGTGGGCAGAGTGTGGCACCCCGGCTGCTGGGCCACGGCCAACTTTCCCCCCCCTCGAAAAAATAGTCACAAATGCCAAGGTGCTGAATTGATTCATTTAATTTTCCCTTCTCATTTGATCAAGAGCAGGGTGACATTTGGCAAAAGTTGCTGATGAGGGATTGAATGATTAATTGTCATGACAACCATTCCTGGTTAATGACAGGGATGAGATTGTGCCGGCATAAAAGCCGGAGAGTGGCCTTGAGTGCGACGGTGCTAAATTACCAGGCATGTCACTGTTTGTGCTTTTGGTAAAACGTGGCCATGCGTTTCTAATGAGAGGTTAACTGTGTCCCCAAAGTAATTACAACTGATTGAAGAGGTAGTTAGTAATTAGAGGATTAACTGTAATGAGTCTCACCTGCAGCCGTTGCCATAGTTACAGTATTTTAGATGATAGGAGTTAAAGTAGGACGTGGTGCCAGGAGGGGTCGTTCTGTCCCCTGAGGGGGTTTGGGTGGGTGAGGTGTCCCCTGCACCCACCACCCCATGGCACAGGGTGTCCCATGGCCAGATCCTTTGGATTGGGCTGGGCATGGAACTGCAAGGGAACCCCATTCCAAAGCCCTGGGATGCCCAGAACGGAGCATCACCCATGCCATGACATTCCTGGGCACCGAGCAGCAGGTGGGAGCCTCAGGGATGGCTCTGACAGCAGGGGATTTCCAAGGGCAGCAAAATCATCAAGAAAGCTTAATTCTCTAGATGCTGACAGCCAGGGCTGTCTCTCTCTGGGAGCTGGGAATGGAGACCCCAAGCAGGGCCAGAGACATACCCACAGCATTGTTGGCACTGGCGTCCTCCAGGGTCCCACAGTCCTGGACACACCAAGCTGCCACCTGAACTGCCCAGACTGAGGCTTTTCCAACTCTCCTGATTCCCTGCTTTCATGGATGACAATTTACAGGCCCATGTAAAACCTCCAAGTACAGTATCTTTAATTATTCCATCCATAAATGATAAGAGCCATTCATTTCAGGGCTCTCATTACGAATTTATACCCCTGTTTAATGTGCTCACTAACAGCAGACATCCCACAGCTCGTGGAGAAATATTGAACAATCCTTTCTGGAAGAGCTGAGCAGATACCACTGGAGCTATTTTGGACTTGGGAAGAGAGATGGGCAAAGCAGGGGGTATTGGTTTATTAAATGAAGAGTAAAACCCTTGCCCTGGGGAGGTCTAGGGGGGCAGAGGAGCTCTGGGGGCAGACGGCTCCTGGGCCTCAAAGCTTTTCATCCAGGTGCTTCCCAGGTGGAATTCTGCCACTGGTTTTTTTTTTTCTGGATGTGCTGATGGTTGAGAATGAACTTCATTTTGATATGAATATAAAAATAGAGTTCGCATATATATATATAACTATAGGAAGGCTTTTGCAAAGGTTTAACTTGAAATAAAAAAAGGAAACCCCAAATATTCCCATTTCTGAGCAAACATTCTGAGTTGCTCTGACCTCAAACAATTTTTTTCTAGATTATTTTCCAATGCAAAACTCACGTGCTCCTGGTGTCAAATCAACCCCCTCCCACACCGTTTGCCTTTGGGCACTGAACTGTTGTGTCCTTTCCCAAGGACAGGGGGGCCCAAGTGCATCTGCCCAGTTTTCAATTTCCCAGTATTCCAAGCCATTTCCTTCCCAGCCCTGGGTTTATCTGACCCCCCCAGGGCACAATTTTGGGTAGGGACACCCTGCCCCTCGAACACCTGATGCCCACCATGCCATGAGCCCTTGGGTGGCTGTGCCCCCCTGGGGCAGGGCGGGGCTTGCCCCTGAAATTTGGGCACGGACACATCTTTATGGAGGCTTTCAAAGCCTTTTGAAAGCTGCTGGTGAGTCTGAAGAGAAAACACACAGTTTCCACTGTAAATTGGAAAAAAACTAAGCGTAACATAATTAATGGTAATATTGGCACTCAGGTCTGTTTTTTTTAACAAATCTTAAATTTAGGGGCAGATATTACCTGCCAGGGCTCCTTTAAAGAGGAATTAATAGGAGCTGTTGTAATTGCTGACGAGGAGTAGCCTCTGTGAGAGATAAGCTTATAATGAGCTGTCACTGCCGGGTGGCTTTGGAGTATGAACACATAAGTTAATAAACACGGATAATTGGGTGTCCCCTCCCTCGGGAAGCCTTGGTGCCACCGGTCCCTGTGGTGATTCTCGTACTCACTGGATGTGCTGCTCATTGGATGTAACACTCGCTGGATGGGATACTCACCACGTGGGATGCTCATTGGTTGGGATGCACACTGGATGGGCTGCTCTCCAGACAGGACAGTCACTGGATATGGCATTTCCTGAGTGTAACACATGGCAGATGGGATGCTCTCCAGACAGGATGCCCAATGGATACCATGATCCCTGGATGGGCTGTTCCCTGGATATGATGGTGGGATGGTGTGTGCCTGGCTCCCCTCCCTGGCTCAGCTCCCACCTCTGCCCTGGGCTGCTCTGCCTGAGTATCCAGCATGGCTGGAGGATCCCAGTTACATCAGCTCCAGTTCCCACTGAAATTAAAAATATAATTCATGGAAGCCCTTCTGCTCATGTTGGGCTTGGAAAACATCGGGCTCCCTCCCCCTCCTTTTTAATAATATCCAAACTGTGGAGCTAAACTACTTGACAGAGGCCTTTAAATATGTGCAAATATATATTTGCACTCGGGTTTTTTTCCCGGAGGCTCTTCCATTAGGTAATATTTGTTGCCAACATTAATTTCATTAGATTTTCATGGCATTTTAATAGGGGCCCTGGTGTTCCTTTGCATATATTAGCATGCAGGAGGAAGCGAGGATCACCAAATTAGAGTAAAAATCTGGCTGGCAGGCAGGGAAGGGAAATTCTTGGGAGTGGGACAGAAGGGGAGTCACGGTCCGTGGCTGTGACATTCCAGGTCTGGCATCCCGGGCGGGCACCGCGCCTTCCCGGCGGCTCCGGAACCTGCCAGCACTTAATGAAGATATTTCCACCTTGATTGTCAGCGGAGCCTGATTAGAGCCCGAACCCGCGTGGAAGAGCTCGCAAATTAAATACGTGTTGATTATGCAAACTCGATCCCGTGTTTACTCCTCATAAATAAGGGATGAGCCGGGCCCCCCCCCCCCCCGCGCTCCGAGGGCGATATTTATTGTATGCAAATCGGCCACGGGGCTGGGAGGAGAAGGAATCAGCTGTTTATCAGGCGGTGTTTGCCATCAGCCTGGGAATAATCACCCGGGAAGAGCTGGCCCTGGATGGAGGTTGGACAGACACCACCTCCCGTTACGGCTCCCTCCCGGGACGGGTGCAGGGTCCAAAATGCCTGTGGGCACCACGCTCAGGGTCTGCAGGGGCTTTAGGGGTATTTTAAGGTGCACAGGGGTATTTTAGTGTCTATAAGGGTATTTTAGGGTGCACAGGGGTATTTTAGTGTCTGTAGAGGTGTTCTAGAGCACACAAGGTTATTTTGGTGTCTGTAAAAGTATTTTAGGGGGTATAGGGATATTTTGAGATGTATGGAGGTATTTTATTCTGCATGGGGCTATTTTAGTGTGTATAATGTATTTTGGGGTGTATAGGGGTATTTCAGTACAAATAGGGCCATTTCAGTGTGTGTAGGGATATTTTGGGTTGCACGGGGGTATTTTAGGGTGTATAGGAATGTTTTGGTGTTCACAGATGTATTTTACTGTGCTTAGGAGCATTTAAGTGTCTCTGGGTGTATTTTAGGGTGCACAGGGATATTTTGAGGTCCATAGGGTATTTTAGGGTGTATGGGTGTATTTTAGAGCGCACAGGGATATTTTACTCTGCGTGGGGGTATTTTGGTGTGACAGGTGTATTTTGGTGTGTATAAGTGTATTTTGGGTCACAAAGGGTTATTTTAGAGTGAAGAGGGGTCTTCTAGTGTGTATAGGGCCATTTTAGTATGTACAGGTGGATTTTACTCTGCATAGGGGTATTTAATTCTGTATGGGGTATTTTAATCCTTATAGACATATTTTACTGTGCATAGAGATATTTTAGTGTGCACAGGGGTATGTTAGTGTGTTATAGGTTTATCTCAGAGTGCATAGGGGTATTTTTCTCTGCACAGGGGCATTTCATCACCCACAGGTGCACCTTACACAGCTGTACTTCAGCTGATGCCGTGGGATTCCCAGGAGCCAGGGGGGAAGGCCGGGAACTGGGCTCTGGTATGTCCAGCACCTCCAGAGTCCCCATGGACTCCCAGCAGAATGAAAAATGGCATTTAAAGCTTTTAGAAAAGCCAGCCCTGGCAGCCTGTGTGGTCCTGCCTGGCGGTGCCCCTTCGGGGAGCTCTGGGAAGGAATCTGTGATGATGATAAATGCAGGCAGGGTGATTTTTTTTTTTTTTCCTTTCCCCCCACATAATTTTATAGGAAATACATGTTGGAAATGAAATTGAAATGAAAATGAATAAATATTTCATAGAATACAATTACCGTGGCTCAGGACCAAGACAACTGCAGCAGCTCCTGCTGCACACAGCGCGTGAGCAATTCAGCGGCAAGGAATTGCTCTCTCGGTTTTTAATCTGCTTTTTTGTAACACAAATAATCCCCCAGCCCCCAGCAGGGAGGTGCCCCTGGAGAGAGCTGGGGTGAGGGCTGGATTTGGGCGTTGCCTATCACCCCAGGGGCACCCCGGGTGCAGATTGACTTTGCTACACAATTAAAACAAAAAACCAAGTTAAATTCGATTCTTTGCTGTAAAAGTGAGAAAAGGTGAAAAACCAGCAGGGAACAGCATGGAAGAGCTCAGCTTCTATAACAGGTGACTTAGTGTCCTCCCTCTCCCTCCACTTCCTGGCTCCATGGGATGGTGACAAACATCCCTGCTCTGTGCCTGGGCGCTGGGACATGGTGGTTTCCAGCCACCACCTGTCAATGGAGATGAAAAAGGGCTTTTTCAGGATTGCAGTGGGAAGCAGAGGATTTATGGGAAGCACTTTGGCGGTGAGAGTTGGTTTTGTTTGTTTGCTTTGGCAACCAGGACAGTGTGGGACCCTGGGCTGTGACAGAGCTGGGTCTGGGCCGGGAACATCCCGAGGGTCCCTGTTGGGAGATCCAAATAGCCCTGGCTCCAGGGGGACACAGGCCAGTGTCACCTATGGGTGCCCAAAGCAGGGCTGGCTGACACACTTAAATCCCCAAAGAGCATCCTCCTCCCTCTCCCCCGAGACCCACAAGGGACACTCCGTGCTGTCTCCCGGAGCAGACGCCTCGCTCGCACGGTCTCCCCATCCTCCCCATCGCCAGCCTTCAAATCCAAGGAGAATCACATACCCCCCCCTCCACTCCCCACGGGCCCCCAGAGCCAGCCCCCCCCGTGTCCTCCCCCCCCCCGTGGGGGTTTGATGCCGACGGCGGCAGCGCGTCGCCGGTGGCGGGAGGCGGGCGGGAGCGCGGGGCCGCGGCGGCGCTTTGAACAGGAATTACAGGGAAAACTCAACAAAATGGCACAGCCGCGGCAGCGTCGTGTTCTCCCAAAGCAGGAATAAAACAGACGCGCAGACGGTACTTTGCAAACAATTTAATTTGCCTGATGCTTTGATATAGATGAGGACGCGGCGAGGCGGGCGCGCGCGGAGATGAAACGCGCTGTCGGATGCGGGGGGGGCTGCGCGGTGTGAGATGTGCCAGAGCACGGCGTGAGATGTGCCAGAGCACGGTGAGAGCTGTGCCGGTGTGAGGGGTGCTGGTGTGTGATATGATGGTGCCCGGCGTGAGATGTGCCGGTGGCGGCACAAGGTGGTTCTGCCCATCTCTGACCTGACCCTTGGAGCCAATGCCGGGGGGACCTCAAGCTCTTGCAGGACCGAGGCTGCACTGTGAGCACCATATGCTGGGGACCCTGCTCTGGTGCCTCTCAGGGACACCCTCAGTGCCACCCAGCCCTGCTCAACAGCCACTCTGGGCTGGGGCTGTGGGAAACCTCCATCCCCTGTGTGACACCTGTGCTGATGCCGGGGTGACTCCAAGCTCTTGTAGGACCAGGGCTGCACCATAAGCGTCAAGTGCTGGTGCCAGGACCCCCCTCTGGTACCACTTGGGGACACTCTTGGTGTCGCTCAGCCCTGCCTGTTGCGCACACTGGGCTGGGGACTGTGGGAAACTTCCACACTGGGGCCGAAGCCGCAGCGACCCCAAGCACTTCCAGGACCAGGGCTGCACTATGAGCACCACGTGTCGGTGCTGGGACACCACTCCAGTGCCTTTCAGGGACACCCTCAGTGCCACCCATCCCTGCCCAACGCTAGGCTGGGGCTGTGGGAAACCTCCACCCCCAGCAGCTAAAGAGACAGGGCTGGGAGAGCGTGAGGAGCGCGGCTGTCAGATGTGGGGCACGCTGAAATATTAATGGAACTAACATTTCAATTACCTTTTATCTGTACAGGCTCAGGCTGCGGCGAGGGGGTTGGGGCGGCCCCCCCCGCGCGCTGTCACCCAGACATTCATGCTGTGCTGGTTCTTTTTATTGGTTTTCATCACTTTTGACATTGCCAACAATGAACCTTGAAGTAAATTTTCAGTAGTGACTGTGTCAGTGGAAAACCGTCTCCCTGTCATTTTTCTAAATTAGGCAATGATTCGAGTCCTTGGGGCTGGGGAGGGAGGAGTGATGGAGCTGAGGAGGAGGAAGGGATGACTGTGGGGAGCCTCCTCCTGACCCCCCCCTCAAGCCCAAATCCCAAGACCCCATTCCTGGTGGGACAAGAGGGCTGTTGCATCCCACAGACACCCCTTGCCTCCCTCCTGATGCTGCAAAATCTGCCTTGAGCTGTTCCCAGATGTGCGCCAGCACCAGATGTGCCCCGAGCAGTGCCCAGATGTGCCCCAGCACCAGATGTACCCCGAGCAGTGCCCAGATGCTCTCCAGTGCCAGCTGTGCCCCAGTGGCAGGGCCTGCAGCAGAGCCATGGTCCAACCACCTACCCTGGCACCTGTAACCCCCTCCCCACCGTGCCAGCAGACTCCAGCCATCAGAGACCCACACAAGCTGGCCCTGCCACCCCCATGCAATGCCCCTTGGGCTGCACAGCTGCTCCTTGAGCCAGGGCTGGCTCCTGGCTCTCAGAATTTCCTTGGGTATTTGCTGGTCCTGGGACCTCTCTATCCCCACCAATCCCCATCCCACACATCTCAGCGACACCAGAATCATCCTTCCACCGTGGAGGAGCTACTCCAGCTGCCAGGCACGGTGCTGGCACGTGGGCACACCTCTGCTGCACTAGGGCCCCTCCTCGCCCCGGGGGGAGCCTGAGCAGAACTTTAATTTTAATGTTCATTGAGCATGTAAAGGGAAAAAAAAAATCAATTTAATAACCTCTCTTCACAAACAGTGCCTGGAGGCTGCTCGGCACACGCGGCTCCGAGAACTTCACAAAGTCTTTTGTGCTGTTATTTATTGCGGGGATTAAACAGAGCCGTGAGTGGGAGCAACTCCACCATCCCCTGCGTGGAGCTGGGAGTGCTCCAGCCCCACACCGCGGGAATGAGGCCCTGGATCCAAGAGGGCATGGAGAGGTGCAAGGGCAAATACATATCCCCAGGAAAAACTCCTCCCTTGGATTTTTCCAAAGGGATGCTGCTCCTCCGCCACCCGCTCCCTGAGAGCATCTTCGGGGGGCCCTGGGAATGTGACAGGAATGAAGGCTGGACACCCAGCGAAGAATTTATTGTTGAACTCGACCTTATTTGTAGGAGAAATCATTCAGCAAACTCATCTCAGTGCTGGAGCCACAGTGCTGGGGTGGGAGAAGCAGTTTGCTTCCCAACATCCATCCTGGGAGCCGCAGTGGAGTGATGGGTGCCAGCCCCCTCCCTGCAGAGCCAGCCCCACCTGCACTGTAACAACTGTTTGCCATCAGCTTTTGATTGCAACCTTCTTATCTCCAAGTTTCGGCATCGTTACAAATCCCAATGTTATTCAAATTGCATCAATTATTCAATTCCTGCTGCTGAGAGGGTGATGGGAAGGCAGCATGTCAGTGAGCAGCACCCACCCGGCCTCCTCGGAGAGATTGCTGATCCCAGCACCCACATGGCCCCTTTGGAGGTATTTCTTATCCCCGGGGAATCCATTTGATCCTGTTAACCTGTGCCTTTGGCTCCTGTGGAACCAGCAAATTGCTCCAGAATCTCTTACAAGTTTGTTTCCAGAGGCGATTTGTGGCAGGAATTTGAATAAACTTTCTATTGACTTTGATGGCCATTTATGCAGCGATTTTTCCAGCCCGGCACCACCTGACCCGGGGTCAGGTCTGAGGACACCAGGAATGTCCCTACAGGGGGTGTGGGCACTGCCAGCTCTTCACAATAGGTGATGAGTGCTGGTAGATGAGATCCCAATGTGGGGGGGAGACAAATCCCATTTCTGGGGGGGCTAAACAAGGGGACCCAGCCCTCCTTGCTGCCGTGCCCACAGAGTCCCAGCAGTGGTTTCTCTGGGGGCTGGAATAGGGCTGAGCCCACAGCAGCCTTCCCTGGGGAGAGGAACAGTCCCAGTTCTCCCTGCAGCCTCTCTGCCTCCCCTCCTCCTCCATTCTCAGGGCTAAGATTCCTGATGGGATTGAGAAGGAATAGGTGGGAATACCCCAGGAGCTGCCAGCTCTGGTGCTCACCCACCGAGGCTGAAATGTCCCCTTGATGCTCCAGCCTGAGCCGTTCACCTGCTGCTGTTCCACACACCTCCCAGTTTATTTTATTCTCCTAGAGGAAACCAGGGACAGGTTTTGCCCGAGATCTGCAATATTGGTTCTTTCCCACTGGGAAACTGTATAAAATTCCAGAGAAGCAACACAGCCGGCGCTGGCAGCCACAGACCCAGAACTGCTCAGAAATTGCCTCAGTTAAACGAAATCGAAATAAACTCAGGGATGTGACTGACATGCAAAGGTGGGTGATGGCACGAGTCTTCATCAGCTCCCTCCCACCCTTCTTCATCCTCATCCCTCCACTCAAGATCCTGGAGATCCTGACCCCGCTCCTGCCATCCCTGAGTCACCACCTCCCCTCAAAGAGGGGCCCAGATTTCTTTGCTTTTGGTGACTTTTTCAAGGCTCGAGTATGATTAACACATCAAAAGGCTGTTTTGCTTTGCTTAACAATATTATCTGCTTAACTGCTCTGTTAATTGAATCACGGCAGCGTTTGTTTGTGCAGGGGGGTCACCCCAACATGTCTATTTTATTTGATGACTCTTGTGTCCTATTAGTGGTTTTTAACGCTGGTTCTGTCTCTCAGCAGGAATGGGCAGGGAAAGCAGGATGGACACGAGGCAATCCCCAGTGCTTTAGCTATGAAATCCTGGCTCCTGGGTTTGCTCAGGCACTGAGGCTGGCACACAGGTCAGGGATGGGTCCCTGGGGCAGGCAGAGCCATCCCTCCTGTGCTGTGGCCTCAGGTGCCTTCCATGTCCTGAGCATCCCAGTGCTCTGGGCATTCCTGAGGATCCCACTGCTCTGGGCATTCCTGAGCATCCCCCTGAGTGTTGCAGGTTCCTTCAGTCCAGGGAGATCAAGGGACTCATTTCAGCCCCTGTACCACATGCCAACATCCCTCTTGCCCTCACAGCTGGCAGATGCCACTCCAGGGCTGGGAGCAGGGCCAGGCACACAGGTCACCCCTGGGAATGTGCTGGTTGGGGTCTCTCAGTGGGACACGGATGGGCTGTGGGATCACAGGGATGGCTGGAGGGGGATGTGAGTGCCATATAACCCCCATTCATGTCCCAGTTTCCCAGTCTCTCTGCAGCCCCTCCACCTCAGTACGGAAACCAGGAAACTCAACCAGATTGGGAAAACAGCCCTGGGGGTCCTCCCAAAGCACCCACTGACATTTCCCCCACTGTGGGCACTGCAGCGGGGCCTCTGAGACCCCCCTCGAGCCCCCCCGGCTCGTTCTCCCCCTCCTTTCCCAAGGCTCCTACGCCTGAACTGAACGAAATCAGATTAAGGGCAGCAGACAAAGCCCCGTGCACGAATAAACCCGGCAGGAGAGGGTCGGGACTGCTGGGAAGCGGGAAGAACCCCAGGAATGAGGTGGCCACAGGGGGAGTGGGGGAGGCTCAGCCCCGTGTCCCCCACAGGGTTGTCCCTGCCGCACACCGGGCGGGATGGGGACACAAGGACACAGCACAGATGGAGACAGCATCTTCCCGAGTGGATAAGCCGTTCCAGAAGGGTTTCCAGGCACTCCTGCCAACGGGAGAAGATGAAGAGATGTTGCAAGAGTGATGGAGATGGGGACACTTGAGTGCAGCTGGGGACACTGCCTGGGGCAGTGAGCAGGATCACGTCCTCGGCCCGGCCCGGCCGCTGACGACCGGGGACTTTATCCTTCTCATTGCAACCGGTGACGTTTTATTTCTGCTCCGATTTTCCTCCGGCCCGAGGCATTCCAGCCGGGATGGGCTGGGGACAGGCTGGGCCTTGCTAAGAGTGGAGGAGACGGATCGCTGGAGAATCCAGACAGCAAATAATCTGGCTCTGAAAAGAGCTGCTGATGCCTCATTAGCAACTTTGAAAAGCATCCGGTGAAAAAGCCTCTGCCCTTGTGTTGGGGGTTTTCTGCTCATTCCTCCTCTTGTCCTTGATTAATAAGGACATTTGCATGTAAATTGGCTCCTGGATCCTTCCCAGCGGTGCCGGCTCGGGTCCGTCCCCACCTGAAGCTCTCCCAGTCTGCACCCCGTGCCCTGGGCGGTCTGGGTGCCCGCAGCATGGCATGGCATTGTCCAGGATGTCACATGGATCTGGGACACAACTCTCGCCTTTGCTCTGCAGTAATTGGCTTGAGTCACCAATATCTGCAGGGCTGGGAGACAGGACAAGGACACGGAGGAGGGACACGGGACAGGGAGCAGGGACAGGGAGGTGGGACACAGGGCACCCTGGAGAAACCGCCAGCCCGGCGGTGCCCAGGCTCCCTCGTGCTGCTGCCCATGAGCAGCTCCGCGCCTCGGCTCTGCTGTGGATCGTACAAAGGCTTTTCCAGTTGTTTGAACACGCTCCCCCTCCCGCCCGCGCTCCCCCGGGACAGCATTTTCCAAAACAAATGCATTTGCTGAATGCATATGCACAAGTGCCTCTCGTTGGGCGATCTGTCTGCCTGTTTGATGTCTGTTCCCACATCGTGTCACTTTAAAAGGTAACATTTTGTTAATGGAAAACATTGCCCGGCTCTTCCCTCTCCTCTCTCCCAGCGTTGTCCGATGCAGGACAGGACAGAGGACAGGCCATGTGCCACCAGTGCTGTCCACATGCCACCACTGCTGCCATTTTCTGACAAGTGTGAGGAGGAGGAGAAGGGGAAAGCACAACCCTGACCTTGAGTCACACAGGGAGCTAAGCCCGGCCCCCCCAGCCATGGCAGGGAAGGGGACAGTGGGGGCTCCTGGGGGACAGGGGTGTCACCTGCACCGTCCCACCAGGTACAGCCACAGCACCCACGGCAGGGGGCTGCTCCTCCGGGGTCCCACAGAGCTGTGGGGGTCCCACACTGGTTGTTCCCTGCCAGGGCACAGCCAGACTCCATCTGCGCCCTGAGTCAGCCTTGGGGTCCCCAGTATCCCCCTGGGCAACACGCTCAGCTGCCAAAAAGGCAAAGCCAAGTCTGGGAGGGGCCGGGGAGTCACCAACCCTGTGACAGCAGTGACAGCAGGCACTGGAGACAGCTAAACACCCTCAAACTCACAGGAGAAGGAGGGTATTTTTAGCTGGGCACAGTGTGCCACCGCCACTGCCGTCACCATCAGCGCCTGCCATCCCCTTGGCAATGGAGGGAGCCGGGCCCGGTGCCGGGGATGGGTGGCCGTGTGCCAGTGCCAGCGCTGCTCGGGTGACGCTGATTTTCCAAACACGGCGTGTAGGGGAGGGAGACGCTCCCCCGGCACAACGAATTCCCCAGCCCCCGCTAATCAGCAGCCAGTGCTTAATTGGCACATTTCTGCCTGGCTGGGGTCTCTGCCAAGGAGGGAGCCTCAGCGCTCCCGGCAGCCGTGGCCTCCTGTGCCCTCAGCCGGGACGGTGACAGCGCGGGGACAGGGTGGCTGAGGGCTCTGGGGCCACCCACACGTCTGGCCTTGACTGCATCACTTGGCCTTGGACGTGTCCCGTGCTGGTGCCACTGCCCTGTCCCCAGACCAGCCGTGCTCTGGCACGGTGACACCGAGGAGCCGGCGGGGCCGGCAGGGCCGCGGGTGCCGCGCGGGGGTGACGCCGGCGAGAGCCCCCGTTTGTGTCGTTCCCAACCTGCCACCGCGAATCAAAGGATCTGCCACGCACGCCACAGCCCTTTCTTCTCATATCACTCACACCACTTCCACGCTGCATTGTGACAATGGGGTGTAATTAAGGTGTCAGCATATCATTTAGCCTTTTCAATATAAAACCAGGAGACAGGCTGGGAAATCTGTAGTCTTCTTTAATGAGGAATGCAGGGGGAAAATAGGAGAAGCGGAGGTAGTGGCTTGGCGAGGGTGGGACAAAAGACACCTCAGTGGTGTGGGGCTTTGGAGCACACAGGGCACTGGGCTGGCACATGGCCATGGATACCTGTACTCCACTGGGGCCACATCATCCTGGAGGGAGAGGAGACCCTGCCAGGGCCAGGCACTCCCAAGGCTCTGGGAGTATCCCTGGGGGGACTGCAGGAACCACCAGCACCCAGAAAAAGGGACTGGCAGTGCCATACAGGGCATTCCAGGTGGTTCCCACTTGGAAGTTGTTCTCGAATGCGGCTCCCACCCCATGGGAGTCTTGCAGAGCCGTGTGGGACATACAACGAGCTCATGGCATAAACTGTCTGACAAGGGACAGAGTCATGAGCTCACGCTGGTGCCACAGCAGCACCAGGTTTGATCAGTGCTGGGTTCACCACGGTGCTGTTGGTTTGCCAAACAGCCGTTCCAGCCTCGCTAATATTTTTCCCAGTTCCCAGCAGTCACTGCATTGGGAGACCCCATCTGTATCACCCCGAAAGCAGGGTGTCCCCATTCCCCCACACCATCCCGTGGGCACTGCAGCACACCAGGGGCCAGCTGTGATCCAGAGGGCAGCCAGTGAGTTCAACACCATCAATAATCCCTGATGGCTACAGAAAGCATTTTCCCGAGGAATAAATTCTTGCTGCATCAAAAGGAAGCTACAAATCAATGCAGGAATCGCTCATTCCGAACGCTGGGAACTCGTCTCGCTACAGTGGGAAGCATTAGCTGGGAAGGGGGGGACACTGAATTGGGTCTGGGATCATCAGTCCCCTCCATAAACCAGGGACCAAAATTAATGATGGGGTGAAAGAGGAGTGGGATAATCCACCCGGCTGTCCATGCTCACCCTGCTGCTGTGCCAGCCCTCGGAGCAGTTTGCCAGAGGCCACGGCTGCAAACTCCTGGTCCTGCTGCCAGCAGGAGCTGGGGGCGGGTAGGGAATTGCTGTTGGGATTTATTTTTCTTGTATAAAGATCTCTGTCAACTTTTCCATGCGGCACATCCCCGCTCCCGGCCGGGCGGTTCAAAGCTGCAGCGTGGTCCCGGCACAGCCTCCCACCTCCATCCCGGCCTTTGTCTGTGCCGGCTCCGCTCTCAGGGCACTTTGGGAGAGATGGATGTGCAGCCTGCCGAGGCAGGCGTGTTCCAGGCGAGATCCTGGGAAGAGGTTTCCTTAGCAACAATAATGAAGTGTGAGCCGGAGAAAAGCTCTCCTGGCTCTGCTCCCTCCTCCGGGGACTCCCGGCAGGTTTGGGTACACCAGGGGGAGAAGCACATTCCAAGTGTCCGGGATGAGCACTGGAGCAGGAGTGGAGCTGCTCTGCATCCTGGCATCAAGATTAGCTGGGAGAGGGGGATCTGGGTGCCAGTGCTGCATGTGCCGGGAAGCCAAACCACATGCAGGCAATGACCACAGCACTGCCCGAGCATCCCTGTGGCCACAGAGTGGGCTCAGCTCCAGATCTCCAAACCACCTCTGCTCAGGAGGATGGAAATGTACCATGGAAGCAGCTCCCACAGTCCAGCTCAGGTGGGAAACCCCGAAATGTGACAGGTGACCCCATCCCTGGCAATGCCAGGTGGCACAACCTGTCCAGCAGCTCCTGGTGGAGTGCTTGGGAAGTGACATGTGGAGCATCCCTCTGGTTTCAGGGGCTTGGAGCAGTCCCAGCCACATGCATCGGATACATGGCTGCAGTGGCAGGTGCCAGGGGGGTTGTTCCCAGTGGGAATGGTGGTGGACTGGATGCTCCCCTCCACCGGCAGTGCCCAGTGCCACCTCTAATTGCCAGTCCAAGTTTTTAATTATCTTGTTTGCATTGGAGTGTTCCTCTTTCACCCCTTCCTGAATGGAAGCGCAGGTGAGGCACGTGTTGGCAGGATGGGAGGGCCTGGAGGGGCCGGGGCTTCCCGCAAATCCCCCCATGGAGCTGGCAGGTTTAATGGGGCTCAGCCAGCGGCTGCCACATCCCAATATTTAGTGTTGCAGGGAAGTCAATCGGTACATCATTAGTGCCCTGCTCCCTCCCCTCCTTACACAGCCCCACTTTGGGGGGCAAAACCAACCCAATTGGGCTCTTGCTCCATTTGGCATCGCTGGGGTGGTGTCCATCCTCTGGGAAACATCTGTTGGAGCAAGAGGCAGGGGTGGCACCGCTGGGAGAGTCCCTGCTTATGCCCTGGGTCAGGTGGAACTCCCTGGATCCCGCTGGGAACTCCCTCCCCTGGGTTGTATGCGTTCTGCAGCCTCCGTGTGGAGCCGCGGTGATGCCCCCTCCTCCCGGCCCCGCCGGCTCTCCGGGCGATGGCACTGTGCCTCGAATCACAATTACAGTAAATAAATCCTATTAGAAGGACTTTTACTACCGCATGCTCCTCATTACAATATGCCCAAACCCCCGGCTCCTGGGATCGCCCTCGTAATGAGGCCGGGATGGATGGATGCGGGAAAATTAGCGCCGATACAAGTTAATTTGTTTTTATTAGCGCGGCGCTGGCAGAGGGGATGGGGGGGTGGGTGCCACCCCATTGGAGTGGCGCAGGGATGGGAACCCTCCCGTGGGAGCAGGTCCATGGGCTGGATCACTGTGTGTCATTGTCCCCTCGGCCACCGCCCGGCTGCCCTTGGCCTTGGGGACATCCCTGTCCCATGCTGGGGTGGGACAGGCAGATGGTGGCAAGGAACCGCACACTGGACAAGGTCATGTCTCATTAATAAAGGCTAATTAAGAGGAAACCATCAAAAAGAGGGGCTAGACTTCTCTATATAACCCATGCCGGTGCTGCTGGTAATTAACTCGGGGCTGTGACAGCTCCTGTGGCCAGTGCGGCACCGGGGGGTCACCGGGACAGCCCTGCCCCCATGCCCTGCCCTGTGGCCACCAAGTCTCCCCTCGTGCCCCCCACAGCACCGACAGCTGGACCTGAGGGAACAGCTGGGCCTTCCTCGGGCTTGGAAAATATAGATCACACCGTTAATAATACATACATTTATTAAAATTAAACCACCGGCAGATATGACATCCAGCGGCACTGAATTATGGATAGACCTCAGCCCAACCTTTGTTTTTAATTAAAAAGCCCCTTTCAGTAATTCCATTAAAGCAGCAGCTTATGTTTTCCTTCTCTTCCCCCCTTTCAAGCACACGATCCGGCAGCATTCGGGTTGCGCTGATGAAACGTCTTTGAAGTTTCATGAATTGCTGATGTAATTGAATAAAAATAATATTAAGGGGAGAGAGAAGGAGGGGAGAGAGAGAGACTTTTCTCTAAACCTAAATCCTAATGAAATCACCCTACTGCGCCGGGCGGAGTGACAGCGAGCCGCTGGATTTGTGCATATTCCCGTAATCCTAAACCCATTAGCCAGGAGGCTCCGTGCGAACCACATGTTGCGGATTACAGCCGGAAAAAAGGCTCCAACAACCCCCCAAACCTCCCTTTAATTGCTGTGGGGAGGCCCAGAGGTGCAGGACCCCCCCGAGGGCGGGAGGTGCAGTGAGTGTGTTGGGGCTCAGAGCCCTCAGAGCCCCCCTCGACAGCAGCTCATTAGTGCTTTTTTCAGGGAATTAAGGTGGAGAGCTTTCCAATTATTTTGCTGTGTACTGTTACTAATGGAAATTTGAATTTTTGCCTTCCCTCACCTGCTAATGGAAGATCCTCGAGGAGGGATGTCCAGCTGGAGGGGATGCTCGGGATGAGCTCTGGTGGCTGTGCTGGAAGGAGGTGGCTGTGGGAAGGAGGCCACAATCTCTGGGACTGGGAGGAGAAGGAAGGTGTTCCTATCCATGGGAGAGCAACCTGGCCTAGTGGAAGGTGTCCCTGCCCCTGGCAGGAGTTGGAATAAGGTGATCCTTAAGGTCCCTTCCAACCCAAACCATTCCAGGATTCCATGATTCTATGACAAAGTTGCCTTTCCTTTCTTCTCTCCCTCCTAATTCTTTCTTTCCCAATTTAAGCTCCTCTCCAGGATAATGCAATAAAGACATGAAGCACCTAATTTTCGGTGGGGGACAACAGACACGACGGTGTATTTACCCAGTCAAACCATTATGAAATCCTACAATTAAGGCTTCAATCAGATAAATGCAATTACATAATACGATCTTATACGATATAATTAAAAACATCTGCAATCAAACCAAAGCCGATGGTACGGCAATCCTTAATCAGAAATTACCCAGATACAGCAGAGAGGCTTCATCCCGGAATCTGTCGGGACATGGTGGTGGCATCGCAGTCCCCCTCTGGCACAGTCACCATGGCAGGATGACAGTGGCCATGGGTGACCACGGGGAGCTGATGGGAGCTCTGAGCCAGCCCGCCTGATCCCAGCCTTGCCATGCCCCAAAATCCATGCCCACCTCCTCCAGGACACCAGCTCAGCATCACTGTGGGCACACAGAGGTTGTGCCACAGACAAGGGGTTCACGGGGGGCCTTCCCAGCCATGCCGGGGTCTCAGGCTGGCAGTCCCATGCCTGCAAAGTGACTGGGAATTCTCCCTGGGAAGAGGAATGGGCATCATTGGCTGTTTTTTGTTGCACTGGCCATGCCAGCACCACATCCTGGTGCTGGGACAGGCTGAGCTGTGCTGGGAGTGATGTGAGTCCAGGGCTGAGTGCCTGGCCCTGGCACAGCCCTGCGTGTGCCAGCTGGCACCAAATGAAGACAAATGGGCTGGTGACACATTCACATCCATTAATGGCAGCGCCGCGCTGGGAGCGCTGGAGACGCGCCGGCGCTGGCAGGAGCAGCAGCAGCCCTGGGTCCAGCACCCCATCTGGGGGGGCCAGGGGTGACAGGGGGCTCAGCAGGGCCAGCATAGCCCTGGGGCTCTCACATTCCCACCTCAGCTCTGCTCAGAGCCAGAGCCTGTCCCAGGCTGTTGGCGAGGGAAGGAGCTGGATGAGGTCTAGCACTGGCAGCACGGCCCTGCCACAGGTCCCCCATTGCTCTGAGCCCCTCACCCTCTGCAGCCCCAGCTCCTGCCCTCTGCCTCGGCCTCTCACAGGGATTGTTTGGAGGTGCAGACATGACCCCCCTTTGTATGTGCTGACCCATCTTGCATGTGGCTCAGGCATCCCAGGACAGCACGTGGCACTTCCAGGAGTGCAGCACCAGCCATTGGAAGTGATATCCAGCCGATGTGGTGTCTGTGCCGCAGTTGTCTGAGGGGTGGTCAGGAGGAGCCGTGGGGTGAGGCAGGAGCACTGACCCTACCAACCTTTTCCACCCCCGACCTTTCCCCAGCTCCTCTTGGAAATGCCACAGAGCTCCTCGCCCGGATGGATTAAATGTCAGGGAAGGTGGATTGAATATTTCCAGCCGCTGCGTCGGGTGCTGCGGGTGGGTTTTCCAGCACTGTGAGCAGCTCCAGAGGGAGCAGGGGCTGTGATCCAGCTGTGTCCCCATCCCTGTCCCCACTCCCATCCTCATTCCCGTGCCACCCCGGAGCAGGGCTGAGCCGGCCGAGCCGCCGGGACGATCCGCGCTCGGCTGCCTGCGAGCGTTTAAGCAGAATTGAGTGTGTGTTCAGGCACTTTCAAACACAAGTAATCTTCATCTGGGAGACGGGAAGTGAAATATGTTATTGCCGGGCGCAGTAAATTACCCGTGCCAGCCCTGCCGTATAAAACATCGCCGGCGCCGGCCAGCGCAGTCACTCACCCGCGTGGGGCCTCCACCGCCCCCATCCATTACGGAACAAACGGCTGGTGGTCAGCACAGACCAGGTGCTGGGGCTTGTGTGGCCACTCCAACACCAGCTCCCACCCCGGCACCACGCAGGCAGGACGTGGTGCTGGGGGATGGATTTCCCCTGGCAAGCACCAGAAGGTCAGTGGGAGCTGGGGACGGACCAGCAGCAGCTCTGCCACTGGCTCCTCCAAGCAGCACATGGCGCCGGCTGGTTCCTCTCCTGCTCCCGGGAACAGCCCCAGTGGGGTCCCACATTGGGGTGTCCTTGTCATCGTGCGTGTGCTGCTCCAGCAGGGCGGACGAGCTGCCACAGTTGAGTCGGCGGAAGCACCCGCAGAAGGTGGGAGGCAACCACACAACTCCCACTCCTTTATTTTCCTGGGAAAGACCTTTGGAAAGCCAACCCCGAGCCTGTAAAATAAATAAAATAAATTCCCGCAACTTTAACAATCATTGTGTTGGATTTGGGAGATGTTATTCCTCGTGACAGACAAGGGCAATTATCTGCTATCCGCCAGCAGTTTTAGCCTAATTTCATTACTGCTGTGCAATTCTTCCCGAGCCGCCAGTCTATCACTGTCTCCCAGAAAGGATTAGCCGGCACTTTCTTCATCTTCAAATGAATTTTAGCTGTCATGCCCTTGATGAATAGAAGAGGGAGGACGGCGAGCCCACGCCGGCGAGCGTTGCAGCCCGGCTGTGCCACAACGCCGGCACCGACGCTCACCACGAGCATCACCCGTGCCGGGCACATCAGAGCCACCAGGACCAGGCAGCTGGGATGTGCCCTGGGATTTCCTGCTGTGCAGGACGAACCAGCCACGGGGTTTTCTTGGAGAGCACATTGGAGACGGGCAGGGCTCTGAGCCGGAGCCCAGGCGCAGCCTTTCTCCCGGCATCCAGGAGGGATTAAAATGACAGCATCTGTAATACAAGGAAATAATGAACACGCCGTCCTTCTCCCTCTCAGGGAGATGCTTATCTGTCAGCGTGGGCCACTGAGGGATAGAGAAAAGCAATTTAAACTTCAGAGATGAAGCTGCAGAGGATGCTGCGGGGAGAGATGTCCAGGCGATGGTGTCCTGTGAGGATCCGCCGTGGTGCCAGAGCCGATGGGAGAACTGGTGCTTTGCTGTCCTGGCCAAGCTGGAATAAGGCACATGGAACCCAGATCGATGGCCCCGTGCCCTCATGCTGGAGCCTCTTGTCCCCATGGCCTCAAGCTGTGCCAGGGGAGGTTCAGGTTGGACATCAGGAGGACTTTCTTCATGGAAAAGGTTGTTAAACATTGGAAGGGGCTGCCCAGGAAGGTGGTGGAGTCCCCACCCCTGGAGGTGTCCAAGGAACAACTGGACATGGCACTCAGTGCTATGGTCTGGTTGACAAGGTGAGGATGAGATACAAGTTGGACTTTATGGTCTTGGAGGTCTTTTCCAACCTAAATGATCCTGGAATTCTGTGAAATAATGGGGGAAACTCTGGAGCCCAACAGCGTGAAGAGCCCAGTTGCATCCCGGGACACATGGAGCAGATCCAGGGACCGTCCAGGGTCCCCTCGGGATGTGGGAACATCACTTGCATTAATGGGAACCCCGGAGCCGGTGCCAGCACAGGGGCTCCATTATTTTTGTAAACATTAATTCCCACATGGTGCATTGTCCTGGTGGAATATTTTAGCACCTTTAATGTAATTTCCTGCTCCCTCTGAAATATCATTTTAATAGAACCAGCCGCACCATGTACCTGCTCCCTAATAAACCTCTGCGACTTTAATGAACTAAATAGCAAATTACTTTTTTATTCAAGAATGAAATTTCATCATATTCATAATTCATATTTTATTTCAGACATCTGCTGCTGATTACATTACATTTAACTAAAATTAGATGATGCTCAGAATGTAATTAAGCCCCTGCCAAATTCTCTGGCCCACCAATACCAGGCTCGCTCAGCGGGGGCCGCTTGGAACCTAATATGTAATTAGGAGCTATTTTCTAGCTGTTTTTAAAGTCTGAAAATTAGCTGCCTTTATTAATCACACAGACAAATATAAAGCAGAGCCAACGCTTGCTGAAATTTCTAAAAAGGATTTTTTTTTAATTATACACCACATAGCGCTGAGACTCATTTTGAATGTTGATTTGTTGTGCACTGACATTTTGACAACTAGTTCTCAATTTGTCTGTCGTAGTTAGGCAACAACAAAGCAGACGGTAATACTTAACTTTCAAAACCTTCAGCGTGCAGGGAGGGGAGGGTGGGGGGGGGGAGATGGGGGGGACGGGCTCCCCCAGGCCCCTGTGTGTTGGTGCTGAGCCCCGGGAATGGGCGAGCCCCGAAATCCCCAGGGACAGGTGGCAGAGGGGACAGGGAGCCCGTCTGCAGCGGGAGATGAAGATCTACAAATTGCCCTTGAAATGACTGTGATGGGAGTCTTGACTTGTCCTGGGGGCACCCCCAGCCCCAGGGGGACCCCCCCAGACACCCCAAGCCCTCCAGGCTCCCTATGCAGAGCCCAGGACACAGCTCTGAGCCCTTCCAGCCTTCCGGGGGTCCCCTGGTCCCACTCCCCCACCCTGATCCCAGCAGGGACCCTGGGAGTGTCAGGGAGCCCTGAGGGTCCCCAGCAGCCCCCCACCCCTCCGTGGCTGCGCGCTGACATTTCCTCTCTCTCCCTGACCCTGTTTCTGCTCTCTCCGTGCTCTCCAATAATGTCACTGCCTCCTCAGCATCTATTCACCGGAGCAGAAAGAAGCCACTGCTGACATGGAGTGAAAACAAACAATAATAATACCATCTGTGCCTGGCAGGGGCCAGGCAGGGAGCAGTGGGGTCCTGGGTCAGGGGGACATGTGCTGGGGGGCACAGGAGCCCTCTGGGGTGGTGGGAGACACTCCAAGGGCGAGGCTGCCCCGTGCACTGGCTGCGAAGGAAAAGGAAGGTATTTTTACACAAAGTGTTTTCCTTTTGGTGCCAAGAAACACCAGTGACCCCCCAGCTCTCAAGGGGCCCCCACACTTGCCCTCAGCAGCCTGTCCAGGATGGCCAGTGTGCTCCCAATTCCTCAATCCTTTAGGATGGAGCACATCTTCCCCTCCCCGTTCCTGCGCTGGCTATTAGAGGCAAACCCAGGCTCGTTAGTCTTTCTGCAAAGCTCATAATGTGAAAAATGAAGCTTGAGAAAAATTAGCCAAATTACCAGGCTAATCCTTCAGCAGCAATCGCTGCTCCACTGCACATCCATAACGTGGGAGCGGCTGGAGCGCACGGCTGTGGGGTGGCTGGGAGAGGAGGGATGATCCGTGGGGAGAACACGCTCCACGGGGCTTGGGCTGGGCTCCAGTTCTGCTCCCAAAGCAGCAAAGTGCAGGAGAGAGGCGGCTGTGCCTCCTGCTGCATCCCCTGTGTCCCTGTGAGGCATCATTCCCATGGGAGCAGCTGCTCCTGCTGCCCATGGCTGATGAGGGGCAGGAATGGGGTCCCTGTACCCCAGATCTCAAGGAATCACAGGAGGTGATTGCAAGTTGTTGCAAATGAAGGGGTGATTCCCTTGTAGAAGTTGGGATACATTCCAGACATCCCTGGGTTATCCCAGTGGGTGTATGAGGCCCCTGAGAAGCCTCTGATGGAGCTGGCAAAGGAGGAATTTGGAAAGGAGGGAACGGGCACTCCCGTGCTCACAGATGGATGTGAAATCTGTGCTTACTTCCAACAGACTGGGACTGGCTCCAGGTGCTGATTTCAGCAGTTCTGGTCCCTGTGGCACAGGGAAGGCAGAGCCCCAGTGTTGGTGTGGGCAGGGTCCTGCTGGCAGTGCCACCCTGGCTCAGGGCTCTTCCCACAGCAGAGTCCCACAGACCTCAGCCCAGGGCATCCTCCTGTCCCCCACAGTGCCACACCCATCCCTGGCCTGGGAACATCCCCCACTTCCACTGCAGCAGGGAGCAGAGTGAGATGAGCAAACCTGGAGGAAACAAACCTGCAGAGGTGGCTGGTTCAGGCTGGACATCAGGAAGAATTCCCTCATGGAAAGGGTGGTCAGGCTTTGGAAGCAGCTGCCCAGGGAGGTAGTGGAGTCCCCACCCCTGGAGGTGTACGAGGAACACTGGACATGGCACTCAGTGCTCTAGTCTGGTGACAAGGAGGGGGCCAGTCAAGGGCTGGACTTGATGATCTTGGAGGTCTTTTCCAAGCTCAGTGATCCTGGGATTCTGTGAGTTCCCTCTCCATTCTCTCCCCCAGCCCTCGCTCCAGGGAAGGCAGTTAATGAGGCTCAGCCCCTGACGTGCTGTTTAGAAGCGAGTTTTACCCGTGCTGGATTTGGCATTTCTTTGTGCCAACCCTCACAAAGTACAGACACATGTAAGTGGTTAAAGTCAACACGCTCCCAGATACTCACATTGATTACACTGTATTAGAAAATAGTAAATTATTTATCAGCCTTTCTGACTTGTGATTAGTGTAAAGCCGTTCTTGGATGCAAATTGGAATTGTAATTAGACATGTAGAAAGCCAGCATCTGAGACCTGCTCTCCTGAAGCAGTGTAAGGTACTGTTTTCCTTTTGTACCCAGAATAATTATCAAAGAACACTTTGCACATAAAAAACCCATCAATTTATTAAAACCAGAGACAGTTTTACATGTGATCAGGGAATTAAAGCTGGTCACCATGATGCTGGGAGCTTAGAGCCAGAACATCTCAGGTTCTCACAGTTGCTTTTGTTACACCTGGGCTGGAAGGGGAAGGCAAGTTCCAACACCTCTGTCAATTCATTACTCAGTTTTAAATGAAGCAATTCTTGAGCAGAGATGCACTTAAAAACCCACTTAAAAAACCCACCCCAGACAAAGAGAACAATGATAAAACTCCTTTGGCAGGTACAGCAGAGACCACAGTCACTCAGAGTCAGCTCATGGCTCCCAGAGACTCCGGCTTCAGCCACTTCCCTGCCAATTCCCTTCTGTTCCGTGGCACAACTCATTAAAATTTCAGGAGTAAAAAAATCCATTTACATTTGTGTAATAAGTCTAAATGCATTTAGGTTTTAGAGTTTGCCAACTGCAACTTATGGTGAGCTTTTGAGGACGTGGTTTGGGTTTCTTTCCCCTACTTAATTACATCAAAGTAAACCCAACACCAGGCAGGGTCAGGGACGTGCTGGTTTATGACTGAAGCGTGAGAGAACAGTTATTAAAAGCAGAAATTTTAAGCCTGCCCTTGCCTGGAGTTGCCCTCTTTGCAGGTGACAGGTGCTGTTTGAGCCAGACCTTGAGTCTGTGAATAAAAACAGAGCCCGACTACAGCACTCTGCTTATCAGCCCAGGCAGAGATTATGGAAAAGAGTGAAAACTGATAATTTCACTGGAATTGTGCTCTATCTTGCATTTTAATTACCCAACTCTTAATTAGTAGCAGTAAGAGCCGTATTAAAGGTTTCCTCTCTACTGTGGAGTCCAGAAGAAACAGAGATCTGAGCGTCAACCCTCAGCTGCCAAGATGCTCGTCACCCAAAAATGTCAAAGCACATCCACCTTGCCAGCCCCCTCCACGGGACACCAGGGAGGAAGGAGACACCACATGCATCTGAAGCAGCAAAGCATCATTATCCTGCTGGAATCCAGCCAAGCCCCTCTCCTCCTGCCCCTTGGGATTAGCAGAGCAGTTGAGAAAGTAAATTCAAACCAGGATTTTGAGAGCCTGGGTCAAACCCACACCTCATCCAAGAGCAGGCAGGTGCTCCTGGGTCCCCATGGCAGCCCCCAGTCCCAGTGACAGCAGGCTGAAAATTGCCTCCACATCCATGTGTAGAGGCCCTCAGTGACACAGGAGAGTGGGGAAGAAGTTTCCAGGCATCCAGGCACACAAAGCTCCGAGCTTTGGTGCCAAGGGCTCTTCTTGCCAGAGGCAGCAGCTTAACTCTGGGAGAGCATGTGCAGCACTTGGGTGTTCAGAGAGGAGAGGGAGTGCAGGGTCACCCCGGGGGCCCCAATCTTGGTCTCCCAGCATTCAAATCCACAGGCACACAAGTCTTGCTTGGCTGCTTCCACGGCCAGCGGGGAGGTGTCTGCCAAGAGGAAGGCAAGAGCAGCCAGTGAGTCAGCTGGGCCACCACAGGGAGAGCAAAACAGGCCATGGCACCTTTAAACACATGGCCCCTGGCACGGGGCCAGTGCCCTCAGGGCCTGACACACATAAATGAATGCCCTGAACTGCCCCTGGATGACACACTGCAACCCCCCACCCCGTACATCCCACCCCATCCTGCCACAGCCACACCAGGGCTGGCAGTGATCCCTCTGCCCCCAAAGCTGAGCCCCCCAGGGCCGTGGGGAACGGGGGAGGATGCCCAGGGTGGCAGTCACTGACCTGGTGGCAGCAGGGTGATGGCACAGCCGCCCCCGCCAGCCCCGGTCAGTTTGCTGTGCAGCCCGTGGGACGCTGTCACCTGGCACAGCCTGTCCAGGGACGGGTGGCCAACCCCCAGTACGTTCAAGTGGTGTTGGTTTATGTCAAAGAATTCCTAAAAGCAACCACACAGAGATGAGGTGAGCACATGTGGAGACAGAAGGGTCTTTACAGAAGAGGCAGAGAGGCGCAGGGGAGCTGCTCTACCTTCCAACCATCCCGTTTCTGCCAGAAATTTACCCACCAGCACCAGGCAACAAGGTTAGGACAGAGTCTGAGCCTTGGGCTGCTCATCTGTCCCTGTCCCCCTCACACATTGTAGAGTGACAAGGGTACAACAGCTCCTGGACCTCCTGAGAAAACCCTGATCACTGCAAGCTGCCAGCAGACATTTATTGCAGAGCTCTGTGATGCCTCCTGACTCCTTTCCTCTCCCTGTCACACGAGTGTTGAGCAGGAGGCTGTGCAAGGCCGCGGGAAGGGCACTGAGCCAGCATCTCTCATTCCTGGCTGTCCCCCTGCCCTGCCCTGCCATCCACCCAGCAGAGCTAAATCCAGGGACTTCTGACACGACTGAGGCACCACTGCAGAGGCCACACGAAGGCACCTCCCCTTGCTTGCTTGGGGCAGCACTTCTCCTCCTCATGGGCAGGGCCTGGGCCGGGAGCCAAGGGGCCTCTTGGTAGCTCCACACTGGGAATCTGGCACCCAGCTCGAGTGGGGTCGACAGAGTCCTTCCCTCAGGAGCAGCACAGGCCACCCTGTGAATGCACCCCCACCCTCCTGGCAGTGCTGTGAGTGCAGCCCTGCCTGCTGCCCCAGCCAGGCACAGACCTGCTGCTCCAGAGAGCTGCCCCAGCAGCCCCAAGGGATGGAAAACACCACAGAGCTGGGAGTTACAGCTTCTCTCCTCCCAGTACAACAGGTGATGGATTCAGGAACAGAGGGAAGGGCTTGGCCTGTGCTCAGAGTAAGTCTGGAGCAGGGGCAGGAGCCGACACTGGACCCCAGGTACCACAGGGCCATCATAGCTCATCAGCACCAGCAGCAGAGGTTGTTCTCAGCAACACCACTCTGACACCCCAACTCCACCACCTCCAAGGTACGTGGTGGCTGCTCCCAGAGGCTGTCACAAGCCAGGGGACACAGGACCAGTCCCAGAAAGGCTCCCTAACAGCAGCCCTGTGTTCCCTCCTCCAGCCAGTGGCCAAAGCTCTTACCTGTCTGCGGCTCACAGTGAGCCAGGAGGGATGCACAGGGAACACAGGGGCACATCACCCTCTCTCAGCTCCACACAGGTCTCCTGCCAACACTACAAGGAGGGGACAGTGCAGGAATAATCCCTCTTCCCCTTCCAGAGCATTTCTGTCCTGTTTAAAGAACAGCAGGGAGAGGAAGGAGCCAGCAGCACACAGAGCACAACCATCACCCTTCTCGGCTGGGCTGGACACACGTCCATCCAGAGGCCTCTTTACATGCCTGAGTGAGGGCACAGCACTGTCTGTGATGATCCAAGACACCTGTCATCTCCTGATCCAAAATCTGCCAGGAATCAGATGACAGCTTATGACACACTAGACTAGTTCGATGGGTCTAATACAGCACCGGCCAGAACAGCACATTTCAGAAACAGCCAAAAATATATATTTTTATATATATGCTGCATATAATCAGCTGGGCCTCTGAGGGCTCTTCAAGCACAAGACAAAACAACAGATTCAAGACGGGAACCTGCCCACTGCAGAGCTGCTTCCCGGGTGTGGGACACAAGGATGCTTTGGCATCTTCCATGTGAGGATCTCAGAGCACAACTCAAATTATCCCCCCTCTTCCCTGTGCCCCAATACTTGCAACAGCCTGAGGACATGGAATTAAGGAGAAGAGCGGTGTGAAGCTGTGCTGTGAACAGACTCCAGACCTCCCCCAGTTGATGCCAGCTCAGTCCACCCTGATGGGTACAGGATCCCACCACCCTCTTGTTGCAAAGGGAGCAGGACTTTGCCACGAATCCCACAGGAGACCCCTCACAGCTGCGGAGGGAACAACCCACCAGCAAGAGCAAGGACGAGTAGAGTCCTCACAGAAGAGATCCAGATGCCAACAAAGATCTGCCTTGCTGGTACCAAGTGGCTCCTGACTGTCCAGGTTGGCTCCCAGGGCCAGGCCAGGTTTGGCTCAGCTGGGACACACATCCCTCCCCCGGGCGCTGGGGATCAGCATTACAGCACTCTCAGCACTTCTTCCACTCGGAAGCGTGTTCCTCCCCCCCAGCAGCCTCTTCTCTGTGAGCAAAGCCAAGACAAACAGATCTTTGTGTGCACCTCGTGCATCACTGTCAGGTCAGCTCTGGGCACAGCTCTGTCTGTCGTTCTCCGGAGCCAGGACGAGCGCAGGGCACTGGGAGCTGGCTCAGAACCAGCCCATCACAAACCAGTGGCTCTGGGCTCCTGCTCCTCACTCCAGCCCTGGCTGTGACAGAGCAGTTGCTTCACAGTGACTGCCAGAGCAAGCACGGCTGGCCCATGGCACAGACATCACAATTCTGAGGGAAGGGAAACCAACCCTCCAGAGCCACAGGTCCACAGAGCCCCAGGCTCACTACCCCCATTCCCACCCATAGCTGTGGAGAGGCAGCAGCAGCATTTTGTGTCTCCTGGCTCCAGGAAGGGCATTAAAAGCAGCACACACAGACCACGGCTTCGCTCGGAACTGAACATTTCCTGCCATCGCATTTTTTTTCTCAGACCTAATGTTCTTTAAATGACATTTTGATGTTCAACAGCAGCAGTGTCTAAAAATACTGGCGAACAAGCCCCTTACCTCCAGCACAGGGTAGTACTCTGGTGATGGATTTGCAGGCATCTCTTCCAGAACACTTTGGCACTCCTGAGAAATGGCATCGATGGAGTCCAGCACCGGGTTCATTATTGCAGGGAACTGAGAAGGGGGGAAGGAAGAGGTGAGACACTGGCCTTCCAAAGCACTGGGATGAAACCAGTCCCAGTCTCTCTGAGCTGGGCAATTCCTCACCCCATTTGGGGCTACTCATTCACAGAGCACCCCACTGCAAGGCAGTGCTGCTCCTGCCTGCAGAAAATGGAGGAAGAGAGGGGAAGGCCAGAGGAATGAACTGTTCTTTCTCAAACTGGTGATTTTTGTGGCAAGCCCTGTTAATGCTGGAGAAAAGGAGGAGATGAGCTGAACCCCCATTCCCAGGCAGCCGGGTTTTAGGCAGTAGATAGGAATGCAGTGACCACAGGATGAATCTCCCAAAAGATCACTGTGGGAGCTACAGTCCCACATGAGGGTTATCTCCATGCCCACAACCACACAGGTGCTGCACCTTCAGGATCTTCTCCTTGACCCCAGCCACCAGGACCTTGGTGCTTCGAGGGACTTTTGTGTTGGTCAGCAAGATCCTCAGTGTGGGCACCCTGAAAGCAACAGGAGACAGAGAATCCCAGAGCGGTTTGGGTTGGAAGGGACCTTAAAGCCCATCTCATTCCAAGCCCCTGCCATGGGCAGAGAACATCTCCTGGCCTCTTTCCTTCACAGTCCCCAAGGCTCATTCTGCCTCAAAAGGCCTCCCAAAATAAGGAGACCCATTAGTTTTACGAAACTTAAGCAGGTGCTTTAGTGCTGGGTTCAGGCTTTTTCCTCTTGGATACAAGGAACAACTGTACTAGTACTATAAATAGGACTGTAATGTATTTACTGAAATCCATGGTTTTCAAGCAAAATTTTTCCTTTGAAATCCTCTCCATGAGGGTAGCCAGCAGTGGCCATTAACTGCTAATAGAGCAATTTCATGCACTGTGAAAGATTTTAATGGAGTCAGATTATCCTTGGCTGGCAGGAGGCAGAGGGAACACGCAGGACCCAGATTTCTCTCTGCCAGTGGGTTTTCCCCCCACCAGGTAAGCACAAAGTTTCCCCTCCCCACAATGTCATTTGCTGCCAGGAGCAGATCCATTCCTGCTGCCCATAATGCCATGAAATTAATATTGATCCTCTGTGCTGTGTTCATCTAATGTCAGATAATGACCAAACGTTTCATTGTCCCCCCCCATCTACCCCAAACCAAGGCAACACTCAGGCTGCCCACTCCCCAAATGTGGCTGCAAAGCCCTTCCCACGCTCCAGCCACCTCCCATCATCCTTATACCCACAACACCCACCCAGAGCCTCCCTGACATGTTCCACCCACCGTGTGTGAGGGTTATTTTTAAACTCCAATATTACCTCTTTAATGGTGTGATTTTTCCTGCTTGGTATCTCAGGGCTCCACCTAAAGTAAAATACATGTATTGTCTCAGCACAGGGCGAGTGCAGAGATAACACAGGAGCTCTTTCATCCTCAGAACCTCACCCAGAGCCTGTGACAGTAATTGCAAGAAACACCAGCTAAATGAACCATGTTCTCCAGCAGCACGAATGTGCCTCACCCTGCTGCCTTAATGAGAGGGTCTGGCCGAATGTAGTTAACCCAGGGCCCTTCCCTTTGCTCTCCTCTACTCTGGGATCACATCAAATAATTTTTTAAAAGGCAAAGAGTTTGGCCAGCAGTAAATCTTCCCTGAAAAAAACCAGAATCCAGCAGCGCTTCCCTGGGGCAGAGCCAAGCACAAGGACTTCCATGGACTGAATGGGTGAGCAGCCATCCTTCAGCATGGAATTTCATTGTCCAGAAGGAATGTCTCACTTGGCTCCTACCCTCACAGAGGCACTGCGATTAGGTCTCATTAGAAAGATTATTAACAGTCTCCAAGGACACTTTCAAAACACTGGGAAGTCTCTGCTAATTGAAACTAAATGACAGCTGTCCAACTGCATTTTCTCCAGCATTATCCCTGGGACGGGATTAGGCTTCTTTGTTCCTTCCAGAATGTTTAAAATATCAGTTATTTGTGGTGGGGTCTCTGCCCCACAGCACCTGCCTGGGGGACACAGAGCCCTGGTGTTCCTGCAGCCAGTCCCCAACATCCCAGCTGGCTCCAGTCCCAGCTCACAGATGGGGTAAACTGAAGGATTCCCTCTGCTCTGAACAAAACAGGGCTCTGGATTTGGGAGTTTCTGTGGGGAGCAGCAAACACACCTACCCCAGGTACCAACAGCATTATCCACACCCGATGGATTGCCATGGATCACCCGCTCCCCTTGGAAGGCCCAGCTGTTAATCAACGTCAGCTCTTCTTCTGTCCACCTGGAAGGCAAGAAAATGACCCCAACACACAATTACCCCAGGCCAGCGTGAGGGAGGGAGCAGATTCAGGGAGATCAAATTTAACAGGATGCAAGTCCAAACCCATCCCCACCTCACCAAACACATTGGAAAGGCTGAGGGAGTTGGGATTGTTCAGCCTGGAAAAGAGAAACTAATAATTGTGGCCTTCCAGGACCTGAAGTGGCCAGAAGAAACATGTAGAGAGACCATATACAATGTTCAGGAGTGACAGGACAAGGAGAATGGCTTCCCACTGCCAGAGGGCAGGGTTAGATGGGATACTGCAAAGGAATCCTTCCCTGTGAGGGTGGTGAGGCCCTGGCACAGGTTGCCCAGAGAAGCTGTGGCCGCCCCATCCCTGGAAGTGTCCAAGGCCAGGGATGGACAGGGCTTGGAGCAACCTGGGACAGTGGAAGGTGTCCCTGCCCATGGCAGGGGAGTGGGATGAGATGATCTTTGAGGTCTCTTCCCACCCAAACCATGCCATGATTCTCTGATCTTGGTGTGAGATCCTGCTCACCAACAGGCAGGACAGTGCACGTACAGGAGCAGAGGGTAAGAACAGAATGGTAAAAGCTGCATTTCAGATGTGCAACTTCAGGCCCTGCTCACCAGCTGCTCAGTTGCACAGCCTCCCAAAATTGGAGTGTATCAGTTCTAACTCCACCATCTCCAGCAAATACTTTGATTTTTGGGGATTAACTCCAAACACTTGAAGCTGTGCCAAGTGCTGGCCCAGGGAGCACAGAAGGGAAGCAGACACACATCCAGAAGGTGTTATCCTAAAAATTGCAAAAGCAGGTTTTCTGTCGTCTGAAAAGCAGTCACACAAACTGGTGAATGCTTTGGGAGTTTAAATGCTGGCACAGACTTTGGTGCTGGGTCAGACTCACAAGGATCAAGGCCCCTTACTGAACACACTAATTAGCGGGCTGCAGAAGCAGAAAAAAAGCAAAGACAGAGCTGCCACTTACAGAGCAATTGCTGGCTGTGACTTCAGAGATTTCTCCCCCACTGCCTCCCAAAACCCTACGGCTTCCCACACATCCCCTTCAGGACTCACCAGTCTCTCAAATCCACTTGTTCCCTCCACACTAAAGGATTCTGGCACCTCAAGGGAAACTCAACACCCACAGGGAGCCAGCTGAGCCTCCTGCACCCTGCAGGGACACATTTACCTCACGCAGGGACCCAAATCATGGAATGGTTTGGGTTGGGAGGGACCTTAAAGCTCATCTCATCCCACCTCCTGCCATGGGCAGGGACACCTTCCACCAGCCCAAGTTGCTCCAAGCCCTGTCCAGCCTGGCCTTAGACACTTGCAGGGATGGGGCAGCCACAGCTTCTCTGGGCAACCTGTGCCAGGGCCTGATCACCCTCACAGGAAGGAATTTCTCCCCAACATCCCATCTAAACATACTCTCAGTTTGAGCACAGAGACACACTTCTGATGCTCCTTGCACACCACAAGCCTGCTCTACAGTCCATTCAACAGGTCTTTAGAGTAAAACAGGTATTCCATGCTGGAGCACAAGCACAAATACAGATTTTGGAAAAGCCTCACAGAGTCTTGCAAGGCAAGGCAGAAGTTCCAAGAGCCACCTGCTGTGTGGAAGCTGTTTCCCTTCACTCCCGCTTCCCCGGGCTTCAGTTGAACGTCTTTATCCATCTCCACACACCTTGCATCCCACTTGCCAGTACTTAATCTGTGGAGCACTCAGAGAACAGCTCCCAACACCACAACTCCCAGACAGGAGCGAGGTTTGCTGTAAACCACTTGTTTTTAATCCTCTTTGAGAGGCTGCGATTCCTCCCGACACAGGAGCCATTATATCACGCTGTTCTTTTCTTGCCATGTTAAGCAAAAACCCTCTGAAGTCTGACACCCCCATCTCTCACTCTCCCCTCTGCGTGCCAGCTGCAAGGAAGGAATTATGCTGGATCCACGCTGCAGCCAAGGGAATGAATGAAGACATCCTGGCTGCTCTGAGTGGAGCTGCCCTTTCAGTTCTCAGTGTGGGAGATTTGCCCAAGCACAGGGGACAAACTGCTCCCTCCAAGAACCTCTTTCTGGGTCTGCAAATTCTGGTTTAGAAGCAGAACACAGTCAGACCCCCCCACTGCAGTCTCACTCTCATCCCACACCAAATACAGCCAGAAAAGGCTGCACCTGGCACAGGGAGCACAAGGAAGTTCTGACCCCCCCTCCAGCTGTGGCACACAGCTTCAAACAGAGCCTTCTCTCACACAGGGCACAGCACACCAGGCCTCCAGGGCTGAGCTCCAAGGGCAGAAGGAAAAAAACTCTCTTTCACCAGCCACTGATAAAGGGGAAAGACAGGCAGGAGATCAGGAGGAAACGCAGCACGCACAGAAAAAAAAAAAATCCATGGGAAATACAGAAAACCCAGAATAGATCCTGGAGGACTCAAAGCAAAACCTGGAAGATGCTCAGAGACAACAGAGGAAATTGAGGTTAAAAAAATTCAGCACATTAAAGTGTGTGTTTTATTTGCTTGGAAAAAAATCAAGTTTTTTTTTTCCTCTGTTTAACTATGTGTATGTGACACCAGACAAGGGAAATGAGACGAGTTTTATACATCTCTGCATCCAGCTGTTTCTATCAGGAGAAGTGAATGATAAATGTGGTTTCAGGTCAGGGCTCTGGGACAGGGTTGGGAACACTAGGGAGAGACAGGAAATGGGCTCAGGGTGCCACTGCTGTGGTCACAGCCAAGAGAGAGCAGGAGAGGTGGTAGTGCCAGAATTCCTGGAGGTAAAAGGAAAGATGGGGCACAGGGAGCAGAGCTGTGGATGCCAGGCAGGGAGGCTTCCCCAGTTCCTTACCTGGCTGTGGAGTCTCCCTCCTGCAGCGGGCAGGAGATGGCCCCACACACCATGAGCAGGGCAGCAGCCAAGCACACGGCATAGGCAGCACTGGAGCCCAGCCCTGCTCCCGTGGGCAGCTCCGACCACACCAGGATGTCCACACTTGGAACGTCCCTGGAACACAGACACACAGGAATGACACAACCACCCCAAATTCCACCATGAGACAACATTATACAGAGGCAAGAGGCCAAACGGGACTGACTGGAGGGAAAGCTGGTTGAAAACTGACAACATCAGCACACACATCTGACACACAGGGGCTTCAGGAGGGCTCATTGCCCAGTGGAGTGGCCTAGCTAAGCCTGAGACAAAGCCTTGCTGAGCTGGATCCATGACTGGCACAGCTTGTCAGGCTGACAGCAGGGACAGCACTTGGTAACTAAATACTTGAGCAGCATCACAAAGAGCCCCTTCAAAGATCGCTGTGAACGTGATTTTAAACATATTTCTAAATAAAGCGTAAATACCCCAAATCTGTAATTGTAGTTACATCCCACTGGAGCAATGGGCTGATGGGAAGACGGAATATGGACACATCTCTGTCCCTCTGTTCCACTGAGCACACCTGGCTTGTACTACAGACCCCAAATTGAAACCCTGGAGCTTTTCCCTGTGGGTGAGTGTCAGAACTCTGTACTGCTGGTCTCAGAGCTGTGACAGCTCCAGGGCCACCAGTGAGCAACTCCCAGACTGCAGGGCCAGCCACGATGCAGCTGCACTTCCCAGCTCTTTAACCCTTGGTTTCTTTGATGTGAATACTGAAGTTGGGCTCTGACTTGGTTTCTAAAAGCCAACAGGGCTGTATCAGACTGACCACCTGCCCAGTCACACCAAGAGCATCAATGGTGCCGGGCAAATTTGGAAACTGGAACAGCCCTGAGTTGGGAGGAGCTGCCAGCTGGAGGGAGGGATGTCTCTGTTGTGACTGTGGGATGAACTGCTCTGATTTCAGCCCCTTGATGCCTAAATGAAAGCAGGCAATTTCCAACCCACCTGCCCAGGGCACCCACCCACCATCTCAGCTCTCAAGTCTCCTGAGGGCCCAGAGCCCAAATGCAGTGAGACTCCTTGTAATTCCTTATTTTGCCCAGAGGATTTGTTTTCTCCCCATGACTTCGTAGCAGCAACTAATGGTGAACAACACCCAACAGGTTTATTTTGGGGCAGGAGAAGAGCCTTACCCATACTTAGCTGAAATAGCCAGGCACATGTACAGGAAGGCAAGGGTAGCAAGGCTATCAGGACCTGTGGCTTCAGCAGCAATTCCAGCAAACTCCCTCAGTGCATCCAGCTGCTCTAGGCTGGGGGACTTAGACTCCTCAAAGTCAGCTATGGAAGCAAGCAGGGGAGAATTTAAACACTTAGAAACCAGGGAATTGTTCAACTGAAAGCAATATTTACAACACCTTCTGTTACAGTAGGCAGAAACAGGTGGAGCCGATTTTAGGTTCTACCTCAGGGTTCATGATAAAAATCAAAGCAAATTCTCCCCCAGCCACTCCGAAATCCAAGTGTTTCCACCTGCAAATGTCTCCTTGGCTACACTTCCCAGTGATCACTATGGAGAACTAGGGAAGTAACAAACTGTTCATTAAAGAACATGGATTCTGGAACTGGGATATTCTAGGGCTCTATCCAGTACAAGATGTTGCAGAAATTCCAGTGAAGGCTGGTGTGGGGCAGAGAGGCAGGAAACGGGCCCCCTTATCCCTGCCTTCCTCAGGAGCCCAGCTCTGACCAGCTCCAGAGAGGCTCCTTTTTGGCCCCCCATGTATCACACCCCTGGACATAGTCCCTGCCTGGATCCTGCCTGTGTTCCAACACCGCCTGAGCTACAACAGCACAGGAACAGGTCCCTGGGAGCCTGAAACAGGAGGGGACAGGCACTGAAGGGGGCACACACATACACCTGAGCACCGGGGGGGTCAAATGGAGGGAGGGTGCGGGGACAGGTCAGCAAAGCACACACACCAAGCAGGGTCAGAGACAGCGAGGGAAACACTGCAAATAACCCCGTGAGGGGTCCCAGCACAGTCAGCACACGGGGGGTTCCTGCCCCATGGAGGGGTCCCAGCACTGTCATCCCATGGGGCATCTGCATGGCTACCTCATGGGGGGGTCCCTGCATTGTTGCCTCACGGGGGTCCCACCACAGTCACCCCACGGGCGTTCCTGCACGATCATCCCACAGGGGGTCCCAGCAGGGTCACCTCACAGAGGGTCCCACCGAGCAGCAGCGAGGGCCTCTCACCCCGCCCGGGCAGCGCTTCCCCCCCAGCCTTGCCTGCGATCCGGCCCCGCAGGGCCCGCAGCACGGGGGTGTCCCAGCTCCTCTGGACGCCGACCCCGGGCAGACAGACCCGAAGCCGGCCCTCGGCCCCGGGCCGCAGCCGCAGGAACGTCCGCAGGTCCAGCGCCACGGCCAGGGCCACCTGCGGGGGGAGAGTGGAGGTCATGGGGGGTCGGGCAGCGCTCACCGAGACGGGCACCCCTGACCCTGCCCGGCACCACAGCCTAGAACTCAGCACCCCTCACCCTGCCCGGTTCCCCTCCTCTTGTCCGGGTCCCCTTCACCTTCACCAGCCCCAGCCCCAGCCCCAGCCCCCGCTCCTACTCTCACCCCCACCCTGCCGTACCCTCTGAGCTCCCCCAGCCCCCTCACCCCGCCCGTCCCCCTCACCTTGCCGTGCACCACCGCGTGCTCCCCGTGCACAATCACCTTGCCCGGCGCCGACACCACCAGACCCCGTTCCCACATCGCCGCCACCTTACGGCCCACGCCGACTGACAGCCCCGCCCACCAGTGACAGCCCCGCCCACCAGTGACAGCCCCGCCCACCACGGCCCAGCCAATAGCCGCGAGCTCTGCGGGGGCGGGACTCGGCGCTGGCCAATGGGGAGGCGGCGGCGCGCGGTGGCGCGGCGCTGGGGTGAGGGCGCGCCGGGGGGCGGGACGGCGGCCGCGCAGGGTCACGGGGCGGCGGGGACGGCGGCCGGGAGGGATGTGGCGGCGGGCGGCCCTGGCGATAGCGGGCCGGGGGCTGCGGGAGCCGCTGGGGGCGGCGGGGCGGCGGGGGCAGAGCGGGGAGGGCAGGTGAGAGGGAGGGCCGAAACCCCGTCACGGTGTCGTTTCCCTCTCAAGGCGTGGCTCCCCCACAGTGTGTGTCCTCCCCTCACCGCCTGTCCCCCCGGTGCCGCCCCCCATGGTGTGTGTCCCCCTTCACCCCCAGTGTCCCCCCCAATGTCCTCCCGCTCCTCTCTGTGTCCCCCCACCCCACGGTGTGTCCCTCCTTCACGGTTTGTGCCCCCGCAGCTCCGCCCGCGATCCCCCCGGTCGTGACCCCCCCGCCCGGTCCCCGCGGATCTACACCCGGACGGGGGACTCAGGTAGAGCCCGGGGGGCACCGAGGGGGCACCGGGGCAGGGCCACCCCAGACCCCTGAGCGCCCCTCCCTCGCCTTTCCCAAAGGATTCTCCAGCACCTTCACCGGGGAGCGGCGGCCGAAGGGCGACAGGATCTTCGAGGCCTTGGGAGCCACGGACGAGCTGAGCTCGGCCATCGGGTAACTCCGGCCGGGAGGGGCCGAACTCGGGGGGTTTCATGTGGAAAATCGTGTTTGTGGTGATTTCTCCATTCCCAGCTGACTCTCCTGTTTTGTTTGGTTTTTTTTTTTTTTTTTTGCTCTAACCAAGGCTGGCTGGTGAGTTTAGCAGTGAAAAGGGTCACACCTTTGTTGGACAGCTTCACAAAGTGAGTATTAATGGTAATCCTCACCCAGTGCAGTCGCTGCGTCTGTGCTACTGAAACATAAACTCACAGGAATCCAATGCATTTAGTCTTTAAATAAATAAATACTTAAGACTCCCTAGACTACTCTCTAAGAGGTAATTTCTTTAACCAAGAAGGAAAGTGGTAGATCAGGTGATCACTTATGGGCAGCAGACTCATCTCTAGGTTCATTCAGAGTTAAGTCAGATACACATTATGGACACAAGCCTCGGGTTTGAAATTAGGGCACAGACCCACGTGGGCACAGCAGTGACATAGGTGGCAGCCTGTGAGTTTGGCTAATTAACTTTGCTGAGCACAGGAATGCAGAAGGAGCTAATCAGAGATTTTAGGAAGCTTTTCCAGGCTGTCTCTCCCATATCCCAGGTTGTGAAGATGCCCTGTGTGGAGGGGGACATGGCAGTGCTGTTTGCAGTTTGTCCCTGCTTTCCCAGAGGTTTGGTGTCCTGCCAGCCAAGGAGTTCTGTGAGCACTGCCAGTGTCCTGCACTCAGCCAGGCTGGTTTGATGTGCCAGTGAAAACAAGTGCATGTGCTAATCTGGCTTCTCAAGCATTTGGGGAGCACTTCCCTGCTCCCTCTGCAGCAGGCTGGGGATGAGACACAGCAAGGGTGGGATCTTTGATCTACCTCCCCTGGCATGTCAAAGGTGCGGAGTGACAGCACTTGTGGTTTCTGTCCTGGTGCCACGTGCAGGTCCAGTGCATGCTGCAGGATGTGGGCTCCAACCTCGCCACACCGCTCTCCTCGGCCAGGGAGGCTCACCGGAGTAAGTCCTGCCTTTTCCTGGGATGGCAAAAGTTGGGCACAGCCTGGAAGGGGTTGTGTGGGTGGTTAGATGCTGTGCAGTGTTGGGTGAGGCACAGGGAGGAGCAGCTGGGGGGGCTCATCCTGGAGAAAAGGAGGCTCAAGGGGGACCTTCTCACTCTCTGCAAATCCCTGATAGGAGGGTGGAGCCAGGGCAGGTCAGGCTCTGCTCCCAGGGATCAAGGGACAGGACAAGAGGAAACAGCCTCGAGCTGTGCCAGGGGACGTTCAGATTGGACATCAGGAGGAATTTCCTCATGGAAGGGGTGGTCAGGCATTAGAAGGGGCTGCCCAGGGAGGTGGTGGAGTCCCCATCCCTGGAGGTGTCCAAGGAATGACTGGACGTGGCACTCAGTGCTCTGGGCTGGGGGACAAGGTGGGGATTGGTCACAGGTTGGACTCAATGATCTTGGAGGGCTTTTCCAACCCAAATGATTCTGGGATTCTGTGAATCACACACGTCCCTGGGTGCTGAGTAAATCACACAGTCCCAGCAGCTGCTGTGCTTGTGGCACTCAAGTGATGTCAGGTGGCCTGAGGCACTGGCCCAGCACCCACTTGGCCCTGCTGAAGCAGGAGGAATTTTTTGGGATGCTTTCTTAGGACTTGCTGATCCAAGGAAAGCAAAAATAGATCTCTGTGTGTCGACTGAATCGTTTCTGAATCACTTTTTTTCAGCTGATTCTCCTTTTCCCCTCTGCAGAACGTACGTCTTTCAGCGAGAAGCCGGTGCTGGAGCTGGAGCAGTGGATTGACAGTTACTCGGAGCAGCTCCCTCCCCTCAGAGCCTTCATCCTGCCCGTAGGTACTGCCTGTGCCTCTCACCCACTGCAGGAGGCTCACTCACTTCCTTAGGGAGCCCTGCTCCACCACTTACCACAGGAAAACAGGTCGGGAAGCCACTATTTCCACTGACAAATGCCAAATAAAAGCAGAGAGGATTTGGGAGTTAAATTTCCCCATCCTGCTGCACTCAGATGTCCCTCCCCTTGCCTGGCCATGGCACAGGGATCAGTCCCCACGTGTGTGAGAGGTGCTCAGCTTTTCCAGGGAGCAGAGGGGGGGCTGTGCTGTTGGTGCAGACACTGAGGGGGTGTTTCCTTGCTGTTCCAGTCCGGAGGCAGGAGCAGTGCTGCTCTCCATTTCTCCCGAGCTGTGTGCCGCCGGGCTGAGAGGTGGTGAGTGCTGTGCTGGGGCAACACTGGGAAAAGGGGATGGGGACACTACAACAGCAGCAAACCAGTGCAGTGGGAGCCACCAGCCAGGGCTGGGCTGCACTCAGGGCTTGAGACAAGCTTTTGTTTGTTTAATCCAATTCCAGGGGCGCAGGCGGCACAGAGCCAGACTGTGTCTTCCCTCCCCTCAGCTGGGTCATCTGAGCTGAGACAGCACAGACAGGGTTGTGTCGAGCTGCAGTTCCACGCTCAGCTCCTGTCTGGTCTGATAAATGTGGGAAGGTGGGGCACTGGCAGGTGTAAGATCCAGGGAAGCTCTGAGTGGCTTAAAGTGTCCCTGGAAGTTTTCAAGGCCAGGTTGGGCAGGGCTTGGAACAGCTTGGTCTAGTGGGGGATGTCCTTGCCCATGGCAGGGGGTGGAACTGGATGGGCTTTAAAGTCCCTTCCAACCCAAACCATTCTGGTATTCTGCACCCCCATCCAACCTGGCCTTGGACACTTCCAGGGATGGGGCAGCCACAGCTTCTCTGGGCAACCTGTGCCAGGGCCTCACCCCCCTCACAGGGAAGAATGCCTTCCCAATATCCCATCTATCCCTGCCCTCTGGCAGTGGAAAGCCATTTCCCCTGGTCCTGGCACTGTAGCCCTTGTAAATAGTCTCTCTCTGTCCAGTCATAGCCATGGATGAGTATCCTTGGAGGAGCAGAGCTGGGAGCCTCTGGGACAGTCACAAGCATTATTGGCACCATTTATGTCCCCCAGATTCCTCTGGGGAAGCCAACAACCTTCACAGATAGAGTGGGGACCCTGGAGGAGGCTGGGGAGTGAAGGGGCTCCAGCAAATTACAGCCCTTTGTGCACTCAGAGTTGGAAAGCTAAACACTAACATTTTCCTTTGCTTTTTCCAGCGTGGTTCCTTTAGTCCAAGCAGGGGAAGCAGATCCAAATGTGGCCAAATATTTAAACAGGTAACAAAAAAAATATAATTCCAAACCCTTATTCTGTCCTACTGAAACATTCCTTATGGTGTTTCCATAGTTTTGGGAAAAAACTGCGGGGTTTTGCCTCCTGAGAAGCTTCTGGTATAAGATCTTTGAAGTGGTTTTCCTGCTTTTCCTTTGGTTTCCAGGCTCAGTGACTATCTCTTCGTCCTGGCACGTTATGCTGCAATGAAGGAAGGGAAGGAAGAGAAAATATATATAAAACCTGAGCCATAGCAGGGAGCTGGAACGTTTATTTCCTTTATCGTGGGAAGATGAATCCAGCAGACGATTTTGCCCATCAAGGATGGGAAACAGAACAATCCTGGACTAGAAGTGGGATCTGCCAAGAACTTCCAGGTGAAATAACCATGACTTTGTTGATAAATCCTAAGAGGAACAGAATCACAGAATATTTTAAGTTGGAAGGGACCCAAAAACAGCTGTTCTGTTCACTGGGCCTGGTCCACATATCCCGTGTGGCAATGGGCCCAGAGTCACTGCTGCTCCTAGGCTGGAGTTGAGGCAGGAAAATTCCAAGAACACTTTGGAGATGCCTTTGTTTCCCTGGGCAGTGACAGGTGCTGTGGGAAGGCCTAGACAGGACTCTGAGGAATGAAGAAAACAATCAGGTCCTCTCTGTCAGCCACAGTGCTGGTGTGGAGCAGCAGCTGGAGGGATTTGGGAATTGTGTCCACAGCTTTGAAATAATAAATGTGAACTTCCTTTTACCAAAGGGCCCTAAATTGTCACACTCAACACTGAGCCCTGTGTGCTTTTCTCTTCCAAGTCCCTTCCAATCCATCAGCCTCGGCTGGAGCTGAGCTGTGCAGATTTACAGGAATGCACCAGGAATTCCTTGGCTCTGGCTGCCTCTTGTTGTGCATGTGAGGAATGTCTCTTGTGCTGACAGTCCAGTGCATCCTCTGCCAGGAATGGGGCTCACAGGATGGAGGGGTTAGAGGAGGAAAGGCCGAATCCCAGGGTTGTGCTGGGGTTGACTCTGGGTGGGGCTGCCCCGGAACAGGGACTGGCTGGGGGAGCAGAGCCCTGGGGTTGGCACCCCCAGGGCACTGAGGTTGCAGGAAAAGGGGTTGGGATGAGGAGCAGGGCCCTGGCAGTGCCTCAGCTGGGGGGCCCCCCTATCACACTGGGTGAGAGGGGCTGACACCCCGAGGGTCGGTCTCACACCCCGCAGTGTCCATGCCGACCTCAGGAGTGTTTCCCCACGGAGCCCCCAGCAGAACAGGCTGGAGCATGGCCTGGAGAACATTCTAGAGCTTGGAAAACCTGGCTGCAAACACCATGAGAGCAGAACACTGCTCAGCAAAGAAGACATCCTCTGTTCCAGCTTCCCAAGAGACTGAACGCTCCTATTCCACGTGTAAACACGCACATTCTAGCAGCAGTGTGAGCTCACACCCACCCCCATGTCCTGCACAAAACACACACAATTCCAGCTTTGCAGCCAAGTCCAAGCTCCTTTCAGCTTGGAAATATAATTGGGAAGAATCTATGTAGGACCTGGTGGTCTCAGTCTTCCCCCAGGGAATGCTGTGGGCTGCAAGGAGGTCATGCCCATCAAGGGCTTGTCCACTAAAGTGGAGGCAGCTTTTAAACCCATCCTGCACCTTCCCCTGTTCAATTATTTGAGCAGAAACAACTTTATACTTGTTCCCAGAAGAGCCCCCGGCTCTGTGTCCCTTTTTGGGCAGCGAGGAACACCCAGCACTAACAGATCCCCTGTCTCATCACTCACCTGGCTTTTAAGCAGATATTTCATGGCTATTGTTAATGCACATTTTTCATGGAGTAATTTTCTGAGCCTCAGCCTGGAACACATCCCAGTGACAAATGCTCTAGATTTGGATGGTCCTGTCAGCTTCAGTGTCACCTCAGCCATTCCCCCAGTGCCTGCTCCAGACAGGCCATCCAGGTTTATGGGAGCTCTGGCTCCAGGAGTGTTACTGAACCTCAGGAATCGAGAGGCTTTTCAAGTCTAATTGAATAAAATCCTTTGCAATATAAATTCTTCATGAATGCTCCATAAATCAGCTCTGGGAGGGATTTATAGTAGTTCCTTTTTTTTTCCAGCTGGGGGAAGAAATCTCACTACTGGTTTGGGACCAAAGCTGGCATTGTTTGGATTGCAAGGAGAAATAAATTTAGCTACTACGCTTTAATATGATGGAGAGATTAAATTTATTGGGGTGCCCCCAGCAGCCCCCCTCTCCCTCTCTATCCACAGCAGTTGTTTCTGGGGGGCTGAGGCAGAGGGAGGCTGGTGCAGGGTTTGAATTTAGGAGGGAGCAGAGACAAGGCTGAGCGTGGCCCAGAACTGGGCCAGGAGCAGACTTTCTGTCCTGAGAGCATCTCTGAGGTCACCAGGGAGCCTCTGGCTGTTACACTGAGGGGCCTCAGGCTGAGGGAGCTGGGGGGGCTCAGCCTGGAGAAAAGGAGGCTCAGGGGGTACCTTCTCACTCTCTGTAAATCCCTGACAGGAGGGGGGAGCTGGGGGGGGTGGTGTCAGGCTCTGCTCCCAGGGAACAAGGGACAGGATGAGAGGAAACAGCCTCCCTTCAAGGGGACATTCAGGTTGGACATCAGAAGGAATTTCCTCATGGAAAAGGTGGTCAGGTACTGGAAGGGGCTGCCCAGGCAGGCACTGGAGTCCCCATCCCTGAAGGTCTCCAAGGAATGACTGGACATGGCACTCAGTGCTCCGGGCTGGGGGACAAGGCAGGGATTGGGCACAGGTTGGACTTGATGGTCTTGGAGAGCTTTTCCAGCCTCAATGATTCTGGGATTCTGTGACTGCTCAGACCCTGGTGTACCCTCCTCCCTGTGCTGGGAGCAGAGACCAGTGGTGGGGACACAGGGCTGGAGCAGGGACCTCGTGCACCAAGTCCCAGCGTGGCTGAGCTGCCCCTGCCAACGATCCCACGGCACTGGAGGCCAGTGAGGCAGCAGGAGCAGAGCCACTACAATGAAACACAGGCTCTAAAACAAATAAAGCTCCTCAGCTCTGGGCTGGCATTTGTTTTTCCAAGCTCTTTGTCCCTACCCAGCAAATCCAGCCCTACAACATAGGGATTCTAGTGCCTGCACCTCATTAATATAACGGGGGAGGCAGATGCTTTGTCCATGCAGTGCCCAGCCACATTCCTGCCTCGCAGGGCGCCTGCTCCCGGGCTGTGCCGGAGCTGCCAGCACAGACATATGTTGCTAAGGGTCGTTTATTCTTGTTTGTAAAATGTATGGCTGCTCCCGGCTTCCACACTGTCAAAACTGGAAGAACTGGCCCCAAAATCTCTTGCTGCATGATTGGATCAGACGCCTGTACATCTGTTAACGCTGTAGGAGCTGTAAAACGGAATAAGTTGTGCTATAACTCAAGCCCCTCGATTGCCGCCGCGACGCGGGAGCAGCGGAGCCGCTGCTGCTCCGCCAGCAACGACACAACATCCATTTGGCCAGTCAGATGTAAATTTACACAAGGCAGCGTTTCCTCGGCCAGTGCACAGAAGGGAGGAGGGGGATGTGTGTCCCCACCTCGACAGGATGTGCTGGACTCCTCAGCTCGGTGAGTTTTGGGGTGCACACCCCCAGCAGTGGGAGCCAGCAGCAGTTCTGTGCTCCTCCTCTCGAGCTGCTGGGGGAGCTGAACAGACCGCAGCTCCACCAGGTCAAGTCCTCTGAAATCCCCATTTAGCCTGAAAATGGTCAAAGTAAAACCCTCCCCACTCAAACAACTCGTGCTGCAAATAAGGGAAGCCCTGGCTGGGAAGGGCAGGTGCAGTTATGGCACCCCAGGCTAAGAACCACCATCCCTGCCCCGGACAGGAGGGATGTTTGTGTGCAGGAAGGGGCTGTCTGGGCCCCTCAGCTCCACCTGTGCTGCACCCTGGCCCCAAGTGCCCACCTCAGTGCTCATCCCAGTGCCCCATCCCTGCCTCTGCTGCTCCACACGGCAGGCATAGAGAGGCAGTGACAGTGGGAAGGCTCAAACCACCTCCAGGGGAACCTGCAGAGGGTCTGTATTGAACAACTCGACCTTAGAAACAGCCACAAAAGCACTTCTGTGAGCACCAGTTCAGTGCCACTTACCCAGGTGTGGCAGTGCCACAGGGGTGTGCCCCCTCCACCACCAGGGCACTGACCTGTTGCAGGAACTGCTGTACATCTTGGGAAAGGTGAGCAAACAGAAACAAGCTGCAGGAACATCAGATCTCGTTATGCTCAGGGATGTGGAGACCAGAGCACGGCACACACTCCTCCCTCTCCATCTCAGCCTGTAAACAGCCCTGGAAAAGGGTGCAGGCCAAGAGGTTGCACAGAACAGGGGTATCAAACAGGGAATACCAGTCTGTGGAGTGTGGGGCTTGGGAGAGCCTGTAGGAGCAGGAGAGGAGCAGCAGAGCAGCTGTGTGCTTCCAGACCCCCTGTGCCCACACAGCAGCCGCCGTGGCTGGGACACCCAGCTCTGCTCTGTGCCAGCACTGCTGAGGGAGCACCAGCCTCCAGTGACCACTCCCAGCTCCACCCCGGGCAGTGCCCAGTGTTTGCATGGTCCTAGTGCCCTGGATGGCCATGGTCCCACCTCACCCTCAGGATGCCTCAATCCAGGCTTGGATGCTCAGCTTCAGGCTGGGATGCCATGAGAGCAGGCGCTGTGCAGGCTTGCCTGGCTGCTGCCAGCTTTCTGCCTTGGCAGCATCTGCTGTGGGGGCTCTTTTTGCTCTTTCTGACAGTGCCAGATGCCTCTGTGTCAAAACAATGGCACTTGCACACTGACTGGGAGCCTCTCCCTCGCTCCATCCCTGCTCCCGTTCCCCGCGGAGCCCCAACGCCCACGGGGCCGGCCTGGGGCACCACGGGCATGGGGAGTGGGGCAGGAGGGCTCCAGAGCAGGGACAGATGGGCAGCAAAGGGCCACAAGGTCACGCACGTTCATGGGGGGAAGCTGGAGCAGCAGCAGGCACAGCTCCTCACTCCTGCCAGAGCCAGGCCAGGGGAGAAATATGGAATATTGTTATCAACATCAAACCCCACATTGGCTCCAGTGGCTGTCTCCCTCTCCTGTGCTGGGGGATCCTGCCTGGGTTCCCAGCCCATTTCCTTCTCTACCAGTGGTCCCAGTCACCATTCCCAGACATGCACCAAGCACTGCTCACCCCAGCACTTGTTGGGCTCTCCTCTGCCTGCATCCAAGGAGCACCAATATCCTCAGGAAGGTACCAAGGACCAAAGTCACAGCACCCTGCAGGACCAGGTAAAGCTTCTCCAAGCATATTCCAAGACACAAGAGCAAATCCTGCTTCAAACAACACTGCCAGGTCCCTTTGGGCTCAGCAGCCCTTGGATCACCCCATCAGCATGAGCACAGGCACCAGCCTGGCAAAAGGGATTCCCAAGGAAGCACCAAGCTCTGTTCTCTGCCTGGAAGAGAATCCCAGAATTCCAGACAGGTTTGGGTTGAAAGAGACCTTAAAGCTCAACCAGTTCTACCCCCTGCCATGGGCAGGGACACCTTCCACTATCCCAGATTGCTCCAAGCCCCATCCAACCTGGCCTTGGACACTTCTAGGGATAGGGCAGTCACAGCTTTTCTGGGTAACTGTGCCAGGGCCTCACCACTCTCAGAGTAAAGGCAGATTCCCACTAAAGGCAGGTGCTCTCTGAGAGGTACTAGCCCCCCACACTCTGCTCTCCCTTCTGCCAGGAGCAGCCCACCCAGGCATTCCCTGCCCTAGGAAAGGACAAGGAGACATCCAACCACCTGAGCTCAAACCAGCTTTATTTTCTCTGCAGTTCTGACACACAGGGATGTAACCAAGGTCTCCACGGCAGCGAGGCTTGGATAGAAAAGCTCCTCATTAATCTCCCGTGGCACAACCATCCCTGCCCTGCACAACACCTGCAGGACACACAGAGCAGGCAGGACTGACACACCTTCCACACCTTCTGCTCAGGTAAACACGCATTCCAGCCTCCCCAGGACACAGAAATCAGCCCCTCCACAGAAATCCTAGTCCACAGCTACTGGGGAGTCACCATAAAATCACATTTTATACACCAGCTACAATGGGGAGCAGTGTCTCACAGTGCAACATTTCCAGGTTTGGAGGGACCAAGCTAAGTCTGTAGGAAGATCTTTTCTAGGAATTGTACTTCTGAGGAACAAAGGGAAAAGGGGAGCAAAGATTTTATTTCAGTGTTCAACAACTCATTGTGCTCTAGTTCAACACACTGCGTTTCCTAGAAGAAAAAAAGGAGATTTTGGGTGGCATTTAAACTATGAGTGGTCCAGGCCAGTGCCTAGACCTCCCAACTACACAGTCACCAACTGGTTAATGCCAAAATGCTCTACGTAAAAAAAAAAAAAAATAAATTAAAGAGAGAAATTTCCTATCATCTTTAATTTCTCTAATTTCTCTGACTCACAGCCCAGTGCCCTGAACCCTGTGGATGCAGACATTCCTGTCCGCACCAACACTTCCCATCACTCCTGTTTAATATCACGGATTTGACAGAGAAAAAGGATCCTGACATTGCTTTCCAGATGCATTTCCAGGCATCAGTTCTAAAAAAAGGGTTATTTCTCTGAAAACCATCTGCAGCAGGACAGGAGGATGAGGCAAAGGCCACCTCTCTGCTCATGGTTGGTCGGTGCCGAGTGTTTCTGATCCATTTGGGGATCAGAAACATTGTGGGAAAGGGGGTCTCTCAGAGCCCAGGAGCCTTCTCCGTGCTGAGCACACCTGGGGACAGGAATCCCATGGGATGAACCAGCAGGGCAGCAGGTGAGGCAGGGTACAGCCAGAGCAGGGTAAGGTTTGCCAGTGCCAGGAGGGGAAAGGAAACCCAGGGCAGACACCACTAGCCTGTGCAGGAGCTTGTTTTATTAGTGGGGTGAAGGAGAGAAGGTGACTGTTTTCAATCCTGTCCCAAACAGGGCAATGCCATGGTTTTCCTCTGCTGCCAGAATCCCAGCATGGACAGGACAGCCCAGGAACAGCCCAGTCTCTCCTCTCCCTGGCCCAGGCCTTGCAACAACACAAGGGATCAAGGTGGGAAACTGTAGAGACACTTTATCAACGTCTCTGGACTTCATCAGAAATGGCAGGAAGGGTCCCCACCTTCCCAACACCCCTGTCACAGCCTGCAAAGTCGCCTGCTACAGGCAAACGTCATAAGGCCAGAAAGAGACAAAGAGACAAAGAGACCAAAATAAATAGTTTGGCAAAAAGCAAATATGGCTGTTACACAGAGACCCAGTCCTGGGTGGAAACAGCACATCTCCCTAACAAAAAGGGCCTGCAAACAAAGTGAAACTTCCATCCAAGAGGAATTTTGCTAGTGGCGGTTTCCAGAGAGGAACCTGTCCCACCTGAGCACTGTGCTGGGGAGCGAGGGCTGCCTGAGCTGTGTCCTCTAGAGCTCCTGCCCTTTGGAAACTACATAAAATTAAACCATTTCTGCTCCTGAGAAACTGAGACACATTCCCCTCCCATCCAAAGCCCCGGCTCTGGCAAGAACTTGGCAGAGGCACAGCTGGCTCAGCACACTGACCCCATGCCTGCTGCTCCAGCTCTTAACCTCCAGCACTCCCAGACCTTCCCGAGAGCCACAGAGTCCATCTGCTCGTGTTTAACCTGCTGCTTCCTGGGTCTGGCAGGTGGTTCCTTCTCTGAGACACACCAAGGGCCTTGGGGGGCACCTGGAACCCCCCTGCAGTACCTGAGTGAGCAGTGCCCATCTGGGGCACATCCAATGCTGCTGCCTCCCACTTGTCTCCCTGTGGGCTCTGTCATCTCTCTGCCTTTCCCACAGACTCACTTCCACCCAGAGCAGCTCCTGGGAAAGGGAAAAGCAGCACTCCCACAGCAGCAGCTGCCCGGCCTGCCCAGCCTGCTGGGGGTCTCACGGTCACTAATCTGACTGGCACTTGGAATGTTCCTTTTGTGCTCCCCCGGGGTTTTGCTTTGAAAGACGATTTATGTGGGTGTCAAGTGAAGTGTTTTGGGTCAGGCCCATCACCTCCTCCAGTCTGGAGCCGTGCCCAAGAAGAGCCAGCCCTGAGCCCAGCAGCTCTTCCCGGGATCCCTGTAAACCTCCACTCCCAGCTGCATGTCTCCAGCCCTCAAGTGAGCCGTGGCTCCCGGGAGCTGATCCAGGCTCCGTGCACGAAGCCTCCCCTCCGGCAGCAGCTCCGAGCCCCATACCGAGTGCAGGCCGCCTAGGACAGCTCAAAGCCAGTGTTCATGCTGATGGCATAGCGCAGCTTCTCCCTCAGGATGCTTTTCTTGCTGTAGTTGGGCAGCTTGAGGAGGTTGAAGCAGGTGGAGGAGGTCGGGAGCCGCCCGCCCGGCTCCTTCTTGCGGATGGTGAAAAAGCCGCGCAAGACGCTGCCCAGAGTGTCCCCCGTGTCCTGCAACAGGCACACAGCTGTCACCTCCCCCTGTGCCATGGGGCCTGCACATGGGCAGGGCTGCCAGTACAAAACCTGCCACTGGCAACAGGGAGAGCCAAACCCCAAGGCTCTGTCTGCCCACAGGGAGTTCTGCTTGTAACTGCAGTGCTGTGACACGGGCAGAGTGCGCAGGGAGACAAGGGAGGGGGGGAACAGGGGAACACAGGGAGCTCCTGAGGGGAAAACACAACCCTCGACACAGGCAGAGAGAGCCCAGAGCAGCTGTGTGCGGGGAGAGGCAGGTGCAGCCATGAGCATTCTATTGGGGTGGGGTTGTTTTCACTGTGTCCTATAGAGCACAAATAGAATCATGAAATGGTTTAGGTTGGAGGGACCATAAAGTTCATCCAGTGCCACCCCCTGCCATGGGCAGGGACACCTTCCACTAGACTAGGTTGCTCCAAGCCCTGTCCAACCTGGCCTTGAACACTTCCGCAGCTTCTCTGGTTGCCAAATTCTCTGGGTAACCCCAGGGCCTCAGAACCCTCACAGGGAAGAATTCCTTCCTAATGCTAACATCTAATCTTCCCACTTTAAGAGTTTCCTGGTCAGACAGAGCTGGGGAAGCTGGGGAGGGAATGCCTCAGCCAGGAGCAAGCAGGGTGCCCACCTGATCATCAGAGACTTCCACACAGCGGATGGAAAAAGGAGGCTTGAGGTAGGCAAAGCCCAGAAGTGGAGGCCTGGAGCAGCTGGTCACAAACTGAAAAAGGCATGGAGAGTCAAGATGGGAGCAGAGAGGGCAGGAACAGCCACACAGAAATAACACAGCACTGCTGGGACTGGCACTGTGCACCCCAATAGCACTGAGCTCTGGTGCACAGCCCTGCCTGAGGAGTGACAGCTGTGCAGAGCATTCGTGGTGACACCAGAGCATTTACAGGAACTCTGCCTGCTGGGCACATTCAGGTGTCCAGAATTCTGATACTCCTTTTACTAGTGGCAGAAAGCACACAGGGAACTGGAGAACAGCACTGGCCCACCCACCCAAAGCCCAGGCTGGGCTGCCATGATTTCCCACTCACCTTGAGGAACATGGCTCTCTCCTCGGGGCTGAAGTCATTGGCCAGGATGTCCCACAGCCAGATGATGACCCGGTGACTCCCATGGAAGCCCCCGTAGTACACGGTGTGTTTTCTGGGGAGACAAAGGTTTTGCCAGGCCTGTGTCTCGGCAGCAGGAGGGGCACAGCTGACAAGTGCTGCAAGGATCAGTCATGTAGGATGGTTTGGGTTGGAAGGGACCTTAAAGCTCATCCTGTTCCAAACCCTCTGCCATGAGTCAGTTCACTGGTCCAGCTGACACTGACAGCGCTGAGTCCCCACCAGCACTTACTGGGCACTTGGTCAGAGGAAAGGGAAGAGCAAGGAGAAATTCTACTCCCAGGAACCAATGGAAAAAAGGACCCTTCCCATTCATTAATTATCCAAATTAGCTTTAAGGAACATGTTCCTCAGCTCTGTCTCTGCTTGCTCCTCAAATTCCAATGAGGAGGAGCACAAAGTTGTGGACAAGCCAGTCTCCTCCAGCTCTGTGATGAAGGGGCTCAGTTTACTGGCTTGCTGAGGGGAGGCCCAGCAGAACAAGCTGCTCACTTACTTCAGGTCCTCGAGGTCAATCTCAGCGTTGTCCCCGGAGATCAGGCGCTGCAGCTCCGGCGCGGAAAACATCCGGATCCACTCGGGCTTGATGATGGACCTGAAGCCGCTGATGAGAGCAGCTGTCTGGCTCTTGATCTGGGTGTGCATCCGGAAGTGAGCCATGAGGTGGATGTAGCTGATTCTGGGGGGGACAGGACAGGGCAGGTGGCAGGGAGGGATGGAGCAGCCAGGGGTACCCCCCATGCCAGTCCTGACCTGTCTCTCCAGCCCCAAAGGGACTGTCACTGCCTGGAAAGGGATTATACTTTCCCATCCAGGGCTCTGAACTTTATTTAAGCACATAAAGATGTTGTTCTGCCCAGACTTTGCCCCCTTCCCCATCTCTGTGATTCTGCTCATTTCTTGGAGCTCCTGCACAACCCAGGGCTAATTGGCTCCAATAATCCCTTGATCAGCCTTGGCCAGACACAGCTCACAGAGGGGAGCACACACCCAACTCCTCTTTAAAGGATCAGATCCTCAGGCAGACACTCCTCTAGTGCTCCTGCCCCCATGGCTGGAGAATGAGCACACCAAAACCACACAGCACATTCCCATCTCCCTCCAGGAGTGTGGAAGAGGAGCCCTGTTTGTTACAGGGAGGCACCATCAGGCTTTCTCTTTTCACCCACAGGCAAAACACCTGAATTTGCTGATTCTTCTTCCTCAGCTCCCTGGCAGACCCCACCACGATCCCACTGACTGGGTTTTTGGCCAGGTCACCTCACTCCATAATTCCCAGACAGAGCTGTTCCCAGATTGCTTCATCTCCCAACACTTCTGCTCCTTCCCAGCTCCCAGTTTGTATGCAAAAGTTTCAAAGTTTCCAATGTAAATGATTATAGCAACATCCAGGACTTTCAACTTCCTCCCTGAGCTGACTTCAGACAAGGCAGAGGAAGATTCTTTCAAATGCAAACTCCCTGGTCAGAGCTGGAGAAGGGAAAAGACTGGGAACATCAGAGTGCAGAGCACGACTAGCACAGCCAAATCCTCAGGTAGGACGCAGCTTTCATTTGCCATTAAAGAGAACAACCCCCAGATTACCAGTTCAAACACACATCTGCTTAATAGATATTTCATCCTGCTTTTATGATCACTGAAGGGGATAGGGAAGAGAAAAAAAAAATGAAGGGAACAAAAAGGTGGGGTTGGCTTTCAGGCTCCCGAGTTGACATTTGAGATAACTATCTAAAAGCCGGTTATCTGTGAAAATAGCCCCAGGGCTCGGTGTCTCCTCTCATTTCCTGTGTCTAAAGAACGACTGTCGACTGCATTTGAATTCACCACTGTCTGCTCCGACCACGGTGCTTTATACAACTGCCACATGTTATCATTCTGAGGAGATCTGTCTGCTCCAAGGTGTCTTTGAGCATCTGTGCCCTCTGTGTTCACCACCGTGTGCCTGAATTGCTTTGAATCCATCTGTCTGTATCCATCACCATCATTAAATCCTGCAGAATCTCCCTGACTGTGTGCCTTTGACCTCAGAAGTGCTGTTTCAAGAAGTAAATTGTCAATTTTTATTTTGCAAATCAAATTTAATACAATTTCTGCCGATGAACTGTAACCAGCAAATTCCATTAAGATATTTATGTGCTCTTTCTACTCCAATCTATCTCAATTCATTCCAGATGCAAGCCCAAGGAACTAGAATAAAGTATTTTGCAGTAGTGACCTTAAAAATGTAATTGCTGTACTTACTTATTTTCATTGGTAACGGGAATGGTCTTCCCTCCAGGAACAAGTTCATGGCAAACAAGCTGAAGGAAGAAATGATTGGATTGCTAATTACTGCCTGGAACCACAATGGAAGGAAATACCATACCAAGCTGTTACCTCCCCATAAAACATTTATTTTTACAATAAAACAGTAGGATTTAAATTTAAGTAATAATCCTGCTTCTGCCTTGAACCAGTTTCACTTAACTATTAACAGAGCAATGGAACAGCAGGAACTCCAACTCTCCCACCAGCAGAGCCAGCCCTTCTCCCAGGAAGCCTCCTCTCCAGCCTGATCCATCACTGCTGAACCGCACACAAATCAATTCCAAGAGCCCTGGGGGACTGTCACAATCCCAGAATCCAGGGGCTGAACAAGCTCAGAGCCTCAGATAGCTCAGTCTAACAGCACAATCCAAAGCTGGCTGATCCACAAGTCTCGTCCAGGAGCTCCTGGCCCTCCAGCTGGGCACTCCAGGCAGGAAAGGAGAGAGCTGGGAAGGATCTCCCAGCCTGGTGCTCCCCTCCAGCTCAGGCACAGTGCAGGGCCCTCCAGGTGCTGGCTACACATGACTCATCTTTGCACAAACTGAGGTAGAAAGTCTTTATTCACACATCAGAGCGGCCTCCGTGCCCCAGCTCCAGGGGAATTCCAAGGTCAGGAGAGAGCACAGCTCAAGGAATGAGCACAGCTCACCTGTGCCCAACACCCCTACCCCAGCAGGGACACAGTTCATTCAGGGTTATCCCACCTGGCTCCTTCAGCACAGCCAAAGCACAGGGAAAACAGGAGAGCCTGGTTTATTTTTAACCTTAGTGTTCCACAGCCTTCCGTATCTCATTGCTGGGCTCTATACCCTGTTTCCAACTTTTATTTTTCAAGAAAGCCCTCAAAGCTGAACCCTCAGCAATCCTGAGGCAGCAGGAAGGTGTCCTGCAGTGGGCACAGCCCCTAGTGGTGCAGAGCAGGGCTGTGTCCACACTCAGCTCTTCCCACTCACTGTGCAGGTGCATTTTCATGGCTAGTGCTGCTCCTGGACAAACTCACCAGCTGAGGAATAAAAACGTAGCATGCAAAGCTCTCAAGGACAAGCTGCCCCAGACAGACACTCCCTGACTCAGTGGTCTCTGTGCCACTGGATCTATCCTACACTCGGCGCCCGGGATCAGCACAGGCTGGGGGCTCCCCACGGAATTTGCAGCCACAACACACTGACAGCAAAGGCATTTTTATCTTATCTCTCCAGATTTTCCAGCTATGCTCACACAACATCACAGAGCCCAGGGCTCAAGTGCAATCAAGTACCTTCAAGCCTTCCTAGGGGACTGACAAACAGCTTTTTCTTCTCTAGGCCAAGAGACCTCCTCACACACTTCAAGTTCCTCTGACAGAAATAGCTATGCTGAAAGAAAAGGAATTTCTCCCCACATAGAGATTCTTTTTTAAAAGAAAGGAAAACCAGTTATGCAGGGAAAGCGTTAAACACTTTTTCAACTAGAAAGGAAAAAACCCTGGCAGCAGAAAAATTAAGGGTCAGAGGGCAACCTTTTTGTGGAAAAAGCTGTTCTCTGCTCACAGCTAAATACTGAATCTCTGAGCTGAGCTCAGAGAAGCCCTGAAGCTGAGCCAGCCTTGCAGCACAGGCATTTCTTCTGTAAAGAAGAGCAGAGCTCAGTCCTTACCACAATCAAACACAGGTTCATTTCCCAGTCAGTCCCATGGGGATTCCTGCTCAGATGGGCCACACAGAGCATCCACCTGACTACGCTCAGAAACAGAGTTCCAGAGTAAAAAGCACGAGCTGGGACACACTCCTGGCTTTTAGACACTCAACACCAGCTCTCAGAGAGCTCAGCAGAGAATAATATTTGTTTTCTGCTGGTAAATTTGACTGCAGGTGTATTTCTCTGCTCTAAGGACACCAAATCTGCCACTTCTGGCACCCCAGGCTTTATCACAGCAGTCGGCAACATCCCTCAGGACCCCTCAGTGCTCTTCTGGTAGCCCAGCCAGACAAACGAGGAGACACTCCCACGTGGATCAGCTGGGATCTAACCAGGAGGAACAGCTGGGAATCTAACCAGGAGGAACAGCTGGGAATCTAACCAGGAGGAACAGCTGGGAATCTAACCAGGAGGAACAGCCAGGGTTGTGGATTCTATCAGTGCCCAGAATTCTGCTCATCATCATCTATCAGGAGCTGGACCCTGATGATCCTTGTGGGTCCCTTCCAACTGAGGATATTCTATGATTCTACTCCATGACAGCACAAAGAGGGTGTCTGGGACAACATAAGGATAAGGTCCAACATCTCACTGAATAAAAACCTACCTGACCCATCACATCTTCATCATAGGACAGTGTTAAGCCCAGGTCACTGATATCACCGTCATAACGCTGGAGAGCAACAGGGAAAGGGAAAGAAGGTCAGTGTTCAGCAGCAGAACCACCAGTTACATCCAGGGTGGTTTTAAAAAAGTTCAGTACCCCAAAGGCACTTGTAATGGACTATTTCTAATCATAGTGATCAGGGAGGAGAACAACAGGAAAGTTGATGCTCAAACCTTAATTGAAGTGAGATTTTTATAGAACTCAGAGTCCAAGGAGGGAAGTTCATCCACGGAGCTGTAGAAGACACTGTGGTGGTGCCCAAGGAGCTGACTCAAAAAGAAGGAAGCAAATGGTACATCCACAACTATTCCCTGTGGTCAAGAAAAATGCACAGGTAAGGTCCTGCCCCATACATGTTATGTGTGATAACTGGTTACCTGCAAGGCCTGCAGGTAGAGCTTGTGATGTGGAAAAAGTGCAAAGGGCATCTTTGCAAGGCATTGAAACCAGCTACAAAACCCACATCCTCTTAAAATCCATTAATTAGTGCAGCAAGTGCAAAAAGGCAACAGGGGAACTCAATGTTTCCTTTAAAAGAACTTACATGGAGTGGGTCATTCTGTCACTCCATCCTCCTTTTTGACACGTCCCTTTAAGGCACCAACAAATGGATCCTTGGAAGGTGTAACACCAAAATAACAGACTATTCCAGCTGGTGCCCCCAGCACCACGAGGAATAATCAAGGTGTGTCCCAGGTTTTATGTCCAAGACTATTCTTAACACATGCCAGGCTGTTCCACGGTGAGTATCTTTGTGCAAGTCCTTTTTCCAAACTCACCTCTTCAGTAGCACCTCCCCAAGCACAAGAGATGCTCTCAAAGGTACCCCCACAGAACTGTACCAACAGTGACAATATGGTGCTTCTGGCTCACCTCATATACAGCCTTCCCAAGCATCTTCCCCACAAACTCAAAGAGCTGGAGGTAGTTCTCATGGATGTAGGATGTTGGGGATGGATACAGCCTCTCATCACCACTGGTGGTCTGCACAGAGAGGTAAGAGCACAGTGAGCCAGGTTGTTCCTGTCTGCAGAGGGTCACCACAGTCAGCACCTGGGTCATACCTTGAACAGGTTGAGTGCAGGGTCAAACACTTTTTTAATTATCTCTTCCAGAAACTCTTTGAAGACCCCATCCTGATCAATACCAGCCTCATCGACTCCCAGATCATTCACAAACTTCACTCTGATCACCCCCTTCATGGCGTTCTGGGAAAGCTGCCGGAGCTGTTCATATCCATCCTACACAGACCAGGAGATACAGAGCACAGTCATGGAGAGAGACACGTAAAACACCCACACAGACATGCAGCAGAGAGAGGAGACAGATACACCATAGAAACCTGCATTACTATTGAACCTTGTGTTCAAAAAGAGCAGCATTTTCTGAGTCAAAACTCCAGGTCTGGAGCAGCTGAACTGAACAAAGGTCCAGCATTTTTCCTGTATCATCAGTTCTGAGACTGATGGGTCCCTCAACACCCACAGAGAAGGTAAAAACACACTCTGGGCCCATGTTTTTGTCAGGCCAAGGTGCTGCCCTGTTGGTTGGCTCCTGCAGGACAGGTCCCTCACCTCCAGCATCCGTGAGCGGCGGATGGTGATGTGTGTGACGTGAGGGGACGCCGAGCTGGTTTCAACCAGCCCCAGCTTCTCCTTCTCCTTTGTGACCATGTTTCGGAAAAGCAGCACCCTCTTCAAAAAGAAAACAAATGTCGGCCTTCATCCACAAGGATCCTTATCCTGCAGTGCAGTAGGGCTTTGGAACACACACCCAGAACTACTCCTGGTTGTCCCGATCCCAGCTGGGCCCAGAAATGCCAGTGGCACCCACTCACTCCATGCAGCTACCCACACAAATCAGTTCTGTCTCAACAACAGAAATCAAGACATTTAGAGGAAATATACTGGGGAGAGGTGGGAAGGAAGGAAAAGACTTCTATTCAACTGGCATTTCAATCACAAAATGCTCCAGACACGTGTCCCTTCCACCCCAGCCCACCCAGCTCAGTGCCTTCTCAGCCTCCATCCTCTGCCCCCCGTACCACTCACGTTCTTGTGGGGAATGACGTGTGGGATGTACTGCAGGAGCAGCTGGGCTCGTTTCTTGTCCTTGTCCAGCTCCTGGAAGAGCACACTGGGTTTGAGGTCCCTTTACAAAGAAAGGCAGAGTTTCAGAGATCCCTGAGAAATGCCCAGGTGTGGGGAATAGCTGGGGGCAAGAGACAGGAAACCTGCAATGATTCAAAGATGACTTAAGTGCTCAGGTTCACCCTTGTAAGAAGGTAAGAAGGTCGGAGGCACTCAAGCTCTTGAGTGCTGAGTCAGGTTTCAAAGCACCACCTAAACCTCACACTACGGAAAAGCAGCACAACATGAGGAGTGTCCTTAACTGCAAACACAGGGACCAGTTCTCACCTCGATTTCACAGGCAGGATTTAAAGAAGGGATCCCAAACCAGGCTACACAGAGGCCCTGGGGCACTGGGACAGGCACAGAACTGCACATGACCCCTGCCCTGGACACTCACTTGCGCAGCCAGTGTTCGTCGGGAGCGAAACGCCGGCGACAGTCCCGCTCGTACAGCACCATGAGCCAGCCATGCACGGAGTGGAACAGCTCCAGGGTCTCCCCTCGGGCATTCTCTGCACAGAAGGGACAAAGCAGCCATGTCCAAGCACCCCAGGAAACAGGAGTGGCCAGGAGCAACCCATTGATCACCAGCCACAGTAACAGGACAGGTGTGTTGCTCCTGACCTCCACCGCCCTTGCAGGGACGGACTTTGTGCCTCGCAGGAGACACAGTGTCTTCTTTGATCAGAGCTGCATCAAAGCCATCTCATTTCACAACAGAACTGGACTATCTCATCTAATTGCCAGAGCTGAGCTGTACCCAAATTAACCAGCAGACAGATCAACACCAGATATCTGCAGAGACCTGAGCAGGCCTGGTCCCAGCACTGCATTACTGTCCAACTTCATCCCTGCCAAAAACCAACACGCCTATCATGCCTGTTTGTTACACAAATTCTTACTGGAAATAGGAAAGTGCTCAGTATTTGGTGCCAAGCACGACAGTGGCATCTGGACATCAAGAGACTGGGACATATTCCCATATAGTAGTGGGTTTTGTGCCAAGTAATAATTAGCAGAAGCTTCAAATTCCAAAATTAATGCCATTTGTTGTTCTAACAGTAGTATCAACTCAAGCTACTAAAAGCACTTACCTACAATTCCATCCCAGATCATCTTAAACACGAAGGAATTCAGGAAAGAGGAGATGGTAACGAGCTCCTCCAGCTTGAATGAAATCTGCTCTTCATAGACCTCTATGTCATCAAGAATCCTGTCAGAGCAAACAAATGCAAATGCACAAGTGTAAATTTAATTCCCTTTTGAAATTTTCATAAAGGCACATTATCCTTTAGCAGCAGCTCTTATTTCTATGACAACTGACACCCATGAGGATCTAAAGTCATAAACAACTAAACCTTATTTATGGATTTTGATTGATAGCAGATCCTAAGAGAAGATGGTATGAAAGTCTGAGATACAAGCAAAGCCAGAGTTTCAGGCTTAGAAGGACCTGCGCTATCACTCCCAAAAACCTTTTGCACCATTCAAGCTAAGAGAACTGCTTCTCCTGACCAGCAAGGGCAATTTTTCACCCCCTTTCCCATCCTTTGGGCTGTTTCTTTCTCCTCCCAGTTTTATTACCAGTCCAGTCAGCTGGATATTCCTGAAGCAGCACATGGCTGATGGGAAAAGTCCTTTTGAAGCCCTTTATTTCTCAGGACTTCATCCCAAAATCTCGCTGCTTTACCCTGTCTAATTATCTTCATGAAAAGGCATAAAACCTTAACTACTTCTAAAACTTCAGGAACACAACAGCTTCATATTACAAATGCAGGGAGCAGCCCCCACATGCTACCTACGTGATGAGGTGGCGGGAGCAGTCACAGAAGAGCATCAGCATGGCCAGCAGCCTCTTGGATTCCTCTGTGTCATTGTTCAAACACTCCAAGAAGAGTTTTAACCCACCCTGTGGTCCCAGCTCACAGATAAAAGCCCACAATTTGGGCAACAGATCATCCAGGTAGGTGAGACCTATGAAAATATAAAGCACACAAGATATAAAGCTCGTTCTGCTGCCTGTGAAGTCACGAATGTGACCTGAAGCTCAAAGACCCTTTTGCAAAGCAGAAGAGGACCATGGGCATCCCATTTGGCTCCCAAGGCTGTCTGCATTAACAGGACATGTACAATCACCAGAAAAGCAGGAAAAAGAAAAGCTTTTAATGAGGCATTGTTTGCACACCTTAAGCCTTTTTCCCCTAATTCTTTTGCAACTTCAGAAAATAATGAATTCCTGTGATCCCATCACCATTCCAGCATCTTGGAGATGGGAATACAACAAGGCTGTACCCCTGGTCACCACTACAGCCACAAAGCACCCACAGCTTTGCACTCTCTCTACCCACCGGATCAAAGCAGTGCTGATCTCCTCCTCCATCCATTTCCAAGACAGGTAATTTGTTTCCAAGATGTATGAAAGCATCCAGTGTTCCCACCACAGAAAGATTAATATTGCCAGCCTTCCCAAAAACACTGACTCAGGCTGAAGTTTGACATGGTGTAAGCAAGGTTTCACAAGAGGAAAACTTGCTTCAATTTGTATTCTGGAGAGTTAATGCTTAATCAAGTAGTGCTGAATGTTATTGACCAGCTGGATGATTCAGGATGGAGCACGCCTTCCACCCCAGCCAGTCAATAAACTCCTGTCAGTAATAAAACTACCAACAAGTCAACAGAATTTAATAAGGGAAATCTCTTTTTTCCTGCACATTGGAAGAGATTTGAAGAGCACAGAGGGGCCCTGACCTGTGAGGATCTGCAGGCGGATCTGGGTGAGCGTGGTCAGGGTGGTCTGGTACAGGACACAGATGCTGCAAACCTTCTGCACCTCTGCGGAGTCCACGCGCTTCCCCCCCACCGGCTTGAGGATGTTCCGGACAGAGGCGGATTTCTGGAACGCTCTCTTGAACAGGTCTGGGGACAGAGAAGCACAGAAGTGATGTCCAAAACCATTCCCGCTGCCAGAGGGCAGGGTTAGATGGGATATTGGGAAGGAATTCTTCCCTGTGAGGGTGGTGAGGCCCTGGCACAGGTTGCCCAGAGAAGCTGTGGCTGCCCCATCCCTGGAAGTGTCCAAGGCCAGGTTGGAGCAATGTCGTCTAGTGGAAGGTGTCCCTGCCCATGGCAGGGGAGTGGCCTAAATGATCTTTAAGGTCCCTTTCAACCCAAACAGCTCTGTGATTCCATGATTCTGACTGCAGTAACCACAGGATCTGGTGCTATGGGCAGCATCTAGAAAATATCTGATTTACAGTTACTGCAAATCTTCTTCTGCACCTGTCACAGGTGCACGAACCAGCTTCACCTTGCTTGTCACAGGGGAAGCTGCCCCTCACCTAACCTTGGGAAATATTAAGTTATGCAGTAAACACTTCAGCTCCAGAAATGATGAAAAGAAACTGCTAAAATAAGCAAATATTTTCTCAGCACTAAATAAGAGATTTTGCCCCAGGTCACTGAGCCACTCTGAGCAGGAATTACAAATAGGAGAGATCATATCCCCACCTCAGCAGCAGCAGCTGCTGCAAGTAATTACTCAAAGCTTTCAGCATAAGTGGAAAAGCCAAAGCCCTGCGAGTCTGGGAGAGAGACACATGTACAAACACACACAAAACCCCCCCTACAACCCTCCAGAACTGACTTTTCATAGGAAGGCTGTTCTGAGGGGAAACTGGCTGTGCTGGCAGCTGAGCTATTTCCTGATTTTCCAGCAGCTTCTTGCTGAGCACATCACTGAAGAGGATGCGGATCATATGGACTCCCCAGAGGTGCTGCAGTTGCTTTGTCAGCAGAGGCATGGACTCATTCAGTCTGGAAGGAAAGGCAGGGAGGCAGGTTGGAATAGAATACCAGGCAGTGACACTGATACATTTGCTCATAATCCAAATTGGAATATGCTCCCACCCTACAGATGGTCCTCATAGGAAGGGCTGATACACAGGTGCTATATCAGTGTACCAGTAGGGCCACTGGTCACCAGTTTAACTACACCCCATGAATTTACTCATGGAATAGTCTGTGTATGAAAGCAAAAATTTACATTGTGCAGACAGAACCTGAAATATCTGAGAAATTATTTTGAACAGGTTCTCCCTGTTCATCTCAAGACATAAAACACATTGCAACATATAAAAAACCCGAAAATAAATAAAAGGAGAGGCTTAATCATCTCTCCCCATAAGGTCCTTCCCACTCACCCATAATCCACAGTCTGTGAAAACCAGCCCAGAACAGGGTGCCAGTGGGTGAGGTTGGATTTCTTCTGTGACACGTACTTCTGGCAGTAGGAGAGCATGTGGATGAGCACCCCCACAAAGTGGGCTGTCTCCTCCTCCAGGACCTGGTCATTCAGAGAGCCCAGGAACACCAGGTTACCTGGAGGAATGACCAGAAAAGCATGACTTAACAGGAACAGATGCTGTGGGACAGTGGTTACAGGTAAAACAAATCCTTCCTCAAGCCCAGGAGAGGATTTCTGTCAATAGTGATTCTTAGAGGTCACCCTGCAGCAAGCCATTTCCAGTGACGTCCCTTTGGCCACCTTCTCATCTGAGTGCCACCAACACCTTCTACAAAGGACTACAAGCTACAATCCATGGTTATCCCAGAGCTCCAACTGTTAATCTTGCTACTTTTACCGAAATGTGAATTTAAGTATTTCAGCAGTATGTCCATTTAGGGAACTGGATCCAAGTCTGCCACATTTCAATACTTTCTCCTTTCTCAGAGTCCAAGTCAAAAGCTGGCAGAGATGATGCTTCCCAGCTCAGCATGATGACATGGAGACAAAAGCAAGTCTCTGACCCTTCCTCCATCTGCAGAGGTCTTAAACCATGTTTGTAATGTCCCAAAATATGTCTCAGTTATTATTTGGAAAATATAAATAAATCATTATCTAAATAATGATTAAAAAATGATGAGTTGGAGGCAGCTCTGACCCACGGAGAAAGAAGATCTGACTCAAGACTCTCTTCCAAACATAGTAAGAAGTGTTGCAGGTGCTTACCCAGCAAACAGAGAGTGTGGCTCCCCTCCAGGCACACACAGACATCTCGGCATTGAGCCTCGCGGCTCAAGAACAGGATGAACTTGCGGAACAGATCGTGAGATTCTATCACTGCCAGACGCTGAAAGACACAATTGACCTGCCCGTGAGGCACCACACAAAGCCCCACACCTGATCTGCCACAGCACCTGGGACTGGCCTTTCTTTCCAAAGAAAGCAGCAAGTTGAGACTGTTGCCCTACAGAGAGTTTGACATGGAGCTGGCCTGGGAAATAAAACCCCTTGCAGGTGAACAGGTCATGTAGTAGTTGTAGACAGAGCTTTGCAATCATCTGTCTGCAAGGACACAGGATGCCCATTTGGCACAAAACCTGCCTGTCTGCACCAAGCAGATTAAATTGGATTAATGGACAGTCCACTAGTTACCTCCTCAGATCCTCTGCCATGCAACAGAGTGATTTTTGCTTTGGCTCTGTCTATGGTTACAGAAATGGAAGAGTAGGGCCATGAAAAATTCAAACTGTTGGTCATATATGCCTTTATTACTTATTTACTTATTTTAGGGCAGTTCAGCCCATCATTCCACTGGTGTTAATAACATCTGTATTATAAATCCAGAGTATTTGTAAGGATCAAGCACTTTCACAAGAGTTGAAACTGGCAAAGAGAGAAATGCAAAAGCTCTGTTCCAGGAGCTGATAAAATGGAATAACAAGTGGCCTGATGTGATAATCAGTAGATTCTTGGTCCTATGAGATCACCCACTTACCTCAGGTGTGAGAGTAGCAAGGTGAGTCATTATAGCAGGCACAGACATGATATGGATCAGGAAGGACCTCAACAGATTGTCTGAGAACTGTGCAGCAACCACAGGGCTACAGAGAGAGAGGAACACTTCAGAGCACAATCTGGCCCAGAAAAGCAAGACAGCCTTCAACTGAGCTGTTCAGAACTGGTTACTGATTCTTCCCTCAGCAGGAATCAGAAAATCATGGTTTGGGTTGCAAGAGACCTTAAAGACCATTTAGTTCCACCTCCTGCCATGGACAGGGACACCTTCCACCAGACCAGGGTGTTCCAAGCCCTGTCCAACTTGCCCTTGAAGCATCACAAGAAAAACAATATTCACTTACACTTCTCTCCTCAGAGCAAGTTCACAGAACTGCTCTGGCTCAAAGGAACATAAGACAGCTCAGAGAATAAAGCATTTTTACACAGCACACCCACAACACTCTCAGGGTTAAATGGTTCACCTCCTAATTCCCCTTCTCCCCAGTGCCACAAAATCAGTAATTAATTGCTTTCCTTAGGAAGAAGTGGGGTGACATGGACACCCACTGCTCCTCTCCTGACCATCACACCCTCACCATCCCAGCAGTGACAGCGCAGAAAGGAAGTGACACCCAATTAACCACTGAGGTTTTAATGCTCATTAGTGGCTGCAGGTTTCCAAAGTGTTGCTTCAGGGACAAACTTTTCCCCTGCAGATGGAGTAACAGGTACACCTGCAGCAGCAGTTCATTGTGGAGAGGCACAACCAGCTCACCTGGAGAGCTCCAACCCTTCTGAGGTTCAAACAGACCCCGCAGTCTGAGCTGAGCTGCACCCTCAAGTGAAAGCTCACACTAATTACTGACTCAAAGGCATTCTGAGCTGAAAAAGGATGACAGCAAAGCAAGCCATTTGCCTAAAGCAGCTTCTTTCATCAGGGTGATGCTCTCAAAGGCATGAAAACACTGGCAGAAGGAGAAGTCTTTAAAAAGCACAGTTAAGACAAGTTTGGCTATAAATCCCCGGGAGCAGCTCCAGCTCCCTTACCGCAGTGCCAGGGAGAAGATGGCAGTTAAAGAGCCCTTGGACAAGGAAGGTCTGGATCTTGCCAAGCCATTAGTTAGCAAAATCTGGAATAAAAACCAAATAAATAAAATAAAAACCTTGTAGTACTCAGAAAAAAAAAATTATGATTACTCCTGAAAGACATCAAGTTTATTTAATGCAGAGAAAAAGGACACCAAAGGAACCAAAAATCCAGTTCCTACAAGTCATTTGGCAGCACTAGAAGGGCTTCAGGTTAATAATGGCAGAACAGAGAAGCTGCACTCAAATCAGACACTCTACAGCACTTATTTCTCTAGGACCTGTACTCACAGGGTGTTCAGGCTTTCCTAATTAACAGGCAATAGAATAGTTTGATAATCTAATTCTCATTTAAAAGGTTAATTACATAAGTTCCAACAGAGCAGTAAACAAACCCAACCCATACAATGTGGCAGCAGCAAATTTCAGGAAAAATATTTAAGATTCCTCCTTGTCCATCTCATCATGAGACGATTAAGAGGATTTTGATTCAGCAGTACAGACAGAAAGGAGAGAGTGGGGAGACTCTGTTTGGCTGTTTTGAGAAAAATATGATCACAGAAAAATCCCCAGCAGCTTCTTCCTGACACTCCACCAGAGATCCAAATAACTCTCTTAGGAGAAGGAGCACAGGCAGGACTGGGGTTTGTCTGGATAAAGAGGAGACAGGAGTGTACCAGCTGAGACTGACCTGCAGCACAGAATAAAAACCCTTCTGGTTCAGGTGTCCCATGATGTTTGCACAGATGTGGTTCATTGCAGGCCTCAGGGTTTCACCTTTGGGTTAAAGCACTGGTGTCACCAAAACAGCATCACAGTCCCACTCTGCATTTCCCCACACACAGCACAGCACAGCACTTTGGAATTGCTCAAGCCCTCCTTGCACAAAGTCCTTGTCCTTATCCACAACCCCATCATTTGGGCAGCATTTGACATGGTCTTGCTTGAGATGGAAGTCTCATTTCCTCACAATATTTGTCTGTGTATTTCCTACAAAAACTGAGAGCTAAAAGCATATCCTCTTATCCCCTGAACACTTGGGGGGGGGAATGGGAATATTATAAAAACATTGTAACAACTGTTGGTGTCCTAAGGGAAACATCCTAATCTCAAGGGGAACAGTCTAATCCCAAGGGGATCCTTGTTTTGTGCAAGCACAGGAGCAAAATGAAACTTTGTGGTAACCATGGGGAGGGAACAAGGTGCAACAACACAATCCCAAAATGGTTTGGGACCTTAAAGATCATTCAGTCCCACATCCTGCCATGAGCAGAACAACTTCCATTATCCCAGGTTGCTCCAAGCCCCGTCCAACCTGGCCTTGGACACTTCCAGGGATGGGGCAGCCACAGCTTCTCTGGGCAGCCTGTGCCAGGGCCTTCAGAGGATTTTAATAGTGAGTCCCAAATCTTAAGGAATTAATGCACAAACCTTTTCCCCGGAGGATTTTCCAGGTTGAAGTGTCTGTGAAGGTGACGAGCATTGTGAGGTGCAGATTGACCAGTCTGGAGTCCTGCAGGATGTCAGGCTGTGACAACAAACATCAGGGTTAATAAACCTAATTACCTTTGAGCCAACTGTTAAATGCAGGGAGAAAAAACACAAAGAAACAGTCCTTACCTTGAGCTGCTTGAGAAATTCACAGCAAAACCACAAAATATCTTTGATCTGCTTTATCCATAGGAGTGTGAGATCCTTGGAGAGAGCCAGGGACACGTACCACACCTGAGGAAGGGGGATACACTCAGTGATCAGTGCTTGTGCTTGGCAGAGCACATTGCCACAAGTTTTGTAACTGACCCCAGACATGGGACCAAGATACTTCTCTCCCCAAGTTCCCTGGTCAAAGGACACCACCCACCCCAGAATCAACTGCTCTTTAACTCCCATGGCTGTACACAATAAAAATATCAGAGCAATCCTAAAGGGCTTGTCCAAACTTTCACCATGGAATCTCTGCAGAGTTCAGAAGCTTCTGAAAGCTAAAAATTCAAATATCACCCATGTAAATCCCCACACATAGAATTAAAAATAACAAACAAACCCCCCCACTCCAAATCAAACCCCTCCTACTGACCTTGGGCTCATTCTCCACATCCATGCTGTTAAGGATACAGCGGCACAGCTTTTCAAATCTCTGGGGAAATAATAAGGTGGGATTAGTTCTAACTACAGGAAGGGCTGTTCTGGAAAAGCACGAGGAACAGCTCAGCAGAGGGAGCAAGATCTCCCTGGATCAAACAGCAAATGTTCTACACCCCCACACTCCAGCCAGTGCCGACGGCTCCTTCCCTGGAAGCACATGCACACTGCTGCTGGGCAGAATTCCCTCCCTGAGCACAGTGCTCATCCACAGGAGGAATTCCTGCAGCCTCTCTGCTAAACTGCCTCCCTCACTAGCAACAGGAAAAGCTGGGGTTCATCAAGAACAGCTTAGTGCCAAGGAGTGCAGCAGTACCCCAGGCTCCTGGACATCCCAGCAGAACTCAGCCATCACATCCACAATGCCTGAATTATCATTTCAGTCCAGATTTACATGTTCAGACCATGTATTTCCCACATGTTTGCAAGGCATAAAGCCACTCTGAGCTAAGGAACTGGCTGCTGGGGTTATCCCATCTGAGAGCAGTGTCTGGAAATGGAGTGGGAAGGAGTAGAGTCCAGTCCTTGGCTCAGCACGGGATGGACTCGCTGCTGGAAGGGGAAGGAGACGAGGAACTAGAAGGGATTATTTCACCAATGCACCCAATTGCTGCAGTGCAGAGCTTCAGAGGGATGCTAGGCACTTAAAAATGTGTATGTAACATGCACAGGGCTTTTTCTGATGCTGTATCTACAGAAAACTGCATTTGCAGCACAGACTTCAATGGAACAGAGATTGAAAAAAATCACCCACTGCTGCAGTTTAAACACAGCCTTTCATTTCCCAGTTGTTTCCTTACAATCAGCCCTCACAGTTTCCTGGAGCAAAATTCATCATCTCAGGGCTTCACTCTGAACCCACAAATTCAGGGCATGGTCAGAAAGACAAGCCAGATATATCAGATATCAACAGACATAGATCAGACACAAAGAACCAGCATAGCTCATTGGGAGCTGCCACAAGGTCCCTGCCTGGGGAACTGCTGTGCCAAAATCCTCAGCACTGCTCAGTTCCTGCACCTGGCACAGTCACCAGGAAAAACATCCACCAAACCATGGCCTGAATACAGAACCACTACTGAAAAATTCAAGGCATCTCCTGTTTCATTCCTACAGGCAGATCCTTCCAGGAAGGACCAGGAGACAGAGACCACATTGCTGAGGCCAAAATACATTGCAGGAACCTACAGGATCACTGGATAATGAATTAAACATTTAACATGTTAAAACATGTCCTCAAAAGAAAAGCAGCAGGTCAGGGCAGTGTCCTCACCTCCTTGTCCTCTTTGGGATTAAACACAAACAGCAACTTCCTGGCAATTCTGAACACAGACAGAGCACTTCTTTTACTTGAGCCAGATTCATTTGTACCAAAGAAATCGTCCACCTCCTTCCTATTAAAGTGAGAAAAATGAGTTGTTAAAAGCCAAGAAAACCTCTCCAGGTAAGAGCAAAGGTAGAATTCCAGGAGGAAAAGGGAAGGGAAAAGGGAAGGGGAAGGGAAATGGAAAGGGATAGAAAGGAGAGTGACATTTTACAAGGGCCTGGAGTGACAGGACCAAGGGGAATGGCTTTCCACTGCCAGAGGGCAGGGTTGGATAGGAGATTGGGAAAGAATGGTTTCCTGTGAGGGTGGTGAGGCCCTGGCACAGGCTGCCCAGAGAAGCTGTGGCTGCCCCATCCCTGGAAGTGTTCCAGGCCAGGTTGGATGGGGCTTGGAGCAACCTGGACTAGTGGAAGGTGTCCCTGCCCACAGCAGGGGGTTGGAATGAGGTGACCTTTAACTCCCTTCCAACCCAACCCACCCCATGATTCAATGAATCCCACACACCTGATGTCCCTCTGGAGGCGGCAGCGGCACAGGAACCTCCTGACCAGGGCCTGGAGCTGCACAGCCGCTCGCTCCCTCTCCTTCAGCTCCCGCCGCTCCTCCCGCGCCTGCCGCGCCTTGTCCAGGAACTGCGCCCGGGAGCTCTGGCTGGCACTGAACATGGCTGGGGCTCTGGGGAGCAGACACCTGGGAAACTGGGAGCAGAGGGGGGAAAACACACAGGGTAGAGCAATTCTCTGCCTCTGCACTGACTGCAGCAACGTCCAGGGAGGAGAGAACCCAACAGCAGAGGAATAAATGTGAGCCCACACAGGCAGGGCCCTGTCACGGGGCTGCCCCGGGACACACACACTGACACAGGACCTTCCAGCACAGTCCACAGCTGCTGCAGGCAGGGAGATTTTGAGAGGAAAAAAATAAATAAACCGGTGTTCTGACACTGTTTTCCACTCCTGAACTCCACCTCCCCTTCCAGCCTCTATTATGTTCACAGGTAAGAACAACTCTACAGGCAGGGACAGGGGGCAAAGGGCACAAGGGACACTGATTTATTTACATTCACCAGACAAAAAACACCCAGAGCCAACAGGAACTTTATAAACAATGACAAGGAACTCACCTGAGAGGTCTCTTCTTCAGAAGTGTTCGGTGCTCATTTACACACATACATGATCCCACCCAGTGCCTTGGGGCAGCTCCTGCATGGATCAGCACATTCCCTGTGGGTGGTTTGGAGGTTTAGAGCTTCCCTGTGCAGTTCTAAGTTCTTTGGCCAGACTTCCCTCTCGGTGCACCAGGCAAGGGAAGGGTAAGTGGGGAAAGCTCCAGGAGAGGAGAAGCAGCCCCAGGGCTGTGGGCAGTGGCTGCTGGGGAGCAGGGATAACTCCGTGTGGGAAGGACAAGGCGATCCAGGGCCACAGGGACCGGTGAGATCCGAGCAGGTGCCACCCCCGAGCTGTGGGGGCAGGACTGGGAGCCACCACAGCCCCCGAAGGGGGGGCTCCACACCTCGGGACTAGGCCAGGCCGCGAGCAAAGCAGCCAGAGAGCGCCCCCGGACCCCTCTCACAGCCCCCTCAGGACCTCCTCGCAGCTCGCCCGAAACCCTCTCGCAGCCTCCCGGCCGCTCTCAGAGTCCCCTCAGACCTCCCTCAGCCCCTCCAGTCCCTTCCCAGCCCCCCAACCCCGCTCACAGCCCCCCCACACCGGGCCCAGGCTCCCTCCGCGCCCCTCACCCCGCGGACCTCGCAGCCCCCGGGCCCTCACCGTTGCCCCCGGCGGACGCTCGGCCCGGGACCCTCCGGGACCCCCCGGTCCCCTCGGGCCGCGGTCGGAGCCCCCTCCTCGCACCCCGGGTCCGCTCCCCGGGTCCGGCCGCCAACCCGCTCCACCGCTGCCGTTCCGCCCGTTGCTCACCGGTTCCGCATGGGGAGAGCAGCCGGCGCTGGGCCCCGCCGGCACTGGAAAGGTCGGGCTGGGCCAGGACAAACCGGGTCGTGCTGGGCCGGCCCGGTCCAAGCCGGTGAAGCGGGAGCGCAGCGCGGCACCGCCCAGAGGGGCCCAGCGGGACATCGGGAGGGTTTGGGGGGCGCACCCGGGCGGGGCCGGAAGGACGCGAGGGGCGGAAGTTCCCCCGCCCGCCTCGCGCTCGTTCGGTCCGAGGGGCTGCGGCCCGTTCATGGTGAGGGGGGGACGGGGGCAAGGGGGGCGGGGGAGGTGGGAGGGGGCGAGGGGACTGAGGGAGGGACGGGGAGATCTTGGGGGGTAGAACTGAGGCGGCCCAGGGGGGCTGAGGGGCTTCAGTCAGGGCGGGGGTTTGAGGGGGATCGTGGGGGGGGACTGAGGGGGGCCGGGGGAGGGCGCTGGGTCGGGTGGGGGAGAATGAGGAGGGCTGGGAGAGCTTTGGGCGCCGGGGGATGGGGTGAGAGGTCTGGGGGCTGTGGAGGCTGCGGTCCGGAAAGGGGGGGAGACTCCGGCCGCGGGAGGCATTGAAGGGGGCCAGGAGGGTCCTGTCCAGGGAGTGTGTGCGGGGGGCGCTGTCCAGTGGAGGATTGGGGTGAGGCAGGATTTGGGAGTCCGGCCCTCACGGTGGGATATGGGGGTGGGGGTTGTCAGTCCCCACGGGTCGGGGGAGGTTCAACCCCGGGGTTGGGGCGCTCAGAGAGGAGAGCAAGTCCAGGGCCCCCAGGTGGGGTGCGACCCCCGCAGTCAGGGTGCTCGATTTGCACGTGTCCAAACCCCCCGGGCGCCCCTTGACCTGGGGCCGATTGTTTGGGGAGGGCAGGGCAGGGGTTTGGGGTGCAGTCCCCCAGCTCTGTGCTGTGGGGGTGGCAGGGTGCTGAGCTGAGGCTGCTGCTTGTGCTCCCCTGAGAGCCCCGGGCACAGGGACCATCCCTGGGCCAGCCCTGCCCATCCTGCTCCTCACCCTGGACACACAACATGGACACACAGCTCCAGCTCCGTAGGGATTTGCCACAGGACAGTGTTGTGTTTAGTGGCAGTGCAGCAAAACTCATTGCAGGAAGTGTTATCCAATTGCTGTGGAAGGGGTGGGAGCTGGCTGTGCAGGGATGGGGGGTGTTAATCATCCCACCCTGTCCCTGTGAGGCAGAAGTCCAGGGAGACTCAGGGTGATTAAGGATTTGTCGTTAGCGGCTCTGGGGCATTTGTGGAGCTGAGCCAACCTGTGCCTGTTCCAGTGTGACCTCCTTAGCTCAGGGACAGGGAATGTGGCTGGGGGCCACTCTGTGTGCAGACTGCAGGCACAGGGAATGGGGGATGCTGGATGGTGGGATTTGTTGTGTGGAGAAATGTGGGAGGGCAGGAAACAGAGTGGGAAGCTCATGTGTGCTCTCCCTGGAGCCACGTGTGCTCTCTGGAGAGCCATCTGTGCTCCAGGGGAAAAAAGCCTTGAAAATGCATTTTGACACATCTGCTCCAGTTGTGTGTGTTGGGAATTGCCCAATTATATTCCAGATTATTGATGGAGTAAGAGCTTGAGCCGTAGGAGTTGCATAAGAAATGAAAGCAGTTGTTGTGGGAAAGTGTTGGCTTTGCAGTGCAGGACCCAGCTTAGCATTCCCAGGAAAAACCCTGAGAAAAAGATCCAGCCAAGTTGATTTCTGTCCTTCAGTTTCTGACAGTCAGAAAGAAAACAAAACAAAACCAAAGGTCTAAAGCATTTGAGAACTTCACAAAGGGGCCAAGGGGAGCCAGGGTGTGAAACACCCCGTGGGAACACAGGGTTGGGGGTCACACAGTGGGACTGCCAGTGTGGGCGCTCCTTCCTTGTCCCTTTGTGGGGGCTTCTTCCTTGACCTGGGAGCTTCTTCCTTGACCTGGGAGCTTCTTCCTTGACCTGGGGACTCCTTCCTTGCAGGAAGAGATGTCGGGAGAGAGCGTGGTGAGCTCAGCGGTGCCGGCGGCTGCGACGCGCACGACGTCCTTCAAGGGCACGAGCCCCAGCTCCAAGTACGTGAAGCTGAACGTGGGGGGGGCCCTGTACTACACCACCATGCAGACCCTCACCAAGCAGGACACCATGCTCAAGGCCATGTTCAGCGGCCGCATGGAAGTGCTCACGGACAGCGAAGGTAAGGAACGGGCTGCTCCCACACCCCCCCTGCATCCTCCTGCTGCAGGCAGAGCCAGAGGGGCTGGAGAAACATCAGAGAACAGAGAGCAGTTCTCAGTTGTAGGGTTGGGTGGATGGTCAGAGGGATGGAGCAACTCTCCTATGAAGAAAGGCTGGAGAGTTGGGATTGTGCAGCCTGGAGAGAAGGAGCTCAGGGGTGACCTACTTGTGGCCTTTCAGGACCTGAATGAGCAAAAAGAAACATGGAGAGAGATTGGTTACAAGGGTCTGGAGGGACAGGACAAGGGGAATGGCTTCAAACTGACAGAAGGCTGGGATAGATGGGATATTGGGAAAGAATTCTTCCCTGTGAGGGTGGTGAGGCCCTGGCACAGGTTGCCCAGAGAAACTGTGGCTGCCCCATCCCTGGAAGTGTTCCAGGCCAGGTTGGATGAGACTTGGAGCAACCTGGACTAGTGGAAGATGTCCCTGCCTGTGGCAGGGGATTGGACTAAATAATCTTTAAGGCCTTTTCCAACCCAAAGCATTCTGTGATTCCATGATTATGCAGCTAGGAAAAGATGTGGAACAAAAGACATGGGTGACTTGAGTAGGTGCCTGGACACCAGCAGGACACTAAGAAGGACCAGTGCTCCTGCCAGGCCCAGGTAGCACCTGGAACATCTTTTCCTTTTGAAATACTGACACTAAAGCTCAGAAGCCCATGGAAAATGGGGGGGATTGTGATTAGGAATCCAGGAGTCAGGACTTGTGTGTTCACTTTGAAGCCCATGAGGCTGTTCCCTCTTGTCTCCTTAAATATAAAACTTGCTCTGAACATGGTGTGGGGTTTATGAGCTAAAGCCTGATTTTTTTTAAATGAAATTATTTTCTTGTGAGACTCTTGTTTGTTTTCTTCACTAAAACTGAACCAGTTGCAAAATTTTCTGAGAATTTGGAGTTTTATATCAGCATTCCCATGTTTGGGGCATGTCACACAGTTTAAGTGGAAACTCAGCTTTATTTCTGTGCTGATGTTTTGCCCATAACAATGTTTATGGACTGGGATGCCTTTACATTAACAACAGCTATTGCAAAGCTGAGCCTGGAGGTTCAAAACACCTTTCTTGGGACTAGTTAATTATTATTTGAAAATTTTGTTTGAATTTGCTGAAGGTATTGAAAATTTGGCTCATGGTGAGGGGGGTTGGACTGACTTTTGAGTGCTTTGGAATAGTCTGTATTTAGAGGCTTATAGGGCTCTTGTGATAGGAAGAAGTGGATTTGGAGGAGAAAAAATGTAAAAAAATACAGTCTAATTAGCTGAATATTCCTGTTTTAGCCAGAAGTCTTTGCATTTAAGCTGGGGAAAACAAAGCTGTGTTGTTCCAGGTGTTATCCCAGGATAAAGCAGTAATGTTGGTCCTGTAGTTTTGGGCTCCAGATCAAAGGGGGGGTCTCTGGGATACTTCTCATGGATACAGACTATGGAGGTTGCATAAAAACGCCAGTCTGTGGGCCAGATTGGGGAAAAAAACCTGTTAAAGGGGAATCAGTGCCCTGACTGGGAGCACTGGAGGCGTGGAAATGTTGTGAGCCCCCTCCCTTCTCTGCTAAACTTCGGGCAACTCCAGCAGGATCCTCCTGTCCCTCCCTAAAGCTGCTTTGTGCGTCACTAAATTTGATAATTCCAGAGTTTCCAAGGTTGGAAATGGATTGGAAATTCCAAATTTTTGGAAGCCCACCCTGGCATGATCCCAGAGCTTCCTCCAGGCATCCTGGGCAGGTACACGAGGGCTGGTACATCCCATTCCCAGGGCTCAGAGGCCCTGGAAGTGCAGGTACTGTTTGCACCCCAAATCTGAGAGTAACTGCAGTTTCTTCTGCTAAAATGTCATGTTTGAGACGTAAAATCCCGAGTTTATTTTGCTGTGACTCCCACAGTGTCTGTGTGGGATTGTTCCATGAAGCCAGTTTGTGTTTTAATAGGAATTTGATACTTCCTGTATGTTGTAACCCTGACACTCCCATGGCAGCAGTTCTTACTTTATCTCCCCTTGCCTGGAAACTAAGACAATAGCATTGGAGCTGTCAAAGGAAACACTTTTTATCTGGAATTCTTCAAAATCCTGCTAATTGGTCACACCCAAAACCTGGCACCAAGCAAAATGTTTCCTAGGAAAAGAAGCCAGAATGTTTCTTAGGAAAAGAAGCCAGACTTGGGGAGAAACTGGAGGGAGTGGAGTTTAACCAGTCTGGAATGTGGCACACGGGGTCCTGCTCTGTGTCTGGATCCTTGTGACCTCAGACCCAGCTCCCAGCCCCTTCTTCCAGCTGAACAATTCAAACCTGCTGCTCCTCAGGCTGTAGGAGAAAAGTCTGGAGTTCTCTGGCTGTGGGTGGCAGGTGATTATTTGCAGCTTAGAAATTGGTGATGAACTGTAGCGAATCAGCATATTTGGAACATTTTATTTGCATGGTAATGAGCAGAGAGAAGGATTTGAGTTTTCCAGGTGCATCCATCTGTTTTCAATTCTCTTTTGCTGCTGTGGGATTTTTCCCCTCGCTCCCAGTGGGACTTTTCCTTCACTCCCTGCTGCTGTAGCCAGCTGATGGAGATGCTGTTCTTTGTCCAGCTGCTGATAAGAGACTGGAGCATCAGGCAGTGTCCAGTGTCAGGCTCCTGTTTCACCTGTCAGAACTTGGCTGGAAAATGTTGTCTGGTTTGGCTGGAGTGTTTGGATCCTGTTGTGGACACTTCTTGTAAGACAGAGGGTTAATTCCCTGAAGGTCTGATGTGTGCATGTACCAAGGAGTGAGGGGAGGGGGGAATTCTGCCCCTCTGCCCAGGTGAGACCCCCCCTGCAGTGCTGCTCCAGCTCTGGGGTCCCAGCACAGGAAGGACATGGAGCTGTTGGAGCGAGTCCAGAGGAGGCACCGAGATGGTCAGGGGGATGGAGCAGCTCTGCTGTGAGGAAAGGCTGAGAGAACTGGGATTGTGCAGCCTGGAGAAGAGAAGCTTTGGTGTGACCTAACTGTGGCTTTCCGGGACCTGAAGAGCAAAAAGAAACATGGAGAGAGACTGGTTACGAGGGTCTGGAGGGACAGGACAAGGGGAATGGCTTCAAACTGACAGAGGACAGGGTTAGATGGGATATTGGGAAGAGATTCTTCCCTGTGAGGGTGGTGAGGCCCTGGTACAGGTTGCCCAGAGAAGCTGTGGCTGCCCCATCCCTGGAAGTGTCCAAGACCAGATTGGACTGGGCTTGGAGCAACCTGGGCTAGTGGAAGGTGCCCCTGCCCATGGCAGGGGGGTGAGACTGGACGAGCTTTAAGGTCCTTTCCCACCCAAACCATCCCATGGTCTCTAATACATACAGCCTGTGGGTTCTGTATCTCTGCCTAAATGGATACAGGAGGGTTTTGTAACACTGCAACTAAAAACCAGCTCTAACAGACTTCAGCTCAACCCACTTGTTGGCTCTGCTGTGGCTGAGGGGCGCTGGGGTCACCTCCCTGTGAGTCATCTCATTTGGGCTGTTTGGGTGAAACAGAAGGTTTTTAAAGCTGTTTTAGTGGTCACTCCTGTTTTGCAACACTGCTCCAAATGTTTTCTCATTTCCTCTCCTTCCACATGGAAATGAGCAATTCTGCTTTGGTTTCACCATCTGTAAACATGAAGTTGCAGCAGATTTTTCCAGCCTACAGAGGAATCAGAGAGGATAGCAGAAGTTTGGGGATGCTAATTCTGCTCTCAGCTTGCCCTTTACCTCCCTGGGTGTTGGTGTGCTCTGGTGAACTTGGGCAGCATCTGCACTTGTGGAATATGGATGTCCTTGTTCATTGCCATGGCTTGTGCTTCCTCTTTGTCACAGAATCCCACAATAGTTTGAGTGGAAAGGACCTTAAAGATCATCCAGTTCCAGCCCCACTGCCATGGGCAGGGACACCTTCCACCAGATCTCCCACTAAAATGGGATTTCTTGCTTTCCATACTTCTGCATTGCCAAATGGGCTTTTTTCTGCTCCACTTGGATAAGTGTAATGCATTCATTAGCCTGGATGAGTCCTTTGTTCCGTGATTTCTCTGTCTCTAGTTCTGCCTCCTGCTTTCCAGTTTGTTTCTAGTCTGTAAAATCACACTTTGAGCACACATTGTGTGTTCTGCAGACAGCAGGAATGAGGGAGATGGGAAGCCTGGAGTAAAACTGCTGCAGAGTGTCTCAGTTTCCCTCAGAACAGCATGAAAGGGCTGTGTTCCCTTTCCAAACCGAACCAAATGTTCAGACTTTACTCGTAATTCCATTCATGCAGAACACCCAGGGTCTGCCTTAACCTACTTTCCTTATTTGTCCAAAATATGACTCCTTCCCCACAAGCGTTTCCTCGCTGCATTCCTGAGCCTCAGCCTGAGAGTGGCCATCTGTTCAGGCAGGGAGACTCCAGCCTCTACTGCCTTGTGTTCCTCAGGGTCCTGATTCCAGCACCCAGAGGTGACGTGTGGATCCTGCAATTGCAGCTCTCCGGGGAGAGCTCTGGTTGTAGCTGTTTTTGTGCACCTGGAGAAGAGAAGGCTCTGGGGAGACCTTAGAACCCCTTTGGGTGGGGGTTTCCAGAGCTGGAGAGGGTCTTTGGACAAGGGCCTGGAGTGATGGGACAAGGGGGAATGGCTTTAAGCTGAAGGAGGGAAATTTAGATGAGATATTGGGAAGAAACCTTCCCCATGGGAGTGGTAAGGCCCTGGCACAGGTTGCTCAGAGAAGCTGTGGCTGCCCCATCCCTGGAAGTGTCCAAGGCCAGGTTGGATGGGGCTTGGAGCAACCTGGTCTAGTGGAAGGTGTCCCTGCCTGTGACAGGGGAGTAGCCTAAATAATCTCTAAGGTCCCTTCCCACCCAAACCATTCCATGATTTTCTTCCCACTGGGGTCCGTACATGGCAGTGCTGTTGAACTCCAGGGCAGGGACTGTCCCTCTGCCTGTCTGTCAGCACTTTGACACTGTCAGGGCCTTTTGCCACATTTGCCTCTACTTGTCCTCACTGTGCTCTTCCCTGTCCCCAGGCTGGATCCTGATCGACCGCTGTGGGAAGCATTTTGGGACCATCCTGAACTACCTGCGGGACGGGGCCGTGCCGCTCCCGGAGAGCCGTCGGGAGATCGAGGAGCTGCTGGCTGAGGCCAAGTACTACCTGGTGCAGGGGCTGGTGGACGAGTGCCAGGCAGCTCTGCAGGTGGGGCCCAGGGCTGGGGAGGGGCCAGGGGAGGCTGCTGGGGATGGGCAGCAAGAATTTCTCCTGGTCTCACTGGTGGTTTTGGAGGCTGGGATGAAACTGGAACAGTTCGTGTCACTGAGCTGCTGCGTGGTCCTTGCTCCCACAGAACAAGGACGCGTACGAGCCGTTCTGCAAAGTCCCGGTGATCACCTCCTCCAAGGAGGAGCAGAAACTCATCGCCACCTCCAACAAGGTGAGAGGGGCCGGGCTGTGCCCTGGGGAGAGCTGGGGGTGTTTAGGTGAGAAGGCTGTGAGGACACCTTAGAGCCCCTTCCAGTGCCTAAAGGGGCTCCAAGAGAGCTGGAGAGAGGCTTTGGACAGGGGATGGACTGCCAGAACAAGGGGGAATGGCTTCCCACTGCCAGAGGGCAGGATTAGATAGGATATTGGGAAGGAATTGGCTCTGAGGGTGGTGAGGCCCTGGCACAGGTTGCCCAGAGAAGCTGTGGCTGCCCCATCCCTGGAAGTGTCCAAAGCCAGGTTGGGGCTTGGAGCAACCTGGGATAGTGGGAGGTGTGCCTGACCATGGCAAGGGGTGGTGATAAGGCACAGGGCAGGTGAGAATAGCTGAGGATCCAAAGGCAGAGGATATATCATCTATAAGAGTAGCTGAGGATCCAGTCCCAGAAGGGGTCAGGAGGGACTGCAGCCCCACTGCCAACCTATGCATCACAGGTTTGCAGCAGCAGCAGTAACACCACCACCAAAATCCAACTGGGAATTCTGGAGTGTCTCTGTGGGGCCCAGGGCTCGACTGAGGTTCCCTCTCTCACTGTGCTTCCTGTGACTGATCTGGGCTTTGTTTCTTACAGCCAGCAGTGAAGTTGTTGTACAACAGAAGCAACAACAAATATTCCTACACAAGGTAAGTGACTTCAGTTTGACTTGTTGGAAGTTTTTCATAGACTGAAATCCACAAGAAGCATTTCCTTTTTCTTCCCCCAGACCCAATAACAGATTGGTGTTGGCATGCACTCCATTTTTTCCCAATTAATTTCAAACTTGAGTCAGAAGTGAGTCTGCTGCCATCAGTGGAAGGCTCAGCCTGTGCTATTCCTGTGCCAGAGCAGTTTCTCTTATCCTTAGGTGCAGTTGGCAGAGGCTCCTGGCCAAGTGCTGTCTGCTTTCCCATGGATTGCAGTGTGATAGCTGAGTACAGGAAGCCTTCCATGGTGCACTGTGCTCAGGGAGTGGTGAAATTGTCATCATTGCCCTTTTAAGTTTCATGGCATAACACTGTGTCCATCCAGCTCAGGAATGGCTTTATTTGAGCCATAGAATTTTGCACACAGGTGAAATGGCCTTGGGCAGTTGTTCACAGGGCTGTTGCTGTTGAGTTGCTGCTGCTTCAGCAGCAGGTTTTCCGGCTTGTAGTAGTGAAATAGTAAGAATTAATGTCTTGGGTTTGCCCCATCCCTGGAAGTGTTCAAGGCCAGGTTGGACAGGTCCTACTGGAAGGTGTCCCCGCCCATGGTAAGGGGGTGGAACTGGATCTTTTAAGGTCCCTTCCAACCCAGACCATCCTGTGATCCTATGACACTGTAAGTGAAAGGAAGCTGGTTGTTTGGGGCTTTAAATGCCCCCTGCTCTGTTCCATGTGCTCTGTAAATCTCTGCTGCCTCCATCCCCCAGCAACTCCGACGACAACATGCTGAAGAACATCGAGCTGTTTGACAAGCTGTCGCTGCGGTTCAACGGGCGGGTGCTGTTCATCAAGGACGTCATTGGGGACGAGATCTGCTGCTGGTCCTTCTACGGGCAGGGCCGCAAGATCGCCGAGGTTTGCTGCACCTCCATCGTCTACGCCACCGAGAAGAAGCAGACCAAGGTACGGGGAAACCTGGGATGTGCCTGCCGTGGGCCCTGCTGCTGCTGCCTGGCAGTGGTACCCTGATGGCTGCCCCAGGCTGAACACTGGCACTGTTCAGCTTCTCAGTGGGGCGGCACATGGAGCTCCTCCTGGGGCTCAGAGCAGGGACCACCTGGCAGTGGCACGTAGCACTGGGCAGTTGTGATATTCCATAAGGTACCTTCAGTCCAGCTCTTCATTTTTAGGCTAAACCTGTGCATTTAACCAGGTTTGAGAGTTGGAACTAGATGATATTTAGAGTCCCTTCCAGCCCAAATCATTCAATGGTTCTACATCCCTGTGTAAAGAGGGATCCAGGCAAGCAATGGCACATGTCCTCTGTGCTTCTTACCTTTCCCAGGAAAGACCTGTCTGAGCCTGCCCTGCGTGTACAGTGATTTTGGGAAAAGCCCAACTAGTTGCAGGGTCTCAAAGGCTGGAAGCCAATAATGGAATGGAAAGGGTTGTGCCAGAAATCATTTCTGTGGCTGGAGTGCAATTAAGAAATTGTAAAAACAGGTATCAGGGGTTAAAACTGAGGTAATCTGGTGCCTGCAGTGACAGGCAACAGGTAAGAGTGACCTTCTCTTCCCTGGGTGTGCAGGTGGAGTTCCCAGAAGCCCGAATTTATGAGGAGACACTGAACATTCTGCTCTACGAGTCCCAGGACGGGAGGGGACCTGACAATGCACTCCTGGAGGCCACAGGGGGGGCAGCAGGTCGGTCCCACCACCTGGAGGAGGACGAGGAGCGGGAGCGCATCGAGCGCGTGAGGAGGATCCACATCAAGCGCCCCGACGACAGGGCCCACCTGCACCAGTGAGCCAGGTGAGCACCAGGCCCCAGCTCTGGGCAAGCAACAGAGGACCAGGAAGTTCAACTTCTACCCAGCACCGTCTGTAAATTATGTTTTGTAACAAACTCTAGGTTATTTGGGGTATTTAAATGCTGTAGTTGTAGGACAAGAATAAACGAGGTTACTGGGTGTACGGTGGGTTCTGTAAGGGCCTGTTGAGCAGCTGGAGAAATGCCCTGAATTTTTAGCACTCTTGTTGTTGCTGTTTTGTGATAGAGAGGAGGAGGGCTGGCTGCCTTTGGCTTTGGTAATTATCCTGCACTTTAAACACAAAACAAAACAACAAACAAACAAAAGCTCAGCCAGCCCAGCCATCCTCCTTCCCTCCAGGCACTCCCTGACCCACACTCCTGGCACTCAGGAAAGGCTGGGATCTGGACACAGAGCTGCTGCACAACTCCCTGTCTCCCGGGTCTGCAGGGCTGGGAGCTCAGGAGTGCCTTGGGGCAACTCCCTGAAGGAAAAATGGCACTGGCTGGTGATGTTCCTGGAGTGCTGGGGGCAGAGGGACCCCTCAAAGCAGGGGGGCTGCTCCCTTGGGCCTGGCTCTGGCTCCCCACAGCTCCCAGGACCTGCCCCTCCAAGGGTTCAGTGGAGCTTCTGCAGCACTGAGGGGAGACCCCTCCCTGCTTTATCCCTGCGGTTCAAGGTTAAAATTCCTCCAAAAAGAGGAGGATCAGGAGCAAATTGTCTGTGATTGCTTTCCCTTAGGGTGATGTTGGTACTGGTTATTGCTTAGAACTTCTGCCTGAGCCTGGAGTTGGGAAGTTGGTTTCCAGCAGCTCCCAGGTCAGCAAGCTGTGTTCTGTGCTGTGTAGGAGTCACAGGAATAACTCAGGAGTCACAGCAGGTTCAGTGCCTCCGTGGCAGGGGAGCATTGGTGGGGGGGCAGAAGTTCCCTTCTGGAACTGATCCAGGAGCATTGCCTTGCTCTGAATGAGGGCAGCACCACAGGGAAGAGCAGCAGACAGTGACCCAGAGGCAGATACTCCCTCTTTGACTTTATCCTGAGCATATTCCAAGTCTTTTTAGCAGAGGCAGCTGTGAGTGGAAGGGCAGAGTGTGGAGAAGGCAGTCTGGTTTTCTGAGAGTGCTTTTCTGTTGTAAATGAATATTTCATCTACCTCCTCAGCTCCCGTTGCCTGTTGTGGAGTCGAGTGACAGTGATGGTGGGAGATGGGGTATCATTCCGTAGGGCTGGAAGCAGAGCCACAGCTGTGATAGTTCAGGTAACAAATCCTGGGAGGGAGAGAAACCCGAGGTAGGAAGTGTTAAACTCCCAATTCAGCAGCACTGTGGCCAACACTGGAGCACTCTGGCCTGGGCTAGAGTTTCTTTCGACCCTTTCTCTGGAATATTTAGCACTGCCCTTAACAGCCAGAGTCCTCTGGAACAGCAGCTCTGTGTTCTGCTCCAAGGATCCCTGCTCCTGGCTCAGGGCTGTTGAGGGCATGTGAACAGTTATAAACCAAAGGTGTTGCAGCACCACCAGCCCTGTTACCCCAAGGCTTCTGTTCCACAGAGCAGTTACACCCCAGAGCTTGTCTGGAGGGGCTGAAATTCAGTATGAAGTGTTTGTAGAATTTTGCATCATCAAGTAAAGCTAAAAAATTTCAAAGTTAAGCTGAGGACATCTTTCTAGTAACCAAAGACTTCTCTAAGTTATGGGCAGCTGGTGTCTGTGGCAGGTGTTGTACCTTTCTCCTCTTTCTTCTTCAGCTTCTGGTTTATAAGAGCTTAACAGTTACCCTGAGGTTCAGCAGCTTCAGTTCTGTCCTGACAGTTCAGGGCTTCTAGTCTGAGTTGTACTTACACTTGTTTGGGTTTGCAGCAGTCCAGAGTGCAGGGGCTGAAGGAGCCAGAGCCTCTCCCCTCCTGGCTGACATAAGCTGGGGAGCGAGGAAGGGAAGTCCTGGATTGCTGGTTCTCCAGCACGGTGTACTTTGACACTTACTGGTGTGTCACTGGGCTGTTTTGGGTTTCTGAGCTTCTGTAACAGACCTGCTGCCTCTGAGGGGTTGAGACTGTGTCTCAGCAGTGGGTGAACAAGGACCACCAGCCCAGAACTGTAGAACACCAACAGTCCTGCAGCAATCCCTGCTCCCTTCAGCTGAGCTGGGTCTGACCTACCTGGGAGATGGGAGACCCCAGACAAACTCCAGCCATGTCCCGTGGGGCAGAGCAGGTTCAGCTCCAGGAGGTGACACCAGTGCTAAGCACCTGACAGGTCACATCTATGTGATTAACTTCTCTGTAAATAGAGTCTTAACTGGCTTCAGGCTTTTCTCGTTTGGGTTTTGCAAACTAAGTTCTTTAAAAAACAGGGAATGGTTGTTTTTAATCTTTGTACAGTGGTTTGTAGAGCTGTTGGTTTAGTAAAGTCACTCCAGGAGAGCTTAAGTTCCAGTTTCAGTTTTGTTCCTGTGTTTGTGGGCAGACTCTGCCTTAACACACTCCTGAGTTTACCCTTTGTGCTGGAGTGGTGCACAAAGCTGTGCTGTGGTGGTGGGGTGTCCTTTACCTCCTGCCCCTGTCCTTGAGTGCACACTCTGGTAATGCCATTGCACAAATGCTCTCAGCTCCTGAGCCTCGTTACTCTAAGTGGTTTTGCCTCAGCTCTCAGGTGCAGGTGGGGCTCAGGGCAGGTGTCCTGGGCACAAGCAGCTCTTCAGATTATCCCAGGGACAGCAGACATGTCTGCTTTCCTTCTCCAGCCACCAGCAGTGACAGCATAGTCCAGGAGAGCTCAGCAAAGTCTTCCCTGGGGAGAGATTTTGTGGACCTGCAGCTCATAACACAGGTGGGGCTGCAGGAGAGGTGGCAGTGACCACCCCAGGCTGACACCTCCCCACCTGTGTCCGTGTACCTGGAGCACCAAAGCAGCTGCTCCTGCACTCCCAGAAGCAGGTTTGGATCCCCCGGAGCCCCATGACCTGTGGAAGGCTCTGAGCTCCCATCTTACCTTAGAGCAAAGTGTAGGTAGAACCTTTCAGTCTTAATGGAATTGTTTCATGGACAACAGCAGATTCCTGTTCTGTACAATCATTCTCTCCTGTTCAGACTTAGGCACAAAACAAGCTTCCGCTGGATCTCATTGTATGGTTGATGTTTGCAACATGTACTTTTGGTTTTTTAATATAACACAATAAATTAGAAGAAATTTCATATTTACACGTGAGTCACTTTATTACTTGTTGGAAGCACGATGGCCTCGTGGGCCATGGAGGTGGGAGGAGCTTTGGGGGAGAAACACCACCTCCTTGTGGAGTTAATTTGACCCCCTGGCACTGCTCAGGGCAGAGGCCCCAGGGGGTAAAGGCAGCAAGTCAAGGACCTGAGCATGGGGCATTTTAGCTGTAATTGTGGTGAAGAGACAAGGGGTGGATTTGGTGTAAGTTGTCCATTTTCACTTGGTGTTATGATGATGCTATTTTGATTGGGGGAGGGGGGAGTTTTTGTTTTGCTTGGTTTTTTTAGGTAAGTGAAGGTTGTGTGGTGAACGTGGATTTTTCAGTTTAACTGCAGTTTCAGCTCAACCAAAGCACCAAAACCATCTGCACCAGCCCTGCTGTTGCCCTGACCCTCCTCTCGTCATTCTGAGCTAAGGGCTTTGCCAGTCTGCCCACAAAAAAGGTGTTTTCAGACCAGAGTTAACATCACTGATCTGCACTTTTTGCAGTTCTCCTGAGTTGTGACTCAAAGTACAGCTAAAGAAACCTTTTGGCTTCTGTCTTAATCCTTCCTGACCAGTTGGAGCTCTCAGAGACAGACATTTTACCTGTGGAAGTGCAGCTTTTGGTTTAAACATGTCCCTGTGACCGTGTAACGAGCATCTCTGCTCACTGGAAGGTTACAGCAACATTGTGGATTTTATTTAGCTATAGTTGAGTAGTTTTAAGCTATAAAAAAAGAGCCTAAAAGATGCAAGCAAACTCTCAAATCACAGCAGCCCTGTGGCATCAGAGATTCCAGGGGAGATGTGAGGGCTGGTCTCATCCTGCAGGCTCCTTTCTGCTCCCAGCCAAGGCAGGGCCGGGAACAGGAACTGGTTCTCATCAAGACTTTACCTGGGTTGACACCTGGGACAAGAAAAAGGAGTCATTAAATTAGGGACAGCTGACCAGTGCTCTGAGGGTGTTACACCTCCATGGAATTCTTCCTTGGAGCTCTCAGCTCCTCACATGACCTGCTTGGGTGACACGAAGTGCCTCCCCTCCATCCCCCAACCAATTCCAGGCATAACTTGGTTGAGGGAGGCAATAAGAGGTGGAAAATGTCACCTCATTTTGCAGGTGCTTGTTGAATTTGGGTTAGGTTAAATTCTCTAACTGACCAAGCCAGGGGTGAGCCTTGCTCCCCCATCCCTGGGCCAGCTCGAGGGCAAGCAGCAGTGGCAATTCCTACACAATTCATGGAGCTGCAGCTCCCAGCATAGCCAGAACCAGCTGTTGTGCATCACCTCAGGCAGGTAAGCACTGGTGAGTAGTGACTGCTGTACCTCTGCTCTGTGAGAGGATTCAGTTCCTCCTGAACTCCCACGAAGGGCACTTGGCTGTGCTCTCTGCAGGTGTAGGGTGTCACAGGAGGAAGCACAAGGTGTATTCCCGTGCTCAGATGAGGCCTTACCACTGTTAGTTGTCCAGTCTTGTCCTTGAAGACCTGAGGCTCCTTCCCCACAGTGAACATCATCGTCCCCTCCTTCCCGGAGCCGATGCGGAACCGGAGGCTGCAAGGACAGAACCCCCAGGAGTGCTCTCCCCACAATAGGCTTTACTCTAAGCCCCCTTTATTTCTGTTCCTTGGCAAATCTCCTTAGATGAGAGATCAGAGCCCCAGCTTAGGTGAATTTCCTAAACAATTGCATTATCCCCCCAGGCTGATGGGTTTGATGAATGGAATGTCCCTGCCTGGCCCAGGCTTTGAATGTTCCTGGTACAATTAAGCACTAGAAGTTAAGCAGATCTGACCTGGAGAAAACCACTGAACACACCAAATCTAATTACAGCTGAAAGGCAAAAGCCAGAGAGAAAAGCTGGAGCAGAAGTGCAGGTTTCACCTGCCAGCTCCAATTCACAGGGAGATCAGAGACACAGACCATCCACCTGCCCTCAGCTCAGGGTCGTGGCTGCAGAATCCTGAGCTCTGCAGTCACATTTTGGGCCTCCTCAATACCTTTGGGAGAGGAGCATTTATCCTCAGGTAACCCCCAGCTTTCCAGCTGGCTTTCCTCAGACCTGGGGCTAAAGGAATCCACTGGGAAATCACTAAACTCACAACCTCACACGTGCAGGACACAGCAGCAGGAACCTGAAAAAGGTGGTTTTAAAGTGCAATCACCTATAAGTAAGTTTGGGGTTTAGGCAGCTGGGGCATGGGCAGCTCTCAGAGCAGAGCAGCACACCCAGCAAGGTGCACCCACCATGGAAACAAGCCTCATTAGCCTGGGAAAAAGGTTGGAATGATTTTTAATATATTTTCTCTCAGTGCATCCTATCCTGTCTCTCCTGTGCCTACAGAAGCCATGGAATGCTGCTGCATTAGACCTGACCAGCTTCGGGCACTGTCTGCTGGGTGAGGGCAATAGTCTTGACCTGAGTAGTCCAGACCTAAAAGGTTTTGAAGCAGGGTTTTCCATAGAATACAGCCTGCCCAGTGGTGCCCATCCACCTTCCTTCCTCACCTTCCCTGCACAACCTTAACGAGGCTTTGCTTGTTGGCCAACATGCAGAGCTTTGTCACCGTCTCGAAGACGTGCTCACACTGCAGGATCACATCGCCCTGGAGAGGAGAAAAGAGGGATAAAGTCACCTGGCACCACCCCAGAATGTGACCACAGAGCAATGGTGCACTCAGGGAGACTCCTTTGGAATGCCAGAGCACTGACTGCCTGGCAGAAGTGACCGAATTAAACATCCTTTCCAGTGATTATTTAGGATTTAGAGCAACTCTGGCTTTAAAAAAAGGCAAGAGCATGTCCCGATATGGGAATGTAGCTAGGGAATGGTCTGGAGCACAAGTCTGATGAGGAGGAATTAATAAGCATCAGTAATTATGTAATCCCAGTATTTTATAGGATGATATTGGAAGCATCAGCAACAAGACCTTATTTCTAACTACCAGCTCACAGGAGCTACATCACAATTTTCTACCTTCTGTTTGTTGTCCTCTGGAACATGAATGACCACGATCCCATCACTCAGGTTACTGGTGGAGATCCCTTCAAAAGAAATCCAAAATTAGAGGAAAACCCACCAAACCCAGCTCCAGAGGGCAAAGAACTATGTTCTCTTAGTTACAAACTTCTGCTTCAAGACTGACACCCAAATCCTTTGTCCATCCCCCAGAAAAAGCTGTTCCTGGTAGGTAATTGCTCCAAATATCTTTGTAAGACTTAAGTTTCAGAAGTTCATCCTTCCCCCAGGATCTCTGACAGGACATGAAGCCCCACAATGACTCATGGACTCATCACAGAGTCATGGAATGGTTTGGGTTGGAAGGGACCTTAAAGCCCATCCCGTTCCACCCCCTGCCACGGGCAGGGACACCTTCCACTAGCCCAGGGTACTCCAAGCCCCATCCAACCTGGCCTTGGACAAAGGACTCCCAGAGTTACCTTTCAGTGTGGAGTAGTCGATCTTCTGCTTGACCTTGGCCACCTCCACCACATAGGCCGAGCTCTGGGTCAGCACCAGGAGCCGCTCCCGCGCCTTGAACCCGTTCCTGTCATATTTTATCACGGGGGTCACATACTGAAAACAACGAGTTGGAATCAGCACTTTAACTGCTGCAGGGCCTGGGCCAGGCAGTTGAGTTTTCCTGACTGGAAGCAGCTCAGTGAGGGGCAGCTCTGCCTGTGGAGCTGCAGGCCCAGCTCTCAGCAGCTCCTGCTGAGCTCTGCTCACAGGGATCTGGATTCTTTGTACTGGGAAATCCAGAGAGCAGAACTCTGCTCTGAGCAAGATGGGTCCCCTGTGCCCTCTGTGCCAGAACCATGGGAAATGCATGGACACCCTGGCTCTGCTCCTGCCCTGTACAGCCCGAACAGGGCTAGGAATGGAATCTTAAATAACTTATTTAGGTACATTTTGAGGCCTGTCTCCAATTTAAAAGCAAGGAAATAGTGGCACCACTGCTGTTCATCAGGCCCTGTGTGACCAACCAGCTCCAGGACTCCAGTGAAGCCTATTCCAGGGATTCTGTCCTTCCCTTACCTTGATGTTCTCCCCTTGGATGAGCTGCAGCACTTTGGGGTTTATATCATTCACTTCTGAGGAGCAAACCAGAAAGAGAAACTGAGTGTAGGTGACAGACCTATAGCCACAGACAGTTACCACTGCCCCAGCCAACACCAGAGAGCTGCATTGTCTTCATCCCAATTGTCCTCGTCCCTCTGGCACATTCCCTTCCAAACTGAGGGTGGTCACTTCCAGCCACCCCCAAACCCATTTTGGTGACTCTCCTGCCTGATAATTAATTCACACTGGGAGTTTCTGCCCATTCTTGAGTCTGTTGGTTCAGACCCTGATCCACCCCAGCCCACAGGGAATTCTGCTTGGGTTTCTGGCTCTGTGTCCCAAAGGGATCCCAGTATCCCCAGTGTGAGAATCAGTCTGGCTGACTGATCTCTGAGTAGGTGTCACTAGACATGGCAGAGGAAGGAACTCCAACAGCAGGGCCCAAATGCAGGAGGTGATGCTGCCTCTGCCAGGTGGGAATTTCTCTTGGAAATGAGTCTGTTTGGTCCAACAGACCTTCCCTGAGCAGGAGCCTATGGCCAAGGCCCTGGGGGTTGCTGTGCACTCACTCAGCCGTGTGTCCAGGAAGGGCTGGTTGATGCTCTGGACATATCCCTCCTTCTTCCCTCGGAAAACAGCACTGGTCACCACCTTCTGCTGCAACTGAGGTGGGGAGGAACAGTCTTTATGCTCAGAGATCCTCCATCAGGAACATCAGGTCTGATGTGAACACTGTTACTGCCCAACATCCTTCCACTCATGCACTGCCCACCTGACTATGGAATCGTGGAACTGTGCTGCATTTCTTCCAATAGCTTTATGCTATTCCTGTATTACACCAAATAAAGGGGCAGCAGGGACAATCCTACAGATTTTTCTGATTTATGGGTCTTTTCTAATTACATGGAGTGCAGTTTTAATGCCCTAAGATAAACCCCCACGTGTCTGGAGGAGAACTGCTCCATACATTGCAAGACACTGGAAGGAATCCCTGACTCCAGGCTCCCGTGTGATTGCTCTTATCCCTGAGTGGGTGAGAGCAGCAGCAGCAGGAGGTGCAGCCTGTGTTCCAGATGCTCCACAGGGAACAGAAGTCACTCAGGCACAGCATGTTTGAACTCACACACTGGCACTCAGGTGTTGGTTACCTGTGCTTTCCTCTCGGCAGTGACCCCCCGGCAGTATTTCCTCACCAGGTTCCTCATGCAGATCTTCTGGAGCAGCTCGGATGTCTACATCAAAAAAAGTTAAAATAAAACAGTAGGGAAGTTGTGCAAACAGGTCTGTCTGTGCAACGAGCCTGAAAGCTCGTGGGATTAATTTTGTCTTTATAGGGCTTGTGAGTTCACTTTTCTGTCTGTGCATTTTTCCTTTGTATTGTTTAAAACAACACAGAGTTCCCTCCTTCCCCTTGGAAACACAAACCTGGGGCCATTCCTCCCACTCCCATCCAGACACAGCCGATCTCAGGCTCTTCCAAAGGGGACAAGCCAGCAGATCCCTGCTCTTCTCCCACACAAGGAATGCACACACATGACCGCAGAACAGAAGCACCTTCACCTCTCCCAAAGCCTCCAGCAGCACCCACCTCTTCCAGGATGGAGGGAGGTTGGAGCCAGCTCTTGTCCAAGACATTTTTTGGAAGGTGGTCTCGGAGCTTCACCAGGTAGTTGTACTGGGCAAGCCTCACAAACTCCCTGTTCTCCGGGCAAAGGGGCTTCTTCCGATTGATGAAGCCAGTTATGAACCTACAGAAAACACCAAACCAGAACTGACACGTGACCTCGAGAAATCCACGGAGTGAGGTGAGGGACAGAGGACACACAACAGGTTAACAGATCACTGATGTTAACAGAGGTACAGCAGTGGCAATCTTAAGCTTTATAATGTCTTAAATATTAACTTTTTTTTCCCCAAGTTCTGTTGGCCAGAACATGGTGCTTTGGAGTCTGAAAGGAAGATCAGCTCTACTTTGGGAGCTGAGTTTAAGGGAGTGGAGAGGGAGGACAAAAGGGGATGGAGGGGTGTGCAAAGTATTAGGAAGCAATTGTTCCCTGTGAGGGTGGTGAGGCCCTGGCACAGGTTGCCCAGAGCAGCTGTGGCTGCCCCATCCCTGGGAGTGTCCAAGGCCAGGTTGGATAGGGCTTGGAGCAACCTGGGATAGTGGAAGGTGTCCCTGCCCACGGCAGGGGGGGACTGGATGAGCTTTAAGGTCCTTCCAATCCAAACTGTCCCAGGATTCTATGGTTTGGAAATACAAATCAGAGCCACAGAAATTTGTGCCAGTCAGAGAATTCCTGAGGAGGTGCCAGGCATTTCAGACCAACCCCTGGCACTTGTCCTCCTACCTATAACCACAGCTTGGAAATGGCTGGGAAGGAGCTGGTTTTGACTCCCTGCACTGTCAGTACTCTGGGCTCATTGTCCAGAGACCATCTCCACGCTGGGACTCCCCTCCCACAGCCCTCCCCAGGACCCCCCCCACAGTGATAGTTACTTCCTGATTGTCTGAACTGCCCACGTCCTCTTCTTGGCCTCCTTCCGTGCCAGTGCTCCTCGCCAACACGCCTCCAGCTTGATGGCTGCAAGAACAATCAGGTATCAGGGGGCCTGTGCCAAGCTGTCCTTTAATCCACACAGCAGAAGATAGAACTGGTTCTCTTGCAGCTCTAAAGATCAGCTGATGGGAACAGCAAGAAGTTTAGGAAGTTTTCTTCTCCATCATAAGTGGTTGATCCAGTTTCAGCTGCACTGGGGAGCTCAACCCCAAGGCAGGGCCAGACCTTGTCACTGCTCAGCCTCCCGTTGTCCCTGCACACAGCCTATCTCAGAAAGCTGCCCTTTGAGCCTGCAGATTTTAGATCAGCCTGCCTGATGTGGTAAAAGGGTTTTTTCCCCCCCAGCAGCTGATAATCAGCTCCTGGGTACTCCAGAACATCCCCATGTGCGTGGCAGAAAGTGCTGCTGCTGCTCAGAGCTGCTCCCACAGCTGGTGCCTGGCTGGGGCCAAGAGCAGCTTGTGGTATGAGGAGCCAAACACAACTAAAAGGGTCTCTGTAACTGCCCTGTGAATGCTCTTTGTGCAGCTGACACCTGCATCTCACCTGACACCCACAGCCCTGCAGGGAAGCCACAAGCGTTACCCACAGCACCATGGATTTGTGACCTCCCAAAGCTACAACTCCCATGGAAAGCCCAGCCCTGAGAGAATCCTCCACTCCAGAGCCCATACCTGCTTTCCTCTTCTTCTGGTATGCTCTTTTCCCAAGGAATCCTTTGTATTTGGCCTGTAGTCTTGAAACTGGAAAAAGAGGCAGGGACATCACTTGTACCTCCAGGACCAGAGACTAAGGAGCTGAGATCCCACACTCCACCAGCACAGGAGGGGCTGCACAACCACCAGGGAACAGAGGAGCCACAAAAGCAACAGGCCCAGGAGTGGCCTGTGTAGGTACTGTGCCCTTCCTTTATGCTTTTCAGGCAGGTGCAGACAGGTGCCACCAGGATGAGACAGGTAAGATCCCAATTCCAAGGGAAAAGTACTCAGTGTATCTAGGCATGGACTCATAGGACTGAGGAGCTCTGAAGGAGCCACAGATCCAGGACTCAAGCAATAGAGCCAGTGATTTCTCCCCACCCTGGAGAAAGATTACTGAGTTTTCCATGGATTCTGCAGAGCTATGCAGACCAGGGGGCTCAGCTCCCACCACGGTGCACAGAATCCCAGAGTGGTTTGGGTTGGAAGGGACCTTAAAGCCCATCTTGTTCCACCCCCTGCCATGGGCAGGTACACCTTCCACCAGCCCAGGTCGCTCCAAGCCCAGTCCAACCTGGCATCTCCTACATCAACCTGGAGCCCAGAACACGGTTCACCAGGCCCTGCTGCTTAGTCTGTGTCAGAGGAAGGGAACTAGAACCTTACTCAGCAGTTGTTTCCTGTACTCAAAGGCATCTTCTGTAGCAAACAGAGTCTTTGGGAAACGAATGAATATTTTGGTTCTGAAAAAGAGACCAGGAACAGGTTATCATTCATGGTGGGCCCTTGTTTCAGCTGCCCCAACCAGGTTCAGGGTCCTCCAGCCAGCTGTGATGCCACCCAAGCCTTAAGTTGCCCTGGGCTGCCCAAGCAAGCAGGAAACCTGGAGCTGAGGCAAAGCAGCTCATCTGCCCTAACCCAGAGGTGGAAGAAACGAGGCTGGATTGAAGCTTCCATGGAAACAGGTAAAAATAAACAAGAAATGTCTGCATCTGGGGGCTTTATCTGTCTCCTTGCTTGTGTCACAGACAGGACAGAAGATCTAACAGCAAACACTGAGAGCAGAGATCACAGCCAAAGTGAGGACATTTACCTTCCTAATTTGTACTCCTCAGGCTTGTAACCTATGTGCTTGATGAGCCTCTCCACACCCTCAGCTGCTGTCCCGTGCCAGTTGGGCCAGGTAGCTGGACAGAGGCATTTATACCTGAAAGGTCAGCAAGACATCAACACAAATGGCATGAAATTTGAGAAACCCCTTCCTGAAAACTCTCCCCCTCAAATTCCCACTGCTTTATTCGAGACAGACGATGCCAAAACGGGTCAAAACGGATCCAGACAAGACACGTGCAAAGGTTATTTTTGGTGAAGAGGAGTGTCTGCTGACACCTCCCATCACTGGGGCTGGACATTTAACCACAGCTTGCTCAGAAGCCCCCACGGGAGGGCAGGATTCCCTGGGAAAGCCCACCTTTGCAGGAAGAGCTCGTACTTGCGCCGGTACGCGAAGCCGGCTCGTCGCACCCGCAGATGCTCCATCAGGCCCAGGTACTTCACCTGGTGTCGGATCAGGAAATCATCAAACTTCCCTGCAGCAAGGACACACACTCACTGGCAAGTTCTGCCTGGGGAAGCTCCCCCACTGGTCCATGTGTTGGGAGAAACCAGGGAGGAATCAAATCCCCAACTATCCAAGGTGATGACTTTGCTGCAGCTTAACTAAGCTATTTACATATACATATATATACAAACACACACATACACAGGCACATACACAGGCTGCACCTTGCTACAAACAAGTCTCTCAGTTCATTCCTTGACCTCCTCAGTGTCTCCAGCCTTACCAGGCTCCTTGTTGTCGTTGGGTTTAATGCAGCGGATGTAAGAAGGCTCCTTGGACATCAGGATTTCTATCAGACTTGTCAGGCTGTTTTTGAACTGGGTTGCAACCTAAGACAGCATTGAAAGAACTGTCTTAGCCTTGGAACTCATCACTGCAGGAATTGAGATAACTCACTCCCTGCATCCAGCTTAAAGCTGGAATTGAAAGTTGTCGTGTTTTATATAAATACATAAATATATATGTATAAAAACACTGGCTGCTGTCTCAGCAGCATCACTGCTCAGCTGCCAGGAAGTTTGCAGGGGTGGAACAGCAACAAAAACATCCACCAAGTTCAGGAATCCCAGAATCATTAGGGTTGGAAGAGACCTCTGGAGATCATCCAGTCCTGTCCAGGAAGGGTCACCTGGAGCAGGTGACACAGGAACTTGCCCACGTGGGTTTGGAATGTCTCCAGAGAGGAGATTCCACCACCCTCCCTGGGCAGCTGTTCCAGTGCTCTGCCATTTCTATGGAGAGAAACTTTTCCCTCATGTTGAGGTGGAATTTCTTGTGGTTTAGTTTATGGCCATAAGTACTAAGGGCAGGATCAGTGGTTAAACCAAGGCTTGGGGAGTTGAGTTTACATTCAAAGTTAAGACTAAAGACAAAACTCACAGTCTCTGGTCTCCTCCTGTTGTCCAGCTCTGACAGGAGGAAACAATCTCTAATGATGGCATTCTTGGAGTTGCACAGAACCTGAAAGAGGAGGAACTAGAAGTTGCCTTATTGAGCAGCACTTCTATTGCTCCTGTTGAGCAGCACAGCCCTGAGGACACACACAAGTGCCTAAAGGTCACTGCTAAAGAGAAAAGTACGTTCTTTTTTGGTGCAGGGATTAAATACATCTTCTGCAAAGCATTTCTGCTCCAAGCAGGTAATGAGAGAACAGCATCCCTTTTTTGTCCTTACCTCCTTCAGGTTTCTGTACAGCAGATCATTATTCTTCTCCAGAAATCCTGAAGGAAATATTTTAAAAAAAGTTTAATTCTTTTGGAGGCCACAAACTTCAGCACAGAATCAGGACATTTCCGTCCTCGAAATTCTCACTGCAGTCACGTGTGAGACATTCAAGTCACAGTGCCTCCAGAGGGCAGGTATTTGGGAATTCCTCTTCCCATCAAGTCCTCAGCTCCCACATCACCTGAAGAGCTCAGGTAACTCCCAGACTGGGCCTGCTCACTCACCAACAGCACAGTAAGTGACCTCTCCTGCGTAGTGGAGGAGCCGGAAATCCACCCAGTCGATGGATTTCCGCGTTTTCTGGTCCGCGAGTTTGCGACTGCAGGGGAAAAACAGCAAAACACCAAGAGAAAGGGCAACAAACAGCTTTGCTCAGGCTGGAGAGAGTCACAGCTGCAGGACAGCTGGAAACGTAGGGTTTGTGCCTCTTGATGGGGCTCTGACTGTAGAGTTACGGCCCAGAGTCAAACCATCATTTATCTCTGGTGGCGGCAGAGAATGGGAGCAGCTCCCATAAACTCAGAATACCTGTGACCTTCCTATTGCCTTTTGACAAGGACCACCCTTTCCAGAAATATTAAGATTTCTTCCCATAACATTCATTTAAATACATTCTTATTTGCTTAAACGGGGGAAAAAGATTAGCAACTCCCTCAACTTCAAAGCAAACCTGGGGCAAAGGATTGCTCAAGATATTTGGCCCTGGGGCAAGAACCCAAATACAAAGGAGGAATCCAAATGTTCAAGAATAGCGGGAAAATTTTAGAAAGCAAGGATTCCCTGGAGAAAAAAAAATACCAAGAAAAAAAGAGCAACTTCACAGTTGAAGTTTCAGCTTTGTAAGCAGTCAGTAACTGCAGAGCTGGGTGTCACAACAGCACATTAGTCTATCAAAGCTCCTTCCAAGAGCATCGCCAAGTACAGATCCTGTTTAAGTAGCTCCAGCACTGCTATTTAAAGCTTTAATCAGGCAGAACAGCATTAAGGCACATTGTGGTGACAAGGAAGTTGGCTCCAAATTTTCCACTTGGCTGTGGCGAAGTTCAGAGCTGTAGGAACAGTGACAGCTCAGCAGCGGGGCTCGGAATTGATGCCTTGTCAGAGCCTTCAGCAGCTCCTGCTGGGAACCAGCCCAGCGCCAACGCACTCATCTGCCACCAAAATGGGCTCCAAACCCACTGCAAACGGAGTATCAACCAAAATGTCACTCAGCTCAGGGATAGGAGCAGGAGCATTTTCTCTCCTTTTCGTACTCAAATCTCACAAGTGGCAAGATGAATGTCAATATTTATACACCCCTCAGGCATTGGGCTCCTTGTCACATCATCTTCAGCTTTCCCTGGAGTCAGTGGGGCCAAAGCCACCTGTGGCCAGAGTCATCTCACCTTCATGGGCTGAAATCATGGGCTGAACCCATGAGTCCCTAATTTCAGTGTGGAATGAAACCAGTTCACAGATCAGCATCACACCAGCAAAGACACAAGACCCCCCCTCCACCTCCCAGTGCCTCGGGTCAGACTCTGCCAGTGCAGCCCATTTCAGTGCCAGACACTGGATGGGCTGCTTGATTTGCTTTGGTACAAAGCAAACATTGTTCCCTCCCCAACACTGTCATGGATTTGAGATGGGGAGAGGCTGGGATAGGATACAGAGGTAAATGCATACGTCACGAAGTGGGCATGATCTCCTACTTTCTCCTCCAGCTTTTCCAAGAAGCTCAGGTCAGTCGCTTCCCCGGGCCGTAAACATTCCTCATCCTGGAAGAGCAGACACTGGATCAGGGCTGCCCTGAGCACCTGCTCCCTCCTCCACAAAATACAGCTGTGTTACACAGAGCCTGAGACCAGTTGGTGGAGAAGCAAAGCACCCACCCCCTTCAACCCCCACAGCTCTCCAGTCATCAGATCCTCCACCTTCCACTTCTGGGCGTTTGTTTACCAAGGTCAGTGTGTTTACACTCTGGATAATGCAGATCCATCCCATAATCAGAGGGAAAAAAAATGTGATTATGGGTCATTAGAGCAGGGCACAGGCCAACATTTTAATTTAGCACAAACTCTGTTCTTACCAGAATGGAGATTATTCCTTTGTGCTTCTGCTCAACCAAGTCACAGATGATTTTGTTGTTAAAATATGGGATTGGCTCCCACTGGAAGATGAAAACAAGGAAGAACAGCTTTAGATGAAGACCTTTTCTTTGCAATTTTAAAGTTCTTTGGAACTTAGATCCCAGTAAAGATCAGTGTTGTGAATTAGGACCAGCTGAAGGGAAAAGGTGACAGCACAGTGATCCATGACCCCACTCCAGAGTTCTCCTGCTTTCAACAGCCCAGACCAGCTCCTTGTCCTCTACATGAATGTTTTCCACCTTCTCATGTCTTGCACTGCTGGAGTTCCTCACTCTCCAGGGACATTGTCACTGCTTAACATCTGAGTTTTGGGGAAGGTCCTGCTTCTTTGTTAAATGAGGTAAATTAAGTCTTGGCTAAATTACACTTCAAAAGGGGATTCAGAATGAGACCCATGGCAATCTCACACTTCCCATGGGAACAATAACAAACTGAAAAAAGCAGGATGCCTTTCACATTGCTGATCAAAAGCATTCAGTGTAATGGCAGTTCAAAGAGAAAAGGAGGGGAAAATATAATGTACCTCTATCCCTTCCAGTTCGTATTCCTCCTGCTCTGCTTTCAGGGTCATCTCAATCAGCAGCTGCTGGAGCTTCTCATTGCAGTAATTAATGCAGAACTGCTCAAAGCTTCGGGGGGTTTAAATGAGCATCGGGTTTTATGTATTTCATGGGCAGTTCAGCTTCTCCCACCAGCACCTGCTGTTCTCAAGCCAAACCACTCACTTCCACACAGACCAAACCCACACATCCCTCCCACACAGTGGTACCAACAGCCCAAACCCAGGCCTGCAGCCCAAGCTACAGTTTTCAATGGGGTTCAGCAAACCCTCTGCACCCAGATTTTACAGTCCCCCATGTCTTGCCTTGCGGGGGGAAGAGCACACTCCAGAAGTCAGGCACGACTTCAGCACATGCCCCAGGTCACCCCAAGCCTCAGGAACAGCCCTTACCTGTTTGTGTCCAGCACTTCAAAGCCATAGATATCCAGCAGGCCAATAACTGTTTTCTGAGTTGAATCCTGTTAAAGACACCACAGCTCTGCAACTGCTCCTTCCCTGCATGTTCCTTCTTCCACCTGAACTTTAAACTTTCTCTTTGAGACTTTCATGTCACATCCCAATGGAGAAGCCACTTTATAGCAGGACCCCAGGCAAGAAACCAACCTTGTTGGCCAGAGAGCTGTTGATTTTGTTGACAAGCCACGTGAAAGTCCGTCCGTAAATCGCCTTGGCTACGGCGTCCCGAGCATAGAATGCCAGATCCACGTTCAGCGGGCTCAGGACCTGGAAATAAAGATATACCAGAGCTGCCAACCACCACAGATAATCACAGCAAACTTCTGCCAAGCCAGTTCACACTTGTGGCTTGGTGTGCACCCCCATTATTGTGCACCACAGCACAGCTGGGCTGCAGCTGCTCCTGTACATACCCATGGCAGGGGGTGGACTGGATGATCTTTAAGGTCCCTTCCAACCCAAACCATTCTGGGCTTCCATGATTCCACCTACAGCCTTATTTCCCATCAGTGTTCCTTCAACCACTACATGCCAGCAGGGTTGGGACACTACATTTTGAAGAATACTAACTCAGACAAGTGGGGGAGCTATTCTGACTTCCTCGTACTTTTATTTTATTAAAATAAAGATACAAAACGCTCAAAGAGCAGTTTTTACCAGTGTTTTCTTCCAGTTTCCCAGGAAGCACTAGGGACTGGACAAAGGGAAATTGTTTGGCTCTAACACAGGGCTGCCTGCAAGTCCCTGTTCCCAGGTTTTTAACACTTTCTTGTTCAGCAAGAAGCCCTAATATTGGGGATATATTTAATTTAATGTCTCAGCTAGAAGAAGGGGATGTGGAGGAGGAGTGGGACAGCCAGGGTGACCTGTTTGTACTGTAATGTGGAGAACAGAGCTCCTTGTCCACCCCCCCTCCCTCAGAGTTGGGGGTCTCCCAATGTCTGGGGTTACACAGAATCACTTGGTACCTCTTCAGATCTGGCCTCGATCTTGCGGTGGGTGAGAGCTTCCTGCAGGATGGACAGGTGAGCACCCAGGAGCTGCAGGAAAGGGGATATTTGCACTCGGGGCCCAGCCAGCAGGACACTTTAAACAGGCAGCACAGTGTGACCAGTGGGGCACAATCCCCAGTGCCTTCCCAGTCACCCTCTTCTTTGAGCAACAGCAATTAAGGAAGTTCCAGGGAGATGAGCTACAGAGAAAATTCCACACAGTTTACAGCAAGAGCTGGGTATTTATATAGTTAGGTATTTATACAGTTATCCTTCTGTTTTGGGGAACAAATGTTTTGTCCTTAAGAAAAAAATACAGCAGGGTTAAGGTCTTCTTTGTAGCACTGGCAATACTGGCACTGTCTCAGCAAAGGTACCTTTGAAATCCACTTGATCTGGGTGCCATCCCGGATGATGGCATGGCCATTGCTGTCCTCTTCAAACTGAATGTTCCCGAGGTGCAGGACACTGGCAACAATTCCAAAGAGGTGCTAAGAACAGGAGGTAGACTATTAGAACACAGGTTTCCATAGCTTGGGAATGGTGCAACTCTTTCCTACACCTGTTGGTAACCAGAATATTGCCAGGCTGAGGGAGGTGAGTCAGAGGACCTGCTACAGGGGTGTGGTGCCCCCACGGGCACCATGCTCCTCACCTATCCACTCCCTCAATCCCATGGAATCGCAGAAAGGACCTTGAGGATTTTCCAGGCCCACTCCTGCCATGGGCAGGGACACCTTCCACTAGCCCAGGTTGCTCCAAGCCCTATCCAACCTGGCCTTGGACACTTCCAGGGATGGGCCAGCCACAGCTTCTCTGGGCAACCTGTGCCAGGGCCTCACCACCCTCACAGGGAAGAATTCCTTCCCAGTATCCCATCCAACCATGCCCTCTGTCAGTGGGAAGCCATTCCCCCTTGTCCTGTCACCTGTGCTTTTGTAAAAAGTCCCTCTCCATCTTTGTTGTTGGCTCCCTCCAGGTACTAACCACCAAAATAATGCCTTATTCCACCCTTAATACCTCTCCCAAGAAAGGCTGCTTCCATCAGTTCAGGAAAACAGCAGTTCCCTCCTTAGATTCCCTTTTAACACACACACCTCGACATCTTTCTCAGTGAAGTCAATGATAGAAAAAGCTTTGCGGACTATTTTCCAGTCGTTCTTGTCATTAATAGAAAACACTTTGGCACATCGACCCTACAGTAAAAGAAAGATGGATTAGCACAATTCATTGGCAAAGCAAATTTGTTAATCAGCAATCAGATACTTCTGGGCAGACTGCTTTCATTTCCAGTTTCCTCAGCAAGTTATGTCAGTGCTATTAATCCTAAAAGTGGCTCTTTTGATGAGATTTTTCAGTTTATACTGAAAACCTGATACAAAGCAATGAGTGTTACCATAAATTGGTTAAGGCTTGTGCAGAGCCTGAGCTTGCAGCCATCCTCTGTTTTTCAGGGTAAGAATATCTCCTGCCCAAGCTGCCTTTGCAACCCCTGTGATTCCTGGTGTGCCACAGAGGGAGCAGCTCCCACTGACCTGGATGAGATACGTGTACTTCTGGGGGTTGCGCTCCAGCCCGAGCCAGGATAGAAGATCCTTCTCTCCACCCTCCAACAACTGGTAGAAAATATGGAAATTCCTTTCCCCGTGGTTTTGGTGGACAACTCTGGATTTCTCAATTAGGTAGCTGAGGATGTGCCCTCCCACTGGTGCTCCCTGGCAGGACAGAGCAGTCAGATCAACACCAAAAATACCAATAACATCCCTATGATGGCTGGTTTTTTACACCCAGGAATGAGGAGCAGGATCAGGAAAAACCCAATTCTGCTGTCACTTATCTGCCACCTTTTATTTGAGAGTGAGTATCCAGCAACATTACAAGGGTTTGCTGTCCTGCTAATTGTGCTTTACAACTCTCTCTCAGCTTTCCAGGGAGCACTGGCTGGATCGCCAGTGATGTAGGAAGCTTTCAGGATGGATAACTTGTGACCTTACCTGCAAAATGCAAGGCCTGTAAAAACAGGATCACAAATGTGCAGTGTAAGGATTAATAAATCCTGGGCTGCCTGGTCAGTGCCCAAGAGGTTCTCTGATCCATCTTGTTTTCCCACAGTGCTCCACTGGGTTTGTTCTCACCTTAAAATCAAACTGGATGTCCATGTATTTCCCAAACCTACTCGAGTTGTCATTACGCAGAGTTTTTGCATTCCCAAAAGCCTGTGGATACACAGACAGGTAAAGTCACTTCTTATCTCACTGAAAACCTGACACAGGACCAAGTTACAGTAACAAAGCTGAGTCCCACTGAATTCAGCGGGATTAAAGAAATACAAACTCATGTATTTCTGTAGCTTCCAGTGAAATTCAGCTAAACCAATTATTGCTTTACAGAACCTATAACTGAAACCCCAAGGAGCTGTTGCACGGTTTCCTTGTACTCCCAGGTTTCATCCAGCCTCCACTAGAAACCCCAAGTTTAAGTTTCCAAACATTAAACTGTATTAAATCCCAAGGATTCTTTCAGAGGTTGTGCCACCAAGAGGCCAGTGTTGGCCATTCCTGGACCCAGGGGTGCAGACTTGGAGGAAGCTTTGAGCAGTGAGGCCACCAACACCAACCTTTGTTTATTTCCCCCCTGATTTAGTTTCTTACCTCAAGAACAGGGTTGGAAAGGAGCAGCCGGTCCCGGACGATCTGCAGCTGCTCCGTGGTGGGACAGGTCACTGCGTAGTACTGCAGGATCTTCTTGGATGCCTCTGTCTTCCCAGCCCCACTCTCTCCAGAGATGAGGATAAAGTGGTTGTTGTACTCGCTGCACATCACCCGGTAGGCATTGTCAGCTATGGCATATCTGGGCATGGCACAGGAGGCATTTGGAGGGGAACATCCATCAGGAATGGCACAGGAGACAGAATATCAAAGGCTTTCCAGGGTATTCACTCCTGCTCTAACTTTCCAGGGTATTCACTCTACTCTAACCATCCCAGATGGTTTAGGTTGGAAGAGATCTTAGACATCATCCCTTCAGTGAAGACTTAATTATCCTTGTGGGTCATTCCCAACTCAGAATACTCTGTGATTCTGTGGTCTCATCCCAACCCCCTGTGGTGGGCAGGGACACCTTCCACTGGGAAAGCTGAGCTCAAAATGAGGCTGACTCAAAGTTTCATAGTAAAAACCGGACCTAGTGCCTGTGGACACACCCCCGTGGTGCCCCAGCATTACAGAGAAATCCCAAATCAGTGATCCAAGCTGACATCCCAAGGGATTACTTACAGATGCGGTGGCAGTTCAAAGAAGTTCACCCCTCGGTAGAGCTGCATCTGAGTCACGGTGTAGATGTCCAGCTCCTTGTAAGGGTTCACAGACACGAGGAGGGTACCAATATATGTCTGCAGGAGAGAGAGCACTCGAGTGGAAAACCTGCTCCAGCACAGGAGTCGTGGCTCCCAAAGCAGGAGTCAAGTACTAAAGAAGCAAGAACCAAAGAAGATAGCACGGAGCTTGCTAAGAGAGAACCAAACAAACCAACCCAAAAAAACCCCTCCACAGCCTTCATTATTTCAAAGTCAACACCAAACTTCTTCCAAAACCTCTTGTTATGAGTAGAGCTGAACCATGACAGCAAGCTCAGGGCCTGACATTTTAGATGTAAGATCCCATAAGCATGGGACCATCCCATAAGCACGGGATCCTTATGGGATCTTTCTCCTACTTATGGGATCCTTCTCCTACTAAAGTTAATATAACATACAACAAAATCCTCATCACTTCCCAGACAAATCAGGTATAATGTTCTGCCTTACCCTCAAGCATCGTGTTTCCTTTCCTGTTCCATTACTGTTTACTGCACATCCTTTAAAACTTTGCAAGGCAACTCAGAGCAAGCTGTGACTGTAATTTTCATCAGCTAAAGTAGACAAACCATTCCTGGATGGTCACCCTGCTGGGTACTACAAACATCCAGCAAGGCTTGTTGCTAGATTCACAGACTGTACACAGCTCTTCCTCCTGGATCCCACCAGCAAGGCCCCTTGGAGACATTTCACACAAATCCACACAACCAGCACTCACATAGATGAGGTTCTCCTGGTACCGCTTCCGCAGGTTGTTGAGGAAAGCAGCCTCGCTGGTGTGGGAGTCCAGGAGCACAAAGTCCTGCACCCCGACCCTGTCCCGGGCTATCAGAGCCCCCTCCATGTTCTCGTCGGTGTTGTCGTCCACTTCTTCCTTCTGCAACGCAAAGGTGGGGGGACACAAGATTGGGAGGGAGCAGAGTTAGGAGAGACCTGAAGGGCCAGGTGAGTCCCTCCCCAGGGCCAAATCATCCTTGCACAGGTAATGCCAAGAGATCCTTATTCCAGCTTGTCCAGAGATGGCAATTCCACACCATGTGAGTTTGCATTTTGATGTCTTCGAAGTCAAGACGTCTGAGACTCACTGCTGGGATCAGGGAGGAAGACCAGGGTTTCCAGGCACCCTCGCTGAACACAACAGCAAGGTGAGACAAACCCAGCCCCAGAGATGCAGTTGGGATCTGGACGCTGCAATGACTCAGTCTGGACAGAGCCCTTGCAAGCACAAAGCCTGAATAAACGGTGGAAAACACCAGTCAAACCAATAGTCCTACACCATCTGCAACTCCTTTACACAGACAGAAATGCACAAGTGGAGAAACTCTCGGAAAAGCTTCATGGGACCTGACTTTTAGGGAAAAAAGATACTACTTAGCACAAGACTCCGTTATTCCCAGTGTCTCCAGGTCGAGTTCTGGTGCTGGCAGCAGAGGTCCCCACACGCCAGCGGGAGCCACGGCCACCGCGCTGATAAAACCAGTCAAACAGCGACTCGGGCACAGTTAGACCCTTCCCAGTACACCCCCATCCTTCCCAAAAGACTGACAGATGCCAAAAAGGGTGTCACTGATCAAACCTAATTCTTTTGCACCCTCCACCTCTGATTATTTATCGTGGAAGTTGAGTTCACACTGGAAATTCTCTCTGCTGAGGATCAAGCTCGATTCCCAGCCTGTAAGAATAAACTATGCTTTTTATTTAAGTAAATCAAGCTGCTAATTTCATGTTGGCAAATAGAAAAAAAAGTTTTGGCTGCATATTCTCCATGTATTTTCCTACATTACACATATTCTACAATAATATTGTGCTAAAGTGGTGTTTTCTGGGTTTCTGGTTTTTTTGTATTTTAAAGACACCAGAATTAGACAGTTCAGAGAGAACTAACTAACTAATGCATTAAATGCTTCCCTTAGGACAGAAATGAAATCAAAGAGTTGGAGCAGCTTACCTTGCAGGGTTCCAGGCTTTGGGAATTAGGGGAGAGGATGCAGCCGAGCAGCCAGAGCAGCTCTGGAGGCTCAGGGCTGTGATCACCAGCCCAGCACCTTTGCTGTTCTGCTCCTGCCCTTGGGGACATTGGCTTTGCACATTTTGCTGCTCCACTGCTCCAGGAGATGCTGTGATTGTGTGTGAGGTTTCCAGTGAGAACTAAAAGGGCTGTGATGGTCAGTTTGTGCAGTGCCACCTCATGTTCTCCCTCCCCTTTTTTTGTTCAACTTTTATTTTTCTAAGGCAGAAGCTTTCAAATTGTAAATAGACACAGACTAAAATGTTTCTGCAAAGCTTTGGCAAACTCTGGCTCCAGAAGGAGGATTTTGGGATGAGCCTGGACTGCACTGGTGGACACTAAGGACGCCAAGTCTCGGGGGATTTAGGAGCAAGGTTGAATAATTGAAGAGCAAAGGACCCATCCACACAATATTCTTTATAACTCAAGCAAGCTCAGAAGAATCAATCCTTAAAGAGCTATTTTAATGTTATTCTCATTTTACAGCCTGTTCTTTACATTTATCTGTTTATCTCACTGAGAGTGATCTGAGCTTTGAGATGTATATTCAGCAGTAACACTACCACATACTCCAGAGAGAGATCCCCTGAAAGCCTGTTATTTAAACCTTATCACAGTTTAAAAATAAATAAATCAGACCTGCACTAACTTCACACACGAGGAATTACATCTTTGCCTTTCACATCCTCTGCCTCCAGCTGCCTGTCCTCAGCCCCAGGCTGGCAGGACACAGCATTCCTCATTTTTCCTGAGTCAGGCCACAATGTGTCTGTGATCACTTCTTTCTTCTGCCAGACAGATACCCCCAGTTTTTCCTTTTAATATTAATATCCCTTTTTTCCCCTCCTCTGCACAGGACCCGTCTTAACAATTTGTTGTGCTTGTCCTTATCTCAGGCTCCATCAGTTTGGAATTAAAAATAAAGGATGATTTCACTTCTCAAACCAGTACCTGGACAGATCCCACTACCTGTGTAGGGAGGGACGTGGAGGGGGGGGGGGAGGAAAAATTATAATAATAATAATAATAACAACAACAACAAAAATAATAGGATGTATCCTTCCTAGAAAGCTCTTGGGACAAGCTGCACAGGAGACTTCCATTCTTTCCCAGCTGGGAATTAGGAAAGGATAAGCCTGAAACCACAGTGACCATCTCCCTGCTCAGGTTTCCCTAACCCAGTTCTCTCACGTGTATGTTAATTGGTAAGTGACAGTGGTGCCCATCAAAATTCCTGAACTCTTTTCTGGACTTTTTTGTGCTCAGATTTTCTCAGTATTTTACTGTTGCTGATATTTTTATTATCACAGCACCATTTACTGCCATTTACACCCACTTCTGGAAGTTTACCACAATTTTCTGCTTGCCTGGTATGACCATGAGCAAGATACCCCAGGACTCAACAGGTCACAGAACCCCAGCAAGACTCTGCTCTCTTTTAAGGATTATTTTCCTTTCCTCATCACTCAGGAGTCAGGAGATTTCTTTCTTGCCTCCTGAGATAGGAGCTCTATCAAAAAAAACTCTCCCTTGCTACAATGAAAGGTTTTGCTTTTCCCACAGGGATTTGTCCATCAACACAGAAACTACAAGGAACTACGTCAGATCCCAACACAGATTCTGTGCAGCTCTTGGGAAAGGTCTAAAATGAGGTCAGACAGAACAGGCCAGTTTCTTTGACAAAGTTTGTACCAGTTTGAAGCAAGATCTGGCAAGGAACGGGTAGAAGACAAAAAAAGAACCAGAAAGAAAGAAACTTTGCAAAATTATCACTTATCTTCACCAGAGGGTCAAAACTTCATTTTTCAACAGGCTCTAAAGGGAATTCTTGATGTTTCTTTGGTTTAATGTCATAGAACAGAAGAGATTAATGTAGAGGGGGAGAGGAGGAACAGTTATGAGGCCACTGCTATTTTGGAAGCACTAGAAAAGCCCAAACCCTGCAGGTACAACGAGGTGAGAGCAGAAACAACCTCACCCCCCGTACCTTTGGAGCAGCCTCGTACCACCCCCCCCACCCAGCCAGGCCCCTCCTGCACCAAAATGCCATTCAACCCCCAGACCCAGGTTATTGGGGCCACCCACAAGGCCGCCAGTTCCCACCACAACAGCAGAAAATCTTCTCAAGGATCCTCCACACCCCCAACCATCCCAACCTGCCGGAGCTGCTGGATTTCCCTCTTTCCCTGCCACCAGCACACTGCAGATGCAGAAGTGGTTTTACTTCACATCTGCCTCCTGCTTTACCTGCACCCTCCTGTCACCTCCTTGTCCAGCCCGGCTCCTTCCACAAAGAGTTAACGGGGCTGGAGTTGAGGCCCGTTGACACCCAGGATCGTGTGTCGTGTTCGCTGCCCCTCCTTGGGCAGGGCTGCACATCCTCCTTCTGTCATGAATTATCCAACGTCCTGTCAGCGCCCGAGCCCGGGGAGTGCAGGCTCGGGGAGATCTTACATCTCATCTGAGGCTGAAGGTGGACCGGTGGACTACGACCTTTCTGATGGGCAACTGGAGCAAATCCAGGCGCAAAATACATCCCACCACCCCGACCAGGCTCCTCAGCCCCTTCCCGCAGCTCCCGCCTTGGTTCCCACTAGAGGTCACTGCAAAACCCGGTTTAATTTGCGGTTTCTGCAGATTATGCTTTTTCCCCCCCCTTATCAACAGTTTCTCCCCCCAGAAGTAACTTCTCAGGTTGGACCACCAGCAACTCCCAGTGATCCTTGAGCAGCCTTAAACATCCCCTCCATTCTATTCACTGCTCTCCAGATGATGCTTCCAGGAATTAAGAGCTCTGTATTTAAGGAGATTCACACCCAAGTCCCACCTCACTGAATGATGAAGGAGATCTCATGAAGGGACTCCTAGCAGGATCAGGGTCTCCAGAGGTGGAAAAACCTACAAGATTATCTTGGTTTTACAGCAACACTTAGGGATTAGAGCTCTCACCTCGTGGCTCAGAACCATTAAGGAAAACCAGCACAGAGCACAACCCAGGGAGCCAAGTGAGGCAAAGGCATTGCTGCTTTATCCTTAGCTAATAAATACTGATTGTGAACAAAAACATTCAAAACTTCAAAGGAAAACCCCCTCAATAATGCATATTTCCATAGAGAAGTGGGAAAACCACCTGTTTGACAGTTTATTTAGACCCACCTCTTTCCCAACAGAAACAATTTTTGGTATCAGAAATACAATTTTTCCCCCCAAGAGCACATTTGTGTTATGATCTCTGCAAAAAAACATCCCCTTTCCACCCCCTCCAAAACTCCAAACCTTATCTAAGGCTGGACATGATGACCCTAAAGCCCAGTTCAAACTGTTTGTTCAGCTCTGTCTCCATCTGCCATCATAGAATCATGGAATATCCTGACTGGGAAGGGACCACAAGGACCAACCCCTGGCCCTTCCCAGGACACTCCAACAATCCCACCCTGTCCCTGACAGCATTGTCCAAACACTCACAGAGCTCTGGCAGCCTTGGGGCCGTGACCATTCCCTGGGGAGCCTGTTCAGTGCCCGACCACCCTCTGGGGGAAGAACCTTTTCCTGAGATCCAACCTAAACCTCCCCTGACACAGCTCCAGCCCTTCCCTTGGGTCCAGGAAATTTCTGTGACACCAAATAGTTACGACCTTTTTTGAGTGTGTGTTCTCTGTAGTTACAGGCTTGCTCAGGACAGATGAGCATGGAGCAGCTCTGCTAACACAGATTCCCTCAGAAACGTCGGAGCTCTGTTTTGGAAATACTCATTTACATGGGAGCAGCAGCTCCCTGACCCAGCCCTGCTCCCTTTGGGTGCACCAGGAATTCACTCATTAAGAGTCCTGGAAGTTGGGCTGCAGGGATCACAACGAGGAAACCCCTGGGCCCTGCCCCACCCTTGGCTCTCAGGAGGAGCTGGCCAAAAGGGCAGTGACATGAAGGATGGTAAAGAAAGATGTTCTGGGAGAGGCCTTGGCAGGGTCAGCAGGGGAGCAGGACAGGTCCCAGCAGTCCTGGAACTTCCCTTGACTCCAGCAACAACTTCAATATCAAGGTTTCAGCAGGAAGTGGCTGCAGGCAGCTGCTGGCCCTGTTTCTGCTCCAGGAGGAGCCAGGACACCATCCTGACATCCCCAAAGAGAATTCAGACTGTCAGAGCATGGGTAGGACTTGGGGCAACATGTCCCCACCCAAGAATAACAGCCAGCCCAGGGTGACTGGGAAACACAATCCCTGCCCTGTGGAAACCTTGGTGTGGCTCACAAGGACTAATCTGTTGAGGGCAGTTTTCAGATAAACGGGAACCACACATAGAAGAGATTAAACCAGAGCAGATTCCACCAAGGGACCAGGTTACGGTTGTCCCATCACAGCAAAGCCAACAGAAAGACGAGATGATTTTTAGATATTTCACTGAGATTGGCCCAGAGATCTCTGCAAACCTCTTTTCAGATTTATAATGAAACCAGAACGATGTACATTGACTATGCTTGGGAATGCTGCAGCAGCACCGTGGAAAAGGGACAGTTTGGGTCTGCAAGGAGGAACTTGGGCCGTCTGGAATTACTGTACACACTCCTCAAGGCAAGAGAATTCATAAATACAATTATACTGCGGAAAAATTTACACATTGTAACCTAATTTCTTTTCAAAAGAATACAGAATAAGAGGGTTTTAAGGTTAATCAACAGCCCAGGGAAACGCCAAGAGTTCTTAAGGCCTCTTGTCTGTCTCCAGGGCATAGTCTGCTATAGACTTGTTAAAGGGTGACTGTCTGTCTTTCTCAATAGAGGAGAGGTCGAGGTGAACCACTTCACTTTCATAAATCAAAAGAAAGGAAAAAAGTGAGAAAATCTCCCGAGTTCAAACATTCCTTTAAAACCCAAACTTTAAATACTAAATGGGCTTCATGGTTGCCATTTTGAAAAACATTAGTTTGCCAAAGGACCCTTTTGATTTCTATTTGAAATGCGAGCGCTCACAGATAATCCATTGAGAATCAAACCCCCACAAAAGGCTTCCTGAAACAATCGCGGCGCTGGTGAAGGACAACATTTTTGTGCCCAAAATAAAACATTTTAATGCGCTACAATCCATTACACATATATTCCTCCATTTCCTTTCAGTAATTATTCATTAGAAAACATTTAACGTCACTGCAGATTTCACACTGGGCAGTCTGCACACAAAGGAGAAGAGTTGGCCCATTTATAAGGGGCTGAGGCCGCCTTTTCTCATCCGAGGAGCTCCAAGGCGGTGGGGGCTGCCGGACACAACGGGCAGGCGAAATTGTGCGGTTAACGGTCAAAGCCCCCCTGCCTACTTTGACACTCATTTAAAGATGACGGGGAACAATAGAGATTTGTTCTTAGCAACTCTTTCTTGTTGCACGGGGGCTCCGCCGGCCGCGCCGGGCGGACCCAGGCACGGAACCGGTGCCGGGTCCCACCTGCCCCGCTCGCCCCCCGTTAGCGCCGTGGGGCAGGTAAAGGGCAGCGTTAAAAAAGGCCCCGTTCGGCCCGTCAGCTCTAATAAAACATCCCCTGTAGGGTCCACATGAGCAGCTCAGTTTTGGGTCAGTGCCAGGAAGCTGCTGGGCCAGGTTGGTCGGACCAGCCCTTCTCACCCTTCAGTTCCCAGTGCTCCCACGTTACAGCGCTGTCAGCAGCACCAGTGCCCTCAGACACCTGACTTAGAGCATAAACCACTTATTTATAACTTTTTAATTGAGAGAACCACGCCAACTGCTAGGAAAGCCCCTTTTGCTGTATCAGCTTGTTTCACACGCAGCAGAGATATCCAAAATTCCGTGTTCATCCCTGTATCCCAGACACTCCTGTGTGATGAGCAAGAAAAGCAGCAGCAATTGAACCTCCCAGTTTAGGATCAAATAAAATCCAGCTCAAACTCTGTCAGGTCAGAACACAGACACTGAACTGCTCTCTCAGTCGTTGGCTTTTGATATAAATGCCAGACTTTTCGTCATGCTTAGATTTACTGTCACTGCTGAACCAGAGGCAGCTCCTTAATGAATCCTGGATCTTTATTAATTGCAGAACAGGATGTTTTACTAGAAAACATCAATTACTGATGAGCTCCATAGCCAACCTCCATATGTTCCATAGCAGTCCCTGTTTAACAGAGCACAGGATTTCCAGCTGGAAGGATAACATTCAGAGTTAGCTGGAAAAACAGGGCAGATTTATTCAACTCCTAGGAAAGAGAAGGACATTCTTTGAGTATCTGACAGCCGAGAAGTTACAGGGAGAGTAGCATTAAAAACCAGTAAATTCAGGTATTTAAAAGTGAACACGCCTTCATGGTATTTCAAGACAGTCAGAAGAGAGAACTAGAGGAAAATGGTACCCAAAAACACACTTCTGGACACAACAAGAAGACCACTGATAAAATAAGGATTGGGATCACATCTCCCCTAGAAGTGTTCCAACAGAAACCCCAAAGGTGCCCTTTGGGCACCAGGAAGCAAAGAGGAGCTGCCTGTGTGAGTTCACGTCAGAACTGGGAGCAGACACCTGGGACAACAAATTACTCTCCAAAACAACAGATTACTCTCCAAAACAAGATCACAACTCAAATTCCCATTGCAAAACCAATTTTTATCTCTGCACAAGAGGCCCCCCCAAAAAAACAGGGGCTGTTTTGATAACAGCTACAAAGCAGTGACTTGCAGAGGCTGCAACACAAGGTCTGATTCACACCAAGGACAGCAAAGGTCACCCAAGTGCTCCCAGTAATTTAGAACAGGCTCTTGCTCCAGAGCTGCTCTGTCAAGGCTGAGGGAACAGCAGGTGCCAGGGCTGCAGTTTTGGAGGCAGTGGGGTGAGCTGGGAGGTGCAAGAGGAAGAAGCTGCAAGGACTCATTGCCTGACTGCAGATTCCCTTGCAGGGCAGTATTTCAGCAAGTCCTGGAGAGATACCCACAATGGAAATAGCAAAACCTCCTTCCTACTAAGCCAGGAAACATCTTTATCAGCCCTTCCTTGGTTCAGTTTTCCTGGACCTGCTGGCACACAAAGCACTTCACTAACAAGCATTGAAATTCAGAAGTCAGGCACGAAGACGTGTTATCAAGAGGCCACATAATTGCTTCATTCTGGGAACTGCCATCTGAAGGCACGGGAGAGCCCTTGTTCCCCATCACCCACCACCTGAGAGAGGGGGAATGGACCAGACTTGCCTTCCCCCACCTGCAGCATTGACCAGCAAAGAATCTGGTGAGACTTAACACAGCAGGAGTGTCTACAAAGGAAATAAATCATCTTCCCTTCAGAAGACATCCCTTTACTGCCCCTCACAGTGCACCAAAACCATTTTTGAGGGTGGGAAGGATCTGGTCATGGTACCTGTGAGGAACATCCCTCACTTGCTGCAGCTCTGAAAGCAAGTGAGAGGAAAAGGGAGCTCTGTTCTTGGCTTGTTACAGCAACAGGGACAGAGAAAAAGGAAAGGAAGCAGAGCAGTGATCCCTCTTAGAGCATCCACATTGCTTTTACTCCATAACAAGTGCAGAAGGGGGGGGGGGGATCTCCCAAGTGCAGCAGGACCCATCCATGAGGGTCACCAAAGGGCTGTTATTCTGGTTTTGGTTTTAAATAAGGATCAAAGTTCCTCAGGCAGTCACACACTGGTGTGCCTGCAAATCCCCTTCTCCACTGATCAGAAGAGATTCCCCCCTCTTCTCCACGCAAGTGAAAGTCAACTCCTTCTCTCCTCCTCTCTCACACCATTCTCCCCAAAACCCCCCAACCCCCCCCAAAACCTGTTCTGCCTCTCTTCCTCTGAGGAGGTAGACAACCAACACTCCCTGAATGACGCCAGGCAGGTCCCAGCTTGCCATGAGCCAGAAATTCCCATTTTGAAAGCACACATGAGCATAAAACCTTAGGAAGAACTCTGCACTTACCCCCACTTCTTCCACATTGCTACATAAAGGCAGCCCAAGGCAAGCCAAGCAGGAAAGAGGAAAAAATTAATCCCTCCCACCTTCTGAAACACAAAACTACCCACTCCATGTGGGATCTGTGGCACGACAGAGCAGGTGGAGGCACAGGGGACTCAGCTGCTCCATAAAAGGCTGCTGGATGGCTGAGAGAGGGAAAGATAATCCTCTGGAACAAGGAAAACCTGGTAACACAGGTAAAAAAGGTAAGTGAAGAGCCACGTTTTATAGGGGCAACAAAGCAATAATCACTTCTTAGGCTTAACCCTTTACAAAACAACCACTGTGGTGAAACTGCTGTAAAACCTCTTTGGTTTTCCTCTCACAGGAAAGAAGAAAGGGAGTCTGGAGTTACTGTACTATCAGTATTTCAAAATAAAGCATGATTTTTCCATATGAAATTATTTATGCTTAACCAGGATAAAAAGAGAATAGACAGAAATGTGTGTTCTGCTACAAATTTTAGTTCCTAAGGCTTGAATTTTTCAAAACTAAACCCTCAAATAGAAACTGCTGTCAAAAGTTAGGTGGTAACAGAATTACAGGCTCCAAACGTAACACCAATATTTCAGCAGATGCTTTTGTATTTTACTGTGTTATATGCCAGGAGGTGATAGGAAATCCTTGGATTTAGGTGCATGTTTGAATCAAAAAGTGTTACTATTCCTCATCTCGAAACTTAAAATCTACCTAAAATGAACAGGTTTCTTTTAGAGAGTTTCATACAAGGGCATAAGTAGCTTTATGAATTATTTATCTTGTTTTTTATACTTAGAGCTGAATGTTATTTGAGAAAATAGAAATAACTGCAGTGATTTAGATGTAAATGCTTTCCATATAAAAAATAACCCAGAGGGGGATTGGAGGAGGGGAATGTGTCACCTTTATGAGACTTCCCTGTCAGAATTCCTCACCCAGGACTGTTTACAGGGAATGAAAATGATCCTGGCAGTCAGACTGAGAATTTCCCTTGTGCTGGGTGAGGAGCAAAGGGAGGATGTGGGGGAAAAGCAGAGGAGGGAGGAGAAGGCAGATCCTGCAGCCAGAGCTCTGATCCTGTCCTGGCTCAGAGGGAACAATTATCCCAGCAATTATCCCAGTAATGAATGTGCTCATCCCATTTGCTGGAATTCTCCCTCCCGTCATTAATCCAGTAAATAACCAGCCAGGGATCCTGTCTGAGGGGGGAATAAACTCCCCCAGCAGTGTGTGAGTTGCTGTTTGCTCCTCGGCAGCTCACGTTGGGATAACGTTGGCTTTGTTTTGCCTTTCCTGTGTGTCAGATCTCCATTTCCATGGCAGGTGCCACATCCCTCCCATCCCTCCCTCTTCCCAAAGAGGCTGGTGGTGCTGGAGCAACGAGCCCAGCGCTCCCCATGCAGGGAGGGAAGAAAATTCCATTGAATTTTCCTCCAGGCCTTGCAGCTCCTGCCAATCCAGGGTTGGATGCTCAGCAAACAGGAGGATGTTCTTCCTGTCCCTGGTGGATTTGGACTCTTGGAATGAGAAGCTTGGGATACCTGAGCACTGTCACAACTTGGGGGCTCCAGAGCTGGGGTGAGGATACACAAAGCCTGAGGAATTATGGATCCTAGTGGAATCACTGCTGATTTTGTGGTGTTTAAAGCTGACCTTGAAAAGGACAAATAGAGAAATGGAGGCCCTGGCTGGTTTTTCCTAGGAGGATGAATAAAGAAGGAGCAGGTTTAACATCAGTAGGGCCAAAGAAGCTGCATGGGGTTGTCTGACAAGAGCAAAGGAGTTTTACTTTGAGCATTAACTGTAATTTATGTCAAATATTTGTCATGTAGAATGACAGGAAGGAAAGTTTTTACAGCAAAATAGCAAAAGTCCCAAGTTACTAGAAGCTGTTAATAAATCTGGATCTGTCACAAAAACATACATTGAAAAGGAAATCTAAGATTTTTTTTTTAAATTGAATAAAATAGTTTTCCTGAAGAGGAATAATTTTTGAGTCTTCTTCAACTGTTATTAAAAAGAAATTCCCTCATTCCTGTACCACTTTAAAACCTCCATGGCAAGGTCCTTATCACAATGGATGGACTGTTCTCATACTGAATTTTGGATCATTACAGGGGGGATCTGCTGTCTCTGACTCAGCCAGACCATGCCCAGAGCAGCAACACTGCAGAGTAAAAATCCCTTTGGTGTTGCAATAAGCAGAACTCCAAGGATTTAGCAGGATCATTGCCCAGACACCCCCAGCAGCTCCAAGTGCAGCAGTGAGGGCTCCAGCCCCCTCATAGATCCTTCACCCCCCTCTCTGCTGCTGGGGCACAGCCAGGCAAACCCACTCCCACCTCCTTTCACTCCGTGTTATCACCAGACAGAAGACGTGGAAGGAATTAATTATGGCCGATTAAAAATTAAATCCTCCCTTGCCTTTGGTCACTGTGTTTCTCTCTCTGCCTCAGTCCCTGTCATCTCTGCCTCCTTCAGTCAGGGAATCATTTCCTTGCTTCTCTTTGGCCTTGGCATCAAGCTCTGGCATCTCTCCAGCCTGGCTCCCACCTCTGCTCCCAGCTCCCTACCTTTGCTCCAGCTCCTCTCCAGTGACTCAGTGTCACTCCTTCCTCCTTCCTGCCCCTCTCCAGCCCAACCACTCCAGGGAGCAGCTCTCTGGGAAGCTTTTCCACCACAGCTCCTCCGAGGACACAGCTGACCTTCATGGAGTGAAGGTCAACAACACAGACAACAATTTTGCATGGGAAGAGAACAGGAGGTGCAGAGGGAGCTTTTTGCCTTTGAGCAGGTCTGAACACACCAATGCTCAATAAATAAAGGGATTAACCAAGTTATTTTGCAGCAGGTGGAATGTTTGCCGAGTAGAGCACAGGAATTTCACCGTGTCACTCAGTTCCTCCCGAGTCAGCTCTGGACTCAGAAGGTCAAGCTTACCTGGATGTCTGTCCTCCAAAACCCTTCAGCAGGTTTTGGGAGGGGATTTGAGGGAGATGGCTGGAGGCAGAGCCCCACGCCAAGACTGTGACCACTGTCCAGACAGGGCAGCTCCAGAACCTCCGAAGCGTTTAGGAAGACTAAACCAGGCTGTTTAAAAAACCAGCCTGTGTTAGTGATGAACTACTTCCATGGAGCTCTTGCAGAGTTTTCCCTGGAAGTTTTCCTACAGTTTATGGCAAGAGAAAGTCATCAGCAGACACTGAGAAACCTGCACCTTCATTATCATTTGTTGTAAACCTTTGAATTTTAGTATCTTGTTGGGAAAAAAAGTAGCTGGTTTGATCCTCGAGTCCCATCTCCTCTCTCAAGGCTCCATTTGCATGCAAGTGAGATGTCACCCCAGTCCCAGCCTCCAAGAAATTTCTGTGTTGAAGTCTAAAAATGAAATCAGCCAGCAGAGAAGGAAAGGGAACATTAGGAGCACACAGGTATCAAGGAGGAAAGTCACTCTTACCTCTGAAGGCACATTGTCCAAAATAAACTCAACACACAACTCTGCACCATGAAGTTTTTGGAATTGAGTCTTGATATCTGAATTACATCAGTTGTGTGCTTAATAAAAATATTATTTCCAAATCATTATCCCATCATTTAGCCTGTGGAAATGCACTGATCCAATATTTACTAACACAGTTAATAGAAATCGTAGAATCGTAGGATGTTTTAGGTTGGAAAGGCCCTCAAAGACAATCCAGTTCCAACCCCCTGCTGTGGTCAGGAAATGCCCCAAGGAATAAATCTCCAGCTGTTAATGCATCCACCACTACAGCCACTAGAATTAGAGTTACCTGAGTGTCCATCCTGAGGCCTGTTACCAATTATTCCAGGTAAACCATTCAAAAGGTGCTTTGAACTTGGTTAAGGTCCCTCGTCACACTGTGCACTGGGCAGGAGACGACGTCCTCACCTGAATTGAGCACCTTGAATAATTCACTGGGAGCCAGGCACTTTGTCCTGTGGCACTTGCATACACTTAGGGGCCACTTTTCCAAGATAAGGACTAGAAACTAGATCTTCCTTGAGATTATGTTGCAGTGGGATCTTTGCTGAGGCAGTGTAAGTGTTCCATGTTAATTACAAACCACCCAAAGAAGTGAGTGCACCCATGTGCTGCATTAAACCTGCCCTGGAGTGAGCCCAGCCCCGTGTCAGCACAGCCCAGGGCTGGGTGCTCACCTGCTCCTCCACGAGCCAGTGTCAGAGGCTGCAGGAGCCCACTGGAGCTGGGAGCTGGAAGGTTAATAATGTATATTCCCCTGGTTATAGGATCCCCCTTCCCAGGCTGAGGCTAAGCCATGCTTAAAAATTAACGGTGCAGATATCCCACAAAGGAGGAGCAGGTGCTAAGACTACACATGAATCTTTCATGTGGTTCCAACTCACACAGGAAATTTTACCAACTTCCCTGCACTGCTGCAGCCTCATGGGTCTCTCCTCCTCCCTGTCCACTGGGACAGGGCACAGGGTGGGGACAGACTTACCCTAAAGGGATCAGAATAAAACAGTGTTGTGGTGGAGGAGGATTCCACTCTCACATGCACATATTGAATTCTGCCTCTTTCTTCTCCAGGGTCCTGACGTGCTGTAACCAGATCTGGGAGAGTCCATCCTACCTCCGCTGGCATCTGCTCAGCACCAGCCTCACACCCAGTATTAGCTGATGGAAAACTAGACCTTGAGCTTCAGGTGATTTCTACAGCTGCTTAAATGAAGAGAAAGACAGAGAAAATATTTCTTTTTATTATTATTATTATTATTTCTGTTATTATTGAATTCATTCAAGATTGATCCCATCCATTCCCTGTTACACGTCGTCCCAATCCCTTATTTTGCTGACAGAAAATCCCAAAGTCGCTGTATTTTGGCACAGACAAGCAGTATATTTTCAGCAAGCTGGCCTGGGCTGTTGGATATGCTATGGTAATAAAATAAAATGAAATAAATAAAATAAAATACCAAACAGATCTTTCCATGCTATCAATGGAAAGAGGATTCCTCGGGCAATAGTGAGGAATTGTTTTGCACAGAGTAGGAATCCCAGAATCATTCAGGTTGGAAAAGACCTCCCATTCCATCGAGTCCAACCTGTGACTGATCCCCACCTTGTCACCCAGCCCAGAGGACTGAGTGCCACGTCCAGTCATTCCTCCAGGGATGGGGACTCCACCACCTCCCTGGGCAGCCCCTTCCAATGCCTGACCACCCTTTCTGTGAAGAAAGCATGAAAAAACAAGCATGGAATTAAATGAGATAGGGAAACAATGTCCTTTTCTGCCAAATGAAACTGGGAATTAATTCTGTGGTTGGACTCTGGGTGCAGGGATGGGGCTGCTCAAACATCCTCTGCAACTCAGGCTTGAGACTTTAACCCTGAATCCTGCTGCACTCCAGCCCCCACACTGGTAACACCAGAGCTGGGAATCCTACACTGAGTCCCAGCTGCACAGGGAGCAGGGAGCTCCTTTCCACAGGCAGCTCCTGGGGATGTCACAGGAAATCATTTTGTGTGTCCTGTTCTCCCATCCCCAGCACAGCCCCCAGCCTGGCCTGGCTCCAGCAGGGACCTTTCAGCAGCTGGCATAGGATCCATGGCACAGCTCCTTTGTGTAGGGAGATCACCTTTAGCCATTACTGATTTCAGGAGTTCAGATTCCTACCTTCCTGTGACATGATGAATGACTTTTAAGTAACATAATATCTGGTTTCCTCCTCTGTCACACACCCATTTCATTGCAGTGACCAGATCTGCAAGGATTGTTTGCAGTCAAAGGGGAAAGAGAAATCCTTTACCTCGTGCCCAGCCCCCCCCTTGTTCATATTTAATGGAATTCTTGCTTGTGTTAAAATGGTGATCAATTATTCACCCCCGGACTCAGTAATTCCAAACATCCCAAGTAACAAATAGCACTGCTCTGTGCTGTTAAAAATTCCAAAATACTTTTGTTTTCCTTTTTCCAGCTGTTCTCCAGGTAAATGCAAGATGGCCAGTGGATTGTAGGGGCTTTCCTGGAAATATGAATTAAAGAGTAAAGCAGGCCAGATGTGTCAGAAGGTAGCACAGGGCAGACCCATAAGCTCAGGACCCAAGTCTCTCCCATCACTGCTGGGAAGAGCACTGGGAACAAAGTCCTCTCCTTCCAACCCACCAGCTCAGGCTTCTCCTTCAGCCCGTTTTAACACTTGAAAAAAGTAATTTTTGTCTGGCTAAATTCAGCTTCAGCTCCACATCTGAACAACGTGACTGACAATCCTTCCTCTCCCTTTTGTGTCTGTGGTGAACATTCCAACATGGATTATTCTGCAGTGCCCAAATGCTAATGGTCAAGAACTGCTAAAAATCCCAAATATAGACACAGAGGGGCATGGAAAAGCTGTAATAAAGCCCAAATATAAATATATAAAGTTATGGAAAGCTGCAATAAATCTCTTTCAGTCTCCCTTCTCCCACAGGTCACTAAATCTGTGTCTATAACACAAGGAGGGAGTGGGGAACAGGCCACAAGCTGTACAAAAGCCTTTTCTCTCCAAGTTCAATCAAAAGGACAACAGCAGATGACAGACCCCTTGGATCCTGTGGTATTTTAGGCTGTCACAGCAGGGACCTCCTGCAGAGCCAGGGACAGAGGGGGCTCTGCCAGCCAAGCTAAAGCCAAAAAAATACCTAATGAGTGAAGAGCTGGGAAGTTGGTTCTGTCTGGAGGAGCATGTGCAGGCTGGTTGTGGGCATGGAAAATTCATTCCAGAAGTGCCACCACATAAAACTTCAGATGACTGGTTGGGCTAAAAAATTTACTATTTAGGTCACTATTTTTACTTCCACCTAAAGTATTTTGAGGAGAAATTATATCATTTCCCCTTACCCTCATTTTCTCCCTGGAACACAGAAAATTCTGCTCTACAGCCCCAACTCTGGCACTGAGTTGTGTCCTGCAAGCTGCTGTTCTGGCTCTTCCCTTCCTGCTTTCTTTCCCTGCTAACTTCCACCCCTCTCACCCGTTCCACAGTTTCCCACCTATTTGAGCTGCTCCCTCTCCAGCTTCCCATCACTGAATCCATTTGGTTGCTCTGAAATATAAAGGGCATCCCTGCAAATTAATTAACTGGGGGGAAAAAAGGGCCAGCTGGAATCTATCAGGTGAAAAGGATGGCCACACCCCACAGGAAGAATGAAGGTAGAGCAGACCTTTCACCTGTGATCATGGAATGTCAGGATAGTTTGGGTTGGAGGGAACCATAAAGATCATTTCATTCCACCCTCTGCCATGGGCAGGGCCACCTTCCAGTAGAAGGTGATGGCACCTGTGTCCAGAAAAAGCAGTCTGAAATGCATCTGTAACTTCACCTGTGTAAAGGGAAACTTGCATTGGAAAATTCAATATTTAATCAAAGTCTTCTGTAATTAGACTTGGTTCCACAATCTTTATTCCAAAGAGAAGTATTGTGATGGATTCCAAAGAGAAGTATTGTGATGGATTAACTCTGATAACACTGGTAAAGTTCAAAATTCAATAAAAAGTGACTTGGTCTCATAATCCACGGCTGACTCACTAAATGCTGCGAAGGAAGAACTCGGGAAATGATTTCACAAACTCCTGTGTGGCTGAAAATCACCACAGTGAGGATGGTGAGACCTGTCCCTTCATCAACAGGGACTGGGATGTTCCTTCCCAATGAAAATCCAATACACGATCATTTATAATACTTAGAGCAACAGGATGGTTCAAGTCCTTCCCTATTCGTGGGTGTCTTCACAGAAAAGCACCACCCAATAGTGACAAAAATGTTCCTTCATGACAGAAAAAAGCCCAGAAGCTCTGAATGAAGCATTAAAAATGCCCTTGTTGAGGTGTAGAGGTGTCTTCATTTTTAATTTTTGAATAAAACTTCCCACAGAGATTTGGGAAAACTTTCAGGAGTTTCTTATATTTGCATGACATCACTGCAAATCCGTGATGTCCAGGGCATATAAACCTCTCACAGACAGTCTGAGCTTTTTCCAGAGTCGTTCACCACCACCCTGTGCCTGCACAGCACTTTTGGTATAAAAGTGGAGTGAAAGGGTCCTCCAGGTGCACACCCAGGTCAGATCCTAATTAACATCCATGTCCTCACACCAGGCAAGTTGGAAATAACACAGAGCTCAAAGCAGTAACACTCTGCAAAAGCAAAGCCTGGAAACAAACCCTGTTGTTTCATTAAACTTAAAATACAATTTGACTGTGTCATAGTGAGGGAGATGAGCTATCTGCATTAAATTGTGTTTAATTTCACTCTAGAACTATAGGGCCCAATTAAAAATAATGAGGCCTGTCTCCAACTGTCAGGCTCAATTAGAGCTAATGGGAACTGAGAGCTCCTGGAATAGATTCATTTTTGTCTGATGGACGAACTGGGGCAGGGGTCTTGCCAGGGGTCAGTGGAATAGACCCGGCAACAAAACATGGGTCATTCAAGCTTAAGGAGTCTTAAGGAACCTAGTTATTAAATAAGGAAGTAGGAAGGAAATCAAATCCAAAAGCACATGAATAACCCCAACAGATTCTTTTTTTTTTTTTTTTCTGGTACATACCCCTATATTTTAATCCATCCATTAAACTGCCCACTATAAACAAAATCTATAATCCATAGAGGTTAAACCTATTTGACAAGGCCACAGAAAAACTAGAAAAAGAAGCGCCCAACTTCATATTCCAGTGCCAGTTTTCAGGAGTTTAGCAGGACCAATATTTTCCTTTGGAAATGCTCCAAAAATTGTAGCAAAGAGGCTGAACTTTTATTTTCCGTATAAAAAATAAACCCAGGAAAGATAATTATAATTTGAATGTAGCAAGAAACCAAACTGTCATGGGAGACATTATGAACAATGAATTGATCTCTTCCAGTTCAGCCTCAGCAATAAAACCAGGAAAAATTGATCATCTCTTGCTTTCAAAACTGTGATGGGACAGTCAGACAAATCCAGAAATGAAGCCATTTGTCCTTGAGGAAACATGAATGGGCGACAACTTGGAGGCACTAGACAGTATCTGTCACTTCCCATGAGTAATTAATCCTGAGGAGAGGGAGGTGTGGAGCCTGTTGCCTGTTTACTCTGCTGGAATGACAGCCCGTGTGTGTTCGCACACTGGGCCCTGGTGGGATGGGGATGTCTCCCAGGAAAGCCTTTCCCTGAGCAGCTGTTGTCACCAGCAATGACTCCGAGGCTCGTGTTGGGCAATGCTGACACGCCAGGCCCTGGCTGGCCCTTTGTCTCTCTCTGGAGACACCTTTTTAATCTAATGATATCTTTCTCAATGTCTAACGCTGCTCGTGCAACGCGCCGCCCTCGGCTCCTCATCCCCTGCTCCCCTCCCCCCCGGCACATCCCGGCCTGCAAAGCCAGGCTTTGCATTTTAAATCTGTGCTCTGGGACTTCTGAGCACAGAAAGAGCAGTTCAGCCTCTCCCCAGCAAGTTTTGTTAGGAAATAATGGGTGAATTTATAAATGAGACACGTTATTTTTATTCATCCTTCCCTTCCTGCACACCAAGAACCTCACGAGGGGACTCTGTGGCCACATTAGAACAACAAACAGAATCACAGAATCACAGAATATTCTCAGTTGGAAGGGACCCACATGTGTCATGGAGTCCAACTCTTAATGAATGGCCCACAAAACACGTCATTGCTACAGTACAACCTAGGATTGCTGGCAGTACAAAGGATCAATGTTATTCCCTTCCCCCGGTGTCTTCTCATGGTTGAAAGCTCTGAAAGACTCACCTCACCTCAGGTCTGGGTGAAAATCTTCTTGAGTTGGCCCAATGGATGTGCCAGGTGGGAATCACTGTAGCGAGGAATATTTTTGAGGCCTGAGCCACAACTCTGCATTGGTGTAAAACAGGGTACAGATTTCAATTAAAATCTTTAGATATGGTCCAGTTTTAAGAAATTCATATAAAGATGTCTCTATTTCCTCCAGTCTGAAGGATATCCAGTTCAGCTCATGCAGCACTTGGGAAAACAGAAGCACTGAGGTTTTGGAGAATTCTTTATTTGCAGCAGGTGTTACCTGCACCCAGTACAGAAACTGCTCTTAGGATGCACAGCTGAGTGTCCCTGGTGGGAAATCAGGTATAAAGTACAATGTCCCATTCCTGGAAGTGCCCAAGGCCAGGATGGACAGGGCTTGGAGCAACCTGGTCTAGTGGAATGTGTCCCTGCCCATGGCAGGGAGCAGGACTGGATGAGCTGTAAGATCCCTCCCAACCCAAGCCATTCCATAATTCTACAAGTACAAGTGTGTTTAGGAAAACCCTCCTGATTATTTCACATCTTAAAATTTTAAGTTTGGAGCATTACATAGGATCACCTGAGGGGTTTAAACTTCACTAGAGACAGTTACAACTGTGAAGCAACAAACCCGACGCTTGTGAAAGTGTCATGGGTGTGACAAAAGCCAGGAAAACCTGATTTAATGTAGAAGCTCCATGTTCATATGACACTGAATTATTCCTGTTTCATCTGAGGGCACAGTGCCATAATCCAGATTTTTCTGATATTTTAAATTAAAGGCTGAGCACACAGAAGGGCATTCAGAGTCAAGCATAGAGAAGTGCTGAAAAAACAACTGGTCGCCAGTAAAGGTAAGAACAAATACCTCAAACTTTGATCTGCCAGGTTGGCCAGGAAGAACATTCTGATGCTGAGTAGAAGAAAATAAAATCACTTCTCCGTGCAGTTTGTGAAATGGCAATAAAATCCTGTATTTATAGAGCATTGAAGGAAAAGCAAAGCCAAGTGCCACCTGCTAGATTTTAATTTCTGTTTATCAGATCCCACATGGAAGATAATGTTATTTGTGGCTAGTTCTGCCTCCCTCATGAAACCAGAGATTTTTTTGGCCCTCAGTGGCCAGTAGGAGATTTCTAGTTTCTTTTAGATGTCACAATAGAATCAGTTCTGTGCAGCTCGACGGTGTCATCTCTCCAGAAGGGCTCAGAATGGGTTTGTTGACTTCCTTCAGCAGGTGCATCCCTGAATCAACTCCTGCTGCTCCACAGAATGCCCTTAATTTGGTATAAAGAGTGAGATGTTGCTATCACTTAAATCTGAAGACTGTCAGCACTGCAATAATCAGACGTTTATCTTACGCTGCCGTTTGGAGGGAATTCCAAATACAAAGAAACTCAGCAGGCAGTCCATGGACTCGCCCCGGCCCCTTCCTGAAAAAAAAGAAAGAACCTTATGGGAGGAAGAGAAAGAGACACATAATTCATCTGGGAGATACCAGAGGTTTTTCCTGTTGAGTGGCTCCGGTTTTACCCGGGAGCAGCTCTGGGGTCCCGTCACCCGTCGGTCACTTTTTACTGTAGAAGGAACCCCCAGACAATCAGTTCCTTCCCTTGTGACAGTAACCCAGGGAACAAATCTATGATGACACTGGTACATGCATTCGTGAACTTCGTGGCCTTGTAGGTCACTGGACAAATCTCTCTAAACTGAACTGTTGACAGTTCTTTGCAGGGTTCCCCACAGGAAACCCAAGGTTAATTGACCATTCTTTCAAACCATGAAATGCTTTTGAAAATGTTAGTTTTAAGTCTCGGAGCCTAAAAGCTGATGAAACAGCGTGTCCGTACTGGGGTGTCTTCTAATTACTGAAATGAAGAGTTATGGGCACGGGAGGTGCAGAAATGGTTTAATTAGACTTGTGTGTTGTGGAAGCATGAAACAATATTCACCACATTGTGATATTGTTCAGAGCAGAGATGCTGAGGGAGCAGGAACCTGCCAGAGAAGCTGTTCATAAAAGAACTGACGACTTCTTGATTATGTTAATTTGATGATGGCCTTATTAAGAGAAGGATCTTAGAGCCTTAGAAAAATAAGCACATTCTTCTCTTTGCTCATGTGGTCGGTCCCACTGACTCCAAAGGAATGAGCAGTGCTGGCTCCTGCAGGATCCTTCCACCTGGGAAGTTGTAGTTATGCAAGTCCTTAGAACCAGGAATCACCTAACACGTGAATGACTGGCAGGAAAGTGAATTTGCTTTATGAGGGATGATACATGTGTATAACTTGTCATATATTCAACCAAGATTCGCAGAAGCCAGGAAGAAAATGGAAATCAATCCTATTGTCATGGATTCTGAAAGGTCTTTATCACACTGAATTTGGACTTTACACTTTCAAGTATTACCCTGACACCCTATGAGTGTTATTGTTTATTTGAGATAAAATATGTCTGTGTATACACTGAAAAAATGGCAGAAATAGAAGCAAAGAAAAAAAAATGTGTGGCTTTTTAAAGGCTTTTCTCCAGCAACCTTGAGGAATGTTTTATTTTAGTGTCTCTAGTCCTGGTTAATAAGCCCAATGTGATCAAGGAGATTTGAGTTCTGCAAATAATAATTAGAATACTAAGAATAAGAATTTCCCAAAATACTTCTGTAATTAGTCAACATTCATTGCTTCTGCAACAAAAAAGTTGTATATTCACCCAAAGCTGAAAACTATTAGCTCTAAAATCTCCTTTTTTTTTCTTCTTTCCTCACTTTTTATCTGTGAACAGGAGAATTTTCATGTGAGCACAAGTGTTGATAAAAGCATTCACTGCCATTATCTGCATGATGCAATCCATGGGAATCTGCTGGCAAAATGAGGAATATTAATTGAGGAAAAACTCATTACTATGGTGAAGAAATAGGTGAGATCTACACCTATACAGAGGATTCTCTCTGTAGAGTTCTTCAGCTCTAAATAAACCATGGACTACAAAAGAGCAATAAAGAGATAAAAAGTGAAAATTTTCTGTGCTCAGTTGCCTCTTTCAATGACAAGCTAGATTATAAAATATATCCATCAGCCAATAGCATATTGATTTCCCTCCATATTTGAAAAAAAATTATCATTTCCAAAGAATTTATTTATTTCACCCCCAAAATGCAAAATAAAAGCATTAATACTATGCTAATATAGTACAAGGATTTGTTCTCATTTCATTGTCGAAATTTAGGACATTGAAATTAATAATGAAATTAATAATTGGGCCATTAAAAATTCAGGGGGACAATAAGTTTTTATTCCAACGTTTTACCCCTTCCTGTCTTAAGGGAATATTTTCTCCTGCACATGCTGCTCCTAATTGTCACACACAGCACAATATCTACAGACAACAGGATGGTTCAAGGAAGGAATTTTGGCTTCAATCCCAATTTTTTTCTGATTTCTACAATCTTGTACTAACCTCTGTATTTCTCAAAGTAACTATTTTGCTGGAGGCTATGTAAAAATACACTAGAACTACATTTCTCAGAGATCACTTTCTCATTAATGACATTTTGAGGGTTGAAATCTCCTGACAGCCTGTGACAAAAACAATTCTGTTGGACATTTGAAGTGGTGGAAAACACACCAGCCAACCAGAATTCTCCTGTCACAACACTTCCTTCATATTATTGCATATAATAACTGCAGTGCACAATTATATCATCCATAAACTGTATATTGCCCCAAAATAGACAAATATCGAGGCAAAATATTCTCGTAGTTCACCCACAAAGATAAAACTGTGCTAAGTTTAGGTTTAAGTGGCTAAATTATAAATATATTGTCAGGTTCTGTGTGCTTTGGTGGGTTGGTCTGGGGGCTCTGCCAGCTCTTAAAGCACACACAGTTCTGGCTCTGCAAGATTTCTGTTACAGGGGCAATTAGGAGCCACAGGTCAAGTTTTCCAGGCATTTGGCAAATCGCAGAAGGGTTTGGGTGGGAAGGGACCTAAAGCTCATCCAGTGCCAGCCCCTGCCATGGGCAGGGACACCTTCCACTATCCCAGGTTGCTCCAAGCCCATTCCAATGTGGCTTTGGACATTCCAGAGACTGGGCACTGTACTCATACACCTGAATTCCCACAAGGAACACGCAGCACGATGGATTTTGTTCCTAAGTGTGAACAATTTCACCTTAAAATCAGTGAGGAGGTCAGATGGCAGTTTTAACTTCAACAACATCATCTTCATAAGGATGAAGATTCATTTCTTCCAGGCCAGACTTTCAGCAGTTCCCAGCAAGCAGGACAACTGTGTCCCTGTGGAATCCAGAACAGCAGGCACTGTTTTAGGAACAGGGCAGTGAGAGAAGCTGCCAGACTGCAAAAGGAATCACCATTTGTTGGTGTTTGCTGCCTAAAGAAGCAATAAAACAAAACAACAACAAGAAAAAATAAGAAAAGTCGTAACTGCCTTAGGAAGTGAAAAAAAAAAAGGGATTTTAAAGGGAGTAAAAACAGGTTCCCCCTTTGTTTGTGCCACGTTTTCAACAGTTTAAAATGAAGTTTCCCTGCCCAAAGCAGGCACTGGGACCTCCGGTGTGTTTTCCTCACCTTCTCCGTGGGGAAGGGCTTTTTGTCCGTTACATCCATGCATGTAATCAGTGCCTGTGCCTTTTGTCCCTCTCAGAGCCACCATCTGTGTGCTCCCGAGTGGCCAGACAGGGCTGAGCCCCCGGCCCGGTGGGATTAATCTGCAATTTCACACCAAATGATTTTTAAGTATAATTTGTTACGATACAGTATCCTGGAATAAAACAAACGGTCGGGGCTTTTCCAAGGAGATAAAAGGGGGAAGCTTGTAAAGTTTCCTGGGTTTCAAATGGCTTGGCCAGAATCCACTTGCACATTGGTTTCATTCCGATATGAATGCCCTGGGAAAAGAGCCCGTGGGGAACTGAAATAGCTGCTTTTTATTTCTGAGGCAGAGAAAACAACCCCAGATTTGGGCACTGGGAGGGGGGTGAAGCACAACATGATTCCCATCTTCATCAGGGTCTGAGAATCTGCGGGATGAAGTAGCAGTTTTAAGTGTAAATAGAATATTTTGTAAGGAGGGGACTGAAGGGCTGAATTGTAAATGCACTGGGTAAATAAAGGAGGAGCTAAAGAATCCTCTCTTTCACATCAAACAAAGCTGGCTTGAAGTGTGCAAGGAAATTCTTCCTTTTTACAGAGCACTAAATGCTTTAAAATCACCACATTTCACCAAACAGAGGGTACTGATCTGAGTTCACATCATTATTTTCTCCACATATTTTAGGTCCTCAGGCAAAGAAGGATGAAAAGTATAATCAGATAAAAAGCCAAGTGAGGAGTAGGAAGATCGAAGTGAGGACACGCCAATGTCCCTTCACAGAAAAAGATGATGAGTGTACATGAAGCTGCTTTTCAGCCATTCTGGGTTCACCACAGACACCAGTCCCAGTCCAAACTGGTCAGAGGTGGGGGAAATATTTTGATTTTTCAGCCTGGCTACATAGAGGTTACCAAAGTCTTCACAGAGTTCTCATAAATCTCTGCTTTTGAGGGTTCCTCAACTCTCCCTTGCTTGTTTTTTTTTCACTTGTCTCCTAAAGCAAACTGGAGAGCTTGGAAAATAAACCAAACTTGTTTTATGATGACCTCAGCTGGCAGCAAAATGAATTCAATTGCTACAGTTTAAATGAAAGTCTATAGAAATTCACAATATTTTTGTAGAAATTCACACACAAGAAAATGATTGTTTTTACAAAGCAAATCCCTATTTTACCTGTGTGGTTTTATTGTGTTACTTATTTGCTACAAAGCAGTTACTCCAAAGAAAGGAAGAAACTAATTGCTGAACATTATGTTATTTTATGGCTACATGTGATTTTACACATCACCAAATAAATTTAACAGAAATTGGATGAATAGAAGTACCTAAAACACATTTCTCTGCTAATATTCACTGTAAAAATTACTTCAGTTGTGGCAGGTGAACTTGCCCTATTCCTCAGCTTAAATAAGACTATAAATAAAAACAGCATTTGTCCATATCTTGGGTTCTCTCATTTTAAAATTCACATAAAGGAACCCAGTTACTGTATATCAGAAGATGAAACACACTGATATTCCTTTTCTGCACAGCATAATGTCTCCAGAGTAACAGTAACTGCTGAGAAAACACTTAAAACAAGGGAAAATCAGCTACAGCCAATCTCTGGAAATCCAGTCATCAGTTTGCAGTTTACCTGAATTCAAACTCTGAGCTGATGCGACACAGAGCAGTTGGCTCTGAGCACCCTGGGCTGGTGGAAAGTGTCCCTGCCCGTGGCAGGTGGGATGAAAGGAGCTTTAAGGTCCTTCCCACCCAAACCATTCTATGAATTTCTCAGAGCAATGTCCTGTCCCATTCCGAGTGCCTCCAAGGGCAGGGACTCACCACCCTGCTGTGCCCCATTGCAGTGTTGGACCTCATTGTGAAAACCTTCTTTGCAACAATTAACTGGAATTTTCCTTGTTGCAACTTGCCATGTGCTCTTCCAAGTGTTTGGAGAACTAAGCCCTTAATCCCTCCCCATTCCAGTTTAAGCTCCCTCAGCAAGCAAACGAGGCAGGAGCCACCCTTTCTCCTCACCTGGTCTGATGTGGCCCTTCCAAGCAGGAGGTATGCAAATCACCTGGAGAAATGAATCCTGCATGGAATGTTCTGCTACAGGAAACCAGTCAGGCGAAAAGCTCCACACAATGGCCTGAACAGGCTCCAAGGAAGGCTGAAAGAAATGGTGTGCTTTGTCCTCACCCTTCCTGCAAATATCCAGCTCCAGGAATGCATTTTTTAAAATGGGTTTTAAGATATAAGGTAAGGATATAATGACTGTAAGATGACATTTTAATAACTCTGCAATTAAGGGAACACTTGCAACTGTGCAAACTCTGTGCCTTAGGCTCTGGCAGTACTGAGACTTTTCCTCTTATTTTGGTTCTCCAGATGTGCCTGGTACAGGCCTTGATGTATAGAAATATTGATTAATCTGCACTTCTATCAACAGCAATTAACAGAGAGAGATTTGATGCTCATCAAAGTGAACAGATTCTCATTAAGAGCAGAAGAAGAAAGATCTGTGTCTTCACGTTTCCTCCCCTCCATACTCTGTGGTAAACTGTGAAGCACAAGGAAATACATTTATCATGAATCTTCTGGGGTTTCCTCGTGCAAGGATATTGGAAGTATTTCCACATTTAAGCTTTGCTATGCAGAGCCCAAATGACCTGGTGTCATCACTGACCTCAAACTGCTTCTACATAAAAGCCATTTTCATAACAGGGGAGGCTGGTCCCTGTTTTGATGCCCAACAACCCTTTCTGTGAAGAAATTCCTCCTGATGTCCAACCCAAACCTCTCCTGGTCAGGGAGTTGCAGAGAGCCAGAAGGTCCCCCCTGAGCCTCCTTTTCCACAGGCTGAGCCCCCCCAGCTGCTCCTGGGGCACCAGACCCATCCCCAGCTCCATTCCCTTCCCTGGACAGGCTGACAGACATCCCCAATGTCTGTCCTGTCATGAGGGGCCCAGGACTGCCCCCAGGATTTGAGGTGCTTCACCAGTGCTGAATACAGGGGGACTATTTGTTTATTTTATGTATAAATGTAGTTAAATAAAGGTGCCCACATTTACCAGACCCTCAGTCTCCAGCCTGGGTCCCTCCCTCCCACTCACATTCCCTGGGCTCGCTGGGCTCTGTGGGTGCCTTCCAGGAGCAGGACCGTGTCCCCTTCACCTCTGCCCACCCTTGGTGGGGCAACTGCCCCTCGCCCCATGGCTGCAGGTCCATGGGGAGCCACCTTCATAGAATGATGGAATCACAGAGTGGTTTGGGTTGGAAGGGACTTTAAGTGGAACCTCCAGTTCCACCCCCCTGCCACGGGCAGAGACACCTTCCACTATCCCAGGTTGCTCCAAGCTCCGTCCAACCGGCCTTGGACATTTCCAGGGATGGGGCAGCTACAGCTTCTCTGGACAACCTGTGCAGGTGCCTCACCACCCTCACAGTGTCAGCGCGGCGGCAGCAGAACGGGCGGTGCAGCCTCCCGGGCTGTCCCGGCTCCCTTCCCGCGGCGGCGGCTCCCGGGCTCTTCCCGCGGCCATCCCGGAGCGGGACCGGCGGCGGGAAGGGAGAGGCGCGTCCGGGCGCTGCCTCCGCTCCCCTCCCCGCGGCGCCGAGCGGGGCTGCGGCCACCGGGCACCGGGAGAAGGGCCCAGGGTACCGGGCAGCAGGCACCGGGCACCGGGCACCGAGCACCGGCCTCGGGGAACCGGACACAGGGTAGCGGGCGCTGGGCTCCGAGCACCGGGCTCTGCACATCGGGCATCGGGCACAGAGCACCGGGCACCGCGAAACGGGCACCGGGCAACGGCCGCCGAGTTCGGCCATCGGGCAGCGCCCACCGCGCACCGGCCCCACCGCGCACCGGCCCCCCCGAGCCGCCCGCCCTCCCCTCCCGCCCGGTGCCCGTTTGAGCCGGTGGGTCCCTCCCCCTCGTCCCTCCGCAAAGTTGCCCGGAGTTGGGTTAGTTGGGTTTTTCCCGTTTATTTGCCCTGCTCCCCCTCGACACGCCCGCCCGCCCCATCCCATCCCATCCCGGCCCCTCCCGGTCCGTGCGGGGGCGGTGCGGGAGCGGCGGGCGCGGGGCCGGCCCTGCCCGCGCTGCCCCGGCGCTGACCCCGGGCCGGGCCGCGCATGCTCGGGCTGGACAGCTCCGGAGAGGGAAATTTAAACCGGGGCCGGAGCGCGGCCCCGCCGGGCCCGAGATCAGACCCCGCCGGGCCCCAGATCGGACCCCGCCGGGCCCCCCGCCCGCAGGTTCGTGCAGCAGCGGCAGCGCCCGGCCCGGGGGCGCGGGGGGTCGGCGCGGCGCGGCGGGGAGGGGGAACCTCGGGCTCTCTCCATCCCCGGGCAGCGGGGCTGGGATCACCCGGGCTCTTTCCATCGCCGGGCAGCGGGATGGGGTTCTCCCGGGATCTCTCCATCCCGCGGGCAGCGGGGTTGAAGAGCCCCGGGATCCCCCTCCATCCCTGGGCAGCGGGGCTGAGTCCCCTGGGCTCCCCCTCCACTCCCAGGGCAGCAGGGCTGGGATCACCCGGGCTCTTTCCATCCCCGGGCAGCGGGATGGGGTTCTCCGGGATCGCTCCACCCTCGGGTCACTGAGGCTGGGAAACCCCGGGTTCCCCCTCCATGTCCGGGGCTGTGGTGACGGGGACCCCCGGCTCACGCCATCCCTGGGACAGTGGGGTTGGAGATCCCCTGGGATCCCCCTCCATTCCTGGAGCAGCGGGGCTGGGGGCCCGCTGTTTCCCTCGTTCCTGGGGCAACGGGGCTGGGGCTCACCCGGGCTCCCGCCTCATTCCCGGAGCAGAGGGGCTGGGAAACCCTGGCTCACTCCATCCCTGGGGCAGTGGGACTAGAGAATACCGGACTCTCTCCATCCCCAGGTAGCGGGGCTGGGATTTTCCCGGGATCGCTCCATCGCCCGGGCAGCGGGGCCGGGGTTCCTCGGTTCACCCCATCGCCGGGGCGCGCCGGAACCGCTGCAGCTCCCACAGCTCGGGCTTCCAAAACGCGGCGGCGGCGGCTGCTGCCTGGGGGATAAGAGCGGTCCCGAGGCGGGAGCGCTCCCTGCTCCCGGTGCTCCCGGGACCCACAGACCCTGCCCGTGACTGTCCCTCCCTCGGCGGTCCCGCTCTGAGCCGGGATTATCCCCCGTGAGATGTTCTCCTGCCTTTCCCAGTACCACCAGTGCACGTGGCGGTGCCGGTCCCCGGCCGGGCCGTGCCCCGGTGCCTCCCGCCGCTGCTGAAGTGCTGGATAGCTACTGCTGCTGACCTTGCCTGCTGCTGCCCAAGGAGATGATAGAGAGTGATATCCCGGCCATAATGTCAGGAATCATTAGGAACTCAGGGCAAAACCACCACTCTTCCCAGGAGTACAGGTGAGGCAGTTCTCCGTTTCCAAAGTGACCCCTGCACTGTCACATCCTGCTAACCCGTGTTGTTTCCTCCTTATTTCCCCCAAAAAATCCCTTTAGCATGTAGAAATCCACTTTTCTTCTTCTTTTTAAAAATTATCTGCATTATTTCTCCACTCGAAATAAGATTTCTAAGCTGATGACTGGTTACAATGCATTCCTTATGTAAAAACATTCCTGTTTGAAAGATTCACAACATGGTGCAGTGGGCAGGGTGGGATTCGGATGGAGGTTGGACTTGACAATCTTGGAGGTCTTTTCCAACCTTCAGTAATTCTATGATTCTCTGATTTTGATACTAACCTATATTTGATAAACACACCTCCGAAGGAGGTGCTGAAGGAGGGCTGCCCTAAAAGGAGGGCTGACCTCCCTTTTAAACTCTTTCTCCTGTACAAGCGTTGCCAGAGAAGGATATTCTTGTTAAATAATTATTGAAAAGTTCCCTTTCAGATCACTTTTTGCATTGTTATGGAGCAGCCGTGGAGAGCCTCAATAAGTGCAATAGGCACTAGAAGAGATTTTAATTAAAACAAGTACTTGTGTAGCCCTCCAAAGCACTGATATGTCAAAGGTCTTTTAATAGTGGTGGGAACAAACCTGGATTTGCCAAGAGCCTTTGATAATTTAATTTACCTTTGCCACTAGGCTTCCATTTATCATTTAAAAAGTATTGTTAGGAGTCACAGGAGAGTTCTGCATGAGTTACAGAGCCCTGGGTTATGTTAGGTTACATCTTGTCACATGATGCAAAGCTCCAAGAAATACAGAAATACAGGACATGATCCAGGGGGGAAAAAAATTAAAAGAAATTATTTTATTGCTTTAAAATAAGGAATGAGAGACTCCCTCCTCCCAGCCTTGGGGGTTTGTACCCATTTCTCGGGTGCAGGTATTTTTCTCTCAGACTCCCTCTATTCAAAATGCAAACGCTGCAGAGCAGCCTCTTGCAGCTCAACAAGTGATTTGTTATAGTCCCTGGAGCCTCTGTGGAAAAAGGTTTGTGGAGCTGTTTTGCTGTTTACGGAGGCACTGTTTGCTCTGGGCATTTTTCTTGGCTACGTAAATATTTGTAAAGAAATTGTTCAGGATTTAATGAAGGGTGTGGATGAGAGGGGCTGCTGGGGACTTGGATTTAAGTCTGCATCTTCAGTGCCCTGCAGAACTCACCACCTTAACAAAGACCCTTTTTATGGGGAGAACTATTTCACTCATAGCCGCAGAAAAATCTGTCTTTTTGGGGGAGAAAGATAGAATTTTTCTTACCACAGTAAAGGAATTGCAATTTTCTTTTACTCACAAATCAGCTGCTTTTAAAAACTGCTTTGGATTCTCTGTGAAACATTTGGAACTCACAGATCCCAGTTGTCTAAAGTTTTTAACCCACTTGTGGTTTCTTTAACACGGCTTTAAAATAAATTATTTGACCTCGTTTAATAGTGGCCAATTCTGATAAAAATGCATAAAATCTGCACTGCACCATAAATGCAGAGCAGTATTTGTCCTACTTCATGAGAAAACACTTTGGATTATGTAAAAGCAAATCTTTTAGACTGAATGATTTTAAGCAAAGAATAGACCTGTCAAATTCTATCAGCTCTGTTTACTCTCCTGCTGTCACCACAGTCCAGGGCTGGAACCCACAGTCCCGAGTTCTCCATGGGGGAGCATCAAGGCTCCACAAAATGGGGACTGGCCTCCAATTAGTGAGTGGGAGGCTGGGGCTGTGCTGAGAATACTCTTCTGTCTCACTTGGAATCTTTCAATGGGACAGTTGGACTCGGGGGAGCCCCGGCTTTTCCTGCGAGTGCCGGAGGAAACGCGGGAGAGGGAGGGGACCAAACCCTAAACACCCCCAGTCTTCAGCAGCTTCTGCTTCCAGTTGGAAACTGTGGGATTTAAAATTTTTTTTTAGGGTAACTGAGATTAAAAAGTCTGTGATTTTAGCAGATCTTTAGATTCTGTGCATCCAAAGCGTCTGTAGCAAATTTGACGTAGCTCAGAGTAGTGATGAGACTTAAACTGCTTTTGGCTGCTGAACAGAGTCCTGGGAGTGTTTGCACCACAGTGAAATGATTTTAGGCAAATATATCCTCTGCTAGTGCAGCTGTGGGATATAAAACAGCACAGGGATGATTTTTCCAGGGCCACCGTATCTTCTCTGCTGCCTGTTTTTATGGCACTGTCACTGCCTGGCTGCCAGTGCAAAGTAATTCTTTATACTAGCAAATGCCTCTCTTACTTTCCTGCAGAAAATACCCCCACGTTCAGTATTTCCATCATCACAGTAGTGGCAAATACTTCTAATGATTCCATTTTATTCCCCTTCAGGGAGGAAAAGTAGAGAATTGTAGCACACTGGGATTTTTTAACCCTTAACACTTTATCCTTGTTAACAATAATTAATAATTTAACACATTCCAGTGTCAATATTTCAATTTGAAATCAAAAGTTTTACTCCAAGTTCACTGTGCAGTGGTGGCTCGTGGTTGTTTCTGCACAGAGATGTGTAAATTATAGGAGCCAATTCAAGGCTGTTCCCAGGGTCTTCCATGGGCTGCTCTCTGGGAATCCAGGTTCTCCAGCTCCTGAACACTGCGGTATCTGGGCAATATTTTTAATTGAAATCTGGAATCTATCATTCTGATTTTAAAATGTGATTTAATATAGATGACCAGAATGAGAGAATTAAAAGATGTGCTGTGGGGGTGCAAGTGCAGAGTGAGGTTTAATATGCAGAGCTTGAGCAACAGAAGCCCCAGGCGGGCCTGGACTGAGACTGAAAAACACTCACAGACCAAAGTTCTCCCCCACAGAAAGGCTCAGTGTCATCCTAAATCAACATTTTCAAATGCAGCAAATATTTCTCTGGGCCCATCCCATTCCCAGTGAGGTACAGTTGTGTGTGGTTTATCACATACTATATAATGAATTCATGACATGAAACCCAGGCCATTAGAAGGGAGACAAGGAGTATTTTGCCTTGGATTATTTGGCATATGTGGAAACCCAAATTTAAGGAATGAAATCATCAATCTATAAAAATGTGGTGTCTATATTTTGAAAGAAATACCCAAAATGTTTAATACTCTTTGAAGAAATAACATTACTTAGGATGTGAAGCCAGTCCTAGACCAATGAGATAAACTAATTTCATGTTTTGTGGCTCAATATTTTGTGGAAGGACCACGTTTCTATTTTTTATATTATTATATATTTCCAGTTGACAGAAGTCTTATGTAGCATTTTGAAGGCCTTGCAATGCACTTTTTACACATTAAACAGGAATTAAGTTTTAAATAGATATATTTTTGATCAAAAGGTGTTAATCAATCATTAATAATATGACATATTAGTAGACTATATTGTCCTTCATTTTAATTGTCTCTTTGGTTCTTAAATAATTGGTCTCTATTCATTACCTCATTAGACAGTCTGATAAATTTTTGTTGTAATTACTTTATTCTTGGGTGGTTTAGTGTAAAATCAGATTAAGAGGCATAGATGTATGAACACAGGGCAGCTATATTCCGAAAAGGTGGCAAGTTTTATCTTTATGGCACACAGAGCATATTTGAGCTCTGCTAAGGGGTTCTCTCACAGCTGCTTTTGCACTTTGGCTTCCGGGGAGCAAGTTTTACCTTCAGGCTATGGAGGGATGGTGGGAGGGATGTGGATGGATGGATGGATGGATGGATAGGTGGATGGCATCTGGGAGTGTGCACAGAGGACACAACTGCAAACTAAAGGTTACAAATGTATAACTAACCCCTCCATAATTGTTCCTGAAGAAAACATCACTGTCCATTGCTGTGACACCCCGTGTGTCTGGCAGGGAGCGAGATAATGGCTCAATGTGTTGCAGGAATTTCATCCCAGTTGTAGCTTCATTTTTTCAGAAAAATGTGAGAAACCTCCAAGGAATCAGTCCAAGTGGATTGATTTAAGTGGATTAGTGCAAGTTTCCTCTGCAGCTCTGAAATGTGCTAATCTGGAGGAACAAAAATTGGGGCTTTGCTTCTCAAACTGTCCCGTGGGGAGGCAGAGGTGGGAAGGGCTGGTGGGACCCAGCACAGCTCGGGTTCCTTTCCCCCCAGTGAGGGCAGAATGGTTTCATCTCATACCTCTGAAATGGAGCCTGTCCTCATGTTCAAAACAGGGTAAGAGAAAGGGAATTTGAACTCTTCCAGCATTTTAGAGGCTCATTGTATGCATTTCAAAATCTCCTATGTGCCTCAGCAGAGCTGCTGCATCACCAGGGCAGTGAGTAATTGAGATGGCTCTTACCACACTGCACAGCAACAGGTAGTGTAGTTTATATTCCCTTTACACTGGAATAAACAACAAGGTTCCAGTGCTCATAGACAGCAAAGTTCAAGGAAAAAGTATCTTCCCAGGTAGACAACCCTCCTGGAATGAATGCAAAACATTCCTGTAGCGCCTGGTACTTCAGCACATTTTTGCACCAAAGAGAAGCTTGTTTTGACATTACTCACAGGTTTGGGTTTTGGTTTGTTTGGTTTGGATTTTTTTAAACAAACAGATTTCAGAGGCAGATCCTACTTGGGCAAATCCCAACCTGGGGGTGGTTAAAGCATAGCAGTGAGTAGTTAGGAGTTTAGTGGTGCCATTTCTCCAAACTTCCTCTTGGGCTTAAGGAAATCACAGAGGTCACTTGTAGTTCACTTTCCCTTCATCTCAGAGCAAATGGTGTAATGAGGGTTGTGAAACACAGAGCTGAGATGCATAAAAGGCTCCAGGAGCACAGCTGTACCTGCTCTGTTACTGCTCAGTACCTTTGCAGGAGGGTTTTGGAGAATTCTCTTCTGAACCATGGTGCAAGAGAAGAACAGCAACACCTGACAGGTTAATCACATTACTTGCTTTTTCCTCACTAGTCTTGGTTCCGATAATCCAAAGTCTCTTGAGCTGTAGGTGAGGAGGGACTTTCTGGTTGTCTCTGGAAAGCTGTTTAATTTCTGTTTTTACTTCCAGCAAGGCCAGAAATAAGGATCTTGAAGAAGGGGGGGCTGGTGTTTTGGGACTGGATGTGTGTTGTGCCTTCAGAGAGGAATGGCAGGCCAAAGGCAGACGTGGGACCTGCTGCTGAAGCAGGAGAGGAGCTGGTGCAGAAACAGGGAGAGGGCAGGTGGTTTTGAGGGTGGAAAACAGAACCAGGGGTGAGGAAATCAGCTGGAAGGGAGGAAGGTAAATGGAGCAGAGCAGATGGAGTGAGAAGCAAAAGGAGATGGCAAAGTTGACCCCTTAAAACGGAGAACATTTCTCACCTGGACACAACTCAAGAGTCAAAACCCAAATATTTTCCTTGTCTTACATATGAGAAATTTCTGTGCTTGTTCTGAGGGCCTTGTATGATCCCAGACAAAGGAAAACAGCTTCTCATCACCACTTCCAGAAGAGATTTTCTAAGGACTCTTCCTGCCCAGTTGTCACTCACTGGATAAACCACAGCAAACAGTAATTAAGAATCTATTGCCCCAATTGCTCCTGATTGTTGAACTGTTGTATTGCCCAAGCACAGGCAAAGAGCTCAGTGCTGGAAATAGGAATAAAAATTGGCTGTTGAGTGAGAGACAGACAACTTAAAACTGTGGTTGAAGTTGAATATGCCAAATGCAGCCTCAATATTTTGGGCTGACTTTGTTCAGAATGGAGGTGATGATGATTTGCCACCACATTCTTGGTTGTTGAGGGGATGGTTCTTTTAGTCTCCAGTGATCAGTTCACCCTCCCATGGAATTTGCAATGTGGAAGTGGATAGTTCACCTGACAGGGGTTTCTGTGGTGATGAACCAACTCAGATCCAGCTCCCTGGAACAGCTCAGTCTGAGGAAAGGTGGGGAACTCAGATCCATGAGTACAGACTCACACTCAGCTCTGATGTTGGTTCAGATTCCTGCAAGGTCAGGCCAGGAATGAATTTAATTCCGTTTATCCAGCTGTTGTGCCAGCAGGATGCACTTGATGGGGGAGAAAAAAGGTAAAGATACCTTTAGGTGCCTGTAACTGAGGATTTTGTGCTGCTGAAGGCTCTGGGGAACTTTGCCAGGTGTGCAAACAGTGCAGGAGCCCAGTCTCTCTGTGACAGCAGGCAGGAAGGGTCACATCTGGAAAGGGATTTCATTGCAAAGGATATTGTTCCTCATCCAACATTACACATGTGAGATAAATATTTTGGGCAGATAAGTCTAGAGCAGACAGCAAAAACTATGACTACCACAGAGCATTTCTGTATCACATCCACCACTCTCCAGGCCCTTTTCACAGGAATATCCCTGGATCAGCATCCTTGGATTCACAGAGAACTGGGAATTAAATCCTCAGCACTCTGTGGATTCTTATCAGTGCAGGTGCCTTTCTAGGACAGAAGCACAGAAGCAGGAGGGGCTTTTCTGCAGGGAGCTGAAAGCTGAGGGGGGAAAGTGGAGTTGCAGAATTTCACCACACCTTTAAAAACAACATCGTGTTTGCAACACGTCTGTGGGACTGTAACCTCCCCTCCAGAGGGGTTTGGTAGGTCGGTGGCTGTTCCAGGAGCCCCATTTCCCGGGAATGCACCCGAGGACGGCTCAGAATCGTGAATTAATTACAGCCCATCGCTATTTATCTCATTTACATGCCCTGAAAGGCCGTGGCTGCTTTACCACAGTGCCCCATTGTGCCAGGGGCTCTGAGCACCCGGCCAGAGGCAGGAGCTCTGACTCCTGGAGTTTATTCTCCCGGAGTTTACCCTCCAACCTGAGGTTAAAAGGGTGGTGGAGGCAAGCAGAAGCAAAGCACACGCGGTGTTCCAGTATGTACCCGTGGATCTGTAGGTGTCTTGGCACAGGGAATTTTCCAGGCTGGAAAGATTGAACCCTACAGTATTCCTGTTGGGTATTCCAGTGCTCTGCTCTCTTTTTTTGCAGTTAATTAGCATTTTTCACCAAAAGCACGACACACATTGAGTCTGTGTCCTGGGAGATAAGCTGGTTTATGCTGCAGAATATCTGGGCTTTTAAAACACCTCATATGGGAATATTTTAAAAGCTTCACCTTCTTTGAGATACATGAAAATTCAATATTGGTGTTCAAGACAGCCTGAAGAATAATCCTTAAATGTGAAATCATAGAATCATCAAATCATAGAACCATCAAATCGTGGAATCACAGAGACACAGAATGATTTGGGTTCGAAAGGACTTTAAAGACCATCCAGTTCCAACTCCCTGCCAGGGGACCCTGCAGGGATGCCATGCAATATTTTATATTCTGATTACATATACTTTTCCCCATTATTAATTGAAAGTTATTCTGATAACTAGCAAATCCATTAAAAAAAAAAGTGTAAGTGAACAGACAGAGGTGGTTTTAAAAAAACCTGTAAACTCAAATACAAATAACTGTGATGTGTTCAGAGGGGAAAGGGAAGAGAAGAGAATGAGAGAAGGGAATATCCTTGACTTGGAAAAAGAGATACATATCTAAGTACTATATATTTCTGCATCTTTGTATCTGCATAAAATAGAACCTAGTGCCTGTGATACCAACTCTTATTGATATCCAGCACCTTCCTTTGCCCCCGTTTGGATCCACAGGGTTTGTGTGAGAGGACGGTGAGGACGCTGGTGCTCACGGGCAGGTGGGACAGTGATAATTCCAGCTTTCCCATGGCATCCAGCCGATCCAGGGGTATTTCTCCTGCTCGGAAGAGCCCCGCGCTGGTGCATCCAGGGTGAGGGCGAGGAGGGGCCTTTGTTTTCCAGCATCCAGCCGGGGCTGAGCCCCCCGGGACAGGAGGAGTGTGCGGTGGGCGCTGACCCCAGACCCGCTGCGGCTCTGCCGTGCCCGGGAGCCCCGGCAGGGCCCGGGTGCCAGATGGCAGCGGGGGGGAGTTGTGTGTCCGCCGTCACTCGGGCAGATTAATGGGAAGTTTGGAAAAAGGAGGAGGGGGGGTGTGGGGGGAAACAATTAAGCAGGAATCCCCAAAACAATGGGGGCCACGTGCCGCGGGCAGCGGTCGTTGGGCGCACAATGGGTTATCGGCTCCCCTTGAATGCGCCCAACTGTTGCAAACGACATGAGCCTGCCCAGTTTTCAAATCATTTAATGCTCTTGTTTTCTTCCAATCCAGCCAATCTCCGCCGGCACAGCCGTCACCTGATGGTCTTTTTCTGGATTTAAGTCCCAGGCCTCACAAAATAACTGAACAGGGTAACCATGGCAATGCTAATTATTGCCCGATAACTACAGTAGGAGAAAGAACACGGGGCAGGGCTGGCAGAGAGGTTGGAAGATGGTTTTTTTGGCTAGGGTTTGAGGTTTTGGCTCCTGGTCCTGTGTTGATTTTTTCCCTCTTTTCAAAATCTTTTTACAAACAAATCACATTCTGTTTTTACAAACAAATCACTTTCTGTTTTTACAAACAAATCACATTCTGCTTTAAAGATCTCCCAGATAGCAGTTTAGGGAGCTTTGATAGGTATTTCTGGAATTCCTGACTGGAGGAGCTGAAAGCTCCAGGGCAGGCAGGCACTGGAGTTCTGCCTTGTTCTTTTAAGCTGATTTAGAGTCGTGTAAAACATAAAAGATGCTTCAGCAAGAGACCAGATTTATTTAAGGCTTCTGCAGCATCGTTTGGCAACAAACACAGATCAGCACCACACAGCTGCTTTAATACGCTCTGAGAGCTCTTTAAAGCCTCGGTTTTGAAAGCAAAATCAACTACAGCCAACTAAATTATGTTATTCTGAGAGATAAAGATGTTTCCCTGAATGTGAATCCTTTTGTATTTACTCTGGGTGTCTAATGACAACTTCCCGACATGTCCTAATTACTGCTTTACTCCTCGAGGTACCAATGACTCCTATAATACTGTTCCACATAAATAAATTAATTTAGTCTTTCACTTGCAATAGTTCTTTTAGTGACTTTAATGGGAGTTTGGACCACACAGGAATTTTTGAGTACTGTAAATATGTTCCAGTATACCCCTTTTGTACCACGGGCTCTACCAGAAGCAAAGCAGAACAGGTGAGGTGGAGGGTGCAGAATGTGTCAGAACCAGAGCTTTAAACCAAAAGCAGCCTGTCATTGCCGTGCCTCGGGTTTGGTGCCAAAGGCATTCTGGCAGTTATGGGGTGTTCAATCACATCCCCTTCATTCTGGGCCTTTAGGATGTCAAAAACTGCCTCAAAATTTTTTGTTGAGTGTCAATAACTTCATGTATCTGAATGGAAGAGATCACCAGTTCATTCCACGAACCTGTGTAATGCAGCAGCTCTGCTGATCCATCCCTACTGATGGGATGCAGCAGCTGGGTAAATCCCAGGACCTGGGCACAGAAGTCCTTCCAAGGCTGGTTGGCCACTGGATTTCAGGGATAATATGAAATTATCAGGTTAAAATTCCTGGCAGATTTCAGCTATGTCAAAGCCAAACAAATGCAAATTTCTGACAAATGTGACAATAACAAATCAGCTTTTGGCTTGCTTCCAACCAGTTTCTCTCTGGGTTCCTGGGCCTTCTTCCCCTATAAATGCCCCAGGGGAAGTTTTCTTCACCAAAATGTTTCCAGCTGTACAAAGGAACATGGGATCAGGTGAAGGGCATCAGTAACCAGCTGGGAAACCAGCTAGATGCATTTTCCCACTGACCCACATGAGCTGTGGCATCTCAGCCATCTCCCCCCTTTCCAGGGGCAGTGCAGCACCATCCCTGCTCCCAGTAACCTTCCCTGCTGCTCTGCAGGCTCTTGGCTTCCGACCCATCCCAGCTGAGCGAGGATGAGCTCCCTGGGGACCTGCAGTCCCTGTCCTGGCTGACGTCTGTGGATGTGCCCAGGTTACAGCAGATGGCCAGTGGGAGGATGGATTTCAGCCTTGGGGCCCAGAATGCCATGCTCCAGCAGCCAGGTAATGTTGGGATTGGGAATAATTGCTCCTTAACACCACAACCTGCCCCCGCCTCTCTCTCACCCCACAGACTCCCTAGTTGATTCCTTTCAAGTGCTTTACATTTTGCTTCCTGCCCAAGGACCTGAAGTCTGTTGGCTTCTCATAAGGACACTGCTGATCCCCTTCCTTCATTCCAAGAGGCAGAGCCCCAGCACTGACAGCAGATCCCTGGATCCCATGGGAATTTCTGCTCAGTGCAGTTGCTGGTGCCTTGTTGGGTGAACTTGAGCCAAGGTATTTCAGACTTCGGGTTTAGAGGTTTTCAACAGCTTTGGAATTAGGTATTTAGTACTTCTGCTTTGTTTCAACACAGATAAAACCAAGAGCACCCGATTTACCTCACCCCTCTTTGCTTCATGCAGATTTACAGCCTGAGTTCACTTAACTCCTTTCTTTCCTTTGTGAACATCCTTTAGGTAAACACTCTTGTTCCCTGCAGCATCATCCCACCTGCCTTGGAGCACAAATCCTCCTGGAGTAAAGACAGTGCTGAATATATTGTTTTTCTTTTGTAAGACACAGTGTCTGTAACCTCTCCATGGACTGTTACACAGCTGACACCTTTCACTCCCTGTGTAACGAGTTTTAGAAGCAGCTGATGTGACCTTTGCAAGCTGTGAAATGCTCTGGGTTCTGCGGGGATGGAAAGGCAGAGAGGTGTGATTATCCACCCCAGAGCCTGGCTGTATTCAACTGCATCCATTAAACATCAGTGTCAGCTCTCCCTCCTGAAGTCCTTCCATGTGAACATTCCTGCCTTCGCTCTCTCCACCCAGGTCCTGTGACAAACACCCTGCACTCGACAGGAGCTCCTGGAGCAATGATCCATGTCCAGGCCAGCCTTCCCCAGGGAATCCTGGGCCTCAATTCTATTTCAACACATGGACCAAATGTAAGAGCAGGCCCTGATGGCCCATCATTGCCCCACCTCTTAGGAAAAGGTGCTGGGAATCCGGGAGTGCCACGACTGGTGTGTCTCTCTCAGCAGATGAGCCCCTACGCCGTGAGTGGGCAACTGTCTCCTGGTTTACAAACGCAGCAACAACTCTTTTCTCCTCCTCCTCCTCCTCCTCCTCACTCCCAGCAGGTGTTTGCCCTGGCCCAGAACACCCAACAGGTACTGCCATGTGTGTCTTGTCTGTCCTGAAGTACCTGCCAAGTTCATTTTTAGAACTCTTTAAAAAACCCCACAATAAAATATCCCTGAACCTACATACTCACAGTCATTTTGCATCCAGAATTTCCCTTCTTTTCCTCCTGCACACAGTGTAACCCAGCAGGAATCTACAACACATCCTATGGGACACAGCCACACTATTCCCAGCCACGCCTGGCTCCTCACTCTGCCCAGGAACTGCATCCAAAGCATTATCCCAAGCCCATCTATTCATACAGGTGAGTGGAGAGCAGGGATGGCTGTAACACTGCAGGGGTGGTGCCACGGGAGTGTTTGATTCCTTTTGAGGGAACAAAAATCCCAACATCTCCCAGGAGTTCTGTGAGAGCTGCCCCTCCAGGAGTGAACAAGCAAACTAGTTCTGGATATCAGCATAAGGGTGGAGTAGTAGCAAGAGGAGTAAAAGCTGAGGATCACAAAGTGACTTCTGAGCCCTTGAGAACAGAAATCCCAGGATCAGCCAGCTGTTTGTGATTGGAGAGGTGGGTCCAAGGTTGCTAGGCCAGGAGAAGGCCTGGAGTGGCAGGACAAGGGACAATGGCTTTAAACTGAAAGAGAGGAGATTTAGATGAGATGTTAGGAAGAAATTGTTCCCTGTGAGGGTGGTGAGGCCCTGGCACAGGTTGCCCAGAGAAGCTGTGGCTGCCCCATCCCTGGAAGCGTCCAAAGCCAGGCTGGACAGAGATTGGAACAACCTGGGATAATGGAAGGTGTCCCTGCCCATGGCAGGGGAGTGGAATGAGATGAGCTTTAAGGTCCTTCCAACCCAACCCATTCCATGATGGCTCAGTTCTTCCCTGTCTTTTCCTGTCCCAGCTGTTTGATCGCGATGGCTCTGAAGAACAGCAAGACCGGGAGCCTGCCCGTGAGCGAGATCTACAGCTTCATGAAGGAGCACTTCCCCTACTTCAAGGTACCTGTGCAGCCCCAGGGGGGAAGTGCAGCATCCCAAATCCGTGGCTGGTTAGTCTAACACGCCCTGCATTTTCAGACAGCCCCGGATGGCTGGAAGAACTCCGTGCGCCACAACCTGTCCCTGAACAAGTGCTTCGAGAAGGTGGAGAACAAGCTGAGCGGCACCTCCCGCAAAGGGTGTCTGTGGGCCCTCAACCCCGCCAAGATCGACAAGATGGAGGAGGAGATGCAGAAGTGGAAGAGGAAGGACTTGGCTGCCATTCACAGGAGCATGGCCAACCCAGGTAGGGCTTTTATCTCCCTGCCCCATCCCAAACATCCACGGCCTTCCCTGAGGGTCCCGCTGCCTCCGGTGTTACTGATTATAGAGTCACATTTTCCTGTCTGTTCTTCTGTAAAACCCTCCCTTTATTAAGTCTTTCTCATTCTTATTTATAAAGAAACATTTTTTTGAAGCTTTCAGGAGCTCGGTGTTGGCAAAATCAGCTGGAGTTTTTTGCTGCAAAATCAGTGACGTACAATCAGTGATAAATTAGTTTTATTTGTTTACAAGCTAAAGGGCCACTGAAACTGTCAGGAATCACTTTTACGAGTGTTATTTAAGAGATAAGTAGAATTCAGAGTGTCCCTGTGAGCAGGGGACCTACTGAGGGCATCTAGTTCTGCACCTGAGGGTGAGCTGCCATCAAGGGCGATTTGGTTGCTCTGAGTAAGTCTCGTGATCCTTCCTTTAACTCAGTCAGGGGTAACCATGGAAGTGGACTTGGGTAAGGGCTGAGGGTGAGGAAGTAGATGGCCCTTCTTTGCTCCTTGCACAGTCTCAGCCTGTGCTGTGTCTCATCCGGTGACAGTCACTGCCAGGTCAGTTTTATGGCAGAAATGTGTGGAACCTGTGAAATACTTTGGCCCATCTCTGCTTCAACAAATGGATTAAACTGTCTTTTTTCCTCCTTGGGAATGGGCATTGCCTGTGCAGAGGAGCTGGACAAGCTGATCACCGACAGACCTGAGAGCTGCAGGCGGCCCAGCAAGCAGGCAGAGCCCGAGGTGCCCCCCCTGAGCCACATGGCCACGGCCCAGGGCCGGATCCCCGTGTCCCAGCTCCAGCCTCAGCCCATCATGACACTGTCCCTGCAGTCCCTGCCCCTGCACCACCAGCTCCAGACCCAGGCTCGCCTCGCCCCAAACTCTCCTGCCCCCGCGCAGACACCTCCCCTGCACACCCTACCCGACATGAGCCACAGCCCCCTGCCCCACCACCCCCTGGGACGGGCCCCTCCAGAATTCCCCAACGTGCCGGCGGACATGAGCACGGAGGTGGATGCCCTGGATCCCAGCATCATGGACTTTGCACTGCAAGGTAAGGGACAGGGCCCAGGGGAGGGCAGGGAGGGGGTTCTGTGGTTGGGTAGTCACTGAACATCCAGCCAGAGTCCTCTGGGGTGGGGTAGGACTGAGCTGATAACTGGTGCTGGGTTATGCCCCTGCCATGTGACTTCCTTGGCTTTCCAGGATGGATTTTGTCCCTGTGCCAGGTAGGACAGCAAACCCCCTTCCTGGTTCCAGAGCAGGCACTGCAGCAGATGTAAGCAAGGATGTGGGATGCTACATCTCACTGCCCATGGGAAACCAGGGCTGTGCTTGTGCCTTGGTGTTCCCCTTGTGAGCAAGGAGAACTTCCCTGGCTTATGGCAATGCCTGGTGTGGTCCCTGGGCGTGTGGTTAGCTCAGGTAAATAGGTGCTGCTTGGAAAGGTCTGGAACCAGAGGATCTGTGGGGAACAGACACACTTGCTGCCCTTGTCCCATAGTGGTACCACCCTCGAGCAGTGGGTGAAGCCCTTTAGTTATCCTTGAAGAGGGTGACCTACACACAGCTCCCAGGGGTGTGGGATGTCCTGCTGTGATCAGGATTTAATCCTTTCCAGGTAACATCTGGGAGGAGATGAAGGACGAGAGCTTCAGCCTGGACACCCTGGGTGCCTTCAGCACGTCCCCTCTGCACCTCTCCGACTGCGACCTGGGTACCCCCGGCCTCACACCCGTGTCCAGCAGCAGCGACCGCTCCTTCCCAGACCTGCAGGTCACCGGCCTCTACACCACCTACACCACCCTGGACAACGTGGCAGCTGCTCAGTACATGACCCCCCAAGGCAACAAACCCATCCCTCTGCTCTGAGCTTTGCACCCTTCCACAGATCCCAACACCTGGAAGCAATGAGAGCTCCTCCTGCAGACACTTGGGATGTGTCAGCTACTTACAGCGTGAGAGGCCAAAATAAATCAGACTGTGACTGGTAGAACCACTTTCACCTGTGGCAACCTGAGGAAGGGGCGCAGATACTTGTGTTGTGAGGCTGGTCATCTCTCTAGAAGGACCTGGAAGGCATCAGGCAGCAGGAACTTTCACTGGAATGGAACTGAGCTAAAAGTAACCCAGTTAAGAGAAATACATTTGATCTCCCCCGTGATCTGCTGGAGCTGGCTGGTCACCACCTTCACAAAAGCCAACAGAGTCAACGGGCTGGTCAGCACCGAGTTGGAGCCCAAAATGGTTCATCATGCACCTGGTGAATCATTTTCTCTTAATTTGCCAAATCCCTGTTGCTGTTAAACAAAGACCTCACCCAGTCCCTGGAGACGTTTGCACCACTAACACTTTTCTGGCTTAACTGTTGTTAATTTATTGTTCTGAGGTAGGAAAAAAGGAGCAAAAATACTAAAGAGGAAAACTCAACCCCATAGCAGACAACTGCTGTATCTAGATTTAAAAACAAAGTCCTCACCCCTGAGGGAAGTGGTACTACTGAACTATTAAACTGGCTAGAAGATTTTAGGAATTATGCCTACTTTTAGGATTTTTAAAAGAAATAGATTTGTTTATAGTCTTGTGTATTGTGCTTCTGTCTATTCTTGTGCTAGGCAGTATTACTATTTGTAAATTTATTTATATTTATTGTCATGAAGAGAAAAGAAATTATTGAGCACTGTTCAAGTTTTATAATGCTGCAGTACCCTGGTTTACAGCCACTAAATTATTCAGCATCAAAAATACAACCAACTCATCAGTCTTTACACTACATTACTTTAATAAGCACTTTTGATACTGTGAAACTCCTTTTTTAAAAAAATTCAGAGACCAAATATTGTCACTGTACCATTCATAATACTCTGTCTTTCCTAATTAACAAAGAAAAACTGAATCTAATGTAGCTTTTTAAAAAACTTTCAAACCCTGCTTTGTTCTTGATAACATATACTGCAAAAATGTGATGAAACATCTGAAAGTAAGTTGGGATTTAGCATTTAGTCCACTTATACCTCTGTGACCACAGTGATATTTATATGTCAGGTTTTGTCTGTTCCTGTGCATTAATAGAATTTTCCAGAGTCATATCCAGGTGCTCACAGGCTCCTCTCTCCCACCCCCACCCATGGATTAAACCTGGAGGGTGCGGGATGCTGGAGTGACCCAGTGGGCATCTTTTTTCTTGAAAGTCCCTTCTGTGAAGATCAGGGGATAGAAAACAACTGTGCCTGTATCCTCCCAGCACATCCATCCGTGGAAACCTCTTCCCAAGGGCAGGATGCTCCACGTCATAATTTATTGCTCAAGGACAATGTGATTGATGATCATTTGCTGTGACTGGTGTCATCTATGATGTCTGTGTTTTTTAAATAAATATTTCTTAGCACTAAGCCAGGGTCACTGGATGTGCTGGGTGATAACTGCTCTGGTGGCAGGGAGCCCTTGCCATGCTGGGCTTTCCCAGGATTCATTCCCTTTGCAGACATGGTTCTATAGGTGTATCCTTGGCTCAAATCCTCCAGGAGAGCAGGAGTTTACAGGTATTTGGTGCACCCTGTTCCTCACACCTTCTGTAGCCAAATCCCTGAACAAGCTCTGGTGTGGGGGCAGGGGCTGGCAGGAGGGATGCTCAGAGCTGCTCCACACCCAAACAGGTCCTGTGCCACAGGAAGGGGCCAGAGGCACCAGCCCCTGCTCAGATCCACCACGTTTGTACAAGGACAGAAGACACAGAGGTCAGGAATCCTTCCCTGGAGCTGAGCCCACTTTATTGCCCTTGGTTTGGCTCCTGCGTATGAGGATCAGCAGTGACACCTTTCAAACCAGGAAGTGTCTCACAAGGTCATTCCTACTCCCACCCCAGGACAGGGAGACCTCCCATAGATCCCGGGGGACCCCCAGCCCAGGCATGACCAGGGAGCTGTCCACCTTCACTCCACAATACCAGAACTGCTCTTAACAATGTGTCCCATCTTCCACCACCATCCTGCTCCTCCTTTGTGAGCCAAAGATAACCCTGTGCTGGTGAAATGACACAGCCAGAGGCACTGGAAAGCACGTGTTCAAATGTCCTCTCCATGACCAAGATGATTAAAGGCCACCTGAGAAGCAAGGTACAGGTCCAGGCAGGTGACAAGTCACCCCGTGAGCTCTTCTACCCTCCTGTGCTTCAGAGGAGGAACCAGGTCACTGGGGCAGGAGCACCTGGAGCTGTGTCCTCTCTCTTCTCCATCCTCCACAGGAGCCAGAAAGGACATGAAATGTGAGAGGAACAGTTGGTTCAGTCAGTGGTGGATCCTTTCACATTCCCACTGCAACAGCTCCCGGATGAGCTCACTTAGGATGTTTCTGGCCATCAGCTACTCGCAGTCTCATCTACTCTTTGCCCTCCAACAAGGGGAAAGACAAGACAAGTTGCTCCTCCCAGTTTCTAAACCATCAGTTGAGGCTGCTGCTCACAGGATGTTCATTTCCTTGTGTTGGTGCCTGGGCAGCTCCTTTGTCCTGCTCCCTGTGGCCTCTGGACCAGTAGGTTTGAACCTCCAGCTCTGTCCAGTCTCATAACATGTGTCTGACCTGGTGTTTGTTTTAAAGATCAGGGCCAGGCTTTGCAACTAAAACACAGTAAAGGATCTTAGATTCTTATTAAAACCAACTTCTGCACCAGGTCCAGACTCCAGGCTTGGCTTGGGACAAGTTTATCTTCTGCCAAGTTGCCCCTCTGGTGAACACCCCTGTGCCAGAGTGGCCTCTGCATGGATGGCAAGACCATCTCCATGGCTTAACATACAAACACTGGCGTCCTTTATTTAGGCACCTGAGGAAGAGTCCAAGGCTTCAGTTCCAGGGCTGAGGAGCCATGAGGGGAGGTGAGGCCATGTCCTGGTGCCCCTCCTGGCCCATGGGGATTGCCCTGGGCATTGCCAGCCCTGGCTCAGGAGGGGTCATCTGTGTCCACCGTGGACAGGAGATGGGCCACCTGGGCCTTCTGGGGACCGGTGATGTGCTGGGCCATCTGCACCATGCAGTCCATGGTCAGCTCAGGGTTGGCCTGGAGCAAGCTGCAAGGCAGATGGGAGAGGGCAGCTGGCTGGGAGGCTGAAGGAAGAACCACCTTCTCTGCACCCCCTGCTGTTCCCATCCCAGGGATCAGCATCAGCCTCCTCATCCCGGCTCCCGTGGCCCCTCACCTGCGGATGTGTTTGAGGATGTAATCCCTCCTCAGGTGCTTGATGTTCTCCCTGATGACTGACTGGGTGCTGTCATCCTCCTGCATGTGCTTCTCCAGCCACTCCACCACCACCTGGTTGTTGTCCCAGAGGTAGCCCTGTGGAGAGCAGCACAGTGGGCAGGGGGTCCTGCTGCCTGCACAGCCTGAGCCCCTCCTTCCTCCTGTGGCCTCAAAACCAGGCAATGGGCATTTCCTTCCCAGTCCTGCACATATGGCATGGCACAATCCCCCACTCCCATGTTCCAGTCATGGGGTAAAAGGTTCAGTCTGGAAACTGAAATTCATGAAACCTTTGCAAACTGTTTAAAATGCCAAAAGTTAAGGTAAAAGACGTTTCCTTTGCATGTCATCACTTCCTGGCTCAGCAAGAACAGGACTGGCACAGCGACACGTGTGTGTCATTTGAAAGCAGCTCAAATGCAAAGAACCCAAGTCTCCCATCTGCCCTGGGAAGCCCTGCCATGGTAAAAAGTGTTTATTTGGGGACCACCTTGCTATTGCTGAGCACCAGCACCCAGCTGGGGTCACTTAATTTGGAGAGACATCCCCAGCCTTAGGGCTGCTCTGCTGCCCACCCGGACACATTCCCTTTATATATTTAAACCTTCAAGGAGGCACCACCAAAATATCTGAGTGATGGGAGAGCAAGGTGAGAGCCCTTGGGACGCCCAGAGGGTGTCTCAGGAGGTTGGGGCGGGAGGTACCTTTTCAGCTCCCTCCGTCTCCATGAACCAGCGCCGCAGCATGGACTGAATGTGGATGTGGCTGAGCTCACTGTTGGCCTTCAGCACCTCCGCTTTCACCCCCTGCTCCAGCAGCAGCCGCCGCAGCCGCCAGTAGAGGAAGGAGCGGGCATTCCTCCACTCCAGGATGTCCTGCAGGAACAGGCACAGCCGGGTTTGCCTTTGCAGGAGGAGGAGGAGCCGATGTGCTCGCCCATAGCTCCGGATCGAGGGCAAGGGGCAGGAACAGTCTGCAGTGCAGGGAGCTGCAGCCCCTCGGCAGGGGATTTGCCTCCTGCCTTTGTGCCGCTACCGCAGAAATCCCTGCCCCGAGCCCTTCCCCTGGCCTGGTGTCCTCCCAGCTCACCGTGATGACTCCCTTCTCCTGCATGCGGCCCGGGGTGTCGTGCAGGTCGGCGAAGCGCACGGCCACCTGGTGGTACACGGGCAGGAGCAGCTCCTCCCTCGCCCTCAGCTGCTTGTCCAGCTCCTTGCGCTGCGCCTCCGACAGCTCGGGGTTGCCTGGGGGACACACTGTGCTGAGCAGTCCCAGCGGTGGGATCCACAGGCACCGCGGGATCTGTGGTCCCTCTGTGCTGCCACATCAGTCACTCCCACTGGGAAACGGGGTGCCGTGTCCCTTTGCTTTGGCACAGTTACACCAGAGCCCAGCCACAGAGGCTGTGGCCACGAAGGGGTCACACCATATTTGGTGTCTGCCACAAGAGAAGGGAGGTGGCATTTGCAGGACTCTGTGGGACTATGTTGTGGCAGGATGGAGGGACATGGGGGCAAGGACCACCCAATGCATTAGGTACAATTCAGCATGGCCATTGCCATTCTTCATCTCAAAGCATGGGAGAAGACCTCAGCCCCAGCCCTAGGTGATACAGGTGTTCTAAAGTACCACCATAGCCTCTTGGTAGGCATGGTATCAGAAAAGCCATGAAGAATTTTCCCAGAGGAACACTAAAGGATTTCCTGGTGGTTGCCATCATAGTGCTTAAGCCTCATATTTTAATTTACCACCACCAATGCCCCGAAATCCCCTCCCCTTACCCAGCTGCTCAACAAGCTTGGCATAGACTGTATCAATCCTTCTCATGGTCTTCACCAAATCCTTCTTCCTAAACTTAATCTCCACTGTTCCTCCAGGCTCCAAAATGCCTCCCCTGGAAGGAAAGTTTGGTAAAGCAGGGACTGCTCTTCATAGAGAATAAATCCTGGGAAAAGAGAGGCAGCTCTCTTTTCTGAGTATTAGGGAGAGAAAACCTAAAAGGATTTTGCTTCCAGTGTGGGATTCTTGTCTACCCTGCTACTCACAGCTCACTCCAACACGCAGGTTAGAGAAAAGGCCTCCTGACTGCAGAACTGTTTTACTCGCCCACAGCCTTTGCTGGAGGCAGGAGGATATTCCAAGGAGACACCTTGGGGATATCCCAAACCTTTCCATTATTCTATGACACCTGCCACGCTACTCTGCAAGAACCTTGGAACTTGTCACTGATGGCTTTGAAAGGGTTAAAACCAGATATCTCAAGTGGCAGAAGGTCCCTGCCAGGGGACTGTGGCTCTGCAGCCCCCATTCCCCAGCTCTCCCTTCCCTGCACAGGGGCTGTGGGGGACACCCACGTGTTTGGGGTGCTGACCTGCTCTCCTTGTCAGCGTAGAGCTCCACGTGCAGGGGGTTGATGGTGGGGTCGATGACCACCCAGGAGCCCCCCCTCAGCTCTGCGTGAGGGGGGATGTAGACCAGCACAGGCTGCCTGAAATCCCGCAGGCTGTCCACGATCAGGGCGCCGAACTTCAGCATTTGGTCGTACATGTCTGAGAGCCAAAGGGACTCAGTGGCTGGGTGACACCACTGCCATGGCCAGGCCACTGCCCCGGCCTCCTCTAGCTGCCCAAAGCCACCTTCTCTATCGGAGATACAAACAAGCTCCCCAAAACCAGCCCAGCAGGGAGCTGCCAACCCCTGGGACTTGGATCCTGCGATGCCCCAGCCCAATCCCATATCCCATATCCCAGGGTGGTGTAGGCAGAACCCTGGTAGGCTGGGACAGCCCAGGACCCCGTGGGATGGCAGGGGTGCTGGCAGTATGTCACAGCATGGGAATCTGGGCATACCAAGCATGGATACCTTTCATGCCGCTGGAGAAGCCTCTCCAGTTGGCAAAGATCATCAGCGGGAGGTGCTCCCGGTTGAAATCCCGAATGGCCTGGGCTGTTTTAAAGGCAGAGTCTGGGAACCAGACCTGCCCAGCCTGCTGGATTATCTGGAAAAGACAGTGAGCAGCAGCTCTGAGAATGTGCCAGTTCTTCCCAGCACACCACGCTGTAGGTCAGCAGCACGTGGTGTGAAATAGCTGAAAGGATACAAACTGACCGAGCACCCTTGATTTCACCAGAATTAAGAAAAATCCAGACATGCCAAAGAATTCCACTAAGCTTTTTCCCTGCTCTCCCCTCCAGCCTCCTCTCAGGTGCTGCTTGGCCTCACTAAGGTCTCCCCACACACCTTTGCCTCTGAGTCCAGGTTGGCGGGGTCCGCAGGGATCGTCACCTCCACAGTGCGGGTCTCAACAGCGATGACACCCACAGGGAGACCCCCCAGCCTGCAGCAAGGCAGGGTGGTCTCAGCAGAGGCCACTTCCCCTCCATGCTGCACCCCAGGCCCACCACAGAGCTGCTCCCCCTCCACCATCCCAAGAGCAGTGCCAGGGCTCTAGTGTGCTTGGCTACACATTCAGGTTCCCTGCCCCAGGCTCCATCCCCTGCTCCCCGCAGTACCTCGCTCTGCCAACCACAACTGTCTGAGCCCACGGCTTCATGATCTCCATGAAACTGCCCTGGTCGAAGAAGCCACTCTGCCAGACCCCCTTGAGACCTGTGGAGCACAGGAAAACATGGAATGGTGCAAGGGTGAGCACTGAAGGGCTCCCTGTGCACAACCCATGGAAAAGAACACCTTCTGCACCAGGACAGGGGGAGTGCACCTGCAAGCTATTTCTGGGAGCAGTGCTGCAAAGGTCTTGGGCTGTCCTCACTTACTTGGATGGGGTCTCCCTGCCAGCATCCACCTGGGGTCGTAGGGGACTTTGGAAGGGATAAAATCAATTTCTCTTTCAACAGGGTCACTTATGGCAGTGACGGGCACAGGGCTCTGGTTATCCTGCAAGGGAGACCCCAAAGGGCAGGTCACCAGCCAGTCATGGGGTAACATCCCCCACGTCACCACCCTGCAGCACCCTCCTACCTTGGGTATGTAGGAGAGCCACTGCAGGATTGTGTAGACCCCCTCAAAGTCATCTGGGACGGTGACGTGGGAAACGCCGTTGTTGTGCATGATCTGCACTCCTCCCAGCTGGTTATTGGAGGTGTAAACCTCCCGGCCCAACACCTGCACAGAGTTACCAACAGAAACAGATGGGGCTCTGCCACCATAGGAGCTGCTCCCTTGCTCTGTTTGTTAATCCACACCTCTGCACAGACACGTTGCTTCTGGTCTGAGGCTGAATTTCCCCCTCTGTACAGGCTGATGTTAAAGTGAAGGGATCCTGCTTCCGTGCACAGGTTTAGTGCAGCAGGTTTGAAATCAGCTCAAACCAGCGTGATTTTGCCCAGAGATGGGTCCTGCCCCTGGGGCTGGAGCCCAACAGTCCCTGAGGCAGCTCATCCATCCCACCCTGCCCCAGGAATGATGCCCTGGCCCCTAAAACAACATTGCAAAGCTGTGGGGTGACATGGTCTCCCTGCTCAGTGAGACCAGCACAGCTGCAGCTCCTCCAGACAAGGTCCCATGAGATGATGAGCAGGGAGATGTCACCTTTACCCACGGGACAGGGAAGGAGCCCACACAGGGAGCGGTGTGAGGGACAGTGCCATGGAGGACACACAGCTGGACTCAGTACCTTATTGAGAGCCGTGACACCCGTGAGGATGATGTGGGAGTTCTCCACCTGGATGACGCGCTGGCCCAGCCTCACCAGGTAGGCGCCAATCCCAATGGCACGACAGGTCACCTGGGCACACACACAAGGATACGTGGGGTCACTGGGGGCAGAGGGTGTAGGATGGATCACAAACACCTGGAGAAGGATGCTCTGAAGGGATCTGATCCTTGTTGCATCCTGTTATTCCCTCCAGAGGCACCTTAAAAGTGAGCAGGAGAGAGGGGAGGAGCAGGGGAGGGGCCCCAGCAGTACCATGCTGATGGTCACTATCTCGTCGTAGGCACGGGAGGACTCCCCAGCAATGGTGCCTGCAGCTCTCAGGTTTTCCACCCCAAATCCATTTTCCTTCCCGATTATGTCCAGGAGGACATACCTGCAGGGAAAGCAGAGCAATGGTGTGGGTGGGAGCAAGGGAAGAACTCACCTGTGTAATGTGTCTGTCAGGATGCTGAGCAAGGAGCTGGGAGATGCATCATGGCAGGATATAGGGCAGGGCTTGAGGTGTCTCTGTGCAACCCAGGGGATACCAGGGCTCACCTGGACTCACCACCTTCCTCCACGTGTTCACAGCGCACCGAGTTCATGGTGCTGATCCTTGTGTAGTCCTGGGGAGTCAGGTACAGATACCTGAACCCCTGAAAATGAAGAGCAGGAGGATGAGTTGCAGAACACCCAATGCACACACTCATGAGGGACATGGCCCCTCTCCAAAACCACCCTGAGCCCCCACTGAGCATCACCAGTGGCTGAGGGACCAGGGCTGGACAGAGCTTTATCTGGGGAGAGTTGAAGGAACCGTCCCTGTGGTGCTGGGTGCGGGTGTGAGCTCACTCCCCGTTCTGATCCCACAGCTTGATGTCCCAATTTAGCCCTGGTCCTTCCTTCCCCAGCTAAGCCCTCCGTTGTTTTCTGTGCTGCAGGGGGGGAGGTGCCCACACACCTTGTAGGGCTCGGCAGGGTCCACCCAGGCCACCTGGAACATTTGCTTGATCTCCTCGGCAAAGCCGATGCGGGCGCCGCTGTTGGCAGCGATGTAGACGCGGGGGATTCCCTCAGCCCGCGCCAGCTCCGAGGCCCTCAGGAACACCAGGTCCTCCTCGGGCCCGAAGGAGCCGATCTTGTATGTGATGTCGTTGCAGATGAGCACAATGTCCCGGCCTTTGGGATACTCGGGGGTCTTCAGCTTCATTTTGAAAGCAACCATTCCCACCTGCCCCGAAACAGCACAAGGTACAGAATTCTCCAGAGAATCACAGAATCATTGAGGTTGGAAAAGACCTCCAAGATCATGGGGTCCAACCTTGACCGATCACTACCTTGTCAACTAGACCAGAGCACTGAGTGCCATGTCCAAGAGACATGGGGCTGAGCTGCAGGTGCATTAACCAACAGACAAGATGCTTGAGGAGCATCTCCTGAGCTTTAAACACACTGAGCCACCAGCCATTCCCACCTGCTTCCCCTACCCCATTCCCAAATCATCCCCCACTACCTCATTCCCTCCAGGGACCCTGTTCATCTGCACGAGGTGTCCCTGTGAGTCCAGCACCAGTTCAGTGTAAGTCAGGATGTCCTTGGGGTACTGTTCTGAGGAGCCCCACAGTTTGAAGAGAGCCTGCAGAGACACAGTGCTTGGGATGAGCTGCTGCAGGGGCCAGGCAGCTCCTGGGATATTGCCCAGCACAGACACACTACTGCAGCAGCCTGGGACTGGGGTGTCTGGGACTGGGAGGAGCAAAACTCTGTGTCAGAGGGGTGACTGGAACTGGGAGGAGCAAAACTCTGTGTCAGAGGCCCCCAGTGCTGCAGCCCTCCTTGCATGGGGCCTCCTGGTTCACATCCTCCATGAGTGCAACCACAGCAAGTTGCAAGAATCATCAAATCCTTGAATCGCTTGGGTTTGGAGGAGACCTTGAAGACCATCTAGTTCCAACCCTCGCCACAGGCAGGGAGAGCCAGGAATTCCAAGAACTAGGAATTGGTTTAGAAATATTTCATATAACCAAAAATGTTGCGGTTTGGGCTCTTTTCCTTTTCTCATTGTCTAGGTCAGGGGAGAGGGGCCTTTTCCCCAGATGGGAATATTTAGGAAGGGTGAGGTCGAAGAACAAATGCAATAATTCAGAGCTCTTTCTGCTCAGCCAGACTCACCTGCCTGATCATCTCTGGGAAGTCATACACGTAGGTGGTGCCCAAGGACTGTGCCTGGAACCGCTTGGCCTGGAGCAGGTCCTTGGTGACGTAGGGGGTGTTGATGAGCATTCCATGCTGTGGCCCCTGCTTGTCTCCATATGACTGGAACATGATCTGAGGAGAAGGGCAGAGTGTTGGCTGCCTTCTCCCAGTGTCATGGTGAGTCTTCTGCTGGAGCACTCCTGAGCTCTGCCAGGCCAAGGTGCTTGTGCCTGTGTCCCAAGCATGATTTTCCACCCCCACTCTTTGCTATTCAGGGGTCAGTGTCACACTGCTGTGCTGCAAGTACCAGTGACACCATAACCTTCACCTCCCAGACCCAAAACTGTCTGACCATGCACCAGCATCACCGCAAGGAGTCCAACTGGATGGAGCTCAGAACATTCTGGAGCAAAGTATGACCATGGGGAACTCAACTGGATGCAGACAGAGGGGAGTGAAACCAGATCAGCCCTGGGAATGCCGTTGGAAGTCTGGGGGCTCTGGACAGACCAGCATTGCAGATGCACAAGGAGTTTTGCAGAAGCCCCCCAGAGCTCTGCCATAGCCAGCAGTGCTCAGGCAGTCATGGCTGGGTTCTTGCAGCTGGAGCTGTGGTTACTCACATTGCCAGTGCTGGGGTCCCTCACTTCCTTGTAGAGGCTGATATCCAGGTAGTACCCGGACTCGTTGGTCAGGAAGAGGCGGATGGGGATGGCGGTGGCAGTGGGTGTCAGGCGGATGTTGATCTTCACCTCAGCCTGCAGGACCCGCAGCTTCCAGAGGCGGCTGCCGTAGCGCATCACCATGGAGCGCACCGACTCCTCGATCTGGGCATGGGATGGCACACGGATGGGTTGGTGGCTCCAAGGACAGCACTGCCCGCAAGTGCACAATGCCAGGGCTGGAACAGCCCTGTTGCACCTCAACCCCAAACAGCCATTTTGAATTTGCTTTGGAGAGCCCCTTCCCTCTTCCCCATCCCCACAGCCTGGTACTGACATCCAGCCTCTCTGCTGGGGGGAGGAAAACAGCTGTGGGTTGGCTGCCCATCCCTGCAGTGGTACTGAGCACAGGGGTGACAGAACCTCCGTCTGCAGATCAGCAACACGTAAATAGCAGGAAGCAGAATCCTGAGGAACACACCTTGGAGGGGTCCATGATGACGTTCGGGACGAAGTTGAGGAAGATGTGGTTGCAGTCGGTGCGGACGATGGTGTTGTTGAAGGCCACCTCCAGCTCATCCATGGCCTCCAGGAGCAGCCGCTCACCCTCGTTCTGCAGGTACTCGAAGGAGGCCTCCTGTGGTGGCCCGGGCAGCTCAGTGGTGCCCAGACCACCCCTGCACCCGAAACATGCCCACCAGGGACACCCGGCACCGCCTTGCCTTGGTGATGAGGTCGGAGTGGCGCACAATGGCGCGGATGAAGAAGCGGTAGTCGGTGGTCTCGGCGCCCGCCCGCACCTTGGCAGCCCCCAGGTACAGGTGCATCTTGTGGTTGGCGCAGGGAATGGCCGTCAGGTCGAAGTTGCGCATGCGGCTCAGCTCCAGCTGGAAGGCGAGCGCCGGCTCCAGGTGCCGGTAGATCCGATCCTCTGCAAACTGCCCCGGCACAGCCGTGAGCCCGTGGTGAGCCAGCACTGAGCCGGTGGTGAGCCAGCACCACTGGGGCTCTGCTCCCACCCACTCTTACCTCATCCCTGGCTCTGAACGTGAAAAACTTTGGGAATTCTCTCTAGAAAAAAGGGAGAGAGAGGACAACATGAATAGTCCCAGCATGCAGAGGATTGCTCTGATTTTCAGTGGATTCATTAAAAGGGAAAAACCTTGCAGGCTTCACTCCCCAAAGGGAAAAGGGCTAGGAGGAATTAATTGGATTAGACTTTAGAAAGAAATTCTTCCCTGTGAGGGTGGGCAGACCCTGGCACAGGTTGCCCTGACGAGAAGCTCTGGCTGCCCCATCCCTGGACGTGTTCAAGGCCAGGCTGGATGGGGCTTGGAGCAACGTGGGATAGTGGAAGGTATCCCTGCCCATAGCATGGGGGTGGAATGGGATGTGCATTAAGGTCCTTTCCAACACAAACCACTCTGTGACTTTATAATGATTCTATGATGCCTTTTAAAGGCAGCTTAAAGCTATGTAGTGGCCCTGCAGGAACCACGTTACTGGAGATATGAGCTACATAAAGGCTGACACAGGAGATAAATCACCTATTGAATCACTCATTAATTAATTCTCAGCTCCTGATGCACAATGGGTTCATCCATCCCTCAGTGCTGTATAAGGTATTTAGAGATGTTGGAGGCTCAGTTGCACTCACCTGCTGGGCAATGAGGAATGTGATTCTCCGGAGACCACAGTCCACGAGGATATTTTTCTACACAGAAACAGAAGATTCTACCAGTCACAGGAGCACAAGCATCTCCAACAAAGGAGAAAACAAAACCCAAGCTATAGCATTTTGGTGACCCCCATGTGGAGATGAGGGAGTACCATGGGGTACAGTGCCCCAGCTTGAAGGCTCTGCAGAAAGGGGGTCCAGCCCCAGTGACAGACCTTGGACTGGGCAAAGGCCCTGAAGATGGGCACCAGCTTCTCATCTTCCACGTGGTCTGCTGAGCAAAGCGCGATGTTGAGGATGTGGATCGGCTCCTCTCGGATGTTCTGGCAACAAAATCCACCAGTCAACCCCAACTAGCAGCACCACTGCCAGACCAGCACCACCTGGGGGGGTCAGCAGTAGCACTGTGCCCACCTTGGCATCCTCCTCTTCATAGATGGTGGCTTGTGCCTCGCTGATGAGCCCGCTCTCCGACGGAGAGTTGGCAAAGCAGGAGATCACTTCATCGAAGTTCCTGCCCAAACAGCAGGGATGGGGTGACCAGACAGCACATTGTGCCCACCCCTGCCTGAGAGGACAGCACCAGGTGCCCACTTGGCAGGGATACAGGTACCAGCACAACAGTCCAGGGTGTGTGCCAGCTCCGCCAGCCCATGGCAAACCCACAGCTCATGAAACACAGCTCTGAGCGCTGCTGTGTAATGAGCAGAGATGTTTAACCTGGGCCATGTGAGCTTTAGCCAGGTCCCACATGTCCCCAAAAGCCACATCATGTCCCCACCAGGTAACTGTCCTACTGAGAAGACCCAGCCTCCAGCTGTGATGGGAACTGGAGCTGCCTCAGGCACTGCCCAGCTGCAGCTCTTCCACCCTGTTTTGCTCTCCAACAACGACAGTGGCACCCAAAATGCACAAAACCAGCCAGGCATGTCCCCACACCCCCACCTTGTGAAGTCCTCAAATCTGCTGAAGGCCACCATGACTCCCATCCGCTGGCTTGGGGGGGAAAAGCCACTGTCCATGAACAGCTCAGTGCTGTGCCGGGCCAGGTCAGGGTTGGAGATGCTGATGGGGACAGTCATCCTGCCAGGGGAGCAAGGTAGCCATCAGCCATGGGGAGAGGCACCTCTCCAGGGTCCAACCAGGACCATGGAGGTCCTACATGGGACCCTGGCCTGGAGAGAGCTCATTCTGCTCCACCCAGCAGCGGGACAGCGCAGTGAGCAGCTCCTGCTGAGGGTCCCTGTGCTTCACATGGAGGGACTGGTACAAACCTGACAGCTTTGCAAAAAGAGCCATGCCCAGGGGAGCATGACCCCTGTACCTGTTGGGGTGGGAGGAGGGCAGCATGAACTGGAACTCCACCAGGCAGGTGCCATCCGAGAGCTGCCGGTGCTGGAGGCTGTTCAGCTCATAGGCGATGTAGCCCCGCCGCACATACACCTGAGGGGGATGCAGGAGGTACCACCATGCCCTTGCTTCCCCCACACCCCCCTGTGCCATCCCCAGATCCCCCGTGCCCCCTGCAGCCCCCCAGCCCTCACCTCCAGCGCTGCCATGCGCACCACCCTGTTGGTGTGGTAGAAGAAGACGGGAAGCACATCAAAGATGGAAGTTTCTGACAGGATCAGTTTCTGGGAGAAGAAAGCAGAATTTAGGGCAAGGATGAAGCGGGACCACCTTGCCCCATCACAGGATGGGGGAGGCACGTTCCAGAGGGGTCCCTCAATGAGGGGTGAGCAGGACTGGCAACTGGGATGCCCTGGGACAGCCAACCCACCATAGGGTCACAGACAGAGCCAGACACAGATCCACATGTCAGTTCCCTGCCAAACGCAGCGCAGAACAGGGGATGGAGACTGGCAGCACTGGAGTGCACCCCCTCCTCTGCTCCACACAGCCCCTGCAGCAAGGCTCTGAGTGCTTTTTTGGCTATTTTTAAGATTAAACCAGCCAGACTCCCTCCCCAAAGCCACCCGAATTCCCTCATGAAAAATGCACAATTCCCAACCTTGAGGTTCTCAGGGCAGTACTCGTGTCCATACATGTCGATGGCAGAGATGAAGATGGACTCCACCTGGTTGTGCCGCAGCTCGTAGGAGGGCATGTGAGAGGCAATGAGCACCTGTGAGGGGAGAGGTGGAGCTGGAGTGAGGGGTACAGGGCTGGGGACAGGGTTGGGATGGCACCACGTGGTACTCACTGACCTGCCGGGCCCTCAGTGCCACTTTGGAGTGCTCGGTCTTGCTGAGCTGTGTCAGCTCATGCAGGATGGCCGTCAGCTCGTCTGTCAGCGTGGGGTCACGGCCACACAGCTGGTCCTGCAAGGCCACATCAGCACAGCTCGGCTCAGGCATCTGGGATGGATTCATCCCAAACCCCAGCATCACATGGGATGCCTTCATCCTGCACGGGATGGCTTCATCCCAAAACCCAACCCCACAGAGGCTATGGGTATAAAACCCAAGGCACTAAAATAGTGCAAGATGCTCTTTGACCCAAGTGACCCATGCAACAGAGGGGAGATAATTAAAATAAAGGGACAAAATAAAGGGATAATGAGGTAGGAATGGACACTTGAATGCAAACCCCAAACCCTGGGATGCATTAAACATAGGAGCAGAAAAGCTGTTTCCCATGTGTCTATTTCAAGGAGAAAGCACAGGGCTGTGACAACTGTGGCCATCCTGCAGCGATACAGAGCTGCCTCAGCACACAGGCTCTTCCCTGCCACTAGCCTTTGCTCCTGGAGTCTCAGGCATGGGCTGTACTCACAATTAACATGATCACCAGCATGTTCTTCTTGGCCACCTGGGCGTGGGAGAAGATGCTCTCCAGCACAGGGTTCATGTCGGGTTTACACTTCTCCCGCAGGCTGATGACACACTTGTCATAGTGAGCTGTGGGGCAGGGCATGGTGAGCCCTGCAGCCCTCCAGAGAGCCCTGCACCCCCCCAGAGCCCCATAGGCCTTAACCCAGAAAGCCCTGAGCCCTCACCATGCTGGAACTGTGTCTCTACTTGCAGGTAACGCCTGAGCAGGTCCAGCACCACGGTCTTCATGTAGCCCCGGATGCCACTGCGGTACCTGGGGACCAAAAACCCCACTGTGCTGCAAGGAAGTGGCCGTGGTAGAGGGACCAGGGGGTCACAGACAGCACAGGGCTCACCTCTGCACCAGCTGCACCAAGCTCTGGGTGTTCATGAAGAAGACCTCCCGCTCAGCCTTCCTCTGCAGCGTGGCCGCATGGGTGTCCAGCACGTTGGCGATCTGTGGGGAGAGGGGACAGGCTCTGGGGTGGCTCAGGGGCACAAGGCCACCAGCTCACCCCTTCCCTGGGGATGGGGCTGCTGCACCTGGAGCCTTTCCCTTGGTCTTTTTCTCCCAAAGTGAAAAATGCTAAGTGGCAAATAAACACAAAACAAACACACAGATAGAAACAAATACAAAGATAGAAACAAACACACAGATAGAAACAAATACAAAGATAGAAACAAATACACAGATAGAAACAAATAGACATAGAAACACAAATATTTCCCTCACCCCTAAGATCTTGGTAGCACAAATTCAGGGAGAAGCTCCAGTTAAAAGGAGTGGGGCAGAGCTGGGTGCAGCCCCTGTGGCGCTCACCTGCTGGCTGGGGAAGCGGCAGAGCACCGAGGTGATATTGCTGGCATACTGTGCCATCACCTTTCGGATGGACTTCTCCACAGACAGTGGGATTCTTCCCGAAATGCTCGTCATGATCTCCTGCAGCTCCAGGAGGGGCAGGGCGGGGTCCCGCAGGGTGGCCATCAACTGTGCCACCCATTCCTTCACCTGTGGGAGCAGAAGCTGGTGCTGCCCGCTCCCACCGGCACTGCTGGGCTCGCCGTTGTGGCAAACACGTGGCAGCAGGGCAGGACACCCGGCACATGGCACCCACCTTGGCCTTGAAGTAGGGCTCGGGCAGGCAGTACCCATTCATGATGTTGGTGAGGTTGTCCAGCACGTTGCGGAGAACTTGGTGCTGCTTCTCGCCAGTGATGGGGAGGGTCTGCTGGGCTGGGAGCCCCCCTGTGAACAGCTGCGCCTGGAGAGGGCACAGGGAGGTGGCCTGACCTGTCCTTGCTGACCTGGGACAGACCCTCCCCAAGAGCTGCAGCTGCCCCAGAGGAAGCAGCACAACCCCTCCAGTCTGCTTTGCATTAGATTCAGAGGAAGCACTTGACATTCAGGTTCATGGCTGTGCCAGTGCCTCATCAAGCTAAACGTGCAGAAAACCTGGAGATTTTAGTGCTTTAGATGCACATTTTTAGTGCATGTGAGCCTCTGCACACCGAGTAAGCACGTGTGGGACACTGAAACAGAGCAATCCACATGCAGCAGTTCTTAAGGTCCAGCACAGCTGGCTAAGGGACATGGCATGACCCCCCGAGGCACGGGGACACATCCCCGTGTCGCCCCAGTCAGGGCAGCTTCTCCACTTTGTCCCTCAGGGCGCATTCCCGGGATGCCAGCTGGGAGCAGGCAGGAGGGGACAGCAGCGTGGCAGGGCCCCCACAGACTCACGGGCTTCACTTTGCTGGGATCATCGAGCTGGAGGCGAGCGATGACACAGCCGGCCTCCAGCAGCGCCCCCGGCCGCTTGATGTAGTGCACCCGCCCGGCCTCCTTCACCGTCAGCGTCATGATGGTCTTCATCACCTGGGCGGGGAGGGGCAAGACCGTAAGCGTGACAGCAGCACTCCTGGGCTGCAGATCCCACGAGCATCGCGGCAGCGTGGGTGGGTTCCACCCTTGCTGTCCCCCAGCGCTGCAGGAATGCTGCTCCTCCAGCTTTTCTGCAAAACTCACCTCAATTTCTGCAAAAACCTTCCCCTTGTCCACGTGGCCACCGTCTTCCACCACGTACTGCAGCAGCTTCCCCGCGGAGGGCGAGCGCAGCACCGTTGGGTCCTTCTCCTTCTCGAAGGTGCACGTTTTGTTGCCGATGGTGATCCGGTACCTTAAGGAGAGGGAAAGGTGCCACCAGCCAGCTGTGGGTCAGCGGGGATGGTTGATGGGGCCCTGTGAGGAGGGAGGTACCTGTCGATCTCCTCCTTCATGTAGGTGGTGTAGCTGCAGCCATTGTAGGACAGCAGCAGCCCGCCGTCGTTGAGCCGGTGCACGTCTATCTCGATGTGCGTGTGGTTCATGATGACCACGTACGTCGTCAGCGACTGGCGGGCGACCTGCGGGCAGGGAGACCCCTCAGTGCAACCCCAAAACACCACAAGGGTCGGGCTGGGGGTTGCTGGGGTGGCAGAGAGTGAGGAGCATCTCTCTGCACTCCGTGCAAGGGCCAGTGCCACAGGATGGGGCTGTGCGGAGGCAGCAACCTCCTCAGGCTGCACCAAGGAGCTGGTTTAACTCACAGCCCAAAGCTGGGTTAACTCACAGCCCAGAGCTGGTACAATTCACAGCCTGGAATTAGTCTAGCTCACAGCTCAGAGCTGGTTCAACTCACAGCCCAGAGCTGGTGTAACTCATGGCTCACCTGCTGCTTTCATTGTGAGTAGGGAGTTTTGCATGAAGTTCAACTAACTGGGTTTAAAAGCAAGAAAAGGAAGTCTTTTAATAAACTTAGGGCAACAGGCTGTATGAAACTGTCTAGTTAAAATGAGGTTATTAAGGTTATGAGGTTATTAACCTCAATTTTTATGCTGCACTGTTTTAAAGGACCTTTGTCCCTGAGGGCAGAAATAGGTCCCTGTCCCTGTGCAAGTGCTGTGGCCAGTTCAGGGGGAGCACAGCCCTGTCCTCACCTGCAGGATGTACTTCACACCCTCGTAGATGAGCTCCACGTCGACAATGTTCAGCAGGGAGGCTGCTGGCAGCACCTGCCCCCTGGAACACAGCGGAGGGGTCAGGCACCACGGCATTCCTTGCCTCTCCAAGCGTTGGGATGCAGTGGTGCTGTTGGGGCATGTAAGCTCCCAGCTGGCTATGGGAGGGAACAACAGTGACTGGAGGGGACAAGTGTCAGCTTTAAATGACCCACATGAGCACTATGTACAAACGGATCTGGAGGGAGGCCAAGCACTAGGAAAACACTCAGATAAGGTGTGTGGGAGAGCCCTGGGCACCCTCCAAGGCCAGAGGAATAACCTTGATATTCAAAAACAAAAGCAAGCTGCATCAGCCAAGCCACTTTCCCTTGAAAGCTGTTTTCCCAGCCTCAGGAAATCTTTTCCGCTCTCCAAACAGAGTGATAGTGAAGGAGCCAGAGCTGTGAGTCACAGCAGATCCTCGTCCCTGGCTCTCACAGGGCTACTGCCACTAGACGTGCAAAGCTTTTGCAGCAAAAATGGAAGGAAGACGGTCCAGGAGAGCAACACTCAGGTCTCCACTGTGGCTGCCCCATCCCTGGAAGTGTTCCAGACCAGGTTGGGCAGGGCTCGGAGCAACCTGGTCTAGTGGAAGATGTCCCTGCCCATGGCAGGGAGATGGGAACTAGATTGTCTTTAAGGCCACTTCCAACCCAAACCATTCCATGAGATTCACTCCCTGTGCCCCCCTCCGGGCAGCCCCCACCCCACACCTCTCCAGCGTGTGCAGGAAGTCAGTCATGCACGTTCTGAAGGCAGCATCCGCCACATTCAGGGCACCACAGACAAGCCCCAGCATCGTGTCCGGCTTCTCTGCCTGAGGGGGGCAAAAATAACAGGGTTTGGGTCCTAGACCAGGAGGGGAGTGGTGACCCCAGAGACCCCTATGTGCCCCACCTGCACTTTCTCAGCGATCAGATGGTCCAGCCAGCCTGTGTGAATCTTGTTGTTCTGGAAGCTCTCTGTCTCCAGCAGCTTAATCAGATACTCCACTGTGGTCCGGAAATCCCCACGGATAGACAGCTCCTTCAGGGCAACCACCATGTTCCTTTGGGGAGCAAAACCCTCCATTAGTGACCAAGAATACAGTGCTTGGCTTTCAGCAGAGGAAACAGGGGAGCCACGGGGACTGGGATGACGAGCTCCTGAGGTGATGAGCTCCTGAGCCCTGGGCACCTTCACAGAATAGAATCACAGGATGGTTTGGGTTGGAAGGAACCTTAAAGATCATCCCATTCTACCCCCCGCCATGGGCAGGGACATCTTCCACAAGATCAGGTTGCTCAATGTCCTGTCCAACCTGGTCATGAAACAGTCCTGGATGAAACAGGCCCACAGTCAGAATTCTCTTAATAAAACACTTAAACACTCAAGACGGTCTCGCTACATGTTGTTCAATTCCTGAATGGACACTGCCGTTCCCAGGCACTCGGCAATGCTCAGGACATCACTACTATGTGTCCTTGAGGATCAGGTTAATAAACTGGGGCCATAGCACCACCACAGTTCTAAAAACTCTGGCTTTGGCCAGACAGCCCTGCCAGCACAAGCCAGCTGCTCAGCACAGTGGCACTGTTCTGGGCCTCTTGGATAAAAGCCACTTTTTCCAGCTCATGCGCTGATTGTGACTCTTCCTGAGGACACCACCCTCTCCAACCCATCCTGCCACACTCACGAGATGGCCTCCTCCCGGTTCTCTCCCCAGGAGAAGCAGTGCCCGAACTGGGAATCAGTGAACTCGTGCAGCCCCCCGGCCGCTGCCACACTGAAGTACCCCCAGACGTTCTTGCTGCTGCGGAAGTTCAGCTCCTGCACCGTCCCTGAGCTGGGCTTGAAACCCTGAGCCAAGAGAGAGCAGGGATGGAGGAACTAGGACTGAGACTCATGCAGTGAGACAGGGATGGGGAACCCACATGGGGAACTCACGTGAACATTGTCCGGCTGGGGAGGACCATGCCCAGATCAACCCCACAAATGGCAGGGTCCCCTTGTCCCCACATGTGGGGCTGGTGCACGAGGCCCCGACCCCAGCTCACCTCCTCGGGGTTCTCGCTGGTGATCCGGGCAGCAATGACGTGGCCTCTGGGCATGGGGGGGTTGGTGGGGCTATGGAAGCTGATGGGGGTGTCCCCCCAGGGGCTCTCCCCGTACAGCACCCGGATGTCTTTTATCCTGTGCAAGGGAACGCCCATCGCGATCTGTGTGAGGAACAAGGGCTTGAGCTGCCAGAGCAAGACTTCAGCATCAAAATTAACACTGGGAGACATCAATAGGTGATTTGAAAGCAAAGTTCCCAGAAAATGCCATAGGAGAAAGAGGGATGCTACGTCACTTCCACTTGTGCCTTCCATCCTGATATATGGGACAGGTTTCCTGTGCCAGGCTCCAGCCCAGCACTCCTCTCTAAATCACTAAATCCTCTAACACACCTTGGATTTCCCCGTGTGTGCAGATACCTGCAGCTGAGCCGCTGGGAGGTTCACATCCGCCACCATCTCCGTGCACGGGTGCTCCACCTGCAGGCGCGGGTTCAGCTCCAGGAAGTGGAAGCTCCCGTCCTCGCTGTACAGGTACTCCACGGTGCCCGCGCTCACGTACCCCACCATCTGGGCCAGGCGGACGGCACACTGCGGGACAGGGGAGACCCCGCAGGGATCAGGGAATCAGGGGAGACCCTGGCTTGGAAGGGACCCACAGGGATCATTGACCCAGCCACTGGCCGTGCATAGGACACCCCAAAAATCCCAACCTGTGCTTGAGAGTCCAAATGCTCCCTGAACTATGTCAGGCTTAGGCCTGTGACCACTGCCCTGGGAAGCCTGTTACAGTGCCTGACCACCCTGGACAGGGAGTCCCTGCTGGGCTCAGGAGTCCTTCCCTTCCTTAAAACCCCAATAAACCCAGCAAGAACCAGACCACTCAGTTTCCCACTAAAAGCTCATGCTGCCCCAAGACCAGGCCGCCCACCTTCTCCATGACCTTGGTGACAGCAGGGGCTGCGATGGTGGCCGGTGCCTCCTCGATGATCTTCTGGTGCCGGCGCTGGATGGAGCAGTCGCGGCCGAAGAGGGAGATGGCATTGCCATACTCGTCGGCCAGCACCTGCACCTCCAGGTGCCGCGCGTGCTGCGCCAGCTGCATCAGGAAAATGGGCGAGCCAGGCGCCTCCGCCTGCACCTGCAGCGGGGAGAGGGTTGTGCTCTGCCATCACCCCCCAAAATTCACCCCAGGAGGGAGGCAGAGTTCAGGCAGAAAGTGGGAGATGCCCAGGGTGGGAGCAGGACCTGCTGTGTGCCCCAGGGTGGGATGGGGACAGGGATGAGGGTTGTGGGCACCTCTTACCTGACGGAAACAGGCACCAAATTCCTCTGCTGCCTCCACTTTTCGGATGCCTTTGCCCCCACCACCTTCTGCTGCCTTGATCATCAGTGGGTAGCCGATCCTCATGGCCACCTGAGGAGGGACAAGGGCTGGAGTGACCACAGCGCTTTGGACCCCAAACCACCACCCCAACAGCCCACACAGCTCCATACATCCCTGAGCAGGATTGCACCAAGCCACTGCCATGCAGTGACAAACTGCTGCTGCCACAGCCTTGTGTCACTGTCACATGTGCTGGAGGCCACAAGGGCCAGGGCAGGCAGGCTCTGAGGAGAAATCATGGTGGGCAAGAGACAACCAGCTGCCCATGGGCTCAGTGTTACCTCCAGGCCTTCCTCCAGGTCCTTCACGCAGCCCTGTGCGTATGTCTCCAGGGGGATGCTGATCATCTGCTGATGCTTCTCATCCTCCTCAGACCACTGGGCCATCAGACCTGTAGGCATGACCAGAGCTATGGTCACCCCCAGGGTGGCACAGCTGATGGGGCATCCTGGCTGTGCCCAGAATGCTGGGGATTCTGCATTGGCACACACCATTTCCCATTTCCATGCATCCCATCTCCAGAAACCACTCTGCCCAAACCAACAGCTGCAGTGGGGTCCCCAATACCTGCAGCCAGCCAGGCCAGGGACTCCAACCTTGGTGTTTGTTCAGGGGGCAAAGAAAGGCAGGGAGAGGGAGTGAGGGAGCAGGGAGGATGTGGGGGCTGTGAGGGGCTCTTACCACTCCCACTCCATGGCAGTGTAGGGATATCCAGCGTCTGAGCCACGATGGTGGAGGCGACTTTGTCCCCCAGTGCCCACATGGCATCACTGGGGGGACCTTCAGAGAGGAGGGAAGGGGTGAGGGGGTCAGTCCAACCCTATAGGCCCATTCCCGTCATATGGAGGCTGCAGGGAGCTGCTCCCCACTGAGTCAGCACCACCAGCCCTCCTGCAAGGAGTGGAGGCATGGGAAACACCCCCAGACCCACTGCCCAGTTCAGGATGGAGCTCAACCCTTCTCCAAGGGGAGCCCAGGTTGACCCTGGCTGGGAATCCCATGAGGTTTACTCCCACCTAACATTCCTCCATGAACACTGCTCGAGAATTACAGGGAAAGCTCAGAAAACAGTGGGATTCCTGGGAACGTTGCAGGAAACCAGCCTGGGGTCTGCCACTCTGCAGGGTGGGCATGCCAGAGGCACCAAAGGGGCATTCCCAGTGCAGTGTCCCTGGGAGCAAGAACCCAACACCTGCTGCTCCCTCCAGGACAGGGAAGCAGTGAGACCTTACCTAGGAAAGCTATCCCATTTTTCTGCAGGAGTTCTGGCAGCTTGTGGTTTTCCGAGGCATGTCCCCAGCCAGCCCACACCGCCTGGCACACAGAGAAGGAGCATTGGGAGCATTACCCCTGTGCTGGATCTCCCATTGGCCACACGCTGTGCCCAGCTCCTTGGCACACAGGGACATCACCCATTTTGGGGTGGCCCCTCTGCCCAGCAGCTTCCCTTGGCAAAGAAGTGGGAGACACATGAGTGGCCACTACCTGGACTGGGATCCGTTTGGAAATGTCCACAATCAGCTCCACGTTGGCGTAGTTGTTGTTGTTGGTCCCACCGGGGACGGGCACATAGTGATCTGCCATCTTGATGTACTCTGCAAGACAGCATGTGGGGGTGCTGGGAGCCAGTCCCACGAGCTGCACCTCCCCCTCAAATCCTCCACCCCGGCGAGGCTGGAGGGGAGGAAAATTATTTCCTCCCAAATTTGACTGCACGGGAGGAAAGTCTGTGACCCTGGGCTATGCAGATCCCTCACATCCCAGGCAGGAAAGAGCTGCCCCCACTCAGCCCCAGGCAGGGAACTTCCCTCCTGGGATGCTTCCAGGAATTACCTGCATTAGCCTTGAGGTCCTCAGGGGTGACCATGACCACGAAGCGGATGGTGCGCTCGTTCCGGAACATCTCGTATGCCCAGCGGCGGATGGAGCGCATGCACTTCACGGCAGCGATGCCATTGTTGGCAATGAGGACCTGGGGATGGGACAGGGAGTGGCAGGGTGGACCTTCTCCTTGCTGCTGGGGTGCAGGACAGGGAGTATGGCCTCCAGGGATGGCAGCAAGGGGACAAGCGATGGATGTGGGGCAAAGTAGGGTGGATGTGTTAACCAGGCACTTCCTGACAGTACATCCTGGCAGAGCAGGAGGCTCCTCAGCAGCATCTCTATGTTTGGGGGATAACCAAGGATGGGACTTCAGCCATCGTTTGTGCCCACCAGCCAAAGCCTTTGTGTGGTGTTCCCTCTCCCAGCCCATGAGAAGCTGGGCGATGAACAGCTTTGGGTTGCCCTGGGCTGCCATCAGTTTGAGCCCAATGGACATGGGACTCTTGGGCAGTGCTCAAGGGTGTCCCTGTGAAAAGCAGTGACCTCCCCCCCAGTTCCAGGCAGGGGTGTGTGGGGACAGACCTTCTCAATGACACGGTTGCCCCCAAAGCGGGTGACGAACTCTGCCGGGGAGGCGACGGAGAAGTCCCGCTGCAGATCCATCTTCCTGTGCTCATGGCCCGGCTTCGGCAGGTGTGTCCCGGACATGCTGGGCCTGCGGTGGGATGTGATGGCTGTTACTGACCCCATAGCCACCCCAGTGTGTCCACAGCCACTCCAATGAGCCCACAGCCACCCCAGCGAGCCCACAGCCATGTCTCTAGGCCGAACAGGGCATGTTCCAAACCCCATGGCACAAGCACCCAGCGTCTGAGGGGTGCAGCCAGGCTTGGGCCTTCCCATGGCTCTGCCCAGAGTTTTAAGCAACTTCTAATTCTGAAGCAGGTTCACATCCCCCCTCATAGCTCAGCCAGATATTTCGCTGTTATTCCATAAGTGAGCTATAAATAAACAAAGGAGGGAGGACCACCCCCGGAACCCCCTCAGACAAGCAGATTTTGTACAAGTAGCACTTGGTACATTTATTTTAAGAGGATACATGCAAACCCTTCTGGGATGTTGGCAAATGTCCCAGTCTCTGCCTGCACTCAGGGTATTTTCTGAGTAGCTGGAGCACCCCACCGGACAGTGCCAGGTTTATCTGCCCTCCCTCAGCCCCAAACCCACCACAAAGCCCATCCCCTCCTGAAAACCACAACCCTGTCTATAACATGACTCAGGCAGGACATAAGGACATTCCTTGTATGTAGAAGCACAGAGAAGCAGAAGGGATAGCGCTGGCAGCTCTGTGAGCCCACCCTAAACCCAGCACAGCAAGAGTCACTGCCAGGCTGTAGTGTCATAACACGTCCCCACAGCCAAAGAGGTGTTATTTTTAACCCAAGCAGAGCAGCCAGAGGAGCTGGGCAGCAGAACTTGGTTTCCAGTTGTTCCTGCTGGCCCTCAGCTGCGCTCCCATGGGAGCTGACTGGTGCAGACCAGCAGAGAGCTGCCCCACAGCCCTGACAGTACCGGGAAAAGTCACTGTGAATTTGCCCAAAGCTCATCTAGTTCTCATCAATTCATCACAAAACACCAAAGAGCTACTTTCATAGACTTGCAGGAACAGCACAGGAGCATCCCACATACTCCAGTCCTGCAGGGATGTATTTCCCCACATACAATACCAGGAGTGTCTTAGCATCGCCCCATAGCAGAAGCAAAGTGACCCTGGCAGCAGGACTGGGGCCCTTCCATCCTGTTTGATATCCAAAACAGTGATTTTGGGGAAGCACCTCCTGCCCTGGTCGTTGCCACGCTCATGCACATGGTGCTGCTGTCACACAGCGCTTGGGGACGCTGGCTCTCCCTGGGGTTCTGCCCCAAAGGGAGTTGAAGGGGAACATTGACTTGGGGGACTCAAGAAGCTTGTGCACTCCAATTTTAGTACTAGGTTCCCTGAGAAATGCATCCACCATCTCCAGCCTAGCCATCCCGCTGCATTCCCAGCCCCAGCACCGTACCTGATGCCCCTGGGAGGCTCCAGCGAGGTGGTCATAGCGGGGGACTCGGGGATGGTGCCCCCCACCCCAGCCAGGCTGCTGCGCCGCCGGCCCACCCTGAAGGCCGTGGTCATCACCTCATCATCGGAATTGTCATCAAAGGAGCCCAGCACAAACTTGGCGAGGGACGGGCGGCGCAGGGCAGCGGGATTGTACACGGCCAGCTGCTCCTGCTCCCCGGCCACGGCTTTGGTGGCCCTTGGCGGTGGGTGGGGGTCCAGGGGGCTAACTTGGGATGGAGGCTTAGCTGCGGAAGGCTGCTCCGGGGTCTTCTCCAGCTTCTCCTCCACCTTGCATGGAAGGTTGGCCATTGTGGCCCCAATGAGCAGCACCAAAAGCAGCAGGAGAAGGGCAACCAGTAGCATTCACCAGCCCTGGGAGAGGGGGAGAACCTCAGTCATGGAGAACCCAAGCCCCTCATCAGCTGGAGTCATGGCAGTAACCCCCCAAACACAACGGCCCCTTCCCCATTCCTCCCCACCCCACAGCCCCCACAGTACCAAGCCAGGCATTACCAGGGTGACCACAGGCTCAGCCAGAGCTGTTTTTCCTGCTCAGAGCAGGGGAAGCTGTGAGGGGGCAATGGGGGCACCAGAGCAGGGGAAGCTGTGAGGGGGCAATGGGGGCACAGGAGCAGCTCTGTGAGGGGATGATGAGGGCACCAGAGCAGTAGAAGCTGTAAGGGGATAATGGGGGCACAGGAGCAGGAGCTGTGAGGGGTGATAGGGGCACCAGAGCAGGGGGAACTGTGATGGGACTACAGGGGCACAGGAGCAGGGGGAGCTGTGAGGGATGAAGGGGGCACCCACTGGAGCAGGAGGAGCTGTGAGGGGGCAATGGAGGTGCAGCCCCACTCTGAGGGGCTGACATGGCCTCCCACCCCCCAGCCACTGGCAGCACCCTCAGGAGGGTAGCAAGGCCACCCCACCACCCCCAGCCTGGCCCCTCAGAGATGGGGGGGCCTTAATGGAACCCACAAATCTCCACAAGTCGGGTCGATCATCCCCATCAAACTGGGGATGGCAGGGAGTGAAAACCACCACGGCCCCCTCAGCCCCGAGAAAGGTCACTCACCATCGGTGCCGACCCGCGCGTCCCCTCACACCGACATGGACAATTCCAGCTGCTCTCCCGGTCACGCTGCTCTCAGTGATCACTCCCTGTGTCCATCTGTCCCGCCCAGGCTGAATCCCACCCGCTGCCAGGGCCACTCCGCCGGGGAAGCACGGCCCAGGCCCCCCCCGGGGTGTTCCAGTGGTGTCTCACACGTGACAGTCACGTCAAGCACAAATATTTCCCCGCTAACGTGTCTGGAAAACTTCTGCTGGAGATGAGGGTGGAAAGAGGGAGGGAGGGCCCAGGACACCCGATCCTTGGGGGACAAAGGTACCCTGGCCCTGTGCCTGGTCATGGGGACAGGGAAAAGGACAAGCTCCTGTGTTTATCTCCCCGAGAGGAGCAGGGACTCCCCTTCCACCCACTGAAGAACCAGAGCCTCCCTCCCTCCCTGTGTTGTTGTTCCTCCCAATCTAACACCACATAAACAATGTCATTTTTATTTAAAAACAAAACAAACTGGGGAAAAAAACAAAGCAAACAAAATATACAGCAAGGCCACAGACAGTGTAAACTTCACTGTTGATAGTGTTACCTCGGAGCAAATACCAAAGGAAGGTTTACAGGGATACTCTATAAAAACTGATGTAATTTCCAAACAAAAAGGGCACTTCACTTCCTTTAAAAGGAACTACAAAGTCAAAGATGAGCTGGAAACCCAGGACTGTGAAGTCCATCACTTCATCCTGGAAGTCCCAACAGTTATTGCTAACAGTAGCTGGAAACTTTAATTTGCTCCTAAGGTGGCAAAACACAAAGTTCCCTCTAAGACTTTAAAATATCTGAAATAATTTGAAACTATCAGCCCATCAATTGGGAGATGATGAACAAATCTTTGCTGCTGCCATCAGCAGGTACCCCCAGGTTCATGGTCAGCACAGCTCACCATCATCCAGGTGATCTATACACCAAGGAAGAACCTAAAAACTGATTTTCCTCTCTAAATGCCAACAAAAAACTCAAGAGCATGACCAGAGTCTTGGTCACAGCCTTCCCTTGGCTGCTGGGAGGATTTATCCCAAAATCTTTAGAGTATGGATACACCAAGTAACACTCCTGACAGTGTATTGTCTTTACAGCCCCAAGAGGCCATTTTTGTAACAAATCTGTAGAAAAAAGCTAAAACCAAAAGCATCTTTCTTTTCCTCACAGGGAGTCAGCTCCAAACCCCCAAAGAGGAACCTGGATCTGCCTGGGAGGCAAAGAGGCAGGAGGCAGCAGGGCATGTACAAAAGTTGAGCAGCTTCACCTGTAAGAAGTGACATCCCTTCACCAGAGCCTGAAAAAATATTCCCATTACAACAACCACAAATTGATACAGAACTCTGGTGTTTGGGCATTGTTTTGCTCCAAATGAAGCTGAGACCTGCTCCAAGGGCAGACTGGCCTATCAAAGGCTCCAACGTGCTCTTGAAAAATAAACATTTTAGAATATATATAAAGTGAAAGTTTAGGCATTTGTTCGTTGATCAACATCCAAAGAACAATTCTCAGGTCAGCAGAAGTTTGTCAGAAATGAGCCAACCCCTGACACAGGGGCTGCTCCCAATCCCGACACCCAGGAGGTGCTCAGAGTGCTTTCCAGTCGATGGGCTTCTTCCCGTATTTCTTGAGGAATTCATTTGTCTTGGAGAAGTGCCGGCAGCCGAAAAACCCTCTGTTGACCGAGAGGGGCGAGGGATGAACCGTCTGCAGGACGTGGTGGCGCTTCTGCGAACGTTGGAGGAAACCGCCCGTTAGATTTGCATGGTTTTGGCTGCTCCCGCCCTGGGCAGATGTGATTTCCTGCCCCAGGCAGATGTGATTTCCCCTCCACTCCTCCTCCTGCACCACCCAAATGTGACTTCCCCTCTACACCTCCTCCAATACCAGCCTGACACCAAAGAACCAGCCATGAAGGCTGAGACTTCTGTCCCACTAAGCAGAGATGGACTATGTAAAGCAGCGACGCCCCAGTCATTTCCCAACAGCAAATTTCACTCTGATTCATGAGCCTTTTCCTAGGAAAAACAGCTCTGTCCCCAGTGGGACACTTTGCTGACAACAGGAGGTTACACTTGCTCCAGTTCGCTTGCTCAATTCTGGAAAAGGCTAAGCTGGAGCAGAAGGGTCACTCAATTCACAGAATTCAGGCAGGCAAAATTCCCAGTCCTGTAAGGAAAGTGCCCTCTAGTGTCCACCAAACTGAGGGAAAATCAGGGAAAGGCTGTACCCTGTCGATGGAGCTGCCTTTCCTCTGGGCATAGGCTCCCCACAGCATGAACACGAGCCCGTTCAGGTTCTTGTTGAGCCAGGACACCACGACATCCGTGAACTGCTCCCAGCCCCGCTCCCTGTGGGATGTGGCCTGGTGAGCCCTCACAGTGAGCACAGCGTTGAGCAGGAGCACTCCTGGGAAATACACCACAGGGACAGGAGAGGAAACAAGAAATCAAGTGTTAATCCAGCCCTGGAATTGTCCAAGGCCAGGTTGGATGGAAGTAAGGTGCTGATGACACTGAGTTGTGTTGTGGGGTCACATCCTGCAGGGAAGGGATGGATCCATAGGGACCTAGAAGACTGGAAAGGTGGGAAGATGGGGCTGGCAGATGTTGCCCAGAGAAGCTGTGATTGCCCCACCCGTGGAAGTGTCCAAGGTCAGGTTGGATGGGGCTTGGAGCAACCTGGGCTAGTGGAAGGTGTCCCTGCCCATGGGAGGGGATGGAACAAGATGAGCTTTAAATCCCTTCCAACCCAAACCATTCCAGGATTTTATAATTCTAACTGCTTTTTCCAGTTTCCCTTCAGAAGCAAATTCAATTTTCATTCTAAGGGACCTGCCAAACAACAGTTACTCAGAACTGATTTTCTGTCCTACAAATGGATCATTTCCAGACACAGGTCTGTTTTCTAGACTGGCTTTTGTTCTGCTCCACAGTGACCACATAATTGAGTGTCTCTGAGCTCACCTTGCTTGGCCCAGCCTGTCAGATCCCCATGGCCAGGATGAGTGAAGCCCTCGATGTCTGTAGAGAGCTCCCTGTAAATATTTTCTAAACTGCAAACAAAAAACACCATAATTTTTTTTTATATTCATATTTAAAGACAAGACCAAGCAGCACCACTTATTGCTCTTACACCAGGCAAGAAGGTATTGATTTTAATCTTATTATTTAAGACAATAAAGCCATTTGTAGAGGCAGGGCAGCGAGGACTCCCTTTGTGTGTCTGGCTGGAATCTTAATGAGGTCTCAGCACAACTGGAAATGCAAACTTACATCCAGAATACCACCAAATTATACAGAATTACCCATATTTTGCAGTAATGTTTTTTTCCAGTCGATGCACAATTCAAATTTAAGTAGTTGCACAACTCTTCACATCAATTTTCTGGCTCCCAGCCCTGAGCGACACAGAACTACAAATAATTTGTGACCAAAAGGGATTTTGCTAATTGTCCTACCTGGGGGGAGGTGGAACAGGCTTCTGGACACTGAAGCAGAGCCCATGAGCTTGGTTAGGGCCATGGTATGGATCTTGTCCCAAAATTACAACCTTCACCTGAAAGCAGACCTTGGTTAGGACTGAATTGAAATCAGCTTTATTCCCAAAAGAGTAGAAAAAAAAAAGGTTTATAAATGAGCTTTAACCTAAAAGAGAGACAAAAAAGGCCCAACCCAAACCCAGGAACTGAAGTTAATCCCAGACATCTCATTATTAACAAGTCGAAGAGCACAGACCCCACCTAATGTGAAGGATTAACATCAGACAGCTTTACTGCTACAATTATGAATACAATTAATATGATTTGAGTGTAGAAGACCAACATTTTCAGAGCCACAATAAAACACCTTGTTGAGATATTTTCCAAATAGGTTTCACCCTATTTTAGCTTTATGCCACATTTACTGTGATATTTTTGACACAGTTTATTGGAAATTACATTACCTTATGGTGTCTTCTTTTAATTATAGTTCATTACAGATCAATTAAAAGAACAAAGGACGTACAAGATCCAAGAACTATGAAGTAGATAAAGCTGGTAAGACTAGAAAAAGATCAAAAGTGCAACTATGTGTTCAAAGGAAATTCTGTGGCCTGTGTGGGTAATAAAACAATAAAACCCTGTTATGGTATCAGAGATGAAAGGGAAGGCAGAATTTGTGAGTTAGGTGAGACAAACAACAACATCCACATCCCGTGGGACTGAAGTTTAAGGGATAAAACACTGAACTAACGTGCTTGGGCACCCAACCTGCATTTTCACGGTGAGAGACCCCGAACCCCCCTCCCCAGCCCCTGCACCTCCACTCACATCCCAAATGTCGCACATCTGCGTCCAGGTGAAGACCTGCTCGGGGGGCGGATACACCGTGTAGCGCTTCCTCTCCTCGGCCACGAACGCCATGAGCTGCGGGGGCAAAGGAGGGCTCAGCGGGGGCCGAGGGGGCGCAGCGCCCGCTCGGGGAGGGGCACGGGAGCCGCTCACTCACCTCCACGAAGTATGGCTTGGAGAACTCCCCGGCGAGCTGCCGCCGCCAGCTGTCCGCGAAGCCCGGCGGCACGTTCCGCTGCGCCAGCAGCTGCCGCGCCGCCTCCTTGTTCCTGCGGATGCGCTCCCGCTGCTCCTCGCTCAGCGACGCCGCCGCGCCCGCCTCGTCTCCCGACGCCTTCGCCTTCTTGGCGGCGCTCACCTGGAAGCAGCGGGCACGGAAGAGTGGGAAGATGCGGGAGAGCAGCGGGCGCGGCCGGAGCCGCGACATCAGCACGGCCATGGCTGGACAAGCCCCGCCCCGGGGCGGCCCCTCCGCACGCGGAGCGCTCGCGGCAAAACACCGAGCGCGCCCCCATTGGCCGCCAGGCCGCGCGCGTCCCGCCCGCAGGCGCGAGGCAAAAACTCCCGCTCGCTATTGGCCAGTGGAAAAGCGCCTTCTCCTTTCTATTGGCTCGCCACGGCGAGTAGAGAGGTTTTCTACCCAGCAATCGTGACGACAGCGCGCCTCTCACCGCCCATTGGGCGGCGGCGGAGCGTGGCCGCTTGACTGGCAGCTCAGTCGCGCGTGCAGCCGCGCGGGAATTTGGAAGTGGTGTTTACTCCCCATACCTCCCTCACAAAAGGCCGCCAGAACCCCCCAGACATAAATACACACACACACACACACACACACTGCCAGACACACATTCGCCGCTGCCAAACTCCTATCCCTTCTCCCCCCTCTCCACACCCCCCGGCTCCCTCAGCCCCCCGCTCGCTACCTCAGCATCTCCTCCCGGCTCCGGGGAGCGGCCGCGCTTCTTGGGCGGCGCGGGGCTGAAGAAGCAGTGCAGCGTCCTCTGGCCGATCATGGCAGCGCCGGAGCGAGACAAGGAGGGAGGCAGCGAATGAATGACTGAGTGAGGGGCGGCAGCGGCGGCTCCAGCGGAGGGGGGCGGGACGGCGGTTTGGCGCCAAAACAGCGCGCGTGCGCTGGGGGGCGGGTCCGGCCGGGGCAGGGGGCGGGTCCAATCGCGGGTCCTGTTCCCCGTCCGTCCCTCGGGCCGTCGCTCCCGGTGCCGCCCATGGACAGGTTCGTGGTTAGGCTGCCCCGCGGGCAGGCGGGGGGCGGTGGCGGGCAGGGGCGGCGGCCCGAGGAGGCCGGGCCAGGCCGGCCCCCCCCGCGGCAGATCCGCGCCGAGGGGCTGCACTGTGACTATCGCATCCTCTTCGCCAAGGCCGAGGCCGACGAGATCTTCCAGCAGCTGGAGGAGGAGGTGCAGTATTTCGAAGGTAACCTCCTGCCCTGTGGGGGAGCCTGAGCTGCCCAGGGAGGCTCCGGAGGCTCCGTCCCTGGGAATGTTCCCAGGGAGCCTGGACAGTGTTTTGGGAGACCTGAGCGTGGCCTGGATGAGCTCCAGCGCTCCCTTCCATCCTGAGCCCTTCTGTGTCCAGCTCTGGGCCCCCCACACGTCCCCCCACTCTGCCCAGGGAAGTATTTCCCTGCCCAGCCCAGCCAAGGTGAGTCCCAGAGCGATCCCAGGGCCTGGGCACAGCTGGGGAGGGTTCTGCAGGCACCTGGTGTTGGCATAGTCTGGCCCTTAGAAGCTGAGAACGCAGGTGTGACCCTGCAGGGTTGGATTTGCTCCACTGGAAGCGTTCGTCAGGTGGTTTCGGTGACTTTTAAGAGAACTGGGACAAGCCTGGCTGGAGTTTGTTGGAAGAGGCAATTTATGAAATATGTCCTGTTACATTAATTCAATGGCAGAATGTGATGGGGATGTTGGTTCTGTTTATCTCATTTAAGGGGGATAACAAGGCGGTGTCCACGTTTGTCAGGACAGAAACACAGGGAACAGGGATGACAGCTTGTGGGTTATCATAAGCATCCTCATTTCTCTTGTCTGGAGATTCCCAGAAGCTGCAGATCCAGGAGAATGTAGGACTGTGCAGAGGTAGCACAGACTTGGGTTTGGTTTTGATCCTCCTCGTTTCTTGTTTGAACAGGTGACCTGACAAAATTGCACATATTTGGCACGTGGCACAACATTCCAAGGAAGCAGGTGACCTACGGAGACCCTGAGTTGTCCTACACTTACTCAGGTGTGACCTTCCATCCCAAGCCATGGATCCCAGTCCTGAACCGCATCCGGGAGCGAATCACTCTGGCCACAGGACACACCTTTAACTTTGTCCTTATCAACAGGTACAGCTGGTTCCCACTTGCATCAAGCAGCTTGTGGCTCAAATGAAATGAAAAAAGCTTGTGCAGCACTTGGCAAACGGCTGAGGGGTTGACATTCACTTAACTGGGTTGGTGGAACTAACGAATGTGCTCTGTGCACAGGTACAAAGACGGCCTGGACCACATCGGGGAGCACCGAGATGATGAGAGCGAGCTGGTTCCCCGCAGTCCCATTGCATCCGTGTCCTTTGGAGCGTGCAGGGATTTCATCTTCCGGCACAGGGATTGCAGGAGGAAGGGGGTGAAACGGGGCCTGGAGCGGATCAAGCTGGAGCTGGCCCACGGCAGCCTCCTCATGATGAACCACCCCACCAACGTGTACTGGTACCACAGCCTGCCCCCCAGGAGGAGGGTCATCACCCCCAGGGTCAACCTCACCTTCAGGAAAGTCATGGCTGGGGACAGAAAGAGAAATATCCACCCATCAGGGACTTCTGACTGAAAACAGAAGCTTTAGTTCCTGGTGGACCTGTTGGTTCCTCATTCAAACACTGGCTGTGGTGATCCAAGGGACTGGATGAGCAAACTGAACTGAGAGACAGTGGACTTGGTAATTGCTAATAGAGCCTGTGACCACTGATCTCGATGCCAAGATGGCTTTCCCTCTGTGAAATGCTGCTGATAAATATTTTTGGTAAATAATACCTTTGTTTTGCTCAGGAGGAAGTTTGTTCTCTGCTGATCTTAATCTAATTAGTGCTCCTAAAAAATTAAAATACTCCATAGCCTTGAGTTACAGTTTACAAACACTATCCAGCACAAGCTGTAATCATTTAAAGCTGATACTCTTTAGCAGGTGACACTTTCTGTATTCTCTCTCAATGAGCTTTAGATTGTTTGGGTTTTTATTTAAATAAAGTACAAATGAGACTGACATGGAGGAGTGCTGAGGTGTGAGCACAGTGAGTGCAGTGTGGCTGGCTGAGTGTTTCAGTCACTGTGACTCTTGTCTGCTTGAATTCCTCTGCTGCTGGAGGGTCTTCCTTGTGCTCAAGGAAGCACAAGGGTCTCTCCTTCCTCAGGTCCTTTGTACCAAAACCAGGCAGCAAAAAATGACCTTTTGGGGAAGAACTGGGCTGGACCATTTCCATGGACCTAAATAATTATCCCTAGGGAGCCCATCCTGACTCCCTGAAAACCATCCCCTTCCATGCTCACAGGGAAGCTGCTGGAATGAGGGAAGTCTGTCCAGGCAGCAACAGGTCTTGAGGAATCAAGTAATGGTAAGTTCTGAGTGAGAACAGAAACCAAACCCTGTGTTAACTCTGGAATTAGGGGTGAGCTCTGGCCTTCAGTGGTGGCTCCATTATGTTTCAAGACATTCCCACACATAATTTTAATTTCAATTCCCACACAGGTGATTTTTTGTAATAAGTTTGGGTTTTTATTGCTACTGTACAGTTACAAAAATACCCTGAAGTGAAAACGCAACTTCAAACAGCAGTGCAGTGGTTTGACCAGAATGTACATTTTTAAATAACACGCAAAATGAGACAAGGATAACCCAAACACACAGATGGCATCTTGGAGGTCTTAATTTTTTTTTTACATTTTATTAACAACTTCTCTACCATGGCAGCTTGTGACAAGTAACAGCGTTTGAGCCTCGTGCCTCCACAGAGCCCTGTGACCTCAAAGGGGAGGGTTGGCTCACAAACCCCTGCCCAGGTCTGATGCTCACAGTGGGCTGTGGGAGGATCTTGCACAGCTCAGGACTAGGACTGAGGTGCTGATATTTGCTCCATCTCCTCCTTCCTAACAGAGAAAGCTGGATCAAATGCTGACTACTCATCCCTCCCCTTGATAGCCCTTGAGGGAGCTTCCAGAGTCAACTCACAGCCAAGGCAAATGCAGCTCTTTGCAAGAGAAAATACATGGACTGTGCAGTAAGAAGTGACTTTATGTCCCTGTCCTGACAAATTCAAGACAGCCCACACTGTGCGTATCCTCTGCCCCACCTCCAGCTTGACTGTGTTCTAAACCAAACGTCTGCTCAGCTGGACTCCAAAATGCAGATAAAACCTCTAAACAGAGTGTTGAGAATGGATACTGCAGGGTACACGCTGCTGGCAGTGGAAATGGTTGGAGTTCTGAGGTACAATGGTTGATCTGCTGGAGGGAGAGGTTTTGTGTGATGGTTTTAGATGATCCCCTGCACTGCTTCACAGAGCTCCTGCTGCACCCCAGTGCTTCCAGTATGGAGGGCTGGCTCCTTCTCCAGCTCTCTCAGCTCTCACTTCAGTGGCCAGGGCATTTTTTTGGCATTATGCATCCTTCAATATTATTTTTGTTTGCTTTCTTGTTGTTTTTCTATAACTTAAAACAGGTTAAAACCAAGCTACTCTAGCCTAGCACAGCCAGGGAGACTTCCCAGGAACTAGTACAGCAGTGGATTTATCACTATTTATGTACTATGAGCATTACCTGGAACAGGAATTGTGCTCCATACTCTGGAATGATGAGTTGTGTAAATAGTTTTGCATATCCATCCATTACCATTCCTGCTTTGGCTGGTTTGGAGCCTCCTATGAGGAACTCCAAACACCTCCGAGCTTTGGGCAGCAATATGAACACATGAGGTACAAAGTTGCCCTAAAAAACTATTAAGACAGTTGTTATTTGAAAACTTAAGCTGCTGTTTCACACTGAAAAAGCTTTGATGAGTGGTTTTCTCCTCCAAGTTTACAAGGATAGAAAAGAGCTAAAAATAACCTACATACTTTATTCCTGGTGATTGACAAGCAGGAGAATTTTAAAGGAGAATTTTTGCTGCTTCTCCTTCCTTGCTTTGTTTGGGATTTTATTTTTTTGCACATCAGTCTAGAGCAGCAGAATTCACCTTACTTCTATTTACAGGCCAGCCTGGGGCTGGTGCAGCGACACCAGTGTTCCCAGACTGGCTTCACAAGACCAGTAAGTGCCTACCAGTGCTGATCCTATTGTTGATATTCCACTTAACAAAGACAAGGGCTCAGCTCAGCTCCCACTCCCAGCCAGTCCAAGCCCAGTCCAGTGGTGGGAAATGGCAGTTTCCAGCACTAAAATGGGAAGGGCAAGTCTAGAACACTTCCAGCAGCTTGGAAATCACAGCATTAAAATTGTAGTCGATGCTACAAGCAATGGTATTCAACAGTGCTGAAGGAAATAAAAATACTGATCACTAGCAACCATGTCTGTGTGCTGATTCCAGCTATTTTCCAAAGAGAGGGAGCAATAAATTAAGTTTTCAGCTCTTAATAGAGAAAAAAATTACCTCCTGGGAAAAGGAAACTGCCCTTTGAATCAGCAGAAGGACTTCTATGATGTATAAATAACTAAAGTAGTGAGGAAAATTATGTGAACAGGGAAATTTTTGGATTGTGGCTGTTTGTGGAGATGCCTGACTTGACAGATTGATTAGCTGGGATATCAAGGGAAATTTGATTCCACCAGTTCATCCCATGGTGGTGGGGCATTCCCGGGACACACTGGACATGCAGTGGGCTCAGACAGTGGCAATGCAGCTGTTCAAGGAAGCTCAAGGCACTTGGTTTCTTAGATCATTGCCTTTGCCAACAGCAGCTTCCCACCAACCCCTCCCAGGGCTCCCCCTTCGGAACACCTGCAGTGAAATGTGGAGGACTGAGCATCTCCCTTGGAAAACCGCCATGTCAGGGCACGGGACACAGCCTTGGGAAGCCTGAGATGACAAGAATCACCGACACAACAAACGCTTCTCTAACACACGCACACTTTGGGGCCGCACGGCTTCGGGCGGCGACTTTTGGTACAAAACACAACTCCCGGGGAAGGGGAACCTCGGATGGGGGGTGGTTTGCAGAGCAGGTGCCACGTGGAGCTGGGAGGAGTTCGAGCGAGTCGCAGTCCCGCCTCTGTGCAGCCGCTGTCCCGCGGTCACTCCTCGGGGCCGCGCTGCGGGGCGCGGCCGTGGACGCGCTCGTAGAACAGCAGGTACGCGCTGGCCGCCAGCACCTCCTGCAGGCTGGCCCTGCGCACGGAGTCATCCGACACCCAGAGCCACTGCCCGGGCACCGCCAGGGCCCCCCGCGGGCTCGGCGAGCGCCGGTAGGTCACGAAGTGCCCCGAGTGCATGTCCCCGTGGTGCACCACCACCGCCATCAGCCGGTACAGGTACAGCGGGGCGCTGCGGGAGCACAGCGTCAGCACGGGGAAAACACACACCACGGCACCCCCCAGCTGCTTTTGGAACAAAGATGTGGCTCCACAGGTGGAATTCCAGCACAAGTTGTGGCTGCCCCACCCGTGGAAATGTTCAAGGACAGGGCTTGGAGAAACCTGGGCTAGTGGGAGGTGTCCCTGCGCAAGGCAAGGGGTGGGACTAAATGACCTTTAAGGTCCCTTCCCACCCAAACAGTTCTGGGATTCTGCGAAAAAGGATTATCAGGAGGAGCCTCAAGGCTGATTTACCAAGTAGAACCATGGCAGGTGCAGCTGAAATCAAGCTCATTAAATAAATACAGTGTTTGAAAGAAATGTATGAGAGATCCCGAGCTTGTTAAATGTTTGAAAGAAATCTATAAGGGATCCCAAGCTTGTTAAATGTTTGAAAGAAATCTAGAAAAGATCTCCAGCTTGTTAAATGTTTGAAAGAAATCTTTAAGAGGTCTATAGGAGAGAAAAGAACTACTAAAAATCAGCCAAGAGACAAGGGTAGGAGCTGGGACTGATGTTAAATTCTGTGCCTGTGCAGCCTCATGACAAAGACAGACTAAATGGAGACAATTTGAAGGACAGACAGGGTACAAATCTCTAACTTACCTGCACTCAGGGAATGCAGCAAGTGGAAAAGTTCCTGGGGACATTAAAAACGAGGAGGAGGAGGAGGAGGCACCATTCATGAAGAGTGGTTTGGTACCAGGGGTTTGTTCTGCTTCTGCCAGAGGAAGGAGAGAGTCAGTGATTTAACTTAAATGCTAATGTTATATTGCTAATAACAGCACTTATGATAATGTATTTTACTTATTCTAATTCTGTACACATCACACTCCCTTCCAGATCCAGAGGACTGCAATATCCAAGTACAGCAGTGATTGTTTTTACATGACAAATATAAAAATTACCACGTTTACAAAATCCCAACTGAACGGATTATTGAGCTGCCTAAAGGACGGCCCTACTACAGCTGGATTTTACAACTGTTTTTCCAGAATTCACCATTCCCACCACTCCTTCTCTGCTTGTCCTGGAGCCTTAGAACAGACCACTAACAAGAAAAATCCAGGCACATTCCAAATTCAACATTCCTTCGTGAGTTCTCTGCTATCTTTTATAATGTTTTTATAATGTTTTCTGATTTTTAAATATTTAGTAGGATAAAATTAAATGATCAAAACTGAACTGTAGCTTTGGAACAGTGGCTGGGAAAGGGATTTCTCCTTGTCCTCTGCACAGATCCACGATAAGATGGTGCTCTTGTGTGCAGTCTGCACATCAGAATGTTTTCTCAGTGAAATGTAGAAATACTTGATATATTTTATTGGCAGAGTACCTGGAGATTTCACTGCTGTCCCATCCTTTGTTCCAGGGGTCTCCTCTGGGGTTTTGTGGCTGGATTTTTGCACAGGAACTCGGTATTTGTAGATGTCCATGACCAGGAACTCATTGAACTGGACGTGTTCGTGTCGCTTCAGGGGAGTGCCTTGGTTGGACCAGCTCAGCCTTTGCAGGTGGATACACAAACACTGGGGCAGCTTCAGGAACATCCCACAGGAAAAGAGGATCAGAACACATTTTAAATGCAAACAAACAGGCAGGAAGTCCAGGGGACAAGGAAATGCATCCCTGAGCTGTTCCCTTGTCTCTGTGTGGGCTCAGTGGCAACAGCGTCCCCAAGACATGGCAATAGCTCAGACCCTTGAGAGATTCCTGGGATGGGCTAATCCTCAATAACTAATGGATTGCACAGGGGAAAAAGGTCAAGTAGTTATGAATAGATGAAATCAAGAACTGATGCAAGGCATGACCCAGCCAAACTCACATTTAAGTGTTTTGCTGAATAACAGTAGAATATTCACATTCTTTAGAGTTTGATGTTTAGCTGAACTGAGGCCTCAATGCCCACAAATATTTGCCAAATGAGTTTACTTTTAGAAGTAAAACATTACAATGGTCTAATAGCAAGAAATAGACATGAAGCAACACATGAAAGAAAGAAGTTACTGTATAACAGGATTTAGAAAGAGGTTTGGAGGGTTAGTTTGCCTTACCTTTCCTAGCTTTAATTGCTTTACAAATGTTGTTCTCTGGTTTTCTATGCTTTGTCCATTTAGAATTCCTTCTGCCTGGATCTGAAATCAGAAGGGAAATAAAATAAGGCCATTTGGTTACTGCTGTGTCCAATTCTACATCATAGTGCAGGTCTGCAAATTATCTGTCTAGAACTGGGCTCAGGGCATTAATGACACCTAGGAATTTCTTCAGAATTCCTGGCCTATCCTAAAGGATCAGAATTCCAAACCAAAATCAAGCAGAAACATTTCCAGAACAAACCCCACCTCCAGCTGATGTTTCTGTTTGTGTTCAAACAATACCAGAACAAATAAATATCCCAAATACTATCTAAATAATACCTGGCAATTACAGAATAAAACATTTTTAAGTTTTGTAACAGTAGTAATAAATAAAGCATCAAAATATTCCCTGAGATAAGAACTCCATGTTAACTATTTGAAATCCCAGGCAGGTCAGAGTCTTTCCTCGAGTCATGAAGGAAAAGGAGTTAAAAATTGAAGGCAGAATTGTGTCAGCAGGGTTAAAACTGAGCTCAAAGGTTGTAGAAATTCCAACGACCTACTTTAGTGCAGTTGTCACACACAACATCCTTCACAGACTCGGAGGAGATGAAGTGATGGAGGCAGTGATCCAGTGTCATGGGACGGCCCTGAGTGCCAAGAAAACTCAAAGTTACTTGCAGGAATTTCAGACACTGAATTTTGGGAAAGGATTTTTAATAATTTTTTCCAGAGAAACTACAGAATTGCACAGTTATTTCCTGAAAAAAATGCCTAAATGGCTCTGGGTGTAGCAGATGGATAACGTAATTGTGGGGATCCTTCCTCAGCATGGATTAAACATGGAAAACATGGAAGCCTGTGGGTAAGAACAGCTGTGACTCTCTGTGTGACTCCTTCACTGGGGTTTTAAATCACAGATTCCTATCCTATTTTTCTCTAGTTCCAGCATTTCAGGGGTCACTTTGTGCTCTCTGAGCCTCTACACAGGAGAAATACAGCTTTTAATTGCATTTAGGCTTCCTTCCTGTCCCACCCCACTGCCAGGGGTGAAGGGCATCACCTTCAATGATGGTATAAACCAAAACCCAAATAGCACAAGATGTGTCCAAATCCCAATCCTGGCTGTGCAGGAGTGCACTCTGCAGGCAGGAATCAGAACTTCCACGACTGCAAGTCTCCCTGTCTGGGAAGACAAACCACTACCAGAAATGAAATAACAAAGTGTTAAAATCTGAAAATATCCTGCACATTTTGCCCCCCAAAATCTGCAGTGTTTTGGCACTCGAAGTTTATCAGAGCCAAAAAGAAATGGAAACAATTCCCAGTTGAAATCACCGGATGGAAAAGCCCATGTGGGGTAAGGTGTGAACTGGGAGAGCAGCTGCAGGGCACCTTCCCACAGTGGGGAGCAGCCCTTGGGATATGATCAAATCCAAGGAAGGACAAATCCTTCACCAGGAGAAAAAGAAAACCCTCCTGGTGTCCCTGTGTTTGTTGTGCTCATTGGTGATTTGCACCAACACGTCAGTGAGAAGGTCCTGCAGTAGCACCACAGGATTATAAAAGGGCAGGAAAAGAAACTCCTTAAAGTAGCTCTAAATTTACTCTGAGGCTGCAGCACCTGAGAAAGGCACTAGAGAACAGAAAGCCACAATTCCAAGGGGACAGGCTGGATCCTGGAGCAGGGGGATACATACCCACACAGCTGCTGGAATGCTCAGGGACAGGCTGTCGAAGGTGTCGAACCTCACAGGGCTCTGCAAGAGAACATTCCACATATCCAGGGAGCCAGAACTCAGGTCAGGCCAGAAAAAAACCCAACCAAACTCTCACAGGATGAACATCTGCCCTGTGCTGTCCACAATTCCCTGGTGGAATGGGATCCAAACCCCCCAATTCCCAAGCACAGCACCAGGAACACCAGGCCTAAGGCACCACTGGGCCTCTTCCCGCTCCTTTAAATTTGTTTGCAAGGTTTAGAGAAGGAAAAGGACAAATGAACTCCTACAGTTTGAACTAGAAATGAGATTTGTTTTCTGTATTTCTTTTCTTTATCCAGGTTATCTCCATCTCCTCATTCTAGATAAATGGACTGAAAATTAATTCCCCTTTGCAATCTTAATACTTGTTGAATTAACAGCGAGTCCTAAACCACTACCCATGGGAGTGCATTGTCAGGTAATATTATTAATTATATTATATAAGATAACAGCTATTATTCTGTTTGATGAGATAGCTTTTATCCCCATAAAGTGAATCAAACTTCATTTCCTTCAGTATATTTAGTGATAAATAGTGATAAATTCTCATTCCTCACCAACACCACAATAAACAGCTGAAAAATTAAGTCCCTTTTCATACATATATAAAAATATATATTATAAAACATATATATATAAAATATTACATATTTTCACACATGCATTTTACACATGTGCATGTATATATTTTATATATATTTATTCCTTCAATTATTTTAGACAGATGGACAACTGAATGAATAAATAAATAAATAAACATAAAAACAGCTGGTTTTGTACCTGGTGCTCACAGTGTTTGCAAACCATGTTGCTGGTCAGCCTCCCATGGAAAGGATGCTGAGATTTCCAGTGGTTTGACACAGGGGGAAGAGATCCTGCAACACAAAGTTGCAATTACCCTTTTATTTTCCCTACATCCATGTTCATCACTGTAATTCCACATTTTTGCCCCACAGTAACAAAATTAACTGCTCCAAAGCATGTTCTGGCCCGCTGCTAATAATTAATGGGGGTTTATTTGTATTTCTGAGGTGTATTTCAGCCCCATACAGACAAAGAACAATTAATATTATTCCCTTAATAAACAAAGCAACTCCCCTATGAATATTCATATTCCAGAATAGATAAAATCCTACCTCTTGTTCTGCAGCTTATTTGCTTTGGGGTTGTTTCTGGTTGCTACAGAGGAAGATAAAAAGATTTCATTAACCTTAGAAACAATTAAATATGTTCCTATTTCATCCCTAATTGGCTTTTCTGGCATTAGAACAACTGTGGGAGTTTTAGTGGCTCTTTTTATTTGAAGAACAAAAAAACCTGGCACAAAACAAACTTATAATTTACACTGTTAATAAAATGAATAATTAATCTACAGAATTCTCTGCCTCAGAGCACTAAAATACGAGGTTTTATATACCTTTGTATGTATTTTAGGCAAAAAGAGATAGAAACTTTCCATCAAGTTTATCACTGAACTGGAGGATAAGATAAATTTTACCTCCATAAATGTCTATTTTGCAGTTTTCAAGCCTTTTTCATTATAAAAGTAACTGCTGAGATGGACTCCTGCTCTGTGCTAGTATTTAAATCCCTACATTTAGTGGATTTAGGGATGCAAAACCCTCGGGAAAGTAGGATCAGTGTAAATTCAAAGACATTTTCTTTAAATTCTTTAAATTGCCTGACAAATGGATTAATTTCTATCAAAGAGCAGCTTTGTGAACGTAATAAAAATATCCTGAGCTTCTAAACAGACACTTGGCACAGTTGGGAATCCAGGCAGATTCCAGGAACTCCTCCTGCTGATGGAATGAAAGGAGTCACCTCCAGGGCCTGCACATCAAACAGGTGGGTCACGCGGGGCTGCCGGTCCCGTTCATCCTCCAGGGAAGAGGTCAGGACATGGAACAGCTCATGGGCATCCTGGGAATACAGTGAGAACCAAAACACTTCAGAACACACCCCAGGAGGGCTGAAATACCCCGGGAAATCAGGGAAAAAAAATCACAGCTCAGAGCCCATCTTATGTATTTATTAATGTAATATAAATATATAATAAATATTACTAAATAATGTTGTATAATATAAATATGTAAACCATTTAATAATAGTACATAAATAAATAATAATAGTATATAAGCAAATATATAAATATATTAAATATATTAATTACACCTATTGTGCACCTGTTGTGCCAAAAACCTCTATAACAGTACAGAGTATTAAAGATATTCTGGGCCATATAAACTCACAAGAAACTAAAACACTTGGAGGAAAAAATAAAAGAATTTAAGCCCAAATTCTTGTTTTCCTTGAATTCAATAAAAGCTTAATTGGAATCTATCCTTGGAAATACAGAATGTATTTTATGAGTGAGATATTGATGGAGTTCATTGACCAACTGCACCCAGGGCTGGAAACGCTGACAAGGAATAGAAATCCTGGAAAGGTTAGAAAATCTTGGATGGTACAAGTAAGAAAATTGGCAAATGTGAGTGGAGTCCATCCCTGGAAGCAAAGCACAGATCCATCAGCCATAGGGAAGGTAGGGCTGGATCTCTGCTGGTTTAATCTGGTTTAATATTCCTGGCTCTGCTGTTCCAAGTCTGAAGGTAATCCTGAGGTCTGGAAGCAGGCAGGCTTTCCATGAGGAACATCCCAGCAAACTGTAAATGCCATCCCTCAATCCCATGGTTGTTTCCCATCCCTTCTTAAAGCAGGACTCAGCTCTGACACCAAGGGCAGTTGGTCCCATAGCTCCAGGTCTATTATCCCTGTCCAGGGGTAAGACCAGGAATGTTCCCTGACTCACCTGCTCTTCAAAGGAGGAGATCTGCCACCTGTTCATCCTGAGCACTTCCAGCAGGCAGCTGGCATCCAGGACATCATCCTCTGTCACCTCCTGGCAGGACAGAGCTGGGGACAGGGCATGGGCAGATGTCAGGGGAGCCAGAAATGGGGGGAAATTGCTATTTCACAGCTCGCAACCCCCAAGTTAAAGCCCCCTCATCCCCACAGCAGCTCAATGCACGTCTTAACTGGCACCATTTTAGTAGGAACATCCCAAGACAGAACTTCCAAGGGACTTCCTTTAAAACAAACCCCTGTGAGAAAAGCCAGGGAGAGCCAATGGGTCATTTTGAAGATGTGTCTGAGATGAATTTAGCAGAGGGACAAGTCTGAAACGAGTCACCTCGAGCTCAGAGGCTTTAATTTTCTTATACAAAATCATCCAAAGTATCTCATTTAATAGTCCAGATTTTTTGGAAAATTTAAATCTTGGGAAAAAAAGCTTAAATTCCTTGCTAAGGATTTCTTTTTTTTATAGAATTCTGCTCCTCTGTGAAAGGTGGTTGAGCTTGGCCAAGGGGTTCAAAATTACAGAGGGAAATTAAACAGGGAATAAAACCACAGGAACTTCTTTCTTTGGGAAAAAAGGCTAAAAATTATAATGTTTATGGTAAATATTTTATTCTTAGTTTACCACAAGAGGAAAACATTCCAATACCTCTGAGGAGCTGCAGTAAAGTGACTGAAAGGTGTTGGTGCTCCTGGGACTTGCTCTGCTCTGTCCTGTACTGGGCTGTGAACTCCTCCAGCCACCTGATGAAGGAAGGGCAGGAGGACAAGCCCTGGAGCAGGGAGTTCATGAAACACGTGTTTCCCAGGTTCAGGAGGCCTGGGACAAGCCCTGCAAAGAGAAGTGTGAGAGGTTACACCATTAAGTCTGGGAAAAACATACCATCTGTGTTAGGTGCTATAATTGCGTGAAAATTAAATTATTTCAGTCTTATTTGTTATCTCATAGAATCCCAGACTGGTTTGGGTTGGAAGGGACTTGAAGATAACCCTGTCCCTGCCACAGGCAGGGACACCTTCCACAAGACCACGTTGCTCCAACCTGGCCTTGAACACTTCCAGGGATGAGGCAGCCACAGCTTCTCTGGGCAACCCGTGCCAGGGCCCCACCACCCTCACAGGGAAGGATGTCTTCCCAATATCCCATCTAACCCTGCCCTCTGGCAGTGGAAAATAGAAACGGGTGCCGTGCCAAGGTGTAGAAGACAGAAGCACACGGGCTGAGCGACTCAGCAGCCCCATTCCCAGTCCCCCCAATCCCTGTCCCCCCATTCCCATTCCCATTCCCGGTACCTCTCCGGCGCCGTCTCCTGCCGCCCATGGGCCCCCACAGCACGTACAGCCCCGCCGCCAGCGCCGCCGCCGCGCCCCCCACGACACCCCAGTGCCGCATCACCCTGTGCCTGGAAACGGGAACGCGGACATGGGAACGGGCACGGCCACGGGCAGAGACACGGGCCGGCCGGGGAGGGGAACAGGGGAAGGGCAGAGGGAGAAAGCGACAAGGGAGAAAGGGGAAGGGGGAAAAAGGGAGAAGGGAAGAAGGTAAGGGGAAAGGAAAGGGGAGAAAGGGAAGGCGGGGAAAGGAAGAAGAGAAAGGGAAGGGAGAAAGGGAGGGGGAGAAGGGAAGGTGAGAGGAAGGGCAGAAGGGAAGGGGAGAAGGGAATAGGGGAAATGGAAGAGAAAAGGGAAAGGGAGAAGCGAAGGGAAAAAGGGAACGGCTCGGCCGAGAGCTCGCCCCGGCCACCCCAAGCCCCCCCGGCCCCCTCCTCGGTGTCCCGACCCCCTCCTGTCACCCCCAGCCCCCTCCCCCGTCCCTCCTGTCCCCTCCCCTCACACCTGGCCCCCTCCCCCGCCCGCAGCAGCCGCCGCACCGGCCCGTCCGCGCCGAGCCCCAGCATGGCCGCGCCGGAACGCAGACGCGCGGGCGGGCGGACCGGGGGGGACCGGCGGGTGGGGCGGACCGGGCGAGTGGCGACGGCGCCGGAAGCGGCGCGGGGGGGAGCGGTTATTGCGGGGGACCGGCCATGGGGGCGGGAGGGCCCCGGGCGGCATCGGGGGGACCCTGGGACGGGGTGGGGGGATAGCGGGGAGAGGGGCCCGGACCGGGGCCGACGGGCCGGTACCAGGCGTGACGGGCCCATAAAGGGCCTGGCGGGCCCGTACCGGTGTGACGGGTCCGCACCGTGGATGACGGGCCGGTACCGGCAGTGACAGGCCTGTACCGGTGTCCCGGGTCTGTACTAGTCGACAGCCCCGTATCGGTGTAACGACCCCGTACCGGTGTCCCGGGCCCGTACCGGTGTCCCGGGCCCGTACCGGTGTCCCGGGCCCGTACCGGTGTCCCGGGCCTGTACCGATGTCCCGGGCCACGGCCCCGCCCCGCCCGGCCCCGCAGCCCCCGAGCAGGGGGCTCAGAGCCCCGGGGCAGCGGCGGGACCGCCTTGTGCCAAAACTCCGGTGGCGCCGGGGGAGGTTCAGTTGGATATCGGGAAAAAACCCTGGAAAGGGCCGTCCAGGGACACCCCAGCCCGGGGGGTGTGACAGCCCCGGAGGTGGCACTTGTGGACACGGGCGCGGGGGCCCTGGGCCGGGCTGGGGGAGGAGGGTTGGACCCCACGGGGGTTTCGACCCGCAGGAGTTCCATGGCCCAAACCAACATCCCAACCACCCCCGGTCCTGCGGGACCCCGAGACCGCCTTTAAATGGAGCCTTTGGGGCTGTTCAGGGACACGGAACTGCGGCTGGACCGGGCCCAGCTGAGCCAAACCGAGTTGGGCTGTGCTAAGCTCAGCCCAGCCCAGCTCAGCCATGGTAAATCCAGGTCAGCCCAGCCCAGCCGAGCCAAGCTGAGCCCAGCCGAGCCAAGCTGAGCCCAACCGAGCCAAGCTGAGGCTGGCCCAGCCCAGCCGAGCCGTGCTGACCTGAGCCCAGCACAGTCCAGCCCAGCTGAGCCAAACCAAGCTGAGTTGAGCTGAGCCATCCAAACGGGGCAGAGCCATGCTGAGCTCAGCCAAGCCGAACCTGCCCGAGCCAAACCATGCCGAGCTGAGCTCAGCCGTGCCACACCGAGCCGGGCCGTGCTGAGCTGAGCCGAAATAACCCCACTGAGCCAAGCCCTGCCCACCTACACCAAGCCGAGCCGTGCTGTGCCGAGCTGAGCCCAACGCAGGCGAGCCAAGCCGAGCCCAGCCGAGTCCGGCTGAGCCGAGCCGAGCCGAGCCAAGCTGAGCCCAGCTGTGCTCGGCTGAGCCGAAATGAGCCCGGCTGAGCTCGGTTGAGCCGAGTCCAGCGAGCGAGCGGCTGCGCGGCCCGGCCGTTCCCGCCGGAGCTGTCCAGCCCCATCCCGCCTCTCCCGGCGCTCCTGCCGTTCCCGCATCCCGCTCCCGCTGCTCATCCCGATCCCGCTCATCCCGATCCCGACCCCGCCATGCGGGAGCGATGAGCGCAGCCGCCCCGCCCGGCCATGGAGGAGGATTTGTTCCAGCTCCGGCAGCTCCCGTGAGTAGCCGGGGGGGGTCCTGCCCCTCCGCCCGCGGGGACAGCGGGAATCCCGCCGGGTTTACGGGAATTCTGCCGGGAAGGGGCTTAGGCCGCGGGAAACAGGCCATTTTCCCGCTGTGCTGCCCGGGCTCAGCATCTCCAGGGATGCAGGAACCGTTCGTTACATAAATTCCGTCGATTTGGGGGGGTTTCTCCTTTGCATGGGGGTAAAAATCAGGAGCGGTGGGATAAAACCGTGAGAGTGCCAAGGGCTTTTGGGAGAGGGAAGGTAGGAATCGCCTTTGCAGGGGGGTTATCTGTAAATAACGCTGTGGAGGCTCTTCCTCCCCATCCTCCTCCTCCTGCCGGGAGCGACTGCGGAGCAGAACCTGCCCTGCAAAGGGGCTTTTGGGGAGGACCAGCGACATTCCCAGGGGTTCTGGAGAGGCAAACGCTGCTGCACAAGGAAAAGGCTGATATTTGCCAGGAACTCTTTGCCTTTGGGATGTGGTCGCTGGATCCGGGCACAAAAAAAAAAAAAAAAAAAAAGTAATAAAACCGTTGTGCCTTTAACCCCGGGGTTTCCTTCCCTTTCCCTCAATGCCAAGTGTTTCCTTTAAAACCAACCCCATTTCTCCCAGTGCTCCGTTCTCAGGTGCTTTGCAACATATTCCTATTTATAAACCCTTGGCTCTGCAAGGCAGGGAATGAATGTTTAAAGTTTGTGTTAAATATTCATAAGCTCGTGTCAATGACAGAGCAAACTGTCCCATAACACTCCTGATAAGTTGGGAAATGGCCACTAACTCCAGTTATTTCCAGATCCTTAGTTAGGATGCCTTGAGCTTGTCAGGAAAAGGAATCAGACATTATTTTATTGGACTGGTTTTCCCATTTTCTAAAACAGAACTCAGGAATATGCTCCAAAGTGCCTCCCAGTGCAGGTGTAATCAGGTGTTTTGTGCTGGGAGATCTTGCCAATAAATGCAGCAGCTCCCTGAGATATCCCAGCAGTGGAGGATTTTGCAAGTCTGGAACAGAAAATATCCCTGGGGTTTTTTTTCCTTCATCTGTGTCCGTTTGTTTCATATATTCCTGAGTGATAAATGTATATTTTGATTTGCTGCACTGAGGAATGGGGCAGGTTGTTTTCTGCTCAGATTTGTGATTCTCAGGGCAGTCTCTGCCTTTTTGAGAATCCATCACCTCCAAAATTACAGTTGGGAAGATGCAGAAACTCCAGCTGGATCAGGGACACCCTCAGCAAGGTGACACTGAGCTCTGTGATGGGGTCACATCCTGGAGGGAAGGGACGGGATACAGAGGGACCTGCACAGGCTGTGGCTGCTCCATCCCTGGAATGTTCAAGGCCAGGTTGGATGGAGCTCTGGTCTAGTGGAAGGTGTCCCTGCCCATGGCAGAGGGATGACCAAATGATCTTTAGGGCCCCAGATAACCAAGCCCAGCTCCTGGAATAGCCCTTGGAAGTGTTAATCCCTGTTCCTGGTTTCAGGGTGGTGAAGTTTCGCCGCACCGGGGAGAGCTCCAGGTCGGATGAGGATGGAATTTCAGGAGAGCACGAGGTGCAGATTGAGGGGGTCAGGACAGAGCTAGAACCTGTGGAGCTGGAGGATGGAGCTGCAGTGCCAAAGGAATTTGCCAACCCCACAGATGGTGAGTAGGTCCCTGGTTTTCCTGCCAGGGGAAAGGTGTGGCCTCTTTATCTAACTGAGGTGGATACACTGGGTTTGGAAAAGTGAAAGACCCCCAGAGAAAAACAGGAAACAACGACATAGGCAAAATATGTTACATCTGGAAATCTTGGTTTAATCACCCCACTCTGTGTGGATGCTCCATGTGTTTGGCTTTGTATCCCCAGTAACAGACTCTTTTAGGAGTTGTAGATCCAGTCACTACTATTTCTTAGTTGCCTTAGAACTGATCCTGCTCCTAAAACATTGCCAGGTTTGCTGGAGCAGGTACACCTGGCTCTCCTTCAAGGCTGAGATGAATCTGCAGTGTTCCCATCTTCTCCTTTCCTAGAGGACAAGAGGGACAGGAGGAATGGGCATCCCAGCCTCTGTTCCCTGCCTGGAGGCAGCACTGGTTTGGGAGAGATGAGAAATATTGGCTTTGTCTTACACAAGGCAGGTGACAATTTGGTAGGATGTTATTAATCTTATTTATGAACATCTCTGCTCTGTTTTATCCACTGGATTTTGTTTGATTTCCTCTTGGTTTGCGGGTTTGGGCTCTGCTGAGAGAGGATGGGCAGCTCTGAGCCAGACAAAGCTTTTCTGTGGGGAACATCCTTTTTAAACTGCTGGAAGTGTTACAACTGTGAGACTTGAACAGCTCAAATATCAAAATGTGCTTTTCTTGTTCAGTTCATTTTTTTGCACTTGAGCAAAGGAATTGAGATATCTCAGCATCTTCAGCTGAAACAAAGTAATGAGGTCATGGCACTGTGTGGGAAACAACCCTCAGCATTCTGAATAGAAATAGGCTTTAAGATATGTGTGTCTTGGACAAATTCTTGATTTAAATAATTCCAGGTTGACCTTCCCTGCAATAAAACATTCCCTGCAGCTTCCAGCATTGCTGGGTGGGGGCTGTTGCACAGCTCTTATTTCTCCCCAGAAGAAGCTGCAGTTCAGTGGCTGGAGCAGTCACTCCCAGGAGTGAGAGGCTGAACATGTGCTGGATTTGCTGGTGCCACATTGATTTACCTCTATGGGATTGAAATATTCTAGGAATAATTTGAATTATTTTGATTTTAGCACCGTTCCTGAAGAACACAGGGATTTTCCTGAGTAGGAACTGTATTAAAACTAAGCAGCTGAGTTATATATTTGAGATCTCAACAGGTTACCTGGTTAATTAGGAGCTGTACTCACAGCAAAGGCTCTCCCAAAGGATGGGTCTGACTAGGGGAGGAATCCACTCCTGCACTGGAATTGTTTTCTTTCCAGATACTTTCATGGTGGAAGATGCGGTGGAAGCCATTGGATTTGGGAAGTTCCAGTGGAAGCTCTCTGTCATCACCGGATTAGCCTGGGCAAGTACTTGGGATCAGCACCAATTGCACGGTCACCAGAGAACCTCAGGGATTTCAAATCATGGAGACAGAGAGTTTCCAAACAGATAAATGTACAGCAAAGAAGGAATTTTACTTGAAATTCTAAAATAAGGAATTCTAGGGAGTCAAACTTGTTATTTGGGGGTAATGAACAACCGGTGGATTTCTTTGTCTCTGAAATTCTTGTAAGTCAGGGTTTGAAAAATCAGTTTGATTCTCCACTTCAAATGCTGTTTCAGATCCATGTAAAAGGTTGGACTGTGCCACAGTTTAGATCCTAAATCAGCTGTGGAATTTGGCCTACAGATGATCTACCAACATATTTGATACAAATCCAGGTATAAGGGAGAGAGGGAATAAGTTATAAGGTAATAAACAGTTCTGACTGAATCCGTGTGTGAAGGAGCTGAAAGCTCATCCCTGGAATCTGCACTGTGGAAGTGACTGAGCCTGGGTCACTCCTTGGAATCACCCCCCAGTAACTCTGGATTTGGCTCTTTGAATCCCCTGTGCCAGAGTTACTGATCACAACAATCAGAAATTAGTTACTCAACACAACAACCAGAAATGAATTTAAAAGGGAACCTGTTGCTGTGTTTGCTCCACCACGGAGTGGGAATGGCACAGAAATTCCAACAAGGTGTATTTATTGACTACTATGTCCTTCTAACTGTCAGGCAGTGGTTTATTTTGCTCTCTTTTCCCCCTGCAGATGGCAGATGCCATGGAAATGATGATTTTAAGCATCCTGGCTCCCCAACTCCACTGTGAGTGGCGATTGCCCAGCTGGCAGGTGGCTCTGCTCACCTCGGTAGGAAAACAACTCACAGCTCCTGTGTTCCCTGAGGCTTTTCCTCTCAGTGTTATCCTGACATTATGCTTTGTATCCCCAAGTTAAATCTCTGCATGGCCTTTGCAGATTGCCTTTGGCTTGGAAGATTAGAGAGGTTTTTTTAGAAGCCATGAAACTCACTGAGAACCGAGGAAGTTTCAGGCTCAAAGTTTCATGTAATTTCCAGGGAAATATATGAGTTGACTCAGACTCATCCTAAAATTCAAACCGTTAGATTAATTGAAAATAAAGATTGGTAACTTTTGATTGTCTTGCTTGAAAATCTTTCTCTCTCCTCACATTTAAGCTCCCTTGGACACAGACGCAGTGGAAGCTGTGAGAGAGCAAACAAGTGTTCCAGAGTGCCCAGTCCAGTGCCAGACTGGTTTGTCACTGGATGGAATTTTAATGGCAAAGCTGACTGGAGAGGTGCCTTGTTGCTTCCTCTCTTCAAGCCGGAGAGAACTGGATGATCTCTAAGGTCCCTTCCAACTCAAACCATTCCATGACCCCCTGGATTTGTCACTCTGTTGTTAAAGCTGAAATTTTCTGGTTTCCTTGGAAGTTTTGTTCTCTTTGGTGTCACACAGAGATTTTCACTTGTCTTGTGTTTAAGGGGAAAATTTTTTCTTGATGTTTCACAGGTGGTGTTTGTGGGAATGATGTCCAGCTCCACCCTCTGGGGAAACATTTCAGACCAGTATGGGAGAAAAACAGTAAGTCTGTAGCTCCTACTGGAATTTATCCCAATATTTCTGCAGTGGGGATGTTTTAGTGCATGATGGCCCAGAGAAGCTGTGGCTGCCCCATCCCTGCAAGTGTCCAAGGCCAGGCTGGATGGGGCTTGGAGCAACCTGGGCTAGTGGGAGGTGACCCTGCCCATGGCAGGGGGTGGAATGAGATGATCTTTAAGGTCCTTTCCAACCCAACCCATTCTGGGATTCCATGGTCACAAATGTCAGAGTCCACAGGCACAAAGCAGAACTAAGCACATCCAGAACTGACCTCCCATGAAATAAAGGGAATTTTTAGCTCTGTTTTGTACTTAGTTAATTTGTGTTACAGTAGAAACTCTTTTTTAACTCCTGTTCAATGCAGGGCCTGAAGATCAGCGTGTTATGGACACTCTACTACGGGATCCTCAGTGGGTTTGCTCCCGTGTACAGCTGGATCCTGGTGCTGAGGGGCCTGGTGGGATTTGGGATTGGAGGAGTGCCTCAGTCGTAAGTAAATATTCACAAGTCCAAATTCCTCTTTTCTATTCATTTTTTATAAAATGTTTATGTCCAATTGAAGTGTTGTTTCTGTTCAGCTGACCCCAACCTTGGTCTTGTTGCAAGACAGGTCATGACCTAAACACCAGCATTCAGAGGCAGAGCTGAGCCCTGATTGCTGAGTCTAAACACACAGATTATTGTTCAGCCAGAGCCTAAACTTCTGTGTCTCAACCTGAGCTGGAATTCCAAACCCACTCAGCCCCAGCTTGGAGCACTGAAGGTGCTGTGATGACTCAGAGGAAAAAGGCAGCACCAGGATATTTCTCTATTGCTGTGTCGTTCCATTCACGGAAGAGAAGGATCCATAAATCTCCCACCTGGAACAACTAACTCTGCTCTAGGCTTTTAATTATGAATGTAAAGAGAAGAGTTCAGCCATTCTCTCTCTGCCTTTTGTCCTTATCAATAATTGATATTTTGCCTTGTGGAGGTGCTATTTGGGAGTAGTCAGAGTCTATCTTTGATTGATGGCTCATTGACTTCTTCACAAAGTAGGAAGAGTAGCTCCTTTCTAATATCCTTAAGCAGGCTGTGTAACTCCACAGGTGAGTGGCTGAATCTCAATGGAATATCTTTGTAATTGCATCTTCTCTAATGGCTATGAGAGAGAGATTGTTCTGAAAGGTGCCTTTAAAACAAAAACCTCCAGCACTAATCCATTAACTGACTGTGGCACGTGTAGGCACAGAGCTGCACCTGAAGCTCTGGCCTCCTCTGGGAATTGTCTGAGAGATGCTGTCTAATGCTGAATGTGAAAGTTCATTCACAGAGCCAACATCCAGAGCTGCAAGGGTGTGGAGTGTTCAGGGATGTGGAGTATTCTCTTAGGAAAACAGTTCTGTACAGCATTATGGAATAGGAGGGTTTGGGTTGGAAGGGATCTTAAAGCTCATCCAGTCCCACCCCCTGCCATGGGCAGGGACACCTTCTACCAGACCAGGTTGCTCCAAGCCCCGTCCTACCTGGCCTTGGACACTTCCAGGGATGGGGCAGCCACAGCTTCTCTGGGCAACCTGTGCCAGGGCCTCCCCACCCTCACAGGGAGAAATTTCTTCCCTATATCTCACCTAAAAAGTCTGAACCCATTCCCCCTTGTCCTGTCACTGCAGTTCCTGATGAACAGTCCCTCTACAGCTCTCCTGGAGCCCCTTCAGACACTGGAAGGTGCTCTGAGGTCTCCACACAACCCTCTCTTCTCCAGGTTGAACAGCCCCAGCTCTCCCAGCCTGTCTCCATAGGGAAGGTGCTCCAGTCCTCTTATCAGCCTCGTGGCCTCCCCTGGACTTGCTCCAACAATTCCATGTCCTTACGTTGGGGTCACTTATCAGCTCCTACATTTCAAGATGTGATTTTCCTTCTCCTCTAAATCCCTGCTTTGATATAATGTTGTGTAACTTTGTACTTCAATGACTTTGTACTTTGCTTCCTGGGCAGCTCCTCATAAATCAATCCACTGTTCCTTAAGTTAGCAGGAATTTTGATACAAACCTCAAAGGAAGCCTGAGGAGTTTAGAGGCAGAAACAGGCTGAGTCAATGGAATGCAAACAGAGCAGGAGCAAAGCAGCAAAGACAAGCCTGAGCAGACAGTTTGAAGAAGATGAGGGAGCCTTGACTGGCTGCTGGCCCTGCCTTCATCCCCAGGAAACACTCCCAGAGAAGCTGTGCCATCTCCCTTTGGCACAATCATGGAACAAAGCCTCTGCAGAGCTCAGTGTTTTCTTTTGGAATCCCACAATAAAAGAATGCAAATTATTTTGTACCAGTAACATGATCAGACCTTGAAAGTCTTCCCCTCTTGTAGAATTGAACCCTGGCAGAGGAGACTGATGTGAAATTCTCTGAGCCAGTTGTAAAGCCCTGAAGAAAAACTTTCCCCATCAAGAGTTTGTGTTGGATTCTGATGGACCACACTGGAAATAACAGATACAAGGCCTGGCCCAGAGCAGGGCTGTGAAAACATCATTTAGACAACTATGGGGTCACAAAATCACATGAGAAGAGCAAATTGTGTCCTCTGTTGCAGTGGTGAAGGGTTGGTTCTGGTGTAGAAAGGAGAGTCTGCCCCAGTGTCAGCCTGACTGGCTCTGGGGGACAGGAAGGGGTTTGAGTTACTCCTCTGGGTTTGGCAATTTAATTAAAAGCCAAAGGGAATGTTTGAACTTCTGTCTTTGTGCTGATGTGGCATTTTTCTCACTGTGCTAACATGACATTTTCTCTCTGTTCTCTCTTTGCAGAGTAACTTTATATGCTGAGTTCCTTCCAATGAAAGCCAGAGCAAAGTGCATTTTATTAATAGAGGTGAGCAGTGTGTGCTGATCCTTGGAAGGACAAATCCTACTGTTTGTTACATCCCTTCCATCCTCCTGCCTGGAAATCCCCCCCAGAGCTGCAGTCAGGCCTCCTTTGCCTGTCCACGTCAGTGTGGAGCTGAGTTATCTGGTACCAGCTCATATCCAAAAGACAGAAAGTTTCCACGTCACACTCCACTCTTTGTGTTGAATTTGCCTTTTTGCAAATTAACTTCCATCCAGAGATGGACACTGACTGCTCTGAGCACAGGAGGGACACTGGGTGTCTGTAATTCCATGGTGAAATTCATCTACAGCTCAGTAATGGATTTGGAGGAATGACTGGTCCATAAATCCAGGGCTAAATTCAGCTCCACGTCTTCATCCAAATGTGTCAAAGTCACAGAGAGCAGAATTTCACCCTATGAATATTTTAAGGCAAAATTCACAGCCCTTTGATAGATGATTGGAAGGTCAGGGCCAGAACTGTTACTTGGCTGCATCACTTCTTCCAGGAATGGGCCAGCCACAGATTCTCTGGGCAACCTGTGCCAGGGCCTCACCACTCTCACAGGGAGGAATTTCTTCCCAAAATCCCATCTAAATCTCCCTTCCTTCAGCCTAAGGTCATCCTCCTTGTCCTCTTACTCCAGGCCCTTGTGAAAAGTCCATACCTTGCCTTCCTGTAAGCCCTCTCTAGGCACTGGAAGGCTGGTAAATAAATGTTTTCACCCCTATAACCTTTAAACAAATCCCCCAAAAGTGTCTGGGCTCTATTCCCACACAGGTGCAGACCTGAAATGTCTCTGGCATTTCTCCCTCCAGCCATCCCTGGAGAGCACATCCTGGAATGCTGCAAAGAAGGAGACCTTAGGAACACTCATATCCTCACCTATGACTATTGCTTTTCCTTTCCCCAGGTGTTCTGGGCCCTTGGGACTGTGTTTGAGGTGCTCCTGGCAGTGCTGGTGATGCCCACGCTGGGCTGGCGCTGGCTCCTCATCCTCTCTGCCCTCCCGCTCCTGCTCTTCGCTGGCCTGTGCTTTGTAGGTATTTCCTCCAAGAATTAATATGTGTTCCCTCCATTCCCACTTCTCCTCCCCATTCTGTGACCCAGCTGAAGGAAATCATGGCAGCTTTGAGCTCTCTGTTGGTGTCTTCTGTGAAATATCTCCAATAATGCAAAAATGCTGTTTCCACAGGGTGCAGCTAAAACCATTCCAGGGAGAGCTGTGTTTGTGTGTCTCTAATTGCTGGAGGACAATGGTGGGCTGGAATTTTGGGAAATCAGGCCTGGAACCCTCTCCAGTTTAATGACTTTGTTTCAACCCAGTGCAGGGGAATCAACATTTTATCAAAAGTGGTTGATACTTCCCAGATGCTCTTTAGATTTTAGAATCACTTTCCACTTAAAAATTCACCCAAATCAGGGGTAAAATCTGCAGAGTCCAGATCAGATTCCAAAATAAGATGTATATGATTTAACCCTGAGCTTCAGTGATATATTTTATTATTTATTGGGTGTTATATTTTCCAATCACTCAATCTCCTCATAGATAAATGTCCTTGAGAGGTGGTTTAGCAGCTTTTATTATTCCTTAGTTTTTCAGGAATCCCTCCAGTTATACAGGTGCTCCCACCCTTGTTTGAAATTAAAAGGAGCTTAAAAATATGAATTTTGGAATGTTTTTTGCCCTGGATGCTTTGCCATACCTACAGGGAAGGGGTAATGGAAAGAACTGGCACAAATGTCCAACATTTCTCAAGGATAAATCCAAAGGAACTGAAGAGAAAGAATTCTGGAGTTCTGAGTTTATGGGGAAAAATGGGGGTTTGTCATTTTTAAAGCCTGATGAGATGATTCTCTGAATTCTTAAAGATTAGTTCTGTAATCCTTCCTTGTGCTGGAGTCACTGGGATTTCTCCCAAGGAAAATCCCAGCATGTTTCTTGCTGTTTGTGACGTCCCTGTGTGTGTGACCTGCTTTGTTCCCTCAGTGGCTGCCAGAGAGTGCCAGGTATGATGTGTTGTCTGGGAACCAGGAGAAAGCACTTGCCACTTTGAAGAGGATAGCAACAGAAAATGGAGCTCCAATGCCTCTGGGAAAACTGGTCATTTCCAGACAGGTAAGTCCAGGCACCTCAATAATGTGGGATACAGTGGAACTGTGCCAAGGTGATGTGTGGTTTATTAGCAAATAATCAATGTTCTGTTTGATTTTAATGCCTCAACTAGTAATAAAAAATACAGGATGATCATATGCTTCCTCTTTCACAGTGAGGAAGTGTTAATTTCTCAGTTTGAAAGTGAAAAGCACCTTTAAAGTGGGCATTAGTGTTATTTAACTTCACTCCAAGGCCTTGTTATTAAAGAAAATCGAGCCCTGAGGCTGAAGAGCTCAGATGGGAATTCTCAGATCTGAATTTATGAGACAAGAAGGACTTTGACACTTTAACTGTCTTTGGCAGGGGTGGGACTGGGTGATCTTCAAGGTCCCTTCCAACCCAACCCATTCTGGGAGTTTGGGATTCTTGCCACTCTGCATCCTCCAGCCCAGGACCCCTGAGTTCCCTGATCATCTGATTTCTGCTTGTTTTCAACAGGAAGACCGAGGAAAAATGAAGGACCTTTTCACCCCCCATTTCAGATGGACCACGTTGCTGCTCTGGTTTATATGGTAAGAGGGAACACAAAGCTTCAGTGCCAGCACAACTCTAAGTGCTTTTTATTGAAGGTATTTTACAGTGTTACTCAAATACAGCAACTTCCTCCTCAAAAAAAACCCAACAAAACCCAAAACCCTAACATGTATTGATTTGTAATTCATTAAACCACCCAATCACCCTCATTCCCAATTAAATTGCTCTTTAATTGCTAAATGCTGGTAGGAAATTGCTTTGAGGTAGGACTTAGTGCATCTCCTCCCACAGTGGGTTCAGTTTTGATTCATGTTGTTTAATCTCAGTTTGACCAGCTGAGAATTCCTCTCTCATTTGCTTCCTTGCAGGTTTTCCAATGCCTTTTCATATTATGGGTTAGTTTTATTAACTACAGAGTTCTTCCAAGCAGGAGATGTTTGCAGCAGTGAGTACTAATCCATATTTTCTTCTTAAATATACCCTGTTAAAATTGGTGGAATATCTTTTATTAGATCACCTTCTGCTGTTGGTTTGGGAAGGAATGTGGCTGAGTTTTAAGTTTATTTTAAACATTTTTATAGACTGTTCCTCATCTCCTGCACAGGGTAGAGAGATCCTGCAGTGGTTTTGAACTCAAAGTGTAAAACAGCAAGACAACCTTCAAGGGAGACCTGTTCTTCTTGAGGAAAAAAAGTGGTTGAATAAATATAAGTTTGCAGATTTGACAGAGCTAATTAGTTCTGAGAGAGAGAAGCTGCTGCTCTGGAGCTCCTGGGTTCTCCAGATGGGAAAACCTGCTGAGAAAAAAAGATAATGGGAGGAAATCATTGTCCTTTTTGTTGCAGATTTTTGGAGGGAGGAAAAAAAAAGGTGCTTTGACAGCGTTAAGAAGAGGTTTGAAAAGTCTGACTCCCCAGGGGAGGGATGATTGTGTTCAGTACAGTTGTAATTAGGGAAAACTGCCTGGAAGTTGGAAAATCACAGAAAGAGGAGGGGGAGTGTTGGGAGCAGACCCAGATCCCAGAGTTGCACAGCAGTGATCAAGGATTTGAGGGGTCTAAATCTGATTTCCTCCCCAGAGGAGGATGCAGCCCTTGAAAACACTGGGCTCTACAAGGACATGGGATTATTCAGTGTTCTCAGAGCGTAGGAAGTGTTGGTATCCCAGTTTATGTGGGGAGAAACTGAATTTCTGAGGTTAATTCTGTCCTGAGCCCTGGAGCAAAAAATAACTAAGGCTGTTCAGGTGATAAGGAGGTGGAAGTTTTCATTGTGAGAGTGGTGTGAAACCTGCCACAGAAAACATTATAAACTGCTCAGTGTCAGCTCTGCCTTCCAGGTAAAATCACCTGGAATTGCTCTGGAATGGCCCTTCTGACTGTGGATTCCATCCAAGCAACACATTAGGCAAAACAATTAAATCCAAGGGGCAGAATCACTTAAACAATTAAATCACGGGGGCATTTCTATCCATAGATGAATTTCCAGAAGTATTTTTAAAGGGTGGTGGGTACAGTGAATCAATGCCAGTCCTTTCAGTGCAGCCCTTCCTAAACTTCAGCAGTCAGAGTGATAAACACACACCAGGAGTGTAAACAGAGAAGAGATTACTTATAATATATGACATATTTGACTTTTTTTTCCTTTTTCCCCAGTATCCAGCAGAAGGCAGGAAGTTAAAGCAAAGTGCAGCCTGACCTGTGAGTATCTGACAGAGGAGGATTACACAGACCTGCTCTGGACAACCCTGTCAGAATTCCCTGGTAAGTGGCAATGGGAAGCACCAGTTCTTCCCTGCTCAGGGTGATGGGAGGGGGCTCTGGGATCAGAAATGGAACTGGTCTGACTGCCCTAATGCCATCTAAATAACAGAATGGAAAGAGCCCTTCTAAAGAGCCCTTAGATGCAGCAATGGGAAGATGAGCAGGGAACAATGGTTAGAAGTTACTCCAGTGAGCCACAGTCAGGCATTTCTGGCTTTCACCTGAGGAACCACTGGATTAATCAGTGGTTAAGGGATGGCAAAGTGGATTGTTCACTCCTACAGCAGCAAAGTATTTGAAAGAGACTCCAAAATCTCAAATCTGAACAACCCAGACTGTTAAAAACTGCTCCATCCTCCCCCTTTGCTCAGTTCCCAACACTCCCCTGGTCTCTTCCACAGGGGTGTTGGTGACACTCTGGATCATCGACCGGATCGGCCGCAAGAAAACCATGGCCCTATCCTTCCTTGTCTTCTCATTTTGCAGCCTCCTGCTGTTCCTCTGTGTTGGAAGGTGGGTACAACACAGGGAACAACTGGAATATCAATTTGATCCATGTTCTCTCTTGATTGAGGCAGGAGAACTGGAAGTGGTGGTTTGAAAAGCCATGGGATGGTCGTGCTCAGCTGGAGAAAGGATTAAGGCTGGGTTTGGGTTTTCTCACCAGAGTTTGTAAGGAAACTAGAAGAAGCAGGAGAGAAGAAATCCTTTACTATAATCTGGTGGACAGAGCAATCCAAAGGGAAAAATAAGAGTTTAAGTCTGGGTAGGATGTAATCATTGGGCACTTTTAAATTTAAACCCTTCCAGGAACTTTCCAAAACCTCACAGAAACCTTGTATTAAGGAACCTTATAAAATTGCACATATCCAGGTGGTAATTGGGTTCGTGTCTTTTAAACAGGAAAGGTGGACTCTCATTTCCTTCTCATGGGTATAATTTTTATTTCTCTAGGCCCCAGCTCTCAGTTAGAAATTTAGAAAATTTGTGGGATTGTGGGAATGCAGATTCTTTGCCATCATTGTTATATTAAAAGGTCCAGAAAAAATGCAAAGGGTTCATTAAAAAAGCCAAAAGAAATTGGTTCTAATAAATTTAGCATCTTTATTGCACTTGTCTCCAAGTGAACCCCCAGTGATTTTACCAAACAATCCCAAACTCTGCTCTCCTCTTTCTTCTCCCAGGAATGTTCTGACTGTGCTGCTCTTCATTGCAAGAGCCTTTATTTCAGGAGGATTTCAGGCTGCTTATGTTTACACTCCTGAGGTAAGGGGGTTGTTTTTGTGATTAGAATATTTATGAGGAGTGAGAACATGGGGGGGAAAGTAATTTTGATGACCTGTTCACAACGGACTCCAGCCAAGATTTGAGTTGTAGATCTCATTGTCATTGTCTAACAGAACCTGCTGTGGCAGCACTTATTCATTTCCACTGATTTAGGAGTGAAAGGAAGAGAATTTCCTACTGGCATTAATGGGCTGATGTTTTCTCCCCAGGTTTATCCCACAGCCACACGTGCTTTGGGCCTGGGAACATGCAGTGGAATGGCAAGAGTGGGAGCCCTCATAACCCCCTTCATTGCACAGGTAAAATCCCTTTTACTCTGAGGCTGAAGGAAGGTTGGACTCAATGATCTGGGAGGTCTCTTCCAACTTTAACGATTCCATAATTCTGTGAAGGTCACGGAGAACCTACTTTTCTTTCCACCAGACCAGATTGATCCAAGCCCCATCCAACCTGGCCTTGAACACTTCCAGGGATGGGGCAGTCACAGCTCCTCTGGGCAACCTATGCCAGGGCCTCATTACCCTCACAGGGAAGAATTTCTTCCCAATATCCCATCTCACCCCACCCTCTGAGAGTTTAAATCATTATCCCTTGTCCTGCTGCTATCTGCCCATACAGAACGCCCTCCCCTTCCTTCTTATAAGCTGTTAATCTTTTTTCCAGTGCTATAATTAAAATTTCTACTACTACATCAGTATCCATATTTGTTTCCCTGCTGAGGTCCTGTGTTCCTTTCCTGCCTGTTTCCTGCAGGTGATGTTGGAATCCTCAGTGTACCTGACCCTGGTGGTTTACAGCGGCTGCTGCCTCCTGGCCGCCCTGGCCTCCTGCTTCCTGCCCATCGAGACGAAGGGCCGTGGCCTCCAGGAGTCCAGCCACAAGGAATGGGGCCAGGAGATGGTGGGGAGAGGATCTCAGTCCCCAGGGGAATCACAGGAGTGATGGCACATGGAAAGAATGAATGACTGGAGCAAGATTTCTCACAAAACCTCCGAGCCTGAAGCATCGAAAGCTGAGCCTCGTCACTGCCAACGTCACGTGTCAAACTGCAGGAATCTGGGGGTGAACCTCAGCAAATTGTGTCTCTGCTGCTCTTTGCTCACACTCATAGAAACTTTCCATCTGTATGGAGAGGGATTTAATCCAGACATCCTCTGGAGTTTAGCAGGAAGGGTGTTTCTCTGTTGTGCTTGCATGGTCAGCTCTTCAGCTTCAAACGTCCCGTGCCAAGCAAATCACCAAGTGACTGCAGCCCAGCATCAGCTGTAACTAAATACTGAACTCTTGAGCCTAAAAACAAGAGGTTGATATTTATTGTGTCCCTGGCCCTGCACAGGGTGGGTTCCACACACTACACTAGAAATTACATGCCTGCCTTGCACTTTTAACCATCAAAAACACAACAAAATGTGGTTGTGGCAAACCAACCTTTGCAGTTCCCCTGGTTATGGGTTCTGTTCCTGGAGATTTAACTGGGAAGGATTGCTTGGAAATGAATTCCTGAATGTTTCTCCCATCCCAGCAGGTAGTTGGAACCCTGAGGGTGGTATTTGCTGCAGAGCTGAAACCTTATATCACAAATATAAATCATAGAATCATTAAGGTTGGAAAAGACCTCCAAGATCATCAAGTCCAGCTTTTAAATCCTCATGGTTTGTAGCAGAATTTGAGTTCTCTGACATTGCCAGAAACCTTGAGCTCTCTGTCTTGCTTGGTGTGGGGAGGTGCTCACTGCTGTGGTTCTGTCCATGGATCCAGGTGTGCCCCTGCTCCATTTTACCTGAGCACCTTCCCACAGTGGAGCCAGAATCTGAGCTGGAAGAGCTGCTGTTGGGATGGAGCTGCTTCCAAGTGTCTCCCCAAAAAAGGTGGCCTCCTGACAGCTGGGCAGGACTTCTCCAGAGCTGCTGATTGTACATTGACTGGTGACAAAGGAATGTAGCTGGAATTGTGACATAAAAGGAACAAAAGTCACAGGAAGAGCCAAACTGCAATGACCCCTGGATGAAGAACATCCCTCCTTCAGGTGCGGCTCCTCGAGGTGATGGTGCTACTCTTGTCAGGGAATGTCATGGAGTTCAGGTGAGGACAAGCTCAGAAACCTGTCACTGGGCAGGAAATCCCATTGCAGAGCCTATGGGAATGTGTGAGGATCCGAGACGTGCCTCCTCCAGTTCCCGGTGTATTTTCAGGATTCCAAATTATGGAACACAACCAAATGTGAGGGAGATGGACTCTGTGCTCGTCCTGGGATGTGTTTTCATAGTCTGTCTGATCAGGTGTCTCACATAAACACAGGTAAACGTGCAGCACATTTTTGCACAGTTGAATATTTTAGGTATCCTGGGAAGAAGGTCCTGTTCCTGGGGGCAGGAATAGGTCACTGAGCCCCTGTTTGGGGGCAGTACAAGTGAACACTGTTGGGCTCAGCTGTCACTGGGGGTCTCCCAGCACTGTGTGATGCTCCACCATGTGTCAGGCTCATTGTTCAGAGACTGGAGGGAAAACAGAAGTGGATAATTCCTTAAAAAACCTGAGGAAACTCAGGCTAAGGAAGAAGGCCAAAGAGGTTGTTGGTGTTGTGTGTGTGGGTGTGCTCTCTGGGAACAGGCACAGTTTGCCAAGGCACCAGAGTGTCCATCCAGTCCCCACTGGTGGCTCAGTGGAAGATTCCAGGAGTGGTTGGTGTAAACAGGCAAAGTTGGCTTTTCCCAGCTACACAGAAATTAATTCATCTCCCAGGGGATCCCTGGGATGATGTGGGTGTCCAATGGGGTTGGTTCTCTCTGTCCCCACTGACCCTGTGTCCTGTGAGCTCCGGCTCCAGTTGATCCCAGTAAACAGAAGAGCTCTCATGGCACTGGCAACACCCACAACTCCTTTGTGTTCACCCCCTTCTGCCAGGCTGGGGTTGGGTCACTCTCCCAGGTGCTCCTGTGCCCCTCTCCTTGTAGGATTGCCCTGAGCTATTCCCAGTGGGTGTGAACCCCAGAACGGGGGAGCCTCTGGAGCTGAGCCTGGTTAGAGGTGACAGAATCCAAGTGCAGGACAGCCCTGGCTGCAGGAACCCACCTCCCAGCCCAGGAGTTATTCATTACCTTTAGTTAAAACGCTGCTTTTCCATGTTAATGGTCACATTTCACTTCAGTTCTTAGGCCACTATTCAACAGTTTTGAAGAATTGCAACAGCCTTCAGAGAGTTTTAGGGAAAATTTATCTGTCCATGCACACCTGGATCCTACAGATAAACTATTTCTCATTGAAGATTTATAGGGAATGCAAACTTTTGATGCTGTTGAATAGGTCACTTTTAGCCTGTGACATTTACAGTGTGAAAAAACAACAGTTAAAGGCATTTTTGCTTTTCACCTTTTACGAATTCTGCACTAAAAATGTGTTTAATGATATAAATACCACGGTTGGTCCTGCTGGGTCTTTGATTTAAGTGATGCCTAAAGCTTGATCCGAAGCTCACTGAAGTCTGGGAGAACTCCTGTGCATATCTGTGGCCTTTGGATGAGCTGAGTAGAAGGAGACAGGAGCCCACTACAGCTGATCCTCTGAATTCAGCCAGAGAAACAGAGCTGAAATTCAGGATTTGCAGGTATTTGCATATAATTAAGAACAGAAGGACATTTGAGCTTGTTCACTGTAAAACTGAGACCATTTGGGTGGACACACAACACCTCTAAACAACCACAAACCGATTTTGTCAATAAGGCAGCACCATTTATGTAGAAAATCAGCTTCCAAAGATTGTTTTCCTCACTGAGTATTTTTCACTGATGAAGGAATTCCTGTAACTGCTTCATTTCAAACTGTTCAGTGAGATCACTTGGAATTCAGACAGAATTTTGGGATTCAGATTTGCCAACTGTCCAAGTCATGAACGTGCCAAGCTGGCGTGGGAAAAGAATTCTCCAAGTGAGCTTTGATGGAATGATTTGTTATTCCAAACTTCTTACCGAAAGAGCATTGAATGTTTCCTGTGTCTGAATGTACAGTTTCTAAGCTGGATTTACATTTTAATGTTGAAAAACTTGGTGTATATCAAGCTTGTTGTAAAATACTTCTTTGGTTCCTGGTCCTGGATGGTTGAAGTCCACATTAGATATTTTATGTTAAACAAATAAATAGTTTTTTCAGTAAAAAAGTTTTGGCTGTTCTGGGGGATGTTTAGGAGGGGTCATAACTTTCCCTTGTGTTTTTGTCTTGGTGTTCAGAGGTTTGAGATACAGCGTGGGCTCAGCACTTTGCAGATCTGACTCGTTTTCTGTGTGGTTTTTTGTATTTGGTCATAAAGAAAAGTCCAGGATTCCTGTTCTCATTGTAAGTAACCTCACCACAGCTAAATATTGTGGATATTCCATCCCTGGAAGTGTCCAAGGCCGTGTTGGATGGGGTTTGGAGCAACCTGGTGTCCCTGCCCGTGGCAGGGGGTTGGAACTGGATGATCTTCAAGGCCCTTTCCAACCCAAACCATTCCAAGATTCTATGATTTTTTAGGTTATCTTAAATCTTTAGTTGATTTTCGTATTTTAATTCAGTTTGGACGCTAAACCCCAGCAGTGTGGTCTCTTGCCTGGGTGTGTTGGGAGCAGGTAGCTCCACATATGTCTGGACTTCAGGGCAGACAGATTTTCTTCTATTTACTTTTTAATAGAAACCTTTCATTTAGCTCTGATTTTTCTAAAACCTAATGAAGTGCCCAGCCCTGACTATTCCTCTGTAACTGATACTCTTATTTTGATGTCTAAGAATTTTACAAACATGAGGTTGTTCAAGTGTGAGTCAAAATGACTAATGAGCTGCAAATCCTTCATGTGCTAATCAGGGTGTTCTCATCCCAGATGCATCAATCTTCCCTCTCCCAGCTTGTGCAGCCACTGGGATGGGCAGTCTTATTTCCAGGAATGGAAATAGTTGGGAGCTTTGGAATGGTTGGTGTGCTTGAAGCAATGCTGGGGAGAATGTTTGCTCTTCTGTGGCTACTTTTTGGCATCCTGAGGCATTTCTAAAGTTCATTCTCAGAATCACAGAACATTCTGAGTTCAAAAGGACCCACAAGGATCATCCAGTCCAATTCCTGGCCCTGCACAGGACACTCCAAGGATCCCACCGTGTCCCTGAGAGTGTTGCCCAAATGCTTCTTGAGCTCTGGCAGGAGTTATCCCAAATGCCAGAGCTGCTGTTGGCTCACAGAGGGAAACTTTCATGATACTTGATGTGTTTCCAGCTTTGTTCTGGGTCACAGGAGATCCTTGTGGAGAACTGGGAGTTCCTGAAATGTGCTGGTGCCAGAGACGGGATGTTGTTTGGTGGTTTTGTGTGTGTCAGGAAAGGACATGCAGGAATTCTCCAGACATCATTCCCTGGCTCCCTCACCTCCCCTGACCTCAAGAGTGAATTTCAATCACATGTTGGTGAGGCCCTGGCACAGGTTGCCCAGAGAAACTGTGATTGCCCCATTCCTGGAAGTGTCCAAGGCCAGGCTGGATGGGGCTTGGAGCAACCTGGGATAGCAGAAGGTGTCCCTGCCCATGGCAGGGGTGGCACTGGTGATCTTCAAGGTCTCTTCCAATCCAAACCATTCCATGATTTCTGTGAGTTCTTGACGCCCTGAGGACTGACAGCCACCACAGACCTTCCCACAGTGATGTTTCAGGTTCACTGTCTGGTCAGAATGTGGAATAATGACTCTTCCTCCTGCAGCATGAAATGTTCAGGAAAAATGTGTCTTGAGACGTGGAATGATGATCTACTGGGATGTTTCTATGGAATTAGCACTGGAGGCCCTGCCTGTGCCATCATTAGGAAGAAAAAGCATCACGTGCGAGATGTTTGAATATTTCCTTTATTGTTCACAAACATGAAATTGTGCCTTTAGAGAGCAAACAAAATTAGCCTGTAAATAAAATTACAGATCAAATCATTCCTGTTTCCTGAGAGGCCATGTGAGATCACAGGACACTGGCTCCTGTAAGCTCTGAGACCAGAAGGATCAGCTGCTCATTGAAGGTACACAGTGATATCCTGCTCCCCTGCTCTTCCAGTATAGCTTTTCTCAGATCACACAGTTTGGATTTACAGCAGATGAGAATGTGGTCCTGACTGTCTCATATTTGGAATAAGTGAAATCAAAGGGATTTGGTTCCCCTGAGTGGCTTCTCCTGAGGTGGGATCACAGGCCACTGGATTCAGCATTAATTGGTGTGAATTTTCTCCAGCTCTGATTTTCATTTTCCTGCCCTATTCCTGATTTTACCCTGAGGCTGCAGCATCTCAGGTGAGCTGCCAGAGGGTGGAAAACCCTTTGGACAGACTGCCACTGACAGTGGCTCCCAATTTCTGGACCCTTCCCTTCTCTGGACACTGTCTCACCTTCCTTACAGCTGTCAGCACAGCCGAAGGGATGATGTCCTGCAGCCAGGAACCCCAAACCCTGGATACCATTGGATGTTTTATATTTCTCAGGGATGTGAGGAGCACCAGCACTGGGCCAAAATCACAGCCAGAGGAACTTCAATTCTGCTCTCACTGTGCCTTCAACAGTGAGTCTTTTCCTTGGGCATTCCCGTGTAATGCTGCTGATTTGCAGCATCTCCCGTTCCCGAGGTGCAGCACAGCCCAGGCTGAGGAGCTATTCCTGGCACATGGAGTCATAGGGAGAGAGGAGCTGCATCACGGTTGAGTAAGGAACAGTTGGCTTATCCGTGGAGGAGAGTGAGTCAGGCACTGTGCTGGGCTCAGGACAGCCTTCGGATTTGAGGCTAATGCTTCCTGACCAGCCAGTGCCCTGCCTGGGATGGCTTGCAGAGCAGGAAAGACACATGGCACTGAAAATTCAGCCAGGCTGTGCCTTCAGAACAGTGTGTTGGGTCCCCAGGAGCATCCCTGAACACCCCAAACACTCCTGCCCTCCTGGGAGCTGCCCCAACTCCTCTGGGAAGCACAACCTGCCCTGAGCCAGCCCTGCTCTCCAAGCTGTGTCCCAGCCATGTCCCACAGCTGGGAGAAATGGGAAACTGAGGGGCCCATGGGAGTTTTAGGGACAAGAAGAGCTATTTTGCTCTCTGCTATATATAGAGTCTGGCAAGTCCAGGGCTGGAACAAATTGCTTTTGTTGCTAAAACATCCTTTGGAAAGCCCATTTTAGGCAAGTGCTGCTGTCTGTTCCCAGCTACACTAACCAGGTGCTGCAACCCCGGGCTTTGTCCTGGCAGGAATGGGAGGAAAGCTGGTGGAACCCAGGCACGTGCTCCCAGAGCTGTTGTTACTTCCCTGGGAGCCTCAGAGCTTCTTCCTACTAAGGAGCTTTTGCCTCCTGGGGGGAGCCTGGAAATCTAATTACACGCTGGGTGTTGGAGCACCAGGGGAGACCTCAGGTGGCACCGGCTTGGTTTCAGATCCTGTCCCATGTGCAGATGAACTGCAGGGCTGTCAGGGTTTCAGCTGAACCCTGCCTGCCCTTTGCAGGCTGATCCCAGACAGGACTGCACTTTGCCATGGGTAATTAGTCCAGATTTTAAAGCCCTTCCTTGGGCAGGTTGTGCAGGGAGCTGAGCTGTCTGGATAAGGGCAGCGAGGCACTATGACCCAGAGCTGGAGCTGTGGAGGGTCCAGCACCCACATGTATCCCTGTGCTATTCCCATTGTTCTGTGTGATTTCTAAACTACTGCTGTTGGGATGATCCAGGTGAGCAGGCACTCACAAGCGGGGCTGTGCTGAACTGGCCACCTTCCTCCTCTCCTGGAGGATGCTCCCAAAGAGCCGGGCTGCTGCCATGGCACAGCCCCAGTGGATGGTGATCCCAAACCCGCCGTGGCCGTAGTTGTGGATCACCTGGGGGAGAATCACAGTCATGGAATGGTTTGAGTTGGAAGGGACCTTAAAGCCCAGCCAGTTCCACCCCCTGCCATGGGCTGGGACACCTTCCACTAGCCCAGGTTGCTCCAAGCCCTGTCCAGCCTGGCCCTGAACACTTCCATGGGCGGGGCAGCCACATCAGTATCGTGTTTCTGTGTCTCTGACATTTCTCTCTGACATTGGGCTGGAATGGAATCAAAGATTCCCTGGCTGTTGGTGGGGCAGGCTGGGGGCACAGCAGGGGGTTGGTGTTTCATTGCCAAGGTCATAGGGACTGGGGTACAATTAACACGGTCACTAATTGCACTCAGCCCCCGGGGCTGTGCACATACCTCTCCCTGGACATTCCCATGCCGGATGCTCTCCCGCTCCAGGCGAACCTGGGGCCGTGACGGTCTCAGGCCACTCCACTCACTGACGATCTTTGCTTTCTGGAAGCAAAACTACATCAGCATTTGCACAGCATTCCTTGGAATTACAGCACCCCTGGAATTACAGCAGCCAAACCCCACGGCTTCAGGTGATCCATGGGAAGAGGAGGGACAGGGGGTCCCCAGTCCTGCAGCAGCTCCTGAGATGCTGCAAGGGGTGACCAGGCAGAACAATTTGGGATTACAGCTGCTCATCAGCAGCCTGTGTGGGGCAGATGAGGCAAACCCCTGTGCTGCCTTTCCTGCTGATCCAGGGCACAACAGCAGCACTGGGGGTGGACACACACCAGCCTCACCCCACACCAGCCCTGCTCTAAAGCCGTAGAGACACCACAACCTGGGACCTCCCAGAGCTTTAGTTCTACTTTTTTACCAGCTCTAGGAGGAATTATTTTTCCTACAAACCTTGTCCCTGCCTGTCCATCAGCCGGGTGGAAGAGCCCTGGGTATCTGTGATGGATGGAAACACAGACTCATGGAAACACTGAGGTTCTGTGGTTTGTTCCAGTGCCCATTCTCCCATCCCTGAGCTCCCCAGCTCCCTGTGCCCCATCCCAGTGGGTGTTGGGTCAGGTCACCCACCTGGAGAGCTGGGAGCAGGCGGCAGCAGCTCTCCCAGATGGTTTTGTGGTCCTGGGCACTGTTCTCCTCGCTCCAGTTTCCATGCTGGTAAATCCCTCCCAGGACCGTGAACTCGCTCCTGCACCCAAAGGACACACAGAGTGAGTGTCTCCAGCTGTCCCTTGTGGGGTCATCTCATGGAGGGACTCTGTGTGTGTGTGGTGTTGGATCCTGATACATTCTGAGCCTGCAACATATTCCTGCTGGAGAAACTTCCACATGGAGCAGGTGGAGAGCGGTGCCTGCTCAGCTCAGGAGCAAGTCACTCATTAAATCCTATCAGCACCCAAAAGGCCCTTCCTTGTCTGGGCAAACCAGACAGATAATTCCATCCTTATCAAACAGGTCTGCTCCCACCTGCCTGGGGAAGAGCTGGAAGGAACGGGATGCCTCTGGAGGGAAGCACAGAGAAGCAGACTGGTGCTTCTGCTGCCCAAAACTCCCCTGGATTAGCAGAGGAAAAGAGGCAGATTAAGGCTGGGGAGAGGTGGGGAGTTCTGTGCTGGCTGGACCCTTCCAAAACCTTGTGTGATCCCTGGGAAGCACAAAAAAAAAAAGGGCTGGGGCATGTGGAAAGAATCCTCTCAGGGCTAAGCTCTCCAGCAGGGAAGAGAAGATCTGTCTTCTTTAGGGATCAGCCTGGTGCTGCTCTGAGAGCTTGAGCTAAAACAAACACAGGGAGAGGAATTTGTCTGAGACTGTAATCAGAATCACTCAGAATACGATGCTTGGGGGCTGTGAGCAAGCAAAGCTCCATTTACAACCTGGCTTATTGCCTAATCCTGGAATACTGGGACAATAGGAAGTGCCAGAGATGCAGCTTTGGAGTTCCAGCTTAAAAAACCCTTCTCCATTGCCAGAGTGGGGTCTCTGCCTGCCCTCAGGAGGAAGCAGAGCTGGGATGAACAGCAGATGTGTTTATTTATCCTGCAGTGCAGCTCCCTGGGCACAGCAAATGCTGCTGCCTCAAATAGATCCCAACTTCCCTGAGCAAGCTGCTGGTGGGAAGCAGGCAGGAAGTGCAGGAAAAGTGCTGGAAGCTGGGCTCTGCCTGGCCACAGCCACTCTCTGAGCTCTGGACATGGTGCTTTTGGTGCCAGGATCTCATTTCAGCCCTAGGGGGACATAGACATAAGGTTTTCCCCCTGGATTCCTCCACAGTCTGGCAGGGAGGTGGCAGGGAGCCCTGGAGACTAAGGGGAGACTTATCCCAATCCATAACTTCCCCAAGAGGGGCAGCTCCAATCTCTGCTCTCAGTGACCAGTGACAGGACCAGAGGGAAGGGCTGGAGCTGTGTCAGGGGAGGTTTAGGTTGGATCTCAGGAGAAGGTTCTTCCCCCAGAGGGTGGTTGGGCACTGAACAGGCTCCCCAGGGCAGTGGTCACAGCCCCAAGGCTGCCAGAGCTCAAGGAGCATTTGGACAACGCTCTCAGGGACAGTGTGGGATTGTTGGGGTGTCCTGGGCAGGGCCAGGAATTGGACTGGATGATCCTTGTTGTCCCTTCCCACTCAGGATATTCCATGATCCAGTGGGATTTCCCCAAGCTCACCAAGAGCTCGGGCACAGCTCAGAGGCCAGTGAGGGGAAGGCTGAGATTTCCAGGGGAGGTTTTATTAAAGTAAAAGGATTCCCGCCCTGGTTTTATGGGAGCAGGGATCAGCAGCGCCTTCCAACATCATTGATAAAACAGATGGGTACAAATGCAAAAACAAAAGGCCTCCCCCAAAATATCCACTACACTATCAGTGTTTGCCCCTATTGAGGACCTGGCCAGGACTGACTTTTTGCTTTGGTGGGATTTGCTCCTTGGAAAAGGATGGGACATTGAAGTCCTGAGGCTCTGGGAGCTCCCTCACTTTGCTGCCCACGTCCTTCTGCTCCCCTCCCACACAACCAGGAAAAGCACCAGCAGGCCAGGTGTGACTCCAGGCCCTGGCAGGTGCCAGCAGGAGCCGCGTCCGAGCCAGGACTCTGGGGACACTGACCAGGACCAGCCAGAATGTCACCAGGACCAGCCAGACCCTCCTGGGCCGCTGTCACCTACCCTGGGATGATGTAGGGAGACTTGTAGATCCCAGACTTCACGTCATGAGTGATGATGAAATGCTTCACCCAGGGGGCCAGGACCTGGCAGACCAGGGGAGAGGGTCAGGGGGAGATGGAGAGTGGGGTGCCAGGCTCGGGGGGTAGCAGGAGGGACACCAGGGGCCAGATGTGGGACCCTCTGCTCAAGCTTTCTGTTCCCTGAGAAGACAGGTGGATGGGAATGCAGGTAGGGAAGAGGAGGAGCTTCCTACTGGCATGAGCCTGTTTGCCCAAATAATCATCCTCTACTCCCAATGATTTTATGTTGTTTTATTATTAATAGCACTATGCTTTTGACCTCCCCCCACGCTCACCCAACAGAGAAACAGGCTGGAGATTGAGGGCTTTCCCACAACTGAACCAGGAATGGGATCCAGGTGGGTTTCACATGACCAGTGTTTGCTGGGAATCAGGACCTGATCCCAGTGTAGATCCAGCCTACAAGCCCATGGTTTGCCCCAGAGGACACAGGTTTTCCTCACAGTAAGAAGTGGGTTTTTGGGAAGCCCCAAGCCCTACACCCACCTCACCTTTATGATCTGGCCCCGGCCAGGCTGGAGCTCCGGGTCCGGCTGCAGCTCCCCCGAGCGCATCCCAGAGCAGTTTATCACCACATCCACACCCTGGGAGAACAGCTGGGGAGAGATGGACATGGGTGGGGAGCAGCACATGGACACAGCTGGGAGCAGCACACAGGGTGCTGCCCTCAGGGCACAACAGTCCTGCTCCAAAAGGAGCTCAGTCCAGCGTCTGGTAATGGATAAACCATAAGGGCTGGATCCAGGACACAGCTTCCCCACCACAGCTCCTGCTGAGACCCCATGTGTGCTGAAAGCCATTCCAGGGAAAGCTGCCAATCCATGCTGGACTAATGCTTTACCCATACCCTCTCAGCCACCTCTTGATGCCCAAGCCCCTTTATCCTTCCTGATAGAACACATTTCCTAGGTCTTGGCACAGCCTTGCCCCTGGCCCCTGGCCCGTCACTGACACCAAGGACATCCTGGAGCAGGACATGCCTGCTGGACGATGCTTCCCCACACTGAGACAGGGCTGTGCCCCCTGCCCTGCCTCCACATCCCCACCCACCTCCTGGAAAGACTCAACCTTCTTATGGAAAAACTTCACTCCTCTCTGTGTCAGCCTGGGAAGAACAAATTCATTTGTTACTGGCAAATTAAAAGCAAATGTATCATTCAGTGCCAGGGCACCCACTTGGCATTAGAATTACAGGAATGAAATCAAGCCCAAATATTCCCATAGCCAAAAGCTCTTGGATGCAGCTCCAAGCATCCCATTACTTTCATTTTTCTCATGCAAAAATACACCCCTAGGCTCATTATTAAAGTGGGGAGGGTGTTACCCCACTGGGGCAACGAGCAGGAATCCACACTCACCTGTTGGTGAGCCAGGGCAGGTAACTCCTGCCCTCCAGCATCAGCGCCGTGTTGAACCAGCCATAGCTGAAACCAGAAGAGAGGAGGTGTGAGGACCTGCAGCACCTTCACAGGAGCCTCTTGCTCCGGTGCTCCCAACAGATCTGGGGCCCCAATTCCCCCTGAGACTCCAGTTTCCCCTTGCACAACAAGTGCATGAATTTCCCCCACTCCTCCACCCCATTTACAGCATAAAACACCTTATACTGATTTTTATTTTGACACTATCTGATGAGGTAAGAAAGGAGCTGGAATGGTTTCCATGCTGGGCTGCTGCTTTTTTTGGCCATTTGAGGTGTTTCCTACTTATTTGAAGGAAGCAACTGTAGGAAAGAGAGGACACTTCTGCACCAGCAGTTTCTTGTCCCCACTGCCCTATGCCAAGGAGGTGTCCAGCCACATCTGCCCTGCCTGAGTCTCCAGAGAACAGACTGAAAAATACCTGTAACCAGGGAAGAGTTCAAGTTCTTTTGGTATCAAGTTCCTGAATCCCAGGACGATGTTCTTCCAAGAGGGGTCCTACAGTAGGGAAAAGCTCTGATATCATTAGTGAACCTGGATCACCACGTCAGCATGAGACAGAAGGGGGGGAAAAGGGACACAGGGTATCCCAGAGGGACACAGATGGGGGGGCAGCTGCCAACCAGGGCTGGAGAGGCTCTGCTGCTCCCTCGGCCCTTCCTCACACCGGGATGGCACAGAAAACATCGTGTCCCAGGCACTGCCACAAAGCAAACTTGGAAGGATTCAGGAGCGTTGGCTGGGAAGAGACACAGCCCTGCCCGCCCTCGGGGAGGAGCTGGAGCCTTTCCCAGCCCTGTTGGATCTTGCTCCTTACCGGCACCGGCTCAGTGAACAGGTTGTAGCCAGAAAGCAGGTAAAGTCCCATTTCCTGGGCTGCTGGGGAGTGCAGGTGCCCGAGGAGGTAATCGAACGTCTCTTTATTCCAGAGCCTGTGATGAGAATAGGGGAGTGATGGCTCTGCCAGCCCCACGGAGCTGTGCCCGGGCACGCCTGGGAGGACACAACTCCAGCCTCCTCCTCCTCCTCCTCCTGTCCCTCACGTCTCCTGCAGGTTGCCGAGGTCGCTCAGGTAGGGCTGCCACAGCCCGGCCGCGCCGTCGCTGGTGGTGTGGGGGGTGAAGCAGTCGGCGTAGATCTCCAGCTCCAGGGAGGGCACCAGCCCGTGGAACTGCTCGTGGATGCACAGGGCGCTGGAGAGCCCGATGACCCCGGCCCCGATGACGGCCACGCGCATGGCTCCGGCTCCCTGAGGGACAGAGGCTGCTGGACCAGCTGGGGCTGCCCAGGAGGGAGAGAAGCAGCTCCCCGGGACCCCACCCGGCCTCGGCTCCACCGCCTGAGCAGTGGGGAAGGGCTGAGGTCACAGACTCACAGAATGTGCTGAGTTGGAAGGGACCCACGAGAATCAACCAGTCCAACCCTTAGCCCTGCACAGGACCATCCTCAAGAGTCACACCGTGGTCCTCATGGTGCACCTCTGTGCGTTCCTTGTAAAGGCTCACAGGTCCTCCTCCACCCCTGCCTGTGCTGACCAGGCACAGGAATCAATCATGGATGAGGGAGTATAGTTCCCCATGGGGACTGGGGAATGTCTCTCCATCCCTGGCTCTACCAGTGGCTCAGCTGCCCATGGCCACATTCCTCACCTGGCAGAAAGAGCTCCAGGTGCTTCCTGCCCTGTGGCACCTCGGGACAGAGCAGCACAGCCCTCAGCATCCTCCTCTTCCTCCCACCAGCCAGGGAGAGGCGGGAGCACCCACCACTCACACTGTCTGCCATGGATGCTGTGAGCCCTCCATTCCCATCGACCCAGTCCTGCTCTGGGCAGCTCCCAATCCTTCCCACCCCTGGGCACAGGCTGGAGGCAAGAGGTGGGCATAGATAAAAGACATAGGAAGCACTGGATGTTTTCCAGGGAGTAATGCCAGGAGTGAAAAGTGCAAGGTTGGATCCTCACACTGCTGTCACCACTGGGGCTGCACGAGGGTGGCTGTGCCACCACCCCAAACCCTTCCCGGCATGGCTGAAAGAACTGTTGGGAAATTGCAGCTGCAAAGAGGGTCTGCAGCCCCCTCAGTCCCCTGATTCCCTCTCAGCAGAGCTTTTCTGCCTTGGAAAAGCCCTGTGGTCACTGCCTGGGCAGGGAGTGGACAGGGACCGCTCTGGGGAAGGGCTGGGTCAGATCCCACAGCATGGGCAGGGGAGGATGTGCTGGCTGCACCCCAGGCCTGGTTCTGGGAGCAGGAATAAACTCCAGCCCACAATTTTATTTGGACAAGGTGAAGCGCAGCATCTCTGCTGGAAAGGCTGCCCACAGCGGGACTGACATTTGCTGGGATGGAGGGATGAGTCACCGGAACGGCGGCGCCGCGGGAGCTGCTTCCCATCTGCCGTGGTGTTACAACCCCCGGGAACCAAAACCACGGAACCGGGGTCACCTCCCCCACCTGCAGCCATGGGGACTCTCCCCCACTGCCCCCACAGCTCCAGCCGAGGAGGATCCGCCTCACTGGCCAAAAACCAACAGGAATACAGGTTTTGCACCAGTTTACCTGTGGAGTAGGGGGGTCCTCAGAGGAGTCACTGCAGGTTTCAGAGGCTTCCACAGAGTTCAGAGTGGCTCGTTTACAGTCCAGCAAGGCAAAGTCTAAGTGCCCAGAGCAGCAGGGCCAAAGTCTGCTCCAGCCCAGGGGAGGTGGACTTCCCACGTGCTACTGGCAGCCGGCCCCAGAGCAATGGGAAACGGGGTCACCACCACGGGTGGCAGAACAACATCCCTGACACTGGTCACCATGGTGACCGCTGGATCGGGACACCGGCATTGCCTTAGTGGGCACGATCCTGGAGGTCTTTTCCAACCACAGTGATTCAATGACTTCCCAGCCTCTGCATTCACAGAATCACTGAGGCTGGGAAAGACCTCCGAGATTGTCGAGTTGAACCTTTGACCAATCACCATGTTGTCAACCAAAGTGCTAAGTCCAGTTGTTCCTTGAACACAAGATTCCTGCAGGATCTGGGAAAATTGGGTGCTTCAGGCTCAATTTTTGGGTAGACAGAGGAAATTGAGATTATTCAGCCTGGAGAAGAGAAGGTGCTGGGGTGACCTAGTTGCAGCCTTTCAGTACGTGATGGGGGTCGAAAAGAAATGTGGAGAAAGACTATTTACAAGGGCCTGGAGTGCCAGGACAAGGGGGAATGGCTTCCTACTGCCAGAGGGCAGGGTTAGGTGGGATACGGGGAATAAATTCTCCGCTGTGAGGGTGGTGAGGCACAGGTTGCCCAGAGAAGCTGTGGCTGCCCCATCCCTGCAAGTGTCCGAGGCCAGGTTGGACGGGGCTTGGAGCAAGCTAGTTTACTGGAAGGTGTCCCTGCCCGTGGCAGGGTAGGAACGGGACGGTGGGGTGGGATGGGGCGGGATTTGGGGTGGGATGGGGCAGGACCAAGCCCCGCCCACCCTGGAGGCCCCGCCCCCACAGCAAGCCCCGCCCGAGGCCCCGCCCCTTCCCGCGCGAGGGGAGGCTCAGCCGAGCCGGGGCCGGGGCCGGTGCCGCAGCCATGGCGCTGGTCACCCTGCAGCGCTCGCCCACCCCCAGCGCTGCCTCCTCCGCCAGCACCAGCGAGGTGAGCTGCGAGGGGACGGGGCGGGACGGGGCGGGCAGGGAAGGGAAGGGGACAGTGGGCCCTGCCGGCGGCGGCGGGGGATGGGGAGCGGGGAGGGGCGGGGTGAGGCCCCGCGCAGGGACAGGCCCCTCGTGGCCCGAAGCTCCTGGTTCCGTCCCTTCACAGACCCGGGTCCCTCATGGCCTCCCCCAGGCCCTGGCTTCGGCCCCCTCGCAGACTCAGGTCCCTCCTGGTCCCGGCCTCGCGGCTCTGGCCCTTCACAGCTCCTGGTTCCGTCCCCCTCACAGCCACCCCATGTTCCCCAGGCCCTGGCTCCGTCCTCAAAGGCCCAGTTCCCATGTCCCTCATGGCCCAGCCCCACCACCCTGGCCCCTCAGACTCTCCAGCCCCTGGTTTCATCCCCCCTGGCCCCCCATAGCCACTCACCCCCTGCCTTCATCCCCTCGCAGTCCCCATGGCCTGACTCCCCATAGTCACCTGGCCCCTACTTGCCCTCCACAGTCCCCCCAACCCTCCCATATCCCCCATTCCCTTCACAGGGAGGCCCTGGTCCCTCATGGCCCCCAGCCCTGCAGCCTCCTGGCCCTTCATGGCCACTTGCCCCGTCTTCATCCCTTGCAGTCCCCATGGCCTGACTTCCCAGAGCCTCCTGGCCCCAGTTCAGCCCTCACAGCCCTCCCCAGTCCCTCACTCCTTCCCCCTCATGGCTTCCAGCCCTATGGCCCCCTGCCCCCCCATAGCCACTTACCCCTTGTCTTCACCCCCTCCCAGCCCTGACCCTTGCAGCCTTCTGACCCCCTACAGCTCCCTGACCCTCCTGGCCCCAGCTCAGCCCCTCACAGCACCCCAGCCACCCCAGCCCCTTCCCCTCACAGCCCCCAGTGCTGCCCAGCCCCAGCCCTGTGATGCTGCCAGGCTGCCAGGCTGAACCAGGTCCCACGGTTCCCCTCACTGCACACAGCCCCTGGTCCCCATGTCTCCCACTCCAGCCCTCACCCAGCATTTGCTTGTGCTCCCTAACCCCTTGGGCAGCCTGTTTGACCCTTCTCTTGCCAGGTAAATCCCTGGGCAGTGTGCTGGGCCTGTCTCCATGGAGCAGCTGTGCTTGCTGACCCCAGACCTTCTCCCTCCTTGACATCCCAGAGCTGCCACCAACTCCTACCCAGGCGTGCTCTGCTTTCCCCCTCTGTCCCTGTGCTGTCATGGCACTGCCTTTCCCCCCTCCTGCTGCAGCTCCTGCCCCCCAGAGAGCTTAGCTCTTCCCAGAGGTGGCTGTGGTCCGTTCCCTGGGAGCAGCTTCCATCCTGCTCCACCCTGGGAGTAGCTCCTGTCGTGCTGCACCCCATACCTGTGTGACATCCCTGATTGCTGCCACTCCTCGCTGTGGCATGGCCTGCACTGTGCTGCTGCCCTGTCCTTGCCCCAGCTCTGCTGCTCCAGGGCCTGTACCTGACACTTACCCTGGTGCCCTGTGGTGCCATGTCCCGTGCATCCCTGTCCTGCCTGCCTGGTACCCTGCATGTCCTACCTCTGCTGCACACCCCCTCCACTCCTGTATCCCAGAAATGCCCTCTCCTGCCTCTGCCTGGCCTTGGGCTTCTGCTTCCATCCCTGCAGCTCCTACATGCTATCCAAGCACAGCTGCACCTCCAGTTTATCTTTCTTTCTTGCATTTTTTCCTCCTAATCCATCTCTTGTGACCCTCAAAGATAGGCCTGGTGTTTGTCTGCACACCCTTCCCGTGCATCCCTCTCCCCTACACCTCTTTCCTTTGGTGCTTGCTGCCCTTGGCTCCGCTCTGTCCCCACTCCTGCCAGGTAAACAATCCTATTTGTCACCTGTCAGGTCCCTGTGACTCCCCCGATTAGCTGGTCCGAGGGGGGAGCGGGAGGGGGGCAGTGCCACAAGGCTCCCGGGTTCTCCCTCACCCCGGGGGCTGCGGGGGCTCCCTGGCTGCAGGAACCCAGTTTGGGCCACACCGTGTTCATTGAGAAACTTGGAGACAGGACATGTGCTTTCCTAAGGAGTTCTCAGAAGGAATTTTGTTGGGTTCTGGTTTAGACAGAGCCTACTGACAAGGCCTACTGACCACCCAATCTATGGAGAGGAAAATGAGCCATAACCCTGTTGCAGGCAGTGGAATTAGTCTGGATTTGACTGGAGCAGGTGGAAGAGGAGTCAAAGTAGACCTTGCCATGTACATCTGTGTTGGGCATTGCTTGGTGTGGGAGCTGCTGGTGGTGATTCTTCTTTCCATACAATTCTCCCTTTTCCTCCCAAAAATGCTGCCCCAAACTTGCCTCCATGTGTTGTCCATGGCAGGGCTCTTCTGCCCACAGCACCCACAGCTCAGGTGTGCTGTGATGACTCCCAGAAGAAGACATCCACTCCTGTTGGAATGGCTCCTTCTGGCTTGAAATACCATAAAACCAGAAATGAGCTTTTTCCAGATTCAGCGGGTTGTTTTTACACAGTTAATTTCAAAGAAAAATCCCATCCAAAAGTGCCAGCGTGATCCCATGCAAGGATCTTTCTTGCATGGGAAACCAGGTCTCCTTGGGACTTTTAGCCTACTCAATAATTACTAGAAGGTATTTTTAATGGAAAATGATGACCATACATCTTTGCTAATTGTGACTGTGCTGCTGGGCCTCTTCTAACTCATGAGCCCCAAGGAATTTATAAAATGGATGCTGCTGCCTGCACAAGGTTTGCTGCTGTGTTAACATAGCAAACCATAAATTCTTGGGAGAGGGGGGTTCATACACACTTGGGAACTTGCACATGCTGGTGCATCTCCCCTCCACACATATCCCGTTCCCTGCCACGTCCTTCAGCCTGACCCAGTCCCCAGGGAGGATGTGGATGTGTCTGGTGGGGGTCTGCTCGTGGTGTCTGTGCCGTGGTGGGATCAGCTGTGGGTCCACAGCATCACCGTGGTAGGTGGTGCACCCCAAAACCTGCCTGCTCAGAGGGATGCTCTGAGCAGGAGAAGGCAGGAGGGCTTGGCGTGGCAGGCTTGCTGCTGCTTTGGTTTGGTTTTACTGCAGCTTTTTAATAGAAGATACAGGGAAATTTGACTTTGAGAGCAGCTCAGCTCCTGCAGGAGAGGAGCCCACAGCAGCTCCAGGCCCAGCCCTGCTGCCGAGCCCCAGCTGACAACATCCAAGAGTTCAGTCACGTTTGTTTAAAAAGGGAAAAAGAGTTTTTCTCCCCCTCGTTGCTACGTGACAGACCCAAACAAACAGGAGGGTGGCCCTGCAAAGGCCACAAACCTGCCAGACCTTCCCAGGGCTGGGGGATCTGCCGGTGGGAGCGCTGGGACTCAGGGTTCTCTGGGGCTCTGCCTTCAGAGCCCGGCTCTGTATTGCCACTGCTCACTGTAAACAGACTAAAAATAACCCTGGTATGCTCCTCACCCTCTGCTGGGTCAGTTGGGATGAGCCTTGTGCATCTCCCTTCCTCCAAATGGCCATATTTCCAATATCCGGCTTCTGCTGTTGCATTTGGAGGGTTTTTTCCCTCTGGCTTTACTTGGTTCTCACAGATTCTCAGCAGAGCAGCTCCTGTGCACTCTGGCCTCCCCAGTGCTAACTCGAGGAGTGGGGAGCAATCCAGGTCCTCCACACACACGAAACCTCAAGCCTGAACATTTTAAAAGGAACTGTTTGCTTATTTTGAACTTGTACAAAAGCACCTGGAAACAAATAACCCTTATGGTGACCCTTATTTGATGTGGGTTCTGAGCAATGTTTTAGTAAATACCAGGATGTTCCCTGAGTGTCAGCACTGATTCCTTCAAGGCTTGTGTCCTTCCAGCTTTATCAGGGTCTGGTGAGTTGTGAGTGTGAATGTTTTCCTGTTGCAGGACTATCTGTAAAATCCCTGCTTTGCTTTTTGGGTCCAAACCACCTCCCCAGCATAGCCCTGCCCTCCAAGGGATTGCCCCTGCCCTTTTCTCCTCTGTCTACTCACACAGGACCAAAGGAGGAGAATTATCTCAAAGGAGAATTATCTCCTTTGAGCCTGTTTCGGTTTGTTTTGTTTTTTTTTTTTGGTCAACTCTGGATGCAATTAGCCCCAATTCTGTTTTCCTTTAATAAGGAATTTTGTCCAGAAGTTGCAGGGGTGGCTGGAAAGCAGGGCTGTGTGAAAATGCTTGTTTCTGGAAGCAGGCTGGAGCCACACTTCTGCTTTGGGGAGAGTAAATAGCGTGTGAGGGCCACTAATGTCACCGGAGCAGCCAGATTTGCCTCCAGGGGGACTTCCCACCAGTGCCTGGTGAAAAAGCGCCTGTTTTAATCCGTGCCTGCCACCAGAGCAGTGCGTCCCTTAGGGAGGCAGCAGACGTAGGACTTACCTGGGCAACAAGGTGGGCATCGTCCTGACCAGCGTCCAGGCGGAGGTGGCCTTGTTGTGCTGCCGGTGTGAGCAGTGGTTGGGCTTGGTGGTGCCAGGTTGGGGTTCAGGTGCTGGAGCTGGGACAGCCCCAGCGGGGCACTTTGGGCTGTGTCCTTGTGCTGTCCCCGCACCCCCGACCCCCGGCGCTCCCTGTGCCCGGCCCGCGGTTCCCGGCGCTGCCCTCACGTGTGTGCGCGGCGGCCGCGATGTGTGTGCGCTCCGTGACCATCGTCAAACCGATCTGTGCTCCAGGCCCAGCTTGCAGGATTAGGACCTAATAGCTTTAAAATCCCCGTGAGCCCCTTTGTCACCCGGCGCCGGTGCTGATGGCATGACTAGGGAGTGTCATTTATCCCGAGCACCGGGAAGAAAAAAACCCCCGGCCACCCGCACCCTGTTGTTGCAGGGATGGGTTTAAAAAGTGCAGGGGGGGGGGTTATTTGTAGTTGTAATGTGGAAACAAGCAACGTGTAACTTTCTCTGTGTCCTTCTTTTCTCCCCTCAGCTGGAGGTTGGCAGCGATGAAGAGCGTAAATTAAATGTGAGGTAAGCGGAGCTTTTGGGCTCTAAACATTGTTTCCAGTGCTGTTAATTGTCTGCTATGTATCCAAGTCCTGATCCCGCAGAGATCCCCGACCTCGAGCCTGTACCTTGCCTGCAGGGAATGGCATGGTCTGCAGAGAGCAGAGCAGTGGGCACACTCTCTCCCTTATCAGCTTTGAGATGAGCATTTAACGAGCTAAAAGCATAAAAGAGGGTCTGTGATCCTTTTTTCCTGGTGGGAGGACACTGGAAAATTGCTCATCAGCTCTGGCCACAGCACTTAACTGTTATCGCAGCATCTCTGGCTCTGCTGCTGCTCCCTGAGGCTCCGGGCTGGGGAGGGGAGAGCTCTGCTCATTCCTGGGCATTAACCATTGGGAATTGGACTCCTTGGGGTTGTGTAGAGCCACTTTCTTCAAGTGTGGGGAGGAAAGGGCTGAGAGATCCTGCAGGAGAAGAGAAAGGCTCCTCAGCGACATTGTGCAGATCTGAAGTGGTGACACAAAGGTCTTGTGGAGGGGCCCTGGCTAATGGGGCTCTGAGTAATTCTGGGGGGCTTCCACTCTAAGCCCAGCTCTTGCAAGCAGCTCTTACCCTCTAACCTGTAAACCACAGCCTGGGAGAGAAGTGTAAAGATAGGCAGCAGTTCAGTTCTCTCCTCCTTGCCACTCCTTCCTGCTTTAGATATCCTGGTTTCAGATAAAAGCAAAGCCACTCGTGCTTAGACTGTCTTTGCCCTGCAAGTGAAGTCAGAGGGCAGAAAAGCAGAGTTGCTCCCTGACAGAGCAGGAAAGTCAGACTTCTTTGCTTCTGTGTTCCGGGGTGGTTTCTCATGGCTGCAGCCCACCTGGGAAGCCTGGAATTCCATGACTGTCCTGTCTTCACACACATGGGTTGCAGACAGAAGTATTTCATGGCTGTCTGTAATGCCATTTGAGAGCTGATTTTGTGGGGAATGGATTTTGTATCGGTTAAAGCAAAATTCAGGATTCCTGGTTTTTCTCCTTGCGCAATGCAGGGCTCCAGCAGGAATCTGCTGAAGGCACAAACAGCCATACAGCTGTAATTCTTTTAATTCTTTTGCTTTTTCCGTGTTGCATTAAACAGTAACGAGTAACCAAGCAGGATGACAGCCTCTTTTTTGGGGTATCCAGTTCTGTGCTGAAAGAGGAAATGCAGCTTCATCCTCTTCATTACAAATGTTTTCAATGTCCAGACAAGTCCTTGGATTTGTGGCCACCTTTGGCCTGTCTGGCTTCTTTGCAAGTCGAGTACATGTACCCACCACCAACCAGAGTCATGGGGAGTGTAGATGTACTTAGACCAGGCTTAAAGGCTGATGGTTTTCTACTGGCTGCTGAAAAATGCTGCAGCACTGACGTTGGACACTGAGATCCCAGGAGCTTCCTCTGTCCTTCAGTCTCCTGGGGCTGCTCTTCCGTATACAATTGTCAGGATAAGAATCTGGTAATTAAATAGCCAGACAGACCTCGGGAATCACATGGCTCTGGTGCAGAGCCTTTGCTGTCCTCAGGGGGAAGCGCTGCCAGGGGCTGCAGAAAATGTGTGGACACACTGTAGATGATAAATTAAGCTCCTCATAGTTTGGTGAGTCGATCCTGTCCCCTTCCCACCGGCAGCTGCTCCGGATCAATCTGTGGAGACTCTGCCCATGCCCATGGGGTGGCAGAATTGTTCAACTTCATTGTGCTGCTGCTCTGAAAAAAAAACCCTGCAGGAACGGGCTGTGATGGTGTTTGTGAATCTAAATCCTGCTCTAGCCTTGGTGCAGACAGAGGTGACAGCTGGGCTTTGTCACACGTGCTCCGAGCACAGGGGTTGGCAGCTCCTGGCTCTGAGACCTCGGAGATCCTTAGGGTTAGGAAAAGGAAGGATTGTTGGAAACATGTCCCCATCATGCTGCTGGCTCAAGCTGAGTTTCACCGGTGCAGGGTGGCAGTGCTGTTACACAGTTATGACATAATTTGCTCATCTGCCTGTTGAACAAGGTTATTTTCATGCATTCCAAAAAATTCCAGGATTTTTATTCAAGATTGCATGGTTGGATCTGGTTCCATGAGCAAACTGATTGTTCTCTTGGTGGAACAGGGCTGTATCGTGGGTTTGTACCCAGCCACCTCTTACTGCTCCGTGGCCATCCTTCCTTATTGTTTCTGTCATTCCAAAATACTTTTCTTCCTGTTTTCTCCCTGGAACAGCTTCTACCCTAACACAGGCTGAGGGACACGTTCCAGGTTCAGCTTTGCTTTCAAACATTGTTGCTGTCTGAGTTTTCTTAGCATTAAGTTACTTTTAAGTCTTCTTTTTCTTCCTTTCCAAAAATTTTTGTGGAAGCATCTACCAGGTACCGTCCACACTATTCTCAGCAGACAGCCAGGAGTCTGTGTTGTTCCCCACAGGTAAAGATTCACATCAGAAGAAAATGTAAGAGCCCAGAGTGAGATCTAAAAGCCCCATCGGGTTCGGTGCAGATCTGTGTCTGCTCAAACCTCCCTTCTGGGATGCCCATCGGTGGGATCCCTTTTTTCCCCTAAAGATGCAGTGCACCCACAGCTCACCTGGATCATAATACAACTGCAGGCAGGGTTAGGCCAAGCCCATGGGAGGATGTGTTAACCCAGAGTTAAGCCCAACCTTAAGTTCTCCAAGATGAGGGTCGGCCGAGCTCCACGTGAGCCTCGTGCGCGCGGTGCCTGCGGCCTTATGGCAGCACCACGTCCTGCTCCTCTGGCTCTGAGCATCCCCAGGGGATGGTGTGGAGCACAGGGGAGGCAGAGCAGAGCTGAGCTGAACTGAGCTCTTCGCTGGCAGGGGGGGATGTGCAGTTTTTCCTGCACTGCTTTTTGGTGCAGCCCAGCGGCTTCTCACCCTTGGGCAGGGGTTGGCTCTGTCGCACCAACCCAAAGGAGACGTTGCACAAACCCAGTCAGTTGTGAGTGTTGGCTGGTTCTCAGATGTGGTTGGCAAACACAGCAAGATAATCACTGGTTTTAATTACAAACATAAATAAGTTTGTTTAGCCAGTCGTTCTGTAATCTTTGCCATTGTTGGCTTTACAATCACAGCCTGAATGTGGGGCCTGGTGAGTGTTTTCGGGCACCTTCCACAGGGAGATAGAGGTTGAACTGCTGCAGAAGGGCCTGGAAGTTGGTTATCTCCAGCCTCTGATCAAGCCTGAAGATGGTTATGGAAAGAACTGTTCCTGTTTGGCACCACCGAACCAAATTTTAGGAGTTGGCAAGAGCAGCTGTGGGAGGTAGAGGTTTTCAGGTTGGGCTCATGTACATTTGCAGATCAGTGATTAACAGGAGGAGTCGTTGCTGCAGACAAAGTCTTTGCAGAGCATCATCAAGTTTAGATTGGATATTAGGGAAAATTCTTTCATGGAAAGGGTTGTCCAGCCTTGGCACAGGCTGCCCAGGGCAGTGGTGGAGTCACCACCCCTGCAGGGATTTAAAAATTGCATGAATATGGCACTTGGGGACATAGGTTAGTGGTAGCCTTGGTAGTGCTGGGGAAAGAGTAGGACTTGATCTTAGAGGTCTTTTCCAACCTAAATGATTCCGTGATCATCCCTCTGGCACACACCAGAGGATGCCATTATATAATAGTGTATATCATATATGTATATTATATATATATATTTAGTTCTATTTTACATACATGATATTTTAATGCACAAAAAATTATTTATTAACACCTTGATCCTTAACCTTTTTATGGATTTAGGAGCACGTTTTGCTGGAGGCAGCACTGAGGGAAGGGCTTGTCCCCACAGCGTGGGCTGGCCGTGGCTGTGTGCCGGGGCTGGGGGAGCCCTGGGACAGCTGTGTGAGGGTTTATTTGTGGGGACAGCAGCTCGTGACACCCTTGACAAGTCCTGTCACAGACTGGTTGTGTCCCAGTGAGCTGGTGGAGATCTCGGGGCAGAAGTTGCTGACTTCATGAACTGTTCAAAACAGGACGCTGAATCACATCCTGGCCCGGCGGCCGCATCCTGCCTTAGCGTGCTCCCTACAATGGGAGCAAATCTGCAGGCTCCCGACCCTCGGGAGCTCTCTGGCCCCGGGGGTGTGGCCTGGGAGGCGACTGAGGTGTAATTAGGCCTTGTCATTTTGTGTTGGAAGGTGTGGGGAGGGTCAAACACCGTGGAGCCCAGGAAACTGCGCTTACTTGGCGCTTAGTTAAGATCGGGCCTTTCCAGGAAACTGTTGCTGACTTGCAGTTGAGCAACACAAGGAGTTTACTTGGATGTAGGTAGAGGAACAGCAGGAGAGCTGCCAGTTTGAAGATGTGATGATCAGACCCTTTTTGGAATTGTATCTACATCTTTTTTGTTTTTCCTTTTTTTATTCCGTGAAACCTCAGCAGTTTGGCAGAACCCAAACCAACTGGCCCTGTTATCAGAGGTGCTGGCTGTGCACTGAACATTTGTTTCTGTAAAAGGCCAGTGTGGTCACTGTTTATTTAGGTGTTAGAGCTGGGTCAGAACAATATTTTGGTTCCAAATGCCTCTTGATTTTAAATATCTTAATCTTTGATAATCATCTGCCAAAATCTGTGAGTCAGGGATTTCTCATACAAATCAGAGCTGTGGTCTGCCTGGCAAGTGGTGCTAAGATGTTTTTGGACAGTGTGCAATGGATAGAATACCTTCTTAGGCCTGGCTTTACTTCTAATGAAAAGTGTTGAGTTTATTTCCCAAGAGTGCTGAGTTTATTTCCCAAACATTTACACATCCCTTTGCAGCATTTAAATCCCTGATGCAGAATTGCTTTGCCACTGCACAAATCAAGAAGCAAAATAAGCCAAAAATAGGCCCAGATTCAAATGGATTAGGGTGCACACTGCATCCATTAGTTGTTCAGGTTTATTTGGGATCAGGACTCTCCTCTGTAGAACTTCCCTCTGAAAATTTTAGCTTCCTGAAGGAATCCTGCTGCAAGAACCGCTGGTGAAGGCAGCTGGGCAGGAAACCTCTGGGGCTTCACATCACAGATCAAGTCAGCCAGAAATGCAGGGAACGGGACAAAATGTGCCTTTCAGATTTCCCAAGAAGCTGCCAGGAACCTTGTTTGCCCTGACTGCCATCCAAATGGTCACATCCAACACTCATATCCCAGCGGAGAGCACTGCCCATGAGTGGGTATCTCCCTCCCAGCCCTGCAAAACCTTTTGGATTCCAGCTGTCTGCTTCCCTCTGCATTCTCCTTGTAAAAGATGGGTTTGGAGTGGATGGAAGAGTGATCCTGAGGTCTTTACCAACACATTTTTGCCAGGAGCTTTGCCCCTGCCTGGCAGTCTCCTGATTTTTGAGGTGCTGGCTGCGTTCCCCCAGGCTGTGGTCTAGTTAAGCCCTTGGGGAGGTGTCAGGGTTGAGTCAGAACTTTTCTTGCTCTGCTTTTACCCCGTGTGATCCCTCTGGATTTAGTTTATTTTATTTTTCCATGTTACCAGTGTGTCAAGTACTCCCTGCTCTGGGCTGCCTTTTTTGGAGTCCTCCTGAAGCCCGGCAGCTGAGCTGTTTTTTGGGTTGCTGTGCCACCAGGGCTCTCAGCCGTGCTTCCGATGCCATTGTCTGTGTCCTGGCTGCCCTTCGCTCACACTGCCTGGAAGCTGCTTTCTTAATCCTTCAAACTGTTATTCACCTTCCTTTTCTTTCCCAGTGGCACCGCTGGAGAGTTTCCACTTGTTTCCCTGGGCTGTCTCTGGGAGACACTGTTGAGTGGGTGCAGTGGGGTGACTTAAGGAAATAGTTGGAAGGATTAAAACAATGAGCTGACAGGAGGAATGCAGGAGGATGGGGGGTGTGCCTAGCTCCTGGGGAGGAGGGTGGGGGCAGGATTGGCTCCTGCCTGAGAGCTCTGTCTCTCTGTGGGGCATCATCCCACCTCTCCTCCAGCTTGGACATGGCTCTGGGACAACTCCAGGGCTTGCGGGCTCTCTCCTCTCTATCTGTGGAACAGCTATGGCATTGACTTGGCAACAACATCCGAAAAAGTGACCTGTAGGGAAACACAGGGTGTCCTTTGGTGTGAGGGCAGAAGGGAGCCAGTGTTTTGGGAATAGCTGGCTTCCCTCAGACCACCAGGATGCTGCACAGCTGAGGGTGCATGGGAAAATCCATGTTGTTGCCGATGCTGGAATGTCTGTATGTGCCTCTTGCTCTTTCCCTGTGCCAGCTACCGCCTTCCATAATAGCCTTTTCCTTTGAATCCATGTGTCCAGGCAAGCAGGAGCTGTTCCATGGAGCTGTGTGGAGCAGCACTGCTCAGCTCCCACTGTGGGGTAGGTGGCCCTGGGCTGGCACAGCGGGATGGGGACAGTCCTGGGTGAACTCCAGGCACACAGGGGCTGGGCAGCTCCATAGGGTTCATACTCCTAAAGAGGGAGAGGAAGGTTTCTTCCCAACAGCTCATGCAGGGAAAGGATCTGGCCCAGCCAGTGGCTGTCACAAAACTGCCATCGTGTTTCAGTGGGAATGTCAGAAATGCTCCTCGGAGTTCCAAGCCCATCATGTCACTGAGTTGATGCTGGGATCAGCCTCGTGCCTTTTTGAACCCTGCGATTAATGGGATGAGCAGAAAGGATTTCTTTTTCCTTGTGAAACAATCTCTTATTTTATTTGGCTTTTCCCCATCCAAGTACTAGGGATTCCTAGAATTTTCTCATTCCTGGCCGTTTGGGAGCAGTTCTGATAACTTACTCTGCGCAAGTCTGCTGGAATGGGGGATGATCCTGATGATTTGTTTGCTTCCCTCTTCCTGCCCTGTCTCTTGGAGGTTTATCCCAGCTGTTGCAGCATTGCCTGCAGGCTCAGCCTGGGTCATGGGGTACCCTCAGCATGGGGCACACATGGCTGAGCCAGTTTGGCCAGTGACTGCTCCATCCTGATGCATCCCAGGAGCGGCTGGAGGCACATCAGCAGCAGTCTGTTTGTGTTGGGAAATTGGCTTCTGTGGGCTTCATGATTGATTTCATTTTTCCCTTTCTCCCCTTTGTGCCAGAGGAGTGTTTGTGTGTGAATGGCCTGCAGTGTCTCCAGCCCCTCTCGCATTCCTGTCCTGGGATGTGGCCCATGACTCCGAGCCAACAATGTGTGCTCAGACCCCCCTTTGGTCACTGCACTGCTGAGAGCAGCAAAACCTGATGGGTTTTCCTGCCTGCCCAACCATCTCCTTCCTTGAAAATCAATGGAAAGATGTTTGTCCCTGTAGGGAGCTGTTTCAAACCCCCCCTCAGCTGGGGCTGCTGCCTGGCCCCCTCGCAGGCAACTCATTGCCCTGGCATGATGTCCAAGGAAGGGGAGATGTTCTCCTTGTGAACATCAGACCTGCAGCTCACATTTTGGGTTTCTGGAGATGACTTGTCTTTGGCTCAGGAAAACTGGGAATGATGACTTTGGGGATGAAAGGAGCTTTCAAAAGACAAACATTTCCTAAAGCTGCATCTCAATCCAAGTGATGCTGCAGAGATTTCAGCAGAGGTAAAGCACCTCAATCCAAGTGATCCCAGCAGCTCTCAGCAACCTTCCAAGGTATGTTGGGCACCCACAGTCCTGATCCTAGGTGAGTTTGTCAGCATATCACAAATTCTACACATGTGCAATAAGACTGTTGTAAAACATCATTGCACATGTTGGAACTGGGCTTTCCAGGTGCTGCTCATCCCTGCTGGCAGCCGGCTCCGTGTCAAGTTGAGCAGGGATGGTTATGGAGATACTCCAGCTGTGTTTGTCAAGGTGATTCCTCTGTGTGTCATTTAACCTTTCTGTGGCTCTGGGCTCTGTATGTCTGGTGTGACAGGGAGCAAAGGCCACTTGGACACACAAAATCCTTCATTAACAGCCGGAGAAGGGACTCGCTGGTGCCGCCGTAGCCCCCAGGGCTGTTCTGGGGCCTGCAGGACTGAGTAGCTTTGAAGTGCCTTTTCCCTGGCGCTGTTTGTGTTGCTCAGGCCCCTTCCAAAGGCCCCTCTCCTGGTCAGGAAGTGTTATCTGATGTGCAGCCTGGCTGCTTCCACTGTTGGCTTGCCTTGGGAAGCGGGAGCTGTGCAGCTGCTCCCAACTCTTCCTGCTATTCCTTTCCCTATATCTTCCTTTCTGTTTGATGTGCTCCCAGCTTGGTTTGTGTGACTTTCGGTGATCCCAGTTCCCTCTGCTCCCTGCAGCAGTGCCCTGCCTAAAATCCACCTCTGGAACACTGAGAGGTCTGGCCAGGTTGGGAGCATCCGAGGGGGCTTGACCCCTCACCAGGGCTGTGGTTTGTGTCCTTGTTTGGTTTCCTTGAGGTGGCCAGGCTTGTTCCAGACTGAGCAGCAAATGGGAGAAGAAAAGGGGAAAAAAATCAGTTCTTTTCCTGCTTATCAACAGGGCTGTGGAAAAGGGAAGTGTGTTTCATTCTGTGGTGCTCAGGAGGCCTGTTTTTCCCTCACCTTATCAGTTTGGAAGTGTTTTGAGTAGAAGATGCCATAAAACCCAAGAAACCAGGTTTGCCTTTGTAAAATCCTGACCAATTCTGGGAGAAGTGAACATTCCTTTTTTTGCTGGGGTTTGGTTTTTTTTTCCTTAAACATAGACCTGGTTGCAGAAAGGCAGCAGGAAGCTGCTGACTCACCTCAGGCTTGACTGGGGCTTCCCAGGAAAAGTGGTTCTCTCTCCCCTGACTTCTGAGTGTGGATATTTATTTTGAGATGTTCTGTAGCAATAAGGGTGTTTTCTTCTGTCCTGATCATCATGGCTTATGTGAGATTCCCCATTAAAACATGGAACTCCAACACCTGAGGCATGCCAGGATTCTTCCTGGGACATGCTGGAGCCACGATAGCAAAGCAAGCTGTCCTTTCCCAAAATCCAGTGTTTTTAACAAGATTTCTTACTCCTGGAGCCGGGGGGTGGTTTGTACCGCCGAGAAGGCGCTGCCTATTGTGTTCTTCAGCAACTCGAGATGTGATTGATGTGTGTTGCAGCCACACTCCTCTGGAGCTTTCCCAAAGGGAAAGAAATATTTCCTTTTCAAGTTGAGCAGCACGGAGCCGCCGGATGGAACAAGAGCCGCCGGAGCCGGCTCTCCATGGAGCTGTGGCCATGAGCACCCTCTCCTTGCCAGTGCCTGGGTGCAGAAGGGGCTGTAGCTGTCTGTGCCCTCCTCCTAGCATTTCCCAGCTGCTGAATGTGCAGGGTTTTACCTCCCTTGGGGAGATAATTCCATGTGTTCAGTGAGCGGAGCTTAGGGAGTGGAAGGAGGACTGATCTGCAGCTGTACTGGAGCTCCAAGGTCCCGGGGGTGCACTAAACTTGTGGGCTCTGCATTTATTTGAGAGCCTGAAGTGACTCCTTGTAGAGTAGCTGTGCTGGTCAGGATTCCTGGAAGGGCATCCGGGGAATGGGTGGTTTCTGTGGTGTGTGCCAGTCAAACTGGGTGAGAACCGGGTGAAAACTGAACAGAGAGCTGGTTCTCCCCCTGGTCAGGCTGGCGGGACCAGCGTGGCATTCCGGTTTGTGCCTGGAGAATTAGGGTCTGTAAGGAAAAATCTTCAGGGAATTCGGTGCCAGCCAGCCCCCAATACGCAAACACCAGGCACCTGAGAGAATTCCTTGTCCAGCAGGAGCTCAGGAACTCGGGACTCACTCTGAAAGTCCAACGTGGGAGCTGTGCAGTGAGGAAAGGACCATTTTAATTTGCTGTATCTGTATGATAGCGGTGGCTTGCGGTGCTTTAATCATAAAGGAATGAACAGGCACCAGTTGATACGAGGCTTTTTCTCCAGCCCTGTCCCAGGGAATATGGACTTCCCACAGCAAGGGGCTGTGTGGGTGCTGGAAGGAGCCGAGTTGCCTCCGGAGCACGAGGGGGGAAGCAAACAAACAAACAAGTCTGGAGGAGGGAAATGATTAGACGAGCCTCAGCTGGTTGTTTCCCCTCTTGAATGGCCCTCTTTCATCAGGATGTGTTGGGACAAGTGCTTTTTCAAGGCAGGATATCAGTGGAAGACACAGTGTTCTCTAAAAGCCATCCAGTTCCCGGGGAGCATCACCAGCCGCGATCTCTCTGCTCCACGCACAATATACGGTCGACCTTTTCTTTGCCTTCTTTTCTTTTATGGGTTTAGAAGCAGAAGGATGTGAGTTTTACTGCTAGTTATGAATCTTTTCGAGTTTCCTGGCTTCTGCCTGACTCTGGGGCCAGCACGATGCTGCTGCTGTGCAAAGAAAACCAGCCCAAATTTGTATGTATGAGCCACTGGTTTGTGCTGCTTTGGGGCATCTGGCACCGCTGCCGAGGGGCAGAGCTGGGGCTGTTCTGTAATGGCAGGATTTGGCTGTTCTCTAGGAGGTTTTTTTTTACAAAAGGCCAGAGTTTTAGTTGTTTACTGGATCTGCAGGATTTAAAAGGGGGTTGGAATATTGTGCCTTGCCTTTCTCACTGTGTTTGGAGCAGTTGTGTGAAGGGACTGAGAGTGTTCCCAGCGTGGAGATAAGGGACGTGTGGGTAATGTTGTTGTTACAATGTGGTGTAAACTATGAGTTTGTGCTCAGAGGTGTTTGGGTGTGTCCTGTGTCCTGCACTGTGGAAACGGGAGCTTGTGTGAAGACTGGGAATGCTGGGGCTATGGGAGGTCTGGGTGGGGAACAAGGATTCAAACTGAAACAGAAATCCTGCTCTCAGCAGGCTCTGGGCTTTGCTTCCCGGATCACTTCCAGGCAGAGGAATCCACAGGGAGAAAACCTTTAAACCTTTGCAATTTGGGTTGTCCTTTTCCTGCAACCACTTTCTGCTCCAGTAGCACAGCTTTCCCTTTTCCTGCTATTGGGAATACTCTGCTTTATTGTAACAGATTTCCTGATGCAGGAGAGGAGAATGTCAGGTGAGATGAACCATCAGAGCAGGAGTTCCTGAGATCTTTGGGAAGGAGCTCTGCCTTTTCCAAGGTTTTTCCTGCTGGAAAAATCCTAGGCACTTTATTAGGGATAAAAAAATATCCTTTTTTACATTTTCCCAAATTCTCATGATGGGAATGCCGTGAATTACCTCCTTGTGCATTATCTCACCATTCCTTTCCTCTTGCTGGACTGTGTGTGAAGCTGAATATTCCATACATTGTGTTGGGGTCGCTCCTTTTGTGTCACTTCTGGCCTTTTTTAACGCTTTCCTGTGAGCTCTGGGGTGCGAAGGAAACAAGACTCTTCCTGGCTGGCTCCTGGAATGAGCCACATTCCTGCTGGGAACAGGAGCCAGGCCGAGCAGAGCAGCAAACCCCGAGGGCTCCTGTCCAGACACAGCTGGGGAAGTCAGGGGTGAGTGCTGGGATGCTGCAGGAATGGGAATGGAGAAAAGCCTGTTGGAATTACAGTGCGGTTCTCCTGCTGCATTTTACTGATCTTGTGGAGCCTGGAATTTAGGTGGAAATTTTAATTCACTTTCTCAAAGTTCAAATTTAAACACTATCCAGATTTTCTCCGGGGAATTGTGCACTTTGAAATTCAGTTGGAAAAGGAGAAAGCCTGGGAACCTTGGCTGTGTGTTCCTAGGGATGGGGAAATCTGAAAAGACGTGAAATTCATGTCTGTCCTCTCAGAAACACTGAGGGAGAACAGAGGGAGCATTGGGAGCACTAGGGCTCACTCCTGCCCAAGGCAAAGACCTTGGATAAAGTATGGAATAGATGAGTGCTGGGATTAGTAACTCCAGCAGAAGTAACTCCTGTGCAGCACAACCTCATAATGGAGCATTTCTGTTTAGTAGCTGCAGTAATTAATGATGAGCTGTGGTTGGGAGCGTGGGGTGGCAGAAAATGGGGCTTTGTAAGAAGAAATGGCTCTTGTGCTGTTTGGGAGCAGAGGAAACGCAGCGTAAGCAGTTCCCGTGGCAGCTCAAAGGTTCCTCAGGAGATGGGATTTTCAGCCATGTGGGAATTGCAGCTTCCCTGCTCATGGCCAGATCTGTTTCTGAACCGTTCCCCAAGTGCTCGTGTGGGTCAGGGTGCTGTGGAATTGGGCTGTGCTGGTGCCTGCTCTCCCCACCGGTGCTGTTCCACCTTCTCCTCCGGTATGTTCCAGGCCCTGTGTGTCATTTGCCTCTGGGAATGCCGTGGTGTTTGCCCAGCCCGTGTCCTGCCTCCTCCCTGGACGCTCCAGGGAAAGCAAAACTTCTGCAGTTGTGATGATTGTTTTCCCCAGAGGGTTCAGAGCCCTTTCCTTTCCCTTGTGATGTGCAGGTTCCATCTGCCCTCCCTCCCTTCCTCTTTACACACTTTTGTGTTCTTGTTTTTGCATTCCAAAGAAATCCCAAGAACTGAAATGAGCAGGAACGGGTGGACTCGGAATCCACTCTTCAGTCCTGTTGCAGGTCTGAGCCTGTACCAAGTCCTACCCTCTCCTGCTTTTAAGTTGCAGAATTCAATAGTCGAGTGATAAAGTCATTTCCAGCCCATGACAGCTCAGGGAAAGGATCTCCAACAGTGGCCAAGTAATAACACGGTGGTGGAAAATGACACATGAATAATCCATGAATAATCCTGGAGCCATGCAGTGCAAGTGGCAGGATCAACCTCTGGGAACAGCTTCTCACAGCAAAATCCTACAATATTGTAGTGGGGGAAGCCCTTCCTTCCCCAGCTGTGCACATTCTGCTGCTGTTTCCTTTCAGTTCACTCCTGTGTCATTTGTTTTCCAGCCTCAGCGAGAGCTTTTTCATGGTGAAAGGAGCAGCCCTTTTCCTACAGCAAGGAAACAGCTCCCAGGGCCAGCGAAGCCTCCAGCACCCTCACAAGCATGCAGGTAGTGGATTAAATCTCCTCTGGAGTGTCTTTTTCCATCCCATCCCCATGGATGGGCTGCTGACACACGCGGGTGGGTGGGTGACTCCCCAGATTGTCCTGCTGGGCTTTGTACGACCTGCTGAGCAAACCCAGGGTTTCAAATGGGAACGTGGGATTATTGAGTCTTGGTTTAAACTTTTATCATTGTGTTGGAACTGTGACTGAAGTAGAAAGTTATTCTCTGTGGAAATCATGGCATTTTGCATGGCTCCCTTTGGGCAGGGAAGGGCTGTGTGGAATATCTATCCCTGTTTTCCCCAGCCACAGATAAAGAAATGTTACTGGTGCTTCAGTGATTTGATCTTTGCCTTCCCCATGGCCTGGGGGGAGGAAAAGTGGATGTGCTGAGCCACAGGGCTCAGCACCTCTGGGTGCTTATGGATATCCTGGTTTAGCACACCAGGGACATTTCTCCAAGTGCTCTCCCAGCCTCCAGTAATCCAAAGGTTGGGACTTTCTTTTGAAACTGCCTGTCGCTGGTTTTGTTTGATGTTGTTGGTCAGGGTAAGGGATGTTCATCAGGATTTGGGCATCTGGATAGCTGCTCATATGCCCTTTCCTGGTTTCAGGAAAACCCCCTTTCCTGTTAACTCCCCACAGTCTGGCCTGTGAGAGTTTATCATGGTTTGAGAACAGGTTGTCCTTCCCCCAGTCCCCTCCAGTGTGCAAAACTGGTGGGAAGAAATGGTAGGGAAGGGTATGATGAGTGTACACCAGGATTGATAAGCAGATAAGGGGGTTCAGGGAAGTGGATTCTGCTTCTCCAGTGATTTTATACCTTCTGTCTTTGGCAGTTTTGGAATAGGTGGTTGCTGGACAAGAAGAAATAGGATCTTGGGGGCACTTGGAGAGCAGGAGCATGTGGGAAAGGCACAGTGTGGTACTGTGTGGCTGCTGCTTAGTAAACACTCCAAGCACAAAGGGGGTGTTTGAATGCCAAGCTTGGCTTTGGGTTTCTTTAATTGTCAGCAATTCCATATGCCCAGCAAACATCCTACGGAAGGAATTTTATCTCTCGTGGAAAGTTATGAGTGCATGACTGAGTTATTAGATGGGAACTTGGTTCGTTTTCCTGTAGATTCCTTCTTCCTTTGGTTTGCTTTCCCCAGTCAAATGTACCCACCATTCTAGAGCTGAAGGGACTTGTTGCATGAGCAGAACTTTGAGAAGGAAGGGCTCCATCACCCAACCCAGGCCACTGGTTGGGTTCTCACACAGCCAGAGAATGCTCCTCCAGGAATCTCCCTGCTGTTGGTGTTCTCTGGGACAGCAAAGTTAATTGCCCTCCCTTAATTGGTATTTTTTGATTGAGAAACATCCAATTTCTTTGAAGGTCAAGACTCTGCTGATTCTTAGTGCAGCAAGAGCCCCTTTCTCATGATTTCTCTCCTTCCTCTGCAGGTGACTTGCCCCAGCACCTCCAGGTGATGATCAACCTCCTTCGCTGTGAGGACAGGATCAAACTGGTAAGGACAGGTGCATTTTCCTGCTTCTGTTGGAAAAACTGTTGGAAGTGTTTGAAACAGACCTGTAGAGGATCAGGAAAAGCATTGGCAAATCCTAGATTTCAGGGTTGCCTTAAGTCTGTGCTGTTTCCCAGCCCTACCATGTTCTCCTGTCCACTCCTTTTGCCCTGGTCTTTACATCCAGGTAATGAGTTGGGTCAGGGAACTGCTCTGTCTGAAATGTGTTGTTCTGTTAGATTTAATTTTCAAAACAGGAGGAGAGACAGGAGCTTGCTAATGCTTATGGACACTTTTAAGTCAGCCTTGAAGTTGCATCACATAGGGCTGGGCTTTCTTTTAAAGAAATCTACAGATAAAAATCTGCTGCAAAAGTCACTGCAGAGAAGTCGATGTCAGTTCTTCCTCCTGCACGGGCATATTTCAGTGAAGGCTTGTGAGTGGGACAGCCCTCTGATCCTGCATGTTCTCAGTTCTGTGCATGACCAGTGTTTTTATACTTCCTGGTTGAAACTCTTTGGAACAAACCTTTGGGTTACATTTTGTAGCATTCCCCCAAGCTGGAGCAGGTGGTCTCAGCTGATCTTTTCCCCCTTCGATGCCAAGTCAAACTGGCAGCAAGCCTTGCTGTGTGTCATACTGCAGCTAAATAAAGCTTTGGGGCACAATCATACCTTAAAAACTATGAGGCAGCAATGGGGTATTAATTAGCCAGAAGGTAATTAGCAGGCCTGTTTCCCTGTTTGCAGGCTGTACGTCTGGAGAGCGTGTGGACGGACCGGGTGCGGTACATGGTGGTCGTGTACAGCAGCGGGCGCCAGGACACTGAGGAGAACATCCTGCTGGGGGTGGATTTCTCCAGCAAGGAGAGGTATGGCAGCCTTGGGAATCAGGCAGCCTGGGCTCTCTGGAGAGCCTGTCCCTGCCAACCTGCCCCTGAGCAGTTGGTTTATGCGTATCTGCAAATCCGAGCAAGAGGAAGGACACGCGTTGAGCTTCCTGACATTTTTATTCCAGAAAGCTTGCAGTCCCCTCGGAATCAAAGCACGCATGTAGAATCCAGCTGTAGGGATGTGGCATCCACCTCATCCCTGCAAATGCTCTTGCAGACACATTTGCAAAGCTGGAACTTACTCTCTCCACCAGACTCAAGTCTGTTGATGGGATGATGCAATGGAGCCGGTTTGGGGGAGCTTAGTTGCCAAATATTGTCAAAAAACAATACTGCAGAAGTAGCTCCAAAACCAACAAACGACTGTGTCAGTAACGAGCTGTTCCTTTTGTCTGACTGATAAGAGCACACAGAATTTGGCAAAGCAAGGGAAATATTTTGTTATCTCAGCCCCTCTCAGATTATCCCAGTCCTGGGTGAGTAAACCAAGGCAGAAAAGCTCTTGGCTGGGGGAGATGGGGCTGGTTTCTGGAGTCAGAAGTCAGAGCTGCCAGGCTGTTGTGTCTGTTCTCCCATGATTTAACAGGCTGCCCTGTCGTGCTGGTGCAGCCAGTGTGAGTTTTGTTTAATTTTGGAAAACCTTACTGGTGGTTTCCAGTGGAAAGGGGAAGCTTTGCACAGCAGAGAGATCTGTGGGGAAGCTCCTGACCATGCCTTCCTCATAAGTTTATTGTCATTGCTTTGATGCTGCCTCCTGTTCTGCTCTGAAATTCCTGTTGTTAGTGTTATGGAGGAAATTCCCATGTGGCATTCCCTTGGTGTGCCACAGCAGTGCAGGTTTGCACTGTCACCTCCAACCTGAAACAACCTTGCAGTAATTTGCTCCTGGTGATTATTGATGTGAGACAAGAAGACAGATGGAAAAGTTGTGACAAATCCATCCCAACTGTAGGGACAGCTGCCATTTCAGTGAGTGGCTCCCCAACACCCAGAGTTTTTGTTGATTAAGGGAAGTTTTGTGCATAAAGAGGTCATTTGGCAGTAGTGACTTCACTGAGTGACTCTATGGCTCTGTGTTGGGGCTGAGATGTCACTGCTGAGCTGTAAATGTTCTCCCTGCTGAGAACTTCACTGGTCACGTGCTTTTGTGGAGTTTATTCCTTTTACATGTGTTTAATAAAATCTTTTCTAACTTGCAAAGCAATTTAGTGCACATTGCCCACGTGTGCTTAGACTGGCCTGTCAAATCCACCATAGAAAGTGACTGAAGGCTTAAAAAAGAAAGGGAAAGAGCAAACCAAACCTGAGTTCTGTTGTGTGCATCCAAATTTCCTTTAAAACCTGAATATGTCAGTAGCTTAATTATTTACTAGTTGGAAATTGCTGGCCCCCGTTGTAGTAGGGCTTTGTTGCCAGATTTCATCTCTGAACTGAAGGTGTCCTTTTGGGTCAGATAAACCCCTAAAGTCCCTTTTTGTCTGTTGTATCAGCCAGAGGGAGGGAGCACAACTGCAACTTGACAGGCCCCTGGGGTGCCCTTTGCAGAGGGTGGGCAGCTGCCTCTTTTGATAGCCTAAAATATTACTAGAACAAGGCTTGAGGATTTTAAAAATTAAAGAGTGTTAATAATTTAGGCTATTGCTGTGACCACATCATGGCCTATATCTAACATCCTGTGTAACCACCTCTCTTCCAGTAAAAGCTGCACTATAGGAATGGTTCTTCGCCTGTGGAGTGACACCAAAATCCATCTTGATGGGGATGGGTAAGAAACCACATTAACAGGATAAATGTGAATGTCCTTCCCTACTTGGGGGCTGCTCTGAGAGAGATTCCCTGTCACCTTGCACAGAAATTTCCCATTTTGGATTGGTGGCTGCAGTCCATTATTCACACAGTGAGTTTGGTCTTGCTGCCCTCACACTGCTCAGTGGGACCCGTGGTACCCTGGGAATGCTCTGAAATCCCACTCCAGGGGTGCAGCTCCCATTCCTGGCAGCCTACGCTGGGAGGGGTGTCCTCTTGCCATTCTTATTTAGGAGGGTGTTGGAAAATCAGAGATAGAAATTCTCCTCCCTGATTCTTTTGGACAGTAGCTGCTCCCAGTAGCTGCTCCCAGTAGCTGCTCCCAGTAGCTGCTCCCAGTAGCTGCTCCCAGTAGCTGCTCCCAGTAGCTGCTCCCAGTAGCTGCTCCCAGTAGCTGCTCCCAGTAGCTGCTCCCAGTAGCTGCTCCCAGTAGCTGCTCCCAGTAGCTGCTCCCAGTAGCTGCTCCCAGTAGCTGCTCCCAGTAGCTGCTCCCAGTAGCTGCTCCCAGTAGCTGCTCCCAGTAGCTGCTCCCAGTAGCTGCTCCCAGTAGCTGCTCCCAGTAGCTGCTCCCAGTAGCTGCTCCCAGTAGCTGCTCCCAGTAGCTGCTCCCAGTAGCTGCTCCCAGTAGCTGCTCCCAGTAGCTGCTCCCAGTAGCAGTTTGTGATGCAGAGAGGAGCAGTTTGTGACCTGTTTTCCCCTCTCTCTGCAGTGGCTTCAGTGTGAGCACAGCAGGGAGGATGCACATCTTCAAGCCCGTGTCGGTGCAGGCCATGTGGTAGGTGTGCTGAGGGGCTGGGGGCACAGAGACTGTCCTCTGTCAGTCAATTAAAAACAAACAACCAACTGCATGTTAGAACTCTCCATAAACTGGTATTTAGTGAGTACAGCAGAGATCTGCTTCCCTGTGTCAGCAGGGCTGTTAAGGGACTGTGGGAATCCTGATCCGAAACCAGGATCTGTTGCTTCAGTTCAGAGCAACTCTGTGCCTTTCAGTGAGAAGGAAGAGGCACCAGGGAGATGAATAAATAGGAAAGATTAACTTGAATTCACCGAGCTGCAAACCCAGAATTTCCTCCCTCTGCATTTTTCTCTCCCGGGCTGACGGAGGAGGCTCAGGACCCACTGCCAAACTGTGGCATTGCCTGTGTCCTGCCTCATTCCTGGGGTTCCTGCCTCCCCAGGGGCCTGTTCACCTTTCAGCTCCTGTCACCCCTCCCCTGTGCAGGGATTCCAAACCCCTGAAGCAGAGGTGGCTGAGTCAGCAGTGGCTGTGCCAGCAAATTCCTCCCTGGAGAGGCTGCTGCCCAGCCCTGCATGGAACTGCATCTCCCTGGGCCTGGACAGTGTACTGGCTCCCCTTGGAGCCTGGAGAGATCCCTGTCTCAGCAGCATTTGACAGGGAAAAGATGTGCAGAAGGATGTTGTGCTGGGGATGATTTGGTACAGAAACAAGTGAAGCTTCTGTTGTCGTTTTTTGCACTTGGCAGCCTTGGAGGTGGTTGATATGTTCAGTACAACAAGTTTGGAGCCTTAAGGAAAGAAAAAATTGAGGAGGGAAGGAAGGAAAAAGTAATGCTAGAGTTTGCAAAAACAAATGACCCAATCTGGGCCTGGTCCCTGGAGCCTGTCAGGGGCCAGGAATGCTGGTAAATATGCATCAGGCTCCTTGCTGAAGGTGGTTTAAAAATTGTCCCTGTTCTTTATTTTCCTTTGACTGTACAAGTTGGATGATGATTAGATCCCAGAGGGACTTGTGCCTCCTGATTCCCTGTTAATCAGGAGAAGATTTCAGCCTCTGCCTTGGCCCTGCTGTGAGGAGCCTCCAAGGTGCAGTTTATGCTCTCTTTGAGCTCCATAAATCCACTGCTCTCAAAGAGCAAACTGCAAAAAATATTGCTAAAAACCGGGTTTTGTCTGTGAAAATCTCTCAGGTCCTGCTCTGTCTGTTCCTGCTGCTCACAGCTGCACAAATCTCTTCTCTCAACCTGCAGGTCTGCTTTACAGATCCTCCACAAAGCCTGTGAGGTTGCCAGGAGGTACAACTACTTCCCAGGAGGGGTGGCCTTGGTCTGGGCCACCTACTACGAGAGCTGCATCAGCTCTGACCAGAGCTGCATCAACGAGTGGAACGCCATGCAGGACCTGGAGTCCACCCGCCCCGACTCTCCCGCCCTCTTTGTTGACAAGTCAGTGCTGCATTGGATTAGGAAAAGTCTTGGTTCACACAAACCCCCTTCTCTCTCTTCTTCCTCACCTGGTTTTCCTTTTCATAAAAGGCTTCAAGTGGGTTTTTTTCCATTATTCTCCCCAAAATTGCCATGACCACAAGCCTTTCCACCCCTTCCTGTGTGTTTGCTGCCAGCCTGGAGCTTCCTCTCGTGTTCCTGTTCCCTTCCAGGCCCACGGAAAGGGAACGGACAGAACGGCTCATTAAAGCCAAGCTCCGGAGCATCATGACAAGCAAAGACCTGGAAAATGTGACTTCTAAGGAGGTAAATGGAAAAATGTTTGCTCTTATTCTTCCTGCCAGACTCCCTTTGAAGAGAGTGCTGAGGAGGCGCTGTATCCCTGGGTGTCATTGACTTTGGAATGTGCATTCCAACTGTTTCGTAAAGGCTCCGCTCTGGCTTTGCTTCACCTCTCTCCTAAAAAATCAGGATAATATCAGCATCAGAACATGTTTTTCAGGACTTTAGTAACAAGTATGTGACTTTCAAGTCAAGTTTTAAGGTTTTATTTCCTTTTTTTTCCTGTCAGAGGACCTTGCAGACAGCATTTTTCTGGTGAGTTTATAGATTGGAAAATCACAAGTCAAAGCTAAAGTTAGTTTGGATCCATCCCCCAGGCTGGTGAAATACATCCACCCGCAGTGCAGACATTCAGAGTGGAAATAGATCTCTTTGGGTTGAGTTTTTGTTTTTTAAGGGAGGTTATTAACATGCAAGTGGTAGGAGGAAGCTGAGAACTCGTCTGTCTGTGCACATGTTCCTCGCTCCTGGTGCACACAAGATGCTTTGGTTGTGCTGCAACCATTTTCTACAGTGGGTTAAAATAGAGTTGTGTGGGTTTGCATTGCCCCAGCCAGAACCTGAGGGCAGGGAGAGGATATTATGTCCCATTTTAAAATGGGAGAGTACTGGAAATCTCTCTCTGCTGCCATTTTCACTCCTTGCTTCTAATGGGTCTCATGTTTTTTTGTTCACTGCTCTCCAAGCTCTTGTTTTTCTTCTCTCAGTTTATTATTTTTAAGAATCAGGTACTGCAAAGTAAATTCTTTTTTTTTGTTCTCTGATATTATCTGAAACTTTATTTTACAGCTCTCCAGTTTGGGGGCTTAGGATGTCAAGGTGCCAGGACAAGGGGCAGTGGTTTTAAACTGCCAGAGGGCAGGATTGGATGGGATATTGGGAAGAAATTCTTCCCTGTGAGGGTGGTGAGGCCCTGGCACAGGTTGCCCAGAGAAGCTGTGGCTGCCCCATCCCTGGAAGTGTCCAAGGCCAGGTTGGACGGGGCTTGGAGCAACCTGAGATAGTGGAATGTGTCCCTGTCCATGGCAGGGGGTGGGAATGAGATGATCTTTAAGGTCCCTTCCAACCCAAATCTTTCTGGGATCCTTGGAGAGATGCCACATAGGGAGATCCCTTGTCTCCAAAGGGTCAAATCCCTGTTGCTGTTTTTATTGAAGGACAGAAAAATGTTTTGCAGGGAAGTGCCAACAATGTTTCTGTTGAACACCACGGTCCCAGTACCATCCTTTGTTTTGTGCTCTGCAGATCCGAAACGAGCTGGAGAAACACATGAACTGCAACTTGAAGGAATTCAAGGAATTTATAGACAATGAAATGCTGCTAATCCTGGGTCAGATGGACAAACCATCTCTGATTTTTGATCATTTATACCTGGTAAGTGTTGAGTTCCAGCAGAGCTGGGCTGTGCTGCATCCAATCCTTTGCCACTAGATGGTACTCCAGGCAAAACCAGGCACTGCCTCTGGAACAAAGGCTTCCTGGACATGAACTCAGTTGTGCCCACTGGGTCTTTTTGTTGTTCTGGAGAGAATCAGAGGAAGTGCCCATGTTTGAGGGCAAAACCTGCTTTTTAAGCAGTTTTAAGCTTTCTGTTGTGAAGGTTTGGGGGCAATCCAAGGAGTAACCACCCCTGGAGCTTTCGGGATTTGCCTCACTTCTCATGTGTGGCATGATGGGGATCACAGGTATAATCACTTTCTTTCCCTGCACTGTTTATCCATGTGTTTAAAAATTCAGAGTGGCCAGAGACAGTGATTTGGGATGAGCTCAGTCACACACTAGCCTAGAACTAACTCTATAAGTGAGTTGTCTCCTTGTCCCCTCCTCCAGCAGGTCCCTGCCCAGAACAGGACATCTGCTGATGCCACATTCCTGTCTCAGAGGCCTTTTCCAACATTTCAGTTGGCAGTTCAGGAGGATGGCTGGGGCTGGGGGATTGCAGAACCTGAGGGAAGAGGGCTGCTTTGGGGCTCCTTGGAAATGTGTGTTTGTGGCTGTTGCAGGGCTCCGAGTGGAATGCCTCCAACCTCGAGGAGCTGCAGGGCTCAGGGTGAGTACAGCTCCTCCCAGGCACCAGCCCTTAAACCCTCCAGCTGTTTGTTTATAACTCCCACCCAGCACTCTGGAGAGGATGTTTGTAGCTTTAGGGGTGATTTGGGCCCATTCTCAGCCACGTGGTAACTTAGTGCCAACACCTTGGTCGAGAAATCTCTCCAACTTCACTTAACACACAGAATGAAAATTACAAAACTTTGGACCTTTGTGAGGTCCCTCAGGATCTCCATCCCCCCGGTGTGTGCCGTCCCTAGTGTTGTGCCAGGTGGGAATTCCTGCAGGCTGCAGAGGAGCAAAGATTACAGCACTGAGGAATAAACTCCATGTAAAGGAACAGAGCTGCCTGTGGATGAGCCAATTCCTCCTCTCCTGCCCAGGCAGGCAGCTCAGGGTGTCTCACGACACTCATCACCAGGGGGCTGCTTCACCCCATTTACTGCAATACTTTTTGGACAAAGGAGAGTTCTGCATATAAATATTTGCAGCTCACCCAAGGCCTGCACCAACCTTGTGTGAGGAGCTGAAAACTATTTGGAGTCCTTGGGAACAGATGTCTGGACATCTTGGGACAAGTAAATCAAGCAGGGCATTAATAATTTTGTTCTGCATGGGGACATGCAGTGTCTGAAGTCAAACCTGGGCAAATTCTGAGACAAATATCCTGTGTCCTTGCTTTGTCTGAGTAATAGGAGCTGATAAATGAATGTGCACATTGATTCTCTTCAGGTACATTGTCATCCCTCCTGTGATATTGGGCAGGAATCAAGAGATAACATGTGGCTCTCATGATTTTGGTCAGGAAGAAGAGAAAGGAGTGGGTTTGCAGCTAAAACCTGCAGTCAGAAGTGGTGATTCCTGGTTTCTATTCCCAGATGATTCACTTGCAGCTGATGCCCTTCTCTTCCTTCAGGATCCCCAAAGCTGTATGGCACAACCAGGACTTTCTGTTTGGGTTACACAGACTCAGATAAAATAAGTGGGGAAAAAATAAGCTTCTCCCTCCTGTGCCCAGGGCATTTGGGTGCTTTGTGTGGTGCTGGTGGTGAGAAGTGGGTGAATGGCCGCCTGTGTCACTGGGTGTCCCGGGGCTTTGGGATTAGAGCTGTAGATAAAACCTTATGGTGTGTGTTGGGTCATCTTCCCTGCATTCACAATGTCCCTCAGTTGCTCTTTGTGGCCATGGCAGTTGATCCTGTGTCTCCTGTTTCCCCCAGCATTGACTACATCCTGAACGTCACCCGCGAGATCGACAACTTCTTCCCCGGGTTGTTCGCGTACCACAACATCCGCGTGTACGACGAGGAGACCACGGACCTGCTGGCACACTGGAACGAGGCCTATCACTTCATCAACAAGGCCAAGTGAGTGCCTGGGACCCCTGGCTTTGTGTGGGGGCACATCCGAGCCACCCTCCATGTCTCATCCCATGTGGAGCTGGGCCTTCCCAAAGCCACACGTCAGAGCCTTGGCATCGTCTCTTCATGCCAGGAGTTCCATGTTCCTGGAACTCCCCTGTGCCTTGTCTCTTCCTGTGCTGGCATTAACCTGTTCCTTGCCTGTCATTTTTATTACTACTTCATTTTGCTTCCAAAAGGAAATGAGGACGTTTCCTCTTCCGGAGAAGTTCTGGAGCTGCTCCAGCATGTCTCTGTGTGTGACCTGCCCCAGCTGTCCCTGCAGACAGATGGTGACAGAGCCCATCAAACACTGCTGGGCCATTACACTCCACCTTTTCTTGCTGATCCCTGTGTCCAAAGACTTGGGTGAGCAGGAGGCTTCCTGGTGGTCTCCAAAATGAATGAGACTGCCCTCCTGTACCTTCCAGCTTTTCCAGACAGGGACTCTCCTCATGGCCCATGTAATCCAGCACGTTGGGGTGGGCAGGAGCAGAAAGTACTGTCCCTCCTCCGTGTGAAGTGGTAACAGACCCATAACCAGGGATGTGGGATTGATTCTCCTGTCTGTCCTTGTGCAGGAAGAACCACTCCAAGTGCCTGGTGCACTGCAAGATGGGGGTGAGCCGCTCGGCATCCACGGTCATCGCCTACGCCATGAAGGAGTTCGGCTGGTCCCTGGAGAAGGCCTACAACTACGTGAAGCAGAAGCGCAGCATCGCCCGGCCCAACGCCGGCTTCATGCGGCAGCTGCTGGAGTATGAGGGAATTCTGGATGCCAGGTAAGGCTGGGGATGGTTGGGAAGGCAGCTTGTGGAAAGCAAAGGAGCTAATTGTGGGTAACACCACAAAGTACTGATCGATCTCCCTGCGGTTCTGTCGGTGTCATGCCCACAGACAAGGGCAGAGCGTGCAGGGGCTGCAGCCAGAAGGGTCCCTTTGGAAGGGCAGAGGCAGAATCCTGGGATAATTATGCTATTCCTAAACCTTTCCTGTGCCGGGCTCCCTGGATGGAAATTAGCTGGGAGAGCTGCTCTGGTGTAATTCAGGGAAGGTTTCTCTGCGCTCGAGAAGCACGTTTGGATTTCTCAGCAGCCAGTGCTGCTCAGCACATTGTTCCTGCTTTATGAGGCAGAACTGAGCTCAGCCGTGTCAGAGGTTCTGTGCCAATCCCAGGGCTCTGTCACTGAAGTGCTGTAGTATTTATTTAATAAGGGAAGAGGAGGGATATCTGTCCCTCTGAATCAACAGGAGCTGTGTCATGGTACATGCAGAGGGGTCAGGTTGGGGTGTTTTGCCCTAGTGGGGGTTCTGTGCCCTGAGGGGTCTCCCAAGGGCTGATCCCATCAGAGCTGCACATGGGGCACTGCTCTGAGCCTGCTGTGGAGTGGGCAGGTGGGGGGACAGATTCTGATGCTGAAGGTTGTTTTTCCAAATGGGACCTTAGGTCTGGACCCAGCGCTTCGGTTCTGGGCTGTGGAGAGGGAGGGGAGCTCCTGGCACTTCCGCAGTTCCAGGACGGTCATCCGTGTCCTTGTCCTCTCCCCAGCAAGCAGCGCCACAACAAGCTGTGGAAGCAGCAGGCAGAGAGCAACCTGCCCCAGCACACCGACGGCACCACGGGCTCGGGAGACTTCCTGCTGGACATTGACCTGGAAAACCGCCTGGCTGACCTGGACATGCCTTCCCAGTCGGGATACCTGGACAACCGTGCCAGCAGCGAGGGGCCCGGGGGCTTTGACTACTGCTTCCGGCGCCTCTCGGACACGCTGCTGGAGAACAAGGTTCCTGGGGACAGGGAGGGCTTTTTCCATGTGGAGCAGCTGGAGCGGGATGCGTTGGTGGGACAGCCCCCATCCGCACTGCCTCAGGGGAGGCTGCTGGAGATGGGAAAGGCCCCGGAGAGAGCGGAGCCGTCGGCAGAGCTGGGCAGCTGCTTCGAGAGGGAGGTGAAGAGAAAAATGGACTTCAGCCCCAGGAAGGGAAGGATGGGCCTCGGGGACCCAGGGGAGGACGGTGTCAGGGAGGAGAATCCCATGGAGAAGTGGAAGCGGCGTTTGTCCATGCACAAGGAGGAGAGCAGACTCAATAGGGAGAACTTGAATAACAACAACAGCAAAAGGAGTTGCCCAGAGGATTTTGAGGTGCGTATGGAGGTGAGATGGAGGTGATTGGCATGGCTGACTCCGCTGCAAGTGAAACTGCTCTTCTCATCCTCATAGCCCAGTTTCATTTGACTTGGATAAAGCCTTTCATTCCATGATGAGCTTCTTCCCTTTCGAAGTGCTTCTGACCAGGGCTTTGCTTGCCCGAGCTGTGGATTTAGATGCCAGGAGTGCACACGTGAGTGCCCTGTAAAGTGCTTTGGGCAGCTCGCTTGCATGACCCTCGCTTGGCACGGTAGGTATTCCTTGGAGACACTGTCTGCTGGGAAATCATGTGGCTTTAGCTCCTGCTGCAGGGCCTGAAGTGGAAATGTTTGTTGTTTCAGAGCTGCTTGGCTGTAAATACACCCTGTGCTGGTTGCTGGTGTGTGTTCTGTGCCCACTGATCTGCCCCTGTTTTCTCTCCTGCAGCGCGACGCTGTGTTTGGGATCCTCAGCAAGGTGAAGCCTCCCTACCAGTCCTGCACTGACTGCATGTACTCCTCAGCTGGGCTGTCCTCCGACCCCTTCGGGGAGCAGTGTGAGAAGCTGAACCCTGCACGGCGCAGCACCACCATCTGCACACAGCCAGCCCTCCTGTCCCACCTCCACTCCAACCTGCTGGACCACCTGCCCACCAGGGCACATCCAGAGGAGGCAATCAGAACTAAACATAACGAGGCTCCGCTTCCTATGGTGCCAGGAGTCGGGACTTTAGAGGTTGGCACGTGCAGGTCACTGGATCAGCACTGCAGCGTTCTGGAGAGAGGAAAAGATGCGCCAAAAACCCCAGAAAAAACTTTGCTGCCCAGGAGAAACTCCCACTGTGACAGGAGCCTCCTTCATGCAGAGGTGGTGAGAGAGGAGTCTCTGGCCAGGAGGGACACCAGACCTACCAAGGACCTGAAGTACCTGTTGTTCAGCAAAGACTTGGAAAAGCCAAGCGCCAACAGCTACTTGATGCAGCACCAGGAGTCCCTGATCCAGCTGCAGAAGGCGGGGTTGGTCAGGAAGCACACCAAGGAGCTGGAGCGCCTCAAGAGCCTGCCCTCGGACGCCTCAGCACTGCTCCGGGACAGGGTGGACTCCAGCATCATGGAGGAAAGCGAGGACATGATGTCCCACCCCGGCCTCGTGCCTCTCCTGACACCGGCCCCGATGGTCCTCGGAGACGCGGAGAACAACATGGAGAGGCCGGAGGTGAAACGCGTCCTGGAGGGGGTCTCCCAGAAAACCTCCACGCCGACCGTGTGCCGCCTGGAGCACACGAGCAGCTTCACCAAGGACTTCCTGAAGACCATCTGCTACACCCCGTCCTCGTCCCGCAGCTCCAACCTGACGCGCAGCTCCAGCAGCGACAGCATCCACAGCGTGCGGGGCAAGCCCGGGCTGGTGAAGCAGCGCACGCAGGAGATCGAGACGCGGCTGCGCCTGGCCGGCCTCACCGTGTCCTCGCCCCTCAAACGGTCCAACTCCCTCGCCAAACTGGGCTGTCTTAACTTGTCCTCTGAGGACTTGTCGAGTGACGTGGACGTGTCCACTGTAACAGACTCCAAAGAGGCCGTTTCCAGCGAGTGCTCCATGTTCTGTGAGCCACAACCCTCCCTGAGGAGCGCGGACGGCTCCTCCAAACCGGGGGTGAAGGCGGCGGGAGGGAGCTTGAAGAACGTGCTTTGGATAGGCAAAAGTTGATGCTTTCTGTGGAGAGGAGGAGGGGGGCTGGATTTTGGGGGGGTTACAGCATTTATTCATTGCACCGGTGCAGTTTTATCATCCAACTTGCAGCAGTTCATCCAATGCCACCTCTTCGTCCCCTCCCTGTGCTCTGAGAGGGGGCAAAAGAACCACGATGGGTCACATGAAGGGCACAAGGGAAATCAAATGTGTTGCATGGCTTAGAGGAGGCCTTGGTGTGTGACTTGCCTGTTGTCCTGCAGGATGCTCTTCCTAGTACTGTTTGCCAAGTGTAATAACGTGGATTTGTGTGTGGTTATGGATAGGTATTTGTATCTCTATCTAAAATGCTGAAATGTTCTGTTTCAAAGACTCAAAAAAATTATTCATGACTTTTTTTTTTTACAGAGCAAACACAAGGCTCTGAACAGGGCACTTGTGGGAAATCCTTAAGATGGTGACACGCACACTACCTCTGTTCCCGCTGGCTTTTTGTCCTGCTTTGTTGGTTGAGTTTTTTATTCAAAAGCCTTTTCCCAGAGTTCTTGCTGTTATTTGAAGGAATTCCCTTGGTGTTGGCTGTAAAGGCCTGGAGGAGTGTGGACATGGAGGCTCCCCTGGGGCTGTGGCTGGGAGATGAAGGAGCTGTGTCCGTGGGGACGGTGGGACTGATGTGACCAATGTGACCCCAGCTGTGTGGCCGTCCCAGGTGTTGTGTTTTTGGGGTGTTTTTGCTGTCCTTGTGGTCTGTGATGTCCCAGTGCTGACAGAGCCCGTGAGTGCCCGTGGACCCCGTGATGTGATGCTGTGTTGGTGTTGTGGATCCTGTGTTGGGACCCTCTGTTGGCTGTGGGTGACACAAGGTGACCAAGGAGGGTCAGCTCTGCTGAACTCCCAGGAGGTGACCGTGTCTTTTCTGGTTGTTACTGTTGCTTTGGTAGAACAGTCCCTGTATCCTGAGTTTCCCAGCAGCCTGGGGAGCTGCCGGTGGAGTCCAGGGTGTTATTTATGCCCTGTATTGGGAGCCTGGGTGGCCCTGGAGTGGGAAGCTGGGTGGCCCTGGAGTGAGGAGCCCAGCTGGACGTGTCCCAACCCTCACAGGGCTGTGAAAGCCCCATAAATCCTGCTCAGGGGGAGCAGTCAGACAGAAATATGTGTGTGCTCCAAGGAGAGGGATGTTGGAAATGAGGGTGAGATCTCCCCCTGGAGGAAAGGGGACAGCTGGGTCTGTGCCCCCCCTGGGTCTGGTGTTACCATGTGCTCCCCCTTGTGCCAGGGCTGGTGCTTGGATTGCAGCAGTGCCCCCATTCCATATGGAATGCATGTTTTCTTGGAATATTTTGGACAGCCAGCCTGGTCAAGAGCTGCTCTGTGCAAGCCCTGGCTGAATGTGTGGGGAAGAGCTTGGGAGGTGTGCAGGGAACACTCCCCAAGTCTCAGTGCTCCCTGAATCCCATCTGAAGCCACATTGGCTGCTCGTGCCTTCAGGTGATATTTTGAAGCAGATTTGGGAGTCAGAACAGATCTGGGAGCTCAGTGGTGGATTTGCTCAACCAGGCTGTGAGTGTGAGCACTCCCACGTTTTAAAATCCCCATGGAAAGGCTTTTTTAAAACTCCCCTCTGAGCTGGGGCAGAGCGGGGCTGCAGCAGCCAGTCTGAACTAATTAATCCAAAATCCAGTGTCTCGAGGAAGGGAGCTGTGGGTTTGCCTGTCCCGAATGCCCAGAGTTCCCTTTTGTCCCTGAAGCGTAAGATCCCACGTTTCCATTGTGTGAGGACTTGTAGGGACGGGCAATCAGTAAATAAACGTCCCTGCTGAGGGAGCCTGAATTTGATTTGCACTTGTTTCACCCCGGAGAGCTGCTGAGGAGCACGAGCTGCTCCAGGAGGGAAGTTGTGCAGGAGCCTCTGGTCGGGCTGAGGAGCCGCCAGGTTGAGTTCAGGGCAGGATGAAAGCCTGTCATTGAGCCGGGAATGCGGCACAGCCGGATCACTGCAAGCCATCTCCTAGGCTTGTGTCATCTTCATCCTGCTTTACACCCAGACTGGGATTTGGGAAGGGCAGGCAAGAGGTCCCATGGGGCTCAGAGTGGCATCTGGGGGAGCCTCAGGGGCTGCTGCCCAGTGAACCCTGGGGTGTGACCACAGCAGGGTCACCTCCCTCTGTGCTGCCAACCCTTCCCATCCCTGCCCGGCTGAGGGAGGAGGCACAGGGTCGGATTTGAATAATTTCGGAAGGTTCCATGAACTGCTGCAGGTGAACATGTGATTTCCTTCCTGTTTCTCGAGTGCCTGCTGAGTTCTGCCACATCCAACCCACCGTGTCCGACCCAACCCCCTCATTCCGGGGCACAGCTCTGCTCCCTCCACCTTCCCCTGCTGCTGCTCCCACTCAGCTCTTGCTGGATCAACCCCACTCTTCCCTCACTGGACCCTGGGCTCCCTCGCTGTGTCATGGGATAGAGGCAGGATTCAGTGGGAGCTGGCCTGGAAGCAGCTGTGCCATTCCCAGGGGTTTGTAGCCAAACCTGCACCATGTGTGGTCCCACTGGGTTTATTGCATGAGAAGGTCGATGTACTCGTCCTCCCCACGTGTCCTTACAACAGAGTGCCTTACTCATAGTTTACAAACACTGTGTATCTGCTGAGCTGTTCAACTCTGCTGTTTGCTGTTCTTTGGGGAGTCTTTGGTGCTTTTGGTGTTTCTGGTGGCAGTGAGACCGTTCCCCCCCCTGCATCCCACCCTGCCATCCTTGCTGAGCTCAGCACTGCTCACCTGCTACCACTTCCCTCTGGGTATGGCAGAACCAAAGGACAGCTGGGGGCTGCTCCTGGTGTCCCTGTTTATCCCCATTTATCCTGTTTATCCCGTTTATCTATGCATTGCTGCCGAAACAGGAGTGGGGTTTGCGGGGACGCTTCCCATCACCGGCTGTGCTTTGCTCGGCAGATCCAAACCCAATCCTGTCCTGCCAGGAATCCTGAAATGCACAAACTGGCACCTTATTCCCAGTCCAGGTGCTGTTGGTCCGTGTGGTGGCAGTGCCCGACCTCCTGGGGGTCCTTCCCATGCAGGTGGGGTTTGGCTCGGCCGTGTCCCGGCAGGACCCGTCCTAGTCAGCCTGTGAGGAGGGGGGTGAGTAATATGTAGCTGTTCCTGTGCATTGCTGTCCTCCATGATTACAAGGTTCCTTTAATTCCGTGGTAATTCGAATCCCGGTTTTGTATTGGAATCGGCGGGATTTTTGTACTGTACGTCCGCGGGAGGGAATGATGCATCATGCACTTTTTTTTTTTACTTTTGTTTGTAAGAATGTCCTGAATATTTTATGTGCTTCTCGTGAGGAATAAAATAAAGTTTTTTTGTTTCCTTATGCAATGAGTTTTGCAGCTTGTTTTGGAGGTGGGCACTTCCCGATGCCAATTTTCCAACTCCTCCTGTGCTTGGAGCTTGGGGCATGGAGTCATGGAATGAGTTCAGTGACTGAGGTAACACAGCCCTGGGCTCCCTGGGGTGGGCTTGAGAGGGTTTGGGTCTCTTCCACCTGAGGGTGTCCCTGGTGGAGAGCTGGATCTCAGGTGTGGGAGCAGCTCTGCCATGGTGAGGGGAAGCACCAGGGAACTGGCTCTGCCCTGCCCTGGTGGAGGACAGGGACCCCGGCATGGAGCACTTGGCTGGGGGTCAGGGCCTCCCCAGATTTGCCCAGACGTGCTGACATGATGGCAGAGGAAGGAAAACAGTGGGACCGTGTGCCTGTGTGTGTGCAGCTCGTACATCCCAGGGTTAACTCTCTCCAGTGCTGAGCCACAGCAATGCTGGGAAGCTCACGCTGAGCTGGGAGCCCTGGAGCTCTGGAGCTTCCCACTGGTGTGTCTGAGGTCCTGGGGCAGAGCCTGTCCTTCACCAACGCCATTTTGGGGTCAGTTTGCTGTTGGCCCATTTAACTCACATATCCCTTGGCTGGGTCACAAGACATCCCTCCCTGCTCAGCTTGGTTTCCTGAAGGCAGAGCCTCCCCACGGAGCTGTTCCCAGCTCCCGAGGTGGGTGTGGGAGGTTGTGTGAGGGACACCACAGGCCAGGAGCACAGGATGGCCGGAGGGTGCCTGGGCTGCCGGTGAGTCCCTGGGACTTTTCTTAGTCTTGTTTTGATTGAAAGTTGGTTCTTTTCAAAGCAGTTTGTTCCATCCTGTTGTGATGTTGCTATGGCAAAACCAGGCAACATCTGGAGCAACACAACTTCTCTCTGGCGACTGTGGAGGGTTTATTTATAGCCCCGCTGGTGAGAGGAGATGCTGAGTGTGGAGCTGCCCTGGGCAGGCCATGGCAGAGGGGCAGCCTGGCACTGGGTACCCTCCTGGTTGGGAACTGGGGTGGTGGGAAGGTGCGAGTTCCTCCTGCCTGAAGGAGCTGCAGGTGGTACTGAGTGCTATCGGAAAGGAGCTGAGTGGTCTCTCCTCAAGGACCCTCTGATGGGAAGAAGTTGGTTTGCTGGCAGCATTTCCCAGCTCCATGTAGGGTTTGGTGGTGAGCAGATACTTTAATGATGTTTTTGGGCAAAAAGATGAGGTTTGGCCGGTGAGCAGCGCAGGTTGTAGCACACACAGAAGGCACAGGAAGGACTCCCAGGGTTGCTGCTGCACATCCCCAGCAGCAGTGACTGCAGCAGAGAAGCTGCTGCCTGGCAGAGGTTCTCCTGCAGCCCCAGGGCGATGCCTCCATGTCCCTTCCCTCTGGGCCGTGGCGGAACAGCCGCACTGGCCTCTGGAGAGGTGGAAATGTAAATATTTTCCTCAGCAGAAGCTGCAGGTTGATGCTGCCGAGGCCAGAGGAGCCGGTTCCTGCAGCAGGCACGGCCCAGGCTGTGCTGCCGACCGGGTTTGCTCCAGCCTTGTTGCACATTCCCTAAAAGTCTCTTCCTCTCTCGGTTTGAAGGATGGGGCAGTGGCGACGTTGCAGCAGCTGCCATTGCCTTTTATGCAGAGGGTTCAGGAGCAGAACCATCAGAGCCGTGTCACAGCTCTGAGAGTTCACTGGAACACGCAGGGCACACCCAAGGACCCGGACGTGCCTGTTCCACACCAGCCCTTGGCCCTGTGACCTCCACACAGGACAAGCCTAACCCACCAAGATACCCTCAAATCACAAGGGGTTGTGAGAAGCCCGGAATGAATTTGGCTTTGCCATGGGGAACCAAGGGCTCAAGGGGAAACACCTGAATTGTTGATCAGGTCATGGTGCCAACACTGAGTGAGTTCATCTCACTCAGGTGACAGATTGGCTCTGAAATTCCTCACTCACACACCTGTCAGCACATCTTGCTCAGCATTCTTCTACCTGCCAGAACTGATGCTGCCAGGTCCCCCTCATGCCAGAGCATCAGGAGGCCAGCTGCTGGTCCCAATCCTGCTGGGAATCAGTTGTGTTTGCTTTTGGCAGCCTAGGCAGGGATCTGAGACTTCCAGTGGTAACAAATGGGGTTTTGTCTCGCTGCAGAGCAGCTCTGCAACGTGCATTGATAAAGAACTGTCCCCATGAGGGGCCTGTCTGGCTCCAGGCCGATAAGGGCTGGGATAACCGTCATCCCTCACTCCTTCCCCTCAGCAGCAGCCAGGACTGGCCCCTGAAATGGATCATGGGACAGGGACAAGGTGGTGGCATCGTGACCGTGGGCCCACATGTCACTCACGCAGCCTGTGGGAGTGCTCAGAGGGCTGCCAGGATCCCTGGGGGTCTGGATGGAGGTGCTGGTAGGATTTTCCAGCCCCATGGAATATCAGGGGATGCCTTTGGCCTGGGGCCAGTGGGCAGGCACCTCTTTGGGACCATCAGGTGTTTTCCTGCATCCTGCCTCGGGATGCTTCCCAGCTCGGGGAACCATAAAAGGCAAAGCTCTGGGGCAGTGGCTGAGCTGGGAGCTGGGCTGGGAGCCGGGCCGGGAGCCGCGGCTCGCTGCAATGCCAGGCATCCCGGCTGTGTACAAACGGATTAGAGCCCTCCAGCTCCCCGGCTCCAGCGCCTTCCGGAGCGTTATCCAAAGGGAGGAACGTTCTGCTCGGAGGGTTACTTAGACAAATGCCCAGGCGTTAATAGGGATTTTTGATAAGTTGTGTTTGGGAGTCTCCGCAGGGAAAGTTGTATCTGGGGCTGCTGTCGGGCTCCTGTTTATCTCGGGCAGCCTTTTTCTGTCACAGCAATTCCCTTCGCAGTAACGTATTCCCAGGATCATTCCAGCCGACCCGTCACTGCCCCGCGTGCTCTGTGCAGGCGGCATCTCTCCCCCAGGCACTGGGACGCAGCCCAAGGCAGCGCCGCTTCCAAGGAAGGAGCGCTGGGGGAGCCGCTTCGCGTCCCCGGGCGCAGGGCAGGGAGGCAGGGAGGAGAGCCAGGGGCACGGATGCGGTTTTCCAAGCTCTCCGTGAGACCCCCAGGGAAGCTTCCGGAGGGGATCCTGGCCAGACGAGCTGCAGCAGACAACCTGGCTGTAAATCCCTGTGGAAGCAGCAGGATCGGAGGGCAGCCAGGATTGCTACACGGGACTGTGGGGAGCTGTTGCTTCAGCAGGTTGGGGAAAGAGGAGAATCCCTGGAGAAGGATGCAGATGGGAGGCAAGTCCTGGCTGTGAAGTGCCATGGACCAATAAATTAGCAGCTGGGGGGTGCTTTTCCAGTTATCCAGGTGGGATATACGTGGAGAGGGACCAACGTAGAATCAGCTGTGCTGGGCACTGTCGCACTCCGTCGTGCCAAAGGGATGTTCCTCTCCTGGCCATGAGGCCAAGGAACGCTGGTTCACATGACCCAGGCTCCGATGCTTCCAACTGCCCCCGTCTCTCTCCCTTAGCGGAGCAAGAAGGCGGTGCTGACAGCCTGCCCAGACCCAAGGTGGGGAGAAATCTTGGCTGGCCACTCTCAAAGCATTTGGAACCAGGAATTACAGTGACGGAGCTGCCGGCCATGGAAGCCTCCACCTGGCAGTACTGTGGATATTTACGGGATGACACAAGTAAGAAGAGGGGGAGAGACTGCGCTGCTTCCCAGGGAGACTCTGCGGGAACACGTGAGGACTGTACACGGCGGCAGCTCGGCCAGGAGGGCCTGGGGAACAGGCTGGAGAGGGGGGACCTCCCCCACCTCGGGAGTGACACCAGGGCCCCTGCCAGGAGGTCGGAGATGAGCAGCAACGGGCAGAGAGGGCAGCGGGGGTTGGCAGGGGACCTGTGCCTGGAAGAGCATCCCGTGCCCAAAGGGTGCAGGAGAGGGGAGGACGGAGAAGCCCCTCCAAAGGTGTACGAGATGGAGGTGGGGCCCAGGCGCACGGGCAGGACGGTGAGGCCGGTGGTTTACAGGCTGGAGGAGAGCGAGTACCGGCGCCTCATCCAGGAGGCAGAAGAAGAACCTGAGGAGGAATGGGAAGAGACAGAGGATACGGTGCTTGAGATTCAGGAGGACTATGCAGGGGATGGGAAGGTGGTGAGTCCAAGCCTAAACAGGCTCAACTCTTTCCAAGGGGTCCTGAGGAGGCAGATGAGCTGTTCGGACTCGGAGAGCAGCGTGGAGAGCAGGCAGGTGAACAAACTGAGCCTGAACTGCCCCTCGGAGAGGGACAAGCCCACGGTCCCCGTCAGGTCCGACAGCATTGAGCTCATGGATTACATCCTGCAAAGCAAACATGAGGCAGCAACATCTCTCTCCTACATCCCCAGGGACAGCAAGGCAGCCGAGAGCCTCAGGCCAGCACGGAGCTTCTCCCCCCAGCCTGAGGGAACACCAGACCTGTGCCAGAATGGCCAGGCCGGCGAGGAGGATCCAGCCAGGAAGCATGATCCAGACAAGCAGGTAGCAAAGAGCCCGGAGAGAATGGTCTCTGCGGTCACAAATTATCCCTCAGTGGCCAGGGACACTGGGAGGCTTTCGAGACAGAGCAGCAGCCAGCTCCCGGAGAGCTGGGAGCAGCTTGGAGGGGAAGCTGACACAGGGATGCTCGATTCCTACATCCAGAAAAGAACCCCCCCGGCCCCTCCGGTCAGGACCCACAGCAAGGAGAGCCTGGCTCTGAGTATGAGCAAGGCTGTGGCGCTGACAGAGGCGCTGCTGGAGCCCTGCGGAGATGAGGCCAAGCCTGGCAAGGAGCAGCGGGCAGCAGGCACAGAGCAGCTCCCTGGGGGCAGGACTGCGGGAGGAGGGGGCTCGGAGGAGCCGGAGCGGAAGGGGAGGAAGAGTCAGGAGGACGAGAACGTGCTGACAGTCGCCGACGCCAAGAAAACCTTCGAAAAGCCCAAGGCGTCAGAGGGGGCAGCGGCACCACCAGCGCCCAAGAAAGGTGAGGAGTGAGGGCTCCTGGCTCTGCCCTGGGGGTCATGGAGGGCACTGCACCGGGGATGGAGGGGAGGGGAGGTGAGAGCACGGAGGTGGTTGGAAAATAAAAATACCTGCCTGGAATGGCCGAGTGACAGGTGGGATGTGCTCAGGGCACATGGAATCTTGTAACGAGACAGGATGGAATTCAGGTGTTGGTTCAAAGCACTTTGTGCAGTGAAATTGTTTTGGAGAAAGATTTGCTTTGTCAGACTCTCCTGTATAGGAATAAATACAATATACTGCTTTTTCAACAGCCACAGTGCAGCAGTGCCCATAGGATGCTCCCTCCCACTGCCATGTGGGATTATGTGCCTCTGTCTCTCCAGGCACTGGGTGAGCCAGTATAATTTTATTTTAGCTGTGGCATTAAAAAGAAGCATTATTTTCCTTAAGTTCTTTTTCTCCTGCGCTGTGACTTCACTGAATAAGCCTTTCAGGAGAATGACATCAACTTGGAAAGCCTTTCACTGAAAAAATACAGATAAGTGAACTTTGTTGAAATTTTCCTGGTAAAACAGCAGTTCTGCAGAAATAGAGAAGGACAGAAATGAGTGTTTGTGTGAGAGAGTGGATCCTGCAAGGAGCCACCCGACCCACGCTGCTTAACTCAACATCTTCTGTTCAGTGACAATCTGCAATTGTGCATTTCCTTATAAGGGAAAATAAGTGTTTTAAGGCACAGGAAATCTATGGTGGCTTTGAACTGAGTCGTGTGTTTGCTTAAAAAAATAGGTGTGATTATCCCACAGCACCAGGCCCGTTGTGCTGTCGGTTGCTGTCGCGACACTGAGGCGGAGCAGGGACGTGCCACAGTTTGTGTGTCAGGGATAACAGAATCCCTGCAGGGATGACAAACAGGTCCTGTCCCCCCAGGAGGCAGCTGAGGACACGCTGTCATTCTCCCAGTGTAAAGAAATAGGGTTGAGAGCTGTTTGTCACTACAGACTGGCTGTGCCAGGCTCTGAGAATGGAGCAGGGATGGGGTTGGTGTTATCCCAGTGTCTGGATCTCTGCTGCTCCTGGGTGGGAATTGTCTGATATCAGTGGTACAGCTGATCTGGAGTGTTCCCATCACAGGGATGTTTGATCAGCCCATCCTTCCCAGGAATGGAAGGAGCAGGTGGATGCAATGGATGTAATGGGTGGTTTGGCAGAAGAAGGGGGTGAGAAGGGATATAAGGAATCAGCTCTGTCCCCAGGGCAATACTGGCTGCAGTAAATCCCTCCTGGCACCTCCTTGTTCTCCAGAAGAAATAAGGATGGAGGGCTGAGACAATATTTCAGTGCTGAACTGTGAAAATATTGCAATAAAAAATCATGGAATCACGGAATGTTTCAGGTTGGGAGGGACCTAAAGGCTCATCTTGTTCCACCCCCTGACATGGGCAGGGACACCTTCCACTGGAGCAGGAAGAAGAGCAGGAACGGCTTCTCATTTTGCTCTGTCCATGGCAGCCTGCTGGGGTTTTGAAAAGCTGTTTAAAACATTTGTCTTCCCAAATCTCAAACACAAACACCTCGCCTGTATTTACCCTTACATGATTCCTTTCTTATATCTCTGATTTTTCCAGCACCTTTGGTCCAACTTGATCCTAGACAGCAGGGAGAGAAACAGAAGGAGATGGCAAAAGGATTCCAAAGTGGTTAAATAATGAGGTCTGTGCTCAGTGCCCAGGAAAACCAGCACCCAGCCCCGGCTCCTTCCCTGCCTGCCTGATTTTTTGCTGCTATTCAGGATTTCAGGATGCTAGGAAGTGTCAATCCCAGGATTTTCATGTTGTAAATAAAATACAGTTTGCTTTTTTTTTTTCCTTTCTCTTTTTTTTTCCGCTTTTTGTGTTCTGCTTTCTTGTCTCTCTCCTCCTCGTTAATCACCCAGAGACAGCAACAAAGGAAATCCCATCTGTTGCAAGTAATTGCTTTGGTTTTATTTGGTGGCCCAACATTTTAATTAGGTTTTGGGACTTACCTCCCCTTCACTGCAAAAATAGGAAAGAAATGAAAATATATTTTACAATCCTGTCTAATGATGGAGAAAAATACACGAGGAAATAGAAATTGAAATTAGAGGTTTCTTTCTGCTGTAAAAGCACTCTTTTGGGTGCCTTTCCTACAGCTGAGTTGGGAGGGATGTGTTTGACATCGATATTACTGCACAAAATGTGTGAGAGTGGGTAGATGCAGTAATAGATGTGCTTGATGAAATCTATTGTAAATCATTAATAACAATGGCATAAATTATTAATGCCCATCCTGGCCTAATGTTCACTCATTCCTTATCCATCTCCAGCATCTCCCAGCCATTCCAAGCAGCACAGACACGATGTCAGCACAGGCCCTCGCTCACCACAGCAGATTTTATCACCCTTTGGGGAGGGGGTTTGGGATTTGACCCCAACTTTGGGGTCTGGAAGTAGCTCAGTGGTGGTTCCATGTCACACAGAGCTGGGAATAAAGCTCAGGGGTGCTGGCTCCTGACCCTCTGCTTTAATCCAGGTTTTCCTCTCTCCTTGCCCGTGAGCTCAGATTCACTCTCCTTCACTTCTCCCTCCCTGCCTGCTGTTTTAAAATATCTGCTGGAACATTTTGTTCTCCTTATCTTCATTCCCTAATTCTACAGCTCCCCTTTCTGGCCAAGGACTGAATAAGGCCAATCCAAAGGGATTTTGCTCTCTGCCTCTCTCTCTCTCTCTCTCTCTCTCTCTCTCTCTCTCTCTCTCTCTCTCTCTCTCTCTCTCTCTCTCTCTCTCTCTCTCTCTCTCTCCAGACAAACACTTTGCAGGAGCTGGGAGGCACTTCCTTGGGCAGATCCCATTGTCGAGACAGAATCGATTTGCCATTATCAGGAGCTGTTCCATGGTGGCTCTTAGGACAAATTCATCTTGGCAGCTGCTCAACAGTTGATGATCTTTGAAATGTCTTTTAAAAACCAGGATTGGGACTGGTTTCGTAAAGCTGCCCCTGGAACTCCCTCCGTGCCCATGGACACTGAGGAAAAGAGGCAGAAAAAGCAAATTAATGCTAAAAGTAAATCTAATTCCACACAGGGAGAATGGCTTGGGGTGGGTTTGTCATTGTAATCAGTTCGGACTTCATAGAATCCCAGAATGGGTTGGGTTGGAAGGCACCTTAAAGATCATCTCATTCCAACCCCCTGCCATGGGCAGGGAACATTTCCCTGCATTAAAAAGCACTAAATTCCAGTAATATTAAATGAAAGGTAAGATCACATTACTGATTTCAGTGGGAGCAGCTCTTCCTAATGCTGCTGAGTCTGGCCTTGAGTACCTAATGACGGGATGAGATCCCTAAATGATAGGAGATGTGAAAGAGAAATATAAAAGAAATATTCAAATTTCAGGTGGGAGAACCTAGTGCTTCCTGTTAAACAAATATTACAATAAAGTAAATGTAATAATAAACTCAAAAGGCTTCAGGAAATAGATAAATAGGGACATAAAACTCCTTGAAAAGCTGTATAAATTGGAAACCAGGTCCAAACTGTCCTGTCTGGCATATTTTGCGTGACTTACAAGTTAAGCTGCAAAATAACAGGACTTTAAAGTGCTGATCTCCCTAAACCCTCCCTAAGCCATTTCCCTCCATTCAGAATATATTTAGCGATGAGGATTTCAGCAAACTGAGACATGCAGGATAAATTCATCCCTCAAATGACTTTACTGCTTCCGCTGATGGGGTTTGATGCCCATCTGGGGTTGCTCAGAGGTTCCAAATTGCAGGGTACCAGCTGAAGGCATCAAAATTTCTCCTAAAAAGAGATGCTTCAGGTGTTTCTTTACCTTTTCTGACTCCAAACAGCACCCTGGCAAGGGGGGCTGTGGGACACACCAAATGTGGTCCTTATAAAACACATCAGGAGCAAACCAGGGTGATTTCTTGCAGAGATGGAATTGATGCATATTTGCAGGAAGCTAAATTTAGCCGCTGACATAAGTTTCAGAGGTGGAGTCTGTAGCCACGGTGCTGTTTCCGTATAAAGGCTGTGAGATACTTTGCAGCAATCCTGCAGTGCTGAAGCCGAGGGGAAAATATGTGGGATGGCTAAAACTGGGGAAATGGAGTCTTTAAAATGTAATAACCAGGCGTGTTGGTACAGATAAAATGGGATAAACCTTGCTGTGTGGCTCCTTGGAGCTGCAAAATTTGGTAATAGGGTATTTTCCTTCAGAAAAATTAGGATTTGTGGCATATTTTGACAAGTCGTTGGGCTTGCAGCATTCTAGACATCATTTAAACTGTTTGTTAGGATGGTTTTATTCAGCTGAAGTGAAGAAGATTAGTGGTTACAGTGGAATCAAAGCATTTGTGTAAAACCTGAGCTATTGCTTCTGTTTGTTGGAGACTTCAGCCCAAAATTCATGTACCTAGTACAGTTGTGATCTAAATAGCTCATTAATCCAGGCAAGAGTCTGGGTGATCTTTGCAGCATTTCCATCCCGGTGTTTTAGGAAGCTGTAGCAAAAATTCCACAGGGATCATTTCCACCTGAGTCCATCCTTAGCGACTCTTCCAGCACCGCGTCGAGCAAGGATTGTCCATCCCTGCAGGATCCACCATGGCAGTGGCAGTTGTTGAGAGGATTAGGCTTCAATCAGATTTCTCAGAGCAAATTTCACTTTGTGCCACTTTCTTTTTAGCTGGAGGCCAAAAGTCTTCCTTCAGTTCCTCTTTTGAGCTGTTGGGTGGTGCTGAGTGCTGCTGCCTTGGCTCTTGTTTTCCAGTCCAGGGTAAAGCATTGCCTGGTACGTGATTAAAATATAACTTTTAAAAAATTTCAAGCCACACACACAGGTTTGAGGCTCCTAATAAATGAAGGATGGGCAGCCAGGGCTCTCAGCTCAATCACTGACTCAGCGCGTCACGTACTTACGTGGAAAATGTGAATCACACCCCAAACCCACTGACTCGGGGTTACCTGCAGCTCTGCTCCCAGGCTGCCAAACTGCTTTTGTTTTCTTCTTTTTTAGCTTGAACACGATTGTTTGAGGAAGGAGGGTGGTGTCAGTGTGCTGGGCTGGCGTTCAGAAGGAAGCTATTAATTAATTTTACGGTGCCGTGGGCAGGGATGCAGTGTTGCCACTCTAATCTCTGGGTGTATCATTTTATTATCAAGGTATTGCTCAGTAGGTTAAGAGAGGCTTTCCTGCTTATTGAATCAATGGTTTAACTAGTGTCAAAGTTTAACATATGTTGGATAACATTTGTTTAATCTGTAGCTACTGATGTTTCCATCAGCTGTGACAGTCACCAGCAAGACCGCGACAAATGTATCTCCCTGAGGGTTTTGAAGTGTTTTAACACCTAGATTTTACTGGAGGTAGTTCATGGTCCTAGCACAGCTTCATGGGGGAAGAGGAGGGTTCTCAGCTCATCTCCTCTCATCTCCTCATGACATATTCCTCCAAATTCTGAAGGATTAGAAGGGGAATTAGCAAGGTGTCACTGCCCTGAACCATCACCCCCCCTTAAGTACCAAACCGCATGCAAATGAATGCGCAAACATTGGCCAAAACGTATGAGGAAGCTCAAGGAGTTTTGGTTTTGGCCATGTATGGTAACGCTGAGGGATATGGGCTCTGCTCTTGGTTGTTCATTCGCTCTTCAGGCTCCCTGAGGCACCGAATGATTCCCGGTGCGGTGTTACCTGTGAGCATCCAGGTGTGTGCTGAAAAGTGCTCACCCTGCTGTGACCTGTTAGAACAGCCGAGGTACAAACCTTACACCACACAGTGCAGCAGCCCCAAATGGTCTTTACTTTGAGCGCAACGGGGAGAACCTATGATTTCAAGCTGCTGCTCTGGGTGTCTTGTTGTAGTGTGATTTTTAGCGAGGGTTTTGCTTCGCGGTCTTTAGCCAGGGGCTTTTGTCACCGTCCTTTTCTCACAACAGCCGCAGTGTGTCGGTGTGACAAAGTGAGGGGAGGTGGTTGTTTTCCTGTGGGTCTACTGGTTCTCCTCAGGGTTGCTTCTGAGGACACCAGGCTCTGATCGCTCAGGGACACACGGCCGGTCCCTCAGGGGGGACATGACTGGACCCTCAGGGATCATATGGCCGATCCCTCAGGGCAGACATGACTGGACCCTCAGGGATCATATGGCCGATCCCTCAGGGCAGACATGACCGGTTCCTGAGGGAGGACATGATCGATACCTCAGGGGGGACACGGCCGGTCCCTGAGAGGGGGACATGCCTGGTCCCTCAGCGATAACACGGCTGGTCCCTCGAGGATGACACGACCGGTCCCTGAGGGGGGGACATGCCTGGTCCCTCAGGAGGGACACGCCGGCCCCTCAGGAAGGACGTGACCTGCCCCTCACGAAGGTCCCCCATGACCTCCCTCCCCCTCCCTCTCCGCCGAGGGGCGGCGGGGCGGAGCCTGAGAGCGCGCGACCGCGCGTGGCGGCGATCGCCGTGCCGCCATTGGCCGGGCGGGCCGCCACTCACCCTGCTGCCCCGCCCCCCCGAGAGGCGGGAGCGGGCGGTGCCTGCGCGGAGGGGCCGTGTCCCGCAGGGGGCGTGGCTCCGGGGGGCGTGGCCCCGCGGCCGCGCTGCCCCGCCCCGCCCCGCGGCTCTCAGTCGGGCGGCGGCGGCGGGCGGAGGAGGAGGCGGAGGCGGCGGCTCCGCCGGGCTGAGGAGCGGACGCGGGAGGCGGCTCGGCATCGCGGTGCGGCTCGGGGGCGGTCAAGGCGAGCGGGCGGGCGTCTCCGGGGAGGAGCGGCGCTGCGGCTCGGAGGGGGCGGGAGGGCGGCGCGGTGCCCGCGGGAGGGCGGCGGGCAGGGCGGGGGTCCGGCCGGGCGGGCCCTTCCCGCGCGGGGCCGGCGGGCGCTCCGTGAGGCGGCGGCCGCTGTCAGCTCGGGGCCCGCGGCGGGAGCGCCCTCCCCGCACCGCCCCTGCCCCGGCCGCTCCCCGCTCCCTCCTTATTAGGCAGCGGCGCGGGGTCGCCGCCGCATCCGCATCCGGCCGGGGCCGCCGGGCAGGGCAAGCCCTGGGCGGGGCGGCGGCGCCGGGCGCTCCTGGCGCGCACCTGATGCCGCGGCGGGGACGGCACTGGGGGGCTTTTGTTCCGCACGTTTGCCCTTGTTTGTTTGTTTGTGTGTTTCCCCCCCTTGCCTCTCTTCCTCCCGGCGATGCAGCAGCCGCTCGGTGCCAGCGGCGTGTGCCGCCCCCGGAGCGCCCGTGCCCGCCGAGCACCGAGGCGGAGGACAAAAGATGAGCGCCCCGATGCGGGGTTAGTTTGGGGGTGTTTTCCGTAGGCTCTCGTGGAGCAGGTCCTGGTCGCGCCGTTATTAGTGGTTCTTTCGAGGCTGTTCAGGAGATGCATGGAGTCCCTGGGATGCGTGACATGTCATGGGATCGTCAGAGAATCCCGGAATGGTTTGGGTTGGAAAGGACCTTAACGAGCATCTCATCCCACCCCCCGCCGTGGGGGGCTTTGTTTTCCTGTGCAGGAAGCCACATTGTTTAACAGTGATATGCCCAAGATGGGATTTAAAGGTTAGTCCTCACCTGTGGTTTGTGAAATTCCCAGTCCCTCCACTCAAGGTACCCGGGAAGGTGCTGGACACACGGGAAGGTGTCCCAACACCACCACGCAAAGGTGCAGCTGTAGGACCCCCAGCCAGACAACGTGATGCTGCGACTGACTGACTGCACAGGAGATAGGTCTAAAGAAATATATGTATTTAAAAAAAAAAAAAATGCAGTGAAAGCTGCCTGGAAACAAAACTGATTGATGCAGTTTTATGGTTGAGGATAAGTGATACACATTAGGGTTGGGGGGTTTTTTATAGCTGGAGTTGGTCTGAGCACATCTGTTCAGCCTGTTCATGGAGATGTGTGTGGGAACAACACCAAGGATGATGGAAAAATAGGAGAGGGGCACTCTGAACACACCAGGCTGGGGCTGATTTGTCAGTTTGCTGCTGAATTTCCCCATTCTGGTTTAATTTTAGGCCAGGCTGTACCCAAATTACCCGGCACCACCCTCTCCCTCCGTGTTCCTCCACAAGCAGTTGCGTGAGGGAAGCTCTGGAGTGTGGGAAAATGGTGTGAATGGCACAGTGTGTCCTGGGAGAAGCGTGTGGGGATGTGGAGAAAGCAGCGGGTGTTTTGTGCGGGAGGCAGGACAGAGGATATTCCATTTTCATTTGAATAACAAGCCTTGAATCATCTTTTCTGCTGGGGGGGGGGAGAAAACAGATGGCTCTGCACTCCCCGAGACATTTCATTGCAGCTAATAGTGATGTTTGCTAAAGACTGTGTACACAAAGGTAGATCAAATACTGTTGTGGCACCGTGTGTTTATTTTGGCTGTATAGGTTTTTTTGTATTTTCAGTAGCCCCACTAAGACCTGACCCACTCAGGGAGCATTTGCTTGGTGTTTGTTTTAATCCAGCACTTCATAATAGTAATTTTTCAGTGGTCACTTGTAGCCTTTTATCCAGATTGCTTTAATCAGCATTTGTGTTCTCTGCTGGCATTGCTGTGTCTTCTCCCGAGCTGTCTTTTCAAACACCATCGGATTTTTTCAAGTGAAATCTTCATGCTTATTGCATCTGTCACTTCTGGGACTCACTCCAAGCGAAAGGCAGGGATTCAGTTTAATGGCAATGAGGAGGAATGCGCAGAAGGGGGAAATATCAGCTTTTCCCTGGGTGATGCAGCACAGGGCACTGGGCTCTGCCCTCGGTGGCTGCTCCATCCATCACATCCATGGCCAATATTGGGCTTTACCGATGGCTTCGTCACATGGCTCATTAAAGGACAACGTTGTGCTATGATGGGAAGAGGATTTATGATGTTGGGTTTAATTTGGTGATCAATTCTGAGGAATATCACTCGAGTGCCAGCTTCCTATTTTGAAGACATGAGCAAAGCACTTCCTGGCCTGGGTTTGCAGCTCGGTGAGGTCATCAGAGCACCACTCCCAGGGCCAGGAATGTCCTCTCGGGCAAGCTCACAGGCACATTTTCACTTGACTTTTAAAGTCTTGCTTTGTTTGTTTTGATTTTGCTTTACTGAGGCTTTTGTGATAATCTCAGCCCTTCTCTGAGGATGTGTTGGAACAGAAACTCACTGAGGATTTGAAGTGCCCCAGTTTAAGCCTTTACAGGGCATATGAACAAGAATTAAATGGCTGTGTTCTCTTCTAGCTCTTTCCCTGTGGTCTCCCCTGCTTAATATTTTTGGGCTGGTGTATTCTGGTGGTGAACTCTGAAATTAGTCTGATTAGAAACTGCTTAGAGCTTCAGTTTAGTCACCCTGGTCCGGGAGCCGCATGTGAAAAGTCAGATTGTTGGTGGCTTTAGGCTGACAGGATGTGAACTGCTGGGGTTTTGTCACGTTATGCACAGTTGCAGGTGCTGCTGGGGTGAAAGCCAAGTCAAAACTGAGCAGAAAAAGGCTTGGCTTAGCTTAGCTGAGTGACTCAGGAAAGCAGCAGTGAAAGTCCGTTTTTCTGAATGTGTTGGATACACCAGTATGGTTGGGAATTGTTCACTGGGCCCTTTCTTTTTATCTGCTAATAGGATTGCTTTGTTCTGATTTTCCTCCTGTGAGTAACTCTACAAAAAATGGATTATTTGTTTCTTTTTGAGGTTATAATTGTTCAGCACGTGACTTTTTTGTGTGGGTTTTATCATCTAAAACCACATATAGACCTGTAAATGCCAGTGTGACACTGAACTGCTTTTCAGAGCTGGTCCTTGGAGGAGCAGGCTGAAGAGGATCCTAATGGAATATACCAACCATTAGTTGTATCACCAGTCCCTAGTTGTGTATGTGCCTGCCTGGGTTTGTGTAGGGACTACAAATCCAGTCAGAATTAATGGCTGCATGTGGATGGAGGGAAGAAGTACCTATGAAGCAGAAGGTGACTGTTGGGCAAGTGGATAATTTTACCCCTCTCCTGTGTAATTCCTGATGTCAGTAAAACAGGGGTGATCCCTTGGAGCAAACAAACCTAACAAGTCACAAAGTGCTCCTGAAATGGAAGAGGATTTTGTGATGGAACATCCTAAAAGCTTTAAAATCCTGCTCTGTGGGTCAGGAACTTGACTGAGAAATAGTGAAAATTGTATCTGCTACTGCCTCCAAGGAGGCAAAACCATGGTTTTTGAAAGCTGCCAACCTTCTGATGTGCTCTTGGTGGATAGAAGGAATCTCCTTGATTTGGAGGTGATAAAGTACAATGTGGGCTGTTGTACTGTTTCTCCTCTGTACCTTTCTTTGCTGATGAATTTGGGGTAGAATCAAGGTAGAATCACCTGTATTGGAGAAAGGAGAATTTCTTCAGCATTATCATTTTGCTCCTTTGACATCCCTGGCTTTGTGTCAGTCCACGTTTTGTTGGTGATAACAATAAATGATGTATAATGTGCTTTTTGCTCTGGGTGGGTAATGATGTCTGAGGCCTGGCTCTTGGGAGGGAAGTTCCTGTGAGTGACACTGAGCTGGGCCTCTCAGTCCAGCATAATTAGGTTTGTCTTGTTTTCCTTTTTAATAATTGAATTTGAAGGAGCAATGGAAATAAACCAGTGGTGGGATCTGACTTAAAGTGATTAAGGCTCAGCCTGGGTGTGCTGAGCTGAGCTCCCAGCTCTCCTTTGGAGTGTTGCTGAGCTGTGCTTGAGGCCAAGTGTTCCCTGTAGGAAGGACCAGGGTTTCCCTGTGGTTTTCCAGATTTTGGCTGCCCATAATATCTCTGAATGAGAGTTCCTATGTAGGAACAAGCATATAGATAATAATTCTTAGCTGAATATGACAGCAGCCATTTCCACAGCTTTATAAAATATGTCTCAGCAGGATTCCCTAAAATTCCACAGGAGTGATGTGCCTGAAACTACTCCTTGTTTGCATCCCTGTATGAACCTGGGCAGTGCATTGCACCTGCAGTTCCTGGGATAAGTAATCCCTGGAAAATGGACTTCAAATCACTCTGGTTTGAGTATTTAGAAATATGGGAACTTCCCCTCCCTCCCCCCTGGTTCTGCATATAGTTGCCATAGAGACAGTGTTCTGGAGCCATTGAAAATCCATTGTTTATCTTAAATAAATATATAAACCTGCTCTATTGAAACATCACATTTTGCAGTGCCCTGTTCCGTTGAAGTCTTCAATTCTATCAGGAACCATTGTGACAGGACAAGGGGAAATGGGTTCAAACTGAAAGAGGGGAAATTCAGGTCACATTTTAGGAAGTAATTCTTCCCTGTGAGGGTGGTGAGGCCCTGGCACAGGTTGCCCAGAGAAGTTGTGGCTGCCCCATCCCTGGAGGTGTCCAAGGTCAGGTTGGATGGGGCTTGGAGCAATCTGGGATAGTGGAAGGTGTCCCAGTCCATGGCAGGGGGTGGGAATTAGGTGATCTTTAAGGTCCCTTCCAACAATCTGGTGGGGACTTGCCATCCTACAGTGCTGCAGATCTGGATCCTGGACAAACTGCTAATGGGTGTAATTAGCAGCACCAGGGATTAGCAGCAATAACAAATCCAGTCCATAGGAAGCACTGTGTCCCATGGGAGCTGGGCAAACTGGCCATGCTGGGCAGATGATGGTAGGATAGGGAGGATTGTCATCAGCAAAGGCTCCATGCTGAGCACCACTCAGGGCTGGAATTAACCCCTGAAGTTGCCTTATTTTTTTTCATTTTTACTTAAAATACTTAAAAACCCTCATGGTGGTTTGTTGATTCCTGCTGGAATCTTGAACCCCCAGCTGACTCATTTACTTGGCATTTTTCACCACACCTGTGTCAAACAGATTGAGATCCTTCTTTTCCACGTTGGGAATGTGAGGTTTCATGTTTTACTCAGGGTCTGGGGAATACTTGTAGCATGTACTACTAAGGGTAGTTGTTGTTTTACACATGGTTCAGGTATTTGCCCCAGCACACGTGGTGGGATGTGTGTGTGGATAAATGGCCATTCTTACACCTTTTCAACTCTTAATTTCTCACTTAATTCCTTTCTGCAGTACTTACATTAATTGTACCATATCTTGCAGGTTGGAGTAAATGGGGACAAAACTGCCTTGTTCAGAACGGGAGGTGGATTAAATTCTTTCTGAGTTTTCAGTGATGTTTTTAAGGTTGATTTTAATTTTTGAATCTGCTGAGATCAATTTGCAAGGCAAGAAAAAAAATCCTGAGCCAGCTTAGGCAACCAAGAGTTGCCAGACATTCCTCTGCAATATATTCTGCTTTAGCACAGCCTGAAGTGTAGGCACAAAACTCCTCTAGCTGAGTGTTGCTGTGCCTCCAGCAGCTCTTTCCTGGCCGCTGCCAGGAAAATTGCTCCTCTCTGGAGCAGTTTGTTCTGTGTGGTGCTTTAAGGTGCTGCTGTTTAAGGGTGGGCACCCCTGGGAAGGGTCAGGTTATCTCTCTACTCTACTTTGCTCCCTGATGTTTCTTTTGGAGGGTAAAGGTTATCTTTTTATTCTTCTGTGCTTTGCCACATCGATCTTCTGCTCTACTGGAGGAATTCTGAAGGGCTTGGAAAGCTCACAGAAAAACCAGCTGGGGCTTATCTGGGTGGAATTGTGCCTGTTGATTTGGCCAGGCTCCTCCGGAGCTGCTGTAAATGCCACAGGGATTCCCGAGGGGCTGGAGGTGTGGGCTGCACGTGCAGCAGCGTGACTGCCAAGCCAACAGGTAAGTAAAGCTTAAAGGTCATCAGGCACAGGCTGGAATTCTTCACACCCCTTGCTGGGAACCGGTTCTCCAGCTGAGAGCAGCTGCAGGTCCAAGAATTCCCCAAGGAATCTGCCTTTGCCCAGAGTGTGTTGGGATGGGTGTGATTCTCCCTGCCAGGGAGGCGGGGACATGGAACTGGTGCCATGGAGCTGTCAGGGACAGTGATACCCTCATCCCTGGCAGAGGGGGTAGGAAGAGGTATCAGGGACAGTGGTGGCCCTCATCCCTGGCACAGGGCATAGGAAGATGTTTTTCCTTTTTGGATCTGAAATCTTTCTTCATAGCATAGCAGGAATGTTTATTAAAGCTCCTCAACAGACTAAATACACTTCCTGAGATAATTTTTGTGTTCTTGCCTGCCCAGAGAGGTGAGAAAGGAGCTTTGTGTTGCATTCATGGTTTGACAGCAGGTTGGTGCCAGGGACAGCAGCCTTGCCCCACGACAGATCAGCGACAAGGAACATCTGTAGGACAGAGGAAATGTGTTTGAACTTGGAAGCCTTTGCTGAAACAGATGTTTGAGGGGCTGTAATTGGTACCACGAGATAGGGATTTAAAATCAAGTGAGCAGATTGAACTATCTGGATTTGAGTTTCAGCCTCCTCCGGTCCCTTCCTCCCTCCCCCAGCCCTGATTTCAAATTGCACGTTACGGAAACGGGACAGAATGACAATGGTGCTCTTGGAATTATAGGCTGCTTGGCCAGAAGAGCTGGCAGGACAGCAAATGGAAATGTGGAGGAACACATGCCAGCTCCAACTGGGAGAACTGAGATTCGTTTTGCAGCTTGTTTGTACTGCATTAAAACCCGAGATGTTTGCGTTGTCCTGCCCGAACTCCCACGTTCTGTGGGAGGATATTGTCCTGTCTTTGACAATTAACCATTGTTGGGTGCATTTGGAGAACACCAAAAGCAGTTTAGTGGGTGCCTCACCTGTTGGGTGGGTGGTGAGAAGTGGAGGCCACTCTGACTGGATGAAGATGTTTTTTAGGAGGTGACAACCAAGCTCATTGTTGCTTTTTGGAGTTGAGTGTTTCCATTTAAAATTCCAGTGTGATGGACCACACTGGTGTGTGATGGACAGTGCTGGTCTGTGCTGTACCTCCAGCCTACCTGGGATGTTCTCCAGGTCTCCAGCCCATCCCGTTTGCCGTTACAGGACTGGGAGCACACTCCAGACACCACCACACTGATGTGTGGCTGCACTTGGCCATCCTGCTCCTCCTGGGTCACATTCCCAAGGCAGCGTCGGCTTCTCCGCAGGCTCCGGGCAGGCCTGGGGCTGTGCTGGGTCCAGCAGCACAGTGGAGCCGCTGTGGTCAGGCCGGGCCATGTGGAGAATGTGCCTCCTCGCCTGGTCAGTCTGACTCACTCTTGGCTGGGCTGGTTGGGAGCCTCGGTTGTGCTGATCTGTTGTTTCTGCTTTATTTCGGAGTCGGGAGGAATTCGTGTCCCAACCAACTTAGTGTTCGGAGCTGAGGGCTCTGCAGGTCCTGGTGGCTCCTGGGCTGCAGCTCTGCAGGAACTGAGACCTGCAACTGTCTATCTCCTTATTTATCTCCTTAAAAAAACTTTGTAGTTTCTTCCTGTGGATGCCATGGCATGTTGTAATCGAGGAATAGAAACCAGGTGGTCAACTCCTCTGGAGATGGGGCTGGAGCCCCTCTTCTCTGGAGACAGGCTGGGAGAGCTGGGAGTTTCCAGCCTGGAGAAGAGAAGGCTCCAGGGAGACCTTAGAGCCCCTTCCAGTGCCTAAAGGGGCTCCAGGAGAGCTGGAGAGGGACTTTGGACAAGGGCTTGGAGTGACAGGACAAAGGGTAATGGCTTCCCATTGCCAGAGGGCAGGGTTGGATGGGATACTGAGGAGGAATTCTTTCCTGTGAGGGTGGGGAGGCCCTGGCACAGGGTGCCCAGAGAAGCTGTGGCTGCCCCATCCCTGGAAGTGTCCAAGGCCAGGTTGGATGGGGCTTGGAGCAACGTGGGCTAGTGGAAGGTGTCCCTGCCCGTGGGCAGGGGGTGGAATGAGCTGAGCCTTAAGGTCCCTTCTAACCCAAACCATTCTGGGATTCCTAATTTCAGTAAGTCTTTTTGTCATTTTTTAAGGAATGATCCAATTCACTGCCTCCCCTCACTTCCAGTTTCATGTTTCCAGCAATGTCTTAAAACCACTGGATTTAATAGGACGTGTTCTTACCTTAGAAAATATCATGGTAATCAAATCCTCTCATGTCTGCACCTCTTCTTAACTTCAGCAGAATGGGGAATCCTGCAGGTCTTATTCTTTCCATCCTTAGGTCCCAGCACCTGTCTGCTTAAATTCTGCTTATATTCAGCATCAGAGAGGACAGACACATCCTGTATCAGGGGCTGAGTTCCAGGTCTAGTGGCCACTGCTGAGCTCCTCTGTCACACACATGAAGATTTATGTTTGCCAATTATTTCAGATAATCAAGTTGAAAATACACTTGTTTTCTGCCATGAGCACTCTGTTAGAAAAAAAGTGTTTAGTTAGCTGGGAAGGGTAGGATCTGCTGGTGATTGGTGGGAAATTAATGAAACTGTGGTGGGGAAAAGCTTTCTCTGTTCATGACCACCATCCTTTGCCCAAAACCAGATTTTAAGAAAAAGAGAAGCTTGTGATGTGTCCCAGGATCTGGAGGAAACTTGCATGTAACCTTCAAGAGAGGAGAATTCAGTGGATCAGGGTGGCAGCTCTGAGCACATTGATACTTCCCTGGTAGCCCTGATAAGAGAACTAGGTCAGCGCTGGGGAGAAGCATTTTATCACCTCCTTCCCTCAGCTGGAATCCTGGCGCTGGGAGGGCCCTGCTGGCTCCCAGCTCTGCACAGCAAGGCCCTGCTCTCTCCCTCGTGTTTCCCTCGGGGCCCTGGGGAGGGCTGAGCCCTGTTTTTCCCTCCCCATGGCAGGTGCTGCTCACACTGGGGGTGATCAGCCGGTCCCGGGGTGTCAGCAGCCCCCTCGGGGTTGGTGTGATGTCTGTGGCTGCAGTTCCCAGGGCTCTGTTCAGCTCTGGGAGGATTCACTCTGTCTCTTGGCAGTGGATGAGGATACAGTGTGCAGAGAAGCTTCTCTGGTGTTTATGCCAGTGGAGAAAGCAGAGGAGAAGGAAGGGTTTTTTGGAGGGGAGCATGTGAAAGGCCACGGCCTTCTGTGGTCAGCTCCTGGAACAGCAGTGCCTGAGGTGGGAGTGTGGGGGAGGCTTCCCTTTCCTTATCCAGTAAAGCTTGTGTGGTGTCCAACAACTGTCTCTGCTGGCAGCAGAAGTGGAGCTGAAATGCAGAGATTCCAGAATCCCAGAATGGTTTGGGTGGGAAGGGACCTTAAAGCTCATCTCATTCCACCCCCTGCCATGGGCAGGGACACCTTCCACACTTCAAGCCCTGTCCAATCTGGCCCTAAATGCACTGAGGCACCTGGGATGTTTAATCCCTGTATTCTGTACATTACTTGCCTTTATGAGGTTTTGTCCTGAGTTTCAGTCCTTTTTTTTTTTTTATCTCCACTTTGCTCTCCTTCCTTCTCTTCTCATTTTACTAACTTTTTTTTACCCAGCCTGTGCTAAATTACCATCATCCCAACATTCCCCATCATCTCTGAGGTTGGGGCAACTTTAGTGCCAGCTGACAGAAGATGCTATAAAAGAAATAAACTCAAAAGAGGGGGTTGTTTGGAGGCTGCTGGGAGAATTCCCATTCCTGCTCCTCAGCTGCCTCAGATCCAGGATTTGGGTAACTGCTGCAGTGTTTCCCTTTGCTGGTTGCCCATCCCGCTGTGGCTCCTGATAAATTATTTTGTGTAATGATTTTTGTGTGCATTCATTGCTCTGGCTTTATGGTAGATGGCACAGATTAAATGAAGCCAGACAACTCTCTCAGTTCGGGGTAATGACTTTCCACTGCGGCGTCCTTTTGTCACTGTAAATTATGATAAATGATGTAATGGTGGATGGAGAGATACAGCTCCAAAGTGGTGGGAGTGGAGAGATCAGCACAGATTGGTTTGGCTTGGAAGGGACCTTAAAGCTCATCTTGTTCCACCCCCTGCCACAGGCAGGGACACCTTCCACTAGAGCAGGTGATTCCTCAAGAAAATGAATTGTACACCTGGAAATCTTGAAGGGAAAATAGCCACAGTGTGGGAGGAGTGAGATGAGCACACAGGTGAACCCTCAGGAAATAACACATCCCTCTGGGTGATCCCTGGGAGATCTGAGCTTTACAGGTGGCTTCTGTCTCAGAGTGCTTCATATTCTAAAGGTTTTCATACAATCGTTTGAGGTTCCAGCTAAAACCAGAATCATATCAAGTGTTTCACAGGTTACAGCCAACACCTTGTGCTTCTTCCAGAACAGAAATTTCAGCTTATTTAAAGTTTGGGTTGTGTTACATTTTTGAATGTGCTGGGCTCCCCAGTTGAGATATAATCAAATTCCCTGGTAGTTTGTGGTTTAGGTTCCCATCCCAAAATAGAATCTTGCCAGTGGTGGAACAGCTGGAAATTTCAGTATTAAGTTCATATTCCAGCTTTTTGTCTTTAAAATGAAGTGAAATCAGATGGCAGTGTCTTGCTCAACCTGGATTCAAGTAACCAAAGACACAAATATGATGTGTTTTGAAATTTGGACCATCTGTAATAGTGTTCACCTTTGGTTTGGACAACTCTGAAAACAACAGTTCTGTCAGAACTGGACTGAAAATGGAGTGACTGGAAAAGGGATGCACGGAGGGAACATCGTTGTGTTTAAAAGGAGAGGGACTGTATCAAGGTATTTGTGGCTGTTCCCTTTTTCTGCTGGAGGTTTCATGTGAAGTCCTGGGGTGGGGTGAGGTGAGATGAAGTTTTGGTGGTCATGTGATACATTTTTTTTCTCCCACTTCCTTCCTTGCCCAAGTCTTGCAGGACTTCATATTGTGAGACTGAATCCTTTGATTGCTTGGATACTTGGAGAGGGAGATGAAGTTGTACAAGAACATAGAGTGACAGGACAAGGGGGAATGGGTTCAAAGTGAGATAGTAGGTTTAGATTGGATATCAGGAAGCAATTCTTCCCTGTGAGGGTGGTGAGGCCCTGGCACAGGGTGCCCAGAGAAACTGTGGCTGCCCCATCCCTGGAGGTGTCCAAGGCCAGGTTGGACAGGGCTTAGAGCAACCTGGGCTAGTGGAAGGTGTCCTTCCCTGCCTGTGGGACTGTCCCAGGAGGTGGGAATGAGACGATCTTTAATGTTCCTTCCAATCCAACCCATTCCATGATTCTGTGGTTCTAATTCCCCCTCCAGCCTTGCTGGTGACATACTGGTGACAGTGGTGGCAGTTTCCTGCCAGTGTGGGCTAATTCCAGTTGTGGCCCTGAGCTCACTGTAGGACACATCTCTGAGTCTCTGGCCTGTGCACTGTGGTACTGCTGGAAAGCATTTCCCTGGACTGTGTGTGCAGTTGGAGCAGGCACAGGGCAGTGTGTGCCCACATCCATGTCCCGGTGCCCAGTGTGCCGTGCACGCGCCTGAGTCACCAGGAACCAGGGAGCTTGCACAACCTGGAGTTGAGAAATGCTAGAAGTGAGGGATTAGGAAATAACCTGGTGGTGTTTGTTCCCCTTTTCCCAGGCAGTGGGGTGCAGCTGTTGGCTCAGCCCCTGCTCCCTTGGCCACATAGCCGTGGTGAGGTGGAGTTGTCCTCGCTGTGAGGAGCAGGAAGCACAGTGGGACTGTGGTCTCTCTTGGACTTAAAAACCTCTGAGTGCCTCTGTGCCATATGTGGCTCTGTACCTTATCTTCCATGTGATGTTCAGAGTGCTCTGAAGGGTGAATTGCCACATTCCTCGTGGGCTTTTCTCCAGTGCTTATCTCCTGATGTCCAACTGCTCCACAGAGGTGGCGCAGCCCTGCTGGGAGGGAGGGTGTTCTCTCCATGCTGGGGGCAGGCTGGAACACCCGTGGGCTGGTTATTGGCTCAGCATTGGAACATACTTCCTATTTTTTTTTATTTTTTTTTTTTATAAAACCAGCTCTGAGCACTCATTGCTTTTGCAGATGAGGCCCAAGTGTCTCAGCCCAGGTGTTCAGGAAGACCTTGGGTTGCATGGATGGGACTTGAGAATCCTCTGGGCTTCCCCATCAGGAACCCATGGCCTGGGCAGTCCCATGTTGTAGTTCTACCAGTGGGACCATCCCCTGTCCCTGCTGACCCCATCCATCCCATAACACCATTCAAACCTGGTGCTGGTGCATTGTCTATAGATCCATTGAATTATTTAGGTTGGAAAACACTTTTAAGATCATCAAGTCCAACCATTAATCTCTTGATTTTAATTTTTTTGAAATCTACTTCTTATTTGTTAATAGCTGAGACTGTACCTTTATTCCCAAGCTCTTCAGCAAGGCTCTGACTGTGAGTTTGGGGATTCACCAAGAGCTGCAACTTGACATTTTCCACTTAAGGAAGAGCCTTTCCAGTCCCAAGTACCAGCCTTTTATAAATGCTGTCCTCCCTATCCACTGGATTTGTGTTCTCACCCCCCCCTTAATTGTAGCCTCAGGCTGCCTGTGACTTCAACTGGCCTTTTATTTCCAATGTCTCCCTTTCCAGAAGGGATCCCAGTCACACGGGCTGAGCAGGATTTTGCCATTAGTGGGGGGTTTTCCTGTCAGTGTTCCCTAGCAGGATGCATTTCCTCTTGCATAAGCAGCCTGAAAACCCTCCGAAGCCACAGAAATCCATCTGTTGGATTCTTGAGACAGATAAATCCTTTATAAACAGGAAAATGGGCAAACTCATGGTAGCTCTTGTGACACATCGTGATGGGAGATCAGAAAGGAGTGGAATGAAAAGTCTCCCTGTGTGACTGTGGCCGCCTGAATCCTGCCTTTCTGAGGGCCTTTGAAATGCTGACACAAGGGCTGGGCTGGACAGCAGGCACAGACTGGGAGATGAACTCCAGTGCGTGGCAAAATTCAGCTAGGAGTCACTTGACATTTTAGGGAAAGAAGAGTTTTGAGGGGCTCTCTCCTCTGTGCCCACCAAGATTCCGTGTGTGGCTGAGCGGGATCCAGGAGATCAGCCGCCATGGATCTGTCAGCACTTCTATTGTCGTGGTCTTTGCAGGGTGTCCAACGCTTCTGTTTTAATTTTGCTGAGGGTTGTAACTCTGGCAAAATTTAAACGCCTTTCAGCTCCCAGTTTGGAGGTTTTAAATCCTCCAAAGTTGTGCTTTACCACCCCCCTCCTAAATATTTTCTGCCTAGCAAGTGCGTGCGGATCGTTCCAGCTCTTCGGCCAAGGTCTAACAGCACAATGATCTAATTAACTTCCTTTTTTAAGTCTTGCTCCAAGTCCACTTCCTAGTGGTAAAACCCCAGCACAGCCCTGTTAGCCATGGATGTGTTTTCTTGCCAACTCTGGTATTTACAAAGTCACTTCCCAAGGCTCCCTGAACTGCCCAGGTCATCCTGTCACATGGCTGGTAGAGCCTGAATCAGTCTTTCCTTGTGGTGAATCATCTCAGGTGTTGGTATCTCTCCTGATAATCCTAAAAGTGGCACCAAAAAAGGACATGGACCTCCTAGAGCAGGTCCAGAGGAGACCATGGAGATTCTCCAAGGGCTGGAGCCCCTCTGCTCTGGAGCCAGGCTGGGAGAGCTGGGGGTGTTCACCTGGAGAAGGGGCTCCAAGAGAGCTGGAGAGGGACTTTGGACGAGGGCCAGGAGGGACAGGACAAGGGGGAATAACTTTAAGCTGGAAGAGGGTAGATGTAGATTGGATACTGGGAAGGAATTCTTGGCTGTGAGGGTGGTGAGGCCCTGGCATGGGCTGCCCAGAGAAGCTGTGGCTGCCCCATCCCTGGAAGTGTCCAAGGCCAGGTTGGATGGGGCTTAGAGTAACCTGGGATAGTGGAAGGTGTCCTTGCCCATGGCAGGAGATGAGATGAGCTCTAAGATCCCTTCCAAGCCAAACCATTCCATGAATTGGCCAAGTTGGAGCTCCTTCCTGCTTGGATGCTGCACGTGGCTCTGCTGAGAGAACCTGTGGCAACCAAACTGAGCTGTGGATTTGCTTGCAGATGGAGGAGAAGGAGGAGGGGGGATCCTTTGCACTGTGGTATTGAAAAACAACTAAGGAGACTGAATGCTCTTCGTGTTTAAGGAGAGTCTGTGGTGGGGAGACGACTCTTTTTGGGTGCTCAGCTCAAGCTCCCCCTGTTTTGTTTTTCACCTGCTCTCTCTGGTGCTCTCAAGGATCCGCAGTCGCTGCTCTTTATAACCACAGCCTGCACATTCCCCCCCTCCTTCTCCTTGGAGAGCAGCCAGATCAAAATGGCTGTGATCCAACGCCAAGAATCACTCCCTTTGCTATGGAAATGAGGACTTGGAGGCTGCTCACCATGTGTTCAGCAGAGTTCCTGCTAAGGATGACGAGCTGTAGGTGGGGAAGAGGGCAGCGAAGGTGTGTTCCAACAGATCCCTTTGGAACAAATCAGGGTATTTTTGGATGCATCTGAACTCTTTACATTTTTTTGAAAGTCATTTATAGAAAACCAAATGATTACCTTTCTCATCACACGGCAAAAATGAGGGAAATAAAGTAGTAGGATTTCACCACGGGACAAAGGAAGTTTCTCTTCCATGAAGGTGGAAGGGGTGGCAGATCCCCCGGTATGTGATATTCAAAATAACCATTTTTTCGTGGTGTTCTGGTATTGATCAAGAGAAGAAAAGGTATAATCATAACTATCCTATCTGAATTCCCAGCATCAGAGCAGAGAAGTTCCCAAACCCCATGCTCTGTGGGATGGTGGCACCAGGCAATTTGCTGCGTGTTGGCTCAGCATGGCGAGTTCAAACCATCACTTTACCTTCTTCTCAACAAGCTGATTTTAATCTTGATGCACAGCAGGGTGGGAACGTTGCCATGAAAATCCACTGTGCACCAGGCAGGGGACTTTTCCCTGCCATGAAAATCCATGTGCACCAAGCCAGGGGACTTCTCCCTGCTCCTGGATGAGTCGTGCTGAGTAGGATTTGCTGCAAGGTGGGACAGGGCTGAGCTGGGTGCTGTTGTGACATGTTGGGCTTTGGAGAACATCCCAGTGTCTTCAGGGTGGCCTAGTGTCACCTGGAGTGGTGGAAGGGAGGGAGGAAGGGGGTGATGAGGGTGATGCTGCTCTTGCATGGTGTGCCCTGCAGGACCTGGCAGGGTCAAAGCCATGAGTGTTGAGCCCCTCCCGGCTCTGGGAGGAGCCCTTGGGGTGGAAGTGTCTGACAGGTCTGGGATGAGTCGACACAAATTAGTAATTGGGTGTGGAACTGCATTTTTTTTTATGATATATCTTATTGAACTTCGGAAGTTCGGCGTGTTTTGTGTCTTTTGGGCATCTTTGAGTTGAAATTCACCTTTTCTTTGGGCACGATTCTGTGAGGCTGGGATTGTGCTGGAAGTATCCAAGGCCAGGTTGGGCAGGGCTTGGAGCAGCCTGGTCTAGTGGAAGGTGTCCCTACAGAGTGGACATCCTGTTCCACCCCTGGCAGGGGGTGGAGCAGGATGGGCTTTAAGGTCCCTCCAACCCAACCCATTCCATGATTTTGTTTTGTGCTCTTACCTTCTGGCTGGAGCTGGAGAGCAGCTCCTGGTTTGTGACTTCCCATTGCACTCCGGTGTTCCAGGGTGTGTCCAGCACGGAACAGGCCTTGTGCTGTAAGGGAAACACTTGGCAGAAGGTGTGTTATGCAATTCCATTAGCTGATGAGAAGCACAGGGGAAGCCCAAGTTTATCTATAATATGATAGAAATCCCTAATAATTTCCGTGTAGCTTTTTTACAGAGATGTCTTAAACACCTCGGTTATTCACAGAATTTTGCTTTTTAAAACAACACCTGTTTTTTCTTAGACATTCTTAATTGCCCTTAAAATATCAGGAGATCAGTATAGAAGAGGTACCATGAGAAAGGCAGTGGGGAGTCCCCACCACTGGGAATGACCCCAGAGTCTGTGGCTCTGTGTCACCAGCTCATGGGACTCAGGTCATTGGTGGCTCAAAGCCATCACCAGCCATGTGGCCCAGGGGAAGGTGTTTGGTGGCCTCCAGCCCACATGTGGGGACAGGTGTCTCCATTGCAAAAATGACCCTCAAATAAGTGCATTTATTATCTGTGTGCAGAGAAGCTCAGTTGGTTGGAGCACGGTGCCCGTAGCACCACAGCCACGGGGTCAATCCCTGCTCCATCCCCAGATGGACCATTCATTTAAGGGTTGGACTCAGTGGTCCTTGGGGGTCCCTTCCAACTCAGAACATTCTGTGGGAGCTGGTTTTCCCTGAGCTGGTTCCTGCTGTGACCCTTGGTGTGGGCTGGGCACACTGGTGGCTCCAGTGGCACTGGATCCATGTCCCAGCAGCTGCCCCACCCGGAGATGGAGCTGCTGGGGAGGTGGCCAGTGCCAGATCCCAAATGTGATCTGGTGGAGGACAAATCCTCTGCTTATTTTCCCTTATCTCTGTGGAGCTGGAGTGTCTCTCCCGAGCTGTCTGTTCCCTTAATTGGAACATTCTTCTCCTCTTCAGACACATTATGGGCTGTGCATTTCCCGGCTCTGATGAGCGTTTCCCTCCAGTTATTCCGCTTTTTGTCGCTGTTAATTTTTTATTTAACCTCCCAGACTACAAAACAGCCATCAACGTTCCTGCAAAGCTTTGCAGTCACAGACAGCCCTACAAGCTTTAATCACGTTTGCAGGAGACAGGCTGTGCACAGCGAGTCAGGATGGAGCCACATTCCCAGTCTCTCACTCTGGAGCATCACTGCTGGAGCTGGAGCAAGGAGCTCCATGAGCAGAGCAGTTTTTCCCAGCCTCTCCATGTGCTTGGGGACCTTCTGGGAGGCAAGATAGGAGGTGGACTCTACTTATTTTTATTTCCCCCCCCCATTTCTTTTTTTTTTTTTGGCTTTCCCTGGAGACTGGGACAGAAATATTTTTCCCATATGTAAAAGCAAGATGCTGTATGGAGGCTCCCCCTCTGCCAGCATGGATTGAAGGGGAAAATCTTGGAAGGCTGGGAAAAGCCCTTCCCAGATGTGAGGGCTCCATAGGTTGCAGTGTGATCCAAGGATGGTGTTGTGCCCGAGTCTTCTTCCAGGTCTCAGGTGCTGGAATTTTCCACGCCAATCCCTCTCCCTCTATTTTAACTTCAGCATTCTTGAAAATAATTTTTTTCAAGAAATGCTGCAGACACACCAAGTTAATTGGAGTCATTAACTTGTTTCCATTACTCCTTTCTGCCTAGGAAAAGCATTTTATGGGTTTTTAGGGAGATTTTGGAGTTAGAAGAAAGAACTGGGAGCTGGGGAACATGTGGAACCACTTCACAGGAACACCGGATTTTGGGAGCTTGCATTTTTATTTACATCTTCTGGCCCCTGTCTGACTTGAAAGTAAACAAGTTCAATCCAAGACTAGATTTATCCCTGAAAATATGTGGAGACTTGTCTAAAAACTGCTTTTAGGATTAGGAACTTCCTTTCCTGCAGTCAGAGAGTACATTTACAAGAGGAAAATTGATGCTTAACTGGCAAAACCCCCTTGGAAATGCAGTTTGGTTGGGTTTGGTACAAAATAACCTGAACTTTCAGTTAAAAAAAGGAAAAGGCAAAACTAGCCGAGGATTTGGTAGGTCTAAAGCAAGGTAGAGGATCCCTGGAAGTGTCCAAGGCCAGGTTGGACGACGCTTGGAGCAACCTGGACTAGTGGAAGGTGTCCCTGCCCATGGCAAGGGTGGGACTGGATGAGCTTTACGGTCTTTGGTATCAGGATGGTTCCAGACTCTTTCCAGTGGTATCCAATGACAGGACAAGGAGCAATGGCCATAAACTGAACCACGAGGAATTCCACCTCAATATGAGGAAGAACTTTTTTCCATGGAGGTGGCAGAGCCCTGGAACAGCTGCCCAGGGAGGGCATGGAGTCTCCCTCTCTGGAGACATTCCAAACCCACCTGGACACGTTCCCGTGTCACCTGCTCCGAGTCACCCTGCCTGGACAGGGGGGTTGGACTGGTTGATCTCCTTCCAACCCTAACAATTCTGGGATTCTGTGGTTCTGCCCCTTCCAACCCAAACCATTCCATAACTCTCTGAACGGTGAGTGAAGCCGCGTTTCCACACTGCTGGAAGCGCAGCAATGGACCCAGGGACAGCATCCCATGGTGGCCCTTGGCCAGGCATCTCCTGGGCAAGCAGGAGGTCCTGCCCCTGTGACTGATGTCCCTTTTCCATGCCCCACAGACACCATGAGGCGAGTGGTACGACAGAGCAAATTCCGGCACGTGTTCGGCCAGGCCGTGAAGAACGACCAGTGCTACGACGACATCCGCGTGTCCCGGGTCACCTGGGACAGCTCCTTCTGTGCAGTCAACCCCCGCTTCGTGGCCATCATCGTCGATGCCAGCGGCGGGGGAGCCTTCCTGGTGCTGCCTCTGCACAAGGTAAGTGCTTTTGGAGCCTCTGGGATTACCTGCTCAGCTCTGCTGTCTCTTCGGTGCCTGTTTGGGAGTAACATTTAAGGCTGGGAAGTGTCTGCCGTGGTGACAAACACTGCCATGTAGGAATATGTTTAATGTCTGTAATCAGGCTGATGCTTCCTGTACATTAAACACAGTAAACAAGCTGTTTGCTTGACTAATCTGAGCCAATTCTGGCAGAAGCTTCTACACAGAATCATATTTTAGAAGCCTCTTTGTGATCACGTCAAGTTTTTCCCACTGTCAGGGATTCAGCTTTTTGAGCTCTGCAAGTGTCACTTAGTTCAGGAACCACCTGAGCCCAATGGCTCCTTCTGGAATTAACTCAGGAATGTACCTGAATCCAACTGCTCCTTCCGGAATTAATTCAGGAACCACCTGAGCCCAACTGCTCCTTGCAGCCTCTCATTGGAAGGATGCAAATTCCACAGGCTGGTGGCCCTGGCATCTGAGCTGGTCCAGGCTGCTGCCAGCCCCTTCAGATGCTCTTTATATGGTATAAGACAAGAATAATTTTGGTAAGAAAACAGTTCCTCCAGGTACCATCACAGCTGTCCTGGAGCTCTCCCAGGGCTGTGTCTGGGCTTTATTATACTTCGGCCAGATTCTGTTATCCCTAATACCTGGAAAAATGAAGGGAGGGGCTTCATCTCCTCTTGGGCAGGTAGACCCCCCCCTTAATGTTCTCTCTTGCCAAGATGTTGCCAAGTTTTCAGTAAATAATCTTCCAGTGAACCCACATACACTCTGCTCTTTCCCTTCTCCTTTGGATTTCTTTGTAGAGCCCCAGGGCTGTGCTTTGCCAGACACCCAGAGAAGGTGGGTTCCTGTCCATCAGCCGTGAGATGGGCTGGATCAAAGGTTCTGAGGCTGAAAAACCGGGAAGAGAGACCTTCCTGGAGCCCCTTCCAGTTCTGTGTTAGGAGTAAATGGGCAGGAGCTGGGTCCGACTGAAATAAATCCCTGTTGCCCCTGATACTCCATGGAAAAATCACATCCGTCTTCCACCCTTGCTGGAGATTCTTCTCATCCCTTTCTGACGCTTAACCAGCAAATTCTCATGATCAAAGTCTTTTTCTGCAACATTATTTTCTTTGTGACCCTCAAACTTCTCTCTTAAGGGTATAGTTTAGTTGTCTTCGGTCTGTCATCAGCCCTGTGCTTGTTTCCCAGCTCCACTTCCAGCTCTGCCCTGTTAAATATAGAAATAGTGACCAGGATTGAACACAAGCTCCCACATGGCGAGGGCAGAGCAGAGGCAGCGGCTTCTCAGTCCTGCAGAACAAAGCCAAACCCCAACTTCCCAAAATAGCTCCATTCGCTGCTCTTGAACAGCCCTTTGGGCTCATCCTGGGGCCACGAGTCCTCCTCCTGCCCAGACCATGGGTGGTGAGCAGACCTGGAGCAGGAATTCCTTGCTCAGCACAGCACCAGCTGCACCCGTGTTGCATCATGGCACAGAGACACCATCAGCAGGGGATGTGCATCCCTCTTTTCTTCTCCTGGAGCACCAGGGAGCTGGGGGGGCTCAGCCTGGAGAAAAGGAGGCTCAGGGGGGACCTTCTTGCTCTCTGCAGCTCCCTGAGAGGAGCTGGGAGCCGAGGGGATCAGGCTCTGCTCCCAGGGAACAAGGGATGGGATGAGAGGAAATGGCTTCAAGCTGTGCCAGGGGACATTTAGATTGGAGATCATGGAAAATTTCTTCATGGAAAGGGTTGTGAAGCACTGGCACAGGGCTGCTTGGGGCAGTGGTGAAATCATCATCCCTGGAAGTGTTCAAAAAATGTGTGGATGTGGCACTTGGGGACATGGTGGCCTTGGCAGTGCTGGGGGAACAGTTGGACTTGATGGTCTCAGAGAGCTTCTCCAGCCTTAATGATCCCATGGTTCTGTGTTTTCTCATTTCCTGGCAGAAATTCCTGCTAATTCTGAGTGACCTGTGCTTCTGCATTTTGAAGCACTATCTTATCTTTGGGGTTATTTTTATGCTTATTCAGTTATTCCTCCCACCCTCCCCTGTATTTCTCATTTCCTTGGTGCCCTCAGCTCCATTCCTGCCTTGCACAGCCCTTTAATATCCACCTCTGAGGAGGTTCCTGCAAAGCTGGAGGGGCTGTGTCCCTTCACCCCCAGCCTGACACGTTCTTTTGCAATTCAGCTCGAACCAGTTTCTGTGTTCCACGTTTATTTTTACAGCCTGGGCTGATGAAATTGTTCCGTCAGTTCCTTCAACACCCTAAACAACATTTGGATTTCTCTTTGAGCCCGTTTAGCAGGGATATTTATTAAGTCCCCCGCAGCAAAACCCTTGTTATTTTCAGGGGAACCAAAAAAAAAAAAAAAAAAAAAAAAAAAGGCAATTTTAAACCATGGCTTTGAGTTGATTTTAAAATTGAGCCGTAAAAATACACTTGCTGCATTTCTGTAGGGGAAAATGGCCCCGTAACGGCATCGAGTCCACTCAAAGCCAGGGCTGTGCAGACCACTGGGAATTCCTTGGGAGCGCAGAAAAGTGGGGAATTTTTACTCATTTTAACGTGTTTTTCCTTGGCGCCGTTTCCAGCGATATCGCAGGGGTTCGTTACACGGACAGGGGTTTCTTGCTGCCGGCCCTGGGCAGGGTTTTTGGGGGTGTTTTTGGCCCCGCGCACCACGTGCTCGCCACTGAGGGGGGGGGGACGCGGACGCGGAGGGGAAGCCCCGCCCCCTCTGGGCGCAGGCCCCGCCCCCTCGCGCGCGCGCAGCCTCCGCAGCGGCACTGCGGCGGCCGCGGCTTTTTACCGTATATGGCCATGGCTGCGCTCGCGGCCGCCGCGCTGATTGGCGGGGGCGGGGGCGCGGCGCGGCAAGTGCGCGGGAATTAACCCCGAGCGCGGGAATCGATTAACCCCGAGCGCGGGAATCGATTAACCCGCCGGCGCGGGGGTCGGTTAACCCCTGGGTGCGGGAAGGGACCCGCGAGCCCGCGCGTGGAAGTTAACGCCCGCGTACACTGAGCGCGGGACTTTAACCCGCGTGCGTGGGAATTGTGCGTGGAAATTAACCCCCTTGCGGGCGGGAGCTAACCCGTCAGCGCAGGAATTGCGCGCGGGAATTAACCCGTCAGCGCCGGAATTAACCCTTGCGTGGAAATTCCCCCTTTGCGCGGGAACTGCGCGCCGGAACCAACCCGTGTGTGCAGGAGTCGTGCACGGGTTAATTCCCGTGTGTGTGGTAATTGTGCACGGGAATTAACCCCTGTGCACGGGAATCAGGCTCTGTGCAGGAGTTAACCCGTGCACACCCACAGCCTCGGCGTGTCCTGAGCCCCGGGCCCCCGGCCCTGAGGGTCTTTCTGGCACCCCCTGGACGCAGAGACGGGAGATCCAGGGGGCTGCATCCCCCCTCCATCCCCGCGGCTCCCGCAGAGCCCGGTGTGGAGCCGGGGCCGGGCCGGTGCAGCCCAGCCGGCTTTGCTGGCTGTGGAAACGCTTTGTCTGAACTTCCTGTTTTCTTGCACGCACATGTGCAGGGGCTGTGCCAGGAACTCGCCATTCCCATGCTCCGGCACCAGAAAATCCTATTCCCACAGGTTGGTTGGTCTGGAGCATTGGCCTCTGCTGGAATGAGCCACGTAGTTTTTTAAAGCTGTAAGTTTTTAAGTGCTGTGTAGGTGATAAGAGTTGGGGTGATCAGCATTAACTGGACACACCAGGGAAGGACAGGAAACTTCCCTGCGTGTTCTGGGCAGTGAGAGACTGGGTTGTGGAGATGGTTTTCTTTAAGCCTGATCCCAGAGAAAACTGTAGGTACACAGGGAAGGAATCAAAATATAAAACTCTTCAATCAGACAGTGCCTCAGCTGTGGTGGCCTTGTACTGGTGGGTTACGTGGAGATCACCTCCAGCACAGAGTCCAGAGGAGGCCGTGGAGATACTCCAATGGCTGGAGCCAGGCTGGGAGAGCTGGGGGTGTTCACCTGGAGAGGAGAAGGCTCCAGGGAAACCTTAGAGCCCATTCCAGGGGCTCCAAGAGAGCTGGAGAGGGACTTTGGACAGGACAAGGGGCAATGGGCAGAGGGCAGGGTTAGATGGGATACTGGGAAGGAATTCTTTGCTGTGAGGGTGGTGAGGCCCTGGCACAGGTTGCCCAGAGAAGCTGTGGCTGCCCCATCCCTGGAAGTGTCCAAGGCCAGGTTGGACGAGGCTTGGAGCAACCTGTGTTAGTGGAAGGTGTCCCTGCTCATGGCAGGGAGTGGGACTGGATGGTCTGTAGGGTCCTTTCCAACCCAGACCATTCCATGGGAGGTAATCCCTACTGTTCAGAAATTAAAGAGTCAGGGAGTTAAGGGAAGGAGTGATTCTCCTGCCCTGTCCTCCAGAGATCCCTGGTGCAGGTGGATTGATGGCTCATCTCCCCTCCAACGCTGATGGAAACAGCAGCAGAGCCCTCCCTGTCAGAGCAGGGGGCATGTGGGGGACAAAGTCCCCCAACTCCACGGGTGATCCCCGTTTTTCAGCCCAGCTGAAAATTCTCTGGGTTTCCTGATGTGCTGGGGACAGTGACATGCAAACTACATGCGTTCAGAGGATACAAAGTTCTTTTTCCCTCCTCCAAAAACCTTTGCAGTTTGTGTCTGCACAGGAAAACCTGCTGCAAATGTTCCCTTTTTCTTTCAGATCGCGTAGAAAGATTCCTTCAGGCACGAGTTGTGTTACATAAGGCCTTTAGCAGAGGTTTATTCAGTTCCCTTTGGATATACCTTATATTAGATTTTCCATTTTCCCGACTCCTTCCTGCACTCCCCCCACACTGGCAGCATTCCTGCTGGATCGGGGATCAGCTGGTGCCCTGGGAGGCAATTGGCATGTGGGTGGGGGTGTACACACCTCGGGAATGATCTTCTCCAAGGAATATGTTGTTCTGCAAGTGGTGTGCCTTGGTGTTCAACCCTGGCATATGTGACATGTTAAGCAGCTCTTCCCGATTCTCATTCCTCCAGGAAGCATTGGGAAATGAAACTCCTCCTTTTCTAAACTGTGTGTAAAATAAAATCAGGAGGTTTTCCTTTGATGAGTTCATTGAGCCCCTACAGCCATTTTAAGAATGTGGATGGATTTTTTCCTTTTATTTCACCTTAGATGTTTCTCTATAAAAAGAAGTTTATATTTATCCCTGTCAGCTCAATTCCAGTGGATCACCAGGTTCAGGTGTACTTGGTCACCATGGGTTTTTTCCTTCCTCTTTCTACATCCGTTCTGGTCTGGGAGCTCCAGAACAAGGAGCTGTTTGCATTTTGTGGCAGCCTGTGATGGAATCATGGAATCATTAAAGCTGGAAAAGACCTCCAGGGTCATCAAACCCAATCTTTTGATCACCCCCATCCCACTAAACCATATCATGAAGTACCACGTCTGCCTGTGTTTTAACACTTCCAGGGATGGTGACTCCACCACTTCCCTGTGGAGCCTTTTCCATGCTTGACCACCCTTCCAGTGAAGGAATTTTTCCCAATATCCAGTGTCCCAGCCCTGCAGCTGTCAAGGTGGTAAAGAGAGCAGGAGCAGTGCTGAGGGATTCTTGGAGAGCACAGTTACAGGAGTCTCCTATTGCATGACTCTCCAGTGGACCTTTTGGGAATAACTCTTCCCAATCTTCCAGATTAGTTCTGGATGCCTTGATTGGTCTGTGGGTGACTAATGGCTCTTGGTCATGGTCAGGAGAGATCCAGGCACTTCCATTTCATCCCAGTGTTTTGTCCCAAGTGCCTCCTCCACGACCAGCTGGTGCTGGGGGGTCAATGCCCAGAGCTCAACTTCCCTCCCTGCACTGGGTGAAACTTGAGGTTGTTGGAAGGCAAAGACACAATTTAAAGAAAAAGGGAGTATTTTCTCTAGCAGAGAAAAGGTGCAGTGGGTTGGTATTTCAAACTTTGCAGTTGTGACCTGGTTTCCTTCCTCAAACTTGTGCAGAGTGAGGGGGGGTTGCTTTGCCTTGTGCAACTCGATGCCACTTCCCCAATTTAAATGGAGATTTCCATGAGCAGCCACGGGCTGGGGAAGCAGCTGCTCTCCCTGATATTTTTACCATAATCCATGAGCTGTTTCCTGCAACCAATTGCCCTTTTCTGGCAGAGAAAGGATCACAAGACAGTCAAATTAATTCATAGAACTCCCACTTTTAGGAACAGTTTTTTCGTGTTGCTTCTCTGTCCCTTTTGGAATCAGTAACAATTTTTTTTCTCCTCATCTGTGACTTTCTTCTGATCTGGATTTAATAATTCTGATTATTTAACATTTTTTTTCTGATCTGGGATACATGAAAGCACTAAAAAATCATTTAGTAAGGTCAGTTCACCCCCTGCTGAAGGACCTGAATATTGAGTGTGCTTCTAGTCAACACCATCCAACTTATTAATAATCCTCAAATTCACCTTTTTGGCCAACTTTTTATCACACACAGCTCCAAATTTCAAAAGTTATTACTGTGATGTGTTGCCCAACCACAGTCATAGTGGATTATGAGAAGGGTTTAATTTCTGGAAGTCGCACTGAGTTAATTTTAAGCTGTGTAGCAGCACTTGAGCTGTATTTTAAATCCTGCCCTAATTAAAAGATTACATTTTACAAATAAATAAATAAATCCCCAAACCTGGGAGCATTACAGGAGCATGGAAACTCCCCCAGCTGGCAGCCAAGTTGCCAACCTTGTGGTGTTCCATTGGCAGAGGCATCTCTTTGGAAAGGAATTGTGTTTAGAAATGTGGAATTTGGGCGCTTTATAGCCTGGTTGTTTTTTAATTCCCCACTGGAGGTTTCCTGGTCTTTTGTTTTTGGCACACACACCCACCCCCCAATATTGTTTTTCAAGCTCTTCTGTGCACAACTAGTCCTGTGCAATTCCAGGAACAGGGTTTCCCTGCTCTGGAGAGCAGAATCTGTGGTGTGTCCTGCACGGGTGGTGTTTGCAAAACAGATGTAGAGAGGTGGTAAAATAACACCTCTGAGTTAAAAATTGCTTATATCTCACCCTACTGGGTCAGGCCCTGGGGTGGTGACATGGGTTACTGTCCTGTGATGGCTCCCCAGTCAGTTCTGGGGGGTGAGGCTCTGCAATAAGTGTGTTTTTTTTGAGGAGAAGGGCAGCTGGGGCGGGTTCTGAAGCGCTGCTGAGCGAAGCCCTCGCTCTGCTCTGTGCTCTGGAAGGTCCTGTGGTTTCCTCTGCTCTGCAGAGACGAGTTTGTGCCTCTGACCACAAGGCAGGAGCTTCTCTGCAAGTGTTCACCCAGCTGGGGCTTTGAACAGCCCGTTTACATCCTTATTTAGTCTCATTTTATACTGATTTTTGTACATCCTTGGAGGCGTTCAAGGATGTGGCACTCAGAGCTCTGGTCTGGGTGACAAGGTGGTGATGGGTCACAGATTGGACTTGATAATGTTGGAGGTCTTTTCCAATTTAGCTGATTCTGGGATTATTTGTGGACCCTGATGAGCAGCAGAGTTGCTCCTCTCGTGCCCAAGTGTAGATGCCCCTGGGCTGTTCATCTCCCCAGCATTGTTTTCCTCTGCCAGACCCCAGGGAGCTGTGGGACATCTCCTTCTTTTGTTTGTCCTCTAGTTTGGTAGTTTTGGTTTGGTAAGTTTTGGTGAATAAATACACTTGGGATTTCTGGGAGTTCTTGTCTCTCCCACGCTGCTGCTAAATAACATCTCCTTTCCCCATCCTGACTGTCTCTTCCCTGTTGGAAATGGGATTTGGGTGTTCATGCAGGCAGGGGTGGGGGGGTGTTGGCAGGTGATGCAAGGGGGATTGTGCCTCTCTGGCCCACTCAGGTGAGACCCCTCTGCAGTGCTGCTCCAACTCTGGGGTCCCCAGCACAGGAAGGATGTGGAGCTGCTGGAGTGAGTCCAGAGGAGGCCACAGAGATATTCCAAGGGCTGGAGCTCCTCTGCTCTGGAGCCAGGCTGGGAGAGCTGGGGGGGTTCACCTGGAGAAGAGAAGGCTCCTGGGAGACCTTAGAGCCCATTCCAGTGCCTAAAGGGGCTCCAAGAGAGCTGGAGAGGGACTTTGGACAAGGGCCAGGAGGGACAAGACAAGGGGGAATGGCTGTAAGCTGGAAGAGGGTAGATTTAGATTGGATACTGGGAAGGAATTCTTGGCTGTGAGGGTGGTAAGGCCCTGGCACAGGGTGCCCAGAGAAGCTGTGGCTGCCCCATCCCTGGAAGTGTCCAAGGCCAGGTTGGAAGGGGCTTGGAGCAACCTGGGATAGTGGAAGGTGTCCCTGCCCATGGCAGGGGATGGGACTGGATGATCTTTAAGGTCCCTTCCATTCCAACCCATTCCATGATTCCACAAGCACTGCTCTTTATGGAAGTACCAGATCCTTGGTTTAAGGTCCAAGCTCTGGTGCAGGTGGTGGCACAGGGACAGTGCCTGGTCCCTGCTCTCCACTGGCTGTCACAGGCTCTTGGCTGCTCCTGCTCAGGCTGTGCAGGTTCATTCTGATCAAACAGAAAAGTGAAGTTTGTGCTTTAATTTGTTCAAATTGATTTTTTTTCCCCTCCCCACAGTAATAAATGACTGTAAAAACTCAAAACTAAAACAACAAGGGCTCATGCAACCTGGAAATAATTACCAGGGGCTCTTCTTGGAGGATTCCACTACTTCCTGCCAGGAGCCAGGACAGGCAGTCACTGACATTTTGCATTAATAATCCTGGGTTTTTTTGTCTTTTCCTAGTCTTTTCCAGCCTAAGTGATTCTGGGATTATTTGTGGGCCCTTTTGGGTTAGGCCTGTGTTTTGTGGCCTGTCCTGTGCCTCCTGTGATACATCCATGTCCATGTGCTCTGCATGGTTCTCTTTTTAATTAGGTCCATTAAAATGGATGAACTGAACGTGGCAGTTGGGTGTATTAATTTTTTAAATCCTATTTCACATTATGGCATCCAAGAGGGATTACACAGGCTTTAATTCTTGAATGGCAGCTTTATGGCTTTTCATCCACAACTCTTTCTGCCTTTTAAGAATTTCAAATGCAGTTGAATCACTGAGACTTTTTTTTTTTTTTTGAAACCTAAATTTGGCCATTTAGGAAATAGTGGGATTTTTTGGATCAAGGTCTTGTTTTGCTGATAGTGGAGCCTTCAGGCCAGTTGTCCTCAAAAACCAGTATCCAGCATTATTCTGCTTTAAAACAGGCTTGAATAGGCCCAGCCTCCCACATGGAGCTCGGTAGGAGGCACATATTAAGGAATGTCATCTCCAAGGTTGGGGAATGTTATCATCCAATGGCAAAAATGAAATTCCAGCCATTTCTTCTGCATGTTTAAACACAAAAGAAGATGACCCCATCCCAGACCTCTCTCTCCTGTCTCTCTTCTCCCATCACTCATCATGACAGGGCCATTCCCTGGAAACAAAACCCCTTGGAGCAGGACCAGTGGTCTGGCCCTGGAGGTGGAGGAGTGTCCTGCTCACCCTGCTGCTACTGCTGTGTGTCTGCAGTATTTTAAATATTGCTTTCCATCTGTGCAAGGCTTGACCAAGAGAAAGAACCATGATTAGAGGGATTGTCTTTCCCTTGCTTCCCTGTTGGCGGCATCAGCGGCTGGGGGGGGGATCAGGTGCTTCAGGGGCTCCTCAGCAAAACATAGACCTGGTGGCAAAGTTGGTGTCTCTGCATCATCTGTCTTGGCATCACTGCTTTGTCTCAGTTCAGGTTTAAATGTCTCATTAGCTCATTTTCTTGGGAGGTTTGTCCTCTGGCCATGGATGGATCAGGTGTGGCTGTGGCTGTTCCAGTCCATGTCAGCAATATTTATTCCTGAAAACAGTATTTTGCTCTGCACAACTGTGTCCTAAAAAACTTCCCATGTGAGCAAAATCCTTCTATAATGAAAAAAGCAGGGAGACCTGGTAATTCAATGAGCAGCAACACCTTCAATTCAATTTTGAGCTTGTTTATCTTCAGCCACCACTGGCCACTGTTGGGAAACACAGATGAAAACAGAGCTTTGTTCTTCCCCAAAATTTGGGAACAGACAAAGGGATGGCATGGCATCACAGCACGTGCTGAGATTTGGGTGGGAAAGCATCCCTGCATGCCATGGGAGCACAGCTCCTGTGCCAAACCTCTGAACCCTTTTCTTGCTCCTTGGGGAATTCCCAGAGTTACCAGTTTGTTTCCTCTGCTGACCCGTGAGTTGATTCAAATGTCATGAAATTTTGGATACTGAAGGAGCAAACGTAGCATTGGGAAGCCACTTCCTTGCTCTGTTTCAATATCACAGCTCTCTCTCTTGTTTTCTCCCTTCAGACAGGCAGGATTGACAAGTCCTACCCCACAGTGTGTGGCCACACGGGACCAGTGCTGGACATCGACTGGTGTCCCCACAACGACCAGGTGATCGCCAGCGGCTCCGAGGATTGTACTGTCATGGTGAGTGTCCCCTGGGCCTTGGGGGGTGGGCTTTGCTCCTTGCTAAAAATCCTGCTCCAAAGGGCACTTTTGTTCCTGAAAACACCTCCTGTTCCAGAGTCAGAGCAGGGCAGAGTCGTCATAAAATGGGTTGGGTTGGAAGGGAACTTAAAGATCACCCAGTTCCTCCCCCTGCCATGGGCAGGGACACTTTCCACTAGACCAGGCTGCTCCAAGCCCCATCTAACCTGGCCTTGGACACTTCCATCACTTCCACTACCTCTATGGGCTACCTATGCCAGGGCCTGCCCACCCTCACAGGGAAGAATTTCTCCCATTTTTCCTTCCCCTGAGGATTTGTCTGATGTTTGAAAAGAGGAATGAGAAGGAAGAGTGCTGGTCTGTGCTGAGGTGTTCTGATTTGTAGAGCTTTGCAGAAGACAGGTGGTTCCTTACCTCACATATCCCCATGGATGCAGCAGTGTGTGTTGGGAAGAGGGAGGGATTGGAAGGGAAGGAACCCACCAGGTTTCAGAGTTGCTTCAACCCTTGATTTAAGTTCTTCCTTTATCTGCAGGCTGTGAGCAGGTGTCAGAAGGGCTTTTTTAATGAACAAATAAAAATAATCCAAGTTCTGCATCTGCCAGGCTTGGTCCTGAGACCTGTGTCACCTCAGGCAGAGCCCAGTGCCCAGGAGCCGGGCTCGCTCCGTGACGGGTGTGGAATCCCGCGTATGCAAACACAGCAGAACCAGTGAAAGAAAATCCTTGGAAGATGAAATAATGCCAAATAACTCCAGGGATCTTTGGCCATATTTAGAAATGCTGTAGGCTGAATGTTATATTGAAATCTTATTATAGATCATGTCAGATAAATTCCTTTGCTTCTGTTCATCGTTAAAATGTTTGGGAGGGGATTCATCCCAAGAGGCTTTTCCTGGGACAGCTCTTGCCTGTGATCTCTCAGTCTTGGAAGCTGAAGCATGTTAACAAAATGGGCTATATTTAATATTACACAAAACAACAAGCTTCTGTGTTTGTAACATTCACTACTGGGCTGGAACTAACTTTTGAAGGATGCAGGAATGTTCCTCTAGGAACTAGGGTGCAGAAGGGCTGCATTGGAAGGGTCTCTGAAACATGAGCATCAGCAGGTCCAGAGCTGCCTTCTTGGAGGCAAAATAAGCCTCTAATCCAAATGCAATGAGAACTATGTTGGGAGGCTCCAGGGGGACTGAATTATGGAGAAAAACCAACAGTGTTCAGTTACAAGTTGTCCAAGTGCTTGTCTAAGTGCTCCTAATGTGGCCACAAACCATCTGTGGGAATCTGTGCCTCCAACTGAACGAGCTGTGTGGGTTCATGGGGGGTTCTCTGCACGTCCCAAAGTGGGGATGAGCTTTCCCTGCATCCCTGGAGGCAGCACATATGTAGAAAGGCACCAGGGTGGAGCTGGCCATGGATTTGCCCACTCGTGATGGTGTTTGGTATCTCTTGGTGTGACCTGTCTGGAGTGGAAGGTGAAACAGGTGAGTCCTTGCTGTGCTCACAGGATCAGGGATATGCAGGAAGATGTGTGTGTGTTAAGGAGGTTTAAAATGAGAAAGGATGGATCTGAGATTTTTTGGGGCAGTTGGGAAGTGCACTGGTGTGTAAAGAACATCCCTTGGAAGAGTTGTTTCCTTGTGCCAGCAAATAAGGAATTACTTCAATATTCCTGCTTGGTGTGCTGCTGAATGGCTGGAATGTACTGCAGGCTTTGAATTCAGCTGGAAAATGTTTTATTGGAGAAAGGCTTGTAGATGGTGTCGAGGCCCTTCCTCAGATATGGGAAATCTGCTTCATCAGAGGGTGGATATTAATGAGTTTGGGTGTAATGGGCAGAGCAGAGCTCATGGGATTGAGCAAATTGCTTTAAGAATCGAAGCAGAGCCCTTGCAGTGACCTGGGCCACCAACCTGTGGGCACCTCTGGGACCAGGACAGGGTCAACCAGGAGAAGGTCTGAGAGCTGCAGAAATGATGCTCAAAGTGCCTCTTCCTGCAAGAACAGGGATAAATCCAGGGCTCAAACTCATTTGTTTCCTCACTTAAGGTGATAGGAATTAATATTTATCATATAGGAATTGATGTTCTTTGAATTGGTGTTCTTTCTAGACATGGACTGAATGTTCTCTGCAGGTTGTGCAGAGCCAGAAGAGACAGTTTTTGCTTCTCTTTAAAGAGGGTGAAAAAAGTTTGCTTTGTTTTCTTGCTCACGTGCTGTTTGTGCAAAACCTTCCCCTCCTGCCCTTCCTGTGAGACCCAAACCCAAACCTCTGCCATGCCACGGCTTCACTTCCTCCAGCACAAACAAACCGGCCCTGCTGACTTCAAAAAAACCCAAAACCCCAAAAAAACACCCAAAACTCCCAGACCGGAGAGTTGACAAACACTTACTGATGCCCAGTTAATCCTGCAGCATTTTCCTGGGATTTATCCTGAGTCCTCACCCTCACCAGGCTGGGTCCTGTATCCAAATTTCCTTAGTTTCCCCATGAATTGAATTTGATCCCATACTGAGGCTGGAATCGCACCCTGGAATGTGGGGCCAGGTCACTTGGGACCATCCCCTGACATTTCACACTCATTTCTTTATTATTTCTTGGAATACTAGGCAGGAATATTGATTCTGTAATCTGCCCAGGATTACACTGCCCTGCAGATGCTCCAAACTATTGGGGCTTTCCCTGATGGAAAAAAAAATCTTTCCCAGAGGCTTTTAAAAAAAGACTTCTCATGGGTATTTTGTCTCCCTTCCCTCTCCCACCCCCTGCACTCCCTGGCTGATGTTTGAACTTGGTTCTGGGGTTTTTTTATTCCTTTGCTGTTAAGATGCACTTGCTCAGAGGGATCCCTGGACCCTTCCTGACTGGGATGGTGCAGAACAGAATCGGAGATGCCAGGAATCTTGTCCCTTTCCTGCTGCTGCCCCTCACAGGGAGGAATGTTGGCTGGAGCTGCTCTGCCCCTGCCTGGCTGGTCTGCAGGTCACACTTGGCCCATAAGCTTCTGCTGTTCCTGGGTCTTTTTGGTGGATAAAGTCCCTTTTCAAGGCTTTGTCTACAGAGAGAGGGAGGCTGAGGGAGTGGGGCAGGTCCCTTTATCCTACTTTTTCTCTCATGGGAAGAAGTGACTGTTCAGAGAATAATGGAATGGTTTGGGTTGGAAGGGACCTTAAAGATCATCCAGTGCCACCCCCTGCCATGGGCAGGGACACCTTCCACTATCCCAGGTTGCTCCAAGCCCCATCCAACTTGGCCTTGGACACTTCCAGGGATGGGGCAGCCACAGCTTCTCTGGGCAGCCTGTGCCAGGGCCTCACCACCCTCACAGAGAGGAATTTCTTCCCAGTATCCAAACTAACCCTACAGATGCAGGAGGACAGATGATGAGAAACAGAAAACCCACCAAACCCCGAGGGCTCATCAGAGACCTCACACGGTTACAGAGTTAAATGCCTCAGACTGACATTGAGTTCCCAGCACAAACATGTTCCCAACTGTTGCTGCTGTCACATTGTTACTCCCTGACTGGCAGGAAAAAAGCTGTTTCCATAAACCTGACACATTTGTAACCCAGTTTTAGGTGTCGGGGCAGGTGCAGGGATTTGTTGTGCTTCAGAGGCGTGCCATGTTTCAGGAGAACCTCGGAGGGGTTGGATCACAGTCAGTGGCAGAGCTGGAGGGAATGGGAAGGGAGCAGGATGACATCCTGCTTTTCCAGGCTGAGCAGCTCCTGTTTGTATCCCCAGTTTAAAATCACATTGGGAAAAGCCTCAGTTCTGTCAGTGTGTCACCAGCGCTCTTCCATCAGGCAGGAAGGGAGAGAGGGATTTCCATACAATCATGGAATATCCTGAGCTGGAGTGGACCCACAGGGATCGAGTCCAACTCCTGGCCCTGCACAGGACACCCCAACAATCCCACCATATGCCTGGGAGCATTATCCAAATGATCCTTGAGCTCTGGCAGCCTTGGGGCTGCAGAGGAATCCTCTCCTGAGGTGGTGTTCCTATTGGAATCCTCTCCTGAGGTAGTGTTCCCATCATGGTCATTCCTTCTGGGATTCTGAGGGTGCTGGGACAGCGACAAGTGCTGTGTCCATGAAAAGCTAAATCATTTTTGGGTTATTGAGAGGTGAGCTGGGACCCACTGAGGATCTGCATCTCACTAGGTTTTATTGCAGCACAGCCATCCCTGGGAGAAGGGGAAAAACTGGGATTAGCACAAAAATCCATGTCACCCTCATGCATGTGTGTCTGCCTCGCTTCCTAAATCCACTCCCTCGCATCTCCCGGGCTCCCACAGCTTGTTGGGCACCGTGGGCAGCGTCTGGCGAGCCCTGTTCTCCAACTCCAGGAAAAGCAAACAATGGGAAGCAGAGCAAACGTGCTCCAATGCTGCCACCTGCCTCCAGCAGCTCCAACTGCTCGCTGAGGGGCGTCTGATTCCATTGGGTTTGTTAATGCATCACACAGAGGTCAACTTCAATTCCAAGATGATTGTCCAGGGCTGAATTGCAGGAATAGTTTTGGTCGGGCTGATCCCGCCTGGGGTGATGGGTTTGTTGTCCCATCCCTGCCAGATACAGAACTCGCCTCCCGCCATGAATAAACCTTTGGTGCCGCCTCCTTTGGGCTCCACAGCTGGAATTCCAGTGCTCTGGCATCCTTGGGGGGCTGTTCCTCCTCCTGATGGCCCTTCCCTGAGGATGTTTGCAGCAGAAGGGTTGTGTAAACAGGGCAGAAGTCAACAGGCAGCCACTGCAATGCTGGTTTGGGCTGCTCCGACCTCTGCCAGGACCAGCCCGTGCTTCCCTGATTAAATGGGATCTGGAAGGAGCCTGGATCTAACAGGAAAACTAATTGCTGGTATTTCTAGAGGATTGAAAAGTAGGCAGTGGTAGAGCTGCAGTATCATCCCTCCAAGGGACAAGCACAGTTTGGAAAAACAGCAGCTCGTTCACATGGAATTGGAGCTCCAAGGCAGGTTTTTCCAACTCCTCCTCAGCAGGATCGGAGCTGAACAAGTCTCTGGACATGGTGATAACAGGGAGTTGCAGCATCAGGAGCTGATGGTTTGGTGCTGGCACATGAGTGAGGAAGGATGTTACACATGGATCAGCCAAGGGTTTATTGGGAACAATTCCCTCTTCCTGTTTATACGGAGAAGTGACAGCTCGGCCGCCGGCTGTGGGATGCAGGAAGCAGACGAGCCACACGCTCTTCAGAGGGGATGGCCTGGGTTAACCAGCTTTCCTTTCCTTTCCCTTCCCAGGTGTGGCAGATTCCTGAGAACGGGCTCACCCTGTCCCTGACAGAGCCAGTGGTGGTGTTGGAAGGCCATTCCAAGAGAGTTGGAATTGTGGCCTGGCATCCGACGGCCCGGAATGTGCTGCTCAGCGCAGGTACGGCCTTGGGAGGGGCCACAGGCATCTCCCTCCAGGAATTTTAGAGCAGAGGTGTTGACTCCTTTCCCTTTTTTGCTCTCCCAGCTGCTTAGATCCCTGTGAATCACAAGACTCCCAGCAGTGCCTGGGAACACTGGGACACGTGGCTGGCAGCCCCCTCCTTATCTCAGCCTATTTTATCTTCACTTTACAGGGACAAGCACCAGGGAATTGTCTGGAAGAATGAAATAGAGTATTAAAGCTGTTCCAGACTTTATTTGATTTGCAGCTATTTGCAACTATTTACCTCTGCATTTTTCATATCCCTGTTTTCATACACTCTTGTAAATGGGCTGAGTGTTTCTCTTTCCCTTGATCCCTGCAAGGTATCCCAGAGTCTCACTGTTCCTCCCACAGGCTTTCATTGTCAGCATTTTCCAAATTGTCTCCTTGGCTGGTACAGTCCATGGAATGAGATTTTTTTCACCACTGAAAGTCTGTCACATCATTATGGAAATAAATTGGATAATTCATTATCCATCAGCGTAGTCTGAGGCTTCCATAGCCTGACCTGTAGGTTGGATCCCAAGGAAAGCAGCCAGTCCTTTCAGCTGGACTGCTGGATAAGCTGAGTCTTTCCTGTTGACAAAAATCCCTTCTCAGCTCCCAGTTTAGTGTTTGGTTTCCCCAAAAACCTTTGGAGCTGCAGCAGGTTTATCCCTTGTTCCCCACGTCTGGCTTGTTTCCTGCTGTGACTTTTTTCGCCGGTGCTCTGACTGTAGCTGTTATTTTCCTATTTAGGCTGTGACAATGCCATCATCATCTGGAATGTGGGGACAGGAGAAGCCCTCATCAACTTGGATGACATGCACGTGGATATGATTTACAACGTGAGCTGGAACCGCAATGGCAGCCTCATCTGTACAGCTTCCAAAGACAAGAAAGTCCGAGTTATTGACCCCAGGAAACAAGAAATTGTTGCTGTAAGTTCACGTAATAATTAAAGAAACAGTTGGATTTCACTCCAGCAGAGAATTAACAAGAAAACTGGGAGAAAGAACCTTCTCGCTCAGTATTTTCACACCATGTTCAGTTGTGTTTTTCAAAGTGAGGCAAAAATTACAGAAGAAATAGCAGGAGTTGAAGGATTTGTCTGGGTTTATTGGGATTAGTGTTTGAACTAGGATTTTAAGGCTCAGTTTTAAAACCTGCAGGAGTGTAATTCCACATCTAATCCTTTTGTATAATTACAGTTCCAGAGTTGTGCCTGGGAAGCAGAGGTTTAGCTGCCTGTGTGTGTTGTAGCTTGCAAGGCTGAAGGAAAACCTCTTTGCAAGAGGCTGATGGGCAAAGCTGGGAAGAGCCAGGAATGTCCACTTCTTCTGTGGCTTAGCAATTGGTTTCTTCCCTCAAGCATCAGGGAAGAATAGTTGGATGTTGCTCCTTGGATCACATCCTGGGAGGACCAGCTGTGTGTCCTGTGGCAGTTCCATGAAGCTGGGAGAGAATCCACCATGCCGTGGGTTTTCCTGTCCATTGCTGGAGACTGACCTGCTCCTCTCTTCCAGGAGAAAGAGAAAACCCACGAGGGAGCCCGGCCCATGAGAGCCATTTTCCTGGCTGATGGAAACATCTTCACCACCGGCTTCAGCCGCATGAGCGAGCGGCAACTGGCCCTGTGGAACCCGGTATGACCCTGTCCCCTTCCTGCCCTGGTCACCTCTGTTGAGTCACTAACTCAGCCCTGGAGTCATGGAGTCATGGAGTCGTGGTTTGGGTGGGAAGAGACCTTAAAGCTGCTCCAAACCCCTGGGCAGGGACACCTTCCACTATCCCAGGCTGCCCCAAGCCCCGTCCAACCTGGCCTTGGACACTTCCAGGGATGGGGCAGCAACAGCTTCTCTGGGCAACCTGTGCCAGTGCATCTTCCGAAATTCCTAGGTTATATACTTGAGGTTATTCCCTCTTCCATATACTGCCTGCTCCCATGCCAGAAGGTATTCCATGATTTGGGCTGGAAGGTCACTCAGTGAAGGAACTGAGTTCTCTTGTGTCTCTCCAAGAGCAGCGATGAGCAGGGAGCTGCAGGTTGGAAGAGCCTGGGAAGACGCACAGGGAGCAGAGGGGCTGTGGGAAGGTCACTTCACTCTGTATGTTGTATGTGCAGAGCAGGACAACAACAGTCCCAGAGGGGCTCAGGTTGGAAGGGACCACCTGGATTGTGTCCAGGTGGCTTTTGAATATCTCCAGGGAAGGAGCCTCTGTCCCCTCATCCATCACCCATCCCATCACACTGACACAAGGCACTATCATGGCTATGTCACATATTTCCCTTGACTTGGTGGATTTTCTTGGTTTCTGTTTTTATTGAATTTTGTGATTGAAATGCCCTTGGGGGAATGAATCAGCTTGGGAACATTCCCAGCACTTGTTGTAACACATGGATCCTTCTGAGTGGTGCAGACACTGCTGGGAGCTCACTGGCTACAGGGCTGTTAATAATTTAGATCCTGTGGTAATAGGAGCTTTTCCAGCCTTCATTAACATCCCTGGCATTCTTTATTTCCAGAAAAACATGGAGGAGCCAATTGCCCTTCATGAGATGGACACCAGCAATGGGGTCCTGCTGCCATTCTATGACCCAGACACCAACATCATTTACCTATGTGGGAAGGTAAGGAAAGGCTTGGGAATCTCTGTGGGGGGAATGTTGTCTCTGAATGTTCCCCAAGTGTCTCAGCTGGGGGAGGTAAAACCAAAAAATCAGCTCTGCAGAGGGACCAGGCTGCTCTGGGATGGGTTTGACCCTCACTGTGCAGGGCCTGGGAAGGTCTGGAGTGTACTGGATGTTTCTTTGACATGGATTGACTTAGGTGAAGCTGCCTTTAATACAACAAGTCCCACACTGTTACCAAAACTTCTCTTGTTGGTATTGACCCAGATGATTTTACGTTGGTGTGGGAGGAAGTTACATTTTAGATGTTCCCCTCCTTGTGCCTGAGGATGATGGAGCACATGGCAACACTCCTTGTAATTTTTTGGGGTTAAATAATAGAAAACTGGAATCAGGTGCTCCTTTCTAAAACCAATTTGTGCTCTAAAGTTCCCACTTGTGATGGCCTTCCTACAAACAGGAGCCAAAGACGCAATGAACTGAAGAAAGTACAAGTACGTTCAGGAATCCCATCTCTCTAACAGCTAATGGGGAATGTTTGGTTTACATCTGCTATTTCTCCTGCTGTTTCAGAGATCCTAGTGTCTGCAATTAAGGATAAACCAGTTTATAGCCTTTCTGCCTGACTGTGGCGGGAAGTTCAGCTTTTCCACAAGAGATGATGTGGAAGGGGACACTCCCAGCCTGGAGGCAGCAGCTCAGGTCTCTTTACCAGAGTGTTTTGAGCAGGACTTCAAGGAACTGTTACAGCAGGGAGCTGCTTTAAAGTTTTAGCTTAAAAAACCCCAGCTTTAATCTGTGTGTGGCAGCATTCCTGGGAGGAAAGGCTGTGGATGAGGCTGGTGGTTGCCCCAGGCTCTGCAGGGTCTCCTCTCATCCCTGCAGGGCGACAGCAGCATCCGCTACTTCGAGATCACGGATGAGTCCCCGTACGTTCACTACCTCAACACCTTCAGCAGCAAAGAGCCGCAGAGGGGGATGGGGTTCATGCCAAAGAGGGGCCTCGATGTCAACAAGTGTGAGATTGCCAGGTAAGGAGAGGGACCCCAGAGCTGGGATCAGCCCCTGCACAGCGAGCGGGCTGGAAGCTGGGGTTGGGAATGTCGGGAGTGGTGGAAGCAGCAGAGCAGTGAGCAGAGGGCAGCTGTGGCTCAGAAAACATGGGAAAGGCAGGAAACATCTCAGGAGAGCAGGTCTGTCACTGCAGTGGCTCTGGTAGGAAGCATGTCTTTGCTGGGAGGGAACATGCTCAGGCTCTTCTCCCAGGCAACAAGTGATGGGATGAGAGGAAACGGCCTCAAGCTGTGCCAGGGGAGGTTTTAGGGAAAATTTCCTCGTGGAAAGGGTGGTCAAGACATTGGAACAGGCTGCCCAGGGCAGTGTTGGAGTCCCCATCCCTGGAGGGATTTAAAAGTTGTGTAGATGTGGCACTTGGGGACATGGGTTAGTGGGGCCTTGGCAGTGCTGGGGGAATGGTTGGACTTGATGATCTTAGAGGGCATTTCCAACCTCAGTAATTCTGTGATTCTGTGGGGTTGCTCCTTTCCCATCTCCTCTGTCCCCTGGTCCACTGCTCTGTGTGTGTGGACCTTCCCCTTACTCCTCACTCTGAGTCCCACCTTTCCCTTCCCCCGGCAGGTTCTTCAAGCTCCACGAGAGGAAGTGCGAGCCCATCATCATGACGGTTCCCCGCAAGGTGAGCACTGCCCTGGGCACGAGGTTTGGAGCCAGCTCGTGCCTCCCAGAGCCCCTGACCAATCCATCTCTTCTGGCTTGCAGTCGGACCTCTTCCAGGACGACCTGTACCCGGACACAGCCGGCCCAGAAGCGGCTCTGGAGGCAGAGGAGTGGTTCGAGGGGAAGAACGCAGACCCCCTGCTCATCTCTTTGAAGCACGGGTACATTCCAGGCAAGAACAGGGACCTCAAGGTGGTCAAGAAGAACATACTGGACAACAAACCTGCGGCCAACAAGAAGAGTGATCTCATCAACGCTCCAAAGAAAGCAGCGGATGCCTCAAACCCCGTGAGTGAACTCCACGAGTTTCGGAGGTGGTGGCCTGGGGTGGGAATATCGGGGTGCTGCTTCTTCGGGAATAGGTGTAACAAAGCTCAAGAATGTGTGATTCAAGGATTTGGGTGACCTGGAGTTGAGGTGGTGCTTGGTTATGGTGTTCCAGGCAATGTGTCCAAAGCTTCCTTCCAAGGAGCAGCACCAGTGTCTGCTCTCTATGAGCAGGGACAGGACCCAATGGAATGGCTGGAGCTGTGTCAGGGAAGGTTTAGGTTGGATCTCAGGAAAAGATTCTTCCCCCAGAGGGTGGTTGGGCCCTGAACAGGCTCCCCAGGGAATGGTCACAGCCCCAAGGCTGCCAGAGCTCCAGGACTGTTTGGACAACACTCTCAGGGACAGGGTGGGATTGTTGGGGTGTCCTGAGCAGGGCCAGGGGTTGGACTGGATGGTCCCTGTGGATCCCTTCTAATTCAGGATATTCCATGATTCTATGATTCTAAGGTTTCTAAATCATAGAATAGTCAGGGTTGGAAAAGACCTTTAAGATCATCCATTCCAACCATAACCCAGTACCACCACCATGTTCCCCACTAAGCCATGTCCTCAAACCATGTCCTTTGGGACACAAGGGAAAACTTGGCTTGTTGTTCCAGCCCCTGCCTGGGAGAGCTCCTGTGCTCCTCTTTTTGTGTAAAACATGGACAGTGAACCTCTGGCTCTGCAGGTCCAGAGAAAGTTGTACAGGTCTGGAACTGGGGGCTGTAGCTAACACATGGAATTCCAGACAGATTTGGGTTGGAAGGGACCTTAAAGTTCATCCAGTTCCACCCCCTGCCACAGACAGGGACACCTTCCAATAGACCAGGTTGCTCCAAGCCCCATCCAACGTGGCCTTGGACACTTGCAGGGATGAGGCGTAGTAGCACACAGAGGTGTGGGAGTGACAGCTGTCAGTCCATAGGTCCTTAAATCACAGAATCATGGAATCATTGAGGCTGGAAAAGCCCCCTAAGACCATCAAGTCCAGCCATTCCTCAGACTTCCTGTTAAAGAGGAGGTACTGGTCCAGTATGTCCTGGATGTGTTCACTGGTGCTGCTGGAAATGCCAGTCCCTGCCCTGAGCATCCCAGCTGCTCCAGAGCGGGCATCACACCCTCATGCCTCAGAGAATCCCACTGGGAGGAGCCCTTTCCTTGGAAAACTGCAGAGCTCTCCTCACGCATGTCCTGTCTTGCCTTGCAGCAAAACGAAGCCAAATTGGAGGAGATTTTGAAAGAGCTGAAATCCATCAAGGACATGATCTCCTCCCAGGACGAGCGCATCTCCAAGCTGGAGCAGCAGATGGCAAAGATCGGGGACTGAGGGGCCCCAGCCCAGGCACATCCCAGCTCCCAGTGCAGCCAGCAGCAGCCTGCAGCATTCCAGCCCGAGCTTTCCTGTTCTCCTAAACCCACGTCAACGAGAGCCGATGATTCCAAGCCAAGCTTTTTAGTGAAAGATTTTTTCATTTCCTGATGTTCTGATGAATTTCTGTGACTGTGTCAAACCAAGTCAAAAACAACAAGTGCTACTTTTACAGGTTTTTTTTTTTTCCAGATGTTATGATGAATCCTTGAGAAACAAATCCATTCTGACTTTCGATGTCGTGCCCAAATACCTTTTTCTAGATTTAGGGACCAATGCCACATTGTTCTTAACCATTTTTTTTTAAAGTTGCCAAAAAATAGAAAAAAATCGCTTTTTATTTTTCTTATTTGCCACTTTGCAGTATTTGTGTTTCCATTCCAAGGGACAGGGGGTGTGTGGTGGGTGTTTACACTGTGCAGAGAACAAAGCTGAAGCTATTTTATATAAATCCTCAATTTGGAACAATCAGGTGGGTTCCCTTCCGTGCTGAGACCCCTTGGAGATGGGATGAGCTGCCTTTCCTGCTCCCAGCCCTGTTGTCTGACAGAAAAATATAAATATATAGTTCTGAAAGAAGGGGTTCATCCCACAAAATCCTTTTCCTTTTTGTCCTACAGAACTTCTAAACCAGCACCATATTCCCATTTTAAAATAATCCCAAGGTTTGATTTCCATGACTAAACTCATGTGTTTTACTTGCTGATTTATTTCAATTTGGAGGCAGAATGTTTTTTTTGAGGAAGGAGTTTCAGGTGAGCTGTGGGATTCCAGCAGGTGGTGAAATTCTGTGGTGCCCATCTCAGCTCTGTGGTTGCTGTAGATCCTTGTTCCTGCCCCCCACACTCCTCAGCTCATGGATTTTAAGGAGCTTTTGGAATCCCAGTCAGCCTCTCACACCGGTGCTGATGTTTGGAATTTTCTCTGCTTCCAAGGCAGTGTTAGCAGCAGGAAGGTGACTTTTCCGTGATGATTCTCCCCAAACAAAATGCCTCTGTTGTTATTTTTTTATAATTTGCTTTCTCCTCTCCATCATTCCTGCCTCCCACCCTACATTGCTGGAAAGCTTTGCAGGAAAGGATTTGTTCCCAAACCAGATGAGTGACTTCCAACCCTAACCTCCCTGCACCCCTTCTGAGTGGAAGGGACTGGGGAGGGTGGTTTTATCCCAGTTTGGAGAACTGGTTTCTCACACGTTCCTTTGGGGATAGCTCCAGGCTGGCGAGCTCCTCCTGGACTCCCAGGGATGCCTCGACTCAGCAAAGCTCTGCTCAGGTGAGGTCTCCCCTGTGAGGGGGCTGTCAGGGATGGGGCAGGCTGGCTCCCTGCTCCCAGGCCGTGTCCTTGTGCTAGGAATGGGATCCAGGACCCCCCAGCAAGCTGTGCCAGGCTGGATTGGTGTCACCCATCCTGGCACAGCCAGGGAGTGGTGACAGCCCATCTGAAATCTAAAGGTGGGCAAAGACCACCAGGTGTCCAGGAGCTCTGGATCCCTCTCCCAGCTGGACTCTGTGCCTGTGGCAGCTCCGTGTGTGTGTGACGTGTGCGTGGGAGCCTCTGCCCCGCATCCCCTGCCCGGAGCATCCCGGCGGGACACGTGTCCCTTCGGCCAGGCTGAAGTGATTGATTTTTATTTTTTTTTCCATTAGTTTAGCTAGGAATTCTCCGATTTTTCCATTTTTCCCAGTGTTTGCATGTCCAGAACTTCCAGGTTAAGGATTCCCTATTGTGTGTAGGGATGTGTGTGTGTGGAGGTGGGACCGCGCCGTGGGAACGGCCGGGTCACGTAGCTGGAGAGGCACAAGGATAGGACGGAGGAGATGGAGGATGTGGGAGGATGGCAGAGCATGAAAGCTTCAGAAAAGTGGGATTTCTGTGTTTTAGGGACAAGTGGCATCCCCTGCCCTGTGCCCGTGGATCCACAATCCGGCCACTCCGGGTTCTTTGGCTGTTTGGTGACGTTTCTGTATTGCAGTAAATGCCTGAGATGTGTATTTTTATCAGTTTTTCTTTTGGAAACCAAACCCGAAGGTCGTTACCCCCAAAGTGGTGATTTCTGTGTTGATTTGTACGTGTGACTTCGGGGTTGTGTGCTTGGGGACCTCGGGTTTGTTCCTAAAGTCGGAAGGAAATCAGTTTTGGGAGCCGCTGGATTGAGATGCCCAGAGGTGGGGGTGTGGGAGACGGTCCCAGAGGCCGCCCTGGATTTTAGTTCTTAGTCTGTATTTTATTTAAATGAACTGATGCCTCGCCAGGCTCAACCGGAGTCAGTGCCTGAAGCTTTTTGTAGCCGTGATATCCCGGGAGAGAACCAGCCCAGTCCGGAGAGACGCGCTCTTATAGAGCGCCGGAGTATCTGTCCAAATATTGCTTCCATTTTCAAAAGATAAAAGTCATTGATTATAAACTGCCTCTGCTTTGCTTTTTCTTTGGCTCTCGGCATCCTGTGCCTGCCCTTGGCGTTCCAGGTTTGATCAGTAACCTGGATATTAAATGTTGGACAGCTGAGGGGGAGGTTGGGGCTGAGGGGTCCTTTGGGACCCCCCGCTCTTGTCCCAGGGGCCATCCCTGACATCACACACGGTGATTGCCAGTGAGTGGTCCCAAGAGCTTGGCTGGATGTGGGATGTGATGGCACAGATGGCCTGGGGGGTCTCAGGGTGGCTGAGACCAGGCTGATGTGTGGAAGGAACAGCCCTGGTTGGGAATGCCCTGCTCTTCCTGAGCTGAAACCTGCTTCCATAGGGCCAGAGGCCTGGAATGGCAGAGGGCCTGGGCTGGAAAGAGCATCACTCATCCTGCCAGGTTTGAGCCTTCCCGGGGCTGCAGCGTTTCACTGGGGTTGCACAACCACCTCCAGCTGCCTCCGGAACACCCCGACCCCCCCACTCTGAGCAGGGCAGGGATGCTCCAGGAGAGGCACCGTGGATCCATCCCCGGGGATGCTCATCCCTCAGACCTGAACCCCTTTTCTTCCCTCCCCCAGCCCCATGGGCAGACTATTCCGAGAAGGGCCGGGGTGACCGCGGCCTCGGGTTTCGGGGGGAGGGTTGTTGACGCCCCGAGCCCGTTCCTGCGGATGTTCTCTTGCAGCACCTTCCTGCGGCTGCAGCCGCGCCTCCCTCCCGGTGCCCGCGCTCAGGGCGGGGGTTTCCTGTCGTGCCGACACCACGAGGCCGGGACAACACCCAACAGCCCCCGCAGCCCCCTGAGAGCCCCTCAGGACACCCTGGGCACGGTGCTGAGAGAAGGACCCTGGTACAAGGGCTCTGCAAAGCATGGTCAGGCCCTCACTCTCCTCCTCCTCGTGTGTAAAGGCATTTCCCTCATTGGGCTACCCTCCTGTTCTCTCTCAGGGCACCATGACCCCCTCCCCAGCCATGCCCACATGGTGCCCGAGGGGTGGCAGCCCTGGCACCAGGTTTGTGTCACTTCTGCTTTCAGGGTGACACCAGCCCCGACGCAGCAGCTCCTCGGGGCCGCCGGTGGGGCCGGGCCGGGGGCTCCCACCGGGCACCGGAGAAACGGCGAGGGCGAGAGGCCCCTCTTTGGGGCGCACCCCACCCCCTACCACCCTCCCCGGTGGGTGCCCGCAGCCCCACTCTCAGTGACGTCCTTCCCCCGCCGCTCTCCGAAACCGCAGCCGCCCATCTGCGCTCCTTCCCTTCCCCGCCCGGGAGGTGCAGGGGAGGGTGGCCCACGACACCCTACGGGTGCCGGTGCCAGGGCTGCCCTCGCCCCCCGTGCGGGGCCCTCGCCGGTGGATCCCGTCACCGCTGCAGCTTCGGATCCCGCGATGTCCCCGGCACAGGTGAGCCCCGCTGGGGAGATGCTGGACTGGGGCTCGGTCCTGAGGATGCTGTGGGTGCAAAGGGAGTGCTCGGGGGCCCTGAGGGTGCCACGCTCAGGGCTGGTCCCTGGGTCTTTTGGGAGGCAGGTGAGTGCTTTGGGGATGTGGGAGCCTCCCAGGGATGCTTGGAGCGTTGGTCCGTGTGAGGATGTCTGGATGCTGTTGGATGTGGAGCCGCAGGAACCACGGTGGCCTCCGCCCACTGGGGCTACCAGGGGGGATATTGATGATGGACATGGAAGGGGGGGATTTTGGGGGGCTTTGGGGTGGGTTTGGGGCAGATTTGACTCTCCTGCTCCACGGAGACACAGGCACAAGGTGGCCTCAGCCCTGGAGCCCTGTGCCAGCCTGGGGGCAGAGGGGCAGGACAGGCACCCTGGGGTGGGGGGGTCTGTCGAAACGTGGGCGAGATCCCTGTGGTTTCATTTCCACACGGAGACTCATCCCGCAACTGCCCGCCTCCATCACGGCTGATTTCCCATTTCCAGACACTCAACTTCCTTATCAAAACCTTCCCCTGGAGCGGAGCCGCCGGGGCTGAGCTCCCGCAGCGGGGCAGCGGCAGGAGGAGGTTGGTGGGCGCATCCTCCAGCTCCCAAACCCAACGGCCCCTCTCCAGGAGGGAAGTAGGATCCTTGGCTGGAGTGCGATCCCACCTTGGGGCAGTTCAGGGCTCAGCATTCTCCCGCGGGAGCAGGACCCCGATGTCACCTGCCCGCTCTGTCCCCTGCAGGTCCCGATGGCGCCGGGCCGGGCTGTGCTGGTGCTGCTGGTGGTGCTGGTGCTGCTGGTGGTGCTGGTGCTGAGCCCCCCGCGGGTGTGCGGGGCTGCGCTGGAGCCGGGGCCGGGGCATCCCCGGGGCGGGCAGTGGCTCTGGGGGACGGCCGGGCGGGCGCTGCCCCTCTCCCGCGGGAAGAGGGACGATGGTGGGCAGGACCTCGGTGCCACCGCAGCCACACCGGGGCACAGCCACGCTGCCACCGCGCTGATCAGCAGTGACCAGCCCGAGGGCAGCTCTGTGCCACCACCAGCACCCGGCACCAACGCCAGCCTGCTCCAGGTGCCAACCACAGCCGATCCCGTGGATGAGACTGATTCCCCTGGTCCCGACCTGCTCCTGAGCTCTGCACCACCACCAGCAGTGCCTGGCAGTGTCAGCCTGCTCTTGGCACTCACAGTGTCAACCACAGCTGATCCCGTGGATGAGACCGACTCCCCCAATCCTGACCAGCTGCTGAGCTCTGCACCAGCGTCCCCCAGCACCAACGCCAGCCTGAACCAGGCACTCACAGTGCCAGCCACAGCCGCTCCCATGGATGAGACTGATTCCCCTGATCCCGACCTGCTACTGGGGCCCGGCACATCGGCTGCTCCCCAAAGGAGCATCATCACCACCCCCAGCTGGCTCACACCACCTGGCAAGGAGGGGACAGTGGCTGGTGGCACGGACAGCACCTCCTCCACAGGGCCACCCTCAACAGCCCCCCCAGCCTTCGGCCCCACCACCACGGGGTACAGGAAAGTCAAGAAAGCCGGAGCTCCCCCTGCACCGACCCGTTCGGCCCCTGGGGACACGACACCGACGGGCACCGCGGTGCCCTGGGACCCCAGCGGGGTGATGGGCAAGTGCCTGCTGGCCATCCTGCTGCTGGGGCTGGTGGCCGCCACCTTCCTGGTGAGCACGGGGGTGCTGGGGGCGCTGCTGTGGCGGCGGGCGCGGACGGGGCACCGCCGGCTCAGCCGCACCGAGATGGTTTGTATCTCGTCCCTCTTGGCCGACGCCGAGGCGGCCGCGGGGCCCCGGCTTGTCCCCGCCCGGCGGCACAAGCGGCTGCACGACGGCAGCGCCGAGCCCGACGGGGACAACCTGACTCTCAGCAGCTTCCTGCCGGAGCAGTCCTGAGCCCCGGGATGGGTCCTGCATCCCACAGTGCTGGGGGACCGGCGGCAGTGCCAGGGGCATGTGCCTGATCCCCAGGCGAGCCACAGGCAGGGGACTCCCGTCCCCTCGGGTTCATGTTTTCGCTTGGACCGGCGTGATGGAGCCGCTTCCTCCGCGGCGAGCTCAGCCCTCGAGGCTGATCCCATTAAAGTGTTACGCGGACGCGGTGGTCTCTTCCTGGCAGGGACAGCGCCCGCCAGCCCCAGGTCCCTCCCCGCCCCGTCGCCTGCCCACATCCCGCTGCCGAAATTTCGCTTCTCCATCCTCCTCCCGCAGCCCCCCGGGGGAGCAGAAACGAAACCCGCGGCCGCCCCTCGCCGGGCAGGGGCCAGACCAGGGGCTTGGGGACCGCAACTCCCGGTACCCCTCCCCGGTGGTCTCGGCCTCGTGGGCGCTGCTGGGGCGGCGGGGCCGGGGAGAAAATGCCGGGGGGGAAGGGACGGGACGGGACCGCTCGTGGCTCAACGTGTTCCTGCCTGCGGTCGCTGCAGCGACGGCTCGGGGCTGTGGCTGCCGATCAGGTGCTGCTGCTGCTGCCGGAGCACCGCAGGGTCTCGGCCTCATCCAGTGGTGCTGGCCCTGGCTGTCCCTGCCTGCCCGGGACTGGGAATGGAAGGGATGGGGAGAGCAAAGCCATCAGCAGCCAACAAGAGTCCCACCGGGGTTGGAAGGGGCTCAGGTTTGCTCCCAGGTCCCACCTCCCGCCATGTGCAGGTGTCAGTCACCCCTCGGGTCACCAACTGGCCCCCTCCCTGTGCTCAGTGGTGAGGGAGCCACTCAAGGGAGCAGAAGTGGCCAAAGACTGTCCCTGCCCTGTCAGTCTCAGTGTCCCCATCTTCCCATCCCTGTTCCACCCGGGCTCAGTATCCCCATCCCCACATCCCCACTCCTGCCATGGCCAGACTCAATGTTCCCATCTCTCCATCCCCACCCCTGCCCTGACAGATTCAGCATCTCCATCCCCACATCCCATTGCTGTATCCCCATCCCCATATCCCTCCTCGAAGGCCCCTCTGGGGTGTCCATCTGGGGGTCTCCCAGCACAGTGTCCCACCTGCACCCCAGCCCCACTGCCTGTTTACATTCACACTGTGCTTGGGATATTTTCCATCTGGCTCCTGGCAGCTGCACAGCCCTGATCCTGCCGGGAATGTAAATGTTTATGGGTGAGTCAGCTGGGTGACTGACCCGCATCCGCTGGCCAGTGCTGGTCCCCAGGTGGGACACCCTGTCCGTGGTGATGCCACCTGCTCTGTCCCACTGTGTCCCCACACAGGTGGGTACCAGGCCCTTGCCAGGCAGAATATCCACAGGAGGGATGCTCCCATTATCCATCTCCACCCCGCAGTGGCTCATCCAGCCCCTGCTCCCACTCCAGGTGAGGATGAGGCCGGTGTGTCCCGAGGAGGTGGGGGGATGTAGGTTGGAGAGGTTGTTCCTGCTCTCCCAGCCCTGCACCGACTGCTCTGGAGCAGAAGCCCAGCAAGGATAAACTTTCCTCCACCGCTGGAGCTGCCAGGAGCTGGGAATCGCCCTATTTGGAATCGTCAGCAGGTCCTGTGGGGCTGCCGCCGCCCAGCTCACGGCACAGGAATCTGCGGGAAGCCGGGGCGGTGTCAGAGCAGGATCCTCAGGCAGCGGGAGGGCAGCGTGTGGTGGGTGGCACAGGGCCGTGGGTGGCACCAGGCTGTGGGTGACACGGAGTGGGGGGTGGCACAGGGCTCCACGCACCACGTGCAGCTCCGCAGGATGGGTCCCCTCGGAGTATTTTGCTGGCACAGCAAAGCGCAGCCCCGGGAGGTAAATTAGAAGCAGAGCGGGGCCGAAATCCCTCAAATTGCAGGTTCCCCGCGCGGGCGGTGCCGTCGTGCCGAACCCTGCGCGGCCCTGCGTTCCAGCGGCCCCAAATTACACGGCGGGTCGGGCGGTCCCGGCCCTGCCCAGCTCCGAGGGGCAGAGCCAGCGCCCGCCGCGATCAAAAACGGCATCGTAATGGCCCGTGGGCGCTGGCACCGAGACTGCCCCGCTCGGGAGGGATCCCGGCGGGGAGGGGGGAACACTGGGCGGGGGGGATCCTGGGCGAGGAGGAACGGAAACCCTGGACAAGGAGGGATGAGACCCTGAGCAGGGTGGGATGGGGACCCTGGGTGAGCAGTGATGGGGACCCTGGGTGACGTGGGATGCAAACCTGGGACAAGGAGGAATGGGAACCCTGAGCTAGGAAGGGTGGGGACTCTGGATGAGGAGTGATGTGGATCCAGGGCAGACTGGGATGGGGATCCTGGGTAAGGGGACTCAACCCAACGCTGGCATCGCTGGGTGCATGGAATGCGGAATTTCAGCCCCATCCCCATCTGGGCTGCAGGAGCGAGCCCGGATGCCTCTGGAACTCCTCTCGGCCGCGGCCGCTCACCCCCGCCACGGCCTCCCCTCGCTTTTCCCCCTTCCCCTCTAAGATTTCATCACTGAGCACTTAAGGCCGGGAACAGCCGCCCCAGCAGCTGCTCGGAGCCGCGGCTGCAGCCAGACGGACGGACCGACCCGTTATTTCGGGAGCCGCGCCGGCGGCAGGACCTCAAACGGCGCCACTTCCCGCGGGACACGGGGACAGACTCCCTCGGCCCCGCGGTCCCCGGACGCTGGCGGGGGCTTTTTGGGGGGTCTGGCAGGTCCCCAGGGAGGAGCAGAGGAAAATAGCAACAGGATGAGGTCACGCAGCGGCTGCAGCCTCTTGAGCAACCTCAGCCCGGGCCGAGGGACCAGGGTGGGAGGAGGCAGAGCCCCGGCGGGTGGGGGGGCCCAGGCGACGCCCCCGGACCCCCAGACTGGAGACCACATCCTGGGGAGCTGCCACGTTGGTCTGGGGAACCGCGGGGACCCCCAGCTTGTGTTCCTGCCTGAACCCCAAGGCAGAGGTGCCTGTGCCAGAGCATTTCCAGGCTGGGTTGTTTAGGAAATGGCCTCCTGAAATGACATAGGGGGTCCCAAGCCCTGTTTGCCCCACTGCCAGCCACCAGTAATGCCAGAGCACGGAGCCCACATCCTTCTCTGCCCTCCTCAGACCCTCATATGGGACTTTACCCACCCCCTTGTGGATAAAAACACCTTTGCAACACCCCCCTTGTGTGATCCCCTTCCCCACTTGCACCCCAAAATGTGGCCCCTTACAGTGGTGATGGTGAGCACCAGGGCTCCTGCCTTTTGCTGACAGGGGAAGAAAGCAGGAAACACCCCCAGCCCCAGCTGGATTTCGTCTGGGAGGGGACTGGGGGCTGCCTGCCCTTCCCCGGCCTCCCACACCCCCTCCCCATCCCGGCCCTAATGAGAACAAGCTGGTCTTGGGCTGCGACGCAGGAGGAGGAGGAGGAGAAGGAGGAGGAGAAGAGGGAGAAGGAGGAGGCTCCATCCCAGCAGCAGCAGAAAGGGGCTCGAGGTGTGTGGGACAGACCCTGCGTTCCCCTCTCCCTTCTGCCGACGCAGTAGCTGCAGGTGAGGTGAGGATCCCACGGCTGTGCCAGGCTGTCCCCGATTTTGGGGGGGCTCCCAGGGGGGCACAGGCAGCCCTATGGCCGGGGGGGCTGCAGTGAGGGCTGGGCATGGTCCCCACGGCAGGACACGGGATGGTGTTGGCCACATGGCTGTATTCCCAGGCGGGAGTCAGAGGGTGCTGTGCCCAGACAACACTGAAATCCTGAATTTCTGGAGTGTTTTGGGAGCAGAGAGAAGCAGAACTGGAGCCAGGAGCATTCTGTTGGTCTGGGTGGGTGAGGGTGGGCTGGGATGGGGTTGGGATGGGGATGGAGGACTGGCAGTGACCGTGGTGCCAGGCCCTGCTCTTGGCACAGCTTTGGGCTCCACTCAGCCCCTCCATGGCCGGGGCTGCTCCTCAGCTCCGTTTGCTGACAGGGAATTGATGCCATCCTGGGACCCCTCTCCCTGCTGAGGGGCCCCTCTCTGCAGTGAAGGGGGAGGATGAAGGGGCTCATTCCAGCTCCCCAAAAACCCTCATCCTCATGGAGCTGGTTACTGCTCTGAGCCCAGCACTGATGCCTGTGTGAGCCGGGAGGGTCGGGGGTCCGGGGGCACCTCCTGCCTCTGCTGCCGTTTGTTTGCTCTGGTTTAATGGAAACCAGATTGTACAGCCAGGAAGGGGCCTGGAAGCCAAGTCCTGCTGCTCGATCCCTCCCGGCCCGCAGCACTGCTGGGCTGGATTTGTCTGGGGGGAAATGGGAGGCGGGTTGAGATTTGGGGGGCCTGAGGTTGGGGGGAATTGCTGGGGGGGGTGGTGGTCTCTGCTGATGGAGCCAGGGGGGGCTGGTTCCTGAGACCTTCCCATGGAGCCGTGTGGAGGGGAAGAGCCCTGGGAATGGCTCCGTGGTGTTACGTGGCGTGGCACGCACTGATGTCCCTTGAGAATGTGTTGCGACGTGGTGGGGACGGTCACATCTCTCTCCCAAACCCCCCAGGGGCCATTCCTTTGGGATGGGAAACGTGTATCCCGTGTCCTACAGCACATCGTTGGGCAGACCCAACCCCATGGGGGAGTGGAGCACAGCACACGGATGTAGCTGGTCTTCCCCCTTCCCTGGGGACATTCAGGCAGCCGGGACCCCCAAGACCCCCCATTTCTGTGTCCCAGCTCCAGGGCTGCCCCTTGGTACAGGCTCCAGAGGGTCCCATCCCGGCTCCACTCGGCTGCCGTGGCGGCTTCAGGGTGAAATCCTGCCCCAGCCTATTTTTAGCTGGGAATGGTGTGTAACGGTCCAGGACGGGCAGTTGGGAAATGCCGTCCGGCCCCGTTGCAGCGTCGCTCGTGTCAAAGTTTCCACTGCAAACCTCCATTTTTCAGGAATTTTCTAATCAGCCCAATGACTGCTGTCTGGAGCTGGTCGCTGGCAGCAGCCCCGGCTCCCCAGCCTTGAGCAATCCCACTCAGCTCCTTCCATCTGGCTTTGCTCCGCATCCTCGGAAGACAAACGGAGCCCCTCGCTCTGGCAGAGAAAGAAAACCGGAGCCGCCTTTTGATTTCCACGAGGAAGTTCAGGCATGTGGAATAGCGAGTGTCGGAGTCCCCTGTGCTGGGGGGTTTGGGGTGGGGGCTGGCCTGAGGCGGGGTTTGGGGGGCTTGCTCTGTGGGGTGTTAATGTTCCACCTTCCCCTCTGCATCCCACAGGTCCCTGTGCATGATCCCGGGAATGGGGCCGGTGATGTGGCTGCTGCTGCTGGCACTGCTGGCGGCCCCAGCACACGCGGCAGCCCCCCGGTACCCCCCAGTGCTGCCAGACACGGGGGGCAGTGGGGACGGGGATGAGGCGTTGGCCACACCACCCGCCCCCCCAGTGACCCCCCGGATCAGCCCCACGGTGGGGGACGCAGGGGGGACCACCGTGACCAACAGCTCTGCCCCAGGAGTGCTGGACGGGCTGGTGGACTTCTTCAAGGAGTACCTGCTGCTGGTGGTGGTGGTGGGCTCGCTGTCCTTCGTGCTCCTCTTCATCATCTGCGCCGCCATCATCGTGCGCCAGAAGCACAAGGCCTCCGCCTACTACCCCTCGTCCTTCCCCAAGCAGAAGTATGTGGATGAGCGGGACAAGGCGGGGGGGCCCCGGGCCTTCAGCGAGGTGCCCGACAAGGCCCCCGAGCCGGGCGCGGAGGAGCCGCTGGACGGCAGCCGGCAGCTCCAGGCGGACATCCTGGCAGCGGCCCAGAGCCTCAAATCCCCCCCCAGGGCACCGCTGGCCAACGGGGCCCAGGCTGAGCAGAATCCCACCGGGGAAGAGGAGAAGGAAGAAGAGGAAGGAAGCAAGAAGTTGGCGGATGACCAACCTGCTAAGCCCTCTCCCCAAAATCCAGGTGTGGAGGAAGTGGCGGGAGCGACGGGAGCAGGGGGCAAGGAGACCCCTGACGTGCCCCAGGATGGCTCCTCAGCCCCCTCTGGAGTCTGAGGCAGGGACACGGTCCCGGGTGAGCCCGAGGAGCCGCCAGATTGGGACGCATGATGGACATGGATCAACGCTCCGTATGTACGTGGTGGCTCAAGGAAGCCCCGATGAAGACCCTGCTCCCTCACCCTCCCCAGCCCCTTGAGCCCCCTACCCTTGTGCCAACGGGATACTGCAGTAAATCCACGGGGTTTTTTGGTAGCCACTGGTTTCCCCCAGGGCTGGAATGCCAGCAGCCCCTGCTCCTGCTGCCCAAGGGGCTTTTCCCACCCCAGCTCCGGCTCTGCCCTCCCTGTGCCAACAGCTTCCTCCCAAACGTTATTTTACTGATCAGTCTCCTGAGCTGGACACCTGGCTGGGAGCTGTGTCCCTTCAGGAAGAGGGACAGGACCAGGGCCAAGGTCTGTAGCTGTCCCCTCCCTGGGCAGCGGGGCAGGGACTCCCTGTGACCATGGGCATCATGGGCGGCTTTGCCCATGGCTGTGGCACTGAGGCCACATGGACAGGCTGCCCTTGGCCACCCGAGGGGAGGAGGGATGAGGATTTAGGGACAAGGACCCATCCTTTCATATTTTCACCCCAAAGCATGTCCCAGAGCCCAGCTGGACTTTTGCCTCATTTCCTTAACCCGTCTGGCTAGAAATAAACATTTCTTCTGCAGACCTTTTCCGTGTTTCTCTGCAGCTGTGGGAGGCCAGGGGACATTCCCAGTGTCCCTTTGCTCCTACAGGACCCTCCCTGGACTGGATTGGGCTCTGGCCTCTCTGGAGCCTGGCAGTGGGACCCTGGGGAGGCTGCGTATCACCCCCCAAATCTGCATGTCACGCACCGGTTCCAGGAAACCCTTATCTTGTACCCACAGCCCAGGGCGGGGGGGGGTAAAGTGGGGCTGTGGGGACCAAAGGGGCACTGTGGGGGACCTTGTCCCACAGCACTGGGATGTAGCTGCTCCGGCAGGGATGGCAGGTAAACCTGGAAGGCGAGAGGCTGTTCTGCCCGGAATGCAGCACATCCCCACTCCCTGCTTCCCTGTATCCCTGTGTCTTGTTCCAGCCACAGGAGAGGTCAGTATGTGTCCATATGTCCCTGCCTCAGGACAACCTGCCCTTTAGAAGAGCCTGTCAGCACAAAGAGCTGACTCTGCCCCAAAGTAGATGTGGGTGTCTGAAGTTTCCCTCCCTCATTTTTCTTTTTTTTAACTGGGAAACAGCAGGAATGTTCCCTGGGAGCGAGGCACTCTCTGGCAGGAGCTGAGGTACAAGAGGGACCTTGTGAGGGACAAACCACAGCAGCAACAGGTGTTTTTTGTGTTAAAAATGACAAGTATTGCGCCCAGATGTACCAGAACGAACCGATTGTTTTTTAAATGTGGTTTTAAATGTTTAACAACACCCTCAGTAAGAAGAAAGGGAAGTGAAGTATCTTGAAGGAGTGAGAAGGTAAGATGTGAAGTTTTCCAGTGTGTTTTCTGCCTGTTTTGAAGATACTCCCCTGGAAAAGAGGAATCCCGGGAGCTCCCCCTCAGCTTCATGTCCCAGCTCCACTATTCCCCACTGGGTTCCAGTCTGAGGGGGTATTTCATAGAATCCTGAAATGCTTTGGGCTGGGAAGGATCTTAAAGCTTATCCAGTTACAACTCCCTGCCTTTGTCAGGGACACCTTCCCTTAGCCCAGGATTTACAGCTGTAACAGAGAGCTTGGCCAGGGCAGGGGTAGAATTCTTAGAGAAAACACCCCAAAATTCCAGCTGTTCTTTTAACAGGAGCTTCAAAAAATTTAAGCGGTGACAGGATGGGAGCAGAAGCCAGCAGGTCTGTGCTCCCTGGCCACCACTTGCCCTTTGGCACCTGCTGAAGGGTCCCAGAACTCCAAGAGCAGGAATTTGCACTCAGATTGAAAAACCAACCCCAGCTCAGTGGGACACAGGCTGAGCGCAGCTCTCACACACACACAACACCAAGGCAATGCTTCCCACTAAATTCCATAAAATATTAGGCAAAACTAGACATCTTCCCCCCAAAAAAAAAGAAAAAAAAAAAAAGAAAAAGTGCAGCCCTTCCAGTACCGGCCAGCGGGCTTTTCTCTCTGGAGCAGAGTCTTCCCGCGGCGTTCCAGTGGGGACAGGGCCCCCCCATCCCGGCCGTGTGAGCACTATGGAGTGGCTGGACACCACCAGGGACACGTTGTGCGTAACTTGTGCGTATCTTACAGCTTGAGTAGTGCACTGGGTCCTACTACAGCTCGGGAATTGCACTGCAAAGTGAGGAGGAAGGAGGAAAAGCTCCGCGGTCAGTTCAGGCATTGTTGGCTTTTTTCTCGGATTCTTTGTTGGGATCCTGCTTCAGTTTGTAATCAGCCAGGGCGGCCTTGATGGCGTCTTCAGCCAGCACTGCAAACCAAAAATGTGGGATTTTAAGGATCATTAGAAGGCTTTTAGGACAAGAGATGAAGGAAAAACAAGAGCAGGCAGCAGTGACCATCGCTACAGGCAACACGTGTCAGATTTGAGGAGCAGAATCTGAACAGAACCCATATAATATTGAATCCACAGAATATTGAACCCATATAATGTAAATTTATGTAATATAATTTCAGATAATATAATTCAGAATCTGAACATTTATTATCACTCTGCTAAGCTACAGCTCCAGAATATTAAAGAGATCTGAAAACACTTAAATTAACCCTGAAATCTGAACATCGAGGCCAACCTTGTGCAGAAACTATTTGGAAAACAACATCCCAGAGCATCTGGGCTATTCCCAGAGTACCGTCCTGAAATCCCAGGTGTTTACTTACTGGAGCAGTGCAGTTTGACAGGAGGAAGGCAGAGTTCCTTGGCAATATCTGTGTTCTTGATTTTCAGCGCTTCGTCAACCTGGAACACAGGGAGGGTGGTCAGGGGTCCTGGTAGGTACAATACAGGCTGGAAAGGGGTTTGCTAAGAGGGTTTAATGATCCAGAGCCAACAGAATCCCAAGGGCAGAACATTTCAGCTGCCCAGGGTAGTGAGGATTTTGGAATTAAGGAATCTGACAGAGCAGGAATGAACCAACACACACTAATGTCACAGGCTGCCACTACTTGAGCTGCTGATCCTCTACCACAACACTGAAGTGCATTTGTTGCTGGTAGAACAGGTTTAAATGATCTCAAACCTCTCTGCAATTAAACTTTCTCCCAGAACTTGCCATCAGCCTGGTTTTGCTCATTGCATAAGACACAAAGTACTTCCCTGGTGGAATCATCACCCCTGGAAGTGCTCAAAAAATGTGGCACCTGGGGACATGGGTCAGTGGTGGACCTGGCAGCGCTGGGGGAATGGTTGGACTCAATGCTCTTAGGGCTTTTTCTAACGTTAATGATTCTCTGACGATTCTTGGAAAAGGCAACTCTTGTTCTAAGTCAGGGCTGGCAGTCACTGCCTTCTAAGCTACAGCACAAATCAGTGCTGGGATTCCCTGGCCAGGGTGATCCCGACAAAGAGTACAGGCTGGTGTGAAGCTCGGAAGCTTTTCCAGGCTCCCTCACCGTTTTCCCTTTGACCCACTCGGTGGCCAGCGAGCTGGAGGCGATGGCCGAGCCGCACCCGAACGTTTTGAACCGGGCGTCCACGATCTTGCCGTTCTCGTCCACCTCCACCTGTGAGAACATTTTGGGAACGCTTCAGTGCCCGCCCGGGGGGAGCAGGGCGGGCCCTGCCCCGGGCACGGGCAGGGCGGCTGTGCGGGAAGGCCACGCTGTGCCCTGAGGGGACACGGGCAGTTTTGTGCCTCACAGCAGCCCCATCTGACCCCTCCGCCAGGTGCCAGCGGGTCCTCAAGGTCACCTGTAGCTTCATGACGTCGCCGCAGGCCGGAGCGCCCACCAGGCCGGTGCCCACGTTCTTGGCGTTGCGGTCGAGGGAGCCGACGTTGCGCGGATTCTCGTAGTGATCCACCACCTACGAAGGCACAGTGTCACCGAGAGCCATCCAGATTCCCCCCCGTCCCTCCCCGTGCCCCACTCGCCCCTCACCTTTTTGTGATAGCCCAGCGCGGCCGGGGCGGACCCGGCCCGGGGCCGCAGCAGCACCGCCCCCGCCGCCCTCAGCGCCGCCATCTTAACTGAGGGGCGGGCAGAGGACGGCACCCTTTTATAACCTCGGGCGGGGAAGCCACGCCCCCGGCCACTCCCACAACTGCGCCCCCTTGCCTTAGGCCGCCGGCCGCCCGGTTCTCACCGCGACCGCGGGTTCGCTGCGCAGACCGAGCGAGCATTGGCGCCGCCCGCGGGAAGGGCCTCACGCTGCTTCTTAAACGATCAATAAGTAAATAAACGATGGAAGCGCTGTTTCTATTGCGACAGTCGTTTTATCGCGATACCCGGCGCGTGCGCTGGACGCGCTGGCCACACTCAATATGGCGGCCGAGCAGCACCGCGCACGCCGCGGACCCTCCCAGAGGCCCCATGAGGGCCGCGCAGCGGGGTGCCCGCAGCATTGCCTGCGCCACACTCCGGAATACAAGGGGTCGCGGCGCCGCTCTGCTCAGCGCAGTTCGGTCCCGCTGCGCGGCCGAGCGCGGGACGGTGCGAGCGGAGTATCACCGCTCTCCCCGCCCTGTTCGGCTGGCGGCTGCGCGGCACGGCGGGACGGGCAGCGCCGGGGCAGCCGCGGCGGCCGGCGGAGCTCGGCGGCCGGCGAGCGGAGCTGCATAAGATGGCGGCGGCGGGAGCTGAGGCGGCGGCCGAGGAGGAGAAGCGGCTGCCGGAGGGAGACCCCGAGTCGGGCGGAGACTCGGATGACGAGGGGGACTCCGACTCCTCCGGCGACGGCGAGGATGAGGAGAAGGAGAACGAGGCTGAAATCCAGCGGCTGGAGGAGCAGGTGGGCCCGGCGGGCAGCGGGTGTGGCGGGAACGGAGGATAAGCCACGACTGTGCCTGTACTTTGGTGCTGGGAAGTGTCAAGACGTGGATTTCCGTGGTCCTTGCGGGTCTCGTCCAACTCGGGATATTCCGTGGTTTTAAGACGCGAGTGTTTGGAGTCTGAAGTGAAAACTGAGCGTTTGGGGTGGCTTTTTGCGAGGGAAATCAGCGAGTGGAGCCCCAGTGCACCGTTTGTACTCATTGAGGCAGCTCAGCCGCCTGTGGGGGGGCTTCATTGCCTTTAAAGAAATTAAAGCACGTTTTTCTCTGTGAATAGCGACAGGACCCGAGGAAACGTCTGGAGCTGTGTCAGGGGAGGGTTAGGTTGGGTCTCAGGAAAAGGTTCTTCCCCCAGAGGGTGTCGGGCACTGAACAGGCTCCCCAGGGAATGGTCACGGCCCCAAGGCTGCCAGAGCTCAAGGAGCTTTTGGACAACGCTCTCAGGGACAGGGTGGGATTGTTGGGGTGTCCTGGGCAGGGCCAGGAATTGGCCTGGGATGATCTTCGTGGTCCCTTCCAGCTCAGGATATTCCATGAGTTGGCTCTTAAAAAGAGACTCTTCATTCAGGTGCATTGTGCAGCTGGAATCTGTCGTGCTCCTGCTGCATTGGGATTTATGAGCAGTAACCCTGGGAGCTTAGAGCCATGAGCTGAGCACTAAGCTTAACTTAAAGCTCTTTTAAACCTGAAAGCGTTTTTTAAAAATGTCTCTGTGTGACCTGGAAACACCTTACGAACAAGGGGGAAGTTTGTTGCAACTCCGTTGTCTTGGCTCCTTGAACACATGAGAAGATTATGATTTATTTTTGATTTCTTCGTGTCCATCACTCAGCAGTGGTTTTAGAATAGATTTTTATCGTTTTTTAAGCTGTCCATCAATGCCTTTGACTACAACTGTCACTTGGATCTGATCAAGCTGCTCCGTCAGGAGGGAGAGCTGGTGAAGCTCCGCAGAGCTCGGCAGAAGATGAGCGAACTCTTCCCCCTCACTGAAGGTACTGAGCATCCTCTGCTCCTGTCACAGCCTCCACAAGGGAAGCTTCACCTGTGGAGATTGCTGGTTCAGTGGTGAAACAACATGTTTGTGCCAGGTTTAAGCACCCTCAGGCGGGGAGTGTGACCCAGATCCCAGCAAACTCCTGCCAAAAGTGACATTTCACAGATGAGCAGCAAAAAAATTCCTTGTTGGTGGAAGCTGTGGGCAGCCCTGGAAATGGGTATCTCCTTTTTATTCATAACACAGAGACAGTGTAAGTACTGCAGAGGCTGCTCTGCCAGTGGGATTTTAGTCTTGGAAAGGGAAGCCCTGGCACAGGTTGCCCAGAGAAGCTGTGGCTGCCCTATCCCTGAAAGTGTCCAAGACCAGGTTGGACAGGGCTTGGAGCAACCTGGGCTAGTGGAAGGTGTCCCTGCCCATGACAGGGAGTGGAACTGGATGATCTCTAAGGTCCCTTTACACCCAAACCATTCCATGATTCCATGTTTCCTTCTGTGTCTGTGGAAACTTGCAGCCTCCAAAGCCATTTACTGTCACAAGTGTGAGGACAGTCTGATAAATTGCAACTTCTCCCTTAGTAAAAAGGTGCTTGTTTAGTACCAGTTTAGAAAATCTCCATACAACTTTAATTTTAAATTAATTATGAGTAGTCATGGAAGTTAAAATTCCTCTCTTTGCCTTGGCCCTCTCCCTGATTTTAACTCTGTTCCTAAAAACTCTAATAAAACACCATGTGGATGTAACTTGTTATTTCTGAACAGTAGTGATGTGTTCCAAATCTTTTCCTTTTAGAAATCTGGCTGGACTGGCTGAAGGATGAGATAAAAATGGCTTCGGAGAGCCACGAGCGAGAGAAGGTCTATGAGCTGTTTGAACGAGCTGTCAAGGATTACATCTGTAAGTCCTTAATAAATGCTGTAAAATGTCTTGTGTTACATCCAGATTTGGCTTTTTTTTATAGAGAATAAAATATATTCTGTTATAATGCAGAAATTGGATTGACATTTCAAGTTAATTTATGAAATATTCGTGTGAAGTGATGCAGCATAAATTCAGTATTTTAACTTTACCGGACAAACAAAAAAAGAAAGTAAAGAGAACTGTCATGCTTTGGTCTATTTATTTGCAGCAAATAAGGTGTTTGGGAAGCAGAGTTGACCTGATCTCCTCAAAAATAATGAAACCCAGGCATCTATTTGTCCTTTGTTTAGGTCCTGAAATCTGGTTGGAATACGCCCAATATTCCATTGGAGGCATCGGTCAGGAAGGGGGGATCGAGAAGGTGCGGTCCATCTTTGAGAGGGCACTGACTGCAGTGGGGCTGCACGTCACCAAGGGCACAGCTCTGTGGGAAGCATACAGGGAATTCGAGAATGCCATCCTGGAAACAGCACAGGTGAGGCCATTCCCCAGGGCTCTCATCCCAGACAAGCTGTGGAGCAGCTCCTGGAGTCACCTCGGGCTGTCTCCTCTGAGAAAAGGGCCTTTTAAGCTCTAAAAACTGGCCCTTTGCTCTGGGAAAGCCATTCTGTGTATTTGGTTGATAAATTAGTGGATTTGTGCTTAAATGAAATCATAAAATCTCAAATCCAGGAGCAAAGTTTCCCACTGCTGATTGAATTGCCGAGAACAGCTTTAAATTGAGGAGCTCCATTATCAAACAATATTCTTGCCAGTGACTATTTCTGCACAGAGTCAATCTTGTTTAAGTTTCTAGACTGTTCTCTACTTCAGCTTTTAACTCATCCATTATTCCACACTGTTTGTGCCTTGTGGATGAGGGTATTTTATCCCTGGAAAGTACAGTTTGACATCTGCAAAATATACTTTTACGAGATGGCCAGAATGTGAATATTTCTTTTAATTTTTATAGTTAGCTACATAAGAGATAGAAGTTAAAGATGTCCCTGCTCATGGTGGGGTGGGAACTATTTCATTTTAAAGGTCCTTTCCTACCCCATTCTCTGAAATGCCCTAACAAAGGAGTAACAGGAGAATGCCCTTTCATTCCCAAACACAATCAAAGCTGGAAGTTCCAAATCATCTCTCCACACCCCAGGGATTTACTGAAACCTCTTTGGTGGTTTGTGAAGCAGCACAGTTACTTGTTCTCCTTGATCGTTTCCCTGTGCCTGTGTCAGCTTTCAGTCAGGAATGCTTTTCCCATTGACCCAGTGGAGTGATCTCCAAGTTTTAGCTTTCCCAGCAGTGAAATGTGAGTTGGCCGTGTGTGTCCACTTGGATCTCGGCTCCCCCAGCTCACAAACACCCCCCATCGTGTCCATCAGCTTGGGGCTGATTGAATTCCCTCCTTTTGTTGGTAGCCAGCCCCTGGCAGCGTTCCATCCCCGGAGCAGCAGCAGGTGCTGTGCAGCCAGCTCGAGAAGATCCACACACTGTTCCGGCGCCAGCTGGGGATCCCACTGCTGGGTAAGAGCTGGAGGGAGGGAGGGAAGAGCTGGGATACACTGACCCAGCCATTGGGCACCAGGGCTCTTTTGGTAGAGCCACACAAGCTGCAGCTGGAATTCTTGTGTTCCCTTTCATCAATGCCATTTGCCTTGTGAGTGAGGCACAGATCCTTTTGGATCAGGAATATTCTTATTTATTGACACTTGGGTTATGTGATTGCTCAGAGCTTTTTAAAGTGCAGGTGATGAGCACAAAATGTGACCGCTAGAAATGAGGAACTTGCCTCATGAATGAGGCACAAATCCCTTTGGACCAGAAATATTTGTATTTATTTAAACCTAGTGTATCTGGTTGCTCGGAGCATAATTTGAGGCTATTTAAAGTGCAAGGGATGAGCACAAAACGGGACCATTAGAAATGAGGAATTCAGCTGTGATTGCTGCATAAAAACCTTGGTAGGGAGTATCTCTGACAGCTGGATTGTTGGAATTCTTCCTTGTCTAGTTCCTATTTTAAACTCCTGAGTCCCTTTTCTTGCTGCTTTGCTCACAAGAGAAAGTCAAACATAGTTCTTTGACTTCATTTCCATATGGAGAGACTTTGGTTTCTTAAATTTTCTTTAAAGCCTTGGGGAAAATTTTGCCCCTTTGGTTTTCTAATTCCAAATGGGCAGGTTTAATATAACTTGCCCTGAGTTTGCTGTAGGATACTGTATAAGGTGAGGTGTCTGAACCCTTAAAGTGTGCAGTAGTGTGATAGATCCCAAAAGGGGATAAGTAAATATTTATTATAAATATTATATAAATAACAATAGCAATATATATTAGAGCCAAACATAGGTTGAAATCTGATTTTTTTAGTCCCATAAGTGCATTATTAATGAATGAGGTTTCATGGCTATTCTCATAGACATGGAGGCTTCATATGCTGAATATGAGGAGTGGTCAGAAGAGCCAATTCCAGAAACAACAATCAAAAATTACAAAAAAGCTCTACAGCAATTGGAGAAGTGCAAACCCTATGAAGAGGCACTGGTAATGCTGTCACTTGTATCTTGCTTTAAAACTTAAGAGTGAATTGCTTTGGGGTGACTTATTTTTTCCCAAATTTATTAGTTTCTAATCCCAGAGATAAAGCAGCTGAGTGTTGCTGGGGGACTTGAGCTGTGAGCAATGGGGGGCAGAAGAAGCCTCACAACTGGGAATACTGGGAATTATTGAATCTATTGAGTGTGTCAGGCCACCCTGAGGTGCACGAGTGTTCCAACTGTTTTTTCCAGCATTGAGGAATGACAAGTAGGGATCTGAGTGGTTTCAGAGCAGGCTGGTGTTCAGAGGTGTGTGAAAATCAAAAGCTGCTGATGTTTAGAGTTTAGAGGCCAGTTTCTTATGTGAAATTTTGCATGAGACCTGCTCTGGGGAACAGCTGAACTGTTTGAATTGTGTTTTATTTAAGAGTTTAATGTTTTGTCTCCCTGTTTGTTTCCCAGCTGGGTGCTGAAACACCAAAGCTGGCAGAATACCAGGCTTACATTGATTTTGAAATGAAAGCAGGTGATCCAGCTCGCATTCAGTTGATCTACGAGAGAGCCTTGGCTGAGAACTGCCTTGTCCCAGATCTCTGGGCACGTTACAACCAGTATTTGGTAAGGAAATAAACTTAAAGCTGCACACATTTTCCTTATTTTTATTTCCCTGGTTTATTGTTTTTTAATCTCAGTGGCTGACAAACAGCCAGTAAGTTCTACTTCAATCCTGCCCTTTAGTCTTTAAATCCTCCAGAAACTGATTTTTCTCCTCACCTTTGCTTTCCTCCTGTTTTTAGAGGTGTGTTTATTAATCTGGTGAGCATTTGAACACTTTTTTCCTCGAGCTGTGTATTTTCTCTGCAGAATTAAATGTTTTGGCCATTGAGCTCCAGCTGCACTGAAGTAAAGTAAACCCAGCTGTTCAGCCCATATTTCCATGGGGTTGGTTAGTGCAGTCTGAAGCTGATCCTGAGCTCCAGAGGCAGGACAGAAGGTGGCTGGATTAAGGGATCAGGGTGACTCCCTGCAGGAGGCTCATCCAGGCCCAGTTGCTCCGTCATCTCTTTATCTTCCCAGCTGGAGACAGCAGGTTGCAGGTGGAACAGCACCTGCATCAGAAGGCTGTGTGTGATCCTTTCTTCTCCTCTTACATTCCAGTTGGGAGTTTAAAATTTAAAATAAGTATTATCTCACTGGCAGGAAACACCTCACTGGTTTGGTAGTTCCAATTTGTGTTGCTCATTTGAAGGTGTTCCCCGGCTTTTTGGGAATATAGAATTTGAAACACCCAGCTCAGATTTTCAAATACAAAATGAAAGTGCTTTTTTTTTTTTTCCCAAATGATGGCTCTTTGTAAGATGGGATTTGGCTCAGATGGTCTCTCTGGCTGACAGGAACTTGAACTTTGTTGTATGATTCTTCCAGGACCGGCAGCTCAAAGTGAAGGAGTTGGTTTTATCCGCCCATGACCGCGCTGTCAGGAACTGCCCCTGGACAGTTGGGCTGTGGATTAGGTACCTCCTGGCCATGGAGAGGCACAGGGTGGATCACAGCATCATTTCTGGTAAAGAAAGGCCACCTCAGCAAAACTTCTTTACAGTTCTGCCCTCTGAATAACCTGTGGCAAGTGGGACTTGCAGGATTTGTTTCCACCTGCTGCAGTCTCAGAGCCGCTGCTACATACAGCAAGTGCTTCTAGGGCTGCTTTTGGTGAGCAGCTGCAGCTCTGGGCAAGCAATGAACAACTTAAAATGAACATTCCTGAATTAAACTGGCTTTAAATCCACTTCTTAAACCAGTTTACTTTGTAGAATTTCTTGTCTTCTCTGATTTTCCCAGAAACCAGTGGTATATATGTATATATTTATTGTGCTATGACTGCAGTTTGTTAATTTTGACAATGAAAAGTAGTTGTGTTTGGGTCTTCTCCCATGTTTTCTTTCAGAAATGTTTGAAAAAGCTCTGAATGCAGGTTTTATCCAGGCAACAGACTATGTAGAGATCTGGCAGGCATATCTGGATTACCTGAGAAGAAGAGTGGATTTTACACAAGGTCTGTATGATAAATGTGGGAATAAGTATTTAAACTGTTTTCTATGTGCTTCTCTGAAACAGTGGTATTACTGTTTGGGGTTTTTTTAAATAACAGTATTTTCATCTTTCACAGAAGTTAAATTCATATGTTTTATAGACACTAACTGGCCAGAAAGTAATTGGTTTAAAGCAGCTCCTTGCTGGCAGAGTAGATTATGCCGTTGCAAATCTGCCCTGCCTTGTGTTTTTGATACCTAATGGTTTTTTATTATGCATGTAGTGAGTTTTTGTTAGTGAGTAATAAATTTAAGTAATAATAGCCGTAAGAAGAAGAAGTAATAAATTTAATCTCCACCACTAACTCATAAAATCATTGTGGGTATTAAGGAAAATGTTTTAGTGGATGAGAAATTGAAATTAATTATTATTTTAAGGTAATTCTTTCTTTTTTTTCCTTAAAGACTCAAGTAAAGAGCTGGAGGAGCTGCGCTCTGCCTTTGCACGTGCTGTGGAGTACTTGAAACAAGAAGTAGAAGAGAGTGAGTTAAATCATCCAATATGTTGTTTTCTTTGTTCAGAATAATTTTTATAAGACCAGTTCTCCACACAATGTTTAACTTGTCTTCAAGGGTCTTGAACATCTTAAGAAAGCTCCAGATAAGCATTTCAACTCCATGGAGAACTTGTTTAATAAACACTTTATTTCCAAGAGCTGAGTACAACAAACAGTCTTTGTTTTTATTCCTAGGATTCAGTGAAAGTGGAGATCCATCGTGCACCATCATGCAGAACTGGGCAAGAGTTGAGGTGAAGTTTCTCTCTGCTGTATTTAAATTACTGAACTAGATAAAATTGATTGTTTTATCATTCCAGCCAAGTAGAAAATTCCTTTTCTACTTTGGAGTTTTGTCTGGGTTGCTTCAATGAGTAAATGTGCTGGTGCAGTCACTACAAGTGGATGTTTTATTTTCCTTCCTTCACCCTGGGCTCTTAGGAGTTGGGATCAGTCGTGTTACCTGTGTGCTGTAATTTCTCTGGGCACAAGGCATGGGATGGGTTGCCAAAGTGTTGACCATTGGAATCCTCTGAACAATGTGGGCCTGAAGCTGAATTAATTATTTCATTTCATGCCCAGTTAGGGAGGGAGAAAATAAGTACATCCAGGTGTGGTTCAGGTTATGCTAAAGCAGTTCTAAGTCACCTGTCTGGTGTATTGATAGACCTCCACAGTCAGATCAGGTGAATCCAGCTTGGGTCTCCTAAGCCGTTTTCCCTCTTCCTAAACACAAAGCAAGCTCTCAGTTTGGGAGAAGAGCTGAAGTGCTCTATTAGGTACATTCATCAATAACAAAAGGAAAAATTCAGAAGCAACTATCAAATATTTTTTTTGTAATGACAAAAAAGAAATATATGTGGCAACCAGAACCAAGGCAGATGTTTGAGGTGGGCAGGGAAGTATTATTAAGGAGTAGAAATTAATCTAAGGGTGTATCTTCCTGGGTCTGTCTGCATCACCTGTGGTCTTCCCTTGGTTTGGGTGCTGGGATTTAATGGTGTTGAACGAATGATCCTAAATGATTTTGGGTATTTTGGGTGCTCTGTTCCAGGCCCGCCTGTGTAACAACATGCAGAAAGCCAGAGAGCTCTGGGACAACATTATGACTAAAGGAAATGCCAAATATGCAAACATGTGGCTGGAGTACTATAACCTGGAAAGGTAAGAGCTTGGCTGGGGGGGAGAGTTAATTCCCTTTTAATTTCCTCATCTGTGTGAGGCAAAGCTTAGCTTAGCACGGGTTTGCTTCTTTTGGGTTTGGAGGTTCTTGGAGCAGCTCTGCTGTGTATTCCAGGAGTGCTACAGCACCAGTGTGAAGTGGGAGCTGCTTGGGAAGGAGGGGGAAGGTTTTCATGGATGTAGTAGCTGTGTTGTGGCCCTGCTGTGAGGTTTGGCCCCTCAGTGCCCTCCCCTCCTGCAGAGCCCACGGGGACACCCAGCACTGCAGGAAGGCCCTGCACCGCGCCGTGCAGTGCACCAGCGACTACCCCGAGCACGTCTGCGAGGTGCTGCTCACCCTGGAGAGGATTGAAGGTAATTAATTGGCTCAGAGAAGGGTAATTAATTGCCTGCTCCTCACCTCGTCTTACCCAGCCTGGTTAATGTGTGATGACACAGAGTGAATTTTGATCCGGTGTTTTTGTGTTCACTTTCCTTTCACTGCTGTCCTGTACACTCACAGCTCTGTTTTCTTTCCTTCTCTTCTGGCCCGATTTGGAGCCTGCTAAAATTACTGGATTTTTCCATACCCTTTTGGAGTATCAAAGTCTAAATGAGGGGTTTCTGCTCTGCTTGGCTCCTGTTTTTATTTTCTTCGAAGCTACTCGTTCTAGTTAAAATTTTCATGTGTAAAGATTAATATTAAGAGCAAGTTCCATGAAGTCAATCACTCTTATTTTTCCAGAATTGTATTTTTGAATTATGAGAGAGCTAAATACAGGACTTCTAAAATTATTTTCACTTTATCCATCAGGAACACTGGAAGACTGGGATGCAGCTGTTCAAAAAACAGAGAACAGATTAGCTCGAGTTAATGAACAAAGAGCAAAGGTCAGAACTTTGTGAGCTACCAAAACAGTTTATACACCCTAATTAAGATCATGCTCGTCTGAATGTCAGATTTCTCTTGTTTCTTCCCAGCCTGACTTGTCTTAAAGCCTCAGAACTATTGATTTTTGGTTTAAAACTATGGTTAACAACCTCTCTTGATGCTTTTCATCTTTCCCCTTTTGACCCTTGGGTGGATACAAGAGTGCTTTGCACTCCAGGAAAGCTGGGAGAGCAAATAACTGAGATGTGCTTTAAATGATGTTCCCATTAGTGCTGTGGTTAATGTAGCTCAGGAGAAAACCCTCTGGGTCCAGTGCTCCAGAAAATGCTCTGCCATCTGCAGTCACTGGAAAAAAATTAATAAATAAACCTTACCTCTTTGTAGGCTGCTGAGAAAGAAGCTGCTCTGGCAAAGCAGGAGGAGGAGAAAGCTGAGCAACGAAAACAGGCTCGGGCAGAAAAGAAAGCTTCCAAAAAGGCTAAAAAAGCCAGGATTGGAGACAAGCGCAAGGCAGACGATGAGGATGAGGGGGAATGGGGACAGGAAGAAGGTAAAAATAAAATAAAATTAAAATCTCGGACCTCTGGCAACAGGGTTATTTTGTGTTAGAGGCAGATGAGGAATTGCAGTCACTCGTGTCTTCAGAGCTGCTGTGCTTTCAGGGCTTCTCTCTCCTGGCAGGTCTTTGTTGTGGTAATGAAATGAAAGCAAAGCTAAATGGTTTTTGACCAACAGAAATACACGTTTTTAAGAATTCTAGAGTTTTCTCGGCTTTTCTTATTTTGAAGAAATATTTTTTTTCTTTTTTTTTAAAGTCGTTTTTCTGACTCATCGTATGACGCCAAGCCATGTGTGTAAATTGGGTTATTCACTATTGCAGCAGGCTCTAGGAAGTTGATAACAGAAGACTTTAATAGGTTGCAGCCCCTGGAAGTTTTGGGAGCTTTTAGATTTTCTTTTTTTTAAAAAAAAACCCATTAGACAAAACAAAAGAACATGAATCAGCAACTGTCAGTTGTAACTGACTGACAAAAGGAACAAATATTCCTGTTGCTTTCATCTAAAGCTGTCTTGGTGGAATAATCTGTCCTTGTTATTTAAAACCTTTTTATTTTGTGTCTTTTGTGAAACCACAAATACAATGACATTTCCAAGCTGCACAGTGGGAATGGAGGACATATTAGTTTCAACAGTGAATGAAATGAGGTAATTTTTTCTAATAAGGTTTTAAATTTCATTATTTAGAGCTACCCAGCAAGAGGCACAGGGGAGAGGGTGATGGTGTGCTTCCTGAGGAAGACATGGAAGTGGAGACCGGGCTGTTTGGGAGAAGTGCCCCTGCAAAGCCAGATGGGCCAGCAAACCCCAAGGAAAGGGCATCGACCAGTCGGAAGGACATCCCCAAAGTGTTCCATGACAGCAGCAAGGATAAAGTCACTGTGTTTGTCAGCAACCTTGCCTACACCATGGCTGAGCCTGAGGCGAAGCTGAGGGAGCTCTTTGAGAGCTGTGGGGAGGTGGCAGAGATCAGACCAGTGTTCAGCAACAAGGGCACCTTCCGGGGCTACTGCTACGTGCAGTTCAAGGAGGAGGAATCTGCTCTGCAGGCCCTGGGCCTGGATCGCACGGCTGTGGAGGGAAGGCCCATGTTCGTGTCCCCATGTGTGGACAAGAACAAGAATCCAGACTTTAAGGTAAAGTTTTACTGGCTCAGGTTACACGGTGGGTCTGCAGAGGGGAGCTGTTGGAGTGTGTTGTGCCCAGAGTGCTCACGTCCCATGAGCTCGTGTTGTGCTACTTTGGAATGGTCAAACTGATTTTTTGGGGATTTCTTGCATCTTCCCGTACTTTGCCATAAACAAGGACTGGCATCAATTTACTCAAGACTTGCAGAAATCTGCTAATTTGGATAGTTGTGGATCCCTTCCCACTGAGGATATTCTAGGATTGTCTGTGACCATCCTCATTGTGAAGGAGACATGGATGTTTAGAAGCATCTACTTGCAAGTCCTTGGAGTATCCCTGTGTTTATGTGGAAATATCTTCCAAGATGCCACTTGTGACTTTAAGGTAGTTTTGGACCACACAGATATCAAGTACTCTGATAACTTTTAGGGGATGTAAGATTGAAATCTGTGGAGTCTCTGACTGGTTTATAACTAACATCCTTTTTGTTTCTCCAGGTTTTCAGGTATAGCACTACCCTGGAGAAACACAAGCTGTTTATATCTGGTTTACCATTTTCCTGCACTAAGGAAGAGCTGGAAGAGGTGTGTAAAGCGCATGGGAATGTGAAAGACATTCGGCTGGTCACCAACAGAGCTGGAAAACCCAAGGTAGGCATCCTTAATACACTCTTATTTTCAAGAAATCCTTCAGAAAGAAGCTTGTCGTGAAGTTTGGATACAACAAGTTGGTTTTATTAAGTTGCCAGTGTGGCTTTGCATTAAAACTTGGGGAAATGCTTGGATTTATACAGCCCAGGGTGTCTGTGCTGATAACTAACTAAAGAGGGAAAGTGGAATTTTTTCAAAATACTTAAATGGCACAAGAAAAATGGGATGGAGGGGAAGACGTTTACAGCATTTTCAGTACAGTACAAACAGGTATTTGCAAGTCTGCAAAGGATTTGTTTTGAGAGTAACTGAGTAGATGGGGTTCACCTGGTGCAACCAATTCCCATCCTCCCTTTCCTCCGTTCCTGGAGGCTTTTGTTCCCAACATCTGCTGCAGTAAGAGATTTGCCAGTGAGAAATGAGCCACCTCTCTCTCACAGGGCTCATTATTTCCATCCTGGAATAAATGACTCCTTGTTAAATAAGTGATTCTAAACCAGCTGCTGCTCTGCCAAAATTCTACCTGACACCTGGGCCGTGTCTGTGGTGGGCCCTGCTCACAGGTGCCATCCTGGGGGTGCTGTGCATGTATTAAATTGGACTTTCTGACCCTTGGCACCATCTCAGGGGTGGTTCCTGTTTCATGCACACCTTGTATCGAGTGCTCTCATGTACCCCAATTCTTGCCATCCATGTTCTGAGCTTAGTTTGAGCTGGGATTGGGGCTAAACCACACATAAATGTACTTAGGGAATGTTATGTAAAACCTGATGTATTTCCTGTGAAACTGGATAATCTGAAAATGCAGCTTAAGGGCTTGAATGTCATTTGAAAGCATAACAGCAGTGAGAGGTGATGCCTCCCAGCCAGTATCCCTCATTATATTTCATTATATTTATTTTAATAGGATTTCTTTTTTTTTTTCTTCCACATATTAGGGCATCATGAATGAGAGTGAAGAAATTCAGGTTGTAAAAAGAATTCTTTTTAGAAGAATATTGGTACTCTGAGCCACGTTGAGCTTTGCTTTCTGTATGATTTCCTTCCAGTTGGCCAAATTACTTGTAAAATACTGGAGATATAGAGGCATTAAAACTAATTTCTTTTCCTTATTTAGGGCCTGGCCTATGTGGAATATGAAAATGAAGCCCAGGCCTCCCAGGCTGTGCTGAAGATGGATGGTCTGACAGTGAAGGACCACGTGATCAAGGTGATGATCAGCAATCCCCCCCTGCGGAAGCTGCCCGAGGCTGGAAGGGCCTCCACGTTCCCAGCTCCTCGACAGGTTTATGGAGCGTAAGTGTGAGGGAGGAGGGGGCTGCTGGCACTGCTGGGTTTCTTGTACACTAAAATTTAGGAATCTCATCTGAAATGTGTACCTTAAGGGGGTTTAGAGAAAGGAGGAAGAGGGACTTTTTATATAGGCAGCTACTGACAGGACAAGGTGGAAATGTTTTCACACTGCCAGAAGGCAGGTTTAGATGGGATATTAAGAAAGAATTCTTCTCTGTGAGGGTGGTAAGGCCCTGGCACAGGTTGCCCAGGGAAGCTGTGGCTGCCCCATCCCTGAAAGTGTTCAAGGACCTGACTTGGAGCAACCTGGGATAGTGGAAGGTGTCCGTGCCCATGGCAGGGGGTGGAACTGGGTGATCTTCAAGACCCCTTCCAACCCAAACTGTAATAGGGCTTTATGAATATGAGAGAATGTTTAAAAAGTGCTGAACTGTAAAAAAAAATGGGTTGTTGGATTGATGAGGAAAAGATTTTTCCTCTTTATCAACAGAAACAGGTCTGTAGTGATCAGAGTATCAGGCATTGGCCACCGCCTTGGATCCAATGTTGGCACCTGATCCCTCATAACCTCCACATCCTCTTGTTCTGGAGAACCAGCCATTGCTCAGAGTGAGCATTCAGGCTGCTCTTTCATTTTTTGGAGTGTTCCTGTATTGTAGGTGCCCTGTGGATAAACAGAGCTTCAACTTCTGGGGGCTGTCAGGCAGTTGTTGTCTGCCAGAGCTCGGGTCTGTGTTTCAAAGCCACCCATTGAAACCTTTGCACTGCTTATTCCTGAAACAAATGACAGGAATAACATTTAAATGAGAGTTCCTCATAATGAACAAAGTCTTTGTTGTCTCCCCAAGTTAAAAGAGTGTGTTTAAATGGGATTTTTTTGCCCTCTAGGCGAGGCAAGGGAAGGACACAGCTGTCCATGATGCCCCGAGCATTACAGCGTCAGAACAACCCCATGGCCAAGGCTGAGAATGGGATGGTCCAGAACTCACCAGCAACTTCATCTGAGCCCCCTGCAGAGCCTAAAAAGATGTCCAATGCTGATTTTGCCAAGATGCTACTGAAAAAGTGAGCAAAAAGTCTGCAATCAGCAGGTCTGGTACAATGTGAAATGCCTTTATGGAAGCCATGTTGTGTCCTTATGCTGGCAAGGAGAGAAAGCCTGTCACAATCATGGAAATACTGTTCTGGACTGCTGCATTCATGGGATCAGTGTAGGATGGCACAAATCCAGGTAGTTTTCCTCTAAAGAGCAAAGAGTTATACTTTTGTTCTGGTAAAATGGCGTTCTATGATTCCTCATATTGAGGGTAACGAGGGGGGCAATATTTCCTGTCCAGCTTGGATGCCATGTGGAGTTTTTTTGAGTACTTTCCAACTATTTCTCTTTCATTAACGAATGAGATGCAATGTGAGACCCTTGGCAAGCCCCACTGGTCAGCTCAGATTGTGACTGCAGACATTCTCTCTGGCAACAAGCCCATTTTCCACCCAACCCCACGCACGCAGGGACAGTCATTTCCTTCCATGCAGAGTCCAATGGCAGATGCTCCAACTTCACCACAATGGCCTATTTTAGTATTGGGAGAGTTTCTATACATATGTGTGTATATGTAGATACCCAGATATACATATATATGTATTCAGTTCATGTTCTGTTCCAGTTGACCTGTTTTTTATATGGTGTATTTGTAAAAGACATTCAGATGATTATTTTTAAGTGTCATAAACTAATCTTTAGATCTGGTAGTTTTTGTTTCCCATAAAGTTGTTCGTGCTGTTGCTGAGGACCATATTTTTTGGTTGGTTTTGTTAGCTAGCTCATGTGTCTTTTGCAGGTGGTTTCTGTATGGTTTTGTACAAATGTGAAGTGCAAGCTGACGTTTCTTGGTTTATTAAACTCAAGTTCTCAAAGGTTTTCTATACATACTGTTGCTTTTGTTTAAATGTGGGTGTTGGAATTGCACTTATCCTCTGGCAGCTGGGTAGTGGTGATGTACCTCACCTCAGGTGTGCTCAGATAGTGTCACTCATACCTTTAAGCAGCTCATTCCATCTGCTCTGAATATCCTGAAATCAATAATCACCTCAGACTTTCAAAAAATGTGGGATTGGATAGAAATATTCCTGCTTGTCAACTCCTATTCTGGAAGTCACCACATGCAGGGGTGGATGTGAGGGGGGACCCCACTACCAAGTTCACTTGTACCACACAAACAGTGCTGCAAATAAACACTATTTTCTGTGCTGATTTCACTTGGCTTTACTTTGAAATGATGAGTCTGGTCCTGAAGTCACAGGGCTGAGGGAGCCCAGATCTGCACCATGGGCCTTCCTCCTCCACAGCCACTTCATTCACTGCAGCAAAGTGTTCTGAGAACAACCTATTTAAACAAAGACTTTAATATTAAAATAGTTTATTAATCTGTTACTAAAATAACATTTTTCACCCCCCCCCCCAGAGCTCTAAAGTGCAGATTTTATTCATACTCGGGTTGCACTACAAAAATAAGCACATTTTGTAAAGACAGAACACCCTTCATCAGGTATTGTCTGCTTTTCCTGGACAGCAGTGACCAGAGAACTCCCAGTCTCATCCTGCTTTTTGCTTGTATAAAATGTGTCCTAAGTCCCTGGCAGGTAAGAGAGAGTTAAAAGGGAAGAAAATTAACCCTGGCCTGGGACAGTCTTAACAGCTTTTGTAAAGGAGTTAAGCTTAACAGCACCCTAAATGGGGATTTTTAAATGGAATTTCTCTGAACTTGGAGGCGGTGGGATCAATGCTGCTGTTACACACCTGGCAGCTGGGGGGAGGGAGCTATTCTGGGGGTGTTTTTACCTTAAAAAAACAAAGATAAAAGTGATTCTTTGAACTGCTCAGCAGTTTCGAGGTACTGCACCAACTGCCACTGCAGCAGAGAGAGGCCTCGAGTGATTCTTGCCCCATTTTATTGCAGTAATAATGTGACCTAATGATTAATTGTGAAAGTTCCCTTATGTAGACTAAAGAAACTGAAGGCTTTGGCAAACTTTCTACACACATTCTCACCAAACTGGCACAGCTCCTGTCTCCTGTCTAACAACCTTTTCTGCCCACAGCTTTGCAGACACAAGCTCCTTTAGACCCTGAACTGAAATGTCTGAGGACAGTTGTGCTTTCCCAGGGCTCCTGCTCGCTGAGGTGAGGCCTAGGAGCACCAGGGAGTGCTTCCCCATGCAGTGAGTAAGTCAGAGCATTTCTCCTCCTGTTTCACTCCCACCACCTGTAATCCTACACCAAATACTTCCCACTTGTACAAAACTGGCCCCAGGAAAGGCAGCTGAAAGTAAACATGCAAAGTGCTACAGAAATGGGAGGGGAGAGGTGGCTTTGAAGTGGAGTTCAGCCTCCTTCCTGCTCAGTACCTGTCTGACTGACAGGAAAGTGTCTGATGGACACAGCTGGGAGAGTGCTGTTCCTCCAGGGATGTGTTTTGGGGTGGTTTTGAACAACAGGGATGAGGTAACACAAAAATAACTCGGTTTAGACTTTGCCAAGCAGCTCCTTGCCAAGGTCAGACATTGCAGCAACTGCCTAGGTGAAGGGCTGTGATTGAAGCAGCTCCTCAAAGCTTAACTTTAAGGAGAAATTAAATCCTAGTTCATCTTTTTGAGCCTCTCTGCCACCTCTCCCCATCTCCTTCCAGTAGCACAAGCAACTTCTAGTGCACAGCCATCATCAGCAGGTCGCGTTCCATCTCGGCGTAACGTATATAAATAAATTATATTAATTTAATCCAATGTAAGACACTTTAAATAAAGGAAATGCTAAAGAGTGACACCTCCTGTCCAGTTATTCCCAGCAGGAACACTGAGTGGCTTGGAGTTCTGCTCTCCCATGGGTTCACCGGCTCCTGAGTGTCAAGTCTTGACAGGGATGGTCTGTTCGCACCCGGCAGTGGTTCCCCCCGCCTCAGGCAGGCCCACGGAGTACTCGGTGGTGGCGATGAGCAGCATGTCCAGGGTGGTCTCGGTGCACTTGGCGATGAAGCGGATGAAGGGCCTCACGTCGCCCTCGTTGGCCACCTCCAGGACGTGGTAGTACTCCGCGCGCTGCTCCTTGCGGATGGTGATGGGCGGGTACCCCGCCTGCATCAGGATCAGGTTCATCAGCAGCCGCGAGGTCCGGCCATTGCCATCCACGAAGGGGTGGATGTAAACCAGCTTGTAGTGGGCCAGGGCAGCGAACTCCACGGGGTGCAGCCCCATGGCGTCCTCCGAGTTCATCCACTGCACCAGCTCCCGCATCTGCTTCTCCACGTCGCGCGGGTGGGGCGGGATGTGGTGCCCCACAAAGACCTGCGTGGTGCGGAACCGCCCGGCCTCCACGGGGTCGGCGTAGCCCAGCACGCGCCGGTGGATCTCCAGGATGTCGGCGATGGTGACGGAGCCGATCCGCGACACCAGCGTGGTGTTGACGTACTTGAGGGCCGCGTGCATCCCGATCACCTCGTTCTGCTCCACCAGGCTCTTCCCCGGCACTGCGTACCTGGTCTCGATGATGTGCCGGATCTCGGAGAGCGTCAGCGTGTTCCCCTCGATGGCCACCGTGTGGTAGATGTGGTGGTAGTAGGACTCCTCCATGACGCGGCGCAGGGCGGAGTTGCCCTTGGGGATGGCCATCACCTTCTTCACCTTGCTGTCGATGATGCTGAAGTACCTCTGGTCGATCTCCTCCACCAGCGGCAGCGTCCGGCCCCGGTTGCTCAGGGCCTTCTCGTTGTGGGGGGAGATGGTCAGTGCCTTGGAGTACAGGTAGTCGGCCTGGAGGATGTCTTTCTCCTCTTCGGAAAAGATCCCAAACTCGTTCAGGGCGTCCACGTAATCCGGGTCCATTTTGAGGGCATACAGGAAGAGCTTGTGGGCCTTCTCCCGCTTCCCCTGGCGCTTCATCTCCAGGGCTTGGTTCAGAGCTGCCCTGGCTTCCAACTTCACTTCTGGAATGCAACAAAAATGGTTAGAGAACAGGGTGGTGGGTGTGACTGAAAACTGATCTAGACTGAAAACTTCTAGAGATCTGGTCTCCATGATCCTTGTGGGTCCCTTCCAACTCAGGATATTCCATGATTCTATGACCATCACTCTTCACTGATATAAAAGTTAAACAAAACCAGCCTCTAAGAACTGGAACAGAACTTGTGTTCCAGTCTTTGCTAGGCTACAATCACAGAGGTTTATGCCACGTTTCCAGGCTGAGCACAAGGTAGCAGAGCCATTCCTGGTAGGAAGTGTGGTGAGGCAGGACCTGTGAGCAGCTGGCTCAAGGTGGCCAAAGGTGTGTAGCCATCCCAGCCAAACTCACTTTGGCCACCAAACTGCTTCATGTGGGAGGACACAATGTGTCAAATACATTCCTCTTGGCGTTATTTTAGGTAAAATTCTAACACATTGTTGTGTTGGCTGCTACCAGCACTTCTGTTTGTTCATTGACCTAACATTTTCCCAGCAGTAAGAGCTTTAATATAAACAAAGATAAAGTGCTGGAATCATAATTCCTTTGCGTGTTTTCCAAATTAACATCCTGGCTGATAAAGGCCATGTCCGCAGCCTGTTGTTGCCTGAAAGGCTGTTTCATGCCAGCCAGGATTTCAGGATTAACACTGTATATCCCAGATTCCTGTGTATTAAAACACCTCTCTGTGTTCTGGTTACCTCCACAGGACTTACTAGTACTGAAAACATGAGGAAAAACCTCAGAGAGACAGAGTGGCGAGGAGGGAACGCTGGCACAGGGCCCTGGAATGCAGTCATGGAGCTGCTGAGGGCCTGCTCCACCTCGGGGGCATTTCCAGCTGGTGTTCACTGCAGGTGGCAGTGAGAGCTCCTTACCATCATGTGCTCCAGGAGAAGGCCAGGTAGGTGATGAGATCTCCAGGTTGGGATTGTTTTATACAACAACTCACAGAATAGCTGGGGTGGGAAGGCACCTCTGGAGATCATCCAGTCCAACCCCCCAGCCCAGGCAGGGTCACCTGGAGCAGGTGACACAGGGACGTGTCCAGGTGGGTTTGGAATGTCTCCAGAGAGGGAGACTTCACACCCTCCCTGGACAGCTGTTCCAGGGCTCTGCCACCCTCCATGGAAAGGAGTTCTTCCTCATGTTGAGGTGGAACTTGTGTTTTAGTTTATGGCCATTGCTCCTCATCCTGTCACTAGCAGCACTGAACAGTCAGGCACCATCCTCTGACACCCCTTGGAGATATTTGTATGGATTGATGGGATCTCCTCTCAGTCCTCTCTTCTCCAGACTAACCAGGCCCAGCTCCCCAGTCTCTCCTCACCACAGAGATGCTCCAAACCCCTCATTGCTATGGCCTCCCCTGGACACTCCAGCAGCTCCTTGTCTCCCTTGTACTAAGGAGCTCTTCTGTCCCCCTGCACCCCCCAGGACCCCCTTACCTGGGGAGGCTTTTCCCTTGAGCACCAGCAGCTCCAACCCCTGGGAGGTGACACTCAGCTCCGTGCTCTGTCCCGTGATCCTGGGCATTCCCGAGGGGCCCAGTTTGCTCCTCAGGAAGGAGATCCCCCTGAGCAGGGCGTGGCACTGGTTCTCCACGGCAGCGAGGGGGAGCAGCAGCATCACCAGGGAGCTGAGGAGCAGCACGAGCACGGCCGCCCAGCGCACCCGCACCCACAGGGTCACCCACTGCAGCTCCGGGTCCGTCGCCATCGCCACGAGGTTCATCCTGCCTCCAGCACGGCCACCGGGAGCATCTCCCTTCCCACCGCTCCCACCTGGAAACACACACAGCTCTCCGTGTCACCGGGAAGGGTTGATGTTAGCACACGTGCTCGGGGCTTGTGACAGCTATGGGGGGGTTGGTTGTCCCAGGAATCCCTATCCCTTTCCCTGCCACCCCACGGCACATCAGGGCAGTTCCCAGCGGAACGCGAATCCATGTGGAATCCTCCGTGCGTTACTGTGACAGCAGCAGCACGAGGAGACAGGGATGCCCGGGAGCAGGGTGGGCTCGGGGCTCTGCAGGGATCAAGGAGCTTCCCCCCTGTCCCCCGGCCCCCCAGGCCAGAGGCTCCAAGGCTCTCCCTCCGCAGACCCCCAGGTCCCCTCATCCCCCAGTTCCCCTCTAGCACCACTCCCACCCCCGGGGATCCCTCCCCATCCTAAACCCCCTCATCCCCGGTTCCCCTAAGCCCAGGACCCCCAGTCCCACCCGGCACTTCAGCCCTCTCCTGTCCGGGATTCCGCGGGTCCTCCCTGCCCGGGGCACCCGCTGCTGCCCCGGCCGGGTCCCTTCAGATTCCCCGCGGGTCCTCCCTTCCCGGGACCCTGGTCTTGCCCCGTCCCCGTCCCTCCCCTGCCCGGGGTCCCCCCATATCCCCCTTGTCCCCCCGTCACCTCCACTGCCCCCGCCGCGCCCGGTCCCGGCTACAGCGGCCCCGCCCACACAAGCACCGCCCCCACGCCCTCCCATTGGCTGAGCAGCCCCCTTGCTCCCTTCCCATTGGCTCTCGCAGCGGACGCTCCTCCCCTCCCCTTCCTGCAGCGTCTTCCGGGTGGTGCCGCACCCCGGGCGCGGGAGAGGCTCGTGGAGGGCGGTGACTGGTGAGAGTGCACGTCAATCATGTGCAGAACAGCCAATAAAAAGGAAGGCTGGGGGGAGGGCGGGCACTTTCGCCATATAAGGGCAAGGCGTCCGCGTTGCTACGCGACGGGCGCGTGGGGAGAGCTGATTATTCCCATGTTTGTTTCCATGGAAAAACGCCTTTTTTTCTGCTGGATACAGAGTTGTTGTCACCCATTCCAGGCCCTTCTGGAAAAATACTCCTTAATTCTGGCCTTAAGAGTGTCAGTAGCACCGTAACTTGGTGCTCCGCACCCACGGGAGACCATGAATAGGGAGAGACTGGAGACCAGGAATGGGGAGAGATTGGACAAAAGCTGAAGGAAAACAGAATATTTTAAGGAATTGCAGCTAACTCCCCCAGATTTCGGCATCTAGCAAAGTCATAAGGCAGTTTTCTACCAGATGCTCACACAGCAAATCATCACCAATAGGGAAAAATAACCTGGTTTGTCAGAAATAAATTGAGGCAATTTGAACTGTATTTCAGAAGAGGCTGAGGGGAGACTCATCAGGGTCTGCAGCTTCTCAGGGACAGGGTGGGACTGTTGTGGTGTCCTGGGCGGGGCCAGGAGTTGGACTGGATGATCCCTGTGGGTCCCTTCCAACTCAGGATATTCCATGAAGCTAAACCTTTCAGAGGATGTTGTTTCCATGGTCTCTTTGCCTGGTGCACTTCCAACGATGAGGACAAGCTACCTTTGAGTCCAAATAATCAAGGAACACTCTGCCTGTGCTCAGGTAAGAGCCCAGAGGTGGGAATGCTGTCCCAAAGCATGGCTGCTGCCCATGCACAGCATCCTGATCCATGTGCTGCCCTTACTCCATTCTGCTTCCTCTGCACATGGAGTTTTCCAGAGAAATCTTCCTTTCCATGCTCAATTTCAGTGGGAAAGGCAGGATCCCTCTCTGGGAGCTGGGGCTCTCTCGGATGTTCACTGATTTTACCGGGACTGACAAAAGCAGCTGGATGGACTCGGCTCAACCAACATCCCAAACACAGCCTGACAGCACCTCAGCTCTGAGATCTCCACAGCAAATGGAGCCCAGGGCCATCCCTGCAGCACTGAATTCCTGCCAATTCCAGCCATTCTGAGCCTGCCAGAGCCTGGAAGTGCTGGGAGGGAACTTTGGGGATAATCAGCATTTCAAGGATGAGCAAATCTCTCTTTGCTCCCAGAGGAAGCGTCGTGTGTTTTCCTCAGGCACCTAAACACAATTAGGGAATAATTACAGAGCTGTTGATGTGTTTTCCTGTCAAAAAGGGGGAGAAACACACTTAGAATCTGTTCCCCAATTAAATCTGATCCAACAGAAGGGAACAACAGGGATAGCCAGGAGTGCCTGGTGTCTCATCCCAGCTTTGATGCCTCTTTGGTACCCTTGGAATGGTCCAGGCTGAGGTAGAAGCCAATCCCTTGGGAATGCCGATGGCACTGTGAATCCTTGGCATTTCCACAGCTTTTCTTAGCATGGATCTAGGCCAGCTCAAGGGATTCCATAGCCAGCACATCCTACACCAGAATTATTTTTGATTTTATCAGGGACAGGAGATCCCAATGGCAGGAAGGAGAAGGGCTGTGAAACGCTGGATCTGCAGCCTGAATTGTCCCACTGGGTCACATGGATGCACCAAAGGGATTCCATCTGGAGCCTGAACCTCCAAGGGGAATTTGCATTGGAAGCAGCATTCCAGAGGCATGCTGGAAGTGTTACCATGGGAGAAAGTGTGTAAGAGCCTGGGTTTTATCTCCAATATCTGACGCCGAATCCGGTGGATTTTGGAGCAGCCGGCAGATGGCACTGACTCATCTCCTGCTCCATGGAAACATCCCAGCGGGATGCAGCCTCTGCAGGACCTTTCCACCTTCTGCCTTTAGAGGCACCGATCACGGAAAACATATTTGAAGGTTGAGTAAGGCTCTGGCTGCCTCCTGGAACTGTTTGTACTGGGATAAAAATCGCCTCTCTGTGCTTAGGAGGTTCCTGGGATCTGGTGCTGACGAGATGGAACAGCAGACACGGAGCTTGTGCTTCCCAAAGCTTGTCCTGTGCCGTGGCTGTTGGGCTGATCCTCAGGATAATCTTCCCTGGCATAAATTTGGAAGATGTGATAAGGTAGATACATCAATGTCGTTTCTTTCTGGCTTTCCTGGGCCACATGTTAAAGGGGAAAAAAATAATTAATTTTTTGCAAAAGGGAGGATATTTCTCCCTTTCCAGCCTCTGGTTCAGCTGAGGCTCTGAAGATGGAGAGCTGCAGGCCCAGCATCTCTGGAAATTTTTCTATGCTGAGGGTCTTTTTTTGTCTCCCCTTGCCTAGATTTCATTCCTTTTATTTCCTGCATTTGGGAAGTGTCTTGCCTTTGAGCTGTTGGGTTAAACATCCCTTGGGAAATGCTCCTGGCCTGTAGGAGGGTCTTGTCATCAGGAGAAGCAACTGGATTTAAATGTGGGATTTTAGTGGATGAACAGATGGACAAGGAAGGGATGAACTGCCTGGGAAAAGCTCAGCCAGGTCACAGCAAGGTTGTGAAAAACAGATTTGACATTCCTGGCTGTGACGTTGGTGAGGCAACGGGAAACCACATCCCAAAATCCAAGTGCAAGGCCAGAGGGATTTTTAATTAAAGAGAAAAGGGGAGGATAAGCCAAAATCAGGAGCTGGATCGAGCCGTGATGGTTGTTGCTCCTGACTGCAAACGAGGGGCTTCAAGGCTATGGGAGCCACTTGCAGCTCATCTGCAAACACAAAGAGAGGGAACAGAGAGCTCCAAACAAAGCTCCTGGAGGGTGAGGAACACAGGGCTTTGTTGGATCTCCTCAGGAATAATGAGGAACCAGCTTCTCAGACAGATTGGTTTGTGGCACTGGGAATAAATGGACAAAAGGAAGACGTTCAGAGCAGTGCTGGGCTGGGCCAGGGCTGCTCTCACATCACACCAGCAGGGCCCAGAAAAGCCACTCCGCAGGGTCTGGGTATAATGAGGAAAGCGATTTAGTGGGGAAAAGGGAACAAGGAGTCCCATCTGTGTGGGGGAAAAGCTCTTTCATTACTGCATTTGTGGTCAGAGTGGTTTTCCAGTCAGCCATGTGTGGCTGCTGGTGCGAGGGTCTGGAAGGCAGTGGGACACTCTAAAGGGAGCAGAGAGTCCCCAGGCAGGGACAGAGGTGGAACTGGCAGTGCTTGGAATTCCTCCCTCTTCTCATATTTCATAGAATCACAGAATGGTTTGGGTTGGAGGGGACCTTAAAGCTCATCTCATCCCACCCCTGCCACGGGCAAGGAAACCTTCCACTATCCCAAGTTGCTCCAAGCCCCATCCGGCCTGGCCTTGGACACTTCCAGGGATGGGGCAGCCACAGCTTCTCTGAGCACCCTGTGCCAGGGCCTCCCCACCCTCACAGGGGAGAATTTATTTGTAATATCTAAGTTAGTGATGAGTTTTCAGTCACAGAGAATGGGAAGGAAACCTAGAAAATCTTGGGAAAACCCAGCATGTTCTGTGGGAGAGAGCACAGTATCTCGTGGTACATCCTGCCCTTACTGACTGTCTTTCCTCATCCATGTGGAAGTTGAGGGCTGGAGAAAGGCACAGTTGTGGATGTTCCCAGGGTTGATGAGGACGTTTCTCGGGGATCTCAGTCCCTCACTATGGATTTCTCAGCTGTTTTACTCAGAATCCCAAACTCTGTGGGAGTCCTGCCCTCAGAGGGAACCTGAGAGAGGGATGAGCCAAGTGGCTGCACACTCATCTCCTGCCTGTCCTTGAGGCTGAGGTGGAAATGCTGACTCTCCCAGAGTCATTTTGGACTAAGTGCCACGTAGACCCGGCTAATGGGACTCCATGCCAGGCAATCTGGAGATATATTAAACCCAGGAGCTGCTGCAGGAATGATTTGCATGTCAGTGACAGGAGGGAAATTGCCTCATCGTGTCTCTCTGGGTTTTGATCCTGTGAAGTGCCGGGTATCCCAGCTCCAGTCTGTTTAATTGATTCCCTGAGGCAGTGGAGGCCTCCTGGGATAATGAGGGCTCCCAAGGGGAAGATGCTCAGTTATCTCCTGCTTTTACCTCTCTGCTCCTCTGGCTGAGTGAAGAGGGGGAAAATCAGCTAAAAATGAAATGAAAAGTGATGTTTGTTAAGAGGGATTTAGTGGTCATGTAGGCTCCCAGTGTCCACCCCCCTGCACTGAGATTCCTTGATCTCTGACACATTGGAGAGCAGGGAAACCTGCTTAGAATCCCACACAAGGATGAGCCATCTGGGTTTATAATGGCTACCCAGAGGGAAACAACTGCCTGGTCTTCCCTGCTTGTGACAGGGCAAGGGGAATGGATTCAAACTGAAAAAGAGGAGGTTTAGATGGGATATTGGGAAGAAATTCCTCCCTGTGAGGGTAGTGAGGCTCTGGCACAGGTTGTCCAGAGAAGCTGTGGCTGCTCCATCCCTGGAAATGTCCAAGGCCAGGCCGGATGGGGCTTGGAGCAACCTGGGATAGTGGAAGGTGTCCCAGCCCATGGAATGAGGTGATCTTTAAGGTCCCTTTCAATCCAAACCATCCTGTGATTCCATTATTCTATGATCTTTTCCAGGTGCCAGAGGAGCAGTGGGATCAGGACAGCCTGGCAGAGAAGGGTGGAGACCTCTCTTGCAGCAGCCACCCTTTTGGGAGACCCCTTCATGTGAGACATCATTTAACAGTCACAACTCCTCACACTTCCCATCTCCAGGGCTGGAATGTAGGACGAGGAGGCTAAAACAGGCTGAAGGTGGGTGTGCTGTGGGAGCAGATTACAAAAGGAGCTATTTTCCCTTGTAAGCTTCTCAGCTCGCCCCCTGCTTAGGTCCTGGAAGCTGTCAGAGCTCAGCGGGGGTCCTGTGGAGATTTGGGAGGGCAGGGAAACACACTCAGAGGTGGCACTTCTTGCTGATCCCGTGGTGGCACCGATGCCACTGACGGTCCTGGAGTGGAGACAGTGGTGGCTCCAAGGCCACCTGACAGTCTTGGACAACCTCAGGCTCTTCCCTCCTTGGATTTCACTTTAAACCCCGCCCTGTCTAGATCTGGGAATGACTGGATCCTTGTTACTCTTGCCTGTGCTTTTTTTCCTTGGTGATGTTCAGCTGCAGGAGGTTTTTGGCTGCTGGGAATGGATCCAGTGGTATCCAGCTGGAGCAAATTCCTCATGGGCAGCAGTCCCTGTCCTGCCTGGCTTGGCCTGGGAGACCAGGATGTCCTGGGTGTAGGATGAGGCCAGGAGAGAGCCACCTGAGAGTGGTCTGGGTCAGCCCTGTGCTGTGGAGGGATATGGAAGGACATTCTTCCTTAAAGGAAAGGGGATATTTTTCCTGCCAGGAGAGGGGACAATGCTCGGTCACCATGGCAACTGCAGCTCAGGGATGCTGGGTGCACACCAGTGCCCTGGCAGAGGTGCTGGGGATGCTGCTGGAGGCCAGGATGTCCTGATCCCGGGCTAATTCCCAACACTTTAGCCAGGATTTTGTAATGGGAATAATCCTGAATGCAGCCTTCGATTAAGCTCCTAAATCCCAGGAAGAGAAACAGGAAGTCTGGAGCAGAGACCTTGGGAACCACCTGCCACTTTAGTTTTCTATGGATCTAATTTTCCAAAGGTTCCCAGAACCTTGGATATTCAAATGGCTCTTTCTATGTGCTAATTGTTAAGAATCCAAGCCAAAGCAGGTGGACGATCCTTTAGCAGTCATAAAGCACCTCTGTGGTTGGTAACAGTGAGGAGATCTGATCTCAGAGGCTCTGCACAATTCTTCCTTCAGCACCTGCACTTGGAAAGTTGGAAAACAGAGATTTGTAAAGCAAGTGGAAGAAAAGGATTTGCAAACCTCTGCTGTTCTAGCAGAGCTCAGGCACTGCCTTGGAATTACAAAGATAGAGCATGTGTCATTCCCAGCTTTCTGTGGTGCTCTGCTAATTTTCCTGCCTGCTGAGAGATAAAATGGATCCTCTGGAATTCCTCCAAATTAAAACCCAGGCTCCCTCTCCCCCTGCCAGCAGGGAACAGCCCCTGTTTGTCACCAGCAGCATAACTCCACCTTTATCAGGTGCTTCCAGTGCTCCTCAAAACCGGGAGCTGTGAAATATTTCCCTGGATTTCATTACTTTGGAAATATAATGTTAAATCTCTCAGCTGGGCTTTGTGGCTTCACCAGGCAGAGGCTGAGTTGGAGCAGGAGCTGTGTGTGGATCCCTCTGTGCTGCTGAGGTGAGCACTGTGAGGGAGTTCCGTGTGCTCTCCCTGTGCAGGTGCCGGGCTCCTTGTCCCTCCCTGAGCCTCTGGCTGCTTTTCCCACAAGGAATGATGCTGGAATGGGCTGCAGCAGGTTCCTGTTCAGGCTAGGTGAAGGGATGGGAGAAGCCAAGTGCTATGTGTTGATGCTCCTGTGCCAAGTCTGTCCAGGCCTCGTGGGAATCCTGTGGGATGTGGGTGCAGCCTTTTCCCAGGAATGCAACACAGAGCTGTGGAAATCAATCCAGCCCAGCTGGAACACACACGCACAGGCTGGTTCCTCCTCCCTCAGCTCAGGTTATCCGTCCAAACCTGCAGTGAGGAAACCTTTCACTGTTGCTTCTTCCCTCGTAGCCAACTCATTCCCTGTTTTCTAGCTCTCGGATCTCACCCCTGCAGCCTTCCAGGCCAAGTTCCAGGTCTTCCCTCCCTCCTTGGACTTCCTTCTGTGCCTGGTGCTCATCTCCAGGGGCTGCAATTCCAACTGTTTATGGGTAAGATCAGCTCTTGCCAGGTGAGCCCAAAGCCCAGCCCAGCGCGGTGGCACCTGGGTGAGATCAGGTCCTGCTTCCTGGTTCTGCATTCCTGGACTTCCAGCTGATATGTCCAGGGGCTACCAAAGAAGGGAAAACCTGAGGATGGAGGTGGTGGGGAGGTGCCTGGTGATCACCCGGTTCATTAGTCCAGCTACCAAATTAGTGACAGCAAACAGCAGCTCCCATGGGAACTTTTGAATGTTGGGACTGTCAGAGCCTCATCTTTCAGGGTTATTTTATTTGCAGGTGTTTCCCTGAGACTCCTCTGCCATCAGAGTTTGGTGTTCCATCTTGGGCAGCTTGACTTCCCAGAACATGAGCCTGCTCCCAACCAGCTTCTGCAGAGCCCAAACTTCCCTGTGTTCAATTTCTTGTTATTGCATTTAGTCTCTGGTGACTCCCGAGCTGACAGCTGGTAAGGATGGCATGAAACTGAGTTAATTTTATTGTCTAATTTGTGCAAAGTTGAAATCAGGGTTCTGAAAGCCTTGCTTTGCATTATAGTGCTGACACATCTGCTGCGTGCATTGGCCTTTGATTCCTGAAAGTCTGTTTTCCCTCTATTTCACCGGGATGAGCAGATCTTTGTGATCTTTTGTAAATGCTTTAACACCAGAGCTCAGAATTCCAGGCTGTTAGGGAGCTCCCCCAGCCCTCCCTGAATCTCAGAATCATCGAATGGTTTGGGTTGGAAGGGACCTTAAAGATCACCCCCTTCCACTCCCATGGGCAAGGACACCTTCCACTATCCCAAGTTGCTCCAAACCCCAACCTGGCCTTGAACACTTCCAGGGATGGGGCAGCCACAGCTTCTCTGGGCAACCTGTGCCAGGGCCTCACCACCCTCAAGGGGAAGAATTCCTTCCCAGTATCCCATCTAACTGTGGCCTCCAACTGCGCCACACTCCTGCCCCTTTCCCTCTCCCTTTCTGATTTTCCTGACAAAGCCCTGAGTTTGAGCAACCCTTGGCTTGTGGAGACATTGGAGAAGTTGTGGTATTTCTTGTTTTGAAGCTTAAAATAGCCTGAAATTGGCTCTTTATGTTTCCCAGAGTCTGCTTTGCTCTCCAAACCAAAGCGAAGCCGCCACAACTTGAGCGGGAATTAAAGGCCCTGGCTTGAAGTCCGTGTGTGTTTTACAGGCCCAGGACAGCTCAAGCAGGAGCTGTTCCCCTGATAAGAATTATTCTGGATCACAATAAAAGCCACATCAGCTTAAGGCTTCTCCAAGCCTCATTTTATAGTGGCTATTAAAGACTGGAGTGAATTGCTCGGGATGATCCCCCAGGCACCGCTGGAAATAGGGAAAGTGGAGGAACAAAGAAAATGAAACATGTTTTGGGGCCCTGAAAACCATCTTTAGAAAGAGCTTGGTGTGATTATTATTATTTTCAGAGCAATGTTCTCTGCCTAAGTAATGCCAGCGAAGTGTCTCGAGCAGCTCCCTAATTTGTGAGGGTCCCAAAGGCACAGCCTTGGGAAGGAATTGGATTTACACTTATGAAAAACAAATTACAGGCTGAGGGCTCGTTAGATGATTTGGAATTAATTTATTGATCTGAGGCTGGAGTGGGAGGAAATATAGGTGGGAAAATAGCTGAGTGCACTTTATCCCAAAACACACGGGATTCTGTCACTGAAGGAGATCAGGGAGCAGTTTTTTGGTGACTCCTTGGATTTGAGGAGCTCATGGAGGGACAGAGGTGCTGAGTTTGGAGCTCCCATGGATCCTTTGGGATGAAGGAGAGAATTCCCTGGCTTTGGCAGCCTGTGATGGCCTGGGAGCAGAGCAGGGTGCTGTGGGATGCTGTGCCCTGCTCCATCAGCACAGCAATAAATCTCCCACCTGAAGATGCTGCCATTCCCTGGAAATGGGTGTAGGGAAGATGAAGCCACACTGTCCTTGGAGGCACAGAGTGACAGGCAAAAGGAAGATGGCAGGAGGAAATGTTCCACTGGGAATAAGGAAAAACCCCTTTGCAGTGGAGGAGTCAGCCCAGGTCAGGGGTGAGAGCAGTGGTGGGATCTCCATCCTTGGGATGCTCAGACTCACTTGGAGAAAGTCCTGAGCTGTCTGCTCGGACCTCAGGATCTCCAAGGCCCCTTCCAACCTCAATTAATCCATGATTAATCCAAATAGCTCCAAATACAAGTGTGCTTTTACCCAGCCTGAGCTCCAGCGTGTGGCCAACACTCCGAAGCCAGTGCACTGGAGCACAAACCATCCATGTCCTCTTGCAAAAGGCACCCAAATCCAGGCAGCTTCAACAGCAACCTTATTTTTTTGGCCAAATATGTGGAAAATAAATCAGGCATTTGCCATTCAATGTGATATTTTTATTGCTGTTTTCAGCCATCTCTGCCCTCTCTGCTTGCTCCCTGCGTGTCCCAGACCTGTCACAGTGGAAAAGTTCCAGTGAAAGCTGGAAACTTGGCAAACTTGTGCAGTATAAAGCAAACCTGGTGTTTCTTTTTAGAGGCTGAAAATAAATACATTAAAACCAAGGATAAGGGAGTCTCTGGGTCCTCTCCTGGCAGGCTGCTTTCCCATGTTTATGTGATAACCTGCTGGCCAGTGCAGAGGCACCAATGGCTAAAAATAGGGAGTGAGCTGCTCCATCGGGTCTGGGATAATCTGGTTTGGAGGGATATGGTCCATCATGCAACCCTGGGAAATCACTATCCTGGCTTTTTAACGTGGAGCAGGATTTGCAGCACTGCATCCATAACGGGGTATTTATCCCGAGGCACGTGGTGTGATTGCCCACACGGGTCAGTACTGCTCTTACTGGTGTTACTGGTCCTGCTCTCCCTGGGGTTGGTTCTAATGCTTTTTTTGGGATCCTTCTTGGTGGCATCATTTGGAGCAGGTCAGTGGAGCCCACCCAGCCTTGGCACCTACTGGTTTGTACTGGAAGCAAAGTGGGGGGGGGCTGCTGGGAGTGGCTGTGCCTGTTACAACCTGGGATGGGGGAAAGGGCTGATCCAGTGAGCCTGGATATACCTGGAGGATTATTTGCCCTGGGAGTCAGTGGCTTTGGCCATGGGCAGGGTGGGCACTGCCTGGCACGAGGGGGCACATGAGATACTTGGATCTGTTGGGATGAGCTCTGGATCCTCTACCCTCCGGCAGCAGCGCCACTGATTTCCCCCCCATTCTCCACAGCACAGACACCCTGACCATCACCCCCAATTAACGTTAATTATCTCATTAACTCTGCTCACAGGGAGCTCTGTCCTAAATAATGAAGTGAAATTTCCCTCTGAACTGGGCCAGAAGATTTTCTTCCCTTCTTTTTTTTATAAATGTATTTCTCTCTTTCCTTCCTGGAGGCAGCTTTGGGCTTTGTTTGGCAGCAGCAGCCGTGGCTGTGGGATCTCACGCTCTTCCTCAACAGAGATCCTCCCAAAGGAAGAGGAAGGGGAAGGGAAATAAGCTGCTGCCATAAATCCCAGGAAACCAGGGCCATTCCAGGAGTTCTCCCATGGCAAGTGTCGCTGCCAGGGCCATTCCCTGGTCTAAGCCTGGGAGTCCTAAAGGAGGAGCTACACTTTGGATTAAAGGATTTGCCAAAGTCTAATGAAGGAAGAGCCTCCAGGCTTCCCTTAATTAACAAATTAGCTCGTTGAGAGTCTCCCTAATTTGCCAAATATAAAGCTGCCCTATTAATTAAACAAGAGGACAGATTTTAAGTTGCCAAACCTTACATGTAATTGATAAATGACTAATTTAAACCCTTATTGGTGGAAGGTTCCAGGAGCAGTAATGGGGGATGAGCAAGTGGGATCCTCCAAACAAGGAGCACCTGGGATCTGATCCACCAATGGGACTTGGGGACCACCAGTGATCCCACGACCTCTCCTCTTATCGACCCATCCACTAATTGGGTCTGATTACATCCAACCTCTTTCCTCTTCCCCCTAAATCCCATTAATTCACTGTTTTCCATGAGCAGAAGCTCCTCAACAGCTGAGCTGATGCCAGGCTGGGGGTGATGCACTCAAGATGGGATACCCATGGAAATGCTTTACCTCTCCCTCAGGAATTATGACCCTAAATCCCTCATCTCTGGGGATCCTCTTGCCTCTTGCTGCTGTGCAGTTTTATGGATCCCCCCAGTCCCGCCCAGGATGGATCAGGCTCTGAGGAACCTTAATTGAATCTTTAGGATAAAACCTTTCCATCCTCGCAGACGATCTGGAACGTTAATCCTGGATAATGTGACATGGAACATTTCCGCGGCTCCTCGGCACAGCTTTCCCTCCTCATGCTCCCTTTGAGTTTGGATTTGTTTGTTTTCCAAGGCAAACTCTGGATCTGGCTCCCATCAACAGCACCCTTTTGACAGATCCCAAAATTTATATATTTATGTAAGTAATTCTCAGATAAGGGGGCTATTTCAGGAATGGGATTCTCGTGGCAGTCCTGGGAGAGGGTTGGATCCAGCATGGGATGAGCTTTAAGCACTGGGATGCTCAAGATGCCTCTGCCCAGAGGAAGATGCTGTGGGGGGACCCTGGTGAGGGCACAAGTGCCCCCACATCTCCCTGGCAGTGCCCAGCAACTCTCTCCTTCCAGAAATAGCCCCACACTGGCATGAGCTCAGGAATATTTTGCTGTTATTTTTAAAAATTCCAGGGGAATTGGAGCTCAGGGGACCTGCACCAAGGCCACCCCTGGCCAAAAAAGGCCTGAAAATGGCATTGCATTCTCAGAGCTGGCAGGAATGCTGAGGATTCCCGCAAGGAACCAGCCACCTCCCGGTCTGGAGCCGGGCAGCTCCCAAGCCCATCCCAGTGATGGGAAGCAGGATTGGCAAAGCTGGAGGGCACAGTCACCTCCAAAACAGTTGTCTCTGCAAAGCCTTGCTCTGTGGAGCAGTAATTTGCCCGGATGTTCATCGCAAGGAAAGTGGGTTTATTTGTTATAAAAATCATAAATAAAGCAGGTTTTCTTATGGATGTTTGGGAAGTTGAAGCCTTTTGGTTTTAAGTTTTTGTTATTGAGACAAATCCGGCTGGTGCCTTAAAGAATATTGGGTGTTTCCTGAGGGCTTTATCAGCCAGGACCCATTGATGGGTCTATTGTTTCCAGGAGATTTCAGGAATACTCACCTCTGCCTGTGTTTAGTGTCTGCTCACTGTGATCCTGGCACATGGGACACCAGCTGTGGAAAAACATGTCCAGAGGGATTTTAGGGTGATGCCGAAGGGTTTTAGGGTGAAGGATGAGCCTGAATTAAGCTCCAGCAGTTTTGTAGCCAACACAAGGCCTTGGAGACCTCTCAGCACCACCTGACTCCCAGTGGGATGCTCAGCATCCAAACCTGAAGCCCTGCCAGGGCTGTTTAACCCTCTTCCATCCTAAATTATCCCCTCTCCATCTGAAATCCCCCCAGGCCCAGGGGTTGGTGCTCACTGTGCCACTGAGTGCAGAGTGGGGAGCTCAGGGATTCTGCCCCCCCCCCCCCATTCCTGCTCCCATTCTCCAAACCCAGAGCTTGTTTTTTTTTCCTTGGAGCTGCAGACACCAGCAGTCCTGGCCTCCATGGTTCCCACACAAGCTGTAACACTAAAAAAACCCACAATGAGTGGGAGAAAAAGAGATGGATGACACATTTGCTGCAGGAAAGGGCTCAGGGTGATGAGAAAACACTCATTTCTGGCAAAACTAACAATCTGGGGGGGGAAACTGGGATGCAGAGCAGGGAATACCTGGGCTGATATTGGAATCTGCCTGGTCAGGAACCTCTTTTAAGGATAATAAAGCACAAGGACACACAGAGCATCCCCCATGTGCTGCTTCCTCTGCCCTTTGGAACATTGGCTCCCGCCTCCACTGAGCAGCTGGGGGATAAAATTCCTTAAAATTAGATCAAGGCCATGAAATGAAGGTGCAGCACCACACTCAGAAATCCAGCTTTCAGGCCCTTGTGTTTCCAAACCACACTCCATGAGGGGAAGAGAACGAAGGAGTTTGCAGCATTGTACAGACAAGCAAAGGGCGCCAGGGAAATTTGGGAAGGAATCCCAAAGGATTCGGCCAAACGCTCAGCGTCGGGATATTTATGGGAAAACGCTCAGGTGGGGAAGGTGCTGGGAGGGTGATTTGGGGCTGAACCAGCAGGTCTGTGTGCAAACCAGGCAGAGGTGCCCTGCCCTGCCCCTGCCAGTGGTGGGATGCAGTGGGACACGGTGCCAGCAGCCTCGGGATCACAGTGGGATTTGGCAGCCCCATCCCAGCCATGCCGTGTTCCGGGGTCACGGAGCTGTTTATAAGCCCCGAGTTGCACAAGGTCGGGACTGTTTTTTTCCATTATTGTATCAAATCAGCGAAATAGGGAACATGAAATGTCTCTTTGACATCCTGTATGTGAGCTCTTTATTTTTGCAGTGACTTTTCATTTCCACTTGGATCGGGAGGCAGTGACGAGATTCGGAGCTCGGGACCACAGTGGGTGTGAAGCTGGGAGCCAGAGGGATGAGCTCCCTGTGGGAAAGGAAGGGGATAAACCCAGCCCTGAAACACTGGGATATGTGGTAGGAGCCCTGTGCTGTGTCCTCTCGGCTCAACCCACCTCCTTTTCCAGCCATTCCCATTTATCCCCACGGCTCTGCCCGGGGCGAGGGAAAGTTCTGCTGGATGACGGACAAAGCTCCCCTGGAGAGGGAAAAGCTTCATGCAGTTTCTTCCCCATTAAGTGTGACATCTGTTTTGGGCTGAGTCAGGCGGGTTCCCAGCGCCCACGGGGGAGGCAGAGGAGGGCGAGCGCCTGTGCCGGCGGGGTCGGGTCTGCCGGGCTCCGTCTGTGCATCCCGGCTCGGCAGGGAGGAGCTCCGGGGGTTTTAATGAGCCTAAATCAATTTAGAGCTCTAATTGCTTTGCTCGGTGTGGGTGGCACTCGGTGCTCGCCAAGGACGGGGCGGCTGCCAAAGGCTCCGCTGGCTCCGGTGCCTGGAGCGGCTGCTCCCCCCGGCCGCTCCTGCAGTGCCAGGATGGTTCTGCTCCAACACCATCCCTGGGAATGGGGCGTTTGTCCTGGTGCAGGCGCTGCTGTCGGCAGTGTTTTGCTGAGCAGGCGATGCCGGAGGGAAACCCCAAACCACAGCCCAGGGCAAATGCTCGGGAGGCAACGTTGAGTCCCCAGTCAGCGTGTTTTTGTTTCACCATCTTGCTAAGCACAGGGATAAGGGCCTGGGGGAAGGATCCTGCATCCTGCCTGGACCAGGGGAAGGGGCAGGTGCCTGGGAAAGGAGTAGTGCCAAGAGGATAGGTCCTGCCCCAGTGCTGTGGGTGTGCAAAGCTCAGCCTTGCTGGGAACACTGGGACTGTGCCAGCTCTTGGCTCGGGACCCCTGGGTGTTAACATGCCCCAAGATCAGCCCTTGGCAAGGCCGCATGCAGGAGCATCTGTGCTCGGTCATTCCCAGCCCCACCACACCCTGCAGTGGTTTTGAGGAGCCCCCAGGTCCCAGCACGTTTCTCACCCGAAGCTGCCTGGGATGAGCATCCCTTTGTGGCACCCTTTGACTCAGGACACACCAAAGGTGATAACATCAATTTGTGGTTAATTCTCTCCCTTGCTGGCTGGATACAGGATGGTTTGTGGCCTTAATTAACCTTAATTAATCACCTATAATATATGAACTTCCTTTCTGCTGGGGAGAGGGTTGAATTGGTTGGGGCAAGCCCAGGGCCAGTGTTGCTTGGGCCTGTGCTGGAGCAAATCTTGCCCCTTCTGCAAGTTGGGAGGGGATAAGATGGGGGTGTCACCCCCAAGCTTCCTTGTCTTTCCAAGGTGATGCCTTTGCACCCAAACCCTGCACTGGCTCTTATCCCACTGGGCTGAGCCTGGGACTGGGATGGCTGTAGCTGGAGAGTGCAGGGACTGCATGGGGAGGGAAGGAATTTTCCCAGTGCCACATCAAATGTGGAGTTATCCAAACCTCCTGCTCCGTGTGGGTGGGGGCTATGCTGCTCAGTGCTCCCAAACTGGGGCCTGCCCCAGAAAACTTCTTGTTTGGGGCCAGGCTCCCCCTGAATCCCATCCCTGCATTCAACCTTATCCATCCCTCCTGCCTGGGGCAACCCAGTGCCCCTCTCAACCCGTCCTGTGCCCCTAAAGGACTTTCCTTGCAGGTGTTATTGGGGCTGTGGGGGACTGAGCTGCCACCACAGAGCCCCTGCGGGCTGGGGGTGCTGCCTGGAAGCAGCTGCAGCATCCTGGTGCTAATGAAATCCATCGGGAAAGCAGCCCCTGAGCAGCAGCAGCGGCGTTTGGGAGCCAGATTTGCCGAGGGGAAGTGACTCAACGTCTTGGAAGGAGTTGGGGGCGGTGGGGGGGGCAGAGGACAGCGGTTGACCCAGGGTGGGGACAGCACGGGGGGGGCTGGCAGCCACCTGCCTCCCGCTGGAGGAGCAGCATCCCCGTGGAGCGCTCTGTGCTCTGTTATCCCTCCTTAGGGCGGTGTGATCCCGGCCTGGGGGACGGGACAGGAAAGGAGGCCCCTTGGGAAGCAGTTGTTGCTTCCTCACGCTGGGCCGTGGCAGGATCCGGGCCAGCGTTCCCAGCTCCCGGCGTCACACCCTCTCCCAGCTGTTGCTCGCGGAGCATCCTGCTGCCAAGAAAACCCTGGTGATGGATGCAATCACGACTCCTTCCCACTCCCCTCGCACTTAAAACCGGCGGGGAGCGGCCCCGTGCCTGCGCCTGATCCTGCCGCACCGGGATCCACCTGGGAATGGGATCCTGCTGCCACCCTGGACACCTTGGGCATCCTGACCTCGTCCTACCCAACAGGGAACAGTGGGAGAGCCTGGCACCACACGAGGTATTTGGAAAGGTGACTGGAAGGCTTGTTGCAGGAATACTGGGAGCACTGGGGTGTGTTACTGGGGGGACGGGGTGTGTTACCGCGGAGTGGATGGGACAGGACCTGCAGCAGAGCGATGGGGAAGACTCAGCCCTTGTGACTCCCCCAGCCCAGGACCACACTTCTCCTGGTTTTTATTACTTTGGGAAGTGAGTGGCATTTTCCACTGTCATGGGGGCAGTGCTCCCCCCGGGCAGAGGGGCTGCACCCCACTGGGGTCCTGCCACAGATGCCACAAGTGTGGCACATCCCGCAGTGCTGCTGGCACTGGCACCCTATGGAGCTGCCGTCCCATCCCGGGGGTCCTGGGAGAGAGGGACCCCAGCGTGCCAGTCACAAGCTGCCCAGTTGGCACATCCCCTCTGGTGCAGACGTCTGGAGTTTTGAGTCTCTTCTCCTTTCCCCGCGCTGGCCCCACTGATCTGGCACATCAGCACTTTTCCTCCTGATTCAGCCTCGGGGATGTTGCGACACGGCCCCGTTGTGCAAAGTGGGCCCCGGCCCCAATTCCTCTTTTTTGGCTCCTGTGGGAGCTCAGCCACGTGCACGGGGGGTCGTTGTCCCCACCTGCACGGGACATGATGGCTGTGAGCTCCCACAGGGAATCGCTCTCCGCTGGCATCACCTGCTGATTCCGGGTCATGGCAGTTTTCACGCCCGGCTTTTTTTTCACAACCGGTTTTCTGGTTGTACCAGCGGCTCTGAGGAAACTGGGATATCTCCCTTGTGTGTGTCTGAAATCAGAAATCCCATGGATATTTGTGGTGGGAGCAGGGGGTTGCTGTGGTTGAAGTGATGCTCTGGTGCAGGTGCACAGTGCCAGCTTTTGGTCCAGGCATTGGTATCTCCCTCTGGATGGGCTCTCCTGGCTCAGGGCAGGGATTTGTGTCCCTCCAGGCTCAGCCTGATCTGGGTCACCGGATGCACCGTGAGCGCCACCAGCAATTCCCACCTCCTCACAGGGTTCAGGTCAGGATGGCCCTTGGCTGGTGACCCTCTGCTTGGGGTCCCATTGCAAACCAGGACAGGCTGATTCATCACTGGGAACACGCTGCTGGATCCCACCTCAACCCAGCTGGATGAACAGCTGGGAACAGGCAGGACCTGGCGAGGCAAGGACACAGTCCCTGTTTTCCATGCATCCCAGGGATGGCTTTGGGTTACTCCACTCCTGCACGTGTGAGGCCAGGAGCATCTCAGGAGTGGGGAAGGGAGATGGGGGTCCTGGGGAACAGGGATGAGGGGCATCCAGGGGTGGAGAAGCCCGAGGGGACCTTCTGGCTGTGCTCAGCAGGAGCAACAAAACCACAGTGAGGGATGGCCAAACCTTTCCTGAGGGGTCCCATGGGGCTCCCAAGCCACTGTGGGCAGCACAGGGTGGTGGATGGGACACGTCACCGAGGGCAGCCGCTGCCACATCCCCTCTCGTGTCCGGCTGAACCCATGGTCCGAATCCCACATCCTCCTGCAGAGCTTTGCTTCCCCCTTCCCAGGCTCTCTGTGCCGAGCTGGCTTATCCCACCAGCTGCATGTATTTTCCTCATCTTCCCATTCCCTGTGCATGTCCCCGGAATGAGAAGCTTCCACAATATCCCCGTCAGCTCCAGCTTGGATGCCAACTGACCCAACCCTGGGGTCATTTCCATGCCAGTCCTAATGTGGGTATAGAAGCAGGGATGTCTAATCCAGCCTCCAGATGCTGAAAAATCCTTGGGGATTTATCCATCTCAGGTAAACACCTCTGGATTTATATATGTATTAATTTCTTTATTTTTATAGGGATTTGGGAGGAGGGTTTTGCTGTAGATTTGCAACCAGTTGAGGTTTTTTGCTCCTCTGTTGTTATAAAGTGGGTTTGGGATGGCACAGGATGGTGGGTGGTGAGGACCTCTGGGATCCCTGCTGTCCTCCACCCCAAACCCCACATTTTCCCTAATTTTCCATGAAATCCCCACCTCTTTTGGAGCTGGGCTTTGCAGCCTGTGGTGATAGAAACCCTTAATGGTGGGAAAACTGCATGGAAGGGAGAGGAGCTGGACGTGAATTTGGGGGGGTGATGTCCTTACAGTGTGGCAGTGTCACCTCAGTGGGGACAGGGAGAACAGGGGGGCTTTTCTTTCCCGTGCTGATCAGCATTCAGCTGGGAATGCCAAACACAGCTGCAAGGATGCTCCTGCGGATCCGGGGGGACTTTCTCACTCGAGGGGGCTGATTGTGCTGCCCCATCCGTCCCTCTCACAGTCACGTCTGTCCCCCAGCAGACTTATTTCCTTTTTCTTGCTTTCCTTGTTCTTTGTACCCTCCAAATCCGGAGTGATGTCCCCACGGCTTTGTCCCCACGCAGCCATGATGAAGCCCAAGCCATGATCAGGGACATCCCTCCCTGGGCTGGTGGGATGTAGCAGGGAGGATGCTGCAAAAAAGGGAGTTTTATTGCTCTTTTTATTGCCTGAAAAGTGCCAGGAGAGCCTTGGATTATTAGAAAAAAAAAGAGAGGAGATGAAAGAACTTTTATTATCTTGGAAGTCAAGTCATCTTAAGCAGCTCAGAACCACAAACTGCCCTTTTCAAAGAAAATCTTTGCCTGTGTAGGTACAAACGCCCAAGATTTTCCCCTTTAATCCTCAAACCTCCCTAAGAACAGAATGGATGGAGCAAAAGGCTGGGATTTTAGTAACAGGGCGGCTTTTAACAACACTTTGTGCCAGGGAAGGATACATTCCTTTGCCTGGATCCTGCTGGAGTTTCACCCTGGCAAGAGCCTTTCATGACCCGATTTTTGAGGTTAAACACCAGTTTCTGCCTGGACTGGGGTGTGTTCCCTATTGAGGTGACCCCATACCATGGCTGGGGGGTATCCATGGGATCCATCCCATCCCGAGCCGTCCCATCCCGCACAGCCCGGCCGGCGCTGCCCAGATAAACACTGACTCATGTTATTCTGTCCCACCCTGGGCACAGCAACTTTTTTAAGGCTGCCTTTTCCAGCTATTCCTTTTTTTCCTGTGCTGTTCACACGGGGCGGGGGATGAAGCCTTAGCTGAGATGTCTGGAGCAGCCGGGAATGCCGAAGGCTGCGAGTCCTGGCTCTGTGCTGGTGAAGCGGGATGTGTCTGAGTGCCGTGGATGCAGGTAGGGATCAGGCTTCCCACCACTCTCAGCCTTGGGGAAGAGCCCCGTGCCTCAGTTTCCCCCATGGGGACTGGCTGTGCCCCTCCCTTTGCACTGGAAACCCCCAGCTCATCAGGAGAGCTTCCAGCCTGGATCCTCACTGGCAGAAGCCTGTGCTCAACCTGCTGCTGCTTCTCCCATGGTATCCTGCATCCCTTTCAGCCTGTTGGAGCAGGACTGAGGGATCAGGGATGGTGGCAGGGCTGGGACCGTGGCCAGGAGCAGCTTTGGGCAGGCCAGGGCTCAGGGTTTTGCACTGGTGAAGTCTAAGCTCCCTTTTGATGGGCTGGTGGTGGATTTACACCCGGGAGTAAATCCCGGTTGGGGCTCCATCCTGGGCATCCCGGTGGGGAGTGGGATGCTGCACAGCATCATCTCTGCAGCAGCTGTTGCCATGGCAATTTCTGGCCAAAATAAGGGGGAGTTGGAGCTGGGTCCCCAGAGTTGCTTTCCCATTCCTTTTGGTGTCTTGCTCCATTGAGCCCTGGCAATTCCCGTGTGGGAGTGGGAGCTGGATCCCGGCAGGGAAGTCCTTCCCATGTAACCCTGGGCTGGAAAAGTGTGGGTGCTCAAGGGATGGATTGGGGTGGCTCCAGGTGCCAGCCTGGGATGGGGCCTGCATCCATCTTCCCTGTAGCATGAGATCTGGCCCATTGAATCCCTAGGGATGCTTGGAATCCAGCCTGCAGGGTGGGACTCAAACTCAACCAGAGCAATCAGCCCCCATGAGACTGAGACCGGCATCCACATGTCCCCAGGGACATCCCTGCCCTCCAGGCACATCCAGGACTGTGCCAGGGCTCAGTGGGGGCCGGTACCAGCAGGTTCAGGGGGACAGAGAGATCCTGTTTTGCCCCGTGCCCTTCCCAAAACTCCTCAGCTGAGAGACCGCTTGTTCTCCCAAACATCTGCTGGCAATTCCCCTCTCCCGGGGAGTGGGGCTGTGCCGGGGCTGCGTGGGCAGCTCCTGTGCCTCTCACCCGCCGGAGGAAGTGGGTTGGGGTTTTGGGGTGTGCTGGGAGCTCGGAAGCCGCTGCTGGAAGGAGGGAGGGAAGTGCTCGAAGGAGAAACAGGCGGAGCAGCTGCACGGGAGGGGCGAGCAGAGCCCACCCTGACACCCACCTGCTTCCCAGGGGATTGTTCGTCCTGTCCCCGGGTGTCCCTTGCACCCCGCGGGTGCTGTGGGGGGACAAGCACCAACCCAGGGGCACCCCCAGTTTCCCCAGGGCTGCAGACTCGGCACAAACCAGTCCCAGCCCGATTTCATTGCATGATGTGGATAAAAGTGTGATGCACTTTGACAGCTCAGGAAGGACTTGATGTGCTCAAAAGCTGCTCTGCTGGTTTGATTTGATTTGCTTCTACTTTTATTCCTGCAACCTGTACCGGTTCCTCCAGTAAAAAGTCTGGCCCGCGGGCACTGAGAGGGCAGGAGGCGGTGCTGGCAGCCTGCCCATCCCTGTAAATCCCGGTGCAGGGCTCTGGCACCGCCCGTGCACGGTGGTCCCTCCTGCCGGGGTGCCGAGCATCCCCTGCCCTCCCTGTGTCCCTGGCAGGCGAATCCAGCTGAGCTCCCCCCGTTTCCCCACTCACATCCGTCTCCCGCCCGTCTGGGCTGGCCACGGAAGAGTTTTCGCCCAGAAAAGCTGGATTTGAACATTTTCTGCTGTTCTCTCCGCTTCCTGTTGCCTTCCCAAGAACAACATCCCTGACCTCATCCGCGGGATGCTGCCCATGTGCCGCCCGTCGGGAATCCCAGCCGGCGCCCCGGCTTGGGCTCGACCTTCCCTGGGTACCAAGACAAATACAGCTGCGGGAATGTCGGACCAAGAGGCTATTTTGGGTAAATCCTGTGCTCATTTTTGTTGAGGTAGGAGGACACAGATGAATAGACTGAAGGGAGAACAGTGGTTTTGGCTCGAGCCGGGAATTTTCATCCCGCAGAGCAGCGATGAAACACTTGTAGTATTATATGTTGGTTTTTTTTTTTTTCCCCAGACTTTGGGTTTTTTTGCTGTGAGAAATGAGGAGGTTTCATGCAGCTGCCCTCTCCATTTTGGGGAGGATTTCAGGGAGGCAGGTGGGAATTTGCTGGATGATTTTCCAGTGGGTTTGGGCTCCCGGTGCCCATCCTGCCCCTGAGCTCTCCAGAGCCATCTGGAACATTCATGGTGGGGTTGGCAGCTGCCTGCCTGCTGCTGTGGGGTTTGGGATTGCTGCTTACGAGCCCTGGAGACAAACCCATCCCGTGCCAAATCCCATGGGGAAATCGAATCCTGATGTTCCTGTTGATCTCTGTCATCCTCATCCCAGCTGGGGACTGAGACCAACCTGATGCTCAACATGGCAGAGCAAAATAAATAGACAAAATAAATAATCTATTAAACAGAGCTTTGGAATGTCTGAAAGTCTTCAGGCTCAGCAGTTAAAAATAATAATGAAAAGGAGATTTTGTGTTAAAAATATATAAGTGGTCACAGTGAGAAGAGGAGCCTGTGAAGCTGAGAAATTGTTCCTGCCCACCTGGAGCAGGGGCTGAACGTGGGGTCTGGGTGACCCTGTGGTAGTGAGGGGTGGTGGTCCAGCCCTGGTCATCTCCCATCCCACAGGTGACACTGTGGTGGAACTGGGGGTGGGTGGCATTTTTGGGGGTTTCTCCACAGCGGTAGAGCAAGTTCTGGGAGCTTTGAGGCTCTCTGGGTGAGGGGTGGTGGGATGGGACAGGATAGGATGGCATGGGATGGGATGCAATGAAGTGGGGTGGGATGGGATGTGATGCAATGGGGTGTGGTGGGATGGGATGCAATGAAGTGGGACGGGATATGAGGCAATGGGGTGGGGTGGGATGGATGTGTGGTTCTGGGTTCTCCCACCTTTCTTTGGGAAGGTGATGACCTGAAAGCTGCTGTTCCATAAAGTAGCGACTCATTACCCAGGAACATTAACATTAAGAGTCAGTTCTGCTGATTCTGTTCCTTCCACCGGATCATCAACTTTAATTCATCTCTTGACCATCAAGGTTTTGCCAGGACAAGACCTCCTTCCAGCTCCAGCTAATTCCCAAACTTTGCACTAATACCTCATTTATTCTGGCCTCTTATCACCCCCTGGAGTTCAGCAAGCGAGGGGGGGGGTGATGGGGTGGGATTTAACCCCTTGGCCAGGAACTTTGCAGCAGCAATGGCAGGAAGGAACAGGAGGAAAAGCCCAGGGAGAAACAATAAGTTCCAACACAAACACCATGGGAATTTCAAAGCAGGGCTGGCAGGAGGGTGACGCTGAGGGGACGTTCGAGGTGAAATGCCTTGGGAACAGGGAGTGTCCCTGGGCGGGCAGAGCCACATCCCTCCTCCAGGACACATCCGGGTGCAATGGTCTGTGCTGGGGCTCACACAGATCCTGCTCCTTCTGCCAAGGCTTGCTCAGACTGGTGGCTTTTGGCTTTAGTTCACTGTGATGGTTCACAGGGGGTGGTTGAACCTGTTGAACAAGGGCTCCAAGTACCTGCTGGAGACTGGAGTCTGATGATGGCAAACGACACTGTTGGGTATCACAATTAACATTTGGATACACACAGGACACCAGTTTAATTGGAAAGATAACCATATGAGAGTCCAGGGTGCAAAATAGATAATGCAGGTAATGCACCTCATGCACATTTATGTCTTTATTTATAGTAACATGGCTGTGGGGTTGATTGTCAGTTCTTTGTGAGCACCTACTGATGCTGCTCCTGTTTGGTACTTGTACTGAGTGTACAGTACAGGACTTCTGTCCTGGGTTACTCTAAAAGCTGGTGAGAGGAGGATAGGACCCCAGCTTCACCAGACTGGTGGCGAGAAGGGTCCCCAGGCCAGCACAGCCCTCCCAGAGGAGGCTGCACAGGGTTAAATTGCAGGGCCGAGTCTGTTTCCTCCCTTAATTCCACATTGGAGGGTTAATGGCCTTTGTTTGATCTTGGCTTTAATGTTACAGCTCTGTCCCTAGGCCTGTGTGGAGGGAGCTGCCTTTGTGCTGTGGGACACTGAACTGCTGCCTCTTCCCCATCCTGCTGGAGCACAGCCACCACACTGGAGAGGAGAGGAGAGGAGAGGAGAGGGGAGGTGAGAGGTGAGACAGTGCTTGGCATCAATGGGGCAAATGGGGAGGCATCAATGGGGCAAATGGGGAGCTGCCTGCTGGATTTTCAGTCTAATTTACTGTGCACTCAGGAGAAAAAATACAGAAGAACCATAACGTGTTGCAGATTGGAAGGTCTCAAAGCTGATAATGAGCTGTTAATAAGCGTTATCCTGGATTTTCCGCTGGAAGTAGGCGGGTAATAGACATTTTGTGCAGGATGAGGCTGCAGCCACATCCTGGTGGAGATGAGGGGCTGAATCATGTCCTGATGTCTCAGGGTCAGGGGGTGGGAACTTGGTGAGGAGCTGCAGGAACATCTTTCTCTGGGGCCAGTTGTGGGTTTCCCATGGGATGCCCCACACCTGTGTGCTCCCTGTCCCCTCTTGCCCACATGTGTCAGGGGGCTGTGACCCTCCTGCTGTGACTGACACCATGTGTTTGCCCAGCAGAGAAACATCGCTGGCTGGAGATCCTGGGGCTGCCCAGGCCGTGATTTATCCAGATAATGGCCCTTTCCAATTTGTCCAATTTCTTGGATGATGCCGATAACTACAGTGACTACCAGGATTACATCTACGAGGACGTGACCAGTGTGTGGGTAGACCCATCCCATGACCCAAAGGACATTGCGAGGATCCTCTCCGTCATCATCTACACCGTGTCCTGCGTGCTGGGCATCCTGGGCAACGGCCTCGTCATCGCCATCATCACCCTGAAGATGAAGAAATCAGTCAATGCTGTCTGGTTCCTCAACCTGGCCGTGGCCGACTTCCTCTTCAACATCTTCCTACCCATAAACATCGCGTACACGGCCATGCGCTACAACTGGATCTTCGGCACGGTCATGTGCAAGCTCAACTCCTTCCTCCTCATCCTCAACATGTACACGAGCGTCCTGCTGCTCACCACCATCAGCTTCGACCGCTACATCTCGGTGGTTTTCCCCGTGTGGTCCCAAAACCACCGCTCGGCCAACCTGGCGTATTTAGTGTGTTTGGTCATCTGGACCATCGGCATCATCATGAGCTGCCCCTCCCTTGTCTTCCGAGACACGGCACAAACCCGAAATTCCGTGATTTGTTTCAGCAACTTCTCCCTCTCCAGGAACAAGTCTTACCAAGCCCTGGCACTGATGAGGCACCGCACGGTGAACATCACCAGGTTCCTCGGCGGGTACATCCTCCCCATAACCATCATCACTTTCTGCTACATCGCCATCGTCTTCAACCTGCGTCGGAACCGCCTGGCCAAGTCCAAAAAACCCTTCAAGATCATCGTCACCATTATAGTCACCTTCTTCCTCTGCTGGAGTCCCTACCACCTGCTGAACCTGCTGGAGACAGAGCCGGGCATGGTCCCGCCCTCCGTGTTTGAGGTCGGCATCCCCATCACCACGGCCCTTGCTGCCTCCAACAGCTGCATGAACCCTGTGCTCTACGTCTTCATGGGCCAGGACTTCAAGAAGTTTAAGGTCACCATCCTTTCCAGGCTGGTGAATGCCCTCAGTGAGGAGACAGGCCACTCCAGCATCGTTCACAGGAGCTTCTCCAAGATCTCTTCCATGACTGAGAAGGAGACGACAGTGCTCTAAATTCAACCTGGTGCCTTCAGGGGGGACATAGTCCTCTGGTATTGGCCATGCCCTCCACCGGGATGCTGGCCACCACTGTAGTGGTCCCTGATGTGGGACAAGCATGGTCCAACACTGTCCTATAGTCTATTCCTTGACTGGCATTGCTGCCTGGAGGCTAGAAGGGATTGGAGACCACCACTATGTGCACGTGGAGAAGACACAACCACCCTTAATCTTTGTCAGTGCAAAGATTGTTGCACCGAACTATTTAAGGAAACACTTCAGGGTGTTCCTGTCTAACCTTTGCACTCTCTGACCTGGGAAGGGCATTCCTGGTGTTTCCAGAGACATTGTGATGGGGTGGGGGACATGTGTGGGAAGGCACCTCCCGAGATGTGTGCTGGGTGGGCACCACCACAGGTGATACCTGCTATGGCCAAACTGGGGACACTGCTCTCCTATGTCTCTGTTTGGCTACTTGTGTTAAATCCTGAGGTATTTTGGTACAAGTGCAACATGTTTGCACCCCAAGAGGCCCTGGGAAGTGTCCTCATACCAGCTTTGAATATCCCACCTCGATGAACTGGGAAGTCTCAAATGTCTCCTGAGTGATCCAGACCCAGGGGGTGGGGACTGGGCTCGTGTACAGGGTCACTGATGTGGAAAACTGAGAGAAAAAAGAGGGAAAGATCAATTTGAAGTGTGTTTTGAACAACCCTCCCTTTGATGGGCACATTCCACACGGTACATTTTGCAGAGTGATTTGATGTTTGGGACCAGGAGTCCCAGTGATTCCTTGCAAAGGGTCTGATTGGCACCAGGGAATGGGTCCAGGGGCTGGGAATGAGCTCCTGCAAAGGACCCGCTCTCCTCTCCTGCATCCAGATGGCCCTGGGAACTGGCTCCATTGACGGCAGCTCCCTGGTGGGACTGATTGGTCCTATGGGATGATTTTCTCTCTTCCAACCAGGCAGCAAGCCCATCTTGGGAGACTCTGGGAGTCTCGTGGGAGACTCTGCCGCCACACACCAATCTCTGAGGTGAAGGGTGGGCTGAGCCACTGTCTCCATCCAATTTCACACACAGTTAATCTGGGAGCTCCTTCTCCATTAGGGCTTCTTGACTACAACACCGTGTCACGCTTATTTGTGTGCTGGTTTCTCTGTGTCACCCACAGCCTCTCTCTCCCAGGAAAGTGAGGAACCCTGGGAGCTGGGTTTGGGCAGCCCCAGTGGCACCAGGGACATTTCAGGAGGTCCCCACAGGAGCTTTGTGCAGGGATTGACACGCTGGCAATTGAAAGTCTGCTCACAGGTGCCCACAAAGGCTGAAATATTTATTTAAAGCGTTTCTTGAAAATCAGAAAACGGAAAAAAACATGAAGAGGCAGCTCCCAGGCAGAGGCAGAGAGCTATTTACGGGCTCCTGGTAGCAGCAGATCGGGCCAGACAGGTACAAACCGAACCACAAAGCCCCGGTAATTGAGCTGCCGCCCTGAGCTGCGGGAATGCTGCGGATCAGAGCGGATGCTGCAGCGGGAGCTGGATTTCAGAGGGATTATCAGGCATCCCCTCCGCCCTGGCACTGCCTCCCTGCTCTGCCTTGATCTGCATAACCTCGTTAGTGTGATGGGGAGAGGGGAACAGCCACACCATAGGAGCTGGATCTATCCTTCCCTGGGATGAGGCTGCCTGCAGCATCCGTGTCTTGGGACAGGGATCCTGATGGATCTGGTGTGTTTGGATGCGGTTTTGGTGCTGCTGATGGTGTGAGTTGTGCTGTGGCAAGTTTGTCCCCAAAGCCAGGGCAGAGAGGTGACCTCCTTCCCACCACTGTGCATCCAGTCTGCTAAAAGTGGGAGATTTATCCTGAAAATTAAGAATATCCTGCCTGAGCCCTGAAGGGAAACGCAGCACGGGATGAGGTTTATAAAGGAAATTAATGGGAAATTAACATAAAATTAGTGACTTCAACTGTTGGATGCTGCTCTCGCTACGCAGGGGGCTGTAGGACATGCAGCACCTGGCTCCAGGTGTTTCCATATCTCCTGGGAGCTGGGAATTAGCTGCTTCCCCAGGGAGCAATGCCACATTCTTGGCCCACACCGTGTCCTGTGGTCAAGCCCAGGGCTACTCCCAGCCCAAATCCACATGTTTTTTTCCCCTAAAACCAGTGCACAATCCATAACCATGGCAGATGCTGGAGCAGGGATGCTCCTCACTAATTTTGGTGGCTAGATTTTGCAAGCCCATCTATTATTCCTGCAAACAGCTTTCCAAAAAAACCAGTGACTTGGTACTTAACCTGGGGTTAAATCATCACTATAATGACAGCTTGGGAATCCCAAGTTTCCCAAATGTTTGAGTTCATCCTTGTAGTTGTTTACTTATTTAATAAAAGAACCTGTTTTCCATACAAATACCCTAGTATGTGCTGAAGATCATTACATGGAGTGGGAAAGATCCCAGGGTTTTCCACTGAGCAGTCACTTCCCAGTGTGCATTCCTGATCCCTGCTATTGAATTTGGAATTGTCAAAGTGGTCAGGAGCAGAGGGGTTGCAGGGCTGGGGCTTGAGCGACTGAGATGGGAGTGTGGTGCTCTGAGCCTCTTGGATGGGAAATGTCCCAAAGATGTTCTCCGGGGGATTCCCACTTTAATTTGTCCCTGAAAAGACCAAATGGCTCTTTAGGAGAAAAAAACCTGTGTCTGTGTGTAAAAAGCAGCTGGAAGAGCATAATTTCCCTGTGTCCACATGTGGATCCCTGTTGGATCACATCCAGAAAATGCTCTGTTATTCCAAATTGAACGAGGAATTATTACTGCCACTGCTGAGTTGGTCCCTGTGTGGGATCTGTCTGTGGGATCTCCCTCCATCCCCCTCACCAGGGGCTGCTTCTCCATCATCTCCTGTACCCCATGACCCCTCAACTCTCACTCCCCCCAGTCCTCGAGGCTGTTTTGGGGGGACAGGGAAGCAGGGAAGAGGTTGGTTCCTGCTTCCCAATGGGCTCCAGGTGCTCCATCCCAGCATCCACCAGACACCAGCATTGCTGCTCCATCCCCTCCTGCTGCTGGTTCTCCCCATGCTGGCAGGGTTTGGGGTGAGGATGGAGAGAAAAAAGGGAAAAATGCACTGAGTTTTTGCAGCTGGACCCTGTAACCTCCCAGATTTTGAAGAAGCCAGGAAATAACAATAAATACCCAGGGAATATAAGCGATTCCTGTTCCCGTGTCACCCACTGATCACAGCAAACAGATCACAAAGAGAACATTAAAAATGTATATATATATATGTAAACAGGACAAAAATATTCCTCCTAAAACTTCAGCAGCTCAAGCCCCTTCAGCCAGGTTTTTTCTTCCCTTTTTGGCAGAGTGGCAAAGAAAAGCAGCTCAATATTATCCCAGTTCCTCTGATATTGCCTAAATCCTGCAGGAGCAGGAATCTCACAGGCTGCTGGAGATGTATCCTGTCAGCTTTCCATTTTTTTTTTTTTGAAGTGGTGGTTATTTTGTTCATGGAGGGGAGGGGGCTCAGGTTGCTGTGCTGGTGAGGGGAAGGTCCAATATATTAAACTGAGGATCCTTGGATGCATCCCAGTGACCCTGGTCCCCCTGGGCCGCTCAGATGGAGATGTCCTTAGCTATGAATTAATGAAGTCCTCTATGAATTAACGAAGTGCTCTTGATTAGTGACAGCAGGAGGTTAATGACCAGCTCCAGGGGGACGTGCACAAACTGGAATTAACATCCAGGGAAGGGGCTCAGTGGGGGCTGCAGCTCCAGGGATGGTGTCCCAGCTCTGTGCTGGCCTGAGTGTGACCACCCAGCCCCTTTGGGGGCTGAAATTGGTGAAATTGGTAATTAGGGGTGCAGAGGGTTTAGTATCTCAGAGTTTAGGGGTGAGTGGGATGCAGAGCCACCACTGACCCCGTTAAAGCTGCAATTAAGGCAGCTGTGGGGATCATGAGCTTAGGGTAGGTCAGGGGGGAAGAGCAGCAGGTTTTGGAGCTGGGACACCAACCCCCATCCCGGGACCCTTATCCCAAGCCCTGGGACTCAAACCTTCAGCCCAGGACCCTCATCCTTATCGCAGGACCCCAATCTCCAGGGCCCCCAGCCCCAGCCCTGGGACATCCCAGGAACCCCCTGACCCTCAGCCCAGAACCCCCCATTCACAACCCTGTGACCCCCCCATCCCCAACCCCCCATCCTGTTCCCCAGCCATCCCACCCCTCCCTACCCCATGATCCCATGGTGCTGAGGAGCTCAGCACACCCAGACTCCGATGCTTTTGCAGCCCACCAGGAGCCTGGGCAGGACCAGTCCTCACCGAGCACATCCCAAACCTACCTCATACCTCTCCATGTCCTCTTCCCACCCCTCCAAACCTGGGGCTGGGTCTCATTCCATGTGAGAAATGACTTGGGAATACTCCAATCCCATTTCTGTGGAGCACATTACCGGCCTTAATGACGGCTCTTTTTCACTTGGCTGTCACGGCCCTGAAATAAAGCCATGCTTTACCTCACCCATAAATCACTCCTTTATTTGGAGCTGGAATTAAATTAAAAAAAAAAAAAAAAGAAATAAACATGTTACCCTCTCCCTTTCCTCAGAGCCAGGCAGGTTGGAGCCGTGTTTAAATAATCTCTGCTGTATTCAGGCAGATTGTCAGCTGTAAATTTGGGGGAAAACAGCAAAGCTGATAAATAAGCATGTTGGGTTTATCAGTGATGGATGTTGCTGCTCTCGGATTTATGACACATCTCCCCATTAAGGGGCTTTTGTGACAGTGCTGCTGGGTGGTGCTGCTGAGGGGGGTGATTTCCCTCTCATTTAAATGCGGCAGGAACTTCATGGGATTTAATTTGGGAGGAAGGGGAGCCCCTTCCTTCCGAGCTGCTCTGAGCCCCCCAGCATCGCTGGGGTCATTGCCCAGAACCCCCTGAATTCACCCCAGAGGGGCTTCCACTGCCTTTGATGAGGGAGGGACCCCCAACCTGAGCTGCTCTGGTCATCATCTCCAGAATCATCTCTTGCACCACAAGGACCACTGAGCACAAACCCCCTCCCGGGACTGGGGGCATTGCAGGTGATTCTGGTGCAGCCGCTGTTGCAGGGACCGCTGAGCACAAAACCCACACAGAACTGGGGGAAATGCAGGCGGTTTTGGTGCAGCCGCCGTTGCCACAGCAACCGCTGAGAAACCCATCCAGCCCAGGAGGGAGGATGCTGCAGCCTCCGCCAGCGCAGGACCGGGAGGGAGGGAAACACTCCCAGGGATGAGAGATTGATGGAAATAGATGATTTTCAGTGCAGGAATCCAGGGAGGGGGGTCAGGATCCCCCCAACCCCACGTGGGGCCGGGCGAGATGGCTGTGCCCACCCAGGGATTGCTCAGGGCTCGCTGGGGCTGAGTCAAGCAGAAAGATTCCCTGCTTTTCCAGTCCTCATGGAAAGGCTGAGTGTTGCCTACCCCGGGCTAATGGCATTACAGAGGCAGCCGAGCAGGGAGGCTATTAAATGTCAAGAGCTTTGCACAGGAAAATGATGCAGGAAGGATGGTTGGCTCCTCTTTCCAGGGGGAATGGAGATTTTATTAGTGCGTGCCAGTCCCACGTGGTAAAAATATAACCAGGCATTTAATAAATAAATAAAAATAAATGAGAGCATGAAGCTTCAGCTCTGTGCATGCAGGGACAGCAGCTCCTGGCAGGAGGGAGAAGCTGTTCCTGCGTCAGTGGGATGGAAGGGAAGGAGGGACCCCCCCCTAATCCAGAGGTGCATCCAGATGTGCAGCACACGCTGACAGGGACCTAATGACTTCCAAGTGCTCCATTTCAGCGCAAATTTAATTTAAAAAAAAGCAATTGCGGCGCAATAAAGGCAGGAGGGAAAAATAAAAGAGGGAAATTGAATCTGCTGGTGCTCAGGGAGCTCCATCAATCCTTTTGCCGTGGGTTGGGAAGGGGTTTGTGGGGGCGGTGGGGCAGATGTGGGGTCCCCCTCCCCACGCCCCTCCTTCTCCTGACAAGCTGCAGCCCAGGCTCTGAGCATGTTGGCTGCACGCAATGTCAGCTCTTAATTGTTTTATCTCCGAGATTAATTGGCTTTTGGGGGTTAATTATTTCCGAGGGGCGGAAGGGAACGCTGCCCCTTTGGCAGCCACGGCCTGTCAGAACAAATCACGCCTGACGTGTGTCTTCATCACTGCACACCCAGTGCTGCTATAAAAAAAGGGATTTCACCAACTCTTGATCAGAAATAAGGAATAAATTGCACCGAACCTGCTCTTGCTCCAGCGCTGAGGAAGGTTGGGAGGCACCAGGAATAAAGTCTGCAGTGAATCTCCCCATGGACCCCAACAAACCTGTGCTGAAGGACACTCTAAAGGTACTAAAGCTCCCAAGAAGGAGCCCCTTTGGTTGTGTTGTCAGTGGTTTAAATACAGAAATCACATTGTTGGGATTAAAGGTGGGAGAGAGGAGCTGTATCCTGTGGGACACCCTGGTCTGGGATGGGTGGGGGGTGCTCAGGTGGCCCCACAAACACACGGGGAGGCAGAATAGCAACAAAGTCTCTCCTTTAATAGCTGGATTGACCTGAGGATTTGTTCTGACCGAGGTAAACAGCCCCGGGGCTGCCGTGAGTGAAGGAGCGTGGGCTCAGCTCCATTCCCAAAAAACCTCCAGCCATTTGTCAAGGGAAGAGTTAAAACCAGGGCAGCTGCTCCCTCTGAACACATTCACCCACCTCCGTGCAAAAGAAACAGGGAGCAGGAGCCCCCCAGCCCGTGTTTGCTCCTCAAGCACATTAGAAAAATATATTTTTATTTAAATTCTCCTTTTTCTCCACGGAATTTTCTTCTCTCTTTAAATATAGATCGAGCGGTGTGTCTCGATTTGACCTGTGCCTGTGTTTCTATCAAGATCAAGAGTTAAAAGCCAATTGTTCAACATCTAATCTAGAAAAGGCTGCGTACAATATATGGCTTTTGCACCTACATCCAAAGGGAACTCACAAGTTGGGAATACTGGGGGAGCTTGTCTGGGGCAAAGCCAGGACAGGGACAGGCTGGGAGGGCAGCGTGGGATGAGGGGATGGCTGGGGATCACATGCAGCTCTGCACAAAGCCAGCCTGGAAACGGCACCTTCCTGTGCCCACGGGATCCTTTGGTTTGGGTTGGGGCTCAGGGGGGCTCAGCCCCCCCAAAGCTCAGCCCCAGAGTTTGCTCCCCACTGCAGCTCCTGGCCCCCAAAACTGCTGCTGGGGGGCTGTTCTGGCTCATGAGCTCCTGAAATGAGGCACAGATGAGCTCCTGGGTTGCAAAAGCTCTTCTGTCCAGGGCCAACGTCCCCCTCTTGAGCATCATCCCCATGGAGGGGGGAGATCCCACCTGTAGCCACCCAGGTGGGGGTCATGGACTCCTCCAGGGCTGGAGCAGAGATGTTGCCTGGTGCTAGGGCAGCACTGGGGAATGCAGCCTTGCTCCAGGGAGCCAAGGGAGCCAAGGGCTGGCTCATGGGGGCACAGCCACCTTGTATGGGGACATTACTCTCCCCAGCACAGCCTTCCTGATTCCCATCTGGAATGATGGGATCCGTGGGAGCAACACCCACGCAATACCACCCCTTGGCCTAAGGCTGATGGATTCCATCCAGGGACAAGCAGATGCCTCCCAGGGCTGGCCATGGAGTGAAGGGAGTTTGGGGATACCCACCCCTGGGAGCTCAGCTCCAGTGGCACCGGGTCCGTCAGGCATGGCCTGTGTCCCTGAGCCAGCCCAAGGAGACCACAAACAACCCAGGGCACTTCCAAGGACCACAGATAAAACCCATTGCACTTCCAAGGAGGGCTGTGGCAGCCGGAACAGGAGTGGGATGGAGCAGGAACCCTGTGGTGGTGAAGGCACCCGTGTCCCCTCGGCACTGCCGCCTTGCCGGGGTCTGTGATGGCCAAACAAGCTCAGCACTGGCTGGGGACCACTCGTCGCTCATGCAGGGAGTTGATCAACAGCTATAGCAGCAGATGGAGGATTAAAAGCAGAGCCACCCACTGGGTGGAATTAGGCAGAGGCCGGGAGCAGGGTCAGGTCCCCCCGCCATCATCACCATCATCTCGGGTAATAATCGTCCGGGACCCCCGACAGGTTCCGGAGCTTCAGAGCCGTGTCCACTGTTTTGATGTAGCCACTGATCATCTTCCTCATCTCGGGGGTGTAGGGGTCATACTCCAGCTTCCTCAAGCCGGATCGCTTGAAGTTGCCGTCCTTCTGGCCCTCGACGCAGAGCAGCCTGTCCTCGCAGGCAGTGATGCCCAGCAGCCCCACCATCCGCTGTAGCTGCACGAAGAGGTCCCGTTTCAGGTCCTCAAAGTGCACCACCAGCACCTTCTTGCCGTAGCGCAGCCAGTCGAGGGTGTGGGTCGCCCACCACGGCGCGTAGTTGGCCACGAACTCCGGCCACTCTGGAAAGAAGGAGCAGAGGACACAGTGGGTGGGTGGGTGTGCTCTGTGCCCTCCCACACCCCTGCTGAGATCTCTCAGTTATCCTGCTGGCTAATTGATCCTCCCACAGAAACCTGGTGGTAAAAGGGGTAAGGAAACATCAATAATGAGCCACAGCTCTCCTGATGGTGCCACACAGACCCATCCACAACACATAAAAACTCCGGACATCGGCCTCTTCCTCGTGTCCTTCCCACAAAACCAATGCCTGATTAATTGCTGAGCTGAGTTTAATTCCCTGAGGAATCATTAAACACAGGATCTGTTTCATTAAGCAGATCCAGGACAATTCACCTTGTGTAATCATATCACATAAAACTTTGCTTTGGAACCGCTCCAGGGATATCGTAAAATTAACGTCATAGAACCAAACGGGAGTTTGGCCTCTGCAGGGCTGGGAATGGGGGGGAAGGAAATCCCCTCTCCCTGCACCAGCACCTGGGGGTGAGGTTGGAGAGAGGTCATGGTGCTTTTTTTCCCAAATTTGCCCCCAAATTAGTTCTTGAAAGAAGGAAATTATTTGGATAGCTGGGCTGCAGGGAAGACTGCAGATGGGACCCTCCTCCTCCATGGCCAAGTCTAGCCAGGCTGAGCCCAGATGGGATCAGCAAAATGGGGCTCACCTACCAAACAATGGAAAATCTCCATCTTTCCCAGCAAGTTCTGACAATTAACCTAGTTATGCTGTACATCCTCCAGAAAGAATTTGGTGATGTATTTTGTTGCACATTCAAATGGAATGGTGCTGGGCAGAGGGAATGGTCCCCTCTGCCTGGCCTGCCCCTCCCCTTGGAGGCATGAGGCAGGGGACAGGCTGGGGAGGGAGTTGGGATTGGGATGAGTCAGGATGGTCCCTGTGGTGCTGGAGTGAAGGTCCCACATCCCCTCTCCAGCTCTATGTGCAGTTGGATAGGGATAAAATCTACCAAGAGGCTCCTGGCCCACCATGGTGGGGCAATGGCAGCCCAGGGACTTTCGCAGGGAGACAAGGATTGGGGGATATCACTCCCTCCTGGTTTTATGGGATGGGGAGAGCAGGGCTGGGCTGTCTCTGGCTCTGTGAGCACATGGAGATAACAAAATCCAGACACAAAACAGCCACAGCAGCAAAAGCTCCCCTTAAATAAACTCAGAATTAAGGGTAGCAGATGTTCAATCAAGCTAAATATTTTAACTCTTTCCAATGAAGTCAATCCCACAACAGCAATTTGTAAATTGCTGTAATTAACCAGCCTGCACAACATGCCTGTGCATGGGAAAGGTGGTGGCTCCAGAGCAGCCGGGCACACGGAAATCCCACCCGGATACCGCCTTGTCCATAGGGATGGGCTTGTGACAGCCACCACTCCCTCTGATGACACTGGGGACAGGAGATGCCCATCCCTGCTCTGGCCCCACCCAGGGCAGTGTGGTCCTGCTGTTCCATCCCATCGTGTCCTGTCCCATCCCACCCCATTCTAATCTGTTCCATCCCATTGAACCCATCCCACCCCATTTTAATCCATTCCATCCCACCCCATCCCACCCAGCGCGGGAGCCCTCGGCCATGCAAGACGATGCTGTGGGTCATGTCAGGAGATGGACATAGTGACCCCAAAGTGATGGCACAGCCCAGGATTCCCCAGTGGAGACCCAACTTGGGCTCTGCTGGGCTTTACCACCAACTTCCCAGCTCTGGTGGCCAGGCTGGAGCTCTCCCATCAGATCCCAGCCCCTGGTCTACCTTTGCCCTTCCAGTGGGCGTGAGCGGCGAAGCCGATGTGTCCCCCGTACTTGCGGTTGAACTCGGCCATCAGGGCCTTGTAGGGGTTCCTGATGAGCAGGATGGCAGAGTCGAAGGACTCGATCTCCTTCTGGCCACTCTCGTGGGTCTTGATGCAAATCGTCCTCCCGCTGCGCCAGTGGTCCCGCTCGCCCTTGAATCCTGCTGGGACAGAGCCCAGTGGGAATAATAAAAGGGAGCTGGGAGGGCTCAGCCTGGACAAAAGGAGGCTCAGGGGGGACCTTGTTGCTCTCCACAGCTCCCTGGGAGGAGGGTGGAGCCAGGTGGGACTCGATCTCTTCTCCCAGGTAACAAGCGATAGGACAAGAGGAAACAGCCCCAAGTTGTGCCAGGGGAGGTTCAGGTTGGATATTAGGAAAAATTCCTTCATGGAAAGGGATGTCCAGCCCTTCACAGGCTGCCCAGGGCAGTGATGGTGTCACCATCCCTGGAGGGATTTAAAAGCCACATGGATGTGGCACGTGGGGACATGGGTTAGTGCTGGGGGAATGGTTGGACTCGATGATCTCAAGTCCTCTCCAACCCAAATGATCCCAGGATTCTGTGAAAGGGAACGACTCAGAGATATCAGGTTGCAAAGTACAGTTGGATAAAAGCAGCTGGGGCGTGAAGGAGGATTTACATCCCTCTCCCAGATGGAAATCATTCATTTGCCCAACTTATGAGTCACATAAAATTCATGAGAGGGTGGGTACCAGCACGGGGGCCGCTCAGAGCTGCATCTCCCCGGCCATGCTCAGCTCTTGTGCTTGTTTTTGAGGGTCGAGAACGTATTTTATAGCTATAATCTCCCTGACCACAGCATTTAAACTCTCCCATTAAACTAAGAAGGGGGAAACCCCCCCTTTTTGTGGGGCTGTGGAGGAGCCCAGGGCTGTGGTGATGCCATGAGGGGTCCAGAGAGGGGACCACCACCCCCTGTGCCCTGCATGGAGCATCAGGGCTGAGTCCAGCATCCCTCCCAATCCTTGCAAAGCACAACCACCTGGAGCAGAGCCAAGGGGGAGATGAGCTGGAAGGAGCTGTATGACATCAATTATAGAAGTGTAATTTGCTCTGGGCCGTGCCGGGCGACGCAGGGCTGTGCTGGTTGACCTGCCAGTTGCCTGGATACCTCCCAGCCCCTCTGACACGGAATTAACACATAACCTACACTTGGGTGGGTGAGCAAAACCCAGCCAAGGCTTTTTCCCAGGGTTGCTCCGCTCCCTGAGATGTGGCTGCACCCTGGACCGGGTGCCAGGGGCTGGAACAGTCTGCGCTCCCTCAATCAGGGCTGAGTATTTCCATCTCTGGAAGGCTGGGTTTGGCAAATTCAAAGGAATTCCTGTGGTGTTGGGCAAGCAGGGGTTTAGGGGGTACCCCAACAGCTCTGTGAGTACCCCAGGCACAGATCCCAGCTTCACCACAGCCAAGGAGGAGCAGAGGATTTCCTCTCAAAGGTGCAGGGAGGGGAGGAGGAGCGGGAGAAATCTTCAAGGTCCACAAATAAAACTGTTGTAAAAGGCTATAAAATGGGGGAACTGGTGTTTTTCCTTCCCCTTGCAATGAAGTGGGTTATCACAACCCCAGAATCCCAAAATGGTTTGGGTTGGAAGGAACCTTACAGCTTTCATTCCGACCCCCTTGGAAAGGAACACCTTCCACTAGACCAGGTTGCTCCAAGCCCTGTCCAACCTGGCCTGGAACACTTCCAGGGATGGGGCAGCCACAGCTTCTCTGGGCAACCCTTGCCAGGGCCTCACCACCCTCACAATTTCCTCCTAATATCTGACCAGGACACCCTCAGTCCAACCACCCCATGGAGCAGCATCGCTCAGACCCTTCCTGCAGACCCATGGGATGTCACCAGGACCTTTCCCAGCTCAGATGGGACTGGTGCACTCCCAGCAATGACACCCCCCCCTCACCTTTGTTGTAGAGAGACCCATCAAAGTAGTAGCTGCCGGTGTAGAAGCCGGTGGCCAACTCGATCAGGTGCCGTGCCCAGGTGTTGCCAGCTCCAGGGAAGCTGGCCAGGGCCACCAGCTGCTTGGCTCGGCTGGGGAGAAACCTCCTGTCCATGCAACGGTTGTCTGCAGTGAGAATCAGTCGTGGCACATCAGGAATGTGTCATGGAAACATGGTTTTCCTATAGGGACGTCCCACTGCCTCCCGGGAGGATGGAGGAGCAGCAGTGAGGAGGTGGATGCTACAAGGAAAGGCCCTGCCCAAAGCACACAGGGACATCCCAAAAGGTCCTGAACACCTCAAGGAGTCCTAAATGCCCCAAAAAGTCCCAAGGAGAAGATAGTTCTCTGCCATTACCAGCTCCTTGCTGCCTGCATCCTTAGAGAAGAGCGAGTAACAGGGATGCGTGTGCCTAGCAACGTTCCTGCTTTTTATATGGATGAATGAACAAACATTTCCAGCATGGCCTCAAACACTGAAGGCGGGATCGTGACAAGACTGACCTGCTCTGAACCAAAACCACCTGAATTTGGGTCCTCACTTGCTCCCTTCAGCCCTTTCCTCTCCCAGTAAAAGTTTTCCCCTTTCCCTGTGCTTCCCTGTCTCCATGGTCCCAATGCCAGAGGACAGGAGCCCTCTCTGTGCAGCATCCTGGGGAATTTCTGCCTGCTTACAGTTTTCTTCCCCCCCATATTATTCCCTGGAGCTCATCCCCTCTGGATGGTGAACCCTCTGTGGGTTCACCAGCCAGTGCCAAGGAGGTGGGAAAAGCCCTGGCAAGGAGGGATCCTGCCAGAGGCAGATGGAAAACTGTTCTTCCCTGCAGCTGAGTCAGGCAGTAACTACAGTTGTTTGTTCAGGGGAGGACCGATTTCCCAGGAAATTCAAAGAAATGCTAATTTTTAATGGAAGATGCTGTGAGCTCACACTCGCTTTCCTCCGGCATTCCCAGGAAGGGAGTGGGAAAAGGGTGCTGGAGTGGTCCCTGCCTGTCCCAGCTCACCTTGCACCTGGGTCTGGTAGACCAGGAGGAAGTCGGCGGTGCCGCAGCTCTCAAACTCCTCCCCAGGGCACTTCTGGGCACAGAGCTGCTCGTCCTCGCGCTCGTGCAGCGGGAACAGCGTCGTGGGGAATCCGCAGTGGCACGAGGTCCCTGCCAGGGCCGACAGCGGGTATTCCTGCAGGGATGGGCACACGGAGGGCAGCCAGTGGCACTGCCCCTGTTCCCCGTGGCAGATCCTTCCTCTGCCTCTCATACCTGTCCTCGCTGACCTGGTCCCACTGTGCAGTGCGGGCTGGTTTGCAGCATCATTCCAGGCCATTCCAGCCTCCTTCCAGCCCATTCCAGCATCCTTCCAGCATCATTCCAGGCCACTCCAGCATCCTTCCAGGCCACTCCAGCATCATTCCACCACCCTTCCAGCATCATTCCAGCACATTCCATCATCCTTCAAGCATCATTCCAGCACCCTTCCAGCATCATTCCAGCATCCTTACAGCACCCTTACAGCCCGTTCCACTGTCCTTCAAGCCCATTCCAGAACCCTTCAACTGTCATTCCAGCACCCTTCAAGCATCATTTCAGCATCCTTCTAGCTCACTCCAGCCCTTTCCAGCACTCTTTCAACATCCTTCCAGCATCTTTGCCCCAGTACCTTCTCAGTGCAGAAGTCCACACACTTGTCCACAGACATGTTGAGCATGAGCTGGCTGGCGGGCAGGGCGATGGACACGTTGTCCGGCCGGCGGAAGCACCCTCGGAATATGGCACTGCCATCTGCGGGGGAAAGAGGCCACAGTGACCCTGGCACCACTGCCCCCCAAAAATGACACCACCACACCCCAAAAATGACATCACTGCACTCCAAAATGGCACCACTGCCACCCTGTGTGCCCCAGGCTCGAGAGCAGGAGCCCCTGCGTGACACAGCATCGGCTTTTCCCCGGCTCCCGGCCCCCTCCGGCGGTGCAGCCGCGTTGGCTGACGCGCTCGCCCGGCTGCTTACGGTGCAAAATCAGAGCAAAACCCCGGCAGCAAAGTCGGGTTTATTTTTGCTTCGCTATTTTTATCAACTCGGTGATCCCGGGCTGCAGGAGGGGTGGAAACAGCGAGGACTGCAGGACTGGGGCTGGGCTGGTCCCCTCCGGGATCCGTGCCCTGAGGGGTCCCATCCCACCACTCCCGGTACCTGGGCAACCTCAGCCCCACTGCGGATTCCTGGTGATGGGAACTCTAATTGCTCCACCCTCTTTCCCACTGTTTGGGAATGAGGAAAGACAAACAGCAAATGTGGGTAATTATAGAGCTGCCTAATTGGGAGCTAAACGAGCTACTCTGACAGGGAGCACCCTCGGCTCTGTCTAGAGCTCCCGCACATCCTTCATCCTGCAGCACACACTGAATGCACTGATGGTCAGGAAAGAGATCGTGTCCTGAAGTCCCCTAAATGCCCTGAATTTCCACTGGGGTCCTTGGGGTTCCCTGTTCCAACCTGCCCCATCCAGCAGCATTCCTCACAGGGGGATTCCTGTGGTTTGCAGGAGCAAACCTCCCCCCCACCAGACCTGAACCTCTCTCAAACCACTTCTACCGAGCCACGACCCGGCTTACACGGCACAGGGATGTCAGGATCACCCCCCCAGCACCGCGAGGGGTTCCCCCATTCCAGGGCTGAGCCAGGAGCTGTGTGGATGCCGCTGACTTACATCTCCTGGCGGATTCCTGGGCCAGCTCCAGGCGGTAGATGGAGAGGCGGTTGATCCCACCACAGGTGTTGCTCCGCTCCCCCTTGCACTCCATGTTACACTCGGACTCGCTGGCGTTCGACGCCTGGATCTTGTGCCCACAGTAGCACTCGGCGCCAAATTCCAGTCCTGCATAGAGGTACCCCCTGTGGAGAGGGAGATGGGGGGCTCAGACATTCCTGGGATACCCCCTGTGGAGAGGGGGACAGGGGACTCCCTGGGGATTTTGAAGGAGCATCTGTGCCACAGCCTGCTCATGGCCAGTGCCGGAAGCAGCGCTGCATCCCAAGGGTTCATTTTTGGGCTAGTGATTATTGTAGGGCCCTTCCAACTGAAAATATCCTATCCTATCCTATCCTATCCTGTTATTCAATCCTATCATATCTTATTCCAATCCATCCTATCCTATCTTATTATTGCATTGCATTCTGTGTGCCGGGAATGACAGAGATGGTGTACAAGGATTCATGGAGATATTGTGCAGGGATTGATGGACATGTTGTGTAGGGATTCATGGAGAAGGTGTGCAGGGATTCCTGGAGACACAGTGCCCTGCCCTACCGCTCGGCACAGTTGTCCTGGCAACGGAAGACTGTCATCTTCTTGTAGTCAAAGAAGGACATCCCACGCAGGGTCCGCTGGCGAGTGTTGTCCACGTAGCAGCCGATGTATCGCGCTGGGGGTGGAGAGAGGAGAGGGGGGTAAGAACCCACTGGGGCTGAGCCCACCCGTTCCCACCTCCTCTTGATTATTCCCTAAATAGGGATGTGCCGCATTGTACCCTCTTTGTTTGCTTTGGAAACATGTGCTCTGGGTACAACAAACAGGGAAAGGTGTCTAATGCCCAGGAACACCCTCAGGGATAGAAGGAATCCTGTGGCTCTGCACTGAGGGTTCTCCTCTTCGTCCTTTTCCTCCACATTAGCCTCCAAGCTGAGCAAAGCTGCTCCAAAAGATGAGCTACAGAGGAAAATAACCCATCCCCTTCACCCTGCCCTGCTGGGAGCACAGGGCTGGACAGACTGGAGAAATATCATTTAACACACATTTTCCTCAGCCAGCGGCTCATTTTCCCCAGCCCCAGCCTGGGAGCAGAGGATGTTTGTCCAGCACTGACACTTGGCAAAGTAAAGGCTGATGCCTGTGCTGAGAGTAAATGAAGATGCCAGGAGAGAGGGAATAGAGTTGAATGAAGTCACACTAAAATCATTTACTTGATAAATGTAGCCTTTCCCAATAACCTGAGCACAAAGAGCCATCTCCTGCGTGCCTGCGGCGACATTCCGTGCCGGCTGTAGGCTCTTGTTAGGGGTGAGATGGCCCACGAGCTGTCCCTGCTCAGCCTCCTCATTAGGTGCCCTCATTAGCACCCTCGTTAGTGCCCTGCTCCTGCTCCCACCCGAGTGTTTGCTGCGAGAAGATGCCTTAGATCAGTGCAGGGATGTGGAGCTGGACCAGGGATGCTCAGTGTCCTCACTGCCACTGCTGCTCCAGGAGAACGGGGTATGGGAGCTGTGGGACGAGCCATCAGTAATCAGCTAATGAGGTGTCCATTAACATGTTCTGGCAGAGGTTGTTCAGCCAGACACCCAGTGGGTGCTCCAGGGAGAGGGGAGGGCAGCACTTGGGACCAGTGGCTGGGTCTTACTGGCCCAGCAGTGATGGCAGAACTGGTGTGGAAGCCCAAACCAGTCCGGTTCACCTCACTCCCTGTTCCAGGTGTGCAACCTCAGTGAATATAACAGCAGTAATTCACTTTTTATTCCACTATCCCAGATTGCTCCAAGCCCCATCCAATCTGGCCTTGGACACTTCCAGGGATGGGGCAGCTACAGCTTCTCTGGACAACCTGTGCCAGGGCCTCACCACCCTCACAGGGAATTATTTGTTCCATATATCTAATCTGTGCCACTCCAATTTGAAACCACGCTGTGGGATAATACTTTTCACCTCCTCCCTGCATTCCACATCTGACCCAGCTCACCAAGCACACCCCATCCATGGCGTGCCCCACACAGGCCTCCCCATTCCCCACCAGTGCTGCAATAACCTTCCCAAGCCAGCCTGGGGGAAGGTGGAGGAGGAAGACAGAGAGAAATGTGTCTGATAACTTTAACCACCAAGGCCATAACTCATTGCTCCCAATTACTCCCAGCAGAACGTGGCGTTTCCTCAGGGCTGGGCAGGTTTTGGCTGGTCAGCGCATTCCAGCCCTGACAGATCCAGCAGGGGCAGGATTTCTCCAGTCACTTGCACCGAGCTGGTGACTGATGTGCATTACCTTCAATCCATTGCTCTTGACATATGTGTGCTGTTACTTATTGGGAAGCCAACTGGAATAATTAGGGACATAAGAGGGCAGAAGTGAAGGGGTTGATGCTGAGAGGCGGGCGGTGGGTTCAGCACAGCTTGCAAGGAGAGGGGGGGCTGCCCCAGCACGCGGCTCACATGGAATCAGGAAGAATTTTGGAGCACGTTGGAAACAAGGGTGTGAACAGACAGATCAACACAGCAATTGTCATTAAATTCTCCAAACATCCCACTCTTCCAGCAGCTAGGGATATAGGGATGGCTCTGGCTGCGTGCCTGGAGTGTCTGCTCCCCCTTTCCTCATGGCATTGCTTGGTTGTGTGTCATAGCTGGGAATGGCTGGAAATGTCCAGGAAAAGACAGGGATGGATGTGGCTGAGGGCTGGGGACAGTGCCTGCTTCCCCTGCCTCACTGCCTCGAAATTCTCCCGGGTTTGAGGCAGGAGATGCACATTCCCACAGGGATGCTCCTTCCCATGGGGAAGCAGATGAGCTGAAGCCATTCCCTGGCAGGTCTGACGCTGCCGGCAGAGGGAGGAGGAGGAAGAGGAGGAGGAGGAGGGAGAAGGGAGCCGCACATCACACTCAGGAAAGCAGAGCTGACTTTCGGAGCCGTATTCCCTCTGGAACAATCTCACGTGGCAGAGCCTCCACAGCCGCCTTGTTAAGCTGTCCCCTGCCTAATTACCAGCACCATTAAATCCGCCTGCTCCTGCCAGATATCCCGGTGCTTTGGAGAAGAGCAGGGGAGCGAAGGGGTGCTCAGCCCATCCCCTGAGGCTCCCCCAGCCCTGCTGGCACACCAGGCACAGCGGGCACGTGGGATTTCTCAAGTCGGAGAATTTCTCCACACCATCCTGCTCAGGAGCTGCCCAGATGCTCATGGAGTGATTAAAAAGGGGGAAATGATGTTTCTAGACCACATGGGAGCAGCTAAACCCATTGAAGCTCAGCCCTGCATCCCGTCACTGTCCCCTGTGGTCGGGCACAGGAGGTGGTGGTGCCAGACGGGGTTAATTGTGGAGGACACGGTGCATATGGCCTGGACTGGAGCCTGCTTGGGGTCCTTATGGTGTCTGACAGCTCAGGGACCATCTGCTTGGGATTCACTAAATGTCAATTTGCATTAAGAGCGACGTGACCACTGAAATGCCCCCGGAGACCCCTCAACACAGGGATACAAAAGGGGAACCATCTTCAGCTCGTTTTAGCAGGAGAAAGTCCTGTAAACACCTCAAGATATTTTTACTTTGGTTTCCAAGCCTGGATCATGCATGGTGGACTTTACCTGCTGTGGGGCTGGTGGCTGAGGAGGAGCACCTCATGCCCTAGGATCAGCCCAGGTTGGGGGGGACCAAGCCTGGACCCTTGTGAAACCACGGGGTTGGGGGTTCCTGCTTTCTTCCATCCACACCTCCTGCCCCATCAACAATCCAGAAAGCTGAATCTCCCAGCCTGGGATGCTCAGAGAATTGTAAGTGCCCAGCCCATGAGGCAACTCTGGAGCAAGCCTGGATTTGGGGTGTGGACTGGTGCAACCATTACAGGAATTAGAGGTCCCCATGGATATGCATTCCCACACCCTGGACCTTGGGAGAGGGGAATGAGCAGCCACAGGCAGAGGTGGTCCTTCCCCAGTGGGGCTGCAGAGCAGAGAGGGGACACAGGGGGTGTTTGGGTGACTGGCACTGGGTGCTCATGGGTGCCAGAGGGCTGGATAACCTCAGGGATGCCAAACCTGACAGGATGGCAGCTCCCAGCCACCTGAATTCCATGGGAGTGTGCAGCTCCAGCTGTGTACGGCTGCCTGCAGGATAAATAGATGGCATTTTAAAAATCGATGGGAATGACTACATTCGCTTATCCTTGGTCATTAATAATGGACCCACTTGACAACACCTCAGACACCACAGGCAGCAGCCAGGCAGGGATCTCCTGACGCCAGAGTCCAAATCCCAGCCCTGTTTGCACTTCCATGCCTGCATGGGAATCACAGCCAACCTCTGCCTTGACACCCCAACAGTGCAAACAGCCCATAAATCTGGGGTTTGTGTTCATTAGAGCCAACACAATGAAAATCATATTTGGCCTCTGGCACAGCCAAAGATGGGAGGAAGGTGGGGTGAAGCACCCCCTCAGCTGGCACCCCCAAAAAGCAAGGGGCAACTTGGAGCTTGGTAATGCACAAGGGGGAGAGAGTGAAGATGGAAAAATAAAAGTGGATTATTGGCACTTGGGAAGAGAGGGAAGGAGGAAGAAGATCCTTCTGGAAACATCCTCTGGACTGGTGGTCTCCAAAGTGAGGTGCTGCACCCCAGGGAGTCCCTTGGGATGTGGGGGGAAAACCTCAGCGCTCGAATAGCACATGCACATAGTTTATAAATAAATACACAATTCCTGGTGGTGCGTCCTCAGGAATGTGTTCCTGGCAGGCATACACAGCCAAACCAGCTCAGTGACCATTGCCCCGGCTCATGATGTTCCCTTAGGAAAGGCAAAAAGAAGGGACCACCCCCCCAACACGTGTGTCCCCAGCCCTTACCTCTGTCCTCCTCCTTCTCGCGGCCGCTCCTGCCCCTGAGTGCCCGGCTCCGGGTGCCGCCGTTGTCCCTGGCTTTTCCCCTCTCCGCCGGTTCCTTGGAGGTGCTTTTGAACCAGGGGCCGTGTCGCCGGACCCTCCCCGGGATCGTGGCCGCTGCCTTGAAGCCGCGGCTCAGCTGCATCACCCCCAGGTAGGGCAGCCCCGGCCCCTCGCCCCCCGCGGGGCTGCGGGGGCTCCCCGGGACCGTGGGCTCCCCGGAAAAGCCGGAGTGCAGGAAAACCAAGCTGCCGGCTGCCAGGTACAGAGCCAGCAGCGTGAAGAACCTCACGGGTTTCCGCCGAAAGTACCGCTGGAGTTTTAGTAATAGCTTGGCCATAGCGTCTTCATCCCTCCCCCGGCAGCCGGCGCCGCGGGGAAGCTGCTCTTCGGCCCCAGGGACGCTCCAAGGGGGGCTTCACCCCCTCAGGATTGGTGCTGGATCCTAGGGAGCAGATGGGTGCCCCGAAATCACGGTGAGGGCTGCAGGGTGAGGCCGTGCAAAGCTACTGCCCGAGTCTAAAAAGTCCTGGAGTGCTGGGAAAGGTGGATTTTGAGCCCCCTCGTCGTGCCCGGGGCTTTTCCAGCGCTGGCTGTCACCGGGTTATTCTCCTCCCGGCAAAGCCCCCCGGCTGTGCCTCGGAGACTGGGCCGATGGAGGGATCATGTTGAGGAAATCGAGGTTTGAAGGTGATTTGAAAGCCGATCGGTTGCCGCAGCTTCTCGCTCGCCGGAGGCACCGGCTCCGTCAGGCATCGCTCTAATGGGAACGGCACCGCTGCCCTTTCAGACAAAGAATGAAAAGTCCCTGGACGCGTCTGGAGCCTGGAATGCTGACTGGGACCCTTTGTCTAAGGGAGCCCCATTCAGCTCACTCCCAGGGCAAGAAATCTCCACCTGCAAGTCAAACAGAGAGAGGCACGCTCAGGAAAGTGTCCCAGGACACGGGGAGGATGGTGGTCCCTCCCCCTCTGCGGGGTGAGGAAGGACACCCAGGCTCTCCATTGCCTTCCAGCCCTGGAAAGGGGCATTTCCACCTCCCCCAAACAGGTAACTGGGTGCAGTGGGAGCGATGCTGGTGGGTACAGGGGTGTGGGGTTGAACTCAAACCACAGAGCCCACAGGTCTCTGCCTTGTTGTGCAGGAGAGGAGCTCCAGAACAGCTCTGGGACATGTGCAGAATTCCCAGTTTCACCCACAGGAGGATGAGCTCTGCACCCACACGCACACACATGCACATTTCACCCCTAGATCCAAACATCTCTTCACCAGCACTCCAAGTGAAATCCATGGATGGACAACAGGGTAGGAGGATGCTGCCAGTGGATTCTCCGGCACCTGGCATCCCAGGGCTGGGAGATCCCGTGGGAGCATGACATCCATGTGTGACTCTCCCTGTGCCTGTGTTTCAGCCCCTCATGCCCCCAGTGAGGCTTTGGCCATGACATCCTCTATCCTCCAGCCAGGACCATCTCCGTTCCCACCCTGCCAGCTGCGGTGGACCCCCCACTGCCCTGGGAACACCAGGGCTACCCAGGGCCATCCCTGGTGGCTCTTGGCACAGGAAGGACAGGCAAGCCCAGGGAAGGGACAATGTCCTCCAGCCCAGCCAGGCTGGACTTCCCTCATGGGAATCCTCATGGGATTTCTCCAGCTATGACATTCCTCTGTATTTTTCCCCCAGCTATGGAAAATTTGCTCCATTCCTTCCTGGGATAACACCACATGGGAAACGGCAGTGCCACCACATCCTGCTGACACATCAGTGTGCCAGGGATGGTCTCATGCCCAGGGTGTGCTGCCTGTCACAGTCTCATCTTATTTTAGGAAAGGAGACGGAAATAAATGGAAAGACAAAGTACCATTAGTTTAATGGCCTCCGTGTTCCTGCCATCTGTCTTCAGTTGATTAAATAAAAAATATTGGTGGAACATATGGCATGAATTATACATCAATATTTTAATCTGGGTTCCCACAGTGGTTATTCAAATACCTCTGGTTCTGCCTGGTGAACTCGGTGGAGCTCAGGGCCAGGCAGGGGCCGAGCAGTGGTGGGCACAAACCCACACCACCCACTCCCTTGGAGCCAAAACGGCCTGAGTAAAGGCTGAGGAAACTCAGAGTAGCAGCCCAGCAAGGAGATTGGCATTTGGGCTTTTCCATGTGTAGGCACCTCTGTGCGGGACACAGGAACAGGTGGTACCTTGACATGGGCAGGGAGGGTGGTCCAGCCCCACCACAGAGGGCAAACATCCCCAGCCCAGTGGTCCAGCGGACCTGAGGGTGCTTGGCCCTGGACAGGAATCTTACAGCTTCCCCTTCCATGCCAGAACAAACCCACCTGCTGGAGCTGAACATGAGGTGGTTTGGGGTGCAAACAGGATGTCTGGGGGGCTGTCCCCACTCCCCAGTGTTCCCACTGCCACCCACCCTCTTCCCCTCCCAGGCTGGAGCCTGCCAGGCTCAGCAAGGAAGAGCAGCATATAAAGAAGGAGCTTAAATGACTCCTTAAGCATCTGGAGCTCATCCTTCTCCATCATGAACCGTGGAGTCGCAGGTCAATTACTGCACATTTGCATATATTCCATTAATGCTCCTGCTGATTGTCTGTGGGAGATAACGGGCTTGGCTCCGACTCTTTGGCTGCCTCACAGGCAGTGAGGGTGGCAAATACAGCCAGCACCAGTGCTCCCAGTATCACCATCAACACTCCCGGTGTCAGCACCAGCACTCCCCAGATTGGCACCAGTGCTCCCAGTATCAGCATCAGTGTTTCCAGTATCGGCACTGATGCTCCCAGTATCAACAACAGTGGTCCCAGTATTGGCACCAGCAGTCCCAGTATCATCATCAACGCTCCCAATATTGGCACTAACACTCCCAGTGTCAGCAACAGTGCTCCCAGTATCAGTGTTAATGCTCCCAGGGTCATCATCAATGCTCCCAGTATCAGCACCAATGCTCTCAATATCAGCACCAATGCTCCCAGTACTGGCATCAATCCCAGAAGGGGCTGGGCATATTGGGAGCTGATGGATGTGGATGCTGGAAGCACCCCACAACACCACTCCCTGCCTCCCACCTGCGCTCCCTGCATTGTAGGGATGGATCCATCCCTGAGTGCAGCAGCTTTGGGGTGAAGGACCAGCCACTCTGGGTCCCCATCACCACTGTCACCTGTCGCAGGGAGTGTCCCCAGGGGTTCCATCCTGTCCCTCACTGCCTGCATCCCACTCAGGTTGTGTTTGGGAGCAGCGCTGGTGCCAGCCCAGCCCGTGGCATGGCTGGGGGACAGTGGTGACACACTTTGGCATCCAAACTAATGAAGCAAACGGGGACATTCCTGAGCCAGCGCAGCGCAATGTCCTCAGCATGGCCTTCCGTCGGCTGCTGCAAAGGCTGTCTGGAAAACTGCTGGGACAGCCAGGCCAGGGAGGGATTTATTCCCAAGCCCTCGCTTGGTTGCGACCCTCTGTCCCTGTCACGGGGTTCTGATTGGATCCCATGGGATCGATCCAGCCCCGGGGAGCTGTGTGGTTGGAAAAATCTCCCAGCTGGCAGTGCCAGGATTGGGGTGTCCCTCCCAGCTGCCCCAGACCCCCTTGGCACCCAGAACCAAAGCACAGCAGAGCTGAGGGTGAACATTTCCCTGGACAGTGGGTCCAGCCAGGATGAGAGGCTGCTTCCTCACTGACCCCCATCACCACACTCCTGCCAAGAGCTGGAACCCTCATCCCAGCAGTGGGATAAACAGCTGAGCATTGCTCCACACCCAAATCTTCTTCCCAGCAGTGGGATGCCCAGTTCAGCGTCACTCCACACCCAAATCCTCATCCCAGCAGTGAGATACCAAACTGAGCATCGCTCCACGCCCAACCCACCTCCCTCTGCGGTGTCAGCAGTCCTGAGGCCAAGGAGACAAGGAAATCCTCATGAATTTTCCAGGTTTATCCATCCCTCCCATGCACAGGGAGGTGGGTGCAGGTCCAGGGGGGCTCTGATGAGTGAGGGAGCGTCTCTGCCACTGCGAGTGACTGGGATGAGTGAGGCACCAATAAATTATACATTTAGGTCTTGTCTTCAAATTGCTCTGCAATTACTGGGCACCAAGGTTCAGTTGTCTTCAAGCACCACCTCACATCTGACCACGGCCAAACTCGCCGCCGGCTCACGTGGTTCCCCCAGGGCAGGAGAACAATCAGCCCATTAAAAACAGCAAATTAACCAACACAAGAATTCCATTAGAAGGAGAAGGCGATGGAACTATCCAATTTCATCACATCATTAGCATTTCTTATCAGAGGGACAAGGAAAGAATAGGGCTTTAAAACACAGGGGGATGGGATGGAGTCTGATGACAACAATGGGGGCCCCTGTCCCACGGGAAGGCTGTGACGCAGGTACCAACCTCAGTCCCACACCTCAGGGAGTGGAGGGAGAAGGGTCCTGCACTCAGCTGAGCATCTTTGAGTGCACAGTACAGTATCTCCCCAAAATTCTTCAGCTGAGACCTGGAAATGGGATGATGTGAAGACCCAGAGCATGGGGTGCAAGGACCAGTTCATGGGATACAGGACCCAGTCCACAGGGTTTGCCTTGACCTGCTGTCACCCAAAAGCCACCCACTTTGGTGCAGGGACCACCAGAAAGCCCCCCGTCCCTCCATCTCCACCCTCGGTTCCACAACACAGAGCAGCTCCTGTGGCCTCACACCCTCGTGCCTCCCTGGTGTGACGGCACCAACCAGTAACACCAGTATGAAACCCCAGGGACACTGGGCACCTTGTGCTGGCATCCCTGAAGCCTTTCAGCCTCCCTCCCTAGGACTGTCCTGCAGTGGGAGCTTGGAATTGCTGCTGGGCAGAAACTGGGCAGCTCGAGCTCCCAGACGAAGCTGCCGCCGTCTACTCCAACCCCATGGAAATGGATTTTCACCCTTTCTCACTCTCTAAAGCAGAAGCAGCAAATGAGATGCATCAGGCAGAATTTAAGTACTCTTTAAATTTAAATATGTTATGGCTGGGAATGAAGCCATTGGACGTGGAGGTTTCCACTGCAGCAGGGAACACCTGGACCATCCGAGGCATCTCCCTTGGAGCCTCCAGCACTCTGATGCCTCTCCCAGAGCCAGCAGAGCACACTGAGCTTTTCAATCAAAGCAAAGGTTATTTATTCAGCTCCTCTCTGCCTTAATTTTGCTGAGAAATGGGTTTGTGCATCCCCTCTGCCGGGCAAAGGCTTAAGAACAGTTGACTCAGCAGCTTTCAGATGTCACGGCTCATCCTAAGGAGCTGCGCCGGGATCAGATCCTGTTCCTCGGCAGTGAGACATCCCCAGGCATGTGCTTCCCTGTGGAGCTTCTAAATCCCTTCCATAGGCCAAACCACCAAGGAAAACCCTCTTATTTGGGACGTATTGGCCTGATTTGTAAATCCAGGGCAGGACTTGCCTATCTGTTAATGGATTTTTGTGCAGGATTTCCAAGCATGTTGGGGGGTTTGTAAATCTTCCTCCTTGCTGGGAATCCATGGAAGGGTTTGGACTGGAATTAGGTGGCTGATTTTCATTTATAGGCAAAACCTGATTTTTAAATATTCTGCAGAAGATTTATTGAAGGTCTCAGCACTTGCCCAGGGCCAGGGAAAGCCATGGTCACAAGTCCAGATGGGAATGAGGCTCCAGCTCTGGAGAGATCACAGATCATTCATCCAGAGGGACAGGGCTGCCCCAGACTAATTGATTAATGGCTGCAAAAGGCCTGGAGCTCCTCAGAAACGAGGTCGTGCTGATTGCACAACCTTCAATTCGTGTTGCCTCTGCTCTCCAGGGGATGGAACCCACAGGGCACCAGCCCCGTTTCTGCAAGGGCTGAGTTATAAATAAATCCAGGAACACGGGGCTGGATCCTGCCCTGGGTTATTCCAGCGCACCGAGGTGACTGGACAGTGCTGCACAAGCCCAGGGCCTGCAGCACATCCCAGAGGGGCAATTTTGTTTAATCAAGCTGATTTAAGCAATTTCATCTTTAAATATGGCATTGAGCTGGCATTGCAAATTCCCACAGGTATCCCAGACCCCAGCCCAAGGGATGCTGAGCCCTACAGAAAGGATGCTGATTCCTGCCAAAGGGATGCTCATCCCAGACCCCACAGCCATTAGATGACATGGGGTAGGGGATTTACTCAGGGGCAGGTGAGTGGCTCCCAAAAGAAATCAAATCCAGGGTGTTTCCAGCCCCTGGAAGCACAGAAATGCTGTCACCTTCAGGCCACTGATTCCCAGGTAAACCCACCTCCACGACTCTGCTGCTTTCTCTGTGTATGTTGCTCCAAAATGGTCCAAGCAGAGCCAAAAAGGGTGTTTTTTGCTTCACACTCTGTTCCTCCACCTGCAATTCTATCCAAACACGTTCCAGCCTCTTGGAGGCTGAATTCCCCTCACATGTGTGAAAGCAGCTCATAAAGAAAACTAGTTTAAGCCATGAATCATTTAAAAAGCCAAAGGCAGGGAAGGAAATAGCCAAGTATTGCACAGATTTGGTCAGGGAGAGGATATAGGGAGTCATGGAATGATGTAAATTAGCCAGCACAGCAGAGATCCACAGCCCTGGTACCCAGGATCCCCATCCCAGCTGCTGAAAGGCACCCAAATTCACAACATCATTTTTGCTTTAATTAATTCATCTGCAACAACTCCAATTGTGTCCGTTATCTGATTCTCTCCATCAGCATTATCCCATCTGCTGGGTTTCTTTTGGAAGGATGTTTGTGGAAGGAGCAGGGAGCTCCTTTGTTTAGTACCAGGGCTGATTGAATTTGGGTGCTGGGAGCAGGATTCCACACTGTTGTCAGCAATAAAAATGAATAATCAGCCCAACCTTCGCCTGCTGCATCCCTGCTGACCCCCAGCATCCCTCCCTGAGCAGCCCTGCTGCCAGCATCAACCCCATTCTCATGTGCAAGGCTGAAAAACCTCCATTTCCCTACGATTTCCCTGTTTTTCCTTTCAAGGCCAGAACAGGAAATCTGCTTGAATGGGGGTGACATACAGTGGTATTTGGGACAGGTCACCCCGGAGCTGGGGGTCTCAGGGACGTAAAGCCTGACTCCCTAGTCTCCCTCTCCCCCTTCTTCTCACCTTTGCATGTCCCTTTGGACATTTAAACCCTGTGAAAAAGGTGATTTAATTCACTCAGACGATTCTGAGTGTCTGTGAAAGGGCTTAACCTAATGAGTTTTAATGTGTCTTATGTTCTGGGTATTTTATGCCCAGGCTGCAAAATCCAGTTACGGTTTTCAGTCAGACTTAGTGAGCCGAGCCCTGCATGGGAGGGGGTGTGCTCACATGGGGAGAGGAGGAGGAGGATGGGAGGAAGGCCGGGGCTGTCCCTCAGGGAGACACAGCTGGATCCCAGCCAGCTGCTGGCTCAGCAAAACTCCCCCCAGACTAAGTGCTGCCTCAGTCCCGCGGGAGGAGGTTTAGGATCTAAGGGCTGGCCTCTTCCAGAGGTGGTGCCAGGACTGGCAGCCATCCCTGGAGGATGCTCATCATTCCCAAATTCTCTGGTCACCCCATTATTGGCACTCACGGACACCTGCACCATCCCTGTGACAGTGGCAGAGCAGCCCTGAGCCGCAGCCGCCGGCACATCCAGAGCCTGACAGCTCCTTGTTCCAGGGAAAGCCACGATGCTGCTGTTTTTCTCCTTGTGCTTAATGATGAGGAACAAACCCCGTAGCCAAACCAGAGCAGCCGAGTGGTTTTATCCCCAGGTTTTGAGCACTGGAGCCACTCCTGGCTCTGGGATTCGGAAAGGTGATGAGATGCATCAAAAGGATATTTCCCAAAGGGAAAATCCAGGTGCACCCCACCAGCAGCACCTACAAGACCACCCCTTGTGGTATTTATAGCAGCACAAATCCCACAGAGACCATGATGGGATCCATGGGGACATCACTGGGGAGCTGGGAAGTGTGATCCCCCCATGGGGCTCAGCTCCACCAAAACATCTTCCACGGGCGCTGCGGGAGAACCCACCACATTCAGTCCATGATGAACCCTCCAAGGACCCCCTGGGTGGGGCAGAACCAAACCAAATCTGCCTGCAAAGCCCACACTCAGGTCTCCTCTATGGAGATTTCCCTCAGCCCTCATTAATCCAGGATTAGAGGCAGCTCTGGGGCAATTAACAAACGAGCTTTTCAGGCAGCAGACAATGCCTTCGCAGCCCATTAATAGAGTGAGAAGGATGATTTCTTGCAGCCCTTGCTTTAAAACCTCCTTTCCCAGGAGGGCTGATTCCTTTCTTTTCCTGCATCCTGCTGCATGGAAGAGATGGAAGGCCCAGTTTGGGGAGAGATCTGCCATTCCCATGAGTACTGCAGGCTCACCCCTGGCTGAGCAGCACAGAGCAGGTTCTCCTGCCCCACACTCCTTCCCTACTCCCAGGCTGAGCTCCTGGCTCCAGAGGGGGCCAACACACTGTGACAGAGGTACCAAAGCACAGAGATTCCTATCCCAGAGCAGAACCAGCTCCCTGAACAGCTCAGGGAGACTGAGGATTTGGCAGTCCCAAGAGAGATGGAGGTTAGGAGAAGCAAAGATTTTCCTGGGATCTGGACCGAGCTGGGAGAGATGCTGAATGCCCATGGAGGCTGTACCTTGCAGAAGGGGATCCTGCCTCAACCATGGGAAGTGTGACTCTGGATGGGAGCCTGGAGGTGCAGAGGGGTGGCCCTGGGGACACAGTGGCAACAGAGATTTGGCTCCAGTGAAGTTGGAGTGAACAGGGAAAGGAAATCATGGAGAAGGAAACCTCAGAGGACAGTGCTGGGGAGGGAGCATTCCAGGCTGGCTGGAGCCCGTGGGGTGGAGGCCACGGAGAGAGCAAGGGCTGGTGGCACCCAGTCTGCTGCCAGGGTTGGGGAAAAGATCCTCCAGGAAGGACAAACCTTTTATTTCTGGGAGAGGAAAATCACCCACATGCCCCAGCTGGGCTGTGAGGGGACGAGGGCTCCAAGGGAACTTTCCTGTCCCCTGAGCATCAGGGAGCCTAAAACACAGGGAGACCTGGGAACTGCTGAGCTGGACACAGGCACCTGCAGCCCTGATGGTGCAGCTGGACCTGACTCCTTGGGCTCCAGAGTCTGGGAAAGGCATCCAAAAATTCTCCCTGGGCACCCCAGGCCCGTGCATGAGCAGCATAACTAATAGTATCTAGAATATTGTAATATAATGTATATAAAACTTATAGTGACTAATATATAGAATACAATACTATATGTAAAGCCATAATACCTGCTAATAATATAGAGAATATAATATAATGTATATAAAACCCAAAATAACTGCTTATAATAATATATAGAATAGAACAATATATAAAAAAGCAATACCTGCAAATAATATATAGATTATAATATAATGTTTATAAAAACCACAATAACTGCTAATAATATATACAATATAACATATATTAAAAAATCTAATAACTACTAACGAACCCCATCTCAGAGGAGCCCCTCGTGCTCAACTGTGTTGGACATTCCAAGGGCCAACTCATCCAGGAGAGAGCTTTCCCAAGCCCAGGGAAGGGACAGCTCCTTATAAAGGATAACTGGACACAAATCCCCCCAGAGGAGAAGGTTACAACACTCACAGGATGAGAAGGTGCAGGTGGGCCAGGACCAGGCTGTGGGGGTCACCCCGGGGCTGGGAGCTCCCCCCCTGCCAGGCTGTGATTCCCAGCTCTGGATTGCCAGGAAAGTTTATTTAATCCTGCCTTCACAGAGGAAAGGGTTTATAAGGCTCAGCTCAAGGTTACCTTCATGCCACTCTGCAACAGCCTCTGCTCTCCCTGCACATATGGTTTGCTTAACTTTATATTAAAATATTCCCTTAAGTTGCCAGCTTGGATATGGAAAGAAGAAAATGAATAGAGAAGGGGTTTTTGAACAGATTTTATTTGCTCTCCATTTCCCTTGCAGAGATATTCCTGCACAAAGTCTCGGGAGGAGGAGGAAGAGGGGAGCTCTCTCCCGCCTCTCTCCCTCTCCAAAGCAAAACCCTCCCGAAACCAGCAGAAAACAGTGAAAAAATCCCTGCCGGGATGAGGCGGGAATCATCAGCTCCCGCACATCAGCAGGGGTCTCGGTCCCCCCTCCCCACCTCAACTTCCCACACACGCAGCCGCGATTTCCCTTTCCCACGCACATTCCCGCCGGGCCGGGGTCCCACTGCCCCGGGCTGGGGGCTCCTCCTGTCCCCCCCTCCTCGCCCCTTCCCCCCAGTCCCGCCGCTTCGTGTTGCGCTTTTCTCCCTTCTTTTTTTTTTATTTCCTTTTTTTTTAATCTTTTTTTTATTTCCCGGGGTGGGGGTGCTTTTTGGTTCGTCCTCTCTTTTTCTGGTTGTTATTTTGGGGGTTTTTTCCCCCCGCAATTCCCGCGGTTTTACCGCAGTGCCCCCTCCCCGCACCCCAACCCCGAGCGCGGAGCCCCCTTTATCCCCCCCCTCCACACCTCCTCCTTACCCTCCGCGGGCCCAGCCCGGCCCGGCCGCCGCCGCTCCATCCGTCCCTCCATCCGTCCATCGCTCCATCCATCCCTCCGTCCCTCCATCCGCGGCCGCCCCCGGGAGCGGCGGGGCCGGGGGGGCTCCGGGCGCGCACTGCGGGCCGGCCCCGCGGTCGGGGGGGCTGCGGTGCCGCTCGGGGGGGCTCCGGGGGTGCCGGTGCCGGCCGGGGGGAGCCCGGCCCGGCGGCTGCCGCTCGGCTCTGCCCGCAGCCGCTGCCGGGCGCCGGTACTTAACGTCTCCATCCAGCGGCTCCGCTCCCTCCGCCGCCCGCCTGCCTGCCTGCCTTTTAACCCCTTCCCTCCCGCCCCCGCGCCACCTCGTTTGCAATTTTTTTAAAATTTATTTATATTTTTTCCTCTTTTTTTAGGGAGGCAGGATGTGCCGGGAAGCGGCTCCCGGGCAGGGATGCTGAGGATGCGGGCGGTGGGTGACGCTGGACCCCCACGAGGACCCGGCTCCATCCCCAGCGTTGTCCCAGTCCCGGCACTCGGGATCGGCCGGAGAGTTATTGAGCGGGGCCAACAAGGAGAAAAAAGACATTCAACAAATAAATGAATAAATAAATAAATAAATAAATATTAATGTAAATATTAATATAACTATATATATAGAAATACAGAAATATAGAGATATGGAAATATATAGATAGAAATACAGAAATATAGAAATGTAGAGATGTCTGGATGAAATGTGTATAAATAATATTAATAAGCATTATAAATAAATGTATTAGAGCTAGATAAAAAATATATATAATGGGATATATATGTGTAAGTATGCATATATGTTGGGTTTGGGGTTTTTTTGTGTGTGTCAGATCAATGGAAAATTAATTTGTAAATGGCCAGGCTCTGGGAATAAGAAAAATTACAACTCTAAAGATATTATGGTGAGAGGGGATTTTTCCCTTACCCCTTTTATTGGCAGCTTTAAGCACTGGGGAGGATTTTTAGGGGTGCTGGGGGAGCTGGGAGCCCCATCCCCTGCCCAGTGCTGGGGATTCCTCTCCCTCAGCATTCCAGGCTGTGGCACACACCGAGTCCCTTTAGGTCAGGAGATAATTAAAAAAGGATCCAGAGGAAAACCTTGTGCTGAACATGATTAAGGCAGCACCTTCCATGGCCATGGACTCTTCTCCCACATTCAGCTTTGCTGCAAACAGGGATATGGGCTTGGAGGGGGCATTTTCCAGGTGCCAGTGGAGCGGGGGGACCCCAAGGAACGTGCCCACGGTGGTTCATACATCCCATTGGGAGCCCCCAGCCTTGGAGCCCAAGGTGGGAGTTTTGGGAAAGCAGCAGCTGAGGGGAGGCTGGATCCTGCTGCTGTCCCTGCCGAGGGAACCTGCATCCTCAGCTCTATCCATGCTGGATGCAGGAGCATCCATGTGCAAGGAGGATCCCAAACCCCTCCAGGCAGGCGCAGGCGGATGGACCACGGCTCGTTTCCATAGGAAACCAGGCTGGGAGTGCTGCCTCAGCTCCAGGCTGGGGGCTGAGGAGCTCTTTGTACTATTTTAATCCTCCTGGCACTTGGTTTCTTGGGTTTGGCCATGCAGAGCCCCAGCAGCATTCCCTCCCTCTGGACAAGGCTGTGGGAGACTGCTGGGAATGGGGGGAGATGAGACCTGCCATCAGCTGGATCAGTGGGTCCCACACCCAAGGGCTTTCCCTGCTTCCAAACAGTCCCACATTCCCTCCCAAACCAGCAGTTCTGCCCTGTATTTTATAAAAACAGGGGTGTCTTCTCCCTCTGCAGCTCCCCAGAGGGGTGCTCACAATTCCAGGTCTCCTAATGGGATGCACAGTTCCCCCTGAGACCAGCATCTGCTGGAAAAAAAGTTTGGCTTCTCAGGATCCTCCTGAGACATCAAATCTATTTTCCTTATTGACTGTGGTGCAAAGGAAGTGACTCCACTTTTCCCAGCACCAGGAGGACACAGTTCTGCAGGGCTTCCAGGGTGGTTTTGACCCCAAAGTCCTTTTGGTTGTTGACAAGGGACTTTTGACATCAGCCTTAAGTGTTCCCAGATAAATCCCTACGTCAGGGGTGTTGGATCTTGAGCCAAAAGTGATTGTGGAGGTTCCTGGCGACAGAGGAGTGGAGCTGGTGGCTCCCAGTGCCCTGGCACTGGAGTGGCTTTCCTTGGATAAGGGCAAATTCTAGGTCCCCATTCCAGTGGGGACACTGGAGTCACTGTCCCCTCCTCCTCACCACAGCAGGAGGCTGCAGCCCTCATTTATGGTCTTTTTAGAAACTCCTAATTACGAAGCTGGCTCAGGAGGGCTGGGAAAAAAGAGGATGAGGTGCATTATAATATTAAAAAAGCTGCATCAAATCTCATTTTGAGGATTATGAAGTGCCAGCATAAAAAAAAAAAAAAAAAGCTGTAAACAGAATGTCTGAAAAGATCTTAAGCAGAAAGGTCAGAATCTAAAATTTAAATGGGTCGCTCGGTGCTTTCTTGCTCTGCTCCACTAATGAGCGGGGATGTGGAAAAACAAGTTTGGGTTTGAAGTCACAGTCTGGGCCTTTTGTGACTTGAAATGTCAATTTTTTAGTGGCTGATTTTTTCCTGGTGGGGGGGTGCAGGTGAAGCTGAAAGAGGGTTTTCTCCCACTGGCCCCCAGGAACCAGCAGCGTTCCAGCCCTGGGAGTCTCCCGGAGGCTTTGCCTTCCTTCCGAGGGTGAGGCTGGTGCCTGCAGACTGGATCACTAAGGAGTGACATCCAGGGAAGGGCAGGACAAGGAGCCTCATTTGAGTCATTTGCTTATTTCTATCCTCTCTGACCCCCCGATGTGTTTCTCTGTGTTTTTCCACCTCCCAGGGAGTGGAAAATGTCCCTGCAATCCTGGCTCTCCTGGACTGGGGAGCTGGGCCAGGTTATCGTGGAGCAGCTGATTAAAAGTCAATAATTAGCAAATCCCATGCTCTTGGTGCCTGTCTCTGCTCCAACTCAGCTGTGTGGGGCAGGAAAAGGGGATAATGCCCAGAAATAAGGAATGCTGTGGAATAATCAGCTCCTGCTGGCCATGCTGGCGCCTTTCCCACTCTTCTTTTTCATATACATTTCCCATTGTTACAACTTTGCTGGGAACAAGCTGAAATGAGGGCAAGAAGGGTTGTTCTGATGGGGTTTAATTGCTTGTAGGGGTGAATTTTGGGCTCTGGAGAGGTTGGAGGCAGGGGCTCTCAGTGCCCTGAGTATCACTGGCATCCCTGGCACCATCCCCAGTGCTGAAAAGGATTGACCAGCCCTTGGCAGCTGCGAGGGAATGTTGGGAAGTGGCTCTCTGGCATGGGAATCCACCCGTGATCCCGCTCCAACCGCCGTGAGGTGCTCAACAATTCTCCTCAGTTCTGGTATTTCCCTGGGAAGCAGGTGGTGGCCATGGTCCTCTGGGAATAACAGGAGCCTCTCCTGGAGATTCATCTCCCAGAAAGCATCCCCCAGAGGGCTCACACCCCTCCTGCCCTGGTTTTCCTTAATTAACTCATTAGGATGTCAGGACAGGGGCGTGAGTCCCTGGGGAGGGACCTGGCGGTGATGGATGGCCAAGCTCAAGAAACGCCCCACAGCTGCAAATCAAGGGTCATTTTAGGGTGAGAAAAGGGAAAAAAATAGGAACTGGGATGATGTAACACTGAGCCAGGCTTCTGTGGATGCTCCCTGGAGCAGCAGGGCTGAGAGGATGGACGCGGTGCCTTGGTGTTGGTTTTGTGATTATTTGGAGTTGGGGGAATTGATAAAAAACCCACCCAAACAAGAAAGAGGCAACTGTGTGGATTAAAGCTGGAAAGAAGAGGATTAAGAGATTGAAGGGAAAAGAAGTGCAGAGAATGTAGATGGAGGGGATCTTTCCCCTTTCAGCCACTCTGCCAGTGGAACAAGGGGGAAAAAAACAGATTTTGATAAGCTCTTTAAAAAATTCATGAGGTTTCCATCGTTCTGTTTATTTATTTGTTCTCCTGGGATAAACTCCTGAAATACAACATCCCATTTGTCAGCAGGGCATAAATCAGATTGTCCTACTAATAAATTCTAAACCCCAACACTCTGGGCCTGTGTTGTTGGGCTGGAATGGGGTGGGGGGGCATTTTGGGGCAGGAGGGGATGGTTTGGGGCAGGAGGAGATGGCTCAGGGAAGGAGGGAATGGTGCATCCAACCTGGCCTGGAACACTCCCAGCCACAGCTTCTCTGAGCAATCTGTGCCAGGGCTTCACCATTCTTACAGGGAAGAATTGCTTCCTAAAAACCAATTTAAATCTCCTCTCTTTTAGTTTAAAGCTCCTTGTCCTTCGTGAGAGCCATTTGCCCCTTGAATACAAAGCATCGAGCCATGCAGGAATTCACCAGGAATGGGCATTTTGCAATCCATGGGGCTGCTACAGGGTGACCTTGGGCTCAATGCTTAACTTTTCAGGGCTGCTGAGGTCTAAAATGTGATGAAGATTCCTCCCAGGGGTGTCCTGAGTATCTCCTGGTGCTCTATGAGTATCAGAGGCACGTCCTGAGCTGCAGCCTCCACTCCCACAGCCTCTGTCACACACAGCCAGCTCAGCACCTTCCCTTAAACTTCAAAAAGAGATTTAATTTCCATTTATTTCCACTAATTGATGGATCTGGGTTTGTCTTTCATGTGTTTTTGTAGTTTGCAAGCTGCCTGTTGGAGCACAGCGGGCACCAGCATGTGACTGTGCCCTGTTGCCATGAATGGCATCACCAAACCATCACCAAACCCTTCCTCACAGCCCCCAGGCTTTTGGAGCAAAAGTGTCTGAAGGAGGGAATTTTCATGCCTGATGGAGGGTTTGCCCAGACCTAGCTGGGATCCACAAGGACCCACTCTGGGAGGGCAGCACGCCCAGGACTGGAGCATCTGGGATTCAGGGAAATAAATCCTTGATGCCTGCAGCAAATCCATGGGTCATGCATGATTAAATGCCAGGGATAATGGTGATGGATGTAGGGAAATGCTGTGGCTGGAGCAGGGGTGATGCTCTGCCCTCCGACCCAGGCAGAGGCAGCTCCACAGATCTTCAGCCAGGGATGGAGAACATAGAAAGGTTGTACATGTCCTTGTGACCATTTGTCCTCCCTCCAGCGCTTCTGGAGCTCAGCCTGAGGCTGTGGCTGCTCCTGGCCATGGCCCTGGGAGTGATTTTGGTCCAGGTGGGCCAGGACATCCCCAAGTAGAGCAGGTCCCCAAATCCTCCCAGCAGCAGCTGCTCTGGGAGGCAGCGCAGGTGTTTGGCTGGGGGAGGAACAGACAAACCATCTGTGTGCACGGGTTCGTCCCGATGCTTCAGTGGAGGAGCAAATCCAGAGGCAAAACTGCTTCCCGTGGCTTTGCTGTGGGATTTTGGCATCATCCCTTAGTGCTGGCTGATAAATGAGCTGCTCCCCCTGCTGTGCCGGGCACTGCCGAGCGCTGCTGCTGCAGCTGGAGATGCTCCTCACCCTCCCGGGGTCTGGTTTGTGCTCAGGGTGGGGAAAAGATGGGGCACAGTGAGGCAGGTCCAGCCTTATTCCTGCTTGGAAAGGGGAAACTCACGAAAACCTTCAAAAATGCCCATTTTCCCCCTGTTTTCTCATCCTCCTGCCTGGTCAGTGCTGCTGGCAGAGGGATTTGCTCTGAGCTTCTCTGAGGATGAGGAGCATCCAAGGGCTGGGATGAGGGCAGTGGGATGGCTGGCCAGGGCATCACGGTGGGAGAGAGGAAGGGCCACATGGCCATCACTGCCTGGTGGTCCCCAGGCACAGGTGACATGGCTCCAAGGTCCCACAAAACCCCCGCTCCACAAACAGGATGAGATCCAAGGGGCTCCCCAGGGGTGTCCCTCCCCTCCAGCCCCCCCTTGCTGCAGCTGAGCTGTGGCAGTGCCAGATCCAGTGCCCGTGGATCCCTCAGGCATCCAGCAAACCCTGCTCCTGGCCAGAGTGCTGCCAGCCCCAGCCCAGCCCATGGCAGGAGATTATGTAGCTTTGGAGCAGACACGTGGAATGGCTGTGTCCTACTTTTTGAGAGCAGAATCCAGCAGAAAAAAAAAGAAAAGCCACAGTTGTGGTGAGAGCAAATATAGTAACTGGCTCCCACCCCGGCTCTGCTGGAGTGTTACAAGCTGCAGAGCCAGGCCAGGGTGACATCCCACAGCCTGGAGTGTCCCCTAGGAATGGGGAAAAGTGCTTGTTTGTCCCCCACTTTCTCCTCCTCCCCATAGGAAAAGCACCTCCAGACACGCTTCGGGCTGTGTCTGACACAACCAGATACTCATCTCCCTTCCCTCGGGGTCAGCAGCCAAGTGGCTTCTTGGCAGTGGCCCTGTCTCTGTCCCTGTGCCCTTCCTGTCCCCATCTCTGTTCCTGTTCCTGTTCCTGTTCCTATTCCTATTCCTATTCCTATTCCTATTCCTATTCCTATTCCTATTCCTATTCCTATTCCTATTCCTATTCCTATTTCTGTTCTCGTCCCCATCTCCATCCCCATTTGTTCTCCTGTCCTTGTCCCCATCCTTATCCCCACCCTGTTCCCATCCCTCATTCCCCATTTCCCATTCAATCCCATCCCCATTCTCATTCCCATCACATCCAATTTTCCTTTCACCATTCCATATCCCTCTTCCATCCCATCCCATCAAATCCCATCCTCATTCCTTATCCCTATCCCATCCTATCCCATCCCATCTCATTCTCTTTTCACCATTCCCCATGCCCATCCCAACCCACTCCATTTCCATTCTTATCCCCATTCCAGTTCCCATTTCCATCCCATCTCCATTTCATCCCCATACTCTCCCATCTCCATCCCATTTCCATCCCATCCCATCCAGGGAAATGATGATTCCACCTTCATCACTGATCCCTAACTGGGAGCCCTCCCTTTCCAGTGGATGCCCAAATTGAAAGAACCAATTAAAGCCACTTAATCACTGACTTAATGGAATGGGGATGAGGATGGGGATGGGATGGGTTGGAATGGGATGGGCATGGGGAACAGTGAAAGAGGAATGAGATGGGATGAGGAATGGGGATGGGATTTGATGGGATAAGGAATGGTGCTGCTGGGGTGCATTCCCAACATTCCCCCTGGAATGCCTGCCTCTGGATTTACTGCCTCAGCTCCATTATCACCAATCAATACCACCAATCAACCAGTTATTACTTAATGGGCTAAAATTGTCATTCTAATGTCCCAGATCTGCATGTTCTGGGTGGTTAATTGGTGCAGAGCTGATTTTGGGGGCTTAATGAAAATGTAAATTCAGGCCCATTAATCAAACAATTATTTCGGAACCACGAGACAGACGGAGCTAAATCTAATTAAGGAATAAACAAAGTTAATCAGCGAACAGAAAACACTTACTAATCATAGAAATTCATTGCCAGAAAGAAATATTAGGCAAAAATTTATTAAAGATTCCCAAACCTGCTCCTCTTCTTAATAATCCGCTGCTCTGGCTTCCAGGAAGCCCCGTCTTGGGTTTATTAAAGCATTTTTCTGCTTTAAGGTCTGCTGGGCACCAGAGAACTAAAATATATTACTCTGCAAGATGAATAATTGCATCAATTTAAAATAATAGGGCCAGGGACCGAATGGGGAGGGAGGGGGGGCACCTGATGTTGAGGTTGATGTGTTTTGGGCTTAATTAGCGGCGGTTAGAGCTTGCCCAGCTCCAAAGTTAATTCTGATTCAGGCAGAAAAATTGCACAGAGACTTAAAGATGAAACTGGTGGCCTTTCCTTTCCCTCTGCCTGTTCAGAGCTTCTTGGCAAAACCTGCTTGTCTGGCACAATTCTGTACATAAATGGGAATATTCACTCCCAACTCCCTTCTGACTGGTGCCACTTCCCACTGTCTCCAATATTTGTGGCCACAAAGCTACTTTTTTGTTTTCTTTTTTACTCCAGAGCAGCACTGGGATGTGGTCCTGAGGCTTTATCCATAAATCCCGTGGCTTGGCAGGATTCTGGTGCTCACACTCTATTTCTGCTCCTTTCCGTCTCCAGGATGGAGAGAGATGGGACTGAGAATCACTGAGCTCAGGGGGCTGGGAGGGGACCCCAGCCTTGGTGCTCTCCGAGCCTCCCACCACTCATTCCAATTCCTTTTTCCCTCTTTCTCTCCAGATCCATCACTAAGTCCCATTTTCCCACAGCCAGGCTAAGCTATTTATCAAAAACCTCCATATTAGGTTAACAATTCTCAGCAAATTATTTCACCCCCAGTCTGGTTCATCCAGAAAATGGAGCAGGAATGTTGACAGCTCCACCAGCTGTGGGAGGGATGGACACCAGAACCATGGGGTGCTCAGCACTGTTATCCCCCCTTGGATACCCCACAATGTGCAACATGCCAGGTGCTGCTCAGGACCCCAGTCCCAGCTCCATCAGCACAAAAACAGACCCAGAGAGGCGTAGGGGTGGTTTCTATCTCCCTCCATCCCAGCTGGCATCCATTCATCCATCCATCCATTCATCCATCCATCCCATCAGTGGGACACCATGAAATGGAGGGCACGAAGCTGCGGCCTCCGTGCTCCTGCTTCCCAGTTTGGGGATCAACTCACCTGCTCTCCACTTATTTATGCACCATGTGATGCCAGGAACATCCCCCCAGCAAAGCCCCAGCCCAGGAGCAACCTCTGGAGAGCAGGAGGAGGCAAAGGGCAGGGACAGGAGGGATGAAGGACAGGGATGCTGCAAGGACAGCCCAGGGTGTCTCAGCTCCGCTCCAGCCTCAGGACCACCTCCTGGAGTGCAGTGACCAGGACCTGGGAACAAGGTTTGTTTTCCCACCAGCCCCCGGGTTCTCCTTGTCCTGAAGCCACCTCGTGTCCTCACTTGTGTCCCCGAAGCCACGACATCACCTGCATCTCAAAGTGGAGCCAGAAGTAGATTTGCTGCACCAGCGCCGCATCCTGAACCATCCAACTCGGCTCCAGGGCTTCAAAGTGCAGCTGGGTCCTCCTTGGAAGAGGGCTTGCCCTGGGGGCCGGGGTGGCACCTCTTAGAGGGGGGCAAAGGATTCATTTCCAGCTTTCTGAGCCCAGACGGCAGCTGCCGTGCGGCTCCGCAGCGCCCGCCTCATTGGCATTCCCCGCTCACCCGGCGGGACCGGCAGCGCTGCAGAGCCTGAATTATTCAGCTCAAGGAAGGACCATTTTCTGATGGAGAAAGGGACGACTCGTGAGCAGGACTCGGGAGGCTGCTCCTCAAAGCAGCTCCTGCGGCACTGCCCTGCCTCAGGGCTGGAACACATCCCGGGCTGCTCTAAACCGTGGGATTTCTCCCACAGACCTGCTGCCTGGATGCTGTTGTCATGTGCTCAGCAGCAATAGATCCACGGCACTGGTCAGACCTGCCCTGAGGAGCATCTGTCTAAAAACTATAATAAAAAGCTGGGGGGAAAAAAACCTCACATCAATTAATCGCCGTGTTTCAAAATGTCCCTTTCCTCGCTGAGGCAAAAAGTCAGCTCTTGATATGTTTAAAATGCTCCTTTCCACACTAATGGTTAAGAATTCCCCCCAGTGCAGATGTGTCCCTTGCACAAATTCATTGGTATTTAAGGATTTCAGGAGGTGCAGTTTTGGGTCATCACAATTCTGATCAGGCAGGGACAGACCTTTCCATGAGCTGAAGAGAGTGATGAGTTTCCACCCCATCGTCCCCCTGCCAGGGCAAAAAATAAGATGAACCAGAGGGAGCTGCTTGTTAAGCACTGGTGGCAGCTGAGGATAAAGGGAGGTGTCAGTTCAGGAGGTGTCTATGGGGTGATGTGGGATCCTTAATGATGGGGGGAAGCAGGGATGGTGCAGGATGAAATTTGCTGGTTGGGTCGGGGAAGGACATGTAACAGACGGCTGAGTGACCAAGGTGACCTGTCACGTCTCCTTGCCCTGCAATTTGATGATTAAACCAACCTGCTGCCAACAGGCTTCAAAGCCTCATCCTGCTGGGTGCCAGGGGCCAGTCCCACACTTGGCACAGTGCAACCCAGGGCTGGAAACACTCACGAGGCTTTTTATCAAGCTTTAGGCTTGGCCACTGACACCTATGTCACCTTTTCTCCCTCTGTGCCCACAGCTCTCCCATGCTCTTGGCTGCAGCTGGTTTGCACCAGGACAGTAATTTTTAACTCTATTTTAGCATAAATCCTTGTCTGAATTAAATGTCAGCACCACCCAGCTCCACCTCCCTCTTCATGCTGCCTTTCTCCCCAGCTCCTGTGTAGGATGCTGTCAAGTGTTTCAAGTTGATTAGGAGAAGAAGACATGGAAACTAAACTGGGATGAATAAATGCTGTGCTGTCACCACCAGCAGCTGTTCCTGTGGAGGGGTGGCCCTGCTGCCCCCACCTCCCCACGCTGATCCCATCACACTCTGCCCCAGGGGCAGCAGCCAAAGCTCCATCTGCCAGTGGCCACTTGCATGAGCACAGGAGACTTTGCAGCACCTTTGGTCACTGCTGCAGGACAGGGAGATGGTAGGAACTGGGAAGGCACGGGGTGACCAACACTGTCCCCTCTGCGGTGCTGGCACCCTGCTGGTCCCCAGCCTGTGGATCAGCACCTCCCCCACAGCACTGTCGGAGAGGGATGGAGATTTCCAGGGCACAAACGCCGTGGCCATGTCATTTTTCACACAATTAAATATGAAGCGGCCCAAGTGCAGCTCATATTTCAGGGTTAATGTTGCTGCCAAATATTATCACGGCAGCGCCGCTTGTAAAACAAAAGCGATCGATGAGGTTCCATCTCCAGGAGAGCAACTCCAGCTCAGCGTGATCCCCGTGCACCAGACACGCTCCCCGTGCACCAGAACATCCCAGGGAACTTCTAGGGTTTATTTTCCCTTTTACTGGGTTTTTAGTTCAACAATGCTTTGCTTCGTGCTTCTGTTTCCTCATGGAATCCCAGGACAATTTAGTTGGAAGGGATCTTAAAACTCATCCCATTCCATTCCCTGCCATGGGCAGGAACATATTCCACTAGACCAGATTGCTCCAAGCCCTGTCCCAACCTGGCCTTGGACACTTCCAGGGCTGGAAGGAGTCTATTCTCCAGGGATATAACCCACCTTGACCTATCATCCTCTGGCCTGGCAGGATACTTTTTCCCTTATGCAGGTTTTCATGCCCAGTTTTCCTGCCTGGCTGTCTCCAAAGGCTTTTATTCTCTGAAAACTTTCCAGCCACTTGATCACAGCCAGTTTGCAAGTCTGGGCTATTAAATACACCCTGAGAGCAGTGGCTGGGGTTGAAAGCTGTGTGAGCTCCAGCAAGGTGAGAGCTCAAGAACACTCATCCTCGGGGAGAGCTTTGGAGATAAGGCACAGACTGAATTCAGCCCCTGGAGATCCCACCTGCCTCCCACAACGGAGTAGGAGTAGGAGTCACAGGGAGCTGAATAATTTAGATTTTAAAAGGAAAATGCTCTTTGTCTTCGGGCTGAATAAAGCCCTGATTTGCTGAGACTCTTGAGATCTTGGCTGTGACACTCAGGGTTTCCATGACAAGGCTCTTATCAGGTAGATACCCATCAGCTCTGCAGCTCTGCCTGGCTGGCCCTTAATTAATAATGCTGACCCTCATCAGGCAACAAAGAGGAGTGACAGAGACACCTACAAATTTCTCAGGCTCCTTCCCTCTCAAATTCAGCCCATCCTGGCTACAAACAACCTGAAGGCTTCTCAATAGCAATTCCCTTTCACACAACTGTAAATTTATTTTTTTTGTTCCTTTTTATCTGCCACTGCTTTTATTTTCCAGTTTGACCAGATCAAGGCGAGTCTTTTTGCTTGGACAGTTTTTGAAAGGAGACAGTTTGTGGGATTTTTTTTTATAGTGCTGCCAGAAAACCTGAGAAATCAGTTATCTCTAATGGATTCAGAGAGCTCTCAGATCTCTAAAAGCAGAAAACTGCAGTTTCCATCTCGACTCCAGCTGCTTAATTCAGGTTTGGAGGCAGGAGTCGACCTCCCGCTGCCTGATCTTCCCAGTTCACCTGCTCCCTGCCCATGACCCTCATTGAGGGTCACTGATTCATCGCCCAGCACCCCCAAAATGTCCCCAAAAGGTGCCTCCCCGTGCAGAAACGAGACAACCCAAACCTCAGCTTCCCCCAGGCAGGTCTTTGTGGCCTCTTCAGACCCCACCACAGACCTTCCCCTCTCCTAACTGGTTCTGCAGGAGCCCAGAGGAGTTTGTAGCCCCAGCTCTGCATCTGAGTGAAAGAACAACAGTTTATTTTAGGCTGAGGACCGAGGAGATGAAAGCCATTGATCCGAGCTAGTAATTACATTGTTATCTGTGCCCTGTGAGATAAAGAGATTTTGAGCTGCTGGCTTTTTGAAAAGCCAGGCTTGAAAGCGGATAGAAAAGGGATTTATTTAGTTGAGCTCCTCTATTTTTTAAGTGAAATTTAAATAGTAAAAGCTTGGGTTTTTTTATTTTATTTTTTCCCCCAGAAGATGAAAAGCCATGGAAGGTTTCTGTCCTGCTCAGCGAAGCAGGAGAACCTCAGTGATGCCCCAGGATCATGCAAGACGCTGTGAGAGCTTCCTAACAGGTTCTTTTAATGAAGGATACCCCAAGGAGGTAGACAAAAAACAGCACTAGAGGATTCTGGCATGGGCTGGGTCAGTGGGTGCTGCCATGACCTCATGCAGCAACGTGCACCTTGGAGAGGAGCCATTTGGCCATGTTGTGTTGTGCATCTCCTGCTCCAGGGGCAAAGCAACACTTTGTCAGTGTCTTCATCCCACTGCTCGCTCAACATTCCTGTAGCTTTTCCTCTCTGATTTTCCTGGCCCCTCTCCAAGATCAGCAAGGGACCTGCTTCCAAGTCAGCTGCTTAGTGCTGCTGTCACCCATATTTTACAGCCCTCTCAATGAAGAGCAAATCTATATTGATTTCAGAACTACCGGAGCTGTAAATTACTGGCCAGGACTGGCCTGGCCCGGACCAAGATGAGAATCTATTGATTGCACCAAAGGTCTAAATCTAATTAGCACACAAGGAAACTGGTGGGAACAGCAGAACAATTCACATGTTCTCAGGTGTAATTAAAACTGGAAACCCACCTGCAAAAGCAGGAGAGGCAAAGAATGGTCCTGTTCAAGTGCGAATTGCAATCCAAGGGTTTCCTTTTCAGAGCAGCTGACAGGAAAATGGGGAAGGACAAATAACAATCGGGGGGACAGTAAGAGAGGAGCCTCTCTTATTCCCATAAAATCCCTATTTCTCTATTTGGAAGCCTTTTCCATTCAGGACTTCACAGCCAACCACAGTTGGTGCTCTGTCACCTGCAGTAGAACACAGCACAGGGAGTATGGGGGATGATCATCCCAGTCTTCAGCTGGAGTTGGGTGGCCTCCCTAGTGGGACCTCTTGGGTGGGATTTCTCAGCTGAGAGTTCTTGGATGAGACCTGTCTGCTGGGAGTTTTTGGATAGGACCTCTCACCTGAGACCTCTTGGATGGGACCTCCTTGCTGGGAGTTCTTGAATGGAACCTCTCAACTTGAACCTCTTGGCTGGGACTTCACCACTGGGACCTCTCCACTGGGATCTCTTCTCTGGCTACGTTCTGGGCAGCAGCAGAGAGGAAAAATCAGTGGGAAGAAGGCTGAAAAAAAGCTAATGAAAGGAATTTAAAGCTCAACTTTAAGGCTGATAGACTTCCCTGGGAATACCCCTTCAAGAGGACAAAGGCCCAAGTCTTCCCTGCCACCAGAGCTCTGGAAGAGAACAAGCTTTAGCAGCGGTGCAAGGGAGGGGTGAGGTTGGCCCCGAAGTTCTCAACACGCCTGGAAATAGCGGGATATTCTTCTGGCACCTCCTTCCCACTCCATCTTTGGAGCTCCAGTGACATCTGCTGCTGTCTCTGGGCATCGCCACCAGCCCGGCCACCCGCCACCCCCCCGGCTCGGCCTCACACTCTCCTTCTGGGCCACACGGAGGGTGCGATGTCACCAACCCAGGGCTGGGGCATCACTCTGTGGAGCTGCGTCCCAAGGGGCTTCCCCCGGCCCAGCGTGCCCATTCCTGGAAACTGAGCTTAAAAACGCTCACATAAAAACTGAAAATGGAGGAAATCATTGTTTAGGTTGTGCAGGTCCTGGTGGGATGTTCTCCTGCAGTGGAGCAACAGGAGCTGCAGCCAGAGGAGGGAAAGGCTCATGCTCTCCAAACTGGGGAGGTTGGTTTCTCATGGGATGGGTTTGCTCTCAGAGGGAGCATCAGAAGGAAGCCACCACCACCACAAACTTCATGGTTTTCCCCATGGCATTCACCCCCAGGAACGAAGTGGATGTGCACAAAGGATCGACCCCCACAATATCCCCAAGATTTAACCCAGATATTCCCAACACCATTCCTGCTACCCCTCAGGAGCAGAGGAGCCAAACCAAGCTCTGCAGAATTGTGACCTCTTCCCTCGTAGAGGAACCTGCACCCACCATCCCAAACTCAATATCCTAAACCCAATCTGATGTCCCACCACAAATTCCCACATATGAACCACGGGATTCATATTCCCACAGGGAATGAAAGAAGCCAAAAACCACATTTATTTTTTTCTTTTCCAATAGTCTCACTTTATTAGATACCACATCAAGAGAGAATGTTGTGCTGCATGCAGCGGAAGACTGGAGTATTTCTAGTTCCTGTGTAACATTTTCTTTTTCTCTTAATAGTTGTAAACTGATATTTTGCTGTAAAATCACTGCATGCGACTTTGAATGCAAACAGCAGTAGAAGAGGCTTTTATTTTTATTTTTTTTTGTTGTTGTTTTTCACCATTCCCAATCCAGATGTGCATGCTTTATTTACAACGAAAAGAAGTCATTCAGGGCAGAAATTACCATCAGAAAAACTGAGAAGAAGGTGGCAGAGACCAGGACCGTGGTTTGCACAATACTGAGGAGATTGGCAAGTTGCACTTGATTTTTGTGAGTGTAAAAAGATGATTTGAGTATCCTTTGTTCAGAGGGAAAGCAGGCTGGACAGAGAATGGCAATACAGGATGGGGTAATGGCAACCTTAATTGAGTTGTTCTGCACATACAAAGGAGGCTGGGCTGCTGCAGGGCTGGGGGACATTGAGGAATTCCTTAAAAAATGTTTTTTAAAGGTAATTTTACCCCAGTTACCCATTTCCCCAGCATAGCTCTGGGCCCAACTGCTGCTCTGAGATGAGCAGGGAGGGATAGGGCAGCACAGAATAATTAAGGTTGGAAAAGACCTCTAAGATCAAGTCCAACCATACCACAGCTGAACCAGTGAGATTTTAGCACAGGACAGAGAGGGAAACCATCCCAAAGAATAGGGTCGTTTCAGTCTAGGTTGTGGACAGTCTGGTTCAGAGATCTCATTCTTACTGGCACAGAGTCAAGAACTCCATGAAAGAAGGGCAAAATTTTCAAGTATCCTCTTCCATTACACTCTTTGTGCCACAGGATGAGTCTGGGGTGATGGAAGAGGTCTCCCAGCTCAGGCCAGACAAAGCAGAGGATGCACAGGGTGGTTTAGGTTGGTTTTTTCCCCACCTGGTGGTCCAAGGATGGGGAGCATGGGGGCTGTGGGAGGCAACACAGACCTCCTTGGATGTGTAGACCCTGGGCTGGGCTGGGGCAGGGCTGCTCTGCAGCAGCAGCATCACTCCACACACGGGGGTTCGTGTCACCCAGAGCTGGTGACATTACTTGGCACAGAGCTACGGGGACGGTCACAGAGTGTCAGCATTCAGAGGAAGTTCTGCTGGGGGAAAAAGACTATTTAAAGAAAATATCAAGAAAACAACTCATCCAACTCAAAGGAAAGAGCTGCCCAGGCCACAGGACAGCTCCCCAGCCGACTGCAGCAGCAGGTACACGGGGAGTCATGGACTGAAAGGGCTGAGGTTTCATACAACATGCTCAGTGTGTAGCCCACTGACAATATATTCCATAGTGCTTATTGTGCTACTATATCAACTATGCTTGAGGTTATCCAGAGCCAGCAAATGGTACCAAACCTGACCAGCATCAGTCTGAGAATGTCTTTGCTCTCCTGCTATCGAGGACAGATTAAACAGCTCCAGGAGATAACTAAAGCGCAGGTTGAAGACAATGGTTCTTGTGCAGAATTGGAAACGAAACAAAACAAAACCAAAACAACCAAAGTTTGGAAGACCTCTAAACATCCCAGCTAATTTCAGTAGTTGTGGTGTTTTGAAGCAATTCAAAGCAATAATCCTTGCACACAGCTACTTGGTGGGAAGTGCCATCTCCCTTGGCTTCCCTCTTGAGCATGGCAAACGCTCGGCAGCAGGAGGGGTGGTCTGAGGGGGCCCAGGGACTGCCCTCAGGGCTCAGTCACTACTACACAGCTCAGAGGTGAAGAGGAGGTAGTCACAACCTTGAAACACAGGTGGGCTCCTACAGCAACAGTGTGTGAGTTCCTCAGGCAAAAGGAACCACATGAACCAACCCAAACCTGCTTCCCTGCGAGCACAGAGCTCCCTATTCCTCATAACTGTTATTGTGTTATTGGTGGATCTTCTCAGCAAAGGATGTGCCACAATATTGCTCAAGTGGACCAAACCAGAAGTAAAGCTCAAGCAGGACTCGCAGGATTACATCAGTGACACAGGCTTTGGCCTAATCATGACAACACAGACACCAGGAGACGGTGACGACCCACACCAAAGCCAAAGAGCTTTTTCATTATTGCAACTGAGGTATCGATATCACACAAGCAGAACAGGCCGATGCTCCAACACCAGCACTCCACACCCCAGTGCCTGACAGGAGCACAGCCAGACTGGTGGCTGCACATCCCACTGGGAGATGCCAGAGCCACAAGCCAGTGGCAATGGGATGAGCCAGAGGAGCAGAGGCTGGAGGAACACAGAGCATCGGACACACAACGGGAACGCTACCACAGGGCATGTGAGACCAGTGAGAGAGAGGAACAGTCAGGAGGGAACTATTGCTTGACAAAATTACACAGCAGGGGAACTCAATGACCTCCCTCCCAAAACAAAAAATAAACACAGGAAGAAAATATGAAAGATCTGGGTTGGTTTTCAGGTGGAGGTGAGGACGGAGGATGCTCAGAGGAGGCAGAAGAGCATCGCTGCCCTGGGACTGGAGGCTGTAGCAAGGCATGACTGCGCTGGAAGACGGACATCAGAGATCTACAAGGGCTTGGCAGAGGATGGGCTGTTGGGGAGCGTGGGGCAGCAGCTCCCTTTAATCACTGGCAACGTGGTTCTCGTTTTGGAGGGTGTGCCAGCGCTCAATCTTCTTGTCCTTGTTCTTCAAGCATTCATACCAGTGTTTCAAGCGCTCGCCCTTGGCCGTAATGCCGAGCTGGCAACCGCCTGGGAGACAGGGAGAGAGGAGACATGGCATTCAGAGGGGATGCTGATGTTACAGTAAATCCCTCCATAGGGACAGAACTCACATTTGCAACACTTTTTCCACCTCCTGGATCAAAAATCTCATGGAAACACCCTGACATGCTTTGCTTGCCCAGAAGGGCCCCCTGGGATGCAGGAGATGGGCAGCACAGTGGGTGTAGTGTATGTGGTGGTCTGATACAAGCATCCCACCAGCTTCCATGGTCCCACCTGGGGTTCCTCACAGGGCAGGTGACCTACACACCCCTCCCATACAGCAAACACTGTCTTGGGCACCAAAAAACACACCCCAGAGTGCAGAGACTTTCAGCTCACCAATGTAGTCATTGGATTTTCCAATGTCGTAATCCCAGACTGAAATGTCCAGTGACTTCTTGGCCAGATCACTGTGTTTTATGTCATAGAAGAACTCCTGCAGAAGGAGAAAAACACATCACGTAAAGCATTCCAGGAAAACACTCCCCGAAACCTGCAGCTAAGGGATTGCACATGTTCTCTGTACAGCCTGGATTCAAAATCCAGTGAGAGAAGAGTTAAAATTAATGAAGGGAAAACATTCCTTCCCTGTAGTGCCTCTTCTCTCAGGATGACAGGAGCTGAGCTCACTCCCTGTACCTATGTGAGCCCTTTCCAGGTGTCCCATCAAAGCAGAACCAGTGGTGGGACCCCAGGGGCACCCATCCCACCCACACCCCCCAGCCAGGGAGACACAGAGTCAGCAGCACCAGCAGCAGGGAGGCTTCAGGGTGCATGTGCTGCCTGGCCCCATGGCAAAGTCATTCCCAAAATACTGCTGGAAGCAGAAGTGGGAAAGGAACCTGAGCAAGGAATCAAACCTCAGAGAATTTGTCTTCCACCTCCTCCACACAACACAGTAATTAGCTAAATTGATTTATTAATATAAAAAAATAGATCCATCCCTACCTCGTTAAACTCAGGATTCAACGTTTTCTTCTTAATCTGTGTCTTGTGCTTGGCCTTTTTTCCCATATCAGGTTTCAGCCAACTGGGGGTAACAGAAAACAGTTCAAAACTCAAGTGCAAGAACAGTGGGAGCTTATAAGCTTAAAAAGTGAGTTTCTGTGCTAGAAAAAAGGGCACTGACTATATTTATTTAAGGCCAGTCTCCCCATCTTCTAGAGGATGTGGGAAAAATGTGGGGCTGGGGCTGTGCAGCCTGGATGGAGATCCAGGACTCAGTTGTTCTGAGTTGAAATAATTTAAATCTATGTTCAAAGTTGATTTTAAAATGCAAGTTCACCATCTTATGTTCGTGGAAATTGAAAATATAATAAAAAAATAAAGAGAGACTGAGAAGATAAACTGCTCAGTTCCACCTCAGCTATAAAGAGATGTGCAAAGTGTTCAACATGAGAGTTATTGAAGGAGTTTTAGGGAGAACAGAGGTTTTTTCTGAAGGCAAAGAGAAAACAGCAATGATAACCTCACCAGCAATGACTGCAGGGTCCTCACTGTGTCACAGTTTATGAGGTTGGAGTAAAAACAACTTCATTCTCCCACATTCCCAGGAGCCACCCAACCATTGGAGACAGAGACAGACAAGGTGATCCCTGGGCTCCCAGCTTCACCCAGCACGTGGGATTATGAGGCAGGAAGTGGGGCATGGAGGGGCATCAAGCCACCCCTGCCCTGCAGCCACACTGGGTGAGAGATGGAGAGAAGGACCCCCTGTTCTCCTTGACATGAGGTCAAAGGTTGGACTCAATGGCCTTGGAGGTCTTTTCCAATGATTCACTGATTCTACATGAGGTGACCATTGGATCTGGGCATTTGGGGACCTACAGGGAGCGATGGAGCCAAGGACTGGGTCAGTCTCAGTCACAGCGGGGGCACTTCCACCATGAACAGTTACTGCTGGCGGACAGCTCCTCCTGCACGAGGTCTGCAGTGGCTTTGGAAGGAACTCCCAGCCCACCAGCTGCTGCCTGAGGACAGCAGGTGGCTCCATGCCCGTGGGTTACAACCCCGAGCCATCCCCAGGGCTCACTCACAGCTTCACGAAGGGGTCCGAGTACCCGTTGGCGTCCATGGCCGCCAAGTGCACGCAGCGCACGATGCCCACGATGAGCCCGCCCTGCTGGGTGCTGTACATGAGGGACACCAGGATCTTCCCACGCTCCTCCACGTCCCCACCACGATCTACCTGCGGGAGGAACACACCAGAGATGGGGACAGGGGGGCTGAGCCAGGAAAATGTCAGCGGCAGAGCAGATGAGACAGGGTGGACAGAAGGGAACCTCATTCTCCATGAGGGCTGGGAAAACAGGCTCACACACAGGAGATGGTGGGTGAAACATGCAGGGAGCGTGTTGTCCTCCAAGGGCTTACCTCCTCTTCATACAGAGCCATCCCACGGGATGCACCGGTTGTTCCAGCACGTTTTGTCTTGGATGAGAAAGGGAAAAAGAGACTGCCATGAGTGACCACAGCTGGGATAGAGCTCTGGGGGCTCAGCCCAGCTCCTTTGCTGGGCTGAGGAATGTCCATCTGCTCCATCAACCTTCACCTCAGCAGATCCTACACTGAGGAGCAGAGCTCAGGGACGGAGTAATCTGCCCTCTCCTCCGCAGTGACAGCGCCAACAGGAGAGGTCTCCAGAGTCACTTCCCCTGGATTCCCACCACACTCTTATCTCCTGTCCTGGATGTGTCGTATCAGACCAGACACAGGTGGGAATCCAGCTCCTGAAGGTGTCAGTGAAGTCAGGCACCTCCAGCTCCAACCCCAAACCCACCCCAACCTCCCTCACATGCCACTTGTTTGCAGCCCCAACACAAAGAGCAGCAGAAGGAAATCTCTCAGACACTCACTGGTATTACTCTCTCCAGGCAGATGTTGAAGTTCTTTTTCTGATTCGCTTTGAGTTTTTTCAAGGAAACTCGAGTTTCTCCAATAAACTCGTTGTGGCCAAATTTGTCTTCATCACACACTGAGATCCTGAAGGGAAGAGGAAAAGATGGAACATCAGCCAGGCTGGAGCAGCACCTCACTCTAGAGCTAAAGCCACCTCTGCAGGGGAACTGCTGGAGGGGTGGACTGAGCAAAGCCCCCCTAAAATCACCCTCCATCTATCTCTCCTCTGATAAGAGGAGGAATAAAATCAATCTTCTGGTTGGCCAAAAAAAAAAAAAAATCAAAATTTTAATATCTGCTCTGTGATAGGGGAAGAGATCAACAGTGGAAAGGTGGAAATTTTCTGCAGGAAGGAAAACATCAAAAATTTTTAGAGATTATTTAAATAGACATCTTAATATTTTGCTGGGATATTGTTTGATCAGCAGAGATACACAATATGCACATCTCCACACCGATAAGAATTATAGTGATGCCAATAATTTAATATTAAATTACAGGGCCAAAATGCTTTTTCTCCACTTAAAAGGACCATCCAAATCAGAAACTTCATGGTGATTTTTAACCAAAACCTCTGTGTTTCCAGGTGCCCCGTCACCCCCTGTACTTTGCTGCCAGTGCTCTCCTCCATGTGAGGAGCCCCACAGTCCCCATCCCACCCCTCCATGGGATCCCAGGCTCCTCTGCTTGCCTGAGGGTTTTCCTCTGCATGTCCTCATCCGTGATGCCGTGGTACACCAGGGTCTCGTTCCACACGGGGTTGCGGGTGTTGCGCAGCGTCTTCGTCCTCAGCTTGTTTGACTGCAATGGCAAACAAACAAACAAACCACGGCATAACCACAGCCCTGACCTCCCCCCACCGAAATCCCAGCTCCTGGCAGAGATGCTCCATCCCGTCTGGCTCACGAGAGGTAGTTTGACTGGGTTGTGCTGGTGAGGCATCAACTCCAGGTGAGCATCACCAACCCAACAAGGTGGACCTTTACAGGAGCACCGGGGACTCGGTGACACGTGGTGGCCAGAGCAGCCTTCACTGCCTGGCTTTTGTCACTCCCTGGGATCTATTCCCTCAAGGACACTTGTAGAAGGAAGAAGGTGCACAGGGCAGGCTGTAGGGGCTCAGGTCATGGCCCTCATGGTCTAAAGGAGGTGGCACCTGGGGAATCAAGGAGCTCTGCCACTTGATCATGTGTCTTTCACAAACACATGTTAAACATCAAAAAAATTTAAAAAAAAATCAGCCAATGAGAGCAACAATTCCCAAGATCACAACACCTTGATTTACTCTGCACAAGATCAGAAATCCCAGATGCATGAAAGCAAACCTGTAAATATCAATCCAATGGCTTTATTTTCTGTTTTCCCTTTGTTTTACACTTAGTTACTCTGAGTAAAAATCTGCTGCAGGGAAAAAACTCTGCACTCCCTGAGCAAAGAGCCAGCACTGCTGGGCCAGTTCTGGTCATCCCTTCCTCCAAGGTTGCCCCACTAGGATCAGCTTAGCTGGGCTGGGGAGGGAGATTTCCAGGGATTTTCATGACAGAGTCAGAGTTTCCTCAACAGTTCTCTCCTCCCAGCTCTAACAAGAACATGTTTCAGCTTCAAAGCAAATGGGTAGTTCAAATTTTGGCAATAAATAGATTCTTGGACAGATGTTTTGTGATGCATTAAGAGTGTTGCCTCCTCTGGAGCGTCCCTTCATCTCTGAGCAGATTCCTGCCTGCAGGATGAGCTGTTCCTTGGGCCTGGGAGAGCATCTGTGAACATCATCACTGTTCAGAGACACCCCCAGGGTAAAACAGCAGCAGTGAGCGAGAAATCAAGGGGGGAAGTCTGATACAAGGAAGGGGCCTGAAGGGGCTCTGAGAAACCTCTGCTCCATCCCAGCCCAAAATGCACCAAACCAGGCAAAGCCTCACCTTGCTGGCTCCAGGCAGGAGGTGCAGCTTCACGTAGGGATCAGCCAGGCCATTGGAGTCCATCGGTTTTAAGCCCTAAAAGATGATTAAGAGAACATGGCACATGAATCCTCCTTCAGCTGAGCCAGGGAAGAGGAGAAGCTGTCCATGAAGCAACTCAGCAAAGAGAAAACGTGTTCAGTGAACCAAGAGCCTTGTTCTCTGCCCCGAGCAGTCGTGAGTGACACGATGTGCTGAAACATCAGACTCACTCAAGGAAAAATCATAATTATAGAACCACAGGATGGTTTGAGGTGAAGACACCCCAAATATTACCAAGTTCCAACTCCCTGCCATGGGCAGGGACACGTTTCACTAGACTTGTCCGACCTGGCCTTGAACAGTTGTGGGCATGCAGCAGCCACAGTTTCTCTGGGAAGCCATCCCAGTACCTCACCATCCTCACAGATTTCTTGGATCCACTCAAGGAAAAGCCCCCCAACTTTCCCCAGCCAGAAGCAGTTGTGCCAACAGGGTCAGGCTGAGTCTCCCAAGGGAGCAGCCTCTGTCAGCAGCCACATGGCTTCCATCTCATCACACCAAAGAAACTGGAAGCCAAATGGACTTAAATTGGGGACAAAATGGGAAAAAAGAGGAGCACTTACCTTGGCCTTGATGAGGGTGCAGTGCAGGGAGCTGTTCTCCTGGTCGTAGAGCAGGCTGAACTCCAGAGCTCCCAGCGTGGCTGACAGAGAGGGAGGAGGAGTTGGAAATAGCATCTTGTTAAAACCCCAGCCAATAACTGCATTTAGTCAGCCCTGATTAGTAATAATTAGAAAGATTTGTGGGTCAAATGTAGAAGCTGTTTAATGCACATGAGACTGTGCTGGCACTGGCCAAACTGCCACAGATCCAGCTGGACTCAGGAGCTCTGGTCAAAGCCTTACAGAGGAGGGACTGCCCAGGGAGGGCAGCCTGGGACTTTGGAGCTGGATTCAATATTCACCAGGCAGAGCAGGAGTAACCCTACAAACCAGCTCAGGGACAGCGTCTTCTCCCAAGGTTGAGAGTCAGTGCTTGGCCCCCAAAATGGGAGCAACCAACTCAGGCTTGTCTTCATGTGATCACCAGGAAAATAAGACAGGGATGAAGAGAAGGCACAGAACCTCAGCTGGGTCCAGCTGCTCCTACCCAAGCACCTGCTCCTGGCCCCGAGCAGCTCTTCCCACCCAGGAGGTTCTCCCACAGATGCTCACCCTCCCGCAGCAAATTCCCTTTCTTTTAGGGGAGCAAATGGCTGAACACCAAGATCTCAGGGTGCAAAGGGATTGCAGCCACCAAGCCCTTCCTAGACAGGTCAGTGGTTTTTCTTAGAGCAAAGGATGCTCAGATGGAAAGAGGCAGATGCCTTAGGGACTCCAGTATGGAAACAGGAAGGTGACGTAGGCTCAGAGCCTGAATCATCACATCAGAGCTCAGTGTTTGGTGCAAAACCAACTGAAGATCCCGTGGGCTGCACGAACTGCACTGAGCAGGGACAGTCTGCAAGACCCTGCCCCGATCACAGGGAAGCAGAGTTCCCCAAGGATTCTCCCAGTCGGAGACCCACCACCTTACCATACGAGTCAGGCTCCCCCAGCGATCATCTCCTCAAACTCCCACGCTTCCCAAAGAACAGCTCCCTCCCTTCCATGCACCCTGCGTACGTACTGCCTTCATCAGAGTCATAGCTGTTGGCATCCTCCTCCTCCTCCTGGGGCTGCTGCTGCTGCTGCTGCCGCTGCGGGGCTGCGGATGCGGGTGTGGCGGCGGGGGGCTGCTGGAAGGCGGGGGGCTGCCAGGCCGGCCTCTCCTCCCTGGCGGGGGGTGCAGCGTAGCCCCCTCCTCGCTCCTCCCTGGAGGCAGCGCGGGCCGGTTCTGAGGGTCCCAGCGGTGGGCTCGCTGCGGGAGGGACCCCGTTAGCACCCCATGGGCTCTGCCCCCCAGCCCCTCACAGACAGCCCGGTCTTACCTTGTCTCTCCGGGAACCGCCCGCCCGCCCCGGGGCCCGGCCTCGCTGCTGCCGGCGGCGCTGGGGACAAACGCAGCATCACCAGGGAGTTCACTGAGAGGTGCTTCCAGCCCTCTCCCCAACCCCGGCACCGCAATTCCACAAACAAGGCATTGAGGTGTCCCCAGGGACTGTTCCTGGTTGCATCCCCATCACATCCTACCTGCGGGTGCTGCCGCCGGAGCGGGACCCGCAGCGGGTCCGGCAGTGGCTGGCGGGGGCGGTCGTGAGGCTTGAACGGAGTTGGTTCTCTTCACACCTGCAAGGAGGGGGCAGAATCAGCACAGACAACCCTTAGACAGCTGTCAGCCTTGTGCCCCCCAGCCCTCTCCTCCCAAGGGTGCAGAAGCAGGCACAGGGATGCAGGAGCACAGTTCTCACCAGGGCTCCTGCTGACCCCGCTCTCGGCACCGTAGTCCCGGCTCTCGGTGTCCCCACCGGTGTCCTCGCTGCCACACGGACCCGCCCGGCCCTCGGCCGGCCTGCGGCTCCCCCTGGGGGATGCCGTCGTGTCGCTGCCTGCGGGAGAGGGATAAAGGCAGCTGTGAGGTTGGAAAACCAACCTCCCACCCCTGGGTGAAGCTCAGTCTGGGTGTCAGCAAGAGGAGGAGAAAGAGGATGGGCACAGCCACTACAGCATCACCCCCAGAGTTTTGGCGACTGCAACAGGAGGGCTCTGCACCACCAAACCTTCACACAGCAGTCAGGAAAGCCCAAAGGACACACCAAACCATGGGAACACCAAAAGATGCAGGAATCCCATGGGAAAACAAGGTCAGAGGCATCCATCACCCAGTCCTCAGCACCCATCAAACCCCTAAGGCATCACAGCTCCACAGTCCCCAGGACAGGGGGATCATATTTTCCTTTTGTTGATCATCTTCCGTTTATTAACAAGACAAGGGTGGCAGCTGCCTCTGCCTCTCACTTCCATCACTCAGCAGATAAATCCCAGCCACACGCTCCAGGGGGCCCAGAGCTCTCCATGGTGACAAATTGCAACCCACAGATGCGATGGAAAAGGTCCCGGCGCTCACCTGGCTGGCACTGGAGATGCCAGGTATAAATCTTGGCTGTGACATAAATGGGATGTTTCTCCTTGGCTGGGCTCTCAGGGTCACCGGAGAAAGCGAAACGCAACAGATTGTAGGTGGGGGGGAGGAGGGAGGGAAAAACACCGGAATGCTGAAGAGCAGAGAGGAGTGGAAACGAGCATCCAGGCCCAGGAGCCCCGTGGTGCAGAAACAGCAGTGCAATAAATAATTTTCCAAGGGAGCTTTAGGAAAATCACGGGCACAACGTGAGCATGCTGAGCGCCGGGAGGGACCTGCAGAGCTGGCAAAGCCTCCCGGACTTGCAGGAGCCAGAGCTCAATAAAAGCTGCCTGTTGTGGGGCTGGGAAGCTCAACAGCACCAGCTACTGTTGCGATTAAATCACCTTAATTAAGTGGTTTCCCCAAGTGCTGCTGCATGGGAAGGGGAAGATCATCAGCTGGGAGCACCAGGCTGGGCACAGGCTCATCTGGAGCTCCCCACAGGGCTGTGACTAATCCCAGGTACCCACAGTGGGTGCCGCCCCATGGGGCTCACCCCAAAACACCACCCAGACACATAGGATGTGTCTCCATCGTGTGGGCTGGAGGGAGCACAGCTCAGAAAAAGGCTGTGCCACCAACACGGAGCCACAATTGGGAACTCAAGCATGGCCACTGTCACAACAGACCCTGAGCTAAAGGATGGCTGGGATGGAGGGGACCACACCAGGGGAAATGTCCTCTCAAACTCCTACTGCCTTCTTTGTAAGGAAGGAGAGGAAGAGGAGGGTTTGCAGCCACTGTGCTGCTCTCATCTTAATGATTGTCCAGCCAGGGGCAGGTGCTGTTGGGAAGGGTCTGGAATCCTCAGCACCTCAGCACTCTGATGTGGAACTGTGAAAAGGGGGGATATTACTCAAAATTAACTCTCAGTGAGACCTTCTCAGTCTCTCCAACTCCCTTACAGGAGGGTGGAGCCAGGTGGGGGTCAGACTCTGCTCCTGGGGAACAAGGGACAGGACAAGAGGAAACAGCCTCAGGTTGTGCCAGGGGAGGTTTAGGTCGGATATTAGGGAACATTACTTCACTGAAAGGGTTGTCTAGCCCTGGCACAGGTGCCCGGGGCAGGGGTGGAGCCACAATCCCTGAAGGGATTTAAAAGCCATGTAAATGTGACACCTGGGGACATGGGTTAATGGTGGTCTGGACTCAATGGTGTTAGAGGGCTTTTCCAAACTAAATTATTCCATGATTCTAAGTGGTGGAGGGGCAAGGTATTACCACAAAAAAACCCCCAGTGCATCCTCCCCCTGCTCTGCCTCCCGTGCACGGCACAAGCCTGGGCACAGCTCTGTGCTGGTGCCCTTCGGTGGGGGAAACCAGAGCAGAGCAGCTCAGCTGCTCCATCCCTTGCAGACATGCACAAGCCCCCACAAACCTCCAGGAGTTTCTCCGGGAGGTTTTCCAAGGACTGCCATTAAATAAGCAGAAAATCTCCTGCCCCTCACAGCAGGACCCACCACCCACAGCTCAGCGCTGGAATCGCAGCCGCTCAGCCCCGGCGTGTGCAGGGGGTGGGGAAGCCCAGGAATAACTCAGTCCCCGCGTGGTGGGCGGCAGCAGCAAGGAGAGGTCCTACTGCAGCCTCCCATGGGAAACTCTGCGGGAAAACGTCATGGGAATGGAAGGAAGGAAAGAGGGGACTCAGCACAGGCGGCACCAGGGCAGTGGCACGGGGAGAGGGTGAAGGCCGGTGCTTACCCTCGGCGTCCGGCTCGGCTGGGGGGGGCCCGGCCTCCGCCTGGCCTTGGGGGCACAAACAGAGTGAGAAGGGGTGAAGCTGCAGCCCACACTCCCCCCAACACCAACCCTTATTTCCCTTTTTATTCTTATTTTTCCCAGGTTTCTCCATCACCGTGTTCATACCCAGGCACTGCCCAAACTCCTGATCCCCACCCGGGGCTGCTTTGCTGAAGGATGTTCCTGCAATCCCATCCACCCCCGACTTGGACAGCCTGGATAAAGCCTCCGCAGGCAGGGAGGGCAGCAGGACCATTTCTACGCTCTTTAGGACACAGGCAGCAGCCACAGGACTGCTCTGGTGCTTTTTCCCAGAGTTTTCCCATGCCAACAATGTGGAGAGACCCAATACCACACTGGGAGCACCCCTGCCAATGCTGGGGGGGTCAGCACCCGCTGTCACCTACCTCGGGTGGGTGCCCGGGAGGACACTTTGGGGTCTGGGGTGGGCGGTTCTGCCAGGCTGGGCTCGCTGGGGGCTTGGGGTCCCTTGTTCTTGCTGACGGGCATCGGCTGGGGCAACATCTGCTTGGGCAAACCCTTGAAGAACCAGGCACCAGAGCGCTTCCACACCTGGGGGAGCAGGGAGAAGGCTGGCATCCATGTCTTGGGAGGGGTCCTGGGGACTTCATCCCCCTGCACCAGCAGGTGGAGGACACACAACTCCACATCCCCACCCTGCAGCCCATGCTGTTAATTAATTAACTCTTTGGCTCATGCTGCAGGCAGCAGTCAATCAATCTGCCCACAACAGCCTCTGCGACACCAAGACTTCGTTTTGGACTAATAAATGTCATTTTATGTAGAAAACAAGACCATGCTGTAAGAACCAGACTCGAGCAGCTGGACAAGGCTTAGTGGTGCTGAAAATCCCTGGGAGCTTCAGTTGGTCCCATCTGGGAGGTCTGGGGTGGGGACAGTGCACAGGGTGACACCAAGGGCAGGGACCATATCCCTGGGGCAGGGGGAGCCCGGGGGGCCACACTCACCTCCCGCTGCTCACTGCAGATCTTGCAGAGCCAGATGGCGTGGGGCCGGTTGTTGGTGGTCTGCACCCCGCACTTGGTGCAGACATTCTACAAGGAAAACAAAAGTTCTGGCCACTGCAAGGTCCCACCACACCAGCACCACCACAGTGGGATGTTAATGAGGGCTGGTTAACGAGAGCTCTCCCAGCACAAGCACCAGTGAGCACAGAAACCCTCGGAGATGTCCTCTCATGCCACGTGTGGAGGGATGTGGGGCTAAAGAAACATGCCCCCAAAGACTGAGGTTCCCCCAGAGCTGAGATGCTCTCCCAGATTTGTCAATAAAACCCTCCCCAAGGATTGTCCTGATGCTCTGTGTGAGCCATGTATGGCAAAGCAAACTCCTCCTTTCTCCGTGCTCAGAGCTACAGGAGCTCCACTCTGCTGGACCCCCTCGCTCACAAGCACCAACCTCATTCGAAATTATAATTTCCAACTGCTAAAAGCCCGAAATTACAAAATAAATTGAATTAACAATCCCTGAGCCAGCCAGTCCACACGGCATCCCTGCAACAGGTTCCTGAAGTCAGGAACGATTGCTGGGGGATTCCTTGGGGGCCACAGGCTGTGGGGATCAGGGATGAGCTCTGAGGGTCTGGGGGGTGCTGTGGGGGTCCGGGGAGGTGCAGGGCACAGGGAGGGGCCTCACCTTCTTGCAGTCCTCACACACGACACAGGCAGACCCACGCGGCCCCAGCTGCTCCCCACACAGGATGCAGCGGTTCACCCCGTCCCCCAGCACGCTGCGGCGCATGTCCTCCAGCCTGGTCATCAGCCTCCTGGCAAAGAGGGGACAGGGAATGTCAGGAAAGGCTCAGGATATTGGGGTCAGGGTCCTGCTCCTGAGGGGCAGCCACTGCCTTTGGTCCGGCCGCTCCTTTTCCTTGGGCAGCTCCTGGTAGAGAATCTCCCCTTCCAACTGTGGGAATGCAACCAGGGGAAAAGATGTCCCAGTGGGATATAATACTCCAGCATGTCCTTTATACTTCATATTGCACAATATTAACTTCCACTGATGCAGCCAGAGAGCTGACACCAGCCCCAGCTCCACGTACACGCATGTGGAAATCCATCCAAGGCAGCATCTCTACAGAGAGCACTTTGGCATCAGTGAAGTAGCTTTGTCCCCAAATGGAAAACTTTTCCACCCAGTGACTGCTCACGAAGAGCTGCAAGAAATCCTGGAAGGGCTCTAGTAAGGACTGAATGAATTAATTAGCTTTCTTATTAATTAAGGAAAAATATTGCCTACAGTGGAAATTATGGAAATTCTTTAAATGAAATGCTAAAAGCCCACTGGAGAACAGGTTATAAAAACAGACCTTTGGTTCCTGCAAAGGTAGAAAAAAAAAAATGAACAGTTAGGGAAGTTCTGGAAAACCAGCATTGGCAAAAGGAGTTTGGGAAGCAGGAGGGAGCTGCCAGCTTCGTACGCTCAGTTAACCCAGAATCCTGGCCCTAAAAATAGCACGAGAAGGGAAAAAGGATGCATTATTTATGCCATTCAGTGAGGAAGGAGCAGGAATGAAGGAAGGGAGGAAGAGATCCAAGCCCACCAGAGGGAGCAGCCCCCGAGGCCACCATCCCCCTCGGCAGCCTGACCCAAATCCGACAGAGCCGTGAACACGGCGCGAAAAACACCCGGCGCTGGAAAGACATTTTCCCACATGTCTGATGACACCTTTGGATTTATGGTGACTTGGCTGCCAACACCTTTGAAAGGCTCATAAAGCTTCTGTCCACACAGGGTGCCTCTGGTTTGGTGTCCAGCCACTTGCTGGTATTCCATGGGCTCCATGGGGAAAAGCCTAATGAAGGAACAGCAGCAAGAGGGGGAAAATCATGCAATCATAGAATGGGTTGGGTTGGAAGGGACCTTAAAGATTATTTAGTCCACCCCCTGCCATGGGCAGGGACACCTTCCACTAGCCCAGGTTGCTCCAAGCCCTGTCCAACCCGGCCTTGGACACTTGCAGGGATGAGGCAGCCACAGCTTCTCTGGGCAACCTGTGCCAGGGCCTCACCACCCTCACAGGGGAGGATTTCTTCCTAAAATAAAGCACTGTGGGACGTGCAGCCTAGCACAGCTCAGAAATTCCTCACTGCAGTCAACAGGAGCATCTCAAAGCACTTCACCAGCCACCACATCAAGTCCAATGTGGGGATGCAGCTCCGTGACTCCGCAGACATTATCCAACCAAAGCCACGTTATCACATCATCTTAGTTAGGTGGGAGACAACAGCTCTGCTAAAACCCACCAGGGAATCTCCCACTCCTCCCCATGGGCTCCAGGCTGCCAGTGTGGAGGTGCCTCCTGACAGTTCTTAATGAACCTGCACAGCCCGTTCCCAGCAGGGAGATGGGATTGCTGGGCTGGGTGGGCAGCAGCAGAGCCAGACGGAGCCAGCAGTGGGGAGAAATCACTGTTTTCACAGTTGCAGTGTCACCAGACAGCAGATGGAGGAGTTCACAAGTTCCTTCAGTCTCCATCGCCCCGCAGCTCTGGCAGCGACAGGACCACGGGGGCTCTAAAAACAGCAATTCTGGTTTGCAGCCTTTCGTTAAAAAATAACATCCTTGGACCATGGTGAGGGGATTTTGTGCTTTTCCACTTCATGGAGAAGGTGCTCCAGTGCTGGATGGAGCTTGCAGCAACCTGGTCTAGCAGAAGGTGCCCCTGCCCTTGGCAGGGGGTGGAATGAGATGAGTTTTAAGGTCCCTTCTAGCCCAAACCATTCTGGGACTTACTCAAGAGATGTGACTGTCCATCCCTACCCATCAGCACCCACCCTTGGTGCCTTTCCCAAGCTCCATGGCCAGCATATTTTGCTGCAAACACAGAGCTCCCAGCGACTTCAGCAGAGCTGCCTCATCCCATAACCCCCAGCCAGCAGTATTCCAACAAAACCCTGGAAACTGGCTGTTCCCCAAACGTTTCTTATTTAAATGAAATGAATCCCTGCCCATGCAGTGCAGGGTCCCCACCAAGAGCCCCCAACAGCAACCAACCAACAACCTCCAGCTTTTGTGGCAGCACATCATTCCCACCTCACCAGGGGGAATATTCTGGAGGAGAAAACCCTTTCTTATCCAAGCAGCAAAGCACAAGCACCTCCTGCAATCCCCCCCCCAGGCTGTGCTGCAAGAGCTCCAAGTAAAGCAGCTTCCCGTTGGAAATCTGCAAGCCCAAACAAACTTATTATAGAAACTAGAACAAATGGCACAATCAAAGGGATAAAAAAAAAAAAAAAAAAAAAGGAAAAAGCCTTTGCATTTCAAGAGATTCATTATTTAGCTGCAAAATCTCTCCCAGTCTCTCATTTAGCACAAGCGGCTCCTTAAGTGGTTTTTTAACCAGTGGAAGAGCTCAGCAGCCAGAACACACACCTGTGGCACCCGTTGCAAGCCAAGCACATTTCCTTAATTAAAACATCCCTTCAAGAAGGAAAAATTGGGCTTTTTTTTTTTTTTCCATGATTCAAACGCTGCTGGGAGAGAAGTGGATAAAAAGTTAAAGTCCTGGGGTGAGCTTGGCAGAAAGAGCCCTGGGAAAGGGGGTGTTGTGTTGGGACCCCTGGGCTGGGAAGCTCCTGATTAAGTAATAACTGGGAGCAAATAGCCCAGGTTTCTTTCCAGCTCCATCCAGCACCTCCAGAGCCCCATTTCCACACAGTCTCCCACCAAAAACCAAGGGAAGCCCTGCTCTTGCCAAGCTTTTTGCCTTTCCCAAAGCTTTTCTCTCCCCTAGATATGATTTCTTTATCATTTTTATTGCCCTCCAGTTCATCCCTCTCCCTCACACATCTCCAGGGCTACACACCTTCCTTGCCATTGTCTGCCCTTCCAAGTGCCCATCCCTCTGGCCTCTGTAGGACTGCCCTTAAAGAGCAGGAAATATCCTTCAAATTGTTAAAACAGGGGGGAAAAAAGCCAAGAGAGGAGTAATTGAAGCTGGTAGCAGGGAGCTGGCTCAGCCCAGCACCCGGAGCCAGCCCTGTGGAGCGGGAGAACATCCGTCACCTGCCAAAGAAATACGGATTAGTCACTGATGGGAGGGAGATAGGAGCAGCTGCATCTGAAATGCTCCACGTGCACCTGAGATAACAGCAATAAAACATATTAATGATAACATATTAACGACCCAGCCCCATAAATATGGTTTGGAAGAGGAAGGTGAGCAGCCCCAAGGCAGTGAGCTAGCCCTCCCCAGGCATTCCTGCCCACACTCCAGAGCCCTGGAGTGGGCAGGGAAGGGCTCACGGTCACAGGAGACCTGCAAACATCTCCCATGGTCTGTGGCATCCCCACAGGGATGAGGGACCACCTTAGGCTGGGCTCAATCCTAGACAGGATGGAACTGGTGATGGGTTTGGCAGTGCTGGGTTAATGCTTGGAAAAGACCTCCAAGATCATCACATCCAACCTAAATGATCTGATGGAACTCTCAGTGCTGCAGCATCAGCGTTTTCTCTTGCACCAGGACCAGAGGGATGCAGAGAAGGACAGAGAGACACTGGAATTAAGTGCTGATGATCCTGGAAAACAAGACTTAACAGCAGGGCAGGCACACAAGAGTTTGTTGTGTTTAAATATTCATTGCCACTCAGAAGTTAATGGTAAAGATGTGCTTAATGGGTTTTGTGCCAGGGAGGACATTTAATGCTGTAAAGGGGGTAGAAGAAGGACCTGATCCATGTGGAACGACCTGATCCAGGGCATGATGAGCCAGGTGCTCCCCAGCACCACGTGGGAACCAGCAGGGACAGACTCAGCCACCAAAAAACCACAACCATGGCCAAAAGAAACTCCAGTAGAACACAAAGGAGGTCACAAAGTGCCTCCAGAATTAAGCACTGCTTTGCCTCCATGGGGAAATCATGTGCCTTAAAGGGCTGAATATTAAATTAAGGCTAATTTTAATGGCATAAAAGAGACAAGAAAAGCAGCCAAGCTACAGATTAAAGAAAACATAATTAAAATTGGGATGGGAAATGAGAAGCAATTTTCCTCCCCTACAAGTTTTCAGGTGACTAAAGGTAAAGCACCATTTGGGCTTTTCCAGGCTGAGCCCTCACCATGGAGAGGAGATACCCACAGAGGCCACAGGGACCTGTGTTTTTCCAGATATCCCATTCCATGCTCATGTGCTTGCTGCCTCCCAGGATGTGTTACAGGAGGGTTGTTACTTTACAGGGTCATCCCAGCCTTGGAAATAAGAGAGGAGGATTTTTTTTAGGGAAAAAACCCAACCAAAATCCCACAAAAACTCAAGCAGCATGAGTTGTCTCCCAGCCATGAATCAACCTCATCTCCTTTAGAAGCTGGCATCTCGGGAGACATTCCTGCCTATCTCCAGCAACCTCCCTGCCCTTCCTTGACCCCTAATTTTATTTTTATGTTGTCTGCACACAAGGAAGAAGAGCTGAGGCTGTGGTCCCCAGTGAGCCTCCCTGCTACTGGTCACCAAGGTTAATGACTTAATCCCCTGTGATTTCAGCCATCTGCTCCAGCATTATCTATGTGTCATCCCAGCAATAAGCAGCCAAATTAAAATGCAATCCTGCTCTAGAGCTGGTCCTCTCAGAGGAAAGGTGAGAGGCTGTGACCCATGGGGAGACAGTTAAGCCACAGCACTTTTGGAGGGGATCCAGGAGCCATATGTCACGTCACCCCTGGGAGAACCAGCTCCATGCAAGGCACCCTCCAGAAATATCAATTTCTGACTTTGGGTGGTTTGAGATCTTTCCTTCAATGCTAAGAACAGGCTGGAACTCATTAGGCAGCAGAGCAGACTCGGTGTGTTATTGATGGCACCCAATTATAGATGCATAATGGAGTCAATTAGTGCCTGCAGGTGCTCCTGTGCCAGCTGGGAAGAACAGGCTCCTCCTGGAGTGCAGCTGGAGCATCACCATCACTGGAGTATCACCAGAGCCGGCACAGGGACCCCCTGAGCATGAGCCAGGCCAAGCAGGGAGTGAGACGGGACAGCAGCAGATTCATCCCTGCCAACGTGGACCTCTGATCCCTCTGCCCAACAGCTTTCAGCCCCTGTGTCCCTCAACCAGCCCAAGGGATTATCCTCCTCACCCAGCAGTTGTCAAGTCCTTCATCAACTCCAGCCGGACATGCTCTTGCTGTGTCATGTTTAAGATGATTTCAGCTCCTATTTATCCTTCTCTATGCCATGAGACAAGGATCCAGCCAAAAAAAGCCCCACACAAAGTGTCCCTGTCCTACAATCCTCATCAGCATCCAGCTCATGCATCCCACGGGCTCCATCCACCCTTGCGGCTAAAAATACTCCTTCACTGGATTAATTTGAGCTGGGTTTGACACAAAGTCCAATTCCACAAACAAGATCTCAACAAGCAGCATCGATTTGTTCCCAACCCAGCCGAGGTAAGGGGCTGGTGGGACAGAGGATAAAGGAGAGGGAGGGAACTAAACTGGGAGAGACATCAGGCACAAGGAGGTTCATCTGCAGCCAGCACCAGCTGTGGGATTCATGATTGCTCAAGTATCAGATGTAAAGCTCAAATGAACCCCTCAAAAACATCCACTTAACTCCAAATATTTACCACATATTCCCTCTTTGGAAGGCACGCTCACTCCACATGAGCTCTTCCTTATATTAACCAAAAACAAAATTTTCATGGAATGACAGAATGGTTGGGTTGGAAGGGACCTTAAAGCCCATCCAGTTCCACCCCCTGCCATGGGCAGGGACACCTTCCACTAGACCAGGTTGCTCCAACCTGGCCTTGAACACTTCCAGGGATGGAGCAGCCACAGCTTCTCCGGACAAGTTTTAATGGATCTTTTTTTTTCCTTCTCCCTTACAGAGAGAGAAAATCCCAGCAAATCCCAGAAACTCAGGCTTTCCAGGAGCAGCATCCCAGAGCAGCCTGTCGGGCCAAGGTACATCCATATCCCCTGCCTCCCTGCCAGAGGCCAGCCTGGCAAACCCGGATTATTTTGTAATATAAGGAGCTCTCCTGGATAAGGTCCGAGCAGCTCCTGAACGGATGATTCCGTACGAGACTGATCCAGGCGCTGTCCCATATTTCTGGAGCTGAACATCCCACAGCTCTTGTTGTGCAAGCCAACAAACACAAAGGGGCTGGCACGGCTCCCGCTGCGCCTCCACGCAGGGGGGGAATCAGCTGCGGCAGCACATCCGCCAGCATTCCCGGCTCCCAGTCCTCCGCCCGGCTTTTCATGAATGAGAATGAGCAAACCTCCTCCTCCTCCTCCTCGGCTCACGAAGGCGAAAGGGAGGCTTTCTGCAGGCTGGCAAACAGCTGCACGATGCAAAATAAATCTCTCCCCCCTCTCTGCTGAAGATGATTTATGCCTGATCCAAAGAGCATCACGTTTGAGAGTAGTTCTTACAGGGCTGCAAATGGGCAAAGCCAGGGAAACGCTGCTTGTAAGCACTTTTTGGGAATGAATCACCACCATTCACAGCTACTTTCACCTGGTTTCTGCCAAAAAGCCGGGAGAGGAAAGCGCTACCTGTTGTAAAGTGAGGTGATGCCAAGCTGGGGAGGCATCTTGAGCCTGGGGGAGCAGCACATCCAAGGGGCATATGCCAAGCCCTGGCAGTGAGAACAACCTCTGTCAAGGCAAAACCTGTCCAGGCTGTTCACAGACCACTCCTAACAAAGGATTTCTGCAAGTGAGTAAATAAATCCACCAGTTCGGAGGCCACAGGGTGCAGCCAGAGCTCACCACGGTTGTACCACAAACACTCAATTTAAGTGTTATTAAGGGACAGCAAAGCTTCCACAAGCTACAAGATGGGCTTTGGCATTCCTAGAGCAGTGGAGAGCACAATTCCTGCCTGGGCCTGAGTATGTTCCCTCCAAGGGAAAAAAAAAAGCCAGATGCTTAAGCTCAGCAAGAAGAAACTGTTCCTCTGTAAGGAAAACAGGTGTGATGCCTGACAAATGGGATTATGGAGATCCCACTGGAAAACCAGCCCCAGCAGAGCAAGTTGATACCTCATTACCATTATTTCACCTGATACCTTTGCCCAGGAAGAGCAGAGGGGCAGGAAAGGAAACACAGGCTCTTCTCACCCTCTGAATGGGTGCCAGGGATGCCCCCAGTACCCTTCAGTGGTCATGGGTACCCTAGAATCCCCAGGAGCTGGTCCCAGCACGTACCAGCCCTGAGCATCACTCAGACCTACTGAGCCTCAGAGACAGCTCATTTCAGGGTGGCAGGAGAGATTAACCACCGGGATGGATCCATCACCACTCCAGCCCCATGTCTGTTTTCCCAAAACAAGACAAAGCCCCTCTCAGTGAGCCATGACTTTGCCCACACTCACGGGGGCTCAGGCTCCTGGACAAGCAGCTTCACGAAATGACATGTTATTAATGACCCCTTTTAGACTGAAAAAACCGGCTGACACCATAAATCCTTGGCCCAAACTCCGTGGCACACAGAGCAGGAGCAGCACACAGAGCAGATCCCTCCCCTGCGCGCAGGTTCCTCCTGGCTGAGAACCAAAGATCCCCCGCAGGCTCCTTTCAGGAGAAACACTGCAGTGCAGTAGCTGCTTCCCAGGAAAGCAGCCAAGCAGGAGCTTCCTCCCATGTCCCTCTGGACCTCCAATGCCACCAGTGCCACCAGCACTGCCTTACCCGATGCGCTCCTGCTCCATCTCCTCCATCTTCTCGGCGCGGGCGATGACCCTGTTGATGATCTCCTTCTCCTCATCCGTCAGCTCCTCGCCCTTGCGCTGCCGGTCGGCTTGGCCGCCCCAGCCGGAGGGGAGCCTGTGGGAACAGGGATTCATCCATGGATCACACGTGTGATTCATACCACGGATGCGTGCGGGAACAGCCAGGCACCAATCCCCAAACCCAAAAGCAGGGCTATGATATCACCCTACCCCTCAAATCCCTTCTAGCTGCAAATGGCCCCCCACCCCGGCTGGAAGCTCTTATCTCCATTTTTTGAGGGTTTCACATGGAAACACTTGTTTTATATGGAGAAAAAATTCCTTTATAAAAATATTCTCATTATTTCCACGTTTCAGCCAACACAGTTCACTTTGCAGCCTCCTCTCCACTGTGGAACACCAGGTTTACCAGTGAGCCACGGTACCGGGGTGATGGAGCAGGAGTGGGTGGGGCTTTTTTGGGAACATTTCAGCAAACATGGGAGTGTTTCCTCCTCTAACATCATTTCCAAGGATCCTTTTGCCCAGCCTGGGTGTCAGGCAGTGATAACCTGGTGACAGGGTAATGTCTGCCACTCAGACTGGAACAACAAAGGATGCAAAAGGCAAATGTCCCTCATACCTTCCATCTTTCTGCTCATCTAAAGACCTTTCCTGTGTATTTTTCTTCCTGGACTGAATGCAACTGCATGGTCTTGAACCTTAAATGCATCAGAACCGCGTGCAACACTTCCCAAACTCATTTTTTTTTTTTTTTGGCATCTAAAACCAGGCTTTTCGTATTTTCTCAAAGCCATCAGAGGAATAAGTTAAAAACAAACAAACAAAAAAAAAGCAAGGGAGATACTTACTGCTCCTTCTCGCTGCTGGGAGGCACAAGAAAGAGAGGGAATAAGGATTAGGTGAGAGCAGGGACAAGGGCAGCTCAGCCTGGCACAGCCGGTGCTCTCCCCAAAGCAGCCCCAAACACGAGCTTTGCCCAGCCCCTGCATCCTCCAGGCTCCCAAAACCTGTACCCAACCATGGGTGCTGCCACCACCCACCCAGCCAGGACAGAGATGGATGGAGCACCTCCCTGCATGGTGACCACACTGGAGAACATCAGGACAGACAGATGGGGCTCCTCATCAGCACCAGGTTCACGCCCACCCACGGGTCTGTCCCCATCACCCGCTCAGGGGGTTTAGGGGGTAACACCACAAAACATCCTCGTCCAACTGGCACAAACCCAGTTCCTGATGTTCCCAGAGGAAGACCCTGTGTCACCTCCCACCCTGGGGACTCCCCTCCTTCCCGCAGCCCCAGTCCCCTCCTCTCACCTGGCTCGGACAGACATGGTCCTGTCGCTGGGGCACATCCACCGGTCGGAGCTGCCGCCCACCACGGTGTCGGTCATCGCCCGCTCCCGGGGCACTCGGGGACTGACTTCAGGGACACCAGTGCCCTGATGAAAAGCACCAACGTGGCACACTGGGCAAGTCAATCACCTCACTTGCAGACAGCAGCGATGCCAATGACGGTAACCCAGAGCTTTCAGCCAGGCTGGAGGGAAAAAAAAAAAAACAACAAGAAAAATCCCAAAAATCATACCTGGAAAGGCTTTACATTTGGCATTAAGAGGAATTGGAGCAGGAACGTTACTTTGGCGACTGTCTTGATACTGTGCATGAGACACAGGATCCTACCACCACCCCCCTCCCAGGAGGCAGCGCAGCCACGCTCGGCACAGTTGTAATTAATGAGATACCCAACCTCACATTAATTATGAGGCTTCAGAGCTGGGAGGGAAGAGAGTATTCCATTTCAGAGAAACATCTACAAACCACGGAACTTTCTCCCCAAAACCCAGCACGTCTTGCTGTCCTTCCCCAAACCACCTTCCCTCTTGAACAAAACTCCTCCTTTTTTATTTTCGTTTACTAAAGGTTTTGCTAAATGGATCCATGTGAGGCACTGAGGGAGGACATGGGAACAGGACCCAAACACGATGGTCTGTCCACTCATCTCCAAGAGGTTCATCGAGAAAGGGTTCTTCAAACCCTCCTCCTTTCAGCAAAACTGATACTATTATTAAAATACAAATCGATGTCAAATCCACAGCCTGTTTTATATTCCCATATTTTGGAGGTGTTTTACCCCTCCACCCACCCCCCTAATCCCTGCATGAGGATGACAAAGTCCAAACTGATAGTGACCAGCATCACCCACAGAGCAGGGATGGATCCATCCATCCTATCATCTCTTCTGAGTGAAAACCAGTGATTTTATGGAAGGCAATCACCTTGGGCAGAGCAGCATCCCCCAAACCCAGCCCAGGGCAGGATCCATCCCCCTGCACAGCCCCTCACCCCTGCACGGTGCCAGGGATGATAACACTGCCAGTCACTGTCCCACCTGGACCACTCCCAGGATGGTCCCCAAGGGCAGCTGGTGTGTCCAGGGGTGGCATCACCCACAAGACACCACTTGCAAAGGGAGAAGCTCAGGCTGAGCCTCCCTTTACAGCTCTTAAGGTGGGAATAAAAGCAAAGACAATCCCTCCAGGAAGGGCTTTGCTGCAGCACTGACCGGAGCACAAGGCTCTGGATATAAGCCCCCCTTCCTTAGGGCTTCCTGCTGATGGAGGCAATATTTTTAGCTCAGCTGCTTCCCACCCCCAGGTTTCCCCCCACCCATCTCCTCCATGGATGGGGGACCTGCAGAGACACCCCAGCAACAGCCTCCCACCTGCACCACTCACAGCACCTGCATTTGAATTGCTTCCTCTGCCTGCAGAAGAACTAAAAATACACAAAAAAAACACCCCGAAAGCCCTCTGCAGAGCCTGGTTGTGGATGATGAACGGCCCAGAGGCTGGTAGAACCTCATCTCCCCACCCTGCTGCCCTGGGATGATGTTGCTGTGGATTCCTCCCTGCCTGGGAGGGACCCCCAGCACCAACTCCAGCATCCCAGAGGTGCCAGTGCACCCCAGCAGCACCAGAATTCAGCCCAAAGGGGTAAATGCACCTTTTCAGGGCATGAAGCAACTCCAGAAAAACTCCAACAGAGGCACTGGGGAGGTTTTCCCAAGGAGAAGAGGGAAAACAGGAGGTTGTAAACTTGCCCCACTGAAATCACAAACTCCAAGCCAAGAAAACCATAAAACTTTCCCAAAAATGAGGAAAAAACATAATTCCCATCATCCTCTTCCTGCTCTGCAGTTATCTCTGAGGAGTCAGAGATTTGAGGCTCACCTTGGCTTCACTGAAAACTTACATATACATGAAAATATTTTTGGAAAAAAAGGAGAAGTGAAGCACGTGGGTAATTAGTGCTCTGCTGGTTTCACACAGTGCCTATTCCTGTGCCAAACCAGAAGGCTCTGATTAACAAGGTCAGTTAAATAAGCAAATTGTTCATTTAAGTCCCCACCGCCACCTCCACAATCCGCAGTGCAGCAGCAAATTCCCGCTGGGAACGAAGGGTTCCAGCACAGCCTGGGGGTCTTGTGGGGTGGGCACACATTTAATAGGGTGTTCTGGGAGGAAGGGCAGCACTGTGATGCCACCATCCATTTTTGTGGAGATGTGGGTGGATAAGGGACCTGCCTAAGGTCACATGGAGCAGGAGTGCCCAGCCCAGCCCTGCAACAGGGGAAAAAGTGACCACCAGCACTCAGCACTGGAGAGGAAACTTCTTCCCCCAACTAGAACTTTCTGCTAATAATAGAGAGGCCACGAGTGTTTCGCTTTGTTGTGGATGGAGTGGAGCCCAGGGACAGTTCCTGAAGGAATTCACAATCCGTTCCTTCGCCTATAAATAATAGATTTGGAAGATCTACTTTGCATTACTTCCAGCAACTACCCTCACTTGCCCTAATGCTTGGTTCTGCATTTTTAGCACGTAGTAGAGAACAAAATAACAGCTTACAGTGGCTTTTTCCCCCCACCAAATCCTTGCTTCCAAGCCAAAGGATGTGGCCCATCCAAGTGGTGATCGATGGGATGCAGCAGCATTTAGTTAATGAAATAGAAACATCCCAACCTAAGAGGTTGCCAAGACCTTCCAGGGTTTGGCTGACCCCAGAGGGTCCCAGGTTTGCTCCCCCTGGTCTGAGATGAGCAGGGATGTGAGCAGGTCTCCAGCTGCTCAAGGTTCTCCAGTGGATGCTGGAAGGAGGCGGCAGCTCCCGCCAGCGCCAACGTGTCCAGGGCAGAGCCAGGAATAGCAGTGAGGTCTTAATTTCTGGCCTTAAGGAAGGGCCACATGACTCCAATCACGCCGCTCCATTACTTCTGTGTGACGGAGCCCATGAATGTGATCGTGCCCTGATAAAATGGGATTGAACACCTTCCGCGGATCCCTCGGCCTCTCCCGTCATCGCCGCTCGCTCCGAGCCAGGAGGTGCCAACTCGTGGGCGCTTCTCCAGCACCCAAAACCTGGCAGACGCAGCATCAGTGACCAGCATTCCTGGGCAGGCAGGGAAAGGCAGCAGGAGCCCCATGGCATGAGCCCATCCCACCCCACGGCACCAGGAAGGACACGGAGCTGCTGCTTCCCTGGGCAGGACCCAAAGCCACCCACAAACTGGGCACCTGAAAAGAGAGACCTTCCCACAGCTGCCCAAACTCACCCCTTCAGCCACCTGGAAATAACAGCCCAGGGTAGAAAACAGACAATTCAGTATTTTACAGGCTCCCAGTGCAACCATCAGGTTTTTACGGTGAGCTCAACAGTCCACACTCGATGCCTGCAGAGATTGTCTCCACCAGCAAAGACACTGACACAGGCAACCTATTTCTCCAGCCTTCTCAGCTCTGCAATGCAGCTTTCTTAAATATTGAATAAGTCTGCTGCTCTCCACCACCTGCCAGTGCCAATGATGAGGTAATTTTTGCATTGACAAAGCCTAATGTGATTAATCTGGTCTGAAAGGAGCAGGTTTTAGGGCTCGTCCATTCACTCGGAACACACTCGCAGACGGAGCGTCGGCAGCAGCCAGACCCCAACCAACCAACCAACCCAAACTGCTGCTCCGCTGCCAAGTGGGAGATTATTCCTGTGTGTCATCACCAAACAGGAGGCTTTGAACTTGAATGGATCCCAACACGATCCTCTGGCGGGCTGGTGGGGTTTGCACACTGGCATGGGAGTGGATTTACACTCCGCAGATGGGGACGGAAAAATAGGATATGAGGATGGGTTTGCCTGATGGGGCTCCCCAGTCTCTTTCCCAGGGAGAAGAGGAACTATTTTGGGGTGACAAGCACCCACTGGGACCCCCCAACCGAGCAGGGAGAGGAGCAAATGCAGGAGCCGGGAGGCACCAGGATGGAACTGTCTCCTCATCACTCAGTGTCCCCACACACCGTGTTTGGCAGGAAATCTCTCCCAGCTCACGAGGACGTTCACTGCCATCTCACAACTCCATCAGGGCCAGATCCTGCCTTGTCCAGCTCCAGGGCCCACACCTGGCACTCAAGAAGGTCTGCAAACCACAGGGGACCCCTAAGTCCTCACCAGACACCAGGCACAGACGCTGCACCCCATGTCCAGCTCTGCCCTGAGCATCTCTCAACATCCAGGCTTTTCCTTTCCCAGGAAAAGGGGGTTGCCCAGTGCAGGTGCCACGCACACCCCACACCATTCTCTACAGCACAGAGGACCCATGGCTTGGCATTCCCATGGCCATAGGGGCCACAGAGCTGCCCAAACAGGCAGCAGGTGCTCACTGTCCTCCGGTGTCAGGTGGGATTTGGTACTGCTGGATTTACCTGCAGAAGGGCAAGAAAAAAGGTGGAAATAGCCTCAAAATATCTGCTGGAACTGCTGTGTAACACTGCAAGAGAACCAGCAGATCACATGGGGGGCCAGGAGGGCAGCCCAGCCCCATAGGGTTCCACACACCAGAACTCCCTCAAATCCTGACATTCCATCATTTGGCTCATCTCACATGCAAATTGGTTTAGGAAGTTCAGGCAAAATTGGGCATTTGCACTATGGAACAGCCCACTTTGGAGGCTTTTCTTTCATAACAGAATGGAGGGAGGCAGAGCTCAGCGGCACAAAAGCTGCTTGGCCTGGAGCTCCCCTGGACATCTGGACCAGTATTGGGGCATGGGACAGCAGGACAGTCCCAGATGAAGCATCAGGTGACACACTGGAATGGCAGCACACACTGCATCCTCCAACAGCCTAGTAATGCCACGAGGTGGGATCAGACCCTGGACACTCAACCCCCTCAACCACCCCATGGCAAAGTGAGGGTGCAGAGTCTTGGGAATCCAGCTTTGGGAATGACCCAGAACCAGCAGGTTGTAGACCTGGGGTCATCACACCAAACCCTTGCAGGGAACAGCAGCCCTGCAATTCCTGAGCCAGCTTTAACTGAATAATTAAAGCTAAATGTGATGGCCACATTCCCAGGCGACAGTGACCCACAGACAGGAAACACCAAGCAATGGAAATCCCGGCCATTCCACAGTGCCCCAATACCACAACCACTCCTGCAAGTCCATCCAGCAGCACCCACCCAGCCCTGTGGCACGCCAGGATGGCACCACCACAACCTGGCACACTCCATTGCCCCGTGGAACACACAGGAGCCCCCAGGGCTGGTCCTGCCTCCCCTGCCCTCCAGCTAAATCCACACCACGACACCTGGGAGCCCTCCTTAAGGCGATGTCTGTGCTGCCTTTAAATTCCCACAATGTGCTGAGAAATGCCTTCTTTCCCCTCCCCCTTAATTCCCAGCTCCTCGTCATCCTCCAGACAAAGCTCCATCCCAAGGCAGCCGAGCAGCATCGCACAGTCAATTTTATTTAAGCAGCACGTTGACATTTCCTCCAGCAGCTCCTTCACAAACCAAACACTGTTATGATGCTGTCACAGGGATTTACTCCTCTTGATTAATTATAGGAAAGACAATAGTAAAAAAATATACATAATTCCTGGGTTTATCTGACTTTCCTGCGGCTGTCCGAGCTGGGGGTCCCAGCAATGCCTGAGCACAGCCTGAGCTCACCTGGTGCTGCCATCACTCCTTGTGCCACACAGAGCTGCTCCAAAGCTGCTTAGCAACAGATAAATCCCTGCATGGCTCCAGCACATGGATCCCACCCTCGATGCCTGGGACAGGGAGCATGGCCAGAGCCACCAGGGTGGACCAGCCTCACCAGGGATGTTGGTGCAGGGACCCCCCATGCACCGAGAGCAGCTGGAAGAAGTTTAACAATGGGGAGAAGGCTGGGAAGCACCAACCAGGTGTGCTTGGAGATAGCAGGTCCTGTTCACTGCCAGGGAAGGTTTCCCAAAGGTGGTGACAGTCCCCACGAGATGCCCTAGGGGTGCGTGAGGGCCACAGTGTCACACCACAGGACAGCAGTAGTGGTGGCACCCCCAGAGCATGACCCTGGCTGGAGGATGCTCAGGGGTGCAGCCCCACCCTCCTCATGGGATGCCAGGTTGGGGCAGAGGAGCCACCCAGAGCCAGGCCTCCCACACCAGACCTGTGTAGAGGGGTCCCAGTGGTGTGGAGGGGATCCCCCCGGCACCACAGCCCCTCCCCAAGGGCCATGGGCAGCCCAGCCACCAGCAGAGAGGACCACGGGGCCACCCAGCTCAACATCTGCACCACCCTGGGCTCCCAGTTTGCCCGGTCACCAAGCACAGCTCCTCTCCCTCCCTACACACCCTCAATATCTGTTTTCATGCAGCCAGACCCGCTCCCCATCGCCAGCACACCAGGTCCAAAGCAGAGAGTCCGTCCTCACCTCCCGGGGCCGGAGAAGCAAATGCTGCTTCCAACACGTGAACCTTATAAACCATCCCATCCTCACCCCCGGCCACTCCCCAGCTTAACGAGGACGTGGGAATTAATCAGCCCGGCCTTGGGGAACAGAGCCCTCCCCCCTTCCCAGACCTCGAGTGCTCTGCTGGGACCACCTGGAGCGATTCATTACCGTTATCACTAATTGGCAGTGACTGCAGTGACATCGTCACCGGGCTGTGGGCAGGAGGAGGGCACTGAGCCAGGGCCACCAGCGAGCTGGCAGAGGGTCACCGCTGCCAGCACAACCCCCGGGACCTGCGCGGCACACGGAGGGGCGTCTCGTTTTCATCTCCCAGAGAAAGCCCCTCAAAACTTAAGCACAAAAAGGGGCTCGGAAGCTGTGAGCCCCCTCACCCTCCCTCAGCAGCTTTCCTCCCCTCGCCCTTCCCCAGCCAGGGAATGTTTAACACCAGCACACACGTACCACGCGGCCACGGAGGCGCAGCAGAGTCCTGCAATGGGCTCCTGGGTTTCACCCTCGCCGCAAAGGGTGCTCCGCACGACAAACGGGCTTTTCCCCCATTCGGCACGTTTTTTGGCTCTCCTGGGGAGCCAGGGCAGCGCCAAGGCAAGTCTGCGAAGGAGGAGGAAGCAGAGGGGTGGGCTGGAGGCAGCGGCGAGCTGGGCACGGGTTTTGCACCCAGGTGGGGTGCTCTGAGCAGGGTTGGTGGGCGTGGGGTGTCCCGGGAAGCCCACCCTGCAGGTGGCGAACGGCTCCCACCGCATCGCCTGGCGATGGCTCAGCGCCGCCGGAGCCTGCGGGGCTGCTGCGGGCGAGCAGCGCCCACCCAGCGCTGCCCTCCCGGGGGATCCCAGCAAAGTGCCCACGGGAGGCTACAGCAATTCCCAGCCCCAAGGCTCTACATCCTCTGCCCACGGAACCCCTGAAGCAGATCTCCTGAGTCAGCCCTCCAGCAGCAGCGAGCAGCTCGTTCAGTCCCTGCCGGATGAATGATGCATCATCAAATAAAGCCCAGTGTCACAACATTAACAATATTTATTTTCAGGCTAAGCTGCAGCCTGGGCTTTTGATACCAGTAATTAAAGCAAATGGTTCATCTGTTATCAGCTCTGCATCCCTGGAGCCAACTGTCCATGTTTTGAAGCCCTGTGTTATCTTTTTTTCTTGCAGCCTCATGGGAAGGGGGGGATCAGGCTGATCCACACACACTTCGAGGATCCCGGGAGGAGTGTGGCATGGCCCGAGCCCAAAGCAGAGCCATGGCCGGGGCAGCCACCTTGCTCAAAGCTTTTTTAGTAGTGAAATGAAGGAGTGTTAATCGCACAAAGACAAATTGCTGCTCTAGCTTATACCTGAAACCAGAATTATTAGAAGGACAGCAGCAGGAGAAATAATCAGGTCCCTTTCCTGAAGGAGCCTGTCCCTGGGAGCTTCACCACCCAGCAGCGTCAGACTAATTTCCGAGGTGGCTGGTTTTGCCTCCCGGAGGTTCCAGGCTACTCCAGAAAGGTTTTTAATGCCTTTTGCACCACTTTTGTCCATCGTGGGAAAGGAGCGGTGAAGGCACCTGCCAAAGCCCTTGGACCAGCCCTGAGCTGGGCAGTGATGCTCTTTCAGAGCCTCAGCAGGGAGCAGAGGACCCCAAGTGCCCCCACAGCAGGGACAGGTCGTTCTCTGCATCCCGCAGCTCTCAGGTGCCTCGGAAGGGGCTCAGCCCCTGGTGCCACGGCAGCTCCTACTGGGCACACTCCGGGGACAGAGACGAGAGCAAATTTTGAGGGCTTGAACCCCCCCAAATGCTCAACACACTTCAAAGTTGTCCACACACCGGGAAGACCAGCAGCAGCACCCAGAGCCCCCCTGCACCCGCACCCACGGGCAATGCCACCCCTCACACCCCCAGGGAGCCCCCACCCGCACTCACGGGCGATGCAGCCCCACGCACACCCAGGGACCTGCTCCAGCCTCTGCCACCGGCCACCCACGGGGTGGGGGGTGTCACCCACAGCCCGCACCGCTCCGAGATGCTGCAACTTTCCCCGGGCCGGGAGCGGGGCTGGGGGGAACGAGCATCCCTGGATCCGCATCCCGATCCCTGTCCCTGCGGAGCCTTGGGGCACCCCCGGCACCTCCTGTCCGCCCCGGGGGAGATGCGGTGAGACCCCCCCCCCGCTGCCGCTCTCCCGCTCCCACGCTTGGCTGCAGCGCGGGGGACCCCCGAGCCCCCCTTACCTGGGCCAGGGTCCCGGGGTGCCGGGGCCGCTCCCCGCGCACGGCCGGGCTGGCGCTGCGCGGCACCGGCGGCAGCACTGCGGAGCAGCGCGGGGCGGTGCGAGGAGGGGACACGGGAGGGGACACGGCCGGGGCCGCCCCGCTCCGTGCCCGCCCCGGGGAGCCGCCCCCGCCCTCCCCCAGCCCCCTCTGATACCCCCTCCGGTACCCCCTCCCGCAGCCGGCTGGAGAGGGGGGCGGCAATGGGACCCCTCTGCTCATCCTCTCCCACATCCCGCTCTCGTTCTTCCTCCTGCTCCTCAACTCTTTCTCACCCTTTTCTTCCATACCCTCTCAAATCCCATCCCATCCCATCCTTCCCCAGCCTTGACCACTGCAGGGTGAGGGAGGGGATTCTCCCTCTCTTCTCTGCTCTGGTGAGATCCCAACCTGCAGTGCTGCATCCAGCTCTGGAAACCTCAGCACAAGAAGGACATGGAGCTCCTGGAGTAAGTCCAGAGAGACACAAGGGTGCTCCAAGGGCTGGATCCCCTCTGCTTTGGGGCCAGGCTGGGAGAGCTAGGGATGTTCATCTGGAGAAGAGAAGGCTCCAGGGAGACCTGAGAGCCCCTTCCAGTGCTTAAAGAGGCTCCAAGGGAGCTGGAGAGGGACTTTGGACAAGGGATGGAGTGATAGGACAAGGGGGAATGGCTTCCCACTGCCAGGGGCGAGATTAGATGGGATATTGGGAAGAAATTCTCCCCTGTGAGGGTGGTGAGGCCCTGGCACAGATTGCCCAGAGCACCTGTGGCTGTCCTATCCCTGGAAGTGTCCAAGGCCAGGTTGGATGGGGCTTGGAGCAACCTGGGATAGTGGAAGGTATCCCTGCGTATGGCAGGGGGTGGAACAGGATGAACTTTAAGATCCCACACCTGCAGCATTCCCCAAAAGCTCTGGGAGCTTCCTGTTGCTCCCGGTTCCCAGTTACTGGGGATCCCACAATCCTGGCAGCCCTAAAGATCATCCTAAAGATCGCTCTGAGCCGCAGGCACAAGAGGGGCCCACACTATCTCCAGTCCAGACTTCGGAGGAAGGAAAATTCCTCATTCCTCCAGCTGGATTTCCCCACTTTTATATAAATGATTTTTACCCAGCTGCACGTAAGCCTCTCATGAAAACCCTACTTTTTTGGGATTTAAAAAGAAATCCCTAAAGAGACAGAAATCCTTGAAGGATGGAGCATGTTCTTGCCTTCAGCAAGGAAAGTATTCCACCACTCAAGGCTGAGTGTTGATTGGCATCATGTAAATGCTTGATGGACACCTCCTTCCCTTCCAGGCCCAACTCTGTGTTTTTATTTAGCAAAAGAATTCCTCGCTTATGCAAAATAGTTGGAGAGAGAAGCACAGGACTTTCAAGCTGATCTGTCTTGACACCTTCCTCAGAGATTCATAAAAAGCAGCAGAAATTTGAAAATCAGATCTAAAACTGGCTTTCCAGAAAGGAAAAAAGCAACACCTGCCGTTCTCTGTTCTGAATACCTGGCACTTCCACACTCCTTTTTTTAGCCCATCTTCTAAAATAAAAGAGCCAGTTTGATTTTTTTGTGGAATTAGAAATCCATTTTGGCAGTCTGGCAGATCCTGCAGCAGATCAAAGCAGGAGGGGTTATTTATTTATTTCCTCCCTGGTTTATTTTTATGCTCACCAACCCTCTGGTTCTCCAGGAATTGCTGTGTTTCCCTTGGGATCTGACTGAGCATGGGGTTACCCTCTCTGTTTGACCCCAGAGCCATCCTGACTGGACTTGGATGGAGCACATGGACCAGCAGATCCTGCCTGCATGCTCAAGTTCAAGTGCAGAGGCAAAAATCCTGGAAGTTATCTGGGCAGTGCAGCATTTCCCTGTCCAGGTTGGAGCTCAGGCTGGATGCAGCTCCATCCCATGATACCAACAATCTTGGGTTTATCCCCATTTGCAGCTGATTTCAGTGGGAATAGCTGAGGAATAAAACCAAGTTCATGGCTACAGACAGCCCTGGGGGTCAAATCAGCACCCACTGCAGACCTGGAGGCTCTGCCTCACCTCCAGCTGACTCCTGTGCTTGGATGCAGCCAGTGCTGGGGATGGAGGAGACGATGGAGCTGGGGAGGGAGCCAAGGGTTGAGCCAAGGATGGAGCCAAGGGTTGAGCCAAGGATGGAGCCAGGGATGGAGACATGGATGAGGCTGGGGATGGAGCCAAGGATGGATCTGGGGGCAGAGATGTGGATGAGGCTGGGAATGAATTCAGGGATGGAGCCAAGGAGTGAGCCAAGGATGGAGCTGGGGATGGCATCACAGATGAGGCGGGGGATGGAGCTGAGATGGAGCCAAGGATGGAGCCAGGGACAAGGCTGGGAATGGAGCAATCCCCCCAGGGCAGCACCAGCAATGAAACACAAGTCCTGCTAACTCAGCATTGCCAACCCTGCACCTCTGATCAGATGCTCTGGGAGGAAACCTCTCCCCTCATTTACAGCACAATTAGTCACATCTAATTGGAGCACAGGACAGGGGACAAGGAGCAATGAGCCAGCGCCAGGCCCGGATTATCCCTCTGGTACCTGCAGAGTCGGGCAGTCCAATGGAAAAAGGAATATGAGCTTTATAAAACAATTCTTCCTCTACGCTTTTAATTAAGATTAAAAGTGGTCCAGTGGAAATCTATAAACTCTCAGAGCTCAAGCACACAAAAACTCTGAATAACAGCTGACTCTGATACAGGGGAAAATAAATCAGGAGCACGTCAGGCCCTCCCCACACAGCTCCAAGTACGGGTGCATGGAGTTAAATTAAAAGGATTTATGGCAGCTTGAACGCCCAGGGGAGCATTTTTCCACTCCTGTAAATCACTTAAAGCTGAGCTGCTCCACCCTAAGCTGGCCTGGCCACAGATCCCAACGGATGCCCCCAGGAGCATCCTGGGATGAGACAGCAGGAATCGTGTGTGGCTGCACCGTAACTCAGCACGTGCGGCCCATCACACCCCACCCAAGGGATTTAGGGTGACTTAGTTATTTGACATGTGAAAGAGATGACTCAGCACCCACCACCCAAAATCCATAAACATGTGAAAGAGATGACTCAGCACCCACCACCCAAAATCCATAAACCGCTGCCCGGAGCAGCTCCTCGCTGGGGATTATGCTTTGGAAAAGAGGTGGAGGAGAAAAGAAGGAGAGGAGGATGGAGAAGGGATGATGGGCACCAGCCTGAGCTTTCTGAGCAGCAGGACAGAGCCTGGCAGCTGAATCCAGGGAGGTTGGGGACCTACTTTTTCAAGGAGAGAAAACCCCAAGCCAATATTTTGGCTGGAGCAGCAGAAAACCATCCCTCAGACTCTCCCTCAGCACCTGCCGGGATGCAGCCGGATCCACATTGTTTCATTAACACCTTGAGCCCCTCCAGCTCACCCTCCTGCCAGCTCTGAAAATAACAAACAAGGCACAAACCAGAGGAGACAACCTTGATTAATCCCCCCGTTGAAGTGCTGGGTTTAAAAAAAGACATGGAAGAGGAAAGGAAAGGAAATTTTCCCCCTTGTCACTTGATTCAGGTGCTGGGATGTCACAGGGAAAACAGCTGCTCCAAGGGCTGGTGAAGGGATGGAGGAGGAACAGCACCTTGTGAGGATGCCAGGACATTTTTGACCACCCACAGTGTGTCAGCCCTCTGGTCCCATCCCTGCCAGAGATACCAAAAAGCGTCCGCAGCAAGGGGGCTTCAGCATCCCAACCCACTCTCACCCATCCCAGGTGAAAACCCCCCTCCTCAGCCCACTTCCCTCCTCACCCCAGAGACAGAAAATTCCACAGGGATCCCAAATCCCTCGGGAGATCCCCCATGTCCCATTCCTGTGGTGGCACAGGCAGGATCTGGCCCGGCAGGGTCCCAGCAGTGCCGCAGAGCCCCGAGCTCAGCAGGCCCAGCTCGCTCATGTCAGCAGCTCATTACACTCTTTTAATAAGATATGTGCTAGTTTTACATTCATTTCTCATTCCTGATAACGTTCTGTCCTATATAACTGCACTATTATCCTTGGTGAGGTGAGGGGAAGAATATATTTCCTAAAAGACTGCCTGCATTAATTTTGCAGTAAGTGCCATAAAAGATTTAATCTGCAGCTCCTCTTTTGTTAATGGGATTAGTATAACTTATTTACTGATTTAATTAATTGGCATGCCTTCCACTCAGCTGAACACGGCGTTTCACAAACTTACTGGTTCCAGCTGAGGAGAACTGGGTGTCGTTTCATTTTGGAGGCTGCAGAGAGCACGTACCTGTGAGCCTTAAATAATTGAAATGATTTCCGACAGCACATTAAAAAGAGGAGAGGAAGGAGCTTTATCTTCTCTCCTACCCGTGAATGTGGAGAATCATCTGTGCTACACCATTGCTGATATATATTCAATACCAGTTTTCACTGGTGACACCCTCCAGCACCGCGAGGGACCCGCAGAGATGGTTGGAGGGACCTCCTTCATCCCACCCGCTGCCTCCTCACAGACACAGGGATTTATTCATTTATCCATCTCTCATCCCTCTAAAGCCCAGGGTGATGGCACTGGGGTGCACATGGGAGGGTCCTGAGCTGTCACCCCAGGACTGGGGGAGCAGCACCCCCCGACACCTCTTGCATGGCTTTATTTAGGTCACCCTGTGCTCGGCAGCCCCGCTCGCAGTGGGGGAGGTTGGACTTCACACTCTTGCTCTCGGAGCTGCTTTTCTAGGTCACCAACCCACAGCGGTGTATTAAAATAGAGCCTCTCCCCTCCCCATCCCCACGGCCGTAGGCTGCTGCGGTGCCCGGGCTGTGCCAGCCGCCAGCCGGAGGGGAAGGGGTGTGACAGGGCGGCTGCGATCCCTGCTCCTCCACGGGAACGCTGCGGGGGGGGCAACGCTGCGCCCCCAGAACAACCAGCTCCGAGGGCATTTGGGGTGGGCACGGCAAAATGACCCCACGCCTGGGGACATATGGATCCGGCAACCCACTCCCGGCTCCCTGTCCAGGCAAATCCCAGCCCGGACAAGGAGTCCTGGAGGGGGCAGAGGGTCCAGGCGCTGTGATTTGGGTCCCCAGCCCAGCACCGCTCGCATCCACGGGACACACTCAAAGCCACCAGCAACCGTCTCGTACAAAGGGCTGTTTTCCAGCTTATTGTCCTGCAAGTCCTGCAGGATATCGATACCTGGAGGTGCTGCTGACCCCAAACTCGGCACCCCATGTCACTGGGTGTCACCTCCGAGCTCCAGCCGGTGACCAGGGACAACCACCCCGTGCCAGACTTTATATAAAGAAATCCCAGCTCCCAGCCCCCAGCTCAGCCCAGGAGGTGCCGCCTCCAGCAGCGGTTTTTGGTCGATCTGCAGTAATTAACTCCCAGCCAACGGCGATGTCCAGGCAGGCGGCCGCATTCCCAGCCGGCACAGAACCCTGGAAGCATTTCTCCCGTGGAGAGGTGGGCGGCTCCACTCTGAAGCAGGGAAGCATCATCCCGCTCTTATCTCACTCCCCGGCAGCTTCCAAATGGAAATTTTACACTGGGAAAGAAAAGCCCAGCCCGACAGGTGTCTGCTGGCTCCCCAGCCTGACTCCAAGAATATCTCCCTGTTCTGCCAACACACGGAGGCAGATTTCAGCTGGCGGCTCCCCCGTCCCTCCCCAGCCGGAGCATCGCACACGGATCCACAGGGAGGAGGCAGAAAGGCTGCTTGGGTGGGGACAGGAGCACCAGCTCACCGTGACACTGCTCACCGGGGATGCCAGGGCTGGCCTGGAGCTGGGTTAATAAAATTAATAACCTCCTGGTCTTTCCAAGTAGTGGTGATCAGCCACAGATCATTACCCCACCCAGGGACTCCCTGGCAGCACACGGTGGGTCTTTGGGGTCCATTTGTTATAATTTCTCTTCTCTCTGGTTTTTAGAGTGCTCCTTTCCCACGCCCTGGGAACGATGCTCTGCCCCTGCTTTGCCTGGAAAAGCTGTGGCTGCCCCATCCCTGCAAGTGTCCAAGGCCAGGTAGGATGGGGCTTGGAGCAACCTGGGCTAGTGGAAGGTGTCCCTGCCCAAGGAGGTGGAACTGGATGAGCTTTAAGGTCCCCTCCAACCCAAACCATTCTGGGAGTCTGTTATTCTTTCCAGATGTCACCCCAGGCCAAAGGTTCCTCTCACAAGAAAGGAAATCAATAATATTGATCATCCTCTGCCCCACCAGACCTGCCGTGATCAGGGCCTGAGGTCCCTTCCCAGTGCTGGCACCAGGGACAGGACTGTGCAGGTTCATGGGGACCTGTCTCCCTGCTGTACGTGCTCCCTTTTCCATATGAATCCACAGCAAAAGCCTTGGCAAGTCTGAACTCCCCAAAATCTCTGTTGGGATCAGGATGTTCGAGCAGCACATGTTGTACTCACATGGGAGGGAGCAGAGGCACCTTTTCCAGCCACGGTGCTTGTTTAACAAGCTCAGGGATCAATACTGTCATCAAGTCCTGTCCAAGTGACAGCACGAGCTGCAAAGGGATTTGGCTGCAAAGGGATTTGGCTGCCAAGTCTTCCCAGCATGGAGAGATTTGCTGGATGTTGATCCCAGGGGCAAAGCCCAGCCTGGACAGGGAGCCCTGGAGGAGGCAGAGGGTCCAGGTGCTGTGATTTGGGTCCCCAGCTCAGCACTCCTCATACCCATGGGACACCCTCAGAGCCACCAGCAACCATCTCATACAAAGGGCTGTTTTCCACCTGGTTTTATTTCCCAGCCAATTCTGCAGGATATCTATTGATCTCTGCCCTGGCTGCTGCCTTGAGAGGAATGATTTTCTTGTGGAAATTAAAGCAGCAGCAGCTGAGTTTCTCACATGAGAGTGGAAAGGTTGCTGGGCTGGTAGCATAAGGCACAATTTGGGAGCTGGAAACTGTCTGGTTGGAGCTCCCAGGATCTGGGATAGTGTATTTCCAGCTGCCAGTGTGCCTTGTTTTGGGAAGAAACTCAGCAGATATCCCTCATCCTGGGCAGCACAATACTCCACTAGCCCAGGGAGGACAAGCAGCTCCTCAGAGCCAGCCCTGGAGCCTCTGCAATCCCTTGGGAAGGGTTAAACATGGAGTATCACAGCATGAATATTCTCTCCAACACCTGCATCTCCTCCGCAGGGGAGAGAGAGGAGAGGTTTTGAGATATGCCAGAACCGTTGCTTTGATCTTCAGTGGAGGCTTCTTGCTGCTGTTTAAAGGAAAAACAACCTCGGAGGGCTTTGATATTCCTGAATACACAAACACTGGGAGAAAATATTCCTTAATACACAAACAATGGTAGAAAACAGAAGTGCTCTGGAGTAGTTAATGTGTATTCACACTGGATTCTGTTAACCTGGATAAAGGTCTTAGTGAACAGCCTCCTGAGCATCCTCCCAGGAGGGTGTTTGTACAGATCACTCTTCCAGGAGAAATGTGCAGAAGGTCAGAGAAAGTCACTCAGATCAGCCCAATAAATACAGGTCACCCATCACTGGGCAGCTGCGGCCGCTTAGTGCAGATTTATGGCTCCAAGGGCTCCCACTGAAGATGAAGTGCTGTTCCTGGACCTGTGACCCAGGAAAGGGGCACAGCATGGAAACCACACACTGAAATGTATTGCTGGGCACTCACTGGATGGACAGATGGACACACTGGGCCGAGATCCCTTCTGGACACAACAGCCAGTGATTGATTTTTGTGTGGCTGCCCAGAAACCATCTCCCGCGGGGGGATTTCCAGGCTTTGTCCTGGCTCTGGGCAGAATCTCCTGCTGCAAATGCAGGTATTCCCAGCTCCCTGGAAGCAGGGAGGATTGTAGGGAGAGGGTTATGGCAGGATGGAGACAGTTCAGTGACAGACAGACAGTGATTGACAGACTCAATCGATCCCACTCCACAAAGGATGATCCAGTGTGATGACATTGGAGCTGGGCTGGTGCTGCAGGATCATGGGCAGCACCTTCCCACCCTGCACTCCAAGAAATGCATCTACAAACCCTGACCTGAATTTCCATGCAAAACCTGACCACAATTGGCAGTTCTTCCCCAGAGGATCAGATCTGGGGGGTTGGTGAATTCTGTCTTTGCTCCAGCAGGCACAGCCAAGACGCTGCACAGACGGATGCTCTGCTCCAGCTACTGCACTGGGATATTATAGGATATAATGGGCACGTTCTATTTGGACCTAGAGATAACTAAGGAAGAGGAAATGACTTGGCAAGAGCTGAGCCCTCATCCAGCCACAGAGATTTGGCTGGAGGCAGAGCCAGGAGAAGGCACCTGGTCAGCGCCAGCGCTGCTCCGGCTGATGGATTGGGAGCGACAGCCCAGAGCTCTGTGGCTGTGACTCTGCACAACCACGGAGGCGAGCAGAGACCCACGAGCCAGAGCTTCCTGGTAAGAAACTGACCCATCCCTGTATCCCTGCATCCCTGCATTCCTGCTCAGGAAGTGAGATACAGCAGGAAGGAGCCTGGGGTTTAACATGCAGTGCTTCCAGCAAGATCCAAACAGCCCCAGGGGTTGGCACTGATAAAGGAACAGCAAGGATTGGTCTTGTTGCAAGGAAAACTACCTCCATCCTGATTATTTTCTCCTTACAGAAAGCCAGCACAGCAAGACACCATCCAGGTGTGCATGGAGCGGGATGGAGAAGGCATCTCCCCTGGTAAGGAATGTTGGCACTGCCGAGAGTGCAGGAACGGGCACAGGGAGCGGGATGCAGCCCCCTTTGCCTGGACCACCCCCAGCAGCATCACCATGGCCAGGAGGGATTTCTAGGGTGCCTCCCCCCCTGGAGAAGTGACAGTCAGGACTGACCTCTCAATTAGCAGAGCAAATGTCCCCATTGCAAGGTGCTCCATCCTCTGTCCCATCCTGCACAGCCCACCCGGAACACACCCCATCACAGCTCCTGCTGCCTCTGGCTGCTCCAGTCGCCCTCCGAGCTGCTGATCTCAGAAACATCTGTTAAAACTCCTTTTTCTTCCAGGAACAGACTGAAGTGACCCGATTTCCAGGACTGCTCATATGCACCTGCATCCATTGAGCAGACTCGACTCTTATTTCCTAAACTGCCTGTCCCCACGCTGGGATCTGCACAGCCACTGCTCCCACATCCCACTGACCTGCAGCCCCTCCTCTCCTCTGCTTGTCCTCATGGATGGTCTGACAGCACTCACAAAAGGAAGACTGGGATTCCTGGTTATGGCTGGATGTGGTCACCTCTTGCCAGTGATCACTGGAGCAAGAGCTGAGCAGCCTCATCCCTGCTTGGGAAGCAAAGGAAGTTCCACATCCTCCTCACCTACCTTCAGCCCAAAGCAGTGGCTGCAAATCCATGGCCGTGCTGCAGCCCTGGTGTCCCTGTGACATCCCAGGGATACCTCAGGCACAGCTCTGGCACAGCTGGTGCATCCTGTGGGTGGCCTAAATCTCTCTCCATGTCCCCCTCCAGTGCCAACACACCCCTGGCCATGGCTGGGAGGTGACCCAGTTGGGGACACCACATCCCCCAGAGCCCAGTGCCCATTCCTGCACCTGTGCCTGTCTGTGGCCCTGGACCAGGTGGGAACAGCAGGAACCACATCACAGCTCCAGCACAGCACGAGGCTGTGTCCAGCCAGCATCCCTTGGGAAGAGACCATCCACCAACAGAACCAGCCTGTCCCAGAGCTCCTCCTCTTAAAACAGCAGGAAAAAAAAGACCAAACCCCAGGATGAGCTTATCCCCCTGGACACCTCCCGCCACAACCCAAGTCTGAATTTCCATCAAAAACTTGACTGTGGTTTGGAGTTCAGAGGATCAGATCCAGGTTTTTGGTGAATTCAACCCTTTCTTTGGCAGCATTGCTTTTCCTCATCCTCTCTCACAGTCCACACCCCCAGGTGGCTCCCTGTCCCCGTGTCCTGGCACCCTGGGTGGCACTGGGGACAGCGGGACAGAGCACGCAGCTGCTGCCGGCACCGACGGATCGATAACTTTTATCTGCATCATTATGTGCCTTTGCAGGGAAATAAATTAGATGTGTAGGACACTGAGCAGCCAGAGCTATGGGACAAAACACCTCCTGATCCATCCCAACACATCAAGGCTCAAATCCAAGCTGAATCCGTGACAATGCACACCAAGAACTGGAAATCAACCCTGGTCCTGCACAGTTCTGTGCTTTCCTTTCTGGATTTCTTCATCTCCTTTGCTTTCTCTGACTCCTGGACACCATGTAGAATGTGCATGGAGAGCTTTTCTCATGGAGCAGACAGAGAAATCCCTTTCCAGGACCCTCCCTGGAGCTGCAGGCAGCCTGAAAACAGCTTCTCTTTCTCTTTTTCCCAAATCTCTGCCCCAGGAGGGCAGCTGGGGACTGTGCCAGACCCTTCCCGGTTGCCCAAGCTGAGCCTGTTCTTTTCCAGGGCTGTAAATCCTGACACAGAGCTTTTTTTTCCTGCTTTTTACCATTTGGCAGCCGTTCAGGTTGTATTTGTGTTTTGGCTGCCAGCAATGCAGCATTTACAAACCTGCCCTGGATTTATCCGCTGCAGCGTCGGGCGCTACATTAACAAACACAAAAGTTGGGGATGTTTTGGAAATGGCAACTTCTGACACCCAAAATGCACCACCAGCCTTTTCCCACCTCCCCCCCCCCCTTCTCCTGCCTCAGTTCATTCCTCCTCACGGTATCAATCCGCTTTGGTTTCCCCCAAAATGAATTAAACACCCTCTTGGGAAAAGCATTAAGGTGCTGGCGTGCATGGTCCCCATTCCTGGCAGTCCCCATCCCTGGAATTCCCCTGGAGAGGGTGGAAGGCCCCACTGTGCCATGTCCCTGGAGGACAGCACTGAGGGATGCTCGTCCAGTCCACTTAGCAAGTGGAAAAGCAAAAGTGTGATGACACCCAAGGCAGGTGCTGCTGTGAGGTGCCAAAGCTCTTCCCAAGGGCTTTTCCCATGACAGAGACACTCTGCTCTGCTCCTCAAAACAGCAGAAAGCAAGGATGGCTTTGGAGACATCCCACCTTCCCAGACATCCCAGTTTGGATGAGCTCTGGGCCCTGGTGATGATTCCTGCTCCATGCCCTGCACCCAGGAAACAGATCCCAGAGGAATCCAGCACCAAAGAAGGACCAAGAAGCACAGCTGGACCAGAGGTGATCTTGGCACCATCTGGGCTGTCTCCAGATCCTGGAGCACAGCTCTCCCTGCCACCAGCTGTGCTGAGCCTGGGGGTTCAACACCAGCTCCTCAACCACCCACACTCAACCTCTTCCACTGACTTAGTCCTGTGCTATCAAAGCTGGCTGATAAAGAGGCTTCTTTTCCAGAACTGTAAAAATTCACTAAAGCAGTGACTGGTAACTGCCAGGCCAGAGGATTCTCCAGTGCTCGGGGCAGAGCCAACAGTGCCATGTGGAGCTTGTGTCCAACCTGCCCCTGTGTTGACATTTAGGGGTTTAGTTGCTGCACGAGAGAAAAGAGCAGCACTATTAAACCTCATAGAGACAAAATCAAGCTCAAATGCAAAGAGTGAAGCTGAAATTTAGGCAGGTGAAATGCTCCTCAGCTCCTGAACAACCAGGACAAATGTGCTGTCAATAACCCCAATGGACCTGGCACGAGGCAGGATTCTCACAAGGAAAATTGGCACCTCTTGTTTTCTAATCAGTTGATGGGGACTTTGCAGGAAAGATCAGGATTTTGGTGCATTAACCTGCAGGATGCAGACCCAGCCAGGTCCACTCTGAGCCAGAGGGACTGGCACAGCAAGATGAAGCAGTGAGACAATTTAGGGAACAACGAGATGCCAGCACAGCCGGAACACGATGGTCCAAGCAGGATGCAATCCTCAACTTCCCCAGCCCAGGGGACCAGAGACCTCCTGCACCTCCAACTAATCTAGTTTTTAACTCCTCCCTGAGCTTCCAGCTCCCTCTCCCCCTCCAGGGTTTAGCTGTTCCAGCTCCCTCTGCACAACCATGATTCTGAGGGCTGGAAGAAGAGGAAAATGAGTTTAATTCTGCCCCCATCACGCAGCAGGTCCTGATCTTTCACCACCAACATCAACCCAAAGCCACCATTTACTTCCCTGGAGCTACTCCTCATTTACATCAACATAATTGATATTCTGGCTCGTTAGGTTTTAATGCACAGCTTCGAGAGCTTATTTAAAATTCACCGAAGCTTCCCCGCTCAAGAGGATTTAAGGCCTGGGAAAAAAAAAAAAAAGGGTGTTGGTGGAATTCTGCAAAGCCCCAGAGGCAGAGGGATGGGAACAGATCCATCTGCTCTGCAGTGCAGCGGGAGCAGGGCTGTAGGAAATCAGGAGGGGGTGACACAGCGATCCCTTGGGCAGCCACCGGTGCTCCTCTCCTGCCAAGCACATGGAGAAACCCCCTCCAGGTGCTGGAAGAGTCAAAATCCCCCAGTTTTGAGGTGGCAGACACTCCCTGCACCACTTCCCCGAAAAAGGGGCAGCGGCAGCTCCAGGATGGTGGGGTGGGCACTGTCCTGGTTAAAGGCAGGGAGACAGAGGGGACAAGTGGCCACTTGTCAGAGCATTCCTCGGGCAGGGCTGAGTTTGGAATCACAGAATCCCACAGTTGGAAGGAACCCACAAGGATCATCAAGTCCATCCTTGATCAATGGAGAGGGGGCACCACCAGAGCTGTGAGCCAGCCAGTTAAAACACGTGAGGGAAGGAGAGATCCTGGGGATTTTCCACACTTTTTCCCTAATTCCCATTGAGTCCAAAAACACATTCCAGGAGAAGCTGCGAAACGCTCTGGAATCAAGAAAGATGAGACAAGAGGCAAGAGGCGAAAGCAAACTGTGTTCTTCAGCTGTTTGATCTTTCTTTTTTCCTTTTTTTCTTCTGTTTCTTCTTCTATTTTCGCTTCTTTTTTCCTCCTCCCCCCACCCCCTGCCTCCTTTCTCTTCCCTTTCTTCTTTTTCCATAGAATTATTAGGGTTGGAAAAGACCTCTGTACAATCATAAGGTCCAAATTCCCTTTCTTCTTTTTTTCCTCTTCTTTTTCCTTCCCTTTCTCTTTTTCCCTTTCTTTACTCCAGTTGCCTCCCAGCACCCAGCAACGAGCAGCTCCCACAAAGAAGGTTAACACAGCTCACATGGTTATTTGTTGCCTCATCAACCTGAGGACAAGGAAAAAATATTCCTCATCTATCAATGCTGGATAGAGTCGGGTCCCTTCAAATGGGGCGTCACAGGGGACATTTCTCCTTTGTCACCGGGGTTATTTTGGGGACAAGTGTCAGGCACTGGCACTTCACAGCCCATTCCCATTGCATGGGGAGCAGAAGTTGCACCCCCAACCAACCTGGGCACCTCTCACCCCGCACAGCCACGAACGGGGGGTTAAACGTGGTGGGAGAGAGGATGGAAAGAGAAATTTAAAGGATATTAAAACCCTCAAGGACAGTCACGAATTGTGCATCTCCTTCCCTAAGCCGCCCCGCGAGGCTGAAGCGTTTCTTCCTCCTCTTCTTGCTTCTTCCACCCCAAAAGGAAAGAAAAATAAGCAGGGAACAAACCGAGTGCACATTTCCGAGCAAATCCCTTTTCAGAGCCCACTCGGAGCTCTCCCGGCGCAGTTTAAGGAATATAACACGTCCTCTCAAAGGAGATGGGTTTTTTTCCCCCCCCATAAAAAGATCCACTAATGGCTTTCCAAATGCAAGGCAGGAGGATAATCTAAAGGCATAAAAACTCTTGCCAGAGGCAGATTCTGTGGGATGTGTTTGTCAGCAGCTCCCCTGCTGTGCCCCCATCCCCCTGTAATGGGGAAGCACAGGGGGGTCAAGGCAGAGCAGCTGCCCCCCAAAACCTCTGGACACGAAGTCAGATTGTTGTGCTGTTCCCCATCCTAAAATCTGCACAACCATCAGCTTTCCAGAGAGTCCAAAGGGGTGATGAGGTCCAGCCCTTGGTCCATCCCCTCATGCCTCTCCTGGGTCTGCTCCCCACAAACACAGCCACTGGAAATAAAAACAGGTCCAAAAGGCAGAATTAAACCAAGGAAACAAAGAGGGAATCAAGGAGCAGCAAAGAGGCACTGTTTACATATTAGAATTCAAGAACTGATTGAGTTGGAAGGGACCTTCAAACCCATCTTGTTCCACCTCTGCCATGGCCACGGAACCTTCCACTGGACCGGGTTGTTCCAAGCCCCAAGAATTTTTTAAGACCAAGGTGAGCTCAGGATCACTTGGCTCTCTTACCTCTCTCAAGGCAAATAAAGCAGCAAACAGCTACTCAAAGCCTCTCCACAAAGATCCCAAAGGATTCTGCCTCAGGAATTACTTTTTGAGTTGTACTTGGGCACAACAGAGGCTGAATTGGCAAAATCTCAGACACTCACATCCTCTCTCTGCTTTAAAAGGGCTGAGAACAGAAAAACTGGAGGTGCAGGTAAGGCCAGTCAGCTTGGGGAAAGAATTTAATGAAGAACAGAGAGATTTGGATGCTGCTTAGGGACAATTAATTATTTTAAAAGCTGCAGAAAAAGATTCATAAAAGCCTCGCTCGGGAGATGTAATCAGGCTTAACAAGATTTATTCTAAAAAATACAATATATAGGACTAGAATGTTCCTACCAGGTAAATTATAAAAGGAGCAAAAGGAATGGGAGTAAGAGGAGCTTGGAAGAAATCCTGGTCCCCGTCCAGCCCCACCAGGTCAGGTCCAGGTCCACCTGAGCAGGGAGGTCAGCCCTGGAACCAACAGGTGGGTGGAAATGCTGCTGATGACACAGAGGAATTGGGTTTATTTAATACAGAAGATGAAGAATGAGATGATGCATTTGTGCCATGGTACGATGGGATATTTTGTGTTGCAAAACAAACTAAAATAAACCAATAAATTGAGATTATTAACACCAAGCTTTTCAAAAATCAGCAAGATCTGGAGCAAGTGAAGCAAAGAGGTTTAAATGTGCTGGCCAAGGAGTTAATTCTAGGTATTATTTTAATTTTTTTTTTTTTGCTTTATAAGGCCTTTTGAAAAGGCTACTTTGAATTCCAGTGGTGTTATTTATTTCCTTGTGCATTAAAACAATCCACGTCACCTTCCAGATTGTTGGGCTGACATTGAAAACAAGGGAAAGTCTGAAACAGGACTCGCTTAATGGAGAAGTGAGATTTAATTAGTGCCAATCAGCACATATTTTGGAAAAGCAGATCTCATTAACCCAAGCCCAGCTTTCCCTGAGATTCCAAAATGAGTTTCCCAACGTGCCGGGTCCTTGGATTCGACCGCGGGGGGTGTTTTGATGAAGGAGCTGGAACAATAGAAAAATCAACAGCAGAACCTGCTAAAGCTCCAAACAGCTGGTTCCACCCAGGAATGTCAGGGAAGGGAGCGATGGATGGTGATGGGAATGCTCTGATGGATGTTGATGGGAATGCTCTGCCCGCTGACAGCTCCTGGAATAATGAGGGTTATTCTGAGGGTTATTCCTGATAACAGGCACAGGGAAAGCAGGTTTACAGCCGGAGTAAGGGCAAAGCTCAGGCAAAAATATTCCTTAGAAGCCATTAAATGAAGGGCTGGGAAATGGGGAAACATCTGGGGAGAACAGAGCTGGAGGTTCTCTCTCCTCCCATCCCATCTGGACGGACACACACATCCCATTTGGGATATTCCATGAGCACTGCGGCTTCAGTCAGAGCTCCATCCCAGTGTGATGGATCTGCCTGCTGGCGGTGATTTTCCAGGCTGGATCTGTGCTCTGGCTTTTATTCCTCTCCTGGGAAATCAGGAGCAAGCTCTGCAACAGGCAGCCAAAAAAGAGAAATGGGAAAAAAAAATATCACTTACTAGGACAATCCAAAAAGGGAAGAGCTGGGAGCTGGGATGTATCCAGGCTGGAAGTGAGGGCAGCACCAACACAGGGGCAGAGATGCTGCCGGTGCCACCCATGTGGGAAACAGGGATCAAGGGTAGCAATGCAGGAGGATCCCAGAGCCAGGATCTTTTAAAGGGGACTTATAAAAACCCAGGACAGGGACTTTTTACACCAGCAGATAATAATAGGACAAGGGGAAAGGTTTTAAACTAAAAAAGGGGAGATTTAGATGGGATATTAGGAGGAAATTCTTCCTTGTGAGGCTGGGGAGGCCCTGGCACAGGTTGTCCAGAGAAGCTGTGGCTGCCCCATCCCTGGAAGTGTTCCAGGACAGGTTGGACGGGGCTTGGATCAGCCTGGGATAGTGGAAGGTGTCCCTGCAAACAGCATCACAGGGAGCAAAAACAAGCAGGTCTGTGGTTCTGGACGTGCAGAGGCACCTTCCTCCTCTGCAAAACCTTCACGTCTCTGCTCAGGCGAGCACCAAACCCTCCTCCCAATGTCTCCGAGCCCTTCTGCCCCCAGCCCCTGCTCCAGTACCTTTGGGAGGGATCACAGGACACCCCGAGCCAGGCGGCTGCTGCAATGTCACCTCTGTGCAGAGGAGGGCAGGGTTGGCTCCTCAGGGCTCCAGTCTCGACAGAGCTGTGACAGGAGGAGAATTAATCCTGAAGGCTCAGCTGTACCTTGGATTTTGGGGCCCTGGAGCATCCCCACAAACACACACTGTGCAAGGTCTGGGAGCAGCAGGGACACACCAGCATCCCCATCCTATCATCCTCCCTCAGGTCTGCCCAGATGCTGATTCCTGTCCCAGAGACCTCTCCCAAACTGGGATTGATTTTTGCTCATCAAAAAGCCTGTCAGTGACAACTCGAGGCTGTTAACTTCCAGCTCAGGAGCACTTCTCCAAACCACAACCAGCCTCTCACAAAGCTCAAACGCTCTCATCACACCTCCCTGGAGAGTCTGACACTCAGACGTGATGTTCTGGTTCACCTCCAGGCCGTGGCCATCGGTGTCCTCCCCTGCTCCCCCCTCCTCCAGGCAAAAGCAGGAGAGAGGAGCACGAAGGACACATCACATCAAGCACTGCGTCATGCTCAGAGACACGGAGGCTCCAGAGTGAGGGTGTGGGAAGGACCTGGTTGGATGAAGCCTCTGGAGGTGACTCAGGCCCAGGGAGGACACTGAGAGATGCACACTGTGGGTGTCCATCCGAGCGCTCCGGCTGCAGTGACCCATGGATGTGCCATTTGCTCTGGCACTGCTGTGTGTCCGTGCTCTGCTTTCCCAGAGGGATGTTCCCCAGGAGAAGGTGACCTGAAAGCTGCAATACAGCAAGTCTCAGCAGAGGATGTGGCACTGGAGCAGAAAGCCAGGTGAGACTGGCCAGGAACTGGGGATGGATGGATGACACACCCAGTGCCACCCCACAAAGTGGAGGGTCTCAATTCCTAAAAGTAGAAACATCCTTTCCATTAGCCCTCATTCCTCTAGATTTGGATTTGGTGGGACCTAAAGCAGAGACCAGATGATCCACATCTCCATCCACTGATCACAGAACCATCACAGAATCCTAGAGTGATTTGGGTTGGAAGGACCTTAAAGCTCATCCAGTCCCACCCCCTGCCACGGGCAGGGACACCTTCCACTAGACCAGGCTGCTCCAAACCCTGTCCAACCTGGCCTTGGACACTTCCAGGAAGGGGGGTTATTGATTCATTACACAAACACTTTGGATGTTTTGCTGCCAGAGATGGTTCTCCATGAAAGCCCTTCAGATGTGCTCCCAGCTGGTTCTGACCTGGGGTCTTCCTGCCCACGAGCTCCTGCCTGGGATGGATTTCAGAAGAGCCAAGTGTTTCACTGCAAGGATGATGGGTACAGCCCAAGGCTGCTCTCAACAGTGTCTCCACACTGTGAGCTGGAGAGCAGCCAGGTGAGATGTGACTCAACACATCTCCGCTCCTCCAGAGCTCCACGACCAACAGGGAGAAACCCCAAACCCATCCCCAGCCCCACGAGAGTCCAACCAGCATCACTGGAGATCCATCACCCACCCAGGAAGGCTCAGCCAGCACAGTGGGAAGAGCAAACCTGCCTTTGCAGATCCCATCTCGGGGCAGACAGTGAGACATGCTGGAACATTGTTCTGGAACACGCTGCTGACCTTTACAAACCTGATTTTCCCCCCATCTCCCGCTCTCGAGTCCCGGCCGCAGCTGGAGCGGGACATTCATCATCATTTACCACCAGGACTGAGGAGAGGAAGTTGGAATGGAGCTGGGATGAGACAGCCACGCTTGGCATTCCCGGTCCCATCTCCACTTCCCTTTGTCATGGCAGAAATAATAAGAAAGCGAAGCCGCCCGTAACGATCCGGCCTCTCCCTGAAAACACGGATCACTGGCAGCAGCTTTATTGCTGCCAGGACAGTCTCTGCTTCCCTGAGCTTCCCGAGGACGTGCCAGATGAATGTATGGAGGGGTCACACTGCAGGGAGGCTCCACCTGGCAGCACAGAGCCCACCATGGCACTCATGGAGAGGGATCCCACCAGGATCTCTGCTGGAGAGGGCAGGGACGAGCATCTGCTCCCCCCAACAGGGGAGGATAATTACTGGTATCAAAAATAGCCAGGGGGGAAATGGTTACACCAGGTATTACCAGTTAACCCATAAATCTAAACATGACAACAGGATCCTACACTTGCACTAATTACCAGTCTGTGGGAGGAGGATGTGCAGGAGGGAGGTGGGAGCCTGTGGACCTGCCGAAGCAGCAGATCCAGACTCCAGCTGGGGATGTTACAGGGGATCCCACCATGCCAAAATGGAATTGTCAGGGTGACTGGAGGGCTCAAGGGGGTCTCCTGCCTTCCAGGCTCCACTAGGTATTCAGGGCCTTCAACAAATCTCATTAAACCTCCAGCAAAAAAACAAACCTGCAGTGGCACCGCAGAATGTCCCCAATTCCGTGTGGATGTGCTGGTTGGCAGCACAGCGGGCACACAGGATTTACTGGGAGAGAAGCTGATCCCAGCCCCAGCCTCACCCTCCCTGGTTTGGGGACCATGCCCAGGGTGTCACTGTGTGCCAGGAGGGCCCCAGGTGTGCAGAGGACACTGTGTCTGCTCCACGTCTCTGGTGGCCAGCGGAAAAATTGCACCATCTCCTTGTTTTGGGAATGTCAAAAGTGCAGAGACACCGAGCACAGCTGGATAAAACAGCCACACAACACCTTTTCCTTCATGCCCTGTGAGCTCAGCCCCATCCATCCCATCCCTTCCATCCCCATGGGATAGCAAAGCCTCCTCTCCTCGTGCTGGCAGGTTTGAGCAGGAGGGGGAATCCTGCTTCCTCACCAGCACTTTTACAACTTTTATCTCCTTTAAAAAGGGATTTCTCCCTTTGCTGAGATCAAAGGCTCCCTCTGACAGCCACTTTGCTCCTTGATAACCTGTTGGGCCGTACTCCCGGCATGCAAAGTGGGCTATCGAGGGCAAGGCGATGGAACATAACGGATGGGATGTCAAGAAAAATTAAATCAAGTGTCAGGATAAAATTCCAGGGGGGAAGCTACTTTTATGATTCATATTGCCAACCAATTATCCGGTGACAGGCCGGACGGTGGTGTTTCCTCATGGCTCGCAGCTCGGGAAGGGAATCGTGCAAATCAGCTCATCTAAAGCTCCTTCCCCAAAGCCAGAGGACTCTGAGACGATCACCAGCACACACTCCATCTTCCAGCCCCAGATGACACTCGGCGTGTGCCAGAGCTGATGGATTCCCAAGAAAAAGCAGCTCTGCCAGGGAAACGCTCCAGGCTTGAGATCTCTCCCACCAGCACGAGCAGGGCTCAGCCATCCATCCTGAAAACACCGCGGATCTTTTCCCTTTGAACAGCTCCATCCAGCCTGAAAACACTCTGGATCTCTTCCTTTTGAACAGCTGACGTGCTCTGGGCACTGAGACGGAAAGCCAAGGTCGTGTTTCCATCAGAAACACAGAGTAACTCAATATCCCCACCAGGTAGGAAATATGGCCCTGGGGGGTGGCTGCCCCCCAAGTGACACCGGGCGGCACCGGAGCGGCACTAACAGAGTCTGTCAAGGCCCAATGGATTTTGCTTATCCACAACACTTATCCCTGGTGCCTCAGCAGCCGCTGGAGCGGAGGGAGGTGGCAGCAGCCGTCAGTTTGATGGGAAGCCACAGCTCCGAGAGCAGCTCGGGAAGCCCACACAGCCTCCGGGTCAGGCTCAGCGCCCTCAGAACACCCCCAGACACAGAGAGCTGAGGGGGAAAATGCAGCTCTCGGTGCAAAGGAGCGTGTGGGGAGTCGGGGCAGCAAAGCCCAACGTCAGTGGTATTTTTAATCCCTGCCACAACCACGCGGAAAAGCAAAGGGAAAGCTCAGGAGGTAAAAAAGCTGCTGGAGAAGAGAAGGTTGTGTGGAGACCTCACAGCACCTTCCAGGATCTGAAGGGGATACAGGGAAGCCAGAAAGAGGCTGTTCATCAGGCACTGGAGTGACAGGGCAAGGGGAATGGGTTCACACTGAAAGAGAGTGGGTTTAGATTAGAAACTGGGAAGAAATTCCTCCCTGTGAGGGTGGTGAGGCCCTGGCACAGGGTGCCCAGAGAAGCTGTGGATGCCCCATCCCTGGAAGTGTCCAAGGCCAGGTTGGATGAGGCTTGGAGCAACCTGGGATAGTAGAAGGTGTCCCTGCCCATGACATGGGTGGGACTGGATGAGCCTTAAAATCCCTTCCACTTATTAAGCCAAACTCATCATCAGGATCTGGACACTCACCAGCTGCTCTTCCCAAAATACAGTGGGATTTTTTCCAAGGTGTGCTCAGGACAATGCTCTGCACTGGGACAGGGAGCCAGTGACCCTCCAAGGGTTTGGGGCTTTGCCTGGTTGGGAGATACAAAGAGCCTCGTGGACCTTCCCTCACCTGGCCTTTGTTCCTACTACGTGGACCTTTTCCAAGTGAGCAGCTTAAATATTTGCATCCTGGAGAACCAAAAGACAAACCTAGCCACCATCAGCTGGGTCCCCAAGGGAGAGCTTTCTGATTCGTTCCATCCCTGCTCATAAAATATAATACCTGGCTGGTCCAGGATCATTTTGGAGAGGTGTTTCATTGGCACTCACTGTGGTAGTTTTCCAGCCCCCTGCCAAGATGGGATGGTTAATGGAGCAGGAAGCAGCTGCTCCTGCTCTGCTTCCAATAACAACAGGGTGGTGGGAGGCAGCACCAAGCCACAGGCTCCTCTCAGACACCCACCAGCTCCCCCACAGCCACAGGTCTTATGGCAAAGGGATTTTTACCCTGTTTGTTCCCAGCCTGTGCCAAAACACTGCAGCGCTTCCCTTGCTGAGCCTGTGGAGGATGGCAGAGCTGCTGGAGCAGAAGCAGAGCCTAGATGGTGACAAGCTGCCATTCCCACCTCTGCTCCATCCAACAGGGCCAGGAGCATCCCTCCTGCCTCACAGGGCCAATTCCACCTGGGCCATTCCTCCAGGAGAAGCCAAAGACATGGACAGCACAGGGCCAAGTGCTGTGCTCACAGAGCCCTGTTCCACACCAGGACAGGCACCCCACAGCATAAACCAGTTTCTCAGCAGGTTTTACCACCATTCCCAACCTTTTGGCCATCCATACACCTCCAGAGGTGCTTCAATCATCACAACCCCCCAGAGATGGACCTAGGTGTTGTTCCCACTCTCATAAACATGCATGCATCCCCTTCCAGGTGCTCCTGCTCCCAAGGGAGCCTCAGCATTCTCTGGCTGCAGCAGAGGAGCCTCCATGGACCCTGCACAGGCAGGTCGGGACAGGACATGATGCCACATGACACAGCATCCAAACAGCCTTAAAATAAACTTCCCCTCCTTCCTCATGCATGATTAACTCCCACTGGAAAGCTCCTGTGCCTGAGCCTGCACGTGTGTGCACACACTCACACGTGTGCTCCCACCACGGGCAGCAGAACCCTCGTTAGGTCTTAAAAAAAAAAAAAAAAAAAAGCATTTTTAAAATCTCTCGGAATTTAGCAACAATCTCCATGGATACCAATGACTGAAATCCCTCCGTTGCCATGGCAACACATTCCCCATCCTGCCTGTTCCTCCTGGAGCTGACACGCGGTTTATCGGGAGCGATAGGGAGAGAATTTGAAAGCAACCTTCCCTAAGTGCACGGAAGCAGAAAAATCCTCAGTGAGGAAATAACTATTAATAGAGATAAAACAGCTCCAGCGCGGCTCAGCCCCGGCCTGACGGAACACGGGCTCTGTGCCTGTGCTGAGCTCCAAAACCCCCAGGAAATCGCCGGGAGAACACAACCCTCAGCCACAGGGAAGGCAGACAGGGGCACGAAGGCTCAGAGCACAAACTCCCTCTGATTTTTTGTGTGTTTAAAGCACAAATAACTAACAGCAGAGCTGTAAGAGCAGGGCTGTGGGGCAAAGGGATACTGGTGTTGCTGTGGTGGCACAGGGATGGTTTGGGAAATGCTGCTGGCAGCACCCTTGGAGCCTGTGGGGGATAACTGGGGCTCTCACTGAGACATCACCAGGGCTGGTGGCACCAGAGCCTGAAATTACCTCCTTTTTCCAGCAAAGGGGCTTACAGGGTGAGTGGATTTGGCAATCCAGCCCAGTGAACTACACCTGGATGTCACACAAGGTGCCCACCAGGGTAATTCACACCACTGGGGTAAAATATATTTACCACCAGGATAAAGAGAGAAGGTTTAGATGGGACATTGGGAAGGAATTCTTCCCTGTGAGGGTGATGAGGCCCTGGCACAATTGCCAAGAGATTCCCCAATCCTGGAAGTGTTCAAGGCCAGGTTGGATGGGGCTTGGGGCAACCTGGTCTAGTGGAAGTTGTCCCTGCCCATGGCAGGGGGTGGGACTGGATGAGCTGTAAGGTCTCTTCCAACCCAAACCACTCTGTGATTCCATGATTCAAGAGGCCTGAAGTCCCCTCAGGTTTCTCTCTCAGGACACACCTGCTCAGTCAGCACAGTCCATTATTCCCCATGTCTCCGAGGGTCCAGCTCAGCAGAGCTGGAGCTGCCGGGGAATTGTTTCCCTCTCCCTCTGCCCCAAAGCCCAGAGGAATGGAATGTGCTCAGCACAAAGTGAGTTCTGACGTGGCTACAAACACTCACAGGCAAGAGCCCCTGGGCTCTCCCACACCAGCACCAGCCCAGTTTGCAGCACAGACTGGAACAAACCCTCTCCCAGTGTCTCTGATCCCAAATGTGCCATGTGTCAAAAACACCCAGTAACCAGCTGAGAAAAGGGAATCAAGCCTGGCAGGAAAAACCCACCACCCACCACAGCCCTTCTTCCTTCAGCTTTCACAAAATATGGGGAAAAATGCTCCAAGCCCCTGGGAGGGAGGTGCCTCCCAACATCAGTCCTGCTGTGGCCTCCTGTCCCACAGCCCAAGGGCACAGCAATGCTGACCAGGAGGAAAGACAGCAAACATGAGGTGAGCCCAGAGTCCATCCCCAATTCCATTTCCCAATTCATCCTAAAGAGTTCAGGTTCAAAGGGTAAGACATAACTGTGGGGAGTGGGATTCCAAACATTCCTTTGGGAAGCTGGAGGCACAGATGCCCCAGCTCACCCCCTGAAGACACACTTACTTGTCCTACAGGGTGACAGCACCACACTGGCTCCATCCTTTGAACATCAGGCATCAATTATTGGGGAGAGCAGCTCCATATTTTTCTCATGACTGATAAAAGCACCACGATCCAGACTGAGTCCATCCATGAGCTGTGTCTGGGAAGGGCAATCTGAGCAACAGAAGCTTTTCCATGCTTTGCAGAAACCCCTCCCTGTGGTGGAAGTCACCACTCAAGGCCCTTTGATTGACTCAGCTGAATTTCAGGAGCAGTTTCCCAGACACCACCATTACCATGTGGATCTCGGCCTGGGAAATGGACCAAAGGAATTCAGGGCAGCTGATGATGATTTGGGCAATTATGAGCAGCTGTGAATCAATAAGGTTTAACTTGCAGGGAGATCCTCGTGGGAGAACCCTTAGGGGCTGATCTCAGGCAGGATTTAGTCAAAGCTTTTCATTAGGGACAAGAGCAGCCTCCAAAGCACGAGCTGGGAAGGGTGGGGGCTCTGCCGAGGTGGGTGCAGGGCACCAGAGATCCAGCAGGGAGGCTCCGAGTGCTGCCTTTCCCTGAGCTCATGAGCCACGAGGAGGGGGAATGGGCTGCAACCTGCAGAAAGCCCCTTAATTACAACATCTCAGCTCACTGCAAACATCTGTGATGAACAGGAGGAGGCCAGGAGCCTGAAGGATGGGGAGCACATCCCACACCCACTGACCACCACAATGAGAAGGGTGAACACCCAAAATCAGGGCTTGGCACTGCTGGGGGACAGACTTGCACAGAATCCCAGGAATGTTCACCATTTGCACAAAAGCCAACCCCAAAACCACCCCAGTTAGAGCAGCTTCCTGCTCTGCTCAATTAGGACAGTGCTACAGGTCCCATGAGCAGCCAAAGCTGCCAGCAGCACTGGGAAGGCAGCGGGACACGTCCCTGTGCAGGTTTAGAGGCTCCCCGGGGACACTGATTCCCACAGGGAGGCCAAATAGGTATAAACCAAGCTGGGATTGCTGCAGTCAGGCAGGAGCTGAGGTCAGGCTTATCTGAAACAGCGACACAATCAATCTGGACCAGCCAGGCTTGGACCTGCTCCACAAAACTACAGCCATAGGAAGGACAGAGCCATTCCTTCCCTTCCGAGGGACACTCAGCCACTCCACAAATACAGACCCATAAATGCAAAATGAGAAGTGAGATCAAGCAGTTTGAAAAAGCCACCACTTGCACATATTTCTCTCTCCTGTTTTTCATGCAGCACTTTCTATCCCCTCAGCCAAGCCCAGCTGTAAATAAACACGGGGCTTCCACAGGGCTGTAAAATTAAAGATCGGGACCAGAAAAGCAGCCATAAACTATAGCTCAGACATAACACTGTTAAATAAAAAGATCAGAAGGAATCACAGCACTTTCCAGCCTGATTTCCAGCACAAGAGACACAAGGGAGTTCCTCCCCCCCTCCCATTTCCAATGACACAGATAAGGAGACTGAGAAAAGCGCCGGAGTAGAATCCAAAAATCTTCCCTCTGTCAGGAGCAGACCTGCAATAGCCCTGAAAAATGAGTTGTCAAGATGAGAGGCACTAAAAACATCGCAGCCCCTCCAACAGTTGAGGCATTCCTTGGGAGAGCTGCATTTTTTCACATCCAAGGTTTTGATCTCGGAATTGTTCTGCTCTCCGGCTCTGTGGGGAAAATGGGAAGCGAGTAGCATGTTAAGAATCCTTTGAAGGTATCCTTCCCAAGCATTCCAAAAGAGAAAGGGAAAAAATAGATACACACTTGAGCCTCCGGCCCCGGTTCAAGGCAAAGGAAGATTTCAGAGAGTTGAGGCACAAACCCCACGTGCTGAGCTCCAGGATGATCCCAAGAAAAGGGATGGGTACGTGAAGACTGAAAAGGCACAACCAGATGCAATACACAGAGACATGGAACTGGGATTGCCACCCTGGAAACAGAACTTGGTTTGCACCAGCTCTCCTAAGAGAGATGAGCTGGAAAAACAATTCCTTTGGACAGAGCAAATAGGTTGAGTGAAGGACACCTTCCCTTTCCCCGACCTGTCACAGGATAGGAAGAGCGACACACCTCATGATTCAGAACTCGCCCAACCCAAACACAAACTGCATAGGAATTCACCCTGAAGAAGAGTCAGCCAGAGTTTCAAGGTTTTATGGAGATAACAAACTTGTCCTTGAGCAATATCCGAACATCTACGTTTGTATAAACACCGAGAGCGTGGGGAGAATAAACATATTTATACTCACCTACGTGGGCACACAAAAACAGCACGGCAGGCTGGGAGGAGGCAGGAGGGGCTGGAAGTGTCACCACAGAGCAGGAGTCAAAGATAGGAGACATTAAGTATCACCCCAGCACTATCACTTTCAATCTTTGTCAAAGTTCTCAGATTGGAGCAGTCCCCCTTCCTCCCTCCCTCCTCAGGCCTGGAAGGGATTATAAACCAGCCAGAGATGGATGCAAACTGTTAGATGCATTCATAAAAAAAAAAATAAATAAGTCTTACTCCACAGGATAATCGCCTTAAACCCAAGCTGCTCCACATAGCTCCCGGCCTCGTTTGGATTCCGCTCGGACGTGGCTCCCGACCACGGGGCTCTGCCTCCTTCCTGGCATTTCCCTGGATTATCTCTGTGCTGTGCCATTGCCTTGAGATTAAGCTTGTTTTACTCCAAATTCAGCTGCTCTTTGCTCGGTGTTTGACCAGCACTGCTCATGTTGCCTTTATTCCCTGAAAAGTGGCAGGAGGGCTCAGTTCCATTTGCAATGCTCGGCCCCCAAGGTGGGATCAAGTGGAGACAACACTTTGTGGAACATTCCTTGAATAAAAACCTTCATGTTGAAGCCACACAGGCTGATTTGTGGGATCAATTCCCCAGTGGGAACATTCTCAATGGCTTTAAGAAGGACGAACCAGTATTGGTGGACCTAAAATGAGACTGATATGTAAATCCTGGGGGCAGGTGTTCGCTCCTCTGCTCCAGCCCAGAGAACAGGTAGCATTTCCCATTTTGGGAAGTGTCTTGTTCCAAGTGCTAGAGAGTCAGGAATGCTGAGAGCTTTTGAAGTATGGCAGAAGCAGCTGGCAGAGAGGAGCCTGGGGTGAATCCAACTCCAGTTCAAAGCACCAATCCCTCCTCCAAGTCACTGCACAGCGCCAGAATAAAAGGATCTCAGGAAACAGCAGAGCCCCAAAGACAAACAGTGCAAGACATGAAAGACTGAAGGAAGGAGCAGCAGGAGTGAGAGCAAAGCTTCTCTCCCTCACCCCAGAAGGACTGGTTGTAGTTCAGTGGGATGCGGATCAAGAAAGGATTGTCCTTTCTTTCCAATTAAAACTGACTGATTATATGCCAACAGTAAAAAGAGAGGCCAATCCTTCCACATCCAGCTTGGAGCATGGAATCACAGGATGGTTTGGGTTAGAGGGATCATAAAGCTCATCCAGTTCCACCACCTGCCATAGGCAGGGACACCTTCCACTAGCCCAATTTGCTCCAAGCCCCATCCAACCTGGCCTTGGACACTTCCAGGGATGAGGCAGCCACAGCTTCTCTGGGCCTCACCACCCTCACAGGGAAGAATTTCTTCCCAGTATCTCCTCTAAATCTCCACTTTTCTGGTGGGAAGCCATTCCCCCTTGTCCTGTCCCTCCAGGCCCTTGTCCAAAGTCCCTCTCCAGCTCTCCTGGAGACCCTTTAGGCACTGGAAGGGGCTCCAAGGTCTCCCTGGAGCCTCTCCCACCCTGTTCCACGAGCTGAGGGGCTCCAGCTCTCGGAGCATCTCCATGGCCCTCCTGTTCCACATCATGTTCCACATCCAGCTCCAAAGCAAAGAAAGAGAGGAAGATGACAGATGTGAAGGTGGAGCAGGAGCAGGAGGGAGCAGGGACACCCCTGACAGGGCTGGACACCCCCAGGGCTCCCAGGACAGGGAGGGCTGTACCTGGAGAACCTCCCAGGGCTGGCAGCAGATGGAGGAACATGGAGAGAAAAGCTCAAACACATCCTATTTCACAGGACTTTTGCTCCAGTGGCTCTCAGGAAACCCAGCTGCTCTCCTGCAGCTTCTCCTCCCGCAGGGACTCCGCTCCCAACACTGATCCAGGCTGGAAAATCCAGGCCCAAACACCACATCCCTTGTGCCTGCAGCTGGAGAACACAGGAACTGACAAACCAGCTTAAGAAAATGATTTTTATTTCTTTTTTTTTTAATTATTTCTTTTTTCTCCTTTTTTTTTGAATTTCTGCTGTTTACAGATATGTTTTATTTCTCATAATACAGCTTGGCAGCAATAAAAAAAAAAAAATCCCACTGCAGCTGAACTAAACCCCATAAATACCAGCCCAGAAAACAATGGACAACCACCAATATTTCTATACAGGAACTATTATTTTAATGTCACATTTTGACAATGGTAAATGATCTACAGACTGTACGTGGGCAAAAGGCAAGAAGTGAGTCTTTTGAAACACCAGATGGAGAATAAACAGCTCATTATCAACATTTACATGATTCACATCAAATTGATGACATCCTAAATGTATTCCTTTTAAAGGATAGAAATTTTTCAATAAAATATTACATTTCATTTAATACTCTGGTACAATACTTCATACATTGCAGGAAAAAAAAAATAAATGCAAGGTCTACTCCACCTAATAAGAGGATCCTTTTTCATTAGTCTTTAGTACTGTAATAAAAAAAAATCACAATAATGTCATAAATAAACAGGCTTGAAATTATTAATTATGTTTCACTATTTAAAAGGGAGAAATTACAAATTAATTTGCAATAATGAAGTTATGGGTAGAAAAATCAAAACCTGACAACACATTCTAGTACCAGCTGTGAATTCTCTCATCCCTACAACAAAAAAAAGGAAACAGGTTTTGTATCTTTGTTAGCTGTGTCCTAGTTAATTGTGTTTCCAACACATATTTTAAGAGGGAAAAGTAAAGTTTGGTCAGGATTAATAGGAGAACGAATCAGGCCTAACAACAGTTAGCTGAAATTAAAGTTTATGCTCTAAAACATTCAGTAAATGAAGTTTGCAGCAAATTCATGCTGGCATAAATTATTGTGCCTTAGGAGTTGGGGTAAATTTCCCTTGTGGAATAAAGTCTTCTCCAAGAGAACACTTCAGCCCTGCATCCCTTTTCCATTCATTGATACAGAACAGGCTTGGAAATCAATGCTTAAAATGGAATTCCCTAAAAACCTCACTAGAAATACACAAAACCCACATTCACTGATCCCCCCCGAACCAAAGGACATTGCTCTTTGTTGCTTCATCTGCCAGAAAGCCCAGCTTGAAATTTATTTGCTTAAAATAATTTAAATTATTTCTCTTAATTATGCTTAATTTCTTAATTATTTTCCTTTAAGAACCCTCCATCTCTCACTGGTGTGGGGAAGGGGACAGATTTTCTGGTGCATTTTATGGTCTCCCCTCTGGTGTCACCAGGGCCCAACACTCCAGGGCAGAGAGGAGAATTTATTTATTCCCAACCTTTCAGATTCTGCTCCCCCCTCGCTGACATTCTCCCACCATATGCTCCCCAGGATTAATACACATTCTGCAGCAAGAATTCCCTGCTTCTAAAGACAAAAATTCAAAATAAACCCCTAAACAGCTCAAATGAGGTCATGAGGCAACTTCATGTTGGCCATGAACTGATTGCTGCTTACACAGGTCAATCTTTTAAGACACAACACGTGAACTGAGTTCAGCCAGTGGACATTGCCTCAGGATCCTTCTCTCCCTTCTCCTGACTTCCCCCCTGACTTCCCAGTTTGGAGCAGAGCAGCTCCAAACCCAAGCCTGGGTCCCACCTAGCTCTAACCTATGAAGTGCAGGATTTGTCTAACTCTGCACCAAGTTTGAGGCAAATATTTAATTGCTCTCTACAAATACCAGCACTTCTGTCTGATCCCTGTTCAGCAGGAGGCAGCTGGAAATAGGGACACAGAGGAAGGAGGTGATGGAGAACAGGCATCTCCCACCAAAATTAACAGATTCCTCTCTCATCATCATCTATTCAGACCTAGAAAGGGCACAAGTATTTATGACTAGAGTATAAGGCTATGCCAGTAAAACACATCTTATGGTATGCTGGTGACAGGAGTTCCAAAAATAAATCCCAAAGCCCCAAAAGACAAAAAGGACAAGAGGCAAAGTAACAAAATTCTGCTTAACATTAACGAAGCACCTTCATTCAGTTCAAACAAACTGTTCAAATATTTGAATTTGCAAAGCACTCTCAGGAAAAGGTAATGTAATCTCACACTTAACCTTTCACAAAGCTGTATTAATTACATTCCAGGCTTCAGCAGAATTCCGCCAGGAAGGCCAATAACACAATTCCATCGGCCCCGTTTCCCTGCACACGGCAGTTTGTGCAGTGGCACCCTGTGCATGGAAATGGAAATCATTCCTGAACACCCCTAAAGTCACAGAACTCCACCATGGAAAAAGGTGCTGGTGACACACCAGTCCCCACTCCTTGGGTTCCAAGGGGACTGCTGGTCCAGGGAACTGGACAGGGCAAAGTGAAGGAACCCAAACAAGTGGCAGCTCAGCAGACCTTCCTTCTGGAGTCTCTAAAGAGGCTTTTGGCTCATTGACAATCAGAAGTGGTTTCAGATTAACGTGATTTTTAATGGGGACAGCAAGTTCCAGGCAGCTCCAAAAGGCACTTGGGGTGGGAGGGTGACAAAGTCCTGCCTGGTGACACCCGGCGTGGCCTCGCTGCTGCTCCTGCTGCCCTGTCCCACTAAGGCAATTCCAGAGGATTCTTCCATGCACTGCCTTCCCCACACAACTGCAGTTTGGCCTTTTAGACCAGCACAAAGCCTTCCTAAAAATCCAGAAGGCTGCCCAGCTCCCACCTCCCCTGCAGAAGGGAAGGGGGCACTGACCCCAAGGGAACACTGGGTTACTGGTTTCACGGGTTTAATGTGCTGCCAAGGTATCATCATGCAACTTTTTAAACTATCTTAACTCTACAAGTTCAGTCTCTTGTTTAATAGATGAACACAGACTAATTAACACAGACAGTGTCCTCACAAACCACTCAGGTCTCCTGAGAGAAACAGCAACTTTCTATTCTGGGTGGAGAGATCATGGAAAAGAAACTTTGATGTAAAAGCAAGAATTACTCAAAAACAGCCCATCCAGCCACTCAGCTAAGTCAGAATCAAGCCACCAATTATCACAAAAAGCACCTTCATATCAATAACTGCTCACCCCAGGAAGCTCAGTCTGAGTTTGAAATGTATCAGGACTAATTTGATCATGCAGTTGATTCATTCCCGCTGGTGATCCACTGTTTCCCAACAATCAAGTATTGTTCCCATCAGTATTTTACATTAGTGTAACGGATTTATCCACGTCATTGCTCTCCCCTCACCCACCCCCCCAGCCCCTCCCCCCCCAAAAAACCCCACAACTGCTCAAATAAGGAAAAAAACCCCCCACTAATAACCATACTGTGAAACAAAAATACTATTTAAAAAACACATGGATGACAGTCCAACAGTTTGCAGGATTCAAAACTGACTCTACAAAGTAGTTGTCTACATTGTAGAAGGGATTTCCTTTTATTTGGAAAATGAGCAAATCAGGTATTGGAGAGAAGAGATAAAAACCAATCTTTAGATGGTCTGAAGTTTTGCCTACTGTTGAAGGATTAAAACCGTAAATAAAAAGGTACCAAGCCCTCAGAGTTCACTGTTCATGTGAAGCTTCTTCCATCTCTTTCTTGACCTTTTTAAAAACCAGATTAATTTCTGGGAAAGAAAAAAAAAAGAATTATTTAGGAAAAACCCAGCAGTTATTTCTTATTCTGACATTATACAGAAATGCTCAATTTTGACTTGAAAAAGGCTTAAACTAAACCCAAAGTTTCAAACCTGGCTTAGAAACTGTGTGAGGTCTTGGCAGTAGAAGGTGAGATTATTAAAATTAAATTGAAATTAGCTTCTGGAATTTAGGCAGGGATAAATTAGAAGCATTTTGGGCATTATTGTGTGTATTTTCCCCAAAGTCCAGGCTGGACACCCCCCATCCCTGACCATACACACCTGCCTTGGCATGGGAGGCTCTGAACATCTTCTCATCTGAAACTCTTCTGCTGTTGCATCAGCCCCACATTTTCATATACTCTAGCACTATCTTCTCTCATTCTGAAATGAAACAAAGATTTAGAGTCCCAAGAATCCAGTTTGAGGAAAAAAATGTATTGCTCACACAATGTTATTCAGTGACAATTATTTTGCTCGATTTGTTTTCAGAGTAAAGCCCAAGGCAACAGTCCAGGGCAGGTTCTGGGAGAGCTCAGCCTCATTTGAGGTTCCTGATGAGTCAGCAGAGCTCAAAACTTCCACATGAGAGCAGAGATGAACTTACTCTGGACAGGTTGGGGTCGGGGTGCAGGGTGGGAGAGGGCTCTGATCCCCACTCGTCTGGTCCGATAAAGAATATTTAATGTTTGTGTACTCGTGACCTTTCCTCTTGCTCTTCTGTGAAGCAAAACACACCAAAAAGCCAGGTTTGGAATTAATCATGGAAAACAGTCATTGAAGCAGTGAAGCAATTACATGAGTAACTAAGCAAGGATGGTTTTAGAGGGAAGGTTTGTGAGGAGACAGCTCAGTTTGCAGATACGCAAACATGGAGAAGACCTAAAGGTTGGCTTCAGCTATGGATTACAAGACCTGAAAATCCTCATTTTTCCACATTCCCCTTTCCACCACAACATCCCAACCCTATGAACCAGCACTTGTACTCAACCTTCATCTTCCTTGGCAGAAGAAACCCCACTTTCATTCTTTAGCAGCCAGTGGGCTCCCCACTGACCTCATTTCCAGCTTGGAGATGTGGCCAACGGAGTAACAACGCTGTTTGCAGGATCTCTAATAAAATAATACCTGAGCCCATTAGGTTTGATATAAAAAGCAGCCAAGCTGTTATTTGGATGGTGCAGCATATGCTCCAGGCTGCAGCCAATTGTGCTGGCACTGAGCTCCAGATCCCGACGCTCCACACGGGAACTACACTGGGAAAGGGAGGGGATGTGGAGCTTTCCTTTTCCACACAAATATTCACAAGATTAATATATTACAGCATGGGAATTAAAGCTTTACAGGGTACTAGGTTTGATTTTTTGTGTGGATTTGAGTTCCTTTACTGCTCCACCAAGTCCTGAGTAACTGGCCTGGCCCAATCTCACGACAGCAGAGGCTGTCGGAGCCTCCTGGGAGTTCTGGCTCCTGAATTCCCATTAAGAACATTCCTATGGCAATGCAGGTTGAAGCTTTTCCAAGATGCTCTTCTGAAACATGCTCAGAACTTGATAAATTTGTTCTAGTGTTTCACTGAACTTCTCCCCTCTCTGCTTTTTCTCGCTTTCAAACAGACCCCCAACTCCCAATTGATTGCCTGCTAAAAAATAACATTTAAGGAAACACCAAAGGTTCAAACTCTCTGTATTTTACAGTGTTATGGCTACAAACCATAAATAATGCCAAAAATACTCTGGAGCCCCAAAGTAGGGCTGGATTTCTACCCAAACTGCACAATAAAGGGCAGTTTAACTACAGGTGTGCTGGTCAGTAAAAGCAATCTAAAAAAACCCTGTCAGATCTATTCCTTAAACTGACTGAAACAGATAAAAAAAGCCAAGAAAAAGTAAATATCTGGCTTCTCTTCCTTCCACTTAATTCACTGTAATCATCCTTCCTAATTCAGAGTAACAGAAATGTGGTGAGAACTTGTTTCCTGGATGCAAGAGAATATACATTTTCACAGGGAAAAACTCCCAACCTAAACCAAATTCCTTCTGTTTTTCTACTATGCCTGTGGGAAGACAAGCAATATTTAACACAGCACTTAACTCCAGGAAAACTGAAGGCTCTCAGCATTGCAACGTTGGCAGAGCAGGGAAAGTCTGTCCTGAACACTAAGGAAAAGCAGGAATATCTCTGGGGAGGGATGCAGCTCCTCACAGATCCAGCTGGTTGTAAATCCTCCAGGACACGACACATAATGTGACTTCCCAATTCCTTTTCAGAGCTACCTGAGCTCATCCAGATGGGAAGCAGAGGGGGAACAGGACCCCACACTGGTCCCTACAAAGGGGCTCTAATTGTTCGGTTTTCCCCAGTTTTCACTCTTTGCAATTAAAGCAAGTGTAGAGAAGAAGGTTCCAGAAATTCAAGTTTCTAAAAACACAGTGTTTCATTCCCAAATGGGATGAAATTCCAGCATTCTATCAATGAGACATTTCTTCTGTGCTCTCTCATAACGTGCTCTGGAGCATTCCCAGTTCACCACAAGCTTTGCTTTGGGCTGAGAAGCTTTACATTGTTTTGTTCCTGCCACCAGTCATAGGTCAAGACCTCCTGAACTAAAGCAATGTTTTATTTCCAGTTCCTTCAATACCTGAGCCTTCTGAGTTGGTAATGGATGAACCACAACAGAGCCTCATCACTGCTCCACTTGATACCAAAACACCACTCAAACCTCATCACAGTAAAAAAGGCAGAGTTAAAGCTCTGCTTTGTAGCTGCTACAGCAGAAAGGGGCTCAAAAGTTGAGGATGCAGAGCTTGTGGAACTGCACACACACACAGACACCAGGCGGCTCCAAGGAGAGGGGAAACAACAAAGCCACGGAAAAAAATCCACCTGAGGGATTTCTTGTTCTTCACTTTGTGTCTAATCACCACCAGAGCACACAAGAGTGTCCTGGGGAGAGCAGTCAAGGCTCCATCCTCTCAGTGAACAGGGCAAATAATCATGTAGGGAAACACAACCTCAGCTCTGCCACACTCCAGAGAGCCAAGGCTGGGCTGGGACACTCCAGCCCTGAGCTGGGATTAACACCTCACACTGGCACTAAGTTGGGCTGGGGGTTTATCTCCTGAGCAGCAAAGCAGCAGCAGAGACAAAGATATTGAAATTCTGAAACAAAAAGGTAAAAATCCCAGATGAACAGAGGTCAGGGCACAGAACAGAGACAGAATAATGTCAGTTCTTTATTCCAAACCAGGTAACTCCTGTAAAACACTGTGTAATTTGAGTGAAGGAATTACTTTAACAGGAAGGGTGAGGTGAAGGTCTTGTGGTTGTCACCACTTATTCCAAAGCCTTTCCCATCTTATCACACCAAATCACTCCTGTAACTGCTTTTTATTGGACACTGCACTGCAAAATCACCACTCATCCCTCAACCTTTCAAACAATTTGATATTCAGGACAAACAGACCTGCTCCTCCTCGATCCTGCGCTGGAGGGTTTCGATGTAGTGCTGCACTGCCATGTAAATAAACCTGTACTGGGCCTCTGTCTGCACCATTCCTGACCTCTGGGATCTCACCATCTGGATGGTCTTTGGAACATCAATATCACAGTCCACACCTGGGGAGAATCATCACAACATTAAACCAGGAAAATAAACACGCCAAGGTTGTAAATCACTGGAATCCTCTGTCAACACTCCTGTGGTTTTATCTGATGTTTCTGTCAAAGTCCCACAGGAAAATAAAAGGGGTGACCCACCTTTTTCTCTGATGATGTCAATGAGAATATCAATCACAATGAACGTCCCTGTTCGTCCGATCCCAGCACTGGAAAAAGAGAAAAAAAGGTTATTTGTTCTGCTCTTTCTGAACAGACCCCAAAACACCAACCCAAGAAAGAATCTCATATTAGGCTTCCAAATTATAGCCAGACTTAAACCACACAGCCAAAAGTGACCAGAGACCTCCTCAGTCTAACATGGAAGAGACAGAATTCATTAGGACTTTTGTACCTCAGCACTTTTAAACATCCCTGAATCAGAAAAAAAACCCACATAAGGTCAGATCTAAGATTTCCTTGCCTTATAAAAAGTCTCTCATTTATAAGCCCAGACTGAGGAGAGCCCTCCCAGATGGGATGGGATACTAGCATTTCCCTGATCCCACATCTGAAATGTGCCAGCCAAGGTTCCACCTTCTCATTCAACACCAGAAATCCTTATTTATACAAACAAGCTCACTCTGAAAGTCAACTGCTTCATGTGACACCCATCCAGAACATGACACTGTGCAAAACAGAAAGCAAAAACACCTGGACAGATGGAATTCCAAGCAGTTCCAAGGGAAAGTTGTCCTTTTTTTAGAGGTTTCAGTTCCCCAGGCCAAAGAGAGGAGCAGCAGGAGAAGCTCAGCCCATCACCTCACCTGCAGTGGACCACGACTGGTCCAGCATCAGGAATGCTCTCCTGCTTGTGGTGCACCTCCTCCAGGAAGTCCAGGACACCGCCAGGATCGCTGGGAACGCCGTGGTCGGGCCAGGTCCTGAAGTGGTACTGCCAGACTGTTCTCTCTGTGTTCCCCTGGGAGGGACAAGGCATGAAAACAAAACCCTTCAGAACAAATCCAGCTAAAGGAGCATTTATGAGGCAAAGCTGAGTCAGATGGGAAGGTGGCACTTCCAAATCCAACCTGCTGCTCAGTATCCACAACTCCTAAAGAAGGAATAAGCCAGAGCCCTCCTGGCCTGACAAGTCAGTCACTAAATCCTGATTATTTGCTTCTCACATGGTTTGTTCTGCTCCCTGATCCAAATTGTTCCTTAACAACTCTAATTCCACACTAACTGTTTCCTTCCTCACCTTTTTATCCTTCCTTTAAGTGAACTTCCTACACACTGGACCCACACACAACCTTTTCTTCTGGTGCAACCACCTCCATGAGAGGGAACAAATTCCTGGCTGGATTGAAGTGTGATCAGTTAAAAGCATCGTCCCTCTTTACACATTCCCTCCAAGTTCTGCAGCAGAGCATCTCCTGCCAAAAACTGCTTAGGTAGAAGAATCCTCAATTATCCCAAGGACAAAGAGAAAGATGGATGGAACTAAACATGGAGCTTCAAAGAAAGACAGGGCTCAATTCATTAATCTTTTGGTGCTTTTATTGATTCCAAAGAAAGGGTCGATTTGTGCCAATTTTTTGGGGGGAAATCTGCAACCTAAACTGAAAGGACAGAGTTACTCTCACACTTACCTGCCCAACTTTAGAAAGTTTAAGTTCTCTTAGCGTGTAATCATGTGCTGCGCTCTCCTTAACATTCCGGACACGCATCACCCCGTATTCCTTCAGGGAATACTCATCAGGCCAGTACTTGACACATTTACTCTGCAAGATTTAAAACCAAAAAACAGCACAAAAGGAATAATCAGCCAGAAAAAAAAAAAAAAGTCTGTTTTGCAAACTGCTTAACATATTTATGGAGCTTTAATTTCAGAACACACAGAGGACAATTCCTCCCACCAACTGCTGACAAGGTAAAGTGCATTTAAGTGTCTCTTCTCCATAACAACCACTGGATGATTTCAAACAGGTACAGGCAATTTCTCCTCTTATCAGCTTTTGTGATCATATTAGAACCTGCTGTGCCTGGATAATTTCAAAACCCGAAGATTAAAATATTGCATCTCCAGGTTTCAAAACACTGAATTCCCAGCAGAAAGCTGCAGCCTTGCAGGTTATCCTACAACCAAAACCCACCAGGCTGAAAAATAAATACAAGTAAACCATTTTTAGCAGAAATTCAACTTGGATGCTTGCTTTTCCATGCCTGCTTTTCCATGCCTTGGAGCAGGAAGGACTAACACAGGTCTAATTCAATCCCCAGGGAACTGCTCCCTGGGCAGGGCACTGAAGCCTTGTGTGTCTGTGGCTTCTGGAACGTAAAGCTTTTGGTGTTCTGCTTCTCCATCCAGATTATCTGTGGCCAGGGATATATTCCATCCACTGAGGGATGGATTCACCTATGGCCACTTGGATTTGGTTCCTGTGACAGGTCAGGAAAGAGCAACTCCAGGGAATGCAGCATGAAATGAGAAATTACAGCAGGTGCAGCTTCCAGGAATGGCAAACACAGCCCAAACACCAAGTCCCACAAAGAAATATTGTCTATTTGCAGCTCCTCCTGCATATTTATGAGAAAACATGGCACAAGGAAGTTTCTTCTGCCAACCCAAGATAGAGGAAGATGGTTGTAAACACAATTTGCAGCCTATTTAGGCAACAAGCTGCTTTTGTGTTATTTTTGCCCTTCTTTCCCTGTCATAAGGGTAGAAACTAAAGAAAAGATGTTGCTCTTGGTGGGTTCCAACATAAATAACTTGCAGTTTCAACACAGAGCTCTGAACACGAGAGCAGTTGGTAGAGCAAGTCTGAACAGTGACATGATGTTAAAATTAGCTTTATTCTGCCAGAGGGGTTGCATTTATTACTGGCTCCATGGATTGGCTCCAAAACCCCACTTTTTTAATTTGTAAGTATTTGCTGTTTCTGCAGAACTCGCTGCAGAGCTGAGATGTCTCTCAGTTCCTCCTTTCCTCTGGTGCAGAGAGTTCTCCTTCCTGCAGGTCTGAAATCTTGGCCTGAGATAAAAAAGCTTTGCTTTTCTATCAGGACTGTTATTTGCAATTCTTTAAGAAGTGAAGTATGCAGCAAAAAAAAATAAAGGGTAGAGAAAAAATCATCAATGCAGCACTGATGGAGTGATCAGGCACTGAAGTGTTTTCTCCAGCAAACTTTGGGAAGAATAATGGAGAAACTGCGGAGGAGAAAAGGCCATTCAGGAGGTTATTGAAAAAATAATAAATGACTTGAAGAAAAGAGAGGTGTACTGAAGGTAACTCTTCCAAAACAACCCCATAATTTATTTCTTTTCTTCCCAAACAAAGAACTAAGAGGGATGTCACTTGGAAAGGGGGAGCTTCTCCCTCCTTCAGTGCATTCTCAGGAAGGAAACACAAATCCTGTCCCTTTATAAGGGGGATGAATGGGCAGAAGTTTAAAAGGCTAAAAAAAGGATTCACAAGACAAAGTCTAAACCAAATAAAGGCAGCTTTGACATCTCAATTGGGTGGAGAAGCCAATAAAATCCACTATTTGTCTTCAGTCCATACATACAAAGCTTGTTCTTGTAACGGGTGAGGAACCCCTGCAATTATCACTCACCCCTAGAAAAACTTCTCTGCACTTTTAATTTGGCTTTTTTCCCAAGTGATGCTCCCCTGACAAGGTACCAGCTTTCCATTCAGAACCAAATCAGGAAATAGTGAAAAAGGTAAAAAGCTGGACAATAGTGATGGCAGAACCATAGAAAATTAAAAAAAAAAAAAAAAAAAAAAGAAGAGAGAGCAGAAAATGTTTATCAAACAGAAAAAGGATCAGAAGCACCAAATTCCAAAGATAAATCCATACAATACACAGGAAGCTGTGTGTGAGTGCTGCCAGGATATCAGTGTTCAACTATTTCCTATTCTTTCCTGCCACATGTCTTTAGGAGCCAGAAACAAAATGAAAACCTCAGGTTTGGCAGAGGACAGGGAGCAAGACGAGATCAAAGGTAAAGGGAGGTTCTTGGGATAAACCACTGCAGGAAAGTTTCGGTTTTGAGAGCATTAAACCCTGCCAGAGCAGCTCCCAGGGGGTGGGCAGGAAGCTGTGTCCATGCAGAGCAGGGCAGGCAAAGCATCTGACTCAGGAATAAAAGTGCTAAATCCCACCTGGCTGGGGATTCCAACCAGGCATTTCCAGCTGGAATCACCAGCTCAGCACAGAGTAATAAAGTTTTCCAGCCTGGAAAGTTGAGTCAGAAGAGGGAACAGAGGGAGTAAAGTGACCTGAACGAGATGAATGTGGGGCAACAACTCTCACATGATAATGTGGGTTTTAGGTAAGAAACATCATCTCTGTTCATCTTGTAATAAAAAAGCCCCATAATTCTGCTTTTCCAGTGAAGTATAACCAGGTTTGATCAGCTGAAATTAATGGGAAGACCTTTGTTACAGGAAGAGGGAGTTTACTCCTCCAAGCACACAGAATTCCTGCCTGGCTCCATCTCACATTCCAGTGCCTCATTCCCTGAACAAGTTTAAAATACACAGATTCACATTCAGTAGACAAAATTAAATCAGTCAACCCTTAGAAAAGGGAGGCCTGATGGTATGACAGGAAGATATCCTCAATTCCCACAGGCACCAATAGAAAAAGGACACTCAGCACCTTCCAGAGCTCCAATGAATCTGGTGGCACACCAGATTCCAGCTATAAATCAATTTATCCCAGTCACTTTAGTCCTTACTTGCCCTCAAATGCCATGACCTTTCCCAAGGCCAGTTCAAGCCTGATTTTACCTTTCCTCTTTCCACTTCTTTTGTGGTCATAACAATAACTCTGGAATTCTCCTGGAACACCATCCTCCAGAAATCATTCACTGTGTTCTGTAGGCAACCTTGAGTAGCAATGTAGCTTTTTTTTGGCTTTGAGTTGTTGCACTTGGTTTCAAACTCAGGCTAGAGAGAAAAAAAAAACAAACAAACAACAGTTCAGCAAAGGGTGACAAGACTCACCTGAATTTAGGTGAATATGATAAAGAGGAGACATGGGATGTGCCAAGAAGGCTCCTGGAGGTGGGAATATACTCACCATAATAATATTAGCATTGATATAGTCTGAAACAGGTTCATTGGGATCCCCATCGTGGAGAACAACTCTGGTGTGATCAACTGGAAGAATATATATGGATGTTAAGCACTTGCATCCTACACTTGTGAACACACAGAAGCCTTGAACTTGTCAAACTCGGTAAATTAGTGATTAGAATATTCCAGACTTCCTCTTTTGCCATTTCTTGCCATGACAAGCTCAACCAAAACAAGGCTCCACGTCCCCTGGTAACTCAGGAGCACGTGGACAGTCAAACAAACAGCCTCTGGATTTGCACATTGCAGTTTTGTCCAACAAATTAATCCTCTTAAATTTAAGTATTTCAGCTTGTTGAATAACAGTTTAGGGGATGGGAGGCTTTGAAATGAAAGCTGGAGATAAAAGAAAACAACAATTGGGGATGGAAATACGGGTATCTACAAAGTGCAAGTGTTGGAACACAAACTGGAAATCACACAGGCTCCTTCTGACAACATAAAGGGGGAAATTATCATTAAAGAGAAGCAAAAGCCCAGTGGTGCTTAATTAACCCTGTGTTTGGGAGTTAAGAAAATAAAGCCTAGAAGGGCAGCAGGCTGAGGTGACAAAGACAAATCAATACTTACAGGGTAGGATGTTTTTGTATCTATTTTTGTTCTTGTTCTCCTGGCGCTGCCCTTCCTTACGGCTGTAGAGGAGTTTGCATTCCTGCTGCTGCAGAGTCTGAAGGGAAACAGCACAGAGACCTGGCTCAATAAAAGCAGGATGGACTGTTCACCACCATCCCAGCAATCCCTTCTCCCAGAGAAAAGGGGAATTAGGTAAGTACAAACAGGGTTATCCATAAATCCTTCTAGTCCAGAAACACACCCGAGTGAGGATTTCTCCCGCAGGGAAGGAGCTCGTTTCTCAGTTCCTGGTACACAATTAATGTGACAGGGACAACAGCAATTCCATACTTTTCTAGCCATGCTCCTTAGTGGCATTTCTCCCTATTTCAATGAAGCTTAGCTCCAAGTTTTAATCCCAAAGCAGCACTGGCCTGACTTAAAGGAACATTCAGGCTCTAGAAGCTGCTCCCCCTGATTATTTCCACCCTTAAGACTCTCCCAGGCATTTCTTTTACTTAAAGCTTGGCCATGTCAGGCACATTTGCTCACTCCTGTTTCAGTCCCTGTTATTGTTGCTGCCTCACTTAATGACCTTGGACAATTAGGCTCATCCTAAAGGCAAAGGAATATCAGAGATGCAAAATTTTATGCTTGCAAAGCAAAAGACTGAAAGCACATCCCTCTAAAGCATTTGTTGTGGAATCCAAGCAAAAGCTAAACTTTTCAGCAGGTTAAAAAATTGAAGCAATTAAGTGTGTGGAAACCACAGTTTCAAACCCATCTTCCTTCACAGAGTTAATTATTATTGCTTGGAGCCTCCCTGAGGAGAGATCCATGAGCAGCAGTGACTCCTAACAAGCCCATTAAGGGATGTACACAATGCAGCCATCAATCTGCAACAACCTCCTCGATTCCACTGCAACACCCAAGCACAAAGCTCCCCAAATAACCATTTTTCAGAAGGAAAAACATTACAAGGACTGTCAACATTTCTGTCTGCTGGTTCACAGGACGAGAGGTACATTCTTGCCTGAAGACAAGTAATTTATAACCACCATCTGGGCTGGCAGCTCAAAAACAGCACAGACAGAGATCCATGGGCAACCTGGAGTTTGCTCCCTGCCTCCAGCCACCAAGGTGGACAGCTGGAGCTTCCCTGAGGTGAGTGGAAAAGGATGGCACTAAAACTGCCAGGAGATTGTTTCGTTTCCAAAACAACCCAAGGTTTAGTGCTGACCTCACCAACAGCAGTTAGTTAGTTAGAAGGGGAAAGGGGAGAGCAAAGTCTCACAGGTAAAAGCTTTAATTTCTTCCATTTACTTTTCCTGTAAGACTTTTCCTGGCTTTTAAGGACCCACTGATAAATCCATTACAAGACAAAGTTAGTCACACCAGAGGTCAGGAAAGTCCTAATTGTGAATTAATAGCTCAGTTATATTTAATAGAGCAACAATCCCTTCCTGAACTTATCACACAAGAGAACCCCTCTCATTAATTCAGAGCTCCCAGCACCAACTACAAGGAGAAGACAACTGGGTACATTTTTTCCTTTTTTATGCCCTCTGAATAAGAGCAAGACATGCTTAAGACTTCAGGAAAGCCAACAGACACCCTTTGCTTGGCTAATTTGGAAATGCTGGGCTAAATCCCACAGCAACCACAGGCACAATGTCTGTGCCTGTGTCATGATACAACAGAACACACACTAATTACTTGGCCAAAGCAGGTAATTCCCATATGGAAGTCCACTCAATCTTCCCAACCCTCCAGGCCCCAGGTCCAAGTTCATGTGTTGAATTCTGCAAGGAAAGCAACTCAGAGGTTGAGGCCAATTTACCTCCAGTCAAAGCTCACAAGCAGTGGATGAGAACTGCTCCCATGGGATCCCCCATCCCACTGTCAGGGGAAAGCAGAGGCTCAAGGCCCAGCAGTGGCCAGAGCAGGGATTGTGACCATTCTGACCATTCAGCAGCCCTGGCTCAAGGACTGTCCCTCCACACTGGGCACATGGGGAGAGGAGAAAGCCTAATCCTCATTTTATCATTTCCCAGTGCCACAAGTTCACCTTCTGATATTCCACCCACACTCGTAGTGAAATGTGTTACCCCTTTGGTAACTCTTCACTTTTCATGGATTTCTTTCTCCCTTCCTGACAATAATCTCAGAGCACACTGGTCAGCACATTCAGCTGATGGATATCTCTGATCCAAAAGGAGTTTCTCCAAACAGCATCACAGACCAAACCAGCCTCTGGCACAGCCCAGCACTTCCCAGTTTCCTGTTGCCATCTGCTGGTGGAATTCCAGACTCCACCGGTGGTTTCCTTATGTGTGTGTGTGTGTGTGTGTGGTATAAACCAGTCCATGATACAGACCCTGGAGTGTTCCAGGACGGGTTGGACAGGGCTTGGAGTAACCAGGACTAGTGGAAGGTGTCCCTGCCCATGGCAGGGATGAGATGAACTCGTTGGAAGGGACCTTAAAGCTCATCTCATTCCACCCCCTCCCATGGGCAGGGACACCTTCCACTAGCCCAGGTTGCTCCAAGCCCCATCCAACCTGGCCTGTAACACTTCCAGGGATGGGGCAGCCACAGCTTCTCTGGGCAACCTGTGCCAGGGCCTCCCCACCCTCACAGGGAGGAATTTCTTCCCAATATCCCATCTAAACCTACTCTCTTTCAATTTGAAGCCATTCCCCCCCTCCATTTACACTCTTTCCGGGAGGAAATTGGAATTTGGAATTGGAAATTGGAATTTTGGCTGCAGGGCAGAAATCAAACACCAAAACAAACCAAAAATAGATCTCCAGAAGTCCAAGGAATACATTTAATCAATGCTGCTTCCTCTCAGAGCTTGTTACCACTACACAACAGCTTTAAGATCCCCAAAAATGACCATCAAAAGGCCAGAACGTCCATCAAAAAGCCACAAGGAAAGGGCATTTACTGACTGAAAAATCCCATGGGATTTAAAGCCATAGTCCCCAACTTGCCAAAGGAGGAAGGAACCCAATGGATTGTCCTGGTGGGCCAGTGGCACAGGAGGCTCCCTCCTGGTGCAGTTGGGAGGATACCCAGGAGGGATTGTGCCAGGTACTGGATGAATAGCACTGAAGAACATCATTAACTCTGAGACTGAGGGAAAAAGGCAAATATTTCCCTCCCCAGGGGTGAAGGTGGTAAAATTTAAACACATGGAGATGGGAGCTAGACCAAGGATCTGAAGTGATGGAAGTAGCATTGAAGAACATCATTAACTCTCAAACTCAGGGAAAAAGGCAAATATTTCTCTCCCCAGGAGTGGAGCTGGTAGAATTTAAACACATGGAGATGGGAGAAGAACAGGGATGTGAGGTGGCAGAGGGGGAGAGGAAAGCTTGTTACTGCCAGGAAGGCAGTAACAAACCTAAAAAACCCTAAAAAATCTTATCTTTTAGTAGTGTGGATTTAATCCCATAACCCTTGGAATGCACTGAAGTACCTCAAACTCCTCCCAGAAGCCCTGCTTGACTTTGTCCGTGGTCTCGGCCAGTTTGCTGAGCTCCCGCACGCGGCTCTCGATCTCGGCGGCGTTAATTCGGGTCGTGTTCAGGGGCTGAGAGACACAGACAGCAGAGGCTGAACAAACAACTACTGTGAAAAGACAACTAAAACACAGTCCTCTAAGCTAAGGATGTTTTATCCAGGAATTCCTGGATCCAAGCACCTCTTTGACTTCAAAACTTCGGAGTTCCCGCAACGAGGGGCAGCGAGGAAGGGACAGTGAGCAAGGGCTTTTAGAATCATAGCTTTTAATACATTAAGTCCCTCATTTCTGGACTCTCCCTGCAATCCCTGTGGACCACAATGACACTGGGAAGTTCTGACACGTCAGAGACAAGTTTATCCCTTTACAGGCATAAAGGAAATTGTTTCCCATTTAAATGACTTTGTTTCATGAAGTTTAGTTCTGCATTTTTGCAATAGGAAAGAAAAGGTCTTGCATATGGACCTTGCATATGAAAAAGCTGCACTGCCACAATATATTTTGAAGGTAGCAGAGCTCTGGGGTGTCTTCTCCATTCACTCACCTGTTTGAGCTGCAACACTGTGCCCAAAGTCTCCACCATGGGGTTCTTCTTGTAATGTTCCACCAGGTCTGTCAGAGAGTCAAACTTCTCCCCTCCACCAACGTCGTATTTCAGCTCCTTCAAAGACAGATGCTCATCAAAACAAATGCACTTCCCACAGTGACACCTGCACTGACAGCACCTTTGGGCTGTGCATCACAGCAGAAATTATCTCTCAACCAGATGTAGAAGACTCATAAAATCCTTCTAAGGGATGGCAGAACCTCAATAACAGAAACACACACACACTATGGAGGGCATGAACCTTTTGGTCATCTCACTGAAAATCAGTTTATCTGGGGTTCAGTCAACTCAAGATACTGGAGTTACAGGATGAGAATCCAGGAATTAGGAATTTGAATTGATTTCCAAAGCTAAATGTGCCCTGAAAGGCTGGTACTGCCTGGCACCTGCCTATTTTAAGGAAGCAATGCCAAGTTATTTTCCTCAATGTCATAAATGCTACTACTAGTCAACTGCAAATCAAAGAGGGTTTCTTAAAAAAATAAAAATATTCTGGTAGTTTTTACATGGTCCTTGTAGGCCATTTCTGCCTCCAAACTACTTCAGTTATTGCAGTTTAGTTGTTTTAATACAATTAAGTTGTTGCACTGCCTTCTGGCATAACAGAAGTAAAAGAAAATGACATAAAACAACCCCTGATGGAATTTTGGTGCTGTCACATGAGTTCATGGGATCAAACACCTGATCTGTGTCACCCACAGGGAAAGAGGGATGGATCCAGCAATCCGTGGGGAGGTGGAAGGTGAACCTCCTGTTCAAATCCCACAGCCCATGGAATTCTCTGCTAAAAGGAGCCCGTGGTTTCCATACCTGGCAGTGGATCATGACATGTGTCACCTTGGATTTGCCATCATTGCTCTCTCCTTTATCATCTCCTGTCCTCACAGAGAGGACAAAGTCCCCAGGGTGGCTCTGGCTCTCCCGCACAAGGAAACTTCCATGTTTTCCTTTCTCTGTTAAGAGCTTTTCAGCTTCTCTTCCAGAGAGATGTCCATGAAACCACCTTTAAATAAACATACAGAGAGAGACCCCGCTTATCATTCCAGCCATGGCTGAATCCACTTGTTCCAATTATTAATTATAAATAAAATCCTTGTGTTCACTGAACATTGTCCAGCTCCACAGGAAGCCTCAGTTTATAAAAATAATATATAAAATCAGCCTTGGAAGTACATGCACACACAGGAGTGAAGACAGAAACACTTCAAAGCACTTCCACAGGTGCTGACATTTGAATTTCACACACTTTGATTTGGATCCTTCACAACAGTCCCAATGGATTCCCTGGTGTCCAACAAACACCAGCTCACATTGCAACCTCCTCCTCAGCCAAGGTGTTCATTCTGCTTTTATTTCCTTCATGAAGCCACACTTTCCTGATAAACCTGTGGGAACTTCACATCTTTGAGACCTTACCCTTCCATCCCATTAGGAAGTGGACAGGATAACCTCAGCAATCTCATTTCTTCAGGAAATAAGGCCAAAAAACCAGCAATCCTCCCCACCACTGTTAAATACAAGACACTCTGAGTAGTGAGAGAACTTGTGTGGATATTTTCCCTTGTTCCTTCACTTCCAGGGATAAACAGATACCTGCTGGCCACAGAGGTTTATTTCTGACACCTCCATAATTCCTCAGATTCTCCTTATTAACCACGTTCCTCAAACCGGGATTTGAGGAATTTGAGGATTTGTATGTCATTCACATTCTCACACTGCTAGAGTTATATAGTTATAACTAGAACTATAAAGTTATGTCCAGAAATTGACCTGGGAATTCCTTGCAGCTTCAGAAGAACTTCTACAATAAAACATTCTCCTAGTTAAAATAAAGGGAATTATTCCCTCCTTTTAGGTCTTGTATCACACAAGGAAGAATGTTGAAGGAAACAGGTTCTGAGGCTTAAATTGCTTCACCTTTAGCCATGTTTATTAACCTACTTTGCAAAGAATCTCCCAGAAATTACTCCAAGACAGGGGCCACCCTTTCCTCAAATGAAAACTGGCTGCAGTGTTAGGAGGGACACAGGGCATTTATTAAGAAGCAGGTGGGCCCTGAGGTTCCACCACCACTTCTCTGACCTTTCTGATGTAGGATCAGCACAATTCAGTGGATATTTCAACTCTATGACATCTCCATTCTTCTCCTTGAGCTGCCCATGGTGTTCCATGTAGTACTGGACCAGCTCAGCCAGCGTGGCAAACTTCTCTCCCCCGTACAGGTCATAGTAGTCCCCTGTGTTCTGGATCTTGATGTGGGTCACGGCTCCAGTTCGTCTGGTATTGGAAACACAGGGGAAAAAAAAAAACCACAAATCAGCTGATGGCAAATCAATCCCTTTTATATTTAGTGTTCTGCTGCCTGAGCTGGAGAAATCCATACTCACATTTGCAGCACTTTGCAACTGAATATTGCAGAGGAGCAGAGTTAGTGCCCCTCTGAAGTCGCTTCAGACACATTGCAGTGGCTTGTCTGTCCAGCAGCCAGGAAAAATAGGAAAAAACATCATACTGAAGGGATCCTTGAAGCCAGTGCAAGCTCTGCAGCCTCACAATCTCCATTAAGAACCCCTCAGAGCCCCAAAATTGCTCATACAAGCACAAGGGTGGAGGGCTCAGAATTCAGCATTCAAAGAGACCCATCAGAGCTGGTTTGCTCCTTTCCCAGAACTTCCCAGCAGCTCCTGAGGTCCCTCCTCAGTAAACAGTTTTGCTCCCACAGTCTCCAATATTAAGGAAGAACAGCTCCCTGCAGGATTCCCCTCCTATGCCTCAAGGCCTGTTATCTCAGAAGCATCCAAGCACCAGAATTCTTATCACCAATCCCACTTTTCCCTTTTCCTTTATCTACTTCCTCTTGCTGTCCCTTCCCCATCCCCACCACTGGACACACAGGGAACAACTGGTATAAAAGGCCTATTTTGGAAGCTGAAAAAGCATCACAGTTGCCCTCAAAAACTTGCTGACTTTTCCTGTATGAGGAGAGGCTGCAGAGCATTTCCTGCATGTGCTTGATCCCTAATTCCCATCATCTCTGCTGCTTCCAGATGGTTATCAAACAGATTTTTAAAGGGCTAAAAGTAATGCTGTTATCAACCTACTTCTGCTTCCCCTGAACCTTTTTGTCCCTCTAAAATCAGAATTCACTCCCCTCCAATCTATAGTTTCCCCAAGTTGGGTAAAATTTGAGAACCTCAGCAGGGAAAATGGGAGGAAAAGAAGAGGGAAAAGTCAGCATTAAAAAGTGATTTGCACATTATTTCACCTCTTACAAGTAGTTCATCCACAACTTTTTTCCTGCAGAACAGCACTAAATGAAGACCTTTATCAGTCTGGGGAGAGGGAGTGAAAATATTTCAGCTCACCTGACAGAGAGGGTAAAGTCTCCTGGGTTACTTTTGCTGGGCCGTGCCAGGAAGCTGCCATCCACCCCTCTTGTTAACAGCAGGTTTTCTGCCTCCACCCCAGTAATATTTGGATGAAACCATCTAAAAGAGATTAAAAATAAAGAATCTTAAGAAATAAACAGAAGATCTTCTGGTTTTCAGAGTTAACTTCCACAGGATTAAACAGAGCGATCCAACGGCTTCAAAACGAGGAAGGGCTGAATTTTGGTGCTAAATTAATAAAAATCTCCATTCATTATTTGTTTCATATTGCATTGCAATTTTATGTATTGGCAAGAGAAGCTCTGAAAGGGAAAGAACTCCATTCATACATACTGGGTTAAAATGGTATCAAAGACACACAACATAAACACAGACCAGAAGTCCTATTTCCTTACTCCAGGAAGACATGACACACAAAGAAACTCAGAGACAAACAGGAAAAATACCTAAAAATAAAACAAAACATCCCCTGTGCCACTTGACAACATTTTAAAGGTTAAAAATGCAACAAAACCTCATGTTTTAGGGCACAGGCTGAGAAGGGTCAGGAAGCAACTCCACTTGAGAACAACCTACTCCTCTTCCACCTTCGCCAAAGAATGCGGTGCTGGGGTCGGATAAATCCCACTTAAATACAACCCCAGAGGAATCTCAGATTGATCTTCACCACCCACAAAGGGCCCTGAATGACTAACACAGAGCCAAGGCTGGATCTGGGCTGTGGCCAAGAGGATCCATGTCCCACCTCTGGCATTAACTTCGGACAGACTCATCCGGAGCCGTTCCATAACACACCTGCCTTTGCTCTTAGCCGGAATTCCCAAGTTTCATTACACTCCTGGAGCACTAAACAACATCCCTGTGCTCTGGATGAAAGGCTTTGTCACAATTGTACTTGGCAATTACGAGACCACCTTTAATTTTCAGAATTAAATCAGAAAAATCCTCATCCCTTTTCCTTTATCTCCTTCTACTGAGCGGGAAGAACTGAGGTTGCTGCTCTTGGTACAGAAAGTTTTGGCTTCTCCAAAGTAACCCAGAAGACTCCATAACCAGTCTCTTTACAGATATAGGAGTGTTATAGCTACAAAAACTTCCATAGCATTCCTGAGCCTTCCTGATCCAGTCAGCATTTCATGCTAAATTGCTAAATCAGCAAAATACGAGAGTGCAAATCTAAATTTAGGACTATTAATTCAATTGCTTCAGCAATTCCTTCTCTACTGAAAAGTTGACAATATTCCCACCAAGGCTTCATCCAGCCTGTTCTCTTCAGAAATGGATTCTCATGGAAACATTCTGAAGAGTTTTACAGATCCTAGAATATTATTAATTAATTAATTATATTTATTAAGTAAATGATTATTCTTGTTCACCTTGCTTTTTTTGCCTAGTTAATAATATTCTGCTTACACCGAGAAAATCTAGTGAAAACTCCCTATTTTGCACTGAAAAACAACAGAAAAATCAAAACTATGCAGCATGGGACAGGAGAAAATATTAAAATACTTCCAAGTTATCACAGCAGGTGGGGATGAATTAATTAATAATGCTACATTTACATAATGACTATTCAAAGGTCAAGAAAAGGTCTGGTTTGATGCAGTGTCGAAAACCAAACCACACAAGCATCAGTACCTGGGGTGAAATGAACATTAAATAATATATTTCAGCATGACAGGTAATAGCTGATGATATATTTATGATATATTTACAACACTTCCGTTCCCAAAATTTTACTTTCATTAGGAGAAAACAAAACAAAAAAAAATCTGCACAAAGAAAGTGCAGCAACATTTTGAACAGTTCACAATCTTTCTAAATATGCACAGGATTCAAGAGAAACCTTTGCAAGTTTTTGAGTTCATATAAAAAAAATATATAAACATACAAAGGAGGAATTATTGGAATTAGTTTTCCAGGTTTATTATATGGTGACATTCCATAAACTTTAATTAATAGAGTATCTTCTATATCTTATAAATTCTAATGCACCTGGAAGTAAGTGTACATGAGCTGTTAAAAAGATGTGAAAAAACAGAAAAATAATACTTTAATGCATGGAGGGGACTACAAATAACTTGCTATTTAACAAGTATTTAAAGGAGAGGTTAAAAAGATGATACACTGTGTAAAACCCCAAATCTCACCCCCAAACACAAAGCAATTCCTACTGAAGATGCCAAAGCCAAGTAGCAAAGCCAAGCTCCACCTGGGAGGGTGATAGGTTTTATTGCACTTTATATAACTTTGGTTCTGATGGCAACTTGTCCTCCTGCTCCCTCATCTCTGTATTTTTGGCTTTGAGTAGGAAGGTGCATTTGTCAGGCACCCCAAATAGAAAAATGGGGGTGTCAGTGATCCCCTGCTCGGCGGTTCCGGCCCCGGGACCAGGATCTGCATTTGAAGTGCTGCCACCACATGTGTCCTTTGAACCTTGGGCTGCATCCCTTCCAAAAAAAAAAAAACTGGAGGAGAGAGCACACACCCCCCAGTAACACAACCCCCAGCCAGGACCTTCTCCTGCACTTCCTTTTATAGGGATGGAATGTATTTTGGGCTTTTTATCCTGCTTTCCCTCTCCAGTCTCTCCCAGCAGCAGGTGCAGAGCTCTCCCAGCCAAGGGCAGTAAATACAATCACAGGAGTAACACAACACACACAAACCCACACTCTGATTAAACTGGCTCCTCACCATCATTCCCAGTAGCAATTCCAAGTCAGGGGTCAGAACACACCATTCCCAGTCCCTTATTAATTTACAAAGTTGGTAAAAGAGCAGGGTCTCGTTTACAAAACTCAGGGGCATCAGCTAAGCAAGGAACCTTTTGATGAAAAATAATTCACGGCAGGAAATCCAGCCTTCCCACAATTATCCCTTTTTTTGTAACCGTGGTCCAGAGAAGACCAGCAGGATCTGTGCTCCCCAAGTCCCACACTGCCAGCACATTCCCTCTTACCAAATGAAGAGAGAAAAAGAGAGAAATCAATACAATTTTCCATGCTGGCACTGGGTTTTTCTAATCACCTTTCCAAGAGCAGGAGAGATGAAATCAGTTCTGTCTCAGCTGTCACAGCCCCAGCACTCGGGAGGCACTGATGGGTGGGTTAATTACTCCTATTTTTAGGCTCATCAGTTGATATTTCTCAGCTTTTTTTTCAGTCTCCCTCACAAGTTACAATTTCAAGCTCTGAGCAGAAGCAGTGTTTCCCAAAGTGTTTCCAAAAGGTAACTTGTATCCTTGTTCTGCCAGGAAGGATACAAGTTGTCAGCAGGGCCATCCAGAACACCCAACATGCACTGGAGATCCTACACACGCCCAAAAAAACCCCAAATCCAACTATAAAAGGCCATGCATTGAACCCAACCTATACAGATCCACCTTCTTAAGCAGAACAAGAAAGAGGACAAGTCACCATGAAGAAATTAGAGTTTAATAGGTATTACTTATTAAAAGAGGTGAATTCAAGAGGTGAATCAATCGAAGCTGTGGCTGCCCCATCCCTGGAAGTGTTCAAGGGGGTTTGGAACAACCTGGTGTAGTGGAAACCCTCATGGCAAAGGGTGGAATGGGATGAGCTTTAAGGTCCCTTCCAACCCAAACCATTCAGTGGTTCTGTGAATCTCAGAATGGGTATTAAAAAGGACAAAGATGTTTATATTCTTTACCATGACAGTAATTCCTCTCAAGTCTAACGTTCACCTAAACCTCTCAGCCCCAAAGGACACTTACTGCCAGACAAACACCAAATTACCTTATGGACACTGAGAAACTACAACAAAAAAAAAGCTGTTTATCATCGTGGTTTTCAACTCCACAGGGTTTTGAAATTAACGTGAGTGCTGATGATAAACGAGGAGCCCAGGGAGGGGGCTCAGGAACACTCATTGTACAGCCGGGTCACCTCTGAGGGTCTGGAAGTCCCCAGTGCCTGTCCCGTGTTGGCAACACGAGTCCCCCCGGCCCCGGCACTGGGTGGGTGCCACACACAATGAATTTATCTCTCAACTCACAGGAACGTGGGGAGACCCCTCTGAACCCCCGAAATCGGTGGGACCGGGCCAGCTCCGGCTACCGAAGCCACATGGACGCCTCGCCTTCCCCCGGACATCCCCCCGTCAACGGGCGGGGGTGAGGGTGCAGGAGCGGGGGAAGCCCCTGGGAATGGGAGAGGTGGGAGGTGCAGGAGAAGGGGGATCTCCCCGCGAACGGGCCGGGAGCGCGGACATTCCCACGGGAAAGGGAGGGGTGGGAGTTGGGGGGTGCAGGAGCAGGGTGATTCCCTTGGGAACGGGCGGGGTGGGGGGTGCAGGAGCGGGGGATCCCTCCGAGAACGTGCGGGGTGGGAGGTGGGGGGTGCGGGAGCAGGGACATCCCCCCGGGAGCGAGCGGGATGGGCGCCGCTGGAGCGTGTCCCGGGGGTCCCACCCGTTCGTGGGGAGCCCCCCCGTGCGCGCAGCCCCCCGGGCGCGGTGGCGGAGGCTCCCCGAGGCTCAGCGGCCCCTGCGCTCCCCCTGCCCGCCTCACCTCCGCGATGTCATCTTCCCGCGGAGCCCCGGCGGGTGGCGGTGCCCGGGCCGCCCGTGCCCGCCCGCCGCTCACATCGGGGTCCCGGCGGGGCCTGCGGGGAGCGCGAACAGCGGCGGCCTCGGGCCCCGGAGCGCGGCGAGCGCGGCGCGGCCCGCCCCGCGTCACCGCCCGCGCCGTCATCGCCCCGCGCCGCGCCCGCCCCGCCCCGCCCCGCGGGGCCGCCCCGCACGGGGGGCTGCGGGACCCCCGGCACCTCCGCACGGAGCCACCGCAGCATCGCTCGCGCGCGGGGCAGGGCGCGGAGGGGGCCGCGCCCCGAACTGAGCGGGTTGAGCGGCGGAGGCGCGGCGAGGCCCCCGCCCGTGCCGGCAGTCCCGCAGCGCTCGGGGGGGGGCGCGGGCGCGGTGCCCCCTCCCCGCTGCCGCGGGGCCGCCCCGGGCGGTGCGGGCGCTCCAGGACTACAAGTCCCGTGGTGCCACGCGCGGCGCGGTGACGTCACGCGCGGCGCTGGGGTTACCCCGCGCGGCCCCGGATGTAGGTCCCTTTCCCCCCCGGAAGGTGAGGATGGCGGAGCTCCGAGGGCTCGGCAGGGGCCCCGCGTTCCATCCGCCGCCATCCGCGCACCCCGCGGGCACCGGCGCGGCCCGCAGCCCTCGGGGGATGGCGGGGGGCTGGGACGGGCGCGGCGGGGGGAGAGGAGCGGGCGTGTCGCGGCTCTGGGCGGGCCGGGCCGGGCCGGGCCGGGCCGCGGCGGGATGTGGAGGCCGCGCCGGAGAAGCGGGAACGGGCTGGGCTGGGCCGGGACTGGGGCTGAGCGGGGCTGGCCCGTGACTGTCCCGCTTGTGACCACCCGGGACAGAGGCGGGTGTTTGTGTGTCCACGGGCTCCCCACCGAGCAGCGCTGGGTGCGATCGGTGAACTCGTCGCTGTTGTAACTAGCGCGGAGCAGCATTTTGCAGGGAGCAGTGGTTGCTCAGCCGCGGCTGTAAAGGCGGCTGACAGCTGTCAGAAAGGTGTAAGGGATCGCTTCGGTTCTTTTATTTTGTTTCTGTCACTCGAAGTGTGCGCACCTTGTACTGAGCCCTAGTTTGTGTGATCCTCAGATGGCGGGTGAGAAGGCGCCCGCGGAGAAGAAGCCGGCCAAGAAGAAGGCAGGAGAGAAGAAGCCGGAGCAGAAGCCGAGCCAAAAGGCAGCCGGGGACAAGAAGAAGAGGGTGAAGAAGCACCATGCCAGCAGGAACCCCGTCCTGGCCCGCGGCATCGGGCGATATTCCCGCTCCGCCATGTACGCCAGGAAAGCCCTGTACAAGCGCAAGTACACGGCTCCAGAGACAAAGGTGGGATAGGAAACACTGTGTTTGAGCCACCAGCGTGCCTTTGGTTTGAAATGTCAGGAGTTCTCCCTGTTCTTTGCCTACAGATAGAAAAGAAGAAGAAGCAGAGGCCTCGTGCCACCATCACCAAGCCAGTGGGTGGAGACAAGAATGGAGGCAGCCGGGTGGTTAAAATCCGGAAAATGGTATGGAAAAGCAGTAGGATGTTCATGGTTTGGGGCTGTTCTGGGTAACCAGGCTGGGTGATGAGCCTCTTGACTGAGGCAGCTTAGGGACCTCAGGCTCAGCTGTGCTTCAGTGAACTGTTGGCAATGCTCACCTTGAGATACAGATCCAGGGTTCTTGGGAGATGGTGGAATTTAGGGTGGGAATTTAGGGAATGGTTGTAGGCACGAGCAGCTTCTGTGCTGTTTGTGTTGCTGTGCTGAGGTGGAAGCACACTCAGAAGTACAGAGCTGGCTGCAGCTTTCACTGTGCACCATTGCCCAGGAAACACTCCGTGTGTTCCCATCACCGGCTGCAGCAGAAACAAATCCTTCAGAAAGCTGAACTTTGGGAAATAGGGAGAATCTTGGTGAGGGGTTTCTGCCGTGTGGAATGCAGGTGTTAAACCACGGTTCTGCTCTCCCCTCAGCCCAGGTACTACCCCACGGAGGACGTGCCCCGCAAGCTGCTGAGCCACGGCAAGAAGCCGTTCTGCGAGCACAAGCGGCGGCTCCGCGCCTCCATCACCCCGGGCACGGTGCTCATCCTGCTCACCGGGCGGCACCGCGGCAAGGTGAGCCCCCCTGGAGCCCCCCAGCCCCCCGGGGAGCTGAGATACCCCAGATCTACCAGCTGATGTCACTGGTCAGCCGCTGGGTGCAAATCCATGGCTTGTGTCTGGATGCTTCCCTTGCCCGGCCGTTAAGGGATGCGGACTTTAAATGTTTTTTAAATTAGTGGTTTTCTGCACAGAGCTGGGAGTAGGACAGGCTAATCCAGTTGCTTAGACAAAATTAAAGGAGTCTTGCAGTGCAGAGCAGCAGACCCTGGTCATATTTCTATTGCTGCTGCAGCAAAGGCAAAACTTAGTCTTAGTAGCTACTGCAAAGAAAGAATTACATTTTCATTCTTAATCTAATTATTAAGGTAACAGTTGACTGTTACATTTTATACTTCATCTTAATGATGGTTAACTAACATCCTTTACATCCTTTATTTTCTTGAACATTCTTGCTTTATGTCACATTACATAAAGGTTGTTGTTCAGAGAAGGCAAACTTGACCAGAAACAGTGAGACAGCTGGGGGATGGCTCTGACCATGTGATGTTGTGATGCCTTTCTGGGTTTTATCCAGTTCCTGCCTTTAATTCATATAAAGAATTTTGGGGATGGGATGGCTGCTGCCATCCTGTAGGATGGGCAAAGAGTAAAACTGTAGTAATTGGGTTTGCTCTGCCTTGAGCAATGAGGCACATGGAGAGTCCCAGAGAAGGTCTCTGGCAGAGCTGTGCTCATGGAACTGCTGTAGTTTGGATCCCAGGGTGGCAATTCCTCAGGTTGCACAGCTGCACCCACACCTGGAGCACCGTCACTGCCTGTACCAGTACCAGGCCTAGTTGGGCACAGTCCCAGTTTGGCTGTGGTACTGGAGTGCTGGCACCTGAGAGCTGATGGCACATCTCGTTCCTTTACAGCGTGTTGTCTTCTTGAAGCAGCTGGACACTGGCCTTCTGCTGGTTACAGGTAAAAACATTTACATACTCGTGATATTTTTGTTTGGTTTGGGGGTTCAGTGGGTTTGGGGTGGGTTTACCAAGTTCAGGTTTGTCTCTGGGGTCAGTAGCACAACCAGTCTGCATGTGGGTGCTTTGGCCCATCATGTGTTCATGGGACAACATGGAATCACGTTTTGTGGTGGAGTCCCCATCCCTGGAGGTGTTCAAGGAATGACTGGACGTGGCACTCAGGGCTCTGGACTGAGTAATGGGGTGCGGATGAGTCACAGATTGGACTCCATGGTCTGGGAGGTCTTTTCCAGCCTGAATGATTCTGGGATTTGTGACTTTGCAGGAAGGTGGAGGGGAGATAATTAAGCTTCAGCATCTGACTGTGTAGAAGAGACCGGGAAGCATTTTTTGGCATTTCTAGAGGGGAAGGGCTTTAAATGTTCAGATTTTAGGTGTAGGCATCTCTGAAGGAACTAGTCATCACATACACTACAAAAATTCAACTTCAAAGCAACCGTTTTCGCCAAAAAAGCTGATTTTGTTCTCTTCCCTCTGCCTTCAGGCCCCCTGGTTGTCAACCGTGTCCCCCTGCGTAGGGCCCACCAGAAGTTTGTTATTGCCACGTCTACAAAGGTTGATCTCACTGGAGTGAAAATTCCCAAACATCTCACTGATTCCTACTTCAAGAAGAAGAGGCTGCGGAAGCCCAAGCACCAGGAAGGCGAGATCTTTGACACTGAGAAAGAAGTAAGAGATGTGGTGATTCATTGATCCTGAATTCCCATGTGACCCCAGTCCAGGCCCCAAGGGGGGAATAGCAGGGAACAAACAGCTGGATTTTAGGTGGCCCTTAATCAAATGAGGTGATGCCATTAAAATAGATTAATACAGCACTGAGATAAAACCCTGCTAAATTTGGGGATTCTTCTCTGCTTGTACCTCAGCAGACCAGCAGCAGGGATTATTCCAGTTGAATAAATAGATATAAATCTCTTTTTTTGAGTGAGAAACATTTTTCCTGGTTGGATCCTGCCAGCAGCATAAGCCAAACAGTGGCTTCAGTGCTGAGCTACCTCAGGTCTCCCACCCCATTCCCCTCATTTAGAACAAATGAAGATTTCATGAGAATGTCAAAACATAGGGTTTTCCCTGAATTTTCTCCTTTCTGCAGAAGATTCTGAGGTCACCGTGCAGGATTTTCATGTTCTTCTCTGTGCTTTGCAGAAATACGAGCTGACGGAGCAGCGCAAGGCAGACCAGAAGGCCGTGGATTCCCAGATCCTGGCCCGGATCAAGAAGGTGCCTCAGCTCCGTGGGTACCTGCGCTCCACCTTCTGCCTCTCCAATGGAGTCTATCCTCACAAATTGGTGTTCTAGGCCTTCTGAAAGCACCACATTAAATTCCAAGGGAAAAAAAAAGCAAGGATTTCTGGTGTGTTCATTGCAATCTGTGACAGCACATGTTGCACGAGGCTTGCCGTGCATGATTTAACAGGTAGAAAAGTGCCTGTGGCATGAAATTCTGAGGGACTACGTGTAATGACCAGAACTTTGAGTGTAAGATTTGGGGTGTAGTAGTTTTGGTTGGTTGGGTTGAGTTTGTTACATTTTTTTTAACTATTTAATATAAACAGAAATTCAGCTTTCTTAACTTTGAATGAGCTGGGGAGGGATCCTGAAGAGATTTTCTTTTGGGCATAGCAGATAATGCTGGGTTGCCACAGTGCACAATAAACCCCAGCCTAATTCCTGCTGACATACTTCTCTCCACGCTTGCTGTGCTGAAACCAGGGCTTTGGGTTTTTTTTTTGTGGAGAACCAGCTCTGTCAATAAAACTTTGCAGGTAACTCAACATTTTAAACCTTTTGTGCAGCTCTTGAGGTGGTGTTTGACAAACAGCTTTGATTCCTCACTCACCACATGAACCTCAGCAAATATAGAACTTTTTAGAGGCATTTCAGGAGCTATGCCTTGGATTGTAAAGTGGAAGCACTGGGAGTACTTGAGTTTTGCACAGTAACTTATCCCTGGAACCATAACAAAATTTGGAGAGTATGTCCCTTTCCTGTTCTTTGTTTATCCTTGTGGGATGGAATGCTGTTAGTTGGGAGGAATACCACCTGCTTAGATCAGAAGGCAAATCCTTAATTCTGTAGGCTTGGAAATTGGTTGAAAAGCTGTTTCTGTGAAAGAGAAGTATTTTTCTATCCTGGGAGACTTCTGGAGTCTCAGTAATTTTTCCTATTTCTAAAACTTTTTGACAGTGAGTTGAAAAAGTTAGTCCTGTGTGTTTTCTTGATCTGTCACAGTCAGCAGAAATCTGGAAGAGGATGTCTGGGTAGCAGTAGCTCTGCTCTTACAAAAGCCAGGGATGTACATATTAACAAACCTGGCAGGCTGGAGCTCTTTCTTAGCCAGACTTCTGCAGGAATGGAGGATTATGTAACTGCACCATCTGGCTGCCCATTAATTCTGAGCTCAAAGTAGCCAACGGGGTCAAACTTGATGAGGAATAAGAGATTTCATCAAATTCATGCAAGATTTATGAGAAGGGGATGGGAAAGGGAGCAACACAACCCTGTCTGAGGTGGGAGCTTACAAGGCACATACTGGCCATGCTCTTTGGGAAAGAGGAATTGGGCTTTGAGTGCTCCAGAGGCAGCGGAATAACTCAAGACACCTGCAGAACACCTGGCTGGCACCCAGGGGCTACAGGTATTGGTACAGCTGGTGCTGGGGGGTGTTAAATGTGTGTGGAAGTAACAGCACTGATTACTTAGACCATCTCTCTCTGGATAATTAACAGGCTGGGAGAGCTGAGGGTGTTCACCTGGAGAGGAGAAGGCTCCAGGGAGAACTTAGACCCCCTTCCAGTGCCTAAAGGGGCTCCAAGGGAGCTGGAGAGGGACTTTGAGTGACAAGACAAGGGGGAATGGCTTCCCACTGCCAGAGGGCAGGGTTAGATGGGATGTTGGGAAGAAGTTCTTCCCTGTGACTGGTGAGCCCTGGCACATGGTGCCCAGAAAACCTGTGGATGCCTCATCCCTGGAAGGGTTCAAGGCCAGGCTGGACAGGGCTTGCAGCAACCTGGTTTAGTGGAAGGACTCCCTGCCCATGGCAGGAGGTGGGACTGGATGAGCTTTATGGTCCCTTCCAACCCAAACCGCTCTGGGACTCTCTGTAAGTAGCAGGAGGTTCAGCAGGGGGAGGCAGTGAGCCGGCTGTGTCCCGGTGCAGAATTCCTGCCCTGGCTGAGTGAGTGTTTCTGTTGCTCTGTGCTGTGTTCTGCCCTGTGTTCTTTATTTTTCCCTGTCATTTTGTCTATGATGAGTTATGTTTTCTGTTGTACTTGGTTTGCTGGATCATGGCTATAGTCAGAGGATTTTAAGTTGATGGGAGATTTTCTTGCAGTGGCAGGACTGGCTTGTTCACATAAACAACTCTAAAAGGATACAAAAGGTTTGCACACATCTCCCTGCTGCTGCTCAGGTTAAGTCCACTGATACTGCCAAGGAGAACTTTTAACCCAATATTTTTAGAAAGCTTGGTTAAAATAAAAATTGTATGTGGGAACACTTATATGGGAAAAGCCCCATTGAGCAAGTAGAATCAGAATAGTTTGTATCAGCACGTGGTATTGCAAGGTCTGCAAACCCAGATTCAGTCACACAAATTGTGGCCTGAGAGCAAACTGAAGGAGGTACTACTGCTCCAGTCATTCCCTTCCCCTCTGGGAATGGGGAAGTTGCAATAACAAAATAGCCCTGTGGGTTTGCCTAAAAACACAACAGTGTTCTCTGTAATTAATGACTGGTTACCTGACACATTCCTCATCTGTGTATCAGAAGACATGAAGTGATACCTGCACCCATTACCCTTGTTTACTGGCAGGGGAGGCTTTTTCTCCCAATGTGCTGTCAGGAAGAGGTTTGGAAATAGGATCCTGGTATGGAGCAATGGCCTCACGTGCTGCCCTCACCTTGGTTCTGTCACCTCTGTGGTGACCAGGAACACACCCTGCAAGGTGAGCAGGGAGGGAGGGAGGGATATCTCTCTGCTGCTGTCAATCCCTGGACTGAGTCACGGGGCCCAGCTGGATGCTGGTGTCACACAGGGATGTGGGAGCAGGCCTGATGGAAAATTGGAACACCAAATCCTGCCTTTCCGGGACTGAGCAGCTCCTTGGGCTTGGAGACAGCACAACCTTCATTGTCCATAAGGAAAGGCAGCCACTGGACAGCTGTGATGTGTCTCTCTCTAAAATATTTTCCTTGAGTGCTGCGAAATCTGCCTTCTTCCTGAGCTGCTCCAGGTGACGGATGGAAAACAAGAAAAACAAATACTGTACAGGTGACTGACACAGAAACAAAGTGAACATTCCGAAGGATTTTTCACTGTCCACTACCTGGCAAATCCTTGCTCCACATAAAGAGCCTTTGTGTGTGCTCTGCCTGTCCCACAGCCATTCTCATTCCGAGCATGCAAACAGTTCTGCAGTCCTGGCTCGCTGAGTCATTGCTTTTCCCTGTGCAGCCCCCACAGAAGAAGCCAGAGCCATCCAAAGCCTCCCTCACCCAATCAGAAGTGCTGGAGATGTGCAGGGCCAAAAATAGTGACAGACTCAACCACAGCAGCACTTCATTAGCATCAAATGTGCTCTTTGCTTCAGCTGCCTAATAAAGTGATATGTAATTATAATAAAGCATCCTTTGGAGAGGAAAGAGAGAGGGATGTTGGCTTTCCCAGGGAATTGGTAATAAGATGTGATGCCTTGTTATCTCCAGGCACCTGTTCTTACCTGTGAGATGTGCAGTGACCCTGTGGGTGCAGTTCCAGCCTGGCTCTGTCCAGCTGCTGTGTCAGGAACAGTCTCAGGGAGGCAGCCACTGGCTTTGCTCCTGGAATGAGGATCCTTTGGGACCAGGATCCTTAGGAGAAACAGTCTTATCTGCAAGACAAAGTACTTTGCAGTGCCAGGTTTGTAGAGAAGGTTACTTTGGCACACATGGGTTTAACTTTAATTAAGAGAAGATGGCTGTGGCTGGAGTGTGAAGGAGCTTTTACAGGGCTGCCCCACCTTTTGGGACTGGTGGTGAGGAAAATATGCTAAATTCCCAGATGTCCAGGGATTGCTCAGTTCACCTGTGCTATAGGAAATGCCTTGTCATGGAGAGGCTGAACCTTTTCCCCCCACATATTGCCACCTGATCCCTGCCCTTCTTGTCATAGTTTGCAGAACTGTTGCCATTGGTGCAAAAAAAAGTCGCTCTGGATCTCCCCACAAGCTCAACAAAGAATAAATAAGAGTTTGGGGACAGTTTTTTTGTCTTCACCTGGAAGATGATGTGCTTTAGCAACAGAAAATGGAGGCAAGAGCAGCTGAGAAGAGCTGGCCTAGGCAGTGTCCCTCTAGCAAAACCAAGATGATTCCTTTTGCCCTTCTCCAGGTGCTGATTCCCATCCCACTTTAAATGATTCCAGCATTAGAAACCTCATCCAAATAGACTTTACTAGCAGAATTTGTTTCAGATTCTCTGTATATTCTTCTTTCAGTACATTTTTTCTTGTCCTTCAGTAGAGGGGCTTCCTGGTCTCTCCTTATTAAAATCAACTGGGTATAAAATCAAAACTGGTTTTTTGCAGCTCCTAGAATTTTATCAGCTCTTACTCTGTTACCAGACAGACACATGGACAGCTTAGTCTGAGATCTAGAACTTCACAGGACAGTCATCTAAACTCCACTACACTTTCTTCCATCCTTATTGTTCTGAAGTAACATGTCACATAAATACCAATCCTATGGGTACAGAACTAAGAGCTTCTGCTCCTGTTGTGTTTTGGGAACAGCATCTGAAGTTCCCAGCACCTGTTAATTTGATTTCTCCAGTTCTCCTACATTACAATCTGCACTAAGCACTTGATAACTCATTGTTTAAGCAATTAGAACAATTAAAGCCTTATTTTTATAAGTATCTTATTCCTGTGTTGTGCAGGAAGCCACTGATTGAGCAAAGCCAGCCACTGTCCCTGAGTCATGCCTGAGGGTGGGTCTGGAATGGTTACATGTGGAATTTGACACATGTGCCAACAACCAAAAACATTTTTCCTTGTTCAGCTGCTTTTCCATTGTTTGTTCTTTGGGGTTTTTTAGGGCGGCAGTTTTGACCCTCTGACCTATGAAGAGTCAAAAAAACCCCCATGTTTGTCAGCTGACTGCCTTTTTTGGCTAATTCTTTTCCCTTTTCCCACCATTATTTCAATATTTATCTGGGAAATGACTTCACATGATAGATTGCACACAGAGCCAGCAGCTTCTATGACCTAACCATGGTTCACACTATACCAGACATAAGTACTTATTAGTTGTAATAATGATGAGGAGAGAGGGAGCATGGTAGTCAAAATAGTACTTGAGATTCAAGAAATTCAATCTTTTTCTGGGCTCCATTGATTTTTCTGTGGGATCCTGAGCAAGTAACTTAATTTCAGCGAAGTCAATGTTCACACACTGCAGAAAGCAGAGATACTTTCTCATATCATGTCTCAAGAAGTGTTTTAAACTTCTGCAGGGAAAAAAATTATGTCTATGCTTTAAAGTACATAAAAGAATAAAAGGTCTTTGCTTGGATGACACTGAGGAGGGAGCTGATACATTATTCTAATCTTGTTCTAGTGAGATCATATCAACATTTAATACTAAAAAATACAAACATTGTGTTGTGTTGAAGACTGGCACAGGTGACAGGAGAAATCAATGTTTTCACAGTCCTGTTTATCCATTTTAATGCTGTTTTTTTGCAGAATTTAGTCCATTTTATTTGTACAACTCAAATATTCAGAATGTCTGGTGCCATTCTGTGCTCCTGCACTTTGCCCAATTAGCAGTTCCCAGTGCTTTGCCTGCAGATTATTTTTAATGATGATAATAACCAGCTTTTCATACTTTACATCCACTGAGCACATTGGCCTTGTGACACCCAGCAGAGGCAAAAAACTGCCATTAGAACACCAAGAAATTACACAAAGGTAAAATCATCTATTTATCCATTGAAGCAAGTCAGTGAGTGCAGAGAACCACACCAAGGCTCTAAATCTCATGGAAAAAATAGAGACTAAACCAGAAGCAATTTCATCCTCATCTCTTCTGTCAGTCCTACCTAATGCAGAGGGTTTTCACTCTATTGACAGATGCACTTAAGATGTAATTGTTTTTAAAATTAAGGCTTTCAGGTATCACCATGGGCAGTACCTGGTATCTTATTGTTCAAAATGCCCATTTTCACATGAGGAAGTAAAATACAAGCTAAAACGTACAAAAGTAGTGCAAATTATGTCCTTGATTCCAAAGGGAGGAAGGTTAATTTTCACAGCAGGGAGATATGAAGACCCTAAAAGAATGATGCACCCTCAAAATGTTCCACTGGAGATGTCCAGGTATCATGAGCATTCCAGTTCCTGGTGTGAATGTCCTGCTAACCTGAAGGGAAGATCTGTTTGGGGGAATTTAATAGAAATTGGTGAGTAACCATTACTGTCCCTTCAAATAAGCACAAAAAAAATGAACAAATGCCCCTCTAGAATCAGGGAACTGAAACCACAGCAACTCTTGCTCAAATGAGAGGCACATGGCAAAGCTTCTGTACGTTGCACATTATCCACATGGCTTCCCTGAGCCTGACCCACAGTGCAAAAAGGGCATTTGAAACCTGGAGCTTTGTGTTTGTGTGAGAGAAACACATGCACAGAGCAGAGCAGGGACACAGAGGGAGAAAGGGGAAAACTCCATTTTAAGGTTGCTGATGCAAAAGAAAACTTCGAGAGGGCTTTTTTTTTTTGTGTCCAAATCCTGGCTTTGGTCAAAGCAATGTGCACAAAAACCTGTGGTTTATTTAATCCAGTGCTCTAGGAAAAAAAGCTTTCATGCTTTGTAATTAAACAGGACTTCATCAAGGCAGTATCTCACATCCTCCTGTAACTGTCTTCTAACACAGGTGACCCATTAATCCCCAAACTGCCCAACAGCTTGAATAAAAAATATAAATTAAAATAATATAAATAACATTCTGTGGCTTGAGTTTATCTGCAATAAGTGCTGATTTCACCTAAAGGGTGTCCCAGCATGATCCAGTCAGTGCAGCTGCTCCTGAGGATTTATAATGTAGAATTTCTGTCATTCTTCCCACTCTTTCACCCTGAGCTTCAACTTTTCATGTCATTCAGTTGCCACCACACCAAGCCCGGGCAGACTGGGCAATCAAGCCTAATAAATGGCTTTTTAATGTGTTTGCCCTGCACAATGAACAGCCACATGAGAACAGTCTGGCAGACTGGAGCACAATACATGGAGTGTGGTCCCTGTGTTGCATGTGCAGGGCTGGGCTGATGTTATTTGTCTGTGAACTAATGATCTGATGAAGGGGGTGATGCTGGAGGAGTCCTCCAAGCAGTGGTGGCTTTGGCTGACTGACAGCACTGCTTTAGGGTCTTCTGTTGATTGATTGTAAAGTAATTTGAGTTGAAGGGCAATTCACTGTTCTTCATGGTTTATCTGTAGCAATGTTCTTTTTAAAGAAACACTGTGATATTGTTAAGCACAAAATCAAGGTACATAAAACCATTCCAGAAAAGACTGACTTTTACCTGCCAGGACCAGGATTTTATAAGCACATGCCACTCCACTGCAGCATCATAAACTCAACTCTACAACATTCCAAACGAAGAAACTCTCCTACCTGTAACAGCATGAAACGATTTTCATCCATCCTGGCTTCACCTGCAGGCCAGTCCAGCCCAAATCTGTGGAATGATGAATTATTTGGCCTTTACTGGTTTGTGCCATCTGGCTGTAAGGAACAGAGGGAAAAACAGGTGAGTCATAGTGAGCATAAGAAGACTGAACTCTCACAGAAATCAGCAGCATCCCTTCACTGACAAAACCACAGCAGACTTCTAGAGCCCTTTTTGTTTGTCTCCCTTGTATTTATATCCCATCAAATTGTTCACTCGCGGTGACTTTATTGTATAATAGTTCTTACTCTTCCTTTAAAAGCAGACTCTTGGCTGGAAGTAACAAGTAAGAAATGCTGGAAATAACAAGTAAGAAATACTGGAAAGAACAGGAGAAATGCTGCAAGAAAGAAAGGAAGGGAAAGAAGGCACTATGGGAAGAGCACCTTTGGAGATGTAGGCACTTACAGCTGCAAGACAGCACCACACAGGGAGCAAAATTGTTCTCCCCAAAGGAAAAGCCACTCCAGTTTGCACAGCATGGCTTCAGCTCTCAATTAGTGCCTTTCAGTCTTAAGTTTGTTTTGAATGCCTGTCACCACTGAAGAGAAAATCAGCACAGACTTACAGTTGCTCAGGCCAGGGATTCACTGCCCTGCCTCCCTTTCCTCAGCAAAAAGGGTTGTTAGTGCTGCAGTGCCTGTGCAAACCTGCTAATTAAGACTTCACAGTCTTGGAACTGATTGATGAATTTCGAGTAAAAGACAAAGATGACAAAAGTTCAAAAGCCACCTCATTTAAAATTCTCATTTGAAATCTGACTTTGGCTCTTTCCTTTGGTGTCCTGTTGTTTCAGACTCCCCAGTCATCCATCCCTTTTTAACACCATCTCCTTACTTGGAGATGTGCTTGTGAAAGGTGAGTCAGTTTGGGGTGAACAACAAGCAGTGAGTTGGGGGGGTTTATTCCCAAGATTTCTACCAGCACAGGTAACTGAATAGATTTTTTGTCAGGGTTGGCACAACTCGGTCTAAAATGTAAAAAACCACCTCCAGCCTTTTGCCATAACCAGCTGCCTCAGGCCTTTCCCTCTGGGTAACACCTACAAAACAGGGCTGGTGGACTCAAGCTGGAAAAATTCTCATTTTTGACATCTCCTCCAGGTCCCTCTGCTTTCTCCCATCCATGGGCTTCTTGAAACACAGTGATGGGTTCCAAATCCAAACACAGGTGGTGCTTTGTGTTTTGCTTTCAAGCAGTTCCATTTTGGGTCTGTAAAACATCACAGGAAGATTTTATTTTTCAGTGGCTCTTACAGCTGCTACAGAATTCTAGGGAATGAGGAAAAATCAGTAGTAGAGACGAATTCTTGCCAGTCATAGTAATTCCAGCTTTCCACCCACTTACCTCTTCATACATTTCATTTTACTATATTTATTACATGTATTTTAAACTCTCAATGTCAAAATATTACTAACCTTACTGTATGATGGAGTTAGACTGAGTTATATGAATGAAATTAAATTAGCCCAATATTTATAACTTTTTCTAGATAGCTTAAATTTCTACTACTCAAAAAAAGCTATGAAAACTTATAATTTATCTTACTCTTAAAGCATTTTTTTTGTAACAAACCAAGACTTTTATCAACAAATGAAAAAGCCAAGATGCACTTGCTTCAATTTTTTGATTAGTTCTGCTTTGTCACAGAGGAAAAACATCCTTATTTGGGAGTGAAATGGAATAATTTGAAACCTGCTTAGGGTATATTGGGTATCACTGTAGCAAGAAGATGCTGAAGCTTGACATAAATATTTATATATCTGTGGTTCTGATGGGATGATTGGGTGTAAAAAGGATGTAAAATGGTATTAGGATATATGTATTATAATTTAAAAAATCTCCTCTGTTGACAGTAATGATATAAATATGGATAAATAATTATAAATAAAATATAAGCTCCTGTAGGTGTCATAACAATATTTTTCTGCAACTCTATAGGGACCATCCCCAAGTGAGTTTCGATGCTAAGGGAGATTTTAAGAAAATGTACAGCTGGTAGAAAACTTACCAGAATTTGAAACCAACTCATCCTGTGAATAAGTCATATTTAACCAAACTTCAGTTGGAAAAAGAACGGAGAAAAATATTAAAACAGGTATTTGGAGTTTTCATTTCAGTATTCTTTTCATCCAGCATCACTTCTGAGCTGCAGCTACAGCTGCTCTCCCCGTGCTTCCCTTTGCCATCAGGTTTGGGGGGTGGGAACATCCTCAGCCTCTCTTGGGAAGTCTGAGGCAGGTTTGACAAATGCTTCAGTCAGAGCTGAATGAACCTTCCAGGGAGGAGAGGGAATCAGGCACAGCCTGGGATTCACTGTTCCCACCTCCCATAGAGCTGGGAAGGGATTCACATCCTCTTTGCCTCTTAGTACCCAGGAGATTTAAAATTGTATCACGGGGCTGTGACTCCATGTGGCACTTACACTGACTTCACTAAAATGAAAGCTTTTAAAATTTTGCTTTTTAACACAAAATAGAAAAAAAAATAGACATTTTTGCTGTCTGCCCTGGAACAGAAGATATATTTGAATAACAAGGCAATGCTCCTAAAAGAGAAATCAAAAGTCTGTGTGTTCTGTGTCAGCAACTGGAATTCTTTCTTGGTGTCAATAAATAGCTCTCAAACAAGTGGATTTGCAGGATTAGTATTTCAACCAATTTACTTGGGAAATTAGAGAAAATTATTGAAATGTAGAAACTCAAATTATTTCTTCATAGTCAAGGAGAAAATCAGCTTATGACACTTTTTTTCCCCAAGAGTTTTAAATAAAATTTTAGGTAAATTAAAGGGTAAATATGAAGCCAGAGATGTTCTGACAAAGGTATGTGTTGTATTTGTGTCTGAGCATCAGCCCCACCTTGGTGCTACTCAAAATCACTGCTGTTCTTGCAGCAAACATTGATCCAAAAACTTGCCATTTTTGGAACTCATTTTCAAGAACTAATTTTAAACCCCTCAGATCTCAGCCCAGGCTGTCACAGACCTTGTGAATTTAACATTGCAAACCCTGAGAAACACAAGTGGACCTTGTAATAATTTGTATGAATTATATAAACCCACCTCATTACATTTATATCTTCACAATCTGGAGCAGAATATTGTAGCAGAGGTTTTTTTTTTCATTTATTTTTCCCTCGTGTTACTGCACCAGTTTTCAGAGAGGTTGAATTTTAAAACAGCACCGAATAGCTGTATTTAAACCTACCTATTTTTGGATATTAATAATGAGCCTTCTGAGACATTTGAGATTCAGAAATTCAGGACAACCACTCAGGGATCTGTTCAGCTCCCAACCACTCTTCCTCACTGATGGGTAGCATTTAGATCCTTCCCTCCATGAAAGGCTACTCGAGTAAGAAAATGAGACATGAGATTAGGGAGAGCAGTGTTAAATGCCAGCTTGCTTTGCTTGTGCACCACAACCAGAATTGAAGTGGAAGTTATTTCATTTACAAGCCCAGAATGAGGCAACAATATCACCCAGCTGCAGGGAGAGCAGAGAGGACACGGAGACACCGAGCAGGAGAACTGCATGGAAGACAGGAATCTGTCTGGAACATTTCACATTGGTGAGGCTTCATCTAAATAGCAGCAGCTCAAGGGAGGTGTGGACAAGTTGGAGGAAATTCCAGAGGAATGATGAGACTTCCAGAATACGTGGCCTGCAGAGAAAGTTTGAAAGGCAAGGATTATTTAGTGCAGAGATGATGGACAGGAACTGTGGTCACAGCTCTCGTGGGTGAAGAAAACTGCACATGAGAGGAAGGAAATAAACTGTTCTCTGGGCCTGAAAAAAATGGAAAAATGAATGAAAAGGCTTAAATTGCAGTAACACAAGTTCAATTGTGGATTAGGAAACTCCCTGACCGTGATGACAATTCAACAGTGGAAGAGATGGAACAGTGAATTGTGGCTGCCCCATCCCTGGAAGTGTCCAAGGCCAGGTTGGACAGGGCTTGGAGCAACCTGGGATAATGGAAGGTGTCTCTGCCCATGGCAGGGGGTGGCACTGGTTGAGCTTTAAGGTCCTGCCAACCCAAACCATTCCGGGATTCCATGATTTCATGGATGCAGGCAGAATCTCCACTCAGGTGTGTCACAGGTAGTGCAGTTACAGCTGGGTAACAGCACTGCATGAGGTTGTCTCTAAGAAAACATTCCAGCATTTTTATTAGAATTCTATGGTTTACATTTGTTTCCTGCCCAATTTCAGTAAGGCTGTGTTTGCAAGGTAGTGATTCATACTCATGTTTTTTATAACAAATGATCTGTATTCATTTTAATAAAAATATCTTTTTACTTGTTCTTCCTCCCTCAATCCCACCTTGAAATCACTCATCCTTCAGCAATTACTGCCCTTCTAAATGAGAAAAATGGGAATATTTTTCTTTTGCAATTAAAATACATTTCTGAGGTTCGAAATTATTTTATTTCACTGTCTAGTTTGTTCCTCTCCTCTGTCAAACACTGTTTTTTTTCCCCTTCAGTCCTTTCTAAGTTTTACTTGGAGAAAAAAAATGAAGGAACTGTATTTTTTAATCCCAGTTAGTGTGCCAAGAAATGCCACCATTCTGTGCATAGTGGCCTTATTAATAATGGCATTCAGGCTCCCTAAATAACATGTACCAGGATTCAGGGGATGGAAATCTGGTTGTTGCAGCCCACGTGAAAATAGCAACTATTTCTTCTGTTTCACACATTTCTTAGTGTCACAATGGTCATTAATACTGGAAGTGTCATTTCTAAATGAACAGAAAGATGCCCAGCAAAGCCTTAAGATGAAAAGGATGTTCACCATACAGAGCTATTAATATGAAATTAAACTGGAGGGTGAGGCAACGTTGCCTTAAATCCCATTACATAATAGGCAAATTCCAAGCAGGAATTTCCATGGGCAGCTCACAGGACTGAATTTTTCCCCACAGACCATTAGCATGTTCTGGTAAATCTCAGTAACTGTGAGCACAGAGAAGCACAAGGACACAGGAGACCAGCACAGGAAGGAGCTTATCCCAGGCTCCTGCCACCAGAGGCAGAGGTGATGACAGCAGCTCGAGAAATGCTCAGTATCTGCTCAAAAATAATGAAAATAATTAAAAACAATGAAAGCAAAAGACTGGTTTTCTGTACAAGCCTGTTTACAACTTAAGGATTTTATTCCCTCCGCTTGATTTGTGTCACAAAGTTATTCTAGTCTGGTTTTTTAGTCTCCCATAAAGTAGTACAAGGTTTCTTTGTAGTTCCTGCTGTACCCCTCTGACTGCACATTGAAGTTACAGTGGCTGACGTTTGCTGGTGACAGGCAGAACAAAAATATTATATATTTTTCATTATATTACACAACATCTCCTGCAGCAGATGCCAGGCAAGCTGCATGATGTTTATTGTATCCATAACAGCCCTAATATTGAAAATTTCATGCAAAAACCTATATCAGCGTTCCATGCTATGTAAGTTTATAGATTGTCCTGTTAATTCCTGAATGGCAGGCACTTAAAATAATTTAGGAAATTACACTTACTAGTAATTATTTTATTTGCCTGCACTGAGGCAGGACAGGACACATTTCTCAGTTTTATGACATTACATGAGTTCAATAACTGATTTTTGAGTCCGAATTTTCAATTCAAACTTAATTGAATTCAGAAAGAACTCCACATAAGCAAATCAATAACTATAAAATGGTAAATATTCCCTCTGTTCAGCGTGGGATAACAATGTGGCTATGCACCTCGTTCTATGCCTCTCCTGCTGTGGAAGCATCCAGAGCTACACTCACTCTTCCTGGCTCTGAGTCAGCTCCTCATTCCCGTACAAGGCCTTGGTTTGTATTTCAAGGCAGTGGGTTGAATCCACAGCTATATCAAACCTGGATCCTCCATCTAGGAGCTACTGTGGCAACCATATTCCTCTGGGATAAAGCAGTCCAGAAGGCCTTGGAAGGATCATGGGAGAGCTGGAGACAGAGAATTTTGAGCCTGTGGAAAAGTCCTTTGGAGAACAGACACATCCAAAACTGTGTAAAACACTGCAAATCCCTTCTGTTGATGTCCTTCCTGATGCGAGCTTGTGAAGGGAACATTCCACTTTACTCAGCTCTATTTGTATTGATTTTATGGAAGATACTCAACTAGTACCATGATAGTATCACAAAATCTAAATATGGAATGTTTTTTGGCGTTACTCCCACTAAAATGTACAAACAATTTGTGTTTCTCTTCCTCTGTTCCTGTCGCATGTGAGTGAATGAAAACAATGTAAAACTCCTACTCTGGTAACAAAACAATAACAATAACACCCATCGCTGTCTCACAACAAAATATTGTGACTAATCTAACCTTGGCAGCTTTTCCCTTCTTCCAAGGAGCCTTCAGCTTATCTCACCTGCCAGAACTCAGCTGCCATGTCCTACCTGCCATAAAATCTTCAAATCTCAGCATTCCCTCTCCTCTGAGTCCTCGCAGGGCTTCCACGGGAGGATCAGGGTCCATCTGCAGCCCTTGTTCTCTGTGTTGTGTTTGGACCGAAAATAATAGATGCCCATGAAGTTTCTCCCTCACAAAAACCTTTGATGGCAGCTCTCCATACCCTCCCTGTTCAAAAATTACTCTAGCACAGAGGCAAATAATATCTATTTCTATAATAAAACCCGGCCTGAAGACTCTTCTATGCTCCAACACATGAATGGCAGGGATACCAAATACAGTGTACTGAGCTATCACACAGATCTCTAAATAACTGGTTGTACGAACTTACCTGAACCCTGTTTCAAATGAACTGGCCTCAAAAACCAGCTGCACAATTGTGTGAGTGCTCACATTGCTGAATCAGGGATACAAAGAGACTTTGCGTGGGTCCTGTGTTGAGTAGTCATCCATTACATGGAAATAATGCTTCTTCCCAACCAGATTTAATAGGACATAAAACATTGGAGGTAGATCTCATCTTACTCCAGCTCTGAATAGGCTCTTCCTCCAATACCACAGCACATTTGTTATAATGCACTAATATATTAAATAATTTAATCTGATCAAACAGGTAAATAAACGCGTGGTGCTCCGTCTCTGGTTGTGCACAGTCACTGTTCCATGAAAAGCAGACACTTGTAATGGGAATCCCCACAGCAATTATACACTAAGAATATTTAACATTTACCATCACGTCTCTCTCATTAGCATGATCTGTCTCACCAGTACTTTGCTGAACATCCAGGTACAGCTGCCTGTGACACTTTGTGTCTCTGAACAGGCTCAGGTCGAGGTCTGAGGCAGCTGAGGGTGAAATTAGGCTGATGAAAATGGGGAAGGTTATGTGATGCTGTCAAAACGAGAGGCTGAGAGACGGAAAGATCAATTTTCCTTTGCATCCCATTTTTTCCACGCATACTGTGCTGTTGCAACCCTTTTGCTTCACACCCTCTGGCATCCTCATTGCATGGATAAATCTGGAGGTATGGATTTTAAGGGACATACCTGTTCACTCACAAGTCCTTTGGGAAAAAGCTGCTTGAGAGGTGACAGGATTCCCGTGAGGAGGTGACAGAGAGGGACAAGGCATGGAGAAAGGGAGATTATTCTATGGGGGAGCAGACAAAATACGGGTGAGCAGAGGTGCAGGAGGGGAGAAACAACCCTGTGGGGAACGTGAGGGACCAAGAGGGAAAAGGGTCTATTCAGAAGGGCTTTACTGGCCAAGTGGGTGAAGCTGAAGAGTGAAACCCTTAGGGGAATGGTGGCCTCACCCTCCCTCGGGGTGAGGGGCTGAGGGAGCAGCTCTGGGGCTGAGGAAGCGGTGGCGGGAGATGGGGAGCTGAGGGGAGCGGCCATTGCGTGAGGGGGCGAAATCCCCGGGGGGGCGACCCTGAGGGAGCGGGACAAGGCGCTGAGGGGGCATTCCGGGGGACGTGAGGTGAGGCGCTGAGGGGAGCGCCCCTCGGTGCGGGTGAGGCGCTGAGGGGAACGATTCCAGCGGGCTGAGGCGAGGCGGTGAGGGGACCGCACCCGGCGCGGGTGAAGCGCTTCGGGGAGCGCACTCGGTGCGGGTGGGTCGCTCCCCCCGGTCCGTGTGAGGCACTGACGGGACCGTCCTGCGGTGTAGACGATGCGTTCCCCCCGGTGCGGGTGATGCACTGCCGGGACCGTCCCGCGGCGCGGGTGACCCGCTCCCCCCGCTCCCTGTGAGGCGCTGACGGCCCCGACCCGCGGGGGGGGTAACCGGCTCTCCCCGCTCCCTGTGAGGCGCTGCCGGCCCCGTCCCGCGGCGCAGGGGGGGCGGCGGGACCCGCCCTGTGGGCGGGGCTCGGCGCGGGGGGCGTGTCCCGGCGCGGGGGGCGGTGCCCGTTGGGGGCGTGTCCCGGCAGGGAGGGGGCCGGCTGTATTGTTCCCCGCGCGGTGCACGCCGGGCCCGCCCCAGCCCCCAACATGGCGTCGCGCTGTCAGCGGTGTGTGTGAGGCGGGCGCGGGACGCGGGGCTGCGGGGCGGGCACGGCGGCTCCCGGGGCCCCCCGCACCGCCGCCGCCGCGGTGGCAACGCGCCGCTCCTCGCTGCTGCCCGCCGCGCCCCGGCTGTCCGGCGCCCAGGCCGCTGGGGACGCGCCTGCCCCCGCCCTGCCCCCGCCATGGGCGGGTAGCGGGACCCGCCTCGCCTCAGCCCTGCGGAGCCCCCCCGCCCTCCGCGCCATGGGGTCCCCGGCGGGAGCCTCGGCGGCCGCGGCCACCGACTCGGCGCAGTGGCTGTCGGTGAAGGAGGAGACCATCTTCCTGCACGACGGGCTGATCCGGGTCACCGACCTGGCCGAGCTGCCCAGCGAGATCATTGGGGTGGCCGAGCCCGGAGACACCGAGCTGGAGGTGAGGCGGCCTCCGAGCCGAGGGGGGACGGGGCAGGGTGAGGGGTGAGGAGGAGGGGGATGCCCTCGGGAGAGGGGACGGTGGTGGCGAGGCCTGAGGCGAGGAGGATGGGGGTGGGGGTGCAGGGAGGATGACTAGGGGAGGATGGGGGGCCGGAATGGAGGATGGGGGGCCGGGATGGAGGATGGGAGATGCGGATGCAGGACGAGCCTTCTGGGGTACGGAGCCAGCCGCTGTCGAGGCGTTCTGCTTGTTTTAAGGCAATGTAATTTATTTCAAATAATAACGAAAGTGGAGCTGGGCTGGAGGGTGGCGAGGCACTGATGTCAATGGTGGGTGAAGTACTGGGCTCCCTCCTTGTTTTGGATCCATAAGGTTTGGAATTCCGAGCCGCACTCGTGTATTTCAACGTGGCCTTTGGCCCATTTATTTCCATTGAAGGCTTTGTATCTTTTTGCTATCACTTTTGGGCGGTTTGTAATTGATGAGCCTTACAGTAGGATGCACCGAGGGTACTGAGGTGCCCGGGTGTTTTATTCAGCTGTTGCCAATGTTATTTATTAGAGAGCCGGGAGGGCAGCCCGGATTTTCCTTCCAGCTTTTTCCCTTGCCCGAAGTGCCGGTGGTTTTGGCTGCAGGCGGGCGGTGCAGCTGTTTTATCTTCGAGGAGACGCTGAAGGACTGAATGTCACGGATTATGGGTTGCATCTATTTTGTAGGCTGCATTTTTTTCTCCCTCTGTGCCTCCCTTCTCCTCTTTCACCCCGCCCTCCTCGCCGGCGCTCTGGCTCCCAATGACACAGGGGCTTTGTCAGAGGAGCTGAGCGGGGTGAGCCCAGAGGGGCCGGTTCTCAGGAGCTTTATCTCCGGGCTCTGCTCGGTCACAGGCGTTTTAGGCCGAAAAACCCTTTTAGCGAGGCTTTAGTGTTGCTGAGCAGAACCCACGAGCCAGTCCCGACAACATCATTGTTCGTCGGGTGACGTGGAGTTTTATGGTGTTGGGGAAAACTTCCCACAGCCTTATCAAGGGAAGAGGTTTTTTGCTGAATGTGCGTTTTCGGTTCTGTGTGAGGTGACTCTGGGAGCTGGGATGGGAAAATCAGCTGCTCCCATGAAATGGATGTTGGCAAATATCACATGAACAGGAAAAGAGGTACTTTTAAGGTGGATGACTTATCTCTGCGTGTATAAACACGGAATGATTCTCCCTTGTGATCAGAGTCCACTCTGGCTTTTAGTGCAGTTTGTGTTCAGGAAAATATTTTGACTCTATGACATAGTTCTAGAAGCAGCACTGAGTCTAAAATCTGTGTTATTCATGTTATATCATCATAAAGTAGGATATCCTTTGAAAACCAACCCAAACCTCATTTTAAGATCTTCCAGCTAGGCCAGAAGTCTGTTCCAGCCTGAAACTTGACACGTGGCTTCACTTGACAAACACTTTAGCTCTGGAGAATTGTTTTGTTGGTGTAGGAATGTTAAGAAACTCCAGTTGTTTGGGGGAGATAGAGCCGGAATTGGTGTTGCTGTGGCTTGTTCTTTATGACACTTTTATAATCAGTGTTTCAGCAATGCCACTGTTTCACATGCTTTTTCCTGTTCCAGAGATATTTTTCCCCTGTTGTGAATGTTTTCAGCACAAAACTTTGAAATAAATAATTAAATCAGACTTTTTGCTGTACTGCTTATTTTGATAACTACTGACTTTGACTTATTTTGATCTTTGTTCTTAAGTCACAGAATATTAAAGCCTCTTATTGTCTTCCACTGGTAGAATTGATGATCACAAGTGACTTATTTCTCACATATTGTATTTTGGTTTACAGTGTTTGAAATTGAGGGGGAAGGGTTTTTTTAAAAAAAATTAAATTTCAAGTGTTGTAAATATAAATTATTTAGCTCATTTTTTTTTCAGCCTTTTTTAATGTTGCTGTTTTAATGAGGGGCTACTTTGGTGCTCTGGAATGGCTTTGAGGAGCCATTTTGTGGCAATATGTGCACATGTCTCATTGAAGTGTGGCCATGCCATCAACTGCTCCACTCAGGAGCTCATTTGCACTGTTTCTACTCCTCTTTGCAATGTAATAAATATCTTTGAAAATGGTCCAGATAGAAATCTCTTGGGATGAGCTCTTGGGCAAGGGTAGGAGATGCTGCAGCTGCTGCTTTGATTAGTAAACTTCTTTAATTCACTTCTTGGGCTTCATCAGTGGTGGTCAGAACCCTGAATTTCTGCCATAAAGTGCTTAATTAAAAATGTATACTCTTTAATACTTCAGTGGATGTTTTTTGGGTGGAGATGTGTGTCATTCTGGTCTGTTTTGCTTAAATATCCCTTTGAATGCTTATTGGGGAATAATGTCAATGTATTTGGATGTGTTTCCTTTGTCCTTCTGTTCAAAGGTTTTGGCTATTTATAAAAAGAAAAGCAGAGGGAAAAATGTTACAGTACTGGACTTATGCCAAGAAAGGCTTATGAAAAACTTATTATTTTGTTATTTTGACTCCCATTCAACTTTTATTTATATTTTATATATTTATATACATATATATATATATTAATGGTAAGTTACAAGAGAATTAACCTTCTCATTCACCTGAAAGTAACTTATTCTAGGAGTATGTTTAGTTTTAAAGAGTGTGGAGGTTTTTGGTTTGTTTTTATTTTTTATGTGATGATATTTGCCAACTTCTTAGACTGTCTCAGCATATTTACAAATAACAGGGGCCCTTCTTTTTATTTGCTAGAATTTTGTAATTACATGGATGTAATAGCTGCTCCTGGTGTGGGTTTTCCACCAAAATCCCCTAGTCAAGAGAGACCTGGATTAGTCAGTGATTACTTGAGCCTTTGGACCCTTGTTTTAAAGCCTTTCATGCAGAGAAATGACTTTTAAAGTGCAAAGTCTTCTGCTTCTTGGAGACAACCTCCTGTGACAGAGCTGGAGATGTTGCCATGACATTTTGGCCGATCAGTGCCCACCCAGGAGGGACAGTTTAGTGGAGGAGGAGCTGGTCTGTAATGTGGCACAATGGAAACTGCAGGAGTGGCCTGAAGTTGTGTCAGGGCAGGGTCAGGTTGGATCTCAGGAAAAGGTTCTTCCCCCAGAGGGTGTCGGGCACTGAACAGGCTCCCCTGGGAATGGTCACATCCCCAAGGCTGCCAGAGCTCCAGGAGTGTTTGGACAATGCTCTCAGGGCCAGGGTGGGATTGTTGGGGTGTCCTGAGCAGGGCCAGGGGTTGGACTGGATGATCCTTGTGATCCATTCCAACTCAGCAAATTTTGTGATTCTGTGACTTCCAGAATCTTCCCAGCCAAACATCTTTCATGGATACAGTAACCCTGGGAGTGGGGTGAGAGTTTGTCTGAAGGTGGAGAGGTCCCTTCAACCAGGGAGATTTAATCTACCAGTGCACCAGAGTCAGTACAGAATCATGGGATGGTTTGGGTTGGAAGGGACCTTAAAGCCCATCCAGTCCCACCCCCTGCCATGGGCAGGGACACCTTCCACTAGCCCAGGTTGCTCCAAGCCCTGTCCAACCTGGCCTTGGGATGGGGCAGCCAGGGCCTCATCACCCTCACAGGGAGGAATTTCTTCCCAATATCCCACCTAAACCTCCTCTCTGTCAGTGTGAAGCTGGCAGGTGTTGCTCTGCACTGTAAATGGGTATCTTTACTCAAATGTAAGTTTAAAAAAAAATAGTAAAAGCTGAAATAAAAATAAGAAAAAGCTGTGACCTTTCCTCTTCTCCCCATTGTAGCCTGGGAAGACCCTCCATGGAGCAGTTGCAGAACTGAAGTCCAGAGCTGTTTTGGCAGCTCTTTTAGTGCCAGTCCTGTGACTGACTTGTGTTTTCCATAAAATGATTTAGACTCAAAGGGTTCTGCTAAACTTGAAGCTTTCACCCATTTTCCTCCCAGACTAGAGAAAACATTTTGTCACTTTTCCCTGTTTGCTGAAGGAGGGAGCAGGTCTCTGTAATTATCTAGGTCAGTGCTTCCCAGACCTTTCTGGTTGTGACCTCACTTCCATCTACAAGCTTCACCTCTGTCAAGCTGAAAGTCCCTAATGCACCACCAACAATTGAGTCTTTCCTAAGTGGGTGACCCCTCTTGGGGTCGTGACCTCTGCCTTGGGAACTGCTGATCCAGGCATGTGTCAGGCTTGGAACACCCTCCTCCTGCCTTGTGCATCCCCTTCCCCTTCAAATACTCCAACAGTCCTCTTCCAAGGCTTTGAATTTATTCAGCTTCCATAATATGGCCCACTGTGCCTCTTGGCTTTTTGTTTTTGAGGTCGTACTTTAGTTCTCCTTGCAGGGAAACATTAGAAAACTTCTAAAGGATGATTTTGCAAATATGTTTCCCAAATATGGATCTTGTTACCAGTTGCAGCTGATTAATTCAGTGATCTGCACTCTCAGATGTTCAAATTACAAAGATTTTTCTTTACCTTTTGTAGATATTTTCATTTACTACTTGAGTAAGAGCCAAAGAAATATTTTAATGAACAAACAAAGAAACAACCCTTTGCTTTATGGCATTTTTGTGTTTACAGCTTGCTTGTACTCTGTAATTCATCTCAGATATGAAGGTTATTTGGGAAATTTATACAGTTGCAAAAATTATTTAGAATAAAATTGTGAGAGATAGATGTGTCTTCATGCTTATTTCTGAGCAATTAGGTTTCTAATGCTTTCACAAGGGAAAATAGTTCCTGCTTTTAGCTGAGTTGTTAAAAAGCTGTGCTGCTCCATACAGGAATCAGCAGAGGCTTTGAACAAGGTGATATGGTTAAAATTCCTTGGAGCAGAAAAAATTAGAACAACCTTGAAACTTGTAGGTTTTAACTGCAACACTAAAGCAGGATGGAAAGCACAGCAGCTGCTGGGAACCCATAAAATCTCAGTATCTGAAACATCAGGGCGAAAATGTTCCCATGGATTTATACATTTTACACGTGGTGTAGCAAGGAAGAAGCTTGTAGAGGGTTTAGAAAAATGGTATAAAGAGATCAAGGTGGTGTTTGGCTCGGGATCCCAGGAAGTGCCATGAGCAGGGATTGCTGTTCCCAAGCACAGCGACGTGGAATGTGAGACAAGGAGTGTGGGCACAGTGGTGTTGGTGGAGCAGTTGGAGTTTGGCTGTGGATCTCAATCTTCAGGGTACCTTTAAAACTGTCACTTGTGCTGTTTCCCTTATAGAATAATCCATACTTTTTGTAATTCAGGCTTTTTTACATTGTTTTATTGATGTTTCTAGAGACAAAAGGACCAAGTAAACAAGTGGTGCTGCTTGTATATCTGTACAAGGGAATTACCTTATACCTGTAATGGGCTGTTAGAAGCAATGTAGTTAATTTTTTTCATGCTGCTGTTAAAGATACTTTATGATTTTGGGGTTGTGTCTGCTTTTCTGTCTGGTTTGTTCCTCTTGGGAGATGGGAATAATACTTGTTTAATACTCAGGAGGGTATTAGGGGTGTAATTGGTCCTGGTAAATGTACCACCATCTTCATCTTTATGTGAAGGTCAGCCAACTGAGTTCTATAGAAAAGGAATTAAATGCTTTTTGGGAGATTTAAAGGCTTCTCTTTCCAATATGTAACTTTAGGAAAAAAAACACCTTTGTGAGCAGCTTCATTGCTCAGAATTCCCTGTGTAGTAGAATTAAAACAAACCCCACAGGCACTAATGCTGGCACCAGCGAGAGGACAAGGGGCAGGAATTTTAGCCAGAGGAAAAAGCTGCCTTTTAGTGGCAGCTCACATTTAAATTTACTTAATGGGGTCATAAAACCTCAGGCTAAAACTCTTCGTGTAGATTTGTGTGATAATTATAATTTTTACTATCAATAGAGAGCCATGTTACCCTGATAATGATGAGTCAGCCACTGCTTTCTGGAGCAAAATTGGGAAAAATATTGTTTACTGGGAAGAAGTACCTGGTTAATGTTGTGTACTAGGATGCAACAGGACAAATATTGGATACAGCAGGAATGGTGACATCCTCCCCTGGTGTTACAGAGCAATTTAAATTTAGTAGTAGAATGGCTAAGGCTTAGTAAGAGAGTAGGCCTAGGAAGCAACGCTCCAAAGTAAGTAAGTTAGCAACCTTGTTTGTGAGCATAGAATGTGCTGAAGAAGTGGAAACAATAATCAAAGGATTTAGTCAAGCATGTATATAATGATTTGTTACCTTGGATGTGGTAAGGGTCTGTTAAACAGTTTCTAGGAGCAAGACAGCTTAAGCAGATTTATGATTAGAGTAGATGATTATTAATTGTTATCAGTATGAAGTATGAGCTTGTTTGTAACTAAGTGTGACTGTTTTGCTGTGGAAACTGCACGTTGTTTTGCTGTGGAAACTGCAGGTAAACTTGTTTGTGTAGAAGTATAAAAGTTGAGCTGAAAATGAGGGTCTTTGGAATCCTGACTTGGGACGCTAGTCCTCAGGTTCCCGGGCCCTGAATAAAGCACCGCATAAACCGGCACTCTGTTGGTTTGTGTTTTGTTACGGGCAACACTGGTGGATCTAAAACCAGGTATCTTTTGTGCTTCTCAGTGTTTAAGATGTCAGTAACCAGCTGGAGTGATGAAACTTTGGACCCATTATTTTCTAATTAAAATATTTATTCAAATCGATTAAAAAGGGTAAACAGGGAAATAATATGTAAGGATAAGATGCACCAAAATTAAAACTAAACCTCTTACAAATACAGTTTTTAGCTATATTTAATTAGATACTTGAGTAACTTGTTTTATGGCCAAGCAGTGTGTTTGTTACATCCTCTTCATCCTCTTGGACTGTGTTTAAGCCTTGGTAGTTAAAAAAGTTTGGAGCTGTGAAGTGATGGGTCAGTGACTGGCTCAGGTGCTTTGCTGGGCTGGGGTTGTGTCTGCCCTGAGATCTCCCCAAGTGTTGGGCAGGGAAATATCGAGGCACTACCAAAAGGGTGCTGGAGGTCAGGCCCAAGTCAGAGCTCAGGTGTAAATCCCAAGGCACCAAGAAGGCAGGAGGAAAGGGGATTTTACCTCTGGCTGAGTGAGGAATAGTTGTTTGTTCAGTGAGGTATCAGAGAGTCCTGGACCTCTGTATCTGCAGGGCAAGGAATCTGCCCTCGTTCCAACAAAGAGAACGGTCAGATCTCCTGGATAGGAGGAGAATAAACTAATCTGGGGAGGAAAGGTTAGCTTTGGGATCTAAAAATGGAGATTTGGCTGAGTCCAGCATTTACAGCCTGAAGAAACTCTCTTTGGGGGCCAGCCTGGGGCAGGAGGTGCTGAGGGTGCAGGCCCCACACCTCGGGGCATTCCTGGTGGATCAGCTGGGTGGGGATGGGGAAGACCTTTCTCATTTAATCTTCATACCAGTTGTTTTAGCATGGATTTTCTGTTTCCTCTCTTCACCTGTGTCTTTTATCAGCGTTGGGAGTTGTGTTGCCCATTTCAGAGTTGTGAACTGGGGGTTTTCTTGCATTTTATTTTAACTTGTTTTGACTTCAGATAGTTTCAGGATAACAAGCTTTGCCTGGAGATACAGCAAACTGTAGTCAGAGTGCTGAGGAGACCTTGGCAAGGGCTGGGATTCCTCTGGGAAGTCTTTAGTGCACCCAGAGGGAAGCAGTTAAATACCTGGCATGGCCCAAAGGAAGCTCTGTCATAGAGCTGGGGTAGGAAGGGCTGTGTTTGGCTCACCAGGGAGAGCCAGAGTGGATCCCTGGTGTGTGGTGGGATCTTGGGAGTGTGTCCAGACCCTAAAAGTTCCCAAGGTGTTTGTCAGAGCCTCCCTGGGAACATCTGGGCTTGAAGCTTCTTTTAGGAGGTAGCTCTGAGTACTGACCTCAAGTAAAATGTCTTTTGAGGAAAACAGACTTTAAGATAATTTTCTGCATTATCCTGTGTAGCAGATGACCTCACACCTTTCTTCTAACATTCTCTTATTTTCTGGAAGTGCAAATGCCAATTTAGACCTTCAGATGATGTTGAATAATTAAGCTTTTTTCCACTGGTTCCATAAACTGTGTATGAAAACCATGATGTAAACTGTGTTATCAGAAGTCTGTAAGTCCCATTTTGGAATGGTCTTGTAAATGTGTTGGAGCTGATAGACTTCCTGTATCATTTACCCAAATTAGTGCTTATTTCCTTCATGAAAGACCAAAGCAAAACACACTTAACAATTCCAGACAGACCATACTGTGCTTATAAAGCAAATTGTGAATGTGAGATCAGTGAGAAAATAAAACTTCAGCAGGAAAAGGCTTTTCATCAGCATATCTGCACATATTTGACACTGACTTGTCTTGATTGGTACAAGACAGACTCAGAGATGTAGAGCCAAATGAAAGACAAAAAAAAATCCACCTTCCTGTTAAACTGTGGGACTTGAGGAGCAAGACGTGTAACACCATGTAAATCACAAGTTTTGTGGTTATTGATGTGGTCAGAGCCCATTTTATTCTCAAAATGAAAGCATTCATCCCCTTCCCCCCCGACTTCTGCAGCTTGTTGTCACTTAGTTGAAGATCCATCCAGTTTAGTTCAAGAAAATCAAAAGCAAACTGTTCTAGAAGGTGATTCCATCTATAACAGGAAACAATTAAGCTTATTTTTGAGACAGCAGAACACACAACTGAACATGAGGTGGTTATTTTAAATGTATAATATGTGGGTTAGGAATTAATATTCCTACTCTCTATGAGAAATTAATTAAAAGAGGTTCATTAGTTTTAAGAAGCTCAATACAACTTCTATTCAAGTGTAATTATGATGAGAATTCCTTTAAAGTGAACTTTTCATGACTCTAGTGGTGAGTGTCCTCCTGCAAAGCTGTTCCATTGCTTTGCAGTGTGGAAATGGCAGCTGTGATTTGTCCTGGAGCATTTTAATGAGCTGTTCAAAAGTCTCCAATTAGATATAAACATTTATTTCATGTTCTGTGTCACTGCTGCCTGCAATTAAAAACCACAAACCAAACAACCTTGTGTGACATTACCCATTGCAGCTCTTTGTCTCTCACTTTCCCCTTCCCAGATATATAATATACTGGAAAAAAAATATATATTTATTTATTTATTAATTAAGTGGGAGAAAGACAATTTTACAGCATGAAAATACCAGAGTGTTTGGGGGTGGATGAGATGAGTCATTGTGGCACAGAGACACTGGATCCCTTTGGACACTGGATCCAGAGGATCACAAAATGCTTGGCTCATGCCTTTCCTTGAGGTTGCCACAGCTCAAGTGACTTTGCTGATCTCCACTGTTGTTGTTTGCTGGAGGGAGAAAAGTTGTCTGCAAATTACTTAAAATTCTGAGTTTCCCAGTACCAGGCTGGTTCTAACCCATAAATATGTTTCTGTGTCATGGTTTACTTGTTTTCTGTTGTTCCAGCTTTGTCTCCAATTTTATTTAGAAGTGCCAAAAAGGACTCTTTCTTCTGTCTGAAATGATGATGAGGAGACTTTTAGGTTTTTAAACTAAAGCAGCAACTGGGAATATTTTGAGAAAGGTGTAGCTAAATGCAATATGATAAAACTGAGGAGGGGAAAAAAAAAAGGGAGGGGAGAGAGTGTAACAGAACTCCTGGTTCTCTGGAGAGAACTGGTTTGTTGGTTTGTTTGTTTGTTTGAAAAGCTCCAAAACCAGAACATACACATTCTTATTACACAAGATTGTTGACCTATGAGTTTTCATAGAAGGGCTCTAAACCCCTGGGACCCTCCAGCCCCTCAGTACTTTTGAAGTTGTTAGCAAAATTGCCTTGATCACAAAAGAAAAAGCTCCAAAGGAGGCAAGAGTTTATTTTCCCAGACACAATTTTGTGTGTGTTTTTCTCTACAATTATATTATTGTTGTTTTAGTGTCACGATTGGAAGTTTAAAAATCTCCATCAGCAACCCCCAGGCTCAGGTTCAGTGAGGATGCTGACTCAGCAGTAACAGGGTCATAGAATCCCAGAATAGTTAAGGTACGAAGGGACCTCTGGAAATCCTCCTGTCCAAGCCCAGGTTCAGTGAGGATGCCGACTCAGCATCCCAGAACAGTTGGGGTGGGAAGGGACCTCTGGAGGTCACCCAGTCCAACGCCCTGCCCAGGCAGGGGCACCTGGAGCAGGTGACATGAGAACTCATCCAGGTGGGTTTGGAGAATCCACATTCTCCCTGGGCAGTTCCAGTGCTCTGTTACCTCCATGGAAAGAGGTTCTTCCTCATGTTGAGGTGGAACTTGTGTTTTAGTTTGTGGCCATTGCTCCTTGTCCTGTTGGGCACAACTCCATTGCATGTTCTTTGGATCCAGCGTAACTTTCTTTATACCCAGAAATTAAAATCCCCCCCAAATGTGTGCAGAGAGCGGCTGATCTGGAAATCACACACAGCCATATGTGTCCTTTTAAAATAAACACCCTCTTTTCCCTTCCAGATCCTGTCGTTCGAGACCAAGAACCCTTCGGAGCTGGCCGAGCGCTTACGGTCCGTGTGTGGGAACCAGAGCAACGCCTATGCCCGGCTGCTGGAATACCGGCTGAACGCCCTGCGGGGGCTCTGGAACGCCCAGCGCCAGCTGGCCCTGGAGGAGCAGCACGACCGGGAGAGCTCCGGGGACGAGGAGGCCCTGGCCCTGCTCAAGCGCCAGGGGCTGTTACAGCAGCCGGAGCAGGCGCCGTTCACCTCCCGCATGGGGCTGCTCCTGGTGTTCCCCCTCATCCAGTCCCAGAGTAGAACAGACCCTTCCCTGTGTAACATCACTGCTGAGGTGCTGCTGAACTGCCTTCGGGACTGCCAGCCCTTGAGCCTCACCAAGGAACCCGCCGACTGCCTCAACGGCATCGAGGCCCTGCTCTGCTCCTGGCTGGAGGACACGTCGCCCTCCGGCCAGCACATCCCCTACAAGCAGAAGGAAAATGCTGCTGCTGCCCTAGTTGCCTTGGCTTGTGCAAGGTAAGGAATGGCACAGAGAATCGTGGAATCCTTAAGGCTGGAAGAGGTCTTTGAGGTCATCACGTCCGACCATTAACCCAGCGCTGCCACGTCCCAAAGTGCCATGTCCATGTGGTTTCTGAACACTTCCAGGGTTGGTGACTCCCCCACTGCCCTGAGCAATGAGAGGGAATGTTTTCATCATGGAGGAGAGTTGTCTCCTTTTCCCTTAGTCCTGTTCCTTTGTTTGGCTGGAGAAGGTGGCACTGCCAGGTTTTGGGGCAGTTCCTTTCAGATTTGATTTTGGTGTTGTCTGGGAAATATTTGTAGGTATTTTGTTGCCAGTGGAGAGTTCAGCCAATGTAGGTTGAATTATTCCCTGCCCTGCATGGGTTTGGCACAACATCAGCTGATTGAGGACAAATTGGCCACGATTGATTTTAATAAAAACCTGCTTTAGGGGATGGGACTTGGGGAGAGGAGGAGGAACACACAAAACTTGTGCAAAGCCCCATGAATGTGGGTCTAAATTCACGAGTAGCCTTTTGAAAATCTTTGCTTTAATGTTTCTCAGGTTGCTGCCTTATCTGTCAAGTATAACTCTGATTTCAGATGTTGGAGTTCCTGGGATATGCCATGATTTGATTTAGGAAAAGGTTTATTCAAATGAAAACCACTTAATTTCTAGTGTACTTGTTCTAATGAAGTCAATGAGGAGTCTTTGGTATGTGGCAAATTATGCTGCACTTCCAGGGATGGTGATTCCAGCACTGCCCAGGGCAGTGCTGTGGTTGATGTTGGTACTCAGTGTCTCCATGTAAAAAGAAGAATCAAAAATGATGTGACTGAACCGTTGATACTTATTTTCAGGTCACACCAGTCCTTTTCTTTCTAATATTTAAATATTGGTTTGGAAAGGGTGAAACTGCCAAACACTTCTTTTCTCTGTGTGTTTGGCATGTGCAGAGGCAGAAGGATCTGGGTTAGAAATGCCTCTTGTGGATATTGTTGCTTCTACTGCAGTGAGCTGTTCTAGGAATGGTTCCAAACGTTTTTATCATGGAGGAGAGTTGTCTCCTTTTCCCTTTGTCCTGCCCCTTTGTGCACCTTCATTTGACTGGAGAAGGTGGTGCTGCCAGGTCTTGGGACAATTCCTGTCAGGTTTGATTTCAGTGTTGTCTGGGAAATATTCGTTGCCATTGAAGAGTTCAACCAACGTCGGTTTGGCACAACATCAGCTGATTGAGGACAAATGGGCCATGATTGATTTTAATAAAAACCTACTTTAGGGGATGGGACTTGGGGAGAGGAGGAGGAACACATAAAACTTGTGCAAAGCCCCATGAATGTGGGTCTAAATTCACGAGTAGCCTTTTGAAAATCTTTTTGCTTTAATGTTTCTCAGGTTACTGCCTTGTCTGTGAAGTTGAGCTCTGATTTAAGATGTTGGAGTTCTCCAGAGATGTCATAATTTGCTTTAGGAAAAGGTTTATTCAAGTAAAAACCACTTAATTTCTAGTGTACTTGTTCTAATGAAGTCAATGAGAAATCTATGGTATGTGGCAAATTGTTCTGTGCTGACAATTGCCTTATCTAAAAGGCAATGTACTCAAACATAGCTCAGATAAATTGGATTTGATAAACACAATCTCATTTATTTTCTTTCCCAGATGTCAATTTGCGGGAAATATGGGATGTTCTGTTGCAGCTGAATTTGTAGAAGAGCTAAATTTCAAATAGAGCTTTTGAAATGAGGGTTGATCTTATATTTTCTTTGCAAATCTGTCTTGCCTTGCTTACAGAGTTGTAATATCCTGGTGTGCTTTGTTCACCTCTGAAAGCCTCACACTTTTCCTTTAAATATCTAAGTCGTGTGTTGGGTACCATGAGGAAGCCAAAAACCTTAAAAATGAGACTATTATTGACGTTCCTGGTTGCAATCTTGGGTTCTTCATATTCCTAAGAATAAACCCACAGGGTAATTATATTGCTTTAAATAATTAATCGAGGTGCTTTTTAAAGTGTTTGGTGTCAGTTTTCTCCTGGCTGAGGTTTATCAGTGAAAGCATAAGAGCTGAAGATGCCACTGAGGAAAACAGGGGAGGAGGAAAGCTTAGGAGCTAAGGCTGACCACGTGTGACTGGAAGCACAAGGCTGGATTCAGCAGAGTGCTGGGAAAGGATCTCTGCAGCTGATCACTCGTGTCTCTGAAGAAATCACTGCATAACTGACCATGCCTAAGGCACAGCCAAAATTCTCCTACTCAGCTGGGCTGTTATGCCTGGAAATAGTCATTCAGAAAATGCCTTCTTCCCGATAGCCTTTAAAACAGAAATTGTAAAAGATATCTTTTTAAAGATTTCTAAATCTCTTTATTTCTACATAAAAAGGCCTTTTGTACTATATTAACATACAGATTTCACAAGTTCTCCAAAAAAAAGTATTCATTAAATGAACAAGAATTTAATTAGTTACGAACTCCATATGCTTGTAAATGCTACAATCAAATTTTAAAGCAACGCTTTTAGGCAAGATTAGAAACAGCTTCTCCTTTGGTTTAATTTTGTTTTCAGGGTTGTAGTCCTTATATACATTTAAATGCATCACTTCAGAAGGGGAAAAGCTTCCAAATTTGGGTTTGTGAGGGGAAACTCATCCTAATTCACAACTTCTTCAGGAGGGACAGCGGACGGGCAACTTCAGTCTCTGCTCTGTGAGCAGGGACAGGACCCAGGGAAGGGCTGGAGCTGGGTCAGGGCAGGGTCAGGTTGGATCTCAGGAAAAGGTTCTTCCCCCAGAGGATGGTGGAGCACTGAACAGGCTCCCCAGGGAATGGTCACATCCCCAAGGCAGCCAGAGCTCCAAGAGTGTTTGGACAACACTGTCAGGAACAGGGTGGGATTGTTGGGGTGTCCTGGGCAGGGCAGGAGTTGGACTGGATGATCCTTGTGATCCCTTCCAGCTCAGGATATTCCACTGTTCTACAAAAAGAAATACAAATAGAAAAGAAGTCGATGCCATATCTTGGCTCTTCTCTGGTGGTACTGGGTGTTACAGTCTCTGTGGGTGCTGTCTGTGTGTGTGGATTCAGTCTGGCCTCAATAGACATCTTTAATTCATGTTTCTCTTGTCCTTTTAGAGGGTCGCTGAAAACCTTTGTTCATACAGTGCATCTATTACAGAAACAGACTGAGCTGGGGTCCCTGCCTGTGGCTGATGTTCTCTACAGGTTTGTAGTGACTTTCCTCCTTGGGGCACTTTTCCATCAGCTCTGAAAATGTGTTCAGTGCGTTTAGGGATGAATGTCTTTAAATGTGATTAAATTGCTTCAGAGTCACAGAGGTCTGGGAAAGATCGAAATTTAGTCATTTGCAGGAGACATTAGAAAATCAAATATAAAAGCATCTACTGATTGGGTTTGGGGTGTTAAGATTTTAATTTTTAATCAAATATTGATGATTTCTTTAAGTGCCTTATGAGCTCTGACAGAGAATAATTACTTAAAATACATCTTCAGCTTAACTTTTAACGTAGCTAATTTTTACTGTCACTGTTCTTTATGCATCTTATTATATTTTTCTGCTTAAAGGTTGTTGCTTTTGGAGGGAGGCCCTGGATCACCCTCCTGTTTGCTTGGAGGAAAGCACATCGTGTCCTGGGGCTTTGAAGACATGTTACCTGCCCCTGATGCCAACACTGGCTCCAGCAGCGAAAATAAAGGTGAATTATTTCATGACTTGTCAGTATGAGCAGGGGAGGGCAGGATACTTTTAGTGGTGATACTCATGTGAAAATTAATGTAAAGCTTTAGAGTTGGGATTCAGAAAACTTTGATTTTTGGTTGCTGAGTAGCAGCTGCTGTTTTCAATTGTGAGGCCGTAGGAAACAATCAAAAGCAGTTGATACATTGACCCTCCCTGACTCCAGGGGGAATTCTGCAGAGAGGTCAAATAGAGTTTGGACATTATCCACTCATTAGTCCCTCAGTAAGCACAATTCCCTTGCCCTGGGCAGGATCTCTGTATTCAATACCAGCTATCATTGGCACAGCAGGTTTATTTTTAGAAATACAAGTTCATTGCTTCCCCCCCCCCCACCTTCCCCATTCTGCTTTTGTTCTGTCCAGTTGGTTTTGTATATTCTTATTTTACTGCTTTCTTTTGTTTTTCTTTCCCTGAACTAATTCTCAGTTTTTTCTACTTTGTTTGCCTACTCTTTTTTCACTAAGTAAGCCAGTTCACATTGCTTCAGAAATATTAGTTTGATGACATTTAATGCAAGACATAGGAATTTAAAAATCTGAGTTGTCATTTGAGGCTGTCTGCAACTTTACTGACAACAATCTCTGTTTTTCAGATATATAATCAAGTCTTCTTGCTCTGACAGTGATAGATTTTTTTTCCTTTCCTTAACTGACTGCTGTGAACTTAAATAGGTTGACTGGACAGGAGTGTCCCATCTTGATTATTAATAATTACTGCTCTTTGAGTGACAAAGTGCTGTGTTTCAAATAGATTTTGTCCTAATTTAAGTGTTCAGAGGTAGAAGGATCTGCTGACCAGCTCCAAGAGAAGCACAGAGTTGTAGCAGAAATTAGATCAAGGCTCAGTGTTGGGTTATTCTTCCCTCACACTGTGTTAGACCAGCAGCCCTGAGCAGGAAGGTTTGCAGAGTCCTAAACTTTGCTTATATTTATCTTGCTGCCGGTTCTGAACAGTGTTACCTGTTGCAAAAGCAGAAGAGAACACTCCTCTGCTTCTTTTCATCATTCTGAAAGCATTTAACAGCAAATATTCAAGTAGTTTTGTGTTTAAGTAAAGGAATTTTGCACCTGAAATGAGTTTGGTTGAGTAGCCCTGTGTGCCCATGGTTGGGTGTGCTGGTCAGTCTAGTTCCTGCTGGATTTATAGTTTGGAATACTGTGCAGGAAAAGCAAGTTCAGGTTTTTTACAGCAGCTTTGGCCATGATACCCAAACCCAGACCTTTAACACTGAAATGAGGACACAAGACAGGAAAAGGAAATTACTTAGAAAAGGATGATGGTGATGTACTTTAGAATTGTGAAACACAATGTTCATGTCATTTATTGTCTCCAAAGAGAAGCTGAGTGAGTGGCACTTAATTCTTGTAAAGTTTATTTGGCAACAGCAGGAGATTTGATGAGCCCTGGTGTTGGGGTGAGTTGGTGTCATGTGAGGCTTGAGAGATGTGAAGAAACTGCTGTGTTTCTTAGACTTTGTCTGTGTTACAGAAGCTCTTAAAAGACCAAATAATAAATTCAGTATTAAAAACTGTCTGAGCAGCTGCTGGTTTCCAGTTGTGGTGTAACACTCCTGGAGAATTCCCAGTTCAGGTGTTACAGGGGTGATCTCTGCTCTGTTCCCTCTCCTGCTCCAGATGCAGATTTAGGAAGGTGTCTTGCAGCAGATGGGCTCTATCTTTACACAACCAATTCCGTGGGCAGAGGAATAAGCAAGTTGGGGTCTGGACTCCACGGTACTTTGAGGTGAGTGACAGTTCCATATTTGCTGCTTAAAAACAAAAGTCACTGTTTTGATAAACCTCTCTCAGATGTTGGGTGTAGCAAGACTAGAGCACATGGGGATTGGAACTGGATGATCTTTAAGGTCCCTTCCACCAAATCCATTCAATGATATTGTGTATATTCATTAAGTGCTGTTTTAATGAGTTGGTTTTTTCATCTGAAATTCTTCTTGAGTACGTTTTCTCTAGAATTATAGAGTAATTGAATTTGAAAGGGACTTCTGGAGGCCATTAGTTCAACCTCCATAGTAGCAGAATAGCATTTCAGATTTAATTTTATTTTTTTATGTATAGTAAGTTGGTTTTTTTCTTTGCTGAGAGGGATATACTACAGACTAGTTTTGTGGCTTTTTATTTGTAGCTGTACAGTTGCTGTGTTTGTAAGTATTTGTTTGCTAATTATGTCATTCATTAAATAATTGCTGCAGCTGTGACTCACTGTACCTTGTTGCTGCTTTATTGCTTGGAAGCCATGAGGCTTTTTATGTTTAAACCTTTCACAACAAAAATTGCCGACTTGAAGTTCAGTCAAAGTTCAAGACTGTGGTTGTGAGTTGTTCTTTGACAAACCAAAAAACAGGGGAGGGGTTTGAAGAGTTTTAATATCCTGCTTTTGTTTTCTTGCCAGGGGTTTTGTGTACTGCAGGAACGAGGAGCTCGAGACGGGCTGGGTTGCCTTTGGGAATGGGAAACTTCTCCATCGCCCCGTGTCTTTTGATAATAAACCTCACTACCTTTTCCAGGTGGTGGATCAACATACCCTTCAGGTAAAGGGAACAGTTCACTGCAGAGTTAGAGTACAGGAGGAAAACATTCTTAATGAACCACACAAATTTTTAGCTTTAATTAGTTTTATCCTCAAAGTTTCTTCTCTTATTTTGTGAAAGTGCCTGTTTCTAACCCTGCCTTGAAATCACTGTGTGGTGGAAGGTGTTAGTTTGTTTTGGATGTTACTCTGTTTCAGAGTGTGTTCTCTCTATATATCCATATAAATGTGCATACACAGACTGGCACTGTCCTATATTCTGGAGTTCTATAAGAGCTGGGATACAGGTTTGTTCAGCCTGGAGAAGAGGAGGCTCAGGGGAGACTCATCCCAATCCACAACTTCCCCAGGAGGGGCAGCTCCAATCTCTGCTCTCTGTGAGCAGTGTCAGAACAAGAGGGAAGGGCTGGAGCTGTGTCAGGGGAGGGTCAGGTTGGATCTCAGGAAAAGGTTCTTCCCCCAGAGGGTGGCCAGGCACTGAACAGGCTCCCCAGGGAATGGTCACGGCCCCAAGGCTGCCAGAGCTCCAGGAGTGTTTGGACAACGCTGTCAGAGACAGGGTGGGATTGTTGGGGTGTCCTGGGCAGGGCCAGGGGTTGGACTGGATGATACTTTTGGTCCATTCCAAGTCAAGATATTCCATGATTCCAGTATGGTCTCATAAAGCAATCAAACAATAGCAGAATGGACTTTGACTTAAACCAAGAACATGTTCTTCCTGAACAGCTCATTTTTCTTCCATTGTCCCAAAATTCAGGTGTTGTTTCAAATCTGATTCAGATTTCTAGATCAACACCTGTCACCCTTTGTAAAACTGGGTCCTTTGTTTACTTTAGGGTTTTTCCTGGAGTGGTTTTAAGGATGGATGTACACATTTATGTCCAGTGTGTTTCCTGAAACTGAGTGTGTTTGGATTCACCTTTTCTTCCAGAGTTTCAAGTAAAGTTGATAACTTTAGGATGCATATTTTTTTCTTTGTGGTGTTTGGGGTATACTCTCCATCATTAGAGAGGAGATGATCCTTTTATGTTTTAAATTTGAGGTTTATATGTATTTGGCAAACATCATCTCTTCGTAATAAATTAATGTAATAGTACTATTAAGTCCCATTTTAAGCCTCTTCTACTCTCTGTCTTGTAGGTATGTCAGATAATCCCAATGCCAGTAAATCACTTCCCAGTGGGCAGTACCATGACCACGGTGCATCTTTCTTCAGATGGCACATATTTCTACTGGATTTGGTCTCCTGCAAGTCTTAATGAGAAAACACCAAAAGGCCACTCTGTCTTCATGGATATTTTTGAAATTATAGTAAGAAATTCTGTGGGTTTTACGTCTCTAGTGTTGGTAGCATGACTAGTGTTTAATTAAATATCAGCACTCTCAAATTGACATGTTAGATTTGAATATTTACATGTGTAATCTGAGTAGATATATATGGAATTACTTGGAACAGAAGGTGAATTGTCCAATTCCATCTCCAGAGACAGGACATACAGCCGTTATATTTAGCAATATGAATTCTCTTGTGATATAAAATGTATGTTTTATGTCTGTATTTCTCCTCAGCAGAGGAGGATGGAGTGGGAGGATGGAGCTGGAATTGAGAGGCTGTAGTAGTACAGCTTCTGGAAAACCCTAATGCTTAAATCACATCTTCATTAAGAGACTCATTCTTTAATTAAACATCCCGTGGAGTTTATGGTCTAAGGAAATCACTGTTTTCACTTTTTGGCTGGCAAATGATTTAAAAACCTCTTTTTACGAAACTTGCCAGTGAACCATCACTAAGAACATACAAGAGGATTATGTATTTTTTAAGTAGAGTTCCATAAAGAAACTTAAGTTTAGGCAAGCAGTTGCATCTTTAAGACTAAACAGCTAAATATAATAAATAAAAGATATTCTGTTAAATATCTTAGGTATAAGATAATAGAAGATACCTAATATCTTTAATATAATTATTCTGTTGAACTACAAAGTCAACAACAAAAAGATTCTCATTTGTGCAGCTTTTATAACACTTTGTTTTTGCAAGAACTTGTGTCAGCAGAGATTGTTTGTGTCCCTGCCTGATGCATTGTGGTGTTTAATGTCACTGTTCAGTTGAGGTGATCAGCCACTGATGGATTTTGGTATCTAAAGTATTTTTTTCTCTATTTTAACAGGTGGAAAATGGCCTATGTATAGCAAATCCTCTGCAGGAAAGAATTATATTGATGAGGAAAGAGGGTGAATCTGCCAAGAGCATCAATGAGATGCTGCTGAGCCGCCTGTCCCGGTACAGGGCCTCCCCTTCAGCAACCCTGGCTGCTCTCACAGGCTCCACCATCTCCAACACACTCAAGGAGGATCAAGCAGGTCAGAAGAGCTTCATTTTCACAGGCAGTATCAATTCTAGTCATTCCTGACCTCTTAGGACAGGTTAAAGAATAAAAAAGTGTATTTTTCCTCAAAATCAGATGTATACAGTAATTGCTTAAAGCTGCAGTTACCAACTCCTTTGCTGAATTAGGAATTGATTGGGAGCAAAGTTTAGGAATGAAAAGTGGGAAGAATGCTTGTAGCATCCTTTTCCAATTCAATTATTGGACTAGTTTTTACCATATTTCAGCAAACCGATAATTATATTTCTCTGCTGGCAGTTCAACTGGGCTTCTAATTGGGATGTAAAAATGGCCTGCAGTTTAGAAAATGTAACTATTGTTTCACTAGTCAGTTGAAAATTATAAATTTGAAGTAATTTTGTGCTTTTTTGAGGTAGTTTGCACAGTGTTTGGGTGTTCTTTTGTGGAAACAAGTTAATTAGGGAATCTTGAATGAACAGCATGGATGGCTTGCAGGATGATCTGGAGCTTTGTAAGATTTGTCTTAAACTGATTAAAATCTTATCTTGAGTTACATCTCTACTTCCTTCATAAGTACATGAGTTTTCATTCTTCAGTTTGAAACAATTAAAGGTATTTCCATAAAAATAAATTATAAATGAAATAGCTATGTTTCCAGGGAATTTGGCAGAGTTAGCTCAGAGAGCTATTTTAAAGGCTGTGTTTTGCCACTGAACAACTCAAATGCTCCAGAAGAAGGGGAGTAAGTGGTTATTCTTGGCTAATTCTTTAGTCAGTGCTCAGAAAAGTGTTGATCAGCTGTTGCAGGAGTGAGATCATTATGGCTCTGTACGTTTCCTGTGGAGCAGGAAGACTTAAAATAGTAAATGCATAGTGAATCTCAAGCGATCCCTTCATGTGAGGAGATTATTTGGCTCTAAGACAGTGCTTTCAGTATGGGTATCACCATACAATGACTAAAACAGTTTTGGCTATGCTTAATTATTTATTTATTTTATTTTTTAAAGTTGTTTTCTTTGGTTAAAGTGTGAAACTGTTTGGGATTGATGTTGAATGTGTAGGATTGTGAGGCCACCCCTGTATAGGGAAGCTGTGGCTGCCCCATCCCTGGAAGTGTTCAAGGCCAGGCTGGAGGGAGCTCTGAGCAACCTGGTCTAGTGGAAGGTGTCCTGCCCGTGGGTTTGGAACTGGATGACCTTTAAGGTCCCTTCCATCCCAAACCATTCTCTGATTCTTTACAAAATTCTTCAGCATCTTCCAGATGCTGCAAAGCAGGGCTTAAATGAATTTCCATATTGATTTCTTTGAAGCCCTAAATGGAAGTCTGCCTTGTTCTGAAGAATTGCCTGTTTGTGTTACATTTTCTGGTCAATATTTCAGCTGCCAACACCAGCTGTGGGCTGCCCCTGAAGATGCTGAGGAAGACCCCCATCTACACCTGTGGGACGTACCTGGTGATGCTGGTCCCACCCCCGGGGGGGTCGGGCAGCTCCGCCACCCGCTCTCTCTTCGGAGGAACAAGTGCTTTGTCATCCTTAAAAAGTAAGTTGGTTACAATTATGGCACATTTGGAGTCCCTGGCTTCCTGAAATGCAATAAACTTCTCAGAAATTTATTGGAGATTTGTTCCTGTGCAGTTCTTGCCTCCAGCCTGGTGTTCAACATCTCGGACGGGCAGTTCACCAGCAGAGCAGATCTCATCGATGCTGCAGGGAGTTCCCTTGGACGTGGTGCTCTAGTTCCAGGACTTGGTGAGGAGTAGATCCCTTTCCTGGGAATATTTCAGACCCTTAGATTCTAAATCATCCATCTGGATTTTAATTTGCAGTAAGCAGCTCTGCAGTGGATGGGGTTTCATATGGATTTATATCTGCTGTAGAAATCCTTTAATCCAATTGTCTAACAAACAGTCTTCAATTTGATGTGTGAAATATTTTCCTTTTCTTAGGTGCTTGTTATGATACAATGAATAACATGATCTGGACGTGCTCCAATGATTACATTGATCAGTGGTGCAATCCTGGGAACCAGGCATTCCACTGTGTGTGCCAGAGGCTGGGAGTGAGTCATGTCATCACAGAGCCCAAAGGTGAGCTAAAACCACAAGTCAGCACTTTATACAAAGTGGAAATGAAACTGATGATTATCAAAACATAAATAGACAGAAGCTGCCTTCTGAAGCTTACTGTTAAAAGCTGAGTTCATTCTTGAAAAGGTGTTTGTAAATATTGGTCATGTTTTAGCTTTGCTTTAGAAAGGGAAAAGCACAAGGTGAGATGTGGAAGTTCCCGGGTTCTTGCTTCCTTTAGCACATTAAAAAAGTGATGTGGGCAGTTCTTTTATGTCCTGAAGTTCATGCTGTTCATGACACATTGCATTTTAGAAGCAAAGGCTGATGATAAAATCTGTGTTTACAGACAGCATTTGAACTCCTTTCCTCTTCTAGGGGATGCAACAACCACAAACGAGGTTATCAACCAGTTACTGCACCATGTTGGTGCCATGTGTATCCACCAACTCAACCTCCTGGCAGCCAGCAACAACCTTCCCATCACCAATTTTTTGGGCAAGCAGCATCCAATTGAAGCCCATCACCTCAGCAGCATCTGTGACATTATGGAGAAGGCCATGGTGAATGGAGACACCTGCATCATCCGCTGCATCCTCGTGGTCTTTCAGGTACAAAGGCACCTTAAATGTGCTTCACAATAGACAAATAAAAAATAAGAGTTGTTTTAGAGTACAGGCAGCCCCTGTTTTTGTTAGAGTTTTTTTTTTTTCTCCATTGTATTCAGTGTAATGAGGTTGATTTAGCAGTGGTTTTGCAGTATCTTATACACTCATTAGAGTCCTAATTTAAATGTAAATGTAATCACTACCTCTACAGATTAAAATAAAATCTGGAGAGGTTATTTCCTGATTTCTTTCTTCTTCTTTTTTTCCATTTTTTTGATTCAAAGTCAGATTCTGACTCTTAGATTTCTAGTGACCCAGGCAAACTGCAGAAAAGGAGTTAATGTGATTAATGTTTGTTTTTAATATTAATGTTGTTGTGTTTGATTTTTCTCAGGTGGTTTTTAAGTTTTTCTTCAGCCCCCAAACCGAAAGGAACAGAGACATTGTCAGAAGGTCTGGCCTTTTGCTTTGGCAGTTACTGATGGCCCCAAGGGACCAGATTTGCTCTGAAATTCAGAAGGAGGTTTGTCTGGCTATTAGGTAAATATCTGTATTCTCAACATTCAAATTGTTATTCAGCACTGTAACTTTAATATGATAAAATTTAGTATGAGCAATTTTAAGACCTAGTATGATAAAATTATTAGAACTTGTATCTGTGGGAGAAATACAATGGGTTTGTCGTGATGAAATAACGGGTAGTAATTGCTTTTAATACTTTTAATTTGTTGCTTTTTTATTGGCTTTCTTAAGGATTTTTTTAAACATTTATTATAAAATAATTTGTTAATTCAAGCAAAGTTCTCTGCATTTCAGTGATGGCTTGAATGACTTCCATATTTAGCTTATACAGTTTCTTGGCATTCAGGAAAAGGCAGAGCTGATGTTGGCAGCTGTTAAACCAGTGTTTTAAGTGGCAACACTGAAGTTCTCCTAAACAAAAGGAATGTAAGGAGAAGCAGAATTAATAATGCTTGAGGAATGCTCTGAGATTAAAGGCCAAGGGGAAAGGAGTGTGGCTGTCTCATGCAAACGAGATAATGTGAATCTCAAGGCCAAGGAATGCTGTCTCCAGCCTCCCAAGTACAAATATCATCTGCTTTCCAGTGGGAAGTGCTCCAAAGGTTGAGAACAAAGTCTTCTCGAGATCAACCTGCATTTTCTCTGTGTGAATCACAGCATTCCAAACTTCTGTGGCTTTATGCAGCTCTGAGTGAAGAAGAATAGTGTGTCCTAGTAAGATTATCTGGCATTTTCAGGGCCTTTCTGACAGGGAAAAGTATATCCTGTCACCTGTGTGGACACCTTGTTTCCCTTGTTTAACCCTGTGTCTTGTGATTTGTTACACAATTCAGAGGTGGGGATTAGGTAGTATTTCCTTCCTCCTGTTCTCTCCTGGGGGGATTCTGATGCCATTGGAACCTCAAACTTACCTTGCAATGTGTGATAACTTTTCCTGAGGTTTGTATCAGAGTTGATCAGCGTGAGCCAGAGGGAGAGGAGCTGCAATAAACTCTGCTCTCAGTGTGAGGCTGAAAAACGTCTCAGTTTTCTTTTCTGTGATAATGTTATTAAAAAAGAAGAGGGGGAAAAAGGAAAGGAAAAGGTTGTATAATCATTGCAGCACTTATAGTCAGGAAGTGCTGCTTTGAAGTGATTGTGATCTTCTATCTTGATGTGGCAATTCAGGTAGAAAGGACAAAGTTCATCAAGTTCAAGGGAAAAATACCTGCACAAGAAGTGTTTCTGAAATGCTCATTCTAGAACCTTCTGTGGAGCTTAAACTGAGACTTCTATAAAAACCCAGGCTTCAATAAGTATAAAACTGCAGCAGTAGTGATTTCTTGATTATTGTATTTGTGTTTTTCATTGTTCTAATCACAGATAAGCCACAGCTCTCACCCCATCACCAGAGTTGTTAGAGTCACTCTCTGAGCCATCATCATTTTTTCCTGACATCTCTCTGTTTTAAACAACATTATTGTGCTGTCTTATATACAAGTGATTAATGGGGAATTGCTCAGAGGGAAGCAAACAGCTCTTGAAAAAGCTTTGGAACCTAAACAATAAATAGAGTTGATTACAAGAGATTTCTGGAGAAAACAGCTGCTTATTTCATGACTTAAATCAATGTTAAAATATGGAGTATGCCTTTCTAAGTTGGAAGAAGCCATTACACAGTCATTCTAAATGTTATGTCAGATGAGTCTGACTCTCAAATTGTTTTGTTCAACTCTGAATACATTAAGTAATACATGGTTTTCTTTTTCTCTTCAGCTCTGGTTTAAATATCCTGTATCCTGGTGAAGCAGAAATCAATAATTTATTGAAATTGGTCTTAACTGAAGGTGAGAATGTCTGACATGTGAGAGTGTGGTTTTCCTAACTGCAAACAAAAGTGAAATACTTCTCAAGCTCTGGAGAGAGAGAACAGTTCAGGATATTGAGCACTACTCTGCTTTAAATCCGTCCTTTTCTAGGAAATCATGGAATGCTTTAAATTCTGGAGCTGCCTTCTCAGTGGCTGCATGGCCAGGGGTAGGTTAGGTGGAGAAAAGAAAATTTTGCAAGTACACACTAACCAAAGGTAATTTTAGTCCTTAGTGAAGGAGAAATAACCTACTGGCATTCACCATGAAATGGGAATGTGGAGCTGGAAGCAGCTGATGCTCAGTGATTTGTTATCTCACAGGAACCTGTTGGTGTTTCAGTGTTTGGAATTTCAAACAGAGCCTTGTGCAGAGAAAGTGTTCAGCCTGTGGCACCAGGGCATTGGGTTACACTAAATACAGGCACTCCTGAGCAGCAGTGGATGTTAAGCAAGATATCAGGGGAAATAAAAATAAATTAATTCTGTAAAAGGCTGCTTTGTAAAGGTTTTTCCTTTTCAGGGGAGAGGAACAGTGGGCTGTCTCAGCTGCGTGATGTTATCCTGACTAATTTAGCTGAGCAACTTCAGAACAACAGATTTGGGAGTGAAGATGATGATCATTATAGGTAAAAAGCCTCCCCTTTATAATGTGTGTTTGTTGTTTGCTTTAGGTAAACTTGCATGAACTTCTGCTGAAATTGCTTGTTGTCTGGCTGCAGTGGGACCTGAAATGCTGCCTTTGTAGTGGGTAGAATTTCATCAGGAGAGGGGAGAGAGAGGTCTGATGTTTTAGGACAAACTTTGGAGACTCCTGTACACTTGGTTTGGGATTCCCTGCTCCTTACAATGTTCATGGTAGACGTGGATGATAAGTTCATAAATACAGTTTTATGACATTACTCTGCATATCACATTAGGCAACTGTTCAGCAGTAAAACTGCCAGTCTCAGGTACTCTTCAAGCTGGGAGGAGTCTTTTATAGGAGCCATAAGAAGTCAGAGATTTGTGTGACAATGTAGGAAATCCCTGGAAATCTGTTGCACTGATTATTGTTACACATTTCAGGCTTGGTTTTCTTAGTGTCTGACTCTGAAGTTGAACAGATACTTGTTTTGTTTTTGCATAATTTGTGGTACAGCTCGCAGAGACTTTGGAGCTGAGCTGTACAAAATACACAGTAATTAGATTATTAACATTTTACATCTTTCTTGCTTCTTTTGAAGACTAAATGATGAGCTGTTGCACTACATTCTCAAGATTGTTGTCCGAGAATCTTGTGTCTTAATCACCAAGTGCCAAACTGTATCTAAAGATGATTTTCAAAGGCTTCTTTCAACTGTGCCTGTAAGTAAAATGTGTTTGGATAAAAGCATATTTACCTTAGGCTTCTTATGTTCCTTAAATCCTTCATCTTAAAAGAGTATGTGGAGGTGAAACTTTTATAGTTTGTCTTAACAAATCCAGGAAAAGAATGTCTTTTGTTTATGCTGTGCAGGGAAGGAAGGAACAATTTCTCACAGCAAAGTAAATCACACAGTAATGCTAAAACAGGTTTATATGTGGATATACTTTTTCCAGTTGCTCTGGGAGCTGTTTCAGTTAAAGAGAAGTTTGTTGTATCTCAATCTTCAAAGCATCACAGCAGCTTTAAAACCAAAAAATACAGTTGTGTACAGTGATTCATACAGCAGAAAGAATTATCATTTACAGATAAAAATGAGTGAAAGTTGACATTTGATGGTAAAAGGGTGTGGAGGTGTTTTCATCAGGATCAGCTCCCTGAGCAAAGGGAGATGGGCTTCCATACAAACATGAGGAGGGGACAGGAGATCATGGCCTGTGCTGCAGGAGGGTGGGAAAGAAGTAGCACCTTCAGGAATTAAATTTAGCTCTGTGGTGGCATTATTTTCAGAATTAAAAACTTCTTGGAGTACTTGGGTATTACTGTAATGTTCCATACTTGAATGAAATTGTGCTGCCTCTTTGCATTTTTGTGAGTTATTTCAATAAAAATTCAGTGGTTTGCAACCAGTTTCTCCTCTAGAATATGTGTTAAACTTTAAATTGGTAAAAAGAAAATTCTGCTCAAGGGAAATTATTTTTTACTTTTGCTTGTCTTGTTTCTCAACATTTTTTACCCTTCCCAATTTCCAAGTACAAGGATTGCCTGACTCCAGGGTGATTAAAGGTTCAGATAATGCAGAGTGTGTTGTTTATTTAAAGGCTGCATCCTCCTGCTTGAGGTACCTGATGGCTGTACAGAACCACCTCCTCAGTAACACTATTTTGATTAAACCTGATGAAAATGATGACAGTGACAGCTCCTTGCAGGGAGAGACATTGAAGGTACAGGTAAACACCAAGTTTTATTCTAGTATGGCTCTCTACAGTCACTGTGCCTGTGACACCTTGTTCCTGCAGTGCTTTCTGCTGGTGTTTTTGTTGTTTTTTTTTCCTCTTGGTGTAGTTAAATAACTGGAGAACAGGAAAAAACTTGTCTCTAGTAAAGTGTGCCATTGTTCTGTGTTGAATATTCCAGCTTGGGTTCTATATTGTCAGGGAGAGCAGACACTTCCTTCCTAAATATATATATAATGAGGTTTAAAATGTATTTTAATAAATCCATGTGCCAGGAATCCTTTCTGGTCACATTACCCCCCACACTTTTTCTTCTCCAAATCACTCAGGTTGTCCTTGAAGAATCATTTTTCAGGCTTTAATAGAAGAAGTTCTGCTTGTTTACCTCACCTTGCATTTTTAACTTACAAAGCCTGTATAGAACCACCTCCATCTGTTCAAAATAAAATCAATGAAGTTTGTGGGAAGGAAACTGTTAGAGGACAAGGTTTGATAATATCTATTAAAATAGTGTCATTTCATATTACCTCTGGAAAAGCCTTCAACAAACTCCCAGAAGTCAGGTTTGTCCTGGCTTCAGGTTGTCTTGTCACAGTAGTTCTTGTAATAATTCTCCTCTGGTGGTACTGATTTCTGAATTTCTGGTATTGTTTCTGAGCTGGTTTTGTCTGCTGCTCTCAGACTGTGTGTGCTTGTAACCTGCTGCAGTGGAAAGTTACTTGTTCAGGCTCATTGAGTAAATGCTAAATACTGTGGTATTTTTCTTGTGTCACTATTCACCCCCGTTTTCATTGTCCAGTTTCTCTCTCTACAGTGCTGCTCATTCCTAGGACATTGTCACCACTGCTGTACCTTGGCTGGCTTAACAGCTCTCTGCTGTGCTGGACTGTGGGGATTCCTTCCCTCTAGAAACTGGATGTGCATCCTGTAAAACATGCACCTAGTTTCTCCCAGCACTTTGGGGCTTAACATTAATCAAATTTAAGTGTTGGATGGCTCTCCTGCTGCAGGCCTGCCAGGTCACATTATCATTCTTTTCATTTGGAAACCCATCATTTTGTTCTGTTGTCCTTTTTGTGGGGATTCTCCAAAAATTTAAGTATCCTGTAACTCTTTTTGTCCCCAGGAACTAAAGACCAGCATTTTGTCTCTGGCTACACAAATTCTGACAGGATGTGATGAGGTCTTAGAAATGCTGCAACAAGTCACTACAGCACTAATAAACAGTGACATTTCTGACAGGGAGCAAAGGTAAGACAAGGAGGACTTTCCTAATTTGAAAACACTGTTGCTCTTTGTGGTTTATTGTACAAGCACAATTAGCATTAATTATTCTTTATAACTTGAGCTTTGAATGTATAGGATCTATTTGTTCCTGTAGCATTGGTTTAGCACTTGTAAAGAATTGAGAATCAGACTCTCCATGTGAGTCCTGATAATCTATAGGTTGATGTATCCACAGGAACCTCAAATTGACAAGGTTTTAGTCAGTTACAATAATATTTATGAGGAGGATACCTGGAAATAAACTGGAATTAGCTGGGAATATTCCTGTTTATTTTGAAATTCCTGGTTATTACATCTCTAGTAGCTGGACTGGATATTTTATCCATGACAAACCCTGGATGTTGTTGATATCCCACGTTTCATCAGATAGCAACACCTTGCCCTTCCCTGTCTTCCCTCCTCCTGAAAATATACATTGGAAATGGTATATAAACAGAAGCTGTGAACTTTTCTCTCCTTAAACAAACACTTCCCTCTCCCAGCTGTGTTTCAGGTTTCAGTTCCTGCTTTTCTGTGCCCACAAGATTAGTTGTGTTTATTGACAATACACAGTTCCTTGGAGATATTTTCAGATGGTTTCATGCTCAAATATATTTTGGTAGCTCCACGTTCTTTTCATGTACTTTGAGCTGTGTGTGCTGGGAGCTGATATCCAACTGAACAAGTGCATTTGTGTTTGATGGGCACTTTCATCCCATACCCAGGGGAGCTTAGCATTTCCTAAGTAATTATTAAACTGTTGATTTACTGTCTTCTGGTCTCTGATTGTTTAGTGAGAATTGTCAGCAAAGACAAGGGCACTGACACTTTGGAGAAATAACTGTTTTCAAGATGAAGTTTCTTGGTGGTTTTTTTAATATAATGCAAATGTTCTGTGCTGAATTTTGAATTGCCTGCTACAAGATTAAACAGCTGACTAAAAAGAGAAGTGATACTCTGTGAAAATAGTTGTTCCTATGTAAACTGTGACTCTCCTTACAGGTTAAAAGGGCTGGAGCAGATTACAAAGGCTACAATGCTTGGTCACCTGCTCCCTGTCCTGCTGACATCTCTGATGCACCCCAATTTGCAGACCCTCACCATGGCTGATGCCCTGATGCCTCAGCTGGTGCAGCTGGTTCTTTATACCAGTCAGGTATGGGCTCTGTGGCAGCTCTTGGCTGCAAAGGACAAAAACTGTTCTAAAAATGGTTCTAAACATGTTCTAAAATGCTGCAGATTTTGGTCAACTTTCTGCAGTAATTGATCCACAGATCAGAGTTTAAGAATTTCTCAACAGCTGCCAAAGCTGATAAAGCTGAATGTGAAATTTCACTTGCTACCACAGTAATGATTTATTGTCAGTAACAACATACAGGGGGATTGTTAATTATTTCAATTGTGAGTTTTTAAAGTGCTTTTCTGTTTGCATGTCCCTAACACTGTGTATTTTGGGCCACAGACTGCACTGCTGCTCAAAACCCAGTCTCCAGTTTTCTCAGAACTGAACAGTTCCCCCAGTTGTTCTTCAGAGCAGAAAGGGAAGCTCTTACCTGATGAAAGGTGATTTTCCTTACATTTGGGTCTTTTTGTGGGACAGACTCTCCGAGCTGTAATGTTCATTTGTCCATTGTTGTGGGATAAATCTGAAAGCAGCAATTTTTGTTTTAGTTAATTTTTAAAGGCATGTTGTAGTGATTTCCAAGGCTGTTTTAGATTTATATAAGCCTTTAAAAAAGGCAATTAGTTCCAATTTTTTTTTGCATATATAATTAAGCTATGAATATCTTCAGGTTGTTTACACAGAGTATGGTTTGTTTTGTTTTTTTCCCCTCACCTCAAGCATTAAGAATTAATTCCAAATGTTCCTCTTCAATAAATCAGGCTAAGGAAGACCATCAAGAGAAAATGTAAATTGTTCTGGCAGCAGGAGATACAGAATTTAAACCATTGCAAAGATATTAAATTGTTTAATTTACAGAGAGAAATATAAAGTTTGAACTCCTGCATTTAAATCCTGTGTCTCAGCTCAAAGTTATCAAGCTCCTGCTTAAAAACAGAAACAAATAGCTAAATTAAATTAAAATTACTTACTTAAAAATAGCTGTGTTGGAAAATTTGTAGCATTAAAGGACTTTTGAAAATGTTTAATACATATAATGTATAAATTCCCTCAATACAGTTATGCCTAAACCCAGGAGTCAATACCTTGTGTCCCTTTGTATCGATGCTGAGAGGTGATTTTAAGTATTTGGTATTTTAATGAATAATAGAAATCCGTCTGTTGAATTTTAGGACTAATTTCTCCCTGTCATTTCAGAATGCTGGAAGAGAAAGAAGAGCCAGGATTCCTCACTGGGTTGAAGATCCCTGCTCCGTGGGCTGCTGGGAAGACTGTAGAGACAGTTCATCCCGTCAGGGATAACTATAAATTTAAGGAAACTGTCCACATTCCAGGAGCCCGCTGTTTGTATCTTAGATTTGACAACAGATGCTCTTCCCAGTATGATTATGATAAGGTAAGAAAGGGCCAGTTCAGAACCTCTGGAATGAGGAAGTTTCCTCAAAAGAAGTAGCAGCAGTTCTGAAATGGGATAAATATGGTGGGGGGATTAGGGTGTGTTTTGGTTTGGTTTTTCCCCTCAGAAATTTGTATCAACTCCTCAGGTTTTTTAAAAAATAATTTCAGAGTGGCTCAGACTGTCAGAGTTTGACTTCTTTCTCACCTTGGCTCTTGTTCAGTTTTCCTGATTCCTCAAATTCTAATCGAGTTGCCTTCTCTGATCAGCACAGTTGGTTTAAACTGGGCAGAACTGGAGAGGTTACTTTTTTCCTTGATGACAAATAACTTGTTTACATGGATTAATATGAACAAGTATTTTCAATTTCAAGAACACAACTAATAGCACATAAATTTGTATTATCAGAGAGCTACTTGTGCTGCTTGCTAATTCCTGCTGTCTGTTCCTTGACACAGAGCAAGTCCTGTGATACTCCATTAGTTATTCATGGGCATCTTTAATATTAATGTCACCCATTAGTGGTTAAACTCCCCCAGAAAACTCTGGGCTTCATCATGTTCCCACTAAAGTCACTGACAGAACATGAACTTTGATGGGAGCAGGATCAATCCCTCATTGGTAGAGAAGCAGTGTGTTCTAGTCAGCTCAGCATGAGGATTGTAATTCAGGATTTCCTCTCTGCCTCAGTTTCCCCATCTGTAAAATGGGGATAATAATACTTACCCTCCTCCCCTCACCAAGCTGTGAGGGTTTGTTAATGTTGAGGAAGCGCTTTGAGAATGGAAAGCGCGGTGTAAGTGCTAAGTATTATTATTATTATTAGATTTTCTTGTTTTTCTCTTACAGTCTAACAGTGTATTTTATGTTTTGAAGTTGGTGATCTATGCTGGTCCTAACACAAACAGTAGGAAGGTTGCTGAGTATGGAGGCAATACACTGGGATATGGCAGCCGTAGTGTCTTAGGAACTGGTTGGCCCAAGGACTTAGTAAAGGTACAGTATTATCATCCAACAATATTCCCCATAGAAAGATTCCCCTTTGGAAACCATGTCAAGCCCATTTTACCCTCATAGCAATGAAATCCAAGCTTTTTAGTGTACATTTATCCCTGCTAAGTGAGTTATTCCTTGGGGAATAACATTAAACTCAGCTGTATGTCACGTGTGATGCTTCTCTTGTTTTATGCCTTACTGGAATTCCTGGTGGAATGTTTCAGTCCTGGAGTCTCTAATGGCACTGCTCTTCTCATGAGTACCTCCTCCTAGGAGAAGTCCCTGCACAGTCTGAGGCTGTGTAGATTTTCTTAAGGTCCCTGGAAATAAGTCTATTTTTTTAACAGTAACCCCCAAATACAACAAGTAGGAAACATAACTTTCCAACCATTTCTGTTGCATTTAAAAATTTCATTGGATACTTTTGACAGTAAAACTAAGACAGAAGAATCCTGTAAACTTCTTGAAACCTCAACATTTCAGTAATTTGACAGTGTGTTCCCTCAGACTTTATGCAGTATGATTATTCTTTTGCATGTTTGTGCTGCTACATTGTCCCACATTAAAACTGGGTTTATGTACATAACAAAAAATCATTTTAACAAGAAAATCAAGTGGTAATAAACTGGAAAGCAATTTCAGACAAGCACTTCATTGTTCACAGTTAATGGAATTTCATTTATTTCTCACACATAGATTTTGATATTGCTTTTTTAGCAAACTCTTTGATGAATATGTTGTCATTCTCCTAATTGAAGAACTTGTCTGTCTTCCTTCAGGAAGAGCATTGTTAATTATTGCCTGGTTTCTTGCAGACAAACAATGAAAATCGAGGCTAAGTAACACACTGATAAATTCTACTTTTGATTTTACTTCTATGGTGGTTCTTTTTGTTTTCTTGTAGGTAGCCAGCAGCAAAATTAAGATTAAATAGCCCATTGAAAGATACCCTTAGGAAAGGGGAGAATCTTAAATACAAATATATAATTGGAGATAATAAGACTCAGCAATAATCTATAAAATCAGCCTGTTTGTTTGTCTCAATCCTTAAATGTGTCTTCTTTTTTTCTCCCCTCCTCCCACCACCGTGTGAAGGTGGAAGGGGACACAGTGACCTTCTCCTTCGAGATGCGGAGCGGGCGGGAGCACAACACCCCCGACAAGGCCATGTGGGGCTTTGCCTGCACGGTCCGAGCACAGGTACTCCAGCATTCCAGGGAGAGGTCCAGTCTCCACTACCTTCTGCCTCTTACATGTCCCAGATCACACAGAAATGCATTTCCAAGCTGGGAGCTTGAAATTCAAATCAGAACTAACTTAGTGATTTTGGCAGTGAGACAGTTCACCTGTTGGCAGGAGCCAAGGCTTAGATGTCTGACCTCCTTAGCTGGAGATCCCTGTGGATGGGCTGCCTCATGCTTAGGGATTTATGGAGATAGTTATTATCAAATCTGTCTTATCCACCTCCTGTCATTGGCACTGGACCTGGAGGAAGTCACTTCAGTACCCCTTGCTGCTTGTAGATCAGGATTTCTTTGTAACAACCTGAAAATCAGAGTATTTAATGAGGAAATAATGATTCCAGTCCATAAAGAAGAGAGGGGAGAGATGCTGGGATCAAATAAAAGGAATCTTGAATCCCACTACCAGGAAGTTAGGACTGGGCCTGTGAGATGACAGTAAATGAACCAAAAATAACTTTACCTTTTCCTTCTTGGTTCAGGAAAATAATGTTTAAATCCCTAATTTCTTGAGTTCTTATAAATTGCTGCTAATTGTTAAGCCTTTTTTCAGTGTAAGAGGTGTGATTGACATAGAGCTGTATCTCTTATCTATAAGATTATATATCAAATCTCCTATCTTGAAATATGTTGGGATGGACTTCATGGTTCATGGATTAGTTAAACTCATCCCTGTTCCTGCTTCAGGAATCCTCAGAGGACGTGTCAGGGGGTTTGCCCTTTCTGGTGGATCTGGCCCTGGGCCTTTCTGTGCTGGCCTGTTCCATGCTGAGGATCTTGTACAATGGACCAGAAATTACCAAAGATGAAGAAACCTGTCAAGAGCTCTTAAGATCTAAACTGTTACAAAGGTAAAAAAAAAAAAATCCATTTTGATCAGAGTTCCCATGTGGGTTTTTTCTGTGGGAAGGTGACTTGTGTAGCTGTGCTTTAAGGTGATGTTTTGATAATTTTTCCTCTAGAGTTTGTTCAACAGTTCTGAGTTGCCTAAAAACTAAGGGAATATTCTCTAGAATAGAAGGGGTTTTAGAGTAAAAGGAGGGTTGTGTTATGCTTGGTACAAGCCACGCTTTTTATGTTAATATATAAATATATTAATATTTAGTCTTTGTAATGTGTTGTTGACTGATGTGTCTTTCTGAATGAGTTAGGGGAAAAAAAGAATCCTTTTTACCTGTATTTATTTTTCCAGGTGCCAGTGGCAGGTGGAAGCCAATGGTGTCATATCTCCAGCCCTTACTCCAAGTCCCTCTCCGTTGCCTCTTACTATAGATGAAGACAGAGAATTCACATATCCCTCTGATGTCCTTGTGCCTCCTGTTGGACACTACTTTGACCTGCCAAGGATTAGGCTGCCTCCAGGAATCATGATAAAGCTCAGGGAAATTTCTGGACGTGCTCGGCCTCAATTTAGACCCAGTATAAAGTGGGTGGTCCTTGTTCCACTCTGGTTTTTAACCTTGTTTGTGAATGCAGCATCTTGTGATTCGTAAATATGAATTGTCAGAGTTTGTCTGTTACTCCTGATTAGTCAGTTTGGCTTTCCCTCTATCCCTAGGGAAGTGATCCAACCAGAAGTGATGGAGGAGATGGTAGTTTCATGTGTGATTAAACATTTGAACTTGGTGGATGCTCTCCAGTCCCTGATAAATTTCCAGTATCAGGAAGAACACGCTGAAGAATATGATTTACTTTGTAAAATCATGGGAGAGACCTTTAAGAAACTAAATGCCATGGAGAGGCAATTGCAGGTAAAAATAAAAGATCACAAAGAACCAGAAGGCTTTTTTTTGAGAATAAAAGGGTATTTTAGAAACACAGAAATACAAAATGTACTCAGATTTTTTCTTTTAACACCTTCTCTGCTCCTTAAGATGAACAAGTGCAATAAGTGTTATTTTTGTCTCTTGATTAGAGTGTGGCTGAGCTGGAGCAGAAGTGGCAGAATGAGGTGGATGATGCCATGCATGGGAAGCTGGAGAACAATGTCCCATTCTTTTATGATTATCACTTCAACGAGGTGAGCACTGGGGCTGCTGCGTGTGCTCGTGCTTCATGCTGCCCTCCCAAAACATTTTCATCCCCTCCCTTCACTTTGTTTAGAGCAAGATGAAAGAACTGGAGCTTCTGTGTTCGATGAAGGAAGTTTCTTTTGATGGAAGTGATCTGGAGAACGTGGTGCTGGCATTAAGGTCAGTAGGTGACTGTGGAGTGAAGTGTTTTTAGGGAAGGTGCTTAAAAGATGGGCAGATGTAATCTGCTGTGGAATTTCAGTGAGTTCCAAAAGTTGTCTCTGGTTAAATTGTTCAAAACATTTGTGCTAAATATATTGATATTAGTACCTACAGCTGATTGTACCTCCTAACAAATCACTTGTTTATTTCTTTAATTTTTCTGCTTTCTACTTTATTGGCATAAAATACATTGATACCCTCTGTCTTCTGTAAAGTAACCTTTCTCACAGTGGCACTTCCTTTCAGAAAGCTTTAAAACACAATTGAGTTTGCTTCTTTTATATTTCCTTCATAATCTTAGGGAGAAGTTCTTCCAGGAGGTGAATTCCCTGATACAGAAGACCTCTCATCCCCTTGCAAAAACAAAAACCTTGGTGAAGAGCTTGATGAACAGAGCAGAGCTGTTACTGCATGTCACTATTGCAGCACAGTCTGGTATCACAAGGAGTATCTCTGGGACCCCTGCAGAGACTCCAGGTAGATATTTAATTACCTGCATTTTTTAAAATATAACTTTTTTTTCATTTTCCCTCTTTCACTTAAAATGAAATTATTTTTTTCTTTTTTTTAATTAATTTCATTCTTTTGCATTAAATGAAGTGAGTCTTTGTTTTCTGATTGCCATAATGAAAGGAAAGTAATGTCTGAGGAATAATATGTGGAATTTAAACCTTAATCTCCTGATTTATTGGGGAAAAATACTTAACCAAATCAAAAGAAAACTGATTTGAAACAATACCTGGAAATCCTCAGATTTTAGTTGTGCGTTCTTGCTTAGTCTCGGTTTTTGCTTTCACTGGAACGTCCACAGTGATTTTAAAATGAGTTTGTAAATAATTTCCCACACCAGGAGTGACATTGTTTTGTGTTTGATGATTTGCAGCCTGTAAATCAGCCTCTGAGACCAAAGTGATCTCCCACGCCGTGCGCCAGCCCGTGTTCCTGCGCAGCATGTCGGCCCCGTCCGACCTGGAGATGATTGGGAACGAAGACATTGAGTTTGCTCGAGCAAGTCAGAGGTACCCAGGGGTTTATTCCTTTCAGCTGCTCTGTAGTAAAGTGCCTGTGTTGATAAATTCATAAATTCTACAAGTGCAGCAGATTTGCTGTTCATTGGATCGGGTGTAATGATCCTGTATCCCAAAGATCCAGTATCCCAGTGATCCTGTATCCCCACAGGCGCCGGCACGTCACCAGCCACAGGAGCAGCTCCTTCACTCTGCTCCAGTCCCTGGCCATCGAGGACAGCAGGGACAAACCCACCTACAGTGTCTTACTGGGGCAGCTCTTTGCTTTCATTGGAACCAACCCTGACCAAGCGGTATGGCAGCATTTCATTCTCAAATTCAAACTCGCACCAAAACAGGAGGTGTCTGCTTTGTGTCTCACTCACAAAATAACCCCCCCAAACCCTTGCAGGTGTCCAGCAGCAGTTTCCTGCTGGCTGCCCAGACCCGCTGGCGCCGCGGGAACACCAGGAAACAGGCGCTGGTGCACATGAGGGAGCTGCTGACGGCGGCCGTTCGGGTCGGGGGCGTGACCCACCTCGTAGGCCCCGTGACCATGGTGCTTCAGGGAGGACCAAGGTGGGCTCATTTCTCCAAAAACGAGCGTTTTGGTCTCTGTAGAAAATTATAAATTGCTTACGAAGTAAAACTGTGAGAAGTGAGTAGTTGAGAGGGCACAAGTTGGCAGAGCTAAGGTTGGAACAAAGACCTTGGGCCTCGTGGGGTAAAGAAGCAGAAATTTCTTAGAAATGCTTTTATTTGTCTGTAGATGAACTTTTATACTGGGATCACATGTCCACAGATATATATATAGGGTATTTTACTCAATTGATTTAATTCTAAATTAATGTTAATTAGGTCTTAGTGGTAGAGTTAGCTGATACTGTCATCTAAATTTGATAAATGTTTTCAAGTATTTTGTTTGTAGTCAGACTTCAATCATATCTGAGCTATAACTACCATACTCTCGTATTTACCTATGTTTCAAATGAAAACATTAAGTGACTTGCAATTTTCCATCTAAATCTCCCTTGAGTAATTCTTAACATGTGCTGATTATTATTTTTTAAAGCTACATATTTGGAAGTTTGTTCACCTTCTTTAACCTAGAAAACCTTCCATTCCAAATATCTCGCTCCCAACAGGATTGAGGAGCTCACGTGTGGCGGGATGGTGGAACAAGTGCAGGAAGCCTTTGGGGAGACGATGACGTCCGTGGTGTCCCTGTGTGCCCGTTACCCCATCGCTTGTGCCAACAGCATCGGCCTCCTGTGCACTATTCCTTACACAAGGTATGGATTCAGGAAGGGAAGGAGGCATCCACACCTGTCCTTATTAGCCTTTGCCTCAAGGAGAAGCATTATATAGTATAAATATACTCCATTCTTCACCGTGAGAGCATCCTGTTAAATTAGCTCAGAATACAGAGTTTCATCTGGGAAGGACAAGGGAGACAGAACTGTCTTTCTGCAAAATGAACTGATTAACTACAGTTAGCAGCAAGTTCTGGGTTCCCATTGTGTCTGTTAGTGATTGAAAAGTTCCTTAAGTAAAACCTGAATTTCTCTTCTGCAGGAGCGAGGAGAAGTGTTTGGTGCGCAGTGGGCTGGTCCAGCTCATGGACAGGCTGTGCAGTCTGAGCAGCCAGACAGAATCCAGCTCCAATGAAAAGCAGACCAAGAAACAGAAGGTGGCCACCATGGCTTGGGCTGCCTTCCAGGTGCTCGCCAACCGCTGTGTGGAGTGGGAGAAGGAGGAAGGTAGGAACACTCCAGATATCTTTCTGTTGAGTGCCTGAGGAGTGCTGTAAATGGATTTAAAACAGGGCACTCACTCACCATGACTTAGTACTGTGGGGGTTCTTTAGAACACACACGTGATTACAAAAATAAGTCGATTTTCTTCTCGTTTTTTAAACTGTAGCTTTTTTTTTTCCCTCCATATGAGAGTGTTAATTTTGCAGATAATTGCAGGTCTTTACTTTGTTCTGTCTAGATGTAACCAGAGACCCTGAGTTGTCACTTTGGCATTTCTCCTGTGATAGGGTTCACCTGTAACATACATAATCTTACAAACATGTGGCTGTTGGCCAATGGGATGTAGATGCTGTATCAGGGTTTATTTTTTGTAGGTGTGCACATTCATTTTTGATGACAACTGTGTATTCTTGCATTCCTCTTGAAGGTGGTTCCACAGATGCTGTTCACTCAGGGCTGGCTCGTCAGGTCTCCAGCCTCCTCACCAACCACCTGGCACGAGCCACCGAGTGTTGTGGCAACCAGGCAGCAGGGAATGATGCCCTTCAGGATGTCCTCAGCCTTCTTAATGACCTGTCAAGGTACCAGGCCTTTTTTCTAGACTTTTTTTTTCTATGTATGAATATTCTTTTGGGGATTTTTTCAAACCATTCTAAATCTTGACTGTAAACAGACAGTCTTAGAGTTTAATCAGTGCTGTCAAGTTACGTAACCATTGCTGCAGATGTTTTGTCACACGCTGGAATTGTTTTTAATACATTTTTAAATAATCAATTTGTTTTGAATTTCAAGAGCATCATCAATCAGTTATTTGTTTTCCAGCAGCAGACTCCTGTTTTTGCCCTTTCAGGAGTCACATAGGTAAAGCCATCCTGAGCCAGCCAGCCTGTGTGTCCAAGCTCCTGTCACTTCTCTTGGACCAACGTCCTTCTCCAAAGTTGGTCCTTATAATCCTCCAGCTGTGTCGTGCTGCTCTGCCCCTCATGAGTGTTGAGGACTGTGGAAATGTGGAGTTGCCCCCCTGGAGTTACTCGGTGCCCTCTCTGAACAGCGAGCAGGATGATCCCAGTGATCCAGCCTCCAAGATTGCCTCCCTGCTGCTGGCAAAGCTGGCAGATTACGTAGTACCAGGTACCAACAGCTGTTTGGTGTTGTGCTTTTGTGAGAAATTGCAAGGAAGTTATGTTTTATGGAATCAGAGAATGGAAGGGACCTTAAAGATCTTGTTCCACCTCCTGCCATGGGCAGGGACACCTTCCACTAGACCAGGTTGCTCCCAGCCCTGTCCAACCTGGCCTTGGATGCTTCCAGGGGTGTGGCAGTCACAGCTTCTCTGGGCAACCTGTTTCTGCAAGGAGCTTTTGTATGGACAGAAAGTTCAGGTATTGGAAGGTATATGATATGTCAGTGCTGAAAGAAGGATATTCCTGTGACTTTCCATCTGCCTCCTAATTTACCTGTTCTCAGACCAAGGTGTGTCTCAGGGATGATTTAGACCTATCTGAGGAGTTTTAGTATTAGTGTCAAGGGTAGAAAAATTTGTTGATGAGCTCATGGTTGTGTTTTTCTTTGTTTTCTTTTTTCCTTTCTACTTCAAGGATGCCAGACAGTTCTTTCTCCAACTGCCTCTGAACCAGATACTACCTTGGCAAAAGCCAGCCCTAAAAATTCCATAAAAGGTGATAAAGACCCTGGAGAAGAAAGCGAGGCAGTGGATGGTAAACTCTCTATTTTTATTCATAAACGAGAAGATCAGTCATCCCATGAAGTCCTTCAGCCATTACTAAGGTAATCTTAGCTCACTGGATTGGAATTAGCAAGCAATTTTGCCAGTTGACTTTATTTTCTTTTTATTTTTTCAGTGCAGCAACTGTAGAAAAATCCATCCTAGATGTAATAGCAAATGGGAAAGCAAAGTGTCTTCCCAATTTGTTGTGTTTACTGGCAAAACAATAAGATAATGCAAAGGAACAGAAGAACATCATCTGTCTGAAAACAATCACATGAAAAATTAGCTACTTAGAGTCAGTTTTTCTGATGGAGTATCATTTGTCTTGTTTGTGGTGTGACAGACTGTGTAGGACTAACAAATAGAACTGTCAAAGCAAAGTGGCTTTAAAAGCATTGCTTTTAATAATGCATAAGCTGGACAGTAATTTGCTATTAAACCTTCTTTAGTATTCTCAGTGCTCACCTGGACGTTGGGATCACTGAATGTCAAACAGCCAACGTTACCTCCTCTTGCATTTTGTACTGTTTGTTTCATCTTCCCCCCCTTCCATGTTGATTTTGAACCCATACTCTAAAAATTATACTTAAAGGTACAGGTGAAAGGTTAACTCAGAACCCTTGGGCATTTGTGATCAGTAAAAGTCATGATGCTTCTTTTTGAAGGGGGAAGGGATAAATTGCTTTGCAAATAACTACATTCAATAGCATTAAATTCTTCTGTAAAATAATGCTATTGGGAATGTCTGGAACTGCCAAGGATTTCTATTACTGTTGACCCTTTTAGTTGCTAGAGTTGCTTTCAAATAATTTAAAAACACCCATAATGTATTGAATGGATTGTGTAGTTCAACTGTGTTTTCCACCAGTGAGAACAAAGCTCATGTGTTCTGTTTTCACTCCAACAGTAGCTCAGAAGGTCGTCCATTCCGGCTGGGAACTGGAGCCAACATGGAGAAAGTGGTGAAGATGGATCGAGACATGACGAAAGTAAGGAAAGGAATAACTAAGGAATTATTCAACATCAGAATTCTTAGTTTTTACATTTAACAAAGGAGACTTTAACTGTTCAGAAAGAAAATTTTATGTCATATTTGCATTATATAGTTACAGATGTAATTATAGGGGTAAATGATGAAAAAGAATTTCAGCTCATGTTTCCTCCAACCATTGTAGATCATGTTTCAACCCCCTTAATATCCTTCTTCATGAAGTGTTTAATGCACATTGATAGTAGAAATTTTAAACCATATGTTTAAATTAAAATGTCATGTATATTTTTGGACATATTCTTGATTATTTGCACCAGAAATATTAATTTGTGGCTTTTTGATCATAGAAACTCTACTGTTCATCTAAAAATGGAATATTCAAGTCTATGAATTGATCCCTGATCTGTTTGTAGATGATAAAAAGCAAGAGAAAGAAAGAACTTGTCTTTTGCCTGTGACTAATCCACACAGAGGAGGGTGTTTTGCTGTGTTCTCAGTACTTTTACATACACAGAGGGAGGAGAGTGGCCAAGCAGATCTAACATTGATATTTATCTTCTATTTCATTTGCAGAGTGGCTGCTGTGAAGTTATTACAGAAGAAGCTGCTGCAGCTCTTCGAAAGGCAACAAAGTGGGCACAGTCTGGGCTGATAGTGAGTGTGGGACCACCCATAGAGACTGTGAATCCAGAAACCACGAGTGGGTTGTCCACTGGGGACAAAAAGAAGACAGCACAAACATCCATTTGCAGAGAGAGGAATTCTGAGCTTGCCAGGTGGGTCCCTCAAAGTCTACATTCTGCCTGTCTGTGTACCAGGATTTGTAGCAAACAATCTGGCTGTTCATAAACTTCCCTTTTTTTTTTTTTGTGCTGTATGTTGTTGACAACTGAGGCTTCTTTTCCTTGTGTGGCTTTGGAATTGATGGTGGAATTGCCTTTGTGTTGTGCACAGGACAGACCCCGTGAGGCCGTTCATCAGCGGGCACGTTGCCAACAGCATGGCAGCAGAGGTGATCGCGCTGCTGCACAGCCTGCTCATGGCCCCAGAGTCCAATGCAGCCCAGATCTGGACCACAACTGCTGAGAAAGTGAGCAAACTGAGCACTGAGTATCAAACTCACCAAGCATGTGTTCATTAGTTAAGAGAACTTAATTATTATCAAGTTTCTAAGTTACTCCGTTTCAGTTTACCATGTGGAACAATTCAGACTGGGGGGTGTGACTGCACAGAGCCAGCTCTCTCCAGCAGAAATTCTGTTTCACTCCTGTGTGGAAAGAAAATTAAAATTATGTTATTTTCTCTTTTTGAATATGCTCAAATTTTTTTAAGAGTTAACATAAAATAGATTCCCAACCAAATCTGACATTCATTTACTGAATTTTAAAAAACTACTAGAAAGGAGATTAAATTACTTTGGTACTTTATGATGAAAACACTTGCTGAAATTTTCCATATATCCACAAACTACACTATGATTACATTATGATTACCCTCACAACTTTTTAATGCCTACAAAGAACAGAAAAACTTTCAGATCACTCACCAAGCACAAGAATCTATCTGATGTCTTAGGGTTTAAACAATCATTTAATAATAATAAAAAGAATAATTTATTGATTATTAATAATAAATTAATAAACAGTATAATATACACAATAATATATAAATAATAATAATCAAATAACCAGAAATTATCCATCACTAGATAATGTGTTGTGATGCTCTAATTCACCTGTCATTCTTTCCAGGCATTAATAATAGTTTAGGGAGTTCACTTGCCTTTGGGTAGTTATTCTGTTTGCTGTTCATTCCTCTCACTCCGTGGCCTCTGAAGGTAGAAAATGTTGGCTGGGAAGCACAACACGTTCCTTTTATGTTCCTCTGAATCCTGCAGCACCTAATCTGCTGCTCTTTGAGAAAAGACTTTTGCTAAGATTATATTCTCTTCTAAAAGTTACCAGGGAATGGACGTGGCTTTGATGGTGTTCACACTTCACAGAACTTGGAATATTCTGAGTTATATAATTCTCTTCAAGAACAAAAATAATTCTTCTGAGACTGTGTGGGCTGGAGGCTTGGGGCGTTGGGTTTTTGTTTGAGTTGTGCTTTGAAGTCATTCTCTGGTGGTTTTGCTTCTGTCTCCAGGTTCTGTCTCGGGCTCTGATGTACATTCCACAACTTGGGAAATATGCAGAGAGCATTTTGGAGAATGGGAGCAGCAGTGGAAGGAAACTTGCTAAACTTCAAAGAATCGCTCGGCAGGCAGTGGCTGCCCTGTGTGCTCTGGGGGGCTTTAAGGAGACAATTAAAATAGGTTCTGAAGTCCAGGTAATTCAGCACTGTTCCTATTTTATATCTTAAATGAGAATTGGTGCTTTCCTGCTGTTTTCCCTGCACTGGGAGACTCGTGTGGTTGTGAAACAGCTGCAATGACACTTGTGGAGACTGTTCCTTAAAATACCCACCTGTGGTTGTGTGTGGGGTTGGTGCGTGGTGTCAAACACTCGCTGATCCTTGTTTGTAACACCTTCAATCTTATGCAGCCCTTCTTTGGTTGTAGGTTTTAGGTAAAGGAATAGCAGGAAGCATTGGAGTTGTGGCATCTATTAATGAACAAGAAGGTATAGCTACGGTCAAATTCCCACCTTCCAGTATAGACAGTAGAAAGACCTCCCAAGCAGCAGACACATTAACTGTTCCATTATCTAGGCTCTGTGTTCCAAGATCTGAGGTACGGGAGTTTTCACAATCCAATATTCAGTCTAATAGCAAATATTTATTGATTTCTGTCACAGCACACTGGCAGTTAATCTAAAGCACGTAAACAAAGTCTGTTTCATCTTTGATTAAAGATTCTTTGGAAAGTTTGCTTATGATTTTAAATGTATTTTAATAATATCTATATTTAAGTTCTCATTCGAGTAACGTGAATATTCACCTTTTGTGCTTAAAGATGTTGCATTGTGTACTATGTTGGGGGTTTTTTTGTTTTACTTTTGTTTTTTCTTTCTTTAACTGATATTTTGTGATAGTACAATATGAGAATTAACTCCAAATAATAAAACACCCTCATTTGCTAGAAACTAACTACTTGAATTTAACTTTTTACCATGCCCCCCCACCATCAGGCATTGCCTCTTCATAAACTGTCCATTACTGAGAAGGTAGTACAGGCAGTCCAGTCCATGTTGCTCCCTCAGGAGGGAAGTCTATCTATTCACACCTCACTTCCTGCAACAGGAGATGGCTCAACTCCAGTAATGGCAGTGGTCCGGCTTCTTGCTGAAATAAGAACCAGGTGAGTCCGTGGGCTTTGCCCAGTCCAGGCTGTTTGTACACAAATAGTCAAGGGAATTGCATGACTTCTTGTTTCTTCCTCTGTGGGTGTTGACATAGGACAGCAAAAATTCCTGTGTCTTCCTTAAGTGCAGTTTAGTGTCTGGGGGTTGTTCGTGAGTCCCAAAAATAAAGTGTCCCTGTAACACTGCCTTGAGCAAGTGCCTCATATAAATCCACTTCTGAAGCAGGGCAAAGCTGTCATTGGCGAGGTTCTAGTGGACAACTAAGCAAGCAGACAAATAGATTAGTGGACACACTGGCTTTTAAAACAGCCTTGAATTCGGTACATGAAAAAACAGCTTTGAGTAGTCTTGAATTCAATGCATGTAAAGACAGCTTTGACTTCAACATACACTTTTGTAATGCTTCAAATGTATTCTTTTTCCATTAAGAGCATGCCTGGTGATGGCTCAGCTGTTGGAAGACAGCTCATTCTGTGAAGAATTCATTCAACAGTGTCCAGCTGCTGTAGAAGTGCTGAATTTGGTGGCCCAGGAGTGCAGCCCTGGTATGTCTGACACTTTGTGCAGCTTCATTGTCATACTGGGCTCAGAAACAGAACAACTTTTAAAGTCATTGCAGTGTTTTGTCCTCCAGCTACTCAGAGTTTAGGAACTGGCACAGTACAGCATGTCTTGTCATTGCTGCAGAGCTGCTGATGTAAGAGCAGCTAATAATCACACTAAATCATTAAACATTAGGCATAAATTTAGACCAGGACCTGATCTTTGTATCACAGAAGATGCCAGTCCTGGGACTATGTCTTTTCCAAACTCTCTCCACTTTTCTTGCTTCCGGTGTATCCTACCCTGTATTCCTTGACATCACCATATGTTTTCTTTTTATGATCTTTTTGCTGTTTTTTACAATGCTTTCTTATCACTGAGCTCTCAGTTTCCTTCTCTCTTGTTTAAGGATAAGCAGTGGGCCCAGCAGAGGCCTTTGTTCAAGGGCAAGTTTTAAGAACGTGTCAGAGGAAAAGTGGCTAAAGCAAAGGATGTTTAGGGCAGGAGCCAAGTGATTACCAATGATCTCCAGTGTAAAAGGAGGAGCACTGATTTTTTTTTTGACAGCAGGCATAGATTCTTTTGACTTCCTGCCTTTGCTGGGCTGTAAACATGCTCACTAAAATGAACTTTATATCTTAATTAAGTGTCTTTGCTAACCAAATATAAATTAAACATGAGGAAAACACTTGCATACATTAGACTTTGCCCCGATTTTGTTGTTTAGGTGAGACTGATCAAATCTCTTAAAGTGAGAATGTCATATTTATTCCTGTGTTAAGATGACCTTGTTGGACTCCAGTAACTAATTTGCTGGAAGCTCATGCCTTGGTGTGGTTTGTTGTTGCAGGGGAGAGGCTGCTGGTGGTGGAAATGCAGTGTGAGAGGTTACGGATGTTGTACCGGGACTGTGCCCGACCTCCCCCTCCTCCCCTCCAGGCAGACAGAAGGCAGGTGAGCACAGAAACAGCTCAAAGTCCTCTGCCCTCAGTGAACCCACTGGGTGCAGAGGGTCTGCCTGTGGTGGTGGAGCCAAACTGGTTGGATTCTTATTTAAACATTTCATTGAATGTGAATTTCTGTGATGGGATGTGGCTGCAGTTGTGGCAGTTGTATTAAATGTGCACCTCAAAGAGTGTGTGGTTGGATTTCAGAGGATGAATTTAGCTGTAATTTGTAGAATAAACTACTCTGTTGTGTTTGCAGCCCAAAGAAATCACGTGGAGCCCCTCCAGAGTGTTTCCCCCAGTGAGGGCATGTATGTTCTCCTCACACCTGGCAGCTGTGACCTTCCTGGCTGATCCCAGTGCAGGGGGGGGCCTCCCTCGGGGCACCTTCATCTATGCCACCTCACCAGTTCCAGTGCAGGTGAGAACTCACAACTCTCCAGCAGTTTGTGTCATTCAGTATTCAACAAAGGAAAAAAAAAAAAGAAATTTCCTTTTTTACCTACGTTTTGTAGGTATTTTTTAAAAAAAGTACTCTTATTCTTTTTAAAAAGTATTCCTTTTTTTATTTCTAGGCACCATCATTCTACTGGGAAATTGAAGTAGTTTCCTATGGAGATACAGATGATGACACTGGACCAATAGTTTCATTTGGATTTGCCACAGAAGCTGAAAAACGGGATGGTGCTTGGACAAACCCCGTGGGCACCTGTCTCTTCCACAAGTATGTTGGAAATGCACACCAGAAATCCTGGTGCTCAGTACATTTGTAAGCAGATTAGGGAGGAATACTGTGAACACATAGTAGGCAACATGCTCTTTTTAACTGAAATGTTAAAATGATGGACTAGAGTATCCTTGCAAAATAAAGGAGTTGAGTTGCCTTTTCGTTCTCACAGCTGGCAGGGGGTTGGAATCCTGCTTTGTTTCAGTGCTCTGGTTAATTCTTCTCCTTGTTGCTCCTCAGCAATGGGCGAGCAGTGCATTACAATGGCTCCAGCCTGCTGCAGTGGAAGAGTGTCAGACTGGATGTGACTCTCTCTCCTGGTATGTGAGAGCTTAGCTAAAATACTTATCTGCTAAATCAGAAAATCCTCTAAATGTCAGGGAAACAGTGGATGAGAAAACCAATTAAATCCTTCTTTTTATATTTTTCTCCAGGTGACGTAGCAGGAATTGGATGGGAAAGGACAGAAGGAACTCCCCCTCCTCCAGGGCAGCCAGCAAAGGGCAGAGTTTATTTCACGTATTGTGGGCAGCGACTCGGGCCATACCTGGAGGATGTCTCTGGTGGAATGTGGCCAGTTGTCCACATTCAGAAAAAGGCAAGCTGTAACAGAAATATATTGTTTGATATACTTTCAGAAATACTAAAAGCATAAAGTGTTGAGCCTGCTTACCTATCTATAAGAAGTAAATTAATCACAGAATATTCTGAGTTGGAAGGGAGCCACAAGGATCATCGAGTCCATCCCTTGAGTGAATGGCCCATATGGGGATCAAACCCACAACCTAATAATTTTTACCTGTCTGGAGTTGGGTTGAGGTATTTCATCTTCTCTGGTGCAATTTAGCATGATTTTGAATTTTTTCTGCCCATTAGCCCAGTAATGTGCAGCTGGCCTGATGAGATGCTGTTATTCTGTGCCAGTAGCCCCTCTGTTAGTATTCCCACCCAGCTCAAAGGCAAAAAAAAGGCAAGTTCAAAGTTTGTGTTGAGCAGCTTAATGCTTTCCCTGATAGCTGGGAACCCCTGTGGCAGGGAGATAGGATGAGCTTATCCCTTTGGCTGAGGTATTTTTAAAAAAAGAGCAAAGGGAAGGATCAAATCTGTTGCCTTAAAGTCAGAGAAATAATTCCCTGGACTGTTTTTGAGTATTAAAGGCAAAAAGCACTCCTTTATTACAGCACCAAGGTGCACAGGAAGATTTTGAGCACACTGAGTTGCATAGGCTTTACAAGTTTGTGCTATCATCTGATTATAATATTCAGATTCTAGTTACAATATTTGGACATGACCTCATCTCTTACACCCTCTTCCAAAACCGTCCCTCCCATAGCACCGCCCTCACCATGCCCCTGACAAGCCTCCTGAATTTGAGTCGGAGGTCCCAGAAGGCCCCTTTCTTCATCTTTTCTTCCACTTCCTCATCTCCTTTGACACAGTATCAGCCTTCTGGAATGGTTTCAAGGCTCCTGAGTAGCTTTGCCTGGCTGTCAGGTGTTGTGTCTCTTGCTCAGTACATTTTCACTGATAGCAATACCCTTCACCTCATTCTTTTGCAGCTCTTAACAGAGAACAAATAAACTACATTTTTAGGAAACTTGCACAAAGGCACTTAGCAAGCAATACTAGTGAGCTGTGTAATACAGGTTTCATGGCTGCAAACCAATCCCCAATGCTCTGATGTGCATCTCCTTGCAGAACACCAAGGTCCGGGCTAACTTCGGCTCCCGGCAGTTTGCCTTTGCCGAGGGCCAGGCCCACCGGAACGCTGCCGACCTGTGCATCGACCTGGCCGAGGAGATCAGTGCCAACTTCGAGGCCCTGCCCTTTGCCATGGCCTCTGACAGTGACAATGACGCTGGCACCAGCATCGCCTCCGACCCCGGCACCCACGGGCCCCCCTGCAGGATCGCAGCCGTGGCCACGGCCCAACAACGTAAAGTGATAATGAATATTTAAATCTCTTTGGGCAGAAATTACAATCAATTAAATAGGATTTAAGCCCAGCCTGGTACTGCCTCTTAAGCACTGTCGAATCTGTGCTTATCTGATTTTAGACAAGGCAATTAAAAAATTCTTCTTTGGTCTTCCTCTGTATGGATGTGCAAATTATCCTTAATTAATGGAGCCACAATGAGAAATGATCTCATTAGGGTTGGGAATACAATAGGATGTTACATTTGGTTGAATCAGCCAATTGGTTGTGCTGTGTCAAAAGGCATTACATTCCCACTGACTGATTGGAGACCGTGGAATGCCGTATATCTCAAATTTCATGGAATATTTTTCCATGCATTCTGATCTCATTATCTCCATGTGTGTTTTGCAGAATATGACAGTGACACATCTTGCCACTACAAAATGGAGCTGAGCTATGAGAACTTTATCACCTCAGGTCCTGATCCTCACCCCCCTCCAATTGCAGATGATGAAAGTGATGATGATGATGACGACGATATTCCCCGGGTGAGGAACGTGGCAAACTCTGCCTCCTGTAATTTATAGACTGCAAACACAGATAGTAATTTAGATTTTTAGATTTTGCCACACAAGAGTTTTTCCTGCTTCTCTAACAAAAATGTAGCTGCTGTTAACTTCTCTCTTCTTGGTGTTCTTGTCTTTGTAGGAGGACCACTATGCCCTCTTGGTTAAAGCCTGGGAAACTAAAGTTTTCCCTACAATTCGAAGAAGGTTCCGTAATGAGGCTGAGAGGAAATCTGGGCTGGATCAGATTAAAGGAGCTCTCCAGTTAGGTATGGCTGTATTTATTTTTATGCACATTGGTTTATATGATGTGCAGGAAGTGTGAGATAAAACCTGTGTTTCTTTCATGTTTTACTGTATTCAGGGCTGGAAAATTTAAATTTAAAAAAATCACTTGTTTCCCTGGAGTGCTTAGAATTTGTTTTGGGCTCATGATTTCTCTTTAACAGTTTTACTTAAGTTGGACTATTTAAATAGGGAAAGTTACTTTAGAAATAGTGACGTGATTTGTTGTGATGTGGGTACAGGAATACTTTGGAATAATAGTTGGGGAAGAAATTACCCACATGCATTTTCTGTCTGTAGTGATATCAAAGCAAAACTTTTGAGGAACATAGTAATAAGGGGAGATTTGTAAATGGATACAGGTCTGGCAGGACAACCTGTTTGTGGGAAAGTCACAGTAAGAGTGAGGTAGGAATTCTGAGCCCTGATGAGAAGCTCAGGAAAAGCTCCACTTCCTTGGGAAAGCTCCAATTTCTATCTATCAACCTGGCTGAAAGAATGTTCAAGTAATTAGATACCTGCTTGGGATCTTAATGAGAATAAGAACAAATTTCAAGTGTCTGGGGAAAATAACTTGCACTCCCTTCCTTCTGCCAGGAATGGTTGATATAGCCCGGCAAACTGTGGAATTCCTCTATGAGGAAAACGGGGGCATCCCAAGAGACCTGTACCTTCCCACCATCGAGGACATCAAAGATGAGGCAAACAAGTTCACAATTGATAAAGTACGGAAAGGTAAGGTCAGCAAAAAGGATCCTGGGGGGAACAGAAAAGCTCGGGGGCTCCAATATTTGGGATCTACTGCAGAAACGGTCAGTTTGAGGAAAATGCTGTGCCTTAAAAGCTGTGTTGTCCCTTCCTGGCCAGGTCTCACAGTGGTGACTCGCTCTCCTGACAGCAACAATGTCACCAGCAGTGCCGTGGGAACAGCTTTACCCAAGTTTGCTATTCGGGGGATGCTGAAGACATTTGGTCTTCATGGTGTTGTTCTGGATGTTGATTCGGTGAGTAAAGGTACATTGGGAGGGCTTTTCATGTATCAGCATCACACATTGTGAGCAAATGCTTGGAATGCTGATTTGAAGGAATAAAAACATTATCATGATTGTGTTTGTTGACAGTTTTGGGTTTGGTGTTGCAGGTGAATGAACTGGTACAAGTAGAGACCTATCTCCGAAGTGAGGGAGTTCTGGTGAGGTACTGGTATCCCATTGACATGCTGGAAAGGCCACCTGCAGGATACAGGAGGACTGCAACCAATGGATTGGTTACCCTGGATAACACCAACATACAAATTCACAGGTGAAAAAGAAATGTTACAAGGCATTTGTTTTGTCTGAATTTGTATTAACTGACTTGGTCTGTAGCATTTCTCATAGTACATTTATCTACTACAGCATTATTTTAGGCATTATAAACTTCTGAATCTTTTTGGAATTGTTGGATAAAGCTGACAAAGATTCATTAACTTCATGTTTTAATGGGGGTAGTGAGATTTTGAGTTGTTTTTGTTTGTTTTTTTTTTCCTGAGGGTTTTGGGGGGTTTTTGGAAATAAAGAAAATTTATTTTAATTGTCTTGTTGACAGGATTTTACTTAATCCTGTGAAAGTGGTTTTACATGTGCTGATCTAACAGTACCTTCCTTCAGTTTTTGTACCCTCAGCCAGTTGCTGCCCAGCAGTTTAAGAAGTCTTGACTGACTTTGAAGAGTTTCTAATCCATGTGCCCTCATTTGGTCCCAGAATTAGATAGGTTGAGTGCTGTCTTAAGTGAATAAGGAAGCTTTGGATCTACTGGAACCTTGTAAATAATGTATCTGAATGTATCTGGATTCAGGGACAGGTGGTTTATTGTGGAGAAGAACTGGATGTTTTCATGTTTGTGTTCCCTAGAGAGCTGTTGAGGAGTGAAGCTGCCCTGGCCAAGCTCTACTGTCGGATGGCTCTGCTCAACATTTTTGCCCCCAAATCTCCCCACATGTTTACTCGGCTCTTCCACATTCCTGCCATCCGGGATATCACCCTGGAGCACCTGCAGCTGCTCTCCAACCAACTTCTTGCACCACCTCTTCCTGGTAAACACTCTATCACAGTTCTTTTGAGGTACAATGGTTTTCTGGGGACAAAAATTATGGTTAATTTGATACTTCTTTATTAGTTGGTTAATAATGGTGATATTTAAGAAATGTCTCAATGAACTCCTGACATTAGTATAGGGTTCTAAACTGAAATTCTTGCTAATAATCTGACTAAAAGTGTTCAAGAGAGTTAAGTCCCTCCTAGGATCCCACTAAGTGTGCTCCTTTCCCTTTGTCACTTGTGGTCTTCTGTTTATTGGGGAGTGAAGGGAGTATCCGTGTGGGATACTGGTAAGGAATTGAGATTGTTTTTATTAAAATTCTAATCCTGGGTACTAAAACTAAAGGCCAGTTGGGTCTCACACTTTTCAAAATTCAACTGTTCTTCAGTTCACAAAGTGGTTTGTCCTTTTCCTGCTGGAATCACAGATCTGGTTAGAGAATGTTTGTGATGAATCATGGAAAATAATCTTTGACTCATTCAAGTGAGTGTTGACAAAGACAATTATCGTGACAAAGCTCTTCTGCATGCAGAGAAATGTGTGTAATGTGGCTGAAGCATAAGGAGGAAGTAGGAAGTGCTAAATATAGGCTATTAATAATAGAAAGTGATTATTTACCATTGGAAAGAGTCCTGTTCCCTCCTCCAATATCTTTGAAACTTGGCTACCTCTGACAGATCCTCACTGGAAGCAATCCCCTTGCAGAGTACAGCACTACTTTGCACGGCTTTGAGAACCAGTTTACAGGCTTTAATTCAGTTTTTCCTCTTTAAAGTTTGTCTAATTCAAGTCCTGCTAACACACAGTTTCCAAACCAGCATTTTGGTGAATTGCCCACTCTTTTGTGCTCTGCACTTTAGTTTCCCTTGGCTTCTCCCATTAGCTGAAGGATGACATCCATGAGGTGTCAAGGCTTGAGACCCACTTGGGGCTGCCCAAAAGTGATCTGGTTCCTGTGTGGAGAAAGCTTGAGAACAGATGAAGCTGCTCTTACCTCTGGTCACTCTTCCTAATTATACTTGTACAATAAACTGAAGTTTGCCTGCCTTCACCCAGGGGACAGAACAGGCAGGGTGATTCCACAGCTCCATGTTTCCCTGCCAGACCCCTCCAGGGGCTGGGCTGAGGCAGGGGAAGAGCACAGCTGGCATTTAGAGGGCCATGCCATCCACAAACAACTGGGGCAGGGCTGCAAATCTAGTCCTAGGTGGATCCCTTCTCCTGCTGACCTTTGGGAGGAGTTTTCCACAAGCCTCTGTTTTCATGTGTTTTGAAACTTCTTTCCACCGAGTGTGCCACAGACTGCATTAACATGTCAAAGTGATCTCCAAATTTGGGATCTCTCCTTTGTTATTACAGATGGAACAATCAGTTCAAGCTCTATCCTTCTGGCCCAGTCCTTGCAACACTGCATCCATTCCCAGACCTGTGCTGCCACAGACCTCTTCTACCAGGGCAATTCCCAGGCCATCAGGGAGTGGCTCACTGTGGCCATTACTCGGACGCTGCACCAAGGAGAGGAGAGTCTGTTGGACCTCACAAAACAGATCTGCTCCTTTTTGCAGGTGAAATATTTAGTCATGTTTTATGAGCAGTGTTGGGTTTCTTTCTAAGGAGCCATTGCTTTAAGTGTGATTCTAATTTCCATAATACTGTCCCTTACACAGAGTTGTTTCCCTGGATGGATTAAATTCCTGTTCTGATCATAGTGGACACTAAAGACACAAGCAGTAGCAAATACTCTGCATCACATGAATTGATCTTATGCTGTCCCTTTATTTACAATGCTGTATTTTATTTAAACAAAGAAGAGGGAGATGGTTTGCTGCTGTTTGGGATCCTTCACTGTGAAATGTTCTGTTACAGGCAGCGCCAGAGCAGTTTCCTGCTGAAGAATTCCCAATTTCAGAATCCAAAGTCAACATGGATGTTAACTTCCCTGGGGCTGCATTTGTGATTGTGTCCTGTAAGGAAAGTCAGTCTGGATTCCGCAAAGAGTGAGTAACTGAGGGACCAGGAGTGGCAAAGATTGAAGACGTGTCACTGAGCCCGTAACCCTGACGATGTAGTTACTTAGTTTTTTAGATTTTTAAAGCTGGTTAGAGCCTGACCAGACTGTTCCTTCTCTGTTCTTAGTTCATCCCTGTACAAAGCCCCCTGGGCTCGGGTGCTTGTGTATGGGCTGGGGCACAAAGTGAAGAGGAACGGGCAGCTGAACCTCATCGAGGCCGTGTGTTACCCCCGGGACGCCTCCCCGACCAACACCGGCCTCACGCCGCCCCCCACCACCAACCAGTACCCCGCTGTCATCACCCCCACAGACAAGGTGCACATCAAACTAGGTAAGAATGTACCCCTCAGTCATCACCCCCACACACAAGGTGCGCATCAAACTGGGTAAAAAATAACAACATTAAACACAGTCTCAAACCCTTTCTAACTGTGCTCTCAGAAGGATCGTCATTGTTTCTGTAGCACCTTCCTGTTTTGTCACCAGTCCTACCGGTGGTTATGGCAGGATTTTTGGAGAAGGGATTCCTACCACAAATTTGCAATCATTCTTAACCAAAAATCCTGAGTTTTATAAACATTGGAAACCACCTGATTCTCATCTTTGTTAGTCCTGTTAAATCCCTCAGGATCTGGGGTTTTTTTCCCCTCTGATTTTTATATTCCAGGAGTTCAACAAGCAGTGTTTTTAATCAGAACATTTTATTCAAAATACTCATTCTACAGTGTTCATGTTAGTGCTGTTGCTGCCTGAGATGCTGTTTCAGATGGAGATTATATTTTTTCCTTTTGTAAGTGATTGTAGGAGCCTCTAATGCAGAGTAATGAATGTGCAGTGTAGCAATACATAGGTCACCCCAGCTTCTCAAACAAGAGAAATCAATAATATTCTTTTTACTCTTCACCTCAAAAAAAGACAGTGGGATTTACAGCTGTGAAGGTGACCAGGTGCAGGAAGTTCTTCTCTTGGAGGTCCTTAATTTCTTTTGCTGAATTTGCAGCACATCAGTACTCATCAGACACATCACACTACAAATAAATGGTTTGGGGAAATCTTATAGCTATTTAGATATGTACAGGCTCAAAATTGTTCTGTGCCATTGTTATGTGAACAAAATGTTCTCTGTACATTTACAATTGTAGATTGTATCAATTTTTCATTATGGAGAAACATTCCTGTTTGTTTCTTGCAAGGTACTATAGGAAAAATTCTCACTTAACATAAATTTAGCCTCAAAAAAATCCTAAATGTTAATACTTTCACTTTACTGATGCTTAGATTCATGATAAGTGTTGTCTTTGACCTTGTAGGAGTGTCTCCTCCTCCTGGAGCTGTGTTGGTCTTGCATTCCCTTCCCCTGGAATTCCCCCTGGCAATGGCATTCACAGAACAGCTCTTAACTTGGAAATTAGAAGATGGGGATGGAAAATCAGAAGATGAACTGGACACTATTCCTGCTTCAGTTCTCTTGCAAGTAGTGGAATTCTTAGGTGAGTATCCAGTATTTCCTTAGTGATGAGCACCGACAATGTGCTGGCTCAGGCAGAGAGTTTAGGAAACAAAAATGACAGTTGTAATTTTCTGAGTTCTTCCACTGTATTGAAATTTTCTTCAAACTCCAGAAGTTTTCTGTTGATTGCACTTCTTGGAATACCCTTCCTGTCTTTCTTGCTGCAGATGTGCAGCTATTGAAATGAGCTTTTGTTGTGCTTTTTTTAGTGTTACTTTTGCAATTCATGTTATAAAGCAGTGAAACACTGCTGACCCCATGTCTTGCCTTTCTCACACAGGGAACTTCCTCTGGACCACTGACATGGCAGCGTGTGTGAAGGAATTAATATTTCACCTCCTGGCTGAGTTGCTTCGCAAAATCCACAACCTGGAGCAGAAGAAGAATCCAGCAGGATTGTCGTCCTCCATTGCCCTGCAGCTCAACCCCTGCCTGGCCATGCTCATGGCCCTGCAGTCAGAGCTTCACAAGCTGTATGATGAGGAAACCCAGAACTGGGTGTCTGGGAATGCCTGTGGTGGTTCTGGAGTTGGAGCGGCCGACCAGGGAAGGTTCTCCACGTACTTCCATGCCCTGATGGAAGTTTGCCTCGCTGTGGCAGAAGTAACCTTGCCCATCAACATGAGTGTCACAGCCAATGTGATATCGTCCACAAGTGCCCCGAATCTCAGTGACTCTTCATCCTCATCTTCATCCTCTCCAGGACAGACCCCACAGAGTCCAAGCTTGCTGTCAAAACGGAAAAAGGTCAAAATGAAGCGGGAAAAGACATCGTCCTCAGGGAAAAGGGCTTCGTCCAGAGCGGCCGAAACGGACGCCGCCCTCCTCAGCATCGGAGGGAGCAAGCCTGAGGACATGCTGTGGTTCCACAGAGCACTGACTCTGCTCATAATCCTCAGGCACCTGACCAAAAAGGATCCCCAGGGGCTGGGGGTGACAAACGATGCGGTGGCAGACGCCTGCCAGGCCCTGGTGGGTCCCACGGCCCACAGCCGCCTGCTCGTCATCTCAGGGATCCCCACCCACCTGGAGGAGGGCACGGTCAGGAGTGCCATCAGAAAGGCCTGCAATGCCCACGGGGGGGTCTTCAAAGATGAGATCTACATCCCTTTGCAGGAAGAGGATCCCAAAAAAATCAAGGACAAAGCAGAAGGAGGCGAATGCAGAACTGAACTGGAGAAACCAACTGTTTCCAGCAGCGCGGACAGTCTGGACATCAGCAGCTCCAGCAGTGTCACCCCTGCCATGAGTGTCAGTGCCTCAGCATCCACTAGCCAGGCTTCCCTCTGCAGCTCCCAGGGGATATCCCGCACCGTCAGCGACATCTCCGTGGACCAGTTCCAAGCAGGACTGGAACTGGCCATCCCACCTGGATTGCTGGAACAGCCACATGTTGTTTCCAGCCAGGAGAGTTTGGATCTCTCCCACTGCAGCACTGGGAGCCTGGGCAGCCTTGGCAGCCTTGGGGAACCCCTCGACAATGTGGAAACGGCATCAGTGTCAGATGTGGGGTCCATGTACACGGTCACATCCTTGGACAACCAGCCCCTGCTGTCACGGCCCATCAAGGGCTTTGCTGTGGTGGAGGTAGGAGAGGGGCCTCTGGGGTCAGGGGGTTCTGGGAGAATGGGATCTGACTCTAGGAGCTGGTTTCTGGGTGCAAGATAAGTGTGTGTCAAAGGGCACATGAGACCAGGGAGGCTGCGAGCTTGGACAGTATGGCTGAGGAACTCCAAATTTCCTTCTACACTGACTTCCTACTATTCACAGACTCAGATACATTCAGTGTCTCTCAGAGAACAGAGGGGATCAAGTAGTGGAGTTATCAAGCAGCAATTTTAGAGCAGAAGGAAGGAAGGAAGAACTCTTGTGTGTTCTTGTAGAGTTTATTGTCACAAGGTGTTGCTGAAGCCAATCCTAAGGGATTAAATTCTTGGAGGATTGCAAATTGGTGTCTGTTAAACTCAGCAGCCAGTGCAGTTTTCAGTTTAGGAAATCTTTAAACTTCTGGTTTCTGGAGGCTGGGAGAATATGTAAAGGGGAAGTTTTATTCATTTCCTCTCTCATGTCAAAGACTTACTACTGGCTACTGCTGAGATGGATTTAGAGATTCGTGTCCTTTTGGTTTGACCCACAAGGCAATTATTTAATGTTTAATGAGCACATTTTCACAGATTTTGAACCATCTATGGATTCTTCTATAAAACTGCTTGAGGAGAGATGATAAATTTTGTTGATGTGTGGCTGCAAATGAATTTTAAAAGCATTGTGGGTGGTTGCCATTGATGCTGGATCACTGCAGGTTTTTGGCTCTGCACAAGAACCTTCTCTGTCCTTACACCAGCAGCTGCAGATTTATCAGGAGCTTCCAAAAGCACAGCCATTCCTGATGGCCTGGGAAGGGAGAGATGTTTTTGTGTAGTCTGGGATTGTATCAGTTTCCCTTTTGGAAGAAAATCAGCCTGTTCAGATGGAAACTCTTGCTATTCTTGAGCTGTTAATTTACACGAAGCCCCCAGGGTTGAAGTAACCCATGAAGTGTGTCCAGAAAGCTGCCAGTGTTCACATGGAAACCACTCTGAGTCTGGAGCTGCTCTGACAGTGCTGTTATTTTGGGAATATAAAGAAGTTACTGTTCCTCTTCCCAATCTGTGCAGCTGAGACTTAAAGCCCTGTGCTAATTAAGACTTTTCTGAGTGGAGAATTGAAGCAAGGACTGTAGAGTTATAAATAATGACAGGTTACCTGTCTGACACCTTCTGCTTCTTGATGTTTCCAAGGACTGTCTCCAGACTAAGACATGGAATAGCTGGTTCAGAGCTGTGTCTCATTAACTCACAACATGGGAATTTCAGTGGCCTGATGATCTTTAAATGAGGTTTTCTGGGCTGAACCTGAATTTTGATATCAAATTACTGATGTAGAAGAGTTGGAAGAGCAGCATAGTGCTTATCTGTAAGGAGGAGGGAGAAAGCTTAAAACCCAAATCCGTATAACTGGAAGTTAATTTGTGTTCTCAGAGTTCCTGATAACTAATTTCATTATTTTACAGATAAGGTCAAGAGCTAAAATAGAGAAAATCCGAGCCAGCCTGTTCAACAGCAGTGACCTCATTGGCCTGTCCAGCCTGGATGGTGAAGATGAGCTGATGGAGATGTCAACTGAGGAGATTTTAACTGTTTCTACTGTAAACCAGAGTTTATTTGACACCCAAGGAAGCCCAGCACTAGAAGATTATTTCAATGATAAGTCAATAAAAGGTATGTGGTTTCACACTGGCAAATACCTCACTTGTACTGGGGGAGTTTTTGGGATACAGGGCTCAGATTCTCCTTGATTTGGTGGGACTCACTAATTGAGGAGTGACAGGGAGGAATTTCACAGCAAGTTTCCTCCTTCCAGCAGCTATTTGCAGTCTGAACATGGCTCAACTGTCCTCACAGCTAATCAAACAATAAATTAAAAATAAATAAAAAGATACCAAAAAAACTTATCAACCCAAAAAAACTACTGATTGAATTGTTTAGGGACTTCTTTGAGAAAATAAACACTGTGATAATTTACCACTGTTAGACACAGCATAACTTTAGAGTAGAAATTGGTCAAGTAGAACAAGGAGTAATTTATATTCTTTAAGAGCATGAAAGTTGTACAGACCCTAAAACACCTGGAATGGGCCAGAATCCTGAATCAGGGAAGGATAATACTTGGAGGAAGTTCAGTTGACTTACTAGTTCAGCTGATAAGTGTTGCTGTCTGTCTACACCACATAATTTTTGTACTGGCATCATAAATAGTCTTACTTTTTTCATTCCCACTCAAATAATAATTACAGTATGTGGCCAAAACAGGAGAAAACATTCAGTTAGTTCTCTGTCAAAAATGGATGCAGAAGGGTCAGTCTTTTCCCTATGAAAGTGACTTTTTTCCCTACAGAAGTGATTTTTTTTATTTTCCCTGCGAAAGTGATTTTCTATGTCAAAGCAAGTGCCCTGTGATAGAATATTTGAATGGAAAATATATTTTCACGTTGCAAATCCTATAGAATTGTCAGGGTATTTTGTACCATATTGCTGTTTTGTTTGTTTTTTTTTTATTAGGTGAGAAATTGGTCCCAGGTGCTCGAGAAGTCCTCACAGAAATCTTTAAAAGCTGTGTCCATTCTGAGCAAATGCTGAGCCTGACCCCAGCCAAGCCCATCAAGGTGTCTGACATCTACCTCAGCAAGGAGCAGATCAACTCCCAGACTCCTGGGAACCTCCTGCACGTGTTCTTCACCAACGTCCGCCCTCCCAAGAAGGTGCTCGAGGACCAGCTCACCCAGGTAGTGCTTTGAAAACTGTTTGCAGCATCTTTTTGGGCCACTTGAGAGCACTGGGTAATCGTTCCCTTTCTGTGTTGGAAGATTTTAAGGAAGTATGGGGTGCCCAAGCCCAAATTTGACAAGAGCAAGTACAACAAGGCGGGCAAGGAGCAGCACCCGGTGAAGGTGGTGAGCACCAAGCGCCCGGTCACCAAACCCCCTACCAAGGAGAAGTCCATGCTCAACAGTGTCAGGTTGGTGTCTTCAGCCTTTTGGCACTTGTGAAACAGTTGATTTCTCTATAAGAATCCAGATTTTTTTATTCCCTCTCCCTCTGTATTTCTATGGATTGGAAGAGGGAAAGGCAACTTTGGGATTATAAAAGACCTTCAAGGAATGTTTTGGGTTCTTGAACCCTTGAGTCAGGTTGGGCAGGGCTTGGAGCACCCTGGTCTAGTGGAAGGTGTCCCTGCCCACGGCAGGGAATGGAACCAGATGGGCTCTAAGGTCCTTCTCAACACAAACCACTCTGGGATTCTGTGGAGAGATGAAGGAAAACTTGGATCCTAATACTCACTTTGTCCCTCAGCCGAACAGCCTTAAGTGAGAAGAAACCTACTGTAAAGCCAAAATCTCCTGAGAAGAGCAAACCTGAAGAGAAGGACCCCGAAAAGTCTCCCACAAAGAAACAGGAAGGTAGGAGCTGGAGAGAATTTTTTATGGCTTTACATAGTAGAAAAAAAAAATTATTTATTGACATTTATATGACATCATGATAGATTTGGTTTGTTTTTAATGAGGCTAACTTAATGTTTTTGAAAGAGTGATTTAAAATGCTGAGTTTATTTGTATCTCTAAATCTGGGCTTGTGAGTGTGAGAGCAAACTGTGCTCATGCCATTCATCCAACAGTGTGTAGACTGTGTGAATACATTGAGTAGAGAACTTCCTCAGGGGTGTGGTCTCAAGGGTTTTTTGTAGTGGGGAGTTAGGATATCATGGGCTTGAACCAGGTGGGTTTTATTCATATTTCTCAATTTATATTGGAAATTCTTAAGTTACAAAAATGAAACTGGATAAAAGGGAAGCTTCAGATACCTCCCAAGTGTATCTGTGGAGGAGGCAGCACAGCCATGCCCTGACAGAGGTTATGCTTGGAATTTTTCTCTAGTCAGGTGGAAGAGTGAACAGACACGAGCTTGGACTCTGCTCTTCCTTGTAGGAAATGCCAGGTTAGCTCAGAAGCTGGGAGTCTGAACATTCAGCCAAGTGTGGATCCTTGATAGCTGGTTAGATGGAGCTGTTCCAGAGGGTAGTGGGTGACTCGTGTCCTTGAGAGGAGGGAACACGTGCCATTGACTGAGGGCCGGGTTGGACCTGACATTGGGATGGTTGGAACGATCCCTGGTGGGATGGGAGAACCAGGACAAAGCTGGAAGTAGCAGCCATCCCCTTGTCCTGTGTGAGGTTTAAACTTTAGGGCAAGTCATTCACTGTTTGCTGGTCTCATCTTTGTTGTCAGTTCCTGAGGAGAAGTATCTGACCCTGGATGGATTCCACAGATTCGTGGTGGACCGCTCCAAGCAGGACATCCGCAGTGTGTGGAGAGCCATCCTCTCCTGTGGGTATGACCTGCACTTTGAAAGGTAAACTTTGCACATCTTTTTGTAAATGTGATACCGATTCATTGTGCTCAGTTTAATAATCTTGATCCCAAGGGTTCCTGCTCCAAGTAGCTTTAACACTCCAATTTCCATCCATGGCTGCAAGGCCTGTCGAGAAAATTGGTTATTTTCTCAAAACCTGCTTTGAAGGAGTCCCTGTGCTGCCCAAATGCAGGTTCCTGACTTTTTGTAGCATAGTCAAGAAAATCAGATGCCATAGTGTCCTTTATAACTTCCACACTGGATAATAAATTGTCATAATGAGAATTGTAGCTCCATCTGTCTCTGATTTCCTTCCACAATCAGTGCACTGGGTAATTGTTTAACTGGCAGGGTTCTTACTGGGTCAGAAATTATGTAGAAGAGGGAACAGTTAATTTCTTAATCTTGTACAAGAATAAAGTCCCTTAAATGAATTCTCCTTATCTCCCTGTGTCAGGCCACAAGCTAATTGTTATAGCTCCTTTCCCCATATCTTCTGCAGAGGAGATAGTGCACTAAGTGAGCTTAGTAGGCAGTTCCTTTTTTCCTAATTGTGTAATAACAGTGAGGAAAAATGGGGGATAAATCAGTTCTTGTCCTCAGACTGGAATTTTTGTAATGAAACAGCTCTGCTTAAGGGGACAGAAGAGCTCAACTCCAGGTAGTTCCTACAACACGTGTGGTTCTCCAAATGCTCTTAGTGAGCAGTGTAGGGCTTGGTTTGACCAGGTTTTACACCTCTCACCTCCAGGTGTGCCTGCATCGATGCCAGACATGCCCAGAAAGCGTCCCGTAAGTGGACCCTGGAGATGGATGTGGCCCTTGTCCAGTACATCAACAGGCTGTGCCGTCACCTGGCCATCACTCCAGCACGGCTCCATCCCCATGAGGTGTATCTGGATCCAGCCGATGCAGCAGATCCCAGGATTGCCTGTCTGTTGAGTATGTATAGATTGTTTGCATAGAGGCCTTTTCCAGTGGAAGGCTGGGGAGTGCTCCCGAACCACCCGGCTGCCCCCAGGGGTAGGGACATTCCTTGGGAGCTTGGAGCCTTGGTGGGATGAGGGGTCGCTGAGTCTGGGTCTTCTCTCCTTGGGTGTGCTTGGGCAAAGTTAGGAATGCACTGCAACTGCTCCCTGCTCTCCAAGCAGAATTCCTAGATCAAGCTGGAGCAGGAAACACCTGGTGAGTTTGGCTTGCAGAGGGAAGGAAGGCTGAATTTCCATTCTGGACTAGGCAGACTTTAGTCACCTAAATCCTGTTTTAAGCACTAAGTTCCTCTAAGAAGGTCTGCATGTAATGCAAATTGAGCAACGATGAAAGATCCTGGACACAGACACCCAGAGGGATCCAGGAGGAAACATCACAGATGGTTTTGCATCCCGAGTGCTGGGATCAGAGGGACTGCTTTAGACACAGCTTGTGTGGCTCCTGGACCAAACCTGCTGGGAAGATGGGCTTTGCAGTAGGCGTGGGGTCTCTTTCTGTCCTTGACTGGATGTTCCCCCCAGATGTTCCCGTGGAGAGCCTGCGCCTGCGCTTTGCTCTGCTCCAGTCCCTCAACACGACGCTGGAAACGTTCTTCCTGCCGCTGGTGGAGCTGCGCCAGACGGACATGTACGGGAACAGCATCGCTGCCCTGCTGCAGGAGGCCAAAGGTGGCTGGGCAGGGCTGGGAGGGGGCACCAAACACGGCACCAGCCCAGGGCACTGGGGGGGGAAAGTTTGCTCCTTTTGATTTTTAAAGGAGAGGGAGTTCATTCTTTCAATTAAGTTGTTAGACACTGTGCCCCTTGATCACAGAGGGAGCTGGCCCATGTTCTGTCTGTGGGTGGCCTTCAATGTTCCTTTATCTTCTTGGCAGCATCCATAAATTAAAATTGTTGTTAACAAGCAGCAGATCAGGTGAAAGTTCCAGGAATTTGTCATCAAAGTTGTAGAATTAGGGAGATCAAGAAAATACTTGCTGTGCATCAACATTTAAAGTGGTTTTTACAGCCCTCACAACAATAAGTAAACTCAAGATTTAGGTCATTACACTTCCCAAATTTGTCTTCTGAAGAAGATGATACAGAATTCACCAGAGGTGTCAGTGTGTTAAGGAGGTTTTTTTATTGGCCCAGCTGGAAAAAACCTTGTAAACCAGTATGGGGAAGAGAGGAATGTTCAGAGGTTTCTCTTTATAGAGAAATTAGATTTATTTTTGGGTCAGTGTCACAGCCCTATTTTTTATCATGTTTTCTTGCCTGAAGCTTTACTGTCAAAACATCCCAGATGTCTGACAACTATTTGGCAAAGTGTTTCTATTTACAGAAGTTGTGGTGGAGTTGCTGGGATCTATTTATAGAGCACTGGAATTGTGTTCATCAGTGTTCTATCCCAGTGCACTTATTCCAGAAAACATGAGTAACAAATAGGCTAAGTTGGACAGGGCTTGGAGCTACTTGATCTAGTGGCAGCTGTCCCTGCCCATAGAGGGGGCTGGAACTGGGTGAGCTTTAAGGTCCCTTCCAACCCAAACCATTTTGGGATTCTGTGAAATGCTTTTTGGAAAGAGCATAGATGAGCCATGTCTCACCTACCTAATGAAGGGGAAATTATTATTCTACCGTTGCCCATTAGAGAATTTCAGAAAAGAAGATTGTAGAAGGGTGAATTAACTGTACTGAAATGTGTTTGTTTCTTCAGGTTTAATCTTCTATGACACAAAAGTCACTGTAATGAACAGGGTGCTCAATGCCACTGTCCAAAGAACCGCCGACCACGCAGCCCCAGAAATCACCCTGGATCCCCTGGAAATTGTTGGAGGTATGGGAAGCACTGATCCTTTCCAAAACCCTCTACGAGTCAACTCTGCTCTCCCCAAGCTCAGATGCTGATGAATACAAAGGCTCTGAGCGTGGGGGTTTCTTTTCCCTGTGTGTTTCCCCAGGGGAGATCCGTTCCTCGGAGAACTCCTACTTCTGCCAGGCCGCGCGGCAGCTGGGCTGCGTCCCCTCCTCCCAGCTCTGCGTCAAACTGGCCAGTGGGGGGGACCCCACCTACGCCTTCAACATCCGCTTCACTGGGGAGGAGGTCCATGGCACCAGTAAGTGGGGCTGACAGAGTCACCAGGACCAGGCAGAGCCCAGGGCTTCACTGGAACATGCTCTTGTCAACTCCAGGGAGCAGCGTTCCCTTCGTGGTGTTCATAGTCCTGCAGGTGGAAAGAATGGGATCCCCTTCTGCATGCGGCTTCTCGGGTGCTCTGTGGGCTCTGGGTGTGCACAGGGAAATAGTAAATGGCATCTGACATGCCTGATCCCAGGAAATTCCGAGTACCTCAGGATGAAAAGGAAGGATTCAGTTTGCCCTTCAGCCCTTTCATGGCAGATACTCTCGTGAGGATTTCTTTGCTTATTTGGAGCATACATGTATATTTTTCCCTAAACAATGTTTAGGGTGTTTTCAATAGGATGTTTTCTTGCTTACTGATCAGATCTGTAGTTTCTGTCATTCCTTTTTCCTCTCTGTATTTGTCTGCCTTCTTATCCCTTCACCTCACAGATGCAGCCAAGCTGAAATCAAGTCAGATTTCAGGCTTCTTCCTAAAGGGTTCAGACTTGTTCATTTTACCCAAATTCAGATTAGTCCAGTGTCTCCTTTTTCCCTTCCCAGCACCATCTCTATATTGCACATAATTGTTGCAAGAGGATGGAATTTATGAAAAGGGATCTATAATCTGTCCCTCTTCTCCACCACACAATTAGTTATTTTTCTACTTGAATCATGATGGAATTTAATGATACAATTCTTATTAAACCAAATTGCACTGAAACAACACCTACGAATTTAAACTAGACAACATTCAATTCAAATTCCTGACAAAGCTGACTGTGTTATTCTGCTGGCATAGCCTGTATTTTCAGGAAGAGACTAGTTTAAACACAATATGAGGCAATTCAGCTTTGCAGAGCTGTTGAATAATTGCTGGGGTATCCAGGCAGGTGTCAGCCACGGTCAAAGCAGCAAATCAATCACTGCTATCCAAATGCATGTGGTCTGTGCTGATTGTTGTGGTCCTTGTTGGAGATTTGTGGGGGAAATATGGAGCCAGAGAGTCCAAAACAGACATCTCATCAACTCCTGTCCAATATGGAAAGGAACATTCCCGTGAGTGTGCACCCATTAGCTGAGCCAGGGGCTCCTTGCTGCCTTCTCCCAGGGGAATTCTTCTCTTTTGGAGGTCTGTGGTGGTTATTGGCAGTAGCTGTGAGGAGATAAATGTTATGTCTGTGGCTCAGCATCTGTGCTGGTCTCTGCATCACCTCACTGCTCCTACCTGTGCAAACACTCCATTGTTGTAACCCAGCACCATCCATCTCCTAATCCAGCAACAAATCCCATTTGCAGGCCAGCTGGTGGGACAGACAGTTCTGCTGTTCTCAGAGTGCTGGAAGACAAAGCAGCACTCAGGAATTCAACAGGAAACAAATCAATATTTTCCTTGTTTTCCCTGTCTCTTTCCCAGGTGGATCTTTCCGTCACTTCCTTTGGCAAGTGTGCAAAGAGCTCCAGAGCTCCTCGCTCTCCCTGCTCCTGCTGTGCCCCAGCTCTGCCGTCAATAAGAACAAGGTGTGAGATCTCAGTGCCAAAAATGAGGTGGTTTTTCTCTTTTTGGATGCTGGGTTTGAACAGGAGAGGAACACGTTTGTTTAGAGGGACAGAGAGAGGCCTCACATCAGCAGCCCCTCCCAGCACATGTAACCAGGCAGGTCCCACATCCTGAGGGAGCTGGGAGTGGCTCTTGGTGAATCCCTGTTGCACCTCATGTGCAACAGGCACTTGGGGAAGGAGCCAAGTCATCAAAGTGCAAAATGTAGCAGAATTAAGACTCCTGGTCAGAGTTCAGAGTAAATGGGGTTCAGTTGTCTGGGATAGAGATTTTCTGTCCCAAACTGGTGAACTCTAGGTATTATTCCAGGAATATCACCAGGAAGGTCATTCACATTCCCAGTAGAATAAGATGCTCCATCTGTGCTATTTAGTGCATTTTTAGTGTCTTATTTTGTGCAGTAGATGTTCTTTAGAAACAAGATAAAGCTTATGGCCCAAAGAATTTGCAGTAGTTGAGGGATCCTTCCTTCTTGGGAATATTCACAAGTAGGAAACAGGCCATTTCCCTCAGCTTAAGACCAACTGTGTATCAAACCTGGCTCTGCAAATCCAGGCTGTATTTCAGAAACATCTCACAACTGAAAGACTGAAATATCAAGCATAAAACAAGTAGGGTGTCGATTTGCTGATGAAGTGATAACGTGCTATCAGTGTATAAAGTACGCAGCCTCCCTGCCGCTCTCTGCAGGTCCTTCTGTAGCCAATAAACGTTATTCCTGAGGTTCCAGTCAGGGTTTCCACCAGCCTGTTACCACATGGCCCCTCAGGACTGTCAGTTGTCAAATCCTGCTCTGTGTGCCCGTTTTTTTTCCGAAGGGGAAGTACATCCTGACTCCCAGCCCCATCACCTACGCCGAGGAGCAGCTGTTCCATTTCTTTGGGCAGCTCCTGGGAATTGCCATCAGAGCAGATGTTCCTCTGCCCCTGGACCTCCTGCCCTCCTTCTGGAAGACCCTGGTGGGAGAGCCCCTGGATCCTGACGTGGATCTCCAGGAAGCCGACATCCTTACCTACAACTACGTCAAAAAGTTTGAAAATGTAAGTAATTTTTTTCCCTTTCCCTCCTTTTTCTCAGAGTCCCCAGCAGGGAACTGCTGTCTCCCCTCGGTGGTGGCTCCATCCTGGCAGTGGTTTTCATGGGAGCAGGGTCACGAAGTGTTGTGTTGTAGGATTTTACATCCTTGTTACCTTGGAGAAGCCTCTCAGCCTCCCCTGCTGCCAGACAGAGGGGAATTAAGGCTGCTGAGATGTTTACTGGCATGTGGAATTGCTAAACCAGACCAGAACTCCCAAAGCAGTTCCTGGATCCCACTGTTGGAGCGGGTTGTCCGTTGTGGTGACATCTGGACAGAGTCCCTGCCCTGCTGGTCACCAGGCCCTTGTGGTTGTTTCCCGACAGATCAATGATGAGACAGAACTGGAAGCTCTGTGTGCAGAAATTGCCTCTCAGCACCTGGCAACGGAGAGTCCTGACTGTCCCAACAAACCCTGCTGCAAATTCACCTACCTGACCATGACAGGGGAGGAGGTGGAGCTGTGTCCCAGGGGGAGGCACATCCCTGTAGGGTAAGGAACAGCCTTCTGGGCAGGACATGGCTCTTAGGTGGGGAAGAACCACCTCTGGGGTGACTTTCCAAGCACCAGGCTCTCCAGAGGTGCTTTTGGAAGAAGCTGAGGGCTCTGGGAAAGCTTTACTCTGTGAAAAGTTGGCAGGGATTTGGAATCATTGATGCTGTTTGGTTCTGTAAGGAACAGAGAGCTGAGGAGCAGGGCTGGAGTCAGCTGTGGGTGACCTTCAGGGAACAGCCACAGATGTGAGGCTTGAGAAGAAACAGGCAGGGGGGAGAGGAGAGGAGAGGAGGAAGCTGAAGAGAGTGGAATTGAACTGGGAAGCATCGGAATGCAAAGCGCTTATCGCTCACTCTGGATTATCCAGAAGTGGAATCCCTCATAAATAGCTTCTGTACATGATGGTCTGGGGTGGGGCATGAGGGCTCCTACAGGTGTTCCTGCCTCATCCCAGCTCTGTGCCTGCAGGTGGGAGAACAAGGACGTGTACGCGGCCGCGATCCGGAGCCTGCGGATGCGGGAGCTACAAACCCCGGAGTGCATGACTGCAGTGAGGGCAGGGCTGGGCTCCATCATCCCCCTGCAGCTCCTCACCACACTCACCCCCCTGGAGATGGAGCTCAGGACCTGTGGCCTCCCCTACATCAACCTGGAGTTTCTCAAGGTACAAAGAATGGCAGGTTTGGCCGAGCTCCCCCTGTGACACGGAGAGGAGGATCCAGTGGGAAGGTGTTGGGGGTAATCTTCTGCTTGTGATGCAGCCAGGACATCCTTGGGGAACTCTGGCCTGTACTTGGACACCTCTCTTTACTCCCGAGGAAGTTTTTTAAGATTTCACTGGCTTCAGGAAATAATAAGAATGGGGCTTGTTCCAGAGAGGAATAAGGAATTTGCTTTTTAACATCAAATTTTAAATCCATCTCCATTTTATTGATTTGTATTTATCTGAAGTGTAGGGGGGAAGATTCCCGAAGGCAGAGAGGAGGGCAGGAGTGGACATGTGCTTTCTGTTCCCTCAGGCACACACCATGTACCAGGTGGGACTGATGGAGACTGATCAGCACATCGAGTTCTTCTGGAGCGCCCTGGAGATGTTCACGCAGGAGGAGCTCTGCAAGTTCATCAAGTTTGCCTGTAACCAGGAGAGGATCCCCTTCACCTGCCCCTGCAAGGACGGGGGCCCCGACACTGCCCACGTGCCCCCATATCCCATGAAAATCGCCCCCCCTGACGGCGCTGCAGGTACGGGGGTGTCCTGGGGGTGTCCACCTCCAAAGGCAAGGGGAGGTGGTTCCTCTCATGGCACAGTTCCAGCTTTCAGTCCCCCTTCACGTAATTTAAACTTGTATTTAGTGCACAAACAATGACAATGAGAGAGGCAGGTAGTTGTGAGTGTAAATAAGAAGAGAATTTGGGTTTAAACCACGTAAAAATAAAATGGAACATAAACCTGAACTTCTAGCGGAAGGTTCCCTGCCCGTGGCAGGGTGGTGGAACTGGATGAGCTTTAAGGTCCTTTCCAACTCAAATCATTCTGAGATTCCATGATACTTAAAATTTTGTTTCTAGAGAGACACCGAGAGACTTTGTATATTTGTCTCTTATGCTTTTAAAATTATTGGGCTATCGGAAAAATATCGGCCCAAGGCCTCTTGGAGAAGCACAGGATATTTAAGATTCAAAAGACCCACAAGAGACAGGGATTTGATTTTGATACCCTCAGTAAGGGGTGTGGGGGAGGAACAGCTTTGGGACAATGAGGAGAAAAGCATTGGGTGTCTTCAACTGCCCTTCCTGGTGCCTCTCCAACCCCCTCCTGGTGCCTCTCCCGGCAGGTTCCCCGGACTCGCGGTACATCCGTGTGGAGACGTGCATGTTCATGATCAAGCTCCCGCAATATTCCTCCCTGGACATCATGCTGGAGAAGCTCCGATACGCCATCCACTACCGGGAGGACCCTCTGAGCGGCTGAGGAGGGGGAAGGGGGTACCCAGAGGTGACTCTGTCGTGACTCTGCCGACGGTGGAAACCCTCCTGTTCCATCCAGCACCTCCCGTGACTCCACCTGACGAGCTGGAGGTTAATTTATTTTCTGAACCTTCGTTCCCGTTACAGTAATTCCCAGAAGACTTCCATTTTGTATTTGTAGACTTTGTGGTGGACTGGTTCTTTTGCTGCCTTGTTTGTGGAATATTTGTAGGATAGTTTAGTAAAGACCGGTTTGTGTATAATTTAATTGGGAAAAAACCAAACCTTTCAACATGTACATTTCTAATTTTGTAATCCAGAACGAGCTTCCCCTGCAAACACAGCAGCAGGGAGGGCGTTCCGAGGTCAGGCAAGTCATGGATCACTCTCCCTTGAGACATTTTTGAGTACAAAAATGCGCAGTTTGGGTGTGGGGAGGGAATTGCTGCACTGGCAGAGGCAGAGCACGGGCACTGTTGTGTCATGGCCAGGATTCGTGGCACTTACTTGAGGTTTGGAGCAGGAACTTCACTGCCAAACCTCATGTCCACCTTTCCACCACTTCCTTTTAAATCTTTTTAAACTCTGAGCAAGCACACGGGGGCTGCCACTTAATATGGGTTCAGCTCAACACTTTTGGGAAGATTTATAACAGAACAGTGAAAGGGCAGTAATTCCATTGGGTTCCTGCCCTAGATGTTCTTGAATGTCTGCTTTGCTTGGCAACAAAATAATGTCTTGTAATTAAAATCTCAGCAGAACAAACTGGCTTCTCTCTGAAGGGTGTAAGATATCACAGTCCAACCCCAAAGTCTGGGACTTGATCCCAGTTCCCAACGAGCTTTCAGAACAACCAGGGTGTGATCAAACTCATTTTTGTACTCAAAAATCTTTGATCTAAAGAGCAAATTATCCTAAAAATGTGACACCCGGCAGGAGGACGAGGAAGGGGGATGAAGCTTCTGTTTTATATGGAAAGACAGGAGCTGGCTGCGGAGAGAGAACGACGCCACGTCTCACTTGGTGTGTTGTGGGACGTGGTTTGGGTGGTCAGAGCAGCCCCTCAAAGGTTGTCTTGTCCCTCACTGGTGTCAGTGGCCACCCCCATCCAGGGGTTTCATGGACGGTGTTGCTTCACTGATCACTTGGAACCTGAATTCCAAGGAAGAGCCCACCCTGGAATCCACCTGTGCTCGGCACTGCCCTGAGCCAAGTGCCAGTGCTGGGCTGCACTTGGGTGTCCCTCAGCCTCGGGAAGGGGTGGGTGGGGTGTGATGGCACCTCCAGGTCAGTGTTCCGTGTCTCCAGAACAGGGTTTGGCCTGTCCGTGCTCCTGGGAATCCCACTGTATTTATTGTACATTATTGTGAATATTGGGAACGGTGAGTGTGTGGGACGTGGGAGATGCTGTGAGTGAGGGAAGAGCCTGAACACGTGTGGATGTTGTTGTTCCGTGAGCGAGTGGGAATGTGCGTGCAAGTCGTAGGTAGTCGTTGGCATCCGGAGTCTCCCAACCCAGTGGTTAGGAAGCTGTTACCCTCCCATTGCATATCCCCCTTTCCAGGGAACAGATCCATGTAGGAAGAATATTTACTCTCCAATCTCGTCCATTCCCTGGTAGAAGCGTTTATGTAGCTCAGAAACCACTCAGAGGAAGCGCCAACACCTGGAGTTTACAAAGACCGAGGGAAAACGAAGCCGAAGGAGCGGCTTGGAGCCGGTTTGTTCCCAAAGGGTGTCATGAGGAAACGTGGGGTACACCAGTGGAATTCCATGGCAGAGCCATGGCTGCAGGTTGGGCACTTTCTGGGTGGTTTTGGGTTCCAGTCCCCCGCGTGAAGCCCGAAAGGCCCCGGGTGGGATGAGCAGCCACAGAAGGCTCTGGAGCTCGGAATTCCAACGTTTCCCAAGGCGCTGGTTCCAGCTGTGAGTAAGAAACTGCTGCTACTGTCTGTGTGCTCCTTGGAGAGCACATCCGAGTGGAGCACATCTGCACCCCGGCCCCGAGACGTGCTGGAAAGTTACTTGATCCGTATTTATTACAGTTAATTATTTATGATTACAAATAACGAACTTTGCGTCGATGCCGTTTGCACCTGGGGGTGTAAATGGAGCTTCTTCTACAGGACAAGTGTCACACCAATAACCAACCTCCATCGACTTGGTTTGTTCTCAAGAACAGGATCAGCCCCACAGGAGAAGGAGCTGTGGGGGGTTTTCTTGGCTTTTTTTTTTTTTTTTTTTTTTTTTAATTTCATGCTCCTTGGGAAGGAAGCGCTGCGGCCCCTCGGCTGCGGCTCCAATGGCCTTTTGATTAAAGCTTTTCTAATCATCCTTAATTCCTCGTGCTTTAAATGAACTTGACATTGTCTGTACTAGGCTTGTTTGTCAAAGCAAAGATTGGTTTGTGATGATTATTATTATTATTTTTTTTAATATATATTCATTCAGATTGTAAAATTATACTAAACCATGGAAAAACTCTGGAGCTGGGTATTAGTTCTAGCTTGGTGTGTGTCCATCTCGGTTCCGTACACGGCATTAACCTGTAAGTGCTCTTGGCCATCGAGTGTACACCTGCATAAAGGAGATTCTTAACATCCCTCTGCACTTCTCGTGTCCTTCTTTGGGGCTGCCAGGAATGAAACCCACTGCTGGAGCTGCCTGAAGCACAGGATGAGGAGGGTGAGGAAGGAAGCTGGGGGTTCTCTCTTTAAATCCCTCTTTTATGGGTCATTTTTATTTACTTGGAACAAAATGTAAATATTTTGTACCAAAGCGAGCACAGCCACTGCTGAGCTTTCTCTTCCTGAGACTCTGGGATATTCATCCTGAGGAATAACACAGGCTCTGCCACCTCAGTAATTAGTTACTTGTCATACTAATGGTTTCTGACCCCAAGCATCCCATTATCCATCCCGAACCCCAGGAACCAGCTCCCTTTCCCTGATCTTCCCCAGGAATGGGGAGAACACAGGTTTGGTTGCCACCTGTTCTTGAATACCTTTATTCTTCTTGTATAAATAAACACCTTTGGTGGGAGCATCTGTAAAATGTCTTTATTTTAGGAGGAAGATCCCTCCAGCCCTCATTAATCTCCGGCTGCACCAGTGGGATGGAGATGAGACCCTGCCCAAAGGGGTGACTGGCTAATTAGCCCTGCTAATGCCATCTGCTGCACCCTGTTAATTAGGCTTCTCAGAGACCTGCTGCAGCTCTTCCAGTACCACTTCCCAAAGCCCCAGGGCTGCCAACAGCACAGGAACACAGACCCAGGGCAGGTAAGGGTGGAACGGGGATTCCCAGACCCCCTGTCCAGCACCAGGGAAACACCCTCAGAGAAGGTTCATGGAACGGATTTTTACTGCACAACGTTTTGAGACAGCATCAGATAAACTTTATTCCAAGGAATTTACAAAACTGGGATAATGCGAGAAGCTTTTGACCTCTGACCCTTGGTCCTGCTCCGTGTGGGGCAGGTCCATCCAACTGCTCCCTGCTGGGTGACACCTGCTGTGCCTGAGCAGGACAAGGCAGGACGCACCCTGGGAGCTCAGCCTGGCATAAATCCTGTCCTGGGATTGCACAAGGAGCCCACACGGACACAGAACCCAGGTGGGGCCAAGGTTTTGCTGCCTTGGGGGTGCTGGGGGCAATCGGAGACGTAAAAACCTGAAGTTTGCTCTCACAGATTAAAAATAGATACTTAGAAAATGGTCACTGCCTAAAAATTTAAATCCAAGGTGGGAACTTACTTGTGCTCTGACTAGAGTGGGGCAGAGCACAGGAACAGGACCAAGAGCTCCATGTCTTCCAGCACTGGTGGCTCATTCCTCGGGGGATCCGGCCCCTGGGCTCTGGGCTTTGGCCTAAAGGGAAGGGGAAAAGAAAGGAAAAATACTCTTTTCAAATATTACTTGATAATAAGCAATTGATAAAAAGCTCTCTGAAGCAGAAGAAATGTAAAATAACTAACTCCTTGTCCTGGCAAAGCTATCACAAGGGGTAACAGCCAGGGACTGTCCTGTCCTCCCTGCCCGTCTCCCTTGCAGGAGGAGCCCAGTGGGAGCCCCGGAGCAGCACTGGGACCCCTGGAACTCCCACCCCCTGAGCCCTGCAGGGCTGGGACCCATGTGCCCAGATCCCAGCCCATCCCACTGCCAGAGCTGCCCCTGCAGCCTCACCTTGGAGCTCCTGCGCCTGAGGCCAATGTGCCCGTCCTGCAGCCTGAGGCTCCTTCCTCCAGTGCTGGGGCTGTGGGGGATCAACAGGGACACCTTCAGAGGAGGCAAACACACCTGGGGCAGGTGAGCATCACAGCAGGGACATGGGGAAGGGGTCAGGGAGAAGCTCTTGTGTCTCCCCTGAGCCCTGACCCAGGTATTTCTGTAACAGAACCAGCTCCTGTTCAGAGCCTGGGGAGAGCAGAGCACTGCCATGGACAGGTAACCAGGAGTCATCCTGCATTTTATCCCAGGGGCCACTTTGTCCATTCTATTTTGAGGTAAGAAGCTAAATTTGTTCGAATCTCAGATAAGCACCAGCCAAGTTCAACTGAGTCCATTTGAAAGCCTGTGAAAAGCTTTTCAGCTACAGGCAAATTCAAGAGAATCCAGATCTGCACCTCAAGGAAGGGGAAGAGAACAGAAGGCAAAGGTGGTACCTTGGCTGGGCTGGAGCAGCTCTGGAGAAGCTGGAGGTGAAGGTTTCTCCATGGAAGGGCTGAGCAGGTCTGGCTCGTGGTGTTGTCCCCCCTGCAGCTTCACTTGTCCCTCTGTCCTTTGGTCTCCCCTGGCTGCCATTCCCCTTCCTGGGCTTGCCCTGCATGTTGGGAGCATCAGCAGCTCCCGGGGAACAGGACAATGTTGTGTTCCTGGCGTTGGCCATGTCATTCCTCAGCTTGGTCCCTCGGGCAGGGCAGCCCAGCCCTGACTGCCCAAAGTCTTCTGTGTGCCGAGGAGAAACATCTCCTGCAAGGACAGGACACAGAGCTTAGTAGGAACAGCACCTGCAGCACCAGCCCCTGGAGAGAACAGAACCAGACCCATTTCCATCCCTGCAACCCAAGGCTCCATACCAGAGATCGCTGAGGACCCAGAGTTTAGTGATTTAATCCTCCCAGACTGGGGGAGAGGACTGAAGGTTTTTTCAATTTAGAGACAGAACAGGGTAACAGCACCAGCACAGAGCACGTTTGATGTACCCCAACCACAGAGCAGAGCGAGCCTGTGCTGTGCCCACCTTGGTGCCTGCTCCGTCGCCGCGCCGGCTCCGGCGATTCCTGTCTCTCCGGGGCTGGAGCAGCGGCCGCGGGGCTGGCCGGGCGCAGGTCACACTGGTGCTGCAGCAGAACACACAGACACTGCTCACATCACACCCCACCCAACTGTTCCTGGGAAACACTGAGCAGCAGCACCCCCCGCAAAGGAGAAGGTTAGTAGGGAATTGATGTCATGGAATCCCAGAAGGGACCTTAAAGCTGATCCAGTTCCACCCCCTGCCAGGTTGGACAGGGCTTGGAGCAACCCAAGCTAGTGGGAGGTGTCCCTGCCCATGGCAGGGGCTGGAACTGGATGGGCTCTAAGGTCCCTTCCAACCCAAACTATTCTGGGATAACCTATGAAATGGTATCAGATCTCATTTCCAACAACCCTGATTTTACTCTCCCCCAGGGTAGGAGAGGAAAGGCCCAGAACAACCACCCAAACTCCAGCTGCACCAGTCTGTTGGGACCAAGAGTGTGAAAGAAAATTAGTGAGCTCAGCATTTTCCAATCTTGTCTGTAACAGCAGCAGATTCCAGAGGGCACACCACTCCCAGGTCTGTTCTCTACTTCCTCTCCCACCCACACAGTTTTGCCCTTGTGCTCCTCTCCCCCCTCAGCTGACTCACATCCAGGTTTCTGCAACATTTTCTGTATGAGTCAAATACTTCAATTGTGCAATTTCAGCCCTTTTGTTTAGTTTCTGTTACAAGAGCTTTAAAATAATCTGGTACTTTTCAGTCAGAGCCTCACCCTGGCACAACCCTCCAGCTGGACCCCAGGGACAGTTACCTGAATTCCTAAAATGTACCCCCAAGAGCCCTCAGGACTCAGCACGTCCTTGAGCTGGATGTGACACGACAGATCATGTCCTGTTCAGTACCTGATGATGGAAGAGAATCTCCTCTTCCAGTTGGATGCCACAAAATTCACATGGAATCATGATGTTTCCATCTGCCTGGACAGCTTGGGGCTGGGATGAAGGGAGAGTCCTCCAGCTGTTGGAGCCAACAGCACACAGACCATCGTAGTCCCATGGATTTGGAGAAGAGCTTCTCTTACTGAACGAGGCAAAGGCACTTGCTGGGTTACACCCCGTCTGTTACACAAGAAACACAGAAAAATCACCTTTCCTGCTGAGCCAGGGGACTCTAAAAACCACTTTCCTTGGCAAAGACCCAACTGCCAGAGTTCTCTCAGTGTCACTGTGTCAACCACACCCTTTCCAGTCACAGTAAAGTCTTTACTTCAAACCCCAAGACACAAGGTAGGCCCAAACCTGGTGAAGGATCAGCTCCTCAGCAGGGCAGAGTTCCTCACAGAACTCACAGGGCAACATGATGGTCTCCGTGTCTGCAAGGGAAGGGAAGGAAACATCCTCTACTGTGGAGAGTCTGGAACAGCTGGAGTGACTGCTCTGCACAATTCCTGAGCACCAGGCTCTGGTCTGTGCTGGGGCAGCACCCAGAGCAAACACTGAGGAAACAACTCCTCCCGTCCCACTCGCTGAGCTTAACATCACCCAGAGGAGAGCAGTGCTTTGGGGTCAAAGATGGAGTGAAGGGTCTGGGAAAAACACCTCTTACTGCCCTCAATAAACCCTTCAGTGCCATTTGTCCTTCCAAAGTAAGCTGCTCTCCAGGTCCCTCCCAGATCCTACTTCCCATCATGTCTAATTTCCATGAGAACATCCCTTCTGGCTGTGGTGGGGCTCCCACCACTAACCAAGGTCAGAGACCCCCCACAGCTTTTATTCCTTCTTCCCTTGCTTTGCCTTAGGAGGAGTCTAAGAGACTAATTTTGACATTTAAAAATACCTAGATAATTTTTAGCATTCCCAGTCCAATCTTTCCTTCTCCCTTCCCTCAAATTTAAGGAACCCCCCCCCCCACCACCATATTTACACTTACTTTTTCTGTGGTCTGAGGTGCTAAAAGACCCTGGAGAGTCGTAGAAGGTGTTTGACTGCTGTGTCTCACTGAGGTGGGCAGCTGACCCAGGTTCTTTGGTGTAGTCATATTCCCAGAAGTCCCTGGGAATTCCAGCTGCAGTGTTAGGGTGAGGATTATTCTCATTTTGCAGGCTGAGAGCCAATGCATAGTCTAACTCAGCATTCCACTCCTCTGGAAGTGGGGAATGAGGGATTTCACTTCTCTCCAGCTGCTCCAGCTCATCCTCTTCAAAAGATAAATATTGTAAATTTGAGAGAACATTAAACCTGCCCCCAGCAGTTCCCTCCCAGGACACTCCTGGAGTTCAGCCTTTCAAAGCCAAGGATCAGGAGGATGAACAAGGAGAATCATCCTGGGTTTGTTTGTACCAAGCAAAAAATGAGAAAAATAAGGAAGTTGTAACTTCCTTCTTACTCCAAAAGCTTGAACTGAGGCTTCTTGGGAGCTTTAGTGACTACACTGAGCAAGTTATTAATACCCTGTAACCTTATACCTTTCACAAGGCTGAAACACTCCAGCTTTGTTTTTTCAGTATATTGATAAGAAAACAAATTATTCTTAATGACACTGTATTTGACAACAGTGGAAATTACACAGAAGAAACCCACGAAATGTCACAGTTTCAAAATTTTCATGGGTTTTAATTTCATTTTCTGGTAGGGAAGCTGCACTGGAAGGAAAACCAGGCTTCCAGAGGCTGCACTGAAAGGAAATCAGGATTCCAGACTTCTGATTTCTTTGATTCTCCTGCTCCTGTTTTCCCCCTCACAGCTGCCCTAAATCTGCTCCTCCCCCTGGGCTCCCCCCAGCCCAGCACAGGTACCTGGTCTCAGTCGGTTCCTCGCACCTCGCACACCTCCCTCCTCATTCCCAAATCCTGGTGCTGTCCGGCTCCCTCGGGGTTTCTCCTCTGTCCCACAGACCCGGGGGTGCTCCTTGAGGTCCCTCAGCAGGACATTGCGGCCGCAGCCCCCGCAGGGCTCGGTCCTGGCCCCGCAGTAGCTCTCGTGCTCCTGGAGCTTGTTGAAGGCCAGCGGGATGTCACAGAACTGGCAGAGCACGGGGCGCAGGGGACACGCTGACTCCTGCAAGACACACAGGGATGGCTCTTCCCACGTGAGCCAAAGGAGGAGGGAGGGTCTCAGTTTGCTCAGGGGTTCAGCACTCTGTCATTTCCTCATCCAAAGCCTCACTAAAAAATAGCCTGGAATAAGATACGACCCAAGAAACGTAACAACAACGTGTTGTATGACCTGTGTACCACAAACTGAAGCTCTCCAGATACTCAGAGCATCGTTTGAAATTATTTTTGACCTGGACAGCAGGTTCACATGGAGGTTTTTGAAGGTGGCTTTTAGATACAGACCTGAAATCCAAGGACATTTCACTGAGTACAGCTAAAAACCACCTTGGTGTGTGTTCTGCAGGGAACAGACTTACACCTCATTTACTACTCAGCAAAAACTGCTTGTAAATATTCCTTACCCCACACTCGACAACAGGTAAGTTGCCCTTTAAAAGGGGTTAAAAATAGATAAAATACCTGTTATAACTGCAGATGCTGCAATAATAAAACAGCACTGTTTGCTTTGCAAACAAAGCCAAAAGCGTCACACACAAAGGGGCAGGATAAGCCACTTCCAGGGTTTAGAACTGGACAGATTTCCAAGGAAAATCCTTTTTCCCCTCAGCAATAAACAGGCTGAGGTGGCACTTCCAGAGCTGCCTTTAAATGAGCCCACGGGAAGGGACTGACATTTATAACAAGACTGCCTGTGACAGCAGCCAAGTGGATTCAGAACTCAGAAAATCCCACTGTGTCCTATTTTAGTTTATTTTACAGGCTATTTTTAAAGTCTGTTTGGACAGAAGTTATTGCAACTCACTTATAATAAGGAGTTATTAAAACTCAATCTCTGCAGCAGAGGCAGAAACATAAAATGGTAAAGGAATGGACAAAAAGCCAGGTTAATCATATTTTGAAATACTTATTTTTCACCTTAATCACTAATAAGGACAAAAAATTACCAGTTATCACAGATGGCTTGACATGAAGACCCTATGTGGCTCCAGCACTTTAAGGCAGTTTCCAACCCCCTTCTCCCAGAAAGTGTGAATTTAGGAAGCATCACTCAATAAAAGGATGCACAAACCACAGGCTGGAATTCTGGCTGACAGGAAGGCTCTGGAATCAGTGCTTGGAAACACCACAGAGTCTCTCCCAAGGGTTTAAGAAGAGAAAATCCACCAACCTCGTGATCCTTAAGGAGACTGTTTTCAATCTTCATCCTACACTTGCAGGTCACCTGCAGCGAACAGATCTGGTTGGATTAATTGCCACAGAAATCAGCAGTTTCAGAGGGGGAATGTGTTTCTCACCTGCACATGTTCAGACTCAATGTGGTTCTTCATCTCAGACTTTGGGATGGAGTCGCTGCAGTAGGGACATATTTCAATATTCCTGCGACAGTGGATTTCATGGATGAGGAAATTAACTGCAGGAATGTCCTTTTTGCTGGGAGAAAATCACTGAGGTTACTGGGCAGAAACACACTGACAACAAATTCAAAAAGTTGTTCATAACAAAAAAATAATGCTAAGGAAGATTTTGATGAATTCATGGTTTAAAGTGATTGAGTAACTCCAGAGAAAGGCCCAGCCAGGCCTCAAGGTTCCTGCACAGGTGGATATTAATGTATTTAGCACCCAAAAATCGCATTGCATTAAGATAAAATCCAGGTGCATTTATTTCCTTATGTGAAAGGTGAATCATGCAGCACAAACAAGTTATCACTGGTGCAAGTTAATACACTAACCTGAGGAGATAAAAGCTTCTGCCTGAAAATAACTTGGCTATGAGAGGTCAAACATTGTTCCCTTGTTCAGGGAATGATGAAATCATGGAACAGTTTGGGTTGAAAGGGACCTTCAAGCTCATCCAGTTCCACCCCTGCATGGGCAGGGAGACCTTCCACAGCCCAGGTTGCTCAGAGCCCCAGCACTAACAACACTACTCTGTACCCCAAAATTCCCCAGGTCTTATTTCTAAGATGCCCATTTTCCTCCCCTGAGGACAGGAAAGGACCAAAGAGGCGCCAGGAGCTCAGTCCTCACTCCTGCCTCAAGCAAGAAGCATCGCTTCTAGATGGATGTATCATCCCCCCTCCAGGAAATCAGCCCTGAAAACACCCAAATTAACTGTATAACCTCTTGCTCCAACTCCAGCTGTTCATGTTTCTTTTTTTTTTTTGCCAAAACCCTGGCAAAGCAACAAGGCCCCACAGCAGCGTCTGAGCTGCGCAGACCAAACAAACCCGGATGATGTTGCAAGAAGCCCTTTGGGTTCTGATGTCTCTTTGAAAAAAAAACAACACTAAAGAAGTTGATTTCTTTAACTACTTGTAGTCAGGACCCAACTTGTGAGGTGATATGGTTATCAGTCACTGAATTACCATCACTGGGAGCTGCTGTCAGAGAGAAGAACTTCCACAACAACATATGCTTAGGGCTTCTATTTTTATATTTCTCCTGAGCTTCTGAGGCCCAGAGCTACTGAAGGAAAACCTGAAATCGTGTGGATTTCACTGAAAAACGAGTCTCTATTTCTATCTGAACGCTTTAGTTTCTCCCTAACAGCCTGTTAAGAAACTTGAGTAAAAGTGGAGAAAATTACAAGGCGTTAATAGCTGAGAAGGTAAAAACGACGCCCAAGCGTTTGTCTATAAAGGCAGTAGTTATTCCGCTGGATCGCCGGTGTTTCCAGCATTCCACAGAGTCCTACCCCGGTTCAACGCGGCTCCGGCCCGGCCCAGCCCTCACCGACCCCGGCCCGGCCTTACCAGTTCCCGCAGAGCCGGGACTCGGCCCCGGGCACGGCGGCGATGGCCATGGCTGGGCCGGTGCCCCGAGGGGCTGCTGCTGCTGCTGCTCCTGCCCCTTCCCCTGGCGGGGAGCGAACGAGGAAAGGAGGGAAGGAGGAAGGGAGCGAGTGAGGGGGGAGCGCGGCCCGGCGGGTGCCGCTGGCGGGCGCCCCCAGCCCGGCCCGGGGCGGTTGCAGAGGTCGGTCCCGGGGCTCCGGGGCTCCGGCCGCTCGCTCGGCCCTGGGCTCGGCGGGTGCCGCTCGCAGGTCCCTCAGGGCTCGGCGGGTGCCCCCGAGGGGTCGGTGGCCGGGTGGCGGTCGCGGCTACTCCGGGGCTCGGCCGGGTGTCGATCGCGGGCGTCCCCAGGCCCGACCCGGCTTAGTGTCGGCGCCCCTGATCCGTGTCAGTCACCGCTCCCGGTGGCTCGCGTCCCCAAACCCAGCCCGGGGCCGCTCTCGCCGCCTCCGCGTCAGCCCCAGCGTCCCCAACCCCGACTCGCGTCTCTCACGCGTATCCCCAAACCCCCTTCCCACCAGCGCTGCGGATACCCCCCCCCCCACCTCAGCGCCGCGGGTATCCCCCCCCTCCCCAATCCAGGGTGTCCCCAATCCAGGGTCGCTTCCCTGTATCCCCCCTCCCCAGGGCCCTGTCCCGCCTTCTCTCTCTCTCTCTCTCTCTTTCCCCCCCCTCCTCCTTCCACCCTCCGCCGCTCCCGCCACCTCCGGGGCCGTGCCCGCCCCCGCCGCGCCTGCGCGCCGCGTTCTGCGCTCTCATCATGGCGGCGCGGGGCCATGTGCAGGACCCCAACGACCGCCGCCTGCGGCCCATCTACGGTACGGCCTCCGCGGCGCCCCTCACGCCCCTCACGCCGCAACCCCCGAGGCCCCAGGGCTCCCGCCGCCCCTCCCGGGGCGGCGGGAGCCCTGGGGCCTCGGGGGTTGCGGCCCCTCGGTGGGGGGGTGTCTCCCCGCGGGTCCCCCCCCCTCACAAGCGGGGATGAGTTTGAAGGAGTCCGGCTTCTGGTCGCCGGGTGTTTCGTGCGGTCGGCGTTGCTTTAAAGAGGTTTGGAGGCGGCGTTGTCTCTATGCAGATGTGGGGGAGAAAGGGGGAGGATAAAACGCTTCCGCGGGCTACGGTAGCGTTTCTTCCCTTCAAAAAAAAAAAAAAATTGATGGAGGTTTTGGGGAAATGTCCCCGACAAATGTTTTGTCGGCTCTCGCAACGCCGCGTTAGGGGCTGGACGGGCTTTGGGGTGGGCTTTGGGATGGCGCGGTCCGGGCTCTGCGTCCCCCCGGTGGGGCTCCAGGGAGAGGGAGGGGGAGATGGGTTTTGTTCGGTTAAAAGTGTTCAAGTTCGCTGCAGTTTGCCTTTATGTGACGTTTTTAAGTGTTTTCCCTTAGTTCGCTTGTCCGTGCTGTGATTGCCGGTTTTATTGGTGTGCGGTTTATCTGTGTTGTGACCCGGGTGAGAAGTGGTCTTAACAGAAAAATCTGGGTGAATTCAGCCGGTGTTGAGGCAGATGATGTTGAATGTCTCGTTGTGTTCGTTTCAGAGAGTGGAGCTTTTAGAGAGAGAGCTTTAGAATCTTTTTCTACTCGTTCTGGAAAGGATTATCTGCAGTGTGAGGTTTGAATTCAGGCTGTGGTGCTGCAGAACCCAGAATAAAGTGTGCCCTTAGAGATGTAAATACACAACTTCCCCAGATCATCAGCTGGGGATGTGCAGCGGGAGGGCCGAGGTCTGGCTCTTGATTTAAACCAGTGTTTTCACGTTTGTGCTGTGGTTCCCCAGAGTTCCTCGACAGCTCTGCTTATCTTTCATCTGGGCTCGTTCTGCCTTCACCTGAAAGTTCAGGTGTTGCATTTCCAGCCTCTGAACGTCCCCACCTACAGACCTGTGCCTGATGTGGGCTGGAGTTTATTTTCCTTTAGTTCCTTTGGAATGTGCCACCTACTCTGACTTCCAACAAACTGGCTTATTAGCAAAACACAGTCTCCTCATGCTGCAGTTTAGGGAGGTTTGTGGGTTATTTGGTTTACTTTGAGAGACCCAAAGCCGAGATGTTCAACAACATCAGACAGTGGTGGGTAATTTGTGTGTCAGTAAACTATGTGACACAGATCCTTAAATCAGAGTTTCAGATGTTCTGTTGCACACTTTTGAAGGCTCTTCACCGAGAAATCCCTCCTTAAGTTTAATGTTAAAGGTGATACAGGGGTTCTCCTGAGTTAAAACACCCATGTGAAGACAAAGTATCGTGGCTTCAGACTGGATTTTGTGCAGCAATGTTTAGTTTTGGGGTGTGGAGATACTGCCTCGTTTGAGGGTTGCTCTGGATGGTCTCAGGAGCCCAATTAGCTCTGTTTTAAATCTGCAGCACACATTGGCTGTGGAAATAATGTGGGAGCTGCTGAATATAAATCTCATTAGCAGAGATGCACAGTTTGTACCATGTGCCCAGAAATCACCAAAGGTCACCTTTTTACTCAGTAAAAGAGTTCTGTCTCATAGTGGGAATGACAGTCTTGAGGAGAAAGAGGTAATGTAATTCCAGTTAACTGGAATGAGCTCTGCTGATAGTTTGGCCACAGCAGTGTGAGCAGACCCTTCCCTTGGCACATGAAGGGGCAGCTAAGCTGGGTTTTGGTTTGGAAATAGGAATTTTTGAGGGAAGGGAAGCACACAGGGGTCATGTCCTGATCTAAACCTCCTTGCTTGTAATTATCTAATAACATGATGATCAATCTGAAAATTATAATTCCGAGCTAAAAAGGAGAAAATGGTCTCGAGGTGGGTTTTCTGCAGCTGAAGTTTCACGGGATAGTGGGATGTCCCCAAGGAAATATTGGTGCTTCACACTTGTGTCTTCAAAAGCAGTCTGGTGGAAGCACAGTGGTGCTCTGTGAGGGGACAGGTTTGCTCTGCCTGGGGGATGGATGGTGTGGACAAGGATTTCTCACTGAACACTTTATTATAGAGTGTGATGTTAAGTTTGTAACCTCCTGCCTGTTAAAGTCACTGAAAGTCTCCCAAAGGCACACCCAATTAATTTCTCCTTTTCCTGCTGAAGCACTGGAGCTGCATTGCCAGCAAAAAGCTGTTGCTGCAGAATCCCTTCTATTATGTGTCTCTTTTGTTGCTGTCATGATCTGTGTGGAGTAATTACAAAAGCTTGTTTGTTTGAATGACTAAAACCAGCACAGTGAGATGAATCCTTCACCCATGAAGTGACACGTTTGGCTTAGGAGTAATTGTACAAGGAAAAGGTGGTTTGTGCTCCTGGTGTAAGAGCAGAGGGTAAAACTGGAGATGGCTTTGCAGAGTGGCCTTGTGCTGTGTGTAACACTGGCTGTGTTGTTCCTGTGCAGATTATCTGGATAATGGCAATAATAAAATGGCAATCCAGCAAGCGGATAAACTGCTCAAAAAGCACAAGGACCTTCACTGTGCCAAGGTAAGTGTGGCTTGGGGGCACCCACCTCGTTCTGTCTGAGGTGTTTCACTGTGATGTTCCAGAGACCAGTGTCTTCTGAACCCTCTGGAATATCTCTGTCCTGATCCACGTGTCTCGTTTGCCTGAACTCGTACAGATGCTGTGGGCAGTGAGCAGAGTATTGGTTACACCCGAGCTCATTGTCTGGCTGTCAGCACCACCCAGACAACCTTGGCACATGGGCTGGGCCTCAGAAATGCCTCTTTGAGACCTCAGGTTGGGACACTTCTCTGTAGGAGCTTGCACCAAAACATCTCCTGGCGGGTGGAGTCTTTGTAAAACATACCAACTGAACAGGTTGCCCAGAGCAGCTGTGGCTGCCCCATCCCTGGGAGTGTCCAAGGCTGGGTTGGACAGGGCTTGGAGCAACCTGGGATAGTGGAAGGTGTCCCTGCCCATGGCAGGGGTGGGACTGGATGAGCTTTAAGGTCCCTCCAACCCAAACCATTCTGGGATTTTGGAGGCATTTGCTCTTCTGCTTCTTGTCCTCTCCCTCCTTGCAGTGCCCTGGTGAAGGAAAGGCAGTTCTGTCCTTCACTTTTCTGAACATGTGACTCTCTTTCTACTTTCCTCATTTCCCTGGGGGTTTCCCTCTACAGGTCACACCCCTTCTATGTCCTGAAAGCTTCCCAAGCTGCAGAGAGTGTCATTGACCTGAATCTCATTTATGTCACTTCTCTCTGGCCAGTTAGTGAAAAGAAACAAATGAAAATGGGCAGGACTGGCCAGTGTTCAGCCTGCAGGGAGAGAAAACCCAGTGGCAGGTGATGCTGGAGCAGCCTGAATATTTGGTAGGAAATCAAATCCCCCTCTTTGATGCAACCTGGATTTGGGAGTTTTTCTTTACAGCCATATGGGTTAGAAACTTAATAAAAGCTGAAGTTCTGTAGGAGAAACAGGGTGGTTGGGCAAAGCCTGACGAGGAACGAGGGGATTTCCACTGGTAATTGCAAATCCTGAGAGCTGCCTGTGTTGTGTCCACAGGTTCTGAAGGCCATTGGCTTGCAGAGGACTGGCAAGCAGGATGAAGCCTATGCTCTGGCACAAGAAGTAGCAGCACTTGAGCCCACAGATGATAATTCCTTGCAGGCACTAACCATCCTGTACCGGGAAATGCACCGACGTGAGTTTGTTCCTTTGCCTGCCTTAAAAATCTCAATTATTTACATTCTGCCAGAAGTTTGTGGGACCCACTGTGATGGGAAACGTGCAAAATCCAGAGTTTGTGTCTATGAGAGGCTGCAAGGGACTCAGAGAATTTAAATGATGCCTGTAAGGCTCCAGTGATCTCCATAAAGCTAAAAAAACCTTGTTCAGGTTTCTCATTAACATGATTGTGTAACAGCTCCTAAATGAAGCAGGTTGATAATCATCCAGCAGCCTGTGAATTCACTTTTTGTTCACGAAACTATTGGGATTTGTTGTCAGTAGATGTGGCAGAGATTGCAAATCAGTGGGTTGTGGTTTGGAGTGTGTTTGGTGCTGTGATGTAGTCGAGGGGTTCAGGCTCAGGAAACTGGGTGAGAAACGGGAGGGAAATCCTGCCCTCCCAGTATGACCACAGCAGCTTTTCAGTCTGGTTCCTCATAGTGATTCTCTGTTTTAAAAGTGCTAAATCATGACTGTTGGAGTGATGGAGTAAAGCTTCATGTGCTTTTCTGAAAGAAGCCAGACTTTATATCCTGCTTATGTGCAGCTCTGAACACTTGTTGTCCCTGGCAGCTCCTTGTGGGGTGGTGTTGGTACCAGTATTTGTTGTTGAATTGCTGGAGAAATGACCATGGGGTGAAACAGCTGCTGCAGAAATGGCTGTTTGGTGTCAGTCTGCAATTGCTGATGCTCTCCCAGTTTGTTTGTGGAGTTAAAGCATCCTTTCTTAAATGACACCAAATTTCTGTGTGTATTTGTGACTTCAACAGAAACTCTTGTGAATGTCAAGAGCCTTTCTGTGATACCAAACAACTTCCATAAGGTCTTAAGCTGAGCTTTATAACTTTTAGGTTTATAACTCAGGAACTTGAGGGTGTGAGGCACTATTGGTCCTGAATGGAAATTGGAATTAGGTGTTTTATATCTGTGTGTCAAGTATTTCTAAACTATGAAAGAAACTATGAAAGAAAAATTACTTTTAATTTTCTAATACTACACTGAGCTGCAGTTTTATATGTAAGGAAAAAATCTGGAAGGATGAAAATGTAAGAAAGTTTTGCATATTATAATATCAGAAGTATTTTGTCATGATAGACCTACTATCAAAAAGTATAGAGTGGAATAATTGTTTAGAATACTGAAATAGGCAATTGGGAAGTAACAGGATATAATTAATATAAGTCAAACTGTGATAAGAATAATTAGTTTAATATCAGGCTCTGAAAATGTTGGGTTTGATACATCATTCACGTGGAGCAGTAGAAATCTTCATTAGGTTTAATGCTCCAAATTAGATAAACTTTCTTAAGAAAAAGACTTAAAATTCTGAACTGAACAGTTCAGTTGTTGCTGTTTAACTCCATTTTGATTTGACTCTATTTTGAGGTTGGTTTGGGGTTTTTTAAGCACTTTTCTCCTTTGCCTGCTGTTTGTAGTGCCTGGGGGCCAGGACACCATTTCTGTGGCTGCTGGGTGTAATTAGGGTGATTTCAGAGCATCACTGATGCTCTTTAGGCAGCTGTGCTTTAAAATATTCCCAAATTTGTCTTAACTCAAGCATCTGGTTTTGATTTAGCTGAACTGGTGACTAAACTGTACGAGGCAGCTGTAAAGAAGGTTCCCAACAGTGAAGAGTATCACTCTCACCTCTTCATGGCCTATGCCAGGGTTGGGGAGTACAAGAAGATGCAACAGGTATGAGCAACAACTGGTGTTTGGCTATTTTAAGGTGTATTTTTCTGTATTTCTTACTGTCAGTGCCTTGTCACATTACAAGGAATCTTCCAAAAGCTGAGCTTGGTTAGTGCAGAAGTTAAACTCTGTGTTGGTTTTTACAGAAAGGCTTAAAACCCCATTTTTTAAAGGTTGGGTTGTCTAAAGAGAAAAGCTTTCTTTCCTTAAAGCTGTGCCTTCAACTGGTCTGTGCTGGCAGTGTATTACAAGGAATTCTGGAACAGATGAAAATATAGAGCAAGATCTTCTGATCCCTGTTTTCACACTTGATTTCCTCCTTAGTTCTCTGTTATTTGGGAAGAGTAATCTCACCCATGCTCTTAGTGTGGCATCCAACACACAGCTAGGCTTGTATTGGTGGAATTCAGTGAAGAAAAACTAAAGGGCACTAATTGCTAATTCTGTGTTGTCACTGCCATCATTGCTGTCTGTCATGAGAGATTGGAAAGAATTATATTTCAGGAATGATGAAACTTTTGGCTTCTATTTTTCAGGCTGGAATGGCACTTTATAAGATTGTACCCAAAAATCCGTATTATTTCTGGTCTGTGATGAGCCTGATCATGCAGGTGTGTACAGTGTTGAGCTTGTCTGATACAGGAATGTTCTGAATGAAAACATTAGAGATTAAGTAAAATGGTGTTTGACCTGTTCCTGGGTGGTGCTGGGAGAAGGGCTGAGCCCTCCTTAAGTAGCACTATTGTTGTGGTCCAAAATGAATGCTGAAGTGTTTTTATAATGCAATTTAACTGTTGCCTTACCATGTTTATACAACTGAATTATTCTCTGAGCCGGACTAATATCTTACTGTCGTTTTAGTAGAGAGATAATGAATAAATCCTCAAATATCTGCAGTTTCTCAGTCAGAACTGTTCCTCTCTAATGAAATTATAAAGGCTCTTGGAGGGAAAAAATGAGAGCTCTGGACTTGGCAGAGTCTGCAGGAATAGACACAGATCAGCTGTGCTGCTCTTAGTTGAGACAGAGATTTGGGCACTAATCAGACACAAAATCAAACAAAAAATAAGCATGAGGGGCATTAATCACATTCTCTAGAATACTGTGCTGTGGAACACACAAATATGTTCTGGCTCCATGGTTTTTACCGTGAGTGTTGTGTGCTCAGATGTGCAAATCTCTGGTCAATATAATCAAAAACGAGCTTTTCTGTGTGTCACTAATTTTCCTGCTCCTTTTCCCAGAGCAGTTGCACTCTGCAGGTCACGGGAGGCAGCTCTGGATGGGTGGTTGGGGGGGTTGAAGCACCTGGGTTGTTTTTTTTCTTCTTCCAAAGTGAAAAAAGCAGTGGGTGGGACAGGACAAAAAGTTGCTGAGCTGTTCCAATAATCCTTCTCTCCCTCAGTCCATCTCAGCACAGGATGAAAACCTCTCCAAGACCATGTTTTTGCCACTGGCTGAGAGAATGGTGGAAAAAATGGTGAAGGAGGATAAGATTGAAGCTGAGGCTGAAGTAAGGCTCGGGGATACTTTTGGCTTGATTTGAGCTTTGTTGAGACAAGCAGTGCACTGGGAAGTTGATTATTTTAACAGTTTTCCAAGATAATAATCAGTAATGTTTTGGAAGTAAATGTGGATGGAGTGGAACAGAAGGAAAACCAAGAGCAGGGGGTTAAGAGGGATTTGGAATTGTGTGGCCAAGGCAGATTTTTGGCATTTCATTTGACTGATGAAGTGTTTTGCTCCCTGTGAGGCCCCAAGAAAAACCTGAGGACTAAGAATGGAAAAAAGACCTACATTTCAGAGTTCTTCACCCTTAGGGATACTAAAGATAACTGTGCAGGCCTGGTGTCTCCTATTTTATTTTTTGGCACACCTGTGTATGGTTTTCCCAGCAAATTTCACTGCAGTCTAATCTTTCTTTTAAGGTTGAGCTGTACTACATGATTCTGGAACGTTTGGAGAAGTACAAGGAAGCCTTAGACGTTGTGAGAGGAAAACTGGGAGGTAATTTATTCTGTTAATAAATCAGAGTTGTGTGGAGGACACAGAGTTCTCCTTTGCTTCAGACTTGCCCACTGCTTCCAGAAAAAAATAGTAATATTTTAGGAAGCCTGACTTAGCACCAATTTCAAACCTTGGTGCAAACTCTGGAGGTTTTTGTGCCACCTGGTTTTACCCACTTGTTTATGGAATTTAAACATTATTCAGTGGTGGATTTTGCAGTAGTAAATTGATATTGTGCTTATTTGTTGTAGCTGCCATTTAAAAGAAAAAATGAAGTTTCTAATACCCTTTCTGAGGATTGACATGGAGTTTTAAGGAGTTGGGATATGACGGTTTCCATAGGAAATCTCTCTCTCTGTCCTCTCTCCTGTTCTCTTACACTGTTTTGCATGCTGGGCTACAATAAGCAGCTTTCTGCAGCAGGCAGAGAAGGAAAGCAGTGCTGACATGAGGTTCCCTTGTGTTTGTGGTGCAGAGAAGCTGACCAGTGAGCTCCAGAGCCGGGAGAACAAGTGCATGGCCATGTACAAGAAGCTGCGGCGGTGGCCCGAGTGCAACGCGCTGTCCAGGCGGCTGCTGCTCAAAAAGTGAGGGGGTGGTGCTGCAGTCCTGCCAAAACGTGGATGAAAAATCCCTGCTTGGTTGTGGATTGCCTTGTTTTAGTGGCTTTCTGGGGTTAAAAGAGAAGAATATCAAAGGATCTCAAAGCTTTATGCTCCAAAGCCTGAGGAGAAGGGTGGCAGGGTGGAATGGTGAAGGGATGTGGGGAAGGGCACAGGGCTGTAGGTGCTGCTTTTTCAAGCAGGATTTAGCAACAGTAATTAATGCAGTAAAGTGTTGTTACCTCCTTATTTCTGAAGGCCGTGCTGATTGTCCAGCTCTGACAGAGAGGAGGAGAACTGCATTTACATTTCATTTTCTATAACTTTATTTGTCTCACTTGGCCAGACTTCACAGTGGGAAATGCATGTGGTGCTTGGAACAGATGCACCAGGAGACAGAACATTCCAGTCTGATCAGATCTGTCTCAGAACTGTCAGGAGAGATGTGTTGTTTGCTTTTTGAGTTTAGCTCTGCCCTCATCTTAGATATAAGTTAAATACAGAAGAGAAACTTCTGCCTTTGCATTTTGTGGGGATGCTGCTGAGCTGTGGAATGTAAATGTGAGGAGGAAAGTTTATAGCTTGCCTCAATTTTGTGTTGAAATGGTTTCATTTGATACATTTCAAGAAATTTGGGATGATGGAGTTCTTAAGATGTGAGACCTTTTGGAGGGGAAACGATTTTATTATTGCAGTTGGGTTTCTCCTGTAATATGATGATGTGCCATTCCTTAAGTTTATCTTTGGCAAGGAATGCAGTTCTAGCTGTGAATTACTGTCTTGGCAATTCCCTAAATTTTGTCCTGTGCTTGATTTTTGTTTCAGCTCAGATGATTGGCAGTTTTATATAACTTACTTTGATTCAGTGTTTCAACTCATTGATGAGTCCTGGACACCTCCAGCAGAAGAAGAGCAGTAAGTTGCCAGTTTTACTGTGGTTTTGTTTGCCCTTCATGCTACAATGAATTGTTTGTGTCCATATATTCAATATTTGGGTGACTCCTTGACATCACACCCCAAATGATGTGTTTTCCCTGCTTTGTTTCGTGTGTGCTCCTTGCTTTTATCTGGAGTCTGGCAATTATTGGAAACAGCTGTTTGTGCACTGTAGAACTCTTCCAGTTAATATTTTCCATGGTGATGGATTTAATGGATTTTAGATTTCCTTAAGAGTATCCTGGGAGTGCTGAGTGTGTGTTATCCCTGCTCTCACGCTGGGAAAAATCCAAGAAGCTTTTGTCTCTAATTCCCAGCTCTCTGGAAGGAGAGGTGCACTGTTCTGTGGAACAAGCTGTGGAGTTTATAGAGGAGAGGATCACAGAGGAGTCCAAGAGCTCTCGGCCGCTCCGGGGACCATATTTAGCCAAACTGGAGCTGATCAGGCGTCTGAGGCACAGAGGCTGCAATGATGAATATAAACTAGGTAAGAGCCATGGCTGGGGGAGGAATCCAGTTTTGGGAGAGAGAGAAAAACTTGGAACACTCAGTTAAACACAATGTCTGTGACGAAAACATACCTGCTGTTCTCTGTGTAAAGAATTTTGAAAGCATTAAAGGGTGAACCCTGAAGAAAGGCAGGTAGTTCAGACTAGTCCAGGCTTGGGAAAAGCCAGCAGGGAAGTTCTCAGGACCTCTGGGATTTAGGAGCAGTCACTGACACTGTGTTCCTGCTGCTCTGCTCTTTGGAAAGTCCAACTGTTAACGCTGCAGTCTTTGGAGGTGGGGGGAGTTCATTTAAGTTTTTTGGGTTTGCTTTTTAAAAACTCGCATTTAAAAGTGGCATTTAGGCAATCAGTGAAAGAGAACGTGATTAGAGCAACATCTGTGCTTCTTACTAGTTCTTTTTGTGTCTCCATCCAAAAATAAGTTGTGGTTAGATAAGCAGAGGCTGGGTGTGCGTTCCTGTATTGCTGAGCACTTATCTGCCAGAGGAGCTTGAATGAAGCCCTTGGGGTGGTTTTTTTGTGTCCTTGGTTACCAGAGACATTGAGCCTCTGTTAAAATCTGCAGCTCTGTTTTCTAAATCACTCTGTAATCTTGAAGGGGGGAAAAAAAGCGTGAACAGACTTCTCAGAGTGATTTTACAGATTCAACTCATACTGGAGTGTGTTAAAAAGATGGACTGGGCTTTTCCCTAGGTGATCCAGAAGAGCTAATGTTCCAGTACTTCAAAAAATTTGGGGACAAACCCTGCTGTTTTACTGATCTCAAAGTGTTTGTGGATCTCCTCTCACCCAGCCAATACTCAAAGGTAAGGAAAGATAAAGTGTGGCAGGAACTGCAGTGGATGTTTGCACTCTGGTGCTTTTATCTTAAAATACTTGTGGATCATATGGAAAGACTGGCAACATCAAATTTTTTTTTCTGTTTAAAATTCAGAGAACTCTTTGTGCTGTAGAAAATACTGTGAACATCTGAACACTGAGCAGTTTCATTCTGAGGATTTTTACTGGAGGTTTAAAGCTGAGTTTGATCCTGCAGAGTCTCAGATCTTGTATTCCTTTGGCATTTTTATTACCATTTCAAGGTATCAGGTGTCAGGCTTTGAGCTCAAACTTCTCTATTTAGTGGGAAAAAGCTGCTCCCTCATCCCATGCAGGGAGGGTGTCCCAGAGATGCTTTGCTTGGCTCTGGCAGTGCCAAAGAATGGACGCATTGATGCTGCTTGAGGGGCGATGGAGAGACCTACGGCAGTTTTTTCCAGAATCTTTCTCTGAAACAGCTCTCTGGGACTGAAAAGCCCATTTGTGCAGAGTCATGAGCAGCCCTGAATGACTTCAGCAGCTGGGAATCCTGTCACTCACCCCAGTGTTTGTCTGGGCCATTGTGTGCAGAGATCAGCGCTGGGGAGGGCAGGGAATCCGGGATCAGCCACAGGCTGGGAGAAAATGTTGGTAAACAAAGTGTAGATAACGTGGTTCTTTAGTTTATTACAATGTTTTTGAGGGCTAATACAGCTCTTCCCACTCATGAGAGGTGGCCCTGGCATGGGCAGATGGCTGCTGATGTTTTATGTTTAAAGGTGTGGGTTTTACCCCACTGGCAAGAGATTTGGTCAGAAGGATATTTAACTCCTGGTTCTGGAAATGGTGATACTGTTGTCAGGTAACCCTGAAGTACTGATCAGGTTTAATCCTAACTTTCCAGGAAACAAACTCTAAACCAGGAGTGGAAAGAATGATATTCAGTAATAGTTTAGGTGACAGTTTTGTCCCAGTGCTTGTAAAACCATGACTTTGAATAAGTTCTCTAAAACTTTGTCTGGCCTTAAAACTGCTGCTGATTTACTGAATAAATTCTGGAATATATATTGTGTCAAACTGATGGATTGGAAGGTTTTGCCAGTGTTTGGCTGTTCTCTGGCTGTCCCTAAAGCAGCATCTGCAGCAGTTTAACTCGGTCAAGGGCACGAGTAGTTGAGGAGGTTTTGTGGTGCTGAAGTGCTGATGAGTTTTGAAATTACAGTTACAGTTCAGTAGCTGGGAAGGTGGAGATCTTGCTGGGCCACTGACATGTGAGATATTCCAGAAATAATGGTCATGACACCAGTCTTGACTTCGAGAGGTGTAAATTGGAGTATAGAGCCAAGTGATGTGGTTGACCTTGCTCAGCTTGGCAAACCCTCAAACTACAAAAGATCTGTCAACAATCTCCAGCCTGTTCTGTGGGAAAACGGGAACTGGTGTGTGTGGTGCCTGGTGTTGCTCCTCTCTGGCTGTGAAGCTTTTGGCCTCAGGCTTGCATTTGATGCAGTTCCTTTGTGTCAATACCAAGTGCAGTAAAGCTGAATTCTTTGGCTTTAACTCAGTTTTAAATTTGCCCTAAAATCCAACAGTGTTCACAATAAGAAACTGGTGTCCAGCCCTTGGCTGTGTGTTGGGAGTACTCCTCTGTCTCCCATTAAAACAGCAAACAATGAGAGGCTGCTTTTCTGACAACTTAATTCAAGCAAGAAGTCATTAATCAAAACTGATGACCTCACATTACTTCAGAGCTGAGGGAAAATGTAACAGCTCGTGCAAAACCACGCTTGCCTGGAAGTGTGCTGTGAAGCCTTTCAGCAACTAATTATTTTAATTGCATCTGTTATTACTGGGAGTGTTAACAGGTGCTTGAACTCCCTGGTGTGGCAATGCATTGGAAACCTGCCCCTGATTTTCTTTTTTTCTTCCATCTGTTTGATGAAACTTAATAAAAGCTACTGAGTGCAACTAGAGCTGTGTGCTCGAGAATTAAAAAATAGCAAAGTTAAGTATCTTTAACCACTGATTCAATGTGACATCAAGGTTGATATTGATACATCATTCACGTGGACCAGTAGAAATCTTCATTCAGTTTAATGCTCCAAATTAGATAAACTTTCTTAAGAAAGACTTAAAATTCTCCTGAATAGTTCAAATGCTGCTGTTTAAGTCCATTTTGAGGTTAGTTTGGGATTTTTAAGCACTTTTGCCCTCTGCCTGCCCCTAGTGCTTGGGGGCCAGGGTCCCATTTCTGTGGCTGAGGAGTGTGATTAGTTTGCTGTTCAGAGCATCACTGATGTGACTGATTCAATGTTTCCACCTTGCTCTTTTGGCTTGGTTTGAGGGGGGAAATGATGCTTTGCCCTCAGGATTGACCCCCAGTGTTTCTCTCCCAGTTCATCCAGCAGCTGCTGGAGGTGATCCCCCTGTCAGCAGCGGCCGAGAACGAGGTGGCCCTTCCAGGGGACATCAAGGCCCTGCAGCAGCACCTGTGTGTGGTGCAGCTCTCCAGGCTCCTGGGCATCTACCACGCCATGGACAAGAAGGAGAAGCTGACGGTGGTGCGGGAGCTGATGTTCAGATACCGCCACGGGTTGGAGTTCGGTGAGGAACATCTGTAACCTGAGCCTGCAGCTCAGTGCTGAGAACACCTGGCTTCCTCCTTGTCATTATAGCCTCGGCTATATCTGAATTTCCTTTAGGCTTTTTTTGTAATTTTAATGTATTTTAAAGATAAACAAGACTTTCCAGGGTAGTTTTTACTTTGTAAAAGCCGTGCTTTATCACTGGTGTGCACAGAACAAATACCTGGGCCAGGAGTATTAATTTGTTAATCTTGCAGTTGTGGGAGAGTCCTTTCTTCTTCCAGCAGATTTAATGTATGAAGTGCCCCAAAATTCACTCAGTGATAAACAAATGCAGCGTGTATGAAGTTGCTTGAGTTTTTAAGACACTTCTGATTCTGATTTTATAAATTAAACTGTGGTTATAATCCACATATATGGATGTGTCACTTGACAACGCTACCTGTGAGATCAGCTGACAGCACTGTTAGTAACTTTCTTTTTTCTTTTTAGGGAAATCTTGTTTGAAAACTGAATTGCAGTTTTCAGATTACTACTGCCTGCTTGCAGTTCACCTGCTGCTTGATCTGTGGCTGGAAGGTACGTTCCCAAAATTGTGCCCTGCTTATCACCACCCTGGATGGTTGGGTGGGGGGACTGTGTCTCTGTGGGCAGTGAGTACCTGGCATGGCCTGTAGCTTTCTGGGGTTGTTTTTTGGCAATATGGGGTATTTGAGGAGTCTCTGTTCAGCTGGTGTTTGACCTGAATCTCACTGACCTCTAAAGGGATTTAATTTTTCTGATTAATTCCTTGTTTCTCTCCCTTTGCACGAGCTCTGCTGACAACTCCTTTCTGATATGAGAAGTGTTTTAGGAGCATTCCTTCCCCTTCCTGACATACTTTGTCTTTTGGATCCCTGGTTTCTAGACCTGCTGGGACCTGCTCCATGTCTTGAGTATTGCTGTACTCCACACCTCTTCTTCGTGTCTCTTAGTCCCACAGTGTCCAGTGGTGGATGTCCATGGGCACTGTTTATATTCCATATAGTTTTCAGTAGTGCCTTTGTCTTTCCCGAGGAAGATTTAGTCTTTAACCTGAGTAAAGCCATGGTCAGGCTCCTGGCAGGTCACTGGTGGACATGGGCTCTTGAATTCCTGGCTCTTTTGCATAATGCTTGGGATTGCTCTGTATGTGTAAACTAGAATTCCCAGTCAGTGCAGGATCCATCAGGGAGGGTCACTTTGCCTGCAGTGGGCTCACTGTGAGGGCTGTACTCTGTGCAGATGTGAGCTGGGTACTCCCTGTGAGGAATTACTCCTCCCCCATTCCCTCAGGGAGCAGCAGTAGTGTTGGACAGGTGTTACACTGTGCCATCTGCACTTGTAAATCCCTGGCCCCGTTCGGGGGAGGTGTGTAACACCAGGAAGCTCCAGTCCCAGAGGGAATTGTGCTGAGGGCTGTTGGGTGCCTCTCTCTGCTCACACCTGTGTTCTGTGTGTCTGCAGGTGAAGAGGCAGCTGTGTGGCAGTGCCTGACTCTGCTGGAGGAGGGGTTGGCTCACAGTCCTTCCAATGCTCAGTTTAAGTTGCTGCTCATCCGGATCTACTGCCGGCTCGGGGCGTTCGAACCCGTGGCTGAGCTCTACTCCAGCCTCGATGCCAAGCACATCCAGCACGACACCATCGGGTGGGTGGTACATACTGAGAATAATCCCTGCTGCTACTGACCCTCAGAACCCCTTCTGAGACCTGCACTTTGCTCTGCCACCCAAAACAGAGCAGATTATCAGCTTTTCATACACTGTGTAAAAGCGTTTTGGGGGTTTTGAGACACATCCACTCCCCTGTTTGTGGAGTATCTTTCCTGTGTTGGATTTTCAGAGAATTAACTGAGTATTAACTAATCTGGAGGAAATTTGTGAAACGTCTATCTTGATGCTAGTTATAGCTTGGTTTTCCAGCTTGTGGTGTTGCTCAGGAAAGCTTGGGAACACTAGTTAAAGCAAACACACCAAATGGCTTTGGTTGGTGTTTGGGGGCATCTGACTGAGTAAAGCTCTTGCCACACTTGAGGTGGATGGAGGAACTCCAACTCCTCACATACTATTTTAAAAAAAATTAAAAATTCCTTCCTCTACTTTTCAAACCTAAACTTGAATATGAAAGTTGTTAATGTGAATGCTGTTAAATCTCCACATTTCCCCTGAAAGCTGGGCTGTGCTGCAGCTGTCTGGGGTTGGGGTTCCAGGACTGGGGCTGACATTGCTGTGTTTGCTGCAGGTATCTCCTGACACGCTACGCCGAGTCCCTGGGCCACTATGCTGCTGCATCCCAATCCTGCAATTTTGCACTCAGGTTTTTCCACTCCAACCAGAAAGATGTAAGTTGAAAGAAACCTTTGTGACCTTGTAACAGGGCAATATGTCAAGGAGACTTGGAGAAGCCTGTGCCCTGTGGAAGGGCTTATGGAAATGCAGGTTAATAACATGATAGCAAGGAGGAATAATATGTGCAACTTTGTAGTAAAGGTTGCCTCAACCTATGTTTCTTACTGCAGGAATTTGCAACTTACTGTTACATGAGGTTTTGCTTTAGCTTTCTTTTTATTAAAGCCAGTTTTAATGCTCGTCAAAAAACCCAGCTATGATTACTTTTAAATCAACGGTTTGTGATTTTATGCAGTAATTGAAGTGAAATGTCATGTGGCAAAAAAACCCTGGTGTCATAAAACTGGCATTTTGGACAGTCATGGAGCAGCCAGGGGTGGTGGCTCAGGATGGGATGGCACATTATGAATCCTTTATGTTACAATCACTGACTCAGTGATGGCTGTGCTGGGCACACAGGGGTCGTGGGGGGTGCACATCTTTATAAAGGGACCACCCCATTCTGAGGAGTGGGAATATATCCTGTGTGTTTTATATTGTACAGTTTGGTCACTGTTGAGAGGTAGGTGAAGAAATTGGTTTTTAATTCCTAAGAAACAAAGGTGCATTTCAGTGGCAAATGGCTAAATTGGCTCCAAAGGCTCTGCAGTGACACAACTTGCTTTCCCACTCTCCCAGCAATAGATAAAAACACAGGAGTTGTCTGAACTGAACAGTAAAGATGCTCACACAGGAATCCCTGAGAATTCCCCTTGCTGTGTTGGCAGCCCGAGTGATTCCCAGGTACATGATTCCCATTTCCCTTCCCTGTGCCTGGAAGGGAGATGCTGAGTTCCTGTGACCTGTGTCTGACACAGGAATTTGCTGGATGCACAGAGCAGCACATGGATTGTAGGATGGGTTGGGAGCTCGCTCTGCTTTGCATCCCTCATTTGCTTGTTGTTTAACTGATTCCTCTTGCTAAGAGGCTTTGGATTCCTGGGAGTGAAGCTCTGGATCCAGATTTTATCCTGTGTGTCTATTGCTGGTAGTGGCAGCTTTCTTTTTTTTTTTTGGTGAGGTGTAACTTTTCAGTCTTGTTTAAAAGTCATTTGGTGGATGTTAATGAAAAGCATCCCCAGAACCAACTGTGTGAATAAAACACACAACTGCTGGGTACAGGTGAGAAAAGCGAATCAGAAAAACTGTGGGATGTGACTCGTCTGCTTGGGAACACTGCGTTGGAAAGCATCAAGAAATCATCTTTCCATGGAAAACAATCAAGTAATTCAGGTGTGGTTCCCTGGGAAGCAGGTTGTTCTCTTTGGCATCAGTGATAAAAGTTCTTGTGGCAGAGAAGAGCTGGTTGTCTCCAGTAGCTCAACACCTGTACACAGATGAAGATGGCAGCGTTCCAAGTACTGTTGGCAGGAAAATGCTACTCAACTCCTGTTCCAGAAATCCTGAAAAGGTGTTGCCTGAACAGTTCGACCTTGCTGCTACACCTTAAAATATTGGAATTGCAAGAGGGGCACAAGTGGTGCAGTAGAATGTTAGAATTCTTCATGTGACAAGATGAGGATGCAACTGGAACCCACTCACATCATGTCTTGTCTTGGAGACAGAGTGTGGGTGACCAAAGGACCATGAGCTGTTGTTGCTCCCAGGTAGCCAAATCTCTCCTGTGTTCTGGACACTTCCAGTGGTTGTATCCTTAAGATCCTTTTGTTGGGTAGTGCCTCAAAAGCTGTACTTGCAAATAGGGAGTGTCCTTTAAACCAAGCATGAGGTGCAAATTGCAGGAGGTGAAGGCTCAGTTCAGGGTCCCTTTCACTGAGGATGATGTTGTGGCAAGAGAGGGGGTGAAGAAAGGGGTTCCTTGCCATAAGACATGTCCTGAGTATCAAAAGGTCAGGATCTGATACCAGTTTCTTTGCTGCTGGGGTTGCCCCTTCGTGCTCAGGGTCCTGACAGCAGCTTCCCCTTCAAGCCCTGTGACCACATCTAACACTGCAGTGTTAAAGGAGGACTATCCTTCAAAAATTCCCATTTTCCAGGATTTCTAGTGCTGCCTGCTCCTCCCTAGGTCACTGTTGAGAGAGATGCAGTGTCTTCCAGCACAGAGACTGTGTCCTGTGCAGCGCTGTGCAGGAAGTGTGGGATGTAAACCAAGTGGTCTGGTATAAAAATAGAGCTCCTGAATCACACTGATTGCTTTGGATAAATCCATTTTCCTTCTTGCTGAACTTCACAGCCTGACGTGAATCCTGTGTGAGTGGGTCCCACGGAACAGCCATTTAGGATGCTGTGCAATGCTGTATTTCTCTCAGGGAGAGGATGCCAAGGACAGGGAGGAGAGAGGAGGCAGCATTGCTATATTTGGCCAGAACTAAAATCCTTCTCAAGTCCTCCTTCAACTGTGCAGAACCCCAAGTAATCTCTAACTCTCTTGTGTCCGTCCGTCTCTGATTTGTGCAGATACTGCAGGCAAACAGCACCAACGTGGCCTGGGGGGATTTAAAATCCACGCCGATGAGTTGAATTAGCACCCATAGCCCAGTCCTGCAGCCTGACAAGCACCTCTGCAAGGCTGGTTATCACAGGGTATGTTGTTGAATATTTGGCATCTTTTTTTCATACGTTGCAAATGACCAAATTTCTTAGGGGAAAATAAAAAAAAAAAATATAGTTTTTCATGTTGGAGGGAAATAAAAGGTGATTTTGATCTGTAAGTGCTGCCTTCTGGTCTCTCAAAGCCTTCCAGACAGGTCAAGTCTGTCAGGACCATATAAAATTGGCCTTTTCTTGGTGCTTCTCATCTTCAGTGCAGTTCAGAATCTTGTTCAGAAGAAAATACTTGATTTGCCAGAATTTCTCATTTGTAGAGTAATTCTGATGCTAAAAAATACAGCCACCTCTCAAGGCTGGGAGCAGAAACAGCTCACTCTGTCTCTACACTTCAGACATTTTCATTATAACATTGTGCTTGTTTGGGGCTCCTTCATCACATAAATCTCCTTTTTGGAGATTGCCTGGACTGTGAAATATTGGCTGCCTGCCTTTATTGCTGCATTTCATCAGAGGGGAAGCAAAGTATCCCATGGACCTTGAGAGCTTCCTTTGGTGTTTGTATTGTAACATGTACACACTGTGTGATACTGTATTCAAAACTCTAATAAAAAAGAGAAACAAATAAAAAAATGTGTGAGTAATTTTTTTTTTTTAAATCTATGTTGTAATATGTGATGCACATCCAAGTGAGTTCCAGAAAATCTGGGATATCTTTCTTTTGCCTGGAAGTATTTCTCATAACGAAGCAAGGATTTAATTATTTGGAAAACGAAAAAAAAAAAAAGGAAGGGGAAAAAAGCCTTCCAAAATCATCTCTTCAGTCTGTGGTGACAGGAACATGATGCTTAGTGTTGGTTTGGTTGTTAAATCTCATTAGTGTTGGTTGGGTTGTTAAAACCCACTACCTCTGGAGTATCTGGGCATTCCTAAATTAAAGTAGCAAAGGGGATGACTTGGAGAAGTGCAGACTTCTCCTGGGGACTGAAGATCTGTCAGGTTGTGATCTCTGAGTGCATAAATCCCCAGAAATGCAATTTCTTGGCAGTGACCTTGTTAAAGGTGGTTATTCCCATTTTGGGGCAGTGACTAACACAGGACTGCTGTGTGTTCTCTTCCAGACCTCAGAATACATCATCCAAGCCTACAAGTACGGGGCGTTTGAGAAGATCCCGGAATTCATTGCCTTCAGGAACAGGCTGAACTCTTCCCTTCACTTCGCCCAAGTTCGCACAGAGCGGATGTTGTTGGACCTCCTACTTGAAGCAAATATGTGAGTTCAGCACCTGGTGGGGGGGAACTGGGGGGTTTGTGCATGGGCAGAACATGGGTCAAGTGAGACCTTGGGGAGCTGCACCTGCAGCTCTGGCAGAAACATCTCAATCCTCCTGGTGCTCCTCTCTGCCTTTAATGGTCTCAGGTTGTGCTGAGGAGGTTGAGATTAGATACTAGGAAAAATTCTTTCATGGAAGGGGTTGTCAAGCATTGGACCTGCTGATCTTGGAGGTCTTTTCTAACTGTAAGATTTTAATCTGATTTCAATTTGCTTTTCCTTCATATCCTTGTCAGTGCCACATGTGTGCCACACTCCTGCCATCAGCAGAGCTGCACAGTGGGCAGAACATGGTCTGTTAGTGAGCTGTGATTTCTCTTTCCAGTGATCAGATGTTTGATTTAATGCTTGTTCTTATGTCCAGATCAACCAGTTTAGAAGAAAGTATAAAATCCATGAGTCTGAGCCCAGAGGAGGATGACATTCCATGGAAAGATTTGCGTGACAACAGGGACCTGACAGTCTTGTTTAGCTGGGATCCAAAAGACAGGTGAGTAGAAATACCTTCAACTCTAGAGTCACCCTATTTCCTTACAACACACATGGCAAAGAAATTCCTTCCAGGGCAACAAAATTTAATGTTCCCTGGGCTGACTGACTGCAGACTTAACAAGCACCATCCATCACTTCTAGCAGTGCTGCCTTTTTATATATTAATAGTTTTCTTAATTTTCTGGAGAGCTTTGGGTAGGCTTTTGTGCCTGAGGAAAGCTTTAGCTGCTGTGCAAAGTTGGAGCATTTCCCTGACAGCCTTTGGTGCCTTTCTGTAGGGACATTTCTGAAGAACATAGGAAGCTCTCACTGGAGGAAGAAACCCTGTGGTTGCGGATCCGGTCCTTGACTTTGAGGCTGGTGAGCGGCCTCCCCACTCTGAGCCACACCATCCAACCAAAGAACTCGGAAAAGACTGCAGAGAACGGCGTCTCCTCCAGGATTGACACCATCAGATCCCTGCTCCAGCAGCTGGAAGCGGCGGCGGATTCAGGGAAGAAGTTTCTAGAACAAAAAATTCAGGTACCACTGAGGCCAAAGCTCTTCCTGAATGTGAAACTGTGAATGTGAGCAGAGAACCTGCATCGTGTAACACCCCGCAGGCTGCACAGTGCACTTACCTGCCCCTGGGTTTGTGGGGTGTGAATGTGACTGGGAGATGTGCCAAACTCTGGGTTTGAGATGAGGAAAAGCTGCAACACCTTTATCTTTTTCTTTGCTTCTTGCCTAGTATCCTGTCCTTGGCCCTCCTCCCACCCGAATGGCTGGCTTCTTCAGCAATGGCAGCTGTCAGTGCCAGACTAGCTTGTTTTATCTTGTTAGTGATATTTATGAACTAGATACCAATGGCTTAGGTAAGTGTTTGGGGGCAGGGGTTTCACCAGATTGCCGTGGTGGGTGGGAGGGAGTGAGATGTGTCTCTGTTTGGTTTGAAAGCTGCTGGGCGTTGGATGATGTGGACCCAAAACTGTTACTTGTGTGTTAATTTTCTGTCTGACACTGAATTATCTGGGAGCCAGTGCCTTCATTTAATGTTTTATGCAAGTCTTTGTTGTTGTACAGTGTATATTGATGTAATTCTGGCTCCTCTTTGAAAGCAGTTGCATTTGCTTTTGACTGCTGACACTGAATTACATTTAAATGCCTCTTGGTTTTCTGGAAGCAGAAAATACAGAAATTTGTAGCTTATCATTTTGTATTTCTATTTCTTTGCAGAAGATTCAGCAGAAATCCAGGAAAGAATAGGGAATAGTTTCAAGTCTTTAGTAGAACGACTGACAGGTAAATGGTAATTCCAGAATAGACACTGGTAGCTAAGGCAGTGCTTTCTGCTCCTCTGAGGATGCTGCAGGGCTGGGATGTGTTATTGCACCTGCAGACTGTGAAAGAAGGCTGAGATGGCCCTTGGCTTGTCTGACTGAAGCTGATGCATGCTCAGAATGTCCCCTGTCCTGTCACTGCACTTCCCCTGCAGCCCGGTCTGGCAAATCCTGTCTCCCCTGGGCCAGGGGGGCTGATGAAAGGTGTGGAGATGCTGTTTGTAGTGAAGCACAATTCAGAGGAAATGTGAGAGCTGGACCTTCTCATCAGCTGCTTAGTGGGCAGTCCCCTCCCAGCTCTGAACGCTGCACTGAGATATGTCATGTACAGAAAATATGCAGTTATGGTGCTCTACTTTGTCCTTTTTCTTTCTTCTTTTCAGATTTGTTCAATAAATGTAAAGGTGATTTGATTGAAGTCAGAGATGGCACCTTGAAAACTCATCCAAACCTGTTAGAAAACTTAGTCTTCTTTGTTGAGGTATTTTTGGGTGTTTTGGAAACCAGAAATTTGGGAGGACCGGGGGTAGAAATGTTGGGACTGAAACACAGTGAAAGTTTGATCTCAGTCACTCATGAGAGCAGAGATTTTGTTGCATATTCCATCTATTGTGAGTCTTACCAGTAGGAACACTAAAATGAGTTTAGAAGCCTCCTGTAAATGCCACCTGTAACACGTTTGTCCCTTTTTTCCAGACGATCTCCATTGCCCTGTGGGTATCAAGTTACTGTGACAGTGTCCTCCGACCTTTTAAATCCAACCTGCAAAAAAAGAAGAAGAAAAAAAAAGAAAGCAGTGTAGCTATGGTACAGACAATAATTCTTCTTTCCTCCCCTACCCCCAATCACAACTTATTTATACTGAAAGAAAAATCAGCATAGATAACATGAGCATAAACTGGTTTTTGTAACCTCTGCCTTGTGGAAGCTGACGTGGGGTAAAGGTGACTCAGGGCTAATTTTTGAAAGTGCTGTTTAAAATCCAATGGTCATGTGGCACATGTGACATCATGTGACAGCTTTTTAATGGGAAACACTAAAGTCTAGAGTGTCACAGACCTTGAATGCACTACAGTAAACTTGTTAGCTGGGGAGTGTTTATCTGGGTAGGTAAAATATAGCTTAGCACTGGGGAGAAGGGATAGAATGATGCTACAATGTGAGTTGTCAGATAGAATGGACATTAGTATGTGTTTATAAATTAAAGATATGTATTTGTTTTTATAGCCACCTGTATTTACCCACTTCCTGGATTATGTAACTGAACTACAGACATTAACTTCCAATGTAATAGATCATATCAAAGGGCTTGAAATAATTCTGACTGCACTAAAACTTGAAGAGCTGTCCCTCAAGGACACTCTGCTTTTACAGGTAAGAGATACCCTTTGTAAACACTCTGGTCCTCACCAATTTCTTGTCAGTGCTTGAGATGGTGGATGAAGTTTAAAGGGGGGATTTAAACAGTTGCTGTGCAGTGAATTATTTCTCTTTTGCATTTTGCAGGAAGAAAAAAAGTTTACAAAGACTGTACAAGGGAAGGTCCAGAGCAGTTACCATCACTCAGTTCAGGAAATTGGGGAGCTGCTGAAAAAGAGACTCGATACCATTAAAAAACTAAAGATTTGAGAAATGCATCCTTGACAGACTCCACAGGGGAGTGACACCAGAGTCCCAGACAGAAGCAACATCCACTATACCATCACTTTAATCCAGAACTTCCTCATAATGCATGAAGGACTTAAAATCATGAAACAATTTTTTTAGGTATTACAGATGTATTGAGCTGATTTAAATTATTGTACATAAATGAGAAGCAGGGACCCTTCACCGGGGTTTGACCACTTTTTATACATGTTCATAAGCATATTGCAACAGGAGAAAATTAACTTTCTTCCCTTCTGATCTCTAGAAACAACTGGAGATGGTCTTTAGAAGCAGCAATAGAAATCCAGTGTAAAGCATCTTTCTCCAAGGAGTTGTATTTTCATCACCATACAGTGTTTATAATTTTTGTATGGTCCTTGCCTTAGAAAAGCAGGAATTGTAGATGTCCACCTTCAGCCGCCTCTAATGAGATGAGCCTGGTTTGGAGCTGCCTATTTTGTCTGCAGAGCACCTGGTCCTGCTGAAAGAATTCCATGTGTTGGTCCGTCAGGGAGAGGTGAGGCCACATGGGAGAACTCCCTCGGCTGGGACTCACCCGGTTCCTCTGAGGAGAGAACGGAGGGAGGAGGTGTCGGTGCACACGCTGTGTTTTCACACTCAGAGAAACTGCCAATGTGATGAGGAGCAAACTTCAGAGGGAGATGGGAACGGGCGTGTCAGCAAAAAAAGGACAAACCCAGAGACCTTGTATATAACATGTGCAGTGAAGTCTGACACTGCTGATATCATGTCAGTTTAACGTAAAACAGCAACAGTCATGACTTTTAAAAAGTGTATTTAGATTACTGAAACTTTAAGACTTCAGTATTTTAATAGAAATGAAATCCTATTGGCTTTGGTTTTAAGTTGGCAGAGGTGACTTTTGCTTCCGCTGTGGAACGAGGCTGAGAACCCTTTTTGCAGCTGTAGCTTGCTTTTTGCAGTTGAACTTTGATTATTCCAGTACTGGCTCATTAAGCTTTCTGTTAGAAAGTGTGATCATATCTGCTCCCACAGAATCTGCATTTCTGCTGGGTTTTTTCATTTTAAAGGAGCAATGCAGCCTAGAAGTGATAGGCAAAAAAAGTTCATGTACCTGCAAAATAAGGGACAGGTCAGATTCCACAGATTCCTCATCTGATTTAAAGCAGCAGGTATCCAAGGTCTAGATTTAAAGTTTTGGGAGAGCTGACTGCCTTTGTCATCTCTTTTGTTTTGTTAGCAATGCTAGAATGTTGATGAGACTATTTTTTTAATAAATCCCCTCTATTAAAAAAAAAAAAAAAAAAGTCCCATAGCTGCTCTTGCTGGATTTAGTTTTGCTTTGCCCCATCCTGAAAGGGAAAGGAATGTCTGCAGGTTGTCAAATTGTCATGGATGTCCTGATGGTTTACTCGTGATGTCTGGTAAGTGCTCTGGGCTGGAGGAATACCAAAATGTGTTAAGTCTGTTTTATAGTAATACTTCTCCAAGGGGGAAAAAAAAAAGAAAAGGAAAAAACAAAACTGAACTCTTATATGTTGTATAGAAATATCTTTTTTGAAAGAAAGGTGTGCTCCTTAAATTAAAGCAAGACTGGTGACGGAAGTTGGTGCTTTCAGATGTGCAGGGTGAGTGAAAACAGCCCCGGTGTGAGATGGTGCCAGTTGGGAGCAGCACTGAGCCCAAACCAGGCACTGCCCTTCTCAGTCACAGGGGCAAAGTGTCCCTGCTGCTGTCCCTGTCCCCTCCCTCCCCAGGCTTTGCTAATTCCAGAGGCTTTGCACGAACACCAGCACTGAATGCAAGGTTGTCACAGTGCCCTCAGCCAGAGGGGAAGGGGACAGTCCAGGGGCTGATCCTTGCTGGGCTTTCCTTCCATTGCTGCTGCACCAGGTTGAACTCAACCGGTTGTGTCAATAAGCAGCGATGACACAAGTGAAGTGTGAGGTAACACGACCACGTTTAAAATCCTCCTGTGGGCTGAAAGCAGAACTTAGGTTAAAAAAAGGTTTTCTGCATCAGCTCCCTTGAAAGCAGAATTGAAACTGCTGTGGGGGACGTGTGTCATCTGGGATGAGATGGAACCATGGCTCACTCCCCGTCCCAGTGCTGGCAGCACAGGGGGAACAGTGACTGTTTCAGTGTTACCTGCTCTCCTCGTTCCAGTTCCAGCCACTGCTGAGCGATAACCTTGTCAAACAGAATTTTTGGATTACTCAGTGTTTTTTAAAACCATATGCCATCCTTTCCCAAGCTGTAGTTTCTCTTTAGGAGGAAGTGGTGTACAAAGATGACTCTGTACTGACTGACTGGGGGCTTGGTTGAGGGAGAATTTCTCTCCCCTTATAAATTGTGTACAGTTAAATATATTATATATTTCTTACGAAAGAGCATTTCCCCTCCAGAATATGTCCCACAGGGACCTGATACGAAATTCAAGCTATAACCCATTGCTGCTGTTCCCTTTCTTCCACCCTTAGGATTTGTTTTTGTTTGTTTTGGATTTTTCTTTTTTTGGGTGATGAATTGAAAAACATACCTAGAAGAAGCTACCAAGACTACTGTTTACAGACTGAAAAAAATACTGCTTTTGTACTACTGGGATCATGAGCCACGATCCTTTTACAGATTTCCTCAACTCCTCTTGGCTTAAAATCAGTGTCTGATGTAGATAAAGGTTGGAAATCTCCTACCCTGCTCTGTCTACACACAGGACAAACTGTACGATGCTTGTTTGTGTTGCCCATCATTTTTGTACTTTTTAACTGTTCAAAAATTGCATTTATATTTTGCAATCCTTGATAATCATGACTTTATTTTAACCGCTAGTAAACTTAGGGAATTTTTTGTTGTTGTTGTTGTATTTGCAGCCTTATCTGAACTTTCTCTTCCTTGATTCCTGTTAATTTATGACTGTAGGAGATGTGTACGCCTCGGCCTTCTACGGACTTAAGTGACACAACTGCAACTGAACTGCTTTAAACTGGATGGGTTTATAATTTATATAAAAGTCAGTTTCGTTACAAATCAGTATTGCTGCCTCTCATTTTTCTGTCTGGATACAATCAAAGTGCTCATCTACACTATGTTTGTAAGCCCTTGGGTGAAGCCAGATTGTGCTGGTGCAGCACAAGCAGAAAATCAAATTACCTGCAAAGGGGGAGGTTGGAAAGGGGAGGGGAGGGAATCCTCAGTGATGTCTGCTGGGGGAGGGGGCTGGGATGTGTCAGTGCTTTGACATGATCTGTCAGCCTGCTCTTCATGCTTTATGCATCGCTGGCTGAAATGCATGCAAATCTTTCGGTGCAGGAGATCTCCCCTGGTTATAACACAAAAAAACCCGCCCTGTCCGAGGGGGCTGTGGCAGTGCTATGGCAGTGCCCACCCTGGACAGAGATGCACACACCCTCTCTGCTACTCTGTGTGGCCAGATCCTGCCTCCTGCCTTTCCCTGCCTTCCTCTCCTGTGGAACTGCTGCTGGAAGCCGCTCGCTCGTCCTTATTTCGCCGCAGCATCCCCCTCCCCGCGCTGTGCCGGGGGAGCGGGGCGGCCCGTGGGAGGTGCCCGTGGGAGGTGCCCGCGGTCCCGCCCGGCGCCGCTCCCTCGGTGCCCGCGGGGCTGCGGGGCGGGGCGAGCCCCCGGCGGCGGCCGTCGCGCCGTCACGTGTCCCGGCAGCTCGGCTCCCTGCGCTCCGCCATGGCTGCGGCGGCGGCCGCGGGCTCGGTGCTGCTGTGCCTGCTCGGCCTGGCGCTGCCCGGCGGCAGCACGCTGCACACCAAGGGCTCCGTGCCGCTCGACACCGTCACCTTCTACAAGGTACGGCCCGCGGGCGACGCCGCGCCCGGCGGAGCGCTCGGGGGGGCGGGCTCGGGCCGCGCAGGGCCGTGTGTCCCGCACCCCGCGGGCACTGCCGGGGGCTCGGGGCGCGGCGGGGCCGCGGAGCGGGGCCGGGGCCGCCAACACCGCGCGGGGAGCGCGCGGCGCCCGCGGAGCGGCCGCGCTGCGCCGCAGCCAATAGGAGCGCGGCGGCCGAGGCAGGCAGCCAATGGGAGCGCGGCGGCCGAGGCCGGCAGCCAATGGGAGCGCGGCGGCCGAGGCCGGCAGCCAATCGACGCGGTCCAAGTGGAGCCGAGCCGCGCGGTTCGGGGGTCCGGCCCGCGGGGGAGGGAGGGTCCGGCCCGAGGCACCGGCGGACGGGGAAGGAAGGTCCGGCCTCCACCGCCGCGCCTGCCCCCGAGCTCCGGGCAGCGAGCAAAGAGCCGCCGTGGGCCGGCTGCGCTGCCCGTGCCAGTGAGCGAGTGAGCAGCGAGCCGGGGCCGTGAGCGCTCCCCGCCTGGGTGGCTTCGCTTTTGTTCGTCGAACAGAAAGCAACAGGGTTCCACGGGGTTTGGGGTTTTTTTTCCTCCGCTAAATCACTTTGCAATGAAGGCGTTTTCCCAGGGCCATGTGCGCTTCCCACAGGCCCAAGACGGAGCCTTCAGCCACCTGTGCACACAGGTGTTGTGTCAGTGCCTGAGCAGAGCGCTGTGTAGGTGGGGAGCTGTGCTGCAACCCCAACCTGTTCGTTACAACAAAAAGATTTTGCAAGGTCTTCTCCTCAGTCTCCAGCGGGGCGAGAAATTCAGTTTCCAAGCTCATTGGAAAAGACATCACCCGAGCAGAGATTGGAGTGAAGAGGAATCGATTAAAACATGAATTCTCCATTTCCTGAGCCAGTACAGCACTTCCTCTGCCTCCGTGTGCCTCCTCTCCTAGCTCAGAGTGCAGCTCTCATGCTGGGACGTTTGGTCTCTCTCCTCTTCATGTCCCACTGGAAGTCATTTAGCTGATTTCCTTCCAAGATGTCAGTCAGATTTACAAGCAGATCTTATAATTAAAGGCATTATCAGCTCCTCCAAACCTACCACATATCATCGTTATCATCTGGTGCAGAAATAGACACCCAAAGCTCAGTCTTTCCTTCACACAGCACTGAGTCATTTTTGAAAGGCCATAATTATATAAAATTTCCATTCTCCCCCTGCATCTCTTCATTGCACAGGAAAAGAAGAACAAGCAGAAACAACCTTTGGTGAGTTGTGGATTGCTCAGATCTGAAATAATCAAGTTTTCTCCTTTCCCACCCCCCCCTTTTTCTTCTTGTTTTAGGTTATTCCAAAGCATAAATTTGTCCTGGTGAAATTTGACACACAATATCCCTATGGGGAGAAACAAGATGAGTTTAAAAAGCTGGCTGAGAGCTCAGGCTCCAGCGAGGATCTTCTGGTGGCTGAAGTGGGAATATCAGGTGAGGAGCCCTGGGCACATGGGAACAATGTGGGCTGCTGAGGAGGAGATGAATTCCAGTGAGATTTCTGCTGAGAACAGGCTCTGAGGCAATTCTAGGGGTGAGGGATGGATGTGAGACTGCCCTGGATGGTGGCTGAGCCTGCTGTGTGTGGGAGAGCTGCTTATCCACCTCAGCTGGGTAATGCAGGAGTCAGCCCACACTGCTGAACTGCTGCCACCCTCCTCAGCACTTCTGCCCCCTTTTTTTTTTGCTTTCTTTGCCAAGAGAAACCTTTTTGTCCCATTTGCAGGGAAGAGACCTTACAAGAATCACTCTTTAGCCACAATCCTGGTCAAACAAAGCATATTTAATGTGATTTATTCCATGTAGCAAACGCCAGGGCAGCACAGCAAGGGGCTGTTGCACTGTGGCTGCTGTAACTCAATGTGGTTTTAACTGGATTTAAGAGAGAAAAGCAGTGAAGAATAAATAGATCACTGTCACCTTACATGCTCTGGCTTTGTAGGTAGAATAAGAATTTAAGGTTAATTGTCCAACTGAGAAATTTTACCCACATTTTCTAAGCGAACGTGGGATCCTCTAAGTGGCATAATCAAAGTGTCTTTGTTTTCTGTCCTCAAGAATAAGTGCTATTTATGTAAGTAATTTATGTAAGATGAGTAAACATCTTGTAGCTTGGCATGCTGTCAGAACTAAATCATTCTTTGCACATGGACAGGAAGAAATCTATTGAACTGTAAACTCAGATAAAGTAAATGGATAGAGGAAAACAAGGGAAAAAAAGGCTATTAGTGTCCCATAAGGAGGATGGGGTTTGTGTGTAAAGATCCTGCCAATGTCTTCTGCTCTCACAGTCACAGCAAAGCAGCATTAGAATCTTGTGTTTTTCTTTGGAAAACCAAGTGCTTTGTCAAGGTGTTTTTGTTTCAGTGTGTGGCATTTTCCTGGAACAGGCTCTGCAGGGCAGTGGTTGCAGCCCCAAGGCTGCCAGAGCTCAAGGAGTGTTTGGACAGCGCTCTCAGGGATAGAGTGGGATTGTTGGGGTGTCTGTGCAGGGCCAGCAGTTGGACTGATCCTTGGGGGTCCTCCCACCTGAGGGTATTCCGTGATTCTATGATTTCCTGGTTGTTAGGATGTGTTGAAACTGGAGACAAGTATTTGTGTAGGAGGGAATCCTAAATTAATTTTTGATTAACTGTGTTTTTCTGTGCTCTGTTCTCTGCTGACAGACTACGGCGATAAACTGAACACCGAGCTGGGAGAGAAGTACAAGCTGGACAAGGAGAAGTTCCCTGTTTTTTACTTGTTCCAGGACGGTGACTTTGACAATCCCTTACCTTATGGTGGCGAGATCAAGGCCGGGGCTATTCAGCGCTGGCTGAAGAGCAGTGGCATCTACCTGGGGATGCCGGGCTGCCTGAAGGAGTACGACGTGCTGGCCAGCAAGTTTGTGAGCACCACGGAGAAATCCGAGCGCCAGGCCCTCCTGAAAAAGGGGCAGCAGAGCTTGGGAAAAGCTAAAGAAACCGAGAAGAAATCAGCTGAGCAATACTTGAAAATTATGAGCAAGATCCTGGAGCAGGGAGAGGAGTTTGCTGCGAACGAAGTCGTCCGAATCACAAAGCTGATCGAGAAGAACAAAATGAGTGATGGGAAGAAGGAGGAGCTCCAGAAAAGCCTCAATATCCTCGCTTCTTTCCTGAAGAAGAATAATGAAAAAGATGAGCTCTGATGTGTTGGAGAACTTTGTACAAGCTGTGAAATGTCAAGAGTCCTAACCAGTTCTCCTTATGCAAGCAAACTTCCCGCTGACTTCAAGAGAGCAGCAGATTTCCTTCTGGTATTCTCAGTTTTGGAAGATCAAGAGGAAGACATTCCTTGAAAACACAGTATTCTAAATGTTGGAAAAATCACCTAAAAGCAAAACAACAGTATTTTGTAATACTATTCAATAACAGTGTTAAAGCAGACAACAGCAAAAAAAGTATTAGATTGGCCAGAAGCACATTCTTGGTGGTTTTTACAGCTGTTCCCCGGCAAACAAATAACAAAATTCAGTCTTGCATTCCATCTTACATGTTGGAAAAGGTACAGATTGGGTGTCCTTTGTATCCCCACCTTTCCCTGTCCATAGTGTCCTTGGGTTTTATGCTTGTTAATCTACCCCCCCCACACCTTTTGTTGCCTCAGTTGGGCTCCAAGTCTTGTTCTTTACCTGTTGTTGACTAAGAGACCTGAAGTTTTCCTTTTTCTGCCTTCTCCTTCCATGGCTCCTGTCCCTGTTTGGTTTGGGTTTCAGCCAAATGCTGGCAATGAAACCAGTTCCTCCCCATATCACAACTTTAGCCTCATCTTCTGGCCAGAGCAGCCACTTCATCAGACATCTCCTGAAATCCTTTATGGTACCCTGACAGTGAGTGATGTGAGCTCTGAGCAAGGGCAGAGTCTCCCTGAGGTGCTATTACACTCAGTCTCACCAGTTGGTGCAAAACTTCTTTTTCAGAGATAAATTAGGGTGAGTTTTCTTATGGCTGAAGAGCACACACAGTGCCTGGGTGCCTCCAAGCTTCATTTCCCAGGTTCAAAACGAGAAAGGTGAGACTAGTAACGACATCTGAAAGTCCTGAGATGTAGTTACATGAACAAAACATTTTCTCCAGCCTCCTGAAGCGATTGACACCGTCAGACTAAAGCTTCATCAGCGTTTGGTAGTTCTAAATATTTGAAAATGAGTTCTTGTAACAAGAAGCAGAAGTATTTGTGCCCTTAGAAGACTCATCTGTTTTATTTTAGTGGAGATGCCTGGTCCAGGGATCAGGTGAGTCCTCAAAACTGTGCTGTTCACACTGTGGGATTCAGATGCCCCTGGAAGATGCCGAACCCCTCGTCAGGGTTACAGAGAGTTGAAAAGAGAAACAACCTGTGTGTTTTACCTTAAAACTATGCTTTAAGCAAAACTGATTGCTGTGGGAGCTTTGCTGCCTTTTGAATCCTGGGGTGGGTACAAGGAGCAGATGTTACTGCAAGATAAAATGTATTAATAATACAATAATAAAAAGGTTCCAATTCAGAGCTGCCTCTTAAAACGTTTTCTAGAGAAACTGCTGCCGATTTGATGGTTGGAGGGGAGGCCATGACTGATCAGCCAGATGATGCCAACTGAAAGCAAGAGGGGTGCCCAGGAGATGAGGGAAGCGGTGTGAGGGTGTCCCTCAGGCCAGGAGCTCTCTGCCCCTCAGAATGGGCGGGGAAAGAATCCCGGCAAGGCGGAGAGTCTTCGGCGGGCCATGTGTGGAGACGTGTCCCACTTGGCTCCAGGTCTGGAGCCCCTGAGGCACTGGGGGGAGCAGGCACTGAAAGGAGCAGGTGCTGAGAGGAGCAGCCCCTGAGGGGACCATCTCCCGAGGCTCTGAGGGGAGCAGCCCCTGAGGGGACCATCTCCCGAGGCTCTGAGGGGAGCAGCCCCTGAGGGTACCATTTCCCGAGGCTCTGAGGGGAGCAGCCCCCACAGGCCCCTCAGAGCCTTCCTCGACGCTCTTTCCCGCCCCGTGGCGGTGTCGCCACGGCGAGGCGGTGCCGGGGCGCGGTGCCGAGCTCCACCACGGGCAGCTCCGCGGGGTCGCCTCGGGTCGGCTCCCGGGGCGGTGCCGGGGGCGAGCCCGCCCGCCGGGGCTCGGTGGGCTCTGCCCCCGGTGGGACGCGCGGGACGCCGGTCCCGGGGCGATAACTCCGCTGTTCCCCGGGGCTCCTCAGCCCCCCTGTGCCACCGGGCTCTCCCGCAGCGGCCCCGCGGCGGGGGCCGGGCGCGGGGCGGCCCCGGGGCGGAGCGCGGGCGGTGCCCGCAGCCCCGGAGCGGTGCGGCGGCGGCGGCGGGACCCATGGCCCTGCCGGCGGAGGCGGCCCGGCTGGACGGGGGCTGGCAGGAGGTGAGCGAGCCCCGCCGGCACCGGGACCTTGCCGTGCGCGTCCCTTCTCCTCCATCCCCTCCCGCTCCATCCCCAGCCCGCCGGCACCGGCAGCGCTGCCCACTCCTGTCCGGGATCCCCCGGGTCCCGGCCCGTGCTGCCCGCTCCTAACAGGGATCCTCCTGTCAGGGTCACTGGGCCGTGCTGCTCCCCCCCGGCACCTCGCGGTCCCCGTCCCTGCCCGCTCCTATTCGGGATCCCTCGGTCCCCAGTCCCCGCTCCGTGGCCGCCACCTGAGCTCCGTCCTGTCCTTTCCTCAGGTCTACTCGGCGCTCCAGTGGATCCAGTTCACCATGGCCATGCTCAGGTACGACGGGCTGAACGGAGTTACTATCGCAAAGGCGATTTTCTCCAGAAAAAAAAAAAAAAATGAGAACTCGCGTACCCGGCGAGGCAGACGCGCTCCTGTTCCAACCTGTGCTTTGTTTTCTCAGCGTTGTAGGTTCCAGCTCGATTATTGCCTACGCCGTCTTCCAAAACGCAGTGAGGTCCCCCGAGGTAAGAGCTGTGCCTCCCTCTCCCTCCCTCAGCCGAGGTGTTGGTCCTGTGCAGGTGGATCACCTTGGAGCAGCTGCAGGTCTCAGGGTTATGTGGTTAAACCTTGTTTAACAGCTGGGAGGCAAAGGGCTTGACAAGATTTTGGCTCTTTGTCTGTGATAGGAGTTGAAGGGGCTGACCTTGAACTGTACCTGTGCAGGGAGAAGCAGGTCCCTCAGCCTCATGCTTTCTGCTACTCCGGTTGTTCTTGGGAGCAGGGATTTGTTAATGTGCCCTCCTCGGTGGGACAAAACTCCTGGAGTGCTGTGGAGCTGTGCACAAAGCTGCTGAAGTGCAAATTGGAGATGTGTCTGTGGAAATTCTTTTACAGGTCTTTGGGTATCTCTGGGGAGATTTCCAGGCAGGTGCACTGCTAAAACTGATACAGCTCAAAGATGCAGCTGATGCAACTCAAAGTTCAGACAAAAAGGGGCTGAAAAGCAGTTTGTTGTGTTGGACTCTGCAGTGGGGCTTTGGAAGGGTCACCCCTGCCATGAACATTCCTAATGCTGAAGCTGTGGGACTCAGGTGCACACATCCCTTGGGGGGGGACAGCCTGCATGTGTGCTGCAGATGGGACAGGAATGCAGTGCTTGGCACATCCTAAGGGCATCCCATACACAGGTTATGCAGGAACCCCCTGGGGCTGAGATATATCTGACATACCAAGCAGGTGTCTGGCACATGCACAGTATCCACAGACATCTGTCTCGTCCTGCCAGGCTTGGGTATCCACACACAGTCCCTCTGTGTGTCCCAGACTTCCCAGAGGTAGTGAGCAGAGCTAATCCCTGTGAAGCTGGGGTTTGGATTTGCAGGCAACAGGTTACTGTAAGAGCAGAAGGACAGTGGAGCTGCCAGCAGCTGTATCTGTCCTTCTCTCATCTTCACTGTTCTTTGTACATCATGGGTTTGATCTGCAGCCCAGAGAACAGGATTTCCAGGGAATGCAGGGAGTTATTCCTGCAGAAGGGATGCAGGCAAGCCGACAGCTGACACATCGCTGGATGAAGCAGTGGGGAGGAGAACACGAGTCCAAGTTTGTAGGGCAAATCTGCCCCCATTATAACACACAGGAGTCTTTCCTCCTGGAAATGCTCTGCCCAGCACATCCAGAAGGAGCTTTGGAGATCTCCATGCATTTGCAGGGAGAAATGGAGGCTGGGACTTCGCCTTAGTGCTAGGATGGAAAACCTACCTGAGCTTGTGCTGCTAAAGGTGCACATCAGAGGCTCCTTCTATCACATCTGCACCAGGAGAGCTCCACATGTGGTTCTCTCCTGGGGTCCTCCACTCTGGAATGATGCAGAGCTGGGTTTGGCAGGTGTCCTGGTGTGACTCAGCAGCCTCTTCCCGTTACTTCCATGGCCAGAAGCCTGGTCACTCCGGAGCCCTTCTGCTCTCTCTCAAATCATATGATGTGGCTGTGGCTTGGAGCTGCTCGTGAGCCACACATGGCTCCAGGTCACAGATGGGCCCTTCCTGCTCGAGGGAGTCCAGATGTTTCTGCTCAGATTATTGCTTCAAATCCGGGTGGGAGGGGTGGGTGCCAGCTGGAGGGACTGCCCTGCACAGCCTTCCAGGCTCCTCTGCTGGTGCCAGGGGAGATCTGCTGCTGGGGTTTCAAAAGCGACACAATCTTCAGTAACTTCCCCATTGCCTTGTCCTCATGTTTCTGGTCTGCAGTGGAAGTTTGTAAACAAAGGGGCTGGAAGAGATCCATATCAAAGCTTGCCACAAACATATTCCCTGAGTCATGAGGACCCACAGCAAAATGTTTAAAAATAAACAGCTCTTGAGCCTGGGAGGAGAATGATGTTAGAAACACTTCCCCTCCTGTCCCCAGAAATCAAATATTGCACTCTTGAAGCTTTTCTGTCTTTATGGGGTCAATAAAACTCTTCAGCCTGAGGTAAATCATTCAGAAGAAAGCTCAGATCAACGGGCTGAAGGAAGAAATGTCAGCTCACCATGTGCCTGGGTGATGGCCACAGAGCCACATCCCCGTGCGTGCTCCAGCCTGGCATCTGGAGCTGCCAGGATGGAAATCATTACGTCTTTCCAGTCCCTTCCTCTATTTTATAAATACCATTTGTTATTTGCTTTCCCCTTTTGCAAGTCAGAACCAAACTGGCTTCGCTTATCACTGTCACCTACTTCTTTATTCAGGTCTGGGCCAAAACTCCTCGACCAGCCAGCGGTTCCTCGCTCCAAGGGCACTTGTTGCTGGGGAAAGGGATCACCTGTTCGATTGCAAAAGTTGCTTCTTTGCTTATTTTAGAGCTGTTTGGTTTAACTTGCCCTGCTCACAAACTGGGTGGTGTCCCCAGCCTGTCGTACCAGGGCTTCAGTTGTGCACCAGCAATGAAAAGCCTGGTTAAAAAAGGCATATAAATGAAATTATATAAATATTAACTCCAGATATTTGTGCCATTATGCCTCAAAGGTAAATCTGGCTCAATCAGATCTACCTTACATCTTATTACCTTACTAATCTCCTTCTCATTGCTCATGGGAACAAGTACAGCCCAGCACGATGGGTGGCAAATATTTACTTCCAGGACAATATTGAGGCAAATCCCATCAGAAGCTCAATTCCATGAAAAAAAAATATAAAAACCACAGCCCCTTGAAATGTTTCCATGCTGTCTTTAACATTATAATTTTCTGTAGAGAAAGAAAACCACCATCGTTTTCTCTCCAGGATGCTGAAAATGAGGTACCAAAGGCTACAATTAAAAATGTAGATAATCAGGCTGCTTTTCCAGAGTGTCTGCTCTCCCACTAACGACAAAAATGTTGGCCAGAATTTTGCACAAATGTTTTCCTGCGGTGTTTACAGTCCTGGCCAGTGCTTGCAAACTGGAAATGGGCTGGAAACTGCTGTTAAAGGAGACGTGACTCTGTTCCAGCAGACTAATGGCTCTCAGTGGAAGTTAATCTGGCGTGTGACATAGACCCAGCCTTAGTCACCAGCTGAAATGACATGGAACACAGGGGGAAAATGCCTGTTTAAAGTTATTTCGTATCTGAAGAAGGGTTTGTGTTTGCCAAAAGTTTAATTTCTCTCTGAGTTGATTTAAAACATAGTATCTCTTCTCCCTGCCAGCCTCTCCCATTCTGCAGAATTGTGAAATTATGGATATTTGAGTTATTTCCTGTAAGTTTTGATGCTGCTCTTGGATCCCAGTGGCAGAAAGGGTGGTTAGAGCAGGGGATCTGCGTTGGAACAGCTCCTGAGGGCACGAATTTGTGTGGATTTTGTCTACAAGGAGAGTTCACCAGCAGAGCAGGGGGATAACACTGTTCAGATAACACCTGATAACCTGATGTATTGATGTCCATGCTTGGTTGATTAGTCTGAGCACAATTAATCTTTCTACTAGGACTTGGTACAGTCATTTTAAAGGACTGAAAAGAAGGGTGATATTTAGGAGTAACAGCTGAATTATTTCCATCTGAGAACTTTTCTTTAAACTCCCTTGGCTGTGAAAGTAGAGAGAGACTTTTTTACTTGAAGCTTTCAAGGTTTGCTGCAGTTAAATTGACTCTCAGAAATCTTGTCACAGTGCTTCCCTGAGGGTAAAATCATCCCTCTACAAAGTGCTACTCATACCCCACTTATCCTTAATTAAGGCTTTTAAAATAAGTTTGCAGTGGGACACTGGCCTTCTACTGACACTCATTCCTGCAGAAAAGGCTTTGGAAGGCTGTGTTTAGTGTCTGTATGTCTGATACAGGGTAAAGCTGCAGCTGTGGGTGGGTGTGGGAGTGTTGTGGTGCCTCTCACACCTGATGAGCCTTTTCCCTTCCCCCCAGGTGCGTCCACTTTTCTACCTGAGCCTCTCTGACCTGTTTTTGGGAATGTGCTGGCTGGCTGGGGCTCTGCTCTACAGCTCACCCACCTCCCAGCAGGACCTCATCTGCTACAACCTGCAAGCAACGGGACAGGTAAGTGTCCCTAATCCTACCCCTGTGGCATCACATTCCTGCTGGAACAGTAATTTGCCACAGTTAACCCTTCTGGTGATCACTGTGGCTGTGGGGGCTGTTTATAGGTTTTGGCAGAGGCTCCCTGTGTGAACCTGACTTATTGATGTCTTGCCTTTGTGTGGAAAAGGGAGATAATGACATTTGGGTTCAGGATCCTCTGGTGTGGGAGAGGCCATGAGGAAGGCAAAGACATCATGGGATTTTGTGGTTGCTTGTGTAAAGTGAGTGGATGGAGCTTGATCTCTCTACTGCTGGATCCCTGCCCAGAGGATCTCTGTGCCTCTCAAAGAGCAGATTTTCTTTTCCTCTTTGTGCTTCCTCCAGCCTGGGCAGGAGCAGACACATTCTGGGACACACTTGAGCTCACATTTACAACATTACTCATATAAACATCCCTGCTCTTGGTTGTTCTTCCCAAGGTTAGTCCTTACAGGAGAGGGGACAGTCAGGGTGCTGTGGTGGGGTGTGCAGGGCCACATCCTGACCCCAGCCAGTGTCACCAGGCCCCTCTTCCACGTGCCACTCCAGTCCCCCCTGGCACAAGGACTGCCCCGGTGGCAGAGCCGGGTTGTGCCTGGCAAGAGCTGTCACTGCTGTTTGCTCTGGGAGAAATGAAAACAAATGGAGCACTTGCCATGGCAACCTGTCCACAGTGGGCACGTGACTGAGCAGGACACCCCACCCCACACCCCCCTCTGCCCTTGGGGGTGTTGGGAACACCTTGTGCGTAAGAAGGAGCCAGGGAGAGGTTCAACCAGCAGCTTCTGTGGAGCAGAACCCAGTGGAATGAGCAAATAAATGTCTCACAGGGTGTCTCATAAAACACACATGGCTTCTCTGCACACCAGCACCTAGAAAAAGTCAGATGTCAGAGGGTGAGGATGGGCAGGGGGGGGCTCAGCAGGGTGTTTGCAGCTGGCAGCCCTCGGAGAGACTCACACCAAGGTCCCTGGGATGTCCCAAGGCATTGCCTCAGGAGTAGGACAATCTTTTGCCTTATTCAGGCTGTTTGCCCTCAGTTTATCACCATGGGCTGGTGTTGCAGTGGATGGAGCTCCCCAACATCCCTAAGGAAGGAGATTACTTTGTTTCTTGGGTTTTCCCTGTTTCAGCCCCAGAGCTTTGATTGACATTAATGTAAATACTGCTCCCTTTGCTGTCTCTTGACGTTGTTCTCTCCTCCTCCCTGCCTTGCCTCTGTGTTACAATAATAAAGTGCAGAATAAAGATTGTGGTTATAATTGCACAATTCCCCCACATTCTTCCAGTTCAGTTCCAGTGGCCTAATAATGTCCTGGCAGGCTCTGCCCACGCTGGGGAGCACAATGGGAGCCACACAAGAGGGATAATGAGGGCCTCTGGTGTCTCTGCTTTATCTCCTCGTGGGAAGTGCTGCAGGACTGTCCCCAGCCCCAAAGCTGGGGCTCGGGAAAGCAGAATTCCCTTCACTTTCTGCTGTCATCTTCCCGAGGGGCATTTGGCCCCCTCCACCAAACCAGAAGGCAGTGCTGACATTTCTTGAGCCTGAAGTGCAAGACAGCAATATTTGTGGACTGTTTTGATGACCTTCCCTGGAAGTAACTGAAAAAGGGCAGCAAACACTCATTAAAGCTCATTTAATGAGCTGGAAAGTCACTGCAGTGTTCCTGCTGCAATGTCACAGCCCCTTGGACTCGGCCCCTTGAGCCAGCCAAGAGCATTTGCCACCTCAGTGAAGGAGGCTGAGTTTGTTCAGTGACTCCTTTCCCAGACGTGGATGATCCCAGGGTGGCAAACCTGTGCTCCTTATCTTTTTGGCAAAGAAAAGAAATTCCCTTGTCCAGCCCTTCCTCTTTGCCTTTGCCACTGAAGTGTGTGTTTCCTGTAACAAACAGCACATGCGTGGACATGGTCTGATCAGGCAGCTTGGAGCAAACATGGATTTGAAAATAAATGGGATAAAGATCTGGGAGGTTTTGCAGGAAATTTTAGATATTTGGTCTCATCTCAGGCTGTGAAACTCTCAGTGGGAAACAGTGTGCTCTGTCTTTTCTCTCCTCTTTTTTCCCAGGGAGAGAAAAGGGATTTTTGAGATGTTAACCCAGGCAGATATTCTCTGCCCTCACTTTCCTCTTTAAATATCCCATTGTTTTGCGTTTCCGTGAATTCCCAGTGTGGGGAGCTCATTATGAAAAAGTCTAAATGTCACATCTGTGTTGTTTCCTAATGGATGTAGCACAGAGAGGATCCAAGTGCCTTTGGACCTGTTGTTGCCAAAATTTGGGCTAAAAAATGAGCCAAATCACAAAGATTTGATTTTCTAAGACAGCCCTGCTGTCATTAGTTCTCCTGTCCCCTGTCTGAGCCCCAAGTGAAGCTGCCTTTGTGAGGTTTAAAGTGGGAGCCTCTCCTCAACCTGGCTCTTCCCACCTGGATGTGAGCACAAGGAGTTGTGAAGGATCCTCACCTTTGGCAGATGTTTCTTCCTGCCTCTGTTCCACAGGCTTTGGATCATCAGGGAGGCACTAAATGTGCTACAGAAACTGTTATTATAGGACTGAAATGTTTGCATTTCCCAGATATTCTACGTGGCCTCTTTCCTCTACACTGTCAACTACACGTGGCACCTGTACAGGGACCTAAAGGTGAAGTACAACCAGAACCTCTTCAGGGTGCTCCCCCAGGTGAGTAGGACGGATGTGGAACAACAGCTGGGTGCCCAGGTCTGACTGTGGGGCATGGTGGGATGTGGGGGCTGCACACAGAACAGTTCACTCACCAAAAGGACCTTGAAGGCCCTTCTGCCCCGTGGCTGTATGAATTGATGAGGTCAGCAGAGTTACTACTGGGTCTGTGAGAGCCTCTCAGCACTGGGGGCTGGGGAAGCAGTTGGCAGAGCAGGGGTTTGCAGCAGCTGAATGACTGGTTTGGTGCTGTCACCAAACTGGTGACTGCCCTCTGCCAGGGCACAGCAGAGGGACAGGAGAGCAGGGGGTACCTGGACAGCCTGGAACTGAGAACTGACAATTTCTGTCCTCCTCAGGTGTCACACTCAGTAAGGGTTTGAGATAGAAGGTGTGAAGGGAACTAGTGCTAACAGGACCTGCTGGCTCAGGGAGCAGGGGCCAGTCCTCACTTCATCATCCCTGGCCTTTCCAAAAGCCCTTTGGGGCACCAGTGTAATCGCTGGGAACTGAGGAACAAGGACACAGCACTCAGGAAAACACTCCCTGCACTGCAGGCTGAGCAAACACTTCACACACCTCATGACCAAAATCCTCCCTGCAGTTGTTTCCCACCTCACTCCTGGCTAAACAGGGAGGCACTGTGACTGCTGTGTGGCTCCCTGTGTATTCCTGCAAAATGGAATATTCCTGATGCATCTCATCCCATCAAACTGCCCCAGACAGCCTTTTCTTCCCCAGACATTTGCTTTGTATCCCAGATATTCCATCTGTCAGTTCAGGAGCACCAGCCTGGGCAGATCATTCTAAATTTAAAGGGGTTTTATCCATAGGGTTTGGATCCACCTGCAGGACTGGATTCCTTCTTGTTGGGCTCCCACACGTGCCATAATTCCCCACCCTTCAGTGTCCCACAGTGCACTGATGCTGCTGGGTGGGTCCCACTGCCAAAGCACATTTCCTGGTGAGCAGATACCAGGACACCCCAAACTGCCTGAATTTCTTCACCAGAACATGAAGTTTCTGAGGAACAGGGCCAAGGGAAGTGAATAAACAGTACAAAAAATAAGCAAGTCCCATCAGAGGGCTCATAAAGTCTCTGCTCCTTGTCCAGGTCTAAGTTCCCTTCTCTGATCCTCCTCCTGAAGCAGAACAGGACAGTCAGCGAGGGTTGATTCCATTCCAAATCAGCACAGGCTGAACTTGGCCATGTTGACTCAGTGCAAATTAGAACCAAACATTTGTCCTGGGGATTAATCAGCGTTTGAAGGACCCTCAGCTGCTGAAATGCTCCCTGGGAGCTGGTTCCTGTGGACCAGGGAGCTGTACAGGAATGATGATTTAACTAAACTTGTTGGATTTTGCAGGCTGTAGATTATGCAAGTTGTGTCGGCCGAATAGCAACGATCTCGTCGAGGTAAGATTTAGTTCTCCCTGGAAGGATGAAGTAGATTTGTAAAATTTAATTCTCCCTGGCAGGATGATGTGGTGTTGGTGAGGTTTAGTTCTCTCTAGCAGGATGATGTGGTGTTGGTAAGGTTTAGTTCTCTCTAGCAGGATGATGTGGTGTTGGTAAGGTTTAGTTCTCCCTGGCAGGATGATGTGGTTTGGCAAACTGCAGCGTGCTGATCTCTGCTTCCTACTTGTTTTGAAGCAAGATTTACTAAAGCCCGTAAAGCTCATCATTAACAGCAGTGTGACCTCACAAACACAGAGTAAGAGGGCTTTTTTAACCAAGTTAATCATAACTTTATTAACTAGATGTGGTTTTCCAGAAGGTGCTCCCTTTACCAATGATTAGCCCTCGAGAATGAAAGCACCGACGTTGGTAAAGCTGATAAAATACTTTTCCAGAGCAATGTCAACAAAAACAATTTTAATTCCTCTGTAGTGACAGGAGAAAAACCAAGTGGTGTTTGCTGGGGGTGGGATGGAGCAGTGCAATAACCAGTGACTGTTCTGTTGTCCTGTCTCCTCTCAGCCTCATCCCTTTCCTCCTCATGGTGCCGGTGTTTTGCCTGGGCAACAGCAGTAATTGCTACCAGAATTTCAGCCAGAAGCACGGGTGAGCCTCAGCCCCTCTGACACAGCCCCAGGGCTGCTGGGGCAGGGCAGGAGCTCAGGCTGTCCCCTTTGTCCCACAGCTGTCTCCTGATGCACACGGAGATCGCCGTGACCACCAACGAGCCGCAGACCCTGAGCGGCTCCGTCTGCCGCGCGATGCATTTCTACGGCATCGGGGTCTTCCTCATCTCCTTCCTCATCAGCTTCGTGGCCATTCTGGTAAGAAACATGGGCCTTTGCATCTCTGCATCTTTGCATATGGAATGGTTTGGGTTGGAAGGGACCTTAAATCTCACCCAGTCCCACCCCCTGCCATGGGCAGGGACACCTTCCACCAGACCAGGTTGCTCCAAGCCCTGTCCAACCTGGCCTTGGACACTTCCATCACTTCTACCACCTCTCTGGGCAACCTGTCCCAGGGTCTCAGCACCCTTTCTCCCCAACATCCCATCTAAGCCTCCTCTCTTTCAATTTGAAGCCATTTCCACTTGTTCTTCACTACAAGCTCTTGTAAATATGGCAGAGAAATAACTGTGTGGTGCTGCTTCCCTTTTGGAAGGGGTGATAGGGGAGGGAAAACAGCACTGTGCCACCACATAAATCCATCCCCAAAAGGATTTAGCAGGTAGAGAAGGCTCTGCTTGGCAGCAGAGTTCACCTACTGCATAGTCAGCAGGAGGTGATTAATGTTTGGACTCGATCTTGAAGGTCTTTCCTTTTTGATTTTATGATTCTAAGAGTCTAAATCAATTCAGAGTCTTCAGTTTAGAAAAGGTCACATGCAAAGCAACATCTTTCCCAGGATTTCCCCCCCTATTGTGGGAAAAGGCTGGATGGACTGAGGTGGGACCTGTCCTGGGTGAACCCAGCAGCTCCCAGCCCAAACAACATTGTCTGCCTGTTCCCTTTCAGGTGATCCTCAGCCAGGCCCGAGGGCTGTACAAGAGGTTTGTGAACTCCACAGGGTTCCTGGGGGACCAGCAGTGGGCCATCATTAAGATGGTGGAACAACGAGTGGTCTTTTACCCCATCGTGTTCTTCTGCTGCTGGGCCCCAGGTGAGCAGAGAGCTGAGTTCCTCCCACAGTGCTCCCCTGTGGAACTCCAGAGAGGTGGGGTTAAAGCAACACCCTCTTGTCCTTCCCTTTTCACAGCTGTCCTCCTTGGAATGCTGAAGTTGACTGTTTCAACAACCAGCAAGATCTACATGGCCCTGCTGATCCTGCAGGTAAATCTCTGCTCCTGCCACCTCCTGGGCTTTTCCTTCTCACCCTGAGCCTCCTAATCCTGAGTCTGGTCCCAGCTGGATGTAGCTGGACAAGGATCACTCCATGTGAGCCTGAGTCTGGTTTGGGCTTTTGGCTGGCAAAGATCTCTGGTGGGTGATTTATCTGAAAAGGTCTCAGTGACCAAAATCCAGCACCATGAGGACACGGTTTAGTGGTGAACATGGTGGTGGTGCTGGGGTGATGTTTGGACTTGGTGATCTTAAAGGCCTTTTCCAACTTCAGCAATTCTTTGATCATGGAAATTGTAGCAAATAAGAGTAGAAATCAGAAATCAGTTTGTTTTTTTTCTCCTCTGTGTTTTCCCTGTGTCCCTAAGTCTCCAAAAGGGATTCCTTCATAACACTTGTCCAGCTGCTTCTTGTGGCTGAGACAGAATTTAGAAATTGTGTTATATTATATAATTATTTAAAATATCTTATATATAATATATTAAAATATATTTCTAGAAAATACATTTCCATGGGTTTATATATAATTAGATATTTATTAACTATTTGTTTAAAAAATCATGAGATTGCTCTATCACACAAGGGGTGCAGGTGAATAAGGCTGAATCCAGAATTCCATGCTGGAAGTGGGAGGTTTTCCAGGCTGGCAGGGAGCTCAGAGCACTGTGCAGTGCTGGATTCCAGGAGCCCTGATTCCCCCTGTGCTGTCCCAGGCTCTCACAGCAGCTTCCCAGGGGCTCCTGAACTGCCTGGTGTACGGATGGACCCAGCACGTGTTCCTGTCCCTCAAACGCGGCGCCCGCCGGGACGTGGACACCCAGACCCCCCTCCTGCGCTCCCAGAAGAAGTTCTACTCCAGCACAGCCCCCACCAGCCCCCCAGACACTGAGGGCTCCACGTCCACGCTGCTCTGAAGTGTCCTGCCAACACCTCCTCGTGTTTTAGGAATGTCATCCAGACCCGGGATGGGGCTGTCGGCTCCGAACTGTCCCAGCCGTGGGGAGGGAGGAGCCCAAGCAGGTCTGTCAGAGACACTCAGTGGAGATAGTTATTTATTTTACAGGTCATATGGACTCTAAATTAATTCTTTCAACATGGTAAAGCTCTAGTCCAGACTTTCTGCTTCTGGAAATATCCCTAGAAATGCAGCAGATGGTGTGTAACAGCTCAGAGGTCTCATCCAGCTCCAGCAGAGGATGTTTTACTTCTCCAAGTATTTGTTTTATTTCTTGAAGTATTTGCCATTGCAAAATAACAGTAAAGCAAAGTGAATATTTTTCATATCTCTGACTTTGAATTCACTATAACCATGAGAACATGCACCATACTAAGAGCCAACTGCAGGGAATGAAGAACTGCAAAGCAGGATAAAAACATCAGTGCTCACTTCCATGCCTGGAATTCTGCACATTTCCCTTCTGTTCTTCGTGCCAACCCCTGCTCAACCACAATACTCACAAAAATCAGCTTCTTCAACCCTGTGGAGCATCATGAACCAGGTGAGCAGGATTAAATCTGAATCTCTCTCTACATTTCCAGCTGCTCAAGTGAATTATTTACTGAGGTCCATCCATGATACAGAAAATAAAAAAAGATCTTTAGCTGGGTTGAAAAAAACTCCCTTAATTTACACTCTTTATTTTCTAACAGCTTCACTTTTTGAGTCTAACCCAAATTTTTCACACAGCAGGTTATACAAGAAGAGGAAATACTCCAGTTTGTGTAATTAACTTACACAACTGTGTAAACTGTGTGTCAGTCACACAATGCCCCTGGTGTTTTCGTCAATGACTGATTTTCTCTTACAGAGTGAGGTTGAGCAAAACAATTCAATTTTGCTGTTCCACAGGATAAAAACCAGGTCCAGCTCCAACCCTGTGTTTGCATCCAGATCAGTTTTAATGAGTCCTCTGCAGCTGGAGGCCGAGTCTAGTGCCTGAGTCCAGCTTTCCACTGCTGCCATGGGAAGTTCCACGCAGGGGAGTTTTAACTCTCAGCAGCTTTTGGGGCGTCTTCTTCCACCTGGGCCTTTAAATCCTCCTCAGGAGCCCATTTTCTAGTCCCAAAGTTCAGACATCATGTCCCCTTGGGAGTCACAAGTAAATACAGGGAGGTTTTATATTCCAAAATCTTTCTGCCTGAGGTGAATTGTGTAATTTACTCCCTGAGCACTGATGCTACAGGACACTTCGTCCGGGCTGTTTCTGAACTGGGGGACAACTTTCCTTGGAATGTCTGTCTCATAGGCTCAGGATTTGCAGGGGGAGGATGGGACCCCCTCCCTGGCACAGCCCCCTCCCTTCAGGGGCACGAGGAAGCAGCACATTAAACACCATTAAACACCCCCCTCTCCTCCCTGAGAGGCTCCCTGGGCTGACCCCGCCTGGGGACAGCGTGACAAGCCAGTGCAATTTGTTTAAAAGGGGATTAAAGGCTTCAGAAGTGGGAAGTGATGGAAGATTATCTGGGAAACAATGCCAGGATTGCTCATGGAGCTTCAGCTGTGGCAGTGAGAGCCCTCAGGGGGTGCTGACAGACCCTCACAAGCTCAACACATCAATCAGTTTGAGGGGAGTCTTCTTCCTGGACAGGGAAGGGCATTCCTTGGGCCACACATCCTCCTGGAAGTAGGGCAGAGTAGTTTTGTGCCACTTCTGGAGAGCACTCCCAGCTGGTTGGGCTGCCTTAAGTGCTCCCAGGAAATTGTTCTCTCACTCCCTTTCCCAGTCTGGATGCTCCAACCCATCCAACCCACTATTAAGGCCTCAAAGGCACCAAGCAGCTTGATGTTACCTCTCACTGAGAAGAGGCCCTGGACACTCACAGCTGCCCCACCATCCCTTCTCAGAGCCCTTCTCCTTCTCTGCTCATGGGACAAGGGTCTCTCTGGCTCCTGTCAACAAATCAAACCATACTTGAGGATAACGAAACTATTTCCAGAGGCAGGAAGGGCACAAGTGCCACACTGAGGCACACTGTCCAGAAAGGTGAGGGGAGCACTCCACGCTCCTTGGAAAAGCCCAGGGCCAGCCTGAAGACAGGCCAGTCCACTTCTCATGGAGCAGTGTCTCCCAGTCCTGCCACAGGTTTCATCAGGGCTCCCACTTCACTCACCTCCAGATCAGCCCCTGCAGAGATCATCCTCCTACAGGAAGTGCTTCCCAGTTCCAATGTCACTGAAATGGCAGTGACAGGGGAATGTCACTGAACACAGAAGGACTCATCCCTCCCTCTCTCACTGCCCATGGCTACAACATGGCTACAACAATCCTACAAACCTGGGGGCTGAATTGGGAGCACTGGGCAGGTGCTGCTGCCAGCTAATGGAAAGCTGGGCTTAAAAAAGGCAGTTTTGGATTATGTTGCCAGGCAGAGCACACCAATTCCTAGGGATTCATCCAGCCCAGCCTGTCAGTCATCCTTTCATCTCACAATATGTAAAGCCAAGTGCTTATTCCCATTGGTGAGGGAGGTGGGATGGGGGCTGAGAGTGGCAGGAGAATAATGGGATCGTTAAGGTTGGAAAAGCCATCTAAGACTGAGCCAACATTCCCTCAGCACTGTCACATTCACCACAAACCCATGTCCCCAAGTGCTGCATCCACACACCTTCTGGGCACTTCCAGGGAGAAGTGGGGTGGCAGGAGAATAATCAAATCCTTAAAAGTTGGAAAGCCCTCTAGGACCATTGAGTCCAACCATTAACCCACCACCACCATGCTCACCTCCAACCCATGTCCCCAAGTGCCACATTCACACACCTTCTGGACACTTCCAGGGAAAAGCAGGCTGGCAGGAGAATCCCAGAGCTGTCCTTCCTCCCCTCCTGCCCTGCAGCAGTTTGGGAACCAAACAAAAGCAGCCAGGAACTGTTGAGTTTAGTAAAATCATTTATATACACCGAGGGGGAATATTTACAATATAATACTGATCCCAAAGGAACTAACAGGGAACACTGAGGAGAGAAATGGGAACATCTCAACACACAGAAGTTAAACGTGGCATGTGGGGACAGACTGGGATTTCCAAAATGAAAACCAGGAGTAAGGACAGCAAAACTTTGACATGTTGCTATTTCCAACTCAAATCTCTTTTGCCCAGTCAGGTTCTTCTAATTTTTAATACAGATATAAAAGCATAAAATAATCAATCACAGGAGAAGTCAGATATACATCAAATTTTGAAAAGGTCAAATGATTTCAGAGATTTTTCTTCACTTAAATAAAATTCTAAAAAAAAAAACCCAAACCAAAAACAAACAACCTACAAAGCTTTCCCACATTTTTAGTGTTTGTACAAAGTCTTCTTTGATCCCATACAACCCTTCCAGCTCCAGATATTTACAATATTCACAGTCTGCCATAAAGGATCAGTAGATTTATTATCAAATAAAACCTTACAGAATCAAGACAAGATGTCCTGCATTTGTATCAATTGAAAAATAAAATAAAACACAGGAAGGAGAAAGTCAAATGCTACTTTAAAATATGAAAATAAATCCATTAAAGTGTATTTAACTTTGAAATGTAAAACTTAACTTTTCAAAGAGACAAAAAAAATCAATTTTCTCATAGAAATAAAACCATTTGACCTTGAAGCTTCAAATTGTGTTTTCCTAATCTGTCCCTCCTCCCTCTGCTTCAGATCAGGCCATTCTTACTTATACCAGACAATAAAATTTAGAGTAAATCCATAAAAAGCAGTTCTTTGTGACAAAATTCCAGTGCTCACCCTGGGAGTAGCTCCAATCTGATTCATCTTCCTGCCAACTTCTGTCTCCCAAAAAACTGCCTGAGTATTTTCCTCCTTGGAGGGCAGAATCACAAAGTGCCTTTGGAGGGAAGTTTTTGCACTCCTGTTCAAACACAGGTGATTTCTTGTTTCTATCTCTATTTGCCACACTTAAAACTCTCAATTTCCCCCCAAAAACATGGATTTCAAGTTAAAAGTGAAACCATCTTACATTTTCAGACTTGTGTGGATGCTGACATGACCTAGAATGAGAGCAAGGACAGAAGTGCACATCACAGGCCCTGCAAAGTTGCTGATACAACCAAGAAATGACAAATATTCTTGTTTCTTGCTAATTCTCTTCAGTTTTCATGGACAGGTCAGTGCACAAATATCCCATGTAGTGTCAGAGGTACAATTCTGGCTCACACAAACACTCCCTGCTCCCATCAAAGTGATGGTGGAATAGGGACTGTTCTTCCTCTGCAATAAATCAGGCATTGGAAAATGAAATCAGGATTAAAGGAAAGCTGACAAGGTGCTGACAGAGAAGGGGACATGAAGCATTTCCTTCATGTAGAAAAACTAAATCACCCTTTACAAAACTGTATAGAAAGAGTCAGACACTGCTTTGCCATCAACTAAAGGGAGTTTGATGTAGAAAAGAGACAACAAAGAACTGCCCTAAGAGAGAATTGGGGGGTTCATGGCTCAGGTTTGTCAATGTAAACCCAAAAGTGAGGAGCTCTGAAATACGATGTTCAAAGTCGTTACTTGTAGCCCTGAATTGGCACTTCAGTACAGACCAAACTCACTCAGTGTCTGCACAGGTTTGGTACCAAAATATCTCTATAAAAAGCCTCCACCCAGTCCCAAAAGAAAGAAAAGCAGCCAAAGGTAGAAAACTAGAAATATGTACAGATTCTGTCCATTTGTTTGCTTCATTAAGGTTAAAAAAAGCAGCTTTTGGAGCCAATGTTCCAGACTGGTGTAAGAACCTGCCCTGGGGAGGCAGCAAAGGGAGCTGTGGGAAGGAGCAGCCCTGGAGTTGTGGCTCCCCCAAAAAGGAGCTCAAAGGCATCAGAGAAATGGGAATTTGGGCTCTGGAGGGGACACAGGACATGGATCTCTGGGGGATCCCACAGCAGCACTGGGACCCCGACCAGGATAATCCCTCAAACAAGAGGAAGAGTCTAAAACCAAGAGTTGGATCTCCTAGAAAGGAAAGAATGGGAATACAGGGTTGGATCACACACAACTGGGGGCTGAAGGAATAAACCCAATGCTGAGTTTTGTCCATAGAAGATCCCACCATGAAAATAAAAACAACTCGTAATAAGAACTTGAACATTCTTCTGTTCTGCTGTTGGAGGAGGTGAGAAAAAGAAGAGTTTTATGCTGAATTCAGCCTTACAAAAGGTCTGAGGAAGAAGAAGAGGGAGAAAGAGAGAAGGGTGAGGTTTGAAGAAAGTCTGGGGAAGATGGGAAGGAGACAAAAAGAGGAGAGTTACTGCTCAGAACTGAAAATTCCAGCAAGCACATGGACTCAGATGCCCTGGGCAAGGCCAAGGGGGCTCTCAGGGCACTGAGCCACATTGAAGGTTATTTAATTTAGTTGCCTCTACTTAAAGAATCAGAATTTAGGTGCCAAGAGCAGCTATGAATTTGTGTTTCACAGCACTTGCTTCAAGTACTCACTGAGCAAGGGGTTAAACTGTGGCTCTTGTTCTCATACACAGTCACTGCAGTGCTGGATGGGGCAGATGGAAGCAGCTCCTGCAACTGGTTATTAAGAGAAAGAATGGTCTTTAGCAATATAATCCACCCCTTTTGGGGCCCTCATGATTAACAGTACATAAGTGATCGCAGAGACCTCAAGGAACTGAGTTTTAAAAAAATATTACAGTACCAATGATTTTTTTTTTTGTATCTACAACTATACAGCATTTTCAAGCAGTATGGAAATTTAATGAAATAATTATGATTTATTAATTTACATAAAAATACTTTTTACAGTTAAAGAATAAATCTTAAATGGTAAAAAAAATAAGATTAAGAAGCTCCAGCTATTGAGAGTCGTGGGAGTTTGTTTGCTCTTCGATGACTTGTTTGACTATTTCTGCCAGTTTTAGTCGATCCACTTTGTCTGTGAATCCTCTGCCTGGAAGGGAAAGAACAGGGAGTCAGGTGCTGGGAACAAAGAAGGGAAGAAATCCTGGCTGGAGTTAAACAATGGTTCACACAAACTTAGGGCAAGAGAACCAAAATGAGTTACAATGTCTAGTTCTGTTGGAAAATTGAGCACTTAAAGACCTAAATTAAACCCAACCAAGCAAAACAGAATGAGAGGAGAAGCACAACCAAGCCCTGTGAGCCTGGATGATAGCCCTGGTCCCCTCTGCTCCTGGGGCTGACCCCTGTGCCACCCTGTTTTGTCCAGGAGCCATCTGAGCACTCCCAAGGTGACTGTCCTGGTTCTCCCACCCAAGCCAAGCTGAGGAGATGTTGTGCTCACAGGGGTGAGGGCAGTGGCCTCCAGCAGAAAGAGGGAATGAACAGCTGGGAGGAAACCAGCTGAAGAGGTTCCTAAAGGGATCAGAGAATCATGGAATGGTTTGGGTTGGAAGGTATCTTAGAGCCCATCCAGTTCAACCCCTGTCATGGGCAGGGACACCTTCCACTAGCCCAGGTTGCTCCAAGCCCTGTCCAACCTGGCCTTGGGCACTTCCAGGGATCCAGGGGCAGCCACAGCTTCTCTGGGCAACCTGTGCCAGGGCTCACCACTCTCACAGGGAAGGATTCCTTCCCAATCTCCCACCTAACCCTGCCCTCTGGCAGTTCAAAACCATTCCCCCTTTTCCATCACAATCCATTTGTGCTGCTCTGTTCCTACACCACTTGGTGCCTCTGAAAACTCAACCCTGAACCTCAAACAGAGATTTTTAAAGCAGAACTTTGCCCCTCATTTTGAGCACACCCATTCTGGCAGGAGGCCTGAATCACTGTGAAACCTAAACCAGCACCACTTCAGTAGATTTGGGGTTATTCCCATTCAGTTTTCCCCCTTCCCTGTGGAAGGAAGCAGCTCCTCACCGTTCCAGCTGAAGCTCTGCAGAGTGTCCCGCAGCAACTTGCACTCCCGGTTGTACTTCCAGGCCTCCTGCATCACCTCATTCAGCTTCTCATCCTCATTCTCTCCTGTTTGGGAGCACAAAGAGAACCAGGAGGTTTGGCCTCGTGCCTCACTCAGGGCTCCAGCCAACAGCACATGCAGTTGTTCCTCCTCTCTCCACACACACCAGGAAATGGGTTCAGAGCAGCCACTCCTGGCTCAAAGTTCTTTTCCCAGCTCTGCATGTCCCTGCTCACATTGATACCACACAAATCCCAGCCCACAGAGTGCCCAGGGCAGCAGGAGTTTTGTTTTTCCTCCCTCCCCACTGACACAGACTGACCCAAAGTCAGTGTCTTGCATGTTTAGAAATGGCAACTTTCTTAAAAGTGGCAACCTTTACCAGCCTGGGGGAGAATGCACTGGGCAATCACATCTCTCAGCTTCTCCAGAGCCACGTTGGAATCGTTGCTTCCGTTCTCAGGGTCATGGATATAAACCCCATCCTTTGGCTTGGTGCTGGGGAAGAACAAGGAGGAAATAATTAAGAGTTTGCTCACAGCTCAAGTTCATTACTCATTGCATAACTGCACCAGTAAAACACCCCCCTTCACTCCCTGGAGAGCTGGGAGACAGACTTGGCATTAATTATAATTATTGTCCTTTATTATGAGACCATTTCAAAAAGAAATATTCCTTTAAATTAGTTCAAGGAAGTCCTAAAATGCATTATCCTTCTTTTCAGATTAACTTGAACAAAGAGAAATTACCTGACTTTTTCAGTAAGTAAGTGTCAGGATCATAAAAAAATCTTGGAATTCTTTCTCCCAGTTTGCCTTCTCTTGCACGTGACCCATCTCCTCGTAAGGGATCTGTTCTAACACAGATACAGGACCCAGCTCCTCCCGCCCTCACCAGAACACCTCAGAAGCCAAACCACACTGTCCCAGTGACTCCAACTACACCAAGAGTTCAACCACCTCAGAACTGAGCCTGGGACGTTCCCAAAGCCCTGTTCCAGCCTCCCAGCTGCCCCTCTGTGTCCCTGGAAGCTTTAGTTACCCCAGCAGTTTCCGTTTGCGCAGGATCGGGTTGTTCACGGAGTGAAGGGGTTTCAGGCTCACTTTGAGGTCTTGGATCCTCATGTTTGCAAGTTGTTCTGCATGAGCCTGTTGGATCCCTGCAACCATGGCCTGGAAGGAGAAGAGTTGCACTTTAGATCCTCTGTGAATTAAGGAACAGTATGTGGACAATGTTAGCCATGCATGGGGAAAAAGAAGCACCAAAATCCTGTTTGTTTTGGAGATATGGAACAAAAATCAGGTTTGCCTGAAGCAAGACATGATGAGAACTACGGTCATTGACTGTGGGATAATATATCCCAACTTCATAGGGGGAAACAGGACAAAGGATCATCTCTACTGCTCATGTTCACCACATCTGAGTGTTGAGTGAACTCCTCTTTGAGCAGAGTTGAAAGGAAACAAGGACTGAGGTCACAGTAGGGGTATAAAATGGGGGAAAAAGAAGAAAAGAGTCCTATTTCACTACCATGCTCTGCTCTCTCCTCCTCAGCACATGGTTGCTCTTAACATCAATCCTGGAGCACCTCCCCCAAGCCCAAATTTCATATTTTATTTCCATTTTCTCCCTCTTTCCATTTTCTTACAGAGATCTCAGGCTCTCCTAAACAAAACACCCCAACCACCCGAGAGCTGTCCTGCTCCTGTGCAACATTCCTGTTTCTATGAATTCAGACCTTGTCCATCATCAGCTGGGCAGAGGGCAGGATGTTGTCCAGAGCCTCTGTGGAGTTGAGCCAGGGATGGTCCAACACACCCTCGATGGTCAGTCTCTCCTCAGGTTTGACCTTCAGCAGCCTGGGAAAGGAAAAATAATCCATCAAGTGGGGTTTGTTGATTGTTGATTTGCAGAGCACTGAACAATCTCTGAGCATCACAGGGGTCAAAAAGGAACTCCACAACAGCTCAAACTGCCCCAAAAGCAGCCTGACTTTGTCCCAGGTTCTCTGAGCCTTGCTGTGGATTTATTTAACAAGCTCATCCAGGTACATTCAGGGATTCAGGGTAAAGGAAAGGTGCTGAGGGGCCATTTAAGGAATATCTGTGTGTTCTCAGATTGGAAATTATCTCCCAGACAAGCTGGAAATGATCCAGACCAACAGTCCCCGGAAATGCTCTTCTAGAGCTCATCCCCGTAACAGGCCACACTCATTCCAAGGATTTTGGGCATGGAAACTTCACTGAATTAACTGTTTCCACCTGCAACTCCTTAGCTTTTCTTCCCCTGCAAAACCCTCAAGGAATGGACACTTTGACAGGCTCCAGTTCCTCAAAATAAGAAGGAACTTTATTCTTTATTGCTAAAAAATCCATGGAATAAATGCTACTAGAATGAAACCCTGGAAAGAGGTTTTGCAGATAAGCTCATGTTCTCATGATGAACTGCTCCATAAAAAAGCCAAATTCCCCCCAGAGTGCTGACAAGTTCTCCCAAGAGTCTGAATTAGAACCAGGAGGACTCCAGGAGGTTGTCACATTCCTTAGACAATTCCCTAAATCAGTTCCTGGCTGCAAACGTTGTTTAATGTACCAAGGAAGTGGAAATAACTTGTGCAAAATGTCAGCAGGACCCTGGGGTAGCTCAGAAATCTCACTTGCTGCCAACAGGTTGTAAGTTCAGTTTTGATACAAGGCCCAGGCATTCATTTTCCATGGGTTTTCCAAGTCCTGACCTCCAGCTCCCAAAGCTTGAGGTGAGAAATGAGCTCGACACACTTGAGAGGCAGCAGCTTCCTGAATGCCAAATATGAGCCCCAAAAGCCAGACTCCATAGGAAGAGCTGCCTACACCCATCAAATGTAAACTAAGCCAGAATTATATTAATTCTAAATGTATCCCTGCACCATAAGCTCAACTTCAGACTCCCTGGCTGGAAAAGACAGGCAGGGAAAGGAGTCCTGATAACATCAGTGGGATAAATAAGTGAACTGAATCCACGTGACAATGTTCTGTGAGCTGAGTTTATGGTCATTTTAAAAGACAATAAAATTTTTTGCTTTTAAAACCTTTAAACCTTTCATATAAAGCAAAGTTTCCCTGCAGTTTTTGTGGTGAAAGGTTGTGGGTTCTCCTGCACTGCTCCAAAGGTCCCAGCAATATGAAGTCCTTGGAGATTTTACAGTATCTTTGAGGAGCCAGTAACACTTTAAAATTACTTCCCCAACTGATTTTTTTCCTATTTATGTTGTTTTTATTCTTTCAGTTCCTCTGGTCATACAAAGGCAGTAAGTCCCTCTCACTCTTTAGAGAATAAGCCCCAATCAGTGCCATGTTCTGGCTTTCAAACAGCCCCTGTCTGGGAAACTCTCCCAGCTGAGAGATGTGCAGGGCATGCAAAAAACAGCTTCCATGAGCATTTGGAATAAAACTTCAATGCAAACCCTCATCCCAGAGCCTGATACCTTCAGGACAGATCTTACCCTGCCTTTCCCTGCCTCTCTTCTCTCCTTTCACGCTGAATATGATGTGTACTTGGTTTTAAGGGAGAGATCTACCAGATCTTATTAAACCACCTGATTTTAGCAGGAATTTAAACATTACTGTACAGGATCCAAGGCTGTAGAGCACCTGATGTGGCAGCCAGTTGTGTGTGTTGTTCTGAATCCTTTGGTGCATCTGCTGCCCTTAAAGACTAAACTCACAGTTCACTCTTAAGAAATTCAGAAACATCAAAATCAAACAGTTGGGGATGGAAAAAAAGAAGGGACGAAAAATATTTACCAGACTTTATGCTGAATATGACAGAAGATCTGTCAGCTGTATGAGCTGCAGACAAGGTAGAAGAACAATCCCTTTGGGAAAACAGATTTTCAAGGGACTTTTCAACCTTTTAATACCAAAAAGAGCAATAAAACACTTCCCTCCCCGGACTCACTTCCGCACAATGTCCTTGGCCATCTCGGAGATCTGACTCCACTCCTCCTCTGGGAATTCAAAGCTTCCTGTCATGATCTTCTTCCTCATGTCCTTTGGGATGGTCCTGCTGTGGTGTTTGGAGTAGAAGGGGGGGTACCCACACAGCATCACGTAGATGATGACACCCAGGGACCAGAGGTCACAGCTCTGCAAGCAAGGACAGCACCACTCCGGGTCAGCTCTGCAGCACTGGGGGAGCTACTGCAGAACAAGTGTCTGCCTTCAACCCCCCCCTGCTTCTCCAGGGTGGAGAAGGGGTAATCAGAACCCTGGAGAAGGTGGATTTGTGGTCAGGAAAGCACTGCAGAGTAGTTAATCTTTGCTTTAGCTCTCTATAGGAGGCTGCCAAACCCTAATACCACATATCAAACTACCTGCTCTAGCACATGGTGGGTTAAACAGCTGGAACTCAGGTAGATCCTTAGCACTGGCATCAGAAATCAGCTAATTTTAATTAGAGTTGACACTCCAAGAACACTCAGTGGTTCAAACACTGCTCGGCAAGCAGGAGACAGTGATGAGAATATGAAGGAAAAGGGTTTGGAATGCCCAAAAAGGAATACAACCCTTCAGGACACTTTGCCAAGGGTCCAGCAGCAGCTGGTACTGCCCAGGGCTACAGCACAAAATACTGGGCATTTTCTAGAAGTTCCCAGAAACAGACTGGGCAAAACATCTGCACATCCAGAAGCTCTGGGTGACAGCATGGAAAGAGGATCCCTGTGAACAGCTTCTTGTAGGGATGAAAGAACCTCCCCCATGGTCTCACTCCAGCAGAATCATTCTGCTCCCTCCAAAATCTTTTCATATTTAGTGCTCCTTAACAGTGTTTGTGTGTTTCTCCTTTAATTAGAGGATCACTAATTAGGGTTGGGCTAAGTGTGCATTTCATTATTCCCTCCATCAGAAAGAACCAAGAGGCAGCAGCACTGTCAGTGTGTCACTTCCAAACCCAGACAGAGCCTGCAGAGATAATTATCTCCTCATTTGCCACTTCAACTGAGTGAAGCCTGGTCTGAACCTTCTGTTCAAGGAGAAATCCCACTGCAAACCTGGTCACTCCATCAGAAAAGCCAAAGGAACACAAAATAACCAGCAACATGACACTTCCCTGCTGGTTTCTCTAGATCCTGCTTGTACTCAGTGTGAGATATTTGGCTTTTTAGATGCATTCCTGTCACAGATCAGAGCAAATTTATTGCTGCTGTAAGGGTGTCATTTTAGGGCAATAAACTTTATTGCCTTGGGTGTTAAATTGTGCCTACAGATTTCTACATTGTGCCTACAGGGTTGGTGGGGAAGGCACTTTACAAACACTGTTTAAAGTACTGTTTCCCACTCACCTTGTTGTAAGTGTAGGGTGTTGGAGAGGTGGGGATAATACCAGATTTTTCTTTCTGATGTCTTCTCTGTGCCTCCAATACCTGTTGCCATGAGAGGAAAAAAAAAGAAAACAAAGCAAAATACATCTCATCTATAGGCACAAAGATTTTTCATGTTTTTCCATTCTGTAAACTTATTCCAGCTACTGAAGGCTTTTTCAAACTCAAAATTTTGTTCCTAAAAAAGACTGGGACTTTCTACATTCAGCTAAAATATTTTGCTGCTTTGAATGAAATTTATCAGTTTTGCCTGAATTAAAGCAACTGCTCCCAACTTCCAACACCTCCAGGCTTGGAATTAGAACCCAGAGTGTGTCTGGAGGGTAACCTGAGCTCCAGAGATGTCCCTTTTTGCCTCTCCCAGGAACAAATGACACCAAATCTGTCCCTTGCTGACCAAATCTGAGGGTTTGGGTTTCCAGAAGGCCCGGGAGGCTCCAGCTGAGGAGGCACTTTCAGGGTCTGATCTCCGAGTTGCTCTTCCCAATGATTAAAGGCTCTGACGTGCCCAGCACTTCAATTAAAGATCCATCTGCAGTTTTCTTTTCATTTTCTTCAGGATTCCAACACAAAGGACAGAAGAAAGTAGCACTACAAAGAGCAGCCTGTCTGTAATTATAGATTGTGCCTTAATGACAAGGGGCCAAGCCAAGGTGCTCAGATAACCACTGCTATTTTTGAGCCTTTTCAGAGCCTTTTTGTTCCAGCACAGTCCTTTTTAATGTAATACTGAATGAGTCTGAGCTGGAAGGAGGATGGGAAAGCAGGAACTTCTCCAAAACACCTGCTTTAATGCAGTTAAAGGTCAGTGGACAAAATCAGTGCTAAGAACAGTCTGGGAAATCTGCCTCACTATCCCCTGCTCTTATCAACACATCACTGTGACACTCCAGCTCCAAAGGTGGCTAATCTCCAATTATTCAAGATTCCTGCCCCCAGAAGCCCTGAACAGGACAGCAAAGGCTTTTAGAATGCTGTAGTTCTGGAGACACAGGCAAGAAATTATTCCCTTTTAGCCCAGAATTGTGATTTTTGTTACCTGAGGTGCTACGTAATACGGAGTGAACTGTGGTGTCATCAAGTCACCTTGGTCTACTTTGGCAAATCCAAAGTCACACAGTTTAACAGGAGCATCCTGAAATAAGGAGAAGAGGCTTCATTACATAAATCTCATTATATCAGCTTTTCTAACACATAAGTCTTGCCTTGTTCTCATCTCACCTTTGCCACACGTACTCCTCATCTGTATTCACACACTCACATTCCCCCAAGCTAAAAGGACAAAACCTGATCTTTCAAACAAGCATTTTTGCTTTCCTGAGTGCTCTGGGTCAGGAACAGCCCCCTCTGAGACTGGGAAAGCAATAAACACGTTGTAGAGGGGTCACTGCATGTCCAGGGTGGTTATGAGCAGGAAAAAGAAACAAGGAAGTGTTTGGATCTATCAAAGCCCCTCTAATGCTTGTCAGAACATCCTGATTATGTGACAGAATGATCTTCTCCTCAGCAAAGCTGGATTTGTGTAGAGCTGCAGAACCTGCCTCATATTTAACAGACTGTGCTCCAAGGAGATCAGAGAATGTACAAGCACAAAGTCAATAAAGGTGATTAATGTAATTTTACAACTATTCTGAAAATCACCATTTTACAGAATTCAGCAGTAAAAAAAAAAAAAAGAATTCTAGTATTCATCTTACCAGAGAGTTATCCTTGAAGAGGAGATTCTCAGGCTTGAGGTCTCTGTGTGCAATGTTTAGTGAGTGGCAATGCTGCAAAGCCAAAGCTATCTGGAAAAGGGCACAATAAATGAGCTACAGTTACAGAACTCCTGCTTCAGCCTGGACGTTATTTTAGCTTTAGAAAAAGGACATTTCCTATGTATGTCAGACCCCAAACATTCTCACTGCACTTGGCTGCAAGGCTGAGTTCAGACAGGCCTGACCCTGCAATAAGGGTAGTGAAGTGATGGGTGGGACATTCATCCCACCAAGGATTCAGTTTGTGTTTCACTCAAAGCAAACAGAAAACAAAAGCCAAGCTGGACTGGGCTGCCCAACCATCTCATTTGACTCAATCAAGGCATTAATGACCACCCAAAATGGAACAGACCTGACAGTGCCCTTCCCTGTGCTGTGCCAGCCCTCCGAGGTGCCCCTGCCCAGCAACCACACCCTGCTTAACTCCCAACAGCTTCAGTATTTCTGTGAATGTTTTATTGCACCTGTTACTGATTGAGATCCAACATTCAGGCAGTTTTATTCTTTAATTTTTGATGGCACTGCCTGCACTTCCCTCATTACATGGGCCATCACACAGAAATGCACTCCACGATCCTTTCAAAGGCAGTTTCTCACCTTGCTGTGGTTTGGAAACCCAGGAAAACTCCAGGGAATGGACATTTCCAAGTGCAATTCATTCAAAGAAAACCCAAGCATAAATATTTAAACAGCTTTACTGAGGCTGAAGGAAGGCAAAGCCACACAGCCCTTATTTGGAAATATTTCTGTTGGGTTCTGCAGGATCCCACCCAAACCCAGCACGCTGAGGGAAGTGTTGATGCCTTAGAAAAGTGCCAATTACTGTCACATGAGAACTTTGGTGTTAATTTAGCTCAGAACCAAACAGAAACACATTCCCAGAGAAAAAGAGGCAGCTCTGTGACACATTCTAGCTATTACAGGCTACAAGGAATCAAGAGTCACAGTTCAGGATAAATCACTATATGAAACAATAAGATTTTAACATTTCAAACTTCATTTCTATAAACATTAAAGCCAAGAGTTACTTGGGACATGAATACCCCAAGTGCACACACAGAGTAAGAATTTAATTCAAAATTTTGATTTTTGGTGAAGTGTTACAAGATTTTCCCAACGTGTCAGAATCAAACAGCCCAAAGCACATGAAAAACTGTCAGGAATAATTCTGTGCTTCCACCTAATTTTTGCTGGATGAAACCAAAGAGGCAACAGCAACAATTAGCACTTCATTAGAAACAAGTCAAAGCACAAAAGAGAAAAGTAAGATGGAATTATTTGGGCCTCTTTTTTGCCTCAGTACCAAATATTATCTCCCCATTTGAGGGGAACTGACCCTGGGGATCCCTGAATTTCATGGAGTCACACCAGATGCTCAGAACAAAGAGCCTGATGGACACCAAAACCTCTTGTAGAAACCACCATGGAGTGTTTAAAACTCTTTCATGTATGTAAACTGCAAATATATTTAAAATACAGCATTCAAGAGTGAGCTGTGCAGAGAAACAGTGAAGGGAAAACAACACCAGAACAAACAGCACAGAAAACAGGCACTAAAGTGGCACATTCCTTGTTATCTTCCATGAAGGGCAGGACTTCCATAAAACCAAGCACAAAGCCCAGCCTGGAATCCACTGGCCCAGGACACATGGGCCCAAAAGAGGAGAGAAGTTTGGGACACATTCCCAACTGGAATCAAACTGGATCCACGAGAGCCTGGGGGCTGCTGGAGGCAACATTTTTAGGACAACAGAGAGGACACAGCAGGAGAAAAAAAAGTTCTCTTTGAAGTGTTCTGTAGACCAGGTGAGGAAAACCACTGTTAAAGACAGCAGACCCAAAGAACAAGCCCACAACTTCAAACTCTTTATTATTTTCTACCAAACTTCGGCATTGTCAGGTTATAACAAAGCAGGCAAATGATCATCGGATCAGAAGACAGGATTATTTTCTTTAGGCCTTTTTTTCCACCCCTCCCAGCCCAAGGAATTGTTAATATTTAGCCATTATCACTTGTGGATTTGCTCAGACAGGGGAGTGACTTGCCTGCTTTGTTACTTGGCTTGCTTGCTTCTCAGTAAAGTGCCGGTGCTGGCTGATTCTGTGAAAGAGCTCTCCCCCTTCCATCATCTCCATTACAATTAGGAGCCGAGCCCTGTTCAAAAGCATTTCATTTTGTTACATTAAAAATCATTAAATAAAAAAAAAATAGAACAGAATTTCTAAACTAACAGTGCATATTTTACATTTACTGACAGGCCAAGACACTTGTTTCTCCTACAGTGGTTGGAGCTGCTTTGGTTCCCTAAGTTTGGTTTCCTAGTTTTAATTCTTCTACTTTTGGTACTTTTGGTACTTCTGGTTCTTTTGGTACTTTTGGTTTTTGTTCTTTCAGTTTTAACTGTATAAACTGCAGGATTTTCTGGCTCCCAGCACAACCTGACTCAGCCAGGAATCTCCACTTTGCTCCTCCTGAAGAAACAACGTCCACATGGACGCATCCAGATCCAGGTGGCTCCACCCAGTTTGGCCCTGGAAGGCACATGGACACATCCAGGATAACTCTGCCCCCAAAGAACAGATGCTTTTGGGTGTGGATGCTCTACTGAACCCCAGGATTTTAATTTACAGCTTTACTGCCATAATTAGGAAGGAATATAGGGAGATCAGGACTAGCAGGTCCTCAAGGAATTAACTCCTAGTTATCCTCATACAGCAAAATCAGACACATCAGAGACTAGGACAGGTCTCAGCTCTTTAATTCTCCCAGCTCTGATGCTTTTTCTCAACTAATATCCAATTAGAAGACAATATTTTTATCCCAAGTGATTAATGCAGGAAAAAAAAAAATCAGTCTGCTTCATGTTTTTCTCTTTTTCTGTGTTCATATTAAGAGTTTTCAGGGCTGAATTTAGTATTTTTAGAAACAATTCTTTCTCTCACACAGCACAGATATCACAGACTGAATCAATGAAAAACCTAAGAAACGGAGATGTACTCAAACAGGTAGGAAAGGATGCAAATTAATTTAAATATACATTGCCAGGGGAAAAAGCAAGTGTTGCTTGCTCTGAAGGATAAATATGGTATTAAATATGACATCTGGGACCCCCTATAAATAATAATTTTGTGATTAAAAACAAACAAACAAAAAAAGCAAACTGCACTATACCTTGGGCTAAACATGGAAAGCTGTGGGAATGACCCCCCCTATGTAATCTTACCTTGGGCTGGACTCATGTGGGAACTGCACACTGTTAGCATAAACTTCAATAATTTGAACAATATTGGGATGTGTTGCACACATCATGTGCAGACGTACCTTGAAGAGAAGGGAGGGGTGTTACTGCACACAGGGACAGGCACTTCTGATCCCCCTTTCCCCTGCAAACCACAGCCCAGCTCTGCTCAGCACCACTCACAGCTTCAAATTATCCAAGAATTAAGAAGTAAGTGTTGATATGAGTGACCAGCAGCCATTCCACTAACTCAGACTATGATAAAAATATCAGATATTGTCAATCTATTTGCTACAAGCCACGGAATCATCCTCAAAGTTCCAGAAAAAGCTCTTTTTTTTTTTATTTCTTCAAGTTTCTAAAATAAACTTAAAGGCAGAGCTTGTTTTAAAGTAGCAACAGAGATAGGACTGAAAGTGAAAATTAATTACTGAAACCAAAAATTCCCTAATCTGGCTTCTTTTATGCACTCCATGTGTGAAACCCCATCTCCTGTCCCAGCACTCTGAAACAGGGACTTAGGGAATTTAAGTTTAAAGCTTCCTGGGCTGCTCAATCAAACCAGTGATGCTTTTTGAACACAGACTATTTTTTCCCTGGGAATTTTGACAGTGAATTTAAGTAACAAGCAATGCAAGCTGCCTAAACCTCAGGGATAATTAATCCTTCTCCAAATTCCTAACAGCTGGAAGGAGTGCCCAGCATTTCACAGCCTGACAGTTTGGCACCTTGGCACGTTCTCAGCAGCCTCAGTAAGTCACAACCAGCACCAGGAGCTGATTTTAGTTCCTGGCACACAGATAAATCCATTTCCAGTGTAACTTGAAGCATTCCTGGCAATCCTGAGAGCTGTGACATCCAAGAGTGAGATGTATGGAAACAAAATTCCCTCTAAACCGGTCGTGTTACGTCACACAGGACACAGGGAGAGGAACAGCTCTAAAATGTAGTTCAGCAAATTCTAAATAAATATCTGTACAGCAATTCCTACACAGTTGGACCCTCTTTTCCCCCACCACCTCATCCCATGGGAACTGAGCACAGCAAGGCTTGAGGATCAACCCCAAAGCTTGAGGATCAACCCCAAGGAATTCTTGCACAGCAAATGCAAGTTTTGCGAGGAGGGTTTTAAAACTTCTTTTTTTTTTTTACATTTTGTTTTAACATTTTTAAGCACTTTTTTTAAAAAACCATTATTTTAAAACACTAGATTTTGTGGTGTGTCAGAAGGCAGGCAGTAGAAACAGGAACTATACCTCATTTCTAGCTTTTGGACGATCAAGGAGGATTTTCAGTGCAAAGCGTTCTTGAGAGGATTTTTTCATGCAGACTCTGGTATTACAGCAATAAAATTATTCAGTCAGCAAGAATGTTAAAGAGACACTTCAAGCAATTGATCTGAGATCGTTCTCCATGTGGGAATGAACAGGAATTAAGATGGGATATAAGGGCACCTCTCCCCATGGCCCAGCTTGAAAACCTCAGTTATCAGCCTCCCACAACAACCAAGTAAGTTCTGTAGAAACACCTCAAACAAATTTGACTTCCAGCAAGGCAAAAAGAAGCCTTTCAGAGCAAGGGGGAACTGCAGACAAGCAAAACTCCCTCAAAATTCAGCCTCAAGAGATACTTTGGGTGAAAACAACCCAAAACACACAGTGGCAGCCTGAACATCCCCGGTGGAGAGTGGAGTTTGTAATAAATAAAGTGTTTCTGAATGGAAATCCTCATTTTTGGCCAGGCCACCAACTGTTTTTTCTCTCTTTTCGAATTTAACACGAATAATTGAGGGAAGGGCCCACATTTTAACAGAATAAAGCCCAAAGGGGGTGTTTTAATGGAGATCAGAGGCAACACAAAACGGATGAGGAGAAACCAGTGGGCTGGACAGGGAGACAAATGGTGGTGGAAGACAAGGACCCCGTGGAGCACCCAGGAACAGTTGTTTTCCAGCAGAAATTCCCATTCCCTGAAGGCAGAGGCCTTGTTGAAAAGGGAATATTTGTTTTGCTTCGCAGCAAGTATCCAGCTCGTGCTGGGGTTAGAAATCCATGAGGGACACGGTTGAGATGCCCATGGAATTGTCTGCTTTGGCCTCACAGGATGAAGGGAAAAAACTGGAAAGAACAGGAAAGGGACAGTGGTGATGGCACAGAGGAGCCTTTGCACTGCAGGGACACCAGGATTCAAGGACAGAGGGGTTTTAGGAGGAATTTCTGTGGCCACAACCAATTCCAGGAACACGGTATGAGATGGGACAGGGAGGTGAAGAGAGGTTTTACTGCACATACATCCCATAAAAGACAAAACCCCACTTGCAGGACCCACATGGAGCAGATATTTGTTGTTTATAAGGAGTTTTCCATGGATCACACTCTGTCAAAAGCATTTAAAATACTCACTGACTTCTCCCCAAACCTGGGGTGCTCTCTTACCTCACAGGCCCACTGATCCCAGCTCCCAACTTCTGAGTCCAGTTAATGTTGTACTCCTCTAAAATGGAGGTTTCCTAACCAAGAAGGAACAGGAAGAGTGAAAAAATAGTCAATAAACACATAAATAAATAAAATTACTACAGCACTTCCCCCCCCCCCAAAAAAAAAGACTCAGCAGACCTGGTTTGCAAAATTCCTGACCAGGAAAGAGCCTGCTGTGGAAAATTCAACATAAATACAAATGCTCATATGATAATTTATTTGTTTGCAAGTATTTCTGTGCAGTGGGAATGCTCATCCTGGCACTCTGGACCAGGAACACTGAGAACAGTCTTTAGTACACAAGGTGTAACAAGGGCATCTCCCCTTGATTTAAATCCACCTGTACATGATCAATCCCAGCTGAAGGGCCCAATCTCAGCATTAACATGTATTTTTGGGTCATAGAGTACATAAAAAAAAATAAGGTTTTCAAACTTTTGGAGTCATTACATTGCAAATTAAACCTTGTCTGACTGGTTTTAGCCTGTCTGATAATGAACCAGCCTCATGTTTATAATCCTTTTGTCCTAATCCATCTCAACAGGGCTTGGTTTTGTTAGGACACAGCTTGGGAGCTCTCAGGCTTAAACATGTCCCAGGGCAGGATGGAAATCAAGCACAGGGTGGCTTTTTGATTAATTTGGATTAAAGCTGCTGCCCTGTGCTGTGCCTTTGTCCTTTTATTACACCCCAGGATCATCTTTCCAAAGCCAAGCTTTGGGATAAATCACAAGAAAGGGGCTGGTACAATCATCAGTGCTGGGGAAGCTTAAGGAGGCAGGGAAAATATTCCCAAATACACTGAAATTTAAGGGAAGAGGCCACTGCTTGTAAAGGAACTTTATTCTGATCAGACTTTTCTGCTAATAATTCAAAGGGAGCATTTTATCCCAGAAAACTGAGGACACTCCCGCTCTCAACTAAGGCTAAAGGTTGGACTTGATGATCTTGGTTCTATAATGATTTTAAGTTGTTGGAAAAGGCCAATCCCTCACCTGGGATTGGTGGTCTCTGCTACAATAATCTTGGATTAACTCTAGGCTGGAGCCAGACCTCAAACCACACAGATTGAGAACAAAACAAGGGAGGAAAGTGGATATTTAAGGCAAGATTTGAAGGGATTAAAGAGTGCAAGGGGCAAGTATGAAAGGAAAAATTGGTTTTTAACACAGCCTGGAGTGTTACATAAATCATAAATGACCAGTGAAAGGTGTAAAGGGAAAAAAAAAGTTCACTGGAGGTTTTATAAATGAAGGAAGAAACATGGATCACATCTATCTGTTGTTTGGATAACCACAAAGAAACTTCTTATCAAATCAAATAACTCAAATTTTATTTGTTATAAGCATATTAGGGAAAAGCTGCTTTAATTTTCCTGATAGCTACAGAGAACTGAAGGTAGCAGAGGTGGGATGAAACCCCAGCTTTTAGGAGAGCATTAATTAAATATATTAAATATAATAAATTAATTAAAATTAATTTTAGGAGAGCATTAATGAGCAGGGAAAGGGTTTCTCTGGACTGGGGAGTTCCCCCTCAGCTTTACACATCACACTTGGGGTGTAAGTTTTGAAGGAGCTGAAATGGAAATGCCAAATATCCCCATTTATTCCTGAATAAATGGGCCAGAGAAGCTGATTAGGACTGGAAAGTCTGTGATCTCTGAATGAAATGAAGGAAAAATAAGATCTGATAATTTTCAACAACTAAAGGACAAGTTCAACAACTGTAAGTCCATTTTTAATAAAAATTAACTTTCATATTGTGTTTTAAATAAAAAGGCAACATTTGGGGGGGGTTGCAGTTTTATTTGGGTTCCAACCTTCACTCCAAAGCAAATTTACAACTTAGAAGTTAAAATGAATATAACACAGTGACCAAGAAACACTTTTTACCATTTCCAAATGACACAAAATTCAGTACTTGGGAACTTCAATCACTTACATCCCCTAATTCAGAACCAGCAGCTCCAAATCCAGCCCCGAGTCTGTGCAGCCACAAACCAACACGAGCCCATAACACCCAAACATAACACCCAAACACCATCTTCAGAATCTTTTCTGTCAGAGTTTGAACCCCATGATCTTGGGGGGCTTTTCCAACTTTAATAATCCAGGATTCTGTGATTCTAAACAGCCTGAAATGCTTAAAAAGCAAAAATATCAAACTGCCCTGTGAAAATATCCAAGTGTTTCAAGTGGGAAGCCCAAAGGCCTGGGCTCTGTTTGGATTAATGGACACAGGAAACCTTTGTGATCCTGCTGTCAAAGGAACTTGGAACTTCTGATCACTCCTTAAATTAATTTCCAGTGGGAAAAGGGAATAAATTAATATGGAATCCATCCAATTACAACAAAGTCTGAGTTCTCTCCAGCAGCACAGTTCCCTCCCAGCAGCTCTGGGCTCCTAAAACAACACTTGGAGCAGCAGAGTCAGCAGGCTGGGATGCCAAAGGCCTGGAAAAGCAGCATTCCCAGAGTTCTTACAGCTGGATGCTCAGGCACTTCTGACTTACATGTCTTTTCCAACCTTAATGATTCCATAATTCTCAGTTTCCGTGGAATACTGATGGGAAGAGGTTTGAAACAAGGAGCTTTGAGAGGGTCAAGCCTCAGGACTGTTCAGGGAAAAGCTCAGGCTCTTCTGATTTAAAGGTCTTTTCCAGCCTTAACAATTCCATGATTCTCAGTTTCCACTGAATATTTATGGGAAAAAGTTTGAAATAAGGAATTGTGACAACAAAACAATCTTTACAATAAAAATTCAAGGTGCACAGGTTTGGACCTGTGTGATTCCACCTCCTCTGCTCCTCCAGCCTCCTTCCCTAATCTCTGATCCCCGTCCTGAACCACAGAATTTCGGACAGCAAATGCTTTGCACAAGGTGAAGAGGCTGCAGAGACGCTTTAAAATACTGTTTTATGTCACTTTATTCCAAAAGGAATTTCCCAGTTTCCACAGCAAAGAATTCTGGAACCCTGGATCTGTTCAGCTGCTCCAAACACAACCATCCCACACACCAGATTTGTTTTCACACAGAAGGATGTGGCACCTCAGGGAATAGCCAACAGTTTGCCCAGAGAGAATTACAGGGAATGAGAGGGGGTTGTGAAACAGGGTCCTGCTCATTGTGGCAAAATGGGGAATGTGTAAAAGTTTTCTTAAGGATTTTCTTTGATGCTTGATCTTTTCAAGCCTAATAAACAAGAAGAGTTAATCAGTGAAACAGAAGCTCTAAGTGGTGTCCAGGTGTTAGAAAAACAAATGACTTGTGGGTAGAATTGCCTTGTTAAGGTTTAGGGCTGGACATGTTTCACTGATCTCAGACCTGGGGCAGGTTAACAAAGTATGGGGAGAAGGATTTTCACTGATGGTGGACGCTGGGAATGCAGAATTTACAAATCACAAGGACATGGGGCAGAACCCTCAAGAGAAGGAAGAAACTAATAAACCCAACTCAGCAGCTGGGCTGAAACCGGCTCCACGGGGGTAAGAGGTGATTCTGATCGACCCAACAAACCCCCAGACCCAAAACAAGAGAAAGACTGAGCATGGCACTAATTCACATGAGAAATAAGAGAATCATTAACCAAAAGAAGACAGAATACTAGTTAATGAGAAAACCGTGTAACTTATAGGAATTGACCGTTAATTCCTTTGTTCGCTAAAACGGAATAACAGTGAAAAGTTCGGCTGGTTGTGGGGGGGGTGATTTGTGGGAACCTCCCCGAGCGCCCACAGAGCAAACAAAGTCCCCGTCCCAAACCAGGCTCCGTGTATGTGTCCCGGCAGCTCCGCACGTCACCCCCACGGTCCCTGGGAGTCTCCGCCCGGCCCGGCGGCCGCTGCTCACCTTGATCGTCCGGTCCATGTCGTGATCCTGCGACATCGTCCCGCGAGGGGCGAAACCGCCGGGGCCGCCTCAGGGCAGGCGCAGCCCCGCAGGTGCGCTGCAGCCGCCGCCGCTGTGCCTCATTCCCGGGCGCGCGGGGGCAGCGGGACCCCGCGGGCCCCGACAGCGGCCGCGGCCCCGGCAGGAGCCGCCCGGGCCCCGCGCGCGGACATCGCCGGCACCGCCGCGGTCAGCCCCGCCGGCCGCCAAGCCGCGCGCCGACGTGGACGCCGCCGCCGCGCCCCCCGCGGAAAGACACGGCTGGATCCCTGCGCCCGCCCCGCGCGTACCCCGCAATTTTCGGCGCCGCCGCCGCGCCGCTGAAGCGGTTTACAGGCGGTGTAGGGGCGGCTCTGAAAGAGCGCCAGAGCCAGCAAGGACCCCGCGAGGCTTTCGAGAAAAGGGGCGCTTTTTAATGACGTCATGAGAGGCTTAATATCCTCGCCCCGCCCCTCTCGCGGCATCCCGGGAAGTCTCGCGGGATCTCGGTGCGCCCACGGGATTTGAGGGGGATGGAGGCGCGTCGGGTCATGAGGAGCTGCGCGGCGCGACGTCTCGCGAGATCTCGTGGGACAGGTGGTGATCGAGGGTGAAGCTGCTCGTCGGGTCCCGAGATGAGAGATATCGCGAGATCTCAGCGCGCCTGCCAGTCTGAGGGGCCGGGCAGCGGGAAGTCTCGCGAGATCGCTAGGCTCCGCTGCTGTGAGGGGAATGGAGGCTCCTCGGGTCGTGAGGGTCCGAGCGGCGCCAAGTCTCGCGAGATCTGAGCGCACCTGCTGGTCTGAGGAGCCGGGCGCAGCGTAGTCTCGCGCGATCTCTGGTAACGGCCGCCCGTGCTGCCCTGAGGGGGAGCAGCGAGAAGGAGCCTCCGAAGCTGCCCTGCGCCCTCCGTGTCCCCTCACAGTCCCCCTACCCCTCGTGACCACACCAGGGAGGTGTCTCCCAGCGCCCTCAGTGGGGCTCAGGCCCCCCTCACACCCTTCGGTGCGCAGGTGGCTCTGCCCGCCTTGCAGGTGTAGGAGTTCCTTTAAGGCAGCACAAGGACAGCGGGAAAGGCAGAAAGGCAGTGAAAACCCTCAAAAACCACTTACTGAGGCCGGGATTTGTGTGCACAAACCTCCAACAAAGGTAGGGTTGGCTGCACTGAGACAGGAATGTTTATTGGGGGTGGATACAAAGAGCAGGAAGGAACAAGAAAACACTTGCACCTCACGGATTTCACTCCCTGCTCAGGTACACACCGAGTTCAGTCTGCTCACACAAGAGGGACATATATATATATATATATATGTGGCAAGGGTATAGAGCCAGCTCTGTAAGCCAACAAAGAATTGTTACTTTATATAAACCCTCCTAGACTAAACAAGCAGTTCAATGATTTCTTGGGCATATCTATCAGATACAGATGGAAAGATCACGCCCATCTCATGTGGGTGATTGTACCCAAAATAACCCATCTCGTGTTAGTGCTCAACTCACTGTATTTGGTATTTTAAAAAGATAAAGCCAAGTAATGTTTGTTTTTTTTTTTAACAAAAGCTCCTTCAAACACCTTCTAAAAAAAAATCTCAACGCGGAGTTACGTTATTTTTGCACCTAAATTTTGTGTGTTTAGAGGTTTTGCTGCTTTTTGTCTCATGAAGCTGCAGAAGTGTTTCCAAATTCCTGGAGAGGCTGCTGTCCTTTCCTTTAGGAGTTTTTCTGTGGAATTTTGATTGTCACCTAGAAGAAAAAAAGAAGAAAAAGTCACAAGTGATTCTTTTCTTGAGACTGTTCAGGGGTGGTCACTGGAGAGGCAGCAGGAGAGAGCCAGAGGACAGGGAGAGGTCTGGAGGCTGGGAAGGCTCAGGGAGAGGGGGAGTCTCCAGGTCTGGGTCACAGTTCTGCTGCAATTTGCTCTCAAGCACCAGAAGGAAGAATTGCAGCTCTCAGCCCAGCCCACACCAACAGGCACGGGTACAACTTGGAGCTCCAGCAGAGGGTTGGGAATGCCTTGGGCACAGGGATACTCACATTTTTCACCTCCACATAGGCATCCAGCCCATATTCCCCCAGCTCTCGCCCGTTCCCAGAGGCCTTGTAGCCCCCAAAGGGGGCCTGGGCACCAAACACGTTGTAGCAGTTGATCCTGGAATGGAAACCAAGGGTTAAACACCTGGAGCTCAGGAATTCTTCATGGAAGAGCCCTTTGGCAGCACATGGACAGCTGATCTGTTTGCAACAGAGGAAGGGAGGAGTATCTCTGCAGGATTTGTGTATTTGCCAGTTCTCTCAGGCAACAGAATTAATTCTGAAATCTTATCACACAGAACATCATGGAATCTGTTACCATCTCTCATTGTCCCAGTGCTGCCCTCGCCCCCCGCAGAGCTCACGTACCAGAAGCACCTGCTTGTTCCCTCAGTACCAATTAAAACAAAGTAAAAAATAAAGACAGTGAGATCCTGGATCTCCAAAACCTTGTGCTAGAGCAGGAAACTGGTGTTGTAGTGCTGGCTTTGGCACAGGCTCAGGACAGAGCAGAACATCCACTGCAGCAGCCACGTCCCTGTCCAGTGATCCCATCACTGCTGGCACTCAGAGCCTGCAGCACTGGATTGCTTCTGCCCCATCCCATCCCTTAATTCACAGTGGGAGTATGGAAACTTAATATAAATCATAGAATCATGGAATGGTTTGGGTTGGGAGGGACCTTAAAGCTCATCCAAATCTACTTGCTGCCATGGGCAGGGACACCTTCCACTATCCCAGGTTGCTCCAAGCCCCATCCAACCTGGCCTTGGACACTTCCAGGGATAGGGCAGCCACAGCTTCTCTGAGAATTCCATCCCAGCCCGTCACCACCCTCACAGGGAAGAATTCCTTCCCAGTATCCCATCTAACCCTGCCCTCTGGCAGTGGGAAGCCATTCCCCCTTGTCCTGTCCCTGCAGGCCCTTGTCCAAAGTCCCTCTCCAGCTCTCGGAGCCCCTTTAGGCACTGGAAGGGGCTCTCGGGTCTCCCTGGAGCCTTCTTCTCTCCAGGCTGAACAATCCCACCTCTCTCAGCCTGGCTCCAGAGCAGAGGAGCTCCAGCCTAAATATACTTCCAACCTAAATATATATATATATATGTATTATTTATATATATAAAAAATTTTACCAACAGTTACCATGACAGCTGAAGTCTGACAGGACATTCAGTGAAGTACATGTAAAATTGGATCCAAAAGAGGGACAGGCTATCAAAGAATGAGCCCAGTGAGCCCTGGCAGCACACCGGGAAGCTCCCAGCAGCTCTGGGAGGAGGCAGAGGGAGCTCACCAGACTGTGCCAGCCCGCAGGCTCTGGGACACATAGTTGGCCTTGTCCAGGTCCCTGGTGAACACGGCGGCTGCCAGCCCATACTTGGAATCATTTGCTCTCTCAATGACCTCCTCGATGGTTTTGAACTTCAGGATCTGCATGACTGGCCCAAAGATCTGCAACATCCAAACAGAGCAGGTGGAAATCTCTGTGGAGGTAGATAAGCAGATGCCTCCTGACTGCAGCCTCAATCTTTCTGGGTCTGTGCACAACACTACATTCTGCTTTTTATCCTACAGGTCCAGACCTTTCATATGGCAAATGAGGAAAATCAGGCACCTTTGGAGGGAAATAACAAATACTGGTTATTTTCCTTCCACATTTGTTGCCTCAGGTACATTCAATCTCCCTCTGGACAAGTCCAAAGTATGAATCATTACCAATCTAACAATTTGCTTTGTGTCAATACTTGTATTTGACTAGAAACATGTGTTCCTGATCTCAACATTTAAACCAAACCAAACCAAACAAACATGAAAAAATACTTTACCAACATCAAAGACTTAGAAACTCGGGGTCATGTGGGTGATGTGGGAGCTGTGTATGGGTGTAAGAAGTCACACAAGACACAAAATTCAAATATCACTTCCCCTATTCCGCAGGCCCCGGGATGTAATCGGGAGGGAAGATAATTCTAGGAAGAGTTTCACAGCTCATGAACACCCCGTGCCTGTAAACCTGTGGGGTTTTTGCATCAGAGGGGGAAAAGTGACCGTGAGTGAGAAGGTGAGGGCCAGGGAGGTGCTGCAGGACTCACCTCCTCCCTGGCAATGGTCATGTTGTCCTGCACGTTCCCAAAGACCGTGGGCTGGATGAAGTAGCCCCTGTCGGCAGCGGCGTTGCCACCACACAGCAGTTTGGCTCCCTCACGCTTCCCAGAGCTGATGTAACCCAGGATCTTCTTGAACTGCTCTTCATCCACCTGTGAGCCATGAGGACACACATCAGCTCCGCCTCCACTGGGGGGAAAGTAGATTCTGCTCCCACCTGCTGTGCTCCAGCAGTTCCCAATCGCAACAGAGTGCCCAGCCAGCTTCAAAGGGAGCATTTTTAAATGCCAGCGTCAAGTGGAGGTTGTGGAATCATCAGAATGGTTAATTAACCTTTCCCCCTGCACAAGCAAGGAGATCATGGGACAGTTCAAAGGAGGTTAATCAAGAGACTGAAGGATAATTCCATTCTAATCTAGTGACACACTATGGCTCAGGATTGGGACTATTCCATGAGGTAACAGCTGAGGGCATTTCCTGCTCTTACCTGAGGCCCCTGCTCAGTTTTAAAGTCGAAGGGGTTTCCGACCACCCTGGCCTTGGCCTTCTCAACACTCCTCTCCACAAACTCATTGTAAATGTCCTCCTGGACGTACGTGCGGGACCCGGCACAGCAGCACTGCCCTTGGTTGAAGAACAGGGCGAAGTGGGCTTGATCCACTGCCCAGTCCACTAAGAGTGGGGAGAGGAGAGAAAACAAATCAGCAAATAAACCCAACCAGAGTCAGAAGATGACTTCTTTAGAACAATTATCACAGAGACTGATGGGGGTAAAACGTCCTGTCAGTTGGCAGCGTTTTCCATGCTTTGATGTGGCAGAAGTTACATACATATTTCATTCATATGAGGGTCTATCAAGGCACCCCATACTAGACAAAAATACCTAATCTGAGGCAGATTACAGCCCTAATTTGAATTTTTCAGGTACTAAGGACAAATTTTTTTAGATCCAGAAGAATTTCCTCCCTCACTGCCATATAAAAGCACATTTCTTGGTTCATCAAGACCAAAAATGAGACAGTATGCAAGGGAGGAAGGAACCAGGGCTTCTTAAGTGTAGGGAAGAGTGGTGTGCTCCAAGAGAAACAGAAATTAAACCAAAAATGGAGCAAAGACTGAGGGAAGATACTGAAACAACAGGTTGTTGACAACTGAACTTCACAGCACTGGGAAAAAAAAGTGGGATTGGAGCAGTGCTGATACTCTGGGTGAGACCAGCCCAGAGGAGTCAGGGCTGGACAGCAGAGGTTTCCTTTCCTTTCCCCTCCAGCTCTGCCTGCAGAAAGTCAAGGTAAAAGGCACAGATCAAACTTTACACAGCAGGGACTCACTGTCTGCATCGGACATGATGATATTGGGGCTCTTCCCTCCAAGCTCCAGGGTCACCCTCTTCAGGTTACTCTCTGCTGCAGCTTTCTGGATCAGGTGCCCAACCTGCAGGAGAGCAGAGCAGGGGCTGGAATTAACTCCTCCATCAGCAAAGCCTGGCAGGGCACTGGGTTTACACCTCAGTCAGCACTTCAGTAATAATCCCCTCATTGTCAGGGCTGTAAGGCTGCCCAGTTTCACCTCCAGTAAGAAGCAGCTTAAGGGAAACAATGGGAAATATTCTAAAGAACAAAATAAGAATAAGAGTCTTATGTCATGCAAAAATAAATGTCACACCCTGGAATCAGCTGTGGTTTTTAAAATGAAATGTAGAAGGCAAAGCACCTCCAGTATTTTATACAGAAAAGGCAAACACCTCCAGTGTTTTATACAGCAACGGTGTTCCAGCAGCGAGATATTCCCTGCATCCCAAGGGCTGAAAGGTTGAGGTGCTCCCTTACCTCTGTGGAGCCAGTGAAAGCCACTTTATCAATGTCCATGTGGGAGGAGATGGCAGCCCCTGCTGTGGGCCCATAGCCAGGGATGATGTTCACCACTCCTGGTGGGAATCCAGCCTGACAATTCCCAGGAGACAGCAATGTTATTCCTCTTACAAATCAAGGATTTCACCTCCACCCCTCTGTTAGTGACCCTCAGTCAGCCTCCCACCAGGAACAGAGCATTTCCACTTCACTTTCACTTTGGGAAATTAAAATTGGTTTGGGGTTTTAATGCTCAGTTTGCAATGACCAGGACAATTCTCCCCACCCACATCCCAAGCGCGGTTTGGATCCATATACACACACACACATATATATATGTTCATTTTCTAATCACCCTGGAGTTCATTATTTAACTGAACCTCAAAGAGTCCTTCCCTAATCTACATACAGATTTATAAGGACAAAAGGGGTTGTTTTTTTTGCTGAATCAATGCTAAGAGATCCAAGACAATCCAGCCTCTCTGCAGAGCAGCCCCTCCCTGTTCCTGTCACATCCCAGTGTGGGTGGATCTCTCCCCACTCCAGCAGGGGATGGAAGCCTGGCCTTGGCACTCACCTCTTTGATCAGACTGGCCACGTAGAGGCCACTCAGGGGGGTTTGCTCTGCCACCTTCATCACCACCACGTTCCCAGTGGCCAGGGCAGGCCCCAGTTTCCAGGCTTGCATCAACAGTGGGAAGTTCCACTGAAAAACAAGGAGGGATTTGCTGGTCTGAACTGGAAAGTTTCTGATTATTCAATAAGTACCCAGTGAGCTTCATTCAAATCAGCACCTGTGGAAGCAGTCTTGGATCTCCCAGAGCTGCTCTTCAATCTTTGCCTCCTTTTCAAGCACTGCAGGAAAACTGTACTCCAAAGTGTGAGCTGTAAAACCCCAGCTTTTTTGAGGAATAATTTTTACCTTAGCCATTAAATGTTCTTTTGAGGCATTTTGAAACAGAGCCTGTTTGTAATGACCAGGCAGCACATGCAGGCCAAGGAGGTGTTTATGTGCAGCTCTTGCTCAATGCAAGTATGAAGAACATGCAAATGCAGCACACAAAAATCAGACCCTGGCTGTCCCACAGAGAGGTAACACTATCCATGGCTCATTGTACAAATGTGTTTGCTGCTTGTTATTGACAAACCACCCTGTTACTGAAATAACATCACACACAGAAAGGTGATTTTTGCCCTCGAGCTCTATTGCCTCATCACATGGAATTTTGGGTTTGATTCTAGGTAGTAGTTTAAACTTAATTGTGGTTCTGAGCTAGGTAACTGCTATAAAGGGGGTTAAATCCTTTTTTAATTTTTTTTTTTTAGGCAGCAGATACAAAGTAAATGTTACTCAGAGCCCATGAAATCAACTCCCAGAGTGAAGGAAGAGCCCTCCCAGCTGGTGCAAGCAGAGCTTTGTTTACCACAGAGAGGAAGCAGTGGTGCAGCAACAGGTAGTAACTTTGTAACACTGAATTCTTGAAATGCTGCAGGAACTGCTGTTACATTTTACTTACTGGGATTATCTGTCCACAAACTCCCACTGGCTCATGTCTGGTGTAGCAGAAGAAGTCTCCGTCTAACGGGATGGTTTTCCCATGGAATTTATCTGACCAGCCTGCACAGTATCTGGAGACAATAATGTTTTGGTCACTGAATTTAAAACAACCGGTCATTACAAAATAACAAGTGTCCTGTCAACAGAAAACAAGAGCAATTTCCTCCAGCTATTTGCTTCCTTCCCATTTTCAGTCACTTCCTAAAACACACCCCGGTGCAAATATTTCCCAAAAAGGGGATGTTAAGGGTGGCCAGTAAACACAAATATTTGTGTCTTCCACTTTTGCCAGCACTTTGCACAACATAAATTCTGTCATTCCTGTGCTGTTAATGGATCACCACCATTAGTGTGAGACCTGTGTATAACATGAGACAATGTATAGTTAACAAACCTTTGGAAAGCCACAGGAATTACAGCAAAAGGTAAACCCAAGGTGTCTGACACTCTGCTATGGGCCAGATGAAACCACCAGTCAGCTCCAGACCCCACAGCCCCTGAACGGGAGGGACCTGGTCCTGCCCCTGCAGAGGTTTGTTTGCCACAGGCCAGCTGTGGCTGTCACCTCATACCCACCTGAGGCACTTGACCACCATGTCCAGATCCACCAGGTAGGAGATGGCGTAGGGTTTGCCGTTGTCCAGAGTCTCCAGAGCCTGCGAAAGACAACAGCGGGTGAGGGGGGAAACTCAAGTGTACAGTTTGACTCGGTTTGTAATTTGCAGTCTGGATCTGTCCTGCATGTTGGCCTTTTGCTTCCAGCTTCCCAATAATACCTCTCCACCCTTTGCAGCCCTGTCCCAGCCTGAGCTGTGGGTGAAGCCCCTGGGACACCCGATGGACACCAACCCCCGTGGGCAGAGCTGGGTCACGGAGCACAACACTCACCGCCAGGTAGGCCCGGTCCCGCTCAATCAGGTCAGCGAGGCGGTGCAGCAGCTTCCCCCGCTGGGAAGCATCCATCCTCCTCCAGGGAGAGCCCAGCTGGAACGCTGCCTTGGCTGCCTTCACCGCCTTGTCCACATCTGCCTGCAGAGGAGGCCAGGAAGAGGGTGAGAAAGGAATAACCAGCCTACACACACTCTCTCCCTCTCTCAAAATCCACTCTCCAGAAGAAAACAAGCCCTAGCCAGAGTGGCTGCTTGTGCCAGGCTTTTTGGGGACAAGAACCTGCAGCTTTGGCAGCTGCCCCACTGCAAGACACCATCAGCACATGGGCCACAGCCCCTGGGTTTGCCCTGGGACCACCAGCCTGGGCAGCACTGCAGCAGCACAGCCTCAGCACAAACACTGCACTGGAGCCCACACAGCTTTCCCAGCCAGTCTGTATCCATGGGGAAGAGGGAACAGGATTGGTAGTGCAGCAGAGGGTGCAACAGCTGTGCAGCCACCACCTCCACCCTCACTCACACTGTTAGTTCAACTATGGGGAGTGCAAACATCACCAAGTTATTTCTGCAGTGTCACCTGCTGAGTTAATATTTGCATCCTAGAACCAGGCATGGAAAAAGCTCTGGAAGTGTGCTTTTGACACTCTTCAGGATTCAGTATAGAGGAGTTTTTCCTTGATCAGAGATCTCTGATCCATCATTTTGTCCTGTCAGGCACTAATTGGTTTCTGGTTGGTTCTCTGTCCTGGCTTGCTGGAATGGTCTCGCCAGGACAAGCCAGGCTGCCACAGAGAACAAACAACAAAGGGTTTCCCTCACTCACCCCTCCCTTGGGGAACTCAAACAAGTTTCCAGACTGTAGGAAGAACCCAAAATTGCTGGGAAACACCATCTTAGCTCTGCCACAAACTCTTAGCAGGGCCTTGCGTAAGGCAGGGGATGATTATGTGACTATTCCCCACCAGTTCTTTTTTCAATTTTTTAATTTCCTAGGGCTGGGATTGGTCTGCCACTGCAGCAGAAAGGGGCTGTGAGGGGAATCCTGACTTCTATGTCCTCTCTCACCATGACTCTGTGTCACGCTGCCAGCACAGCACCCACAGGACTACAGAGGTATCTGCCTTCATCCCTGCCCATCCCAGCAACCTCTGCCCAGGACTGCTCCCAAACCTCCCAACTCTGGCTCTGCTGCACACCACATCAGTTCCTCTCTGCCCTTCCCAGTCCCAGCTTGGTGCTGGGAAGGGCAAATCCAGGTTCTGTTGAGAGCAGCAGTCAAGGAAGAATACAAGCAGCACTTGATGAGGTATTTGCATACAGAGCCCTTGCAGAGCTGCCCAGGTGAGAGGGGAGGTGGTGCCTTCCTCTGCAACCTCCCTGGACCTGCTCACACAGAAAACAAACCCACTTCACCCAAACCACACTCACCTTATCGCCCTCAGCCACCTGGCAGATGACTTCCCCCGTGGCTGGGTTGATGGTGGGGAAGGTTTTCTTGCTGACAGCATCATGCCATTCGTTATTTATGAAAATCTGCAAAGGAAAAGCCAAGCAGAGCTAAGGCTTCGAGCCAGAGCCCAGTGAAATCTGGGGGAGCTTTGTTTGATGGTAGCTGAGGAAGCTTTAATTAAAAGGGCTTAACTTGACTTGTGTGGGCTCCAAACCTGCACCAATATGAAGGAGATATTTTAGCCTAAAAGCACACAACAAAAGACACAGCCTCGAGCTAATCAAAGAATTCACAGCTCAGCAAACAGCACGAGAATTGGAAGCAGTTCTCATCTTGGGAAAACTTGGAAGGCCTGGAAGCCTGGCTGGAGGTGTGCAGGGATACTGGGAAACTCAGGAGACTGAGCAGTGGGAAAATGCTTTAGGCACATTCATACAGTCATTCGATTTTGTACAGAGCACTAGAGTTTTTGCAGCATTTCTTACAGTCGTAAGGGTCTTTTCCAACTTAAATGATTCTATTATTTCCCAGATTAACTGATTTTAGGCTCCCGTGCACTGTTCTGAAACAGAACCAGGTGCCAACAACAGCTTTTCACCAATTCTTTCTTTCTTTCTTTCAAAGGGTGAATTTGTTTTTCCAGGTCCAAAACAGGAGCGCGAGTGCAAAGATCGCGGTGCTCGCCCAGAACTCGCCGAGCATTCGGCCAACCACCGCCAGCCTGGCCACAGCCACCGGGGAGGAGTGGAATTCCTTGGGAGAGGAATGCTGCCTTCCCCAGCACCCAGCACAGGTGATCCCACAGCGTTTGCTCTGGAACAAGGGTCTGATCTCTGCAGACAACCAGCACCCAGCCAGGCACCTTCCCCTCCTCATTCCCATTCCCAGTTTCCTCCTTTTCCCGATGCTGAGCCCACCGGGAGACGGGGACAGAGCCCGATGGTGGCGGGACACACACTGTGAGCCCCACAGGGCACCCAGGGAGCTTTTCCAGTGGGATTTTCCCGCAGCACAAGGTTTCGGGCCCAAATCTCCGGGGGCTCCAGCGCTCCCAGCGCTCCACCGGGATGTCCCAGCCCCGCACGCAGGCAGGGCAGCCCCGGACCCGGCGGCCCAGCCCGGCTGAGCCGGGACCAGCGCGGCCCCAGCACGGCCCTACCTTGTTGAAGGCGATGTCGGGGCGCGGGTTGGGCGCCGGGATAGGGGAGGCGGCGGCGGCCGAGAAGGGCGCCCGGAGCTGGGCCGGGCAGAGCCGGGAGCTGCGCACCAGCGCCCGCAACATGCTGAGCTGAGCCGAGCTGAGCTGGGCTGGGCCGGGCCGGGCCCCGCTCCTCGGGGCGGCCCCGCTCCGCCCCGCCCACCTCGGCACGGCTCGGCCCACGGGGCTGGGTCCCGCACGGCTCGGCTCGGTGCTGCCTAGAACTGACTTGGCGTGACTTGGTTCGGATGGAATCGTCTCGATCCAGCTCGGTGCGGGCAGCGCAGTTTGGCTCAGCTCGGCTCAGCACGGTCCCGTTTGGATCAGCTTAGCGTGGCTCAGCAGGACTCAGCTGGGCTCAGCTGGGCTCAGCACCGTTTGGGTCAGTTCAGCCCAGCTCAGTTCGGTTCAAATGAGGCTTGGTTTGGTGCACCGGGGATGCCTCATCAGCGTCCAGCAGCCACACTGTCCCTGCCACTGTCCTTGCCCAGGGAACTTAGTGCAGGAAACAATTAGGAAAAATGCAGAGAAAAAACCCAAAAGCATCTCCCTTGTGCTGGTTACTTTTGTGGGAAAGTGCTGCGATGAGGGAAAAGTTGGGGACCTGGCCCGTGGATGTGCCACCACTACCAAGCACAAGGGAATCCAAAAGAGAAGCTCCTGTGTGTCTGGCAGTGGGACAAAACCACTCAAGTGCTTTCACAACAGGGACATTACTCAGTGCATACAAAGGAGAGGCTTTGTAAAATCACTCCCAACAATGGCTCAAGGCCTTTTTTTCTTGTTTGCTTAAGATGCCTTGTGCAACTTCAGGCTCCCAAGTGCAGGTTCACATGCAGGGGACGGGAGTGCGCTCACGTTATCATCACCATCACTAAGGAAGCCACAGACCAAAAACATCAAGAGTTTTTAACCTCCCAAAGAAACCTGTGGTATTACCCTGTGTCTGACTGCACTTTTTTGGCTTCTTCAGTGAGGGGTCTCTGAAAGGTCACAGGGATGGCTCTGGTTTATAAAAGGCGCCACAAAAATTGTGGGATATGTCAGTTCAGATATAGTTTCCCCCAGTGTCCTGGAAGACCCAGGGTGCTGAAAGTCTTGCTGGAGGTTCCTGCATCTGTGGTTCTCCAGGCATTTCCCTCGGGAGGGGACTCTCAGCCCTGCTGTGCAGGGAGGAACCACAGAGCCCAGAGATGCAAAATGCCTGCCCGAGGTTATCCAGCAGGACTCAGATTAGGCTGTGTGTATCCTGGATCAGCTGAAAAGAAATCCTCTTGGGCAGAATCTCCTCTCTCATCCCTGTCCCCCTGTATCCCCTGAAGGGTGACCGATTCCCTTCACCACTCCAGACAGCAGGTCATGGACAGCCCTTTAGGAGATGGCACTTGCAAGGACGACTTGTTCCAACACATTCTCCATGCTGTTACAGACCTGCACTGTTAAACCACTGTGGGAGATGCCAGACAGACCTGTTTTACCTGCAGAGATGTGCCTGTGTCTCCCAGAGGGAGCAGGTCAGGCTGTGTATCCCCAGGGCACGTCAGAGAGCTGAGCTCCAGCTCAGGGCTAAGCCCCCATGTGTGTCCTGCTGATCCCATGGTGGAAAATGGATGACATTGAGCGCTAGCCCTGTGTTAATGCTCCTCTTGAGCCCCTTTCCTTCCCTGGGGCTTGGCAGACAGACCCAGCAGCACTAACTCACCTCGATGGCAGACCCAGCTCTGAGCCCTGCAGGGGCTGCGATTGAGCCTGAAAGATGAGACGGTGGGAGGTGCAGAAGCCAAGTGCCTGCTCGGAAACCATCCCAAATGCCTGGGCTGGGCAGATCCAGGCTCAGATACAGGCTCCCTCCTTCTTCCACAGCAGAGCCAAGTGCCTGAGGTTGAGGTGGAATTTCACTCCAGAGCCTGGGAGATTCCAAAGCTCAGGTTACCAGCTTCCCTAAGCTCCACGATCCTGGTGTTGGGCAGCCAGCATGGCCACTCCAGGGCTCCTGGAAGTGCCCCTTGTGTCCCTGAGAGCAGGGATGTGGTGCCCACCCATGGCAGGTGGATGTGGCCTTGTGAAATTGGGCTGTGAGGCTGTGCCCATGCTGGAGGAGCTGGAGAATCCAAAGAACTGTGCCCATCACTTTAATATTGAACTAATACCACACATAAAGAACCTGGAATTACCATGATTGTTCCCACAGTTCTCCCCTTGCTCTGACCTCCCTGAAGTACTGAAATCTCCCATTGATCCAGACTGCATCTTCCATGATCCCTGAAGAGACCCAGAGAGACCCACTGCAGTCACGGGACAATGGAGTCCTCCAGTTCCAGGGGCCAGGCACTGTCTCAGCTCCAAAGTCTCCCCCGAATCCAGAGTCCTTGAGGTCATTCCTGACCAACTCTCCCTGCTGTGGGACTGACTCTCTGGAGCCTCATGGTCCAAGGATGATTTTGTCCCATATTGAGCTGGGCAATAAAGACACTGAGCACAGATAACAACAAACAGCACTGGAATTGGGAAGCTCACAGGCTGCCCTTAGCACAAGGGCCTCTCCTGTGCCAGAGTGGATGGTTTAGTTTTCCATCCGAGGCTCCAAAGGACTGTGACCCTCACGGGACCCTCAGCCAGATGTGGAGCTCAGGTCCAAGGGAAGCACCAGGCTGGGATCTGCACTGTGGAGATGTTCTGCTCCAGAGACCTGTGGGAGAGTGAGATCAGAGCCCAGTTGGGCACAGAAAGGGCTGCAGGACCAGGGCAGGATGGCAGGGAGTGCCCTGGGAACACAGTGCTGGGGAAACATCCTCCTGGGAGCCCCATAGGACAAATCACCCCTCATGCTCACAGGCCCCATGCTGCAGTGGGGTGGAGGAGGCCCTAGGAGGGAGGGGGGGTCCCTATGTTGTTTTTTTGAGTCAGGGAAGGCTCAAGCATTAGGTGTCTGCTCACCTGGCTGCCCTGATCCACGGCCTGTACAGCCACCAGAGCCTCTGCTTTGGTCCTGGCACGCTCTGCCTGGGGGAAGAGTATTATTATTATTATTATTATTAAGACACATTAGGTGGTCTGGTGACCCTGATGTCCCTCTGATAGCCAGTCTGAGGGAGAAACTGAACTCCTCTGGACAGGATCTCCCTGGAGAACTGTGGGGACAGGCAACCTTTGGGACCAGCAGGCAAGGTCTGCTGGCTCCTGGTGTGGGATGGGGCAGGATCAGCTGAGATCCTGCCCTGTTCAGCCAGGAGTGCCTCAGCCAAGGGCTGAAAACTCCCAGGAATAAACCTGTCCCAGCAGTGCCAGCTGGCACAGAGCAGCCTTGTCTGTGCCCTTGGCCCTTGCCCAGCCCAGGAGCACTGTGGCAATTCCAGGCCAGGAATATTTGGCTGTTTAACCCTTCTCTGCATTATCTTTCTGCTGCAGGCAGCAAGACTCCTCCCCTGACTTTCACAACAGACTTCCACAGCAAAGGTTGGCAGTGCAGGGATGATGCCAAGGGAAAGAGCAGTGGGATGGATGGGGAGATGGCAGGGATGAGGGGGCTCCGTGGACACAAGGAGCAGTGTCTCCACAAGCCCCAGGCATGGAGTAGAGAGAGTGTGACTGTTCTGATGTTTGGCAAAAATGAGTATTTCTAAGAAAGGTGAGGAGATCTGCTCATCCCGGCACTCCCAAATTCTCCAGAACTGCTGCTTCCCTGCCCTTCTCACCTTCCCAGCAGATCAGCTGCTAAGCATCCTGAAACACTGGGGTTTGCTGGTTTCTGCCAGAGCACAAGGAAATGCTTTGGAAGGGCAGAACAACAGATGGGATATGTTTTTGGCAGCTAAAAGGCAGTTAAGTAACCCACTAGAATTTGATAAAGCCACTAGAATAGTTTAGAGTATAATCTCAGTGGCAGCCCAAGGGTGGGGATGTTTGCTTTCATTCACACTGAATGAGAGTTGTGGAGGTACAAGCAGCTCCCTGGCCTTCTGAGGGACCTCTCAAGGAAGCACCAGAGGGACACTATGCAGGGAATTAGCTCACTCTTTCCCACAGAGAGTCAGCAGTGAGGCCTCCCTGATCAGGGACAGGGAATGAGCAGCCATCTCCTCCCTGGACTGGCAGGTTGGAAAGCCCAAGCCCAGCCAAGCTCTGGACACACCATCAGCACTGATGGCAGGACTTGGTGGAGCAGCACCAGTAATTACAGCTGGGCTGGCATTAATCTGCTCCTGTTGGAAGGGAGTTCCAGCTTCTGAAATCACTGTTTCCCAGGATATGAACTCTGTTACAGCCATGGGAACCCAGCCCCCTTCCTCCAAGCCACTGGATTCTGTGAGTGCCAAGTGTCTGATGTGATCAGGAGAGCAAGGGCAGAGGCCACGATCCCCACCCTGGGGCAGGTGCAGCAGAGCAGCTCCAGGGGGGAAGATCTCACCTGCAGTTCTGGCACAGCAGAGTCCATCTGGGAGTGGAGTCCATCTGGGCTGGGAACTCAGAAAGCCCCACTGTATTTTCCAGCTTGCAGTGAAGATCCTGGGCCATCCCCAACAGGCTGATGGGAGGAATGACCAGGGGAACCTTGGGCACAGGACGTGCCCAGGTGCTGTAACTCCTGCTGGGAAATGGCCCTCGCCCGGCCCAGGTGCTGGAATGTCGTGCGAGCAGCTTTGTTGGGGGGAGGCTCTCAAACACACGGAATCCTTCCTTTATGGCAAACTCCCAAGCCAGCTCAGCCACAAACTCTGCATCCTGAGGGCTGCTGTCACCTGGGGCTGGGCTGCCTGGGGACAAGAGAGCAGGACTTGTTTCAAAGAGCCATTTCTTATGTAGTCACATCCCAAACAGCACCATGTGCCCTCGTCTGGGCCAGCCCACAACACCCTCTCAAAGGGATGTGAAAATAACATCCCGTTTTTCTCTGCTAAGGGCTCCAAGGCCAGAACTGATGTGTGCAGATGAACAGCACCGAGAGTTTCCACCACCTCCCTGTTCCCCAGCCCTTGGAGGAGGCTGGTGCTGAGTTTGAAGGTCTGAGAGCTCCACCTGTAGGACGCGGCTCTGGGCTCTCAACTGTGAAAGAGGAGACCTCACAGCAACCTCTGATCCACACAAACAGGAGCAGACTGTGCTGGAGCAGGGAGGCAGCCCTATGCTTTGCAGGACACTATTCCCATCCCTCTGGAACACACATCACTGGATGGCTGCTTCCCGGCCGCTCATCAGAGAAACAAGATCTTTCATTCTGAGCCCTCATTTCCCACAGGAGCTCTGTGCTGGAAGCACAAGAGTGCCAGACATGCCACACTTTGCTGTAGCACTTGGAATTTCAGAGTTCTAGGGATTCCCAGCCCGGAGTGCCCAAACCCTGGCTCAGAGAGGGAGCTCTCCCCAGAGCTGTGCTGTGTCTGTGCCCTGTGCAGGGCAGAGCTGCCCTGGCTGGGCTCCTCACCTGCCGCACAACGCTGGTGCCGCCCCTGCAGCGCCACGGCCAGGCGGAAAAAGGCAAAGGCCATGTAGAAATTCCAGTTCTCCGGGAGCTCCACTCCCATGTGGCCGCAGTACATCTGGGAATACTCCTCTGCCGTGGGAACTCCCAGCTGCCTCAAATCACACTTCCTCAAGCCTGGAAGGTGTGAAGGGGTGACAGTGAGTCAGCTGACAGTGAGGAGCTCACAGCTCCCTAGGGATGCCATGAGACCTGTGGCAGAGCCAGGCAGCTTCCATGGAGGCACCTGCACCCATCCAGGACCTGCCCTGGGGCTGGCTCCATACAGAACTCTGGGGTTGCACACCAGCCCGTGCAGGTGAAGTGCACACCGGGCAGTTCTCTAGGTGAGGGTGAGACTGTGAAAGCTGTGACTGACAGAGATTCCTCCTCAATGATGGAAGAATTTTCCTCTCAGTTTAACCCTACATTACTCCTTTTAACAAGTGTATAATTGTGGACAAACTGTTCCTGGTGTGGTTCGCAGCTTTCCCGCCCAAAAAATGTTGCCCAGCTTCAGAGCTGAAGTGAGAGGGCAAGCAGTGCAAACCCAGAGCCCTTTGCAGTGAGCCCAGGTGCCAGCTGAGCTCCTGGGGCACAGCTAATCTGTTCTGAGCTCTGTTCCTCTCTCTGTATCACACTGGCTTTGCCCCTCTCTGTACCTCTCCGAGCACTAAAGTGAGGTGGCAGGAAATAGGCCATGCAGCTATTCGCCAAATCAGAGAAGGGATCTCCTAGAGCTGCAAACTTCCAGCCAAGGACAGCAAGGACTTCTGGCCTGTCTGGATGAAAGACCAGGTGGTCCATCCTGTATCAGAGGGAAAAAGAGATCAGAAAAGTCTCCAGAGGGGGAAAAAAATCCCAATGCTCAGCAGCAGTAGGTGTTTTCCAGTGCTCTTCACTCTCTTCAAAAATTGCCAAGTCCTTTGGGAGGCTGCACAAGTGGAACATTAAATTTCTACAAGCAGAGGACGGAGGTTACTCAGTAGTGAACTCCCTGGTTAATGATGAAATGAACTGTGCTTTGGAGAATGAAACCAAGTTAGTCAGAGCCTCAGATCATCAGCAGATGTTACAGGACAGGCTAATCATAAACTGAAGCACACAAGTTACTGTCCAGGGGATGCTCTGGTTACTTTAAAGGCACACAGCCACTGCAGACCCTGCTCTGCCATGGGCTGTAGATTCTGCACAGCCCTCACCAGTCTGAGCCCCAGGAGAGGGCAGGACTTCCCTAGGGAGCAGCCATGGTGGGCAGCCACCCTTCCAGGGGCAGAGAGCTCCTGCAGCCTTGAGGGAAGGAGCCTTGGGCCAGACCTGGCACATGCCTCCATTGCAGCCCTACAGCGCTGGCAGGACCCAGCCAGGGGCTGGCAGCACAGAGGCATCACTCAGCATCCCTCCCCTCTGTCCCAGCCACCCCACTCCATGACTGCACCTGCAGCACTGGCAGGATTTGCCACCCAAACTCTTTCAGCACCGAATGCCATTAGCAAGAAGCACCAGGGCTGATTTCTGGGTATTGCAGAAACAGCTGATGATCCTCCAGTGTTACACCAGTGTTTGCAGCAGTTGGGTGAAGAAACTCTCAATCTCATTCCCTGGGGGATGCTGAACCTGACCCAAGCCCAGCTTTTGGACTGCTCTGAAGCTGTTTGTGTGTCACTTTACACTCCCTGTCCCTCTCTCCTGCCTGGGATGTGCTCCAGGGCAGTACCTGAAATCACCATGTACCAGTGTCGTCTTCTGAGACTCTGGAAAATGCAGAGGCAGCCACTGGATGAGTCTCTCCATCGCTGGGATAATGTGAGTTTCCACAGCTCGGTACTGCTTTGTCCAGGTCTCAACTTGCCGCTGAATGTAATTACCTGGAACAGGGAAAAGGGACTGGCACAAAGAGGCTTCAAAAGGGATGCAGAAAAAGTCCAACAGCCAAGCAGGACTCAGTCCAACACTCTGAGTTTAACTGCAATTTCCAGGGGTCTTGTACATTGTTAATTGGGCACTGGATTTAATATTCTGGTGGAAATAATCTGATCCTGGACAAATCTGATTTCCACCAGATCCAGGAAGCTGAGCTGGCTCTGCAGAGGCACTGGAGGAGCTGAGGAGGTTTGGTCAGAGATGGCAGCAAACAAGTTCCTCCCACAGATAAGTTACTCCATAGTGCAGCTTGTGTTCATGGCAGGAAGCTCTGGGAACCCCTCACAGGAAACACCGACTGGAGGATCTAAACAGCTCTCCAAACCCTCCCACCACACCTGGAGATGCAGACACTGGGCTGCCCATCTTCCTTTCCCCACTGCCCATCCAGCCTATCCCTTGAAATGCTGACACACAGGAGGAGATGGAGGATCCCTGGCCTCCTCTCACCATGCTCCCCGAGGTCCTGCAGCCCGGCTGCCCTGAGATCCACGCCGTGGATCCTGGCGAGGACGTGGCTCATGGCGCGGTACCGGGCCTGGCGCTGGTGGGGTGGCAGCGCCGGCAGGGACACGTCGCGGTGGACACGGCCAGGGCAGAGCTCCATCACGTAGAAAGGTGAGCCAAGGGTGCTGGGGAAGCAAGGGGGGGACTGATGGGACTGAGTTCATCCTGCTACTGCCACCCCTCAAAGCTCACCCGCCCCCTGAACATGGACAGGGGAAGAGCAGCCTCAGCAGCACCTGAGCACTCACCTGAGCCCCACCCAGGCTGGTGTGTGGTGGCACAGGGCTGTGCCATGATCAGCCCTGGTCCCTCCAGCCCCTGGAAGCTGAGCTTAGAGGCTCCAGCAGCAGCCCTTTCCCTGCCTCCCTGCAGTGGGTGTGGAGCTGGGCTGTCAGGCTGCGCATAAACACCAGGAGTGCTGGACACACATTTAACTGCAGTGCAGAGACTGCTCCTGCAGCCAGCAGAGATCTGAGCTGCCTGCAGGCTATGAGGGGTGTCCTGGTCACAGATTTGCTGCTGTCATGGCTGTCTGAGGTCTGGCAGTTTGAAAAAACCCCTCTTCATTGCAAACCTGAGCACACTGAGTCAGCAGGAAGCCCTACAACATTGTTTTATAACTGCTTCTCAGAGGGAGCATTTTGATTAATTGCTAAAACAGGACACACCTAAACCAAGCCAAATAAAAGTGTTTCTGTCCTTTGAACCTCTAGAGGCTCCTCCAGCCCCAGACATGGCAAATGTTAACTACACCAATGCACTCTGTGAGCTCTGGCTCCTTCTCTCCTCTCCTCATGTTTGGGGGAATTTGGGTGCAGTTGTCAAGCACAGAGCAAAAGCTGGGATCAGGAACATGATCCCAGGGCCAGGATTACCTGCTGTCCTCGCAGAGAGCAAGTACAGTGGGAACAGGAACACCAGCCTCAGAGAGAGCCTTCAGGAGCCTGCCAGGTGAGTCAGAGAGCTGGGTCAGCACAGGGAGGCAGGAGGGAATCAATACTGGAACACATCCTTGTAGGCACACACACATCAGAGTCCTATGCTCAGTGTTAAATACACTACAATAACACGGTTGGGGTGGGTGAAAGAAGAGCACCCAAGCCTTCATATGGCCCACAGTCCTGGGATCTGTCCAACACTCTGAAAAACAAGGGGAGATCACAAATGATCCCCCCTAAAAGTCCTGCAGCTCTGTTGCTGAGCACACCTTGCAGCAGGACCCCTCCCATGTGAGGCATGGCTGCCTCTCACCTGTATTCCCTTGGGACAGCAGAGCTTGAGGGACTGGGGCTGTCAGGAGGCTCCTTCTCCTTCTTCAGCACCAGCAAACGATCCCCAAACTTGACCAAAAAGCTCCGGGCGGACTCTCCGTGGTCAAACTGCCGTAACTCCAGAGGGCCTGAGAGTTGGGAGCAGAGGGTCAGCACTTCTCCAGGTTTTACAGCCCCTGTACCTGGGTCTGAGATCCCACTCTGTGTCCCAAACCCCTGGGAGTAGCTCATAAATGGCTTACAGGACAAGAATATTCTTGGCATCTCTTTGGCAACTTGTGCTCAAACCCCCCCCCCTCCAAATAAGGACATCCTAAAATGCTGTTTCCCATTTCTGGGAAACAGTGATGGATCACTGAAAGCTGGATGCCTGTACTGTTTGAAGATTAGGAGCCTTTCATTAATATTACTTTTCAGTCCATCTGTCGTATGATGGAAAAAGCCAATGGCTCCAGAATATCCAGGCTTTCCAACTGAAGGGCCAAACCCACTGTGATACCTGTTGGGTGGGCGCCCAGAACATTTTCAAGGTACTTTTGCAGTTGATCCTTTGGGATTTCCATGCCTGGTCCCACTGAGCGAGTATAGGGGACAAACCCTCGCAAAGGAAATCCCAGATGGGTTTCCAGCTCTTTGAGTGCTGCCTCCGGATCATCCACCTGAAAGCAGGAGGGAGAGAGAAACACTGGTGGAGGATAAAATTTCCTGGGAAAGAAAGAGCTCTGCACAGTTGTGATGCATTTATCTGTGAGTCCAATGGCACTGATCCACTGACAGCAATTCATGGGTCATTCCCTGATTCACTGACACACAGGAATTCACATATCATTCCCTGCCAACATGGAGCTTCCTGCCTTGGTCTCTGTCTTGGACATGTACCTGTGATGGGGGTATAGGCACTGTGAGCCTGGGATAAGAGCTGGAATTCCCTGTGTGCAGTCCAGGGGAGCAGAGTTCACTCTTCCCACCAGTCCCACTCTTGTCCTTCCCCCAGTGGTCCCCCCACCGAAGTAAACCCCCCTCGTGCTCACTGTCTCCAAAGCCTGGGGGCAACCTGTCAGTCCCAGCTGACACATCCCTGAGGCCTCAGAGCTTCCAGGAATTCATTACATAGGGCTTATTTTCTCCCATCAGGTGGATGTGGTTGGCTCAGCCATAGGGTTGGGGCTGGTTCTCCCATAGGGAACTGAGGAACAGAAAGAAGAAGCGACTTCTCCAAAGTTCCACTGGCTGTAGGGTTTGGAGCTGGGAATGAAACAGAGCAGTGCAGACTCTGCCAGTAATCCCTACTTTAACCCCACCACATCCTGCAGGAACAAGGACAGGATGGAACAAAAGGCTTGGCAAGACGAGTCAGGCACTGCCACTGAAAATATGGAGCCGTTGAAGCCAAACAGCTTCTGGATTCCAAATCCATCCCCAAATCCCGCCCTGGATGAGTTGCTTTGTACCTTCACTGTTTTCATGCCAAGCTGGGCTGCTGCCTCCAGGTTGTGGCTGCTGCTGTCGAGGACAATGGATTCCTGGGGCTGGACACCCAAGCGCTCCAGGCACAGCCTGTAAATCCCGGGATCTGGCCAGTGAATTCCTTCCTGATGGGATTCAACCACCTACAGCAACACCAAATGGATTATGGATGAGCCTGCTGGGACCACAGACAGCTGTGCAGTGTTGGGAATGGAGATGGGAGGGTGAGAAATGGAAATGGAGGTGGGTGGGTGGGAAAGAGACTGACAGTCTAATTAACATGAGGGATAAAGGACACAGAACGAGGGCCTGCAGCTGGATGGGACGTGATTCCAGTGACTGTGTGGGTGCCAACTGCCTTGGCTGTGGCTCTTCAGCTCAAATCAGCTGAACAGGCTCAGCCAGTCCTTGGATGGAAGATATCCAATGAGATGTCCCCATGTGGGAGACTCACTGGGTATCCCAGGCCAATTGCTCAATGCTGTCCAAGGAAGCCTTGGATGGCAGCACCTTCCAGCTCTGGAAAAGTGTCCTGACCACTGCACCCACCAACCACCCCAAACCAACCTTGACAGCAGCTAAAGTGCTGACCACAACCATCCACTCAAATCCAGATCAAAAAAGTGTTGAGTAAGTCTCTGAACCCTCATGACCATGAGCAATCCAAGCACTGTTTCCTCCCTGCTTTGATAACACTCCAGGAATAAATATTAATCCACTGGATGGATATAAAGCCAACAGTAATGGAAATCCACATTCAATTATTTTTTTCCCCACTAATTGCTGTTGCCTGCTGTTCCAAAGCACCACACACACATGGGCTGTGATGTGGAGAGGTTATTGAAGTGCTTTGAAACACCCTGTGGTGACAATCACACAGATATCTCACCAGAGCATCACCCACTGCACCAGTGTCACCAGGAACACACAGAAAGCTGAGCCAATAATGGCATAATGTTGACAAGATGACTTTAAACAGTCCCAGGTTTTAAATGCATTAATATAACTCTTCCTTGCACATTTTGTTGTCTCAATCAAGGTTATAAAACAAGCTTTAAACTTCTGAAATTCAAAGATTTGAGCGGGGCACACAAAAAAAGCAGATTTTCTGTCATGCTGAGCCAAGTCCTCGTGTGCAAATGATGCCACTGGAACCAGCCTTGAGGTTCATAGAGAATCTTCTGTGTCATCTCTGCAAAGGTGAGGTGTGTTGGGAAGGAGGGCTCTGCTGGGAGAGGGGTCTGTGCTGGGAGAGGGGTCTCTTCCTGCTCCTCAGCTCACACAGATTGGCATGTTGGGGTACTGGGGTTTTTTGTAGTGTAGGGGATGTTTTGCAATTCTTTGAAGAGTCCTCAGTCTTTCAAAGTTTTTTTTGTTTAAAGCAGGCAGGGGCACTGGGTAATAACATTTATTTTTGTATGCTGTTCCAGCTTCCAAGTCCTGTATTGAAATCACTGCCTGTGCCTGTTACAGAGACTGTGGTTGTATGGGCACTGATTTTCCAGAGTCACTCAGCCCCTCTCCAGGGCCCAGTCCCTCCAGTGAATGATGCCAGGAAAGGTTTTCCCAGGCTCTTACACTGCTCTCTATCTGCCTACACCTGCTGCTGGTGCTGCTCACTTGGTACCTGCATGGAAAGAATTCCAGTTTGAGACTGAGGAGCAGAGCCACATTTAGGATCCAGCAGAGCCACATTCAGGATCCATCCAGCCTTACCACGTCGAAGTGCCGTCGATCCAGGGCCAGGAACCTCCCTCCCTTCCCCAGGGATGAGCTGTTGCTGAGCAGAGCTGTCTTAAGCCCTTCTGCTCGGACACACTGAGCTGCTTCTGCCATTGTGGGGAGCTGTTTTATCATCTCAGCCCGGATTAAGTCCCAGAGAAAAGAGTCCACTGGAACATGGACATCTGCCTAAGAAACCAGAGAAACCCCAGGAATGATAATTAGCCATAAATGGTTTTTAAGCAGGGATGAAAATAAAAGTGGTTGGGTGGGTAGACTGCCTGATCACCTTATCTTGCTGTCCTGCTTCCTCTGGCAGCAGGAGGCAGGCAGGGGATATCCCAGCTACGTGGCTTTGCCCAAATAAACAAGTGTTCTCACATTACTGATTCTACAGAGGCAGCAGAGGAGATACAGGGCTGATTTTGGGAAAGAGAAATGCACTGGGACTGTGCCTGCCATGGGATCAAGGCAGGGTAGAGACAAACAGTGACTGGGGAGGAACCTCCAGTTTACACTGAGCTGTTTCAAAAGGACGTTATTCCAAGAGGATTCTTGCTCTGTGTCCCTGGGGCTGTGGTGGAGGAGCTTCTACTGATCTGAGAATCCTCCCTGGAGACCATCCAGGAGGGATGGCCTCCATCCCTCCTGTCCATGTATGAACTGACAGCCAAAGCCTCCCAGCTGCTTTCTGACTCTGATTTCTCACCTGGGCTGATCCAAGAGGTGTCTTGAAATCAGAAAGTTATGAAAGAAGCTGATGGAAATTAAAGGAAATTTATCTGCCTGCCCTGCTCAGGTATCAGGGTGATGGTGGCAGTCAAAATCTGCCCTGCTCAGACAGCAAGGCTTCCTAGATTGGAAAATCCAGACCTTTCCAGCACAGGATTTCTCTTCCAAGCTCCTCCTTCCTCACTGAACCACCACAGCATTCTGTTTCCATGCAGCCAGGAAGCACAAGGAGAGGAGGAGGGGGGATTGGCTTACAATCTCAAAGCACTGCTGTCCCAATTCCTGCAGGAACTCCACAGCTGTCAGCTCTCCTCTGGAATACCTCCGGGAGGGACTGTTCTCCCCTCCAGACAGCAGGGCTTGCTGGATGGTGCCAGCTGGAATACAATTCTGGGCCTCCCAGTCTACAGGGTGAGAAGTGAAAAAGCCAGGGAAGAGCATGTAATGGCATCTTCAGAACTGGGAAATCAGCTTGGAACCCTCTGAGGTGGATCCATAGCCCATGAGGATGGATGTGCTGGACTGGGGTGATGGACCTAGCACATAGGGAAGGGTTTGGGCATTCCAAGAACTGCAGCACCTCATCCCTGGTTTGGTGTGGTATCTTTGGAGGGTTCCTAAAGGTGCCCAAGGACTGCACCAACCTTGGGTGGTATCAGCTGGTGGCACTACAGGACAGTTTCATTACCAGGTGGGTTCAGGCTGGGTACTGTCACCTCAACGACTTGTGATGGCACAACAGGTCCCATCCTCATCATCTGGGGTGTCTCATGAGAACCAGGGGAGGGTCAGGTTGGATTTCAGGAAAAGGTTCTTCCCCCAGAGGGTGGCTGAGCACTGAACAGGCTCCCCAGGGAATGGTCACAGCCCCAAGTCTGCCAGAGCTCCAGGAGTGTTTGGACAACACTCTCAGGGACAGGGGGGGATTGTTGGGGTGTCTTGGGCAGGACCAGGGGATGGACTGGATGATCCTTGGGGGTCCCTCCTAACTGAGGACATCCCATGAGCTCAGGACTGGGAGCACACACCTGTGGCTGTGCTGTGGGGGTCTGGGAGCAGGACCCCGCTCTCCTCAAAGATCACGGCCCTGTAATGGCTCCACCTGGACCCGTGGCACCGGATCAGCCCCCGCGGGAGCTGCTGGATCCCGACACGGAGCAGGGCATGGGCAGAGCTCCTCAGGAACATCCTGAGACACAAGGGGCTCCAGGGAAACTCAGAGCTGGCCTGGTCAGAGGAGAGAGAACAGGGCACAAATAGACAATTAGAGGGGTGAATGTTTATTCATGGAATCTTTAGGACTGGAAGAGACATCCAAAGTAAGTCCAATCTCTGACCAAACCCCACCAGTCCCACTAATCCATATGGCAAATTGCCACCTGCACTCGTGTTTTGGACACTCCCAGGGATGGGGACTTGGGGACTCCACCCTGGGCAGCCACTGAGGTATTCATTAATCACGCACACTAATTGCTAATTAGCAATTGGAGCAGGTGGGGCTCCCAGGGAACAGGACAAAAGGAAGCGGCCTCAAGCTGTGCCAGAGGAGGTCCAGATTGGACATCAGGTAGAATTTCCTCATGGAAGGGGCTGCCCAGGGAGGTGGTGGAGTCCCCATCCCTTGGAGGTGTCCAAGGAACGCCTGGACGTGGCACTCAGTGCTCTGGGGACAAGATGGTGCTGGGTCCCAGGTCGGCCTCGATGCTCCCGGAGCTCTTCCCACCCCAAATTCCCCGGAATTTTCCCCAGTCCCATCCCCGCCGCCCCTCGGGCTCCCCCGTCTCGCGAGAACATACCCGCCTCTCGCGAGACCCCCCGCGGCCGCTCAGCCCCCGCTCTCGCTCTGCCGGTGCCGGCGCGGCCCCGCCGCCGTGACGTCACGGCGCGGTGACGTCACGCGGCGAGCGGCGCGGCGGAGGCGGAAGCGGCGGCGCCGGTGCCGGGCCCATGAGCGTGTCCCTGGTGGTGATCCGCCTGGAGCTGGCCGGGGCCTCCCCGCTGCCCAAGGCCTTCGCCTACAGCGCGGCCGGTGCGTGCCCGCGGCCCCCGGGGCGCCGCCGCTACCGGGCTTCGCGCCGCCGGCCCAACCCAACGCCTGGTTTGTCCCCGCAGGTCCGGACATGGCAGCGGAGAGCACCGGCGCGGCCCCCGCCGCCGTGCCCGCCTGCCTGCAGGGGAAGGGCCCCGGGGAGCGCGCGGCCATCCTGCACCAACACCTGGGGCGGCGGGAGATGACCGACGTGATCATCGAGACCATCCGGCCCCGCGCAGGTACCGAGGGGCGCGGGCTGGGGCTGTCCCGGGGCTGTCCCCGCTGCTGACACCGGCCGGCGGGTGTTGAGAGGGCTGCGGGGTTTGCGGGTCTGGAGCCGGCCCGGCAGTTTGGAAAACAAGCAGAGGAGTTCAAGAATGTGCGTTGGGTGCGGGGGCAGAGCTGGTTGTTCCAGGCAAACACTTCCCACTGAGCTCATCCCGATCCACAACTTCCTCAGGAGGGACAGCTCCCGTCTCTGCTCGGTGTGAGCAGGAACAGGACCCAGGGAAGGGCTGGAGCTGTGTCAGGGGAGGTTTAGGTTGGATCTCAGGGAAAGGTTCTTCCCCCAGAGGGTGGTTGGCACTGAACAGGCTCCCCAGGGCAGTGGGCACAGCCCCAAGGCTGCCAGAGCTCCAGGAGTGTTTGGACAACGCTCTGAGGGACAGGGTGGGATTGTTGGGGTGTCCTGGGCAGAACCAGAAGTTGGACTGGATGATCCCTGTGGGTCCCCTCCAGCTCAGGATATTCCCTGACTCATTCCACAGAGGTTTAATTTCTTTCAGGCTGTGCCACAGCTGACCTGTGTTTCACTCCCCAGCATCACTGGTCCGTAGCAATGAGACCATTTGCTCTGTAAATGTTTAATTTCCCTGTCAGGGAGGGATTTAAGGATGGAAACACCAAGTCTGACACACATCCAGGGTGCACAGCAGGAGCTCCCACTCCTCCCCTGCTCAGCAAACCTGCCCCAGTTGCTTTGTGCTCATACTGGTGTCTGTTGGGATGTCACTGGGCACGGGACAAACCTCCTCCAGCTCAGTTCTGGGGCTCCCACGAGGTGTCTGTAGCTCTGCAATGTCCTGGGGGGCAGCAGGGATGAGGGGAATCTCGTCCTGCTGCTCCCCAGGGCTGTGATTTGTGTGAACACAGACTGTGCTCAGGGCACAGCAGCACCTCAGTAACCAGGAAACTCTTGGTTTGTGAAAGATGAAGCAAAAGCTGCCATGGAAGGAAGGAAATCCTCAGAGGCTGCATCTGCTGAGGACAAAACCAAACAGGAGGATCAGAGCAAGGAGCGTGAGGCTGCTCCAGACTCCCCCTCCAAGCAGCTCCCTGACCAGATCTCCTTCTTCAGCGGGAACCCTTCGGTGGAAATCGTCCATGGAATTATGCACCTGTACAAAACAAAGTAAGGATGGATTCCTGGGAAGGGTGAGTCTGTCACCCCGAGGCTGTGGCTCCTGACAGGGATAAACAGGAAGGGTGACTCCTCCTGGGAGGGCACAGGGTGACTGAGGTTAATGGTGGAGCTTGGTGGACCTGTCAGAGCTGTGGGTGACATTGGGGGTGCTGGGAGCCTGTGCTGGGGACTGTAAGAGCATAAGACAAGCACAGATTCAAAAAAAAAATGACATTTGAAAGCAGTTTAATCATGATCTCTGGGGCCTTGGTGACAGGCCTGAGGAGCTGCCTGAGGAGCAGGAGGTTTCATCCTGTACTTCAGGGGTTACAATTCCACACCATTCCCCTGTAATTGTGTGAGAACTCCCATTACAGGTCTTCCTGAAAGCCACCAGGAGCCCCCAAATGGGCACTGGAAATAGTAACAAACATTGCTCACTTGTTCTAGGAACAGTGATCCCAGCATCTGGGGCTGGGCAACTTCAGCTGCCTTTATAGAGAAACAGATGTCCAATCATTCCTGGCAATCCCACTGCTGTTGGAGCTGCCCAGTTCAATCCTTGGCTGAAGGATGGCTGTGCCTGTTTCACGTGGGGGCACTGGGTGTTCACCACAACCCCTCTCAACATTTACAAAAGAGAGTTAAGGTTGATAACAGCTCCTGTAGTGACTGCAGCAGTTGGAATGGTGTGTCCAGCTGTGTGTCCAGCTGTGCCCTGCCCCCCCTGAGGTGTCCCTGTTGTGTCCCCAGCAAGATGACCTCCCTGAAGGAGGATGTGCAGCGCAGTGCCATGCTCTGCATCCTCACCGTCCCGGCCACCATGACCAGCCACGACCTCATGAAGTTTGTGGCCTCCTTCTACGAGGTGATTGAGCACATGAAAATCATCAGAGACTCCACCCCAAACCAGTACATGGTGCTGATCAAGTTCAGCTCACAGGTAAGAGCTGGGAGCCCCTTGGCTGGGGAGGTGGCTGTGCTGTCACTGCAGTTGCTGCTCAGGGGGGTTGTGTGGCTTCACTGGCCAGATGTCAGTCAGGATTGCACTCACCCCTGGGGAAACAGCCCTGTCCCCCTTCCCTGAGAATTCCTGGGGCTGCTAAGGTCAGTCCCACACCTGGAGGAGAGTACCTGCCATGTTCTAGCTGTGATTTTTCTTGGTTTAGTTCTTGCTTTGTCTTGGCAGGATATTTTATAAAAAATAGTCCAGACACAGAGTTCTCTGCTATCTCACAACTTATTCAGAGTGCTGTGTTGTGCTGTGCTGAACAGAAAGGACCCAGCCACTGGGGCTCCCTGTGTTTTAGGAAAGACCTTTCCTGCTTTTCTGAGGAGCTGGGTGGTCTCACAGCTACTGTTGGTGTGGAGAGGACAGTCACTCCCAGACTGAGAGCCCCAGGGGTGCTTTGATACCCAGATAACACTGTTTGCTGCTTACAGGTCTCCTGAACTGAATCCTGGCTTTAAATTCCCCCCTCCAGTTCCTGTGTGGACCCTTCCACTTGTACATTCTCTTCTCCCAAATGCTAATTTCATATTTTGGGGTTGAGAGATGTTTCCCCCATCTGTGGATGCTTCCTGACATGCTTCCCATGCCCCTTGTGCACATGGAATATTTGTGTGAGTTTTGTGCTAATTGAAGTAGTTACAAAGTTTATTTTTGTCTCTTGCTCTACCAAATTACACAGGCAAATATCTAATGCTGTAAATCCCTAAACTTGTGCTCAATTCACCCTAAAATTCCTGTTTCTGAGGAAATTCCTTGGAGCTCTGTTGACCCCTAATGGCTGTGCCTGCAGGTGACAAAACAAATCTCCAGGGCATTGATGCTGCTGGCTGGAATGACCAGGAATTTGGGAATGTGGCATTCAGCTCATTGCCTCCAATCCTGTGTTGAGAAAGGGTTAGGGGAGTTACTGAGTGAAAAGGGATGATGGATTTGACAGGGTTTGGTTTGGTTCTGCCTCTTTTGCCTTGGATTGTGGCTGGTGAAATGGACTCTTTCCCACAGTTAAACTGTTGCTCCTTTCCCTGTCATCACTGCCCTGCACCGTGTCCCTCTTAAATTTTTGCAGAGACCAAATCTGCTTTACAAATGCCTTGAAATTGCTGACAAGGGGCAAAACAGATGCTGAAGGGAAATCCCTCATTCCTGCTGAATGATCCAATATCAGCATAGCTGTCACTGCCCTGGACTTCATTTTGTGTCTTCCAGTGATGATGCCAAAATGCAGTGCCTGGAGCTGAAATCCCTCCCCTGGTGTTACAGGGCTGGGGGAGGGGAGAAAGGAGGATACAGGAGGTTCCTCCTCCTCTTCCTGGGTTGTGTGAGCTGTGAGTTTTCCCTTTTTAACTGGTTTCCCCCGCTCTGTGCCCAGGCTGATGCCGACAGCTTCTACATGGCCTGCAACGGCCGCCAGTTCAACTCCATCGAGGAGGATGTTTGCCAGCTGGTGTACGTGGAAAGGGCTGAAGTCTTCAAATCAGAAGATGTAAGTTTGGTCTGTTTTTTTCCCTGCACTTCAGAAGATTTTAAGAGGGTGATTTGGACTGGGCAGAACACTGCAAGAACAGCTCAACTGCATCAACCCAAACCCTGCTTCCCGTTCCAGTGTCCTTGGGACAGTTTTTGTGGTGACTCTGTGGGTTTTATGCCTTGTCTCTGACCTAAACCTGCCTTGTGTTTTCATTTAGTGAACCCCCAGAGCACAGTGGGGCTGGTGGCACATGCAGCACCTTCACTGAGCCCATGCTGTGCAGAGGAACCCGGCTGTGGGCTGTTGAATGTTGGGGATCACTTTACGTCAAATAAATTTTCACCCACTGTGTGTCGTGTTTCTGATCCCTGGTGCCAGCAAGAGAGAAGCTGGGCTTAGTTGCTGGTGCTTGGCAGGTGCTGAGCAGTCTGTTGTTGCCTTGCAGGGGGCCAGCCTGCCCGTGATGGACCTCACAGAGCTGCCCAAGTGCACCGTGTGCCTGGAGAGGATGGACGAGTCCGTGAACGGGATCCTGACCACGCTGTGCAACCACAGCTTCCACAGCCAGTGTCTGCAGCGCTGGGAGGACACCACGTAAGGGGCTTTGCTTCATTCCCACACCCAAACCCTGCTCTGAGTGTGGTGGGTTTGTGCTGACAAGGCAGTGCTTATCACAGTGGGGGCAGGAATTACTGCAAGGCCTGATGCTCTTGTTTTCCCATTAAGAGACTCCCAGAGAGGAATCTCCTTGCCAAAAGTAATTGAACAATGATTCCCAGGGGCCTCACTGCTGAGGCAGGGAGGGAGTTGTAGAGTAATGCTGATTATTTCAAAATACAGGATAAAAGTGCTGGGGTAAACAGCACTGAGTGCACACACAGCCCTCTTCACTCAGCCTTGTCAGTTTGGTTATCCCTAAAAAAGATGGATCTGCCCACCTGCCTGGAGGTGAGGGGCCCTGCAGGCTTCTCTCCTGCCTGGATGCTGGGAGGGGAGGAGGAGGAGGTGGGCAAGAGCAGATGTGCAGGGGGACAGGACTGGGAAGGGGAAGGCAGGGAAGGAAGGAATGATGACAAGGTCACTCAGTAAATCAGGCAGGGGAAGCTCCACACAGGCTGTTGTTCCAGGTGGGTGTGGGATGAGGGATGGGGGCCCATGCCCTGCATGTGGAGACCCTCCATGGCACTGGGCAGTGCTGCGGGTCAGACCTGAGTCTGTCCTTAAAGCAGCTCCTCTTGCTGCCTTAACCCTTCCCTGTTTGTGCTCCCACCAGCCCTCCCATCCCTGGGGAGGGGATTTCAGCCCCCGACTGGCACCCAGTCAGCTGCTCTGAGTTGGACATGTTATGCATTCCTCTGGACACTGTTTGCTGCACATCAGGCAGTCACAGCTACTGCAGCAGGAGGCTGCACATCTTCCCTGTACCTGCTCTGTCTCTGGGACCCTGATGCTGGATTCTCTGATGGAGTGTGAGGAAGATTTTAGCTCTCTGTCCATCACTCGTGAGCCAAAGCACCAGAACCCCAGTGTCATTGATCAGATGTGTAGCTGTGCAAGTTGATGGGCTGCTTTGCTCATAAATCAAAAACCAGTTTAAATTTGAAGCAATGGAGCTTAGCCAGTGCAGGGGCAAGATCCAAAATAGCACTTAAACATGTAATATACAATTTAAGCAGAACTTACGCTCCCCATCTCGAAGAACCATAAAGGAAAATCCCTGTCCTTGCTCAGGCGCCACAGAGGCTGTAAATGCCTGAATTTGTACAGAAAGCTGACTGCAATCCAGTTGTCTCCTCCCTGGAATAGTTCTGTGGCTTATCCAGCAGCTAATGAAAAATACATAAACAGTCCTGGCAGCAGATGTAGCCTCAGCTGCCCCGAGCTGAGCTGAGCTGAGCTGCTGGTGCTCTGGGTCTGGACAGGCTCCTTCTGCTCTTGGGTGTTCTGGCAGCACTGAGGTACTTCCAAAAGGGATGAGAGACCTCTTGAATCTTTGGTGGATCCAAAAGGAATGCCTGCTGCTGATACCTTTAGGTACAGTTATGGGGTGTTCTGCCTGGGAACGCTAAGACCAAAACCCTTGGGTTGGGATGGAACTGAGGCATCTCCTCAGGGTTGTTTAAGCACAAAGGTGTGTTTGCAGTGTCGCTTGGCTGTTCTCAGCAGTGTGTAGCTACAACACCCTTCCTCAGCGGTGTGTAGCTACAACATGCTTGTGTTTGCAGATGTTCTTTATGGTTGGACTTCAGCTAAGCCAGATCCAGCTGAACCTGTGAAATGGCTTTGGGAGAACTGTTCTTTGTGCTTCTGTCACTCAGCAGCCTAATAGCAGTGACCTTGTGTGGAATGGAGGTCAATTTGAGTGGGTAAATGTGAACTGAGATGGAGGATACAGGGAGCATCCTGCTGCACCAGGCATTCCCTGGAGCTCTCTGGCTCTGTTTAATTACTGGAAGATGAGGATGGAGCAAACTGTGTCTCATCACAGTGCTTTATTGCCCCCCAGGTGCCCTGTCTGCAGGTACTGCCAGACACCAGAGCCTGTGGAAGAGAACAAGTGCTTTGAGTGTGGAGTTCAAGAAGTAAGTAGGTGGGTGGATGGTGAGTGAGATCTAGACTAGATCTGACTGCACAGCTGCTTGGGCTGCTTTGGGGGGTAATTCTGTGGCTGATTTTACCAATCAGGGGGTTATCAGCTTTCCTTTTGAGTTGGAATCAGTGCTAGGAAGGGATGTTACCTCACAGATTTCCTGTTTGGACAAATCATTCTGATTCTTAGAAAGATCAGCACATCAACTGATCAGAGTATGTGTGATGGGTGTGACAGCAGGGAGCTAAAGTGACCCTGAGCATGGTGAGCCCTTCTGGTCTGTGCCTTCAGAGCTTGCCTTGCTGAGCCTGCTGAGGTGCCTCGTTCCTTAGTCAAGGCCACTCTTCCATCCAGGTGGTGATTTACCAACGTGCCCAGCACCTGCAGGGTGGCCCATTGGAATGCCTTGGATTTTGGGCTGGGAATGGGTAGTTTCCCCCTCAGCCTTTGTATTTTCAGACTCTCACAACAGGGATGGGTGAAGCTTCATTTTCTTGTAGAGATTTATTGCTACTCCCATGAAAAAAATCTTGTCTCCAGTGAGCAAGGACCCCCTTCTCTTTGGCCTTCCAGAGGAGCAGGAAAGGGAAAGCAAACCCTGCTGGTTCCCTGAGGAAGGGACTGCACAGCACCAGCAGGGCAGCGGGGTGGGATCACACTTTCCCAAGGTGCCCCAGGTGACAGTGCTGTACCCACAGAGCTTTCCCTGTGTTGGCAGAACCTGTGGATCTGTCTGATCTGTGGGCACATCGGCTGCGGGCGCTACGTGAGCCGACACGCCTACAAGCACTTCGAGGAGACCCAGCACACCTACGCCATGCAGCTCACCAACCACAGGGTCTGGGACTACGCTGGAGGTGAGAGCTCCCCGTCCCTCCTGCAGGGTCACCTGGCTTGGGAACAGCTCTTGGAACCTCTTAGGAAGAGGAGTTGAGGCAGAGTTTGCCTGGAGATGAAGGAGTTTGTGTCTGCACTAATCCCTGTCTTTTGGAAGCATCCATCTCTGCTCTTATAGCAGCTTTAGTGGGTCTGGAGCAGATGGAGGAGGGAGAACATGACTGGAATGTATTTGTCACTCCCTTTCCATCCGTTTTCCCCGAGGTGTGGGAATGGGCTGTGGGAATAAATACCCTGTGAGGTGTCTGGGAGAAGTCTGCTAAAGAACCTGCCATGTGAGGTTGGCTCTGTGCCTCCCCGAGGTGCTGGTGCAGAGCCTGGGGGGTTAATTGTTCTGCAGGACTGGGGGCAGCCTGGGTGCCCCTCAGCTCCAAGTGCTTGGATTTTCTCTCCTCAGACAACTACGTCCATCGGCTGGTGGCCAGTAAAACTGACGGGAAGATCGTTCAGTACGAGTGTGAGGGGGACATGTGCCAGGAGGAGAAAATTGATGCCTTACAATTAGAGGTAAATATTTTGACATGTTGGGCTCTGTGTGGGGAAGTGTTTCAAACCCTGACATGACCACGGTTCAATCCCATCAGCTTACACAGCAGACCTGCTCCCTGCCTGTAGGGAATCATCTCCAGCCAGGAGCAGGAATGGCTTTACTGCTTTTTTTTTTCTTCCTTTTTATTTTTTTTTTTTTTTTTAAACCTTCCCTGGCTCTGCAGAGCCGATGCAGCGCCGTGTGAGCTGCAGTGTTGTCCTGTGGTCACTGGATTGAAGATGAGCTGGTTGTGCTGCTGCAAACACTCAGGTCACTGGAGGGAGAAATGGGTCTGAGTCACCCTCCAGACCCTTCCCAGTGGATCCGTGACCAGGGTTCAGAGCCAGGATCTGTCAGTAAGAGCAGCTTAGCTCCTAAACTGAACCAGGCTGTGGGAATCCTTGGCCAGCAAAGCTGACAGGCTTGTCTGACACCAGCCATGTTCTGTTCCCTCCTCTCGAACAGATAATGATTTATTTATTTTCAGTACCTGTTGCCCAGCTTCTCTCCTAACTAAAGGAGAAATCCCTGCTTCACTGAGCAGACGCTGCAGCACCATTTCAGCCGCATTAGACACGAGGGGATGTGAGGAGGAACAGCCCACAGGGACCAGACTTGAGCAGCTCATTGCTCAGATAAATATTTGGTTGCTTTTCCGTGAATTTTCTGACTAACACTCAGATGCTAAACCAGCTAATTTTAACCCTTTCTTCTGGGAGGTTGTTGCTTAAAGCATGTAAGATCTCTCTGTCCTGTGAGATCTAAATATTTGAGAGAGAATGAATTTGGCAGTGTATGTTGGCACTCAGAAATTACTGAGAGTGATCAAGGCTTTGTGCATGTTTAATTCTGCAGTGAATGGCTAATTTGGTGCTTATTAGCTTGATGATAAGAAATTATCAGGTTTTCCAGCCTTCTCATAACTCATTTGCAGAACCAGCAGAGAAGAGATGGGATGGAAGGCATCTATCCTCATTCAGATGCCAAATGACATTGGAATGGGCCATCCATTTAGAGAATTGTGAATAGTTACACAGAGCTGAGGGTGCTTTCCCAGAGACCTTCTTAAAGGGAAGCTGGGCATGTGCATTGACCCTTCTGCCTTGGATTTGGGGCTGTGAATGGGAACTCTGCCCCTCAGCCTTTGGGATCTCAGACTCTCATGACAGGGATGAGTGAAGCTTCATTTTCTTGTAGAGATTGCTACTCCCACGAAAACAAGCTGTCTCCTCTTTCAAAAGTTCTTGTTGGGTTCAGCTCAGCAGAACTTTCACTTGATCCTTGTGCTCTGAAGGCTTTCCTTGATTTCAAAAACCAAGTGATTTGATTGCGAAATCAAACTGGTGAAACATGGCAGATGGAGGTGCAGTTGGGATGTGTGTCCAGAACCTTCTCTCTGCTCAGTTTCATCTGATTCAATTGATTTGGATTTTGGAGCCCTCTGGGCTCCCTGATCAGCACAGCCCCCCTGACCACTCTGTGTCTCTCCTGTGTTTGTAGTATTCCTATTTGCTGACGAGCCAGCTGGAATCCCAGCGGATCTATTGGGAAAACAAGATTGTCCGGATAGAGAAGGACACGGCTGAAGAGGTGAGCTCTGCCCTGGGCAAGTGTGCAGGGCCCTGGACACTGGGAAATGGGAGAGAGAAGGAGCTGGTGGGTCCGTGGTGTGTGACGTGGCCTCGTGCAGCCTGTTCCGCTCCCAGCTGGGAAAATTGGCTCCGGGATGTGTCTGTCCCTTCTCTGGCTGCTCACATCCAGCAATTTGCTGCTCAGTGGTGCAGAAGCAGGTAGATTGCACCGAGATTGAAGGGTGATTTAAATGTGCTGCTGGGGAAACTGCAGCAGAGGGGAGGGCAGCCCGTGGTGCTGCAGGATCCCGGGCTGCCGGTGCCATCCGTCTCCCTGACACGGCTCTCCGGGGAAGGTTGGTGTAGCAGAGACAATATGACTTTAATTTGCTCGGCTGCAGGAGGTGGGAGCTGTCTCTCTGCTCCAAATGCATATTGATTTGCCCTTTCTTTTTGATCCCCTCTCTCTCCTCCTCACCCTTTGGGAAAAGTTCAGTCTCCTCCTATAAAGCATCCTGGAGGCAGGACTGCTTCAAAATGTCACCGGCAAAAATCCAGGGAGGATATTTTACTGCTTTTTCACTCTACATAGATCCTTTGAAGTAGGTTTAAAGTGATTCAGGATTTAGAACTGAGTCCTTAACTTAACTTTCCACACGACTTCTAATTAACCATTTAGTACCTGCAGTGAAATAAACGTAGAAATTGTGACCATTGAAATAGTGGTCACTGACCTTGTCCTAAAGAACAGTCCCAGGAATCTCAAGGAGAACCTTATAGAAGGAAAATATATATCAAAAATAATCTTGCACAGGACCAAGGAACATGATCCACGAAGAAATTCAAAGTGAAATGACTGTGATCCATTCCCCAAATGTGCTTTCACATTTAAAGATCCCAACAATGTTATTCATGGCACTTGCTCCGTGTAAGTCTTGTCTGGATTGGTGCCACCATGCAGTGTATTCCATTATCAGTGCTCAGGCTACTTCCCCAAATTACCCATCAGCTGCACAAACATTCCCTGATTAGGGCTGGAAGGCTTAAAACCTGCTCTGCATCCACCCTGTGTGCTGACACTGAGATGTGTCCACATTGCTCCTTCAGGAAAGCATTTTTCCTTTAAATTCCTGCCTCCACTACACCAGAGCGTGCTGTAGACACTGATATGGGGGAGTCAAGCATTCCTGACTCTAAATCCCCTGTAAGTCTCATGCTGGGTGTTTGACACACTCAGTGCTGCACCTGGAGAAGGAGAGCTTGGCTTTCTCCCACAGCAGTGCCTGGAGTGGGGCAGCAGAGGAAGAGGAAGCCGAGGAAGGAGTGTTTGTGTTTGTGTTTTGCATGAGTAAGATATTGGTGTCAGTGGGTCACTGCCTTATGACAGCACTGCTGAGTCAGTGCTGAGCAGGGGAGCCTGTTCATCTTCACACTTTGACCACACTTCCTTGAGGTTTGGTTTAAAATGAGCAAAAACCCAGCCTTGTAACACCTTAAGGTGGAAATGGAAATGTGAGTTTGCCGCTGGAGCCAGAAACAGGAGAGAATGGCTGAAGGAATGACTGCTGCAGGCAGGGAGAAGTTAAGGATCTGCTGCAGCTTTTGTGTGATCCTGGCACAGCTCTCAGCCCGAGTTGCTGCTCTGTGTGAGCAGCTTCCACGGCAACGTGGCTCCTTGTCTGTGCTACGAGGGTGACACGGGGGGCTCCAGCAGAACAAAGCCTGGACTCAGAGCTTCCCTTACCTGGGGAGAGGAACGGGCCGAAGTCTGGAAACCACTCCAGAAAACTGAGTGTCCTGACGAAAGTGCAGCGGACTTTGAGCTGGTTGAAATGCCTGTGTTTGTTTTTACAGATTAACAACATGAAGACCAAATTTAAAGAGACCATTGAGAAGTGTGACAGTCTGGAACAGCGGCTCAATGACTTGCTCAAAGAAAAGCAGTCTGTGGAGAGGAAGTGGGTACCGCTGCCAGGTTCAGTTCCATGCAGCCATTAAAGTGCTGCACACTGACATCCAAAAAGGAATCCTGCTATTCCTGGGCAATTCTGAGCTGTTTAAGCTGGAATACTGAGAACATGGCTTGCTTTAAAAAAAGCTCTCATTTCTGTAGGTGTTCCCAAAGGGGAAGTGCCTCTTTGGTGAGCAGCTTTGGGGTTCTCAGCTCCTTTTACACACTCTGCATATTTAGCACTCAGGGATCTTTCCTCTCCCTGCTCCAGGGATCATTTCTCCCCCTGCTCTGAGGTAAATGCCAGCCTGTCCTGCCATTGGCAGATGCATCCAAAGGGATGAGAGGCAGCTCAGCAGAGGCACCACCCAGCACAGAGGAAAATGGAGATCTTGGGAATTGCCCAGGGGAAAGACATTAAGCACAGGGACTGGGATCCACGTGCTCCAGCAGACTGGGTGGGACTGTGTGCCCTGTTCCTCCCAACCTGTCCAGCAGCCCTGGCTGGAGCAGGGAGCCCAGGCCAGGGAGGTGGGTCAGTGCAGCTCACCTTGCTGGGTGGGAAGGGGTTGCTGTATGATGCCAGTTAACTTCCAGGGTAAAAGCACTGAGTTGTTGGGAGCAGGAAGTCTGTGAATCACGAGGCTACTGATATCCTTTTGGGAGCATCTCGCTTCCAAGTGAAGTGGCATCTTCAGGGGCTTGGAGTGTGGAGGAGCCAGTGTCTGGGGGTCCCTGACTGCCCTCAGCTCTCTCAGGGTCCTGTGTAATCTCTGTGCCCTTTTTGGGACCTGTTCCAAAAGCTGCAGGTGTGTGCTCAAGGTTAGTCCCATCTCCCAAACATCTCACTGTTGGCATTTGTCATGAGGTGGAATTGCCTGACTCCCAAGAGAAGGGATAACTCCTGAGTTATGCAGTTAAGGAAGGAATTCTGCCTCACAGCATCCTGTTCCATGTACAGGTAACACACTGGTGCTGCACAGAAAATCCTGGGGGCATGTCAGAGTCTTGCATTGCCTCCCCTTGCCCATCTTTGCCAGAAAACCAAATTGCAGGTGGTCTCAGGGGGGCTGGGGGCAGTTGCCCAGTACAAAGGCCGCAGTGGGGTTTGGCCTGGGAGTGCTGCTGTCCTGACTTGTGCTTCTCCCTGCAAGGTGTTCCCAGCTGAACAACAAAGTGGCAAAGCTCTCCAACGAGCTGAAGGAGGAGCAGGAGCTGAACAAGTGCTTGAGAGCAAACCAGGCCTTGCTGCAGAACAAACTGAAGGAGGAGGAGAGAGTGTTAAAGGAGACCTGTGAGCAGAAGGACCTGCAGATCTCTGAGATCCAGGAGCAGCTGCGGGATGTCATGTTCTACCTGGAGACACAACAGAAGATCAACCACCTCCCAGCCGAGACCCGGCAGGAGATCCAGGAGGGACAGATCAACATCGCAGTGGCATCTTCTGCCAGCTCCTCCACGGCAGGCACAGGCAAACCTTCCTCCAGGAGAGGCCGTGGCAAGAGGGGGAAATGAGCCTGGGAATGCTCTGCTCCCGCCCTGGAACTGGCCGTGCCGGCGCAGGCCTGGCTCACCTCGGGACTCCGGCTGGGAACGCCCAGCCCACTAAAGCTCAGCTAGAAATTGTCTTCAGAGCTGCTCATAAAACTGGCTGCCAGTCAGTGGAGGTGTCTGTGGTATTTAAAAGCATTTCACTGCACTATTTAGCTGTTTTTAGGCAGATCTTGATGACCATTTTGCCTTCCTACCTTTTCAGAGCCCCTCCTGTCATGCATTTGACTTCCTTGGAGAAGGTTTTGGGGTGGAGGGTGTGTCCATGTCAAACATCCCATTCCCTGCAGGGATGCTGTAGAGTAGGCTCAGCCCAGTGTGTAAGGCTTCTCCAGTTCTTCTCCTGGATTAAAAGTATTCTCAATTAAGAAATTATTTAATAAACAGTGTAAATTAGACTATATACATCTCCTTTTTGTATGTGCAGTCCTGGCACTGCAGAACTGCTAGTGCAGGAGTAGAACTGTAGTTTGGAAATAAAAAGGAGTGAGGTGTGGAAAATAAACCATCTTAGTGGTGTAAGAAACCAGGTGAGTCCTAAAGGCTCGTGATCTGGGAAATTAAATGCTTTAAGGGACTCTGCTATGATCTCTTTCTTCATTTTACAGGTGGCCTTTGAGAGGCCAGTGCTTGCTGTGCTGCATTTGGGGCAGAAAGGGTGGAAGTTTTGTGTTCTGGACGCTATTTAATATTATTTTATAGGTATTTCTACAAATAAAATAGAGTCATCTGTGAAGATGGGAACATGCTCCTAGCATTCCAGTCCTCCTCCAGTCCTCACTGAGCTGCACTGGGGATGCTGGTACGAGCTCCAGAGCTGTTACCCTCAAAACCAGGTGAGGAGAGGGATGAGCTCAGCCTTTTACAGACTCTCTTCCCACATTCCTGTAGCTGTGGGAGAGCTGGATGTGCTGCCCACCACTGGACCCTTGCTGTGAGCTGCAGCTGCTGTTCCCAGTTCCTCTGATCCTGCTCCAAAACGTGGCACTGTCCAAAATCTCAGCTGGCACAACTCCCATGTCACTTGCCCCAAAGGTAGGCAGGTCCTGTAAGGGGAATTTGTGGACAAACCTCTTTTGCTTTGGTTTTTCGTTGGTTTTCACTTAGATTCTCAGATTGGATGCTCTGGGGTGGGCAGTTTTCCCCTGGCTGGAGAAGTGACTGTCCTGGTGGTTGTTGTGCTCAGAATGGGAGCGTTTAAAGGCTGATCTGTTGTTAGAGATGGCAGGGGAGTCCCACAGTTGTCTTTCCAGCCCATAGGATGATCCCTGTCCGTTGGAACAATCATGATCTTAGTCTGGGACGCTGGCTGGCTGACCAGCTCCAGCCTAGACCCATGAAACAGCCAGTCCTTTATTGCTGGAGGTGGTTCCTTTTTTGGCCAGTTGAAAGGGATGAGTTACAATCAGTGGAATGACTTGGGAAAGGCGGGTCATTACAGTCCACTTCCTGACTGGATGGACTGGAAGAGTGGACCGTCACTGGAAATTTGGGGCACGTGTTAGTGCAGTCATGGCATCCACTGCTTGGGTCTGGAGATCTGCCCCAACCACCTGGAATTTGGACCTTTTCTAACTTTGTAGCATGAATGTACACTCACTTTTCCGTGTGTGGATTGTACAACCAGGCCTCTGCCTTCTGTAAATGACTCTAAGGACCGAGAGATGTACAGCACGGCTTGCTCTCCTAGAGAAACTATTTTATTTAAGATATATTTTTACACCATTAAGATCCTCTGACCTTTTGCTGAAGGCTTGCTTTGTGTAGAACACTAAGATGCTGTACTGTATCTTGGAATTCCTTTTCAAAAAATTTGATGGAAAATTAAACCAGTGTGCAGTTCTTTGTGTGTGTTTGACTGGAAGGGGAGGGAGGAGAAGGCAGGGAGGACAACAGAACATGCAACTTGTTATTTTTGAAGTCTTCTGGTTTTTAACTCGAAGGCAAAGCTGTCCAAACAAGCTCTGTGTCATCTTTGGGCTGGGGAAGTTGGGCTCAGCTGAGCTGATCTGAGCAGATAAGGCAGGGCAATTATCCCTGGGCAGCTCATGCAGAAAAAGCAAGAATTGTTGAATACTTTGTGTTAAACCAAATTACTCTCAGTCCTTGAGTCCCTGCCAGCTTCTCCTACAGTCATCCCAGGTGACAGGACAACCTGCACTGTCTGTCTGGGTGTTTAGTCACTGCTGCAGATCAATGGGCTCCCCCAGGCTCCTGCTCCTGTGAGACTTCCCACGAGAAAGTGGGGCTTGTGGTGAAGGGAAAACTCCCAGTGAAGGCCATTCCATGACTCTTCCTTACCCATCATCCGGACACCAAGTGTCTGGAAAAAGTGTTGGCACTCAAGACTGCAGCCTGTGGGCAAGTTTTGGCATCTGCAACTGGAAGAGCAGGTCAGCTCTGGTGACTCAGTGTCACCACCGCAAGAGGCTGCAGCAGCACAAAACTCCCAAGCACTGGACAGCTGAGACTGGCCAAGCTGCTGCTATGGTTAAACCCCTTAAAATAGACCCTTTTATTCTTAAATCATGAAAGAAACACATTTCCCCCGAGGAGCAGCAGAGGGTTTTTGCTGTCTGTGCTGGTGCTGCCTTGGGTGGGAGTGGGATCACAGAGCTGTAGGACACAACCTGCCTGGGCATGTGCCATGTGGGCTCTGGGGCAGGAATGGACAGGGGGTGCTCCAGCAGGAGCAAGAAATGAGGGACTTGGTCTCCCCAAAGGGCTGCTGTGAACTGCACTGGATCCTCCTGTTCACTCTGCAGAAGGTCCCTGATTCCCTGGGACAGAAGGAGCAGGACAGCAAAGTGACTGACTGTGTACAGGGGCAGGACAGGGACCAGGAGCCTCTGCTGCCACCTCTGTGGGGAGAGCACCCACCTGCCAGAGGGGAGGTTGGCAGGGGCTGCAGGAAAGGTTGTAGGGTTTAAAGGGGCCAGGGAGAAGCACAGATAGAGCAGGGTCACAGCCCTGGCAGAGTCCTGAGGATGCTGAGATGATTCACTCTGGCAGCTGTTCCCAAGCCAGCACTGGGGAGAGGCAGCTCCAGGGGGTGACAGGGGACAGCAGGGACAGAGGGATGTGCTCCCCTGCTGGAAGGGAAGTTTAGGGCAGCTTGGGGTGAGCCAGGGCTCGGCTGTCACTCTTCCCTCAGGAATGTTCCCACCAGATTGGCGGGTGCCACAGTTTGGGGTGAGACATCTGACACTGCTGTGTTTCACGTGGTGCCAGGGACTCGAGCATTTTTTGCCCCTTGGGAAGAAACTGTCTCTTAATGCAAATGAACCCCCTTGATGCCACTGGTTCTGCTCCCTGAGGAGCCAAGGTGCTGGGTAAGGTGACATCCCTGGTTTGTGCCCAAGAAAAACCTTGAGCAGATCAGACGTGGAGTCACCTCCAGGCACAGATCCACAGGTGCCCATCTGTCTGAGCAGCTGGAGCACCCACAGCCACACTCCCTGTGCCACAGCCAGCCCAGGCCCCTCCAAGGGGCCACACTGCTGTCCCACCACCTGCTCTCTGCTCCCTTTACCTTTTCACCAGAGCCCAATTCCCTAAGGCCGCTGGAAAATTCCTGCCTTGCTCTGCACCAACCGACTTGTCTGTTCTCGTTTGAGCTCTGAGAAATTCACAGCCATTTCTCCATGGCCTCCTCCCCCTTTTTTTTTATGTAAAGGGGCATTTTGGTCTAATAATTGTGTTTTAAAGGCAGATTTATCCAGCAGATCCCACACTAGCACAGCCAGGGGTGTTTGGGGGGAGTTTTGCAGCACAGGAGGAACATTTATGTATTGATTCCCCAGCCTGAATTCCTGCACATATTTCCCAAGGCAGGAGCCAGCTCTGTGCTCTGGTTCTCTCCAGCCTTTGAGGGGCAAAAGAAAAAAAAACAGGGACAGGTTTGCCTGGAGCAGGAAGCAATTGGTGATATTTGCTTTCACTCCAAGCTAAAGCCCCACACCTCCAGCTTCCTGCTCCTGCACCACCCATGAGCAAACATTATTTATAGCAGCAAGCAGCAGTTATAGCTTTGCCCCTTCTTGACCTGGAAGTAATTGGTTAATTGAGTTAGACAACAAACCTCAAGACACTCACATGGTTTCCTTCCACCTTCTCCCAGGGAGCTGGAGAGTCAAACTTCTTCCATCCCAAGCTGGTTAAAAACATCAAACACCTCAGAGAGAGCAATGTTTACTTCCCCACCAGGAAATTGGGCCCTGTTGAACCTTCTTCAGGGCCAACAGCTCCTATTAAGCTGCTGCACCTGGGGGGGTTGCTGCCTTGCTGGAGCTGGAGCAGGTGGGGGTTCTTTGGGGAGGTTTTCCTGAGCTGTGCAGAGGCTGGGAAACCATGGAAAGCTTTGCTGCTTGCTGGTGGGAGCTGTGCTCTGAGCAGAGGCGTGTGAGCTCACCAGAAAACTGAAATTTTGGTCTTTGCAGGTTTGATGATGTGCTGATTTTGTGGTTGTAGAGGTTCTCTGGGTTTGTGGGCCTCAGGGCAGGGGTGAGGATGAGCTGAATCAAGCACATGCCTTATTCCCAGCCTGAGATCCCCAGGCTGTGCTGGTCTCTGGTGCAGGGTCTGGCACGTTCCTTGGGTGATTGTGCTCTCAGAGGTGCTGGAGTTGGGCTGTGAAGGTCCTGTTTGTGCTGGGGGTGTGCAGGAGCCTTCCCAAACCCCAGAGCCAGCAGCCAGGCTGTCTCTGTGCCTTTCAGGAGAATTTTCCTGGATGGAGGCTGCAATGAGCTGTTTTCTTGCCCGTTTTCAGTGTCTCTATGTGGTGGCAATGGCTTTGGAGGACAATGTCAGTGTGGGACATAATTGGGTTTCTGGCTGCAAAGATGATGGTTTTGACACTGATCTAAGTGCCTCTGCCTCCCAGTGTCCCTCTGCCCTCGTGTCTCTTTATATGTGACTAATGTTTATGAGTCTCCATGGATGTGTGACACTCTTTGGGAAGAGGAGCCTCCTCCCGTGTACAGCAGAGGGGTTTAAGCATGTGAGGGAAACCCACCTTGGGGGGCTCCTCTTTGGGGTGGGGGGAGACCCCCACCTACAGGCATGAGTGAGGTTACAAGGCAACTCCACAGTCTCCATGCCTGAGCTCTGTAAAACTAAACTAAACCCACAATAAATCTGTTTAGCACCTAAAATGTGACCAGATCTCCCAGAACAATCCCTCTACACAACTGGTTATCTCAGTGCAAGCAGAATTAACGTAGGCTGGAGAAACTCCTAGTGCTGCTCCCTTGAATCCATGGTCTGTGTGGAGTCTCACTTGGAAAAGCTTCTGTGAGGGCTGGAGGAGCCGAGTGGGATGGGTGAGCTGGAGTTATCCATGGACACAGGGACACTGCTGCAGCCAACGGCCCCACACTGACCGAGGAGAAGCCAGATGGTCCTGTCCAAGCACAGCTGGGCCAAGAGCTTCCCTCTGCAAGTGCAGGGCTACCACAAGGAGCAAAGAGGACTTTTTCCAAGCAATTCTCCTTGGCAGCTTTCAGATGTGCTCTGGCTTCTGGTGAGGAAGGAATCCCAGCTGGATCCTGCCTGCTCAGTGAAGGAGCACCGAGAGCAGAGAGCAGCCCTGGGAGCTCCTGGCCTCCACCCCTTCCTGAAAAACACTCTCAGCTTCATCACAAGGAGCCAAACATCTTCTCTTCCTTCCAAAAAATCAACGTGGAGGAGTGAGCAGTGGTGTCAAAGCCGAGGTTTCTGCGGAGCCGTGTGGGAATGCAGCAGTCACGGCACTTTCCTCTGCAGCATCGGAGTCTGACTGCAGGAGCAGTTATAAGAGGATTAGATGGTTTTGATCATTTTTGCAGCTGCACTTGCTGTAAGCAAGAGGAGAAATCCCAGTGCCTTGGGGGGTGAGTGTGGGGCTGGGAGGGAGCATTGCCTTGGGACCTCACAGCTGGGAACGTGCTCAGACCCCGCTGTTTTACAGAGCCACAAGGAGCTGTCATTCCTGCAGCTGGAACAGTGGCACTTGGATCCTTTGAAGATCCAGGCTCCTGTGGAAAACTCACTGTGAGCCAGCCTGGATGCAGACTGAGCTGCAATGATGGCTCCAGAATGTCAGCTCCCACGTGGAAGGTCCACTTCTCCTAAGTGCCACAGCCTGAACAGGGAATGCTGTAGGAGCCCTGCCAGGTTTAGACCCAAATACGAGAGGGGAGATCCCTCCCTGGACATGACTCAGGATTGCTTTAGCAAGGAAAACTCATTTCACTGCACGGTCACATTTCAGTGTCCAGTTCTCACATATTTAGTGTTGTTGGAGTCCCAATAAAAATACCTGACTGTCTCCTGCAAATGGGCCCTGCAGAGACACTGGTGATGCACTGCCAACACTGCAGTAGGAATCTCTCCTGCTTTTCCCAAGGAACACCTCTCACGAGCCCTGGGCCCCCAGAATGGGCTAGGGGGGAGTATGGAACCCCTTAATCCCTTTTTCCAATACTAAATAAAAATGTGGCCTTGTGACCAAGGCAGAAGATATCACTCCTTGAGCCACATGGAAGTGCTTGGCCCTGCTCACTGAAGCTGCCTGGGCTTCTCTTTCTCCATGGATGGAGTCTCTGATGATGCTCTGCCTGAGACAGGTGGGTTCCTCCTAAAGCCAAAATCCCAGATCTGAGCCCCAGCTGTGATGTGTTGGAGGAGGGGAAAAGTTTCACGTCTCATTCCCAATTTGCCTGATGATTTGTGCACGGTCTTAGTGAACAGGAGAAAGAGCACCAGAGGTAACAAATTCAACCCTTTCCAAACACAGTCATGTGGTTGTCATCTGCCAAAAACATAAACCAAGATCGTAATCCTAAATTTGTCCTTTGAATGTACCTGTGCCTGCTCTGAAGTAGTTCCCTTCTAATCCCCAGGGATTAATACTGCAGTGCATTGAAACATCTGAGGTGAAGGGGCACAGTGGAAATTCCTCGCGGGCTGGTAATAATAACTGAAAGCTGCTCTGTGAAGCAAACCTGAGACTGACTTGGTTTTTAATGGACATCTGTCTGTAGGGGGAAAAAATGCCATGGCAACTGGCTTTCTTGTTGGCACGCCTGCCTCAGCACAGGGCTGGGAGAGGATGGGTATTGGAGGGGCTGTGGAGCTGTGCTGAGAAACGCGGAGGTACCGCTCGGCCAGGCTGGGAGGCAAAGGTTGTTTATGCTCTGTGAGCACCAGATCTTGAGGGATTTGAGAGCTAAATCTTGGCATAACGATTGCTTTGTGTGCTGCTGCTGCTGCTGCTTAGCAGGCTGAGTTCCCCCCTCCCTTTTCTAAAAATGTGTAATCTAAAAGAGTAAAGGGCTTGGGTGACGATTTCCTGGCATTTTGCTGGGCACAGTTGGTGTCTCCCAGTTTGCAGCTCTGTCACCAAACAATCCCTCTGAACCCACAGCTTTGTCACACAGATCCTGGAGCTTTGCTGCTCCAGGAAAGAATTGCCCTTGTCCAGTGTTCTGAGGAAATTAAGAGCAAGGGTCCCTAAAGAGTTGGTTATAGCTGAAATAAGCTCTGGCACTTCTGCACTTCTCTCTTGAGCTCCATGGATGTTAGGGATGGACATTAGGGATGGACATAAGCATTTTCTTTCATCTCCTGTTGGTTGCAGGAGAAGCAGCTGGCACACATGGTTCAGCAGGGACATCCATGCCCTGGCAGCACTGACCTGGAGGAGGATGCTGCAGGGCTGAGAACTGGGAGGAAATAGCAGTAAAACCACAACTGTGGGTCCAAAACTGTATCTGATGGGAGCCGGGCTCTGCCTGGAGCTGAGCTGTGAATTTGGTGGGTGCTGCAGGCAATGAGAAGACCCTACACAGAGGTTGGTGGGGGGGAGGAAAGACAGAGGTGGCAGCAGTCGTCTCACCTCGTTGGTTTGGGGTTCGTGCTTTGGTTTTGCTCGTGGTCTTGTCTGCACCAATCCTGGTTTGACCACTGGTGTGTCATCAGTTAAACTCAGGGCAGCTTTGCTGACGAGCTACATCACATCTCTCTGGGAAGTGCTTCGTGTGTCAGAGCACCTGATTTGTTCTCCTAATATCCTTCCAAGTGTTTGGAGATCCCTGTGCTCACAGCACTGTTCACAAAGCTTAATTCTGCAAAAGGAGGGTCGGGGTGATGGGACTAAAGAACAGAGTGTGTAGGGAAGGGAAAACACGTGTGTAGAAATGCTCAGTTCTCTGAGCTTCTCCAGCAGCTGATTTCGCTCCAAATAAATCCCTGTGCTGCTGTCCCTTTGTATCCAGGCATGTTTTGTCTCGCTGATGCTGTTGAGGATCACCCTGGGTAGCTCAAGGAAGGGAGCACAAGACCCAAGAGCAGGTTAGATCAAGGAAATGTTACATCACGTAGCACTTCCTGCTCAGTAATGATTTTATCAGGCTCATTCATCTGCCTATGCAAATTCAGCCTGCACACGTAGTCACAGATCTGAATGGAAACTGGATTCTTGGAAAAACCTGGATTACGGACAGGAAAGGCAAAATAGGACATGATTCTCCATTAGGAATTGTTGCTTTTCTTTTTTGACCACAGAGCAGGTGATTGCATCCTGAATATTTCTACAACCAGACCATCATATCCACTGTTGGCTGTTCTTTGTTACATCACTGACAACCAAAATATCAGCTGTAATGGTAGGGAAGAGCAAAAAAAAGGTGAGAAATTGATAGAGCCCAGCATAAAATAATAAATACAGAATATTGGGAATGGTATGCAGGGAGAAGTAAAGGAAATTGTGTGCCCTAACAGCAGTAAAATCCCATTACATGGGAAATTTGGGTGATTCCCTGTACATGTGCTCAGCACAGGAAAGTGAAGAGCACTGTCCATGCTGGTGGTCACTGGAGAATCCCTCTGCCACTGGAAACCAACCTGCAGGTTCTCTGGTGGTCCTTCCTGCTGGAGCTATTATTTTAAATGTTCACTTCTATATTTACTTTTAAGGTGGGTTTTTTTATGAAGATGCTCAACAAACAGCAAAGGGAGGGCACAATGAAAGCCAAACAGAGCTTAACAAAACAAAGACGACATTGAAGGAGAAAACAAGTCAAACTGCAACTGCACTTGAGTCATTACTGCAGAGTGAACACCAGTCTATTCATATCCTGCTTTCCCAGCACATAATGGCACCCTAAAATGTACATTAGTATGTTTGTATCATGTCTTAGAAACCATCCCTGCCTGTGGAACCTATTCCTGTGTTTTTCGAATATCAAGGGCTCCCTCTTTGCCAGCAGGACCCCACAGCATGGCTGCCTCTTCAAACCACTGCAGGTGCTTTAATGGTTCTTAACCTTTAAACCTTTAGCCTCATAAATAGTTGCTAATTGCTGGGAGCTGTAAACATTCTTGGCTGAAAAAGCATTGAAGTAATGTCCTTTAAAAAAAAAAAAAACCTAACATGAAGTGACCTGCATGTGTTACAACCAATCTCTTATCACACTTCCTCCTGCTTTCTGTTGTTAACTTTCTTTTCAAATGAAAACTGATGAAACACACTGAGTGCAAGTAATCTTGGCTCTTCAAGTTCCATTCCTGCTGCGTTTCTCCCAGTGTGGCAGGAATTAGGGAGTGCTCCTTGCTTGAGGTCCACGAAAGCTGTGGAAGAATTTATAAACAGTACCCTAAGGAGGTTGGTTGATAGAAACATGGAATATCCTGAGTTGGAAGGGACCCAAAAGACACATCCAGTCCAACTCATGGTCCTGCCCAGGACACTCCAACAATCCCATCCTGTCTCTGAGAGTGTTGTCCAAACACTCCCTGAGCTCTGGCAGCCTTGGGGCAGTGACCATTCCCTAGGGAGCCTGTTCAGGGCCCCTCCAGACCCTTCAGCATCTTTGTAGCCCCCTTGGGCACTCCCTAACAGCTGTATATCTTTCTTATATTGTTATATATTGTTATGGTGATATATTAGTCTTATATTGTTATGTATTGTCTTATATTGGTTAAGTGTTTTTTATGCTAGTGGATTTTACATATATATATATACACATATATATATAGGAAGGTCTTTTCTTAGCTGCTCTTAGGTAAAGTTACTTATCCCATCATATGCAGTGAATCAGACTTCTGTTTTTACAGTGAATGGTCCCAAAATTTCTGCCAGTCAGTGGTAGCACAAGCTGCCTTTGGCTCTGCAAGTGTTGGTGTCTCCTAAACTCTTGGGCTGCAGAAATCCTCAGTGTCGTTCTCCCTTGGTTTTGTGGCTGTGAAGTAGCAAAGTGTCTTGTGAGTTCACTAAAATGACTGAAAAATGTAGTTTCCTTAAATCACTGGCTCTGTTTAAGAGTATTTTCAATGGGAAAATTTTTCATGCTGAGCCCCTTTTGGGTAGTATCTGTCATTCAGCTCATAATGTGTTAACCACAAGGTTCCTTGGGCCTGTGAGGTAAAATAAAACAATCAGTTTAACAGTCAAAATTGTAGGGAAAATGCTAATTTAAGAAAGCTGTTCAATATTTGTTATCTTTTCCCCATTGTGTGCCACCCACAACTCTTCCAAGTGCACGGCAAAGCTGTTGCTTTAGGAGCAAGGTGTATAAATAATGCCTGCCTAAGAGCACTGCTCCTTTTTATTCCATTGGAATCCTGTGGGATTTCTAGAGCATTTCTATGAATAGATTAAACTCGGAGCATTTCGAGTAACCATGGCTATAAATCAATTTAGCTCTTGGTTTTCAAGTTGCATCTGCTCTTACTAATCCTGTACGTGCATAATTTGGTTTTTAATACTACAGGCCAGGCTTTATTTTTGTGTATTGGGATGAGTTGGTGAAATTACCACTCTCAGGTTCCACACACAGCTGCTGCACTGTGGATTCCTGCAGGGAGCCTGGTGATGGTGGACAGGTAACACGGAGCATCTCAAATATTTAATCTGTCAGTGCAATGCAAATTTTAATGTCTTTTAACATTCGGGGAAGCCCTCTCTGCTCCAGAACCTGTAAGATGGAGGGGCACTGCACGGGAAGCAGCCATCCCTTCGGCCCCATCTTGCCGTCCTCCCGGAGCAGGGCTGTGTTTGACGGCGGTGGGATGTGCTTAGTGGTGGCGGCTCGGGATCTCTGCGGCTCAGGGCAGGGGCCGCTCTGCAGGGCCTGGCTTCTCCCCCGGCCTTTCACAGCCCGCGAGGGCTCGGCCATTTTTCCTCCATTTCGTTGTCTCTCGCCGCCTGGTTTCTTTTGAACGATGCGCTGCGGGCCGAGCCCGCCGCCCTCCCACCGCCGCTCGCTGGGGCCCGGGGAGGGGCGAGCGCGGCCGGGCCGCACCAGGCCGCGGCCTGCGGGGCCGCAACGCGGGGATCGCGCCCGCGGGAGCCGCACCGGGAGGTGCAAGGGGGACCCTCCCGGTGCCACCGGCGGGCGCGGGGGGCTGTGCGCGCTGGGGGCCCCTCCGGCACCGCCGGGGCCTCACGGGCGGGCCGGGCCGGGCGGGCGCTGCCGCCGTCCCGCGCCGCCGCCTCACGTGTCCCCCCTCCCTCCCCGCCCCTTCACCCGCCGCAGCACCGCCGCCGCGCCCTCCGACTTCCCGTAAAGAGTCCGCAACGCCCGCCCGCCCCAAGCCCGCCCCGCGCCCCCTGCCCCCGCCCCGCCGGCCCCGCGGGGCAGCCCCGAGCCCGCGGGTGCGGCCGCCGCGCTCCCCCGGCCCCGCCGCTCTCCTCAGACTGCGGCGCGGCGCGGCCGCCGCCCGCCCCCCCTTCATCCTCCCCCCCTCCCGCGGATCCCTCCGCGCCGCGCTCCGCTCCCTCCGCCCCGCTCGCACTGTTTGGGAGCAACCGGCCGAGCCAGCGGCGCCCCGGCCCCGCCAGCGCAGCGCGGACCGGCCGAGCGCACCCACAGCCCGGCGCGACCCCCGGCGCTCTCCCTCCCCTCCTTCCTCGCCATGTCCCTCAAGCAAGCGGCGGCGGCGGCGCAGCCCGCCGGCAACAACCGCAAACCCCCCGGCGGCGGCGGCGGCGGCGGCCCCGGCCTCCCGTCAGCCGCGGGCAGGCAGAACATGGGCAGGTGGGTGCGCAGTGCCGCGGGACCGGCCCCGGCTCCCGCTCTGGTCCCGGCGCGGGCGCCGCTCGCCCGCCCCCGCCGCCTCCCCCCCAGCCCCCCCGCGCCCCGCACCGGCCTCTCCATGGGCGGCGGCGGCGGTGCGGGGGGGGCGCGGGGCCCGCAGCATGGCGGGGCCGGGGCGGGGGCCGCGATGGCGGCGGGCGCGGCCCCGCCGAGGGGGTTCCGCAGTGGCGGGGCGAGGCCGGGCCGCGGCCGGGTTGCCCTTCAGGCGCGGGGAGGGCACGGCGGGGGAGGCTCCGTGGCGGGGGGCGCCGACGTGACCCGCCTGCCGAGGCGGCGCGGGGGGAGCGGGGGGCGCGGGGCCCGCACGTGCCGGGGCCGGCGCGGGAAGGGCCGCGGGCGATGGCGGCGGGGCCGGGGGGCGGCCCGGGCGGGGAAAGGGGGCGGCGATCCGGGGCCCCGCGATGGCGGCGCGGCGCCCTCGGCTCACCCGGGGTGTGTGTGTGTGTGTGTGTGTGTGTATTTATTTATTTTAACATCTAGGGGGTGTGATTGTTTTTTCTTATTAGTTTTTATTTTTACTTGTGTTATTATTTTTATAATTCTTATTTTTAAATATTATTTGTTATTATTATTTATTTTTTTTTTTAAATGGGAAGCGCAGTGAGATTCTCGCGGGAAGGCAGGCGAGGCCGCGCCGCTGGATGGTGGCTCCGAGGCCTCGCCTTCTCCCGGATTTTTGGGGCAGGGATCCTGCAGAGGATGAGCTCTCCCCTCTCCTCGCCTCCCCCTCCGCCCCCCCCCGCCCCGCACTCACTGCCCCTGGAAGATCCATCCCGCTCCTTCCCTTAGTATTACGTACATAAACCCACACCTATTTTCCCTTTCCTCTCCCTCAAATAATAAACTTGGTAGTGCCGTGAATTTTTCCGGGGCTGTGGGGGTCATAACAAACGATCAGAGTGGGACGGTAACAGTTCTGAAGGTCACAGTGGCTCAGAGCAGTTTCATTTCGAGTTTTATTCGTCTTCCTCCTCAGCTGAACGTTTATTCCCACTCAGTTTTGGGCCCTGGCAATAAAACGGAATTTACAGTGGCCCCATTGTTGGACATCACTGGAAATGGGGCTTTACTTTGTTCCCAGCCCGTGGAACTGGAAGCGGAAGAGCTTTGGAAGGGTTGAAAAGGACAAAATAAATAACAACAACAATACCTTGGCAGCTCAGGGCACCCATTTGATGGGTTTTACATGTGGCATTGGGCTGGACGTGATGTTTGCTGGGCTCTGTCCCTGCCAGCGCACAGTGGCACTGTAGAGGTTAACGTGAAGGGCAACAAAACCCACAGCTGATTTTTTTGGAATTCAGTCTGATGAGGAGCACTTGCCTGTATAGATTTGGGCATTTGAACTTCAATTTCACTCCCAAGTTTAATCTTAAAGCCACTGGGTTTCTCCTACCAGTGTTGTATTTTTAGTTTTGCTGGAGAAATCCCACCTCAGAACTCCTTAAGGAGTCCTGGTGGGGCTGCTGAACAACTGACAGAGGTCTTCCCACTCTTTTTTGTTAATTTTTCAAGTTATTTCTGAATGAGCGGTCTGTAAAATCACAGCCTCGTGGAACACCTTCAGAGAACTTATCCTATTGCTGTCCTGAAGAGAAGTCCTGTCTTTTTGGGAGTACAAATTCAAGGATGGTTCGTGCTGCAAATCTGTCTATGTAAATGAAAGGCTGAGTGGTTTTTCTGTTTAAAAAATCAAAATTTAGGTGGCCTGCATCTTCATACCAATTTGATGTATTGTATCATTTAATAGAAACTTAAAACATCTCCAGTTTTTGCCAAGCTTTCCTCCCAGCAGCTCATTCCCCTGCAGCCCTAGCATTCCCTTTCTTACCTTAAATACAAGAAAATGTTACTTTTCATGGCTAAGTTGCTTTTAAAAGCTTAGTTTGGGCAGAAAGCTCCTGGATAATTAGCTGTCCTGGGCCTAATTTTCTGCTGGGAGTTTATTGCTGTAAGAACTGGGCTGAGCTTTTCGTCCTTGTACCTCTGATCATGAGTGGAGGGTGTTGGTCTCCATGGGCTCACAGTGATGGACATCTCTGTTTCATGTTGGGAAAGGTAAAATCTTGTGTGAACAAACAAGGCATTCCAGGGGTTTTCATTATACCATTAATTTCCCCTTTACATAAGGGGAAGAATCAGAAATGAAGGTACCTTTAGAAGTGTTCAAGAAAAAAAGAAAGATTAATACCTTTTTTATGAAGAGACCCCAAGTGAAATGCTGGGTTTGATATGGCAGGTGGGAGATGCCAAGAGCACAATGAACTGTAATTAGGGAAAATGTGGACTTGGTTCCCAAACCTGCTCCCTGTGCTGGTCAGAACATTATCTAACATCTACTTTTTGTGTCTGAGTTTTGTCCTTATGCAAGCACAGGAGGGTTGGCTGCCCTCTGGTTGGAAGTTGTATCCATCCCAACCTTCCTCCAAGCTCTTCATCCTTTTTTGTTATTAATTTCCCCCATTGTTATTTTGTTGAGGGCAAAGACTCAGGTTTTGGTTACAATTGTGGCAGAAGAGATTTTTCATTTTGGTAACTTTCTTGCCTAGCTGGACTTGGGGGTCATTTGAGAAGACACTAAAGTACTACCCTTTAAAAATGGCTTTTCCCATTAAAAACTAAAACTGAAATAATCCCATGGATAAGTCTCAAAAACGAGCTACACACACTTCTTGCCAACATTTATTTTCCTTTTTCCTTGACATCCTTTTTTTATAAGCTTAAGGAAAGGCCAGGAGAGGTGTCAATCCTGCTCAAACTGAAGGAAGTGGGAATATTGAGTGCCAAGGCAGTGGGATATAATGGGAGTGACTGTTCTGGAGGGCTGATCACACGTGCCATTCAGAGGGTTTCTAGTTTGTTCTCACGTCTTTGTGTGGGTTTTAGTGCAACTGTGCAAAACTGCTGAGCAAAATGCCTGGTTAACCTGCAGGTCTCTTCCCTTATCACTGAGAATGCACTTCAGCATGATATTATATCCCTGATTTTGAGTAACTTTTAATTTAACAACTGATTCATGGCAATGTAGATGAAGAAGGTTCCACAGTGACTAAGCCCATCAGCAGGTTACTGGTGTGCACTGGGTCAGACTGGGCGCAGGTTATTCCATATCCAGATGCTGTCATTTCTTGTGGAAACAGGAATTGACATTATTGATGTCAGTAGTGGGGGAAAAAACTACAGAAAACAAACCTGCAGGACTTGCATAATCTTAATTGACAGCTTCGATTCATTTGACTTTATACAGCCGAACACTACACTGAAATAAAACCTTGTACTTCCGATTTCTCCCTCAGAAGAAAAGCTTTCCCAGCTCTCTGCACTAGAATTCTTTAGAATATCCTGTAAATTTGCTTTCCAAGCTGCAGTAAGATCAGTGCTCCAGAAACATCCATTCACTCTTAAATTGAGTACTCTTTGTAGCTGCACTTCTGCACTAGGCATTAATTGCGGGGTGATTGCATTTATTTCTTAGTCTCAAAGTGAAGATGCCACTGGAGAGAAAAGCTGAGACTTTCTTTCACATGCAGGACTTTGTTTCCCTTGCCTTAGTTTTCACTTAACTGGGAAAATATAAATGTGTGACCTTGTTTTGCTTATACAAACGCTCTACTTGGCATGTAAACATAGGGAGGAGGAGGGATGTGAGGAATAGGGTAGGAAATACTCATAAAAATAGAAAAAAGTGTGTAAGTTGCTGCTGGGGAAAAATATTTATTGTGCAGCATTTGGGCCCTGCTGGAGACTTTGACTCTTCAGGTGTCAGTGCTGGACTGAAGGAGTTGGCTACTAGGTGTAATTGCTTGATGGTACTTTCTAGTTTCTGATTTTATGTCTTTGCTACCCCAAAGCAAAGGGTTTCCAGGTTGGGTTTGCCAAGTTACCAAGGTTTACCTTTAACCACATTTCTGCAATGCAAAGTGCATTTTTTTTTTTTTTAATTTTCCATACTTGCTGTAATGAAAATGGGGTTTTAGGTAGCAGTGCCAAATTACTACTGACCCTTCTGGATTCCCCCATTCTTAGTTTTACTTTCTTGTTCTAAATTATGTTAAACTTCTGGCAAAACCCACTTGCTTTCTGCTTTTGCAGAGGTTTTAAGTGTTTTTTTTTCATTTGATACATCAAAGATGTGTCAAAGGGTAGTTTGAACTTGAGTTTTCACCTTTTGGAATGTGAAACTCAAGTTGATGGCCTCAGTTTTAGGAGAAGACACAGTTTTGGCTGTATTGTTGAATTGGATTGGTGAATATCTTTATTTTTTTCCTCTTGGTGAATGTCTTTCCTTTTTTTCCAATGGTTTATGTTTAACACAAGCTGGAAAACAAGAGGCCAGGTCTTTAAAGAGATATATTAGATCAGAGGAACATAAAGAATTTCTGCAGGTACCTTAACCCTTGGCTGATGTAGAATTTGGGACCTCTTACCAGCATGGATGTGCACAAGCAGTTTATTTCTTAAAGAAATGTGGGTAGGAAGAGTAATTTTGGAAATGTGGTAAGAGATGGAAAATCCAGAACAGTTGGGTTGATGCTTGGAGGGAATGCTCCAAACTTTCTGACCAGTCCGGCAACCCAGTTATTTAAGTTCTAAGAATACTTTGGCACTAAAAATGGGATGGTTTCTATTGCAAAGGCACCAAACTCTTTCCCTTTTGGCCATTTCTGTAGCTGATGAAGAAGGAGGATCTAAAATCCTTGAGACCAACAGATAGAAGTGCTGAAATTGGTTGGCTTTGGCCAAGTTCTGTGAGCGGCCGTGGTGGTTCTATTTCTGATTGTAATAGAAGGACAAGTCAGAACTGGACTAAACCTCTTTTAGGGGGTTTCTCATCTGGTGAAATGACTTTCAGAAACAGAGGGATCATTCCTCTGAATACTGTGCAAAAATGCTGTTCCAGGTTGCCATTTAACAAATGGCAGGTTTAGGAAATGGTGAGAGTTTCTTGTCTCCAGAGCAAGGTGAAGTTGTGAAGCTTCTATGGACAGTTCAGGCTGATGGTAGTTAAATAAAGATTATTTGCCTTAGAATTTGGTTTTTTTTCTGTGAGATTAGTGTTCTGCAATATTCTGAGAATGCCTACTGGGCCCCCCAAATCTGCAGATGTCACCAGTGTGGGGGATACTCTGAGACCACATTTTGTTGCAGAAACTTGTTTTCTTAAAGGAGGCAGGTGATAGTTTAGTGGGTTTTCATTTTTTCTTCATTAAATCCTTTCAGGGCTCTCTGATGGCCTTTATTTCTACCGAATTTATTGGAGAGTTATTTATGTTCATTGGGAGAGAAGTTCCTTTGATTTCTTGACTGTCCCATGAGCCTTATTTTTAAGGGCATGTTATTTTGAGGGGTAGATTGGTGTTTTCAAAAGCAGTTGAATGCAGTTGACATCCAGTGAAGGTGTTCAAGAGCTCTGAGCAACCTGGTCTAGTGGAAAGTGCCCCTGCCCATGGCAGGGGCTTGGGTTGAGATCATCTTTAAGATCCTTTCCAGCCCAAACCATTCAGGGATTCCATGACATTCCGTGGGATTTAGATTTCAGTGTTGTTTGGATATTTTGAAACATGGATGTGATTCTTTGTGTCTCTCTAATGAAATGGTTGTGCATCAATAAGGTGGTTCTATTTTAAAAACTGATTTTTTTTCAGTAGAAGACTTAATTTTGCCTCACACTGCACTTATATTACTCCTGAAATTGTAATATAAATCTAAATCACTATGAGAAGTATTTGAAACTAGGACTTCTTGGTACAAGGAAGGAACTTAGAATTAAGACACAGCAGTGGATCTTAAGAACTGGAGCTGTTGTGGACTTACCAGCTGCAGGGATGTTTTGGGACTCAGATGGCTGAGGTGAAGGGCACAGACTGATCCAGCTCAGCTTGCAGGGTATCTTGAGCATCCAGGTTAATTTAAAAGCTTATGGAAGTGTCCTGAGTGCTGCACATAGACAGGTTTGCATTAAAAGGAGTCAGTGTTTTTGAGAGGCTGGACAGACTTAATTACTTTATCTTGCTGGGTTGTGAGAGCAGTTGGAAACAAGCTCTGTGGGTAGAGCCTCACAACCAGGGCTCCTCAGTTATTTGGGTGGCCCTTCATCTGACACAGTGACAAGTTCAGAGCCTCAGAGAAGGACCCTCCTAAGTAGGGGTTGAGCCTGAACTGAGGTTTGGTTTTGTGTGCCAGTAAGGTTTGGAATTTGGACCAATGGCATAGGCTTAGTATTTTCTTCATTTTCTCCTTTAGTTTATTGTAAGTAACCCCCTGCCTGCTAAAGGCACTTGCTGGCAGGTCAGGAATTTGGAGGATGAACTCAATGGGCCTGTAATTGTCAGGTTCTGCTCTATGGGAATGCTGGTTTTCCTGATCCCATTCTCAACTCTGTATTAAGATGGGGTTTGGAATTCTTACGTGGTAAGAAATGCAGCAGTTTGGGCAGTTGTTTTAATCACATCCCCTGTGTGTGTTTAATTCCAGAGGCCGCAGCAGTGGCAAAGGACCACCTCAGCCTACGGTAAGTTTGGGGTTTCTCCTCATTGTACCACTCCTGGTAAGAGGAAAGAACTTAGAGACATAAGAATAGCAGATACTGGAATGTTCTCCCAGTTTTTTCCTTTGGATACTTTAGACTGAGATACAATTTTCTAAAGAGTAGCATCTTGCATTCATTTAAGTCTCCTGGGAGGGTGAAGGGGTGGAAGGTTCTCTTAAACTTTTGACTACACTTATATAAATATTCTGCATTTTCCTGCAATTCTAGTTGTAGATGTGAATAACATTTAGCTTGAGGCAGTGCTTTTTGAACTAGTTCCTATTTGGAGATTCTAACATTGGCTTCTCCCTTAAAGAGATTTAAGACATCATTTAATTAAATAAAAATAACTATTTTGTTTAGCTTTACTATAAAATTGCTAACTCAGTATTCTCCTACCCCCAATGTCTTTAGTTATTCTCAAGGCTATATATGATTGAAGTATAGATGTGGCTTGACTTGTAGAACATCATTTTATCAGAGCTAAAGATGTGGATCTTTGAACTGCACCAATCAAATATTTGCCCATTTGTTATTGGTCTGGTTTTCAAAGATGGCAAATTTGGGGGTATGGAGCAGAAGTAGGAAGGTTTAAAAGGGCCACAGTTTACTTATATTAACGTTTATTGAAGATATCAAGGCACCTGAGTAAAAATAAAGAAGCTTTGAGGGAGTCTGGTGAAAAAGGCCATATGCAGACACTAAACATCATCCAAGTGTTGGTCTTCATGTCCTGTGTGCTGAGAGCTGAGCACAGGAGTGTCCTCAGACGTGTCTTTGCAGCCCAGGGAAGTGGCTGGCACACAGCAGTAAGTGGATTAAGGAGCTGACAGTTGAAAAGATGTGTTGTCAGTGGAAAAGCTCAGAGTATGGTGAGGTCCCTGCTCATTTCACAAGCCCAGAGTTGACAGGGAGAGATACCAGTTATTGCAGCAAAGCACAGACATCCTCAGCAGTGAATGTGTCCTGGTGGTACCTGGTGAGCTCTCCCAGTCAGGGTTTCAGATCCTGGTGCTGCAGTGAATTACTTTGGACTGTTTTAATAACAGGGTTTGTAGCAATTTGGCGCTCGACGATTCACCGGCTTTGGCTCCTGTTAACGGGTGTAATCAGGGCTGGGAGATGAAAAGATGTGGTTCAGCAGCCTGAAAGCACCTTTTCACTTCTGCAGCACTTGGAGTGCCTTGCTCTTGATGGCTCTTAAGGCAGAGAGGGATGTCAGCAGGACTCTTCCAGTCAGAAAACAAAGCCCTGCTGACGCCCCTCGAGTCTGTGCATGAGCTTCGCCCAACCAGCCAGAGAACTTCAGTATTGAGTGATATTTCCTTGTTTATTGAGTGGGATTTTTATCTTGTTTGGAAGGGTGTTAGATCTTTAATTGGTCAGAGAAAAGCTAGTGGTCCTTTAGAAATCTCCTGTGTCATATTCAATATTAATTTAAACATACATTCTATGTATATTGCCTGAGTAAGGCTTTGAACCAGTGTTTCTAGGAACTCATATGAAGGCCAGCATTGGTTTGGGTGCTCTGAATTTTAGACTTGTTACAAGTTTTTCTCCTGTGTTCATGATTTCTTTCTTATTTTTCAGATTTCTTTCGATGGCATCTATGCAAACATGAGAATGGTTCACATACTCACATCAGTTGTTGTAAGTCTTCATGTTTGGAAGAGGGGAAACAGTTCCTGTGGTGACAGAGAATTGTTAACTAGTCCAGTAATTGTAATATGATGGAGTGAATATTAAATTTTAGGCACCTTCTGCGAACTTGATCTCAGTAATTCTGTATTTTTGACTTGGAAAGATTTTAATTTGTAGAGGTACAGCAGATTTCTTAGGTGCACTGGTCATATTTTGAATTTTCTGTTTTTAGAGAGGCTATGGGTAAATTAAATGGGTCTGTGTGCAGGGATTAGAACCCTTTCTCCCAGATTCCAAAGGAAGTCCTGACATGCCAAAATTAGGTCCCACATCTCCTTGAGTCCAGGTTAAGCTTTCATCCTTTTTTGTACCCACACATGGACAGATCTTGGTTTTCAGCAAGAACTTCTTTGTGCTTTAACTGGTCAAGAGTCTTGTAAAAACCAAATATGCTCCTGTGAGTATCTTTAAATCCCTCCAGAGCAGCACATACACACCCAGCTGTTTGCAGCTGCAGAGCACAGCAGTGGATCTGTAAATTGGCAGGTGCTGAATGAGGAGATCTGACTGAAAATTGAACTGTTTTTTTACACAATGCACTTATGTAAGGAATACATGTTTAAGAAAATCACTGAAATGCCATTTGTCTCGTAGAAAGTTATATTTTCATTTTTCTTGCGTTCTAGGGATCCAAATGTGAAGTACAGGTGAAAAATGGTGGTATATATGAAGGAGTTTTTAAAACCTACAGTCCTAAGGTAATTTTTTGACATTTTGACTCTTATTTTCAAAGCTCCTGATAATCAGTGTTTGATTAAAACGTGACTATTTTGTTTAATTCGAATATTTACTGTGAATTATTTTGACTACTTGCACAAGCAGATTGTAAATGTCTGGGGTTTTTTTTGCAAGTAGGTGAATTTATTGAGCAGCTGATGGTGCATTAATTGAGAGCCTTTCTGTGTGTCCCACAGTGTGATTTGGTGGTTGATGCTGCTCATCGGAAAACTGCAGAATCCAGTTTGGGGCCAAAACGTGAAGACATTCTGGAGAGTATCCTGTTCAAGTCTTCAGATTTTGTGATGGTGCATTTTAAGGATATGGATACCAATTATGCCAGAAGAGGTATATTTGTTTTTAAAATTGTTCGTTGCCACGAGATCATAAGTCAAGGTTTTTTCAAAGTAGGTGCTTCAGGATCCAAAAATTAAAGTTCACATTCATATTCTTAATTCTTAGCGAGTGCAAAACTCCTGAAATCTCAAATTTATCAAATATGTTTTAAATGGGTTGCAGAACCTTTGTGAGGCCACTTGGCTTTGGTGTCTGGAAGGCAAAGCCTTTGTAGTTTTACAAACCATTTTATAGATTCTGTGGGAGATCGACTTTTTTTTTTTTTATAAATATCTTTTCTAAATTATGCTGTTAAATGTTATAGAAGAATCCGTGAAGACACAAATTCTTTAGAAAAAGATTCTTTTTCAGAGTTGATTTAGATACAAAGTCTATATTGAGTTAACTTCTGTATCTAAACATGCATTCACTGAAATATTGTAAAAATACTACTGCAAACAGAGCTCAAAGATCTTTAAAAATCCTCAACTTGTGTTTTTCATTTCTGCTTTGCTACTTGTAGACTTGTAGGCTTTCCAAAATACAGAAGAACCTTGTGGGGTGGCAGACGGGTCTTAAAATCTTGAAGACATGGCTTGAAACTGTCAAAATTAGATTATTTTACAGGCAGTCAGGCAGTTTTCATACTTTTACTGTGTGACCTCCAAGCCCCTAATTATTTTTCTGGAACCTGAGAGTCTCATAAGTCAGACAGCTCAATTCCTGTGCAAATTTCTCTCTTTTGGGCAGCAAATTTGAAGGGGTTTTGTGCCTGTGTTGCTGATTTGCTGGGATAAAGAATAAAAGCAAATGCACAGCTTTGTGTGTGGGGTGGAATTGTATATGTGTACATTTACAGGTTGATTAACAACTCTCTCTGGGAGCTCAGTGGTTATTGCAACATGTTTTATTCCCATTATCAGAGACTTAGAGATGTGTAGGGACAGAGGACATTTAATGAGATCTTTCTCTCTTCACCTTGTGTGGATGTTCTTGCCTGATTTAAAGCTGAAGAATGAGAGGTTTGTTTTGTTTTTTTTTCTCAAGGAATTTTGCTTTTCCCAGAAGATGATGCATAATGTCAGAGCAAGTGTAGCATTGAAATGCAGATAGGTTCCAGGTTCTGGATGGGACTTGGAATTTAAATTACACAAGAGCTGTTTTATAATGGGTCTGCTATGAACTTCACTTTAATGTTAATGCAAATGGGTCTCTGCCTTATCCAGTCTTCATAGATTTTGAACAGACTGAAGGAAAAATACGCTCCTGCTTCTAGGAATGGACATTTTCTAGAAGAAAATGACTGCTTCAGGTCGAGCAGTCCCTCAGTTCACTTTATTAGGTGGAATATCTTGGAGTGTAAATCTCTTAAGTACTGGAGAGGAGAGTTGAAATAAAGCTGCAGAGACTTGGAGCAAGATAAACTGGAAGGCTGCAAAACTTGATAACTCATAGTGGGTAAATTAGTCTGCTTTCCATTTTGTCTCGAAAATGTGTTATCTTGAAATGACACTTGGAAGTGTAACTCTGATCACACCTTCACATTAGAGCAGTGAGGGGCTTTCTGCTTCCTGGGTAATTAAATAAGCAAGGATTCAAAAGAGTGGAAGTGTGTGAGCATGCACACAGGAACTGCTGGCCTTTTGTAAATAAACCCAGATCTTCATGGCAGTGGGTCAGATAAACCTGTGATTCACAGTGAAAACTGAGTCTAAACTCGTGGATGAGGAGATAGTGCTCCTTGTCTTGGGAACCTGGTGCTCAAAGTGGGACAGGGACAAATACCTTTAAATTGTCTAACCCTCAGTGTTTTTTGGCTTTCACAGACAAGTAAGGAGACAATTTGGAAATATTTGATTGGAAAGGCTTTCTCTGCTTTAAAAATGTAGTCCAAGAAAGGGGCACTTCACGAGCTCTCTGTTGAGAGGCTTACCTAGAGTAGGGATTGTTGTCAGTCTCACCTGGAATAAGGTTTCTTGGGATCCCTTTGTGTAGTTTCTTACCCCTTAGGAGGCTGCTGGAATTTTGGGGAGCCCTAGAACTAAACTAAATTTCTGCAGAAATTTGTGTTTTGAAAATTTTAGTGCATCCTGGTTTCCCAGTTCAGCATCTGGAGTAATGTGGATTTTTATTCTGGCTTTTATTCTCTGCTGGGCTGGAGGAGTTTGAGCAAGAGACTCCTGAAGATGTTCACTGGATTGAGTCACAAGTCAGGCAATAGAGACTGGAAGAGGACTGGGAAAAAGCAGCAGGGAGAAAGAGAATGGGATGGAGAAGAGAGGAAAATACAGTTGTGTGTGAAGAACCATCCAGCAGAGCCTGCCAGGCAGCTCCCAGTGCTATCAGAGCGGTGCAGCTTTGGGGCAGGAGCTGATAACTCGTCCTGCAGCTGCATCAGAGTTCAGGGGAGGGAACACCAGGCTTGGGGTGGGTGAAATTGGAAGCAGCACAGGTACATTTGTGCCAAGCGTGACACTGCACCTTCAAATGCACCACTGGAGAAAGAATGGTGTCTGCCCAGATTGTAGAAATTGGAAGGGTTGGGAGAAAAACTTTTAGGTCTGTGTGGACAGGGGTGTTGTAGCAGTTAATGTTTAAAAAGTAAATCTGTCCCCACTTCCCAGGCCTGTATTTGCAGCTCTGTCAGTCTGCACAGACCTTTCTGCTTGTGCAGGTGCTTGTTAGGCTTCAGAAGGAATGGAAAGGATCACCTGAGGTCTCTGTGGAACTGAGGTTTGCTGCAGTACAGGCTGATGAATGACACATGCTCTGGAAAACTCAGGTGAAGCTGTGTTACACCCATCACCCCCTTTCAGACTGTTCTGTCTGCCTTTAAATTGGGACTGACACCGAGTTCTGCACATGCACTGGAAATCAACTGCTCCAGACCTGCTCTGAGGTGCAAGTTGAAATCCTGGGCTGTGCATTAACACGTCACATCTTTCTGCTTCACCTCTTGAGTGCTGAGATCTCAGAGCTGCTGCGTGATCTGGTTTTACAGAAGAAGCTTCCAGCAGTGTTTCCTGGAGCCCTAAACACTGATAGTGCTGGTTTGCATATGATTCAAATTTCACCAAGGCTTTGGAGTTGCCTTCTTGGCTTCTCTTTAAAGACAAGACAATTGAAACATCATAACTACTGTTAAAGTAAAAGATTTCTACAATGTTTTTATTGGGTTTTGGCTCTGTTGCTGCACTCTGAGAAAAATATCACAAATGCAATGAAAAACAAGGCAGAAGAGAATTGGCTTTTAAGGCTTTTCCTTGAATTAGCACTGCAAGTGGCCTCCTTCCAGGGAAAGTGTTGCAAGGGGAATAGCAGTAGGCATCTTATGAACAAAGGAAGGAAATGTTGGCTCAGCTGAGCTGGTGGTAACTGGTTTTAATGTTTCAAATCAGTAGTAAGTAGTTACAAAACAAATGAGAGTTTGCTGTTGAAACCTTTAAGGTGAAAGCTCAGTTTATTTTGGGCCTTGCTTAGGCTTGATCAAAGCTTCAGTGTGAGCATCAGCACCTTTGGCAATGATGGGTTTCATGGCATTTGAACTGCAGACTTGCACTTAATTGCATATTTGTGCTCTTCACCATTAGCAGCTCAAAATATGTTTGTGGGAACGAGCACATTGGACACTGAAGTTAATTAAACCCTGACTCCTAATTGCTCTATTCTGGCACTTTTTTCTTTAACTCATTTAATGGCACATGCTTGAAGAATTTGCCCAAGCTGAGTTTTTCACAGAATGTATATTTTTGATTTGTATTACTGTGATTTTCTCTTGTCCTTGGGATTTTTTTTCCAGTTACCAGGCTTTAAAACAGAAGTAGATCCTTGATACCCAACTCCTTTGCTTAGGAAATGTCACATTAAGCAGGTACAGAGGCAGCGGGGACTAATTGAGTGTTACAGCTCCAGCCCTTTGTTTCACCAGGTTTTGTTTGATCTTTAACTTGGGTTTTACGGTGTAGAAAAGGGATTGATTAAAAATTTGGCCGTGTCAAGGTGTCATGTGAATTGCTCCTTCAACAGCTCAGAGATAAGAGGCACCAGATAAGGGGAGGCTGAGCCTGTGCAGTGTCTTGTCTGTTATTACTCTGCCAGTCAGCACTTGGAGCAGCAGCTCATGTTTTAGCTCCTACTTTGCTAATAATCATAAGAAGAGTGTTTTTGTTTTGGAAACTTTTATTTTTAGAATTTTTTACATACGTTCTCAATCTTGTTGCTCATTAATTTCGGTGGAGGCTTGTTTGACTTGCTGGGTTTTTAATCTTGGTCTCCCGTGTGTCTGCCAGGCTGTTTGTTCCAGGAAAATAGTGATCTGTGCCTTGAGGTACCGTTCTGCTACGTTTAAACTTTGCCTGGATGCTCTGGAGACCATATTGTCTGACTGGAAGTCTGCCTTTGTAGCTTGAATTTCTCCTAACTCTGGACTTTCTTTGAGTTGTAGAGGTTAAACTGGTGCAGTCTCACTTGTGACTGTCATTCTAAAATGAGAAATGCAGAATAGTGAAGGTTCCTGTGCCCCATGATACACTGGATTCTACTAGGAAGCTGAGCAGTGACTGTACACATCTTATTCAGACCTGTAGCATTTGGTAGATAGAGGAGTTTTTGTTTTGACTCGTTTTTCCCTCAGTTCATCTGTGTCATTACAATAACAGCACTGCTGGATGTTTATGTGGCTGTTTAAATAAGAAAATTAGTGGGTTGAGTAGATGAGTCTTGTTAAGCTGGTATTTTATTCACTGTATCCAAAATGGCACAGTTGTGTGGAGTTTGCCTGAAGGAATTTAATAGAAATGAAGGAAACAGTGCTGTGAAACACAGATTGTCTCCATTAGGCCTCCTAACTCATATTTATCTAATCTCAGTGGAGAAGAGTTCCCTCTACTCCCAGAGAGGTAGAAACAAAGTTCACAGTTTTTAAAGTGCCATGAGCAGCCTCCAACTTGGATTTGCTGTAAAACGTCCAATCTGAGTGGATCAGACTTGAAACACTGAATTAGCAATGGTTGGGACAGGAGCAGCTCTGGTTTGTCTGGGTTAAGGCAGAGTTAACTACAGGGTATTGAAAAGGTACATGCAGAGTTTCCAAATAAAAGAACCTTAAAAATGTGCTTTTTAGCTACTCCTCAACTGTGGATTGTAGCACTGTGTTACTGTGTAGTTTCAGAAGACATTTGAACATATATATAGTATATACTATAATACAGTATATTTTAGAAGTTGTTTGTCTCTGTGTGAAGAGATGTTTTCAAGTTGGAATAACTTAAAAATCTATAGGTTATTTGGAGGATTTGGGGTTCCTTTGTGAAGCAAAATGGGGCTGTTAATAGTGAGAACATTACTGAGGTTTTACTATGAAAATGATCTTTGCAAGGTGGGAGATGTTTGATTAATTCTGTGAGAGGAACTCAAGAGTTCAGCTCTGCCTGAATTCAGCCATATAATATAAAAAACTCCACCTGAATTTGGATCTGATGTCTTTCAACTCCTCCTCTCTCCATATCTGTTGTAGTTCCTTCAGAAACAGGTAATTTTTGGCAGCCACCGTGTCTCTGCACCTTGCCTTTCATAATGCTTTTGTTCCCATAATATATAACAGAAAGTTAATCTCTTTGTTTGTGCATGTGGGACTTGGCAGGATCATGTAGAGAATCTTGCAGTTAGTTGGTGATTTCTGTTGTCAGCCTGGGTTTTTAGCTCTTCTGGACAGTTAGAGTGATTGAAATTTGGGATCAGCACATAGGTAGGGCAGGGGCACCTTTTGTTTCATATAAGCTCATTAACAATGTTTAATTGCTTCCTCACAGTTCTTTGTGTATGGGTTGAGTGAGCATTTCATGGGATAGTGCTGGATGTTATTAGACAGGCTCAGCACAGTTAATTTTCATGCCAGATCATACCAATAAATGCAGAACTTCACTGTGAAATTGGGTAAAACAGGAATAATAAGCAGTGTCAGCAGCCTCTCTTTAGAACATCTTCAGTGATTGTGTAAAAGCTGTTACATCAGTGGCCAACTTCATATGTTGTGAATTCTTTTCATAAGAGCTTTAAAGTCCATTTTTCTTAGGAAGATTTTTAGATCTTGCCAAAAGTTAATTTAGGCCATGTTTTTCTGTATCTGGCACTGCCTGGTGGTTTGATTGCAGCTTTTCTAAGGGTCTGAAATGTTTGCTCCTTATTTTATCAGTAAAGGATAATAGGAAATTCTGGATTGAAGACTTACTTATATTAGGCTGATTTATTTATTTGAAAGCTTATACCAGGCTAATTTGATTTTTTGAAGTTCTGCTTAAGGATGGCAGCTCTGAGATGTAGTTGCTTACAAATATGAAAGCCTGACTTCCTTGGTGAGTGGCTTTAGATATTTTTATACAGCATTTTTAATATTCTGGTATTATTCCTTCTTAAGTCTGGCTTGAATGAAACATGAACAAGTGAAAAAATAGCTTGTGGTCTTTTTTTCTTTCTTTATGTTTTCATAATTTCTTTAAACAATAGTGGAACCTTTCTGGTTATTTATTCTCGTATGTTGGGGGGAGCAAGAGGGAGAGAGTTCCTGAATATTTCTGTGGGATTTGGGTGAGCTGCTGCTTGGAAAAGCTTTGTCAGGAGGGAAGACACTTCTGTTCATGTCCCAGGGAATGTGTGTGTGCATGTTGGTGTGTTGAGGAGTTGTGGAAATAGAAAAATTCAGATATTTGAAGGGAAAATTGTAGTTTACCCATTCAGGGAATGGGATTGGGTTCATGCTTTTTTGATATTTGCACAGTGTTTTAGTGTGCAGTTGTGTGGGCTGGTTGGAAAATTATATTATACAAGCCTTGGGTTTTCTAGAAGAACAGGGATCCTCAGTCTTTTTTTCTCTTTTTTTCCCCAAATATTCGTGTAGTTGGTGTAAAATATTTTGAAATAACTGAAAATAATTCTGTTCTTTGATATATTAGAAGTTAGTCTGGACTTCCATAGTTATTATAAATTTAAAGTAGGCACCTTTCTAATGTCCTGTTGAACACAGCAGCTGCAAGAGAAGGGGAGTGATGATTATTGAGCCTGTGATTGAGCTGCTTTTTGGTTGTTCCTCAGATAAAAACCAGGGTACTTTTCCAACTGATTTCACCCCCATCCCTCCCTGCTCTGTTGCAGATGCTTTTACTGATTCAGCCATCAGTGCTAAAGTTAATGGAGAACACAAGGAAAAGGATCTTGAACCATGGGATGGAGGAGAGAACACGGCTTCCGAGGAGCTCGAGGCACTGGAGACAGATGTGGTGAGTGTTGCTTTTTTGTGCTCTCTGAAAAGAAGCCTTGAAAGAATTCCTTAATTTTAATCTAGTAATGAACTTTGGAGTAAAATCGCTGTCCTGCACTGTGATGGTGGATGTTCAGGCTTTGCCAGCAGCTGCCACAGTACTTTTTACCAATTTGAATAAGAAAAGCTGGATTTCAAATGCCACTCGTGGCAAATATTGACAAATGGCAGCTGCTGTGGAGAGAGACATGTTGGGCTCAGGGACTGGCAGAAAGAGCAGCTTTTGTTAAGGCCTCCAAATTCAGCAATACAGCAAAGTGATTTATGTTTAATCAGAGCATCCCTGCCTGACTGTCAGTGCTTTTGGAAAGGATGGGGAGATTGTGCTCAGCTCAGTGTCCCTGGGCTTCACATGGGGAAATGGATGGAAGTCTGAACCCAAGCACAGATACAATTTTAGTAGATTATGAACCATTAGATGAGGAGTATGGTCTCCAGTGCCATTTCTTTATATATCATAGCCAGCTCTTACTCAAGAATGCATTATTTTAGCAAGGTATTCAGATTGCAGCATATTAAACAATGTTATTGATTAGAGGAGAATCTGCTCCTGTTACTGTGGAGCATATTTGGGTAGAACAGCTCTGTCAGTTTATTGGGATTTATTAGAACACTCAATACTGTCAGTGCTTTTATAAAATATTCAAAACATTTCTTGCTGTGCTTGGGTGCTGCAATAGCAATTTTACTGAGGGGGGGAGGTTGTGCAGATCAACAGGAGTCTTGAGCCTGTGCTGGGTCTCAGGTAATTACATTAATGCATTTGAAAAGTTGCAGCACTTGCCACAACAAGAGATGTTTCTAATAGTCAGAAGTGTCAATTTGCACCTTTTGGAAAAGGCAAAAAACCATTAATGTGTGCATTTCTTGCTAGCCAGTATTACTCTAGTATAGAGTGGGTATGTATTTAGAAAAAAACCTCAAAACCCACACAAATACACCCAAAAACTGGCTTTTGAAGGTAAAATCTGCATCTTATGAGCAAATTTCCCCGAAGCAAATTGTGGCTTTATAACTTTGTTATCTGGACAGTGAATTCATAGGCCCAGGAAAGAGGCAGAAGGTTTAACTTCTGCCATCAGCCCTTAATTTTAAGGGAATGTGTTTCCAGTGTCATTTTGAAAAACAAGCATCATTTTCTTCTAGTCTAATGGATGGGATCCCAATGACATGTTTCGTTACAATGAAGAAAATTATGGTGTAGTATCAACTTATGACAGCAGTTTATCTTCTTATACGTAAGTTCCAAAATATTTTGTTATTAGATTTGTATTTAATGTTCTCCCTGGTTTGACAAACTTTACATTCTGCAGCTAATTTTGCATAGTTTGTGAAGCTGTGGACTCAAATAACTGAAAAAGCAATGAATGAATAGTGCTTAAGAAACCTTGCCAGCGTTCTGTGAATAGTTTGATGTAGAAATCTTTATATATTCCCTTAAATGGGCACAGCTCATTCCCATTGCAACATTTGCTGAATTTAGGCATGTAATAATGCTTATTTATTCCAGGAATAGGGTGGAAAACTGGGAGTTTGTCTTTATGTAGCTGCTGTACCTATAGGTTTTGTTTAACCCAGCAGAGCAGTTTGACTAAATCCTAATTTTATTGAGACAATTGATCTGGAAGATACTGGAATGTGGAAAAGTTGCTGATAACCAAAGGGGGGGTTGTGTACTGGGGATGACTTGTTTAGCAGACTTGTCCAGCTCTAAACCAAAGTTTTAGTTGCAATATAATAACTGGAATATAAATATAAATGACAATCCTGATATATAATATAAATTATAAAGTTTATATATAAATAATAATATAAAAACTGTGATATAGAAGTAGTGTAAAACCTACTCTGGCTGCTCTGGCAGTGTGGATTTATTCCCAATAGTCTGCAGCTATAATGTTCACTGCAACTGCAACACAAATGGACTGCAGATGTTCAGCAGCCATTGTGAAATGTCTTTAGTGTTTCCCCACTCTTTTAACCCCCAGAGCAGAAACTTCTTTTTGAATATCAAGGAATGGCAGTGGATATTTTGATTTTTTGGTGTGCACTTTGTCTACAGGTTCAGCAGTTTGATTTTCCTGTTTGGTTCAAACAGACCTGTAACATGGTGATAATCAAAGTGTCCTAATCGGCTTATGTCTGAATCCTGGGGAAGCTGTTCTTTCCTTCCCTTCACTGCTCTAAGTACTTTTTGTACTTTTGAACTTTAGTCTTCCATCTTTCTGCTCTCTGGATATTAATGGAAACAGATTAAAAACATGAAGGTGGCTTTAAATTAATTCCATTTTTTTTTTCCTAGTCAAGCAACTTGCAACTGGGAGGCTCTTTTCCTGATTTTCCAACTCTGTGATGAGCAGCAGTGTTGATAAATGCTTAGATGTGCAGCTGTAGGATTGTAAAGGATTTATTGTTTGATTGTTTTCTCTTGCTAGAGCTAAGCATTAGCAGGTATAGTTTGTCAAAGTGCATCAAGGTACAAGTTTGGGTCCAGTAAATGTATTAATCAGCTGCTTCTGTCATCACTAGGGTTCTGAACAATGTCATCTTGTGCATCCCCTTTCTCTCATCTCTTAGAAAACACAAAATCAATCTTTGCCTGTTAGGTTGCAATATATCCCTTCCTTTTCTTCAGTCACTTTAGATAAATGAGGATTATTGGGTGTTCTCCTTCCTTATGTTCCCAACACAAGGTCAGTGAGGCTCATGACCAGGTTTGTGTTCGTGCAAACCTTATTTGAGCCAAGGCTTTATGCTGAAGGGCGAGGTTTTGATTTAATATTCTTGCAGTTCCCATTGATAAGGTCAGTAGATGTCTTGACTGGCCAAAAATACGTGTGTGGGGAAAAAACTTGCGATGCAGTGGCCGAGTGCTGGCTTGGAATTTGGCAAAGCCACTTGTTTTCCTAGTTCTGCCACCAACACTTGAGTAGTTTTGCATATATTATTACATACTTGGCTTGTATCTCCACCTACTTTTGTTGGTTTTCTTCTGTATATGATTCAAAGTATGAGGAGTAGTGGTTATATAATGCCCAGCAGAGCATGGGCCAAACCTCAGCTGTGGTCTGTGTTTTTATGGAGTTTATTCTAAAGTAAGGTTGGATGGAACAACTTTTGCAGCTCAAAATCAGGGGAAAAAGTGGTTTTGTAAAACCTGACACTTGAACAAAAATTAGAACAGGTAAAAAACAAGAAGGGTGGACAGAAGGAGGTGCCAGGTACAATCCCATCTCTAGTTATGTCTTTCAGTGCTCATGTATTGAATTTTGACTCAGTGCCTTTCCCAAGGGATGCTTTCTGCAATATGCCATTACCTGCTATAGAGGGATATATGGAATGAGTGGGTTTGAGGTCCTGGGACATCAGAAGTCATGGACTTCTGGTCCTGTGCTTTCAACTGTTGCACTCATCTTTTCTGCAGTTATTCATAACAGGAAGAGCTGAAAATTCTATGGGTGGAATTACCAAAGGATTAAGGATGTAACTCTCTAATTTCAGTAGGATTGTGTCTGCTGGCAATGTATAAATAGCTAAAAAAATTCAAATTTGGGCTCTTGGAGTAACTTCCTATCCAGACAACAGACTGATGCTTTTTATTCCTGATGTTCTCAACCATGTTAAAAGTTGGAGCCTTTGCACAGCTTTAGAGACTGGGGCTTTTGCAAGTCATGTGGAAAAGTTCTGCTTTCTGACCTCAGCTCTCTGGGCAGGTAAAAGACACTGAATTTGCACATAATATCAAACCAGTCCAGGAATATTGTCACACTAAAAAAGACAGCAAGTCTGCTGGCTTAAAAGCAAGGTTTTTTTCACTCTTGACTTGTTTAGAACTAACACTGTGTAATTTTTGTAGCTCCTTTGTGCTTTTGAATGCATTTCAGAGATTCTTTTCCTTTCCATTGTCTTTTAGGGTGCCATTAGAAAGAGATAATTCAGAAGAGTTTTTAAAACGGGAAGCCAGAGCAACTCAATTAGCAGAGGAAATTGAATCAAGTGCCCAATACAAAGCTCGGGTTGCCTTGGAAAATGATGAAAGGACAGAAGAAGAAAAATATACTGCTGTTCAGAGAAATGCTAATGAAAGAGAAGGACATGGTGTGAACACTAGGTACTTGATACACTATGAATAGTATTTTTATTTAAATTATGGCGGTGTTTTGGGACTGTAGCAGTTTGCTCATTGAAACTGAGCTTTTCCAGCAGGGCTGATCAGGTTGGGAACCTTGTGTAAACAATCCTGTGCTGGTTTTGGCACCCAGGCTGACTTGTACACCTCTGCCTGGCCCTGCATTATCTCTGTAGCGAACAGACTTCCCCATTCTGATCTGTCACCATGGTGAATTCGTACCAGATTACAGGAAAGGGCAGTGGTTTGGGTATGTCATGGAGAATTTCAGGCATTACAACTGAATCCTTCAGTGTCTGGGGGCTCATAAAGTGGACTGTGTGGTCACTATCAAAAGCCAATTCATGAGGTGACTGTTAGGTCAACATCTGATAGTATTTAATATTTTCCTTTAGCTTGATCTGAGAAAGATTAAAAAATACCAGCAGAGCACTCCATCAGGTATTTTTGGTGCCTCTCAGTTCTGTCTTAAGACTGATAGGAGTTTGCTGTGTTTCAGAGAAAATAAATACATTCCACCTGGACAGAGGAACAGAGATGTCCTGTCCTGGGGAAGTGGAAGACAAAACTCACCAAGGATGGGCCAGTCTGGCTCAGGCCCACCAATCTCAAGGTCTGGATCCCACACTTCAGAATTCAGCCCAAACTCTGGAGCAGATCAAAGAGTAGTTAACGGAGGCAAGTATCTGAAGTCTAAATGAATGTACATTTTTAACATTGCAGAGAATTGCCTAATTATGTTGCAACTGCACATGGAGTGAGTTTAGGATGTGTATTCCACAAGCTAGGGTAGCATCCATCATTTAACACAGAGGTGGTGAGTTGGACTTGGGTTTAACTTAGAGTGGAACTGCATTTAGCTGCACTGTACTTTGCAGAGCAGAAATGTCATTTGTTTTCCTTCTCAGACACCTCTGTCTTAGATGATGGTGCAGAGTGGGGTTTTAAAGATTAAAAATTCCTTTCTGTGTTCCACTGCAGAGCTCTGTGTGGAGGAGCAGCAGTGCTGACACCCAGTGAAAGGGGGGTGGCAGGAGGAAGCTTCCCTTCCTGTCTGGTGCATGGATCAGTTTTGTTTCCCATGGAAAAGAATAAAGCAAGTTGCTGACTTTATGATGGTGTGGGATGGGAAACAAGAGAAGTGTTAGGAAAAGGAATCCAAAGCCTTCCCTCCAAATGGGTATTTGAGTATTTTCTGCTGTACACATGGGTAGTAACTAATCAGACATCACTGGGCACTGCGTAGCAGGAGTTGATGTTCCATAAACCAAAACCACCATTTTTGAGGTGGCTTTCAGCAGTAGCCTGTCCTCGAGGCATTATTCTTAAAAGTTAAAAATGCTGTTCTGTGAAATTGCTGTGAATAAGTGAAAAATGTATAATACTCAAGTGATCTATCTGGAGAGGAAGTCTGAGAAACATCTAAAGGTAAGTGAGACTTTCTTTTTAAAGACAGAGTCAGCTGTATAAGGGATGGACAACTGAGCCTTGCCCAAACAATGCTAACCTTGAAATTTTTCTGTAGTATTTGTGGTTTCTGTCATCCTATTACTCTGCTGAATTAACATCATATACCTAAAATATTCAGAATGGCTTGTAAATTCAATTAATTCTGTTTTGGAAACCATGAACCCTGTATATGAAACCATGAACCCTTAGATTAAAATCCTCCATTAATACTTGAGATAACTGATAAAGGCATAAATGTCAGGATTCAGACACTGAACACCGCTGTTTTTTGTAAAGATACAGTTCCTAGCTGGATATTGCTCATCATTTGGTTTGCAAGTAGCACTTTGTGTAGTTATGCTGTTTGTGACCAGCTGTTTGAGACCCTCTGGTAGCTGTTAAGGACCTTGGTGAGTGCTGGGTGCTGTAGAGCATTGATATGCCAGGCTAACAGATCAAACTTTACTGTCTATTCCTTAGTAGTATTTGTAGATCCTAATTAACCCTTTGGGGAGCTCGTGCCATTCCGACCCCAAATTCGACCCGAAGTGGTGGAAACAACCCCGCAGAGCCTCTTGCCAAACTCAATCCCCAAAGGGTTAAACGTGCAAAATCATTTTGTCATATTTTTACTTTTTTTTTTTTTTCTGTTGACCTTTCCCCCCCCTTCCCCTTCCCTCCCCCAAACCCCTAAACCCCCCCTTCCCAACTCCCTCCCCCCCCCCCCCACCCCAAGACCCCCCCAACCCCCCATAATTTTTTTTCTTTAGTTTTTATACTTTCCTTCATATCATTTGTTCTGTCAGGTGTTCCCTGGCCATCGCCTTGCCCATCTCCTTCCTCTCGCCCACCTTCTCGCTACCAGTCAGGTCCCAACTCTCTTCCACCTCGGGCAGCCACCCCTACACGGCCGCCCTCCAGGCCCCCCTCGCGGCCCTCCAGGCCCCCGTCTCACCCCTCTGCTCATGGTTCTCCAGCTCCTGTCTCTACTATGCCTAAACGCATGTCTTCAGAAGGTACAATACCACAATTTGTTCATGGGGTGTTTTTTTTTTTTCTTTTTGGTTTTTTTTTTTTTTCTCGTTTGTCTTCGTTTATAACTCCTCCGTGAGTTTTAATTGACAAAATTTGTGGTTTTTTTATTTTTATTTTGGTTTTATTTTTTTTTTGTTTCCTCTTCATTACTTAACCTATAATTTGTGTTTTAACTTTAGTTGATCAGACTTGTTTCTATTAACCTTTTTTGGTTTTTTTTTTGTTTGTTTCGTTTGTGTTAATTTGAAGAGCTTTACAAAAACAAAAACAAAAAAAAAGAAAAGAAAGCTGTGAAATTTCCCAAGTTGGTATGAAATTAAACTCAGCTTTGGAAACGCTGCTCAGTGTCTTAACTTAAGCTACAGCAACATGCAGGACCTGATAACTTTAGAGAGCATTTCTAGGACTAAAATTTAGGATATATTTAGAAATATATATTTAGAAGTTTCCATTTGGAAATTTACATTTAGAAATTTCCATTTGGAAATTTTCATGTAGGAATTTACATGTAGGAATTTACATTTAGAAATTTAAAAATTAGAAATTTAAAATTTAGGAATAAATTTAGGACTACTTTTATTCTTATTTTCTGACTATAAATTTATATAAAATATCAATTTTAATACAGCTGTTCCACAAAAAGCAGTTTCAAATTTAACTAAAATCACTGATTTACCAACAATAATAATGAGTATGTAATAATAATGAAGCATGTAAAACAGCCAGCAGTAATAATGATAAGAAAAATTCTGGATTCAGAGAAGTACACTGTGGAATGGGATAGGATAAGCTGCTTCAAAGGTGAATTTGTAGGGAATTTTTAGGTCTGTTTACACCGATCAGAACAATAAATCAACTCCTTAGCAGTCAATAATACACAGAGAAGGGCTGACCTGTGAGTCTGTGGTAACTGTGTGCAGAATTATCTGAACTAAATCTGTCCTGTCAAGGTACAATAATGATCCCGTTTTACAATTTTTATTTAAGTGCAGTTAAATAAACCCTGCACAGCATTGTTTAGCAAGCCTGGAAAATGCAAACTGGTTCTGTGAGAGAACAATCATCCCACTGACTGAAGCAGTAACACTGTTCTGCAGCCTGATAAATGCTCAGGGTGGTCCATGACCAAAAAGTGGATGATGGTCACGTGTCTGGCCTCCTGTTGTCCATTTGTTACGGCTTTTTATATAGTCAGATACTGAGAATCCACCTGCAAACTCAATTATTTTCTTAGCCCCTGTGGTTGATTTGTCAGGCCTGCACTGAACTGCTGCTTACTGCAATGTTTAATTCCTGCTGCCAAGAGATTATTGCTGGGAAATGTGTATTCTTTAAAATCCTCACCTGTATATAATTTGGATTGAAGTGTACTTGAGATTCATGGGTAAAATAGAGGCTGATGTTTAAAGATTATGTAACCAGAGAGATGCTTCATATTGTAGAACCTTATCTGAAACCAAAAAGCCATTATCTGAACTTTTCCCTATTATTGACCTACATTAAAAATGAAAAAAAAAAATAAAAATCAGCCATATCATGTTTTGTTCACAAAGTTTTTCCTTTTCAAGTATCAACATTTGAGTCTGATCTGGTAAAGAAAACGTTTGTTAGGATGTAAAAACCGTATTGCTGCTTAGAGTTGAGCTTAACTATTGTGTGGCAGCTGCAGAAGCTGTTCAGAATTCCTGTACTCTCCTGTGGCTTTGGCTCCTGGTGTTAAACATGCATGACTTGAACCTTGGGACAACAATCACTTGCTCAGTTGCAGTTTTGCTGACTGGTGAATGAATTGTGGCAGTGGCTGCAGCCGCTGAGCCTCGGTGCAGAATGCCCTGCTCAAATTGCCCCGGAGCATCGCTCAGCCCGCGGGGACTGGAAGTGGTTGGGATCACTGCCCACCTGACAAAAGCACTGGAAATTTTTCATTGGAATTGTGCTTGTCCAGGGCGAGCTGGGCCACCAACCCTTATGGCTTGTCTTGCACTAAGCACTGCTGGGTGCTTGGATTCAAATATTTGAAATGCAGGACTGGCACACCTGTTTTGAGGCTGATAAAGCTTCTAAATATCCATTCAGAGCTGGCCTAGCCAGGTGATGAGTGTTGGCAGCCTGGCTGGACCAATGGCTCGGCCTTTTTAGTCTGGTGGATCCCTGGTTCCAGTCGATGTCAGTGTAAATTGCTTGACTTTATTACTGAATTACTGAGAGTTATGAGATGAAATCCAGGTTTGAAAACCACATTGTATGTTTTTGAGAGTTGTGAGATGAAATCCAGTTTTTAAAGCAAGATAGTATGTTTGGATACTCCCAGTGCCGGGCTTCACTTACTGTGTGGGTTGTTTTTCTTTCCCCAGGGCCTCCACGGATGTCTCCTAAGGCTCAACGGCACCCTCGAGGTCACAGAGTCTCTACTGGTAGGGGTACAATTTCAAGTGGCTTAGAATTTGTATCTCATAATGCACCTGGGGAAGCATCTACTGCTGCAGTGGCACGAGGCAGCCCTTCAGGTGGGACGTGGTCATCAGTTGTCAGTGGGGGTAGGTAAAGCTTGGCTTATTGCAGATGGCTTGCAGGGGGACCTTAGAGTGGGAATGCTCAGCAGAATCCTGCCTTTCCAGACAATTCAGGCTCTGAATAACCAAATCCTGGGCTAACTTAGCTTAGATGAAAGTGGGAGAGGGATGTTCCCAGTAAAAGAGTTGGTGAGTTGGTCCTTCAAGTGCAGGATTGTCCTAATTGCAGGGCCAGGTGGTGTGTGAAGAGAAAGGGAGGAAAAATGTGGGAGTTAGTTGTTGAAAGGATTAATTCTGAGGAGGAATTAATACTGGAGGAGGCAGGAGAAGTTAGATACATTGCATGGCATCACTGAGTTTGGTCAGTGGCAGTGTGGCTGGGCTGTGGTTTTTTGAAGGAGGTGTTTGCATAGAGGAAGGCTGGTGTTAAAATGATGCTCAAGTTGAGTTGGATATATTTTTCCTTTAGAAATTACATGGATTTTAAGTGGTGATGTTGTTCTTGTCTACTGTAGGAGCAGCTGTAGTCAGTGTCTCCTTTTTTGAATCAGTTAATGGGGTTTTTTTGAATATTTGACTTTTCAAGCTCAGTCTTCTGACACAGGCTCTAGTCCAGAGCTTTTAGGTTGAGGCCATGTTATAGTGGGCTGTGAGCAGCTGGGTGTTTCCTTGGGCAGGTGAGAGACAATTTGGTCCTTTTTAGATCCTTTTTGGGTACTTCTTAGCAGTGCAGAATTCTAGGGGAGTGTAGTGGGAATGCATTTTTCAGAAGGAAGGTATGAATTAGACCCACGTAGACCTGTTGCCTTGTGGAAAAGATTTTAACTCTTGTGTTCTGGCATTATTTCTGATTCATCTTTGCTCCCCACACCCCACTTTATATATTATTAACATGCAAGTAGGACTGTTAAACCACTTACCTCTCTTTTTCCTCACTCACTGGGGGTTAATATGTGACATAAAGCGCTAACTTGCCACAGTGGGGTGAGCAGGAAGCAGGAGGTTTAAACAACTTGTTTAAATTTCTTATTTAAAGAATATACAGCTTTCCTTGCTGCTCTAACACAGGGGCAAAAATATACATCAACTATTCCTTTTTTTCAATAGGCTGTGTTGTTTTTTTTCCAGCTGGCAAACCTCCAAAAGAGGACGCCGGAAAATGGAGGGGTTTTTTCAGCCCTTTTAAAAAAATGTTTTACATCTGGTTGTGTGGAGACCTGCCCACCTTTTGTGTTCTGCCTGAAACTGTGTTAATGTGAGCTCTTGTAGTTGTACTTCTGGGGGGGGCTGGGGAGCATTTTGCAGCTTCACAGTGGGACTGAGAGGGCAGTGATGTGTATTAGGGGCCAATCTGCAGAGAAATCACCCCACTTATCTGAAATTCTGCGTTGTAAAGAACTAGGAGATGTACCTGAAAGGTAAACAGGTTTTCAGTTACTCTAAAAAGTATTTTAAAGCATGTTTTTAGCCATTTTAGAAACTGTTGAGCAGCTGAGGAAGCTCATCCTATAACTATTCTTTCCTGTTTGTTTCTAGTTCCGAGATTATCCCCTAAAACACACAGGCCTAGGTCTCCAAGGCAGAGCAGCACTCCCATGGGACCAGCTCTGCCTTCTCCTCAGCCTGGTACTATTCCCACTGAATCTGTTGCCATGCCTGTTCCAGCTGCCTCTCCTACACCTGCCAGCCCTGCATCCAACAGAGCAGTCACCCCTTCCAACGAAGGTAGGTTGCAAATTCTCCCTTTCCCTAATCCCTGACAAGGAATTTGCCTTGAAAGAGCAAAACTCCTTTCTAAATCATGGAAATTCTTGGGATGCATTTAATTTTACTGTGAGTTCCCTTTTTGTCATGGTGCCAGCTTGAAACTAAGCTTGGAGAGAGGCTTTTTGTTGAGTCTGTGCTTAATTTCTTGTGCCCTTTAAGGAGGATGGGCTTACAGGTGTCTGACTTAATTGAGAATTTCCTTTTTCAATCTGAGTTCTTGGCTCTTTTCTAATTTAAAGAATCATAGGCCACTGGTTTCAGAGAGTATTTTGAACATAGCAAAAATAAGGGGATAAAACCAGCATTCAAGGACACAGTCAAATGTGTAAGAACTCTCAAATGGTTGTTGAATTCTGTCTGAAGAGCTTGGACTTGAAAATAATTTACTCTTGGTTTATAGTTTGTTCAGCCTAATCAAGGTTTGGTGTATGATGAGAGGGATGAGTTTAGCTGGGACTTTATAATCTGACTTAAAGACAGTAGGGTGAGGAAGGGGGAAGGATGATCCTCCAGGCACCAACTAGGTAGCAGAAAATGTGTAACTTCAAAGATTTTTGGTTTTTAAGCTAAAATCAAGCTTAATCTCTCATTTTTATCTTACCATCTCTCTTTGGTCATTTTGAGTTGTATAAAAGACAATAACTTGGACCATTTCTTTTCCAGCTAAAGATACCAGGCTTCAGGACCAGAGGCAAAATTCTGCAACTGGAAACAAGGAGAATATAAAGCCAAGTGAGACTTCTCCTAGTTTTCCTAAACCTGAAAACAAAGGTTTGTATCCAAAGCTTTTGGTTGTACTTGAGTGCTGTAGGAATTCTGCACACTAAGCCTGCTGTACTGGCTGCTTTAGTTGGCATTTTTAGGAAGACTTGGAAACAATCTGGTGCTCTACAGCAAAAATTTGGTCGTGCAGTTGTCAAGTGGCAGGACTACAGTTTTAAAGGTTGTTTGTGACTCATTCCATCAGCACAAAGTGTAGAGATGCTCATGTGGATGGTGTGATTTCCCTTGGTTTTTTCTTTTTTTTTTCTTTTCTCTCTTTTCCCAGCTCACAGAGCTGGTTTTTAGCTGCCTTTGGACTGAATATGTGTTTCTACTCAGAGCTGTGCTCACAAGAATTGTGAGCATCATGACCAGCACAGTTTTTCTGACTGTGCATCTTCCTGTTATGCCTTAGATTTGTTTTTTAATGCAACACTGCTTGTTCACTGTTCTCAAAAAAATCTTTTCACATTCTTGAACTTGGAATTGTGGATTGATTCAGGTTGGAAAGACCTTTAGGATGGAGTCCAGCCATAAAGCTCACCTTGAGCAGTGTTTCTCCTTTACTTGCTGTGTTTTGAAACACTGGCAGTGTGTGTTTGGGGGGTTTTGTTTCATTTTGCTTTGTGTTCAGTGAGTTCTGCAGTCCCTGCACCTCAGGGCTTCTGCCTTGGTGTGGTGCATTAGAACTAAAGATAAGTCAGTTATGTAATGCTGTGGTTTCAGAGTGTTTCTGTCTGCTCATGGAATTGTACCAAATTACAAATGCACTTATATCACTGTTTTTCATTTCTATATATGCAAACATTACCTTTCTGCAAACTTAGTAATGTGTAGGGGTTATATATAAATGTATATATGTATATTTATATTTCTTGTATTAGAAATGCCTGGACAATGTTGGTCTTATATTTGGCAGGTGTCTCTCCAATTGTTTCAGAGCATAGAAAACAGATTGATGATTTAAAGAAATTTAAGAATGACTTTAGGGTAAGTTTCTCTATGTTGATTGTGTCATAATTCTCATATGCTTCCAGATTATTTTAATGAATTGAATATACTACATATGTTAACATGTCTCTATACTTGTGCTTAATTTATGAAAATATCTGTAAGAATTCATGCCAGATATTGGAAAATCAATGCTGACTCTTGCTGGTACAATTGCCTAATACCCATAAATGTGAATATTGACTGTACACTGAAAATAGGACTTGAAACCTTTTTGATCATTAGGTACAAATAATTATCACACACTCCATATGGAGGAGCTGTTGCAAAATTAAATGAAGAGTTTTGCTGAGGAAAATTGAAGATGAATTCATATTACTTATTTCCTAGCCATAATGGTTTATTAAATCAGGTTAACTTTTCAAGTGTTACTGTTAAATCACAGCACAGATGAGTCCAGAGGGTTGTCCTAAGCTTTCCTGTCACTCCCTAATCAACATGTGGGTCAGTTGAATGGCTGAACAACTTCTTTCTCAGTGCAGGCTTAAACATTGTCAATGTTCATGGATTTCTTTCCTAGTAGAAATGGAAATGTATGTTTTAAAAGGTCATTTCCAGATGGTTGAGGCCTGTGGGACTGTATTTTACTCTGTGTATGTGACAGCATTAGATTGTCTCTCCACAGTTCTGTATATCAATTTACTGAATATATTCCTTGGGTTTTTTTCAGTTACAGTCAAGTTCCTCTTCAGATGCAGTGGATCAGCTGCTAAACAAAACCCGAGAGGGGGAAAAATCAAGAGATGTAGTTAAAGAAAAGACAGAATCCACCCCTAAAGAATCTATCATAGAACCTGGCAGTAACACCAACTCCAATGGTGGCAGTAGCAAACCCAATAGTCCCAGTATTTCTCCTTCCATAAGTAACAGCTCTGAGCAAAAGCGAGGGCCTGAGGTGACTTCCCAAGGTGTGCAGACATCTGGGCCTGGAAGTAAACAAGATAAAGAGGATAAAGAGGAAAAGAAGGATACCTCTGAGTGAGTAATTATGCCTTTTAGAATAAGCACAATGTTATTAGCATTTAGGCTTGTGTAGAAAAAGCTGGTGTGAATGCGTAATATGTTGTCTAAAAGCTTATTTAAATTTTTCCTGGCTCACATGAGCTTTAGCATCAACAACAGGAAAAATTTATAAATAAGTGTAGTAAGAGTCCTGTCAGTAAGAGTGGTTTTTTGCATGTCATGTGGTGTTTGAGTTCTCAGAAATCTGACTCACAGATGGAAATGAGGTATTTCTTACATTATTAATTGCAGATATGCTCATAAAGGAATAATGCCAAACTTAATGTTTTGTTTTTTATGTTTAGGCAAGTTAGAAAATCAACACTTAATCCTAATGCTAAAGAGTTCAACCCTCGATCTTTTGCTCAGGTAAGTTGTTTGATGCTGTTTGATGCTGCCTTTGAGTAGACCTTGATAAGCAGAGCTTTTCCTTGGAGGATACTCAGACTAACCTTGCCCTGTGCTTTGCTCAACTCTGTTTGTAGCCAAAACCTTCTACTACACCAACCTCCCCTCGTCCACAAGCTCAGCCCAGCCCCTCCATGGTGGGTCATCAGCAGCCAACCCCTGTGTACACTCAGCCTGTTTGTTTTGCACCAAATATGATGTACCCGGTTCCAGTGAGTCCAGGCGTGCAGGTAAAGTGCTGCAAACTCCTCCACACTTCACAGGAATTGCCAGGAAGTTGAGAAGACTTGGGAATCATAGAATGGTTTGGGCTGGGAGGGACCTGAAATATCATCTAGTTCCAACTGAGGAGCTCTGAGTTAAAACAGTGAAGTGGTACAGCTTGTATTACTCTTGTAAACATAAATGAGATTGTTGTTAAGTTTTAGCTGTGTAAATACTGACTTTTCCCAGTGCTCCCTCAGTCAGGATGTTCAAATAGTCTCAAACACTTCTGAATTCCAGCAGCTCCCATTTGGTGTTAATCTCTAAGCACAGTCTCACTCTCTCTAAGCTTTAAGCAACTGTTTCATTGTCCTCAGCTTCCAACTGAGTCCCCACTAGTTTCTGGTTGTTGTGGGGATCACTGGGATTTCAAATCTAGCTCTGTTATCATAGAATATCCTGAGTTGGAAGAGACCCAGAGGGATCATCCAGTCCAACTCCTGCCCTGCCCAGGACACCCCAACAATCCCACCCTGTCCCTGACAGCGTTGTCCAAAAGCTCCTGGACCTCTGGCAGCTTTGGGACTGTGACCATTCCTTGGGGAGCCTTTTCAGTGCCCCACCACCCCCTGGGGGAAGAACCTTTTCCTGAGATCCAACCTAAACCTCCCTGACAGAGCTTTATAAAAAAAAGCTGTTACAAAGCTGTTTGATTTAGTCCACTGCTTGCAGTAGTAGCGTTACTTGCCTGGTTGTTGCAAACCATATGGTCTGCGTTGTTTGTCCGTGCAGACTTACTGACAGGGGTCCAGGAAAACCTCACAGGTTAGGCAGAGTTCACTAAACCATGTAACAAAATAGAGTAAAACACATCAAAGCTGAGTGGGGCCCCCACCCCAACACACATTGGCTTTTTAAAGGAATATCATAATTTCAATTTCTTGTGTTTCAGCCTTTGTATCCTATTCCCATGACGCCCATGCCAGTGAACCAAGCCAAGACATATAGAGCAGGTAAAGGTGAGAATAATACTGCCTGTTTGGTTCTCAGTCTGCATGCAGCATGGAGAGATTAGAGCTGTTTGTGTGCTTTCTAATCCATGTTAATTTGTTTTCGATTGATATTTTAAATGCTATTTTTAATGAAGGGAAGTAAGTGGAAATACTAATGGATTTTTAGATAAACTGATTCAGCCAAAACAGGCTAAGTTTGAGTTATGGGGAGTTGCTTGGTTTGGAATCTGATTTGACAAGCAGGAAAACGTCTCTGTTACTTGGAGCATTAGGGTAAGCTGATCATCTCCTATATTTCATAAATATTATAGGTTTGTTTAAAGGGAACTTCTATACTGATTTACAGCACTGAATGGTGCTTTAATAGAGGGGTTTTGTCAGCAAGCAAAGTCAGTCTTTCTTCAGGAAGAGTGTGCTCTGCTGCTCTTCTGGAAAAAACTCACTGCTGGTTCCAGTTTTTTCCTCTGCGTTCCTTCTACCCCAGTAATGAACAGCTGGACCAACAATACTGTGTTTTTAACAAGTGACACCCATGGCTGTGGAGACAGAACATGTGGGAGATGCTCCCTGTGCAGTGCAGAGAAGGAACAGAAGAGTGTTTTTCTAGTCCTGTTTCAGGAAAGGCTCTAACTCTGCACAGTTCATTCCTTCTTGCAGTGTTAGCCAGTGCTTCCTGAGCACGGGATCCAGTGCTGCAGCTCCAGTCACTGGAGGGGGAGATTGTTTCCAAGAGCAATCCTGCTGTTCAGAAGCAAACAAGTGGCCTTTATGAATGTAGGGAAGACAAACCCCTGCAATGTATTTCTGTGTTAAAACACAGTAACTTCACTGTGAAATCTTTTCATTGGTAGCACTGTTTTAATCAGAAGTACATTGCTGAGTACTCATTTGCTGTGTGAGGCAGCTCCAATTCTGAATTCCTTTTTAAAGCTCCAGTATTTTCTGCATATCCATCTGTGTGCAGCATAGCCCTGAGGGAGCTGCCTGGGTTACAGCTCAGTGCCTTTATGCTGTTCAAGTTGCCTCCTGTATTTACTTCTTTCTATTGTTGATTTGCAGAGTAAATACAACCATCAGTGAGTGAATTTACTGACATCTCCTTTCCTCTCCCTAAGGGGTCTGGCTACATTGCCCACTGCAGTGGAGTTTACAGGTGCTTGGGGTAGTTTAGTTAGTAGTTGCAGCCTGACTGCAGGAGGCTGGAGCTCTCCTGGAGCTCACCTGGAGCTCTCAAGCCCAGTGCTTTGTAGGCTAAATTAGTTTTTTCCAAGCTCCTCACTGCTGTGGGTTGGGTGGTCACTTACCAGGATGGTTCAGGCAGTCCCACACTACACTGCTATGCTTTTTTCATCTTTTCTTCCCTCATAATTATTCCTGCTCCTCTTCTTATAGGTTGTCTTGTCCCCTTCAGTGTTGTCTGTGACCTAAAAGTTGCTTTCTGCTGTCCTGAGGGGTAGCATAGAGCTCAAAAGATGTGAATACCTCAAATTGTGCTTGCATGGAGACCTTTATTTTGCTCTCCTCAGCCATAAACATGAGTGACTTTAACAGACTCACATTTCCAGTTGATGGAACAGTGGCTGAGTAGTTCCTATAGAGGGTGAATTAAGCCTTTTGAAGGGGACAGGATCAAATTTATTAATGTAGGTATCCTGATATAACCTTTCTCTTCCATTACTGATTCTTGTGAGTCTTTCTGTCCGTCCACCTTTCTTTCCTCCTTCCTTCACAATAAAAGCAGGGCTGGGTTTGTGGCCTGATATATGGCCCAAAGGCAGTGATAAAAAACTCTTTTTCATGCTGTTCCTTTTTGCTAGAGCCCTAATAGATGGTTAAAGATGAGGGGTGAGGATATTCCACGTGGTCACAGTGACATTATAGTGTAAAACCTTTCAGGAAGATGATCATTCTTCATCCTCTGTTTCTAATGTGAGGAACTCTTTGCTTTTTAGTACCAAATATGCCCCAGCAGCGGCAAGACCAACACCACCAGAGCACCATGATGCATCCTGCCTCTGCAGCAGGCCCTCCAATTGTAGCTACTCCACCTGCTTACTCAACACAATATGTTGCATATAGTCCCCAACAGTTTCCTAATCAGCCTCTTGTGCAGCATGTGCCACACTACCAATCTCAGGTAAGAGTCTTTTCATGGACCTCATCCATAAAACCAGAAATAATGAAGTGGCTCAGACCTAAATACCCCTTTATGTCCTGTCAAAAGTCACTCTGAACAGTTTCTGGGTTCTGGAGCACACTTGGGGGTCTTGTAGAGTGCTTCAATTTTAAGGTCAGAACAACTTCTAAGGTCATAAGAAATTCTCAGGACAACTTAGAAGTTGACATTTATTATTGATGCAACTTTCTAGCTCTTTGAAGAATTTCTTTAGGTCATGGCCAGCACATCTCCTGGTTAAGTGCTCTAAAAATAACCTAGTTGGTGGACTCCTCTTATTTGAAAAGCTTTTAAATATACATATTTAAAATGTGTACCTGGATAAATATACTGTGTAATACCTAAGTTTGCTACATTATTAGAGTTGCAAAAATTCAATATGCCAATTTTTATCAGTTTCTAGGCCTTAGATTTGGATAATCCCAGCAGCTGCTCTGCACTCGAGTAAGGCCGAGCTTTTGCCCTTTCGAACATTGCAATTGTTTAGATGACACGAGTTTCTTTGTGATGGTTCCCCAGCTGATGTCTGCTTTTTTTTTATCCTTTTGCCTGCAGCATCCTCATGTTTATAGCCCTGTAATACAGGGCAATGCCAGGATGATGGCCCCACCAGCACACGCACAGCCGGGTTTAGTATCTTCCTCTGCAACACAGTACGGTGCGCATGAACAGACACATGCTATGTATGGTAGGAAACGTTTTGTGTTATATGTAACTTTTTAAGTCCTTACCTTGTGCAGGGATGTACTTAATCTCAGCCTTCAAACATGGGTATCATTCAGTAGATGTGGTTTATGTTTCATAAGCTGATGAGCCAAGGCATTGAAAGCTGAGCCAAAGTGGTTCAGATGAAAACTCAAGTGTGCTGATTTCAGTAGGAGGCCAGTGACCAAGATGAGATTTCAACCTGGGAGCTGCTAAAGAATATCTGCTGAAAGAAGTTTGTTCAAGTTCTCTTGATGCTCTTGATCCATCACCCCTCGTTTGTTTCTTGATGATAATTAGTACTTGTTTTATTGCAAGGCTATGACCTCAGTTTCAAACTTGACTTTAGTTCTGGCAACTAGTGAAATGCTGTCTTTATGATACTACTGGCATTATTAACAGTATGAACTCTGCTGTTTAAGCAAAATAAACCATGTGTTGCTTACCTTTCTTTTTTGGTAAGTCAAGACTAAGTCTATGGAACAGCTCATGTGTTGCTCTGACTTTGACAATTAGTCTCCAGCATTATCAGATGGGCATATTTCACTTACAGTGAAGTGCTGAAAATGTGGGTTACCTTGTGACAAAGTAAAATGTGCAAGAACTTCTAAAGCACTATAAATGTATGATAAATCAAGGCCCAATTTGGAGGAAAAAAAAACCTCCCTGCAAAACATGCTATTGAAAGAGGTAGAGTCAAGGTTGCTAAAGGCTTGGGAATTGTCATAAAATGTCAAAACAGCAGATGGTCTCTTGAAAACATGGCATTTCAATACTTGTTATAGCATCTGAGGAAAAGTTTTATTGGGTCACATATATATTGACTTAGATTCTAATAAAAGATTTTCTGTACCTTTAGACATCTCTGTATGTTTTCGGTGCTTAGTTTTACACTGATCCTTAATGCAAGTCCACGATGTGTCATGAAAACTTACAAAGTAAGAATCTGGAGTTTAGTGTGAAATGAATTCTGACTTTAAAAAATGTCTTACCCAGCTGAGAACATCCTGTCAGATCTCTGCAGTGGGATGGTAACGAGAGTTAAGAAATAAAAATAACAGAGAGAAACCTTTTTTTGACGCTTGGAGGAAGAATTTGAGCTCATTTGTGCTGAAGCTGAAATGGAAGTTACTTGTAGAGATTAATCTTTCTCTCACAGGTCCTTGCTAATTGTATTACTTTGATCTTTTCAACTCTTGTGCTTGAGGTGTCCATGTAAACAGATCTTCTGTTTGCTTTTTCATTAGATTAAATAGAATTCCGATAAAGTGAATGATCAAAGGCTTTCAGACCTTTATTGGTGAAAACTCTCCTCTCAAATTCTAATTAAAATAAAACCAAACATGAGATAATCGGAGATTTGATTGAGAATGGTTGCATGTGACTCCCTAGCAATTGTGCACCATCCTTATCTTCTGTAATCAGTGGGTTCTACAACATTGAAGTACAAGCCCCTTCCCTTGACTGGCTTTGATCAGATGTCTGAATAGTTTTTTCACTGATATTCTAATTTACAACTGTTAGATCTCATTTTGTGTTGGTTTTGCAGCTTGTCTGTTGTAGGTATGTGACTACCTACCAGTGCAAACAACTAAGTTGGGTCAAACTTGAGAATTCTTTGGTATTTCCTTCCATGTAATTAAATATTCCTTTCCCCAGAGCACGTAATTTAACAGAAGTGGCTTGTCCTCCTGTGCTCTTTCAAGTAGCTACTTGGTGACTCTTCTAAACATTCTCCCACCTTCCAGTAAATGATGAAATGCTTGAAATTTTTGTTACTGAAACCATTCAACCCAGCTGGATCACGAACTCTGTAGGATACACTTTTTTTTGTGTTTGGTGAATATGAGTTGAGTCAAATGCACCCTGAACCCACCGAGGTGACAATTACACGTGGGATGACTCCTGATGTTCTGCAGCACCGTTTCAGTTCAGATCTTTGCAAGTCTTCCATGTGCTGAGAGCTTGAAGACCTTGCCCAGATGGACTGTGCTTCCTCAAAGTGTGTCCAGCTGTGACATGTTCACTCCACCTTCATTTATCGATATGTGAACACTTGGGAAAATGCAGGAATGCCTGAGGTGATAAATCTGAGCTGCTTCTGGAGTCCGTTGCTAAAGAACAACATGCTGGAATTGTTCACATCTGACTGAGTGACTATGAGAACATATCCATAACTTATGTTCTGTGTTTTGGGAAATTTAAGTTTACCCACATTTGAACTAAATACACCCATGCACTTTGATGCTGGTCCTCTCTTTAAAATAATTTGAAAGTACAGAATAACAACTCCCTGAGAAACAACCGCTACTGCTGCTTTTGATTTCTGGAGCACTTGCTCAAACAATTTCCCTTTTGGCTCTTTAAAATTGCTATTTGATTTTTTAAAAAATATATTGCTACCTATTTTTAACACCTTCCCCCCATTGATACCAGGATTCAGTGGGCCATGCTGCCCTTTTAGCCTTCAAGGTATTGGTGCTTGTTTGAGTTAATTATTGCAAAATTCACTCAGTTTTTTTCCTGCATATGTGGTAAAGAGAAGATGTTTGCAAGGACAACCACTCTGAGATGTGGGGTTGGGGGGCACTGCTTATCAACTATTCTTAAAGTGTGAAGCGTTTTGTGGTAAGATCTGAAACTCCACCTTCACTAATGGTTTGGGACAAGTTGAAAGTCTGTGGCAAATAGTAACAACCTGCCAGCGAAGAGAAATCCCTGTTGATGCATTAACCTTGAAAAATTTGGGGGTTGTTTTCCTTCCTGTCGTGTGGAGAGATGGCTGAATCCGACATCAGTGACCTACACTTGTTGATAAGCACTCTTCCATTTTATGGAAAAGTATTTTTGTCTGATGCTGTTTAATGGGATATTCTTGCACTTCTGGGATTTCCTTGCCAGTCGTTCCAGTGTCACAACCCACTGTTGACAAGAGAGAAGCAGAGCATGGTCCCAGTAAATCCAGCTAAACACAGGATGGAGGAGTGTTCAAATCATTGGGTTTTTCCCCTCAAAACACAGTGGGGAAGGACAATGTCCGGGCAGCTTCTTCCCAGCCAGGCGATAACACGTCTGTGACACGGTTCAGCTCCGGAGCCATCCTTGTCCAGGGAAGTTTGCGGTGCTGGAGCAGAGCAGTGCACACACCCTTACCTGCCACACTCACCCCCCTGAACGTGGAGGTGTTGTTCTTACCCTGCTCAGCTGTTGGTTCCAGAACGTTCTGTGTGTCTGTCTCACAGCTGTTGGCTCTGTGTGGCCTCCCAGTGCCGCTGGTGTGGGGCTGGTGGAGTTGTTGGCCATGGTTTGCAGTTTGGTTCCTTGGTGTGTCACACGAAGACCAAACCAGTCTTCTGCTTCTGGTAGCAAATGTGGTTATCAAGTAAAGGGTAGATCTGTCCATACTTGTGTTAGTTTTCCATGTAGCTCAATTGTTTCCAGATAACTGCTGGAGTCCTCTGAAAAACTTAACTTTTGTGTTTAAGAACTTGTGTAAAACCAGACCTTGGTTTTATACAGATGCATTTCCTGTTTTCTGTGTTCTCATTCCTGTCCCCATTCTCCCTTCCCCTTTCCCCTTCTGCATATGTTTTACTGGTCTGGTGTTGTCTCTAACTTTATCTGGTTTCTGTCTCAGCAGTAGAGTAAATTCTATTACCCTGATAGTACAATGGTGGATAAAATATAAACTTCAGAGGATTCTCCAGGGACTAAGAGTGAACCAGTCACCAAAGGTGTCTTGGAACTGTTCAAAATGACAGTGCTATAGGTGAAAAAGCAAGGGGCCAGTTTCTGCTTTAGTGTAATTACATTTTAACCTTCTTATTACAGTGGACTGTAAGAGACCATGAATTGCCATAAAGTTTATTTTTGTCTTAATTAAGAACTGCAGACCTCAGTGTCACAGTTAAGAAGGAAGGCTTACTTGAGACTTGTGTTTCATCTCCACTCATTTGTAAAACTAAATATCTAGCTCTAATAGCACCTAAGTAAATAAATTATCTGCATGGTTCTACAGTCTTAAAAAAAATTTTAAAAATACCTAAAACTGACACTGACCTTTCCAGAGGACGGGAAGTATGCACGTGGCAAGAGGCTAATTTACCTTTCTATTTCCCAAATTCAGCATGTCCCAAAATACCATACAGCAAGGAGACAGGCCCTTCTTTCTACTTTGCCAGTGAGTTGGGTTTTTTGTACTAATTTTGATTGTACAGAAAAGCACTTTCTAAAGAACCAGGTGTTAAAGGAATGGGACGTGTTGAGGGAAGAAGTTTCCTTGCACCAAACCAGGGTGTGGAAAACACAGGAAGGTGCCTTTCAGTGGACAGAGGGTGAAGCTGATGGACAGATTTGTTCGATCACAGGAAACCGAGTTGTCAATTTTTTTAAAAATTCATTTGGAATATGGAATGATCTCTGAATTCACTACCCAGTCTTTTCATCTGCAGCCAGAAGTGAGCTGTGTTTGTGGAGGCGAAGGAATTCTTGGCTGTGAGGGTGGTGAGGCCCTGGCACAGGTCGCCCACAGAAGCTGTGGCTGCCCCATCCCTCTCAGTGTCCAAGGCCAGGTTGGATGGGGCTTGGAGCAACCTGATCTAGTGGAAGGTGTCCCTGCCCATGGCAGGGGGTGGGACTGGATGACCTTTAAGGTCCCTTCCAACCCAAACCACTCTGTGATTCTATAGCTTCTGACTTTTAAACATCACCTTCCCAAAAGGAGAAGTGTCTTGTGCCTCAGCTCTTTAAAAAGCTGTGACTCAAGTCCTGAGCCCCTGGGAGGAAATAACTCTAGTTGCAGCTGAGGTGAAGGAAATTTTCTGTAGAGCTGCCAGTGCAGGAGTGCTGGGAACAACTTTGTCATGACTGTGTGACAGTGACAAGATGAGTTCTCCTTGCTGAGGCACCTCCTCCTGGGCAGATGAACATGAGCAGTGATGTTTCCTGGCTCAGGTGAGGCTTTGCTGACCTAGATCACTGTCAGCAATGGGAGAGGGGCTGATGTTCTCCCAACAGACTGATCCAGCTAATCCAGACTCAGTGTGTGTGTCCTGGGAAAGGCTGATAACTATAAAACACTGCCTTGTGGGTTGGTGTCCCAATCATCAGTTTTGAGGGGGCTGGATTTGGGGGGGTGGTGTTTGCAGGATGAACTGTCACTGAACACATGGGAAAGGAGGACCTGCAGTCCCAGGGTGTTTTGTCCCTGCTCCTGTCCTGCTGTGAGACTTGTTTCTGTGTCCGTCTGCAAGTCCATCAGCCCGTGGCAGGATCTCTTCTGGATTTTTTGCAGTAGCTCATACAAGAGGGATGTGAGAAAATCCCCTTGTTCTCCAAAAGTCTCTTCTGGAACAGACTTCCTGTGTTTGTTGTGCCAAAATGTTCTGCCTGAGCAGGGGCTGGAGGTGCTGACCTGTCCTGTGTTCTTGGCTCTTGGTTTGGTGCACTGAAATCACTTGAATCAGCTCGTTCCTTTCATGGCTAATCTTTGAAGTGGAGTCCACTCTACCTGTGTAAAATGACTTCTTGAATTGTTTGTATTATGAAAGAAACATTTGCTATTTCTTTGCTTCCTACCATTCAGGTCTTTTAAATGTAGTTATCCTCACCATCTTACTGGCTCTGGCAATAGTTTGGAAGTTTTTTCACTGGTCAGTTCTTGAAAATAGGCTCTTCAGTGCATCTTTGGACCATGACCAGCGCTGACCACCATTGGCACCACTGAAATTCCTACCAGGAAAAAAGAAAATTACATGATGTGGTTTTCATGTACCCTTGTAGCTGGGAGTTCTGCCTGATTTCTGCTGCTCTGACCTCTTTTGATTTCAGCTCCTCCTGTGGGTTCTGTGGCTGACTCTACTTCTTGTTTGCCTCTCAGAGAAATGGGTGCACTTGTTAGAGCTGAATTGAGTAATTAATCCATGTGGTATTATTTCCCATTCCATGCCTGAATTGCTTTCCCTCACTGTCCCTGCAAGGTTAGTGCAGGGAAATACTTCAGTTTAGGAACCAACTTGATTAAAAAGGTGCAGAAGCGAAGCAGGTCAGCCCAAGGAGAGGCATTTAGGTGTAAAGGGTGAGAAAACCCAGTGTATTTGTGCTGGAATGAGCTGAGGTGACTTGCAAGGAGCTGGTTTCACCCTTCCAAGAGCTTTCTCCAAGCACTTTCTTGAATACTGGATGGCCATTTGGAAAATCTCCAAAATGCTGACAATTGGGGGAAAACATTGGATAATTGGTTATTAATTTTTTTTTTTTTTTTTTCACCTCCTATCTTGTCTTATTTGCTGTTTCATATGTGCAGTGAGCTGTTTGGATGACCAGGCAGAAATTCTTTTAAAAAGTCCCAGTGACAGTTCAGTTCTGGCTGAGCAGGTGAATTTGTCATGACTTTTACAGGACTCCTTTCCCAGCCCTGCTGGTCTCAGAGATTTCATGGGCTTGCCAAGAACTGTTACTGTTACTTGCTAAACATGGAATAACCCTCAACGCTGCTGGAATTGCAGTTTGAACAATAGTTTTGAACTCCCAAAGATCTGTGAATGCATTTCAGACCTGGTGCCACTCAGCCTGTTCTTGGTTTGTTTGCAGTGTCTGTACAGGATTTAAAAAAGGGCCCAAATAACAGTTTTGAAAGGCACTTTTAATATCGCTATTAAAACATAATTTGCAGCAGCATCTGAAGTGGTTTTAAGCTTGACAAGTTTGGTTATTAGAGTCATCTGTTAAAGACAAAATGGGGTAGAAGAGAAATTAGGGAAATAAATATTCTTTAGTATAAGAAATGTGGTGCTTCAAATGCAAAGCTGGGAATGAAATATTAGGTGGTTATGGAAGAGCTGCCACTGTGACAAAAACTTGATCCTCCTCCTGCTTTACATCTATTCTTCAGGGTGCTGTTTCTTGCTTTAACTGGTTTCTTGAGAGAGAAATTCCTCTTTGTGCAGTTTTATTGTAGAATGTATCCAGTTCAGAATAACTGGGTTTATTATTCTCTTGGCTATAAAGGACTGAAAGATGAATTGCACAAATGGTTTAAGGGAGCCCCACGTTATTTCAGGGGCTCTTAACAAGCAATGTGGGAAGGCTTGAATATCTTACAACTTGGAATTAAATTTCATCTACATTTTAAAGCCTCTTGAATGGAGTTGGAGTTAATTTGCAGTCAGCTCTGTGGCTCAGGCAGTGGGAGGATTGCTGGTGTAACGTACCCTTTGGCAAGCAAGTAATCTCTCCTTGCATTTACTTCTATCACTTTGACAGAGATAATAACTTTTGGCCTTCTTCAGAGTATGTATAATAACGAGGTTGAGATATTTTCCTCCTGAAGGAAGCCATAAACTTCATATTGTAAAAATGATCAGTGTCGCCATTGATAATTTTCATGTTATTGTAAGGAGAGATGTCTGAAAGTCAAGTAGGAGCATGGTGGGGATGCTGCTGCAAAATACATTTTAGTAGTGATAGGAAAAACTAAAAATACTTGGATTTAAAGCATAACAAAGTGCTGTGGCAGAAGATCCTGCAGTTTTGACAGTGTGCTTAGAAAATATTGAGGTGTTTTTGAAACCCCCTCTCAATCAGAAATGCTCAGAGTGTATGACTGTGCTTGTACACTTGGATAAGTATTTTAGGATCAGCTCCAGACTGCAGGAATTGAGTTCATCTGCATTAATAGCCTGAAACTGCACATCACTGTTGGGCCATTTGCTCGGTGAAGATTTAATAGAGCTTTCAAGGGATTAAGTTAAATGTGGCAGGCAGTTATTTTCTAAAGGAGGAGCCTTCCTAATGCACCGTACCGGGGAGAAAAATCTCAATTAGGCAAAAAGATACTGTCTGTATATATTCTGGTGAATTTGAATTTGTTAGAACTAGGATTTGTAAGAATTATAGCAAGGCAGACTGGAGGAAAACAGGTATTTGCACAGGGTGGAGTGTCAGGGCTGTGACAGAGCAGTTCAAGGCTTGCTTGTGCTGATACTGTTGTGCTTTCAGATGCAGCTACATTTTAGTCCATTTTTTCCATCCATCTTGTCTTTCATCCTTTGTCTGCACCCAGAGAGTTCTGGTTGTTATAAACTTAGAGCCCAGTACAGTGAAGCTCTTCAGAAATTCCCTGCAGGAGGGAGGTCACTCACTTTGCTCACCGGGAATACCTGGGACAGGGGGTTGCACTTGGGAGTTTCTCCCTGTGCCCTCATTTTCAGATTGGTTTATTAGGGCAAGAAAACCCCACTGGAAAAGCTATCCCTGCTTAAAGGTGCTTCACTGGCCATCAAGTTCTCATAGAATACAAACCCCATAAAAAAAAACTGTAACCCATAGACAGTCATCGTTAGTTAACTTCAGAACAACCAAAAGGTACTAAAGGAAATAAGAAGCAGTTGCAGGGAAAATTCAGGAGCAGGTTGATGGTTTTCTTTGACTGTTTTCTCAGTATTGTCAACAAAACTAGCCTTGGTCTTTTCCAGCTGTGACATTGGAGGGATCAGTGCCCATTGTCACACGCTGAAGTGTAGCTGCAAACATGGACTGGTTGTTGCACAAGAGTTAAAAGAAATAGAGAAAACATCTTCATTTTTTTTAGGATCTTGCTCTCCTATTGCATCCTTTGTGTTTAAAGGAACGCTTGCTGTCATCATGGCTTTTCATACTTCCTTGGATTCCCTCAGAAGTTCAAAAAAATACAATTTAGTGTGGCCTGTTTTGGAGCAGAACAGAGCAGGATCCAAGGAGGAACTCGTTGCTGCTGGTTTGTTGTTGGAGACTGGCACAGCCCTGGCAACACGTGTGGCTTCACTGGGGTGAAAGTTTTGTGTCGTTCAGTTTCTTCCTTTTTGGGAATTTTGTACCTTATTTGCTACTGTTTCAAGGAATGAAGAATTCCATGGCAGTGTTAGAAGCTCCCAGGATGGTGCTGATCCAGAACAGACTGATTGGCCTTGAGGGCAGAGGCAAAGATGTGTTATTTTAGTACGAGAAACTGGCTTCAACAAAGGTTTGATGCTCGAGCAGCCTCAGTTTTCTCAGCTATGATGTGTTTTCTGGGTGTCCCTGGAGCTCTCAAGCACAGAGTTTGTACTTTATGAGCAATTTCCAGAAGAGTAGCATGGTGAGGTTAGCCAGGTATAAGGCCAAAGACTTTTTTTGGATGGTGGAAATAAAAATGGCTCATAACACCTTTCAAAAGTATGTTTCAGGAAATCCTAAATTGTATGAAAATTATAAATTTGATCTTTGAAACTGGTCTGTTTGACAAAGCAAAAGACGAAATGCTGCTTTTCTCTATGTAGTATCTGTTACATTGTCAAACTAGGGAAGATGAACTGTCTAATTATGGTTATTTATAGACTTTCCTGCCAAACCAAACTACACAAAAGCAAGGTAAGATCCTCAGCTATTTGCAAGATAAATATTTTTTTTAGAAGGGGGAGGGGAGTATATTTACAGTCTGTTTGAGCTGTAGTGAAATCCTCAACTGCAGATGGTGACTTGATGAGGTGCCTGTCCTGTATCTGGTGTTAAATATCCTTCTTTTTCATCCTAGTTTCCACTGGCTCACTTGCTCAGCAGTATGCCCACCCTAATGCTACCCTGCATCCGCATCCTCCTCATCCTCAGCCTTCTGCCACACCGACTGGCCAGCAGCAAAGCCAACATGCTGGAAGCCACCCTGCTCCCAGCCCCGTGCAGGTAACAGGCTCAAACAGGACTGAATGGCTTGAAATTGTGTTTAATTGTATTTAAATTAATGCTCTGCTGGAGGGGATTGCAGCTTGATGTTAATATGTTGATTTTTTTGAGAGGGAAAAAGGGTAGGATGGAGCAGTTCAGAGTCCTCCCTCTTCTCAGGGATGAAGTATAGCTTGATCCGTGTTGGGATTAAGGAATGATCATAATTATGTCAGTGCTTTGATATGAGTGGAGTGGAAATAGTAGATAAATCCTGAGAAGTGTTTGGTTGTATTTTTGTCAAAGACAAGCAGCTGAAAACAAAATGGTCCTTGTGGTAGTGCTGCATTCCTTAATTCCTACTGGGAATAACTGAGCAGCTGTGAGGCACATCCAGTTCCATGGCTGCAGGTCCTCTTTCCTTTTACCCAGCAATCTGGGTTCTGTTTGCCAGACTCTTGCTCACATGACTTCCTAGTGCAAGGAGAATCCCATAATCCCAGGGTTGTTTGGGTTGGAAAAGACCTCTGAGACCATCAAGTCCAACCATTAACCCAGCACTGCCAAGTCCACCACTAAACCATGTCCCTGAGTGCCACATCCACCTAATGCCCACATTTTTTCTTACCCTCCTTAAAAATCAGAGTTTTTTGTGCTCAGCAGTTCCCTAGAGTAATGCATGACCCATATCCTCTGACAGCCTCACTATTAACTGCAAGTCTTGAAGACAGCCCTCTTTCACTCTGAGATCACTGGTTTTTCTCAAGACTAACTCACTTGAATACTTTCTGAATCAACCAGAAAAGTCATGTCTAATTTCCCCTGAAACAGCTTTTTAAATTAATTATTAATTGCTCTAAAGCAGCACTTACATTTCCATTTGAGCAATTCTAACACAAGTGATCAAACTGGAGAATAGAGAACCAACTCTATTCTGAGCACCAAGGCTGAGGGAGGAGGGAGCTCTGCGCTTGCACAGTTGTGGCACATCCAAACTCAGGTTTGCTGTGCCATGTGGTGGGATTGAAACGAGCCTGGTGGGATTGAAACGAGCCTGGTGGGATTGAAATGAGCTTCCTCACGACCATGGGTGGGTGTGGTTTCCTCACTTCCAGAGGCGTGGTGATCCTTAGATTCGCCCCTGATACTGAGAGCAGTTTTGCACCCCTTTCTCGTGGTAGTTGACAGGATAGATTTGTCTGATTTCTGAGGCATAACCTGAGTGCTCTCCTGTGTTTTTTTGCAGCACCACCAGCACCAGGCTGCCCAGGCACTCCACCTGGCCAACCCCCAGCAGCAGTCGGCGATTTACCACGCAGGTCTAGCTCCAACCCCTCCTTCCATGACGCCAGGCTCCAACACGCAGTCTCCACAAAATAGTTTTCCTACAGCACAACAAACAGTCTTCACCATTCATCCCTCCCATGTTCAACCTGCATATACCAATCCGCCACACATGGCCCATGTCCCCCAGGTAAACACAGTTTAACAACCTTCAAGACTTAAATGTCTTAATGCCACAAAGATTAGGACAAAAGTCGGGCCTGCTGAAGTGATTTCCATTCTGTCACCTCTCAGCACAGACTTACCTGTTATTGTTATTTAGGTTTCTTGTCTGTACATTGCCTTTATTTAGAGTTTGACAAGATGTTTGGACCTCAGCTTCCAACACCTAGTGCATCTGCAACTGTAGTTTAATGAAGACATCTTAAGCTGGCACTGCTACTGAAATAAATTGAGCTCCACTCCCAGTTCCTGGCTCCCATCCTTGTCCCTGCCCCACCATCCTGCTCACAGGACTGTTTGGCCATGCAGCAAACCAGGCTGGGGACATGATTCACGGAATGTGCCTCCCCTACCCCCCATTTTAGGCTGTTTCTTGGAAAATGGGTTCACTGCTCAGGTGCATGATCCCAGGAAGAGCTGGCATACAGAAAGGTTGGAGAGCTGAGTGCAGGAAGGCTGAATTGCTGCTTTTGGTGGCAGTTTTAGGCTCTGCATTGTAGGCAAATTTATCCAAGTACATCCAGAAAAGGATATTACACAGATTATTAGGGAATAGCAAGGCACTGCAGTGGGGGGGAGGTGAGGTTCAGTTCAGGTGACTGCAGGACAATCCTTGCAGAAGGAAAACCCTGCACATGTGTGTGTCTGTGTGTGGTTCTAAATGAACTGCTTATGCAGAAGATCCCCAAAGATTGCTGAGCAACTTAATGACAGTCCTTGATTCAGAATCAGAAATCCCCTTCTCTAACTGCTCTCTTTTGTGGTCAGCTTACTAAGGAAAAAAAAAAAAAGATTTGGGAGGGGAAGCACATGGTTGATTCATCAAGAGCTCTGTGTAAAGCAATGTTACAGAGATTTCCTGATGTTCAGTAAATCTCCTGGATCTAGTGTCCTTTGTCAAGGAATGGACAGTTAAAGCAGTAATTTGCCTGCAGAATTTCTTCTTCAGACCAAGAACTTGGTGTCTGGCTTCTGCCTTCTCATGCAGGTTATCAATAGTTTGGGATCTGCTGGCTGACTGTGATTAGGGAGGTTTGTCCAATGGGTCTCCAATCCCATGCAGAATTCTGATAAAACCTTTGCTTTGGTCCCTGGGACAGTCAGTTAAGCCAATAAATTAATAGTTATTTAGGAATTGTTTTACTGATGTTGAGTGTTTAGCTTTTTGATTCTTTTAGGCTTTTAATTTCTCTGCTTTTCTGGGAGAGGATGAGGAGAAGATGTCCAAACTTGGTAATCTTGCCACGTCCTCCCAGGCTCTGGTTTCTGCCAGAAACAAGACTCCTGCTCTGCTCTGGTGTGATGGCACTGCTGTGAATGCCTGGGTTGTGTGTGGAGCTTCTCAGCAGGGTCTTGGCTTAGGGACACATTCGGTGTCTTGCCTTGAAACATGAAACGTGTTTGGTTCAAGGACACGTCAAAGTAAAGCTGTACCTGAAATGTGCTGTACACGCCATGGCCAGGCCCATGGATGCAGGATGTGACCACTGCCTTCCTTTCTGTGTGCCAAGCACTTATCCAAACCACATTAAGCATATCAGATGCAACTTTGAGTCAGAGCTGCCTGCTCAGGCAGGATTTTTAGCAATCACAGACAAATCCTGCCTTGCCCTTGATTTTAACTGCTGCAGTCTCTTCTGTGATTTTTTTTAAGAATGAAAACTACAGTCTATAATCTGTGATATTTACACCAAACTAATTGACTTTCCCAATGAAGTAGTTCCCTCTAAAGATCTCTAGTGAAGGAATAACTACAGTTTAGTCAGAAATTTAAATGCATGTAATTATTCCATCGTGGGGAAACCAATCACTGGATTGTACAGTTTCTTATCAGCCTCATTTCCAGCTTCTAAACACCATCCTGAAGCACCACGTGGTAAGAATTCCAGTCAGGCCAACACAGGGGATCAATCCCATTTCCCTGTAGGTTATCAGATGACTCTTGAGCTGGTAGATATCTCACTTGAGAACCAGTTCTTTTAAAATTCATTACAGAGTTCTGTCAGCTGCCAATTTGCAAAGTGTTTGAGCCACAGCAGAAAAATTTTACCCACTGTGTCTTGACTCCAGCTGCTCCATGAATAGCTGCTCTATAATGATGCTCCTCCAATAGCATGTTTGTCAAAGTCCACATGGAGCCAGTCCTGGGAGGTATTTCTGTTCCACAGCCTGATCTTCTAAACCTTTTTTTAGAGCAAGAGTGAGATTTGAATTGCAGTTCCTGCCTTTAAAGGCTCCTGGAGTGCTACTAACACGTGCAAATCTGATAAAAGAGTTTGGGGAATGTCTGTGATGAGTCAAGTAACCCTTTTGTCTTTAAGAAATAAAATTCTGGCCACTACCTGCTATCTGTCTTTACTGGCATGGGAGACTTGTGAGGCTGCAGTTCTGGGATATGGTAGAAGGACAAAGCAAACCTTAGGTACAAATGGTGTTTTTGGGGGCTTTTTATTCCCCTGAGAGAGATCCACTGAGAGCTCTGAGTTCCATAATATTTTGTACTTTTAAGAAACTAATGTTTACTAGGTTTTTAACCCAAAAAATTAATGACCTCTAGAGTCATGAACTGCTCTGAGCTAAAGGACCCACCAAGTTCCTGAACTTGCTTGCCAGAGTTGATCAGCCTTTTTCTGCTGAGACTTAGCCCTGGTTGCTCAGATCACACAAGAACTGTGATGAGCTGAACTGGAACCAGAACAAAGGGATGAAATCACTCCTCTCAGAAGGACTTTGCTGAACAATGTGTGAGCACAGGTCACTGGAGAGGAGAGGGAGGTGCCCAGGGCAGGGAGCCAGGAGGGAATGTGGGGTTGTGTAAAGAGAGCTGGGGAAGGGATGCCAGACTCCCAGTGCCTGTGCAGTTCCTGTCTGTACCCTCTAGGAAGTGCTTTGATGTAGGTGACTAACAGAAATGTTTGGAAGATTTGTTGCTGAATTGTTTTGTTTTTCTTTTTTTTTAATATTCCCCTGTTAAAACACTGGCAAAATGGCTAAAACTGAGACTGTGACTCCGAGCCAGCACTTAAGAATTCGAGCCCTTTTTTAATTATTATTTTTCCTTTTTGTTGTTATTCCTTTTTTTTTATGTTCAAACCTGCCTTAATCCCTAACGGAGTATAAAATCTCTGGATTTTCTCAGCCGGAGAGAAAACTTTCGCCAGTCATGTGGCCAGGAGTTGCTGCCTCCTTGTGACCATGATACTAAAGAGCTCTTTGTTTCAGGCTCATGTACAGTCAGGAATGGTTCCTTCTCACCCAACTGCCCATGCTCCAATGATGCTAATGACGACACAGCCTCCCGGTGGTCCCCAAGCCGCCCTCGCTCAAAGTGCACTACAGCCCATTCCCGTCTCGACAACAACACATTTCCCCTATATGACGCACCCTTCAGGTGAGGAGTGTGTGCCCGGGACACCTGCACCCTAAACTGAGCCAGGGCGGAGGATCAGGACTGGGACAGACCAGATTTGGGGGAAAAAAAAAAAAAAAAGACAAAAAAACCAAACAAAAAAAACCCCGACCTTAAGATGTCCTTGTAGAGCGGTTCATATTTGCCAGCCCGTTGCCAGCCTAGGTAGGTTTACCTGGTTTAGGGAGTTTTCCTCCAGCTGGAGTGGAGGAATGGGGAGCTGGGAGATGCTGTGGGACTGAGCTGTGCCAGGGTTTGCCGTGGTGTTGCCGTGTGTTTATGACAATGAGAGGTTTTATTAATTTAAAGCGCTCGGTGTCAAGGACGGGAGTGAAAATGGTTTTGGTTTAGGGCTGTTAGACTGCTGAGAAAGTGACTGCTAATAAAGTGACTGCTAATTTCAGTGACAGCTGAAAGCTAAACTTTAATACAGAGTAACATTCTGCAGCTTTATTTTTGGGGAAAGTAGGTGCTGTATGACTTCTTTCCACTTAAAATTTAACCTGACTTGGGTTTCTTTGATTATTCGTGTTCAAACAGCCTCGAAATTCCTGTAGTGATGTTGTTTCTTGGGGAATGTGTGAGTAGAAAAATGCTTTCTGAGGGCTTAGGCAGGGGAAAAATAAAACCATCCAAAGGACATCTTGATGTGCAGGGTTTTGGTTTGTTCTCGAAAAAAATAAAAAAAAAGAGAAAAAAAAATAAAAGAAAGTTGAGCTCAGTAGTTGTCCTGTGACCACTTTACTAGCAAACTGTTGTGTGGCTTGCCAATTTATTATTTACATTTGAACTTTTTTTTTACAGTACAAGCCCACCACCAACAGCAGTTGTAAGGCTCATCTGGAATAACTGAAAGGCTGGATACCTTTTGTAGGCCAAATACCCTCCTTCTACTGCTTCTGCCAACTGGAAGCACAGAAAACTAGAATTTCATTTTATTTTGTTTAAAAAAAAAAAAATTTGATTTCTTGTAACATCCACTAGGAATGCTAACAGTTCATCTTGCAGTGGGAGAGATTCGGACTGAGTAGAGGCATTTAGGAACTTGTGGGCTATTCCATAATTCCATGCACTGTATCTGAGTCCTGCAAGTGCCCCAACTCTGCTTGCTGAAAACTGGAAGTTATTTATTTTTTAATGACCCTTCAAAGTTATGAACTCGTCAGCTAGCAAAAGAAGTAACAAGAGTGATTCTTGCTGCTATTATCACTAAAAATCAAGACTTGGAGATCCCTTTTACTTCTAACTAAACTTGAAACAGGTTCAGTAAAAGAAAAAAAAAATTCTAATCGTCAAACGGATGAGTTATTATTTATAAATCACGTTTGATGAGAGAATCACTATCGTGAGACAGTGATGTAACTTTTAAGTTAAGAAAACTTTTACTTTGTAGATAATATAAAATAAAAACTTAAAAAAAAATTAAAAAATAAAAAAAGTTTTAAAAACTGACCCTCCTCGGTGTTTGTGTCTTGATTTACCAGTCTCTGGCTGTACTGTGGTCTCCAGCTGTCATGTTCTGAATCCAGAGCCACTCGTGGGGCATTGCAAAGACAAGTGAAAGGTTTGAAAATCACAAGTTCAGCAGAGTTTTTTAACAAGGTTTTGTGTTCAGGTGGATTCCCTGGTGCCTCAGCTCTGGGTGGTGTCACCAAAGGTGTCCCAACTGGGCCTTGAGGTGATAAAAACTACACAGTTTAAGGTGGTAAAATCATACGAGTCAATGGTGCTGCTGGAGAAGGAAAGGAAGGAATGAGGGTAAGAATTCCCTAGCAAAATGCCTGCTAGAAAGATGTGAGACAGACTCAAAGTGCTGTGTCCTCCTGACCCCTGTGTGGTGTCCTGTGGGGACGAACCAAAGTGGTGCTGCTTAAACTGGGTTGTAGAACAGCTGCACTTCATGGCAGAACAGATCAACTGTACAAGCTCTTCTCTGAACCCTTCCAGGTCAACACAGCAGAAAAGTGTACCAAATTCCTGATCAGGTGGGAATCAAAGCCACAGACCATCACTATCATTTGGGACGAGACTCCTTCAATCAGTCTGTTGGCACAGGCTCTTGGCTGCTTTTTCATGTCTAGGGGAGCATTTCTGCCTTTTAGCACCCAGTACCTACTAAAACAGCATCCAGGCACCTGGAGAGAATCAGACTAAAGACTAAAAGTGAGAAACGAGTTCTAAAAACAGTTTATTAAGAGCAGATTTTTTTTTTATATTACGGTAAAATCGCATTATTCAAGAATAAGTTACTTGTACAGTACATACAGAAACAATATGTAGAAAAAATTACTATACAAGAAGAACTTTTCTGTGCCAGTGGAAAGTAGAACTTTCAAAGTAATAAAGTCCCAACAAAATGTTGGCTTTAATCGTCCTGCTGAAGGCTGAGTTTGGGAACACACAGTTGCCTCCCCGGGAGTTGCTGGTGAAGGTTGGGGCTGTTTGGATCAAACAAGCTAAAATTAAAATTTGGAATACTGGTAATGCCAGTGTTTGGTGGTCCAGATTAGAAAGGAGAAGTTTTGGCTTATCCCCGGATCTCTTCCTATAAGCTTTGCCCCAAAATAGTTTCAGTGAGGTGAGTGGAGGTGTCAGTGTTTGGTACCTGCTGGTGCTGGGATGTGGGAGGGAGGGAGACATCAAATAATGCTTTAGGTCATGGACTTCTGCAGAACCTGACACCTACAAGGACGTGAAGAAGCCACAGAGCAGGGAGTTCTGTCAGCAAACAGCAAGTGGTTTATGAAGATGAAGATGAGGGGGAGGAGTTGTGGCTGGACCCAAGGCTTGGGTTATGCCCTAAGCCAGGTCTCTGCTGTCCCACAGAGAGAAGGCACTGCCTGGTTTGCATCTTTATTGCCAAAACCTGCCCTGAGTAGCTGGATGAAATGGGGTTCCCACCCCAGACAGCCTCTCCTGGGAGAGGCCACCAGGAAGGGCCTCCAGAGCCGCTGCCGTGGGTCATGGTTTAGGCTGGATCCAAACTCATGTTCCATCTCCAGGGCCAAGGCACAACTGGGGTTAAACCTGACTTTTATTTCAGAGGTGGCTGTACCTGTGTGGAGCCACCCGAGGGCTCTTCCCTTGGCTTCCTCTCCTCCCAAAACTCAACACTGAGACTTCATAAATGCCAATAAAAGCCCACATGGGCTGAGGAACTAAACCTGCTCAGCCTTACCTTCTCCCAAGTCCCAAGATTATAAAGATTCCTGCGAGTTGCTTACATTGCATAGGATGGAATGGTTAATGCTCTTTGCCCACTGCTCTAATCAAGGATTGGGTGCCTTGTGGGCTGGAGGAACGTGCTGGCAGCAGCAGAGGTGGGACTGCGTGTCGGGCTCTGACCCGTGTCACAAACCAGATGCTTTCTAGGAGAAATGGGATGTCAAACTCAGTCCCCAGGAGCTTGGGAAATAACCCAAAAATCACTTGAGGTCCTGGTGCAGCTGGGTCAGGACCACAGTGAGTCTGAGATGGGGAGATGATGGAGCTGGGAGGGCTGGAAAACCCTTGGCTCCCTCGTTGGTGAGTTTTGGGATGGATATAACTATGAAATAATCAGAGTGACTTTCCCACTGCTCACGGGTGGGAAGAACAGGAGTTTGTTTGCACAGGGGAAGCAGCTACTGGGGTGACAATGAACCCAACATATATTTTGGTAATCAAGCACAGCAATTTCCATTTCAGCTGCAGAGAAACCCCTTGCAATTAAACTGCAGGTTAAAAATACCACATGCACACGCATGTTACGGTTTTGGCACTGGAACAATAAGCCCTGGAATGCCAAAACAACCCACCCCAGCAGCATCTGATTGATCTGGCAGGGATTTATGTGGATTCATCTGGCAAGGGCTGTGAAGAGTGATCCCTTTTCCCAGCCCATCCTTTCTTTGCAGATGTAGGGAGATTAAGGCGAGACAACCTCATTTTTTGGGGGAAAAACCCCTTTGAACACAGCTCCCTGGTGCTCAGTGGGACTAAAATCAGGAATCTTAGCAAGATTTAGCATGTGTATGTGTTTTCCAAGGCTTTGAGAACCAGGCACTTAGCAAGGAAAGGAGATAACTTGTGTGTGCTTCCTCCTCTTCCCTTCCCCATCCCTGCAGACCACGGGGAGTTATTTATTAGTGATGGAGGGAGCTGACTTGCCTGGCACAAACCAGCTCAGAGATGTGCTCCTGCCACTGGATGCAGCCTTTGTGCTGCTCCAGGCAGGAAAATGGGATGCGGATACAGCTGAGGAGCTCCAGGAGGACAGAGCTGCCTTTGTTTCCCCATCAGCCTCTGGCAGTGCTGGAGGAGCTGGACCAGGGCAATTCACTCTTAGTGCTCTGGAGTGAGTGTGTGACAGCATGTGCTGAGTGCTGGGAATGCTGATCCCCATGGAAAAGTAGGATTCCTCCCTGTGCACCTGTTTTCAAGAGAAAGGAGGAAAAAAAGCCTTTGCCTGCTCTAAATGCACAAAACCCAGGAGAGAGCTGGAGCAAGTGATGGGGAGGCATAAAATGCAAATCCTAAATGGTTTCTCGAGTTGATGGTTCCTGTTTCTCCCAGTGTCATCCTTTCAGTGTGACTTGTAAACCCAGATTTGTTCTCACAGCCGTTCCCTGAGCTGTTTTTGGCCCTGGATATTTTGGCCTTGCCCCACAGCACCGGGATTTGCCCTTCAGCTCCTGACCTTGGCTCCTCAGGCTTTGGCTACCAGCTGGGCTCACCAAGCACTGGCTTCACGGCAAAGCCCGGCCTAGAGGCTGGATTTTTGTGAAATTCCCTAACTCAGCCCAACAAGGCTTTGTGTTCGCTTGTTTTCAAATTAATTCCTAAATGTTAATGCTCCTGAGGGGCTCCCACCTGTACTGCAATTTCAAGGAAAATAGAAATCAAAAGCTTTCTGGAAGGCAATCTCAAGGCAAGTTCTGCAGCCGAAATCCCGGGGGCTACGCTGGGAAATCTGGAAGTTGAATGCTGTGAACATCCCCCCCGGGTGTTGCAACAGCTCCAGCCCTTCCTCATTCTTAAAATAACAGCAGCTTCTAAGAAGTGGTTCCTCTCCTACGGCTGCCCCAGGCCCCGGCAGGTGAAGCAGCACCAGAGCTTGGAAACAGCAGCGGAGATTGGGGATCAGGGGATCTTGACACCCAGGGGTTTGCTGGGACGGGTTTTTCCTCCAGGTGAAGAGGTGTCCAAGGAACCCCCTGTTGCCTGTGTAGCTTTAAATACCACCAAATTCTTGGTGACACGGTGTTTTGGGGGGGAAAAGGCAAGTGACAGCAGGGTGTGCTGAGCTGGTGAGGTGAGAAAACATTTGGGGGAAAAAGTGACTTCAAATTTGTGCCTAAAATGCTTCCAATCACCGGGATAGAACGGTTCCATCACCGGGGTAGAAGTTTCATCACTGGGATAAAACAGTTCCATCGCCAGGATAAAACAGTTCCAACATCAGGATAAAACGATTCCACCACCAGGATAGAATGTGCCCATCACTGGGATAAAATGTCTCAGTGACTGGGATAAAATGTCTCCATCACCAGGATAAAGCCCCTCCATCACCAGCAGGAATGGTTTGCTGTCAGTCTCTGTGTTAGTTCTCAGCTGGTGACACAATTAAGAATGGAGTAATTAGTGTTCACGTCTCAATTAGCTGGGCAAGCGAGGTGAGCATTCCCCTGGCTGGTGCAGGGAGTGACTGTGGCTCTGCTGGGTTAAAAAAGAAGTGCAAGAAAAGCCAGTTTTTGCCTTATCTAAAAATAAAGCCCAAACCCTGCTCGCGCCCGTCGCAGGAGCTCAGCTCAGGTCGGGCTTTGCTGCTGGGTTTGGCAGCGGCAGCACATGTTGGGGCGGGAGGACAGGGCCCGGAGCAGCAACTTGTCAATGAATTTATAATCCTTTTTTTCTTGGTTTCCTGGGGTTTTTTTACCTTTCTCCAATTCTGTGGGTGTAACACAGACCCTGGTTCCTTCGCTGGGACAGGCGGGAGGCCGAGCCCGGCGTCGCGGCGCTCGGCACACGGGGCACAGGCACGAGCGGTGTGTAAACAGTAATGAGAAAGCTTTGAGAATAACAACAAAAATAACAATAAAAGGCCCTTTAACAGGCCAACGAGAGGGAGCACACCCGTACAGGAGTGAAAAATTACCCCCTTCCTTGCAAAAATAAAATAATCATCCCTAACCAGAAGGAAGAAACAGGTACATTCTTTCTCTGGATGGATCCCCAGAAGGTCTCTAGGATTTCTCCACCCAAAAGTGCATCCCAGTGCTGGCGTGGTGCCAGTCAGAGCGGTGTGTACTGGTTGTCGATGGCACGGACGTGGCCCCGGCCCGGTGCCTCCACCTCGTAGTCCGACTCGCGGGGCCGGGGCCTGGGGGCCGGGGGGATCCTGCTGGGGCGCAGGCTCTGCGCCAGCTCGGCCGGCGGCGGCACCAGGTGGAAGATCTGCTCTGAAGGGGGGCCTGGGGGGGCCTCGTTGGCACCATGGGGGCAGGAGGAGCCGGCAGGGGCGAGGCTGAACTCGGGGCTCCAGCCGGGGACAGGCAGCGGGAGAGGGACCGTGGTGCTGGAGCCGGGAGCTGCTGGCGGAGGCAGGAGATGGGTGGTCAGGGTGCTGTGGGGGTGGGGGTGTAGGGTGCATCCCATGACCCCCCCCGCTGACGTGGGGAGCAGCTTCTCCTTTCTCAAAAGAGGAAGCCGGGAGCTCGGGAGTCACCTTTTGTGCCACTGCCCGGATGCTTCCACTTCCCCCCTCCATGTGCAAACAAAGGGCCCAGCTCTGGGCACCCTCCATCCCTGCACCCCAGGGAACCTCCCCATCCCTGCACACCTTGTGAGTGGGGCAGGACCACGACGTAGCTGGAGAGCCGGACGTCGCAGGCCGTGCCGCACTCCAGCGGGATGGGGTAGCGGTGGAAGTGGTGCAGCATCTCCACGATGGAGGAGAAGCGGAGGTGCTGGACCCGGCACTGGCCCCGCTCCGTCAGCGCCAGCCGCAGGTGCTGCAGGGAGGAGACAGACCTGTGACCCTCCCACCCACTCCCTCCTGGAGCAGATGGCGGGGACAAAGGGATATTTGGGGTGGGGAGACAAATGGCTGTAGCACGATGTGCTGCATCCCCAGCCTGCAATTCCCTGGAGATTTTTGCCCCCCAGGAGCAGGGATGGGGCCACCAACCCACTACAAGCATCAAGACAGGGAGCAGGAGAGCACCTCCCTGGGGTGGGATGTGGTGGGACAGGGACTGTGCTGCAGCAGGGGGGCTGCCCGAGGGGCTCCTGCGAGACTCCCCTCCCCATCCCAGCCCTCTCTCACCCGTACCTTGGCTCTGCCCTGGAAGTTGAAGGTGAGCACGTACTCCCCGCGGCGTGTCTCGCTCTGCCGCACCAGGAACACGCCGTGGCCCTCCAGCCCCCCCAGCTGCACCAGCTGAGCCGCCTTCACGCGGGAGATGGGCCCGTGGAACCAGGGGCAGGAGGAGAGAAACTGCTCCATCTTCGGCCCTGCCGCCTCCCCCGGGCCCCCTGGCGTCGCCACTGCTGGGGCACAGGGATGAGTGTCCCTGGGAAGTGGGGACCCCTGCCCACAGCCCCCGTCCCCCTGCCCTCTGGCTCTGCCCCCCTGTCATGCCAAAGGGCAAGCTAAATCAGCCCAGCCATGGTTGGACATGGTGAACCCCTGGCAAGGGATATTCTGTCCCCAGGGTGCCCTGGGTGTCCCTGCTGCTCACCTTGGCCGAGGGGGTCAGTGCTGGTGGCGGGGCTGGCGGCCACAGGGTCGGGGTGCCGGCACACCAGGAGCTCAGGGTCACCTGTATCGGACCTGCCAGAGACAGGAGAAGCTGAGTGCTGGTGGTGGGGGCCAGCCTGTGTTGCAGGACATGGAGCCACTGTCCCCATGCCCAGGCTCAGGGACACCCAGCGGGTGCTTACCCCCGGCGCACACACTCCCGGATCTCGGCGGTCCAGGAGTTGAGCTGCTGCTCATCCCCGGCCTCAAACAGGATGTCGGTGGCGTTGGTGACCTGGGGGACATTGGAGAGGGACAGGGGGGCTTCAGAGAGAGACAGATGTGCATCCCCCCTCCCACCCACCCACCCACGCTCATGACCCTGGCAGGGACAGACATCCCCCGCCCTGCACACCACATCCCCCTGTGCATCCCCTCCCGGGATGGGAAGAGGAACTGAAATTTGGCACGGGAGCTTTTGGGAGCCACGTGCGCCCCAGAGGGTGGGAAAGTCCTCAGGGGTGGCTGTGGACCCCTCCAGCAGGTCCTACCTTGAGGACGAAGGTGTGGAGGTTATCAGGCATCTCGAGGCGGGTGCACCTCCGCACCTCCTGCACGGCAGAGCAGGCGACATGGAACTTCGGCTTGGAACCCTGTGGAGGGAACACGGAGACTGAGCTGAGCCCCAACACCCCCTGCATCTAAAAACACTGCCCCCACCTCACTGCTCTGTCAGGACCGGGAGGCACCTGAGGCACAGCAGCCAGCAAGGAAATACCCAGCTCTCCAGGGAAATACCACATCAGCATGGAAATACCCTGTGGAGCGAGGAAATACCCCATGGAGCAAGGAAATACCCTGCAGGGCACTGCCCTGCTGCTGTCAGGGCACCCCAGCGGGGCCAAATGACACCCAGACCCATCTTGGCAGCCCCAAGGACCCTGCAGTGGAGGGACGGGTGAAGGAAAGGAGGGAGAAGTGGATTCCCAGCACGGCAGTGCATTCCAGGGAGGATGGGGAACGTGGGGTGCAGGTAGGGAACACCCTGCTCACGGGTGCAAGGGTCAGCGGTGGCGTGCCAAGAGCGCTCCGGTAGGTTTGGCACTGACACAGGCACGTGACAGAATGCTGAGCAAACACTTCCAGAGAGGTTAATAATACCCCTCCGGCAGCTTTCGGTTCCTCTGCCGCCCAGTGTGCCAGCGGAGAGCCGCTGACCACCGGGAGGCTGCAGCATGTGGCACCCAGCCCGCCACTAGGACTGGGCTGGCTCGGGGTGCCGGGGGGTGGAAAGCTGCTGCGGGACCCCTGCAGCGGTGCTGGGGAATGGAGCCAACCCGTGGTGCTCATCCCTGTGGCCAGAGCCACCCCATGCATCCCAGGAAAGCCCAGGCAGTGCCACCATGTGCCGGGCACACTCGTCCTCCTGCGCTAGGCTTGCTGCACGACAGAATTTTGGCTGGCTGTGATTCACGCAGTGGCTTTAGCATCCCATGGGCTGCTGGCTCCAGTGGTCCTCTCTAATCCACAGCCACTGTCCCTACACAGATGCCAGGCTGTGGTGCTTCACCCCACCACAGCATCTGCCAATTAAACTGCCCAAATTCTGCTCCAATCTTGTGATACTCGTGGCAAACTCGCACCCACTATGTCCCCAAACAACCTGTATGACCCCAAGAATGTCCCCACTGGACACTCTCCATGGTCACCCAACCAAACTGTGCCTAGCTGTGCTTTTTTTTCTTCCATCCCCCCTCCTCCCTCCCTCTCTCCCCTGAGGACTTGGTGTACTTTGGGGCCGGAAATGCAGCGTGAGAGGGATCAGCCCTTATCAGCACCGAGCTGCACCGAAAAGAAAGTTCTTAGAAGTCGCCCGTGTACGGCGTCATTGCAACGGGGTTGGTGACACCGCGGTGGCTCTGGCACCTCCGGGCCCGCTGGTGACAGTGATTGCAGCTGTGCTGTGCTGTGCTGCAATCACTGTCACCAGCGGGGCCAGGGGTGCCGTGAGCCGCCGCGCTGGCGCCAGTGCTTTATCCCCAAGGAATTTGATTTTTCTGCCGTCCTTGGAACACAACCGTGCCCTGTGCAAAGTCCTGCACAGAGAAAAGTGAAAGGATCACCCATCCTGGCTGCTTTCCCGCACACGGGTAGTGACGTCCAGCATGTCCCCGAGCGGGTTTTATCGCCATCCCAACCACGGTGTTGGGGTCAGCTTCTTAGGAAAGTGTGAAATTCCAGGAAAAGGGAGTTCTGTGAAGCCCCCTGCGTCTCTCGGCATGGGGAGCGCAGACGGGGAGCGTGAGGGGAGAAGGAAATGATGCAGCAGAGAGATACGGTGCCCGAAAAGCCAGTCTGGCTTCGGAGAAGTGCCAACCACAGGCACGGTACCCGCGCTCCCCGAACCGCCGCGCTCGCCGCAAGATGCCCCGTTCGATGGGGCCGGTACCAGGAAAGGGATTTCTCGGTAACCAAAACTGCACACTCAACACACCATGTGTTCACCCAGCACCCACGGGCTCCTTCTCGGCAGGAGAGGTGCCCCAGCAGCACTGTGGGGCTGGGGAACCCCCAACGCCGCCTGGCTTGGGGCACTCAGGATGCTCAGCATGCTCAAGATGTTGCCCCAGCTCAGCCTCCAACCCCACCAGCATCAGCTCCCACGAGGAGACTTCACCCCACTGCTCCCTAAAGGATCCTGTGCACATGAGGGAAAGCCCAGCACCAGGTTCAGAACTCCCAGAATCACCTGGGGACATGACACCCCATGAAGCTGCACTCCCAAAGCCCCCAGAACTGAGCTGCCACCATGCCATCGCTGTGGCATTCCCAGTCCTGACACCTGGCATGCAAACCGGGCATGACACACCCTGGGGTGTGTCACAGGTAATCTCCAGCTCACAGATCTGAAGACAACAGGATCCAGCCTGAACCCCCCAAATTTCCTCTCCCTGTGGGAGCTGACAGTGGCTGAGCACTGCTGGGGACATCTGGCCACTGATGGACATGACAGTTCCACAGGATAGGGACAGAGGAACCACACCAGCTCTCAGCACCTACTGGAATACACCAGAATTTGCATTTTTGTTCTTTGCAGGGAATTTTTCTACAGATTAAAAATACAAAGCTTCAGCCAGGCCAGAGCTGTTCCCAGTACCAGGTGACACGGGACAGACTGGTAGGTGGGGGGAAATGCCCCTAAGACAGAATTCCCTCCTGAGCCTCCCACTGGAGCCAAACCCAGGGATGACACCTCACCTCACCCCCACTCCATCTCCCAACATCTCTGACCCCTGCTATCCCCATGGGGTGCCATGGGCAGCACCAGCACAGCAGGGGAATAACCAGCAGGACACAGGCAGTGCCACCACAGCACCCACGGCCACCACACACCTGGGGAGGGCAGGGCAGCCGGGAGAAAGTGGGGTTTTCCAGCTCCTGCCAAAGCTAGGAGCCAGCCCGGCGCCGTGGCCGTGCCAGGAGCACGGATGGAGGTCAGGCCAAGGTCACAGCTGCGCGCGGGCGGTGCCAGCGTGGAGCTGCCGCGTTTCCTCCTGGCAAACCCCGGTCCCAGCCCTCGCCACAGCACCGGCACCGGCAGCTTTCTGCATTCCCTGTGTCTAGGTGGTGCCAGGGGCCACAGTGCCAGTGAGCTGCCTGTGCCACCAGCTCCTTTCCTGGTGATGTCCCCCCAGCAGCCCCCACAGCACCTTCTGGGTGCCTTTGGCTTGGCACGGCGGGTCACTCCACACCTCTCCAACAAGGATATTTGGATTTATGGGGCTTTTTGGCAGCAAAGTTCCTCCCAGCTCGACCACACAGGCCAGGAAAAATCTCACCATGACACCATGAGAAGAACAACCTGTCTGGATGCTCAGGGGACACTGTGGGTGCTGAGGGAGGTTTTTCTGCTCAGATGAGGAGGGAGGCAGCCAGTTTTCCAAGAATGAGACCAAAATCCTACTGCCATGCTGGCCACACCCAGAGAGCCACCGGTACCTCTCTGTGTGACCAGTACCAGCACTGTCCAGGCACCACCAGAGTGCTGCACCCACCGCCCCCACAGGCACCTCTCAGACTCTGCCAATTCTTGCCAGGTCCCCAAAATGCTGCCACTGCCCACAGTGCTGGTTTGCATGGGAGGGAGCGGGAGCCATTCACCCTTCCCAGTGGATTTGGCCAGTGCCCAGTCCCCTGCTGGCAAAGGTAGTGGTGGCACAGGGATGACAGTGGTGGCGCAGCAATGACAGCAGTGGCACCGTGATGAGGGTGGCAGCACAGTGATGATGGCAGTGGCATGACAATGACAGTGGCGCTTTGGTGACAACAGCAGTGGCACAGTGATGCGGGTGGTGGCACAATGATGATGGCGGTGACACAGCCATGATGGCAATGGTGTGGTGACGACGGCAGCATCACGATGATGATGTCAGTGGAATGGTGATGATGGTAGTGCCACAGTGAAGATGGTAGTGTCATGGTGATGATGACAGTGGCATGGTGACAATGGCAGTGGCACAGTGATGACAGCAGTGGCACAGTGACGATGGTAGCCTCACGATGATGATGATGGTGGCTGGGCCATCAGGCCGGGTTTGTACAGAGCAAATCCTTGGAATGCAGCAGCCACTGCAGCCCCTCCACACTCTGGGATTTCCCCAGGCTGGCTCTCTCGCTTCCACTCTGAGTCATGTGCGGGAGGTGGGGAAGTGCCCGAGCCCTTGTGCAAGGTCCCCGACGGATACGGGTGAGATTTGTCACTCCTTGTAAATCTCAGAGCCCACCATGTCCCCCTTACGCAAGGGACAAACCTCAGCCGGAGCCGCAGCGCCCGGGCCTGGCTCAGTCCGGCTGTGGGGGACAGACAGACGGACAGACACCAAGATCCACAGCAGCCAGGTTGTGCTGGCACAAAACCACATCCTGTGCCTACAGCCCTGGGGAGTTTTGTGAAGTTTCCCAGGAGCTCAGAGGGACACAGCCCTGTTCCAGGGAATGCCAGGTGAGCAGGAAGGGAAACAAATCCCATTGTGCCAGCAGGGAGAGCCAGCAGGGTCCTGTGGGGCTGCGAGGGCTCCAAGGGTCACGCTGGAGGGTGCAGGGTGTCTGCTGCAGCAACCATTGTCCTCAGGGGTTTGCACCACAGGTAATCCCAGCGTTCATCCTTGTGGATTTTGTGTGGCAGATAATCCCAGTGTTTGCTCTTGGGAGTTTCACCATAGTTAAACCCAACACATCCTTGAGGACTTTGCACCATAGATAATCCCAGCACATATCCTTGGGTGTTTGCACCACCTGCACCATGGCTAATCCTGGTGTTCCTCCTCAGGGATCTGCACCACAACTAATCCTGTTATTCATCCTCAGGAATCTGCGCCACAGCTAACCCCAGCATCCATCCTCAGGGATCTGCAGCATAGCTAATTCTAGTATTCATCCTCAGGGATCTGCAGCATGACTAATCCCTCTGTCCTCCAGTGGATAATCCCAGTGCTCGAGGGGGTTGATAGCACATAATCCCAATGCTTCTCATCAGGCATTTGCACCATGGGAGATCCCAAGGGGACTGGCCCTGTGCCAATGCAGGGATCCCACTGATTCAGTCCTCCTGTGTGCCTCCAGCACCTACTGCAGGGACCCCCAGCTCAGCTCCCCATGACCCCAGGATGACACTCTCCTGCCTCTGCAGGTAGAGGGTGTTCACTCTGAAACCTCCTGCCCGCAGTGGCACCATCATGGGCCCTCTGTTCTGGGCTTGGGGAACTGGAGGTAGGAGTTTTCCTGCCTCTGTTAAACAGGAACACAAGAGGTGTTCCCTGTTGGTCAGGTGATCCTGCTCTATGAGCTCAAGCCCCCCAGGCCCCATTCACTACCTCTCCAAAACCCCTCTCTGCCCACCCCAAGCCCCCATCAGCATCCTCAAGGGAACAGCAGAGGCACAAAGGAGTTGCCAAGACACCCTGTCTCCAAGCATCCCCGAAGGCTGTGGCAGGGGACAGAGCCATCCCCAAGGGGACAGTGCTCCTGGTGACAAGGGGCCCCGTTGTGCCGCCCGCAGCTCTGGCTCAGGGGTGGCTGGGACACAAAGCTCCTTCTGTTCCATCCCGGGCGGCTGCCGAGCGCCAGCGAACGGCCACGGGAGAAAACACAGCCCGGACCCCCAGCACCACACTGAGCCCCTGTTTCTTATCAAATTAGCCCCAGGGAGCTGCAAAACGATCCCCGAAGAGCTGCCGGGTGAATCCTGTGGGGAGGGATTTGGGGTTCCAGGCAGAACCCCCGCCCTTCCCCAGGGCTGACTGCTCCTCTCTGTGCACTGACAAACCTCCACGCTCTGCACCAGTGAGCCAACATTCCCAAACTCACCAAATCACTGCAAAGCCCCCCAAAACCCTGCAAAGCCCCCCCCAAACCAGCGAGTCTGGCAGTTCATGTCACAGCAGGGCTGAGGAAGATGGGGGCTATAAAGAGGATCTGTAAACAGGCAGTGGTGTTTGCCAGCCCTTTGGTGTTTTTTTTTTTTTTTATTTATTTTAAGCCAAGCTCAGTTCCAGCGTGGGCTGCTTTAATAATTTCCTGGAATAAATAACGAGCATGGAAAGTAAACAAGGTGTCTGCGTGCAAGCGGGAGCTGGCTGCAGCCAGGACTGAGTCACCCCAAATCCCAGCCCCGAGGGATGTGGGGGGTCCTGCATGGACCCCACAGGCTCCACACAAAAATGTCCTGGGATTTTTGTATCATCCTGAGGTTTTGCAACACGCAGTGGTTCTGCATCACCCAGGAGGATAAAAAAGGTTCAAAAGCCCAAATGGGAGCATTCGGTTCCCCCTGGATGGGTATTTTGGTTTCTGCCCCTTGCCTGGTGATTGTTTTTCACATAACCCCAAAATAACATTGAACATCACAACACTCATCATGGGCATCACTTTGAGCCAGGACCAGCTGCCTGGTGGGAAGGAGGGTCCATCCCAGCCAAACCCCCACCACTGGGATGAATCCTTGAATCCTTCCAGACCCTGTGCTGCCTGCACAGGCTCTCATAAATATTTACCTTTGAAAGAAGCAGCTCTCAGCCTTGAAACAACCACATCCTGGGCCGTGAAAAGAGAAGAAAAAAAAAAAAAGAAAAAGGAAAGAAGAAAAGAGACAACCACCCAAAAACCCCCACCGGGCATCTCACATGGGCTGCGGGGACCCAGTACCCAGCAGCACCCACAGCCCTTCACACCCCACCTGCGGGAGGCTCGGGGGGAAGCGACACATTCCTTCAGTGCTTTTCCAGCCCCTTTTCCTGTGATTTGCTCAAAATCTCCATTTTTTCCCTCACTTGTCATGTGGTGTTTCCACCCTGAGCAGCATCCCTGTGACGGAGGCTCTGGGGGGGGGGCACAGTCGTGGGACAACCCCCCCCAAAAGGGTGGATTTTAAAGGATGGGGTTAACAAGGATGTAAAATCTCTGTAAACCCCACAACCCCAGCACCCGGGGAAGCGCAGGCTGGGGTCCATCCAGCACCCTCACACCCAGTCAGGCCCTGTCAAGCTCCATCCCAGCAACACAGTTTCCAAAATAAGAAACTCCGCTCTTCAGCAATTAACGCCGGCGCTGTGGTTACGCTGCTAAAAGTGTTTTTTCCGTGCATGACCAAGGATGGAAAAAGTTGTGGTTAATAAATGACAAATAACCTTTGTCTCATCGCCCTCCACCCCTCCCTCCCCCCCCCCCGCGCACCCTCACCCCGCGATACCCAAAAACAGAGAGGGGGGAAAAAAATAGAGCAAAAGTCACCACCAAAATCTCACAAAGCCCCAGCTCTGGGTGCCTTCGAAGAACAGCGAGCGGAAAGCGGAGCACGAGGGACGCACCACCCGCCCTGCTCACAGTGAAAGTCTGTGAGTGGGTTTCGGTGCAGCTCCGGCCGCCTTCCGGGGAGGTTTGGCCTCTCCCAAGGGAATTTCAGGGCACCCAAACCCCTCTGGCTCGTACACCGTGGCAAATTTCCCGGAGGATGCTGGGAGAGGGACGTGGAACTTGGTAGAGGCCATGAGAGGGATGTGGTCCTTGGGGTTGCTGGGAGAGAGATGTGGTCCCTGAGGATGCCGGGAGAGGGATCACAGAATCACAGAGTCCTAGAAGAACTTGGGTTGGAAGGGACCTTTAAAGGCCATCCAGTCCAATCTCTCTGCAATGAGCAGGGACAGCAACTAGATCAAGATGCAGCTTGTGGAGAAGCCAGGAGGGGGATGCAGTCCCTGGGAATGCCAGGAGAGGGATGTTCAGAGAGGGATCATAGAATCACAGAACAGTTGGGGTTGGAAAGGATCTTTAAAGGTCTAATGGGGCATCTTCAACTGGCTCAGGATGTAGCCCCTGAAGATGCCAGGAGATGAATGCCATGAGAGAGATGCAGCATGGTAGAAGAAGGATGCCAGGAGAGGAATGCAAACCCTGGGGATGCAGGGAGAAGGATGCCAGGAGGGGGATGCAGTCCTTGAGGATGCAGGGAGAAGGATTCCAGGAGAGGGATGTGGTCTCTGGAGATGCCAGGAGAAGGATGCCAGGAGAGGGATGAGGCTCCTGGAGATTCCAACTGACACTAACATGCTCTTCCCTGGACCAGAGATGCCATGATGAGACACTGAGATGCTTCCCATCACTGACAAAACCCTTCTCATGGTGTCCCAGGGAGGAAAGCTCCCCTTTCACCACTGCCTCTCCATAAATGCTCATCTGAGTCACTTGAGGTCACGTTTGAGCAGCTCCAATTACTCTTGGAGATACAAAGCAGCTCCAGGAGGAGCTGGGGTGGGGATGGAGACCACAACATTGAGATGTCCCCCATTCTGTGCTGGAACAGCTGCCACCCAGAGCTGCAGGCACCAAAAATCGGGTGCAGGACCTGCTGGCTCAGGAGGTGGCAGTTCTGAGAAACCAGATTCAGGTGAAAGGGGAAAAAAAGAAAGAAAAAAAAAAAAGAGAAAAAAAAAGAGAAAAAAAAAAGAGAAAAAAAAAGGAAGTCAGAGCAGTCTCACACTGAGCAGAGATAAAAATACTGCTCCTCCCGCAGCCACGGCAAAGACGGACGAGCCGAGACACCGTGGGCTTTCACCGGAAAGAGTCTTCCCAGCTCATCCCAGCATGCCATCAATTTATGGGATGCACTGGATCTCATTAAAACACCATAAAGAAACCAGCACAAATGCAAATCCCATTTCCCTTCCCCTTCCTGTAAAAACATCTGGTCAACAGAAACGGCTTGGGACATTTCCGTTGCGAATCACAGTTTTCATGGAGCTTGGGATTTGGTCATGTACAAGGTATTTGGGGCTGGGGCTCAGCTAAGGAATAGGGCAGTCCCAAAACACACAAACCTGGCTTTTGCCAGCTTTGGCTTTAATTTATGAAGGTGGAAAGACTTCAGAGATGCCCAGTTCCACGAGCTATATGGGAATAAATGGCATGGGAGAGGAGAAAGCCTGTAGTGCCTTCAAGGAAAGCAGGGAGGACTGGTGAGCATCACCTTTGTACCAGACATCAGAGAATCCACCAGAGCTACACACCCAGGACCATTCCCAAGTGTTCCCTTGTTGGAAAACGTGCACATGTATATATACACTCATATATACAAGCACTACAGATATTCCAATGTCCCTCTGCTCCAGGTGCTCTTCCAGAGCATCATCACCTCACCCTGGCCTCCTCACATCCCAGAACCCTCCAGAATGTCCCCAGGGTGGGGATCCAGGTGCCACCCACCCTGGGCCCACTGCAAGAGAGCCACTCCCAGGAGAGCTCCAGATTCAATCATCTCCAAACCCCATCTTCACAACATCATTTTTCCAGTGCTCCAGGGAGGAAAGAGCGATGTCAAAACAACCTAGACATGGCTGTGAGCACAGGAAGGTGAGCTGCTCCTTCTCCCAAAATCCTCATCTCCTCTGGCACATGCCTGGGGAAGGGAATGACCCCTTCACCCAGCACAGCCACCCAAGCAGCAAATGGGATCAGGGCTCTTCAAAGTCCCCGCTCCCTTTGATGCTGGGCAAGTTATGGGATTAGGCTCAGAGGCCCCATTGGAGCATCAGGAGAAAGGGGAAAAAAAAAGATAAAAGCTGCCAAAAGCAGCACGACCCCCCCTTTTCCCACACACCTGCCTTTTCCAAGGTCATTTCAAGGGGCTGGATATTTGGGGGCTTGGCTTGATACTGTAAAGTCCTGAGGCCAAGCTGAATTTCCAGCTACATCCTGTTATTTACAGGGGAGGAAGGGAAAAGAAAGAAGAGGAAGGGGGAATAAAGAGGAGGTTTGGGGGAAGAAAGAGGAGGATGGGGGAAGGGTGCTTCCAAGGAGATCCTGAGGGTGACCAGCCTCTCAGTCCAGAGATCAGTCAGGGCTGAAAATGCCCCAAGAACTGGTTTTATAGTTGCTAATTTAAACTCATAGGTTTTCCATTTCCATGATGATCAACAGCATCCTCAAATCAGGAACAGATCCATGAGATGGGCAAAAGGTCTGGGAGCATCCCAGGGCAGGAGGATGGAGAGGAGGGGGCTGTTGGTTGTTATTTAGTTATTTTTAAGGAAAATAACCCTTTGACAAGCTGTTCTGTTCCCACTGCTCCGTGGTTTGCCCCTGTGCTGAGTTTTGGGAGTGGGAGCCACCAGCACTGTGGGTGATTTTCCACCACCCCCGGAATCCAACCGCAGTTACTGGGAAAGGGTCTGGATTGATTGTGCTGCAAAGGAGACAGGAGCTGGCCCTGGCCCAGTGAATTGGAAAGGAAGGAGCCGCCCTGAGAATATTTGCACAGGAAGCAATTTAATCCAGAGACTTGCAAAATCCAGCGAGGAACATCCTCCACTTCCGCAGCCCTGGCTGAGAAACCACCACTTGGGGCTCCGGGGTAGAGCAGAGGCTCCAGCCTCTCAGTGGTGGGGAGCACCAGGAAATCCCCATCCCATGGGGATTGCAAGAAATAATGGTGCAGAGCACTGGGGGAACTTGGTAAATGTCTTGTTTTACATGTCTCCCATCCCTGGGTCAAAGCTGGTCAGGGGATGTGGGGAGAGGAAGAATGTGCTGGGCTTGCTTCCCAAGGGGGAGGGAAACAAATACAGAAAAAAAGAGGGAAGGGAAAAAAAACTGGGGAAAGGAAAAAAAGAAAAAGGGGGAAGAAAAAAAGGAAAGGGGGTAAGGAAAAAAGAATGGGGGAATTAAAAAGAAGAGGAGGAAAGAAAAAAGAAAAGGGGGAAGGGGGAAAAGAAAAAAAAATAGGGAAACAAAAAAAAGGGGGGGGAGAAAATAGAAAGGTGGAAAAGAAAGAAAAAAGGGAAAGAAAGAGGAAAAAGGGGAGTAAAAGAGGATGAAAAGGGGAAAAAAGGGAGGAGGAAGGGAAAAAAGGAAGTGCTGCCCAGCTGCTGGGAGTACCCTCAAAGTGCCCCAAAACAACGCTGACCTCCCTGTGCCCCAGGACTGGGACACGCTCCCACAGGGAAAACAACTGCAACCCCTGACACGACAGAGCAAAACTAGCTTTTACTTTCAGATGTTACAATTTTGATGTTGTTTCTTTTTTCAAATATTTAATATTGGAGTCGTTTGACGGAAATAGCAGGAATTCAGCCAGCTGCTCTCTGACCCTTCTGCCTTGAAGGCAGGGATGAGGCTCCAGCTCTACCAGAGGTTTCCTCCTTCTAAAGCACAAGTTTGTCATCAAAGTTAAACGAGCACAAAAAAAAAAAAAAAAAAAAAAAGGAAAAAGAAAAGAGAAAATTCATTCCATCACGCCTGTGTAAGACCTGCCATGTGGAGGAACCGTCTTTTTAAAGATTAAACACCCCAGCTCCCCCCACATCGCTCCCCACTCCCTCACATCCTGCATCATCTCCGCTCCAGCCAAGTCCAAGCACCACGGGAGCTCCCTGGGGTAGCCGAGAGCTGAACTTCCAGTCAAAAAACTACTTACAAAAAGTAAAATTAAACTCCCTTACAAGTCCCAGTGGGAGCAGAGAAAGGCACGGAGCCTAATTCCTATTTTCCCTTTCCTTTCCCAGCTTGCCCAGGCAAGCAGATGCTCAGGCTGCTGAAGCTACAGCACAGCAGGGACACAGTGGACTTGGGTTCACCGGACTGGGTGACCCCTCGCCTTGCTGGGACGGGTCCACAGAGGGATCTGCTCTCCTCAAAGGTATTAATTTGACAGGGTGTAGCCTCTTGTGGCTGCAGCGGAGCAAGAGCAGTGGTAGAGCAAACCCATTCTGGTCCCACCACCACTCACGGTGAGAAACCCTCATGATGAGGGACACACCATGGCCTCGCTCCTTCCCGTGGGACACACTGGCACCCTGGCAGTGTCCCCAGTTGCAGGACCCACAGCATCACACAGCTGGCATGGGCAAGAGCCGGCATGTCCTTACCTTGGGCGGGTCATAGAGCTCCAGCACAAAGTCCTCGGCGTCGGGAGGCCCCGCTCGCCGCAGCACCAGGCGGCAGCGCTGCCATCGCGTCCCGCTGTCCAGGGAGCTCTCGTCCAGCAGCCCATACTTGAGGAGCCCCTCCTTGCGCACCTCGGGGGGCTGCTCCCGCGACAGCCCCCACGGCAGGATGCGCTTGCCCAGTCCCGGCTTGAGAGCCGCCTCCACCGCCTCCCCGTCACCATCCCCGGGGAGGGCATCCGAGGAGCGGCGTCGGAAGAGGCTGCGCCAGCTCCTGCGCAGCTGGCTGAGCGAGAAGGGCCTCCGCGCCGGCCCCGCCAGCTCCTCTGAGCTCCAGGACTTGCGCAGTCCGGACGGGGCAGCCTCAGGGGCTCGAACGGGCTGCTGCTCAGGGCGGGCGCCAGGCTCCACCTCGGCTTTGGTGGCCACCGTGCCCAAGGAAGCGTCGGTGTGCCGCCGGTGCGTGTCCCGGTAATCCCGCACCGGGCCGCCGGGCAGGATGCAGAGCTGGTTCATGGCGATGCCCTCCTTCACCTCGTGGCAGAAGTACTGCTGGAAGAGGTCGGTGAACTGCACCGAGAAGTTCTCGGCGGCCAGGAGGTCATGGTGTGGGTGCTCGGTGGCGAAGCGCAGGTAGTGCCGTGCCAGTTCCTTGGCGGTGCTGATGGCGTGCAGCTCGCAGAACTCATGCCAGCCCCGGGGATGCGCTGGCGTGCTGGCCGGCAGCGCCTGCCCATTCATTGCCGTGGTTCCAGCGAGGTGGCTGCGCTGCAAGACAGAGCACAGGGGTGGTCAGGACAGCCCCAATGTCCCCATGTCTCCCCCAGTCCCGGCAGCCCCTGGCTGGTGTGGCCACACCCCACTCTGGATGCATGTCCATAGCCTGGGACACGCTGTGGGTCCAGCCAAAGCTGCTTCACTCACCTGGGACACACTGGAAGTGGCCCAGGGACAGCCAGCTCCCCAGTGAGTAGCATGGCCATGTGAGCAACCACTATGGCTTGGCCCCTACCACCAGCAGGGGCCATGCAGGACCCCGAGCCCCCATCCCCAAGTGACCAGGCCGTGCCTCAGTTTCCCCACCTGCGAGGTGGGGTGCGGGCAGGTCCCAGTGCGGGGCGTCTGCGTGGCTTCCTGCCAGCACAGCTGCCGGCAGCTGCCCGCCCGCGGGGACGCCTGGCCTGGCCACATCCGCTCTGCTCCTGCCAAGGCTCCGCAGCGCCGATGGGTTTCCCTCCAGGGACCTATTTCAACAGAGCTGATAAAACTGGAGTGGGGGCGGGAGGGGAGGAAACGACATGAAAAGCTGCAGAAATCCAGCGACGGAGCTGCCTCGCTGCCGGATCCTCCAGGCCTCAGCGGCCTGGGGAGACACGGCCACACCGCCGGCACTGCCCGGGGTGAGCAAGCGTTCCCAGAGGGATGCTCTGCTGCCTGTGGGATCAAGGAGCTGCCAGGTTCTGGCAAACCACACCGTATCTCTACCCCCAGCAGATTTCGCTGCGAGGCCAATCTGACGGCACCATGGCTGGCGTGCAGCTGCCCTGGCGTGCCCGACTGAGCCCGGCAGTGGCATTCCCCACGGCCGGCCCTACTGCTTACCACCCAACCTCGTGCTCACTCATGGCACTTATCGGGGCCGTGCACTCCACTCAGGCAGGAAACATCGGCCAACCCACCCGGATTCTGCTGTGCCAGCACCGGCACCGCTGCCTTCTCGAAACTCCAGCAGCAGCACCCTGGCTGCTGGGAGGGGAGGAAAAGTGATTGCATTTGTCAGGGGGAGGAAAAATGGAAAAAAAAAAACCTGAAGGGCCAGGAGGAAGCGAGCGGGTGCTGAGGAACGTGCCGGCACAGGGGATGGTGTCTGCAGCCGGGACGGTGATAACGCCGGGAAGCAGGGCTCTATCTCTGCCCACCCGCCGCCCTCCCGAGCACGTCTCACGAAGGTTCTCAGCGAGGGGAGATGTTATCAGCCCCCCGCCAGCCTCGCCGGGGCCTGGCTTCTCAGAAGAGCCACCCAAGGCTCGGGGCCGGCCGGCGTTCCGGCGGTGCCGGGCATGCGCCCACCACAGCCCGGCCAAATCCCCCGGCAGGGCCCCGTCTATCAGCACCGCCAGCCTGCCGATGACTCAGCATCCTCTGCCGTGCTCCCGCTTCCTCCCGGCACCCAGGAATCGCCGCCACAGCCACCCACGCCGCCAGCACGCTCAGCGGGATGCTCCCACAAAACGCAGAGGGAAGCAAGGTGCCCACGCGGATGGTTCCTCAGGCAGGTGGGAGATTCCCAGGACAGGGAATTCGCCTTCCAAGTTTTCAAGCTCGCTTCACACCAGCTTTGGGAGAGGTTTGTGGTGCGGGAAAAGCCGGACTTCGCCTGTGCCACGCGGCGGGAAGCAGCCGAAGGCCGTCTCCGGTAGCAACGTGCTTTTCCAACCCGATGATGGGAAATACTTCCCAGCGCTTCCTCCTCCCAGTACTGGCACAATGCCGACCTCACTGCTCCTGCCCGGTGCACGTCCCACATGGAAACAGCTATCCCGGATAAATCCATGCTTGAGTTACCACAGCAGCATCCTGATCCTCCGCTCAGCCCCAGGTTTTGGCAGGACATGTCACAGGGATATGAGTGCCCGTTGATGGGTGGGTTTCTCCCTGCTCCAGCCTGTCGTGCTCCACAGTGTCAGAATCCAGCAGCCAGTGGCTTGAAAGCATGTTTTCCATCCATATCCCTTATTCCCTGTATGATGCTACAAGGGGCTTCCGTCCACCCTGCGGATCAGCACTGAGATGAAGGACTTGTCACAACAATTAATTGCTTTAATTTGCTCTGAATGGAAGAATCCAGTCCACCGTCAGACACACAGCGGGCTGGATGGGATGGGGGGCTACCATCGCCCCCGGATGCTGGAAGAACCTTACATCACCCAGCCTGCCCCATTTTGGGGCTGTTCGTGGGTGCTGGGGTTGTTTTGGGTGTTGGAGTTGTTTCAGGGTGCTGGGCCAGGAGCTCGAGGAAGAGCGGGATGGGACAGACCAGCCGCAGGTGGCTTTGATGCGGGTGGGGCGGCGAGCCGGGGCTTGCACAGGATCCAGCCCAGCCGCCCCCGGGAGCTTTCCTTAAACGCTTGCCCAACCTGAGCGTTGCTGCGGCGGCAGGGCAAGGATGGGAATCCATGGCTGGATCCAGCAATGGGTTATTTGTCCCAGTAAATGCATTTGTTGTTTACTTGCAGCCAGAGGAGCCGGCAGCACCGAGCGGTGCCAGGGCAGCGCCGGGAGCCAGTGCCACAATCCTGCCACCCGCTCCTGGAGGATGAGCATTCGGAGCCAGCTGGCTGGCCTTGCCATGGAGGGGCTGCCGGATCCGGCCAGCCACCTTCCCACCAGGGGCTGCAGCCATGGGGGAAGGGCGTCCTCCAGCACCCAGAGCTGCAGATCTGGCCTCGAAGGGACGTGTGATGGAGTAGAGCTCATGTGGCCGTGCCCTGCTCCGAGCGCTGCTCCCGCACGTGTGCACGGGCGGCCCCGGAGCGTGTGCAGCGCAGCCGGCGCTGCGATCCGAAAATGAAACCGGCCCCACTCACCACCCCTCTCCACGCCAGGAAAATGCACGCCAGCAACGAGAATAGGAAATCAGATTGATGTGCCGGTTCTCCCAGAAATAACTGTTCCCAGCCGGAGGAGAAGTGGCCGGCAGCATTTTCAGCTCCCTTTATAAGCACGAGACTATTCAAAGCTCACCCCAAGGACTATTTTGAGGAGAGGGTGAAGCGAGGGGCTGGGAGACGCCCTGGCCGGCCCCGCAGCTCCCCACTTCCCAAGTGGCAGAAAGACAAAGTTCCCACAATCCCAAGAGCGAGGACATTGTTCCTTCCCAGGATGTCCTCCATGAAAAGAGCTATTCTGAGCCGGCTGCAGCCTTTCTTGGCACGGCCCCGCAGCCCACTCCAAGGCAGCTATAAAAGGCTGGGTTACAATGAACGGCACTTTTCAATGGAAAAGCATCCGGCATGGGGGGCTCAGGGGGACGCAGGTCCCTGGGGGGGCTCAGGGGGATGCAGGTCCCTGTGGGGGCTCAGGTCCCTAGCAGATCCAGGCAGCCAAAGGTGGGTTTGCAAGGGTTGGATGGTGTAGAGTATTCCCCTTGGATGGGGACAGTGCAGCCCCTCTATGCATCCCGATTCCCCGAGACCAGGGTGGAGGATGCTGGAGGAATATCTGGATGCACCCCTGAGTTGAGGGGGACAAATGGCACTGCAGCCATTTGGGAGTGGGCATGGAGATGCTGCCAATCAGCAAGGCAGGAGGGGTTGGTGCAGGGGGAGAGGTGGGAAAGGGTTCAGCTGCAGTCTCCGGATATGGGATACACCCACACATTTACAGCATCACTATAAAACAGCCAAGGCCATTTGTGCTTCAGGCCAATACGATCCACAGCAGAAACTGCCTGGCAATGTCCTGCTCTTCCCTCTGGGGCAGCCCCCTATGGTGGTGGGGATTCTCTGGGGTCTCGGAGAAGGTGATAGCACGGCACCATCACTCCCTGCGACCTGCTGGCTGTTTCCACACAAGCTGGAGGATCCCAGGGAGTCTCAGGACCTTCCCTCTCTCTCCTTTGGCTGAACCAAACCAGCAAGTTAAAAAGCAACAAAGGAGCAGATTGGTGAGATCCCCCAATCCACAGGTCCATACAGGTTGTTTTCTTAGGAAATCAGGTTAAAAGACAGTTTAGGAGGTTGGGGGTTTTGCCCTTTTCCCCCTTTCTCACAGGACATTCACACCCCTCTCATTCGACCTCCTGGCACCACACAACTTTCTACACTAAAGGTCAAAACTTAATCCACAGCTCTGTGTGGGCTGAGCAGCACTACAGATCTCTGGGGATGAGTGATGTTATGGCACTTTAAAATCAGAGGTAAATCACCCCTTTGGCTTCCCCTGATCACTCCAGATGGAGACAGCCCATCCCAAACCCATCTCAGGTCAAATACAAGCTCCACACTGGCTTGGCCCATGGGAGCCCACCAGGACGAGCCACTGTGGCCAGCCCAGCTCCCCAGAAACCCCGTGCCTGCTTCCGCTGAGCGCCCATCCCCATCCCCGTGGCGTCTGGCACCTCAGCCTGGTTTACACCGTCACACTCTCCTACACCCACTGCCTGCGGGGGAAAGCCCGGCAGCAGCAGTGGGGTGGCCTCTTTTGACAGGGCTTGTTTTGTTGCATGAAACGAGTCGCTGCGGTGTAGGCGTGGGAGAAACTGGGTGCAGGGAGCACTCCTGGGGGAGTGGTCGGCTGAGGGTCCCTGAGGACAGCAGGGAGCAGCTCAGCTCCCAGCCAGCCTGGCTCTCCTGGCTCGGTAGAGCAGTGCCCAAGGGCTGGATTGGGCCGTCTCTCCTTGCCAAGCCGCGGCAGTGCTGCCAGCACCACAAACCCTGCCAGCGCCGAGCCCTTGCACTTTCACTTTGTGTCACCCGCTGGGATTTGTCCTGACACCTTCAGTGTCCGCCAGTCCCACGGGTGTGTGGGTGGGGAGGATTTGCTCTGGGGGAGGATGGAAGATCCCTCAAAAGCCACTGGTACTTGCACCCCAGTCTTTCCATTGTGATACAGGGGGCTGGCAGACCCTCTTCCTCGTAGGCTCTGGTGAAACCAAACCAGATCTTTCCACGGACAACACATTCATAAAGGCAACAGAGACTATAAAAGCAGTTTTGGGGAGGGGGGAATGCACAGACATGAGGCTCTCCTGCCCCAAAAACAAGTTAAAAAGAAATCCAAAACATTGCTCCAGCCCCAAACAAGTCAAAGTGAAACCTGCCACTAATTTCATGGGCCTTTAAACTCCAATCCCATATCCTGCCAGCAAATCCAAATGCAGAGGGGACATGCAGGAGCTGCCAGTGCCAGGTCCCTGTGCCGGCCACCTCTTCCTCTGGCTGCAGACCCAAAAAGTCCCTGGGCCACCACCAGCCCACAACTACAGCACATCTTGAATCAATTTACAACAACAATATCGAAATCGCAGCTCGACAAGTCATCCCGGTTTCCTTGACAGTAAATCCCAGCCCGGGCAGCAATGACCGTGTGATTGCTGTGTTGGAGCCAGTGGGTCCGGGCTCTCTGCGGGTGACCCGGACGGGGCTTGGCACGGGCAGGGCTGGGCACGCCAGCAGGGCACGGAGAGGCCGCAGGGATGCTGACCCCTGGGGCATCGGCCTCGTGCTCTGAGCGCCCGCGCCTGCCAAGCCAGCGAGCCAACAAAGTCTGCAGGGAGCAGAAACTCAGAGGAGCCGCTTGGCAGGCTCCGGGTGGCACCTCCACTTGGCACTCGCAGTGGCCACCGGGCAGAGGAGAAGGGAGCAGCTGGGCAGGCAAGGCATGGCCCCCTCGGGCAGGGTAGCACCCCACAATCACGGCTGGGGCAGGTGGGCATCGCCCAATGGGGTCCTGCGCCCTCTAAGAGGGGTCACCCCCATGGCAGGGGCTGTGGGGGTCCAGGGGGAGGCGGAGGAAAGGGGTAGGGCTGGTTCACTACGTGCTGCACCCCTGGATCAGAGGTCCCCAGGATAGGGATGCTGGGAAATGGGGGACCTTGAGGGATTCCAGAAGCTGGGGTGCTCTGGGGTAATGGGGCGCTAGAAAGATGGAGGTCCTCAGGACTGGGGCACCCACAGAGGAACAGAACCCCCGGAAAAGGGAGTGCCCACGGGGAAAACGGGTGCTGGGAGGCCAGGGTCCCCAGAGGTGAGTGCAGCCCCTGCAAAAAGGAAGCCTGAGGAAAGGGCAGGGATAAGAATGCCCCCCGCAGAAACAGGGTGCGGGCGAGAGGGACGGGGGGGAAGGTATCAGAGGGCTGGGGGCTGACAGAGGAGGGGGAGCACGACCCCGAAACAGGGGGACCGGAGCTCCGCGGAAGGAGAGGATCCAGCCCGGGGCTGCGGGGTGGCTCCGGAGGCTGTGCAGGAGGAGCGGCCGCCGCGCTGCCTCCCCTCTCTGCTACTTTCGCTTTACAGCGGCCACTTCCCGGGGCCGCCCGTCCCGGTCCAGCCCAGCCCAGCCCGTCCCAGTCCGTCCCGGTCCAGCCCAGCCCGTCCCGTCCTGTCCCGGTCCCGCGGTTACCTGCACGAGAAGGCGTCCGGCTGCCGCTCGCCCATGGTGGAGCGGCGGAGCGCCCAGGACGGGGCGGGCGGGACGGGGCGCACGGCTCGGCACGGCTCGGCTCGGCACGGCTCTGCTCAGGCAGGAAACCGGGACAGGCGGCTCCGCATTTCCGCCGGGCGGAGGCGCGGGGCGCGGACCCCGGCCCCGGACGGGTTATGTAAAGCGGAGCGGCGCGGCCGGGGGCGGAGGCTGTGCGGGGGCGGAGCGGAGGGGCCGCCCCGTCTGTCCGTCCGTCCGTCCGCCTGCCTGTCTGTCTGTGTGTCTCTCTGTCTGTCCGTGTGACTGTCCGTGTGTCCGTCCGTCCGTCCGTCCGTCCGCGGGAGCGCACGGCTCCGCGCAGCTCCGCCCCTCCCCGCCGCTGCCTTTATCTTATCGCATCCGCGCCCGCGGAGGCAGTGGCACAAACAGCTCGGCCCGCGCTCCCGGGGTGGATTTATTTTTCATTTATGTGTGTGCGTGTATATTAGTTTTTATAACTTTTAAAATTTTTTCTCTCTGTGGATTTGGGGGTGTCAGCCCTGGCACCCCCGGCCCCGGCCCCCCGGCAGTCGGGAGGGTGCCCGAGCTTGGGGTCTCCTGGGGGCTCGGGAGAGGCGTGTGCAGGAAAACACCCCACTTTACTGTTCCTGACTGGCTTTGTCCTCCCACGGCTCCGCGGGCTGGGACCCAAGGGACCTCTGCGGTGGCAGCAGTGGGCCAGGCACCGTCTCAAACCCCATTTCCCATCATCTTCCAAATTGTCTTGCGGCGAAAGGCACCGCGGGGCACTGCCCACGCCCAGCCGGAGCGGGTCAGGACACAGGGCCCACAGTTGTCCCACACTGTGGGCGAGGGCTTCAGCCATGACCGAGCAGTCACAGTGTCCCTTTGGTCCCAGGAAGGGCTGGGGAGTGGTGTGGGTGGACACGGGTCAGGCTCAGCCATCCTGGTGCCATCCTGGTGCCATCTCGTTCCAGGGGAACAGAGGCCCCACAGCAGAGCTGCAGCCGCCCACTCTGCCATGGGAAATGGGAGAAAAATAAACTTCCACTGCACCTTTTTCCAGGAAAGAGCTGGATTGTGGCCTGTACCATAACGTCTGGCCCACTGATAGCTCCCACCCGTGTCACCAGTTGTTTCAAGAACTCTGAGGCCTCATCCTTGCAGAATGGCAGCAGTGCCAGGGACAGAGGAGTTCTCCTTGCCCCACAGACCCCCACACAGGGCAAGCAGAAGTCACGGCAGAGCAGCCCTGCCTGGGGCTGGTGCCCATCCAAGCCAAGGAAACCCAGGGATGTGGCAGCCAGGATTTTACAAACACCATACAATGGATTTGTGGGTGTTGGGAATGTGGAAACTGTGGGAATTTGCCCTTGGAGAGCAGGTTGAGGCACACTGAGCTGCTTGTGAATAAGCACGTGTGCCACCCCCAGTGGGTCCATCCCCAACGATGCTTTAAAGTACACCTCAGTCATTCACCCCATACATTCCCAATCCATCTCCTTCCAAGGACAGACCGAAATGGGAACTCCCTGCTGGTGTTGTGCCACCCCTGGGTCACAGTCAGTATGGATGCAGCCCTGCTGCCCCCCTCCAGCCTCACTAACCCCCCCGAATCAGATTTGAGACATAACCCCACAAAACCCTTGGGCATCGCCTGCTTCAGGGATCCAGGCGACTCTGCATCCAACCAGCCCTTCCCAAACCCCACAGTGAAGTGGCCGGGAGCAGCTGACATGATAAGATCTTACCTTAAAAGCTGCTTTTTAATTCCTCCTGCCGTTGCTTTATGCATAATTGCACCTTCTGGCTCTTTTCCTGAGGACGGAGGAGCGGCGGGCGGGTCCGGATGCCTGCCCTCCTTCCCACGGGCTGCTGTCCCAGCTCCCAGCGATCGCACTTTTCTTTATCAACTTAATCTATGTCAGAAGCGCCCTCTCAGCGTCCTCAGCCCCAGTGGCCCGAGATTTCTCTGTTGTTTTGCTTCCCGTATGGATTTTCTACAGTCCCCAACTGCTAATTCAGTGCCCCGACTTCTGCTTTTTCTGTTTGTATATGTGGAGCTGCACAGATGCCCTTGTACACACACGCACTGCTGCTTCCCTTCCGCTCTGCACTGCCCTCAGCTTTTAACCATTGCTGCTTTCTTCTCCTGTAAAACCCTTATTCGGCTTCCGACAGTCCTTCCCACTTCCCTCTTTAATTCCTGTGCGCTGGCCTATTCCGTTTTCAGGGTGCGTGGGGTGGATTGGAAGTAGCGCATCTGCATTTCTCCAGCTGGGATGTGATGGGTTTCAGGTGACCTCTGCCATCCCACAATGAGATGAGTGTTCCCCCCAGCGTGCCGAGAGGCGCTCTGGGGTGACTTCTGGAAATGCTTAGCTATGGGTATCCGTGCTGAGCTGGCAATGCCCCTCAAAATCTTAGCCTGGCTTTTATGTGCCCATTCAGAGGGCTGGATGGGGTTGGAGGTGGTAATGGAGAGGGAGATTGTGGGTTGATGGGGTGATTACGGGCTGGGTGATGATGGGGATGAGCATCAGGGTGGTGATGGGGGTCGCAGTGGGGGAGGTGATGGGCTGGATGGTGGGGGGGAGTGATGAAGGGGGCGATGGGGGGTGCCCCGAGGCTGGCTGCCCCCTCCTCCCCGCCGAGCCCCGCAGCGCTCCCGCCGCCGTGGCCGGGCTCCCGCCGCCCTCTCCCGGCCCTTCGCCGCGCTGCAGCCGCCGCCTCCGGCCCTTCCCTGCCCGCCTCCTCCTGCCCTGGGGGCAGCGAACCCCGATCCTGGCCTGCCAGGCCGGAGACTGGGTGGGACGTAGGATCCCGCGTGGGAGTGGGGAGGGACAGGGGTGCCCGCACCCCGAAACGCGCAGGGGAGTGTCGCGCCAGCCCCACGCCCAGTTTCTGTGACAGTCACGACTTGTTCGCCTTGAACCCCAGAGCACTGCTCGGGGCCCATCTGGGGTCCCGGGGGACCATTCGCTGCCGGTCACGATGGAGACCCGCACCCCTCCTCTCCCGTGTGCCGGGGGGACACACAGCACCGGGCATCCAGCAGCCCCTTGGGACTCCCTGGCACGCCAAGATTTCCAGCTCTGGGGGTGACTCAGAGCTCCCGCTCACCTCGCTGAGCCATCCAGCACCCGCTGCTGCGTAACCACACCAAGTCACCGGTCATGGGAGCAGCAGGAAGCGGAGGCCAAGGGCACCTCATGGCCAAAAATGCTCTTGGCACCCCCTGGCCTCCTTTCAGACCCCTTTCTTCTCCCTTTTCCCTGCTGTCGGGCAAGCTCTGCACGGGAATTTATTTTCCCATCTTTCTCATCAAGCCTTGGAAGGGGACACTGAGGTGCAGGCTCTGGGCTCCTTCCTGGGACAACAGGGAAAATATGGAACCGCTCAGAAGGGGAAGTGCTGGAGCTTGTGCAGCAACACGCGACTGTCCCAAGGGAGACTCAACGGGAAGCAAGAACCCACAGGGGAATTTTGTTGATGCTTTTTGAGGAATTAGGGCGATTGTCCAAAGCAGCTTCCACGGAGCTCCTTGGGAAGCAGCTGTGGAGGAGGAACAACCATTGGAACAACCTCTGCTGAAGTGGCTGGTGGGGCTGCTAGAAGTAAATGTAATTTTGGAGTCCCAGGAAAGAAAAGTAGAGCTGGGAGCACAGTTGCCTTTTTCCAATTACCCCAGCTGCTCTCATAGAGATATTGCTTCTCCCCACGGTCCTTCCCCTTCTAATCTTGCTACATGAAAAGGCATCTCTCAGCAAGGCAGGGAGATAAGTGGTGCAGAGACCTGAGACTTCCCACCAGCGACCTTGAACAGAGCTGCTCAGCTCAGGAGGGAAGATAAAGCCCTGATGGTTTTAGTGCTGGTTTAAATCCCTTTTTATAGCCTGAAAGTGAAAGTCTGAAGGTGATAGGGAAAGCCCTCGGTGAACTGAAAACCTCTGACACAAGCAGAAGATTGCAAGGCCTTGAGCAGCTGTGTAGGGAGGTGGGGGCATCTAAGGGGAGAGTGGTGAGGACCACAACCCGTGGCAGAGGTCACCGACAGCAGGATTTCTGGGATGGGGACCTGTAAAATGGTCGTCAACAGCAGGATTGCTAAAATATACACATGGCCATGGAGCAAAGCAGGGGGATGAAGAAACTGGAGGAAAGGGACAGTGATAAGGAGAGCAAATCCTTGACTCTGGTGTTTATTGGGACATGGTGAGGACAGCAGCACTGCCAAGGTGGTTTCTGGACTGGTGACACTTTCAGCCTGGAAGGCCAACCAAGAGGAGAAGTCAGACTGGAGGTTTCTCCCAGCCAGAAGGTTTATGGTTGTCCTGGGACGTGGGTACCAGCAATGGGAGATCCAGCCCTGGCCCCAGCGCTTGGCACAGCCAGACCCACTCACCCTTGGCCCAGATGGGGCAAGCGCTGGCCACCCGTCTGAGGGTGCATCCACGGCTCCAGTGCCATGTGGTGCCCGTGGGCAGGAAGGAGCGAGGGGGCTGTGGGCTCTGCCCACACCGTGGCACAATACCTGGCAGCTCCAGTGCCCAGCTAATGGCTCATCACTCCCTGCTCCTTGTGTCAGCTGTCACCTGCCCCCAGACACCATCCAGGCCACTCAGCTCCTTCTGTTCCTCTACACTAGGGCACCCTCGCTCGGCTTTGGCCCAGCTTCTCCCAAAGACACGTCTGGAAGCTCAGAAGAATAGACAGGAGTTGCAGCCTGGTCCCCTGCAGCATCTCCCACCCACACAGGACCCTGCCCTGATGCCTTCACCTCCAGCCCTCTTTGTGGGTTTGTGTTGTCCACCTCATCCACTGACCTCTGCCCATTCCCTGCCAGACACTCCCAGGATCCCAATTCTCTGCCCCCAAAATCTGATCAAAAATTAAACGTGCAGCCACTTTCAGCACTAAACACTTGGGCTTCCCGCCCATGAGTACACCCACATGTACATCCTGCGTACGTCCATGTGTATATCCATGCATCCATCCACCTGTACATCCATCTATACATCCCTGGATGTGCATCTCTCCCGCACACCTCGATACGTGCCCCCACCTCTTCTCGCATTCCTCTCTCTCTCCCTGGTGCTAAGTCCCGGTGTGAGGAACTGTTACCGGCCGAGGGCTTTGGGTCGAGCCAGGAGCTCTGAGCCCCGGGGGTGAGCTCGGGAGCGGTTTTCCAGCTCCTCCTCCCGCCCGCGGGCCGCGCGGGGCCGCGGTGATGGGCGGTGGCGGAGGCGGGCGGGAGCAGCGCTCCGCCCGGGGGCCGGGCCGAGCCGGGCCGGGCCGGCGGGAGCCGAGGACAGAGGTGACCGGGCGGGAGCGGGAGAGGGGCCCCTAAAGCCCCTTTACACCGTCCGACCCCGGAACCAGCGCTCCTACGGCCTCCACGGCCGCCCGCGCCTCGCTGATGCTGGTGACCGCCGGAGAGCCGAGGTAGAGGCAGAGTCCAGGTGGGTGGAAAGCCTGGCACGGCGATCAGGGGACAAGGGGAGCGGTGGCCTCGCCCGGGTGACAGGGTTCATGGTCACGGCTTTCTGGAGCCGCAGCCGGATCCGCGGCGCCGGCCAAAACCCTCCCTGCGCGCCGTGGGGAGGAGCGGAGCCACACGGCAAACACGGCGCCGGCGGGAAGGTCACCTGTGCCAGGTGACGTGGGGCACCGGGACAAGCCCTGCCTGGGGCTCCTTCGCGGAAAAACACTCTACTGGGGAGAGAAACGTCCTCCCCAGTGAGCCCCAAGGAACCACAACCCACCCAGCACTCGCTGGACACAGCACCTTGGCTGAGGGCGGTGTTATCCCAAGTATCCCAGGGTTGTTTATTCACCACCTCCATTTCCTGCGCGTCGGGTCTGGCGCCACCGGGAACAAAAAGCCGATGGTTTATTCCCATGCAGTTAAGGCGCAGCCGCCCCTCTGTCCCCGCAGGGCGTGGAGCCATGAAGCTGAACGAGCGGAGCCTGGCCTTCTATGCCACCTGCGACTCCCCGGCCGACAACTCCGGCTTCCTCTACAAGCGCGGCGAGCGGCACACGGCGTATCATCGCCGCTGGTTCGTGCTCAAGGGCAACATGCTCTTCTACTTTGAGGAGCGGGAGAGCCGGGAGCCGGTGGGCGTCATCGTGCTGGAGGGCTGCAACGTGGAGCTCTGTGAGTCAGCCGAGGATTTCGCCTTCGCCGTCCGCTTTAGCGGCACCAAATCCCGCACCTATGTGCTGGCGGCCGAGAGCCAGGCGGCCATGGAGTCGTGGGTGAAGTCGCTCTCCCGAGCCAGCTTCGACTACATGCGGCTGGTGGTGCGGGAGCTGGAGAAGCAGCTGGAGGAGATACGCTGGGGGCTGGCTGGTGGATGTGGGGGTTCCCGGGAGTGTCCCAGCTCCTGGAAGCCAAAGCAGTCCCCGGAGCGGCTGCCAGCTCTGCCCGCCATCCTGCCAAAGGAGAATGGCTGCGCAGTGTGGAACAATGCCTTGGGAGCGGGCCAGCCACCGGACACCTCTGGCTGTGGTGGGGATGATGATGAGGGGACCCCGCTGCCGCCGCCGCTGCCACCACGCAGGCGGGTGTTGAACGGTGAGGCCACAGTGCAGAGCCCGTCCACCTTCTGCCAGCTCCATGAGCGGTACAGCCGGGAGGTGGCCCGGCTGCGGCAGGACTGGCTGGAGAAACAGCATGGGCCCCGGCCCTGAGTGGTGGCCAAGCCCTGGGAACACACCAGGACCTGTGGCAGGGTGGAGGTGGTCATCCCTGGTGCTGCCCCTCCTCACCCTGGCATGTGCAGCCCTGTCTCTGGTGGTGATGGACACCTTGATGGTGCCAGTGAGCGCCCAGCACCAAGTGCTGCTCCATGATGGTGAAATGGGCATCTCGTGCCAGGCAGGGATGCACCCTCCAGTCACACCCAGATGTGGCTGTGGGGTGGCCCACTCAGCACAGGCAACCTATGAACCACTCACTGATGCCTCCTGGGAATTGACCACTGCTCTGGATCTGGTGGGGCCTCTTGATGCTCTTGCAGTGTGATCATGCATAGACAATACTTTGGGAGGAGGATTTTGATGGGATCTCGCCTGTCTGAGCGCCTGTGTGGGTGTTTCACAGCTAGAGAGCCTGTTACCGACTTCCCCTCCCTGCCCAGCACAAGGCTGAGGTCGGCTGAGCTCCACCAGATCCCTCTGCTCCAGCAGGATGTGGTTTGAAATGAAAATATCAGTGAGTGCAGCCCTTCCTTAGTGGCAGCAGCAGCACTGCACACTCCAGCTGCCGGGGGGGCTGATGACACTCGGCCTCAGACATTACAGGGCTACTGCTGCTTGCAACCCCTCCACTGAATTCGGGGGGGTCAGACCCCAGGGGAACGCAGCAGCTGCGGGTGCTGCCTTGCTTGTGGATATTTTGGGACAGCACAACGTCCCTGTACCAGTTCACTAAGGGGAAGCATCGCTCACAGTGGCAAATGGGAATGCGTGTGTCAGCAGCGGAGCGTGAGGGATGATTCATGTGCCAAAGCTGGTGTCTCATGCCAGTGTTTCTCTCTTATTTCCCCAAGAGACACTCAGGCTGCTGGCCTGGAGGTAGGGTGATCCACCCTGGGTAACGGTGGAGCAGTCAGGGTGTCCCAGCTTTGGGCTGGGTGGCTCTGGCTCCCTTTGCCCCCTTGGGACAGACACAAGATTTTGCTACAATAAAAGTTGTTTCAGAAATTCCCTCCTGGCCCCAGTTCTTGTTTATGCCTTTAAGACCTTGGGGAGGAGGGGTCCAGGTGGGAATTAATCCTCTGTTTTAGTCTCCATCTTGTCCCCACCATGTCAGTGGGGCTGGTCAGGGACTGTATCACCCAAGGGGGAGATGGCCAGTGCCAGAGTCTTGCAGTGCCCTAGAGCCCCACATCTTCCTGCAAACATGGGACGGGATGGTGCCACCCTGGGAACATCAGGACACCTAGTGCCAGGGTGGCCCCATGGCAGGGATGGGTCTTAACCAGGGACAAAATATCTGTCCCCTTGTGAGGGCTGGTGTTGGTGCTACACAGAGACCGAGGACTCTGCCCTAATGAAAGGGGCCAACACGTCCCCATGTCCCTGCCCATGACACCCCACTGTGTGAATGTCTCCAGCTTCTTGCTCACACAGGGTCTTGTGGAGGTCGGGGGATCACCTCTTGGGGAAACTGAGGCTGGAAGCCAGCCAGGGTCACCTGCTTGCCAAGAGCCCTGCTGAGCACGGAGCCCTGCTCCTGACTGGGCTCAGCTACATGTTTTGGCATTTGGAGCAGTGCCAAGGGCAGCCGGGGTGCAGCTGCACCCGCAGCCCCCAGATGGTTGATGTGACCCCGTCCTTCCCAGCAGAGGAAGATTCCAGTTTCCAAGGCAGCTGGCCCAGCTTCTCCAGACGTTCTGATATTCATTAAAAATAAGTCCTTCCCAACATGTTATCCGACAAACAAGCTTAAACAGATAGGCAACATATGGATTTCTTAATTCATCAGACAAACAGCCCTGCCTCGTGTTGGAGCTGCCAACTTGCCTGGCGATGGTCGGCTCCAAAGAAAAGCTGTGCTGGGGTGTGGTGCCACTGGCAATGCCAGGTTGGATGGGGCTTTGGGCAGCCTGGTCAAGTGGAAAGTGTCCCTGCCCCTGGCAGGGGGTTGGAACGAGGTCATTAAAGTCCCTTCCAACCCAAAGCAATCCATGATATGATTTTATGATAAACCGAGCCAAAACTCACACTGGACGATACTGAGCTACCCCATGGAGCAGGAACAAACCTGCAGCAGGGATGGGCACAGGAATTTCATGGGGGAGGATCGCACCCTGAGCTGGACTAGCCCCATTTGTCACCCTATTTTTTACCCCCCAGTCACTGGGATATGTTTATGGCCACAACCCCAAAGCAAAGCTGTGACTTCCAAGGGTGCCAACACCAGGCACTGGGTGAAGCCGAGCAGAGCTCACATCCCACCAACTCCGGACAAAACACAACCCAAGGCCAGAGTCGTATCCAACTTCTGTATTTAGTGGCTCTTTACAGAACTTGTTCCTTCCAAAATTGTTTAAACAAAGTTCATCGATCTCATAGAAACTTTTGAAGTACAGAACATGAGCCTAACAAAAACGTGACCGGTATGTCCCGCTGGCTTTCATACAACAGGATTGCCATGTTCAGGACTATCCTAAGTGCTTCCTCAAGTCCCGTTCCACTAAAGCTCCCGCTAGCACACGATGGAGAAGGCAGTCAATGGTTGCACCTCGACCTTCCTCAGCGTGGTGGCAGGGAAAAGAGCGGCCATGGGCACGCTGGGGCAGGGCAGGTGGGCAAGGAGAGCTGTGCCCTCGCTGAGGCGCCTTCAGCATTGCTCATCCACCACCACCTGAATATAAAAATATCTTCTATTCTGATAAAAGTGTTTACAGTGGAAAATCAGTCAATGCATAGCCTGGGAGCCTGGCAGGGAGCCCTCCTGGTGGTGCGGGCCTTGGTGGGCGATGGCAGGGAAAGGGCAGGGCAGCCCAGCACGGGCCACCCTGAATTGTTTAAAGGCATTTTGTCAGCACAGGCCAGCTGGAGGTGGTGGGGTTGGGGTGGGGGACAGGGAGCATGCCAGGATGGTGCCACCATTGAGCTGATCCTGCACAGGATCAACCCTGGAAAGCCAAAGCTCGATAGTGCTTTGCCCAGTTCAGGGCTGAGCTTGCCCAATTCAGGCAGGTGAGACATCCCAAGGCTCATCCTGGCACCACCAACAGCCACTGCCTGGGACATGGCTGTGGGAAGGGGATGCTCCTTCTACCCGGGCGCTCTCCCTAAAAAAAGTGCTTCAGCCACAAGAACTGGCTGTGATGCTGGAGCAGCCCCGAGCAGAGCAGAGCTCATGAATTTTGGGTGCTCACCCCAAGCACTGCTGCCCCAGGGAGGCTCCATCTCTTTTCCTTTCCCAAATGGACCATGGCAGAGCACAGGGAACTGGGATGGGATGGATGTCCATCCCCTGCAAGCCGGTGCCATCCCTGAGCGTCATACCCAGGTACCTCTTCCCACCTTGCTCCCAAAATCCCGAGCACAGTTCGCTTTCTTTGCTGTTGCCACACTTTCTCTCTTCCCTTGGGAGCTGGTGTCAGCCCCATCGCGCCACAGGGGAGCTGCCACCGGTTGCCGGCTGGAGGAAGCGCGAGGGACGGCGTTGGGACCATGCTACATCTTGTTCCAGGAGGCTATTGCAGACATCTCTACAACATATACAACCGCACGGGACATTCTGTGTTACAAAGGCTTCCAAAAACATAAACCACCAGAACTAAATACATACTCGATGGCGTCGGGGGGTCGCTTTAGAGTCTTCAGGGACTAGGACGCAGTCTCTGGCTGGGGCAGAAGCGATGCAGTGTCTTACAGACAGGGGTGGAAACTGCAAAAGTTTCTTAAATTTGGTCAGTCTCATAGTGCTTCTTGATGGCTTTGCTCAAAAAGTCTTTTCTGTGGGTTGGTTTTTGTTTGGGTTTTTTTTATTTGTTTTTAATCTCATCCAGTGGCAAACTACAAGACTTCAGTGTACATTTAATGACACGACTGCTACATCATCTTGATTTTATAGCTATCTTTAATATCAAAGCAGCTTAAGCTGTTAATAAATTCCAAAGTATCCTTTTATTAAAATATCTAAAAGAGGTCTATAAATATTTTTTTGTTTTGTTTTTCTTTTCTAAAATTGTTCCCAGTTTTTTCACATTTAAAACAAAGCCAGGGAGTGGCTTCATAGCGGGGGGGAGGGAGGGTACCCCCTTTCTCCACGGGCACTCCCCTCCATGGCGCCGGCGTCGCCTCTCGGTGCACACTGCATTTATCAAAATATATATATATATGTGGCTGTGTATATATATATTTAGGGCAGCGGGGGGGCTCAGAACTCCCACTCGAGGGCCTCCTCGCGGTTGGCAGCCCGCTCCAGGCGGTGGATGATGTTGTTGAGGTTGGCCATCTTCTCGTGGCGCCGCTGGACGCTGGTGCTGAGCCGGGGGCCGGGAGCCGGCGGGAGCGCCGGTGAGACCGGCCCGGCTGAGGATGGCCCCGGTGAGGCTGAGCCGGTGAGGCCGGGTGAGGAAGCCGCTGAGGGTGATGTTGGGGAGACCTCCAAGCTGCAACGGGATGACCCTGCGGAGGACTGGGAGCTGTCGGGGTGCGGCGGTGGTGGCGCTGGGGGTCCCCCGGCGGTGGCACCGGCACGGCCTCCCCGCCGTGAGAGGCTGCTGGTGCTGGGGGCGGCGGCGTGGGGGGCTGCCCCCCGCTCCTCCTGGGGAGGTCCGGTCCCCTCGTCCGCCCCGGCTGGGCTGTGTGAGTCCCGCCGGCGGCTCCAGCCGCCCGTGTCCCCCTGCTCCTCCTTCACCTTCACAGGCACAGCAGCACAGGGGTGCTCGCCCCCCGCGAACACGGGTTTACGATCCTCGGCATCCGAGTCGGGGCTGTGGGGGGCCCGACGCCCGGGGATGGCCGTCCCACCACTCTGCTCTGGGTCCGTGTCATTGTCCTGAGCACCCTCCACCAGCATCTCCCGGCGCATCCGTGACCTGCCAGGACACAACAGCGGAGGGTCGGTGACCTCCACCCCTCACCCCGTGTCACAGACACTGCATGTCTTGAAAGAGCATCTTCAGCCAGAAAAAGGGGTTATGTCCACCTACAATACTGCCTAAGGATGAAGCCTGTGCTGCTGGGCTGCTGTAGGGATGAATCCTGTGCTCCAGGAGCCTCCAGAAGGCTTTCCCCCACCCATTGTGGAGCTCCTGCTCCAGTGAGCAGGTGGATATGAGCACGGAAACCTCTTTAGATGCTCAACATGACTCAAGGTGGTAAATACTCTTAAACACCCACCAGCCAGGGCACAGGCAGCATTTTGGCTACAATCCCACACCTGGGGACCTCCAGTGACCATGTGTGAGTCTGCACCTCCCATCTAGGGAAGAGGGGCTGGGAAGGATGGAAGAGGAGCAGTGACACCACCTTGGTGGCACAGCACCATCAGATGACCGAAGCCCAGGGGTGCCCATACCTGTAGTTGTGGAACCAGTTGATGACAGTGTTGGTCTTGAGGTTGAGCTGGAAGGAGAGCAGCTCGATGGTCTGCTGGGAGGGGTAGGGCTCCAGCTGGTAGGCTTTCTTCAGGGCTTCCTTCTCCTCCGGGGCCAGCACCACCCGTGGTTTCTTGATCTGGAGGAGGCTGAGGTCCTGTGGCGGCACGCTGGGGCTGGCGCACTCGGAGCGGGCGCTGGGGGACTCGCTGTCCGAGCCGGCGCTCATCAGCCCGTACCGGCGCTTCAGGTAGGCTGCAGGAGAGGACACCCAGCTGCGCGCCGCTCGCCCCCCGGCCCGGGACCCCCCGCCCGGACAGCGCCCCAACCCCGGTGAGGCCGTGTCACCCCAACCCTCACCTTTCTTCTCCAGCTTCTTCATGTCACGCAGCTTCTCCACGTTGTGGGGGTCATTGAGCCAGAGCTGCATCCGGACGAAGGGCTCCCTCCCCTTCAGGCTCAGCTTGTGCCACGGTTTGGGCCTGGAGAGGAGATCGGACACCGAGCCCTGCGTCAGGCCCAGGATGCTCTCCCCAAACAGCCGCTGGCCTGGCGGAGGAGAAGCAGAGGTGGTTAGAGGGGGTAGAGCAGTGGGATGGGCTCTATAGTCCCCCTGTGGAGTGGGCACACCCCATTTCCCAGCCAGCATCCTCCCGGAATCGCCTTGAGCGAACCATGGGGGCTTGCATCTATGGGAATTGGAGTGCTGGATCCATGCAGCCTCACCAGCAGCTCCTGAAGACCCGGGCGGAGAGAGGGTCCGCACCTAAATTGTTGTCCGTCAAGACCTCCTTGACCTTCTTGGTGATGGAGTAGGTGTCCAGCTCGGGGGACATGGCAACGATCTCCTGGATGCCCACGGGTCCCTGGCTGTTGGGATACGTCTTCCCACCCAGCGTGGGCGTCGACCGGCTCTCGGGCTGCTGGTTTTCCTTGCTGCTCTCCAGGGCCAGGGTGAGGGGCTCCTGGCAGCCCTTGTCGTGCTCGGCGGGGCTGGGGGGCGGCGAGGGGGACGGCTGGGGCTCCGCCGGGCTGGCTGTGTGACACCAGGGACAGGGGTCAGGGGGACGGTGGGAGGGACAGCACAAGAAGGTTATTTTGAGGGATGCCTGTGGCTCTGCCCTCCAGTGGCTATGGGAAACCAGGGGGTGCCAGTGGACTAATTAAAGACAGAAAATGACACTAACATAAAAAAATTCATTACTGTTTTATGCCAGGCATGAAGCCAAAGATTTTTTATGTGGCTTTCCTTTTTTTTGGTTGAAATTAAGGAGGTTGGGGATGAAAGGGGCTTCCCAGGATCAGGGTGTGGGTGCTGGAGGTGGCAGGGACAGCTCTTCTAGAAGCTGAGGTGGGAGCAGGACAAACATCCTAGATGCAGAGGATGGACACAGAAGGAACAGAGACACTGATGGCACATGGGAACCACTGAGACGGGGGGACAGCAGTGTCACTTACCCTGGGATGGTGTGGGCTGCTGGCTGATGCCCTGGCCCAGCTGGTCGGTCAGCCAGAGCTGCATGCGGATGAAGGGCTCCCGACCCTTCTGTGTCAGCTTGCTCCACGGCTTGGGCCGCGACAGCATGTCACTCACGCTGCCCTGGGACAGTCCCAGCACCTAGGGCACCATGCACATGTCACTCGCCGAAGGTGGGGTGCACTCCCCCCAGCACTGGGATGCTGCCTGCCCTCCGTCCCCATGTAAAGGGAGGGGAATTAGGCTGTCACCCTCTGCCACCTGCTGCCACCCGCTGCCCCATGGCACATCTGGACCCCTTGCCCCCAGCCACGGATGTTGATGGTGGGATACCCAGTGGGATGGGAGGGTGGTCCAAGCAGGTCTCTGCACAGGGACTGGGCATTCCTGGTGGGAAGTGCCACCAACCAGTTAGTGGTGACCACTGGGAGACCATTTGGGGGTGGGTCAGATCCAGAGGACTCAGCATCCTCCCATGGGGAAGCCACTGGGGAAAAGGGGGATCCTGGAAGGAGCTGGTGAAGGTCACCAACAAGCCCTGGGCTTGTGGAGGGGACACTGGACCCCCCCTCTCCAGGTTGGTACCTTCTCCCCGAAGATCCTCTGGCAGATGCCGTTCTTGGCCAATTTCTCCTTGACCTGCCGGGTCAGCTCCAGCGTGTCCACCTCCCTGTACATGTACATCTCGTACTGCTCCGGCGTCAGCGGTGGCACGGTGGGCTTCAGGGTCCGTGGCACGTACGTGGGATAGTAGGAGAGACGCCCACCAGCCGCTGGCTCCGCACCGGCTCCCTCTGCCTTCATCTCTGACAGCCGGTGGGGCTCCTCATCCGCTGGTGGCAGCTCGTCCTCGTTGGTGCCGCCCTCGCCGGGCTCACCCCGCGGCCAGCCCCGGCCATTGGCCATGCTGGAGTAGCTCGAGGAGGAGGAGGAGAGCGAAGGTGAGACAGAGGTGTAGGGCCGGCTGAGCAGGCTCCGCTCCGATGCCCAGTGCTGGTCGAAGTAGGAGCCGGCGTCGCCAATCTCCGACTTCACCTTCCGGATGATGCTCTGGACAAAGGCGGCGGGAGAGAGGACGGCCAGGGGCGTCTGCGGGGGGCCGGGGCTGGCCCCGCTCCCCTCCTCCTGCTTCACGTAGGCGGGGGTGACGTTCTGGCTGACGGTGGCCAGCGTGGAGCGCTCGGCGGGTGCCGGGTCCGCGGGGCGCCCGCTGCCCCCCGACTCCATGTCCAGCAGCGCCTGCTGCTGCGCCTGCATCTCCCGCCGCGCCTGCTCCAGGATGCTCTTGATGGCGTCCTCCGAGCTGCTGCCGCCCGTCCCATTGGCCACTGCCTGCGATGCTGACGGTGCCTTGGGTTCTCCTACAGAGAAAAGGGGTGAGGGGAGCCCCGAGGACACACTGTTCACCATGTGGCCGTAATTCAAAACGCAGGAGGAAAAGGGATTTATCCCAGTCTGGTTTGGATGTGGGTGCAGAGCAGGACCAGCAGCACCCACTAAGCTTCAACACCCCAACTCAAAGCCAGCTTCTTTTTTGATGATTGCAAAATAAATCCCATTACCAATGACACGATAGACAAACATGTTTGTTTTCCCTGTCTGTTTTTCCACTGTTCCCGTCTAATTTAATTCTCCAGGATTCTGCTTTCTCAGCAGACTACCTGTTTTAAGGTATTTCATTTCTTGTAATTTACTGTGAGCACATCTGCTTTAATGATTCCCTGTGCCAGATGGATTGTGCATCCTCATTTAATCATCTGGTTTGGGGCAGGGGGGAGAAAAAGTGCCTCCAAAGTTTCCAAAAGCCCAGATATGAACACTGCTGCATGGCTATTCTTCCATCCCTGACAGCATTTATTTCTTTCCACCATGCCCAAAACGTTGTCTGTGGATGTCAGTGTGTGAATGCCCCCAGAAAAGGCCATTTTTGGGGTGGGACCCAAAGCCACACAGAACCCAGGGGCTCAGCCACCCCTCGGGGACACTCCATGCCAGCACCTACCTCCCTTCTGTGACTCGATCTCCTTCTTTGCCTGCTCCAGGATGCTTTTGATGGCGTCGTCGGAGCCGGTCTCCGGTGTCCTGATCCGCGGCGTGATGCTACCTGATCAAAGAGGCAGGATAACAGCTTTGTCACCGGCGCTGGTTTTACAAGCTCCACTTGTATGTCAGGAAGTATTTACTGCTCCTCATGTTCAGTTATTTTTAGGGATGCTGGTTTGAAGACAAATGTCACTCCCGATTAGTCGCTACCGGAGCCCCGGGAGCTGTGGCTGCCAGCTCCTGCCTCTGGCATGGCACCTCCCACCACCTTGCTCATCCCATCCAAGGGCACCCGTTCCACACTGGCACATAGGGTGCTGAGCAGAGACATGGGCACGGGGACCACGTCCCCATCCCTGGCACTGTGCCCTCCTGGCTGTGCAGGTGAAGGGTTAATGGTGGATAGGATCCAGGGGATAAATTGGAGCCTTCCAGGATGAAACCAGCAGATTCATGGACCACAGACATGCACTGTCCAGTCCTGGTGCCACCACAGGGACTTGAGTGACCCGCTGCCACCTCTGAGAGGGCACCAGCAGTTGCTGTTCCTGGAGCCAGGAGCCACCATTCTGTGGCGATGCCAACACCCACTGAGGTCCCGCAGCACCAAAACTTCATTATTTTAACAAAATATTCCCAAGCACATTGATTCATACAGCACAGAACAGCCTAATGAATAATTAAATGGCACTTGTCAGAATAAATGAGTAAAGCACGTCCAGGGATGCAGCTTCCACAGCGATGGGTTGTTGTTAATTGCTGCTGTTTGCCAGGGCTCATCCCAGCCGGCAGCTGGGAGGGACAATCCCGGAGTGCCCCTGGTGGGATCAACATCCCTGCCTATCCTGCCAGCACATCATGGGCTGGTGAGCACCCCTGCCACGGCATGGGGCACCGCAGGGTGCTGCTGGGGTGAAGTGGAGTGCACTGGGAGGGGATCCCACGGCACTGCTTGGAGCATCCTAGGACAGGACCTGTTGGCCGGGGCCAGCCCAACCACTCACCTCTCTGGCGCACCTGGATAGTCCTCAGGGCCAGCACGTTCTGCTCGTCGGAGAGGAACTGCTTCATCTTGATGAACGGCTCCTTGCCCTTCACCGTCAGCTTGTGCCAGGGCTTGGGCCGCGCCAGGATCTCGCTGACGGAGCCCTGCGACAGCCCCAGCACGTAGTGCCCGAAGACCCGCTGCCCAATGTTGTGCTTCAGCAGCTGCTCCTTCACCTGGAAGGCGATTTCGGCCGTGTCCAGCTGCTCCTCCTCGGCAGAGCTGCCGGCGCTGCCCTCGGAGTTCTCGCCGGGTGGGCTGGTGGCGTTGGTGGCAGGCGCAGGGTGCACGGTGCTGCTTTTGGCCCCGAAGAAGGAGGAGGGGAAGGGTCCCCCGGCAGTGCTCTCGCTCTTGTAAGTGGGCAGTGGGAGGTGGGGGGCCTTGGGGTCCCCCGAAAGCCGCTCACTCCCCGGGAAGGGGGACAGAGAAAAAGTCCGGGGACCGTCGGGGGCCCCGCCGGGGCCGGGCAGTGGCGGGAGGGGAGTGGGGGACGCGGGTTCATCGCTTGGGGCGTGATGGGGGGATGGGTACGGCTGCTCCATGCCCAGTGAATCCTTCCCTGACTCGTCTTCGGAGTGATCCTCCTCTAGAGAGGAATGAGAGAGGGAGACGTGCTAGAGTCCTCCTGGCAACAGCCCCAGCACAGCCCCTCAGCTTCCCCAGGTGACATCCCACCCCCTGTTTTCCCCCCACCCCACCACTGGCTGCAGGTTCCTTCCTGCAGTCAGCACAGGATCTGTCCCCACTGCTCACATTCCCAGAGATGTTCCCACTGGGACTGGGGATGCCATGGAACCTGGGGGTCCTACCAGTGTTGGCCAGCAGGCTGGGCTTCTCCAGCAGGTACTTCTGGGAGGGGTAGAAAGCCTCCTTCCCCAACAGCAGGGCCTCCTCTGCCTTCGATATGCTCTGCAAGGAGCCAAGCCGAGATGGGAACGGGCGGCGGAGGCACCGGCGGCAGGGCTGGCACAGCCCGGCCAGCGCGTCGGCACGCGCCACGGCACTTGCCTGGGGAAGGCTGCAGCCAGCAGAGGCCACCTTCATCGCCTTCAGGATGCTGGGAGGGAGACAAGGGGGTGACTCGGTGGCCGTGGTGCTTTGCTGCCGGCAAGCTGCCGAGTGTTACGGCTGCTGGAGCGCTGCCGTGGGTGCCGGCAGCACTGCGCCAGCTGGGATACAGGCAGGCAGCCACGGATGCCACCTAAGTTATACCTCAGCTCTGTTTTGATCTCCTCGTAGTCTGCCTGTGCCTGCAGCTTCTCCTCCAGCTTCTGCAGAGGAGAAGAGGAGGAGAGTCCTCACAGCTGGCTCCCGGTGCACACCCGGCACAGCCGGGCCCACGTCCCCCATCCCCGACAAGCCCCAATCACCCGTGGGCGCACCTCGATGGCTTCGTTCTTGGCAGCCAACTGCCCCTCCAGCTCGGCGATCTGGTTGGCAGAGGACTCCTCCAGCTCCTGCAGTGAGCTCTGGAGGTGCTGGATGTCCTTCAGGAGCCGCAGGATCTCCCGGTCCTTGGCAGCCAGAGCTGCCTCCAGCCTCGACCCTGAGCACATGGAATAGTTCACTTTGTCCTGCTGGGAGAAGGGACACTGTCAGCTCCCAGACACCCAACACAAGGACAAGGGCCACCCTTCCCTGTCAGACACATCCCCATATGTGGCAGGCGGTCCCAGAGCTCAGTCCTACAGGATGGGGACCCGGGTGATGGAGCTTTGGGGAGGGACAGACCTTTCCTCTCCCCTTAAAGGTCTCCCAAGTGCATCTGAGTGCTATGGGAGTGCATGTCCCCCTCCCCGTGGGACACTGGAGGGCATGGTCAGCATCACCACCTCAGGGTAGAAACATGCCTTGGGTATTTTGGGCTTGCTCCCCAACATGGTTGGGTGCTCCTGAACACAAAAAGATGCTCCCAAGTGCAATGGGGTGGTCCTGGCTGCTGTGGGGTACGCCTGGCTGCTGTGTGGTGCTCTTAGCTATGATGGGGTGCTTCCAAGAGCAATGGGATGCTCCAGGCTGTGACAGATGCTCCCAGCCCTGAGAGGTGCTCCCAGCTGTGATGGGGTGCTGCTGGCCCTGAGGGGGTTCTGCTGGCCCTGAGGGGTGCTCCTGGCCCTGAGGGATGTCCTGGTCCCGAGGGGTGCTCTCACCCCAGCAGTGCCCGTCGGGGAGCAGCAGGCCAGGCGGAGGGAGCTGTTGACGGCCGCCAGCTGCTCCCGCAAACTCTCCACTTCCCTCTGTGCCACCTCCGCTCGCTGCAGGAGAACAGAAAGGGCATCAGACTGGGCACCTGTGGCTCATCCCATTCCACACGGGGCATAGAAGAGTCCCCATCCCAAGTGTTCTGCTCCCACCAACAGTACCATAAGCTCCCTTCACGTATTTAAGCTTCCTGCATCCTAATGCTTGTCCCAATCCCAATCCCTGGGCACTGGCTGCAGACCATCTCCAGGACTCTACCTTGTTCCACCCAAAAGGTCATTTTTATTTTACATGCAAATTGCTCTTTAAGCCTCTTTTATTATCCACCTGCATTTATTTGTACCTATATTTTCAGAATTAAATAAAACTAATTAAGAGGAATGGACAAGACCAGGAGTAATTACACCGGAGCCGTGTGTGTTGTGCCCTAAAACACCTGAGACAGGCTGAAGGTGACAAATGTAAGGAGCTCAAAAACACCAGTGACCCCCAGCATGGGGAGGGGGTCACAGCAAGGGAAGGAAATCTGAGCTCCCCTTTGTAGGGATCCCCAGTCCTGGTGCCCGACAATCCTTTGTCAATTTGGGGACAGACATCCAGCCCACACAGATGCTCAGGGTGCTGTGGTGGGTGCAGCACCCTGGGCTCTGCGGGGGGAACCCCATCAGCTCCCAGACAGTCAGCTCCTGGCTCACCTGGTTGGCTTTTTCAAGGTTGGTCATGATCATGGCGACTTCGTCTGCCCTGCGAGGAGAAAGCAAGAGGTGTCAGCAGGTGCAGAGGCACAGACCAGGGCCTGGGCAGGAGTTTAGGGATAAGGATGCCACAGCTATGGATGTTTCTGCAGTGGTTTAAAGTATCTCAGCTCATCAAGCCATTTAGCAGCACCACAGGAATGTCCCAGTGCTGCCACGGGCATCTTGGATCAGCCTTGGACATGACCTGGCACCGCTGGCAACTTACTTGGATGCTGCTTCCTCGTCGTATTTACACCGCAGCTCCAGCAGCTCCGTCTGCGTGGCCTTCAGCGCTGGGAAGAGGAAGAGGAGGGTGAGCTGTGGGGCAGGGGCTTGGCCCCCCATGGTCACTAGCCCCAATCCTGGCACCCCTACCTGCGTGGAGCACTTTGATCTTCTCCTCTGCCTCCCCCAGCCGAGAGGCCAAAGTGACTTGTGCTTCCTGGAGCCCCCTGTGAGAGATGGGCATGAGGGATGTGCTGGGGGCACCACGGCTGTGCCAACCCCACATCCCTCAAAATCACACAGAGACCCCTCACTGCATCCCTTCACTGACCCCATCCCTCACTGATGCCAGAAAAGACCCACCACTGGACACCAAGACACATTCAAGTCGTGCTACCCTTTGATGTTAAGAAGTTTATTGCCCCAGGTCTAAAAAAAATTCACTTTGGGTTGAAAATTGTCCCTGATCCCTGTGGTTGAAACCCCTCAGAGGGGGGAATGACAGCCCACCCCTCACCTGTAATTAACTGGAGGAGGGGGAAGCAATCAGGGAAAGTTATTCTGCATTATTTATAGCCTGCACTTGCCAGGAACTTACTCGCAGAGATCTGTAATTTAGGGTTTAAAGATTCCTCATTTGTTTCCCGACGCAGCGTGTTAAGGAATAACAATGAAGGCACCGAGAAAGTTGGGAGCCTCCAAATTAAAAGGTCATTTAATGAGGTTCATCCAGAGACCTGGGTTTAAGCCATTTGTCTGAGCAAAGCCACGTGTCACAGAGATAGCATACAGGGATGGCAGGAGGGACCTGCCTTGGCTCTGTCCCAAAACCACCCGGGACTGGGGATGGATGGTCAGACACTGAGAGTGTCCAAGGTGGTGTATCAGGTTTCTGGGAAGGATGTGACCACTTCCAACCTGAAGGGAAAGGAGCAAAAGGAAGGAGAGACAGACAGACGGACACCCCCGTGCAGGAGCAGGGACAGATCCCCATGTTCCCATCGTGCCCTGAAACGACCCCATTCCCAGTACTCACGTACTTTTGCTTCTCTGCCTCATTTCTCTGCACCGAGGTCTCTGTGCTCGGTGCTCTGCTGTCGAGGCCGTCGGCTGCCGGCGATGTCCCCTCCCTGCGCTCTGCGGGGGGACACGTGTCACACGGCTGCGGAGGGGACAGCAGCGGTGGCTGCTGGGGACCACGGGCTGGGGGACAGATCCTGGCCCTGGGACCCACCCTGCATCCCAGGGGTGCTCAGAGGCACGTGGGGGAGCCCAGCTGGGGACCACGGCGGTACCTTTGGTGCTGCTGAGCTCCGTGTGCTTTTTCCAGGGGCGGCTGAGATCCTTCAGGGGAGGCGGGTTAGGCTCGAGGCGCTGGAGCTGCTGCAGCCGGTCCTCCAGGCTCCGGGCAGCCTCCAGCACAGGAGCGGGGTCTGTGGGATGTGGGATGCAGGGTGAGCAGCAGGGATGCCCACCACCAGCCCGGGCACCCACTGCCCACCCTCCTTATCACCCAGCCCCGGGCAGGCACTCTCCACACCCCGCTTAAAACAACCCACAGCGTGCCAGGTGCCGTGGGGACATCCCTGCGTCCTGCCTTTCCAAGTGCCACGGGGATACACTGAGTCCTGCCTTTCCAGGTGCCATGGGGATACCCCTGGGTCCTGCCATTCCAGATACCATCGGGATACCCCTTGGTCCTGCCTTTCCAGCTGCCGTGGGGACACCCCTGGCTCCTGCCATTCATTGCCAGCCCCGAGGCACCGAAGGACGGGCAGGGGCCATGGGGACATCTCCCGTGCCCCGGTGCCACCGGCACGGCCGGTTTGGGCACAGACAATGGCGGTTTGTGCCGAGGTAAGCAGGTGCATCCGGAGCCGTCCGTCTTCCCTCTGTCAGCATTACACCATCATTAGCTGGTGTCTGCTCAGCGGGGTGTGCCATTATGTCTCCCAGGGCTGATGTAATTATACATTGACATAATTAACCCAGCAAGCCCATTAAGCAGGCCAGCTAAAAATTCATCTATAATTATTTGTTGTGTGCATGCTAATGAGTCCATCTGCACTGCCATTGTACAACATGAACAAATTAATTTACAAGTCTGGATTTTTTAATAAGTTCAAGAAAATGCCTCCTATTGAGCCAGGTTAATATAGGTTTGGGGTTTGGGTTTGTTGGTTTTTTTTTTTTTTTGAAGAAAAGAAGAGGAAGGAAAATAGATTTGAATTCTCCAGGGTCAAAAAGTTAGACAAACAGGCAAGTGGGATGGAGTTGGGTGCACTACTATACAGCACGGACGCGTGGCAGGTATCCAAGGGTAAAAGATAATAACTGTGATGGAAAAAAATCCAACCCCTGGCTTTCTCCACTTGGAACAGGACACAGAGCAGCCCTGCTGCTCAGCAAATCCCTGGCTGAGATGGAAGTGGTGTGGGATAAAGGGCCTGGCACTACCAAGGGCATGCTATGGGATTCGGGGTGTCAGCTGCTGCACCAGTTGACTTTGAGGTGACCCTGCCCCAAAGACATCCAGCATGGATGGATATTCCTCGGAAATGAGTGATTTGGATACATGTTCCCCCCAAATGGGGTTTGGGGGTCTCTCTGACCCACTGCTGCCCTCCCATCCCAGAGCACCTCACCACAGCACCCAGCACGTGGCTTCCCCACAGGACCAGCGACTGCCAGACCCTACATATTAATGCCAAAAGCCCCTGGAGAATCCTTCTCCACAGAGAATGTTCTCCCTTCTTTCTGCTGGGCATCATAGAGACCCCATGGATGGATGGAATAAGAGGTTTGTGCCCAGATTCTGGCGTGGGGTCCAGAGGCAAATGCTGAAATTTGGCACTGAAACAGGGACTGAGCTCCAGCTGGGACCCTCCTGGGATGCTCATGGCATCCTTTGGTTCGTGGCATTCCTCAGCTCAGCATCCCACAGGCTGGTTTCCCACCCAAGGATGCAGGACCACACCATCAAAGGGGATTGTGGTGATGTGGCGCAGCCAGAACCGCACTGGATGCTCCAAGAGCCATTAATAACACCCGTAAGTACCCGAGCAGAGATAATGATACGGGTAATTAAACCCTGTGCTCTGGGGGCTGCAGGGGCTGGGGGTCCCCCCCACGCTCCCCAGCCCTGGGGGTGTTGGCAGGAGGCTCAGTGCCAGCCTGCAGCTGCCTCCGTGGGGATAAACGCCAGGGCAGGTCCCGCTGGATCCACACCCGCAATTCCTCTCATCTCCAAGCCAAGGTGACCCCCCCCCGTGCTGCTCCCCATTTGGAGCCGACATTCCAGGATGAAGTGGTGGGGAGCGGAGCTTTGGGAATGGAAAAGAGCAAGTGGTGCTTTGGCTCCACTTCCTGCGTCAGCCAGGGCAGTGCGGGTACAAAATGCCCGCCTGGATTAATTACACTGTGCTAATGCCATGCTGCTCATCCACTGGGAAACGCTGCCCTCGGCTGTGGGGTCGGCTCTGAGACCACGTGAGTTATTGGGGTGCAAAAGGGTGCTGGGACTGGGTACCAAACCCATGCCATGCTCATGCCAAGCTCATGCCATGCTCATGCCAAGCTCATGCCTTGCTCGTGCTGCCAGTGAACAAACCCTCCTGCTGCAGGGCTGGAGAGAGGACACACTGAAAACCAAGCACGTCATCTGCCATGGGTGCCATGTACTTCCATCACACTCTGAGCCACGCAGGAGCTCAGGACACTGCCCACGGCACAGGGGACAGTTCCTTCCTCCATGGATCACATCTCCCATTGGGACAGGTTAGACCTGGCACTGCTGCAGTGGTGACTCACTGCTGGCACAGACCGGTGATGGGTGACATGGGAGACAATTCTGCCAAAACAGGACCTTGGGGTACCACACGCTCCGGGTGCACGGTGCGGCATCACCCACCAACGGCACAGCCAGCTCTTGTGGGAAGCAGTGTGGCCCTGCCCAGCACACTTATCTATTGCTCCATACCTTCACCCACTATATATATATATCTTTTTAAATATATATATCAAACAAATTATAAGTAATAAATATATATATATATATATAAATAAGTGCTGCCACTAGCTGGCGTCATTGGCCATCCTTTATCGGCACTGGCAGTGCTGCAGCAGGATCACAGAATCACAGAATATCCTGAGTTGGAATGCACCACAAGGACCATCCAGTCCAACTCCTGACCCTGCTCAGGACACCCCAACAATCCCACCCTGTCCCTGAGAGCGTTGTCCAAACACTCCTGGAGCTCTGGCAGCCTTGGGCCCGTGACCATTCCCTGGGGAGCCTGTTCAGTGCCCAACCACCCTCTGGGGGAAGAACCTTTTCCTGAGATCCAAATTAAACCTCCCCTGACACAGTTCCAGACGTTTCCTGAGTCCCATCACTGCTCACAGAGAGCAGAGATCAGTGCCTGCTCCTCCACTGCCCCTAGTGAGGAAGCTGTGGTTTGGGATGAGGTCTCCCATCAGTCTCTTCCAGCTGAACAAACCAAGTGCCCTCAGCTGTTCCTCATGTGGCTTCTCCTTCAGACCCTTCCCCATCTCCATGGCCCTCCTTTGGATGCTCACTAACAGCGACAGGCCTGGACAGAGGTCCCACCTGCTGTCCCCATGGGGAGTGGGGTTGGGAATCTTTCCCTGAGCTGGAAGGGGTCTCTCTGTGGGCACTGGAGCAGCTTGAGGCACCTGTGTGATGGCAGGATGAGCCAGGAGGAGTTCTGGGTTCTCATCACCTTCTCTGAGCAGGCATAGCTCCAGGGAGCATCTGTATCCCAGGGGACCACCAGCTCATCCTTGTGCCAGGGCCACTTGACCCAGACTTAGGTGGAGGTCTCCATGCTGGAGGCTGAAGGGTGACATCTGCTCCAAGCTGCTGCCTGGCTCCAAGAGGAGCACAGGGCACCCATGGTGCATCCATGGTACCTCCATGGTACTGTCACCTCTCCCACCAGGGCAGCATCTCCTCTGCCACCCCATCCTAACCTGCTCAAACACATCCACCAGCGCCCTGCAAATCCCTCCACGAGTCAAAGTCAGCCTTAAATCAAATCATCCCCAACAACAATGACATTAATTATGCTTTTAACACATTTTACTGCTTCCCCCCCCTTCCCTTCACGCCACATCTGTGTGAACAATATCCAAAAGATTTACGGTTTTCTGCCGTAATTACAGACACACAGCCAGCTCACTTATCAAAATACTTGCTGAGCAATCAGGCTCTGTTACAGTCTCTGCCAGAGATTTGTGTTGACAGCAGCCATTCAAAGCAAAAAATGTCGAATCAGGACTTATGTGGCGCTTGGAAAGTGTTCCACAAAGAGTTCGCCTGTCGAGAGACACGCGGACACGGAACAGACAGGGATGAACCACGGGCGGGAGGATTTGGGGAGCAGGAGGGGAGCAAGAGATGCTGCTCTGGAGAACAGAGAGAGGAAAAGAGGAGTGCAGAGCCCACAGGGAAGCAGTTTTGGGGTGTGCATGTGTGTGCATCCGTGTGCAGGCGTGTGCGAGCAGGAGGAGCGCAGCAGGAGAGCGCAGGGAGGTGGGGAGGGAAGATAACTGGGTTCTGGAAACCGAGTTGACATTTGGTTCTTGTAGCACAGGAGAAAATTTAATGAGGACAAAAATATGTCTCCCTAATTCCCCTAAGAAATCATTAAAACATTTTGTTATTCCTAAATGTCTGGAAAATGAATTAGTGGCCCTGCAGGAGCCTTTTCCGTGCATCTTCAGCCGTTTGCAGCTCTCTGTCCCCACCATGCCGGGGGACGCTCCGTGCCTGGCGCAAACAAACCCACACAAAGTGGGGAGCAGCAGGAGGGGGGTCCAAGCCCCTCACTGGTCCCTGGCACCAGCTCTACCAACACAAACCTCAGGGCTGCCCCGTGCCTCAGTTTCCCCCTCCCAAGACTTCAAGCAATGACTTCAAGGGTGTCCCCGTGGCTCGTGCTGGTGCTTGGGTTAACTTACCATCAAAAAGACAACTGGGAATAGCCGCAGTGTTACTACACGGGCTGAGCAAATGTATTCCTTTCCTAATGTCAAGATGCATTTGGCTCAGGGGCTGAAACACAGCGATGGCAAAAGCTGCTTCCTCTCCTCTCTTCGGCTGGTATCTCCAGAGCACCATGCGCCGGCCACGCCGGGGATGGGTGCCGCGGTCCTCGCTGGCTCCTCTCGGCACCGGCGCGCGACTCGTTAGGCAGCCAGGTCGCCACCGCGCTGCTTACCTGGAGCTTCCAGCAACTGCTTGTAAACGCTCAGGAAAGCCGTCTCAGCCTCCTTGCTTCTCTTACTAAGTGCAATCACCTGCAGGGAGACGGATAAACGGGTCAGGGATGGGCTTGGAGGAAGGAACCGGCTCTGCCGAGCTAACAGGACCGGTACCACCAGCACCAGCACACGGGTCTCCCCCACCCAGCACAGCTCCGTGTCCCCTCCATGCCCTGTGCAGCCACTCGCTGCCTTTGGCTAAACTCCTCATGCCGCTGCCATGTCACGTCGCCCTAAATCATTGATGTGCTCTGAGTAAATGAAAATTATAATTTAATGTCGGCGCTTAAATAAGAAATAAAGAAGCCTGGCCGTTGTTGTGCTTGCCAGGCTGGATCTAGCACGTGGCCCTCCCCAGCCACCCTCCCGGTACGGTGCTGTGGGTGCAAGTGATGCTCACACTGGGACTGGGATATCTCCTCCTGCTCCTGCCCCTGTCCCCTCTCGGCTGTTGGGGTGCTGGTGACACTCACACCAGCCAGGTGGAGGGAGGATGGCACAGCACAGCCCTAATAACCCAACAACATATTAATCTGCTGTGTGTTCCCATCCAACATTTATGAGCATGAATCATTTACTCCCTTTAATTTTTCAAGGCACAATGACACCTTGGGGCAGGGGCTGCTGCCCACTGGGTCCCCTTGTTACCCCTCCCATCCAGGATGGGGCACTGGTGGGATGTACAGACCTCTGTGTCCCTGCTGCCTGGGCACAGGCGTCAGGGATGGAGGTGACCCATTCCCAGCTGGAAAATGTCCAGTTGGTGCCAAACTGGGTGGAGGAAAAGGTGCCCACCCAGCAGACATGACAGTGGAATAGTCAATTAAACCGCTCTTAAGCCGCTGATGGGCTAATTATGAAACAATGCCTGAACTTCGTGCCTCAGCCCAGTGGCAGCTCCCACATCAGAGCATCTTTTCCCTCCTCCATGCCAGCGGAGCTCCCGGCTCGCCCCGCCAGCCTGGACTGCCATTACTTGTCATTCCAACCCAAAGCAAACGGCTCATTTGTAATCCAGCAGCCACCTGAGCAAACCGCTTTCTCCTCCCGAGCTCGCAGGCACTGGAGCACAAAGATCATTTTTCTATTGTTAAAATTGTATAAGCCGGGCTTTTTATAGCGGCTCGTACACAAACCTACTTTCTCAGCGCTGCGTATCCAGCAGAGGAGGAATTTGGGAGCTTTTCTCCGGTGTTCTGCAAAAATGCTTGACTTCAGGGTGCTTTAAAATAATAATAATAAAGTGGGGAAGGGAGGAGGAAGGCAGAGAGGAGTCGGTGGGAGGCACAGCCTGTGTGGTGGAGCAGGACAGCTTTGTGTCACCGGATTTGCCGGTGGCATGTGGCATCCACCCACAGGGAGCCCTGATGGGGGGGGCTATAAGGATGTGGAGACACCACGGTGCTCATGGCATCAGTCCTGTGTGACCCACACTTCCCAAATCCTTTGGACTTTACAAGGGAGTGGCACAGCCCATGGGCACAGCTCTGCTGTGGGCTGATGGGGATGCCTGGACCTGCCCAAGCTGCTCTGAAGAGCTTCATCTCCCCTGAGATGGCGCCAACCAAATAATGCAGAGCAAAGATCCAGCCAAAATGTTCCCTATTCCCTCTCCATCGCCTGTGCCTGCTCCCTGTGCATCCCTAACCCATGCCAGGGGTAAGGAGATGGCCCAAACTCCAAATCAAGCTGTTCCCAGTGAATTTCATTCCTCAAGTCACATCACAGAGACAAAGCACTTTTCAAGGGGAACCTCTGAAGATTTTCCCTCTCCTCAGCAATCCTGGTTGAGATCCAAGCATCCCTCACTAGGAATGTTGTGGTTCTGCAGTGGGAAGGAGCCTGCAGCATCCCCACGCCGTGGTTCCCTGGACCTGGTCTCCCCATGGTCACACCCCAGAGTCTCACCGGGGATGGATCCAGTTTCCTCCTGGTTCATGAGAGGGGTCAACCCACCATTCAGCCCAAATTCCTACGGAGCACCCACAGACCCAGTGCATCACCTTTCTACTCATTAACTACCATCCGTATCTTAACTGGAGCCACAAGACCCTTTCTGATGAGGAGGTACTTGGGGGCCATTCCATCAGACAAGGAATTTGGGGACCATTTCACCAGCCCAGCTCCTGCTCCATCTCCCTGCCCTGGGCTCCAGCTCAGGCTGGCACATTCCAGCCCATGTTGGTGCCAGGGCATCACCGGCATGGCCAACCAGCAGGATGGCAAGCCAGGCATCCATGTGGTTCTTCCAGAGTCCCACTAAACTTCAAGAACATGTCAGTAAAAAAGATATGTAACATTTTCAGCAATCTTTTCCAGATGGGGATAATTTACTCAAATGCCATGGGAGATTCCTGCCAGAGTAGCTCCGAGCCCTACACAGGGATAGCTCACCCCAACTCTGAAACTGCTGTTATTTCTAAACACCTGGGAAAAGCCCATATCAGTCCTAAAATCAAGGTTTTGTAATTAAAAACCCTAAATCCCTGCTTTGTCGAGAAGCAGGGAGCAAACCCCATGCCAGGATCCAAGAGGGAGACACCACCAGCACCCTGCTAAATAGAGGAGAAAACGGAAAAAATTAGAGGAGCTGAGCACCTCTGGAAGCAGCCCTGGCTCTGTGGGGTCAGGATGGCACCATCCCTGTCCCCCAAATCCCCACGATGCAAATGCATCACATTCTCCCTCTGCCCACGGAGGCGCCGGCAGCGAGCTCTGCCTCCGCATCACATATCGATGGACTCTTAATTCCCATTTTTCCCCCCTCCGTCTCCCTCCGCAGCGTCCGCAGGCTCAAGGTGAGGCCCGGCAGCATCGCGGGATCGCCGCCGCCTGATAAATTACATTTACGCGCCGGGTCCTTTTCATGGCTGGTGCCTTTCCAGCAAAGCAATTATCACTGCAGAATGCGTAATAGCCTAATTAATTACTATTGTCAGGCTGGCCTCTGTGCCATGATTATACCTTCCGAAGCCAACTTTTTAAACATTTGGAAGCAGAAATATTATTATAATTGAGTGACAAAACAGTAAAACTCCCCCGGCGCAGCCGGTGCTCCTCCCGGCGCGGCGGCGAGGACCGACCGTCTGAGCGTCCCCGCTCCAAAGGCGCGGGATTTGCATCGCACCGGCGGTGAGTTTATTCTTATATCCACAAGATCAAGTGCAGGATAAGTAGTGGGTTATTTCCATCTAAATACTGGTGGCAGTAAACCACAAATGAGCTCTTTTTCAGCGTAGAGGAACAGCTGTCGGGGGAGAAAGCGGCAGCAGAGACCCCAAATGTTGAAGAAAACTGATGAAAAAATTAATTCAAGCCTTCGCTATTTTCCTCGCTTTTTTTTTTTTTTTTTTTTTTTTTTGCTGATGTGTAAAGAAGTTGGGGAGAGCGGGAGGGTGGCAAGGGGGGGGGGGACTGGGAAAGAGCTGCTGTCCCAGGAGAGGTCTGAGTGATTGGGATGGACGACCTGTGTGTTGGGGTCCTTTGGTGCCTCAAGTGCTTCGTGTTCAACTTACACCTTAAGTCCATCATGTGTGTGCACAGACCCATTGTGCACCCACAAACCCATCACGCACATCCACAGGCCCACTGTGCACCCCCAGACCCATCACACTCACCCACAGACTCCCTATGCACCCACAGACCCATCATGCACCCACAAAACCACCATGCACCCACAGACCCATCACACCCACCCACAGACCCACCGTGCACCCACAGATCCAGCACACACACACACAAACCCATTGCAGACACCCACAAACCATCACACAAACCCACCACACACATACAGACCCCTTGCAGACCCACGCAAACACATTGTACACACGCTCACAGGCCCAACACACACATGCAAACCCACTGCACACACGTGCAAACCCACTGCACACCCACAGACTCATCGTGCCCCCATGCACAAGCTCACTGCACACACAAACCCATCACATCACAAAACCATCACAGGCACCCACAGGCACATCACACACTCGTTGCACACGTACAAATCCACTGCACACCCACACAGACCCCTCACATGTGCACAAATCCACCACACACATGCACAGACCCGCTGCACACCTACACAAATCCACCACACACAGTCACTGACCATCACACATGGTCACAGAACAACCACACCCACACAAACCCACTGAACACCCACAGAGACCCACCACACACCCACAAACCCACTGCACACTCATCATAGACACTCACAAACCCTTGCACAACCACACAGACCCATCACACATGGCCAAACCCATCACACACAGTCACAGACCCACTGCACCCTCACAATGACCCACTGCACATGGACACAGACCCATTGCACCCACACAGATCCATCACACACTTGTACAAACCTATTGCACACCCACACAGATCCATCACACACCCACACAGATCCTTCACACGTGACCAAACCCATCACACGCATCCACAGACCCACTGCACACCCACACAGACCCATCCCACACACCACAGACCCACTGCACACCCACACAGATCCATCCCACACACCACAGACCCACTGCACACCCACACAGACCCATCCCACATGGCCAAAGCCACCACACACACCCACTGCACCCCCTGCTTCCACAGCCCCTTCCCCACTCCTCCAAAGGCAGGAGCAGCTCCCAGTGTTTTCACAAGGCCAAAAAGCAATGCATGTCAGAAAGATCAATAATATAAAAATAAAGCCTGAGAATTCTAGTTAAAGGGAACATCACAGAAATATGTTGTTCACGTCCATGATTTGGAGATTAAAAAAAAAAAAAAAAAAGAAGGGAAAAAAAAGAATCAATATAAGTTCTTCAGATGATGTTATTTCTAATGAGAAATACACCAAGACTGCTGCAAATAACTGCTTAAAAGAAAAAAAATGCATTAATAATTTACTTTTTAAAGCATGGGATCCCAAACGCAAGAAAATTGCTGTTGGTTCTTAATTTTGTTGTAATAATTCCTGACAAGTTCAACAGTGCTTTGGCAAAGTTCTTGGGAGCAGAGGCAGAGAATGTTCAGCTCATTAGGTTATTTTTTCTCCCTGTTTTCCACAGCATCCTGACACTGTCGGCTCCAGGAGAAGGTGCCCAATTTCTTCCCTTGCTCTGCACTGCAGGATTTCTTGGGCTGACCCCCCAAATCAGCAACAGGGAAAATATTTCAAGCTTATTTTACCACTCTCAGCACCATAATTTAATCCACATTTTTCACTGACTGCTTTAGTTGGTTCTTTCTTTAATTTTTTTTTTCTATTTTTTTCCCCTGAATTTATTTTTTTAGTGCATTTGCTGACAGTTGGCAACTCCAAACCATCTGCCACCAACACACCCCCCAAAACCAAAGTCTTCAGCATCCAACCCAACGAGGACCAGGCTGACTCCTGACCATCACCAGGAAAAGGTGCCACCTGGGCAGCCTAATTCCCAGCAAGGCCAGATTTCTTGCAAGCCCCCAAAATTGTTTTCCCGGAAGAACAGTTTCCTGGAAATGTATTTTCCTGCAAAAATACACTAAATTTCCTGGCAGAGGATACAGGCAGGGATGCTCAGGCTCTGCCTCCCCAGCATGGATGATGTGGGGTGATGAGGGGGTTCCCAACGGTCCCCAGATTTGGGATGGAGCCGGGATGCAGTCGGGATGGCCCCGCACCCCGAGCATTGCAAAGTTTCACCTCCCATTTAGCAGAACAAAACTTTTAATTTAGATGTTTTCATCTATCTATCAGAGTGAAAAAAAATAAGTTTAAAATAATGACTGTAATAAATGAAGGTAATTAATTGTAGTTTGTTCCTTTACTGTCTAGTCAGCTTAATTTTACCTTTTCATCTAATAATGAGAAAATAATTTTTGTGCTCTGAGGGTTAATGATATGTAACTGCAAGAGCTGCTAATTGCATGTTGCAAACTATTCATCAAAATCCCCATCTGCGCTACTTGATTATGTTTGCTAAATTATTGCTTTGAATTATCTTTCATAAAGCAACTTTTGTAATTAGCAGGGCTTTCGCTCTGCTCTTTTCTCCGGCACAAGGATATTCAAACTTTGTCCCTCTCAAGCTGTTGCCATTAAACTGCTTTTGGGGAGAGAAAGGAGCTGCCCTTTAGTTGATGGAGGGGGGAAAATAAAAGCCGGGTTTATCCTCCGTAGTTATAATTTATTCTCCTGGTCCTGCTACTCCTTCCTTGAGGAAAAAAATTATATAGGAGCTGAAACATATGGGAGGCATATTTGGGAATAGCAGAGAAATGGCCCATCCACCCCTCCCCCAGATTAATATTTAAAAATTATATTTTTTCCCCTTTTTTCCCTTCCCATTTAGAGGGAGAATGTTTGTCATTCCTCATCCCACTTTTATGGGCTCCTTTCTGTGATGCAGGTGATGCAGCACTTGGCCCTCCCTGGTGGATATTCATGGGGAGAGAGGAAAAGTGGGATTTGAGGGGGAAAAATATGATAGGAGTGGGTGCAGATTTTCAAAATTTGGAAAAAAGGGGAAAAAAGAGGAAAAAGAGGGGAAAAGGGGAGAGAAGGGATGAAAAAAGGGGAAAGGAGGGGGAAAAGGTGAAAAAAGGAGGGGAAGGGGGAAGAGGAAGAAAAGAGGGGGGGAAGAAAAAAGAGAAAAGAGGGGAACAAAGGACAAAGAGAGGAAAAGAGGGAGAAAAGGGAAAGAAGGGAATAGGGAGAAAGAAGGCAAAAGAGGAGAAAAGAGGTGGAGTGGGGGAAGAGGAAAAATAGAAGAGAGGGAAAAGAGGAAAAAGTGGAAAGAGAAAAGAGAGAAGAAAAAGATGAAAGGGAAGAAAATGGAAAAAAATATTTGAAAAGAGAAGGAAAAAAAGGGAAGGGAAAAAAGGAAGGAAAAGAGGAAAGGGAAAAAGGTAAGGGAAAAGAAGAGGAAAAGGGGAAAAGAGGGGGAAAGGGGGAGAAGAGAGTCCTGAGCCCCAGTGAGCCTGGCTCCAGGAGCAGCACACTGGTGTCCATCCCACCCCTCCCAGAATCCCAACCTCAGGGGAGCAGAATCCACCTTTCGGGACAAAATCCTCCAAAACCTCTCATGTAAAAAATTCCCTGGAGGGAGGAAGGTGGCAGAGCTGGGGAAGCAGCTGCTGGGAATTACATCCTGTTTTCCCTCACAGCCCCATAAATCCAGAGCCACTTGGGCAGAGGGGCCGGCTGGGCTTCCCGAAGGACATTGCTCATATTCCTGTAGCGGATCTAATGAAGACTATTGGAAAAAATGCAGTATTTAAAAGACTGAAAATGTATTCCTATTGTTATCACTCTCTTTTATGTGTTTATGCACAGAGCATTGGAATGAATCAATACTGGATTGCCCTATAAATAAATGAGCATATCCGTAAACCCAGTAATAAAATGAAGTGATGAAAAATATGGAAATCAGTCACATTTGTGTAAATCCACGTATTGTTTACTTTAATATTTTCTTATGCAGTTTCGTAGCTCCAAAGAGACAGATTTAAAACCAGGTAATGCTCAGCAGATGACAGATCCTAATGTGTCGCTGCCGGCGAGCTCGGAATACCGGCAGCTCTCCCGGGATTTCCATCCAAGCATATTAGAGGAGCAGAGGAAGCAGCCCCTGAAGAAAGCATTAAATTGCCAGAGAGAAAAGAGATGTCCTGAAGTGCCATGAGACTCTTGAGGGCATCAGGGACCAAAGCCAAGGCATCTGTGGAGCCTCCAGGGATGTGGAGCACCTGGGGCAGGATGGAGGATGGAGGAGTGGGATGCTTTCTGTGGCAGCGTGGTAGGATGGGACCATGGTGTCCCACCCTGGTGCTCAGCTCCTCCTCAGATTCCCCACTGCAACCTAATCTGGGAGACCCTGGACATGTCATGGCATCTGCTGTGCTACTGCCTGGTCACAACATGGCATCTCCTGGCCATGCCATTGTCCCTCCCAGTCATGCCACGGCATCTCCTGACATCATGGCATCTCCCAGCTACACCATGGTACCTCCTGGACAGACCATGGCATCTCCAAGCCACACCTTGGCATCTCCTGGCCACACTATAGCACCTCCTGTCATACCATGGCACCTCCCAGCCACATCATGGCATCTCCCAGTCACACCTTGGCATCTCCTGGCCACTCCATGGCACACCTACCCCACTTCTTCCCTTGCCTGGAAGCTCTCCAGGCAGGACCACCACCCCCAGTGTCCTGCAGGGGACATCAGGGAGCTCACTGGCAGAAGGGCCCTGCCCACCCCACCCACAAGGCACAAGGACCAGCCAGGGAGCCAAAGCAGATGGATTTTATCAGCTGCAGAAACCCTTCAGGGACTGAGGACAAGGAGCTCCTACCTTGGCCACACCATGCCACATCCAGTCTGTCCCTCCCAGGGCTCTCCCCATTTCAACCCCCCAAGAGCTGGCATGTTGGGAAGGGTCTGGGATCACCCCCAGGACCATGGGGGATGAGAGCAGGTCCTGCTCCCCTGCCCACCTTTCCTGTGAGCATTCCCACTACCACTGCCAGCTTTCCCTCCCACCCACCCAGGCTGGCAGAAACACCCCATCCCACACAGCCTCCAAGAAAAGCTATTTTAGAGTTGCTCTTTTTTTTTTTCCCCTTTCTCGTCTTTTTTTAATCCATTTTTTTTAACAAACAACCCATCTCCCCCCATCTGGGCTGTGAGTTGGGTGCCAGCAGCTCCACGCCGAGCGCTCAACGTTTGCTTTTTATAAACGCCTCGCAACCCAAAGTTTCCTCCCTTGCTGCCAAGGATGCATCCAGGTGGATATCACATCCAGGAGGATGCTGCATCCCTCAGGAAGACCCTTTCCCCCAGCTCTGCCCATCCACCTGGAGGCAGCAAGAGCCAGAAACACCCAAATCCCAAGGTTAGGGGCTCAAATTTGTCTTTGTGGCTAATTAGTTTCCCTTCTGTTAGTCACTTATATCTAGAGACCCCAAAAATCTTGTTGCTGGGGAGGGAAATCCACCATCCTGCCGAGTTAATTCCCTGCCAGCAAATCTCCTGAACCTCAGGTGCCTTTTTCTTAAATTCCTGACTGAGTTCAATTAAATGTTTATGAGACTCCGCCTTTTCCCCCTTTCCACTGAAGGAACAGCATCAAGCTCCTTCTGGAATAAAACAAAAACAAAAGGTGGAGGGGAAAAAAAAAAAAAAAGAAAACAGGGGAAAAAATAAAACCAAGGTGGTTTAGGAAGGTTGGGGTTTGAAATTGGAGGAATATGATTCCCCCAGACTGGTTTTGCTCTGTGTTGCGTTGGCAGCATCGACAAGGGGGTTTATATAAATAATTGAAGAAATTCTGTATTCCCTGCAAAAGAAAAGGCAAGCAGAGAGGGTTGTTGAGATAATCAGGAGCTCGCTAATCAATATTCTCAGCCCCAGCCTCCTCCTCGCTTCTCCAAAAGGAGCAGTGCCATAAGCTCATCAGTAACTGTAAAAAAAACATCGCACTCCGAGTGTCAAAATAGTCAAGCACAGCATATTGTATTGCCAGATTTCCCTCCCAGTCCACCCCGGTGCCAGATTCCATCCATCAGCGGGGAGGGAAGCCGTCCAACGCTGACTTACTTACGCTTAAGTGTTCATAAATAAGGTTTTTAAGATATAGATGGCTTTTTAATTTTGGTGGAATGTAGGAAAAAGAGAAGAGAGTAAAAATGATGGGGTTGATGCGGTGGGAAGCGACCTCTGGGGTGCTGCCTGGTAAATCCTGCAGCCTGGGGATATCCCAGTGCTTATCTGGGTTGTACAGTGGGGAAAACAGCTGGAAAAAATTTAGGCTGGCACCAAAAACTGTGACAAAGGCTTTGTCTGATGTGGAGATATGGCAAAAGGACCTATTCCTGCTATGGAAACCTCATTAGACAGAGTCTAATTACTGCCCTGCAGTCGGTGGGAAGGCACTGACACCGTCAAACCTGAGCGGGGGGGTGGCTATTAATTGCTTTTTGATAAATTGGGGGCCGAGGTGCCAGTGCTGGAGGTCAGAAGGTGTCTGCTGGAGCTCAGCTGGGCCCTGAGATCCGGCAATTCAATCCCATCCCCAACTCGCCCAGCTCCCTAAATGGGCACTTTTGGGGCAAATTGGCTTTGCGAGAGAAGGAGCCTCTTCCACAAGGATCAGCAGCTGGTCCTGGCTGCAGGACCCGCAGTTTGCTCCATCCTCGTGTCCCAGCAAAACCTCAGGGCTGGGACCCCCGTGGAGCCAGCCCTGCATCCCAGTGCTTCAGGATTTAAGCCGTGGCTGCCTGGATCATGAGGGATTTGGCTCCTTCCTCCCTGGCATCACCAAAAACCTGCCAGGCCGTGCCACGGTGGGATGTGGGGCAGGAGACCCAGCGTAGGACGGTCACCACCACCCTGCCAGACAGGCCGTGGGTGACCCCGGCCATCAATCACCTCTCACCATATGTAAATCTGTGATGCCAAAGATGTATGGAGCCAATTACCAGGGGTCACTGCCAGGTGGAAAATTCAGACAACGGAGCTCCCGGTCTCCGATGAATTTGTGCAAGATTGCAAGTTACTGCCTTTTATTAGACAATATAAATATTTCACTGTTATATAAAAAAATATTGGCGAGAAAGCAGATAAAGCCGGGTCCTGTGTGTATACAGAGAAGCAGGGAGTGAAAAACGGCCGTCAGCATCTTTTTAACGGCTCTGGTGCAGCACAGGAACACGGGATGGGAAGGGTTTGATGACCACGGTGGCAGTGAGACCAGGGGATCTCAAGGATCCCCATTCCAGACCCATTGGGACTATGCTGGAAATGGGAGTGATGCCAGAGGCACAGCCTGGACACACGGACAACGGCATGGTCAAAGGGGTTTGTGCCATGTTCCAGCCACAATGGAGAGCAACACATGGGATGCAGCAGCAGACAGGGAAACCTTGGAAGCTCGGCACCATTCCCAAGAAGCAGATGCTGTTCCCAAGCCTGTGCCCACCAGAGGATGCCCAGGGGGATCAGGTCAGGAACAGCCTCACCATATGTATCAATCCCAAATGCATCTTCCTAAGTCTCCCCCAATTTGTCCTTCTGGAATCACATCTGTCCCCATCTGCAGGCTCCCGTGCCAGCCCAGGACACCCTAAATTTCACATTCACCAACACATCAACCCTTCCCTGTGACAATAAAGCTGGAGAAAAGAAAAAAATAAAAAGCCTTTAGGAATCGATACCTCTTTCTCTCTCTCCCTATATTTTATTAAAAACTTTAGCATCAATATTAATGTTTAAATCCTCACCAAGTTGAGTTTAATTACCTGTAAACTGCATCCACAGCTACGTGGACTTTGCTCCTCCTTGAGGTAAATACAGCTGAGAAGGAGCAGTGCCAGCACCTCCGAGAATCCCCTTCCCATCCCCACAGGAAGGGATGAATCCAATCCCCCAGCCCTCAGTACCATGCAGGGAGAGGATGGCGGGTAATGGAGCTGGAGCCACGACCTGGTCTGGGCACGGAGAGAGCCGAACAGAGAAGAGGGAGATGAGAAAAGGGAAAAAAATGAGATTCTAGGAAGAAAATGATGCGTAAATATAAAATATCTGGGGCTCTTGCTGCCAAAAGGAATCTGCTTCCAGCCACTACATGAATCACAACATTTGGGAGGGGGGGACGAGGGAGAAGCAGTTGAATGGAGTCCATTAGTGGTTGAGGACGATGAATAACTCGCAGGCAGCAGGAACTGCTCCCGAATGCCGGCGAGGTCACGGATGGCTGGCATGAAGGGCTGGGAGCTGTTGGAGAAACCAAGAGGGCTGGGACCAGATCCCACTTAACCCCCACCAGCAGCCACCTCCTCCCTTTTCCTGCTGTGCCAGAAAAGAGGAATACAAGCTTGTTGTGCTTTCCTGCCTGCTCTGGCACCTGTGGGTACACAGCAAGTGGCACAGCAGCTGGAGGGAGCAGGGATAGGTCCCCACTGCTGCCACTGGTCACCCCAGAGCCCACCCCAGGGCCACCAAAGTCCAGGGCACAGATGCCGAGAGCGGGGTTTCGGCATCTGAAATGGAATCAGGGTTTACAGTGTGTTATCAGAGGAGCTGTAATGGGATCTCACAGAGGGCAGAGATTTGAGACACGCATCAGATTCCCATTTCCAGGGAGCCAGGAACAGGCTGTGTTTTCAAAAAACCCATCTATGCAGGGATGTTATTGCATGTGCCGGTGCTCCAGAGTTTTGTCATCCTGCTCCTTCCTGAAGGCCAAAGAGGGGCTGATGGAGGGGGCCAGCCCGGTCCTGTGCTCCCAGACCCCACATCCCTGCAACCCGCAGCCTCAGCTCCTCCCAGCCAGCTTCAATAAGGCCCCTTCCCTACTAGATCCATCCCAGGCAGCTTCCCAAGGCCAGGGCTGGGACGGCGGCGGCAGCGTTCGAGGGCTACACTTCCACAATAATATTCATTTCCATATTCATTCCGTGTTTATCTCGCAGATGTACGGAGCCGTTACAATGGAGAAAAAAGAGAACTCGGAATTTGTTCGCCAAAGATATTCAAATTAGTTAATCAAGAGTCCTTTTATCACGTGTCTCCTGTACCAGCAGCAACTATCCATCGAGATAAATGATCAGCTGCTAATAACTGATTACACTGCAGCAAGTGTTTTCTTATCCCCATTACCACCATGTTTAAAGACATTTTATAAATTTCTAATTATTGTAAATTGTTTCTCCTTTGGAAAACATCTTCCCATAGTCATCAGCTGTCAATTTGCCCTGAAAATCTCTCTCTGAAATGAGCTCATTGCAGGATGCTCGGGTAGCAGAGAAAACCCTTCCAGGTTCCTGGCTGGTGGGAGGCAGCCCGGACACCTCCATACTGGGGCAGGGGGGGACCAGGATGCTCCTCCATCCCTCTGTAAGTGGATCAGACTTGAAAATAAAATAAGAACATCCATAAATTGGATCAGTTCTGGACGGTGCTGCCTTTACCCAGTGCAAGAGGCCAAGGTATGGTAGAACGGACTATTGCTCCAAATGGATTCACTCTCCAGAGAACCACAAAGAAATAAATAAGCCAACAGCTCTTGGCAAGCAGGAGGCTCCAGCTCGTACCCACACCAGCATCTGAGGGCAGATCTGGGTTTGGAGAGCCCTAAATAAGATCCCGCTGGCTTTGTGTGTATTTCACCAGTGAAAGCTGAAATAGTTGAGAGGGTTTGAAGCCAACCAGGACTTTAAATCCAGCGGCCTCGAGCCGCCGCTCTGGCTGATTTCTGGGCCCCATTCATTATTGCAATCAATCAGCTTAAAGAAAAACTACCACAAAAACAACAATAAACCACCCTCTAAACTCTCTCAGGCACTTTAATGGGTCCTTCCATCTTTCCCAGCCGTGACCACAGGGCTGGAGCAGCAATCCATGTGCCATGGGCCAGGTTGCAGCTGGGAGGGTCCATACTGGGGACCACAATGGCACAGGCAGAGCATCCATGTGCTCCTGGAAGGGACTCGGCATGCAAGGAGCACTCCTGGCATGGCACCAGTCACTCATCCCTTGGTGATGGTGGTTCTACTGGTGACATTTGCTGCCCAGGGATGACCAGGACAGGCACGCCCCCACCATGCTCCAGGGTGTTAGCCAGACCCTGGAGATACTTGCCAGGGTTTGGCCAAGTGCCTCCTTACTGGAGCTGATTGAGCCAAAGCTGCTGGAGGCAGCGGTAACGTGGAGATATGGGATGGAAGGAGGAGGAGGAGGTGGAGGAAGGCTGCCCAGGATAACCTCCCTGCAGAGGATCAGGGTGTCCAGCCAAGCACGTTCTCCGGGCAGAGCAGAGCCCATGGCTGCCAGGAAAGGGAGGAGCAGCCGGCGGGACACGGAGCCTGGCACAGAGCAGCCAAGGTCCTTCCCGGCTCCAGGGGGGCTCAGACCAGGGGAGGAGACGCCGCAGGCACCAGCCATGCCATTATACGCTTTATTGATGCTGTTCTGAAGAAAGTTAATCAATATATTAGATTTCCCAAAGAAAGAAAACACCAGCTGCCAGCAGCACAGAACTCCTGCGCCGCCGCGGTGCATTTTTCCATCAAGCCCCGGAGCCGAGCGTGTCTGAGCAAGATGAGGTCACGTTCAAGAGGAGACCTCCTGCTCCCCCCAGCCACCAGGTCAGGGTCAGGGCCACGGCCACCGCTCTGCCACATGCCAAAGCCCGAGTCCCCCCACCTTGGTTGAAATTAAAACGTGAAATTCCCCAAAAATCTTGCACCAGCATCCATGTGGGAGGCAGGGAGAGAGCCCAGATCCAGCAGGACAAACCCAGCCTGGTCCAGCAGGGGTCCCCAGGGAACCCTAAGTTTTGATGCTTCTGCATCCCTGTGTGGACCCACAGCTCCCAGAGCTCATTTGGGTTTCATGAGGGTTCCCACAAAGCCTTCCCCACTGGAAGAGCCATCTTGGAAACTGCCCTTTCCCAGCCACATTTCCCTGCAGAGCCATTCCCACGACACTGACCAGCCCCAAAGTGGCCACTCAGCCACGCGCCGGCACTGGAGAGAAACTGCAAAGTATCAAACCAATGGATGTACTTGGGATCCTGGCACATGGAACCTGGAACACCAAAACGTGGCACCTGGTGTGCCGTGCTCCCCACTGCCCACACCCCACCACTTCTGGTGGTGACCATTCCTTAAAGCACTAAAGCCCATGCTGTGGCAGCTGCAAAAGCCATTTACAAAGGACAGAATAAATCCACGTTGGACCAGCAGGAAAGCAGACTGACGTCACAGGGAATTGATTAGTGCTTTAATAGAATTGGATCATTGGGAGGGCTGCAGACCCTGTTTCAGAAACCCAAATGTTATGCAGATTCACACTGAAAACCCTAAACCAGGGCACATTTATTTAACCGAGGCAGAGTAAATGTCCCACATTTCCCCAGGATTATCTGAACCATATCAGATATAATCCAATGATCTGTAAAGTGATTATACCCAACTGAATATACGAGATCTCTTCTGGTAATGCAATATTTCATCCAGCTGCAGACATTAGGAGGAGGCAAACAAAGGAGGAGATTTAATAAGTGGAAATAAAACTATAGGCAGAGATAGTTTTAAATTTTTCTTTTTTTTTTGTATCGCATCTAATTGCAATCAACAACAGACATCTGACACAGTGACAGCATCAGCAAAATTGCTGCTGAGAGCACAGAATCTTTGTCTAAAAATAATCAGACATTCAGCGCACCACTGTTTGTTATAATGGTAATCGATGCTGGAGGCTTTGAATTCCATCAATTTATAGATCTGCTCTGTTCTGCCTGGTGATTGTGTTCTGCACACATCCCCTCCCGCCCGGCGCTGCCTGCGCCGGGGCACTGTGTGATTAAGATAAGCTCAGATTCCTTTCATACATTCCTTATCAGCTCTAATTCTCCACCAGGCAGAGATGTTCACAGCAGTTAAAGATTAGTTCAGCTTCTCAGACGCCAAATTTGAGGGTATTGATCAATAAATCAAATCACGGCAATCAATCGCCCGATCCAGCGAGTCTAGCCGATGCATTATTACTGGCGCCTTCCAAGCTGAGGCTTTTTCATGGGTTTCATCAAAACGCGGCTTCCCTGGCTCCCCGCCAGCTCCTGGGCTGCCTAATAGACTCCGCAGCAGAGGAGCTCCAGCCCAGCAGAAGAGCAATAAATCTCTCATCAAACAGCCGATAGAGAAACAAGATGAACATCTGTTTTGCTGCAATGAAACTCCTGTGTTCTTCAGAAGCTGCAAACCAGGTCTGACAGACCACCCCAAAGGCAGCTTTTGCCTTCAACAAAGCAGCAAAGCAGAATATTTGCCGGTTATTTCAATCAGGTAATTTAAGAAGACTTTGCATTCTCCTCTCTGCAGCTGCCGGAGCTTTACAGACAGGATTCCTGCTCAGTCGATAATAAAAGCCATCCTGGGACCCTGTACTATGAAGGCAATTTTATGATACCCATTATGTGGCAATGTAACTTCATTAAAAGCTGTTTATTCCCTCTAAGCATTTTAAGCACTTTCCCTCACCCATAAAGAAGAGCCTCTCGGTGCACTGGGAAGGTTATTTGTGCCGGGAGCTGTTTTAGGGTATCTCTTAGTGGGATGAGGGTCGTGCCGGCAGCGGGATCCTGGCAAAAGGGCTTCTTCTCCTGGCGGGCAGCGAGTCAGCAGCTGCTGAGAGGCAGCAGTATATTATTTTTATGATACACTCCCAATGAGCCTTGTTTACTGGAGATCTGTTCAGGTGACATTTATCATGCCACCTTCTTTTATAAATTAATATGGACAAGTGCCCCAAAAATCCATCTTCCCTGTGAGGATGGCTTGGCTCCTCTGCACACCCATTTGCTCTTCCATTTGGGATAATTCAGGGTGTTACAGCCCTGAGAGTTTAATTTTCTGACCCAATGTTATAATTCAGCATCCAGAGATGGAATTGTAGCCATGGCAAAGTGGGAGCCAGACCCCATCCTGCAGCCAACTGCGTCCCTGCAGCGCTGCTGGAGTCACCTTGCTCCAAAGGAGGGACAAAATGAAATCCTTCAAAACAACCAAGCAACCCCTAAATCTCAAATTTAATGCTCCTTATTCCTGCTGGAATCACTGGCACAAAACAACCCCAAAAATCCCTGACAGTTTGGTCCCACCCCATTCTTCATAAGCACAGCCAATAGACCAGGGATGGGTTGGGGTCAACTCTCCCAAAAGCTGCCAAAACAAATCCCACACGGAGCTAAAGTGTTAATCCCCCATGGCAGGCAGGGTGTTTGCCTCCAGATGGGATTTAGGAGCCCTTTCACCTCTCCAGGTTGATGGAGCAGGTGGATCCTCAAGCTGCCAAGGTGGCCACAGTAACTGGATGTTTGTGCTCAATGAAACCGCCCGTGAGCCACCTCCCGGTCTAACGATGTGTCCTCAATTAGCCACTGGCCTGGGAGAAATTATCCCTAAAGCAGGGCAAGCCAGCCCATATCTCTAAATTCTACTTAAAATAATGTGAATTAAAGAAGAAAAGAGGCAGAGGATGACAGAGAGAATGAGAGAGAGAGAGAGAGAGAGAGAGAGAGAGAGAGAGAGAGAGAGAGAGAGAGAGAGAACCAATGACTCACAAAAAGGGGGTGAATCCCCAATTTTTTGCTCCTGGAGAATTTTCTCCTCCAGCCACCTAGGTTTTTCCCATTGCACAGAGGCTGTGATGTCTTTAGGGAATGGACTTAAAGGTCTGTTTAGGAAGGACTACCACACATTGCTCCCACATCCTCCTGAGTTAACACTCCCCAAAACACCTCCAGGAATGCACTCAAAGGACACAGTTGCATCTTTAGCAATTAATAATCAGGACAACCATTTGTATGAATATCTATGTTTCAAGGAAAAGAGAATTCTCTTCTTGCTACCTTCAAAAAAACATCACCTTTCTCCAAATAAATGGATGCAGAGGCTTGCATGGCTTGTGGGAATAACATAGGGCAGGGCAGGACCCCACGCTCATCACTGAGCACTAAACTCAACAGCAACAGCTCGATATTCTCCCACAAACACATGCACCAACATACAGAAAATACTGTTAATGGCTCAGTATTTCCTTAAACACAGTCACCAAGGAAAAATAGAATTACTAGAATACATTTTAATTGATTTACAACAGCACTTAGTAACAGTGATAAAAGAAAAACTTGTTTTATTGGACTAATTAGCTGGACTGACTCTGGGTTGGAAAAGTGTATCCCGGCACAACCCTGACTGGCACCTAACACCAAACAGCTTCTATTCATAGAAATTCCTTAGAATCAGAGAAAACACGCTGCCAAATGGTTATTGCCAAGAGCCAGGAGAGCAAAGGGCTGCTCCAGGGATAGAGCCACCAAACGGGACACACCAGCTCCTCTGGAGGATTTGAGCATCCCCTTTCCATCCATAAACACGCCTTCATTACAACTTGGATATATCCTTCCCTTAACGACTTTTAAGGGCAGCAGATAAAGTCGAAAGAGGCGCACAAGCAACCAGCAAATGTTTAATATTCAATAAATGTGTCAATTTTACATACGGATGCAAATGGGGCTTTATTGAAGAATTGGTAAACTTCCTTGGAGGAAAGTAAGTGCGTTTTAGCCTTCAAGGGGTCCCCGAAGAATAGAAATGGAATGTGATTTGTGATAAAACTCAGCTGCTCTATAAAAGACGTTAAATAAATGTTGCTGTTTCACTAGGGATATACAGAATTGATTGCATTATAGACTGATTCCAAGATGCACATTCCCTGCCAGCCATTGCCTGCTCCCGCGCGCCGTGCAGCCCCTTCCCATTCCCTTGCCATCGTCTCATGCTGGTTCCTTAATTCCAGCACAGAATTTTCTGGAAATACTTTAAAACAACCCTTCTCTGTGGTTTTGCCTGCTGTGGCATCCTGAGCACCAACTGCAATGGCACAGGGCTGGATCTGCCTCGACCTCAGGGAAACACCTGCAGTGCAGAGTGAGAACCACCACGGATCATGGAATCATGGAACGGTTTGGGTTGGAAGGGACCTTAAAGAACATCGAGTTCCAACCCTCTGCCATGGGCAGGGACACCTTCCACTAGCCCAGGTTACTCCAAGCCCCGTCCAGTCTGGCCTTGATCCACCTCCTAAACCTCACAATATCCCCCTATATTTGCCTCACTGTGGTTGACAGCGAAGAATCTGAAACCACCATTAAAGACAAAACTAACGGGGGATGAGGAGCAATTAAAACCATTCTCACCACCAACACCAAGCCAAGTCCCCAACTGCCCCGAGCATCCTCTGCTGGCACCAGGGGACCATTGGAGTGAGGAGTAACACCAGGAAGGGCAAGGCAAACAAACCAATCTCCGACAGACAAATGAGAGGCCAACGGTACCACCGCGGCGAGCACAAACTGTGATATAATTGTGCTGCTGCTACATCATCTTTAATCAATAACATGATTGCGTGCACAGCCCAAATCCCGGCCTCCGCCAAGAAACAGCATGTTGTTAAAAAGCCCAATAGCTTTTTTTCCCAGCTAATAGGTGGCTCGTTCCCTCAACCCTGCTGATTTTTTAAATAAACCTAAATTCCAATAATTGTTTAATGTTTATTTTTATTTAGCTCTGGTTCACCACACCCTGGCTCTCCGTGTCAGAAATTGATATTTTTGTGCCGGTGACTGGGGAAAAAAATAAAATAAAATTAGGAAAACGTTGGTTATGCCTCGTCATAGTTGGACCGTGTCGTAACCACGGCTCAGGGCGGCTTCCAGGGTTGTCAGAGGCTCAATTCCCCCTAAATTCATATTTGCTGCATTTTCCAGGGATCACCTCGCCTCCACACTCTTGGGTTCCCAGCACACAAGGGTTTTCCCATAAACATAGGATTATTTTTTTCCCCTGCCTAACAAAAGCCTGGATTTAAGCCTAAAAGAGATGTTCTTGCTTTCTAGGTGGATTCATCCCTTTAAAATCCACCAGCAGTGCCGCTGCCTTCCCGTCCCCCACCCTGAGCGGGGTTGAAGGTGATTCTGGAAAAGTACAGGAAAGCTCCAACCAATTCCTTTGGGAGATCCATCACGTCAGATTAGCAACTTAGTTTCTTATTAGCTATTTTCCATCCTATCATATTAATATTTGTTTTCACTATACAATGCAGGAGTCTTATCATATTAGCAACTTTCACATCACATTAGTGAAAACAAATACTAATACAATACAATACTAATATGACATGATCTGATGGGAAATTGCTAATATAATAAGACTCCCCTACCATATTAGTACAGAAACATTGTGTGTCCCACTTACAGCTCTCTCTGAACTGGGTAAATACCTGGAATTTCCAGAACCAGCCACGCTCATCGTGTCCCAAGGTGCCCGCGTGGGATGCCATGTGCAGAGGATCCACAGCACATGCATTAAATTGCAATGAAATTCCTGATTCAAAAGTAAATCAGTAAAATTTGGGTCCCCACACCATGGGACTGGGTGTCCTGGGTGCGCTGGTGGTTGGAGATCCAAGCCAGCTGCCACGACCCGGGAATGCCACGCAGCTCCGGGAAACATTGTGGATGGAAAACTCTCACAAGCAATAATAATTTGAAGGAGAATCCAATTAGACCAAGAGCCTCCTAGTAGTTCTGGCATCAGCAGCTGCCTCTCCCCAAGCCTCCAAAGCTCCCCAAGCTCCCAGCACAAACCCACGGTGGTGCCAGTGTGAGCAGCCACGGTGCTGGGAACTGTCCCAAGGAGCAGGAGACTCCACAGCCAGTTTGCAGCAGGAACTGGTGTGGGGAGCACATCTGAAATGCCAAGGAGGAATATTCCCAAGCAGAAATGTCACGAGGAATACAGAGCTTGCACCAAGGAGAAAAGCTGGACTACGGGAAGGCCCAGTCAGTGGCCCCTGGGACAAGGATGTTCACCCAGAGCCTGGATTGTTCATGCTGAGCACTAGGCCAGGAACGAGATACAACCAATGCATTAGGAAAAGCAAACACCTCAAAACACCAGCTCCATTGGGGAGCCTCCCCTGGTCCTGGCCAGAAGTTGACCCCTACCCACCAGCACCTGGAGCCATTTTCCTGCTTTCCTGCTTCAGTTCTCCTGCAGGTCCCACCAAACATCTCCCAACTTTTGGCCATGAGCTTCAGGCTTGAAAATGAAGGGGGGTTTCTCACCCCAGCTCCATGGTAAAGCCATCTCCAGAGCCACTCTCTGGCTCAGCACCAGCACTGGCACACATCCATGGGTGCTCTGTGCCACCCTGGACAACTGTGCCACAACTGCTGCGGAAAAGCGCTCCCGTGCGGAGCGAGGCAGCGCATCCCCTCCGAGCCATGCCCAGCTCCGGCGTGCTCAGCACTTTTCTATTCTCTCAGCAATTTTCTGTTCTACTGAATTAGTAGTTTGTATTGAATTAGTATTCATTTTCCCTAATATGATATATAAGCATAATCACGTTAGTGACTTTGATATCGCATTAGGCTCTACCGCCGGCACGAATCCTGGCCCCTGCAGCGCTGGTGGGAGCACCATCGCCAAGGAGGAATTCTGTGGGAATGCTCCAAATGTGAGGTTGCATCCTGCTCTCACCAACCCCTCCCAGCCCCACAGTGCTGAGCTGAGGTCCCTGCCAGGATTTCCCCACCTGTGATGGCAAACCAAACTAAAGGATGCTGCATCCCAAACGAGTAACTCCATCTAAAATGAAAGATTCCCAAAAGCTGCAGGTGCACAGCATCAGCCAGCAGCACCCATCCCTGGCAGCTATGGGTGCTCCTCTCCTTGCAATGCATGGAAATTTGGGAATTAAAGCTGAGCAGACAGCAGCATGCAGGCAGGGATATCAGACTAACAGCAGGGATGGGGGATGCTCGCTGCGCTGCAGCCAAGAGCTGGCATCTCCCATGGGAAAACCCCAGCCAGCACTGAGCCTGCCTCAGTTTTCCCATCAGGATGACACCGGGCTCTGTAGGGCCCAATCCTTAATTAGCTGATGAAGTTGTAATGAGCAGAAGCAGCAAGAGGGAGATGGGGGGACAGGGAAAGTCCCTGTGCCATGGGGCACAGAGGGATCAGGGATGGAGGGAAGGGCACCAGGGCCAGCACAGGGCCACTGGTGGGCACAGAGAGGCGGTTCCAGAGTTCATCCCACACAGCTCCATGCACTTGGCAGCAGGACAGGAATGGGCTCTGTGTTGGGAGGAGCAGCTCTGGAGCTCCATCACCAGCACACAGCCCCCACAGCCAGCACAGGGCGAGCACCAGCCACCTGCCACATCCCGAGTGGCTCCTGTATGGACTCAAATCATCTTCACGTCAACATGAAATCGTGTTCCTTTTAATCCACTGCCCACAAGGCTCCGACAGCATCGTGCCTGCACCTCCAATCAAGATTCCATCACCCACTGTGGGTGTGAGCAGGAAGGACCAAAACATCACCAGACCCAGAGCTGAGCTGCCCCATGAGCATCAGTAAACATCAGAGCAGTCACAGTGTAACAGCAGAACTTCTATTTATATACACATGTTATATTTCATAATTTATTTTATATATATATTTATATAACAGACATATATTTCTATACATGAATCCCTACCTGCAGATGCCCACGCAGACATCCCAGGAGAGCCGGCAGCTCTCGGCACCAAGCACCCAACCCAGAGCCCAGAGGTTTCCCAGGAAAAAGGCTCCCAGCCAGGCGCAGATGTGCACACACGCGTGCAAACACACACAGAGGCATATTTTAAAATCCTAAGAAAACCCTGAGTCTTCACTGTCAGTGCTGTATATCACTTTGAGATATATACCATATTAGCAAAAAGAACTGAATTATATTGCATTCATGATGCAATTAAACACTTCACTAGGAATCAATGTAAAACTGATGAGGCCTGAAAGTAGTGCATATGGCTTAGAACATTATAAAACATTACCTTCACTCAAATCCTTTTCAGTAGCAATTTAAATCTTCTTACAGTTACTGCTGCCAATGGTAAACCATCTACTGATTCATAACAGTGCATGGGAACGAATGAATTTTTTTAAAAATTTATTCAACTACTAAATTACCCATGAAACCGGAATAGCTGACAGAAGTAATCTGAATTATTATTAGCTCTGCAAGTATTCTGCATTAGCCAATTTAAAACCACGGCTCACAGGCAGAAACCAGTTAGTACAGGCAGGGTGTTAAATGACTGCCATAGTTCTTCATTTTACTGCTGCTTACGTTTAAAGGTCAAGAGATAAAAATTACATATGACTGCAAACACAGAAAGGGTGTTTATCTTTTTTTTTTTTCCTATGAATCAGGTCAACCAGAAACTTTCAAAACATTTGGAGAGATGATTGTGTAAACCACGATGCCTCTGAACGACCCCAGGATTTAAGAGGGGGTTGTGGAGCTGCACCAAAGGGGGTTTTTGTTCTTCCTCATCCTCATAGTTTTTCATGGCAGAAAAATGGGAGAACACAGGGATGACATGGTCCTGAACTCTAAAACATGGGCATGGTGTTGTGATCCAATGCCCAGTTGAGCTGTGGATGTGGGGATGATGAATCCCACAGTGACAAAGGGTCCCATGGCTGAGGAGCAGGGGTGGGTGGAGGGGCTCTCCAACCCCTCTCCATCAACTCCTGCACCAGGAACTGCTCACAGGAGGATGAGTAATTCATCCCCAGCTGATATTCCTGCTGGGCTCCTAATCCAGGGGCTGATTAGTCAGAAAGGAAAACTACCTGGGGATTTGGGCACCGACTGCTCCCGGCGGCGTCAGACCCTGGTGCTCCTGAAAAAAGGGAGGGAGTGGCACCCAGGGACAGGCACCCATTGTACCATAAATCCCCCCATTTATAAACCTTGTCAAGGTGAGAGCAGCCCCTCAGATGCCACACATGCCACAGCTTTCTTTACCTCTTGCCAGGCAATTAAAACCTGTGCAAGGCTGGGGAGGGATGAGCTCAACCCCAAGCATGGGCACACTCGAGGTCCCCGGTGCCCATTTGGGGGTGAAGAAGGTGTCTGACCCCACCAACCAAAGGCAGTGATGGGCAAAGCGATGCCACACACACATCCCAGAAGGATCTCAGTGGTCACTTTGCCCATTTTCCATGGATGAAGAGGGTAAGCTGGGGCGGGTTTCCAGGCAGAAGCCCCCGGTGCCAGCACCGAGCGGAGTCAGTGTCTCTTTAACTGACCATAAAACTGCATCATCCTTTCTCTTCCTATTTTCAGTTTTATTAGCAAAGCAGCACAATGTTTATACTAGTGGGTATTACATTTGCCAGAACAATTACGCTATGACAAATGGCACATCAATGTAATCCATCAACTCGGCCCAGACAGGAATCCTTTATCCCGGGCTGCCATTAATTCCCAGCCGGGTCTCTGGGGTCCCATGTGTCAGTAACCATGACAACCTGGGGGACGCTGGGCGGCGATGGCACCTCGTTGGGAGAGACGGGCACCTCGGTGGGGCGCTGGGAATTCACCTTTGGAGCCGGCATGTCAGCCCTGGGATTGGACATGGGGGAGGCATTCACAGGGTGAGACCCCTCCGTGTGGATCGGGACTGTGCAGGAGCCCAATGACAGTGGGGGGACACTGGGAGAGGCCACAGAGGATGGTGGCATGGACAGGTGGTGACACCAGAGGGTGGTGGCACAGCCCAGGCTCCAGGACACAGCTCCCATGTGGATTCTCCACTGTCTACTATGACACTGTGCTCCCATGCCCTCTCCCCATCAAGGACAATCGTTTAAGGTGGTTTTCTCTGGCCTGTTTTCATGGAAGTTTTTGGAGGATCTCTTAAAACATATCATCAGAAATTGAGTTAAATTTAACCAGAGGAATCCAGCGTTCCTGAGGGGGATGGACGTGGAGCACAACCCCCAGCACTGCAGGAAGCCAGGCACAGGGGATGGGACTGGCATGGGACAGTGGGGATGACCACTGTGGAGCCCACCATGGTTGGACAAGTGACGAGCCAGTGGTGCTCTGACAGGTGGGAGCCAGCAGCACATCCTGCTCTGTGCAAGCAATGGTCAGGAGGGATGGCAGGAGATGCCAAAAGCACCCGCCTCTTTGGCAATGCCTGGGCAGGCACATCCCGCTGTCGGGCTCCCCAAACACTGGGAGATGCCCCAATGCTCCCTCCCCACCCATGAACACACAACTTGGACGCTTCCTTACAAAAAAATGAAGACAAATTCCAACGGGCAAGAATTCCCAGGAGCCAACCGCTGCCACTCAGGAGCCAAAACCAAAAGGAAAAATCAAGCCCTCCCCATGGCCACGCTCCCCGAAGCACCGAAGGGTTTCTCCTCCTCTGCCAAATCAGTGTGGCCCTGACTCAATGACGCACGCAGACATTCCTCACCCATCTCCCCTGCTCCATTAAGCCATTCCCAGAATCATCTTATCCCCATTTATAATGTTCAATGCACGGTCTGAAGACTTCTCTAATCCAGTAATTAGATGGAACACTTTGAGGGATGAAACTGGGAGGGTATTTCACTCAATTATGCTGCATTTTCCAAGGGTCTGCCCCTATACCATTTCCCCTTAGAAATGGCTCAGCTCACTTTTGGGAAAGCAGATGGATTTGAGGGGGTAATGCTGCCACTCCGAACTCTTCACCTCTGTTGGGGTTCCCCCTCATCCCATCAGAGAATACAAATATCCAGGAATATCCCTGGAGCATCCCCATCAGCACAGACCCATCTCTCTCCCCTATCCACTCTCAAGGAGTGCTGAGCCGGGAGGAAAATTCCAGTTTTTCCCGTTTTTCTGTAGGTAACACACTGGCTGCTGCAGCTACCACAATAACAGCATTTTCCCTCCAGCCTCTCCCACGTGCAGGGCCAGGAGACGGCTTTATCCCCCTGAATCCTGTAAATCATCTCAAAGCCATCCTCGCAATTTATAGGGAGGACATTAAACATTATGGCCACTGACGGCATCAAATTACGCTTGAAAAATTGAGTTCTGCTGGAAAATGAATTTAAAAACTAAATTAAATTAAAACCTAACTAAATTAAAATTAGGTTTCTAAACTAAAATGACTTTTTAATATTTTCAGGAGGAAACAAAAAAAAAAAAAAACCACCACCCTTCTGTCAACTAATAAAATTTGCCAGTGTCTTTTATAGCTGACGAATCCTGTCTGAGAGCAATCCTGGTGATTCTGCATAATAAATAACTGGGATAGAAAAAGTGGAGGAGGATGGGATGATCAGCTGTGCCATCTCAGCTCCTTCAAAGGGGGCTGGGAAAGGACAGAAAGACCCTCAAAGCAATTAAAAAATAATCATAATTAACACAATCTTGAGCAAACACCTGGATGGGGCAAATCCAGCTGCGACCGCTGTGTTCTAATGATGTTGATGCGGCCCCAGTGCACTGGTGGGATGTCTGGGGACCATCCCAGCCCATGGATCATGCAGTATTCTGTGAGGATGCTTGGCTAGGGGTGTTAGAGGGAGGTTTGCTGATGCAGGATCTAGGGATTTCAGTCACTAGGAATGAGGGCATTCATATGTATCTTTTCCCCAGGTCTATTCCTGCCAGATCTGCAGGGACTCTTCAAATCCTATAAATTCTGGTTGGTCTCATTAGGATGGGGGTTCAAGGATCAGAGTATCCCAGCCATGAGCTGAAATATCAGCAACAAAGCACCATGAGATACCACCTACTCATGCCTCATGTAAAGATGCTGATGCAGTGCTGGTGGGATGTCTGGGGACCACCCCAGCCCATGGGTCATGCATCATCCCATGAGGATCCTCGGTCAGGGGTGTCAGAGGGAGGTTTGGGGATGCAGGACCAAAGGACTGGGTATGCCCTTGTTCCCAGCATTGGCTAGGAACACCAGGAATGAGGGCACTTAGATATGCCTTTCCCCCAGGTCCATCCCCTGCCAGATCCGCAGGGGACTCATCAAACCCTACAAATTTTGGTTGGTCTCATGTGGATGGGGAACACGGACCACACCATCCTAGACTTGAACTGAAACACCAGCAAAGCACCGTAAGACACCACCTACTCAGTTTATCTCACTCTCAAGGCTCCAAACAATCGGCCGAAGCTTCCTAAAGTCTCTCCCCGGCCGTTAATGGCAGTAATTAATTCATCCTGCTTTTTAAACAGCACTCGATGTATGAGCCTGCCTGCTCACATCTTGATCTCGTGCTGTCAGGGCTGTGATAGAGGAGATGCACAAACAGCCTGGGTGACCATACGTCTATCGATTATCAGTGCAGGCACATTTAACACCAACGCCGTAATAGGACACAGCCAAACGAGCTTTAGGAGACGACACATCAAGCACGCAGCGGGCAGGTCTACACAGCTCACCCAGCAATTCCCAGTATCCAGGGGTTTGCAGGTATTTGGCCCTGCAGAAGCATCCCGAGGAGCATCACCTGCGAGATGCTGCCGGATCGCAAAGGCAAGAGGCTCGACAGCAACTGCAGCCCCACAGCCCTTTTTAAATGCTCTTTTTTATCTCTCCATATTATTTATTGCTCCGTTAAATTGGCAGTTCCCTCAGTGGGGGACATTCCCCCCCCGCCCCCCCCGACTGGCTGCTGCTTCCCAAGATGCCAGACTCAGGGGCCAGCCTGCGAGACGCCAACCCAACGGTCCTCTTTCAACAACATTAATTATCTCGAGCTTTCCATAACAAAACAAAAAAAAAAAAAATAATCTTGATCCCACTGGCTGCCAATAGTGGAGAAGCCGGCAGAGGAAAAGGCTTTTATCTCCACATCTCAGAGAAGAGCCTTGTGTTTGATCAGTCAGGGTGTTTTTTTTCTTCCCTCTTTGTACATTTTGAACTTTATAGACTGATTAATTCCCCCTATCGTGGTAAACTGCTGTGTATACTCTCGAGTGTTGACTTGATTTTCTTTCTATTAAAAAATAAATATCTTCATAAGAAATTAAAAGAGCTGAGCACATCTTTGCTCCGTAAGCAAGCTGGGAAGAACCTCAGCCTGCAAGAGTGGGATGGAGGAGGGGAGGGAGGCGAGTTGAAAAGATTTCTTTATTTTAAATTAAAGTTTAGGATTAAAGGCATCAGGCTTTCAAGAGTTATTGTGAAAGCCTTTTTAAAAGTCCCAAGTGCATAGTCCATAATCTTCTTTTAAATGGCTAAATTTAGAATGAGAAACCCTCCAGCCCTCCGAACTCCAGCCCTCCACGTCTGGCACCGGCGAGGGCTCCGAGGTTTTTTTAATACAATCACTGTTTCACAAATACCAAACAAGATTTACACTATTTTTGTAAGCCCTGGCTCCACAAAGCCCAGCTTTGCTGGGCTCAGTATCAATTGGATAACAAGTAAGTGCCTGTCCCTGCTGCCCATCAGCACGAAGGATGGAGTCAGGAGGAAAAGACTGGAGCCACTGAGTTCAGAAGTTAATTTCTCTGCCTAGGCAGGGAAGGCAGAGGCAGGCACCAGCCCAAATATCGACAGGCCACATCAAAAATCCCATTTATTGTTACTGATTCCCTACCTTTTCATTTTGCCAAATTATCTTAACCCTTACCTCTTATCAAGGATCAATGGACCAGCTGGAAGAAACTCTGAGCTGGTCACAACAAAATAAGATTTATGTTTTACTCTCTTACTTTGCATCTAAAGTTCCATGATTGTGTCCAACACACACAGGATTTGACTGAGTTTGGAGCTATTTGGGTTAATAAATGCTTCCAGATTTATGGTAGTTAATCATGCAAGGACCACATCACATGTAAATCAATACTAGAAAGAATAATTTGCTAAAAATATAAATACTATGTTTAGGCTTCAAGGATGTTAGGAAAGTGGGATTCTTTGGGGCTGCATGTAAAATAACTGCACCTGTTCGAGTTATCAAGAGAGATCAGAACAGTGCTCGATGCTAGTCCACCCTAAAAATAGGAAATCAGCAACTCCTGCTCTTCCAAAACAGCTCCCAAAGCCACGAGGGGCTGGGGGACCTTGCTTTCTATCCCCATGGAAGCTTGGTCACAGAAATCAGAAATAATTGCAAATAAATAAAAATTAATTGCCATTAAATGAAAATTAGTTTGTAAATAAATGCAAAAGCTGCTGCAAACCCTCTTGCAAGGAAACACCAGCATTGTGTGGAGACCTGTCACCTCCTGCCCATCCATCCATCCATCTCCCAGCAAACCAGAGCTGGACCCAGAGGTGATGTCAGTGGTTTTTCCACTCCAGCCTGACTATCACCATCCATCTCCTCATTTGGCTGATAACACAGGAAGGAAGCAGAGCCTTGGGTTCATTTTTGCCATGGTTTCTGATTTTGCCTCTCCAGCCACTCCTGGGCATCCCCGTCCCATGGCAAGGCAGGACGTGCCACCCCACCCAGGCAGGATGGGTGCTGTGGGAAGGCCCTTTCCCATGGGATCCAGGGCTGTGCCGAAGAGAGACATCTCTGCCTGTAACTCCATAACTCAGAATAAAAAGCTGAAGCTCGAACACAGTGCAATTAATGCAGGAAGCATCGATTTCTGCGCGGCACCAAGCTGGCTCATTAATCCCAGGTGCTCCTACGAGCCAATTCCAGCACCGGCCTCCCCGCCACAGGAGCCAAACAGGAGGATATGGAAGGAGAAATTCCTCCATACACTGACCTTTTATCAGCTCAGAGCTTCAAACACCACACACCCGCAACCCAAAACCCACGTCAGCTCCCGGTGTTGCAGAGCCACGGGAGTTACCAGCCTGGGAAATGGGCTGTGTTTCCAAGGGCAGCATCCCACCTGCCTCTGCCAGGGACTGGGGTGATGCTGGGATGCAGGGATGACTTTTTGGATGAAAGGGACAAGCCACCTCCACGTGTCTCGGCTCAGTCCGTGCCACAGCATCCTCACAAAATCCCCCTTGTTCCACCCAGCAACACCTTCCTCCCCTCCAGCATGGATTCAGCAGTGGGGTGAGGGGAATCCCCTGAGTTTGGGAAGCTGCTGGAAGTCACTTAAAGCCCCACAAACCATCAGAGACCAAGGTCGATGCCCTGGTGCCACCTGGCCAGGAGAGCAGCTCCCCACACTGAGAGCCTGCTGGCTCCAACAGCCCTGGAATGGGGGGTCCTGGATGTAGGAACATGGCTCAGATAGCTAAAATACAACACTGAAGAGGGGTAAAGTTGCCTTTTTGCCCCAAACACCTCCAAGGTGGAGAAGCCTGGATGCAGGAATAAGGCTCAGGCAGCCAAAAAAGAAGCCGGGGGGGGGTTAAACTGCCTCATTACCCCAAATACCCTCTAGGTGGGGAGGCCTGGATGCAGGAATATGGCTCAGGCAGCAAAAAAATCACTTTGTGGGGGGGGAAAGCTGCCTCTTTACCACATGGGACCATGTTCCTACGCGGGGGTCGGATGCAGCAGACGGCTGGGAAGGAAGGCGGGAGCATCCTCCCCTCTGGAACGAATGCCAAATCTGGTTTGCACTTGACAGAGCCTGACAAGAGCAACAATCACAGATTAGTAGGAAAACTTCTTGCTTTTCAACAAAGGTTAATAAATAGTGACAGCATTAAGTCTCTTCTGATTAACTATGCTGAAAGATATTATTGCCGTTTGGAACACGGAATCATTATTGGATTAACCACAGTGTATAAAAATGAAATGTGAGTTTTAATCTCCGACGCAGCCTCGCCGCGCTCCGACACACACCGGGCAATGCACAACTGCTCCCTCCTCTAAATTCCCTGACTCTGTCTGTGCAGAGATTCCATCGAAACCACACCGTCCTTCCAGTTTTGGGCGCATTTTTTTCTTTCCTTGACTCTAACAAAGCCACCGCGACTTGACTGGAGAGGCATCTGAAAAGGAGCCACACGTTCTGGCTAAAATTAAGCCCCAAATCCTCTGTCATCTCCGAATCCAGCATCTCCCAGGGAGGATTTCACTGGGCTCCAGTGCCCTGGCATGAAGCAGGCAGGGATGAGGGCAAGGAGCAGGAATTGCTGCTCTAAATTAAGGAGGCAGTAAATTAAACACTTCTGCCCATCCTGTGCTTCCTCACCCTCTGGGCAGAGACATCTTGGGGGGAATACCCAAGGGCAGAGCACGACAAGGGACAACCCCAGCACTAGGGTCACCAGTGCCAGGCATCCCAAAAGGGACAAGGCCCATGGAGGGACCCCTGCAGTGACAGTCAATGGAGACAGAATGGATCCAAGCTGGTGATGGGGTGGGATGAACAGGGAGGGCATCATACCCAGCACTATGACCCCAGGATGAGCTTCCCAGGACGTACAGTCACTCTTTAGGAAGAGGGGATATGGACCCAGGGTGTCATAATGGACATCCCACTCCCAGTGTCAGGCTGTGCTCAGAGGGAGGAGACAAAGGGAGATGGGGATGGGAGACAGGGATGGTTCGGTTGGAAGTGACCCACAACAATCCAGTCCAAGATGTTCAAAGGGAAAAGCTTTTCTAAGCAAACAGTTAAAAGGAAAACTCCCAAAGGCAGAGGAAAGAAGGCAGTGCCTGGGCTGACACTGCTCAGGTCTGTGGGGCACAGAGGGTAGGGAAAACCTGCAAAGCCTCGGGATTTGCTGTAACTTAATGGTTTCCATACATCACATCAATTCTCTTCAGCTGTTCATAGGGCAATTTGTGCCCAAACTCAAGGCTTAAAATAGAGGGAAGGTGCTGCTGCATTTAATTAGACAAACTTGGGCGAAATCCAGGCATAGTCCAGCCTAATGCCAACACAGTGATGCTTTTACCCACTTTACCCAGTGATGATTTTACTCATTTCTACTCAAAATTGTCTATTGGGAAAAAAAAAAAAAGCTCATGACTGAGAATTTTGTCAGCTTGGGGTCTGTTTGGGATTCCTCCCTCCAGCCCTCCCACCAGGACTTAAAATACCTCCAGGCTTGGCCAGGAGAGAATATGATAAATATTATATTAACCACCTTATAATAAATATCACACTATAATAAATAACAGGTTAAAATCAGGGGAGAAAGAAGGCAAAGCCACAACCCCTCCCCAGGGAAAGGATGGATGGGGAAGTATGCAAACCCTGCAGATCCCACCACAGCCCCAGCATCTCCTGGAGCCATCCTGGATGAGGCCATGGGGCAGAACCTGGAGTCCTGCAAAGACCCCGAACTCTAGACCCCCAGAAGGGCTGCCTGCCTCCCTCTTCCTTAAAAAAACCCAAACTAGTAGCAGAAGTGGTTCTTTTCCACAAAAAACACATCACTTTTATGAAAATCAGGATGCATTTTCTCCAGAAAAGGTGTTTCTGACTGGGAAAAACAAATTCAAACATCTTCCAAAAGAGAAAATTTCTGTAGTTGTATTTTAGGAGGATTCTCTCCCGTTTATCATTCCCACTGTTGGCTTTACACCCACCTTACTTCACTGCACAGCACCAGGACTAGTTTATAACATGACAAAACAGCTTCACTATCCTATTATGATATTTTTCCTTATGTTTATTTTTAAAACCAGTAAGAGCAGCTGCTACTTAGCACCAACTGAATCCCCTTATCTCCTTTCCTGGATGAAAGGGGGGTCTGTTTGTTGTAATGAAGCCAGTTTGCACCTAGATCAAAGCCTCCACTGTTTGCATCCTTGGAAAAGTGTTTGACACTCGTGTCAAAGTGTCAAACTATTTCATTACCACGCAAAGCAGAGACACTTTGACTAGAGGAGATAAGATGTTTCCGTCAATCAGCATCCAGAAACAGCCTCCCCATGATGATTAAAAAAATAATATAACAAGGTGGTTTCAGCCACAGCATCCAAACGGCGGCTGGGGAGGGAAGGGATGGAGTAATAAATAACAGCACCAAAGAAAAGCTCGACAGCAAGGCATGAACATCCCACCATGCTCCTTCTGGGGAAATTCCACCTGATTCATGGGACAAAAACCAGGGAAAATAAGGAACTGCTGCCCAAAGGGAGAGGGGATGTTGGTGCTGGCTCATCCTGCCGTCAGCCCCGGTGTTCCACATGTGAGGATGGAGTTTGAGGGATACCCCTGGCCTTGTGGGTGGGAAAAGGTGAGTCAAGGCTGAGAAATGTCAGAAAGCCTAAAAACAACCCATCTCTCTGCCCACAGAAAATCAAATGCATAGGTGGGAAAGCCCACACCTTTTCCACCCTGCAGCCTGGGCACAGTGGAGATGAGGATGCACAAGAGATGGCATGAACTGGAGGGATGTTACAACACCCTCAAATAAATCACCAGCACAATGAACTGCAGCCCAAGCTCACTTCTTCTATGGGGCACCACCAAGAACACCCCACCAGGCAGCACCAAGGAACAGGCAGGGCTTGGGGACTTCCACACAGTGCAGGAATGCTCTATGAAACCAAGACCAGGTCAGCAAAGCCCCAGGAGGGAGCTGGGATCCCCTGGATATAGCAAAGGAGCCTATGGGATCATGTCTTAAGAGATTCATCATACATGGAGAGTCCTTCATATTGAAGAGCCAAAAAACAGCTGCAAAATTTAATCACAAAGAAGAACTGGGGTACCATCAGCTCCATCTCCTCTGAAAAGTCCTCAAAGGCTGCTGGTGGTCAGAAACACTTTAGGGAAACACCTCTAGAATCTGTTGTTCCCTGTTTCTGCTCACTCCTCCCTAACCCATACCTTAGAGCAACATATAGTTAGGGTCCACATGGTGACCTAAGACGGGAGGACACTCGTGCTTAGTGCCAGGAGGTGACATGGTCCCCCCAGTGTCACCAAGCTATGCCAAAAACAGTAAGGACCCCGCAAGCGGGCTGTGGGATCTTCTCAGCAGTGGGTGCAATGAATATGTTTGTTCAAGGGAAAATTGAGTTGGAAGCAGCATCCAGCCGTGGTGGAGATTAGAGAAAAGCCTGCTTAGACCTGGCTGCACTGGAGGAGCCATACGGGAACACTTCATCCCTGTGTAAATACTGCCACCAGAATGCCGGCACAGCTCCGGCCCCGAGACCAGCGAGAAGTTATCAGCTGAGCAAATTCTGCTTGTTTAATTTTCTATTGCCTTCGGGCACAGTCACCTCACTGATCTTCCCCCAAATGCTCTTTTCCCCTCTCCCTCTCTGGAGGAGGGAGACTTATTCCTCAGGCTGACCCTCCCATAGGATCCATGTGGATTTCCAGAAGCAGGAGAAGAGTGGCTGCATCTCGCTCTGAGGATGATTCCCAGGTTAATTCAGGTCGAGCTCCTGGCCGGAGCGAGCTGTTTGGGGCACACATGCAGATCCTCTCCACTGACCTCTTTGCAAACTCCTCTTGCAAAATTGGTTTTTAGCAAAGCCACTTATCACCTTAACCATCTATCGATTCCCTGACTCCCGGCCAGAGCTCCCAGGATCCAACAGCACAGGCAGGAGAAGCAGAGGAACATGACTGTGAAGGAGGGTACTACAGCATGTGGCCAAAATCACCCCAAACACAAGGCAAGGGGGTCAGAGGCTCACCAGGGACATCAATGGCCTCGCCATGAGGCAAACACTGCACACCAGGAAACTGCTGCTATTTTATTGCCACACTCAGCACAGGAAAGATGCAGGTGATCCTTGAGATGGATCCTCAGACTCCATCCCATCAGGCACAAATCCTGCCCTCAGATCCACACTACAAGAAGGACATTGAGGTGCTGGAGCATGTCCAGAGGAGGGAATGGAGCTGGGGGAGGGTCTGGAGCAGCCGGAGTGGCTGAGGGAGCTGGGGAGGCTCAGCCTGGAGAAAAGGAGGCTCGGGGGGGACCTTCTCACTCTCTCCAACTCCCTGACAGGAGGGGGGAGCCAGGGAGGGTTGGGCTCTGCTCCCAGGGAACAAGGGACAGGACAACAGGGAACAACCTCAAGTGGTACCACAGGAGGTTCGGGTTGGATATTAGGGAAAATTTGTTCATAGAAAGCGTGGTCAGGCATTGGAACAGGCTATCAGGGCAGAGCTGGAATCACCATCCCTGGAAGCGTTCAAAAGGCATGTGGATGTGGCACTTGGGACATGCTTTAGTGGTGGCCTTGGCAATGCTGAGTTAATGGCTGGACTCAGTGACCTCAGAGGTCTTTTCCAGTCTTAAAGATTCCACGATCCCATTCCACCGAGCTGGGACCTGCGCAACGCCAGGACCTCCATCTCCCACACGGCAACTGCAGAGAATAAACACCACCTTCCCCCAGCATCCCTCCCTAAGGAATCTCCCACATGACAGAGGAGCCACCTAAATCCGAGCTGGGCAGCCAGGCCTGGCCGGGAGCAGCAGCTCCAGGAGGGAGGCTGGAGCAGGAGCTGCCTGCGGGAGCTGCCGCCGCTTCCCGGCAGTATCGATCTCCCAGCAGTAACAGCTGGTATAATTTTTGCTTAGCTTCAAATACCTGGTGATCATGAATTCTTTGGCCACAAGGTTATAAAGCATTCTCTAAAACATGAGAAAAAGATTAAGCCTGCTTATAGTTAATAATATACTGTACACTGTCTATCAAGCTGGCTGTTTGCTATTGAGAGCCTACTATTAGACACTTATTTAAAAGGCCTTTCAAGGCTTCCCAAGAAAGTGCAGTTATGCATTTTTTTTTCTGGCAAGAACTACTATAGATAAACATCAATTCGCTCCTGCGGATCACAGTCGCAGTAAATAAATTTTTCAGGAAGCTAAGTTCCATACAAAGCCTCCTCAAAGCTCCCCTTTCACATAACATCAATGTTTGGCCTCTGAGAAAGAAAAAGCTCGAAGGTTGCTTTATCCAGAGCTAAATTATCAATTGTAGTTGCTTAAGAAAAAAATAAAAAAGAGGGTGTTTCAGTAAGAAATCGGGGTGGGAGGTAAACAACACAGTGGGTAGGTGGTGATGCCAGGTGGAGACAAAAAGGGGAAAGGAAGAGTGATGGATCTGGACCCTCTAGGATGGCATCTGCAGCCCTGAAATCATCGCTGAGGCGAGGAGGGAGAACCAGCTCCAGGCAAGCTCAGCAGCCACCGCCTGCGCCAGGCTCCTTTATAGCTTTGTAAAGTAGCAGCCTGGGATTATCCACTATAAAGTGTGTCACCAAAAAACCCCCACTCCAGTTGTAACCGTAAAAGCCGCAGCTCCTCGGGTCGTTCGCAGGGGCGGGTGGAGGGAGAGCTGCCCAGCACAGGGCTGAGCCAGGTTTGCCAGCTCAGACAGTGGGAAGGAGTCATGAACCATCAGGATCCTAAAGTGCTTTTTGAAGCAGCTCAATGGGGTTCAGCTGTGGGACAGGAAAGTTGGGCAGGAAAAGCATCTCAGCTCACCTCTACTTAACAGTGCCCTTGTAATTCCGGTGTCCCATGGGATTGCTGCCCACTGCCTTCCCAATAACACAGTCCTGGGGGGGCACATCCACACCCCAAGCTCCAGGACTTGCTGGCACCGTTGGAGCCAGGGCCATGCTAATATCCAGGACACTCCATCTGCTCTTTAAATAAAGAGATGCTGGGCTCTGTTATTATGGTTTAATTATTAGCCTAAAAAAAGACTAGAGCACAGAAACCCTTCCAGGCTCAGCTTATGCATCCTGGTGGGAAGGGGAGTCCTTCAATATGAGAGGGAGAGATGGGTGAGGAGGAAAGCACTGCTGTCAAAAGGCAAAATCTGCATGGTCCCCACAGTGAGTCCTAATGAGCCCAAATTCCCTGTGGTGCCCAAAATTGCTGGAGTATCATACATTGCTAAATGGCTTAAAAAATCAAGGGGGAAGAAGGAGAAGACAGCATGTGCTGGTCTGAGTAAGTCTGGATCAAATCAGTGCAGCTCTGGAACAACACATGGGACAGTTGGGGTACATATTCACAGACCCCAAATGAATCAGAGAATCACGAAATTATTTGGGTTGGAAGGGACCTTGAAGATTATCTCGTTCCAACCCCCTGCCGTGGGCAGGGACACCTTTCACTTAGAACAGGTTGCTCCAAGCCCGTTCCAACCTCTCTTGAACACTTCCAGAGATGGGAACCCTGGCAAGAAAACTGAGCTGCAAAGGAGTAACCCTTTTTCAAGTCCTTACACTGCAAAGGAAGTGGCAAAGCACCATGTCCAGCCCCATCAGCCCCATTTGCTCCCCTCACACAATACCTGGCTCCCACACAGTGGCAGAACTGGCCCCGGCACCATTTTGGATCAATCCTGTCCAGAGCAATGACACTAAAACCCAGGGATCCTTCAGCAATTAATTTCCTTAGCTGCTAAACACGAGGGCAATTTTGAGAGTTAATAAGTTACCAGAGGAGCCAAGAACTGGGCAAATCCCCAGGGCAGCTCCCCACTGCCCGACATCGGCAACTAAAGCCTCATCAACTCCATCAGCACTTTCTAAGCACCCACTATCAAATAAAAACCAGCTCAGCTACCCATCTACTCTTTGCAAAACTGTTTTTCTTCCAACTCTTCTCAGAAAATAACCGGCAGATGCTCAATAGAAGAAGCACATTTTCCATCACTAAAATAAACTTAATTTTGAAGTGGTGAACTTGTGACACCCATTGCTCTCCTGCAAATAAACCCGCCAGGGATGATATAATATGCATATTTAACCTTCTGATGTCGCTAATGTATTTAGGAGGAGTTGATATATCGCTGATGGGCGTGAGAGCAAACACCCATTACCTATAGCGTTATTCCCAGGTTATAGGAATGAGCCCTTGGAATATGGGGCTGTAAAAGCTCCAGAGGAAACCTTGGAGCATGGCTGGTTGTGGGCAAATGTCAGCAAACACAGAGTGGGTGCCCAGAGTGGGGCTGGAAGAAGCTACAACACCCAGCTGGACCAGAAGGCTCATTCCCATGCTCACATCCCCATCCCTGGCATTCCCATCTCCTGGGGATCCCCATTTTCCTGGTGCTTAAATCACTCAACAAATCAACAGGAAAACTATACATATAAACGCAGAAATACACCAGATTTTAAAGAAGAGGCAACACTTTCAAGGAAGAAATAAATAATCCGCCAGGAGCAATTCCTCACCCCCAGCCATGAACTTAACCGATCGGAGGGAAAATATTTATTTAGGTTAAGGAGACTGCCAGAAGGTAAAAGTTTTAAAAGTAAAAATCCCAAAGCACCCAGGGCAAATCCATGCAAATTATCATCCCTACGAGTTCTTATCTATATCAATATCTGCCAGTGACAGAGTGTCCCCAGCCAGCCACCACACGGCCAGTGACACTCTTATATTTATGAGACTTCTACCTTTTCTGTTATTAAAAATAAGAATTTCCTTTTCAGGCAGTCCTGTGATTGGTGGCTGTTAACCACTTGGTTGGCTTCAAGCCAAAATTTTGACCCAGTGGATTCCATTTAAAAAATAATAATAATAATTTATTATTAAAAAAACAATGTTTATTTTACGCGTGTCTTTACAAGAAACACATTTCAAGATGCAATGAAATACGTCACCTTTGGATATTTGTTTGCACCCGGGTAATCAAACAAAATAATTGTAAAATAAATAAACAAAGCTTTTGGCCAGGTCTCCACTCAGTATTTAACTTTTCATGGGGATCCATCTCTTTAATGATGAAATCAAAGCTATCCCCCGTGAAACTTTGCTCACAGGCAGGAATTTGGGCAGGATATTTCCACATCCCACCAAGGTTTGCCAGTGGCCCTCAGAGAGGGGAGTTCCACACAGGATGCTCGGGAAGCTGTGAGCCAAACACCCCCACAATGCCTTTATAGACAAGATTTGGTGATTTATAAGTGTTTTCCATCAATAACACGATAACTAAATCAAAGCTCCAGCATGATCTCGGATCTCCTGAGCAGCACCATGGATTTCCTACCCAGTCAGCGGATGGACCAAATACCTGGCACGAGGCTGCAGATAATCCCAGCGATTTATTTTGGGGGAGCCAGGGAAAGGGAAGGCAGGGCCAGGCTCCGGCCCCGGCGAGGATTTGCGTATTAGTAAAAACAAACAATCCTGTAAATAACGAGCCCCTCGTCCTGTCTCCACCACGCTCCTCTTATTGAGTGAGTCAGATGTTCTGCTGATTAAAAATTGATCCATTTCAAAATCTAATCAACAGAATAGGATTCTTTCATATGTTATCAAGGCAGCTGCTGACAACAAAAACCAAACCTGTTATTAACCCATGAACCCCGATGACCTGAACCTGGCTGGGCTCTGCAACTGTAAATTATTCAGTAGTCCAAGAGCAATACCCGTAAGCCTGATGAATTTACGCCCCGACCGGAGTCGGTGGGGGTTAAAGCCAATATCACAGACCCGGGGGTCCCTGGGGACACAGTTCATGACACGCTGCCACTCCGTGTCATGCCTGGGAATACATTACAGGCATCTGCTCGCCTTCGCCTTGCAAATGTCTAGCCTTTTCTTTTTTTTTTTTTTTTCTCTTTTTTTTTTGTGGTTTTGAAATGACTCTCTGGATTCAGCACGACGCCGTGGAAAGCCCCGGCAGCGTCGCTGCTCTCTGCTCCAACCCTGTGCCACCACCGCCGAGCAAAACTCGCAGAGCAAACGGTCTGCATCCCTGCATCGCTGGTTCAGCCACGAGGAACGGGGAAACCGGGGGAACAACTGGGATTTGCTTAATTTCAATTGTTATTTTTAAGTCCTGCTTGCAACTCTGGCCCACGCTGCTCAACCCAACGATGGAGATGTCGTGATGGGTTGATGCCACTGCTGGGGGGCCCCTTGGATCTCACTTTATGGGCTGGTGATGCTCCTTTGTGGTCACACCATGGGCATACCCAGCCAGCAGTCTTTATCCAGGGAGGTTTTAAAAAAGATAAAAACAACACAAAAATGATCTGCTTGTGCTTTTTCGCTGGTGGGGTTGGTACCCACTGCCCAGTTGCTGCTGATTTTTTTGGTTCTCCCACCCCTGGTAAGAGGGGGCTGTGCTCATGCCCACACCATGGGCACCATGTGCTGCTGACTTGTCCCTCACCAAAAACATTCAATTCATGCAAAAGATGATGCAGAAAAGGCCCAGCCTTGCCACAGATTCCAACCCCACACCGTTGCCAGCACCTGGGATCGCTGCCTGCTGAGCCACCACAGCACCACTTGGTTCCCTAAATCTCAAACCAACACCTTTCTGCAAGTTTTTTGGGGAAAACTGTCAGGTTTAAGTGTAGATTTTAATGCTTTTTGGGGCGAAGTCCCCCAGCCCAACAGTGCTGAATTCTTTATTTCCTCCCCAGAGCTGCCCAGGCAGCCCCAGCCTGGCAAATCCACCTGGCTCCAACCAGAACGGGGAGAAATCAGCGCCACATAAACCAAGTTCAAAGATAACGACAGCTCTTCTCTTAAATCATAATATATTTATAAGTTTAATGACTCTCTGACCTCTCCTTAAAGCCCAAACAACCCCTGGGGAGCCCCCTCAGATTGGCTGCGATCGATCCCGGCTGGGCTGCGTCTCCCAGCCAGCGGCACCTCCCAGGGATGCTCCAGGCATCAGGTGGGAGGTGAAACCCCTCCTGCTCCCCCCAAAACCCGCTGGGTGACAGCAGCACGCTGGGGTTGTTCTGATATTTAATACTGAGCCCATCACCATCCTTCACCCCACAACCTCAGGAGGACCCAGGGGACCCCAACTGGTACCATATGGCTAAAAACACCAATTATCGATTTCCCCCCCTCATATTAAGTCCAAAAGGGTTTTAAAAACAATTCAGAGAATCCCTGGCAGTGCTAGCACCCACAGGGATGCTCCTGGACACTCTGGAAGTGAAGCCCAGGCTGTTCCCCAGCAGGGATTTTGGAGCATTGTGCTCTCCCTGGCATGCTGGAATCCCAGCCCATCCCTACAGCCCCAACATCAGTGCACAGACATCACCTCCATCAATTCTGGATCCAAACCTCAGGTGAAGAAGTTTGGGCCTGGAGGTGTGAGGGCAGAGCACAGCCCCCTCTTACCAAGAGGGGGAGAACAAAAAAAAAACAGCAGAAACTGGGCAGTGGGTACCAACCCCATCAGTAAAAAGGACAAAGAGAGCATTTTTTGTGTTGTTTTTTTCTTTTTTAAACCTCCCTGGATAAAGACTCCTGGCTGGATGTGCCCAGGCTCTGCACCCAGAGCAGGCTGGTCACCCACATAACTCCTGGACTGGAGCTCTATGATCCACCCTATTATAGGGCACCTGGATTAAATCCCCAGGAGCTGCATTCCCACATCCCTCCTTGTGCATCATCCTGCCCAGGGCTGCATGGATCCCCCAACCAGACCTCCCTATGCACTTCAGCATCCTTCCAGGGATGCTGCCCAGAGGGATACCAGAGGGATTCAGACATGGAGAACACAGTAGGGTTTTGCCTCCCAATAAACCAGATATTCTGTAAAATTCCATTATATTACAAGATGGATATTGGGGAGCGAGTCTTGGAAGAGAAACTGAGTGTCGGATCCAGCCCAGAGCAGTCCCATCCTGGCACAGCCAGAGATCCATTCCCAAAATCTGCAAGGATTGTCTCACCACCATCCTCCTCCTCATGGCCAGGGCAGGCAGGCTCACCCAGCCCCAACCTCTGCTCCCTCCTCTCTATCTCATAATCACACTTGTGTGAAGCCGTTGCTGTACATAAGGAAGAGAGAAAACATCCTTGGAGAGCCTCACAATCAGACAATTTTTAAGATCATGGAGCATTAAACCATTCCCAATAGGGTTTACTAATCAAACAGCCAAATCCTTCATAACCAACCAATCCCTACAGAGCAATTAAATCCTTCCCCTTTAAAACACTTGGCACGCCGTCTGGGGAGAAAAAGAAAAATTTGCAAAATTCATTTGATAAATTAACCAGGGAAAAGAAAGAAGTGAATCAAGCTTTGTTCTTTTCATTTTTTTTAATTATGGAATTCACAATGCCTGAATAATGTTTAATAAGAACTATGAAAATTCCTAACAGTATTACAACACAACACAAAAGAATTAACCTGGTTACCGTGAAAAATTGCATATTTAATTAAGAACAGAGAGTTCAAAACTATCCAGAGATTTCAAAAGTACCGTTGCCTAAGGGGCTAAATTACACGCTCGCAGTGCTGCTAACAGGGCTGGAGCGAGCAATCATTACCCAAGTGTCCCCATTAAGTGACAATGGGCAGATGACATCAAATTCATTTCAAAAGCAACAGGAATTGAAGCATTCGCTTGGGTAGTGGAAAGGAAAGCGACTATCCTGCTGGTATAAACCAGACCCCTTGTTGATAAAGGCAATAATTAAAGAATAATGTTAATTAGCTGCTTTTATTCGAAAGAAAAGTGCAGTGGCAGGAGACGGTACCTCTGCGGTGTGTGCCGAGCGGAGAGTGGAGCGGGGAAGCTGCTGGCCTGGGATGCCTGGACACGTGCTGGAGCCGTGCCCAGGGCAGAGTCCTGTTGGCCTCAGGTACCTGCTGGCTCAGCCAACCCTCAGCTCTGCCAGGGATGGGGCTGGGAAGAGTTTGGAGGTGCTTGGGATCGGCAGAGAACACCCCATCACCGGCCCCAGAGAAAGGGAACTGGAGTGGCACAGCCAGAGCATCCCACTCCAGCACAACAAACGTGACATCAGCAACCACTCAGAGACCTCATAAACTGACAGAATCATGGAATATCCTGAGTTGAAAGGGATCCACAAGGATCATCAAGTCCAGCTCCTGGCCCTGCCCAGGACACCCCAACAATCCCACCCTGTCCCTGAGAGCGCTGTCCAAACACTCCTTGAGCTCTGGCAGCCTCAGGGTTGTGACCATTCCCTGGGGAGCCTGTTCAGTGCCCCACCATCCTCTGGGAGAAGAACCTTTTCCTGAGACTCAAGCTAACCCTTCCCTGGAGAGAATTCACCCCCACCATCCTGGGGGGTACAGGGAGAGCTCCAGCATTGGGGGTCCCAACAGCCCTCCTCCTGGAGGACACCATCCTCTCCATCACCCCATCCCAGCCACTGTGCTGGGCATCAAGGGGGGCTTTTAGCAACACTACTCACCCAAAACAAAGCCAAGAAACTGGGGGGACAAGAAGGACAATAATTACCCAGCTCCCAGGGACGCAGCAATGTTTGTGCACTGCTCCGAGAGCCGCAGACGGAGGCAGCTCTCCCGGTTGGAGTGATTAATAAGGAATAAATGTCCTCTGCAGTCAGGCTGAGCAATAACAGCCTGGCTCTGGCTCCGTGCTTACAGCACACATTACAAGCCCCGCTGCCAGTGCCAGGTAATACTTTATTATGTTATCCCGGTGGAAGAAAACAAAGGATGCTCGAGGTCCTGACTTTGGTGTAAAAACCACGGGAGCGTTACCAGAGGCAACGGCAGCGTGCTCAGAGCGGCTGACGCACGGCCCAGCTCCCACCAGAGGAATATTTACACGGGGTTCAAATTGGTTATTTACTTTTTTAGGAATCCTTGTTGCAGGAGGCCTGGCTGGCACAGACACGCCGAGCCATTTAATATTAAAGCGGCCCCGCCATCGCGACGAGTCGCTGAAAACGCAGCCAAGTCAATGCCCGGGGGCTGCTGCAGCTTTGGGGAAACCACTGAGGGCCACAACTAACTAGTCCAAAAATCAATTAAACAGCAAGGCCATAGTAAAGAGTAAAAGGTACTGAAACCATCTTGGAAGGAGCTGTTGGCGTGTCCAGGGAAGCTCAGCTTAAAAAAAGCCACTGACTGTGGGAATATTGAATACTGCAAAGCAGGGCTTGGGCAGACACGACCAAAATAATTCATATTAAATATGTAGATGAGGTTGAAGGAGACCATCATCACACACTGCTCTTCTGATGGGGATCTTGGCTGCAGACCTGGGGTGAGCAGTTGTTGTGCCCCATCATCTGAGGCTCCCTCTCCACCCAGAGTTGGGATCTGTGAGCAACAGACGGGGTCAACCCAGGAATGGGGACTGCTGCTGTGCCCCTGCACATTAAAAGCACTCTGGCTCATAATGAGCACTCCAGATTTCAGGCTATCTTAGCTTTTTGGGTAGATTTTGCTGATGACCCCCCACAGCTTGCTGACTTTGAGAGCCAGCTCTTCACTGTGAGCCTGGATCTCCTGGCAGAGATGCCCCCTGAGATCCCCTGCATGGGAACACAAACCATACATGCAACCCTTCTGAGGGGCCTGTGCTGCAGGAGATGATGGACCAGCCCAAAGCCACACACCCAGGGCATGGGCACAACCCCCACAATGCTGCCAGACCCCTTTTTGGGGTGATTCACCCCCAGGTGCTGCTTTGCAAAAATACTCCATTCCTTGTGCCCCAGGAACAGGGAAACTGAGGCACAAAGGCATCGCCCAGGGCAGCAAGTGGGTGCTGGGACAGAGCCCAGCCCAGTGCAGAGTGTCACAGCTGTCCCACCTCAACCCAATCCAGAGATTTCATAGAATTATGGAATGGTTTGGGCTGGAAAGGACCTCAAAAGTCATTTAGTCCCACCCCCTGCCAGAGGCAGGGACATCTTCCACTATCCCAGGTTGCTCCAAGACCCATCTAATCTGGCCTTGGACACTTCCAGGGACAGGGTAGCCACAGCTTCTCTGGGCACCCTGTGCCAGGGCCTCATCACCCTCACAGGGAAGAATTTCTTCCCAATATCTAATCTAAATCTACCTTATTTCAGTTTAAAGCCATCCCCTCTAGTCCTGTCACTCCATGTCCTTGTCCAAAGTCCTTTTCCAGCTCTCTTGGAGTCCCTTTAGGCACTGAAAGGTGTTCTAAGGTCTCCCTGGAGTCTTCTCCAGGCACCTGTGATGGGGAAGGGGACACAATCCCATTATTTCACAGGGGGCTGGGGACAGGAATGTTGAGTTTTAACCCTCCCAGAGAAAAACCCAATGCCCCATGCTTGGTCCCATCCTCCCCACCACTGAGCCCTGAGATGATGGGGTGAGGCACCCACAGATCCCACTCCCCCCAAAACCAAGCAAGGAGAGTGGGAATCATAGCACAGCAGGGGGCCAAATCCTTCCTCCCAGGTTTTGCCGTCTTGGAAAAATACACCAAAAGCTGCAGGAAAATGTGCACCACCAAAAAAAAAAAAAAGGTAATCAAAGAAAACTCAGTCACAGATCCTGTTGCAACACACAGGAGAAAGTGTTACAGAAGGGGAAAACTTTTTAATAAAGTCTGCAAGTATATATTCCTCCTTTATCAACCTCAAGATTTATTGACCCAAGGAGCCATATTGACTGAATAAATCTTGATAATGACCCCAGCAGAAGTCAATACCTGCTTATTATCTCCCAAGTTGGGGAATTACATCTTTCGGTAATAGGAGCAGGATGGTACAAAATGTTCTGAGAAACTTCAGCCAGGCTTTTTGGGGGGAATGGATGTCTCTAATGCGCCTTTTCCAATCTGAGAGGGAACGTGTTACACCATCAATACAGCAGGGGAGCCCTGGTGTGGTTTCTGTCTCGAAGCCTGGTGAGGGGGGAGCACAAACCGTCGCTTCCCAATCCTAAATTAATTCCATTTCAAGGTCTGCTGAGGAGCAGGATGCTGCAGCTCCCCATTGCCCTCCCTCCCCACGAACAATGGTCCTGTAATTTCAATTTGCCGAGTTGTGTTGGCAGGTCCCAGGATAATTCCCTGAAATTTGGGGTGTGGGAATTCCCGCAGCCAGGGATGTAGCTCCATGACTACACCAGCACCCAAGGGAGGAGGGAAGCAGCAACATCACCATCTCATGGGACACAGAGACTCCTCCGGGAACCAAAACACACTGATTTTCTCCAACCAGCAAAACCAGGGAGGGAAAATAGGGAAGCAGACGGGTCCCTTGACCCCCAAATCCGTAGGCAAGCAAAGCCTCCTGCATTTAAAGATGGTGCTTCTTTAGCCAACAGTCAACTTCCCTTTGAGCAGAGAAAACAGGAGCCCTGGGACCAGCACACACAACAATTTGCCTGTATTTTCATTTCAAGTCTCTGCAGACAGAAAGAAAAATTAACTGAAGGGAGCAGCTCCTGAGCCAACATATGGAGGGAGACGAATCGCGAGCTCCGCGCGCTCCGCTGAGGTTCTCTGGTTAAGCAAGTGCCTCCTAAAGGACTCACAGGCTGGGAGTGTACTGCCTGCTTAATCTGGTCATAAATAATAATTCAGATCACCAAACCCTTTAACATTCTGCTCCACCTGCAGCACAGAGGCCCTGCTGAGCCCTGCCAAACTCATGGCTTGAGGCAGCGGGAGGTGATGCTGCAGCCCTGGGAGCCCAAGGAAACGGCTCCCTGCTCACCACCATCGATGCAAGAAGCACCCCCTGAGGCTCCTTCCACGCTCTCCCCCCTTTCAGTGAGCACAGCAACCCCAAGAGCTCCCCATACTCATCTCCAAGCTGGAAAACCCACCGGGAGATAGCACAGCTCAGACTCTTCCCTCCAGTCCCACAAAAATCAAATTATATTTCCATCCCTGTCCCCTATTTGCCTCTTGGCCACAATCCCTTTTCCCCCCCCCTTCCAAGGCCATAGAGACAATCCACTAAACTGGATCAGGAGGCCAGTGCATACATCTCTAATGGGCTGCAGCACGCACACAATTAATTAATGGATTTATTAATTAGGGAAGAAGTCACTCTTCGGGCTGGAATTGGGGTCACCAGTTTCTAAAGTGAGAGCTGTGGAGCTAAAGATAAACTCTCATTTTCTGCAGCTCTTCTTGTCTGGCAGTGTCTCAATTATTCAGCCACAAGAAAAAAAAAAATCAAATTTCAGTTCAGGAACTTCACGGTCCGACTTTCTGGCGCCGCTCAACACAGACCCCACAGCAGGTGGGACCAGAAACACGGCCCTTCTCCTTCTTCCCTTCACATATGAATTGGAAATAGTAGAAATACCAAGCATTCGCTTCTAATGAAGGATTTGGGGGATGTGGGATGGATGCTGCACCTCAGCCTGTCCCAAGGAGGGAGCTGTGGTGGAGGAAGGGGACATCGAAGTGGTCAATGACAGTGAAGTTCAGAGACACACAAGTCCTCCAGCCACCAAGGTTTGAACTTGCTGATGCTGCAGCATCAGCTACATCCCAGAACCATCAGTCTCTAAGGAAACAGAGCTCCTGGGTGAGGGAAAGAAACATCTCCAGTGTTCCTATCAACAGACAGGCTACAGAGCACAACCGCAACAGGAGACAGCAGAGAATCCACATAAAGAGCACCATCATGAATGCCCTGGTCATTGGGAACCACTCAAGAGGAGCACTCAACTATCAGACCACAGACAACCCAACCATGAGACAGGCATCAGCCAGAACAGCTTCGTTACTGCCACTGCTCCCAAATTCCTATTAATTGGTTAAACCAGATGATTCTGCAGCCAACACTCCCCACGCCCCAATGCACCGGGAGCAGCTGGAGCCACTGGAAAGCCAAAACCACATTCTCAACCTCCCAACCTGGCTTCTCAGCCAGCCCCAGGCACAGGCTGCACTTCCACAAGCCCTGAGAATTCAGCTTGGAAAAACAAAACCCCCCCAAGATGGGGGCACCCAGAGCTCCCTTGGGCTCCCCCTCTCTTTCCCTCAGGTACCATCCCACCCTCCAGCAGGGATGAGGACAGATAGTGTTGGGTGCTAGAGATACTGGAGGAATCTAGAAGGTCCCACCAGTCTCTCCTTAAAAGCCCTAAAAACACACGGCACCCAGAGAATTTGCAGAGGTGAAGCTCCCCAGAAGCACCTCAGCCTCCCCCCGAGGTTATCCTGCTGCTCCACAAGAATGCAGTTAAGTTTATTAGTCCAAGCTCCAGGAATTAAGCTCCAGCCAAGAGGACTGATAGCTTATTTACTGCTGTCGTCTATATAAAGCAGAATTTTGACACATTGTTAAATGATGCACATTTAGATAAGTCAAGCTGTCATATCATTTAATGGATGTCTAAACTCCCTCTGCAGCTGATATGTAAAATTTATGCACTTCAGAATATCATAAGGTTATAATATTTTAATCACATCCACAGTTGTGTATTTTTTTTTTTTTGCCTCCCCTAAACTTTAAACAGCAAAAACATTTCATCAACCAGACCACGCTCCGCAGGCTCCCGGCTCACCACCATCCGGCAGAGCCGCCGCCGCTGAAGTTTGTGCCCAACTCCAGCACAGGGAGAACATTTGCATTCCCGGGAAATAAAACGAAGAACATTTTATTTGACAAACCAAAGGCTGGAGCCGTGTAGCCAGAGCTCATCTGCATAATGAGATGTGAAGACATTTATAAAAGATGGCTCTAATCGCTCTCACTCGCCGTTGTATTTATTATCCCAAACCAGCAGCTCGCAGCTCTTCCCATTTTTTTTTTGCTGTTTTACCACGGAACGGGTTGGATTCAAGCAGCACACGGAGGACAGAATCCATACAGTGCTGCCCAGAAAGCAATAAACCCCCAGCAAATTAAAACCCAAAAAACTCATGAAGGTACGAATCCCACTCTGACTATTACACACAAGAAAGCTGTAAAAAAATACTGCATTAGTAATGTACACAATAAACCAATCTCATAACCCGGTGAAATACGTCTGGCATTATCTTTGATGGAATTTTATCTCTCCTCATTTCCGCGACTCTCCGCCGTAAAAGGGCTCAGCGCCGTTTCGATCCGAGCGCTGCCGAGTAGCACATTATCCCTGTGTTTTCCATATGCCCACCATTCATCAGGGCGGCTCAAACTCTGCCATTCCCGGCCAGCCCCAGGCCACCAGAGCTGCTCAGACCCATCCATTAAAAAGGAATGGGGGAAAAAAAAAAAAAAAAGGAAAAAGCTCTTGGAAGAATATAAATGGATTGTTCCCCCCTTCCTTTTTTTTTTCTTCTCGTTTTCCATTTTTTTTTTTAATTTTATTTTTTTATGGAGGGCATTAGGCCAAGCTGGCACAAGGTCACCTTTCCCACCGTGATCCCGGCGAGGCGGCAGAACTGCTGCCTGGACAGGAGTCGGTCTCCAGCCCCCGGCAGGCTGGGAAAGGAGAGCTGCCACCTCGCAGCCCACCTCTCCCTCCGGCAAAGTTCACCCCTGAGAGACCCACGGCAAAGTAGTTGCCAATATTTATCTTTAAATAAAGGTCTGCGCGCACCCAGGAAAAGTCATTAGCGCGATTTAGCGGGGAACGCTTTTGTATCCGAAGCGCTTAGAGCCGTAATCCCTTCCCTTCCACAAAGCCAGAGCGGAGCAGTCATGGCAAACCCACCGGCCGTGGTACCTGCGGTACTTTTCGGGTCGCGCAGCGCAAACGCGGCACATAATCTGCTTAAAAGCCAAAATGTATTAAAATGCTGGAACTGTTGATCCAGTACCGGAGCCCCATAAATCGCATTGCAATTTGTTTACTCCCCTCCGAAGCATGCTGCATTTTAAACTCCGGAATATCCTACAGGGATAAACCCGTTTAATATCCATGGAAATGAGCGTTTCGGCTGTTGTAGCGGCTCCAGGTTGGGTTTCATCCCATTATGTTGGGAGAGCCATTGTGTTAATTATCCGCCTCCTGTTTAAGGTGCGCATTTAAGGTCACAAACTGTCAGCAGCCCCCGGCCAACCTTCCCCCGCACACGGTAACAAAGGACTTACCGGGAATTTCACAGACCGAGGGTACCACGGTGGGATACGGCGGCCGTGACCTGCCCGGAGCCACAAAGGAGCTGCCGCCCCCCCGCCGCATCCATCCCCGGCCCGAGCAGCACCGCCTGGCACCGACCGCCTTCCCGGCGCTCAGGGCTGGCCGAGCCCCCGCACCGGCCCCGCACACCGGCCCTGGATAACAATGGGAGGGCGGCGGGGCTCCGGGCAGCCCCGCTCCGCCATCCCCGCATCCATCACCGCACCCGCGAGGCTCTGCCCGCCCCGCGCGCACCGGGGGACGCGGGGACGGGGCTGCGGGGGGCACCGGGGACACTCGGCAGCCCGCGGGCACCTGCGGCTCCGCTCCGCGGGCGGGGACCGCCACAAACTTGGCGGGGCGGCGCGGGGGGCCGCGCTCCCCGCAACTTCATCCCGCGCAACTTCCCTCCCTCCCTCCCTCCCGCCGGGGCGGAGCGGCGGCCGCCCCCCGGCCCCGCTGTCACCTCGGGGGCGGCGGGGCGGGGGCCGGGGCTCCATCGCGGCTCCATCGCCGCTAGCGCTGCTCCATGTTCCCGGGCGGCGCCGAACAAAGAGCGGCGGCGGCGGCGGCGGGGGATCAATTTCTGATACCTATCGATGGGGAAGGGCGGGCGGAGGGAGGGGGGCGGGCGCGGGGGGGGGGGAGAGAGAGAGAGGGAGGGAGGGAGGGATGGGGGCGGCCGCCCGGATCACCCCCCCCCCCCTTCCCCTCCATCCTCCCGCTCCCTCCCGCCCGCCGCCAGCCCCGCGCCCGCCGCCGCCACCGACCTGGAGCCGGCGGACATCAAACCGTGTCCGGTATCGACACATCGATCCCACCTCGGCGGCCATCTTGGGGGAGCCCGGTGGCGCGGAGGGGGCGCGGAGCCGCGCGGACCGGGGGGCTCTGCCCGCCCGCCCCCACCGGGGACGGCCCCGCGCCGGGGAGGGAGGGGGAACCCCCCCGGTCCACTCCCCTTCCCCTCGGGACCACCCCTTTCCCCCCCGATCCACCCCTCTCCCCACCGGGACCACCCCCGAGCATCGCCCCCCCGTCGCTCCAGGACCAACCCCCCCCACATCCGTGGGTCTCCGTACGGGGAAGGGTCGCGGAGCCCTCCGGGTGATGGTGGGGTTTTTTCCCAGCCCAGTCGAGGCTTTTAGCTGGAAAATCGCCAGCCGGAAGACGCCGGTTAAACTTTTCCAGGGTTTTTTGGTTAGGTTTTTTTTTTTTCCTTCCCCTAATCTGCCCCATCCAGCACCTTTGACCTGCCGGGAACGGCTACAGCAAACACGCTCTGAGCGCTCCGCGGCCAGAAACACCCCGGGTTCAGAAACACGCCGAGTTCAGGCTGGTTTAGGGCTGCATTTTTAAATTTCTCAGTGCGGTGGGCTCTGAGGAATCCAAACAACTTCAGCAGAGGAACAGAGCCCACCCAGCAGCACCTGTACCTGGAATTCCCACTCTGCTTCCCCACTGCAGGAAAAGAACGTTACAGTTTCAGCCCTTAGTTGTCCCATAGCCTGTTGCACTGATCACCCCGACCCCCAAAGGGCTTGGACAATCAATTCCCAATCCCCTGGGAAGCGGTAAGCCCTCAGCAGAGCCGAGTTTGCCCTGAAGGGACCCCAACCCCGCTGGCTGTGACTCGTTTTTGAGCAGAAAAGGACGGAGCTGCCCCTCGGGTCCTTTTTGCAGGCGGGTATTTGCAGACCAAGCAAGTGCAGCAGTTTAATATTCCTGCCAAGGAGCAGGTAACACCCCGGGCTGCTGTGCAGACACGTGCACGTCTCTGCTCGTGGAGGAGCCCAGGGGCTCCTCCCAGGCTGGAACACAAATCCACATGCCAGCTCCCCTCTCCCAGACAAGCTCATTCCCCACCACCACCCCACGGAGGGGGATATAATCCCAAAGTGTTCCCAGGGGTTCACAAGCTGCTTTGCCTCCAAAACTGCAGAGAGGATGAGGGCAGCGAGCAGCAGCCACCTTGTTCACCACTGTCCTGCTCCCCCTGTCTTACCTGTCACCTTTTGATCCCTGTACTCCAAAGGGCTGGAGGGAGCATGGACACCAGCAAACCCAGACACGCTCCTGCAGTGGTCACTCATAGTCCTTCACTGTTCCCAAAGCTCTCAGCTCCTTTTGGTGCAGCAGATCCTGCAGTGCTGAAGCCTCTCTCTGCATGTAGCTGGGGAAGAAACAGTCCCTCACTGCCCAGATAAAATCCTGTTGCTATTCCCTGCATTTTGCAGGACTCTTGGGATTCCACTAAAAAGCACCATTTGAGTTCAGAAGACATCAAAGAAAAGGAACACCCTTCAAACTGCTCCCTGCTCTGCAGGTGCTTCCAATTGTCACAGGGACAGGTCTGCTCCTGGGCCAGGAAAACTGTCCAAAAGGGTAAGGCAGACACCCAAAGTGACCTTGGCCCCACTCTGTAGCACAAACAGCCAAGAAACGATCTTGTTCTTCTCATCTCTTGTTCTTCTCATCTCCTCCACTCAGAGAAACTCAGGAGTCGCTCACGATCCCACAATTGCAAAATGCCTCAGGCAGAAGAACAAGTGAACAGAAAATCAGAGTTCAAAGAAAGGATTTGCAGGAGCAGAGGCAGTTTGTGTCAGAGAGAGCCTGGATGTTCCTGCAAGCCCTGTCAGCTTCTTCTTCACCTCCAGAGCTGGCTGCAGAAGGGGTTCCCATGGCAGATCCTTCTCATGGTCCCACAACAAAAACATCCCCCTGGAACTGGGGGACCCCAGATGAAAATGCTGAGCTGAAATTTCAACCCTGTTGACATCAACAACAATTTTCATGGTGCTCTGAGACCCCAACCACGTGTGCTACCCCTCCTTGGGGGCACCCAAGTCAAGCCTCCTTACTTTGCTCAGGGAACCCAGGTGCTATAAATAGATTTTCTTACCCCCACAACCACAATCAGGGAGTAGAAACCGCTGGGAGTCGTTGAGGTTTGTAATGAGATTGGGGCTGCTGGTGGTACCAGGCAGCTGCTTCACCTCTGGCTTAATGAGACTGTAATTAGCCAGGGGTGGGAGCACAGGCTGTGCAAGGGGAGATCCCGCGTGGGAATTCATTTCCATCCCTCCCTCAGGGCCAGGGGGAGGTTTGCTTATCAGTAAAAGAGGTGGGATGGGTGGTCTTTGCTGGGGGTGAGCTGGTTTCTGCTCTTTGATGCAAATGTGTCCTGTCTGTGCCAGCAACAGGGATTGCCCAGTCTGTCCATGACTAAAATCCTGCAGGAATCTGCTGCTGGACCCCATCAGGACAGGTCCCAGGCAGGGAGACTTTCTCCTGCGCCCACAAAGCTGATCTCACACCCATAAATCACCTCCCTGCTCTGCTGCCCAGGGAACAGAGGAGCCTGCTCATAAATCAGGAATAAAACTAACTTGGCATCTTTGGTGAGCAAATTAAATTGTGGGCTTTGGAGGAATGTTTCTGTTTGGCCGAATCATTAATAAATCAATGGGAGCCATAAGGAAGAGGAGAGGGACTGTGCCCTGTGCCACACAGAGAGCTGTGGGGTGGCACGAACCATCCCCACCCCTGTGTCCCCTCAGGCAGTGCACAGGGGCCCTGGAGCACCCCAGGGAGAGCAGGGGGACCCCGATCCTACACTCCCCTCCCATGTAGGGCTCACCCACCCCAGGGGACGCTGCGAGGCGCAGGTTAATAAATCAGTTTGTTTCCAGCCCGGTTTGCTTTGTGTGCCTGACAATAGACCGTTGTAAATGGCAGCCCCTTGCCTCCTCTACTGAAAGGCTTTTAATTAAAATATGGAAGGGGCTTTTCTGTGTACTTAAAAAAAAAAAAAAAAAAAAAAAAAAGGAGATTTCAGCACGCTCCCATTCCAATTCTAGGCATTAATTTATTCCTGCCTTCCTGGCGTTTGTGATCCATGTCTTTGTGCAGTGGTCCAGCCCCATTAGGCAGTCGAGGGGCGATGCTGGGAGCAAGAGTCATGTGCCAGTAGGGCTGGAGAGCCAGTGGTGGTGAGGAGCCAGTGGTGGTGGTGAAACAGTTGTGGTGGTGAACCAGTGGTGGTGGTGAGCCAGAAATGATGGTGAGCCATCAGTGACGTGAGCTCACTCAGTTGCCTTGTCCCAGGGTTGGGCAGAGGGACACCAGGAACCCCACTGTGGGACAGTGGTGCCATCAGGGCAAGTGGGAATGTGTCAGGCCCTGGAACTGCCCAGGAGCTCAGGCTCAGCTTCAGCCCTGGGCACAGAGAAGAAAGACCCTCATGGGGATGCAGACTGCTGCTCCCAGAACTCTATCCCCATCCTGTGCCAGGGAAGGCAGTGAAGCCCCTGCCAGCTGTCACTGAGCAGGTTTGGTCCTGGGGTTCCAGAAACCCTGTCAGGGGTCCTGCTGCCTCCCCCATGCCACCACTGTTTTGGGGGTCGGGTTTTTGGCTTCTCCAATGGGAAAGGCTGGGGCTGTGCCAGGGCTCTGCCTTGTCCTCCAGCAGTGAGGTACGAGCCATCCCAGTGTCTCCCACATCCTCACAAATGATTTAGAGTGTTCGATAGCTGTGGATGCCTCATCCCTGGAAGTGTTCAAGGGCAGGTTGGACGGGGCTTGGAGCAACCTGGTCTAGTGGAAGGTGTCCCTTCCCATGACAGTGGGGTTTGAACGGGACGGGGGTTTTAACAACCCAAACCGTTCCGTGATAGCACAGAAGCCCATCACCAGAGGTGATGGAGCCTCATGACCATCTCCCCTCTCCTTGCGGCCCCTCTCCCCCACCCCTTTGCCCCCATCCTTCCTCTCCCCCTATCCCTTTCCCCCCATCCCTCTCCTCTCTCCCCCGGGCCCGGGCAGCGCCCGCACCGCGCCCGTTACAACGTCGCCACCTGGCGGCCACCGCGGTAACTGCAGCGCGTCCCCGCGGGCCGGGCCGGGGGGACACGGAGGGGACACGGAGGGGACACGACTGGTCACGGCGGGGACACCCCGAGGGGGACGCTAAGGGACATGGGGGGCACAGGAGTGCAGGATGAGGCACCTCGGGGGCACAGCACCCCTCCGTCTCGCCTCGGTGCCCGCGGGATATGTGTTGAGCTGTGCCCGGTCTCAGCCCTCGCTGCCCTCCAGGATGCACAGGGAGGGTGCCCGGCCTCTCCACCGGCTGCCTTTCTGCCACGGCTTCTTCTTTCCAGGCACATGCTCCCTACAATTAGCACATGCTTTTTAATTAATTTTCCTCTTTTATTGCTTTACCCAAATTATCTCGACTCGGTTCGCGTGCGCTCAGCGGATAACGCTGCTATTTATGGCTTTCCCTGTCAGTGCTGTGGCTCAGGAGGCCAGGACAGAGACCTCTCCCTTGGGCTGCATCCTGTTGCCAATGCAAGGCACAGCCCTGGGACAGGTCAGGAACTCAGGGATGGGGAATCATCAGTTCTTGTCCCCATCCTCAGGCCACCTACCCCCTGGCTCTGTTTGGTGGGTGGCAGCTCTTTCCCAGCCCCCTGGGCTGGACAAAGACTCCTGGCCACAACCACGGTGATATATCCTTCTGATGGAAAACAGAGCTGAATCAGGCAAAACTGCTGAATTAAATCTGTCTGGAAGAAGCTGTTAAACATGGAAACCTTCTGAACATGAACGGGAGAGGGATAAAATCCTCCGAAAGCTCCTGAGGATGCTGCCAGCAGAAAGGGGCTGTGGAGGGGTGTGATGAGCAAGGGAAGGATTTTCCCAAAGCTCCACGCAGTGGGAACTGAGGTGCAGGGATGTGACAGAGGGCACAGAAGCCGACTGAGGCAGAGGAGATGAATTCCAGCCACCAGCCAGCACTGGGACACACAGGTCACCCCACGGCCCCCCTCAGTGGGGAGGGGGTGACCACCACTGCCAGCTTCAAACTGCAGCTCTGAGCTGCACAGGAATCCATCCTTCTACCTTTAATGAGCTTTCTCCCTTTGAAAATAATCATTACCAATAAACAAATATAGCAGCCAGTGTATATAAGCATCAAATTAAGTAGCTACATGCATTTGTTATATTTGATATAGCCTTGTTAACTGAAATTCCTGGGTTTGGAATACGTATTGATTTCAGCAAACATATATTATTTTACTGTAAGTACCAACAGCCATTGTAGTTAATATACAACAGTTTAATTTAAAATGCATTAGTTTAATAAAAATGCATAAAACAGAAGGGAATTGCATTAGCTTCAATAAAAAATTCAATTTCATAAATATTATCCAGTGTTAAAATGCATTGATTTCCTGGGAAAATGTATTGGTCAGAGGTAATTTACATTGGTTTGGGTGGGAGCGTCCTGGTGTGTATACATATGTATTAGTTTAGTCAAATGTGTCTGATCACAGAAAAAAATATAGGTTGGAGCAAGGGATATTCGTAAGGAAATGGTGTGGAGCGAGCAGCGGCACGGGCTGGCTCTGGAGCATCCTGCCCCAGTGCTGTGGCTGTGCCAGGGCCTGGACACCCCCAAACCAGCTCTGTGGATGCTCAGACTCGGGGACACCACGTTGCTGCCGGAATTCCCGGGACACAGGGAGCCCATTATCAGCCCCGGGCAGGACTTGGCTGGGGCGCAGGGACACGTCTGGCTCAGGCTGAGCACACGCCTGGCAGAGAGCGGGGGTTAATCAAATCCTTTTGACTCCGTTTTTTATCGAGCTCAAGAGGGGCTGGCCTATTAATTAGAAAGGCTTTTTCATGTAAAACACAGGCTCTTTTGCAGATAAGAAGGGACGATGCTTGATTCTGCCGTGGCACGGATACGTGTGTTATTCCCTGACATCCATCCACGGGCTGCAGCCACTTCCCACAGCTCTTTTGTTCACTACAGGGCTCCAGAGGCACATATGGACATACAGACATATTTAAAGCACTCAGGTTTTCCTGGGTGCCAATAAGCCCCCTGATATCCACAGTGGGAAAAGGATACATACAACTCCTGGAGGTGCCTCTGTCCATAGGATGGACTGGAATCCTTGTGGGGAGCAGGATCTGGCCCGTGCAGCACAGAGGATTGCAGCTGGCAGCAAGAAGCGAGCAGTGGAGCAGAGGCACTGTCTTACAAATTTCAACAGAAATCCAGGCAGCCACCTGCACCCCATCCCATCCCAGATTTCTGTGCCCCTTCGGCACCACCGATCCCTTAAAGCCCCCAGTCACCATCTCATCCCCATTACAACCTGGGCAACACTGGGGAGAGACCCAGGTCTGGCCTCTTCCAGGCTGGGCAGGCAGAAATGCTTATTCCCCAAAAAAACTCATATTCTGGGAGATCTCCACGGCTCCAGGAATGCCTCCTGCGCCGCCAGCCATGCCCGGCACGGACACGGAGCCGGGGACGGGAGCGCCCAGGCGGCGCCGGCGGCTCCATGGCCAACCGGTCCCGTTAAACCACCACACATCACTTCCCTGATGCTTATGGATTTTTCCTTAATGCCACAAATTAAGGTAATTGGGCTCGGCTGGCCGATGAATCCAGCTGAACTTGTCAGGAGGAGGGAGCGGCCGTGCTGAGATTGATCCCCCTCATCCCTGGCTGTGCCCGGGGCCGGTCCTGCCCCCAGCTCTGCCCCCGCGGTTCTCTCTCCTGCCCTTTTGCTCACGCAGACCCCAAACCACACCCTGAAATCCCTTCCGTGAGCTGCAGCTCCATGCAGATGAGGCAATCATTCCAGGATCAGGAGTTTTCTCCTCTCCAGGCACTTTTCCCAACATGTTTCCCTTCTGCCTACAGAAATCCTCCCTGTAATGCCATCCTTGCTGGCTCGGCTGCGGCAGCCGGGCAGCGAGGTGAGACAGAGCAGCGAGTGCCAGGGATTAAACACGATATTTGTGTCCTCTGGGAGAACAAGGGCAGCGTCTGGGCAGAGCCTGGAGCTCTGGGGATCTGGTTTCACAGTCCCTTTTGTTCCCAGCCTTGTCCCAGACCTCCAACCTCCTCGGCATGCAGAGGGGATGATGCCAGGAGCGAGGCTGGCAGCCCCCTGTGCCAGCCACTGGGTCATGGCCATGCCAGGCACCACAGAGCTTGGGGGGCTGATGGGCATCGTTGGGCTGCCAGCACCATTCCCACCCCAGCATTCCCACTCATCCACCTCCAGCCTCATCACGGGCAAGGCGAGAGGGAGGGGAGATAAAATAAACAGGCTAAAAATACTGAAGACAAAAGGGAACCACCAAATAGCCCAGTCCCAGCAGCCATCGATCCTGCTCCATGAGAGCAGTTCACATGGAAGAGGTTTTGTGGGATTGCTGCCTGCCTACCGTGGGTTCCATGGCTCCTGCTGCAGAAATGCAGCTTCTGGACAGGGCGGTTGTGCCACGGCCAGGGTGGCTGTGCCATGTCCAGCTGGTCAGTCACGGCATCCAGGCGGTGTGAGTGCCATCACTCCTGGTGCTGCAGGATGTGTCCCTGGGACAGAGCCCAGGATGGGGAGAGTTAAATGTGTGTGTCTCTGGGACCAGGGTGAGCAAGTGTTTGGCTTAACTGGGTGACAGGTGCCTCAGTGAGGGATGACACTTGAGAGAGGAGCCCTTGGTGCCTGCCCGGCTTTGTGAGAGCTCGGCATCCACCTCTGGCCTCGTCCCGGACAGGGCTGCAGCAGGATGGTCCCTGTTCGGCCACAGATGGAGTGACCAGGCAGCTGCTCCTGCTCTTGGAGCATCCCAAGCAAAGGCATTCCAGGGCAGGGGGGCTCCTCCACCTCCAGCAGCTGAGCAGAGCCCAGCTTTGCCATGCCAATGCTGCAGTGGGGCACCAAGCATCCCAAAGATGCCTGGCAGGACTGAGGGAAAACTCCACAACGCTTGCAGGATTGTAGCTGGGAGTCCCCTGGGGCCAGGCCCTCCCTGCATGTCCCAACAGAGGGGACAAGCCCAGCCCCAGCCCGAGTGACAAAGGCAGGTGGGGCTGCTCCCGTGCAGTACGGGGTCAGCATCCCCAGGGTGGGAGCCGGGGGCCGCCTGGCACTTGGTTAACCTTGAAACCCTCCAGGGCTCACATGTCACGTCAGCCGGTGACAACAACAAGCTGCTATTCCAGATTAGAGAGAGGGAGGGCCAGAGAAAGGCAGAGACAACAGGGTTGGGGGCGGCCAACTCACCTATTACAGCCAAAAGTGGGCATGGGGCTATTTTTAACCCCGAGGGGGGTGTATTTATTGTTTGAGCCGGGGAGAGTGAGTGACTGCCTCCAGGACACCCCTCACTGCGACATCGGCAGCCCTGCAAGGCCATGGTGAGTACTGAGAGCCCAAAGCTCCAGTGGGGAGAGAGAAAATCCACTAGATTTTCCACCAGGATAGATTGAATGGGAAGGGAGTGATGGAGGCAACAGGGATCTGAGGGTCAAGGGTCCCTCCTGCCCTGGAAAGGGGGTGAGCAAACTGAGAAGCATCTGGCTGGATCAGCAGCACCCCATAGGGAACAGAGAGGTGTATCCCGTGCTAGCAAAGCTTTCTAACTGGGGCAAACCTTTTGGGGGTCCAAATGCCTTTTTGCTCCTTTCCCTTCCTCCATGCAGCGAGGGGAAGGGCGGTTGTGTCCCCCAAAGCCCTCCTGCTCTCCCTCCTCTTGGCAGACCCCTCCAGTAAGAGGGAACGGCTGCTGGAGCAGACACTGGAATGAGGGATGATGGGCAGGGTGGGACAGTGAGGGGCTCTGTCCTTCACTCTTCTTTACAACACACATTGAGCCGTTTCTGGTTGTTTCAAGCCTCAGTGCAGGAGAAGGCAGAAATTTTCGTTAAGCAAATACTTTAATAAGTGCACAGCAGGGTGAGGAAGCACCTAATGACTACAGCCCTTGTGCAGCCTCAGCACCACTCCCAAAGCCGGGGTTCCAAAAGGGATATCTCGCCCTGGTGCCAAGCCTTTCACCTGTGACTGGGAGAAGTGATTTCCCGCCTCATCTTTCCTTGAACATATTTGGCTAAATTCACCAGGAGCTGTAATTTAAGCAGGAATCTTAATGCCCCTCCGTATCCCAGAGCTGCAGGGGGAAAGCAGCAAGCCCCCAGGGAAGAGAGTCCCAGCCCAGAGCTACCACGAAGGAGTCACGACTAAGGGCAATTTCGTGCTTTTATTCCACCCCCAAAAAAGCCAGTGAGTTAATGAGACATCCTTGAACCCCTGCAGGCACCCAAGAAAGCCAAGAAGAGGATTGAAGGTGCTAATTCCAATGTCTTCTCCATGTTTGAGCAGGCCCAGATCCAGGAATTCAAAGAGGTAGGTGGGTTTGGTGGGAAGGACTGAGGGTCCTTGATGTGATATGACCTTCAGCTCTCGGATCAGGGACAGCTGGTTCTCAGCAAGAGGCAGCACACCCGGTTTTTGGGTCGCTTTATTTCAAAAGTGAGAATAACAGCTCAGTGACGTTGTTAAATATGGCATTGCCTCCGAGCTTCCAAGGAACCTGCACCCCACAGAGCAGCCGGCAGCATCCCAGAGAGCCAGAGCACATCTCCCAGCTAACTCCCACCTGCAGTGCCAGGAGCTCTTACCCTCTGCACAGCAGGCACTTGGTCCTGTGTAGATTTCAGTTCCAGGGATAACCGGACCCAGCTGGGGAGCTGATGATTCAGGCTGGCTTCTGTCATTGGTCTGCCACTGCCTGAGGCTGCAAGGACCAGGATTGCTGCTGGATTAGGGATTAGGGTGGGTTGTTCCTCCCTCACTGGGTGAGGACTCCCAGAGCCCCACCCTGGGAAGGCTCAAAGGGCCCTTGTCCCATCCAAGTTGAAGGGAGGAGGAGGAGAGCACTAAAGCCTTTGCAAAGGCCAACAATTCTCCCTCTCCCTGTGCTCCCTCCTCCTGTGCTTCCAGGCATTCACCATCATGGATCAGAACCGGGATGGCTTCATCGACAAGGCGGATCTGAGAGACACATTTGCTGCCCTCGGTGAGCCCCTGTTCAGCACCCTCCCCTCCCCAACAGCTTTGCCAACATTACACCTATTAAGTGATAAACGAGGGGGGACCCCCCCAGTAACCAAGCCCCCATCATTAACTGGATCTCCCGTTTTGCCAAAACCCTCCTGATCCAAACCCAGGCCTGTTAGCCCGTGAGATCCCACACGGGTGACCCAGAGCAGCTCCCACAGCAGCGCTGGTCTATCCCATCAGTACTAGAGCCAGCTCCTGGATTACACTGAGCCAAATGCCTTTTCCCATGCTTAGAAGCACCTGGCTGTGCCCATCCCACGGCATCCTGGGGTGTGCAGGCATTAAGGGGATTTACGGGATCTGGGAGAGACTGTGACGTTGTGAGCTTGGCTCTCCCATCAGGGAGGTCACCATGAATCAGCAATGGGGCCAGGGAGTCCCAGGGACAACCCAGCCCCAGGAAAAAGGATGAAGGCATTCAGTCCCATTACCCTCCGGTGCTGGCGACCAGAGGAAACCCCAATGGTGGTGGTTTTGACCCAAAACACCTCCTGAGGAGGGCTGAAGCAGGCTGATCTGTGGGGCAGTGAGGGAAGGAAGCAGCACAGCATCACTCTTTTCTGTGATCCTGGAGCCCGAGGAACCAGAGCTGGAGATGGTTCCCCCACCTCGCTCCTGCTACTGCTGTTCCTTGTCAGAGGTGGCTCCCCAGGGATGTGCTGCTTCCCTCGGGTGGGGGGAAATCCCCCACAGGAAGGATCCCACGGTGTGTTGTAGCCCCCAGCACATAGAGCAGAGCAGCCAAACATGGACATGGAATTGTTCCAACACGGCTCTCCCCAGGGCGCCTGAATGTGAAAAATGAGGAGATCGATGAGATGATAAAGGAGGCCCCTGGTCCGATCAACTTCACCGTGTTCCTCACCATGTTTGGGGAGAAACTCAAGGGTGAGTTTGGGGAGCTGGAGGGGTGGTCAGTGGGCACCCAGGGAGCTGGGGGGTGGTTGGTGGGCACCCACACCGTCACCAACATCCTGTCCCACCTGGGCAAGCCACCCAGCTCCTGGGACTCCAAACCCTTCCAGGTGAGACCTGTCAAAGAATCTTTGAAGGGTCCGGATCTCACTCCATCTCATACCCGTTGGGGGGGTATGATGTGGTCTCCATGCCTCAGTTTCCGCAGCCATTTACAAAACCCAAACAGCTGTGATGCTGCTGGCCCCACAGGAGGGGGGGACAGGAGTTCTTGCAGTACCTCTGAGCGTTCTGACACCAGCAGTGGCACCAATGGCCACCCTGGCTACCAGCCACACTCTGACCCATTTTCCCATCCAGTTGCACCCTGTATCATGTACTTTACCCAAGGAATGCAGCCTCCTGCAGATCTCCAGGAGGCTACAGGGCCCCAAGGGCTGAGCCTGGAGCTCTATAAATACACTCCAAAGATTAGATAAATGCCGGATGCCGGAGCGGTGGCGACACAGCCTGCTTTGTGCTCACACCACCACCCTGCGTCCACACTCAAGTGTCCAGTTGCAGGGTCAGCATTCCTGCAGGGACCCTGCTTCCCCCTACGAAAGCTGGGGGAAGCAGGAGGATTCCTGCTTTGCCAACCTCCAATGGCCATGGCTGTGTCACCCGCAGGTGCCGACCCAGAGGAGACGATCCTGAACGCATTCAAGGTGTTTGATCCAGAGGGAAAAGGCCTGAAATCTGCCTAGTGAGTGCAGGGGTATCTGGGGCAGGGGGTTAGGAGGGGGTGTCCCCACCAAGACCTCCCCAGTGCTTACCACACTCTCTTGTTTGCAGCATCAAAGAAATGCTGATGACGCAGGGCGAGAGGTTTTCCCAGGAAGAGGTATGAACTGCTTCCCACCCTCTGGCTCTGCCAGCCTCCCATGCCATTCATCCCAACAGACCCCATCCCTTCTCCCAGCCCTGGTCCCAAACCCCTTCTGTGCCACATTTTCAACCTGGCTCTTCCCTGGCAGATCGACCAGATGTTTGCAGCCTTCCCTCCAGACATGTCAGGCAACCTGGATTACAAGAACCTGGTCCATGTCATCACGCACGGCGAAGAGAAGGACTAGCCCACACTCAGGGCTGGGGCTGCCACTGGGAGATCACCTCTCCCCAGATCACACGGGGTTTCCCTTTCCTCTTCCCCTGGAGAGGCATGTGCCTGGGAATTTGGCACAGGAATGGCATCCACATTAAACTGCCTTTTGGCAAGAGGATGCACCCGCTGGTATGAGCAGTGTTTGGGCACGTGTGGTGTGTCTGCACGGTGCGTCTGTGCCCCACAGGACCCCTCCCAGACCCCACTGCCCCCAGACTCCCAGCCCTACTGCACGTCACCCTCGTGTGCCCTCAAATCCCTCTGCCTTGCTGTCTCCCCGCTCCCACCCCACAGCCCATTCCACACTGGGCTCTGGCCATCCCATCTGGTCCCATCAGCCCAGGACCAGCACTGAGCTCAGATTTACTTCAGGCAGCAGAGAGTTACCAGCTTGGCAGGGAACACCCTGCAAGCACAGTCACCCCCCTGCATCCCAGGCCCCTCAGGCAGGCATTGTGCAGGAGCAGGACCGTGGTCCCCAAATCTGGCTGCGGGAAGCCCACTGGGCTGTGTGACAGGGATGTCACCCCGACATAGAGCAGCTGATCCTGACCATGGCTGTGGGTCTGTCAGCAGTGGGTGAAGCCTGGCCAAAATACCACCTCGTGAGCTTTTGCAGGCTGCGGAAGGTGTTGGGCTCCTTCCAGAGAGGGAAGATGGAATGATGTCCAGGACGCAGAAGTTCAAGAATGAAACTGCTTCTTTACTTCGCCCGTGCTGGGCTCTTTGATGGGGATCTCCTCCTCTTCTTGCCCGTGCTGGGGGGCTTGGCCGCCTCCTCCTCGTGCCTCTTGATAACCATCTGACGCAGCTGGTCCTTGTCCAGCGGCTCTTCCGCTGCCCAAGAGAATGGCCACCCCATGGTATCACGAGCTTTATGTACCCAGTGGGGCAGGACAGGCTGGTTGGATTGACTGGGGAGGATGTGTGTGGATGTGTGTGTGAGGATGCAGGGGTTGGCCACGGGGGAATTGGGGAACGGCTGCTGCCCAGCCACGGCCCTTCCCTCCCTCCTCCCGTGCTCACCAGTGCCGGGGTCGGTGCTGTCCGGGTCGGGGGGCGGCGGGCAGAGCTTGTTCCGATCCATCACCCAGAGGAGCCCCGAGTTTCCGCTCATGGGGCTGATGAAGGACTGCGACCGGTGCGCGCGGTCGACTGACGTGTAGCGCAGGAGGGACTCCAGCACCAGGAACTCATCGACCTTCTCCTCCACAGGACCTGGGTGGGAAGGAGCAGCATCCCACAGGGTCCCTGCACCGAGATCCTGCACCAGGACCCTGCCCAAACCCACCCCTGGCCTTTGCAGAGCAGGGGATCCATTGGCTTCCCCGAGGCAGCGTCAGTGGGCAGCCTGACTCCCCAGGGGCAAGGGACCAAGGCTAGGTCATGGAATCATAGAATCACAGAATCACTAAGGCTGGAAAAGACCTCCAAGATCATCAAGTCTAACCTTCAACTGAATACCCCCATGCCTATTAAACCATATCACAAAGTGCCACATTCACTTGTTTTTGGAACACTTCAAGGATGGTTCCCTGGGGAGTCTGTTTCAACACTTGACCACTCTGTCAGTGAAGAAATTTTTCCTAATATCCAGCCTGAACCTCCCTTCATGCAATTCCCCTTGTCCTGTTGCCAACTGCCTGGGAGAAGAGGCTGACCCCCACCTCTCTACAATGCCCAGAGACAAGATGAGGGTTTTGGGGGTCCACTGGGATGTTTATACAGCTGAGTTGGCTCCCGAATTCACTGGGAATTTGGTGCTGCAAATTCACCCTGGGGACCCCCTGCCTGATGGGGCCGAGGGAAAAACCCAGCTCAATTAAAACACAGAGGGTGGTGGACACACACAGCTCAGGCCGTGTGGTGTGGGAAGGCAGGCCTACCAAAAAGTGGCAGCAAGCTGCTCCCGAGCGGCTTCACCATCTTTGTGGTGTCACAGTCAATGTCTTTCAAGAGGGTCTCTATGCGGGATTGAAGCTGTCCCAGGAGTTTGCTGCTCTCTTTGCATTTGGCTTCATACTTGTTGGCTTCTTCAATGGTTTCTGTTAATTTTGCCTATCAACAAAGGTTTTGGCAGGTGTCACACCAGCTCCTCACTGATCCCACCACCCCGGTGCTGCCCAGTTTCAATCTGGACATTGGAGACAGAGTCACAGAATCACAGAATGGGTCAGGTTGGAAGGGACCACAGTGGGTCATCTGGTCCAACCTTCCTGCTCATCCTAGAGCACATCACACAGGATTGCATCCAGGTGGTTCTGGAATATATCCAGTGAGGGAGACTCCACACACTCTGTGGACAGTCTGATCCAGTGCTTGGCCACCCACACAGTACTCTTTAAATACAAACTAAAGAAGACATCCCAGGAGAGGCTGTGGGATGCTCCCATCCCTGCAGGGAAGAAGGTCTGTGAAGGGGATTCCAAACTCCCCATGCCAGACCAGGGCTGGCAGGAGCCCCACTGTCACCCTCTCACCATGCACTGGGAGCTGCCAAAACCTTTGCAGGGCCCTTTTCTGCCCACACCTCTCCAGCCACTTGCCAGAGCAGCGCTGACAGGACCAGACTCCCTGGGACAAGTGCCGGGACAGAGAGGGATCTGCAGCCCTTCCAGAGGGAATTCATGGCTGCCATACCTCCAGCTCCTGCATGACATGAAACCGGGTTGTCTCCTCCTCTTCCCGCTCCTGCATGGTGGCTGTCATATCATCCTGTGTAAACACAAGCACATGGAAGGGGTGCTGATGGAATGCCCACCAGACATGTCAAACAGAGGCTGGGGACATCCCTCTGCCCTGGGATCAGGGACATCCCTCTGGACTCCTCTGGGGACCGCTGTCCCCAGGCCAGGAGGGCAGGGGATGGATGACCCCACTTCTCATTCCAGTCAGCGCCACACACTTCAAGGAAGCTCTTGGCTGTCCTGGATACTGCAGTATTTTTCCTGGGTACACGGTGGCAGCATTGAGACACGTTTAGCTCTGACAACACAGCGTTGGGAATTGCATTTTTGGCTACTCCTTCACATCCCCCAAATCCCACCCGTGTGCCTGTGAGCCAGGCTCTGGTGTGGGCAGTGATGCCGGACACTCGGGAGAGGACAAACCCACCCCAGGCCAAAAGCACTGCATGGAAAGGGGAGACATGAAGAGCCTGGAACAGACCTGGATGGCCTTGATCCTCTGTCTCATGCCCTCATTCCGGACGTTCAGCCTGATGGCATAGGCGAAGAGGATGAAGAATCTCCTGTTCTTTTCCACGAACTCATCCAAGAGCTGGTCGATCTCTCCGTCCGACAGCTCCAGCAGGCGCTTGTAAGCCACCTCATAACTCTCTGCTTGGCTCTGCTTCGCCCACTCAGCTGCCTTCAAAGCTGAGAGAGACAGAGAGCCCCTGTTGTCCCTCCCTGCAGTGCTGTGGGGTTTGATGTGGTGCTCCCCAGAGGGGCAGAGAGTGCCTTTATTTTACAGAGAAACTAAGCAGGGAGCTCAGTGTTCTCAAGGGAATGGAGCAAACACAGTGGGACGCCTTACCAGGAGGATAAAATAAGTACATTAGATTAGATTATCTTAGATTAGATTAGATGTTAGGAAGAAATTCTTCCCTGTGAGAGTGGGGAGGCCCTGGTACAGGTTGCCCAGAGAATTGTGGATGCCTCTTTCCTGGAAGTGTTCAAGACAGGTTGGACGGGGCTTGGAGCAACCTAGGCTGGTGGAAGATGTCCCTGACCATGGCAGGGGGTGGAATGAGATGGGCTTTAAGGTCCCTTGTAACCCAAACCAACCCCAAACATGACAAAGGCAGCCATGGCTGCAAGAGGAGCAGGTTCCCAAGGGCACCCCAAGGCACTCAGTGCTGGGTGGTCTCAGTTATCACTGTTTAACCTTTTCCCTTGTAGGGTGAAGGTTGGGTTAGGGAGCCTGCAGGCAGGGCAGAGGTGCTATAAACCACCATAACCAGTCCCCCGCCAACTCTGTGGACTTTGGGTTTGTGGTCCCAGTTACACACATCCTCCCTCCTGTGATACCTTCTCTCTGTTTGGCCTTTTCCTTCAATTCAGAGAGATCTGTACATTTGGTGACAAAGAAATTTTTCAGTCTGATCTCCTGCTGAAGGGCACACTTCAGGTCCAGCATCTTGATGTTGAACTGGATGGTGTCTCTGATTCGTGCTTCCCTAATGTCTGAGATCTTTGAGAGATACTCCATCCTGCGCACAGAGAGCAGCAGTCACTCCGTGCTTTGTGTTCCTGGCCATTCCCATGGATCCCTGTGCCTGATCTAGCAAAGTTTTCCCCTCAGGGCTGGCAGGGTCACGTACCACTGCTCGTAGTCTTCTGTGGCCAGTTCAACAGCAGAGTTCAACAGTCTATTCTGCTGAGTCAGCTGCCTGTCATACTTCCAGTAGTAGTTGTCAAAAACGGCTTTCTGGATTTTCAGGCTTCGGGTCTCCTCCCGGAGCTCGTTATTCCGGGTCAGGATGGTGTTGTAACGCACAGTGGCCTGGGGAGAGCGGAGCAAAAGGTTTGGAACCGGTGGGAGATTGAGGGGCTCAGGTCTCTTCTGGAAGACCTTGACTAGGGCAGAGACAAACACAGCCCAAGAGATTTGAAGTTGGCCCTGCACTGTCCTCCTCCCCAAGAGAGGAAAGGCAGCAGAAGACCAGGGCAATCACAGCAGGGACCTGGAGCTGGTGTTGTCCAAGGTAAGGTGGCTGCAGGCAGCTTGGTTTGATCACTAAACAGGTGCAGACCTTCAGGCCTCTTGGCACGGCACAAACCCTGCTTTTGGGTCACCAAGCTTGAAGGAGCCTTTGAGATATTCTGGGAGCAGTCAGGCCAGTGGAATCAGACAGCTGATTTCTGCAGCTTTTGTCAACCACAGAAATTTGCACCGCTGTGCTTTGTCCTGACCAAGAAGGTCCCAGGCCCCTCTGTGGCCCCACAAAGGTCTCCAAAATGTTTGCTTACTTGGTTTAGGCGGAATTCCAGTCCATCGACCTTCTCCTGCAGCCGTTTGTGATTTCTTGCTTCCAATGCCTTCGCTGTTATCTCTCTTTGCTTTGTAATCTCTCTTTCCAGCTCTAGCACCTGCACATACACAGAGGGGAAAAAAAAAAGAGGCAGTATAATCTCCACCCCTGCCTTCTGGACTCTTGTCAGGACACACAGCCAAAGAAAATACCCTCTGTAGACCTAAACTGCAGCAATAATGTCATTAATGAGCTCACAGTTATAGAAGCAGCTTTAATCCCAAAGGATCCCATCCTGCACATGCAGAAACAAAAACTGTAGCTGGGAATGGGTTTATTTTCGTGTCATGAAGAAAATGCAGCTGCCTCTGGAGGGAACTCCAGCAGGTGTTGAGCACAGCACAGCAGCACTCTGTGGGGTGGGAGAGGCAAGGAGGATGGGTTTTGGTTGGGGTATTGTGCTGGCCAGGCAGAGATCCATGGGGTTCTCCCTGGGAATCAGCAGAGGAAAATTTTGCCAGAAGTGGGAAGCTGTCAGAGCAAATAAATCCACGGGAAGAATGAAGTAGTTGGGGAACAGCAAAGCAGGGGGCAGGTCAGGGAGATATGACTGAGCCAAGAGATCCCTGACTGAAAGCTGACCCTGTTGGGAAAGCTCTGCAGCACCTGCAGCAACTGCAAACTATCCAAGCATGTTCCCTGTCTTCCATCATGGGCAGCTGGCTCAAAGCACAAGGCTGAAGGGACCTGTCACTTCCATAGCCCCACATTTCCCTTGGCCTCCCACCCCACTGCTGCCCAGATCCAACCAGGATGTCCTCAGGAGAAGGAATGGGACATCCCTTAGGTGCTGCTGCTCCTCTATTTGTCACAGGCAGCATAAACTTTCCATTTTTGCCTTTTTCAGGACAATAAAAAAAGTGAAGGGAGAAGCAGAGGGATGTTGTGTGACCCCAGGCAGGGATCTGCCATCTCAAAGGGGCTGCAAGCACTGGTGGGACAACCAGTTTGAGAGTCTGACCTTACTTTTCCAGTCAGCACTGCTGACTTGAATGGGAGCCTGGCTCTACCCACTTGTCATTGTCATGTGTCATTTGCCAGGAGGAATATTCCAAGTCCTGAATTAAATGTATTTTACATTGAGGAGTTTCAGCCAGGGAATGGTCCAAATACCCTTACCTGCTTGCCCAGGTCAGCTATCTGGGCTTTTCTCTCTTTGATCAGGGCCTCATTCTGAGTTTTGATCTGAAAAAGGGTTTCGACCTTTACACGATTTCGGTTTTCTATCATCACATTATTTGGTGAATAGATCTGGCTCAGCATTAGTGACACATGTCTGTGTTCTTGCTTCAGATCATCTATTGCTTTTCTGTAAAAATGGAATGACAAATAACATTTAGCACATCCCATCTGCAAGGCCAGGGCAGGCCCTTACCCCTCCCCATCTCACCACTCTGGTCCCCACCATCTCTTTATAAAAAAGAGAGAACAACTTTTTACACAGTCAGACGGTGATAAGACAAGAGTGAATGGTTTTAAACTGAAAGAGGAGAAATTTAGATTAGATTTAGGAGGAAGTTCTAAGAATGAGGATGGCACAGTTTGCCCAGAGAAGCTGTGGCTGCCCCATCCCTGGAAGTGTCCAAGGCCAGCTTGGGTGGGGTTTGGAGCAACCTGGTCTAGTGCAAAATGTCCCTGCCCATGGCACAGTGGGGAACTGGATGAACCTTAAGGTCCCTTCCAACCCAAACCCTTGTGTGATTCTGCAACTCATGGAGTTGCTTCCCAAGCACAGTGTGGCCTGTGGATCTGTACTCACTGCTGAGCCTGGATTTGCCTCCAGATCTCGGCATCATAAAATTTCCTCTTGCACGCTGCGTGATGATACTGTGTCTGCAGGTGCCTGATCTCCATTTTAGCCCTTCTGTCCTTCTCATGCTCAGAGAGTTCCGAAAGGTCCTGGCTCTTAGAGGGTTTCCTCTGCTGTCACAGAGAGGGAGGGTTTGGTCACTTGAGCAAGCACAAGCAGCACTGGCAGCTGGCAGAGCCGGACATGGGGGAGTGGGTGAAAGGCATCACCAGCCCCAGCTCTTCTCTGGCACCTGAGATACTCATCACCACCTGAAACCTCAGTTCCTGGGCAGAGAACAGACCTCCACCACCGGGGAGGGCAGGGGATTGCAGGTTGTCACTTGTTTTATCAGACTGCAAGGACCACGTGAGTCAGAACCAAACCCACTCGTGCTGTGGACTTGAGGGAAGGCAGGTGACCTTGCCCACGAGTGGAGCAGGAGTGCTCCCATCTCTGGGTGGGGGAAGGTGACTTCTACTGAGAACCTGCCCAACAGTGAGCACTGAAGCTGTGGCAATTAGATCCACCATTACCTGTGTCCTCAGCTGACTCATATTGCCCAAATCTGCCCCTCTCAACACCCAAATATCGTGCCGTGCCCTCATCCCTGGTACAGGAGGGCAGGCAGAAGCAGCCCCACTGCAACCCAGCACCTTGCTGGCAGAAGCAAGGCTGGTTCCCCACTGCTGGACCTGTATTCCAACAGATATGATCCCTATGGCAGATCTTCTGTAGTCCCTGCAAACTTCAGCTTTAGTTTGTGCTTCATTTTCACCTTTGAGCTCTTCATTTTTCCTGTCTAACTCTGCCAGTCTACTCTGCAGACGCCTCAGGGAAGGAACAAGGGAGACTTCACAGGGACAGGATCGCTTTCCAAGGGAAAAAATGAAACAGGAGTAATGGGGTGGTTGTGTCCTCCTGCCCATCCCTCAGCACCCGCTCGCATGTTTGGCACAGGAGGAAACCATCACAGATGGCTGCGAGAGGAATAAAAGGAGAGCATTTTTAGTGATGTCATTGTGAAATGATCGAGTTTACAAGTAGGGGAGGAACAGATGGTTTGAGCTATTCCACCCCGTTCAGTACCTGGGTTTCCATAGAAATTCCAGTGAGGTCAGTCCCCCCCCACCCTGTGCCAGCAGGCAGAATTCCTGAAGAACACCTGGATTCACCCCCCCATCCCGCTGCTGCCAGGGAAGGCTCTAGAGTGGACCCCACATCCCTTATCCCAAAGCTGGTCCCCAGCAGCCACACTGCAGCCCTCTGGGTCCCCTTGAACCTCACAACACTGCTCAGCCCCCCCAGGGTACTGCAGCTCCTCTCCAGCCAGGAGACAGAAACACAGTGGAGTTGTGTATTCCCAAAGATCAACTTCTATTTCCAGTAGGAAGCTTAGGAGAGGTGAGAACCTAGAAGGGAACAGGTCCCAGGCCCATCCTGTGCCCTGCACTGCCCCATGCCCTGTGGAACAATCACTGCCTGGTTGCCATAGCGGCATCATCACAATGGAGTGTGGATGGTGCTCCAAGGATCACTAAGAAGGATGGAGCAAGGAGTTGCTGGGACCCCACACTACGTGGACCAAAGGAGTTTCCATGCCCCAAAACCAGCCCTGAACCACATGCTCTGATATCTCTCTGACTTCATGTCCACAGCAAGAAGAAACTGTCATTTTACCAGTTCTCCTCTTTCCAGTGTTCGAACTGACCCATAACCTGGAACTTTGAAGCCTTTTGCTCCAACAGGAGCATCCAGGGGTTCACCATCCCCAGCAGCACTTTGGGGTCACAGCTGCTGTTCCCTCCTCATCCTTCCCAGCTCCACAGCTTTCTGAGCTTCTTGGATTTTATCTGTTCTGCTCATGAAGAGGCAACAATCACCACACACCACTGTTGTCCCCCTCAGCATCCAGACCCCCTCAAGGTGCCCAGTGTCAGGAGAGAGCAGTGGTTGGCACTGCCAGCCTGGGGAAGGTCCCTGGAAACTGAGACCAGTTAGGCAGCTGATTAGGTGCCAAATTGAGGCTTCATGCCTGCTTCTCTCCCTTCCATGCAGGGAAGCACATGAGATCCATGTCCTGAGTCACAAGGGCCGTGATAATCCGTTCCCTGTAAGCTGGAGCACGTGGCCAGCTCCTTCCCAGGGACTCAAACGCTGGGATCCCTGGAGGGCTGGACACAGGAATCTGTGTTTTGTAGCCCTGGAGTTGCTTACTCAGCTGTGGGTTAAAGGGGAACAGAGAAGTACTGAAGGTGAGCAAAGGGCACCCGTGTCCCAGTTTGCAGGGCTGCGGTGAGTTCAAAGCCATGAGCAAAATCCTCGGCCAGCATGTCGCTCCCAAGGCAGCACGTCCCCTTATCCCAGAGACTTTGATGAGCTAACAATCCAGTCACCGAGTACCAGGCTAATTCCCAGTCAGATAGGCTCTGAGAAGGCATTTAATTGGAAATTATTTTCATGGCAGGGAGCAGAATGTGGTGTTTGATAAGAAAAATCACAGCCGAGGGCAGAATGATGCTGGGAAGGCACCGGAGCCTGAGGGTCCTGCTGGGGCCAGGAGAAGCTCCTGCATCTTCCTGCATGATCAACAGCTCCATGGAATAATAAGAGCAAGCTCTCCAGGGCTGAGGTTGTCCCTCAATCCCGGTGGCCCTTGTTATGCTGCACATCCCTTTTCCTCACCCTCAGCAGAAACAGGGCCAAGCCTCCAGTTCAGAATAAAGGTAGAGGTGCACGGGTGAACATCATTATTCCAGAAACAATATCACTGGGTGGCTTGAAATCCTGTTTTTTCTTGGCTTGGACTGGTCCAGCCTCAAAATACAGCCCACATTGTCTGTCCTTTTTTGTGTTCTTCTCCATGGACCAATTCTCAATTGTTTAACAAGAACAAGTCAGTAAATTCAGGAGGGCTCTGATTTGGCAGAGTCTGTGTCTGTCACCCTCACTGCAGAAGCATTGATTTCACTAAAGGGGACTGTTTTCACCCAAACAATGCCCAACTGTCAGGCTTGCTTGCTTGAGTGAGGGTGACTTCATTGTCTGAATGGACCTTTAAGCAGAAGGTAATTGGAGCAGGATGAGATTGTCCATAAGATCTGAATCCAACAAATCTCCAACTTCTGGGATAAACAGAAGAAAAGTGACTTTCTGTGCAATTTTCACCTTAACCCATCTTCCCTGATTTAACAGGTACATTTAGCACTGATTGACATGGAGAAATTATTCTTTCAGCCGCAGATCTGGGGGCTGATTGAAACTACCTGTACTATTTTAAGGGTTGAATTCTGATCTGTGCAAGCAGTGTAAATCCTTCCTGATTTCAGCAGAGATTTCCCTATTTCACCGGGTCCAGTTCCTGGTGGCAGCAGGGGATGGTCAGAGCCGGGCTGGCTCTGATCTGAGCTCCCCCCTGGGAGTGTCCCATCGACGTCAAACAAAATCTCTGGGGTAAATTAGAGAATCAGGCCCATATTTTCATGCAAATGTAGTACATTCATGTTACTTAATGCCTATTTATAATAAATCCAGAACTTAATTCTACTTAACCCGTCTTTAGTGTTTGACACATGAAATCGGTGAGTCAGAGGGCTAAATATGGAACTGTCAAAACTTTCTTTTTTCCCTCCTCTAAAAGCCTGGATTAAATCATAATCAAACTCCCGTCAGCTCCAGCAGCAGTGCTGGGAGAAGCAGGAAGATGCTGACAACTGCTAAGGCAGCTGGTGATGGGGAAAGATCTTCTCAGCCAGGAGATTGATGACAAAACCTCACAGAAAAGGTTGTGAATTCGGACACAGGCTGGGTCCATCTCTGCTGGAATCATAGAATTGTAGAATTATAAAATGGTTTGGGTTGGGAGGGGCCTTAAAGATCATCTTGTTCCACCCCTTGCCATGGGCAGGGACAACTTCCACTATCCCAAGCCCTGTCCAACCTGGCCTTGGACACTTCCAGGGATGCGGCAGCTACAGCTCCTCTGAGCAACCTGTGCCAGGGCCTCACCACCCTCTGAGTAAAAAATTTCCTCCTAACATCTAATTGAAATCTCTCCTCTTTTAGTTTAAAACCATTCCACTTTGTCCTATTGCCATCTGACCATATTAATGTCATCCTGTGGACCTGGAGTGACCCCTTGGCCTCCTGGTGTGACCTTACCAAGACCTGCCTTGCAAAAGGTGTCCCATGAGCACATTTTCTACCCAGGTTTTTATTTCTTTCCTCTGATGAATGTTATCTTCACATGTTCATGAACCATACCAGCCTTCAAGATCCATTTTGGCCCCAAAAAACTTGTGAACACACTGAGAGTTGTGGTCCTGCAGCTTTTTGCAACTGAGTTTTCTCAGTCTGTTTCTTACAGAAAAGGTTTCTTTCAAAATACACACTTGTTTGGTCCTCAAATGCTGAGCTGTTCTCTCCCTGCACCATATCATTTCTTCCTCTCTGCCCTTCCTGGGTGGGGTAGAGACATCTCTATATGGACACATGGCTTCAAGTTTCAAGAGTAACTGGTATGAGAGAGAGGAGAGGAGGCTGTTTGTCTGCCTGCTGGATTACAGCTGTAATTCCTCCTCACTCACAGAGGAAATTGTCATCCTAATTTCCTGCAGATGGGTTTCTTCTGAACTGCTGACACCAAGTGAAATGTGATTTCCAACAGGGAACTGTCTCCTCTGTGGCATTACTGGGTATTATTTAAAGCATCATTTGAGGAGCAAGTTCCCCAAGCCTTGACTTTGGGAGAGTAAAACTCTTCTGCAGCAGGCTCAGCCACTCCAGCAGAACCTATTAAAATGGATTTCATCCTCTGTGCTCCCTCCCAGCCACCTCTGGCTGCAGCAGGTATTCCCTGCTGAATTACTGCTCAAAGGCTACTGCTGCAGGGGGGGAATGAAGAAGGGAAATAGTCGAGGATGTGCTGAAAGCAAGAAGAGACCTCTGAAAATTTCATTGGCCTGAGGTTAAACCTGGCATGTAGGAGGCACACAGACACTGTGGGATGATTTCACCTAAAGGAAGAGAACAGGGGACTCAAGGACAGAAGCTACTGTCACCTGAGGTCATGCCTGATCAGAAATGGGTTCTCTGGGATTTCCCATCCCTGGAAGTGTTCAAGACCAGGTTGGATGGGGATTGGAGCAACCTGATCTAGTGGAAGCTGTCCCTGCTCATGGCAAGTGGTTGGAACGAGATGATCTTCCAACCCAAACCATCCTGTGATTTTATGACATTGTATTTCACTGTGATTTAGGCAAAGCTTCACAAAGTAACTCTCTTAGTGGGGCTGCTGGTCCCTCAGAGGTTTTGGAGGCATGAAACCCAGGCAGGAGGCAGGGTTTTTTGCTGTTTTGCTGAGGGGTGGGATACATAATGCAATAGCTCTCCAAGTCTGCCAGGGCTATGGCTGAGCTGAGCTAATAATTTCCCACATTCTGTCCTTCCCGAGGGAAGTCTGTTGGCAAATCCAGAGGCTGTGCTGGAAACCCTGCATGCCAGATTGAGCTGGGGAGCACTGGGAGAAGGGATAGGAGGGTGGTTTGTGGCTGAGGAAGTGGCACATCACAGGTGAAGTCCCTTCCCCGCTGATCCTGGTGGCTCCACGTCAGGTCTGGGCAGAGCTGGGCAGGCTGGGAGAGCACAGCAGGTACAGCCTGGTTTAGAAGAGCTATTTCCAATTAATCATTCCTGATTACTGTCCTGTGCAAGGCTCCTGGTCAGCACTAAGAATACCTTATTAGTTGAGCATGCTCTGCCAGTGGCTTAAGGCAACTCAGGATTTGCCTATATAAGATCACTCAGGGAAACTATTCTGAATTAACATTTAAAGGCAATTAATTAAACTGCTGTATGGCTGTTCTGCACCACCTGCATCCAGTTTATTTTCTTTTACTTTTCTTTTCCAAACCAAATAAAAGCCAGTTGATCTCTAGGTTGGACACAGGAGAAAAGTATCCTGGGGGAACTCATAAGCCCTAAAGAAAGCAGAACAACTGAAATAAATCTGCCTGGAGAAACTGCATCCCAGGTCCAGCCTGGTGGGATGTTGATAAAGGCAGTTCCAGAGCTTTCTGTCTCCCCAGTTTTGGCTTTATGGGAGAGGTCTGGGCACTCTTGTTCCCTTCCAACAGCAACTGCAGCACTGGGAAGAAACTGAGTGCACCAAGTGCTCTGGCTCAGTGATGTTAATGCCATGTTAAGTAGGTGACAGAGTGAGACAGTAAATGCTCAGCCAAGTGCAGGCAGAGGACCCGAGGAGGATCAGCAGGGTGTCCCTGCCCAAGATTTTCCCAGTGGTTGGGGCAGAAGGCAGAGGACACAGCAGTGAGCAGGTCCATGGGACAAGGCAAAGCAGCACAAACCTCCCTGGAGAGGAGTCAGCCCAGCAAAGCCACTTGGAGCCTCTTTGTTTGATTCAGGACGTGTCTCCCAGTAATTAGCCTGGCTCGGCCCTGCCATTTCTCTGAAGCTTGGGTTTCAGACCAGCTCACGCCAAGAATAGCTGCTTTCCCAGCCTGCCACCGGCACCACAGCCCTGCTCTGGAGCAGGAACAGATTGTTCGGAACAAGCTGGTCCATTTGCCATTCCTGGGAGCTGGCTGGATTTGCTGTTTATTGCCACTCACTCAGTGACTGATCTTGTGCAAGATCACAGCTATCAGTGCCTCCCCTCCCGTCTGCTGCGGCTCCACGGCTCTCACTGTCAGTCCAAGGCTTTCTGAGGGACATCAGCTGATTTTTGTAATAGTTGTTACTCAAGAGTTCATTTAAATTAAAGCTTTAGGAAAGAAAATCCCAAGGGTTTGGGCTGCATGTTTCTCTTAGTGTAAATCTGAAGCAGCTTCCAAGGAAATGCAGAGGTGACAAGAATCAAAGTCAGGTTATAATGAATCCTCCTGGGTGTTTTCCCACATTTCTGGGACTAGTTCAAAAAGGAGCTGCACAGCTTGGAGATGGGTTAGAAAAGAGAGTCCATTTCTAATCCTGTTGTTGAAGGAGTGGGTTGGATGTGCAGGGAGGTCATCCCCACTGGTCAGGAGCATCCTGTCCCACCAGCAACCAGTGGTCCCTGCTTTTCCTACTGGTACCTTCCCAGACAGGTGGAAGTAGGCTGGGACAGCCCAGGAATGCTGGGCTGGCTGGGGCAGAGGGATGCAGGGATGCAGGATCCCCTGCTCACTGCTCAGAGGGAGGAGAGGCTCAGAAGGCGTCAGAGCTGTGCCAGTTGCTTGGCAACTCCCCTGCAAATCTCTATCCTGTCAGAAGACATTTTTTCCAGTGATTTGGATGGGTTTCACAGGCACAGGATCAGGCTTGGATGATCAGGTGGTTTTAAGAAACCACACATTGTACCTGGAGAGGCCACACACCCGCTTTGGTCTGGTCCTGGCCATGCAGCAGCTCCTGAAGGGCAGAGCAGAGCAGGGAGGGCTGTGAGGGGGTGACGAGGCTTCCTGGGGCTCCTACACCTCCATTTCAGCCTCTGCTCAGGGACCACAATGCTCTGCATCATCTGTGTCCCAGCAAACAACAGGGAATGGAGCACACTCACCCTCTCCCATCTGCAGGCAACCCATGGATGGAATGTAAGCCACCTCTGGGGGGGAATGAGGGGTGGATGTGAGCCCAGGTGAGCTCCTCTCTGGTTCCATTGGCTCTCTAGGCTGAGAGAGAAGCTGAACCAGGCTGATTCCAGCTCAATTTTTGCATCTCTCCATCACTGCAAGAGCAAGGCTGTGGTGGCATCATCCTCTGGTGATCCCAGCCAGGCTTTCCTTTGACATCCCATGCCTCAGCCATCCTTCAGTCCACACCTTGAGTCCCAAAACTGAGTGGTCAAACCTGACCTGGAAATCCATCTAGCTCCTCTGTGACTGCCCAGCATCTGTGGTCTTCACTTTATGTGCAGAGAGGAAGGACAAAGAAGATGGGCCGGGTTGTTCCCAACATTTGATGGAGAACAAGCAAAGCAGAACACTGGGGACCATGCTGGGTTTGGCAGTCAAATCTTAACAAAAAAGTGGCAAAACAGCCCTAAACCACTGCCAGAAAGGCTGGATGCTGGTACATACAGCATCTCTGTTCATCTCTACTTCACTCCACTCCTGCTTGCATTTCCCATGGGAGATGTTCCTGGCTTTGTCACCTTCGAGCTGCAGGAGCCCGGCATCACCATCACCATCACCAGTTGTCATCCAAGAGAGGAAGGATGAGCCATCCAAAGCTCCCTTTAACCCCCTCCGCACTTCAGCATGAGCCCATTTGTGTGGGAGCTGATCCTTCTGCTCGGAGCTAATGAAGAGGGAATTTCCTCAAGGGAAATAAAATGGTCTCAGCCTGAAAAGGCTTTTTTCGCCTGGATTTTTTGGTTGGGAACAGCGGCTGGAATTTTCCTCTCGGCTCTGCTGACACAACCCCTTCTCATCCAGTGTGGGAGGGGAATTTGGCCCGCTGATCCTCTGTGCCAAGTTTAGATCGGGATAATGATATACTGTTCGGGTTTCTATAGATTCTCAGGTCACTTTGCAAACATGAATTAATCTTGACAACGCAGCTGCAAGGAAATGGAGGTTTTATTGTTCCTGATTTAAAGAGAGGGAAACTGAGACCTGGGGAGCACAAGCTTTTCACAAGGTTGCACAGAAAACAAGCAATGGAGGCTGGGAGCAAGCCCAGGGTCCCGAAAGCCTTTCCGCTCCTCGCTGAGCTGCAGAGGCTCCTTCCCACACAAACCCATTCTGGAGCATCATTTTACACCAGCCCAAAATGTAACTCTCTTTTTATATTTAGCTCCCAGGTTCTGTAAAGGGACGTTATGTAACAGACCTCAAGTGTGGCATTTTATAATTTACCAGCTCAACTTGTGCTGCTTCTCCAAACCCGCCTGTGCACTGTATTCCCCGGCTCCCCCTTGCCCATCTCCTTCTGAGCTGGCAGAACATCCCACTGGGCACCCATCTGTGGTTTTAGAGCCCCTTGGCGTGCCATCCCAGCCCGCCACGCTGGCTCTCAGGCAATTAGTGTTGTCGCCAGCTCCATTTTTATTGCTGAGCTCTTTGCTCCTGCAGGAGGAGAGGACGTCACTGGATGTGCTGCTCTCGGAGGGCAGGCACAGCCCTCGCTGGTGGAAAATCCTCTTTTGGGTTGCAGAAGGGTCCAACAGGCTCTGAAATCCCCAGCAAGGGCAGGAGAGCACCCAAGCCCCTCTGCCCAGCTGGTCCCATCCATCTATCCCTCCAAGGAAAATAGGTATCCCCAAATCTGGAAGGTGATGCAGCAGGCAGCCAGCACCACGTGGTGATGCCTCGCTGCCACACGGTCCCTGTATCCCTGCTGCTCCCACTGCCAGGCACACCAGGAGGGCTGTGGACCCCTGTGCCTCAGAAATGGGGGCTTCACACCCTGGGGTGCATCCCTAGGGAGGAGAAACCCAACCCCAAGCTCCAGAGGCCACGTGGTGTCTGTGATGCTCAGTGCTCCCGACAACCTGTCTGGTCCCATCCAGCTCTGCCGCTCCGATCCCACGCAGGAGCCTGACGCCTTGGGAAGGCCCCTCATGGCCACACAGTTGTCCCCACACGTGTCCTCGCTCTGTGACTGATGGTGAGTTAAGCACAGACCCACCGGAGCGGGGAGAGCATGTGTCCTAATGGTGAGAGCTCAGCCTGCTCCCTCTGCCTGCAGCAAACTGGTGCTCCGGACCTGGCAGAGAGATTTTCCAGCAGCTCCTCTGCTCTGGAAGCAAGATCCGCCCTGGACACAGCTGGTCCTGCCAGGGACAGGAGTCTACTCCAGCACAGAGCAGAGCTGGCAAATACCAAACCACAACCGCACTGGCAGCCCACAGACTCCTGTCCCATCTGTGTGTTGACGCTTCTCAGCGCTCTGGATGTCTAGTGACTGATGAAGAGTTTGGAAATCTGAGGGGTAAGGAGGGAAACACCAGGGTCCCTGCCATCACCCAGCTCGGGAGGCTGTGGAGAGGCACTGCAGGTAAAGCACCATTGCAGGGCTGACACCTCCAAGGTGAGCTGGTGCTGGCAGGACAAACACAACTGACAGGGTTCCTGGCTTCCATCCTTGCCTGCAGGCAGAGGCAAGGAGACACATAAAGGAATATTTGCTGAAGTGGAATAGAGCGGGACATCCTGGCTTACCCCAGCTCACCCCTCAGCCCCTCTGCTGCTGCTGTGGCCTGGGACAAGCCAACAACAGCCCTGGGTGGGCAGATGGACGGACAGACAGCCCTGATGGATGGACAGGCAGCCCTGCTGTGCTCATCTCCAAGCCAGAATAACAAAGTGACCCCACACTTCTTTCAGCTGAGCTGAGCAATAATGTGGAATGGCCTTAAATCCTGAGTGTGCCTCTTCCAAGACATTATTTCTATAATAATATATATCAACTGGAGCTCCCTGGAAGTTTTGCCATAAGCTCTGGTGCCGATGAGCAGTGAGAGCTCATCCAGCTGCTCATTTCCTTCTCCCTCCAAAAGCCAAGCATTTAACTCCCAGGTTATTTTAACCCTCAACATCTGCAATAAACAGCAGAAGGGACTTGGTGTGTAACTCAGAGAGGGACGAGGAAATGACCGGAAACTTCAAATCCTGAGCTGAAAACACTGTTTTACTAAAAATACATGTTCAGGCTGTTTGAGCGCATGAGCCTGTCCCTGCCCTGGGAGCTGAGTTTCAATCACATCACTGAACATCACCATCAAACAAGTGAAACAGAAGAGCATTAATTAATCAAGCAGTTGACAGCACAGCATTTAAAGGCTGTGCTTGGGAGAACCCGGAGCAGTGAGCAGAGGATTTAAAACATCACTTCATGCTCCCACTGCACCCGAGGGGAGCTGGGGACACCCCGCAGCCCGAAAGCCACTTCCAGAGCAGGATCAGTGGCAGCACAGGGATGTGTTCACCCAGCCTGGGCATATATGATAGTTTCCATATTAATCAGAGCACAGTAAAGAACACCAAACAGAAACGAGCTCGCCAGCGTGGCCGAGCTCCCACCACAGTATCGAGTGTGTTGTTATCCTTGCTCTTTGCACCCCTGGGATTCCCAGTCCCTCCTTGCAGCTTGGTTTTAAGCCCCGGGGAATTCAGCAGCGGTACTGCAGTTTCACCAAGTGACTCATGGCTCTTCACCTTTAGGTTTTATTCCCTCCCCGCTCCCTGCTTTCTCATGCAAATGTTAAGCTGCCAGAGTGCTGCGGCTCCGGGAGCGTTTCTGGCATCTCCTGCTGCTGCTGGAAGTCTGGATGAGACGGGGCGGGTGCATTCACTAGCTGGGGCTAGGAAGGCACTGCAATATGCACACTTGATAATAAGTAAATGCATAATAAAAATAAATGCGAACTGGGAAAAAAAATTAAATTAATTAGAATGTGTCTGTGGTCAAACAATGTAACACCGCAGGGAAAAGCTCCTCCTTCACAGATGGTGCCAGGGACAGGAGAACCTGGTCACGGCACAAGGGACATCAGGCAGCATGGGAGGGGGACACCCAGGTCGGGAAAAGGTCATTTGAGCAACCAAAATTTAAAATGGTGCAGGAAGAAGGAAGACACAGGCAATGGTGGCTGCTTGCCTTGTTTCAACCTATTGCCCACACTTACACTGCTGTGGAAAGAGAGACAGATGGTGTTGATTTGGGTTGAAACAGCAGTGAAGACCAAGCAGAGAAATTGTGGCTGCCCCATCCCTGTGAGTGTTCCAGGCCAGGTTGGACAGGGCTTGGAGCAACCTGGTCTAGTGGAAGGTGTCCCTGCCCATGGCAGGGGCTGGAACAAGATAAGCTTTAAGGCCCCTCCCAACCCAAATCGTTCTGGGATTTTATGACTGGGAGAAGCAGCATGTGCTCATGGGTCCTCTTCCAGAGGCTGTGAAGGCACCTCATCATCAGGGCAGGCTCCATGGTATCCAGGACAGGCATCTCCAGGGTCTTCGATGAGCAAGTCTTGGGGGTCAGCCAAGGGTCAGCTTGTGTCCACCCCAAGTTCTTCCCCCATATCACTGGTCCCAGCACATGCCATGGATTTCCTTACTCAGTTGGGAAGGGCCGTGACCTTGCCTCTGGTTCTGCCTCGTGTGTGCCAAATCACATCTATAAAAGAGAGAAAAGTTCAGCTGAAAAATACAGCTCACCTTTTCATAGAAGAATATGGGATCTGTTACGTTCCAGCTGAAACCCTTCCAACAATCCAGGTGGGACTTTTTCTATATATACTTCTAAATAAAACCATTTCTTTAAGGAAAAAAAAAAAAGAAAAAGAAGGAAGAAAAAAAAAGAGCTCTGGCAACTATCCCACGCCAAGAAAGACATTTAATTGAAGCCACACAAAAGGCAGTCGGTGTCAGCAGCAACTGCACTTCTATCTCCTCCAGAAACCCTGACACACAAATCCAAACCCTAGGATGAATGTCAGCTGTCAGGTCCCTACGGCTCTGCAGTGACCTACATGCTACAGAGAAAAAAACCACCCAACACTTGTTTGAGGTTGTGTTGGGAGAAGTGACAAAGGCAGCACTTGGCAGAGGGGGGGTCACTGGGTTGGGAGCTGGGGTGAGGCATCCCCCACGCAGGCACTGCCCAGTGAGGCCCCTCTCCTGGGGAGTTTGTGGTGTGAATCCCAGCTTTCACTGTTTCCTTCCCCATCCCCTGTTAGAAGAGTTAAATTCACAGCAAGAACTCTGCAGGCAAGTCAAAGGGTATTGGAAAAGGAGTGCGAGTGGAGCCCAAGGGCTGGAGACCACCAAGGCGTTGCCCTTTGGTGGGGGCTGCAGAGAAGCAGTGTGCAGTGCATGAGGAGTCTCTGATCCCCAGCAGGATTTCTCCATCTCTGGAGATGTTCCTCCTTCACCTCCAGAGACTTGTATTTCAGGCTGAACCACCTGGGAAGAAGTGGTTGTGCTGGGAAGTGTCCCTCTGAAGAGGTTTGCCAGAGAAGCTACAATGGTTCAAGTTATCATCAGATAATTTCAGGTATGCACAAACTTTCCCAAACTACTTTCCTTCTAAAATTCTGCCTCGTGGCCTCAAAATCCACTTTTCCCCCTCATGCACAACAGGAAGGGACCTGTCCCTTCATCAGGTTTGGCCACACTGCACATGCAGTATCAATGGGAGCCTTGTGCCTCGTAGGGAATGTAGACTCATATGTGGGGTGTCTCTTCCCTGCCTGGACGGGAATGTGGTGACAAGATGTAATGATACATTTGAACCCTGAATGCATCCTTGAATCATCAAAGCTGTCCTGGACTCATCCTGTGATCTTTATTTTACCTTTCAGGTGGAAGGAACGGACTGTCCGTGCCCACAGCCTTTCACTCTGAGGCACAAGTTTAACATCAGCCATCCATGTCTGACGGGCTGACCCAGAGCTGATGCAATGCTGAAATCTCACCCAGTCCCAGCCTGAATCTCACCTGCTACACAAACATGCAGGGCATTCTTACTGCAAACAAGGCAATCTACTTCTAAAGTGCAAAGAAATCACATGAAATAAAATACAGAGGGAAAGACGGGAAAAATTGAGCTCCTGGGGAGCAGGGACTGGAAGAAAAGTGGCAAGTTTCCAAGGCTCCCTTTTCACCCAGATTAATGTTTCTGACTCTCTGGTCTCACCTGCTGCCTGGCAGTGAACATGTGCACGGAGCATTTATGTAAAAGGCCAGTATATTGGCTAAACCCCACCACTGTGCTCACTATCTTTCATAGCACTTGGATTTGTCACCACATCCAAACCCAAACACTCATGATTTGTCACCAAAGGCACCTGGCTGGAGACAGCGTGGGAGAGAGGCCAGCTCCATCCCCTTGGATCTGTCTCTGCCATCACCCTGAGATGGGATTGCAGCTCCCCGGGTTGTGTTTGCTTTAAACCAGCTCCCAGCAGCACCCAAAGCACGTGGGTGCCACGGGGAGCCTTGCCCACCTTTCCATCAAGTCCATCCTCTCTGCTGCTGGGCTGAGCCCCCACATCCTCTCCAAGGGGTTCCAGCAGTTTGCCTGGATGAAGCCACCCATGACGTGGAGGAGAGAGCATTCCAGGAGAAGGAGGGATTCCTCAAGTTCCTTAAGGCATCCTCTGGATGCGGGTGCAGGTTTTTGAGCCAAGAGCACAGCTCAGAACGACTCAGGCTGAGGATTCCAGATGGGTTTAATCCGTTTCATACGCCGTCCCTCAATCGGATAATTACCATTAATTAAACAGGCTTGAACTCTGGCCATGCTCTCTTGGAAACCTGGAGAACCTGCTCTTGGAAGTGGCTGCGTGCCCAGGAGAGCCAGTGTGGGACCACATTTGCTGCCACAAGGCAGCTGTGACAAAGGCAGGACTGTTGGAATGTCCTGGACACCTGGTCCCAAGGGATGTCAGGGCAGAGGATACCCCAGCAGCTCACAATGGTGTGCCCAAACTGTGCAGATAAAACAGAAAGAAATCCAGGGATCAAAGGTGATTCCAGCCACGGATCCCTCTGAATCCAATTTTGGCGCAACGTTATGTAAGAGCAGCCCAGCTCCTGAAAATCTGCCAGGCAAGGAGGAGGTGAGAATAGAAACAAATAAATAAGCACACGTGGCAGCTACCTCCACAGTGGACCACGTTTTCAAATGCTGCATCTAAGCAGAAATTCCAGGTGTCCAAGGGCCGTCAGTGGCATTGTGCTGGATGTTCAGGAGCATAAGTGAAAACACAACCTGGATCAGCAAGTCACTGCCTTCTGAACATTTGTGACCTGTCCCAGGTGCACCTTCCTTCAGGCACATGCAGGTAGGGTTTCCCACATATTTCACCTGCATTTCCAAATCCTCGGTGGAATTAGGGATCCCTAAGGTACGTGGAAGATCTCTTTCTTGCTCCTGTATCTCATGTTCAGAGATGTGTCTCCTGCCAGGGTCTGCAGTGGCATCAGAGACACAGCAGCTGTTTGACCAACAGCAAATCATCAGACTTTCATCCTATTTCCACTTTCCCACTCCTGTGACAGCCCTCCTGATCCTCTTTTTCCATCAGGTTTAATTAGAGAAGAGCTCAGCCTGGGAGCAGGGCTGTGCTGGGGTAAAATCTGAGGCCGTGTCCAGGCTGCTAATGGCATTTCTGGCCTCTGCAACGAGAAACATCCACAAGGTGTTTTCTCAAGCCACATGACACTGCAGCTGCACAAAAACGTCCCACTTTGAGAAGCAGTTTTCTCTCCTTGTTTTGCAAGGCCTGCTCCACACCATGGGACAACTCCCATCCCTCTGTACCACCACATCCAGGTGTACAAAGCAGCTCCATTTCCCAACGCCACCTTTGCCCCCCCAGCACAGGGAAAAGACAGATTGTCCTCACCCCACCACAAACCAGCTGGAAAAGGGCTGAGAAGGCCCTTTGCTGGATGTACAACACTGGTTGCTGCCCATGTTTTTCCCTTTCCCCTCAGCCGAGCCCCATGGAAGCCCTCAAGAACTTTCTAGCTGGTTATGAAACTCGCTTTGGCCGAGTGTAGAGATTCCTGACAAAGAGGGGAGGACGGGGCTCCACTCGGTGCCAAAGCGGCGTCAACTGATCCGCTACGGCTGTTCTACACTTAAAGTCAGACAAAGCCTCCTTTGGAGCTGTTTCTCCTCTTTTTATAAGCAATCATCACACTTGACAGGGATGCCCAGCCACAGACAGGACACATCAAAATGGCTCTTGTGCCTGGTGTAGCCCTAAAAGTCAGATTCATGTCAGAAGGGTGGTATGTGCTGTGTTTTCTTAATCCAAACAGTTGTAGCAGGAAAAATCCTATTGTGGTCACTGCTATATTAGAAAAAAAGTGACTTATGACATTTTTACACGAGAAGGATTTTATTGGTAGTATTTCTACCAGTTTGAGCCTTCCAAAGCTCACCGGTTTTCCATTTGAAAATGCCTTTCTTCAGAAACCCATGAAGTACATCAACTTTTAATAAATTTTAAAAAATAGCGGGGGGAAGGAATGGCAAATCATATTTCTTCCATGTCCAAATAACCTGTCTTAAATTTTCTGAGCTGAATCTTTTAACATCAGTTATCAAAAATTTTAACAAACTTGAGATGGGCTTGCCATTGTTGTTGACAGCTGGGGGGGGGAGAGATTTCAGAGGGAAACCAGCTGTTGAGGCTGGGAAACAGTGGGAATCAAGGCCTGGCTCTGGTGTGCTGGGTACATCTGTGAGAAGAGAGAGTGTAACGGAGTCTCCAGCAGGAATCTTCTTGCTGGTTGTCTGGGAATGAGGCTTCATTGAGCTTCTGCATGTGGTTTGAGTCCTCGGAGAGCCCCAAGGCAACGCCGGAGGCTCAGGAGCATCCACCAGCCCCGAGCTCCTCGCCGGGTCCCTCATGATCCACGGGGTTCGTTGCTGGAGGGAGATCGTGGCACTGTGTGTTTTGTAAATAAAACATGACACTAAGAAAGCTCCAGTCCGTGCGTCATCAGCTCCCCCTGGAACAGGACACGGACCCTTCCATCTCCAGCTCATCCTCACGGCTCTTCCAGCTGCTCCTCTTTTGTCTGACAAATTGGCACCCTCCACTCCCAAAACTCTGCAGCAGCTGCAATTTGGGGGGGTAGCAAAATGTTTCAGGTGTCAGAAGCAAGAAGCAGGTGCAGAAAGGCTTTATCTTGATTGTAACACCAGGTAATCTGGATGCAAACAGTAGGAGTTATGAAAACATTGAAGTGTTGGCTGTGGATCAGGTTACGAAAAATAACATCTGACCCACAAGTCACCCAGTCTTGTTTTGGCAGTGTTTGAACAGCCCATGTAGAGCTTTGTTTGAAATGTACACAAACACACTGAATTTCACAGGCTTAGCAAATGTGTAATTTAAGGCGAGGGGAAGTGTGGATTTCTTAGGACCCGCCCATGGACAGGGACAAAATAGGGAGTGTTTCATTATTATCTGCACATATATACATGTATGTGTGTATGTATGTAGTGTAAATATGTATAATACACACAGTATATATGTGTATATATATTTTTATATATTTATATGCATAACAATAATGAAATCTCATTTTTCTCCTGCACATAGGTAGGTATCATACATATAATATAGATATATATTAAACTTAACCGCATTATTAGCAACCATACAATAACAAAGCGGCATGTGCATGAGAGAGTGAACACAAATCACTGGGGAAAGATATTTTACATGGAGGTTTCCAAGGAATGTTACCAAAGTGGTCATTTGTGGAATTTCAAGGGGGGAAAGGAGGAAAAGACACAAAGGTCTCAGAGCTGTGAGTGAGGCAAATCATACATCATCATGTGTTTAGCAAAGCAGAATGAAAATTGTAGACAAATAGAAGGGGTGGAGATGTTGGTATATGAACAGTGAGCTTCAAAATCAGGGAATGTTTAAAGCCCATGTGCAGAATTTAAGGACAAAGGGATTTCCCTGACTGTTCCCTCTCTGGAAATAAATCTGTTCCCCCTCTAGAAATAAATCATTGTTGTGAGCAACACCGGAGAACAAAATACTTTCAGGATATTTATAACACCTTGGCTGGGTCCCTTTTCTAATCAGGGCATGGGGCGAGGCTTGTTTTTTTTTTCCAGCAGAGAAAAGTTGGCTTATTAAAAAGATAATTTTGTAGTGGCATTTTAATACCTCTGGCTCTCCACAGAGTTTATGGCTGTTAAGGAAGGGTCCTTATTTTTTATGAGAACGAGAAAGACCCTAAGCAAAAATCCAGCCCCTCCAAAAAGGACACTGGGCGTTGGCAGCTGCCGTTGGGACTTGGAGCTGCAACAAGGCTCGTTGGTTATCAAGGTGATGACGAGGCCTCAACAGATTCACATTTATGTGTCATTTCTCTTCTTTCCTCCTGGCTACGCCTCTTTTAACAAGAATTGACAGTGCTTTGGACCTTGCCTGATATGGTTCAGCAAGTGAGGTGGATTCTTTGCCCTGACCAATGTCTTTTGAAGGGCTGGATCCTTCCCTCCAGAAATACTGGAGTTTCCAGTGAATTCCCAAGTACATCTCCTGGGTTGCACCTGGGTTGCTGAGCTCTCCCCCACCGTCCTGTTTTCCAGAGCATTGACAGGACTGAAAGCAACTCAGGACCCCACTAAAGGTGCTCAGATCCCCAAATGACTTGTCCCTGGAGAGGGGGTAACAGCTCCCCAGGATGACATAAGAAGAAGGTATTTTCAGCAAGGAAAACAAGGCCAGGAAGGTTCCTCTGGAAACACACGACCAGTTTTCCTTGTTAAATAATTCAGCAAAGTCCAAGAGAACAACTCGCCCCGCAGAATTAGAAAGGATTTGAAAGAGAAAGAAAGCATTCGGTGCAAGAGCCGGAGGGGGCCGTTCCCCGGGAAGGTGCAGCACAAAAATAGATGTAAATCTGCAAAGGCTGTCACGTTGAAGTAAATCTGAAGTAACTCTATTGTTTTCAACGGGGTTACTTTGGGTTTACACCAGCGTGACTAAGATTAGCATATCAGCCTGGGCGTGCTCATTACGATAAGGTTCGCTCGGGGAAATCGAGCGTTGAGGCTGCGATGGCAAGGGGCAAGAGCCTGTGTTTCAGGTAGACTCTGCATCCTCTTATCTCCTTCCTCCTGCAGACCTGAGGTGTGCTGAGACTGCAAGTCCTTTGCTTTATCGCCCTCACAGATCTGAACTCTGCTCCAGCCCCACCACGGCAATAAGCCGTAATGAATATTGTTTAACTGTAGGCAGGAGGAATCCGCCAGGCAGAGCGGGAGCAATCCATGCAGGGAGGGGAGGGGAGGAGGAAAGAGCTTGACACAGCCGTCCCTGCAAATTAAAGTAGGAGTAAATAAAGCAATTAAACAATATTCAATCAGAGATGCAAAGTGAACAGTGGGAAGGGCCCGCACAGCCTTGGCAAACGCACTCCAGGTCATGAGCACAACCTCATTTAATTGTTTGTAGCCAAGCTGTAGCTACATACAGAACAAAATAGTAGATGTGTGAAATAAAATAGCAGGATGCTTTTGGACGAGGATGCTGATTTCTTCATCCATAAGGGTTTTTAAAGTGCTGTGTGCTTGTTTCTGAAGTATTTGCAGGGGCAGAGCCACATGTCTGAAGGTGCTCAGGAGCCAAAGGGCTGCTCAGGCCACATTGCCTCCAGCTGTGAGGCAGCAGTGGCTGGGTGTGAGGTGAAGGATAGGAGGGATGTGTTCCCCCTGCCCTAAAATGGGGTGAACAGCACCAAAACCCTGCCTGCAGCCACTGTCTCCCTCATGGTGTGCAGGGACAAGGTGTGTGGGGCACGTGGGGCTGGGGGGAAGAAGGTGAAGGCGATGGTGGCCCCTTCCAGTTCCCTGCAGTCCCCAAGTCCTCAGGGACCCTACATGGGACCGGCCTTTCTTCACAAAGAGGGCGATTAGACATTGGAACCGGGGAGGTGGTGGAGTCACCATCCCTGGGGCTGTTTAGGGCCAGACTGGACGTTGCACTTGGCGCCACGGTCTAGCTGACAAGGTGGTGATCGGTCATAGGTTCATCGGTCGATCCCATAGGTCTTTTCCAGCCTAATCGATTGTGTGACTCTGACAGCCACCACAACGCGACCGTCGCGACAGCCGCGACACCGGGAGGCGGCACCACCGCACTACTTCTCCTGCCGGCAGCGGAAGGATCCCGCGGATGGCCGTCATTGCCCCCTCTGTTCCCGCCCGGCCTATAAACGGTTCCCGGGGAGGCGCCTCGCGCGCGTAGTATCCATGCGCCGGGCTCGCTCGCGGAGGGGACGGCGGCCATTTTGTTCGGTGCTGGGTCTGCGCTGAGGGGGCGGGCGGGGGGGGGGGACAGGGAGAGCGCGAGGGAAGGCGCACAGTAGGAAGGGCAACAACGAGACAGAACGAGGAGAGAGACGTGGGACCGGCCAAGCCGCGAGCGGAGCGGCGGGGAGGGCTCCGCCCGGCCACTGAGAGGCGATGGCGGATATAGACAAGCTCAACATCGACAGCATCATCCAACGGCTGCTGGAGGGTGAGGGTCGGGGCGGCGGGGTGTGTGTGTGTGGGGGGGGTGGCGGCCGGGCCTGTGCGCCGCGTCCCGCCCGCCCGGCGGGGGCTGAGGGGGCACCAAAATGGAGGGGCTTGAGGCGCTTTGTCTGCCCGGGGTCGCCGCCGCCGCCTCCCCGCCCGGCTCTGCCCCCCCAGCCCCAACTTTCCCCTCAGCCCGCGTGTTTCCAACGTGTTCCTGCCTCCTGAGCCCCCCCGTGCAATGCTGAGACCAGCCGGCTGTCCCCCTGCAGCTCTGAGGGGATGCTTAATTCAGTATTATTTTCGTGGGAAGGTGTTTTAAAAAGCCGGGGGCGTTCTCTTTGCCTTTCGCACATGCACATGGGGTCAGGGCTTGGCTGGGCAGTCGGGGGGCTCTGGAAATCAAGACCCAGCGTGTTTAAAGAGTGTTTCGGCAGCTTTTCAGCAAGTCGGGAGGGATCTGCCGTGTACCCTGGGTTTAGCTTTGATTAGCTGCTCGCATTAACGCTGCCACAGGATTTTGGCTCTTAACTCGTAACATATGGTGGGGTTTTAGGTGTGAATCGAGGGTTGGGTTTTGGTCTTTTTGTCTGGGCTTATTGTCTGGTATTGTTGGTGCTTTGGGGGTGAAAAGAGTTATCTGGGAGTTCCTAAATCGAAGGAAAACCTGGAAGTTGCAGGGGGTGTCTCCAGCATCATTTTTTCGCTTGCAGGGGTCAGCACTGGACTGGAGTTGACTGATTTTAGGTCAAAAGGCTGAGAAGTCACCGGTGAAAAATTCTCTTCCAGGCATCAAGGAAAATCATAATTATTCAGAGGGGGAAGCTCTGCTGATCCAGCCTCATTTCATGTGTGTCAGGGCAGGCATCTCATCTGGGCTCACACTTGAACAGCTTGTTCAGGGATTTAACTTTTTAACATTTGGCAGAAAGTCATCTGGGATGTTGCTGAGACAAATGGTGAAGAAATGTCTTTCTTACACACTTTCCTTCTTACAGGATTTTGCTTGTGTAATGCTTGGATAGCAGAAGGTCAGGCAGAGGAACAAGAGTGCTATTCTAGAAATTATTTGGAGTTAAAAATCCTATGGATGAATTATGGGATTACTGAATAAGTAAAAGTAAATGAGGTTTTTCCTCTCATCCGTTTTGGGGTTTGCCTGTTACCAATTTAAACTCCCCTGGCTTCAATTATTTAAAGACTTCCCTTCATAAAGTTAGACCAGGATTTTCCTGAAACTCCAGTAGTACAACTTGTAAATGTCAGGTCTTGTATGTCCTATGTTTGGTGACATATTAATACATGCCCAGTTTTACTGCAGGTATTGGTTACAATTCTTACTGATTTTCCCTAGTGCCATTTTCTCAAAGTGTAAATTCTTAATATCAAAAGGATGGAATAAAATAATCCTAGAAAGAGACCTGAATGATTTTGAATTATTCCTCTTGTTAAGTTTCAAAAAGTAGTGAGATATACGGTGTCAATAATTTAAGTTCTTACCCAGTTTATATCAGTATTAGACTTTTGGAGCAGATAAGAATTCGTAAATCAGGCTTCAGAAGGTTTATTTTTAACAGATGCTTCCTTCAACTACAGATGTTACCTGAGGTTGCATCAGCTGCCAGAACTGAAATTAATTTTTGTCCTTTATTAATATTTCAGAAGGGATTTTGGATTCCTTGAGGCAATGATTGTCTTTCAATATTTGAAACAATTACCAGTGTTAGTGACCTGTGCTAGTGCTTTTTTTTTGCTTTTATTAAATGTCTGTTATGAACATCTTTGCCAGACAGAGAGTTGTGACTGACCTTTGTGACAGTCTGTCATTTTTATACTTTTTTTTTTTTTCTAAAATGATGGTGCATTTTAGCAAACATTGCATTTCTTTATAGAGTGTTAAGTTGTGCAAATCACTGTGCAATTGTCTTGGGTTGTTTAAAATTAACTTGACTCATCCTTTTCCTGAAATTATTAAGGTCTGGCCAGGTAGGTGACAGGACTGAGCGTCCAAGGTGGTGATCTGCAGGGTATTCAATGGAAGGGGGACCAATATTTGAAGCATGTGTAAGAATTCTCATCCTATTTAAATTTAGAGCAAACAAATCATACTTTTTCAGTGCAGTTCTGGAAGAACCACTGATTAATGTTAGTTTACAAAGTGTGATGTGCCCGTACCTGAGCACTGTTTCAGGTGATCTCCCCTTCAGACAAGGTTGCACACAGATTAAAATCATACTCAAGCATGAAACCACTGCTTTAAATCTCGTTTAATAATCAGATCACAAACTGAGTTGCTGAAATCCTTGTGCAAGCTTTAATTTTAGAGCAGTTTGATATTTCATTTTAGCTCTCTTCAAGCCTTAAATACTTACATATTTTTACAGTGGTTAGCTTTAGGTGATTTTGCTAATGAAATGTAAAGGGTATGAACGGGGGCTTATCCCTTTTAAAGGGTAACAAATCCAAATATTAAGAAGATACTTAGAAAAACAGTGGAAATCAACGAGCAAACACAGGCAGGTTTTTGTTTTATCGTATGCCTTAGCATTGCACTGTTGGAAGAAGCAGTGATTCTAATGGTTGAGGCAAAGTGAAAGGTGAATAATAAATTACTCCTGCTTTTGTCCTTAATATGGGGTATTAATAATGTATTTGTGAGGGATTTTAGTTGCTCTCTATCCTGATTTCTCTGGTCAAATGATGTTATTCCTACTTTTCCCCCACATAGTGGATATTCTCCCACTCACATTAGGCTGGCTAGCTGAAATGATTAGTTTGTTCTTTAAGAGACCTGGAAGTATATACTTCAGCTTCTCATTCTAAGGTAAATATTTGAAGAGTCTTTCTTGCTCTGCATGTTTACAGTACAGAGCTGTTTGGCTTTGAAATGTCACAAAAAGCATTTTTCAGTAACATTGTTCTCAACCTTGGAAAAATGATCAGTTAAAACGTTGAACATGCTGATCTGGTTTTGCTGGAGTTGAATTTATATTTGTTCCCTTCTTTACTAACGAGAGTTGTGTTCTGCTGGGAGCAATCTCACGAGTACAGGGTGTCACTTTTAGTAACTGTAATAATCACAAGAATAAGGCCTCTAAAATATAGTAACTGATAATATCCTGCACTGAATATTAAAATGTTTCCTAAGTGTCCTTGAGAGTGGATAAAGGCTTGAATATTGATGGACATAACTCACTTTCCTGAGGAATAAGAAGGGACAAACACGAGAGCAGATTACTGCCCTTCTGGCAGGAGTGCTGTGGGCAGCAACTGTGCTTGTGAGCCTGCAGCTGTGTGTGTGCTGAGTCAAAACTCCCAGGAGACAAGACCCGAAACCAGCTCCTTGTAAGATGAAAATCAGTGGCACCTGTATGGTCTTGGAAAAGGTTCCAGGAAATGGCAGAATTCCTGCTCAGCTCCCAGTAAAGAATGAGTGACAAATCCTGATTCCCTGAGTGTGAGTGTGGCTTCCTTTCTGTGTCATGGCAGGTGGTGTTCCTATAACCTGAGCCCCTTATCCATTTCCTTCATCGACTGAGTTGGCAGCTTTTGCAGCTAAGTAGGGTCTGGTTTGGAGCTCACAGCAACATATTTAGAAAACAAGATTGAAGTGCATTAGTCCTACCATGGTAACAATGAAAAACAGGGTAAAATAACAGTAATGTCAGCAGACATAAGTGAACCCAAGTTGAAATGTGTTTCTGAAAATCTTTCCTGTGCTGCATCCTCTGCAAGCACTAAGGGAAAACTAACTAATGAATGGAGGCTACTCTGCAGAAAGCCATGCAAGGATAGAATGGTGGCAGCCATTCTGAAAGCTGAAATCCTGGTTAGTGCACTAAAATCAGCAAAAAGACTCTTAAATCCTCAAACATTTCTGTTTATACACCCACAGATTTCTATTCCCAGTAAAGCCCGTTGTAGAGCTGTCAAGGACATACTCTCTCTAATTTGCTTTAAATAGGGGAAGATTATCATCGAGTTATTAAAAATAGTTGAGCTAAAGAGCATGGATAAACTTTTGCTGACAACAGAGAAGACCATTTCTTACAAATACAGTTCTCTGAATTCTTTTTCACCTTTCTGCTAAATACAGCATTAACTGGGTCTGCAGGGGGTTGCTTGTTCTTCAGCTTTGTGTACTGAGAGAGGAGTCTGATTCTCAGAGATGTGAACCTGAAATGTCTCACGTTTCACTTGTGGGTGAGTTGGGATGCTGTGATGAGGTTTCTTGTAGACAAGCAGCACTTTTTGACCTCTGAACACATAATTTTCCATAGTTTGTGTAGCTTAATGTTAATTGTTTCCTGCTGTGGTGCAGCAGTTTCTAAGAGTGGGAAATAGAAACTCTCAATTCCAGAACTGAGGGTTAGATTCTTATCAGTGCCATGGATTCAAATAAGTCTGTTAAATTCAGTGCTTGTTGCCCAGGCAGTGAAGTGGAGGAATTTGTCATCTCTGAGTGTTTGTGATCAGTGTTTGTGACCTGTTGCTCTCCATCTGTCTGCATGGGGAAGTACATTACAAGATGAAAAATTTGCAGTCATGCAGAATCTTCCATTTGATAACACTGTTGTGAACTTCTGACATACTAGAAAGCAGACTGGAACTTTTTCTTTTTAGAGGCTTTTACAGAGGAGTTGCTTTTCCGTTTCAGTTTTGAATTTGAAGTGATCTGATCAAAGCTGGAAGTGCCTGCAGTAAAGTAAAACCTTTTTTACATCAACCACTTTCAAGTTATTTATTCCCTTTGTGCCTGTGGTGCAAAACTGACTGTGAAACTGTCATTGGGAGCTGCTAAAAAGATTAAAACCAACCTGCAGTATTTTTGGAAATGTCACTGGGATTGCAGGCATCTTAATGTAAAATATGGTAAAACTGAGAGACTTGTTTAATAAGCCAAAAAAATTAACTGACCTGCAGATAGAATGTTTTCCCTAAAACATTTTCTGTAGGACAGGTTAATTTTCTCACTTCAATTGGCAGCTTTTCAGCTGCTTCTTTTAATGCAGTACTGAAGGGAAATGAGATGTTTGGATCACTGAAATTTCTGGCATTGTTGAACTTTCTGCTATTTTCGAATACTTTCCTAATTATCATCCCTTTCATAATAACCTTGAGTGACGTAAAGGACTGTGGCACCAAAGTGAGTGTTGGAAAAGGGAGGGGAGGTGGGGTAGGAGTCTGTGCTCTGCATGGATGTGCTCTGTGGGATCTACAGCAGTCATTCCTGACCCATTTATCCTTCCCAAGGAAATGTAGAACAGTTCTCCTGGATGTCAGGTGGTGTTGTAACTCCTGGCAGCTGCAGCTACACTTTGTACTTGCTCTGTACTCGCTCTGTTTGCTCTCACCAAAATGACAGGGGTGCCCTAAGTTCTCGCTCTTCTTCCTTTTCCTTCCTGTTCCCCCTCTGCTGGGCGCCTGCCGTACTGCACCGTTTATAATACGCTAATTTTAGAGCTGGTATCTGTTGCTGTTTTCTGGCAGTTTTTGTCCTTGTCTTGGAAACCAACATTAGTTTTAATAGTGGAACCTGTGTTCTCGGCAGTACTTCTCCAGAGATCTTCCAGGTTCCAGGGAGGGATGTTTTCTGTAGTCTTTTCCATCCAGTGGAGAGCTTTATTTTTCCAAAACTTCTCATACTTGTACAGTAGAAAAGATTTTACTTGTTAGGAAACTGCCCAGACTGGACACTGAAATTTAGGCTCCCAAGAAATTATTTTTAAGAACAGGAGCGTCTCTGCCTAAAAGAGGGTGGGAATATTTTGCTGTCTGGAAATACTGCAGCAGTTGTTCAGACACAAATAAAATACTACTTGAAATGGGCTGACTTTTTTCCCCAGTTGATTAATCTTTAGCTTGTTTCACTGTCAGCTCCAGACTGTTGTTTCTGAGAGGTTATTTTTTATTCATTGAAAGAATAAATGTGCCCGTACAGGACTATTGAGCTGCTCTTTTGACTTTATGACCAAGCTGTCAATTAGCATCCTACTGTCTGGTCTCTGCAAGCTGCCTTGTTTTGATCCAAAGCAGAGAAAAGAAACTGTAAACAAAAACAGATTTTTCATAGTATATTATTTTTGCCTTTCTTAGAGGGCCTGAGTAATTTGAAGACTCAGAGAAACCTTTTAAGAAGTCATTAGACTAAACATCCTGCATTTCTGTGCCAGCTCTTTCATTGTGGACGAGAAAATCTTTGCACTAAAAATACAGATTCCTCAAACCAACATGCAGTTCTGCATATTCAATTCTTCTGAAGCCAAACCCACTTTATTTCCCAGCTTTTCAGGATATACAGGTCAATGTTAGAAGGAATTGAACACACTCATTTCTTCTGTGCCAGTTCCTTGTTGGACATAGTGGTGACAATGTCACTGGCAGGCAGAGCTGAACCAAACTGTCCTGCTGAGTTTGGGAACTGCAGCAGAGCACCATTTCATCTTGTCACGGTTTTCCAGAAGCAGGTGACTAAAACAGCATGAGGATTATACCAGTTCAACGAAAATGTATTGAAGAAACTTAGAAAACCTGTGTCTGAAACAGTTTTCAGATCCTCATTTAATCTTTAGCAAAAATTAATGCATATGCTTTATTCATGAGCTTTAGTGACTCAGTGCATTACATAGTCTGTATAATATTTTGTACTTTTTAATTTATGGATGTGAAATACAGGGTTCAGTTTTAGCAATTTCTGACATGACCAAAATCATGGAAAATCAGATTTTTGGCTTCTCGTAAAACTAAATACAAATATATTGTATTATCTTGAAAACAAAGGTGGCTGGTAAAATTTAAGATTAGGGGGAAATCAGTTTTACATTCATAATTCAGCGAGCTTATCACTTAATTCTAAAAATTTCTGTTCTTTATAGCTTCTGGATATTTGGCATTTTGAGTGACTTGCTTGTTGCTCAGGAGTCATTGGAAAATTACTGTATGGATGAAAAAATGACTGTGTAGATGAAAAGCCTCATGCGTGATAAACTGCTGTGACAAAGATTTAACTTCCATTTTTATGCTTCATTACTTGGGATATTTTAATGGAAGACATGAAGTGCAGTGGTAATTCCAGTGCCGGCGTGGAATGTCAGTGGTGGGCAAGGAAGAATAAAGGAGCACGTATTGCTTGAGAGATAACTGTTAAAGCCCTGACTTTTGACCTACAATCGTGTCACTGTCAGTATACGTTGTAATTTGAACTAAGGTTTAATTTGGAAGCTTGTTTGAGGACAGTTTGGGTGGTTTAGGGTGTTGTGGTTCTGTAGGGCAGCTGGTGCCGCCGTGCCTGAGGTCTCTGGGAGTCAGGGAAGAACTGTTTTAGCACTAACACTGTAGGGTTGGTAGGGATTGTATCTGACACGTGATTTTATGTATGGATATTGCACAGCCATTATTTTATTCATGGTCTGGGTAAGATCCACACTGGCTGAACAATGATTTCTGCTCCTGATCAGGGGCTTACGTAGAAGTCGGAAGCTTCTGTGCTAATGAGACATTGGAACACAACTGTGTCTGTTCGTGCTGTTCCCAAAACATGCCCCGAGCACCCCCCGCCCTTCCTGCTGCAGTTCTCACTTGGCTCCACACGGCACAAGGCCCACAGTGGCAGTTCAGGGATTTGAGTCATCTGCACCTTCCACATCTCTCACTGGGGTTAGACAGGCTGAAATGGTAGCTGGTGAAGAGGTTATTTAGGAATTCAGGAAGATGATACTGCATAGGTATTTGGAGGGATTGTTGCTTGCTTTTTTTTGCAATTAAATATCAAACCTTTTTGGATGGGGCATTGATTCTTCAGTCTCAGTGCAATAGGAGTTGCTCACAGTAAGTCACCTTAACTGGGCAGCCTTACCAGTGTAGTGATTTTGTTTCTGGAGGTGTTGGCAGAGCATTTCCAGGCAGCTGAGGCTCAAGTTCTCAGCTCCTTTGGCTTTGATACAGCTAAACCAGTGGGTTACACTGTGGACAATGACTGCTGCTCTTACTGCTTTTTTTCCTCTTCAGCTTTATCAGTGTTGTGTGTTGTCTCTGGTTTTGATGCCAAATAAAAATAATCTTCACCACTAATGGCATACTCAGAAATGTTTTTGTTTAGTCTTATCCTAACCCTGATAAATGCTCTTGTGTGCCATCTGAGCCATAGTTGCTGCTGTAGAAATGTCCTTTGTATTTCTGGGCAACACAAAGGGGGGGGGTGAAACTTGTTCAGACCAGTCTGGTGTCCTTGTCCAGAGCAGGAAACTTTAATGTACATAAAAGGGAACCAACTATTATAAATTGTTGCAGTGGGGGAGATTGAAGAGATAATGGAGGGGTGTGAAGGAGGGGAGTTGAGAGGGTGAAGTGGCCTGGGGCTGGGCCATAGATCTGCTCACTTGTCTTACTGTGCTCAAAAGGCAGTGATAAGGAGAGATGTTTTGTCTTTGTGATCCAAAACTGCTTCCTTAACTATAGTCATGGCTTTCCAGTCATGTGCTCCTTTATCTTCCACCTTTGCATCCACAACGTAGAACGGGGCAGTCCAGGATTTATGGGCCCTCTCTTGGGCCGGGTGCTGTGCTGGTTTAGGGGAGCTCACACATTTGAGCTGTGCTGTGCTGATCAAATGGCACTCGCCCTTTTCTCAGGTTCAGACAGCTTTCAAGTGTGTAACTGCTTCGTTAAAGGAATAAAATATATACAGTCACATTGTCTGAGCTGGGTTTATAGCTAAATGGAACTAAACTGTTGCTATTTAAAATGTGACATTGAAGGGGGGAAGTGTTGAGCCATGAATTCTGTTAAATGAAAGTAACACAGGCCTTGAAGGGACACGCTCCCCTTTCCCTGCAGCAGGGCCCTGTGTTTCACCTCAGCAGCGTCATCCTGCCCTGGTACCTTCTCCTTCAGTGCTACACTGACATTTAGTCAGGCTCTTAACAGAACCCTGGGGGTGTTGCTGCTCTTGATAACTGACTTCTGACTCCTTCTGACAGTGCGAGGATCGAAACCGGGCAAAAACGTGCAACTCCAAGAGAATGAAATTAGAGGACTGTGCTTGAAATCCAGAGAAATCTTTCTGAGTCAGCCTATTCTGCTAGAACTTGAAGCTCCCCTGAAAATCTGTGGTGAGTACTGTGATTTTTGGTTTGGTCTTTGGGCGTGTGTCAGGTCAATGCAGACCTTAGAGAACAAATAACTGGATGCTGCTTTCACTTACTAACAGTGGAACTAATAAGTAATTGTAGCAAAAGGGAAAATAAAACCCTGCTGGATACCTAGGGCAGAGGAATGGGGAGGAGGTAACATGTGGGAGTTGATGCAGGAACCAAAATATTCCAAACCCAAAAAGTAACTGGTCCAGTTTCACCAGGTCTTGGGGAAGGGATTCACAGGACGTTTTGGAAAGGAGTTTCTGTATCAGTTAAATGACATCTGGCCCATTCTGAACAAGGGGAAACAGTGAGGAACTGCAGTAGTTTATTGTAGCTGCTGTACAGCGTTGACAATATTTTAAAATCCTTCTGCAAACTTAAATTTCTGTCCCGTTTCTTGGAATTACTTTCTAGTTTGGTTTCACCACACTTGCAGACAGCAGTGCTCATTTTGCACACACGTACATGTCTGCTTACGCTAAAAGAATGAAGAATGTCAACATAAAAGCCTCAGTAAATGCACTTTTGAAAGCTTCTAGCAAACAGTATTTTATCCTACTCTAACACTGAGGACTTACTTCAAATTGAAGCAGCTTGTTCAATATTTATAACATGGGTAGTCTAAAATCATGATTTAGCATTCTGCTTGTCAGAAACAAACCCATGATTTAAACTAAAGGCAGAAATACCAATTTCATTTTTGATGCAGCTTCACTGCTAGAATTTGAATTACTGTTTCCAGAAAACACAGTTGGTTTCTTGGAACCTTCATTTTGTTTTATACAAGGGAACATTTTTAAGTAGCTACCTGCTATTTCTTTGTGCTGTTAACCATTGCATTGCATAGATGTCAAACTTAAAATGAGATGATCTTACATATATTTACTGTAATTTTAAGTACATTATGGGCAGCATGTAACTGCAAGCTTTTTTCTTTCTGAAACATCTGTGATTTTCTCTGGAATAAATCAGAGAATGTAGTGAAGGGTCACTTCTGTGCTGTGTCTGAATCTCGTTGCAGGTGACATCCATGGGCAATACTATGACTTGCTCCGACTCTTTGAATATGGAGGTTTTCCACCAGAAAGCAACTACCTGTTCCTTGGAGATTACGTTGACAGAGGAAAACAGTCTTTAGAAACAATTTGTCTTCTGTTGGCCTACAAAATCAAATACCCAGAGAATTTTTTCCTCCTCAGAGGGAACCATGAATGTGCCAGCATCAATAGAATTTATGGGTTTTATGATGAATGTGAGTAACAGAGGTGTTACAGTAACAGCCTCTCTGGCTGCAGACAGCAGGGGAGGAGGGGCCGGTGTTGCAGAGGTAGATGGTTCTTTCTGAATTTGCAGTGCCCCTTCTCATGTGCTCTTTAGAGGGGCCATTAACCCATTTTAGGAAGGGAAGTGTGTCCTTTCCCTGATCCTGCTGGGAGTCTGATCCTCACATACAAATCAGCAACCAACTGGGTAATTTCATTTATTGGCTGCTATGTTAACTAACAGTTCTCAGTGGTAAAATTCAGAAGATAAGGTCATCTAATGAGAGATGAGAGAATGTAACTTGATGTGCTATTCACAACAGTTCATCTCTTTCTTTCAGTCTGAGGGGTGGTGCTGTATTCTTGTGAGGGCTGGTCTTGCTGTGATTATGTTACAGTGCTTGACACCTATTTCCTATTAAGACCTGTAACACTGTAGTGTTAAAAAAGAACCCCCAGCCGTGGCCCTTCCCTGGATACAGCCCTGCTGTACCGTGTGCTGTTGCTTTGGCCAAAACCAGTGTCCCCTTTCCTAAACAGGGCAGAGCTGTGCAGCCATCAGTGTGACAGTGCTTGGACTGAGCAGCAGCTCCTTGGTGTGTCAGTAGGTGCCTTCAGCTGCAGGAGGTGTTACCTGGAGCAGTGTTACCTGGGGATGGAGGAAGTGCTGGTATTTCTTTGGCACCGTTGGGCTCCTTCTGAACACACACGGTGTGGCTGTGCCGTCACCGGCTCTGGCTCTGCCGGGGGGGGTGATGGGGGCTGTACAGAGACATCACCAGAGCAGAACAAGCAATTTTGCTGTGAAATAGAAATGTATGTTCATGTTTCAAAGGATATGACTTAATCCAGATGATATAGAGGAGATGATACTGTTAAATTAACTGTGCGCTGAAGCACGTCACAACTTGTGTGGTGCGACATACTTGGCTTGCAGCTTACGAGATGTGCTCTCCATGTCTTGCTCTCCTCCAGTGAGGAAACAAAGATGTGTGTGGTATTTCAGAGATTAATCACAGGCTTAGTCATAGATCGAAAAATGTTCAGGGTTTGTATCTGTTGGGAGAGTCCTTTTGAAATTCGTAAAACTGTAGCAATTTCGTTTTTCGGTCCCTGTTTCGTTTTTCAGTCCCGTTTCTTTGCTGAGAGTGACTTTATATGGTAAAGCAGAATTTTAAAGAAAATCTGCTTTTCAAGAATTGCTGTCTTCCCTTGAAGGAAATGGCAAGATTTTCTGAAATTCTCCAAGGGATAATTTTCCAAAGCAAAATTGAGACTGGAGAGCCTGGCTGCCAACAGGAGAATGCCATCCAGTTAAACAGACTTGTGCTGTTCTCAGAGCTCTGCCACAATGAGAGACCTTTGCAACTGTCTTTGAAGCAATGAAATAAGTCAGTGGGTGTCAGAAGATAAATTGTGTATAGGCTTTTGTGCTGACCTTTTGCAAGTCTCAGTAAACTTAAGGCAGCCATGTTAGGTTGGTTGTGGTGTTAGAAAACATATTGACTTTTTTCTCCCAAATCTCTTCTAGGTAAGAGAAGATACAATATTAAGCTGTGGAAAACCTTCACAGACTGTTTTAACTGTTTACCAATTGCAGCTATTGTGGATGAGAAAATATTCTGCTGTCACGGGGGTAAGTCGTGTCCTTAGGTGGTACTTGAGGAACTGGATACTCAGTATCAGTCGTGGCATTTTCATGTTTACATTGCTGAAGCTTCAAAATTTCAGGGATTTTTCTCTTCCTTGGCCCCTGCAGGAGGAAGGGTTGGGCTTGATGAGTGTCAGTTTTGTGAATCACAGAGCTTGGCAGTTTTGTAGCCTCGGACACAATGATCTGCTTTTCCTTTTCCACTAAAACACGTGTTTAATGGACTCTCCTTAAGAGTAAAATATCCTTGTAGGGCTTTGTAGACTTCTGACTAGGAGTTTGTTCTGAATCAGAGTGGGGTGGGGTGGAAGGCACCTTTGAGGGTCACTGAGTAGAACCCCCTGCCACAGGCAGGGATGTCTTTCACCAGGTCAGGCTGCTCAGAGCCCTCTACGACCTGGCAGGTTTAATTTGTACAGATGGGCTTGTACCTTGTGATACCTGCTCCGTGCAGCTTTTTGAGGGCTTAAAATACACACTGCACCTTAAATGTTTTATCACTTACCAGCCATTACAGTTGCCCAGGGACACACATCAGTGAAAAACTATGTGAGATTGGCTTGATACTGTATTTCATCTTACTAGGCCTGATCATCACAGTAAACATACCCTGTGATTTCTGGTGTAAATGCCTCTTTTACTTAACAGCTCTTTTATCAGACACTTGCACAATATTATTGAGATTATTGTAATCCTGTAAAACATGGAAATGGCTTTGCTTATCTTGCTTCCAGTAAATCTCCTAGGAAGTGACTTGTCTTCTGTTACAAATGCCTTCAAACAAACACAGGATTAAAAAAATGCCAGTTTAATGTCGCCGTTGAACTGCATAAAATGGCAGCGGTGAATCACTCGGAATACGGAGTATTTTTGTCCTGAAGGAACACGTCAGTCCTGCAGAGCAGAGCTGGACTGACATGTGGACTGTGTGTGTGTGTCTTACCTCTGACAGGTTTGTCACCAGACCTGCAGTCGATGGAGCAGATCAGACGAATCATGCGGCCCACTGATGTACCAGACCAAGGTCTCCTGTGTGACCTCCTGTGGTCTGACCCTGACAAGGATGTCCTGGGCTGGGGTGAAAATGACAGAGGAGTGTCCTTCACTTTTGGTGCTGAAGTGGTTGCTAAGTTTCTCCATAAACATGATTTGGATCTCATATGTAGAGCTCATCAGGTATTGTCATTTTGTACTTTAAAACAGAGAATAGTTTAGGTTCAGGAGGACCTGGTCCAGCCCTGCACACCCGTGCTCAGCCCGAGGTGCTGAGGGTCTTGTCCAACCAAATTGGAAATATCTGTGAGGATCTCTGAATGTGTCCCAGTGTTTAACAGCCCTTGTAATGAACATTTTTCTTTAATGCATAAAAACTGTGACTCTTGAACAAGGGTTTTCTCAATGCTAATGGACTCTGTTGCTGAACTGGTTCTTGTGATGTTCCTGTTCTGATGTAAAAGTTTGGAACTCATACTCCTTAAACACATCCTCTGGTAAAGCTGCTTTGCACCTTGGCAGGAAGAATCTGCCCAGATTAACACTTCTGCTTTTCTCTCTAAAGGTTGTTGAAGACGGATACGAGTTTTTTGCAAAAAGGCAGTTGGTAACTCTCTTTTCTGCCCCAAATTACTGTGGAGAATTTGATAATGCGGGTGCCATGATGAGTGTGGATGAAACACTAATGTGCTCCTTCCAGGTACAGTAGCTAAACGTTTTTACCTCCTAGTTAGTGAGGTCACATGTTAAATTTGTGAATTTTGCATCAGTGCTTTATTGTTAAAAAACAATAATAGTTCCAAATAAGTCTTTACAGCTATCACATGTAGACAGGGCAGTGTTTGCAGTCACGTCTTCAAAAATGTGATAAGCCTGTGCTGGTGTGATTAGATGAACTGTTTTACCCTGGAATTAAATCACCCAGGCAAAGCTGTTGGCTGTCAGCCTGGTCCTACTAGTGTGGGCTCTGGGATCAGCTGCTCCAAGCCCTGGCCTAGCTCAGAGCAGGAAAGAGAGGGAATTCTGGGCACGTTTAGGCTTGTCCAGAAGACCCATATAACACCTTTGAGCGAATTATTGAATTTGGAAATTTGACTGGAAAACAGCTAAAGCCTTTTGCTAAATGACCCCACTGTCTTTTCAGATCTTGAAACCTGCAGAGAAGAAGAAGCCCAATTCCAGCAGACCCGTAACACCTCCCAGGGGTATGATCACAAAACAAGCCAAGAAATAGTCACTTGGCTCTGCCTTGTTGGGACTTGTATCATAGTCTATAACCTCCATTTTTAAACCTGTCATGTTGTGCTGTTCAGCTTGCTCAAAATAGATAACGTGTTTGTGGTTTTCCTTTTCCATTTGATGAATGGCATTTGCTGGTTGTAACAGCGAATGAAAGACTTTTGTCCCTCCCAGGAAAAGAGTTTCAAAGTCCCCTTTTTGTCGGTGTTACAGCAGCACAGCTCCACAGCATCCCCTGCCAGCCGGGTAAGGCACGGCTGCTGGGACTGTACCATGAGTAGTGTAAATCTTGTTCTTTAGGATCTAAAGAGGGCACTCGTGTGCTGTGAGAGTAGAGATTTGTTCCTGTCAGCGATTACATACTGTTTATACAAACCACTGTGAACTTTTTTTTACGTTAAATTTTGTTTTAAAGGGATTGCTTTTCTTTTACTGTCTTGTCTCTAGTTTTTATTGCTGTTGACATTAGGAATAACCTTCAACCTTGCCAGCATCACTGGTAGGATGTATATTTAATTCAGACACACGGTCCTCTCCTTATACTTCAAATGACAATTAAAGCCATTATTTTAAGTGTTTGTGTCTCTTTCCTGAAGCCAAAGTTTGCTTAGAAACCCGTTTGTACACGACCCCCCTGCCGAGTTGGCCGGGCTTCCCATCCACACCTTCCTCTCGGAGAGAAAAGGAAGTCCTGGCTGGAAATAGCACATAAACACTTGTCCATGCTCAGAGTGAACACATTTGTACAGTTTCCTTGTGTTCCATGGAGCAGATCGTAGTGCTGAGACAGCAGTCCCAGGGCAGGGACAGAAATGGCTCTGGGAGTGACAGAAATGGCTCAGGATCTGCTGGAAGGGGTTTGTGCATTTCAGCCTAAAGACTTTGTTCTACAAAGAAACCCAGAAACTCGATAAGCCAACCAGAGGTGTTACTCTTGATCACCAGTTTATATAAATCTCTCACAGAATCTTGTTTTTTAAAAGCTGTTGATCTTTTTTGAACAGATGACAGTGTACAATACCATGTAGTGAAAATCACTTATTAAATGATGAAATTGTTAAATCTTCTCCGTGTTGGTTTATCACAACCTAGGCCCTGCTCTCCAAGGGCCTGACTTAGAGAAATAAATTGTTCTGGAAACCCACGGATTCTCGGTTTGGATTTGTCTGAGCTGCAAGAGGGGGGATTTTAAGCAGCAATGCTGGGTTTAGCTCTGGGACCCCCCCGGGGGTGCAGCTCCCCCAGTGACACGTGTTGGTGACAGCGGTGTCAGAGCTGGTGCTGTCACAGCCTGTGCTCGCGGCACCGCACACGGCGTGGGAGGCCACGCTGGGCTCGTGTTCGTTGTTGTGTGCACTGAGCAGGGCTGGCCTTGAACACAAGTGCTGCTCTGAGAGGAGGGGTAGAGCTGAGGGCAAGATCATTTTCCTCTGGTTTGTAATTAGAGAACTGAGTTCTTGGTGAAATGGGGAACTTGGGTAAACTTTATCAGTGCTGGTGTGGGCCGGCTGCCACGGGTGGTTGGTGTTGCTGGGTGAGGTGTGTGCCCAGAACAGCCTGGGTCCCTTGTGGCCCTGTGGAAAATGCTGTGGGATGTTCAGCACTCAGAGGAGGCGGTTTGTTCACAGCACCACAACAGCTGCAGTGCTGCTGCATCCCCTGAGGAACCAGTTTGTTGCGGAATGCCCAGCTCACATCCCCCATGGCTCTGTCCTGCTGTCCCACCCAGTTCCCCTCCATGTTCAGATTGAGTGGGACTTTCTTGACACAAATACATTTTCTGGCCAGACCCAGCCAATGATTTTATTTTTTAATGTATTTCTCTGAATCAAAGAGCTGTTTTCCTGCTCTGAAGACCTTTTCCCCCTCCCTCTACAGCTAATTAATCAAAAACCTCTTGCTAACCACGATGAGCTCCTTTTATCACGTGTCACAGATCACCTGTTAATAGTTTCTCACAGACTTTCACCTTTTAAATCACACTTGTGGTTTCCTTGTGGGGCTCTGTAATTTTTCTCCCTCCTTGTACAATGTCCTGTGGTCTGTTAGTGCTGTAGTGAGTTGGGCTGTGCCTGGTCACCCCTCACTCCCCAGCCCTGCTGCACGGGCTGTGTCACACCTTTGTCCTCCGTGACTTGTTTTCTCTCCTCAAAGGCAGTTTCGGTGACACAGGTGCCAGTTCTGGGCTGTGCTCTCTGCCCAGCTGCATTCCCTGGGGGTGGGTCATGCACCTCGAGCTTCCCAGGGTGCAGGTGGAGGTGGACGGGTCCTGTCCCACTGCAGGGCTGGGAAGGGAAGGAGCTGCTGATCCCACTGCAGGTTGTGATCGACAGCTCAGGGACATGTTTTATGCCCGTTTGTTGGGGTTGGGTTGTTTAATCAGTGGAGGGACAGAAGGAGGAGTAGATGCTGATTCCTGATTTTTTTTCCATAACAATACAGGTAGCTGGAGATTGTGACAAACCCAAGTTCGCCTCAGTCCCTGTCTTGTGCTCTGGAAAGAGTGGTAAGATCTGAGGCACTCCCTTGCTTTGGGTATCACTCAGTGACGTGTTCCTCTAATTTCTTCAAAATAAAGAGTGTCCCCATTGCCATCCAGCTGTGGAAAGGCTGTTTTTCCACACAGGTCACCGTTGCCTGTTCCTGGTTTGCTTTGGGATGTGTCAGGGCTGTTGTGGCTTTCAGCTTGGAGTCAAGTCAGGCTGGAGCACTTCAACAACAAAACATCCATTTTCCTTGCACTGTTCAGATGTTCAGACCTGTTCTGGTCTCCGGGGACATGGGGTGGAGGGGTTGGGCACATGTCCCTCATAGGGAAGCAGAAGCTGGTGGGGTTTTCTCCTTAAAATCCACAGTCCTTACCCAGAAGGGGATCAGCTCTGCAGAGCTCTCAGGTGCAGATCTTCCACCATTGGCTGATTGTGTTGGTGTTTATTGGACTCAGCTGAGACCAAAATGCCCAAATTAGCTGGAAACCCCCAGGACAAACCTCCCTGCTGCGGCTCCAGGGCTGTGCCTTTGCTGTCCCACTCCTCTCTGCTCAGCTCTGTAAGTGGGTGTTTTGGGGGGAGGGTTGAGGGATGGGGCATTTGGAGTTCCAGGAGGGTGTTACCTGTGTTCATTCCCCAGGGAGAAGGATGGGGATGGGCCTGTGCACTCAGAGATGAGGTGCTAGAAAATACTTAGGTTCCAGGAAAAGTTTTAGGTGTTCTCTGGGAGGAAACCCTTCCCAAAAGGGTCTTGGGGTTCTTAAAAGTGCAAAACTGGAGAGATGTTTATTACTTGGAGAAAATCAGAAATATTTGATTTGTTGTAGCAGAGATGCCTCAGAGGTGCTTTTCACAGCTGATGGTTTTTTCAGGACATTTCCAAAACAGCTTGTTTTTGGAAGCCAGAGAGGAACCCTAAACATGAAGAGGCCTCTGACCAAACAGGAGCCTATAAATGGAGGCAGATTAAACCAGGCCTGATTCCCGGGTTTTATGTTCATATAGTCCCTGGACCTCCACCAACTTTGTGAGACTGATCTGTGTCCCTGCTCAGCAGCCGCGCTCTGAGCTCGGCAGAGACTCAGGATTTAACTTCCCACCGTCCTGGAGCTTTGCTCGCTGTGTCGGGCAGGAAAAAAAAAAAAAAGTTTAAAAACAGTGGAAAAAAAAAAGTTTAAACTCCATCCGGCGGCGTCTCCTGTTCCGGCAGCTCCCCAGCGGGGGAAAAAAGAAAAGCTACGGAAAGGGGAAATGTCGGACGGGACCGCCGGGGATGGATGGGGGGACCCTAGGGATGGATGAGGGGACCCTGAGGATGGACGGGGGACCCGGGGATGGATGGGGGACTCGCTGGAGCCCCTCCGGGCGCGGTGGGAGGAGGCGGCGGGGCCGGGCCGGGGCCGCCCCTGTCCGGGGGAGGCGGGGCCGGTTCGCGGAGGCCCCGCGGCGGCGGCGGCTCAGGCACAGCCGGGACGAGCACGGACGGTACCGGGGACCGAGGGGAACGGGGCCGGGGGTAGCGGGGGCGGCCGGGGCGTCCCTGGGGCTCGGCGCGGTGGGTGCCGGCCGGGGGTGGGGGGTTGCAGCGGGGGCCGCCACGTCCTTCCCCGGGGTCCCGCCCCGCCCCAGGGCTCCGTCCCGCTCCGCCAGGCTGGGGATGGGGCAGGTCGGGGAGCCCCGGGACGCTCCAGGCCCCGCGGCCGCCCCGCACGGGGCCGGGGGGCGATGCCGGGGCCGGGGGGCGATGCCCAGGGCCGCTCCCGGCGGGGCTCCGCTCGGTGCCCGGGGACGGAGAACGAAGGTGCTGCCCCTGTGGCGGCACCGAGGGACCATCTCCGTCCTCACGGCAGGTGACGGGGTGGCCGCAGCCCACCCGCCCTCCGGCACCACCGCCGCTGGGAGCGGAGCCCAGCGGGAGCCGAGGGCAGGGCGAGCACGGGCTGGGCCGGGGGAGGTTGTGCTGAGCCCCCCAGGCGGCTCCGGGTCAGGACGGGAGCGGGGTGGGGATGGGGGTTGTGCTGGCGGCGGGAGTGCATCTCGGAGGGTTTGTGGGCCACACAGTCTCGCCGGGCGGCCCAAAGAGGAAGGAGAGCTGGGGGGCTGCGATGGGAACGCAGGAGCCTCTCCTGCAGCCCTTCAGCCCATCTGTGAGACCCCCGGGTCTTGCACTCCCAGCGAACTCGGTGTTTCATCCGTGTGGTTTTCATTGCTGGAGTGTGGCCTTAATGATTAGGAGCTGGGTTTGGTGGTCTTGCCCCTCACAGGGTGTCCACAGGGACGGGCTGAAACTGGGATGCCCAAGGGTGAGGTCGGCTCTGGAGGATGCAGGGAGAGGAGATGGGGAGGTCGGTGTCACCCACCGGCCAGGCTGAAACGTGGGGATCACCCGTTTCATTTACCTGCAAAGGCTGAAATAACAGGGGGCCCTGATGTTAATGAAGGGAAACCATGGCTGTTTTTCCCCTTGGCTTCTGACCAGCAGCCTCTGTGGATCAGTGTCCAACAGAAACACAAGGGCAGCTGCCTCCACCTGCATCACAAGGTGCCAGATAAGGGCTGGTGCTTTTTTGCTCCTGTAATCGATGCTTTGCTTGGAGAAGTTTGGAAAAAACTCGTGAGGAAGTTCCTCGTTGTGGAGCAGCAGATGGGGCACAAACAGGGCTGGGGAGGGCGGCGGGGGCTCCTCGTGGTGCCGGGGGAGGGGGAGGTGATGCAAAACCTGCGGTCCCAGCGTTTAGCAACTTCCCGTCAGTTGGGCCGGTCACGGTCCTGTCCCCTCCCTGGGGTGAAACCGGGAGATTTGGCATCTTTGGTCCACCCTGAGCGGGGAGGTGATGCTCTGCTCTTGTCCCTCAGTTGGCAGGGTGATGCCAGCTTGACCCAGAGCCATGTCCAGGTACCTGAAGCACTTCACGGTGGTGGGCGATGACCCCGTGCAGTGGAGCAACGACTACCAGAAATGGGAGGAGGAGGAGGACAATGGGGACAAGCAGCAGGACTCGGAGATCAAGGTGGAGCCCGCCAGGAGACACATCTCCTTCCAGGACATGATGAAAAAGCTCTTCAGCTCCCACAAGTTTCAGGTGAGGCAGAACAAGCCCAGGCCAAGGGCGGGTGTGGGATGGAGCTCAGGAAGCGAGGCTGAGCTCGTGAGCCCTGGCTGAGCTGTGCTGTGGGAGCTGAGCTGAGCTACTCCCGTGGGTGCAGGTGTTTCCTGAGCGGGGACAGGCCCCGGTGCCTCCGGGTCACTGCAGCACCAGCACGTGCTCCCCCTGTCTTGAGCTCCCCACATCAGGGGCTGGGAGGTGGTTGGGTTTATGGGGAGCCAGGTGGTTTCATGGGAGTGGGACTTTGCAGGAATAACCCACCATCCAGAGGGAGTGGGAGCAATGGAAAGCTCCATGAAACACAACCAGCTGAATCAGGGCTGTGGGTGTTGGGGTGTGTTCAGCTGTAAGGGCCACAATGGCTCCTCTTGTGGTCTGTGCTGGGAGGGGATTCACGTTGGTTCTTCTCCTCTGACAGATCGGGGTTGTCTGGCTGGTGATCCTGGATGCCTTGTTGGTTCTTGGGGAATTGCTCATGGACTTGAAAATCATCCATCCGGACAAATATAACATAACCCCAAAGGTAAAGTGTGGGGAAATGTCACCATGAACAGTGATTTCCCTCCCTTTGGTGGCTCAGACCCTCCCCTGGATAGGCTGGCTGGGCAAGGCAGGACCTGGAGCTCCAGCCCTGCCGACCTGATGGTCCCAGCACACAAAGGAGGGGCTCACAGGGGTGTGTGGGGCTGACCTGGCTCAGCTCACGCCAGTCCCTGCAGCAGCTTCGGGTTTCCTTGGGCTGCAGCAGAGCTGGATCACTCCCACCACCCTCCTCCTGCTCCTCTTCACAGCTCCTGGACCAGTTCCCCAGCACCACAGGCTGCCACATACTCTGTCCTTTAGAGCAGAAGAAAAGTCCCCAGCCCTTCTCCCTGTAGAGCCCAACCAGACGTGCCCTCGAGCAGTGGAGGTTTTCCATCCTGCCCTGCTCGTGTGCACAGAGGGGGGTTTCCCTCTTCCCACCTTCAGCTTGTGCTGCCTTTTCCCAGGTTTTCCACTACCTCTCCCTGTCCATTTTAACCATCTTCCTGGTCGAGGTGGGGTTCAAGGTGTTCGTGTATCGCCGCGAGTTCTTCCACCACAAGTTCGAGGTGCTGGACGGGGTGGTCGTGGTCGTGTCCTTCGTGCTCGACGTCGTCCTCATCTTCCGGGAGCACGAGTTCGAGGCCGTGGGGCTCCTGATCCTGCTGCGGCTCTGGAGGGTGGCCCGGATCATCAACGGTGGGTGAGGGGGTGTCCTGGGCCAGGGGCTGGATTTGTCACCTCCCCTCAATTACCTGGGCTCGTGTCTTTGTTCTCTCCTCACACCCATCTGTGAGACCCCTGGTCCTGCTCTCCCGGTGAACTCGGAGTTCCACCCCTGTGGTTTTCCTTGCTGGAGTGTGGCCAGAGTCAGGCTGCAATTTCTTTGGAGCAGGGATAGACATTCCCCCTAAAAAACTTCATAATCTATTCCTCTTCACACCTCCTGGACCAGTTTCCCAGCACCACTGCCTGCCACACACACTGGCTGTCCATCCTGGAGAAGGATGGCTCACATCCTAAGTTTCCACTGTAGGATCCTTCTGGCAGTGTTTTAACAGGGGAGCCCCTGTCTTCCTGCATCTGCTTCTACAGCAGAGTAGGATTTAATGCTCTGTTCTGCTGCTACTCCTCCATCCCCTCCAGGGATGCTGCAGGAAATGTCCTTGTCTCACCCTGGATCTTTCTTGCTCAGATTCAAAGGTTTTACCATAAAAAGAGAAATAGAAAAGAAAAAAAAAATAGAAATCAGACTTAAGTGACTTTGCTGTGGAAATCGTAAATTGTTGCAAATAGATGTTAATTCAGAGTATAGCTGGAAACACTTTCTTCCTTCTTGGGGAAGGAATTTTGGGATTCCAAAAAATGTAGCAATGAGATTATCTCTAATTCCTGCATGAAACCTCAGCCCAACTGCTGTCCTGTGCCTCCAGCTCAGGTTTGGTGAGTGCTCTGTATTTGGCACAGAGGGATCAGAGGAGGGGATGGCTGGGGCTGTGTCTGTTTTCAGCCCTCACTGCCCTTTGGATGGGGAGAACGTGCCTGGTCGGCAGCAGCTGGAGGGAGGGAGGATGTGAGAGCAGCTTGTGGCTTCTCTCAGTTCAGAGTGAAAGTCAGAGAGAAACTGGATTTGCCTGCAGCCCTGGGAGCCACGGGCTCTTACAGCAGAAAACAGGGTTGCTGTTACAAGAAAATCCCTTTATCCTTGGCTGCTCCTGGTTTCCCCACCAGCTTCTTGCACTTGCTGGAGGAACAGAGGGAACAAAGGGAACGTGCCCCACGCTCGGGTGCCGTGTCTGTGCCTGGCACGGTTCAGTGCCCCTGGCAGGGACTGGGTTACACCAGCTGGGGACTGGTCGATGTTACCAATGCAAATAATGCTTTGTCCCCTGAGCAATGAACCCCAAAACCCCAAACCTGCTGCCTGGAGCACGAGAAGCAGACACCCCCCGGTGCCTCCTGTGCGTTGTTCCGGAGGAGCCGTGTCGGGGAGGAGGAACAGGATGTTCTTCGTGCTCCCACCAGGCTGATTTATTTTTTTCTCCCCTCAGAAAAGGATGGCAAGAAAAAGCCTTTAGTGTGGGGGCTGAGTTCACATGTCATCACCTGATGGTGCTTGGAGAGAAGTGACACCTCTGCCGTGGTGAGACATGGCGTGTCCTTAGTGCAGCTGGGCAAGGTGAAGCCAAAACCTGGTGGATCTGAGGATGTGCCATGTCCTGTTCCACTGGGCTAAGCCTGTCCTGATCCATTGGGATGTTCCATGTCCTGTTCCCCCAGGCCACAGCAATCAGCTCCAGGGCACGAGCCCCAGGCTGTGCCCTGCTGTCAGAGCAGGTCGTGACTACACCTAAAACCTGCTAAAACACAACAAAGCTTCCAGCTCCATCCCCCCCAGGCTCTGCCAAGGGAGTACATTCAAATTCAGGATTTGAGTGACAGTCTGAGTGATTAATTCAGCTCTGCCTCTTCCCAGCAGAGTATCCCTATCCGAATCCCTCGGGTGGCTGATTTAAAACCCTCCTCATTAAGAAAAGCACTTGGGAAGGGTGGTTGGAAGATGACAGAACCTAAACTGGAGAGGAACATGTTTAACTCCTTGAGGACAGACCCTGTGTCCTGTTAATTCTGCTCGTGGCTGTTTTACAATGTAAAGCAAATCCCCTGGGAATTGTTCCACAGGAATAATTTTATCGGTGAAGACCCGCTCGGAACAACAAGTGTCCAAGTTAAAACAAGCCAACCTGAAACTTGCAACAAGGCTGGAACAACTGGAACACAGCTGTGTAGAGAAGGTAAAAAGCCACTTTTAATTTGAGTTTACCTGCCTGGGATCCTTGTGCAAGGCTGGCACTGTTGGAATGGTTTCCTCACTGGAAAGTGTGGGGTGCCCTACCCAAGTTCCCTGAGCTGCTCCTCCTCCAAGGAGTGATGTTTCTCTCTGTCCTACTTCCTTTAGCCAGGTTGTCCTGCTTTCCTGCAGCAGTGGGAAGATCTGTGGGAATCTGGGGAGCTATTTTAAGGATATTAATGATTTGACTTTCTGTCTCCTACAGGAGCAAGAAATCGAGAGGCTGAACAACATCTTAAAGCAGCACGGACTCCTCAGCCAGCCAAAGTAGGAGGCCAGTTTTCCAAGGTGGGAATTCTGCCTGGAGAGTGCAGTGTTGGAATCCACCAGCTTGACCTGAAAGGTTTTTCTGTCTCTTTACTTCCTCTTGCATTGTGTTGTCTATAAACATTTTCTATTTGACCACACTTTGATCAGACCTTGAGATTGCAAAAAGAGTTTTGCTGGAAAATTAATTACACGCAGTCCCTGTAAACAACAATTTTTTTCCCCTTTCTTGTACAGTTGTACAGTCAAAATTGCAAAATAATTTAATAAAGACACATCTTTACAAGCTACACACCCATAGAAGTACCACTTATTTAAAATAATTTCATTTTTTCTGTGATAACATTCTTTGTTTGCAACAGTAGAAATGATAAGAACTCAGGCTTGAAAAGAGAATTTCTCCTCCTCCAGCTGACTGTTCATGATCAGTACATCTCTTTGCCAACCATTCTTCTCATATTGTTGGTAGTTTCCTCATTTCTGTTGCTGCTTGTGCCACTTTGTTATTTATATAACATTTGTTTCAAAACCACCAACAGGCCGCTCCTTCCCTTGACAATCAAATCAGCCCCAAAATAGAGACAAGCATGTGCCACCCCACGTCAGACAGAGCCTTGTTCCACCAGCAGGTCCCAGGTCTGATACTGCTTTTCTCATCCCTTCTTCCCTTTTCAGTTCACTGGGCTACAAAGTTCTTTGTTTCCACAGCTCATAAATCAAGGTGTTAAAAGAACTGGAATATGTCAGAACAGATGTAGGTGAGTGGAACTGCTGGGAACAGTCAGGCTCCAGAAAAGCCATTAAGAAGCAAATTCTAAAGGACCAGGCTGGTGTTTGAGCACAACATGAGCATTTGCAGGTACTGGAAGGTCCCTGTGGAGACACTGTTTGATAGTTGGAGAGTCAGATTCGATGAGTGGGAATTCTGAAAGGTGTCTCCAATGGATTTAAGGCAGACTCAGCTGGAAGGGTCCCTGAGTTTTGCTCAAAGCATAACTGAACTGTTCAGATTTTTAAAGAAAGGTAATTAATTAGTGGTGTGGGGGAAATAGCCAGAAATATGTGGCTTATTCATGTATGGGGGTAGACAAAGCAGAGGCCTTATCTAATAGCACATGATTGCTTTAATTAGCAATTTAACTCTGCTGTTATGGGATAATGAAGCCTGGTTTCCTTTGGAGCTGTGCTGGGTCCCTTCCCCTCCTGCCCCCACAGGCAGGGAGCTGGGAATGGATCTGATGTGCTGGAAGGCTGGTGGCTGCACATGTGCTGACCAGCAAGTTCATATCTGGACCCTTTTTCCTCTCAGTGAGTTATAATTTGGAACTTTCCACTTAATGTGGTTTTTTTAAACCCTTCTGAGAACCCTCACAAGGTCTCGCCCCTTCTCTCTCGGCCGATTTTAGCCCAGTTTATCTACAATTTAGATGAAACTCATGGCCCATCACAGTGACTGGATAAACATTGGATGGAAAATCAGAAAAAGCAGAAATGTGGGGGTTTTTTTGATGAATGCTTACCTTAGACAAATGGGTAGAAAAAATCAAAGGGTAACTTGATGTTAATGGTGGGCCAAGCTTTATAGCCTGGCTCTGCAGGTGAGGAAATGTCAGTGAAAACAACAGAACTTGTTACAGGAATAGTCCTTTCCCTTCCTGAGGGAAGCTGCAATGAAAATACAAACAGGAATTAGCTTCAGCCTTCTGTTTGTATGACTGGTTTATTTGGTCTGGGTTACATTTTCACCTGTCAGTTGTAAATTTTTTTTTCCATATACAGTCCCATGTTTCTTTTCATTAATGATGTATGGATTTTTATTGAAGGGTTTTGGCAAGCAGCCACAGCTGTGTTTGAGCTGGAAGAGAATTGTTGGGTGGAATAAATGTGAAGTGCTGCCTTCAGATAAAGAGATTATCTGGGTCACTGGCACACAGGAAAACAAGCCCTTTGTTTTATCTTAAACCCTATAATTTAATTACATACCTGCTTCAGTGTGGTGGTGGTGAGTGTTGCTGTAACATTCACTATCCTGGCTTGGGGATTGACCAGGGATCCATATTTAGTCCACTTCACTTCTATTCCAAAGGACACTGGAATTTGGCACGAGCTCTGCAAAGTGTTAGAAATCCTCTCATTGTCTGACTTACACAAAAGCCACTTCATTAATTAATTATTCTTGTTATTAAGGGGCAGGGTGACCCAGGAAGCTCTCTAGGGAGGCAGCAGAGGTGCTGCAGCCTTTGCTGCCCCTGCAGAATCTCCGTAAAAGTGACTCTGTACCTGCATTTCAGCAGGACTGTCCTGCCTCAGGCAGGATTTGGCTCTTGGTGATTGTGCTCAGCTGGGACAAAGTAGGAATATTGGTGGGACAGCAGAAAATCCTGGACTCTGCCAGGGCAGAATTTTGAAGCCAACAAGCTGAACTATTTTTAGGCATTTCTTCTTGAACTGTCACGTTTCTGGTGACAGAAATTACTCACTCTTTGGTTGCAAAAGCATTCAAGGCACCTATACACAAAGTGTCATCTCCTATTGTGCTTCAAAGGATTCTTGTTCTCTTACCCTGACCTGGTGCAAGAGGAGAAACAGTGATTCTGTTACTTCACTCTTTCAACCTCACCTCTGATGCTTCATCCCCTCTGAAGAGTAGGACTAAACTATGGCTAGAAGTCATTTTGCACCCAGTATGTTGTCCTGAGCCATAAGAGGGTAGCAGCTTGATTCAAAATAAACCCTGTCTTCTACAGCCAGAGTGAAACTCCTCATTTGTGAATATTCCAGGAATTTCCTCCAGTTTGTTTATGCATTTTTTCCCTCCCATATTTTTTCTTCTAACTGGTTGCTGCGTTTTTAGGCTGGGAAGGTTGAGCTGGTGCTGCATTACAGGTACAGAGGAGAGAGAACAGTGAGAGTGAAGGTGGAGGGTGGTGTGACTTTTCACCTGTTCTGAGATGTGGAGGTGAGTTATTGGCACCCAGTCAAGCACATCCTGGGCTTGGGAATTCCCAAATGAGGCCACATACTCAGGAAAGTTTTGGCCCTTCAGTACATCCAGGAGGGTCTGAGCCAAAGGCTGGCATTTCATAGCTGCTGTAATTCTTCCAGAAAACAAAACAAAACAAAAGAGATGAGTTACAGCAAAATCCATTGGTTTGGCACAGGCATCATTTCTCCTGCTCCCATGCTCTGTTCAAGCCTTCTGGTTACAGTTGCTAATGCCACAATCTTTTCAAGAGAAAGACCATTGTTAATTAAATGCCATTTTTTAGAATTAAATACTCCGTTCCCAATACTCCTCCAGCTGTAGGAACAGCCAGGACCTGAACAGAGCCTGAGGGAAAAGGTTGTCAGAGGGTTAAAAGCACTAAATTAAAAATAAAGATTAGTTCTTACCGTAACTTACAGCCTGAGATCATGTTATAACCAAATAACACGGGGGCTCTGGCTCCCTGTGCTGCCAGGCAGTCCTGGGTGGATGTGCTCTGCAGGATGGAGAGCTGGCTGGGTTTGTTGGTGCTCTGAGTGATGCCAGATGTAACACACAGTTAAAGGGAAATTCAGCACTTCGTGTGTTTCAGGACAAAAAAAGAATCCTTAATCATATCCTTAAAATACATCTGAAAGTGCTGTAATAGCTCCAGACTCCTCTCACAGTGTGAAGCACCAGGGTGTGCAATGAAGGTCTGAATCCACTCACTACACAGTCCCAGGAGATTGCAGTCAGGACTGAGTCATTCCCTTCTAAAACACAGCCAGAAAACCACTCTTTTATACAGATATATTTTACAGATGTCCAGGCTAGAAAGGGTTTGTGAAGATGGACCAGAACAAGTGCTGCAAACAGAAATTCAGCAGGGAAAGGATATCCTTGAGGCCAGAATCCTGCTCTCACAGGCAGCCCGACAACGTAACCAGGATTGCCACTGAGAGGAACTGGCTTTGTGTCTACCTGCAATGCAAACACACAGGATTAGATCTTACCCTGCACTGAAAGGGCTGGGAAACACAGAAATATTTCAGTTATTTTAGGACTATTTATTGCCTGGAATGATGAGTAGTAAGGCTGTAAGTCAGACTTTGCTTTCTCTGGATACAGAGCCACAAGATGGGGCTTGTAAATGTGACACTTTGGAGGCCTTTACTGCCCAGCTCTGAAATGCTGCCTCCTCTGTTGTATCCAGGGCAAGTCATACTTTACTTTGCTGCTCACAATTGTTCTGATTCAAGTTTAATAAGTTTTGTAATTAAATGTCTCTCAACAAGTCACCCATGACATCTCCACAGTTACCTGAGTGAAGCTGATTTGGAAGCTCTGCTGGATTGAAAGTGCTTCTTTGGTAATTGCCCCCAAGACAAAAGCAGCAGCTGCTTCTATTATTTCTCCTGTGTCTGTGTAGGTAATGTGATAACTCACCTGAAAATTAAACATTTTAGATGTTCATTTGAATAAATGCATAAGAGAAACTAGGGGGGAAAAAAATGAAGCTAAAATTATTCAAGTGTTTTATTTCTTCCTTGCTTAAGAAACTCTGAACTACAGAGTGGGGATATATTATATCCTCTAGAGCTTCTTCAAAACTGACTTCTTTAAGCATAAACACAATGTTCATCTACTTCAGATTACAAAATGAGATGATGTGCAACATCTATTCCTCTCTCTGTGCCATCAGTGTGCCTGAAATCATCTTCTACCAAGCATAAAGCAGATTCTACACTCATGTTATTGTCTGTTTTGTCATATACACACAGTAATGACAGACAAGGATTTCAACCTTTCAAGGATTTCTCCTTGAAATGTTGCATATAGTTATTATTTTGTTGCAAAACACTCTCTTTTATCCCAAACTTGGTGTCTCTCCTGTGACATTTGCTTTGGGGATGTCACAATCCATGGGAACTTCAAGGCCTTCCTGACAGCTTTGCAATTTGTGCATCAGAAGTGATTTGCTGCAGAGATTCCTCCCATCAAACACCAACAAGGGCTGTCAGACCTACCCCAAGGACTATATTTAAGCACAGTTCATCCAAAATCATGGGGAGCCTCGGGACATCAGCACCCTTCAGTAAAGTCCTCATTCCATCCAGGGACTGGACAACTATGGACTGGACAGAAATATTAACCTGGAAAACAAACTCAGGTCAGTTCTGAATGTGAGTGTAATTAATTTTGGCTCTTTCTGTGTTATTGTATTCGTGACCCTTCCTGGTTCTGTCCCACAGTCAGTAATTCTCTGAACAATTACTGTGTTACACATACTGCAGAAGGTCAACCAAAGGGTCTATTTTTAAGTAAATAAAGAGATTTACTTAAAAAGAGAAAGTCTTATATGAGGGGAATATATCAGGCTTGAATGTTTGCAGGCAGTATATTATCTTGCTGTTGCTGAGTACCATTACTGATGGCAAATTATATTTTTTTTTTACTGTAAATATTAAGGATTAAGTCCCTGTTCTGATCAAGTCAGTCAAAAACTTCCAATGACTATAACTAAGAATTTTGCCCCCAGCTCTCCCAGCTAATTTAGAAGGGTTCTTACCATCTGACTTGATTTGGGCACCTAGGGAAGAATAAAAGGACAAATTAAAACAATAGCAAAGGTAAGACCTATCACAGTAGCAGTTAATCAAAGCAGGTAAGGCTTAACTCCTTTGCCTATTTTAGTCCCTCATTACAATAACTTTCACACTGTGGAAGTGATTGGATACACTCCACAGTATCCAGAGGTAGGAAAAGAACTGCTGTTCTCTGTGGCCAGTGGGAAAAATCTTATAATCCAATCCCCTCCTTCCTCTGAGTCCTGGAACTATTCACAGACCTCCAGTTTAGGAAGTTGGCCAGGCTGTGCTTCCCAAAGAAATGAAGAGCTTTTGTTGTCCTGTTCTGATGGTGAGAATTCCATAGTTGCATGCTCTTTAAACCAAAAAATGAGAAGCAAGTCTCCCTTTTGTTATACAGCACGAAAATTTCCACCAATATTTCATGGAAAAGCAGAAGTATTGGACCAAGGTCATCAGTCAGGCCTGAAAAATACCCTCATAAAGCACCACTTCATCAAATTTCACTTTTCTGATTTTCCAATGAGTGTTTGAGTCACATCTTTGGGACAGGACCAAGAGCTGGACTCTGACCATGAAGCAATTGTGCAGAATTCTGATGGGATACAGAGAGCAGTGACTCATCCAGGAACACATTCCCAAGAGCTGGAGTTCTGGAGGTGATGCAGGCAGAGTCTGTCCCATATTTATCATCCCAGGGTACAGCTCAGCCATCAGAACCAGCTCAGTGAATAAAGGTGCTTGTAAAGATTAGATTTGTCCTTCAGGGCATCACTATTCCTGACTAGGGAAGAGGGAATGAGCACCATTCCTGGAATTGTGTTTATCCATGACTGGGGTGATGGATCATGGCTCTGTAGGTCGCTGGCACAGCCTCCCTGTGCCTCCCACTGACTCTGCTTCCCACCTGGAAGGGAGGAGAGGGAGGGCAGGAGCAGCTCTTTGCTTTGGCAGCTCCAAGTACCCACTGACTGTGGTGGGAAGCATCTTGGTAGAGGATTCCAAGAACCACCCCCCCACTGGGATCTGCTGGACAGGCCAGGGTAGAGAGAATCTGGTTAAACAAATTAACTGCAACAATTACCAAGACATTCCTCCCACTCCAGCTGTCCCTCCCGGCAGCGAGGACGGGGCTTTCTGAAGGCCCCACTGTCCCAGTGCTCCCAGTAAGGCTCCCTGGCTTACTGGTTTGCCGTTTCTTTGGCCAGCAGCTCCACCTGCTGGCACTGGCAGGGCTCCTGCTCTGCCCTGTGGCCACACTGTCCCCAGTACCACCATCTTCTGATGTCACATCCCACCCTCAGCTCCATTTGGGAAGGGGATCTCCCTACAGAGCGACTCCAGCATTTATTCAGTCTTGTCCAGTTCCTGCATCTGATCCTTCCTGACACCCACTGACCTCTCCTGAGCTGGGCCACTCTCTTGGCAAGCACCATATGGCTGTTATTCCTCCCTGTTCCACTGAGGAAGGGGAATTCATCTTCAAATTCCAAAGCACTCCACTGCTGGAGCCTGGCCTGGCCATCCTCGTTCTCTCCTGGTCCTGCAGCCAAGGAGAACTCTAATTTTGGGAGGACATGGAAACACTCAAAGCCCTTCTGAGGCAGTTTTTTCCACTTCTTCCCCAGCAGGTTGATCAAAAGCCAACATCTGTGAGCAATCCCTGCCTGATTCCAACAAGGTTCTCAATGAGCAGGAGAATGATCCCACCTGTGAAAGTGGCTTTCCTTTCCTGTTGGCACCTTTGGAATCTGTAAGGAGACTGGAAGGGGTCTTTAAGCAGTCACTCGCTGCTAATTAAATCAATTTAAATAATCACATAGATTAAAAACACCTTAATGGTGGAGAGGATGCTGTTTCTTGAAGAGTTTCAGCTTCTGGAAGGAGCCATCGGGTCAAGGTCTGATGGGCTTCAGGTTCAATTTTACAGGAGTGATTTCTTTGTCTTCCTGAATATCCTCAAAGGGGATTTATTTATACATGAGACATCATCCTCCAGGTCAAAAAGGGAGGGAAAAGCAGGCTTAGCTTTGAAAAATAACCACAGACTGGATGTGGTAGTTGGCAGATCCAAACAAATTTGCTGTCAGTGTCATGTTCTTTGAGGAGCATAAGGGAGGTTTAGCATAGTGTGCCATCAAAAGTGAGGCTTGGGGGAAAGGGACAGATGCAGAGGATTAAACCTTAGTTTTACCAGCTCTTTAAAACTCAGATTTCTTGGAATTATGCACTCTGGTAACAGGCTTCTTGGAAAAGCCTGAACATGCACAAAAGCATGAAAGTGCAGCAAGCACTGGTTCAGGGAGCTTGTCTCTTCAAAACTATTATTTTGTATTTCATCTTTGACTATATTATTTATATTTGGCTAAGCAGAGAACAGAAAATTATTCTGTTACCAAAGCTTGAAGTAAAAACATTCCCAAAGGCTTTCTGTATAAAAGTCTGTTGTATAGGGAGATGTTTTTTTCCCAACCCACAATTTAAAAATCCAAATAAAACACCACATCCTTTAGTAAATAGACATTACTTAATTCTGCAGATTCAAAAAGATCTGTAATATCAACAGGCAGCTGTACAACTGTTTCAAATCATACTTACTGCCAAAATGCTGGAGTTGATGTAGAACAGCATATTAAGTGCTTGAATGCTTTCACATTTTTCCACACTTACGGATCTGATGCATTTTGTGGCCTGGTTTACTAAAAACCCTGAAAAAAAAGTCCAAGTATTAAAGGGAATTAAAGAGTAATCATGAAAAGCAGAAATAAATAACATTATAAGAATCTTAAGTACAAGCAAAAGTGAAAGTAAATGTCATCTCTACTGTAGATAAGGATACAAAGAATGATACTTTCTTATATTCTCACAAAATGGTATGAGATAAAATATTCCTTCTTAACAAGCAGTTGAAGCTTCATAAAAGCTAGAAAAAGATTTATTCCTTCATTTTTGAGATCCCATAAGGTTTTTTGTTTCACAAGAGACCTCAGCTCTCCTCCAGTCACCACCAGGACTGTTGTGAGACCCCGCTGACAGTGGGGTTTGGGAAATGCAGGTGTGGGTTTGCTCGTGGGTTTTTTTTTTCTTTTCTTGCCTCTGCAGATTTTGAGGAAACTGTGTGAAAGGTTAAAATGTAGAGCTCCAGCCTGCAAGTGGGACTTGAGAAAGGGACCTCAGTGTACAAAGGGACAGCTGGCAAAGGCTGCAATACCCTCTTCCCTCATGGGGTCACCCTTGTGCTGTTTGATTAAACCAATTAGGCCAAATAGGGTGTTTTATTGGTGGACAAACAGCCCATCAACAAGATGCTCTGGGGTTTACTTGGAATGTTCAACAGAGATGCAAAACAACTTCCATTCTATGTCTAAAAACCACAGAGAAACAGAAGCTATTTTCAAATAATTTGCTTGTTTTATCTGGATTTACATTGAGGGGTGTGCCACCTTTCTGCCTGGTGAATCTCAAGCCAGAGAAGGATCCTCTAAAGAAAATAAAATGGAATTCAAATGTGTTTTCCAACCTGCAGGATTGGCATCAGAGCACCAGGAGGAGACAACAGGACTTGGCAGTCTCAGAAATGCATCCTCTGTCTGTACAGGAACCCCATACTGCCAAAAAAACCACAGATTCGGGGACACAGGTGTGTTTCAGCCCATCAGAGTTTTACAGCATTTCCATTAACAGTAAATATGAATAGAAGAAGTGCTTATTTCTACTGTATCTGTCAATAATTTATACTATTTTGTGCATCAGTTTTTAAGCTACTGCTACAGCAAAAGAAAGCTACTTAAATTTCAAAGTCCTTAAAAATCTAGTTCTCTTTATCAGTTAACACAAAACACTACACTTCTGCTTTTTACATGTCCATATTTAAAGACCAATATAAATTTTGTCTCTTCCAGAAGAACTGTACTATTTAAAAGCAGATGCAAACAATGCTGACTTGTTCTTTTATGGAACAATCTAATACTTATTGAATCAGATAATTATTTACCTCATATCTCTGAGTTTCATTTGCATCAGGAGGGTCTGGAGCATCTGTGTCCATATTCCAGCTCTCAGGCTCAGCACTGAAAGCAGCACTCCCAAACTCATTAAGCAAATCATCAAAATTTTCTGGAGTTGGCATTTCAGGGGACCTGAGGTAAAGTGCTTGTTTATCTGCCCAAACATTTAAAAAATGAGATAGCTTTTAGGATATAAAGGACACAGAAACAGTATTTAGTAACCATTTCTCCTTCTGGAGTGGTTAAAAACTCTGTGATAGAAAAATACCAATGCAGCTTAATCTTTAAGAGAAAACCTAAACAGGATCTTAATTCATCTCACCCAGATGCATGAAAGCACAATTTTTATCATAAGGAAAGTCCCTGGCTTTCAAAATCCTGGTTTCTAACAGCAGAATTTCCAAACCACACATGTCAATTAGTGTCTGCAGTCTCCATGCTAAATATTCAGGTGATTACTGCACAGTCATAATTAAATTAAGAGGACATGGTGCTGATCACTTTTAACTGCCCTGCAAGTCACTTCAAACTTGGGCATAAAGGATTTGTACCACAGATTTGGATCGGATTGGGAAGTCACTTTTCCATGAGACAATTTTAAATTTGATTTATAGGAGATGATAAATTATTTTTTTTTTAAAAAAGGCACCCAAAACTGTATGTTTTTTTCCCAACAGAGACGAGTTAAATGTATGAGATGTTTTAAGTCCATGGTTTCACAAGTGAAAGGATCACAACACAAGGACTGTGAGCAGGCAGAATCACCAGTTTTCTGAGAGGTTTAATAAAATAGAAACAGTTTTAAATTTAGTCTCTTTCCGGTGCCTCAAGAGCTTACAAAAATAACACCACAATGTTTAATAGTGGCAACAACTCTACTTACAGTTTGTAGCATGAATGCAGAAAATACTGGGGTTGACTTGGTCAATTAATTGAAATATCCTTTCTGGTGGGTTTGCTCCAACATCAAGAGAATATACAGCAGCTTTCTGCCTGCATAGGTGGCTGTCACCTCTGCAAGCAAGGATAATAAATGAATGATCCACTAGAAGTTAGTGTTGACCAGATTTTAAAGTTCTTTCCACGTACTGAAGCAGCATCACAAAAAAAAAAACCCCATAAGATTACTGTTTTAACACAATTTGTATAATTGTGCAGCCTTAGAAGGCTCCTGTTGTTTTATACTCTGTGCTTAGTAATAAATAACACAGAATTTTTCCACATGTGGTATTTAGCAGAGAAAACTGTGAGCAGCAGCATGAAGGAAGGTAAGTAACAGGGAAGAACCTGCCAGGGATAATACTGGAGCTAAAATGACAAATGGGATGGGATCCAGATGGTTGAGGCACCCTCTTCCTTGGGATCAGCCAAATTAAATAAATATACAAATATATATAAACCCAGATGTAAATAATGAGATGCACAATACTTGCAGACATTAAAAAAGCCCCTGGATTTTCAGGCAAAAGGAACATTTCACACAAAAAGAATTTGGGGAAAGAAACACAACTTCATTTTAGGCATTTCTAGTTGACAAAGAGAGAACAGTCACTCCAGGCAATTTAAGTGTCACTCAGGAAGGTGTTGATTAGACCTTTCTGATATATAAATATCTCTAAATGGGTGGCAGGAGTCATTGTGTGCAAGAACAATAAGAAACCACAGTCTGGCATGATTGCTAATTCAAATTTCAAAGCACCAAGAATAAACCCCAGTGCTCAGATTGGCATAATTTATACAGAAGGTGGGCTGAAAAGCTGCACTTATTGTTCTCAGAGTTCACCAAGAGATCTTTTTTTTTTCCATTAGGATTTTGAAGTGAGCTTTCTGAACTCCTTTTTGAGAGGAAGAAATGAGATGAAGGGGTTTTTAGAGCAACTAAACAGCAAAGAAACAACTATTGGCTCTAATTTATTGGTATAATGTTAAATTTTAGTGGTGTTGAAGTGACAGACTGGCAGGGAGGCAGCAGGTTGGGATGGTGACTTTAAGACCAGAACAATGCTCACACTACTTCAAAAAGCTCTGAAATGATCACGTTTTTAGCTGATATCAAAAATGTAATCAAAGATGTTGCTGATTAATTGCTAATGACCTACAGAGGTGGTCAGATGGTACCATTTTCCTTACCTTCCAGGCACTTCATTATATTAATGGAAGTCTAAAGATACATCATTTTCCCCTCTAAAAAAGCATCACCACCTGAGTGTCCACAGACAGGAGCACAGGAGGAAAGAAGGAATAAGGGAAAGAGAAATGGGTGTTTATACACAAAAAGCATTGATTGCATCCAGAGAATGGTTCTAGTACCAATAACTATGTGCTATTTTATGGCAGCACCTTGTAGTTGAAGGTCATTGGAAATTTTTAGGAGGGGAATGAGAACCTGCAGCATTCAGGATGCATGCACTTGGGAAATTGTGAAATGCAACCATATATTTAGAAACTGCTGCAAGTTAGTGAAGAGATCTCTCAAATAATTTGAAAGAAATATGTCTACAGACTTCTCATTTAATGATTTTAAAATAAGGGAGCTTGTTTAAGTATTGAGGCCAAAGGTTTCCAGGCCCAGGGCAGGAAGATCTGGAGAAAGTGGAGTTAGGATGGCAGCAGGGAGGGGCTGGGAATTGGTGAGAGGAGAGGGCAGAGCCCTGATTTTGTGTTTTAGTGTTATTTATCCACTCACGTGACCACAGGGACTGAACAGGCAGTGAAGAGGCTGAACTCCTCGGGGCTGCAGTCGGGGTCACAGCAGCAGTTGACATCACACTGTGCCACCAGCAGGTCACACACACACAGCCTGGCAACTGCAGAGAGATGAAATCAGAACTGGGGCTGGGATTTCACACCTCCCAGCCCGTCCCAGAACACCCTCACTCTTCACCTCCACTTGGTTCTGACAACGGGCAAATCCAAACTCACCTGCTCTTTTTTGAAGGCATTTTTAAAAGCCATCCTTTGAAAAAGTCTATTTGGGACACATAGACAAACTGAGACACTAAAATCTGACAGTGAGAAATAAAAAAACCAACCTAACAGGAATTTTGAAGGCATGAAAATATACTCAGCCCTGCAGATGTCAAAAAAAAAAGAGATACAAACAAGAAGGTGTTAATTTTGTTTTACTGGGAAGAAATATAAAACATTTTGAAAGAGTGAGATGTTTATAAGCATTGAGCAGTAAAACACTTCCCTGATGTGCCAACATAACAAGAGTTGACTTCTTTGAAACTGTTTTTTCTCTCTGTCTTTAGCTGCTGTGAAATATTGTAATCACAGAGAGGAATTGTTGATAATTCTGTAAACTGGCCCCATAAAATGTTTGGTAACTTAAAACAGTCTTAGGTTTTCAAGTTTATAAATGCAAAGAACAGATATTACTCTACTGAACTGTTTTGAGAGTTGTTCTATAATAAATCTTGACAAAAGAACAGCACAAAATGAGGAAAATTAAGCTCAGTGTTTTATAGGCAAGACATTCAAAGGGTATTTTCATAATTAATTCTTTTATTTCAGTTAGACTGTTGTCTGTTTCTCTACGGCTTCCTAAGTGTTCTCTGACCACCTGAACAGTATCCAGGTATTTCCTGGAATCTCTGAAGTTCTCCCTGTTCTGCTGGCTGAGTTTACCCCTGGAATCCTTAGTTCACCCCGTGAACAAGAGCATTTTAAACATGAACGATTAGATTGCAAGGTTATGTCTCCCAGATTAGGGATTTAAGTCTCTTTTCCCTAAGGAGGGAGCACTGGGACAGGTTTCATTTGGCAACTAATCCATAGAAATCTGAACTGATGGAAGTAAGAAGTTAAATTAAAATGTAGCAAATAAGACAGTGGGAAACACCTTCTGAGAGCACAGTAACAACACTTTATTTACATTTGGTATGACAATGTATCCGCAGCACTGGGGCTGAATGAGGAATCTGGGGGCAAAGTGGGCACGTGGAGCTCTCCAAGGAGATCCAGGGGAGCCTCTGCGGGGTCAGAGCCTGCGCGGGGAGCGGGGGAGGGCTCAGAGCAGGGGCTGGAGGGGCAGGACACCCTGCCCTACACCCGCGGGCACACGCAGGGCTGGGTGACGGTCAGATATGTGACGGACACATCTTGCTGCAGCAACCCCCAGAGATGCCCAGGGAGAAGCCGGGCAGTTTTCCCAGTCCCGGGGCGGCTGCAAGGGGAGGGAAAGAGGCACCAAGGGCCCAGTGGCGACAGGAGGCCGCGCGCGGGGCTCCCCTCGCCCGGGAAGGGCCGCAGCCCCCGCAGGGACCCACCGTCCGTGATCGGGGCCGGCGCGCAGTGGGCCCGCGCCTGGGCGGCACCGCGAGTGTCTGCGGGCTCCTCGCTCGGCTCCGCTGCCCGGAGCGGCGGCGGGAGTAGGAGGAGGAGGATGAAGAGAAGGGTGTGGACGGGAACGGCTGCTCTCCCGGGCGCCGCCATGGCGGCCGCCCTTAGCAACGGTTGCCAGGGGCAGGGCGACCTGACTCTCGCGAGACTTGGCGGGGCGGAGGGGAACGGCCACACCCCGGCTAAGATGGCGGCCGGGGTGGTGCGGGGGGAACTGCAGGGTCTGTCAGGGTCTGTCAGGGTCCTCCGGGCTCCCCCATCGCCCCTCAGCGCGGGGAGAGGCCGCACGCTGGGCTTTGGCTGGGTATGGCCGCCGCGGTGGTGTCAGGCAGCCGCTTGTGCCACCCTCAGGAACAGTCCAGGCCGGCGTTGATCGGGTGCTGCCCCCTCAGTACCACAGAAAAGGTTTCTGGTGTAGTGAACCGCGAAGGAGGTCTGGGGAGAAAAGCTGCTGGAAAGTCACACACAAAAAGAAAAAAAAAAAAAGTGTGCGGAATGGTGCCTTGTGAGAGAAAAAATTCTATATTTCACGTTTTTTTGCAACTGTGTTTTTAGTAATCTTGCCTTAAACTAATTTCTGAAGTTTTAAAAGTTTCTCCTTCTGAAAATGCCCTGGGTCCTTCATGCTCAGTGTATATTCATTAATTAAGCTGGTTAGAAATTTTGCCATATATGCAGGTAATTTTGAGGTCTTTTTTAACCTAAATGGTTAATGATTCTAATGATTCTAAATGATTCTATTTTTATAGTAAATTGGAAAAACTAGGCTAGAGAGTGACTAGTGATCAGGGTTACCTTACAGATGTAACATCCAAGCTTAAGTTCAACAAGGAAATTAATTTTTAAAATGAAACCTCATCGAGTTTATGTTCTGCATTACCTGAGGGGAAAGTTTGTCACTCTCTACAACTCCCTGGCAGGAGGTTTAGATTAGATATTAGGAAATATTTCTTCATGGAAAGGGTTGTCCAGCATCAGAACAGGCTGTCCAGGGAAATGGTGGAGTCACCATCCCTCGAGGTGTTCAAAAATGTGTGGATGTGGCACTTGGGGACATGATTTTGTGCTGAGTTGATGGTTGAGCTCTAAAAGCTCTAATTTTCCAGTTTCATCCACTGGAAATGGAAATAATGTCCCTCCTTTGCGCTGTCCACTTACCCCCAGGGGTGTGATGAGTTACACAAGAGCACTGACTGTTCACTCCCTGTGAGGCCACCAGGGTGCTCTGATGTTCCCAAGTGCTGCTAACCTGGATTTGAAGCAGCTCCATGTCATGTGGCAAAGTCCTGGAGTCCTCCTTCCCATGGAAACACCTCAGTGCTCCAAGGACATGGTCACATGAAGGTGAGAATCCGCTGTACCTCAGAGCTGTGTGTGCCTTCCATCCCAAAATAACCTCACTGGGTCTCCAGCCTGTGTTCCTTGTTCCAAAGTTTCTGTGTTCACCTTTCCTTTTGGGGATGAAGAACTGGTGTGTTCAGTCTCTTTGTTTTTTGCTGTTTGTGAGATTTTTTTGGATTCCATTGGAAGCATCCATGCACTTCCTTTCAGCCAGGTGGTCAAAATGATGTTACAAGTGTTGGGTTTGTTGTTTTTTTCAGGCTTAAACAGCAACAGTGACTTCAAGACACTTCCATTTTGAAAGGAAATTGTAAAAATGGCACAATAGGACTTTTTTTTCTACTCACTGAGGCTGTGTCAGGACTGGCTGCAGCCATCCAAGGGAATATAGCCCTGTATTTGAGGAAATCCTGGGGATCTTTAAAAATCCATCTCTTGCACTGTCCCAGAGCAGGGAAACAAAAAGAAAAGCAATCCTACAAGTCCTGCAAAGTTGGAAACTTGGATTTTAGATTACAGGCTTGGAGGGAAAGTGGTGTTTGGTTTATTTATCACCATTGGTTATATTCTGTCTTCTTGTTCCCCTGCAGTGCCACGAGATAATTAATATTAAAACTTGTTAGTTTACACGTTTCTGATGCATTTAAAATCGGTTAAAAAAGGGCTGTTGACAATGCACCAGGGAAAATAGAATTTAATACATACTTTTTGCATCCAGAATTACTTGGCAAAGCTGATGGTGCACAAGGGACCAGACTCCAAGATGAAAAGCGAGCCTTGCTGGAATGTGAAAGCACAGATTGCACCCTGGATGAATGTGGGCAGGAGCTGGATGAATAAAGAGGTATTAATTCTTCCTGCATCTACCATTGAAATAGAACTGGGCGACTGTTCAATAGCAAAGTAGGATGGAATTAATCTGTTTTAGTCATGACCTTTTTTCTTTTCTCAGAAGTGTTAGGGCTTCACTCAGAGCAGCAGTTCACCTAAAAACCCATCTCCAGTATTTGCTGTAAGAGAAGAATAGGTCAAACAAGCTGCTGTGTCACTTCAGCTCCCTCTTTATTGGTGTTTAAGTGAGCGACTCTGAATTCCTCAGCTGTAGGATGTGATTGTTCAATAGGGTCATGAAGCCTCTCCAGAAATATGCAGAATGCAAAGTCCCTGCAGAAAGGAAGTTAAATAAAATACAACCCCCCCACCTTTGTCATGGAGAGAGGAAAAGCAAAATAAAAACCCACGTCTAAGAAAAACCGTTTGAACACCACTCCCCCAGAAAACCCACCTTTGTGTTGGATTTCTGAAACAGGTTCCAAAGAGCAACTCCAAGTGTGTAGGACAAGATCAGGACATCAATAAATAAGGCTTGTTCTCCATCACAGAGATTTTAATTTACCCTGTCAACATGAGTTAATTAATAATTAAAGAGGGCACTGTGATCCTCGTGTGGGAGGTCCTAGAAAGTGAAGATGCAGCAGTTGAAGATGCAGCAGGGTGCTGTCTATTAAAAAGCATATTAAGGGATTTGCTGTATTACTATTTTAATTATAATTTAAGCTGCAAGATTTTGATGTGCATTTAAGCATTACAACGTGGCATTTCCAATGCAAACATGGCAGGATTGAGTCCCATCAAGTAAATCCAGGGGAAGTAACTGATTATAAACACAAATAAAACTAACACAGATGTCTGATAAAATGCTAAGACTAAGCAAAAAGCACTACTTATATTTCAGTTTCTCTCATCCAAGCTTATAGTAATAATTCACAGTAAACTTTGGTTTTTAGCCATAGAACTTTCACCACAGCCCTTTCCTTTTAAATTACTTGAGATTTAAATAACTTTAATTACTTTTAAATAATTTTAATTACTTTTATACAGCTAAAATGATTGCTGTTCCTCAGAACAGAGGGCACTAGAGTTTTCAGAACAGTGCACCAATACCTGTCCTGCCCATGGACATGTATCATTTGATTAAATGTTTTAATTTTATTTTTGGACATTTAAACTCTGAGTAGAATCAGCTTATCAACCACAGTCTCATAAATTATGATGGATGAGGTGTTCAGACTTGTTAGGAAGTTTTTAGTGATAAAAAGTGCAGAGTTAATATAATAGAAGAGCTTCTCTAGGAAGTGGTATAATTCCTGTTATCTTAGACTTTTAAAATGAGGAGAAAATCCTAAGAGGAAACAGTTTTGGATGTGCATTACTTGATCTAAATATATCTTCTCAGCTTAATGCCATTCATAACATTCATAACCAAAAGTCAGAGTCACCAATAAACTACAATATTTTGTATTTTATAGGGTGACTTGGGTGAGGTTCTAAAGGAATTGAGAAACTGGTACAGAGAATAAATCAGCTCTCCGGGATTTTGGACAGCTGGGATTTGGGAGACCTTCAAGCCCCTTTCAGTGCTAAACGGGCTCCAAGGAGCTGGAGAGGGACTTTGGATGTGGCATGGAGAGACAGGACAAGGAGGAATGGCTTCCCACTGCCAGAGGGCAGGGTTAGATGGGATACTGGGAAGGAATTCTTGGCTGTGAGGGTGGTGAGGCCCTGGGACAGGATGCCCAGAGAAGCTGTGGCTGCCCCATCCCTGGGAGTGTCCAAGGCCAGGTTGGATGGGGCTTGGAGCAACTTGGAATAGTGGAAGGTGTCCCTGCCTATGGCAGGGGGGAGGAACAAGATGATCTTTAAGGTCCCTTCCAACCCAAACCATTCTGGAATTCTAGCTGGTGACTCTGCATCTTCTCTTGACTTTTCCATGTGGGAAGTCTGGTCCTTCTCACATGAGTTTTGTGTTTAATGCAGCTGTGCTGTCTTGAACTTCATCTTTCCAAGGCTGATGTTGGTTTTGCCGTATGACAGATCACTCTAAGAGTTCAAGTGGACAGGCATTTGGAATTAGAGTCAAAACAAAGTCAAACCAGGCTGAAATAAACTGTGTTCCGGTCTAGCACAACATTAGCCCTTAAATAAATAGTGAGGAGCCTGGGCTGTCTGTAGGGCAGATGGCATTACAGGTAATATTTATCATGCTCCAATCTCAGGACTAAGGTACTTGGGAGAGAGGATTGACGTCAGCTCCAAGTGAATCAGTTTTAAAACCAGCTGAAAACCTGCTTGTGCCTCCAACAGTTGATTATACTGTGCAGCACTTCTGCTTTGTGCATTTGTTGGTCTGAGCAAGCCTGGCAGGAAGAGTTCATTTTGCTTTTGCAGCTTAAATGGGCTGATGTAAATAGATCTTGGACTTTGAGGTGGGAAGATTCCACCCAGCTGCAGTAACCAGGGGGATGCCCTTTGCTCCAGTTTTTGTGCCAAATTTGTGCACTGGGGAATTTTAAACAAATATCACTTGGCAGAACATGGACCCTCAGGGTACAAGAAAAACACCGGCGTGAGGCAGCAGGGCATGGGCTGGGAGGGATTTACAGGGAGAACTATCCACACTGACACTGAGCAGGGGGAACAACCAGTTCTGAACTGTTTTATTAAAAATAGTTGGTTTTTGCGTCACAGGAGCCCAGTGATCCTCTGAATGAAAACCAGGAGCAGTTTCTCATCCGGCTACAGTGTGCAGGAGTGTGAAAGAGTTCAGCAAAGGTTACTAATTATCATGTAAATTATGAGGTCTTCTGGCTGTCTGGACAGACCTGGGTGGCTGGCCTGGGATAGAATCATAGAATGATGGAATCACTAAGGTTGGAAAAGACCTCCAAGATCAAGTCCAACCTTCAACTGAATACCCCCATAGCCACTAAACCATATCACAAAGTGCCACATCTCCTTGTTTTTTGAACACTTCACAGAATGATGACTCCACCGCTTCCCTGCAGAGCCCGTTCCAAGGATTTTCAAGGTTTTCCAAGGATTTCCAAGGATGGAGGAGTGTGAACTGCTCACGGTGTGCCTTGGCTCTGGAGCCCTCACTAAAACACGGAGTTCTGCTCTGCCAAGTGTGTTTGTCAGCCCTGAGCTCACACCAAGTTTCTCAGCCCTGTGAGTCAGGGCTGGTGGGCAAAGAGGCATGGAAAGCATCCCATCCAGCTCTGGGAATTGGGATGAGGCATGGACAGCTTGGGTTTAGCTAGAAGTGTGTGGGGGCTCCCAGGCTGAGCAGCACAGCCCAGCTGCTGTGGGACACACCACCTTGCACTACGATGAGCTGCCTCAAGGTCACTGTGGGCAAAGGTGCAGAAAAAGGGCTTAGGCCAGGCTGGACTTGTCCTAGAAAGGACGTGGACAAAGAGGAGGAAGATTGAGACTGAGGGAAGGGAAAGAATGATTCTGTGGGGGAAACTCTGAAAATATGTACTTCCCTTTCCTGATAAAGTCACAGAGGGCGAGGCACTGAGGAGAGCTACCTTGTTTGTCTGCTCTCACACCCTGACAGGCCTGGGCAGCAGCACCCCCTTATCTCCACCACGTTGGCACATGTGGCTGTGTTCCCTAATCCACCAAACGGGGACTGGGCTGCTCCTTGTGCTCCCTCCACTCTCCTTCTCCCTGTTCTAACAGGAGCATTAATTTTTAATAACTTTGGATACAATTTCAGCTCCAGCTGGAAAACTTTCATGCTTTGCTTAAGCCTTTAGCAGTGTAAGGGGAAAGACGTTGTCTCTGTCAAGGTACAGAGAGAGTGAAATGCCTCCTGTGTGACAAAGATGGTGCTTCAGAGCATTCCCATGGGCTGGGTCCATGGAGTGTGGCTCTTCTGTTCACTGCAGCAGCTCGGGGTGCAGGTTTCACACCTGCCTGTGCCGTGTTTACACCCCTGTTTGTTACTTAAGTTATATAAGTGGCAGCAGCCTCTTGATGTGTGTGTACACAGAGGAATTAAATTAATTTGCAGAGCTGCATGCTGGGAACCTCCAAAGGGACTACAGGCCCTTTTGCACACCCACGAGCAGCACAGAGAACTGAGCTGTGGGAAACAAGGAATTGGGTCTTTTTGAACCCACTGGGTCTCTATAGCATTGGAGCTGTTGAAGTTGTGCAGGGGGACAGCTGAGAGCTTTGTCTCTCTCACCTACAATTAACTTTTTTTTTGTTAACTCACCTACGATTAACGTAGTTTTAGTGGGTTTTGAGTGATGACTGCATGCCATGGCCACGTCGTGAGGGTTTTATTTGTCGTGAGGGTTTTATTTGGCATTTCACGTTCCTTACCCAAAATGGGTTTAACTCCCAGCACTCCCATGGATTTCCACAGAAATCTATCACGCACTTCCACAGAAACCTCTCCTGGCAGCCCTCTCACGAGCTGGTTCCGTCCCTAAACCAGCAGGGCGAGTCACCCTTTCAAACCCACATTTTTGCGGGGCGTGACTCCCATCGCTGTCCCCGGGCACCCGGAACGCGCGAGCGGCCGGAGCAGTCCCTGCGAGTTATTCGGGGCACGCGAGACACGCGGAGGGCGTGGAGGGGCAGTATCTGGGTTAGGCGCAGGGGCCGACAACGTTAATTGGGATAACCGTGGGTAAAAGGCGTCTCGAGACGCGAACCCGCGGAGGTCGCTGCGAGGGGATCGCTGTGAGGGGTCGCTGTGAGGGGGCCGCGACGAAGGTCGCTGTGAGGGGGTCGCGGGGACCGCCGGGAGCCGCCCGCTGTTATTGTCCCGCAACATGCAAATGAGGCGGCGCGGGCAGCCAATGACAGGGCGCCCTTCGGGGCCGGCCGCGCACGCGCGCCGGGGGGCGGAGCCGACGCCGCGCCCCGCCCAGTGCCGGGCCCTCAGCTCAGCACGCGCGGCGAAGATGGCGGCGGCGGCGGCCGGCGGGGCGCGGGGGCGGCGCGGGCGACTCTGACCGGGCACACACCGGGAGGGACGGAAGGGGCGAGCCCGGAGAGAGCCCGCAGAGCTCCGCGGGCAGCGGGGAGGAGCGGGACCCCCCTCGGGGGGGGGGAAAGTGGCGGCGGCGCGGAAGAGCGGGGGCGCTGCCGGCGAGCCCGGCCGTGAGGGGCCGGCGCGCGGGGCGTGAGGGGCAGCGAGGGCCGCACCGCGGGGGACGCGGTCCGCGGCGGGCGCGGCTCGGGGCGGCACCGGCGCGGTCCGGCGGGCAGGGGGAGGAAGGCTGGCGCCCTGCGGCGGGCGCTCGGCGGGCAGGAGGCGGCTGCGCCGGTGGCTCCCCGCGTTCCTGGCGCTCGGCTGCTGGGCGCCCCACGCCATGTTCTCGGTGCTCTCCTACGGCAGGCTGGTGGCGCGGGCGGTCCTAGGCGGCCTCTCGCAGACCGACTCCCGCGACTACAGCCTGGTCACGGCCAGCTGCGGCTTCGGCAAAGATTTCCGCAAGGGCATCCTCAAGAAAGGCATGTGCTACGGGGATGACGCCTGCTTCGTGGCCAGGCACCGCACCGCCGATGTGCTGGGTGAGTGCCCGCGCCGGGGGGCTCAGGTGGCTTTGACCTCCCTCTCCCTCTCTCTCCCTCCCTCCCTCTCCCTCTCTGCTCCGCACATGGCGAGCGCCTCAGCCTCTGCTCGCAGACAAAGGAGCTGGTTCTGCTAGGCAGTGTCAGCGTGAGTTCGCTTTTTTAGCTTCCCGAGGAAGCTCTCTGCTGCAGTTCAACCTGCCTTGGGCTTGCGGGGCTGTGTGTGCCGGGTGTGCGGGCCCAGCCTGGACGTTTCACCTGTGGGTGCCTGTAAGGCCCAACGGCTCCAAAAGTCACAGAAACAGCTCCTGATGCGTTTCACTTTCTGTCTGCCTTTAAAACCTGACCGAACCCTGTGGATATTCACTGCAGTTTCGCAGAAAAGATCACTGGAACAGACACTTCCTGATTTTAGCGTGTGCTGTGTCCTTGTCAGGTGAAAGGCAAAGTGACATTGAGACTGGAATCAAATGTCAAACTTCAGTTTCGGTGTTTGCTCTGGCCTGATTGCGCTCTCTGCTTTGGATTCACGGCTGAAATCAATCGTAAGGCTTCAAATTATAGATAACCAATGGAATCTTCAGTCCGTGGGCAGCATTGCTTTTGACAGTGCTTGACCTTTCTCCTGTGTGCTCAAGGTTGAATTTGGCTGACTGATCTTCTGCACGAGTTACTTGTGCTGTAACTGCCAGAAGCAAATTGTCACTAAAACTTTGACACTTAAAAAAAAAAGCTTCCTTCCCCCTGCCCCTGTTTTTTATTTATTTCTTTAAAACCGGGGTTACACTGTGGTATCTCACGATGTGGGAGTGCTTGGTGATTCCTGTCGTTGTAACTTGGTTGCTATTTAATAGAGCCGAGATATTTTCTGCAGGAAGCTGTAACTTGGTGCTGGGTAACAGTATTGCTGGTTATTCCCAAGGGAACTGTTACTGTCAGGGTGATGCCACAGCTTCCAGGGAGATGTGCAGAACTGGGCAGTGCATTTTAGACACTCTGCATCTTCCAGAGAAACTTTTTTTTTTTTAATTAGAATTAGCTGCTGGACACCCTTCCTTTAACATGTGACCAACCCTGGCTGCCTTTAAAGTTCATGTTAGGCCAGCACTGATAAATAACTGAGCAATTGGTATTTGCCCTTAAGAGCAATGCAGAATATCCTTCTACTTCAAGGTGGGCTCTTGGTGTCAGAAAAAAAAGATTTAGCCCCATTTGATGATGTTTAGGGTTTTTTGGCCATATTTGGTAATTACTGTGTGTGAACCTACAGCTTGTCTTGTCTTCCTGCTGAAATCAACAGAGAGTTGCAGTTCTGAGTTGGGTCTTTGCATTAATTTTCATGGCAACTTGGAAACAAACAGAATTGTAGCTCCACTTAAGGATCAAACAACAAAGAGGACAGCAGACCAGGATGTTTGAAGTCCCAAGAAGAAAATAATTTAAATAGCAAAACTGTTGATTTGGGGGTTTGGTTTGGTTTGGTTTTTTTCCCCTTGTACGGCTATTTTCATGTTAGTTCTTTATTACTTTTTTAATGCACATACCAAAAAAAACCAGATCTGTGTACATTCTGCAAAACCAGCAATGCTCAAGTGGGCTTTGATGCCTCTAATTCGATGCTTTCTCTTCATCTGTAGTTCTCAAGTTTTCAAGCAGCAGTTTCTCCTTGTTTCTGCTGCTGTGATCATCTCTTTACTCTCCCTTTCTCAGCCAGCTCTTTTGCACTGTTGCAGGGAGAGTTTCAGCACCAGAAGTGTTTTCCTGCCCTCAATTCCTCTTACTCTCATCACAAATCGAAGGTTCCTTAAAGATTTTCTTAAAGACCCTCATAAATTTCGTATTTACTCAATACCTGCCTATCTCTGCACCTCAACAAAACTGGCTGAGCTGAACTGCTGGGTTTCCTACTTAATTTTTTGGCATTTAAGGAAGGGGCTCACGTGGTTTGAGCCAAAGTGAACACTTGACACAGTAAGTGCTTTTGGAGAACAGTAAACTTCCAGTGTATCACTTGGAGTTGGTAGTCACCAGTGACAAAGCCATGGCAGATAATTTATTTGAAATTCTTCTGTGCCAGTGTTTTCTAGAACCAGTGTGTGGAGGGCTGGCCTGTGTGGGATGGATCTGGGTGTGGTGGAGCAGTGAAAGAGCTACTCCCAGTCCTTTGGCACGAGTGCTTGGGGATTCATTTTCTTGGGTCAAACAAAAGTTGACTTGACAGTGTGTTTATAGCAGAATCAAAATGCTAAACACTCCTTTTGTTGTAGCTGTGCTGTAGAGTCTAAAGGCTGAACATTAACAGTGTCTTGTAGGCTGAGCTTTATCCTTTCACAGGAAGATCAGCAGAAAGCTTAAAGATTCAGGTTATTTCCATCCCTCTGTAGTTGTTAAATGCTTGGTAAGGCCCGTTACTGGTGTACTTGAATTCTTTGGGGGGTTTATCTCTCGTTTTTATTTTTGTCTGGGACATACCTGTCAAATTTGCACGTTTTCTTCCCATTCTGAGCCCAGGGAGAAACAAGAAGCTCAGAACCAGTGTTTCCTTGGGGATCCCCCTGAGAAAAGGAAATGGCTTTGCTGCTGATGTTAATCTCCAGAGCTTTATGATTCAGGCCTATGGTTCCTTTCTGCTGCTGCTCGTACCATGTTGTACCTTTTTGTACATTCATTATCAGTGTCTTGGGTGTTCAGATCCTCAGAATATTCAGGTATCTCATGGAGATGTGGGAGCTGTTCTGTGCTGCTTCATGTCTGAAGCCTTTGGAACTTTTGAGGACAGAAATACTGTTTTTCCAAGCTGAAAACCAAAACTCTTCAGGAGCTGACAGCTCTGGTTTTCCTTATTGGCGTGAGAGTAGAATTTTTAGTACATAGGGGACAACCCAAAATTTTAAAGTGAACTTGAACAGTTCTATAACCATTTCACTTATTTACCCAGAGTAAACATTAAAGCTTTTTTAGGAATTTTGAGCTGTCTCGTGCTGGTGATTGGGTTTTTTTTCCTTATTGTTGGGCTTTACCTTCTCTTGCTTATTCCTGCCTTATTGGGCTCCCGATGTCTTTGCTAGTTTTTTATGGATTTTCCAAGCTGTTGTGTGACTCATTATTGAAACATTGCTGCAGCCAATGCTGCATCCCGTGACAGCATCACTTATACAATGTCTGTGCTGGGGACAAGTTTGGGTGTAGCCAGTGAGACTTCACTAGTCTTCCAAACTATTTCTGTCCCTCAGGAGTAGGAAAAAACTGTCTGGCAGCAGAGAACTGTTTGTCCACTGCAGAGTTAAAATTGGACAACTGTCCTGTCTGCTGCAAATCTTGATTTTGAATTCTTTTGGGGGGGAGTGGGTGGGTGCTGCAGGGCAGCTACTCTAAACTGAAAGGAAATGCACTTCATTTGAAAATTCAGTTTGTCAGCTGCCTTTATAAGAGCTGAAACTCCAGAGTGGCAAAGCCCCTGGAATATTGTTAGTCTCACTGTCATCAAGGAAAGTAAACTACAACACCTAAAAGGATTTGTAAGTGAAATGTCAAGGTTGTTCTGGCAGCTGTAGAGGAGGAAGGGATTCCTGCTTGGATGCCTGAAGGTTACAGAGGACTATGTTAAGTGTTTTATTTGGTATCATACCTATTAAAGACATTGCTGCCTTATCACAACTTATCACACCAAAGGAGGCAAATTGTCTGCCTCCCTCAGAGCAGCCTTTCACCTACTGCAGTGGGAGAGCTCAGGGCACCTCAGAGGGAGTGATCAGTGATTTGCAAACAGTTGTGGTGTCTTAATTTGTAACAGACCACGTGGAATTTTCTGTGTAACATGGGAGCATAAGTATAAGGAAACTACAGATTGAGAAACATCCCATTATCAGTCACATTCTTGTCAATGTAATCCACATGTCAGCAGACCTGTTCCTGAGTGGCACTGAGTGGAACCTCTGAGAATGAAACTTCAGTCTGCTTGTTCTTTTCCCCCACAGTATCTGCAGGGATGTTGCACACAACGTTTCTGATCAGAATTTCCAGTCGAACACTTATTTTAACTGTAAATGCTGTTGGTGCTTGTTGATAGCAGAAAATTTTCTATTCTTGTGTGGGTCTTGGCTTGAAGGAAAAGCAGGCTCTCTCAGAAATCAGGGATTTAACTGAGCACAGTGCAGGAGGTGAGGATTAGTCATACCTGTGTCGCAGGAAACGTTGCAGAAATCTCCTGCTGTTTGCTCTGGTTCATCCTCACTGTGCTGTGAGCCTGAGATTGTTCAGCCTGGCAGGGATTTCAGTGCCTGCCCCCCTTTCTCATCAGTTCCATTCTTGCTGAACACCTTGAGATTAAATAGTTATAATTAGGGAATTTTTTACAGAAAATAGTTTAGTGTTCTCCTGGAGCTCCCCAAATCCACCGAGTGATTCCTTAGGCTTAAATAAAATAGGGAAGAGATCTACCTGGTGGAAACCTGTTTCAGGAACAAGTGGATGGTAGCAGGGTGGAAATAGATAAAAGGAACTGTTGCTTTTTCCCAGGAGTAGATACACAGTTTAATGATTTCAGTTCCCTGTTTCTCCTTCAGTTTGTTTTTCAACAACCTCACTCACTTTGCCTCTTGCTTTTTGTTCCTTGTTGTCACTCACCCAGTTACTCCCTGAAAACCTTTCTATGTCATGCAAGGGTAGTTTAAGGTTTACTGTAGCAGTGTGAATAAGTAACCTTTCCTTTTGTAACTCATTAGCAGTCACACACAACCTGCCTTTAGGGATTTGTATTTAACTGAGTTATTTCTTTCTCAAAACCTGAGGGGAATGTGGACAGACACCCTTTGGCTCTGAGAGATCCCAGGGGAGCTGCTGGAGGGTCACTGCTGGCTTGGAGCATTGGACATGCTCTGGATGGAGAACCTGTCTAGGTGTGTGATTTATGTCACCACTGATAAAACAGGAAATGTTATCAGTTTATCTCAGTTCTGATATGTTGACAAATATTAGGTGCTGTATTTCAAACTTGTGTGGTGCAGCAGATTGCCCATTTTTTACCATTTTAGCCTGCTGTTTTTGATGCAAAATTAATTCAGCCATAAATATATCCTTTTGGTGTTCTTTTGTCAGTGATTGATTGCTATTTCAGGTGAGGATCTCAAGAAATGGAAAGTTCAGTAGGATGTGTGGAGTGTCTTACCAAGTCAGTTGTGGTTGCATGCACGAGCAGTTCCTGCTGACACACTTGTGCCTGCCTGGGGCTTCTGTGTGAGTTTTATTCTTGGCTGATGCAATGGCTGAAAGTATCCATCTTCCAAGAGATTTTTGGGAACAGGGTGGTACTTTTGGACTCTGACCATGTTTGCCAGCAAGCCAGAACTTCCCCTCATAACACTATTTATATTAAACAGGATTTGATCGGTATGGTGGGTTTGTTATGAACTTTCAGCCTGTTTAGTTTATATTTGTATGTAGTTTATATTTCTGAGCTAGGCAGAACACCTGGATCTCACAAAAGTATGTGGTGAAAAGCAAATATTGCTGCTTTCAACGCTGGCTGGGTATTCCTGGGCTCCTGCAGTGAACCTCGTGTGTGCTGGCAGGAAAAACAGCTTCCCATTTGCATTTCAGCTGGTATCTTATCCCAGGTGCTTTCAGCATTTGGAAATCAGCTTTCCCAAGTTTCCCTGCCAAGATCTTCCCTGGCTTAGTCAGTGCTGCAGCATCAGAGGCTTGGGCTTTGTCTTGTAGCTTCGTGACAAGTGTTTCTCTGGGAGAGATTTGGATACATGGAATCTTTGAGAAGTTGGAAAAAGCTTTGTTTTGGACTGACACATGCAGCAAGTATTTCATCTGGCAGGAATATATGTGTGTTTTCCAGCAGAAGGCAAGGTAGTGGGGTGTTAACTCTCAGAGATTCTGAAAGGTCTCCATTGTATAGTTAAATCTTGGAGAAGTATTTATTCTTTTGAAGTAATTTATTGTGAAATTTTCAATTGCTTTATTTACACGGATGGTTCATCTGGCTGCAGGCACTGCTCTGTGTCACGTGGATGTTTGTGTAACTTCTGCCTGGGCTTGAACAGGGAATAGCCACAGGAATGTTCCTTCTATAAAATTTTCTCATTTACTGAATAGCTTGAATGAAAAAACCCCAAGGACTGTGTACAGCTCAATTTCAGCAACTCCCCGCTGTGCAGTTTGTCTTAAATGTCCTGAGAATTCCTACTTTGTAACATGGTTAATACTGGAAGACAATGGTTTATGGTTCAAATATAAGAAAAGAAAAATCTGAGTAATCTTTTTCACTTGTTAAAAAGGTAATTATTTTGAATATTTACCTTTCTTTTTGGACTTGGATGAAAGCAATGATAATAGAAATAAATAGAGCTTGGCATTATTTCTTGGTAATGATCCTGCCAATATCAGTACCTTTGAATTTTCCTTTGGTGACAGAGGGAAAACATGGTATTACATCAAAAGTTGAGTTTTCAGTTCTTGCTATTTCTGGAGTCTGGAATATCTCACAAGTAGTTTTACTCCTTGTTTGCTGTGAATCAAATACCACAAAGTTTTCTTAAACTTTATTCCCCTTTACATCTCCTCTATTTCAGCAGCATTTTACTCAGTCTGATTCAAAATCATATATTCCTTTCCCATGAAACTGTTTAGTTTATAGAGAATATTGAAAGTAAAGATGCTGTTTTTATTTAAAAAACATGCTGAAGGCTGGCAGGACAGGATGGCTGGAGATCTTGGGGACTGTAAAAATCTTCTAAGGCAAAAAGCAATGAAGGAGGATGTTTTCTGGAAGTCCCTGTGTAGTGTGGGGCTTCTTGGCTGGACTTGGCCTCTGTTCTGCCACTGGGCTTGGTGGCACCAGCAATTCCTGGCTCAGGGCTGGAACAGGAGGAAGCATTTGACTGCTTTGGTGGTGTTGGATGCTTGGGGAGCCAACAAGGTCATTTAGCTTACATCAAATGTAGTGACCTATTATCTTTAAGGGATACAGTTCAAAAAAAAAAAAAAAGGTAGGAAAAAAAGGCCTTTGGGGAAAGACCAAAATTGGTGCCACGTGAGTTGCTGAGCAGATGAGGTGTGAGGGTGTCCCAGTGAAAGCAGCCTCCAGGGGCTGCTCCTGAATGTGATGGTCCCGTTGACTTCTGTGCTGGGATGGAGCAGGGATCCAGCTGTCCTGGGGACTGGGGAGCAGACAGTCTGTTCTCAGGGCAGAGGAGCTGCCTGGGGATGTCTAGGGGGTGATTGCTTTGGAAGGCACTGGCAGAACGTGCTCAAAGCTGTTCATAGCTTGCAGAAAGCAGACAGGAAGGCAAAGACAAAGCCAGTTCATGGCCCAAGACAGAGGATGGAATGTACTGTCATGAGCATGGATTTGCATTTCCTGCCTGGAGTGAGAAGTGAGCAAGGAAAATCAGGTGGCACACTCTTATTTTTCCTCTGAAAATGGAATAGGTTTTGATAACTCCCTTCTCAGGTGCTTGCTGTGGTGGCTCTCTGGTCTCAGAGAGCTCTGTAGTGTTTCTGTTCCCGTGTTTCCCAACACTAATGTAAGGTGTTTATGGATTGCTTGAGAGAACTCCATAACTTCTGCCCAGCTTTCTCTAGAACTGCCTTGGGAGCCAAGAGCTTTGGGCAGCACTTGTCAGACAGCATCTTTTCCTTGCATTCCCCTGCTGTCAGTGAAGCAGTGCAGAGTGAAGCAGGCACAGTCTGGATTGTGTCCATCTTAAAAGGAAGTTAAAAAAAACAAACTTGTCTGGTAACTTCACGTAAAGCACCATCATCCAACCTGGAGTTCCTGTTTCAAGTTCTAGGTCTAGAACTTTTCCTTTGTGATCTCTTATTCTAGACCTGTCCGTGTGGCAGCAAGAAGCAAAGGGTCAATCCAGTATTAACCTGAGGTTGTGAGACCTGTAGGGAGGGGATTAATCTGTTCTTGAAGACTCCAGAAAAGGTGTTTTCGAGAATGCCGGGGTCCTACAGAGCTTCTTCCCCGGATCTGGTCCCAAGGGGCGAACGAATGCAGGGATCCGCATCCCTGTAATATTCTTCTGAGAAAGCAAAAGGACAAAGCAGGTGTCTAAAAGGTTGTGCACTATTTTAGGGAGAAATCTGATTAATGTTGATGGGCTGTTCAGAATCCTGGCAGATTATAGTTCACACCAAGGTCGGCTCCAACCCTTCCGTCTCAGTTTCAGCCCGTGTCCCGTGTGAAGGGCGTTGGGAGATGAGGAAACTGAGTTTTAGCTTCTCACTCACATTTTCATGCCTTTGCTTGCAGTGTGTTGTTTTTTCCTGAGGAGACTGTCCTTCAGCACAATCTGAGCTCTGAAATTCCCCCTTTGTGCTTTTATCATGAACACATTTTAGCTTTATTACAAACTGGGCTTGAAAGGGTTCGTCCCGTGCTGAGGATCAAAAAGATTTTTGGAAAGATTTTTACATAGTAACATTTTAATCTCAAATAATGCCTTCAGCAGTATTTTACTTTAATCATTTGGGGGAAATTCAAAGTTCTAGCTGAATGACCTGCAGAGTATGATGTCTGCTGCTCACCTCCCTCTGAACACCCCCTTTCCATGAGCACCTTCCCTGTTTTCCTCTGCAGCTGCTCAGAAGTTTCCAAAGCTTTGACAAAATTGCTCAAATTTTCTGATCCAAGTTTTTTAGAATAACTAAATGCAAATTGACTGGATTGTAGTTAGTTTTCATTCTCTTGCTTGGCTGAAGCCATAAGCAACAAATTCTCCTTGGAAGGGGTAGGTCCCAACATTGTGTTGGTTACATGGATTTTGGGATACATGGAAATTGAGATTACCAAATAGAAAGTATTGTTTTTCATATGAGCATTGAGAAAAAACTGGGCTGCTGGGTAGTGGGGAAGAGTTTCTTTATAATTTCTGTACTAGTTAAATTCTTAACAACCATCACATTTAATTTTTCCTTTCTAATGAGCTAATCAAAGGTTAATGGGATTGAATTCCCATCTTCCCCCCCAAATTCCCTATTTCTCCAGTGGAGTCAACCTCCTCATCCTCAGCATTAGACTTTTGCCTTTTTTCCAGCACTTCAGATGATATTTAGGGTTTGTCTGGGAGCTGATGTCAGCAGTTATCTCACAAATACTTAGAAATTTCGTTGCTAATCCAAACTGTTTTTCAGGCAGGTGCCGAGTCCTCCCTTTTAGTTACTAAATATCCGAAGTGATGTAAATAATTAAACCCCTTGTTTTGGAAAGCATTGCTGTTCATGTAACACTCATTTTCTCTTCTCTTCCAGGGGTGGCAGATGGTGTTGGTGGCTGGAGAGACTACGGGGTTGACCCCTCTCAGTTCTCAGGGACTCTCATGCGAACGTGCGAACGTTTAGTGAAAGAAGGACGGTTTGTTCCCAGCAATCCTGTCGGGATTCTCACTGCAGGCTATTGTGAGCTGCTGCAGAACAAAGTACCTCTGCTTGGTAAGACACCAGAAATCTGTCAGTTCGATCTGGGTTGTGTGTTACCTACACATGGACTTAGTGAGAGTTGCTTGAATCTGTTGGCAGCTCCTGCAACAAATCTGCAGGCAGTCAACTTCTCTTATTTCTGTGTTTTCAGTTAATTTGGAGGCATCCTTATTTCTCTTGTATGTTTAAAAGCTGTTGTAATTAATTTAGTAATGCAGGGAGTATTTGTGTGTGTGTGTGTGTATATATATATATATATATATATAAAATGAAAGGCCAGCTGCCTTTCTGTGTGAAGGGTGAATTCACCAGAGTTTGCAGAGCGAGTTCTGCAGCAGAACAGGCTGTGGCACATGTGCTCACCCTGTGTTTTGGAGGTATAAATAACTGTTCTCTGCTGAAAACTCTTCATGGTTGGTTGTGGCTTTTTGCTTAAGCTCTGCAAGGAAAAATATTTTCTGAGAATAACTGGATGCAGTTCTGCTCATTCCTGGCCTTACTGCTCCTGTTGCCTTTTATGTCTAGTGAACTCAAACCCCAGTTGGCTGATCTCAGTAGTTTATATCAGCTGATCTCTGGGAGTATTATTTTTATAAATCTTTGTGGGGGATTCATTACAGATCTTTCTGAAAGCCAACTGAAGTAGATGCTTCACATATTCTATGTCAGACTTGATGTGAGACAGGGCATTCAGCTGCCTTGGGAATGGGAGCAGATAGAGAGGTGCCATTTGGCCTGAGCTGCCAGCCGTGCAAAGGGGACACTTTCTAAAGGACATGAGCCCTCCTGTGCACCAAGAAAGTGTTGCCCTGTGTGATATGTGCAGGGCTCACCTGACCTTAAGCTCCTGTGCCAGAGGAGTGCAGGGTGAGCTATATTTAACTTGTCTGCTGAGCTGGGAGCAGATGTTCTCGCATTATATGCCTAAAGAATAGGTTGGAACCTCAGCAGTGACCTTAAGTGTCACCAAAATAGCAGAGCTCAGTAATTACATTAGGATTTGGGGTGGTTAATGGTGCTTATTTCTGCAAAGCAGATGTAGCTGTAAGTGATCTCCAAAGTGGGCCACTGGAGAGAGCTTCCCCACGGCTTTGGAGACGGAGGCAGCTCAGCTGGGCTTGACCTTTGCAGGGCTGAAAAGCAGCGTGTGCTGAGTCACAAGATCTGCATTCCACACATGGCCTCCTGGTTACACTCTGCTAATAGAGTTAGAATTTGAAACTAATGATCCTTAGTGTTTCTCCTTTAACAGAGAACAGTATTTTTAGAAGGAGGAATAAAACCCTGGAATTACCACAGCAGTGAGCATTTAGAGTTTATTTAAAATAAAGGGAAGGGAGAGAACTTCATTAAGGAGGATTCATTAGGCAGTAACTTTTCCTTGCTGTTGTGCTCTGAACCTGGATACTTGCTTCATCAGAACTGAATCCAACAAATATTATAAAATAAAACCAAAATGGGAGGAAACTGTGCCAATTATTTAAACACTGTTGTGTTGCAGAACAGTCTTGGACACTGTCACATCTAAAATCGGAGCTTTTCGTGTAGTACTGTTTTGTAAGAGTGGAGAAGGTCCTGTGTGTTCACTAGAGAACAAATTCAGGGCAAGTGCATTGCGGGGAACTCTGTGTTAGAAAGGGAAATGTGTGGAACAGGCAATGCCTGGAGCCAGCTGCACTTGTGCACTAGCAGGGCTCATCCTGAGCTTAGCTCATTGCAAGCCTGTGGTCTGTCCAACATGTAGCTGTGCTTGGAAAATCCTGCTGGAGGAACACGGGATAGAAGATGCAGACTTGTGATATGAGACAGAAGTCAAGAAGAAAGGCTTTAGCTGTATCTCACTCTTGAGGAAGGTCTGCTGTGGATGTGCTGTCCTGTCCTGTCTGCAGGAATGGAGCAGTTGCTGGTTGCTCTGAAGGACTCTGTGTTTCTTTGCAACACAGTTATTTTTGTGGCTTGCAACCAAGCACAGTTGGTGGCCATTTCCCAGTGAATGAACCAAGAATTCCTCGGTGCCCTCAAGCATAGCTGGGATAGTTCTGAGCCGGGTTGACATGTTCCTGTTGTTACTTTAATCTGGAATAGTGTTTGTCTCTGAAACATGTTTTCTTTACACTTCGGAAGTTGGTCTCCTGAGGATGTGAAGCAGGCTCTGCACAGCCAGGCTGGGAAGAGCAGCATTTTCATGTTCTGAGCAGAGAAATGCAATAGGACCTAACACTTAATTGCAAACATTCTTTACTTAGCGTGGTTTATTTACAGCTGATGAGTGAAACTGTGTGGAGAGCACCTGGCATTGCATGGATGCTGCTGGAATTCTATTATGTCCATGATTTCGGAATTTCAGTATTTTATGTGAGTTCTGTAAATCCAGTCCTATAGCAGAATGTGCTGACATATGTTGGGTTGGAAAACTGTAAATAAGCCAAACAAAACAGGTATTTGTCAGCATAATGTGTTTACCAAAATCAGAGCAGGGAAAGTGAGTCCTACACAAAAATCAGACATGGCGTTGCAAAGATTTCTAGCACTTTGCTGTCTTTATTTCATATTAGTTGTGGCATTATTGAGCATTTCCATTTCTCCTGATTATTAAACTTGGATAAGTGTTTGAATAATTGAACTGTTGATGAAATCAGTGGGAGAAGCAGCAGTTTGTGTGAGGCTGACTGCAGTGGCTGTGTTTGCAGGGAGCAGCACAGCTTGTATCGTGGTTCTGGACAGGACAAGTCACCGTTTACACACAGCCAACCTGGGGGACTCCGGGTTCTTGGTGGTCAGAGGAGGAGAAGTTGTCCATCGCTCTGATGAACAGCAGCATTACTTCAACACTCCCTTCCAACTCTCAATAGCTCCTCCAGAAGCAGAAGGAGTTGTCTTAAGTGACAGGTAAGGTGGGAAAGGAACTGCAATTTTTAATCTGTGCGTGTGAGCGGCTCCCAGGAAGTTGCAGTTTTGCTGGGGGGCTCTTCCTGGCCTGTAGGGTTTCAGCTCATATCCAATGAGGTCCACACCTGATAATGTGAACATTTATCACCTTGTACTTAACTTTGTACCTGTCGCAGAGCATGAGTTTATTGGGCTAATGGTTATTCATGCTGACCTGTTCCCATGGTCCTGATCCATGGGGAGATGTCAGTGGCTAAAGCTGGTGTATGTGCTGGTCATCCTGGACAAGTGGCTGCTCTTACCAGTTCCAATCCCTGTCTGTGCTCCCTTGAGACTGTTTGGAGTAGCTAATTTAGATATCTTGGCACTGAGGTAGCAAGTGCTTGAAGAATAGAGTAGAGGGACATGTGACTGTAAGTTGTGTTTCCAAGTAGCTGTTTCCCTCAGCATATTGTATTTGACCAAAACGAGCAAAAAAACTGCTTGGCAGAACACCAGGCTGGGAATGAGAGGATGAGGAGAGGACAATCTGTTCACAGAAATGAGTCCTTTCAAAGGCTGGCTTGTTCCTATGTCTTCCCCTAAGAATATCAGGCTGATCCACCCTGGCTTTGTGAACCCTCATCGGTAATATGAAATAAATTTTTTAAAAATCAGCTTTCAAATTGTGTTAAAATAGAATCAATTAGGTCGGAAAAGACCTCTGAGATCGAGTCCAAGTATATACAGTTCTCAGAATTGGTTATTCACTCATTGAAGTGATCTCTGTCACCTGAATATAGGGAGATTGCAACAGGATCTTCAGACAGTGGCCATGGCATCCAGCTCAAGTCTTTGATGCAAGGTTTGGACTCGGTGATCTTAAGACTCTTTTCCAACCTAAGTGATTCTCTGAAGTCTCAAGGCTGAGGCAGTGAAGGTTATGACTTCAGTGCCAAAATAGCTCTTTTTGAAAGTGTTGTTAAAGTTGTTGAAACTCCTGACCGTTCCTGCCTGTGGCTTTATTTCCTCATCTTACAACTGCCGAGAGGAAGCCAGGGTAGAACTCTGAAATTAAACCCCTCAATAATCCAACCTCTTTGTCAGACTAAAATTAAATGATATTTGAAATTCCAGAGCTGTAAAAGTCTTCATTTTTCTGAGATTCTCTGTCATCCATAGGAAGACCATAAAACCCAAAAAGCAGAAGGATAATTGATCATGTCCAGTGGAAGTCAGGGAAGCCAAGTAATCTGAGTCATCTCATAATAAGGAAAAGCACAAGATAAATGTGCTCCCACACTTGAGCTGTGAATCATGATTACAGCTTTCTGGCTGGTTCCTGTGCTGTTCCTGACGTTAATTAGTACTTATGGGCCTCACCGAAACACTTCTCCAGTCCCTTTTTTATTTGTTGTCCCAGTTCAGTGGGGAATTTGGCTAAATATGGGCACAGGCAGGCAAGCTCAGCTCCATCAGCCTTCCCGAGGCTGCAGATCAGTGGAGCAAAGCAGCTTCTCTGTGTTTTGGCAGAGAGGCAGCAGTTTCTCCTTTTAAAGACCCCTGAAGAGTCTTTAAAAATGAAAGTTTTGTTTTTATGTTGCCTCAGAGAATCAGATTTTGCAGCAATATTCATGGCCAAATGGGGTGTTTTCTCCTCTTGCTGTTGTCTAATGTCTTAGACACAAGTATTCCAGCTGGCTGAGGTCTCCTGGTAGACGTATTTCTTATTCCATTGAATTAGAAAGTGATTCAAAATCCTGAATTGTTTGGGCCATTATGAATTGTCCTTTCAGGTATTGCTCTCTTACATGTTTAAGATGAGCAGGAGGAAGCCCTGAGCTGCCCTTCTGCTTACTGGTTTCCATGGAGATACACTCATGAAGCAGATTAATTTGCAGGATTGTTCATCTGGGAATTGTAACTGCAAATCCTTGGTGGAGTAGCTGGAGTTTTACCTGTCTGCAGTCCCAGTGCTGTGCTGGAGCTCCCTGGCCAGGCCGTGCTGGTGCAGAAGCTCCACAGTCAGTGATTCTTCCTTTCTTTTGCAAAAAGCCCCAAACTGTAGTGGAGTGCAGGAGCTGTGGCTGTGCTGTTGGACGTTCCCTGGGGGTGTGAGGGGTCCTTTTTAACCTCCCTGTCCCCTCCCTGTCCCCCCCCAGCCCCGAGGCTGCCGACAGCACGTCCTTCGATGTGCAGCTGGGGGACATCATCCTGACGGCCACGGACGGGCTGTTCGACAACATGCCCGACTACATGATCCTGCAGGAGTTAAAGAAGCTGAAGGTGGGTGTGTGATTCCTCAATCCCTCACATCTTTTGTGCTGCTAAACCTGAATCCTTTAAAGGCTTTTCACATAATCCCCCATGTGAGCAGTGGGAAGGGATGCTGACCCCAAAGCTCTGTCTCTTGGATCTGCATCCAGAGGCAGCAGCTGGGGCATAAATTTCCCAAGTGGCAGCTGGTTCCATGGCAATAACTGGGAAGGGAAGGGGGAAATGTTCAGTCCAGGCTCTGCCCTTGGCCAGCTCGTCACACACGGCACCTGCAGCTTGTAGATGCTACACATGAAAATAGAGCATCTTCTCCCAGGTTGTTTGGGGGCTGAACTTACACTTCAAATAATTTCCAGCTTTTTTGAAGGGTTATAAATCAGGAATTCTAATGGAGTATGTGCTGTCTGAACTGTGGGTTGCACGTGCTTGAAAATCTTTACTGTTCTGTTAAAAAAAAAAAATCCTGGCAACTTTCCCAGGTTAGTGACCACAAATGTTCTTTTTAAATAGTAAAAATGCATTACAATATTTTAATTTGGGTGAGAACACTTAGCTTAAGGCTATTTACTTACAGAAAGGAAAGTATACTTAAGGAGATATCAATATGTATAACCTCCCTCAGGAAACTACTTTGCTGTGAAATGCAAATAAGAATGACATAGAGAATTACAGTGTGGTTTTCAGAGAATTTGGCCTGTTCTTATCCTGCAGCTACACAAGTCACTACCCCGTGTGGCTGCAGCCACCTCACAGCCCTGTCTGTGGGCAGGGAAGGGTTGTCCTGGGCGGACCCTGGAGCTGGAATTCCCTTGTGGAAGAAGGCTGAGCTCCACCTTTTGGCGTGTTTGGGAAAGGCACCGGAGTTCCCCGAGGGGTTCAGCCAAAAGTTAATCACATAAACGCCTGCTAATTCCCAAACCTGTGGGGAAGGCTCCTGAAATGACAGGGCACTTCAGAACGGTTACAGACTAAGAGAGCAGTGCTTGTCTGTCACGGTGGCCTGAGCGAGACAAGCCTTGCAGTGAAGCAGCAGAGTTATTGAAACTGAATTAAAAACAGACCCTTAAAATGCAGCCTGGAGAAAGTTTGTGCTTTTTTTGTCATCTGACTTTTAAAGTGCCCCTTCTCCCCAAGTGTGCTCTTGTTGATTGGGGTAAGAGGGTCAGGGGTGCAGGAATTGCACCTGAGGTAAAGCATAAACACTTCACCAAAACACGAGTGGGAGTTTGCAGGTGAAGTGCAGGGACAGCTCCAAATGTCCCCTTTCCTTCAGCTGAGCCTGGTTTGAGTATTAGTTTTCTAAGTTTGTAAATTCTGTAAACACTCCAAACCCAAGTCTTGTAGCTGCTGGGGGGGGTTGAGGCCCGGCCTTGGCTCGTGAAGCTGCACAGTTGTGGGGAGGGCTCTCTTTGCAGGGGAGGCTGATAATTAGTGCCCTGGCACTGAGTGACCTCCAAAACTGACAGGCAGCAGCAAACCAACGCCTGGAGGCTTCCTCATAAAAAATAAACCCTTTTCCTGCTGAATTCAGAACTCCAACTACGAGAGCATCCAGCAGACTGCCCGGAGCATCGCGGAGCAGGCGCACGAGCTGGCCTATGACCCCACCTACATGTCGCCCTTCGCGCAGTTCGCCTGCGACAACGGACTGAACGTGAGAGGTGAGAGCGGCCTCCTCCCACCCTGCCATCCCCCAGGAACCTCCAGCAGAGGGAAGTTCTGTTGTCTCAAAATACAGTGGGAGAACAGAACGTTAGGAAACGTGGTTGGCAGGAGAGCACCAGGCTCGTGTGGGATTTGGAGTAGGAGCCTCCCGTGGGGAAGCAGCTGGAGCCCAGAGAACGCAGCGCACTGGTGGTTTTATTTTTAACCCAGTATGTACATTCCTGCCCCAGGCTCCTGGGGAAACTGTGCTTGATTTGTTCTTGGATTTGGATGTGTGGGTGGTGATGTGTGAGGATGGCTTTTGTTGAATTTTTTTATTTTTTAAAGCCTTCTCTTACAGCTGCATTTCAGCTGAGGTTCTGCCCAGTCTTTGGTAGTTTTTGGGTTTGTTTTTTGGTTGAAATGTGTGACTCTTGTACCATCCCCATCCTGATCTCTCCATTGGTTCTGCTTCTGGGCTCTAAAAGATACTGACACCTGGCAGAGCTCAGAGCCTGAGCAAACACCTTTCTTTTATTGTTTTTTTTTCTTTTAAATAACTCAATATAATTCTGCTGGTAAAGATGTTCTTATCTCTCTATCAAGAGGGCAGGATTTCCTGCCCCTTTCCTAAGGTAGAGCTTGGGCTCCCTGGTGCTCCAGGCTCAGCCACTGAGAAGTGAAACTGCAGATCTCTGGATTCCCTGGTGTGACTTCCCAATAACAAAATACCTCTCCTGAGCCCTTTCTCCAGGATCCGAGTGTGTTGCTCTGGATGTTGAGGATTGAAAAGTAGCTACTAAAAATGCTAAGTAGCTTTTAGAAACACACGAGGTAATACAGTGCTGGAGAAGATGCTAAAGTGATGTTTGATTTACAGTGGAAATTCCTGAGGAGATCTGACTTCATGGCAGTTTCCTTGTAACAGTGCAGTGTCAGGTGTTTTCTGCATTTATTCAGTAGTCTGCTAGAAAACAGGCTCTGTGCTCTGCCAGCTGCCAGTGTTCAAGGTTCTGACCTCCTTTTCTCAGCCTGATCTCACTGGAGCTGAACAGGAGAGTGTTTTTGTGCCGTGTTAGATGTCACTGCTCCCCTCGTTTGGAAAGGAGATGGAGGAAGCAGAGCTGGTGTCTACACTGAACAGGCTTTGAATATTTGATTTTAAAAGAATTTTCCACGGGAAGTGACCCAGATGATGCGAAGACGACGAGTTTGATGAAATAAGTGATGTTTTCCTTCACTGCAGGGGGCAAACCAGACGACATCACCGTCCTTCTGTCCATCGTGGCCGAGTACACAGACTGAGGGCCCGCTGGCCCACTCCCGGAGCCCCGCACGGTTTCCTGCTGGCAGGATTGATCCCTCCTCCCTCCTGCCCTGGGCAGCTGGCCCTGAGCCCGGTGCCTGTCCTGAGACAGCCGAGTCCTTGCTAAGAACCACTCGTAGAACACTGGTCTTGCTCTGCCAGCAAGAGATGAAGAAGCTCAAGGCCTGGAGCGTCTGTCAGAGCTTAGTTATCGTCCGTGCCGGGGGCAGGATCCATCCCACGGCGTTCCCGCACTGGAGATGGGACTTTCCAAGGAGTAGAATTGGTTGATCATCTTTCAGAGTAGATCAGTAGGTAACCCCTCTGCACGAGGGCATCTTACTCTTTCCTAGGAACGTTCGCTGTTGTTGAGGGTGTGTTACAGCCCCAGTTCCATAAAGCATAGTCTTGTTCCAGTGGTAGCCGAGGTTTCGTGTTCCTGAGCTCCAGTTTTCAGGAGATTTATAACTGCTGTAAACATTCTGCTCTTGCCATCCATGGTGTCAGCCTTAGGAACCTTTTCTAGTACGAGATTTCAAACAAACCTAGTTCAAGTTATATGGATGCAAATGTGTTTTGTGATTTCAGGTGCTTAACTGTGATCTTAAAAAAAGTTCTGCAGATCATTCGTCCATAATGGGCCTGGTTCTGGATGTTTTGGCTGTGGATAATTATTATTTTTATTAAACAAGACTTCTAGCTCAGTCTCAAACAGCCGAGCTGGCCATAGCTGAGGTCTTTGAGCATTTGAACCCATCTCCTGGTGGGAAATGCTCCGGTGGGAGGTTGCACAAGGAACAGCTCATCCTCAACTCCCAACGTCCTCACTTTGGGTAGATAATCCTGTCGTTGATGAAGCCTAATTTGTGTTAATAATCGCCATTGCTTGTAGAACAGAATATGCTGCACCACTTTTAAGTCCAGCTCATCCTTTCTGACTCAACAGGCACCTCTTTGCTTCTGCTGCGGCAGCGAGTACGAAAATGAAACTTAATGAATAATCAGCAAAACTTACATTTCAGTAACTAAAGTTTAGGGGTTTCAATGAACCTTAATGATGTTTACAGTTATCTAACAGCCACTTTGCAATATGACATTTCGTTTTCAATGACAGTAGCTCACGTTTGTTCCCCCCCCCTTCCAGCCAGCTTTTCCTTTTCCTTTCCTGAGGCTCATACAAAAGCTGAGAGCTGTAAAGATATATATATTTTTGGTCAGTTTTTCATTAACTTTTTTGCTGGTAGAAAAGTATGTAGAAATAAATTAAAGCCATGTTTTTATATATAAAAAGTCGGGTAATGTTGCTGTTTAGGTGAGTGCAGTTAAACTTGGTCAGTAAGGAATCTTTCCTGCTCTCAAGAGGAGATTTTTACTACCTGGTTTATTGTATTAAAACTGTTTAAGTTTGAGGTTACCTCAACTTGTTTAAAGAATTTTTGTGGACTTGTACTGTATATTTGCGTAACTATGTCAAGCTTTTATTTAAGGTCATTTAACATGTACCATGTACATGTCATTTTACTATATTTCAATGCATCATGCTTGTAACAGGCATTTCATTTATAATAAGTGATTAATTTGGGAGCTCTTCAGTAATTTATCTGCTATTCCTCAATTGGCATAATGTTAGGGATCTACTTTGAATCACCTTGTAATTACTTGTCAAAATGCCTTAACTACCCTAACTTGACCAAAATGGGATTTTGGTGAGGGTATGGGGAGGATTCTGTTAATGAAGAGAAATTAATTAGTTTTGTGACACATGAGCAGTGAGTGGTGGAGAACTTTGCACAACCTGTCAGTCCTTGTTTTGAACTGGCCCAGCTGTGCCTGGCTGGCTGTTCGAGGAATGTATTCACTGAGCACAGGGCTTTGTTCCTCGCCTTGAGGGGGCCTTGCCCTCCCAAATCTGGGTGTCTTCACATTTTGTCTGCCAGTATTTCCCCTCAGCTTCTGGATTAGAGCAGATTTGATCAATTCTTGTGTCCCCTGACCTTCCCTTCAGGAGCCCTTGGGCTGTTGCTCTGACCTGCTCTCAGCACAGTTCCCAGCCCTGGTGTTTCCCCCCCGGCTTTCCAGAACTTTCCCTGGGGACGTGTGCGGGTCAGAGGGATGCACCAGGGTCTGGAATTGCCTGTGAGGCCAAGCTGTGCTCCCTGTCTGTACCCACAGAGCCCTTTGCCTCATATCACACCATGAGTTGTTGTTTTTTGTTTTGTTTTGTTCTGTTTTTTCTCATAAAGAACAAATTTGGATTTTGATTTACAAATCATGAGTTTTTCCCTCACCAGGCACACCAAAGACCAGTAAAGCTTTTAGCTTTTCCATCTGTTTATAAAGCAATACTGTATTATAAAGAATTGATATTTTTATCACATGCTTGATTGTGTTGGGTTTTTTTTAAGACGTGCACTCTGAACATATCAAACCTGAGTTTTTCCTACGAACTTATCGCTGTCTGCGCACAAGAGATTTTGGGAGAAGGAAACGACAGGGCCCATCCTATCAAAGTAATTCCCAGCAGTGCATGAAGCAGTAACACTTGCTAGGGGAAGGTTAGTGGGAATGTTCCCGAGGGGAATGGACAAGAAAGGTGTTCCCTGACTTTGAAGCGAGCGGAGCTTGGAGCTGCTGCAGAGGGTTGTTCTTTCTGGGGAGCTGGTGGGTCAGGAGGAGTTTGTCCCCCAGGAAGCTGGGATTGCTCCAGCAGCATTAGGAGGGGTTGGGGTGAAGCAGGGCTAGGATGTGGTGAGTTGAAAAGCTCTGTGGTTCCTGCTGCTTTCCTGGCTGTCTCTAGGAGAGTTGTGACACACAGGTTCCCTCCAAATGTCCTTCGTTGTGTTTCTCGAGAAGGTCAGGCTGAAAACAAAACCAAAAAGCAGATCTGGGACCAGACAGTTACGAGTGAGTGGAGGAGAAGGGAGAGGAGAAGGTCTGGCAAAGGTGGGAGGATTTAGTGATGGAATCTCCATGTCTTGGGAAGGGACATCCTTTCTCCAGGGGGAACCAGCTGGTGTGTGTGGAATCCACTGTATGCAGTTGCTGACAAAGGTGGCTGAAACCATGAAGCAAATGTGAGTCTGTACCTGAGGATGCTTTTCTGTTGCTGTTAAAATGAGACTATCATCTATGCTTACCTAAGAGGCAATTATGTGAATTTCATGTCTGAGGTATAACTTATGCAGGAATAGTTCTGTAAATACATTTAAATGAATTGTAAAGATATTTAATAAATATAGTATTTATACTAAAATGTGCTTTTTTAAAGTCAAGTTGCCTGCAAACCCTCTGTGTGTTGCCGTGGGGAGGTGGTTGGTGGTGCAGAGGCACAGCCAGTGCTGGGGGGGGGCTGTCACTGTCACCCCCCTGCAGTGCCTCAAATCCACACCTGAGTGACACCCAACAGTCTGGCAGGAAGGTAATGATCCTCTAATTGACCAAAGACTGGGAATTTTGGTGTTGTGTGACTTTGGAAATACTGCACTGCCCCTGACTTGGGGAAGAGACACGGGGAGGGAAAAGAATTAACTCAAGTCTGAAACACAAACCTTTATTTCTTAAACTGTGGTTCTGTGACAGCTTGCGTCGTTCAGTTAAACGCTGGTTCTACAGAGTTTCTGTAAAACCCTGAGTTATCCTGGAGCTGGGCTGGGTCTGGCTGTGCCAGAGGGGATGGATGGGATATTTTTCCAGCACCCTTAACTAGAACAGCAGCTTCATTTGCCTGAAGTGGTAACAGGGTTTGAATTCAAACTGTGGGACTCTCTCAGTCTCCACTGAGAGTGTTCTAAGAGCAGAACCCCCAGACCGTTCCTGCAGAACTCGGAACACACAAACCTCAGCTGAGTCAGTCGTGACCTAAGTCTGGGACAGTCCAAGAGCAGCAGCAGCTCTGGAACAGTCTGTGCTGCTGGGTCACAGCAGCAGGCACCGACTGTGGGCCTGCCCTGCCCTTCCCTCCCAGGCAGTGCCCAAGCCTGTCCTTGGGCCCGAAGCCCTCGTGCCCTACAGCACCGGGGAGCTCTGCAGGGGGCCCAGGTCCTCCTCGGTGTCGCTGGCTGTCGCCAAGCTCTGGAAGGTGTGACCCGTGGCATCCTTCTCCTTGTAGGAAACAGCTCCAAAAAACAAGGAGTGGAACTGGAAAATGCAGTATTTACACAGGTAAGAAGCCACGTGATACAGAATTCAAGTATTAATTATTTGTGAAGCTTTTGCCACTTTCAGTCTGCAGCGTTTCCCAGAGAGACCCACCTGCCCCCGGGAGCGTTCCCCATGTTAAACATGACACTGCTGGTTCTGCTGATCCCATGGGAAAGCAGATGCAGAATGGAACGTGGTGTGACACACCCTGTGCACAGCTCAACCCCAGCTGTGCTTCCCCTGCTCAGGGGATGGGGAGTCCCCTCACCTTCTGATAAGGAGCCTCCGTGGCCTCTCCTGCTGCCTCAGCCGTGGCTGTTCCTGCTCTTCCTGTCACATCCCTCCCCGTGACTCTGGGAATTCTTTTTACCTCTTGTTTAGCCACAGGACTGGTGGGAGCGTTCCCATCCTGCTGGGGATGTTTGGAAATGTCTGTGCTGTTGGGCTCATCCCCAGAGGGTTTATCAGGATGTGTCTCTGAGCTGCATTGGGCAGAGGAGGGCAGGTTAGTAACTGGCTTTGTGCATTTTCCTCAGAACATCGTGATTTTCTGTTCATGGAAAGATTATGGCTTTAGAGTAGATTCTCAGCAAGTATCTTCCCACCCCTCCTGCTGCACCCAAACCCTGCAGAGATGAGGAGAGCAGAGTTACTATGGAATGCTCCCTCTGGCACCCCTTTATTGCTGTGTGTGCTGCTGAGATGTTCCTAAACCTACCTGGTTCACAGTTTCCCTGTGAAAACTTGAGGGTTTCATCCTCTTACCTGCCCCACTGCTGTGGGCAGCAGTGCTCCTGGGAATCTGCCTCCTTCTGAGCCTCACACAGGGTGGCCAGGATCAAGCTGGCCTCCAGCAGCACGTCCTCAATGCTGAAAGCAATGGGCCTAAACACAAACAGGGAGACTGCACAGCACATGGAATTACAGACACTGGGGGAGGAGACACAGCTCCTGTGATTCTACATAAGGGTTAAAAAATGCCTCCTCTGGAAAGCTGGAAATCTCCTGTGTTTGCTGCTGAGGAAGGAGAGGTGTCCTCCCATTACAGGTGTAATGCCCCAGGGAGCAAATGCTACGCAGTGTTATAGCCCAGTGAGAGTTCTGGATGTGTAATTGTTAAAATTATACTTATTCAGAAAATGTTTCTTTAACTGCTAAATAACTCATTGCAGGCATTCAACTGAGGGCCTCCAGTGTCCAGGGAACCTACACACAGCAGCAAGGCTGCCTTGGCAGTGCCTGGGTGAAATGCTTTCTGTGGAATTACAAACTCCTTACTCCAGGATCACAGGTCAGAAATGGCTTTTGGAATGGAATGAAAATGTGCTCCATTGCTGCAGGTCGATATTCCCTGAGGGACTGCAGACACAACCCTCCTGTAACTGCAGGGCTCCCCCCGTGTGTGTCCCAACACCTACTTCCCACATCTGTCAAAGTGGATGGACACGGGAACACCGGTGGCTTCGGAAAACGCCAGCAGGCCCTGGAAAAGAAGGAGTGGGGGGTTAAGTGCTGATTTAAACCCACAAGATTAATATTAGTATGTAAGTTTATCCCAGCTCTTGGTTACTGGCAAAAAGAGGGTAAAATTCCGCTGCTTCCAAAATAATTTCTTGCCTTCCCTGCCAGAGCTTTGCCAGAGGAGGCTCTGCATGGAGAACTCTCCAGGGCAGCTGTGTCTGCCCAGCACAGAAACCACAGTTTGGGTTTAGAAAAGCTTTGTTTGCCTTCCAAAGGCTGCTCTGAGGGGCTCTGCAGAGCCCTGAGGACCCTGGGTTTTAAAGCTAATCCTTGACCAGCTGGTGAAATCCTGCTGCTGTCAGGAGGGCTGGTGGGACACACATTCCATGGGACCATCCTGCAGTGTCCTGGTCCAGTCAGGCAAAGTAATGGGAAATGGTTTATTTTCCAGACAAAGTCTTACTTTACCCTCAACTCTTTAAGGCAAAATGTCAGTTCAGAATCTACTCCAACTTGAAAGTAGTCAAATTCCTCTGGACTGAGGTGAATCTCAGTAACCATCGTCCTGGAAAAGTCTGTTTGGGATAACAACAAAATCAAGGACTCACAGGAGTGAAGTTTGAACTCAACAAAACTATGCTTATGGCCCCAAGGTTTTTACATCAGCATCGTTTGAATAATTGTGTTTTTATAGTGATCAACAGTAATAAATGTTTAGCTTATCTAAATTTATTTCATGATTAAGTAAAATGAAATCCTCCATTTATTTACAGCACTTTGTGTAGATTTAAATGGATTTTAACAGAACCCATTCCATGTCCTGATGTGTGATCTAACCCTGTGCCTGCTGCTGTTCTTGTCTATCTGCTCCATCCACAGGTATCCCTCACAAATAATATTCCCAGCTGCCTATTGTTGCAGGGTTGGGAAGCCCAAAATGATGCCTGGCTTAAACTGATTAATCAAACTCGCTGACAATCAGCAGAGCACAGAGGGTGGACTGAGGCTCTTTGTTTTAAATTCCCATCTTTTCCTGGCACGTGAGTGGCAACAGGAAATTGGCTCTTCAGTTCCAGGTATTCAGTTGTTCATTACCAGCTGATTAGGCCGGGGCTGTTAATTGGTGTGTGAAGAGAACATGAGAGGTGCTTTCCTGATGTGGAACAATCTGAGACACTCAGAAAAATTCCAGAGTGGCTGGAGCAGCACAAACAGCCCCAGGGAAGGCAAGGCTGCTAAGGGAGTGTTACAGACTTCCCAGACTGTTCCTAGGTCATTGTCCTCAGCTTTGGTCATAACAAGTATGAAAAGCACCCCTTTATTATATGATATCCAAGAACCTCTACTTCAAAAACACGATTATATCTTTAAAATTAGTTTGAGTCACACTCCAGGAATCTGCAGATTTGTTCTCCACCTCCTGGAGATGTGACCATGGCAGTGTGAGCCCAGCTGACACCCTGTACTGTCCTCAGCCTAAAATACACTCTCTAATGATATCAATTCTCTAATTGTGGTGTTCAGATTTAAACAGTTCTTTTTAAAACCCCAAATCAGCCCCTGTTCCCTGGCAGTTGCCACGCTCCTGCTCTTGCAGCACAGTAATTACCTCCTTCAAGCCTACAGCAAGTGGCATAATTTATTTCAATTGGCTGCTCAGTCTGATATCTGCCACTGACACCCAGAAAATGTTATTAAAAACTTGCTTTCTTAAAATACATTAAAATCAGAGGGTGGCAGCATGACTTAAAATCTCTCTATATATGTTCCCTCTCTTAAAAGTGTCATTGAGCCCTAAAATGCATTCCCCACTTATGACAGCTATTATTCCTTGAGTTCACCTGTGCTAAAAGGCCAAGTATTGGTTCATATATTCTGAATTTCCTTACCAGTGTCTTCCTCAGTGTAACTCTTGAAACAAACTTTCACTGGAGTAACTGATAAGGTTATTTCTTCTTGGCTGGTTGGGAAGTGAATCATCACATCAGCCAGCAGCCTGTAAAATGTCACTCAGCATTGAAATAATCTGTCACAAGGGACTGGTTGGCATTTGTCACTCCCATCAGAAAGCAAAACTCAGAGAATGGTTTTGTATTTGTTACCTGGAGTGGACTTTAAGGATGTTTGGACACATGTGCTTTGCAAAAACAGCCTGCAAGGGATCACATTCCTGAAATGTCAGGTTATATGTTTTCACAACACCTAAATATAGAGGAAATGAACACAAATCAATGCTGGTCTGTAATCTTGATTTTTTTTTTTTAAGTATTAATTGTTCAATAGAGAAAGTAACCAAGGGACTTACTGAGCTATGTGGAAGTAAATAGAAAATGGAATTCACCTGCCATCCAAGTTGTGCCCATCCAGCATCCGAGTTTTTTAAGACTCCACAAGAAATAAATGAACAGCAAAAAGTGCAACAAATGCAGAGGAAAAAAGGCCTCAATATTTAACTGGTAAAATAATACAAATGGGAGTGAAACACAAAAGGCAAACCCTACAGACCTCTGTGTGTTTGTGGGTAAGCCTGGGCTAAAGAGAGCCGAGTTGTCTGGGGACCTAATTCAATATATTACCCCATTATCAGTAATACAAGATAGATTTTTAATAATATAAAGCACTGCCTGTGACACAGTACAGCTCTGTGTTGGTAGATGGTGCTTCTTTGTGAGTTTTGCAAAGGCTGATGCTGATGAGCATTCCAAGTCCTGCTCCTGTGCTGAAGAACTGCATTAGAAGTGGAGAGACCCAGTAAATCCTGTAGTTCAAACAGCTGCCAGACCAGGATTCCTCTCCCTTCCCAGAATGTGCTTTTTTTCCCTCAGAATTTAATGCAGACTGATTCAAAATGTTGTCAGCTGAAGATAAAGCCTGTTATAACTTCACTTTAAAAGTTGTATGTGATAAATATTAACATGACAAACATAAATTATGACGTGAAGAGGCTGGAAGTGTTTGGCAAAATGTTCAGTTGATAACTCCATTAAATATTGTGCTGCCCTGTGGTTTTAAACTGCTCCTGTCCCTGTGAAGCCACTCCCTGTGTCACCCACCGTGTTTGCAGAGGAGCTGGAAGGTGATGTGATGATCACTGGGGCTGGTAGAGATGCTGCACTTCTCTACATTCCTTCCCAGCACATTTGCACATCTAAATACAGGGAGAACTGCCTGGGAAAAATAAAAACAAAATCAATCAGTGCAGAGGTTACTCACCAAGCAACTTTGCAGTATGATTTCCCTGTTTTTGTAGGGTTTATCTGGAGCTTCTGCTCCTCCCCCTGGAACTCCACCTGGAAATGGGGTTAATTTGCTGCTTCCAAAGCTGTGTGCACCAACCCATTGAGATGTACCTTAACTATCAGTTTACACGGGAGGGATGACTCCTTCTCCTTGTGACAGGGATCAGACACAGCTGCCCAGCAGTAATGTTGGAAAAACATGGATGAGAAGAAGACATAGGCATATGCTGACCTCGAGGAGTTCACTGATCTTAAGGCAAGCTGGAGATGGAATCACAGAATCATTAAAGTTGGAAAAGACCTCCAAGATCATCAAATCCAACCTTTGGTGAGGTAGAAGTAAAATAATGTATTAACTCAAAACTATTTAATATTGAACCTTAAAAAAAGCCTCCTCTGGGCTTTAGAACTGCCAGAAACCCCTGAGATGTACATCTCAAAATAAATACAGATTTATTAGGAACACAATTATGTTCAAACTTCCCACCTTCATTATTACCAGCCAGCAGTCAGTGGTACAATACAGGGATGGGATTCCAATCTGTGGGTGTTTAAGTGGTCCTGAAGGGTGAGTTACCCAAACACCCAGAGCTCAGCTTGTGTTTGAGGCATTTGAAGGAGCTGAGTTTATTCTAAAACAATCTTCCTGTACATGATCCATGCAAATAAGCAAAGACACTTCTCACACCTCAGGAATTCTTGATATGATATGGAATGTGATACACCCATTCAATACCACAGGTATAAAATGGAATTATCTCCACTTGTGATTTTCCAGTGAGTTAAAGGAGAGTTGGTCACTTTTAACTAAGAAACCTCTAGAGAAAACCCTAATTCTGCTGGAAATTGTGTTTGGTTAATCAAAGGCATTAATGGATGTGTTCTTCCTGTTGAGTCACAACAGTACAAAACATGTTGTTTAGAGGCAGCTTCTGTGTGGTAAAAAACACAAACCTTTTGACCTGTGACAGCACAAATGAACCCCTTGGCAATAATCTGGATGTCCTGGACAAGCCTCAGCTTGGGTCACAAAAAATCAAAGGATATTAGGGCAGAGTAAGAAGGAATATTCCATGCTGGAATCTGCATAATTACAATTACAGAAAATATGGCTTTTGTCCATACTGAAAGTGGAGGAAGTTGGGATAGAGTGTAACAGGCTGAAGGGCCCCTCTAGGAAAACAACACAACGTCCAGCAACATAAATGTTGGGCTTCCAAAGAAGATTTTAAAATTAGAATAAATCAAATTCACTTACACCTTTTTCTACGGGGTCAAACCAAAATTCATCACTAATACGTGCTATGGCATGGATAGCTCTTCCAAACACTGCCAGGGAAAGAAAACAGTGCAATAGGCATCCTAAATTAAGATAAAAAGGTTGTACTGCATTTTCCCAAGAATAATTTATGAGGCAACATTACAGATTTCCTACACATTTGAAAGAAAACTGATAGTGGAAAATGTTACTTTTTTTTTCTTTTTTCACTGGCACAAAACCCTCGATGTTTTGGAAGCTGCCTCTGATGAGGCACCTCAGTGTCATCTGTCCCTTTGCAGCCCCTGGGGCCTGATTTCACCCCAAATTCATTCAGTCAGACCAAACACCACTTAGAAATTGTATTTTGCAGATGGAAAGTTTGGGAAGCTGTGAGCAGTGGGATATCTGCGGAGATGGAACCCTGAGAAACAGGGCAGAACCCAGCAGAGGGGCCTGGAATTTGCCTCTGGCAGGGGCAGAGCAGCCTTTTCCACAGAGCGCTGCACCCAGGAGTGCGGGTGTGCCTCTGGAAGCGCACAGGGAGACACCAAGGAGTGGATGGTGCCTCTGGAAGTGCACAGGGAGATATCCAGGAGGGCCTGTGCCGCTGGAAGTGCACAGGGAAACACTCGGCCAAGCCATGGCTTCTCCACCTGGGAGTCCCCGAATCCAGCGCTATGCTCCCTAATCTGAACAATTCCCAGAGGCCGCACGTTCCCCACGATCTCCCGTGTCCTGCGGGATGAGGAGGAGGTGGATCCCCCGTCAGCTCCAGGGCTCCCGTCCCGCTCCGCCTCGGCGCCCTCGGGGCCGCCCCTGAGGGCAGCGCCCGGTCCCGCTCGCGGCCGCGCCCTGGGCTCCCTGTTTCCCGCACAAATCCCGAGGGATTTGCGTGTCCCGGACTCTCAGCACCCCGGTACCTCGGAGCTGCGCCCCCCCAATCACGCACTTCATGGCCGCCCCGCCTCCCCTCACGGCCCGGGGCGGGAAACGCCGCTGGGGCGGGGCCAGCGGGCCCCGGATGTGGGGCTGGGAAGGAGGGAATTACGGATTGTCCTGAGCGGGAAGAGACAATAAGGATCATCGATCCAACCCCTGGCCCTGCTCAGGACACCCCAACAATCCCACCCTGTCCCTGACAGCGTTGTCCAAACGCTCCTGGAGCTCTGGCAGCCTTGGGGCCGTGACCATTCCTGGGGAGCCTGTTCAGTGCCCGACCACCCTCTGGGGGAAGAACCTTTCCCTGAGATCCAACCTAAACCTCCCCTGACACAGCTCCAGCCCTTCCCTGGGTCCTGTCCCTGGTCAGAAGAGATGGGTTCTGCCCCTCGAGGAAGCTGTGGATTGGGATGAGGTCTCCCCTCAGCCTCCTCCAGCTGAACAAACCCCGTGCCCTCAGCCCCTCCTCACACAGCTTCCCCTCAGACCCTTCCCCATCCTCGTGGCCGCCTTTAAATGCTCACTAACACCTTCAATGTATTTTTTATATTGTGATGTCTAAAACTGACTCCAGAACTCAAGAGGAGGCCACAAGAGCATTGCAAAATACGGAATACGTAAAATTTTTCTTAAGTAAGGATGTTCTTCGATGTTTGATCTTTGTAACTTTCAAGCCTAGTTGACAAGAAGGGAGATTTAATCGGTGAAACAGCAGCCAACAGTCTCTAAGTGATGTCCAGGCGTTAGGAAGATAAATGACTTGTGGGTAGAATTGCCTTGTTGAGGTCTAGGGCTGGACATGTTCCAGTGATCTCAGACCCGGGCAAGGTTAACAAAGCGAGGGGAGAAGGATGAACCACTTTGTACCACTGAGAGCGGGCACAAGGAATGCAGGATTTATGGACCACAACGACCTCGGGCAGAACCCCCTAGATAAGGAAGAAATTAATAAACCCAACTCAGCAACTGGGCTGAAACCAGGTCCAACTGGGTAAAAGGTGATTCTGGCAGCGGGATCTGTGACCACCGACCCAAGAAACCCCCAGACCCAGGAGAAGCACTGAGCATGGCACTAATTAGCATGAGAAGCGAGAGGATCGTTAATCAATAGGAGAGATAATAATCAATAAGAGAACTATGCAATTTGTAGCCAATGAACAGGGATTTTCGCGGAGAACGCTCTTTCCACGCCTGTGAAGCAGCTCAGTGGGTGCGGACGCGCCACGGCCGCGTTGGGCGCTGTATTGGCCGCTCGCAGCCGCCGTAGCGGGGGCGGTGCCGGGCGGGTTCCGGGAGGGCCGGAGCGGAGCGGCCGCGATGGTGAGAGCGGGGGGACACCGGGATCCCAAACCCCGGGAACCCCCGGCATTCCCCCCGGGAATTCCTCCTCGGCACCCCCCCGGGCCCCGCGATCACCTCCTCCCGCGGGGCTGGCGCAGGGCGGGCGGGCGGGGGGTCCCGGGCCGTCCTTGCAGGAGCCCCGTTTATATCCGTATTAATTTAACCGTAATCGCATTGATTTATTTATTTTTTTTATTTTAATTTAACGCTTCTCTCATAACATCAACGATTCATTAATTATTATTTGCGCGTTCATTTGGCTGTGTTTTCTCTTCTGTTGCTTCCTCTCGTTTAACATTGATCATATTTTCCACCCCCCTTGTCTGCAATCAACTCCTCCATCCCACTCAGGCCGGGCACAGAGTAAGTTACTCCTTGGCTTTGCTAATACCGGTATTAGGGGCTCCTTCGTGGCAGTGGCAGGTGAATTAGGGGCTGCTGCTCAACCCACACCCAAATTCCTGGTAAAACCCAGGGGGTTTGACATCCTCTGCCTCAGTTTTATGCTGCAGATCCCTGGGATGATTGAACATTTTGGGTTGGTTACTGTAGCTTTTCTTTAATTATGGGAGCTCCAATGTGATTTTTGGGGGAGAATATGGGGCCTGACAGTTCAGGGTTGTGTGTTTTAAGCAGCAGGATAATTTTATTAATCATCAAATAACTGGTATTGCACAACTAAGTCCCTCAGGCATCAGTAAAACAATCTTATCTATTGCCACTTATTAATCAAATAATTTTGATTAATAATATTAAAATCGCAGTTACCCACTTTTAACTTGCATCCCAGTACCCTTCCCAGGACCCTGCTTGGGGCATTTTTCACTGGGAATTCTCAAAAGACCATCAAAAATGTGTCTCTTTTTTTGAATTTTTCCTCTCCTGGTTTAATTTTGAATTGGCCACTCATGGATTAAAAAACTCTGGTGTTGCTTTATCAACAATACTTCAGCCCCTCTGTCTCCAAAATGGCTTTGCTGGCACTGAGATGTTCTTAATCTGAAAAAAAACCCCACCCCCAAAACCAAGCAAAAAAGGCACCCAAGTTCCTTCTGCCTTCCGTGATGACTGTTAGCAAGAAAGTAGCTGCATGGCCTCAAAATAGATAAAAAAATATTAAAAAATACCATTTCTTATTTAAAAATACCATTCTTCTGTTATTGATATTATATAAATATAGCCTAGCTATATTTATTTTTATATATATAAATATATCTGGGCTGTGTCCTTTACAAATTGATGGTTTTTATTTTAGGAACTGCCTCTCTAACAAACATTTTTAATGTAGAGCCGTTTATCAAGTTAACACTGGATCTGGAGACAACCATTCCCATTTTCCCAGTGCCATAACATCCCCTGCTTTCTAGAGCTGATCTTTGCATAATTAATTTATTGCTGTGTTGCATTAATTCTTTATTTGCAGATTTAAAGCCTGTAGTGTTAAACTATGGCTTTGCATCACCTGAATTCTTAATTTTGAAGCCCCCATCCCATTTTTTTTCTTGCATCTGTTGTACTGAAGCTGTGAATATACAGAAATTTATATAAATGGTAACAGAATCCCTCTGTGCAATAACCTGCCTTGGCTCCTCTGCAGTGCCCTGGTTGTAATTTGTGGTTATTTTTCAGCCTTTTTCTGTTCAGTGGTTCCTAAAATATGGGCTCTGAACACTCTTCCTGTCACCTATTAACACATTGCAAATTTGCTGCTTTCTAATACTCTTGTAATACTTTTCATGTTTTTTATAAGGGAGAAAACAGGAGTCTTTTAAAGTAGAAAAAACTTGGATGAAGAGTTAAGGGAAGTGGCCTCGGTTTAGCCAGGTCTGTGCTAGAGAGAAAAAAAGGGAGTTTGTGGTAGTTGCCAATTTTGTGTGAAGTACCTGAAGTACTAACACATTCCTGGTACTGTGTCTTGCCCAAAATAAAGATGATTCTGGAGCCTTGTTTTTAAGGTAATGGTTTAGTGAGGGCCCTTGTTTTCCCTCAGAGCAATATTCCATCACCATCTCATTCTTATTTTAGTAGCTTTTCCATCAAAATGCAAAGTTGGGAAACTGCAGGAGACGCTGTTTGCTAATGATTGTTGCCTTAATGAGTGTGTGTAATGATCTTTCTCCCCCTGATGATCCTGGGAAGTTGGTGCTGGTGTTGGGAGATCTGCACATTCCCCACAGATGCAACAGCCTCCCAGCCAAGTTCAAAAAGCTGCTGGTTCCTGGGAAGATCCAACACATCCTGTGCACAGGGAACCTCTGCACCAAGGACACCTATGACTACCTCAAAACCCTGGCTGGGGATGTCCACGTGGTCCGAGGGGACTTTGATGAGGTACTTTGACCTCCCTTGGGAATGACGGGTTTTGTGCGTCTTTTAAAGGCAACATTTGGGTTCATCCAACTAAAAGTGGTGATGAAATGAGGTCAGAAACTCTCCCCTTCTCTTCCTTGTTGTTGTTTAATTATAAATCTTTGAATATAGATATAAATTTTTAGATATGAGTGTGTCCATCTAATACTTGGTTTTTATTTCCAGAACCTGAATTACCCCGAGCAGAAGGTGGTGACTGTGGGACAGTTCAAGATCGGGCTGATCCACGGCCACCAGGTCATTCCCTGGGGTGACATGGCCAGCTTGGCCCTGCTCCAGAGGCAGTTTGATGTGGACATCCTCATTTCAGGGCACACACACAAATTCGAGGCATTTGAACATGAAAACAAATTCTATATCAACCCTGGATCAGCTACAGGAGCCTACCATGCCTTAGAGAAGTGAGTGTGGGAAGACTCTGGGAGGGTTTTTTGGGAACAAAACTGAGCTACAAACTCATGGTGAGGGTTAATGTTTGTGTTTTAAATGTCAGGGAGAAGAAGGGTCGATACTTGTACTTCCTAAATCTCCTTGACTGAACAGATGAGAGTAAAATCCAGCCTCAGATCTGATGTTCTGTGCTTTCAGAATTAATATCCATTTTTCTTTAAGTGATTTCTGCTGAGTAGTGGTAAAAACACTGCTGAAGAGATTATAGACACAATTAATATGAATTTTTTCCTCTCTTTCCAGCAACATCATTCCCTCATTTGTGCTGATGGATATTCAGGCTTCTACAGTAGTGACATATGTCTATCAACTAATTGGAGATGACGTGAAAGTAGAAAGAATTGAGTACAAAAAGTCTTAAAAAGGCTTTTGCTTGTCTGGTATTTTTACCATCTCATTCTGAACTGCAAGTTCCAATACTTGATTGCTAGTTTACAGCCCTGCACCTATTGCTAACAGCTCAACAATGTAATGAATTTAACCAACATTGTGTTTGCTTTTCTCTGTATGAATGGATTTGTAAAATATTCCATTAAAATAACTGTCCAAATACTGTTCCTTAATGTTGTAATAAACTCCACTTCATAGAAAAACAGAGCTTTATGCAGTGTTGTTGGGGGAAGATGCAGCAATTGTGGTTGGCTGGGAAATGCCTGGTGCTGTGGTTTGGTGTCCAGCTTCCAAGGGATACTTGAGCAAAGGGACTGAGGGCTCTGGGGCCAGGCTGTGTTTGCTTCAGAATCCAGTTTACATTTCATTTTCTCAATTTAACATTCTCAATTTAAGTTAAAGGAATAAAATGGCTTGATAGATTCTGAAAGTGTTACAATTGCCTCATAATTTCACTGTAGAAAGTTTGAGTCTTAAATGAATAATCTCATTAAATCTAGAGCCAGTGAAGAGAGGCTTTCCTTTATTTGTGGCTCACATCTGACACTACCTGTGTGTGCACTTTGCTCCATGTCCAGAGGCTTTCAATAATGTAATTCCATGTGACACAGGAGCTGCTGCTGCAGGGAAGTGTTGGTTGTTCAAGACAAGTGGAACTTTGGGCTCTTCTATTGCAGTGACTGCAGGGAACTGAAGGTATTTAACAGCCCCCATTTCCCACAACTGCTGTAACTTCCCAACAAAAACAGTTGGATCTTTGTTTTCTACAGCAGAACATTTAGATGTTGGCCTTTGCTTTTCCAGCAGGTAGAATGGAAATTCTGCACAGAACCCTTATTTCTGTGTCATGAGCTAACTAAATAACTTATTTCTATTCAAAATAAACCTGCTTTTCCCTGGACACAGACCAGGCATTTCAGGCTGGTGCCTCAGGAGCCTCTAACTGGCACTGCATGCAGTGAGGCTCATTCCTGTTGCTTCATCCTGCTGCAGACAGAGCAAACCTGGAAAGAAAACCTTGGCACACATTATTTAAGGGAGGTGAGTGACTGGAATTCAATTTACTGACAAACTCATCATTAAAAAAGGTTTACAGAATGCTGTAAGGCCAAAATTGATACAGAAGTTTATTTCTGCTCATTATAGTTAAACTTACAGTTTATCTACAAAGTATTTTACATGAACCTCACCCCTGACAGTTTTATAAAAGAGTTTATCCCAATTGTGCAAGGTTATGTTGTGGTGAATGAATTCAGAGTGATCCTGACAGCAGGAATGTGGGGAAATACAGAAGTAAAGGAAATAAACTTTCATCCTTCCTAAAATTAAAGTGCTGAATATGACCAGGATGGAGGAGAAACAGCCTAGAACAGCTGAAAAAATGTGGAAAGGTCGTGGAAGCTTTTGGTAAAAGCTTTGAGTTTTTAGCCTGATGTTCTTTTGAGTGCTGTGAGTGCACAGATCTCCTCTTGCCAGGAGAGGGAGGGAAGAAAAGGATAAATCAAGACCTTATCAGGGACTGTTCCAGGCCTCCTCTGATCCATTCAGGTACATCTGGAAGGGAAAAGAACAACATTAACAGGGCTTAGGAAGAGCTGTGGAAGTTCCTGGAAGTGTGATGCTCAGCATGGCACAGACTTGGGTCAGGTAAAATGAATTATTTGAATTGATGGAGATTTTCTTACATACAATATATTTTACTAAAATTAATCAGCTAAAAAGTATTTTTATGAAATGCTGAGTGAAATTCTTTAGAAAAAAAAAGGAGAAAGTACTGCCTGAGGTACAGAAGTGGCTTCTTTTACCTTCAGAAGATCAGATGGTGGGGTGTCTGCCAGGGCAGGGTTTCCACATTTCTTTTGATACTCTTGAATCAGGGCTGTTGCTTCATCAAGGCTGTAAAGGGCAAAAGGTTCTCAACTTTGTCCAGTTAAGCTCTCTCAAAAGCTTAACTTAAATTTACATAATACACACTGGAGTAGAAAAATGAAGCATGGTTCCCTGGTTTGGAAGTCAGATGGCTCCTGTCCTTCCCCAGTAGAGGAAAACAAGCCCTGACGAGCCTGGCCTTTAATAAAACCAATATATATTAGAATTTCAGTGTTTATTGATTCCTGTCCCAGTGTGACTGTGGGATAACTGGGAACCAAGTGACTTGCAATGCTGAGTATTTGGGCTCTGACATGAGTGTTCCCAGGTGAGCAGAGGAGCCCAGGTGCTGTGAGACCCCCCCAGGCCCTTTGTGTTATTTAACTGAGCACAAGAGGTGCTTTAACTCTTGAAACCTGGTGGCAAAAGCACTAATTCCCAAGTCTTGAGTAGGGGCAGCTCATTTATTTTTCCTGAGTGTTCCTGTTGCTGAAGCTGTGACTCTGTGATGCTGCTGAGCTGGGTTCACCTCAAGGTAAGGGCACTGTTTGCCTTTTCACTCTGTTTTTTTACTTCTGTTTGAGCTGCATTTGATCTGCTGCCAGTCCAGGCTCACCAGTCTGTTACTTGGTCTTGAATGACTGTAAAACTCTATCTTAAATCTGCAAAGTAGTGAGATGACATTTGTATTTATTTAAATTAGCAAGACTAGTCCTTAGATAATAAGTACTAGAAAACCTCCATGGCTTGAAATAGATGAAAACAAAATAAAGGAGAGATTCAGTTACCAGTAATGCAGCACCTGTTCTACCTTTTATTAACTTACCTGTTCTTTTTGGCAAAATAATCCACCAGCTCTTTAATTCTGTGAGTGTTTGTCAGGTGTTGCTTCAACAGTGGATAATACTTGGTTTTCAAGAATTTTTCATAGAGCTTCTTATTTATGATACTGTCCAAAACCAAAGACCTGATCTGTAGATTAAAGTTTTAGTAATGAAAAATATGAATATTTTAAATGTAAGAAATTGTATTTCTGAATGACAAGAGCTCAGAGTTTTCCTATTTGGCTCTATTATATGGTTTTGTGGTTTTTTACTTTTTTTTTAAGTGCTGTGAAATGGCAGGTTTTATAAGACTAATTTCAGATTCAGAGAGGGGATGAGTTAAGAAACTTGCCCAAGGCAAGAGTGCACTTTCATAAGCCCTTTGGCCTTTTAGCTTCAAATATTTATTTAGAAAAATAAGGTGGTGCTGCTGCAACCTCTGCTGCCCTACAAACAGGGGCAGCCTGGAACTCAGCACTGGGCATGGACACAAGAAGTTTTTCAGTTGCACAGCAGAAACAAAAATGCATTTTTACAAGTATTTCATATTTTTTGAGCATTATGGCAAGTAAGGCTGGACAAAGTCAGAGGAGGGAAAATGTTCTGTGTACACTTATCTGTCAGAAAAGCCTCCAAGTCAATGGCAAATAAATTTATTTATTTATTTACCTGAGAAGCAAATGCTACAACTTCTCCAGTGCCCATGTGTTCATCTATTTGCTGCAGCACAGTTTCTGTGTTACAAGTTGATAAGAAACCCTGGTGAAAATAAGTTACAAAGCATTAATATTCTGTGACTGATTAAAGTAGAAACTCTCCCTTCAGAGCAAGTATTTGATTCATTCAGGAACAAGGAATATGTTGATATTACAGGTGCAAAGGTGGAATTACCAAACCAGGAGCTGTGTGGTTGGACTGAAAGTATTGCTTTGAACTCTCAAAGGGTGTTTTGCTGTAGCTGTTACAGATTTTTTGGACTCATTGGCAGCAGAGTGAATGTCCTACACTACTGCTGTGATTTGGGAAAATCTTTCTGAATGTAACTTTAATGACTGGAAGTCTAAGGATTTAAGGTGCCTTTCCTGGTGCCAGTTTGCTCGTGGCAAATATGGTTCACCTGGAGAACAATGTGGAGCATAAATTAATGGGAACAAATGAGAAGAGAAAGGGAACTGTAGATGGTGAGGATGTGGCCTTAAGGCAAAGGTTTTACATCACAATTTGTGCAGATCAAGCATCTTTCTTAGAAGTCAGGAGCTTTCAGCTCAACACTCTTCCAAAGTAGGATTCAGCACTTCTCTTACAATTTGTTATGGCTTGGGGTTTGCTGGGTTTTTATCACGTGTTTTATGGGTGGGATCCCATAAAACACCCTCAACTTCTCAAAAGGCAAAGTCATATGACAAAGCTACTGAGGGTGACTTGAAGCTGGGTTTGCTTCAAGAAAAGAAAAGGAGAAGGAAGTATTCACATGATCCCTTTCAGAAGCCTTTGTGAGTGGGAAATGCTGAGCAGCTGCCAGCAGGGATGCATTTAAATAAACTGGAATTGAAAGTGGCTGTCTTTTACAGAGCATGCTGAAAGGCATTTCCCTGGCACAGACAGGACACTAAACTTATTGTTTACCTGAATTTGCTGCTCTCTCTTCTCGGGCTGAGGGATCAGCAACAGGCAGCCCAAGGCTAAGGCTGGAAGGTCCAGCTGAGAGTATTGTTTGGCAATTCCAATGACATCCAGGTCAGCCAGGACAGGACACCTGCAGAGGGAGATCAGGAGGGAAGTTCTCAGCTGGTATCTGTGGCTGGATGGGTTAGTGCTGTGGGAACTTTAAGCCAGGTAGAGCAATACATTTTTACCTCATCCTAATTTTGGAAATGGTCAAACAAGTTGAAGTTTCACTGAACATAAATCCATGAGGATTTTGTAGCTTGAAAAAAAAACCAACACCAGTTTCTCTTTCTAAGCACTTGAGGTCCTGTTTTGAGGGGAGTTGTTGGGCAACTGCCCAGAGCAGAGCTTTGGTTCAGATGTGTGTGCACAGGAGTGGAGGATCCCTTTCCAGATGATCTTTAAGGCCCCTTCCAACCCCAACCATTTCTAAATCCTAATTAACTCTTTGTTCAAGTCAGGCTCTCTGAGCTCTGGTTCTTCTTTTGAGCAAATCAGAGGATTGTGGTGAATAAGATAACGATTTCTTGTGCTTTTTTACATTGTAAAGGCAGTGCAGGACTGGTTTATGCACAGAAGGTTTAAGAACATTAATACCATGAGTTAACCACACTTGCAGATCTGCAGCTTATAGATCTTTGTTGAGTCAGGTTTATTCTTTAGAGGAAAATGAATTCTTTCTGTCTTATACTCTGTGTTTATGTTCTAGGAAATGTGCTGTATTTTGGGTAAGAGATATTAACTGGACTTTCAGGGTTGACCATGAGTCCTTTAAAAATATCAGGACAGGAACAGTCCTGGGGCAGCAACTGGGCAGATAAATTGGTTTTCAGCAGCCTGTGCTGCTGATTCTCAGTCCCAGTTCAGAGAGCAGTTCCCAGTTGAGTTTCCACAGCCCAGCTACAGAGTTGCAGCACCTGCTGTCCATGCTCAGAATTTCTGGTTGTGTTTCTGTCCTGTCCTTCCTAAAAGAGGCAAAAGGTTTTTCCTTGTGCCTCAGGCTCCCCAGTTCCCAGAACTCCTTTGCATGTTCAGGGTGAGAAATCACAACTGGGCATTCCCACTAGAACTAAACTGTGGGATGGACTGTCCACTTACTTGAGCAGCATCACAAAGCACTCACAGCACTCCTCCAGCTGGCTGGGACTGGGGGGACATGAAGCTGAGAAATAAAGAGAAGATGATAAAGTAAATATAGAACCAAGTTACTGTAGGAGGAGGGGAGACAATCCCAGCCCTACCTGTGAGGAAGGGGGACAGGACCACACTGCGCCAGGCCCGGAGAAAGTTGGGAATCTGTTGGCAACAAAGTTGTAAAGTAACAACCAAATCCACTGAGTTACAAGTGTGTTGTAAACACCCCCCTGCAGGGGAAGGAAGCCTCTCAATGTTCTTTCCTTTTTATCCTGGATGAATTATTCCCTAACATTGCTTTCATTATCTCAGAGTCTCAGATTTGGCCATATTTTGACTGCTGGCAAAATGTTTCTGTCCAGTGTTTACTGACATGCTGCACTGTACATAAAAATAGTAATTCAAAAAAGGTCTTTTCAAGGTTCACACACACACTAAATCCCTGGTAAGTAAGAAAAAGATGAGAAGTCAGAGGATATTTACTTACCTCCCATAATGAATGAATGCCAGTAATTGCTGTCAAAACTCTTCTTAGATACTGAGTCTGGAAAAGAAGATTGATTTTAAAATAGTTGGGTGGTTTTGAAGATTTAGCAATAATCTACAGAGCTGCATTATGCTTGTTTTGTCTGTAGGATGCAAACTGAGAGTTCCTCAAGGTACCTTTGATACATATGGAAATATGCTTTATAGTTAAGTAAATTAAATCATCAACCCCATTGCCAGGTACATCTGTTACCTCCTTAGGCTGTAGCAACATCACATAAAGTTTGACAATCAGAGGTAATTAAGATTCTGAATGACAACAATCAGGGTTGCTATAATTATAAATACATTTTAGGGATCATGATTTTGTATATGTATATACAAACACATGTAAATACATACATGCACAGTTTTGTATGTATTTGCACACAAAAATAGGCATGCTATGTTATCAAATTGTAATAATGTGAAGGAAATTTTCAATTTATTACCATAGGATTTGCTCTTGCCATCTGAAAGGCTTTAAAAAAATGAAACTGGAACAATTTAAGAGCACAAGTCAATGCTAAACCAGAAATTCCTCAAATCTTCACCAGCTCAGTATCTCAGAGCCCAAAGTAAGTGTGTAAATTATCAATAATTGGTCACAGGAAGTTTGCAGTTCATGTATCTGTCCCGTTCTTCTGAAACCAGTGGATAACCCAGCCTTTTTCTCACCTTGCTTAACAATTCCTTACCATGTTGAAGCCCAGGAGTTTCTGGAGGAGGCCATTCCACAGCTGGGGATCATAAACTTTGTAGTCCAAACTCAGTTCTGTCACCAGTCTCACGGCCTGAGGGAGAGCAAGGACAGGCTGTATTTTAACAAACATTCATGGCCTTCAAACCTTTCCTGCTTGTCAGTGGCATTTGAGATTTTTACAGCATTACCAGGACCTTTAACTCCTCAAAAGCCACGAACAAGCCACTTTCAAAATGAATTTACACATGTGAGCAAAGCCAAAAAACCCAGCTGTGTGTGATACCACTTTATTTTCTAATTGTAGGAAGGGTAAAGCTTTTCTCTGTCATTTCCAGAGTCCATTGAAGCAACATCTGTTTAGCAAAGCTCTGCACAAAAGTGTAAATCCACACAATGTGTAACAAACACTCAATAATTCACAAAGGGTTTAAAAATCCTACCTTGGGTTCGTGGCTGTGATTCTTCCATAGCCCTTTAATCATTCCTTCCTTTGGACTCTTATGGAATGATTCATAAGTATATGGAATATTCAAGATTTCAAACTCTGCCAGATAAATGCAGCACCTTAGAAAATACCTGGAAAAAAGTAACCCCCAAACCAGGAGTTAATGAGATTTACAGTGAGCATTATATTTTAATTCATATGCTCAACCTTGGGATAGTACTGCAAAGTGTCCTTCTGTTGATTTAATAACAAATATGTAGCCTGTATTTATAATTATGATCTTAATGAAGTAAAAAACTGTCTGGTAATTGCTTAGGGAAAGCTCTTTCCCCTGAATGATGGATGAGTTGGATCATCTCTAAAGATAAACCAGTTACTGTAACTCTTACAACTCAAAGTGCAGTCCTGCACAGAGATTTTTTTTTTCAACAAAATGTTACTATTAAGGGATGTTTTAAGGAAAATTCATCTTACTTTACTGTCTCAATGGGCTTCTTGAAGAGTGATTCCACAGTGTTGGTATCTGCCAAGTGGAGCAGACACTTCAGTGCTCTGCTCCTGTGAGCAAAGGTCAGCTGAGTGACACCAATGGGCTGAGGAGGGGAAAAAAACACAGTGAAAAGAGAATATTTGACTATTTGTGATATGTAGTATCACAAAAAAATTTGGTAAGAGTGAAAAACTGGAGCTTAAGGCTCTGCTAAAAGAATTTTACCACTCTGCTTTAATTGCCAAAGTGAGCCAATGTCTTACACCAGCTTAAAGCACGTTCCAGAATATGTTTAATGAAGCTGTTTTCAAATAATATCAGCAATAAATTTAGAAAACCCAGAGTTCAAGGGCTGTTCTTGACAGTCAATAGCAAAATTCCATGAAAATCACAGTTTTACCCCAAAGGTTGTTGGAGAGGGAGAAACACAGAGCTCATACAAATCTATAAACTATTGAAATTGCAGATACAAAGGCCTCAGGTCGAAGCCTGTGCAGTTAAGCAGACAGCACTTGATTTTAATAAGAGGTAAAAATTTCATGAGCATCAAGCTAAAATTAGAATTCAGCAACTTACAGATGTGGTAGAAGTTGTAATTGCAAAAAGCAATCTTGAACTGTAATCCATTGGGCAAGACTGAAGCAGGTAAATAACTCTGCAAAAACAGGTTTGCTTTTAGTACCAGCACAGCTACTGAAACACAACACACCAATAGTCACTGAAATGTAAATATTTCACTGTCACAAGGAGATCAAGGATATGATATTCCAAGGATATAGAAAAGGAGGGGGAAAACTCCAAATAGCTACTCTTAAGCACAGATGTAACTTATTGGGAATGGCATTCCATGACATAAATAAGTATTTGATGATTCAAAACTGATGTCACCAGAAAGCAAAAATAAGAACAGTGAGTTCTGAATCACGCACAACCTCACAAGGTTTCTTGAAAAAGCTATTTTTAGCTTGCAAGTTAAAAATAATTCACCATGTTTATGTGAGACAACACACTCACCTTCGGATTTCTTCATCTTCTCCAAAGATTTCATGAGTTTTCTGTAAAAAGAAGTGAAAGTTGTGAGTTTTCTCTGTTGTTTGGATAAATAGCTTGGTCATATCCCTGCTTAAACCCTACGGTCTCTTTAATAAGGCTGATTGTATTTACAGCTGCTTTACTCCCTTAGGCTGAACACACAACTTTTTTCTAGCACCAAAGTAGGATTTTAATCTCTGTAGAGAGAGAAAGAAAAGCATTTCAAGTCTGTCTCACCAGAGACATTACTGTGCAATGTTACAAAGGGATTGAAATCTTAAATAGCTCCATGGCTTCTAAAGGCGAATTCCACCAAATAACCTTAGTTTTTAGGTCAAGTGAAAAAAAAAAGAATCCATATTTTGTGTAAGTGGCCTGTAAATCTCCTGTGGTGACTTACTTCTGAGGGTGGTGTGCTTGGACACAGCCATTTTTCCAGCAGTTTGTCCCGAATTTTGTTCATATCCAGGTCATTAATCTCAGCTATCTCCTCAGCTGCCATGTGGATATCTACAGGAAGAGGCAGAGACAATGGATTTCCAAACATGCATTTTTGAAGCCCTTTTTAAAGAGCTTCTCTTTGCTCCTTTGAAACTGGATTATGGATCCTCACCTGGATAATCTCTGCCAGTGGGATTTTGGATTCTCTGGTCTATGCTGTGGTGTTCATAGAGGGAAATGATCAGATAGGCTGGTTTCCCAACAGACTTGATCTGCTCCCCCGTGTTCAGGTTGTGAGTTATGAGAACATTTTCTGTTGCTGCTCGTCTATACTGCATATGTAACTTCTTCTGCAGCACTTTTGCTTTTCCATGGGACTCATCCTTTAGCAAAACACCACAGTTTTACATAAAACAGCCTCTTTTACTCAAAAGCACAAGAAAAATCATCTGGGCTTTCTGCTCTGCTAGGAAAGGTATCTTGGAAGAAATGGCAAAGGTATGTTGTGAAAAAAACAACTAAAATAAGAGGCAGTGTGTAAAATTAGGATATTTTGAGGTAAAAATGGAGAAGGAAAAAGATTAATATTTAAATCTTGGCCTCTGGAATTACAGTAGAATTTTGCCACAATTCTGTTTGAACATGTGGCATAGTACAGAGAACTATTTAGCGTTCATTGTGTCTCAACAACTCTGCAGAAATTTGGGTATTTGTAATCAGGGCTGAGATTCTTCTTCACCTTTCCCTCCCAACCATGTGAAAATGAGCCAGAGAATCAAGTCAAAGCAGCCTTTCTTTATATACAACACCACAGAGAGCTAAAAAATCTTGGAACTGAAAGTAAAAGTTAATCATGTTATTGATCCAACAGCTGGAACAGATTCCAACTCATTCTCCTGCAGCAAGAAAAATGCACAGAAACAGGAAGAATAAGTTGTTCTTTCCCCTTAAGACTGTCTATTTTTTTGTCCAGCCTCCAAGGCTGTGAAGAGGAGAATGTTCCAGAACAGAAAGGGTTCTCCTGGGGGGTCACTTCCCCTAAAGTACTTCCCATATCAGGGTTGGTTATGGTACAATTTACCCACCACTATCCCAAACACCAAAAATCAAAATACTACCATAACTGCTGAACTGTACAGCAGTCCTGTTTCCCATTACCTCAGCTGTGGTGTTCTTCAGCCACTTGTCAGCCAAATAGAGACAGAATTTCAATGCCTGAATCTGGTCAGGACCTTTTTTCAAAGAGAAAAAAAAGAAGTAAATAAATTAAGTTTTCATGAATCCTTCCTACAGTACACATTAGATCCATTTTATTTCAAAGAATTCAAATTAGAAGCAGTTTAAAATGTTGGGGAAGCTCTTGTGCCTGAAGAGCAAAAAGATATCATATCTGTTTGGATTCAGATAATAGAGAAGCCAGCTTAAATTGGCCTGAAATATTTGCTTTTGGGGAAAACTTGTCTGGAGATGGCATGAACATGCAGAAACTTTAAGCAGGACAACAAGGCCAGGTTGGACAGGGCTTGGAGCAACCTGGTCTGGTGGGAGGTGTCCCTGCCCATGGCAGGAGGTGGAATGAGGTGGTTTTTAAGGGTCCCTTCCAACCCAAACCCTTCTGGGATTCTATAAAAAGAGAGGAAAAAGGATTTAATAGTGACACTGTGATAGAAAACTGGATGTAGGAGACAAATTAATTTTTACTCTCAAAGTTTCTTGGGTTTCACTGGAGGATACTGGACACGTGTTTAGTCACATGCTCTTGTCTCGAGCCTGTTCTTCTCCAGTCTCTCCCCCCTCCCGTTTGTGCCTCACCTGCTGGGAATTCCTGGACGATCTTGAGGGCGATGGCCACGGCCCACTCCGGGTTGACGATGGCCAGCAGGTAGGACTGGATGGTCTGCACGGTTCTGATCGTTTCCTTGTTCACCACTGAGGGGCAGCCACTGCTTCTCATTTCGAGGATTTTTGGCTTCAGTTTTTTCTCAAAGACGTAGCGAGCTGCAGACATGTGAAAGGTGTCCAGGGAAACCTGGGAAAGCATGGAAGGGGATTAAGAGTCGTGAGAACTTCTCTAGTGAGGCCAAAATCGTGCAAAAGAAAGATGAAAGCTCCTTTTTTTTTTTTGGGTGGGGGGCAATAATTTTGAAATAAATTCTTTCCAGGTGCTACTTTACCTTCATTAGTTTGGCAATCAGCAGGAGGGTTGGGAAGGATTCCTCACTGAGCTCTGGGGCTGAAAGGAGAAAGACAGTTGCTTGTGAAAGTGGCCCAGTCCACTTGCAGTTTTCTCTGTGAAATTAAGAACTTTTAGTTTATTGGTAGATGGGGACCTCCATTGGGAGAGAAGGAAAATGATCTTCATTATCCACACCAGGCTGGGAAGTGGGATATATGGATAACTTTGGTCTTTGGGAGGTCCCAAGAAAGAATTTGAGGACGAATTCTGCATTGTTTCTATCCCCTTAGCTCCTCTGGGTGGCGATTTGGGAGCACAAATGCTTTCAGAAGTACCCAAGATGAAAACTGCATTAACAATTACAGTTAATATTCAACATATACTGTAGAAATTTAAAGGAGTCAGATAGCAGAGAAAGGGAATTTTTTATATATATATATATATAACCATAAAAAACACTGAACCTACATATGATGTTCCAGAAACAGTGTGCAGTTCTGAAGAATATCAGGTGGAAGGGCAGCCTGGTGTGAGCAGCTGGAGACAAGGGATTCACATGCTCTAAAACATATTGGTGTTCCAGGTCTACAGGGGGAGAAATTCTTTGATAAGATCCCAGATGTTTGAGGAGGCTCAAAGCCTAGGAATAAAAAAGAAATAAGAAAATAAAAATAAACAAACTGCTAAGTCCCAGAGGCAATTTTCTGGGGCAGAGTTGGTAAACATGTGGGGATTTTTTTTATCCTTGCTATGAGCCACTGCTGAGATGACTTCCTTGAATTTTGTTTTCTGAGGGAGAGCCGTGTACAGAGGATAATTCCCTGAATTCCAACAGTGGTGAATAAATAAATAGCTAATAAATAGACAAAGCAGAACAGAGATGCCCTGGCAGGGTGACAGGGACACTCGTGGCCATACCTGGCTGAGCTGGATGCTGGTGTTCTTCTCATCAGCGTTTTGTATCACCCTCAGGACAATTTCAATGGTTTCATAGTCATAAGGATCCAGCTGTTCAAAATAATGGTCTGTTTGAAAAGGCCTGGCATGGTTTGTCTTTATAAAAACACACAAGTGAGTAGATTTTCCCAGTTTTAATATCAACTGTTGTAACATCAGTACTGTTTCTTCAGTGTTATGTCAATATAAGCATCGTGGCCTAATTCTTTGAAACAAAGACTCCCACCTCATAGTCCTGAATCCTAAAAAAACTATCAGGATATTGCAGAAAGACCAAGCAAGAAGTGATGGGGAAAAAACTCCAAAAAAGCCACAAAAAAACCCCCAAAATACAAAACCAAACCCCAACATATAATTTTTTTGACTCCTCACCTATTTTTAATATGGAACTGTGATACTTAGATCTTACTTTTTTGTTTGATTGTTTTCTGGTAGTTTCTTTAAGGGAAGTGGGGGTGAAAGACTCTACCTGCCTTTAATGAAAATTAGATATGTTGCTGTAATTTTTTTAGAGAAGCAGAAAACTGCAACTTAACCTTTACCTGCTTTAGGAAGATTTGGGGAAAAAACATAACCTTTTCAAATTTCTGAGGAATTATTAATCTGTCATTCAGGTGACACAGGGCACTTGAAATACAGATTCCAGGGACTCTTTTTGATTGTTTTGGTGTGGTTTTGGATTGCCTTGTTTGTTTGGTTGGTTTTTTTACCTTGTACAATATTCCAGTGAGGTTTGTGACCAGGACTTTGGTGCTTTTGAGCAGAGGAGTTATTTCCAGGGCTCTGGCCAGCAGAGTGGAATGAGGTTGCTTCTCCCTGTGTTCTTCAGAGTCCCCTTCCTCCTGACTTGTGGTGGTGTTCTGGAGCAGGAGTGTTTCAATGCAAAGCTGCAGTGCAGCATCACTGTCCAGCAGGAAAGTACTAGAAAAATACCAGAATATTTTCTCTGTGAGCTTTGGTTTTTCCTTAGGAATACAGTAATGCAAGACCAGGATGTGTTCTGAATAATATTTTTTTAAAAAGAACAGTTTGCATATGGTATTAATTAGGATTTATTTAAACTAAAATAGAAGTCAGTGGTCATGGTTATTATTACAGCAATAATTGAGTACAGTTAATTTGAGAGAATCAGTACCTGCAGTAGTTTAGGATGAGACCTGTGTCTACTTCTGGGGTTTGGACCAGCATCCTTATGAGTTCTTTCTTCCTCAGTGGTGGTTGTCTAAATACAGTCTCAAAAGAAATCTGTAGGTAAAGAAACAATTTCTCTTCTTCTCAAAAAATCTTTTAGACAATATTTGGACTAATTCCTTATATAGTGGACCTTTTCTGTTTTCCTTAGTATCAATCCAGACACTTTTAGAGCAGGAAAAAGCAGTGCATTTGCTGACTATCCCCTGGGCCAAATAACACTTAAAATCTCCAAAGCTCTTTTATAGCCCCCTCAATTATTGCATTTCATTTTCTGAGGTTTATTTAAGCAGATTGAAAAATTAAAATCAATCCCAACTGTGCCTACATTTGAATGTGAAATCTGTGTAAAACCCACCATAAATCTCAGACTATACTGACATTATTAACTGATTAGTTAATAAACCCCTAAAATAAATAATCAATAAATAAATAAAATCAATCTTACACCAAATTTGCCAAGCTGGAGACCCCATTCTGCATCAATAGCCAATTCTTGGAATTTTTTCTTTTCTTCTGCCTCACCATATTGGTCAGCAAGTTGTGCTCCAACCAGAGCTACTGCCTGAAAGGAGTGAGAAGGGAAGTGAATACAAGTCCAATAAATAATCTGAAAATTGGGAATCCTAAGGTCTAAATCCTTAGAGGAATTTAAAACAATTCATAGATGATCACACAACTGTGTAAAATGAAAACAAATCTCACAGGAGGTGACAGGACTATTCCACCTCCTGAGCTGGAAGTTCAAAGCTACTTTAAAATTAACTTTCTCCAAAATATTTTCTGAGTGGTGTAGAAGCTCATACAAGAGGTACTTTTTAGATATATTTTCTCAAAATTAACATCTCTCTCCCTCCCCATTTCTTTATGCTTTACTTCCCATCTTCCTTTACATTTTAATATATTTATTTATGAGTTCCATTCTTGACAACTGCTGTCAGAGAACAACTTATCCCAAATAGGATGTAGATATATGATGGGACCTGAAATAAATGCTTCCAAGCTTTGGAAGGAGTCATGATGAGCTAAAACCCAATGCATGGGCTTAAAAATCATGTTGAGTGTTGACAACAACTGCCTGTGCACACCTTGTGATACAGAGGAACTTGTTCCAACAGCTCTGCCTTTAGTCATGGCAAACTCCTGCCCCACCACATGGTAGTGTTGGTGTCTTTTTAAAAGAAACTCCTCAACATTCTCTGTTTGCTGAAGGAATACAAGGATTTGGGAATTTACCAGGACTTTTCTGTAATTTTGCCAAGTATTGTTTATGACATCCCACAGCTTCTTGAATGTCTCCTCTTTGGGCAGGATTGTGCAATACCCCAGGGCCAGGTTCTGATCTATGACACGGCAGTTGAACACCTGTGGTTTGGCAAAAAAAAACTTAGAAACTTTAGGAATTTATTTAAATAGGTCTCTTTCTTTAAAGTGTAACACAGAGTGTACTCTGTAATTCAGAGGTGTGTTGGGACTATAAGTTAGAAGGGAAAAAAAAAAGAATAAAAGTGTATTTCAGGTTTTAGAACTTAGAATCTAAATGTCCTGGAGCCAGTCTAAAAGTAAGTTCCCTCAGTCTAAACTGCCTTAGAACACAGTGGATTGCAGATTTTGCAGATAGCTTTTTTTAAAAACTGACCCCAACTAGAAAAAGTCTACAAATTAACCCAGGATTTAAAATGAGATAGAGTGTACCTACAGATCAAAAAGGCCATTATTATAATTTAGGACTCTACAGGATCCCCCAAAGTTGAGGCTCTCACTGTACATAACCTTTGAAGCAGAGCAACTGGTGCAGGGTCAAAGAGCCCCAGTCCACAAGAGGCTCAAATCCACCCAGCCAGGGAGTGGAGTCACCATCTCTGGAGGTGTTTAGAGGACCTGGTGCTCAGGGTTTAGTGTGGACTTGGCAGTTTTAGGTGAATGGCTGGACTCGATCTTAAGGGTCTTTTCCAACCAAAATGATTCCAGACAGAGCAGAGAAAGGGCTCCCTCTTACCCCTTCCAGAGCACTCTTACCTTGTGTAGTAAGGTCAGGGCAGTGCTCCTGATGACTGAAGAACATTTCTCTTTCATAGCAAGGAGGAAGGTCTTGGTTTCAGCAAGTGTGCTGACACTGTATAGCTATCAGGAAAACACCCCACAATTAAAAATAAATTCTAAGTCTTCAACCTCTCTTGTCATTTACAGCATAACAGGTACTAGAGTAATAATAGGTACTCTGGTAATTGTATGTGCTGATTTATTTAAGATCTTGCAAAGATTTCTTCTAGACAGAAGAAGGATTTCTGTTTCCAAGTGCTTTTGAATTGAGGAATGTTTCTTGAATATTCTACTCACAACTTTTCCCTTGCTAACCGATGATAAAGCAACATCATAAACCATTACTCATCTGTTCATTCTAGATCAGGAATGAAAGTTTAGCTCTGAACATACTTTGCAAAGAGAAAGAGGACCATGAAAAATAGGGGAGAAACCACCAGCTCCTTTCACAAACTGGCTCAACATGTGATCAAGTGGTGGTAACACAAGGGTTGTGGTGAGGGCCTCTCCCACATCCTTATAGAACTGCTCTAACCTTGTTAATAGTTGGGATACTTCTAAGATTGACTCTCAGAATTCAGCATTGTCCTTGCCCTACCTTTTCACTCAGGGCCAGGTCCATGGTGTTGGAGATGCCGTGCTGGAGGCAGGACCCCAAGGCACAGACCATGAGCCTCAGGGCCAGCTCACACTGACTGCACTCCAGCAGGGTCTGCACTGCTGCACTCAGGGGAGCTCCAACTGCCAGCAGAAGGTTCTGGCCTGTCAAAAACAACCCCAGAAAATAATTAGTGTATTTGTATTAACCACATTGTTCTTGGAATTCCTATCAGAGCAGTTTTTCTTTTTCCTTGTTTAATTTAGGACACAGGATCAGCCTTAGTTTCCTTTGAAACCTTCAGGGCTTTTGATTTAATACAGACTCTTATTTTAGTTCAAAACCCAGAAGTTTTTGACCAGAAGTCATCTTCTTGGGCAGGCTTTGATGATCCCAGCTCACAGTACTTCTGGACTGAAGTACAGCCTTTGACACACTCAAAATCCCATGGTGGAATGGTAGGAATTACCACCCAAACTGGTGTTTCCTGTGCTGAACCAAAATATGGCTTTAAATGAACATTTAGGCACCTGTTAAAAAAAACCCTAAGAGCTAATCATGCTTGTGGAAGTTGAGTTTAAATTTCATGTTTTCCAGTGTCTGGTTTACACTGTCAGTGCCATCATGTCCCTGCCCGTGGCAGGGGTTGGAATGAAGGGATCTGTGAGGTCCCTTCCAACCCAAAGCATTCTGTGATACCTTCAACAAAGGCACGGTTTGCCAGGCTGGTGGACTCCAAGGGATACACCTTGTCCTCTGAAAGACAGACAAATAACATCAGCACTTTGCCAGGGTCTCAGCAACACTGGGAAGTCTGGCAGGGCTTAAAAAATCCTACAGGGACAGTGCAGAAAATAAAGACACGTGAACTCTGAGCCATTTGCTGCTATTTTTGGCTGTGCCTGGTCAGAAGTGATTTTCTAGGGGGAATATCTCTGTCAGCACCTACAGGGTTGTGGATTTCGATTTATAATACTTGAAAGTTTTAAGAGTTATTGTATCTACAGTGGTGTAAAATACAATTTTAGAATGAGCTGAAATTCCTCTTGATAAAATCCTGTTGTCATTAGTGGCTGCCAGAATATCTAGAGAAGATCATAGGAACAGTACAAGTTTATAGTGACACTTCCCAGAACATTCTCCAAGACTTCAGGCATTTGTCACCCAGATTTTTCCTGAGCCAGAATAAAACCCAAAGTCACCTTTCAATTCTACACCCCCCAGTGGATATTTCTTCTGGGAGTTTGTCTAATTGAGATTTCTGAGGTGATAATTTCCACAGACCCCCTGAATTAGTTACATTTCTAGATAAAAATCAGTAAGAAACACAGACTCAATGTTCAGGAATGCAAGTTTACCACAGAGGGGCAGAACAGAAGAAATAAATTCATATGTAACTGGCATCGTTGTCTGTGCATCAAGGACTATCCCATCTTCATTAAAGAAGTCACCATAGGTCCACTCTTCATAAGGATCTTTATCCCCTCCAAAGGATGTTGTCTAAATAAGAACATTGTCAAAAGTACACTCAACAAAAAGAAGAGTTAATAAGTCTACTAACAAACTCAGTGTTGCAAGAGATTCCAGTTTTGGAATCCAGGAATAGAACACAACCTTCTATTTAAAAATGGATTTTGCTCTCCTACTTTTGTTGAAAGACCAGTAGCAATAAACACATTTCCTCCCTTGAGTGGCCCCATTTCTCTTTCATGTTGCAGTTATTTAGCTGTACAGCCAAAATGCTTTCTTAATTAATTTAATGGAGGCTTTCATAAACATTCTTGGCCAAATATTACAAGCAAACATTTTTCAAATGGATCATTTTTTAGAAAAGCAACACTCTGTGCACAAACATTGCCCAGCTCTGCTCCACTCCAGCTGTAAGAGCCCATTCATTTCAAGTAGCCTAAAGCACTGCTTGACCTAAACAAAAAACAAAGATGCTGTTCAAGGACTTGATCATCTCAGTTTTACTCTTGGCAATGCCTTCACATAATGCATGTATTTAAAAATCAAGCCCTCCCTGCCACCCTTTCCAGTCAGCTCTCTTGCAGCAGTTCTTCAATAAAATCACTAATATTTTCAGCAGGATTTAGAAAGTGGAGAATGCTACTTGTGCTTGTCCCACAGCTGCACTGCTTTTAGGACTCAAATCATTCTTTAAGCTGAATACACTCATATTTGAGGAAATTTTTCTTTGTAGAGCTCTGTGTGGATTTGTTGTTGTTGTTGTTTGCTTTCTCATTGAATATTGCTGGAGAAGTGAGAGGGAAAATAACACCTAGAGTGGACAGTACAGAAAATACCTTTGCTGTAAATCCCTCATCTATTTGGCACTGTCTGTAGGTGTCCTTGGCAATCAAAGTGTATTGACAGAGTTCCAGACAATCCAACAGCAAATCTGTAAAAATATGAAGTTCATCAGCATGAACAGAAGGTTCATATGTCCTATCAGGAGGAAACAATTTTGCAGCACTTCTTTTTACAGGTGCATATACAGAAAGTCACCCTGGTTTCAGGTTTATTGGTTGCTGTTTGGGAAGCTGGGACTCCCAACATGAACACAATTAACAGATCACAGCAATTACCTGCACTACACACTGTGGCTGCCTGGCAGGCCAGCTCATGGATCACTGCTGGGAGGTTCATGTCAGTGGGAAGGATCATTGGAACATCAGCTCCCAACATATGGCAAAGCCTTTGACCCACTGAAAACAGGAGCTTCCCTGTTTCTTCATTGCAGTGGTTTTCATAGGACTCCCTGTTAAAAAAGAGAAGGATGTTAAAAAAACCCAGTAGTTCTCAGGGCTTTTACTTAAGGCCACATTCTGTTTTAATTCTTTAACTCCCTTTTAGCTCACTCACTGCTGTGACTGAAGTGAGAAGCACACTGGAGTTACCTTTGAGATACTGAAATACCTAAAACACATTAATAATAAAAATATTTTTCACACTTTCATCTGATCTCTTTTGGGGGGAGGAGGTAGTAAGTTTAAATTATGTGACAACCTAAGCATGAGGCAGAGACCAGCTAAAAACCAGTCAGTGTGCAATAGTTTCCTTCTGTTAAGCCAACAATTCTCATAACAGTTATTTAATATTTGGCCTTACTCTATAAAAGGAGAGGGAATCTTTTTACTGAGTAATCATGTTATGGCAAAAACCAGTGGCAATTTTCAGAGGCAATGGCTTAATTCCACACTCAATATTGCATACAAACAATAAGCATGTTGCTTAAACACTCATTTTTAGAAAAAAGAACTAAACCAGAAAACCCTTTCCTTTGCTTTACACATATTTAATTCTGCAAAGTATCAGAAATAGTTCAGAAAAGCCCATTGAAAGTGAGGATCTTGAAAAGCTCTGCAGTTTTACCTGCATATTTTTAGAGCAACTTCAACTTTTCCAGCATCCAGAGCTCTCAAGGCCAGTTTTTCTCCCAGTTGGTGCTCTGGCACCTGCAGGAGCAAAGCCAGTCTGTACAGCCTGGATTCACTGAGAGGGTTCTTGGCTTTGCCATCCCCTGAGTTACAGGTCATTGGCTGCACTTTTCTAGTCTTTGCTGCAGATCTGGCACTTTCATAAGCATTTATGTGGTGCTCAAGAAGCTCAGACATCAGGGAAGGGTTGCTGAATTCTTCAGCTGAGAGAAAGATATCAAAATATTCCTGCAACGACAACAACAATTGTATATTTGTATTCACATCACTTCCTTTAAAAATGTTGAGGTCTTCTTTTTTTATGAAAATGTTTTTATTCTCTGTTTCATTAGAGGAATATTTCAGTACAAAGTTGACTTTAGTGGTTTCTATCAACTACTGATTTATGTAATAAATTAGAGGATTTTGCCAGGCAGTGGAGAAGCAAAACAAAAAAACCTGAAGGAAACCCCATGCTCAAAAGCTGTATTAACTAATATAAGTGTACCTCCCATACTAAGTTCTTCACAGTACTCTATCATGAAGTCTTTGCAGTGTTACCAATTAAGACTTTGGGAGAGTGTCTAAATTTTTGGTTTAATTAGACAACTGAGTTTTAATTGGGAACTTTCCCAGAAGAGTAGCCTTGGAATCTCTTTGAAGTCAATACTAAACCCAACCTTTGCATGTATGTTGTAAATACAGTTAATTTTGAATATAACCCACGTGGTAAGAACGATCTGGAATAACCACAGTAAATCAGAAGTGGTTTGAAGCTATCAGTTACCTACCTGCAGGGTGGCAAGTGTTTCAAACATCTTTAGGTTTGCTTCATGTTCGTGTTCCTTCACGGGATTGTCTGTTGGAGGAGAAAACCAATTACTCTCTGATTCCATTTCCAAACAACATGTCAGGTGTTAAAGTTGTACCTTTTTGAGTGTTGAGCAGGAATTTTAGGACTTCCACGAGTGTCTTGGTCATAAACATTTGTGCTTTTTGCTGCAGGAAAGGAAGAGGTTAATGGGTTTGGGGTTTTTTTTTTTGGTCAAAATGTTTCTGGTAGCAGAGTAACCCTCAGGCTTCAACTCCGTTAAAACACTTTGTAATGCTCTCCAAACATCTTCAGCAACAATTATCAAGTCTAAGATACAACCAGTTGAAAAGCAAGGGAACAAAAAGCTATTGTAAATATGAATCCTTTATAGAAACAGTAAATACTTTCTAGGTGTAATTATGTATTTGCTCCACACAGTCTGTTAGCTCTCACAGGGGTTTGGAAATATGCACCCTTCTCCCTTTCTTTTTCCTTCCCTTGCCCAGAATAACTCCCCCAAGCAACTGTTCACAAAAATTCCCTTCTGTGCTTGTGAGACAAGGTGTAATGTCAGCTGGGAAGCTGCAACACACTTTGGTCCATGGCAGAGTCACACCTACAGTCTTTGAACAGGTGTTCTCCAAGGAACTAAAGAAAGCACTGGAAAATATGTAGGATTAGAGGTATAATAATAATAGAGGCAGGATTTATAAACTATTGATTGAATTCAGATGGCCATGCTACTCCACAGAGATGCCTTTAAAAATAACAAAAAATTATATATAGTGCAAAAGATCAAGTTAGAAGAGGCTTCAAGAGGTGCCCCAGTCCAACCTCTTGCTCAAAGCAGCACCAGTTCATCCCTTTTTTGCTGGAGGACACAGTTTTTCCATTTGCATCCCCTACCTCTTTTTAAGCATCTGAGTAAGAATAGCACTTGGAATAACTTTTCTACTACATAAAAGACTTGGTACCTCTTCAGAATCATCTGGTTTGTTCTTTAACACCAGTTTTCCCCATATGGTCAATCTCTCTGCAACTTCCTCAGCTTCAGCAGGAGTCAGAGACTTTAACAAAGTCAGAGATTCTTCTCCCTGAAGGGAGAAAAACAAACAAACAAAATTAAACCAGAAATAATGCAAAGAGATGGGCATTTGCTTCTGGAAAAGCTCAGTTATGTGGGTGTCCTTGTTCTGATACCTAACTGGCCATTGTGCAACCCTTGTAAGCAAAACCAGTATGTGATAATATGTAGAGACTTCAATTCCAAACTTGTCTTGTGTATTGTAGGTCATAACTTTCATCCTTTTCTGCCACAAATGAAGGATAAAACTCTGACAAAGGACTCCTTTTCAATGTTGAGTATAGGCAGTTAGGTGTAGAATAACTAGAATTTTAATTAAAAATATATAAGTAAAGTGCTTTTAGGATCTGAGGAAGCAATACAACTCGCCCCTGTCTTGTAAATAGGTGTCACTGTCTAAATTCCAGAATCACCTGATGAAGTATTTCCCTACCCTTTCTTTGTCAATCAGGTCCATCATCCTCAGAAAGTAGACTTCCCCAGTGGGCAATGCATATGCTTCTACAATTTTCAAGGCATCCTCCAAAGAAGTAGTGGTATCTTGTTTAAGAATGTATCTCACAAGCATCTGTAAGAAGAAAAGAGATCTGGACTTTAGTTTCTTGATGTATAGAATAACACAGGAATTAGTTTACCCACACTGCTTCACCATTGGAACTGTACAGCTTGTACCAAGCAAGTTACTTGGAGGCTTCAAACTTTCATCTGGAGAAAACCTGACTGAAGTGTAACTGGGACAAACCTGGGCTTGGGGAGAGAATTAACCTGGGAACTCTGAATATTCATCTGGCTCCTCAGGATGCCAAGGAACTTTTCCAGAAATACTCACATTTTCTCCTAATGAAGGGGAGATGTTGAGAAAATAACAAAGTAAAAAACCACCAAGTCATGTTCCCTGTGACCCTGGGAGAAATCAGGCCTGAAGTCTCAATTACTCACCATGATCATCTCGTTGTCCCTTAAAAGATTTGTATCCCTTATCCCATAGGCTCTCAACAGCTTCTTCATCTCCATTAGCCTGTAACTGTCCTGCAGTAACTTCACCCTGTGGACAAATTAGACTCTTATTACTGTCTTTGCTCTGTGATTTAACCACCATACTACATCAGAGACACAGTATTTCCCCTCCCAAGTGTAGCCTGTGGATGTTTCTTACTTGCCATGATCCATTTCCAGGTGCTGTTTCACCAGCTGCTCCACTGCTGCACTCCATGGGACTGTAGCACTGCCCATGAGCTGCAGAACTGCATCAAATTTCAGCTGGAAAAGGAACAGAAACAGCTTCCTTTTCAAATCAAAGCACTTTCAAATCTCCTGAAGGATTGTCCACGTGTGGCTGATTCCTTTAGGCAAGGGGTTTATTTCCTTGCCCCATCTCCACTCACATAAAGGACACTCAATATCATAATATGAGGTGTCAACCCAGGTTACAAAATGCTCAGTCATTTCCCACACTGTGGAGCTGGAGTTTAATATGAAACTCGGTGAGTTTTCCATGTGCTGACATCAAAACTACAATTTAATTCTCAAAGAACATCACATGGGAGATGACTAAAATAGAATAAAAAGATAGCACACTGGTTTCCCCTCATAGCACTCATGTAAAAATGTACCCAGATGCTCATGTAAAATTGATGTTTCAGTCTGAACTGATGTTTTGGAGTCACTTGGTGCCTCTTTCATAGAATATACTTACATCTGTGTCAGAGATGCAGCCAATGACAGCAATGGCCTTTGCCTCCCACGCAGTTTCAAACACTGAGATGGACCGTGTCCGACAAGGTTCCAGCAAATCCTGGATATACAGATGAAGATTATTAGGATTATTTTATAAACAAAAATGTAAAGTTTCCTGGACGTTGAGGGATAAATCTGGGTAACTCCCCCTGTATCTTTTATTGCCTCATACTGAAATAGTTACTATCATTAAGGTCATTGACAGGAATAAGCTGATCTGAAAGCCTGTCCTTCAAAAATTCAAGTGTAAACAGAAATGGTCATGGGATTTGTTTTCTGCTTACTCATGCTGAACCAACTTCCTTCAAAAGGAAGAAAATCTGGATACCTTTATGTACTGTAGAAGAAGTTCATCTTTCTGGAGATTATGTTCACACAGGTAGGGTTTGATGAACTTCTCCAAAATTGATGGGATGAGCTCTGGTGCCAAAATTTTATCAAACATGTGGAACACAATTGTAGTTGCATTTTCCTGAGCAGCAAACAGAAATACACCATGTTAGAACATCACACACAGAACATCTCTTCTAAATAATTCCACATCCAGAGGCCACTGAAATCCATTGAATGATATCAAGAGCAAACAACCCTCTTTAGCCCCAAGAAAACCTCTCTTTTACTAAGCCCCTTCTTGTTCCCTTGTATCTCTAATTTCTCTGCTGCTGTTTGCTCCACAATGTAATGAACTGCAGATCATGGAGTTTGAGCCACACCTTCTCAGAGTATCTTCTCACATTATATTTATGCCCAGAGCTGAAAGAAAATTTGTAACAAACATATCAAGCCTTAGCAGGTGATGAACACCAGTTTAACCAACCAGTCCACAAGGATTCCTCTTGTATCTGATCTTAAATTGCATGCTCCGAGATTTTTCTCCTTCTCAGAACAACCCCCTACTCAAAAGCACTTTTTGAAGTGTCTGCAGAATTACCTTTTCAAAATCAGAGAGTGCCAGCCTGCAGTTGTATTTTCTGTACAGATTGATCAATTCTTGTAAATCATTTACCAGCTTCTTTAACCTCTGGATCTCTTCACAGTCACCACATCTCTGAAACAGTGTTTAGAAGTAGTGAAATGTTAGAAGACTGTTAAAAGGTGTCATAAACATTTTGTTAATCTTTAAATACAAGAAAATTAGAACTTGGTTCCTTCCTTTCAAGGAATTAAGTCAATCTTTACCTAAAACAATAGTGATCTGAGTATCATCCATTCCAGTTCTAGCACAGAGCATCTGTTCAGAAGTCTCTCAGCTAATTCTTATATTTGTTACATTTCTTACCAAAGCAGTCAAGTGGCCAAAAGTTGGCAGTCCCCCTTCACCTTGGTTTTTACTTGTAAAAAAAATCTCTGCCATTTGGAGTCCATTGTCTGGCCAATTTGCCTGTCCAAAATAATTGATATTAGCAAACTATATTGTACATAGAGAAATATATAGAAAAACAAGACATGCAAAGTTTCTGCAGTGACTCACCTTGTCAGTTAACTCAAGGTTTCGAGCACCTTGTTCCAGCCACTTTGCTAATATTTTCTGAAAAAATACAGATATAAATAGAGTGATGCTGTTTATCAAAGCAAAAATTGCCACTAGAAATGTCTTTTTTAAAAGAAATCATTCAAGATATAAACAGTGGGGAAAATAATCCCTTTAAATGACAGATGATCAAGATCTTGACATTCAAAAATAAATCTGTAGATTTGACTCAAAAATTATCTGAGAAAATGACATTTTGCATTAATTCAGTGAGTCTTACCTGTCCATTTGGCACAACTCTTCTCGAGAAGGGGATCACAATATTTTTAAGCCACAAGCACAGTTCATGCAAAGGAACAGTGAAAGGGATGGCACTAAGCAAGTCCTTCAGCATTTGCTCATCAAAGCTGTTTTCAAAATCTGCCTAAAATATTAAAACAGAACAATTACAGACAGATAGAGTAGATGTTTACCTGATACTTTATGAATTGTTTCACTAATAGGAAGAAACAGTAAATTTCACAAATATAAAGAGAAAATCTCAATAATCATTGACAAGAATAAAAAAAAGCAGCCCTGATAAGAACAACTAGAGCTTGGTCTTCTTAAAAAAAGACCTAATAGAAGCAATTTCTTTGCAAATTACTGTTCCTTTAGGACTTGTTCTATAGTTCTGTTTTAAGAAAACAACAGACATGGACCTCAAAGTCCTGCATTTCAAATCAAACAGCAGCCCACAGCCACTACTCTAAATGTGTCATTCAAAGGAGTCACTGTGATTATTTTGGAAGGATTTTAAGGCAGGCAGCAAATGTCCACTAAAAACTCTGAGAGCTGGGCTTGCAAGACAGTAAATGGACAATTACAGGCACCACAGAATAAATCAAAGAATCGTCCTCCTTAAGACCTGCTAATATGTATTCTGACATCAGAGAGACCATTTTAGTCCTAAATCAGTAAGTTCAGCCTGCCAAGGATGCAGGTGAACAGGTAATCATTGTGATAATAGATGAGACTCTGCCACAGACCTTTGCCCCTCTGAGGAGCTGTTTTGTAACCAGGTTGGTCTGGCTGGAGAATTGAAGAGATTTAACCCCCTCCATAAATTCAAGAGGTGTCTGTGCCATCTCACCTGGTGCCTGAGCCACAGGTACTGTGCACAAGAGAGATGTCCTTCTTCCAGCTGAGAGATGATGTTCTTGAACATGTCTTTGTTATTCAGGAACTCTGTCCAAGCAATTCCACTAGAAATGAGAGAGGGAAAGAAACTTGGTTATATGTCAGTATTAAATATGGGGAAGAACTTCAAACCTTTTCTCCCCAGTACTATGAGCTGTAAGAGACAACAGATTGTGTTTGTATAAAATCACTCTCCTCCATATACACTGAAGAAAAATATCTATTCAAGTGCATGTGCAACAGATAATTTAGGTTTTCAACATATAGGATGACTCAAGCTCTCTTCATTCTCCCTTCCCCACAGCACAGGATGGGAAACTTCAAGGAGAAAAGGAAGGGTTTAAAGTTGAATGAACTTGAATTTCATTTCAGTGATACATATTTGACCATTAGGATTAAATTTGCTTTAAACCTCAACAAACAAACCTGAATTTCTCTGGTCCAAAAGCTCCATAGAACGTTGTAAGCCTTGCCTGAGCTCTCAATACCTGAGTGCAGACAGGAGATTTAAGGTCAATTTGTGACTTACCAAAAAGTGCTATAACAGGGTTAGAACAACCATCACAAAGAGGAAGAATGGAGGAAAAGAAAGACTTTTCAAGAATTTCAGTTGATTCTATATGTAAGCATGAATCAAAAATCTCAGTTGTGTGACACTTTACACTGATTGTCTTTGAAGGCAGATGAGGCCTGTCCAGATTCCAACAGGACTAAGCCAGAAACAAAATTTAATACCTAACAGCAGTTTAAGAGAGGTTCTGCCTTCAATTTATGGAGCATCTGAAATGGAATCTTTCTGTGACTGAAGGAATGGCTCATTTCTGAATATGTCATTACTGGGGTTCTCTTTCATGCTATAAAATATGATCTTGTTTAGACTTTTTAGAAGTTCAACAGTAAACAGCTTTTAAAACTCTACATTGTAATGGTTTCTATGATACTGCAGGTCCAGGAAGTTTGTCCTCACCTCAGTTATGGACACTGGAGCCCCATCAGATGATGGAGGAGTGGTTCTTTCATCTTTCTTCAAGATCTGAAACAAATACAGGAGATGGTTTGGCTGACAGCTCAGAACAGGCCAGACAAAACCACCAGTTTGAGAGACATGAGGGAAATCTTAGTACTTCTGCCAACTGAGGTCTTTATGTGACAGAGTTAGATTGGGGTCTAACCTGGTCCAATCAAATCTGATTGGATTTCTGCATGAGTGGAGGATTAGACAGACAATGTGCATCTCTCTGCTGTTTGATAAGGCAGGAAAGGCTAAAATAATGAAAACAATAAAGGTGGCCTATTTTAAGCTTTAGTTTGAAAATTAATACTTTAAAGGTACATAAAAGGACTGCTACTCAGAATTAGAACCTGCTTTCTGGGGCAAAAATAAAACTGTAAGCAATTTTTGGTCCTTGAGCAACAGCAAGAACAAGGTTGGAACAAATCTTGCTGCTCCTTCATGTTTGGTAACATAGAATATATAATGCATTTACTTTTTGACTGGCTGTAGCTGGTCTGTTCCCCTCTCAAGTGGTGCAGAAGGATGGAATAGGAATCAAGGATCATCAGCAATTTAAAGAAATAAAGGCCCTTACTCTGACTTTGGCGTAGTTCAGCATTTCTTGAGTGCTTTCATACAGAGGCCACGGAGCATTTATGCAGTAATTCACAACAAACTGGCTGTCCTGTTTGCACAGGGAAACAACTGAGATGAATTCCAAGTTCCTTTAGAATTTGAATTACTTTGTAGAGAAAGAGGGTAGAAATAAAAACAAACCTGAATTTTTTGCAAGTTTTCTTTGGCTTCTTTCACAAGATCCAGCCAGACTTCCTGACCATAACTCCCAACAGAAGCTGAAGCCATTTTCTCTAAAATAGTGTTTGCTTTCACCTGGTATACAAGCTGTTTGAAAAAATAAACAGTTTCAGTTTGATGCAGTTAAGTTTAAGCAGACAGTCCTCAAATGACAAACTCTACACTTTTGTTAACTTTCCTTTCTTTGTTTTATTTTAAGCAACAGTTTCCTGCAAATGTGCCTTGTCCTGATCCAGCAACAGTTATTTTGATCAGAAGATGTACTTCTACACCACTTCTCCTTGCAAGGTTTGTTAGTTATTGTCAATACAAACATAGTTCACCTCACAGTCAGCTAATTTTGAATTAGTTTTCGAGTAGTTTTGTAAAGTAACATTCCATGTATTTGTAATATTTGTAATATTTTCTGTTGGGCTATAGGGCAAGAAGCTTACTCATAAATTCAGTTGTACTAATTAATCTTAAATGTATTTCTCATTGAGCAGCTTACCTCAACATCCAGTCCAAACTGAATAGCAAAGTTCTCTGCCTCGGTGAATTTTCGTTTGTGCAACAAACGACTCAGTCTGGGGGTGAAAAAGCGAAGTAAAACCACTCCATAGAAGTGCCAAAGCACAGATTCAAAAAAAAAAAAGCTCATAAAATAGTGTTTCACAGAAAACAGTACCTATTTTCTGGCAAGGCTTCAGTTAAACTCCTCATCACAACTATAGAAACTGGATCTTCAGAGGGCCTGGGGGTGAGAGGGAATTCAGTGAGCTTCCTTCCAAAGAGGGCTGTTTCATAGTTAATAATTGCCATTTTTATATAACCATGATCTGGTAAGAAACAAAATATTATCTTACATCTGAGGCTTTTCGTGAATTCCTTCCAAGAAGTAAATTGTGTCCTGGAACATGCAGAAACAGAAATCCTTAGGTGGTGAAGGAAATCAGCCCTGAGAAAGCCCAACTGTAATGAATCAAGTGTGTCTTAATCTAGAAACAAACTCCTGCTTCTCTCTCAGAAAATTTTTGTTGGGTTTTTTAAATGTCTTTTTAAGGAAGCTGTTTACACAGGAAGAGAAGTAATTCTCTCATCTGAACTGAAATAAATTCCAAATAAATCCAGAGCACTTTTCTACGCTTAGAGAGCTTAAAATTTCACACAGTTTTTAGCTGTAAAAGCAGCAAGAACAAGTGACAGTACAGTTAAATATTGCAGCAGACCTGGGCCTAAATTTCAACTGTTCATTTTGCCATAGAATACTGTATTTCTCCCTATCCTTTGGGGACATCACTTAAATTTTTCTTTGTATAGTTCTTGCACAATTTCTAGCACAAGTTGATTCTAATCTAACAAGAATAATGTGGTACCTCTTCAGTATTTCTATGTATTAAGAGAATTATATTTCTTCAAAGAACAAAAAGAAAATCATCTAAACCTACTGTGCAAATCCCACTTTGAACAAGGGATGAAACACCAGATACTTCCAGAGAATACAGTAGTTGCATAGTGGGCAAGGCAAAAAATTTTAGACTTCTCATCTATTAAAAAAAGAGAAAACAAACAAAGAAATCAGAATTACTTTTTTTCCTTACACTGGTGACAGAGGGAGGTTTGCAGAATCGTTTCTGAATTCTGCTGCAGTTAGAGGGAAGGCTATTTTTGTAAGTTTTTATGGAAGGCAGATCTCCAGTTTGAGAAAGTTTAATGAAGCTTCAGATGTTGCCTCTCTCTCTCTGGGCCCATTATGTATAATTAGGCAGGTTTAATTTAATGTAAAAAAATGTATAATGTTCATCCTGACATTCTCTTTCAGTGCTGCACCTGGAGGGAGATGCTGAATGCAGCAGAGCTGCTGCTCTGGAGAGATCTGTGAAGGTGTAGGTGAGAAGGAAGGGGCTGAAAGAGGAAGATCTGCAGAGGAGGTGTTTTTCTTTCTTTAGTTGTTTCCCCTCAAGATAACTTTGCAGCTGGGAATGCTAAAATATAGTTTTAGTGTGGGAATTTTTACACTGTGTTTCCTTTGGGTTGTTTTCTGTCCGTTGAAAGAAATGCAGTTCTCTCAAGGAGGATAACAGAATGTTGTTAAACACTGCAAAGCACTTTCCCCCAGGCTTGGGGGGAAGGGAGACAAGAGAGGCAGTTTAGAAGTGTAAAAAGCCAGCCTGGCTTTGGTGTGTGAGTAAGACAAGGCTCCAGCTGCTGAGCTTTTTGCCCCTGCTAAGTTTGGACTTAGCAGAGTATTTGTGTCCCTGCAAGGATGGAAAAAATCTCTTCTTCCCACCTCAGCTGTGAGTTGTGGCTGTCCTGATTAACCTGCCTCCATCAATTCTCACCGTGTGTAAGACAACAGCAAACTTTGCTGCTCTCCCTTTTCTGCTCACCATTAAAAACCCCAAACAAATAAACCCCAAATAATCCATAAAAAAAAATCCCAAACAGCAGGACAGCTTGCCCTGGTCACATCCCAATAGCCTTCTATTTATATTCTGAAATATAGATGGTCACATTTCAGGTTGGACTTTAAGCTCCTGAGAATTCTCTGTGCTCCCAATATTTAGCCATTCACCTCCTCCCCCTTTTTAGGTTTCCTGGGAGCAATTGCATAACAGTTGAGGAACAGAATAAAAGACAGAAACACAGATTATAAAGAGATATCTAAAGAGATCATACCTGTCTGTTATCTGGTATTGTCATGACAATCAGTTTAAGGTTGGCAAGCCCTTCCCTACAGAAGGAGAGAGAGAAAAGAAAGCAAAATATGCTGTATGAATCTCATGTTAAAAGTATGAAATATTCTTGCTTCTGACTTTTAGAAAATTGAGTGTTCTGAGGAAATATGTAAATTTAAATATGCTGCAATGCACCCAAAAATAAATGGTTTAGTGTGTACAGGTCATATATTTATCTTCTGATATTTTAAGCTTTTCACATAGATCTGATTTTAGTTTTTTTAAACTGGCACAGAGCAATAGAAAGAGCCAAGAGTCTTGTCTTTTAATCTTACTTGGCAAGAAAATTGACAAGAAAAATATGAGAGCACCAAGGTTTTCTTTTCTAAGACACAAAGCTGAGGATACCTACAGTCCAATTATTTGACTGCTGACTAGAAAAATTTCAACAGAGGTTCCTAAAGATTCACTGCCACAGAAAACCAAGTGTTTGTGGCACATTTCCTGTAACTCCAGACAACTTCTCCCTTTTCAGAATTGGGGCTGTAACACTTCACTTACCACACAACCTGAGAAGAATCTGATTCTGTAGTTAGAAGAAATTCTTCAATATGTATTGAAGGCCAATCCCAAATTAGAGTAAGAGAATAAACATCCCACACACTTAAGATGTTCTAGATTAAAACAAAATCAGATATGATTTCAGATTTTCTTCATAGAAGACTTTTTTTACTTTTTGAGCAAAATATTATCATATTCCATAGCTTAAAGAATGAACAGGAGTAGAATAAAAACCCAAACAAACAGGAAGATCAAGATATTCTGTAAATATAATCATCTTTATTTTATAGAAACTCTATTTTAAAGCTATTATTTTATAAATATGTTTAGAAGCTCATTCAAGAACATTGTAAAACAAAGACTAAACATTGCACACACCTCTGTATCTAAAACAAAGAGCAGATTGTCAAGGACTTGAAGTTTTGCAGCACCTAAAAAGTAACAATAGTCACATAAATTTATTATTTTTCTTGGGAAACGCATTTAAAACAAAAACATAGGCAAACATAAAACTAAGCACTGGATGCCTATGGATGTTTAACTTCATGGGACTTCCCAGGACTGTGCAAAGTTTAGCTTAAAGAGAACTGTGATTGCCATGTCTCAGTTAAACTCTGCAATTCTGAAGCCCGGTTTTGGCTGTACCTTTACAAGAAGTGTTCTCTTTGGTAAATGTGTATTTACTAAAAACAGTGAAATAACTGAAAAATTGCTATTTTCTGCAATTAAACACGAATTCTACACTTGTCCATAAAACTAAAAAGCCCTTTTTACCTTTGATCAGACTTGAATCAGCAAAACTTTGAAGAGTCACCAGGGCGTTGGCAGTGTCCACCTCCCATTTGGAGAGCACGTGAGCTCCTTTCCCCTGGGAGGGAAGGCAAAGGAAAATGGGGTTCTACAGCAGATAACTGACCACTGACAACTGCTCTTCAACTTGTAAGGCTGCAAAACTAACTTACACTTGATTCCTATATTGATGTTCAGAAAAAATACATTAATTTCTTTATTTTTAATTTAATCTTTTTCCTTTCTCCTTTCAAGGTAAGGGTTGGACTCTGTGATCCTCGTGGGTCCCTCCCAACTCAGCATATTCTGTGACTCTGTGATTTTACTGCAGTGATTGGTACAGTCAACAGTTTATGGTTCTTTTAAAAAAATATTTCAAAAACTCCACTTTCCATTCTTATAGAACATAGAGGCTGAATGGAATTACACTGGACCCACTGAGAAAAATCACATTGAATTCAACAGGTTTCAAAAAACAAACTTGTTTCTAGTCTAAAATAACATTTCGAAATATGTCTATATTTTAATTTTTTTATTAGTTCCTCTACTTAATTTATGCTTAAAAGCTTTGCTAAATTGGACCTTGTTACTGTAGCAAGCCTTTGTTGAATGGGAAGCTGACTGGAAGATTCTTTCCAACTCTGGCTTTATCTTTGAGCTCAAGGATGAGACTATAAATGGTCCAGCCAGTTCAGACCAGGCAGCAGTGATTTACTGAGCTCATGCAACCAGAGTGGAAATATTTTCCCCTCATCCATCATAACAATGTAATTTCTGAAATGACAAGTTATTTTCTTATGAGAAAAAAAACCTACAGACAAGCTGCACAACTGATAACCTTTAAATTGACAGTGAGGAAAACTAAAGGCAAAAGAGTCAGTGCAAAAAGCTGATCAGGTTTTTAACCAGCTAAAGATAAAGTCTGTGGCAGATCAAAAAACAGCATCACTGATCACATAACAAGTGTTGCAAACACATCCTGAGTCCTCACCCCAATTATCAGATGGATCTTGTTCACTGTGTTGCTGATCACAAAGTCCTGGCAGGCCAGGCCGTGATGCTCCTCCGTGGAAATGAAAGTTGACTTTATCTGTCCTTGTAACTTGTGGGGCAGGAGATGAAGGGAACCCAAACAAATGGGGAAGAAAAGAAGTTGTTTATACCATCAGTGGAGAAAACCTTGAACTGCTCATTTCTCCACGTGTCAATCACAACTATGAGCTGGAATAATGTTACCAGTTTGCAGGTATGTCTTACTTTCTTTGCTGTAGCCATGTCCATCTTCTCAATTGCTAGACAATAGGAAAATAAAAAAATAAAATCAGTGTTAAATAAACTTTTTCAAAATTTAAAAAAGCCACTAAACATCATGTGGGACAGTTTAGTCCTAACCTGACTATGCTGAAAAACACTTCACCCAGGATCTTTGGCAGTGTCTGTTTCTATTGATCACAGTATTGAGTTACAGAGAATTAACTAATAACTATATTTATACAGCATGAACAATTTAAATGATTCCAAGTATTCTTAAGTACAGCTAAGATTATGGCTTAAAATCCTGTTCTCTAAAGCAGTGACTGAGATAAAAGAATTACTGGCAAAATCTAAAATAATTTTATTATAGACTTAGTTGTGTATTGGTTTCCCTTTAAAAAACAAACTCAGATTACACAGAAAATCCCAACTCAGTAATTTATTCCCATTAGAAATGGCATGGAAAAGCTTTTATAACACAGCTCTCCCTGTCCCAGTGAAATCCCAATGGGTTTGTAGCTCATCCTACCTTCCTGTGTTTTAGCAAGTGGGAGACACATAATGCAGAAACATCCATTGCTTGTGAGAATGAACATGTGATAAACACCTAAAAAAACCCAACACAAATATTTCAAACTTAAATATTCAAGAGTAAGTAAAGAGAATACTTGCTTATAAATAGGACAGTGAACTAACTGACCAAAAAAAAAAAATCATCTTACCAGTAGATCAGATTGTTTTAAACAAAAATTTTGTCATCTTCAACAAAGAGCAGAATCAGTTTTGTTTGAAATGATGATTTTTGTATGCAGCTATCAGACTGCAAATTCTGTTTTCATGGCAAAACCACATTTAAATACATCATATTGTGACACAACAAGGCTGGGGGCTTATGGAAGAGAATACTAAAATCTGAAGTCTGATAGAAGGAGAGAAAAGGAATTCTTTCTTTTTGAGCACTTTCATGTTTAGCACAGCCTCAAAATAGAGATAATGAGTTCTGAATCTTTGTTTTCTATGACATTTGTAAAATAATGAGACAAAGAATCTGGTACAGCTTTGCTTTGCATTGCACTTATTAAATGTACTTTTCTTCAAGCTTTCCTGTATTATTTATTTTGCAGTGTCTTTCCCTGAGAGATAATAAAGGGGAACAAAATCACAAGAATTCAGACAAGGGGGAAAAACAATCACACAATTCTTACCTGCATCTGCATTATCTTTTACAATAAAGAGGTTTAAGTAAGCCTTTTCTCTTGAAGAATTTTCAACCAAAATCTAAAATAGAAAGAGTATAAAGACTATTACTCTGTATTTTATTAAAAAAAAAAAAAGAAAATATTGATCATCAGCTCAGAATTTAAACTTTTTTTCTTTCATGAAGTACTGGTTCTTTTTTATACATGCAATTCCTAAATATATTTTCCGTATTCGTTACTCATGGGAAGAAAAGTGCCCCTTTTAGTGTTTGATTAGAATGTGTGTTAAAAACACAGGAATGTTTATACTTTGACATTTGGAGGAAAGATTAAAAAAACCTCAAGAAAGTCTGAGAACAAAAGGTTTTCAGCAAAACCAAACACAAAAGTTACTGTACCTTAGTCAGCAAGGTTTGTTTGGATGGAATGTGAATAAGATGGAAATTGCCACTTCTCTCACCAACCACAAGAAATTGTTTTTCTTGACACATACCAACTACATCCACGTTAGTATCTGAAAAGTTCCATGGCAAAATGTCAGATATTAAGATTTGGGTTTTATGAACAGACATTCACATTTGAAACACAGGAATTGGACAATACAGTGTCCCAGATTCCTTTAAAACAAACTATTTTGATTAAAGTAAGTACAGAAAAGGGAAACAGGGAGTGGGTTTGGTATCCATTATTCCCATTTCAATGAGAAGTTAGGAAGCATTCTAATTAAATTGCACAGAAATACTTAGTTCAATGTGTTGAGAAGCAGAATTTTTTATTACTTAGGTACTTATTACAATAGTTCCTTTTACAGGCTAGTTAGACATGCAAGACACTCGCTATGTTTTCCTATAAAAACAAATATGTGTTTTAAAAGCCAGTTTTCATTTCCAGCAGAATTCCAGAGGAATGAACTTACCAAACTGAACGTGGAGCAGAAGAGACAGCCTGGTGCTGTTCAGCAGTGCCACTGATCTGTCAACAACCACCACAATGCTGCCATCCCTTGAGCTGCACCCTTGGAGCTGTGGGTTAACAGAGACCTGGGAAGAGAAAGGTTGTTACAGTAACACTCCAGAAAATACGACAAAGAAGTTCTGGTGATCCTTAAGAAAAATAAAAGCACAGTTCTAGTGGATTGTACCTTTTCTGAAGATGTGATCTGCAGCAGTGTATCCACCTGGTATAATGCAGTGCCACATTCCTGTCCCAAACCCACAGGGAGCTGCACACTCCCTGTGTCATCGCTGAGCAGGATCTCGATGTCATTCCACATCTCGCCCTGGGATAAACATTTAGGGAACGTGTTGCAGAGCAGAGAGCCTTAGAGTTACACGACCACAGACAAATCAGTGATTTCATTATCGTGACACTGTGCCGAGGGGAAGGACTATACAAGGCTCATCACGGTGAACTGTGTGTGTTTAGAACAGGGTAAACAGTGTGGATCCCGGCCCGGCTGGAGGCAGCTTGGCGAGAACAGGTTTCGGGAACAAAATTCAGGGTCAGAGCCCTCTCTGCCACGCTGTGGAGACCCCCACGAACAGGGACCCCCATCCCCTCATCGGTGGAAAACCTCCACGCTCAGGGACCCTCATCCTCTGCTCCCAGGGACCCCCTATCCTCAGACCCCCGATCCCCTGCTCTTAGGGACCCTCTGCCCTCAGGGATCCCCCATCCTCTGACTACAGGGCCCCCGTGCCCACAGGGACCCCCATCCCCTCACCAGTGACACCCTGCCCCATCAGGGACCCCGTTCCCTCATCGGTGATCCCCCATGCCCTCAGGGACCCCGATCCCTTACCGGTGACCCCCCCGTGCCCTCAGGGACCCCGATCCCTTACCGGTGACACCCCCGTGCCCTCAGGGACCCCGATCCCCTCACGGCGCCCCCTCGGCCGCTCCCTCAGGTTTCAATTTGGCGGGAGCCGGCGCGGGTGCTACGGGAAGCGGCGGCGGCCAAACCTCCCGCGAACGCGCCCGCGCCGTCCCCGCGATCCCGCCCGCTCCTCCCCGGCCCACAAGGCACCGCGGTCCCCCGCGCCCCCGCCCCTCGCTCCATCCGGGCACTGCGTTGAGGGCGGGCGGGGCTGTTTCGATCGCTGTTGCCGCGGCAGCCGAGCGAGGTCGAGCCTCTCCGAGGACGTGCTGAGGGCCGGTAGCGGTCCCCGGGCGCTCGGTCATGGCGGTGAGCGGCGGCCGCTGGCGGGGTTTGGGAGGGGGGGAACCGGGGAAGGAGCTGCGGGGGGGGAGAAGCCGGGGAGGGCCGGGTCGGGAGCCGTGTGCGCGGAGGCACAAAATGGCGCCCGCCGCGCCTTGGGCTGCGGCGCCATGATGGGCTCGGGGAGGGGCAGCCGCGCTGCGGCCGCCGCCGCGATCCCGGGCTCCAGAAGTTTCTGCTCCGGGCTCGGGAAGAGAAGACGAGTCCCTGAAATCGAGGAGCTGTGGTTCCCTGGCTGCGGGGAGAAGCGGTGTGGAGATCCGGGTGTTTCTCATGGGGACTGTGGCGCGCAGGTTCCCTGTGAGGGGAGCGGTTTGGTGTCTGTGCCATGCTCGGTTTTCGCTTATTTTTTCCTTACCCTATTATTTGCGTTTGGTCCCAGGTCTTATATATACTTCCTGAGTTATTCACACTCATCCTGCTTTCTGTAGTTAATACCGATAAGAAGCGCCTCTGCTGTAGTTACCACTGCCCCTCATGTTCACGAAGGGTTTGGGAATGCAGCTTTATTCTCTTTCAAAAAAACGACGTGGCCTGGTAACGTATAAAGGTGTTTGACCCATTAATGAGGTGGAGAACCAGTAAGAGCTACCAAAGAGTTATGAAACTTCAAGTGGTTAATTTTTTCAAAGGTTATTCAGTAGTCTTGAGTGCAAAAAATAAAAACGCACAAACAAAGCAGGCTTGAAAGTGATAAAACTTTTTAAAGTTGACTTTGAGCATTTTGTGATGTGTAACCTGGTAACTAAAAGTTCTTGTTTTGAAAACTTGAAACAAATTTTCAATTTGTGGTGAAACAGAAAGAGGAGAACTTAAACTTCTGGAGAAAATGAATCTCTTTTTTATGATTTTTTTTTTGTTTGCTTATATAGCTTAACCTGTTAAGATGTTTTCCTGTAAAAGGACTTGAAGAATTAAGTAGTTTTGCACTGACTGAAGGCACTATCTTTGAGGTTCCTCTGAAGTGTAGGCAAGTGGCTTGTTCAAAGTAACACTGAGCCTGTGGCCAATCTAAGAACTGACAATAATCTCACTGAACTCTGGCAGCTTTTTTATTGCTGGTTTGTTTTTTGTTACACTGAGATTTCCCTCAGGTGCAGAGCACAAGGGCATTAAAGAGCAGCACTGTGTGCAAATAATGAGACTGGGAGCCTTTGAAAAGGTGTCAGTGGGCTCAGTTTCAGCTGGATAATGTGTTTAAGATCCCAGCTAACTTACACTCTGAACTGTTTCTCTCCTTTTCAAGTAACTTCAAACTGTAAATATGTAGACATCTTAAAATTCCTTTGAAAATTCTTCTAGCTGAGACTTCTTGAAACCTTAGATGGGGAGGGGGGAAGGTGTAGATAAACAGATGATAGATAGGTGTGGAATGCCAGGTATTGTGATGACAAATAGGGGATCCTTCCTGCTATCTGTCTAATGTGCTAAAGTTTTTGGGAAGGTGTGTGGGGCATTAATAGTATTCAGAAGTGTCACTGGGACTAAAGCTCTGCTACAGGTCCAGTCCTAAGCTGTCAGTGCTCAGCTAGATTCGTGTGTACCGTGCAAATGGAGAAGTGAACAGCTGCTTTATATCTTAAAGAGAAATGTTATTATAGATGTAAATTAATAAAGAACTGGCCAGATTAAACAGGAACAGCTGAAATACAATTCCAGATATGTTGCATGTAATAAAGAAATTCTGTCATTAATACACAATATATTAATGACAACCTGTTGAGGTTTAAGGAAAAGTAGCTGCTTTGTTTTCAAAGTAATGGATATAAACCAAATTTTGAGAGGTTTTCACCTGTCGTGTTCAGTTTACAAACAGTTCTATCAGTTGCAGCTGGTGGAAAACTGCAAGTTCAGGTCCTCTGCTACATTAAATTATCTTCATGAATAGCATTTCTGGGTCAAATAATGTCCTTAGTGACATCTCCTGCAGCCACAGGATGCTCAGAAGGTTTGGTTATGACTGGCATTGATGAGATCAGAGCACGAGAGAGCAGTGAAACTGTGAAAGCATTAATGGGGCACATTCACCTTTTCAGGGTGTCCTGTTTCCATTCCATTCCTTTCAGTGCACTGTACACCAGTTGAACTCATTTACCTCTCTTAGATGGAATCAAAGTAGTCTTGACTACACAAGATAAGTTTCTGGGTTTAGTCCTCCTACATCAGTGGAGGGAACATCTTGTTTTTGTTAGCAAAGAAAAATGTGATATTGTTGGAACAGCTGTAAGTGACCTGTATGTGCTCACACACAAATAGATTTTTGCATAGAGATACTGTTGAGGTTTTTCCTCATTTAGAAATTAGCTGTCTAACACTAACACAATCCACCTAATTTTGTTTCTCTTCAAAGTTCATTCCATGCTTCAAAATAGTGTGGGGATTTTGTGAGGTCAGTTAGATCTGTTGGTCAGCAGTGACCTTGAGTAATCTCAGTAATGGGAATGTTAAAAGGTAATTGACCTGCAAACACCATTTAGAGAAAACTGTGCATCACAGTTTAGTCTTCCTGATACTCTCAAAAGCACATAGAAAAAATAAAGTACAGTCTAATGTAGCAAGAGAGTAAAATGTTATTCTCTATTAGTTCTCTCTATTAAAGTCTTAAAAAACCAATCTATACACAGTGAAGTGCAAGTCTACAAGCTACTGCCTAACTGTGGGATGGCTACTCACAGCATTGTCTTTGCAGAAAAAAAAATGAGGTGTATCTTCAGAGGAAGTACAAAGTAAGTAGTTTTTCTCGGTTTTTCAGCCCTGAGCTTCTGGTTTTTAAACATTCTGTCCTCATGTGCAGGGTAGTGACACAGAACGAGATGGAGTAGCCCCAGAAAAATCCTCTCCAGAAAGAGAGAAGAAAAAGGAACAATCGGATGCCTCGTCTGGCTCTCCCAGAACATCAAAGCATCATTATTCCAGATCCCGCTCACGGTCACGGGAGAGAAGGCGGAAGTCAGGTATGGTTTTCATTAAAGCATGAATTGCTTGGAGAACTGAGTTCTCTTTGAAGCCATTTTGGAAAAAATAGGCAGACTTAGCTGGGGTAACCTGTTAGAATTGGGGAAAAAAATTGAGCTGCTAACTTTGGTTTTGTGTCTTAAATGTGTTCTGTTGAAACTGCTGAGGGAAAAATTCTCGTCAGTGCTGAGGGGGCTGGGGAGGGGGGACATGATTGGATCACAAAGAGGAAACCGATGCTGTTTTGTCTTGATTTTAATTATAAATGCTTAGACTGGGATACTTTTGCATAGTTGGAACAAAAATAAGGGTACCTGGCAAAAGAATGTGACTGGAGTAGACATGGGTTACTTTGTCACTGTCCCAGCTTAAGTAAATGCAAAGAACTGGGACTACCAGAGTTTGCAGAGTAGATACTCAAATAGTGCTGTTTGTTTTCTAACTCTTGACTTTGGGGGGTGGAATAACTGAAAGGAATTAGAAAGATCATAGCCAGGTGATCTCCTCTTTAACCTGGTAAATGACAGTAAATGTTTTCTTCTCCAGATACCGAAGGAAGAAAACACAGAAGCCGGAGCAGGAGCAAAGAGGTAATTAGCACTTTGTAGTGTTTAGGTAATTGTACATCGTAAAAAGTATCTTGTAGTAATGCACATATGTGTAAACCTATAGAAATGACTTTATGGTAAGTACAAGAAATTGAGAACTTAAAGCTTAAAAATGGATATGGAGAGCCTTTCATAGTGAAGCATGATTGCAGCCATCATGTTGACAAGGTAATAGTTTGATAGAAAAATGCTTTCAGAAACTAGTAACTTAATTTCTTTCTTTTTTTTTTTTATTTTTGTGGAAACAGCCAAAAGAAAGAGTTCATGTGGAGAAGTAGAATGGTGTTCTTGATGACTTTCACAGAGCTTCCATTATCCAAAAGCCTTGGGTGGCTTTGTTCCTGGCCAATGTTCAGGACTTTCAATAAAACATACCCATCTACTTAAGGCTATTAAAAATATTTCCCCACCTGACTGAGCTCTGATTATTGCATCTTTTAGCTGTGAAAGCTGTCGTAACTTGACAGACAAGCTGAGTCAGCTGGAAATGGGACAGAAGCAGCAAAAATTTCAGAAGGCTGTCTCTTAAATAAAAGTGTGTGTGTATAGAGGGGAGTGAGAAGAGACAGCATCAATAACACCTTAAAAATAACTGGCTCACACATCAGAGAAGAGATTAAACAAGCAAACCAGGAGCATCCAAATAGTCACAAAGAAGCTTAAGCCATGTGGGGACAGATGAGGGACTTTAACTTCTAACCCGGGTCAGGAACTTCTCCTTCCCTCATTCCAATGGAAGCTCTGTTTAAAAAAAAAAAGAAAGGAGGAAAGAAAAGCAAAATCTAGGCGAGTTTTTGTGAAATTGAATAATCTCTTGTCCAGCTCACATGATAACATTTCTATAATAAATCATACTCAGCGTGCTAATGCGCGAAGAGACTGAACTGAAGACGCTGCAGACTCAGATAGCAAAATTATAAGCCTACTTCATGATAAGGTAACTATTAGTCATTCAAACTCATATTTCCCTTAAAAATATCTTAAATCCTTATGGGATATAGTGGTGGTTTATTACTAAGTATGTGTCTGAAAGATGGGATTTAGAAGAGAAATTTCTAAGCATCTCTTTAATGATTAAAAAGCACTTAAAATCCTGTGCAGTGTTTTGCCATGTTGTTGGATCTGATCTTACACAGGTTATTGAGCAGCTTCTAAGTTTCACAGAGTGAACAGATGAGAAGTGATGTCCCACAGTAGGTGTGCTATTGTCACTCATTTGCAAGATTAAGCTGTCTGTAGACTAAATAAATATCAGTAATTCTTAATATGTATATCAGAACAACTACTTATGTAAATATATACTTAAAGTTAGTGTACAGGTAACCTGCAGATGTGTTTTTATGAACTATTAAAGGACTTTAGAATAAAACACTGTAAAAGTGGGAAAAAATACCTAATGTTCTTGTTTACTTGAAGAACATATTTATAAGTGGGTATATATTAATAAGGAGTCAGAAAGACTTGGACAAGTGGGTATAAGCTAATTATAGCATCTTCTCCAGACTTACTTCTTTTGAGAGAGAGTTCTGATTGTAGGAAAGGTTTTATGAGGAGTTAATAGGTTTAGATGAGTTATAAAAAAACCCAAAACGTTTGAATAATTGGGGTTTATCTAAAATGAATGTGTCATGCTTAATTTGTGACTTGAAACAGAACATTATTTAAGCATAAGACTTAAGTGGGCTATACTTTTTTTTGTAGGAAGATTTCAGAATAAACTGGATATATTAAGAAAGGGTGTTGATGTCACGACTTAGTCTCTAAGGAAGACACTGGCAAAAATCTGGCCTGACCTTGCTAAATATTTTTGGCATTGCAGCTATAAAAAGGAGTCTTTTTTTTTAAGAGGCACTGCAGGAAGAAATTGCGGTGTAGTGGAGCAGCATAGCTGTAATTTAAAACTGCTGGGGGAAGTCTGAGTGATGTGTGTTAGCTTAAATACAAAAATGGGATGTCAACCATGTAACTTAATATTTTGCTTTTCAAAAACTCTTGGAAGTTACTTGCTGACTGAAAAGAGCTTTGCTCTAAAAATTAATTACCTGATGATGAATAGATATTTTTTCGTTCTAAAAGCAAAATAGTATGTCTGCAACTATGTATGGATTTAAGGAACTTTCTGTGTGGAAGGGTTAGGCAAATATTAAATATTCACTGCAAATGTGTTTATATATATGCATATTCATACATTGTTAGGTTCTTAAAGATAGGAACTTATTGGAATGGAGACAGTAACTGAAAACAATAGTTGTTTTTGTTCCAATGCTGTGAACTCTTATATGGAAACACTGTAAAGATGCCTTGATGGATGCTCTAGAAATCCTTTATAGACAGTGGGGAGGAGGGAAAAGGGGGAAAAATTCTAGGATGCATTTACAGCTTTGGGTAGTTGGTGGCATTAGGCAAAGCAGCCATCACTCATGATTGAGTCACACTCCTAAGGTTACTAATGTTGCATCACAACTTATCATTTTTATCTTCTGATACCCATACTAACTCTCTTTGTTGCACTATTTTCCTGAAAGAACCAACTTCTTCTTAAAACAGGCAAGAAGACATGAATCCAAAGAGAAGTCCTCAAAGAAGCACAAATCTGAAGACCACAATGACAAAGAACATTCTTCTGACAAGGGCAGAGAGAGCCTAAATTCATCTGAAAATGGTGAGGAGAGACATAAACGCAAGGACAGAAAGTCATCCAGAGGGAGGAGTCATTCCAGATCCAGGTCTCGGGAAAGGTGAGTTGGTACATGGGATTATTCTGGAAGTGCATTTGCAAAAGCAGTGGTTGGAATTAGTGTAGGCTTGTGCAGAACAGCTCAAATCCCTCCCTGACCTGGTTTAAAGCGTCAGTTTGGGCTGCTTGTTTCAGTTCTCTTTGGGTGCATTTGCTGAATAAAAGTACAAAATATCTCCAAGGCTCTGTATAGGGGATGTGTCTCATGTTTATACTTGGTATAGAAACTACTAACAGAGCCTCCTAAACGTGCCCTGTTGTCAGTGACAGGAAAGCAAATGCACCTGAGCAGTGTCATGGCTCTTCACCTCCTAAATCACGAGCTTTCCAGGGGCAGTGCTGGCCAGTCCTCCTTGCCTGGTAGCCACCCAGCACACTCCAAGGACAGGAGAATTCCCTGGGACAAACAGGTTGCTGCCAGCAGAACTTTTGGCCAACTCTGCTTTTAGCAGAGGGATCTGCAGCAAACAGGATGTCAAGGAACAAGCTTCAGCTAATGATGGGCTGATGATGTGACTCACAAGCTGAAGTTTGGGCATCTCTTCCTGTCTTAGAATACCATGGGGAGGAGCAGAGTTTTGGTGCCTCAAATTTAAGGCTCCTGCATCAGATTAGTTTGGCTTTGTATTTGTTTTGAGATGTACACTTTAGTGAACATTACAAACAGCAATATTGGAGTATGATTGTGTACACAAACTGTGTAGTTCCCCTGTTGTGGCCAGTGGGAGCCTTCGGTTCTTTCCCCATTTCCCTAATGTGCTCTAGGCACGAACTCTTGCATGTGTAGTTTGCAGTCTCCCCACCCTACCCTGATGCCTTTTGCCCTGTGGTGACAGACCTGTGTGTCAGTCCTTCAGTAGAAGTTGCAGTTAAAGCTGGGAACACCTGTAAGAATTTGGGCCGTGTGTTTCAGACGTCACCGCAGTAGAAGCCGGGATAGGAAAAAATCCCGATCCCGCAGCAGAGAGAGGAAACGGCGGATCAGATCCCGGTCTAGATCCAGATCCAGGCACAGACATAGGAGCAGAAGTAAAAGCAGAACTAGGAGTAGGAGCAGGTGAGTGTTACCTTCCCTCTGTGCTCGGTGGTGTGTTTGGTTGGACGTTCTCCGGGGGGCTGATGTACTGCAGAGTGGTGGATTTGCCAGTTCCTGACTGTTCAGTGCAGCCAAACGTGTTTGGCTTTTTCTCAGCTGTGCTGATACAGTGGGTGAAGGGCTGGGTGTTCACGTGCTCTTACAGAAACATTTGTCCTGGATAGCTCAGACTCCAGCTTTTCATAAGCATGATTTCTTGTCAGCAATTAAAAATGCTTAACTTGTTATTTTGGAGATACCTTATAAAATATCATTTTGGAATTTTTGGCTCATAAAGTAAGGAAAGTAAATAGTAAAGAAGGAAAGTAAATAGTATTTTGAGTAGTAGTAATTGCCACAGCTCAAACTCTTCTTGGTTTCTTAAATCACAACTGAACTTAGCATTTCAATATCCTATTTGAAATAGTATTTGAGTGGTAAATACTGAAGGATAAGATACAGCTGGCCCTTTCCTGTGTTGGGTACAACAGTAATGTGGTTGGTGTACTGCTGTATTTATCCCTCTAGTTTGGGTATATATATCAGAAAAGGAAAGTTTAACTGGGAGTCACAGGCTGTCAGAGCAGATACAACGATCAGAAGCTAATCCTGACCAGCTCCACAAAGTTGACTTAAGTTTGCTGTGAAGTGGCACAGTGAGTGTGATGTTCAGGTGAATTTTGAATCAGGTAGACTGTTTCTTATCTGAATGTACTCTTCCATGTTAATGATTAACTCCTCTTTGTCAAGTTCAACTTGAGAATATTTATGATGTTAATTTTTCTCCCTATCTTGGGTGCTTCCATTTCTTCCTTAAATTGTAGAAGCACAGATTGAAACACTCAGCTAGACACATTGGCTTACTGTGGGCCTGTTTGACAGAGTTGCCATCCATACCTCACCTGGCATATGCTAGAGTTGAGTTCAGCACTGAATAGAAGGAAATGTTTTCCAATGCTGATAAATCAGTATTGTGGTGTAGAGTTCTGAGTCTGTGTGTACCTTTGCATTCATAATGCCCTGTAGGATTTTCTGAATGACTAAGCTGAAATATGACTGAATGACTACTACAGATCTGGTTTTTCCCTCCTACTCATTGGAAGTAGTTTGAATGCAAATCAGTGACCCTCCAGAGCTCCCAAGGAAGCGTTGACAGTGTTCCAGTTCGTGTAGTAGTGTTTTAAATTGCATATTTAAAGGGTGTAGAACTTGGTTGTGACTACTCAGCATTACAGTGGATCACTGGAGACTTAACAATCTCACACTCGTGTGATGCTACAACATCACTTGGGAAACTGTTGAGAAGACTTATCTTTTTGAAGAAGTAGTTGTATTATGTGACCTGTGTCGTATTTTATTTTGACATTCACTTTCTACCAAACTTCCAGCTTTGGGGTGAGTAGAGCTGGGTCTGCAGTTGGTACACGTTACTTATATTTAGTGGGATTTAAGCCACCTTCAGCATGTTGTGCAAGGCTTCAGCTCCCTGTTCTTTCCAGTTATTGTAGGTAATATGCACTGACTGTTTTTAAAAGTCACTTTGAACATTGTGTTTAATGGCTCCATGAAAACTTCACAGCCCAGAATAGATTTTTGCTGCTGCAGTGGAATTCAAATTACCTGAAACAGAACATCAAATGTGGGAAGAGAAAGTAAGAGATAGTCACAGCTTAGGAATTTCTTCAGCTGGAAACAGGCCTTGTTGGATAGTCTCAAGAATCCTTTGAAGTACTATTTTTGTCTTGCAAATTCTAGAGAATTCCAGTAAGTGAGGCATAAGAGGGTTTTTTTTAACAGTAGGTGGAACACTTTGTCAAGTTCTGGGCTCGAGTGATGCTTTTGGAAAAAGAATTATGAGCAAACCTCAAGGAAAACTCTCCACAAGCCAGATAAACATGGTGTGGAAAGCATCTCAGCATAAATTCCCTCACTCCTGAAATGCAGTGTTTTTTGTGTGACAGAAGCATTTGCAAACAGTAGAGTTGGACCTTCTCTTGATGGTTCTTTGCATGATCTCAAGCTCAGGTTTTCAGGTGATCTGAGTCCTCACTGGCATTTAAACTAATCTTTTTGTGTAGACCCTCGTGGCAGTTCTTTCATGCTATGGCTCTACCTAAATGCTAGGTGGAAAACATGACACCATCTGCTTGTTTCAAATGGAAATACTTAAATACAAAAGCTCAAATACTTATTTCCTTGATGTTTACCAGTGCAATAAAGCATCAGACCAAAGACAAGACCAAACTACAGTAGTCAGCACGGGAAAATGAAGGTATCTTTGAAACATGCATTACATCTTATCTCAGGAATGCAGATCTGTCACTTCCCAGTGCCTGAATCTGCATCTTGTCATCTTCTCTGAAAAGATAAGTCTTGCCTCCTTTGTATTCTACCAGATATGTCATGTAAACAAGGATCTTTTTGTAACTTCATGGTGTTTGTAGATGCTGCCCAAGGTGCAAACAGAAGCAAGAGAGTACCTGTCTGCCATGTAAGGTTGCTGTTGTCATTCTGTTACCTCCAGTTAGCCCTTAACTCAGATGGGGCAGAATGGGTCAGATGATCCTGGCACATTATAGTACTTTATATGTGTATTTGAGTGGCTGTTGTTTAGATGGGATGAAGTGTATATGTCCTGAGAATGACTCCTGCTTGGGATGAGGTGGAGAGAAGGCTATTCAAGGAGAATTGAACTGAATATTTTGGTATTTTGCTTAAAAATACATTTTAACTGGGTGCTTTTCTGATGGTCAGGTTCCAGATAATTCATGTTCATAGTTCTCTGCACAATCTGGTCTTCTCAGGAGCAAATCACATATTTAAAGCAGGTCTCACATTCACATTCAGTGTGGCAGCCTCCTTCAGACAGCTGTCCAAAGCACATTTAGGGAAGAGCTTGCAGAGGGGAGAGTAATAATAATTTCCCTAAGTACTATTCCAGTTCTTAACCTGGACCTCTTCAAAATCCTCATTATTAATATGCTTTGATGTCTCGTGATTTTAAAGCATTCTTCTAACTTGATTATTTTTAAGTTCTCTTGCAATTGACTTTACCAGAAATTAGAATTAGAAATTAGAATGTCCAGAATTAGGCATTCTGTTACAGTTGGAAATCTTGAGTTTTAGCTCTGTGTTGCAAGGAGAGTTTGGCTGTTACACTGTCCCAGCATAATCCCTGTGAAAGCTCTTGAGAGCTCTCCAAATTAATCACTAAGCAAACTTTTAGTGCTGTGATCAAATCCTTTCTGAAATGTTAAGCTCCATCTGTCCTTTGATTGGTTTAGCAACTGTAAAATTTGGTTACAGGGAGAGGAAGAAGAGAATTGAGAAGCCCCGAAGGTTCAGCAGGAGTCACAGCCGGAGTCCCAGCCCGCCGCCCTTCCGGGGCCGGAACACAGCTATGGATGCACAGGAAGCATTAGCCAGGAGGTCAGCAATTGTTAGGATTTTATTGATATGGGACGTAAATAAGCTCCTGATTGTTGATTTTTGCATGTCTAAATATTTTTATTTTCATGTACTTCTAGACTGGAAAGAGCAAAGAAACTGCAAGAACAGAGAGAGAAGGAAATGGTTGAAAAACAGAAGCAACAGGAAATGGCTGCAGGTAGTTCATGTGTATTATATTATTCATTAACAGGAGTGTGAATGAAAGATAGTAAGAATAGGCTTATTGAGAGTATGTTGTTATGAGCTGAGTGTTACAGTCCTGTCCAACAAATGTGCAGATTGTCTTGGTATAATCTTAACTTGGTCCATATACAAGAACAACAACCAGAAGGAAGAAATGTTTGAAAAAAAACAAAACCAAACCAAAAATAAGAAACATAAAACCCCAAGAAAAATGATCAGGATTTTCTTATCACTTACTGAGTGTACAATGGAAATGTTGTGTAGTTAGGCCTGTACATGATTTGTGATGGTCATTGGACCCTTTGTGCATCAGAGTTTGAAGGCTGTTGTCTGCTCAGGGCTATTTAGAACCCTAGGGTACATTAGTTTCACTTCTGGTTTACTAAAACTATTGGAGATGTATTTCTTAATTTACAAACAACATTATTTGATCGTGCATTTGTTATTTGTGCATTTTCAACTTATTTCCGTTGAAGGGAAGCGTTTGGGGAGTTAGGCTTTTTTTATTTGCTTTGGGGGGGTGGTTGGTGATTGGTTTTTTTTCCTCAAAGTCCAAACTTATTCATAGCAAGTTCCTTTTCTGCAGCGGCTGCGGCCACCGGGGGCTCCGTCATTAACGTCGCTGCTCTCCTGGCGTCGGGCACACAAGTGACTCCTCAGATTGCAATGGCAGCTCAGATGGCAGCACTCCAGGCCAAGGCCCTGGCAGAGACTGGAATAGCTGTTCCCAGCTATTACAACCCAGCAGCAGTGAACCCCATGAAATTTGCTGAGCAAGAGAAAAAACGGAAGATGCTCTGGCAGGGCAAAAAGGAAGGGGTAATGCTGGCTTTTTTTGCATTTGTGAACATGTTTGGAAGGATCTTACGTGCAGTTTAAAGATTCTTATTAGTGTGATTTCCAGCAAAATTACTTTCATACCTGTCAGGAAGTTTCCCTGTTTTAACAGCAGCCTGAGGTAAAGTTTTAAAATCAAGAGTTGGACTCTTGATATCAGTTGCCTGCTGATACTCTGGGAAAAATTGAGAAAATATTTCTGGGTTTGCCTTTTGACTCTGTGCTGGTACAGAAGTGTTTGTTTAGGTGAGGTACCACCACACATCAGTTACATAACAAACTCCCTCAGCTTGTCACAGGCTGTTCCATAAGATGGGAGAAACTGAAACTGGTTCCCATGGCATTGATGGGAGACAGAAGGGAGGGAAGAACAACCCTGAATGCCTTCCAGGCAGTTCTTCCTGAATTATGCTGTATATAATCACAATAAGCAAATTTGGTTTTCCATAATTCACTTCAAGCAGGAATTCTGACAAGGTTTCCAGACCTTTGGAAAGAAGTACAGTGTGCCCAAGGAAGGAACATACCTCTGGTTTTGACAAAGTGGTTAGGGAGACTTCCCTCTCAGCGTTCCTGTGAAGATACTGCAGGAATGTCACACTTGGAAACCTTTTACTTCCAGTTGTGCTTCAGAATGGGCTCATTTTTAACACCTTCTTTGCTTGCTACTGTATTGTGATATTAATGGAAACTTGCCTGAAAGTTGATACATCTTTTCTTTTTTTTTTTTTTACCCTGTACAGGATAAGTCACAATCTGCAGAAATATGGGAAAAACTAAATTTTGGAAACAAGGACCAAAATGTCAAGTTCAGAAAACTGATGGGCATAAAGGTAAAGAATTCTGAATGTAATCAAATATATTAATTGTAGCATAGTGATTTCTCTATTTATTTTAAAGTCTGCCTTAACCGATAAGGGTACCTAATAATACATGATGTAGTTATGAACTTTAGGTATTTATTAAATTCAGAAGTAGCATCTAGATCTGATTCAATTAAAATTGTAGAGTGTATCATTATGTTTCTGGCTAACAGAACAACTGTTGTGGTCTGGAACTAAAAATTGATTTTATTTAAATTTAATTTTTCTTTACTATTGAAATAATTATTAGGAACAGTCATGTTCAGGACGCAGCCTCTGAACCCCCAGAGCTGATGTCTGTGTTCTCCCTGTTTGCAGAGCGAGGATGAAGCTGGATGCAGCTCCGTGGATGAGGAGAGTTACAAAACACTGAAGCAGCAGGAGGAGGTGTTCAGAAATCTGGATGCACAGTATGAAATGGCCAGATCACAGACTCACACACAGCGAGGAATGGGATTGGGGTTCACATCTTCCATGAGAGGAATGGATGCAGTTTGAAAAAGGATAACAAAACATAAAACAGTTTTGAAGTTTGGGACTGTGGAAGGTTCTTGTTCACATGTTGGGTCCTTGTTCACCAAAAAGCTAGCATGGGTGTTGCATTGACTTTAATTTATTGAAAAATACGATTTTTTTTGTAAATATCAGATTAGTGATACTGGTGTTAGTGTTGTAATCAGGTTATGCCCACTTCCATTAAACTTGACAGAACTAGAGAAGGACAGTATTTTTTAGTTAAAAGTTCTACTTTTCAAACAAGCAGCAGATGGGATAAACTCATATATGGATATTTCGTGTCCACTGTCTTGTGTACTTTTGTACTTTAACCTTGTACAGTTATTTTCAATTCTTGAAACATGAAAAGAAACATTGTGTAGATGTTATTTAGCAGTCTGGGCCAATAGGCACATAATCCAGTGCAGAAAAACTGGTTAATAATAAAGACATTTTTTTTCTCTAAGGTCGTACTTTATGTTAATTTGTATTGTGGACCAATCTCCAAGAGAGGTCTGGAAAATCTAAGGATTGTCAGTTTTGGTTATTTTGAAGTGGGCAAAATAAGATTTGCAGTGTGGGACTTTAGTGTAGGACAATCTACTTGAAAATAGTCGCGCAGCTCCTGCCCGGTCTTTGTACCCCCCCTCAGAAGAGAAGGAAAACCGGTACCAAAAGCGGGAGCGAGTCCTCCGTTCGTTTGGTGACGACGGTGTTGTAGGGCCCGCGCCGCCTACAACTCCCAGCGCGCACCGCGCCCCTGTGGCCCTGCGATTTTTTTTGCGGCGCCGCGGTGCATGCTGGGAGCTGTAGTCCCACCATTCGCCTCCCGCGCTTCCCGCCGCCCTTCGCCCCCGCCCCGCCCTTCCTGTGGCGGCCCAAGATGGCGGCTGAGGTGGATTTCGGGGACCGCGAGCTCTTCGGGCAGCTGGAGGGCGAGGACGAGTCGCCCTCACCGCCCGCCCTGGACGTGCCCGTGGCTCTGCTCCAGCTCTACGAGCGGCTGCGGGACCGTGATGAGACGGTGCATCGGCTGCGGGCGGAGAATATCCTGGGGGGCAGGCAGGTCCCGCGCCGGGCCGGGGGGACGCGGGAGCGCTGCTGCCACCGCCGGTTCCCTTCCGGGCCAAGCGGGCCCGGCCCTCACGGGGTCTGGCTTTTCCTCTGAGGGGAAAGACCTCTCGGTGTCCACCGGGGCCCGGGCGCGTCCCGGAGGGCGGTGAGGGCTGAGCTCCGCCCGAGGGAGCCGTGCCCGGTTCTCCTGGGCTTCCTCAGAGGAAGCTTCTCCCCAAAACTTTAATCCTCAGGCCCGCGCCGGCTCCGCCGCAGGAGGAGGCTCAGTTCTTGAGTCCTGGGCTGACTGTTTAGCGGCTGTCTCTGCACTCCTGCTTTCTGTCTTTCTAGGGAAAAGAAACATCTGTGTGTTCACTTTGACAGTCCATTTTTAGCGTAGCTACAAATAATTTTAAATTGTTAAATTGTGACGGGTTCCCTAAAGGAGTTTTGGGTTCGCCACTGCAGCAGAGTGGGATCTGAAACGGGTATTGTCGTTTATTTCCCATTTACAAGTACGGGTGTATTACTGTTGCCTTTTGTTTTGTGGTGATGACAGAGTTTTTTGAAATAAAGTATTACAAATCTGTTAATACAGCCCTAGTGCATTGTGCATGAATTGCATTGTTGGGATTGTCCCAGCTGGTCTGCTTTTTCGTATTTTTTTTCTTTTTATTGTGTTTCCTCAGCAACAAGTGGATTTGTAAATAATCTCCTGTGTGGTGAAAAGGAGGGTCTGAAATCCTATTTGTTAGTCTGGAAAATTTTTCTTCAGTGTTTTCTTGTTTGGTTTGGTAATTAAGGTGGGGGGAGTGTTTTCCAAAGAAAATCATATTCCTTAACCATAACTTAACATCGGGAACTTAAAAGGAAGCTGAATATTCTGACTTGTCCCAGGTATGTTAATGCCGATATATATATATGTGTGTGTGTATATATAAATAGAATTTGTCTGAGATAACAATCTCCCACATATTTTTAAGCCTTCTTTCCATGTCCTAGTCCCTGCTCAGTTATTTGGCTTCTAAAATGCCATTTCAGTTCTTGAAAAGTCTTTTGGAGTCGAATATCAAGGACTTAGTTGGTGTCACTGTAATTTAATTAATTTGTGTGTATCTGACTCTTTATGAAATGTGGCCTTTAGGGAAACAGTTTTAGTGTAAAGTTCAATCAAATATTTCAGTAAATAAGAGATCTCATTTATAGGTTTACTACAGTTACAAGAACCTGAATAGATTTCTGTTCATCCAGAATATGAGTATTTTTGTAGTGTGATGTTCTAATTTATTTTCTTTCCACTTCACACCAGCCAACCTGCTTAAAAGGAGGGTGATTAAGTGGATAGGAACTTCTTAAAAGGATAAAACTTGTATTGGCCAAACCTTCCTCTCCCTGTGGAATAAAACAGATGGGGAATATTCACTGTGACCATTGTCTGTGTCTCTGTTCTGTCCTAGTGGAATCTCAGTGGAAAACTCCAAAGTTGATGGGCCTCTCTTGCAGATTTTATTTATGAACAATGTCATTTCTAAGTAAGTATTTCCAAATAAAAAACAATCCTTACAGGAAATGGGAATTTTTTTGTTCATTTGGGTATATTAGAGCTGTGCCCAATGGATGGGTGTACTTTTTATTTAATAACATAAACTGTTAAACTTGAAAGGGAGAAGGAATAATGGGCAATGTGAAAGCAATATTGCTTTCATTAGCAATGTCTGTAATTATCTGAATATCTGAAGCTCTCATGAAATGGATGTCGCTTCGACGATCTCGGAGTGAGTCTGAAGAGCAGTTTGAATTTCAGGAATGTTGTGGGTAAATGCAGGAAATTAAATTTTCCCTGCCTGAGTTGATTTTATGCCACATCCAGGGTGCTCTCAAATAACAGATTGTATTCCCCTCGGATGAGGGTGGGAATGGGACAGAAAAGAATGTCACTGCCTCTTTTCTGAGTTCTTTAAGAAGTGGTAAATGCTTAAAAAAAAGCCACCTGGCCTTTGTTTGAGCCTCGCTCGTGTCTGATCTCTCTGTGCTGCTTCCTTCCCTCTGTCCAGGCGGTACCGCCAGGAAATTGAAGATTTTGTTTTTAGCTTAGTTCAGAGGTATGAGGAGCAGAAGAAATGTGAGCAAGAAAAGAAACACCTGAACGCTAAACCCCAGGTATTTCCAAATTCCAGTTGTTCTGAGGTGTTCCTTCTCTCACACCTTTCCAGTGGGAATGTTGAAATGCTGTGCTGTTAAATAGTAACAAAACTGAGCTCAAGTAACAAACAAGTGTTGTGTAACCATTTGTGCCAAAAATAGAGCCCAGGATAAAGAAAAGGTCTTTTCTGCCTGTGGAAATGCTTCTTTGAAATTTCAGTCAAGGCAAATTAAGAAGTTGGTTTAAATAATCAAGAAAAGACTGCAAAGTATAAACTTAATGCATCCTCTTCTGGTGTGTTTGGCCCAACTCTGAGTATATGTAAGAGAATATCAAACAAAATCTGAAAAATTACACTTTCTTCTCCTAGTTTAGATTTTTGAGTTTTACCCAACATTCAGTTTGAATAAACGAGTGGAATGGCAGATTTCCCTCCATCTTTCCCTGAGCTTCCTGATGAGAATGAAGATGTTGTTGTGCAGAGTATTTCTCATCAAAGGAAACATTAGAAATGAGCTGTGTCATGCTTTGGACTCTGGAAAGCATCATGACTAATGTGGACATCTCCAAAGGACAGCAGCTGAACTCCACATTCTGTGCCTTTTCCAAACCTCACTAGCTCAGGAGCTCTTCTATTTACTGTTATTTCCAATTAATTCTTTTGATTTTTGCTTTTCCTGCCAGCCCTCCAGTGTTGTTTTGGAAGAGGACTATAAAACAGCCAGCTCATCTTCTGCTAAAAAAATGAAAGAGGCTTTTAGTGTAAGTTTTTGACTGTGCTCTTCCATGGTAGGTCCGACTCTTCATTCTACACATTCTACTGCCATTAAAATAAGATCTGTTCACTGCTGTTACACTGAGAAATCAAATTTAAGTTCAGCATGTTTTGGCTACATCAGTGAAAAAAATCTTATGTGTCCAAGTGTGGGTGTGTGTTATTTGTAAATTCTTACAGAATGGGGGAAAAAGCCTGCAATTATTTCAAGCAGTGTAAATTTATAGAAATGCTACAGATCTCACCTAAATACTGACACATTTCTGACAATTCTCTGACTTTTTCTCTGCAGGTTGTAGGAAGTGTTGTGTATTTTACCAATTTTTGTCTCGATAAACTGGGACAGCCCATATTAAATGAGAATCCACAGCTGACAGAAGGATGGGAAATCCCAAAGTATCCTGTTTGCTAAAACATCTTTATTCTCTCTGTTTGTCAAAGCCAAAGAATTCCAGTTGGTAAATTGAACTCCAATTCTCTTCAGTAGATTTTGTGTTTCTATCGAAACCATATCAGTCATTAGAGATGGAAGGTTTTAATGAGTCATTAATGGCTTTTTCACTCAAAAGCAATAAGTATTTTGATATGATTGACTTGTTGACTTTTAGCCTTATCCTTGGGAAGAGTGAATGCTTTATGCTTATAAAAACATCCTGTGAATTTAGGAATTTCCTGGGCCAGTCCCTGATTAGGTTTGGAATGACAACTCCTTGCAGGTTGAATAAGTTTTCTGCCTCTATAAAAGGGAGAAGAAAAGGGTTTGGCAAACTCAAATATCCTGTAAGATGGTTTTTTATTAAAATGGACTTATGGAATGCTCTTAACATGCATCCATGTGGTTCTTTACTGTTTATTAAAGCCACTGTTTGAAAGGTGGAATTGAGGGAAACGTCCAAAAAAGTTGGGAAGTGTTGAAATATTTTTTAATACTGTAGTCTCCCATGGCAAAAAGAAATGGGACAAGAAATTTCTGAAGTAACATCATCCCCAAATTTCCAGTATTGCTTCAGCCCTGGAAATATTCAGGACAAGAACCAATTTCCCAGGTCATTTCTGCAATATCTGGTTCTCAAGTTGTAATAAAGGTCATTTCCTAGTGTTAAAAAATTGCTTGTACCTGAACAGAAATTGCAAATTTACAATCCCCCAACCTCTGGATGAAGGGAGTAGATTCCTAACAGAGGAGTTTCTCCTAAAATGCCAGGTTAAGTGTGGAAGACTTCCATGTCTTCCAGCTTAACTTTGATATTGTTCTTTAAATGTACTTATTGCATCTTTCTGTAGAGCTCCCAGAGATGATATTAAGCCTAAACCAGCACTTTTTTGAGTGAAATGGTGCATCAGGTGCTGGCTTCTAAATGACCAAAGTGCTGCACTCAACGTGCAGTTTTGAAGCTCTAACAAAATGTGACCTTTTTATTAAGATTAAACAAAATGTTATGTTTTTAATAAGATTGCTGGAAGGCATTTCAGAATTATTACCTTGAAATTTCTGTCTATAAACAAGAGAATTTTAGTTTTAGCTGATAAAGTGCTGATAAAGAGCAAAATTGGATATTGAGTACAAACTTTGCACCAGGAAACAGCATAAGCTCATCTTAGCAGATAGTTTAATAGATATTATTTTATAGTTTATACTCTGGATTTCATATCAAGGACCCATCTGTAACTTAATGGAGAAAAGTCAGTATTCAAAACATTATGAAGTTTTCACTGATATTTTAAACAAAATTGAAATTTTGCTTCATCCAGTAGCAGTTCCTTATTGAAATCTAAAGATATCAGCAAGTTTTCAGCCAGATTCTCTCCCTAGATGGACAAGAAATACAAGTAAAACCCAAAAGGTTTGTATTACTCTTAAATATCAAGTTTTGAGCTGAAGAGTTCAGATGTACTCTGTGATTATTCCCCAGTTAATGAACCATTGGACATACTTAATGAGTTTAAATTAATTAAACCAGAGCTGAGCTTTGCAGTCTGTGGGTCTTTTACTGACTTTCTTTAGGAAGGGCCTAAAATCAATGTGTGAAAACTTTGTGAATTTTATACTCAGTTTCTTCTGTTTCTTGTATTTTTAGTGATTAGTTTGTCATCCTTACACTGGTGTATTGTCATAATTCTTATTGTTTTATGGAGTAACTCCTGTCTGACTTATTTAATAGAATTTTAACTGATCTCAGGGATGATTGTGTAGTTTTTATGGGAGGTAAGAAGCAAAGCGAATTCAGTTTCCAGCTGACAACTGGTTTGGTGTTTGTAGCATCTAAAATCCCTGATTTCAGAGGCAGAGAAGACCAGGAAAGCTTTTAGTGGGAATTTCAAAGATAAAGGGGAATGCTGAGCTAAAGTAGTTTGATTAGCAATATTACTGAATGGAAAGCAGATGGAAGGGTTGTGCCCTGGTGTGGGACAGTGATGCAATACTTGGATCCCCACAGGAGGTTCCTGTTTGAGTGAAGATGAAGCACGAGACACTTCACTTTATCTCATTTGAGGCTTCAGGAGGTTGGACTGTGGGGGGGGGTGGCCCTGGACACTTATTCTGGTGCCACCCTTTCATCTCCATTTCTGGTTCTCATCCTAATTGGGTAAAAATGAATGTTGAGAAAAGAAATCTTTCTCTAAAATCTTGGTTTCCCCTCCAGTGATATTGCAAGTGTTTGCTGTCATGGCATGAATTTAGAAGGAAAATGAAAGCTGAAGGCAGCTGCAGTTCCATTCCAAGTTTTCATTGGTTTCTTTCTCAGGAAGTCTAAACCTAAAAATCTGTCAAGAACAAAAATTGTTAAGTGCTTTTATTTAACACTTTTTATTTAAGTTACTTTCAGGCTTAATTTGTTGTGCATTTTTTAAGCAGGCCCAAACCTCATTGTTTCAACTGTGGTTCTGAAGACCATCAAATGAAAGACTGTCCAGAGGTAAAGTCATCACCAGTATTCCAAAGATTGCTGCTCTCCAAGAAATGTTTCATTTAAAAAAGCATTAGAGGTGCTGGCATCTGAATGGACGAGTGGTTTTATTCATTTATTGATTAGATTATACTGCTCATATTATAAATTCTAACATACTAAATCAGAAGGGAAATTCATGTTGTAACATCGTGGTTTGTCTCTTTTTATTTGTGGGGCAAACTTTTCTTCACCCAGTAGCAGTTTCTTTTTGAAATCTGAAGTTACCAGCAAGTTTTCAGTCAGATTCTCTCACTAGATGGACAAGAAATACAAATAAAACCCAAAAGGTTTTAACTTTGAACAATCTCCTCCTGTTTTAGAGCTCTCCAAATCCAGGGCAAATACTCCTGGGGTTTGCTGTGTGGTTTCCATTACACCTGGTTGTATCTCTGGGCTGTGTGATCAACAACTGAGCATGAGGAGGGCAGGCAGTGCTGGCTGATGTAAAATATTCCAGTAATATATAATAATATATATAAATTGTGACTTTAACTCTAAACTTCCCAGTTTTCTTGTCTTTAAGCCACGAAATGCAGCTCGGATAAGTGAAAAGAGAAAGGAGTTTTTGGAAGCCTGTGGGGACACGAGCAATCAGAACTTTCAGCAGCGTTACCACGAGGAAGAAGTAGAAGAGAGGTTTGGAAAATTTAAGCCAGGAGTGATCAGGTATCTCTTTCCCCTCCATTGGAATACCCTTTTGACCTCTGGAGTGCCAGATTTTCGAACTGTGGGTTTATTGTGTTTGAATTTGCTAAATAGAATCCTGTTTAATAAATGGCAAAGATATTTTTCAGATGAAAACTCATCGCCAGCTTGGTGGTCCTCCCCTTTCCCATGGTCCTTTCCCTAATTTAGGGAGACAAATGTTCCACTTTGACTTCTCATATTGCAGATTTATGATGATCCTAATAAACTAAAAAAAGCATACAAAATTGTGAAAATTTGGAGCTTTGAGTGTCCCTTCCTCTCTGTTCAAAATGTTTAAAAGAATCATAGTTTTATGTGGCAGTCTCCAAAAAATCCCCCAGTAAATTGAGTGTTGAGTTCCACCCTGCTGGTTGTGAGTGTGACATGAATCAGAAGTAGCAGGTTAAATAAATTATTCTTGGTGTTGAATTAGTTATGTTAAAGCATGTGAGAAATGCAAAAAGTTATATTGTATATCAGAGCTGGTTTGGATCTAAAATTGCTACAGCTGTGATTGAAAAGCAACTCAGTTTGAGCTAAAATTCAGCTGTTTTAACTCAACAGTGTAAAATGCAAAAAATGTTCAACTGCCTTTTGTCAACAATCCCAGAATTTGCTGTAATTTTGTTTTCTGTTTTGTTTTGTGTTTGTTCTCTTGCTCAGTGTGGTCCTCCAGGATGCACTTGGTGTCACAGACAGGAGCCTCCCTCCCTTCATCTACCGCATGCGCCAGCTGGGCTATCCCCCGGGCTGGCTCAAGGAGGCCGAGATGGAGCACTCAGGACTTGCTCTTTATGATGGAAAAGGTGAGGAATGTGGGGCTGGAATGCACTCCTAGTATGCCTGCTGTCCTCTGGCTGCACCCTACCCAGGAGACAGTAAAGTGACTGGTTTGTAAACCTTCAACTTCCTCATGCAAGAGGGAGAAAGTTGCAAATCAAGTTTTTCTGGTCTTGTAAAAATGCTCCTTCTTTATCGAGCTGTGATGTAGCAGTGAGACAAGTTCTGTGTGATTGGATTGCACAGATGAAGATTGTCAGTGTGATCTCACTGTTAGAACCTGGAGTTCCTGTGAAACTCTGCAGGCCTTGCACATCACAGAATCACAGGGACCCACATGGATCATCAAGTCCAGCTCTTAAGTGAATGGCCCATACTGGGATCAAACCCACAACCTTGGTGTTATTGGCATCATTTCCTCTTCTCTTGGCATCATAACACTTTCTGAAGTTCAGTAACTCCCTTGTATATAGGAAGACTAAGAAGACCAGCAAGCCAACAACGCGTTTCTTGAAACCCAACTTAGAAAGTAATTTATCAGCTTTTTGCTCTGGCCAAAGTTTATTCTGCATCTCAGAACTGTCCCTGGGGCCAAATTCTGAGGATATTAGTGGTACATGAAGAGCAGGGGTTTTAGGAATCCCCAGTTGGGTTTCTGGGGAAGCTTCATGCAAGTACCTGATGGATTTGGTCACTGTTACTGCCCTTGTGGATTACAAAACCTTCTATCAATACTTAAGTTCCAAAACCCCATTCTTAAATCCTGGGGATTTTTTCCAGTAACTTTCAGTTCTTAATTAACATCACTAATAATTATATTTCCTTACAGGTGATGGTGATGGAGAAGATGAAGAGTCTCCCCAGCACAAAGGTATCACTTACGATGTCTCCAAGTTGGTAAATTATCCAGGCTTTAATATATCCACTCCCAGTGGCATCCCAGATGTAAGTACCTGTTCTTTGCCTTCTAAATAACATGCTGAGTGACAGTAAATGCTTTTAGTTTTATATTTTGCACCTGACAATTTTCTTTCAACAGTCTCTTATTTTGAAGCCCCTGGTTTGGGGCTGGGGACTGTAATTTATGTGACATCAGTCTGACTGATACCTGTCATGAGTGCTGGGGGTAGGTCTGACAGTGCTTCTGTGGGGGTTAATTCCATTATGAGACCATCAGGAGCCCAGAAGGATAATTCAGTATTTTTTAAACACAAAACTTCACACATGAATGGCTGTTCCTTCCCTACATGTAAATTTTCTGAAGGTGAAGTAGGAAAATTACTGTGGGTGTTACAATTTCAGCCACAGAAACTGCATCAGACCAGTGACTGCACAACCTCTGCAAAGCTGTATAACAACCAGAACAAAAACAAGTCAAAGACCCACATAGTGGGTGCTCTCCTAAGCTCAGAGAACACAAAAAAATCTGTGGGTGCTGCACTTTGATTTTCAAAAGCCTTTTAACCTGCTGGTGGTGAATTTGATCACTGATGTATTGCCTGTGCATTAAAAAGAACCACTTGAGCACTTGCAGCTTTACATTTGCCCATTTAGTGTTTTTTCATTCTTAACCAAAGTTCTATTCTCAAGCTTTTTCAAGTTTTCACTAAAAATTAAGTTTTTTAAAATAAACCTTTTCTGTCTGAACAGTTATTTCAAGGGGAAGTTTGTAGTTGTGTTACAAATGTCCAAATCTAGTTATTACTCTGATTAATGAGGCTTTTGATGAGAAATTCATCTTGTCTTGTTAATCTCTCAGTGTTTCCTTTAATTTTTACTGTTGTGTTATTAACCAACCACATGCAACATTATTTCTCTGGTTTTTTTCTCTTTGCTGTAGGAGTGGCAGATCTTTGGTTCCATCCCCATGCAGCCCTCTCAGCAGAAGGATGTTTTTGCTCAGTACCTTTCTAATTTGCAGGCGGTGAATGTATCTCCTTGTTATTATAAACAAAAAGAGTTGTCATGCAGTCAGTGTAGTTAATGATTTCTTGCTTAATATCTGCATTTTTTGCACAAGGGGACAGAGTTTCTTGTTGACACCAAAGGGATGTGAAATGCTGATCTGGCTTCTCTGTTTTACCAAAATTGCTTCATGTTTAGAATAAATTCCATTATTTAGTTAATATTTTGCACTGATTTATAAACAGTTGTGAAAAAAGATTGCTATAAACTTTTACAGCCTAAAAATGATCTTAGTTCCAGATTCCCCTAATAATGAAAAGCTTAGTTACCATAGTCATGACATCCCTCAAATGTCAATGTCTGTTTACACTCTGGGTCCCTAAATCTTTATATAGTTACAAAATCCCTTTAAGTAGGTTCTTATAGCTGGAAATGTTACCCTGTACAGTTTAATACTAATTCTTTTTGTCCTCTTGGATAATTTCAGCTCAGTCGAAAATCCAGCAATAAAAGGGCTGCACCTCAGTCAAAGTCTCGTCATTCCAAACGACAAAGAGAAGACAGTTTGGAGGTAGCAGCAGCTGACATGGACCTGGACTCTGGTACAGTCACTCTGCACTTTTTTTTTTTTTTCCTAATTTCAATTTTTATTTTCAAAATAACTTGCTCTGAATTAAACCGCCAGAGTTAAAAGGAGGAGGCAGCGTGTCAGTGGTCGTTCTGGTGGTAATTAATGGCAGTGCTGACATGTGCCAGCTGTGTCCTTCCCAGTGGCATTTGGCATCTCTGCAATGAGCATTTTGGGTTGCTGTGATTGTCACAGGGGTTGTCAGATCCTCCATCCCAAGCAGGAGGTTTCGGGGGTGCTCAGAGCAATTGCAATGTTAGGTCACAAATATCTCCTTACTTCAGGTGTATCCCAAAAAAACTTCTTCACAGAAGACCTCTAAATCTTTAAATATTTGGATGAAATAACATAGAAGTTACAAGCTTTCAGCTTCTTAAAAATGAGTCAGTCTCAAGGAGGACTTAGTGTTATTTAAATGTTCAAAGAGCTGGAGAAACTTCTGGCTTTCCTTCTGGATCTGCTGTGAGGAATCCTTCAGTGTCGAATGAGTTTGTTCTTAATACATTCAAGAGGGTTTTTTTTTTTTCCTTGAATAAGTAGCAGAGTAAAAATCCCAAAACCCATGATTTTGGTGGATATTAAAACCTTCACAAAGTTCGTTCTGCCTCAGCTAAAAAGCAAGGATGAGAAGACATAAATCTGGTAGTTAATGACAACAGGGACACTTCGAGTCTTGTCCTGGTCTCAGATTTCAGGTTCTAACAGGTGTCATTTAATCTCTTTCTAGATCTGGAAGCGGCACAAAGATCCCAAACTCCCAACAGTTTTCAGTTCCAACCCCCTCTGCCACCTGGATCTCCATCCATGTCCACCCCTCCTCCCATGCCCCTAGGAACACCCCCCCTCACCCCCCCTCAGCCCTCCACACCCACCCGCTCCCCTGTGCCCAGGACTGCTCCACTGAACCCTTCCAGTGATATTCCTCAGCCAAAAATAGTGGACTCTGTCATGGATGAGGACACCCTGACCTTGGAGGAGCTGGAGGAACAGCAGAGGTTGATCTGGGCAGCTCTGGAGCAGGCAGAGAGCACCAACAGTGACTCTGATATCCCTGTGGACACACCTAGAACTGGGAATTCCGTTACATCCTCTCCATCCAGGAATGAGGTGGATCTCGTTGCAGAAGGCAGGTCACCAGAGAAGGCGATCCCAGCAGAAACTGGGTTTTCTGACATGAGTGACCAGACACCAGAAAATGAACTTTCTATAACTAGTCCTAATCCAGGAGACACTTTACTTGTCTTAAAGGAAGATCCTGATGATGCAGTTTCTGAAGGCATGCTGGATAACACCATCCCTACTCCCAGCCCCAAGGTGGATGATGGGGAAAATATAGGAGAGAATAAAGTGGCCACAAGCACTGAATCACCTGCAAAAAAATATAGTCTTGTTCCTGACATGAGCAAGTTTGCAGAAGGCAAGTCACCTGAGAAGGTGAGCCGAGTAAAAACTGAGTTTTCTGACATGAATGACCAGACACCAGAAAATGAACATTCTCTAACTAGTCCTAATCCAGGAGACACTTTACTTAACATAGAGGAAGATCCTGATAATGCGGTTTCTGAAGGCGTGCTGGATAACACCATTCCTCCCAACCCTGAGGTGGATGATGGGGAAAATACAGGAGGGAATAAAGTGGCCACAAGCACTGAATCACCTGCAAAAAAATATAGTCTTGTTCCTGACATGAGCAAGTTTGCAGAAGGCATAACACCGTTTGAGTTTGAAAACATGGCAGAGTCCACAGGGGTTTATCTACGGATAAGGAGCGTGTTAAAAAACTCCCCAAGAAACCAGCAAAAGAAAAAGACTTAAACCTTAACTGGTCTTCCTTTGTTTTCTTATGTCCAAATCCCAGCTTCCTTCTGTTTCCTCCTCCAGTTTTACACAAACTCAGATGACCTTCCTCATCCTCTGGTGGGAAAGAGAAAATCTTGACAAATACATTTCTGCCCCGTTCTTCCTTGGAATTGAAGTCAGTGCAGAGCTTCCACATTGACCAGGACCACCAATGCAGCCAGAAAATGTAGAATTTTCCCAAATTCCACTAAGGAATAACAGGACTGTTGATTTGTTAAGAGCATTTTACTTGCCAATACTCAACACTCTGAAAAGAGGAGTTTGTGGTTTGGTGTTCATTACTTTGGCTAAGATTTATATTGTCCTTGAGTTTCAGGTGGATTGGTGATTTTTTTAATATCTGTCCTTTGTACAATAATCTACATTTTATACATTTTGCTAATTATCCTGTAGATAAGTTTAATATATTCAGAATGTTTTTAAAAAGGTCTAATGTTAAGATTTCCCACATCAAAGTCCTGGCAACTGGATGAAGATAATGGGGGATTACAGTGCTATTTTCACCGGTTCAAGTATTTTTATAAATTATTTATGTGGGTCTGTTTTAATTATCACTGTACTTTTTGTACCATCATCCTTCATGTAAACTTGCTGTACATACATGTTCATGGTTGTGTACAGAGGTTTAATAAATGGGCTTTTAGCTAAAGAGCTTTTAATTGGAGTCCTAAACCAGCAATATGCTAGGTTTTGAAATTTAGCTGCTGAAGATAATTAGAAAAACAAGCCGATCAAAATGAGGATGAATAAAATTAAATATTTTTGGAAGGGCCACAGCTGTTGGGTTCAGATTTTTATAACCAAGGAGCTGCTAAAATTATTTTAGCTATTAAATAGAGCCTTGCCATAAAATTCAGTTTTTATAAGCTGAAGAGTTGCCCACTTTTGAATCTTAGAAGTGTTATAATTGTGCTGATTAACACTTTTTTTCCTCTTCTCAATTATCTTCAGAGGGAGCTGTAGGTGAAGTGACTGTACCTTACTCACATTGCCAAGAGAGGGAGCAGTAGATCGATGAAACTATTCCTTGGAGCTGGTAAAGCATTTGGCCTTCCATAAATGCAGGAAAAGTCTTCCCAAGTGAAATGCCACTTCAGCCAAGTGAGATGCATGATAAACCAAAGTAAACCAGAGTAAACCAAAGCATTTTTAAGTAGCTAAGAAAAAACTTGTGAAGAGGGGATGTCAAAGGTGTTTTTTGTAAGATAACATCAGAGACTGAACTTAATTCTTTACATTCTCAGCTTTGCAGTTAGTGCATGTTGGCCAAAGATCCTTAAAATCCATGATATTAATACACTCTGCATTTCAATGTTTGAGGGAAGCCCAGGCTTTTTGCAGTTAAAGCCTTTAAATTTATATTTTTCCTGTAAACTTTACAGGAAGGGAAACCCAAAGTGCCTTTATATATGAACAGCTTGTCTTCTGAGAGGCTGAAAAACCTTTTTGCAGCATCCCCCAGTTCAATTTATGTGGTTGCATTTGGAAAGCAAGTCAAGGTAAGTGTTCATTGTACATGCTGAAAGGAAAGGCTTTTTCCTCCTAATTTAGAGGAGAAATAGCATTTCTGTAACAGGAGAGACCAACAATATGTTGCTTCCACCTTCTACACACCTGCAAAGGAACCTCTCTGGGGAAGCAGGTGGAGATCTGGCACTTTCTCCAGGCCTTCTCCTCCCATGGAGTTAAAAACTCTCCAGGCCTTCTCCTCCTCCCTGGAGTTAAATCCAGTAATGCCAGTTTACACAAACCCTCCTGAGCTCCTGTGCTGCATCACTCCCACGTGATGATACTGGGATGCAGGGCATGAGGTAACAATTCCCAGGGCACACACCTTTGGGTGTGTGAAGCTGCTCATATTTGAAACATCCAGTTCTCTCTCCACACCTCAGAAGATGGTTTTTTAATGGCTCTTATAAAATGCTGCTGCTGTAGCAGGACAATACTCACGTGCTTCTGCCTTGCTCCCAGAAACCACAAGATGAAAATCGTCTTTATGTGCCCTCTTTGTTCACAACAAATTCATCCTCAGTCACCTAAGGATTGATTAGAGTAGATAAACAAACCAGCTGTGACTAGAATAATTTCCTTTGCTGTTCCTTTGCCTTTCAAATTGTAAAGAAAACTTCTACAGAAGTTCCTGCAATACTTATTTTTTCTTAAAATCAGATTTTTGCGATGCATGTGTTGATCACAGGCAGCCTGTGGCAGGGACTGTGTAATTTCTGGGTTTAATTTTAGAATTAACTTGAAGTAAGGGTGATCATACACCATTCTGGGCACTCAGAGGTGTCTTCTAACTTGTTCTTTTAAATCTTCTCTTTTCAATGGTCCTTTCTGTGGAGGAGGCAGTCAGAGAAAATGGTGCAGAACCAGTAAGTAAAACTCCTCCTCTATTTAGCTTTGCTCTAAGACACAGTTAATTAGGGATGGGGAGTTATCCCTCCTGTTTTTCTCATGGTGAGGAATGCATTCATCTTGCTCCCTTCCCATTTATCTGTAATTCACTCTTCTATCAGGGCTCCATATTGTTGCACTGAAGATACTGGTAATTACTGAGGGTTTTAATCTGTCAGCTGGAACTCCTCAAAGAGGGTTTGGATATTGAAACTGCAATCAGATCACACTGGAAGTTCTGAGGAAAAGCTGAATAGTAAAGTATTTCTGGTCCTTTTAAGTGCCATTCCCATGGTGATGGGTGTGGCATAATAACCTAGATTAGAGCTTAAAATGAATGAGTAATAAAATCTGTCATGAGGTGGGTATAGTGTGAGGAGGCATCACTCAAATTTTCCCACAGATCCCTGTTAGCATAGTCCTGGTGTTTACAGCATTTGGAACAGCAAAAGTGTTTAAAAACGCTCATGCACATCTGAAAAATCAAATCTGCCAAATATTCTGGGTATCAGGTGGGAAGTTGTGTCTTAAAAAGCTTCAAATTTTTAACTTGCATTTTTACAACCTAATTCTCAGTGCTTAAAACATTATGAGAAGAGAACTAGCTGAGATTCTAGAAGAGATCTGAAAGATGTGTTAGCTGCTAAAAATAACTATTTGCCTGCAAACTCTTAAGGCAGCATAGCTGGGGATGAAAAAAAAAAAAAGGGAAAAACGAAGAGGAGGAAAAAGCTCCAATATAATTAAAGTGTTCCACATGCCTTGGTAGTTGCCATGGAACTCGTAGTACCTCCAGTCTGCAGCAGGGCTGTGGTGCTGCCTCTGGGAAGTAAAAATGCCACTGGAGATTGATGCTGTTCCATAGAATCCAGTCACAGCCCCATTTTGGGGGTGGCAGAGGGTGAGTCAGAGGTAGGAACTGGTCGTGATCCCTGGAGAAGCTTAAAAACAGGATGGGTTAAATGACATGGTAATTACTGAGTGACAATTGGGCACTTCCTAAACTTTAGTTAACTACAGGCAGCAAAGATGTTACATAAGATTTCTTTACAGTGTATATTTATATGACTGAATAAACGTTTATTTATCCTTTCTTTAGAATTCATCACTCGATAGGAGCAAAATCCTTCTGCTTTGCTTCTCTGTAGGTGAGAATTCAGCTTTTGTTGGTATTTCCATAAGTGGTAGAATGATTTGCATAGTCCCTCTTTATTGACAAACTGGGTTCTCAGTTATCTGTGCCATGAAACACATCAAGATGAACGTTATTGTTAGTTTAAGCATCTTGTTTAAACCACCATGCAGAAAGGAGTCTCTTTTCGTTAGTTTAAATACTGTTTTCTGTTGTTTTACCCACACTGGGTAGAACAAACAATGCAAAATTGGATGAAAGCTTGTCCTGTGTAACAACAACAAAGAACGTGGGTTTGAAGAGCTTTTTTGTGCTGCTGCTGGTTGGTGTGGCTGATGTAGGGAGGGAGGCCAGTGAGTTCATGGGGTGGGTTGACCTTGGCTGGACACCAGGTACCCACCAAAACCACTCCATCAGTGCCCTCTGCAACTGGACAGAGGAGCCACCCCTGTGTCCCCCCCAGCTACCAAAACCTGGCCACACAAACCCAACACAGCACACCAGGAATGGGAACACTTGCAGCCTTTACGGAAAAGAAACTCCAGAAAATAGCAGAGCAAGTTCCTTTGCTGGGATTTTTGAAGCAGCACTTCTGTGATTAAAAAAAAAAAGAAAAAGAAAAAGAAAAAGCAATTAGCTGCTTTTTCTGTAGCAGATGTGACCATCAGTTCTGTAGAGGAGCTGCCAGATGTACATATTGAAGAGTTCATCCAGATGAAATAAAAATCCTGTACTCAAAATCTTCCCACTTGGGTGGATACATCCCACTGAATAGAAAAATGGATTTCATAAGTCAAGAGATCTTTAAATGCAGTTCTTAAGGAACAACATTTCAGTGATTCAGAAAGCTTCAATGATTTTGGACCCTTCAGAAATCTGAAAAAGGACAGAAACAATTGCAACTGGTGTTCCCATTACTGAAGAGAACAATTTTCATTCTAAAGTGAGCCTTGTACTTGTGGCCAGGATGCCAGCAGTTATGTCAGCATCCTGAATTTCCCTGGAGCATCCAGCAATTCCTGCTCCATAGAGGTAGGAAAATGCCTATATATTATGTGTTGACTGATCTGATCACGCAGAACAGAAAATAAGAGCCACTAGGACTGGAATCAAAGATATTCCAGCTTTTGATCATATTTAATCCTTTATAGGAGTGTGGTTTATAATACCAGCATCTTTTTTATAATGATTCCTCCAAATTGGCTGTGACCTACTGGTGCAGAGGGGCTGCCAACCATCCCTAATTGGGATGAACTAAGTTACAGTTGCTCTGAAGCTACTTTTTCATGGCCTTACAAGGGAGCAAAGAGAGTTACTTACACATTTGAACCATATTTTTTTATTTCACCACAGTTACTGCTTCCACTTTATTACAAGTTCTAAAGAACAGCACGAAGGTTATAACTCTTTGCTTCCATCTTCAACAACAAGCTGACTTGTTGCTGTGCTCTGTTCTGGATACATGAGTCTAAAATTGCTTACGAAATTTTAATGCTGTGCACTGAACTGCAAATGCTTGAAATGGACTTACACAGTGACAAATTACCTGAGAGACAAAAAACTCAAATTAATGATGGAAAATTATGGCAAGCACAAAGGTTCACCCCCGTGGCTCTCAAGCCAGCAAATATTTTGGGCAAGTTCTGTAAAGTTAGTCTGACTGTCCAGTTCTAATTGCAGTTTTGTGTTAGGGGTTATTTCCATAGCCAGCGGCTGGATGGTCATTTTTAAAAATGCAGTTCTTTGCTGGCTCTGCACTTCTAGAGACAACCCAATATTTAAATCCTGAAGTCCTTATTCAGCAAAACTTTTATCAAATTTTGCAGGGAGAAAGAGGGGTGGCTGTACATGGATTCCAGTATCTGTTTCACCATCTAATGGCCACGGCAAGAGATTCTATTTAACATTTAGGAAGTGAAATTCTAGCAAACATTGCTAAATGCTGATGTAGTTGAAACCCATTATTTGGAGGACTGTGTCACACCATTCTGTGCTTTACTGTGCTGGGTCAGTGCCAGAGAGCGAAGCCAAAATGAGACACAAATTGCAATGAGTCCCCAGCCATGGAACTGCTTTCTCATCACCCTTTTGTTCAAATGGCATCATGCAGAAACCCAGCGAGCTCTCAGGCTGCAAACTGGGGTTTGCTTTGTGGTGAATTCGGCAGGGACGGGCCAGCCCTGGCTGGGCTCTCCTGTTTGGAGGAGGTGAAAACCATCTCCTGTTTGGAGCGGAGCTGTTTGATTCAGCCTTGAAAATCGGCGTGAAATGGGTGCTGATGGCTTTGGAGCTGCTGCTCCAGCTGTTTAAACTTCAGCAGCGGGATAACGCCAGGTTCCAATGTGTTGCTTCACAAACAGAATGAAAACACGAAAGGAAGAGAAGGGACGACAGATCTCTGGATGGCAAATTCCCGGGCGTCAAAAGGACAAAAGGAAAATGGAGAGAAGCAGCAGACAGTGAAGTTATTCACCCACCAGAGCTCTGCGCTTCGCACCTCCCTGTCTGTGCCCACCCTCTCTCCCCCTCCCACCCAGCCCGGCGGTGCCGCAGCGCTCCCCGGGTGGAGGGTCCGGGACCGCCGAGCCTTTCCCCGCTCAGAGCCAGGGCCGGGCAGAGCCGCTCCTTCCCCCGGGGCGAACAAAGCGGGGGGCGGACAAAGGCAGCGGAGGGGCCGCGGGGGGATCGCGGCCGCGCCGCCGGTGCTGCCGCTGCTGCTGCAGTCCCCGCCCCGGCGGGCGCAGACGTTGTGCCCGCCCCGCTCCGCCTCCTGCGAGCCGGGGCGGCGCCGCTGCAGAGGGGGAGCCGGGGAAGGAGCAGGAGCCGGGGCAGGAGGAGAAGGAGACGGTGGAAGGAGCGGTGCCCGGCGCTGGCGGGGTGAGGCGGCGGCGCGGGGCCGGGGGAGGCCGCCGGTGGGACGGCGCGGGCGGCGGCGGTGTGAGGGCGGGGGGAGCCGCCGCCGCCTCCCGCCCTGGGGCCTCCGCGCTTCCCGTCCGGGCGCCACGGCGGGCGGGCGCGGGGCGGGTCGGAGGGGACGCGACTCGGCGCTGAGGGACCCCTGGGGGCTCTGAGGGGCCGGGCCGGGCGGGCCGAGGGCTGTTGAGCGGCCGCCACACGTGCTGTGCCGCCCGGGCCGCCCCGCCGGGTCCGAGCCCAGCGCCGGGGCTCGCCCGCCTCACCCCCATCAGCCCCCGGCGGGACGGGGCCCCGGCAAGGTGCGGGAGCGGCGTCCCCGGCGGGGCTGGAGCCTTCCCGGCCTCGCCCCCCGCCGCCCCCGGTGGGCTGTGAGGGGCAGGTGGGACACGAGGGGCTGCGCGCCCTGCTCGGGGCTCGCCCTTGGAAACTGCGGCGCTGTGTCTGGTTCTTGGCGGTGTGAGCGGGTGATTCTGGGGAGGAGAGGTGTGAATATTCCTTCTGTTCCTCGGTAAATGCTGACCTGCAATTCCCAGCATCCTGCACTTACATCCTGATATTTCGCTGATGAACGATTTGCCTTATAATTTACCTTGGTTTTTTTATTTGTTTGGTTTTGTTCTCTGCCCGCTCCCCATCCTTGTGTTGTTCCCAAAGCTCCTGATTTCCAGGTGAGCTGCCCTTGTATCCCCCCAGGTGGCTCAGCAGAGTTCGCTGCCATGTTCTAGCCAGCGTTAGAGCTGCGGGATTCCCGGGAACAGGCGCTGCTCCAGGCCCCTCCTGCTTCCCGCTATAGCACTCGAGCTGCTTCCTCAGGCCATGCAGTGCTCCCTTTTCTGTGCCACAGCAATGGGGCACAAGGTAATTGCTGCTGTTACTCACATGGTAATGTGGCTCCTGCTGCATGAAAATCAGCAGCGAGTTTTCCCTTTCATCCTGACATCTTTGTTCTGATCTTGTGGTTTAAATAATTTTTAAAAATATAAACAAACAGAAGCCAACACCACAAGAATGTCTTCCAAAGGGAGGAAAATTTAGTCTGGGATTGTATATCTTTGAAAATATGATTGTGAAATGAAGACTTGTCCCTCCCCACCCCTTCACTTACTCCGTGTGCTGCATGGGCAGGGTTTTATGGAAGTTCACAGGTTGCTTTGAGATCTTTGAGCAGAAGGATTTTCAAACATGTGATACCTGTGTTGACAAGTAGGAAGAAGAAAGGAAAGAGGTGCAAAAGAGGAAATGCCTTTCTGGTGGCTGCTTTGCAAAGAAAGAGCAGAAATATGGGTGTAATTCTGAAACCAGCAACGACAGAGAGAGGTTTTTGTGACGTGTGTGTCTGTGTGCACCTGCTGCAACATGTAGGGAGACAGCAAAGCAAATACCTCCCCTCCACCCAACAGCAGCATAGCCTAGTCTGAGGAATGTGTAACTGCTCAGGTACAAAACCTCTTCATTTACATGCTGAGGATTGTGAGTTCTTGGTGTCAAATGGTGAGATTTCAAGGTTCTCTTCCAGCCCATACGTGCTGGAATGTTTTCTGTCTGTGCTGAAGTGCACTAAAGCTTTGTGTGTATTGGAGGGAGAGGGATGAGTTGGCTGGAACAGAAAAACTTGGAAATGTGACCTTAAATGTCTGTATCTTTAGGGATCAAGAGGGAGATTTTATTTGGCGGAAGAAATAGTTTTATGTAATTTTTATGGTTTCTCTTAAAGAGAAGATCTCAGCTTTCTAGTGAGGGCAGAAAAGCAGCTGTCTTGTATCCTCATCCCAGATGTATCCTGTAGGGAATAACAGCCTCTTTCCTCATGTGATTATACTGTAGGAAGGAGGAGAGCTCTCTGTGCTGATTGCTATGACTTCCTAGAGCTCCTGGAGATTTCCTGAGTTACAGTTGTAGCTCTTTACCATCTTCTGAATGTGTGAATATTCCTGGGTAAATATTTGCCTTTATTTACTCAGCTTGGGCAGATTGTATAACTCCTTTAGTGTTCCTCCCTTTATCCTTTTAGCCCTGTTAAAATTTTTCTTGGGAGGGACTGAGACCATTTCAAAACAGATCCTCCTTAAAAAGCAGCAGAGTGATCTGCCTTGCCAATATGATTTTTCAGAACTGCTTTTCTAAAACACTGGGGTCAAATGTTAGCTCTGTATGTTGAATGCAAGTTTTCTAATGTTTGAACATGACGACCATGAATGAATGCAGCTCTTGTTGAATCCTTTGGCATTCCCTGGGGACTACTGGCTCTGCTGGCACATATGAAAAGTAACTTGCTGGAATCCTTATTGGAGCAGCATGTTTGGAAATGCCTCAGCTGGCTGGTGCTTTGTTATTTAATGAAAGGCAATTATATATTGCATTAGCTGTAATCTCAGCTCCAGTTTCTGCAGGAGCAACCATTTCATTCTGGACCAGCAGAACTCTGGCAGCAGCTCCCTGATGATTCAAACACCTCCTGCCATGTCAGTGCTTGTCCAGGTGTGTGTCCTCTACACACTTTTATTTTTGCAGTGATGTTGCTCTCGTGTGCCTGACCCTTCCAAATACCCCCAGATCTGGGATCTGGCTCCAGGCCTCCGAAAGGCTGCAAAGGATTTAGAAGATGGATCTCAGAACAGGCTGTACAAGTTTCTACTTTAACACCCACCAGAGTTTTTCCACCTGGAGTGTCTCATCAATTGTTTGTACAAACTCAGACAGAAGACTCTTCGGTGAATAGAATACATTCTATTAATTCATAAGACTCTACTGATTCCAGAAGAAACACCATTGAAAGCTATTCATTGCCCTGATCTTTATAATCTTACTGTGTATATTTTTAACTTATTATGAGAGGAAATTGCAAGGCAAAGAGAGGAACTCAGTATTTTATAGAATTAGCTTATTTGACATTCTCATTCTGCTGCTCTCCTTGGCAGCAGCATCCACTCAATCACAGCAATATTTATCTAAGTTCTGAATTTGGGCTTGTACTTTGTTCTGTGCCAGCCCCACAACAGTCATGGTGCTAATTTAAAAGGCTCAGAACACGGGGAGCTAAAAAGGGACTGCTGACTTGATGCTTTCCCCGAGTGTGAAACAGTTACAGTTTCACCCAAGTCTATCAAAATGAAATCCTTACTATAAAAAGCAGCATCTTTGTTTCAGCTGCTTCAGTTGGAATTGTATTAAGGAGAAGCCTTTGTGTCTTTGAGTGCTTTGGGGTTTGAGGCTGACAGGAGGTGGTATTTTCCTTCTCAAGAGTTTCATTTGAACTTTAGATCCCAAATAACTTAAACTTGAGGCTCTGCTATTCCAAAATCATCATTTTATTGTGACTGAGACTGTAAAGTGATCATTTTATTAATGCACTCACTGAGGTGGTTGAAGTGTTTTGTCACCATCAGAAGTCAGTGTGAGCAGTCAAATTGCTCTTGTTATTATCAAAATGGAGGATTTTTGGGAAAGGTAAGAATTCCCTTGGAAAAATGTAGGAAAGATAGTCATGATAATGGGCTTATAAGATTATAAGGTGGTAATTATTTACTTTCTCAGTTGCAAACTTTTTCTACTCCTCAGTCCTTGACTCATTCTGTAGGGAATGATGTACTGAGGAGGATCATGTGCTTTCTGATCTTTTAATAGACCATAGCAGCGATGTTTTTATAATCCATGTGTTCAGTGGCAACTTGAAGTGTTAGAGTTTGCATCATATTAACAGCCATCAGCTCTTCCTGATTAATTAAAGATGGCAGGAATCATTTTAAAGCAACTGAACAGACCGTGTTTGAAATAGCAATAGACTGAGAAAAAATTACCTGCAAATTGCCAGCCCAAAATAGGGTTTTTTTTGCTTTGTATTCAGCAGTCTTCACGTTCCAGTGGCTTATTTTTTTACTGAGGATCTGGAGGCATTTAGGAATGTGACTGAGCAGAGCAGGTTCTGGAATGATAAGGTGAGGTGACTTCAAATGTCCTTGATGCAGAATTAAAATGCACAGGCAGAGCAGAAGGTTTGATGAATTACCTTCCTCACAGCATTGCTGTAATATCTGACTGATGCTTTCAGCTCCTAAGCCTCTTACTATCTTTGATCTGATTCAGCTGCTTCTTAGTGCAGTTTCTTACTTACAGGAATTTGCCCCTCCTTCCCCCTTTCCCAGGCATGTGCTGGGAGGATCCTGTTTATACAATTTGCAGCAAATATCCTGCACTTCCCAAGGTAGAAAAAGAGCCATGTGTCTTATTTACCAACTTAGTGATGTCCCTAAAACCTTCTCATTTTCAGTGGATTTGGGTCTCAATAATGGTTGCCTTCCTGACTGTATTATATTTAAATTTTGTATTATCTCCAAACAAACTGATAAAACCTGCTGCTGCCAAATGTATTGACAGCAATACTCTGGTTTTTCATGTTACTTCAGAAATTAGTTGGTCTGGTCTAAAGTCTGGGAGAAACTCAAGGCTATTTGAACACGAGTCTCTCTCCTCCTAGTTCACTTACTTCTGTAAAACTTGCAGGAATGTTATGTATTTTTTTTAAAGATCTCCTGCCTTTTATTTTATTTAGTTGATTTTATCCCAGCAGGTTCAAAATCGAAGCAGAAATACAGATTTCTGGGCAGGCCTGGCTTCCCTAAGTCTGATGTTAAAAGATACTCTAAAAGTCTTTGGTCCTGAGTATAATATGGATCTTTGAACTAATATGGAAAACAGTTCAAGCCATCTCCATGGTAGATAAATACAATATCTGCTGTTGATCTCAGTTAAGAAACAAATCTAAAGTTGCTGGTTGAGCTGTGGGTTCCCATGTCCGTAATGAGGGACAGTGTTTGGGGGGTTTGGATTGATTCCCAAACATTCTTCCCCAACCCCTCTCAGTGCACAAGGCAGGAGGAGTGTCCTGTGAGTTCTTAAGGAAGCAGGATTGACTCTCAGAAGGCACAGAAGCCCAGGAGCTGTTTGTGGGGTATCCTCAGCCCGTGCTGTGGTGTTGGTTGATGGTGGGCTGGGGATGACAAGGAGCAGTGTTTGTGTCACAGCCTTGGGACCGGCGGGGACATCCCCACGTGCCTTTGTTTCACTGGCTGCTTCAGACTAGGGAATGCTTACCTAAAGCAATGTCCTCAAAACCAGAGGTGAAGGGTTTTCCAGGACCTGTGATCCTACAGATACATTTCAGTTGGTGAGATCTGTCAGCCCCTCTCTGTTGCAGGTTGTGCTCATCACCTCAGTGGCACTGTCAGAAGAGCTGTGTCACAGCCCTGGGCAAAGGGCCCAAATGGCTGCAGCCTCTGGCTTTGTGTTTTTGTGGCAGCAAAAGCAAACTGTGCTTTGAGTTAGACTAAAGACCTACTAGAACTTGCATGCAGCAGTAATTTCCTGGTTATCCTGGTAGCAACTGTGAGGGCACTTCAGGAGAGCAAGAATTGCTTTCACTTTGTTAATTTAATAAACTAACCAGAGATACACTTCTTCAAGAATCTGTCTCCTCTGAAATTCATATTTATGTTAAAAACACAGTGTAAACACTGAGGCTTTAAGGTTCATGTAGGATGAGTGTGTGCCTTTGGGAAGGTTTACCTCTCTGCAGTTCCTGGGATGGTTATTTTGGATTGGGCTGGAATGAGCTGAAGCAGAATGTCTTAAGGATCCTGTGTAAATTAGGAGACACTCTTGCTTATTTTCTTACTACATTTTTATTTCCTATACCAGTATCTGCAAACAACAGATCTGAAAGGTTTGGATTCCTTTTCTTTTTTTTCCCTGCCTGATCAGCTGAGTTTTAAATGCAAATTTTTTTTCTACCTTTAAAAGTGAGTACAAAACACTGGTTTGATGGGCACATACCAACCCACATGTTTTGATGCTGGCAGTGAGCAGAGCATCTATTAACCCAAATAAATATGATTTGATGGCATTTGGCACAATAAACATTGAATTAAATAATGTCTTTTCTCATAGTAATGATGTATCTGAAAACTATATTCAGGTCATCACGTTACTTGATTAATTGACATAAAAATCAATGGTTTCTGGAAAACAAAATAAAACTGTTTTTAAATGCTCCCTTTCTCTAATTGCTGTGTTGAATGAGTAAGCAGATGTCAATCCTTACTCTATTGAAATCTTTCAGTTCTTAATTCAGTTTATTTTCTGCTTTATATGTAAATTCTTTCTCAAAGTCTCTTTGTTTCAACTCGAATGGTGCCTGAAGATGCCTCCAATGCCACAGTGTCATCACTGACCAGAGCAGTTAAGTTCTGGAGCCACATTCGGGTTGGTTTAGCAGTGACCAGGGCAGAGATGTTCCATCAGCACCACAATAATTTGCAGTTTGTACCTTGCTTTGTTGACAAATGCCTGCGGTGCTTTCTGAGGTGTTGGAGTCTGGACTTGCTGCTCACTCAATAAGTGCACAGGGCTGACAAAACATGTGGAATTTGCTGAGGGTCAGAGGGAAGTTCACTCCCCATTTCAGTGGATCAATGCAAAGGGACCTCGATGGGAATTCATTGCTCCAAAATAGTTGTGTTTCAGTAGTGAGTGGCCTGGAATACCAGGTGTGCTCCTCATTCCAGAGGAGCTCTTGTAAAGTTAAGGCAGGGGAGGCTTCCAAATCCAGCCTTCTGGTTTAGCAACTTGTAATTGTACAGAACTGACTCTGCAGCTGAGACACTTACAGTGGATATTGTGGGGAATATTTCATTGTAAATGTAACCCAACGCTTGCAAAATGGTGATTCAGCCTTTTTGATTGCCCAGGAAAAAATAACCTCCAACAGACCCAGGAGGCAGCAAAGGAGGAATCAGGATCAGGAAGATTTTTGTTCCAGGATTCAGCTTTTCTCTCAGTCTGTGCTGACATTGCAGTTTTCCAAACATGAGGAATCTGGCTGTGGAATATGAAATAGGGGAGGACTATCCTTGTATTCCCCTTGGAAACAAAACAAGGTGGTGGCAATAGGAAATGCTGTTTAGGGAGAGTGTGTGAGGCTTTTGCTTTCTGCAGTTTATGTCTCTGCTGTGCCACCTCATCCAGAATTGTTCCTGTAGGGATTCTGGTGGGAATGGCCCAGTCTGGTCACTTTAGGGACCTGCTGAGCTTGAATTCTTCTCATTCCCATCTGAACCTTCCAGTAACTGGGCTCTGTGATCTGACACATTTTTGCACACAGAGAACTATTCCTAAAGGGGCAGTGCAATGAGAAGGCATTGATTTTGTTCAAAGCAGAATTGTGGTTGTATTTTTAAATTGTGTATGAATAAATTCAACTAAAGGCATGAAGTGGTTTTGTAAATATTCGTACTGACTTTTTACAGCAGTGTGATATCAACCCAGGAGACTGCAAATATGACTTGGGGGAGCTGTAGTAGGAATTAGATCTGAATCAGGCAGAAGATGTTCATGTGCTTTAGTTTTAAGATTGCAATAATTTTAGGAGTTGCGTTTGTGAAGGGTCAGAGCTCTTGGAGTAACTCATGGACCAGAGGAGAAAACTTTCCAGGTTCAAAATTCCAAGTTACTTTCTCTAAACTCAAAACACTTGAGGAATAATTCATGAGCTGTGCCAGCTTGGCCACAGTGGCATGAACAAGAGTATGAAACAGATATTTAAGAAATGCTGCTCAGACTGTTTCAAACATGGTGCTTCTTGTGGTGAGTTTGTCTTTCTCCCAGGAAAGTGAAGTGGCTGTGTTGTGGTGGCCTTTGGAATATATTTTCCATTTAGCTTTTCTACAGAAGGGATTTTGTATTTTGGTCATGTCACCTTGTCTTGATGGGATGGTCAGAATTTGATTTTTAGGTACCTACTGTTGATGCCACAGGGATTGCTGATGGGTTCTAGATCCCTGTGAGATTTTTCAGCAGTTATCTATTCTACAAACCCCTTTTAGAATATTTACTCTTTATCTGTTAGTCTGAATGTATTTTGCAAAGTACCTCTCATCTCAGCACAACTAACAAATGATGCTTAGAAATGCATTGGCATTGCCAGGCATTTTCCAACAGTATTTAGCCTGTTAATGGTGTTAACAAAGTTAAATATTAATCTTTTCATGTGAAATGTTTTGAAGAAATTGTGCATGACCCGTAGTGGGTGATGATGGGTTAAAATAATTGGCTTAGTTTATTATCCAAACAAACCATGGGTGGTGTTCCAGCCCCAGAGAACCCTGCCCAGAGTCAGGCTGGTGTGTCTACCCACAGCAAGCAGGGATTAAACACTGTCCTGACTCCATTCAGACATTGTGCTGCTCTCTTCTGGAATATCCTCTTTGTTTCTGCACCAAAGGGATGGACAACTTGCTTCTCTCCATGGAAACACTGCATCTGTTCCCTGGGAGTTGTAAGCAGGGATGTTGGCAAATGTTCCTTCCTTAAATTGTCATCACTGTTTCAAATATTTTACTTTTAATTCTGGCACTACCTGTGCTGAGGAGGGAGAGAGTTGTGGCCACGAGCTCATCAGGTTTAACTAAGCTCAAAGAACAGCTGGACTTAATGATTTTAGAAATCTTTTCCAGTCTGAACTGTTGTGATTCTATTGCTACTCTTATTTTCTTGTCATGACTTTAGTGCTAAGTAGATTAGACTTTAACTTTTCTCCCTATTTTCTTATTTAATTATATTTTAGTTGGTTTTGGAATGCTAGTTGTTGAAAATAGTCTTGAAAGAAAGGTTGGACATCTGCTTTCTTTTTATTATAGGAATTCCTTTTGTGGCAGTTGGGAAATACTCTGCTTTTATAACCCAAGCTTGTGTGGTTACATTTTGTTTATTTATTTTTAATATCAACTTGCCAACAGAATTCATATCTGTTATCACATTAGTAGGATTTATTTACTTACACCAATGGTTCTCAGCCTGTTGCTTATGGATTGCTTTGATCTGTGCACTTAGAGGTCTGTAAAAGGTAGAAAAGAATATTATTAATGAGCTAAGGGGCCAGTACAAGGATTCTTGTCTGCATTGGGTAATTTTTGATAGTTAACACACACAAAAAAAATAGCAATTAATTTGAGACTTTAGCATTTTCATGTTGTGTGAAATCCTGTATTTCCAATAATGGCACAACTGTAAAGCCTGTGTTTAAAGTCTTTGTATGCTCAGTTACTAATTGGTAGAGCTGTAGTGGAATATTTTATCAGAGTCTTTCTGGACCTTTCCTTGGGTTCCTGAGATGATATTTTGAACCATTTACAGTTCATACTTTGCCTGTTGGTTATAAAGATCCTTTTTCAGGAGAGCTGAAGGAGGGAAAGGGAAGGAATGGGGACAAGTAGGGAGCTGCTCTGTTTGAACTAAAATGAGATCATTGACATCTGGGGCCTGTTAGGAAATGCTGGAGTGTGTAATTCTTAGAACCACTTGATGCAAATTTCTGTGCTTTCAGTGTTTGATAAGCTCCATGAGGCAATGCTGCTGTGAAGGTCCTTCCCTGAGACCCAAAGTTGCTTTTGAACTATGGAAATAAGGGAGTCATTTACCAAAATGTGTTGCCTATAATTTTAGCTTTTATTTTGTTGGAATTAAGCTACAATTTCAGCAACTCTGAAACCAGGGCACAGGGATTGTGTTACTTCTGGCCTAGTTGAAGGCCTGGTGTTGAGAAGAGCAAATGACACAGCAAATATATAACCCATGACTGGGGAGGGCAAGATTAAAACATGAATGAGTTCCCTGAGCCAAGAAACGCAGTGTTAGAACCTTCTAACTTTTTGTTGAGCAGAGGCTTGTTAATAAATATTAATAAATAATTGCCTGAAACTGGAAAAATGTAATTTTGGGTGGTAATTTAGTGTGTGTTTTCTTGTGATATACCTGTCCTTGCTCAGTGTAGATGGTTATTACCTGTGTGGTCCTGGAATGCTCTTTCTGGGCAAAAAAAGAGTTAGAGTATGGAAAAGAATGTCAGAATGCTCTAGGACAGTTCCAGCTTCCTGGCTTTAGGAGAAGTCTTCCTTAAGGGAGCCCAAATTTCCATCAATTTAGTGTTTGGCACTGTCAGAAAAGATCATGAACTAAAAAGACCTGACCTTGATGCTTCTTGTTTGTCTGTGTTTGTGCCAAATCCTTCTTTATCGTGTACAGTTTTTCCGCTCCATGGATTTGGATGGGTTGAGGAATGTAAGGGAGGCATGGAAAGCCTGGCTTTGGAAGGAACAGGGGCTGCAGCCTGAGGAAGGACAGGTAGAGAGCACATGTATGAGATGAAAGAAGTCCTTGGCATGTAAGAGCAGAGTACAATTTTAGAAGATTTCTAAAACAAAACGTAAGGAAATATGATGCTTTCAGACTATCATTTTCATGGAGCAGAACTGGAATTGTAGACAAACACAAGGTTAAAATATAACAAACATTACTGGAGCCTTAGAAAATGCCTTGAATTTGGCATGTCAGGTGTTGAAACAGCATAAGGAATGTTCCTCTTTGGTGCTGAGGTTCCCAAAGCAGAGTGTGCCTGACACTTCCTTTCCACAGTGAATTGATTTTTACAAACCCTGTTAATAATACACGAGGGGACAGCTCAGACTGGCAGTAAAGACAGGCTTGGTTTATCCCCTGAGTCTTCCTGCTGCTCCTTCAGTCAGGTTCGTTTTCCCTTTAACCACTCTGTGCTCCCAGCCTGCACCTCTGGGCACTGGGAATGATGGTTTGGGAATTGTGCAGCTGCCCAGCTTTGTGCTCTGACAGGTGCCAAAACGCTGAGTAAAGGGCAGGACCGAGCCCTGCTTTGTAGTTCTTGTTTGTCGTGTTCTGAACAAACAGTCGAGCAAACTGTGTTCCTTTTTTCCCCTGCAGGTCTTTGTGGAGGTGCTGTTTCAGTGGCACTGCTGTTCTGGCAGTGTCTTAGAGAAAACTCAGCAAACAGCCAAGCTGCTCATGCAGAACATTTATTCTTTTGAAGATGGGGCAGAACTGTTGCCTTGAAGTTCAGCTTTGAATTCACAGCGAGGAAAAAAAATACAGATTTTTCGCTTTAGGTGAAAAAGGCTTTCTGAAGCCTCTGTGATCAGAGGGAAGATGCTTCTGTGGCAGCACATAGTTCCCTGAAAAGCTTTTAGCTGGCTTCCAAGTTGGAGCAGGGCTCTGTCCCAGCAATGTTGGGAAGAGTCCCTCCTCCTCAGAGCTGGGGACTGGGAGCCAGAGGATCTTGTGATCTGAGCTCACACAGCTGAGCTGGTGTTTGCTTTCCACTTGTCATCATCCAGCTCTTGATCAATTTTAGCTTTTCAGTTCCAATCTCACATAAAAACCTTACTCTTTTTATCCTGCAGTTCTTGATTCCCTTGATTTCCCTTGCAGTTCTCCACTCTCCAGTTGGTTTTGCTGGGATATTGCAACACTTGAAAAAGAGAGGACTTTAAAGTCAGTGTGTGGAGTGATTAAATCTATGTGTAATGTTAGTTATGCTGTTAAGGGCTCTGTTTTTCCTTCTTAAAAAGGAAAAGCAGTTTTAGTTTAAATCTCAAGATGAGATATAAACTACTTTTAGTTTGAATCTCACGATGGAAACAGCACCACTCAGAGAAGTGAGTTATTTTGATGCTTTCAGTTCAGACTTGGCGTGTTTTAATAGGAAATGGCCTTCAAAAGATACATTTAAAATGCTTTGGTTGTTACTGTAAAGCAGCTTTATAATGCATTTCATACACAGACTTTGTGTATGTGGAAATTCCTTCTGCAGGAGTTCAAATACTGATTTTTATGTCATGTCTATTTTTTATATACAGGTTTATTCCAGAGTTGAAAAAGCTTGAAGAATATATTTTATCCATGTTTGGGAAAAGATAGTTGCTACAGACAAGGGGGAGAAACACTGGGATTGATAAAAAGATGAGTATGTTAAAACCAAGTGGACTTAAGGCTCCTTCAAAGACCATCAAGCACGGGGGTACATTGCTGAAAACACCTACACCTGTTGCAGCTGGTAAGGAATAGTCAACTATCTGAATTTTCCCCTTATCTTCTAAAAAAAAGTAGCTTGAATGCTGTGAGAATACTCTGTTTTTACTCATTACACCAAGGGGTTTTTGCTTGTATTTATGGTCTGAAAAATTAAATGTACGATTTGCAAAAAACTCTGAATTTACTAATTGACTGTGATCAAGCTGTCCCTGAGGAAACCTTGTCATGGTAAAAATACTTGGGTAGTTTTTGAGGTAAGACTTGTGATTTCCACAAGATTTTTACCAAAACCTTCATTAAATGCATGCAGTGTCTCTGTCCTTAGATTTTGAATTACTGCATTCCAGAGTTTTCATAAGAAAATTTGGATTTGTGCTCTCCCTGCTTTTCCAAATGCGTTGACACTGAGTAACGATGCTCTTTGGAATCTCAGTGTGTTTGATTCCTGTTGTTTCTCCTGGTTCCAGCTGCAGCAGAAAAGGCAGTTCCCAGTGAGAAGCCCCCAGGCCCAGCCCCTGCAGATGCCCACGAGGAGTTTGTGGACGATTTCAGGGTCGGGGAGCGCGTTTGGGTCAACGGGAACAAACCCGGCTTCATCCAGTTCCTTGGAGAAACCCAGTTCGCTCCAGGGCAGTGGGCAGGGATTGTCCTGGACGAGCCCATCGGGAAGAACGACGGCTCCGTGGCCGGGGTTCGCTATTTCCAGTGTGAGCCCTTGAGGGGAATATTTACCAGACCATCCAAGCTGACAAGGAAGGTTTTGGCAGAAGATGAAGCCAACGGTACCCAGACCTCCCACCCTTCCAGAGCCACCTCCCCCACGTCCACATCAGCTGCCAGCGCCGTGTCTTCGGCTGCTGCTGCTGCGCTTCCCCCGTCAGGAATTCCCCAGAAAACCTCCCCGCTTGCTACTAAGGAACATGCAACTCCTGCTCAGATGAGCAATCTTTCCAAGACTGCCAGTGAATCCATATCAAACCTCTCCGAGGCCGGGTCGCTCAAGAAAGGAGAAAGGGAGCTCAAAATTGGAGATCGAGTTCTGGTAAGATTCCCCTGCAGATTCCCCTGCAGCCTCTGGCTCTGCTTTGCTTTGGTTCGTTGTCATTTCGGCTGATAGTCAAAACTTTCCTGCTGGTTCCTGGTCAGGGTGGTGGAAATTTATGCTCTGGTTTTTTTTTCTGTAGTGTCTGCTGTGAACAAGCTCTTTGCCCGCTGGAGGAAGGTCTTTGCAATACCAAGAGAAAATGATTAATTTGGCAGTTTTTAATCTGTTGTGGTTTTGAGTATTTAACAACATATTTGTAGCTTATCTCTCCATATCTTCAAGAACAACATGCTAAATAATAAACCAAGCATGTGAGGCTTCCATGCAGCTCTTTTGCCCTGTCCAGGGTCATGTCTTTAGAAAGCAAAGAGGTCAATAATTGATTGTTCCTCAGTGGTGATGGGCAGCAACAGGAGCAGTCACATAATGCCACTGATCAGTCACATAATGCCACTGCTCACCCAGGAATTCCGTGTCTCCTGGTGATGTGCCACGTTACTTGGCTGCCCTTCCCAAATTCAGAACCCTGAATGCTTCTGCTGATGTATCATTTCACCTTTTTAAAAGGGAGCTAAGCTTTGTTAAACATTTTTATTTAAATAATTAGCCTAGAATGATGGTGTAAGCCTGTAATTTGGATCAATGCAATAGAGCATGGAGCATTTGTGATGATTGATTTGATAGACACCAAGAAAAGTGGGAAACCCTGCCTTGGAACAGTAGCCTTTGCTTGAAAAGGCAGTGGAAAGCTGGTGGTGTGTTGTTTTGTGTTGTATTCTTAATTTAAAGACTATGTATGTAGCTGCAAATGTAACTGGAATGGTCCTTGTGTGCTCAGCAGATCTCTGATCACTGTAACATCTGAGTTGAGGTTTGATTTCCTGCCACGTGTATTAAGCTGAAGAATTGTCTCACTGTTATTTTGATACAATCTCTCGTTATTTACAATATAATTTTAAAATCTCCATTAGGTTAAAGCAAGGGCAGGTACAGGTGTCCTGGCATAGAAGACATTTTGGGGTTATTGTAAGGACATTGTGTAGAAAAATCTCTCGTGGATTTTATTGTTTGTCCTGCATTGCCCCATCAGACAATGACTCAGCAGTAAAGGTGGATTGATATTTAAATTTTACTGTATTTTTAAAGGAAGAATTTGACTCCTCTTTCTGTTTAAAGAGAGCTTAAAACACAGGGCCAAGTTGAAGAAGGAGACAAAGGTGAAGTGAGGGCAGGGGTTGGCTGACAGCTGGATTTGGGCTGAGATGTGTTTTCTTGGAGTGCCAATGGAAACAAAGATTTACCCTTTATCCCTGGCTATTTCTGGCAGAGACTCCAGCCCTGGTGTCCTCCAGACAGAATCAGGGTTTAACCACTTGTTGGCCTTTTCCTCAAGGACCTTTGTGAAACTTTCTCAAGTTTCTTTGTTCCTCAACTCCTCTGGGGTGTCCTCCTTGGGTGGGACAGTTCTCTGGTGCCCGTGAAGGCATCGCTCCAACTTTCCTGTATCTAATTAGTGCAAATTACAGAAAAAGCACATCCTAAGTGCCACAGTTTGATAATAATAAGGTCCCAAATTCTGTTTGTTAAGTAGGACAGGTTAAACTTAGTATTTCATCCTCTCTGCTACCTCTCTTTGCCTTAAGTATTCCTCTTGAGTCATCAAATGGTAGTTTGAGGTTTTGAGGCAGCAGCATGTTGGTGATGCACATCTGTAATTTCTGTACCAGTATAAAACACTCTGGAATAGGAATGTTAAAGGGGCAGGATCCTTGTCTGCTGGTTTTTAACACTTTTGGGTCTTGTGCTAATTATTTGTTGTAGATCCCAGACTCTGCTCTCATCATCTAACAATAATTCAGATGTAAATATATTAAATCACCAGGTTAGTGCAAATAATGCTCAACTTGACTGAATTCATCTGTTAATAATTTTATTCCCTGCCACTGCACTCCTGTCCAGCACTGTGGACTGGAGAGTTGAGGTGTCACTGAGTAATTCTGGAAACTCTCCTCAAGCACTGATTGTTGGGAAAGCCCTGCTTGTCACTTGCTGTAACTTGCTTGGCCATTCCTGCTCCAGCAGAGGTATAAATCCAACTGGAATGCTCTGTGTAATTTGGGTTTATTTATGCTGACAGCAGTCACTCTGCAGCAATATGTTCCCCAGGAGGATGAGAGGCTGGATGGAGGTTGTGTCCTCCCCTCCAAGTGACAATGTGGTGCCACAGCCACAAGACATGTTCCAGTCTGACTGTACCATTGCAGGGCTGCAGTGAGTAAATGCTGCAAAATTCCTCAGTTCTTGCAGCTTGGAGCAGCTGCTGGTGGATATTTCGTGAAGGTTCTTAGTAATGATGATTGTGGGCACGGGGGGGAAACAAGTGCTGGGAATTACACCTTGAAAATGGTGAACCTCCAGCTGTGCAGCACTGCAGTTCAGCACAGCAGTGGATTCAGGATAGACAAAAGCTCACTTGGGAGTCTTATTAAAATAGCTAAATGGAAAATTATGTCCTTCAGGGCGGATTTGTAGATGGGGAGATGTAGCTCATAAGCCAGGATTACATTCCAGAATGCACTTCAGATGTGGCTCAGGTTTATTGATCTCAGTGTGTGATCTCAGGGTGGGGAGTGGTGACTGTTACACCAAAGTATTTCAGTCTGTTATTTTTTTTCCTCTAACTTGGATTCTAAAATATACTTAGTAGGAGTCACCTTGAAGGGATCAGTTCAATGATTTTAAGTTTCTTTTAGTTGTCAGTAACTGGCTGGTTTGGGGTGATCATTCAGTGAGAAAGGTCAAACCACACAGCTGGTTTCTGTGCCCAGTCTGGGTTATCGAGGGGCCATTCTGACAACATTTACTAATTCACATCTCAACTTGGCCTCCTTTTTGCTTTCCACAGATGTAAACCTGGCACAAGTTTGAACCTGAAATGTTGGGTTCAAAGCATTTCAGGCTTGGCCAACTGATGTTTCCCAACAGCTGAGCTTTGTTGGAACATTTTCCTTTTCCTCCTGAGACGTTTGTGCTGTTCCTCCCCATGAAAAGCATCTGTCAGCTCCTCACATTTACTTGTGTGTTGTCACAGCAAATGCTGCCTCAGTGATGTTGGGGTGAGGCATTTTGATTAAATCTTGAGAGTTAAAGCTCTGGTGCATGTTCTCTATTGTTTTATGTGGGTAGAAAAGATGTCTTGGGCTTATTTTCTTATTTCTTTGATCTCTAGTTGTTTCACCACTGTTTGTGCACTTAGAATTACCTGATGCTACGTCATCCCATCTTAGAGTCCCCTCAAATTTCTTTAGAACTGATATCTTTAAAAAATACAAAGATTTAAATAATAACATCCTTTAAATAAAGGAAGCTTCCCATGCACATATCCCTGATTTATTTGAATATGAAGACAGGTGCCCTACACAATCTTACCTTAATTCAGACAACTTAGGAAGAATAGTGGTTACATACAGATTGTTTGGGACACTCATTCAGAGGGAAAGAAATTCCAGAGAAGAAAGGAAATAAAATTTCCAGACTGAGGGAGGGGGGGGAAGGAAGAAATATCAGAGAAAGGAAATTCCACTGCAAAAAAACAAATAGAGCTTGGAGGTGATCACCTGGATATTCCCCAAACCAGGCTTAGAGGGTCTCATGTGAGGCTGTGCTGAACAGTGTGATAGATGTGGAGATAAAAAGATGGAAAACAAGCAGCCTTGCTTTTTCAGGGAGCAGAAAACCTCTTTTCCCAAAAGACCTTGTATATTAGAACAGAAAAATTTCGTTGCCATCAAAACAGCCGGTGCTCCAAGGTATGGGATGTGTCAGCTGAGCTGTGTTCTGTGGATGCCTGTGGAAAAATACTTGTAGATTTGCTGCAACGATCAGCTGCAGCTTTCCTTGTGTTTTCCCCTCAATTTGAAGATGACATGTTCAGTAAATTGGCTGTTAAATTGAGTTGTAAACATCAGAAAAATAACTCCCGGGAGACATCAATGCCCCTGAGGGAAATATAACAATCATGGAGAAATTCACCTTGTCCTATTGTCTTAGGATTTCTCTTTCCTGAGATTCCAGAGGAGTCAAAGCCAATCAAAACCAAATCAAACTAAAGGAATACACAAGCTGAAGTATTATAGCCCCAAGTGGGTGTTCTAGTGGGAGAGATCCTTTGATTTCTGTAGTTTACTGCTCAAAGATGATTAAGCTGAAGCTGCACATTGTCCTCTGCTGTCTTGAGAGTCTCTGAGGATAAATCTGTCTCCCTCAAATCCCCGTTTATCTGAGCCATATTCAGCAACATGTGCCTAATTTCCCTTTCACCAACAAGAAACTAATAATGCTTCATGTTAATGTGTGGAAATGTTGGTAGATGAAGTGGACATTTAAAAGAACTGTGTTCTGTGATGTGTAACTCATTATTCAGCTTTTCAATTGGTGCAATGATGTATAACTTTTACTGGATAAAAATATGGTGAAACCAGGGAAAAGTTATTAATGCAAAGAGTCATTCCAACAGCTCTGTATTAGGCATAATTTCCATTCCTAACATATGATGTATGTTCTGGAATCTGGATGTGATTGAGCTGTTAGAACATTAACTCTGGGCAGCCTGAGCTCGTATTTGGGGATTCTGTAACATAGGAAATATTGATGTGGAAATCTGCACTTCCCTCCTTGCCCTCACCCAGCCTTTCCTGGGTCAATGACACAGTGCCAGGTTGATTTTCCTGCTGAAAATCAGGCTCCACTTTCAGCATTTGAACTTGTATGCATAAGAATTCCCGGGCAAGAAGTGCCGGTGGCAGTGCCGTGCTGGTGCTAAACCAGCTGGGGAAAGAACAACAGAAAAGCAATTCAGAAAACAAATGACTTTCAGGCTCAGCCAGTTTGGGTTTCCTGGTTGAGCTGCAGCCAGAGAACCTGTTTGCCCTGGTGTTGGGAACACTTGGGATGTCTTAAGAGCCCAATGCAAAGTTGATTTTAAAAACAAACAAACAAACCCCTCAGAACTCCCGAACGAAACTTGTTAATAAAAGGGGAGAAGCTGCTTTGTATGGGGACTGCTGCCTGTACCAAAAGTTGAAGCAGCTTTGAGAGCTTTTTCCTGAAGGGACCAGATGCTGCATTTTAAATAAATAAATAAAAATCTTATCAACCTAAGGGGCCTGAGCCGTCTCAAGGGATTAAAGTGCTTTCATTCATTTAACCAGTTACAGCTTCATCCCAGGCTGCCAAATCTGCTGCTCCTGGAGCTGAGCTGTAAAGCTGAGCCTCAGCCCCCTCCATATGGTCACCCACCACTGCAGACTCCCTTTACAGGCATTGCTGGTGTGGCCTTTCTGCAAAGTTCTTCTCTGTGCACGAGTGACATGGAATTTCTCCTTCTTCCCTGCCTTCCTCCTTGCTCTGTTCTTCCTTCCTGAGCTCTGTGGTGATGGCACAGGCAGGGGTTGACAGCAGATTATTGGCAGATTTGTTTCCACCCATGTAACCTATCTGGGAGTAAACATGACGTAAGGCTGCCAACTGATTACATTCCAGGGCTCTTAAAGGCAGGGAAGGGAAAAACAAACTTCACATGGAGAGAGGAGTTTCTCCCTGTAGCAATAATTCTGTATTGTCCACGTGGAGCTTTTAAAATCTCCTTTTTCTGTTATTCTTTTGTAACATCCTGAATAGAAAATGCACTTCTGAGTTTAGCCTGTTTAAAAATCTTATCACTGTTAAAAACCCAAATATTCAGCGATGGTGTTGCAGTTAAAGCAGTGCAAAAATACCCTGCACAAAGCAGATGAGGATGAAAAAGGAAGAAAAATTTGGAAGTTGGCAACGTGTGGTTGTTTTGTGCCAGTATTTGACTGCTCAGTCACACTTGTGCTTTATCCTGGAGCTGAGGTGGCTGTATGAGGTGCTTTGATGGCTTTGTCATGTTAAGTCAAGATGAAAGTAATTCTTATATTTATGTATGTCTACTTAGGCACAGCATTTGGGTGCTGTGAAGTACAATGTAGATTAGTTTGCTGAGTGGCTGCCAGAGCATGAAATATGAGAATATATCTGAGGGATGAAGGGTATCCAAAGGCTTTGTCTGCAATTCATTGGGTGATTTTTCTCTGTGCAAACCTCAGCTTTCTTTAAATGTTACTTGTAAGCGTTTTTCAGGAGATATTGTTACCTCTCTGCTCACAGACAAATAAGATGTTAAATTTATCTTACAGCAAAGTGTGAGCTGTGTTTAACTGAGTCATTCTGTTGTGGCCACTCCTTATTTAACTTCCAATTACACGTGAGTTCCTGGGATGTAATGGCAACAATCCATGATGTTTCCACGTGCTTTGGTAATAGTTAATTCATTTTTTGTGTGTGGACTCCTTGGCTTCCCTTTTCCCTGCCTTCCCAAGGGGAATGAGATCCAGGAACATGTTGTCCTTGGTCACTTCAGCACAGGATGGGCAAAGGAACACTTTATTTACTTAATTTTAGTCTTTGCCTTTTTTTTTTTTTTTTTGTGGTGCTGAATTCACTTGTGGCTTTTGTAGGATGGAATTCCTGTGAAGTTTTTTTTTTTTACTTTCTTTGAGTTGATTGAGTGAATTGAATCTCAGTTGCACATCAGTTGTAGTTACTACCCTGTTTTCTTGGGGAAGTGAAGGGTTGTGTGGTAGCACAAGGTCTGTGGGAGTGTCTTATTTTTGCCCACTTTGGCCTCACTTTGGAACTTTTTAGTTGACTGCAACCAAATTGGGTAGAAAGAGAGAGGTTTTAAAAAGTTCTTCCAAGTTCCATGGAAACAGTCCAAGAAAAGGAGGAGACTCAAAACCACCAATTCTGGAAAAGCTGCAATTTGCCTTCACAGAATTTTGCACGTCAGAGAATCCACATGATCGAGGCTCCTCTGAACACTGTTCCCATCAATAGAAGCAGCATTTTTAGGGAGTGAAGTCACTCAGCCATAATCTCTGATGCCACAGGAGAACTGACACCATTAATCCTGCTGTTCACAGAATTGCTGGGCTGAAAAACCTGAATTACAGAGCCCAGTTTGAAGTTTAGGAGATGCTCTGGCACTGCTCAGTCGTGCCTTGATCCAGAGTCAGATGTTATGGAGATATTTTTTAAGGAAATAGGATAATCTTAAGCAAATGTCTGTCTGGTATCTGTCTAATCTCAAAGAGAAAAAACAGGTAAAAACTAAAAGAGCAACCAGATGTTGACAAACTAAAACATGGCAGGTTTCTCAAACACAATTTGCTTTTTTCTTTGGCACTATAGATTTAATGGAGAAAACGCCACTCCATGCTGGGATTATTATTATTATTATTATTATTATTATTATTATTATTATTATTATTATTATATTTTGAACACTACCTAACAGTAACTTCAAAATTAATTTGGCCTTTAGTGATATATTTAAAACTCTGTGTAGTTACATCCTTAGTTATTTAAAAAACCCCTTGGAAACATTGGCCAGAATTCAGAACAGAGCTGTAAAATGACTCAGGCAAGAGAAAGTATCTTGCAATAAAAGATTTGAAGAATTTAAGCTGTTAATTTACAAAGGGAAAAATTGAGGTGCCCTGCTTAGAACATGGGAGTACCTGCTGAGGAGCTCTGTCATCTCCCAGCTCAAAGCACAATGAGAGCCAGGGGCTGAAGGCCACAGTCACATTTGTTTTATTTAAAATTTAAATGTGTTTGCAACAATGGAGAGATTAACTATGAAAATATCCTGTCAGTGGAAGTGTTTCCTGATGGATATCAGCTCTGGAAACAGTCCCACACAGAGCTCAGCACAGTTACAGGGTTAATTACAGGTGGAATGGAAGGACCTGTTCCAGCAGAGCCCAGGAGATGATCCCGTGCTTCCCTCTGACCTTGAATGGGTGAACAAATCAATTAAATGCAATTTCTTTTGCCAACTGGAAAAGGTTCTGCTTAATTATGAGAAACAAGAGAGAGAGGATTCTGATGAGAACCTGGTTAGTGGATCCAGGCAGCATGTGGTGGGTCTGGATGGGTTTTGCTTTTCCAAGCATGTTGTGGGTGCTGAATGGTCCTGGAAATGCAGAAAATATCCAAGAGTCACCTCAAGCACTTGCTCAGGCAGAAGGGGAGACAGAACAATTGTTATTCACCTTTTCCCTCTCTCAGGGTGTAAGTGATATTGTTACACATCCAGTGTTCAGACAGTGAATCCTCTTTTCCATGACCCCTCTCATTTTTTAGACCATCCCTCTCTTTTTCCCTGGGTTACACTGGTTTATTTGTTTCCTGCTTCTCCTTATCTTTGGAAATGTGGCTCTGCAAAGGTTTTCACAAGCTTAGATGTGTCCTTTCATGAGGCAATTTTTAACCACTTCAGGTTTACAAACCCACTTTGCTACTTCACTTTACCTTGCAGCAAATTAGTATCAGTTTAGTTAGAATTGGGTAAATGGAATTTAATCACTTTTTTTATGTGTTTGATGTAACACTAGTGAATTCCAAGCAGAGTCCTCACCCCACAGTGACCTGTGGTCTAACCCAGATTCTCTGCTGTGTTATTGATCTGTATTTTACAACTTGTCTGCATTGAGTGTGGCAACTGAAAAAAAGCTCTGGCAGTTCTTTATCTATTATTCAGTGACCTGCCTTAGCAGGGATGAAGGTCATGGAAAACTGTCTTCATGATAGTGATGTCCCATTTTTTTATAACTTTTAGAAACTTTCTAATAAACTTTTTTTTCCCTTTTCTTTTAGAAACTGGGCTTTTTATTTTTAGTCCTTCATGGGAAGTAGATCAGTTTTTGGTTCGAGGTTGGGTTTTTTACCTTTCTTTTTTCTATAATTCTTCTATAATTTTTAAATAATGTTTCTATAATAAACACTACAATTCTGTAAGTACAGTTCTCTTTTCATATTGGTAGGAACAGTTTCAGTGTAATCATGTCATAATCTTTTTCCCCTTTATGGCACTAATGTTACAGCAACTTTGATCATGAGAAGCCTTTACCCTCCTGTGTTGTCCAGTAGCACCTCACATTGTCCTACCAAGGGAATAAATTATGATTATTGTGTTGTCACATACAGGGCACTAATTGCAGCTGGAGATAAATAATAAATACACTGTTTGGGGCAGATGTCTGGGAATGATTGGAAGCCTTGAGTAGTCTCAGGCTTTCCAGAGTGGTGCTGACTTGTTTTAAAGCTGAAATTTTGAAGGCTTTGGCTTGAAACTCAGCAAAACTGCATTTACAGCCCTTTGCTGATGCTCTTGGTGAGGGCACACAGAAAGCAAGCAGAAATGGAGGAACTGGTTATTCCAAGATGCTGGAAAAAACCAAAAATTCCTTGGCATTCTTCCTTGCATCTTGTTCTAAAATAAGGCAGCACCATGGTGACAGGACGAGTCACTCTGCTCTTCCTCCCGGGGAGCTCCCGTTGTGCATCCCCATATGTTCTGGGATATGAATCCCTGCTTTTGCTCACTCCCACCAGGCCTTGGGTCACAGTTCCAACATCCAGGCACTGGGATGGCTGGAGCAGGTCCAAAGGCACTGGGCAGTGCTGAATTCTTCCAGACTGTTTCCCAGTTTGGGATTTGAATGGAATATCTTCAGACTAACTGGACATTTATTACTAAATGTGGAAGATGAGCAGGGCCAAGGGATGAAACCAAAAGGGATGAATATTCTGCACCCATGTTTAATCTGCCTTATCCTGGAGCCAGCATTCCTGGGCTGGAGGTTTATTTACAGTGTGGCTTGGAGGGAACAGATTGCAGCAGTTTTTCCTGTCCCCGGGAGCCTTTGCTTGGAGTGATCCTATTCCACTAAGCTCTCACCTTGCCTGCCCCTCTTCCCTGCCCATGGAAAGGTGCTGAGTGGGTGTCTTTAGGCAATTCATTTATGTTGTTTATTACAAAAAATCACCACAGAACACGCACTCCACAAAACAGCAATAAAATTCCTTGGCCTGGCTCAAGGGTTCTGGAAAAGGAGCTGAGGAATCCTCTGTGTCACCCCAAACCTGACTGTTGTCTTTAAGGGGATGCTCCTTGTCTGGGCCATTGTTCTGGTTTTCCTGTCTGATTTCTTTCATGGCTTTTTAGAGCTTAATTTGATTTAACTTTTGTTTTTTTCAGGCAGAAAACTGTACAAAATTGAGCAGGGAAACAGCATCTAGCCAGTCTTTTTACCTAAAGATATCTTCCAAATTTACCTGTAGAGAAAAAACACCTAACAAAACAAGACAAAAAAATTATAAAAAACTGCCTAAACTTACTAGAAAAGGAATAAGAAGAAGGAAAACTTGGAACACCCATGTTTTTCTCTCACACTACTCAACTAAATGTTATTTTTATGTTTATACTTAGGATAATGGTATTTATCCTCTAGAAAAAGTAGATTATGTCTGATGGGTAATAACATATCCCTCAATTTAAGGACTAGTTCTTTCCAGGAAATCCTTTAACAATATTATATATTCTTTCTTCACCACTGTGCCACAGAGCTCTGGATTCTGTGGAGCTCTTGGGCTGGTTACAATTCTCTTTTTCTGGTGCTTGTTTTCCAAGAGGGGAAGTTTGTGTGTTCTCTGCCAAGAACACCAGATACCAAACGTTCTACTAGTTACTATATTAGGCTGAGTCATGATAACTGTAAACTTTGTGTGTTTTTATTCCATGGAGAGTAATAATTTGCTACAGAGCCACTTAAAGCAAGAGCTAAAGGTTGTTTCCAGACTGTCTCTAATGAGACAGAAGGAGCTGCCACCTTAAACAGGGACTAGAGATGCCTCTGTCACCTTTGTCACTGAAGTAATATCAAAAAAGGAGAATTATTCTCCCTGTTTTTCTGAGGTTTGTGTGGAAAAAGAGCTGCCAGACTTCCCAAACTCATTCGTGTGAGTTCTCTGCTGTGCTGTGATCACTCACCTTAATTTACAGCACAAGAAACTCGTTGTTCTCCTTTAATCCTGGGAATTTCCTCCCAGAAATAGAATGTCTATGGAAAAATGATGTGCAATCCTAGTTCACTTTTTAGTGTATATTTTGGTAGCAGGTCACATCCAGGCTCTCTGCCGAGGCCTCAGAATATTCCTCGTTGGATAACATGGGCTGGAACCCACAAACGGACATTTTCAGTGCCATTGCTGTGCTTTCCACGTGGAATGCTGGGAATCTCTTGAAGAGCTTTCATTACCTTTCCCTTGTTTTCACAGTGCTGGATTCAGGCTGAACAGATTTCCACAAATTTAGGGCACAACATATGGTCCCTGTGACCTGCAAGAGCCCTGCAGTTCTGGCTGCTGGCCCTTCCTGGCAACTGGTGGCCACACAACACCTTTTCCTCCTTCACTTCATTTAATTCTTCCCTCCCTGGGTGTTATAAAAAGCTGTAGCTCAGAGACACTGCAAGTCATTGGAATTGCTGTGAATATTTCAGGTTTTAAGTTTGAAATCAGCTGATTTCTAGGCTTTCCCTTAGGAGTGTTTGGGGGGTTTTTTGTTTTATTTTGTTTTTTTAAAGTGAAGAAAAGATTAAGGAAATGATTGTTCCCTTTTTAAGGATTCATGTGGTTATGTCTCCAGTTCTGCCAAGTGCTCTACATTGTGTTTTATATCAGATTTAAATACAAGAGGGTTGTTCTATGTATTTTATCTGAATTATTCCTTAGAGAAAATATGAAAGGATTTTTTTCTCATTTCATTTCTTTTACTTTTCCTCAGAGAATTTGAGTAAGAAATAAGCAGTTCTTAGAAATCCTTATCTGCTGATAGAAATTTGTTTGAAACAAATATCTGTTCAGTATGTTCAGTATTCAGGTTATACTGGGTGTTGTTAATGTATTTTTGGTCTTACAGACATATCAAGTCACCTGCTGGAATTGTGGCCTTCAGTCATTACAGTCTTTGAATACCAAATTGGACAGAAATGCTAAGAAAGTGATTTTTATTTCATTTTTTCTTCTTTTTGGTTGTGAAGATCTGTATTTGTTCCACATCAAAACAAACTCACGAATTAAAAAATCTGCATTTTGAAATCAGAACTGGTCACATGATTAACGTGCTTTGTGCACGTGGTTATGCCAGAAGCTTTTTCATTGTATTTGGTATTTGAATTTGGAAATGCATTAAATGCAGGTGTGTTTTCCTGCTTTAGGTTGGTGGGACAAAAGCTGGAGTTGTGCGTTTTTTGGGAGAAACAGACTTTGCTAAAGGAGAGTGGTGTGGAGTGGAGCTGGATGAGCCCCTGGGAAAGAACGATGGAGCCGTGGCTGGAACGAGGTTGGTCCATCATCCATTTGCCTTCTAAGATTTTTCTCTGCAGTCTCTTTTGGTTTTTAATATCTCCATGAAAGTTTTCAATCAAGGCAGGGAGGCTGTGAACCTGAGTGTCTGCTGATGGGGTGGTACACGATGACTTGAATTTTATGAATTTTCTGGAAATCCGGATCAACCCTCCATTCATGGGATGAGCTGGTCTCTCCCACTCCCATGTGGCTTTTATTCATAGCCTGGTAATGGAAAGCACAATTTCCTGCATTTGGAACACCTACTTGATTTCTGAATGCTCAGTGAAGAAAATCTCTGGGTATCTAAGAGCTGTACTTAAAGGAAATCTTCCTGAATCCCAGGGGTGAAAGCTCCTGTACCAACAGTTGCCTCATTGTAGAGGCTGGGAGCAGTGGAGCTGCTTCCTCCAATAAGTCCCACTTAGAAAGCATTAATTCACACCATAGTGTGACTTTCTTTCTGATTTGCTATAAGGAACAGTCTTTTACCTCCTTAAAAAAAGGTTTTACAAGGATTGTGCCACCTTAACATGGGTGATCACAACTTAAAATTATAAGTGGTATTTGTTTATATGTAATCAAAGATATATATTCTGTATAATCAAATATGCATAAAGAGTATGTATGTGATATAAAACTACTTGATCTAATTAAAATCTGCTTCTTATTTCTAACTCTCAGCCATCACATATTGTTGGCAGCTCAGAGGGAGAGGAAAGTTAACGCGTGTAAAACTGACTCTGAATGGAATTTTTTTAGGAAATAGAGCTACAGCTCAAGTGGAATTTCTGAAGTCTGATATAATCATGCTTCAGCCTTTCAAAATCCCTTTTCCAAAAAAAATATGATTGCAGTGTAGTGTAGATGAGAGACACCAGCTGTTCCATTAATACTTTCAGGCTCCTGATGCGGAATTCTTTGTGAAGCCAGACCGTGCGTGTGAAAAGAAGTTGATTTCTACTCTCATCTCCTTACTTTGCTTTTTGGAAGGTACTTCCAGTGCCAGCCCAAGTATGGATTGTTTGCCCCAGTGCACAAGGTGACCAAGATCGGGTTCCCCTCGACCACCCCGGCCAAGGCCAAGGCCGCCGTGCGGAAGGTGCTGCCGACGCCCACGGCCCTGAAGCGCAGCCCCAGCGCCTCCTCCCTCAGCTCCCTCAGCTCCGTGGCCTCTTCCGTAAGCAGCAAGCCCAGCCGTACAGGACTAGTAAGCTCCTTTTTCTGTTGCATGCTCCCCATCCCCTCAGGAATCCACAGGAATCCACGTGCCCGTGGTCGGCGTTGAGACTAGAGCAGAGCACGGCACCCGTTAGTTGTGCTGGTTCCACTCAAAGCATGCACGAGGGAAGGAAATCTTAGCTAGCCCTGGAGATTTGAATATTTAATACATGTATCAAATATTTGGAATATTTGATTCAGGCTAACAGTGATTGTGATAAGAAAGGGGCTTATGGCACCACCAAACCGGTCTCTGGCTGGAACCTCCATCAGTTGTTCATTTTCACTGCCTCTCTCATAAGAGGTTTGTGTTTGAGCTAAAGCTTCCACGGACCTCACTTGTTTTATTCAGCAGGAAGCTTCAGATTGTCTGAAATGCTCCAAATTTTCTTTGTAAAGAAAGAAAATTTCTTTGCAAAAGAGACCGAAAGAGATGAGTCAGCTGAGAAATCCAGAAGTAGCAATTGCCAGGTCCTTGCTGACAAAAAGCCTCTTTCTTTTCTTTTAGATTTGGTTTTAATCTGTGAATTCATAAAGGCTAAATGTTGCCAAGTGCAGTGGCTCAGGTGAATTCTAACAGTACTAATTACACCTAATACACTTACTATGGATTCTTTTAAAGTTGTTTTGTTACATAAATGTTCTAATCTTGGGTTGCAGCAGGAAGACGGAAATCTGGGAAAGCTGAATTTTGAGAAGTCTCTTTTAAGGCAACGAAAAGCATAGAAATAGTTGGGTTTTTCCAGGGTCACCCTAGATTTTTTTCTTCATTTTTTTTTTTAAGCCAAAGTCCATAATTGCATTTAATTAGCAGGAGGTGACTCCCAGTGGTGTGGAACTGGTTCTCTGGGACAGTGTCCCACTGACCGGCAGGTGCAGAGGTGACCTACCCTGGTCCTGCAGGACTGAAGCAGATTACAGAGGTCAGCAGCTGGTCAGGGCACTGGGGTTAATACCTGACCACAAAAAGGATTTTTATTTGGCACAAACACCGGGACTTCATTACTTAATCCAGGGTGGAAGTTGCACTTGCAGCTGCAGAGTGCCCTCTAGTTTGGGATCACTGCACTGACACGTGGAGCTGCCTCAATCCATGAGGAAAAGCATAAATATGGACTTCAGTGTTTTATTCCACATACTGTGATCCTCTAAGTTACACCTTGTAAAGGTCTCAAATATATTTGCTTATTTTGCCTCTGTTGTGCTCCAGGGATTTTGCATGATTTGGGCCATAAAGCACAAAGCTGCTGTAATCCATTACTTCTGGAATTAAAATCCCGTCTTTCTTCCAACTCTTTCAGGCAACACGAACATTTGGTGGCCATTCAAGTTAAAAGGATTGTCTGAATAATTTGGAGACTTTTTCTTTAAAAGTTAAGCTGCTGAGGAAACAAGATTTCCTGAAATCAGTTCTGACACAGCAGATTTCTTGTGCATCGGTTTTTAGGAAAACTAAAACTTCCCTGAAAATTGCTGGACTCTCACACAGTCTGCTCAGCTGTTCAGGGCTCTTGCTGTTTTCCTGTGTCAGACAAGCAACTGTCAGGTCATTTAATGTTAAACTGGGGAAAATAAAGTCATTTAGATGGAAAAGGAGAAGGTACAGCAGGTCACAGGAAGCATTTGCTTTACTAACCCCGTGTTTGGAGAGGCTGGAGATATCCCAGTTTCCTTTCCCTGGATGCAGAGTGGTTTTTAATGGATTTCCTTTGTGAAGTTGACAGAAACCTCTTCCCGGTACGCCCGGAAAATCTCGGGAACCACGGCCCTGCAGGAGGCCCTGAAGGAGAAGCAGCAGCACATTGAGCAGCTCCTGGCAGAGAGGGACCTGGAGAGGGCAGAGGTGGCAAAAGCCACGAGTCACGTGGGGGAAATGGAGCAGGAATTGGCCCTGGTTCGGGATGGACACGACCGGGTAAGGGGGGGGTGAGGGCTGCTCCTAAACAGGGAGTACGAGGTGGGGTTCTAAAAGTAAAGTTATCCATTATATCAATATATATAATAATAATATCCACATGAATCAATATGATACCCATGTAATAATAACAGCCATATCTATATAATCCATAATATTCCTCCTCGTTGCTCAGCACGTTCTGGAGATGGAGGCAAAAATGGACCAGCTGCGGGCCATGGTGGAGGCAGCTGACAGGGAGAAGGTGGAGCTCCTCAATCAGCTCGAGGAGGAGAAAAGGTACCCAAAAATGTCTGCAGGAATTAATTCTGTTAAATCAGACTTTTATTGGTGGCTTTCAGATATGAAACAAATTTTGAACGATGGGCAATTACTGTGTAAAATCATATTGCAGTTTGTTAAAATTTAATGAAGAACAAAACCACCCTCCAGTTTGGAGAGGGGAAGCCAAAGAAAGTGGATTTGCTCAGAGGCTGTAAAACTATTGTTTATAACTGATTTTTATCCAACTCAATACTTGCACTATTGTTTTCTACTATATTTTATTCCTCCTCATATGAAATTAATGGATTGTACCTGATCTTTTTGAAACACTTTTCTTCCACTTCCAAATGAAAAGGTTGATCATCTCATTCCCTGACAGTTCTGGATTAGGAATTTACATTTAAATCTCTTGTGAATAATTCATTACTGTTAGTTGTGTCTATATAGGGGATGTCTCTTGCAGGCAAATCATCAAGGCCATTAATTCTAATGCCTTTTCTAATTCCCTTTCATAACCATTAGAGGAAAGAACTGAGATTACCAAATAGGTGAGGTGGGGTTGGGAAAGGAAATAGTCTGATAAATTGTTGGGTCAAGGTTAGGTGAGGAAATTGTGATAAATTGATTTAGTGGGTTTGGAATACTTTGGAAGAGTAAAGTCTGTTTAGAAACCCTCTGTGAGTGTGTGCTCCTGGAGCCAGTCAGTGTTGGCCTCTCTGAGGGGCCTAAAACCAGAGGTCACAGCTGGAAAATGCAGTGGTAAAAAGGGCAATTCCTTTACAATTTTCCTGCTGCCTTTTCATGGGACCCAATAGAACAGAATTTTCAAAACAGTCAAGTTTGATCTGGAATTATTTGTATATTCTCCCAACCCCTCCAGGCTTATTCACTCTGTGTTATGTGTTCGGGTCAGTCTCAGCAGTGACCTAAAGTCAATCTTTAATCCCCTGTTTCCCAAAGCACTGGTGAGACCCACTCCCAGTCCTAAATCCTTATTCTTTTATTTTGGACTCCCATCACTTGTAACTGTGTTTGCAGCAGTGCATTCTGTATCTGTCAGCCAAGCTGTGTGTGTAATTCCAAGGAAAGGAGAGATCCTTGTCTCTTCCCTTGCAGCATCTTAGTGATGAAAGATCAAGGGGAAAAGGGGGAGATCTGGCCCCTTGTTCATTGGGATATACCAGAGTCAGAGGAGGGAAGCAATAACTTCTTAAAAATTTGATTTTAAGTTAGATTTTGGCTTCTCTCCTCCCCGATCCCATTCTGAGACTCCTGTGTGGACAAGGCAAGGCTTGTGCTCCCCTTCTGCATCTTGCAGTTCATCCTGACCCCCAACATATTCCTCAGTCCTGGAGACTGGATTCAGTGTGCCCAGCACACATCCAGGCCTATGGATATTTTGGATGTCTCCTAAATTTCTGCCTGTTTCTTTGAGGAATGGTAGAATATATGGAATGTGGGATCAGACTGTTCATTTCGGTCACTCTCTCAAGGACATGCAGGAGGGTGAAAGGATGAGAGAATCAGTGATGACTTAAAGGGTGAAAGGATTAGAGAATCAGTGATGACTTAAAGGTTTCCTTTTTAATTCATCAGCAAATACAACAGAATACACTTTATGGGGTTGCAGGAAGGCCCGTGCCTCCCTTTGTCAGTGATTGTTTAAAGGGAGCCCTTTTCCCTCCCTCTGATGCTTCCTGGGAGAGATTTCTCCTTTGTGTTTCGGGCACTTTGCTGGGGTGATGTCCCTGTAGTTCTGATTTCCACTGAAAATGAGTTTGAAAGCATTTTTCTTCCAAAGTTACCTGAATTTTAATGAGTTGTCCCCACAGGAAAGTCGAAGACCTTCAGTTCCGTGTGGAAGAAGAATCCATTACCAAAGGAGACCTCGAGGTAAAACATCTCCAGCTTTGTAAACAGAATATTTAGGAGGGCAGAGGAATGCATTTAGTTTGGGTTAAGAGCACTTTTCTCTGGAAGAGAAAGGCGGGAATGATTAAAAAATGCAGTATCCACTTCTGCAGTCCCTGAGTAAACTAATTGTCCTGAAAGTGCAGGATTGCACCCCAAATTCCATGCATTTCTGCAATGGCTGTGCAGTGGAATGGCTGTAGTTGTTCAGAGTAATTAAATTAATTCATAGAAAGTTCTACCTTTTGATATTAAACCAAAACAAACAAAAAATCATTTTGAAGTTATGAAATTGCAAGTTAATATTTAAGCCTTTAAAAATGAATATTGAAGACTAGTCCTGTTTGATCAAATTTTTGAGTAATCCCTGTGCTTCCCTTAGGGAAGATGAATTGATGAGGAGTGTTTTATCCTGACAGTGTTGCCCATAAAATGTAAACAGCAATGCATGTGTGCAGCTTTTATCCCTCTCCTGTTTGTATAATTATAATGTTGGGCTAAACACACTGTGTTATTACACAGTCAGAAGAGAAAACATTTAATAAAGGATTGCTCTCAGATATTTGAACACTGCCAATTTTTATCCTAAGATTCAAATTAAAAAGCAGAATACTTTTTAGTTGTTCTGTTGTTGTCAAATTAGAAAAATACTAGAATTTCTTGCACAGCATAAAATACAAATGTAATTAATTTATGTTACCGTAAAACATTTATGATTTAAGTGAAGCCTTATGAAAATTATTCATTTCATATAACATTTCTTTTATTTTAGTCTTCCATTCATTTTAAGATACCTATCTAGACTCTTCATAGAATGCTCCTTTTATTGTTTAGTCCGTGGAAATATTTGAGTTTTTTATTTTCTGTTAAATCAATCGATAGTTGTGACAAACCATCTTAAAGCCTCTGGTTTGTCAAGATGCATAACTTGGAGTTTAAACTGAATTCAGGCTGATGAAATGTATCCTGTTGCTTGTGTTGGAATGGTAGTGCTGAGTCTGCAGGTGAAACATTTCTGTTTGTTTGTTTTTAATTTTACTGATAGCGAAAGAGGCAGATTTCGGAAGACCCTGACAATGTAAGAGGGCACTTCAATGTGCAGAGACATCCCATGTTAACAGATTGTGTGCAGAAAATGCTTCTACTGATTCACTAACTGCATAATCTGTTATTGAAACCTCGACTCTGGTATTTGTGTGCATGTTGCTTTCAGAGCAATTCCAGCATTTATTGGAAGGAATGTGTGTAGTGACTAAATCCCCATTAACTGAGACAGGGTGAATGTGGCACTGGATTCTTGAGGGTCCAAACCTCTGCAACCCACTGGAGAGTGTAGGGGCATCACTGACCAGGATGCTGAAATAGCCTTCATTTAACTGTAGGATTTCAGCTGTTTTCTTCACAAGCCCTGCCTGTTTTCCTCTGAGCTCCTGCTGCTGTTCACTAGATGTAAAGTGCAAGTAGCCAGTTAATGTTTCTCTGCCCACCTCCCCTTATTTCTTTCCCTTTTTGGTATGAAATGCCAAAGGGGAGAGATGATAAAACCCATCTGAACAATTAGTGTGCAAAGCTGCCTGATTTTACTGTAGCTTCTCTTGAATTATGTAGGAAAATTATGTTACTCAATAGCAGAAATGGCCTTGCAAGCCCTGAGCAGCCCCCTTGCTACCATAGCTCAGAAGAGAGGAGTTTTAAAGGAAAATTTATCCCAGGCTGCCTCCTCTGCTGCATCCCCAGCCAAGATAGGAAGTTCTCAAGGCTGAAACTGGTTTCCTGTGCATTCTTAGTGTTCTCAGTCTCCACTCAGGCTGATGATGTGTTAGAATAACTCTGCATGTGCACTCCTGGTTCAATCCTCTCTTTACTCCTGATTTCCCTGTTCTGATTCTTCCATCAAAAATGGACATCTTTGCTCTCCAAAGGAGAGAAGTGGGTGATCACTTGGTTTTTAGGCTGATCCTTCAGGATCTCAGTGGTGTTCTGGGACTGTTATCCCAGCACAGAGGGACTGGAGGGGTCTTGCCCCACCCTGGAACTGATCATCAGCATTTATGGCTTCAGCACAATTTCACACTCTGGAGAAACAACAGTGAGGTTTATTCTGAAGTGAAAGAGCAGCACAAATGCTGCAAAAGCTGATGTCCAGTCTCTGAAGTTTGGGTGGAATTCTTTAAGGTTCCAGGCAGAGAAAAGCTCTCCCATTCCCACATCACTGATCCAGCTGCAAAGCTTTGGAGAAGGGGAAGATGCTTCCTTTGCTTTCATTGTCTAGGTTTTTGTTTCCTGTCTTTCTTTGCCATCAAAGTTAAGGTTTACAATCAAATTCTTCTCTTTCTGCTCTTCTCAGTTCGCTGTGCTCTGGGTCTCCTCAAGGAGAACCATTATCATTGGGAATTTCTCTCTACATAATGATCATTTTGAGTGATTCAAAATTCTGTAGTGATTTTTACCTCAAGAAAATGGAGCCTGTCCCTTGGAAATCAGACTTGATTAAAGGATAATCTGTCATACTCTAAATGGGGAAAAAGATTTCTAGCAAAGATGTCCAGAGTATTATTTTTTTTAATCTTTTATTTCCATTTTGGTAGGATTTTAACTTGTTTCTGTTTGTAAGAGACAAGACTTAAAAAGAACCCAGTAATCAGTAATGGTGTATCTGATCTTTGCAGTAGTAAAACACTGTCTGTAAAATTACTGATCAAAGTGTTTGGGGTTTATGTAGCATAGAAAAACATATTTTCCAAAGGCATTCGGGGAGAATTCTGCAACTGTCAGGTTTGGGATTTCTTGGTTTTTAGTAGATCCTTTGAGTTAGAGCAAGGAAGGTATGAATTTCCAATTTTTAAAATAGATTACTTTTCATACTTACAATTTTGCTGTGGATCAGAACTAATCACCTGTGTCAGAGAAAAAAACTGAATGTAGCCACTTAAAAACCAGTTATTTCCCTTAGAACACTTAATTCCATTTTCAAAACCTGTGGGCAGCAAAAAGAGTAATCTCTGTTCTTGTGGAGCATTTCCCCCCATATCCACTGAAGATCTTCCAGTGAGAGAGAAACAGATTTTCGTAAAATAGTCAAATCTAAGAAGCAACTTCTAGTGGATTTTATGTCTTCAAGTAACCAAGTAACTCCACAGTAACACAGCCAACTGTTTCCAGCTGGGAAGAAAAAGGTTTAAAGAATTAACTCCCTGGATGTTGCATGCTTTGGGAAGGAAGATAACCTGCTGCTGTCAGAAGGAATTCTGTGTTTGGAGAACAGGCCTGGAGCAAAATGAGAAGCTCATCCCATCCCACTTGCTCTGCAGGGACCACAGAAGGTCCTTGGCTGCTGTGCCTGGTTTGGAGGCAGCACTGCTGAGCTTTTCACTCCAGTCCCACAGTTCTGCAGGGTTTGGGTATCATTGCAAAGGTGGGAGAAGCAGCAGGTCCTGCCACTGTGCACACACAGCTGCCCTTGGATTCCTGAATGAATCCTGGTGGGATTCATCCAATCCAGTGTTCATGTTCCAGGGCTCTGCTCTGTCCATTCTAGTTCATAGTTTTGAACTGTGTTACTTGTTCTGCAGGGAATTAACTGGGCAGTCCAACTGTGTAGAGAGAACTTTCATCAGCACTGGTGGATGCAACTTCTTTGGTTAATAAACACTTTTTCAGCTTCACTCAGTCTTCTGAAAATCCACCTTGTTCCCACTGTGGCCAAGCCTGGAAAGCTGCTCTGTTTGGAAAAGACCCTGTGAAGCATCAATAGGTTTTCCCAATCCTTTTCATTTTTGGATTGTTTACTAAATTTAAATAAGGGACCTGTCAAGACCGATACAGTACTTGAATCTCTGCACTTCAGAAATAGGCAGAAATAGGAGGTTCTTACCTCTTTATATTTCTCTTTCCTTTTTTCTCTTCCCCAACAGAGGTGCAGATCAGCTTTGAACTCCCTGCTGGACTTTACTGGCACCTCCCAAATTTCGGGCTCCCTCGCAGGCCTCTGGCAATATCTGGATATCAAGCCAGAATATCCAATATTCTGTGTTCTTGCTAACAATTCCACCTGTTTGTAAGCAAAAGGCAGGAGATACCTGCTCACTTAGTTTCATCTGTGTCCTGCTCCTCTTTAGGAACCTCTTAGAATTCCAAAGATCTTATTTTCTTTTTCCTTGCTTCCACATCTTGTTCAGTATGTTTAGACTTCCATGACTGCAGAGCAACCAGGATGATACTTTCTTATCTGCTTTTGGGGAATCTTGTTACTTAAACAAGTACTTGTTATTTTTCCTTCCTGGAAGAGGAGAGGGAAAAAGCAGGAGGGTTTTGGAGTGGTAGACAACCCCTCTCTTTCTATTCAAAGAATTCAAACCACAGTGGCAAATGAACCTTCATGTTCTAAAGTCTTGGCTAAAAGCAGTTTTATGGCTGGGACTTGAGAGACAGCTACTATAAAAAAAACCAGAAAGTTAAAGTTTGGATTTGTCACATGAACCTCAGTGTGGAATTTTGTCCCCTGGTTAATAAATAAATTATTTATAAAATAAACCCAACACATTAAAAGGGATGCAGGGAAAGGGACTGACCATCCTGTTAGAACAGGCAGGGATATATATGCACATATATATATATATTTATTACATAACTACTCTAATTTGTGCCAAAAACCTCATGTACTGATAAATAACTCCTACTCAGCTGCATGAAACCTTTTTGTTCCCATTCCTCCGTTTGCCGTTTATTTCCGTTTGCCTTATTTATTCATTTCTTTATTTTGCCATGTCAGTCCATCCCCCCCTTCAGCCCATGTTCCTCATCCACAGCATTTCCCTGTCCATTTTCTCCACCGCATCCTCTCTGCTCATCACTGGTAGAGGCCTCTGGCAGCACGGCCTGCATGTGGCTCCCTCCTCTCGTGCTGGCATGTGATGGTGGCACCGTTGTGTCTCTTCCTCTCCCTTTTCACTAACAGACGCAGACCAAACTGGAGCATGCCCGCATTAAGGAGCTTGAACAGAGCCTGCTCTTTGAAAAGACCAAAGCTGACAAACTCCAGAGGGAGTTAGAAGACACTAGGGTAATGGATTTCACTCTTTGGATAACGACACTGCTTTGTGTGGGGGAGATTCCTGGTGACACGTCTTGGGTGTAACACGGGCTCAGACAGGTCCCTGCTCCTGCCATAGAGCTGGAACACTTCAAAAATTAGCTTTATTTTGGTGGTGTGTGTATGTGTGTGCCTGTACACGTGTCCTCTCTCCTGGAGGAATTCAGGTAAGATGCCTTCCAACTGCAAAATCCTTACTCAGTTCCGAATGTAGCACAATGGGACCATGAATTGACATAAAAGTAGCAAAGTGGGACCATGAACTGACATAAAGAAATGTTCACTGGTTCATTTTAAGATGTAGCAAAGTTCATGAAACCCCCAAAAAAATAAGATTGAATGTGCCAATCCTTTTAACACAAACTTAGTGTTTGGGGCTTGGTTTCTGAGGTCTTCAGTAGTTGCTGTACTTCTTGCTTTGCTAAATCATGGTTTGCAGGGGCTTTTTAGCTCTTTTTGCCCACCAATGACATAATCTTTTAATGGATATCTCAGTAGCATTAGTAATACTGTTACCTGCTAAAATATTACTGGATATACTTTATCCCAAGTCAGAAGTTCAGCAGATATTCTAAAGGATATAATATATATCCACACACACACATATATCCGTGCTCACACATGGGGATTTTCTTGAAGTTGAGGTAGGATGAATAAAAACCCCAGGATGAATAGAAACCCAAGAACATACTCTGAAATAAGTACTTTTAAAGAGCAATTGCAGGTAAGTAATATTTTTTTCAGGATGTTGGTATAATAAGGAGGTTGAAACAGTAACTTTCTAATTAGAATTACTTGTGGGAGCTTTGCTGTGGCACAAAGTGCTTCAACAGAAAGCTTGGATAGTGAGGACACTTTTTCAGGGACAATTAAGTGGATGTGGAAGGAATTTCAGAGGATTTATAGGCTGAAAATGTGTTTATAATTTTCTCTGACATCTCAGAGCTGGGATGAGATTAATTTGGAGGCCTTATTTCAACAAGTAAAGACCTCGAGGTTCTCTGTTCTTTCCCAGTCTGCTTAAAATGGTTCTGAGAAACACTTTGTTAACCATTGCTAATATACATCAGTGCAGTTTGTAAGTTGTTCAGTAAGTTGTTATTTCTAGGTGACTTCAGAAAAATGGATTTAACTGAATTCCATCCTTGGAGAGAATATATAATATGTGTTTAATACAAACTTGTGGACATTTTTCTTTTTTTTTAAAGCAATTTGCAACACTCAGTGGATTCTTTTCAGCGAGGCCTGAGTGTCTTTGTGTTAAATGTATCTTTGATAATTCTTTCTTCTTTTCTTAAAACGCTCTTGATCACAGGTGGCCACAGTGTCAGAAAAATCCCGTATCATGGAGCTGGAGAGGGATCTGGCCCTGAGGGTGAAGGAAGTGGCTGAGCTCCGAGGGAGGTTGGATTCCAGTAAACACGTGGATGACGTGGACACTTCTCTATCCTTGTTACAAGAAATCAGTTCTTTACAAGAAAAAATGGCAGCAGTTGGCAAAGAACATCAGAGCGAGGTGGACTCCCTGCGGGAGAAGTTTGGGATCAGTGAGGAAGCCCTGCAGAAAGAGATCAAATCCCTTTCGGCTTCAAACGAGAGGATGGCAAAAGAAAATGAATCCTTGAAATCCAAGCTGGATCACGCCAACAAGGAGAATTCCGAGGTGATAGAGCTGTGGAAATCCAAGCTGGAATCTGCAATTGCCTCCCATCAGCAAGCCATGGAAGAACTGAAAGTGTCCTTCAGCAAAGGGGTGGGGGCTCAGACAGCGGAGTTTGCAGAGCTGAAGACTCAGATTGAGAAGCTGAAGTTGGACCATGAGAGTGAAATGTCCAGTTTCAAAGTGAAGCAGGAGAATGAAAGATCTCAGCATTTGAAGGAGGTCGAGTCACTGAAGGCAAAACTCTTGGCAGTCACGGAGGAGAAAGAGCAAAGCCTGGAAAGCCTGAAGACCAAACTGGAAAGTGTGGAAGATCAGCATCTTGTAGAAATGGAAGACACTTTAAACAAATTACAGGAAGCTGAGATAAAGGTAAAGGAGCTAGAGGTACTGCAAGCCAAGTACAATGAACAAACCAAAGTTATTGATAGTCTTACACCACAGATCAAAGCTGCTGAAGAAAAGCTTTTGGACCTTGCTGCACTTCAGAAAGCCAATTCTGAAGGTAAATTGGAAATCGAGAAACTTAGCAAGCAGCTTGAGGCAGCCGAGAAACAAATTCAGACTTTAGAGACTGAAAAGATTGATGGAATTAGCCAGGTTTGTATCAACATCCATCCTTTTCTTTTGCTTTTGCTTTTATTTGACATCTGTACTGTTTTAATCTGCAAATACATCACAGGAAAAAGGAGTTTTACTGGTTGTGTGTCTTGGTACCACCTGAGGAGGTTTAGAGGGAGCGTTGACTGGGTCGGGTCTCAGCAGGTTTTTGGTGCTCCATCTGCAGCAATAAGCAACAGGAAAAGATTCCTTCTGCACTTTCTTGCTGCAGGCTGAAAAACTGAAAGCTTCCTGTTATGGAAAGTTACTTTGTTGGCTTATCTGGGAGGAGATCCCACACATCCTGAGGCTTTAACTTTGGTGACATTCAGACAAAGTGACCTGGGGCTCAGTGGGGAATGTTCCCTTCACTGCCTCTCCCATCTGACAGGGTGGTGGAAGAGGTTGTTAAAAACAAAAGGAAGCAAAAAAGATCCTGGTGGAGCTTTTCCTCAAGCCCAGGGTCTGCAGGGATGTTGTTGGCCCTGGTTCACAGCATTTTTGAGCCCCAGTCTGCAGTGGGATACATCTGACCAAGGTTTTCCTCGGGTTTGGATGAAATATCTCCTCAAAGCTGAGCCATTCAGTGCCTGGAAGTTGTCCCACCACTGGAGCCAGGGATAAAAGTGCTGAGATACCATTTAATGATAAAAGTGCTGAGATACCATTCAATTTTTGGGGTTCCCCCTCAATCTGTGCATGACCCGACAAGCTGGAGCTCTAATTGTGAGAGTAGCGAGAAAGTGACTGGGAGGAGCTTTCCTAAACCCTTCCCAGATGGTTCCAAGATACCAAATTTCTACCTTTGACTCTTTTTTTGAGGTCACACTGAGTTTGTGCACCACCCCAGTGGTCAGAACCCTTGGAAAAATTCCATCCCGCTGTGTGGATTGATCTGAAGCCCAAATTAATCAGTTTAAGAAAATTAAAACAATAAAAAGCCCAAACTACTGATTGAACTGATGCTGTAAGTTTGATTTGAAACTTTGAATGCACTCAAAAGCATCTGGCATTAAATGTCTTCACCATTGATTCCAAAAAACTACATTTTAATGATTTCAAATCTCTTCCAAGATGCAATTAGTGCTGTGATGTTTCTGTCATCAGTGGAAATCAGCTCCGCTCAGTTAACACATCACTTTTTTTTTCAGTTTTTTTTTTAAATTTTTCATCTTAAAGTGATTTTAATATTATAGTTTTTTTCTTTCAGATTCATCTCTTAATTTTCCTGATTTTTCACTCATGTTTGTCATTTTATTTTACTCCATTTCATCCCCTTTGTTAGGCCAGTAATCTGGCCACAGAACTGCAGGGCAAAGAGCAAAAGCTTCTTGACCTTGAGAAAAACTTGAGTGCAGTAAATCAAGTTAAAGATTCTTTGGAAAAGGAACTTCAAGTTTTGGTGAGTAAAACCCCAAAATTTCGACTTTACTCTTTGGATTTTGGGTTTTCATGGTGAGAGTGTCATTGAAATCTGTGGATCAGTTCTGAGCAAAGTCTTTCCAAGATGTTTTACTCAGGGAAAGAAGGCAAGGAGTGGTTCATGGATAATGGGAGCTGAAAAGAGCATTTCACTGGAGTCCTGTGTTAGCAGGAGTTTTGTGTAAATAAAACTCACCAGTTTATGGATTGCAGAATTAAACTAAAATTAAACTAAATCAAAAGCAGCCTGGAGTTTTGGACTGCTCATTAAGGAACACATGGCCCTTAATTATAAGTGTTTTAGTGATTGTTACACACTTCTTACAAATGGTTTTTTAAGACATTTTTCATCTGATTTCTTATTTTGTAAATTTAACTAAATTTCCAAATATTCTTTACCTGGGGAGAGGGGGGTTCCTGAGGAACTACACCAGAGTAGTAACAAAAAAATGGGCCTTTTGTTTTTACTTTCCATGGCCAACAGTAAATATTCAGAGTTGGTGGAAGAGCCTCACTTGTCTTCCTCAATATCCCCCTTTTTCTTCACTGTCTGTCATCAATGCTTGCTGGAAAACACTGGTGAGAGCTGGATCACAGATGTCACTGTGCAGCCTGTGAGCAGCAAGGATAGAGACCCCAAAATCAGGCTTCCTACTCTAGAGAAGTTATTTGAATGTTGAGGGACTTCCTTGCAACCAAAGAAAGAGAAGATCTTGCTTTATGTTGCTGAACAATCTGTGCTGAACTGTAATTCAGAAACCTCAGATCTATTTATGATGGGAGCAAACACTTCCATTTTGTACTTGAAAAATACCTAAAATAAAGTCAGTGGTTGAGTTGTACTGTCATCACCAAAGCTCACCTTGGGTTTTTATCCATTTTCCAGAAAGAAAAGTTTACTAGTGCAGCTGATGAAGCTCAAAATGTTCAACGGGCTATGCAAGGTATGTGCTGCTGAAGTGAACAGAGCTGAAAAGCTGCAGGAATTACATGCAAAATAAAGAGGTTTTTAAATGCCTTCAGATTTACCCCTGGTGGCCCAGCACTGTCAGTGGCTGTGGAAAGAGTAACAGTCCTGACAAGCAGGTGGAATTGTCTGCATCTAAGTAGTTATTTGCTAACTTTTGTTTTCAAAATCTTCCTTGCCTAGAAACAGTGACAAAACTGAACCAAAAAGAAGAGCAGTTTGCACTCATGTCTTCAGAACTGGAACAGCTCAAGTCTGGTTTGACTGGTAAGGAAGGATAAAATGGGCTGTTTTGAAAATTGCAGCAGCTTTGTGCTTTCCTGTGCCTCCTGTAGTTGGTAAAATGCTTCCCCCAGTGCCTGTGCCTGCAAAGGAAAGGCTTTCTTGTGGGCAGAAAGCAGCTGTTGTGGGCTGTGAGCAGTGACCCAGCAGTGATGATAATGCTCAGGAGATGGTGCAGTGAGGCCCAGGATTTGCTGCCTGGGTGTGTTAAAATCAGTACTTAAATTCTTGTTTGACATTGCAACAAACCCCCCCTGTGGGGATGGTCAGACCCCAGGCAAAGGCTCAGGGACCAGCCTGGGGGTTTACAAACACGAACAGTTCCTTCTCAGCCTTGTCCATAAGCACTGTGCTCTTTTTGAGGACACCAAACAGCCTGTGTCAGTCTGGGTGTCTCCTTCCCCTCTCCCAGGAGGCCTTGCTGTGTCTTTCTCGATGTCAAACCAGCGTAGAGAGAAGTCAGGCACGGTCTGTGCCCTGAAGCAAACCTTGCATGGCCTTGCTGGGGCTGGAGAAGGGATCCCAGGGGCTGTTGGTGGCAGTGCCTGCCCCACACTGAGTCATTTTTTTGACTGTAGCTTCGTGTTGCCTTCACTGTTCATCCTGTGCTGCTCCGCTGAGCAGCTGCTGATGCTCCCACTGGAGGGTGTGCAGATCTTCCTCCAGTGCTTCCTTACCCTCTGACACAGCAGAACCTGTACCCACCTCTCATGGCCTGATGTGACTCACTTCTGAAACAAAGAGTTCATGACTAGTTGCTCTTTACTGTTCCTGAAAAGTTCTTAACCTTTTGGTTCAGTTCAAAGTTCAAACAGTCATAATTTTTAATTTTAAGGGCCAATTTGCAAGGTCTGTACATCAAAATTGCTGTTTATGGTTCTTCACCATAACTACCCTTCCTCTTAAATTTCCCAGCCTAACAACCTTTGTTTTGCCCAGAGATGGAGAGGAAGCTGAAGGAGCGAGAAGAGAGAGAGCAGCAACTGGTGGAAGCTAAAGCCAAACTTGAAAATGATATTGCAGAGATCATGAAGTCCTCAGGGGACAGCTCTGCCCAGCTCACCAAGATGAACGATGAGCTGCGCTCCAAAGAAAGGTATTTGCTGGTATTTCCTCTCTGCCAGAGCTTTGTGACATTAATTCCTCACTCCCACACTCCCAGCTCCTCATCTGATTTTTCTGTAAATATCTGAACAAAATGCTCCCCAGTGTCACATTGATATGACAAGTGAACTTATTCCAGCAAACTAAATTAATCAAAACAGGCTCCTGGGAGTGATTTGAAGAGCATCAAACATTTATAATTCTAAAATTCTTATATAATGTCTTCTCATTGCCCAGAGTAAATGACCTTTTTAGTAACCTAGACTGTTTTGTCACTGTGCTTCAGGATTACTTGATTGCCTGATAAGCTCAGTTTATTTGGATATATAAAAGACTTGGGTCACATTTTTTCTAGCAAGAGAAAATGTGTTTTTTTCCAAATGGAAATTGTTGTTCTTTACCTTTACAAATCCCCAGACTGGGGGTTGCTCTGGCAGCTGCTCTGCACACGAGTAAGGAGCAAGTGCTTGGTCTCCCCTGTGTATATTGAATTTAGCAAAATATTTTCTTTATGTTAAATAATTAAATCTCTTTCTAAGTGCTTGGACAGGATATAGAACTTCAGCATAACTCTGACTCTTTCATCTCTGTGCTTGTGGTGCTGTCAGCAGAAAGTGATGTCCTTTCATTTGGGCTTTCCAGGCAGTTGGAGCAAATACAACTTGAGCTCACAAAAGCAAATGAAAAGGCTGCTCAGCTTGAGAAAAACGTGGAGCAAACAGCCCAGAAAGCTGAGCAGAGTCAGCAGGAAACTCTCCAGATTCATCAAGCAGAACTGAAAAATCTGCAGGATCAACTGACAGACATGGTAAGGACTCTAAAAGCACCAAACTGTGCGTGGGACATCATCCCACTGCTGCCTGACCTGTGCCTGTTCCATCTGCCACCAGAAAAAGCAAATCCAGACCAGCCAAACTCAGTACGAAGATCTTCAGGCAAAGTATGCAAAAGAAAATTCTGAGCTGGTGGCCAAACATGATGCAGAAATCCAGGGGTTCAGGCAGAACCTGCTGAGTGCAGAGGAGGCTCTGAAAAGTGCCCAGAGGAAAAACACCGAGCTGGAAACACAGACCGAGGAGCTGAGGAAGGAGGTGGAACAGGCCAAAGTAGGTGTATTTTGTTACTCTGGGAGTAATTTAAGGTTGAAATCCTTCTGTCTCAGTGAATCCCTGGGGATTTTTTTCTGCTTCGACCTTTCATAGCAAGATTTTTGCAGTGTTTTCCTTTTTGAACTTTTCCAGGGTAGGTGGGTATGGGATGGGGAAGAGAAGCACACAGGACTAACTGGTTGTTAATTCTTCTCTAAATTACACAAGAATTGATGAAATCCAGTTCTTTGATGTTAACAATTTATGCTCAGAGATAATGTGGCTCAGCACAGTCACTTGGAGCCAAATGTCATTCCCTGGATTTTAAATGTTGAATTTTATGATACATGGTGAGCCATTTCATTTAGAAGTGCTGCACCCCTGGAATTTCATTCTGTAGTACAGTCCCATAAGATCTGCATCTATTTAGTGTGTAGCTTGACTTCAGTAATTTTAGTTTTTCTTCCTGTTTCTTTGACATTACTGCTTGCTTTCATCCCTCATCAGTTATTTGCTGTAATCTTTGGTTTATGCTTTAGCAAAGTATTTAGTGTATAAATTGACACACAGTATTGACACCACTGCTGTGGGGGTTTGAATTCAGGGGGTTATGACAATATATTTTTGAGAGAATCATGAGAATTATCTACAGAAGGTGAAATTGAGAATTAGAATATCTAATATCGATATCAATATCTAATACAACTCTCTGCATTTTAATTTACTTAGAGTCTCATTAAATAATTCTGTGGCTCTTCTTTCTGAGTAATTTGCATTCAGACAGTTTGTTGAGAGTAGTTTTAAAAAACAAGATGAAATCTTGTATGGAGGAACTTTTAAACCATATTTATTATTATTGTTATTATTGTTGTTATTATTGTTATTATTATTATTATTATACCACTGAAAGCTTCTCTTGTGGATGGGAGGTGTTCTGTGATGTACCAGGGGGGTCTGTCAGCAGTTGAGTTCACACAGGGACTGTGTGTCAGTGTATACACTTTTAAAACTTGAATTAAAATTGCTCTATTTGCCCTTAAAGCACATTTCTCATTTGTCTGCTTGACTTCATTTTTGTTTTCCCTTCTCCCTGACTTTATTTCTTTAGTCCCTGAGCTCTGTGTTAACATCAGCCAGAAAAGAACTTGAACTAATGTCAGACCAGATGAGGGGTTTGATGGCAGAAAAAGAGACCTTGGCACAGGAGGGGAATGCTTTAAAATTAGAGAGAGGTTCCTTGTTATCAGAACTTAAAGAACTGGAATCAAAGATTTCATTAATGCAACAAGACCAAGAAGAACTGAAGACAGAAAATCAAAGAATCCTAAAGCAGAAGGAAGAAGCTGAGGCCAAAAGGCAGCAGGAGAGCACAGAGAAGGGAGCACTGGTCTGTGAGAAAAGCAAATTACTGTGTGAACTCGAGGCAGCCCAGGGAGACCTCCTGAAGGCAGCTCAGGAGAACAATGCTCTCCGGTCCTCAGAGTCAGCCTTGCTCCTCCAGCTGAGAGAACTCGAGGCCAGCAAAGATGCCCTGGGTGTGGAATGTCAGAAACACACCAAGGAATGGGAAGAACTGGGGAATTACCAGAGGAAACTTTTGGAAGAGAAAGATGCAGTTATAAAGGACAAAGATGATGTTATCCAGAAGCTGGGAAGTTCCTGTGAGGCCTTGGCCAGGGATCAAAGGGAGCTCCAGCAACAACTGTCAGCAGTGACTGCAGAGAGAGATTCAGCCCTGGGGGAACACTCAGCTCTTCAAAATACCCTTGGAGCCCTGAAAGAGGAGCTGAGCAGTGTCCTGCAGACAAGTCAGAGTCTGCAGGCAGAGAAGAAGGTGCTCCTGGAAAGCATGGAGGAGCTGAGAGTGAGTTTGGACAACATGGTCAGTGAAAACCAGGTGTTAAAAGTGAGAGAGAAAGAGATGCAAACACAACTGGAGACTGAGCACAGGGAACTCACAGTTGTGAGGAAAGACAACGTGGAGCTGGAGAATTCCCTTGGGAGTCTCACTCGCCTCCTTGAGGAAGTGGAAGCCTCAAGAGAGACACTCCATTTGGAATGTTCTCGGCTACTTCAAGAGAAAGAGGCTCTTTCTTCATCAGAACAAAAGCTTTTGGCTGAGAGGGAGGAACTTCTAAATGAAAATAAGGCAATTGCTGAGAAGCTTGTGAAGGCCTCAGCAGAGGCTGAGCTGGCTGAGAGAGTCTGCACTGAGAAAATAAAGGAACTGGCCTCAGAAAAGGAATCTGTCGTTCAGAAGTCGCTGCTGTTGGAAAAGCACAATGAAGCTCTTCTCCAAGAGAAGGAGGAATTGGAGAAAAAATACTCAGAGCTTCTTGAGGAAAACAAGTCTTGTGCAAAGGCAATTTGTGATCTGAGGAGAGAACACGAACTGGGCGTCTCGTCCAGGAACGCTCTGGCCCAGGAGAATGTTGTGCTCCAAGATTCCATCGAAGCCCTCAAGGCAGAGCTACGTGAGAAGACTGTAGAAAATGAAGAGCTAAAAGCCTGTAAATGTGACCTTTCCAACCTTCTGAAGGAGGCCCAGGATGCCAGAGGTGTGTTAGAAGGCGAGCTGGCGGCGGCATCACGGGCCGAGCAGGTCCTGTCATCTTCCTTGAAGACCTGCTCCTCTGACAGGGAAAAGCTGACCAGGGAGAGGGATGAACTGCAGGAGAGGTGTCAGGAACTACATGGAGAGGTTGCTGCTGTGAAAGAAAACTTAACCATGGAAAAGGAAGCTAGAAAACTGGACAAGGAATCGTTCCTGTTGGAACGTGTGGAACTTCAAAGCACCATCAGCTGCTTAGAGAAGGAGGTGGAAGAACTGAGAGAGAAAAATAAGGGATTTCTGGCTGAGAAAGAACTTCTAGTTCAGGAGAAAGAAAAATCTGATATTAAACTGGTGGAAATAATGAAAGAGAAAGAAGCCCTGTGTGCAGAGAAGGAGCAGCTTGTTTCCAGCATGGAGCAGCTGAGAGGTGACTTTGCTTCCGTGTCCAAATCAGCAGCAGAATTCCAGGACCTGCACGGCCGTGTCTGCCAGAGGCTGGAGGAGCTCCAACCCAGGCTGGAGCTGATGGAGGAGGAGAGAACAAAGTTACTTGAGGAAGTGGACAGTCTGAGGGCTGAGCAGAAGAGTCTGGTCCTGAGTAAGGAAGAAATAGGAAATGAGAAGGAGAAATTCTCCCAGGATTATTATAAGCTGTGTGAGGAGGTTACACTTTTAGAGCAAACTAACAGTGACCTCTCAGGCAAATTGTTGGAGTCTCAGGGCAAAAATGAGATGCTGCAGGAGGAGATGAACAATCTGGCTTTGAAAATAAAAGAAATTGAGACTCTCCAGGCCCAAACAGTAGCACAGAAACTGGAGGTATTGAAATATAGTTAAACAGTCAAGTTCTACTAATCCTGAGCACTAACCTCTGATTTCCTCTGCACCTCATTGCACACTCAGCACTTTATTTCCATGTGAACAGGCTGGAATTCTGGGCTCACTCTCAGTATGTTACTTTGGGTTTGTCACAAGTTGTGAGCCTGAAAGACACTTTATTATTTTTTTTTAAATATTTTAACTACAAAAGCCTCTGTTGGCGCTGAATGGTGCAAGAAAACAACATAAACTGTGAATAAAAGGAAGCTCTGTTCCCTGAATCTGGGAGGAGACACTGAGCAGCTCCTTCTGGTCAAGGACTCTGCAGCTTCAAGTCCAGAGTATTGATAGATAAGGTTTAGATTAGATCTTTTTGTTAAATTGCAACAAACTCCAAATTTGAGTCACTCCAAAAAATATAAAGCAATATGCTGCTCCTGGAAATGTAATTGGATAAAAGCAGTGTAAGAGAGTGGGAAAGACACTGACAACTCTGGTGTTCTTTTATTCACAGAATTGTATTGTATTCACCACCAACAAATTGTGCAAAGGATTTTGAATGTCAGTTTGTGTGGCTTAAAGCCCAGAAAACCACTTTAAATACAAATTGGGATCAAGATACCCTGTGGATGATACCTACATGAGTGTTTTAATATCCTTGGGAAGTATTTCCTTTCATGAGGCCACAATGAACAATAAAATAACTCCATAATTGGCTTTATCTCCTAGTCCATTACTGTCCAAATTTTTGAGGTTTTGTAATTCCATATTTTCTGAAAACACACCAGACTGTTGGGAGTGAATATCTACTGAACTACTACTGTCTAAAGAGGTCAGAGGTCTAAGAGCAGCCACAATGGTGGTAATGAGAAATCCAGGAAGGAAAACAGGGAACGGATTTCCTCGGTGCTGACACGAGCATGAGGTTATGATCTGTCTCTGCATGGAATCGAATCTTCTCCACTGAAATTTATACTTTATGCAGCTTCAAAATGCAAATAAATTCCCAGTTGAAGTCCTTATTTAACTGGGAAGCAGCTGGCAAACCGTGGAGCTGTGCATGAAGTATTGGGGTTCATCTTTTGCTGTCAGAGGTCCCTTTGGTAATAAGTGCTTTTTTCCCCACTCCCCTTTATTTATAGGCTGCCAAAATGGCAGAAGATGTTTTCCAGGCTGTGGAGCAGGTGACCAAGGAGAAGGATGCCATTCACAAAGAAAAAATTGAAACTTTGGCCTCTTTGGAGAACTCGAGACAGACGAACGAGAAGCTCCAGAATGAAGTAAATCACATTTAAATGCTTTTCTATGAAAAGTTTGGCCTGGTTTGTAAGAACAGCTTCTGAATTATGGAGAATTAGATGGGGCAGGAGAGGATTCTGTCATCTGCAGCTCCATAATTCTGGTAGGGAACAGCTGGGCTGCCCTAAATGTGCTAAAATGGGAACAATTTCCAGCGAGATCTGAGGGCTCGAGAATTAGAAATGGTGACGTTTATATGGGAGGGGTTCACTTTCTGGATTAAAAAACAATCCCCAGGGCCCTGTAATGCCATGAGAATGGCTGGAGATTATCTCTTATATAATATCATGTGTGGCTGGATGGGAACACATCAGGTTCACAAGCTCGGGGTGTTTCCCTGGTGGACACAAGCTCAGGAAATAGATGGACTACAGTTTGTCCCATTCTGCAGGGAATTCATTTCCTGAGCTGGCAGGCACAACACTCACCCTATTGAATCTCAGAAATTAAGGTATGGAAAAGCAGAATTTACTGGTTATCTTAGAGGAATAAAGATCAAGGAACAGGTAATTTTAGCAACAAGCTTTGCATTTAAAAACAAATAATGCTTTGAGTGGTGCAGCAGTTGATGGAGCTGAGGGGCTTTGGGCTTTACCTCTTTACATCAAATTCCTGTAAACTGCTCCCCAATGGACTTGGAATTCTCTGTGCTGCTCAGTTTGGATGCAGAAAGTCTCATAACATACAGGCTGGATTAATTTAAGGGCTAAAGCTGGAAAATGGACCAGCCCAGGCCCCATTTTGCTGGACATCATGTCCTGAGAACTGTGAGGTTTCTTTGGTGTAACGAGGGTTTTTTTCCTCTTGAAGTTGGACATGCTTAAACAAAACAACCTGAAAAATGAAGAGGAACTTAATAAATCAAAAGAGCTTCTGAATCTGGAGAACAAGAAAGTGGAAGAACTTAAAAAAGAATTGTAAGTATTTTTGTTAATTTTTGGGGTTGCATTTAACTTTGATTGTTTTAAGTATTGCCTTTCTGGTATCCTCACTACAAAGCAGGTATTAGGTCAAAATTAAATAGTAGTTTGGCATCAGAACACTGCTCCTGAATTGCTGATGAGAATTGAAGCAAGTCCTTGGAGCACTGTTTGAAATAATTTGTTTGTTGGAGGCTTCTGCCACCTGAGGGCACGAGATGATGTGAAAATCTTTATTATGAGAGAATTGTTTGATTTCATTACAAGTACACTTGGAGTGTTGTTTTAAGTGACTTTGTTTATAGCATATTTGGATCTACTTTTATTTTTCTTTGATGGCTTTATGCAGTTTATTCCTGTTGCCCCACTGTGCATTTGTTTCCTGAGTGGTACAAACCAAATATTACAAATAAAAATACATCTTGTGTATTTTACATATATATAAAAATACATCTTATGTATTTTTGCTATATATATATAAATGCACATAATATATATTATATATATTAATATAAAATGTATGTAAATATATGTAAACCAGGAGAATTTCACAGCATTTCCACCTGGTGAGACAGGTACGAGAAATGGCTGAAAAATCTGAGTCACAGGAGATGCTGAACTCAGAGTTAATCAGAATTGTGTCTAAATGTACCCAATAACAGACCACAGATCCTTGTGTTTTGAAGTGCTTGATTAAGTTTCTGACTTAAGGGCTCTTCTACTTCCCACTATTATAAAAGTATTTTTAATATTCCAGTCAAGATTTAACTCTGTAGTAGTGACACACGGGAGTACTGAGACTCCTTTTGGTAAAAACTAAACAGTCATAAAAATGACTGTTCAGTGAAATGAAGGGGATCTCTTGTATTTTTTGAGAGATGTCAGATCTAAAAACTTGTGTTAGTCACTTGTGTCAGAGGCAGCATGCAAGATATGTGCAAAAATTTGTTGAAAATAAACTTCTTTTAAGGAAATCACATTTAGTAGCAGCACAGGCTGCAAAACCTTTTTTTCCTTTAGCTTTTGTCTCATTTTCAGTTTGTATCTGTTAAAATAATGGAATAGATGAGAACCTTTTCCTGGTTTGCTTCCTGTGATCCCAAGGTCCAACATTCTTGAATGTCTGGATATCAGGGAGTAGTTAAATAGGTGGAACTGGAAGGGTTTTTCCTGTTGCCTTTTCTAGCTTTGTTTTTCTTTTTTTTTTTTTGCTTTTTAAGCAATTCTGCTGTTTTACCTCTGGCTGCAAAATTCCCTTCTGTGAAAGCCCAGGCTGCAAACCTTGCCAAGACTTGTCAGTCCCTCCCCTGTGCTCCCAAATCCAAGCCTCGCTGGCCATGGGAACACGCAGAACTTGGAATCCGGACTTACCTCCCATTTCTGAGACCCTGATACAGAGAGGAAAAGGTGTTTTGTGCTGCTGCCCCCGGGGTTAACCCGAGCCCTGGGTTGTCCCACTATCCCAGCTCCCTTCCACACGTGACCTGGATGTGTTTTTCCGAGCTGTGGAGCTGCCTCTCTCCCCCAGTTTTCCCTGCCTGTCCCGTTCCTATGGTAACGATGCTCTCTGTGTCCTCGCAGCGAGGAGCTCAAACTGGCAGCAGCTCACAAGTCCCAGCAGCTCGAGGCTCTGCAGGAGGAGAACGTGAGACTGGCCGAGGAGCTGGGCAGGAGCAGGGAGCAGGTCACGAGCCACCAGAAGGTGAGAGGGGCCGGAGCCTTCCCGGATCCAGGTGGGAAGAGCCGCGCGAGCTCCTTGTGCCGCAGGTCGGTGCCTGGAGGATGAGCCGTGCTGGGAATGTTTCAGATAAATGTGGAAGCCACCTGCACGGGGAGGTTGGAAGTGCAGCTGACAGAAGGTTATGTAACCTCGGAGGGATCCTTGGGAGGCTTGGGAATGAGCATAAATTAAACGTGCTCTAGCCAAGGGAATTAACAGGCACTTGCTGGTTCTGTCAGGAGGGGAAATGGCCACGGACCAGCACTAAGGAAATGGAGCTGTTTAATTCTCTTATTCCTGCTCTCCCCACTAAAACAAGGAGTATTTAGGATGTATTTCAGAGTACTGTGTAAATGTGCTTGGTTGGACTCTGTCCCTAAGAAGTGCTGTGCGTGTGTCTGCTCAAACTTCACACTGTGCCTGGACTGTGCTGCAGCCGGGCAGGGGTGCTGGGGGACTGGAATCCATGTCAATCCTTTTCTGGTGGCAGTTTATGGGGAGAAACAGACTCTCTTAAATTTATATTTTTATTTTTTGCTATTATATGTTGAACATGTTGTTGGAATCTTGAAGTACGGGCTTAGTTACCCAACTTGGATCACTGGTACTTGCCAAAAAAACCCCAGATTTACAGCCACTACTGTGGTGGGTTTAATCCTTGTGCAGCAGTTCCAGTGACAGGCACACCTTGAAGGAATCTTGGGAAGATCTTGCCCAAAAGGAAGAACATGGAAGACAGGGGTTTGTGTACTGCCTTTCTGAGATAGCACCTGTGCATAGGAGGGGGATCCTGCAACAGTCTTAATTTTTTGAAGCCAAGAGGCTGATTTTTCCCCCAAGAGTCCTGGTTGGAAGTACTGAGGATCAGTGACTACAGCTCTGGCCGGTTCCTAAATCCTTTGAGCTGCTGACAGGAGTAAAGCTCAGGCTCCTTGATCCTCAGGAGCCTTTGGAGATGATGAGCAGAGTCCCAGACGTGTGGGCTCAGCACTGACTCACTCTGCATCTGAGTAGTGGGGTGGTAAGAAAAGGTCCTAAACAGCCCGTGGGAGCTGCTCCCCACTCCCACAGGTTTTCCTAAATTATTTCAGAATCCTTGAGGCAACCTGGTATTTTCAGGGAGAGTTGTAACTTGGAAAGGATTCAGCAGCACTGGTCAAATCTTTGAGCATTTTGACGCACAGAAAGCCCTGAGGGAAGGGATCCCTCCGCCCCAAAGCCATGGGCTGGCAGCTCAGTCTGGGGCCTCCCTGCTTTCCCTGACCTCCAACATCCTGCTGTGTGCATCCTGCTGACTATGGATCTGTCAGCAGGGCCCCTTCTCTCACTGCCAGGACAGACAGCTGTAATCTGGGAAGCACAGGGACGAATCCATCGCCTTGCAAACTGGAATAGTGTCGGTCCAGTTGCACCACAGCCTGTTCTGCCTGGGAATAGATGGCTCCGAGATCTGGAAGATCTGCTGGAGCTTGGAGACACAGTTTCTTTGCCTTCATCTGTGAGGAAGCTGTAATCTGAATCTTGGGAACATGGGAATGCTGCCTGTTGCATTTCCCAAATGTGCTATTTGGGCTGTGGTGTCTTCAGGTCTGGTGAACAGCAGGGCCTCCCAAAAGCCTGGGAGAGGCCTTTGGTATCCCAGGTATCCCAACACCTCCTGTCAGGCCGTGCTCAGGCACAGTGGCCACAGGCTCTGGGCTCCCTGGGTTCAGGCTGGCTGTGGGGAGCAGGAAAAATGCTCCCATGAAAAATCCTCCAGTGGATTTGGAGAAGTGGCTGTGGTGGCAGTGAAGGGTTTGACACAGCAGGATGGCCCAAAGGGAGGGCAGTGAGGAGGAAAGCAGAACCCAGCAGAGCTCAGGCTGTGCAGGGTCTGTGCAGGTGCCTGTAAAATGCATCAGAAAGGGGCAAACATGGGTTTGGGAATTTTGAGCCGTCTCTATGGAAACCACATAAATTCTGGCAAGTATGTTGTCAACTGGGGTAGAGAATGTGTGGCTGCATGTGACACACTGTGCAAAATTAATGAATCCTGTGGCATGAATGATTTATCTGGACATCTAAAGGTTAAAGTGGCTCCCACCAAAGCAGCTCTTCTGTATTGATCCATAAATAATTAGCTGATTGTAATTCATTAAAGATTTGCATTCAGGCAGATTCTGAGTTCAGGGAACTTTTCTGGCTTCAAATTATTTGTTGTGGCATTTTGGGAGCCTTAGACCTGCCCAGGCATTTGAAGTTCATTGGAGAAAGTGTAGGAATATCCATGTTTTATGAACGGTGTGCAGGGTCTGCTCTGAGGGAATGAGCCAGGGAGAGGATCCTGGGAAAGGCTGGAGACAGAAGGGGGTCCCTTCTCCCACAGGAATTGTGCCTCCTCTCAACCATGGGGTTTGAAACTGCACAACTGCCCAAATTAACTGCTTTAAGAATTTTTATATTAAGTCTCTCTACACCCTTCTAGTATTTCTTTTTCATATCAATAAAGTTGGGTGATTATGCCCAGCAAAATGATCCCAGTTAAGCTCAAAGCTGGAAGGTTTAAAAGCACTGCAGCACAGGAGAGGAGAAGGTAAGTTGTCAGAAAATGTGGAGGAGAGGGTTTCTCTCAGAGAGCTGCATTTAGCTGAGAGCTGGAGGCTGGAGACAACCTGCCTGCTCATGGGAACTGGTTTAACGCCTTCTGTGCCTGCGATCTGAATAGCTGCAAAGTGCTGAAAGAAGGCACTCAGGGAGAGACCAGGAGCTGTTGTCAGGGCTCTGGGGTTTCCATTATAAATGTATGTCTTGCTGACCTTGTGGATGAACCCTGAAAGCTTGTGAAATCCCACCAGAGACTGTTCTCAAGGCAAGGCTGGGGGACGTCTGCTACAGACGGCAGTTCTCAGGGCTGACTTTGTTCACTGAGTAAGAAGAAAGGAGGAGGTGGTGAAAAAATAATTATTTGGCTTGAAAAGTACTTAATTTTTTCAGTTGTCTCTGTTTCTGGGCAGTTTGGATCCCAGGAACCTGCAGCAACAATATTTTCAGCTGAAGGCCTTGCTGGCTGTGAGGGCTGAAGGGTGGCCTTGCTGAGTTACAGGGTGGTAACAAACACCAGCAGCTCTGGGGATCAATAGTTTAGCTGTAAATAAAATAAGAGTGCAGTAACAAATACAGATCAGGGGTACAATTATCCAGGTCAGGACAACAGCAAATCCAGGAATTCCCCAATACTGGCCAGGCACACAGAGGGTTCTCTTTGGTGTGTGGGGGGCCTGGAAATATCCCATAACACTGATCTCACACACTGGTCTGTACACAGGACGTGGAAATACTTTATTTAATTATTTTTATTTAAAAGTCTTAGCCCCTCACTACCTGATACTCTTGGTCACTGAACAATTTCTGTTTGGGTGCATGTCTGTGCCTGTAGAAAATCTGTTACTTTGAGGATTTTTGGGCTCTGTAGCCTCTTCCATGTTTGTTTTATGATGATAATGTTGCTCTGATATATTGTACTAAGGAAACAATCCTTAGTGTATTAACTGGAGTCTGTTTGTACTTGTGTTTTAGCTGGAAGAGGAGAGATCAGTACTCAATAACCAGTTATTAGAGATGAAAAAGAGGTAAGTTGTTCTTGCTGGTGTGTGTTTAACACACAGTCCTACAGAAAATGTAACACCAAAACCAAGAGCTGTTCTGTTCTGTGCTGTCCTGGTTAGAGTGCTGAGGTTGTCACATACTTTGGGTTAGAGATGGAATTGTCCATGTTTCCTTTAGTTCCACACCTCCCCACTGTGGTAATTCTTACCTGCAGTGACCAGTTCAGTGTTTGGTTTCAGTCTGCTCTGCACTGTTGGATTGTCCCCCAGTCTGATAAAAGCTTGTTTTCAGCTCTGACACGTCGTCGAGCTCTAAAGGAATAATGGCAAAATACAGAGGTGCTGATTAGAAGAAAAGGGGAAGAAGAAGGAAAAGCAGCAGTTACTCAGCACTGCCTGGCTGCTCTCATGATTTTGTGCAGTTTATTGTGGCAGGAGGTTATTGCAGTTCATTCAGCACTGCTTTTAAATCCCAGGAGATTTGTCCTGGGTGACTGGGGCATCCCTTTGTAAGCTGCTGTTCAGGGAACAGTCCCAAGTCACAAAACTGACTGTCTGTGCAGTGGCCAAGTGCCACAGTGTCCTGGGGAAAATGGGGGCTTTTCAGAAGTAGTTACATCAATCCTTAAAAACAACAGGGCTCCCCACGACACCTCGAGTGTTCCAGGAAAAACAAACTGTTACATTTCCTGGATTTGTAGTGGTCACAACAAAGACCAGTGAGCAGTACTTGGGTATTTATGCACATCCTTGGCTACTCAGTGGTGTCACTCGTCCCTTCTTTATTCCCTGATTGTTCTTTGGGAGGTGGGTCGTGCTCTGTTGTATCTCCCCCTCTTCTGAAGGACAGCAGGCACAGGGGGTGTTTCCCGAGCTGATGCTTCCCCAGGGAATGTCAGAGTTGGATCAGCTGTACCCCAGAGAGGCCAGTGAACAGCTGAGCCTCCAGCTTTCACCAGCCTGCTGAGCTGCATCACCAGCCACACTTTTTAAAGTGTGTTCTAAACAGTGTAACTCCTGGAAGTTACTTGAGGAAAGGGAGGACAGAGGGGGGACCAGGAATCCTTCAGTACTTTCCGGCAGTTCTGTTTCACAGAGGACATTTTAAAAGACAAACTCTTTAGTAAGTTCTAAAAAGGAAGGTCTGTGGCTCTGATCTTCCTTCTCCTTTTTTTACTCAGCTGTGTGAAATAATCCAGACAGTTATGAAATAATTGAAGTGAATTTTACCTTCAGTGGGTTACACCAAAATGCCCAAATTTGTGACATTGCTCAGCAGTGGTGAATAAACTGCAATAAAGGGTAAAATGAGGAACAGGAACAGCCTCCAAGTGCAGGCACTGGGACTCAGAACATGCCAGCACATGGCACCAGTTGCTCACAAAAAAAAGGCTGAATAAAGAGCTAATTAAATAAAAATAGCGAACAAACTTTCTAAATTCCCAAATTCCACTGAAGTTGGTGGCAAGAGGAGTGATAATTTCCTCCTTGTGTCTGAAGAATTTGAGGTGAACCAGAGCCATCTTTGTGTTCCAGTTAGGTCAAATCTCTAGTGGTGGTTTCCTCACCTTCCTTCCACCCCCAGGAATTCTCTTCCCCTATTTTGGCATCTCCTTACATGGAATAGCCCAGCTGGGAGTGACAGGAGTGTGGTGTTTGTGGCTCTGAGGGGGTTCTGTGTTACTCAGCTGTTGGGCTCACTGTGGGTTGATGTCTGACTGTCTTTGAGCTTCGCTATTTATCGATACTCATCTCATTCCTCTCTCTTCCCTTTCCTGCCCTTGCTTCCCTTGCTATATCTGTGTGTCTTTAATGGTAAGACTCAAGAAAGTCTATCCACGTTACAATAAATAATTTTAATTTTTTTTAAGTAAAGTTGTTGTACATATTTTGGCTGCCTTTGTCCCTTGGTGTCTTGCTTTTGTTTTGTAAAACACTCAGCTCTATATATATATATATATATGTATTATGAAAAAAAAAAGTCTATATATTTTTTACCAAAACAAAAAAGCCCCTTGGTGCAAATTTCATTCTTCCTTACAGTATTTTGCATTTCTACTCCATGTTTCTAACATGTGGTTCTTGTTATCTTGCATTTTTAAAGCTTACCCAGTAGCACTTTAAGGTATTTGCTTCATTCTTAGAATTTCTTATTTTTGTAGTAAGGGAAGAATCTGGGTGACCTTTTTAATGTTTAAACAAAACCGAACCCTCTCCCCCACGACTTCCACACACTGCTCAGAACATGGTTTAACCTCCTCAAAAAAGTGCAGTTTTAAAATGGCATCTGCAACAAAAAAGTCATGTTTATTGGTTTTCTTTACCTCTGGGCTGGCAAGAGGATGGTTTGGAATTGAACTGGCAGAAAAAAAATTTAAGTTCCCCAAATCAATTTTTTTTCTAATAAAATAAAGTTTCCACAAGGTTTTCTTTGCGAGCTCAGTTATTTCACAATCAGCATCTGCTCCTTACATTCAGTGTCTCTGTGACTCCCACTGCACGTGGTGCTTCCAGCATCGTGCACTTCCAGCTGAGACTCTGGAAGTGGACTGTGCTCCACACTTCTGGATCAGTGGGTAGTGCCAGCCACCTACTCTGGTTGTAGGTTCTTCAGTTCCAGAATTTTTGGGTCTCCCTCTGGAGCAGTGGAGCACTGTCCTGGGAAAGTTAAAACCGAAGCTCCAGCACAGGGACCTTTTTCCCCTCTTGTTTTCTCTCCTCTTTTCTTCTCTCGTTTCTCTCCCCTTGTGTTTTAGTATTGGAGACTCCTGTATTGAGTTTGTAAACCTCTTCTTTCTCTCCTTCCCAACTGTTTGCCTTTTTCAGCCTCTCAGGGCTGTGGTGCTGAAGCCAAGCCCGATAAATGGCGAATGATCCGTATTTGTGCAAAGAGCGTCTGTTTGGTCCTGATCTCTCCATGAAGATCTGACCAAGTGGAAACATTGGCTAAATCACAAGCTCCTGAGCAGGAGCTGAGTCACTGGGCTTTCCATCTGTCCTCCCACAGCTGTGTGTTCAGCACAGGGGAGCTCGGGAGAAGTCTTGGGGACAGCAGAGCTTGTGAGCAGCAACTCACAGATGTGCTTCCCAGATGTACTCACAGTTTACTTCCCAGTAAATCCTGGATTTGCAGCTCTGTGGCTCGGAGAGGGCACCTCTGCTCTGTCAGCAGCACCCCTTGCATTGGTGGCACATTCTTTCCCACAGCACCACGTGCCTTTGATCCAGCTCAGCAAAGCACTGAAAACCAGGGGTTAGGCTGGAGCATGTTTGGAATTCTGCTGAAGGACACGGACACGGCTGTCGTGCTTTAGTGCTTTGCTGACTCAGGGTTGGCAAAGGGGACCTGTTTCATGCCAGTGCCCTGTTGGGTTTTATTAATGGGATGATAACTTGGATTTGAAGGCAAGATTGCTCAGTCTGCAAGTTGTTGTGTTTCTGCTTCTATTGATTCTCTCATTGTGAAAATACACCAAAACCAAAACAACCAGAACCAAATCAACCCTCTGGTTCCTGTTTGGTAGCTGCCTCACTGCCTCAGCTTTTCTAAACCCCAGATTCTCCACTTGCTGCTTCCATTCCTGAGTACAATCTGAACAATGAAGGAATTGCATTGATTGTGCTCTCATTGTGGAGTTCCCCTTTCCCTCGAGTGGGGGAGATTTGTTGTGTTTCATGTCTGGGTATCGTGGCTCTCACTAACTGTAGATATTGTAGAGATGAAAACTTTGCCATTTGAACTTGATAAGCTGTGCCCTGAGCATCCTCACACAGGATCCTGACCCCTGGGGCAGTCCTGGAGAGAGCAGTGTGGTTTGGGATCCCTGCACCTGCAGGAGCTTGGAGAGCTGGCAGCCGGCTGGGGCACTGCTGGCTGTGCTGGAAAGCAAGTTTTTCCTGGAGAAAAGTAGTGTTTAAAGGAACTTTTGGGGGGCTTTTTTAGCCAAAACCTTTCAGCTTGTAAGGAGTTTTGTAGTGATACTCCTCACATCAGAGGACAGTAACTCATCCCTGTGTAGTGTCAGGAAGACTCACTTGCACCAGTGTGGGGATGTCACAGCTATGGTGCCTTGAGGCAGGAATTCTAGGCAGAAGTCATATCTCTACTAGATCCATGGAAAAGGTTGGGAAAACTGGACATATGTACACAGAAGGGGGTTGTGCCTGCTTTGGAAGATTTCTTTTTAACCCTTAGCCCACGAAGTCAAACAAGTCCCGTGTGGTTTCCGGCTGAAACTGTTGTTAAAGGCCCAGAAACTCTCTAAGTGTGTGTGCAGGAAATGATGATGTCACTGAAATTAGTGAGGACCAGCTGATATTTCCAGCCTCATCCATGCTTTGCATGACAACCTGTACAATGAGCTTTGCATGCCTGTTTTGTTGCTTGTTAATAATTTTCAAGAAGTAACAAAACTCTCAAGTCAGGTTTTGTGGAACATTGTGCAACATGTTTGTTTATCCTGTATCTCCCCAGTCTGTTAACTTGCTCCTTTAAATTCAAATGGATACGGTGCTATGCAGATTCTGGCATGTACTACCTAGGTAAAGTTTTTGCTTTGTTTCCACAGTTGTAACATCTGAAATGTTTATACATATTTAAAACCTAGTCAAGTACAGAATTGTAATTTGTTTTTTTTAAGAACCACTTCTTACAGTAGTTTAATACTTGAAATTAAATAAAACTACTTTAGGCCACTGCAGTTATCCATTCATTAGATGATTTCTGGTTGTATTTGGTTTTCTTTTAGAGAATCGACTTTAAAAAAAGAAATTGATGAAGAGAGAGCATCCTTGCAGAAATCCATCAATGTTACTAGTGCCTTGATCACACAAAAAGATGAGGAACTGGAAAAACTCAGACATGAGGTAAATGGGGAATAGTGAATGGTTCCTAATTTTGATTAAGTTACAGGCAGAGGCTTTGTGTGCTGCCTGATTGTTCTTTAAAGTGGCACAGTTAAACCTTAGCATTAAATCTTTGGATACCTGTGCTGAGTTAGGTGACTCCTGGCACATGTTTTTGGTGCTCTTTAGCCCTGGCTGGGAGGGATGTGGTCTTAGTGCTCTGCCTTCGTGCTGGAAGGCCCAAGCCCTCACATAACTCTTGCAGATCACGGTGCTCCGCGGAGAAAACGCCTCTGCAAAAACCCTGCAGTCAGTGGTGAAGTCCCTGGAGTCTGACAAACTGAAACTTGAGGAAAAGGTGAAGAACTTGGAGCAAAAACTCAAGGAAAACAACGAGCAGCCTTTAACTGTAACGAGCTCCTCAGGTAAAGCAAAACCTGCCCCACTGTCTGTGCCTTCAGCTGGAAGGTTGAGACCAGAGACTGTGACACCGTTTCAGTGTCTGCCTGAGCCACCCCCTGTGTCACATTACACCTGCTTTGGTTTCTTTTCTTTAAAGGGGACGCTGCGAATCTGCTTCAGGAGGAGATTGCAAGAGAGAAGCAGGTACTGGCTGTGGACATGAGATGCTAAACCAGCAGTGGGGCCACAGGGGAGGGAAATCCAAAGACAGTCCCTATCAGGTTTTGTCAGTCGGGATTTTAATGGGCAGATTTGTCTTGTAGCCTTCAGCTTCTGAAATGACAGTAAATATTAAGAATGAAGGGATGAGTGGTACTGGAGAAACAGTTCAGATTATGGGAATGTGAGGAAGCAGGGAATCAAGGGTGGCAAGGGCTGACCTGTCAGTGAGGTACAGCCCAGCAGAGCAAACTCACTGCTCCCTGGCCTTCTTTCCAAGGGTTTCTTGGATGTGAATGAGCAAAAGGCATGGCCCACCTGAATCTGGTGCTTGCCAAATTGGAGAAATGGGCTTCCTGAGCTACTTCTAAGCTGCTGCAGTTGAAAATGTTGGCCTTGGCTTGTTCCCAACTGCAGAACTTGACTCAGAACGAGGGTTGGCCGCAATGGAGAGGGAAGGTGGTCAGTTGGCACGTGCTGGGACCAGGAGAAATGTGATTCAGAGTGTGATAGTCATAGTGACCACGTGAAGTGCTGCTGTATCACAGGGGCCTGTGCCAACAAATGTCTAGGAAAGATGGTTAGAATAGAATCACCTTCTGCTCATTTTATTAGATCACCAGTGTCAGTCCCAGTGATTAAATGTCCTTCCTAGCTGTGCAGTGATAGGAGGTGTCATGAACATGCACTAACCACCAATCTTTTTCTGGTTTTCTGCCTCCCTGAATTCACCTGCTGATGGCAACCCTTCCTTGCACCAGGGCGAGGTTGGTTCCACTTCTTGGCTTCCTTTATTTCATTCCCTGTTGATTTGCCAAGTGATCCTTGGTTACATTCAGCAGTGCTGAGCTCTGGGCTGGGGCTGTGGGAGGTGCCATCCCCCTGCTCCTCTGACTGCCCTTGTCCTTGGCTCTCCCAGATCGACTTCCTGAATTCAGTGATAGTGGATCTACAAAGGCGAAACGAGGAACTGAACTTGAAGATACAAAGAATGTGTGAAGCTGCCCTCAATGGCAATGACGAGGAGATAAATAACTATGACAGGTACAAATCCCAAGGGAAACCTGGGCTCATGTTTTGGGAACTGTTGGTAGCAGCAGGTCGGGATCTGCACGATGCACCAGCCTGATCTCAGCCATGAGGAGGGACAGAGGGAGATTTCTCTGGAGTTCAGTGGTTGAATCCAGCCTTCTTTTTACACTGGGATGTTCCTGGTGGTGCAAATGATTCTCTGTGGTTATGGACCACAAACATTCACTTATTGTGACATGTTTGTTGTCAGGCTTGATGGATCTGCCCTTCCCAAGTGCAGGAGAAGGGTCATTGCTCTCAAGGGGCCGTAGCTGTGTTGGGATGGGGAGAGAAATAGAACTAAATAGAATAGTGCAGAGAAACAGAACTAAAAGCTTTTTGATATATTGTGACTTCAGATCCCTCCAGGGAAAAGAGAAACTGGTTTACATGTGTTTCTTTTAAATGTCTGTATTTGTGCACAAACAGTGTGTTGTGTAGTAAATATTGCAGTGTAGGGGATTGTGGGGGCACTGCAGGGTGGTGGAGGAGCTGAGATCTTCCCGAGGGGTTTGTAACTGCTGCTTGTTGAGCTCTGTGGCGGTTCCTCAGTCTCAGTAATCACAGAGCTCACAGTGCAGGGCCACAGGCCTCGCTCCCCTGTGAAGGAACCGTGTCCCCCTGACCTGTGCTGCCCTTGCAGTGAGGAGGAGAGCCTGTCCAAGAAGAAACCGCGCCTGTTCTGCGACATCTGCGGCTGCTTCGACCTGCACGACACCGAGGACTGTCCGACGCAGGCGCAGGCGCTGGAGGAGCCGCCGCACTCGGCTCACCACGGCAGCCGGCGGGAGGAGCGGCCCTACTGCGACACCTGCGAGGTGTTCGGGCACTGGACGGCCGAGTGCAACGACGACGAGACCTTCTGATGGCAGGGGAGGGACCGGCCCCGTGCCCCCCACGGACCTTTGGAACCACCAGCAGCTGCGTGTGCTGAATGTCAGGGAAAGGGACAGCGGTTCTGCCCCTCCCGCTCCCCCTGCCCGTCCACCTCACAGGCAGTGAATGGATAAATTTTTGCTCCTCCACTAATAAATAACCCCTGTCCCTTTTTAACAAACTTTACGAAGGTAAATAAAAGATTTAACAAGTGACTTTATGCTGTTTTTTCCCAGGTTCTGGGTTTGTCCCGCCCGTAACAGGAAATGCTTCCGTGCTGTCGCATCTGTTGATGGGAAAACATGTATAGGAATGAAGCACTAGAGTTATATTAAAGCTTATTTAAATACCTTAAAAATATGCTGTTAATTTTCATATTTGCACTAAACCATTTTAAGGCTGAATTTGTACATTTAGATTTTTAAGCTTTTTTTTTTTTTTGACACTGGACTGAGTTGAGAAATATTTCATCTTTATTTTCCTTTACTCCTTTGACTGTGATGTTGCTCGGTGCCGTGAGCTCTGGGTTGTGGTTTGGTGTGAAACATGGAAACCCGGCGCAGGTAAGGAAGGAACGGAGCTGCTGGGGGTTTTTGGAAACCCATATGCTGTGCACACCTGAAACAGTTTGTGGGACATCCCTGTTTTGCATTCTTTCAGCTTCTATATAGTGAGTGTGTGGTGTGTGTGTATATATGCATATATATATTAAAGTTATATTTTGGAAAAAAAAAAAAGTGTGTTTTCTTTCCTACCTTTCTGTTCTGTTTGGATTGTTAAGGGGTTCTGTGTGGGGTCAGCCAAGGACTGCACTGTAGATCACAGGTTGGGAAAGACCTCCAAGATCATCGAGTCCAACCTGTGACTGATCCCCACCTTGTCACCCAGGCCAGAGCACTGAGTGCCACATCCCACCTTTCCTTAAACACCTCCAGGAACGGTGACTCCACCACCTCCCTGGGCAGCCCCTTTCAATACTTGATCACCCTTTCTGTAAAGAAGTTCTTCCTGATGTCCAAAGTAAACCTGCCCTGGTGCAGTTTAAGATCATTTCCTCTTATCCTGTCCCTTGTTCCCTGGTAGCAGAGCCCGACCTTCCCCCGGCTCCCCCCTCCTGTCAGGGAGTTGGAGAGAGCGAGAAGGTCCCCCCTGAGCCTCCTTTTCTCCAGGCTGAGCCCCCCCAGCTCCCTCAGCCATTCCTGGTGCTCCAGACCCTTCCCCAGCCCCGTTCCCTGCTCTGGACTCGCTCCAGCCCCTCAATGTCTGTCTTGCATTGAGGGCCCCAGAACCAGACACAGCACTCGAGGTGTGGCCTCTCCAGTGCCGAGCAGAGAGAGAATCCCTTCCCTGGTCCTGATGTCGCACTGCTGCTAACACGGGACAGATACAAATAACCCTACAGGGCGCTCTCGGGGTCGCGGGCTGTGCCCCCCGACGCTCCCGCTCCTGCCCTCACAGCGGCGGGCGGGGCCGAGCCCGGCGCGCCTGCGCGGCCCCGCCCCGCGGTCACGCGGGCGGGCGGGCGGGGCGGCCATGGCGGCGCACCTGAGCTCGGGCAGGGTGAACCTGACGGCGCTGAGGGAGGCGGGGCGGCGGGAGCTCCGCGAGTTCCTCGACAAGTGCGCGGGCTCCAAGGTGGGAGCGCGGGGACCGCGAGGGGAGCGGGGTCCAGGGCGGGAGCGGGACCGAAGGTGGGCGCGGGGTCCAAGGTGGGGGCGCGGGGTCCAAGGTGGGAGTGCGGGGCCGGGATGGGGATGGATCGTGGCCCCCGCTGTCCCCTGCTGACCCCGCTGTCCCCTCTCCAGGCCATCGTGTGGGACGAGTACCTGACCGGGCCCTTCGGGCTGATCGCGCAGTACTCGCTGCTCAAGGTAAGCGCCGGGCGGGTCGGGGGAGGCTCCCAGCCCTGCCCCGGCCGCGCCGCTCTCGGGTGACGCCCGTGCCCCCGCACAGGAGCATGAGGTGGAGAAGATGTTCACGCTCAAGCTGGGCCGGCTGCCCCCGGCCGACGTCAAGAACATCATCTTCTTCGTCAGGCCCAAGCTGGAGCTGATGGACATCATCACCGACAACGTGCTCAGGTACCGCGGGCAGGGGAGGGCGGCCAGGGGTGGTCTGAACCACTGGCTGGCTTGTTATACCTGGGCAGGGAACGAGGAACCACGTGCAGACACCAGACTGCAGCACAGCCACTCGGGAGGGTTGAGTGGGGAGAGAGAGGGGCTTCTCTTTGGCTGCCATTCAGAGGATCTGTTCCTCCTTATGAGGATATATGTTCTTTCTAATTAGCTGGAACGAGTCGTGCTTGGATTGATGCTCATTTTGGGAACTGCAGGATAACCAAGTCCCCTTGCCCTGGTGCCAGACCTGTGCCTGCACTCGGCTGGGTTGTGCATCCTGGACACTCTAACATGCAAAGCTGGGAGTTGGCAATAATAACCCAGTGCAGTGCTCCTGCTGTGGCTCTTCCAGGGAGGATAGAGGCCGCTCTCCCCAGAGGGATTTCCACATCCTGTTCGTGCCACGCCGCAGTCTCCTGTGCGAGCAGTGGCTGAAGGAGCAGGGTGTGCTGGGCTCCTTCATCCACCGCGAGCAGTACAGCCTGGACCTCATCCCCTTCGACGGGGACCTGCTCTCCATGGAGTCCGAGAGTGCCTTCAAGGTGAGCGCTTTGAGGGAAAACCCTCTGTGGTTTTGGGTTGGCTCTCTTGCTCCATCAAACTGGATTTGTGTGTGGAGTTCAGAAATACTGTAGTGTCTGGTCCAGTCAAATGATTTGCTGTAGCAATGGCACAAATAATAAGGTCCAACAGCCACAGTTTTTTCCCAGCCTGTGTCTTGTCTGAACTGTTCATATAAACCTCACACTGCTGTGGAAGCAGCTGTGTTGGATCAACACCTCTTAGCAGAATCCTTCTTGTTCTTTAGGAATGTTACCTGGAGAGTGACCAGACCAGTCTGTACCATGCAGCAAAGGGGCTGATGACACTGCAGGCTCTCTACGGAACCATCCCGCAGATTTTTGGGAAGGGCGACTGTGCTCGGGTGAGGATGAAAAAATGCATCTTGTTCTTTGGAACTGCCTTAAGGGTTGTTTGATTAAATGCACTTCTGGGTGTTTTTTAATCCAGCCATGACACTCACTTGTCCTTTTCCTTCTCTCCGATCAACCTATGGTTTAATTGGTACCTTTTGTGGTGAGAGAACAGCTTGAGGTGAAGGCAGTGCTGTGGCCAGTTGCTGTCTTGCTAAGTTGCAGAGAGCAGAAGAGAAGGACTTTGTTTTCTCTGTGTCATCCTGCCCTGTCCATCAGCCAGTCTGTACCTCTGGCCATTCTCTTCCTTTTTACCCAGGGCTGCGCCCACGCTTGCACGAGCATGTGCTTGCAGGGCTCAGAGCTCAAATCCATCTGCTGTGGCCTGGACTGTAACCAGCCTGACGTGATTTCCTTTCAGCACGTGGCCAACATGATGATCAGGATGAAGCGTGAGTTCCCTGGGAGCCAGAACTCCATATTTCCCGTCTTTGATACCCTCTTGTTGCTGGACCGCAACGTCGACCTGCTGACGCCGCTGGCCACGCAGCTGACGTACGAGGGGCTGATAGATGAGATCTATGGCATCCAGAACAGTGAGTTTTGTGGGGAAGGGGGGTTTCCCGTGCCCTGGGGAAAGTTTCCCATGTCCTGGGGGAGGTTTCCCGTGTGCTGGAGCCGGTTGCAGTGTGTCACAGTGGTTTCTGCTTCACTGAATGGCTGGAGGGTGGGAGCAGCTCAGCTGAAGTGAGTGCAGGTTGATTCAGTCCCAAGATGGAGCCCATCAAGATCCACTCTGGCTCTTTTTGGATGGGAAGGGGAGCTGAACAGTGTGTGGTTATTGAATGGGCATATTTTGGATGCTGGGTGGGTGCAGCCACAGAACACATGGTGTACAAGTAGAAATAGTGTGTGCCTTCACCCTCCAGCCTGGCTGGATCATGTGTCACACTGAGGGGACAGGGACAGTTTTTGGAGGCCATTCAGAGTGTACTCCTTCTCTTCAGGAGGTCGTAAGAAAACTCCAGAGAGGCCTTTATGGGCTCTAATTTCTACTGCTGGACTGGACTGGCTGCAGGGCTCATCCAAGCCTCTCTGAAAGCAGCTGGCACTTGGGTTCTGATCACGTGTGTTTGTGTAGGTCCCTGGGCGAGTGCAGTGAGACTCTCCTTAATTAACACCTAAGCACTGAGGGGTCTGGGTGTTTATATTTGCTCTGCTGCTCAGAGCTGTTTCCAGCCCAGGGGACATGTTCCCACAGCCTGCTGATCATTACTTCTGGTGGTGAAGTTCCAGTCCTTTAAGGGTGGTTTCTCTGCATTTGATAGCTTATGTGAAACTCCCTCCTGAGAAGTTTGCCCCAAAGAAGCAGGGTGAGGGTGGGAAGGATCTCCCCACGGAACCCAAGAAGCTGCAGCTGAACTCTGCAGAGGAGCTGTACGCCGAGATCCGCGACAAGAACTTCAATGCCGTGGGGTCAGTGCTCAGCAAGAAAGCCAAGATCATCTCAGCAGCCTTTGAGGTGAGGCCTGGGTCCAACAGTGCATCCCTTGGGTGTACTTGTCATCAGCTAAGTCAGTCTGCCCTCAGCAGGGCAGTGACTGGCAGCTCTGCCACAGAGTAATGCCCCAGGCAGAGTAAAAACAGATAGTCTTGAGAAGCCACTCCAGTCTGTTCCCCTGCCCTGGGGTGAGACCAGCTCCACTCAGACTGGAAGGTGTTGGTAAAATCTCCTTTGAAGAATCCTGTAGTAATGTGGATCCTCCTCTTCTCCCCACAATTCTGTTCTGGGGTTTTGCTTCTCCTCAGAGCTTCTGCCATGTGAGCCCATAGTTTCCACAACAGGAATTGCATCCCTTGATCTGCAGGACAGTCAGGTGCTGCTTCCCTCTGCAAGAGGCCAAAGTTCAGTTTTAGTGTGCTGTTCAGTTCCACTTTGCTGCTCTTGTTCACTGAAAGGTCCTTTTCCCTTTGTATTCCCTGAGGATGCAGAGAAAAGGCTTTAAGCAATAAAACTCCAGAACAGCTTATTATGGCTGGCATAAAAAACAAATAGGAATGTGGAAAAGACAGTTGCCTTGCAGAAGTTTTAACCTGTAAATTCATGCTCATGTGTCGCCTTAGACAGAGCTGGAAAGTTGGGGGGGGCATGTTTGTGGTTTTGTTTGAAAACATCCTGTTGATGATTCATAAAGAAACTGAGATCTCGGCTTTCAGACTTCATGGGGATTCTCAAGAGAACTCATTATACTCTTTGATTGTGTTTCCTTTATGTCCCTTCACCTCTGCCACATCAAAGATGAGGTAGCTGTACCTTAACTGAAATACTGAGTGCTCAGCCTCCTCTCCTAGTATATGTTTGCTTCTGCAGTACCGGTGCTGGAGGAGCTAAAGCTGGATTATTCCTACTGGCTGTTAACAAAAAGAGAATTTTAACAAATTGTCAGTGGTAATAGGTGATAATGAAACAGCAGCATATTGGCAGCAGAGGACTTCTTAGATTGCAGGCTCCATCATTATCACTGTCCTGCCTGCACTTGCCCGTTTAAATCCTTCACATCCGAGTCAAATTAGTATTATTTTTATTCCAAGTTGCAGCAAGAGGCAAGTGACCCAAATGCAGTGCAGACCTCTGGACTGCTCTGAGAGCTGAACTCTGCAGGGGCTTCAGCACATCCTGGCTCAGAGCCTGGGACACTGCTGCAGCCAGGTACAGGGAATGGCAGAGCCTGCCAGCCCAGCTCCCAGCACCTTTCACTCCTGCTCCCAGGAGAAATATCCCCCCAGCTCTGACAGCATTGGCCTAGAGCTCCAGGTTTCCTGGCAGCCAGCAAAGTAATTCCTCTTTGTGTGAAAAAGGCAGTTTTCCCTGGTAGGGAAATGGAGGAGAGCAAGTAGTGATGGCTGGAGTCAGACAAAGGTGGATAAAGGTTGGATAAAGTGTAATGGAAGACAACCAGTATGATGATCCTGTTGTATTATATCCTGCCTCTTCCAGTGATCCAAGTGCTGTTACAGGTAATGCTGTGACTTCAGTGAAAGCATTTAAAGTCTTTTATCTAAAAGGTCACATATCTCTAACTCCTGCAGGTGCAGTGAGTACAGTAAAATAGCTTTCCATGATAAAATGCCCTAATCAGTGTTCCTGACGTGCACAAGTCCTAACCTCAGCGATGGGTTTCTCCAGGAGAGGCACCACGCGAAGACGGTGGGGGAGATCAAGCAGTTTGTGTCCCAGCTGCCCCACATGCAGGCGGCCAGGAGCTCGCTGGCCAACCACACCTCCATTGCAGAGCTCATCAAGGACATCACCAGTGAGTATGTGCTCAGCACCCCCTTGGGCTGCTTTAAATACAGCCAGAGGACAGGTGATTTGATGGACATTGTTCAGCCTGGCAAAAACTGGCTTTGCTCCATCCAGTGCATCTCTGCTGAAAGGTTAAAAGTAGAAAATAGGCTGTCTGTTGCTGTTGTGTTGATTTTCATTCTTTTCCCGAAGCATCTGAGGATTTCTTCGATAATTTAACAGTGGAGCAAGAGTTCATGTCTGGAATAGACACAGACAAGGTAAGTAGATAATGACAATTAGTGACTCTTACGTCTTCAAAATGTTTTTTTTTTCCATTTGGGTTTTTTCAAGAGAGGAAATATCTGATGTAGATGATGTCTGGTGACTTGCCTCGCTGAAATAGCTGTCCCTGCCCGGGATGCAGCTGTACACGGGGGGTCTGACCTGGGCAGGGGCACTGTGTGCTGGGAGGGATTGGTGAAACGTTGAAGATGGTTCATTAGAAATTTTTAGTGCATCAGGTGAAGTCTGGCTGGTGCCTGTGGAACTGCCATCCTTCAGGGAGAGCCCAGGTGGAACCTGGGTCACTGTTTTGCAGATGGTTCTGAGCTGTCTGGAGAACAGTTGGACCCTCTTTCTTGCTGTTTTGGAGACACTGAGCAAACTAGATCTTTCTTTCCAGGTCTTCTGGGCACTTTAACAGTTCTTTAAATAACAGTTTATGTATTTTATTTAATAGGTTAACAATTATATTGAAGACTGCATAGCTCAAAAACATCCATTAATCAAGATCTTGCGTCTTGTTTGCTTGCAATCCGTGTGCAACAGTGGACTGAAGCAGAAGGTTCTGGACCATTACAAGAGAGAGATTCTCCAGGTTGGGCTCTAACTTTTGGATCAAGAAATTCCTGAGAAAATCCATATCAAATCCTCAGCTCTACAACACTTGCATTCTAGGCAGGCACATCTTAAACCAGGGTAGTGTTGAGTTCCAGCGTGCACAGAGGGAACACAGAGAGTCAATCTGGGCTGACAGCAGTGACTGGGGGGTGTTTGTGTGTGTTACAACACGTAGATACAGCAGGTTTATATCACTGCTCTTTTTACTGTTATGTTTTAAACACTCTAAATGGGATACACTCTAGAGAGATCTTAACTAATAAACTCTTTTAAACAAACACTTTTTTAAAATTAATATCTTTGCCATTTTTTTTTTAACACTCTGGTCATGGGTTACTGACAGGGTATTAAAGGTGATTTCTTCATATTGCAGACTTATGGCTACGAACATATATTGACTTTAAACAACCTGGAAAAAGCTGGACTGCTGAAACCTCAGACAAGTGGCAGGAATAACTACCCCACGATCAGGAAAACCCTGCGCCTGTGGATGGATGATGTTAATGAACAGGTAAGCAGGCACTGGTAACTGGTGAACAGGTAAAACCAGCCACGAGCCCTGCATACAACCACAGAACACAGCGGGAACACCCTTTTTTTTTTCATGTGATTTATTTCTGTGGTGCTGTTTTGCAGCGTGAGGTGTCTCTGACCTGCTGCTCCCCCCGTGCTCTCTCCCCCAGAACCCCAACGACATCTCGTACGTGTACAGCGGCTACGCCCCGCTGAGCGTGCGCCTGGCACAGCTCCTGGCCCGCCCGGGCTGGAGGAGCATCGAGGAGGTGCTGAAGATGCTGCCAGGGCCCCATTTTGAGGAGAGGCAGCAGTTACCCACTGGCCTTCAGAAAAAGCGTAAGTTTTGCCTTGTTTTCCCTTGTTTTAAAGAGAAGTGTATCTCTGTTAGGCTGGAATGAGGCAAAGTGAAATCAGGGGCTGGCAGAGCCCAGGCCTCCCTGTCCCTCTGCAGTATTAGATCTAACTAACCATCCTGTGACAAATTGTTTTAACTTCCCATCAGAGTACTAAAATAAACTCCAGCCTGTGATTTTAGTGTGCAAAATTACTTTACAAAGAATGTCAGCTTCACCTACCCAGCATTAAAACTGGTCAGGCAGAAGCACATCTATAAAGAGACTCCAGGGCGGGAGCAGGGTCTGGATTCACCCAATAAATTTTCCCCATAATTCAGCTGCTCTCTGTAGTTCAGTTTTAGGTCATTTGAGTTTGACTGACAGTTGATGCACAGGAGCTGTAAAACTCAAACTAAGCCAACCTGCCCCTTTCCCTGGCTCCCCAGGTCAGCACGGGGAGAACAGGGTCACTCTGGTGTTCTTCCTGGGAGGGGTGACGTACGCGGAGATCGCTGCGCTGAGGTTCCTGTCCCAGATGGAAGATGGAGGCACAGAGTACGTCATTGCCACCACAAAGCTCATCAATGGAACAACCTGGATCAAATCCTTGATGGAAAAACTGGAGCCTACCCCTTTCTAGGGTGTGTGGTGAGAGACAGTAAAGCGAGAGGCCCTGTGTGACACAGGCACGTCTGGTCCTGGCTCTGCTGCTGCTTGAACACTGGAGAAACACGGCACTGAAAGGAGCTCTCCTGAGACCAGCTCATGATCCAGTGACCCTCATCCCTTCTGCACTTGTGTTCCAGCCATTTGTGGAACTTCCTATTAAACAAGCAGTGCTGGGAGGCACTAAGGATGGAATAAACCATGGGAGAGAATGAGAAATCCCTGCTCGTGGTCTGACCTGGCAGCCAAGCACAGGGGGACTGGGGATGTGCCCTGGTCCTTCTCTTTGGCAAATTGCTGCTTTTTTTTTTCTTTCTGTTTAGTTTTAGTGGGAGATGCAGGCAGGATGTTGTCTGTTCCTGATTTCATACCAGTATTCCCAGTCTCTCTCTCTCTCTGGTGCTTGGTACATTCCATGGATGCACTGGGTGTGTTTGTCAGAGTTATGTGCCTCTGATCCTTGAGCCTTTTACTTCACTTTATCCTTGAAGGGATCATTGTGAGGTGGCTTGTTTGTCCCAGGTACTCCCACCTGACTGTGGAAAGCTACTCCAGAGTCTGAATTACATCAGTGTGTCAGGAGCCGATGGTTGAAGACACACAGACACTCCCCAGGTGGGACTTGGGCCAAACCCAGCAACAACAGGGACCCAGTAAACAGCGGGTTTAAAACAGACACTTTTTTCACCCCCCTGCTGAGGTTATAAACGGTGGTACTCGCTGTCACAAGGTGTTGTAGAGCTCAAACTTATAAAATGGAATTTTCCACAGCCTTGGTGGCTGGGCCCTTGGTGTTGCTGAGCCAGTGTGTAGAAGAGGCAGCTTCCAGAGGCTGGGAAGGCAGAGCAGGGGTGGTGTTGGTGCCTGGTGGGCACAGTCACTGTACTCACAGGCTTTAACAGCCCCCACTGGGGACTCCTAAATAGTTAAAGACAACTAAAAAAAAACAAACCACAACTTAAATCACTTTCTTACCAAACGTTTCTGCTTTTAGTTATTCTGCATAACCTGGCCCAGTAAACACCTTCATTTTTCCAAGTTGTCACAGTTGTGACTGTGGGTTTTGGCATGTTGTTTTATTTTCTGAGTTCTGCCAAATGAAGCCCCTTCATGGCCCCCCTCTGCCTGCTTAACTCCAGTTATGAGAATAAAATAAAGATGTATTTGATCTTTTTTTGGAAGTGTTTGCACTCTCTCTCTCTGGAATACAAAAATAAATAAAACCCTGCACTGTGGTAGCTGTGTTCTTCTGCCCCTGCCCCAAGACAACTGAATTACTTAAAATAAATTTTTTAATATCTGAATGTTTTTTCTTTAAACTCATTCAAAATTTCATTCTGTTCTGCCACCTAACATACTGCATTGGAAATATCTGTGGGATTTCCTGACTTTTAAAGAAAAATACAGTTTCAGTCTTCAGAGATTTTATTGAGGTGGGTGGGCAACATGCAGATTTAAAAAAAAAAACAAAAACAAAAGAAATTATTCAACTTTGACAATGATGCAGGGAGCAAGCATGGATTGCCTTCCTCTACATTATTTCTGCAGTTTCAGAGTATTTAAAAAGAAAATTAAATTAGCTTTGGATCAAAAATCAGATGTTACTGTGCAGAGGAAAACAAGAAACTGTGACTCAGTGCAGCCCTTACAGTGTCCTTGGCCTGGCCTGAGGGGTCTTTGTACTATAGAAATTTCCAGATTTTTTTTTTTATTTTATTTTTAAATCTTAAAAAGTGAACCAATCCTGAGGAAATGTCTAGCCCTGATCAGGCTGGTTTGTGAACTGAGGTCATGCTGTGTAAAAGCTGTACCACAGGTGAATAAAGCCCCACTTCCCCAGCTGACCTAACTCTCCACCTGGACCAGCAAAACATGTTTGTTAGTAACACCAGAAGCAAAACCCCAGACACTTGGTAAACTCTTAATTTATCACCAACACTGCTGCCTATTTTTTTGCAGACCTGTCCCAGCACAGAGCTGTGTGGCCACTCCACCTAGAGAAAGTCTCTTCCTGGAACTATACAACAACAACAAAACAACAAAACAAAAACAAACAAAAAAGCAAACAAAACAAAACAAAACAAAACAAAACAAAAAAAAAAAAAAAAAAAAAAAAAAAAAAAAAAAAGAAAGAAAAGCCATCCTGACATTGATAATTCCCTGGAGGAGCAATTACTACTTAACAGGCTTCCTGAGCAGCTGATTATGTTCTGCTTCTGTCCAAGGCCCTGCTGACCATGTGGATAATAATTTGATGACAAGGGAGCCTAATTAAATTAAGGGGCCATTTTCTACATCATAATATATTTGTAGGCAAGAGATTTGATCTGCAGAACATGATCTTCCTTCTCTCTGCTGTCTGCGTTACAAGCAAAAAAAAACCCATCACCCAACCTCTACCCCTGAACACTTTCACTTTTCATACAGCATTATCAGAAAGGAGTTTTGCTAAAAATAAACATATATCCTGGCTCCCTTCTGCCCTCACTGCACAGGGGCTGCAGTGCTCGTGCTCTGAAAGGTCAGGGTGACACCCTGGGAGGACGAGGGTGGCACCAGGTGACAGTGCAGGCATTAGGCTGCCTTCAGCCCAATCTTTTGGTAAAAGAGCCAGACTCAGTCTGCTCAGTCCCACCCTTGGGACCCACAGCCCACAGCCCCAGCTGTGTGTGAGCATCCTCCTCCTCCTCCCCAAGTGGCCCACAGAACACAAGGCTCCCAGGGAACAGAGCAAGAGGCACAGCAGCCTCCCAGATAACAGAGTAAAAAATGTAATATGACACATTTTGCTAGAGGAAAAAAAACCCACAACTAAACCACTGCAGGTTTTGACCTGGTAACACCAAGCCCTGGTGCTTAAGCCCAGGAAATGCTGTTGGCAGCAGCCCCCTGGGGAAGGGGAGCTGTTTGGCTGCTCCGAGCACGACGCGTTGTGTCGTATCATAACCGCCCTGACCACACCTAGTGAGTGCACCAGTCCTGCACACACACCCCGGTACTCCCGGCTCCGGAGCGCATCACAGCGGGATCAGCCCACAGCACAAACCCCCTGGAAGACAGAAATCCAAGGGACAGCTGCAGAACAGAACTAGAGAGAAGCAGGACCTTGACACACTAGAGCCTGGGTAAGCAGTTCATTTCTTTATCTCTCCAGATAACCAGAAATCCCGTAAAGCCCGTGGATAGAAAACTTCAGTACCTTGAACAACGGGGAAACCACGGCTGCTTTAAAAATGAAATAATTCCTATAGTATATACATGTGCCTGAGCTTAGAATGAAATGACTGAACTCTTTAACAACAGCAAAAAGTGAACTCTACCAGAAGACCTCTTTAAAAAACATTGTAAGTGACAGGATGAGAATTCAGTTTACTTTGGCTGCCTTTAGACCGCTTAGAAGAGAAATAATCCTTTTGGGTTTGCTTTATCTTAAGTCTCATTTTAAACTCCCTTTATGTGCTTGACCAAGAGCACATAAGATATTTTTCAGCAGGCACAGTTGTGATCAAAATTTAAAAGAACATGTAAATCGGAGAGATGATAGAATTTTTTAGGTGGGTCTTCACAGCTTTAAGTCTAAGGAGCCAACGACTTTTGTGAAAGAGTTTGGATTTAATTTTAAACTATCAAGCAATTACTTCCAAAGCAAGTGTAAGTATGACTTTAAAATAAAGCTATAAGATGAATTCTAAAGCATTTTACCCTATGTCTCCCATTTAAAGGTTATTTTTAACGTGAGATATAAATATTTGCCTGTTCAAACTTGTATTTAAGCCTCGGTTTTCGTCATTCTTAAACAAAAGGCTCAGTTTGTGCCAGTATTTCCATTAGATGCAATTATAGCATTAAATATTAATGGTGGCTTCCTTGGAGGAATTGACCACTTTGATCAGAACACGCTGTTGGTAATGCACCATCAGTGGCCACTCTGATCCTGAAGCTTCCTGGATACCCAGCCTCTGCCACAGGGGAAAGATTCCAGGAGCCAGCTGGACTCTGTAAGAGCCTCTGGCCTCACCCACACAGCCGTGCCCACGGCCTGTGTCTGTATTTCCATCTGCTCCGTTAACAGTCCTAACTGGGAGACTTTGATCAGATTCCAAACTCTCTTTCAACACTGCACAGCTCGGGAGGACTCTGAACAGGCACACGAGTCCCAGCAGACACTAACAACATTCTAGGTGGACATCAACCCTCCTGATCACAGGGTTTCTCCCCACGGCAGAGCCACTGGGGAGAAACTGTGAATTACAGTCTCCCTGCTTGGGAAGACTCACCCTGTCCCTGTGCTTACAGGCCGGGGAGGAGCAGGAGCATCGAGCCCCAGGGATCCTACCTGCCGGAGAGCGCGATGCCGGAGTCCTTCGCCATCCACGTCCTCAAGGTGCTGAGGGAGCTGCTGGCCTTCGTGCTGTTCAGCTACACGGTGCTGCTCGGGGCACTGCTCCTCGCTGGCTGGACCACCTACTTCTTGGTGCTCAAATGAGGGCTCTGCTCCTGCTCTTGCTCCTGCAGCCACCGGCTTTCCAGAGGCAACCAGCTCTGCAGTGCCCAGCACACGGGATGGACAGCCCTTCTTCCCCCTGCGCCAAACCTGCAAATGTTTTGTGTCCTTACAGCCTCACCACAACCTTATTTTCTTATGTAAAAACAATAAAGATTAAAAGAAAAGGTATCCACCTGCATGCACTTTGCTGATCTTTTGCGGCTCTTGCAGATTCTTTGTGTCTCCCTGAAATGTTTAAAAGCCTCCCAGCAGTTTTCTCCTGAGACTCCCACCCTGTCTAAAGAGGGACAGGAGGGATGCAACACAATTCCAACACGACCAATATCTCAATAAACAAGTCCTGCCTTGTCCAACTCTGCCTAATTAAGGGTGTGAAGGCAGAGAGATAGAAATTACTTGTCAGTTTATTTAGAAGTCCTGGAAAAAGACCTTCCAAACCAGTACAAGGTTTCCCTCTCCCTACTGTTTTGTGAGGTACAGGGGCAAGGAAAGGGCAAACAAAGGAATCAATGTTCATGGGCTACAAGTTCTCTTATTAATTAGTATTCTATCTTCTTTTGGTTAATGATTCTCTTATTTCTCATGTGAATTAGTGCCATGCTCAGTCTTTCTCTTATTTTGGGTCTGGGGGTTTGTTGGGTCGATCAGAATCACCTCTTACCCCCGTGGAGCCGGTTTCAGCCCAGTTGCTGAGTTGGGTTTATTAGTTTCTTCCTTCTCTTGGGAGTTCTGCCCCATGTGTTTGTGGCCCATAAATTCTGCATTCCCTGTGTCCACCATCAGTGGAAATCCTCCTCCTCACACTTTGTTAACCTACCCCAGGTCTGAGATCACTGAAGCATCTCCAGCCCTAAACCTTAACAAGGCAATTCTACCCACAAGTCATTTGTTTTTCTAACACCTGGACACCACTTAGAGCTTGTGTGCTGCTCTATTTCAGAGATTAAATCTCCCTTCTTGCCTGAGGAAGTTAAAGGTTGGACATCAGGGATCTTAAATTTCTGGTTCTTCAAAGACATGTTGGAGTAACCAGAAGATACAAAGGGGATTAAAAAAGACATTACAACCTGAGAGTTGGAGACTCTCTGAGGAAGAACGATAAGAGGTCCAAAGCATGCGGACCAAAATAGTCAATAAACGATAGAACACTAATTAAATTAAGGGAATGGTGTGACTTGGAACCAAAAATTAAAATGTTAAAGTGGATAAGCACGTGAAAAGCCTTAAAGGGGATGTATCTGCCTGGAACGACTCGCTACGCATCTCCGGCCACAATAAAGCAATGCCTGGCTCACTAACACTTTAGGAGGAGGTGCCGCAGGGTTCGGTTCCTCCCCGACGGCCGCCCCTCACTCCGCCCGTCCCTCGCTCCCGCCGCCGCCCTCACGGCCCCGCACGCGCCGCTCCCGCCCCCGCCCCGCCGGGCCCCGCCCCCGGTGACGTCACCGCGCCGCGCGGCGGGCGGCCCAAGATGGCGGCGGGCGGGCGGTGGCTGCGGAGCTGCTGCTCCGTCCTCAGGTACCGCGGCGGGGCCGGGCGGGGGGGACGTGCTGGGACAGCGCCCGCAGCGCCACATGTGCTGCACGCGCAGCGCGCACAAGGAGGAAAACCGACCGGTCGTTTTTCAGGAAGATTGCTGCATAACAAAGAAATGCTCCCTGCTCCCGTGCTTTTCCTTTCTTTTTCTGCTCGAGTGTTTCGGTGACAGGCCCTGACCCTGGGGGGACATTTGCACGGCATGGGATGTAAAGAAAACTGGCCGCAGGAGGTCCGAGTGTCGCTGGATTGTACCATATTCCCTGTCACATTTCTCACGTATATGTACCGAACACCAGTTTCAAGCATGTTTTTTAACCTGATTTTCAATATTACTGACTACCAGCAGTGTGCTTATACCAGATAAGATTTCCTCTCTTAACAATGCACTAGTTACTGTGCCTGTCTTATTTTCTTGCACTTAAGTAACAATAATTCAGTAATAATAATTAAGTGACAATACAAAATTTGAAACAAGCTTACCCACTCACTGTTATGCAGCTGCAGTCCAGAAGCCTGGTACGGACTAGTTCCCCTAGAACAGCTTCTAGGGGTTGTTCTCCTCTTAGATCCCTGTTCCCCAGCAGACACAGGTTATTTCTTGTGCTGATCTTTTCCCCTTGCATTTCCAGGCACACTTTCCCAGTCCTGGCCAGCGTGAGGAGACGAGGCCTCTCGGGTGCCAGCGGCCGGTGGCACCAGGCCCTGGGGCTGGGGGTGGCCCTGTGTGCTGTCCCTGTTGTGGAGGTAATGTGGGAGGGGGGCAGCCCCTCCCTGGGAGCAGTTAAATGTTCAAAAACACTTGTTTAACCTTGTACAGACCTGTTCTCACCCTGGAATTATGTCCTCTGTGAGCGCTTGGCTCGTAAAGAGCAGTGAGGCTTTCCCTTAGCTTTGTCTTTAACTAATATCCATATGGAAGTGGATGTAAAGGTCATGGAAATGCCTTGTGTTGCAGCAGCAGGGATCAGTGTCCCTCAGTAACGATGCCCTGATCAGAAGAGCCGTGTCCCTGGTGACAGACAGCACGGCCACCCTGCTGTCCCAGACCACCTACGCCCTCATCGAGGCACTCACAGAGTACACAAAGGTGAGCTGAGAGAACACACACCTGGCACCAGTCACTGCTGGGAATACTGAATGATCTGGCACTAACTACACCTCTTAAACCGTGCTCAAAATGGACTTCTAAAAATTAATTAACCGAAGGGGTGTGGGGTTGAAGATGTCGGGTCCCTCAGAAGCCATGGGATCACTGTTTGACACCAAATGTGGAAATTACTTTTAGCTTTGTTAAATTGTTGTAGCTTTGTTAAACTGTTGCTTTTGGGTTAAATTGATAGAATCATAGAATGGTTTGGGTTGGAAGGGACCTTAAAGATCATCCTGTCCCACTCCCCTGCCATAGGCAGGGACACCTTCCACTATCCCAGGTTGCTCCAAGCCTCATCCAGCCTGACCATGGACACTTCCAGGGATGGGGCAGCCACAGCTTCTCTGGGCACCCTGTGCCAGGGCCTCACCACCCTCACAGGGAAGAATTTTTTCCAGTATCCAACCTAACCCTTCCCTCTGTCAGTTTGAATCCATTCCCCTTGTCCTTCACTCCATGCTCATGTAAAAAGTCCTTCTTTTTACTTAAGCCAAAATGACCCTGAAACTCAGAACTGGGGCTGAAGAAACTCATAGCAGTTATTTCTATTTACCTGTGTACTGAGTTCTCTATTCCTGGGTATTTTATTTCCCTTCTCTGCCTTTCTAAGGCCACGAACTGAGTTTCATCAGAAGAATGGTGTGAGCCATGTTTAAGCCTGAAACAAGAAGATATGGTTTTAATTTTATAAATAAAGTGCCACTTTGAGTACAGTATTTGCATTCCAGTTTATGCCCTTATTAGTACAGCAAGTACACGAAGAGTAATTTTGTGAGACAGCATCAGAGCTGTGCAGACTGTGTGAAATGATTCCTCTGCAGGCAGTTTATACCCTGGTGTCTCTCTACAAGCAATACTCAAATCTTCTTGGGAAGATGAACTCAGAGGAGGTGGATGCAGTGTGGCAGGTGGTCATAGGAGCCAGAGTCGATGTGAGTGGCCACCTCCCTTCCCTCACCCTCTGCCTCTGAAAACCCTGCTCAGAACATTCTGATCTCTCTCACCGTTTCACAAGGGTGGGAGAGCACTTGGGGGTGGTTACACCTCGTGAAAGAATACCTTGTTTTCCTCCCAGGTGAAGACAAAACAGCAGGAATACCTGAGGCTGGAGTCCAGCTGGATGACGGCACTGCGCCTGTCGGAGATGGCAGCAGAGGCTGCCTATCAGTCAGGTGAGCCCTGACACTTCCTTTCCCCTTTTCCCTTATTCAATGAGAACAGAGCTGAGACACACAGAATATTCATTCACTTAACTTACCAATCCACAGCTCCTGCCTGGTTTTTAGAGGGGCTGAGAACTTACATTCTTTTTTTGGCTGTGAGTCTATAGAAGCGTTCTGAGAACTAGGCTTGGAAACTTCACATGTGGTTTAGGTCAAGACCAAAGGCGACCAAAGGTATTTGAGGGAAGAGTTTAGTCATTTTTAAATGCAGGTTCAAACATGGTTGTGGGAGCCACAGAAATAAGGGGTCCAGCAGGGCTTTCTAGCTGAGTTCAGTTGTATTAAAGAAAGAAAAGATACTAATTTTGGTCTTTTCTCTGTGTAGAGGTTCGATAGCTCTGAGATTGAGTTACGGGCTGGTTTATGGTAAACTGGCAAAGTTTATGGCATGGAGAAAGGGAGGAAAGCAGTGAATATGAAGGGACACCCTAACTCTGGAAGTGCCTGAAAAAGACACAGAATCTGTAGGAGAATGGAAGGATAAGGGATTCCGTGTTCAACAGGAATTCCTGCTGCTGTAGGTGCCAGGACAGGACAAGGACTGAAGGGTCCTGGTACACAAGGACTGGGCTGGGCTTAGTTCTCAAACCCACTGGCACAACCTGATCACTCTGATCCAGCTCCAGCTGTATCCCAGTGGGGTGGGAGAATTCAAGGGAGCAATGAAATCTCAAAGCAGACAAATTGTTTGAGGTAAATGGACAGTAAATGCATTGAGCATTAATGCATCCCAAGAGCCATCCAAACACAGCAAAGCAGATGCTAATTGCAGTCATTTCCTTAACTGAAGGTTTGCCCAGTGCCCCTCTAACCCAGTATTTCAATTCTTACCCCCAGGAGCAGACCAGGCCTCGGTGACAGCCCGCAGCCACATCCAGCTTGTGAAGTCACAGGTACAAGAAGTGAAGCAGCTGTCCCAGAAAGCAGAGACCAAATTAGCTGAAGCTCAAACAGAGGAGCTCATAAAAGCTCAAGGAGAGGAATCTTTGTCACCACAGGGTATTTTAGGAAATATAGATGCAGGTGATGACCCTTACCTTCGGGAGGACTGAACAGAACTGAACTGTAGCATATCTGGGAGTCAATCACAAATTGAACAGTCCCAAACTTTTGTGTGGGATAGTCTAAAACTGCTGAAATAAGCCCGTGATTCCATTTTTTTCCCCAAGCAGGATTGCTGTAGAAATCAAGTCACTTCCAGGTATTTGGAAGGCCTCCATTTTGTTTGTAACTTACCTTGTTTGTCATACTTTTGGATTCATTTATTTAAACGTTTATCTATGCAAATGTGAAGACTGCTATCAAGGACAGCCCAGTGTTAATTGTGTCTCTGCTGGGAAGTTTGATGTGTCTGTGGGAGCTCATTAGGGATCAGCCAAAGAAGTGTATTTAAAGAACCTTGTTTTTAACCTGTGAAGTAAATGATGTGTGTGAGGAGATGCCTTTATTAAACTGTGCAAAAGCATCTCATTGTGAGTGTGCCCATTTGGGTGAGAGATTAAGCCCTGTTTTCTGTTTGAACTTCAAAGTTTTTAACGTCTGAGTTGACAGCTGCACCAAATTCCACTGAGCTGCAGTCGGGGGAAATATTTGCTGTAGAGCTGAGAACTTTCCATGGAGTTACTCAGGCTCTTGGTGAAGTTTTGCAGTTCAGCACAGCATCCTCTGTCACCAAAGAGTCACCACACCTCAGGAGGTTCCTCAGGAAGCAAAAGGAGGTTTGATTTTCAAGATAATGTGGTTATAAACAAAATTATTTTGGCAACTGCCATGGACTTCTTTACAAGGCAGTGAGTAAAAGAGTTTTACCTATTTGAATGCTTTTGAGCTTCAGGAAATAATCTGAATTCTCTCTTTCACAAACTTAATGTTTCACTTCAGATTTCAAAACCACAGATGTCTTTCACTGTGCTCATTTTCTAACTTCACAGCTAATGTGAAATTGGTTTTGCAGAACAGCATCCACTAGAACTTTTATCACTGCTGACTGGAATCAGGTTTTGTAAGAAAATACACATTATTCACAGGTTTTTCACAACAAATTACCATCTGATGCACTGCATCAAGGTGGCTGTTACTAAATGGAGGAGGAATTTTCTGTAGCATAGGTTGTCTCATTTTGCCTGCCTTTGGAACAAATGCAATCTCAGCTGCACAGCACTGTACATTTATAGATTAAGTAGTAAAAGAATTAACAAACCACCTTTCCTTGCTGCTCGCTGGGTGCTGCTGTATCCAGGGAGGATGGCAGAGTCTGGAATTCAGCCCACAGGGAGCTGCCAGTGTCTGATCTGCCAGGAGGCCCCAAACTCAGCTTCGGGTGGGAGCACGAGGAAAAAAGCCACTATGACGAGAGGATTATTTGAGCAGTGGCACAGCCAAGGCCTCAGGAGCCAAATGCACCCTCAGGTCAGCCTCTAACCACAACTGCTCTCATTTGGTACCTGCTGCAGTTGGAGAACATCTGCCAAGCTCCTGACCCTGGTGCACACACAAGCTGTGTTTTTTCAGGGTGCCACAGTAACTCCACTCTGATGTTTGCGTGGCAGAGACAGAGCTTAAGGCAGATGAGCACTGCCAGGAGTCTGCAAAGCCAGGAAACTCCCTCTTCCCCTTTTTTTCAGAGCCTGCTCCCAGCCCTGTTGTCACCCCACTTCTCGTTTCACTGCATGCCCTGCTCTTCCCAAGAGCTGTTCCCACACACATCCAACCTGACATGACAGGAACCAGCCAGTCAAAGTGGGAGTGAGGAGCATGGAATGGCTCCACATCACCTCCAAAACGGGGCAGAAGGGAGTCCCTCACCCTTTATTAGGAAGTGAGAGCTGCCAGCTGGGGATTAGCCCATACACCTAAACCCACAACAGACATGACATCACGCTCTCTGTTCCTGAGTTTGCACTGGGAATCACTGAGTGGATCAGAAAAATGCTGGCACAGCAGCTCCCAGGGCACCACGGTACCCGCCCTGCCCAATCTCTTCTCCAGGACAAGCAGCAGCCCCTGTCTGTCCTACAAGCAAAAACCTCCTGGATGCGCTTCCCAGGCACCTCTGAAAGCTCCAGCTCCCATCTGGTGGGGTGAACACTGGGCAGCTGGCACTGGAGACAGCAATTACAACAGCACAACACAAATGGCTCTGGCTTCTGTAATCACATACTTCCTCTCCACCCACTATATTTTTTTCCTAAAGCTTCCAGGCTGCTTCCTTGCTCACACACAGCAGAGCAATTCTGCTCTAGCAGCAAGACACCCTGGCACTGAGAAGTTTCACAAAAGTATCACCAAGTCTTAGTTCCATATTTGATCTTTCCTCAAATTAGCAGCTCCAGCACATTCAGATTAATCACTTTCATATCAATGCATCTTGACAGGGCAGAGACCAGCAGCTGCTCACAGGAAAGGAAGTGGCAAATACCCATCTCCACATAGTGACTCCTGAATGCAAACACCCAGCACCAGATCTCAGCCTTCCCTGGCTTTTAGGGCTCTTAGCTTTCAGGAGACCCAAGAATATTCCTGTGAAAACACTTTTCAAAACTGTATTTTATTTGTACCCACCTTTACAACAACAAAAAAACAAACACCTCCCACACAACATGAGACACTACAGCCACTCTTCCTACCACTGTGATTATTCATGATACATTGCTCCTCTCACACCTGATCAGAAAGTCTTTGTGCAAAAGTTTCCAGTGCAAGTAAACCTATAATGACCAAAAGGCTTGAGTCAGAGCCCAGTCCCTTGGATCATCATCATTGCTGTGTTAAGGCAATATATTTTTGAGGATTTTTCTTACCCACTCCACTCCCTTTCTCCTGCTGTCCAGCAGAAGCTGTGGGATTGCTGCCCTGGACAGTGGACCAAGCAGCACACACTGGCCTTTCTTCCACCCCTTCAAGTAATTTCAAGTGCTCTGTCACTCGTTAGTCATCTCTGGCCTCCCTACATGAGCCTGAATTTGGCCGGCGGTCAGACACCGGTGTTGTGGAGCCTCCATAGCAGGTGGCCCCTCACTCACATTCCCATGGCAGTTGTGACTTCCCCTGGCTCCCATCCAGCTGGGAAGAGCTGAGCCAAGTCCCCCGTGCTGTGTCTCACCACCCCCACCCTGTGACAATTCAACTGCTTCACGTAACCCCCCGACAGAAAATGACTCACTGCAAACCAAACCCTGACGGCTCCAGCGCAGTCTGTTAGTAACGGACACGGTTCTACCACAACCTGATTTTTAGTTTAGTACCCTGTGTCTGCCACCAGTCACAACCCCGCTGGGCTCAGCGGGAGCTTCTTTTCCACTGACACCGCACACCGAATGCTGTCGTCCCTCACCAGCGTCCACATGATCCACATCTCCGTGGGGTTGAGTTTGTGCACAATCATCAGCCCTTTGTACAAGCACGGATCAAAAGCATTGAAAGGTCTCTGGATCCCAAAAGTCTTAAAGCCAGGGTGGTTCTTTGGGGTCACGGACATCTTCGCCAGACACATTCCCACAAACACATCATCTATCGGGAAGAGCTCCGTGCCCTCTGCGGTGCTCTGGAGGCGACGCACGGTCTCTCTAGACATCACATACCCCCCTCCTCCTGCATAGCGAGGATAGAAGGAGGCTCCATACATGGCCTCTGGAACAAAGTATTTGACCTTGGTGTTCCTGATGGGCCGGGCGTTGGCAATCACATCCCCAACAAAGAGATCCTGTTCAGGGTCAAAGTCTTGGAGGAACTCGATGATGTTGTAAGTGTTGACGAACACATCATCATCACCCTTCAGCACAAACCTGGCGTGCAGACAGTCCTCTGTGAACCAGCGGAGGAAATGCAGCTCCTTGAGTGTCAAGTTGAAGAAGTTGTCAATGAAATCCCACTGCAAGATGTCACCAAACTCCTGGCTCTCATAAGCCAGAAGCTGGTGCAGGGGCAGCACCTGGATTTTGGCCTCTGAGCGCCCCAGAAGGAACACCAGCCTGATGTTCTTGCCCCTGATAGAGACCTCCTTTCCCCACGTGTTCCTGATTGCCACTCTCTGGTCCACGTTGATCGGGGAAGACTTGATGGCCAGCAAGAGGAACAGCTCTTTGCTACACCTGGGAGGCTTCAGCAGGACTGGGAAGCTCCGGCAGTGCTTGTACGTTAAGAAGACGCGGTGAAGCTCCGGGAGAGCGAGAGAGGAATTGGCGAGGGTCAAGTTCGGCAAACACTTGGTGGGTTCAGCATTGTCCAGAACCAAAGACTTCAGTCTGTGACTCACTACATCCATTTTCTGGTCCGCTGACGATTCTGCCAACTTTGCCTCTTTCCTCAAGTAAAACACGCAGGCGAGCAGCGTGATGGAGAAGGTGTAAAGGGCGAGGTTCCCGATCCTGGGATACATGGCAGCCTCCGGCACGGACCGGCCCCGGGCAGAGGAACACGAGCCCTTCGCTCCCGGGGTCTCCGCGGGCGCGGACGGGACGCGCCGGTCGTTCCCCCCGGACGGGGCTCGGTGTTTCCCCTCGCCGGGTCCCAGTGCCGCCGGCGAGGGCGGGAGCGCTACGGCCGCTCCGGAGCCCCCGGCCCCGCAGACCGGGCTGGAGCCGCCGCTCCGCGGTGCCCCCGGCACGGCCAAACCCCCACCTCGCTCTGCGGAGCCGCCGCCGCCTCACCGGAGCTGCCCCGCCCCGCTCCGCCCCTGCCGGCCCCACCCGTGGGCGGAGGATGCGGGGGGCTGGCACCGGGCACCGCACACCGGGCACCGCACACCCACCCTACACCCCGAACGCACCCCCTTACCTACACTTCGCACTCCACACCCCGCACCAGCCCCCGCCCACTGCAGCTCCGGCAGAAGCTCAGCAGCAGCCCCAGACCACCACAAATCCAGAGGGATCTCCCAACTCTGGCGATTCGGCTCAACCAGGGTCCAGGCAGCGTTCCCGTGTGGTTTATTTCTCACCCGGCTATGGACACGTTACTGGGTTTTCTCCACTGCCACGGCCTCGTTCTCCTGGCTCTGGGCACTGACTGCCAAGGGCCACCGAAGCAGCTGCATCTGGAATTGAACTGTCAGTGGCACCGGCTGGAGCTCTTGACCTTCCTCCAGCTCAGCAGTGTCTTTGTTTTTTCCTTTTCCTGTGGAGAGAAGTAAATCTGTCACTGTCTTGAGATAGTAAATCACCCTGAAAGCAGCGGCGTGCAGGGGGACTGCCCCTGGTGTCAGCACTTAAGGGAAATCTATTTGAATATGACTTCGGGTAAGAAACCCAAAAAGCATCTTTAGGCAGGCAACTGATCTGGGTGCAAGCTACTTATTTGTTGTTAAATTCCCCTAGGACAAAAGAAAGATGCAGAAATAAACAATTTCAAGGATCCTAGAAAATCGAGTGCGAGGTAAAACGAGACGTACGTGAGACTACTTCTGAAGACATCCTTCAATGTCTGGGCAAACTGTTCACTTGAGACAAAGCTCGCTGCCTTTCCTCTTTGAGCCGTCTGGAAGTGATCCCAATTCCTCTGAGAGGACTTATTATTTGTGTGCATTTGCTGACTGCGGGATGCAAATCAGCCTCAGCTCCCGGCTGGGAGAGAGCTGGTCCCTGCACAGCTTGCTGGACACGGGGCTGGGAGCCATCCCCATCCCTCGGAGTGTGGCCACTGCTGCCGCTCCAAGGTGGTACGTGGTGTCCAGGGTATGAGCCACGGTGCAAAGTGGTGACTCACAGAGCAGGCAGGAGGTGCAGACACATCCAGGATGTGCAGAGGTGCTCAAGCTGCCCACCCCAGCTGCAATCGGGGTGCTCCTGTGAGTCACATCGGAGCACGTGGCCACAGCACACGGGGTGTAGCAAGCTGTGGGGGGCAGCTCATTTTTAGGCACTGTGAATTTTGCATTCACACTTTGAAACATGCACTCGGTGGCCCTGCAGTGCAGCCAACCGGCCTCCACCTGCACAGGCACACGGGGACACCAAATTAAGCAGGAGCCTCTAATCGCTCTGGGCTTCCTGTGTCAGCTTCTGTGCATCCAACACCATCTCCGGCCACACAACCCCCACAGAAAGGGTTCACCCTCGTTCAAGCTGAAAGGAAAACCTCCTACTGACTGCAGGACTGGGGTGGAGGAAGGAAGAAACACCAGTGCTGAGCTTCAGCTGTTTGACAGCAGCTGCCTGCTCTGCTTCAGCAACAGTCTGAGTGTATATTGCAAATATATATCTTGTGGGGAACAATAATTCAAGGAGTTTTCTTCTCTTCAGGTAGCTGGGAAGGCCACAGGCTTCCTCTAGTGCAGACACTACAGGGCTCTGAGATCTTCCCCAAAGATGGGGACCTCGCTGTGGGTGATGGGGCACAGAAATCAGCCTAGAGCTCTTGGGAAAGGGGGTTATTTGCACTCTTAAATCTGATGCCAGAGCAGGGAAACAGAGCTCCTTTGGTAGCTCTGAGTGGTGCTGGGGAGGCCTGGCCCTCTCCACGCTCTCACTGACCCATGAGCAGCAGCTTTTCAGCGTTGCCTGACCACCCCTTCCCTCCCCCACTTCCTCCTGCTCTTGCATTACCCCTCCGATGTGCTGTCACTGCTATTTTTGCAGTCAAAACCAAGGAAAAATAACCTGCAAGAGGCAGGGTGAGTTTTGTCTCCAGTGGATTAAGCAACACTGCTGGTTGAGCAGCCTGTGAGCTCTGTATGGGGAGGCAGGGGACACCCGTTGGGGTCAGGGCGGTCCCTTCATGGGTAACAGCAGACTGGGGTCTGTTCCCAGCCCTGCCATGGGACACCTGGGGCTCTCTGTGCAGCTCATCTCCAAGCAGGAAGAATAATAATCCCCTTTGCAAAGTGCTTTGAGATGTGAGTTGGAAATGGATGAGGAGCTTATCATGCGTCCCAGGCAGCCCTCCCCCTGCTGCCCATGCCAGCCCTCACACTATCCCCATTTGGCAGCTGACACAGAGGGCAGCACATTTCTCACCCAGAAATCTGCTGTGCCCTTCTCCCCTGGCACACGGTGCTGGTGGGTGTGTGTCTCTCCCAGGGCAGCCAGCAGCCCAGCCTTGGTCCTTGCTCAGACACTGATTCATAAGGTGTCCAGGCATGTGTCCATCCTGACGGCCCCACAGTCAATGTCTGCATTCACAGCCTCAGGCTCAGGATGTAAGTCCCTGCTCCTGCCAGGGTGGCTGTGCCCTGTGGCTGCCTCTGGCCTGGGCACTGCTCCTGTTTGCTCTCACACACACCACCCTCTCCCCCACCAGCTCAAGGCTCCATCACCTTTGGGAGACGTCAGGGTTTTCTGGCCGGCCCTACCTTCTTCTTTTGGTTTTTTGCTCTTGTCTTTGCCTTTTTTCTCATCCTGTGGAGAGAGACATTTCCACAGTTAGGCTGTGTTGAAATCCAGTGCCCTCATTCAGTCCTGTGATACCCATCACCATTGGGGTGCTGTCACTGGGTTATACAGGGCAGAGGAAAGACATGAGGGGGAGCAGGAGCACAGCAGAGTGGCTGCTCTGAGAAGAGAATCCAGGAAATAGAAACTGTTGGCACAGCTGGTATGTGCTGCCATGCTGAAAGAGAGCACCAGAGGAAGCACGAGTGGTTGCTTTCACATTCTCAAATGGAAAAATAAACTCATATATTTTCCTACGCCCATAAAAAGAAGCAGTATTGCTTGCTAATGTCACTTAAATAACCATGCCAGCAGGGATGGATGGTGGTTAGGCAGGGCTATTTCAGCCCTATTTTAGGGAGGGGAGAACTGAGGGATGGATGGATGGATGGATGGGATGCCCAGGCCAGTGAGGACAGAGCAGGCTGCAGGGCAGGACATGCTGAACCCCAACCTGCAGCACTGCCCGTCCCTGGCAGCCCTGCCTCACCCCCCTGTCCAAGGACATGTTCCTTACCTTCTCCTCTGGAACTGGTGATTCTGGTGGTTTCTCAGTGATCAGGACCCCAAAGTCACACACAGTTGCCACCAGGTCCTCGGTGGCCAGCAGGGCCTCCAAGGTCACCCTGGTGGTGCCCAGGGTGCTCAGAATGGGAGGGTCACTGCGGAGTTCACGTGGCAGCTGCTGCTGCTGCTGCTTCTTTTTCTTGTCCCTGGAGGCAGGAGGCTGCAGGACACCAGCACAGGGACAGGCCTCAGCAGAGGGATGGAGTCCCTTTATCAGAGAGAAGCAACCCCAACCCAGCCCCTTGCCCACCACTGCATCCAGGCCAAGACGTGTGTAAACAGCTGCTGCCTTCCTCCCTTGGCAAGGGGGGACTTTGGGAGAGGTCTGGGATGGAGGGGTGACTCTCTGACACACCAAACTAATCCAGGAGGAGGGCCCTTGTTCTCTCATCACCATTTTTGCAACTCAGATATAATTTGGCCATTGTTCTCTCCTAGCACCCTACCTTGGCACTGTCCTGTCCTTCCTTCTTATTCATGACTGAGTTTTCTTCTGGGTCAGCATCTACAGGCCATGAGAGCACCTGCCCGGAGAGAGGAGCTGCTGCTGCAGGAGCTGGGAGGGCCCAGGGTCACTGCCATCCCAGCCTGCCTCCCAGAGGGAACATGATACCACTGCTGGGCCTCCCAGCAGCACTTTCCCCTTCATCCAGCTCTGCCACACACTCACCTTCTCCTCCACAACTGACACAATTGTTCCAGCTGCCAGGTAGGACTTCAGCCCCACCAGGTCCTTGGCAATGTGCTCCTTTGTGTAGCTGCAGTCGATGGTGTCTGCCCAGGGCTTTCCAGGGGTGGCAAACACCTTTGCTGTGTAGGGACACAAAAAAGTTCTGAGGAGACCTTTCCTTCGACTGGTGCCAGTTCATTATCCATCAGTCCCAAGCTGACACTGCGAGGGACGTGCTGATGCCATCACATGCCAGGAAGAGCCATAAACTTGCCCTGAGTGCTGGGACAGGGGATTTATAATTCCTCATTACCAGAGCGAGCCTTTGGCTCCTCCATGGCTGCAGGGTCCTGCTGGTTCTTTGTTTCTCCTGTGTCCTGAGCAGAGTTGTCCACATCCAGCATGGTCACCATGGAACTCTGGTGGGTTTTTGTTACCTGGGACAGAGAGGGATCTCTTGGTAGGGCATGTCTGGTTTTGTTTGCACTGGGACCAGGGGACAGCTGCCCCTGAAATTCCATTCCCCAGCCCACCCTCATGGGAAAAAGGGGCACCAATGCCAGGGAAGGGGTCTGCCACAGCCAGCAGGAGGGGGGCTATGAGAGCATTCCCATGTGCAGAGCTCTGGGCTCCCCAGGAGGGACAAGGAACATGGGCAGCAGGGACTTGTCCTGCCAGATGCAGCCCCATGGGAATTCTGTCCCCAGTACTGCTGCTGCCCCTGCCACATCCATCACTCCATAGCCTGGAGATGGATTCTCCCTTGCTGTGACCTGATAGGCCTGTTGGCTTTCAGGAGCACAATTAAGGACCAACCTCAGTGTTGCTCTCATCCTTGAGCTCCTCTCCCTCCTCAGACTCCTCCTCTCCCTCTGCAAACTCGTAGGTGACAAAGTAGCTGCAAGTGATCACTGGGGCCTCAGAGTCAGCATCCAGCTGCTGGAGAGCACCGGGATCAGGGACTCCCTTCATCTCCCCAACAGTCACAACCACTCGAGCTTCACTCCTGCTTAGTTCTAAAAGAGAGACAATCTTGCCATGGAGCTGCAGCATGTTCTTTCCAGAGTGAGGAAGGAAAAGAGCAAGCAGAAACCTCTCAGTCCCAGTGTCCCCTCCGTGCCACCCTGTGCTAACGCTGTGACAAGCCACTGCCACATGGGGTCACTCCAAAGCTATGCAAACACCTCCTGGCTTGGCTGCTCTGCCTCCCCGGTTAACATTTTAGTCTCCAAAGAGCACATCCAGCACACAAACTCACTGAGTAAGGGCCGTCAAGAGGGGCTTCCCAGCCCGGGTGTCCCCAGCCCCCTGCTCCAGTCCCAGTCGGGGAGGTGCCACACTGCAGAGGTGGCACCGCTGTGTGCAGACAGCACAGCACCACAGGACCATCTTCCCCAATACAGATGTTCCTCTTTCACCAGCTCCAGAGGGAAGCACAGGGTCTGAAACCAGATGGTGTCTGGGAAGCAAAGCTGGGGGCAGGCCAGGATGCAGAGGCAGTTCCAGGACTAGGGTGGCCTTTTCTTGGGCCTGACTAAGGCTAAACCTAACTCGACTGTAATTATACCACTGCAGGGCCCTCTGCCTGTCTCCCCACTTGTACTAGCAGGGTAGAAAGGCACAGAGAAGGATCTCCATTTGAGGAGAGGCAACAAGGAAGGCAGAGTTTGCCCTGAGGACCCTGAGCTCAACCACGATGAAACCCCCTCCTGAATGCCAGGGTCAGGTTCAAAGGTGAGGGCTCACCTGGCTGCCTCGCCAAGCCATGGAACTGCTGCCTCTCATCAGGCCCTATGTAGATGTCATCGAGGATGGACAGCTTGGGCAGGCTGTCCACGAGGAAGCCTCTGTAGGTGGGGATGAAAGCCAGAGGGTTCCCTTGGAGCACCAGGATGCGGAGCTTCTGCAGACTGGATAGCTGGGAGACCAGCCCCAGCAGATCCGTGAGGTTGTTAAAGCTCAGGTCAAGGGAGATAAGGTTTGGCCTAAGGAGAGAACCCAGGGAAGAAGGTAAGGCAACAAGCACCTATCTGAGGATAGGGAGCTACTGCCCTGGGGCAAAAACAGAAACAAAAATGGTGTTTCCTCAGCGCAAACAGGGTCAAACTAGGGAATCCAATGGTACAATCCCAAGAGGCCAATTCCAATTCCTGAGCCATATGGTCCATTGTTAGCCTCCCCCACCACTCAAAAACATGTCAAGGAAACATTAATGACCCCACTGCATTATCTGGTGATGCAGTCTAAGCTTTAGATTTTTCCCTGGGCAGAGTCCCAGCAAGGGCTTTGGGGAGGACATGGAAAAAGGAAGCTGCCCAGGAAATGGGAACTGTGGTGGGCAGGGTGTCAAGGCTGTTTTCCAGGTGATCTCCCCATTCCACACCTTGGCCGTGGACCAAGACAACCACTGAGCATGTGAGAGCAGACACAGATCGCTCTGCACAGGGAGTGGACAGAGCAAAGCAATGACCCTGCTGAAGGGCTGCATCTTCCCAAGACCACCTTGATGGCTTGAGGTCACCTGTCCATCTGCCCACCTCCCTTTCAGGAGCCCACAGTCTATGGCATTACCAGAAATCCTCAGTGAGGAACTTGTCCTGGGAAGGGTCACACAGCCTGTTGTGTCCCAGCCCCAAGTGCTGGAGCTCTGGAGGAGGCTGAGAGCACAGGTCCTCCAGATCACCCACAGTGTTGCAGCAGAGCTCCAGGACCTGCCCGGGACAGAGGGAACAAGACACCTTTGCAATGGACACCTGGAGCTGTTTGGCTTGCACTGTGTTCCCAGATGGGATCTCCTTCCCCATCCTGCACGAGATGCTGCTCACTCACCTTCAGTGTCCGGGGCAGGTTGGCCGAGGTGATCCTGCTGATCTGGTTGGCACTGAGGATGAGCTCCTCCAGCTGCTGGAACTGCAACACACCCTCATCGACCTCCTCCACCTGCAAAGAGCTGGGTTTGGCCAACATGATCCTGAGTCACCTCATGGCCAAGGAGACAGGGACATGCATTCATCCAGATGACATACGTGTAATCTGGATTAGCACAACATCCTGGGGAGGGTGGGGGGAGTACCTCTACCCCAGCAGCAACAGTGGCATCTGGGAAGACCGTGGGATGGGGAAGGTGTCCTTTTTCCCAGGACGTTTTCCCTCCCAGCAGGCAGACGTGGTTTCCTGGCCTACACCTTTACAGGCACAAGCAGCTGCACTTACTCCCTTGTCAACCATCCGCAGGGACTTGAGGACCTGGTAGACTTTGGAGCCATGGACGAGCTCTGGTGCCAGCACGGCCACCTCCTTCAGGAGCTGGTCCTGGGGACTGCAGTCCTGGGGCAGTGCCCAGGGGCTGTGCTGGTCCCTCAGCAGCTCCAGCAGTGCCTCGGGGGTCTCCTCGTCCAGCACAGCCTCCTCCTGCCCGGGCTGGACCCTGTGGGGGCTCCTGTGGCCACTGAGGTAGGATTTGTTCTGCAGAGAGGAGAGAGGCAGTGACAGCCCTGTAGCCCACAGGCCCTGTGCCACGTCCCATGGCTGTGCCACCCTGTCCCTACCCAGCTGCCAAGGCCACAGGGGAAGTCCTGCAGTGCCAGGTGCTGCAGGTACTCCTGAAAAGCAGCCGAGAGGCTGCAGCAGCCGGGTGCTGCCATCCAACCCGGTCTGACTGGGAATTCCTGCCTCAGGGACTTGTTCCCTGTCGCTAGGAGATGGTGGTGACGCGGCTGCCATGGAACCGAGCACCAAACAAACTCTCCAAGCTGAGCGTGGAGTGAGCCTAGGACAGCACTGAGCTCACCAGGCTGGGAGTAAATCCCTGGTTTTCCAGATCTTCCCCAGGTTCTGGGGGCTGCTCCCAACCAGGGGCCTTGTGCAGTGCTTGCAGGGTACATCAGCAGCCTTCTTCCCTGGCCAAGGAACTGTGACATGGTATTTGCCATTTCACTTACCTATATCCTGAGAGTCACTCAGGTTCTGGGGAAGAAACAGAGAGGTTCCCAGTCAGTTGTGAAAGCCCAGCTCTTCACTCATGTGGAGGGCACTAACATCACAGCCACATAAGGCCATCAGAAAACAAAGTTCACAGTTGAAAATACCAGCTCCCACACTTGGAAAAAAAAAGGTGAGCTCCAGGAACAAAAGTCACAGCTCAGTCTCAGGTCAGCATCAGGTCTCCGTGCTCAGAGTGATTTCCTTTTTCCGGTGATAGGTGTTGAGGCAATGGCTACAAATTCCATTTTAGGGAGCAGACAGCAGCATGTGTCAGCAGAACTTCACCAAATGACTTGCAGATTTTATGTGATGTCTCGTGGTTGCGTGATGGAAAGTTGAACTTCTCAGGTCGGGTTTTACAGGACGGATGCTGACCTGTTGCCTTACCAGCTCAGCAGCTTATCACAGCCGTGTACGGACAGGAAAGGATGAACAGAGCACGCACAGGCTAAGAGATGGTGGCATTGCCTGGAGTGGAACAACCAGGCAACCTGCTGGCCTCAGCTTAGGAGAAGACGAAGTCAAACCTAAAAATCTCTGAAAGACCATTAGCAGCAGTTGAACTGTGTTTCGTGGAAAAGCAAGGATGTAAAAGTGCTGTTTCTTTCATTTGCATCACTATTTAAAATAACTGCCCCCATTGCCTTCAGTGCTGCACAAAGAGATATTCCTGCTCTCAGAGGAAGACCAGCTTCCTTGTCCGTCCTCCCTGGCTGTACCCATCTGGGAGAGCTGGAAGGGGACTGGCAGTGCCCAATGACCTCTTTATGAACAAGCTCGTGTACCTTCCACTCATCTTCCTGTGGGGCACTGGCTGGCTGCATCTCTTCCAAACAAGCAACCCTCCAAGATCACCCTTCTACCTGAAAGGAGCCATCTGCACCACTGTCTTTGTAAGGATGTTCCTAAAGAATGTCCTGCACAAAGAAACATCTCTCTTTCTCCCTCATTTTACCCCCAAATAATAATAAAAATCTCAAATAAATTAAATACCTTCTAGAACTGTCCTTTTCTAGCTCTCCCTCAGCACTCTGCTGTACTGTGTGCTGCCCCATGCACAGGCCACAGTAACTCATCTCTTTCTTTGCATTATTTAGCACCTGGGAGTAGGGTTGTGCAAGAGGAAAAGCTTCCTAGGTGGCTACCTCTGCTTGGCTCTCAGTGCTCCCTCTGAACCACCTTCAGTTTGGGACTCTCCTTTGGTGTGGCCTCGAGCAAACCAAGGGCTGAAGTTACAGGTTGGTGGGACCTGAGTGCAGAGTTGTACAGGGGAAATGTCCTTTCCCATTTCAAGCCTTGGGAATCAGTTCATCCCAGAGAACAGTCCTTGAACCGGTTCCAGTCACTTCGGAGGAGTTCATGCACGCACCAAGCTTTTTATTTTCAGAAAGGACTGTTTCACATGGAAACCAGAACTGATTACTTGGATACCAAGATGCTGATCCTTGAAAGTCTTCTGGTGACTTGACACACACTCATTTTTGAACTTATGATCACCTTTCACCACACCTGTAATTACAGAGCTGGGAAGTACAGCATCCACAAGTGTGGATGTGTCACAAATGTGGGTTTCCTCTGCTGTGTTTTCTGTCCCAAACCATCAGTAGTTCTGCTCTCGTGTTTGCAAACCCTAGGGATAAATTTCCTCTGGTTCGGTGTGTATGAGAATTTTCTGCATTTAGTTACAGGAAACAGAAAATAACCTCAGGGGAGTTAGAGAGATGGGTGACAGGGATGGGGAGGTGTGATCCTGGGCATCCTCTGCTGGGTTAAATGAGAGGGTCCCACCTTGGGGAAGGGTCTTCCAGACATGCAGCAAAAGGATTTATACACTGAACTGGAGGCCTGACCTACCTTGCACACAAGCCTCCTGTGGCTTTTTCACTCCCTGCATTGGCCCACTCTTACAGTGACCCTGCAGAAGGTCACTGGCTTTGGGCAACAATAATGTGCTTGCAAGCCCCAACCACGTCTATATTAAAAGCACACCAGAGTTTATATCCTAACTCCTACATTTTGGAGAGCCCAAGGATTTTGATGGGATGGCTAAGCCAAGCATCCCAAACTCCTCATCAAACAGACGACACAGGACACCACCTATGTCTATGGAAACTGCACCTAGATCACAATCAGCGAAGACTCACTTGAACCAACTTTTGATGTAATCTTTCGAAAAGGGAAAAAAACCCCGAACTATCACCGGCAAAAAAAAAAAAAAAAATTAAAAAAAAAATCCTGTGGGGGAGCCACTGACGCAGGACTCCAGGGTGCTTAAATGCAGCCTGGCTGGGCCCAACCCAGCACTGCAGGCACCAGCAGCTCCAGCGCCAGCCCCCGGCCAGCAGCTCTCCCGGCCCACCATGGAACGCCGAGCAGGTGGGTCTGCCTTACCCTTGCTCCACATTGTCGAGGTGCACTGGTTGGTGCTCATCACTAGCTCAGCAACTTCATGCTTTGAAAATGTATCATGCTGCACAAACCCAGAGGGTTTTGCAAAAAATTCTGCGGAGGGTTCAGACCCATCATTGTATTCTTCCTTTTCTTTTTCCTTTTGACTCTCCGTTTGAATGCAGAAATCAACAGCTTTGCCATCTTCCTCTTCTGTTTACTGGTTCCTTTGGGCTCCTCAGCACCAACAGAGAGATCAAAAGAAAGTAAAATGACTACAGGACAGAGGCAGAAGCGTTTTCCCACTGAGATAAAGCCCTTGGTAGCAGTGATAGAAAAGAGAGCCACTGAGTTATTGGGATACTATGTAAGTACCATTTTGCATGTGCTGTGTCTGTGTCTGTGGAGAAATCTCTTGAGTTATTATAAAAGACTAGAAAGACCATCAGAAAAGAAATATTTGGGTTAGAAGCTAAAATAGTCTCTTCTCTGTATTCCATGCAAGAAGAAAAGCACTGATATTGCATTATTTGAGGGCAGAGTTGGAGCAATGGCCAGAGCAGCTGCAGAATGGCTGACTTTGCCTCCAGTGCTCCTTCTCAGTCTCCAGAGTCATGTTAGGCTTGGAGCAGGCATCTTTTTGGAGGAATCCAGTGAGATCATTGGAAATATGGCAAGAATTGCCTTGCTCTTCAATTTGATCCTAGTTCTTGAGCACTTCAGCCAAAACTCCTGCTCACCCATCCTCTCCCTGGAGATGGTAAAACGTGCACTGAACCCAAGTGTCAATGGCTCAGACAAATTACAGTTCCTGGGATTGCATTTCCAAGAGTGTGTTGATAAAAATCAACATTGATGTTTCCTCTGAACTCACTGCTGAAATTAAAACCATCTCTGCCAAAAGAGATGAGAACACACTCAGGCCAAACCAGATCTCCGGCATAAGGAAATTTTGCCCACACAGCAAAGAATAAAAACCAATACTTAGAAAAGCTGAAAATGAGACAAGCAGGGTACAAGGAAAGGAACTGCACACTGACAGCCACAGACAGCATGCAATACCTGCTTGATCAAAGGGGTGTAGGTGTTGGTACAGCTATTGAACCACAACCAAAAACCCCAATGTACCCAAGTGAGAAATGGAAACCAAGGGATTAATAACTTCCCTCTGCTCTCCCTCCCTCACAGGAAGGTTGTGTCTTGCCAGCACTCCAAGGTGAGACCCAGCTGCTGAATAAGACCAAAGTCAAAGACATGGTGGAGAGAATACCTGATTGCCCAGCTTTCCATGCCAACTGCTGTGCTCTGCACCACATTTACAACATCCTGCAAACCCTGGGGAGCGACATGGAAACAATCTGTAACACGACTGCCCGCGATGTTGTCGCCGCCAATCTCCATCAGCTGAACTCCACCCTGAGCGAAGGAGCTGCATTTTACACCTGCAGGAGCAGGGACCTGCCACGGGTGCACCTCAGCCAGGGCCAGCCCGCGGACTTGGCACACACAATGAGCTACATCTGGTTGTTTTTAAATAAATACAAACAAATTGTGCAGAATACGAGAGAAATGTACTCTGCAGCAGCAATTTAATTCGCCGGGATGAAAAGGCACTGGAGACCTGGCTGAATGTGACCTGCCAGTGGTTATGGGATCAGTTTGCCAGAAACAGCATTGATAAAATACTTGCTACTCTATATAACTATGTAATCTAGTTTAACTTAAAGGATGAATGTCTTAAGTTATATTATTTATTATAAAACTATTTATACTATCCTATTTGCAACAGCATGTAAAAAGGATGGACTAATGTGAGTCAGGATAATTTAATTAATCAATCCTGACATAAATAAGCAAACAGGAAATCATAACTTTAATGTTATTTATATTTTACCTTGCAGGGGTTTTTTTCAAAAGTTGATTGTCAGTAGATTTTTACTTCTCTCTCTACTAGTGAATTTTATTTATAAATTTATATCTAATCTATTTTTATAAATCTATTTAAGCAATTATACAGTTTATATAGATATTTATTCATATTTTTAACTTGTATTTTAATACTGAAAGGGATGAATGATGTATTTGCTACTTAGCAGATGCATGGTTTTACTCCTTTCCTCTCATTACCTTTGGATAGAACCTGGAATGGACAGAACCTGGAACTTAATTAAAATAAATTAAATAAAACCAATGTCACTGGATTCTCTTTTTACTATCTAATACTTTTTTACACTATTTTTTTGCACTGAAAGCCTAGTTGTTTACTAAACAACAAACTGAACTAGCTGTTTCTGGTTCTTATGTTAAAAGACACTAGAAACAGCACATTTTTATTCATAAACATAAAGCTTTCAGCTTTGTCCCTTAAAGTCCTGACTTGTTTCTTGTTTGGATGAATCAGTGGTACTAGAAAAGTACACGTTTCCCAAGAGGAACAGGGGGACCAAGGTCCTTGCTGGAGCCAGGGGAAGAATTCCTCCCCAACGGACCCAATTTCAGACACCTCTGCAGAAACATCACATAGTGGTGACACCCAGCAGGTGCAATTCCAGCCTCATAGCCTTCATTTTTAACGGAAAAGGATCACTGCCTGGGGGTGTGTTTATCCCCAAGGCAGAAACAACATCTACTGACCTTTTCAGGTGGGGTCAGCAAACCCCAACAAGCAGGAAAACATTTGTATCCCGAGGGCTCCGACATCACCACTGCCAATGGTTGACACAAGCCACTTAGGCACTCGCTGAACCAGGGGATTATACAGGGCCACTCCCTGTGGTTTCCTCTCCTCTGCACATCTTTTCTTTCACCTTCTAAAGATATAAATAGCTCCACGGAAGTGTTTTCCTTGGAGAGGGAAACATTTTCTCAGAAGTTCAAACAAGATGTTAAAGTGAGTCAGATGGTCAGTCCCAGCTCAGGAAGAGCAACCTGAAAAAGAAGATGAGTTGTTCTCCCTCACAAAACTGTCTCGCCGGCCCTGCTGACTCAGCTCAGCTCAGGAGCTCATAGGAAGCACAAAACTGTGGAGAGCCATGGTTCTCCTCACTGGAACTGTAAGAGAAGGGTGCTTTGCCACAAGGGTTTGGGCTGCAGCAAGGCAGGTGGCCTGATCCCATGGCACTGACCCTGCCTGATCCCACGGCACCGACCCTCCCTGATCCCATGGCACTGATCCTGCCTGATCCCACGGCACCGACCCTGCCTGATCCCACGGCACCGACCCTGCCTGATCCCACGGCACCGACCCTGCCTGATCCCACGGCACCGACCCTGCCTGATCCCACGGCACCGACCCTGCCTGATCCCACGGCACCGACCCTGCCTGATCCCACAACGTGAACCTTCACTGTCTGCCCTGTCACCTCCTGGAGGAAGCCCTCAGGGATGAGAACAGGCAGAGAAGAGCTCCTGAGTGCAAATATAGGTTAAAATACATTTTAAAAAAAAAATCTAGTGAGCATTACATTCCATTCTTTCACATACAAAGCGAGCCCTGAGCTGTTTGCCCACTGAAGGGCCAATTCCTTTACAGCAGTGATTTCATTTGGCACCATTTCCATGGAGCAAATGCAGATCCACTTTTGGCAGCGTTCGAGGATTAGCAGAACCAGCCACAAAAGAAGCCACTTCAAAAACTGTCATTTGGCACATCAGCTCAAGTTACAGCAGCCTCCATGAAATCACCACTAAATCAGTAGTACAGAAAATTTGCTCTCCAGCCACAGCTTCCTCCCACAGAGCTCCGACAGCATTGCTGCAGCAGCTCTGGCATTTGTAAAGCTTGGCCAAGAGAGAAGTCAGGCTCAAGTGTTGGTTTACCACTGGTTAAATAGCTCTGCTCTTCACTGCCTACTCCTATGGAAATGCTCTGTGAGACGAAGCTACAGATTTCTGAAAAATTAAATGCAGAGTTCAAAAACTGCTGCATCCTCTGGAACTGCAGGCCTGACTCATCAGAGGTTCTCATAAGAAATATTAAGTCAAAGGCATCAACGACAAGGATAAGATCAACCAGCACACACTCTTGTGTGGTGATTTTAAAATAAAATCCTTCTTTTCACTCATCTATTACCTTTTACTTCAACTAGAGCCTCAGGCACTCAATGCTGCTTCCACTGGGCAAGGAAATCCAAAATACACAGGAGGTGACAACTGAAGCACAGGGAGCTGGAATGTCCTACCAGGGAAAAACAAAAAGCAGTCATTAAAGGCAAGGATGAAATGTTCTTAATTTCATTTTTTAAATGGATTTAAGCAGCTCAGTGCCTAACACTGCCATCAATTCCATGGGAATACCGTGTTATCCAACCTCAGTGCTGCTCTGCAGACTCCACTGTCCAGGCAATGTGTCAGACTCAAATCCAAGCCTGCAAGAAAGTAAGACCAACAGGGCTCAAGGTATTGGTGCAGCACCTACAGGCTTAATAATTCCTTAGAGAAATACCAGGGCTGCCTGGGAATTACTGCATGTTAGAAGTGCAGAAATGAAAAAAAATTACCAAATGAGCTCACTCTCACTGTTGTGCTTCACAGAATGAACAATAAGGGTCTGATCACTTCAGGAATCATCAGAACAAAAATGATGTTTTGCAAAAGGTGAAAGAGAAGCTCAGGGGGTATTTAGGGCTCTGCACACACCTGGACCTGCAGAGATGGTGCTTTAGTCCCCTGTTATCGACTGTCTCAAGCTGATTCAGTGGAGGAGAGATGACTAGAAAGAGTTATTTTCAATTTTTGCTAATCTGGTTAACATTGACTCTGGTGAGACAGTGAACAGCCCAGCACAAAGCAAACACAGCCTGGGGGGCCAAGGCACCAGGAAAAGAAATCACTTGTGAGCTCCAAGTAAGCTCAGAGTGAGTCGATTATTTCAGTCAAGAAGAGCCCAAAGGGACACCAAGTTTCTTAAAAAGAGTTCAAACTTCAGCAGCTCCACAGAGGATACACAAGCCTTGCACTGCAAATGCCAAACACACAGATCCAGAAGGTCACTCCAGCATCATTTACAGGGAAAAGAGCTCTTGCCACCTTTTAGAGCTGCAAAAAGGCTGCCAGGTGCTGGCCCTGGCCCAGGAACAATTCCACTTACCCATTTCCCCACCTCCAGTTAGAAAATAAAGGCATTACAACCAGTTTCTTCCAAAAAATATCCTTTATTGTTTTGGTTGTAAATATAAAAAAAAAATGCATTGCACAATTTAACAGACCTACTGAAAAGTGCTACATATCAACAGTACAACAGAAGTTGTGTCATGCAACAGAACAGGAAACCTAAGCAAAGCAAGAGCACAACCTGAAGTCCTCATACCTTCAAGCATTTTTTTTTTCCTTTTTAACAAGAACAAATTCCATCCACTTAAAACACATTTAAATACAAGGTTAGAAGAAAACGAGCAACTTATGAATTGTATTGTTAATTGAAAGGTCTGCTCCAAACACTGATGTCTTTTGATTGAAAACCTCATTCATGTTGGAAAAGTTCAGATATAAAAGAAGTTCAGACAACAGCTAGAAAGTAATTCTATTATATACCTAAGATGTGTTTCTTTGTAACTGAAGTTATTTAGAACTCAAGTTTTACAGATAAAGTTACAATTTGGTACTACCTCTTCTGCTCTAACACAGTAAATGAGCAGGAAATTCAACCAAGAGCGAAACAAAAGGAAACTTGAGGCTTAACTGATGTTGTGGGAAATACTGGGGCTCTATAAAAGAAAAAAAACCAAATGATTTCCTCTGAAACTCAAGTGTATAAATATAGGAGTAACAGAAAAACTGCTGTTGTCTCACCTAATTAAAAAAACTCCTAAAAGTTATTAATAGTTGTCCATAGTCCTCCAAGAGTGGTATGACTGAGTCCCTAAAGCAACCTAAAATGGGTGTCATCAGCCTTTTGTGGGTATTTTTCCATGCAATAAAGGTGAAAAGAAAGTAAAAAAGAGAAGGAAAAAGGTGAAAACAGTTAACAACCCATTCTATTTTCAGCTGCATCTTTCAGCTGGCAACATCAAGGCAAGAATTATTCACTCCAGAAACTCAGAAAGTGAAACAGCCTTCATATAATTTGCACTACAAAAGCATTACCTTACTGAATGTTTTTGCAGTGAGTTTCTCTCTCTGTTCTCAAACTGTTCTCCAGGAGTTTGGGGTTTTAAAAGCAAACAAAACTAAATTTCCCTGTCCCTGTCACCTCTACCACACGTGCACATACACACACACTCTCACAAAGGAATGTAAAAAACCCTGAAGATACAAAGGGATGATGTTTTTCAGTACAATTTGACAGCCCTTTGTCTTTTTCAAGTCACTTCAGATTTAGAGGTTTAAGCACTTGCATATTTTCTGGTTTCTGTCAAGCCTGTGGTCTGACAGCCTGTACATGAGTGTGTGTGCTCGTGAGCATGGGAGAGGAGAGTGGTGAATTCAGCAGGAAAGGTGCAACTTTTTCCATACAGACACAATTACTCACAACCTCAGTTTGAAAGGGACACAGATAAAATCCTCTTAAAAGCCAGGGAAGCCCCACTTTGTCCATTCACAGAATTTTCCACAGAGCACTGTACTGGGGGAACGATGTATGATGTGATAAATCAAATGCATCCACGACACCAAGATCTAAGGCACAGATGGAAACATTCTGGTCAGCCTCCCTTCAAGGAAGCCTTCCCCAGGGGTTTAGAAAAGCATGGAAGAACATTCCAATCAGCTCAAATGGTAGTAATCAAGAATCCTTTGGTTTTGTGCAGAGATCAGACTGTCATGATGAAGTGTGCACTTGTCTGTGATCCTACTACTCATTAATTCCTTCAATTCTAGCGTGTTCCTGGAGTTTCACCACTTACTCCTCCAGCTAAGAGGAGGCTAAAAACTACAACACAAGCTAATAACTAATCCAGATAATGCCCAGAACTTGTGTTTGGGGTGGGGGCCATCTACAATATCCTGCCTAATAGAATTCAAGGTTGAAAAGAACCACTAGACAATCCCAGTTTGTGCATATCACAGGCCACAAATAAATCATTTAGCCATTTGTTTACTCAGTGAAAGATGTTGGATTTGAATGAATATGACTTGCATTCCATTCTATGGGGGTTCTCTGAAAGTTTAGCACCAATTCACTGAAGACAGATGTGCATCACCTGTAATTCTGTGCAGATATAGGCACTGTGTGTTTGGTTTGCTTTGGTGACACTGAGGAAATCAGAGCCCTTAGGTTAGGGGAGAAAGTGTTACTAAACTTTGGAAAAAAAATAGTATTGAAACTCCTCAATGGGTAAGAAAGACAGACTAAGGAGTTCAAAGTGGAAAACTATGCAGGAACTAATACATACGTGGTCCATCTCTTCTCATACCAGTGCTCAGTAGTTCTACTGCTCAGATGTGAGACATAAACCAGCTCTTTCCTCCTGTGTTTCCAAATGAAGTGAAATCACTCTCCTCACAAGGCTGACTGATAAAAGAAAAGAATTCTGATTTGCAGCAATATGGGGACAAAAATATATTGAATCACTGCTTCGAAGAGCAGCCACATCATTTCTGGTAATTGCACTACGTGGAAAATATATTTTCGCTTTTCCTTCCCTCCCTCCTACACTCTTGCCTAAGTAAGCAATCTTTGATTTATTTTTTTTCTCTTTACTGTGTTAAGAATTTGCAGATTTTCAATAGTGCTTTGACCTTGTTTCTCCAGCACAATTTGATAAAATAAGCACTTTCCCTCCAATTGTAACCAGCTCATGATGCAATGAGTTTGATAGTTTTTCCATCCACATGCAGATAAAAACTGTGAATCGACAAAATGTTTAGCAATTCAGTCAAATTACCCCTTCCTGTTCCTTTCAAGTCCCTTTCAGTTTCCCATCCAATGAGATCTGGGATGTTAGGATTTAAGCTGCCAGATTTCCCTGGGCCTTGAAGCATTTCTTGTACTGCCCTTTGCTTGTTGAGACAAAACTCCAACGTCATCGATACTAGAAATGGTAAAAATCACACACGATCATTGCTGACAAGCAGGAGACGACACTGCAGGGGAGGCTTTACTCTGAAAGCTCAGCAAAAACCCCAGTTCTTGGACAATGTGCCCACTGATTTCTTGCTAGGAAACCAGAGGTGTTTTTGCCATGCAAACGCCCATGTGGTATCTGTGCATCTCAGGGAGATTTTAGCCCACAGAGGAAAGGATGTGAGGGACCCTCCCCAGCTCATCACAGTGTTAAATGACTTCACTGGCATCAGGTTCACAACCAGTGATAAAAGTGGGAGGATTTAAAGCACTGGTTTAAAAAAGAATTTACCTATTCAACACTTCTTACCCAGATGCATCCCAAAGAGTATTGCTTAATTAATTACAACATTATGTAAGAAAGATCTAGGTATGGATCCCTCCAGAAAATCTACTCACTATTTAATCACTATGACAACCTTTATACGCTATTTCAAACCATTCCTTAGCTGAGGCTTGGATTTTTGTTGGTTCTGTCACAGGGACACAGGTTTTCACATGTGCCACAAACTTCAAATTATATGTCAGATTTGCTGTAAAAAAAAGAAAGAAAAAAAAAGCATCTCCTCATCTGTCTGCACAGCTACAGGGAGGCATGCTGGGACTCAGCTTTGCCTTCCCCTTCAGCTCCTTTTCCTCCTTCACCCCAAGGTACCTCTGCTCATGGAGAAGGCCCTGAGGTTCACCTTCTGTGCCTCCTCCTTGCACATTCCTGCTCACACAGAAGGGAACTCTGCAAGGAAAGCCATTAGCTGCAAAATCTCAGGACAAATCAAAACCAAACCCACGCCCTGTGCTTAGTCCTACTCCCCAGGCCTATTGTTTCCTTTTAAATTTTGGCCCACCAAGTGGATGACAGTGAGGACAACGCTGAGAAAAACTCCATCTCCCAAGTAGAACCTTCTGAGCCTGTTTATGAGTGTGCAACCCCCAAATGTTCCAGCTGCTCCTCATTTTAGCACTGGGACAGGCTGCAGATCACCTCCAGCAGCCTGATCTTGGAAGAAAACTGCTCAGAGAAGGGAGGAGGGAAGAGATGCCCACAGTTTGCATAGCTCTGAAGAGTCAGAATCAAGCCACAAGTGGAATTACAAGGGTCACAGGATCATTCCAGACTATGAGCTATCAGTTGGAATGACTATCCCAGTGCTGTCTCAGGATGGACAATCCCTGCTGTAGCGAGACTCAGTCTATCTGCAGCAGAGCACAGTCTGTGCTGAGACTGTCACAGAAAAATGTTGTTCAGTATTTTGAGTTTTAAACATATTTTTACATGTTTTATAATTCATGCTGAACATAACCTTCCCATACAGACCAGATTTAGCAAAGTCCTTCAGGTTTTTCAGGTAGAAGACAAAAAGAAGAAGCAAAAAAGACAGAGAAGCAAAAAACTGACTACAAGTCCATGTGGTTTGATATAGTTTCTGAGATAATAAAAAAGCCAATTTCTTACCCTTATAAACTCAATTCTTGTCTCTGAAGTGCTACTACATTTACCTATGGATGTGTTTTATATGTGCACATTTTGTGAGGATGGCAGCTGAACTGTGCAGAGTGCAAGAAAACAGCTCATTGATTAAACTGGTATAAAATTCATAAATTTATCCTAATTGGAGAATTTATGCAATCTCAAACTGCTTTCTTGCACTTACTGCACAGTCTGCTACTCCCTTGCAATGGCTATATCAGGAAAAAGAATAAAAATCAGCTACTTTATTTACTAGAAAATAAAGCAAGTCTGATCATATGCAATGATACACTCATCAAAATAAAAATACACAAAACACAGCCTGAGATTTTAATTCTAGGATTTTTGCCATGAGTTGACATCATTAACGGATTTTTCTTCTCCTTTGGTTTTTCGTGTGATCCTGTTTAAGAATTTTCTCTATTCAAGTAAAACAAATGGAACTGAACACCAGAAAACAAAATAAAGAGCACATTTCGCTTCATGAAATCAAAATCATTTTTCCCCTTGAAGAGCACATTCCTTGGTGTACAGGATTTACACTTCAGAGAGCTTAGTACTCGAAGGTGTTTCATAGAGATCTGTTGCATACAGATGAAAATGCTGCATTGATGGAGACATATTGCTGCCTGCAGGACTCAAACCTGCTGAGTTTACCTGAGCTTGGTGTTTTTCTCACTGAACGGAGCCAGCACAGCACTGGAGAGGGATCAGAATGTTGGGACAACGCTGCATCACTGACAATGCTGCATCGGTTGCACGTTGGCTGAAGGCAGAGCCGGACACCCCGAACGATCAGGGTGGTGGAGAGAACCCTTTCTAAAGTGCACAGGCTGACAGGAGCCTCACCAGGCTGGGGCTGGCAGGTTCTCCACCCCATGGACAAGCACCTCAGTGTCTTTGGTTGTTAGGTTTCTCCAGCTCTCTTGTTCAGCTTGATCACGGCCTCCGTGGCTTGTTCCGGCAGGCACGACGGGTCCGACAGGATCGACGTGGTTGTGCTGAGGTGCCGGAGGGTGTTCAGCACCACTGCAAAAAAAACAGGCAGAAAAGCAGCAAGAAAAGCCATTAGTCTGACTGATCCTTCTTCTGCACCCCTTGACAATTATAAATGTAAATTTAATACTTGCTGAACTGCAAGGAGGAACAGAAGGTCATTCCAAAGCTGAACACAAATCTCACATCTTCCTTCATCATGAGATAAATCACACTGCCAAACTTATTCCAACTAGAGCTGAATATTTGAAATTTAAATGCAGTTTAAGGCTGTTTAAATTCTGGTATATTCAGCAATATGGTTTTTTTCTTCTGTTCAGTGTTAAACACGGAACCAAGTGTCTTCTCAGTCAGAAGAGGTTCTAATTTTTCCACTGAGCTAATAAAAAGGAAGTGCAAGTCATATTCATCATGTGCTGTCTTTGTCATCCTCTGACTTTCAAGAAATGATATTATATATGGTCTCACTTCCTATGATCTGGAATAGCTGCAGGATGGAACTTCACTTACTTGGCCTCAGAACAGGAAGAGAACAGTGCTGATCCAACCAGGCCAGTGCTGTTTCATTCAGATCCTTAAAGCTTGTTGTGGAAACCATCGCATTGAAGGACTCAAACAATGGCTTAATAATAATGCTGAACTGCAAACCACCAAATGTTAAGGGAGACATCAAAGGAGGAGTTCAAAACATTCTCTGGGAAAGGCTACTACACAGAAAATACTGGATTTCTTAATGGATTTAACTACCAGAGGGATTGCAGCATTTCAAAAAATATTTGTTCAAACCTGTAACACTAAGACAAAGGAAAAATGAACCTCAATTCCTAATGACACTCATTATACTTTGGACAATCCCTCCGTACTCACCTGAAAGGGGAAAAAGGCAAGGGGGGAAAAAAAAGAAGGGAAGGGGGAGGGGAAAGGAAGGGGGGTAGAAAGGAAGAAAAGCCGGGGGGGAAGGAGAATGTATAAGTTTGTAATTTTTTTTTCCCTGAAATCTTTGCTATTCCCTCCCTGTGTAGGTTTTCCAAAAGACAACCAGAGCTGCAGTTACAGCAGAGTCCTAAAGATTTCTTGCAGTACCTCACCTTTGTGTTGCATTTTATTTTCCAGTTACCTCCCATACATTTAAGCTGAACAAGCTGTGCCTCAAGACAGCCTGAAGGCAAGGATTCCTATCCATGCACGGATGTGGATGAAAACTGAGGACACCTGTTATTTAAGTAACTTGGCTTAAAGTCACAGCATCAGAATCCCAAGTTCTTGGCTCTGAATGTCCCAGTACCAAACTCCAAGTTCAGCAGGTTGATGTAAAAGGATACAATCCAAAACTTCCAGTTCTGCAGGGTCCTGCTCCTCACATACTCATCAAACATCCTCCTCATGTGGTCAAACCTTTGCCGCGTCACGGGAACCCCGGTAGCCGGGAGCTGCTGTTGACACGAACTGGAAAGATGTTCCAAGGTCAGGATCCCACCAAAGAGGACACAATTCTCTTCTGGACTAAATCAGAGCATGAGAAAAGTGTGTACCCCCACTATTTCTGATCAAGGGGCTCCCCAGTGCACGAAGCTGACAAAATGTAACTGCTCCAGTCAGGAATACAAACTGTTTTCCCATCAATTTTGTCTGTATTCAAAGTGATTCTCAAGTTGCTACACACACTTGTTACAAGAAACAAAACTGAAAACAAAGTATAACATAGAACAAAGTAGTTTTGGGCATCCAATCGGGAGAAGGCACATTAGGAATCAAGGAAATATTTACAGTTACTCCTAATGTTACAGAAGAAAATGTAATGGAGATTCTGAAGGGACAGATCAATTTAAAATAAAATGAAACAGACTCCATCATACTTTTTAAGAAAAATAAAAAGGTTTTGATTTGCTGCTAATTCTAATATCATTCTTAAGCCTAAAACTTCTGGAGATGGAAGTAAAGCCACTGGGGTTCTCAAGGTGCTTTACAATAGTATGTAACAATCATAACCCCACAGAGCAAACTGAGGCAGCAGGAAAGCAAAGTGATTTATCAGAGCTATATTCAGCCAGTGCCAAACTTCCGGAGTCCAAGTCCTGTGTCTTATGTGCTCAATCCTATTTTCCTGTAAAATAGGACTGCATTTGAGAAGAAAACTGCAGCCAAGCCACTGAGAAGAGTAAGAGTGTTTGATCACCAGTGAGTACAGCTTTATAAATTAAACATCACCACTGGTTTCTTCTCAGAATTATTCTGATGTGACACATCTTCCCTGATGCCGCCACTGTTGGGCATTTGTGCTCAGAGTTTGCTGAAAATCCACACAGTTTGTCCCAGTGCCCATCCCACAGGAGCTCTGCCTTTAGTCTGGAGCTGATAGCAACTCCACTGCTCTTCAGCACCCATCTGCTGTGTGGTGTGAGCCCTGGCAAACATTCCCTCTGTTAACCAAAGCAGGACAGAAAGCTCTCCAGGTCTCACATGATCGTGGCGTTCAGCTCCTCGATTTCCTCCCGGAGGCGCCTGGTTTCCTCTTGCATCTGGGTCCTTTCCTGCTGCAGTTTAGCAATATATTCTACTGCTCTCTGGAGTGTGATTGCATGGCTGATCTAGACCAAACACAAACACAGAGCTCACCTTCTGCAACAAAGTGAGACACACGAAGAGTTTGCCCCTAACCTGCAAAACACTCACAGAAGCACTTCAGCACCTCAAGTTTCAGCACCTCAAGTTTCCTTCACTGTGGTGCAAAACACACAATCAGGCCAAGCAAAACACTTCAGACACTAAACCCTTCATTTCTCTGACTCCTCTTTGAACTCTAGTACAGAGAAATGTGGTTGCAGTGGTTGTTTTCTTCCAGACATTACATTTGTGCTACTTTGTTGAAAGAAGTATTTTAATAATTTAAAATGTTTTGTTTCATTATCTGTCCTCTTAAAAATATTTACAACTCTTACTTAAGTACTGAAGGATGTGCTACATCTGCTGATAGATTTATGGTGCTGGTAGAAGCGTTGTTTGAAGTTGACAATATAGATTATTTAGTTTGGGAAACCGGAAGTTATTAAACAGAAGGTAACATGTCTAGTTTCTTTCAAATAGACTATTCTGGTCAAGAAGTGAAATTCTGATGACATATCACCTTGAAAAATTATGTAAACAAAGAACAATGCTACAGAAAAGGCTTTCATATTTTCCATGGTTCAAAAGGTACTGGTTTTACAGGACATTTTGAATTTTGTTGTACAGATAAATCTGTATTTCAATTTAGAGAAGTTAAGTAATGTAGCCAGAATATGTTCCTAATTTGGACAAAGCCATTTGACAACGAGAAACCAGTAAGGAAGTTTTTCTCTGTAAATCTATGCACAAAAGACAGGTGAAAGGGAAAAAATGCCTTGAAAACATCTGCCAGGCTGTGGGCACAGGGCCAGGTTCTTAAAGGCAGCTGAGTGACACGAGATGTGAAGGGTCCTAGAGGGATTTTCCAAATCCTCCGAACTGGTCATGCTCCTGACTTCTCCCAGGAGGCAGAGGTATCAATGGTGTCAAAGTTCTACAGATCTCCCTGAGCTTTTCCATTCTCCCTGTGCCTCACTGACATGTTTCAGCACTGTGTGCAGCACACACACGGTTGCTCTGCCCTCTCTCAGCTGACCAAAGGGAGCTCAGCTGTTCACGTGGCACTGTCCCAAACTATCCAGCTGTGCTCCTAAATACAGGAATTAACTCAGGCCCAGTGTCAAGGTGTATTAAACCAGGCCCAGCATCACACCAGCAGCATCTCCCTGGCTTCTGGCTGTGTCAGGCACAATAAGCTGACAATACTGGCTGGACCACAGTCTTCTCAAGTGCAGCTCTGGGGACCAGACCCACCCAGAACGGGTATAAAAGCCAATGTGTCAGAGGAAAGGTGGCATTACAGCAAATGCAAAGTCAGCTTATGCTGCAAACATGACAAACACCTTCATTACTGGGGTCTCAAGATCAGTTTTTCTTCATTCCCTGTTGGCTTTAAAGCTGCATTATTTCATCAGACAAGACTCGTTCAATGTTTGAAGTTGCAGCAGAACAACAATGTCTGAAAGATGAAGTGCTTCCACACACACCTGCTGACTACAACCCCTGGATTTCTCCCCTTCCCTTTTCAAATCCCTCAGTTCAAGTATCTTCACTGGCAGACCGGCATTCTCAGTCAACAGTAAAATGATTAAATTTATTAACAAGTCTTTCAGAATGGCTCTGGTTTACATTTCACATCAAACTGTTAGTGCTGCCAAGGTACTCACCGACTTGGAGTTGGCTGACACCAAACTGCTCAGGGCACTGAAACCAATCTTGATATTAGACCTTCGTTTCTGCTCCGAAAGATGCTTCATCCTTCGATTCTGCATAAAGAAAAACCAGCTCAGTCTATGCTGTTCTGCTTTACTGTTCTACTGCTATGATTGCTTCAGCTATTCAAATTCAGTCATTTTTGTTGACTTGGGGCATTCACAGTCTCCCCAGTCAAAGTCACAGAACTATAAATTTGCAATCAATGATTAAGGTTTTTAAAAAATAGCTGTCACTGCTTTAAATTCAATTCCAAACTTTGTAGGTTTTCTTCCTAAATATAAGTTTTTATTTACACCATTTCTGAAGTCAAATTCCAATTTTTGAGGCATGCAATTAGTTAAGATTTTGTTGAAGCTTTTCTGTTTAAAACAGTCCATATCACTTATTCCTAACACATACAGAATGTCTACTGATGTAACAGGCAGCCTGACAAAAAGAAAAAAAAAATAAATAAGAATCCACAACACCGGCCTACCCTGAGGATGAAGACTTTGTTAGGGATGAGCATTTTCATTTGTAGCTTTAAAAACTTACTTCCCCTCAAAATTCCTGTGAATTAAGTTCAGCTAGCTGAAGTCTTTTAACTGCATACTTTTGTCTGAGCAGTTTTCTTAGCATGAGCAAAAAGGTTGCTAAGTCTTGGGCCACAAGCTGCAAACTTGTGGGAGACAGAGAGCAGTGCAAGCTGCAAGATAAGGAAGCTGTGACTGTCAGCAAAAGCTGCAATCTGTCCAGATAAACCAGCTAATAACCTGTCTAGAGATAGGAAAAGAATCCAGCAAGGAACAAGAAGATCCTGGACCAAAACCTGCTACTGGACCAAGGGCCATGGGCAAGGCGTGTCAAGAGCATGTGAAGAAGGTGCTGAGTGTAAGGGAATAAAAGCCCAGGGATTTCTCAGCTCCAAGTCCCTCTCCAGAGGCACCAGCCCCAGATGTTCCTATGGAAACCTTGACAAAGAACTTCAGCTGCAGCAACTGTGAGGGATTTAACCCATGAGCCTGCAGAGCTGTCTCTGTACCACCCCGTGCTCCTCCCTCTGCACTGCCTGTTGATTTCTCCTCCCAGTTGCCTCTGCTTACCCTGTGGTTTCTGTTATCCCTGTTTCTCTTACACTGCAGTCAGTGGTGGTGGGGGGGTGTATTTCTGTGTGAAAAGTTCCTCCCCCACCTCCAGCATTCCATGTACACACCCATCACCTCTGGAACCTCAGGAATCTGGTTATGGGGGGGAATCAGATGTTCAGGTTAAAGGAAGATACAGCTTGATGGGCACCATTATTGTCTATTATTTGTTCTGAATATCATCTATCCTGGGCCAATGTTGACCTGTTGGGGTAGATGTTCTGTCCAGTTGAGCAGGATAAGACAGTTACAGAGTACATGGAGTTGGTCCTACAGGCAGGGGGAAGCTGCAATGCTCGGTCTCAGGTTGATCCTGACTGGAATTGTAAAAACTGGAGATAATTGTCAAACAGTAGTTGGAGATCCAATGAATGCAATTAGAACTTGTGAGGACATAAGAGTAAATTGAACTAAAGCACAGGAATGTAGACAGAGAGGAACACCCCAGCAACTACTGGGGAAGACTGTGACAGGCTTTGTTGACAGAGTTCTAATAGACAGAATTCTTCATTGACAGAATTCTAATAATAAATTGACAGCAAGTGTGTTTGTGGACCAAGCCACCTTTGACATCTACAAATGTTTTAAGCATCCTATGCCAGGTTGGCATTATATTACCTGGAGGTTCAAGGCTTTTACAGCATGTAAATGATCTGGTACTTGCCAGTAAAGTATATGAAGGTTGTTTGAAAGATACTATTTGTCTGTGTAGAGCTTTAGCAGAAAGAAAAGGTCACCCTGCATCTCTTTCTAAGCTCCAGTTGTGTTGTCAGGAAGTAGAGTATCTAGTATTTATATTAACAAAAAAACAAAGATTAGTAGACCCAGAATGGGTCAAGGCTGTGATAGAAATTTCTTGGTCAGTAATAAAGAAAACAACTGGGAGAAATTTTTAGGCACAGAAGGATCCTGCAGCCCCTGGATCCCCAGGCTGCAGAATTAAGTAAACCATTGACAGAAGCTCCCAAGGCAGAGGAAGTGGAGTCTATACATTGGCATTCAGAGAAAGAAAAGACTTCTCAAGCTACAAAAGGAGCCTTAGTTTCTGCTTCAGCACTGGGATTGCCAGATTACTCCAAGCCCTTTGAGTTATTTATGCAGGAGGACAAAGGAGCAAAACCCTTCTCAAAGCTGGGCTCACACAAAGCTGGGCCCACACCGCCGCCCTGTGGCTTCTGCTCAGCTCAGCTCAGCTGGAGCAGTAAGGAACCACTCCCATGTGACAGCCACGGCACAACAGCCGTCCTGAAAAACCAGCCACCGACAGCCTGGAGGCTGAGATAGAATCCAATATGGAACAAAATAGCTCCAGACCAAAAGCCATCCCTGGCCCAAGAGGTGAGTGCCAGGAGGGTGGAGAGCGTGTGAGGAAGGTGCAGAGACTGTAACGGTACAAAAGCCCAGGACTTCTTTGTTCTGGGTTCCTCTCCAGAGGCACCAGCTTGCGTTGTTCCTATTTTTTTCTTGGAATTGGATGTCTGGGACTCTGCTGCAGGAAACCTGGGGTAAAGAAACTTCTTTGTAACACAGTTTGCCCTTTCAGAACACATTCCTGGCAGAGTGAGGCCTTCCGGTGGGAGCTCACCATCACCCCACTCTGGAAGGGAGGAAAACGGTGTAATAAAGCAGTGAAGTGGCTGCTCAAAACCACAGAAAATGCAGGTTCAAGAGCAGAACTGCTATTTTTGGTGCCTTCTATGCTTTTCTAAACTGAAATAATGTTACCTAGCAATACAGAACTGTTGAATCTAACTAACAATGCAGAGGATCAAAAGAACATACTCCTAGAGACTGGCAAACACCACTGCTTCTCTCTTTTCTTACAAAAGAGTTACTAACAATACACATCCAAAGTAGATCCTGTCAGAGCAGCTGAGTTTAAATGACTATGAAGCCTATTTCATTGCAGAATTCTTACTTTTAAGAACACTGTTCCATCTAGTGACCCCTTTCCCACCATCAGCCAGCCCAGTTAATCTGTTCCTCTGTTAACTCACTCTCTAGCAGCAAGAATAGGCTGCAACTACTAGTTGCGAGCATTCGTGCCATGCAAATCACTGCAAACTTTTATAAATAACTTGTAGCATGGTCAGCAAGGGCCAGTTCTGGTTCTCCTCTGCAACAGAACTAGAACTGAGTGCAATCACAGGCTGCAGGTGTTAAACTTACCTTTCTGCCCTGGGAGAAATCAAGCTGGTACCAACTCACAGGATAAGCAGAGCAAGAGAAGCCAGACAGGGGTTGGCACTTGCAAAACAGTTAAGTAACACTCCCTTTCACAACAGAACTAATGGGAGGGTTGCAGCTGATTGTTCTGCATTGGTTTTTTATGGATAAGTTTCTCATACCATCACAGAAAGTGTTCTGACAAGGTCAGCTCGTATGTGAGGCACAACCAGCGTCAGGTTCTATCTCTAGACCGCCGAGTTCTTACCCCAGTAATTCTCGAAGGGTTTTACAGGTGTAACTTGTAGAGTCTGTGGAGCTGCTTCTCTGTGGAGCAGCAAAGCATCACTGGAGACATGTAAGTAACTCAGCAGGTCAAGAACTTCCCCTCCAGCGATGGCCAGAGCCCTGCAGACTGAAGAGCCCCAACAGAACAATGGCAAAAAGCCACGGTTTAGAACACTAAGCCTGAAACCTTTGACCAAGTAAACTGAGACCTGTCACAACACTCCTGTGAGCCACAGCAGGAACTGCTGTCATGACCATAAGGACCTGCAGAGGTACAGCTAAGCCTGGCCCCTCTGGTGACACATCCCTGAAGAGCAGAGTAGATTATTAAAGACTGACATTTTGAATTGAACAGAGCAGCACAGATGCAGCAGCAAGCTAAGACCAACACACAAATATGCTACTGTCCTGAAGCACAACCTTCTCTGGTCCATGCTCAGAAAAAAACAGCAAAGGAGAAAAGCCCCTCAAAGGGAAGGACACACACCTTAAATGCAGCCATAGTAGGGTCAGTGGCAGGCTTTCCTGAGCAGCTGTTCTGAGGAGACTGAGGGCTGGGGCTCTGCTCAGAGGTGCAGGGGGAAGCTTGGCCTGAATTCTGGCAGTCCCGGCCTTCATAAAGGAAGAAACACAAGTCACATTAACAAACAACTTCCTGTAGCAAACGTAACTGCTGAGAAGTTTCTACTCAGAAATGAACTGAAATGCAGTCAGCAACCAAATTATAGTTTGATGCAGCAACCACATGCTAGAAAACATCAAGATTGCTGGGAAAGCTTAGAATTTCATGGCACAAGCATAATACACCTCAAATAGCGAGATGTAATACTCCTTTCACACACACATAGTTCAGCAAAGGCATGTCGAACACGTAGGCTGTGACTCCATCGTCCTGCTGGACTGCCCCATTTGACTCCAATTGCCTGGGACATGATGGTGACAATTACAAGCCATTTAATCACCAAAACCAGCTCCACCATTGCACATGCAGAAGGATCTTTGCACTTACCTACTGTGTCTGAGATCCTCCAGTCAGAATTAGAGTTATGACACTGAACAACAAAGCTATTCAGCACTTCCTACACAGATGCCTTTCAACAGGTTTAATTTCTTGGTGACTACAACAGCACATCCTTTTAGAAAGGAGCCACTTGCAGGAAGCACAAAATCACAGTGGGAATGCTGCACAGTCATTTAAGACAAAAATTGCAAACAACTGGATGCAACTGAAGCTGCAGGGTAGAAGGGGATTATCCAGGGATCCTCAAGACCCTGCCTAACCCACAGAAACACACTTACATGTGCAGGGCAGAGAGAATGCTTAGAGCTTTCTAACTTACTAGGTGTAGGTGAGGGAACTTGTGAACTGCAACTGTGGTTAGGGATGTGCTCTCCTTTCACCAACACATCCTGGACTACACTAGGAGAGAAGAGATGTGAGACTGTGGACTGGCTTTGTTGACTACTTGGTGCTCGCTGTGCTGGACCAACCAGAATGTTACTACGGAACTCCGTCACCCCGGGAGCCTGGGAACAGCACAGACATAGCACAGAGAAACACAGAGAGAAAGAGAGAGCAGGGGGGAGTGTGGGGGCACAGGGAGAGAAGGGATGAGAGAACGGAGAAAGTGGGGAGAGAGAGAGAGAGATTAAGAAAGAGAAAGAGAGAGAGAGAGATTTGTTACCTTGCCTTTCACTAAAAGCAGCAAATTAATACATGATTAACAATCTGACGACAAGAAACAAGGGCTAATATCTAAGGAATTGGCAGGCACCGAAGTCAGGCTGCTGGCAGGAGACCAGTGTCCTTTCATAACTTAAAGCAGTATTATAACACATCAACAACATAATATACTAAAATCTATTTCCATCTTCCTGCACACAACATATTGGGGAAACCCACTCACATACTCAAGGCATGCTTTCCAATATGTCAGTGGAAAGGTGACTTTCCTGGCTCCTTCCAGCTTAAAGCACAAGCCATCCCCATCCACAGCACTGTGTATACAGGCCTCCTTGGAATCTTAACTATAAAGTGCTTCCAGGCCCATAAAGTAACTAAATTAAAGACAAGCAAACGTCATGCTGATTGCACAAATGCATACACTGGGCAACAGGTCATTTAGAGGACTCGTTACCCTCCCCAGCACATTATGGCTCTCACTACTTGCAAATAACAGGCCTAGAAAACAAATATATTATTTTTTGTTCTTCTCCTTACTCTGACAATTCCAGCTGGTGCAATTGCAACATTAGACTGAGACGTGGCTGGCGTCAAAATCCCCTCTCTTTTTAAAGGTGCTGGAGTTACAATCACAGCTCTGGACTGTCCCTGAAAGGCAGCTGAAGAACACAATTCAGTTAGAATAGTTAATGAGACAAAAAAAAAAAAAAGTGGAGATTATTTTGTATGAAATAACTTGTCATTAAACAGGGGGATGGATTATTGGGCACCTATTTGGTAATATTTCACTGCAGTGCAAAATGCCACCAGTTTTCCATTAATCTCAATCCCCTTAATCCAGTACAAAGGACTCCAATACATCAGTTTTTTCTGAGTTTTTTAGCATCAGTGTTTCAAGATGAATTTACAGAGGTACATAGTAATTCAGGGAGCTGCAAAGTGTCTTCATTCTGTCAGAGCTGAGTTTGACAGGAGGAAGATCATCTTCAGCTCTCCTCTCACATCCATACTTCTTGTTCTGCTGACCCAGGAAGGGTCAGTGATCCAATACTTCATGCTTCCTTCCATATATATTGAATCCTTTTCCTCACCACTTCATTCTACCAGTTTCTTTCACTATCTGGTTTTACAGCTGCCTCAGATGACACACAAGCACAAGACAAACAAATGTGATTGGGAATCAGCACCAAAATTCCAGAAAATAGGCGAAAGAACCAGGAGTTTTGCAGTGCTTAGACAGCTAGAGAGAATTCCGAATAGCAGCAAATGTCTCCACATAAATCTGTGAAGAACTCCATTTAACCAAGGCAGATGTGCAGTTGGTTCTTGCCCAGAGTTCAGAGAGAACATGATGGACCCTCCTATACTGTCACTAAGGGAAGAATCAGGCAAAGACAAAACTTCCATCTGGTTTTTGAGAAAACTGAACCAAATTTATTCAGTTTCATTCTCGCCTGTATTGGCTTCAGCTCTCCCTCGGACTAATAAAGTCATGATGCATGAGAAGTGTCACCACAGCTCAGTGCCTGCAGTTTAGCATCAGGATTCTGAAGGGCACACGCAGCAGGACGGGGAGACAGTGCAGGATTATCTAATGTCCCCTTCCTGACTGATCATCTGTGACTGTGGTTTGAATCAGGAGGAGGCTCTGCACATCCTTTACCAGAGAGGACTGCACAAACCTTGTGGCAGCCCTTGCGTGGGGCTGTCGGGCACAGAGCTCTGTCACTGGGACACAGGGAGCTCATTCTTTGAGCATTCCCACGTCTAAAGCCGGAATCACAACCCTTCCACTGTTCACTGACGTTCAGCTGGACTCAGGACATCTCTATTGAGCTCAAGTGCCTACTCTTAACCAGTGCATTAATGCTGCTACACAGGCTTGGCATTCCTGACTTCCCATTTGGGGAACTGTAATGATCAGCAACAATATTTAGAAATCACTTTACATGTTTCAGGTTTCTGTCCTGCACATGCATCTTTTGCAGACTTTTCTCTCAAAATCAGCACATTTATCCTGAAGAGGTGATAGGAGACTTCTTCTCCATGTGAAATCTTGTACCTGATGAGACAGTCTGTACAGATTTTTGAGTCCTAATACCACTAGGCAGTAAATGTGATGCATCCCTTTCTAACACAAGACATAATGGCATTTGCTTTATACTCAGGAGATGATTTGTTTGTCCTGAACACAAGTGACAGGCATAAATGCATCAGTGACCAGTACTGGCATTTATTCTATTGCCAAAAATAAAGCTCTAGTCTTTATATAAAGTCTTGGATTTGTCCCAGAGCTTGGTGTCCCAGTTTTTAAGGAGCACTGTGATCCCCAAACACACACCACTACCAGGAATGACAAACAGCAACAACTTTAAATCTAGATGAGAAATGAAGTCATTGGTTGTGATGGTCTAGAAGCAACTGGTAAAGCATTGGGAAAGTGATATATGGGGTGAGGAAAAACCCAGGAAGCACTAAGAAAGCCAGAGGCAAAGGCTTTCTCAAAATGAGTTGCCTACTATGCTTTACTAGGTGAGAAATGCCTGTCTTGACTGCTGAAGGTACACAGACTCTTTATAACACACTATTGACAGGACCAGTGCCATTAACACCCTGGTACATTAATCATGGACCAACCTGTTTCCAGTGACATGTTAGAATTAGATCCTTGGCTCTGTTCTTCTCCTGAACAGTGATTTTAATTTTCTTTTTTTTTTTTGGTGGGTAAGCTCAGTATCAGGCCTTAGCAGACACACCTACTCCCTAGTAAAGCCTGTTTAACAATACTCCTCCAGGCAGGGTTTTTCATGAATTATTGTTGCTCATTTCAAGTGGCTGAAGTCACTTGGCCCCCAGCCAGCACAAGTCTAAAAACAGCCTGCAATAATCCCAACAAAAAGCTTGCTGTCTGTCCTGCTCTGGCCTTGAGCTTTCCCACAAGAACCACCACAAGCAAAACTTGCTATTCTTAGCTTTGTGCCAAAGGCTCCAAATCATCCCCAGTGTGGAGGTCCCAGCACATCAGTAGGTGCTCGTGCTCCGACCTGAAACCCATGTGCTCCCGAGGGCATCTCAAGAGTCTGTAGACTGCTCAAGACAAAGATCTCCAGTTCCCTCAGGAGATCTCCTGATCTCTCCAAGGGAAGAGCAACCTCTCTCCCTACCATCTCCTCCTCCACGGTGGCTGAATGCTCTGAGGGGCAGAGTTCATCCCAACAGCGTGACCTAAACCTGAGCTTTCCCTGGGCCAGGAGCACAGAGCCCATGTGCTGATGCAGCTACAACCCAGCACTGCTGTTACAAGGAGAGACCCCCTTTTGCAGGTTAGTTTTCCACATTCACAGCCAAACTGCTCCCAATCCTTGCAGCAGTCCAGAGCATCCCACTGTTAAGTGTGGCCACACCCCAGTGCATTCAGGGGTTCCATGGACACCCTCAGCAAGTTGTATTTTTACTTATTATGTAAAGCAAGAAAAGCAAGAAGGTCTTTCCCTCCTGCTAGTCCCACTCAGAAAGGAAACCCATCACCCCCACAGTGCTGCTCACCTGGGGTGATGAAGGCATTCTTTACCAATAAGGACACTGTTTCAGGCTTTGGAGCAGGCACTATTTTTTGTGACTGTTTGGGCCTTGTCCCAGCACTGGCCAGAGGAACAGCTTTGGGGAGTGCAAATGTCAGCTGGTTCTGGAGCTGGGGCCGGGGCTGCCCCTGCACAACAGTAGTCTGGAAAGCCAGGTTACAAGGCACTCCTGCCCCCGGCTGCTGCGTGGCCAGGACGACATTCTGGCTCTGGCTGAAGGTGGTGGCAGGGGCGTTGTTGGTCAGCGTGGCAGAAGCTGTGTGTGTGATCACTGTAGATTCACAGAGCCCAAACTTGGGGGTTTCTGGTGCAGCAAAGGCAGCCGGTGCAGGGCTCAGGGGCACCGCCGGCAGCGGGGACTGGTGCTGTGGAGTCGCAGGCTGAAGCAGCGGCAGGGGGGGCTGGAACACTGGCATGAAAGTTTGTGGCCCGCTGAGAGACGAGTCTGGAGAGAAGTCCGGTGGCTGGATGAAAGATCCCCCACTTCTAATGCTGGAACACTGGTCAGTGCCAACGTCAGGAATGACGGGAGCAGGTACTGAGGAAGCAATCAGTCCATCATCGATGTTCCCTGCTGGAAGCGTGTTGGACAACGACCCCGACGGCAGGACAGGAGACTGACAGGAAAGACAAATATTACTGATTCAGACATATCTGAACTCCTCCTGAGGAGCACATGGCTCATGTCAGAGCCTTCTGTTTTAAACACTGAGAACCCCTCTTACCTGGGAGGAGTGGCTGCTGCTGTCTGTTGTGGTTGAGCTGACAGCAGACACAGAAGGGAAATAATTATTGGAGCGACTGGGCGTGAATAATTCTGAAATATAAAAGGTCCCCTATTAATTTTCTACTTTTCATACTCAAGGTACAGCATTGCTAAATCCTAAAATTCACAGGAATATTAGTATTCTTTAGCAAATAATGAAACCATGCTCTTTTTGCTTCATACAACTGCTGTTGATTAAGCAATGAATTGTTGTTTTCCAGAGGAAATGATCTCTTCAGGGTAGACTTCAGCCTCCAGGTAGGCTGGGACGACACAAAAATCAGACCCCTGTTTAAGGTTCACCTACAGTCAGACAGCCAAGAGCTGATCCCCAATGCAGTCCCACAAAGCTCAGTTATGTGATGCAGGCTGTATGCAGGGCCAGAAAACAGATGTGACTTTTGACTTCCATGGAGATCCATAACCATCAAAGCTGATGGCAGCAGTTTAATGTCATATGAAATTTCCTCAACACTACCATAAAATGTTCAAAGGCAAACAAAATGTTAAATCTCTTCATCACTAAGAAGTGTTAAATGGGAAAGCCTTAGACATCTGCAACATAATTTATTCTTGTTTTAAAAACTAGTTCACCAATCACCAATAGTCAAATTAATTGACTATTTATTATTCTTACCCTGAAAAGGCTCAAAAGTATCCATAAAATCAAAGTTTGGCTGGAGAGGAATAAGCCCTGGTTGAATCATGTCAGCATTTCCTAAGTGTCCTGCAAAATTCAGGAGACAGATTAGATTAGCTTCCCATCACTCACACAATAACAGCAGCAGGAATAAAGCATTTGGCTAAAACATGAACAGACTCCACATCCAGGCTTGGCCAAGATATTACAGAAAAACTGCTGCTGAAATGAACTGAGCATCTGCTTCTCTTCAGAACTACAGTACAGTTTTGAAATCAAAACCACTGGGGAACGAAACTTTCAACTACTAAAATGGAAGAGGTGAGACACAAAGGCTCTCACTAACAACTGGGGATTGCCAAGTCTGGATGTCTCCTGCTCCCAAATCTGTCCTGCCCCTGCTGCACAACACAAACTTGCTGGGAAGCACAACCTGAACCACCAGAGGAGTATTTTAAAGTAAATCACTGTGCAGTTCATTTGCCTTGAGTACAATTCCTGTAAACCACAGTGGCTCTGGAGTTGCTCAGACATCCCTGCAGCAAGGATGGTGCACAGTGTCCCATCAGACAGAACTCTATAGCTCTTGGAACTGTTTTTACAGATGGGACTAGCACTTGTTCTAAGGGACAAAATCAAATTAAAATACACAGGTGCTCCCTCAAAAACACACCCACAACTATGCTCTGAGATAAATAACAATGCCTTCACCACTGACAAAGGCAAATACTGCTCATTACAGATTAGAAGGCAAAGCTGGGAGCAGCACACAAGAAGCTAAGACAGAAGTTAAATCTGGATGAATAACTGGGATTCCATAACCTATGAAGCATAAGACAGCTACAGTCTCTGACCTCTTTTTCTCTGTATCAGCAATATAAGATAGATATCTTAGGCAAGACTGCAAGAGCTGCAAACCAGACTTTTCATAGAGGTTCTCACTGCAACATAGCTACAGCCAAGAAATACCTATGTCCCTGGAATTTGGCCAGGAAACCAGCTGATGTGAAGACAGTGTGGAGAAGAGTGTGTCGGTGAACTCGGACATGAGCATGTCTGCATCCAAGAGGCTGCCTTCCTCCATAGGGACAGGGGTTTCTCTGCCATACCTTCTTTTTTGCCAGAGAACCACATCATCATCCTGCCAAAGGAAAGGAAGAGAAGTCAGGCTGCTGCCCAGTCGCCGCCACCGCAGCCTGGTGCAGGTCTATAAAATCAGTCCTCATTTTTCACATTCTTAGGGAAAGAAGCTCTCTTTGAGGAGCCATCAAATGGACTGAAACAGATCAGTGGTGCTTCTTATACACCAACAACTTCAGCTCACTGGTTTGAGCAACAACAGAAGACTTCTGCAGAATAAATACCATGACACGCCAGGAAAGGTTTTTGCCCAAAAACCAGATGTTGACTAGAAGGACATAAGACAAAACAACTTCATCAACACCCTCTTGTTTGATTCATTACACATGTATTTTTGCACCTACAGCTTAACAACCCCTTGTTTGAATAAAAATTAAAAATAACACAAACAGCAAGAATGCAAAGCAAACAACTCCTGTTTGGGGAGAAGTATCTGGAACTCTGAAATGCAGTGAAGTGTAATTGTATTCTGACTTTGCACAAGGTGTGCTGATATTTAGCCCATAGAAAATACAACATAATGTGACTTGGCTTATCCATCCCTCACTAAAGGCTGAGCTAAACTGCATTGCCTTGAAAAACAGAAAACAGAACAGTGCTTCTGATCATCAGTTTATATGCCCAAAGCAGCTTTGGTGGGCTTGAGGGGACATACTAAAAGGTGATACCACTGTGCCTTTAAAAAGTCCGTCTTTTTTTAGGATCCTGGCACAATATCTGCCTGAGTTGGACACAGCAGGAGGATCTGCAACATGTAGCTCACACATCCTCACAGATCCAGTTACACAAGCAGGGCAGCAGCGCCAGTTACAACTCAGTAACAAGATGGAATCACGTGCCAGCCCTCAAAGAGGTTCATCTCTCTGGGCACACAACACTGATTCTCATTTCTTCTGTCACAGCACTTTACATTCAACCTCTCCTCCATCCAATTTAAGCTACTAACCTTACATATCTCTCTAAGGCACAGAACATGAAGGTGTCTAACCTTAATTGAGGCTTAAGCAAGATGCTTGTCTTAGATTTTAATCAAAGCAAGCTACTGCATGTTACAGCTTTGTTATCTACTGTGGGTTCCACAAGCACAAATGCCATTACCTACCCTGACCAAACTTGAAAGATCTTCATCTTTATGTTTCTGTAGCTGCAAAAGGAGGAAAAAAAAGAGATGGTAAAGTCAGAATAGGGCCTGTATGTGCCAGCAGAAGACCTGATTTTGCAAAACTTTTAAGACCCAATCATGCACAATCAGTCCTAGCACAATAATTTTTAGTTAAGTGGAACTAATCAGATGAGCATGTCTGTACCAGCTTATCATCTGGTTTAAGTGCTCCTGCATGCCAGAAAAAGTGACAGAAAAATTCAAAAAGCAACAACATACTGATCAAGCTCAAGTGAACCAACAGACCCTTTTCTTGAAGTATGTTCTCCACTTGTGGTATTCCCTGATGACTATTTCAATTCTTCGTTTCCAGTATTTCCCTTCTGTTGCAATGGCCTGAGAATACAAACACATACCACAAGTTACACGGAATTACACAAGGCCTGAATATTCAACATGTTTCCAAGCAAATATTCAGGCATAAAAAATGCAAAAGAAAGCATGCTAATTCTGTTTGAGCTCATGTATCAGCAGCCCACGCTGCCCCAGAGTTCAGCTATCACAGAGCAAATCTGACAGTACCAACTTCATCTTTCCCACAGAAACCAAACACGAGATGATGTCTGGCTGCACTGTCAGCATCTCCCACAGCAGATGAACCACAGTCAAGAGTTAAGAAATGGCAAAAAAAAAAAATTAAAATTAATTTTCTGAAAATAACATGTAAAGCACAGAATATCCTGTGAATGCCATGAGGCTACATGCAGAGACACACACGTAAGCAAAAGCTGCTACAAACAACACAAAGCAATATAAATTTGATGTCCAGCTCAGGGAGGAGTGTGACCTTGCAGGTCACATACTAATGGCAACAAAAGGATCAGACATTATGGGTCTTCAATGTGTCACAGAGAGCAGTGTATGAACTGGGGAGAGTAGACTAATGAGAGCCTTAACTTTGTGTCCGAGGGTCACTTTCAACACAAACGTCAACACTGTTCTTTTGAAAACCTGAGACAGTTCCACAAACTCATCTGGAACTCCTTTGAGCTATAAATTATTCTGGAGTTATGCAGTACAGAGAGAGTCACATATTGCCACATCAAGGGCCTCACTGGTTTTCTGCAAGGTGCCAGAGGGCAGATGTTAGTGTTCATTTATGTTTACAAGAGCACAAAAATGAAAGGACACAAACTCGTATTTGCTCTTTCTGTGAAGTTACCCTGACACAGAAAAAGAAATTGCTTTTTGTCTTGAAACCACATCTCGCCAGTTACATCAAATACAGAAAACTCTCACAGGGTCACACAGATTCAGTCCTGAAAACAGTTGTCACTCTGATTTCACACCAACTTCCAGCCAGAAGACAGCTTTGGCTGTCAAAATCTTAACTAATCAAACTGCACTTCTTTGACTTACAATTCATTAAACTGGAACAGTAACATAAGTTACACAGATAACAAAAGTCCTTCTGATTGCACCCTGATCACCTTAATGTGATAAACCTACAAAACCAGGTTCAGTCTGCTTGTAATGGTTCCTTCTAAATAGAAGCAGATTTGCTCTGCTGCCCTCATTTCTAGCAGAGCAGGAAATGAGGTTCTGAAGCCCAGAGGTCAGTGGTCTGTCCCTCAGGTGTCACACACCTCTGGCCGGCGATGCTCATCCACATCCACGGAGCCGTCCAGCGGAGTCACGAAGTGGCACACGGGGTTCTTGCGCTTCTCCAGGTCTGAAACAAGAACCAAAGTGGGAGTGCTCAGCACCCGAAGGATCTGCCCCTCTGTAACTGCAGCGGCAACACGTGAAAAGGAGTCTGGCCAAGGCTCCTTCCCAACAACAGGAGACAGGGAGCTCTCAGTCCGTGCTCAGAGCACTCAGTACATCCTCTGGGACCTCTCTAAAAAGGCCCTGATCCAATGGCTCTCCCTCTCAGACATCAGCCTTGAGCACATTTCTGAGCTTGTTGCCAGACAATCATTTCCACCCTCCTGTTCCATTTGTCTCAGGGAAGCTGTGACACACGAGCACGGTACTTACACTGCATGTACCAGGCCCTCCAGATGGCGTTATTGAGACGGATTTTATCTCTCCACTGAAGTTTCAATCCCTTAAAATTTTTCCATTTTGGTGAAACCAACCTTCCACTGAAACAAAACAGACAACAAATCATTCTACTTTCAGTTTTTCTCTCCTTTCAAGACAACGTGTCTCCCTAAAACTGCCAAACTGTCAGTAGAAAAAAATTACAACGAGTCACACTTGGCCAGTGACAACTTTTGCCATGTGCTGTCCACGGCTCACTGAGCCAGGAGACAGAGATTCATCCAGTTTTCAAGACTCCTTCATGTTCTCATCCATGAGAACTAAGAACTCAGAACTAAGAACTGTCACAACTGGTCTCACAAGTATCTTCAGCAGGAATGAAATTCATTTCACCCACTCTTTTCTTCTTGCCATTATCCCACCTTTTCAAATCCCCACCTATGAGCTTCCATCAACTGAGAACAAGGTTACACCAAATTAAGCCCAAAACCTGGCCTAGAGGTTTTTGAATGTTTGGTCACATATAGTTGTGGCTTGGACTTTCTGAAGTTCATTTCTACAGGTCCACTCAGTTTTCCAGGTTGGTAACACTGGAAAGGAAGAATGAAATGCCAGTTCTGGCCCAAGAAAAACCAAACCCCAAGAATTCTACAATGCTGGCAAACACAGCTGGGCACAAAGGATCACCAACAGGCTAGAAATAGTAAGTTTTTTCCAAGGCAAGGCAAGGCTGGAAAGAGAAATGGTTTATGTATGAATGATCTTGGGAGGTAGAAGGGAGATGGAAGGAAAAAAGGAAGAAGTAACAGGGATTCCAGTAAGCACTGTACAAACACAAACCACCCAGCCCTCAAAACACACCTCTATGAATCATTAATCCATATGACTGACAGAGCAGAGGAAGTAGGAAATATTCATAGCACAGTAAACTTAAAGCCAGAGACTAAAGCACAGGAATTGTGCCTATTCCAGGTTCTCCCTCTTGTTTTTTGTGGTTTTAACTGCATATCTTCCCAGGCAAAGGAAACAGGTTCATCTTGGCACAGCACGAGCATCAGGTTATGGACATCTGTAGTAAAACCTACAGAAAGGAGTGACAGGAACAGTCACCTCCAAACACTTTGCCCTCTCAGGAGAGATCACGGAGCCCCTGGGCAGTGGGGAGTGGTTTCTGCCAGGAACTGCAGTGGCACTGCAGGGATGTACCAGAGCATCCAGTGCCCCAGCACAGGCAATCTGCCACCACACACTCAGTGCACATCAACTCAGGGATGAATTATTTATCCTTAAAAGCCCCTGTTTTACACATAAGCTCTAAAAATCACTGTGCAAATAGGAAGTACATCCTACAGAACTGCCAGGAACTTCCCTTGGCTCTCCCAAGGCCAGGCAGAGGCAGGGCTGGGGCTGGAGAACTGATGATTCCCTGTGTCCTCTTTGATCTGGGAAACCTCCCGACAGCAGCTCTTTTTAAAGAAAACTTTTAATAAAACTTGTAATACTATAAACAAGTAAAAAGTCTTCACAGTCTAAACAAAAGCAGCCAGAATGCCAGAGTTGCCAATAGCAGGATATTAAAATAACACTTTCTTCAAGTATTTGGCTCACCATTTCTGCTCTGGTCCCCAACCCTGACAGTAACAGAATAGTAAATGCCAGACTTCAGCCAAGTGACAGGTAAAGAAAACCAACTCTGCTCTTTTAATTTGACTACTAAGTAAAATGCCAGTTGTAGCAACAGGTTGTAGAAATGCACCATCCAGTGAGTTGCTGCCTGACAGTAAAAACTTAAAACACATCTCCCCAAACCTTATTTCCAAGTTTCAAGACTTTTAGTTTATAAAGATCCTCAAATTAAGTATTAGTCTCACTGTTCTCCAGCTGCTGTGTAAGGGCAGAGAGCAGATCTCCACCTGTTTAATATTTCCCCCATCACCTTCAGTGTTCACTGCACACCTTGTCTTATCTTTCCTTCTAAATCCAGACTAAAGCACATCTTCTCCTAGTTTTCCTCTGTACATTAACAGTTTGGAGACAGCAGATTAACTGATGATGCATCACCAACACTGACAAAGTGCCCACATGCCTTTGACTAAGAAATCTGTCAACTTAATGTTCATCTCCTTGTAGCTCTGTGTGACTCGACAGTTTCCCAAAGCAACAAAACTCTAATAATCTGCACCCAGAATAGCAAGAGCAAATGCTTTTCTATAAAAAGACTAAAAGGAACTGTAATCAAGTCTCATACGCTCCTTGCATCTTCAAAGAGCTAATTAAAACTGGAATTAAAACACAAATAGTTTAAAATATTTTCTATTACATTCTTACAAAATGCTAAACAAAAGTAGTGCATCAAAAGAAGGAAGTGATTAAGAACCTATTCTTAAAATAATTATTATTTTTAGTTCCCAAGGGAGCAAAACACAAGTCCAGCTTGAGGTCATAAGTGAAACGACTTCAGCCTCAGTGGAGAGGAATCAGCATGAAGCTGACAACAATGTTTAGACACTATTCCAAATTCCAAAGTCAATGGAAAGTCAATTACTTTGTACAACACTGTGACTAAGAGCAGCCGCTTAACTGAAACCAGCCTTCAGCAAAATAACAAGGGAAAACCCAAACAACTGGAGAGCCCCTCTGGCTGCTGCTCCTGCCAGCTCGGTAAGAACACACCAACTCCTGCAAGAAATGCAGAGCAACCTGCCCAACACCAGCGTGGTCACCATGTACCTGGAGAGTCAATCAGCACACACGTGGTCCTGCCTCTCTCTACCAGGGCTGCTGCAGCTCTGCAGAGGTGCTGCTTCCAAGGAGGGCAGCAGGAGAACATCTCAAGGGAAAACTGGACCCACCAGTGCCCGGCACAAGCCAGGCCAGCTGCATGGCTGTGGCATGTGGCCAGTGGCATGGCCTGGGGATGCTGGTGCTGCACAGAGGGTGCCCAGGCAGAGGAGCACCCAGGGAACCAGGCTCTGGTTGCTGCTGCCAGAGGCACAGCTGATGCAAACAATGCTGGGGGAATAGGTGACTTTCCTATTTTCCTCACTGTCACACACACATCACATCAAAGCAGCTGAAAACCATCTGGTGGATAATGTGCAGTGCATTCCAGCAGCTCAGCTCAGTCTCCCATGAAGAAACCTCCTCCTCTCCTCCTCCTGCTGAGACCAAATGTCCTCAAGTGATTTGATCCCAGCAAACCAGCTAAAAAGGCTTCAGCTGAAGAGTCAACAGAGCTGGAATTCCCCCTGGACACAGTGGCCCCAACGTGCTTCAGAGAGTCACAGGGCTGCCAGCAGAGAAGCTGCAGGCACCCGAGGCTGCCACTTCCATGTGCTGGAGCTTTGACCTGTGAGTCCTGGATACGTCAGGAGAGCTGGAGTCCCTTCCCAAGTTTTGTTACATACATTTTCCCAGCTCAGGAACTACCTGAGCCAATGGATACAAGCGGGCAGACAGATAATGCAGCTGTCACAGTAACACAACCCTCTCCATTTTTAAAACTCCAGGTTAAATAGCTGTGTTTTAAAAACAATTACAAACCTTCCAATATCACAGCATTTGCAGCAAAGTACAATAAACAGACGTCCATTGTGAGAGTGTGACCTGATTCCCTTCAACGTTTTATTTTTTCCTTCAATCAACTGAAATGTAATTAGGAGAAGGTTTGTATTCTAATAGTACAAAACAGATTTTACCCTGGCAGTATCCATCTACATGCAAAATTTTGCCTCTGAGAACCTCATCATTTTGTTCTATATTAATAAACCCAGCTAATGAATGACCTTGCAGGATATTTTAGCTGTGTTTTTGACTCAGCAGGGACAAGGCAGATGGGTGACCTTCTTTCTTAACAGGTACAGGGCACACGAGATGCCACTCACAGCTGTTAAACTGACCTCAAATTTAAACCAGTAGCTCTTATAGCACTGAAAAAAACATTTAATTAATAACCCCAATGAAAAACTCTTCTGACTTCTGCAGAAGCACGATCAAGCTCTGATATGAGATGACTCACGGCAGAAGAATCCCTTGTTCTCCTCCCTTAATCAGATGGACTTCAGTCAGTATAAAACCATATGACACGAGCACCCTCCAGATTTGGGCAGAAAGGGACATTTATTTGTGTGCAAACCCAGGAGAATTTTGGTTTTTTTCATTCCTAATCAGCCTTAAGAAACGTTTAAAGAAACCAATTTTGACAAAGAACACTGAAGGGGCAGACAAGGAGATGTTAAAATATTAAGATAAATTCTACCCAAACCAAGCCAACCTCAAAAGGCAGGTCTGTACAGCTTATATACTCTCCACTTAACAGGTGGTTTGAATACATATTGATTAAATGGAAACTATAAGTATAGTATGGTAGAACTTAGGGGTTTCATACAGCTCAAAGCTTCATTAAGCTGTTTCTGGTTCCACTTGCCATTCCCCATATTTTATCTCCCTCAGAAACTCTCACAACAGCACCACAGCCTCTACATTTAAATCCCCTTCTAACAGAAGGCAACAGGGAAGACTTTGCTGTAAACACCAGCCTGAAAAATCCCCTTTTCCCATTCAGAAAAATTTAAGTTCATTCTCCACACCATGACATGTAAATGTTGCTGAGCAGGACTTTCAGCTGGCAAGTGATGTTGGGATTGTAGTGAACTAAATGCTGCACAAAGTAAGAGCTCTTTAAAATACCCTGGGAGGGATGAAATGCAGGATTTTGTGCTTAAAAATAAGGAAACATTGAATTACACGTCCGTGGCTACAAAGTGTGAGTGACAGCACTGGAAGTGGGACGTGGATTTTTTTGATGTACCACTGTACTCTGCACATAAAATCCTCATTTCCAGCCTCTCATCTTTCACGTGTCGTGACTGCAGGAACAAGGAAAATCTACAGTTGGCTCTCCAGTTCAGGAGGTGTTATTTCTTCTTTTGCACTCAGGGAGCACCTGGCCAAGATTTGTACATGGAATTTAAACACAAACCTCCCAGTGCTGTTGTTTAGATTCCACAGGCCTGTCCCTGCTGCCCAAATATGTATTCCCAGCAAGCACAGCACATACCCTGAAAAGCAGCTACTGCAGACCTGCAGGAATCACTTCTCCTACAGACCACTGGGGTCTGGTGTACTCTGGTTATAAACAAATGATTTTGTTTTCAAAGCTGAATTTTGTAAATTCAGTTTACGGAAACAAGCTACAGAAATGTGTTGTATTTTCCTGTTTAGGTAACAGATTCCCACTGCCCTTATGCTAAAACACCTCTTTTTTGCCTTGTTAACCCCTGGTCAAAACCCACTGCCCTCTGTGCCTCCCCCCAGTTCCTTCCTGTACATGGTCATGCAATTTTTTAATTAGTGTAAGAATTTTCCTTTTATTACAGGTAATGGTAATGAGGCTCTTAATTTAAGCAACAGAAAGAGAATCTGATTTGATAGTACAGTAGCTAAATAGATTAGCTTTTTCAGCAACACAGAAAAGGAACTTTTTGGCTTCTCCCCAGCATTTTTTTTTTGAAGGCGTGGTTTTAGTTTGTTTTTTAATCTCTGATCTGTTTTGTTAGGGAGTTGGGCCTGTCAGCTCAGCTCTCCAAGAGCCAAAACTAACAGTATTTCCCCAAACAAAGGTTCATTCAGAGAATCAGATTATATGCATTGTGTGCTGGAGCAGAGGCAGGGGAGAGAAACCAAAACATTTCTACACAAAGTGGATGTGTAGGACTGGCGAGGAGGCCACACTGGAGCATCTTCCTATTTGTACCTACACAGTTAATCCCAGCTGCAGCCCAAGGATACTTAATCCCAGACAGTGCTCATTTTAAAAGCAAGATTTAGGGCAGGTCATTTGCTTGGTTACCTGGTTCATCCTCCTTACCTGAAATCCTCCCTCCAAGGATGTGCAAGGGGAAGGATGTCCTATTGCCCACACTCCACAAAGGAGAGGAGGGAGCTCTGTGCTGAAGTTACAGCAAACATTTTAAAACAACCAAACCATCCCCACCGCTTGATTAATCTCCTTTTAAAAATAACACTTCAATCTTGAAGACAGAGACACTAGAAGAGACAAGCATTCTTCCTCTATCATGAGGGTTATATATTAAAAAAGTGCTAGAAAAACAAAAACAGAAATCAAAGTCAGCCACCGGCAAATGGGAATTGCAACACCTGCCAAGGAACATGTTATCTCAACTGATTTCACGTAGGCAGGCTCAGGTATGCACCTCCTGACATGGAACAGCAAAGGGGAAGGTCACTTGTATACCACAAGCAAATATTCCTGCCCCAAACGCACCATAAACCTGCATTTATTTATATTATTACTTCAAGTAGTTTTGAATTTAAGTTTGGAACTTTAAATTAATTTGCATAAATGAAGGTTCACAGTGCCTGGGCTCTTGCTCTGATAACCTTGTCTATGCTGGACTCACAAGTGGCCAAGGAGATGTTGTGGCACACAAGTGCTCCCGTGGCAGCAGACCTGTGCTTTGCCAAGGAAATGTCCTGCAGCCTCCTCAGGCTGAAGCAAGAGGTGAAAAACTCCTGTTTTGAGAGTGTTATTACATCTCCCCTGACAGCTTTTCATACCACCACCACTGAGTCAATCAAGGAAAGGAGTCTCGTGCTCCTGTTCAAGCCAAACACAACAGGGCCAAGGCCTGCTGTGTGCAAGGGAGCTGGGAAGGACTCTGAGAAATGCCTGCACCAGATGCAGGTTTTGTACAAGTTATGAAAGGGTGAAAAGAGCACAGGGCAAAAGGGAACATAAAGAACAGAACAAATATCAAGGAGACTTGGAGGATATAGTGTTCTTTAGCCAGTGGCTATTTAAAGACTCAGAATATTTAGATAGTTTCTCATTTCCAGTCAGAAATCAAAGGATATTTCTAGACATGTTCCTGCTTTTCAGACATTTGTCCAGCATTGACTCACTTTACTACAGAACTGAAACAGCAAGAGAAGAGGAAAAGTTTCATAAGAAACGCCACTCATATGTCAGTCAAAAGGCTGAGAAATGGGCCTCACCATCACCTCTGTCGCTGCTGGCCCTCCCCAAAACTCTCCTTGATCCCTGCTGGGCTTAAGTTTTGTAGAGGGACCAAGTCATACACTTTGTAACTTTATAAATATTATCACTTTAGAAAATGTCACCCCCCTCAACTGTCAAAAATCAGGACCTTCAACAAAGAACTGCCAGAAACATCATTATGAAAACAGATCCTGACACACAGGACTAAAACAGGGCCATTTTTAGGGCAGTTTCAATATAAAGGGAAGTGATTCCTACTCACTTACTTCACAGTGTCTTGAAATTTTCCACTTCTTCCTAAAACTTTCTTTCTGCCACTGGCTTTTCATCAGCCTTCTCAGAATCACAATATTCACTACATCACACAGATGATCAGGAACTCCACCTTCCTTCTCATTTGAAAGGATGGCTGTTGGCAAGGTCCCTCTTGTACAGAGAGCTGCATGTTAGAATCTTTTTGAACATTAAGATCTCAGCCTAGATTAATGAACCGATCAAGATGTGATGATCTGGGACTTACATTATGGTTCAAAGATTTTTTGCACGCAGAGCTTCTGAAAACCCAAACAAACCCTATCAGTGTGACAGATCAGCACAGCTCTCTGAGCAGCACACACAGCACCGGAGCCCAGAGCTGTTTACCGGGAGGGAGAAACTCGAAACCAGCTCTATCCACAGAGGATAGTGTAACATTCTCTGAACGACATTACAAGCCTATAAATACACTGCAAGACTTCAGGGATCTTATTCTGAAAGCGCTTTAAGGGTTTGCAAAAGCAGAGATGCTCCCCCAGCTCTCCCCTTGTGACACAAAGCTTTCATACCAGCTGTCTGCAGCCAGCTCCCTGCAGCTTGAAAAACACCAGGCTTGTTCCCAAATCCAGTTATTACAGACTCGAGACTTCAACAACACATACAGTTTATTCAAAGTTTACATAAAAGCTGAACCAGAAACTACACAAGAGACAGAAGCAGGCTAAAGGAACCGATGTGTTACTACTACAGCTACTGAAAGATCAATCAAAATCTCATAGAAAGGTAAGGCAGGGAGAAAACTCCTTCCAGAGTTAACATGCAACAGCCTACAATGTGGAAAAGGAGTTTAGGAAAAAATAAAAGCACTTCTAAAAGGTCATGCACGCCTCCCAGGAAAAGTCTCTACTTAGAGTTTTGTTGGATCTATGTGCAAAGAAATGCTTTGGCAATGCCTTCACCAAAACCAGCCCTTCAATTCGAGGTGAACATCCCAGGGAGCTGTGAAGTGGCAGCTCCTGCCATGGGAGCAGCCACATCTGAAATGCAGCAGTGAAAGTCCCTGGGATTTGCTATTCCAAGAATGCAGCCTCCAAGAAAGGGGAAACATTCAGAGAACATGCAGTGGAAAACAAACCTTCACCTCTGGGTCACCAGCTCAAATGGGAGCTGTAAGGTTTGCAGCAGCACAGGAAAGGCTGTGAGTGACCCTCCCCTGGTTAACTGGGACCCAGGGCTGGCAGGGGAGCACTAATGCTCGTGCCACTCAGTGCTCAGCACACTTTTCCCAGATGGCTCCTGTTCCCTGTTTAGGACTGGACGGGCCAAGGGCGATGCCTGGTTCCCACATACAGATGGAAAGAAGACCAGCCCTGTCCTTAGGGAAGTGTCTCCAGCCCTGCTGAACTGTTGAATCTGTCACTTTATAATGATGGTGGTTATGGGCACCATGCACAGGGCTCTGACAATACTTAACCTCACTATATGTGGGGAGTGTCAGAGAAGGACCTTGATTTTATTGCATTATACCCTTATAAAGTCATTCCTTTGCTCACAGTGACTCCCATGATTAAATATTTAGCAGCAAAATCGTTTAGAAATTCTCCAGCCATCCACCTGTGCAGCAGCTAAAAGACACAACTGGACTGATGCAGCCCCATTCCTTACCAAGGACACACTTCCAAATGGACCAAGATGGTTTGTGTCCCAAAGCAAGTGGTGACTTCACCAGTAAAACATGTAACAACATCAGCACTTTCCTGAATCTTACTACAAACAAGTCACTCAATGACCCTCAAGTCTCTTCAAACCACGTTTTTCCCATGTGCCAAAATTACAAGAAAGCAGCCTCAATCTTCACTCTGTAGAGTCCTTTAGAAAGGTCACAATGAAGGTAAATAACACTTCTTACATGTTTATTGCTATAGAAAGAAGCAACCCTTCTAAACTTCCTAAGATCTGTCTCCCCATTTCCCAAGGCCTGCTCGATCCACCCAGCCCATAATCACCACATGCCAAGCTCAGACACCAAGCCTACTAATGTGCTAATAAAAACTGCTAATAAAAGTTTTAGGCTTCTTAAGCTCTGCTAAGATTTTTACTGGAGATTTGAGGGTTCTACTTGTACGACTGGATACTGAAAACAGATGGGATCCATGCTGGGTTCCTAAACAACAGCCTTCACACACCAAAAGTTTATTAGAAAAAGTAATGAATTGGCTTTTATTGCACAATTCTGTGCATCCATTTGCAGTCTCCAAGCTGAGCCATGTTCTTCAATAACATTTGCTGATTTGATGAAGCAAATGAGTGAAATCTAATGAGGTTGCCCAAGAAGGGTTAACTGTGTCACACAGCAAGAGACAGACCAGAACTCAGGAATGCCTCTGGTTCCCATGCAGTTTGATTAGAGATTACCCCTCCTCATAGGAGGAATGACTGAGATCACAGTGTCATTCCAGTCACAAACATATTGGCTCTCTGCTTTCACAACACCACAGAATATCCAGGATATTCAGGCAGATGGTGAGGGAGGGCAGCAGCACCAAACAGGGCTGATATAACAGAGCAGCAACACACACTGGCTTGACAGCTTCCAGAGACCAAATGCTGCCTGGAATTTTTTCACAGCTGATACCAAAACACTGCCCAGCTCGCTCCAGCACTTGGCACCAGACCTGTCCTGCTTCAGCAAGAGTTGTAAGAACACCTCCCCAGGTTGGCCACAGGTCCAGCTTTCCCAGTACTGTCCCCAGCACTGGACAAGAGCAGGTGCTTGGGGAGGAGTCAGAAGAGGACGAGCACGTTCCTGTGACTCTGCTGCCAGCTCCCAACAACCAGCCCCCCTCAACTGTAAAGGAAAATTATATTAACAAGTACATTAACTCTCTCCCTAACAGTGACTGGAATAGCTACATAGTTGCCTTTTTTGCTGTGTTTATAGACACTTTTTTCCCCCTATATCTGTGTGAGTTCAATACGTCTACTGATTTAGTAGATGTGTGCTTTGGAAAGGGAGGGAGAATGACATTTTTAGTAGGGAACAGCCACTGTGGTGACCACTGCGATGACTCAGATGCCCCAGCTTTTGGATAGACTGGTTTGGATTTTCAGCTATTTCACAATCTCTGCTTTCTATATTTTCAACAGGTTTTAGGTGTCAAGCGTGGTTGTTGATTACCTGAAGTGAATACAGATTCCTCCTTGAGGATATCTGCACTCCTGATCAAGTCAGTTCTCCCATCCCAACATTAAGTTAATTTGAAATAAGCTGACAACATGCAAAGAACTACTCTGGCTCTGCAGCAGATCTCAACGTTTCACAACCATATCCAAATCCTTTGACTTAGTCCTTCCTTTCTAAAAGTTTCATATCCTCAAACCCAGAAAAGTCATTTTTGTATGTGTTTCCAGGTCACAAACTTGTTCCCCTCTCTACAACCCCTCCACTCAATTTTCTTTCCCAAAGCCTGTGTTATAAAGAGCAAAAGCAAGCAGTTCATTCCCTTTCACTGTTTCTTGCATTTCCACATCTGGCACACCACCACCACCACGTTTTGTATCCAAGTTCACTCAACCTCCATCCCCAGGGACAGATGTTTACCAAGCAAACAGAGAGCTGGAGTGAGCTGTGCAGATACCACTCTGCAGCACTTCATAGAACGAAACAGTTTCACCTTCTTTGGACACGGTACAGAACAAGCTAACGGGAGCAGCATGACATGTGCCCTTCATGTGCTGCTAACAGACAAGCAAATTTCAGAGTCCATTCCTGAATCCACAACATAGCTTAGCAGGACCAGGACTTCACTGGTTGAATACCAGGAGTTCTCCTGATGCACAGCTGTCACTGTAATTATTATTAACAGAACTTGACTTGCCATGGGGAAGCTTACTCAGACTACAGCTCCCATATAAACATGCAGAAATTCATCAGGATGAGCAGAGACCAACCATCCTAGAACATACCAAAATGATAACATTCTTTGCTCTGGGAAACGTGGCAGCAGATAATAGCCATATGCAGTGATTGGCAGATCAGGAATGCAGTAAGATCTTCCCTGGCCTCTTCCTGTTTGGCACTTCTTCTCTAACAGCTGCCAGACCTACAAGCCCAGGTATTTCCTTTTTAACTTTTTTAATAGGTTCCCTTTTTTACCTATATGACTTTCCTTTCTTACCTTGCTCATCACTTCTGCCTCCAACACACTGCAAAGTAAAGGCTTTTAATAACTAACACAGGCTACATCCAGGGTCACCCCACAGCACCAAAAGCAAAAGTCTGCATGATAAAAAGATAATTAAGAGCAGTCACAGGCTTCAAAGAAGAATCACAAAGACCTGAGAAGCTCTTCCACAGTTCCTGCTCCATTTGGTCTCTGTCCCTTTGGGAATGGTGTCAACAGTGAGGACGAACAGTGAACAGATTTTACAGCAGCCTAAAATCTGGATGCAAGATGCAGCAAGCAGAATTTAGCACAGCAACCTGTGATGGCTCTCACAGCATATTCACACGACCATAACTAAATGCAGTGGGCCCGAGTTATTTTTAGGACTATTGTGAAACCTCAGTGTCACTTCATTCCAGCTGCTCCAAAGATACAGCAGCACCACCACACAGCCTGGGCTCTGTCTCATCACTCCTGGCTGCATGGAGTGAGTCTCACCCTTGCCCTACATTAGAATTCCGATGCCAAGGCAGTGAAGTCCCTGGCACAGACAGGGCCATGTGGATGAGAAGAGTGTTTTGGACAAGGAGCTCACGTGGGCTGGGGAAGGGTCTGGCTGTTGGATAGAGGAGTCCCTGTCCCTGCAGCCTGGCCAGAGGTCTCCTGGCCATGCTGGCCAAGGTCACTTCAGCTGTTGTTGAACTGCTGCAGGCAGAGCACCCGTTACTATGGGACCTTGAGGGAAGGGAGAGTAAACAAAGTGGCAGAGGGAAAGGACAGCCAGGATTTCGAGTAAACATCCCATGCTAGAGAGTTCTGAAAACAACAAACCTGATAGATCCCAGAAGCAAAGCCTCCTTGGTGCCTCTGCAATGTTTGCTTCGATCTCGTTATGCAGACAACCACCCCGATCTCTGAGGAGTAACAGGCTCCACTGTTGGAAGGATCACTGAAAAGAAAAGGCCTCATCCTGCTTCCATGTGCTTCTGCAGTTCTGTTCTGGGCAGCGGTACAAGATGCACACAAACTTTTCAGGACAAAACAGTTATACACTCTCCTTCCTTTGCTCCTCCAGCCCGGCAGGACACAGCCAAGCCCACGGCCCTGCATTCAGCACAGCCATTCCAATGGCAGCAAACACTCTGGTGTTCACACGAGCTCCCAACACAGGTACCTCTGGAGCATCCACATACACAGGACTCTCTTAGAATTCCAGGGCAGATACAGCACAGGAGGCAAGCCAGGCTGAGGACCACAGACACACCACACAGAGGGGTCAGAGCAGGGCACACTTGCAGGCTGCCACCTTCCCCCCAGATTTGCAAGACCCAAGTATAAACAATGCAGCTGCTGTCTCACCCTCAAACCCAGTAACAGCAATCCTCTTTCTCAAGAAGGGCAAACCTATTGCACAAGTGCAAGGCTATCTGGATCTTCTCCTTACCCCTCAGTCACCCTTAAGGCTCAACTCTTCAATTCTTGTTCTTATTCACAAGCCAACCCTAGTACAAGTAAACCCCAACCAACACCAGCAAAGATGAGACCACCTTTCCATCTCCCAGCTGAGATGGAAGAAGCCCTTTCAAGCTGAAGCAGAAACAAAGCTGTAGCAAAATCAGATCCCTGTACCTGGATAAGGACAACTCTTTATGGACTAAAGGGGGATCTCTCAACCTTTCTTCCTTTGCTCCTTTGGCTCAAAGCAGCCTCACCTCTTTGATTTCTGCTCTGAACTGTCCCCCTAAAATTCTCTCCTTTGCTTCCCAAATCACTGGAAGAATGCAGAGGGACATACTGTTAATCTGCAATAATACAAACATCACAGATGTATTCTACCCATTAAGCTATCCTCTGCTTGCTCTGCTGGGGTATAATTGAGCAATAAAGATACCCCTGGAAATCCAGAAACCTCCCATCATAATTAAAAAAAGATAAATGTATCTCTGTATGTAGGAAGGCATTTAAATATACAAAATATTACAGTAAAAAAGGACATTAATATAGCAAAAAGGACTGTATCCAGTGCTTCCTTGCACCACACAATCAGCTAAACTAGAAGTAGAGAGATGAAAAGGCCTCTAACTGTACATTAGTATTGTAGATAATGTGCTGCATGAACACAAAACCAAGGACAAAAAGCTCTCTAACAAGTCATTAAAATCTTTCTGTGCTTTTCAGGAAAAGTGATCAATTCATTAAGCACCATGGTGAGCTACTTACCCAGCTGAACCCTTTCCTCACATCACTGTAGTCACAAACCCTGCCACGGCCAAGGGTTATCTGGGGGTCAGCAGTGGCCTGGCCAAAACACACCAACATATCACTAATTGGAGCAAATCAGATTCTTTCACTAATACCCTGCTACAAGATAATCTTTGCAGTGGCCTGCAAGCTCTTCCCATCTGGTCTGTCACCTTTTGTTTTACAGTCTCAAAGGTGACAAAGCAGCTCTGAGAACCACCCCTGACACCCTGAGCTTTGTATCTACATGTACCTTGCAAGTGGTCTGGATAATCAGCCAAGGGAAGGAATTTTTTCCCTGGGCCTAAATGGCTTCCTAAGGTCCTTTCCAACCCCATTTTCTATTATCCATCTGACAACATAGCTCACAACCTAACTAAAAATACTAGTCTTCCACAAGGTAACTGTTGCTGAGCTTGCTCTTAAGTAGCACACAGTTTCCATACCTTAAGGCACAAACTGAAATCTGCTTAACAGAGAGGGAATGGCAATTCCCCTGCAGCCAGTCATTCACACACACAGAATGGCCAAGGTGTCATCCAGGCTCTCCTTTCACATTTGCTCCTCAGAGGCATCAAGCCTGCAAGGGACCTATAAGAGATTGTCACATGTATGGGAATGGCAGTAAGATAAACATTATCCCTGCGGGAGTTGGAGTGAACATCTGCTCTATCCAATGCTACATTTAACCCAGGGAGGCAGAGTCCAGAACTGCAGCACATCCAGCCAAGGCAGGAAAGCAGACCAGGAGCCCTTGTCATTCCTGCTGGCAGAGTAAAGGTGGTCCCTTCACAGGCAGAGTCCTCCTGAGGCCTGGAGCAAATCTCTCCTGCAGAAAGGGGTGCCTCTAATGCAATCGACCATTTGACAGCTCAGGGGAGCTGACACCATTTAGACTTCCAAGGCCAACAAAACACCTCTCCCCAGGTGAAAAATCCAAATTCCTCCATGCATAACGCAGCTCCCGCTGTTCTAAAAGCAGGAGGGTTTTCTAGAGTCTCCAAAAGGCCACTATCAGCACCAGACTCGTGACTCCAGAGTGATGCTCCAGATATTGAAGCTTCTTCGGTGACTGCAGGATGAGAGCAATGATGCCTGTCAGAAGCACAGACACCAGTCACAGAGGGAGTAGGTGTTTTACACAGGCAGTTCCATGAATGCCCAAAGCACTCAGCAGAGCTCTGCCTTCCAGGAGTATTGGGATTACCATTAAAATATCAGCCTGGTTTTATTACCTTGTGATTTGTATCTGTAGGATTCCCCATCACTTACAGAAGCTTTTCTAACAGAGGTGTCAATAAACTGCACATCCTCCTTGTCCCCTCCTAAATCTTTCCTCCATTTATCTCCTTCATTATTTAAGTTTGTAGCTGAAGTGTCATCTCTGATACTGCTTCCTTTTAGACTCCTATGTGAGCTCACTTCCAAACCTCACGCCTTTGTTTCCCCTTTTCAAAAAGGTCAGCACACACATCTGCAGCTCTGGAGTGTTGAGAATGTTTGGGTCATTTTTAGAAGGGAGAAAGGGAGGAAAAAGCAGTAGCTGATTTATCTAAGATCAACAGCCAAGAAACCAAGGGCCAGTGAAGAGCTCTGTGCTTGTGTCACAAAGTAAATAAGCTGTGGCAAACGTGCACTGGAACATTTCCGATGGCAATTGCTCTTCACTCACAAAGGGATGGCCACATTAATTGTATCAGGAATGGCACCAAGTCAGCCTCTTCTATGTTCAAAAACCATCAATCAAAAGTGGCCTTCCAGCTCCCATTTGAGCAAACAAACAAAAAATTATTTGAAAAGACCATGTTTAGAATTTCTATTCTAGCCATTTCTGGAAAACCTTGCTTTTCCTAACCTCATTTTTCAAGCCTTCCTGCTTCAGAAACTGTGACAATGCTGTAACCCCAGCTTGCACTAAAAACAATCAGATTCAGTTTTTTCCATTGCTGTCTGAAAAACAAAGAACCAACTCTATTTTCTTTGGAGGCAACTGAAACAAGTACTTTTCCTAATCATCTTCGTAATTGTTTTATGGGCATGTTAAAGGTTTCCTTCCCAGAGCCAAAGGAAAATTGTATGAAAGCTGTAAAATATTTCTATAGCCATCAAAGAGTTTAGAAACCTTGTCTTCTTCCTCAGAAGCAGCTTAGAAGTTTTGTCTTTCAAGAAACTGCTTGTGCCAATGACATTAGGATATCAAAGGATGAGGAAAACTGTAAACGCCAGTAATTTCTGCATACAAAGAAAGGAAGTAGCAAGCATATAGTCTGTAGTCTACTCATTAAAAATAAAATACCAGATTAAACCCAAACTGGTCCAAGTTCCTAACTGATAAGGTTTTTTTGCTGTTGTTGTTGTGTTTTAAAAAAACCCTTTCTCTCTAATAGCAAAAGGCAGCAAGGCAGCATGAGAAGAGTCAAACCAGGAACCCCAGCTCTCCTACCCCTATTTTACTGGGTGATCATCCATGACTTCCATATCTGGGTCCATCCAGCTCATTCCCTCCCTTTATCAGACACACCCTCCTGAAGTGACTGCTATCTAAGTCTCCCATCACAGATCAAAGCATGGGGAATAAAGGCTGGACTTCGACTCCAAGCACACCTTAAATCATCTACCCTCACTTTCCATATATTCTTCCCTTTCATACATATTTCTCCTGCCCTGAAGAGCAGAACATCGGCATCTTTTCTCCCCAACTGTTCTCATTCACATCTGTCCTCTTTATCAGATCTCCTCAAAGTACAGCTCCAACCTCTTTTCTTCTCCACAGTGTCCCTACCATCCCCAGAGACTTCCCTTTCCTCCCTGCCATCCCATCCAACCCTCCTGCTGAACATTTCCTCACTCACACACGTTCAGGGAGTTTGTAACCCAGGCTCAAACCCACTCAGTCAGCCGAGACAACCTTTGTTTGACTTGAACTTCACAGTAGCTTTTTTCCCCCCTTCCTGTTTCCATCCTTGTGACCTCTGTCAGCACCATCCAGCTCATTGTGTGGCTTCCCCCTGGCCCTTCTAATTCATTCAATGCATTCCTCAAAGATCCTCTTAATATCACTCCAAATCTCAGTGAGTTTCCACCCTCATTCCTTGTCCTCTCAATTCTTCCTGATTTGCAACGGATCCAAGACCTGTTATTAGGGGGAAAATCCCACTCACACATAACAATTTAGAATTTACTCTCTACTTCAAGCCTGTGACATCCCAGAAATGCCCAACCTTCAGCTCAACAGGACCACAAAGCTCCCTTTATTCCTCCCCACTCCTTCCCAGCTTGCAGCATCACCGGATACCCCTTTGTTTGATTAAGACTAATCATAGCTTAAGGACACACAGTCAGATAAGCAGCTGCTCAAGTGACTGTATATCAACTCTGCTTTCCAAAAGAATGGAAAGAATGGAAATTTTTTTCCCCCACATGGGAAAGTAACAAACAAGAATGATTCAGTGACCTACTAAAGGGGCATGTGGAAAAACATGAGTAAAGCTAAGACCTGAATTTCGGGTTTCTTGGCTTTAATTCCTCCTGCCACTCAGTAGAAAGAAATTAAAACAGGCAAAGGGGAGAGAACTGGAAACCAAGGTGTTAATTTCTGTTGCCATCAAACTCCATTCAAAGCACATCATAAACGTGCAGCACAAAATCTTCACTAAAAGTAATGCCAAATCTCAACAGTTCAGCCAAGTTTTTTCAGAGCACGCAACAGTTATTGAGAACTGGCAATCTGAGGACAAAGCAGCTCCCTCTTCCCTGTTTCAGCAATCCATCAAAAATTATGATTATGAAATCTATGTTGTATTTAAGCCAGGAAATAACATCTGTTTACTGAGTGAAAACACCAGATGAGAACTACACCAAAACATGTACATGGTAAATCAAAAGATGATATCAACAATATGTTTTTTTAATGAAAAACGTGACTACTGTGCACATACCTCTATAGTAACACCCTGCACAACCAGGCCCACAGAAACCACTAACAGCTTGGGACCTGCAGAACCACCAAAACAGCCAGGAGCAACACAAAAAAAATTGTCCCTGTATCCAAACCTCTGTCTGCTGAATTTGTCTGTTCTTCCTTTAGTCATGTGTAGCCCTGAAGACACCAAGACCTTAATTTGAACCAAGGCTGTCTCACACTACCACTACTAAGTGTTTACTTTGGCAAAGAAATGCTTCTTTGAAATGAGAACAGCTCAGCAATCGTTCTGCAAACTGTCCCCAGGTTCAAGGTTGTCAAGGTGGAATTTAAAAGTGCATCTTAGAGCTTAAAAGCTTGTGACTATATCAAGCATTTGACATAAGCAGGGTAAGAGGCTCAGAACCAACGTCCTGGTTCATACTGCACCCTGAATACAGCATCCTTGCTTTGAAGGGACCTTTATTATGGTTAATAAAGACTTATACCAGAGCAACTCTGTTCAAGTTTGGCTTCATTCACAGGGTGAGTACAGGTGTTTTTATCAGAGTGGTTTCTAAAAGCAGCATGTGAAATATGTAACTAAATTCTGGAAGTTTTTAATCTCAAACTTGCCATCAGCACTGTTAAGAACTTCCCCAAACACATGATGCATTAACAAAGAATATGTGGCAAAGGTGCTTTGGAAACAAGCTGACCCTTAATGTCAGTCCACTGAGGAAAGGAATATTTTTGGCTCATATGAAGTGAAGGGGTCATATTGCCAAAGAGGAGAGATAAAATCTGGAAATGACCCGGTAAGCTGTTCACAAGGCAGCCTTTGTCCCAGTTCCCAGACCCCACTCTCCTGCTCCATGCAAGTTTAACAGGTAGGACCCAGAAGGCTTTAGACAAGTATCTCATGCCAGTGTTAACGCTCTTACCTCAAGTACAACACCTGGCACGGTGTTTAAGCTCTTATCAGGAGACAAGAGAACTCTGAGGCTACTCAAGAATAACTGGGCCCACAGTCATCTTCATCTACCCTATCAACCCTACCACTAAGGTAGGCACAAACTGACATAATAATACGTAACAGAAGTTTAAAAAGAACATCACCCAGTGTGAGTGCAAGTAGTATTGTTAATAATTCCTAAAATAAACCTTGTGCTTTGTTTACATGACCTACATGACCACACACAACTGAGTGGCCCATCCTCTCAACTGCAGAGATTGTCTCCCAGGCAGTGCACAAGAAGGGAATCTTCATACAGAAAATTAATGACTTATGGGGTCCCAGAGCCTCATCAGCCTCTTATTTCTTTACAGGGCACGTATACAACACACTGGGTAAAGGCGACTGAAATCTGCACTGGCACTTATCCACTTTACATCCAGAGAAAATAACAGAAGAATTGTCTTAAATCTACTTTTTCCAAGAGCAATAAGTTATATTTCCTATTCCCTGCAATGATTACATTAGTCATTCCACCAGGATTTACCTTGCTGTCCTAGAGACAAATTAGCACAAGGTCACTGACTCCTAACACATATTTTTCAGAGCTCCACATGCAGTTCAGAATATGCAGATCTGCGTTTCCAAGTGCCTATTTCAGGTTTTGAACATTAGACAAACTATACATCATTGTTCCCAAAGCAGAGTTTTCCATAGGAAAATCCACTGTCCCATATTCCAGCCTCTCAGGGCAATAAATGGTTTACAGTGCCCTTGTGTAAAGCACAAATTTTCACGTCACATAAGCCTAAGCCTTCAGCCCACACTCCACATGGAGCTGAACAGGATTCTTCCACTGAAGACAATAGGTCTCCAAATCTAAGAGAAAAAATTTCTTCTGCCCCAATCTCAGGAAAAAAACCCCTTCACGATATGCTGTTGCTGGAACATTTCTGAATACAGTTCTGCTTTGGGAAGTTATTTCTGGGTAATGTAACTATTTGGATAATGGTAAAGTTACTATTAAAGGCATTTACTAAATATCAAGATGACGTATCATTTTACTTAATTCTGCATATTGCAGGTCATACAACCACGAGCACAGTTTCTCATTAGAATGAGCAGTGTCAAAGGTCTTTTTCATTTTGGAAAGCACATTTTTTAAGATCTTTTTGCCTTTACAGTGGCCTGCCTGCCACAGGGCAATCCTAGCCACCTACACACAGCAAGGTCTGCAAGGTCACCTTGTTTTAAAGAGCTGAGATGAAGGGGCTAAGAGGGGAAAACCAATGTCCTTTCTCCTCTGTCAGTGTGGTACAGCTCCCACAATCAATCTCTGGAGAAAAACGGGTGACATTTAGATAAAGCCCAGTCTGCGTGACACCTGTTGTAAACCCCAGTGTTTATAAGCAACTTACTGATTTAGAAAATTGTTTTTAATCTGCTCACTGTACAGGGGACTATGCCATAGGCATATTTTCCCCTGTGGAATGGCTTATCTGAGATGAGACTTTTCAAGCCGTGCAACTGGATACGTGACTGAAACAGCTGTGCTGAACATGAGAGTCAGGTAGGCTTGTACTGCTCGAAGGCACAAGGGAGTCACTTTTCTGGTGTTCAGAAAGGGCTTTTTTTTTATCATAGAAAGTCTGACAGTTAACAGCAGAAAGCCAAATTAAAAAGAATAAATAAATTACATTATAATTAAAAGAGCCCAGACCACACCACACATCCGTGACTCAGCATAAATTTGGTCACTTCCAAACATAAACCACCCGAGGTAATGACCAAGGTAATCTAGAAAAACTTTGCTTTCTAGTCCGTCAGCAAAGTTAATGGATAACACACATTTTACTGCTTCTCTTTAAAACTTTAAACACTGAAATACTAGAAAGGGGTGTCACGTGTAAGTAAATATTACACAGAGAGCTCCGTTACAGCAGCTTCCCCGGGATCGTATTTAACACAGCTCTGGAAACACGGGGAGTCAGCTCGTGCCCCCACAAAACAAAAAAAAACACTTCTGCACCTTTCTGTGCTACAGTTTTGGTTTCCACACCCCCAGTTCTTTTCTAGAGTGAATTTCTATCCAGCACGGAAAATGTTAACACAGAACCCGAGTGTTTTGCCAGTGCTGGATCTGACATAATGGGAAAGGTACAGCTGAGCCAACAGCCACGAAATATCCCCATAAACCAACCAGGACCAAACCCAACCTGAAGCACAGCACAAAAGGCAGCTGCTGTTACCTGAGTGTCCCATGTTCCCTGAGGAGAGCATGGACAGAGACCTACAACCTACATGCTTAAATGAATTGACTGTTCAACAGAGATGGCTCTTCATTTCATACCCACATTCATCACCCCAAATCAGACTTTCCAAAATTATTTCAATCCTTTTTAGATCCAAGTTCACAGTCGGTTTGTTGAGCAGATTTAAAAATTTATCCCAAAGCCATCAAGTAATCAGGCTGGATCTGGGCAGGATGTTTCAGGGCTGCAACTAAGCAAACCCTAAGGTACCCAAGCACAGAAACATTAACAATGTGCTTTTCTTTGGCAGCCTCAGAGGAGATATTTTCTGCACCTTGTCTCATACTACCACCAGCAAGCAGGATAAAATTATTTCTTCTAAAATAGATTTGGTGCTCAATTTGAGCCTCTGCATCCAAGTTCAGCACTGTCAATAAGTGTAAGAGAATTACTCCTTTGCATTAGATGTGATCCTCAGTTTCAAAACCCAAGGACACACAAGTAGAAGCACAAAACAAAACAAAGCTGATAGAGGCCGATGAGCAGCTGCACACGAGCAGTCTTTTTATGGCCCTTGTAATACTTGTGGTTCCTCTGCATGTTCCTCCCAGCTTGTACAATAAAGGCAGACTGGTTAATTTTCCATTAAGGTTTACATTTTTATTCCTTTTGGAAGTGCAAAGTATTTATGTCCACTGTTGTACACACCTTATCCGAGGTTCGCTCTCCCGCCAATAACTAATAACGTGCTCAGCAAATATTATAAAAATTTGAAGATTACTTACATTACACCTTCTCAGTGCTGTACAGAACAGATAGATTTATTGTTTCCCTTTCATTGAGCAATACTTAAAAAAGAGGAATTTGGAGTAGACAAAAGTTAATTTTCTTTAAGCAAGCTAACGTGGTTTCTATAAATGGAAATAAATATTTCTGTTAATATGCTCAGAGGTATTTTCCATCATCCCTTTTAATCAACTTCCAAAATACGCTCAAGCAGAGAACATCAGATTGGATCCAATTTCTGCTATATCACACGGAACAAAAGGCTCCAGCAGACACACATCTTCCAAAACACTTCTATTCCACAGCTCTGCCTCCATTTTGGATGACAGACAAAGGGGATAAATGTGAATATAACGCCTTAGAGAAGAGATGAAAAGCACAACTGAAGTCAGAGCAAAAGGTGCAGATAAATCCAGGAAGTGCTGCTGCCAGCTGCAACCACCACAGGAACAAAGGAAACAGCGACAGAGCCCGTTGGCTTGAATTTGTTATAGAAATAAAATTTGGGGAGGGGGAAAAAAGGGAAATTGGCCGGGTTTCACATGGAGCGGGGCACGAGGGTTCACTTTGCCCTTTAAGGGTTTCTCCAGGGACTGTTCAGCACCAGAGGCTCCCACTCGCTCCCAGCCTGGCCGTGGGATGCTGAGGGTTCCCAGCGGCACCAGGAGCCGGGACCCCTCACCCCTCGCCCCCCATCCCTGACCCCTCATCCCGGGGGGACGCAGTGACAGCCCCCCCGGCCCCCTCTAATCCACGGGCCTCAGGCCTAAGGAAAGAACCCGCGGGGACCCCCAAATTCACTGAACACAAAAGCGGCCCCGACCCCCCGCGCGTGGCTCGGCTCGGGTTCGCTCAGGGGGTCCCCAACGAGGGGCGACGCCCGGGCCGCGCCCCCGCCCCTCACGGCGGCCTCGGGCCCCCGGCGCGGTGCCCCCGCCCGGCCCCGCCGGGGCTTTCCCGCGGCCGTGCCCCGCTCCGGGCGGTACCTGTAGGCCAGGGACATGCACTCGAACAGCTTCGTGAGGGACGCGTCGATGCTGAGGCGGCCGCCGGCGCCGCCGCCGCCGCGGGCCGCCCCGAACTGGTAGGTCTGGCAGGTCTGCTCGTTGACCGTGTCGAAGTCGTAGCCCTTCTTGGGCGGGTGTTCGCTGTGCGGCGACGAGACCATGAAGTGCCCCGAGTGGATGATCTGCGGGCCCGGGGGCTGCCCCCGGCGCGGCCCGCACCGCCGCCCCCCGCCCGGCGAGGCCCCGCCGTCGTCCGTGTCCGACGAGTCCTCGTCGGGCTCGGTGCGGGGGGACAGCGGCCCCGCCGCCCCGAGGAGCCGCGCCGGCCGCATGAACACGTCGGCGGCCATGGCCCCGCTGCCGCCCGGCCGAGCCCGCCGCCCGCTCTGCGCCGCCACCGCCCCGCTCCGCCCCGGCCCGGCCCCCGCCGCGCTTAAAGGAGACGGAGCGGCCCCGCCGCCGCCGCCCTTCCCCTCAGACCCCGCCGCCCCCGCGGCACCGGCCCCGCCTGAGGCGACGCGGCCTCGGGGGAGGCACGGCCCACCCGGGTCAGTTCACCCACCCGGCTCATCCTCACCCACCCCGGTCACCGTCACACACCCCGGTCATCCTCACCCACCCCGAAGCCCACAAGGGACCCCCCGGCCCCCCGAGGTTCCACCGGGATCACCAAAAAAAGCAGAAGGTATTGGTGCTGCTGCGCTGTCCCCGCTGCTGTTGCTGTTTTGAAATGTTTTAATATTTTTTTTTTTTTGTGCTTAGAATAGCCGCAGTCAGAACGCCTTGCTGGGAGATGGCAGTTAATGCTTGGTTTAATTAAGCCCTAATTAATTTAACCCTGACCCTAACCCCGCTCCTGCTGAGCATAACTGGTATAAATGAGCCAGCAGGGCACTTCATCCGGCAGGTCAAGGAGTTTAAAAAAATCCCCATAAACTCAAACACAAGAAGTTTCACCTCAACATGAGGAAGAACTTCTTTCCACAGAGGTGGAACAGCCCTGGAACAGCTGCCCAGGGAGGGTGTGGAGTCTCCCTCTCTGCAGACATTCCAAACCCACCTGGACACGTCCCTGTGTCACCTGCTCCAGGTGACACTTCCTTGGCAGGGGAGTTGGACGATCTCCAGAGGTCCCTTCCATCCCTAACAACTCTGTGATTCTGTAAAACATTCCTAAACTTAAGGGACTGTGAAGAACATGGAAATGTAGAGAATAGCCCAGAACTGGCTGAAGAAAGTTGACAAAATAGCAATTGTGCTAAAGTACCTAATTTAAACTGTCTTTAATACACTAAATTGCTTATTATTTTTCAGAAGCCATCTGCAAGAAGCCAGGGCACCTGGAGAAGAAGCTGGAGACCTGCAGCAAGTACTGCTGGAGCCAGAGAGAGGGCAGGACACAGAGCTTCTTCTGCCAGGCTCGTGGCTCACACCCCATGGTACCTGCTCGGTGGTGCCTGTGAAGGAACCACAATTGTTCCAGGGGAAGGAAAGATCAGATTTCATCCTTCTTAAAAAGCATAAAGGAAACAATGGATCCTGTAGGTCAACATGAAAGCACAGCAATAGGGCTGGTGAGGGGAGAGAGCAGCATCCTACAGCACAAACCTCATACCTGTACCTATGTGTACACAAAGTCAAAAGAGGCCTTGAGTGTCCTCTGTAGAGCAAACCTCCATCACCAAGAGAGCTATCCTACATGCCATACTCCAAAACATTGATGCTAAATTGTGAATATTATTTCAGTTCTAGGACCTCATACTTAAAATGAAAAAACAGGCTTGTCTACACAGCCATGCTCAGGAGGGGAAAAAACCTCCAAACACTGAATTGCCACGTGCTACATTCTCTGCTTCGTAAAACCAGAAATAAGATCAAGGGAAACTCAAGAGATTGAGAGCAAGTCTTGGGCATGCGAAGAAGAGCATTCCTGCAGTATCCCAATTACGCCCATGCACTGATCCAGCATTCCCCATTAGCATGAATCAAGGCTGATCACTGTGTTTAGGGGAGGAGTGGTAGGTCAAACACTCCCCCACACATGAAAGCAGCAGGAAGGCATGGCCACATCATGTGAGGGCTCTCTTAGAGATCTTTAAAAATCAAAACCAACATGCAGTTCGTACTTAGCATCACATACGACTCAAATTCTGAAGGCCAGTCATATTTAGCTTCAAAGCTGGTTCTTGCTACCTTATATTAACATTTGCTTAAAAAAATAGAAAAAAAAATGCTATCTCCCAGCAAGGCATTCTGACTGAGAATACTTTAAGCACAAAAAAAAAATAAATCAAACATTTCAAAACAACATTCACAGTTTTACAATACCTATTTTAAGTCTTCCATGTAGTTCAAGAACTAAACCTGAACTAAAAAAATCATGACACCTCAGTAACAGCACTGTGTAACACTTCCATGACAACAGCCTATACATTTACCTCACTTAATTCTAAGCAAGCCACACAGGCTTCATCCCATAGGAAAAGAGGGATAACTTGTCAAAAGAAATTTAGTTAACAATGCAATTTTCTAGGAAGAGTAGCAGTACCAACCATCACTTATGGCACAGGCAGCAGCCTTAAGGTACAACTAACATTTCATAAAGTTCAAGGTTTTCTCCTCTAGTCAGGTGCAAGGATAGGGGCATCCCTTAAAATAAATCCAGTTATTTTGGAAACAGACCTCTTGGTTTGCCTTAAGATCAGCATTTAGCTGATCAGTACCAGGTCAAGCCTGCCTGTTCTCCACTCCTCCTCCACAGTAAGGAATTCCAGGAAGCACAGGGAAATACTAAGAGGCCCCAGCAGCATCTTTGGAATATGTTTTTTCTTACTGTTTCTTTTCATCAATCCCCAGTGAGAGGTGAAACACAGGCCTCTGTCTTCTGATGATGTTCCTTGATCAAGGAACATCAGTTCCTTGAACAAGGCTTTTAGCACAGGAGGAGGACTTAGCACTGCACTGCAATACACAGTGAGCAGAGACATTCAAGCTGTTCAAAGACATACCCACAGTGTATTCCACACTACTTAGTGGTGAGAGATTATCCTCCTAAATCTACAGACAGGAAGATAAGCATTCCCATACTGATGAGGGAAAGAGCTCAGGGAAGCTTCCTCCCAGCCTCAGACAGGGCTGGCTGCAGGCTCTGGGCAGGCTCTGCTGGCCTTCCTGCTCCCAGGAAAACCACAGGGACAATCCGTGTGTGCCCTGCTCCAGGCTCCTGCTGCTCCTTCGCCCTTCCCTGGTACAAGCCTTACCTGTTCAGAGGCCTTTCCTTCTGGGACCCATCTTGAGTCACATCCTTGCTGCAACCTGTATTCTCTCTCTCCAGTTCCACCCTGTATGTAACTCCTTTATATACGTCTGTTAGTTCAATTCACTGATCTGGAGAAGGAAAAAAACCAACTACATGGCAGTTTCTTCCCAGATTAGTGAACTGTAGGGGTTAATGGGGATGTTATGAGCACCCCAGCAAATGCAAGGCAGGGAACAAACCCAACTGGGAGCAGGCAGGCTGGGCTCGCCCCTCTGGGAGCAATGAGCCAGCAGGGCAGTCCAGCTGCCTGTGGAACCACAGGCCACTTTGGGACAGAGCACATAGAACACTAAAAATAAGCTGGACACTTTATATCCACCTTGAATGTAAAGAATCTTTCCAAAACTCCTCAGGAGTTTTACCCTTGCAAGCATTGGACTCGAGCTTGTATCCAAACTGAAGCACATTTCCACACTGCCCTCCCTCCTCCCTCCAATTTAAGTTACTGCAACACATAACCTGAGTACCAAATGAGGAATTTGGTACTTAAATTACCTTAAATTACCACATTATTCTGCAGGTTGCTGTAATTACATGGGCCATATCTATTCTGTTTGTTGTTCTTACAACCGCCGCCTGCCCCACCACACTGTCAAGACACCTTTGGACTGCTCAAAGGTGAATCATTTTACACATTACCAAACAAGACAGCACCACAAATGAACATTTAAAAATGCCATTTATAAAAACAGAAATTTATTGTAAATTAAAAAAAAAAAAAAACAAACCAAACCAAACTGAGGTTAAGTTTCTTGATAAAAATTATTCACACAGCATTCGTGTTGTGATTTTTTATTTTATTTTTTTTTGAAATGAAACCATTGTACATTGTACAAACCATAACTACCGATGGAATAAATAAGTGAAAAATTATACTGCTGTACAACACACACACACACAAATCATAAGATGGAAAACGATTAGGTATTGAAGAAAACAAAATTCTTTACACCTTCTAACAGGCCCTTAGATATAAAGAACATTCCAAAACATGACAATGTTTATGTATGAAGATAGCCACCCAAAACCGATATTTTATACTGCCTTGTTGATTTATTTTTTTTTTGTTGTTTTGTAAGTGCCAGCACTTTTTGGAATGTTTTAACAACTACTTTCCCAAGCATAAAAATTCCAAGGAATAGTTCTGCTATAAAATGTTTGGCTGAGTAAATCGCTTATCTGGAAGGCCTTCCCACGTGTTCCACAAACTCAGCTAAGTTACTTGCTTGCTTCTAGTTTCTTTATTTTTTTTTCCTTTTTTTTTTTTTCTTTTTTAGTTTTTTATTTATTTATCTGTAACTGAAGCTCCAACATTCAGCATTGTAGCAAGGAAGCACTTCTTGATATTTGCACTATTTCTAAAACATCAGCTGTATGAGAACTTTCAGTCATCTTGAAGAAAATTACATCTCTCCTCCTGCTCCACCTCTCAATGCTTTCAATAAACCCTTTTACAGTGAGTTCATAAAACAAGTTTCGGGTAGAGATAGGTCCAAGCCAAAACCAGCTGGATTTAGATCTCGTTTCAAACCTCAGGTGGATTTGAATTCCATATTCTGGTTTGGTCCCATCTGTACTTTCTGGCATTAAAATGTGTTTAATCACATCCGTTGGCCCATAAATGTTATCAGGCACTTCAAAAAAAGACTAATAACAGTCTTATACACTATTTTGGATTTCTTCATACCAGATAATGTCAAAGTCTCTTCCCTTAGAGACTGACAATAACAGGTCTAAGGAACCCAAATCTATCTGCTTGTTCAGTTGTCTGTTGTCACTAGAATCTCTGGTTAAAATAAAAGATCTGAATGTATTCTCTGTAAGCTGTAAATAAAGGATTCCTACCTCAGAAATAAAGCCTCTAGGGAAGATGGTTATGATGCCTTGTCTTGTAAGCCACAGAACAATGAACAGTTCTGAGCAGAAGCCACAGGAGAGAAAAGGAAGTTTATAATTAAACCTGTTGATGTCAATAATGCCAATAAATGCTTCTATCTAATGAAAAATTTGAGGTATTTTTAGTGCTATTTATATATTTTATTTCTTCCTAAAGTACAGGAATTAGTTCCTAAATGAAAAGTCTATTTACTCCCTTGGAAACATCTACAAAATGAAAATTAAAAACTTGCTGCGATGCACCTGAAGAGAGGGATTAGTAAACACGACTAGTTGTCAAAGGTGGCATCAGATTTGTTTTGTTTTAGCATTAAAAACAACAAAAAGTTAGTAAATCAAAAATATTTTAAAAGTTTGAATCTTTCTAGATTTGCCCATTTAATATATCAATAGAACTTCTCACAAAATATCACTTAAATCTGAATGTAATATACATACAAATCAATCATCATGGACCAGTTATCCACATTTTAGGCATACACACAATTCAAGAGAGAATTCTACCGTTTCATTGCATATATTGTGCAAATTCAGTTTTTGGCTCCTCATTTCCTTGTTTTCAGGATGTTAACGGACTTCATGATCAGACCAGAAATCCCAAAAGCTTATTAGGGAGCACGCTGTTTTCATGAATGATTTGCAATCCGATTTTATTCAGTTAAAATCCAAAAAAGTTTTATTTCAACATAAAGGAAAAGTTCTGAAACTGAGTGTCATAGGTTACGTGGAGTTCAGTCCTACAAGCATCTTACGGAAGGTCAGTATTGGCTCCCCACTCCTCCCTCCCCCTGTTCCCTCCCCCCAATTCCTCATTGCTTTTCCTAAGAAAGTGGTAATTGCAAATGTAATGCAGTAGTCTAAGTGCAAGCCATTTTCACTATTGGAGAATCCCAACCTAAACAAGCTTCATGAAGAGCTAATCATGAAAATGTATCGACTGGAAGCAATTTCTCCTTTTCACCTAAAAAAGTATTTACAGTTTTCAGCTTACAAACTACACTTACAAACCATTTCCAGAGCTGTGAGATCATAGTTTAAATTACAAGTTCCATCTCCCACACCAAGTGAGGACAGAGTCAGGGCCTGATCCAGCAGTATGTGCATATGGATGGATGTGTGTGTGTGCATGGAAGTGGGAAACGAGCGGTTCCACCGACACTGGGGGTTTATTCCCTGGAAGTTCAAAGCCCACTGGAAGACCAGACCCTTGTGACCTGATGCAGATGGTTCTGCTCGCCACGAATTTGAAGGGAGTTGCACCTACCTCGTGCCTTTCCATCAAGTTTAGCATAAGCACACTTTAGTTGGGAGAGAAGGAACATTTCTAACTGATGTGGGGACTATGGAGACAACAAGGCTTATTTACAAGACTTGCTGAAAGAGAAAAGGAAACCCCCAATACAGTATTTTCCTGGAACACAGAAGTAAACATCTCATAATGAAACAGTACAATGAAATCCAGTTCAGTGAAAACATGATATCAAAAAAGACCAATTGAAAATAAACTGACTGTGCATCAATCCCTTTGATCCTATTTATGTACATAGTGGAACTTTTCTGTAAAGTTGTACCCAGTACAGAGATCTGGACCTAATACGTAAGTATTTTAAGTGTCTGTGTTATAGTATATATTCAGATCTGGACTATAAATGGTAAACAGATCATGTTAACTTCTGATGAAGTTAAGTATTTAGAAGACCAAATTTACAGTTGCGAATGCCATGCATTCAATAAAAGATCTCCACTACAGCTGCTAAAATAAAACATCAAGCTCCTTTTTCTCCTTGGACTCCAAGAGTGAAAATGGCTTCCTGATCTATAGTTGTTTAAAAATTTAAGCACCAGGGATTTAAAACTTAAAAACGAAACAAAAAACCCCAAACAAACAACAAAAAAAGAAAAAAAAAAGAAAAAAAAAAAAAAGCCTTACTACATGGCATTATACAAACATAGGCCACTTTGCAAAGGAGACAGTTGCAAAACAACTTTTAAAAGTTAGCACTGTTTTCAGAACACAAGGCACAAAACAAAAGCAGACATCACGCCAGAACAATGAACTTCACATGAAAGCTAATACCTGACCTGTACCATCCTTAAATATCTTACAATGTTAAATAGAGAAATGAAAAAAAAATACAGCAGCAACATAATTGTAATTTTGACTTTAGAAACAGTGCGTAGACCCCTCCTGAGTTGTTTACTCCAACCATTTCAGAGACAGTAACTTAAAAGTTCTCAATGTTTGTTTCACAGGAAAAAGTTTTCAGTGTCTGAGAAGTTAAACCTTTGTTAGGCTTTCTTGGATTTTTGCTTGGTAACTTGAAAAGTTAGGAGTTCTGTCCTCATCCAAGAGAAGATGCTTAAGTAAGGTTGTTCTATAATTAAGCCCACTGATGTACCTTACATAAAATCTGACCAGAAAAATCTATAGTCTAAATCTCTTCAACATTTTGTTGGGAAGCCTCTACTTTCATCTTTTTAGAAGGTGGCACTCCTTCAGAGTCCTTAATGAGGGGGAAAAGAAAAACAGCCACGTTATCATTGCACTGAAGTTGAGGCACCGTAAACATCAAACAAACAGCACCAAAATGTCACGTGTGACAGCCAAAGCATCCCTGGATGCCAGAACAACATTCCCAAGTGCATCTGCTTCCTGAAATCACTCCTCTACTTACTTCTTACCTCGACATCTTTACACTTGTTGTCGTCTACAAAGGGCAAAATTTTAGTTCCGGGCTAAAAACCACAGTGAATATTCCAGGGAACAGCAGGGTCACCCTGCCCCAAGCACACGGGGATTTCCTCCTGCTGTAGCCAGAGCAACCTCTACAGTTCAGAACAGGCAGGCTGGGGAAGTGCCAGGTGTGCACTGGAACAAACCACTGACCCACAGGAAAACCAGTGGACAGAGCAGTGCTCCCTGAGGATCTGGAGTTGTCCTGCCCTGAGAAGGGCACACCTAAAAGGATAATTTCTTTCTCCCACCTGCCCAGAATTTTTCAGTGTATCAGCAAATAAATATCCAAACATCTCATCCACTGAATCTATAAAAATTAACTTTCCTAACTGCCTATGCATTTACCTTTGTAGAAGGCATTTTACCTCTGAATGGTCCTCAAAGGGGCCTGCTCAGTAGGTTTGGTCCAAGCAATTTATTAATGCAAAATTTTATTCCATTACAAAACACAGACTGGTTTTTAATAACCAAAACGTCAAACAGACCAATCTGGTCTTACTGTTCCAATTATGTGAAATTCAAGAAGCCAGTCACCTTTGGAAATTATTCTAAATATACGACTGGCCTCCTTATTTTTTTTTTTAGTAAAAAAAGAGTTTTTCCAAAATCCAAGTAATTGAGCTTCTGCACTTTAAGTTACCTGAGAGTTTTTAGATGCCTCTGTAATTATATCATTTTCTCCAGAGGACTGAATTTCTGCTTTCTCTGAACTATTCATGGAATTTTCCATTGAAGACTGTGAATTCTGTTCATCAGAGGTATCTGAAATTTCAAGAAACAATTTTAAGCAAACAAATGAAAGCATTCAGCAGGAGTTTTTAGGATGGCTTCCCATCAGCAGCATCCCAAGCACACGCATTTCACCCACGTGTAATGGTTAATGATAACATACATAACTGTGTGAATACCATGAATTAAGCTCCAAGTGCAGGATCACAACGTGGCTGCTGGCAGAGCTTCTCCTTCCCAGTGCCGGCAGCAGAACCCTGGGATCAGACCCTAGAGGGAGCCAGGCTCCCACACACCCTCACCCAGCAGTGTCAGGGCCAGCAGCAAACAAGTCTCAACACAAACTGACTGCAAACAAACTTCCTCCAAAGCAGAAGGAAAAGGCTGCTACAGAAAGGGCTGAACTGTGATAACTAACAGGTCTAAAACTGTGTGGCTAGGGAGAGAATAAAATCACCTGAATCAAAATTCAGCCATATATTTAAAATCCACTTTTTTTGCTGGATACTACTTTTAAGATAGAATTTAGAAATTCAGCTAACTAGCTTAACCATTAAGGTTGTAGAATGTTTAATTTTGGTGCACAGCTGTGGAGAAGTCTCCCAGCCTGTTCCTGTTTTCAATTTTCATTGGGATTTTTTGTTGTTGGGTTTTGTTTTGTTTTGGGGTTTTTTGGTTTTGTTTAGTTGTTTTTTTAAACCCTTCTCTCTCTCAAAACATGACTTACAGAGGACTCAAGGCTAAAGCATCCATTCACTCGAGAGAGGCCAGGGGCACTTTAAATGTCTTCACAGGTTAAAGATCCCTGGAAGTTTAACAAAGTGTGTCCAGAAGCAGAGAACCAACAAAAAAACTCAAACCAAACAAAAAACTTCACTATTCAAACCCTTCTGACTGTAAAAGGTCAGTTATAGTTCTTCCAGTATCCACTTCAGGAACAGTTTAAGGACCCCATTCTTTCCTTCAACTCATTTAAAAATCCTTTTTGACTTAAATTCTCAGAAGTGTGTGTGAAGTTTTATGAAGCGATCCCTCCATAGATCCCTGACCCAAGAAACTTGAATTTATTCCAGATGAAGAGCAATGCAAGATCAAAACAATTCTGGACATCTTTGGTTAACAAAGATGACATAACCAGTGAGTAATGGATATTTTTGTGACACACTGTATAAAAAGCATCACAAGCACTTCTGAGTTCAAGCAATGCCCATGATGAGCACCTCAAAGATCACACTCAGCAAACTCGGTCAGAATCCTCTTCCTGTCCATGTCTCACCAGAAAAGCATCTCCATGCTGATAGAGAAACAAGTCCCAAGGGTCAAAAGGAATTTCAATTTGAATTTTTGCAGTGTCTGTCTCAGCAGACACTGAGCTGAGGAGCTCTGCCACGTGCCCATCTCCCCACCACAGACTCCTCATGGCCACTGTTCTCTTCCAGGTGCTCCCAACAATACACTTGGGCTGCTGCTGACCTTTGGGCAAGGGGACCTTGTATTTTAAACAGCCAAGTCCCAATGCCTGTTCACACAGCAAACTGTTTTCAGTGCACCTGTTTGGTTTAAGAAGTCCTCCTCAGGCATTTCTGCCCACCCAAACTGTCCTCTGACTTAAAAGAACCTTCCTGATTTCAGTGGAGCAACGTGAGATAGAGGTGCAAGGTCCTTAACCCTGTCCAGTTGAATAATGTCACAATTCCAGGGCTCTGATTGATCCCTTTGGTAGATAAATGTTTACTAAACTGTATAACACAGCACATAACCAATAGAAAAAACCCCACATTAACAACAGGTATTTTTTACCATTATATCTCCCTTTCATTTTACAGTAACTGACTCTGGAGCTAATCCAGAGGACTGGGTGTGATTTTCCCTGAACTTAAATTTAGCCAGGGGAGCTTTGTAATGACTTCACATCACCAGGTTCAGACAGTGTTACTCCTAGGAGTAAACCCTTACCATTTAACGTGGCCAAATATGCAAGCTGAGATTTTCTTTGAAGGAAATGGTGCTCTGATTTATTTCAATTTGCTGACAGTTCTGTTGTTGAGTTTTAGCCCCAGTTAACAATGACAATATTTAACATACTTCACCACCAGTGTTACTGAGATAAAGGCTCTAAATTTAAATTGGTGAAGAACTAAATCAGGAGGGCATAATTTAATTGCTTTGCTATGGGAAGAATTCTGCAACCAAATCATTAGAATGGTGTTAAGGACATCTTTTATCTGTTATAATAGGACGAAGGAAGTTATCTTTCCACGAATATAAACACAGAGCACTTTTCAATTACCTAAAATACCATTTAAAGAGTGAGGTTCAGAACAATCTCTTAACCCACATGTATTTTTAATCTGTGCACAACGGCAGTACAATCTTGTAATGCTTTTAGAAAATTAGGACAGAATTCAGAGCTCACTTCCGAATAACTAATTAGCAGGGTTAAGAAAAAAGAAAGCTTACATTATAGTTTAGACAATTTTAAAAAATAATTTCAAATTATCTCACCTCCATTTCACTTTCTTACTAGATAACAAACACTCACAGACCCACACAAAGTAATACCCTCCAGGGTTTGTGTGATTACATGGTAGCTGCCATTTCAAAGATGAAGAATTCTTTCACTTATAAATTATTTCTTCTTTCAAGGCTGAGATTATGACAACAATAAACCAAGTATTTTGTCTCTCTCTGAAAAGACCCTGAATGTCAATGTGACCTTTCCAGTTGTATGAAGGATCATCAGGAAGTCAGAGACATTGTGGCCCATTTTCACATAAATGCTGAGAATTCAGCAACCGTCTCTTTCAAAATGTTATTTTTTTCAGTTCTCAAAGTGGATAAGCAAATAAATGACACACTAAAGGATAACATTTTTTTGTTTGGCTTTGAAGGTGGCCTTCCCAGCTTACCTTCTGAGCCAGGCTGCTCCTTTGCCTCTGCCTGAGTTTCGTCAGACTTGACTTCAGTGCCGTCTGCTTGTGTTGCCAAGTTCTGCTCTGGTGCTGGACTTGAATTACTACTGTTTTCTTGTTTTATTGGAGAAGCATCAGCTATTGAACTCTGGTTGCTATTGTCATCTGTTAACAAAAGAGTGAAAAACAAGGAAGTTTAATGTGACAAGACACAAAGCAAACCTTAATTCCTCCATATTTTTCCTGTGTTATTCCCTGGTAACACATGATATAATTTAGCTCATTAGGGATCAAGTCCAAGCATTCAGACTAACACTACATCTAACTTTTTTCCACACCAGCCTAAGGAGTTTTCTAGCAGTTACTAAAAATCAGAAAACTTCAAAAAACAGGTTCGAACTAATTTTATACATCAAACCCAAGAGTGTTTTACTCAGCTCTCATCCAAAAGAACCCAGAATTTTGCAGTATGAATAAACCAGATCAACTGAACTGACAGTCTCATTAAGGGCTAATCAAGTGTTCACACTTCAGATTTACAAATACCCATCACTCCATTGTTCAGATGAGCAGATGTTTTTTGAAATGTGTCCTGAAGGTCAAAAAAAACCCAGCCCAAAACCCCTCAAAAAAACCCCATCAAGATAAAACATAACATCCAGTCCCAATATCAATAGTTTCTAAGGGATAATTGTCCAGGAAATTCCCAAGCCCTCAAAGACCTGGATCACAGTAAGTTTCTGCAGCACAGATATTGTCTCTGTAGTCAGAGATCAGATTAAGTTTATCATGGAATTGTACAGTCTGCCTTAAAAACATAAATTATATATGATAAAAAAGCAAGTAGTATATTCACCTTGTGGATGAGAGCAACAAGACTTATGACCTGACCAAGGCAAAAAGCCAAGAAGTTTGAAACAGATGAAAAATTAATGCAGATCTGTGAAAATCCTGCTCAATCCTTTAATTGCAAGACCATACTTGCTGTGAAAACTGCAAAAACCAACCAGGAGGCAATAGAAATGCAAATAAAACTGAAATGAAAAATTTACAACCCACTAAAGAGTGATCCCCTCTTATCAGCTCAAATAGTGCTGCTTTCTCAGCCATAATTGTTATCCAAACAGCCAGAAGGTAAAAACTTGAAACAGAGCTGAGCTGTGCAAACTCCTCTGTAATAAACACCAGGTTAACACTCAACAGTCACACTTTAAAAAAAAAAAAAATAAAATAAAGTTGACCTAATAGTGCCTGACTGGCAAGCCAAAAAATATTTCCTTAAGCACTTAATTTCATCAGGCTGAAGAAGAAGGAAGACAACACAGAACCACAGCTTGCCTTCTTGGCTCTTGCAGAATTCTTTTGACCTTAATCAGTTAGAGAGTTAATAAGTACAAAACCTGCACTAATTGTAGGAGGTACCACTGAGGCTTTGGGGATTTTTTGGTTCTTCAAGCAGCAAACTCCACAGAGTTACTACTTCACCTCAGTGTAGTATTTTGAAAAGTAGATATTTCTAATTTTCTGTTTTGCTTCACTAACAGTTCCCCCCCCACTCATAGCCCAAATAAAAATGTGGTTTAAACAACTGTTAGTACATCCACAGGAGAGAAGTCCAAGGTACCAAATAAGCATCTGATGCTGTTTTCACTTTGACTCCATCACACTACCCACACATAGGAGCAAGGCTGGATCTGATGTTGTTGGCTTACACCTGCAGAGCAGTGCAGGGGGGGAATTGGGGCTGCCCTTCTCCCACTCACCGTGCATGTCCATCATCCCTGGGGAGGAGCTGTTCTCTGGGGTGGTCACTTCAGAGCCACATTTTTCATCTTTGCCTTTTTTCTTATTCTTATTTTTCTGAAAAACAAAAGGCATCACACACAAATGAGATACCACCACCACAAAGAGAAATCCGTGTTGCAGTATAAACCCCTCATCACTCATTACTTCCATAAGCACCTCTTAATTTCAAGTGAGAAATAAAGCCAGTGTGATAATAACTGCCATTATCAATAATGCATTAGTCCCAATAACTGCAGGGCTGTTTTCCCATTTGCATTCTTCTTGACACAGAACACTAGGATTTATGGGAAATTCTAACAACAGCACTAAACATGATCTTAAAGCTCTTTTCCGACCTGAACAATTTTGTGATTCTGTTCTTCATCTTCAAACTGCACCATTTCTGTAAAAAGTACAGAAGTTCTCAGAAACCCTCCTGGTTCTCCACACAGGAATCTGAGGCACAGTGATTAAAGGGTTTGCTGCAACAGACTCTGAGAACTTGGCAGGTGCTGCTGCCAACTCTGTACTCAGCCCTAAGAGCTACAGAAGCAAGGTCAAAGGAATCTCTGCTACACCAGGAACAGGGAATAATATTCCTGATCAGAGGCAGGGCTGAGATCCACCAAAACACCCTATTTCTGAGCTCCCAGCTCTGCTCTGTGTAGTTTATGTGTATGAACACACCACTACCTAACCCAGTACATTGTCCCTTTCCTATCAGGAAGCTTCAAGAGCACACCAAGACACTGTGCACCACAGGAATGACAAAGATCATGAATTTTACACTCAAGAAACAGCTTTTTACCTCCTTCTCAAAGACCAACACTGCAGAGGTCTCCTCCTTCCCTACAACCGATGCTGTTTCTTCATTCTAACTAAAAGATGGATTAAGAAAAATCAGACTGGCCTAAAACAAAGAGCACAAGCACGACAGCCCTGCGTGGGCACCTGGTCCCAACCTGCTCAGGACTGACCCCAGCACAGACCAGAAGCACTAAAACAAAGGCAGAGCCCGTGGATCCATCACGTGGGAACCCTGTGCCTGCCGAGGGATGCAGCATTTCCAATGAGGAGGTGACGTAACCAGTCTCCCAGGAGAAGGAGCAGCTGCACTGCTTTTGGAGGATCCTGCTGCCTGCTGAGGACACAATGGGAAGCCTGACTCCAGGAAGAACACTCTCAACCCATCCTTTTGGACAGAGAGCGTCTTCCAACAGGGGAAGGAACTAAAACACAATCAAATATTGTCTAAGACTGCAGAAGAAATTCAACAAGTGATATCTGGGAAAGACTTTTGTCTTTATTTTAAACGTATTATTTAGGTTATTTTTAAACTGTATTTTTTCTTCAGAGAAGCCAGATTTTACTCCCTAATATACAAAACAGAGGTGAGAGTACATGGACTTCTTTACCTTTGCAAAATGAAAGTTCAGAGAGGTCATAATATCTCTCAGGTTTGGTTTTGTTATTTTTTTTAAAGGCAATAAAGACACTTTTGCCACAAAAGAAATATTGAAAATGACAGCAAGCAATTTAAGCTGCAAAGTGTTTTACAAAGGTTTAACCATCAAAGTGTTGAGCTCTAGAACAGCCTTCCAGACCCAATAGGAGGAAAAGAGCCCAGCTAACTGTAGTTCAAAGAAATGTCAAAGTGTCTTAGGAACAGCACATGAGGGGGGAAGAAATCTAATCTCTGTTCACTAAAATCAAAGACAACTTCCATTTGAAACAGGAAAGGTCCCATCTTCCTACTCTAGTGAAAAGCAAATACACTGTCTGCTCCTTCACAGTGGATGAAATTGGATATAAAGGAATGTCCACAAAATTAAATAGCCAAAATTATCCCTGCTTGGTATTTATTTGTAAAATACATGCACTTGTTTTATTTGTGAGAACTTCCAGAGCAAGAAGACAGAAACCTTGTGACATCAATGCTGCAACAACTGCAGCATGAAAAGAGTGTGACTGTAGGACACCAAAGTAACTGGTCTTGAACAAGTGTCCCAATTTCAGCAAATCTGGAGTCTCAACCTACAGATGATGGCTCAGAAAACACAATTAAACTGCACAGAGACCATTATATAAACCCATTCTTCATAACAGGGAATTTGACTTCAGGTATCAGTGACCTTGAAAATTCATCCAGAAGCTCACTTAGAAATTCTATTTCCAAGTCCCACAGCACCCATCCTGCAGGAACACCTTCACTGCAGGAAAATGATTTTCAGAAGCCATGAACCTAAATATCCTAAATCTTGCACTCTCTCTCACATAGATAGCACACTTCCCCCCCTCCCATGTATTATAAATAAAAAAATCAAGACCTAACATTTGACAACTAGAAACAATGAAGAGATTTCTGTAAAGAAGGTTTCCCAGTTGCTAAGGGGTTACTTCACAGAGATGCTGCTCAAGCACTGGAAGAACCCAAGAGGTTTCCCACAACTTTGACAGTCACTGATATATGTGGGACAACCAAAGGCACAGAAAGAAACAAAGTAAAAGCACGTGAAGCCCAAGGAAGGAGTACCAAACTTGGCATATATATTTTACTATGATATCATTGATTAGTTTTCTATTACAATATTTCAACTTTAAAAAAAGCAGTGTTTTGAAAATCAATTTGTAAGTCCCACCCACTTCGATTTTTACAGCAATTTTTATGCCACATGAACAGTGCACACTAAGAACACAAACATGATGCATACACAGAACATTTATGAAGAGAAAACACACATTGCAATAGAAGTGTTTGTGCTGTATTACTTGGGCTGGACATCTTAATACAAGCCATCTCAGTTCCACAGGGTTTTCCTGCCCTCACATCAGTGTTTTGCACCTATTTTTGAGCAAAACAGAGAATACTCTGCCCGGTTCCAAACCACCTACTTTCCTCTGAAACATCAAGTAGAAGGAGGGAAAATGGTCAATGTCTGAACTTTCCCTCCCCACTTCCCAGTTGTTATATTAGAGAAAGGTTTAAAAAATCAATTTCAAGCTGAATATTCCACAGTTATCTGAGAACTGATCCCAGCTGACTCCAGGAAGACTCACCCACTGACCCATCAACATCACTTTCCGTAGAGATCAACATCTCCCTGGAGCGTGCAAGACCCACACCAGCCTCAGCTTAAGGCTCTGAGAAGACCAAGAATATTTCTTTGGATTTTCCCTAAACACAAGGAAAAAGCAGAGACTGCAGGATATACTTACATCATCGACCTTGGGCTCTGTTACTGGGACCCATTTGTAAATCCTTAGGGATGTGTCGCCAACTGTCACCCACTTCTTCTCCCTAGAAAATTACAATGCAGGAGAAGTTAAACTTCGAATTCAGAAGACAGTGATCTCCTATTGTAAGTTGTCAAGGATTTAAACAGGCTATTAAGTAGGATGATCTCTATTACATCGTCTTTAGCACTGCATTGTGCAAATTGTTCTTTTCATTTCACAAAGTTGTTAAGAGCACTGCTACCCTCCAGATTTCTCAGGGCTGTTACCTGACTGGGTGAGTAACTGCAGTAGCAGTAATAAGATCTGGATTAAAGGTACAGTTAAGAAGAACAGCAATTGAAAATGCAGATTTAATGCCTACAATTTTCACTTCAGTTTCTAGAGAGCAGAAGAGGGTTTAGACAGACCAGTGTGTTTTGATTGTCATGAAGTTGTTTAATGGCATCAGAAATCTAGATGCATTTTGACCATCTGAGGTTTATTTTGGGGCAGAAATTTGCTGCTGGCAATTTAACATTCACTCCACACCCCTGACAGACAGCTCTGCAATTCCAGCCATAGGAACAACAGCCTCTTTGGAAGCAACGTGTGCCGTGATGCAGAATCCAGACTCTGGAGAGCCCAGCTCTCTGGAAAAGCAAGGCTGAGGCTACCAGAGAGGGAAAAGCATAACCTGGAGCACTGTGCAGGCCCTGCCAGCCGTGAATGGGGACACTGACAAATTGGGAAGGAAATGTGGCTGGAGGGCAGCACCACCTCAGGGGGGCACAGCGGAGAGCACAGGGATGCTCAGCGCCTGGGTGAGGGATGAATTCCCTGAGCTCTCTCCATCAGGATATTAAAAGAAGGTCCACAATGCCAGAGAAATTTCATCCCGTGCCTGTGATCAGTTTTCAGGTCACAGATTCCCACTGCTGGTTCCTGGGTTTGTAAAGCAGCTCTGCAAATGGATCGATTAGAAGTTAACAACAAAGAGCGATTCCATTAAATATTCAGGAACATCTGAAATTAATTTGGCATGAGATCTGAAGCATTATTTTTTTTCCAAAAAACACATTTAAATAATAGATTTGGGATCCAGTTATAGGTTAAAAAGATTTAAAAATGTTTTTTGCAGGATGGGAGAAGCTGGGTGTGACTCCAAATGTGTGATAGCTTCATTTTTAGAGAGGACCTCCAGAATCAAAAGCAGCCACAAACATCCTCCTATTTGTTTTAGCTACTAAAGCCAATCTTTTATTTTCCCTTTAGAAGAGACATTTTCCTGTTTAATTAAAAAAAACCCCTAAACTATATGTGACTATTTGATACATTTTGGATCTGTCTATAAGGAGATTTTAACTTAAGTCCAAAACTATTTGAGATTTATTTCTTTCCCACTGCTCTTCCTGGAGTACAATTTCCCCTCATTGTGTTGGGATACAACCATTTGGGTACACTAGGTGGCTAAAGTATGTCAAAATCCAATTTCACTCTAATTTGGAGCTCTACGTGCGATAAAAATGACAGTGGAGATGAGGGTATGTCAATAATGAGAACATACTTAATTGTGAAGTGATGATCATGACATAATTTGGGGTTTTTTTAAGGATACAAGACAAACTAGGTTTATCTCTACTTAGGAAAACCTTTGAAATTATGGAAATAAAACCAGCTGGAGTTTTGTTTTGGGTGTGGGGAGAGGTGAATAAATGCTATTAAAAAATCAAGATTTTAGTCTTTTCCTACAGCAAAATATTACTTAGAGATGCTGCACTGGAAAACCAAAAGTTCAAGATACCTGTTAGCATCTCAAAGCAGCCTCACACAGCATCTTCACTGGACAGACTGTAGAACACAGGAGGAAACCTATATTAGTAACTTTTTCCTTCTAGTATTAAAGTTAGCCCTGACATTTTAATTCTTTTGAGCTTCTTAAGTACCACTTTAAGTTTTGATAACCCTCAGCTACAGGGATTTTTTTTAACTGAATTCAATACACAGTAATTCAGATAACAATGGGAAGAAGGATATTTTGTGATGGAAGTACACCGACATCCCAGTCCTGCAAACACTCACGGCTGAAAAGAAAACCCCACATCACACTGCTATTATGCAAATATTTTACACGTGGGAGCATTTACAGTATTGAAGGTTTAAGACCACGAAAGTATCAGTAGGAAAAAAAGAAGACAACCTCCTCTAAAATGTAATGAAATCATTTGCAGCACAAACACAAATTTGTTAACAAAGAAACGCAATGACTTTGAGACACTCGAGATCAACAGGGTAAAATAACTTCAAGATTAAAGATGTTTATTGCAAATTAAGCTTAGAATATTATGTGTAATACTTACTGCCTTTGCATTTCACAACCAAACCCAAAATCCAAACAAGCAAACAAACACCCCAAACCCAGTTCTACTCTGACCACTCTTTTTAATCTTTCCTGCATAGACACCATCCCAACCTGCTGGTCAGGGACTTTCCTTCTCATTCCCTGAGAACTGACAATTTACTGATGCTGCCCCATGGCAGGAACTTTGGGAAATGCTGCACAAACCACAAAATACCCTCCCTGACCCAGCACTGGAGTGGAAATGAGGAATTCCTGAGCTCCTGTGCCCAGCCTCTTGTGAGACCTGAAGTAGTTTCTCCCCATTTTCCTGTCTGTTGCACCCACTCATCCCGAGATCCTGAGCAGAATTCCACCCCATCACCTATTCCACCTTTGGTAAGTGATCACTAGGCAAAATATGTTATCACACTACCCTCTGTTATTCCTACAGGTTGGTCTCTATATTGACTGGTGGACTGGAAAAGGTGCCTGATGGAAATCCATCAACCTGACAGTTTATCAGGCTAAAAATGTGGCAACAATCAGCTTTACTTGTCCACTTCTAGCTGATAAACCCCGCAGCTTTACAAAAAAATAATAATTTTGCCTGTTTTAATATCTCTCCTCTTCCTCCATGAATGAATCAGGAGTAACAACAGAAAGTGGCAAAACTTTAAATATCCACAAAAATACTTTTTTCTTTTAATTTTCCACGCCGAAAAGTATCTTCAATATTTTAGTCACAGTAAATTCAGAAACTAACCAACCCAACAGAAACAAACCCTTACATCTATCTGAAATTGTGTTAAAGCATTTTTAAATTCTGAACTGTATCTGCACAGCATTTAAAGGACAGCCAAGGGTACATAGGGTAAGCACTAGTATCAACACTTCTTCAGTGCTTATGCCTGAGGCATACTAATATCCCAGAACTTACATCATTATATACTCAATTCCCCACTCTAAAGAGCCCAAGACTCTTAAATATATTTATATTTTGTATAATAACACTAGAGCTCCACAGATGAGTATCAGATTCCACGTATAAAAGTAATATACGGGTGAGCAAAGACAACAGTGTACGTTACACTTATACAGAAAGTGTCAAGGCAGCTTCTGCAGCAGCACTGAGTGCCAGAAACATTTGATGGCACAGACACAGAAAGCCTTTGCTGCCAATATATCACTCAAGGAAAGGCTTTCCCGCTTGTTTGGCCTTTTCCTGTGGCTCTCATCCATCACAGTGATCTGCGTTTACACACACGGATTTGCTCCCACATACCCCATCTTCTGCTGGTGATCACGAAGTGACGTCATAATGCTGAATTTATCACATCACACTCACTTGCATTGCAACAGAGTTTGGTGAAAATCACAGAATTATGACCTCCCTGTGGGATCAAGCAAAGGAGAGAGGGGAATGGGAAAGAAAATGCCATTATTATACACAAAAAGTGCTGTGAGATGCACAACAACTGACTCTCTGAGGCGCAGGCTTGCCTTCCCGAGCACACCCACTGCTGTGGGGATGTCTGTCTAGTGACTAACGGGAAGGAGCCCCAGACACACGTGGTGTTTATACTGACCAGGCTGCAAACACAGTAAAAAGCCATGCAGCACGACTGGACAAGGACAGGTGGTTACAGACACCTTCCCTCTGAGTTTCCCTAAATACGGCACATTTTGAGAGCCCCCTGTACCTTACACAGGCCAGCACGTTTTAAAGCAAGCCCTGCTTGGTTCCACGTGGCCAGGAGCACCTTTCTAGCAGTGGAGAGAACCATTTACACATGCCAAAACTCTACCTTTAACCTCAGCTTCCACTGAAGTCAGAGAGCACATCCTGGCCCAGAGAGAAATAATCAAAGACAGAAAAAAAAGTATCACAATTCAAGCATCGTAACAGAGTGTTTGGGCCACTACAAAACTTCAGTACATTCCCACACATACACTGGGTATTCTTACTTCAACTGCCACTACTTGAACTGAAATCTTAGCAGGAAACCCAAAAGAGCCAACGCAGCCAGGTTGAAGCAGGGTGGTGATCCAGGGGTAGCAAACAGCCTTTTTCCAAAGACATCATGTTAACAGGTTCTATGTCATAACTCCATTTCAGAGCAAAAGCCTATTTTAAGGAAGCACGAGCAGCAAAACCTGCAGAAGCTCAATCTCTGAGCATTACATACCACACAAAAACATTTTAGCGAGTCTGAATGGAGACAGTGAACAGAAAAGCTACAGCAACATTGCCCAGAAATTCTAAGTAGCCACAGCCAGCAATCCCAACCATTGGCACCAGGTAACACAGCCAGTGGGGACTTTTCTCCTCAACTTTCTCCAAGTACTTTCTTTCATCAGTTGTCCAGGTTCACCTCTTCTTCCTAAGGTGCTACCACTACCCCCAGGTTAGGGCTTTGATGGGCCAGAGAAAGGTCAAAGGATTCTGCAAAGAATTCAAAGACAAGGCAGTGAGCTTTCCTCGTTCCTACCAGGTATTCCAGACCTCAATCCTCACATGTCTGCACAGTTGTCCAAAGGTCCAGCAGTGCTACATACCCATGAAAATTATTTCACTGCCTCCCAAGACATCCTACCACTTATGCCTCCTGCCCATTACTTGTCTTTCAGTAAATGTCTGTATTTTCCTGCATTTAATAAATCCGACTTGGATAAAACCCAAGAATGTTTCCAGTATTTTTCTATTGCTGGCTGAGGGCACAATAGTTTTTGCCCCTCTCATCTTGAGAGCCCACTTAGAATTTACAAGTACTCATCAACCTTTAAGACAAAAACCAGCCCTGTACCTTTCACAATCCAGTGAGAAAAATTAATCTCAGAATTTTTTAAGACAGACTTGAAGAAAAATTATAAGTACTGTTAAAAAACCCCAAACTATTCTCTTACTGTGGAAATTTAACTTTTCTGCCACACGAATACAACGTAACCAGGAATTCCCTAAGCCACGTGCTCTGTGTTTTCCCAAACAGATGCTCATTCACGAGAGTGGTTTAAACAAAGGAGATAAGGTTACAGTAATCTCGAGATAAAAACGTAACAACTTCACTGTTTACTACTAAGTTCCACTAATAACCAGAAGTGCCACGTGCTGCAGATGGATATGAAAAGAAGGGACCTGCATCCAAGGGCTTGCTGTCCAAGAACACTAATTTCCTAAGGAACGAAGTCTGTTCTGGTGGAAGCTGCTTCCCAGCAGGCACGTTCACAGACGTGGCAGCACAGGGATTCAGTAATACCACACAGCAAGGTGCTGCACACCTTCCCAGGTGGATAAAGCTCTGGCTAAAGCCCCTGTCTGCTCAGATGAGTTCACAGTCCCGCCTGCCTCCCTGCTCATCCCTGGCACGCAGCACTGCGAGCACGCAAGTCGCACAAAACTCTGTCCTAGGAAATGTTGGGTGCAAGGTATTTTAATTTTCAGTGGCTGCATTTCCACAGAAGAGCTGTGGATGGCAACAAATTGCTTCTATTATGCAAATGAAACTGCACACTTGGAAATTGCCGATGTGGCTCTTCTGAAGATGCAGGAATTGCCAGTGTGGAAAGTTCAATTTAACAAGCCAAGTCTTCTCAAAGCACTGAAACCACAAAACACAGAATCTCTCTTGCTAATTTCCCACTGTACTTGACTGCAGGTGTAGAGGGAGAATCATGGAATTCACCCTCAAATTATGATTCCTTTAAAAATAAGGAAATTGGTTTATGTAAATACTTGTGGGGTGCACACGCAAAAAGCCATATCAATACTTCTGACAATAACCAACAGAAACATTGCATGATTCCACACAGGAACCCTTTAAAGCAAGTTGTCTCTCACGAGGGTTAACATGTAGAAAAACCTATTTATACCGTAAGATTTCTGTTTCACAGAGAGAGCCATAGCAACTGACATGATGGCAGAGAGCCCTTGCCAAGAAAAAATAAATAAACGAGGTATTTTGTTGAATGGCCAAGCTGCTGTCTGCATTGCCCTCTGAATTCTGCAAACTAGGATTCAAAGGGAGCGTGCTGTGCTCATGAATGAAATACCTACAGACAAAACAGTCCCACACACCCAACCACGCTCCTGTTGGAACAAAAGTCCTGTCACACCGCTGGACATTGTTCTGACCCTCCAAAGCTGGCCCAGCCGTCAGCAAACTGCACTTAAAACACCACCCGAGTAGAAGAGAGTTCCTGAAAGCACCCGGGCTGTTCTGGCTCCCCACACAATGGCTGGATTCTTTGAAATCCACATCTCGTGCCCGGCGTTATTGGACACACGTCCCGATTCTTTGTCTGGCTCACGCCAACGGGCCCGTTCCCGTGCTCAAGGCCATTTAAAGCTCAAACAATCCATTTCACCCCAATAACGAACACGTTCAATTCTGTATTTCCCCCTCTTCTTTTAACGCAAACAAAGCGTGAGCCGAGGATTGCAATAGAAGCGTCCCCTGATTTCACCAGGTACAAACCAGCTGAGTGATGCAGATCAACACTAACCCAAGGGATTTCCCCGTGGATTCCGTATGTTTACAGAAAGTATTTTAAGGTACACACGCACAAAAACTACCGAACAGTCACAACTTGCTGGAAGAGGGATTCACTCTTGAGTCACACTGGCACTGCTCTTTATCCCATCCCAGGTCCCCGCACCGACCGTGCACAACACGGCAGCGACCGCTTCGCTGTATTGTCTCAACACCTCGTGAGGGTTTTTCTAACAAAAGCCGAAAAAAAAAGAGACAAAAGCGGGAAAAGGCCAAAACACGCCGAAGGCCTAACAAAAAGGACTTATTCGGTCGGGGTATAACCCTTCATTACACGATTTAAGGGGGGTTCCAGGGGCAGTTTCGCGCTCTCTCCCGGAGCGCCGGTGGGAGACGATCGCGCTCGGCTTTGCTGCGCTTTTACGCGCAAACCTCGGGAACTTGAGAGGTAAAATAAATAAACAAACAGGCAGCGACAAAAAAAGAAAATAAACTCTCGGGAGCTTTACGGGGGTATTTTTAACATGTTTTGTGGGGCTTTTTTTCTTCCCAGAACACTTCTTGGAGCGCTCTTTCCCCCCGGCGCGGGCGGCGGGGCAGCCCCGGGCCCGCTCCCCGGGCCCTTTGTCGGGGCAGGCGGCGGGAGGTGCCGGGCCCGACTCTCCGCCCGCCCGTGGCCGTGGCGCCCGGCCCGGGACCCGCGGGGGTGTGCGATGGGCCGGGGGGTGCGGGGGGCGGCGGGGGGCGGCGGGGAGGGGGTTCGGCCGCACAATGGAGCCGCCTCTCGCCCTCACACGCCGCCGCCGCCGCCGCCGCCTTCATGTGACTCGCGGAGGAGCGAAATGGCTGCTGGGTGCCGCCGGCTCCCCGCCCCCCGCGGCCGCCGCCGAGCCCCGGCCCCGCGCGGGGCCGGCGCGGGGCGCGGGGAGGCGCGGGGGGGACGCGGGCGCGGGGGGTCCCGGCGCGGCGCGGCCCGCTCACCATTTGCGCACTTTCTCGATGGCCGCCATCACCCGCTTGATATCATCCTTCGCCCGGCTCCGGGTCTCGGCCCGCACCGACCGGCCCGACATGCTGCTGGGGGAGGGGGGGGGGCGGCGGGCTCGGCGGGGAACGCGGCGCTCGGCGCGGCCGGCGGCTGCGGTGCGTGTGTCGGGGCGCCCGCCCGCACAATGCCGGCGCTGCGCGGGGCTCGGCGCGGCTGCGCTCGGCGGCTCCGCTCGGCTCCGCCCGCCCGCCTGCCCGGCGGGGCCGCGCACCGCGCACGCGCGGCGCCGACAGCGAAGGAGCGGGGCGGGGGGGGCGGCGGCCGCCGTGAGGGCAGGGCGGGTGGCGGGGAGGGCGGTCGGGGGTGTGAGGGACCGATCGCGGGCTGCCCTCGGGGCTGAGGGGACGCCGCGGCCTCAAAGGGCCGTCCCCAGCGGGGACCGGCGGAGGAGGTGCCCCGGCGGAAAGGAGCCCGCGCGGGCGGGAGTCCGGAGGCGGCCGCCGGCCCCGCGCGCGCGGCGCTTCCAGAGCTCCCGTTGCTGGTTTTTAACTCCACGGTGTTCCCTTGGAGCGCAAGGCAAAGCTCCTTCCCCGCCTCCACCGTGCTCAGGCCGTAACTTATCTCAGAATTTAAAAGTTTGTCCAATTTCAGGTCACCTCAACACATCAAGGGTGGTTGGATACTGGGACGGGCTGCCCAGGGAGGTGGTGGAATCACCGCCCCTGGAGGTGTTTAATCCAAGGCTCGACGTGGTACTCGATGATGCGGTCTGGTTGACTAAGATCGGTCACAGGTTGGACTCGACGATCTCAGAGGTCTTTTCCAACCTGATGGAGTCTGTGATAAACCAGTGCAGTCTAACAGCATCCTGGGCAAAACTAAATTTTATTGCCAAGCAGAACTGGAGGGGCTTTTAGAAAGCTCAAAGCACTTGACATAGAAATAATACCTATTTTTGTGCAGGGCAGCCCCGGGGCTCTGTGTGTGACAGACACACATCCCGCCCTTGTGCCAGTTGCTGTGGCAGACCCCAGAGCGCAGGGATGGGCGATGTGCTCTGTTAGCAAAATATCCCTCCTTAAATGGGATAAATAAATCATAATAATAACATAAACCTGTAAGAAGCACATTTTGGTTTTTTCCCCCAGTTGTCATAACGTTTCTCATCTGCCTTAAATAATTCCAATGATTTTTGTGGAATTAGACTGCTTTTAAGCAGTGGAGGATCAGCTCCAACACAGATCCATGGAAGTACATGAACATGAAGGGTAAAGGGGCAGAGTTACATGTGAGGTGATGCTCTGCAGGACGTTTGTCACAGACCTGCGTTCTCTGGTCCTGTTACTGCTGGACTCCCTCATTAACTTCCCCCTAGTGCACACCTTGCTGCTCTTGCTAATTGTACAATCACAGATGTTCTCAGTACACAACAGCGATCTCTGTTTAAAAAACATTGCCTCTGAAAGGAACGCTTCTTAAGGGCCTACATTATTATTCAAATTGATGCCGAGGATGATGTAAAGAAGGAAGCCGTGTTCAACAGCACTTCACTGATCTTTCTACAGCAACTTGTATCAGCCTCATTATGCTGTTTATACACACACAGTGCGATGCCGTCCCATTGGTATTACACTACTAATTGGAATTACTACTTTCAGAAAGAAAAAGTCAGTTTTAAAGGCCAAAAGGGAAACCTGATTTTAATGTACATCACAGCGTTCCTTTCTTTACCGGGGTCTGTTGGATTTATAATTACAAATCCATTCTAACCCGTCCAAGCATTTATCAATGTATTTAATCAATACAGTACTTTTACATCGCTCTTCTGCTGTCAGGTTTCACAAATGAATACTGTCTTAACATAATGAAAATAGACTGCATCTGGCATAAACCCACCTGAAATAAATTCTAGGAAGGCTCCAGCCAAGGCTGGGGTGGCCACCTGCTTCATTCTACAGCCACCCCAGTGTTTCCCTACATAGGTGGGAAATTACAGGTTTGTGGCGTGTGCTAAACTGGGGGTTTATTCTAGAGTTTGACTGAAATGCAACTATGTGACCTTTACTTTCTAATAAACATAAAACACAAATTTTGCAGATATTTGAGGAGAGGAGTCTGGAAAGAAGGAACGAACAGAAAACCTTGTGGCAGCTGTGATTCCGAGTCTTTGTAGATCAGAGGTTCGCCTCTTTCCTTCCGTTCTTTTTTTCTTGTGCAGCAATAGGTAAGCCAAGAATGTCAGCAGCAAATATCTCTGCTGTGATTTCTTCTGGAATTTCTTCTTCAATCAAAGCTGCTGCACCTGGAGAGCAGTAGCAACACCACAAGACACACAGTAGTGATATAAAAATGGCTTTCCAGGTCAGTAAAATTTGTAAGTGAAGTAACCATAAAAAAGTGATGGTTTACTTGCTTAACATTTTATGTATTTATATCAGGAACCTGTCGAATCTGCAAGTCTCACCTTGCAGCAAGTCCCTGCCTGAGAGGGGTCATGGGACAACTTTTACACTCCAGCAATTTAATGTGATTTTAGGACCTTAAGGAATCCAGGGATTTCGAAGTTGCTTTGCAGCACCAGGCAGTTCCCTTTGGGAGCTGCACCTTTGCTCTGTGCTGCCCATTCCAATGACCCTAAACAGATGCTATTCCAAACTGGTGGGGACTGGGACACAAATCATATGAAAATGTGGTTCCAACTACAATGGGCAATTAAATACAGCCACTTGGCTGAAATCGATGCTGTAATTTGCTGTTCCAGACTGGTGTGGACTGGGACATAAATTGCAGACAAATGCAGTCGTTACCAACAGCTCTGTTACAATGGGCACTGCTGCCTGGGTGAAACCAGCTCTGGGATTTCCCTGTGTGTTTCTAATTTCAGTTCCAGCCAGCAGATAAACAGCAATGTAATCTTGTCAGGCCCCAGTTATAGTTCATTGTCCATTTATTTTTAGATACACCCGTGTGATTGCTGCGTGGATGAAGGACAATCTGTAGCTCTGTGACTATTTTTGCAATCCTGTCTGAGCAGTTTTGACAGCTCTCTTGGCCTAACAGGGTAAATGGGTTTGAAATTTAAATTGTTCCATTTGGGAATTGAAGCAATCCTGCTTCTGTGCTGTGTGGAATGCTAATCCTGTACCTGAGGGATCGTGGATGTCTGGTTCAGATCCTCGTCTCCCAGGTCGCCTGCCCAGCAGGGTGGTCAGACACTGGGCCAGCTCATCCTCGGTCATCTGCTCTCCTGTACACAACAGAGCAAGGCCAGCCCATGGGTTATGGGGTCGAGAGCACAAAAACTAGAAAGGAATTTGAACGGGAACATGCACAAACAGAACAGGACAGTTCAAAAGGAGATTCGGCCTCTCTGTTGCATTTTGGGGAAAAATGTTAATCAAAGGGAGAAATTCTGATGCAGACAGCTCTTTAGGCTATATTGCACTTGAGCTGTATTGCACTTCAGGCTATATTGCTTGAGCTTCTATTCCTGCTGGAGAATTCCTAGCAGAGACCACAGTCTGTGTAGCCATTTTCACATAGAGGAGGAAGAGAAAGGTGGAGAAGTCTTGATTTAGTATCTTGGAATAATGTGGACATGGCACTTGTTCCCAGTTAGCGGTTGGCTCATGCCCTGAAGCATGAGGTTATAGATCTGTTATGAAACTGTTCTATCTCATGTATCTATTTATGGATGTTCACACCATCCATATAAATAACTAACCTTTCTCACACTGGTTGAATCCTTGGTTTCCAAGGATCTTTGTGTCGAGGAGTCTTACCAGGTGATGTACTGAGTCAACCAGCATTTCCCTTTACCTGTTTTAATGCTCAACTGCACTTTTACACCAGGAGTAAGACAATAAAAGTTTGTTATTTACCACTCTATGGCACTGGCCACAGTTATATTAACACACACATTTACAATGTTCTTCCTGATTCAGCTCAACTAAACCATCACATCTTTTCAGTCTTTCACACAGATTCAGTTCAGGACTGACTAATTTCATCCCTCTTTTCTTGTGCCCTTTTTATCAGTTTTATACTACCTTGCCAAAGCCTGCTGGACTGTAACAGAGAACAGTGATTCAGATAAGGGCATACTGGAAGAAGGATACATTTTACCAAGATCCATACTCATCATTTGACAGCCAAGATACTTCAGGCCAGCAGAGATTTCCAGAGCAGTAAAAGAAGAGCAGCTGAGACAATAGATGTGATTATTCAATTTAAAATCTTAAAACAAGCGGCTCCCCACGCCTGCCCTGGTTACCAAACTATAGTTCCAGATTAATTTTTTGCTGCAGTGAATAAGTTCTGAAATTGCAGGCAGAACTAGCAAGCATAAAACTAATATTAGAAGCGAAATAACTCACCTCTGCACTGAAGCAGAGACAGTAAGTCTCCTCTGTCAATAACTTTGTCTCCCTTCTCGTTATCATAACCAAGAACCTGAAACGCTCGTTGTAGGCTTTTCATCGACAAGCCAAGCGCAGGTCGATGATTTATATAAAGTTTGATAAAATCCTCCAAATTGATTTCTGTCACTTGTTCTCCACCATCCATGCACTTGCTGAATTTTACCTCATTTATCATTTCTTCAATCTAAAGATCAAGACAAGACAGGTTGTTACACATTTTTTGCAGAGCATCGGGCCAGTTTCCAATCTGGTGAATGCCGATGTACCATAACCGTGCACATACTGGTACCACAGTGGGGATCCCAGTGGGAAGCTGCACTCGGCAGCTGAGGATGGGCACGGCCAACAGTTACACACTTGCTGACATGATGACATAAGGTGAAGATGGGGGTAGCACACACGTTGTCATTTTGGATTTCCTCTCTCATGACGGGCACTCGGTGACTCTGCAGCTGTTACCGGCACCTTTGCCACAGCTGCGTCTCCACTCTGGGGACAGCGGGCAGGCAAACCACAAACTGGTAAACACACCATCCCTGCTGCAGGAGCACGTGCATGAGAGTCCCCACATAACCAGGCTGCACACCCTGGCTGGCACGAACAATCTTCCCCCCCTCTGACATGTGTCTGGTGAGGTTCTGCCACCGCACAAGCCAAATCCAAACATGCTCAGTGTGGCTGACAGCCTGCGCTCTCCTCTTGGACAAACAGCAAGCACTGGCCATGCTGGGTGGTTTTACTGAAGTCTGGTGCTGTGAGTCAGCCCTGCTGGCAGCTGTGCAGATGTGTGTCCAAAAGGCAGCATCTGCTCCATGCCCTCATTGTACTCGCAGCCCCTTCGGAGGTACAGGGGCAGCAGAGAAACGCCGGGAGAATTCCCCGTGCCAACACGTACCAAGCCTGCTGCTCCCCGGGAAGAGAGGCTGATGCAAGATCTCCCCAGGGAGGACTCTGCATTCAGCCTTGGGCCTTTGTCCTTGTGTCACAAGTTTTTCCACTGAATGAAGCCTGGGGAAGAGGGAAATCTCAGCCTCATATTTTTCTTGTAGCGAATGTCACGCCAAGCAAGAACAGTCATTTTCACTCAGCTCTGGCTGAGCTGGGATTAGGTTTTATATCAATCCCACTGAACTACAAAAGAAAAACACCAATTCCCAAAAGCTTTGCTAGTCAGTCCAAGCTGCCTTTTCTCCCTCCTGCTTTTCCTATATTAAAGCACTCCAGAGAGACGAACTTTCTGGATTTTATTACTGTCCTGCCTGCCTCGAGGAGCAGATTGTAGGTTGCCTGGTTTCACAACAGCTTAGCACCTCTGTTTCCATGCCTGAAACGCTGTTTATATTTTAATTTGGGGTGGGAGGCGGGGAGGGGTTATCAATTATTCTTTCAGAGACATGTCCCAGGGGACTATATTCTCCTTGTCCCCAAGAGGCAAAAATGTAATAACCCAAGGAAAAGCTCTAACACAGTATGAGGGGATAATGCCACAGCTTGACACCAGGGCAAAGCAGCCCTGGCTCAGACAAACATTTGCTGGTTGTGGGGGCTCCAAAGCACGTCTGTTAGATGGTAGCTGTGACAAAGGTCCTGCCTCCCATCTGCTGGCTCTCCTGGCAGAGCATCCCTGGGCAGATGGGGTGGCACTGACTCACAGCACCGTCTCAGCAGCCTGTGGGTTCATGTGCCATGGCAGAGATGAACAACCTCCCCTGTGGGCAGACGAAGGGAGCTCAGTGATGCACCACTGCCCTGGGGAGAACCCCTCTGCAGTGACAGGGCTGTGGCTGGTGCAAAGAGGCCATTATTTAAATCTCCTTGCATCAGATTCAGTAATTTTTTTTGTACGTGCTTTAATTACCCTTTTGTCAGGTTACACATTACAAATGAGGTTTGTATACAATACAAACTGCCTTGGAGAAACAGCCACAAAAGGGGAAGGAACTGCACCCTTATTAAATCAGTTGTGTCTGTCTGCTGTTAAATGTGAAGCTAAAAAGCTCCTGAGAAATGTTTGATAGGAAGCTCTGCTGTTGCAACCTTAAAGGCAACCTCAGAGAGAGCTTCTGCAGGGTTTATCTGTTAGTGAAAGAACTTTACATTCCATGGGAGTAAACGCCACTGTCTCCATTTAAAATCATTCTTTCATCAGTCCCAAGCAGAACAAGAAAGAGAGGCTCTGTCAACGTCCAAATGAGTGACTGCATTGAGCTGGACATTCTCACCCACACTGGTAGCACATATAGGACATTCTGGTTGAGTCTCCATCCAACCTGGAGGGACTCAACCACATCCTACCAACCACATGCTGCTCAGCCACTAGTACAAGTCACAGAGGGACCAAAGCACTTTACCCATGGACACTGGAAGGTTGGAGGCTGCTGCCCTTGGGAGTCAAAGGAAGATTCATTTCCCTACTTTCACCTTCTGAAGAAACCCACCTCTGAAGTGGTGGCAGAGCCCCCAACCTCCAGAAGACCCTGAGGTTGTCCTGTTGAATGCTTCTGAACCATCAGGCTCCAGGTTTGCTCAGCCCCGGTGGTTTCCCAACTTGCTAGCAAGGAATCATTACTTTTTGAGGAATTTGCTGCCGGATTCTGACCACTACTGTATTGACACAGACCAGTTAAATACATTGAAAGCCAACAAATATACCCTGGAGCAATCCAACATGGCAGTGGTCAGAATATGGCCCTTGGGACACTTGGTAAATGCAATCAGTCTTGCTCTTTTTTCTTTTAATAACAACAATAAAAACAACTGACCAACCTCTTCCTCTGATGGATAAAATCCTATTGCTCTCATTACAGAAGGAATTTCCTCCAAGGGAATGTGCACTGACACCTGTCTGTTCTCCAGTGTATTCGTACCTTGGCTGCATATCTGTGCATAGTAAAAATAGTCTTCCAGTTCCTGCCAGGGATTCAAAAGAATACTGTGAAGATCAGTTAACAACAGGCGTGGAAGATAAGGCTCCTTTTAGGTTTTTCTAACAGGCATATCAATGGGATTGTTGTTGAAGGTGATCTGGACAAAAAATAAGGGAATGGCTGGCCTGTATAAATGAATCTTAAACTCCAACCAGCTGTGGCCAGACGGTGTTCACAGTGAGCATAATTACCCTGAAGAATTCGCCTTCTCTGCCACCATCCAGGAGGTTGTAGAATGGGATCATGTCCTCCCCACCCAGGAAAGCAGCAGCATCCAAGGCACTGGCAGAAGTAGAGAAAAGAAGGTACAGGAAGGGTTCATGTGAGGAGAGGTTTCACGGTTCCCTTTCTAGTCATTGTTCACATACACTTTCAATAAATAAAATCCCTGGGCCTCAGAATTCAGGAAAGAAAAGCACTGCCTTGAACCATGTGCTATTTTATCATCAGCTGCACTTCTACAGCATATTTCATACACAGGTTTTACATACAATAGCACAGTGTGGGAATTAATTATTACTGAATGGTCCTCTTGTTTAGTGGAATGAGTACAGGGCTGGGAGCCAGGAGCTTTTCCATGGACTTGAACTTGGTGTCTGGCATTTAGCTTTTCTGCTTCCTTATAGAGACATTGAGGGAGATGAATTAGCTCGATCAGCATTTTGAACATGCAGAGAAGGCCGGGGCTTGGTGTTTGCAATAAACCACACAAACCCAAGCTCCCTGTTCCTTGATCTAACACATTTTTCCCCAGTAACTCAGTGCAATCCATTGCTCCACTTCCTGAGCTGTGGTGGGTGACGGTGTCGCAGGTGCAGTCGGCATTAGACTGAAAGCGCCTCAGTAGCCACCTCTTTGTTTCAATTTCATAGGCAGTTGGAGCCAAAAGAATCCCTTTGGCTTGTGCAGATGTAAAGAGAAACCAAGCCTGGAAGTGCAACCATGGCGTAGCATTGCCACATAATATACCCCACGCCTGGCAGCAGGGCTGCAGCTCTCACACACCTCGGCAGTGCTGCTTCCACTGGGGTTTTTTTGCAAGCTTCATGCTTTTTTCATAATTAAGTTATCTGGGTATTAAACACAGTGGAGATGCACAAGATGCCAGAAGCAGCAATAAAATGATAATTAGCTCATCAAGAACTTCGCTCAAAAAACAGATTACATAGAAATTCAATGTTGCCTGGACCCTGGCCAACCATTATAAAGAAGGATCATTTATATTCTATTGCCTTCCTTAAAATGTCGCTTATCCTGACCCCCGACTGCTTAAGCCACACAAAGTGGAAAAGAAAATAAATAAACCCATTGCTTTCCCAGCCAGGTTTCCTTTGTTCTGGCACATGAAGGTGAGCTGGCTCAGCACCCTTTGGGCTTTCCTCAGAGCGAGTGGTACCTGTAAGAAGTGTTTCATGCAGGACCAGCACATGTCCTAAGCACAAAGCCTTTGTCCTAGGAAGGTGAGGGTTTCACAGGTGCACACCAAAAGGCAAACACAGGAGAGAGAGCTAAAAGCCAGCTCCCATGGGGTTGATTTGCCAGAAACCAGGAGACGTGCTCTGTGTTAGCAGAGTGATGTGCAGGATTTAAAAGAAACAAACCAGCACAGACTGACAGAGATCATGCCACACTATCCCAGCTCTGCCATGGACTAGGCTCCCCTTCCAGTCCCTGAAGTGTGAAGTCATTCCATGCTGGCCTGGAGCTTTCCTGTCATTCACAGCTCCTTTCTGTGTCAGGTGTATCTCCTGGGCACCTGCAGCCACGCCCGCAAAGGGGAGCCCTCTGCCCTGCACAGGTGCTACAACGAGCAGCTTTCGTCCTGGACAGGCAAAGAAACCAAATCTGCCTTTGCTGCCATGTGGGAGCACACGTCTGGCACTGCTGCTGAGGGGGCTGGCAGAGGAAAACTTGCAGAGAACGGGGGGAGAAGCCTGGCAGGGTTCATCGGGGATGTTCCGGGCCAGAGCCTGGAGATCCTTGTTTTTTAAAGCTGCCTTCACTCTTCCAGCCACCCCATTTACTGCAGCTCGTTTATTCATGTAAGCAAAGCTTTATAGGATTAAGGTGGCTTGTCTAAATCCAGTCTTCAAATGCAGGGGGGATTTCCCAGCAAATGCCTATCCCATTTGGAGAGCAGACACATTTGTATGAGCAGTCACCCCGTGCACTCCTCCTGCAGCCAGTACTGCTGCTCTGGTCCTGGCCTAACCCTGACAGTCTCCCATCACACTGGCCAGGCCCTCACAAGGACCACAGAATCCTCTGCCCAACTTCTTACCATTTGGGTACCATTTCCCAGATTGGAATATTTTATATGTGTTATGTCCATCCCCTGCGAGGTTTGCTGGCTTAATCCCCACTATGACTATGCAGATGCATCACATGGAGGGGAACAAAACCCTCCAAAAATGTGTCCCTCCTGTTTTAGCTGACACCCCATACAGCTGCTTAGGGCCCAACAGGTCATTACAATGTAAGCTGACCCCACTGCCATTCCCCCATCCCCAGTGTCACATGTGCCCACCATGCTGAACTCTTACTAAGCTGTTGATGACCCCAGTGTCATGCCAGGTGTCTGGGAGCTGGCAGCCCACAGGACTGAGCAGAGATGCTGCCAGCCTTCACTCCTGCTCCCCTCAGCGAGTTGTGGGTCTCCTGCTTCCATGAGTGCTGGGGCCTGTCCTCCACCTCATGATCCCCCTTGCCAGATGCAGTTTGTTGGCCTGGTTGTGGGCATATGCTGTGGAAGGAGAGAGAAGCTGCAGGACTTTATCACCTGCCTCCAGAGGACCCATGTTCAAGAGAGCCCTGCAAAGAAACTCTCCATGACCAACCACTCTGCCTGCTTTAACTCCTCTGGACACAGACACCTGGCACAAAAACGGGACAAAAGCCCCATTTTCAGTGTAAATGCTGGAAAGCATTTGCTTCAACTGTGGAAAGTGACTCCTTTCTCCTTCCTGCCATACTCACCTTAGGTTGACTTTCCATTTCATAACAGTGCAGTCGCTCCCCCCCGCTGTAAAGATGTAACGCCCGTCATAGGAGCTGGCAAGGTCAGAGGCACCATCTGGGTGGCAAATGAAGGCTGAGGACTTGTGGGGGTTGCCATCAACAGGCAAAATCTGCAAGCCCACCTGTAAAGAGAGAGAGTGAGTCTGGGAGAGCTGGGGGTCCCACAGAAGGCCTGGGGCACTGCACACTGGGGCAGTGCTGCCTCCTCCTCCCAGGAGCTCGCTCAGCTCTCAGGCAGGACCAGCCTATACATGGTTTAACCTCCAGTGAAATTCCTGAAGGACTACCAGCTCTGCAAATGGTGGCTCTTGTACAGCTGGGGAAGGTGGGGCTCCATACCTTGTCCTTTGTAATGTACACCAGGTAGTACTGCTTGGGGTCTGCAGTGCTTGTTGCTGGGAGGATTTGCATCTTCTCCAATGGGGAGCCATAGGTTGGTCCCAGAAGGGTCTTTCTAAAGGCAAACAACATATTTATCCATTCTAGAGCTCACAAAGCATTTTCCTTCTCTAAACAGCTGCTGTGTGGAAGGATGGGTAGATATGGGAGGTGTGGGGGTGCAAAGGCTTTGTACTACTGGCTGAGAGAACAGGACAGGACAGGGTTCCTGGCTACAAGGGACCACACTGGGGCTCAGAAATTAATTTAGTGCTCAAGGATTATTGTGCTTTGCTTATCTGGACTCCTGTCTCTTTATCTGATGTTGAACAGTTGCGTCTCAAATCCAATGAGCAGACCAAGACCCATTTGAAGCCACAGCCTTACTAGATGACACAGTAGTGAACAGCAGAGTGGACACAACTGACCTAGGGGTCCCTAGAGTCATCCCAAGATCTGCATCACAGATGTACAAACACATTCTCATGGGTGGGAGTAGGGTGGTCATTAGACCGAGGAGAACACAGGGTCAGGATGGGGCTCCCGGGCAGCTGTAGGTCTGAATCAATTCTCTACCTGCACATTTTGGTTGTTGTGTTGAGGAGCTTCATTTTGTAGCAGTTGTTGGCAGTGAGGATAAAGGACTCGGTGCTGAGCTGTGGGTACCAGGCCAAGCACAGGGGCACAGCACTCTGCTCCACCCGGTCCCTGTGTGTGACCACCAGGTGGTCCTTGATGCTGCTGCTCAGGTCATATTCAACCTGGAGGGAAGAAAAGGAAACAACTCCCCTGTGGTCTGCCAGCACCCTGGACCTTGTGGATTAACTGGATTTAGCATCTCTTGGAGAAGCCTGCAGTAGCAGAGCCTCAGCCCTGAGATCAGGCTGAGAAACAACCTCCAGCAATCGAGCTGATGGGGAGAGGGTTGGGAGCCACAGAACCACACACGGAGTCTCCCTTGATGTCCTTGTCCAGCTCTGCCACTTTAACCACAAATCTTTACTGCCCATTAGACTTTCACATCCACCCACCAGCTGCCGGTCCTCCCCGAGGCTCAGGAGCCTGGGCTCGTTGCTGCCTGACTGGACTCCAAAGAGGATGCTCCGGATGGGTTTGTAGTGGGAGTCCAGCCCTGCCAGGTGTTCCCAGCATCTGCGCCCCTCTTGCAGGACTTTCTTGTAAACGATCACTGAATATTTCTCATCCTGCAATGACAGCACAAAGGTCAACGAGCCACAATACCCACACTCATCCCCTGCTTCCTCTCTGGGCTTAGCTTGGCCCTTTCAGTTTTGAAGTCCCATGAGGAGGTTTAGAGTCACAGCCAGGATAAAACACTGGGCCAGACAGATTTGGGCAGCTGCTCCCAAGAGCAGCACCACAGCAGCACCACAGCAGTCCTCAGCCTGGCCAGAGCATCCGAGCCATCTCCTGCTGCGCTCACACAGAGGGGCAGTAAATTGAGTTCTGTGACTCCCCAGAAATCACAAGGAAGATGCTTCCCACTGCTGTGTCCTGGCATATGTGCAGGAAAGGAGAATCTTTTCTTTGAACAGATCGTCACCAGTTGCTACAATCTCTGTGCCAAATTGCCTCAACACTGCCTTGACACTGAGACATGGGATGGAGGGAGCAGCCCCCCTCACAGAGCACCAACCAGGAGGAAATCCCTGCTCCAGCCCTTCCTACAGATGGACACAGAGCTAAGACTTGTCACTAAAGTTAGCGATGGGACGCTGCCAGCAGCGGCTCTGCGGAGCAGCTGGGACTGGTGACGCTTTTACAGAGTGACTCTTTGAGCCAGGAAAAGCATTTCAGAGTCACGAAGCCCCGGGGGAGGCACAGCCCTCCGTGCCTTGCAGGACGGTCGGCAATTCCCAGTCCCTCCCAAAGCTGCAGGACGAGCAGCGCATGTAAATCACCGAGCGGAAAAAACAAGCTTACAGCGGTTGCGAGGTACTGGGAATTGTGAGAGAAGCTGATGTGAGTCACAGGACCCCGCGAGAACCGGAGTTCCTCGCAGCTGGACTGAAGGGAAATCGCATCGAGGATGTGAACGCTTCCATCAGTAAAACCAGCGGCCAGAAAATAACCTGGAAAACATGCCAGAAAACTCTCACGGCTCCACCGCTCCTCCCGGGAAGCCCAGTGCCTGGGAGGAGGTCACACAGGGAGGTCACGAGGCCAGGATACCTTCAGGGTCATAGGCTAAGCACTGGATGCCAGCCTCGGGGAATATCCTGCTAGCCAGGTACTCGGTGTGCCGGTAGTCCCACAGCTTCAGCAGCCCACAGAGACTCCCCACGGCCACCAGGGTCTGCTGCGGGTGACAGGCGATGGCACTCACAGCTTTCTTCGCCTCTTCCAGGACTTTTTCAAAGTTTGCGCTGTCTGTTGCAACATGGAACACAGTTGCATCAGAGGTTGAAAGGATAAAGTTCCTGTTTAGCGTGAGAGAAACAGAATTTGATGAATCAGACTCGCTGGCTCATGTCCCTCCAAGCTATATTACACATCAGTCTCTTTTTGCAACTTAGTTGGACGATCCCTCATGTTTTGTGATATGCAACATGCAAACCCTCCTTGACCTGGAGGGCAGGTGGCACTTTGTATTCACGACCTGGGAAATCGTCACAGGAAGATACTGGAGCCAGGTCCATTTTCTACTTGGCTGGGCAAGCCAGAAGATGAATGACATCTGGGGAGCTTTTGCTGTTTGCAAATTGCTGGTGTGTGAGACAGACAAATGAGCAATTCAAGATACTCTGAATAGTCTTTTCACGTGTCTCCACGCCACCATTGTCAGTGGCTCCACATTGACCACCCTGCCACGGACAAGGTCAGAGGACAGTTTCAGTCCCACAGCACAGACAGGATGGTTCCTGTCTGCTCACCCAACACAGCAGAGAGGGTCTCGCTGTGGCACTGGGCATGTGTGAAGCAGAAATCTGAATAATTATGCACAAATATGTATAGTCTCAGTCTGGCTGAGGTCTGAGGGTCTGGACCCAGTTAAAGGGATAAGAGAGGACCACACAGAAATCCCAGACTGGTTTGGGTACAAAGGTACCTTAAAGTTCATCTCATTCCAACCCCCCTGGCACGGGCAGGGACACCTTCCACTAGACCATATCAAGCCTATATCCAACCTAACTCTGCCCTCTGTCAATATTAAGCCATTCCCCCCCTTGACCTGTCACTCCACATCCTTGTCCAAAGTCCCTCTCCAGCTCTCTTGGAGCCCTTGAGGTACTGGAAGGTGCTATAAGGTCTCCTTGGAGTCTTCTCCAGGCTGAATCCTGGAGTTGCATAGACAGAGGTGTGGCTGCACGAGTGGGGAAAAGCAGCCTCTTTGCCAGCTGGCCTGTGACAGCCATCACTTCATGCACATCTGGCCCAGGCACTGATGGACTCTGTGCCTCTTTTGTGCCTTAGCTGGGCTCTCCAGCCATTCCTGATCCCACCAGCCTGCTGAGACAAACAGGCTCAAGGTTTCCCCTTTGATTTTCTGCCTTTTGTGCTGCCCAGAGCAGCTGCAAGCGGCAGGAGCTGCAGCAGCAACCCAGGAGGAGGGATGAGACAACAGAGACCAGAGACAGGGAAACCAAACCATTCCCCAGGGCACTGCTCCAGGCTGGAGAGGAATCTGTCGCACATGGCTCTTTGGAAAACACGTGCGGCTGAGAAAAGACGTTGCCAGGAGAGCCTGAACGGGAGTGACAGACATATGGTTTGCAGGCTGGATGGAGCCACACAACAGCTTCATCTGGCCTGCAGACTCCCTGTAAATCCTCAGGCACAGCTACATCACACAGAGGGACAGAGAGGGGTTGGTGACCAGGCTGGGGCTGTCCCAAGCTCCTGTGTTGTTGAGGTGGTGCAACCCAGCGCTGGTGCCACTGCCCCAATCAGCTTGGCAAGCCATGATAAAATCCAACTGGATATAGCCATCCATGGGAGGGGCTTAAGGGGGGGATTAAGGGGCCCAGAGAGAGCTGGAGGCTCAGCATTAGCACTGCCTGGTGTGCCGGGGATGTGACAGAGAAGCTGATCATCACCCTGCCTGCACTGATGCCGTGTCTGTGCCAAGGCATCACATCAAATTCAGAATTTAGGATGTGCTGGAGCCCCTCTGGAGTTTACAGCTGCTAGGAGATACCTGTGGTCTGCAGGCAGAGAGGGATGCCCAGGAGAGACCCCATGCTTCTCTCTGGTGGGCAGGTGGGACAAACACCCCAAATGGAAAAGAGGAATAAAGAAGCACGTTCCTTTCCATCCTGCCTCCCTGTCCATGTCCTGCCCAAAAGCCTGGGCACAGGGTTGAAACCTGCTCCAGAAAGGGTAGAAGCCCACAGGGCAGCTTTCACTGACCACCTCCCAGGCTGTTACAAACCACCTCCCCAGGTTCCACTGACACCTCCCCGGCTTTCAGCTGCAGGGCAAACACAGGAGAGGACCTGGGTTTGTAAAGAGGCACTCACCTGGTGAGGAAGGGCTGGCTTCTGGCTGGGAAGGCATCAGGAGGATCACAAAGGGTTGTGGAGAAGGAGAGGGACCGAATGGGACCCACTTTGCTGTGGCTGTAGAGTCTGAGCAGCCGGAGCTCCCCATCGTAGAATTTAATGTGCCCTTTCACATCACCTGTTACTATACAGCTGCAAGGAAGGGAAAGTTATTAACCAACACACTGATTGACAACTCCCAAATATTTCTTGCATAGCACCCTCAGGCAGAAGGAAATCTCTTCCCCATTTCTCGGCACAAGGACACGAGCAGAGCCCTGCACTGATGTGCCGGGGAAAGCCCAGGGCTGTGCAGAAACCAGCGGCTCTGCTGCGACCCTGTGGTGTCCCTGCCCTGTCCCCAAGGCTGTGACCCTGCCCTGTCCCTGCTCTGTCCCCAGGGCTGACGCGGCGTTTGGTGGCTGTCTGCTCCCTCTGCCGGTGACGGCCAGGAGGTTGAGCCAGTGTCTGAGCCACCCCAGCAGAGCTGGCATCACATCACCGTGATGTTCAACCTTATTTTTCCCCCCAGCCAAATCCATCCCTGGAAAATTACACACAAACCAGCAGCACTTTCCTCCAGAGTTTTCCTGGTCCTCTCACGCTGCCAAGAGACTTAGAACTCCAACACTTGGCTGTAGTTCTCTGCTGCTGCTGTGGCTGAGATACACAAGGACTGTATCTACAGCTACTGAAAATGGCCTCCCCCTTACCTCTCCAACACCTGGAGCACGGTGAGACTCTCCTTCTGCACAGACACTATTTTGGTGGGGGTCATTCCGAGAGGCCTGGCCCGCTGCTCCTTGGGGTCAGTTCGGGGATCAACCGCATCCCACACCACCACCTTCCCGGCCGAGGTGCCCGTCAGAACTTGGGAGTTGTTAAAATGGAAAACTGACTGGCTGAAGCGTCCCACCACACTCCTGAAGGTCTGCAGGGAGAGCAGCGAGGCCATGTGTTCATCCTGAGTGCTGGCTCTGCCCTCCCAAGCAGGGATGTTTCTGCTTGGTTCTCATGTGACATTCCCTCCCTGTCCCACGGCAGGACCACCAGAGACAACAGCCTCAGGAGAAGATGCACTGGGGCATCCTGACCTCAGCTCAGGCAACCCTGGCTTGTACCTTCAAGAGACTGAGGGGGACAGGCTGGAGACACGGCCACTGCTTTTGGTTAGAGAGATAGGAAGGGGCAGGGCTGCTGCCAGGAGGAAAGCCAAGAGGGGGACATGCTGTGGTCCCCCTGTGCTCACCTTGATGCTCAGAAATGGTGTTCCATACTGCAAACCAGCATCACCCTGGGGAAAGCAGAGAAAACATCCAGGACAAGGATCTGGGAGCTGTGCTCTGCAGTGCCAGCGTGTCCCCTCTCCATCATCTGGGCACTGGCACCACACCGTGGTGACCAAAGTAGGGCTCCTGAGGCAGAAAGGCTCTCCAAGACCTTCCAGAGAGCACAAAATCACCCTTTCCCTCTACCTGCTCCTCTTCCAAAAGCTGCTGACTGGCACGAGGCACATGAGGGCCCACAGGAAAGCAGGAGTGGGAGAGGAGGAGAGCATCCCTGCCACAGCTTGGACTGACCCAGTGTGGGAATAGAGGGAGGGCTACGCTCTGCCAAGACCACCCTGGAGTCTAGAGAGGGCAGGGAGTGGGGAGGGCAAGGTGGGTGAGGGCAGGGGCAGATCTGCAAAGTGTGACTCCAGTCATGGGCAGACACATGACCCCACAGCCTGTGCTGCCTCTCCAGCATGTTCCCCTCCTGCCACCTCCTTTCTGGCACCAGAAACACAACTGTCCACGTCCCTACTTACCCACAGATAAAATATCACCTGGGTTTTGCTGTTGCTGACAAACTCATGGGGATCTTGAGGGTTAAAAATTACATAATTCTGAAATTGAAAGGTGAGAATTGCATCAGCACCAAGTTGAGTGATGCTTTCTGCTTATTCTTCCATGCAAAACATCTGCTTTTATCCAAAACCCACTTCTCCAATGCACTGAAGTGAAAACAGAGGGCAGATTCCCTGTGCTCCCTACTCTGGGAGCAGGGACACCCCCCTTGGGGTTCCCTCTGCACCCCATGTCTGTCAGGCATCAGAGGAGCAGGGATGACCCCCTGGGATGCTCCATGGTATTGAGTTACCCCAGGGATGGGGTGTGATCCTCCCTCCCATCTCCAGCCAGTATCTAGCAGCAGCCCCATACTGGATGGGAGCAGGGGGATGGGGCTGCCCAGTTCTGACCAGTTCTGACCAGTTCTGACCAGTCCAGCCTCTCTGCCCCCCTCAGCTGTGGTCACTCACCTGATACCCAAACTCAGGCCTCAGCTCTGTGCTGCACAGGGGTTTCTCGGTGGGCAAAGTCCACCTCCAAACACAAACTCTCTGGGAGAGAAGGGAAGAAAAGCCCAAATAACACATGTGGCTTTCTGGGAGCTCGGGAGAGCCGGGTGAACCCCATTCCCCCCCTGCTGCAGGGGATGGTGGGGCATAAGGGACTGGAGCAGGGTAAAACCCAGCATGGCCTGGAAGCAGAGAGATTAATTTCAGGAAATAATGCTGGAAATTGCTTCAATGAAAGTGATGAAGTCAGAGGCTTTTATCCCAAATTAAGATGCATTTTCTCAACTCTGCAGCATTGACTTTAATGAAATCCAGGTCTGTCTTCTAATGGCTCAGCAAAATCAAGCCATCACTCTGCAAACCCACTCCCCTTCTCTTCTGCTCTCCCCATCTGAATTCCCCCCTCTCCTGTGCTGCACTGGGAAAAACTTCCGTGGCTCTATCCTGGAAAGCTGTGGAAGAGGAGATATTCTCTTTACCTGCACTGTGCCAGCACTAATGGTCACCAGATACTTTGCATCCCGGGAAATGGCGATAGCACAGACCCCGTCCTCGGGGTGGCTCTCGAAGATGGTGCGCACCGGTACCCTACGGAGCAAACACCTCCTGGGGCTCAGGCAGCACAGGGGTTCAAGGCAACCACTTGGCAAAATCTGTGGCACTGCCCACCCTGGTCTGCATGGAGGAAGGGATGTAGGAAGGGAGGGAAGGAGAGAGGGAGGGAGGGAGGCTACAAACACCAGTGCTGCTGTGGGAGCAGCCGGCACCGTGGCTGGTCCTCAGTGTCCCCTCCCTCCCTTCCTCCCAAGTAAATGGTGCTGGGAAACAACTCACCAGGGATTTTTAAAGAAAATACTACAGCTTGGAGATGTGATATACTTAGTCTGGGGGAGTTCTGCCCCATCTCATTGTCCTGTGGGTGTGGGTGATACGAGGACAATGAAGTTTGGTTTTGGCTCCTTTGCTGCTTTAGTCCGTCCCTGTGTTCTCCCATTTCACCCTCAGCTGAGGCTGGAGTCAGTCCTAAGTGATTTACTAGACATAGGGGGTTTCCAAAGAGGAGGTTCCTGGGAGCTTACCCAGAGAAGGAGTCCCACACAATGATCAGAGCGTCTGGCCCTCGGTCAGCAGTCGCAACCCAGCGCTTGTCCTCACTCACACACAGACAAGAAATGACATTTGCATGGCCCTGGGAAAGGGAAGCAGCAAATAGCCTTGGAGGCTCCAGACCTGGGGCTGCTTAAAGCATCCATCAAGCTGCTCTGCTCATGAGATCACTGCTGCAACCCCACACTAAGTGCCTTCCACCACCACGTGTTGGGAACTGCAACAAGTGCGCGAGCAAACCAACGCACCCCTTTGCACGGGCAAAGTTGTAGGTGACCCCTGAGCACTGGGAGAAGAGCCAGAGGGAAGGAGTCTGGGAAAAGGGGAGGAGGAGGGAGACGCATGGGTTGTGTGCCAAACCTGCAGGTGGTACTGCCTGTTCCCCAGGACATCGTGGATGACCACTGTGTGGGAGGAGACATACAGGAGCACCCGGTCCTCCCCGTCCATCAGGCCGTGCACAGCCAGGCGGCTGTTGTAGCCAAACACCCAGGACAGGTTCTACAGGGAAGAGGGAGATCCTGGCTCTTAGCAGACAGGGCAGAAAAGCCACACAAGGTCTGTGGGGTGATAGGAGAGAGCGAGGTGGGAGCACCGGGTGCCATGTGGACCATCACAGTGGCACTGTACCCGTTGGTACTCACAAGAGAGTGAGGGCTGCTCTCCCTGTCCTTCTGGAATAACATCCCTGGCTTGGCTCCCCACACCAAGCTGGAAGAGCCATCATGTTGGTCGTCCTTACTGCTCCTCTGCTGTGTGTCCTGCTTCCTGCAGCCTGAGTGAGGGCTGGAAATGGCCCCCTTGGGCTCAGAGAGTACTGGGGGTGGTTTAGGGGGCCCAGCACCCTTCAGGCATGATGTCCTAGCAATGTCTTCCCCCAGGGCATCCTGGCTCCCAGCCCAGGTGCTGGGCAGGGTGTCTAGGATCCCCATCCTTGAAGGAGTTGATGGGGGACACAATGGTTCATCTGCTCCAGCATCCTCTGGTGGTCCTTCCTTCTCCTTGGCAGCAGCAAGGGGATCCTTGGAAAGGGAGAGAGATTTTGGTGGGTGCTGGCTCCTGGGCTGATCTGGGTGGGGACTGCCCTGCAGGTAGTGAGAATGAAAACCAGAATGTCTCAGATCCAACCTACATCACTCTCAGGGTAGGCTCCAATACAAAGATACTCCTTTGCTCCTGTCCAAATTGCCTATGGATTTGTACCAGGGGGAAAAAAATTCCATGGAAAGTTTCCCAACAGCTGCTGCTTCTCCTTCTGCACATCTAACCTTGGTCTCTTTGCACCTCCTCAGCTCCTATCACCAGGGCTAAGATGCCCGGGTTTTCCTCCAAAACTAACCTGTAGGTCCTGTGAACTCTGTCCTTTCTGATGTCCACCCCCTGACTATCCCCCAGCAATGGTTATTCATTGCTGCAACAGGGCACATGGTCATGGGTTGGAGAGGGAGCAATGGCAAACTGAGGTTAAAACCAGGGGAATCGGGTCCTGGAGCTGGGGCTGAGCTGACTGTGAAGGGCTCTGCAGCAATCCCAGCCCTGCTGCCCGGCCAGCAGACAGAAAGGGAGGCTAAAAATCCCACCACCACCTTCTTCAGCCCCTCACCAGCCTGTCAGTAAAGGTATTAACCAGCCCTGGGGACAGAGCTGGCAGCAGCCCCGGTCAGGGGTTCCCCAGTTTAACCACTGACCACTTAATCTTGTTCTTGGGATCCACACCAGCTTTTGCCTCTCCCTGCTGGACTACTGGATTTCCCGTAGCAATCTCTCCTGCAAGGTCTAAGCCCCTCTTGGACAGTTCCTGGTTCGAGGGAGGTGAGATAACATTTCATTCAGCACAGGGAGGAGCCGGGTTCCTTCCCGCTCAGGTGGCTCCAGGCAGCTCAAGTGTCAGCAAATATTGACGCTGGACTGAGACTACACAGAGATGCTGCCTCTGCCAAGACCCCAGACCCCCTCCCCTGGGATGTCTTGGGGTAAAACACACCTGGGAGACACTATCCTGGATCCAGGGGCTCTGTTTCCATCAGATTTTGCCCCAGATCTTGTCTCGGGCAGGACTTGCCATGGGACCACCCTCACCTGCTCACCCATCTCCTGAGCCATCTGTCTGTCCTGGGACATCTTGAGCTCACTGCTTATTCCTGGTCTTCCCTCAGTGGGCTCCTCTGGTGTAACTTCACACAAACCATCCACCTGCACTCTCCTTCCAGGGAGCTGGGCCGTGGAGATGCTCTGGAATACTCTCTCCCACACACACTTCCCCAAGGTCTGGCTGTACCACAGCGACCTGGAACTGGGCACAGCAGGAGGAAAGGGCACCTGTGAAGATGGGAAACAGGTCCCAGAGCCCCTTTTCAGCTCCAGTAACACTCCCCCTGAGCACAAGCAAGCCCAGCACAGCCCCATTTATTCCAGCTGAGCTCCGGCTCCCTCCCCACCCACCCCCCGCGCCGGGCGTGGACCCCTTGGATGGGTTTTATCCCAGTCCCCATAAGCAGCCGGGCAGCTCCTGGGCGGCAGCTGCTTCATCTCCGGCTTCACGGGTCTGGATTCGAGCCAACACCAAAACCTCGTGCGCGGAAAACTTTCACGGGAGCGGGAAGGGGCCCTGGGAAAACCGTCCCCCGGCCCCGGCGGGCAGGACGGGAGCTCGGGAACAGCCGCTCGGGGACCCCGCGGGTGTCACCGGGGTCACACAGAGCCGTTCCCAAGCCCCCTCCAGGCCTGGAGACTCCCCCGGGACCCCCTCGCTCACCGACACACCGATCCCCGCGTCCCTTGGGCTCCGAGCGCCGTTCCCAGGCAACGGCCGCACCGGCGGCACCGGCTGCGCCAGCGGCTCTCCGGGAGACAACGGGGGAGAGGCTGGAAGGGGAGACAAGGGGGGACCCTCCTCACCCCCACCGGCTGCAGGGAGGGGCGGCACTGACCCCCCGCCCAAGGCAGGGACCTGGAGGGGGGACACATTGGGCCCTTCGCCCTGCCCGAGCCTAAATCCCGCTCGTGGCTGTGACAAAGCCCCTCTTGGCATCGCTGGGAGCCCTTTGGGACCAAACTCCCGCCCTGAGGGATCTTCAGCCAATAACCCCCCAGGGAGTTGTAGGCAGCTGTGCTCCCGTGGCTCCCCTGAGCAGGAAAAGTGGAGTCAAAGCAAGAAAAATCATCCCCCATCCCCTGCCAGGTCCTCCCACCCCCCCCAGCTCCCTGCCAGGATGGCACTTGCACAGGGGACCCTGATCCCAGGGATCCCTCCACGCTCTGGCCTCACCCCTGCAGATAATCAGCTCCAAGCGCTCCCAGCTGTTGACCCAGCCTTGCTGTTGAGCTCAAATAACAATTTCTAAACTTAATATGTTTCTCCTTCTGCGCAGCAAGAGCCTGGCACCCTGCTGGGAGCAGAAAGGACTTTTGTTATCAGCTCCCACTATCTCCCCGAACTGGAGAGACTGCTCCAACCCCTCCTCTGTGGCACAATCAGGGAGTTCTGCAGCTTCAGGAGCAGGATTTGGTCCCTACCAAAGCAGATTTTGGTCCTTACCCCTCCCTGGGTGGGGGGAGAGTGGGATGCACCACCATAACTCCCCATCTCTTGCCACGTGCAAGGAGGCAGCGTGTTCAGTGCATCAGGCTTGTTCAGACATGCTGCTTTTGTTCTCACCTCTAATAGTCCACTTTTTCGGTCTGTTTCTGGTCTGTTAATCATTACAAAATTGCTCCTTACGAGTGATATGTTACTTATGCCAAAACTTGTTTATGAAGCACTATTGCAGGGTGTGCAGCTTACCTGGGCTCTGCAAGGTCAGGAGTCATTACTCTGTGTCTGTGCAGGTTTGCATTTAACCCACTCAACTCTGCCCCAAATAATAACTTTTACGAGAATAGAAAGAGGCAACACTCAGCTTTATTGTTTTGGGAGAGTATTTTGAAGTTCAACTGGAAACAAGCTTAAAACAAACCACTCATCCCCGAAATCCCCTCAAACCTGTTGTGGGTTAGGAATAGTATTCCCCAATTTAGTGTTCCCACTGAAAACACCCCAGCACCACTCCCTCACTCTCCCCCACCATGGATGGAGAGGAGAATGGGAGGCACAAAAAGGTAACCCCTGTCCTGGCTGGAACCAGGACAACACTCCAAAGCCAACTCCCACAAATAAATACAAAAAAATTTTAAAAAAAGAGAGAGAGAAGCCAGATTAGGAGCACTTTTATCATAACAACATGAACTACTAAAAGTAAACAAAAGTAGAATTATAACCCCTATTCCTTATCTCACTGACTGAAAATAACTGGGCATTCCAAAACTCTTTTCAGCATGTTCAGTGACTTTAAAAATTGTGGTAATGTGGGGAAGATAAAGTATCAACCTTGCGTATTTCTTACCTGTCATCTACTATGAGAGGCATCAAAAAGTGCTCTAGAAGTTTTGAGCAGGTATTACAAGATATTCAGTGAGGAATTTTAGAGGGGGAAAAAGGGAATGTTCCATTATCACCAAATAAGAGCATTTCAAGCTCTTCAGAGCCTATATCTGAGAGGTTTGGGTCTCTCCAGGGCCTTATTCTAAAGTGCTACAACACAGAAGAGGTGAGAATCCACATCTTGCAACTCCACACTGACAACCAGTGCAATTCTGAATTGCAGGCAGGCCCTGCTCTGCCAGAACCCCTTCAGGCTCTGGGACCAGAGGTCACAGCAACAACACGTGGGGAAGTTCTCAAACCAGATCAGAGTCCAGAAAGCAGGCACAAGCTTCAGTTTTATTGTTTTCTAAGTGATGGTCATCTTTGCAGGGGAATGATATTGCAGCTGAAAAAGAAAAGAACAGAAGGAAACATGAAAATCTCAGTTCTCCAACAAGAGATCCAACATGGGACGAATCAGACCCTCCACAACCCTCCTCCATTGGTTTCCTCTACCAGACAAACCAGCCCCTGAGACCTTCCTCTCATGGAACTTGACTCCCTGTATTCCTGTGCAAAGACTCCAGCTCCCAGTCTGTCACAGGGCGCAGTGACACACTGAGGGCAGAGCCCAGAGCTGGCCCTGCTCAGGAAATGTGTTCTGAGCTGCTGAAAGCCTCATCCCCTCTAGGAAGTGAAACATCAGCTCACCCCAGGAGGCCCTTCCCAGCCCAGCGCTTCGGAGTCAACCCCACGTGCACCCTCCTGCCACCACGGATCACAGTCACACTCAGGGGTCTCTGAAAGGGAGGAAAAAAATAAAAATTAAAAGAAATATTTCAATTTTCCATCAGCAAGTCAGCTCTCTTCTTCCTTCTTTTCCTGAAGCACCAGAACATTAAGCCCAGGGAGCTGTTCTGCAGCAGCACCCATTCCTATTCCTATGGCTGTAACTGGAAGAAGAGAGTGTTTTGCATGGAGACATCTCCAGGAAATTTCTCACTTCCACTATAAAGCACTTAAGGCTGTGGCAGATTCTTTGGCCAGTCCACAAGGGTGGCACAGCAATGCTGGCTGCTGCTGCAGGGACAACACGATGCCCACAGCCAAGAGCACACACCTCTCAGCCCTCCCATCCATCAGCAATTAGCTCAATGCTGTGAGAGAACAAGGCTACAACAGCACAGACTGAATCTTGACACTCTTTCTGACAGAGAAATGATAACTCCAGAGATCCAAGTTCCATAGAAAAAGCTGTGGCTGACAGAGCCAGGCAGAGAATGCAGTCACAGCAGAAATGAGCTCACCCCCTCGCTGTGCTGCACCACTGTGGCAACGTTCTGCAGGGTCTGGAAGTTGTTTGCGTTGACAGAACCAAACTCCACAATCTCGTCATCAACCTGAAGTCCCTGGACAGAAAAAGAGAGATGAGCATCTGCATTCTCCAAAGACAGGTAATAACACAGGGAGTAACACAGGAGCATCACCTGCACCCAGCACAGAGTGGTGTTATGACCCTTCTTACCACTCAGGCAGCTGAACTACATCACACCCTCTCCATGTCTATAGGAGGAGGGAAGTACTCATTCCTCTGTCCTATTTTATGGGAAAAAAATACCAAGGCTAGAATGGTCAGTAAGGTGTGGGATGAGCTGTGTGATGCCAAGATACAGCTGAGACAGCACCCACCTCATTCCTGTACAGCAACTGCTCTATGCACAGGACACCCCAGTGTGACCAAACAAAGGGGGGACACCCTAATCAACCCTACAGCTTATTCCCACTTACTAACAAGAGACAGACCAAGCCATCAGCTATGTTTTCTCTCTGGCTCCACACAAAGCCTTCCCCAGGAGCTGTCCCCAACCTACCGAGACACTGGCAGGGGATCCCGGGGTCACAGCGTTCACTTTGGCAAAGGGCTGTGGCAGGCTCTGGTTCTGGCTCATGGCCTCTGCCAAGGCCTCTGCCTCATCCCGGGCTTGCTTCTCCTTCTCCCGGGCGTGCAGCTGGTGCAGAGCCTCCTCCACCTGCTTCATTAAGGCCTTGTGATCGTTCTGCAGACCTGTGGGTGACACCGTGAGCACAAGGGGAGCACGAGCAGGTTCCACCCAAGGCCTCTCAGTCCCTCTGCAGAACCATGTTCTGGGTGTCTCTGAGCTCAGCAAGAACCTCTGCTGGTCCTGGTCTATCTGCTGGGGCCTCCTGCCAGCCTGGCAGATGTTTATCAGCCAAAATCAGACGCTGAGAAAACCACCCTACAAATTTTGGTAAACACATGAGGGCAGCAGGGCCAGGAGTGCCACAATCCCTGATAACACAGTGAAAGCTGAAGTTCTCTTTCCGTCACCTACTGTTACACATGGAGAGCAAAACCCCTCCCCAAAGACAGGGCATAGGGACGAAACAAACGCCAGGCTGTTTCTCTACCCAAAGTTTATCCTACAAACACCCCAGAAAAGCTTTGCTGTACTGCACTGATCCCAAAGGGCTTCACAGCACAGGCAGAATTTTGATGCTGCTGCCGCAGCAACACGTGGACAAAAGCGTTTACTGACTCAGCCGATCCGCCAGCTCCGAGCACTGAGCAGAACCGCTGGGAGAGAGGCTCAGCGCAGGTAATTTTGAGGAATTACAAGGAAGAGGCTGCAGATGGAGGGGTTTGAGAGAATTAAAGGGTGTCGCCGCCGTTCCAGGGTGTTTACCCAGCGCAGGGGCCGGCACAGAGCAGGGGCCCTCCCGGGTTCCCGCACACACCCCGGGTTCCCGCACACATCCCGAGCTCCCGGCTCATCCCAGCCCCGGGAAGGGCCCCCCGCGCCGCTCCCCGCTCACAGATGATGTTGTGCCGCGCGGTGCGCACTTGGTACAGGTCGATGTCGTTGCGGGGGAAGCCCTCGGCGTCCACCAGCGGCTCGTGCATCCCGACGCCCTTTTGCTGCGAGGGAAGAGAAGGCTGGGATGGAGTCGGGATGGGGTCGGGATGGGGTCGGGATGGGGCCGGGATGGGGCCGGGAGCGCTGCCCGGCCCCGCGCCCCCCCCGTCCCGCCGCGCCCCCGGCACCGACCCCCTCCAGCAGCTCGTAGCAGGCCTTGATCTGCGCCTCGATCTCGTCCTTCCTGCGCACCAGCTGCTGCACGTCGCTGACGGTGACGGGGCGGCCCCCGCCGGGCTCCGCCATGGCCGGGACGGGCGCGACGGGCGGGACCCGCAGCGACGGCGGCCGGGAAGGACCGCGGGGGGAGGGCGGGGCGGGAGCGCCGGGGGCGGGGCCGGAGGGACCGGGGCGGGGCCAGAAGGGCTGGGGCGGGGCCAGAACGCCGGGGGCGGGGCCAGAGGGACCAGGAGGGCGTGGCACCGCGGTGGGGACAGCGTGGAGTGGGACAGCGGTGTCACCGTCACTGGGTTACAGAGCAGGGGTGGCGACATGGCATGGCACAGCAGTGTGACTGCCACTTACACAGCTCTGATGGTGACATGTGGTGGCACAGCAGTGTCACTGCCATAGGGTTACAGAGCTGTGGTGGTGATGTGGGGTGGCACAGCAGTGTCACTCTCATTGGGTCACACAGCTCTGATTGTGCCATGGGTGACACAGCAGTGGCAATAACACAGAGTGGCACAGCTGTGATGGTGTCATCTGGTGACACAGCAGTGTCACTGCCACTGGGTTACACAGCTCTGGTGGTGGTGACATGGAGTGGCACAGCTGTGCTGGTGCCCTATAGCGACCCTGTTCCTGCTGCTGGCCCCTCTCCAGCCGGTGCACATGGGCCTGGGTGGTGCACAGCATCTATGTCTCCCAGGGAGAGTGGCAGCAGGGGACAGCCCCACCACTAAACCTCTCCACCTGTCCTCCATGCCACTGGCACCCACCCAAGTCCCCCATGCTCATCCCCCCTGGCCCTGCTGGTGGCCTGACTTGCTACCACTTCCAGCTGTGGGGTGTTAGTACACTGGTGTCTCCCCTGGCAGGGCCACCTTGTGTCCCCTCCTCCTGCTGCTCCCATGGTTTGGGGCCTTTGGCAGTGCTGGGCTCGCTGGAGATGAAAGTGGCACCACATGCCCCTGTGCCCAGGCACCACACACACAACTGGACTCTGCAGGCTGTCCTGGCTCAACGTTGGCCAGGATGACAAATCCCCATGATGGGGTGAGTGTCCCTAGGGGCAGGGGGGGGGGCAGGGGGATGTGCTGCTGTGGTTGCGTCACCCACCGTGGCCCAGCACCCACGGGGGCAAGAGGTTTGGCTGTGGGGTCAGCAGAGCCTCACGTGCTGCACACCCACCCCCCTGCACACCCAGCCCCCTGCACACAAACATCCCTGCACACACACCCCCTCCACAGCCAGGGTCTCACAGGACCCTGTGGCATGGCCCCGGTGTGTCACCCACCACCCCCCGGACGGTGCTGGCAGTTCCCAGCCCAAACCAAACACATCCCTGGGTTGGTGGTGGGAGAAGGTGGAGCCGAGGAGGAGCCTCCCCCGTCCCCCAGTATATTAAATGCCCTTCTGGACTCCGTCTCTCTCTGCTGCTGCCACATTGCCAGGTCACAAAAATGGTGAGGGGGCAGCAGATGGGAATTCAATTAAACATTCAGGGCTCCGTGGTGTCTCAGGAGCTTTAATCTCTGCTTGAATTGGGACTTGTTAGTGACTGTGCTGGAAGTGGTGCAGCAGAGCTGCTCCTCACTCCCTGACCTTTGGATTCAGCTCCACAGGGGCTGCAGTACATGACCTGTTAACGTCTCTCTTTTCTGATTCTCTTTCAGACGTCTTACACAGACAAGGGAGAAAAGGTAAGAGCTGAATCGTGCCCCTGTCCTGCCCCACTGCCTGATGTGTTAGTGCAGATAATACCCATTCCTTACTCCTTGATTACCTGGTAAAATCAGAAGTAAAACTGTTCTGGCTGGGCCTCACAAGCTCCTCATTGTAAATTAGTATTAAAAATTTAATTTTTTTTTGTTTCCTTCTGGTTTGGGAGGAGAGTGACAAATGGGAGATGATGGGTCAGATTGAAGCTTAAGCAGAATCCTCATTTCATGCAACGTTTATTTCCAAATGCTGCACCTTTTCATTGCCTTTTTCTTCTTTAGTGCTTCCAACCACCCGTGCCCATTGTGGCTGGGTGGCAGTGGGGGGCAGAGCTAAGGGGAATCTGTCCTGGCACTGGTGGTTGTTTAAGAGCTTTTGGTACAGAAATAATCTTTGACACACTGGGGTTCATGGATGGGCAGCCCACTGGGGTGGCCAATTGTGGGGAGCACTGGGAGAACCGGGACCGTGGCTGTAGCTCCAGGTGAGCCAGGGCTTTGTACCTTCTAACCTGCAGTGCAGAATCCTGTGGGACTTGATTGTAAAGCAGTTTGGAAAAGGGCTGTTTCAGGGTTGTTCCACCCAGTTAATTCAGATGCATTTGCAGGAGACACATTTGCAGGGTCACAGTTGCCACTTCTCCCTGCCCTGGAGCCAGGCAGTGCTGCGGGAGGGGGGGCAGCAGCAGCAGCAGCAGCAGCTCCCAGCCCTGTTTTCCCTTCCTCTTAGCCCGCGCGAGGCCGCTTCATCCATTTCCACTCCATCACCTTCTGGGTCGGCAATGCCAAGCAGGTGAGAGGTGGTGGCTGCCAGGCACGTGTGGCCGCGGGCACCTGTCCCGCCGGGACGGGGCGGGCGCTCCGGGCATTGGCTGTAGGGGGGGCGGTTCGTCCCAGCAGCCCCTCGGGCCAGGGATGTGCCGCTGTCCCGAAGCCCGTCCCTGGCTCGGCGCCCGTCCCCGGGGGCCCGTGGCCTTGGTGGCCCTTGCGCAAGGCGAGGGGCGGCTGCCGGGGGTGTGCGGGGCAGGACCTGGGGTGTGCAAACCAGCACACTTAGCTGGGCTCAGGCTGTGGGCACCGGAGCCCACAGAGTTGTTCGGCCTTGTGGGGAGTTAAAAATCCCTCTGCTTCAAACCTGAACTGCATTTCACCCAGCCTTGCAGAACAGGAGATGAGCAGAAATGTTTCGTGATTGGTGGTGGCTCTCGGTTGGGTTAGGTTGGGCCTTGGGTACAAGAGGCTCTGGAGGCAGCACTTCCCCCTGAATTTGGGTTTTTTCCTCAATGTGGGCCCTTTCTTGCCTCAGCTTGTTCCCCTTGGGTTGCTGGAGGGAAGCAGAGAAACTGGGCTGCTCCTGCACACACACACACACACACACCCCACACACACATGCACACATGTGACTTGCATGTGTGTGACTTGCACACGCTGCAGTTGCCATTCCCCATGGGCTGTTGGCACTGCCCTGGCCATGGGGAGCCCTGTAGGAAGCAGGAGGAGCCCCGTGGGAACTGGGAGATGCCCTGTGGAAACTGGGGACCACCAGTGCCACAGCTTCACCCAGGGTGGCTCTCACCTGCCCACAGGCTGCATCCTACTACTGCAACAAGCTGGGGTTCGAGGAGCTGGCATACCGGGGGCTGGAGACCGGCAGCAGGGAGGTGGTGTCACATGTCATCAAGCAGGACAAGGTAAGGGGGCTGGTACACCTGGCAAAGGTGCCACTGTCAGGACGGGGGAAGATGAGGTGGTGGTGGGTGCTGCCAAACCCTGTTTGCACCATGAAACCCATCACCTGCAATGCCTCAGCCCCAGGCTGGGGCTGCAGCCACACCGCTGCAGGTCCATCCTCACCTCTCCTCCTCTTCCTCACCAGATCATCTTTGTTCTCTCCTCCGCTCTCAACCCAGGCAATGAGGGTAGGTGTCCCGGGGGGGATGGAGTGGGAAGTGGCCGAGGGCGAAGCAAAGCAGCTCTGCTCACCCACGGCTGCTCTTGCTCCGGGCAGAGATGGGGGAGCACCTGGTGAAACACGGCGATGGGGTGAAGGACATCGCCTTTGAAGTGGAGGACTGTGACTTCATTGTGCAGGTAGGCAGCCCCTCCACTCCCTCCTGCACAGCCCCCTGAAATGGAGGGGGGAGGCAGGGAAGGGCCTGGGGATGTCTCCTCCCAGCGCAGGGGAGCTGTGGCAGGAGTGGGTCTCTCTCCTGTCCAGAAAGCCAAGGAGCGCGGAGCTGTGGTGGTGAAGGAGCCCTGGGTGGAGCAGGACAAATTTGGGAAGGTGAAGTTTGCGGTGATCCAGACGGTAAGTGGCAGGGAAGAGTGGGGCCCATGGAGCAGGGTGAACCTGAGAGGTCCCAAAATAAACAAGGCCACCACACAACTGCTTTTCCCTCTCGCAGTACGGTGACACCACCCACACCTTGATAGAAAAGCTCAACTACAAGGGCCTGTTCCTACCCGGGTATCACCCGCCCCTCTTTAAGGACCCCCTGCTGCCCAAGTTGTGAGTACTTTCTAGAGGGTCCTGGCTGGCTCCTTGTCATCACGTGCTGGTGGGATGGATATCCCATTGAGGAGCTGGACAGGTTCCCACCACCTTGCCCTGGAGCCCTTCATGCTGTGGGGTGCCCCTGAGCTCAGCTGAGACCCCCCTTGGCTTCCCCCCACAGACCGAGTGCCAAGCTCAGCTTTGTTGACCATGTCGTGGGGAACCAGCCTGACCTCGAGATGGTCCCAGTGGCAGACTGGTAAGAGTGGGGAGGTCTGGTGGGAGGTGGGATGGAGCAACAGCACCGCTCTGCTGCTCTCACCACTTCCATGGTGGTGGCTGAGGCTATTTAAGCCAGAGAGAGCTTTGTTAGTGTGGGGACGGGACGAGGGTTGATTGTGCCCTTTGTGGCCTGGGCAGGTACCAGAAGAACCTGCTCTTCCACCGCTTCTGGTCGGTGGATGACAAGCAGCTGCACACCGAGTTCAGTGCCCTGCGCTCCATCGTGGTCACCAACTACGAGGAGACCATTAAGATGCCCATTAACGAGCCGGCACCAGGCAAGAAGAAATCCCAGATTCAGGTGAGCAGATGCTGGTGTTTGATCCATCTGGATGCCTCTACTGCCAGCAGGGCTTTGGTGAAGGAAAAGGGACCAAGGGTCAGTGATTTGGAGCAGATTTGTTGTGCTACGGTGGTTGCTGGAAAGCAATCCTGGCTCTGCCAAACCCTGGGGGAGCCACCAGGCAGAGCCAGTTTACCCCTGATCTCATCAACAGTGTCTTTCTGTCGTTTTGTGGCCCCCTTGAGCTGATTTTGCCTTCATGTTTTCGAGCCCACACCCATCCCTTTGCAGTTGTAGCTGCTCTGTCATTAAAATGTCATTAAAATCTTTTCCCTGTAGGAATATATTGACTACTACGGAGGGGCCGGAGTGCAGCACATCGCCCTGAACACCTCCGACATCATCTCAGCAGTGAGTGCCCCCAGGAACCCCCTGTCCCAGCCTGTCCTGCCCCAGCACCTCTGGGCACAGCCCTGTCACAGGGCAGGGGTGGACTGTGACCTGACAGGCAGAGCAAACAGGCTCTGTGCCGTGGTTGTTTTACAACCAGGATTAACTGCCCAGTGAGTCCATGCAAAGGGGCCTGTGTAGAGCTGTGAGCTGCTGGCAGACACCCATCCCTCCAGCTTAAAGCAATCAGGGTCTGCAGGGCCCCCAAGGGCATCTCCATCCTCAGTGGGGGGCCTGTGGGAGCTCGGGCAGCTGGGGCTGATGGGCTGAGCCCCCAGAGCCCAACACCTGCCCTCAGCTGGGGCAGGGGCACATCTGGGTTGAGCCCTGCTGCTGCTGAGCACTGGGTCTGGGCTCCTCTCCAGACCAAAGGGCCCCCAGAGGTGTGGGGGGTCAGGTGGGATGAAGCATCTTTGCTTGCTGGTCAGCTCCCTGCACCGCCTGGAGAGGGCACCTTGGGCCCTCACATTCCTGGTGCCTGAAGATGATGAGGTTGCCTAAAATCATGGGAAAACATCTGGCTCCAAACACTGCCTGTCCCAGGCCATCCTCCAGGCACAAACCCCTCCCAAACTGACCCACGCCGGGTGTCCTGTGCCTTGCAGATCACCAACCTGAAGCAGCGGGGCATGCAGTTCATGGATGTGCCCTCCAGCTACTACCAGGTGCTGCGGGAGAGGCTCAAAACTGCCAAAATCAAAGTGAAGGAGAACATTGACAAGCTGGAGGTGAGTCAGAGCAGCCCAAGAGGGAAAAGGTCTGCTCAGGGCTGGACTGGATCCTCAAAGTGTTTTGCAGGGACATGAGTGATGCAGAGACACCCCCTTGCTCCTCTCTGGGTCTTTGAGCTGTTGTCCTGCTTCTTTTCTCCAGGAACTGAAAATCCTGGTGGATTTTGATGAGAAAGGCTACTTGCTCCAGATCTTCACCAAACCAGTTCAAGACAGACCCACGGTGTTTCTGGAGGTGATCCAGAGGCATAACCACCAGGTGGGTGTGAGGATCTCTCGATGATCCTGGCCGGGAGCCCTCAGGGCCATCAAGCCCCATGTCCAGCCAGCTCTCAGTGCTGCTCTTTCCCAGCCAGTTCCAAATCCTCTGGTCTGGAACACTGTTGTCTGCACAGGGCTTCGGTGCCGGGAACTTCAAGTCTCTGTTTGAAGCAATAGAAATGGATCAAGATGCCAGAGGAAACCTGACCATCCTGGAGCCCAACGGGGAGACCAAGCGCATGTAGAGGGCGTCAAGAAGTGCTGCCCTCGTCCCCAAAGAGCTGATTCCCAAGCAAACTGGGAAACAGCTCATGGTTTGGTAAATAGCCCAGACTTAAGTGTCACAAACCCAGGGAAGCCACTGCCAAGTTGGACGTGAAAAAGGACTCAACACCGACCCCGACCCAGCCCTGGCGCTGCCCTCCAGTGGCTTTCTGGGAGTCGGGGCGTGGGAAATAGTAAACACACTTTAAAAGCAGCTTAATCTGATCCAAACCATCGAATTCTTAACAAAGGGCAGATTTAAGGCATGTGCCAAAGACACTCAGCTATGGAGGGAGGCAGAAGAAATAACTGGGAGGGCCCAAATTTAGTCTATCCAAAGTTTTAATTTTAGCTATGCGGGAAGCTGGGAAAGCACAGAGGTATCTGGCTTTCTCTGCATCTCCTTTTGTAACATTTTGTTTTAATTGCTTTTAGATTCAATCTTGAATTTGGAGAATAAACAGTTTTAGGGCAGCTACAACACTCTGGAATGAGAATTAATCTAATTTACATGTTTCAGTCTTCCAAAGGCAACAGACTTGCTCTAATACCTGCAAATTCCCAAATTAATGAAGGGTTGGGGTTTATCCCGTGTTTCAAGCAGTAATTGCTAGCATTGGCAGCACTTGCTTGGCTCAGATCATGGCTGCCTGTGCAAAGTCCCCTCTGGGCATCACTTTGGTGTTGTCACTGTCCTTCGCATGGCACTTCCCTCACTGACACAATAAAACCCTTTTCTGACACAGCCCAAGTGCCTGGTGAGTCCACGTGTGGGGGCTGGAGCCCCCCTACCCCGTTAGCTGGGGCTGCAGGTCGAGTGCAGGAGTCACAAACCTCAGCCCAGAGCTGCTGAAGAACATCCCGGGGTCTCCAGGGCCCACAGGTCTCCCCACTGTTGCACATCCTCCCTCCAAAGCCCTGCTGCTCCCCGTTTCCCAGCATGGAAGCTGCTCAAACCCTGAGCCCTCGGGTCTGAATGGGCTCCTCGGACATGAATCCTTCCATCTTCCCAATCCATGCCCTTCCAGGTTGAGTCCTGCTGCCTCCTGCCCCCCGAGGCTGGGTTGTCCTGCAGCCCTGTCCCTCCAGCACCGTGGTCACCTATGGGGTCCAAGAGCTGAGCTGGGAAATCACCTGCAGCCCAGGCTCTGTCCTATCTCTTCCATTTCCTCCCCCACCAGCCATTCCATTCGTCTGCTCCAGGTATTTGTTTTTGTAAAGCTCAGAGAGGTCACTGTGACTCCCTGTTGCCAAAGCTCAGCAGCTCCCCCGGCTCCCCCCTCCCGTTGGCCCAAGGGAGCAGAACTCACTTCAGATTCCCCAGAATCACAGAGTGTCCTGAGCGGGAAGGGACCCACAGGGATCATCCAAGTCCAACTCCTTGCAAGTTGAATAAACTGATTTAAAAAGAAAGAAACCTCTGGCCCCAACAGCCTTACAGCATCACTAACACCTTGCTTCGTGGTTAAGGGCTTTTGCCTTCGTAAAGTTAAATAAATAAATAAATAAATAAAAGAAGGATATGAACTCAGACAAATCCAAGGCAGAGGCTGGAGGAGCAGGGACCCCTGACCTGCCCTGAGGTCAGATGTGTTTGGGACTCCTGGCAGGGGGGCTGTGCTTGTAAGGATTTTTAATACTGGGACATTTTTCTTTAGGTTTATAGACTTGAATCCCTTGCATATTTCTTTCATGCAATACAATGTCGCCTAAATTCGTTTCCTGCTCACCAGAATTAGTATTTTCGGTAAACTTTGCTGAAAACCAGTTCTTCACACTGTTCTTGTTCTGGATCTGCCTCCTTGAGCTCTGACAGTTCCCAACACAGGTCTAAGAGCAAAAAGCTGCCCTGGCTATATATTAAGCACAACATAATTTTTCTGTAAGAAAAGTCAGTATATTTATGGTTTGCTTTATAAAAGTTACTATAATACAATGGTACATAGTATTCAATTCACAAAAATATGAACAAATATATACAGCATGACACATCCACAACAAAAACACTTTCTTCAAAACAAGATACATACTGGTGACAGATTCTATATGCACAAAACATCCCTAAAGTCATAAATTTGCTTAACGAAAGAAAAAGCAGAAATCCTAAATCTTCAAAGCAGAGTTGTTGCCTTTTTTTTTTTTAAGGAACTTAAAAAAAAAAAAAAGTTGTGGTTTTATTTTCCATTTATTGCAAATCATTTGACCTGCTTACTTTTAAAGGAGGCCTCTTGATTTCCACGCTGGGAATTAAAACAACCAGAAAACTGCAAGGATTGGGAGCTGGGTGTTCTTCCACTTTTAAAACTGCCCCGTTGTTTTAGAGTGTCCGTTTCGATGTGTTTCTTTTCAGTTGGACAAATCCTACAGTGGCAATTAAGGAGGAAACTCATAAAAACAAAACAAATATTAAACTGAAAAAATCCAGTTGCAAACCTGCTTAAATACATTTTAGGGTGTCTATTAGACTGTACACATTTCCTCGCTTGAAATAAATAGATTTTGCACATTAGGTTTCAGACTGAGGGGTCAGGGGAAAGAAGAAGCCTTGACTTGGCAATTTTTTGACTTCAGTTTCTTAATGCTTCTAATTTCATCTATTTATTTGACAAAAAACCCTCATATTTATACAGAATTTACATTATACAAAGCTTGACACAAGCTGTAAATGCCACCAGCTCCTTTGCTATACTCAGTCCTTCTTCCTCCCCATCTCGACATGATTTAGAGCTGGAATCTGTTTAAAAAGAACTCCAAATTACAATAGTCACTTTTAATAAACTATTTACATGCTCTTGAAGTACAAAGAAATCAGCAAAAAAATTTCAACATGTTTCTACAAGAAACAGTGTTTGAAGAGAAGATTCTTGAGTTTGCCTATGTACAGAGGATGCATTTTTTTTTATACTTCAAAATCCTTTTTTTTCCTTAAATTTTTATTTTATACAGAAATGCACTGAAATGATCCCTGAAAAAGGTCACAAAAACCGGAACTGAAACTACTGTATAATTTGTTGAAGTTTAAAAATGTTGGTTTTCTTTTTTTCCTTGTAGAAATAAGCTGCTCTATACAATATAAATAACTGCAAGATGAGCCCCTTCCCCTCCTGGATCCCCGAGAGTCACAGACCAACTTTGGGACCAACCTGGGACTGCAGGTGGGTGTGAACTGCACGGATCAACAGAGGTGTTGGGCAGCACTTCCTATGGATGCCACCGTGGAGGGACCTGCACCCTGAACTCACACCAGCTTCCTATTGGGAAACTAAAGGTTTAAGCTCTCCTTCCAAACTTTTGCATTGCTCTCCCGGGTGATTTCTCCCAACGAGGTGGAATTTTGCAGGGAGCACAGTCGATGTCTCTCTCTCTCATTATTGTCTCAGACTTCAATTTAAGTGACAATAAACTGGGGACAGGCTTTTCAGTGAACAAAACCATTTCAGTCTCTCTGAAAGCAGCACGTGCTGGTGAGGTTTCCCTTTAGTCCTTGTCTGTGTTTCCATGGGGTGCCGGGGTGCCCGTGCTGAGCGCGGGAGAACAACGCTGGGGGTGACCCAGGCTGTGCATGCACCACACACCTCCTGCCCTCCTCTCATCTCACCCCTTGCTAAGTACAAGCCAAAGGACCTGGAGGGATTAGAGGCATCTCCAGGGGTGCCTTCCCAAACCACATCTGTGGCTGCAGGGCTCCCCTGGCCCAAGGAGACCCCGCAGGGACAGGGCAGCCACAGGCACCCGCAGCGCTCATGGAAATCACTGCACTGGACTTGCAGTCCTCACCATAAAATGATCTGTTCTGGGGTTGGGGCAGCTTCCCAGTCTGAGACAAATATCCCAGGTAGGACTTTGCAAGCCAAGATTTACAGGGAAGAAAAGAGAAGCCTCGGGTTTGGCTTTGAGACCAGACCAACATGATTTTTCAGAAGTGCTATGGATCCAACAGCTCTGTTTCTTCCTGGGGAACTACTGAGAGCTCAGCTCTCACAAAACCTTACATTATTTGTCCAGGATCCTAAAAAGGGATGGATTACAGGCAGTTTCAGAAGTACCCAAGTGATTTAGGTGCTCATGGACTTTGGCACCCAAATCCCTTTGGTGCTCCTAAAAATGCAGCGAAAGGTCCCGAAGGTGACTGTGACCTTCCTCACCACAAACTGCAGGGGCCAATCCCATCCAGAGCACACAGATATGCTGGGAAACACAGAACTGCCATCAGGTTCTTGGGGCTGGGCCATTTGGGGTGTCCTCACCCCCACAAATCCACTGTTACTGCACTGGCTGGATGGACCAGAGAGGGATAAGGCCAAGGCCAGGGGCCAAAATGCCACACACAAGAGCTTCAGTTCTGAGACACAGGAAACTTCTGTGCATTTCCAAAGCTTTGAAAGTCAAAGGCCAAGCTGTAGAGATGCCAACTGGAGCTTCAACACAACAAAATGAACCTTCTTAAAAAACCCCCAAAACTAAACTAAACTGAGCAGCTGGTTTAACTCCCAAATGCCATCACTGCAGTTACAACCAACAGTCAGTGACAGAAACTAGTTGTGCTTCACAATTTTAGGTTCTGGGTCACCAATACCCAATTGCTGGAGAGATTTATAAAGAAGGGGGGGAAACAACAAAACCAAACCAAAACAAAAGCAGAGATGAGACTATCAGCAACAATCTGCTCACCCTCAGACAGAAATACAGGAGGTATTAAGGCAGTTTGGAGCAGTCTGTGTGTTCCTGCCCTTTCAGGCCTTTTATCTGAAGAAGAAATTCAGATGCAGAGGTCTAACCTACATTACAAGCTCCACTCAGCAGTGCAGGCCTGGCAATTCCATGGAACAGCTGAAAAAACTTCCAGGAACCTCTTTTGCAAGGTTGTAACCTCTGCTCACGGAGGTTTGAAAGGCTACAAGAAAACAGCTGTGTAATTGGTTCTGTGGGGAGAAGATGTTTAGTTATGCAGATAATCTTCCCATTTCATAATGACATTGCAACTTCCCCTTATAAGCCAATTAAAAAGGGTTTAGTACAGCTAATCTCTACTTTTAAAGCAGGAGAAATTCAATGCAAGTTGGAAAACTGATCCTGTCTACACCTGAACGGTCACATAACATTTCCAGATCACATCCAAAGAACTATTTCTTTGGTGTTTTGCCCCATTTTTAAATGGAACCCCTTGAAGAACTGCAACACAGCACATCCACAAGGACAAAATATACCGAGAAATCATTTCAAGGCATGCCTTCCAAATTTGGAGAAGCATTCATCATTTCCATGCTGTAGATGGGGGGGACAGGATTGTTCTCAGGGACACTTTTACCACGATCTTACTGGAGGGATGGGACCACCCCCAGGCCAAGTTACTGAGTAACAGAGGGAGGAGAGCGGCACAGCACAGCTTGCTCCTATCACAGGAGGATCTCCCACATTCAAATACAGAGCAAATACTCCACTTAAACACTGGAAAGGGCAGGGAAATGCAGATGAAAGGGAGAAAAGTGAACATGAGACACACATCAGCCTGTTTCCCATCTATGGGAAGAAAATCCTGTTCCAAACGTGGGCCATAGTCTTTGCTTACAAGCAGGGCAGAATTTCTACAGCTGAGTTCTCCCCTTAATCTCAGCCTCTTCTGCATGCAAGACAAACTCATCTCCAAGGAATGGGCATCCCCAAAGGCCACACGCTGTGCCACGATGCTACAGCTACACAACTGACTCCAGCTCTCACTGTGATTGCAGTATCCAAGCATTTCTCACGCAGGGGTGCAGAGGTTTGGATCCCCCATAGACCAGCATGGCATAGAAAATGAGAGACGAGCCCAAGGCTGTGAGTTGAGGTCTGTGCTGACCCGACTCTGCCTCCAGGGGTCTGGCTGAGGGGATTTGTTCAGGCTCATCCCTAACAAAAAGGCAGGACAGTTCACCTCTAGTCTCATTGTGGACATATCTACACACACACACCCCCAAGCACACTCACACGCTCATTCACACACCCTCAAGCCTCTGGCTTGCTCTGTAACATCAACCTTACATTTATTTACAGCTTACTCTGAGAAATCTGTGCAATTTCAGCCAATCAAGCTCCCAACAAACCCTATATGGCATTTTCAGTCTCTGCTTCACATTTAAACGTTGAATGTCTTTTTCAACCAACAAAACTGATGAGAAAAAGGTAGCAGCATTTATGAAAAGATGAAGGTTCATAACAACAATTAAAAAAAAAAAAAAAAAGGTACCATTATCCCATTACGGAGCATTACTGTAGGGACTGAACAGAGAAGCTAGTGTTTGGATAGACCATGCCACAAAATGGTTATCACCTTTTTGTGTGCGTGTTGGATCTGAAAAGGAAAGAGCACCTGAAACGTGAACAGTCCTCGTAAGCGTGTGCGCTTTTTGCTTTCGCTCGTGATCCGGCAGAAGTGCGAAACTTGCTTGGTTTTCTTCTTCTCTTTTTCCTCTTTTTTTTTTTTTTTTTAAGTATTTTTTTAATCCTTTTAAATTTTTTTTTCTTCCTTTTTTTAATTTGTTTGTTTTTTTTTTTTCCTCTTTTTTTTGGCAAAGTGCAACCACACCTGGTTACCACAGTTTTGACATGGCTGAAGGTGCAAGTGTGACGAGAAACCTTGAGATCAGTTCAGGGTTCCCCTGCAGTTCTCAGAGCCACAGAGACATGGGATTTTTACATCCTCAATTGGAAACTTGTAGTCGTAGGTAATTTCCTCGTTCACATTGATGTGCTGCTTGGAGTAGATGACGATCTTCTTTTGGGACTCCACTGTGATCACTTTAGCATAACAATTTGGCTGCAAGGGTGACAGAACAGGTAATGATTTAGGTTCCCAGACTCCACACAATTACTCCAAGATAAAATAAAACAAGACAGTCCTTCCCCTTGACAGCCTCGGCCATGCTTCCGGAGCCTGGACCCAGGGGAAGCCTGGAGAGGGAGGCATGGAGCCAGACAACAGAGCAGCCCTCCTTGTGCTGCTCCAAAATATCCACATTCCAGTCATTTGTGGAGCAAAGGAGCCTGGATGATGTTCCACCAAATTTGTCACAGGTTAAGAGCAGCTCAGTGCTTAACAATTTGGCCAGGCAGCCAAACTGAGGGCAGATTGCAGCACGAAGCAGAGGGGAAAGCAGATTCTCTGCCTGCCAAGGCAGGGAATACTTTTCCCAAGTGGACACTATAAGGAGACTGTTCCCACAGAATAACAGTGCTAAAACTTGGTATGTTTTAAGGAAATATTTGTTAGAGATGCTTCCTCAGTGTCCAGCAGGGACAGGAGGACTCTCAGTGCTCTGCCTCCACGTGTGTCATTCCTCAGGTCTCTCCAATCTCTTTACACTTCTTTAGACCCTGCTCTGACCTGCTGCAGCTCATTAATGTTTAATCATAACCCTGTGACCCCCTGCCACTTCTGAACAGCCCAAGGACTGCCCGGGCTCCTCAGTGTGCCGGAGCACAGCCCCACGCGGGAGCGCGACACTCACGTTGCAGCTGTGATTGATGAACCGGGCGAAATTTCCGCATTTCGTGGCGTCGATGATGGTGTCGTGATCGACCCTGAACATGTAACTGCTGCCAATGCCCTCGTCCTCGTAGCGCTTCTCACGCATGTCAGCAATGACCTGCAGGAAACCCCACGGGCAGGGTCAGCACACGCCACACAAGTGCCCTGTGAGTGGCGACCTGCACAACCTGAGCTGTGCTTGTGCCAGGCAACAGGCATTTAATATGATCACAGTCACCCCAAGAGAACACAGGCCTTACTCAAAACACAGCTCAGGGTGGGCTTCTTAAGAAGGATTCTCCTGACTGCTTAGTTTTTATGGGTTGTTTAAAGTCCCACCCTTGTATCTCCAAACCATACGTCAACCTCTGCACAGCCCATGGAGCTGAGACCTTACAGCAGAACTCCAACCCCCACTGGAATACACTTCTTCCAAGGCTGGTTTTTGCTCACATTTCACCCACAGTCCAGCTTACCTGCCTGATGTTCTGACCCACGTATTCGATCACCATCTCATCAGCTGCAATGGGCTCCATAGCAAAAAGGCCCCAGTCGTGAATGTGGCTCTTACAGAATTTTAGTTTTTTCTTCCGGAACTGCATGAAGAAAACACCCCAAAACCCCAACCCTGAATTAGCCACAGCACAAGAAAGGGAAAGGATGTCCCTGGGTCCAAAATCTGCAGCCTGGGGTGACCTACCTTGAGCTGGTTGAACTTGAGCAGGTCACTGTCACAGCTACCAGTGAAGGAGGAGAGGAGCCTGCGTTGCTCTGATCGCCTCTCGGAACCAGCCCGGGTGGAAGCATGAGGTTGGGCAGGGATGCTCATACCCTGAGAGGACAAATGGGTGATCAAAGCTGACCCAACACCCTGCAGGCTCCCTGTCAGCAACGCCTTGTGCTACAACACATCACCACAGAACAAGTGACATCAAACACTAACACCTCCCATGCAGCTCCTGGGTGATCAGCTTGACACAGGCGTAGCAACAGCTTCCCCTCCCTCCTTGCCAAAAGGCAGGAAGCACCCACTTGATAAAACCAAATCCCATTCACACCTGGCACTGAGCAGAGGATTCCTCACCTGTGTGTCAGCTGGAGGCTCCTCTGCAAAAGCTCGGCTATTGTTGAGGTATTTAAGTTTGTCCTTCTTATCAATTTTGTAATAGCCTTCACTTCGTGCACAGCCCGTCACGTGCTCCCGCATCCCATCGTCCCGCTTCTTTTTCTTGGGGGTAGAAAAGCTAGTAGGTGGGAAGAAGTTAAGGAGGAAAACAGCCAGAGGTGGACACCAGACTAAACTTGCCACAGTTACATGGAGCTAACACTGGGAGCTTGGACAATTAGGAAGGGTTTGGGGGGGTTGCAAAAAATAACAATACTACTGAAAAATAAAAAAAACAAACCATCACCGGAGCCCACATGCCCACAGGAAAACCAAGCACCGCCTTTCCTTCTTAGTCACGTGCCTTGGGAAACTAAAGCAAAGAAACAGTGAAAAATTTAACTTTTAAAGGTTAAGCTGTCAAGAGAAACCTGTTTGAGAAAGGATTTCCCCACAGCACCCACCACGTACCCAGGCAGCAGCTGGATGTACCATTTGCTCTGGTTTGAGTGACTCGCTTCTGTTCTGCCTCCAGGAACTCCCTGCAGCCACCCCAAGCTCTGAGGACACCACATGGACCTCACAGCAGCGACATTCCCCTCTGAGCGGGGCCAGGAGCGGCACAGAGGGGCAAGAGATGCTCCTCACCCCAAAGGTTTGGAGAGATCTCGGTAAATCAGCCCCTTCAGACCCTGATGGGAAGGGGAAAACCCTCGGCACACATTTCAAACCTTCAGGTTTGAAGGCACCTTCAGGGCTTTGGCTTCTGGAAGGACTATGGAGCAAAACTACTTCCAGCTCACCCCAAAAACACAGCCATAAAGCCTATGATGATTGAGATTGACCCAAAAACATATCCTTAACAGCAGAAATTGAAGCAGAGGGACCATAAAAAGCAAGAGGTGATGGCCTCAAAACCAGAGTGCTGAGTGTGAGTTTGCTGCAAAGCAGGTGAACCTGCAGGAACTTTCACACCCATCACACAGTGTGGCACAGGATGAACCAGCAACTGGCTGCAGGTGATTTTTAAAAGGTTCAAAAAGTGACTGTGATTTTGCTGTTACAGTAATCTTCATCAACAGGGAAACAGATTTAAAGTATTTTCACTGTGGGTTTTGTTAGTTATCACTGACTATTTTAAGCAGTTTGGGCTTTTTTGGTTTTGCTTTCCTGTCTTGCAGGGAGCAAGGGACAAGAAATTTGAACTCCACACAATCTCTAGCAACACATGGGGTGGTGTGTTTGTCTTCTTCAACACATAAATCCTTCCTAAAAACAGTACTGGAGAGTTCTGAGGTTTTTAGGACAGCCTTTTAGGCTCTGCTCTGGAGATCACTCCTGGTGGCTGCACACACAGAGAGTCTTGTTCTGACACAGCCTGTGTGTCCCAAAAACGCTCCTGAAGGTTCAAAGCCCCTGATTGCCAGACCAGGGGCAGGGAGGGAGGGGATGGGGCCAGATCTTCCCCACCAGCACCAGCTGGTGCAACATGTGCTCCTCACTGCAGCACCAGCAGCACATTCCCCATCCGTCCTGGACACGTGTCTGGCCCTAACGAGCCACTTAGAAATCAGTGATTTTATCAGTATTTCAAACCCAATGCAAGTTAAAAAGCTGCTAGAACCACTCTTAACTCAGCATTGTGGGCACAGATGGTGGAGATTATTTTTACAACAAGTTTTAGCCCCAAGTGAAAGCTCTGTATGTACAGACCAGAAATTCCACAGCCAAGCTGGAAAAAAAGTCTGGCTATGTGCAGACAGAAGCTTCTCCAACTAGGAAGGAAACCTCCCCAGCAGAGGTGCCTACAGACGGTCCCTGTAGTCCCAGTCTGAACATGCAGCAGGAACAGCCACTTCTGCAGTATTTTTGTATTGCAGCTTCGCAGAATAAACAGCCCCAAATCCCCTCTGCTATTCTCGTAAGCAGCTGCTTCTCCCACCAACCAAATTAGTCCTTTGCACCTGAAGTCCTACCCAGCGACCATCTCGTGCATCTCACACGTGCTGTGTAACGCTGAGAAAGGATATAAGGATGGAATACCCACAGGGTGTCATTGAGCCAGTCCATGCCATTGTCCTGCTGCAACAGGCGGTCATATGTGATACACATGAATTTGATATCTTCCTCGTCTATGCCCCCGTTCCAAATGTCATACAAAATGGTCATCTCCTCAAACTCGGAGCGCGGCCTGAACTGAGGCCGGGGTGGGGAATACTCTGGGGAAGGGATCACCGGGAGGTCCTCAGATGTTTTCTTCTGCCTTCGCCACTGTCTTTTAGGTTTAGCTTCTTCTTCCTTGAAGTCTTCATTCCACTGGTTCTCCAGTTCCTTAAACGGCAGTTTCTCCGCAACTGTCTCAGCTGCTATTTTCTCATGGAAACCGTCATTCCTGAAGTCCAGGGTGACGGCTTCAGGGTCTTTCAGTCCATAGTAAGCATCAGGATGTCCACTCAAGAGCTCTTTGCCCACAGGACCTTCCACCAAGGCCACTGGCACGGGAGGAGGTTCTATGGGTTTGCCTGAGTACACATCCAAGGAGAGGACAGAGGGTGGTGACCGTCTTGGCCGACCCGGCCTCCTTTTGGGAAGAACAGAAGGTGGTGGTGGAGGAGGAAGAATAGAAGCCCCGGGGGGTACTTCTGGTGAGAGCAAACCAGATTTTACTTCTGCCTTGCATTCCTCAATGGGCATTCTTCCATCTCCATGCAGGCATGGCAGGGCTGCTACAGGTATTGGCTCATCAGGTGGCAAACCCATGTCCATGTGGAAATCTGCTTGGGGGGGGCTGGCGAAGGGGATAGGAGAAGGAACACTGTTCATGCTGATCGTAAGGGAAGCACCAAGAGGCTCTTTAAAGGGTTTCTCATCCAGCTCATCCTCTGACTGTTTCTTGCCAGACAGAAGGCAAGGAATGGTAGCACCAGCCTCTGGGAAAGTGGGTGTGAAATTGAAATCTCTCCCAGGAGTCCGAGGAATGCCACTGTTAATGCCAGGAGATTGGGATGGGTAGGAAAAGGGGCTCCCTGGGACTTGAGGGGAACTGAGGGTCAAGCTGCTTCCTGTAAGGGGAGCATCACTTCCTGGTGTGGCTGGAACAGTGTCCGTGCTCTGCGACTTTGCAAGAGGGTGTGAAGACTTGGCCAAAATGTCCCGCCCAGGAGTCCTCGGAATCTCCTCTTCCACAGACGTTTTGGTCACCATTAATTGTTCAGGGAACTTTTCTGGAGGGACTAAAGATTCCTCCTTGCCGGGAGTCGATGGCAAGGGAAGCATGGAGGATGGCACCTTGTGGGCTGGAAGCAAAAGAGTGTCAGGCTCCGAGTGGATCATCACCTCCCGTCCCGGCGTGCGGGGCAGCCGCTCGTCCTCCTCCGCTGCCGAGGCCAGCTTTGGTTTAGCACGAGCTTCTGAGCTGCTGTCGTCAGATTTGCCAAAGAAGCTGCTTTTGTTGGGCAGAGGTTCTCCGAAGACTCCCACTGGAGTGGAAATACAGAGCGTCGCCTCCTCATCTTGAGATTCAGGCTTTGGACCTTCCTGGACCTCTGGCTCCAGCATGGAAGTGGGTTCGGATTCTTCCTCTGAAATGGGAAAAGAGAGGAAAATCAAGAGCTTTGCTTCCACTTGCCAGTAAAGACATATTTAAGATGCCACGGTTAGAGAACAGCTCAATTCCACTGGGAGGCTTAAAAACGCCAATGCTTTACATTTTGGAGGCACGGAGTGTGGAGTAATTAGACACTACCACAGGCATTCCTAATGGACCATAAAAAACCCGCACTATTAATTTGAGGATTAGCTACAACACAGACCAGAACGAAGGTTTTCTGCTTTCAAAATCCCTGACAACCTTTTGTACAGACATAAAAAGATTCAGCAGATTGTGGGGCGAGGACTTTGGAAGAGAGCTCCTGGAGCCTCGAGCTATCAGCTTGTCTGATGTGGGAAGGTAAACTCATTGCAAGGCCAAGGAGCACCCTCAGCTCTCCAAGGAGGGAGTGGTGAAGGGAGGAGCAGAACACTCTTGAACAACACACGAAGGAAACGGGAAGCCCTTGTAATGAATGAGGAGACACTCAGATGGTATCAATGAGGCAATTTATATGCTGCTCTCCCTGCAGCAGCCTCATTTGTCTGGAGTTTATTTACTCACTTAGGGCCAGGTCCAAAAGGAATCATCGGTGAAATCTTGTTAGGCAGCTCAAAATAACATTTTCAAGTGGGAGAGCAAAAGGAGGTGAAAATGCCTGGAGAACTGGAAGGGAAGAATTCCTCATTTGTGCTGAACGAACCAGAGAGTGGCTGGAGAAGAGTCTGAGCCCTTCTCAGAAGGGTCTGGGCTGCTCAAGAAGAATGTGGCAGTTTGAGCTTGTTCCCACAGCTTACCGGGAAAGCTCATTCCACATGTGAAGGTGCCCAAGTACAGGTGTTCCCAAATTTGTGTCCTTTCTACACACTGACCTGTTCTAGAAAGGGTTAGCGCAAAACCAGACCCATATAGCTTCCCAGTCACAAACTGCTTTGCTACTAAACAAAAAAAAAAAGCCAGTAGTGACACAGTAAGCACGGACTCCTGTTCTGTTTTAGCAGCCATGGCTTTTCTATCTTGAGCTTCAGCCACCACCCGATCCGTCACCCTTGGACGATGACAACTGTTCGGTTCCTGTAGGACACTAAACTGGCTCAGGATAAGATTCTGGATACAGTAACCACAGTATTTTTAGTAGCAGATGGCTTGTGTAAAGCTCCTTACTAGGAAGGAAAGTTCAGCACAGACCTTTTTCCCTGTACAGATAATCCCAGCCTAGAGCCAAGAGGAAGGAAGAGAACATAGGAAATACAAACCCATGCATATTGGATACTGTGAGAAAATGTACTTGGAAATGTGGTAAACTGTGCCAGGGCACATGGAAAAGCATACCTGGCCTACAGATGGGAGAGAGAGCAAGTTTTGTCTCCTGGTCTCTTTCCATAACCAAGTGTTTCAGAGTTTCAGCAGCAAGAGATGCCCCTGTGATTTGGCCACATTCACTTTCCCCTGCTTTGATTTCTTCATGGCCTTCCTCTTTCACTGCCAAAGCTGGCTCGGCGAGTCCCAAGCCCGTTGCATCCATGTAGTCATCCACAGGATACAGCTCCAAAATAGTCTCCCTCTCGTCGTCAGGAATCTCATGACTGGCAGGTTCATGCTCTGTCTCAGCAACCATGGCTTCTCTGTCTTGATCTTCAGTCACCTCTTCCTCCTCTTCCTCCTCCTCATCTTCATCATCATCATCATCCTCATCATCGTCATCTGAGTCTGAACTTGACTCGAATTCAGAGGAGTCCTCACTTTCATCGGATGATTCAACTTCAGCCTTGGAAGATGAGGGACTTGCTACATCTACAAGAACAAATTACCATTAGTTCCACTTTCTGGCCTAAATCAGGGGCAAATATCCCTTCCACACTGTAAGGGTGTGGAAACAGCAACAACAGCAGCATGTGGGTTTGAAGGAGTGGCCTCTCAATTTATTTATTTTTGCAGAGATTTATAAATCCTGCCTCTGGATGCTTACAGCAGTGACCATACAGCAGGCAGTTCCATGAGCAGTGCTGCCTGGCACCTTGCTCATGGGGATTGTACCTTCTACTGAGATTTTCTGCTGCCTTTACAAACAGATTTAAAAGGTAGAAACTACCACCTTCCAGAGCAGGGACTGATTGGTAGGACAGAAAGTTATTAGTGGCCAAATTACCCCTGTTCGAAATCCGGTCCCTTCTCCTCCCAGCCACTCGTGTTTCATAACACGAGCACACACTCAGCTGACTCTGCCCTCCTGCCAGGCTGGGCTGAGATCACTCAGGGGCTGGAGAGCTACTGCAAAGAGACCCACAGACTGAGGGATCGTGAAGTCTTGCAGGTAACAATTAAAAATACCTGTTACATCTTGTATAAAACTGCTCTCAGTGAAAGAAGGTGCACAAGTAGCAGAATCAGCTCACAAGTGCAGAAGGGAGATTCCAGCTGACCCTGCTGCTTCCACTGGAACTGCTTACCCTCCTCGGAGTCCTGCTCCTCCTCCTTGTCACTTGTGTCTATGCCCGTCTCCTCCTCCTCATCTTCATCCTCGTCATCGTCATCTTCATCCTCATCATCTTCATCCTCATCCTCCTCCTCTTCCTCCTTTGCAAGAAAACATTGCCAAAAATGAACAGTGCCTGACCCTGTGACCTGACTGTCACTGTAGTAGCCACCAGTGGCTCCCAAGGAGGCTGATCAGAGAACCTGAAGAGGGAATGACCTTTACAGAGGCTCTCTGAGGACAGACCCCAACAGCAGCACTCATCTCCCAGAGAAGGGAACTTCGGCATCTGGCATTATCAGGCCCCCCTTTAATGACAGACAGCATGGAAAGTGCAGTCACAAACCAACACACCTTGCCAGGTGCTGCTTTCACCAAGCCTCCCTCTTCTTCCTGCTCTTCTTCCTTCTCCGAGGAGGATTCTTCCTCCTTCCCTGATGTCTCATCTCCCTCTTCTCCCTCACTGTCGAGCTCCAACGGCCTTGCTGGTCGCCGCCTCAGCCCCACTGCTTCTCCATCCTTCTTTGACAGGTCAGATGTGGTATCGGAAGCATCCCTGTCCCTCTCTGACTCTGAGGAGCAAAAACAGGATGGAAACTGCCATCAAATACCTCGCAAGGGAGGGAAAGAGTTAACTACACAAAGGAAACTTTTTCTCTGGGAAGATGGAAGTGACAGTCCCCAGGCTTACAGGGACTTGCTAATGTCACAGTGCAGGGGTGCAGAGTGCTGATGGCAAAATGTGGGTGGGTAAAGCTGACACACTCCAGGCAGAACAGCCAGGAGACATGGTACAACTGAGGTCAGGATAGGTAACCTGAATTTAATGCCTTTTTAATTGTTTTACAAAACCCTCCCTCTATACTCTGGCTTCAAAAACAGTTGTTAGTCTGAATCAATTTTAACTTGAATCCATGCTTTTATGCAAAACAAAGGGTATTCAAAGTTTTATCTTCTCTCTACTCTTCCCTGGTTGTAGGAAATAGTGTCAAGATATTTTCAAATAGATTTTTCTGGCAAAAAACTTTGTTTTCTTTTAAAATCGGATGCAGAGAAAACTGTTACATGCCCCAAGCAGTCCATGAACCCACCTGAGCTCCCTCTGCTGGGGCCCAGCAGAGATAAAATAGATTACAAGTTATTCTTAAAACGTGGGTCTTAAATTTCCCGCCAGTGAATTTAAGGTAACTGAACCCAGAGGAGCCATCTCCCAGCTCTCAGAGCTTTGTGAGGAGCAGGGTTTGGCTCAGATCCCTGACTCTGTGTTTAACTGTAAGCAAGGACACTGCTGTGAAGTTTAAAGGGATTCAGCTTGTGTGTGGTTTGCATCTGCTCTTGTGTTTCACACAAATGTGCTTTGCAAACCTTCATCTTCATCATCGACAGAAGTAGAAGGCCGGATTCTCTTCTGATCTCCTGCTGAGGCAGCTTCAGGTGGCTCCTTTCTTTTCACCTGAACAAAGGACACAATTAGCATTTCTGAAAGTTTAGAAACAGCAGAAATCAACTTCTTAAGCAAATTACCACTTCTTTGCTTTGCCATGGTCACTTACACTCAGAAACCAAGGGCCACTTCCCAGCTCTTGATCCCTTTATTTGCTTGCAAACAGAATTTCACTGCGAATGAAATTCTACCCCTTCAATTTGCATCAAAACACTCTGGGTACCAGCATGGGGCATGTCATCACCAGGTACTTTGAGGATGACAGAGAAAACTCTTGACAAATCCATGTGTCTGAGATGTAGCAGAACAGAAAGAGAGCCTAAGCCTAAGGCATCTTAAACTACCTCAAAGCAAGTTTTATGCTAAATAAAGACTGCAGAATTTCTCATTCCAAATCTTTACTAGCACCTTTTGTGCATTCAAAATCCTAATTTCAGAGAAGCCCTCTACCCTCTCCCACCCCACTTTTTTTTTAAGATACTTTGAATTTTTACGCAAATGCTCTTTAAAATAGGTGACTCTATGTTGGTGAGTCTCAGTCTGCAAACTCACAGGAGACAGAGTTTAACCAGCTTCAGGTGAGATTCAGCTGCCAGACTGCCACACATTCCAAACAAAACAATAACTGTGTAAAGCACTACAAGCATAAGTGTATTTTTACAACCATGCTGAAATGCTGTGCCCTAAACACAGGCAAATGTCCCATTTCTCTTGCAGAGCAGGGAAACTCTCTACAGACAATTCACACAGGTGGAAGATGAAAAGTAAGGCTGGGACAGAGGGTCCTTGCTCTGGTACTGGGGGGTTACAGCGATGTCAGAAGCAACCCCGTGAGTGAACACAGAGCAGAGTGAACAGCCTGAGGGCTGTGGGGCACAAACCCAGCCAGGCCTGTCCTCCTAAGGCTCCTCTGGGGAATGTCAGCATAAGGATGCCAGTTTTCTGTTTTCACCTTGAAGGATGGCAGCCGGATGGCCCCTCGTAGCCCAATGCCCAGGCCGATTGCCTCGTATCCCAGGCCTTCTCCCTTGTTCCAGTTCTCCAAAAGACAGGACGCGATTCGATCCTTCGGCTTTGGTTTTTCCTCCACTTCTCCTCCAGACTTCACTGGAGTGAGAGATGCCTGCAACAGAGAAAGCACACTTGAGAGGGGAAGCTTCCTGGGAAGGACACAAATCCTGGAAGCCATTTAGACAGTCAAAGTTTGGGAAATATCACTGCCCTGCCCAGGCATCCGTTTCTTTGAGGGCATATGAAGATGCCCCACATGGCCCCACATACTTGAAAGCAAACAGAGCTGCACACACACCTCTTACAAGTAACTTGAGTGTTCTTTAGGCAAGTCAGCCAGTGTGTTATCTACCTCCTTCGATAACCCACATAGCTGAAAGCAACTCCAGACCTTCCAGTGGGGAAGACCCTCCTTCTTTTGAGTGTAAGGCAAAATATAGTGCATCAAAAATTACACACATCCCTGTGTTTCCTTAGCAACCACAGCCCAAGCCCACAAAACCTGTCAGAAGGCTCCAGTGCTGGGAACAGGAAAATCAAAATATTCGGGTGAAACACAAAATTTGGTCACTGAACATACAGCCTCAACAAATCCCATTTCATCAGAGTTAAGGTGTGAAGGAAGAGCAGGAATTCAGACCCCTGCAGCTGTGGAGAGGTGGTCGAGCTAGGAGAGCATTACATGTGGTGGCACATCCCGCTCTGCCACCTCTTCCTGAGTGAAGGGCACTGGAGGTAACACTCATTTGCATCAGCCCATGGCACAACACCATCTAACAAGCTGTTTTTTCTTACACACTAACAGAGCTCGTGTGCTGGAGTGGGCTGTAATCACCGAGGAGGCAGCCTAAGCTCAGCTCTCCTGCTAACAAGGGATAAGACTAATGGGAATGCCGAGCAGAGAATCCAAGCGGCAGCACTCCGTGGCCAGGGATGACTGGTTATTCCTGGCACTCTGCTTAATGCATTTTACTCAGGCTTTCAAACCCAAACCCATCACTAGATTTGGGAACAGGGAAAAGCTTTCCCCTATCTTAGGTAGTAGACAAGGCCCATGGAATGTGCTGCCTTCTCTAGCAACGTGCTCCTTCGCAGCCTGCTCCCTGTAAATTTTCCATTCTGTCTGACACGGGACACCAGCTTTATCCTTGGGCCTTCCCACCTTTTGCCTATGGCACGATACCTCCTGGCAGTCAATCAGCTGCCTGAATTGATTCCTTTGATAGAATATAACAGCCAAAATCAGTGTGATGGTAAAGCACGTGGAGACCTGACCTCCAGCTGCCACCAAGGAGCCCAGCTGGCTCATCCTCACACATACACAGTAGAGAGGGACAGTTTAAGCTGAACAATTGTATTTAATTTTCTTGTGGCTGAGAAGGAATCCTGTCTCACTCCAATGCCAGGGGTGTCCAGTCCTAGAGAAAGGCGGCTCTGAAACCTGTGAGGTTTTTCTCCACACAACAGTAACATGTGGCCTGGCAGAAGCCTTTCCAGGCAGCGCCCTGGGGCAGAAATGGTTCTGGCATCTCTGTTCCTGGACAGAAAGCACACGTGGTTTTCCATGCAGCAGTTTCCTATTTTCAATTACACTGCTCACATCCAACATAACCTGTGGCAAGGACTGTGGCGAGTTGCTGTGGTACAGCCAGCTTCCCTTCCCAAAGTGAGTTACAAATTCCAGGTGAGGGAGGAACATGCCAAATCCAGCCATAGCTTGAGGTGTAAAAGAGCCTGAAGATCTGCCTTGACTTGCTTCTACTTCTTCAGTGCAGATGTCTGGTTTAAAACAATTTCTTGAGTATTTCAGTTGTTGCTTTTGCAACTATGTACTGGATCTGTTTCCTTCATCGCCCTGGAAACTCGGGGGCCTCCTCCAAAACTGTCAGCACACGCTCGCTGGCAGGGGGAAAAGCTCTGAGCATTAGTCAGAAGAGTGATGGTGTTTCTTGCTGCATGTCACACCAGCCAGCTCTGAGCCAGAGTAAATTACACTGTCATAAAACAGCTGTTAAGCAACAGCATTACCAACCTTCCAGAAAGCCAAGCAGCTCTCCCAGGCACCAGAGTTAACATGCAACTGGTTTACAAAAGCAGGTGGGGAAGATACTGCTCTGAAAACTGACATCTGAGACACAAGATCTATCTGCAGGCTGTGGCTTGGTTTGTTGTTACTTTTTCAATAATTCACTGTAACGGTGATTTTGAGGCTTGCATGAACCTTTCTGCAGTGTTACTTTTTTTTTTTGGTAGTGACAAATTCACCACACATTAGATCACAGAGCTGTTTCCTGGCTGAGGTACACTTCAAATTGGGTGAGAAAGGATCAGATGATTCATGCAAAGCTGTTTTCTTAACTAATCCCTGGAACTCCTCACGTATTTGGCCAACGCTCAGCTTTTGAGTTAATTGCTGCTGTGAACATGCACTGAGGAGGTGGGAGAACTGGAAATACCCACAGACTTCATCACATGAAGTGGGGAACACAAAACAGCGACTTGGTGCTTTCAAACACTCCTCCTTTAGTTTTTTGGAGCTAAACTTGGTTCTGATGGCAAAGCAGCATGAAATACCTGCATGTACAGAGTGACACCATGGAAATAAGCCAGGTTCAATATCCAGGTGCTAAGCTGTCCCCAGGCAGGTGCCTGTAGTGACTGAGCACCTTCCAGATACCTGCAGGCTGAGTCTGGTGCTGCTGCCTACCCCAGCACACAGACCAGCCCCATGGGCATGCATGGAGCCAGGTGAGGGACAGGGACACGTGTGTCTCCCATTTAATTTCAGCAGTCTCCAGCAATGGGGTTCCTCACAGCAAAGCTACTCCATGGCTTTACTTTTTCCTTCCATTTTAGTTACCATAACAATTTAGGGTTGTGGGTTCTTTTAAAGTCAGTTCAGACCCCTGTTGATGCATGCCCTGGTCACAAGCACTAAGAACAGTTTAGGATCCAGCAGAGAGCACGTGAAAGCCTACCTTTGCCAGACGTTCCTTCTTGTCCCACCAGTCATCAAATGCCCGAAACGCCACCACTTCAACCATCTTGCGGTTCAGGTCCCTTTTCATGATAGCCTTGAGCTCCTTCACTATGACCAGGAGGACTCCATCCACAGTGGCTTTGTGGGGATCTTCCTTCTTCGGCTCATACCCGGGTGGTGGAACCGAGGGGTCAAACTTGGGCAGTGGGGGCCACTGCTGCCCACGGCCAAGAGCAGCTCCCATGGAGAAAGGGCGGTAGGGAGGGAGGTTCACGAACTGCATCCGGCCCGTCATGAAAGGGGGATACTGGTACGTGTTCTGTGCCTGCATCATGCGGCTCAGCATCTGAGTTTGCATCTGGAAGGACATGGGCATGCCACCCCACTGGTTGCCCAAGACACTTATCATATCCACCTGCATGACAGGGAACATGCCGGGATGGAAGGGAGGGAGCGGAGGCAGGATGTGCGGCGGGGGGACCCCGGGAGGGGCCGGGAGCGGCGGCGGGGGGACGGTGACGGCGGGGTGGGTGGGTGGAGGTGGCGGAGGCAGCGGTGGAGGCATCGGGAAGCCTGGCTGGGGAGGAGGCGGAGGAGGAAGAGGAGGGAATCCGGGTGGTGGCAGGGGGGGGATCGACGGGGCCATCACGGCCGTGTTGCTGACGGAGGAGTTCACCACAATGGTTTTGGCACATTCCGCGCTGGTGATGGGCGCTGGGTTGGTCTCGTCGTCGGAGATCTCCATGTCCTCCCCTGAGGAATGCTGACCCTGCGACAAAAGAGAGAGTAAAGGTGACCAGCACATTCCTTTTACGTTCAACACCGCAGGGCGGGAATGCTTCAAACAAAAGCTAAGTTTAACACACAGTTTAATTGGGAATAGGGGAAAGCGAGCCAGCGATGCTCTGAAAAGACAGGCCCCCGAGCAGCTGGTGCCTATTGAAGCTTTTCTCTTCCATGTCAGACCTCAGGAATCAGTGAGGTAAAAGCCTTCTAAAAGAGCATCAGTACAAACTGAACAAAACCCTCAGCTTCTATGGAACAGGAGGAATTGCTCCCATGCTCAGCAAAATACACACAATTCAAATGTCTTTCACTGCAAGACACATTCTCTCTCATTTGCATCTAATACTGACAGGTACATTACACCGTGAGTTTTTATTCCTTAGTCTCTCCATGCACAAAGAATTACCCTGTTTTTTAATTATAATCCATGGCTCATTTGCTGCCAACTCTTAACCTCTAATTGAGGAAAGACAACACTTCCACATGGCTGCTGCTACCAAAAGTTGTCTCGACTAGACCACAGCAATTCAGGTGGGAAAAAAAAGAGCCACAGATCTTGTTAAATTGCTTTTAAACATCAAAGTGATAAATACTGGGATTCAAAGACACAGAATATGTCATGTTTTGGGGCAAAAGGATTACTTTCCTAGACATAAGAAATACAGAGGTATAGAAAATGCTAAAACTATGTCCCACCTCCTTTGCCAAAGGGATGGAAACTGGACTGAAACAGAGGGTTCCTGCTTGCTCTGAAGTCTCAAAGCTGCCTGACTAGGTCTTGTAAAACAGAAAAGCCTCAGGAACCCAACAGCACATGGTCACACCTGCACACTGTGTCCTACAGGCACTTCAGTCCTCGAGGTGTCTCCAGCACCAAGAATCCACATGCATAACTGTCACATCCCTCAGGTACTGTTAAAACAAACCCCAATAAGAAATACAGCAACCCAACACTGCTGGAAGACATATCCACACACTGACAGTTTATCTAGGAAACAGGAATGGGGCTGATCTCTCACTAGAGTGATGACAGCAGACAGGACAGGGTCCCAGTAACCTTCTCCAAAAATATTTCTCACATTGCTGATCTCAGTAAAGACCATCCTCATGTCACCAGAGCCCTCCTGCTTGCTCTGGGAGCTGCAGGCTCCAGCCCAGCCAAGCCAGGAAAAGAACAGCATCAAGTGGTCTGCTAGTGCCTCTCTCTGTCACAATCCTGGCAAGAGTTTTGGAATCTGATGGCTGCTTTCAGCCAAATTTGACTGTAGATCCCAGAAATATTTATTATTTTCTCCATGTTTTGTGCCAGCAGGTACCTCTTCTGTCTGCTCTCCCACCAGTCACCCCACTTTGAAAGGAAAGAGCAGTGTCAGACACTGGAGAACCTGGAAGTTCTGAGGAGAGCTGCTGGGGAAGAAGCCTTTACGGAATCATGGAATATGCTGAGCTGGAAGAGGACCCACAAGGATCATCGAGTCCAACTCTGAGCCCTGCACAGGACACCCCAAGGGTCACAGCACATGCCTGAGAGCGTTGTCCAAACACTCCTTGAAGTCTGTCAGGCTTTGTTGGCAGTTCTCTCCCTGAAGCAGCTGTGATTTGATTTTTAACCTGTGAATCTTGCACTGGGGTACGGGAACAAAAGAAAGAACAGCTGAGTTGACTCTGCTATGAACTGCCACTGGGTGAAGCTGAGCAACCACAACTATCCAAATCACACCAAACACTTCATGTTTTATCAAAGGTCATCTCTGCTACAGCAGCCACCACCAGAGAGCAGGCTGAGCACGGCGCTCGCAGCAGCAGCTGTGCAAATCCTCCGTCCTGGCACCTCCCCTCGCCCGCCTTCCCCGCATTCCGCTGCAGCAGCACCCGGAGCCTCACGGAATGTGTGGGGCATCCCCAAAAAGCCTCTTGCAGTTTTAGTGGTCTGAAAATGCCCAGCAAGGACACTCATTCACCTGGCAAGCCCCGAGCAAGTGCTGTCGACCCCCTGCTAATGGTGGCAGAGAGGGGACTCTCCTGTAGTCACAGAGTCACTTCAGTGCATCTTTACGTGCAGGGAGGACTCCAAGGGCTGTTTTGAAAACCCTGAAATGAACAGCTGAAAAATGAAGTAGAAATAATAATCCATTGCACTTCAGTCTTTCCAAAGCCCAATTGTATCATTCCCTCGAGGTGTCCACATCTGGCTAACACTCCCCAGTGGGTGTCACACCCTGCATCCTCGCCCCAGCTGCTCTATTGCAGTCACGTCCCACGCCGAGAATGACAGGGAATGAAAGGACATTCTGCAGTTCCAACTGCTGCAGTTCCAGTGAAAGGAGCAAAGGAAGAGCAAAGATGACTGTGGCAGGTGTAAACAAGTTTCCTGTGAAACAGACCCCGTTTTTCAGTAAGTGAACACAAAAGGCCCTGTTAAAAGCACTGGCTCCAGCTGCAAAAGCTGGATGATGCTAAAGGTCAGCGTTGAACAGAAAGCCAGGAGTGTTCAGGCTACCAAAGACAGACCAAATCAGCTTCAAATTCATATTCATCTCATCTGATGGGGTAAGGAGAAAAGTCACCTCATGAAGCCTCAGGGGAGCACCAGGTAATGCCAGGCCACAAATTCTCCCCAGTCCCTCGTGTAGGACCCTGCACCCTCCCAGAGCCACCCAACACCAGTGTGAGTCACAGCTCAGGACTGGTCTCTGGTGAGCACACAGTACCAGACCCAAAGGACCTGTCTAAGACAACACATCATCCCTTCCTGGAGCACCACCAGCCCCGAGCCCATCTCAGCCAGTCCCGCCACAGGAGACCCCTCATGCTCACCCAGAGCCCACTCCCAGCCACACCAGCCTTTACCCACTCTCAGTACCAATGAATCCTGCCTGATAAACGAGGTTGGTTTTCCCTCTTGAAGGAAATACCACACAAAAAAAGCCAATCCTGAAACTGCAGAGAGGTGGCAGGACTAGCAGGATTCCATGCTGTAGGGCACAGAGCTTCCTTCATTCATACAGGCATTTATTTTTACTTAAACTGAAATGAGAACTGCTAAAGCAAAAACCAGCACGTTTGGAAAATTTAAAAGTTTTTTTTAAATTCTTCTGGTGCTCAGATGGGTGTGCAGGAAGCAACACCAGATTCCCTGCTTCCTACAGGGCTGGGCTGACAACTCACCTGCACTTGCACAGTTCACACAGTCTGTGCTCCAGTTTTATCCCAAGCAAGATGGAAAGGGAGAGGGAAAGAGATTAAGTGACAGGGAGAAAAAGATCAGAAAAGGCACAGGAGGGTGGGGGGAAGAATCACAAGGTTAGGAAAGAGGTCAAACCAAAAGAAGATCATCTACAAGGAAGGCTTTAAAGAAAGTTAAGAGAAATGAATATTTAAAGAGGATGAGTGGTTACAGGAAAGTCATATCTAAGGGGGGAAAACGTAGGCACCAAGTGAAAGAGATCAAGGTAGAGACAGAAAACCAAGGGGAGACATAGAAATATCTTCTGTTCTATGAATTTCTTTTCATTCACCTGTCTGAACCTGGATTTACTACAGTTATGACTGAATACCTCTCAGGGTATTCAGTAGCTCAAAAGTAGCTATGCTGTCCTCTCAAAGAAACCCCTTCTAGCTGGCCTCCCTATTTGCTCTCACAAGCAGAAAAAAGTGAGCTGATAGATGACACATGTAGTGCCATGAGGATGTCATGGCCATCACTGTCAAAAAATCTGTGTCAGTCAGTCCTGCAGTTCACCCGCCTGTTTCTGAGGTCATCTGGTACAATGCCACCAGAAAACCTCCTTCAGTCCACTGAGAGAAAAGCCATTTCCAGCTAAATTAATTTGTGCTGCCATCTTTGCTTTGCCTTAATTAAATTAAGAGTTAGCAAAACAGGTATTTAATTATACGCATGACACATTTTTCCAAAGGTGTTTTAATGATGCAAATTTGTTGGGAGAGATTCATGTCAGCGTAACTGGTTATAAATGGCCTCATTCACTGTTCACCCAAAATGCTAATTGCCACCTTTAACACCAGCACAGTGTGCAGAGCCTCTTGAATTAAATGAGGGAACATCCTGGGATGCCACTCCTGGATCAGCCTGCACAGTGACAGGGTAGAGCCACTGCATGCAGGGTATCGATCTCACCTCAGAGCAACACCCATTTTGCAAGCAAATGTTCACACCTGCAGAAAGAAGAAACTACATCCTAACATTTGCATGTGTACCTTCACTGTACACACTGTTCAGTACCTTTCCTACAGGCAGAGGAACTTCACATGCTTCCATTTCCTTTTAAAAGACCATCTGATAGAGAATTTACCCAGAATTTCAGAACACGTTTTGAATACCATCAGCTTACAGCCAATTTAGCTTAAAAATTCTGCTGGGTACCAAGTTACTTATATTTGAGGTAGGGTAGCAACTACTCTGATACTGCCTGGCTGAGCTGTGGTGCACCAAAATAATGAAATGCAGGATCAATGGCATTCAGCACAATACAAGGACATTAGCTTTAATGTTTTTCAATAAAGCCAGAACTAAAATCAAAAGTGACTCTTGGACAAAAAGTTTTCATAATCTGGTTAAACACTCATCACTTGGTTTTGGATTGAGTTCATCTAAGGGTTGAAACAATTTACAAGTGATCAAGTCTAACTGTGTATTTTTACAAAAAAAGCAAGGAAAAAAAAGCCTCCAGAGAAAACAACTGACCAAAGAGGGTCATACACCAAGTCACTAACGGAGTCAAGAACAGACTCCAGGTCCCTCCAAATTCCTATTCCCCAGATCCAGCAGTCTCCCCACACTGGGCTCACACCAAGCTCCTCATGGTCTGTGCTCTGCATTTGACAAGGGAAATGGCCTTGATTTCCGGGTGAAAGTAGCCCAGAAACACACAGTTCTCCCTTCCCGGACTCCTTACAGAGAAGGAGGCATTTCAAACCTGCCATTTCTTATGCCACCAACCAGAACAAAAAGGAAGCCTGAGGACATCAACCAGCCACCCCCAACTCTTCCTCAAAGACACAGTTTCAATTAAAAACTCCTTCAAAAAACGACAAGCTCATTCAAGATTGGCCCAAAGAATCTCACCATTCACTCTGATAACAGAGCAAATACCTCTTCCTGCCCAAAATCTACAAGCCCAGCGAGGGCTTCAGAGGGTGTTGCTTTGTTCATTTTTAATCTGCTTTTAGCTTGCAGGCTCCATGTGTTCTTGGCAAAGCACGTGAAGAGGGGCTGTGGCTCCAAGCTGCCCTCCTGGCTTGTTGGGAGAGCAGCACTGGGCAGGATGACACGGCAGAGGGACCTGCTGAGCGCTCACACCTCGCGGTGCCAGGCGGGACCGAGGCACCCTCGGCACCGCGTTTACAATGAGCACGAGGGATTTTACTTTGCCAACCATAATTACAGCTCTGCCTCTGAAGGGACAACGCAAGGGCGGTGCTTTGCTGGGGTTGCAGAGGTGGAGGACAGGAGGGCAGAGCCACTCGAGGTGGTTTGCCAGCAGTTCAGCTACAGCAGCAACAAAAACACAGAGCAATCTGCTGCCTGCACGGTCCTGGGTGAGCTCCAAACCTGCTCAGGTGACTGTGCTGTCACCAGCACCCATGGGGGCTTGTGTTGGCCAGCCCACCACCACCACAGCCTGGACTGACGCTGGAGTTGGGTCACTGCCTCCTCCCCCTTGGTTAGTCAGGTCTTTCCACCTCCTCTGGGCAGCTGAGAGAGCTCCCATCCTCCTGCTGCTGTCAGAGCCCTCAATGGCAACCACAGCAGCTTTTAATTGGGACAAGACAGCTCTCAGATGTGTTTGCACTATAATAAAATGCCCAGCTCAGTAAAAGGCAAATGGAAAAATTTACATATTACAAATCAGTGATTATAAATATCTCCAGCAACATGTATTTCTGTCTGCAGAACAGAAGACTGCAAGGTTTTTATACAGTCACGTATTTATACAGTGCTTTGTAAAGTAACTCACAGGCAAAGGCTGCAAACACACAGAGCAGAGCGATGGACTCAACACTGTGTCCCACAAAAAGGGGCACCACAAAGGCTGCAATGGAGCAGGGATTTCTCGCAGGACATTACTTGGGTGTTTTCGTCTATTACCAATTGCAAAAGAACCTCTCTCTACTTGAAAAAAAGAATTCAAGCTCCCTACCATGACAATGTCCCACCTGACACACACACACTCTTGGCTCAGGTTGTGTTTTGGTCTGGTACTTACTTGCAGCACTTCTGTGGCACAGACAATCCTCCCCACACCTACAGGGCTGCCCAACGAGTAAAACGAGTGACAATAATACCCAAGTGTTCATTGTAAACAAACAGCACTGTAAACACCAGCCCAACTTACGCCACTTACTTTTCCTTCTAATGCCAAGAGGGAACTCTTGAGTCAATACCTCAAACCACAGGACAGCGGGAGAATCCCCCACGAGTCTCTGTCAGTCCCAGAAGAGAGGGGTAGGAGTCAGGAAATCCCACCAAGATTCTGTGTTTGTGTATCACAATGTGCTGCCTCGGGTGCTGGTCCCTAATTAGACCGTCCTGCATGTGGAGAGATGCCACAAGTTGGGATTTGGAAGGATGCAAGGAAGGAGCTCAACTAGGCTTTCAGCATACAGCAGGAAGGGCTCTTGAGAGGGGGAAGCACGTGGGGCTAATGCTCACAAAGAGAAAAGGTCTCCTCACTCACTTCCAGTACTTCCTGACACCAGGAACAGAAGTAAATTGACTTGTGTTTTAAGGACAGCAGGAGAGCTGGAAGGCTGCCCAACAGTCCATGCCATCATCAGAAAATCTAGTGAATTAAGATGACAAAATGAGCTAAAATGACTCCTGCAGGATGGGCAGGAGTGTCAAACACAGCATCCGACACTCAGGCAAATCCACACCTCCAGCTTCCTGCAGGCCTTCATGTGCATTGAGCAGCTGAGATGGGTCTTGACATTTCAGGGACCTGTTTCAGATTCCAGAGGGGATTATCCTCTGTCTCCTCACAGGACAGTGCAATAACATTAATGTCTCCAAGGAAAGGAATGGGGTAGTAGCTTAAATCAGTATTTCTGATCTAAGGTCCCTGACATGATCCAGGGCATGAAATGACCCACACCAACAAAACATGAAAAATAGGAGCAAATTAAGGCAACGATTGAACAGGAGGGGTTCAGGCTGTTTTCACTTGACTGTACAGAGAAGCTCCAGTGGCTGTAGGAAACGATGCGTGGATTCTTCCTTCCAGAAGTTGAAATGGATTCTGGAGTAAGAAACACCCACTTAGGCAGCCTCTAGGCATTTCCATGAGGCTAAGAACTTCTCTCACTCAGCAAACAATCCAGGGAAGGACAGACAACTCCAGGTGAAGCAAAGAGGACAGGGATGGGAAGCCCATGCAGTGTAGAGATAACCAGATCTTCACTGATCCAGAAACAAAACCACTTGAGAAATGTGATCGAAGACTCATGTGTGAGAAGACCCAACCACCATTCAGTACTTTCAAAAATCCATTCTCTTGGCAAGACAGCACCATAGTTCAGTTTTCAACATGAATTCCTAGGACAGCAATCCTCTGAGCCAGGAACTAAGCCAGTGGGAGAACAACTGCCAGATCTGCCTCAGCAGAAAGCCTGAAGAGATGAACTGGCAAAGAGGGCAATAACTCACTGAGGGGATTGCCCTGTTTGTTAGCAAGTGCACTGCCTTCCACAAAAGGGATGGCTTAATTCAGGAAAGGGGAAGGAAGCTCTGAACTGCAAACTTCATGGCATATGAGGTGGTTACACTGTTCCTGTGGGCAAGGTCACCAAAGAAGGGATATTTGGAGAAGCCAGACGTTGCCCCTGGGCTTCCCATGCACAAGAGACGCTCTCTGGTGTCTGCATGGACAGGCCAACACAACACATTTGGGTCCACACTCAAATGGAAACTTCCAGACCCCCAGACTGCTCAGATCTGAGACAAGACCAACGTGAAGATACAACTGGGCAGATCACAAAATACAGTGAGAGTACGAGTGGGGAGTCAGCGGCCCCCAGCCCGAGCTCGGGGATGCCTGGGCAGCCCGTGTGTGCCCCGATGTGAGGCTGGACAGTCGCCCCTCCTGCATTATGTGAACAAATCCGAACTGGCAGGGCGAATGTGTGCCAATTCAGGGGCTGCGTCATGTGGCCACTGTGTTTTTCATCACATATGAAACACCCTAAAATTGGATTTACCATCTCATGGAACCATGGCCTATTCCCTCAAGTCTTAAGTAGATCTTATTAAGGGGGGAAAAAAAGGTTTCTTTATGGGGGGGGAGGAGGAGGTAGGGAAAAGGAAGGAGGAGAAGAGGGGGGTGTTAACATTGGGGAGCCATGTAACAAGGAAGGCTCTTTCCACAGCGATGGTTGTTCTAGTGTCCCTATTTTAGATGGGGGGAAGGGACAGCTGAAGAGCTATTTGCAATCTAACTTCAAAGGCTTCAGTCGGCTGGGAAGCTAAGTCATGCATAAAAGGATGGTAGAGTGGCAAGAAAATACCCCCTACAGATAAATTAGTCAGGGAATGTTCTCTGCTTCTCCCAAAGACTTTCATACAGCCAGACTGGCTTTACTCAGGTAAAGCCCTTCTCAGACACCAGGTTCAGTGATACAGAGTCCTGGGAACAAACCAGCCAAATCCAACAGAGGAACTGAACAGTCTCTCTGGAAAAGAGAAAGGCAGTGGTAAGCATGCAATGGGCTTCCCTGTCATTTTCTGCCACCTCAGCTATTATCCATAGATTTTATTTTAAGGTCAGTCCACACACAAAAGATGAAGAGCTTCAGGCAGCATCTCCTTCACTAAAGATGCAAAGAAAAGCAGACAAGTTATGAGAAATCACCCTGTATAGAGAGAACTCATTTCCCAAATGATTCTGTAATGCTCTGTCTCGCTCCCGACGCTGGTGCGCAGAAATGCACCCACATTTCTAAAGAGCAGAAGGTACTTTGCAATCAAAGATAAAGGGAACTGGCAACATTAGATCAGAGTCCACCTATAAGTTAAAAAAAACAAAACCCTGCAATAACTGCATGTGCAGAGTACACAGATACCTCACAGTTCAGTGCCAGGCAGGAGCTCAGATGCCATCCCCCTGACCTCACCCTCATACTTAAACCTTAGGTCAAATGGAGCCATGAATTCAGATCTTGCTACCAAGAAGATGATAAGAAAGCAGATAAGCTTGGAAAACAGTCTAGCTTCTCAGCTGATAGCAGCCTGTTGAAGAATAGGTTGTACATATACTGTATTTAAACAAGTTCTAATCAGCAGAAGTAGACCAGTTTGACACTCTTCCCCTTTTACATAGTATTACTACACCCTTGAGTATCTGAAATCACGTGGCTATCACAGTTAGGGCAGCATTTTCAGTGCCCTGTTCAGTGCTCTCTGCATTTCAGTGTTAGTTTCAACAGTGGTTTCATCTGCAAGACCTGGATGTCCACTACACAACCTGTGCAATGCTGTCTTCTCAAAAGAGAGGGCAGAAATGAAGAAATTGAGGACTTGAAGAAAAACAGGTAAAAAAAAAAGAGGTTTTGTCAGATCATTCATCAGTATCATCCTGTAACGCTCTCCTGCTCACTGCCATCCGCCCTCAGATCCAGGTGCCATTAGTATATCCCATGGCAGCAGTTCAGTCACCCTCCTCCCTTCTCCAGAGGCATCTCAAATGATGAGCCTGGCTTCTCCTTCCCCTCTCCAAGAGCCTGAGCCACTCTTGCCCTGAATTTCTCAGGTGCAGTCCTGATCCCTCCACGTGGCTGGGAAGCAAAGAGACCCAAGTGGTTTTGGCACCTGCAAGAAAACCCAGGAGCCCACAGCTGATGGAGGAATCCCAAAAGAGCCCTTTCCAAACAAGTACAGCTTTACTCTCCAAAAAGTGTGCAACAAGCAAGGGGAAAGAGTTAAAGTCCTGATTTTTATGTGAACCTTTCATGAGCACTTTTGGTGAGATTTCTTGAGCCCTCCACTGCTGGCCTGGGAGGTCACACAGATTCAGCACTACTCTCCTTCCAGCAGCTCTTTTGTAGCCCAGTACCTGCTATTTGAAAAGAAATAAGGAAGCTTGAAAGAGGGAACATACTGTTAACAAGGTCTGTAGGACCTTGTTATCATCCTGACTGCAGTCATGGTGGCTACACAGTATGGTTTCAAATAAGAAAACCTGTGGCTTTCTGTTCTGGAGACAGGCACTGCCATCATCCCAGAGAGGACAATGGGACATCTGCTGTGTTTCTGAAATTCCCAGAAAAACCACTGCAGAGAAGCCGGTTCAGGCAGTCCACGTGATCTTGAGTGACAAAAAGCATTTACCCACTTTGGCTGGGGCCCCCAGTGGAGGTGGTGGAGGTGCTCCAGGTCTCTGGGACGCAGCCATAGAGTGAGAAAGGCACAAACCCTTTGTTTAGGGAACGAGAGGCTCAGGTGACACAAACCCTCTCTGGCTGTGGCCAGACTGTCACAGCAGTGACCACAAGTGATGACTGGCACTCTAATGAGCTTAGCAGGCTCCTCATTTTCTGAGCATTACAACACAAGCCTAACAAGTCCTTCCCAGCAAAGCTCTGTGGATGCATTAAACTCTGGCTACACCACAGGAGACACTTCACTCCGAGGAGCCTATTTCCAGCAGCTGAGTAGAGAAGTTCTTCCTCAAAAGTAAGGGTGAGGCCAGCAAGAAACAGTTCCCCTTTGGTAACATTTCTCTTCTCTCTGGAGGCATCTTGAATTTTTCACTGCTTTATTTCCTGCTTAGATTTTCCCTCTCTTGCTGTACTCACATTTAACTAAGTGCAGTCAGAGGGGAGACAATCAGGCACATCAGCTGAGGAATGTAACATATTAATTAACACATTAAAAATCTTCCTTTTTCTAAGACGAAGCCTAGAGCAATATCCAGCCAGAAATACCTTCAAGTTGTCCCTGTCCAAAACCTGCTCAGTGAGGGAAACACAAGTTTTTCCCCATACCACTCCTCTCAGGTGATGGAAACATAACCCTTGTGGCTGCCAACTGCTGACTGATCCCTTAACAAAAATAATCTCCGTGCAGTAGATGACATTTCTCATGGCCTTTTAGAAGATATCAAACTTTTACTATTAAACTATCCCCACTATATGCAAAACAAATCATGCAACCACAACTGTTCTAAAGCACCAGAGTGGAAATACCCCCCAGCTGGGCTGCATTCCCACTGCCATTTGTGCAGGCATAAAATATGCAAAGAAGAGAGGAGAGGTAAAGTATGCCCATTTCCCCACCTGTCCCCTCATTAGCAAGCAGGAGGTTTAAACAAACACATGGAAACACTTTGCACCTCAAACAAAACTGAGCTGTGCACCTCACTGCCACAGGACACTGCAGGCTCACAAGCGCAGATGGGTTGAAAAAGGGATTAGATGTTTGTGGAAGACAGGTCCACCAGCAACTACTGAACAAGATCACTGTTCATCTGCTGGTAACGAGCAGATGAGGGACCCCAGGGGAGCATCACCACACACAGCCTGGCTCTGAGAGGGCTTGTGATGGCACCCACTGCCCTGACCTCCCACTGAAGGACTCCCAGTAACCCAGACTAAATAACCCCCAACATAGACAACCAAGGAAAGATAAAGATGTGCCTTTTCCTTGCTAACTCACGAGTTAGTCCAAAGTCTGTCCTGTTCTCTTGCAGCAGAGCTGTAATCAAGCTCTCCCACAGGTGACTGCTCAAGTGAAAGGACTGCATGTACATGGGTAGAGCCTGTTAGTAGCAGCCAGTGACAGGTGATCCATGTTCTGCTCCTCAGACCCACCACTCCAGCCCTCAGGCTCTTTCAGGCCTCCTCCCCACGTTTGTGACACTTATTCTACTCACTTCCTTAATAGCTGATTTAAAGAGCTTTGTTAAAATGCTGGCAATGAGCACAAAGCCCTGCAGAAGCACAGGGCAGTACAGCATCTCTACAGCCCATACCTGAGCAGACACATCTAAACCCCTCTCAATCCCACAAGTCTCACTTGTAATTTTTAGAGCAGCTTTCCCATTAGATTGGTTCCCTAGTCTGAAGTTACATATGAAGTCTCGAAAAGGTAGGTTACTCATTTGAAGAGTTATGTGAAATAGTTGTGAGAAAGGCACAAAACCAGCCAAACACAGCTCTGTGCTCATGCATTCCATGCCCTGCTCACTGATCCAGGTGACCAGCTGGAAGGCACGGGCATCTTTTTATTTTTTAAGCAGTTGTGCAGGAACAGCTGGCTTGGTGGTTTGCAACTAATAGTTTATTGCTTAGGACAGTTTAGTCTCAGCACCTTTTGAAGCACCAGAGCTGCACAGTGGTACTTACAGCACAAACCATCATCAATACATCTCACTGGACATGATTTTAAGGTTGTGCCTCACTGGAACAACTGCACTGTGCAATGCTCTTGATTCCAGAGCTCAGTTAAAACAGTAAAAGTACTGCAAAACCTGGGTCATAACCAGAGTCCAACATTCCTCCTTCTTACAATTCCGTTTGTACGTTTAGCCCCAAATTCACTTACAATAAAACCCAGTCCTCACATAAACTCCATCCCAACTCAAAGTCAGACTCCTTCAGAGCTGCCCTTCTGAGTTTTGCATTTTTTTTTCTTTTAATGCATGGTACCATCTAAAGCTCCACTTGGACACTGAAAGCAGTTCCACATAAACCCTTTCAGAGCAAGAACAGAAGGCATGTGGAAGCTTTACCTACTGTTCAGTGATTGACCCCAAAACCCATGTTCCTCACATCACAGTGCAAACCCAAGTTCCTCATGTTCTCTTGCCTGCCTCCCCCTCTCCGAGACCCCACAGTGATACACAACCAGAGGAGCTGGGCTGCAAAAGCCACCAAAGGACTGTGCCCCCACAGCCACTGTGCCAAAAGCCACTTCTCTGCCTGCAGCACGTGTGCCCCAGCAATGAGCCAAGACAAAGTCATGCAACAAGACTTCCTCAAGCTGAAGCCTGAGCCTCCAACCCAGCAGGGATCCCAGCTTAGTTCTGGTGCCTCGCAGCCAGGCTGGGTGCTCCCGGTACAACGCCAGCTCCCAGGGAATCTAAAAGCAGTTCCAGCATCAGGACACCATCCTCCAACAGGGCTCTGCAAGGGCCAGGCTGCCCCTTGCCACCAAACCCACACCACCTACCTGCCTCTCACTGGCCTGGAACACCCCTCAGGATTGCAAAACCATCTGCTGTTAAACACTTTTCTGAGGTTATTTGGGAGGTACATCCCACCTGACACTGTATTACCAAGCAATAAATTTGTTGAGATTCCCTTGTCAAAATGCATCCTTCCTGCACATCTCCAAGGCATCCATTCCACCAGTAGACTGGTCTTTATGTTTTATTGTAATTTGAATAATTTCATGCAGTACAAAGTATTTTCACATTTTCCAAGTATTTTTTTTTCCCTGACAATGGCAAAATGCTTGTAGCACCATGATAACAGTTGCTCACATTTATCTGCATCCTTCAAAGACAATATGTCAATTATCTGCACTGGAAACTCTCGGCCACATCTGCTGACCAAAATGCCACATTTGGTAACTGCTTAGCAACAAGAGCTGGATTGGGAAACGGTCCCCAGAGCCATGTGCCAACATCACACCAGCTCCTGCTTCCACCAAACAACTGCTATCACCTGAAATGGATATATTTTGTTTTGCCTGGGATACACAAGGCACCAGAAATAACAAGCTCCTCTGGGAACAGGGAAACCTGGAAAAAAGCTGCCTACTTCAGCAATCCCTCCCCAGGCTCCAAAGGGAACGTCTCCCTGGTGTGTGCAACACATGTTAATCCTGCACTGCTGGAGGAGGACGCACCACTTGGATGCAGCACAAAACTCTCTATCTGCTCACTGCAAAACACAGCTCTTTTGGAAAAAAAAAATGGATGTAAGACAGCAACTCCCACTCCACACCACCCACAAAAGCAGCAGATATCCAATCCCTTGATCAGGCCAGCAAAAGGCCCAGGAAAAACAAAACCCCATCCATTCTTCACCATCCTTAGCCCTCTTCTTCCCAAGGCTCTGTGCCATTGCACTCATTGACACAGGGAATCTGGGCAGTGGCGAGCCTGAGGACATTCCACCTTGAACGGCTGAAGGTGCCAGCAAGGAGGAAAGACGGGAAGGACTGGGGAGACCATCTTTGCTTCTCTTCTTCCTCCCCTCCTCACCACCTCAGAGCCTTTTTCCTAACTATGTCCCTGACTTACTGCCTGATATGGAGAGAGAAAGAGATTGGGCAAAGCACAGGCGAGCTGGTCAAAGGTGTGTGATAATTGCACCTGGTAAACAGTTGTCAACTCCCCACAAACACAGACTCCAAACACTCCGAACAGTCCGGAGCAGCCGGTGACTCCAAACGCCGCTGAGAAGCGACGAAGTCGAAACACCCAAGTTCTGACGAGGGAAAACTGGAAGTTGAGCCCCAGCTCTCTGACCCTTTTGCAACCAACCCTCCCAACCAAAGAACTGCTGCCAGCCCCGTGCTGGAGCAGTTTCGGTTCCCCCCGGGCTGTGCTGCGCAGGCTCACGGTGCCCTCCGTGCACAGGGCGATTGCCGGAGCCCAAGCCACCAACAACTTCCTCTACTCAAACTGCTCCTGAAGCAACACTTTTGCAACAGCCCGAGGAGCAAACCTATTCCACCTACTGCAACCTGGAGAGAAATGAGAAACCCCAATTTGTTGTCTTGCTATTTTATGTATTTATATATCTTGACCTCACAAGGCCTGTCTGCACCACTGGAAACGTACGGGGGCAGATACTGATTTTATTTCAGTGCTATGCAAATAAAAAAACATTTTAAAATACTTTTTTTCCCTTTACCATTTCTTTTTGGTTTGTTTTTTTTTAAAATACTTTGTTTTTAGGAGTACAAAATCTGAGCTATCTTTCATGCCCATGATGAATGGGCATTTCCAAAAGCAAGCACTGCAAATTTCACAATAAATCCTGAGACAGCAGTAACATGTCTGGGTCAAAGGAGCCCTCGTGGGCAGGTACATGATGCGCAGAGTTAACGAACTCACGAGTTTCATGTTGAGTTTTGCCCCGTCTTCAGTAGGTACAAACAAGTACCCCAAATTGAAAATTAAAATTAATAGAAAGGGGGGTGGCAAAGTCACGGGACTCAAAATCGGTGCAATGTGGAAAAAACATTCTACTGATGAACTGCATCTATTTAGAGGACTCCAGGAAAGGCACCAGCCAGCAGAAATTTGAATAAGCACTCATCTGCTCAGTGCTCTGTGTCAGACACAGACACATATAGAACACAGCGGCTGCTCCGGCTTCTTCAAAACCAGACCCAGAAATTAGTGCTGTTCTGGCGGCTGCCAGCACAATATGTTAACAGCAATTATCTTCTCAATATTTCTACTCATTACCTAACACACTGGCACGTTTTCTCAGTGTCACTGCATGTTGCAACCACACGTCGCCATCCAGCAACTTGTCTGCATTCCCTTGGTCACTTTTCACGACCATCAGATGCGAAACACAACTGGAATGATAATGGGTTGGAGAAACTGTGAGGAAAATGTGTCACTTCAGTGTGAGGTTTCACAGCCTGCATTTATGACATCTGAACACTCAATACCGTCACTGCTAAAACCTGAGTGCTGGAAAGAATAGGAAGAACTCTGCAAGCAGCAAAAGGAAGATGCCAAGGGTTCTCTAACTGTGGATGGTGTGTAGAGCTCAGATTTGCAGATATTACTGCACCCTCAGCTATATGCTATGGTTAAACAGTGTAATTTGGATCTAAGTTTCCAGTGCAGCAGAGCATCCACAGATTACACAAACACAAAACAAGTAGTGCTCTGCCTATTAACAAGCAATTCAAGTGTACACAGCCAGCCCACCAGGAACTGAAAACTTACAGAAAGTCACTGGTGGCAAAACAGAAGGAACTGAGGTAGTGGTGAGAGCATTGTCAGCAACAGTGATTTATAAAAAGGAATGGCAATGTCATTTCTATCAGGTATGCAAAATGCAAAAGCCTCAAAGCCTTGGCCTGGTGTGAGAGCAAAAGAACCACTCAGCCTCCCAACCACAGCCCGCTTTCTATTTTTCAGTTACACTCCAGAGCATTTCACCATTTTCAGCTCTGTTATCAACAAGAGACATGTTCTCTCACTCTACTGAAGTTGTTAAGTATCCAAAAAAAACAAACCAAAACCAGCCAAATATTTTTCCGTTCAGGTTTTCCCCCTCCCAACAAGCAGACATGTATGAGTGGGTGTATCACTAGGAACACCAGGGGAATCCTATGCAATCCTGCTCTGAAAAAGTGACTTTAAAACTACTGCTTCCTCAACTGAACACATTTGGCTGGTCAAGTCCTCTGCTCTGCTAACCACTCTGCAAGCACTCCAAGAATCGAATCTGAGTCAAATTCAAAAAGTCAAAAGTGAAACAAGTTAGCAAACACAACGGACTTCTCTACTTTCTACAGATTTTTGCAGGAGCAGCAGGCTGTCGTGTGGTAAATGAACCACTGTACAAGGAAGCAGTCCCTGCCTGGGGTCTTCCAGTATCAGCTCTGAAAAAAAAGGTAAGGTAACAACACCTTGCACTTCCACTGCTTCGGGAGCCTGGACGTCCTTACCTTGGCCAGGTTATATGGGAACTGACCCTCAGCCCCAAGCAACCCAGAAGGACACAGGGCTGCAGTCCTGCCCCAGTCTGCTTCCTCCTCTGGACACAGGGGCTGAACAGATCTCTGAGCTCTCAAAGGGGCCAGTGTCAGTGTAGTGTCACATTTAAATCACCTTTTGAGGGATTTGTGTGCCGTCTTTCTTTTCTGAACAAGCTTAAAATCTGCAAGATCCCCTGAAGTCCCTGTGGCTTCTTGCTGCTGCTGTGCAGTGGGTCAGGAAGGGCAGAGCTGAACCCACAGCTTAAGTAGTCCACTCTCATTTTAATTTCACAGGTTGAGCATGGCTAGTGTAATTCACATGTAAAACCACAGCAGTCATCCAAATCTCTGCTGCCTGGGCATTGGCTGGCTGCATTGCTGGAAAGTCATGGTCATAACATACACCTATTTTTTGAGTTTCCATTAGGAACCGGTTCTGTCAGGCATGATTGCATTCACAAGAGCTCAGGAGGCAGGAAAATTTGAAAAAGTGTTTATGAGACTGGGCATAAATCACAGCTCTCACGATTTTCTCCCTTCTTCAATTAAAAAACTACATTGAGAGCAACCATTCGCCACATCTACTCCCCCCATCTCCCTCCAGGAATGATGAATCCCACTCCAGCTGTAAATTGGATCCCAGGTGTACCCATATATATTATACATACATAACAGCTACTTATGGGCATAAGGGCTCTTGCACAGTTACTGTGGAAACGAAGGTATCAAATTTCCTGGCTCTTAAGGCTCTACCTTCACAACCTTAATGTGCATTTACCTTGAATAAATCACTTATGCACCATCCAGCCCAGAAACATCCCTCAGAAGGGTGCGACTGCCTTCATCCTTAGGAGGCTCCATGTAACCCATCACCAAAGTCCCAGGAACATAGGGCTGCCTCTGACCCACACAATCCATGGGTGAAAGCAGGGTACAGGACAAGAACATCCTTCTGCAGGCACGCAGATGTGTTCCTGCCCAGCTCAGCTCCAAGGGGCACAGACCACTCCTGGGGCAACCACTGCAGGCACTGCTGGCACCGAAACCCCTGGCAGCTCCTCTCGCTGCCCGATGGCACTGGGGCACTGGTTTGTCTCACAAGTGTTCATGATAACTAAAGGTTGAATTTGGCCCTGCAGGAATCATTGACCAGCTACTGAAATACTGCCCGGTCTGGATGGGGGTGCAGCAGCAAGGAGCCACACAAGACACGAGGCAGTGTCTTGAGGAGAATGTCATCACATCCTGCTAAGGCTCCGGAGGGACAATGTGACACTTCAACATAAATTTCTTCCAGTTCTGGCCGTGACCACACAAGAACCCAAAGATACTTTTACACCAAGTGCAAATTCAGCCCAGATGTAACCTCAGGGACTTCAGCAGAGCTTCCTGTAGGGCTGAGCCTGACCTACGTCGTCTGTGTCTAAGCCCAGCTCAGAAATTCTCCCTGGGTAACTGTGAGAGGACCCTGCATCTGCACAGCTTGTCACAGGGATGCTGACACTGTCCTGCAAGAGGTACCTCAGCACCCAGCATGGCATTAAAAGCATTCACAACAGCCGGGCGAGACAGCTGGTGACAGCAGTGGCTTTCGGGGTCTCCAGGGCTGCTGTGCACTGTGTGACTTTCAGTTCACTCCCCAACCCATCTGCTAAAATTCACAGCAAACAGCAGAACTGCTCTCGCCTCATTCACATTTCAGGATCTTCGTTTTTATGATGATCTTTGGTGTTTCCAAGGCACTCCTCCCTCCACAGTAACTCAGTGCTTAGCCAAACTACCAGGAAGACGAGAGACTGCTGATCCCTCAATTAAAAAGTACTTTTGTACTTATACATCTAGAAGAATACCATTGTCAACCATACAGTCTTCCTATTACATGCTGGCTATGCACACAAACTGATACATTCATAAGCTGAAACATGAAAGACATCATCAATTCACAACAAAGTGACTCGCTGCAATCCTGTCACCCTCCCCAGCACAAAGGCAGGGCCTCTTCCTGTCACAAGCCAAGCCAAAACAAGACCTGGCTCAGATGGGATGTCAAAACGTCAAACTGTATGTACTTAATCTTTGCACTTCTGAAACAGCCAAGATCCTGTGAAAAGAAATTATTACAGTTCTTTCCTTTTTACCTTTTCAAGCTCACAGGAAGGTAAGTTTGGACATTGCTACCCTCAAAAATTTCCTGATATCACAATGCAGCTCAACTATTTTTCTTTCCTTTTTTTTCTTTGCCATCTAGTTTCTTGAAAAAGCCCTCTCTGCCCCATCTTCCTGGCTGGCAGGCTGTGCTGTTTGGAAATGATCCTTTTCCTCCCCTCACTTCGTACTGCCCACATCCCACTCAGTTCCACACCTCGGCCTTGTCCCTTGGCTAAGCTTAGCAGGACTTTCTCTGCAGACCTTAATCACTGCTCCCAGATTAGTTGGGGTAGGTGTTGCAGACAGATGCACAGTCCTTCCTCTCCCACACCCAAACTCCCTGCCAAACTCTGGCTTAGGAGTATCATACCGGATCTTGAAATCAAGCTCTGGGGTCTTGCACGATAAATCAGAGCAATTGCTGGGGCTGGGCTGCACCTCCTTTACTCATGGCAAGTCTGGGGGGGGTAATTTGCCTGATGATTTGACAGCGCTTCACCTACAGAGCAGATGTTACTGTATTAGCAATCATTGACAAAAATCATGCTTGTTTGATGGGAAACAGGATGAGGTCCTCAGGAAAAACTTCCCTGCAACTCTGCTGGCATCCTTATGAACCCTGAGATTTTCCCAGCTAGTGCACCCGCCCAAAAGAGCTGGCCTGGGGCTGCTCCGACCCCTGAAGAGCCAAATATGAAGTAAATAAGAAGTTCAAACTCTCTGCCCTTTATTGCTTCCTTATGATACTTAATGAGCCTTCCCTACACCAATATGTCATTCCTGCTCCACTCCCCAAGCCACACAGTCACTAGAAATATTCGGGTCTGCCTTCCCTCTGTTTTGCTGCAGGATTCTCTGAAGGGCTGGAGTTGAATAGTGGTATCACAATAGGCTGAAGCCGGAGGTTTAGCTTTCCAGCCCTTAGACAGACTCAATGCCCCTCTCTAACTCAGTTGGAAAGCTGCAGCTCAAATTTCAGCCTATGTTAAGTCACTGTTCAGCTCTGCTCCTTCAGCAAGAGAGAGGAAAGCCAGCAGAGCCTTTTTCTAAAGCAAAAAAACTGTGGGGGAGAAGGACAGGGGAAGGAAGCAAAAACACATGGAGATTGTTTTTTGTGCATCACAAGGAGCAATGAAAGACACAGGCAACTTTTCAAACATGCCAGAATAGCTTAGTGTGATTTGTAACCAAGAGGAGGTTTGAATAAACAGCTCAAACATCAAACATCAACTTTTTTGGAGGGGGAGGAGATAGTTAAGGCAGCAATGACCTGCATGGAGACCCTGCTATCACCCTTCTGACTTCTGCAGAGGATTGACACATTTACATCATTTTGTATCACAGAACCATCGATGTGAACTACTGACACCAGCATCTCATTAAGGAGAAACAAAGACTTAACAAGGGCTTCAACATCAGCACGCTGCTGCCCCACATCACAGCCCACAACATCCCACCCCAGCCAGTCCCCCAATGCCAGTGTCCGCTACAGAAAGTGCCTGACCCCACACACCACCCTGGCATCCACCCACCCTCCTAAACACACTCAGAATTGGCTGCAACCCACTTGCACGAGAGCAAGGACAGCAAATACAAACCCAGAAAGGCAGGAGATGAGGCATGTCTTCCTCATTGTTTTTCAGGCAAACCAAGAGTATCCCCTCTCACGCCTGCCAGACCAAGCTCAAGGAATCAAAACTCCATTCCTAATTAACACATCATCAGGCCCCACGGGCCAGGGACTTGCCTCCCAAGAGGGGAGCCTGGGCCAGCCCCAATGATGAATGAGAACTCAAGCAGCTGAATTGTTTCAAACGCTAAACTGGCAACTGTAAGGACAAGGTTTGGAAAGGCCCGCAGAAAAAAAAACAAAATATCCAGCGCGGTCACACTGTTTTCACTGTGTAGCACCGAGACCTGCACTCTGTTACTGCTGCAGAGCTTTCCCTCCAGTCTCTGCAAAGCCCACAGCTACAAGAGTAGCTCCTCCTCTCCCAAAATGCAGCTGCTTCTCGGGTGAAAACCTCATAACTGCAAACCACTGGAGGGAAATCTATTCTGCCAGCTTAACCCCGGCAAACTTTCATGAGTAAATTAAATTGATGTACCACGCTTGGGACATTTACACGAGACCAGCCCTCTTGACTGCAGTGTTCTTGTACAGCAGGGACAGCAGTTTCATTCCCTTGCATGACCATTATAAACACTGAGGAGAAAGGGCCTGGCATTTGCAAAGATCTGTATTTTGACTGTTCCTTGACACAGCAGAATAGGACCCACACGTCCACTGCAGTGATAGTCACATTTGTTGCAAAAGACCTCCCAAACAGACAGGCCATGCAACATAATTCCTCTGTCTGCTGGCACCACTCCACACTGTTCCGCTCTCGCTCTTCTTTCAGCCACAAATGCCCCAGCAGAGGCAGCGAGCTCTGCTCTATTATTGGAAGACTCAGTGGAGCACATCCCCCACAAGTCAACTACCTCCCCCTTCCAACCGAGCAAAGGGAGTATTAAAACCCAGCAACTGTCTCCCGTTTGAACCAGATGGCAGAAATAGCTGGAGAGCTTTCAAACATCGTATACACTCAATACTTCAGTGCAACATGAAAGCCCCGTTAAGCAAGAGTGTGGCTACAAACACACCCCTGCTCAGGGACCACAGCAATGGCAGAAAGTGCTCCATTAACTCCTCTAGTGGCTTAAGTGTCTGTCAACACTCAGGACATTCACACAGCGTGAGCACTGGCCAAACTTTGGTGGCTTGTGCAGTCCTTGAGCTCTCCTGAAGCTATAAATTGCAGCAGGCTGATATTATAAACATGGAAAGCTGGAGATTGGCAAGTTAAGACCATCACTCTGTGTCACGTCTAACTCGTTTCCAGCTGCCTTGAGTAAAAGGAAGAGCCACCAGAAACCTCATGCTCTGAAGACACAAAGACGAGCACAATCCCCTGCCCTGTCCAGCTCCAGGGGCAAGCACGGAGCTCCACAACTCAGTTCCAGCTCACTCACCTCGTCCATTTTTTCTGACGTTGGAGTCTGGTCACCAGGCACCATCTCTTTAGCCTCTGAGGTCTCAGTTTTGGAGGTCCTGCCCAGCTGATCACTGGGAGTCATGCTGGCCTCCGATGTCCCCCGGGAATTCTGACTCAGAGACGCTGTCCCAGGGATGGGCTCGTCGTCGTCGGAGTCAGGTAACGGCGTTGGGCTGATGTCCTCCAAGCCCGTGCTGGAAGGGCGTGAGGAAGGCGTCTGCCCCCTGAAACCGGGCTGAGAGTTTGAACCGTACGGTGTGATGGGAGAGAGCTGGGAAGAAGAGGAGGAAATAGGGCTACCTTCCATTCGGATCTCGTTATCCGAGTCATGCTCGTTAAGAAAGGGTAACTTTGTTCTCTGCTCTTTCAAGAGCATCTCAATCCTTGAGTCTAAACTGTTATGCTGCATTTCAGACTCCATGGTGGGGGTGCCAGGGGTCTCGCTCCTCTCTGGAGTCTGAGAGAAGGATGCTGTGCTCGGTTCAGGAACAGAGTTCGAGTCGGGCAAGGGCGGAGGCTCCTCTGGTTTCTCCTTCACTGGGACAAAATCGATGCTAGGGGCAGCACTGCTTTCCACAACCATCTCAGTGGGAGGGGGCGCAGGTCTCCGGTACTCTGTTTCCCTGGAAGTTTGGGGAAACTGCTGCTCGTCAGATTGGGGAAATACAGCTGGTGGTTGGTAGGGAGAGAAGGCAGATTTGTAGCTCGAAGAACTAGAGTGGCTCAGGGGAGGAGTGTGAGAGAACTGAACTGGCTCCTGCTGATGGGACTTGTACGTACTGAACTGATGCTCCGTGCCTCGGAACACACCCGCCGAGTTGTGCACGTAGTGGTGTTGATGGCCCGGGCGGCGGTTGTAGGCATCCGTAAATTTTGTTTCATGTCTCCTGGGTTTGTACCCACTGTCCTGCCCAAAATGGTACACAGGCGTTGTCTGACGGCTGGAGTAGGTGGAATCCTGGGAAAACGGCGTCCCTAACCGTGGGGTGTGAGGTGTTCCTTGGGACTGCGGGGTGAATTGGCTGTACGAGTTCGGGGTGTCCTGCCGACAGCTGGAATAGGCTGTGTCGTGGGAGAAGGGCGTGCTGCTGTTTGGGGTAACAGAGGAGCCCGTGGAAGAAAGGTTACTGTCTTTCAGGCGCTTCAGGGAATCCGTCAACTGTGAAAACAGAACAGAGAAAAGCACCTAAACACACACTTTTACAGAGATATTTGTCTAATCCGTTTGGTTTTCAGAGGAGTTGAGTACCCGAGAGTTCGCAGTGATTTCCACGACCAAAAAATAAATAGGTTACAGAGTCCCTGAAAACACAAACCATTATCCATTATTAACAGTTCCCTTTGATTTAAAAGAAAAAGGCAAGCAAAGAGGAACTTGTCTGCAAGAGGAGGAAGAAGAAAGCAGACAGTTTTCCTCATAAGCTACACCCAAGTGCATCAAGTGAACAGGAGACTTGCACACCACTTTTATCTGAAAGAGTTCCAATTTCTATCAACTATGTAAGGCTTGTCTAAATTGCATATAGGAAAGAAAATTTAAAAAGTCTGAGATGTGAGATTACCAATTTATCTTTTTTTGTGAACAAATCAAAACATACAAAGCAGCAAACTGCCAGCCTGCAGCCAAACCTCTGCAGCAGAGCTGGCCCACCAGCCTCTCTCCCAAACATTCATCTATAACAAGGGAGAAGGTTACACATATAAAAGGCATAAAAAGTTCTCAACTGCCAAAAGCACCTTTTTAAAGCCCTTCCTGAAGATGAATGCTCAGGCAGAGCACTACTGACTATGGCATTTGAAACTGAAACCCTACAAACCTACAGAGCAGCCAAGTCATTGCTCTGCAACTCACTCCACAGGCACGTTCAGGGGGTTTCTAGGAGCAGCCCTGCTCCAACTCAGACTCTGCTGAGTCATAACAGTGCCACACTAATCATCAGCTCCGGAATCAATTTTCCATAATGCAAAGCAGGAGCTCAGTGAGAATCCCCCTGGTAGCAAGAGAGGCAGGACTGAGCTCCAGCTCCCCAAAATCACATCAGGACAGCAAACTGGTGAGGCTACAGGCTGGCTGCTCCTCTCTCGAGCACAGGCAGGTAAAGACACCTGTAAAATGACCTGCTTGGAACAAGCCAGCAGCAAACTCAAGCTGAGCCCTCACCTGCCTGCTATGCTCACACATGTCTCACCCACTCAACAGTGAGCACTTGCTCCTGGTGTGACCCCCTAGAGACCATGACCACATGGACATCAGGAAAATTTCTTCCTCAACTGTTCTAAAACCCACAGGAAGGAGCAGGAAGCACGTGGCTGGTTCTTGACAACAACCACATCTCTGCACCTTTGGTGCAGACTGTCTTTCAGTGGGGTTTGTACATGACCTAGAGGCAGGGACTGCAGAACTGTCAGGTCTTTGCTGCTCTGCATGAGGGGGTATTTTACTAAACTACAACAGCAAATAAGTTTGTTGGTGGATTCTAGTGTCAAAAACATGATGCAAAACAGCTGAAGTTACCCACAAAGCAATAATTTTGGTGATAATTGGGAAAAAAATCAATTCAGGATAATAATACAATACAAAAACACAGCATCTAGAGAAACAATCTAAAAGATAATTACAGCAGGGACTACTTTGGGGGATACCATCAATTTGCTGCTAACCCTGAAAAAGGAGTAAGAACAAATCTGTCTATTTTTATTTGAGATATGGAACCAGCAGAAATGAGCAGCCAGGCCCTGCTCATAGCAGGGCTCCCAGCAAAATCATTACTTGCCTCCCTCCTGCCTTTAAAAGCACCTTGCTGGGAGGTAAGGAAGAACCAACCTCTTTATGATTTTATTAAAAAGATACTGAGATTTTGCCTTGGTGATGTTGGGATGGTTGGCAGGAGAAGAGGAGAAACTTATTTTTTCAGATCAATGGAATTTCCATGTTCAAGGTATAGCTCTCACCTGTCCTGAGAATGCCTGATCTCAGAATTAATGAAATCGTGACATTTTAAGAGCACAGAGAAGTAGAGAAAAGAAATCCCTGCCAAATCTCTTTCAAATTTGATGTCTTAAAGTGGGTTCTTAAGTCACAATGAGGAGCCAAAGTACATTTAGACAAGTCAAAGAGGCTGACAACTTCACACAAACAGGCTTCCCTTCCCCCTCGCCCTCTCATCCCAGTGGGGATTGCAGGGAAGCAGGTAATCGTACGAAGCCATGCAGAGAATTGTGCCCTAAATATCGAGGGACCCCTGGAAGCCCTCAGGAATTCTGCCCACTGCTTTTATTAACAGCTGATTCCAGCAACTAATTAAGATTCTGGAAAATTGATGCCACTATTGAAGCTCAGTCCCCTTCCACCTTTTAGCCTTTAAGCAAGGCTGAAGTCCGTGAGCGCTGAGATTACACACCACAGACACCAGGCCAAATGTACCACTGTAAATCATTCCCCTGACTTCAAGGGAATAATCTCATCTCAGGGACAGATCTGATCCAGTCCTAACTGCAGGAATTTCTGATGTTAATAGGGCACATTCTGTCGGTTTTGGAAGCATTTTTCACTCAGAAAGACAAAAAGCACTTCCCGTGCTATGGAGACACAGATCAGCCACATGCTCTGATTCAGAGGTACATTTGCTATGGCAATTATGAGCAAGTTATATTTAAATGTGAATTAGCAACATCCACTGGAACTATGGCAAGACAGGAAAAAGAAGCTAAATTAAAAGTGTTAAAACGCTAACTTTAATGTTTGGAGTTTTCTAGAAAGTTATTCTTAGAAAAAAATAAAAAGCCAAGCACACCTACCTGGAGAGCTTCATTCCCAGTTGGGGACACGTCCTGCTCGGTGCCTACAGGGAGGGTCTGAGGAGTGTAAAGACCATTAACCAGCAGTTCATAGAATCGCATGCGGGTCTCACCTGCACAGACCACAATGTGAGAGTTGATTAAACAGGAATAATACAATCTTGGTGAAAATACACATTCTTGACACCCACATGACCCTGCCACCGCTCCCAGCCCGCTGCATCCATGCAAGAGAGGAGCAGTTATCACCTCTGAGCAGCCAGGGATCATTTTTAAATAATCTGCTGGGCAAGAGAAGTCAGACACTCCCTTCTCCAGCCAAGACAAGGAGGCTTCTAAATCCTTTTTCCTCTTCTCAGCCTGCTTGGCAGCTCTGCTCCTTACCATGCTCTCTGGAGCGCAGCCGTTTCCCTCCTCTCCAAAGTGCCAAGCAAATAGCTTGCAGATTTGAGAAGTGAAACTCTCACCCAAGGGAGAAGCCTCTGCCAACACCCAGAGCCTCTTCAGAAAGCTCTCCCTGCACACCTTGCTCGTAGAAACTGCCTGTTACTAATGCAAACACGGTGCATGGGAATGCTGAGGACAAAACCGTTAACGCTGCCTTTCCAAAACACGCCAATTAATCCTTTTTCCCCCCCCATAATTTAAGGAGTAGTCAGTAACATCCTTAGAAGAACAAAGCCAGAGAAGCAAACTGTCCCATACAGTGTTACTGACCCTCAGCCTTTTCATTCCCAAAGGCTACAAAGACCCAGTTTCTTAATACTGAATTTTTTGTTACTACAAAAACTTAATCCTACTTATTCTACAGTCTGTAAGAAATCTGTCATCAGCTTCAAAGGCAACAGAATCAAACCCTGAAACTGTCTGAATTTTGCTCTGAAAGATAAAGAATACATAGAAAAATGGACAGACCCAGCACCTGAGCCCAGAAAATGAATTCAGGCAGTATCTCCCCAAAACCAGGACTACTTTCATACAGAAGTCCTGTAGGATTAAACCTCAAACTCCCTGTGAATCACCCCATAAAATCCAAAAGCAAAGCACCCCTTAGCACAATTCTATGTAGTGAAAGACTTACTTATCTTGAACAAATGCTGCAGATGAGGTTATCTGGGTATCAAATCTCATTTCACAAAAGTCCTGAGCCATCCTCAACTACATAAACTGTTTTAGCTCAACTGAAGTCGTGACAAAATAGATCTTTTCACTGCAAGAGCTTGAAGATATGCTTGAAATATTAACACACACTGCCTACACATAACACAATGCCGTGTATATAGAAGTGCTAGGCTTATTTTCATTGGTTTTTGAAAAAATATACAGTAATTGTTACAAAGTTTCATAATTCTTTCTGAATCCCCAATATAATGCAGGAAGAGTTACAGTTTCAAAGAGGTTTATGAATGTGAAATGAGTTCTATCTATTTCTCTAAAACAGGCAATTATTAATTGTGTCCAGCCTATAAATAGATAAACTGAGGCAAAGAAGTTGCTCTAAACAAGCCTGTCTTAGATGAGGAGACTGGATTTATTAGTTTCAGATTCCCAGGCCTATGCTCATTCCAGACAGATAAAAATGACACTTTCACTCCTAATATTTATTTTTCTACACTATGAAAACAAAGGTTTTAACCAACCTTTCCTTCTCTTGAAGAGTGAAATACTAGAAAGAAATGTTAAAACCGATATATATATTTTAAGTATGCCCTAACCTGCTAATGCTATTTTAGGAATTCCATTTTTACTTGATTCTGACAGATTATAGCACACTGACAGTCCTACTCTTTTAGAATGAAAGAGAAGCAACTGTGTGAAAAAAATACATTAGAAGCATAAAGCTGGCAAAAAAAACCTCCCAGAAATGCAATCTGAAAACAGACTTCAGTGTTTTCTCCCAGGAAACAGAAGACTAAACCCCCCTCATTTTCCTGATGTGCTGCAAACTTTCTGGAACAGCTGCCTGGTCAAGACTTGCAGAGTAGTTTATAAATGGAGGAGAACAAGGAGGAAGGTAGTACAATCAGCTTGTTTAAAATTACTCTCATTAAGACATCCACCGCTTATGAGCCAGCTTTAGCTTACATTAGTAAATCTGCAGATGGTTAATTTGTTCTTAAATGTGATTTTTACCTTCAAATTTAAAAGCAGGGGAAGGAGCCTGTCTGTAAAAATTAATGATACTAGAATTTCAAAGTATACACATGTAAGGTCAAGCTCACAATAGAAAATATTATACCACTACTGTGATTTCTCTTCTAACAGTGGTCAGTAATGTCAACAAACATCCTGTTCTAGTCTATCACATGTGGCACACCGACTGCTGTGCTGGTCTTGCACTAAACTGTTGAAACCTTTTAGTACAGAACAAAAATAACAGCATTTTTAAGAAAATCGTGTTAGCAATGTCCTCTTCCCAAGAAAGAGTGCATCAAGTCAGTTTTAAACTAGAAATGCCACCTTTAGAAGGAAGAAGTACAAGCAGCAACAGATCTACACCTCCTCAGCTTTAGATATTTTATAAAATTCAGGCAGATTTTAGCAAAGCCCTTCCCTAACACACTTGGAGGAGAGAGAACAGAGTAAACACAATGCCTTCACACTTCCAGAAACTTTATTGGGCTCCCGAGGGCTCGGGTGTGAGGCTGGGAGCTGGTTACTCCAGGACAGGGAGTTCCTGTCGCTTTAAGAGCCAGTCTCACACTTACACACTCGCACACCCTGACAAGTGCTGCGTGTGCACTCTGCTGCCCCAGCCTCCAGTGTGCTCTAAGTATCAATGAAATGCCAGGCACGCAGAGGACAGCACCCAGCCCTGCTGCCGCTGCCAGAACCCAGAGATTCGGGTCCCAGGATCCACCAGGACTTGCCCAAAAAGCCCAAGTTTGCAAAAGGCGGGTGTCCCGGGGTCCGGCAGCCTCGGCAGGTGGCCAAGAGGGGCCAGCCTGGGGCAGGGAGATGGGGGACATGGGAGAGCAGGGAGCGGGGACAGGGACGGGCAGGGGACAGGCAGAATGGCAGCATTTTGCAAATTACAGGGCTGTCTCTTAGCAACAGACAACACATTTGGCTCCACGTGACTCGCCCAGGCCCCAGACACCAGACCCGCTGCCGGCTCTCATCGTATTTTTAATCACCAGGTTCCTGCCCTCTGCAACAGCCTCCGTGGTGGGAGCAGGATGGTCAGGGGCTCTGTAAACCCCAAAACGCGTGAGGCCAGAATGTGCCCCCTCACCTTTCGTATCCAGCTCCACGTGAATGATGTTGCCCATGACAGAGGTGTTGTGAAGGTGCTGGACAGCCTCCCGGGCACCCTTGACAGTGGCAAAGATGACTTTGGCAATGCCCAGGTGCTTCTTGTTCTTGGGGTTGTAGAGAATCTCCACCTCTTCCACTTCTCCGTATTTCTTGCACATGTCGGCCAAAAAGTTTTCGCGGATGTTGTCGTTCAGCTTGGCAAAGGTGACCTGCTTGGGAGGCACTGGCCCCACGTAAAATTCATCAATCTGGAACGGGCACAAGGTGGGGAGCAATACAAACAATCATCATTGTTTAATGAGCGTGGGGGAGGGCCTAAGGATGGCACGGGAGGGAGAGGGTTAAAACATCCTGCAAACTTTGGGGGGGGAAAAAACCGCTTCTGAGGCTCTGGGATGAAGCTCAGAGCTGAGCAGAGGCTCTGCTGCCGCAGCCATTCATTGGAACCGGCTCCTTTCTGGGCTACAAAGATGTATTTTGAGCAGCACTGTGAGTGGAGAGCCCCCTTCCACAGCCCCCTGCCCAAAAAGCCCCAGCTCCAAAACCTTCAAGTGATCTCGTTAGACAGATGCATTGATTTCTCGTTATCCTTATAGAAGAGGATTATTGTTAAACAGTTTGCTAAATAACAATGTTAACAGGAATATGACTGTCATTTAAATGGTCCATTAAACTATTTGGAACTGAGGCTTCACTACCAGATAAACAAGAATACAGAGCTAAAACCAAAATTCGGGGCAGTACCTTGAATTTGGGGACAGACAGCTCCAACTCCTTAGTTTTGGTCCATATTCGCCCTATTCTGGGATCCCTGACACAATCCACAGGAGCGATTCCCGAGTTCTAGGAGGAGGAGGAGGAGGAGGAGGAGGAAAGAAAACACAGAAACAGCAATAATAAGGCTTGAAATTTAAGACACAAATAAAAGAAAAAATAAACCCCAAGGAAGCACGGGCTGTCTCATGGGAAGGGGAAAGCGCACACACACACACACGTGTCAAATTGCAATACTGCTGGGAAATGCACACAGATTGGAAACACAGGAAAAAGCCGCAGGTTTGGGCTCCTGACAGTTGAATACACAGTGTCAGGTGGCGGTAACTTTGCTGGCTGTGCGTGTCCCCCCAAGACCCCCCTCCCACACACGGCGGGGATTACCACGACCCGGAGGGACCCCCAACCCCCAAAACGCCGGTAACACGGAGGAGGGGGGGGTGGGGGGAGACACAACACAGTGAGGGAAACCCGGGAGCCCCCCACTCACAGGCATGCTGAAATGTTGCCCATCGTAACGGTAGAGTTTGTGCTGTCCTTTTTTCAGAGCCGGGTCAATAATCAACTTGTAACTTCTCCAATGGTGATTTCTTTTCTCGACAGAAGTGCTGGCTTGCGTGCTGTTCTCCATTCCGTTGATCCAACCTGGACGGGGGGGGGGAGAGAGAGAGGAAGGGGGAATGGGAAAAGAGAGAAAAAAAATCACACGGAAAACCATAAAGTTAAAAAAAATATTTAACAAAGACCTCTTCGTTTCGGTGTGGTTTTTTTTTTTTAACGAGCCGCCCGCTCTACACACCCAGGCAGGGAGGAAATCCACCGCGAAGCGAGCCCCAAAATGGGGGAATTGCCAGCCGGGTCCCCCCTCCACCCCAGTCAGACAAGAGGCAGAGAGGGAGAAGGAGGAGAGGAGAAGGGAAAAAAAAAAACGAAGAAGAGGAAAAAAAAAAAAAGACCCAGTCTCACTTGAACTCTGCTTTTTGCCATGATCTTCAGGGTGCTTGGCTTTTTCCCCCGCCTTGGTCTCTCGGAAAGACATCGCGCTGGGCGGCCGATCGTCTCCGGGCGGCGAAAGGCGAGCTCCCGTCTCACATGGGGCCGGTTACCGGCGCGGGCTGCCCGCCAGGCTCCTGCCTCCCGTTTTCGCGAGCCACCACATATTGTGTGTGCTCGCTGCTGGCGGCGGCCGGGATCCCACAATACACCGCTGCGAGCGCCGCGAACGCCTCTACCCGCGCTCCGCCGCCTGCACATTCACGGCGGCCGCGCCGCGCAGCCCCCGGCCCGCGGACGCCCGCCGCCGCCCCGCCGCCGCCGAGCGCCGCCGCATGGGCCGCCGCCGGGACGCGCGGGTTTTTTTCCCCTCCCCGCCGCGGGGCTAACGGCATGCGGGGGGGCGAGTGGAATCTGCCCGCTGCATTTACCTTAGCGCAAACTGTTTCTAAACAAGATGGACCTATAGGTGGGACAAGTTGGTCGGATTTTTTTTTTTTTTTTGCTTTGCTTTGCTTTCTATCTTTTTTTTTTTTTTGAGAGGGGAAGACTTCGGCGAGCCCGGGAGACCGCGGGGGCGGGCGGAGCGCGGACCCGCCGCGCCGCTGCGGCGGAGGGGTGGCGACACACTCAAGGCGGGCGGGGGGTGTGTGATGGAGGATGAGGGGGGGAAGCAGTTTTGCTTATTAAAGGTCCGGAGCCGTCGGCAGCCAATCAGCGGGGAGGTTCCATTTTGTTTTCGGTGCGAGAGGCGGGCGGGCGGCGCGGTGCCCCCGGCGCTCGGCGGGCGCGGGGCCGGGCGGAGCGCGGCGGGCGCATGGCGCGGCCGTCCCGGGGCGCGGGGCCGCGGCGGCTCCGCGAGCGGCCGCGCCATTGGCTGCGGCCGGGGCAGCGCGGCGGGCGCAGCCAATGGGAGCGCGGCTTCCATGGGGCCTGAGTTATTAGACGGCGGGGTAAAAGCGCCGCGCGGCAGAAGCGGCCAAGGAAGGGCCGCGGGACCCGCAGCCATTTTTCTGCAGTGGAGCGAAATGGCCAAACTGGGCTTTTCCTTTGTTCCACAAAGAGGGGAATCCGCCATGTGAATCCGCACCGCGCGCGGTGGTGGGAGCCTCCATAGCGCGGGTGCCAGACGACCCACTGAAGAAGGAAGATTTATAAAAATAATGCCAAGCCCTTAACCAAAAAAAAAAAAAAAATTTAATGCGGACTTTTTTTTTTTTTTTCTCTCTCCTCCCTTATGATTCGGGATCCATCTTTGTCTTGTGTAACTAGGTCACGGCACACCCTATGTCAGCAGTTAACAATTTCGAATGCCAACCAAAAAAAAAGTAAATACATGATTTTTATATTTTTTTCGTTGTTTTGGGGGTTTTTAAGCTTTAAGCAGCTCTGATGGCTGAAAAATAAATTTGAGAGATTTATCTCCTGTGTTAAACACTTGATTCCTGGCCATTTTTATTAACTCCTTTGGTGCTTAAAAGGTAACGTTTTAAATATAGGTATAGGAATAGTAAATTCTGGCAAAAAATAAGACAATTTTACTATTATAAGCTTTTTTTCTTTTTTCTTATGTTGTAAGTACCCAATCCATTCTGTCCTTGCTAAGTGTAGTTTTCATGTTAATGTTACTGGAGTGGTCCTTATTGCTAAGCCTTCATTTGCATGTCTTATGTTTTTATCTGTTTAAACCAATTTATGCTTTTTTGAAATATTTTACTTATAAAGCAAAATACCTAGCCAAGCTATGCTTATAAGTTGTTTAGAACCAGTAAATGTTAACTAGGTGTTTTCACACTGAGATGTGCAGCCTAAAACTATTGAGGAAGAATATTTTTAGTGTCTGCGTGCTCTGTGGAAAAACACTGAACGTCCTTTTTATGTACAGAGTAAATCTGCCACAGGAAGGTAGATTTAAGCCTTGAGCAGGAGTCCTCGCTGCGTACGGTCAGTCAACATAGCTGGACAACTTTTTCTATAGCTTTTTTCCCCTTTTTTTTTTCGTTTTTTGATGCTAGACCACTGCCATACAAAGATCCATAACTTATCTTAACAAGATACGCTTTGGCTTGCAAACTTACGAGAGAAGTGGTGATACAGATCATATATATTTATAGCCGTTATTTTAAAAAAGAGTAACAACTTCACCTTCAGAGCTGCATTCAACTATGGTGCGCGGGTAAGTAAGTAAAACCCTTTTGCCCTTGCAGAGGAACATATAGCCCAGGCCTGTGGCTAATGGTATTGTCCTGGGTGGAAAGATCCCAATGGTCGTCTGAAAGCGGTGGCGATCTCCTTCTCCTCAGAAACATCTAACAGTGCCTCTGAAACGTCTGTTCTCAGGGAGGGATTTGATTTCTCTTTCTGCACAAAGCTCTTGGTCCGTCCTCAGCCCTGGGTGGTTTGGTTTTTTATGCGGAGAAACGCTGTGGATCCATTGCAGGCGTTACGTGGCTGTTAACTTGAAAGCACCAAAAAAAATAAAAAATCTGCCTGTGAAACAGTAAGATGTTAGTGAGGTTGACGTTAAAAAAGGCGAGAAGGCGGTGGTGGTGGTGGTAAGGGATCCCTTACATGTTTTATCCGTCTAATTACAGAAGCTCGACAAAAAACAGGCAACAAAATGGGAGGGGGTGTTTTTCACGACGGTGAGTCTTAATGGCGGATGTCTCACTAGAAAGCACTGTAAAATCCTTCATACCGAGAGGCAGTGACTTGGAGAGAGGGGGGGAAAAGGAGGTCTGGAAGTAAATCCAAAATGAGGGAGTTTCCTTCCAAGTGAGGGACCCTTTGCAGCCTGAGTGTTACAGATGGAGGAGCCGTGACGCAGTTGATATTCACAAGCAGTTGTGCTTTAGTGCCGCCACCCAGCCCACGAAATGGCCTCCCCGCCGAAGTCTGGTGGGTTTATTATGTGAGAGGCTGCGGTAGCACCGTGTCCCGGGCGGCGGGAGGGGCGGCCGGCGGGCGGGCACGGCGCTCCCGGTCGCGCTCCGTGCTGTGTGGGGACAGCCGCCATCATGGCTTCTCCTTCCCTTCGGCGTCCTCCTCAGCGCGGCGCGGCGGGCTCTCCCCCGCTGCCTGGCGGCGTCCCGAGCGCTGCAGGGAAATGGTGGGTTTGGGGTGGTTGTTGTTGTTTGGTTTTTTTTTTTCTTTTTTATCCTTTCTCTCCCCTTTCCCGCCCCCCCTCCCCTTCCCCCAGCGCTTTGTGAGGGGCTGTGGAAGGGAGCGGCGGCTCTTTCTCCCCGCGCACAACATGGCGGGAGCGCCCTGCGGCAGCGGCGCTGGCGGCGCTCCAGCCGGGCCGGGCGGGGGGGCGGCCGGCCGGGAGGACAAAGGCAGCTCCGATAAAGCCGGCGCAGCCCCGGTGCTATAAATAACGCTGCCCTTCCCCCGCCGCAGCCTCCCGCTCGCTTTATAAACAGCAAAAGATGGAAGTCGCCTAGCGCAGAGGGGAGGGAGGGGGGAGTTAAAGAGGAACAAACAGCGGCTCCCCACACGCAAAAAAATAAAATACACACACAAAAAAGCCACCGAATTCAAAGCCTGGGCAGTGTGGGGGGACGGGGGGCAGCAGCAGCGCTGGCCGCGGGAGGGGCCGGGCGGCGCCGCCGCCTCCCCGCCCGGAGCGGGTTTGCCGGGGGAGCGCGGCCGCCGCTCCCGTCACATGGCTCTTTGTTGTTCTCCTTCTCTGCCCCTCTTGGGCTGTTCCCCCCCCCCGCTCCGCCATCGCCGAGCCGGGGCAGCCGCTGCCCTGCCTCCTCCGGCCTGCAGCGCCGAGCTCGCGGGCCCGGCTGTGCTGCAGTGGAGCCGCCATGGCCCGCCGAGGTGTTACATGTGCCGTCTTTTTTTTTTTTTTTCTTTGCCTTTTTTTTTTTTTTCGTCTCCTGAGCAGATTCTGCTGCAGCTCAGCTTTGGGTGGAGGCTGGGGGTTATCTCGGAGCTTCACAAGCCTCGCTGTGCTCTGCGGGGAGTTGCAGCTCGTGCTCACTGCAGACCCAGAGTAGGTGAGCCAGGAAAGCCTGGCTTGAGCAACCACTTCAGAGGGCAGGACAGGGAGGAAAAGCAAATACTGTAGAGAGGTGGCCTCCCTGGTAAGGCTAGAGCAGGACCGTCCTGCGGACCCTGAGGGAGGGAGAAGGTAAGTGGCTGCTTGGCAGAGGCTGCCTGCGGGAGCGGCATGTGCCGGGCAGGGCGCGCCCTGCCCGCAGTTCCTGCGGCTCAGAACCAGCCGCTCCGTGGGTTTGTACAGCCTGTGCTGTGGTATGTGCCGAGGCTCAGGGCTGTTCCCCTGCGAGGGAGAGCACTGGGTGCTGCCGCGAAGGAGGCACCGCAGCCCCGCGCCTTTCGCAACGACTGCGCTCATCGCTCCATTCCTCGCTCCCCCCCTCGCTCCTCACCGGGTCAGGCTCTGTCGAGAACAAGCGACAAACCGTCCGCACAAAACAGAACACGTTTCCATGGAGGGGGAAAAAAATACCAACAAAAACAACCAACAAAAGCGTTTCCGCAGTGCCAGGCTGGCTCTGAAGCGCTGCCTCAGCGCTGTGAGCCCCGTCGGGGGCTCCCGGGCCGGGGCCGCCCGAGCCGCTGGAGCCAGCGCTGAGCCTGGGTCACAGCGGCTCTCAGTGACCATCTGCCAGCAAAATCGGAAGGAACGGTGACGTTATTCTTAGCAGAACACCATTAAAATGCTCCTCTGGTATTTCTCAATAGAGGTGAAAAGCATTTCAGCTTCCTGGAAATGGCCGAAGCTGGCGACGTGTAGATCAAAGTACGGCGCAGAGCTGGGCTCGGCTTTGCAGGGGGGTTTGAACTGTAGTGAAAACGTTTCTGCAGCTTGCATCGTAGTGAGTTAAGTCAGCACGTGAAGCGATTAAAAAGAAAGCAAGTTTTAAACGGCATCGGGCTATTAACTTTCCTGGGATTTAAAATTTATGTTTAAATATATATTTGGCTGTTAGCAATACCTGCATTTACGAGTAACATTGGTCTGTTTAACCCTGAAGCAAACCAGCTCTGCCTAACGCAAGGCTTTGAAGCGACACAGCCAGACCATAATACTGTGGGAGCTTAGACAGCTTTGTCTGTACTTGCATCTCTCTGCATATTTTTCCAGGACTCTGATCTTTGTCTGCGATTAATCATTGTCCAGGACGGCTGTTCCCGATGGTAGGATCCATGAAGTGCTCCAGCTGGGAGAGGTCCTAACGCCTGTGCCTGGCTCTGCGTACGTGCAAACCAGGGCCAGAAATTGCTGGGGCAGCGGGGGCTGGACAGCGAGCCCGCCGTGCCCCCCCAGTGAATTGTATGGGTCCTCAGCACTTCTGGAAATGGGTTTTGTAAGTCTGAGATGAAAATTTCTTTCCGTTTTTTAGAGTTTCTGAATGACTATAATGTTCAATGTAGTTTAAAAGTCGCCAAGGCAGTTGAGACCGGTTGTGCTCTCAGAGTGGGTGGTTTCATGGCTGCTGAACCTCGTATCTGAAAAGCAAAATGTTCTGGTACAGCGTGTTTAAATCCCAGAAAGGTCAAACCAGACTTTCATACTTGGGTTAGACTGACCCTGGTGTGCTGCATGAGACTCTTTAGATAAAGAAAGAGATCTTTCAGGGAGAAGGAGAAAAAAAAAAAAAGGTTTTTTTTCTCTGAACAGCTTGTGGTGACTCTGTGCACATTCTTGAAGCAAAGGGGTTTGTTCTTGCCCGCAGCGTCCCTCCCCGGCATTGTTGAGTGGAAAACTCTTATGCTAATTATATCACTGTCTGTTATCAATAAGAAGTGATTTAATTTCTTTGGCAAAGTGTTGCAACAAGAGCAAATTAGATTGAGAGGCAAAGTGAAATAAAAAATATGCAGCTGTTCTGCTAAACAATGATCCTGACTGTTTACAACATTTTGTTTTAGGCTGCCTTGTACACAGAATCCTTTATATTGAAGCTTTTCAAGTCACAATCCATTGCTTGTGCAAGGAAACTAGATTAACAGATTATAAAAGACAAAAGAGACCAAGGTTCATCTGGTTCGACTTCCTGCATTATGTACGTCTCGGGATTTTTGTGAATTTGTTACTTTTTCTCATTTGAAAGAATTTAACTGCAGCATACCTGCATCTTAGATAAAGGTCAGATTTTCATTTTAAAATGGGCTGTGAGAGGGAGTAAAATAAGAGTAAATTTTTTCCATCAAAATCTACCTGCCAGACTAGAAATCAAAGTACCTTTTTAAACTTGTCTAGTTTCTGTTTTCAGTTGCTGGATGTCTCTGCCCTTCAGTCTGCTTGGTGGAGGAATGCTCCATGGGCAGATTTTCATCCCTGTGTAGCTGTGCTCAGGCTGAGCATTTGATACTCCATTGCAGACTGCAGAGCTCCCCCTCGGGTCCATCTTTACTAATCCTGGAATTGTTCCTGCCTGTGAACGCTACAGTTTGTCACCATTTTGATCTGGGCAGAAGGGGATGGAGCCCTCGGCAGAGATCAGACCCAAGCCAACAGCCCTCCTGGCTGAGCTGTCTCTGTCAGGAATCCAGGGATTACACCAGCCCATGTTCAGCTGGTTTCCCAGCACGGCTCCTAAAATACTCTCAGATCTGCTCCTTCTTAGGATGACAACCCTGTGCTGTAGGTTTGTGCTCTTTGTTCTGCATGTATGGCTTTACACTTGTTCCTCTTGAAAAGGACAAGCCCTTAACGTTCTTGCTTGCAATGGCTTTTTTTTTTTTTTAATTATTTTTCTTAATTACCCCCTCCTGCTACTGCAAAATGTCACCTACCAAGTTGGTTGGTCGTGATTTTGTATTTTCTCCAGATAAACAACTGGTTGTGTCTCCACTGTGGGTGTTTCCTGGTTCCGGGTGTGTGTACACACACCTGAGCCGTGTCAATATTGTGTCAGGAGGAGGTCTGGTTGTACAACATCCCTTGCCACACCCCAGTTTCATGGGAAGAAAGCCCAGCTTAGGAGCTGGAAGGGAGCCAGGAAGCACACTGCAACGTTTGCTTGCCCTGGTGTCTATTATGTAGCCATTAAATAACCTAAGGCCCAAAGCAGGTGGTTGCAGACCCATAAGGGAGAGGTGACGCCTCTAGGACACGGTGGTTACAAAGTGCATTTTGAGACCTTCCTGTTAGATGGCTTTTTTTAGAGGTGATGCCTCTACTATGTATTCTCTACTCAGCTGTTCGTTCAAGACCTAAATACATTTGAGACTCCTTCCCCACTGCCAAATTTGATTGAGATTGGAGGGGGGAAATGACATAGAACTACACAGTCACATTAGCCAGTTTTATTTTTAGGAAACCAGGCTAAGAATATCGAAGGAATATTGAGTAGGAATATGGACATGGTATTTGCCTGTTCAGTTTTTCTTGCCATGAAATTTTCCATTTCTTCCTGAGAACAGCAGATGATCTGTCTAGGGAATTGTCAACCAAAATAAGCAACCTCCTGACAGATTTCACCTGTGTCCCAGCATGCTCTGAGGGTACATGGGACGTGAGCCTTGAACAATGACAGGGAATCACTACTTGGCTGTGTTGTTTGGCTGCTGGGGTACAGAGATACGTGGTGATACCCAATAGTGGAACAAACATCTACTTTTTTTTTTTGATGGACATGTTGGATATTTGCCAGAGATGTGGGGTTTTTTGTTACTTTTTAAGCTAGATCTGTTCATTTTATACCTGTTAGTATTATGACAAAGCCACCTCTGTAAGGTAGGGAGTGAGTGCTTTCAGAGATCTAATCATTCTTGAGCTATAAAGGAATAAAGAAGCCGTTTCAACACCTGACTTGCAGAATGTTTTGTGTTGCTTCTTGCCCATTGAAATGCAGCTGCTATTGAAACACTGCGATCCCATCAGGATGTGGAACCGGTTATTTTTTAGAATGCTTTCAAGCTTATAAAAATCATGAAATAAATCAAGAAGGTTGGCAATTCTAATCAGCATTCTAAAACCATCAAATCACAAAACAGTTCAGTGCTTCATGGCCTCTGAACAGTACAGTTTTACAGAAAAAAAAAAAAAGAGAAAAAGAAAAGGAATGAAAAGAATGTACCATTTAGAGAAGCTGGGCGCTTACAAAGCTTGCATCAAAAGGAAATGAAGATACAAATAAGTAATCTAAAAGGATATTTATGCATTAAATTACTTGTGTCTCTGGACACATCATTAAACAGTCTGGATGTGATGGTAGCTGGGGACCTGGAAGCCTTTTTAACACATGCAGCACATACAGGGAATGTTCTGATTACAAGTGATGGAGTATAAAATGTTTTAGCCAGAAACTGATGACAAAGATCAAATGGAATGAGTTGAGCTTACAAATCAGAGCAGTTTCTTCTCGCTGGTGTGATGTGACACAAGACCAAGGCTGTTTTGCCCTTGACATTGTCACCATTGCTCTCTAACCTGCAGTTAAGGATTTGCATCTTGATTTATTGTCTGACAGGGCAGTTGGGAGTGCCCCAGCTGCTCCCCAAGCCCTGGTTTGCAGCAGAGTGGGCCAGAACGGGCAGGATCAGGGAAGATGTGCCATCCATCGCCTTTCTGTGCCGCTGCATCACGGCAGCTCCCAGTTGCTAAGCAGCTGCAGAGCTGTCTCTGTACAAGGGGAGCAACATGGGTTCCCCTTGATCAGTGGAGAGGAGCCGGCAGCATGGAAACGGGAGCAGTGGCCGTAGGAACATCATTCCTTTCCTGGCTGGCTCCGATGCCGAGTGGAGCGAAGGGACACTCGGTGGCCCAGGAGCAGGGGGGGGGCAGTAGGGGAGGGCAGAGCCAGCATATGTGCACAGCAGAGGTTACAAAGACAGCAGATCCTGGCAGAGCAGGGGGCACACACCAAGGAGAAAGGAATGGGAGAGAGGCCAAATGCACAGTTCGGAATAAAAAAACCCCAGGAGGAGAGTGTGGCATATGGAGAGGGGAAATAAAGCAGAACTTGCACAGCCTGCGAATAATTGAATAGAAAATACAGGAAGAGGGAAGGAGCTTGATTCATTACTGCCCTTCATCTTGTGGAGACAGCTACACCCGGGAAGAGGAGGTGTGGAATACAACGGCATCCTTCATGTTTCACAGTGAACTGTAGGTTTTACATTTCAACCCCTGCCATTTGTGGTTTTCTCCTTTCACAGCCCCTGCCTTTTGTTCAGACTTGATTCCTGCAGGCTCCATTCTTATCTTTGTCTACTTTCTGATTTATTTTTGTACTTGCTTTAGTTTTTTTGGGGGAGTTGTTTGTTTTTTTTTTTAAGGTAAGTTTTAAATTAAGATACCCTTTCCAGATATTTTTGCTATTTTCACCTTCATGAGGGCAGGCCATTGCTAGCTCCTAACTGAAGTTGGTTTCTACTAAATCCACAAAGCCATCGCTGCTTTTCTCCCCCTCTCTCTCCTGGGAGCTGCTGATGGAGAACAGGGTTCTCTTTGCTTCCCGACACCTTCCCCTGCTCGTTGTCTTTCCCTTTCCCTGCTCAGTGCCTGCCAGCAGTCCGGAAAGGCTCGTGGCTCGCAGCGTGCAGGAAGCGGTTCCTGTGGCAGTAAATTATCACCAACGCCTGACGTGTTGCATAAAGGGGAGTACAAAAGTGTCACGAACATCTGGGGGGGGGTTGTGACCAAAGGAGAGCCTCGGTTCCACCACAGCTCCGCTGCCCACATGAAAAAGCACTTTGTGGTGTCGGCTCCTCACATGCAATTGGTGTGTAATAGGAAATACCAGTGGAGCTGGCAGGGAGGGAGGGGAGCTGGACATTCCTCCCTCTGGCTCCTCCAGGCAGAGGACTGAGGGGCGTGTTTGGGAGGGTGGGGAGAGGAATTTAAATTCCCGCAGCTGTTGCTCTCCTCTATGACCAGCCCTGGCTTGCTTGGAGGCCTTTTGACTGAGAACACTTTTCCCCAGGTCCAAAATTGAGTCCTAAAAGGAAAATGGAGGTACCCACCCAGATCTACAGTGGAAAGGAGTTGCTGTGAGCTCTGTGTGTGTGTGTGTGTGTGTGAAATTCAAGCCAATAAAATACTTGACAAATACACAGCCAGATGTGTTTTGTACTTGGAAGATTTTTGTCTAAGATGTCTGATTTGGGGGAATGTTATATTTGCTTCCTTCTTCCATTTGCCTGGAGCCCTTATCTTTGAACAGGCACTATCTATACTATTGTTAGACTCCCAAGACCATTAAAGGTCTTTGGGCACTGACATTTTACAAGCAGATTCAGCTGCCTTTCACACGGGGGCATTTTTAGCATTATGAGAGATGTAAGTTTAATTAGAACAGTTTTAACCAGGAAATCTCCCTGCCTTAAGAAATCAGACCTACTGTGTTAATCCCAGCAGGCAACTGGGAACTTGACAAAGTGCCTGTTGTTAGGATGAGAGTCAGGAAGGGTGAAATGTGTGTAGGAAGGGAGAAACGCACAGGAAATGTGCCATCAAGGACAGCGGTGTGGAGCTGTGCAGGGCAGGGTGCCAGACACGTGGGCTGGAGCAGCACTGTCAGGTTGCTGCTCTCTCTGCTCCTGCCCTCACCACCCCAAACCACTGCTGTGATTGCTCCAACACCTCCCTGACCTGCTCTGGTGGCTCACAGTGAGGACATCCAGCCAGGCCACTCTGCACGGTCAACCTGTCCAGCTCCCACAGCTCGGGCACAGGCCAAAAATCGCAGCTCTAAAGCAAACATGACACAGTTACAACCATTTCCAGTGCCTCTAGTTATTAATTAGCCTGCTCTGAACATCGCTCTTCCTGTGCAGGCTTTGCTCTGGCCGGGTTATGGCTGCTCTCAGGTCTGAGAGAAACTCAGTCTGGGCCTGTCCTTTGCCTGGCAATGCTCTGACAAGCCACAAGTCTCTCTGGCTCCTGCCAAAACTCCATCTTGAGGTATGAGCTGCTTCCCAGACAGATAACAGCAGAGCAAGCTTAGCTTAGCTCTCCCCATACATCTAGCACTCCACAAAAAACAGGCAGAAATTATGGTGTGTCCTATTGGGATAGAAAGAGAGGATTTTATCATCCCTTCAGTCTGCCCTTGCTGCCTTCCTGTGGGAAGTTTGCACAAATATCAAGGGGAGGATGCACACTTCATGTTAACTGCCTTTTAATGTCAGTGCCATGCACTACTCAGCAAAAACCTGCCCCTATTTCATCCACAGTCCTTTTGCCATCTTTTTTGCTCCTCCCATGAATATTCCCAGTTTCCCCACATTCTTGTCCAAAACATTTGAGAGCAGGTGCAAGAGTGATGGCTATTGCATAGCCAGTGCAGGAACGAGGTGTTGATCAAAGCCTGACTCTTCCAATGGCTCTGGAAAACACACACTTGCTCAGGCTGCAGTGACTCACATGGCAGAAAGCATATTTAGGAAGCCAAGCCTGGGTTCACTTGAACTTGATGTTCTCAAAGCCTTACAAAAAAAGTACAACTCCACATGTTTCAGGTTTAGTGGAATCCTCCAGCTGATCTTTGGGGAGTGTAACCCAGATTTGGCCATCCACAGTTGACTCACCTACTCCATATTAATCCCTGCTGTGTAAATTAAAGAAGCTGAATGCAACTCCTGCCCTGGTGCTGTCGTCATCTTTATTAACATACAGTCCTCTTGGATTCAGTCCTCCCTTGACTCTGAACCAGCAAGAATATTAAAAGAAAATCTCTCTCTACAAGGAATTACATAATTTGGGAATGGAGAAGAAGGGCAAAGTGATCTGAAGAAAGCAGATACTGTGGAGAGCGCTCCAATTTTGAAAAAATAACATTTCAGTGCTTGCTGGGTCAGGTGGAGTGTTGGGTAATGAAAACACGGGAAGGCATAAGCCAGAGGGATTTTAGGGGTGTACACTAAAGGGAGCGGTCAGGTACTGGGTAAGAATGCATTGTGTTGCAACATCCTCTTTCCCTAAATTTCCCAAAATTACTTCCTGATGGGATTTATTCTCTGCTGCAGATCTGGATGCAGAAGAGCATCCAATGGTGACTGATTTCATGCAGATCTGTAGCAGAGCCCTGTGCTCTCTCTGAGCCATGAGCAAGGCTGTGTCTCACTCCTGAACCCGCTGCCTCTGCCTGTTCCCATGGTAAAACCAACCCCAGCTACCAACGCAAACACAGCTGCAGATCTCACCTGAGAGAAGGCGTTTTGAATCCCTCTGTCAAACCTCGAGATTCAGTTCTCAGCACAGAGGATGAGATCCAGCATTCTGCAATGGCTCTGCCAGCCCGTGTTGTCAAATTCCTCCCCATGGCTCAGGGAAGCTGTGCCAGCACATCTGGGAGACACACATTGCCCAGCTCGGCGGGGGCAGAGCCGTGGAGGTGTTGGCAGGCACTGGTGTGTTCATTTCATGCTTTTCAGAGATCAGTCATTGTGCTTGGTGTTCCAGAAAAGCATGGGATGATCTTAACCTTGTGTTACCCATTTTTCACAACAGAATTTGGCCTGAGAGTTCACACTTTAGTGAGCAACAGAAACTTGAAACTGCCCCTAAGCCTCTGCAGCATCAGGCCGAGGCTTTGCCACATTGATTTGCACCCACTTCACTTTGTAAAGTGGGGTGGTTTTTTTCCCCCACAGCTGCAAAGCCAAGAACTCAGTTTCAAATGAAAGGTGAGATTCTAAAGGCAGTGTTTTGGCCATGCCTGTATCAGGTAGGCCATGTTTGGCCCACATAGTTGGCACCTCTGATTTAAAGCATACCAGAGAAAACAACCCAAGAAACAGTCTGTGTTCCTTATAAGTAGCTGCTCTCTAGGTAGTCATCAGTGTGTGGTTTATGAATAAAATCTGTCCAAACTACATCAAAGTGCCTGAATGTTCACTGCCTGATTTTGCTTAGTTGTGTGTCTTAATTCAGCTCACACCTCCCTTTGCAGACCCTTGTCCTGTTCTGTTTCACAGCCCTCTGAACTCTCTGGTAGCATTTGGACAGATTTTATTTAGTTTATTGAAAGATTTTTGCACTGATTTAGTGCACAGGCTACTTGAGCCAAGTGAAACAGGAACTATTTCTGAGGCATAAAAAGGCAGAAAGGAAATTTTCTTATTGAAATATCATTTTTCCAAATTACTTAATAGTCTAGAAAGTTAATGCCTTTCTGGCAGCACTTCCCACTGGGAAAAAAATATGGTTCCTACTCAGCCAAACAACAATGTAATAATGTTTTAGGTTGGGTTAAATGTCTTAGAAACTGGCAGGTGTCACAGCCACCTTGCCTTCAGTGAAAAAAGCAATTGAGAGCCCTTATGGAACAAGGGATTTACATCAGTAGAGGCTACTACACAAAAAAAACCAGGCACATGGCAAGGTTTGAATAGATGGTGAATCATGTGGCCCAAGGGATTTTTCGGGGTGGGGGCGTGTGTGTAAAATCTCAGGCCGTGAGGACCAGATGGTAGAGCTCTGCATGTGCGAGAGAAACAGCAAGAAACTGCAGAAATGGAGACGGAGAAGCAGCTGAAAGTGAAGGAGACTGGGAGCTTTGATTCTGAAAACTGTATTTCCAGGGTTTACTGAGGGTCAAAGCAGTGCTGGCACTGCGAGGAAAAGCACAGCTGAAAAACAATTTTGTACATTTGTTCTGTAAACAAAGTGAATCACCTTGAGTGTACACCTGCTGTGTCGTGGCCTTCTCTTACACTGAGACTGTCACCATAACTTTGTGTGTGCAGCTGCAGCTCAGCTCTCCCACATTACAGTTTCCCCTTCCCTCTCTGCCCTGCCCAGTCTAAATCCTGTGGGGCAGAGACTGTCCCTCAATAAGGGTCTGTGCACATGACAAACAATTGCTGGCCTTGTGCAGCATCTGAAATTTATCACTCTACTTACATGGTAAGTCCCATTCCTTAGGGTCTGTCTTTCCTACTGTAAATTTTTCAAGGCGTTGCCTCTTGCTCTTTGTGTACATGCTGCAGTGGGAATTCTTAGCTGAAAACACAAATAATTAATATCACTGGTAATGTTAAAAATAAATATTTCAGGCTCTGTCTTGTTATTTACATTCTTAACTAAGTTTATGAATATTTCCTTGGACATAAATGGGGCTGCTTGTTCTTCTTGTCAAGTTTATGTTGAGGTCTTTGTGACTGGGGTCTGTGTTATCAAGAAAAAATTAAATGTATTTCAAAAACATAGTTCTAAAGATACTTAGGAAGAACAGGTGCCCATTCTTGTCCAGTTTATATGACCAAATAAGAGTATGCAGGAGATGGCACGTGCAAACCCCTCTCTGCAACTGTGGCCACAAAAACTACCATAAGTGAGACCTTGCTGGTGAGCTAAAATACTTGTATTTTGCATTAGAAATATTACTGGAAACCATGCTGCTTAGCCTAAGGGCTTGCACTGTGCTAGAGCTTAACTGATTGGAAACTTAAAACTTTTACAGTATTCAGAGTTCCTCTAAACAGAAGGATGTAGCTAACCAGAATATTTTGCCAATATTTATTATTTAATGTATTTGTTGTTAAGATATTTATAATTTTAAAGTATTTTTTGAGCAGAAAGCCTTACATTTATGATTCTACTCCCTCACTTGACTCTCTGTAGTCACAAAACTCATGAGCTTTTAGTATTATTAAGTCTCAGTTTCCTCCACTTCTTCAAGCACATCACAAGGGACAAAGAAGGAGGCAGCACAGGGCATTGGTGCTGTTTCCTTAGGTCAGACTAAGGGCATGGCTGAGGTTCTTCCATGGTACCAGAACGGTCCAGGAGGTTGCAAGCGCTTTTTCCCCAGGCTTGGTACTTTGAAAAATGAGATTATCAACTTTGATCGCCCTGTTTTGTAAAAAAGCTTCAATATTAAACCTAATCTGTGAGTCTTTTTTGGGTGTTCTCATAACTAACCTGAACTATCCATCAATACCATCTAAAAAAATCTTGAAAATCATGAACTCCCAGCAGTTTTCTAAGCCGTGTGCTAACCTTTCACTCCTTCCTAATTTTTTCCTTGGCAACCATCAAGCAACAAATTGGTACCAAGATCAGAACATGGATATTTGCCATACTCCATTAAAGCCTTGATTTTGTTGTGCTCTCTGTGAATCTCCACACACACATATTGTGTAAGGTTTTGATGAAACAACTTGTGCCAAAATCAATATACAGGCCGAAACAGAAGTGGGAGAAGGACACTTGCAATTAATAATGATTAGATTTGAGTTTTACTAATAGGAGGCTGAATCTCCTTCCATTTAAATCAGTGGCACAACTCCTAATTAGACTTTGCTTTTTCGGAGTCAGCAAATTACAGCTTTTGCACAGGACTTGATATGCCCAAAGCACTGCACACTTGATAATTAAAAATAAGTAACTGAGACACTGAAATGTTATATTTCATCAGTAAGAAGTTGACTTGTTACAAATACTTATCCATTACTTAAAAACAGTCTTTGGAGTGTTTACAGTTGATTTTATCATCTGCTCATTTTATATTGTTTCCTACTGAATCTAAATGTGTACAGATCTCAAAGTTTCCTTAACAATAAAATGGAAAAAGAAACAAAGCTGTGAGAAATGTAAAGATTGTTTTGTGAGACTTGAGAAAAAAAAAAGCACCCAAATTCAAAAAAAGCCTAACAATGGCCCTCAAATTACTTTTATCCCCAAAAAAACCCTTTTATTGCAATAATGGACTTGGAAAAAACCAACCCTGAATTACACCCCTCAGTTACAGAAAGACTACTAACTCTATCTGCTGATTGTGTCATGCATAATGTGATGCTGGTTTTGAGCCGGGTCCAAATAAATCATTTCAGGATAAAACAAATTTTCCCTAGCCCATCCATTCCTGTGCTGTCAAAAAGCCCTCAGCCATTACAGCCGACAGGAGCTGATGGCTTTTACTGTGTTCCATATAAGATTTATAACACTGTGGTCCATAAAGCATCTTTTTGACAGATCCTACATGATTGCATCAACTTTTTCCTCAGTAAAATGGTGAGTTTTAAATGGGTGTGGCTTTGACTGCCTTTTTATTATTGTAATTTGAATTATATGACACTTTGTTGGGTATTTACTGGTCGCTTCTCTTCTCTGTTGCCGAAATATCCTTTTCTAGCTTTTTGTTTGCCCTCTGCACAAAGCAGGGTCTCCCTTGCCCGAGCTGCGGAGCGCGGTGGTGTTTGCATTGGGTCTGGAAGGCCATCTAGTGACACAACCGTGCAGGGGAAATGCAAAACCCTGTTCGAATTGTGTTGGTTTTTTTTTTTTCCTTAGTTGAATTAAACGGTCTTGCCACACTCGAGTAATGCCCTTGGGGGGTTGTTGCTATTCCCACAAGTGGTATTTCAAAAAAATTTAGAGAGAATTTTGATTTCTTAAGAACTGACAGGGTTCGTTTGAGATGGAGCAGCACACTGTGAATCCCTACTCGGAAAGAAACACGAATTTTTGTGTGCAGAATGGTGGTGGACTCATGTCTGAGCTGGTCTGTCACAAATCCAGTGTCACTCCCCTGACCTGTGTATTGGAGCCAAACATATCCAGGGGTTCTGATCCCCTTCCAGAGCCAAACTTACCCAGCTGTTGTGATCCCTGGCTTTCCACGGTACAAATCCCCACCATGTGAGTGTCTGGGGCCACCACATCTCTGTAATTAAAATGTGAAATTCCAGTTATTTTCATCGCAGCTCACCTTGGATGGTGAGAAGGTGACGAGCAGATGATGAGCAGAGCTGTCAGCTCCTACATGAGCAATAAATACAGCAGAAAACAAGCAGTGAGTCACTGCCAGCACCAAGGCCCCTTCCAGAGGGTACCTCGGGGGTCTCTGCCCCCCCCAGTGTGGCTGGCACCGCTCTCCCCTCGGCCTTGGGGACTGGACAGACATCGGGGCTGGACTGGCAGCATCCCCTCAGCGCTGGCTGCGGATGGCAGGGCAGAGGGGGACAGGGGCCTCGGGCGCTCTCTGAGGGTACGGGGTGGGAGCAGCCCCGGTGGGTCTGGGGGAGGCGGTGCCGAGGGGGGCCCAGAGCTGTCTCACCGGGGCCATGCCCGTGGTGACCCCTCACGCCTGAGGGCGGCTCCGGACCGGCGGGGGGGGGTACTCGGGGCCCCGGGAGAGGCCCCACAGGCGCCCCGGGGGGACCCGGGCGGGGCCCGGCGGCACCTGAGGCGGCGGCGCGGCCAATCCCCGCCGGGTCGCGGGCGGCTCTGCCCGCCCCGGGCGCTGAGGGGCGAGAGGAGCCGCGTCCCGGCCGCGCCGTGCCCGCTCCCCGTCCCGCTCCCGCTCCATGGAAGCGGCCAACGGGGCCGTGCCCGAGGGCGCGGCGGGGCAGCCCCGCGGCAGCGCGGCCGCCCCGTCGGGCAGGAAGGAGGTGAAGGTGGTGATCGTGGGGGACGGGGGCTGCGGGAAGACGTCGCTGCTCATGGTGTACGCCAAGGGCTCCTTCCCCGAGGTGAGGGGCGGCCACCCCCGCGGGGCTGGGGGGCCGCGGCCGGGGCCGGCCCCAGCCCCTGGAGCCCGCCAGAACCGCTCCTCAGAGCCACGGGATCAGTGAGGTTGGAAAAGGTCTCTGAGGTCATCGCGATCCTTCTCCTCCCTTTGCAGCAATACGCGCCCTCCGTCTTCGAGAAGTACACGACGAGCGTGACGGTGGGGAAGAAGGAGGTGACTCTGAACCTGTACGACACCGCAGGTAAGGGGCTTTCACCTTGTGCCTTCCATTTCCCCGGTCCCAGTCGGGCTGCCGAGGCGATTCCTCTGCGGCCCTGGGATGGGACCGCGCCGGGGCACCGGCCTGGGACTGAGCCCAAACCCGGCCCCGTCCTTTCGTAACTTCAGGCAAATAACCAGAAACTGCGTTTGTTGCTGTAAAATGCTGCTCTGGTGAGTGTGCCCCCATTTCTTTCCTTCTTCCTCTCCAGAAGGTTTTGCTGTGTCAACTTAAACCAAACCAATATTTAAAGATTGTAAAGCTGGACAGATTTTCAGATTGCTTCTCTGCGAGTGTACTTTTAACATAATATCACAGTTTAGACTGCTGGAGATTAAAGTACAAACAAAACAACCACCGTTACCTGTTGCAAACAAAAATGTGCCCTACAGAAAAAAAAAGGGTCACTTATCTAATGACAGCTCTGGTCATGGACTTGTTCATTGTCTTAACAACTCAGTTGATTCAGAAAAACACACCAAATAGCAAACATATCTGGGGGTATTAAAACCCAGTTCCCACATGCAAAGCATAATACAATCAACCGGGAAAATATTTTAATCTGCTGCCATGTGTGATTGAATAGGGAAGGCGAAAAAGGGTGGTTTGTGTTCAAAATAAAAAGGCCATGGCAGTAAAAGTTATTTGAAAATGCTGATAGTCTGTTCAGGTTCATTTGAGGAACTTGTGAAATGGTTTGTGTTCAACTTCACTCAAAGTTCCCAGACTCTGTTATCCAGCTGCACTCCTAAATGAACCCTAAAATTGACACGTGCTCTGTTTCAGCTCAGTGTAAATCATCTGTTTCAGTTCAAGCCTGTGGGGTTGTTCCAAATTTACACCAAGACAAATAAGAACCGAATGCAGTCCAGTCAATTTAATAGCAGTAAAATGCACTTGCTGTCTTATATACTGCATGTGGTATCTGAAAAGATAATTTAAAAGGCTTTTAATCTAGAAGTGAATTTTATTGCTAATTTTTACTACAGGACAGTAAGATGATGAGCACCCAATTTGCTGTTGTATCTTCTTGTGTCAACATTACTGTTCTTGAGTGCAGTAGCTTCTACTGAATGGCCAGAGGTTTGTATTTGTCCTAAAGGAAAAGAGAAGGGCTGAAAATCTGGTGTGAGCAACCAAAGAGGGATTTCTTTAACACAGTGTGTTGACACAAAGAACTTCTCGAGTTTTGTTTGCTGTCGGTGTGGAGTGTTTGCCTGTCACACAGTTCCTAGCTCTCATTTAAAAATCACCATGCTGCAAATTCCAACATTTGCCTTTGGAGCTGGATCTGGAGATGGCAGTAGGTAGGGCAGGTCCAGGATTGCAGCACTAAACTCTCTCCTGACCTACGTGCTCGCTCCTTGCATCACACAGAGCCCAGCTCTGCGCAAGACCTGCAGCCACCAGCAGCCCGGGGAACGCTCCCTGAGCCTGGTGCTGGTGGCTTATCACAGAATCAGGACAGTTTGGGTGGAAAGAGACCTTTAAAGGTCATCTAATCCAACCCCCTTGCAATGGACAAGGACATCTTTATCTAGATCAGGTTGCTCAGAGCCCCGTCCAACCTGACCTTGAGTGTTTCTGGAGATGGGGCAGCCTGTGCCTCATTGTAAAAATTCTTCTTTATATCTACTGTAAATCTATCCTCTGTTAGTTTAAAACCATTACCTCACGTCCTATAATTTCCCTGTTCATGCATGTAACCAGCAGACAGTCTGTACCTTCCACATTTAGTTCATAGCTCTAAAAATTGTCTTGGACCAAAGCACTGCCCCGTTGGAGAACAGGGAGGTGTATTTTGTGTCTCCTGAGACACTTTGGGAAGTGGAGCTGCCACTGTTGCCACGGAAGAGCAATTGCTTTCCGTTTCTCACTTGGAAACCTTGAAACCCAACATGTTTCACCTCCCAAAACGGCATCATGGCCACAAGGCTACAAGTTTCTAGAGGCTGCTGACACTTGTCTCCTCCCTTCCTGTTAAATTTCTTTCGCTTTTCATGAGGCACAGCAAGATGATTAGGTGCAAAGAAAGCAGGGAGATTGTCACCTTGGTTAAGGCATTTGATTGGGAGGGGGAAATTTGGTTCTGTTTCAAAGCTGTTTACATAGTTTTATGTTACATATCTGTGTCAGACTCTAATTCAAGCAGCTTTTCATCATCTTTCTGTAACTGGAAGTCATGCTAGAGGAAGGACTCACTTGAGCACACATTTTAATCCCATCCTGTTTTTAATAATACTAAACTGGTGTTGAGTTCCTTAAGGGTTTGACTAGGACCAAGAGTTGTGTCCTGTCCTCTAAGTTCAAATAGTGCAGTGAGAGAAGAGGAAAGGGAGGGGAAGGTAAAGCTGTTACTCTAAAAAGTAACACTGGATCTTCATGATTCCCCCACTGCAGAAAAGACTTCAGTATTTATAGGATCTTGCTCAGAGCAACACTAGATAGAGCTGTGTGTTCTTCAGCATCATGGGAAGGTAAAAGACAGGTTCAGCTCAAAGTTAGAAGAGTTCTTTGTGTTGTCAAGTCCTGTGCAGCTTGAGCCTTTGAGCTTGTCCTACTTTCTGAAGGAGAAGGACACAAACAAAGTGCCTAAGAATCAAACATTTCAAGCTACTTTTTGTTGACGAGAATTTTGGTAACAAGTGAAGTGAAGGAATTAGTCTAAAATATCATAGACTAACAATTTTTGGCGAGACTCTTCTGCTGTGCTGCTCTGTCTTCCTCCTCAGGCACCTCTGGCTGTTGCAGGAAGTTGGTGGTACACATACGCAATGGGTAAAGGCTTTGTAATACCACTTGCCTTGTCTGCAAACAGGCTTTGCAGCTGTTTGTTCAGTTAAAAGTTTCCATGTTGAGCTGTGCTCCACAGAGGCAAAGGCACTGAGAGGTAAATGAACTCTTATTTTTACACGCTAAGGGAGCAGTGTCGATGCTGCAGCTGCAGTTCAGACACAAGGCTCAGTTCCTGGTGCCACTCAGTGCAGGACTTTCTCACTTTTTTCACCGAGCTGTGCTGGGCTGGGAGAGGCTGGGGAGGAAGTAATGCCTCATCATTGTGGGTGCTCGCTCTGCCTGACAGGAAGCACAGGCAAAGCCTCCAGCGGGGTTTTTCAGGTCTGTGATGACAGATGCACGACAGTCTCAGGCCTTCAGAGGAATTCTAAAAGACAGTGAATGCAAGAATAAGTTTTCATAACTTTGAAAGGGAAGTCATGCCTGAATAAGAAAAAAACCCCAACTTTTTGATTGCAGTGTGCTTCTCCTGCCCTATCTGTCCTCTTCTGCTGTTTTTCTTCCTGCCAAGAATGTCTGTTTCCCAATTTTTTTTTTTTAAACTGAGTAGTGAAAAAACATAGCTGGCAACCTACTAACCGTGGCATTCCTGTGGAGCCTGTGGAATAACAAACCAAAGAGGACTGGGTGCATTTCTGTGTGCCTGTGAGGGCTCACCATTGCAGGGTTCCATGTGGGTCCTAATGAATGTGGGATAGTACAGACAATGCATGGTCATGTGTAGGAAGTGCTGGGCTGGGCTGGGAGCAGGATGTGACATTATTCCTGACCCTCCAGAGCTGGACAGCACTGCTGGACATTAGGGCAGCATATACTGGGCACTCCTGGCCTGTCAAGTCTTGACTCTGTCATTTACCCTCTCCTGGCAATGGATGCTGAGTTCCTTTATGGACTGAGCAACACACAGGCTGGCACTCCTTTGGTGTTGAATTGGCAAAGGGGTGAGGAAAAGCAGACAGAGGTGAACATGCATGTGAGACCAAGACCTGTGGTTTCACTTCTCCTGCTCACTCTCACCCACCCCCTGAGCTCCCACCCCACTGCAGGGCCTGACTGCAGTGATGTGGGTTATGCAGCATCTCCCAGAGGAATACAGGAGTGGGAGCTTTGAAAAGAATTAGCAAATTTTAGGTGAATTCAGGTAGGTGGATTTTTTTCTTTAAAAAAACCCAAAGTCTCTGATGCTACACTGAATTGACAAAGGCAGAGGAGTCACAGATGTGCTCACACATATGCAGATATTTAACCAACTCCTCCACAGCGTGTTTTTTGTTGATTGAGGAAAGAAAACAGGTACCTGTGTTTGAGGAAGCACACACAGGGGCTTTGCATATACATTCAGTTACTGCTTATTTTCAGCCCTGTTCCTTCTTTTTGAAATTATTCTAGCAGAAGGCCTAAATCTGTGCCAAATTAACTCTGACCACAGTCTGAGCAGCTTTAGAGAGAAAAAGTCTCCCAGGCCCTTTCTTGCATTTCATCAGCCGCACTTGAGGACAGGGGGTGAAAGGGATTGTTTTCAGTGAGAGGGATGTCTATGTTTAGGCACAGCTTGGTCTGGGTCCCGTTACATCCTCAGAACTGAAGAGCTGCAACTGAGCTCTTAAAGAGCAGCTTCCTCTCCTTCTGTGTGAGCTGCAACCACCCAACCGTGACACAAGGGAAGCAATTGCCACCTCACCTTCCCCCTCTGGTCCCTGCACTCTGCCTTGTTCTGTGCTCTGTGTCCAACAGTCCAAATGCACATGGAGGTGTGTTTTGTACAGCAGCATTTTCTCATGCATTCATTTGTTGTCTCAGTTTGCTTTATAATCCCCATAACTGCACAACTGCATTTGAAGGTGGAGGAGCAGTTCACCAGGGCATATCTATAGTTCTTGACTTGCAATACAACATAAATCACATCACTGAAGATGCTTTTTCAGCATCTTTTCATGCTCTCTTTTTCATCCAGGAGAGTATGAATTTAGCTGTGTGTTCTGATTCCAAGCAAATGAGTGTGTTTCTCCCAAGGGGACAGTCCTGTCCACCTCACAAATTGCCAACAACAACTTGGAGGACCTTTTGATTTTATAAGCTACGTTGCTGAAAGCTGAGAGGCCTGAACTTGAACACGGACAACCATACACAACACTAGAGGAAGTTAGGAGGGGAAAAAAAGTTTGGTGCATGATGTGTTTAATGCATTTAGAGGATTATCTCGGCAGTAAAATGGTAAATCGGTTGCAAACAAGTAGATGGATTGGGAGAATAAGAAGGGATAAGCAGTATGGTCTTTGCTCTGTTTATACAACATGCATAATTTTGTCAATTATTTCTGGATTAAACCTTGAGGAATCAAACCCTCTTTGTTCCACACCTCTCCATGGAACACACTGCTCTTGCAGAAGCTCAAATACAAAGTGGTGCAAACCCAAGATTCCCATTTCACAAACATCTCAGGCAAACTGAGTAACGGCTTATCCAGCAGGGATTGCCTTGGAATAATCTGCATCTCAACTGATCATTTAAATTAAGGAAAGGAGAAAAATATTGTGGAATTATCAGCCTTCTGATATCTGCAGTTCTTCAGACTGGAGACAAACATGTTGGTAGTGATGAGTGACTTGGGACTGAGCCGGCTGCCAGGGCAGGAATCGTTGCTGTAAAGTTGGGGCACACTGAAATTTTCCACATCCCTTCATTTGAAATATCAGTAGGAAGATTTAAGATGTGTAACTTCCCTGTAGGGCAGTTTCTTGGCTGTGTGTGGATTGTGGTGATCGTGGGAAGGAACAGCATTCCCAGTTCTCCTTTTGGAAATTCAGTACATCACAGAGACGTACCTGAATCCAGCAGCAGCATTCAGGTGGCAAATACATCTTCTTACAGACTTTCTTCCTCATTAAATGAAAAAGATTGGGGTTTTCCCCTGAACCGCCAACCATATCTGGGAATTACTGCTTTCCAGAACTTAATCTCTCAAAGCAAGACACCTCCAGACCCCAGCACAGTGATTATTGCACATTCATATGTACAGCAAGGGGAAGAGCACAGGTCTGAAGCAAATCAGCTTCCTCTTGTCACATCACGTGCTAGAATATCCCTAATCAGAAGTATGGCAAATCCCCCTGCTTTTCCAGACTTCAGCAGAATTCCTTAAGATCTGCTGGGGAGTCCTGCTTCAAAGGCCAGCTAAGCCTGGCTTATGCTGCAGCATGGCTTGTACAAGCATGGCTTGTACAACCCTGTGTGTGCTGCTGCAGCTGAAGGCACCATGTGTAATCTCTGCTTCCTCTCATCCCACCAGGCTGGGAAAAGCAGGTTTGCCACTATTTTCTCCTTCAGCATTTGTGTCTAGCAAATACAGTGTTTCTTCTCCTCACAGCATCACATGTGCAAATGTATTTGGGAGAATGCAGCAGCCACTGCCACATTGCAAATGTTTTAATCAATAACCGTCAGATTCCTCTTGATGATTTTGCTTTTGAGCAGCAACTTGGCAATCAATGGTTAGAACTGCTTCTAAGTCCTTAGCAGGTGGATAAAGCAGGCTTTTTATTAAAACCTCTGCAGGTTTAATATTACTGTTACGTGTTTTATACTGTAAACCATCAGCTTTGTCATCGAAGGGGAAGCTCCTGTACTTAAGGGAAGGAATTTTACAAGTATGAAAAACTTGCAGTCTGTACAATTATAGTGCCATTGTTCTTGGTCTCAAGTATGTGTCTGTGCATATTCCCATCATACTGCTCGTTCAGGACAGAGATTTCTTTTATCCAAACCATTCTCTGTGTCTCAGGGCAGGAGGACTACGATCGGCTGCGACCTCTTTCTTACCAGAACACAAATGTCGTGTTAATTTGTTACGATGTCATGAACCCCACTAGCTATGACAATGTAGCAGCCAAGGTAAGAGTCTCTCCTAATTGCTTCAGCCTTCTAAATGAATTACAGACGCCTGATATATGACAAGGTGTCAGATTAAAAATGCTGATGCTTTTAATGTCCTGTACCCTGGGTGTGTAGATGCACAGATCACTCATGGTGTGCTGAGCTGCAGGTCACAGACCTTAGACCTGGAGCTCAGCTCTCCACGGCTCAAAAGTGCTCAGAACTGGGGTTGACACACACTAAAAAGATCAAAGAGCAGTGGTGAAATCACTGCTTTATCTGTAGTGATGTCAAACGACCAACAGTGCACATGAGCGTTTTAGAGTCAAGTCTACTTCCACCACATGCATATTTAACACAGGAGAGAGATGAGAGCAACCAATTGTCCCTACTGGGATTTCTGTAATGCTTCAAAGCAAAACTTAGTGCTCTTGTACACAGTACCAGCAAAACAAAGCAAGACTTGGTCCAAATTCTGGTTTAAATATGACTTTAGAGGATCTCGTCTGAATTTAAACAGATGTTAAATAAGCATTTTGGCCTAGTGACAGATGCCACTGTGTTTTTATACAGCAGTTGACTTTGGGTAGGACTTGTAAACATTTCTGTAGTGTAAACAGAGCATGTTGGGCCCCCACCACTGGATAAACCACTCCAAAACTCTGAAATTGCAGCTTATGTTAAATGCTGGTTCTGCTCTTCGGCTTTATTGTTTTGATTTCAGGAAACAAAACCAAAGCCAGATGTAAAAGTTTTGTTTCTCTACCACCAGTGGTACCCTGAAGTGAACCACTTCTGCCGAGGGGTCCCGCTCGTGCTCATCGGCTGCAAGACGGACCTTCGGAAGGACAAGGAGCAGCTGCGCAAGCTCAGGGCTTCCAAGCAGGAACCCATCACTTACAGCCAGGTAAATGCAGGGCTGTTTAAAGGGCTGGCCCCTTAGCAGGAGATAAAGCACACACAGTAGCACTGCTCCTCACGAGGACGATCCCAGACACTCCAAAATTAGGTGACTGCAGTGTCCAGCTAAAGAAATGACTGGCAGCCAGCACTAACAGGGGGTTCTGTAAGTCCTTCTTGGAAGTGGCCAAATCACCATTTTGACTGCAAAAGTAAAGAGAAATAAGAGCATTTTGCATATTGTGGGGTCTCTGAAAGGACACTACTATCTACATATTTTATTCTCATTATTGTCGTTCTTATTTCCTTTCACAGCTGGGTTATTACTGTTACAAATTTGTAAGCCTTAACAAGTTTGCTGGACTCCCTGCATAATTTTTATTAGCCTACATTGCAGCCATCACTGGTGCTTTGATCAGGGTTGGGATAAAGACTGGAGATGGTAGAATACACATTACAAGATTAAATATACTGACTGTTCTGGAATAAATGTGGTTTGCAAACCCTATTTAAAAATAAATCCTTCCAAGGAAAATAGCAAGAACATCTGCAAGGCTTCTCTAACATGAGAGGCTTTTTTGAAGTCTCTAAAGCAATACTAAAAACCCTGCATATTATCAGATGTTTTTAAGTATTTTGAAGCAGTGAGACTAATAACTAATGTTACATCACCAGTATACCTCTCCTAGGTACAGGAGGAAGTGATGGAACAGCTTGTCCCATGTCACACAAGACCTTTTTGCTCTGGTCTTCCACTTTTTCATTTTTTTTTGTTTTTTTAAAACTACAAAGCCATCCTTCTCCTTTCACCTCAGAGCAGCAGCTTTTGGACTGTTTGAGACACATGTCCAGGGAACAAGGTCAAGAGCACTCCGACCTTGAATGAATCACCACTTTTGCTAAACAGCATGAAAATAAACTGCTACTGCATCACCACAAAACCATGCTGGGCCTTTTAGTTTTGTCTCCCTTGCACACAAGATGAGATCCCACCCCTGTCACTGTGAACAGCTGCACACTGTCCCTCATTTGCACGAATAACTCCCTCCACCACCCACCCACCCACCCACGTGAGGCTCAGGGCAAACAACAGACACTTCTGGCGAGTCTGCTGAGGCTTCATGCAGTTAAATTCAAGGGCCCACCTGATGTACAGACTTTGTCTACTCTGTGAGCCCTCCCACTTGGTTTTTCTCCCCTGAAATATGCACTACCTCAGTCTTTTACAGCTGGTGGCATCTTGAGTCACAGGACATGATGCTTCCAAAGCCAGGCACAGAGGAGCTGAACAGTCTCTGCCAGCACTGCAGCTTGCAAACAACTGGAAGGAGACAAACTGCTTAAATATGAAGAAAATCCCCCCTATAGAAGCCCAAGTGCTCAAGTGACTCCACTCCCAGGGCTCATAATGAATAAATGCACTTTGTGAGTCATGGGTTGCAGACCTGGAATTCACAGTGAAAGGCTCACAAGCATTCAAACCTGGGAGCTGGCCCTGCACTGACAATAAAAGGATCACAAGCAAAGTAAGAAATTGCTGTGTTTTGTCTATAGTGATTTCACACAGCCAGGATTGCATGGAAATGTTTTAGATTCGAGTCTGTTCCCATTGCATGCATTTGGTTGAGGCTGGGAAACACAGGCTCCCATTTGTGTACATGAGGATTTTGGCTGAGCCCTTGTGATGCTTCAGAGCAAAAGTCGAGGTTCCTGCATGTGCACCAGCAAAACAAGGCAAGGCACCAGTCCAGACTCTGTTCTTGCATGTGACATTCATTACTCAAGGTGACATCACAGAGTAGTTAAGGTCAGGCCTGAAAAAAAATATCGCCATGTAGACATCTTATCCTCACTTAAGTATCTACCTCAGCAATTAGTTTAAAGAAATTCAATACTGAGAATATTTTTGTGCTATCAGGACTCTGCATCTTAAGAGTCTCTAGTGCTCTGAACTCTCGGGCCAGGCTCTGGATCAGCACAGTGGAAAAACCCCAAGTTTATTTACAGTGCTTCAGTATATTACTAATACCACTCACTCTGCCACTGCAGTCAGAGGCAGCTGCTTTCTTCCTGACCCTATGATACAAAGATGTGCAAAATAATTCCCCTTTCTCCCCATTTCACTTTCCTTCTCTCACCCACCAGATTCACATCTTTTCTTACCTTTTTTTTTGTTCTTTCCAGGGAGAGGCAGCTTGTCAGGAGATTCACGCAGAGGTTTATCTGGAATGCTCAGCAAAATGCCGGGAAAACATAGAAAATGTTTTTAAAGAAGCAACAACCATTGCACTGAATGCCATGAAAAAAGCCAAGCGCCACAGGAAAAGGAAAGTGTGCTCAGTGTTATGATCTGGACTGCACAAGAGCCAAGTGATTCAGATTTTATAAATAGTTTAACCTTAAAGACCTTTTTTTTTTCATTACATGTTTGTATTCCTAGAACAATTTTTATTTTAAAATTTTAATTATTTTTAGTATTTTTGCACTTTTGTTACGTTGTTCTCAAAGTTTTCAAAGCTCTTTGTCACAGTTAACTGATGCTGTGTGCCTTTGCTTTTGCTTCTAACTGCAAACAACTCACTATTTAAATTGCAATGAACAGCAACCACTACTGTATGACTTAGTGGCTTTTTTATTTCTCTGCAAAATAATTGTGGCATGTTATAGCTACAATTTGCTGTCTTTTTCAAGCAGAAAAGCTGAAAACCCACATGTTTTAGAAGTAGTGATATTTAAAGCAGTTTATCAGGCACCTTTGAAGAGACAGAAATGAAGTTTTGTCTTAACTATAACTGTACATTGTACAGATTTTGTGCAACTTTATCCTCTGCTTGTTACATGAGCAGCTGGTAAAAAATTCTCTTTTGGAGCAAGCCATCATTTTTATTTTACATGCAGAGTAAAGAGATCTTGATCCTTGAAAAATCTTTTGTTTGTTCTTCTCTCATCTCGCTTTGATTTAATTAAGGCTTGTGAATCCCTACGAGCTTAAAATGGAAAATTAAAAGAAATAATGCACACATTTGACTATAGAAAAATTTTGAATTGTGCAGCCTTTTCTCCACAAGAAGACATTTGTCAGTAAAAGAAACACAGCCACCCATCACCTTCCCCAGTACAAAACTGAAACACCAACGCACAGGAAGTGACCACATTTACCATCAGCTCCAGTGGAAATCTCTCAGTTTTTAATCTGAGTTTCTCATGCTGCAGAACTCACGTTACTCACCCCTGCAAAACCAGCTCCACTGCTCAGATAGAGCAGGTTCCAGCATCACTCTCAAAATAAAGCAATTTACATTTCATAAACTGAGAGTTCAAAGGGTTTAAAAACCTCACAGGGTGTGCAAAATTCAACATAACAAGATGCAGCCCAGCTGGTGTGAAAGTTGTTGAAAATATTCAAATTGCAATTCACTGCTCATGCCCACAGGACAGTGACACGGCAGAGGCAATTCTGCTTGTTTGCAGCCACAGCACTGATGGAACCACTTCCATCTGTGCTGTGTCCCTGTTTCCTCATGAACATGTTTAGGGGGAGGAGGGCACCGTGTTCAGACACTGCCCACTTTGGGCTCTGTGCTGGCTCAGAGGGAACCTTCCTCACTGAGGAAGACACAGCCTAAGGCAGCTCAGTGCTGCAGCTGGCTCAGGATGCACAGACATTACAGCACCCAAAACAAGGGTGTTCTAATGAGCAAGTTCAGGTTCAAGCAGCACAAGGAGTTTAGCAGGATGGCAGGCACTGTTTGTCCCATGCCACCCTCCTGAACCAGTGTTTACAAGTGCAGCATCTGAAGAGAGCATTTAATATTTCTGTCCTCCCCTTTCCAGAATGCTGTTTCAAAACCAACCCAAGGGCAGTGTGTGTGTTACTAAAAAGGGGCTGAAGCAGCTGCATATTGAATGGTTTATTTTAGGTCCTTTCAGGCCTGGACAGATGACTCGGTCTCCCTGGAAAAGGGATAGCAGACTTCCCTGCCATTTAAAAACCCCTTTTGCTTGCTTGATTTTGTTTTCTAAAGAGAATTTCTCTTCTTTAAACGGCTTTTTAAAAGTGTATATAGCAGCAGTATGGTACAAAGATGAGCACTTTCTTTTCACAGTACACACAGGTTTAGTATTGCCACTGAAAATATGCCTTAAACAAATGCCTTGAAAAACAGCATTCGCTCTGTATTCCTGGATCCACCCAGAGTGTTTATAACCCTTTGCAAATTCAATTACCAGAATTTAAATAATAAAACTGGAAAGTGTTAAATATCATTCCAGAATTGGAATTACAGTAGATCCCACATTCCCCCAACGCTGGCGCTTTGCCAGGCAGGTGCATGCTGCTCTATATACAGAAGAAAAAAAAAAAAAACCAGAAGCAAACATGTTTTATATTAAATATACATAAATAGCAGGACTGCAGACTGGAGAGCCATGCTTGAGATAATACTGAGTCTGTGCTGGCAGAGTCCTTTGCCGAACACGGGGACAGACGAGTCCTCCCGAGCCCATCTGTCCGAGCTGGGCTTTAGCAGGATCTGTCCCAAACCCAGCCCTGCTGCAGGCAGAGGGATGCACACTATGAATGGGGTGGTTCACAGCTTCTTCACTTTGTCTTTGTTTTTCTGGAGTTTAGTGTGCACCACCTTGAGAGTAGTGAGGAAGTTCCCGAGGAAGAGCAGCAGAAACGTGAAAGCCAACACAAAAACCTGAGAGGGGAGAAGAAGCTGCATTTACTACGTTTTACTATTACAACATGGATTATATTCAACACTGCTGAACTCTACTGGACATAGAACCGGCCCTGTGCTGCATTATGCTGAAATATTTAACTGGGGTCAGATGCCCAAATATCTTTCAGGATGTGGTTAAACATCCCCTCTCCCCCTGCCCCGTGCTTTTTCCGAGCAGAGCCAACACACACCTGCCATTCTTTGCACTCCTTGTGCCTTGACAGTCCGAAAAGCGTGATTGCATTATATAGCTGCCAGAACTGCAAAGGGATAAAAAAAATGCATTTTCATTACTAGCAAAATAAAAATGAAACCCTGGGAACATTCTTCATGGGTATGTGTGATCCGAAGCACCTTCGTGTGGTGCTGTGACACTGCACCCAGGGGGAGAACGGGACTGCCCAACTTACGTGCCCGAAGAACAAGAAGGGAAGGAGAAACGTCAGCCCCCGCCACATCCAGGACTGAAATCCTTCTGGAAAAGGTTGACAGACAGGCAGAGTGTGAGCACAGAATAGCCAGGACTGGAGCTGCAGCTCTTCCCCACCCAGACCACCCCATAAGGGCTGTTCCTGTCCTGCTCTGCAATAACCAACCAATTTGAAGGTGTGATACTGGAAGGAGGATGAAGATGGGGATGACCAAAACCTCCATCTTGACCCCCTCAAAAGCTGACAGAGATCAGATCCCTCTGCTCCCGACCCACAGGACCTAAGGAGAAGGATAAAAACCTTGCTCTCCTTCCTGCCTTAGGACACAGGCAGCAAGGCAAGGGGTCAGCTCTGCAAAGCTCACTCTCGAAGGCCACACAGCCCTCTCTCTCCCTATCACTGCATTCAAAACCTGTGCCAAAACTGTGCAAAGAAAGCATTGCAGGAAACCTCACCCACTGTAAGGTCCAAGTGGTTTCTCTCCCCCAAAGCCCGGAGCCTATAGAGGCAGCCCCTTTGGTAATAATACTGTAGGAACTGAACACAGCCTGGAGAAGGAGAGAGAAGACATTACTGCTTTGGCTATTCTGAAGTATGATAAGTATCAAATTACTTTAATAATATTTAATCCAAGAGCATTTAATTATTGCTTATATTTGTAGACTGCATATTCGTACACTATCTTTATATTCCTACAGTTTAATACTCCAGTATTTACCAAACAGAAGTGTTTTCTTCTAAGCATGTAAAGACACAAAATGACTTTATCCTGCGAATTAGCAAGGTAAGAAATACTCACTCTGAAATATTGAAAATGCTAAAAATTGACTGCGAAACATCTGATACATGAGTCCATCCGGCCTGGAAGCAAAACACAGGGGAGGTCCATTAGTTTGCTAAAAGCAGGTGACATGACACCCTTCCCCTTTACCACCAAGCCTCATCCCATTAGCAAACGAAGCAGCAGCTGGTACCCAGTCCATTCCACCCCACTGGGAGCCCAGAGAGGTGCTACAGCCACACAGAAAACACTCTCATTGATTAGGTTTCTCCTCTCCCACATGTATAAAAATCTTTGCCATTATCCCAGTTTTCTTTAGGCAGCAAAGCCATTCAGCATCACCCGCATCAAGAATCCGAGCGGTGGAGAAGGGGGGGGTTGTGCTCATTATCCTGAGGGCAGTTCAGGATAGATGGAGGACAAGGGATCTTCTGCTCCAGCAATGATATCATCCCCTTACAATTTCTAATAATTAAAACAAATTTTAATAATTAACTAATCAGTTCATGCCCAAGATGAGACGGGTTGAATGAGGGCTGTCCATGGGGTGCATCGCTGGGTTGCCTGACACCACTCCCCTGTATTTTTGGCTTTGGACTCTGTAATCAGGGTTTAATAAAGGCACCAAACCTTCATTTTGTGGTGTCCTTCCTCTACAGCAGCAAAGTGCTGCTCGTTTCCTTACTTACAGAGATAGAAATTTGGAGCCTTGCAGAGGCTTTGTTACCACCACCCCAGCTACATTGTAAGGTTTGTGTTTCTTTCTTTCTTTTTTTAAACCAGCAACGTAAATACAAACTTGCAGTGTTGTATTTATCACTGGAAACATCTGTAACATCAAACAAATATTAAGTCTGACCCTCTGCCATGAGCCCATGTGGCCACAGCTTCCCTGTCACGCTGAATTTGAATGCTCAGATGACATAAACACCGTGAAACAGGCTTGAAGCACCTCGAGCAGGCGACAGCAGACTCACCACGTCAACATCACTCCAGACAGGAACGTGGAAACGTAGTGATGGGATACCCACCAGCCTTTGATCCTGAGAAAAAAAACAAATGTGGCAGTTAAGACAAGAAACATGGATTTCAACACCAAAGCCCAGCTTTATGGACAAAAATGATCCTGACTTGAGAAGGAGGGACAGGGAACAGAACAGTCAGCCCAACTCAAGCACAAGGGATGCTGCAGAACACTGTCTGGCAGTGTGGTTTAGTTGGGAGCACAAATCCATGGCATTGGAGAGAGGCTCAGGACCAGGGCATGTCTCCCGTGCTCCCACAGGCCCTGCAGCACATCCAGCAGCAGCAGTCCCTGGAGCAGGAGGCACCTCCATGGCTAATGACACACAAGTGTCAGCACACACACCCTTTTTTTCCCTGCCATGGAAGGAAGTGACGTTTCCAAGGCCTTCCTATGAGGTGGCTGGTTCTTTCAGACACGAGCACTAAAGGGAGCTCAGAAAACAACAGTAAAGTGAGCAAGGGCTGTAGTGGAGCAGAATCAAGAAGGGAGGGGCTGCTCCAGAGCCAAAGCTGCCTTGGAAACTAAGCCAGCATGGGTTGATTTCGGGCATTTGGCCATGGATTGATTTGGGGCGTTTCTGACCAAAAGTGTGTGACCTCTGACACAAAGCAGCACACTTACACCCCAGGCCACACCTACAAACCCCACAGCTACCATAAACATCCAACACTTTGGACCAAGAACTTGGGGACTTCTAGGAACTGTAACTTCTCTCTCCCCAAATTTCAGGTGGCCACATCTGCCCTTGGAAGCAACCAGGGAGGGGGATGGAGACAAGACCCCGCAGAGAGGCATCAGCATCTCATATTTGCTGGGCTTCAGTGCCAAGCTGAATCCCCACTTGTCTCTTATTTTCTTTTAAGGACATTGCATGCTCTACATGGTTTTTGCAGGTGGCACTGTACCTTGACCCATTGCTAATGAGAATGCTTTCCCGTATCGTCAGCGTGCAGTAATACCACACTAACAGAAAGTTAAACACTTCATCTGTCACCCTGTTAAACAGAAAAAACCACAGAGTTAAAAAAAAAAAAAATCCTGTTCCTTGTAAAGATACATTTCAAAAAGCCCTATTTTTCCTTCCTCCCCTTGAGTGAATGAAAAGCTGCCAAGTGAGGCCACAGACACAAAGCCCCAGTCCTGAACGTCTCTAACCCTCAGGCAGAACTGCACACAGACAGCACTTGAAGAGTTCAGGGCCATTTCCCCCCTGGGAAGTGCCCTGTGATATAACACTGCAGATCCTGAGCTGATAAGCAGGTATGCAGGGATGACATTAAGTCCTTCTGAAGGAGAGAAAGCACCATAGAAGCAGAGGATGATCCAATTTGGAAAGGCATTTCCAGGCTAATTCAGTGAGGAGATTTCCATGAGATCTATATAAATCCAATCAACTAAAAGAAGGAAGAGCATTACCCTCTGAAGGGGAAAAAAACTACCCACCAAAACTTTATTTTGCCATTTGCAAACTCCTGAAGCTAAGGGGATTTGGGGCAGTCTCTGTACAGGGCAGCATCATTTCTGCTACAATCCTGCATTCACCCAGACTCACAGAGACCTCAGGGAAGTGTCTGGCTCCAACATCTTCCTGGTTTTTAAGCAACACTAAATACTGGAAGCTTGTTGGTGCTCAGACACTTATCACAACCTGGAGATAACGTTTCAGGTCTGATTATTTCATGCAAATCCTCTCTCACTGCCTTTGCAAACCCAAAGCTGCAGCACGGTCCCTGCCCTGGGACCGCCCATGTACAAAAGCAACTGCTTGTTCCCAAGCACAGCATCATGCCAGAAAAAAAAAAAAAGAAATCAGGAAACATGTTGTTTGACTCCTCTCAGTTACAAAAGACTCTCAAAAGAGTTTAAAAAGGCAAAACAAGTACCTAAAATACAGACCCTGCTAGAGTTGAAGAGGAGCAGAAGGTGTCCTGCTGTCCAACTGCCCAAAGCCTAAACACTACCAGAGCCCATCTCACCCTCCTCAACAGGACATAAGTTAGTTCCAATCCAGCACATTTTTATTCAAAATACTTGATTAAAAGTAAAAATGCAGCTTACCTATAGTGCAGAAAAAACCTACAGGCGACAGCCCCAAGTAACAAGATTATTGTCAGATAAAGTTTGAACTTCTCATACTCGTCCTTGTAGGCAAACCTGGAAGGGAACAGACACTGTTTATGGACACAAACGGGTGTTTGACCACAGTGGGGCTTCGCTTTTTTCAAACCAGACACAAATCCACATGCCAAGCCCAGAGACAGAGATTTTGCTGAAACACTTGGAAAAGCAGTAGATGGGTGAAAGGCAGAGTTCTGCCTGCAGGGAGGGCCTGTCTCTGCTGCAAGACAATGGCTTAACTCCATCAGCTGCTTTCTGGGTTGGCACGATAAGATTTAAAACATAAATCTCCATTTTCTGCAGCATTGTATGCCTGAAGTCACAATACTATTTTTCATTGCAAAAAGACCCCGCCCTTACAATTAGACCACAGGCTGGGCTGGGCTTAAAAGCAAGTGATGGACAAATTCAATTGTAGCTACATGAAGCCTTAGCTTGTTCCCATGTCATAGTCCAACTTGCCCACCCCTGACATTTCACTCATCAGATCTGAGAGAAACCCATTCCCCTCTCTGGACTTTAGTGCAGACTCACAGCTGGCCCCAGAGGAACCCAAATCACACGTGTGGGAACACTCACTCACTTTGCTTGGTTACTCAGGAGAGTTACATTCACATTTCCCAGCACCAGATTCAAGTACAGGCTGAAAGACAAAAACCAAGAGCAGACCCAAGTAAGTTGTTTTATTTGAACATCACAGGATGACCCAGATTGAGTTGATGAGACAATGTCTCTGCCAAAGCCACGTTTGCTGGAGGTTTTTAATTAAGGCAAACTGGAGGGATGGACCACAGAATAGGATCTAAACATGGAAAGATTGGTCAGCATTTCCAAGAAGTTAAAGAAGAGATTTATTTTCCTGGTCCCTTTTCTGCACTACAGTCTAAGGATGAGATATGTAACATGCACTCTCCAAATCCAAAAATAACAGGGAGGAATTGGAAGAAAAGTTTCTGATAGAAACTTCTGAGGGGCTGCAGCATCACACAGTGCTTTACAATTGTCACAAATCTGTCCTGACACCCCCCCCCGAAGGAAAGTATAAATTCAAAGTTGGTTGAAAATGTTATTTAAAAAAAAAAAAAAAAAAAAAAAGAGAAAATTCTTATGCTGATTCAATCCTTTAAAAAATTAGCCCGGAAAAACATTAGTTTGGAACAGTGAACTGCACAATCCCTCACCAATGCAGGTTACTTTCATTTTAAGAGAAAACCTGCACTGCCCACACACACAGTGCATTTACATACACTCACAGCTCATGAATTCTGTGTACCACTGACACAGCAGCTCAGCAAGAGATTTATGACTAATCCAATTTCACATGTCTGTCTTCAACATGCACCTTATCCTTCAGGAACAAACCGCTGAGAATACTTGAAAAATCAGCCTTCCTGGAGCGTGTGCCTCCCCAGGGAACACGTACCCGTTCTTCTTTGGCAGGTAGGCTTCCATGTCAAAGAAGGCATTCTGCCTCTCCTTGATCTGGTTGCTGATCTCCTGAATGAGAGCAAACTCCTCAGGACTCGCTCTGGGCTTGCACCTGCAAGAGCGCAGAAACAAGATATTCCTGTTCACGTTTTCACCTCCTTTTTATTTAAAGGGAAAATAATGTTGTCATAAAATCCACGCTGTTAAAAAGCTGACTGTGTGAGGTGATGCCACAGCCCACTTTGCTCCTGTATTTCTGCAGCACCATTTGGTTCACCACGACTTTATTTCACTGCCAGGTTTATGCTACTGTAAGTTACCTCAACCAGCTGGTTTATAAATCAGCTTCCCTTTTCATCAGCTCAGTGACAGGACTGTGTGCTCTTCCCTAACAGAGCACTTTGGGAATTCTGTGCTTTTTTGCAGGAACTCCTTCCACCTTGGGAACTCTGTGTGTGGTTTCACACACTGCCCTTGCCGAGGCTGCAGCTCTTCAGGTATGAAGTACTGCAGGATGTAACAGGACACAGAGCTGATGATTTACTGGCAAACTGTGGTTTTAACAATTAATGTAAAACAGAGAGCAATGTGCAGCAGAGCCAGCAGCCCGGGGTGTTGGAGGCGCTGTACTGAGACCTGCACACCAGGAATTCAGCTTGTGGCTCCTGGGGATCAGCCAAGCAGCCAGAGACAGCTCCCTCCTGTAGATCCACCTAGGGGTAAGTTACACCTCCAGGTTTGAGGATTGATGTTGCTCCTCCAGTTACAGCCTATGGAGCAAAGCTTTGCTCACCTGGCAAAACCCACAGACCAAGAGCTGCAGGGACACACTGCAAGGATGAAACCCACACTGACTCCCTCAAAATCCTTTGTTTGCAGGACTCCATCTCTCATACAGTTATTAACATTTTACCTGGCTATAATATGGAGCAACTTTAGCACTGCAACTGTACATTAACTGTACATTAACTGTAGACTGTACATTAAAATGCTAAAAATCCAACCATTTGAGCCCTTTGGGAAGGAGAAACATCCCATCCCTGCCTCCTCCCCCCTCCAGGTCTCCCATTACCGTTGCAGGCTGTGCTTCAGATCCCTTAGTGTCTTCTTCTGCCTCTGTATGGAGCTGCTGCAGGCTGTCTGCAAGCTGGTGACTTCTTCCAGTTTCTGCCTGTAAACTTTGTGTGTTTCCTGCAGGAGAAGAGGAGACAGTTGGTAGGAAGAGCCCTTCTAGGTTACTCATGGCATTTGGTCCTCCCCTCCAAGGGAAGCAAGCAAACCCCTGGTTTTTGGGAGTCAACAGGCACCCCTGCAAACAAGCAAGGAGGGGGTGATGCCAACCAGCACAGATCCAACAGGGCTTAAATGGACACTGATGAAAGTCCTGCAAGAGGAAAAGTATCCTCCCTACACTCATCTAATTTCCTCTTTCTAATGAGCTTTCCCACTCAGGAGCTCCTCACTCCAGTCCCACCCTGCAATGAAGCCCCTAATCCTTGAATCTCCTAATCCTCCAATCTCCTAATCCTCCATTTGATCCTGATCCATCTCCATCAAATGGGTGGCTAAATCACAGAGCAGGCACTCCAATTTCACAGCCAGATTAAATCTGGAGGGAAAAAGATGATGTGGACCTGAAGGGGAGGGGAAAAAAGATACAAATTCAGGTCAGGGGGTTTAGGCACCTCCTGGCCACCAAGCTCCAGTATCCAATTTAAAGACCTTAATAACCAAACTAACCATGTCCAGGCTCTGCAGCTCTCATCGTTTCTGGATCACTTTGGCTTTGGTTGGCATGGGCAGGACTTCAGGGCTCCCTGGATTGCAGAGTAACTCATCTTGCTTCTCTAGATGTCACGCAACAACATCTTATAAAAGGCTGATTCAAAGGGCGTAAAAAGCTCTTTGCCAAAAAAGGGTTCAGGTATTTATTGAAAACACGAATAGGCGAGTTGAGAGCTGGTAAATTTTACCCCCAGCCAAAAACATCAGGATAATGGTTTGAAAATTACACTGTTGTTTAGAAGAACATAACATTTGCTACAAGTGGGGTTATTTATTTGCCAAGAGAGACCAGTGCTTACAAGGAGACTCACTGACAGCAGGGTCCTAATCCAAATCTTGTGACATGTTCATTCTCAGGGTTTAAATTAATAAACTGCTGCAGAGCAACTTGCATTTTTTCCCACATCCCTGAGCTCTGTCTCAGAGATGAGGCGCTGCCCTGGCAACCCAAACAACGAAAATCTGCAGAAGTGGCTGGTTAGAAGAGCTTTGCAAACCTGAATGTCCCCAAGCCCATCCCATGAGTCCCCACTGCCCCAGGGGTATGCTCAGTGCTGCTGTACAGCAGCACCAGCCCCTCCAAAGCCCCCCACACCCAAATACAAGTGCAGCCCCCAGGGCCCTGTGCCAGCCAGCATGGCAGGGCAGGAGCTACAACCAGAGCCCAAGATGCAGCCCCTGACCCAGGACTTACAACACAACTATAAAATACGAGACGAGGCAGGAGTGCAAAAGAAACCCAGATCATTTTGCCCCATGGGGACCAGCACTGCTCCCAACACAGCAAAAAAATCTGAGCACCAAAATTTATTTTCCCTGCTGGCATTGCAAGGGAGACCATTTCAGTGGGGGTGACCAGAGTACCTTGGGAAATACCCACAGAGAGCTCCTTCAAGCCATGAAGAGCAGTTCCTGCGTGGTCCTGGACCAGCATTTCCAGCTGGAGATGAGAGTCAGGGCAGCCAAAAAGGGTGCTGGCAGGAGGAGATGCAGGCATGGAGGGGGGGTCAAGCTGCTGCTGGGGAAAACAGGCTCCTCAAGAGCAAGAGATGCTGCAAGTGCATCCAGAAAGCCACGAGCAAGGGCAAGTATGAATGGACATACAGATGGAAGCACTTTCTTACTCTAGAGTTGAGGTTCGACTTGAAGCCGGTTCAGGAGTACAGGACCTTCCTCCAAAGCACATTTAAGCACCACCAGCAACTCGTGGAGCTGGAGCAGAATCATGACCTCTCTGTTCCCCTCTTCTGCAACACGTAAGAACTCCCTGATCGTGGATGTTATTCCAGCTTTTTACCTCTACAGTGCTAATCACTGGCCAACTACACCTCGTGCCACCAGCAGCTTCCACTCCACTGAGAGGTATTTCCACTTTCCTTTCATGGGTGGGGAAACTGAGGCAGGGACAAGTTATTGACATTTTGCTGTGGTTTAGGTCAGACTCAGGTGCTAGTTGAAGACAGTCAGCACACACAGCAAACAAGTGACCAACAAAACCACGCCAGCTGGTCTCTCCCAGCACCAAGCCTCTCCTGCTAACAGACATGCAACCTGAACTGACTTTTAATTAAGAAAACGAGCTAAATCTGGAAATCACACTTTTTTTCTTGTGTGCACGTTCTGTTTAACAGCCTAAAAGAGGCTAAAACAGCCTCCAGAGTGAGAACAGCCGGTCGTACTTTAAAACAGGCTTTAAGATTTAAAGCACGTGTGTAGGTGCAGCACTGATGACATGCAGGGAGAGGAAGGCTTCTGGAGGTAAAAGCATCTTGCAGAACAGCTCTTGGCCCCTGTTCTGAGGCCTCTCTGTCCCTCAGTGCACCTTTGAGAGATGGAGAATCAGCACTTGAAGCCCTTGTACCCCATCACGGGAAATCAAACTGTGCAGAGATGCTGGCAGGGCAGGCGCTGCCTCCGCTATTCTTTGTGCCGTGCCAGGAGCGCACGGCCACCCCAGGTCCCCCTTTTCCATCCTTGCTCCGGCAGTGGGAAGCGCGGCACCACGTCCCCTCGGTGCATCCCCAGAGGTAGCTGGGGCATTGCCATGGTTCGGTCCGGATGTCCCAGATGTGTTCGTAGTACCTGCCTGGGGTACCGGGTGTTTGTGCCCCGCACGGATGCGCATCCCCGCAGCGCTGGGCATCCCGCGGGCACCCCGCGGCCAAGCCCCGAGCACGCGTGGCCGCCCCGGGCGGGGCGGGGGCGACCCTGCGGGGCTGCCCCGGGGCCGGGGGTGCGGGGGGTACCCCCAACCCCGCTCCTGCCGGGCCCCCTGCCAGCCTGGGCGCGGGGAGAGAGCCGGGGCCGGCCCCGCGACAGGATGCGGAGCAGAGCCGGGGAAGGGCAGTGCGGGAGAAGCCGCAGACGCGCGGCCGGGCGAGGCATCGCGATGTCCCGCATCTCCCCGCCCGGCAGCCCTGCCCCGCATCTCCCCGCCCGGGAGCCGTGCCCCGCCGCGCCCCGCTCACCTGGAGCTGCCGGAACTCCTCCTCCAGCTCCCGCCACTCTTCCCGGCCCCGCTCCAGCTGGTCCCTCATGGCGCGGGGCCGCGCCACCTCCCCCGGCCCCCGCCGGCGCGCGCCCCCCGGCCCGCGGGCCGCGTGCGCCGCTGACGTCATCGCGCGCGGTCACGGGCGCGGCCCCGCGGCGGCGCGCGCCACCCGCCGCCCCGCCCCCGCCGCCGCCCACCCGCCCCAGGGGAGGGAACCGGCAGGTGAGGGATCGGCCCCACGAGCCGGGATCCCCCAGGCGAGGGATCCCCCAGGCGAGGGATCCCCCAGGCGAGGGATCCCCCAGGCGAGGGCTCCCGTCTGGCCAGGGGGCTCCTCAGGGGGAGGCTTCCCTCAGGCCCGTGCTCCCCTCAGGTGAGGGTATCCCTCAGGTGAGGGCTCCCCTCAGCTGAGTGACCCCTCAAGGGAGGGATCCCCTCAGTGAGGGACTCCTTAGGTGAGGGTCCCCCTCAGGCCCGTGCTCCCCTCAGGTGAGGGCTCCCCTCAGTTGCTGCCCCCTGTCACCCCCCCCAGTCACCTCTTGCGGACCCTGTGCCTCTCCCAGGTCCTCTCATGTTGTGGTAGCACCTGAAGTGCTCCATGAAGCATCTTCCTCCCCCTTCCTTCCCCTTAGGGGTGGGTTGTCACACATGGGGCTGAGAATGGAGACAAAACCCTTCCTGCACAGGGACAGCCCTCTCTGAAGGACCTGCTGGCTGAGGTGACCGCGCACCTGGGCTGAGGCTGCCCAGCACTGCGGCTGCCTGAGGCCTGGACTCTGGTCCTTAATATCAGAGAAAAGGGCAAGAATATTTGTGATCTCTTTATTATTACAATAATAACCCACCTAGGGGCTGGGCTGGCCAACTGGGAGCAGGGCACAGTGGCCTCTGGGCACAGCCCTGCTCCAGGGAGCTGCTGGTGAGTGGAATGTGGAGCCCCCAGGGAGGGGGTGAGGCCTGGGAGATGTGAAGGCTGTAAATGTTGGCACTGTGCTTCTTGTCTGTTGTGAAAGGGTGGAAATAGGCAAAGAGGAAGAAAAAGGGAAGGGGAAGGAAGCAATTAAATAAAAATGATACAAGGGGGAGGGGAGGAGTGAAGCCAAAGTAAAAATGCAAGTGCAATGCTGTCTTTTCATGGGGAGTGTATGCGGGATCCTGTTTCCTTGGATTTGGCATAAACAACCAAAAACATTGGGTGTAGAGACACTCCTCAGTATTCCTGCTGTCTCTGGTCCTTCTCTAGGTCTATATTCACACTCTTTGCTTGTTTTATGTCCTTGTTGCATGTTCTTTTCATACGTGTGGGTAGGCACCTGAAAAGCGGTCCATGACCTGTTCCCTGGTTTCCAGAGAAAACTGCTCAGAGCTTGCAGTGGTTGGGGATTTCTGCTGGTTTAGGAACCACCAAGCCTGGAGATGTCCTTGCTGCTACTCCAGTGAGGCCGTGATCATCCAGGGATCAAACACGTGTGTTGTGGCAGGCCGTGGTAATCCTGAAATCGAATAAACAACTGATCAACACAGTAAAAATGTCACAGGAGTTTGCTATGCCTGCACTAAATTTTCCCCAGATTCTAGCATTTGTCCACAACCCCGTGTAACAAGACTTTATGTTACAGGAAGCCTGGATTTTGGATTACACAGTTTGGAAGGAAAAGGATCACATCTCGGATCACAGCTTTGATTCTGCGCTGGATATGTGACAACACCTTCCAGTTCACCTCAAGGTTAGAGTACTCCCTACCAGCAAAATTATTTCTCCTTCCCTCATGGAAATATTCCCTCCTCCTTTGCAGTTACTCTGTCAGTTCGGTTTATCACAGAGTCACCCCAAAGATGTAGCTGCATCTTACTCCTGACTGTTGAGGGGGAATTGGGGTGCTGACACTCTCATGAAGAGCTGGGGGAATCCAGACTGGACCTTATTTTCTTTAAGTAAAACCATTTAAGTAGAAGCACTTCAACTGCTTGTGTCAGTCTCAACATTCAGGGAAGGTTACTTCTAGAATACATCATAAATTGTAAATAACCCTTAAAACTCTTCCTTTCACTGCTGAGCTATAAGCCTCAAAAGGGCTGAAGAAAGCCCTTAATATCAACCATGAATATTTGCCCTGGGTGTAATTCTGCAGCCTGATGACATTTCTTTAGGGCTGTGGCAGGTGCTGTGTATACAAAGGCAGGAAATGTTGAGCATTTCTCACTCAGAGCTGTGCTGGCCCTGGAGCTCTACAGGAACACCAAGGGATCACCAGACCTTTATTCCAAACTTTCCTGCCTCTCCCCTACACCTCTGGTCAAGGAACAGTTCTTATGCATGTTGTGACTGTGTATAATTATAACCTCAAAAGACTTCCTTCAATTTTTTAACTAAGACATGCCAGTTAATATTCATTCAAGAGATGGTATTTTCTTTAACACAGAAAACATGGAAGAATTTCACTAAACACCAACAATGTGAATGTAGCACAGTTGGCCTTACAGCTGGTTCTACATTATTTAATGCTGCACCATTACAAAAGATTTCAGAATTACCTGTAATCTCTCTCCACTTCCTGGGAGATTGTAGCTGTTTGTTTAATCTCATTAATTCAATCACATCTTTGTGAGTAAAACCAAAGCAAGATAAGATAACAATGAGGGTTTTTTAACTGGATCTAGATAATTTGTTTATTATAATTTTACTCAGCAAGAATGGAAACTACAGACTGTAATTAAATTGCAGACTTAAGGCAGATCTTCCCAATCTCAAGGATGGGGACACGGGGGAGGGATGCTGGAAGGGCAGCAGGAGTTGTGTCTGATCAGGCTGTGCTGGACAATGTCCCTCTCTGCCTACAGGAGCAACTCCTGCAGAAAAGCCATTTTAAGAAGTTCAGTCTTTGGGCATTACATTTCCTATCTGAATTAAATGTTTATTTTGGGGAAAAAAATAGTTAAAATTCTCCACTTATGGAAAGACAGGAACAATAGAGTCTGAGGTTTCATTTTCTATCTGACTAAAATGCACCCCTAAATATCTGCACCCATTGCAGTCAGTGGGCAATCAAAGACCTTATTTGACTATTATGGAAGTGCAGCTGGATTAAGGATTTAGAGAGAGAATTTTAAGGGCCCAGAAGAGCCCTGGCAGCTTCCCATCCCTCAGCCCTGGATGGGGAGCAGGGCTCTGTGCAGGCAGTGCTTGGGGTTCCCATACCTCACCTGCCGTTCAGTTGTGGCAACACATGAGGAATGGTGCCTTTCCTCTGAATTTGAATATTTTATGATCGTTTTTCTAGGTATCCTGACACTTCTTAGTGGCTGTTTTCTGCTGCCAGAGATCACGTAAGGCCATTGCACAGCAGATCTACAGACACGAAGTCTCTGCTTTGCCTTTACCTTAATTAATCCCCGACTCATCAACCGTTCACTGCCAGAGAATGTATCAAAGAAATTGAGTTAATAAATCAAGTTCAGGATCACAGTGAAACTGTGACTGTTTGTTCTTTTGCTGTTAGATTTTGTTGAGTACAAGTAGTTATATATGTACAGTCACATGTGAGCTCCTTCCCCTCACCTTCCTCCACCCTGAACGCAAATTCCATTCATTCTTTTCTCTTAAGATAACTGAGGCTGTTTCCTTTGATGCTTTTCCCCTGTCCTAGAAATACAATTCTTTCCAGCACAGCAAATGGGAAAGGACAAAATATAAATGCAGATGAGTCCCTATTCTACCATCAGGTGACAATAAGCCGTGATAAATAAAATACTTGGCTCATGTTTCAGCTGGAAATTGATATTGCTGATTCATCTTGTATTCATCTGGAGTTATTTCTCAGTTAAGGAACAAATTAAGGACTTCAAGGGAAGCAGTAGCTCAAGGATGGCCAAATTTATCTGCCTCCAACAGTACTGAGAGTCCTGCAAACTGCTCCACAGTCGCATAGTAAATAATTATCAGCTTTGGGTGACTTCACTAATTAACATCATAACTCTACCTTTGAACCTCTATCTTATTGCAGGTAGTTAAGTAGAGACCATTAGCTGTAAATCTGCAGCAACAGAAACTCATGGGGAGAGGGTATCTGGTGTCAGCTCCAAGGACTTCAACCTTTCACTTTGCATGACTATCTACATGCTCTGTGCTCCAACATTCCAGATAACCCAGGGTTCTTACTTTGGCTTGTTTTGATGTAAAACCAACATGGTTTTTATCTTGAGAGAGCTTCTCCCAGCAAAAGGGAGGGAAGAGTTGTAAAGAAAGCTTTCCCACAAGGCTGCCTCTTAAGCCAGAGTCAATCAGTGAAGTTTGCACCTCAAACCTTTCACTTCAGTCCCTCCTAAATCCTGCTGATAACAATTCTTAAAAGCAGAGTGGTGGGGAAGCTCCTTCAGCACTGCACCCACTCCCTGCTCATCCGGCTACACCCAACACAAGCTTGGTTGGAGTCCAAGACCCTCCCACCTCTTCCTCTGGCTTTTCTTTTGAATATAGCAGCAATAAAACACACATCTGAGCATCCTACTTCCACAGTATGTTGTTGTCACATTCTTCACCTTTAAAGAATTCCAACATATGTTTCTCTACATGCTTTTTCTTTATTTACTCTACGAAGTTCCCAGAATAAATTTGAATTATTGATTCTGACAGTTTTCAGTTGGTTTGGGCATTTCACTTGGGTGATTCCCCAAGCTTTGTGAGAGCAAACTCAGCTCAGAGCAGCTGTCTCCTTTCAGTGCAAGAATGATTGGTTTCAGATGTAGAATACTGAGGGCCTTTAGTTTTATTGTTTGGGGGTTTTTTATTCTTACTCTTTAGAATGAAAAAAATGAAGGTGTCACAGGGTCTTGCTCCAGAAAGGTGTTTTTCCAGGCATGTTTCCACACACATTCTTCCAATGCTTGGTTTGTTCTTCACTGTATCCATCCTGGAAGGAAGTGGAGAGCTGAAAGTCCATTGCAACGAACTGTCTTGGCATCAATGGGCTGAGTTAGAGCATAATTTACATGGATGGATTTAACAGCTTCCTTTCAGTCTTAATAAATGTAAGGTTTAATCAACTGCCAGACAACTGGAGCAACAACGGTGCCTACAGTAACAGAACTGAAGCCCTGTCACACCCCTGTGAAGGAGGCTTTGCTGGTGCTCTTGGTGTCAGGGACCAAAGTCTATGAGAGTGAAACTAGAAAAAAAACAGTGCACACACACACAAAAAAAAAACCCAGCCAAGAAGGGCCAAATTTTGCTGGAAAAGCCAGAACAAGGAGAATTGGATGAAGGAAAACCCAAATTATCCTCCTAGCACTTTATAACTTGGATTTTGACCCTATTTATCATAGTGGCTACAATGTTGTGCCTTGAAACGACTGCTCTTGGGAGAGGAAGAGGTTTGGTTAGGGCATTTCTGGAGCAGTTTAGATTTATATCTCACTCTCTAACTGAATTATATATTCTAGATATCTGGCACCCCTCATGAAAACTATGCCCACTTCCTACTTACTAGCAGGGTTCCCGCTCTCATAATGGAATGACATTTTCTAAGTCAAATGTTCAGTGAGTCAAGAATGTTCTGACAAAGCTTCAAATATCACCACCTTCTCTTCAAGCTGGTCTAATTTTGCCTTTTTTTTATGAGGAGAATACCTTTACATTTCCCCTTTCTGTACCCTTGTACAGAATGATATTAACAAGTGACAAAATAATTAAGTATGATTCAGATGTTCCTACCTGGACTAAGAAAATAGGAATCACACACAGCCTCTTCCCAGATAAATGTCTCTGTGAAGCCTCCTTGGTGGGAGCAGGAGGGTCTGTGATAACCTGCTCTGGGACCATGGAACTAAAATAACAAACACACAGAGACCTGGAGCAGAAGGATTTAAAATAAGTGACCCAGAAACTGAGGCATCACCAACCATTTCCCTCCATCATATCCAGATACAGAGGTTTTCTCAGAGGCAATTTTCAATCTTGATTTGTGCATTTTGATTTGTTGCTAAAATATTTTAATTTTTTTAAAGCCTTTATTGGTTTAAAATGTATATTGAGTTTCAAATATTTATATCACTTCTGGTTAGTAAAAGCTGTGGTTAAGTGAGGCGCAGTTTGAACTTGCAGTTCAAAAACCTTAGGCAGCCTGTGCTGTTTAAAAATAAACAAGTGAAGTTGTCTGAATTAGCTAATTATCTTAATTGACAATTTCTCAGTTAAGTGCAGTGAAACATAGGGCCTGAAATATGAAAAATAATTAATACTTTTCCAAGAAGGGCTGCTTTTGGTTGTAATTTAAGGCTGTAGCTTTTGGGCTGCAATAAGCAATTTTTCTTCTCCCTCATGGGTTTTTCTCATTTCCTCCCCAAATCCCTGTTCCCCACTCCAGCCCTTACAACTGGCCACAGTCAAACACAGGAATGATTGTCTTCAGTAATTCTTGGGCTCTGCCCCAGACCAGAATATGTTTAATGTGAACGAGTGGCAATAAGTCCTTCCTGAATATCTTCATCTCATTTTTAAAACCAGGAAACATTTTTTCATGTATAAGCATTTCCTTACTTGGTCAACTTCCATAGTTTTCTTTCTGGTTCTCCTGCTTTAAGAAGTCTGTGAGTTCCACCTCTCCTACAGCCCTGGATGGCAGCTGCCATCTTTCCAATTCATCTAATCCAGAGAAATTCCATGTTTGTCTTTTCCCGTGGTACAGATCTCTCTCCATCGTTTCCACACCGGCTCCTTTGTTGGCTATGGAGCATCTCTTCCCTCCAGCCACTTCATTTTCCTTGTCCACTTGATTTCCCAGGCAGTGACGTTGTCTCCTCTGGCTCCATGGCCCTCACGTGTGTCGTGGGAAATGGAATATTTGCCTTCAGTCACAGTCACATTTGGGATAAGTCCATCCCTCTGTCCTATTTGAGCACGGACACCCCATTTAAGCCACCTTCAGTGCTACATTCAGTGAAGACAAACACCCATCAGGGAAGACCAGGCTGTGTCCCACCTCCACAGAGGCGGCTGCTTTGTTTTCATCACAAGATTTCCCACCTGTCTCAACATTTTAACCATCCAGCCTGCAGAGCTGTGCACGAAAAATGTGGCAAAAGGATGAGAATCAAATGCATTTGGCTCACGGGAGTCATAGGAGACCTTTGGTTTTATACTAGAAATGTGCACGGTTAATTACCCATTAGGGAAGATTATTACAGACACCCACAAGGCCATAATGGCAATTCCTGCTCACTGTGGCTGTGGAAGAAATGTAATGGATGAGGGAATTAGTGTCAGGTTTATTCAGATTTCTCCTTCAAGACCTCTGATGTGCATTTTCAGGGGGTTTCTCCTTTCCTCTGACATTTTCAAGGCTGATTTATTTGTTACCCATCAGTGCTGTAATCAGCACTTTATATTCTGCTGGAAAATCCTGAACTCAAGACACGTGGCTCCAGAGCGCGGGGTGTGCTCCGGCTCCATCCGTGGGGAGCACAGTGTGACCACTCGTGTCCCACCGCCCTGCCCGTCCGCCCGGAGCGGCTCCGCTCGCTCCCGGCCCTGCTCCCGCGGCCCTTGGCACAGGAGTTTGGCACGTTGCTATGACGACCCCGCCGCTGCACCAGGCAGCGCCCGGCGGGCACCAGCACAGGTCGGTGCCCGGGGTTTGGCAGCGGCAGGACAGCGTGGGCCGAACGCGAGGGTGCTTTGCGAACGGCGCACAGGGGCTGTCCCCGCGGTGCGCTCCCACCGCCGCCGCGGAGCGCGGCTCTCGCCGGGCGGGAGCAGCGACAGGCGCCCTGGGCATTCCGCTCGCAGGCACCGCCGCGGGGCCGAGCAGGGGCTGGGGTGGCTCCGCTGCGCCGGAGGGGGCTGGCAAAGGGACCCCGGTGCAGGGCAGCGCCGTGGGGCCGGGTCACTGCGAGGGCTGAGCTCAGTCGCGACATTCTCGGAACCGGGTGACAGGTAGGGTGCACGAGGGGACACGGTGAGGTGGCAGGCAGGGAGCTGCCAGGGACAGTCAGCAACCCCTTCTCTGCAGCAAGATGTGTTTCCCTCTTGCTATTCGTTAAGATGTAAGGCAGGAAAAAAAAAAAGGTGTATTTGTAGCTCAATCGCACTGCTCTAAAGTTCTGCAAAGAGCCAAGGGAAAAAATGGGCTTCCTGTAGGGCCATGCAAACTAAAGCTGCGTTTTACCAGAGACCAGACAAAACTCACAGAGCAGCGTCTGGAGGAGGACGCGGGGGTCTGTAAGAGCCTCGGCCCCAAGCGCAGCGGCGGAGGCAGAACCTCTGGCCCTCGGCACCGAGAGCTGCAGCCGGAGCGGCTCTGCAGCGCCTGCCTCTCGCTGCCTCCCCGCGCCCTTGTAGTAGGTGGCTAAAACATCCAGGGCGGTGAATACCGACTGCGTTATCACTTACGCAAACTTGGCATTGCTGACGTAAATTTGGAAGGGGATTCAGCAAACAGAGGCGGGTCCCGTCAGACCGCATTACCCCGGGTGCTCTGCGCGGGCTGTGCCTCAGAGAGCCTGGCGAGCAGATGGAGGGGTGCTGAGACTGCCCCCGCAGCTGGGAATCCTCCCTGGAGTCTGTAAATCCTAAGCTTTGAGTTGAAGAAGTGGTCGGATGCGGTGGTGGGAGAGTGATGCTCCCATCTGGCAGGGGTAGTGAAAAGATTTCTCGTCAGAGCCGGTGTCGGGGTGGGTGCAAGTAGCTGTAGCTTGGCTCTTCTCCCCCAGCCAGAGGACAGATGCAAGCAGGCATCGTGTGGCTCCGTGTCCTGCAAACTCTCAGCCCTTGGCAAATACTGCCAAGAACCCCCCTCTCCAGGGGCTGCAGCACCCAAAGGCGAGGGAGGAACTCAGCAGCTGGGGTGTTTTCTGTGTTTATATTGGTGAAATACCATCCTCTGCAGCGGGCTGTGACTCCATCGCACTGAGTGACAGATCCTGTCCTCGGTGTCCTCAAACCAAGACGCTCTTCAGCCCCTCTCCTCCCATGGCAGCTTGGTTGGAATCTTTACCCCTCCCAGGTCTGAGCTCACCGTGCAGTGCCCCGGCAGGTTCCCCAGCCCTGCCTGCACTCCCCACAGCCCCCCGGTAAGGAGCCACGTGGGATGGGCACTGCACAATTCAGCTGCATTTTGGATAGGAAGGCTCATCCTGGACACATAAAGCACTTTCTTCAGCAATGATATCCCCCCAAATAGCTGTCGAATGACCATTTCCCACAGCTGTGTGGAGAACTGAGGATGAACACTAATGTATTTTCTCAGTTATAATTTCTATTTTTTATTCCCTGGCAAAGACCTGAAGTACCTTCCTTTCCCTCTCCTCCCGGGTTCCACACTTTTCTCCACGCCGGGCTCCCCGGCACCCCCAGCACAGCAGGAACCAGAGCTCTGCTCTGCCGAGAAGGGAGAGATGCAGCGAAATCACTCCATGTGGCTCAGTCCAGTGGATCAGGACAGAAGGGGGAGCCCAGGAGACAAACTCGGAGAGCATCCCAACCCGCCGGGCTCCAGCCGAGCTCTGGATGTTGACGGCATTCATAGAAACTTGCTTTTGTTTCTACAGCCACCTTTGGGCGTTTGTTTATGGTTTATAGGAGACCACTCTCACCTCCGAGTCTGTGCCGGAATTCCCACTGCGCTGAACAGTGCCCAGAAATCACCACCGTGCTGCACTCCACCATTCTCCTCTCTGTACTGATGGGCCAATACATCTTCTCCCTCCTCTTCCCCCATGCTGACCCTTTCCCTCTGGACCTCTGACACCTGAATCACCTCCCTCTGTACCCATCATCACCTGCCTGCTGTTCATGCTTTAACCCCATGTCACCTCAAAGTCCTCTCCTTGGCAGCTGGATCAGCTGGCGAGTGCCTGGCCTGCCCTGGGTGAGTCTGCAGCCTCCTGAGAGACAGAAACATTGTGGTTTCAACCCCTTTTAACAGACACCTGCAGGACAGTTATTTCTAGCAGTAAATGAGCCTGAGCTGCATTACTGCTGCAGGTATGAAGTGTCCCAGCTCCAGGTGGGCCTCAGGAACACTGGACAACTCCCTGACCCATTCCATTGGTTGTACGGAGAAGGAGATGCCCTTCCCTGCGCTCCCCAAGACCTCTGGCAGGTGCAGAGACCAATGCCCACCACAAACCTAACCTACTGAAATTTATTTAACATTTCCTAACAGGCCAGGCAGTGCTACAAGCCCATTTTCACATAGTGCTGGTTTGTACTTCAGTATTTTTAGCTCCCTCCTGTTTGTTATATCTCTGTTTTACCCCTCCCCAGCCAGGCATCAGTTACTGACTCAGTTGCATCCTAAGGCACAGCTCACAAATACTGATCTGCCCGTACCTGCCTTAGTAATTTCTCTCTAATTTATTTCTGATTATCATTTGTTTTTTTTTCTCCAGACACCACCAATATGCCCATTGTAAAGTATCCCAGGGCTAGAGAGCCCCTCTATTATGAATGGGACAGGAAAGCCCAGAAATGTGGGTTAAGACACACAGTTTATGCTGTAAATGGGGATCAGTATACTGGAGAATGGCTGGACAACTTGAAACATGGTAAGATACATAATTTTGAGGAAAGGTACCAATTTAAATGTCCTTAGAAAGGTTCCTAAGGGCAGGGAGCAGTCAGTGGTTCTATATGCTCCTGGAAGAGCATTCATTCTTGTATGACTATATATATATATATGTCTCTGATATATGTAATGTAAAAAAGCACTCAGAGACATTTCTAATAGGTAGCTTGAAGAGCTTTTGCATGCACTCAGGGGCAATTACCCAAAATATCTCTGTTATGGATATTTAAAAATCCTCTCCAAACAGAGCACACTGCAGTGAGCTCCATGCACTGGGATGTTCCCTGGCTGCACAGTCCCTGCAGCTCTCTCAGCTCTTGACTTGGCTTCAGGAATCTTAATTTATCCTCAAGCTGTGGCGGGTGCTGCAGGAGACAGAGCAGGGGAAGGAGACCCTGACCGAGCCCTGAGCAGCCGGAGCAGGACAGACTTGTTTACAAGCAGAAAAATGAGGTTTGGAAAGATTTAAGTGCATTCAGCAAAGGCCACACAGGAAGCCCTTGATCAAGATTAACGATGGTTCTGACTTGGGAAGCTAAACTGAATCCCAGACCTGAGCCTGACCTGCTGCAGGGAGAGCTGCCCCACCTCAGATGGAACAGGAAGGCAGCCCTGGACACCCTTCTCCTAAACTCTGCAGCATTCCTATTTTTGTTAAACAGGTAAAGGCACCCAGATATGGAAAAGAACTGGAGCTATTTACAGCGGTGACTGGAAGTTTGGGAAGCAGGATGGTTATGGCTCATACAGCATTCCTGACCCTGTAACCAAGGAATACAAGAGGGTGTACACAGGCTGGTGGAAAAACGGCCAGAAAACTGTAAGTGAGATTTCCTGCACGTGCCAGCAGTGAGGCAGCGTGACCCAAAACACAGGGAAGGGTTGGGTGCACATGTGCAAAAAGATCACTTAAAATACTAATTTTCCCAATACTGAGGCTGAATTGAATGGTAGAGTAAAAATCCATGATTTTTATGGGAGTGCCATTTCCCTGCTGCAGAGGGACTCATCCCACTCACACACTGGTTACCAGGCTACAGCCCCAACCAGCTGCTGCAGAGCAGTGGTTACTGCTCAGGCACACCTGCAGCTTGGCCAAGCAGGATGAGAGGCTTTGTATCCCATCTCTTAATCCCCCTGCCCATCCCTTTCATTCCTCTTATCCTTGAAGGAATTGGAGGAACCTGTATTATAAATGCTGCAGGAAAATGTACCTTCTTCTGAGACTTTTACAGCATATTAGACAAATAACAGGAGTTCTTTTGGAAATTAAGCCTGTCATGTAAATCATGTTTTTTTCTAAAAGGAACACAATGAGAAAGTCATCTGGTAGAAATGACTGCAATCTCATGTGCAAAATCCTTGTAGGAACGGTTTTGGATCTGCCAATGGAAACCTTGTGTTCGCCTTTGTGTCTGCTCTTAAATTAAACTAATTGCCACCAACGCCTGGAATTGGTGTGTGGCTCCAGCCTCTCGGAGGGAGCTTCCCCTCCTGTTCTTTCTGGTTATATTTTGGATAATTGAGCTTGGGTGAAAGATTTGTAATGATATCCAAGTATCACAAGCGTTGCTTTTTCTTCTACCAAAGTTTCTCCTTTACATACATTCAATTTAGTAAAATTAATACTCAAAATCAGTTATTTCCAGAACTGATTTTATTATTTGTTCAGAGATAAATTAACACTTTATTCCTATGGGAAAACTCATTAGTGATATGGAAATATTCCTTACTGGTATAACTCCCTGGTATAGGGGGTACCTCTGGACTTCCCTTAATGGCAAACACACACGTAAGATAAACAAGGGATGGAGTTGCCCAGGCTGGAACAGGTTGGGCTGCAGGAAGTGTTGTCAGTGTTGAAAGGGATGAAATCTCCATGTTGAGAGACACATCCTTTAATGCTGCCTATCCCCAGGTAGGTTTATATACTCGTAAAACCCGCTTTTAGCTAAATATTAGCAGCAATCATGCCAACAAAAACACACTGAGATATAAACCCAAGAGTTTTTCATGGGAATAAAACCATTTGCCAAAAAAAATCCCATACTACCACCTCTGGTTTCCTTCAGCACGCGAACAGCCACTGAGCTGGGCTGCCACATGTGTAAGAGTAATAAACAAAGGAACAGTGTATCAAAGAGATGTCCCAAACTTGGACACTGACCCCTTTCGACAGCACAGCTCCTCACCAGCCATCTCTGTGCTGCTGCCCAGGGCCAGGGGGTGTTCTTTTACCCCAACGGGGAGCGCTACGAGGGCGAGTGGAGCGATGGAGTGCGGGGCGGCTGGGGCCGGATGTACTACCTGGATGGATCCAGCTACGAGGGGCAGTGGGAGGCGGATCAGCCCAACGGGCAGGGGATGCTGCGGCTCCGTAAGTACCGGGCGCCTGCCTGCCCCCTTCAAGCTATTTGGTGTCGTGCTGCTCTCCAGGTGTCTCTGCCATCCAGGTTTCTGGATGCTCCATGCATTGCAGCAGGGCTGTGGCTGCTCCAGGTCATCCCTCCCCTCCTGGTCTGGGGCTGGAGGCAGCACAGGGCCGGCTCAGGCCCACACACATGAAAGCTTATTTTTGCTGTGATTTACATTTAAATGACTGGGATGGTTCGGGTTAGAGATAATATACTGTTGGGTCAGAGAAGAGCAAATCTCTCTTTTCAAGCCAGGCACTTTGCCAGACAGACTTTTTAGCTCTGCATACCAAAGAGGAGTCCAGTTTCCAGCAGAGGGGAAAAAAGCAACAGAGAATTTTCTTACTGAGTTCACTCCATCCCCTCTCTTACTTCCGACAGCAGCTCACGTTGAGTGAACACAGGGGTTTCATTAGTACACAATCCTTTTCCATAAATAACACCAAGCACATCACAGATTTGGAATGTTAGGGGCAATCTCATCATAAATACAGAAATCTGAAATTTTTTTCCCCATATTTTCCTTGGAGTTTAACACATTTTTCCCTGAAGCCAAGAATCCCAGTCCTTCGCAATACAAGGCATGACATTCCAAGAACATTTGAAGAAATATTATCTCCATATTAGTGTTCATCTATTCTATTTTTTTGCTTGAAAGTAATCTCAAGACTAGTAATTAGCTAAGCAAAGCAGCTGGGAGGAATGGGCATGACCTTCACTGCACATCACAGGCACTTTGGACCAATGGCCCATCCGGATGAAATCAGCACCTGCTTCCAGGGAGAAACCTTCCACTGATCTGCTGCTCTCCCACCCAAGTCCCTGTTAGTCATAAACTAACAGCCCCTACGGGCTGAGCTGTGGCTGATGCACCATTTCAGAGCCCTTTGCCTCCAGCACTGCCTGCAACCGACTGTGAGCTGGATTCCTTTTGGTTAAAATTAGCCAGAGCAATTATTTCATACCCACAAGCCAAATGCATTCGGCTCAGTGCTGGAGGGGTGCCCACGTGCCGGCAGCTCTGCGATGTGAAAGAAAAGGAGTTCTCCAGGGGAGGTCACGATGAGCTGCAGCTCAAGATTAAATTGCCTGTAGTGGCAGCGCGCCCGGCGAGGGTGAGCTCGGCTGGGAACGCCGCGCTGCTCTGCCACCTCTGCCATGGCTGTTCCCAAATGGAGCATGTCCACTGGGATCACAGCAGTGAGCACACGGCCTCCGGTGCTCTGAGAGGGGATGGGAGCAGCTGGACACCATGGTGCAGCCAGGGCATTCCGTACCCCCTCCATCAGAGCCAGGGCTGTGATTTTGGTGGTTTCTCAGTTGTTGGTGGCTGGAGTGCAGGAGCTGAGCTGCTCCTACCACTGGGCAGGGCAGGTTGGTGTTGCAGATAAGCACAAAACCAGATCAAAGCTGCAGATAACCACCACCACAGCTCCAACCTGTAAACCAGAGCCTGCCTGAGCAGCCAGGCAGACATGCTCCACAGAAGCATTTTTGGTTTTTCCTCCTTACAGCATTCTGGCAGGCCCCAGCTACCTCTGCAGCACCATGCAGGGTGCCCTGGTATTTCAGCCGCTTCTTGTCCTGAAGAATAGCAAAGTTCAGCTGAGACTCAAAGGTACTTCCACTAATTACCAGAAATTCCCATGGTTTTGGGCTTAGAAACACTATATGTAGGCAAAGGGGAGAGCAGAGGACTCTCCCAGTGACAGCAGGATGGCCTTGAGGTGTCCCAGCATCACTGTGGTTGTGATGCCGCTTCTCAACCAGCATCCATGGATGAGGCTGCTCTCCTCTCCTTGCAGCTCTGCTTTCCCTGTTAGTGATGGATGGATGGATTCCTGGAGAGTAGCACAAAGCCCAAAAATAACCTCTCTCAACTTGCAGAAAAACGCCAGGAGAAGCAATACAGCTGGAAAAAGAGTGTAACTGCCTGAACTGCTCAGACACTCACAGCAATTCTCAGCCTTAATTCATTGAGGAAAAACTAACTGCAAATATTCTTTGAAATCAAGATTATTTTGCCTGGACAACAGTCAGTGCTCTGTTCCTTGCCCAGACAAGCAAACCTCTCTCTTCAAGCCAGAGATCCTGTGTGATTTGTTGCAGTGACAAATCTGAAACTTGTGTCCTGTAATTTTTCACGTTGTGAGGAGTGACTCAGTGACCAGACCCTTACCCTGAGCTCACTTGCTCAGTGTATCAGCAAAAAATGAGTATCACTTAAGAACAAAGCAGGTGAACACAGTTCTTGTTCCAGCTGGGCAAGCGTGGGCTCCTTCCACAGCCCTTTCTCCCTCTGCAGCGCAGCAAACAGAGCACTGCAAAAGCAAAATGACACACTGTGCTGCTGGAAATTACTAAGAGAAGCCAAATATATCACCTCCTCCTCTGTCATTTTGCTCTGTTGATTGTTTTCATTTGTAACTCCTTAACAAAATGGTCTGTTCTTGTATTTAACTGCAGCAAATGGAAATCGGTACGAAGGAGGTTGGAAAGATGGAAAGAAGAATGGCCCAGGGAGATACTTCTACGTGGATAAGGGACAGTTGTTAGAGGGCACCTGGGCAGAAGATATAGCAAAGTGTGGAGTTCTGGTTGACTTCGATAGAGACAAAGCTCCGGCCCCTACTCAGTACCCAATCCCAAAGGTAATTGCTTGGAAATTTGTGTTTGCATCCATCAGCACTTGGATCAGCTCTCCAGGTAGCGTTTCCCTCTTCTAGTGATTACCCCTGTGGGATTCCACACTCATAGGGTGTGTGCTCAGTGTCTTTTGGCCAGCAGTGTCCTCAAGGGCCCCATAGGGCCAAACAGTTCATCCAGCCTCTGCTGGAGCCTCCTAATCACCTACATCTGAAAAAATGCAGTTCTCATGCACCAGAACTGCTCAGAGACCTGAGGCAGCACAAAGGAAACGGGGACAATAGAGGCAGAGACAATTGTGGGATTTGCGTCAAAACCAAACGATTTCCCCAAGCCCAACTGCTGAAGCTGAGCAGACCCTACAGAACCCCGGGCAGCTGCAGGGCTCACAGCAGCTCCTTCCTCTGCCTGGGTACTCCAAGTCAGGAGCTCATCGTGTCCAGCAGCCCCAGAGGCAGCAGGGTGTGTGCAGCTTCCCACCTGGTCCCAAGGTGGGCAGATGGTGTCCCAGAGCCAACACCTTCTGCTCCCCTTTCCCATGACTGACACACTGCTGAGGAAGAGTCAGTGCCTGTCCCCATCCCGAAGACTTGGAGAGACACTCAAACACACTGGGTTCTCAACTTGGCAGCCACCAAGTCCTTGCACATCACTTTGATAAAAGAGCCAGAGGACAGGAGAGCCTATCCCCTGCTCTGCCCTTGAAGGAAGACAGGGAATGGGAGCCCATAGTGAACAGATGTGGCTCCAAGTGACACAGCTGGCCAAGAGTCTCAGCTTGAACACAAAGGCATCACATTTCCAGGGGATGGTTACTGCAGGAAGGGGTGGGGAAGCTCCTCTTTGCTTGGAGCCAAGCAGAACCACCCTGGATAACCACAGCACACTGCTTTGCTCCAGGAACACTGAGAATAGCACAGCCCCATAAGCAGGTAAAGCCACCTACCTTCCTCTGCCCCAGGGACAAGGCTGTTGCAAATGATACCTGGCACGTGCAGCCTTCCAAAGCTCACAGCTGCTACACCTTCACTGCCTCTATTTTTTTCAAATCTGGTTTCTGTAGCAAAGGGCCCTTTGAGCAGAGACAGTTTTGACAAGCCAGTTAATCCTGTAAACACCAGGCACACCCACAGCAGTGCAGAGTAATAAACCCCAAATACCCACCAGGGAAAAACAATCTCTGTTTTTCCAAAAGAGTGAAAGGAGCAGCACTTCTGTACCTAAAAATATTTACCTTATGTGGTTTGTCAAAGGTCACCCAGAACAGCCTCAACAACCCAACAGTCTGGGATGAAATGCTGGTGGGCAATGCAGGATGTGCAAGTCTGACTGTTTATTTAACTCCCTGAAGACCAAGTGATGACCCAATTCTCTGCTGCTCTAGGTGCAAAAAGAAAGCATCAACTTTCACTGCTGTTATTGTGCTTTTAATCAGTAGAGAGCTGTTGATCTCAGAGTATGAAGGAAGTTAACAGATGCTCATAAACTTTTTCACGCACACACTCTTTAAAAATTATGAGATCCAACAGGCTACAAATCAAAGCCATTCTTGTTTTGTCCAAGAATGTGTTTAGTTAAAGGAGGCTCAGCCACTCCACAGAGCTATTTCAAGGAGATGAAGTGATGTTCAACACATTAATAAAATTAGGGAAGTGTAGCAGTGTTTCTAAAACAATAGTTGAAAGGCTGCAATATGAACTAAGTCCTGATACATGGGAGACTCTCTGTGAATGCTTGAGTAATCAAGATCTATAAAACCTTAAGCTTCTTCAATTACACTGCAAAACTGATTTGTATTCTTTTTATTTAGATTGAACTACATGATCCAGCTGGTGTTTTAGCAGAGGCCCAGGCACTGCTTGATGACAGCAATAATTAATAACTGGAAGCTGAAGAAAAAGAAAATATGTAAGATAAGAACAGTCCTGAGTTATATATTAATTTGAGTGTCAAATCCACACTGTGGTGTATCATGGTCTACTTCACTCTTCCCTCAAGGCTGTTCAGGTACACTTCACTCTGCAGCTGGCTTTGCTCAGTAGCCTCTTCCCACCCCCCTTATTTTGGAAAAAAAAAAGAAAAAAAATTAAAGAGGGAAAAAAAAAAAGAAAAACCACGAGCAGCAAAACACTGGAAGACAGGCAGGGGGACTCTGCTCAGCTCCTCTGACTTACTGCTGCTGTAAAGAAATCACACTCCTCTTGGTTTCAAGGTCTTTGCCTTAGAGAATGAGGGCTTTTAGTATCTGCTATAAAAGCAAGGCCCTAGAAAACTACAATCAAATAACTCCCCCCAAACTTAACCCAATACATACCTGTGACCCAAAATGGCTTTTGAAGTTACAACAGATCATGTTTCAATTAATAAGTATACTTTAGGCCTCTAGATAACAAACAATCAGCAACAATTAAGTAGATTTTATTTCATGAAAGTATTTTATATCTAAACAAGTGATATACAATAACCAATGTTTAAAATGCTTGAGGTAAATGCCTCCTAACACCGTTAGTATAAATAAGGGATTAAAAAAAAAAAATTTAAGTGCACTCTCAATGTTTAGATCCACATGTTTGGTCTGGTTACTGCCTGGGCACACAGTGACAAAGGTACCCGAGGTGTAACTTTCATGACCATTTCCACAGGTGAAAAATGAGAGAAACATACTCGATATCATGGCTTAAAGTGCAGCAAACAGTCAGAAAAGCAGCTGCAGTAACAGTGCCACTAGCTCAGGGCCTACCAGTTTGAGAAAGTTAAAATTAAGGTTGTCCCACTAGCTTTGAAGTCTGTATCTCTTAAACAAAAAAACCCACCAAAAACCCATACTTCTCTGTCACTTTGTAAAAGATTAACAACGGGAAATTTAGCTACTTATCCAGGACAGCAAGTAATTTTTACAAAGTAAACTTGGAAAACTGATGTTCTGGGCTTCGTTCAGAACTGCGTAACTTTTAAATACACAGTTTATGGACAGAAGTACAATTTTTAAGCCTGACAGCACCCTTTGCTCAAATGTGAATACTGAGTCAGGTTTTCTTCTTTTACTGAGAGGTTTTAAGAGTTTTCCCCCAAGACAGGACTAGTATTCCAGTAAAGGATGGGAAAAATACACTTTGTGCCTATTACCAAGACTTTCTGTTTTGGAATGCTGCTTCCTTAATGCCTTTACTAACATAATCCTTCCCGTGCTCCATGAATGAGCACCTGTGGGACTGTAGTTACAATCCTCACCATCAGATTTACATCAGGAATAGAACAGATTTGAAGCACAACGTAATGGCAGAGCTGAGAAAATCCAGTTTGGCCTCTGTATGCCAGAAGGACTTGTGAAAACAGCAAGTGCAAAGCTGTTTGCTGCTTGTGAACAGAGACTGTTGCTGAAAAGAACAGCCCAGCAGGTTTTTTTTTATAGTTGTTTGTGACAATACAAAGGCACCACGGGTGACCTTGTCAACACGTTGCACTGCGGTGCTGCTGACAGGAGAGATCAGCCCCATCTGCTTCAGAGGCTCCTGCAGCAGCAACCACACTCGGCACCCAAACTCCACAGGCACATCCTGCAGTTTGTAAATACCTTGGGATAACCCCAGATGGAGGTTGGTGAGACCACGTTCAGCCCAGGCTGTCAGGTACAAATCCACTGTCCTGTCACAGTCACTCCTGTCTCAGGTCAAAATCCCAGGTTTCCATTCCACAGTGACAGCTACGACAGGGAGGTCAAGTTTTTTCCCTTAGACTTGAAACCTGTCTCAGTTTGTGTTCAAAAAACAGCTTTTACCTATTAAATCCCAGAGCCACTGCCTGGAAGAACTGTATTCCAAAAAATCCCACTCCTAGACATGGCCACAATTACTGAAGCAGCCTAGGACAACTGCTGCAAACTTTCTTGAACAAACTTCTTATCTAGGAGACCAAATGGAAGTTTTTGCCTTAAGAGGAAATAAAGAATGACACAGTAGCTTTGCTGTCACAGATGTGTCTGAAAGTAAGCAGCCAATATTAATTACAAACAACCTACTTTCATAAATAAATATACATCCAGAATAGTTGCCTTCCAGATTCCTCTGGAATCGAAAAATGTATGAGTTATTAAATATATAACACTTCAGCAAGAAGACTTTTCTAAACAAGGAAGACCAAGGCATAGCTAATTACTTGGGAATCCAACACAGAGAAAGCACCTTTTGCTGCTTGTATCTGAGGATTTATTAAAAATATATTTTCAATATAAAAGTATAAAATAATTACTACTTTGGCTTGGAAAAAAACAGCAGTGGTTCTGATTTTCAAGCAAAAAAAAAAATTATCCAGTGATAATTTCCATCTAGTTCCTCCTTTTTAAAAAAAGATTCCTAAATGAGAAACAGGCAGATCTATCTCTCCAGATAATATTTGCCAGCTCACGAGAACTTTAAAAACAGTTATTGCTTTTATTTTCTTCCACGGAAGAGTCGAGTCTCATTCCTACTCATGTGGCCACACCACATCACAGTAAGACTAGTCCGGGGTGTTTAGCAAGTTACAAAATGTGTAAGTGCCACGGGAAAAAGGCGCTGGAGAAATCAGTAAAGTAATAATTACTTGGCAGCAAAACATACTGGGGAAAGTGGTGGGAAAGCTCTCGCTCCTACCATCTGTCAGGCTTTCCAGGGAGAGCAGCACCAGCACCGAAACCAAGTGCTAATTGCTGCATGTCCCAAGTAATTTGTATCATGCCATGCAATATGGATCGGACAAGCAGTATCTTCTAGTAAATGCCAACATCAAATAAACAGAGAAAAAAAAACACCTCAACAACTTCTTTACCCATTCCTAGTAAATACCCAAATGTACAATGTTATTTTCCATGTATTTATACAGCCACCATTCAGCATTAATGAGAAAATAAGCGAGACAGTGTTCACAGGAGGAGGGCTGCACGCACAGTGCAATCACACCCCACCATCCCTTCCTTCAGATAGCAAAAACTGCACGAAAGGAACATTTTTTTTCCTTCTCTAAAGGGTTAGAACAATATTTATAATCTCTCTTCAAACAGTGATCAGCAGTTCAACCCGTTCATCCACAGGGCAGTCAATGTAAGGCAGAAGCAGGACAGTGGGGTTATCTTCCTGAAGCACAGGCTTAGGCAAAATTGGTAACGGCTGAGGAGACAGCATCACCTCTGTGATCCAGCTGATCCTGGAGCCGTGCAAATTCAGCAAGTTCATTCAGCTCCTGGAATTGCCTGTCTGTTTTATGGCTCACCAGTGACCGGTAGAAGTGGACTGCAAACACAATGAAAATCAATCCAAAGGGCACCATAATAGATGTGGATGCAATGGCTGCCGCCTGTCCCGACGTGATGGTAGAACTGTTGCCCTGCGGGGTATTATCAGTTTTCTTCTTTAAAGGAAGAAACTTCACCCAGCACAGCAACACCACCTCTGCAAGGAAGAGCAAAGTCCCAATGACAGTAGAAAATGCCCACGCGAGCTCGATGTGCCGGTGCATTCGCTCGTGAGGAGATTCCTTGACAGAGTTGAGATTGTGCACGTTGCTGACAGCCTCTATGTTTGGAAGAATGCAGGTGCTTATCATGAGTGCAAAAAGGTGAACTGCAACAAGGACAGTAGTGCAGGCACTGAAGGCTATCAAGAGCCCTTGAGGGTAGTCGTGTTCTGCGTCGAGCTGAACTTCCACCATGGCCACCTGAAAAGGAAGGGAGAGAGAGAGGCAGTTATCTATGTTACATATTATTTGACTATAGATTATTTTAAGTTTAAACCGAAATAAGTCTGCATTTACGTTTCTCTCCATGTCATCTGCACCCTTTTCATCAGGTTCAAATTTAGGTCTGAGCAAAAGGCCACCGTTTTCGTACTTACTGTTGTGTTGTAGAGCAAACCTTTAATATGCAGAAAAGCTGTTACAACACAACCAGCTTGCCACCTCCAGCTCATCCCATCAAAACAGATGAACTTTGTGAATAACACACCTGGACTCCTTAAGTGAAACATTTCTTCTTTCATGTTATACTCTCGAGGCAGCTTTTGATCTTTCACTATAGATTATAAATTTTGCTTGGTATTAGGAAATATTTTGTGTCCCATACACATGTAGAATGAACACCACATAAAGTCGTTTAAATATCCATAACATAAAAGCCTTAAAAAGGCAGCAGACTGCCCATCACAACCTTGGTGGTTCCTTTTTCCTTGGATATTTGGGTTTAACTTCTGAAGAGCAGGAGCCTTTCATGAGAAAAGATCACCTTTCTGTGTGGCTCTCAGCTATATTCTTTCACTCAAGTATTTAAGCAGACTGCAGAACACAAATTGAAAACATGACGGTCTCCACAATGCCCGTGGCAGCCAAACTGGCCTGTGAGAGGCTGAAGAAAGAAATGTCTCCAAGAAAAGATAGTACAGTGGTCCCAGGCATCACAAGCTCCTCACCCTGGAAGCCATGTCACTGCTCATCCAGAGATGAGGCTACTCATGAAGATCCTCCACTATTGTATGAGCCATCCCCTTTTATAACCTTAGATCTCCAAGTATCCTGTGCTTCAGGAGCAGAAATCAGCAATAAATAACATCACTAGGAAACTCATAAACCCAGCTCAGAATAAGGAAAATGAACTAGAATGCCTTTTTAAAGGTTTTAAAACTGTCAGGTGGTTTTATGCATGTGCAATTGATGAGTGATATTAATCCCAGCAGCTCTCCTGAATAATCTTTCCTGATAAATTTGACTTTCAGACAAAGCACTGTTCCAAAGAGGGAACAATGCACCAAGGTCTCTATGTTCAGTGTACCTTCCCAAAGGAATTCATTAAGCAGACAAAATACATTTAAAGTGCAGAGGAAAAAAACCTAACAGTAATCTGAAATATAAGCACATCAAGCTGATAAGAAAAATTCCTGAAATATGGGTTCATGGATGCAGGGAGGCATGGAAACCAGGACCTGAAGACAGCTGCAAAAGCAGCAAGAACATTCAAACCTCACTACTGTGCAAGAGCTGAGCCAAGCTACAGCTAGTCCTGCATCCCACCTTCCTACACATGTTCCAGGACACCAGAACACCTGATCACTAATGCACCAAATCTATTAAGGCAACCAAGGGTTCTGCTCAGACATGTTTCAACAGGCATTCAAGGCCATTTGCCAATTTTTTAATTCCTTTATTGAAAGCTTTTATTCTCATAAGCCTCACCACTCAGTCAACCAGTGAACAGTTTCCAAGTGTTACAAGAAACTCAACAAGAAATCATATTAATGCATATACGATTCTTGCTCAAAGATTTAAAAATACCATTTTTTAGTCGTGGGAAACTTCACATTTGAGAGGATAAACATTTGGTTGTCAGGATTGCTTGTTAAGTCCCAACATACTTGTGGGATGTTGGGCTTCGTGTGTTTTTCACAGAACAATTGCAATCCTTCACCACCAAGGATTCATTTTCATACTTATCAAATATTTTTCTTGTAAGTCTTCTGGTGTGTCTAGACTCAAAACCATTCAGCATGGCAAGGCACTTTAATTCTTCATCCTAGTAGTTTGTCAACATAACTATGACACTAAAGAGATTCATTAGATAAAGACTTAATTTTCTTTTAAGAATTGATGTATTTAATTCGCCAAACATTGAAGACATTTTATATTTCCATTAATCAATGCCTCCACGTAGTAATGATATCAAGCATCTGATTTTGAACTCCTTGTGTTCATGTCTGGCAGAGTAACCCCAACTTGACCTGTAAGTGAAAAATCAGTTCGTGTTTTCTGTCTCCTCAAACTCTCAAGAAAGCTAATCTGGGAACTCTTTCAGTGTAAACAAGCAGAAAAACTGCCAACTCTTTTCAATTGCAAGTTTACTTCCTGGGCCAAGCTTGAGCCAGGCACCTAAAACAAAAAGCTCCGTTTTTCATCATGAGGCCCCGTGCCTGTTTTCTAACAGCGATGCGAAGTGGCAGAAGTTCTTCCCGCCTTTACTGACGCTGCAATTCCAAAATAAACAGCTCCCAACAGCTCCTGTAAGGTAACACCTGCAAGAACAAGGCCCAGGTGAGGTCACCTGACATGATGCCAATCCACAAAAAGCCTGAACTCACAAGTACATGCTGATGTTCCAGGCAGGATATTTTCCTGTCCAGAAGACCTGCTCAGGGCAGGGCTGCACAGTTTCCAACACAACATGTTCTGCACCTTTTCCTTCAGCACTTTTAAAGCTCCTCTGAACACTTGCTGCATGATTTCCACTGCGCAGCTGCCCCGCTGCAAACGCCCTGCCCTGCTGCGTAATCACAGTGTAACACGGGTTGGAAGACTCCTCAAGAGGTCATCTGGTCTAATCCCTGCTTCAAAGAAGAGCTAACTTTAACTTCAGATCATCCTACAGATATGACTGGCAGATTTACTACAGCTCTTGACAAAATTAAAAGACTCTCATGACATTAAGACTCAAGACTGAAGCTCTCATAAGCCTAAAAATGGTGGGCATTCAGATGCTTTCAGAAGATAACTGAATTTTGGCACACAACCATGTTAAACCTTCCACAGTCCTGGGTTTCAGAGTCATGGCAGCCTGATTACTACCATATTATAAAAAATTTAAGAACTTGCCCTCTGGAAGAATCTGCATTTTAATTTTTTTTCAGTTTAATATCCTGACCAAGTTCTATTTGCTTATTTAAAATGTTCCCACATCTTATTAGACCAGAGGGGCTTAAATAAAGCTCCTGCTTTTAAATTAAAATCATATGCTTACATATCTTTTGAAATCAGTAGCCAGTGCTGTAGAGGAAAATCAAGAATGAAATGGGTGTCACAGCATCAGTGGAAATCAGCACTCCTGGTTGGCTCCCTGTTTTCCTGACAGGACTATTCACCCCAGAGAGAGAGGCTCAGAGCCAGGCTCTCACAGACTGTCTGCACCATTCATGAAGAGTTATAAACAACTCAGAGAGAGAATTGTGTATGAGCCAGAATAACTCACCGGAAATTAAAAACAGATAAGTCAAAATAACGATCTTATTTCTGGTTTTATACAGAAGGGAAACTAAGCATCATTTATCCTTTAGTCCAGGATCTCGAGTCTGTAATTATTGTATGTTGCAGAATGACAAAACACATTAATATTTGCTGACACCAACAATAGAATACAAACAAGGATTTAATTTCATTTTGCTAGCAAACATGAAAAGACAATACCCAGATGACTGGAGCAAATGCATCTTGAGGAGGTAGTACCTCTGCACAGTGTAACAAAGTAAATCTATTCAATAAGCACAGGGTGAGATCAGCCAGAGGCTCAGTGTCACCTTTACATCCTCCCAACTCTGACAGAACAGCAAGGCCTCGAGTGCCCCACGCTGCCTGCCTTGCTCATCTATAACCCTGAGACAGGAACGTTCAAAGGAGCCACAAAACATTGTTTTCATGGCTGGAATAGAAGGACCCTTTCATGTGGGGGAAGATTCTTCAGCGCAGCTCTAACCCGTGAGTGTAACAGTGATGTAAAAGTAAGTGGTGGCAGAAGCCACAAAGCCAGGCCTGTAACGCCTTCCTGCAGGTTACAAAATGCTGCTGTTTCATGTTATTCTACAGCAATCCAGTCAAATACAGATAAAAAACTTCTACAGAGACCATTTTAGTACTTAAAACTGCAGAGTGACCTGTACTAGACAAGGGCTGTGCTGCCTTGAGCACCTGTACAGCTCTGACAGCAGCGGGTCCGGTCCAGCCCTGCAGCACCTCAACACCAACTGCTGTGATGGAAATCAGATTCATAAATATTTATCACCGCAGTCATTCTGCAGAATATGATGGGAGCTGCTTTCAGAAGACCATTCTGGGTGTATTTCAAAGGCAAGAGTTGACAGTTCTTTGATGATATTCAATATTTGAAGTGTATACATTCCCATCTAGACAAAGCCCAGCCAGCTTGAAGCACTCAAAGTATTAAAAAGAAAACTATGCTGTCTGGTAAATAACTTCCTCCAAATCCTATTTATAATGAAGCCAACCACAGTGCATAATTCAGACCCCTAGTTTTGACTCAGCTATTTCCACAAAGCTGTTAATTGGTGGCAGGAGGTGACATTGAGTTTTCCACTTTGATGACTACTGGGATCTAACAACTTCCCTATGATTCCTGACTCCCATATCATGACATTGTCATACTACTGTGTGATGCATCCCTGGTGACAAAATTACACCAACAAGTCAGATTAATTGTTCAAACAAAAATAACCTGCCAGCAGCCTGTCTCCTCTGGAGCTCTCGATTCTGCTGCTCTAGGTGTGGATGAGCCAGTGCTTGCAGTATTGGATGCAATCTGCAAAATATTTCCAGCATTCAAATAAACTGGACTGGGAAATAAAAACAGATAAAGCCAGGCACGAGGGAGAAAAATATCATCCATCAATACCTGGGGTATAACACAGAAGTGAAAAATACCTGATGCCTCCACCAGCGCATGGAGGGAATCCTCCATTCTTCCATGGACTGCACACACCCTACAATCTCTTTACCTCTAACAATTTGGGGGACTGATATTACTTGCTGGCCCCATAAACTGGGAAATTGTACTAAATGAAGATGATAAGCCTCATGGATTTTCCCTCAGACATATGGCACAGGATGATAGCATCCATGGAAACCTGCACGGAGGAAATGCTCGGGTTCACTGGCAGGAGCTCTGCTCCCACAGCATTTGCCAACACCAGACCCTGCAACTGCTTCTTGAGTTCACACACAGTGGCAAATCCTCACGAGCAGCTCTGAAACAAAACTAACTGTAAAACAGGTTTTTAATCTTCTCTGAGGAAACATGACACTTCAGGGCTTGAAACCTGGCCGAGCACTTCATGCTCCAGATCAGTGACCGAGGCAATCTCGTGCCTTTGGCACGGTTCGTTTCCCCACGGCACGCGGAACCAATCCTGAGGGAATAAACTGTGCAAAATGGCTGCAGTTATACACAAAAAGGGAACTGTTTAGCAGGGATAAACTTAGCTCATACTAAAGGATGCAAGCACTGTTTAATCAAAGAGCAAGGATCAATAGGGCTGGCTTGGAAACCAGCACATTCCACTCCTGACAATTCCCATCAATTCACTGGGTGGTCCTGGATGTGTCATTTAAGCTCTTTCTCCCTTGTGTGATAGGGAAAATAGAGGAACAGTGAGGCTTCCTTGCTGTTGTAGCTTTGATCCAAGACTAGATTGTACTTCAGCAGCATTTTATTCAAATATCAGGTGCCAAAGAACCCGCTGCAGTCAGGAAACAAGGCATAGGTGTGACAGCAGAACAGCTTTTCAAGGCAGAAAGGCAACTCTAAAAGATAAGGAAAGTTTTTAAAAAGAAATCTAAAAATACTTGAATGTTAAGTCAGCTCTTCTGAAAACAGACTAGGAAGTCTCAGCTAGAGGACTGTCCATCAGAGCAAAACCAAAGAGGCTGCAGGTGGATTTTCAGTGAGATCTTGTAAAAGGAAGAAAAAAATCGATTTTTTTAAGGGGGAACTTCAGAAAAATAAAGTATGAATGTTCACACATAACACTCCTGGACACTGGAGATTTTGTTAATCAGAACAAAGTGGCTTTTTCCTGAAATACCCTAAACGACAAATTGAAAAGCAGCAGTTTTCAACCAAACTAGAATTATTCTAGAGAATCAAGAAGGAAGTAAAAGAAGCCTCACTTCATACATCCATGGACTTGGAAGAGTCCACGTACCATATATTTAGAGAAAACTCAAAGGAATTTAAGACATTAAGTACAACTTTAAAACAACAGCATTTACACTGAGTTGCAACCTCACTTAAACGAAAATTTGTAAAAACCAACAAACAACAGGTTCTTTTTCCATCTTCTCTCTGACTCGAGCAGCCACCCTGACAAACTGCTCTGACACAGGAGAGGGGATGTACAACAAGGAAAACTCATTAAGCAGGAGCGGCGAGTGAGCTCCCGGCTGGATGCGTTTCCCAAGGAGAACCAACTCAAACACGCCACACGAACACAGCCGCCTGTCACTCAAACCAACAGCAGTTCCACCACCTCCCCGAAGAGCTGTGGTCTGTTTTTAGCCATTGAAGGAGGACAGTGACATTTATTTGACCGTCAGAAGGCTGCTGCGTTTCCCGACAGCATCAATGGAACAATGGCTCTGGAGGGGAGTAAATCCTACGGCTGAAAATACCCAGTATGTTAAAAGCGGGTAAAAAAATCAAGACAAAGCAAGTCAGAGCAGCGCAATTCGGTATTTCTAAACTATGAGGCGTTTTTAATAGATGCATGAAGGGGCTGAGGGCAGAATTTGCAGCTTCGTACGTCAGAGGACTGGACTGATGGGGAAGTCGGTAAGTAACCGTATTTCCACCTATATGGAGCTTTCATCTAAGACAACTCGGGTTACTACACTGGGTTACTTCTCATCAAACCCGAAAGCAAAACACAACAAAATCCATTACTAAACCACGCACTAAACTGCATTGTAAGCAACGCCTCTGGTTTCCGTAACTAAAAAATGAGAAACTTCGCAACTGCAAAGGGTTGATAAGGGATGTAACGAGTCGGAGAGAGACCGCCAACTTCAATCAGTTGTTTTTCTTAATTTATCTGAAAGCAGGTCCAGTGCAACTGGACAACTGCACAAAGCGTGCGGTCCGGGAAGCGGAGCGGGAGGGGAAGCACCGCAACCCAGGCAGCGCTGCGGGGCCCCGGGCCCGGCCCATCGCACCTGACACCGGAGTGAACCGAAACCCCGAAATACACCCCGGTGATCTCGCGCTCACCGCCCTGCGGGGCTGCCCGCGGCACACGCGGCTTCTGCGGCCCCGAGCATCCTCCGCGGGGAAGATCCGCTACGATCCAATAAACCCTGCACTGTCCGGCGGAGGTAACAGCGGAGAGGCAGTTCCTAATTGATCGCGTGAAGCTCTGCAGAGCAAAAGAACCCCCGGGCACCCCGCACGGACCCGCTGCTCCCGGGGCGCCCCGCGCCTCCGCCGCTGCCCGGGAGCGCTGTCAGGGAAGGGGTGCAGCGCCCACCCCGGTCCCCAGGGAGCATCCACCGCAGCGGGGGCAGCGCCCGGCCCCGGCCCGTCCCCGCCCCGCGACAGCCACAGCCGCGGGGAGGCGACGAGCACCGGTCGGCACCAGGAGAAGCGGCGGCAGCGCTCCCCGCCCCGGCCCCGAGCCGCCCCCTCGCCCGCCGGGCCAGGCCGGGCGCTCACCATGGCGAAGCCGGAGAGCAGCGCGGAGGTGCGGCTGGAGGCTTTCAGCTTGGCGCGGCTCAGGTAGAGCTTCCGCCAGGACAGCGCCTGCATCGAGTGCTCGTTCAGGCTCATGGGCTCGGGGCGGCGGGCGGAGGAGCGCGGCGGAGCGGAGCGGGGAGGCAGGCGCGACTCGTCGGTGCGGAGTGGACCGGGCCGCGCTAACACCCCATGGCGGCGCCGTGGCTCTGCCGGGCCGGGGCCGCGCCCGCCGCGCGCCCCGCGAGGCTGCGCACCCCGCCCGCGGCCCCGCCCACGGCCTCCCATTGGGTGGTGAGCCTGGCCACGCCCTTCGAGCCCTCCCTGCCGTCATCTCATTGGCCCGCGCGGAAGGAGCCGGCCCCGCCCCGCGCCGCCGCTTCCCGGCAGCCTCGAGGGACACACTGAGGGCGGGCGGCGCGCGCCGGGGGCGCTGTGCGCTGCGGCCGCCAGGGGGCGCCACGGGGAGGGGGCACCGCCCCTGCCCCTGAGGGACCCCCGGCCCTGCCCTTGAGGGACCCCCCTTGAGGGAGCCCCGGATTCTGCCCGTGAGGGGCCCCAGCCCCTGACACTGAGGAAGCCGCGGTCCCTCAGCGGATCTGTACGGTCGAACCCCCGTGCCAAGCCCCGGCTGGAGTCCCGGGCGCGTTCTCTTGGTGAGCAGCTCGGTTGAAGCTGGAGTTGAATCTGTAGCTCCCGGGGGGTTCGTGCCCCCAGCCCCGTGCACGGCCCCTGTGCTCGGGGCGGACAGGACGGGGTGTCCCCCCCTCAGAACAACCGCAAACCCGGGTCTCAACCCCTTCCTGCTGCAGACTCCCCCCCTGAAAAGCTGAAACATTTAACCTACGTATGTCCTGGGGTGAGGGTCCACCCTCACTTCCAGTTAACACTGATCCACCTAATCCTTTGTCACGTAGTTCAGGTCTTCACATTTCGTAGGCCCAGAGCTCCTGATAAACCCGTTTTTATCAGCAAGTGGTTGATAAGGTTGATTAAGCAGAACATTTCAACAGATACACGTGCTAGTGTTGAAAGATGTTTTATTACCATGTTCACATAAACCCTTTAAACCCCAATTTATTTTTTCTGTGTTTTACAGAGGGGAAAATGACGTGAAGAGCAGAACTCCCCAGCTAACACATGGCACAGTTATGAAGATTATTCCTGAAAAGGTGAGGCCATACAGTGCTTGAGCCACATCAAATTTGTGGGTCAGGAGTCAGAAACAAACCTGTTGCTATTGATTTCCAGTAAGAAAAATACAATTCGAACAATAGAAATAATACTGGACTATTTACAGGCACATGGATGGTCACATAGGAGCTGAATCCATGCTAGTTCCATTAGTGACCAAAAGCATTGGTTATTTTGTATTGCCTTGACATTTAAAACTGTGCAGATTGTCGTTAACATTTTTGCTCTGTTCCTCTCTTCACACCTTTCTTGCAAGGTCGTTCATTTACTAAAGCACAGAAAAGGACAATCTGTACCAACAAGGTCACTGGATGCTTTTCATTTACAAGGCATTCTTTTTAAAAAGATGTAGTTGAAACATCCAAGAAGAACAGTCTTAAGGATTTGAAGTCTTCAGAGGCATTCTGAAACTACCATTTATTACCACCTAGATTTGATCTCCTTCCCTTCTCAGGAAATAAACACAGTCCTCTTCTTGTTATAAACAACTTTGGGTGAGATTTTTATCTACAGAGGCTTTAAAACACCTCTGCAGAAGAACAAGCCTTTGCTCTTGTATCACTGACTCCATGGACTGTTGGCCACCTTCTTTCTCCTTTAGGGGTGACAGTACTGCTGTGTAGGGGTGGATTTGGCACCATTAGTTTTGTGGTTGGACTCATGATCTTAAAGGTTTTTTCCAACCAGAATGATTCTAGGATTATAAAATACTACTGTTTCTTTGGTGTGCTTTAATTCTTAAAAAACAAACAAACAAAACCCCCAGAAGACCTCATCCCACAACCAGCATTTTCTGTGTCCCCCACTGGTGCCTGAGGCTGTCTGAGCACCACATGGCAAAGCAATGAGTAACAAACTGATTGTGATTTCTTTATGACTTTTTCTTGGGAGACGTGATAACTATCAAAAACCAGTCACATAAAACTCCCCATCTCAAACAAACATTTAAGTCTCTGTCATTTAGTTCCCACGGAATCGTGAATTTAAAAATATTTTACACTACTGCTCATAAGCCATGGCATGTTTATGTACATGTACATAAACAACATGGATATTTCACTATTTCTTCTTGTTTCTGCACAAAATTATGGTTGAACTGTTACATCATGGGCCAGTACTATTGAACTAATAACACCTGGGTCTTGACCTGTTCCCTAAAAACAGATTTCTCTAAAGAAAAAAAAACAGAACACCTGCAAAGAGACATAAATCTGGGGACTTCAAGTGTCTTTCTAAATAATTGTATTAAAATAGGCTCTTTGAACCCACTCTTCCACTATTTTTCTGTCCATTACTCTTTTTCCTGTTTATTGGGAAGGGTTTTGAAAGATACAACAGCATTGCACACTGATGTACTGCTGGGTTCATATCACATTCAAAGACATAGTATGGAAAAGGACCTACAGAATCAGCAAAGAAATCTCACCTCATCTCCTTTTTCAAACCAAACCCATGTGTCATTTTAAGCCTCAAGCCCCAGTGCTGTAGCTTTGAAATGACCATTTCCTTTCCTGTATGAAATTTAAAAATCGGTTTGTTAAACTGGAAAACACAAATTAAGGGTCAAGCCTTCTTCTGCAACTACAACAGGACTGTAGCAGTGCACCCTTTCCCCCCTTTCTGTTCCATTTTACAGCTCCATTCTGAGGTACAAACTAAACAGGATACATGATTTTATTCCCAACTCTATTCCTCATTATTACACACCTCTACACTGCCACTCCAGAGTTAGCTGAAACTAAGAGTCAGCCATGCTTAATTAACTCTTAGAAATGTGTCAGTGAGTCCTGAAGCCACGCTGGGGCTCAGAGCCGGGCTTTGCTGTCACCTGTGACCCGTGCAATTGCAGAAGGCCACCAAAAGGGTGTAGTCCTGCCCTCTCCCTTCATCTCGCCCCTCTCCAGCCCCTGGATCGCACTCAAATGGCTACTGAGCGTCAGTGAACTGACCTAATGAAAGAAACATATACATTTTTTTTCTTAATGGCTGAGTTTTCTGCTGGATCAGGTCACTGAACTGACTTGCCTCGTGGCTCCAGGAAGGAAAGCAGAAGTGAGGGATGGACATGCAAGAGAAAGGGAACGGGCCCTTTCAGCAGCAGGCTGTTATTACCCCTAATTAGAGGTAATGTCAACCCATTCTCTGGATCATTTATGCATGAACACAATCGGAGCAGGTGGCAGAAGTCCAAGTTTCTTTCCAGAGAGCCCTGAGAAATCTGTAGACTGTCACAAGGATACTCATAGTTCTTTGCTTTGCCTGCTAAAAATGTACTTCTGTATTTTCTGTAGGAGGCTGAATAGGTTCGCTGAGTACCCTGTGATTAATGTGATCCGGTGCTGAGCACGCCGCGGTGCTGCCCTCGCCAGAGCAGCTTTTCTAAAACCTATCTCCAGCTTCACATGCAAATCAGCACTTCCATTTGTTCCTGTTACTGTACCCAAACCGAATCAGGGCACCCCAAAGTGGAAATCATGGTAGTTCTGCATTAAAAACGACACATTTGAAGTTGCAAAAGGCAAATAAAGGGTTGTCAGCAATCCCAACGAGGTTAAGGCAAACATCTCTTCAAATCTCATCTGAAGCAGAGCTTAAAGTTTAGTTAATGGAATTTCTGCAGGGGAAAGATTTGGACATGTCATATCTAGAAAAAAATTGTATTTTAACTTCCTTCAGAAACCAATGAAATAGTTAAATATCTCATCTTCCATCTTAACCTAAGGTAAGGTATAGAATGGTAGGTCTTACAGGATAAAAAATATTTTATTTTAAGATTAGTTCAGTCTATTCTATCCAATGGGAAGTAACTATGTTTTAGAGGTCAGTGGGGTGAAATGAACCCATTTCTTCATTCAGCCTTCCTAGGCACAGCACTTAAGTTCTGGTTTTAGCAAGAGCTCTGCAGTACAAGGTTAATTAAATGACAGCTCCTAGTTTCACAATAACAAGGTCAGGATCCAGGCCATAGCATGATTAGATCTTAAATAATTTATGTTACATTAATATCCAGCAAAAAAAGTTTTAGTGCTTTTTTCAGAGTTCAGCCCAGCCCCTTTCCCAACAACCACTGCTCCCTTTCCACAGGATGGATACTGTGGTCTTGATACTGTATCACAGTGTTAATATGAGTGGTTTTCCCATATTTTTGACTGTGAAGAAGGCCAGGTTTGTATCAGCCCTGGGCTGTCCCATTCCAAGTGTTGCCTGATGGGGCCCAGCTCTGGGCACTGTTGGAAAACTCTGGCAAGGTCTGCTCAGAGGGGAAACCAGCCCCCAACCCTCAGCAGCCAGCACTTTAATCTGGGTCCTGCAGCACAGGGGTTTAATATTGCTTCTAAATACTTTTATCCTACCTAATGCAGCTGTGGATATGGATATTCTCATCATCCACAGACTACCTCCCCCCCTTTTTTCCCTAGTTCTTTTGAGACTTTTTTTTTTTTTTAATTAATACAGAGATTATTTCCATGGTATAATGAACTGTAGTTGACTAGGAATCATTTCTGTCTTAAAACGAGGTTAAACAAGTGTTTTCTATTTTTGGAGATCTATAGATAGAAATTGTGGTATTTCTGAAACATTTACTTCCACACTTCCATAATGTGCTCTGGTGTTTCCAGGTGTATGTGATGGATACAGTCCTTGATGGGTTTGCTTGATACACCAACAGTCTAAAATTGTTCGTGTCCGAAAAAGAATATTTAGAAAAATGGGTTGATTTTCTTTATGTCTCTGTTCTGTCTCTTTTGGTGGACTTTTTTGGAATGGATGGATGATGTGTTTTTTGCTGATGATTCTCTAGAAACATCCATTTATCTTGTACTCTGGCCTCAATCCTACAGATGTACACGTGTATTTAATTTTAAGTTTGAGTAATCTTGGCTGAAAGGTCGAGATATGTATATATCTCCTCAGGATTATGGATTAATAATGCACTTGCTCCAACAGACATCTGGAATCCACACTTCAATATATAGCCTATAAAACACTTCCATACGATAATAAAGTTCAATCATCTGCAAATAGGGAGATGTTAGAGAAAGATTACATGATTTTTCAAGATTCTGCAAACAGTTCTTGGCAGAAGCAGGAGGAGAAGCTCATTCCCTTAAATCCTGTTAGAATTCTGTGCTCTCCTGCCTTTATCCACGTCACGGATCATTAAAATAGGGATCTTTGCAAAGAGATGAACAGCAAGGCCTGCAAAGTTGAATTTTAATGTGCTTTACATTTTGCATCATACTCAATGTATTTCATACAGTACCTAGGACGTTTAACTGATTGCAAAAAGCAAACCAGAGGAGCGCTGCCAAAAGCCATCTGCCCCGGCCCTGGGCTTGGGTACCCTTTGATGTTCCCTTTTTTGGGGGGTGTGGAAGGGAGGTAAAGGATGTCACTTCAGAGAGGAGCCACGCTGTGGAACCTGGAGGCTGTTCAAAACCTGCACTCTGACCCTGCTATTGCAATCAGATGGTCCCAATATTTGCTCAGCATCAAGTTAGAGTAGCTGTGAGTGGGTGTTGTAGAAATGAGACCCACCGATACTTTTAGGAATTGCAGCATCTCCATCCTGCAGACTTTTTGTAGCAGCAGCTACTTTGGAGCGTTTTTTACCTAGTTTTTCAGGGGATTTCTAACTACCTGTTCTACATGCTAATTACAAAGGCAATTTTGCTTTATTTAAGACATATTTAACACCATCTATAATCCATTATAGGTTTTATGGCCGGTTCTCACCGGACACGTGGGTGCAGCGCTGGGAGCGGTGCCGGGGCGCAGTTACCGCCGAGCCGCACGTGCGGCAGAGACACAGAGCGAAGCCACCACCACAATAACCCCAGGTCTGCATATTATAAGATTATTTTCAAATGTCTGCCACATTCACTCGCCACTCTTTACCCCGGCTTTGCGCCGTTGGGGCCGGACACCGGCGCGGAGCCCAAATTCTCCCCGGTTAAGCGGAACCGCTCAACTCTTGGGGCACGTCCCGGGCGCTGCGGTACCAACCCTGGGACCATCCGCGCCTTTGTGGGGCCCCGGCCCCGTCCCCCCGCGGCCGCTCAGCGCCTGCGTGCCGAGCACTCGTGACCGAGCCCTGCACGGCGGGGCCGGCGGCCAGACCAGGGCTGGTACCGCCCCGGTACCCCGGGCATTCCCCTCATATCCCAGCCAGCCTAGCGCCGGTACCGCCCCGGTACCCCGGGCATTCCCCCCATCCCGGCCAGCCCAGTGCCGGTACAGCCCCGGTGCCTCGGGCATTCCCCCCATCCCGGCCAGCCCAGCGCCGGTACCGCCCCGGTCCCCCGCCAGCCCAGCGCCGGTACCGCCCCGCTACCTCGGCCAGCCCCCCATCCCAGCCAGCCCCCCGCCGGTCCTGTGCGGTGCCCCCGGCCATCAAACCGCGCAGCGCCGGTACCGAGCCGTGTCCCCGGTCCGCCCCCCCGTCACCCCCCCGGCCCCGCCGCTGTTTACGTTCCGGGCACTGCGACGCCTGCGCCCCCGCTCCGCACGCAGCGCCTGAACATGGTTCCTTAGGACTTTGCAAAAGGCATCGCCGCCGCCCCCCTCCCCTTCCCTCCCCCTCCTCCCCCCCCCGAAAAAAAAAAAAGTGCTGGTGCAAAATTGCAAAACTTTAGCGAGCCCTGGATGGCTTTTGTTTTGCCTCCTCCCCATTTGGGCCAAAAATGCAGGACAGGAACTGTTGACAAATAAGTGATGAAACTCTCAAAAAAAATGGAGGCAAAGAAAGACTCTGGAAGAAGATTGGTGTGTAGCTGGCTTCGGTCTCTTTCCTATTCGTGCCTTTTAATTGATTTTGCTTAATTGTTTGCAAAGGGAGCAATGCATGCGGGACGTAGGCAGCGGAGCGACTTAGTTTGCAAGCGCGCGGCTGAGGCAGCGGGGAAGGGGCGGAATGGAACCGAGGGAAGGGCAGGGTGGGACGATCACGGATTATTATTTTTTTTTTTTCCGGTGGGTGCGGGTTTGTGCTGATCCACCGCGCGTGTCCGCGGGGCTGTGCGGGGTGGGAGAGCTGCCGGGAGAGGGGGCAGAGCCGCCGGCGGCAGCCGGTGCACCGGGGTCCCCCCGCTCCAGCGGGGACCTACCTTGTGCGCGGCCGGTCCCCGCCGCCTCCAGCCGCGGCTCCGCGCCCGCCGCAGCTTCCCCGGGGCAGCGGCACCGGCCTCGGCCGGGCCTACCCCGCCATCCCCCGCATTGCACTCGCTGCAGTCCCTCGCCCGCGGACCCCCGCGCTCCCGGCGCTGTCGGGCGTGCGGGGCGGAGGGGGGGGGGAGCGGGCGGGGGCTGCGCATCCATCGCGGCGTTACATAAAGCGATCTGGTTTTTAAATCGCCGCTTCCGGTGTGACTATGGAAACACTCGGATTATGTAAATACCGAAACCTGGATGCTGGGCATCATCAGATACGATGATTCGCCCCCCTTCCCTTCCCCGGGGAATTAGCTTGTGCTCACGTGCAAAAATAATAATCATAATAAAAATGATCCGGTTGCTAACGAGCGTTGGCCGCCGTTCACGGTTTTTTACGGGATTGCAAAACGCATCGGTGCTGTAGCTTGTGAATTGTCGGCGAGTTACGTGTCCCCCGCTCGGCTTTCAGCGCCAGCCCCTGCTCAGCAGCCCAAGTTTGAGTTTTCCTGCAGCCAAGCACCTGTTATTCCTGCCGAGTTCCGTGTCACGAGATGGAAAAGGTTGTGCATGCAGCTGTGTTGGAGGTTGTTTGGGTTCAGGTTTTGTTCAGTTTGTGTCTTGCCATCTTAATTATTTCCCCCGGAATGTGTTTATCAAACCGTTTTGCACGATCCGTGCGCTTTCCTCGCTTTTTTTCTTTTCCGGACAATGTGTTTTAATTGGGGTTTCTGTATGTGTTTTCTAGCGCTGCATCGGCCGGAGGCGGTACGATGAAAACGAAGACCTCTCGGACGTGGAGGAAATTGTGAGCATCAGGAGTTTCAATTTGGAAGAGAAATTAAAGAGTAAAATGTACCACGGGGATTTCGTGCACGCCATGGACGGCAAAGGTAACTCAGCCGGGCCGGGGCCGCCCGGCCGCGCTCGCCGCCGCCTCCACGTGCAGCTCCGCGCCGGCTTCGGATTTCGCGCCCGTGCCCCTGCCCGGGGATCCGGTGACGCCGCCGGCCCGAGGGGAAGCACGGGGAGGCTGCTGTGCGGGGCCCTGCAGCCCGCACCGCCCCGGGGGGGCTGCCCCGGCCCGCCCCCCCCGCACCCGGAGAGCGGCTTTAGCCCCGCCGCGGTGCCGGGATGAGCGCGGTGATCCATGGCAGCTCCCCCCGCCCTGCCCCGCCACCGTGACCCCAGCGCACCACCGGGATGTTCAGGAATTAGGTCCTGGCACGGGAGAGGCCGAAACCCCAGCCCCCACTTAGCCGGAGGTGATTCCTGCTCCCCCTCCGCCCCCTCTTGAATCCAGGACCCCTTTTCCGAAAGGGTGCGACTGATGAGCCTGTTGGCCAGGCTCGGAGACTTTACAGTCAATAACTTCTTTGTGAGCCTATCATATATTAAATTACAGCGTTGCCCTCCCCAAAGTGACTTGCTTTGCTGAGGTGACTTGAATTCCGGAGCGGTAAGCAGAGCCAGACAGCCCAGCTCTGCCGCACGGCTCCCTGGCAGGAAGGCGAACGGGAGAGGTTTGCCCGGGAATCAAACAGGCCCGGGGGGTTGCAGGTCACCTTTATTTACCGCTGCACTGTTGACACGGATCCCCATCCCAGATGGCTATCACTGAAACTCGGCCGGACTGAGGACGCCTGTCTGAGCTGCCTTTCTGAGGAAAGAGAAGTTTTGGCTGTAATCCTCCTGAAATTGCTCTGAGTGCGGAGCCACTAATTGAGTTTAGAAAATTTCCTTTTCTCCCCTAGGCTTAGTTTTCCATGAGCATTTTAAACTCCTTTTAGAAAAGTTGATGCGGTGAAGAAATTAAATACCTATCTCACTTAGGAAGGTATTCATTTAGGAGATAAGCTCAACCCTGACCTGCCTCTTCCTCTAAACAAAACACAAACACCTATTTTTTAGCTGGTAAATGTTAATTAATTTTCCAGAAAATGATTGCATTCTCCCCTCAGCTTCCAAACAGTCCAGTGGTTGCCATTGCTCCATGCTAAGGATAATACAATCCACAGCTTCCCTGGCTTGGCAGCTCCAAAATCTTTGAGCAGCTTTCTCCTTTCTAGGGAACTTGAAAATAAATGAGTGTCTTTTGTTATTTTGTTGTGGTCTGTGTCGGCTTTGTTCAACCCCACAAGGGATTTAAATGCTTTGTTGGGGCATTAGGAAGCAAAGATCTGCCTTCCTATTTGCTCTGGTTTTATTTTTACTATTGGTTTAATTTTTTTTCTTTATAAATCCAAGGGCTGAATTGAATCGGCAAAACAATGACAGGGGTTGGTAAGAACAAAAAAGTCAGTTTGTATGAACACATGGAATTAGTTGAGCAATATATTTATTTATTTTTATTTCCCATGTCCTTGTTTTTATTTTTAATGATAACTCTTCTTGCAGTGGTGTGATTTTTGGCTTGAATGCAGTTTGTCATAGCTACTACTCTGCAAGGCTATATAGCTGCCTCTGCTTCTTTCACCCATATTACTCCTGATGTTTGTTGACTTTCTGACTTGGGTCAGTGTCCATAAAAAATCTGTGGTTTATTTATTTGCTTACCTTAAGCCCTTAGTTTTAATGGGAATGCCTATGGGAAAGGAAGACTTCTCTAGTACAGAAATATTTACTTGGTAACCTTAGTTAAATGGAGTATTCATTACACTTATTTTGAGACTAGCAGCAATAAAGTGTCTGTAATTTTAATGTTTCTGTAAATGGATAATTACAGTGCTCTGATTTGGTAACTCTAAGTAGGAACATTATATCCCTACTTGTCATAATTACTAACTGAATACAGCAAAGAAAAAGTTGTACAAATAGAGGGAAGTACATGTGCAGGCGTGGGAGCTTGGCCTCAGGGTCCCCTTTTGCTTTCAGTGTGGAGAAAGATCAGGGATACAGGCTTGGGCTGAGGTACTCCTGCTCTCCCAGGATCATGGATGGACATTGCTGGATGAATCTCGGAGTTAAATTGCTCCTGTGCACCCGAATATAATGCAGGGAGGGTCACTGGGTTTGGCAGTGCAGTGCATTTTGTAGTGCTGAAGAGTCAAGCAATATTTTCCATTTCAAGGCAGCATATGGACATTCTATAAAAGTCATTTTTTCCTGTAAAAAAGGGGGAATAGCAGAGCCATAGAAACAGTACATGGCTGCTGTAGGAATTCCTCTGCTCTCTGTGGCAGAAGGCTCCAAATAGTGTGTGGGGTTTTGTAGGCACAACTCACCAAAATTGCTGCCTTGTAACTTCCTCTCTAATCCCCAAATCACTGCTATTGTACCAGACAGTGCATAGAGAAACCCCCAGGAAAGGCCAGTCCTGCATAATCCTCGGAGTGAAGCAACAAGGTGATGCTGGCTAGGGTTAAAGTGACAAATTTTTGTTTGATTTTCAGTTTGATTGTGTGCTATACTGTGACTTCCTGACTTCCCACAGAAACTATTCATTTTTCACAGATTTACTAAGTGCCAGGAGCTGTATAAATTTTCTGTCAGCTCCTAAAGTTACATTTCTGATTAATTAAAAGAAAAGTTTATCTGTTGAAATTAGAAAAGAAATTACCTTTTCACAGAATCAAGGCTTTCTGTTAGAACCAAATAACGCTCACAAAAAACCGTGTAGAAATGTACAGCTGAAAATATCTAAACTTACACATACACTTTAAACTACACATTTGCCCCAAAAGTACTAGACTGATTCGCAGTAAGTTAGTCAGGATTATCTTTTAACTGTTAATTTGGTATTTCATTACAGCCTGGGTGTTTCAGCCCAGACCTTAATTGACAAACTGACTGGATTCTATTTTATGTGCATCAGTGAACAGGAAAAATAGGGAGCAGCTGAGAGAGCATTGTCTGTCAGGGGGTTTCCGGTTTAGACTAAAATATGCATTCTCTTTCTGTTTCTCTTTAGGTGATAGTGGAGTTCTTTGGTGAGAAAAGGGAAATGAGGAGCGTTTGAGAAAATGTAACCTGAGGTGCCAATGCCATTGTAATTGATTTGGGACATTTTTTTAATTTGTTTTCACAGATTTTACTTTTGAGTACGTGCAAAGAGAAGCTCTCAGAGTTCCCCTCATCTTCAGAAATAAGGATGGACTGGGAATTAAGTAAGTTACAAGCAAATCTTGATGATTAATAAATGCTTTTATAAAATAACCATTATGCTTTCCACTTGTATCTGATATTTCTTTTGATGATCTCAAAATGGATTGCAATTAGTCTGACTGTCAGCACCCTCGAGAAGAGGAATGATTATTTTCCGCTTATAAACAAGCAGATAATGAGGTCTATAAAAGTTAAGTGCATCCAGTGTGGTACTGCACAAGCAAAAATAAGTCAGCAATGAAAGTTAGGAATATAATCCAAAGGTTTCTGCACCCAATCCATGCTGTAATGACAGAACAAACTCCCTTCAATTTTTGACCTCTCAAGTGTTCTCTGCATTACAGGTGGAATGTCTAATGATGCCTGCCATTTTCCATTATAATCATGGCTCTTCAGAATGTTTCAGCTTTGTAAATATTTAATGATGTCTGGTTAAATGTGGGATTACTGGAGTCTTTTTGCGGTTGCATTTTGTTAATATCCAGTTCTAAAGGATTTGGTATTTTAATAAGAGAATCCTGCAAGTTTGTTTGTGAAAGTGACAGTGTCTGAGACAGAAATATTAAAAGGATAAACTTTATCAGCCACATGATCCATAGTTTAGATAAATGTTTCTTGATGCTTCTGGAAATTAGGACTGTGTAACTGCTTATAGCTGAAGAACAGAAAAATAATTTTTTGAAAGCATCATTACTTTGCTCAGTTTCAGCTGGAACACCTCACAGTTTAGGGGACCGAGGGGTCCCAATTACTAATTAAAAAGAATCAAACCACCCCAATATAATTTAAAGAGAGAAAGAGAAGAAACAGTGTTTGGGGTATTTGACAACCACATGTCCCTTTACTATCAGAGCAAACAGGAGCTGCTGTGATGGCTCTGATGACAAAGTAAAATAGTTTTATATGTTGAACTCTGAACAAGAGGTGCTTAGAGGGCTCTCTGTGTGTGCATTGGTTTTAAACTGCTGCTCCTAAAGGGCAAGTCATAAAATCTTGAAGAATTCTTCCTGAAGAAATCAGGAGTCAGAGGTGTTACTACACCTTCCCAGCAGCCACATCCTCCTGTGTGTGAGGAAGTTCATGTGAAATTCCTCACAGCTCAAGAAGGAAACTGGGGAGATGTTTCAGCTCCTGCTGTGCCAACTGTGCCAGTTCAGCTGTGCTCCAGCAGGGGAGAAGTGTGGAGGTGAGAGCTCATCCCAGACACAAACACTCCTGGGCTTCAGATCCGCAGCTGCAAATGGACGAGCGTTACCTGGGATGGAAAACCAGTATCCCAGCCTGTGTCAGTGCTTCCTACGGCCACCTGTACCCACGGTGATGCCTCCAGGCCTCAGGCTGCCTGATGTGCTGGGAGTGCTGCACAAGATCCTTCCAAAGATGCCTTGTTTCTCCGTGTCCTGACCAGTGGATGTCACATCCCTTTCTTCCTGATGCTCGTGATTCAGGATTCTATAATTAGGTAATTTCAGTGAGACATTTCAACACTCCAATCTCAGCTCACACATCATTGTTGGCTTCCTTGTTGGTCCTGTGCCCAAAATCGGGAGAGCTGCCACTTGGCACTTCCCTCCACTTTGGGCTGGCCGTGTGCTTTCACTGGAGACTCCTGGTGGAATGCTGCCTGTGGAGAGGGCTCTTTGGTCTCTCTTGGTCCAGGGGTTCAGAGACTCCTCAAGGAACAGGATCATGTAAAGAGGAACCTGGATTTTGTGTCGTGTTGGCTTGTTTTCTTTAAGATGAGTAACCACACCTCAAAGAACCCTTTGAAAGTCAGGTACCTTGCTTTGTCAGCATTATCAAAGCAGCCAAATTAACAGCAGTTTTGGAACATGTATTGGAAGTGAAGAAGAAGCAGGACTGAGAGCTGCATGCCTTTGTCTTCAGTTGGAGTTGTGCAGCTCTGGCAGTTGGGGTGCTGCATCTTCTGAGTTCTGATCTGGATTGGGAAGAGGTGGAAGCGTTTTGGAGTCACTTACCTGCTGCTCTGTCACACACCCACACTTTGGACAGTGAAGGAAAAATATGTGTTCCAGTTTGCTGTGATGAGTTGAAAATAGTCTCAGCAGCCAGGCTTGACCAGCCAGCTTTTCAGATCCCCACCAACTGCTGATATCACTTAATAACTCTAATACCATCCTGACATCTCCCCTCCTTCCTAGGGCTGTTTCCCTTTCTCCCTTTTGTGAACCATCCACACACACATCATGTGCAATTTCTTTCTCTAGATGGAATTCATGATCAGAGAAGAGCTTTTTTTTTCTTTTGAGGATATTTTTGCTGAATTAGTGTGCTGAGAAAAATAAGAACAAGTTATCTGATACATGAGTTTTGGATGGTTTTTGCATGGAATCAGTTGAATTCTCCCTTTCACAGTTAGTTGGGTGAATTGTTTTTACATTTCCATTCTCTGCTGAATCACTGAATACTGACTGCTTTGGGGAATTAAGTACTAGAATTTGTAGATCAGTAATCTCTTATAGGACACTCAACATTCCTGTATTTTTTATTTAAATGAGCGTGACTTATTAATTTGAAATGATGTTGTAAAGGAATTGCACACACTTGGGCATAAGTGCTAGTAAGAGAAGGTTGGAAACACAATTTATGTGTATTTTAAATGACAGAAGTGAAATGCATGAGCAAACTTTCCTATTTGGCTCTCTGCAGATAACGTGATTTAATTTTATTTACATTTCCACTTCTTATATGTATCTATCAAAAGCTGCTGGCGTGCAGTGCATGAGGTTTGGGGGTGTGTAGGTACCAAAATGCTGTGTGCACTGTACTCCAGCAAGATGGAAATAGGATTGGCAGCTGCCTAACTGATCCAAAATGGGAGGAACCTTCAGTGTCTGGGTCGTTTCTGGCACCACTGTCTCTTGTCCTGAGCAGGCTCTGTGCATCATGATATAGCAGACCATGTGATCCACACGTGTAGGGTGACTTTTGAGATACAAAATATATGATGTAAGATGATTTTTTGAATAACTGCTGATACATGCTTCCACTTGTGCTTGCTGCTAAGCAGTCAGCTTGCATGCCTGTGCCTGGCAGATGCACAACACAGAGCTGAACAGTTTGGTTACTGTGCTTGGAGGAACTCTGAAATGGCAAGGAATGAGAGGAATGAGGAAAAACCATTAAAATGAAACTGAAAATTGCTTTCCTCTGTATCTCTGACCATCATGAGCTGCTACTCCTATGGCTGGAAGCAGGAAAGCCCACCTGTGATCTCTCAGCAGAATGGAAACTGTTTTTCTTGGAGGGCTGTTTGACTGTTTCCAGGATTTCCCTGGGAGAGGGAATGCTGTTTGGAGAGATGTTGTCTCTTATCTGAGCAATGGTCATCTTGTATTGTAATGTGGTTAATCACATACCTGTGCTGGCCAGAGCTCATCCTCATTAGCTTTTGAATAGATTCTCTAGCACATCTTTAAAGTTTACTAAAAGGCACCCAGAGCACACCGAGGTGTTTGCATTTCTTTTCCCTTTAAGGCAACAGGCGACATGACTTGTGTATTACAGACTGCTGAAAACCTCAAATGCAGTCAGTCATATTCTGGAGTTCAGTCACCCCACTATACCTTTATTCACTTATTTTTTATGATATTTGAAATCTTTAGAAGCATTGGTAGTGGTTTTACACAGGATGCATTGTCTGAAAATTGCATGAGAGCAACGAAAAAAATACTTCTGGGCTGTTCTTGCATTGTTGCTGTTCTGGGTTTATATGCAGAAAAATAAACCAACCAACAGTGAGTGTGTGGTATAGGACTGGTGACATCCAAGAAAACAATATTGGGTGTTTTTGCTATCCTAGTGCTGTAGCAAACCAGCCCTGATTGTATAAGAGTGAGTGTATAGGATTGTACAGGAGTTGTGTGGCAGGGCTGGAGCTGAGGAAATACAGTCACCTAAGGCAGCAGAATGGGTTGGAATTAAAGCTGGACCTCCCAAGGCAACCCAACTACAAAATGGGTTCTTGTACTTGAAACCTGCTGTTTTCAAGCCTGAAATTATTCTCTCTGTGTTCTCCTTCTTTATTGTGTCACACAACCTGAGATTGCAGAGAAAAAACCCCAAGGATTTGCCAGGTGTACTCTCCAAAGAGCTAAACATGCAGTTCCATTGCCAGGGAGGGTTGTATTCTTCCAGTCTGAGTAATGTTTATTGTCAGCTGCTGCTGCAGCTCTTAAAAAGGCTGGAATTGCTTGTATCCATCTGGGTTAGGATTGTTCTCTATCTTGGTGGTTGATTTCTATTTTGATTTATAGAAATGTGAAAAGATTGCCCATCTAATTGTTCTACATTTCTGACACGAAATACAGGTAAGCTGTGCATTTGCAGACAAACCTGGCATGTTCTTGTTGCCCACAAATAGTTCCTCCTTCCCCTACTTCTGACTTTCTAGTGCTTGGAAAAAAAAGATGAGCTCTGAGTGAACCCTGAAGGTCAGTAGATTCAGGCTGTTTCATTCCGCAGAGGGAGTGAATTCCAAAGCTGTGGGGCCCTCACAGCTAAATGCAAAGATGTGAGGGTTGGCAGAGAACTAACAAAAGATATTGTCCAGCCTCTGCATCCCACCAGAGAAAGGTGATAAGGGTAAAAGAAAGTGGGCAAGCAGAATTTGGCAAGTAGTTCTCAAGATACATGCATGCCAACAAATACATTTTTTAACTTTACCTATTAGTGTTTTCTTAATAGTAAAAACTACTGCTCTGAACGTTTGCCCATGGGCTGGATCGTTCTGATTTCTAACTAAATTGTGTCAGGAGTCCAGAAACAAGTTGTTTATCTTCAACCTGGGGCAGTACAAGAGGGGCAGAGCACTGAGCTGGCAGGTCCCACTGGGCTGTTTTTCATTCCAATTCCTTAGTCAGCTTTTGTGCAATGTGAAATGTGAAATATTGTCAGTAAGATGAAGCCAATCAGCTTTAAACCCCCACTACTGTTTTTGTTTTCTTTTTCTATCCAGTCTATGTGCTACAGAATTTTACTGTCTCCTTTATACATAAAACTTGCTCACTTGCTGTACCAGGCTACTGTCTAATTACATTAAACCCTAAAACGTTGCCTGTGTTAGGAGTGATCCTATAAATGCATCGACATCCCAGAACCAATTATGCTACCATTTAATTTAGCTCTGAATTAGCCCAAATTGAATTGAACAATTTTCCAACCCACCAAATAACAGCCAGGTTGTCTTCTGCCAGACAAGGAGGTTGGATTAGTCAGTAAAACAAAGAGGCTTTAATTAATCATTTTTTAATATTTTATTTCCAAGCAATGAATCCAACCAGTGATGGTGTGACTTTGAACAGATTGTTTCACTGCTCTGTCCCTCAGTTTGGCAAGTGTGATAATGTTCACCTTGGGGAATATACAGGAGGCACCACCAGTTGCAAACCCCCAGGAGTTGCTTAGAACAAGCTACAAAGGTCTAGGATTTTATTGAAATCACCCCCAACCCCTTCCCTCCCACTCCAGTGCTGATAAGAAGTGCTCGAAAAGACACCTTTTCTTCCATTGTGAATAGAGAAACTGTTGTACACTTGCCAAGGCAAAGATGTCATGTGTGTCTTTAGAATTTGCACTGTCCACACTTCAGAGAGGCCTTGCTTGATTCCACCTCCTGCACTAGGGACAAAGAGCACTATACATTTATTTCTCTTTTATTATGGTAACCAAAGTGTACCCATACTTATCTTGACAGTATTTAACGTTGCTTTCTTTGCTAATTACAGAATGCCTGACCCGGATTTCACTGTCAGAGATGTGAAGCTATTAGTGGGTAAGTTATTTTGAATGCACTGGATTAGCTCTATACAGAACAGAATTGCTTTGAAATACTTGTCCAGTTGTGTTTGTAGACATTTGTGGTAACTCTCAGAATCTGGGAGAAGGCAATGGAGAGGCAATTTGTAAATTAAAAAGGCTGGGAGAACCCTAATTAGTAGTTGTGCTGACCGGACTCCGATCTCATGCTGGATAATTGGCCATTTGGAAGGGAGAGAATGCTTTTGCCCTTAACAGGTGTTCCACACACACTTTTGTGATCCTGGAAAGCAGCAGCTCTATTGATCGAGTTCCTATTTTTTTTTTTTTAATCTGCTGTAGAGCATCTGTTTGTGAAAGGTGTGATTGGAGCCGTATCACCTCTTGCCTGTGCTCTCCCCACAGTATTTATCAGTGTCAGGCCAGGTCAGTGCTTTGAGGGAAGGTTGTGAAGAGAGGCTGAGCACAAACCCTTGCAAACTGCCTGGCTTTTGATAAGACACAAACCAGAGAAGTGGTGACTGTCATCATCAAATGTTTCCTAGCAATCTTTGCAAAGTAAATGTTTTTTAACTCTAAGAAAAGCTACATTTTGAGTAGGAGATTATACTGTGTGTTTCTTTGAAATCTGCTTTTATTGCAGATGGGTGTGTTATTTATTGTTATCTGAAATTGTTACTGAATAGTGATCCTGCTCTCCATGGAACAAGCTGGGTGTTGGTTGTGTTGGCTGCAGTCCTTCATGAAGACTTTCAACTGCATTCCTGCTAGTTAGAATTTACTGGGTTTATTTACCTGTATTGTGGCAGGAATTAATCTTTTAAATTAGCTCGAATGCTGCATTCTGAAAGGCCAGTTTTTAAAGAAATTATTCCTTGAGTTTAATGATCAACAGGAACATCAAGTCTGGAAAAGATGTAGCTAAGAAAAACAAAGGAGAGGAACTCGTGCCTCATTTCTGCTCACTTGAGGTTATCAGTGAGAGAAGGGGTTATCTCTGATAACCTTCCTTCACAAACAGAACTCAGCAATGTTGTTTAATTTATGACCATTTATAAATTCAGGAAAAAAGCCCCAAATCTCTGACAGAAAATGTTAGGGAAGTGGTGTGGGAAGTGATATTTGGTAACATTTCTCTTGGTCAGTCTGAGTATTTGAAGTCCTAAATGTTATGGATTTCCTAAATACCTGCCTGTGACATTTGTAGGTACAGAATCTCTCTCTTTGCTGCAGAGGAGCCTCGTGCAGAAACCTTGTAGTCACCTGGACCTGTTTGCAGTTTGCTGTGAATTTGTTCCATGGCTGATAAACTCCATTTCTGTCTCTGAAGCTGAAGCTGAGGGTCTGACGTTGAGATGTTTTGGAACAGCGTAGTGTTGCATAACAACATTGTTTTTCCTGTATAACAGTCAAAGTGTGGGAGTTGCATTTCCTCAAGATTGATGTCCTTTGAAGTATTAGGGGGTGGAGATTCCTGTGTACATGGTGAGCAAAGCGGGAGGATATTTATAAATAAAATCACCTTTATGAAACAATGGAGCAGAAATAACATTTGTAATTAACCTGGAGATTAAGTTTAATGTAAAAGTGTGCAGTTCCTCACAGCTGGACCTGCAATCCCTGGATGTGCTCTTGGCCAGATACCACATCATGGGTCTTTTTTTATCATGTTTGGGCAAACTCCCTTTGGAGTCATTGTACTGAGCCTGTAACGTGGTCAAGAACATTGTCACCTGCTCTTTTTGTAATACAGTTGATGACTTTTGGCACCATAGGTGGAAAATTTGATTCAAAAGATCTAAAATATTTGGGAAATGGGCTGAAAAATCACAGGTTTTATGGCAAATTGTTTTTGTGGCTGGATGGAACAGCCCCACTGACACTGAGAGCACATGGGGGCAGTTCCTGTCTCCAGGCCAGGTTTCTAAATTATCTACTAATGACCTCAGGAAACACCAGTGAGCAATTTTTCTATTGCATATCATTGCTGATAATTTTTTTCTAGTTTTAGGTTAACACATATGTTACACTCACAGTCTAATGCTCAAATAAAGCAGATGAAAGGTCTTGATTTATTAATATCTCCTCTCACTGGAGATGTTAATATGTCATCGTCCCTGCATTTTTTTAGCAGACCTCTCTGATATCCTGAACATCCAGGTTTGTGTTTCTGACATGTGGTATTTTCAAAACTTACTCAATCCTTTGATGAACCTGGGAGGGGAAGGATGTTTGGGAATGTGAAATGGAATGATCATAACTCCGCATCTGATTGTGTGTGGGAGTCGACAGAGAGAGAACATGGCTTGAAAAATGTTGTGTTCTCTGTAAACTTGTTGGGTTTTTAAGTGCTCATCATTGTAGTGTGCTGGTGCTATTTAAGCCTATCATTTGTTCTCTTTTCTCCTCTGAATCAGGGGAAACACATTAGTTACAGAACACTTTAAAGAGATGATGCTGGGTTTTTCCAAAGCCCATAAATTCCATGGGAAGTTACTGAGCCTTTGGTCTCTGAAATCCTACTTTCTATTTCTAACTTGACTGTTGTACCATCTCCAGAATGGAGTACCTGTAAGTCACAGGGAAGTAACAACAAGCTTTTAAGTCTCCTTTTGAAAACTCAGCTCTGTGGCAATAATAAGGAGCAAAAAAAGAGATGAGTTTTTTGATCACTGTTTGTGTTTACTTGAGCTTAGGTGTCTCTTCTTTAGTGTTTTGTCAGACTACCAACAAAACGTTGCCATTGCTTTATGGAATTTTTTTGTTTTCCTTGTTTAAAGAAATGCAGCTACCAGCTGTAATTTAGTGGGTGATGTTCAGGACCTCCTGTTTCTGATTGCACCTTAGTGTGCCCAACTGTGCACCCATGTGTGTATCAAACACTCTTCCCCACAGCAGCTTTAGACCCATCCCTTTAAACTGCACAGTTGGGATAATGGTTATAACCAGGCTCCACCTCCACACCAACGATATCCTGGATGCTCTTTAAAACCTGAGACGATGGATTCATTTCAGCAGCTGGAAATTGTCTGAGCTCTGAAATGGCTGTGAGCCAAGAATACAAATGGAGAAGTGGAGAGGAATTCCTGGCCTGCTTAGGAACTTGAGACAACTCTTGAAAGAAGCAAAACTCTGTTGTAATTTAATAACTCTTAAGCTTTCTCATTTCCTTGTGTAAGGTAGATTTGACTGCCAGCTCTGAAGGGCAGAATGTCACTGTCATCTCTTCATAAACTGATTTAAAATTTGATTGAGGGTTGTTGGCCCTCTTAAAGTGTCCTTAAACATCTGCCACATCTGCAGTAAAAGTTTGGTAAGTGTTATTTCTGCAGGGGTGTCGTACCTGTGTGAATGTTTTGTGCCCACTGCTCTGCAGAATAAGTGAAGTAACTTGCCCAGGGCTGAGCAAGGAGAAAAGTGACTGCCTTGCTCAGCAGGCTGCTGCCAGCCAGGGCTCCCATGGGCCCTGAGCATCATCTCCAGCCTTTGCCACTCCTGAATTCAAGGACCAAATGCAATCATTTGCTTCAGTCTTTAAAGTCAGAAAGCCAAAGCTTCCATTTTGTCTTTTGTTTGATTTTTGTCTTTATATTATCCTTCATGGACATCACACAATCTGAAGACATAGCAGTAGTACTTCATTGAGTAGTTTTGGGAGCCAAGTAAAGGAGAAAGAGAGGGAACACACATGGATGTGTGCCTTAGTCTGGCAGTCTGAGCTCCTTTTTCTTTCTTTGATTACTTTTTTTATTAGATTTTTTTTTAGTAGTTTGCTTGGGTTGGCACTGATTGAATTTAGAAGCACATCTGCTTTTTGTGGCGTCTGCAGTGCCTGTGACTGGCCTGCACTGCCTTTGTCTCCCTGGGTTGTCACAGTCTGCCCAGTGCAGTCCCTGCACAAGCACAGTGTCTCTCTCTAAACAGTAATGGCCAGTTTGGATGTATTTGCTTCTATTTTTAATTTTTAGCTGACCTCTCTTCAATTTGCTTGCAACGGGCTGCCAGTCTATGGCTATTGACCAATTTTTGCACTCATACCCAAATAAACAAATCAAAGTGGTGCTGCTGGTGTGGGATGTGCATCACCTCCTCCCTCTCTGGGCTGGTGCAGCTTTGTGTGCCAGGGTAGGTATTTATTGTACATCCCCACAGTGGAGCTTCCAACCCCAGCGAGTGGCAAAAGGGGAGATTTCAAACATGCTGAGGATTGTAAGAAAGAAAAGAGACTTTGGGTTATTGTGATCCCTGGGCTGAAGAGGTTAAAGTTGTGACCACGGCGGTCACTTCTGTAGGATCAGCAGCATTGTCCTATGGAATTCACCGTGCCCAGCCAGGCATTGTATCAGTGGGAACAGTGCAAGTACAGGACTTAGACTATTCATGGGGTGGTCTAACAACTGACATCAACTCACTGACTGATTTTATTTAACCAACTCACTAAGGGTTTATTTATAGAATTCAAAAAATAAGTGTAGGAGCAGTGAGGAATGTATCATCTGTCATGGAATTTGCCATTATAATCTGATGCTGCAGACTGGACTGGGCCATGATGCTTACTTGGGTAGGAAATGATTGGCTCCCTTCATTTAGTTGCTGTGTTCACAAACTGTGTTGAAAGGCTTTGGTGTTTCTTGTACAAAGAATCCAAGTAAAGTTGAAAGCAGTAAAGCTTTTAATTGTGCTTAAAATGTGTGCATTGAGGTATGGAAATAAAAAGCAAACACGACCAAGCTCCAGTAACTCTTGCAGAGAGCAATCTTTATCTGGCCCAAGAAGATGATGCATGAGATGGGACCCAATAGATCATTTCAATATTTGATTTCTGTGATTCTGTCAAATCTTTAAAGACCTGGCAGCAGGCTTTGATCTCCAAGACAAAGGGTGAAAGGAAAACCCAGGCTCTACATATCCTGTTGCTTTCTTCGGTGGGAGTAGCTGAGGAGATACCTGATTATTGCTGGGATTTGCCTTCTTGTTAGAAACACCAAAAGAACAGGAGCTGAGGCAGAAATTTCAGTTGCAAATTGAGTGTTTAAAGAAATATGTGTGAAGGTCTGTGCCTCAACCATGAGTTTATAATCATGGTGTCAGTGGAGAAAGATAATAGAATAAATTACATCATTAAACCCCAGACATTTTCAAGGGAAAAGTCCTATAAATAGTGGGGGTTGGCCCTGCAAGTGCAGGTCAGCCTTCCCTCGTGCTGCTGACAAGTTCTGGAGGAGATGCTGTGTGTGCTCTTGCACATCTGCTCATGCTTTATTCACTAAGTGAATAAGTGATTAAGGACTTCATCATAGTGCACTGAAGTGAACAACTGAACTTCCTTTAACAGCAGTGGATGAAATCAGAGCTGCAGAGGAGTATTTCCTTGGCTGTTCAGGTTTTTTCACAGGGGAGAGCCCTTAGGAAGCTTTCTGAAGTTTGGTATCACAACATTTTGCTCATTCCAGGAGCAGCAGCAATTCCACAGTGTAACAGTGCACAGTAAACAGTGTGACCTTCTTTTCCCATATGGAAATCAGGCTGAAAGGAGAAATGGTCTGCCCAGGTGCTACAGACAGAATCTGGGGAGCGTCAGTTTGTGGTTTTCCTGGAAAGTGTAAATGATGTAGTGAATGTGGTGAGCTGTGGCCTCTTCTGTGCAGGGGCTGCAGTGGGGAGGAACAAGTTCCCTGCCTGGTTAACGTAAGGCTGATGTAAATAATTTAAATTCACTTGGGACAGAAAGGATTACTGCTCATCAAGGGTACCTAACAGCCATTAAGCTGTGTGGGGCTCTGCATCTTTCATCCAGCCATTTTTGTTCTGTTAAATACATACACTGCTGTAGTGCCCAGGAATTCCAGCTAAAATGAGACTAAATGTGCCAGGTACTCCACAGAAATGCAAGAACCACCCTAAACCATGCTTCTGGAAGTAGGTGATATTGAAAGGGGGATGGAAAGAGATGCAAACGTAGGTAATGATTAGTCTGGGTTTATGAAATGTGGTTTATATATCTGTTAAAAGCTGTACACACATTTATAGATGAATACATATATACAGATGTATAAATTTCATTCAGTACTGAATCAAGAATCATAAGTGGTGTCTCCAAATCGTGGTGGTGGTGACTGCAGGTCAGATAGTTAAAGGCAGGAGGGAGGGCAGAGACCGTGTAAAACACTCCTTTTACATTAGCATACATTTCTTCTGGTGTGCCAGCACAATGGTCCCCGAGTTGGCTGTGCAAATGTTCAGCTTTTTGTTAGCAGCTACTCAAAACCTCTGAAAGCAAAGCAGAGAAGTGTCCCTGAGTAGCTGCTTTCTGGCGATTTTTTTGGTTCATTCCTCCTGCGTGTTTGCTGCCCCTCTCAAATTGATCTGTTCTGAAAATTGTATCATGGTTGAATTCACATCCAACTACAAAGCAAGTCGAGAGGCTCGTAGTGTGGTCTGTGGGCAAGTAGGGGAAATTTTGTCTTAATCAATGTACAGTTCTCCATCCTGTGAAAGAAAATTAGCCATGTAGATACAAAAGAAGGACAAAGCAGCCACACACTGCAGCTCAGAATACTTTCCATCATTTCTGCTGAATAGGGACCCAGTGTTGCTTTTTCTATAGAGCAACGCTCCATTTGTTTCAAGGAAGTTGTGAAATTGGAGAAGGAGAGGAGTTAGGAGGGAGGCTCATTAGAGAGGCTCTGTTGTAAGGAGCACTTCCCAAAATTAAAGTGGCTGCTCAAAGGAAGTGCAAAAGTCTGCCCCCAGACTTGCACGAAAGTCTTGATTAAGATGTATGGTCCTCCCCCGGTGTGGGGATTTGTCCTGTGAATGGCAGTGCCACTTGGGAAGAGCAGAAGAGCTGAGTCAGGAGTCATTAAGCTGCTGTGTCTCCAGGAGTCTTGTGTGGAGGGATAAGGAGGAATCAGGGAGGGCTGTGCTCTGTTCCTAGTGCCCAAATAATGCATTTTACAAGACACAGTGGACCAGGCTCTTCTAGGGGAGAGGAGTCATCGCTGATCTCTTGGGAGGGGAGGCACTTGGATGAAATATTTCCATTCCTTGTAAGACTTCTGCTCTTATTTCTCATGGGGGTTTTGTGGCCCACGGTGTGACCCGTGCCTGGTCTGCTTTTTGGGTTCTGCTTTTGCTCCCTGGGTTCTGCTTTTTTCCTTTTCGTGTAAATGGGACGGTTGGAATATTAACCAAAACTGAGTTAATGAAACATCCCCATTGTTCTCGTGGTTGGGAAGGCCAATGTCTGTGTGGTTTCATAAGAAACAACTTGTGAACATGTTCTTCAGCCTGTGAGGATTCAGACTGAGGATGCCTCAGTCTCTGGACCCTGCAGGTCACCCCCTAAATTCATCAAGGGACTCAGATCCACAGGAGATACATCTCTCCAATAGCTGAAAGGAGCAGGGCATCCAGGAGCACTTGGAAAGCAGGAGATAAGGGTGACTCCTTGCAGGAGGAGGCTGAACTTGGATGTTCCTCACAAGGACTGTAAAATAATTGCATGCCACTGCTATTCCCATTGATCTGAGGATACAAGTCCCAAACCTGTGCTTTAAGGGAGCTGAGTTTGTACCTGCCTACAGACTTTTCCAAAGGGACAAATGGAGAGTCAGAAAGCAGCATATGTCAGGACCCAGTGATTTGTCTCAGATGTTAGACAGCAACATGTGTCTGAGATCCAGTGCCTAAAAATAGATTGTTCCTCCATCATATTGTTTTGTGACTAAAACTTGTTTTAAAAACTCCCACTATTTTTTAAAAACACTTTGTTTTTAAAATCAAGTTCCAAATGTCCTCACAGTCAGTGCTGTTGGGACTGTCAACGTGCTTCATGCTATGAATTGGGAAATCTGCTAAGCCAGACCTCAACTAAAATCAGCAAACAAATATTACCACTGAAAATGATAAATTTCCCAGTGCCCATAAGGTCAGATGGAGTCAAACCAACGGTCTGTCAGGAGTTCATATGTACTGTTGGTGTGGGCTGGCCAGACTTCTAGCTGCTGCATTTATTTTCAAATTTGAGTACTACAAAGAGGAAGCGTCTGAAAAATAAAATAAAATATGCTGATTTATTGAAGTGATTGCAATTCTGTCCAGCAGGTTCCTCTTTCCCAAGTACAGCACTGAAGATTTATTGGCTCATCCTTTTGTCTTTGTCCTTTCTTCCTTTCTTTTCCCTTGAGTGACCTCTCCTGTTTTCCTGTATCCCTCTCTCTTTGATGAGGCTGCTCTACTGTACAGAACTCATTTTACTACCTAATCCCATAGTAGCTTGTCAGGCAGTACAGATAAATCCTTCCAGACTTGAGCAAGTGCTATTAGGATACTCGTGCCGACCACAAACCAATAATGATAGAGAGGTGAACACCCTTTGCTTTAAGCAGGACCAGGAGGACTTGACAGGTGTGTTTTTGTTTGGTTATCATGGGATCTGTCCCTTCTTCGTGGGACACCAGCAGTCCTGTCTGTCAGTCAGACAATGTAATGTCAGTTCTGACCTGCTCCACGTTTGCTCAGGACTCGGAAGAATTGCAAAGCTGCACTGTGTTCTCTCCTGGGCAGAATTAAAATTAGTAACTAGACTTCAGGGTTTCTGAATGGATTTTTTTCAAGTGAAGGTTCCATTAGTGATTTTCCTCCAGTCTGAGGGCTCTGCCTAATTTGTTGAAAATTGAAGCTGTTTGTAGCAGCTCTGGAGGAACCCTCTGGGACACTGGCATCACCGGTGTTAAGGTGGAGCAGTGCACAGTAAAGTGGAAATCTCTTGTCTAATCAAGTGGTGTATTGCAGACTTTCAGAAGATGTTGCTTCATTTAACACTCACCGAGTTTGTGCCTCTTAATAGCTGATTGTGTAAGAAGATAAGCTCCAGTCTGTGATAGCAGAAGGGAGCTGGGGCTGTGGTTGGTGTCACCGTGGGATTTCCCACAGCGCTGGTGCTGCTGCACATCCTTCCCCTGAAGTTTGTGGAACTGTGCTGGGAAGAGGCAGGGAGCTGACCCTGCTTAAAAAAATTATTTAAGCCTCATCAGTTTCTTGAGTATTGGTGAACAGTTTGTATCATGAAACCAGGACCTGGGGCAGACAGAGGTTAAAACTTACCCAGTGTTCCTGAGAGACTGGAAATAGAAACTTCTCCCTCTAATTCCAGTTCTGGGCTCTGGTGCCAGACCATCTTTTTGTCATCTAAACTGGCATTTGGTTTTTGCTGTTGCTGCCTATTACATGCCCAGGGATAGTGTCTCTGTTCCCTGTGCTGCCCATTGCCACCAACAACTTGCTTTTTATGCCATACCAATTAAGCAAGTCTGAACTGGTGTCCTGCTCCTTCTCTTCCTTCTCTCTCCACTTCTGGCATTGCTCTCCCATCCCCTGCCTTTGTGCTGGCAATGAGGTGGTTCAGAAAGTTGAACTGGCAGAAAACTCATCCTCCCTCACAGAGAGGGGGAGTAATATATATATATATTTATTATTTTTGTATTTCTTTAATGTTTAGCTCTCAGCCCTAACCAATGCTGGGCTGAACCATGATGGATGTAACCTTCCATCTCTGTCATGAGTTTCCACTGGGGCTCTGTGCAGAAGTGCCTGGTGGGTGAGCCTTGAGCCATGATTAGGGCTTCTATGCAATAAAGGTATTTGATGCTCCCTCTTCATGCTTTTTTTTTTGCTCTTAGAAGTAAAAATGAAATATTATAACACTTGCTTGCCTATGTTTAGCATGTCCGCTGACTTGCCATTTTGGAAGTAGAACCAGTTCTATTTTTAGAGCTCAGCTTCCTGTTTGAGCTCTCTTTAAGTTTGTCCTTTGCCTAACACAGTCAAACTCTTTAAAAAGGTCTTGGTTAAACTGGGACAGTTTTGCTAAAAACAGTCATGTTCATGTCCGGATATAAACAGCCATAAACCCGCTTTGAATGAACGTTACAATAAAAATACAACCTCAGAAGAATGTGTTTCCATGATGTCAGAACATGAAAGTGAGATTGAACTGACGTGTCATGTGGTCACGAGCATCTCAAAGCCTCTGTCTACAGGTGGATTTAAAGATGAATTGTCCATGGGGGAAATTAAGCAGAACAGATATTTTAGAATAACTGTTCTTCTGCAATCACCATCCTCTGCTTTAGCTCACCCAAACCAGAAATAAGCTGTCTTATTCTGGAGGAATAGCACCCAAAATCCTAAATATTTTATGGTAGTTGTTATGTTTTAGTGTCATAATTTACCTTAGTCCAAAATGACCTTCAAGTGTAGTGCTTTATCCTAAAAATATATATTAATATCAGCATGTTTTTGGAGGTCTGGTATAATCACAGCTGCATATTTTTTCCCAGGTCCTCATTAAACCGTGGGTATGAGATGTGTGGGGGTGTTGACACCTTTGACACCTTTAAATGCCAGTGTAGACCAGAGAGGACCTGCAGGACTGCTGGTGTCATGCACATGTTTAGTGCTAACCTGAATGGTAGTTGAAGGTCTTTTTCAATTCCCTAACTGCCAAATATCAGGGAAATCAAGACCATAGGGTTCCTCCTTATATGCTGATGATGAGGCTTTAGAGGGGAGAAAAGCAGCCTAAGGGTTCCCTTAGGCTGTGGTTCCCTCCCAGTTCTGGCTGTTCCACCCCTCCTAGGGTTGTGCTGGTCCTTCTCCTGGTCCAGCTTTAAGTGTGCCCAACTCCTCAGTGAGCTGGTGCTACCAGCAGAAAACTAGAAAACCAGAAAAAATGAAAATATTACCATGATATCTCAATAATTTGCCTGCCCCAAAGTCAGAGGAGTGCAAGGGCCAAAGCCAGAGGAGGTCAGAGCTGCACAGCCAGAACGAGTGGCTGAGACCTTCGAGGACCTGGGAACTTTGGAATCATCTCAGGCATCTCCCAAAACCTCTCCTGGATGGAAGGAGTGTTCCATCCCTGGGAGCTGGGCTGGGCCACAGCCTGGGCTCTGTCACCCTTGCCTGGTGCCCCAGGCATAGCCAAGCTCTTCTTCCCACCATTTGATGTTGCTGGTGGAGCAGAAACAGGCAAGTATGGCTTGAATGTAGTGTCAATGAGACCATAAAAAACTAAACTGGCCTTTCCTTGTGGAGTATGGTGCTGCCAGAGGCACTTCCCTAAAAATAAAAGGAGAATGGATTGCAGCGATCCAATCAATACTCCTTTGTACTTGTGTTTGGGAAAACTAAGAACTCAGCTATTGCCAGATTAACAGGTCACTTAACAAAATCATTTAACTCCTGTAGAATTTTTAGTATGCAAAGATGGTTTTGATAGTGTAGAATACAAAGATACCAAAAATGTTTTAATCATTTTAACATTTAAACATTTTAAACATTTAAACATTTATTTCGTTTTTATTAATAGCTCCTAACATGGGTTATTGTAATTTGGCAGCTTTACACCAAATGATAAAGCTGCAGAGGGGAAGGAGGGGAAGGTACCGGTAGTTTTCCATCTCCATAAGGAGGAGATTCTGTGACCCCACTAGAAGGCTCCTGCTGGAAAGACCTGGCCGAGGGGGAAAGGAGGAAAGGCTCAGAGCACTGCAAAGCAGTGGTGGATTCCTCGGGGATCCTTGTTTCCTGGTGGACCAGGCTGTGCTGGGTGAGGTGTGGGGAGAGCTGGGTGCGATGTCCGAGCTGGGCTCCTTTCCCTTTGTTCTTCTGTGCCCTCTGGTGGCACTGGGAGCGATGGGATCGGGATGTGTCTCTTAAGTTGTTCTTACCCTGGCTCTGAAATGCAGGGAATGTCGGGAATAGCTCCACTTGAGCAAGGACTTTCTGCTTGGATTCACATCCCTCCCTGTAGCAGGGAATATCATAATAGTCTCCTGTGGGTAGCAGGAGAATGCATGCTTTCCGTCTCTGGGAGCTCCAGGGGGATTAACTGGGATGCAAGTCAAAGCCTTAGTCTTTAGGTACAATTAACCCAGTAGTGAAGCAAGCAGATTTCCTGAGGCTCTGCCAAAAATCCTGCTTTATAAACCAAGGATTTTTTTTTCCTAGTAAGAAGCATAAAGATTAGAATCCTTAGTCCCTTGGCATTTGGGGTTGGTTTCTGGTTGGTGATGCTATATTGTACCTTGAGCACAGATCTCAGTTCAGTCACAAAGGGTTAAAATAATTCCCCAAGGTAGCTTTATCCTCTTAATGGACAGGCTTGGTAATCATCCTTACAGAAAGGACATTTCCTCTTTCCTCTGCCGTGGGGGAGTTGCACCTTTTCCTGCCGGTGCTGTGCTGGAGAAGAGACCACAGCCTAGAAAACACTGGTGTCATTTGCAGCTCTGATTCACACCTTCTGTGCATTCCTCATATTCCACTGCGTGGTTCATGTTTGCTTTGCTTCCACTGCTCCTAATATCCATGCTAAATCCACACCAGGGAAAAGATGGGCTAGTCTGGCAGCTTGGATAACCTGAAGCTGTTTGAGGTCAGGGCAGGGGAAGGCAGTGCTTCACCTTGTTAGAAACGGGAAATGGCAGCTGTTGTACCCCCAGGAGATGATGAATGTCCCAGCATTTCCCATTCACTGTTCCCTCTCTGGCAAATTGTTACAATATTCGATAGGTGAAGGAAAATGGGGGTGCAAACTCTGCAGGGGAGATCAACGAAAGCTTTGCTGAATGACTTGGGATCTGGAGCCCATCACTCCTGGAGTTTCTGGGGTGGGATGGGGAACTGTGATTTGTGAAAGTGTTTGCTGATGCCTGTGTAACCTGCATTCATGAAGCAGAGTTCTGTCTCTGATGAGGGGACAAGGTTTGCCTCAGTGTTGTTCTTGAAGTATTTTTACCAAGAAGCCGAGAACAGAAAGGAGCAAATCTCTGTACCAAACCAACTTGTCCAGGATGGGCAGTGGAAGGCTGGAACTCTGCACAAGTTGTTTTTCCCCCAGGTGTTCATTTCTATGTAAAAAAAATAATGATATTGCAGCATATAGGAATGTTGTACAAACCAATCTATTAGGATCTTCACAGCATCTTGGTCACTAGGCCTCCACATAAAGGGAACAGATATTATATATGCTATTCCCTCCCTTAATTTTAATGTGGACTTTACTGATACGTGAGCTGGAGTAACTTGGTATGTTTTTAAGGTTTTAAGTGAAGCACAGCTCTTCTGTAGCTCTTCCTGGTGGCTTTTACTTTCCATCTTACATCTCTGCAGCTGATTCTTCCCTCTCCTCCTTGCTGTTGTCTGTTCCCCTTGTCAAAGATGGCTCTAGCTTGTTTCTTAGTTACTGTCTTTGTGATCTTTTGGGAATCTTGTGCTCCATGAGCAAGCAGCAGTAGAGGAAGATGTTTCTTTAGGCTGTAAAATCCCTTCCAGTGAACCCCAGCATCACCACTTTGCCTCTGAGTCACATCCTCTGCCAGAGAGGAAGCCTTGCCTCTTAATCCCATACTATAGAATTATATTGGAGCTCACACTGAGTTACTTTGGAAAAACATCCAGGGAAGGCCAAGGGTGAGGTGATGCATGGCACACTGAAGCTTCCCATGTCAGCAGTAGGAGGTGCTCTTTGCCAGCTAGGGATACATGTGCCTGTTACCCATGTGCAGCTGAAGTCAGGAATATGATTGGTACCAGGGCAAGAGGCTGCCAGGGTCACAGAGATCCTGCTGGGACCTGGAGGGCTGCACCAGGCCTGAGGGGGGTCCCTTCTTATAGGGCAGGCTGAGAGGATACCTAGGAACTGGTTAACAGAAATGGTAAAATGTGTGTTAGAGCTGTTCAGAAATCCAGCCTGACCTCAGATCTCTCAGCCTGCCATCGCTTTTTGGAGCCTCTGTGTGCTTCTTTCCCTTGCTTTGGGTGATATTTTCTAACCTTGTCCCAGGAATAGGGGATAGAAGAAAGAGCTGAATCTTTTCAGGCCAAAGAGATAAAGCTGGCAGGAAGTCAGAACCACTGCAGTGGGCAGTGAACATCAGGCTCTGAACCTGTAATTATACATCTCAAATTTTGTGAGCAGTACTCCAGGAATCGTTATGTATGGGCTTGTTTGACAGTACTGTGGCTTAAGAGAAAAACATCCCCTCAAATTACTCTTTAATTCGGAAGTCAAGAGACTATCAATTCAAATCTTAAGCTCTTGTGCCTGTAATTGATAATCGTGCACATTTAACAAACCTGCTGTTGAACTGGGCCTCATACTCTTAATTCATCAGGTAACTGCTGATTTTTCCTTTGGAAAGGATAATTGAGAGGCTGTACAAGGTCGCTTCCTGCAAAGCTGAGATCAAACCTAGGCTATAATATGGCAGATCCCAGGCTCTGCCACACAGCCCTTCAAATTCAGTTTTTCAGTATCTGTGTCCTTAACCCCTCCGGGCTGGAGCCATTTCTTTGATCCCCAGCTCTGGAAGCAGACATCAGGATGGCTTTTATTCAGGGGCTGCTTAACAGGACTTCACCCTAGTTGCTCACCTGTGGAGTTGAAAAAAGACCATTCCCCTGGAGAGTAAAGTTAACCCTTAAAGAAACAACAAAACCAAAGCAAATCAACCAACCAACCAAACAAAAAACCACCCAACCCAAAACTAGATTTTGCATATGTTGTTTCAAACATGCAAATGCCAAATGTAAGGATTCTTGTGCTTTTTGACACATAACTAAACTCTCCCCATCCTGCCTCAAGGTGGCAACACTCTGTACAGTCCCGAGCCCAGCCTAAGGATGGGATCCTGTTCTCTGGCCTTGGAGTGAGGAGTTTGATGGGCCGGAGGGACTATTGCAGATTTACTCTATACATTTTTATTTTTGATTTCAGAGCTTTATGGTCTTGAGTTCCTTCGCAGAACCATTATCACATCTGTCACTGTCACTGCTAGCAGGGGCTAAGGATGTTTTTAGAGGAGCAAGGCAATCCAGGCTATCACTCTTGCTGAAATACTGCTCCCAAGCCCACGATAGGCCAGGTGCTGTAATTATTAATAATTCCCTCTGATGGTGCATATCAGCCTCCATTTTGTTTTAAGGCAATTTATTTCGAGTTATTTCTTCGGCGCTGAAAATGGTTTTGGAGTGATTTTTTGGAAACGTTGCAAATTTGTTTGCTGGAATCCTTCTCTCCTGGAAATGAGACATGTCTCTCATGGGCTCCCGTCCACTCACACGCAAATGAACTGCTAATTAGGATGATGAAATTGCTGGGAGAGGTGAAACCTTCCAGTTGGCCGAGGAGAAGATTGTGGATTAATCTGTGTAAAACTGAAGGCTCGACTAAAACTGCTGTTCAACATTCTGGTGCTAATGAGACTTGTATGTCTGCCACTTGAGGAGCTGAAAGTATGTCCTGTAGTTTCTGTTGAGACATCCAAAGTGGGGGCTCACTCCTCTGTGGCATTTAGTGCTTTCATCTCCACTGGTGGTGACTGGAATTGGGAATATTCAGCAATCTGTATAAGGTGTTCAGCAATTTACAGTATCCAGTGATGCAAGGCAGTTTGCTCTTTATAGATAATTTTGGTACATGAGTAAAAGCATCTTGAGAGACATATGGATATTTAGAAAATTGCAGTATGATTTGGAGAGCTATTTGTCTTGCCTGCCCCCTGCTACCACATTATATCACTTCTTCATAATTTTTAATGTACTTCTGCTCATGTCAATTCATGTAAAGGAGGAAACTGCTCTCTCCATCTCTGTGAAGCAAAGAGACACCAGGTGACCTGTTCAGTGTCACATTGGGTGAAAAGTCCAGTTCCAAGTTAGTTCCTTGCTCAATGTGCTTGCTCAGGACCCGTGGAGGGGCTGATACTTGTCTCTCATGCTCTAATACCAGTTTCCCTGCAGTTATTGAAGATTATACATATCTATAAAATAATATACATATATATATGTGTATATATGTATATATATAGAAATAAAGCCCAGGCAGATGTTTTGAGACTCCTCTGTGTTTGCAGGCAGCCGCAGGATCGTGGATGTGATGGATGTGAACACGCAGAGGGGGGTTGAGATGAGCATGTCTCAGTTTGTGAGATACTACGAAACCCCAGAGGCCCAGCGGGAAAAGCTCTACAACGTCATCAGCCTGGAGTTCAGTCACACGAAGCTGGAGAACATTGTCAAGCGCCCCAACGTGGTAAGGGATGCTCTGTGGTGGGGTTTGTTTTCAGCATCTTCCCAGAAATAAGCCATGGAGTGGTTTATTTCATCCCCAAGCTGATGTGAAGTGCCTGGAACTCCTGTCCCTTTAGCGTCAGGAGCTCATTTTCAGCCAAGTAGAAAGCTGGGCTCCTTGACAGTGGAACTTAATTTACTGGAATTAGGTACCTGATGAGCTGTTAATCATGCAATTTGCACAGATACACAGTTCCTCTCAAGGTATTTAGGGGAAATTCCATCCAGAATTAAGTACCTATCTATTGTTTTTCCTCCTCTAAGGAAGCTTAAACTGTCAGGAAGGTTGAATTCATTATGTATGAACCCTCTTATTAACTAAGAAATGTTCAGGGGGCTCCAAAGGGAAAAAGTTGAAAACACAAGTATAAAATGTAGAAATCCAGACATAATGAAATCAGCATCATCACTGCTATGTCAGAACTGGCAGTAAAGTAAGGACGTAGATTTGCCCATATTTTTTAAAGGTAGAAGACTCCTGTGATTTTATTCCCAATAGAGTCACTGGCAGTGAAACTGGGCCCTTATTGGTAAAGATGATTTAATTTATCACTGAAATGTAGCCATGTGTAGGTGAGGGGTAGAGCATCAACTCATTAACACACAGGGATGGAAGAAATGGCATTGGGGGTTTCCAGGTGTCTATCAGGACACTCAGCAGAGAGTCTGGGCATCAGTCCTGGCTGATCAGGGAACAGAGGGACCCCTCAAAGCAGAACACTGCTGGGTGTTCTATGACGTTTTATTTTCAGACACTTTTCTCCTGATTTTTAAATCCTTTTCCAGTTACAGCAGCTGCTTTTTGCTGGGGACATCTCTTGCCTATGCAGGCAATATAAACACCACACTTCTGCCTGAACAGATCAAAAATAGATGGCAGCTCTAACTGCTGATTTGTCAAAGTAATTCTTAACTTTTGTGTTCTGTTACACATAGATCACAGATCAAATATTAAACACATATTTAGAAGTTTATTCAGATTTTTGCTGTCCTTCAGAGACTTAGTGGGCAATTTGAAAATGCTCTGGGGAGTTTCTGGTGTTCAACTGATCCTGGTTTTCCCAAACTCATCGTGCTCAGTGAGCTTTTGAAACATCTGTGCAAATTTCCTGGGTGCTTAGAAATGAAAAATGCAGTTAGGTACCTGTTATCACATGTAAATGCACATTTCCTAGCTGTTTAATATGGCCCAAGTGCACAATCATTTGTAAAACCAGGAATTTTTAGATCTCACTGAAAAACAGATTTGCATTCCCATGGGAGTAGAAGAGAGGGTGTTGGGGAAGTCCAGCACATAAAGTCAGCTCCTAGTTGAATGCTATATTTGTCTAAGTGGTTCTCTTGAGTTCTGCAGAGCTCTTTGAGCTCACTTAAGGCAGAAATACTTGATTCAGGTTCCCTGTTGTGTAAACTCTGGGTTGCAATATCCAGATGTGGGAATTATTTCAGAATCAGGGCAGTAACCATCAGTTTTGTTTTGACATACAATTGTGATATTCATGGAATGGGGCCTGTTTCTCCTGCATAATCTTATGCCTCTTCTCAAAGTACCTTGTGTTACCACCAGTACCTGGTGCAGATGGTGAGAAAGGGCTCAGCCCCAGTGTGCAGGAATGACAGGTGTTAATTGCCCTATTGTGAAAATCCTCAGGGAACTGGAACAGTTGAGTTGACTCACACAAATAACATTTTTGGGTAGGCCTTCAAAGAGAATTAGCAGTCAGGAGGCCAAATGGGGTGCTAACCATGGCTGAATTGGATCTCTTTGGTCTTACTGCACACAGTTGGGGGACAGCTCTGTCACCAAGGCCTAGGACAGGTGTTGAGTCCTCCCTGACCCCCCACTGGAGGTTCAGTCCCACACGAGGCGTTCCTGAGCCCCGCTGTGGCTGAGCACAGCACTGCAGCCTGCCAGGGGCTTCCCAAGGCGCCTGGTGCTTTCCCCTGTTTTGAAACCTGGCACATGTGACCCACTTGCATAACCAGAAGGGAGTGTTACAGATATGTAGCACAGGCTCCATCACAAACAGAGTAAGGAATGAGTCACAGGCTTGTCCTTGATGTGGCTGTGATGGACACATGGCTGTCTGTGCTCCCACCCAGCTGTGCTTCCATGTCCCTGAGCTACCTTTGCTTTCCAGCTCTTCCTCGTCTTGCAGGATGTTTCCAATTGCTTGGCTTCACTGTTTTCTCCTGCCCACACTCTTTTAAAAAGTTTGGCTTTTGAACAAAAACTTTGGTCAATTTTATACCCCAGCAGAACAATGAAGGAGTTCACTGCAGGAGATCATGTAATTACTCAAACCAGAATTTGGCCAGAACAATGGTGTTAATGTTCCTTGAAATGTAAGGTATTGGGATACTATAATCTCTTTTATATTTGCATTTTAATGTTTATAAATGGAATTTCTAGGCTGTTGGCTACAAAAATGCATTTGAATACAGACAGAATAGGAGAGAAAGTGCTCACAGGTGCCCACGGGACAGAATTTGCACCCAGGTAAATTGACTGCGAAACTCTCCTTCCTCTGGGTTGCAAAGGGCTGAGTTGTGGTGAGGAAGCAAGCTGGGTGCACAGGAATTTTGCTTAACAGCAAGGCTCTCCCTATCTGTGAGCATCTGCTGCTGTCATGGGAGGAGTTTTAGCCAGCAGGAGTATGTCCTACTACATGTTCAGTAACTAACAGTTGATTCTGGTGGGCTTCTAGGTGGACTTAGTCGACTGGGTGGATAATATGTGGCCACAGCATTTGAAGGAGAGACAGACGGATGCTACCAATGCTATTTCAGAGATGAAATACCCCAAAGTGAAAAAGTAAGTCTGTTTAAGTCTTCAAAAATCTCTGCTCTTGACTGCCTTGATTAATTCCTTTTACAGTTTGATGAGTACAGTCCTTAACCAAATCCCTTTGAAAAGTGCATTTTTATTGTTCAGTTTTGAGCAACTCGGCTTTGAAAATGGCAGACTGACCTTAAACAGTAAATTCTCTGAAAGTGCTGCCCAAAGAAATCACTTCACAGGATGCAGAGATGTCACACAGAGTAGTCAGAGTCCTCCTGTAGGCTGGGCTCAGATCCTTCCCAGGTCCTAAGCCACTAGTGGCTAAGAAGTTATTAGCTGAGAGATGTTTTATGAAATGAACTTGAAGACTGTTTTCAATTAGGTCTGTGACTCCCCAGAAACTCTGCCACTGCCCTTCATGACAGTTTACTTTTCTGTTGATTTTTTAAACAGCAAGATCAAATATTGGACTGACTGCACAGGCTGTGTCTCATTTCAGAGGACCCGCTCAGGGCACGTTTGAGACCAAAAATGAGCAGTTTGTCCTGATTCTGCCTAGCTCAGCTCTAGCTTTTGGGCAAGCATAACCTCATCTCACTCTTTCTTCTGTTTGAATGTCTTTCTTGAAACTTTTCATATGATGTTTGGAAAAAGGAACTATTTGGGGGCCTCAAAATGTGCACTGTAAGTTTCATAGGAGTTAGTGCAGCTGAGATAGGGGTTCCTGTTAATGATGTAATGACCTGTATGGCTGATGAACACCAGGTAATCCTGGAAGCCCTTCACTGCTGTTTCTGATTTAGAGGCATTTTTTATTGGCCAGACAAATGCTGGCAGCATCCCAGGCTCTGCTGTTGAACCGACCTCTTGTGTTCTGAAAATTGCTCAGGACTCTTTCCAAACTGTAAAATACACTGGTACTAACAGATACAAAGGACTGTGCAGTCAGCAAGTGATGCACAGCATTTACTCTTGTTCTCTGAAAATAAACATTCTGGAAGGTAAAGGTCTCCATAACAGAAGAGCCTCTGTGACAGGCATCATGGCAAGCCTGGTCCTACTGTATGGTCCAATGCTCAGCCCCATTGATTTAATGGGAAGCTAAAGATACTCCATTATTTTGAAAGGATCACACTGCTCGTTAGGGTAACTGGATATGGACTGGAGTGCCCCATTTCACATATGCATTTGGAAATGTCCTAAGTGACTTGCCTGAGGTCACACAATAAGCCAGTGGCAGAGCAGCACTTGCTTCCCAAGTGGTTAGTCAGTTAAATAACTTTAATCTCCTAGAGCTAAGAAACTGAATCATGATTCGGGGCTTCAGGACTCCTGGATTCTACAAGGTAAGAAGTAAAGAAAACAATCCCTTTCCTAGAGCAGGCACACTCTGCATGCTGAAAAACACGTAGCAAGTAAACAAAGCAAGGCAGAAATGGTTTAAAGGATAAGGTAGCAACATGACTAACAGAATTTAGCAGAAAAAGCAGAGTATGTGCTTGCAGTTCACTGCTTGCATCATGAAATGCCAGATGGTAGGTTTCAAAGAGATTTTAGAGATGTAGCAATTCAACAGATTTTGATGTGGAGTTTTTCCCGTGTGTGGAGGGTGGCCTGGGAGAGAAGAAGGAGATGCCTGATGAAGAAGCAGACACGGAGCCATTGAGGCTGCTGTCACTGGCAAAGGGAAGGTGGAGGTTGACAGCTTGATAAACTGGTAGATGTGATAGGTACAGGGAAGCTAAACAGTGAAGGATTGTGAGCACTTGAAATGTGACAATAGAGTTTGATGTGGGAAAAGGAGTTACCAGGCGTGAGTGTTAAAGGCGAGGGTGATGCAGCTGGAGTGATGAGGATGTTGCTAGTGAGCATCATCTCACAAAGACTAGAGAAGGATGATTTACAGCACTGTTGGCACAAACGTCAGTCTGAAGAAGCCACAAAGATAAAACCAGTAACAAAAAGGGATAGTCTGGGAGCACAACAGAAGCTGTACCACATCAGGACAAAGATCTGTGCTTCTCAGTAACCTATCTGCTGTTGGGTGCTGGCATTGATGCCCTGGGAGGAGTGTAAGAACACTGTGAGCATAAAATGATGCTACCCCTAAAGATTATCTTCTGAGCTTCCACTGTCTGCAGTTCAGGCAGGGGCTGTCCTGAGGTGGAAGTGGTTTCTGTGTGCTTGGTGGCTCTCAAGAGATTTCTTTTGCATGAACTTGTCCAGTTTAAAGGTGAACTCCTCGATATCAGCTTTCTCCATCTTTGGCAATTCAGACTGGCCCTTTCCTGTAGAGATACTAGTCCCAGCTACTGCTGTGAGTACCCAGAGGATATAAGCCCTTATTAAGGAGATCACGTTCAGTTGCGGAGCTGCCACTCGTTCCATGCTGCCCATTCATTCTTTTATGTGAATTGTCAATATCCTTATGCTTTATTAATGACTGTTGTTGCTCGGGAATGGGATGGTTCCATTTCATTCTTGCTCTCAGCATTCCCACAATCCTGCGAGTTTGCGGCGTGCCATCCCCACCATTAACGTGTTCCCTACAAACACAAAGCGCTCCAGCGAGAGCGCTGCGGTTTCGCAGACACAGATGGCACCACCAGACACAAATGTCTGTCTTGGCTCCTGCACGTCGAGTTCCGTGCTGGGAGTGAAGTTAGAGAACGCTCCATCTGCCGCGCTGCCTCAGTTACCAGGAGCCCTGTGTGCGCTGGAGACCGCCCTGCCTTCCACTTGGACCCGCACCATTAACTTTTATAAAAACCCCTCTGGGTAATGAGGTTATTTTTCTGTCTGTAGGTAAGTGACTGCTTACCTCACAGGAGCCTGAATTGAGTGGAAAAACGGTTTATGTCAAAAAAACTTTCCAAGTACTATCTCATAAGCAGTAAGGCAACGTGAGAAATGAAGAGGATGGCTTGCTGAGGTGGAAGTGTGGCAAACTTCAAACTGGTATAAGCTGGCATTGCCCCTGCAGTGACAGTCCTGTGCCCACACTGTCCCATCCTCGTTGCTAAAACACGTTGTGCAGCTGCAGAGCAAAGTGGACTGGGAACTGTTCTGGCTGACAACTGACTCAGAAATACACAAAAATTGGTTAGTTTTCAGGCCACCCAAACCACCACATGGCTGCATAAATGCTTATGCCAACAGAAGGGCAGTGCAGAAGTGTGAAAAAAACCATAGTAGTGGGATCACTCCACCAGGTGACACCGGGTGAGCAGAGCGAGCAGCTCACTGCTGCCAAGGAAACCTGTTCCTTCCTCCCCTCTCTCACATTCTGGGGTGCAAGTTGCTGAGAAGAGCCTTGCAGACATGAGACTCTGGATGAGAGTGGGAACATGCTGTGTAACCAGGAGCCAGGGCAGCAGGAAAAGGCAGTGCTGTTGTAACATCAGCTTTTAGGTGCAGAAGCTTGTTATAGCACCATAACCATTTTTAGGTAGATCAAAACAAGCTCAGATTTAGTTTTCTGTTTAAATTCACCCAGGACTGAAGCAATCTGGATGCAGCTGAACCCGAACCAACAACAAAAAAAAGTACTAATTTGATTTTTCATTTATCAAAAGAAATAGCCCTGCTGAAATTATTAGCCTCTTTATTAGGTTTTGTGTTTGTAGCCTTGCAAGATTATTTGCAATACAGTGGCAGTGAAAATAGCTACGGTGCAGGACTTGATGACTGTAAAAACAGTAACAGGCACTTCTAAGAACTTGATGTTTGTGCTAGGGAATGAATGAAAATGAAAGCTTAGTCACTACAACACGCTTTTTGCGTTCAAAATTCTTATTATTAAATATCTAAGCATTTTTATAATAGGTCTTTATATTGCTGCTCCCCTTCAACGGAGGATGGGGTATCTTATGTGAAACATCTACCTGTTCTCAAAAGGATGCTCTTCTGTTAGCATGTCCTCAGCCCTATTTTCCCTCTCCCAGGCTGTTATTCAGCCACCCATTCCTTTCTATTCATTCCTTTACTAAGTAGGGATGGATTTAAACAGATGCTAAAATGCTCTGCTGAGCTGTGGTCTAATTAGAAGCTGAGGGTGAGCCTCTGGAGACAGCGATTGCCCTTTGAATCCAGGGAGCTCACAGGTCCCCCAACACCCTGGTTTATGCACGTGAGAGACTGGTGTGTGCTTTGTATGTCATTTGTGAACTGCTTTTGATACAAAATTGCTCTATAAGTACAATTTAGTGCAAAAAATCAGACCAACAAGTGCAAGTTCTCATTAAGACTTTCCAAGCTTGCAAAGTAAATAAAATGGGATGTCTTCACATCATTGCATTTGTGTCAAATCCTCCTTTGTGTAGAGATTGGAGGACTTGCAGCACCACACATGTAACTCAAATAAGCTGTTTAAAAGAGTCTGTGGTGAGTCTGGAGCTGAACAGCCATGCCACAGGAGGGAGAGTGAGTCCTGCTTTCACAGACACCAAAATGCTGTTCAAGGGGCACATGGGCCTGACTCGCTGTGAACTGGCAGCTTGGTTCATTTCCCTGTGGTGGTGAATGCCTCCTCAGAAATTAAGGCTTCCAAAAAAAAAAAAAAAGGAGGCCTCTTCATTCTTAAACTTCTTAAACCTTCCAGCTCTCATTATCACACTTTACAGCCTGGCATGGAGGGTAGCTGGGCACCGTGCTGCTGACCATCTTCGCGGGCTGTCAGTGCCAAAATCTGGCGGCTGGAGATCAGTCTGTCCCTGTGAGCCCACCCCGCACACTCTCGGTGTTCCACCTGGGCTGGGACCCGGCAAGGGCGGGCCGAGGGAAGTGTTGTCACACACTTCGGCCCCAGTGTGGTGTCTGAGTGTGATTTGCAGTCGCTTCACAAACTCCTCCGTGCGTGGCAGAAAACAAACTTCTCTTATCTCGGATGTTGTTTCTATGTGACTGAGTCGGACCGTAACCCCCTCGGGGCAGGAGCCGGGCCTTTCATGTCCGTTTGAAGTGCCCGGTGCGCGCACGGGGTGTGGTGATCACGGTGTGGGGTGGTTGGGGTTGTTTTCGCCCGGGCTGAGAGCGCTGGGTATCGCTGCCCAGGAGGGAGACGGGGGCGGAGGTCTGTCCCGGTGGGCACGGCACGGGTCCGAGGGGCCTTCCACGGGGGGCTGCCACGGGTGGGTGCTTGGGGGGCCTCTATGAGGGGAGAGCCCGGGTTCTTCATCCCTGACGGGCGAGCCGGGGCCCTCCGTGAGGATAAGCCGGGGGGCTCATCCCCGTGGGGGCAGCCGGCGCTCATCCCCGAGGAGATGCTGGGGCTCATCCCCGCTGGGGCGCATCCCAGAGGAGAAGCCGGGTTCATCCCCGAGAATATGCTGGGGCTCATCCCCGCGGGAGCAGCCGGGGCTCATCCCTGAGAAGCCGGGTTCATCCCTGAGGAGCAGCCTGGCCCTCCCGGCAGTGGCGGGGCCGGTCTCTCCCCGGTGAGCCGGGGGTGGGAGCGGCAGCCGGGCCGGTGCCTCTCGGGTGACAATGGTTTCTTTTGTCTTGCGGCGCAATTTGTGGCTTCCAGTTGCAGGGCCCCAGTGTGGGAGCGCTGTCGGTGCGGGCCGAGGCGCCCCGAGGTAGCTTTTGTTCCTGCCGTCTCCTTCCAAGCTCCCGCGCCCAGGCCCGGGAGAAGGGGCCCCGCGGTGCCGGGATGCTGCCGGGGGCCGCCCTCCTCCCACCGCCGGGAGCGTCCCTCCCGCGCGGGGATGAGGAGCCAGGCCCGCGCCTTTCCCCGCGCTGGCACTTGCAGTTGGCTCATGGGTCTGTGGTATTCGGTTTCAGGCTCAGGGATTTCAACCAGCCGGCGCTGCTCCTGGGAGGAAGGAAGAGTGAGCTATACTTTTCTCATTGGCCCGAACAAAAAACAGAAGCCTCTGCTGGGGTTTGGGAGTGGTTTATGGGCTGAGCTCAGTGGCAGGGGAGCCCTCGCAATGCCAGAGGGAATAGAGCCGTATGGTGCGCGGTGCCTATTGCGGGAGAGAAGGAGCTGAGCTCAGGGTAATGCTGCTGCCTGTGCGTCCGCTCGCGTCTCCCCGAGCCCATGTGCATGATCGCTGCCCGCCCTGCCCGGCCGTGCCTTCGCATCCCGGCGCGGCTCTCGCTGTCTTTGTTTCTCTGTTTGCTTGCGGGTTTGTAGCGATGCGTGGCGAGTGCATTGTGGGTTTGCCTGGGAGTGTGGTCTCTGCGCTGGCTTATGGAGCGGTGTCTGTGTTGTTTCTGTGTTCCCAGCTCGCTGTGTTTGCTTAGTGGTTTAGCTTCGTTTGTATCATCTCCCTCTCTCTCTTTTTTTTTTTTTTTTTTGGATCTCCCTGTTTGTTCTTCCCCGTGAGTTTGCAGGTTACTCCATATTTCTTCGCATCATTTCTCTAACAAATTTCCCCAGATGTTTGGGGTTTTTTTTGGGGGGGGCGGGGGGGAAAGTTCTCCATTTCTCCACACCACAAATCCTTCTTTCAAAATAACAATACATTAAATCAAACAATTTGAGCCTTGTGGAGAACATAAACCAAACTCTTCAGTGGGGAAGGGAAGCTCCCCCACAACAGATTACAAGCAGCTGCATGTTTTAAAACCCTGACTGAGGCTGTGCAGGGAGATAAAGTGGAGTGGGCAGGGATTGGATGTGGTAGCAGTTGTGAAAATATTAAAGTTGGGGCATCTTTTGCATCGCCTGTGTTTTCAGGGTGTAACTCTGATCAGGTTGTGTCCCCATGCCCGATGTGGGAGTGTGTTCCTGTACCCACTGTACCTGCTTGGCCCAGAGCTCTGTGACCACAGCATGCAGTGAGATGTAGTTCCTAGATTTCTTTCAACATGGAAGCTGTGTTATGGCTTTTTTCCCCCTGTCCTTTTTTTTTATTATTATTGGTTTTATGGAAAACCCCAAAAAGTTGAGTCGTCCCCCAAATTAGCAGCTGCTGGTGACGAGAAGCCGCTGGCTGAGGCTGGAGCAGAGCGGTGCCTGAGATTAGCTGTGGCATGGAGCTGTGCTGGGACCATGTGACTGCGGTGTACATTGGAAGAGGAAGCTGTAGAGGTCAATGCAAAGGCATTGTGCCAGACTCTGGCAACCAGGGGAGTGCTGGATGGCGGAAGATCCTCCTGCAGGCTCCTGAGCCGCCCGGGAGCTGCTGGGCTGGGACAAAAGCAGGCCTGGGAGATTAACAGCAGAATTAAGGCATGGCTCGCTTGTGGATGGAAGGAAAAACTGGTTTATTTTCCAAAGGCTTTGTAGGTTTTTCTTAATCACCATATGTGGCTCTTTCACTAAAACCATCTTCATTGGTAATTGTGTTTAGAGGAGTTTCACGAAAATAGAGGCAAAATGGGGGAAAACAAGGGTAAGAAAGAGTTGAGTGTTCACACTTATACCTGCCTTGGTGTTTTCTCACAAAACTAAATTTTAAGTGCATTGATTTGATGGGATTCAATCCTGTTATTTCCTCTCTGAGCACAAGCAGATCGACTGCTTCAGGTTTAGATTGTTGACTACTGAGGAACAACTAAAACCAGCTAATGCTCAGGCCATGTTTGCTCTTTCAGAATATCTTAATTCAATGGGTTATTGTTGGTAGAAAAATTGTCTAGAAAATTTTTGTTAGTGTGATATATTTTACATCTGACCTTTTGGAAACTGAAAATAATTGACTCCATGAGGATTTGAATTTTTTTACTTTAAAACAACATGAACCTCTAATACTCAGCACTGCCCACAAACTGAGAATTACCATGCTAATTTTTTTTTTCCTTAATGAGCAATAATTATTCAATCTGTGACTTTTTGCAGTTTGGCTGGAAGAAAGGCAACTTCCTTTCTGGGCTTCTTTTATTGTTTTTAAATTCTATCTGACTTGTAATCAACAACATCTTGGTAGAGAAAACATAAAAGGAGAAATTAAAAAAAAAAAAGTGTTTGGGAGGGAAGGACTCATATTTTGAAATGGAGCATATTGAGAGTGTAGACAGCTTCTTGGCTAGCTGTGATTTTTGAAGCATCTGAAATACCCCAGGGGCAGCAAAAGCTTCTTCCTGCTTCTGAAGGATTAGGAAAAAAATTAAAAAAATTCCAGAGTGGGCAAGAGGAGAGACGTGTAATTGCACAAGGAGAGGTTTTAATTGTGAGATGAAGGCGCAGGACCTTTTTTGAAGCGCACAAATTGACTGTCTTCATGACAGCATTGCGTATCATTCTGTCAACTCCGGCTCGGGATGTGGTTGCTAGGCAGCGGCTCTTATGGACCCAGAGTGGCTCTGATTTGCCAGCCTTCTGCAGACACATGGTAAGGTCCTTCCCAGCCTATCATCTACAGGGACTTCTGCACGCCGGCTGCATACTGCTGAGCTTCTCCTACCTGCCTGTGAGCAGAAAAAGACACACTTAAATGAAACCCCTTTTTTTTTCTTTTTTTTTTTTTGTTCCAAATCCCGTTCCGGTGGTGTTTCCATAACTCCCCTTAAAAAGCAAAGCAAAGCAAAGCAAAGCAAAGCAAAGCAAAAAAAAAAAAAAAAAAAAAAAAAGCCATGAAACGGAGACCGGAACAAGGAAAAGAGGTTAGTGGGTTAAGTGGTGTGTGTTTCCTGCGTTTGCAAAGGTGCCTACAGTGAGGAGGGCGGCTGTGATTCGGCCATTAGTTACAGATGGTGGCTGGAGCCTGGAGATTCCTGCAGCCACAACACAGCTCTTGTGTCTTTTTCCAGCAATGCCGACTTTAAACTGCTCAGAACCTGTATCCAGACGGCATAAAAAATAGTGGATTTGATCCTTAGCGTTGCTGCCAGCTGGGTCCTTTATGTATTTTGATGCCGAAATGCCTAGAAATGTGAACAAAAAGGAGTTAGTTTGCCAAACGAGGTTTCTGTCCCCCAGTCCTTGCAAAAATGGCATGAGTGGCAAGTAGGTAAAGAACATTCAGGAGGATTTATAGGCAAATTAGATTTTTCAAAACTTTGCTCTTTGAAGCCATTTGTGTACAACTCTTGGTGCAGGTTGTGTCTCTCGAGCGGTGACAGAGAGCGTTAAACAGATCACCCCGGGGACTGGCAGTGGCATAAGAAATATTTCTGAACAGCCTCACTTTTAATGTTTTTCCATTCCTTAACTCTGAAGGCTTTCGTTCCTCTCGTATGAACAGCAAACTCAGACGTGGAGATTCGCGTTTTTCAGCAGAAACCTCGTTAGCTTCACGAGACAAATCACTGTACTATAAATGCAGAAACTTAATTGGAGGAAGCAGCACTGCACACACAGTTAACCGCTGCAAATCAAGACGTGAAAAATACTGTTTCAGGCTGATTCATTTTTGTCCTTCACTCTGCTTGCAGGTACTGTTTGATGAGTGTGAAAGGATGCTTCACTGATTTTCATATTGATTTTGGTGGCACTTCAGTGTGGTATCACGTTTTCCGTGGGGGGAAGGTAGGTGAACCTTATTTGATATTTGTTTTTATTTGTCTGTGCCTCTTATGGAGGGGAAGGGTTGCTTTCTCTTTTTTTCTTCTTTTTTTCTCAGTCTGTTTCAGCAGCTGTGTTGATACTGATACACACAGAGTTTGCTGAACTAGAAGGACGTCACTCACCGTTATGAAACAAATGAGTGATTTATTTGAAATACCAAATGTGTTATTTGTGTTGGTGGTACTTTTACTGTGTGGTCCAGAAGTGTCTTGCAGCGAGATGTGGCTGTGTGTACCCTTGCTGGGTCAGAGTGCCCTCACAAGTCTCCTTCTGTAGCTAGAGCTTCTGTTCCTTTCAGAATTCCATGTTCCTGTAGTGTGCACAGGCACAGTATGCCAGAACTGAAATATTACAGGATGCAGTAGTGTTTAAATACACAGCGTGTATTTAAATACACATCTTCTCTGCTTTAGGATGTTTTCCCCAGTTGTAGTATAGACAGTGTATGGTGGGAACTGAAATAAATCTGTGGTGCAGATCCTGTAGTCCAGTGAAGTACTATCTCTGTAGTCCAGTGAAGCTGTACTGTACCAACACACTGTTTTGACCTGCAGGTAAACCCCAGGCATCTTCTGAGTGAGATGTTTCTGGAAGAGAGATGACAACTGACAGTTATCCAGCCACTTCCACAACATGGACTAATTGCTGCTGCTGTCTGTGTGTGTGCCTCTGTGTGCAACACCTGGAAAACCAGGCTTTTATGCAGAAAGTGGCTCATTTGTCTAACACAGGATAACCTTGGTGGGATCTCTCAGCTATTTATTTTTGTTGACTGTTGGTAATAGTTAAACTTTCATTTTATTTTTAGATCTTCTGGCTGATTCCGCCCACTCTGCAGAATCTAGAACTTTATGAAGAATGGGTTCTCTCAGGAAAGCAGAGTGATATCTTTCTGGGAGACAGGGTGGAACGGTGCCAAAGAATTGAGCTGAAACAAGGCTACACGTTCTTCATTCCTTCAGGTATCTCTTGGGAACTAATTTTTTGGAATCACTGGGGTTGTGTTTGACTAACAGTTCTCCATAAAACAATTCTTCACACCTAAACCCTGTACTGACCTCCTTATTAGCTGTGGCAGAAGGAAGGCGAAGGACTGAATGCACTTAATTTTCCAGATATTAAGACTTATGGGAAATGTGCTGTGAGGAATCTGTGCAGTGATCACTTGTGCAGTAGTGGGGAAGAGAGGACTTGGGCCTCTGGGGTTGTCAGTGCACCACTCCTCCCCAGAGTCGTACTGACTGCTGTTGGAAGTTTGCTGGGAAAGATGTTTTCCTCTTTTTGTGGTCTCTTCTGGCAGGTTTCACCTGCAGTTCAGTAACTGGCTTCTTTGCCTCTATTTGTAACCAGAGGTGGGTCTCGCTTCCCTGATGGAACTCTAGGGAGATTCCAGTCCTTGGAAGAGCAGGTGCTGTGCTCCCTCAGGGTTGCTTCCTGGGGAAACAGTTTTATTGTTATAACTCTTCGGATTTCTGTCGATGGAGACTGTGCTGAACCTGGAAATCTTCCAGCAGCCCAGCCACCCTCAGTTTTACACTCCTGCCCACCTCAGTAGCTGTGTTGCATGATCCAGGCTCATCTTGCAAAGCCACCAAATAGTTGCTGCCTTGAAGGCTGGTGGCTTCAGCCCTTTCTGCTTCTGCCTAAATTGGATTAATGATGGTGGAATGTGTAACACTCCTCATTTAAGACGATATCAGACTTTGCTTTCCTTGACTGTTATGGGACTGTACATTTATTTATAATGATTTAACACATTGCCTCTGTCTAGGTAGATCTTACCAGGGAGATAAGTATAGGTAGACTTTCTACATGACAGAAAGATAGATTGGTAGTTTTTCAGCTCTAGAATTAATTACTCTGTGGAGATAGGATTATTATTTTTTAGCCTTAAAGACAATGCAGGTCATGCAGAGACAGTGACAATGTTCTTCCCAGCTGGGGAGCACTGCTGGGATCAGTTGAAGGCCACAAATGTGCACATTTGTAAGTATTTGGTAAGAATCAGCCCGGGACTGACAGGCAAAATGACTCTGAGGGTGGAGGAGTTAATCCATTAAAGGAATTAGATCTTCCCTTGGAACAGGTCAGAATGTGCTGTTACTGTTTGAACTGGGTGTTTGAGTGTGGCTGTGCTGTTTGCTCAGATCCCATTACTGCATCTTCGTATTTATCTTCATCCTCCTGTGAAAAGGCTCCTCCAAATAAGACTTTCTGCATGTCAGTTTAGTCATGCTCAGCAGCTGGAATACTGCAGGTTGTGAGAGCTTGGACAGGACACAGCTGTAACATGGTGGCTGACACAAAGTGATTCCAAATGGGTTTTTGACAGTAGTTTCTGTTTTCTTAGGAAAGCCCCAAGTACAGAAATGCCAACACCTCAGACATTTTAGGCTCTGTGCCACATTTGAAAAGCATTTATGAATAACTTCTGTCTAAGCACCTCATAGATTCAAGGGTTTTTGCTCTGCTGTACTTTGTTCAGAAAACTTACTTGCAAATCTCTTATATATGTGAAAGAGCATTATTTCTGTCTCTGTTTTAAGAGTATGGAAATGCCTAATTAAAGGCTGTTCCAGGTCAGTGAGTTGAGCACAGCTGTGTAAAACAGGTCAGTTCCTATGACCTCTTTGCTCTGGTTTGTGCACATACCATGTTAGTTAATGTTTGGAAGTGTTTTTTATGTGCTTTAGAAGTGTTCATAGTGTTTAGGTTCTGTTTATTGGTGTCTGTAAAACCAGTGTGTCCCATATTTTCAGTTGAGCCTGATAAACTCCTGACCAGCCTCAACTCATCCACAAGGAAATACCTTCTAACTGCAGGTTTAGTCACAGGAAGTGTAGAGGAATTAGTGCTCAGCTGGACTGTGAATGGAGAACATTTCAGCAAAGGACTGAAATATATCCTGCTCTGCTTCTGTTCTCGAGTAATTTTTGGGAGTGGTCCTAGAAATGATATTGTACCATAGCAGTGTGAGGATGGAGTAGTCAGAGAAGACTGCAGGAAGACCTGTGGGGGAGTGAGAGATCAGAGGCTTGTGGGAAATGGAAGGTTTCTCTGAGAATCTGGGATCAGCAGTAGATCCAGTAAATCCCTGAAACTACAAACCACTTGGGAATCATTCTTACAGAAGGCATAATTACAGTGCTCACCGGGGCCTCAGGGTATTTTCCTCTCCATCACTGCCATCATCCTTTCAGGATTAAGTTTAAACCTGTGCTTCTAACCCTGCAAGGCACTGAGAGGCACGATCTGAACTGTGGGATCAAGGAGGAATTGAGCCCAATATTGTCAGCACAGTGAGTTGTTATGGGCCAAGAGGTGCCTCTTGAAGCATTTGAGGAGTTCTTCCTAAATGTGAGGAGGGGGGAAGTAAGCTGGGATTCTGAGGGGTACTGTGTGAGGGGCCTCATGTAGTGCCCGGCTGAACTCCTGGTGGCCCCCTAGGATGGCTCCACACAAGCCCTGCACCGTTACAAGTTCTCACCGCCCACTTTACTGGTTCCCACTGGTGAGTAAAGGATCATAACCCTGGTGAAGTCTGTGGTAAAGTGATAAAATCAACTCAGAACCAAGCCTTTGCCATTAATATAACGGGTGTCAGCATAATTGTTGATTGAGAAATACACCATGTTGTGCCATGCTGAAGTTTATGGCCAGATTAGATTCAAGATATTAGACCAGCTGAAGGTTCAAGAGGGCAGGAAGCCATAGTTGCTACCAGTGTCAGTAAATGATTATTTTTTCTTTCTGCAGAAATCTGGTTTTTTTCCCAGGATGGGTTACAACTTGGGTTGACTCTGCTGATCTTACTGTAGGATTTTCAAATATGTAGCTTTAAGTACATGGAAGCACATGGAAGAGATGAGATGTTGGACTGCCATTAGATATTGTAGAAGACTTTTGCAGTGCTGATTTATTCAACATTCCTGTGATCAAAATCCAGACAGGATAGCTGGCTGTCAACTGGATGATGTTCCTTTCTGGTTCCTCTTCAAACTTCTCCCTCATGTTGCTGCAATTTTACAGCAGTTGTGTTTCACCTCGAGGCTGGCAGCGTTCCACTGAGGAGTAAGCTGTTTGGTTTACTTTATTTTTCTTATGTTCTTTATACTGCACTTTGGGGCCTTTGGCACGGAAACATGCTGTTAGAGTCTCTCTTAATTTCTTGAGAGCTGAAGAACGAGCCACAGTCTAACAAAATATCCTCGTTGGTCCGCGGCGATTATGATGGTAACCTGAGAGTGCTCCAGAGTTCTTATTTCCAGTCAAATGCAGAAATAATGACCTTTCTCAGATGAATGTTTTTGGGGAGGAAAGTGGACAGAAGGAGATGTTCTGTGTAGACTGCAGGCAGCTATTTGCAAGGATTCAAAGTGTTTCAGATGCTGTCTCAGTGGATAACAGTGGGATTCTGCCTATTACGAGTGTGCGGTCTTAGGTCACCTCTGCTGTGCCAGTGAGAGTTTGATGGATTATTGTGTGATGGGGCCAGAAGGTGGCACATAGTCTTTGTAGCAAGGAGAATGACAGGCTATTAAAATCTGACTGGTAAATTTTGTGCAGGGTGTTGTGCTGGGGCTGCAGAGCTGCCTGGCTATTTCTGGTTGCTGTTCAGCTTTTCCCATTCTGTGAGCTTCCACTGATACTAATGGAAGCTCCATGCCTGGAACCTTAGTGAGGATCAAGTGATGAAGATCTGGAGAGGATCAAAGAGGAGAGGTTTTTTGCCTGAGTGTCTGTTTTCAGATGGAAGCTGACAGCCTAATGTTGGATTTTTGGTTCTATACCTGGTGCAGTGCTCTACCTAATTCTTACAAATGATATAAGATTGAGAGTTGCTGTATTACTTGTACTATCAGGGCAAAATTAGTAATTTTTTAACCTTAAAAATGTAAACATGATCTTTCCTTGATGTGTTGGGCTGTGGGCACTATTATGATGCAGTCATTCTTCTTTGGAGATGAGTGAAATAATGTTTCATTTACTGGCAGTGCCCACTCTCAGGTTATCTCTTTAGTCACTTTTTAATTTTGAGGTGTACATATTTCATCTTTTCCACCCCAAGTTGTTGTAGAATTGCAGGAAGACGTGTGTGACTTCTTTATCACAAAGGAAAATATCTGTTCAGTTACTAATGGAAACAGATTCACCGTAGTTTTGTCTTGGAGCTTGCAGGCTGTTTGCTCCATAGCTTTGTAAGTTAATATTCTTTTTCATTATTCTCAGATGGATGATTGCATCCTTGAGTAGGAATTTGCAGCCCACTGAAGTCTTCTAACAAGTTTGCAATGTTTAATAATACTTGTTTTATAAAATTCAAACGATAATGAGATCATGTCTTTTAACTGTTCAGAAAAACGTTTGTTACTGTTAATTTTACCTTCTTGATTTACTAGAGATGATAACATCTAAATATTCAAGTATCTTAGGAGTGGTGGAATAATTCATAACTGTAAATCAGCTGAGAGCATTTCTGAGCCTCCTGAATAGAATTCCTGCTCAGTGTTGGCTTGGCTTCATAAAGTAGGATTGTTTTGGGAAGGAAGAAGCACTTACTGATCACCGAGAACTGAAATAAAAAACATCAGCTTCAGAAAACCATAAGTGGATGGGCTTCTTGTTGAGGCTTGACTTGAGGGCTGTGCAGTGTCTGCACTCCCAAATCCACACACCCCCTCTGGCTGAGCCTGGTGCTGGCGTGTGGTGTGGAGAGCTCTGCTCCCAGGGAAGGAAGGACGGGTTGGTTCCACCTTCCCTCCCTCGTCACTGATATCAGCACAGGCTGGTTTGAGGCTGGTCATCCATGAGGAAGAGTTTTCTGGTTCATGACTAGTCCTTGAAGCCACAATGTATGTCTTTCATCTGCAGGATTTAATTGTAGCTTTAGGTGGTATTTAGCAGGTGCTTTTGTTTGTGGCTTTCAGCCAAAAATTAATAATATCTTATTCCACTGACTTTTGACTTTTTCAGTCCTTAATCCATTTGTTCTGATATTGCTCCAGTGCTTTTTTTTTTTAGCATGAAGGATAAAACTGAACTTGTGGCATTTTACTCTGTTCCTTTTTTTTTTGTTTTTGACAATGTTACAGTTTTTGAGACAGGGACCAAGAGGTGAGGTGTTATCTCCTGTCTTGCACTAAGCCATGAAACACAGAGGGTTGTGCAGCAGTGCCAGGGTTTGTGTGAGCAGCAGAAAGCAGTCCCTGAGGAGAGAACTGAGGAACTCAGTTCAGAGGTGTCTGTGTTGGAGGCTCTGTGGCAAGGTGCTGCTGTGAGAGCTGGAAGTCAGACACACATGAACACAGATGACAGGCTGTTCAGCACAGGGTGATGTGATCACACATGTCAGCAGAGCTGTCGATTCATCTGATGAAAAGCAGTGGCAAAGGTGAAGGTGAGGCAGGGGATGTGGTGGTGGGGATGATACCAAAAGAAACCCCCTGGCTGCTCTTTTGTCTGACACATACGTGCAGCTTTCTCCTGTTCTGGAGGTTTATCTTCCTCTCTAAAAACCTTAGTAATTGGGGAGCTGAGAAGATGGGTGTTCTTGTTTGCAAATGGTCACAATGAACATCCATCCTCCTCAGTTTATTTCTGAGTCGTGCTGTATCTAAGCTGTGGGGATGGATTGAATGTGCCATCCAAGCTTCTCTGTTCTCAGAGCTCATTTCCACAATATATTACCCTGATGGAAACTGTTTCCTGTGTTCTGCTCATCTCTGTTTCCTCCTACTTCGACTTTTCTGGTGCTGGCTCCCAGTTTTTCTCTGTACACAGCCTTGTTAATATTAGAACAGGAGATTTTAATGTTTTTGTTTTTTTTTTTCCTTTGTAACACCTGTGTCCATCTTCCTGGGATTTTCTGCCTGGTCAATTCTCCCATCCTTTTTGTCTAACCTTGCCCATTCTGTCCTGTGTCCCTGGAATACACCTCTTGGCGTTTGTGCCTCTGCAGTTTCAATTATGCACGGACGTTCCTCAGGCAAGTGGAAGCTATTTTGGGATACAGTGTGACTGAAACACCCTGTACAGCTGAGTGGCCAAAATCTATTTTGTGTGCAGGTGACTCCTGTGACAGGGCTGTGTCCTGTAGCTGGCAGAGGGGCTGTGAGCTGGATCCTGCCTGTGGGAGCACATGAACTGCTGGAGATCTGGGATTCCCCGGGACTGAGCTCTGTGCTCAGCAGGGAAGGGATGGTACCCACAGGCATCATCCACACCCATCTCTGAGCTGTGCCTGGAAATCATCCTATTCCATGCTTTGGCAGGGGTAGGAACTTTGCTTACCAGGACTTTACAGTTAATGATTTTGAGTTTGTTGCTTGGTCTCTGGTTTATTTTTGTTTTCCCAACTCTGGTGGATTTTAGGGCTGCGTTATTGTAGGGTCTGTATATTGAGAACTGTGTCATTAACAGTATTTAGCAGTATTTTCAGTCTTGCTGTTAGAAATACTTGCATCTTGAAGGACCTTATATTTAGTTAGTTCAGAAGCTGGCAGTTGAAGGCACTAATTGTTGAAGGCACTAATTGTTTCTAAGATGATTAGTCCTGTATTATAAATGCAGGTGGGGAATTAAAGATGTTATCCACGGAACCAGAGGTTGTCTCAGATAATTTAAGGAAGACTTTAGTTTTGCACCTGTATCAGCTCTGTAACAGTAGATGTTCAAAACTATATTTGTGTTTGTTATCTTTCTGCTGAGCACTTATCAGGGCTGGGACACCGTTTGTTGGAGCATTGGCTCAAGCCAGTGATAGATCCTTTCACATTTCTCCCAGAAATATTGGGACTAGTGCCAAGAAAGTCTAGCAGATACAAAGATCCTTGGCATCTAGTGGGGGCAGAGTCGAGAGGTCAGGGAAGGTTTGATGAGTGAAGCCCAAAGAGCAGGAAACAATGAAACCAGCTGCACTCCAGCATGAAATTTTCACTGAGAAAATACAATTTGTAGGAGGAGGCTACTGTGTGGTTGCAGTAGAAGCATCCACTCAAAGAACAACTGCATTGATGGGATTTCATTTTATTGATTATAAAATGAAGGGATATCTCCTTTTAACCTTTCATATTGGACTAGAAAGCCAGGCTTCTGCTCAGCTACTCCTTTTACTTAAGCTGTAAATATCAGATATCAAATTGTATCTTGAATGATGTTGATCATTCCATTAGAATAACTTGTTGCATCTGTCGGTTCCGGTGTGGTTGGACATCGACACCTCTGCTGAGGGAGCTGCAATGGGAAGTGGTGGTGGGGGCTCTCCAGTGTTCTGATAAGTGGCTGTTTCTGAGCTGTCTTCTGCCACCACTCACTTGTGTGGCCGTGGACGAGTCATTTCACTTTTTCGAGCTTCATTTTGTTCATCTTTAAACCTGACAATTAAGGTGAATTGTCACACAGACCTACCCTGTGTTTCAGCACCGAGCCAATAAATTGCTTTGGGGACCCAGCAAGAGATGTGCTTCAGCACATGGCTTCCATTCTTTCCTCCAGGCACAGAAGTCTTTGATTACCCAGTGGAAGCAGTGACTCCAACTTCTTTGACCTTGGATCTGTTTTCCTTCCCAAAGACTAGATCAGGAAGATAATTTATTTTTCTAGTAGTTTGCTCTTAGTACAGACTGATGCATTTCATGTGAAGTGCTGAACTCCTTCAGTTGTGAAGCTTTTATAATGTTCATGTATGTAGTTGCCACCCTACCCTTATATGAAAAAAACCCACATTCCTCTCTAGTTGATTGTTCTTGATTTGGAAGTAATAAACAGGCTGGATCATTGTGAGTGACTCTGCAGCTGAAATTATCCTGACTGAAGCAGGAAAGGTGCAATAATTCCATGAGCTGCCAGAGCCATGAGCCACCCACTGATTTTATATGTGTCACATTGGGTGTGTGGAATCAGACCTGGGAACTGACTGAGCCCTGGAACAGGCTGCCCAGAGGGGCTGTGGAGTCTCCATCCAAGGAGCTCCTGAAGAGCCAGCTGGACACAGTTCTGTGCAGCTGGCTCTGGGTGGTCCTGTTCAAGAAGGGGGCTGGACCTCCAGAGGTCCCTTCCACACCTCTATCATCCCCTGATTCTGAAATTCAGAAAAATAATGTATCCAGAGGGTTGGGCCTGTGTTTCCAGAGGGAAAATTCTAGTGTTGATTTTTTCTCCTTCCTATTTCTCTCCTACCAACATGCCCTTAAATGAAAGCCTCAGTCCTGCCATCTGCTGTGGCTCAAGGACTTCTCAGGTAGAGCCTTGCAGGCCTTTATGGTCGAAAGATTGTTGTGGAGGAGCACTTTTGTGGCTGCTAGCTGGGGAACCCTCTAGGCTGAATGGCATTTCCCTGCTCCCTCACTGATGTGGAAGTGAAGGAGAGCTGCCACAGCTTTAGTGGAAAGTACTGCACAGTCAGGAGAAAATTGACCGCCCCCCATGTTGCTTTGCTGTCTGCTGGTTTATAAATTGTAATGCTTTTCATTAAAAAAAAAAGAAGGGAAAAAAAAAGTGTCAGGTCTCTGTGGGTCCCAGATCATTAGCAGGATCAATTCCTTTTTCACTGCAGAGATCAGAGGCTACAGTCTTGCATAGCCAGAGCTTCAGCTCCTGACAGACCAAGCAAACAATGCAGAGGCAGAAGAGCTGGTGTGTGGCTGCCTGAATTGCTGTGCCTGGATTTTCGTTGTGATAGAAGATTCTTTGGAGCCTGTGGAATGAATTCAGTCCCTTGTGGGACTGGATCAGAACAACCTTATCAGCTCCAGTAATAGAAATGTTAAATCCCTTTACTTGGGGCTTTCAGCCAAAAAGATTTCTCAGTTACTTCAGGAAGTTTATCAAAGGGGGTGAAACTTTCACCTCTGAAGGAGGGCTGGCAGGTTGACATTTCAGACATCTGAAGTTGTGTGTTCTGGTGCTGGTGTGAAGGACGTTTGCTGTGCCTCAGTCCAGTCCCACAGCCCTTGCCCCCACCACTGCTGACATGGTTTGCAGCCCCGCTGGAGGTGCCAGGAGATACGTCTGAGAGCCTGAGTGTATCAAACAGACTGAATTTACTTCTTAGTCATGGATGTGGTTGAGTCACAAGCTTGAGTGTGCTCAGTAAACACTGTAACTGTTCGGTGAATAAATAGAAGAACCTGATTTACAGAGGGTGGTACGTCACAAGATGCCCTTCTGCTGTGACTGGTCCTGAAGTGGGGCTATGAGCATCCCATTTAACCTTTCACTGCTTTACCCTCTCATCTCCTGCACAGTGGGGCTCAGGGGGTTGTTAAAATTTGATGATAAATTGCTCTGTAACACTACATAGCACGAGGCATTCTCAGTTGTTTGCTTTCCCTCTCTAGGGTGGATACACGCGGTTTATACTCCAGTAGATTCTCTGGTGTTTGGTGGAAATATCCTGCATAGCTTTAATGTTCCCATGCAGCTTCGCATCTATGAGATTGAGGACAGAACAAGGGTAAGGACACTTGATTCTCTTTTTAACTGAGCAGTTCTTTGTGACTGATCTGTCATAGTCTCTCTCTCGTATTCCCTCCTGACAAACAACAACTGACGGGATCTCTGTGTCAGAGTTGTTGAAACAAGAGGTAAACACGAAGTAATGAGACTTTCAAATGTTGGTTTATTTTTAGTGGGATGTACTCATCTGTTTTTCCCTACTTCCCACAGATGTGTCCCTTCTGTGTCTTTTGTCTGCCTGTTAAACTTTCATAAAACACCTTCCCTTTTGCATAAAAACACATTGCACTTCACAGACCTTTGTACCAGGATTTCTGGTGACCCCCTGCTTATCATCTCTGGGCACACCTGGGATACCTGAGCCTGGAGAACCAATGGCACTGGGATGGTTCTGCTGTCCACAGCTGAACTGACAAAGCTGCACAGAAGTTGTGTATGAACTGACTTCTGTAACTGGCAGGATTTTCTTCTCCAGTGACTCGATACTGTGCAAGATTTTCTTGGAGCAAAGAGTCTGGGGTGGGACAATAATCTGAACATTGTAATGTTCATGTGGCTGTAGCATCTGCCTGATGGAGAGGTTGGAGGTTACTGTGCCTCCTCTTAGTTGGGAGTGAAAATTTTATCCTTGGTTAGTAAACAGGGCACAGAGTCATCATATCCTTTGTAGTTTCATAAAGCAGCAGAATCTGAAGGAAGTGCCACCGTTTTAGTGGACCAGAGGTATGTGCAAATCCAGATGGGGACATTTTTGGAGGCCTTGCACTGAGACAGTACTGGTGAATCACTGGCACAGATGCCAACTGTGGTGTTAATGGAGATTTTGGCTGGCAAAATGGCAGGTAATTGCAATTATTCTCCACGAAAAAATCTTAAAACAGTACATTGTGGACATCAGTGCAGTTCAGTGTTGTGCACCTCTAAACTGGTTCTGGCTCCAAGTGGGCTTTCACCCCAGATTGCTTTCTTTGCAGTGAGAGTGCATAGGCCTGAAGCAAATATGTTATTCTGAAGTACATCTCAGTGGGAGGAAGGGTGTCCTCCTCCCAGCCTCCCTGACTTTGCAGGGGGTAGAAGGCCTGGTAATCTTCACATTGCAAAACAGTGGTGGGAGCAGTTGGTTTCCTGGAGTGACTTTAATGAAGAGAAGAAATATTTAGCAGAAAAATGAATTCTTAGTGGAAGAGACACGAAGACAAAAGCTGAAATTTAGGGGAATTAGAAGACAGGGAGAGCAGAGAGCAGGAGTAGAGACCAGAGTGGATTCAGCCTGGCTTTGAATAGGTGTCCCAAGAAAGAGCATCAAGGTCTAAAGAAAATGTAAAGGACTTGGATAGGGAAAAGTGAAGGTGGCAGAAAGAGGAAGGGGCTCACTGTAGCCTGGCAGAGGTGCTGGGCACAGGAAGGTTTTCAGAGTGACTGTAAATAAGAACCAGCAATACCTGCTGGAAATACACACTGCAGGTGTTCAGAGGAGGGTCTGTTGGTGCTGGGAAGGATGGGCGCACAGGAAACTCAAATGGAGTAGACTGGGAGGAAGGATCAGTGCCAGAAACTATTTAATTCCATTGGTGTCTGTGGGGAAGATGGGAAGGAGACACTCTTTTTCCTGGAGATGTATAAAAGCTGACATTTTGTTCCCACAAGACTTGAGCAACCCAAGATCACACACTTTGGGTTGTTACTGCTCAGTTGTGCTTCATGTCAGGCCCCTCTCCTTGGGAAGTTGGGTGCAGCTTTGATCTTCTAAGCTTTTTATACCAGGAGGCAAAATTCCCTGTAACTTTTAGGAACTTACCAGCCAGGTCCACTGAAATGCCTTTTAAAATTTGCTGGCATCCTGATCCTGGGGGGAGGTTCTGGGAGTTGGGTATCTGCATCTCTAAAATGTCCTGTCCCAGTTTTTTTGGAAAGGGATACTGCAACATTTGGAAATCCCAAATCAGTCCTTTACTGTCATCAGTTTTGATTTAGATTTTCTTTGAAGCCTGTGTAGTTCTTTATAATTTTCCTTGCAAAAATACTTAAGTGCTTTAAAAAAGACCAATGAAAGCCAAAAGCCCAGAGGTTCCAGGGCTTCACAGAAGCGATTTCAGCAGTTGGATGTTGACGTGTGCTGGCAACGTGTTACACACAGCCTGTACCTGTGTTTAAAAACTTGTATTCATAGGCAGGTGTATAATAACTGAACTGTGTGAACAGCTGAAGAATAGCAAGAATTTCTGGACAGAAACAAAATAGAAGCTGTTCATCTAAGGCATACAGAAGTTTGATAAAAGACGGGAAAATCAATACTGTTATTTAGAAATAATAACAGCCCCCCCCACCTAAAAATGTCATGTAGGAATCTTGAGGGGGAAATGGTTTCAAAACAGGATTCTGGTTTGTACTACATTGTTTGCTTTGCCAATCAAATTTTGTCATTTCTTTGTTGAAATAATTCCATTCAGCCACTGGCTGCTCTGGCAGACTCAGTACCACACAGTTCACACAAATTTGCCAGTGTGAACATACTGCAAATGAGTTTCTCATCAGTATTGATCTTTCCATTGTGTATAGCACAGAAGTAAATTACATGATGTGATTGACAAAGTAATTTGCCACACTCAAAGTGTAATACAGGTGTGCTTCCCCTCTTCATTTTGCACAGAGCAATTTTATGGAGGTTTCACTGTGTTTAAACCTGCTCTGTAATGCTTAATCATCTTTGATTGCTGATATTCAAAGTAATTTTTATGCTAGGTGTAGTTATTGTCTTAGCAGCTCAGACAAGAATAAATACATGGTTGAAATGGTAATGCTGATTTACAGCCTGATAAAATTGCTTAGTTTATATACTTGTCATGCTTATTCTAGCTTAATTCCTCATACCCCTGGGAGACTTCTTAAGAGGCTTGTAGCCATTTAAAAATAGTTTTAAGGAGTAATAAAAAACATGTCTATTGTCGGAAACAGCTCCTAATGTGCAATTGAGGTAAACAAATATTCTCCAGCCTTACAGTTCGTAGAGACTCTCATTTTGCAGCCTGGCTTTCCTGGAGGCCAATTAACAGGCAGTCAAACAGGCCAAGCTGTTTAGCTCTGCAAGCCCAGCTTGAGGAACTGCAGAGCAGGGATTCATCATTCAGCATAGGGGGGATACAGCTCTGTGGTACTGAAGAGGAGGAATGTGTCAAACTTACTCCCAGCTCATCTAAATTTAACTGCCTTAAAATATTTGAACATGAGTAGGGACAAGGGCACTCCATATATATACGTAAGGTGGTCACTCACAGATGATGGTGTCTGCTATTCATTATGTTTTCTGGGATGTAAGATAACATTTCAAGTGGATAGATTAATAATTTTGTAAATAATCAGAAATTCTGCTTCAATATTGTGATTAGATTGATTAAACACAAGTGGAGTTTGTAATGATTTTAATAGGCATTGTGGAAAAGATTAATACTTTCTTCAGGAAAGCCTGTGTCTTACTTGCTGAGGATTTTTGTTTTGGTTTTGGAGGAGGATATAAGTCTGTAAAATAATTTCACTTTGAACTGAAGAAATGGATCATATTCCAGAGAGGATTTTTTCTTGCTGTACAGGAATAATTAAATTTTTTTTTTCAGTGGATTGTAAATTATTAATCACAGAAGTTAGAGCTGGAAATGCCTATTAGATGATCCAGTGTATTTCCCTGCTGGTGGGGAATTTAGTCCTCTGGCAGTGTCTGTATCAGATATTACACTTCAAACTCATCACAGAACATTTTTAATTTCTTTCCTTCTTTCTTTTATTCCTCCCCCCTCCCCATAAGGGTTCATTTGACTGAAAGTGTACAATGGAAAGAGTATGGACATGCACATAATGCAGTTCACATCCATTATAATTAATAAATGTCCAAGGATATCATAGAGAGCACACTCCTCTGTACTTTTCCATAAGGCAAACCTTAAAAGTTTTTAAAGCACTGTAAGAGTTGCTTTACTGGCAGGAGGCTCTGTAGATCTTTGCACCAGTATCTCTCTCTACAGAAGCTCTTCCTTCTGAAGGTTTGTAAAAGCAGAGCCTTCTCGGGCAAACCATGGATTCCAGAGGCATGGAGGGATTTGCTGTGGGTTGGAACATTGATAGCGAGGCAATTAGGAACTCAAATTGAATATTAAAGATTGATATACATAATGGGAGCACTGCATGCATTACTGCCTTGTCTTTCACATTGAATTAACATTGGTAACAACTAAATTTGGTGAAGCTCAGAATCTGTCAACAAATGTTGAGCAATGATGTCTTTAATATTCCCAGGCATGTGGCTGAAAACCTTTTGAAGGCTGAGGGGTGGAAGGCGGCTTCCTGTTTGTAAGTCAATTCTTTGCAAATTTTGTTTCCTGCAGTGCTCTCTTGGAAAAATTTGAGTTCCTTTATTAGCATATATTTTAGCATGGCTAATTTCCCCTGTGTTCCCTAATAGTGATAAGTGACTTGATCTCTTCTTTATGACAAATAACTAAACCAAAGGAAGAATTTTCTCCGATGCAAAAAGGCCCTGGGGTTAAATGTTCTCACATTTAGGGGGTTGTTGTTTGGTTGGTTGGGTTTTTTTTTTCCCTTTTCTTTTTTTCCCTTCTTTTTTTGGTTTGTGTGCTTTGTAACAAACAGCACAGGGAAACATTTGGAAAGGTGCAGCATTGCTGGATGCATGATCCATAGCAACACGCAGTTCAGATTTGCCAGCTGTGTTTGTGTTGAATTTAAGAGATCTTAACTTTTGGGAATTGCCATAGAGTATTTAAATCCTACACTGCAGTATATTTAGTGGGACAATACAGTATATTTTCCCTCTATTACATTTTGTTTTACTGCTAAAAGTGTTTGTATTTCCTGTGCCTGGTGAACAGAGGCAAGTTCTTTGGCTGTCCACCTTGGGGACAGCTTTCAAATATGGGCATTCCAGTAAGTCACTGATCTGCTCAAGTGGATGCTTTGATCACCACACAGATGTTTGGACAGGGCTGAATCTGAACTTCTGTGGTTCTGTTTAGACTTCAGGCTTTCAGGTATTCTGGGGTGGGGTGGTGTTTTGGTTTTATTTTGTTTTTTCTAAGGTAATGCTCCTTTCTGGTGCAGTCCAGGTTTTCACTAAAGGTGGGTGCACACCTCTGGGCTAGGGCAGAGTTAATATGCAGAGAATGTTTTAAAGCAGCTCCTACAATCCCAGTGCAGTGCATGCATGTGAGCCTGCAAAATGCAGATTTCTGTGCCACCAGGAGAAAGTACGAGTGCATGCAGGATACATGGCATCCATTTTTAACAAATCACAAGAAAAACACACATCTTCCTGCATTTTAGGAACTTCCCAGATTCTTCTTTGGTACAGTGACCTCCCACAGATAGAAAACTATATTGGAAGGGGAGGAAACCCACTTTGTTTTCTTTTGAATCTGAAATGCTCTCACAAATACCTAACGTTGGAGAATTAAGCTTTTATTGTGAGTAAAACAGGTCTAAGAAACAGTGCACAGCTTGACAGGATCTTTTGTCAAAATCCTGCTTTTCTGTCCTTATTCTGTTTGTGGCAAAACCTAACTTGTTATCAAAACACTCAGTGTAAACCACATAAGGGATTTTTACTTCAATGTGCAGTTATCAATAATCGAGAATTTATGTGTTCATTTATATAATTAAATTGTTGTGATGACCACAATTGCAAAAGAGGTGTTTCCTGCTTGACTCATTTAGGTAATGTTGCCATTTTGATAAGAATCCTGTGCTAGCATTTAGGGGATGGAAACCCACGCCTGTACTTTGAGCTTTAGTGACTAACATCTGTATGTGACCACCCTATGTTTATACAGCAGGTAAATAATTCCGTAGGGGCCATCCATCAGCTTCCTGATTTCACAAGAACACAAACCCTTCTCCTCTCCCACCACCCCAAGAGGATACAAATTAGTGAACCAAGAAATGATGCTGTCATGGCAGGCAGGCAGGCTCGCTCCTCATTCCGTATGCTGGAGGCATTCAGCTCCCTGCTCCCACCCTCTCCCCTCCCCCTCCTGCACACTGTTTGTGCTCTTGATAACACGATGGCAATGATGACTGGCCCTTGTGCTGCAAACTTCTCTCCCTTCCCCATGGACTGACAGTGTTGCTCTTGCTTCCAGGTGCACGCCAAATTCCGGTATCCTTTCTACTATGAAATGTGCTGGTATGTCCTGGAGAGATACGTGTCCTGTGTGACCCAGCGCTGCCACCTCAGCAAAGAGTACCAGAAAGAATCAATGTTAATTGGTGAGTGAATCCTTTGAGTGCACATTCACCACTGGTGCTGGCACCTCGGGCTACTTGCTGCTTTGGTTTCTGCAAAGCAGATTATAAATTGAACTGGAGAACTGTAGTATTTCTAATGAACTGTTTCTTTTATTTTGGGGTGAGGAAGATTTTTGACTCTTTAAGCATTTCCAGGAAGTACCAACTTACTTTGAATTAGATTTATTGAGCGCTGCCTTAGCAAGTGGATCCTAGAAAAATATTTTTTGGATGCATTTGTTCCTTGGTTTCAGTAATGTTTGTGTTGAGATGATCTGCCAAACAGTTGAGGATTTACTGCCATGTTTGGCACAGTACCTCAGTAGCCAGAAATGTGTGTATTGCAAATGTGCTCTGGTGGGGTGGATATTTAGTCCTTTTATAGAGTGTCTCCTCTACAGAATGTTTTGTGGTCACTAAACCTGCCTTCTTTCTCTTTTCCTTGAACTCTACTGTAATTCTCTCTGGTGACTGACTTCTAGTTCTGCAGAATAACAAACCCTAGAAAACACCTACACAAATCTCCATGATCTATAACCCCAGTGCAGGGAGGTTGAAGAAACCTTTACAACAAGAGCTGAAAATGGACCAGAGCAGAGACAGATAGATGTGCCTGAAGCAGGAGGGCATTACCTTGGCACTGATGTGAGCTTTGCATCAATGTGTGACAATTCCAATTGTTGCCTTGCTGAACTGCCCTCTTTTTCCTCCCTTTGATGGAACAAGGCCGTGGGCCATGTTGCCTCCCCGCTTTTAAGCACAGAATAGCTGAAAATAGCACAAGCACCAGCTAAATCTTAACTGATATGTGTTAAATGTGGAGGAGGACTGAAGTATTTCTGTGCCTCCTGCTCCCTGAGGTGCCACTTGGAGTGAACCTGGCATGGTTGGCACTGCCCCGGGCACTGGGCAGAGGAGGGAAACGTTTACCTACGAGCACAATTCTTGGTAGAAGGGACTGAAGAAGTTACGGGCAGATGTCATCCTCCAGTGAGTTTTACTGACCAAGAATAACTCGAGGAAGCTTAATAGTCTGTGCAGATAGGCCAGGGAAATTTCTTGGGGTCACTGGGAAGTTGGGTGCTTCACATTTAACTCTGTGAGACCTTGCTCAAGAAGGGTTAGTTAAGCAGGAACTATGTGTGGAGAAATTTGGAGAATCACCAGTGTGAGTTCAGCCCAGCTCTGTAATTACTGATGATGGTTTGGTGATCCCCACGAAAGGTGCCTCAGTCCAGTCAGTAGCTGAGAGATATTCCAATCCTATAAAAGCTCACCTGGAACTATAGATATCCAGTGTCTAGAGGGAACAGGATTGTTTTGCATGACCAAAGAGTCCTGGTAAATCTCTGACACTGACATCCAGGGCCTTTCTCTCCAGGACAGACAGATGTATACTTTTGTTTTGTCAGAAACTTGGGGTTTTTTTATTTCTTGGCAGAATCTTAACCTTAAAATAATTACTTAACTGAGGGTTGTGACCAGATCTAATATATCTACTGGATCTTTCACTATGGCATTTGTCATATTCAAAGGAGTAAAGGTACATTATTTACCTTCACAAAGCTGCACTGCTTTGTTCTGCATGAGTAATACTGTTTCCAATACCTGCTTTTCTTTTAACTGGTCTGTGTCCAGGCTCTTGACTCAAATAAATCTCTATGAACTGTAATTCTTGAGTTAAACTGGTTTGTTCTGTGGTGTGTGTATCTTAATATTCACCTGCTGAGGGATAGGATATCCAAATGAGGTCAGTGTTCCAAACCCTGCCTCTTTGTTTTTAAACTTTTCTTCAGAGCTGTTAAGGTCCTTAAATTGTCTCTTCCTTAGGGACTTCTCTATCTGCAAGCAATTTCTTGATTTCCCCTGAGGAAGTATCCCTTGACGAAGAATTTCCCATTATTCTCCTTAAAGAGTAATGAAGCAATGTACTTAACTTCCCTCAAACCCCTCTGTAGATTTAATTGTCTTCTGTCCCTCTTGCTTTAAGAAAAAAATTCTTCACAGCCTTGTGTTCATTTTCAGAAATTTCTCTTGATGATCCTCATGTTTCTCCTACTTCGTAAAAATAATTTCCTTGACATAATTTGTTCTAAATGTCCACTTTCTACCTTTCCTTTTGGGTGCTAGAACTGGCTATTTTTCGCCCTTGAGTTGTGCTGCTTCCTCTTCTCATGTATCTTCTGGTGCCCTGGTTGTGGTGGCTCTCAGAAGCTGAGCAGCCGATTGTGAGTTGAGGAGGGCATCGACCAGACAGACTGCAGGGTGCTGCCCGTGGTCCCTGGGATTCACTGGGGACTAGTTTGCATAGAATTGGTAGAGATTCTGTTCTCCTGCTTATAAAAAAAAATCACTATGTTGTTAAAGAACATCTTTGGAGAACACAGAAAACTGAGTTCATCAGCAGCTGTGTTGTAAGGATATCTTTAGACCTTTCCTACTGTGTTTTTATTACAGACTATTTATTTGCTTTGACGTGAAGGTTGGTGGATTCAGAGTGACTCTTTCAATTCGTTGCCTACTCATGAAAATGTGTTGCTGTGACTGTGCTCTGATACCTCTGTCCCGATATTTGTATGCTGCTGTAGCAATTTATATTGCTCGCTGTATTTCTGTTTTCTAAATGTCTCCACTCACAAAACTTCAGACAGGAAAAAAAACCACCTCTGTGGAGGCAGGGCTGAAACCCTGAGTCTTCCCACTCCCTAAATAGAAATGTAAGTCCAACTCTAAATGAGCTGGAGGACAATGGCTGTGGCTTCCTTCCCCATTCTCCAGGCCCAGGATGAATTTTCAGGCCGTGTCCTCCTAGTTAGTGTGTGAGGCTGTTCTTTTTCAGATCTCTCCCAGAAGGGCAAACACTCAGGGGAATGACGACATGACAGCAATCACAGGCTGCTGCAAAAGCACACCATCTCCTTCTCTTTTTTCTTTTCCTTGTCCCTCTCAACGGTGACATTTGTCCTGCCAGCTGAAATCAGAAGGGACCCTATTTGGGTTTTGAACATGCGCTGTTTCAGGGTGGATATGTCTTCATTATTTTTACTCTTATCATGAATGAGTCTGTGCTGGATGTTTTCAACCACAATTGACCTTCAGTGAGATACAGATCTTGAGAGTGAGCTGACAAAGAGTAATTGGGAGAAGATCCTGGGCTATCAGAGACATGATTTCTCTGTAGCCTGCAGCTTTTAAGATTCCCATTGCTAAAATTTTAACAGGGTGCCTCTAACTGTATATTAAGCCTGATGGATATAGAAAATATGCCCTCTGGCACAGTGAAGGAGCCATGTCTTTTTTTTTTTTCCCCTTCCTCTTCTCAGGGGATAGAATAGATTTACTTATGATAGACAGGTACTAGAGTACATTGAGTGATTCCTGTGTGGGGTGCTCCATGCAGTGATACATTTCCAGCATGCTCAGGGATTTTTCTGCTAATGAAAATGTCATTGCTGTCTTTAATGGACTGATAGCAACTGCTGCTCCCAAGTCACAGTGTCAGGGATTGGAGCTGGGAATGGCAGGGTAGATGTTACACACTGGACTGTTCTAAAGAGTTTAGAAAGATTTCATAATTATACCTCACCCCCATCCCTTTCTTTCAGGTTCTGTAATACAGCAAGTTATTGTCCAGCAAGGAAAGGAACTGTGTATAATTATTCTTCTTGTACAAGTGGATAACTGTGGGGAAAGTTAAATGATTTGCCCAGAACCACAGGGAAGTGAACTGCTATAGAAAAAAAAGGTATTTCTAACTCTCTGTCCTGTGGTCAAGCCTGTGCTGCTCCTCCTATTCACTGAGCCAGATCACTGACTGGTTTGTATGAGCAGGTTTTATTTGCTTTGAGATGAAGGAGGTGAAGGTCTTTTTGCACTAAGTTATGTGGGAGCCCAGGCTGGATAACCCCTTGGAAAGTGGGGTTCTGAACTGGCACTGGCTGGTGCATTTACTCAGAAGAAGAAACCACAGCTGAGCTTCACAGGAGCTGTTTTCCACAGAGAGACTTTATAAACCAAAAACCTCCAAGTCAGTGGAACCCTGGTAATACAGTGCTTAAAATACACTTCTCAACTAAGTAAATGCAGATTATGCTTATGCAGGGCCCCAGCTCACAGCACAGTAACTCTGTCAGACAGTGTTTTCATTGAAATGAATAAATAAAAATCGTGGCATGTTACATTACAACAAAACACTTGAAAACACAAAATTGAATCTCCCTCACCTTGAAGTTCTCCTTCCATTATTGATTCCCTTGGTGCTTTTTTTTTTTTTTTTAGATTAGCAGCAGTAGCAGACAGTTGTGCTTTGAAAGCAGCCTGCTCTTAATCTGCTGGTGCACCAGCACTGTAATCCCCTGGTGCTCCAGAATAGCCTGGTACACTCCAGGTTAACAGCCAGCCCTGTCCCCAGAGGTGAAATCAGCCAAGGCATCAGGTAGGTGCCAGGCTGGCAGAGAGCAGGGCCCTGGTTCGTCCAGAGGATGGACTGGAGTGGTTTGTGTCCATCCCCAGGTGTAGCGGCGCAGCAGGGCTGCCTGGCGCAGACAGCCGGTGGCAGGGAAGCGGTGGCAGCTGGCAGAACGGAATTGCAGGCCCCCCTCCGTGGGCTTGTTTCTCATGGGAATAGGCCCCCAGTACGCCGTGGTGTTCCCTCCTCTCCTGCCTTTTGTTTCCACAGATTAGAGCAAGAGACAAAAAGTGGAGATCGCTCTTGAAAGCTGTTTTCTGGTAGCACCAGAGCATTGCTTGGAGTAAATTATTCACACCTCCACAACGTGATCTCCCTCGCTTTCTTAAGGCCTTATTTATGCTTGTGATTTGCCCCAGTTACAGCTATTAGTTCCTGTTCAGCAGACCCACAGCACAGGAGAACAGAAACATGATTTTCTTTGTGCAGATTTATACCAATTTCTGTTAATGACACTGTCCTGGTAGCAGAGGGATGTGTTATCTGCTTTCACCCTCTCCTGTTTGATGCCAGATCATGGCATTTTCTCCCATCTAGGCTGGGCTTTGTGCTTCACTCAGTTGTAAAACAGCTCACCAAGGCTGTGTGGCTTAGAGAAGGGGCTCCAGCCCTGGATCCGAGAGCCTGGATTCTGATTCCTGGTTTTTCCCTAGATTTGATGTGTGACAATGAGCAAATCGTGCTTTCTCCCAAGCATCTGTTTCCTCAGTTGTAAAATGGGAGAATGACATAAGCTGATTATGTCGCCTTTGAGGTGGGTCTGTGTGCTTGCTACTGTGGACAAAGGAAAAAACAGTGTGAAATAAAAGTTGGATAACAGAGTGGGTTTTAAATGTTCTGGTTAAGATATTTTCTAATCCTGTTTATTTTTCTAAGAGAAGCATGGGGGTGTATTAGCACAGAGCAGAGAGGAGGAGCTGCTTTGGAGTGTTGATGCCACCACCTCACACAAAATAATCTGTTCTGTACTTCATGAGGAGGCTTTTTTGGAGGGTTCCAGGGAGCAAGTTCCTCTCCCCTGTGGATGGAACTGGATTTGGCTGCAATCAGCCTTGCTGGTCTTTTCTGTGACTGCCATTTCAGCTTAAACTTGCCTTTCAGGAGTCATTTTACGGCTGTTTTGGTTTTGAGGAAAATGCAAATGTTGCCAAAGGAGTGGACTGGACAGAGATGCTGGATTTTTGCAGCCCTGAGAATGCAAAGTGGCCAACTCGGATCTCTGGGGCAGTAACACACAGAGCTGACCTGGCCTTGCAGGGTCTTTATTTGCAACTGCAGAGCTGAGCAGCCAGGCAGGCTGGGCAAACTCCCCTCAGACACCCTGCCACTGCCTGTTGCATCCCTGGTACCCAGCTGACAAATAATATGTATATTTTGTAACATGATGGTACAAACTCTGCACGAGACAAGGAGTTCTCTGTGATCAGAGAACTTCCAGCTTGGAGCTGGGCTCCAGCATTTGTTTTGAACCTCCCTGTTAAACAACCGGATGCTGAGCTTTTTCGTTAATGTCCAGTTAATCCTTCCTTAAGCATGATTCACATTGCCCTAATCCAAAGCTACTGCACTGCAGAGCGTGGAAGCTGTGAAAGGAACTTTTCATTAATTGTTCGCTCACTCTTTCTGTGTGACTTCTGTTTCCTTCGCAGTGTTTTTGTTTGCAGCTCGATCTCGTACCCATTTCAGCCAGTAATAAAATTCACATTGACTTAACTGGGTGTTGCCAGTGTTAACTGTATTTTCCACAGAAATTCCTGCTGTTGCTAGCCTGCATTCAGTGTTGTTCACTTAGTGGAGGAAATTGTGCCTAATAAATAAGAAAAGATGTGTGCTTGAGGGAACCGTGGCCACTGATTTCTTACATTGCTTTCACTGCTTGATTACACAGAGTTGGGTAACAATTGGGATTCTTAGGGGGAAATTAAGATTAATAGTACTTTAGACTCAGAAACTTGCCTTTAAATTTTTCTGAGAAGTACCTACAATGTATCAGGGATGGCATTAAGAAAACCAGTGGCATGTAATTGTGACAGTCTGAGTGTGTTTTGTCTTGTTGTCTGTAAAATAAGCGCAATTGAAATCCTGTCTCAGAAGAGCAATGAGTATTCATGCACTAACAACTGGGGGTTCTTGTTTTATCAACAGTTAGTTGCTTGCAGAGAGGAAAAGTATTGAGGAGTTGATTTTGTGCTGTGCAGGGTTCCTGGAAGAATGATGATGTACAGCATTTTAACGTGCTTTCTCCCATCATTTCCCCCTCCTCCTTCTGTGCTCACTCTCCTCTTAAAGCTGCAAAGCTGCCGAATCTGGTCTCTTTCGGATTTGTGGGAAAATTAATTGTGTGTGACTTAAGAGCTCTGCCTACTCTTAATTGAAGGCATAGAGGACTGAAGCTTTGAAGAAAGCATAATTTTTCCCTAAATGTTTCCCAGTCATTTGAACTGAGTAGATGTTAATGAAAACCAGCATTAAAACAGACAAACAAACACCCCCCCCCAAGAAAAAAAAATAAAAATCAGCTGAATAAAGCCCATTCCTGTCACATACTCACTAGACCATTCTCCAGTACCCTTTGAAATAGGCAGCACCTGGCCCCAGTGGTACAGAAGTGTTTCAGCTGCGAGTTACAGTGGGTAAAAACTCAGCATTCTTTTTCTAACTTTCAGATGCAAAAAGAAAACGCAGCACAGACAGCTATTCATCAGATTCGTGGTTAGACATGGATGAAGAATCTTGTGATGCCCATCTCCAGGAGGAGAAGGATGACAGCTTGGATAAGAACTCCAAATCCTTGGTGGATGGCTCCTCCTCACCCAACAGCACACACTCAGAAGGGAAGGAGGCTGCAGGAAGGAAACAAAAAGCCACAGTAATGAGGTACCTAAAAAGAACTTTGTCCAACGAGTCAGATGACAGCGTAAAATCAACGACCCCCACGGACTATCCCAAAACACCCACGGGGTCTCCAGCTACAGAAGTTTCAACCAAATGGACTCACCTCACAGAATTTGAACTGAAGGGTTTAAAAGCCCTGGTGGAAAAGCTTGAATCTCTCCCAGAGAACAAGAAGTGTGTTCCAGAAGGCATCGAAGACCCGCAGGCTCTCCTAGAGGACATGAAGGTGGGTGTCATGGCTTGCTGAGCCACACAAACTGTATTCTGCGGGCACAGGACTCAGCAGGAGAGCAGAAAGCAAAGTTCTGCCTCAGAGGGGTGGCAGCTGGTGCATGGTGACCAGCTCCTGTCAGGCTGCTGTGCCACAGAGAGGGAGATCATCCCTCTACCCAAAGCCATCTCTGCTCCGGGAGGTGGCTGTTTGCAGCCTGATTGAAGTGACAGGCCCTTCTGACTGTCAGAGCAGTGGCCAGAAGTTTAAATCCTCTCATAGTTCAGCACTTGTTACGTCCCATGTGTAAATACTATACTTCAAAAAGTCTGTTTATCATTATAGTTATAATCTGCCCCTTTTGGTCTACCGTCTTCCTGGCTTACACCTCGTTAGCTGACACATGCAAAATGTAAATACTGGATTGCAGTTCAGAAGATAGATTGTCTAACACTCCCTGTTGCTTTTTTTTACTTTCACCTTTTTCATTTTCCTTTCCTCCATTGCCCTCTATAGGTTGATAATTATTCTCCACTGGTACAATATACAGCTTTTGGAGATGGTGTGAGGAGGGAGTGTTCACTAGTGCCACAACTTCTCTTTATATTTTTAGTCTGTGTACAGTAGGGGTCTTCAGCTACATATTTTCTGTACAAAAATGCTCTGTAAGACACAATCTGAGGGGGAAAATACACGTTTATGTGGTAAATGGGGAGCCTGTACTTTTTTAGTGCAAGTAGTGTAACAGCTGCTTAGAAGGGCTCAAAGCCAGTTAGAGAAGGCTGAACATGTGCAGTGAAACCATATTCCATGATCTTGGAGCTTGGAAGTGTGATACACGGCACTCGTTTTGGGAAGCCACAAGAGCTCAGAAATTATCTTCTTGTCAAATCAGCCACTTTGTACATGAAAGTGGACACGTGCTCAAAGTTGTGGCTGTGGATTCACTGGCTTGCTTTGGGATCAGTCATTTTCCTACAGGAAATCAAAAGGAAGCTTCAAGACCAGGAGTTGAGTTTGTGGTGAAGCAGAATGGTAGTGCTGCTTCTCCAAGCTAAATGCACAGACCAATTTTCATTTAAAAATAAGTGAAATCCAGGGAGGGATGCAACACATAATAACTGCTGCAGATGTTCAGTGTGCTCATGCTCCCTCTTTTGATGACATACTCCAGTGTGCTGAGACATCTTCCTAGAGCACGGCAAGGTACCATATGGGAATCTGGTTTAAAGCTCAGTGTGGGAGTATCTGTTTTCTTACTCCTCTCCAGAGCAGTGGATTCACTGACTACAGAAAGAGAGAACTGCAAATGGACATTTAAAAAAAAGGCCCACATCACCTTTTAGGTGATACTGTGCTTTAACTGGTATGAAGTGGGCACCTGCCAGTTTATTGTGTGCATCTTGCAGAGTTACAACCTTGATGTTCCATATCCTTTGATAACTTCCTGCTTCTAAACTTTCTCCCCTTGCCAGCACACACTGTAACCATCAGGATGTATCCCAACATCTGGATATTGATGGTTCCCTGCTGGTTAAAGAGCCCATGACCACATCTAAACACCGTGGATGCTGCAAAATTGTTTTCCCTGGAATCACCTCTGTATGTTTGGCGAGTCTGTGACAGATTAGTCAGAGCAAGACCTTTTTAAAACCTAATTAACTCAAACATCTTCTTGAACAGTGTCTAAAGAACAGTTAAAGAATTTTCCTAGCCATCTTTTTTACAATATTGACCCACATTTAAGTCAGCCCTCAGTTTTCAGAGTGAGAGTTAGTACAGCATAGTAAATTCATTAAAGCCCATATATTCTGCTTCCTCCATTACTCCCTACGGGTGCACAATCCACTTCCCAGGTGCTCTGAAGGAATTGGAGCAGTTGTACTCAGGTCAGGGATTGCTTGAATACATTTCCTCTCAGGTCCGAAGGGGAGTCCAGCGTTCCAGCACAGGCCTTCTCTTTGCTCCTCAGCAAATTGTCTGAGGCAGCCACTGACAAGGTGTGTCCCATTCCCATCTACTTCTGGGACAACAAGTCACTCCTTTCCACTACTGTGTTCACTGACATGGTAGAGATCAGCATAGTGGAGCCAAAGCATCCAATCTCCTTGGAGCAGGAAATTTGTTTTATTGAGTTTATTTGCTTTCAAAAAAAATAACCAGACCCATGTGTGTCAGTGTATGTTTAGAGCTTCCACCTTCAAAGGATGGAGGAGCTGCCAAGTGACAGATTTGAGCCCCTGAGCATACATCCAGCATAATGGTCCTTGCAGGATTCTCATGTTCCTTGGTGTAAGGATGCAGCTGTTCAGTATTTCATTCCATCCTTGCTCTTCCGTGTGTGTCAGGTACATCCCTCTGTTCAGCCCCTGAGCTGAACACAGGGAATGTTCCCTTGGGGTTCCCAGGAATCCTCATCCTGTGGTAATGGATGAGCTGCTGTTATCACAGGGAGGGAACTAGGGTGCAAAGAGATTAGGATAAAAGCGACCATAATTTTGGCTACTGGCTTTTTTGCCACAGATGGGATTTTCAGAAAAGTGAGTGTTATTTAACAATGATTTACCTGCAAAAGATGAGGGTAATTATAGTGAAACTGTAATTGCTTAACGTTTCTGCAGAGAAGTTCTGATCTTTAGCATCCACATCCCAAGCCAGGAGTGAGGAAGAGCAGGAACACACAATTCATGACTGCCCGTGGAAACTTGATTTAAAAGATTTTGCCCTGTGCCACAGAGAGACATAATGGCAGAGGAAGAAATACAGTCCATTTTTCCAGAATGGTATTTATCTCCTTGACCACTGAATCATGTTCCCTCTTACTTTGCTACTAGTTTTCCAAGCTGTACAGATAATAACGAGGGGGTTTTGCTGATAGCATCAGCAGTGGAGTGAGCAAAAGCCTGGCCCCTTTACCTCACCCTGATGAATAGCCAGAGCATCAGTCATCTGTGGGACTGAATGGAGGTAGGAATCCTGCAGAGGCTGTGCAGATGATCCATGCTGGGGCTGTATTTGGCTTTACTCACAAGGTTTATTTCATGGGCAACCCAACTTTTGGGCATGCGATGTATTAATAATGCATCCTATTAAAAGTACCCTTTTAGTGCACCCATTTGAGAGTTATTTTTAACAAATACATAGCAAGAACATGCTCTGACAAAGTCTGAAAGCTCTTGGTCTGCTTGGAAAGTCTTAAACAAGTTTCTTCCTGAAGAAAATAAATCTGTGTTTATTGTAGCACTTTTATTTCTTAATGAAATACACTCTGGAACTTTTCTGTATGACATTCAAGTCTGTCTTTGTGCTTCAGGAAGATAATTAATGTTTTCAGAAAACAGGATATGGGTAGTTAAACTGGAGAAAGGAAACCATTTTATTCAGTGATGTGAAGTTTCACAGAACTAATCGGGGTAGCTCACAAAGAATCCATGCTTTGCCAGCTGAGCCAGAATATAGTAGAGGATGGGTGACTGGATTACTGCTCTTAGTGGTAAATACAACTACAGCTATTTAATGTCAAGTAGGTGAGACTTTTTGCAGTAAAGTAATTTATTTTCCTTATGAGAAGGGAGACTGAAAACTAAACTAAGCCTGTGTAAATTCCTTGCACATCATCTGAGCTCCAAACTAACTGCAGCTGTCTGGTGGGGACACAGCAATCCAGAAGTGCCAACTGCTGCCTCTGCAGATTGAGGACCCATTTATCACCGTGATCGATGGAGTGCAGCAGCACCAGGGAGGCTTCTGGGCAGAGTGTAACAGCCTGACTTGGGGAGCAGGTCAGTCCTTCCCTGAGCTCAAACGAGGAGTTAAATCCCTGCTGGCACTGCATCGCCTGAGTCCTGCATTAAGCACCACAGGAGCTTCTCAGAGGCCTCCACAGAGATTCCCAAAGCAGCGTTCACTCCATGGCAGATGCATCTGAGCCATCGGCTGAGGAGGTGCCACACACTATCCAAGTGTCTGTGGAATCACTGTGTGAGCAGGAATGTGAGGGGAAAGGGCTGGACAGATGAAGATTCCCTCCCTGGGAGTGCTCAGCTGGCCCCTCTGCAGAAGGACAGAGGGCATGGCACTGCAGTTGTGGGCAGGGGGAGCAGCCAGAAGTCACTACTGCCGTTGTCCTCACATCCTTGTTGGTGCTGATACTGTTGGAGGCACATGCAGCCTCAGTCACACCTTGTTTGCCAAATATACATGCCCTGAAATGAAGTAGTGCAACAACTCCAGCTCTCAAATTAAAAATTAAATCTCAGCCGACCTGTTAGAAAAGTACCTACTGAGATACTTTTGAGTAGGATGAGAAAGAGAGGCAGGAAAAAAAGTCACTGAGAGGTAATTGTACTTACATGGTGGCCTGGGGGATTGGAGGAGTTTCATCATGTGGCTTCTCCACTTCATATTTAGCTACCAGCCAGTATTTCAGTGTATCAAAGATGCAGCTGGGGTGGGCTCATGCATGGAGAAGAGAATGGAGAGGTAACCATCGTACTCCTTGGTGTAGTTTGCACCCCACATCACAGGGCAGGTAGGGCTGAGCAGACCTTTGATCGTGGCAGTGTGCAGCCCACACTAAACACACTGCCAGGGATCCTTGCCCATGTGCAGCCTCTGATTTCCACACACAACGTTTCTGTGTGTTGCCAGCAGGATGGGAATTCCTTTGTGCTGTTGGGGCACAGGATTGTGAGATCTGCCTCCTCATAATGCCACAGACCTTCCCCACTTCAAAGCAAAAACGCTGCCCTTCTCCAGAAGGGCCTGTGCAAGTCCATTAGGGCAGAAGAAACTCAGTTTGAAGAACAGAGTTTGTCAAATATCCGCAACTCCTTGGCAGCAGGAGAAGATTCTTGTGCAAGACAGATGATATCTACTGAAATATGTTCTTACTTTTTCTTGCCAAGAAATCTTACCCCCTTTCTCATCCTGATGACAGGAAAAAAAACTCCCTCTACTGAATGCATTTCAGGGGAGTCGTTCCTTGCTGTGCTTTTGAAATTAATGGCTAAGCTGAATTCTTACATAGTTAATCAGCTTCTTTCCTCCATACCTGCTGTTGTCACCACAGCCCTCAAGTGTAATGAATGGGGCCGCCGTGTGCTGGAGGAGCATCATGTTGTTTCTCTAACTGGAGCCCCATGGCTTTTCTTTATCTTCTTTTTTCCCCCTTATTTTTAAGCAGGTGAACAAAAATCTGCCTCCTCCAGCCTGTTGTGCTCTGACACTTGACGCTCCAGTCAGTGCAACTGTGGCTCTGCTGCGCAGACAGCCGTTGTTTTCAGCTGCCTGAGATGATAAGCTGCCATAGTTTTACATTTCTCCTTGGATAATATTTTCACGTGATACATATGATAACAAGAAACCTTCATTACCTTGCCAAGTTCTTGGAATATACTCTGCTTTCTATTGAACTCCGAGTCTCTGACAGTCGTTAGTGGAAACGTTAAGGTTTTCTGTCTTACAGGCTTTCAAATCTAAGAGTAGCAAAATCAAAAGGGAATTAATTTGTCCTTTGTTTATATGGCTCTCAAGCGCTGCCTTGTTCTGGAGATTTTTTGGTTTTGCAATGAGATTACAAAATCCTCTCTGTTTTTAGGATGGAAAACTAACTTTCAGAATGTGGTCACAGTTCAGTTAATGCAGTGATCCCTCTCAAAATAAAATGGACATGAGCAAAGAGCTGCTCACTTAACCCCCAAGAGTTAATATGCCAATGATTAGTCCACAGGTGAGATTTGGTGGGTGTGGCACCGGAGGAGCACAGGGCTGCAGGTGCAACACAGACTCTGCATCACAATCAGGGTGGGGCAAGCTGGGTTTTACTCCTGACCTTTGCAAACCCCTGAGTGCAGCCCCAGCACCAGGCTGATAACCTGGCCTTGTTCTGGTATTGCTTATTTTGGTCACTGGTGCTGCTTTCGGCCTAAGCAGTGCCCAGAGCAGCCTCGCTGGTGTGATGTGTCTGAGGGAGCAGTGCTGTGCTGGTGCTGTGCTGTTCATTAGTAACACAGCTCTCGTTTAAGCACAGGCTGGGGAATTGGGCTGAGTGTGACAGGTTGTCTGAGCTCCAGGGAGAAAGCCAGCCCCAGGGACACTCATCCAAAGGCAGGCTCTTGGGGACTGGAACATGCCATCGTACCCTGGGCTTTAGTTGGATGATTACAGATGAATTCAAGTGCACTTCCTATTAAAACAATTACTGTATTTTAAGCTCTTTTTGTATAGTGTGTGAAATTTCTAATTACTAGAGCTCTGCACTGGGGACTGACAGAGCCTGGTGCCTGTTGTTGGCTAATTAAGCTTTTTTCATATACTTGGGAGCAGCACCATTGAACTTCATTGGGGTTATCTCCTAAATATTCTGTTGAGGCAATTTCCAACCTGCAGTTCTTGTTTGTTCTACTGAGCATTTTTTTCTTTTGCCTTTAACCTGTTAGTGCTGATTTGGGCTCCAGTTTTCAGCAGCACAGCAGAATCCTCCTTCCGACTCGTTTTTTGTTTTCTTTTCTTCTTTTTTCAGCCACCAGATGAAGAGCTTTGCAGTTAAGTTAGTGAGCACGTAGGGAGTCATGGGAAGTGAGCATGGACTGTTCCCAGCTGCACAACTGAGTACACTTAAACAGAGTGTTTTACCACCTCTGTGTTGAGTTACTGGTCATGGGAGTGATTCACAGTGGGAGCTGTGTCAGCCAGTGCAGCCCACTCACGAGATTTCTAGAACAGTGCAGCAAAGCAAAAGGGTTTGGTGGGGGTGGAAGGGAGGGCAGACCAATCTTTTTTCCCTTAATACTGCACTGTCTGGAGTCAGATCCTTTCCTAGTGAACACTCAGGAACCTAAATGCCTCACCTGATCACATAAAGGGAACTGGATTCCAGCAGCTCTGGCCTGCCTGTCAGTGGGGAAGGAAGGGCTGTGGGAATGAGAGTGCTCTTGGATTGTCACGTGCAAAAAGATGAAAGGTTACAGACACACTTGTATATCCTGGCTTACCTGAATGTTCAGGCATCTGAGGATTGCTCTAAACTACACACTTGATGTCCTGTGACTGCTGAAATAACAGTGGCAGAGCTTTGGTGATTCTCGGGCCTTTTATAGACTTGGTCGGGAGAGAAGGTGTCAGTCATGGGCTTGGTTGGGATTTAGTGAGCTGGAGTTTAAAGAGAGAGGTGATAGTAGTAAGACACTGGTCTTGGATGCACCAGTGTTAAAGAAGTCTGTAACATCTGAGGTGTTGATGGATGATTTTGACGCCTGTTTTGCAAGAAGTTTCACATCTTGGATGTTAACGACAGGTGCGAGAGTTTCAGTGTGAGTTGGAAGTTTGGAAGCAAAAGTCACTTGCAGAGATCTTCTCAGTCTGTCATCAGAGCAGTGTGTTGTCCTCTGTAGGTCTCTGCACTCTCCAGTTGTTTCTCTGGTTAATAAAGGCCTTTTCATTTGCAACAGAATATACTGAAGGAACATGCTGATGATGACCAAAATCTTGCCATTTCGGGTGTCCCTGTGGTCAGCTGGCCCAAGAAGACCCCAAAGGTAATGAGATACAATTACTTACTAATTATTGTTGTGGTCTGGTGTTTATTGATCTATAATCTGACAAAGTGCTGTCTATGATCCATTGGCAGTTTCTAGCATTTTTAACAAAAAATGTTATTTTTTAATGGGTTTATGATTAGGTCTTGAAGCAGAACAAGAAAGTGCCTCAGCAGGGAGAAATCATTAGAGTTTCCATTTAAAAAGGATTTGTTTGGGCCTTACTTTGATCATTGGTCATTTACTAGTTATGGTGAAATCTAAAAATGTGGATGCATTTTGTGTAAAATTAAATGGTGTGTAAATGCTACAAACCAGTCATTTAGTGAACAGTTTCTTCTGAATGAGAGGATGGTTTTTCCCTTACACTATGAGACTTCCTGAATTCTCTGTACAATGTGCCACTGTAACTTTGAAGGATTGTTTTCTGTCCTTATATCTTAATTTTTCCTCCTGTATATCAGAGTAATTATTTTCACTTTGCAGGACAACGGTGAGGTTTGCTTTGTTAGTGCTTATAAAGAATTTGAAATAATTGACTAAAGAATAATGTCAAAAGGCTGAATGTTATTTATAACAGTGGTATGTTTACCACACTCCAGTTATTCAGCATGCTGTAAAAGCAGCTTTGCTTATTTAGAAGATGTCTCATCGCTTCTATTTTTGCGTTCATTTTTCACTGAATTAGTTTTATAATCCATTATTTCTTTAGAAATGCTGAAAGGGTCGGTCAGCTTAAATCAGGCTTCAAAGTGAAAATCTGTTGTTGTTTTCATTGCAGATACCTTTCAAATAATTATCAGGGGAAATAATTTGCTCAGTTCTCGCTTTCTGTGCTGGTGCACTTCTCCTGGCTTTGCATCTAATCCACATGTAGCCACGAGAATTTGCTGTTTTCAGATGGGAAGTGGGAGACCATAAACATGCAACTGCCAGAGGAGAGTGGGGCAGGATGAGCACATCATGTTCCTTCTTGGTTTCTTTTTGGGTTTTAGCTCAGCACATTTCAGATAACTTGTATCTTGTTAAAGACATATTTCCCGTTTAGCCTTTAATAAATCCATGGGAACATGCTCTGTGTTTAAAAATTTTATTTGTTTAGAAACAGCAGTGGAGAACCTTGAGAAACAGGTGTGGAATTCTCCACTCCACTGTTTTGATGGCTGCTGTTCATTCCTCAGTCAGTATATCTAGGCATTGAATAAAGCAAAATTTCTGTGACCAGAGGAAAGGTTATTTTATAATAAAACAAGAAACAACTGACTTTCTTTTGAGCTTGTGATGGAAGGGAGGATCTTGGTGCTTTGAGGCTTTTATAAGCTTTGGCATTTGCTAATGTTCTTGTTCATTTTATTTTGGAATCCTTGATAAATGCTTCATTTATTCTATTTTATTTCTGTGTACTGGCAACATAACTGCAACTGTAAAAGATTTGTAATTTTTGTGACTTAAAACTTATCCCTCTTTGCAAAATCCCGCTTGCTGGCTGCAAGGGGTTTTTTAACTTTGGCCTTTCTGAAAGCAGAAGCTTCTAGAAGGCATCATTTCCAGTGCCAAGACAATGACAAACAAACACATCAGTTAATAACAAATGAGAGGAAAACTTTCACAGAAAGTCAAGCTTTAGGTTGAAGTTTGGAAATAAAAAAAAAAATAGAAGAAATCCTTTCACCATTCTCTTCATATTTTCTTTGCTTGGTCTGTGATCAGTTCATGTTATGTCTTACATTTTGGTTGAGAGGTACACGTGCAGATAGGGCTGGTGTTATCAAAGAGGAATTTGTTGTTGTGCTTCTAATTGGCAAATGTCCTTGTCATCTTCCATGTTGCAGCTATTTCCTTCCCTGGGAACAGAGGCCAAGTGAACAGGCTGGGAAAAGATGTCTTAGAGTTGAGCCTTTGAGTCCCAAATTAAAATCTGTGGGCAAGACAATGTAGGGGAGATTTGTCTAAAAGCAGTGTTAGTAGTTAAGCTTGGTTATTTCTCCTTTGTTCCCTGTAAGCCCTGATAATTAAATTGAAGATTTTACAGAGAAGAAAAACCCATAGGGAGGGGGAAACTCCCTTGAAAAGTGAATTGTAGCTGGTGGAGCAAGTCTCCATGGCCAGAAGATTCCACAAGCACAAGGCAGGGGAGTAAAACCTACCAGTAATTTTGCTTTCTGCAGTCTTTTGTAGTTTATAGGAGAAATGGCAGATACTTCACAGTGCCTTCCCTGAGATCCTTGTGTTCAAAGGGAGCAGAGATCCAACACAGCACAGTACCAGCTCCTGTGGGGCTTCCAGGGAGAGGGCGATTGTCTGATTCCAAGATAAAGAAAAAGAAGGGAACTGAAATCCAGAAAGAAGAGGCAATAAAGGGAAAACATGGTTCTTGCTTTTGCCTAAGAGAAGGCTCCAGAAGAGATTTAGAAAGACAAGAGCAGCAGATGGAGAAGGAAGAATAAAGCCAGCATTAAATGCCAAAACATTTCAAAGAAAATGGAAATGACTGTAAAGAAAGGAGGGGAAGAGACTAGAAATGGTGAGAGAGCAGGATTAGGAGAGAGACAAGTACTGAGAAAAGCAGAGGGAGAGAACTCTGACTGAAGCCAAAGATCCCTGGAACAGGGACAGGGAGTGACTATGTGAATAACCCAAGTTGTGGAAGGGTGAGCTTAGTTATGTTGACTTGCTTTTGAAAGAACGTGCCTTTGATAGTCTGAATGATTTTTGAAGCAGCAAATAATATTTCCCTTTAAAGCTGAGTTACAGTTTCTGTAACATGTTGTTCGTGTGATGTGCCAGCAGCAGGCACAGCTCTGTGCTAGAGAACAGCTGCTTGAAGCCTGGGACATGCTGGGTTTAAGGAAGAAATGTGTCCATTCACCTCAAATCCCACTGCACAGAGGATAAGGTGTAACAGGCAGGACATTTAACTCAGGACAGGGAAGGCCCATCTGTGTGCTGTGGCCCCACTGTGCTGCCTCACTCCTGCACACCTTTTCCAAAGGCATTTAGGGCTGTGGTTATCCTGCAGTGCCCTGACAAAGGAAATTACTCACTGGGAAAAGAAACAGAAGTAATAATCAGCCATGGTTTAGTGAGGAGATGAAATAACTGGGTGACATTTGATGATGTTGTGGTTAGTGCACAAAATGGGAGGCCGGGGTCTGCGTCTGCTCCCAGCTCTGCTGCAGCACCTGGTGTCGCAGGAGGTGAATGGCACGTTGCTGCTCCCTGAGCTTTTCCAGATGGAGATGGGGCTTCCCATCTGGGGGGCTGGGAGGTGAAATTAATGTTTGTAAAGATCTGTGGCATCTTCAGTGCAAAGTTTTTCAGTAAAGTGTGTGAACCATTATTATTTTATGGTAATAGAGACATGGTGTGTGATTCATAGGCACCTCTTCAGATCATATTTACTCATCTTTATGGAGCTATTTTGAGTCGTTTGTGCTTCTAATTTATCGATAATTATTTACCATAATAATTACATTCCTTTAGGCACCTTGGAGTTTTTTCCCCCTTTTTGAAAATCTCTTTCAGAAGAAGCAAGAACCTGCCTTTTTCTTTCAGCTATAGAGTAAGAGAAAACAGTCCAGTGCCAGGGATCTTAGAGTATGTGCAACAGTCCTAATTTAGGCCTGTTCAAGGAATCAGCATTTTGGGACCAAGTGGATATTTGAAACCTGCTTGTCCTGATGGCTGACTGACAGTTTATGGACCTTCAGACTGGGCAGCAGACTAGATGTTCCCATCTGGCTGCCAGCACGGATGGAGCTGTGGATCCCATTCCTGTGCTGGGGGCTGTGCAGCAGTGAATATCCCCTCTTAATGCAGGACTCAGTGTTGTTGGGGGGGGGTTACAATCATTAAGGTTGGCAAAGACCTGTGGGATCAAGTCCAGCCTTTGACCGAATCCTGCCATGTAATGGTGGTCTGCTGCCCGAAAGGAAGGGCTCCATAGGGTATGATGCCTTGAAATACTGGGTTCTTAAGCAACTAAAGAGGAGTAAGAAAACATCCTAACTAACTTCTCCCCCATCCCTGGGACATGAACTTTTGGATGGTGTGAACAGAGGGCAGGGCCTAAACCTGATCTTCCACTGTGGCGACTCATGGCCGATTGATCACTGGGGCAGGAAGCTGGCGACCACCAAGCCCAATCTAGAAGCCCACTCTCAGGATTTGCCAGCATTCCAAAGCTCCCATTTTTCTTCCCAGAGATTAGGGATAGCATTTCATTTAAGGAACTCAGAATGTGGCCCAAGCAGAAACAGCATTTTTCAACCCATTTCCTATTTCTGGAGGACAACAGTCAACTCCAGCAGCATGTAATTACACTCTGTGGCAGTGCCTTCTGTTTTTATTGTGATAAAGATCTTTAGTTGTCTATGAAGAGCAGCTGTAAAGAACTAAAATATGTTTGGACTCTCTTGTTCTGTGAAGAGTTAGAAATGCAGACTGTGAGCTGGATTCTCATCTTTCTTACCTGGCACAAACCTAAAGCCACTGCATTTGTAATGATAGTGAGTGTCCAAATATATACAGGTCTGGCTGTGAGCAGGAGATGGAGCTGTAATTTTCAGTAGCTGGTAGAATATGCTGTAATATGGGGCTTTTTCTCTGATGCCTGTTCATACCATTTCTCTTTGTAATTTTTACCTCTTGATTTTAAGAGAAGAGACTTAAGTATAATAATGAAATGGTAATGTTCTTAGTTAAAGGATTACTATTAATTAGTAAAGACCACAAACTGAAATTTTAATTGGATTATGCTTTTTTTAAACACACCCTCCCCTGCAATTGGCAACATAAATAACATTTATAGCTCTGTATCAGGGCATGAAAACCAGGCAGAAAAAGTGATAATCTGGAGGGAGGGGGGGAAAAAAGACATCCCTCAGGCTGGTTTTTTTGCTGTTCTTTTTTTGAGTTGGGGGGTGGTCATGGGTGGGCACAGCATTGAAAGGGACCTTCTGGGGTGGCAGCAAGTGATTCCAACCATTAGTGAGTTCTGTCCTATAGCAGTTTAGTTTTTACCCCTTTATTTTTACTAGAAATCTTTTTGCAGAATTCTACAGATTGCATCCATGGATCTGAAAAATAAGGATAACCTGTATGAATAATCTGTGAGGGGCAGAGAAGAGGCTGATTACTGTGGCTGAGGAAAGTCGTGCTCCATCAGCCCACAGTCCTGGTAGCACCAAGTCCTGTTTTGGTGGTGCTCAGTCACAGCAATTTAAAGAGGCGTAGGAACAAAGCAGGAATACAGAGCTCTTCCCTCTGCTTATCTTCCCCGTTAAGCTGGAAGATTGTATCTTCATCTTTTCTGCTCAGTGTCCCCTGGTAGAATTTTTTCCCCTCTGTGAATTTACCTAATAATTTGTGGAACCTGTTGATCTTTTTGATCTCCACAGCATCCTGTGGCAGCGTCCCCCGCGGTTTAATAAAGCTCTGTGTAGATAAGTACTTCCTTATGTTGTTTCAGATGTGTCCTTTAATATCATAAATACACTTCATGCCCTCTGTATCATGCATTTTGAGAAATTTGAATGAGGTCTCTGTTCATCTCTGTGCTGTCAAGGATTTTTTATGTCCCTGTTACAGTGTCTCAGTATTTTTTTTCTCTACTCCCAAGGTGAAAACCACAAGTAAGTTCAATCTTTTCTGGTGCACAAACCATATCATTTGTTGGAGTATTTTTCTCACTCTATTCTAGTTCCATTACAGGTAGTTTTGAGGTGAGGGTGAATCTGGGATTCCACAACCACATAGGGTATTCAAGATGTGATGTTTAAGAGCAGAGACCAGAAGGACATGCCTGGTTCAGCCTGGCACAGTGAAGTTGAAGGGGGAGATGATTGTTGTGTAAGTACTTCAGGGAGTGTAAACATCGGGGCAGGAAAAGAGTTATTTAAGCTAATGGACAATGTTGGCATGGGAAGAAGGGAATATAAACATGCCATAAATAGGTTTAGCTGGAAATAAGATTTCTGATCATTGTTCAGAGTCTGAACCAAACAGCACACAAGGAAACCAATGGACAGCTGTGGTGAAAAGAGTGGCAGATTCTTAGAAATAACTTGTATTTTAAATAGTTAAAGGCAGTTGGATTAGCCACCATCTCCAGATATGGAGCCCACAGATGTCCTTGTGCACTTTCACATGTCTGCTGCCATTTTCCAGCAAGGAACCTGTTTCCTTTTTCATGGTATTTCACATTAAAAATGCTGGGAAGAGAAGATTTACCAGTTTTTAATAACAGAGCTCCTTTATTATGGCTCCAATTTTATGCAACATTATGCATTAGATCAAACTTAAGAAATAGTAAGTAAATGGACTAAGAATCAGTGGACACAATAAATTTGATTGTTTGCAGAAATTAGGGGGGAAAAGCATAGAATGGAGTGTTTGGATTGACTTGAGACCAGTGTGATTTTTCAGAAGTGTTGAGCATCGTTTTGCATCAGGTTTTCCTTCAATTCAGGGGGAGAGGTGCAAGGTGGACAAAGAACATTCCTGAAAACCTTTGAATAAGTACTTCCAGTTTTTACTTGCTTGCTTACTAAGAATTCCTGCCATAGCTATCGCTGGGCCAGCTCCACCCAGAGAAGCAGGAGCAGTGAGGGACTCGTTACAGCAATTAGTGTTTTAACCAGAGCAGTGTCTGAAACAGATCTGAGCACGTAGAAATGGCACAACATCAAACCAGCATCAGCTTCAGGAGCCTGCCCGGGGGCTACCACCAGGAAAGCAACATTCCTTATAGCAGCAGTGGGAAAACTCTGCCAAATTCCCTAGGACAGACCAGTCCTTGGAGATCTACTCAGGGTACTTCCTGTGGGAATACAAATTTATTAGAAAGCAAATATTGACAATTAAAAACTAGCACTTAAGTAAAAATTGAGTCTAACTAGTGTTGGAAAAAAATCTGGGAAGGATAAAAAAAGATATAGGTAGATAGAGAGCAAAACAATTCTACGTAAATTGTTGTAGGATGTATTTTTCTGGTTGAGATTCAAATAAGTTTTCCATCAGTCATTCCAAGTGGGGCAGGAGCAGAAAGGGGATTTAAACTGTCACATTTCATTCTTGGCAGGCACCAGCTTAAAGGTGTTTGAAGTGATCTCACACAGCAGAGCCTGAACTCTGCTTGGTGTCAACAACAATTTTAAATGCCAGTAGTCTGTAAGGAGATTTGCATATACAAACATGTGTGTATTGTGAATCCTTTTTGTTGATAAAAAGTCCTGATTATAAAGTTTATAATCGACTACAAATCAGACATTTCTTGGTAGTTATCAGATGCCAATAATTACTTTTCTCCCAGAAAATAACTTAAGTACAAAAGAAAATGAGGATTTAAATCAATTTAAATTTGTTTTTCTCTTTACTGATTGGAATCAGTGATTTAAATAATTTTGAATAATTTGTGTTCTTTTACACTGTAGGATACTAGATGCCATGTGGTAGGAGAGAGCTGAAATGTATTCAGAAAGATACCCCAGTTCTGGCTCCTGACAAATTTATTAAGAAACAAAAGCACATAGTTGAGGTTTGGGGGATATTTTTTTTTAGGGGACTTCCCACAGTAACTATGTGCCTGTGAAACTAAGGCCTTTCCCTGCTGACTACACTTGGGAGCAGGAAAAAAAACCTGATGCACCAGAACCAAGGACTACTTGGGGCACTGTGCAAAGGAGGGAAAGCTGTTGAAGCTTCTGGGAGTTCCTGTCAAGCGTCTGCTTTCCCGGGGCAGCACTGCCGAGGAAAGCAGCTCCTTGCCTGACCTGTTTAGTTTTCTGAGCACTGTTTCAGTCTCTTACAAACATTAGTCCTCCAGACAAATTCATTCTCTGGTAATTCCTGCAGACCCGAGGAGTTTCAGGGTTTGCTGGATGTGTATCATACATAACGTGCCCAGGGGGGCTGGAACTACAGTCTAGAAGGTCCCTTCCAACCCAACCCTTCCTGTGATTCTACGAAAGAGCTTCTGCCTGTTGCCTCAGTATTTTTCTAAAAGCTTTGCCTGGTGACTTGACAGATTATTTCTCACCTCAAGAGGCAGTACTTGAAATATTGTGTCCCTTCAGGGAGTAATTATAAATAGCAAGGACTTGAATGAGCACCTTCTTAATCTTCCATCTTTGACTTAATATTTTCACTTCTTATCAGCTCTCAGCCACTTGCTTTGAAATCTGACCAATGCCTTTATGTGATTAATACATCAAACAGGTAAATTAGAGCCATTTTGACTCTGAGTAGAAATCTAAATGGATTGGAAAAAAAATGAACAGACATCTCTGTTTTCCAACTGTTGTGCTCCGCGTATCACACAAGAAGATTTATGTTTTCTTCCCCATTGTCATTCTTCTTCCATAGGCACGAATATTCAGTAATACAAATTTTTCCCAACTACGCCTTGACTGCCATTTTTCATGGCAGCAGCTTTCTCTTTATTTCATGACAGCAGAAGTGCTGATGAGAACTATCTTAGTCTTAAGACCTTTGTCATAGATAATATGTGTGAAATGAGTTGACAGATCTCAAATTTTATCCCCAGGAGCTTGCCTACCTTGGCCAACAAAACCAGACAAAACACTAAGGTTTGAACCTGGCTTAAGAATTCCAGCATCCTTGTGTTCTCCCCCACCCCAACATTAAAACCATCCAAGCTTTGAGTTACGTATCTGAAACTTAATAGTTTAGTTTCTGGATCGAAGCACATTGGCAGAGCAACAGGGAAGGCGTTTGTCATCCCACAGTATGTGCCGTGCAATTATGGACATTAATCCTGCGTGCACTTTTCAGAACAAAATTGAATTGTATGTTCTGTCCCCGAGAAGATGGCTTCCTTTAGTTCCACAGCACACTGAAATTAAACTCTGCTGAGAATATAAATGAGGGCTTGTTTCAACTTCATGACTTTCCTGTAAGCACTGGACCAGATAGAAGAGGGACAGGAGTGCTCTCCTTTTTGAAGACAACAAATAAAATATATGGATAAATTCCAATAAAAGCAAAGCAGCTGTGAGTCTTAGCCTAGTGTGGTTTGGTTGTTAGTCCTGGATGTTTCCCTACAAATCCAAGTCGAGTTTGTAGGTGACAACAGTGAGCCCTCGTGAGGCAAACTGCACTTCAGCTTTTCCTTTGCTCACCATCTCTTTGGGTTTGGTCTCTGGATTTTCAGGCTGCTGCCCACACGTTGGACACAACTGACTCTCCCAGAGTTCTGTGCCGTGTGCCAGAGCACTTTGAGCCACTGGCAGCAAAGCAGGTTACGTATTCCGGTTAATCCACTCTCTCAGCCACATCTATTTGCATGTTCCTCCAGAGCACGGCAGTCACTGGTCTTATCTTCTTAGGAACCTCCTTCACTAGTTCTTGCATTTACTGACAGAACATGGCTCTTGGAGACACAAGCTGTGCTGTGGAAACACTCTGTGCCATCAGGTTCTGTGGGAGAAGGAAGCATGGCAGGATTTCCCTAATTTCCCAGTGGATCGTCCCAGTCATGCCACTGCTCTTCCTGTAGAGAAGAGCCTGTCTTGTGTGGTAGATGGAGTCCATGTTTCACCATTCTGCAGTCTTAGTACTTTTTTAAGATGACAGGGTGTTGGGGTTTGGAGGGGGGTTGTTTTGTTTTTAAGGTATATGTTGTTTTGTTTTTAAGGTATATGGGAGATGGAGTGAGTGTGTTACTCACCTGTTTTGGGTGCTGCTCCTCTCCTGCCCTGGAATAACCCAAGGTTGTCATCCTTCAGGAGGAGGCTGTACAACACTTGCTGCCTTTGCTTCTCCTGGATACTGGTTAAGGACAGCATGAGCTGTAGGCATGGCATGGAGGGAGCAATCAATATTATTTCATCTTGAGTTGCTTTATTTGATCTATGGTTGATCATTTATTGACGAGATTGTGATGGATACTCAGTGCATCTGATGACAACTCTTATGTCATAGTTCAGATGAAGCAGATAGCAGAAAGTAGTAAGATCATGGATATTTAGGTTGTCAGACTGTCACTGCTAGTGTTGAGAATACAACTGAAATATTGGTTAGAACTCTTGAGAAAAGTGTCATGAAATTTGCCCAGGCCCAACAGTTAAGATCATATTTCATGTGAATGGACACTTACACCAAAACAATGAACCTTAGAAAGCTACTGGGTAACTCTCTTATTCTGATACAGGTCAATAATCGTGATTCATAAACATCTCAGTGGGTTTCCTTTTCAAAAACATATGTGCTGGCCTGCAGAAAGCTGCAGCAGCTTAAATCACAAGATCTTTTTTCAAGGACTTGCAAATAAACCAGTTTGAGGTTGTTTGTCTGATTGTTTCCATGTAAATATTTTTTCTAATACCAGCTAAATATAATATTCCGTAAAGGTGCATAAAAAGTTTCAAGGGAAGGATAAATTAAAGGTGTGTTTGTGCCACATAAAAAACTTTATTTCACTTCATAGTGTGAATCATAAACTCCAGTGCGTAATATGAAAACAGATCCTGTTTAGCACTGGAAGCAACAGCTAAAGTCTGTTGGTACAAGAGATGCTCAGGAGTGAGTGAGTACAGCACAGGGGTTGTAGTCGTCCTCCCCCATCTTGGTTTTACTACTTAAGGATATTTGCATGAGAATAAAATCTGGTTCTTTGGCACTCATCTGCTCCTGCTGTTTATTCTTCGCTTGAGGTTATTGTCTCAGTTTGTGACAACATAATTGGTTTCTGTGGAGAAGATTATGATATTGATGAGACTTATATATGACTTCAGGTGAGGTGCAATCAAAGCAATAGTTCAAAATAGAAGGTACTGTCTGTTTTCATGCAGTTTTCACTACGGCTCATTCAGCAGGGTAATTAAGGATGTTATTTATTACTGAACTGCATCACGCAAAGCTGAAGTATGGACACAGTTCTGCTACTACAGGCAGGACTAGGGGCACTGCTGCTTATTTTGTGTTCAAAGCTGTTGTAAACTCCACCAGGCTGGGCAACTAGATGCTGTTCACACAAGGGTTGCTCACTATTTGTTGTAATTTAGTGTTCTCTAGTGTAGACAAGCTGAAAGAACTGAGCTGGAAAATGCTCTCTTAATAGTTCTCTCTGTGTATTAAATATTCCTTTGAATGGTTAGCTGCTCTTGTACAGGATGAGGTTTTTTGAGAGCAATTATAATCAGAAAAGTTTATTCTATTGCGTTGTTTCCCCCACACTGATTCCCAATTTGCTATTTTATATCATATCCTATCCCATTTTTTTTAAACACCATCTCAGCAAAGTTTACCTAGCGTTTGGAAATCATTCCAGGGTATTCTTGGTATGTGTGTGTCTTCCCTCCTAACGCAGGCTTCGTAATTAGAGCTCATTTGTCACTTGTGGTGCTGCTGCAAGTGGCAGCCTGGACACACAGGGCTTGCTGTGGGGTGAGGGCTGGGCTGGGATACACTTGGGGATCTGCTGCAGCCCGGAGAGGCCAGTGCAAACATCAGGAGAGCTAGGATGTGTCGCAGATGAGAGGAGTAGGATGATCTCTGTCATGATTTAATTTGCTGTGAATGACATTTCGCTGTGGTGTGACTGCTGGATTGTCCTTGGGGGATGTCACAAGTTATTTTTTTCTCCTGTCTGGATTACGGAGCCAAAAGGCCGGAGGGACAAACAAGTGTGAGCCAGGTTACACATGGAACTGGGCTAGTGGAGACTTGGTCTGCCCACGGGCAGGTGTGGGACCAGGCGTCTTCCTTCCGGATGTCACCTGTTCTCCTGCCGCTGCTGGAGGCCAAGTGTATCACGGCTGTAGTCGTGTCAGCTATCCTTGCTTCGCAGTTAAAAGCTCTCCTTTGTAGGCCTGTCATGAGACATGCATCCCCCCCTTCTTTTCTCCTCCAGAAAACATTGGATTCTGATATTACCTTGTGATTCTGAAAGCCAAGGCCTTAGGCACATGCCTTTCGTGCCTCAGCTTTCGTCTGCTCCTGCTCCTGGTTGTGTACGAACACAATGAGGGGAGAGAGAAACCTGAGCAGACGGGCTGAGCACACCCCATCGCCTTCTGGGGAGCCCCATTGTGTGCTGCAAAGAAATGCTTCGCTCCTGGCATGGTGGATGAGCAGGATGGGGAGAATACCATCACCTACCCATCATTTGAATTTGACTTGGCAAGAGGACAGGAGTACAAACAAGGAATGGATATTTACTATATTAAAAATAAGGAAGGGGCATAATCACATGATTCACGTGGCTTTATCAGTAGTTGCCTGTAAATACGTTTGAAGTTTGACTGTATTTTATTACTTAAACTTGAGTGACCCGTCTCAGTGTGGATGCTGGTGTCACAAGGGCTGTGTTGCTGTTTGCTTCCATGCCAGCTCCTGCCTGTTGCTGCCTCTTCTCCTGAACTACCTGGACTGTTTATGCTATGTGGTAATTCAGACCAGGGAACTGAGCTGAAACTAGTTTGGCAAAAATCCTGATGCAAGGACCATTAGATGTGCTTCTTTATGGCTTCTTGGTTGCTCAGCACATGCAAATATTTAATCTCATGTTTAATTCTGTGTTGTGGGCGTAGGAGCCGGAGGCAAAATCCTAACAACTTGAGTGGAATCGGGATTTCCCCTGAAAGCAGGCCCATAAATCCAGTGGGAAATTTAATTCTCCAGCACTCAAATTCAGGCCTGTGACCCTCAGCTGCAGGCTCTGGAGGGCAAAGGCAGTGTCCATGTTGAGGTGCTGGCCCTGAGACCTTTGGATCCAGAACGGGTCCCCGACTGACCGATGTGTAACATGTCACGCTGCGGGGAGGGCATTTAACTGTAAAGCCCCAGCAGCGGGTCAGGATGATCGGAGCGGGGCTGGAAATGGTTCCTTGGGAGCAAGCGAAAGAGGGGGTGCCCGCACGGGGAGCAGCGCGAGGCCAGACGCGAGCAGCAACACAAGCCGGGTCGGCTCGTATCCCATCTCATCCCAGCGCCGGTTCTGCCGCTCGCAATCCCGAAGTTTGCTCGGTGCCTTCCTCCTCCCGAGGGATGGAGGCTCCCTGCTCCGGGCCCGGCCCGAGCGGCGGGCGGGGAGCCGCAGGTATCGCGGTGCAGGGGGTGTGTGTGTGTGTGTGTGTGCGTGTGTCTGTGTCTGTGCGCGTCTCCTTTGTCTGAGCAGCCCGAGCAGCGCCGAGCGCCCCGCGGGCGGCCGCGCATCCTCCCCGCCCAGCGCCGCTCGGCACGGCCGCGCCCGGCCCGCCCCGCCGGCCCCGCCACGGCGCGGGGCCCGTTCCCGCGGGGGCGATCGCCGGCCGAGCCCCCGCCCGCCGTGTGCGGGGCTCGGCCGCGGTGCCCCGGCCGCGCCGTGCCCGCTGTCCCCGCAGGCCGGCGGTGTGGAAGCGGCCCGCGATTGGCCGTGCCGGCAGGGCCAGCCCCTTCCTGGCTGCCTGGCATGAATATGCACGGCCCCCCTTCCTCCTCCTCCTCCTCCTCCTCCTGCATGTGTGTGTGTGTGTGCGGGGAGCGGGGCTCCGCCAGCAGCGCCGCTCCAGCCATGTCAGCTCGGCTCCGCCTGGGCCCACCATGAGCCATGGCCATGTCTGCGAGCGCCGACGAGGAGGACTTCGAGTCGGAGCCGGAGCCCGAGCCGGGGCCGGGGCCCGAGCTGGGGCCGGAGCAGGTCCGGGGCGGGCGGCGAAGTTTGCAGCGGGAAGGGAGGGGAGGAGGCCGGGCCGGGCAGCGCCGCGCCGGCCGCGGGGACGGGAACAATGTGGGGTCGGGAGCGGCCCCGGGGCAGCGCCGCCCGCCCCAGAACCGCGCCGGGCGGGGCCGCGGAGCCTCCGCGGGGCCGGCCCGGAGCGCTCGGCCTCGCCCGCCGCGGGCGCCCCGGGCACCGCGAGTTCGGCACCTCCCAGGGCCCCCAACGCGCCGGGAGCGGGGCGTTTGTGCCTCTCGGGGGCTGCCCTGTCCTCAGCAGAATTGTTATTTTTTTCCCCTTTTTTTCTTCTTTTTTTTTTTTTTTCCTATTAAGATTACTCAAATAGCTGAGAGGGCTGCGGGACTTGGGGAGAGAGTCTTGATGCTGAGCCTGGTTACCTTGTCTTGGTTTGATTTATAGCTAAAGCCTCCTTTCCATTCCCAGGGACGAGGGATGTAGAATAAAGAGAAGGATGTGTGCCGAAATGAAAAGAGAACTTTTATTAATACTTGCAGGGTTTATTCTCTGAAGGCTTTTTTTTCCCCCTGTGAGGGAAGAGAATAAACTTTTCGAATTTATGAAGTAATCTGTGAAAAATAATCCAGAACATATGTTCTAGATTGCGTATTTTACTCTCTAAGAACTGCCTAAGCAATTAAAAATGCACCAGGAATAGTATTAAACATGTGTATGCAATTTGAACATAAACTTGATAGTTTTGTTTGTAACTCAAGGTGTTTTGCTCTTTAAAATAGCCTAATATTTTGTTTTTAGAGACAAGTTTCTAGTAGGTCGGGTGTTGAGTCTATCCTCCAAAACCCATCGTGTTTCTAATAACTTTATGTTGTTTGGCTTCAGAATTACACATAGAAAGCAGGGCCGAGAGTTTGGGGGATGGGGTGGTTGTGGTGTGCTTTGGGTGCTCCCCTGGGATGGCAGGCCTGATGTGGAAACCTTGGGAGAGGCATTAATGTGCTGCACTGGCCTGGTGTAGTGTCAGTCCAAGAACCTAAGCCGAGGTTTGGATGAGTAACTTTATTAAGCCTTTACTTAGTTCTGGGGATTGTGTGAATGTGCAGGCCTGTTCTGCTGCTCAGTTCACTGCTCTGTGCCCAGACCTGGTTGTTAAAATGTCCCAGCCCCCTTCCTTTTCTTAAATTTTGTCCCATGCCAGGCCTTTTCCATTTGGATCTGTGTGTTGGTGCAATCACTGCACACTTTTAAAAAAGAGCTAATGGTTGGGCGAGCAGATTGGTCTCAGCTGTATTGTACCAGCTGTGAAATTGCTACTTGGAGGTGCTGGTTCTTGCTGGATGAATCTGGAAAGTTGGTCATGTTCTGGGATTCTTCAACTCTTCTAAAACCTGAGGCTTTCATAGCGTGTTTTTATGTCTTAAAACTTTAAAACAAAAATTAATGCAAGAAAGGGGAAATCTTTCTTTCAGAGTTTCTTAGGAGTCTTGGTCTGATCCGAAACTATAACACTGTGACCTATGTACCAAAGACCTGTGGAATGTTTTCCTTTTTGTTCAGAACTGTTCCAGTGGTAAAACACCGCTTGTAGCTCCAGCTGTATTTTCATACAAGCCTGCTTTAATGTCTAGTTACTCTATTTTTCTACACAGGACTTGTCAAATCCATATTATGTCACTTTTTCTGCTGCTACAGTCCCTGGTATATAACAGGTGAAAGCCTTCAGCTCTACAGGTGTAGTTGAACAGCACAGCTTCAGTGCTTGGGGAGAAGCTGCAGTTTTTGTCACTCAGACTTTCTCCTGACTTTCATTCCTCTTTCCCTCGTTTGTGCCCAAACTAAGAAGGCAAAAGGACTGTTGTTTTTCCCAGTACAGAGCCAACAGGATTTACTGCACTTGTGGTACTTGCAGGCAGCACTGGGGGCTTGGAAGCATGTGGATGCCAGGGCACGTGTCCTGCCTGGTGCTGGCCCTGCCCCAGCCCACCAAGTTGCTTGTGGTAGGAAGAAATTTGGGTTCTGACTGTGGCACTTGAGTAAGCAGAGAAAACTGCTCCTGGCTGGGGCAGGGGGATCTGTCCTGCAGCAGTGGTAAGAAAAACTGCATTTTCCACAGGGTGCCCCAAGTCTGTGTAACTTACTGGTGTCATTAAGAGCTCCTGCTTTGGATGCAGCTTATCTCCAAAAGCATGTTTTTGCCAGTATATCTTATTTCACCCTCCAGGCCTAACTTCTACCTCCTCACCACCAGAGGAAAATAAACGGGGGCACTGGTGTTGGCACTGATGTGCCAGTTTATCACTCCCTGAACAACATAGCTGTGTTGGCAGAAAAGCTGCTGGAGTGTCACTTATGCCCAGATGAACTTGGGGAGTATAAACTTTTTTTTGTGGGGAAATCGGCTTTACTGTTGATTTGGTGGTGGAGCTCTGGGGTCACCTGGCAGGGGTCACTGGGAGCCACGTTTCTTTTTGTGGAAGAGGACGAGGAACTTTGTAGGTACGAACTGGAGGAGATGGTGGCAGTGAACATCTGGAGAGGATTAGTCCTTATTGGGGATGGCTGGGCTTGGAAAAGTTCCAGCACCTTCCCTTTCCCTCTGATGCCGCCTGCTTAATGAGGGACCTTGGACTTGTCTTGTGGGACATATTCTGATGGAGGGTGATATGACTGTAAATAGTCACTGCTAGAGGAAAACAGCTCTCCTGGAGTTTGTGTGTGCAAACATTTAGGCAGATAGGCTTTAGTCAGACATAATAGATCCGTGATGCTGGCGTGTGTTCTTCAATTAATACAACTTTTAAGGATGTTATTGGCATCAGTGTGATTTTTTTTTTTTTTTCTGTCTCAATCGAGCTTCTTCCTCGTCCCCACTGAATTCCTGCAGTTACATCATCCTGTCCTTCCTTCTTCCTTTGACAAGGGTTTCTGTTAATTGCTAAAGAGCTGTAAGGGTTTGGAAGCTGTTTAGTAGCAATGCCAAAGAACTGTTGATTTGGTTGTGATTATCAATTCCCAGGCTGCCCAGGAAGTGGTGTCCCTGGAAGTGTTCAAAAAACATCTGGTGTGGCACTTGGGGACATGGTTTAGGGGTGAACATGGCAGTGCTGAGTTAACAGTTGGACTTGATTATCTTAGAGGTCTTTTCCAACATGAATGATTCCGTGCAGTGCCTGGCAGGGTGTGTGTAACAGGCCGTCCCTGCCAGGCAGCCGAGGCCAGTCCCCGTATTTTGAAGTTAATGTAGAGTTAATCACAGGGTGTTTCAAACACCTCTGGTAAAATGACTTTGGTGGCTCTCAGTCCAGTGTGTCAGTGTGTGTGTCCTTGGTCTACACCAGTGCTGGTAATTGTCAATTTGATTGGGTTTCTTATCAGGAAGGCCAAAGTTACATCCCTGGGAGTCTGAGAGAGGGACACGCCACTGGGACAGGAGAGGACAGTGCTGTCACTGCCTTGGACAGCAAACAGGGAGCCTTGACCTCCAGAACTTCCACCTGTTTGAATGGAAAAATGTCCCTCTGATGCAGTGGGAAGAGACAAGGAAATAAGTGACCAGAAGCCTTTGCTGTGCCACCCTGTGGGTGTCTCCAGTGCCCAGTGTCGCCCCATGACCCACCATGTCTAGGGCGGTGTTTTAGTTATGAATCATGGGTTAATGTGTGTGGCTTGTTTTTTTGGTGGGGGTTTTTCTGTTTTATTTTCCCCTAGGGTTTATTTATCAGATCTTATAAAGATCTGGTAATTAAATTGGCTACTCTAATTCTGTTAAAACAATTGCATTGGGATGCAGTGCCATATAAAGCTCTAGGTGCGGGACTGGCACCCGGCAAGTCCTGGATCCTCACCTTTGGATGCTCGTGTGGTTGTGTTGACTTGGTCAAACTACAGTAAATGAGAATAGTCAGAATTTGTCCACGTGTTACAGAAGGAAATCATCAGTCTTGCAGATGAAAGGGATGTATTTGTGTGGCACAGCACCTTGAGGCAGTGACCACTGTGCACGTAAGATGTCTTGTCTTGGGGAGGTTTACGCAGTGGTTACTGCGTGAGCTGTTCAGATTGTACTTGGTTAAAGTGAAGTGCTTCAGGGTCTCACTGAGCTGGCCACGTGAGAAGCTCTTCAGAAGGGCCCTGTGCATGTCTCTGTGTTTTTCTCAGAGATATTGAGTCTGAAATAATGGTTTGGTGCTGCTGGCAACAGTTTAAGCAGGTCACTGAAACTGAGTGGTAGAATAAGACCCATGCCCAGGTAAAGGCCACTCTCAGAAGAGCCTGTTTCTAGGCTGAAGACTTTGTCAGCCTTGCTTTGAGGGCCAGGACCACCTTCCTCCTGGACTTGGTTTCAAGGTCAGTTGATTTTTCTCTCCAGGGCAGGAGAGTTTGTAGGTAAAGTTGCCTGGTGACATCTCCAACAGAGGCCAGTTGTTGGGGCAGCAGCTGGGCAGCATCAGCACCTACTTAATGATGCATTTAACAGCTGATACCTCTTGGACTGTTGTCTTCAAAACTTGATGTTCTTGGTATTTTTGCTTGCCTTTTGAGTTGTTCTTTGTAACTGTAAATGTTAGAAACCTGTTGCTGTAAACATCAGGGTTGTGTTTCTGTTGCAGTAAGGGTTGTGCTCAGGGTAGAGGCCCTTCTTTGGTGCCTCTGGTCCTTCTGACTCAGGTGTGATGGTCGGTGGGTTTTCAGTGGCAGGCAGGCAGCCTGTGACATGTGGTGAAAGTGTGCTGAGGTACCTGTAAGCAGGCAGTGGAAACTTCCCAGCAGCCAACTGTTAGTCCATAGCCAAGATAAACTAATATTCTGAGCAGTGACTTCCAGGTAGTATTTCCTAGGGGTTGATTTAGAGTTGGAAGTGTTGTACCTGGGCTTATTCCCAGATCTGCACAACCCTGTTGAAAGAGTGGAATTGCTGATGACCACCCCACCCAGTCCACCTGGAACACACTGAATTTGGTGGGATCTGTAGGAGCTCAGCACTTCAGAAAATGAGTTTAAATGAGTTTGCTACCTTGTCCCCTTTCCTGTGTGAGGAGTGGGTGTGTTTAAGCACTGTGGTGTGGGAGGGTGAGCCCAACTTCATGATTTGTAAATGGCTTTGTAGTTCATAGTGTATTACATTTGATGGCCCAAGTTTACTCCCACTACCCAAATGCTGTGTCTGCTTCAGGGACAGGAGCAAGTTACCTTTGGGTGTAACAGCAGTAATCTGGGGAGGACAAATCTGGGGAGGAACCCCAGCAGGGTGTCCTGTTCACATGTCTAGAAGGCAGAGCAAGTCCACCAGCTTTCTAGGTTTCAGTGTGATAGAGATTTAGGATATTAATCCTAATATGTTTCAGCAGCTGCTTGCACAGCCTTTGGGAGCTTGTTAGAGTGGCTGTCATCGCTTCAGCATCCTCCTGCCTCTCTTTTGAAGACTTGGTGTGGCCATAGTAGAATGAGCACAGTTTTTGGAGGTGCTGGAGAATGTAGGGGGTGGCTGGTGATGGTATTTCAGGCAGGCTCTGTCTCAGCTCCCGGGCTTCTCTTGTTAGGTTTAAGAAAAAAAAAGTCTTCAAGTTTGGTACAGTCTTTGGTTTTTTGGCAGTTCTTAGAGGTGGCTGCTTGGGGCTACAGAGCCAGCAGGCACAGGCTGTGCTTCAAGGTGTCACCTCCTTGGGAAAGGAGATGGTGGGATCTGCCACACAGGAGGAGACTGTTGGCCTTGAACCCAGTTTGGGGCTTGCTGAGCTTGAGGCCCTGGAGCTGCTGTTTGCTGGTCACCGTGGTAAACCCGGGATGAGGAGTCCTGCCATCCCCTGCCACTCGCTCTTTATTTGCAAGACAAATCCATGGAGTTGTGCTGGGAGGGTGGCAAGTTGCAGTACAGAGATGAGGACATGAGCTGGGAAGGAAATCTACCTTGATTCACTACCAGGGCTGGTACATTGTAAAACTGCAGTCTGAGCTGGAAATCCTGCAGCATCTCCTCACTAACATTGACCTGGAATTTGTCTGGCTGTCTGCCATGTGCTAAATAAACCCCAAGCCATGTTGGAGGCTCCTTCTACCCCCTTGAATCCCAGCCCCTTTCTGGGATAGCAACCCACAGGCCAGATTTTCTTCTGTGGAGGTTTTTAGGCGCCCACTTTGGAGCCCCTTGAAACTGGATACTAGTGGGAATTCCTGCAAGGCCTCTCTAGCCTTGCTGGCTTCGACATCCTGGAGTGAAAACGTGGCTTGGATTGAGGATTGGTAGGTTGGTAAATTAGTACAATTGCTTGAACATGTTAACGAGCAGTGAAGAGGTCTGGGTAGTTAAGAAGTGTTGGATACAGTGAGATCCAGGTCTGCACCTCTGCCCTGTGCTGCTGATCTGTAAGGAAATCTGTGCTGTGTGCTGTGGTCTGGCTTCAGATTTGTTCTTGTACCTTCATCTTCCTGCTTTTGTAGTGTTGGGTTTTTTTTTAGGATTCTCAGCTTCTGTGTTCAAGCAATGCCTTTTTACCTCTTGCATCTTTGTAGTGTCCTGGCACTTAAACTGCTGTCCTCAGAATTAGGACTTGGCTTGTTTTACTGTGGCAGAAGCAGGAGTTGTGTTTCAGCTGGAAAAGCACCGAGTTTGATTTTTCCTTGAAAGCAGTTGCTTTTAAAAACACCATTCTGATGGTGTCAGAGCTGTTGTTTGCCTCCTTAAACTTAATCATGTTCCATCCCATGGGAAGGAGTCAGGTGCTCTTACTGTCTTCCATGTGCTGTTGGCCGAGGGGAACTTGCCCAAGTTGTTGTACATGTTTTGGTTTAACTTGTTCCTGCTGATATCCAGCCCTTGGTTCGTGATGTCCCTTCCTAGTGGAAGGAGACTAATAGAGAGAACGGAGGAGTGATTCATGCCGAGGAAGAAAATTATCTCTTATCTAGGTTGCCTCTAAGCCAGTCCTGCCAGAGACGACTTCATCCTTGAGAGGCTGGAAAGTTGGTCTAGGAGGTAAATATTTATTCTTTAGAGTGTCTGACATTGATCTGAAATCCAGGTGGCCGGTGTGGTTGGGGATGGGAAGGAAGCTGTGCTGTCTGTGTTCACACAGCACAGGGGGATTCATCCTGCACACAGAGCAAAATCTGCTCCTGAGAAGTGGAATTAAAAACTTGCTGAAATCTGCGTGACCTCATGGACTATGTTTTCTCCCACCTACAGTAGGTCTGTAGGAGAGAAAGCTTAAGGAGTCTAACTCCTGGCTTCTTTGTGCTCCCAGCACTGAGATTCCTGGGATGGAGGCTGTTAAAATATCAGCACTCTTCTGCAGCTTAGAGAGAGTCACTGGAGCTTTGCTAAGTCAGCTGGGAGGAAGATCAAATACTCAGCAGTGTGGCTTTTCTTCAGGGTTGTGTAGCAGGACACTTAGGGAGGCTTTTGTAGAACCAAGTGGAAATATTTCCACACCTCTTAAAATCTGTGGTGGAATTTCTTCATGGCTTCCTACAGCCAACCTGCCCCTGCCTTGGTGATTGCCCAGAATTCAGCTGGAACAGAAAGTGAAACTGCCTGGTCTGCTGGTCAGATGCTGAGATGTGCAGAAAGTGGAAAAGTTGTATAAATGCTAAACCAGATGAACTTTGCAGTCCTGTTATTATCATCTTTATGAAGAAAGCTGTCAGTGGTCAGAATGAGCCAAGCCAATTCTTGCATAATTAGCCCCATACAATTACATGGTATTTAGTGAAGTTTGGCTTGAGCTGCAAGTTCTTGTGTATAACAGGGAGTTTCTGATGAGAACATTAAATTTGGATGTCCAGAGTGAATATGTTGCAGTTAACCTAATCATTTCAAATCTTTTCATGCTCCTTTAACTTCTCTCTTAAAGGTCATGGAAATCTAGACCTGGGATGCCCTTTTTAGCCCTTGCACAGCATCAGTTGGTGTTCTATTTTTGAGCACTTGCTGGTGTTGGATATGAGGGGAGCTACTTTGGAAGGGTTTTTTAGCATTTGTGTTTTCTTTCCTGCTTAATCACTTGGCAGTAGTTGATGGTCTCCTGATTTTTTAGGGAGATTGCTGGGGCTTGACCATTACTGGGTGTTTCTCTGCTGTAACCTCAAAATTACTTTTGCTGCCCCTTTGGATTCTTCCACTTCCAGTGGAGGAAAGCAGACCTTCTGGCTTAACCTGAGCACAAATCTAAGAGCTCAGTGTTGACACAGATAATCTCTTGACCTAAGCCAAGCACATTGCTCGGGACTTGGTCCTGCATTGAGCTGTGTGTAAAGGGATTCTCCCTGCCCTCCTCCTGGAATGGGCTTGCTCTGGGTTTGGGATCTCTCATTTATGTCCTGATTTCTTTGTCTTTTTACAGTTTGTCTCTTAGTGGAAAGTTAACAGCACTCCTTGAGCTCTAAGAGCGATGCTGTGTGTTAATGACCGATGTGTTTGCAATCCCGGTACACCTGTCGGTTTTCTGCCCGAGGTGCCCACAACTCCTGTCCACCAAAGTCCTGTGCTTTAGCTGGGAAGCGGGATGTGCGATTGACCTTGTGTGTGTCTGGCTCTTCCAGAACAGGGCAGTCGGGCGGCCCAAGGGGAAGCTGGGCCCGGCCTCTGCGGTGAAGCTCGCGGCCAACCGGACGACCGCGGGCGCCCGGCGGAGGAGGACGCGATGCCGCAAGTGCGAGGCGTGTCTGCGGACGGAGTGCGGCGAGTGCCACTTCTGCAAGGACATGAAGAAGTTCGGGGGCCCCGGCAGGATGAAGCAGTCCTGCATCATGAGGCAGTGCATCGCGGTGAGTGCCTGGAGCTGCTCCTCGCTCTGCTGGGGTGGGGAGCCGACACCTCCGCTCCGCTCTGAGGAGTCTTGAAGTGCATCAGGGGATGTGTAATCCTTGCCCTCTCAGCTCAGATCCCTTCTTCCCAGCACTTCTCATCCGCCCCAAATCTTAAACCACAATGCTACTAAAAACTTAATAGCACAGCTTTCCTTCTCAGCAGTAGAGAAGTGGAGATTATCAGTACATCAGAAATTGTCCCTCAGATCACACTGAAACACTAGGGTTGGGGGAGAAAGGGGAGAGTGGGAAGTTCTGATTCAAATGGGGAAGAGGCATATATGGATCTCAAAATTTCCTGAGCAAAAACCGCCTTGCAGCCATGTTTACCATCTTAACTACATAACCAAATTAAAATGTGGAGAAATCTTTGACCAACATCCTCCAAGATGCTGGTGTTGGTGACCCCAGCCCCAGGCTACCTGAGATCTGAATTTCAGTTTGGTTGCTGTTACCTAGGCATAGAGCAGAGGGTCTGATCCAGATGAGACATCAATCCACGGTCTTGTCTTCCTCAGGGACTGGAAATGGCTGTCAGGGAAAGAGCATCAGAACAGGGCAAGCAGGGAGTCTGTTTCCTGGGCTCCTGTGATACATTGCTTAGAAGCTTCTTGAGTCACAGGTGATAGCTTTCTATTTAACAAATATTGACAGATTAATCTTCCATTAAGTTGTTCAAGCAGCTTTTGAATCCGTTGCTGCCGTGCTGACTGTTGTGGAGCTTCTCTCCAGTCTCATGTCTGCAGCGCCTCCATTCAAGGCTAAAAATCAGCTTTAGCTTTTATCTTAATTCTTTGGAAGGTCTTGTTTATGCTATTGTTTAGGGTTCGGGTTTCTTTTGTTGTTGTTTTTTTTAAAGAAAGGAATGTTGTTTATTCATAACTGAAATATCACCCCATCTCTACTGATTTCTTTTGTTCCAGTTCCTTTCACTTAGTATTTGGGGTTTTTTTCCTTTAATTCTGATGAGAAGGCTGAAGTGAAGACATTAAATGACTTTGCCTGACACTGATAAGAAACTGATAAGTGCTGCAGGTTTCCAGTAGTTGCTTCTGGTAGCTCACTCCATGTCCTGTTCTAAGCTCTGCACTGTTCCTGACACAGAGGATTGGGTTCAGCACTGCTGGATCATTCAGTAAAGCACACAGAATATCCACCTTTCCGCAGAGTGCTTTTGCAGCTCCAGTGTCTTTTCTTTGAACACTTGATTTCCTGGAGTGTGGCATGAATTGAACAGCATGGATGAAGAATTTATTATTCTCCAGGGGCAAGAAGTAGTGAAATCATGCTGCCTTTTTAGTGGAAGGATTAAATTAGGGCTGCAGTGAGCTTTCTCATCCTCACTGATGAAGGAAACTTTCATACTAAGCTGTTCCACTCTTGATAACACAGGCTGAGCCTTTTGGAGATGATCTGGGTTCTCTTCTAGCTGAGTGTAGTCACCCTCTTTCTTCCAATGAAGGTTTATTTTTCTTCTTGGTGCCTAGAGTTTAATTTCCAGAAGCTGTGGTTAGAGCACAGGGCTTGCTAGCCAGGGGACTCTTGATTACTTGTCCTGCCCTCACATGCATTGAAAATAACATCTCTGCCCTTTGTAGGTTGGTGTAAATATCAGGGGGATTATTAAAAACTCTCTTAGAGCAGCAAAGGCCCAGAAAATTGACAAGTTGAACTGTTGTAACTTTTAAGGTGCTTTACATTTCTACAAGCAATCCTGTTATCTTTTCTCTTGTTCTCTAACAATTCAGTAGCAATATATTGTGGTACCTATCAAACAGCTTCCAGCCCAAAAAAAAACCTGCTGAAAAGATGTGGAAGCAAGGCTCTGTGGAAGTAATGATCCCTGCAGTTCTGGGATTGTGTTTTCCTCTGGTTAATAACATTGACAATATTAACTAGATGCAGACTTTCATTAAACTCAGAAGCCTTGAGAGAGCTGACTGTGCTGCTGTTCAGAGAGCAGGAACCTCCTCTGCGTCACCAGTTCAGTCAGGAAGGGAGGCAGGAGTGCCTGGGACACACTTTGCTACATGGAATGGGTCTGAGGGGAATGTGGGGCTCCGGGAGGACGAGCTGTTACAGTGCAGCTGCTGTTCCAGCCCTTCAGTGGGGCACAGAGGAGGTTCCCTCGACACCCTTGCTCCCAGCAAGAAAAACTGTCCTGCTCCTGGGATGTTTGCTCTTGGGTGTGAATATAAATACCTGTGTGGAGATCAGACAAAACAAGTGGACAGAGCCCTGGACAACTTGGCTTTTCTCTGGTTTACCTGCTGGTGATCCTGGGGATTCCTATTTTGTGCTTGGAGGAAGGGTGGGAATGAAATAGTATTTGCAAAATGCTTTTAAAGTGGAGCGTGGGTAAGTCCTGGCAGGAGAAGGCAGGGAAGTGTTGCCATAAGTAATGGATCAGGTGTTGGGGTGTGGGGCAGAGCACTGTGCCCTGTAATGCCTTACTGCAGCTGGGCTTCTCCTGGGCTGAAATGTGCTGAAGGATGCTCTGCTGCTGCCAAAATTTGGGTTGGTGTGCAGGTATCCACTTAGAGACTTTATTTTTTATTTTATATCTCTACAAGAGATCTTGCCATGAAAAACCACATCTCTGCCTCTGACTGTGTAATGGTTAAGGACTTGCAGCCTAATCGATTGCACTTCCCATTATGGCCAGTTTAGGATCTTCCTTCTCCTTTTTGTAATGAGGTTTATTATACCTTATTGCTGCAAAGCAGAAGTTTGTTAATCATTACCAGAAAGGTGGCTTTTTAATTAGAGTGGCTTTCAGTGCTTTGACATGGGTGACAGATCTGTGAGATGCTGCAGTTCCTTTTCTGCCTCAGCAGAAGAGAAAACTAAAAAATCAGTGTGATCCCACTTGTGACACTTGCAGGAGAGAATCCTCTTTCTAAGTGCAGAGGTTTTTGCAGTGCTCAGGTTGGGAGCAGGGCCCTGGATAATGGACTGTCAGTCAGGAAAGGGTCTGTTCTTGGTTCTGTTGTGGGCTTGCTGTGAGACCTGGATCAGGTCCCATAACATCTGTCTGCCCTGCCTGTAAAATAGGGGAGCTGCCAAAGCGCTGCTCGGATTGCAGAGCTAATGGATGTGAATAGTGATGTTCTAGGTTGCTTCTTTCCCCTCCCATTGTACACTGGTGAAGTGACTTGCATGCCAATGTCTGTGTTAGCTCACAGATTCAAGGAACCCTCCAAAAATGCATTTTCATCCATCCCTGGAATGCTCCATGAATCTGTGTTGCTGCAGGGAGGGCACTTTGGTGAAACGTTTCCTGTGGTGCTTGGTCTGGATACCCAGCCCCAATTTGTTACCAGTTTTTCTTGCCTTCATGGCAGTCTGCACAGTTAATCCCTATTTATCTCCTCTTTGAAATGAGGATACTGTAAATGCACATTGAGTTCTTCTGTTTCTGTGTCCTGATCAATTCTTTCTGATACATAAACAGCCGGTGTTGCCTCATACTGCTGTGTGTCTGGTGTGTGGAGAAGCTGGGAAGGAGGACACTGTGGAAGAGGAGGAGAGCAAGTTTAATCTCATGCTAATGGAATGCTCCATTTGTAATGAAATCATACACCCAGGATGCCTTAAGGTGAGTACAAGGATGTGATACATGTTGGAAACAAAAACTGCATTAGTTATCACCTTCATGTAAATGTAGTGCATGGAAAATGAGAAGCTTTTAGGTTTTCATCTTTGGACACTTAAATGAGCAAAGAGTTGGTGTGAGGAGCAGAGTGAGTGGCAGGTGGGGTCCTTGAGGTAGCAGCATTCCCTGTGAACAGAGGCTGGCTTTGGATGGCCGAGGGGATGCAAAGGTCTTGTGGGTTTGTTTCGTTTTTCTTTCTTTTTGCCTCTTGTTTAAGGAAGTGAGTTGTTTCAGTTGGGATGGGGCAGACGGAGCAATCTGCCTGTCCTTGTGGATGAGATAGCCCCAACTCTGTGTCAGCAGCTCCTCCCCGTGTCCCTCACTACAGAGGAGCAATTTGCTGCTCCTGTTGGCCCAGGCACAGATGTGCCTTTGGGTGGCAGCTGGCTCCAAAGATGTTATGAGCAAGTGTTGGAGTATGAAGAGAGCAGCTCTGGAGAACAGCCTGAGCGAGTGTCAGGCTGCAGGAGTGCTCACCCTTGGCTGACTCGAGCCCTGTGAGCAGCTGTATTCTTCGCTGGTAACAGAAGTGTCATTTTGGGCATAACTTGTGCGTTAGCATTTAGAAGCTGCCTTTCTCCAGAGCTGGTTTCTTTCAGCTGATCAGCTATTTCCTGTTGCTGATTTGTTTATGGTTAAAGTGATTTGCCAAAGCAAATGTGTTCTAACACACCATCCCCCAGAAAGCAGCTTTTGGGCCCTTCTGGGATCTCGGGGAGGAGAGGTATGTCTGTTCCTTATGCAGGCCTGGGGTGAAGCTCTCCTGGTCTCTCATTTCCTTGGCTCTGTATGTGGTGTTGCACCAAACTCTGTGCTGTCATTTATTAGAGCAGAACACGGGGAGCTGGCAAAGCAGAGCTGTGCCTGTCTCCCTGATTCATGGAACTGGTGCTCACAGCTCCTGCCACAGATGGGCTCTGAAAGGGAGCTTTGCTTGCTTGGCTCTGCCTAGAGCAAGGCTTCGGGGGCTGGTGAAGGAGGGGAAGGAACTGCTTGTTGTCAGAGGTGCCTTAATTTTGGTTGCTTTGCTGTTCCCTGTCCTTGCTGGAAGTGCCCTGTGCTCCCCCATTTCTGGCTTTGCAGTGTCAGTGACACTTCAGGGCTGAGTCCAGAGGACGCCCTTGTTGTCTCGTGGCAGCTCAAGTGTTGTTTCCTCTCCTCATACTACATTTGGGACTAGGTGTACAGGATGTGGGTCAGGTCTGTGAAATCAGACAAGTGCTGTTTGTTCTCTTACACCTGCATGGTGGTCTGAGTGCTCTTTTGGTAACTAGGAACAATGTTGCTTTGGGTATTTCTGACAATTAAGCAGTGGGAGATTTACTGTGTGTCTGATGTCTTTGTATTTTGATTTCTCAGTGCTTCTGCTGAGCTGGAATTGTAGGTAACTGGGACTCTTTATTTACTGAGGCAAAAGGGCACTGTTAGGATTTGAGAATTGTCTTGGAAGGAGAGATGAAGCTGCTCAGGGGAACAGCAAAAGGAAAATGGAGTCTCTTCCTTGGATCCCTCCTCACTCTTTATTCCCAGGTTCTATGATTTCCTGCAAGACAGAAATCTGTTGCCATGTTTACATGTTGCTCGAGCCCTTGAGCCCTGAGGATGGAGCCCATAAATAGCCTTTGATGCAGCCCCAGCCCCAGGGCAGCTGCTCTGGCTGCCCACAGGGAAAGTCCCTTCCTGTTCCACTTGGGAAATAGCAGTACCATGTGAACTGTTGGTCATCTCCAACTAAATATCTTGCAAATGTACATGTCACTGAATATTTCACAGAATATTCCAAGTTGGAAGGGACCCACAAGGATCATCGAGTCCAGCTCTAAAGTGAATGGCCCATAAAGGGATTGAACCCACGATCTTGGTGTTATTGGCACCATGTTCTAACCAACTGAGCTGATCTCGGGGTCAGGGAGTCTGGAATAAACTGGATCAGTGAAGAGAGGATGTCCTTTCCTGGCATATTCCCACATGGAGGGAACTCCCTCCAAGATGCATCTCCAGAGCTTGTGGAGTAGTTTGGCACATGCAGTGGGAGATTTGTTCTCCTGGGCAGGTTGTTCCTGGTTTGAAGTCCCTCCCCCTCCAGCTTCCTGATTTGGCTGTACATGTTTTGTGCTGGGTTTTCTCCATGAATCAGCAGTGTCAGAGGATGACACTCTGAGGAGTTAAATTAAGGGCAGCTCAGGTGCATCTATGCTCTGACACAGCCTTGAGGGGCTCCCTTGCTGGGGGAGCCCTGGGTTCCAGAGCCCTGGATCCCTTGTATTGGAGTGGTATTAAGGACAGCCAGGTTGTTCCATGTGCTGAACCGTGTCCTGGGAAGTTTTGACATGCTTCTTTCCTTGAAAATACACCAGCAACACAAATGCTTGTTTTGCTGAACGAGTTTCTTATGAAAATGATCTTGGGGAGTGTTTCACGAGTGCAGAACTGTTTCCAAGGGGAGCTCCTGAGATTTTGGGATGAACGTTGCCTTTCATTGTTATGGAGTGTTCGAGTTGAACCACGAGTGGTGAATTTTTCTTCCCACATTCCAAATTGCTGGTACTGGTTAGCACATGTGAGTGCAACACCTGATGCTGTTTCCCTAAGGAGAAGGGGTTCCTGTTCCTCAGTAGGAGCCCATTCTTTTCCATCTCAGGTGGATATAGTAATTATGGTGAAGGTGAATATTTAGGTGCCTTGTCAGAACAGCAGGAATACCAAGGCCTTTTCCAGCACAGCTTCAGCCCAGGTGTGTCTCACTGCCTGTTTCAGTCTTGGCACTGTCAGAATTCCTGGCTGTCCCTCGTGGTGCCAGATCAGCATCCTGGGGTGTCCCTATCCCTGACAGGAAGATTTCAGAGCAGCAAGGTCTCCTGTTGACACTCTGTGGATTGCTGACCTTGTGCTGCAGGGGGGTTTCTGTGACACCTCCCTGCGGCTCCGACACCCCCCTGCTGTTTGTAACAAACACTCAGAACTGGCTCCCACCCAGCCTGAAAGGCTTGGGACACATTCAGTGGCAGGTTTGTGTGTGTCTAATTAGTTTGCTTACAGTTCCCCACATCTGTTCAGTTCCTTAAACTTCACAGAGGGGACAGAGCTGTAATGCTTTCCCTTCAGCAGCACTTGTTCTATATTCAGTGCGGGAAATAACTTGTTCCCAACTTGAGCTCGAGCCAGGGATTGTTCCCCCGAGGCAGAGATGTATACAACAACTCCTGGAGTATCTTACACCTACCATGGGAAAGAAGGTTCAAAGGCACACAGTTGTGATAAAACCAGTATTTAAATTCTGCCCACTTCATTTACTCATTTATTAACTCCAGGAGACTTGCTGAGAGACTGACATGTCATCACTCTCACTGGATGGTGAAACTAGAATGGCTACTGTCTGGCTCAGGGACTTGAGGAAGCAGTTCCTAAATCCAAGGGCTTGCTCCCTCACAGCCAGTACCTTTTCCCTGAGCTGGGAGGAGAAGAGGGAATGTTTCAGAAACATGAAAAATCTACAGGTCCCTGCCTCTGCCTGTTCCTGTCTCCTGCTACTGCGCTGCTGCTGCCAGTGCCCAGCTGTTGGTCTGGGCAGCAGCATGTTTTTGTTGTCTACAGTAGTAATAAATTAATATTTTTCTTCCCCCCCCCCCCAAGGTTTTTTTTCTGAATATGTAACTAAACTCTTAAACGGGAATGTGCCATCAGTGAGCATGTGTTTGTGTGGAGGGTGTATCTTATGTCTTTTCTGAAACACCTATCTCCTGTTTGGGAAGCAATCCAGGCTCCTGTGTGGAAATTCAGAAACCAGCAGCTTTCCAGCTGCGTGGGGTAGGACTCTGCTTTTATTGGAGTGTAACAACACTGAGCATAAAACACTGAGCTTTCTTTCAGAAAGCAAAATGTCAGTCTCAGAGGTAGTGGAGTTGTCAGCCGTTCTCTCCCTTACACTGGCTGAGGATCTGGGGGTGTGAGAAACCCTAAAAATGCCTCCATGTGTCCGGTCTTGTGAACAAACGTGCCTGTTGTCGAGCTGACTTGGCAGCCACCATTCCCACTGGCACATGGGCTTAAGGGCTGGAGGCCTGGGACTGCTAGTTCTGATCCAGAAAGAAAAGTATTTTAAGGAACACTTGATTACAGTGCAGGGAGCTTTGCTGCTAAAAATGCCCAACAGGATTAATGTATGTGAGAACGTGTATGGGAGAAATCCTGCCTGTGGAAGGATCAGCCTGTGCCTCACCGGGAGGGGACACGGGATTGGGATGTGCAAATACATGGTGTGGGAGGATCTGTGGAGATGCTGTGACTGCAGTCCTGGGGTTTGGGGGTTTGGTTTGGGCTGTTGGGGTGTTTTTCCAAAAGCAGAATGTGTTAACTGGGGTTGGCACTGACCTTCATAAAAAACCCAGAGCTGAACCCTTTGTCAGGTGCCCCTTTGGCCAGAGTGCCTTCCTCCCTGTTGTCATCAGCAGCAGGGGGGCTGTGCAGGACCCAGGGCTGGTGCAGCACCTGCACTGCTCTGGGTGTCTCTGCTCAGCCCTTGGGAGGGCAGCAGTTGATCCAAGAAAACAGTGAGCTGTACAGAATGCCTTGGAATGATCGTGATCCGCCTGCAGACTTGTGCAGCTTTTTCAGCACGACTGTGAATGGAGTTGTGTCTCTCCCCCAGGTGAAGGAATCGGATGGTGTGGTTAACGATGAGCTGCCGAACTGCTGGGAGTGTCCAAAGTGCAACCATGCAGGGAAAACTGGAAAAGTGAGTTTAATGGGAATAAGTGGTGCTGGAATGAGATACAAAATCTCAAGCGTCCCCTCTGGCTTGTAAATATAATTTTGCCCAATACCAGCTTCTGGTTTTGTGCTTAATTCAGGTTTTGTGCTTAATTACCCATGGTGGAGGGTTGGAACGAGGTGATCTTTAAAGGTCCCTTCCAACCCAAAACATCCCAGGATTCTGTGATGATCCCATGATGATTCTGGTTTTGTATTCTTGTTCCATGTGGCAAGCTTCTTCCAGAACCTGGGGAATATTTAGGTTAGTTCTGTGCACTGCTGCACGTTAACTTCAACAAGGAAAATTCTTTACAGTAGATTAAAAATTCAGAAGCAATTATGCAAAACCCGGAGTGTCTGTTGGAATTAGTGAAACTTTATTTCTTTGCAAACTGAGACAGACACTTGCAAGCGTGTTGTTAGAAGAAATAACTTTACAAAGGTTGAAACTTTAACCCTTGATAATCGCTCTGTGTGTTACAAAGAGACCAACCCAGCAGAGTGTTGGTGGCAGCTGGAGGAGCTGAGAGATGCATAAGGTATAAAGTTGGCTTGTGTTTTGTGTCTCTCTGGTGTACAAGCAAAAGCGCGGACCAGGATTCAAATACGCATCAAATCTCCCGGGCTCGTTGCTGAAGGAGCAGAAAATTAACAGAGACAACAAGGAAGTGACAGATGCTGCGAAGCGGAAAGGGGACTGTGAGGAAACTCCCAGGCGGAAATCGGAGGAACATTCCAAAAAGGCTCCAGTTGACTCAATCCTGAGGAGAAAGTCCGACGAGGTGCATCTGTGGAGGAAAAGGAAATTCGAGAAGTCCCAGGAACCCACCATGAGGAAGCGGGTAAGGCACAACACCCATCCCGTGTGCTTGCACGGAGCGCGGGCTGGCTGGGGCTTAGAGCTCATCCTGAAATCCCAGGTTGTTCCCAAAGGAACTGCGATGTTTTACATTCCTTTGTGAAGTCTGCTGGTCTGACAGGACAGTGGCTGGAACAGTGACTCTTGGGTTGATGTTCTGAGGCTGAAAACACTGGGATATGGCTGTTGTTTTATTCAAAATACTAGAAAACCCACTTTAACTGAGAAATCTTTACAAGGTGCTCAGAGTAGGAACAAGGTGAAAATGAATTTTTCGTGGAAACCTTTTCATCTTTCTCCACGTGGTGGCGCCTGGCAGCTGTTTTGGGGCTGATTTGGGAGTGTGCCACACTGGGAACTTTGGAAATGACACCTTCTGGTGCCTGCAGGGAGCAGGGGCTGCTCCCAGCAGCCTTGTGGAAGCTTGTCCCTGGATGTGACAGTCAGAGCTCTTGGGCCAGGCAGGGACACTCTGAATGTCATACATTTTCCAAACTGCTGGTTTGCAGAGGCTCAGATTTGTCTCATGACTGATGGCTGTACAGTCAGAATCAGGCTGGATTTGTGTTGCATGTGGAGCTCACCAGGAGTGGGAGTCACAGTCCTGCAAGGTCAGGCAGTGGGAATGCTGCAGGATGGCAAGTGTAGGGATTGGGGCAGCTTTGGTGGAGTGAGAGAGCAAAATTCACAGTACCAGTTCATGCATTACTGCTTGCTGTCCATGCTCCCTTTTTCCCATCCCTTTGGACTCCCAAACCTTCTCAGACAGCAAAGCAGATGTTCGTGTTGGGGATTCTACTCTTCTTTCTTCCAACCGCTGAAATGACAAACTCTTCAGGAAGAAGGTACTTTGCCTTTTTAATAGATAGATTCTCAATCCCTTTTAGTCCCTTCTCACGTGAGCTCAGTGGTGAGCCAGTTTCTCAGTCATGTCCTTGTGTCACTGCAAGCACTTATTATCCCATTTACATCTTGAAATCACAGAATCTCTCTCACATAAACCTTTAACTCTCCAGGGTAGTTTAGCTGCATGTCTTGTTTTATATTTTCTCCTCTGGTGTCCCATATTAAAATACAGCAGCCAGCTGTGTTTTGATGACCCAGGGAAAAAGTTCTGTTTCTGTACTGATGTTTGGCTCTTCCTGTGTGGGTGAATACTGCCCCTGACACACAACCCCTCAGCAGTGTGTACCACAGCACATGCCTGGGGTCCCTGCTGACCCCCCAGGGATGGCCTGGCACACAGGTACTGCTCCCCTCTCACAACCTGGCAGGATCAGAACTCCAGTGCCTTTAAGCAGAGTGCTCATCAGTGCTCTGTGTGAGGGCTGCTGCAAACTGCTACTGGGCTGATGTTGTAATGTTTTTATTCTAACCTGTCATTAACTTACTGTGACCTCTCCCTTTATAATATGTTAATTTAAAGGCAGGGTGATCAGCTTTCTCTGCAGGCTGAAGCACGGAAGGGAGCACAGCCACTGACCTGATCCAATTAGTTTATTGGGAAAGCGAAAACAGGAGCCTTCTGACACAACAAATGTGTTCACAGCACTTCCCCTCTTCTTTCCAGCCCAGATCTCTTATTAGAGCTACTTCATTTTAACAGCTCTTTCTCACTTGGAGTGATCAGATTAGACTTGAAGCCTCCCGAGGTCTGGGTTCATGTGTCTTAAACACTGCCTGGTGTGCATGGAAGGGAGATGGGATTCATGGGAGCAAGTGCAGAGCAGTTTGCTGTTGTGAGCAGGGTCTGGGGCAGGAGGAAGGTGCCAGCAGAGCCCTGTGAGCCACGTGGGGCTGGTGCCAGCAGGAGGGCTCGGCAACCCAAGGTGCATCAGGACTGTCAGTCACATTCCCTGTTCTGCAGGCATTGGAAGTGGGGGTGTGTGAGGATGGGCAGATTTTGGTAAGGGTGTAAGGGAGCAGCTGAAGGTCACTGAAGGAGGTTGTGCAGGCCCAGCCACACTGTGGGTCAGGAACTGCGATTCCACAGGTTTCAGAAATGGCCCTTTGGAATGAGGGCACTGGGGCAGAATTTGAATTGGATGCCCAGTGACTGTCTGCCAAGCCTGGGTGGTTTTGGCTCACTGGGGACAAAGCTGCTGATCTTCAGTGGATAAATGGTCCACTGGGTAATGGGAGAGGCCCTGGAATCTGCAGGATTCTGCAGGGTGAATAAATCCATTTATCACTCCTGGAGCCCAGCGAGCCAATAGCTGGACTGCTCATCCATGTTGGCACCTGAACTTGATCCCTTTGGCCGTGGATGTTCCTGGTGCTGGGATGGGTGGGGCCCGGCACTGGCAGGCGGCCCGGCCCCCCCGGGCAGAGCTCCCTGTGTGGAGCATCCGCACGGGAAGGGAAGGGAAGTGCTGCTGGGAACGTTCTCGCTCCAATAGTCAGCCCTTGTCTCTTCCCTTCCAGCGGCGATCGTGGAAGGCTCCAGATGACCGAACTGCCATGATCAAGCCCCTGCGGCGCCTCAAGCAGGAGCCCGAGGATGAGCTGCCAGAGGCACCTCCCAGGTCCAAGGACAGCGACCAGTCGCGGTCCAGCTCGCCCACCGCGGGGCCCAGCACGGAGGGCGCCGAGCCCAGGGACAAGAAGAAGTTCAAGATGAGGAGGAAAAGGCGGCTTCCCAACAAGGAACTGAGCAAGGAGCTCAGCAAGGAGCTTAACCAGGAGATCCAAAAAACCGAGAACAGCCTTGCCAATGAGAACCACCAACCCATCAAATCCGAACCCGAGAGCGAGAACGAGGAACCCAAGCGTGCGTTGAACAACAGCGAGAGACTCCACAGGTTCAGCAAAGGCTTGAACGGGACCCCCCGGGAGCTGAGGCACCAGCTCATCCCCAGCCTGCGCAGCACACCCCGCGGGATCACCCGGCCCCCGCCCTCGCTCTCGCCCCCCAAATGCATCCAGATGGAGCGGCACGTTATCCGGCCTCCTCCCATCAGCCCCCCTCCGGACTCGCTCCCCCTGGATGACGGGGCAGCCCACGTGATGCAGAGGGAAGTCTGGATGGCTGTCTTTAGCTACCTCAGTCATAGAGACTTGTGCATCTGTATGAGAGTTTGCAAGACCTGGAACAGATGGTAAGGAGGGCGGGGAACGAGCTGGGTCCTGTGTGTGGTGGGATGGGCACGGCAGGGCAGCGGGTGAGGGAGGCACTGATGTCTCCTGGAGAAGTGTGCAGGCTGTCCCTGAATCGCTGGTGAGCCCGAGGAGAAGGGGTGACCAGCAGTGGCTGGAGAAGCAGCATGTCTCGTGTCTCATGGTGCTTTCTCAGAAACAGCAGTTCCCAGCATTTCTGATGGGAGCTGTGTCAGCCTCGGCGTCAGCCTGCCGGGCTGCAGCACTCGGGAGCAACCTGTCCTGCAGTCACACACCACAGTGTTCCTGCTGCTGGAACAGCCAGTCTGGTGTCATTCTGCCCCAGGACTTGCTGATGGCCAACGTTTGTTCAGTTCAGCTATTAAATATCTGTTGAGATAGTGAGGATCCTGCCGTGCCCCCGGTGTGCTCCTCACAAGGGCCGTGCTGATTGTCTCCCTGTGGAGGGTACACGGAGAACAAACCTGTTCCCTGTGTTCTGAGCCAGCAGAGCATGTCATGGAGGGATCCTTTGTTCATGGTGCTTACTCACAGCCTGTCCCCTGTGCTCGGGATACCTGTGTGAGCCCTGACACAGTCGGTGGCTGCTCGGCAGCAGCAGCTTTAGTGCACAGATTTACAGGTTTCACTGAACCTGCAGTGAAGCCTCGTGGCTGTTATGACTCGTCCCAGGTTCCTGCGTGTGCTCACATGGACAGACTGTAACAGGCTCCTTTCTAGCACAACAAAACTTGTGTCCAGACCAAGTCGAGAGGCTGATAATTCAGTGTGAGGAGTTTGTGGAGTGTCTCCTCCGTGAGCTTCTTGGTGTCACTTAAAGCTGTAAATGCATTTTCCACTTAAATACAGTATTTGCTAATGAAAAAAAAAATGAGAAAATGCAGATTCCTGCACACGTGTCAGGACTTGATGTTGTTGCCCTTAGAGAACCATAAAGAGAGTGAAAAAATGCATAAGCCACATGGAGAGAAATAACACAAACACACAGAACAGGAGAGGGAGGATCTGTTTTACCAAATCCACTGGTTTTAAGTAAGGAAAGCACAGGGGAAATCATGAGGGTATTATTTTAAACCAGGCTTCATAGTCAGAGGGTAAGGAAGAAGCAGTGGCTTGTCTTCAAGCTAGAAAATAGATTTCATTTAAGTACTGGGATGACTTAAAATGGGATCTGAAGTTGTTGACACTTGTAATTCTCTGGAAATAATTCCATGCTTTATTGCAGGATGTATTTGATGGAGAAACTTGAAACTTATGTAACATTGTGTGGGGTTGTGTTTATCTTAGCATCACTAGGCCTTATTTTTGCTGTTAAGTGCTGTAGTTTTTCCTACTGTTTAATGACACTTTTAAAGCCCTGTGGAAATCCAAACAAGTGCCAAATAAAGTGCTGTTGGCTTTTTTTCTTTTTGGGTAGGTGCTGTGACAAAAGATTATGGACCAAAATAGATTTAAACCATTGTAAATCCATCACTCCACTTATGCTTAGTGGCATTATTAGGAGACAGCCTGTAACCCTTGATCTTAGCTGGACAAATATATCTAAAAAGCAGCTGAGTTGGCTTATCAACAGACTACCAGGTAAGTGATGTGTTTTGATCACCAAATTTAGCAAACCAGTTTGTATCTAAACTGCAGCCTGTGGGGAAGGTCTGCAGGGATTGGGTGTCGTAGGGGAGGAGTAGATTCTCCTGGGTGGGGTGTAAATATGTAAAAATGAAGCGTTAGAGGGTTAAAATGGGCCCAGAATTATTTTTTGTGACTACTTGACATGTTTGCTTAAAATAATTTGAGGCAGGTCTTGGCCAGCAGGTGGAAAGGGCCTGTGCTGAGGTGATGAGCAGAGGGGGTGGTGATGGTCACCCACAGCTGGGGAGTTCCAGATGATGGGAGAGATGGAGAGCTGGGCGGGAGGAGGCTCACGGGGTCCCTGCTTGTCCTGGAGCGCTGGGAGTGTTGTCCAGCCTTTGGTAGCAGCGATCACTGGGATGTCTCTGGGAAGGCCACACACTCAATCCTCTTCTGTCTCTGCAGGTCTGCGGGACCTGCTGTTATCAGGGTGCTCATGGATAGCAGTGTCAGCACTTTGCAGCTCCAGTTGTCCTTTGCTGCGGACTCTGGACGTGCAGTGGGCAGAGGGACTGAAAGACGCACAAATGAGAGACCTCCTGTCACCGCCCACGGACAACCGGCCAGGTAACGGGAGAGGAGAGTGTGGGAGCCCCATCCCAGCCCCTGGGGCGTGTCCTGCTGCTGCGTCCCCTTGCTGCTGCAAACAGGCAGGAGCCCCCGGAGCGGCAGGGCTGGGGCTGTGCTGACCCACGGGTGGTTCGAGGCAGTGACTTGCAGCACCTCCTGGCTGGAGCCCCAGGGTGACAGGGATGTCCTCTGGCTGCTGAACCATCACCTGAGCCACTGTGCTGGTTTTCTGTCTGACTTTCTTCTCTTCAGGCTGCAACGGGTGTACTTTAGAGAGTATGGAAACACTTTCTTCCAGTTCAGGGAAGGAGCAGTTCTGTGGGTCATGCCACATTCGCCCGGATTTCAGCTCAGGTGAAATTTTGAGCAAATCGGATCTGCTTTCTGGCATGCACTGCACAGCCTACTGCTTATTCCCGACTTGTAATTCCGCTGGGCCCCTGCAGTTACTTTCATCCCTTTTGTTTTGAAATCAGGGGGTGGCTTTGTCCACGTGCCTGTTCCACAAATAGACAAGTGTTCCTGCTGATGTCCCCTCCAAAGCTCCAGACAGGCAGAAGGGTGTGAAGTTGACCTAGGGCAGCAGTGTTGTGTGTCACGGTGCATTTCATAGGCCTGCAGATGTTGGCAGTGCGGGTGGAACTCGGGGCACTGACCTGCTGCCTCCACTCTCCAGGTCAGATCGACAACCGGAGCAAGCTACGGAACATCGTGGAGCTGCGCCTGGCGGGGCTGGATATCACAGACGCCTCTCTGCGGCTGATCATCAGGCACATGCCTCTGCTCTCCAAACTCAATCTCAGTTACTGTAACCACGTGACAGATCAGTCTATTAACCTGCTGACCGCGGTCGGAACCACCACGCGGGATTCGTTAACGGAAATTAATTTATCAGGTAAGGGACACACAGGGGGAGGGGAAGTGCCCGTGGTGTTGGGCTTGTGTGAGGGGTTTGATCCGGCTCTTCCCTGCCCTGGTGTAACTCCCCCATCCCGGGCAGCAGCTGGATGTGCTGCTGGTGTAAATGGCCTCTCTCAGGGCAGTCACCCCCTCTGTGGCAGCTGTGAGCGGTACCGTGCGTGTTCTGAGCCCTGCGCTGCACACGCTCATCCTCCCCTCCCAGGGGATTGTCCAGTGCTCTGCACATCTGGCTGCTTGGCTTTATCCCACGGGTTACACAACAGCCATAGGGATTGAGATGGGCGATGGAGCAGCCTGGGATTCCATGGGAGGGGCATAAAGGACTGACCACGGTCGGGATACGGGATAAACAGTCCTCGTGTTTGAGAACAAACCAAGCCGGGCTGTTAATTCCTGCCCTTTGTTCCCCCCCCAGACTGCAATAAGGTCACTGACCAGTGCCTGTCCTACTTCAAACGTTGTGGGAATATCTGCCAGATCGACCTGAGGTACTGCAAGCAAGTGACGAAGGAGGGCTGCGAGCAGTTCATAGCGGAAATGTCCGTAAGTGTCCAGTTCGGGCAAGTGGAAGAAAAACTTCTGCAAAAACTGAGTTAGTTAAAGGACTCGTGTAAATACTGGGGCGAGGGGGGGAAGGGACTAAGAACACGTAGGGATTTTATTTTCAATTGGGAACTTGGAATATCAGAAAAGGCCGCGATTGGATTTTACAGCTCTTGTCGAGAACAACGCGAAACTACCCATGTTAAGAATTTCAACTTGTGCCACTAATTCAGTCCACCTGGGATGTCCTGCACTGGCTCTTATGCAAATTCATAAGGCGACTGTTACTGATGATAATTGTTCACACCCGGAAGAGGACTGAGCTCCAAGAAATACTGTTATTTAAAGTACCACAGCATGTGCTTGGTAGTGTAAATTTGATTTCTGCTTTTCATTTCTTAAAACGAGAAAAAAAAAAAAGTTGGTGTCATTCAAGTGGACCACGCACTGCATTTCTGCCTTCTTAACACGTTTTGTTTTGTTACATCTTACATTATGCAGAACTATTTTTGTACAAAAATTGTTTAAAAATTATTTATGCAATGTTTGAATGCATTACCAGTGTTTCGGTTTTGATTGCCAATTTTTATCTTTACTTATGGTAGGCGAGAACTTAACCTATACTTCGTAGACAGTATCTATCTACAAACGTGCCCAGGTCAGGAAAAGTAGGTTCATACTTTCAACTTAAAGCATGTTTTAATGGAAGTTTATATCCTGCTTTGTATACTTCAGAAGTGACATAAGCATGTTGTGGAAATAAGGTGTAAATTATAGTTGAAGTAAAACACTTTTATCTGTATAGAAATCACCTTTTTCTCAAAATTTTAAAAAAATTCCAATTTCAGCTTTTGCACATAGGAGGGTTTCACTCTGTAGCATGAGCTCTTGTACTCAATATAAAATTAATTTATACAGTGAGTCCAGCAGTAGAATAAATGGTCAAACGTAGTCTCTCTTTCTTTGAAGTGTGAGTTGAGTTCTCATTTAAGGTTTATAACATGGTTATTTCCTGATTGTAAAATTCTGCATTCATAAGTGCCATTGTTGTACGGTGTTGTTTTCGTAGACCTTCCTGATGCAGTTTTACCTTTGTTGAATTTGTATAAACAATTGTACAAAAAGAGGTGCTGGTTCTGCGCGTTTCTGTTCCCCTGTGGGGCTGGGGAAGGTGAGCTGGGGCTGTCCGGGGTGGGGAGTGGCTGCAGTGAGTGTGTGGTCTTTGTCCTGTTCTCTAAGTGAGAATATTCCAAGCCTTTTTTACTGAGGAAGCAGCAAAACATCCACTTCTGCATTCCCCCAGCAGGGACCTGCCCAGGGTGAGCTTGAGGAGCACTGACATCTCAAGCATTAAAGCCTGAGCAGAGTAATCACCACTTCCAGGGCTGGTTAAAAAAAAGAGACAGAGGCTGGTGGAGCCCATCACCAATCTTTATTAAGCTTGAGTGGCTAATGAGCAGCATGGAAATAACACCGAGGGCATGTCTGTCTTCATTAGCCCCCCTGCTGGACAGACTCCAGGAATTAAGTACCATTAAAAAGTTACTTCTAAAAAATAAAGCCATTGAGAGGTTTGCTCCCTTCTGAAAAATACCCAGCAGAGCTTGGAGCTGTGTTTGGTGTGAGAAGGAGCAACTTTCTCTCTTTCACGCCAACTTAACTGTTCACAAAAAGCAGAGCCAGTGCCAGTGCAGCAGAGGGACAAGTCCTCAGGTCCTACAGTTCTAGCAAAGCCCAGCCCTGACTCTGGTACTTTGCTGGCACATGGCAAATCAAAACAGAAACTGTTCCTATGTTAATCAACTCAAAGAATAACTGTACTGAAGAGACAGGGTCCTTCTTCACCTCTTTTTTTTTTTACAGAGAACTTAACCAGTCTGTCATGGCCAAGCTTGGCCACAGGGATCCTCATAGATCCCCAAGAAGAGCTACCCTTGCCCTTCTCTTCCCCAGGTCATCACTCACAGATATCCTACAAGGACCACCACAATTCCTGCTCCAAGAGGACCTGTACCTGTGCTGATGGTACAAAGCCCAGCTGAGCCCTGGGCCAAGGGCTGGCAGCAACACAGGGCCCCCAGCAGCCCCTGGGAAGCTGGTTTTGGTGACTCAGCCTTGGGTGAAAGTCTCTGAACAGGAGGTTTTTAAACAAAACCTGTTTCCCTTCCCTGCTCCCAACTGCCCCCTCCCCAGTTAAGGTTAGTAATGCCACACATTCCACGTTAGCAGCAGGAGGTGGTGACCCTGATCAGTGTTCACAGTAACAGGCTGTCGGCACATGGAATACAATCATCACAGAGTAATAGTTACAACAGGCATGAGCGGATTAAGGACCACACTAATATGGTTTGCTAGAATACCCCTTTTAAAAAATATATTTTCTTCCTAAACCCAAAACCACCCAGTAACTGGTTTTTGGAGCCCACCTGGCAGAGCCCTGTGCAGCCCCTGAGCCCTGCAAAGTGACGGAGTGTTTTGTACATTGACAGAGAACAGCCAAGACAGCACATTGTGTCATGACAGACATTCAGAAGGAGCAATCAGCACAAAGCCAGATTGCTTAAGGGCTTCTGTGCAGGTACAGTTCATGGCAGTGCTTCCTACAGCCATGCCCGACCCCGGCACCGTGTCGGGACAGGTACATTCTAGAGTTAGAGAAAAGCTGAATATTCAACTGATATATTCATTGCTTCTAATGCACTAAGAACACCACAGGCTATCACAGGCTCAAGCAGAGGTGTTTGCTGACCACTTGCCGAGTGCTGAACACGTAAGGAGATTCTTCAGAAGAGAGCAAGAACTGTTGTAAACAGTTTTGACTCCAGCAGTCAACAACAGGGTGATCGGGTCAGCGGGGCAGCGTCAGCCCTGCACACAGGCCTGGCCTCGGCCTGCCCAGCCCTGCAGGAGGGGGGTAGAAAAAACTTTCACAAACTCCAGAACCTGGCCATGTTTAACTGAGAACTAAGGAGCTGAGGGCTGCAGGGGATCGGCGCTGCTGCCCCCGGGGAGCCGGGGCTGGCTTAGGACTTGAAGACGTGGACGGCGCGCACGACGTACTGGCGGCAGATGGGGCACTCGCTCATGCGCTTCCCGCACTTGGTGCAGGTGACCATGTGGCCGCACTCCAGCAGCACGCAGTCGATCACCGCGTCCATGCAGATCCGGCACAGGTTGTCGTCGTCCTCGTTCAGCTGCATCTTCTCACCCTCTGAAACCCAACAGAGATGGGTCAGGCCCCTGGGCCCTGCAGGACCCGGGCAGTTCCAGCCCAGCCACGCTCCACTCCTGTGCTGCTCCCTCCCCACAAGTTTTTCTAATCCCCAGCTAAGAATTAGTTTCTATTCCTCCAAAAGCACTGAAAGTCCCTCAGTGAACATCCCCATATTTAGCTCCATTCTTTAAACTCAGAAAACCATTTTCAATTCAGAATATAATGACTGAAATAACGTGCTGGATTAAAATTCAGAGCATGTTGGTTTTCCGTCCCAGAGTTCAGTGTTTGGCAGAACATTTTCCTCAGAAGATTAAACACAATAATAATAAAGCAGACTAAGAAGTGGAAGCCCTAAGTAGGCCATAAAGGTGGCAGAACTGAACAAAACATGTCAGGTTTCGTAGTAAATAGCCAACATCCTCATCAGTAATTGAATGTTCCATCAGACCATGGTGAAAAAACTAAAAATCCTAAGTTTAAAGATTTTTTTTTTTTTCAAGCTTTGTCTGTGTGAGCAGGAGTTGGTCTGTGGATATTCTGTAACCACACAAGTGAAAGACTCCAGCTGCTGAGTGGAACAGAAGTAGAACAACCCCAGGCACTGAGCTGCAGCCACAGAACCACCTCGCCATGAAACATGGACTCAGACCAAACCACTTGGACTTTTGCCACTGTAGCTTTTAATTCTGCTCTACAGTGACAGAGCTGAACTGCCCTGGCCTGCACAGCCGAGGAGCAGCTCTGGCTAATGCCCTCTGAAACCCAGCGAAGCACATGGAGGTGCCAAGTTTCATGTTCTCTGAGGAACCGGTTCTCAGTTGTGCAATTTTACCTTCCCCGTGAAAGCTGAGCTCTCCAGGCTTTGGAAAAGAGTCTCAGAAAAACCAGCACAACCCTGGAAAGCTTTGTTTAATCACTAGAGCCATGTTCAGCTACTCTAGGGGCACCTTGTACTGCTAAAACCAACTTTCCAGGCGTTCCAAGTCAGACACCAAGTCCTGCTGGCAGAACCAAACACCAGAAACCAGAAAACACACAGTCTTAAGAAAGTGAGAACAAAGTATAAACCTACGTGTCTTGTGGTTTTCCTCGCTCTCTCTGTACAGTCTGCTGACTTTTTCCACAAGTTCCCATTTCTCACAGCATCCTGAGTAGTTGACAAAGTTACAGGCCAGTATTTCCTTCAGCTGCCGAACACTCAACCCTTCGATGTCTTCCAGGCTTGAAATGTCGGACAGCGACGCCCTCGCTCGCTTCCTGGACAGTCCAGGGGTCTGAAACACACCAGTTGTATGGTTTTAATGTCCTGATAAGCTCAGAGCCCCACATTTGGAGCTACGTGAGGCTGCAGCAGCTTGGCTAAAGTTTCATTATTTTCAAAGCGAGTATGTGCACACATTCATTGCCTGACAGGGCGAACTCTGGAAGAACCAGAGCACGAGGCTAAATGCTGAGAGATCTAAACACTTCATGGTGCCACATGCCAAAAATCTGTTCTTTGGATAGTTCATCTCTCACCTGCTCTTCTGCACTTTCTTCTTCTTCATTATTTACAGATGTTTCCGTTTGGCCCTGTGTACAAAATGAAACTATTCAGAATAAAAACACATTATTCCCTTGTAAAACACTTTTCTTCATACCAAGATGATCACAGGTGACAATGACATTCCGAAGTTTCAATTGCTACCAATCAGTATTGGTTTAAGTCACCTCTAACCTAAACTAGGAATCTTTCCTAGTAGTCTGCTGGTTTCAGGTGTGAGATACAAAAGGTGTTTTTCCTGCCCCTCCAAACTGTACCAATTGGTGTTTTATTTTAAATCGATGCAGAACTTCAAAAACAAACCCCCCAGTGCTACACCATTAAACGTGGCAATTACTGTACCCGTGAAGGTGTTCCACTTCCTGTGCTTCCCCTTCTGTTTGCAAGTTCTCCTGGATTGGACATGGATACAGACATGGAAAAGGGATGAGTAAAAAACCCCGAGGTCTGTGAGCGTGACGAGTGCAACCTGCCAGCGTCCATGTCCTGCTCCGACCCCAATCCGTGGTGGCACAGCACCAGATCCACCAGGTCTTCCTTCTCCCTGCAGGTGTCTGTTGGGATGTTCCTGAGAATCAGGTACTGACGCAGATCCTTCACTTTCAATCTCATTAGCTGAGGTCGCTGGAAGGCTGTTTCTTGCAGCAAGTGACAGGTGGAACATCTCCGGAGGTTCTCTTGTGAGACTGAACAAACGGAGCAAAAATCCTTCTTGCAGTCACAGCACATGTGCTAAAGGGAAAGAAAACAGCCATTCAGCTGTTTGTCACAGAAAACAAATCCAGGCCCTGCTCCTTCCTTCTCCAGGCTACGGAATTTACTATTAGATTTTCCACTGTCAGTTGTGACATACAGAATTTTTAAGATTTAAGTCCAAAAACTGCCCTGTCAGAGTCTTGCAGGTGCTCCAAGGCAGTGCCTCGCTTCTGCGGCAATACTGAAGCTGATATGAAATCTCAGTTAAAAACATTAAGAATAAACAAATGAATAAAGTACTCAAGTTGTAGCTTAACCAACAAACAAAGCTGAAACCAATTTTATGGTCTGTTAAAACACTTCTGCATTTACTGTTGCTGCTCTTATCATGCGTAGAAAAAAGAATATAATCCCCAAACTTTAAAGAACTTCTCAACTTCTTCCTCAGCTGATTCCCAGAATGCAAAGCAGGCCTCGGATGTGATGAATCACATGGTAGGGAAACACTCCCAAATGCCCAGATGTCATTTCTGAAGAGAGCTTTGTTCAAAACACTCACAATACACAAAAGCTAGAATAGACAAGATTGTCAGCATTTCTGCTGTGAACAAACCCAAACTCTCTGAGGCTTTCAGGATTTTAGGAAATTAATATCAGCTTCAGAAAACATCCCTACACAACACTTAATTCAACAAAGAGTCTGCCATGTGATCAACAGGACACTGGGACGGCGGGGGGGGGGGGGGAACAACACACAGATGGAGGGAAGAGGCTTCACAATCATCTGAAAGAGCTGCTGAGGATTAGGTCACTGAGGGGACAAAATAACCCCTGAGCCTGGACAGTTGTGGTACACAGAAATAATACTAATAATCTCTATTTTATTTATCTGCATTAACCCACCTGCCTGTCTCCCAAAGAAGCAACAGGCTGTTGGACCACAACAGCTTCTAAAGCTGGTTAGGAAACAACCAGAACTGCACTAGGAATTCCCAGAAAGAGGCTGTGATACTGTATTGTGAGTTTTTACCTTTTCCACCACGCAGTTTGTCTTTTCCAGTACTCAACCACTGTGTTTGGTGCCATCTTCAAGACCAGATCTGCTTTAATGTTCAAGATCCTGAAGCCAAGACATTTGTATCTCACAAATGAGAGTCCGTTAATTTCCAGGTCAGCCCAGATCCAACGTGTCACTGACTAATGAACATGAGACCTCTTAACTCCTAATCCTGGCTGACAGTAATTTCCTGTGACCTCAGAACAAGGCACTTCCTCCCTCCCTGGATTTCTGCCTTCGTTTTCTGAGAAACACACACTCATCTCCCAGTATGCCACAGATTAGTTCATAGGGTAAAAATACAATGTAATAGGAAATATACTCACTTTTTTCCTAAAAACTGAGAAGGAAAGTCCACAGGCTTTGCAGACAATGTTAGTGCTGGCTGCAGCTGGAGCTGGATATGCTGAGAAGTCTGTACTTGGTGTAAACCTGAATGGGCCAGCACCTCCCCCAAACCCAGCCTGCTGGCCACGCACTGCTCCCGTCCCCATGACTTCATTCAGCAATCCACAGCAGGAAGCCCACATGGAAGTAGCTCCCGCCTGAAAACATCAAGAAGCAAGAGCAGCAAATTAATATCTGAAGGCCCCCATCAGATGTGACTTTGCTACTGAGGAGCTGCTTCACTCCATCTGTCGTCATCCCAGAAGCATGTGGTGTGAATTCCCAGAGCACCAGGAATCCTGTGACAGCCCCACGAGCTCCACTCCAGCTGAAATCCAAAGTGGGAAAGATTTGCCTCTGAGAGGCCAACGCAGGCACAGGGAGCTCACATTCACAACTCCTTTTCCAGCAGAATTCCCCACGAGAAGAGTCAGGAATTTGAGGAGGTGACACAGAGCAAGGAAGGAGGAGACTGACAGGCTGTAGTAGGTGAGGGGCAAAACCCGAGAGGCAGAAACAGCAATTTCTCATGATTAATGCAGAGCTGTCCCTGCAGGATCTGCTCCAGAACTAATCCAGCTCCTGTATGACTCACAACAAAACTCTCTCTAAAAAAACATTCCTGGGTTTTAAACTTGAAAACCAATCTTCCTTAGAAGCTAATTACAGTCTGGTTTCACTGAGAGGCAAACGCTCTTCAAGACTTCCCTGAAGCCCCTTGTTTTGTTGCCTTACAAAAATGCCTAACAAGAACTAAAACAACTTTAAATGACCTTATTGTCTCTTGACTGGATTTCAGTTTTGAGTCACACAGTCTTAAAACACTACAAAAAAAATCCTAGACACATAAAAAAAGTGCTACTTTTTATCCTTGAAAGCCTTTAGTGCTGGATTCTCTATCAAAAGTGCATATTCTACTCAGAGGTGGAATTTGGACTCCAAGCTGTTCAGGTCACATGTTTAATCACTGTCAGGTGGCTCCCTGAAACCTGCTCAAAAAAAAAAGGAGGGGTAAACAATCACATCAGGTTCTCTCTGGAAGGAAGCTGAGGGGTACAACTTCCTATGAACATAACTATTTTTTCATACTTTTTTCCCTTAACAGTTGTTCTTTTTCATTCCAGAGCAGCCTCTTTTTGTTTCCCCAAAGCACGAAGACAAAAAATAATTGCTTTTGAGACTTGTAATTCTTGCTGTGAAGCCCAAATCAACCAGAACAGGCACGTCAGCTCAGTGACGTGGTGCTGTAACTCCTGTAGTAACTAATTTCTATATGAAATCCAATCCTCAAACTAAGGCTTGTTTTCTACTTCTCAATAATAAAAACAGAAAACAGATCAATATTAATTTTTCCTGGATAAAACAAATTACACATAATTATCCTAGTTTATTAGGCAAGAGGAATTAACTTTCCGGAAACAGAACCTGAAAACCAATGACTTAATCCATCAGAGCTCCAAGTTTTAAAACTTGGGACTTTTGAAAAATACTTTTTCTCACCTTAAGAGAAAGCCACATACAAATACCAGAAAAATAAAACAATGAACCAAAAGAGTCTGTCAAAATTCAACTCATTTCCTTACACAACTGTGGTCATTTCGGGGGGTCAAGGCAGCAGCAGAACACTCAGTGACTAAAGGGACATGAGATATTTGCTACCACAGCCCCTGCCCGAGGGTTTCATACCTGCTTCTTAGACCTATTTTATTCCAGAGCCTGTAATCACTGTCAACACTAAATAAATATATTTTTAGGAACTTTTCGTTACCCACTTTGGACGCATGACTGTTGTTAGTATGAAAGAGAGAATCTCTTTATCTTACTGCCAACCACTCAGTCATTTTAAGGTTTAAGACAGGGCTACCTGGGCAGCATTAATTTTCTCCTTAACCTATCTGCACCACTTGTGGATTCCTCCTATGCCCTCGGGTCATTAACTGATAATTGAATTACAGAGTCTAGACTCTTCAGATTGCTCTGCAAAAGAAACGAGACCGTGCTGAAAGGCACCAACACAACACAAACGAGACACGGTAAAACAAAAACTCCCTCCCTTGAGAATCAGTTAAAACGCTGCCAACTTCTGCACCAAACCCACCACTCTCCACTTCCATATTCTCTCCTCGCCAGCTGCCATCGAGTATCCTCTCTCTCCGCACGTTATGTGCGTCCTACAGGGGCAAAATACTGCGTTGCCACTTCTCTGCGGCTGTTTTTGGCTGTCCTGAGGAGGATTCCAGCTGAGAAAGGCAGCTGAGCCGGGAGGGCGAGCGCTGTCCCCCCACACATCTGTGCAAGCGGGGGGTGCTACGAGAGCAGCGGGACAGCAGCGGAAGGGATGCATTTTTAATTATTTTTATCTGAAACTTCCTCTTTTGACTCTCCCTTAGACCAAGCAAAGCTCTTCCCCCTGACAGCACGACAGCCCCGGGAGCCTCGGGAGCGCCCCGGGGTCCGGCAGCCCCCGCTGTGCCCCTCACAGGCCCAGCCCGGGCCCTGCCCGGCTGCTGACTCAGCACAAGCCGCGGGGGCCCCTCAGCTCGGCGGGGCCGGCGCGGCCGCCCCTCACAGCGGGACAGTGGCCGCGGCCTGAGGGGAGGCCCGGCCCGGACACCCTACGGGGGGCCCGGCCCCGTCACCCTCCGCTGTTCGCCCCCTCCTTCCTCCCTCCCTCCCTCCCTCCCCGCAGAGGAAAAGGCGCTCTCCGCGCCGGACAAAGCCCCTCACCCTCCCGGCTCCCCCCTCACCTTCATGGCCGCTCCCGCCGCTCCAGCTCCGCCGCCGCCCTCGCCCCTCCCGGCCCCGCCGCCCGGCCGCTCGGAGGGCGGGCCCTGCCGCCGCGCCGCCAGACCATTGGCTGCCGCGCCGCCGCGCCGCGCGACCATTGGCTGCGCCGCCCCAACGGCAAGAGGGAGCGGCCAATGGGAGGAGGGGACGAGACGGTGATGGGCGGGGCAAGGAAATGCCCCAAGCGGGGCCGGGACGGGACGGAGGGAGCGGGGGGGGACCGGCGGTGGGACTGTGGGGACCGGGGAGAACCGGCGGGGGACCGGCGGTGGGACTGTGGGGACCGGGGGCACCGATGGTGTCACTTATAGTGGGACAGCTCGTGGCTCCGATGGTGGCACCAAGGTGATCCTGCCCCTCCACTCGGCCCTGGCGAGGCGCTCCTGGAGTGCTGTGTCCAGTTCTGGGCTCCTCAGGATGAGACAAGTTTCTGCTGGAAAGGGTCCAGCAGAGGCCACAGAGATGCTGAAGGGACTGGAGCATCTCCCTTAGGAGGAGAGACTGGGGAAGCTGGGCCTGGTTAGTCTGGAGAAGGCTGAGGGGGGATCCCAGCAATCCATATAAATACCTCCAAGGGGTGTCAGAGGATGGTGCCAAACCCTTTCCAGTGGTGCCCAGTGACAGGATGAGGAGCAATGGCCATAAACTGAAACACAAGTTCCACCTCAACATGAGGAAGAACTTCTTTCCATGGAGGATGGCAGAACCCTGGAGCTGCCCAGGGAGGGCACGGATTCTCCCTCTCTGGAGACATTCCAAACCCACTTGGACATGTTCCTGTGTCACCTGCTCCAGGTGACCCTTCCTTGGCAGGGGGGTTGGACTGGATGACATCCAGATGTTCCTTCCAATCCTAACGACCTTCCCCTATCCCAGTTGCTCCAAGCCCTGGCCTTGGACACTTCCAGGGATGGGGCAGCCACAGCCTCTCTGGGCAACCTGTGCCAGGGCCTCCCCACCCTCTGAGTAAGGAACTTCCTCTCAACATCTAACCTAAATCCACCTCTTTCAGTTTTATTCTACCAAGCCCTTTGGTGATAATCTTTAAATACGAGAAAAGAAGGTTTATTATTCAAAAATCCACTTCCAGTGAGCTTCTAGATGCCATTATTTTTTTTCCCTAGGCTGTGAATGGGATATATATAAAAATAATAACCATAGGCTGTAGGAACAAAAAGCTTTTAACCAGAAGATTACATTAAAGAAACCCCAGCAGTACAAACCCCACCAAGGCTTTGGGAAAGCTTTACATAAGAACATACAGGGCCAAGAGCAAGGCAGGCCTTTGCCAAAAAGAGGAACAGACAAAAGTGGCTGAAAATAAAAATGGCCCACAAATCAAATTTACCCCTACAAAGAGTTGGATACAGTCTGCTGATTTCTGCAGAAAGGATCTATTTTTGGAGCAAGTCAGATACAAGAACTGAGTCAAAAAAAATCAGTGTGTAATTGCCACGTGAAGGACACAGTCCTGGCAGCTTTAGGAGTAGGAGCAGGTACCTCACACAGTCCAACTTCTGGATTTGCACTGACACCATGTTTTATTTCAAAATCAGGTCACCTTTTTTTGGAAATCCTTATGCTCCTCAACAAGCTTTAGATGTGCTCTGAACTTTCACACATGGCTTAATAAAAATGTCATTTTTTTCCAATAATAGCTTGCAATTTTAGTCAAAGCAACTGAAAAAATAGAAAAGCCTTGTGAATACAATGTTGGAACAAGATATGGCACACTCCCCACATTTCTCATGCAAGAGATTGCTTGAAGACACCTTCAGAAATATCAGTGGAGTTTGGTTTTAAAAACTTCTGTGTCATCTAAACTCTGTCTATTCGGATTCGCCTTGAACTGCCAAACTATACACATATTTTTGTTAATAATCTTACATTAAAGCATAAGAGCTCCATGCAGTCACTGTAACAGGGTAAAAGCTGCCCCACAGATGATCCAAACCAAGCAAACCCCAACATTTTCCCTTTCTGTCTGTTAAGGACTTGCCAAAAAACAATCCTCCCAAGCACAGATGTTTTAGGGAGTAACGTGGGCCTGACAGAGCTGAGATCTGGTGACTGTGCTGGCAGCTGCACCTGCCACTCCTGCCTTAATTTGGGCAGATCTTGATGAATCATATTCTTAACATGTGATTTGAGATCACTTTTCCTGCATTTGCCTAAATTGTAACCACGTCGGTGGTTTTTAAACGAGGATCTTTAACTCCGCCGGCTACTCCGTGGGTGAAAAGGAGCACTTGGAGAGGTTCTATTAATAAAAGACTTGCCCTCACTGAGCCTTCTGGGTTGTGCCAAAGCAGCATTAAAAGATTTCAATCTATTACTGCGAGATGTCCCACTTACTTCTGTCACCAAGTAACAAGTGGCGGTGCCTCGCTGCAGCTCCGTAATCCCCCGTGGTTTCACACATCACCAGAGAGAGGTGCAGAAGGGATTCCTCCCAGGAATGTTAATTTGGGTTTAATTTAACAATCTGCAAAATTTTATAGTAAAGTTAAAAAAGACAAACTTAATTTCAGGTTGGATGTTAACGCCCACAGGAGGAGTCACAGAATCACAGAATGGTTTGGGTTGGAAGGGACCTTAAAGACCATTTAGTTCCAAACCCCTCTAGTGGATGGGACACCTTCCACTATCCCAGGTTGCTCCAAGCCCCGTCCAACCTGGCCTTGGACACTTCCAGGGATGGGGCAGCCACAGCTTTTCTGGGCAATCTGTGCCAGGGCCTCCCCACCCTCACAGGGAAGATTTTTTCCTAACATCTAATCTAACCAAACTCTCTGTCAGTGTGAAGTCATTCCCCTTTGTCCTGTCACTCCAGGTCTTGTCAAAAGTCTCCATCTTTCTTGTAGCTCCCTTCAGGTACTGGAAGGCCACAGTTAGGTCACTCCAGAGCCTTCTCCAGGCTGAACAATCCGAATTCCCTCAGCCTTTCCTCCCAGCAGAGCTGCTCCAGCCCTGGTGGCCTCCTCTGGCCTCGCTGCTGGACACAGCACTGCAGGTGGTGTCTCACAGGAGCAGAGCAGAGAGGCAGAATCCCCCCCTCGACCTGCTGGCCACACTCCTTTGGATGCAACCCAGGATACAACTGGCTTTCTCATTATAGTTTTCACTTTGTCATTATGATATTCACTTTTTCTACCAGAGACACACAGCACTGTGCAACTACCTGTGACAAGGTTTTCAGGCTGCAGAGACTTGGTTCAACAGATTCAGCACAGAAATGGAAGGATCCCCAATCCCAGACAGAGGCCATTTCCTGCTTGAGGAGCTCAGGGATGTTACTCAGGGGCTATTTTAGGTAAGATAAAAGATGACTTTTTCAACTCTGTTACCTAATCTTGAATTTAATGTAACCAACATCATCTCTCATTGCTTATTTGGAATTTGGAGGGCTGGTTTTTAGGCGTTTGAGCTCATTTAAATAGACTTTAAAAGTGTATTTTGAGTGTTCTTTGTACCACGCACTGAAGGATTGTCAGCAGAGTTCACACTTCAGCTTCAGAGCCTTGCACAGAAACATCAGAACCAGATGTTTGCCATTTCCTTTCTCCTCCCAGCTCTGCACAAGCTGCTGCAGGCCAGCCTTTATCTCATCTCCCTCCCCTCCTTGCCCAGCCACGCCACCAGTTCCGTGTTTCCACCCAAAGCCATCGTGCTTTATTTTCAGGAAATGTCAGCAAATTGACCTTTGTAACATAATAGCTGGAGTTACTTCCCTGGTTTCATATTCAGACATAGTTCAATGAGTTCATTGAGGGCTGGGAAACGATCATTAATTACGCCAGCAGCAACTAACTACAATGTTAAGTTTCTTAAATGTAAATGTATTCTAGAAAATTACTCCCCGCTTGATTTGCCTCCTCCTCCCCCTCTCACCACCCCCAGGCATGAATCAGGAGCAGAGCAACGAAATCCCCGGGGACATGCAGATGTATAATAACACTGAGTTTTGTTTTGCTCTCACTTACAAAAATGAGAACTATTATAATAATTGGAGTATTTTCTTTGGGAATACAATGCCTTAATGAAGTACTTTAAACAACTTATTGAGAAAATAAAAACTTACGTGTGGAAACGTCTTTGTTGCATCACAATTAACTTGCAAATCCAAACAGGGGTGAATTCACTCCGTGGTGTTCTCCATCTGTAACATGGAAACACTCCTGTCAGAGCAGAGAGAATATGTATTGGAGAGGCAGGTTCATGTAAATTTTACTGTATAAAAGATGTAACTTTTTACTCCTTGGGGCGCTTGATTTCTGGAAAACTCCATCTTGCACCCTGTGTAGAACAAACAATGTTTCTGTTCTAAACTCAGACTCTGTGTCTGTGTTTAGAGAGCTCCTAAAATTGGCAGTAGCCCCACCAAGCCACTGCCTGTGGTCACCTCTGCCTCACCTGGTACAAGTGTGGCCATCTCTGGTAGTCACAGAATCACTGAGTCATTACAGCTGGAAAAGACCTCAAAGATCATCAAGTCCAACCTGTGACTTTTCACCACCTTGTAAACTCAGCCATATTGCAAAGTGCCACATCCACTTGTTGTATCCCAGGATTCAGTTGCTCACTGCCAGCTCACATTGAGTCTTCCATCACCCATCACCCCCAAGTCGTTCTCTGCAAGGACACTCCCCTCCACACCCTCTCCAGGCAGCCTGTTCCAGTGCACAGTCACTCCTGATGGGCTGTGGCCACCCCACAGCCCATGGCCACGGCTCCCCACAGCCCACGGCCACGGCTCCTCACAGCCCATGGCCACGGCTCCTCACAGCCCATGGCCACGGCTCTCCACAGCCCGTGGTCACGGCTCCCCACAGCCTGTGGTCATACCTCTCCACAGCCCGTCCCAGAGCTCTTCAGAGCCCGTCCCATGGCTCCCCACAGCCCGGGGCAGCCCTGGGGAAGGAGCCCCAGGGCGACGCCTCGAGGCCTTCTCTCCCCGGCCACTTCTCTCCCCGGAACGTCTCTCCCGCGCTCAGAGCGCCGGACCGTCCCCCCGGTGCCGTCGCACAGCTCCCCCCATTCCTCCCCTCCCGCCCCTCCGATTGGCCACGGCGTCGCGCGCGCGCCGGCAGCGGCGGCGGCGATTGGGCGGCGGGGCGGGGCGCGCGCGGTCTCCCGGGCGACGGGGGCGGTGCGCCCGGCCCCGCGGTCCCCCGGGCGCCGCCATGGCGAGCGTGCACGAGAGCCTGTACTTCAACCCCATGCTGAGCAACGGCGTCGTGCACGCGAACGTGTTCGGCGTCCGCGACTGGGTCACCCCGCACAAGATGGCCCTGCTCGTGCTCCTCAGCGAGCTGGGCCGCGCCGGCGCGCAGCTCGGGCTGCTGGAGCGCCGCCGCCTCAACCGCCTGCTGCTGCCGCTGCTGCAGGTCGGGGGCGGGCCTGGGGCGGAGGGAGCGTGGGGGGGAGCCCGTGGTGTCGTGGCCTGTTGTCGCGACATGTCGCTGTGCTCCGCAGGGTCCCGACATGGCGCTGTCGCGGCTGCGCGCGGCCATCGAGGAGTGCTGCCCGCAGCTCGCCAGCTCCGTCCACATCAGGTGCGGGAAACGCCTCGGGCGGGGCCGGGCGGGGCGGGGAGGAGCTGCCGGGGCCGCGTTTGGATCCTCCGCTCTGTCCGTGTCGGCCCTGACACCGAAAAACTGCTCCGAAACGTGCAAACGTCCAGTTTTAAAAGTCACGCTTTGGGGGCAAAACTGTGCTCCTGCACTTCTCTTACGTCTCATCAGCAGATTCTGAAAGGTACAAACCAGACGTGGAAGGCACCAGGTTTAAAGTTGCTATGGTACAGGAGGTCTGTTCTCACACATAACTCGCTGAAGCAGCAACAGTTCCAAAAATCTGATCAAAGGTTTTAAATTTTTAAAATTAAAAAAAATTTAAAAAATTTTGGGTTCCTATTTGTTCTGTTACAGTAGCCATATTTTCTAATTATTATTTTTATTAAAATAGCTATTTTAAAAGGGAAAAATTACTTATTATTATAATCATCATTATTTTTATAATTATCACTATTATTATTGAATATTTGTCTCACGAGTATAAAAACCTTCTGGCCCCAGTGAATGAGTTACCACTTGGTTCTGTCTGTGTTTACTCATTTATGCCTGAAACAGGAGAGTATTTTATTTAAAGTCTATATGAATACCCTAAAAAAAAATGCTGTTCTCTCTCCCTGTTTAGGTTAAAACTTATGGTAGAAGGAGAACTGAAAGATATGGAGCAGTTTTTTGATGACCTTTCAGACTCATTTACAGGGACAGAGCCAGAAGTTCATAAAACAAGTGTAGTAGGTAAATAATTGCTATCCATAAATTATTTTTGCTGTGATATCACTATAGTTGCTGTAGTTTCGTCAGAATACAGCTTTGCTTTTCTTTTTGGGGAGGTGTAAGATTTTTCTCTTGCTCAGGTGTTTCATCTTTAACAATAATTTTGCATATTGTCAGGCTGTTACTGATTTTAACAATTTTTCTGTGATCAGATAATTTGTGAGATTTGCACCAAAATTAAGACCAGATTTACACCTTGGAAAAAATGAGTTTTATCACTTGGTAGGCTGTGATGAGGCTCATTAATTTCTATGAAATTTCTCATTAATTTCTGTTAAATGAGAAATGAAACGATGTGGTTTAAGCTCTCGGTCATGGTGTTTCCCTTTCCAGGTCTGTTCCTGCGCCACATGATCCTGGCATACAACAAACTCTCTTTCAGCCAGGTCTATAAACTTTACACAGCCCTTCAGCAGTACTTCCAAAGGGATGAGAAGAAGAGTGGAGCTGATGAGAGTGACATGGAACTCACAAATCCGGAGGAGCTGGATGGGAAAATGGAGAAGGAAGAACTCGACGGACCATTAAGGTGATATATTCACACTAAAGCCTTTTCTGCCTCCTAAAGAAATCAATCCTGGATTTTTTTAAAGGCTCCTAAACCCAGGCTGAGGTGTGTGGCTACTTCTTAGTGCCACCATGTGGTAGCTGTTGTCAGTGGCTCATGGAAGGTGGCAGTGCCTCATCCTCACTTAAGGAATCACAGGCTGAAGGGCAGTTGTTGCCCACAATTTCCCCACTGCTGCTTGACTCCCCTGGTTGTCATGTGCTGAAGCTGTTGGAGGGTCACTTCCAGCTAGGAAAGCTTGCTCAGTAAGGAGAAGTTGAGCTTAATGTTTTTGGCTTCTCTCTCCACCCCTCTCCTAATAAAAGAACTCACTCTCTTTACCTCAAAAAGAAGCAAATATTGAGAGTTTTCACCTGCTAAAGAAGTACAAGAATAATCCTAAAAGTATTTTCTGTATCCATACATTTAAAATGTACTTTCTAAACTGTCTTTGTATAAACCTGTGCTTGTGCAGGAGTTGCTGTAGCAGCAGTCAGACAGCAGCTTTGGGGTCTGACTGGGTGCTCTACTTACTGTTTTCCCATGGGATAAACTTCTGGCAGAACAGCTGTTTTCTGGAGTGATGCGTGTGGCCAAAGTGCCACTTCATTTCACTGGGACAATCTGCAGAAGAAGGAAAAAACAGAGCAAATCCAGTTGAATGTGCCAACCCCAAATCATCTCTCTGCTCTTTTTCTTTAGGGTTTTTTAGGGTGTATTTAGGATAAAGTTCCTGTCTACTACGGTTTCTGCAGGTTGAAGATTACAATTAAACTGTGTGAAATCATTTGGATTGCTGGCTTTGATGCAGTAAATTTTACTCTTCGTTAAGTTTTCTCAGTTTTCAGTCCTGCTTTGAGCTTTAATATCTCATAAAACTTTATAAAGCAAAAACTGTGGAGTATCTGATAAAGTGTATTTTCCTTATTCTATTTCCTCGCCCCTGTTTGTAACCAGAGCGTTTCTTACCAGGGAAGAAGAGATATCCTGCAGTGGTCCTCTTTCCCAGAAGCAAGCAGAGTATTTTCTGTCTCAGCAGGTATATTAATTCTAAATAAAGTGGGGTAAATGTTCCATAACATGAATTTCACCTTGACTTTTATCCACAGTGTCAGACACGATGTTAAATCTGTAAAAGATTTGTTGATATCTTGCATGTTGTTGCTCAGTGTGAGCACTTGGGGCTCAAAGTGTTTTATCTAGACATCACCATATGCTGATATTTGGTTCTGGGAAGGTCCTTCCGCTCTCCCTGCCCGCCTCAGATCTGATGTCTGTGAAATGTGCAGTTTTGTTGATTATTCCAGCTGGTAAATACAAAATGGAGCAGAAATACACATGGGCACAAATGTCAGGAATTCAGTATTCAGTAATGCTTATTCTAGTTACTGGATTATTGCAATTTTTTTATTAATTGAACTACTTGCCAAAGCAAACTCTGAATTTAGTTGTATTTATTTTCCTGAATTTTTTTTTGTAAGAAGATACATGTAATTCCAGTGAGAAATATGTTGTGTTAATTATTCAAAGGGAAATTTCACCAGAATTCTTTTAAGTACCTTTAAACAGTTCTTTGAAAAAGCTTTTGTGTGACTTGGTCTCTCTGATCTCTGGAAAGTGAACACTATAATTTAATACAGAATAAAACTGACACTGATGTTTCAGTGTCACAGTAGACAGAGCTGTTACAAAAGCTCCTTTAATGTTCTCTCCAAGCAGATAACAACCTGACAGTCCTGTATCACAATGCATTTATAACCCTCTTGATGGAGTTACGTATCTTACTTTTCAAATTTTATTCCAGGCTTCTTTATTAAAGAATGATGAGACAAAGGCTCTTACTCCAGCATCTTTACAAAAAGAATTGAACAACTTGTTAAAATTTAATCCAGACATTGCTGAAGCAGTAAGTACCATTTTCTTTATCCAAAATGGTTGTAAAGGGATTTCTTATCTCTAGGCTGGGATTATTTGGGAGCAATTTATTCTCTATTGAAATATAAGCAGATGATAAAAATGTGAGCAAGTTGCATGTAAATGTTTAGTAATTCAGACTGAAACTCCTGAAGGCACAGAAACCTTAATTAAGCTTCCCTGCATGTCTGGCTTCATGCACAGATATAAGCCTCTTAATTTTGGTGGGACTGAGTGCACTCTTGTTTAACTAAACCTAAAACTTACTTCTCTTTCCCACATTTTCTAAGGAATTTCAGGCCTCATATTCCCACAGTTTAAAAATCAATATTAAGTGCAATATCTGTGCTTAATAATAATTTATACAGAAAACCCAGACAATTCCCACTGAGGGTTGTTTCCAGACCTGTGCTGTGAGCACTTGCCTTATTCCTGAACAGCTTGTTCTTGAGCAAATTCCATGAGTTCCCAGTCAACTCTTTCCTGCTTTCCTTTCTAACTCTTCCTCCCTGGGCTGAAGCAGACAGGATTTTTTGCTCCTGTTTGGACATGTATCCTTGAAAGGGCTGCCATAGTCCTGGGCTGGACTTCACAACTCCATAAGTCCTCTCCAATGTTATCTTTGTCTCACATAAAGGAATTGCCCTGCCTGGGTCTCAAAGCCAAAAAGAAAACACAATTTTAGCATTTCCTTTCTGTCTGCACAGCATTTGGAAGCAGTGCTGATGTTTCTAAGTATCCTGAGTGCAGACACAGTGGGAGTTGTGCCTCCATTTCCCCTCTCACGTTACCCTTAAATGCAGGGATTCTACTTTTGTGATTCTGCCTATGCAGAGATCTCAAACTGGGTGGGATTGTTCTGACTGCCGGATCTTGGCCTATGGGACACCAACTGTTAGGGACAACAACCAGTTTTGCCCAAGAAATTGTCCAGTTTTATCCAGAAATTCTGCACAGGTAGTATCAGTGTTGTTGCAGCTTTCTGGCCATGCAGTATTTCATGGCTGCAGGTGCTGACCAACCTTTCTCGGTAAGAAAATAGACAGTAATTATAAACACAAACTGTGTTTGAACGTCTGTATCGTTAAAGCTGGTTTTTCTCCATTTTTTTTTTAGCATTATTTAAGCTACTTGAACAGTCTCAGAGTGAAGGATGTCTTCAGTTCCACACACAGCCTCCTCCACTACTTTGACCGGCTGATCCTGACGGGAGCAGAGAGCAAGAGCAACGGGGACGAGGGATACGGGCGGAGCCTGCGCTACGCTGCCCTCAACCTGGCGGCCCTGCACTGCCGCTTCGGCCACTAGTGAGGGCTGCCCTGTGCCACACAGCTCACGGCCATCCTGGGGCACCTCAGAGTGCTCACACACACCCCTTTCCTTCCGAAAATCCCTTTAGGAAAAGGGGCTTTCTCTGGTTCAACAGTTGGGTCGGGATTTTCTTGGGATCTCGGTTTGTTTCTATTTTGACGCTTGTTTGGTTTCCATAAGAACTGAACCATCTAAGAGCTGACATTTGTCTGTGTCCTGTCCCTGTTTCCTGGGTGTTTAAGTTCTCAGTCACTGCATTTCCATGACCTCAGTGGACATGGATGCCTATTTTCAGCCATATTCTCAAGGAATTGTGGTTGGTTTTCTGTTAACATTTGAGTCAACATAGAGCTGACGATCTGGAAAAAAGCATAATTAAAAAAAAGCCATCTGAGCTTTTAAAAATGCCATAGGAGTGGCATTTATTTTGTTGATAAAGCTGGCCTTCCCATCTCCATGTATGGTTTGCATTTATTGATTGCTGCCTGGAGGCATCATGTGAAAGGAGTGGAGAGGGGAAGGGCACTGCAAAATTGAGAGCAACAACAATTTCTACACAGATACTAAATGCAACCCCTGTTCAAACAATAACTTGGCACATTGGCATGTATAGGGTTTGAAAGCCCACATAGGGGTTCCAGTTGGCATTTTGGCCTCACAAGTAGAATGTATTGCTGAGTGCCAGGAGGAAAACACAGGCCTTCTCAGCAGTCTGTTAAATCAGAGTTATCTTCTGAGTGCCATATGCATAATTTAGATCAATGTTCCTCTGTCTCAGAATGCTGTATCTTAAGCATTGTGGGAATTCTAACTGTTCTCCCTCTCTGTTTGCTCACAGCCAGCAGGCTGAACTTGCCCTCCAGGAAGCCATTCGGATTGCCCAGGAGTCCAACGACCATGTCTGCTTGCAGCACTGCCTGGTGAGAGCTGTCCTGAAATAGGGGGGATTGAGTCATTCTGCTCAGGGAACTGTTGCAGAACTTCTCTTATAGCAGGATCTCACCCAGGGCATCAGTAATTTGGCTGTTCAGCAGTGGGGTGACATTGTTTCTGGCAGGTGGGGCACCCAGGGCAGCAAACTTCAGGGTCGTGGGATGGCTTTGTTGCAGCTCGGGATTAATTTCTTAAACAGGAGTTGTGACCCCAGAGATCTCAATATTGAGCTCAAAGTTTAGTCTTAGATGTTTTAAACAGACAAAGTCTTTCATAAGCTTCCTTCTTCCTGTCTGTTGAGTTCTCAAAGAGTAACCAGCTGCCTTTTGAGCAAACGAAAAGTTAAGAGGGAAAGACTTGGATTTCTCTATGTTTTTTCCCTGTAATCAACATTATAATGAATTGACATCAATGGTACAAACTCCTGAGGTACTGCACTCCACAGTTACCAGAACAGTGGGATTTCTGTGCATCACTGACTCTCTAGCATTGGCTGCTGCCACACCAGTGTCCCACCCTGCACTTCTGATGTATTCTGCTGTGCAGCATTTAGTGAAGCTTCCTCAGAATCATTAATTCTGAAGTGGTTTGTATTTCCAGTGAGATTTTGTGCATTCTGTAACAAGTAAGCCAAGCTAAAAGTGCTGCAGCCATTGACTATTTGCAACGAGATTTTAATTTTTTCCCTTGCTAGAGCTGGTTGTACATCCTGGAGCAGAAGATCTTCGATAGCTGTGTCCTGCTGGAGCACTCTGTGAACAAATCTTTACACTTTGGGTTGCCAGTGAGTCCATTTCCTCCATCCTTAACTTCATTCTGGGAGAAACCCATGTGGTGATGGGAGTGTGTGATTAGAGATTTGGGGTTTGTGGCTGGTCTGTTCAAAATATGTAACTGAATTCCAACAAATCTATTTTAACACCCCAAAATGTGGCTGTTTCTGCGAGTTTTGCTCTTCATGTTAACAAAGCAGAGTTCAGTTGCTTTAATGCCAGAGCACTGCTTTTCCTCCTAATTTTTTTTATTTTTCATGCAGAAAAACTCTGTGGCTACTGGCCCCAGGCACCATTTTGGCACAATGTGGTGCTCTGAGGAGGTTCTTATTCCTCTACCTTCTCTGAAACCCAGTGCTGATGCCTCTGGCAGGGCTTTGAACACATGTTTACTTGTCCCAGCTGTGAAATCTTCCAAGCCTGCCTTCCCCTTTGGTGGTTTGTGCCCTAAATCTGTTGGCTGTCAATGTTTAGTTCTGTCTTTCCCAAATCTGTGATTACTTTGTTAAGAGAATTGTTCTAAAATGGACTAAACTGCTGTTTTTGGGAGATGAGAACAGATGTGGCTGCTTGGTGGGGAAGGGGAGGGAAGGCTCTGTGTTTTCACAGCTGTTCCATCACTGGAGAAATCCAGGTACTGATCCTGTCCTCCTCTGTAAGATTTCTGTGTGGGGGAGTGGAAATTACCTTTTACATCCAACAAAATGACATTCACATATGTGTGGGTGTGCATAAGTGGGTATTTAAAGAAGTGCCTGGAGCAGTGTTCCTTTGTCTGTGCTGAGTAACCTCACGTCTTTTGGGGATTTTTTTATTAGTTTAGAACTCTGCTCCAGTGTGATTTGCAAGCCTGGTGTGCTGTGTTGTCTTTCAATGCTGTTGGTATGGGTTTTTTTCCTTCTTCCCAGTATCTTGCTTCCTTGGGAATACAGTCCTTGGTTCAGCAAAGAGCTTTTGCAGGAAAGGCTGCCAACAAACTAATGGATGCCTTAAAAGATTCTGATCTGCTGCATTGGAAGCACAGCCTGTCAGAGCTCATTGACATCAGCACAGCACAGAAAACAGCCATTTGGAGATTATATGGCCGCAGGTATTTGGGTTGTTTGGAACCCCTGGGTTACCTCACTGCACTTGTTAGCACATAATGCACTTATATAGGTGTAACAAGTGTCTGTGTCTCTGCACTGCACTAAAATGAAGCAATCAGACTCTGATTCAGTACAGGTTCAGTGCAATTATTTCCATTCTCTTGTGTTGCTTTAAAACTTGTGCTGAAGAAAAGATTGAGTTTCCATTTACTAGTGGCAAATAGATCATAAATTTTTCCTTAGCCCCCCTTTTCAGAATCTTTTTGCTTAGACTGTCTGCAGCTTTCAGTCTGTAGTACTTGATGTGCCTGCACAGTCCAGAATCCCTGGATAGCAGTTGTTTTACAAGTTTTCCTTCTTCCCAAGGCCCCTGACTCACCAGAAAATGCAGCCTGTTGTCATAACAAAACTGTAGATTAAAAACGGTGGTTGTTTACTCCTTGAAAACTAAAAGCTGTTTCTCTTGCACAAGCACCATGGCACTTCAACAAGCCCAAACACTGCTGAGCATGAACAGTCTGGAGGCTGTGAACGTGGGCGTGCAGCAGAACAACACCGAGTCCTTTGCTGTGGTGTTGTGTCACCTGGCTGAGCTCCACGCAGAGCAGGTGAGTTCTGGGGCTACTTGCACAAAATGTCATCTGGTGAGAGGAGCTGTGGGTGTTGCTGACAGAGAGTGCAAGATTTGGCCTTTAATGTCTGCATTGTGGGCAAAGACAATGCAGGGTGTTTGCTTGGCAAGTTGTTTCCCTGAGGGTTGTGTTGAAAGGGAGGGGAGTGGTGCCCATTAATCAAAGTGTTGTTCTGTGTTCCAGGGGTACTTTGCAGCTGCTGCTGAAATACTGAAACACCTGAAGGAAAGATTCCCTCCCAACAGTCAGCATGCACAGGTAGAATCTTCATAATTTAGCCTGTAAGTTATGTAACTATTATACAGTAGGATCTGAATCCCATTGCTCCAGAATTCTTCCTCTGTATGCCTTGGGCTATACATTTTCTCATTTCCCTTGGCTCCTGTTCTTGTGGGAGGCTGTGCAGCATCAGCTTTTCTACAAAACTGTGGAAAAGCTGCCTCTGTTGTTTTCAAACTGGTGAGACATTTCTCCCATTGCAGCCTCCTAAGATAAAGCTGTTTAAATAGAAATTTCATTAACAGAGGAATATACATCTGCTTCATGAGCACATATAGGAATTAAATGCTCTGCATTGATTTGGAGCTTCGAAGTTCTGTCTAATTAGTGCTCCTTATTTTGATATATTACAATCCAGAAATAACTGAGAGAATAGGCTAATGGGCTGGGTTTTGTGTGACTCTGGAAAACACATTACTACAGGAGTCTGTAAGATAGGATTTACATCGGGGTGTTTAAGATCCCAGTAAATATAGTCTGGTCCTTCTGTTTTCACCACAGAACAAATCAAAGCATTAGTAATGATTTAGAAGAGCCTTTTTACTTCAAATGCAGTCAAGTAGGTGAGCTTCCATATTGAAACATTAATCCAGACCTGAGCATTTCTGTCAAGGACAGTAATTTAGTAAATCCAATAATTGGACAGTGGAGTTGGTGTGTCTAGACATAAATACCCACAGGGGAAAAGAAAAAGTAAATTCTGCCTTGGGATGAGAAAACGAGCAGGCACAACTTCTAAAACTTGTTCCTGGATGTTCTTTGTTTAGCTTTGGATGCTGTTTGATCAGAAAATACAGTTTGAGCGAGCCATGAACGATGGCAGATATCACGTAGCAGATTCTCTTGTAGCAGGAATTACAGCACTTAACAGCATTGAAGGTGTGTACAGGTAAGAAGTCATGGATCTTCATACACTTGTAAGTGTGTCCTGTGAAGATAATGAATTTAGCAGAATGATTGCTGGCAGTCATGTGTGCTTACATGTTTTTCCCTTTCCAGAACTAATACAGTCATGCTGTCTAACCTGTAGGGCTTATTCTCTTAGAGCATGTCCTGCAATAATAATTTCTTCTTGCTTCTCTAGACATTTTAAGAACTGGAATAGCTGAAGTTGCTGTTATTCTAGAGTTGTAGATCTGTTGTGAGAACAATTTAAAATCTGCTGTGGTAGCTGTACTCGAACCTGAGCACATAGCAGATTTTTATGTCAAATAGCTGGGGAAGGAGCTCAGGCCTTGAGCATCTCCCTCTGTGCCCTGGTTTTCACAAAATAGAACAACGTGATTTTTTTTTTCTCTCACCTTAATGGGTTCTTGTTTCTAAATGAGAATGACGTGTTAAAAATAGAGTTAAAACTCATTTGGTGAGTATGAAAACCAACTGACTGTTTAAAGCAATTCCTTCTTGATTTTCAATGAGGCAAAACACGTAAAAGCAGCCAGTGCCAGTCAGCCAGGAGATCAGTATTCAAGCTGTGGGACCTGATGCTTGTCCTTCTGGAATTGGACTGATCATGAATTCCCTGATCTTTAAATATTCTGCTCACTGTCTGGTTCAGGGTGTTTGTACCATCCCCTGCTGCCGTGCAGTTGGCCCTGACTTCCCTATTCTTGTGTTTTCCTGTTGCTCCATATCCTTGTTACCTCAAGCCAATTTTAGCTGCTTTACCTCATACCTGTTTTTCTCACAGATAATGACTTGTGCTTTCTAGCTTGCATGGCCTCCCACTTCTGCTGTCTTTTTGGCCTTTGTTTTTGGCAATCCCTGGTTTCTATCTAAAGCAGTTTTATGAGTTTGATCCTTTCTGTCTGGGAGTTGTCCAGTTGGCACCAGAGAGATCTGTTTTTGCTCCTGCCTGTGTGTGTACCAGGCGTGCATTTTGTCAAGGTGCCAGTCTGCAGTTACAAGAAACAGGGGTCACAAAATAGAGACCTGTTTTACCATGTCCTGAAGAGCAGAATTGTATCTAAAATACAAAAATAGAGCGATGTTTTCTTTCTACCACGGCAGAAAAGCCATTGTATTGAAAGCCCAAAATCAAATGTCAGAGGCACACAAACTTCTGCAGAAATTGTTGATCCACTGCCAGAAAACCAAGAACACCGAGATGGTGATTAGGTAAGAATGTTTCATTTTCAGAGTATTAAAGCCACTTTGCAGTGATTAGAATCAGCCATTTCAATTTGTCTGTGTTCAGACTTCACTAGTCTTCAGATTACCTGCTGTGATTTTGAGATTACAGAATCATTTCAGTTATTAATCATGCTATGGAGGAATCCTCAAAATATTGTGGCATTGAAACCTACATATATTTAATATGTAAACTAAAAGGTGGTAAACTTCAAGTTCCACAGAGATTTATGGAAAAAGGAAACACTACATCTAAAGTAAATAGGAAATAGTAATATGTGTGTGGTTGTACCTTAGTGCAAACCTTCAGAGTAGTTACAGTGTTGTTTAATCTCTTGTATCTCAGTGGCATTTCCTCTTAGGGGTGTAATTTAAGTTTATAGTATGTGCAGCAATGTAATTAATAATAAAACCAATACTGTTACGGATGGAAAAATTCCTTGGGAAACAAGCTTTCAGCAATGTTTGTAATTCCTTCCCTCTGTTTTGTCAGGGTGCTGCTGTCAATAGCAGAGCTGTACTGGAGATCTTCGTGTCACACCATAGCCCTGCCTGTGCTGCTGCAGGCCCTCGCCCTGGCTCGGGAGTACAGCCTGCAGTACTTGGCTTCTGAAACTGTGCTCAACTTGGCTTTCTCCCAGGTAGGTCTGATTTGTGTTTTCACAGGGCTGTAGGGTAACATTTATTCCAGGGTTCTGGATGCTGTTTTTACTCCTGTGAGATTTAAGAACACAGCCTTGTTGGAATTAAATGATTGATTCTCAAGAAGCGTACTTGGAACGTAAAAGCTTTCGAGGAAGTTAATAAAAGTTGAGTTTTGTGTGTATCACTGAAAGGTATAGTTATTGCATATAATTAAGCAGCATAAATTTGTCCTGCCTTAATTTCTTTGGTTATTTTTTATGCTGGTATTCTGGCTTTCAAGGAGTTCGGGTTGCCTCGTGTATTAAAAATAATGCTGGCAATGAGTTGAGTTATATTGTTTATTCTGAGAGATGTGGCTGTCAGCACTGACTCAGTGGAGAAGCCATTCCCAATCATTTCAGATAGCAGCTCATTTCTGCTGACAAGTTTAATCTGAAAGAGAATTGTGGGGGGAAAAGTTGACAAGAAGAATAATAATTGTCCTACACCCTTGTCTGTAGTGCATTGTATTATTAGAAACAGATGTGACTTCCCTGAAGAAGCTCCTACCAGTGGATTCCAGTATGACACCAGCAAGTATTTCTCTTCCAGCTGATCCTTGGCATTCCTGAACAAGCCCTGAATATCCTGCACATGGCAATAGAACCCATCTTGGCCCACGGAGCTGTCCTGGACAAAGGCTGTGCCATGTTCTTGGTGGCCAAATGTCAGGTGGCTTCTGCAGCTTCCTACTCTCCACAAAAGAAGATTGAAGGTAGTGTGAAGGGTAATTCTCCTCACTGAAACTGTGCTCAGAAGCGCAAGCCAGTGTTGATACTGGTGTCCTGCTACACCATTACCATTAAAAAAGTGTGTTACCTGGTTAGCAGATACAAAATTAAGTTGGAATTAGTTATTCACCAGTTGTTTATGCTGGAACCTTGTTTGTCTGCACACTTTCACACCATATTTTGCAGCAAAGGCTGAATAACAGAAACCAGCTAGAAGACCATGTTGCTAAGACACCAGTGGTTTTGAAAAGCTGAGGAATTTATAATTGGGCTCCTTAGAATTGAGCTCCATTGCTTGGAGTTGTTATTGTGATATTGTCTTAAATACCTGTCCCCCTTTTGCCCACAGCTTTAGAATCTGCCATCTTGAATCTGAATGAAGCCAAGACTTACTTTGCCAAGGTGGACTGCAAAGAGCAGCTCAGAGACGTTCTCTACTTCCAGGCCCGGCTGTTCCACACCCTCGGCAAGACCCAAGAAAGGAACAAATGTGCCATGTTGTTCCGGCAGTTGCACCAGGAACTGCCAGCACACGGTGTCCCCTTAATCAATTCCTTCAAGTGATGCATTTCAAGATGAGACTTGTTTGTTTTTCTGGGTTTGGGGTTTTTTTTTACAAACATCTTTATTATATTCAATCATCCGTGTTTCGGAATAACTGCCAATAAATCATGGTCTGGCATTGAACAAACCTGTGTTTTGTTTGTAGTGACAAGGGCAAGTGTTGCTTTCAACCCATTTCCTTTTTATTCTGTACTTGAAATTAAGAATTGAATGGGGAGAAAAGAGAAAAGCCCCTCTTGACTGTGTTATAAGCATGCTGAGGGGGGTAGCACAGTCATGATAAAAAACAGTGTTTGTTCTTAGTAGTGACATTTCCAGAATCAGTGCTGGCTTTTTGAAGACTGGGGCACAAAAAATAGTGAGAAGTGGAAGCAAATCTCCTTTGTGCTCCTTTTAAGTGGTGTGGAATGGGGAGTCTGATTTAAAACATGTCCTTGCTTTTAACCTGTCTGCAGTCACTGTTCATGCTGTAGAAACAGATGGAGCTGCCAGAAGGGTTCAGTCAGAGGTGTAACGGTGCAAAGTCCCGGGGCTGTGGTTACACGTGTCCTTGTGCAGAGAAAAAAAAGCCCCAGCTCTGCTGAAATGTTTTTATTTTGTGTGTTCTCCCCTCAGTGCTGTGTATCATTCACCTGCTCTGCTTTTATGGGTGAAGGGGCCCACAAGAAACTGGAGAGAGACTTTGGACAATGCCATGAAGTGACAGGACAAGGGGGAATGGCTTCCCACTGACAGAGGGCAGGGTTAGATGGGATATTAGGAAGAAATTCTTCCCTATGAGGGTGGTGAGGCCCTGGCACAGGTTGCCCAGAGAAGCTGTGGCTGTCCCATCCCTGGAAGTGTCCAAGGCCAGGTTGGACAGGAGCTTGGAGCAACCTGGGATAGTGGGAGGTGTCCCTGCCCATAGCAGTGGACATGTTGGAACAAGATAGTCTTTAAGGTCCCTTCTAACCCAAACCATTCCATGATTCTGTAATTGAATATCCAGTGTGCTGACGTTGTCTTCTAGCAATTAGATGCTCACTTTGGAAGAAAATTTCCTGTTGACTGTATTGTGGGATTTCAGGGCAGATGGGATTGCACTTTTGTGAGTGTAAACCTCTTGTAGGTGAACCTTGGGGAGGGGTGTGCCAGTCACCCTGTGACTATAAAAGCTGAGCATCATTTAACACCTGGAGATCCCCTGCCTGAAAGCAATAGATTTAACTGTGGCATTGTCAGCAAGAGAAAGCAAGACCAGACCTAAACCTGGGTTTGCTGGAGCCCTGCCAGGTAAGGAGGAAAAGAGAAGTGGTTGAGACAAGGGTAGTCTAGTGTTAGTTTACACATCCTGCTAATTAGTGCTGCATCGTGGCTGTTGGCAGATCATCGGGGCCTTGATTTTAAAACAGTGACTTCCCAACAGCAAAGAGGAACCCAGCTTTGTGGGAATGATGGTGTTGGTGGCTTGTCCCTTCTCAGCTATGTTTTAATCACTGTCAAGGGGTTCAGTCCTTAAAATGTTTGGAGCACCTACTATGTTACAGCAAGTGCATAAGCTTGATTTCTAGAGTGGCTTTCAAGATGCTGGTCAAAATAGCAGCGTTTATCAAGGAAGCTGGCATGGGAGCCTGGCTCTACTCCGGGAGCTCTGCAGTGTCAAAGTGGTGCCCACAAACAGGTCTCAAAGCAAAAAGAGGAAGAGGGTTTGGCCAGCTGTGGCTTTCACATCTACTCGAGGCTGAAGCTGTTGCTTCATGAAAAGCAGAGTCCATCTGAAAAACACAGGTGAGCTCTGCACAGGAATGGTGCTGGATGGGGACGTGCTCCAGAAGAAAAGCCAAGTAATTTGCATGGACAAAGTAAGGGCTGTTTCCCCAGGGCTAGTGCAAGCCCGGGTGTTATAAAGGGTTCTGTCCCGCCACTGCAGAGCTGCAACCCGTGTGGGGGCTGTGTTTGGTGGGGGCAATGGCCTGGCAGTGGCAGGTGTGACATTCCCAAACAACTGGTTTCCAAAGCTCCCCTTCAGGTGATGATTTGGGAAACCGCTCAGCGAAGGTCCGGGAGAGCTGGCACAGGTAACCCAGTTCGCACCCAGCCTCTGGAAACGCGCGAGACGCGGAGAGGGAAGGGGCGGCGAGGGATAGCGGGGGTCGTGTCCCCGAGGCAGGACAGGGGAGCCCGCAGCGGGAGCGGGACCGCGGGAGCCCCGCGCTGCATCCCGCGGGGAGGCGAGGCGGGGCAGCGCGGCCCGAGGGGGGATAAAACCGGAAAATAATAATTATGCGTAAACGAAAGAACAAAACCCACCCCAAGAGCGGCTTGCGGGGGGGTGGGCGGACAGGATGCGGCTGCCCGGGGGGGAAACCTGCCCTTCCCCGGGGCGGAGCGGGGCCTCCCTCCCCTCCCTCCCTCCTTCCATCGCTCCCTCCCTCCTTCCCTCCCTCCTTCCCTCCCTCGCTGCCGCCGCCGGAGCGGAACTGAAAGCGAAGGCGGCACCGGGCGGCCGCGCTCCGGCCCAGGGCTGCGGGGTCTGCGGGGGTCGCGGGGCCGCTCCCCGCCGGCGGAGCGGCGCGTCCCGCCAGGTCGGTGCTGCGGGAGCGGGCGGGGAGGCCGGGCGGGCCCGCGCGGGGGATGCGGCCGCGGAGACAAAGCCGCGCCCGGAGGGACCGTGCGGGCGGGGGCCGGGATGGAGCCGGGGACGGAGCCGGGATGGAGCCGGGGCTGCGAGCGGCGAGCGGCATCGCCTCCGGACGGGGCTCCCCGCGGATTCGGGGCCGGCCTGTGCGGGCACTCGGGGCTGTCATTTCCCCATCCCGCTCCCACGAGCTGCGCCGTGGCCGCCCGGGCCCCGCACACATCCCGCTCCCGCCGGCCCCGACACGCGCCGCGGGATCCCGGGAGCGGGGATGGGACAGGGCGGGGTGTCCCACAGACCCCATGGGGCTCTTGCCCGCGGGGGGCTGAGCGCTGGGACCAGGGGTGCCAGGGAAAGATAGGCCATGGGGTTGGGAAAAGGGGGGAATTTTTAAGGTCAAGGGGCAAATGAGAGGCCAGGAGATGTAGCTGGTGGAGCAACTGCGTACAAGGGACAGGTCTCGTTAGAAACAGCCACAGGTTGGGTTGCTGCGAGTGACCGAGTGTGGATAGGAGGTGGGATGCAGCCCTGTGGCCACGTGCACGGCACGGAGCATCAGGAGCATGGAGGTGACAGTAAAGACCAAAAGCAGAAGCGAGATGACCACAGGAAGCTGGTGTGATGGAACTGTGGGCTGTTTGTGCGGCTGTGAAATGCTACAGGGGCAGAAACCAGCCCTGGGGACAGGACTAGGTGGTCCTCGGGGCCAGGGGGACCGTGCTGGGGAGAGGGTGTGTGGTAGCTGTGGGCACTGGAGTTCCCTTCATGGCCCCAACTGGAGAGATAGCCCTTCTCCTGGGAGAAGGAGCCCTGTCCTTCTCCTGGCCCCTTTCCATCAGCACTTTGTTTTGGGAAAAATAGCCAACAAACCCCAGAAGCCCATACCTGAGTGTGCCACGAGGGGTGTCTGATGGATCAGCCCTGTTTCAGGGAGGTAATTTGGAGGAGGCTTTGCTTTCAGCTCGGCCCTAATGTCTTTTAAGTGGCATTCAGAAAGTGCAGAGCTGCTCTCCTTTCCTCTCTTGTGGCCATTGCAGGCTGGAGCTGATGTTCCCAGGAAAGCTGGGAGCCGTTTGACAATGCTGGACAAGCTGATGGTGGTGGCCTGAGCTCATCCCAGCCTGTGCTCAAATGCAATGTCTGGAGCTTACACTCTTGTCTTGGGATACTCATTATATATTCCTTAATCCTCAAGATTATAAAAAATCTTGGTAAAGATGTTTTTGTGACTCCTATTGAAACCTGCCTCTGGGTTTCACCCCACTACAATGCTCCCAGCCTGGCTTTGCATTTTTTCCCCAGTTCTTTCCCTGGTGTTGGATGAGCCAGGCAGCACAAGAGGCTCTTCTGTTCGCCCCAGGGATGCTGAAAAGCTTCTCTGCTTCTGCACAGGGGCTGAGTGTAGATAGGGCCTGGTGCCTGTTTCCAGTATCTCATAATTTTGGGTGTCCTCTGACTTCTAGAGAAGCAGCTGAGAGATTTTTTTCCCATTAAAAGTCAGGTGGGGGTGCATATGGTCTTTGTATACTACAGTGACTAATATATTTCTGGCAAGGTCTGCACTCACCCGTAGGAAGGGAAAGTGTGATCGATACCCCCATTGCTGCAGATGACACCACTCCTGGCACGGGCACTTCCACCGCTGACCGTGACCAGGGAAAGCAAAATAGCCACTGGACTCAGCCCAGGGAGACCAATAACTGCCCCAGGCTGGCCCCAGTTGGCTTTTAACCACAGACCTTCAGTGGCAGCAGGGGAGGATCCTCTGTGAATAAAATCCGCCCTGGTTTAGGTGGTTTGAGTTCAGTTTTGTGAGCAGCTTGTTTTGCAGTGTGGGAGCTGACCCCCAAGGAAGGATGGATGGAGGTGTCACTGCTGAGCTGCCACCACATCTTACTGCCTTGGGAGGGTCTGATCCTGACACTGTGTCTGGCCTTGCCACAGGGAAGCACATGGAGGGGGGAAGGCGAGTGTGTGGCAGCACCATCCCTTCGCCTGCCCTGCATGTGGGTAGAGAAGCAGCTCCAGGGAGGGAAGGGCAGGCTGAGGCATCCATGTGTTCCCATTTAAATCTCGTGCTGGCTGCAAGGTGTCATCCTCTGCACTCCCCCAAAATCAGTCGGCGTGTTCCCATCCGGGGGTGGCTGCATCCCAGCAGGAAGCAGGCAGGATCCAGGCAGAGAGCAAGCGCTCACAGCAGAGCTGGGGCGGCCCGAGGGGGCTGTGGAATCACTTCACTCTCGTGGGGGCCGATTTCACTCCCATTCATTTCCGCTTAAGCCACGTGGGCACTGAGCAAGAGGCAGAGCTGCTGCCAGGGCTTCACAGACCTCTTTTCATTTTAATATCCCTCTCCTTGCTGAATTAGATGCGAGACTGATTGCTTCGATAATCCTGCTGCAGCCGCTATGGGTTATATATGGATTGCAGCCAAGAGCTGTGCCGATAAATCATTCCTATACACCAGGCTGTTATATTTCCTGAGGATTTTGTGGGCATGTGCTGCTCCCTTTTACATAAGGATCTGCTGGAGTTCATACCAGAATGTGCTGCTTTTCCCCAGGCAAGGACCCGGATGGGTTGGTGAAGCCAGACCCTCCAGGCTGTATTTCCCCTGTTTGGGTTTATTCCCCCCCCATCCCAGCTACTTTACTTTTCCCTCTGGCTGGGAATACGGTTGTTTTCCTCCACCTCCTCCTCCTCAGCCTCCTGATGTGCTTATTAAGGATAACAGGGCTGTGTTCAACAGTGTGACCCCACTTTTGGGTTTCTCCTGGGGAAGGTGTCATCTCACAGGACAGTGTCTGCAAAACTCTGTCCTCTGACCCTCTGCACACATGCAAAGGGAAAACCCCTCAGATTTTCCACTCCAGCCAACGTTACGATGGGGCTTGGATGACTTTTAGCCTGTTTACAGAGCCTGGGGAAGCCTGCTTGAATTAATCAGACTTGATATGTTTATCCTGGTCAAGCCAATTAACTCCCGCCGGCCAGGACACGCTCAGCTCTTAAGTGTGACAAGACTTCATAACTCAATTTTACTGTAGCCTGGCAAAGTTTAGCAGGAATCCTTGGAAATTTGGATGCTTGGGGGGCAGGATGAGATGCCTAGCAGTGCTGTGCTGCTGCTGGGGACCGGTACTGCTGCCAGTGATGTTCCTGGGATGGCTTCATCCTGGGGCTGCCCTGATGAGCTGCCTTTTTTGGTGTGGCCGCGGTGCCCGGTGAGGGTACAGGGCACAGCATTCGGGATCGGCTCCGGCTTCAGGGGCAGCTATTTATATGTGCCCGCTGGAGAGGTGCCCACAGCAAGCCAGGCAAATGGCAACTGGCCTTGAGATGCATCCCTGTGGATTCAGGATGAATGGGGGGGCCTGCCTGTTTGTTTTAATCCATTTGGGAGTGCATTAAAACACGCTGCCGTGGGCTGCCAGCAGCGCCGAGGGGGAATTTGGCTTGGCTGGTGACTCCCGGCTCTCTCATCCAGCAAAACCCCGTCCAGGAGCGGATTCAGCCCCACCAAATGCGGCGTTTCTGAAATAGTTTGTCCTTGTTGCTGTTTGTTGGCTTATTTATAGCCTCCCCATCCCTGTGCTTCTCCATGCCTCGAAGCAGCTAAGCAGTGCCGGGTTGGCTTTAGCTCCAGGCCGATCCCACTTGGGCAAAAAGGCTCCGGTTTATAGACTGGTGTTGAAAACAGCAATTAGGCCATTGTGAAGCCTCGAGGACGGGGGAGACGATTTGATTTCTGTACTTGACCCATAATTTCTGCTGGGCTGATTCACAGTGGTTGTGGTGCGGGTGCATCACGGAAACTTCAATGGAGATGAGTGGAGCTAATTTTAACTGGCCGCCTCGTCGAGGTGTGGGAACCAGGCAGAAAAACGCCTCAGACCCTGTTCCTGCTTCAGGGCTGGTTGTTTCAGGATATTTTTTTTCTCTTCTTTCTGCGGCAACTTGTTAACCTAGAAATTAAAAACAGCACCAGTGTTGCAGCAGGGAAGGGTGATGGTTTACAGCCAATCGCCCATCGAACTGCCCTGGCTGCTGCAGCACGTGTCAATTAAGACAATTTTTCCCCCTTTTAAAATTATTATTTCATTATTTGATTTTTTTAATTCTTTGTTGCTAACAGTTTTCTCATTTATCTCAAGGTCCAGGGACCTAAGTTTTGCACAGAAGGCCATAAGGGAACCCGGGGCGAGGAAGAGAAATCACTGGCAATGACAAGCTGTGGGAAGAGGGAGTGAGCTGGGGGGGTGATCCTGCACCCCATGGTTGGTAAGTGGGTCCCTGTGCCCCTGAACTGCTTCCTTTGGGGGATGTTTGGCAGAGATGCGCCCGCTCCGAGCACTAAAGTAGGGAACTCAACAATATTTATGCCACTGCAGTGCAAGCTGTAAAATAACACCTTGGGGTATTTCTGTAGTGGAAATGATGGAATTATTATTTCCTGGAAGTGTTTAAATAAAAAGGGTGGAAGGAGCAGTGGCAGCAGCCTTGGGGCTGAGGCTGTCTCCAGCCTGGGGTCTGCTCCGTGGCAGGGTGGGTGCACATCCCCAGTGCCATCGTGTGCCACTGCCCCTGGCTTTACCATTCTCCACGGACGGAATAAATCAATCTGTAGAGCAATGACCGGTGGGAGGAAATCCTGCTTTCCAGGGAAGCCTGGCTGACCCACCCTGTGTTTGCAGGGACACCTCCCCGTGGCAGCATGGCCAGGATGAAGCCGTCGCCCACCCCACACCGCCACGTGTCCCCGGGATCTCGCCCGCCCCGCGGCTCCTCTGCCGTGCCGGAGGCTGCGGCTGAGCCCCCGCGGCGCTGCGGGACCCCCCGGCGCTGAGCCCCCGCCGCGCCGGCATGGCCTCGCTCATCGTGGTGACTGAGTACGACGCCACGGCGAGCACGAGCGAGGAGGAGATGGACGTGCCCGGCAGCGAGGGCTTCGGGGACGGCCGGAAGCTGCACCTCTCCGGCCGAAAGCTGTCCCTGCAGGAGCGGCCGCAGCCGGCGCGCTCGCCCGGCAACGGCGACGGCGCCAACGAACGCTTCATCTACCCATCCCTGCCCTACTCCCCGGTGACGTCCCCACACTCCTCCCCGCGGCTGCCACGGCGGCCCACGGTGGAGTCCAACCGCGTGTCCATCACGGGACTGCAGGTGAGGGGGTGAACGCTGCTCCCGTGGTTGTCCTGCCCCTGCCCTCCTGGATTTCCCCACCACAGTGTTGCTTCCGCTTGTTTTTTTGTCTGCATATGTGTGGTGGGAGGCAGTGGGACATCCCAGTCCATCCTGGGCCACGGGGACATCCCTTAGGAAGTTGAGACCTCCAACTCACTGTTTTTTGTGCCTTTTGCTGACGCCACCAGCTGTCACGGCTGCGTTTTGGGGAAGCCAGGAGCTTACTGTGCTTCTCTTTCTCTCCTCCTTAAAAATAAAAAAACAGAGAGATCCACTGAAATCTAAAGAGAAAACAGCCCTGCCTGCCCCCAGCCTGACAGAAAACAGGCAGCAAGCAGCTGCTCTGTCCAGAAGAAATAAAATTACTCAGCGCCAAGTCGCCAGCATTAAACCCCCGGGCTCTCCCAGCCCATCGTGCGCTCTCGTTCCACGTGAGTGGTCAGTATCATTAACATTAGCAATTAAACATATATAAACACACCAGCGTGTGTGGCTCATGAATCAAAGCTGCCCAGGCAGAGCAGGACAAGGGGTGAGTTTGCAGAGAAAGTTTTGCTGGAGATTTAAAGGGAGGAGAGCAAACCTGAGCGTTTTGGTGGCTCATGTCTAACCCCCCCTCTCTTCCCACAGGACTGTGTGCAGCTCAACCAGTACAAGCTGAAGGATGAGATTGGGAAGGTGAATATTGGCTGGGTTTGGGGTGTGATAGGGGGATTTGGGATGGGAGGGTGTTGGGCTCACTTTCATTTTCCAGCCAATGAGTTCAGCCACTCACCACAGCAGCTCTTTGTTGCCCCTGGTCTGTTCTGAGTGGTGCTGGTTGAATTGTATATTTTTAAAATTATTATTAATTTTCCCCATGCCCCCTTCCTCCCAAGAAATGGGGCATTTGAAGCTTTTCTTTGCTGTTGGTGTGATGTCAGAGCGTACACCCCGCTCCTCCCAGCATTGCTCTGTGATCCCAGTGGGGGCGGGTTTGCAGAGGAGTCCAGAGCCCGGTTTGGTGATGTGGGTTTTTTTGAATTGTCCCTAACTGGTGCCCCATGGCTGTGCCCCTCTCCAGGGCTCCTATGGGGTGGTGAAGCTGGCCTACAATGAGGATGATAACACCTACTATGTGAGTAGTGCATGGCCCTGGAGCAGGGCAGATGGGATTGGGATGGATTCCCTTCCAGCTGACCCCCTGTGCCAGCCCCATCCCACCAGCCCCATTTTGTCCTTGTTTTGCTCTAAATTCCACATTTGTTCCCCTCTTGCAGGCAATGAAGGTTCTCTCCAAAAAGAAGCTGATGAGGCAGGCAGGCTTCCCCCGTAAGTGGCACAAAACCTTTAGGGTGGAGGATGATTTGAGGTCCCCAGGGGATTGATCCTGACCGGACACCCCATCTTTCCCTTTCCCACAGGCCGCCCGCCGCCCCGCGGGGCCAAAGCTGCCTCTGAGGGCTGCCTGCAGCCCAGGGGGCCCATTGAGCAGGTCTACCAGGAGATTGCCATCCTCAAGAAGCTGGACCACCCCAACGTGGTGAAGCTGGTGGAGGTAAGTGCTGACCAACCCCTTCCCAAAATTCATCCTGAGCGGGTGGAGGGAAGCGACCGCAGAGGGGCTGAGATGGTCATGGCAAGCCCTGCCTTTGGGAGACTTGTCTTTTCCTTGGTTTAAAAGGTTTTTTATTCTCATCTCCCAAAAGATGATTTTTTTTCTTCCCTGTCCAGAAGGGAAATGCAGAAAAATGTTGCTTCCTTGGAGGAAACAAGTGCTCAGATGGGTTTTGGGGAAGAACTGATGTTTCTGTGGGTTCAACAGTGCAGCTGCCTTGCCCTCCGCCCACTGCCTGTATGAAATGGTCCAGAAAATCAAGAATTAAGGATGTGCAGGCTGGAGTTTATTTGGCTCATGAGTCAGATGATGCTTCCTGTGTGTTTTAAATATTTGCTTCCTTGAAGTACAGCTACATCTCTGTCCTCCTTTTTTTTTCCCCACCCTTGTGGGTAGAAGCTCGGAGATGAGCAGACCGTGCTGATGGTGCAGATGGTGCAGAACTGAGATGGCTGCTAAATAAAATATCACAATGTTTATTTTGCAAGGGGTTTTTTTGGTGCTTTTTAATTGCCTTTCTACTTCTTTTGACAGGTCCTGGATGACCCCAGTGAGGACCACCTGTACATGGGTAACTGCCCACTGCCCCGGGGGGTCAGAGGGATGGGGCAGCAGGTTCCTGCTGTCTTTTGGGGTGGCTGCATGTGGGGTTGGGTCTCTCCTTCACCATGAGTATAGCCTGGATGTGCTAGAGGAGCAAAGAGGATGCAGTCTGAGTTGTGAAGGGAGATAGGAGTGCTTTATAGCACTTCACTGGTTTTAATTCAATGTCAGGACATGCTTTGCCATGAAAGGCACCAGCACTGATTATTGTCAGCTTTGAAGCCAGGCTGATAGAAAGGAGTTTTATTTGTTTGGCTTCGAGAACAAGGCACAAGTTAATTATCCACAGCACAAATGGGCCCCTTCCCACCCTGTCTGGCAGACCATAGTGGTTTGCTTGATGCAAACTTACACTTCTGGAGGCATTATTTCTATTTCATCATTTATGTTCAGCCTGTACTAGTGGAGGAGTGTGTGATGCCTTCATGGCCAAGCGCAGAGGTTTGCTCAGGGCATGGGCTGGGACTTTTTGGTGGCAAACTGAGGGTTTTAATGTGCCATGGAGGGCACTTCACGATGCTGAGGCTGCAGCACTGAGAAGGCAGTTGGCAGCATCCCCTTAACTGAAAATGGGAGCAACCCAAATGCCACGTGCCTTGCATAAGACGGCATCTCCTTTTTAAAAATAACACATTATTTTTAGAATTTTTATCATTAAAATAATTGCTTTTGTGCTGAGACTGTGCTCGGAGGAGCTCTATGCTGTAAGCTATCCGTAATCACCTTCTCTTTTGCGTTGCAGTGTTTGAACTGGTGAAGCAGGGGTGAGTACTGAATTCCAGATTTAAACCTACTAATGCATGAACACGAGACAGGTTTGTGGGTGGCACAGCTCAGCCACCTGAGGTGGGTGTGGGGTGCAGAGGTGATAGGGAGGTTCATGGTGGGGCTCCTACAGGTTTGGGTTGTGTCTCCCCAAGGTAGTTACAGCTGTGTACATCCTGTATGTGCCTGTGTTTGGTGTTGTGTGCTGTCACCAAACGGTGGCAAAGCCTCCAGGACCTGTTTTGGCACATCCAGATGGAGAATGAACTCCATTCTCTGTTTCCTTTGCAGCCCCGTGATGGAAATCCCAACCCTGAAACCTCTCAGCGAGGACCAGGCTCGGTTCTACTTCCAGGATCTGATCAAGGGCATTGAATACTGTAAGTGTCTCTGCAAAAAGGATGGGAGCTGGACCTTTGGCTGGTGTGTGGTGCCGTTGTGCTGCTGCTGCATCACTTGTTTTCCCTCTGGCTGCAGTGCACTACCAGAAGATAATCCATCGGGATATTAAACCTTCCAACCTCCTCGTGGGGGAAGATGGGCACATCAAGATTGCTGACTTTGGAGTGAGCAATGAGTTCAAGGGAGCCGACGCCCTCTTAACCAACACAGTGGGCACCCCTGCCTTCATGGCCCCAGAGACGCTCTCAGAAACCAGGAAAATTTTCTCTGGAAAGGTATTTAACAGCACTTTGAGGGGTTTTGGACTAGTCTTCCTCACACACACTGTCTCTTGTAGATCTAACTGGGCTTTCTTCGCTCTGCAGGCTTTGGATGTCTGGGCCATGGGGATCACGCTGTACTGCTTCGTGTTTGGGCAGGTAATGACATGGATTTTTCAGTGCTGTTGGTGTTCTGGGGGGTTTGGCGAGTGCCTCCCATGTTCCAGGTACATGGTGGGATGAGCACCCCACATCCCTGTTTGAGCCAAGTGGAGATGGGGATATATGGATGGAAATGAGGAACCTCTGCCTGTCCCTGGGATGGATGCAGCCAAAAGGGCTGTGTTCTCTTTTTCCCCAAGTGAAAAAATTCTGTGGCTGGGTAGATTTTTTAGGAAAGAAGCTCTTGTAGTAATTGGTAGTTTTTGGTCAAATGTTATTTTCAGTGCATTTAAAAGTAGACATTGATATAATAGGAAATCTTTTGGAATTTCCCTATAACTGGATCCTTGCTCTCCTTCAAACCCTATGAGATCCTGATGCCCCTCTGGCTGCCCCACTGCTGCCTTTTAACAGAGGTTGTTGCTTTCCTCATTTCTGTTTTTCTTTGATAGTGCCCTTTTATGGATGAAAGGATCCTGAGTTTACACAATAAAATCAAGACCCAAACATTGGAGTTCCCAGACCAGTAAGTACTCAAAAATAAAAACAACCCATCAATCCACTTTACAACTCATGTGAGTTGTTTCTCAGGCAGTGCCTGGGTAGGGCTGGCCCTGCTCTGCTGTGGTTTTGCAGAAGTCAGGCTCTGAGCCCTTCTGTTGGCCTTGGACCTGGAAATGTCCTTTGCATTAAACATGAAGGCAACAACTCCTGGTTTGCAGTTGCTGAAGAAGGAGCAATTGCAGTTGCAGAGGTGTTTGAGGGAATGGATTAACCTCTGCAGTTACTGCCTGGTGGGTTTTAGCCTGGGTGGAGCTGGTACTGGGCTCTCCCAGCCCTGTACATGTGGGATCATTTTTCAGATTGCCTCAAAAGAAGATGTTTTGCTCCCCTGGCGGATATGAGGAGGAGGGACTGCTTGGCACCTGGATGCACAAGGACCTGGAGCTGCATCCCTGCCAGGGCTGGAGTTCAGCCCTAATCTGCCCAGAAAGGCCCACAGCAGCACTGAGGTGAAGAGCAGAGGCAGCATCCATCCCCTTCCCCATCTCATCTCTCCCTTCTTTCCACAGGCCAGAAGTTACAGACTTCCTGAAGGATTTGATTACACGGATGTTGGATAAAAATCCTGAATCTCGGATTTCGGTCCCAGAAATCAAGGTACTGACCTGACCCCCTAGTGGTGGCCGTGGCTTCACTTCTGTTGGGTTCTCCTTGCTTGGCTTTTTTCGGGAGTCAGTTTGATCGCGCCAGGCTAGGTCCTCCCCCTGTGCCCAGGGCCCCCGGGCAGGTAAGTCCCAGCACCTTCCCCTGCTCCGGGACCTGCTCAGCTTTGGGACCTTTGGTGCCTAGAGAAGCCACAGGCAAAAGGAAATCCCCTGAGTACAGTATTTCCTCTGCTACCAGGAAAGTACTGTGCAACAGCCTTTCGCAGGAGATTTCTGGTCCTTCGCCCCTGCGGGAGCCCGGAAGGGGCGAGAAGCTGAGAGGATGGAGGAGACTCAGGTAGGGGGAAAGGATTGCGGGGGAATTGCTGAACCATTTTGTGCTCCTCCTGCAGCCATCCAAGTCACCAGGTGTGTGGGCAAGGACAAAGAGGGGTTCTGCCTTCCATCGTGGATTAATCCAGATCCAAGACTAGGGCTTGGTGGGTCTCCCCATCACCGCTACTCGTCTGGAATAAGTAATTCCTGTCTCTTGGTGCTGTCTCATCCGTAAGATGAGACTGAAAATAGGTCTTTCTCCCTAAAACTCACTGAGATGCCCAGGGCTGCAGGTCACCAAGGTTATGTCTTGGTTGTGTAGATGGGGCCAGCGCTGGCTCCGGATGAGCCGCACCACGGACTGCGCTGTTCCTGGCGGTGCTGGGGTGAGCTGGCTCGCCAGGGAGATGGCACATCTCTCCCCTGCTCCCTGGTGTTTCAGGAGCACGTAGGGGCCATAGCTTGGGCAAGGAGATGCGTTTGCCAGGCTTATGCTGTTTGAGTTATGAAAAAGAGGAAATCATTCCTGACAGGCTGTGTTATTAATTGAAGTTGCACCCTTGGGTCACCAAGAACGGAGCGGAGCTGCTGCCCACGGAGGATGAGAACTGCACCCTCGTCGAGGTGACGGAAGAGGAGGTGGAGAATTCAGTCAAGCACATCCCCAGCCTGGCCACCGTGGTGAGTATGAAGGGGTTGATGGTCTGTGGATGCACACCAGGGTCCACGCTGCCTGCCAGGGTGGTCCTGAGCAGCTGGAGGTTTGCTGCTGAGGGGCAAAAGCATTGGGCAGGATTAGAACAAAGACCTTCCCTCTCTCGGAAAGAAGTGCTACAAGGCACTTCAGCCTCTCAGGGTCTTCAGGGTCTCAGCATTTTGCTGGAGATGGCTGTACCATATGTGGGGGAATATTCCAGAACAGTCCCAAAGGGCACTATCAGTGCATTGCCAGTCTCGATGCTTGAGCTGGCTGTGCAAATATCACTGTATTTGCTCAGGGCAAAAAAGCATCTGGTCCAGAACCTGCCTGCAGCCAGGAGCAGGTGTTTTGGCCAGGCATGAGGAGCTCCTGCCTTGTTCTGCCTGTCCAGCCATAGGGGCTGTGGGAGCTTCCCAGGATGGAGATTTTATCTGGGCCACAACATGCGCCAGCCCCCGCCTAGAGCTATTCTTGGTGACTTCATCTCATCTCTTTTCAAGCTCATATTTTTATTCTCTGCAACCCCCTGTGGTGGTGAGAAAGACAGTGTAACCCTGCCCTGGGTGGAAAGTGAAATTCTTTTGGGTTTTGAACCTAATGATGTCTTTGGGTGCCACCAGCCCTTGTGAGGAGGAACAGTGAGCGACCATTGACAGTTCCCTGGCACAGCCTTATCTGCCTGTAGACACCCAGGCTGTGATATTTTGAAGTACAGGTCTCCCTTTGAAGCCCCTTTTCCATCTCATTGCTGTGCCCACATCTGGCCCCATGTCTGGAGCTCCTTCCTCTTCAGTACCCTGCAGAAGTCTCGTTGACCGCTGATATGTTAATATGCAAATGTGCCTTGTGCTGCTCAGGCTGAAAAAGCAGATGTTGCTCTAATGAGATCACCACTGATGAGGGATTTCCCCCCTTTTACCTGTTCAGAGGTGACTTGTTCAGTGGGCTCAGTGCTCTCGGCCCTATTGAAATCCAGGTGGTTTTAGCACAGCTCAAGGCAAGTGAGATTTAATGAGGCTCTTGCCTCTTAAATATTGCACTGCCTCCAGGCAGATCTTGTATTCTCACATTTGCATTTATTCTTCAAAATTACCCTCTGGTGCCTGATCTTTGTGCAGCCAAGTGCAAGCATTAACACTCCAGTATGAGATTCACTCATGTGGCTTCAACTCTCCCATAAAATGCCTTCCCCTTTGGACACAGAAGGGCTCTCAAGCTGCCATGATGAGCAAAGGAAGAAGGCACAGAGGGACAAGAAGCAACATCAAATGAAGCCAGGGGTCCCCGGAGCAGGATGAATCTGCTGAGGCAGCATCCAGTGCTGCTCACCTTGTTGTCTGCTCCCACCAGCAAAACAAGTTGGGGGATGCCTGGGATGCCCTGACACTTCTGTGTTCCCAGCAGTCTCTGATGCTGGGTAACTTTGTGTTTTGCAGCCAGAGCTAGACAAATGGCCACCTTTTCAGTTTGTTTTTGCTGAATGTTAAGGCAAAAGTACGCTGGTTCCTTCCTTCCCCTCTCCCTTTCCAATGAATTTTTCTGCCAGGTAATCATGGGCAACTGGGAATTTGCAGTAATCGGTAAAACCTTCTTCTGGGGGGAAAGAATCTTCCCAGACTTGGATTTGTTCTCTTCCAGCCTCTCACACCTAGTGTGGCTTCATCTGCATGGGTGTCAGACGAGGATACAGCCCCTGTATTAAGCAGCTGGAGACTTGCAAACATACTTCCTTCTGGTTTTACTTTGTTGGGAGTTTTTTAAAAAGACAATTTTGGCTTGTTTTCTCTAGTTTTAATAACTACTTGGTCATGAAGGTTGGATGTTCCTGTTGCTCTTGAATGAAGGAAAGCATCCCTGATAAACTCCATTCTGGTTTTGCAGATCCTGGTTAAGACGATGATCCGGAAGCGATCCTTTGGGAACCCATTTGAAGGGAGCAAGAGGGAGGAGCGGTCATTGTCTTCCCCTGGGAACCTGCTGCCGTAAGTGTCATCATCCCCAAAAGACATTTTCAGCTTGTCTCACTGCTCTGGAGGAGAAATTGAATAGTTGGGCTTTGAATCTTTCATGGGGGCCATGACTGGGACATTCACACCCCCTCTGTCTGATCAGTAACTGCTTTATGGGATTTTTGTGGCATGGAATATCTTGCTCTTCTGATGGGATGAAAAGCATCTTTTTATTGCACTTCCAGCCTGTTACTGGGAGCTGGGGGGAGATGACACGTGCTCAGGGTCCCAAAGGTCCCAGGGCAGGGAAGGGGCACACACTGGTGTCTCACTGCCTGCTATGCCTTTCTCTGAGCCACCCAGCAGCCCTTTTATTTCCTTTGAAAACAGGAAACAAGGCAGTGAAGATAATCTGAAATGCAACGACTTGCCCAACGTGGGAGAGGAGGAACTTCTTTCATGAACATCGACTTTATGGTTCTGTTGAGCAACTCAATCCAGGGCACGTCACAAAGTGTGCAGCTGGGGCTGAGCAAGGTTGACAGAGCCCACGCCAAACACAGCATGACACGGCGCTATCTCAGTATAATGCTGGATGTAGAGCTCAAATAGCAGCATGTTATCAGACATCCGACTGTTTGCCATAAACATGGAGCATCTCTGACCACTTGGACCGCTGACTTCTTGTGGGAGAGGCGCTGGCTGGTGCCACAGAGGTGAGCTGGTCGTGCTGAGCAGCGACAGAGCTTTGCGCAAAAAAAAATGAACAACCCAAAGCAGTCCAACAAAAATGCATGTTTGGAACTGCTTTTAGCTGGTTTTAATGCCAAGTAATTTCCAGGGACTAAGGCCAGCGTCCCAGAGGTCTGTGTGCCCATCGTGGGCACACTCAGAAGGGTGAAGCTTTTGCCAAGTGGATCCACAGCAGTAAAACCACACGTGTGCACTTTGAGAGTTCACGACCTACCGGGAATGTTGTTGCATCTATTCCTTGTCCTTCTGGTTTGTTTTTAATTGACACCTTTTTAACTGCATGGGAACAAAGCAAAAACCCACCCTTTCAGCTTTTTAAAGAATGCCTACCTTTGTGAGCCAAGTTGTATTAAGCAGCATCTTCAGGACGTTCAGAAAGTGAGGTTAATTACCTCCACAGGTAATTAACACCTTTCCAAAGGCCTTGGTGTGACCAGGACTTGGTAAGTTAGGTATTCAGTGTATGAAAGGAAAAGGTATTTAAGGGCTTAAGTTCAGTTTGAACTATTTTTGCTGCAGAAATATGAGTGAAAGGTGGTGTTTAGCTGAATGTTTTGAACAATAGAGGAAGCACTAACAGTTTGTTTCTAAATATTTTACTTGATCTAGGTAGATATATTATTAAATATAAAATTCAGGGTAAAATCCTTCACTTCCATGTACATTACATGGTTTACTACAACTAAAAATAATACAACTTATGCTGTTTTTTAAGTATAGACTTAGGGCTTGCTTAGAATCTTAATGAAATATTCAGATTAGCTAGTAATTTTCAAAGAAACTTTTGTTTTCCCAACTCTTAATCTGGATTCTGGGGCCAATGCTATGTATTTTTGCCAGTTTGTTACCAGTAATTTGTGAATGCCTGTGGATCAGAGGCTTGTTAGTACATTAAGTATATACCTAATTCATAGATTGTTTCTTATGAAGAGCTCTTTCACCTTCAGTCAGATTACTCTGATTATTTGTGGTGCTTGTAAAAAAATAATAACCTATCATATGGTGGGAGAGACTCTGGTGTCCAGACACACTTCCCCAAGTTCTCTGTGCTTGGACAAAGCTGGAGAACAGCAGACTCCTCCTGGAGAGGAGTCGGGGTTTGCCTGAGGAAAGGGGTCACGGTAAGTACAGTTGTTTAGGGGATGGAGTGTGGGACTGGGAAGGGGGGAAAAGTCTGATCTCTTCTCAGTCTGATGTGGTTGTGTGACCTTGAATGAGGCATTTAAAGTGATGGTGTGCCTGACAGAGGGGGAGGATTCGAGTCTCCCAAGCTTGTAAGGGACTGCTAAGGCTTAGTTCTTTGCCCTCAGGAAGAAGGCACTAGGAGACACCCAAGTATTGTGATTAATGGCCTGCTAACCCTGGCCATGGATGCCCTGCCTTTAGGAAGTGACTGTCCCCTTGTCTTCCTTGATCCTGGGCAGCACAAGCAGCAGTGCTCTGAGGTCCTTGGCCCCACTGCAGTCAGACCTGGCCTGGTAATTCCTGGTTAGGACGGGTGTTTGTTAAAGCCAGGACAGAGTTAACAAGGGTGCAGGTGCTTACACAAACTGTCCCTTACACCTTTTGACCACTTGAAGTGATGTTCCCCCTAAATTGCAATTTATTATGGAAACATTGTGCTGCTGGCCTGTCTCCAGAGCCAGTGAAGACAGTTTGTGGTTTAGGAGCAATACTATGGAGTTTGGAGCCATAAGACACGCACTGTTTTCCTCCCGTTTTAGTCCAAGGCTATGCCAAAGCCCTGCAGCTTCAGCTATGGGAAAACCAAACAGGTAACCTGGGGGCCAGCCCTGCTCCAGCTGCCTGCTCCCCCTTTCCTAAACAGGACTTTTCATTGTGGAAGTGCGTGTGAGTGGGCAGCCTGGTTCTCTAACCCTGCAAATGGACTTGATCTGCCAAAAAAAAAAAAAAAATTAAAAAACTAGGGGATTTGTAGTTAGTGCATAGCAATGTGTGGTGTGTTTGCTAGAGGTGTGTTGTAGAGATCTCTGTGCTGCCCATCTCTGGGTGTGATCTGCTGGGTGCCTCCTGAGACAGTTTACATTGACCACACAGGTTTGCCTGGTGCAACCACAGCTTCTCAACAGACTGAGCTGTACCAGCTCCTCAATGCCCCCCCACACACAGGGGCCTCAGATATTCCCACAATCAGTGTCTTAAGGCCAGCATGGGCTCGGTTCTGAAGGATGTAAAGCTCAGCACTTCCCCAAACCGAGTGTCCCTCAGTGCCAGCTCCCCTGGGGCTGCAGCCAAAGGCACATTTCTGACGGAAATGCGATGTAGATTTTTCTTGTTGGTCAGCTCTGTTGAAAGCACAAAGCCTTGGCCGTGTGAGGAAGATCCCTCTAAATGCATGACCTGTAGAGAAGCTGTCCTGTGTATATAAACCTGCTCAGTTCCCCAGCTGCTGTTCCTTAGTAGTAATGCTGGCTTTCTTCTTATAGTGAACATTTTGCTTGTGCCTTGGAACTGGGCTGTAGCTTGATTTCCCCAACTCCCTTCCTTTCAAGCAAGCCCAGTGCTGACTGGGAGCTTATTGCTGGGTACTAAGCCTTTTTGGCTCTGAAAGCACACAGGAAAGTGCTAAGGGGAAACCAGGCCTCTTGTCTGGGTAGTTTTTCATGGTGGTCCCCTCTTACCTATCAGGCAATTGATCTGTTTCTTTTCTAAGGTCCTGAAATATTGCTGATTTTTATACTGTTTGTTTAATGACCAAGGCTTGTGTTTCATTCCTACCCCTTTATTATGCATTTAACTTTATCAGGTGTATCAAGTTTAAATACTGTGTATTTACCACTTTTAAATTATATTACGTAAGAAGAAACAAAAAACAAACCAACAACTAAGTGTTTTTCCACACAGCTGTTCAAGCTTCACTGTACAATATTGAAATAAATGACATGCAATCAAACCCAGAGTTAGTTGATCAAGTGGAACCATTATCCTGTTTGACTGGTCTTTATCAAGCTGTGAGAGTTTGGTTGTTGGAAGAGGAATCTGAAAGCACCTTCCTATGTTACTGAAGTCTGGTGCTCTACCACTACTGGGCATCTTGGGGATCTAGGATAAGTCCACAGTGGCTCAAGCCACTGCATAATCCAAATGGAGCATTCACAGGCACAGACTGCAGCACTGACTCTTGGAAAGGCACTGTTTGAGTTGGGACACAACTTAGTGCTCAGCAGTAGCAAGCACATAAAGAATAAAACAAGATGGTAATGCTGTGGTATACACACTGTGCTGCTGGAAAAAGGCAGCAAAGCCCCAGCCAGGAAGCTGGAGGTATGGAATAGATCCCAGGGCTCTGTAACACTAGAAAAGGCTCAGGGAAAGGGAAGAGGTTTGTGAGTCAGTTGTGATCACTAGAGATGCTCAAGGCCATGTGAACATAAAAGCCCCCAAAATACACTTTAATCAAATTGTGTAAACCCATTAAATGCAGCAGCCCAGACACATGGTTGGTGTGGTGGCAAAAAGCCTGGGAGGTGTGCCAGGGAAGACAGATCTGTTCTTCCAAGTAATTTGTACCAGCGTGTGGATAAGGTCCCTAAAACCCAGGCCTCTAACTTACAAGTCTTTTCCCTTGGAGAGGGTTTTAATGCAACAGACACAGAGAAGGTGTCAGGAAAACTAAGGTGGAGCAGAAGCTGTAGTTGCAGCAGCACTTCTGCTGGGAGAATCAAGAGACAAAGCCCACAGAGCCCTGGCTTTGATAGCTCTCCACTGACAGATGGTGTCTGGGGAGAAATGAACAAGCAAAACCCAGCCTGCAGGACTCTAGGAGGGCTGAGAGAGGCTAATATTTTATTGAAGTAAAATTTAAAGTAGTACCATAAAAATTAGACAAAACAGAAAAAAAATATTCTGTTATCAGTGAGCCATTTATCACAGCACAGTGGAGCCAGACACTGCTTTATCTTTGTCTGTGGCCACTGGGGCTTGGAGACACAGTTAAATAGTAGGTGCAGGCTCAGCTAAGCTTCACAATCCTTCAGGACAAGGAAAAATGACTTGACAACAGCAAGGAGCTGCTTTCCCAAGGTTAGGCAACACCTGGCAGGGGCCATGTAAGGAAGAATCCCTGTCTGTTATCCTGTGCTCTCTGCACAGGGAGCTCAGGGATAGAAGGACAGTCAAAATGACAATGTCCCTGTCCCAGGTGTGGCCAGAGCAGAGGCCTGGACGTCATGAAGCACAATTCTCCCTCTGTGCTTAGTGCAATTCATCTGGAAAGAACAGTAGGCAGGGAGCAGACCCAGTTCTTCTCCCTGGGGGCTGGCTCCAGCCAGGAAAAGTAGTGAAGAGTAGCAAAGATGGTCCCTTTCTCAGTTTGGTTCCCCACTTCCTTCCAGTGAAGAGGGGGTGGTCTCCCAACAGGGACAAGTAAGGTTCACAGCAGCAGTTCAGAGCAGCAGTTGGTGCCCAGCAGCAGGAGCTCAGGAGTTGGTTCCGTATGTCTCACCGACTCCCTGCAAGGATCAGAGATTACAGCTCTCTGCCAGAAAACTCTTCTTTTTCCCTCTTCCTCTCACACGAACCCCCCTACACAGGCAAGCTACTGTTACTCAGACTTTACTTTTCCAGTGCCACAAGGATTCAGAAATCCACCCTCAGCAGCAACACTTGCCCCCAAGCACAGGGCTGTAGGGCTGAGCTCCACTCTCAGCACCAGTAAAGCACCTCCCTAAATCCTATTAACCAAGCAGAGCATTTGGACCCTGGAGGGAGCCATAACTGTGGCTGGTCTCAGAAAATATCAACCCACTGATGGGTTTGTTCACAGCCACAGGAACCCCAAAAGCCAAGACTGAAGGATTTGATGAGAACAGAGCCATTCTCAACAGCTCTCAGAAGGCAACTGCCAATGACTGCAACCCAGAAAGGAGGTGCAGTAGGAGCATGACAAGTTAAACATGTATTTTTCTCTCCAAGAGTGGTTGCCCAGGAAACATGACAATATTTGTTTCTAGTGCTCCTCCCTCCAACAGCCTTGAGGTAAAAATTAGCTTCTCTGAAAAAGAGAAAGTTTCCTAAAAACTGTGGTTTAAAATCCTTATTTGATGTGGACTTTCTACATCCTGTTTCAGAATCTCTCCAGAGACAGAGAAGGAAGCAAGTCTGCCTTTCCCCTGCCTCCATTGATGCTTACCAGTTCATAATCCTCCACATATTTGTATTTCTTTTCCCGATAGTAGTACCTCTTCTTCATGCAGTACAGAACAACAATGTCACACAGCACTGTTGCCTAGTGGAGATTGAAAGAGTTTAGGACAATGATCCTCAGAACTGAGGCACTAATCCAGAACTGAGTCCAAGAGCAGACAGTGTCACTTACCACACCAAACAGCGCTAAGCCAGAGCCGATGTTAATCATAGTGGGAATTACATCAAATTTTCCTGCCTAGAAGACAGTTACAAGGCTGAATATATTTTTCAGCATCTCTGAAAGTCCTCACTACAAAACCTCCAGGAACTGTCACCCTACCTTTCCAAACACTACGATATGAAAGCGGATGCCAAAAGCTTTGACAAGCGTCCGTGATTCAGTGCCATCACTGTTCTTGTAGTATTTTGCAAACCTGGAGGAAAGATAGGTCAGAGCTTAGCTGGAAATTCTGAGGATGCTTATGTGATCATGCAACATCCAGGTGTGTTCCACATCCCAAGAGGATAGGCTGAACATTGGTACTTCCAGGCACAAACCCCAAATGGTGATTTCATGCAGGCAAGCACTTGTAGGAGAAAAGCCCAAACCAGGTGAATTTAAGAAGACAGTTATCAAATCAGGGAACTTGCAAAGCATAGGAAAGGGAGAAAGTTTGATGTAGTAGGGGAGCAGAAGGACAAATGGGAAGAAATTCAGCTACACGAGAGCAGGGGAGCAGGCAGCTGCAAGGGACCAGGCAGCCACGAGAGGGCAGGGCCAGGAGCAGCAGCGCAGCTCGGCTGCCACACAGAGGCTGTTCCGTGTCCCGAACAGGGTGGCCCCCAGGCAAATGACTGGGAAAAGAGATGAGAACAAATAAGTGAGGTCAGACTTACTCTGCCACGTGGTTGACTAAGCCATGAGGAAGCAGAGAAGAGGGTGGAAGAGAAGAGGAAGGATTGGTAAGGGGCTGCACCAAAGTCTGGAATTAGCAAGAGCACTTCAGATCTGGCTGTGATATCCTCCAGCCAGTCTCACCTGACACCCCAACACCTGCAGGCCTGGCACCTCCCAAACACACCTTCTGCTGTCTGCATGACAGCAGATCCTCACTGAATTCATCCCAGGTCCACCAAAAGATCCCCTGTTCTAAGTGAGATTTTGTGATTCTAGAAACAACAAGCTGTGTTTCCTCACAAGCAGGAATCCTGCAAGGACTTTGGCAAGGTGGCCAATCCGTACTATTACAGTCTGAGCCTGGATGAAACCAGCTGCACTGGTGTTTTACTGGAGGTGCTTGGACTGTAATGGCCAGAATGTTTATGTGGTGGTGTATGCCATTAAATATGATCTTCAACTGAGAGAGACACTTTTAGAGGTTAGTTTTGCCCTCAAGCACAGTGAAGGAGATGCTCTGGTCTCCCACCTCCACCTCTCAGCCCCCTCAAATTCTGCCCTATCAACATAGCCTGAAACAGTCAGTTCTCCCACTGCCATGCCATGGCCCAAACAGCCACCCAAAAGCTGATGGAAACATGACTCAAGACACTCTGATGCAATCAGTGGAGCTTCACTGACCTCCCCCCTCTGCTGTGGTTTGCACACAGTGAGGATCCCACCCACTCTGTCTTACAGCACCAGCAGAACTCTCCAAGTTTTCTTCTGGTGCTCTCTAAGCACCACAGAAATCCCAAAAGTACCCACAACTGCCAGTGGCAGAGTGAGCCACAGGTGCCCTCACAGCCACGTTACCTGAAGTTGTAGCCAGGTGAGACGGTGTGGGCAGTGTCCTTGTTGTCGAGGCGCCGGAAGGAGTATTTTGGCACACAGTGGGAAGCAGCTCTGTCAAGGTTGCAGTCCCAGTTGATCTGCAGTGCCATGACTCCACCCTGCCAAGTGGAGGAGAGGAGAAGGTCTCTGTTAGAAGGCTCTCTGCTGACCAGGACTCTGATTTACTGGCTCTTGTCCCAGCCCCAGTTAAACACTCCTTCCCCCTGCTACAGAAGGGTCTTGTACATAACCCCACCCAAACCAGCCAAGGCCAATTATTTGTAGTAGAATTGACTCCAGGCCCCCTGGCCAGAGCAGGTCTCCATCCTGCAGCTACTCTGTGTTCTGCGGCTCATGCCACGAGGCAGAGCCACCTACCACTCCTCTTTTACAGAACTGAAGCCCAAGAGAAGGGTCTGTCAAATACCTCCACAGCCATTTCCTGGAAGTCCTGCCCTGCAGCTTCAACTATTTGCCCTAAACGAAAGATGGGGCAGAAGGGGTCTGTGTGGGCATCATAGATGCAGTCCTTGAGGTAGGTGGAGTTGATAGTGGGGAGGATGTTTCGCCTACAGGGGAACAGAGAAAGAAGAGCTGTTGCATCTTCTTCCAGCCATCCAGCTCCCCTTTACAGTCCATGAGATCAGACAGGACAATGCTCCCCCCACTATTTACTTGCTGAAGTTGAACTTGCGGTACCAAATGTTGTTCTTCACCAGAAGGGTGAAGTTCTCAGCTGCTTGTAGGAACGCTGGCCTACAAAACAAGAGGAAGGGTAAATAAGTACAACATACTTTCGCATACAGTGTCCTTGCTGCTCATCTCTTCAGTTTTTCCCAACAGCACCTCAAGGGAGAAGCATCAGCTGCATCCCACCAGCCTCATCCCAGGAGGGCCACCACGGAGCAGGGAGACAGAGCACTCACTTGGGTATGTGACTGTCATCCTCCACAGGGCACCATGCAAGGACTTCACAGGTCTTAATGCTGCTGTTGTATGAAACACACTCCCCAGTCTGGATGCCTGGAAAGATATGTGCATGGAGGTACTACTAATCAAAACCAGAGGCAGTATTTGTCCCATGACATCTCCTCCCTCTATATGGTGAAAACAATTTTCTCACGGCAAAGTGCCACTACCAAGACCCCCATTACCTTCCAGTGCACTTTGTAGTGAAATTTCAGAGAAAGGAGCATCAGGTCTTTTTCCTGAGCCAAATCCTCATCTATGTGAAATACTGCTTCAGGAACTCAAGGCCTTGAAAAAGCCCTCACACCGTTCGCTAACCCACAAACCCACATCTACCCAGCATCCACCCAACACAGTCCATCTGCTCTCCCCAAGTAGAAAAATTTGAGCTTCCCTTTCAGTTCTCCTATGTGTGAGCTAAGGGGAACAAGCAGACTGAAGGGAAGTGCTGCTTCCTTCACAGCAGGGAAGGCACAGCACAAAGGTATCACAACACAGACTGAAAGACCATTGCAGCAGGTTTCTTACCATTGCTGTGGGTGCTGACATATCCTGGAAAACAGCTGTTGTTCTTCACCTGGCACTCCGTTTTATCATCTGGCAGCTGGAGAGGAACAATAATTTCACTAAGCTCTGTGAACCCTCTCCCCCACACTTCCACCCACACGAGGCAGGATTAAAGCAGATCCTGCACCTACCTCTGGGCAGCGGCCTTGGCTCTGGTTCAGCGTCAGTATCACATTGGTCATGACAAACACAGTGTTCTCACCCTGAACAAGCAAAACAAGAAGGCAACTTAAGAGTGACAGACTGCAAAGAGCATCCAAGGCACCACACCAAATACCTTTGTTGACAGAGCCCAGGTGGCTCCACAGAAGGGACCTGCTTTGGACAGTGCTGGCGCAGCAATAAAGGAGCAGATTCTCATATGAATTGCTTGATGTTGCTGTGTTTAGCCAGAGGAAGAACTGTGGGACTAGAAACTCTTTCTGTCCTCCCACTCAGACCAAATTTCCTCATTCCCATTATGAAAACAGAGATCACACAGCTCCTCAGGGGAGCTGCAAGGCAGGACCAGAAACAGAGCTCCAGCTCCCTTTCTTTTTGCAATATATCAATTAGAAATTTGACCAGTCCTGGTTTGTTTCTTCAGGGAGCACCATTTTTGTTACTTTACTTTCATTACTTTCAAGTCTGTACGATTCCGGATCTGTTGTTTGCTTCTGCTTCAATGATATGCAAATATGAACACTCAGCCAAAATCTGGCTAAATCTGTCTTTTTTCTGCATCATGTGTCATGCAGACAGAGGGACCCACAACCAGCAGCTTGGCTGTGGCTGCCCATCCCAAAGGCCACCACACATGGCCCACAGAGTGCAGATTGCCACAGACACAGTCAATCAGTAACTACAGCAGAGCTTCCTGTTCAGTTCCGGATCAAGTGACTTGCACCAGGCTATTCCTGGTGTTTCTGCCAACAAGCTAACTTGGGTCCGTTTGCTTTAGAGCAGTAAGACAGAGGACATGTGGTTATTGTTGCAACTTTTTCCTGAAGCCTGCCAAGTTCTTCATCCTCTGCGGGGACCGGCACTGTTTAACAGCTTTGTGGGCAACGTGGACAGTGGGATCGATGCACAGTCAGCAAGTTTGCTGAAAACACTGACCTGTGTGGTGCAGTCACACACACTGGAGGGAAGGGATGGCATTCAGAGGGACCTGGACAGGCTGGAGAGCTTGGCCTCTGTGAACCCCATGAAGTTCAACAAGGCCAAGTGCAAGGTACTGCATGAGGGTCAGGGCAATCCCAAGCACAAATACAGGCTGGGTGGGGAATGGATCAAGAGCAGCCCTGAGGAGGCGGCCTTGGGGGTGTTGGTGGACAAGAAGCTCAACATGACCAAGCTATGTACACTCACAGCCCAGAAATCCATCCCTATCCTGGGCTCATCCCCAGCAGGGTGACCAGCAGGTTGAGGGGAAGATTCTGTTCTTCTACTTCTCTCTCGTGAGACCCCACCTGCACTGCTGATTCCAGCTCGGGGCCACCAGAGCTGGACCTGTTGGAGCGAGTCCAGAAGAGGCCATGAAGATGCTCTGTGGGCTGGAGTAACTCTGCTATGGAGATAGGCTGAGAGAATTCGGGTTGTTCAGCCTGGAGAAGATAAGGCTCCAGGGAGACCTTAGAGCCCCTTCCAGTACTTAAAGGGGGCTTATAAAAAGGAGGGAGAGGGACTTTTTACATGGGCAGGTAGTGCCAGGACAACAGGGAATAGTTTTAAACTAAAAGGGAAGAGATTTAGGAGAAATTCTTCCCAGTGAGGCTGGTGAGGCCCTGGCACAGGCTGCCCAGAGAAGCTGTGGCTGCCTCATCCCTGGAAGTATTCAGGGCCAGGCTGGACAGGGTTTGAAGCAACCCAGGATAGTGGAAGGTGTCCCTGCCCATGGCAAGGGGTTGGAACTAGATTATCTTTAGAGTCTCTTCCAACCCAAACCCTTCTGTGATTCTACACAAGCACACACATAGATACACTTTTCTCAAAACAAACTTCCCTAGGGCTCGTGGTGCAGGTGCTCAGCATGATCTGTAACAAAGCAAAGCTGCTTTATTCTCTCATATCAAGGCCATGCTGGAGCTGAAGCTGCTCTGCCCTCAGTGGACTTTAGCAAAGCAGTAGCCGATTGCTAGAAAACCCTCCCTCTCCATGGGAAAGTGACTGATACCTGAGGAGGGATGACATAGTCGGCTACATCCCAGATCCTGGCTCCCAAGGTGGATGTGTTTGTCAGGGTTACTCCTTTCACCTTCGTGGTTACAGAACTGACCACGGAGTCTGTTTCCTGGTAACCCTTCTGCCACAGAAAGACCCACCTGCAAGAAACAACTGATAAGCACTATAAACAAGCTCACATGGTCGGAATTTCTCCTTTTCCCATATGTCACCTGAAAGGGCCAGTCCAGATAGTTTCACAGCGTTTCCCTACAAAAGGGTCACAGGACAGGCAATCTCCTTTGTGGTTTTTAGGGGGTATTTTTTATTTTCAGAATGGTCTGCAGGGTGTAATTTGCTTTTATGCCCAGCCCCGCTGGGTGAGCGGCAATGACCCCCGGGGACGGTCCCGCTCCTGAGGGGTCCTGTCCTGTCTGCAGCCCCACAGTCCCAGTGAAGTCTGCCCATTAAGCAGCGACACCACCTCCGTGTCACCCTTCGGGGAGCTCCGAGCTCCCGACTCCCCTCAGCCCGCACCCCCCCGACAGAACCGGGGTCCCGGGACCCCTGAGGGAGGCGGCCCCCACCCCCCTCAGCCCCGCGCCCTGGGGGCTCCCAGCGCGTCCTCCCTCCCGGCGGCCGCTCCGGGACCCCCGCACTGCCCCCGCCCGCTCACCCGATCACGTATGCGAGGATGGCGAGCTGCACCCCGCGGTTGATGAGCCCCACTTTGCGGCTGCGGATCAGCACGATGCGGGGGGTGTCGTACTCGAAGAGGAAGCTGTGGAAAGCCCCGCACGACGCCATGGTGGTGGCCGGGAAGGGCGGGAGGCCGGCAAGGGCGGGCAGGCGGGACCGAGCCCTCACGGGCCGGGCCGTGGCAGCCCCGCGGTGCCACAGCGCCCCGAGCCGCCCGCAGGGCGCTCCCGCAGCCCCGGGGCCGCCACCGGGCTCGCTGTGGGAGGGCAGCGGCGGCAGAGGCTGCCCAAGGCTGTTTGCACAGAATCACCGAATCCATTAGGTTGGAAAAGACCTCTGAGATCGTCCAGTCCAACCGATGACCCAACACCACCACGTCAACAATAAGTGCCACGTCCAGTCTTTCCCTAAACACCTCCGAGGACGATGACTCCACCACCTCGCTGGGCAGTCCGTTCCAGTGTCTTGCTGTGAAGAAATTCTTCCTGATGTCAAATCTAAACCTCCTCTGGTGCAGTTTAAGACTATGTCCCTCTTGTCCTGTCACTTGTCACTTGGAAGAAGAATCTGACCCCCACCTGGCTACAACCTCCTGTCAGAGAATTGGAGAGAGCGAGAAGGTCCCCCCTGAGCCTCCTTCTCCAGGCTGAGCCCCCTCAGCTGCTCCTCATCACTCTCGTGCTCCAGACCCTTCCCCAGCTCCATTGCCCTTCTTTGGACTCCCTCCAGCACCTCAATGTCCTTCCTGAATTGAGGGGCCCAGAACTCAACACAGTTTTGGCAGGAGTAGGGATCCCCTAACACCAACTCGTATCTTGCATCCAGCTCAGGGCAAGGACCAAGCACCTGCCTCCAAAAGAGAGCAGAGCATATTGAAGACCATCACACTCCCATCCACAAGGAGCAAATCCTTTATTTATCCTCTTGCAGAATTAAACTTTGCTATAAAAGCAGGGATCTGCCCCCTAATTCATGCACCTTCCACCTGGTGCTGAGATACCCAACACAGTGCTTATATTAGAAACACCACCATAACCCTCATAAGAACAAGTAAATCATTAGGAAGAGATGAATAGAGCTGATAAAGTAGCAGTGGGAATTTCAGGGAGTACAAAACAATTAAAGAGCTTTAGGTAAGCTATATGTTGGTAAAATGCTTTATCTTTTATAAAAACAGTCAAAACTGAAAGGACTATAAAATGCAGGGAAAGGGTAAGGAAGAACTTTGATGCAAATGTGAGAAGAGATCAAAATCACAGTCTTGGGTGAATATTCAGTGTAATTATTTTCAAAAGGAGAATTGGTTCATATGCTAGAACAGAAATGCATTAATGCCTACGGTAATATTTTCCCACTCTAGATGCTGCAATATGAATGTTAACACAATTGATGAAGATATAAATACAGCTGGCATAATCTGCCAGCAATATATCTTCAAATACATGTGGGAAATGGAAATGGCAAACTGCTGGGTTAGCTCAGAGAGAACAAAGCTTTGTTGAAAGGAGTGCAGAACATACCTGTTATAATCCTTCTCACCTTGGTTCTACAAAAATAGAACATGCCTAAATATAACAAAAATAGAGAATGGAAAAAGTGTTGGAGCACAGATTAATCTACCCTGAGTTCGCTGCTCCTCGGGTGTACTCTGACCTCACACATCACAGCACAGAGCTACTCTCACAAGTTCAGGAGCAGGAGGTGTAGGAAGCAAGGCCTACTTGAAGGTAAGAACAAAGTCCAACACTGCAGTTCCAATGAGTGTGAATGAAATGCCCAAAAATATTACACAAAGAGGGTAAAAGTACTTTTCATGTAATTCCTGAGTTCAAGCTAAAAAGAACAATACAAAGAGAAGAGCTGGGCTTTTCAGAAAATGCTTTGTCTGTGTCACTGGAACCATCTAAAATGAGTGTGTTTAATCTGGTCAGACCATGAGGCCTTCAGTGACGAGTTAGGAAACTTGTTCTGTGGCCTCTGTCTAGAGCCTCTTGATCCAGGGCTGCAGAAAGCTGGGGAGGGTGAGGCAGAAAAATGCTCAGCACCACATTTCCAAGTGATTCCTCTTTTGGGCTTCCTTCCTTCAGGGTTGTGCTTTGAGGCGACTCTTGGCTTTCTTCTGGGTGTGACCAGACAGCACCAGCTGCTGAAACCAGTGGGAGGTTGTGATGTGCTGCCCTTTTTTCCTTCAGCAAGAGCTGTTCATGGTACTTCTGTGTTGGTTGGCATTTGCCACAACAGCACCACTTTTGGCAGCCTGGTGAAGAGGCCCCTTCTTTCTGGGTTGCCCCAGCTCATATTCTTCTTAATCAGGGTTCTTATTGGGCTGGCTGGTGCAGCAGCTGCCAGCATCACAAAATTTCACAGGGTGGCTCTGCAACAACAATTCCCAACATAAAGAAAACAGCACTTGCTGCTTCATCCAACCACAAGGAGAATTTTCAACAGAGATCCTCGCTATTGGGTTTTTTAGTTTGACACAGCACAATAGGGATAGTGATGATAGATCAGCAGATCTGGAGGAGGATTGTCTTTCTGGGTTGCCATCACCCACCCGAGCGAAACCAAATCGACACCTCACGAGTTGTTTGAACACCGACGCAGTCCTGCGGGCACACACCCACCACAGCAAAGCAGCAATTTTTAATTGACTCCAGAAAGCACATCCTCTGGTCACAGGACTTATTACCTTGAAGTGGACAATAGGAATCTTGTTTTAGCTCCTCAGAATCTAATCCGGAAATATGGGTGGGTGGCAGAAACCCAGATCGGTTTGGGATGACACCCCCAGTTCTCTCTTCTGAATGGAGGGTGCCAGAGGTTAAGTGTCTGTCTTTACCTCAACAATACTGTCTTGAGGGTGCTGCAAATTCACTTTTAGAAGTTTCTTTATCAAGGTAACGTGGCTCATCAACATAGGACACACATCACCTGTGCAGCATTAAAAATGAGCATTGTCAGCTGGCATAAATTACTTGGAGAACTGAAGACAAACACAGCATAGATTTTCCTCCTCCAGCCCTTTCAGCCTTCTGAAATGAAGGTGCTGAGCCCAGCTTGATGAAGGGAATTTGCCAGGCATCTGACCTGGCAATCTAAACTAAATTAACACATATAGAGAGATTTAAACAAATTAATAATCCAACTAATGTCCAATGAGTGTTTTGCTGTCTCATTTCAAATTGGAATCCAAAGCTGCAGAAAGAAGCTCAATTGCAGATAAAGCAGATAGAAAACCCCAACAAGGATATGTGGGGAGTTGGCAAACACAAGAGTGCCCATGCTCTGAAGGTTTTAATATCATGTTATCCAGAACCAACTCTGAACTCCTGAGCACACTTCAGCATTCTCCATTCTTTGATCAGTAAAGAGTGACAAGAATCACAAGAGCCTTTCCTACCTTCCAGTTTCTTATTCTATCATAAACTTTCCTGATGCACAGCTCACATCAGCCTATGGATCAATAAGCAGTCACAGAGCATGGAACAAAGAGATCTTTTAAATCTGACAACGGAAAGCTGGCAGTGCAGACAAAAATCATTATATTAAAGTGTAAGACATACTAAACCACACAGTGGTATTAATATCCAACCTCTGATAACAACACCCAGATGCCTTCTGTCTCAGACATGTTGTGGGGACTCAAAGTGCTTTATTATTCTTGACTGGTTTACTTGAGTGATCTCTAAGTCCTGTTCTCCTTCATTTAGATAAATAATCTGCATGGGAATTTGCTAAGCTGAAGAGACAGAAGGTCAGTTCCAAGGGTGGCAGATATTCATAGATCACTCTGTCATTGCTATTCAAAATTTGTTCTATAGTTGGTTGCCTGTTCAAGTACTAAAAGAGGAAAGTGTTTAAGAGGATATATCTGGTGTAAAAGCCATCAGCTCAGCCCTCTGCTTGCTGCCATCTCCAGGTCCTCATTCAGATTGTAGAGATCTAAAGAAAAATTCATTTTCCTCCTTCCTTTCTCTTTGGGTTCAGTCCCTGTCACTCTGCTTTGCCATCTTGATGCCAACAAACCAGCCCAAAGCAAGCTTTTAAATGATTCCACTCTCTCCTGCACATCCTACTGCAAGCTAAGTTTGGCAGACTCCGAGTGCCTTTAATCAGAGTTCCCAAGATCGTGCGATCATTTGCTTCCCGTTCACCACAATCTCATTTGTATGCTCTGAAAGCAGTGAGTCACTCAGAAAAACACACTGGGATGTGTTCTGCTTTCTCCTTTTCTTTGCACAGACATGAGATGCCCATTTTCCTGTGCTGAATGGTTCCACGGTCTGTGGCCAGGACGTGTTTTAGTGGCCAGCTCAGCCTCTGACACCTGCAGGTCAGTTAGGTTTTGTTTGAGAGTTTTCCTAACTCTTTCCAGGATCAGAGGTTTTTCCTAGCCCTCGGGATAGAGGTTATTTTACATCTACTCTTGGTGGCATAGAAGCTCTGTGACAGCTTTGTGCTCAGAGCTGACCTTTTTACCTGTGTAAGCTAAACACTTTCACCTTGTGATTTGAACTGCACATCTGTTGTGCTATAGCGATTGTACCCCAGTAGAAACCAGTATAGCTGAATAGACAGTTCTGTTGTCCACTGCATGAGAGAAACAGTTATTCTGGGAGGCTCTGTTCCCAAGCTTTCCTTATTTCTCTTAGTTCCTGAAGGATTAATAAGGCTAAAATATTATTCAAACTTGCCATTTGTCTCTCCCACAGATGCAGGCCTGAATGCACAACCTTTTTGAGTAAAGAATGCCAATTTACACTTTTTTTTTTTTTCAGAGCACTACTACTCACTCTTCAGAGAGCATTGAGGAATGTTTGCACTTACATGGTGGAATTAAATTTTGGGAAGTGAACATTGTTCTTTATTAGCACAGTGAAATCTTCAGAACTCCTCAGAACAGCTGGCCTAAAACATCAAATTAACTAACTTCTTTTACTTAAATACATAAGTTAATGTTATGCTATTTTACTATTACCTGGAAAGCTGTCAGTGGGAGGAATATGTTGCTAAGAATAACACTGAAATACAGGGAGTTAGGTGGCTCAGGGGAGCAAGAAAGACATGGGTGGTTTTCTTAGTTTTAGGTATAAATTGTTCTCTCTTTATTGCACTTGTTTGTGTGGGCCAAGCCTAACCAGAGTCTGTACATATACCTGAAATGGGAACTCAGGAGGCTTCTGATAGAAATCTTGCTATAGAATAGTAGTAAGAATTTACACCATTTGGCAGCTGCTGGTTTCTGCCCCATGAATTGGGGGCAGTTTCACTGCTGTCCCCACAGACAGGTGGCCATTTACACCAGAGCTGCACAGGTAAGAGTGTAAGAATGAGCCATAGGCTTGATCAGGAGTATTTTTATTTCCATCAAGACAGCCATTCCAAGGGGGAAACCCAACCTTCAGAGCTGTCATCCTCATAAAGGATAGTGCTCCTAAGAAGGGAATATTCTTCCTATCATTGTATTTTGAGCAATGCCTCTGCATCAGAGGTCTGTGATGACAAGCAGCACATTAGCTGGATGATGTGCAGCTTCCATGAGGGACTTTTCATGAGTGTCCTCTAAACCAAGCCAATGAATGAGACTTAACTGCAAACCAAAGACATGACTTTTGTGGATGTTACCTGGACACAAAAGTCACTGATGAGTTTCACTGTATAATAGTTCAGACATTAATAATGTAAGTTAATGGTTAAAGAACTAAAAATGAATGAACCTATAATGTGAAACTCTCCATCATTAATCAATCCACTGGGAAGCATCTGGAATCTGATCCAAAACTCTTCTGAAAAAGGTGTTGTTGAAAAAGGTCCTTCAGCCAACTAATCCAACAACTGTGCCCCGCCTCAGGCAGAAGTGAACAATCCAAACTAGAGGAACCTCCTTGCCAACATGCAGTGGCTTTGTTCTGCTCCTGCCATAACTAAGGGGAAGGAAAAGGAGGCCTCTTGTAGAGACCTTTCAAAGGAACTTGGACAGTAAAGACAATCATGGGTGTAACCAAAGCCGAGCATTGCTACCTCGGTATCTCAACCACATGGCAAAGCTTCCTGGCTCTGACCTTGGTCTTATGTATTGTTCTGGTAGAAAATAAACACTCACCTTTGCTTTTTGGTGATTCCTCCTTTTTTTTCCTCACCAATGGAACTTGTGAAGGGACGTTATAGATCAGAACCAAACCTCTCTCCCATTATTTTTGGTGCCTGGTAGTGACCGACTCCTGGCACTTTAGAGAAGGTTAGGAAACAAGACAGAATGTGTCAACTGTGAGATGTAATTAAAAGCAAAATTCCCAGTGTAGCATCTGCAGCAGAGCCCACGCAGTGTGACATTTCAGAATGACTGCCAGTCACTGAAACTTTATAAAAAACCCCCCTAGGATTTCATTAACTCAGGAAGCTCATGCATATCTTTCCCGGATGCTGTATGAACAATTGCAGCCTTCCTGTTGTTCGACAAAACCTTTTTCAGATCATAACTCTGTCCACAGGAGAAGGGAATGGAAATTGCTTTAAAGTGCTGAAAAACCTCAGCAGAAGGAGCTGTAGGAGGCCTTGTGGGCTCTAGAGGGGACCTGAAACTGGAAAAACTGCTCAGTGTCTGCAGAAAACCCCAAATTAGGGAGAAGATGATATATATATATACATAGAAACATGTGTATCTCATATCTTATATATGGTGCACATGTGCTTGCATTTTTTAAAAGCAATGAATTAATAAAAGTCCTAAATGACCTAGTTTCTTACACATACATTTAAAAGCCAGTAGAGAAGAGCTAAAATTGATTATCACTTGCTCTCTTAGGGTATAATTTCCATAATTTCAGTTGAAATCAAATATTTCATAAATTTTTTTTGATGCTTTGGGTGCTACAGACTAGAAATAGAACATTTTTGTGTCAGATATTGTAGGGTCATGGGGTTACAACAAAAGATGGCTATGAGGCCCTTCCACCCTACTCTCTAGGTCACAGCAGTGTTTTTCCACAGAGTCTTTTTCCTAGAGTTTTCTTATCTCACTGTTTCAGATTGCCAGCGCTGAGGTTCTCACCATCTACCTGGAGAGGATGAAGAGACTGTTCTTGGGCCTGAGGTGGATCCCCAAGCACCAGCCTGCAGCAGAAAGCACAGCCAGCCCACCTGCCCCACTGGGAGGAGGAAGGAACCTCAGTGTGATAAATGAACCCACAAAGAACCTCTACACCACAGAGCCCTCCCTCAGCCTTGCAGGAGAAAACCCCACGTTAGGGAACTTTTCTGATTTCAGAACCTGATTTAGCCTCTCTTACGTGGATGCATTTTCCTTGACATTTGAATTAATGAGCCAAATGTCTCTGGTGAATTCGAGATGAGCCTGAGACACCTAAAAGTGTTTCTATGGCAGCTGCAGGATGATACCAACTGGGGACTATGACTTCACAGAGCAGGACAGGTTGGTACAAGTCAATTATTCCGGTATTATAACGAGTGTTTAACAGTATGGTTGAGAAGGAAATAGCTGGTTTACATACTGGAGATCTGTTAGTGCTTAGGCAAAGGGATCACCCTAAAATTGCATGACTTTGTCAAAGTAAATCCTTCCTTAGACCCAAAAAAATGCAGATATCTCTTTCACTTAGGGAGGTTTTCCATGGATTCCACAGGGCCCCACTGACCTCACTGGTTTTTAATAGTTGCATTATAATTCACACATCTTCCTGTTTGAATTCTTGTAAATAAACAAGCTGTTACTCTAGAGTTTTTCGCCAATTAGAGACAGTTTCAACCCGTCAGTGGATTCCTCCTCAAATGTAAGATAGGGAGCTTGACATTTCAGATTGTTGCAGCTTTCTACAGGAGGAAGCTGTAGAAAGAACTACCCAAATCATGGTCCTGCCACACCTCATCAATCCTTACTTAGCCCTTTGCCTGGGTCAACAGTGCTTGTCATTGTGTTGGCTAAGGGTGAAGTAATTTCCTTCACAGTTTTATATGAAATGTCATGTCTGGGTCTGGTGATAGATTGAGAAACCAACAGTTTCTGCCCAGAAGTTTAATTCAACAATGTGAGCAAATTAAACAAGGATATAAAGGTGGGCAGAAAACTGGAATTCTGAATAGGACTGACATTAAATAAAGACTTGCCTGCAGTGGGACAGTGTATTCTGCTGTATCCCAGATCCTGCTGGTTGTGTGAGCCACTCCCTTCCTACTGGTGTGAATTGAACTGAACTGAACTTCATCCTCTCCTGTTAGAATCTGTAAGTGATGACTATACAACTGGCCAGAAGGACAAATAAGCCCATAAAAATATAACATATCAGCTTCTTTGTATCACTCTTGGATAAAATGCACCGCAGGATAAAAGTCAGATGGACATTTTCAAGTAATTGAAAGAACTTTTGTGTAAGGTGCATCAACTGGACCAAACTCTGCCTTGGTTTCACTTTTGCAACTTTTGACTTTGTCCAAAAGAAGTGAATTGATGTAGCAAGAATAGAACTTCTATTTTCCCATCCCAAATGATACAGACAACATGAGGTGACATCCTGACCCTTCAGATGCCACTGGTGAAGAACCAATTAACTGCAACAGGGCTTGATGTCATCTAAAAACTTTCACCCATGCTGCATGGCTGTGTACCTAGATTTTGACTTTTCCTGTCACCAGTGGTGGTGTCCTCTCCATGTTTTTCTTTAAAAGAGCTTAAAATACATAGTTGTTAACTTTTCAGAGTGACTATTTTTGTGTCTCTCTCCTTCAAAAACCTTGGTCTAACATTTTCACTTTCTCATGAATTGAATGTGTTAAGGAGGAAGGACAGCTCTGTTTTCAAGCTGACAGGAATGTCATCCAGCTCCTCTAACTCATAAAAGCACTGTCAACTTTGAAAAACTATTGTATGTTCAGAAGGTACTATCCACACTACATAAAAGTGATATAAAAGGTTTGCTTTGAAAAACAAGCCACAAGCACTTGCACCATGTCAGGTTAACAACAGACTTTTCTGGAGGGTGATAAAATAGGATCTGAAGAACAGATAGAGAGCAGAACAGAAATACAAAGCAACTGCTCAATGCTCCTTTATTTATATCCTCTGTTAGAACAGCTTTTCAGCCTTTTCCTTTGGGAGAACAGTGCTTTGGGATAACGATGATGCTGGAAAGTGGCAGTGGGAACCCAGCTCTGAGCAGCAGTAGGTGGGTATGGAACCTTAGGAAGGCAACTTGAATTTCCTGCAGACTTGATTGTTTGTGTGATTGGGATCAGTGTGCTCAATGTCCTGGCCTGCTGCCCTCCCAGGAGAATGAAACCAACTTCATGAACCTCGGCAGACTTTGTTCAGCAAACACTTATCACTGAGAACAGCCCTAGCTTGGCAGCACAGAGGAAAATTTGCCCTTTAGAGGCAATCAGTTATTGCATATTCCTAAAACATCTTATTGTTCTTGGAATCTGCTGCAAGGGGTGACTTGCCATTTCATCTGACCTTGAACAGGGACTCTACAGAGCAGGCTCTAATCTCAGAAACACTGGTGTAAATCTGAGATTAATCCGTGGAGTTATTTTTTGATTTTTCAGACAAGAAACAAAAACAGACAGCATGGCAAGAAACAAAACCATGACTGTATTTAGAGGACGCTTAGTTAACTCTGTCCAAGCAACCCCACCTTGTTAGATAACAGCCTATGCCACTCTCCCACCTCAGAGTTCCCACAACCATATCCACCCTCCAAGATGGTCTAACACCACATCAATGGTCTCATTTGCTGCCATGGTACCATCTCTCCTCAGTACTACCAGACATTGCCAGTCTGAAGAAACACTGGGACAACTGAGGTTAAGTGGATGTAAGCCAGGGGACGACTGACCTCCTTCTGGGCCTGACTCCACCACCCAACACTTCACACCAGTGCAAAGCAGGTGTAATGCTCTTCTGGACTGGGCAGATGCACACAACACCCACTTCACAGGGGTAGCAATGGCCATGCAAGGCACAGGGCAGTGGCAAAGCAAACTCTGGGGTCATCAATGGCCACAGAGATCTCCAGCTTCTTATCTCCCATTGCATGGGACACCACCCTATTTGGTCTTAGATTGGTTTTGCACCAGGTCTTGAGATTAAAAAGGAGTGATGAAGTCACTGCTCCTCTCAGCAGAGCCAATACTTTGCACATCCTTTGCCTGTGGCCTCTCTCACTCCACAGAGCCACGGACAAGCCAGAGCTGGACACTGTGCTCCAAGCCAACTATTGGCATCTGGTCCAGGGGGTCAAGGCGAGGTGTGAAGCCACCATCTGACACTGTACACACAGGAGTAGGGGCTGCAAAGATGCAGAGCTGTCAAGGTGGAACCTGTAAATCCCAGGCTCAGAGCCTGAAAGACACAAGTTTGGGTCAGAATCCATTAGACTCAGATTTAAAGGACCAGGGGCCTCTCTCTTGCAACAGAAGACTCACATGAAGGCACAAAATACCCTACAAACCAGATCTAGTATTTTCCTTCCAATCCTTCTGTATTTTAAATCACCTACAGCTGTAGTCATGGCAAAACATTCAAAACTAGACAGGCTTTCTGGCTGTTGGTATTGTCTTAAATGCTTCAGCTCACAGGAACAAACTGCGTTCTGCACAAACAGGCTTCAGTTTTTGAGCCATCAGTGGTCCCTCCTTAGGCTTTAGCTGACCACAGTACAGCTGCAAGTGGGCACCAGAAACAGACCTGGGATGCATTCAGGTATCAAAATAACCACAAAGAAATGAATTTTAATATAACACAGCCAGACCTATGTGTACATATACAGAGCACAATGTTTATAATAAAGAGACAAACAGGAGGGCTCAGATTGCATAAGCAAAGCAGAAGTGTTGTCTTCTCTTCATAAATGCTCTTGTTTTCACATTAACATCCCCCCTCTGTTTGGGATCTGACCTCAGCAGCTCGGCTGGACGTGTTCATCTCTTTCCCATGATGTTCCCATATAAGGTGATCTCTCTGGCCCTGGAGCAGGATTTTCATTTGCTCAGGTTTCGTCCCGCTCTGATTTGCTGGCCTCTGTGGTCGAGCTCTCTCACAGCTCTGCTCTGCAGCTTCCACACAGCAGTGGCTGTAAAGAGAGGAGAAAGGCAGGAGGGAGCAATGAGGCAGGTCTGGAGAGCTCTGGGTAGTTCATTTGCAGGCTCTGTTCTCTTTCTGCCACACGTTGCCTCTGCAATGAGCAGCTCCCATAAGCCTTTCCCAAGCAATATAAAACATAAACTCTGTCCAGAGAGCAGGGTGGAACTATAGGGCTGAATAGTTGTAATAACTCTCATGTCATTAGGAAACTTTGCTTCAAAACCTGTATCACTCTCTGCGCAAACTAACTTGGGAATGTGGAAAATGACCACAGAATTATAGAACAAATATGCTGGAACACTGGCTCTCAATCTGTAAGACCTGACCCAGATACCACATCCCCCAGCTAACATAACTTAAGACAAGTTAAGCATCAAACAAATATCTCAGCTGCTTCCTGTAATATTTACTCAAGGCTGCACTGAGAGCTTATAATCTCTTTTATGTCTGTGAAGATTGTCTTGTGATAAAGAGGTCAAGGCACTGAGCTAAGCCTTGATTTTTTTTTTTTTTTAAGCAGTAATTCTTTAAATTCAGACACCACTGCAGACTGTAAGTATGAAGCAGAAGAGAGGCAGTCTGGGGGAGCAAAATGGCTCTTGGGGCTGCTCGTATGAAGAGCACAAAACTGTTGGAGGAAAGAACTGTGACAACCTAAAACTTAAAGCATGACAAGGGATCTCTCACACCTTCCACAAGTTGGAAAGTCCCACAAAACTGGGCTCCAATGTATGAGTTTGCTCCTGCCTTCAGTCACTTGAGCTTTCCAACAGGTCAACAAGCTGGTTGTTGACCAATCCACTTTTAGCTCAGCCAGTCCACTTTTAATGATCTGTGGTCATGGAGGTCTCCTTCCCCAGAGTCAGAACAATCAGACTTCATGGGTTTCCATCTCACCATCTTTTTTTCATCTTATCTTGGCATTTTCTAAAGTTTTTGTACATCCTTCCTCTTCTTTATCTGTTGCCTCTTTAACATTAGAGAGATATGAGAAGAGGGGAACAGTCCTTTCAGTGTGGGGACTAAAATAATCTGACATAGAGGAGGATCTCAGAGCAGCACCATCCCACTTTACCCAGCACAGACTCCTCTCCATTCTCAACACCACAGGCACAATCTCTCCCCTCTGAAGAAAAGCTGTGTAATGATATTTACAGAAACAGTGTTTCTCTAGGATTAAGTGGTGGTGGACCCACAGGCAATACTCCCTATAACCCATTAACTCAGTCTACACAGAGCAGGTTTGGCCCCAGCACCTCCAGCAGAAATACCATTTTCATTTGCTCTCTCTGTGTCCTACATGCTCAAAATACTCACCAGAGAAAACTGTAATTGATACCAGGAGAGCATGACAAGGGAAAGTAGATCTCTTCTGGGAACTTGTAGGTAAATATGATTCCTAAAGGTCAGTATATGGACTGACAGAACAAAGGAAACATGATCTGGTTTTAGAGTTCAAATCCAGGAGTCAAGAGACCTGGATTATGTTCCTGGCTCTCCTACAGCTTTCATGAACAACCACAAGTCACCCGTCCATCCCCTTTGTGATTGTTTAACCAGTTAAAAGCTTGGACACCAATGCAGTGTCACTGCTCAGCCTTCCCGTGAAGAAGGGGATTACATTTGATTAAATCATTTTATGAAGTGCTTTCTGTTTCTCAGAAGGAAAAAAGAGCTCATCCAAGACAGTCACAGTGCTTAGAATTGCAAAGTATTACAGTTATGCTACTTACTGAGTCAAATCCTGCAGTGATTTACAACCTGTGCATTTCAATTGGCACCAATTTCACATGACTCACTGCGTATTTTAATCCATCATCTGGGGACTCGCATGGGATTCTGAGACTATCCAAGAACCTAATTGCAACAGCAGAGAGGCTCCAAAATCCACCTATTTCAGGTCTAAGCACGGCTTTTGAAGGATCTGCAAGAAAAATCTTGCAGATTGAGAGATTTCATGAACAAGTTTCACTTTAATATATATCTGGTTTGGATTGTTTGGTGGTTTTGGAGCTGCTGTCCCTGTTTCAGGTTTATGCACTATATATTTATGGGTATTTTGAGGCTGAAAACTGATGTCCAACCCTGAGGACACACATTTGCCGTTTTCCCCAGGGTGAAGCCTGGCGCGGGACTGGCGTTCCCATTCCACAGGGATCCTCTGCACACCTTTCCACTTCAAAGGAATGAAGTAACATTCACCTGACACCCACACCAGCCACGCTCGACGCCCCTTTGTGCTGTCAGAGCCTGCCAGAAACCTTACTTGGGTAACTGCAGCAATCTGTTTGTGCATCTCCTACACACGCCGCAATCACCTCCCTCGGGAGGAGCCGCAGAGCCAAGTTCATCCTGCGGAGGGTGAATCTCGGACCTGTTCCTGTGCCGTGACGGAGCCGCACGGGAGCCTTTCCCTGTGCCGTGTCCGCCCCAGAGCCCCCACAGCGACCTCGGCCGCGGCCCCTGCACGTTCGCGGCGGGGAGAAAACGGGACGGGACTGAGCGGGAAGGGCTGCCCGGGGCACACCGCGAGGCCACCGGGAGGGCTTCCTCGGGCTGCGGCGGCTGCGAGGGCAGCGAAACACGCGAGCAGCGGGCGCGAACTCGAGACCCGCCGGGAGAACCCGGAAAGACCTGCCGGGACCCGCCCCGGTGGGCCCCGCCCCGACACACCCACACTCGCCCCGCCCCTGACCACACCCCGGACACGCTCCCACAGACAGAGCGCGCCCCTCACAGCCTGACCACGCCCCCTCACAACCCAGCCACGCCCACCAGAGCTAGACCACGCCCACACATGCTCCGGCCCTGCCCCCTCACAGATCAACCCCGTTCTGTCACAGTCTGGCCCCGCCCCCTCATTATCAGACCCCGCCCCCTCCCCGCCCGGCGCGGTCCCGGTTCCCGCCGCTCCGCCGTGGCATCGGAAGTGACGTCAGCGCCGTATCCCGGCAACCGTCCCCGCGGTGTCGGGAGGCTCCGCTGGGGCCTCATCGCCAGGCCCGGCCCGGGCCCCCCGGCCCGCCCCGTCCCCGCGGCCCAGCTCACCGCCCCCACACCCGCCGTGTGTCCTCTGCGGGTGCCCCCCGGGACACCGCCATGGGTGACCAAATGCAGTTCATTGTCGAGAAGCTCAATCAGGAGCCCTTCAGGAAGAACTACAACTTAATCTCGTTTGACTCCCTGGAGTCGGTGCAGCTGCTGCAGCTGCTCAATGATGTTCTGGGCGAGATTGACCCGAAGGTAAGGGGGGCGCTCAGAGCTGCTCACACCTCTTGCAGTGGGTTTGACACCGAAATGTGCTTTTCTTTGGGTCTGGCTCAGTGTAATCCCGTAGCGTGCTTGGTTTTTCAAAACAGCTTGTATGGATCGTCCTGGGAATAAATGTGCCTGGCAAGAATCCTTCCTGTCAGTACATCTGAGTGTATAAAAATATTTGCTAAGCAGCAGATGTTCCCTGGGGCAGGGACTGGATCCCTGTCCCCAGAGACTGATCACTGGATGTTTTCCCTGTGAAATTCAGGATACAGATGTTGGTTCGTACTGAGAACCTTCATGTTCTTAGGGCAAGGTCAGGCTGTGCCCTGCACACACACATGTCCACACATCTGGGGCACAGATACCTGTGCCTTGGAGTGCCAGGATGCCCGAATTCCTTCTTGGATGTGTTCAGAGTGTCTGCATAGATGATTCCTGTCAGCAGGGAGAATGGTAATTTAGGAAGAATTTACCTGAATACACATGTTGGAGGAAATTAGAAGAGAATTGAAGTTTGGTGATAAAAGGGATGTTCTGTGCAGAGTATCTCACTATCATTTGATAAAGTAATAAAGTCAATTCTTTTAGTGTTGCCAGTTAATTGATACCACTTGGACAAAGAAGTATATAATAATTATAATTAATTTAGTTAACAATATAATCATAATAATTAAAAAATTATTATAAAATAAATAATGTCATAATTACAATATTTAGTAATATTATGATATAATAATTATTATTACCTATAAGTAATTAATTAAATAATTTCTACAAACTATTTAGCATGCTGTTGACATTAGAGAGGAGCTGCCAGAACAAACAGCTAAAAGAATGCTGAGCCTCCTTGGAATTCTCAAATACAAACCTCCGGGGAATGTGTCAGACCTGTGAGTATCCTTTTACCTGCAAACACCATCAAAACGTTGTTTGCTGCTCATGTGGTAGTGACCTTTAGTTCAGGTGAGAGCTGTTCCCGTGTCCTTGGGGAGGTTGGGATGGGATCCCAGGTGCCAGAGCTGTTGCCGTGTCCCTGTGGATGCGGGATGTGGTGCCAGGTGCGGTGCCGGAGCTGTTGCCGTGTCCCTGTGGATGCGGGATGTGGTGCCAGGTGCGGTGCCACACCTGGGCAGGTGCAGTGGCGGGCGCTGCCGGCAGAGGGCACTGCCCGCCCGGCAGGGTCGGCCCGGCCCGGCCCCGCAGCGCCCGAGGCGGGAGCGACTCACCTGCGCCAGGTGATGCCCAAGTCCCGCGCCCCGCCCACCCTGCCGGCATTCCCCGAGACTGCCGCAGGGAACCGGGAGTCGTCCCTCCTGGCTTTATCCTTTTAGTGCGTTATGGGGGTTTTATCTGCCTCAAGGGAGCAGAATGGGGATTCGAAACTGCAAACTGCCATCACAGAATCCCAGAACGGTTTGGATTGGGAGGGATCTTAAAAACCATAAAATCATCTAGTCCAGCCCTCTGCCATGGGCAGGAACACCTCTCACTAGACCAGGTTGCTCCCAGCTCCATCCACCCTGGCTTGAACGCTTCCAGGGATGGGGCACCCACAGCTTCTCTGGGCAACCTTCTCTGAGCGTCATACAGAAGGATTTCTTCCCAACATCCCACCTAACCCTACTCTCTGTCAGTGGAAAGCCATTCCCCTTTGTCCTGTCACTCCAGGCCCTTATAAATGGTCTCCTTCCATTTTTCCTGTCAGCTCCTCCAGATTCTTCTCACCCTGGAGCCTTCTCTCCTCCAGGCTGAACAATCCCAATCCTCTCAGCCTCATCATGAGCATTTTCTCTTTTAACAGCATTAAGAAAATCATTAGCCAAGTGGAGAAGGAGCATCAAAGCATTGCAAATTCTTTGTTCCCAGCCAGCTTTCCTTAGTTTGAGATTTTTTGGTGTTTTCTCTGTCATTGTCACACAGAAGTGCTTTTCGCCAGGGGTTGGTTACTGGGAGCAAACCTGTCATTCATCCTCTCTTACACTGGCTTCTGCAGAGGACCAATGAACTCAAGAAAAGAGCTTACCTGGCACGTTTCTTAGTGAAACTGGAAGTGCCAGCAGAGTTTCTCCAGGATGATACTGTGGCTGACATCAACAAACAGGTACCGTTTTTCTTGAGCGCCAACGTTTTCCATGAATTAAAGTGCTGGTGGGAGGAGGGATGAAAGAATCTGGGAGTAATGTTGGCAGAGAGGATGAGCAAAGATTCATAATAAGAAATAGATGTCTTGACTACTTTCCTTCCAATAACCCTGAATTTGGAAATTAATAGGCAGTATTGAATTAAAAGGCTTTCAGCCCATTAAGTACTGGGTGCCAGATCGTGTCCAGAGCCATGTTGCCCTAGACAGATTTTTATTTCTTAAGTTTTTAACATCTTTTTTTCTTATGAACTATGACATTTATGTTTTTAGCTGTAAATTACCACTTCAAAGCAGTCCAGAAAATGTTGTCACCAAAAGCCAATGTCTCCTAATTATCAATTGATTGTATTTGGTAGTCATGGTTGTCTATTGATAGTATTTAATGCCCAATATTTGTATTAGCCTTATTCTCCTTTTGCTTCAACCATTTATTTTTTTGTGAATAAGTAAAAGATTTCTCTTTTCTGTGCTGACATTCCTACTTATTATGTTCCCACTTCTTTTGTGAGCATTGAATGTTGATTTTAGATAGTCAGACTGGGTGGGTTTGAATTGTAAAACTTCAAGTGAACCAAAGTTATGGGTTTATATCTGTATTATCTGAGGTACATATTTACTTAAATTTTTTTTATCCAGTTTTCTGTGACTTTTGTTTTATGAAACCACAGTGGTTTTTAGTGTTTGTAACAGGTAACTTGATTTGTTAACTGTGCACCAGCAAAGCTGAACAGACTGACTGAAGCTTGACCAAACCTTTTGGTTTTTTGTTACCTCGAAAAATATTTGATTTATAACTTGGGATAACTCAGCAGAAGTAGTAAAGAGAGAAAGCAATTCAGACTGTATGTTTTTTCATATGTCACAGTCTTAATATGTATAAATATCCACCTCCATAATTTCCATTACATAAGATGTGTTCCTTTTTGGGATTACAGTAATAGAACCATCTTATTAAACTAATACCCTGCTGATTAATTCAAAACAGAAGCTGGGGTAATAGAATGCCTTACTGCAGATTAACATGACAATGCAAATACTTAGATACTAATGGATTAAAGAATTTAACCTAAATCATTTAGATACAGGCTTGCAGTGGTGTCTTTTAAGAGAAATTTCAAATATTGAGGGTTTGGACGCTTTATAACATGGTCAGATTTTATGGCTGTGTAGAATCAAACTCAAATGTACTTTTAAAAATTATTTATACAAGATACTCAGCATACCTACCACCTTCCCACTGTGTTGGGATTTACACATTGGATTGGCTGCAGTTTAAAATTTAAAAAATTAGCAACTTCAGGCATTAATTTAGTTGTCCAGTCTTCAGTGAATTGCTCCCAGCTGCCAGGAATCTTTCTTTCCGTATAGGAACCTGGGTGTTCTTTGGTCATTTGAGTGTGTCCCATATTCCAGGTGCCTGTGGGGGTACCAATAGTGAAAAGTGAGAGCCTTCCCTTTGTTATGATCCATCAAACTGTGCTCTGCCCTTGTTTGAGTCCTACCATTGGTCTGAATTTTTGTGTCCATTAAGGAAAAGTTTTCCTAAACTCCTCTTCTGACAGAGGTAGGGACACACAAAGGAAAGCTGTTGGACAGCAGAAGTGGTGAAAGCACTTCCTCAGGGACCACCTGGTATTTCATTTTTGTTCAAGGACTTCCACAGTGCCTTAGTGGCATCATGGAAACCAGCTGGGTTTTCACTCCTAACTTGTTCCTCCTTGTCCAGCCTGTGCATTCCTTATCACACCTTTATTTGCCATTCAATCCAGCTCTTTCTCTGTGGTTTTATCTTCTTCTCAGTAGCCATTTTATTACTGTTTTTTTGAATTCATTCCAGCTTGTCAGTCCGTGCTTGAAACTGCAACAACCAGACCTGAGCAGAGCACTCTGGCTGCTGGTTCCCCAGGGTTTTATAGAATGGAATTGCTGCTTCACTGCTCAGGGCTTTGATGCCTTTGTTTGAACTGGCCTTTGCTGTTGCCATTTTGTGTTCAACTTTCGTATCAACTGCTCTTTCCAGGAAGTAAAAAAATGACTTGATATTCTCTTTTTAGATTTTTCCATCTCATTGAATGGCTGTTTCTGTGGAGATTATCTTCCCTTATACCTCAGCTTGCATTTCTCCAAGTCGAATCTAAATTTATTTCCTCTCCATATTTCTAAACTCTTTCTGTCCCCTGTTATTTCTCTACCCACACAGACTTTCACACTGCCTCTCAGTTTAAGATTCCTGGTGGGCACTGTGCTGGTGTGGAAGTAGCACACTGTCTCCTTCTCCCTGAGTGCTGAGCTGCATCAGTCAGTCCCTGTGAGGTACCTGGGTTATGCAACGTGTCACAGCCACTCCTCACGTGTTACCTCAGCTGTGCTCTTGAGCCACTCTGCAAATTCAAGCCCCATGGCTTCAGTCAAGTGTTTTGTTAGGTCAGGCTCTTCCTTTTTGGGCTGATAAATGTATGGATGTGATATACACAGATTTACAGTAAGAGAGAATAATTTGTTATTATGGATTTGTCCCTCTCAGCTAACATCTTGTCTCTCTGCTTTGAAAATACACTGTTGTGTTACAAGGGAAGAGATGAAAATACTGAAGAAATTGTGAAATTCTGATTGGACCTTTAAATGCAAGATAATGCACTGTGATTTTTTAGTTTCTAAGTTGACAAGCTTTTGCAGTGAAAAAAATGCATTTTATTCTTTTTCTCACCATATTTCTATGTCTACATATACTATCATAGTAATAAAGTGATGTGTTGATCTGAAAATCCCCAGACACAGAGCTCATTCTGCACGATTTCTGTTTCCTTTTGTAGTATGAAGAACTCATGGAAGCATTTAAAAACCTGCATAAGGAGTACGAGCAGCTCAAAATATCTGGTTTATCCACTGCAGAGATAAGAAGGGTAAAAAAAAATGCACAGCTTTTCTTTGGTTGTTTTTTGAAGCCCTGTTTTTGTTGGGTTTGTAAGTTGTAGAGGCCAGAGCTGGTGGGCTCTGCAGCTGCCTTTTGGAAACTGTGCTGTGTTGGCAAACAGAGCAGAAAGTCTTTACTCGTGCTCAGAGCGGAGCTTTCTGGAGCAGATTGGGGGATTGAGGCTGCCAAGACTCTGTTCAGCATGATTTCCAAATATTAGAACTCCATTTCCTCTGAATGCAAACTCATACAAAACCTTTTGCTTTCCTGATACAGGGTAATAATTCCAGAGGGTGTTGAATGAATTAAGAGCTTAAGTCAACAATGATGATGAACCCGTGTGGATAAAGTGTTAAGTAAAGATATTTGCCCTGTTTCAGCAAAATAATTAAGCCTGTGTACAGCTTTCCAGGGGACATATAGACAAGCCAAGCAAATGTTGAGATGTACATTTGGAGAATTTATTTCCATTTCTCTCATAACTATCAATCTGTGGAGTCCTGCTGTTGTAAAATAGGATTAAAGGAAAATAATAATCAGATACATATTTCAGCACTAGAAAGTGTTTCTTTTAACACAGTTCTAATACAAAAAGTGGCAGCAGACATCCCTCATATGCAGCTTCTTGCAGAATGGTCTGCCAGGAAGTGGGTAATGATGGTGACATTAAGAACATATGTCAGACTGCATCCGATGTTGAGTTTGTGCTGATTTTTCCTTGGTGGTGTGTGTTTGTTTGTTTTTATTTTAGAGAAATCCACCTGCATGTATTTTAAATGTTCACACTTAATACTCAGGGATGCAGATGAGGAGTGTTAGCATAGAGGGAGTGGGAACTGTGGGGGAAGTAAGAGAGATTGGAATCCTGGGTGTTCTGATCGTAGATCAATAAAATTACAACCACCTCCGTATATTCAGAGAAGAATTCTGATTTTCATATTAATTAGAAGAGAATTTAGTCCAATCCAACATACATGGTAAATAAATTAATATTTATTTATGTATTTTTTTCTGCTTTTTAGGACATCAGTGCAATGGAAGAGGAGAAAGATCAACTGGTCAAAAGAGTAGAGCGTCTCAAGAAGAGGGTAATAAGAGAAGTAACACTGTTCCGTTTCAGTGTCATAATCCTTGGCTTGCAACTCTGATTTTGGAATGCAAACAGGGATTAAGATAAACATACTGTATGTCTAGGAAGGAGTCGAGTAACTAATTGACCTACAGGGAATCTCCCAGGCCTCAGTCCAGGGCTTTTAAGAATCTCGAGTCCAGTACTTTGCTGTCATTTCTGAGTAGTAACGTGCACAGAAAGGAAGTGCTAAGTGGGCTTGTGAGACATATGATCCCTTTAATGTATTTCTCAACTATCTGACAGCAACATGCACTATTTATCCACTTGCTGTAGGTGGAGACAGTACAAAATCATCAACGGATGCTTGAAATAGCAAGACAGCTCCGCTTGGAAAAAGAGAGAGAAGAATCTCTGGCTCAACAGAAACAAGAACAAAAAAGTCAGGTACTGACATGAAAACATACCTATTAAAATAAAGAGCTGTTGACATTTGTTTGGGAATCAGGCATTTTAGAAAGACAGCAGGACCAACAGTAGAGAATTTCTTCCGACCCCAGAAAATGAAATCCCATTTAAAAGATCTGTGTAGGTTTTAAGGGAAGAGGCTTGACCCTGCAAGTTTTGAACAGCACAGTGAAGGTACTTGGCTGCCTCAGCTGCCACTGACATCATCCTTGAGTGTTCCCAGGAAACGTTCCATGACTTACTGCTGGAGCACCCAAAGGGAACTCATCATATTTATGGGAGTGAGCAAATGTTTCCTTGGTTTGATTTCTATCTCTGTGCATCTGCACCAAGATTTCAGGGGCTGAGCAGCACAGCAAGTACCTCAGCTTCTCCCTGGGTGGGGGGAATATGTATTCAGGAGCAACCTTGGGATTTTGGTCCCTGAGTTTGACAAAAGTGGTGTCCTGAGAAGCACTGGAAGCTGTCAACACATTGGATGTCAACACCTCTGAGTGTGAGGGTGGGTTTTATTCCTGACCTATGTTGTCAAAACAAGGTACTTTCGTAAAATCCGGTGCCATTTTGTTACACCATCTCACCAAATTCTGTAGCCTGAACTGCAACACTGTAATAAAAGGGGAAAAACCCCCAGATCTCGTGTATTGCAGTCTGTGTCTGCATGTGGAATCAATGGGAATTAGTAGCTCTCAGGCTGTTGGGTCTTTGCTTGAACCTGCATGAGATCACAAGTAAAATGAATGTGATGTCCAGCTAATTCCAGTTCTTAGTACACATCTCCATAAATCATAAAAATGCAAATCAGCTGGGGCTTGTTTGGCAAGAAACTTTCCATCTGCTCTTGGGATGGACAGTGGATTGCTGTGACAACTCAGCTGCATTGCAGGGACCGAAGGATAAGGACAGGTACCACCTGCAATCCTGATTCTTGCTGCCTTTTGTTGTTGTTGTAATGCTCAAGGCACTTATAATTTTGGTTGAAAATTGTTGAATGAAGTTCTGCCATAAAGTATCACTTGGGAGAACAAGAATCCTCTCTTCATTTAACATTAGGGAATATCAAATAAACCCAGGCCAAGTGTTGAAAATTTGCTCTGGCACATTCCCTTGTGAAACAGATCCTCACCAGATGCTTAGAGCTGCCATTTTTTCTGTTTGAGGTTCTTTTGCTCTTTTGGTTTAGTTGTTTGAATATGTATTTCCAAGGGATGAGCTTATGTGTGTCCAATTCTCTCTCCAAAGTTGTTCCATGCAGAGCAGAGGCTGCAGAGAGCCCAGCTCCAGCTGAAGGAGATGCAGGATGCAGTAGCTGATTCAAAACCTGAAAGTAAGTGGTGATCTACAAAGGGGTTACACTTCTCTGGCAGAAATTAAATCAAAACCTCTTGCTCAGTCAGAAGTTTGTCTTTTCTAAGCTTTTATGCCTTTTGTGTTTGTAACTGGGCATTGGTGAAATACTGCTTCTTAAAAATGCTCTCAGTGAATGGACAAATACGTTGAATACTGTTTTATTCAGTGTTTTTTCTGGTTATCTTCTATAAAGTATTTGTTTGAAAAGCTTTAAGGCCTGTTTCTTGTTGCAGTGCAGTTTTGTGCTGTAGTTTTTTAAGGTACCAAAAATAAAGCTATTTCCTAATTCAGCTTTTTTTAATAGACTGTAAATTATATTTAATTATATTTATATACACAGCACACACTTTTAATGTGTGTGATTATAGATATATAGATACAAATATGTAGATACTAGATATATCTATATGTTGAAGCCTCTATATTTGTATATTAGTATATCTGTTTATATATCAACATTCTTTGTTCTCTCTATGCAACTAATTTATTGAGCTGTATGTTGCTGAATTACATTCATAACAGCAAGATTGCTTCTCCTTGTTTTCAGTGATATCTCAGACTGAAAATAACTAAAGCAAAATAAATTCTATGCCTTGTGGAGTGAGTTAGTTCTACATGCTCGTCTATAACAACAGGAGGTGGAAGAGTTGCAGTAACTAGAGAAATGTGGAACTGACTGTCTCCAAAGGACAGTTTGACAACCTCCAGGTTTCTGGTGATTTAATCACTTTGAAGGAAATGTTCCAAGGATTATCCAGGCAATTTGACACCAAAACTGAGAGTCAGTTTAGAGTCACAGAATCATAAAATCTCCTGAGCTGGGAGGGACCCTCCAGGATAATTTTTGAAGGTTCAGTGTTTCAGACATGTGTGATCTTTGCAAATCACTGACCCCTTTCAGTTTATTCCTCACATTTGATTATTAATAACACATCACAGGACTGACAGAGGTTTTATGTGCTGTTCATGCAGGTATTGGGGTGGATTTATTGGGAAATACTTTATTGTATGGAAGATAACCTGTCCCTTCCATGGGGCTTTTCCAGTTGAATTCTGGGTTACTGTGGTGAAAAACGTGCCATAGAAACATGTATAAATTAATTCCAAAATTATAGAATCTGGCTATTTCTCAATTTAAATTTAGTAAACCAAGTCATTGTCCTACTCTTTCAAGAACATTTGCTGTTTCAGTTGCATCACTGAACTGCTTTGGCAGCTCCTCTGAGTTAAAGGAGTTTTTTTCAGTCTCCACCTCGTGTTGTTATTACTTTGTAATTTTACTTCATTTTTTTATGATGCTCATCAGCCACTGAACCACAAGTGGAACTAAGGGAGTATCTGAACCATCTTCTTCACTCACAGGGCCCTGCAGTGGATTTTATAACTGCTCCTTTTTTTGCAGTAGCTATCAGAGAGTTTATACAGCAAAGCTGTATCAACATTTCTGTTTTAGTTCCTGGGTTTTTTAAAGGCCAATGGAAACTTGATGGGTTCAGTTCACAGAAGCAAAGGTAACATAATAAAAAGCCAGTAAATATGTCATGTCATCATTGAGATGAAAATAAAGTTAACATATTTAATTTCCTTATCTTGAGTCCTACTTGCAGGGGAAAACAAAAAGTATTTAGATGTTCCGAAGCAAAGCTTGGAGTCATTACTTAAGAAAACTTGTGTTGAAATTTTGCCCAGACAAAGACTTCAGGACTCAGCTCTGTAATTGCTCTTCCCCACTGGAGTTACAAAGGCACTGCCTGTAGCAGCAATTACAGAAAGCCAACTGTTTTTTTAATAATTGAAATTAGGTGACCACAGTGCACTGCACAGTGCATTTTATTTTAAAAGCTTCCAGTTATTTTAAAAGCTTTGTTGGGTTACAGTTAGCACAATGTATTTTAGTTTTAAGATTCCCTTTGGCTGCCTCAGCTGCCTCCTCATAGCAGTGTAGTTTGTCTGCTGACAATCCAACAGCTGGAGTTTCACTGGAAGTGAGATCCTTTCCTTTAAAAGAAATTTCTTCCGTTTTTTAATATTTCCCTGTTTTAATACTTCAGTTTTTACTTCCTAGGCAAGATAAAATGTTAGAAGTTGTTCATGAGTAGAAGCTTTGTTGTTTGTCTTATGGATTTGATGACTTCATAATTAATGTAGGATGAAGTGCTTTAAAGAAATGGGAAGGAACTCTTTAAGGAATGCAACTCCCATGTATTCCTGAGAATCATTAGCATATAATTAGCATGAGCCTGCTTGAATGTGCCAGGAAAATACAGCTTATGGTTAGCAGGTTCTTAACTCCTAGAAACATAATATTTATAAGACTTTGTATTGTATCACTGATTGTTATGAGCTGTTCTTGAGACTAAAATTGATGATGGTTTCACAGAACCTTCCCTGTTCATTGACTTCAGCCCTTCCCTATTTCTTAACTTCAATACTACTCAGGATGTTGTTCAATTAGAAAGGGATTTGCTGCTGGTAGCCCTGAATAACCTGAATTTGCAGATTCTGGAGGGTTTTCTTCTGTTGTTGTTCTGGATATGAGTTATATTTTTATGAACACTGGCCACCAGTTTGAATACCCGTAACCCAGCTCATGCTTTCTCTCCAAGATTGCCACCTTTTTGCTCTGATTATCTCTGCTGGCACAAACACAAATTGTTAAACAAACTGAATAACTGAAATTCTTCATCTCTGTCTACTTTGCAGAACGTTATTCGTCACTTTATTGGCAAAAATGTGAAAAAAGTGGATGAGTAGCTTGGAAATATTGATTAAAGAATGTGTTAAAATGATTGTTGATAAACAGTAAAATGTGTAATTTATAAAATTCATTAAATTTATGTGTAGTAATAGATTTAGGACACTGGGAACTTCACAGACACCGGTCAAGGAGGAATTGCTTTGTACAGATGTCTATTTTCTTTCATTCTTGATGAAAAATAGAAAGTTAGCAAGCTATTATTTATATATTCCATTTGATAGAAAACATTAGCATTTTTCTTTTTCACAGAACCGCCTTTCCCTAAAATTCCAAGGTTAAATGATCTCCTCCAAAACTACAGACCACATTGGAATTAAAGTTCTAGAAGTATTTGGTAAAAGAGACTGGCTCAGATGGAACTTTATTTCCATCTTTAGAAGATATTATTTATTATAAAGTCACTGACAATTGATGCAAGGGGAGGGTTAAGCAGTTTTAAGATAATTTGGTATCTCTGAGGAGATACAAGTCTGGTTGGTAAGATTGGGAGTGTTTTTAAGGTCTTTGACTCTTGCACCTCATTTTGAAGAACAAACAAGGCAGCAAAAATTCAACATGACCCCTGTTAAAAGGATTCCAAGGAGTTTAGTGGAAGGTTTAGAAAGAAGTGGAATCATCACCCACTGGGGTTTGGCTCTTTTTTGTTTAGTATTTTCACCAGATTCCTGCAAGAAAATAGCAAATGATCTCTGGGGAAATAAAAATAGGGAAGTGACTGAATAATGAGGAGACTGTTGATTTGAAGTGACTGGAATCACTTAGGAAGCCAAGCCCATGCCAACAGGTTCTATTTTAAGGAATAGCCAAATTCCACGGCATTCCCCCAGGAATAATGTATATGCAATGTGTTTATGGAATGTGAGGCTCTTTCCTAGGAAGTGACTCTACAAAGAACTTGTGAGTCAGGTATAAAAATGGGGGAACAGGAGCTCCCAGTGTCATAAATAAGGTGATATCCATGCATTTGTTTCTGGGAGAAAATGCAAGAGCAGAGTCCCACTGCCCCTGGTTTGGGCTCTGAGATGTCCATCACTGCAGCCTGTGACAATTCAACACTCAAGAAGAACTCTGAAAGGTCAGAGAGGTTTCAAAGAGCTCCAATAATAATTATAAACATGGAGAGCATAATTTACAGTGGCAAATTCAGGAAGCTTTTCAGATTTTCAGGGATATATTGAAGGGATGGTTGATCTGTCAGTGTTTGCATGTCCCAGGCCTCTCTTTAATATCCCTGTTTAAAATCCCTGTTTAACAGAGGGAAATTGGAAGTGGTGGCGTTGGAAGCTGTGGAGGGAATCATTTCAGTCCCTGCAGAAAGGGATTTGATGTTGGAAGTCTGTTCCAGCCATGCCTTTGTTGTGCCCTTCTGATGTGATATTGAACAAAGTATTGGCAGAGAATCTATAAAATGAGGGCCCCTCTCTCTTTTTTCCCCCCTTTTAAAAAACTGAAGTCCTGTTGCAAATGGTTCTGGTCCAGGATGTGCAGTTGGCATCCCTATAGTGGGAAAAGAAGTGGGAACCTGAGCATGAGGTGAATCAAGTTTAAAGTCCACCAGCAGAATTATGCAGAGGAAGTTGCCTCTCCTCTACATAACTGAGCAAGCAGGAATAAACTCTTTTCTCCCATCCCTCTCTCTGTAATAATAATAATAATAATAATAATAATAATAATAATAATAATAATGAAAATATTTGAATGGAAAACATGAGGAGTTGCTCTGAATAGCTCTGCACATGTAAATACGTGGTTGGCAGAACCTTGTTAAAATAACCTTAGGGCACAGAGCCAGATTTCTGTGCCGCTTACGTGTGTACGTTTTGTAACCATAAGTCAATGTTGAAACATTAAAAACAGAATTTATATGTGTTATGGAAAGATTTGAAGTATGATGGCTTTTTTTTTTTTTCCCTCTCTAGCCTGGGAATTTGCAAAAGAATGTTTTTCACTGTAAAAAAACAAAACAAAAAAAACCCAAAACCCCGAACCAAGAGCTGCTCCGTGTTTGGGTTTTTAAGGCTCTGTTAAGCAGCTAAAGTAGCTCTTCAGTAGTTACTTCTCCATATGTTGAATTGAAGAGCAGGGAAAATATATCCAATGTATTTAGGGAAGAAACATTAGTCATAAGGGATGTTGACATCATGTCTTTCCCCATCAAGATGTCAGGTTTTAACTTGCTTTGTTGCTCGTTGCACTGTCAGGAATAAGCACGAGAACCAGTCAGGGTGTGACAGGAGCTCGGAGCAACTCTGAGGTTATTTGGGAAATAAATCAGATAGTGATCAAGGTTATAGCCCATGAAGTCAAAAGGTCCCTGCTCTTATGAAAGCTCTTGTGGTTCTTTGCTAAGTTTATTGTCTACGACAAATCCTTTGGGCTGCATATTTTGATCAGAAAATTGGAACAGCACAAGAAATAAAGTATAGGTTATATATGCAGATTTTTTTTTTTTGCTGCTAAGAAAACCAAGAAGTTAATTTGATTTAATTAAAATATTAATATTTCATATCCAAATAATCAATATCACATTGATTTCCACACCACAGACCTTGGGCAGAAATATCGGGTTGGGAGTTGTGTTCCAGTGAGTTCTGAGGTGATAATTCAGCTCCCAGGGGATGTGGGAAGCAGCTTTGCTGCATTTGCAGAGGTGGGAGATTTCTAGTGAGACATTAAAATGTGGTCCTTCCTGCCCAGCTCTGTGGTGGGCTGAGGAGGATTGGAATGGAACTCTTGTGGAAGAAAGAATTGGGAAGTCTCTCCCAGGAAGTCCCAGTGTGTTTCTCAGGTGCAGCTGCAGTGCCAAGGACACGATGGCTGTTCCATACACAGAGTAACTTGGTTTTTCCCACTCTGAAACCAGTGTGGGGGCTGTTTTGCATGAAATAAATGGCCTCTCCACCAAGGGGAGAAGGTCCTGCTGTAATGTTGCTTTCTATAAATGCAGAAACCAACAAACTAAACTGCTGGAAAAGAGGAATTCCCACTCATATTTAGTTTGTGTTGACTTGCCTTTGTTGGCAGCGCTGCTTTCCCCAGGGTCTGTTTTCTTTCTTCCAGTTCTTGAGGTTTTCTCAAGAGCTAATGGCTTATTTCCCCTCTGGCAGCTTTCCTGGCAGCCTGGGCTGGGAGCAGGGGGTGAGGAGGATCTCTCAGGGCAGAGTGGGAGAGGTGAAGAGCAGCAGAATGAAGGGGGCCCCTTTTCCTGGGTTGTTTCACTTCATTCTGACCTTGTTTTATCAGTCATGCTCTTTAGCCTGAGAACCAAAATCTGCTTTCATCTACATCCTTTCCCATCTCTGTTTCAGCAACATCAGCTGTACTTTTGTATCTCTGTGCTCTTCTCTGCTTGTGCAGTAAATGAAAGAGAAGAAAATCGTGAACTTCTTGTTTTTCTTGGCAATTTTCATTGCAATTCCATCTTCTCCTAAATATGGAGAGAACAAAACCCTCCAACTCCAGCAAGTTATCTTATAAAGCAAAAGAACCAGGAGTACTTACCTTTTAGTCAGCTAGATCATAAAAACTGCTCTGAAATACACGTTCCCACTCTCATCTGACATGTAACTTCCAACTCCTGTAGTCCTTGGCACAGTTGTCTCAGAGGAGTAATTGCACTAAACTGCCTGTTGTCAGTGCAGACTCTGCAATGTAATTTAAATAGATGTTTCCTTTTATTCTGTCGCATTTTTCTACCTGTGAATTGTTCTTATCTGTATGTACTTGGGTTTATTTATAAATTAACTGTTAAGGAGACTGAATTACTCTCTGTACAAGAGCCAAGTCTTACATGGTAAGATATAGATGCATTAAGCTTTTGTAGAACAAAACTTATAAATGCCATTATTCAAGAATTTCTTCTTGATTTTATATTTAATTGTTATTTTCTGCATTCTCAGTCTATAAGCTTCCTGAGATTAAGCATTTGTTTTTATAAGAAAAAATAGTGGCTGTTTACAGGGAGGCAATTTATGAGTGTCCCAGCGATATAAAAGACCCTTAAAGTAGGCATACATTAAACTCTGCCCATTTTAAGGCCTTTTTAGATGCCAGATGGAAAAAAAGCTTTATTTTAAAGGTGAAGCTCCAAGGATATAACAAATCTGTACATGAGCTGGGCCAAATTCAGATTTTTGTACAGATAAAGGTTTAATGGCAGTTTATATCAGTGCCATGTGTTGAATTTTGCATCTGATTCAGCTGGAGTTTCATGTTAGAAGGGATTTACTTGTTTATTGATGAAAAGAATCTGTCAAGGAGTTAACAGTTGTATGTTAGAGGTGCATAATAACACCTACTGTATTGTTTTAACATCCAGATTAAAAATTTAAATCAAGTAACTCCCTTTCTTTGAGCACTGAAAAGAAGACTCAGATGTTATGCTGTTGTTATTGTAATCAGCTGCTAAAAACTCCAGTGTGTTGGGCAAATCAAACTTAATTACCTGCTACATTGCTTTTATAGTCACACACTGATTTCATTTGTTTTTAAGGTTTAATGAAGAAACTGGAAGAGGAGATAAATTTCAATTCCTACCTGGTTACTGAAAAAATGCCCAGAGAGCTTGAGAGTAAGAAGGCCTCAGTGTATCTCCTGCAGAAGGTGGTTGCAGAGCCAGCCATGACTCAGTCTGATCTCACTGCCCTGCAAAGTGAGGTGAGGGCACCAAGGTTGCACTGAATTGTTCTGGAGCATAAGCTGAGTTTCTTGTACACTCTGGTGTTCTTATCCCTACTTTATACCCTTGAGAAAATGTTTCATTCCCAAAGGAACCTCCCTTCAGCTGTAAAACCAAAGGATAATGTCTTAATCACTAAATGCAAACTCTCAGATAAGTTTTGGTTTTTTTTTAAGTGCCCACAAAACAGACACAAACAAACAAACCAACCCCAAAACAAACCCCAAACCCAATCATATCCTTAGGTGCTATTTAGGAAATTGTGTTGGCAATTTGGAATGGTCTGAGCAGAGCTGGTAATCTAGCACTAAAGGGCTGGTTTTTTTCAGATTTCACTTGTTTTTAACTCTCAGAGACCTCGGGGGGAGTGTTTATACCAACACATACACAGAGTTTATAGAGGGAACAACATTCCCTGAGTGATGGGTCTTCACAATATGATGCCTTAATCCATGTGCAGTGGCTCAGAACTCTTTAGTGTTTGGAATAGACCTGCATTGTTTGGTTTAATTGTGAAGAGCAAAGGAAATTTGGGCATCAATTGACTTACCTTTCTAGATCTTTTCAGAAGTTAAAAGCAAATGGTGTTAAAATGAGAAAAAATCCCTATTTGTAGGATATCCTACAAATATGCAGAGGGATTTGTTGCCACACAAGTACATTTATGTATTTCACTCTATGAAGTTTTCATATTTGCATAATCCTAAATGAAAGATTAAATGTCTAATGTTATGTTCTAGAAGAATTTAGAGGAATGCTAATTATTAGTATTTCTATTGATGATGAAGATTACAAGATTACCATGGAGTTAGCAGGGGAGGTGTTTAATACTCCAGGATGTCCAGCTCAGGTTTTGCTATGAAATGGAGATAATGAGGAAGCAGAGTATCCGTGGTTAGGGCTGACAGCATTAATAACTGGGAGATTAGGGCTGAAATAATAAACCAGCTCTGTGATTCAGCCTCTGCTTTCCCAGATTATTCCCTCTAATGAAAACAATATTTGTGGCTGCAGTTATGTCTTTCAGACATTCTTGAAAGCCTGTTTTGCACGTTTCTTTTCCGAGTGTATTGTTGGGTTTTTGGCAATGTTTTAAAAGGCTCTGAGTTTTTTTTCTCTTTCTCCATGATGTAACCTTTGATTTTTTTATATTTTGGAAGTATCTTCTTCTTGAAAGATAATAAAACCATGTCATACACTTGGCTGTTATCACAGCATGGCCTTAGATTTTTTTTTTTAAGTCAGCTTTTTATTATCTCAGTGCCTTAAAAAGGAGCTGAACTGCACTAAGCATGTTACCATCATGCATTTTAGAATATAAAACCCAGGAATTTATTCACACAAGGGAATTCTTATGCCATTTTCAAATTCAGGCCTGTTCTGCCACTAATAGAATAGAATTCACAGGAGAGGTTTTTTTACAGGTGTTAGAGTATTTTTAGTCCTGTTGAGCGCTTTTTTTGCAATACTTGGTTTTCCAGGCACATGGATATTGCTCCCAGATTGTCAGGGTGATGCCCAGCACTGTCCCTGTGTTAGGGTTTGACTCCAGGGGATTTGTGCACATATTTACACTGCTGCCTTATCAGCTCCCATCTAGAGAGCAGAGAATTAAAGGAAGGTTGCCAGGGCTGTGGTTTCCATGGCTTGGGAGAGTCCCAGTGTGCTGGGAAAGCTGGAATCTGCACATTGGTGTGTCTGTGAGCTCCAGATGCAGCAGCTCTGAAGCTTTGGCTGGAATGAAGCTCAACAGTTTTGGGATTAGGAGCAACCAAGTGCATCTTGTGGCAGGAAAAAAAAGGTGCCACACAGCTGGAATATGATGGTCTGTGATTTCTCAAAGTATTGATGAAATTTTTATCCCTTAATCTTTATTTGCTTCTCTTTAAAGTTGTGGTTAAACTGTTGGACGAAAAGGAATTTTAGTTAATATTGATAAAATGGCATTTTTCACTCAGAATGTGGCAATAACAGTCTTTTTCCTGTACCAGTTCACTGCATTTTCTCTCCACATGCACCACTTTACTTCATTTTCAGGGCCAACGTCGTGTTTCTGCCTTATCATAAAGGCACAGAACTGGAAATCCAAAAACAGCCTCTTCCTGGCCAATACTTAATGACTCATGGAGCTTTTTGGGTCTGTTTCTCTGTTTTAGAAAAGGAACTTGCTGGATGGTAAATCTGGGTTGCAAAGCATTTAATTCTTGGAGAAGAAAAAGAAATCAAGCTCCTTTTCCTTAGTTTTCTGCTCTGTCTTGCAGATAAATGAAGTCAATGCACAAATGAATCAGCTTACTGAGAAAAGAATGATGAAGTATGAGCCAACAGATAGTAAATTTTCCATGTATCGCCAGCAGGTAAGAAGGGAACAAAATTGTGTTTTAAGGAAAAGCAGGAGAGAAAATCACTGATTGTTTTACATGCTGGGTTTTTTTTTCTTTAATTTATTTAGCATAAATCAGAAATACATAATAATGGAGGACAAAAAGAAAAATAAAGAGCTGTTGAACGTGTGTGTGTTGAGGGCTGAGCCAAGCAGTTGCTTTCAGCAGTGTCAGTGAACGTGTATTGACTGCTGTCCTTGCAGCACAGCAATTCTGGAAGGATCATTTTGGAGGAGCTATTTTGGTAAAGCTCCAGCTGTGGATGGATTCTCAAAAGGCAGCACGAGGGCTGCCTGCTGCAGCTCCATCCCCTCCTAGTGTCTGACCCCATGCCATTTTCCCCGTTACATCTATTAAGAAGGAATTCTTTGATTTTTTTTTTTTTTTTTATCCTGAGGCTATAAAATAATCTTGCTACAAAATAGGCTGTCTGGTCTAGTCTTAGTAAATTCACAAGTTATAAAAAGGATTTATGAACCAGGAGATTTTCAGAGCTCACACAGAAACCTGAGTGGTTCCTTTTCCAGGCAACCTGCACCGCTGCTAATTTTATGGAAGATTTTCATGATGCTGCTGGTGGGGATGGCTTAAAAAATAAAAAGGCTCAAGTAAAATGTATCAGTGGGAGGGGAAAATTGGGATAAAATGTATAATGCAGTCCAGCCACAAATTCAATGTGAAACACACCATTTTGATTTGTAAGAGATGCTCTTCCCAAAAGAAAATCCTGCTCTGGAATGTGCTGGTTCCAAAGGCCAATTGGGCTGTGGTGGAGAGGAGGATCCACCCCAGGAGTTGAGGTTGCTCAGAGTTGGGGTCTTTGCTTTTTTCTGCCAGGACCTGGTTCTGTTCCACAGAATAATCATCTCTGTTGTACCAGTTTGTCACTGCAGATCCCTGGTGAGCTCCAGGGCTGAGCTCCCACCCCAGCACGATTCTGGCAGAGATATTTTTAGGAAAAGAGCTGGTCCTTTCAGCTGAGTGTGAGAAAACTGGTGTGTTTTGGCTTCATTTTTTTTGAGTTTTCCCTTCCATTTGAAGAAACCAGCCATGCCTCCAAATTCATGCACGTGCATCTAAATTAACCTGTTGTTTTATTTTAAAATATGTTTCAACAGGATACTTTGGCAAGATAAAAATCCCTCTTTTTTTTTTTATCCCTGAACTAGTGTATATTATGTTCCCAAATCTGTCAGCTTCTGCTCAAAACTCAGGTATTATTAAATATGCGGTCTTGTATAAAATATTTTTCAAATGCTTTATATTCTAGACTCAGAAAGAAAAGTATAATCTGTAATCTGCACTATTTCTGTGCTGTATTGCTTTATTCATCATCTTCCAGCTATTTGCCAAGATTTAGTGGCTCAGTTCTGCTTTAGTGTAACATATTTCTGTAGGTTGGAGTAGGTTGGAGTTATAAAAATCTGTATTATGACATTTGTGAAATCTTGGATAACTTTCCAGTTAAGCCATGTTGGTGTATCTTACATATGCACAGAAAGGGACTAAACAGGAGAAATGGAGCAGCTAAAATGCCTCCCTTTTTCCTCAATGAAAGTGAAAAAATGAGGGGAAGAAATGTAAATGTAAAATGTAAAATATATCCACTTGAGTCTGGGCAGAAAGGATGTGCTGGAAATCTCATCCACACTGGAGAAAGTTGGGATCCTGCTGCCAACTGCAATGAGGTTGTGATTTAACCCACTGTATATAATGGATATATTTGATATATACATCTATTTATATGTTTCCTTTGCAGTGAGACATGCTCACGTTTCCTGATGAAAATCAGTTTCTGGCAGTTCAAATGTGGTTTCAGGGGGGCAGTGCCTGAAACCTGATGGGTTCCATTTTGCTACTGATCAAACCAGGCAATTTTGACTTTCCTGATCCTGCAGGCATCCATAATTTCCCGGAAAAAGGAAGCCAAGGCAGAAGAACTCCAGGCTGCCAAGGAGGAGATGTCCAGGCTGGAGAGGCAGGTGCAGCAGAGGAGCAGTCAGGCCCACGAGCTGGAAGGCTCTGAAATCCTGACAGAGGATGAGGTATGGGATGAAACAGTGGAGAGAAGGAAGAGGAGGATTTTTAAAGAGATGGATCAATTTTTGTTAACTCACAATTTCCTTTTAACTTTACACTGCAAATATAGTTGCTCCTTCTACACTGTTTTTATGGTACATTGTTAGACCACACCATTGCCACAGATCGGCCTCTGGTTTTTTAATGCACATTTTTGTCATCAAATTCCAAAATTAACATATTTGAAGGCTTTTTTTTTTAATGTGCAGATAATACAGTGCTGTCCAGTGCTTCCAAATGCTTTCCAATATTTATAGTGCAACAGTGCTGAATTTTTAGCTATTTTCAAATTATTAGTTACAATTATTCACATGGTACCTAATCCATTGCAAGGTCTGTTGGGCTGTCCTAACATTCCAGACTCTGGATCAAAATATCATCACAGTGTTATGATGGGAAATAACTGAATACAAAGGTCGATATAATTATAAATTGTATATAAAGTCTCTATGATTATAAAGCATAATAACAGTAATTATCAGTTAGTCTTGTGGTATTTATTCTCCACGAAAATTTTTACTTGGAAAGCAAATTTCCCAGACTCTCTTTTTTCTCAAAAGTTTGCACAGAATAAAGGAGCTGCAGCTTAGTAGTGGTTTGTCACCAAAATAAATTGACTTTTCTCCAGCCAGTAATTTTTCCCAGTTTGGGAGAAGCTGCTAAGGGCACTCACAGGCAGAGTCACTAAACTGAAGAGTATTTTAGCTGCTTCATTCTCTGACTTAATATATCTTTTCATTCTCTCACATATTGTCTTTGTTTGCCCTGCCACCATTTATCCAGAGGAACATTTCATTTGCACTGCCATCATTTATCCAGAGGAACACACTCTTTGCTTGCTTTGTCTTTGTTTTTGTGCTTTTTTTACTTACTACTCAATACAGGGAACGCCCTTTGTAGAAGGAACTCCCTTCCTAGTCCCATAGGACATTCCTGCTCCACAAAACCAGTTTTGTTTTAAAGGAGTCTTAAAGAGTAAAGTGAGTATGGATGAAAACTACAGGTGGAAGTAATGGCACAGGGACTTGGAAAAATTAAGATGTTGATTTCTCTTCCCATCACATATTGTATCACATTCCTTAGGCAGCAATTATAAGAAACCCACTGGATTAGATTTCTCTGCAAGGTTTTCAGCCCCAGTGGGCACATTGCTGGAGTCTTTGACAACTTTTTAAGCAAAAATAAAAGCAGAAATCTGACAATCTGTGTTTCATGACATGTGATGGAAAGAAGTGTTTAATTAATCAACAAGAATGCATTACCAAGACAGCAGCATATGTTTTACATTATCTGCACATTCACTGTAAGGTAAGAAATAATTCCTGTTGTGCCTGTTCTTGAGGGGGACAGGAAACTCTGATCCATAGAAATTCAAGGAGAACAGGTTAGGAGGGAAACCTCATAAGGAGGAACCTTTTAAAATGCTCAGTAATGAAAAATTCAAGTTAATTGTCTGACACAAGGAAGAGGCTCAAGACCTGTTTTGGACATGACCCATGTTCCTTCTGTTCAAATATGTTCTGCTCTTGATTTTTAAAATATTTTCAATTTTAAAATGTCTTCATTTTGCAGAGTGAAGGATAAATGACTGAGCAATTTGGAGAAAACCATCAGCTTAAAATCAGGAGTGTTTGTCTTTCCATTGCAAGCATTTCCTGATTTGTAAAATACTTTCTTCAAGGAAATATATATTGGCAAGGAAGCCAATATATACATCCATGTCCTGTTCTCTTTTATTACTTCCTTGGCTGTAGTGCAGTGGTACTCACAGGCACCAGTGTAAAGCAGTAAAAAGGGTGTTTCCTATGGCTAAAAACTAGGAAAGGATTTGAATTCTTGATGATTTTTGATGGCTGCTTTTTCAAAGGTCCTGATTTCCTCATCTGCAAAGTGCAGACAGTGATATTTAATTCCTTTGGAAATGTTGGCTGCCAAAAATGCTGCACAGGGCCTCGTGCTGTAAATTTTGCATCTCCTCAAAGTACCTCGCAAATGCACATTGCAGAATCAGTCCTGCCTCAGAGGGGAGGTGTGGGAAGCCAGGACTGATGGATGGGATGGGGCTGGGAGGGAAGAGGTGATGGAGCAAAAGTGATGTGATGAGCAGGTTCTCCCTCATCAGTGCCAGCCTCAGTTCCTCACCCTCAGCCTTTTGCTGTAGATTAGTTTCCAGTATGTTCTGCTTTAGGATTTGTATGTTCTGCTTCAGTGCTCTGTTTCTGCAGCTGTGAGCCAATAGCAAAGGGAATGGTGGTTAGTGCTGTGGTGAGTCACTGTTGCAATCCGTGGATTCCGTTGGACGTTCACCCTTCCCTTTGCACTCTGGCAACCAGGAGCTTCCCTGCACTTTCCTGTTGCAGCCACACACGTTTTACATTCAGTTCCTCCATTTTTAAAAGGGAGAAAGAGGCTTTTTAACAAATAGCTTTGCTGTCTTAAGTTTAAATGGATTTTTTAATGGATATTTTAATCCCATCTGAATGCTACAGTGAAATCAAGGCATTTTATTTCTCCTATACCCAGTATTTCTAATCTCTTTGTCTCACCTTGCTCTCTCCTCTTACATCATGGCACTCCCAAGACTTGGCAATGGAAGAATCAGCACCTTTGCTCCCAAACCAGCCTTTGGATCTCCAGTTGAGGTCTTCTTAGCCCTTCAATCACCAAAAGGTCAATCCTGGCTTAGCTTTCCAGGTGCCAGCGTTTTGCTTTCTTCCATAGTCATAAAAAGGAATGTTACAGCATTCCACAGGGTTCCAGAGGTTGTACACCTGGATAGAACTCAGAAGAAACAGCAGGGAATAACCAATTCATTTACATCAAACACAAAAAAAATGGGAATAAATTGTCTGCTTTGGGGATTATGGAATCTTTTTAAGTGCTTTAAGCCAAGTGCACCGAACAGAGGCACAGTTGGCGGCTCCTCACTGCAGCTGTCAGATCCTGAAAATTGGGGAATCACATGTTGACACTTAGAAGGCTGGATGGTTCAATTGCAAGTGATCCTGGGTAAAGCTGGGATATTTTTAGCTCTTTACACAACCCATTGTACTTTTCAGAGTTCAGCACAGGCCCCCAAGAACCTCGAGCTGCCCAAGGCATGGGAGCAGAGCAGTCTCAGAGCTGTGCTGAGCTGCAGGAGCTGAAATGAATCTGGGTTTGAAAATGTGGCAAAGGAAGTCCTCTCACTTTGTAACAGGTGTATGAGGTTGGAATATTCATTTACATAAGGAGTTTAGTTATTTTTCCATAGAAATGCTTGTCCATGCCAACCTGCTCCTTGGAAAATACAGGGAAAAAATGTTTCAATTTGCAAACAGAGAAAACAGCCTCAGACCATAGATCTTGTCTCAAAAACTGTCCATTCACCTGAATCCACCAGGAACAGTTATCTCACTCCAGACTGGGTGGGTGGATTTTGAAGAGAGTAGCTGTTAAGGAGCTCGACTCAAATGTTCACAGAATAAGAGAATCCCAGAATGGCCTGGGTTGGAAGGGACCTTAAAGACCCTGCCACGGGCAGGGACACCTTCCACTAGCCCAGGTTGCTCCAAGCCCCATCCAACCTGGCCTTGGACACTTCCAGGGATGGGGCAGCCACAGCTTCTCTGGACAACCTGTGCCAGGGCCTCACCACCCTCACAGGGAGGAATTTCTTCCCAATATCTCATCAAATCCTTCTCTCTGTCAGTGTGAACCCATTCCCCCTTGTCCTGTTACTCCAGGCCCTTGTAAATGGTCTCTCTCCATCAGTGTGGGCTGGTTTAAGCCAGAACCCAGGAAATATTGTCCTGTCAGTTGTTGCCTTTCCCTCAGCTCTCCCTCAGGCTCTAGCAGAGTCCCATTCCAGTCTGTCAGAGGCTCCTTAGACATGGATACTCAGTGCTAAGGAAGAGTTTTCCTGGCTGAACTGTGCCACAAACAGACCATAGGATACTTTTGTTTTAATAGACTGAGGTCCTACTGCTTGTGCCTTTTAGAAGCTCATCCTGTGTATGAGTTATTAACTCTGTCCAACAGTGGCTGTACTGGCTTAAATTTAGAGCCTCTTAGGAAAAAATATGGAAAACTGTCATGATCAGGAACTTTTCTTAACTGAATTTTAATACTTTGGACAGTCTGTATCCTGTTAATTAGTCTAGTTAGAAATTAAAACATCTGTTCCTCAGTTCTTAAGGAAAATAGAGATAGTCTGCTAAGATTTTCTTCAATTATTGTGCTTATGCAAATAATTTTATTAACAGAACTGGTTATTTGGAACTTTGCTTTGGTATTTCATAAAGAAATACTGGTGTTTTTTAAAAATAATACTTTTTTACAAACAATACTTTTTTTTGTAGTACTTTTGTATGAAGAATTTTTTGATTACAATAACACAATCAAATTGCTGCATTAATCCAGCAAATACTATTTTAAAAGATTTGACTCTAAAGTGAGGGATTTATGTGGGATTTGTTCTTTTCAGAAAACAAGCTTATCCATTTTGTCCTTTAATGATAATCTTGGAGTAAGAACCTTGTGAAAACTTCACATGGAGCAACTGGGAGTTTTAAAGAAGTGATGGGCTTGTAGTGAAAGCACAAGACTGAGCATTAGAGGAGCTGGGTTGGGATCCCAGTTCAGTCCACTAAAGCACAGGCTGGTGTCCTTTCCTGGAGGGGGGCCCTGCCAGGCTCTGCATGGTCCTGGAGAAGCCATTTCAACATCCCTGATTTGATGTTGTTGTGTTTAGAACTGTTGTCATATTTAATAACTTCACTAAGCGTGGTGAGACTTAATGTGGTCATACCAACCTCTCTCAGATTCTAATAAATGGAGAAAAGCATAAAGGAGGTGCATTGCTGGATTCTTCCAATAAAAATGGAACATGATGCAGGAAATCTGCCCAGGGATGGTGGATACCTGCAAGACATTGTATGAGAGATCAAAATCCTGCTTTCATTCAGTGTATTCCATAATCCACATTCCACACTTGTTATGTTACACTCACCCATAAAAATAGCCAAGTGAAAAAGCAGAATCTTTCCTTGCTTTCCTTTGGATGGTTTTTGTGTCTCCAGGGGCTCTGCCTCGATCAGCAAACAGGGGCTCCAGGCTGGTTTGCTTCAACCGCTCACTCAGTGCCAGCACTTGGGTCTTGTCCAGTCATTTAATCTTTGAAGCTCAAATAACTGTTTGTGTTAAATGACTTGAGAAAGAAAAGCTACTGGTGGACATGGCCTTGACTGGAATATCACTGCAGGCACAGGCAGATCCCTGGGAATTCTGTAGGATGAGCCTGCTGAGTTTGGACACGGGGAGCAGCTGAGCTGGTCTATGGGAAAATGCTGCTGCTCAAAAGTGGATTCCTTTGGTTACTTAACTTTAAAGTGATGTGGCCAAGCAGTGTTGTTCCTTTGTGAACTCTTCAAGTTATGTAGAAGACCTTTTACCACAGTAAAATTCAAGGGTTTATAGCATTGTAAGGGCTTGAATTTTTCATCTCCACAGATGTGGAGGCATGAGATTTATAAAGCCTGAGAAGCAATGCTGACATAAATGAAAACAGTGGTATTTTACAAGGAGCTTTCTTTTAATTTTTAGAAACCTACAGAATGATTCTCAGCTTTTAGACTGAAGAAACCTAATTTTATCATAAGATCCCTACATGCTGCTTATTTAAGGGGAGTAAAATCTAAGAATTCCAGCTCAGAATTTGGCCCTGGATCTAAAGGAGCCTTCAGTCAGAGAGGTTTTAAGGGACTAATGTGTGCTGCCTTTGGAGTAGATCAGGTCTTTTGAAAGCTCTGCCAAATTATTGATTGATTTTCTACATAGATTATAATTTTGCTACCATTGTTTTTATCTTGTTTTACCTTGTTTGCTGCAATAATAGCTGTGTGAAAGGTTAAGTTTGCTTTTTAAAAGCCAGAGATTGTGCTGAAAGACTGACATCCACCTCCTAAAATGAACAGGTTTCACTTGTCACCGTGAGCATTTTGGATAAAATTTGTATTATACAGTCCTAAGTTAATCAACTAATAATAGAACAGTGGTGGAGTTGGTTCATTAATCAACAAGATCCTTTGACTTCCATTGTAAAATACATTATGCTTTGAATACTGAATATGCAAATACTTTCCCTCCCACTTGAGCTATTTTCAAGACCTTAAAAGTAGCTAGAGAAGAGAAGAGAATAATAGTTTGCTTTTCATCCTGGGATCCACTGACAGAAGATCATTCAGATTCGATAGCTCTGTGTGGCCACATATTAAATTTAATCCTGTACATCATCATTTACTATATTCCACTGGTCAAATGAAGTATCTCAGGAACTACTTGATCAAGATTGTGCTTCCTTTAGCTTTTCCTCAGTTGGAGAGCTTGTATTTATACTTTTGGAATCTCTTAGAAATCACAGAAAACTTGGTATTGTCTAAGCAATTTAAAAAAAAAGAAGTTCTTTTTATTAACTAAGAGGATATACTTGAATTTGCTGGGAAAAGGAATAAATTCTGGTTTGACTGTATTAAGTAAAAATAAAGAGTGTGACAGTGGCAGAGCTGCCTCAGCCACGCTGGGGCTCAGGTGACCTTGTGTATCCTTGTCCTGGGTAGTAGCAGGATGTAGGATGTTATCCCAAAGCCACAGAGAGGCCAATCTGCATAGAGCACATTGAGTAATTTGTGGGTTTGTTCTTTCACCAAAAACGTTTATAGCTTTTGGCTTTAAAAATAGTTCTGGAGCGTAGCAAGAGAGAGGCAGCTTTGGCCTAGATATTGCACAGGATGGCAGATGAACAGGGTTGATTTCATTGTGGGCACCTTGCCCAGGACACTTTTTATAGAACATACAGTTACTCTGGGGGTTCTTAGCCTGTGGTCACATTGGGTTTTTTGGATTTATTCTTTAGAAGGGAGAGGGATAATTTTGCGAAAAGAAAAAATTCATGTAAATATCAAAATCTGAAGTCATTTTATGTTTGAATTTTAAACCTGTGTCAGTGGTAATGGGATTCTTTTTCCTCCTGGGGCTGCCTGGTTTGTGCTCCCTGCACATACTGAACCCTCTTCGTCTAGGGGTGTTCTGAAGCCTGTTCTTACAACATTTACTCTAATAAATTTTATTTGCTTTCCATCTCTTAGTGCATTTTTGAGCTGTGACTGGCATTTAGCTCATAGCTGTCACGTAAAATCCAAGGATAAGAGCTAAACCTGTATGACAGATGGAAAATATTAAAGCAGAGAAAGATATTACCTGGTTGTTTCAGCCTCTGGTACTTGGTATGTGTTACAAATTCAACACACACGGGTTCAGGTGTAAATTAGCTAAGGCTGTTGGTCTGTAAGGATTTGTATTATTTTACTTAGTCTTTAATAAAAATATAAATTCTCCATTACTTCAGATTTTGAGTGAAATAGGTATTGCATTCTCTGCTTCAGGGCGGGGGTTCTGCTTTTATTTGCCTGGTTTAAAAAACTTACCCAGTGATATTTAGATCTGCAAGAGTCAAGGAGAGAGAACAAGTTTTAACTATTGAGAACATTTCAAGATAGTTTTTCCCATGCCCTCTTCCCTTCCAATTTTCCTGCACTCTGTTGCTGTGTTTTGGTCTGCAGAGCTCTGGGGTTCTGATACAAGTGCAAATTACTATTGCATTAACTTTTTTATTATCCATGATTCTCATAACGTTTTGCAAAGAGTATTTACTTTTCCAGCTGTCAAATGGTGGTGAGCAGAAGGGAGTGATCTCAGGATTACAAATGAGTGCACTGGGATGGAAAGCAATGCTGGTTCTTTTGATTTCACCCAGTGAACAAATGCAGAGCTGAAAATAAATAGACCCTGGGAATCCTGAATTCCAGCCCTCTGTTCTAAACACTTCATCTTCAACGTGCAGGCCAAGGAGGATAATTACATTTTACACAGCAACAGGCTGTGATAAGGCCCTTCTTGCTCTCAGTGAGATGAGTTTGTGTTCTCTCTCTCCCCAGCTCAAGCAGTACGTTAATAAGCTCCGCAGCAAGAACACACTTTATAAAAAGAAGCGCCTGGAAATAGCAGAAATTACAGCTGAGTATGGAATCCTCCAGAGGACAGAGGAGCTTCTGAAGCAGCGCCACGAGGCCATTCAGCAGCAGTTGGTAACATGAGCATGTGCTGCTCCCACAGCCCTCCCTTCCCTGCTAACAGCCATAGGATCCCACGGATGCTGTTGGGATTCTGATGTACATCGTCCCAGCTCCTGCTGTCCTAACCCAGAGAGCCATCAGGGTATAGAATGTATTTTTATCTGTTGACTGTGGAGCTGCTGTACTTTGTGTTCAGCAACTGTCAGCACCGATCTGCAGTTTCTTTTTAGACTGAGGGGCTTGACCCTGCTTTTTAGAGTCAATGGTAGGTCTGCACGAACTCCAATTAGAGCAAGGCTGGGTTCTTAAATTAGTTTTTGCTATCCACAGATGTAGTAAGGGCTTTGAAAACGATCAGCAATGAGTAGGATTCAAGTTACTGCTGTAAAATATATAGGAATAGTATTTAAAAAAAGAGCAGGCAGGAAGGAAACATTCCAGCCCCAGAATATTTAGAAGAAAATGCATTTAAATTTAAAACTGGATGAATCTTTCCTAAGCCAGAACAGCAGCAGCAGGATTTCTCTCTGGAGAACTGTAAGCATTCAGGGAATATACATTCATCCCAAATGCAGGAACACTTTCTGTGGTATTTTCTTCTAATACCTGTATTCTTGTTATCAAAATAGTTTATAAAATCATTAGCTACATGTTCTGATGAAGCATCTGGATTTTATACATTGAGCTTCTTCAGAGCCTGACCACAAGCCCACTTTGCTTTGTGGAAACTTTCTGTTCACTTCAGTGGGCACAGTGACCAAACATTGCATTTACAGAGAGTTGTTGTCATCCTGCTGTACAGGCACAAGATAAAATTTAGTTTTGCTGGCAGCTAGATTAATAATAATAAATTGGTTAATAATAATAAATTGATAAATAAAATAAATTGATTGCAGTACTTACCCTTTTCACTTCTTTACAATATTTTGGCTTCACTAAGGAATTTGCTGTTTCTTGGTTAATGGGGTTAATTCAGCATTTACTGTTTGTGTCTGCAGCAAGCGATTGAAGAGAAAAAAGGCATTTCTGGATACAGTTACACCCAGGAGGAGCTGGAAAGAGTCTCTGCAGTGAAGAGTGAAATGGATGAAATGAAAGGCCAGACGTTAGATAATATGTCTGAAATGGTGATTTTTGTCTTAAACTACTGTATTTGCTCAGTTTGAATATCTAGTTCCTCAGCATATAACCTCAAGTTTAATGTTTTTTTGGGGGGCAATAATTTTTCTTTAATCTATGTTTATATATATATATATATATATATATATATATATGTATAAAATTCAGATACATCTCCAAAGGTAATCTAGACAAAATTTACTAAAATGTGCATTTCTTTTAATGTACAAAGAAGAGCTATATACAAAAATAAATCCTACAAATAAATCCTCCTTTCCTCCCCTTCAGAAACCTCAGGGGTATCAAGTCTTGTCTTTGATTTTTTTACTTTTTTGTGATTTCAGAAGTGGTTTCGTATTTGTTCTTGCACATTATTTGAAAGAGATGAATGGTTTCAATCTGTAACAGAATCTTTTTCTAAAATGTTTGTAAATCACTGGAGTTCAGCTTTTGTTAGAAAGATACTTAATATGCTTAAAGAGCTAAATAGCTTGTCTTTTTCTCTATAGCCTGATTTTCAATTGCCCTTAGATCTGTCATGTTTTAATTTACCTGCCCACATAGCTGTAGAAGCAAGAAAGAACTTGAATTTCTAATTTGAAAATATTATAAAAGAGCAAAAAGCAAAATAGCGTTTTTTTAAATCATCGAGGCACTTTTAAAATAAAATGGTATAATTAAAGTAGAATTGCTCTCAAATAGAAAGCTGGATAAAATTTTAATTTTCAGTGTAAATATGTCTGTGTGCCTCAGTTTTAGCATTTTCAAGCTTTATTTAACCTATGCAGGTTTGTTTGGTTTTTTTCTTAAGGATTTCTCCCTTTCTTTCAGTCTCCCACTATGCAATTCCTTCATTTTCCCTCCTCCTTAAGCTCTTTGGTATCTGGCACATGGGCTGTCTCCTGGAATTCTCTGGGATGTTCTGGGAGCAGAATTTGTCTCGTTTATGGGAATGACCCCGCTGCCAGATGGGCTCTTTCCCTGTCCTAATTAGACCTGAACTTGGTTATATAATTAAGGCTTCATTTATATATAATTCGTACATAATTATGGCTTCATCACAGATTTTTTTCTCCCCACATTTTTCTTTGTCTCCCCTTTCTTTTCAAATCCCTAATTACATGAATGTACTTTTTAGTGTTAATGAATATTCTTTTGTCCCTTTCTCAGGTAAAGAAGCTGAATGCAGTGGTGGCAGAGAAGAAGGCAAGCCTTGCTCCTGTCATCAAAGAGCTCAGGCAGCTGCGGCAGAAGTGCCAGGTTTGTACCAACGCTCCTCTCTGTCTGTGTAAATCAAGTCAGAGCACAAAGAAGTCCAATTTACAGATCTCTGTAGTGCTCTGCAAGGATATAACTCTGAGGGAAAGCTGGAAAGAGCAGAATGGGTCAACAGTGTTTGCAACAGGCAACGTGCTAAAGGTTGGAGTTTGTAAAAGCTGACAGTGCAGGCACAGAATTTAGTCCTTTATAGCAATTTTAAAAATTACTACACCACGGAAAATATAAGAAATCATGGTTCAAACCCAAAGCAAAGTTAGTTTTGGGTTGGTTCCAAAGCTATTTCTGCATCTCAGCATTAATGATCCCAACTAGTGCTCTCCTTTCTGAATGGTTTGCAGATAACATCTCACTGAAGTAGTTGAATACATTAATCTAAGTCCTGTGTTAGTCTGTGGGACTGACAAATTTATCCATTTGTTTTCAAAATTTTACAGAGAGCTGAAAAAACAAGTCTTTTGGGTCTACAGCTGCCATAACTTGGCTCATTGCCATGGAAGGAAATAGGGTGATGCATTTATCTATCAACAAAATTATCAGAAAAACTTTCAATGTTTCCATTCAAAGTGTCAGCAAATGAAATCTAGGAGGAGTTGGATGTGCATAACTAGAAATCTGGTTTTTCATAGGGAGCAAGTAAATTTATCCTGTCTCAATGTCTACTTTTATGGTTCTCCTTTCTTCTTGCAAGCACAGCCCTGTTACCCGACCACGGTAAAGCCGGGGATGGGGCTGGACAGAGGAGATTCCCTGAGTGTCTCTTTGGCCTGAGTGTCACGTGTCAGTCAAAGGAACATTTCATTTATGTGCCCTTTTGCCCTGTTCACCTCAGGAATTAACTCAAGAATGTGATGAAAAGAAAATCCAGTACGACAGTTGTGCGGCCGGGCTGGAGAGCAATCGCTCGGCCCTGGAGCAGGTGAGGTGGGGCTTGGTTGTGCACACGGAGAAATGCAGCATGTTTGTCCCTGTGGTACAATATTTCCCCTGCTTTCCCTCAGGATATGGGAGGTACAAATCCACTTCAGGTGGGAATGAGTCAGTGGTGATCCCCAGCTTTGCAAATCCTGCCTGAAGCTGCTGTGGAGTGGCTGCAGTCACACACAGCAGATGGACTTGGGGGTACCTCATCCAGCTTTGATGAGCAAGGATGGGCATCTGCCAGAATTCCTGCTGCTCTAGATAGTATTTGTTAGGGAAGAATTTGACTACAAAATAAGGATTAATTTATCAAGACAAATCTTTCTATGCATTTAGCAGATTCTTTACATTAGGAACCAATCCCAGGGATAATTAATGACTGACACTGATGGCAAGGAGACTTCATTAAATGGGACTGTCTTGTATTCCTGTATATAAACAGGGTTTAAAAAAAAACAACATACAGGTTTAGCTAAGAGCTTGTGTGTCTGTAATTTGTGCATTGCCTGAAGGAGGCTCTTAAAACAGCCCAGTCCTCAAAGGTGGGCACAGTATCAACATGTTTATGTGGATCTGCTTTATCTCACTTGATCACCTCCTGTGAATTTTGACTGGGCTTGGATTTTTAAGGCCTTGCCCACAAAGGATTATACTTCAAGATAAAAAGGGAGTGCATTTAAAGTGTCGGTGGATGTATACATAGTTATTTTCCTGCACTAAAAGTACTTTTGTATGGTAAAAGAATCCACAGATGGACCTGGTATGAAGTCAGACAGTTCTGTAAGAACTGTCTTATAACAACAATCAAGGCTTTTTTTCTTGGCAGACAACTCTTAGTAATTTTCTGACACATGATGACAGTCACATCCACTAATTGAGCTGGACATGAGTAGAATTCAGTTTTACAGCTGATGGTGTGAAAATCACACAGTGACAGAGCTTGGGAGTCGACAACTGCAGTGTGACCTGGAGAACAGGATTTGGATTATTGGGGTTTTTTTGGAATGGACCATGTAGAGATGGGAGTAACCCACTTTCTCCATACTGCTTCACATAATTATTGATTGCTCATTAACATCCCATTAGCATGTCTGTACCTTCTAACATCCCCTTTGCAGATGTGTTCCAGGAAATGCTTGTTCACAGCTGTATTTGGCACTTCAGATGTGCTGAGGAACAAGACTCTTGGCAGCACTTGTGAAGTGTTTGGAAGTCAGTCATTAATAATCACCCATTAACAGTCATTTCTCATCTCTGACTACGACTGAAACTGCAAATCTAAACCCAATCAGCTGTATTTCACTTTAAAAGAGACTTCTGAAAAACCCAAATTATATGAACATCTGAGAAATTATTAATTCAGGATTATTCTTATAAACTCTCACGGTTTATATGGCAACACAGGGCATCTCCTGGGGGCTTTCAGTCACCATGTCCTTATTCTCCCACAGGAAGTGAAAGGGCTCCTGGAGGCGTGTGCCCAGGAAGAGAGCAACTACCATTACATCCACTGCATGAAAAGGGTAAGGTCACAGGAGGGGCCAAATTATTCATTCTGGAATAAGATTGCAATATTTATATATGTAGATATTTAAATTATGTATTTTTATAGACTCTGGAGGTCCAGCTGCAGCGGGCTAAGGAAGAAATGAAGGCCTATGTGTCCCCAGACCCACAGGAGCGACGGAAGGCGATCCGGTGAGTCCATCAGTGTGTTCCCTCTGTGGGATGAAGGATGTCCATAAACTGAGGCTGAAGTCAGGAATTTTCTCACTGGCATTTGAACTGGAGGAGTTCACCTGATAAATTTAGAAGCACTATAATAATCTAAAAATAAGCAGCTCAGATTCCAGTCTATACTGCTGTAAACCTACAAGTTCTCTCAGACATTCCAGAAGGTTTTCCCTTCCCACTGAAGATTCTCAGCCTCAGAGAGAGGTTTAATTGCACCATCCCATGAACCTCCATGGTTACCCTCAGTTTCATTTACTCCAGCATAAAGCCATTTGCTTCACCCTGTGATTCTTTTCAGGACCCCTCACCTTTGTCTGGCAGGGAGAGAAGCAGGAAATACTATAAATTGAGTTGCTGATTATTTTTGGTGTAGTTTTAGTCCTGCCAAAGATGGAAATGTTTTCTGAGAATAAGATATTTTGGATTAATTATCTGTGCTAAGAAGTCTAAATATTACCATGTCATAGAGATTTTTTTACACTTTACTAAATATTTTTGTAGAACTATCCTGTTTAAAATTTGTGTATGTTCAGTCCCATCTCACAAAATAATGGAAGGCTGTAGGAAATAAAGGATTCGTCTAATGAAGGACAAGGAAACAGCAAAATTAAACAGAAGGATGACAAGAGAAAACCCTTAGTGATGATGTGAGTATTTATGAGGATGAGGAGCAGCTGAGGCAGCGGGGTCAGACATAAGGCACAGCCCTTCTGCGGCTGTGGGGAAGGGGGTGCTGGGTTCGTTCTCAAATGCTGAGCAAAAAACACTTGGGAAATGAACATCCAGGATGTGAGTGTTCACATGGACCAGCCATCAGAGCCTGCTGCTGGAATGGAGCATGAGCCCAGCTCTGTAATTCCAGGTATGGTGAGGGGGAATGTGAACACAGTGTCACCCCTCTCCACTGTCCCCGTTTCACTTCCCGGCTGTGGAAATTATCCTCCCACAGGGACTAGACACAGTTCTGACCTTTTTAAGAGGTCACAGACCCGTCTCATTTAAATGAATTACAGTAAAGTTCAATAGAGAGATCCTTGCAAAATATGAGACAGTAACATTTGTCTCTAGACATCCCTTTAGAACCTGAATGTATTTTTCAGCAGGCACTGGAATGTAAACGGAGTAAAAATGAAGCATAAATAGACCAGCACTTTCCTAGCAACGTATTGAACAAAAAATGTCTTAATTCAGACCCTCTTTATTGAATATAAACTCTGTTCTGTGGAGTCACTTCTTAGGAATGTGAAAAGTTAATTTTCTTCTCTAAAAATAGAAAGTCGTGGGGTTTTTAACAAAGTTATTAAGTTACATTCTTTCCAGTCATCATTATAAATAGTAAAGAAAAACTTACTAGAAAAGACATAAAATCTTCTGATTACTTTGAAAACTCTACTTTTAAAAAAAGGGTATTCTTGAGGCCAAATGTGTTAGAACATGTGCTGTGTGCCAGGGCAAACAAGCAGCTTCAGCCTCACCTCTGGGTTGGTGACAATTCCTGGGGATCAGCGGGACAGCAGAGCACCTGGAGCAGCCTTGGGATGGCTCTGATTCGTCCTGGCTGGAATTGTACAAGAGCAAGAGATCATGAAGTGATCCAACTTCATTCCTGTGGCAGGCAGGATCAAGTGTTCCAGTCAAAACCTTGGAGTACTTGGTAGAAAGGGAAGGAATAAAGGAACACGATGCCAGGAGTTCACCCGGCTGCTCACCATGTTCCAGCAAACCTTCACACTCTGGCACCACCACGGCTGGCATTGCTTTCTGGAAATTAGGATTTCTCTACACAAAGGTTTTCTACCCTGAGCAATCTGGAAAGTCCTTTAGATGAGCTGGGTTATTTCGAATTCCACTAGCACACCCTCACACATAAATGTAATGATTACACACAAAATATAATTGAGTTTTTTTCAAGTGACTCAGTGAATAGTTTTTTTCTATTGTCACATTGAAAAAAAATTTGAAGTAAGTCCTAGTGCTGTCTCTGAACGGGGCTGTTGTGGTTTGCATGTTCAATTGTCAGGGTTCATGTGTCAGGTTTGGGTATGTCAGAGTGATCAGCCACTTGTTACAGACCAAGGTGCACAGCCAAGACTTTTAGTAATGAATGTCACCGGTTACGCTGCTTGGCCTATATTTAGGCCTCGAAATGTGAGGGCTGTTTTCTGAGAGAGGAACGCACAGCAGTCCCATTGCAGCCCCTGGGGTTGTCAGACCTGGGCTGAAATACTATTCCCCTTCATTCCTGTACTTTCCCACTCATTCCAACGCTGCATTCCCAGCAATTAAGGGCTGTGGATCCGTGAACTCTGACGCTCGCCATGGTTCACCTCAGGATATCACCAGGATAAATGCATGATGACAGGGGATCAGGTACATCTTATCTGGAGGATCTCACTGTTGCCTTCAAGCTGGAAGGAGGAGTAATCGTGTCTGCTTCAAAAATGTAAGAGATCTTACCCAGTGTCACTTTTCCCAACTGCACAGGTGAGACAAGGAGACCTGATCCTTGATGTCAAGGGATATGTTGTCCAATAACAAAAAGGTTTCTTCCTGCTATGAACCTCCCAGTACTTCCATCCTTTTCCATGTTTGCATCATTATTCTGTCCTGTTACATAGAACCAAATCATGATAAAATCATTTTATATTTCCTTTAGAGAGCAGTATACACGGATGATCCTTGAACAAGAAAACCTTGGGAAGGTGAGAATGAGGCTTTTACCTGGTACAAAAGTTGGACAGTTCATATTTTTGTGGGGTTTATTCCCAAAGGCTGTGATCAGTCTTTTATAAAAAGCATATTGCAGCCTACAAAGAAAATTCCATCGCTGCTGGCATTGGTAACTAATACCCTGGAAAGGGATCCTGCTCACTCCTCAGGGCTTGATTTCCTGCAGGGAATAGCATGAGCTGCTGTAAAAGATGTCAAACAGCTCAATGTGACAGCACATTCCCTGAAAACCATTTGGATAAGAAACTGAAACACGGGCATAACGAACTGTGCCAGCTCAGATTTTCTGTTGTATATAAAGCAACCTGTTGAAGACAATAAATTCTGAGCCTGTCAACCTTATCACTGTTGTTAAAGGCCAGGGGATCATCTGCCTTAGACAAAACCAGTTGTCCAGTTTTAATCTTGTCTGAAGCTCAGATCAGCATGGACAAGGTTGGGCTTAGCAAGTCACACCAAATAGCTTTTATTAATTTCCTTTTCTGAGTCAGTTTGGGGGGTTTTACAGCTTTGGGCTGCCACTATTAATAATCAGGAGTGGGTTTAATTGTAAAACATTGATTTCATGTTATAATATCATGATAGGAATCCATTGCATATTGCACCTTGATACTGCAAGAGCTCTGTGTGGAAATGATCTCAGATTTTTAGCATAAGTTCTCAAATAGATAAGACTAATATTTAGACAGTTAAAAACCATGGAAAGAGTTGTCAATCTGTACAAAGATCTGAGTCCCAGGTGTGAATGCATTTAGCACTTGCAGGGAGTGTTATCAACTTGAACAAAACAATATCTCAGTAGTATATAAAAATCTCTGTCATTCTAAGCTGTGTGAGCAATTCTTGTGGCGTAGAACTCTTCCAGAAATCTAATGTTTTTGTATTTTTCACAGAAATTACGAGAGAAGCAGAAGGTTGTACGGGAAAGTCACGGGCCAAATATGAAGCAAAGGAAAATGTGGCAGGACTTTGAGCAGTTAATGGAATGTAAAAGAGAATGTTTTCAGAAACAACAAAATCAAGCAGCCATTGGTCAGGTCATTCAGGAAGGAGGTAAAGACAGGCTTGTGTTATGAATTCTTCCTCCCAATACCTACATGAAGTGGCTGTGTTGGCTTCTGAACAGAAAACTCTTACTAAATCCTGTTGCTTTCATCAGTTCTACAATTTTTGTACAGTATTTGGTTTTGGTGGATAAACAAAGAGAGCAACAGACCCGTCTGTGAAGCTTCTCCTCCACTGTTTCAGTGACCACGTGCTGTGGTTGGAAGGTCTGTTGGAAGAGCTGCACTGGGGTGAAGCTCCTCCTAAATCCATGGTTTATGAGGCTGGGAAGGGCATCTGCAGAGAGATCAAAGAGAAACAAATCCTTCTCTGGGGTCAGAGAAAACTTACATAATTGCTCTGCCTCTCATTCTCTATCGCTAAGGTTACATTTTTGCAAGGCCTGGGGCTTGATATTGTATAATTGTGGCCCTCCTGGCTTGGCCCTCTCCTTCCCTATTGTCCTTATCCATGCAGTGTGACTGCAGGAGCTGCACAGCCCTGGCCTCAGAGCCCTGCTCAGACTTTCCTGGTCATACTTTCCCTGCACGGTTCAGTTCAGCTGATTGTGCTTCCAGGAGACACTTCATTGCTGCAGCGTCAGGAGTCGCTTTGGAGAACAATCACTTGGGTTCTGAGCTTTTTCCATTATCTTTTGTTGTTGTTTTTAACAGAAGTATTTTTCTTGCACATTTACCTCCTTTATTTTATTTTTTCTGAGTTGCCCATGTGAAAAACAGAGGTCGAGTAAATCTTTCCCCTGTGAGGATGTTTTAAGCTGCTTTGTGTGCACAGGGTGGTTCCAAAGGGATTACACACCCAAAGAGGGTCATCTCCTCCCTCTCTTTTGGCTTGCTGGATTTCTAGATAGGTTGGTGGGGTTTTTTATAGTTTTTCTTGCCTGAAGTAGGATGTCTTTTCAGGATATAAAAAAAAATATTTTTGCTTTCTTTGATACCTAACTGTGAGATCTTCTGCTGGTTTCTATATCCAGAGAGAGTATGGTAATTATAGAGTTCCTAGTTTGTCTTTGCATTAAATACATTTGTTAACAGGACTAAAATAAAAGCTGGCAAAACTATATTGTGACTGTCTGGTATTCTTCTTTTTCACATTTCTTAGGTGAAAGAAGGAAATTGTTAGGGGCTGGGCCACAGGAAAAAGAGGTTTGAATGGCTCATTTAATGACATTTATTTCAGACGCCCCCAAAGGGTTCCCAAGGAGTGGAGTCAGATCCATAGATCCCAGGACAGGCTTTGTACCTGCCTGCCCTGTTCCAGGATCACCACATGGCACCTGCCTGGCTCATCAGGGCTGCTGACTGGAGAAAGTCATGACAATCCCATTCCTGGACTTCTAATGGAGGGTTTTGCAGAAGGCTTGACAGCAACAGTAAAAGAATGCAGACAAGTAGATATGAGACATGCTGAAAACATGAGATAATCACCAAAAATGGGCATTTAGGTTACTTAGGAATCAGCCTCTGGTTCAGAGTCACTAGACAGGGCAGGGAGAAAGGGGATTTCTTAGACTTTAAGTCAAAACTTTTAGCAAAACCTTAGAAATCCTATTTGACTGGACCATTTACACAAAGATGTATGACAGGGATTAGCCTGCTACCCAGGAAAAAGCAATGCCTTGGAAATTCATGGCAATGATGTGGAGTAAGATTGAGTACAATCATTTTCTGTTTTTCTGTTCAGAGAAACTAAGAATAGTTCATCTTTCTCCCTTGTAAAAACAGTTTATTGCTAGTTACTCAAAGATGACGTGATTGTTGTTCTGATCTGATTAGTACTCTGTCATTTGTGCTGCACCAAGAAAGGGCACACAGATTATACACTGCAGCAGCAGCAGCAAAATGACTTTCTGAGATGAAGCAGAAAATCATAATAACCGTTATCAAAAGAAAATTGGAAAAACTCAAATGCTATTTTTAGCTTTTTATACAAGTGGACATTTAATAAATGCAGCTTTAATGGATTCTGTTCACTGGCTTTTCCACACAGGTGGGAGCATTCAGAAATCTTTGAATTTCACAGTTTTATCTTCCTATCCTGCAACAAAAAGCTAACTTCTCATTTTTTTACTTTCTGATTATTAATAGCCTGGCTGGTTTATAAAATTAAACATCCCATATGGCAAAATACCTGCCTTCCCCTTGGGAAGGTCCAAATAAATCAAAAGTGTGTGTGGGCAAATTTGGGGCTGCAGCACTTACCAAATTTCTGCTGGTTGGAACAGTGATCTGAGCAGTCACATGAGCAGCAGCTCACTTTGTTTCCAAAGGCTTCTCCTTGTCCTTACCCAGAACTGGAGGAGGAAGCAACCCAGCTATAAGACTACTGTAATATTCTGCAGCTTTGGGGGATTTAGTGATGTTGATTTCAGCTGTTCTTGTCTAAGTTCCACATAGACCTGAGAGATAAAATAGTTCCAGGCATGAGAAAACACCACATCCACCCTCTTAAAGGAGCAGTCATTTACCATCTGGGTCCCACATCATTTGGGTTATATTAGTAGTACCATTTTATTTCCATTTGAACCACAATAACTAAAATAAATGTTCTTATACTTCCTTAGCTAACCCAAATCTAGGATTACTTGTTTCTGTCTCTTCACTCCCATGGATATTACTGCTCAGGTTGTCACATGCATATAGTTGCCCACAATCATAAAAGTTAGGCCCTTCTTTTGCATTTATTGTGTTTACTTGCACCAGTTTCCAGAGCTTTCTTGATAAGACTTCCCTACTGTGAGCAGTGTGATGCTGTTCACTGTTCCAAAACACAGAGCAGCAGAAGTGTTCAGCAGCAGCTCCGTGCCTGGAAATGTCCTCATGATGAGGACATTGTGATTAACGAGCAGGGACACTTTACTACCCAATAATCAATATGGAATCTGTTCTCCTGGTGACTTGCTGGTTCAGGAAATGGACAAGCAGTTCAGAGCTGCTTCCCCTTGGACCAGTATTTCATGCCTGGCCCTGAAGGATGGCAGTGAAAGCTCCCTGGCTGTGCCCAGCGAGCCATCGATGCAGAGCCATTTGGCAGTGCCAGTCCAGTTCCTAAATCAGCTCTCTGGCAGTGCTTGGCCAGCCTGGAGTCAGCTCCCACATGGAGGCAGGTGGTGATTGACTGAAAGACGTGGAGGGTGGAGCACTGTCACCTGGAAGGTGTGTCCCTTTGGGAGAAAGGCAGGGACACATTCACTGAAGAGTTGGACTCGGTGATCCTTGTGGGCCCTTCCAACTCAGAATATTCTGTGATTCTGGGACACTGTTATTGTCACCTTGCCTGGGGATGAGGAGACGCTGGTCCTTGGTGGATCTGGGTTCTCTCTCTGGCCCTGCATTTGCTCAGACTTCAAAAAATCAAGCCTGTGTGTTCCTGGTGTTATCACTCCCAGCCGTAGGTTCCTGCCAAGGGAACACAATTAACTCTTCACCTGCCTCTCTCTTGTGCAACCTGGAATGGAAACAGGGTCGACATTCCCATGGACGTGCTGGTGTTCCAGTGAGGAAGCATTGCACAAATCAACAGCTTTATCACAAGGTCCCACCTGTCTGGGCAACACCCATGTGGGTAGTTGTTCTCTCACAATCAGTATTTGACCTATTTCCAGCTTGTTTCAAGAGTCCTCTAAATTCTCAGCATGAATTTAAAACGGGTTCTCCAAATTCCCAGTGTCTGTTTCTGTAGCAGTAGTTTCACAGTGGCAGCCTCCAAATTCCCGAGGCAATCCGTGTTATCCCAAGGTCAGTGGGTGAAAAGGGTATTTTTCCACAATTGCATGACATTGATTTTCATGATTCCAGTTTCCAGGCTGCTCCCTGGTGATGTCACCCTGGGTGAGGAGCTCTGGGGGTTTGGAGAGGGAGCAAACATGTTCCAAATAATCCTCAGGAACTGTGAGACAAACCACACCAGCCTTACTTTGACAAAACCCTCTCCGACTTCAGTGGGAGTTTTGCCAAAATAAGGTCTGCTGGATTTAGCTCCGTGTTCTTCATCCTGACAGAACAAGCAGGAATTAAAGGGCCAGCACCTGATTTATAGCACACGGAGAATAAAAATCATGGTAATTATCTAAAATAACGATTTCTCCCCAACACAAATCAACATTTCACTAGACACATTCTGATTTATAACAAAAATTAAGTGTTTGTGGAGGTTTTTCCCAGCATAAACAATTCAAATAACAAGTCCTGAGCAATATAGTTCGATTTTTAGTAGACAGCCATGAGGGGCTGTTGCACAAATCCAGTGCTGAAGTATTAATAGTGTTTATCATTAGAATAAAACTGCATTCTTTACCTTGTATTTAAAGCATTATTTAAATTTGTTATAAAAAAGTGCATTTTTTACCTTTTCTTTTTTGCACTTCCATTCTGTAAAGTTATTAAAAAATATGTTTTGCTAATTAAGATACCAACAAGCAGCATTTGCTGAATGCCAGGAACTGGAGTTCTTTTTCTGCAAATGGATCTTCTCCAGCCAATGTCTATTTTCCTGCTTCAGTTCAGTCTCTTATTACACAATAACATGTCATTTTAAGCTTCTAAATTTTATTGCAAGTTCTAAACCCACTCCTTTATACAATAAGCACTTAATTAGGTCTATTCTTGAAACAGGATAAAGCCAAATCCTGCACTTTTTGCTAATACCAGGAAAAATGCAGTTGATAGAAATATGGAAAATGGGATCTTACCAGTTTTCAAAGATGAATTTCTTTCTCTCTCTCTACTTATTTTTCCTGAAATGCAATAGAAAATATGCTTTGCACTTAGGAAGCAACAATAACAAAACCATAAAGACATACATCACATACAAATAATCAGCAGGTGAGGGAAATAATGAAGGAATTAATCTCCCAATTTCTTTATAAATTTTACAACTAGTTCATACTGAAAAAAAAAAAAGCCAAAAAATAAAATCCATTAAGATTTTATGCAATTAAAATTTGTAGGAGTTTAATGTTTGGGGTTTTTAAACTGGATTACAGTTTTTTAAATAGTAGTTGAAACTCTAAGGTTATAAAATAAGAATAATTCAGCAGTTTACTTGGTTTACACTATTGCAGCATTTTCTGATGAGTAAACTGGTGCTTAGACCTTTCTTTGCAATTATCACAGAAATCTTAGAGCCATTAGTGAAGAATTACCACTAAAAAAGAATTACCACTAAAAAAGCAAAAAAGGCTGATTAATTTGGGGTTCTAAAAAATGGGTAAATTTAAAATTAAAAAAAAACAACACATTAAAATTATACATTTTGCTTACCAACTGCTATTAAAATGATGCAGTGCTCTAAACCAGCACTCTGGGAACTGCAGCATTAGAAACGTGGAGGTTTTTAAAGTATTTATAAAACATTGTCCCCATCTCCCTCATTTTGTGCTTAAAGCCTGAAGTGTTTTTATAGCACGTTAAAAAGCAAACAGAGCTATGAGAACACTGAAAGTCACCCACAGACAACCTGTTCCACTAATATTTTACATCCACGTTACATCTCCTGTCCCAAACGGTTTCGCTCCTCCACGTGGGCTCTGCTCAGGTGCTGCACAAACCAGGGAGCAGGAGAGATCCAGGTGATGTTCCCAGGGTAGCGAGGAAAATTGGGCTTTTATTATTTCATGGGCAGGGACAGCATCATCCTGACATTAAATCTCCTTCAGAAAACATCTCCCACAGCTCAGAACTAGAGAGCAATCTGGATTTTAACACCGAGGTGGAGCGTGGCTCACTCCGAGTGGGCTCTTACTGTTGTGCTGTTCCTTTTGTGGTTTTTATTTACTATCTCTACTTCAATCACTTGTACTCTGTATTCTACAATCATTTGTATGGGAAATGCATCCATTTAAAATCTCGTCCCAGGAAGGTTCTTTTCTGCTTGTTGGTTTAATTGCAGCGAAGGTTGATCGTAAAACACGCTGAGAGGGAAAGAGGGAACTCATATACTGGAAAAAGCACTATAAATATTTTCCTGGGATCACTAGCACAACCTTGTAACACTTCACCCTGTGTTGTGGAAAGAATTAGACAATCCTTTTATGAAATATCTAAAAGGTGTTTACAATTCCATCCCAAATTACCGTGGCTTTAAAGAAAACATCCCACGATTCTTAATTCCGTTATTAAATTTATTTTCAACCTTTTTCTTCATTCTGGTATCAAATTTATTTTCAGCCTTTGAGGGGATTCACTTGCTGGTGACTTGGCAGTGTCAGACAAACGTTGGACTTTTACTGTGACACTTGTTGAAGAATTTGATTGAAACTATATATGTCCAGATAACACCCAACAAAGTGCCCCTCTTGCGTTTGTTTCGAGATATTTTTGGAAACAACAGAGGCGACCTTGGACAGAGCTGCTTTTCCAATTTAGGACTTCATTTGGTCTAAGAGAGTAAAATTATACTCCTGAATCCTTTTGTGTACCCACAAACAGGGCAGCTTTATTTTATGCCATCGCAGAATTGTTTTTCTGTACATTCTCAGCAGTGTTGATCTGTTTAGGATAAAAATTACTTTAGATAATCAAGAGTTACTTTCAAATGTACATATAAATAGTCTGTGACGTATCACATGTCCCTTAAAAATGTTGTGTAATCCAAAATATCAGCGGCCCTTTATGTAACACCTTTGCTCCTCTAGAACCAGAGCTAATAAACAGGGGTTTGTCTTTGCTTACAAACATGAAAAATGAGATTTCAAGGCAGAGCTCACGCAGACTTGATGTAAAGTCTAAATGAGGAGTGGCAATGCTGGGATGGGGCTGACACCTGTCCCCTCACAGCACAAACAGTGTTTGTGAGGCTCCCAGTGGAAAAGCCAAGGTTGGGAGCCAGGTTCTCTCATTGGGAGCAGGGGATTGTTTTCTCCTCACTTGGGTTTGCCAGCTGTGCAATCGTATCTGTAACACTTTATTGCATCTAATCACTTAAGATGTTTTAAATAGTTTGCACTTAATTTTCTATACAATCAATATATTTTAATTCATTTGTATTGCTCTGTTACAGACATCCTGCACTCTGGAACAAAATGGGATTAGTTTGTGGCAATGATAATGCAGTTTCACTGCTGGGAATAAAAGGAGAATTGACAGAGTAAGTGTTCTGGTCATTTCCCCTGCACAGTATTTACTCTCTTCAATCATAATGTTGTCCAGTGTTACCTAATGATCAAATCCACATTTTTATAGCTCTATTACACCCTGACTGTGACTGATGGCTCAAGTTCTAACTCCAGACTATCCAGTTCCCTGATTTTATGGCATTGTCATGTAAAGTATTTGTGGACAGCTTAAGAGAAGCAACTCTGATCCTGGGAGCCTGTGTGACTGCATTACCATATGCACAAATCAGGATAAAATAAACTATTTGCTTTAGCAACTTTCATCAGAGAATCCCAAAATAATTGACAAACAACTCTCAGTAAGTCTGTTGGCCATGGAGCCAGATCAGCAAGTCGCTGCTATTTATGTTATTTTCTAGATGAACAAACCCCATAATGGAACGAAACAGAAGCAAAACCAGTCCTTGTCTCTGTGCTGTGGTCTCAGGGCATTCCCAGGATTCCCAGGCTGATCTCCCTGAGAAACTTCCTGATTCTGGTCCTGAGCATGGTTGTTCAGACCCCCAAACCCTCATCCAAACCCTGAGGTTTGGAGTGTTGGGACATAAAGGAATGACACGCAAACGTCACCGAATTTCCCGGTCAGTCCTCGCTCTGAGTGTCCTCAGCTGACCCTGCCACTGCCTGAAAAGTAATTCAGGAGCACAGTGTCTGTACCTTTGCGATGTGATAATTCACTGGAAAGGTCGTAGCAGATACAAACAAACAAATATGACACAGACAAACACAGAGACAACTCCTGAAGGAGTTTTTAATTAACCTCTGACGAGGAATTTCAAACACAGAAAGCATCACGAGCACCTTCATCGAGCTAATGGAGTCAACCAAATGAAATGTGAGATTTTTCTCCTGCCCTGAGATCTTTTTATAATCCCAGGGAGACAAGATCAGGAGAAGCAGTCCTACAGAGAAGCCCTGTGTGTCTGGATGTGCATGCAACTGTGCACACAGTCTCACAAGGTCTCACTTAGAAACCAGGACACAACACTCTGGGCAGCCTCATATTTGTGGGCCTGTTCTCTGCACATTTCAGTTTTTTACAATTGTCTCCTTTGTGCTGCAGCTGAAACATTAATTATATAACCTTGAGTTGAAATAACTGGAAATTCAATTTTTTCTTAAACATCAGAGGAAACAAAGAGATTTTGAATATGATATTATTTGAATATTATTCAATGTTGTCTTCAAAAATTGTAAAGATGCATGAAGGGGAAAGGCCTACAAGAGAAAAAGTGGCTGGCTTGGAGCATGGCAAGGGATGAGAGAGTTTGGGCTTCTGGTTTATTGCCCCAGGCAGCTGCAAACAAAGCTGCTGCTTCTGCTTGTCTGTCCTCAGAGTGTTGGAATTGGCTGGATTAGACCTCAAATAGAAGGGCAGCAGATTTATCACTGAGCACTAAATTTTGTTTTCATATATGAGAACAACTCCAGGGTAACCTCAGTTAATGAATAACCCAGTCAGTGGTGAAAGCTCCTATTTAGTCTGATAAATTTGGCCTTAAACAAAAACTTCTGTTGATACAAAGATATATCACAGGGGAGTAAAAACATTTTCCCTATGAAAAACATTCAGTCTTGACAGAAGAAAAAAAATTAAATGTTCACATAATTTCATTAAAAAAACCTGAAAAATCACGGTTAAAAAAGTCCCACAACTTTATAATGCAAAGTTAAAATGCAAAATAATGCAAAAGAAAATTTAGACTTTTGGGGAAAAAAAAACAAAACAACAAAACCAGGTTTTTTAGTCAGCACAAAAAAAATAAAACCAACTCAAAATTCTTTGATGGAGATATTCTCCTTACTTAGAAGATGTACAACCTGTTATTGAGTAGTTCCATTAGAACCAGATTAGCTCCTCATCACAGGCTCAGCAATGTTTACAGTATTTATCCTCCAAGAAAAGACATGGATACTGGAGTTTCATAATAAGGGAATTTTTCTTTGATACAGCATCTGCATCAGAGCCAATTTTACCTGCAAATGCATCATTCTGGTGCAATTTATCTTTGTTTGAAACAATCTATGTGGGTACATCCAATTTTTATAAAAGGGCATTCAACAAATAGAGTGGTTTGCAATGTTATTGCTTCACTGATGCATAAGTATTGAATCCCCAAACACAACATTAGCTAATTAAGCTGGGGGTGATTATTGGCTGCAGGAAAAGCACACACTAAGGGAGCATGGATTAAGCCTGCCCTCTTACTGCACTTGCTGTGGTTGCTCCCTGAATACAGTGAGGATGTAGGTTTCCAGGAGATTAAATCCAGCAATGATTCACACCTGGAATCTAAAAGAAGGCCAAAAAAAGAAATAATTTAGATGGAGCTTCTTAAATCCAGGGTGCTGCATAGACTGGATGGAATTTAAGCCAAAGCTTCTTCAAAGCCAAAATCCCTCCAGTAAAATAGCAGTGAGAACTCTGCTTTTAGCTGGAGTTGTTGCTTGGCACATACTCACACATTCTGTGGTACTGAATAGTCAGGAAAACCCAAGTGGTAGCAGGGGAAGAGGTGGGACTGCCCTGCTCTGTGGCACTTCAGTCTGAACCTGCTTGGCATTATGGTGACAATGGTTTTTTCAGTTGTGCTGGCACAACTCTGTGGGGCTGCACAGCCAGGCTTATCACAATATCCTGGTGAAAGATGATTATTAACTCAGTTGCTCAGTTTATAGCCACAAAATTACTGTGAAAGCACAACTGAAGGGGTAAAGAGCAATAGGTAGGGAGCTGGGAGCAAGGGACACAGGGAACAAGGGCTGGAGCTTCCTAATCTGCCTTCCCACTCAAAGAAAATGCTTTGCAGAGCTGTTCCTCTGTCTGCAGCTCCTTTTGTCCTCAATGTGCTTCAGGCATCAGCTCAAGACAGTCTGGAGACAAATTAGGAAAGTAACAACTGTTTTATTAAAAAGCTCATAAGCCAAGGTGAAATCTTCCCTTTCATCAAAACCTGCTCCCCTAATGGGATGTTGAGTGATCACAAAGTTAAACAGCAGAAAACAAGATAGAAATTTTATCACTTAAGAAATGCTTACCAGGCAACCAGTGCTGGGAGGCAGGAAATTAATGCTCATAACTTCTGGTTAACTCTGTCAGAGGGGTCGTGTTCCTCTCCTTTGTGTGTCTAAAAAAATGGAATACAAAGGTGCAGGAGAATCACCTGGGCTTTTGATTTTCCAGGGAATGCTTTTTTCTCCATAAACTCATTGTCCTCCCCTCACAGAACACACACATCTGTTAAACCAGAACATAAAGTTCTGGAAATCCGTCGCCTACTCGATGATATAAATCAGCCTAAGCTGCTTTCCTGATGTCATGTCTTGGACAGATCCCTTCTGATTTCCTCAACAGGAATTTTGGAGCGAGCAAAGAGAAATCAGACTGCCCTGATCAGTGCACCTCATCACTTACACTGAGCCTTGCTCCTGTTAAGGCAGGACTTCATTTCTTTTGTTTAGTGCTACAATAATTTCCAGACACATTGTACATGGTCTGTATATTGATAATATGAGGTAAAACACGAGAGTGGGGAGGTTATAAAAATGCTTATGCAAGAAACGGTGGAAAACTCCAAGACACTGGAATCCAGGTATGGGTTATTATGTAATTCAAGTAGACAACATTTTTCAGTCTCTTAAGCAATGAAAAGTTAAGATATGTAATTAAAAAATAAATAAAAAAATATGTAATAATATTATCATCATGTGTTTTGTTTATGGTCAGCTTAAGGTATGAGCACAGGAATGATTGCACACCGTGCCAGTCTGGTTTGGGTATTTGCCTTTGCAAAACTAAAGAGATCAGTTGCAAAGGAAACATTTGTAATAGTGTTTTTCTGAGTAAATGCTTTCATCTCAAGCTTTATTAAAAATGCACATAACTAATACAAATGTAATAATAAATGCATGGCTGCCAGCAATCCATGCAATATCCCAAAAATGCCAAGCAAAATAAAAATGTTTGCTTATAGGAATTGTTAGACTTTTCTCATTCCCTAACCCCTCTGAACTGAATGAACTAACCTCTTTTGAGTCAATCAAGTCACACCTACCTGGGATAAAAGAGTCTGACCCAAATAATCCCAAATTAGATCATCAGCTGCTGACACCATCGATCTCCCGAGGTTTGGGGTGGCCTGAGCTGCCCTTGTTCTCCAGCAGCTCAGAGAACAGACTTCTTTCTGAAAGAAAAGAGGAATTTTAAACAAAAATATGAGCAATACTAAAATAATCATCTTCTTCGAAGTATCTTAATTTGCTGCCATTAACATGTAATCAGAAACCAGATTATGACCTTGTCAAGCAGAACAGCAATTATACAGTATTATATTCTTGCTTATACAGTTGGGGCCCTGCTTGCTGCCTTTTATTATACCTTGCAGGAAAATTCAGGTGCTGTTGAAACAATTTTAAGGTCTTAATATCGGGTTTGATCTGCCAAAATCACCACCCAGAAGTTCAGCTGCAAAGACATTCTTTACACTAATCCATTTTCAGAAAGCCAAAAAGCTGGATAAATACTGAAGATAGAAAAGAATGAATTTCCCAATTATTCTCATGTACTGGGTGTTTAATATCTGTTGCCTTTCAAGAACATTATATTCTTGAGATAATTCAAATTGGGACACTGTTTCTAGTGCTACTTTTTCAGTACATAAATGTAGTCATTACATATGGCTTTGAAATTCCACAACGATATCTCTTAAAATAAAAATAAATATTTCAATTTTAGTAGCTTATGATGTAATTAGATCAAAAATGTTGCATGCAAAACTTTTAATTTTATTGAGAATCACTTACAGCAGTGCTCTGATAACTATTAAATCTGTTTGAAAAAGAAAACCTTGTTGGTATCAGGTACAAATAAAACTCATTCCTTTCCAAAACCATTGAGATGAAATCCTTTCAAACACCGACACACCAAGGCACACAATATCCCTCAGAAGGATCAGAAGGCCCTCACAGTAACTGTAGGGTTTTTTTCCTCATTTCTATGGCATATGTTGTATCAGAAATCACAGTTAAAAGAAATTTCATGCTCAAAATGGAAATCGTTTCTCACATGTAACTCAGCCAAAAATTCCTGTGATGGCAGAATTAAATTTGGGGTTGTTCTCAAATGGTAAGGAAGCTACAATATGGAACAATTACCTTTTTTTTATTCCTAACTGCTAAGATTGTTACTTTCTCTGAACATTTATAATCAACTTGAAGACTCATCAGAAACTGTCAAGGAAGTCCATTGTCTCTGCCCAGAATTTCTTTTGAATTTTTTAGAGGAATTTGCATATGTGCTGATCTGGAAGAAATAATTAGTCCTTTTTTTATGTAAAATGCAATGAGTATAGCAGATGGGTTCCCTTACAAACAGTTCCATGGAAGCAGCACCTCAGCCTCAGCTGAGACTCTTTTTCCCAGACAGACAGGTGGACTCTACCTGAGGGCCAGACCAAGCACCACATCCAAAAATCAAATTCCAGACTGGTCAGACTGGAGAGAGAAAAATTTTGGTGATTTCAATGTCTGTCTTCTGCCGATATTTTTTATTTTCTTGCAGTAAAAATATCCCAAGAGAAAAAGATCTCACTGCATGTAATTTTTTTTTTTGTTGAGTCATTTGGTTTTTTTATGAATCCCATGTAGAGGTGTAGCTTTACAAAATGCCTCCTGCATGCAGGAAGAACTTCCCTCAGAACAAACTCTACCTGAGCACCAGGGAAACAAATAAACTTGGAGTGATGACATTTCAAGGGCAAGGAAAAATCCTGTTCAGAGGAGAATTATCTGATTTGGTTCGTGTTTATTTTTACTTATCTCCAGCAATCTGCTCTCCAACAGAAGATGCTTATTTGCAGAAGAGAAGACATTCTCCTTCTTGGAATTATGCCCAACAGGAGCCACTAAGGACAAGAGGTACATCCTGAGAATGTATTAATTAGCTCATGTAATAGGTGACCAGTGTTGGAAAAGTTGACACAATACTTCGTGTCATATCTCTTAACTAGTCAAGGATAAATTATTCATTTCTTCCCATCATGCTTCTTATCCACTAGGCTAGAACTACCTTCCACTCAGGAGCCCCTATTCCAAAGTAAAATATGCTACATGTGAAATTTTAGAATTAATTATTCCCAAATTACTTGTGTAAGCTCCAGGGTACAGCTCAGCTAATTTATTTTACACATGCTTGCTGCCAAGTTAGAGGGTTTTACAATTTCACAAGAAATCTTTTCCTCTGAGGAACTGTTTGGAGAAACTTTTTCAATCCCAGTATCCTGCAATGAAGGAATAACTCCAGGTTGCAAGCTGAAGTAAACCTGATTGTAGCAGACTGGTGCCTAGGTTAGGAAGCAGAAAAGACCTGTTAGTTTTTTTGCTGCAGCTGAAACACTGAGAAAAATGCAAAAGGGAAAATTAAGGCTCAATCCTTATTTTTAGGTTATTTCTAATGCAGTGACTTTGTCTTGCAAACTCTTTCACTTAAGGCTTTAACTAATGCTGAGTTACTGGTGTGCCACTGATGGTATCCAGTAGTTACTGAATATAAACCTGAATGTTTGTGCCCTCCAAGTCTTTGCCTCAGTAATATCTTTAAATATGTAATAGTCTCTGCCTGTTGGCTTGTTTTCTCATAGGGAGGGTGACAGAACATTTTGTGTTCTCTTATCTTCAATAGCAATGAAACAGGAGGAGCTCCACAATGCGAAACCAAATCTACTGCTATTAATACAACATCCCAGCCACAGAGAGGAGATTTGTTTATTTACCAAAGCTAGAGATGCCTCTCTCTGACCTTTCCAGAGCTTGTATGCTTTAGCTGGGAATAGATTCCTCAGAACTGGGCTCTCTCTTAAAAATATACAGTAAAAAACATACACACACACCCCCGAAACAGAGCCCAGGCTGCAGCCCAAATTGCACGAAATGACACACAGCTTTGGATAGTTAGAGTGAGTCTAACTAGGGCACAGTCCATATTCAGTTTTGATTCCTTTGCTAGAGCACAGAGATCACTCAGCTTTGCAAAGCCCACTCGCCTTCCTTGCTGCCACTCAGCGACACGTTCAGCTGATATAACCATACATGGGCCCATTTTCTGTCTCAGGCCTAACAGCTCTCTGCAGCCCAAGAAAACCTGCCAGGATGGATCTTCTTCTTTGCAGAATTATAAAGTGCTTCAAACTGTAAGGTATTTAAAAAAAAAAAAAAAAATCTGAGGTAGAGATTGCCTTGTCGTGGAATTCGCCCTGCTTTACCTGTGCTTTAAACCAGTGAAAATCATCCCATACATACACAAATCAAACATTTTTGAACCAGATTTTTCACAGTTGGTTGTATTTACTGACCTGTCTGTACAACTTAAAATAGTATCTGCAAGAGTTAAATCTTGCATTAGCATTAGGGATTCAACCTGATTTAACCTCACAGACTCAGGACCTATTTGGTTAAGCTGGTGCATCTCTGATACAGCAAGAACCCAGAGTCCTCCACAGCTCCCTTCGGTGATCCTTGCTGGACAGGCTCACTTTTAATTTCCCCAGCCCTCTGCTCTCCAGAAGCAGCTGCCCTGCACCACAGTTGGCAGAAAGGAGTGTGGGTTGGCTCCTCAGCCATCTACTTCTCCAGCTCAGAATATTAATTCAACTTACCACCAATTTTGGTTCCTGCTCCGTGACTGATATTTTAGTCTAAGCAGACTAACAGGGAACTACAGAAGCAGATCTGGGAGTAGGAAACCAAGGAATGAACTGGCCCTACATATCCTGATTAAAAAGTAATAATCCCTAAACAACACAAAGGAAAGCAATAGTTATGCCATCTCCTCCTCCAGCTGAGCTATGACAGAAGGCAGCACAGTCCTAGCAAGACCCAGACTTATTGGGCAGCTGTCAGATAAGCTCTGAGCTTGCTTAACTAACCCTCCAAAGACCGAGGTGGGTGTTCTGCAGGCTCAGTCTGGGTTTAAGGCACTGCAGTGGGTTCCCTGCTCTGCTCCCCCTGCCCTCTACCATCCCTCAGTCATGCTGGCTCAGTGCTCCTGAAGCAGAATTCCAAAAGCCACTCACCTGAAAAGTAATTCAGGGATAAAAGTCAGCCAGCCCTGTTCAGTGCTCAGTGCTCAGTTCCCAGCGTGACTGCCCTGTCTGCCAGCTACACTGGGAACTTGCTTGTAGGGCTGAACTCTGAAACTACCTGGTTTAAATCAACTTTTTCTACCCTGGATGACTTTCCAGTGCCTGTAACCACACAGTGAGGGAGGATAAAGGGATGGAAAGCAGGAGCAAAGTGTAAGGTGGGAGCACAATTTCTTCTTTTGGCAGAAGTACCAGATATGGGGCAGCTTGTTTGTTGAACTATGTATTATGTCACAGTCTTGTTTTAATTATAATTTTACTATCATTGTTCTCTAGGCTTTACATAAGGGCTGTGGTTTGACCATAGAAATCATCTGTAGAATTAGAAAGAAAAGGCAAGAGTCTAAAATAACTGCCTTTTCTCTACAACCATTGGGCAAAATTATCTATAATAATATTATTCTCAACCACACAGCAGCTTGGAAGGCCAAAAAACTGTCTTTAATTACTCTAGAAATTATTTCACACTCTTGAAGGAACTGGTTTAGCAGTGATGCATCCCCTCATGCTCTGACCAACTTCACACTTCATTTTTTATCCAAATCTAAGAAACAGGCTTTGGGGACCTTGTCGGTATTCCTTCCTACTCAAGTCTGTTCCCATCTGCCTGATCCCCTCAGTGACTTTAGAATACTTCTTTTGTGTCACCAGAGCTACTGCTGCCTCCCAGTCAAACTTCCCACACCAATCTCTCAAACTGCTTTTGCACGTTCAGTTTCTGTTTCTGCGAGTGCATGAATAAGGGTTTGGTTGTGTGCACAAAATTTACTATGACCATTTTTACAATTTAGGTTCAGGCAGAGAACTCTGTACACATGGCAAAGCTCTGGCTCCGTGGGAAATCGTCAAAAAGCATGTGATCCCAGGAATTAGGGGAAAGTTTTGTGAGGAACCTGTGGAAAGGGGTCCCTCACCCTGCCTGATTCACAGCTGGGGTTTCTCCCTGGCAGTTGAGACCGGTGATGTGAGAGGTTAGACAGGAGTGGGAGCAGATTCCTGTGGGGCTTCACCAGCCAAATTCCTATCTAGGAAAAGGTTGCTACAGCAACTCTGAGCCTCCTGAGATACAGAAATTATTGTAAGGGCTGCTGAAATGCCTCCCCACTGCTCTGAGACAGGATAAGGAAAATCCTCCCCTTTGATACAGAATGGTTGCTCACTGCCACACTTCACACCAGCTCTAAGCAAGCACCAGGTTTCCTGAACTTTCCCAGGAGCTGATGGATACCTTACCCTTTCCCAAATGCAGTTCCTCATTTACATGTAATGCAAACATAGAAATAATAAACCTAAACATCACAAAACAAGGACTTCAGTTCCAACACCTTTTTTCCCCATGGAGACCGTAAGAAAAAAACAAATCATATGGCAGAAGTTAATATTCTGCTGAGTGGGCTGGACAGAATATAGAAACCTGTCCAAAGCCAAAATATGTCTTTTCCAGACTAGAGCTTGTGGTTTTCAAAAACCACATAGATGGAAAAAAACATAAACAAAGCAAACCAGGACAAAACCCCTCAGAGCTCCTCAATGACTGTCAGCAGGTTTTTGGCTGCCCCCAGCCTGTGCCTGTTTTCCTCTGGCATCTGGCCCGTTCACAGGTCGTTCAGTCCACTGGACTGTGTAATAAATACCAGACAGAGATGATGCTTTAGACAGAACAGGAACACTTGTGACTGAAACAGGTCCTGAATCTAGAATGGGGTGGCCTGAGGACAATCAGAGCATAAAAACAGCCAATGGTGCACACTGTAAGTGGAAAAACTTTCTCCAAATTGCTCCCGTTTCCCTTCTTTTCCCTCCTCAACAATGCTGTTTGGTCTAGAAGCCAAAGCTGAAAACAGCAGGATCAATGTTGTGAAGTAGTACCTGTGCTTACCTGAAATAACTGGATGTTGTTTAAAATTATTTCTTTAAAAACAGGAATCATAACTTTTGAACAGATGCTCAATTTAAACCTCTTGTGGCATTTTGGCCACAACAAAAAGGACCAAATTCCCTTGGGAATAAATTTAGTCAAATCGATGAAGTTACCTCCTGGCTGAATCTGGCCTAACATGCCTAAAACATCCTTTGGGATTGTTCAGTTCCAAGTGTTGCACTAATCCAGTCTCTGCAGTTCCTGAAGGCTATAATGTTTGGTGTCAGCATATGGCATTTTAGACTTTTTGACACAAGCTTGGTGTCATTAATAGAGTATTTCATTGCTTTCTTACCTTTTGCCAGGTCTGTGAGCTTTTGGATTAGCACTGAAAAGCTTGAGAACAAACTCTGCTTTCAGTATGACAAAATATCTTGCTCAGGTCAGAGAAAATTTTTATTTTTACTTCTCTCAGTTTAGTGTCTGCTGTGAAGATGATTCTCAGAGATCAAGAAAAGCATATAATGTTTAAAACAAAACATTTGTAAACCAAGGATTTCCTGGATATTTCTGCTTTCTTATTTATACTACGTCCTGGACCTTGTGAAATCACTGTTTAACTTTCAGTATTATTTATGGAAGCAAGCCTGTTGCTGTTTCCAGATCTTACAGAGAACCTTCAGTTTGCAGTTTCAGTACTAGGTGCATAGTCCTGGCTTAAATTAATCAACTAAAAAGCAACATACAGTAAGCACTTAACCCTCTCACACCCTGGCTGAAACTTCACAGGTAGGATCTTTTCCTACCTTGAAGCTCTCTCATCAGAGTCAGGTTCCTGGGTCCTAAAAGCTCCTCTTCTATGACAATTTAGAATTTGGGAGTGCAGCAGAGGTGAATACTAATTTTGGGGCATTTCCGTTGCGCACAGAGAGAGATGCGAAACGTTCCCCCCTCAGTTATAGATATGAAATGCCTAAGCATGGAAACAGATTCTAGGAAATGAACAATTTTTATGAGGTTTTGCATGCTGCCACTATTGATCAACAGTCTTCAATCCACAATAGAGAGGGGCAGACAAGGAGTAATGATTCAGTGCAGTGAGTGTGTGCTAAATCATTATTAACCTCTGTGCTGTCACTGTGACTACTCTGACTTGCAACCACGGGGGGAAAATCAGCTGCAAGTGGAACCCTCCTCAGCACATGGGCCCTGGATTTGCAGGCTGTAGCATTATGTGTCATCATTCACAGCTGCATAAACCAAGTGCAAAGTAGATTTTGAATGTTAGCAGATCAGAAATGAACATTTTACATTCATTTGCATGAGCAGAAATGACCTGCATGTGGGAAGCTCACATGGCTGCTGGTAATGGTTGCACAATAAGTACTACAGTGAAGGGAAAAGGATGAGAGAGAGTAATAATAAGTAACTAATTTAAAACTCTGCTCAGGTTCTCCCTTACCTTAGGGTCTTGTTGACACCTGTATCTTTATGTCACATCACAGAAGACACATGGGATCATTGCTCAGGCTTCACCATCACACCAGCACCAGGTAAATACACTCAGGAAGCTCCTGGGATGACACATAAAGGTTATAAACTGATGATGGTAGGATGGAATATCATCATTTACCAATGTTTTTTTAAGACCTGGGAAAATTCATCCCAAAGTCTTTATCTAAAAGAGAAAGTATTAAGGCTGCAAAGTCAGGCACACACTGAAATTAGAAAATTTCAGCATTAGAAAAAGCAGCCAGGAATCCTGTGATTAAAGATTCCTTTAGGGCATATACATGGAAAGGCAACCTTTATTCTGGCATTTTCTAACTTCAGTGTACTTGTGAATTATGTACATTTTGGCAAAGATTTTGTATCTGTAAAATGTATATATTATATATAGAACTGAATTAATCTCTGATATATTTCTGCCTCATAAATACAGTTTCCTGTTTCCATGCTGGAATCTACAGCATTATCATATTCACATGCCAGTTGCTGGATTTATTCTTGATAATCCAAAGGCTGAGCCTGGCCGTGGCTCAGCCTCTCCAAATTTCAGTCTTATCTGGCATTTTTTCTAAGTCACCCAGATAAATTATCTCAATGTCCCGAGGGAAAGTGATTCTCTTGTCCAGGGGCTCTGGAGAGCTCCAATTTTTTTTTTCTTCATCTGACACACAATTATGAGCTCAAGTGCTAAGAGTGATGAACAGATGTTTTTTTTCTTTTCCACTGATATAGTTTTTTAAATATGTAATGTTTTACCAAGAATTTCAAAATAAAAGAAGTAGTTTTTAAAACACTGAGTTAGCAAGAGTGTGGCAAATTTATTTCAGTGTGCAACAAGCCACATAAAGAAAGATCAACACAGTGAGTCTGAAAATAATCTTCCTGTAGAATTAGAAAAGTGGAAGAAAGGCTGGAGAAGGAGACCCACTAATCATCTTCTTGCAAGTCATATAAGAACATGACATATTCATTTGCACTTGAACAGATTATTTTGTTCTCCAGAAGAAAGAAAAAAAAGTTTCCTATAAATTTTTTCCCCATAAATTAAATAAATGAGCTAACAAATTAGAAAAGAAAAAAAAAACATATTTAACTTTTATTGCATTCAAATTTTGAATTATAGACGTGGCTCATTTTCATTCATGTCCTCTTTCTATGATAGAATGTTCTGCAAAAGCAGTGAAACTGCTTTTTGTGGCTCCCTTTAAGTAGAAGTTACACAAACACTGGTCCCACTTAATTCAGTGAAAACTGAGGCCCCTGTTCGACCTGAGAGCAGAGCACAGAACCTTCAGTATTCCACCTGCACACCCATTCCACAGCCTCCTTCCCTCTTTCCTGCCCAGGTACACTTCCAGGGGAAAAAAAAAAGGCAGGCAGAGCACAAAGCATCCTCTGACATATTCAGAGAGCTGATGTGTCCACTGAAAACATATTTCCAACATGCCAAGAACACCCATGTTTGGGTCAGGAGATCCTGCCTGCTCCAGTGAGAGGTTAATGGAAGATGGCTGTGTACGTTTGCTGCTGTTACTCAAATATCACTTCCTTATGACAATATGCATTACTTAATCTGCAAAGGTCAATGAATTGCTCTTTAGTTCCTTCCAAATGCCTCAGCAGTGAACTTTGTCGTTTTTAATACACATTTCTCGGCAAAGAACTGGTGGTACAGGTTTGAGGCTTAGAATGTCTCTGCACCTGCAAACACCTTTCACTGCACTGTATTTCCAGCACTTCCCACACAGCTTCAGAACTGCCAGGCCTAAGCAGAGACTCCCCTGCAGAGTTCACTCTCAATTTGCACAAGCTAAGCAATAATGAGTTCAATTATTACTTTTTTTTTAAATCTTCTTGCAATGTAAATGATTAGCCAGAGTACTGAATGTGAAACAGAAACACAGATGTAGGAAAACCGAGATATGTTATCAATTGCAGTGTGACCATGGTGAAGAGCAGTTCAGATGAGCAACTTACTCTGCATTAGATCACTTAAAAAAAGAGGTGGACACAGTGCAGGTCAACAGCTTATCCAAAGTGCATAAATGCACAGAGAATGGTATGAATGAGCACAGCCCTAATCCTGGGAGATGGACCCCACAGCTGCTGACTCCCCTTTTCACCCACGGGGGGCTCCCCTGGAACCAGGCATGTTTGTGTGGATCCCCAGAGCCTCCAGGTTTGGGGATAAATCCTGACCCAGTAGGATAGTTTGAATAGCACCAGAAATCTCCCTGCAGCACCAGGACTGCAGGGTTTAACTTAGCAGGTAGTGGAATGCACAAGCACAGCACAGAGACAAGACTGGGGAATTAGGCTGCTGGCAAGTAGCAGCTGAAAGCTGATTGAACACAACAGATTGGGCTTTCAGACTGGACAGATAGGCAGCAGCTATTTAAATGGAGCATTAACAGTTTTGCTCTTAATTATTTCCAAAACTCCCAGCTAATGCAAACTCAGTATGACATGTATTTTGGCCTCAATTAATTATTTGCTGTTTCTGTGGGAATGCAGTTAAAATAAAGCCGAGTGGTTTGTTGAGAATTTCTGCCTCTTTAAAGTCATTCTCTGAAGTGCTTGGCTTCTTTCTGCAAACAGCTGTCATGGAAGTAACTGAATCTATACCTCACAGAAACGTTCACTTTCTCCATTTCAAGTGGAATTTCTTTCTGAAATGACAGTGCCCTGCAAGCCAACAAATGGTCCCCGCTCTGCCCAGTGGCAGGTGGAAGGCCATGGAACTCCAGAGCTAAATGTGGAAACTTTATGCCTTCAGAAAAGGGAGATTCCTATCTTGCCTATCTTGCATCTTACTTTTTTGGTCTGGGAGGATCTGACATTGTGGCATTTCTATGTCTGGGGCAGCTTTTTCTAGAATTTTCTACGAATATATTACTAGGAAGTTTTATCGCAGATACTTATGTAGTTTGTCCTGTGAAAGCCACAACAGCTGGTTTACACCTCAAAGAATAAACAATTACTAATAAAAATGTCAGACCTTTCCCAAACGTCTCTGAAATAAGAGAATGACCTTCCAAAACATGTTTCAACAGGCTGCTTTAATGCAGCTACTTCCAAAAGAGCTTTGTTCCTGTATCTGTATTTTCTATACATCCTCCTTGATACTCACTCTGCATAAAATACCTGGGATCTCTCATCAATACTAATCCAATATGGATCCAGACACACAATAGCACTTGTGACAGATGGGACAGAATGTACTGTGTGACATTTATTCAGCTTGTGAGAGGACAGACATATAAAGATTATGGCAGCATAAAATAAAAGAGGTTCATGTAGACAACACATGATCCAGAGGGAAGAACTGCTGGCTGGCACAAAGCCAACCCATCCAAAAATCTGACACATATTTCTACTGTCATGGTGAATTTATAGCCTGAGATTTTGATATTCTCTTCCATAAAAACCCCATTCAATGTCTCCTTTTTATTTCATCACACTTAGGAGAGGGAGAATGTCCTCTCCCCAAATTGAAGTGAGTGTGAATTTGATTGAACCTCTTTTCTAATCAGAATAATTGAATTGATTCTTCTTTGAGCCAAAACAGCAAAAAACCAAACTCCTGGTACTGCTTTGGTGTACCACAGCCCTCAGGCCTCTTGTTTGGATGATTCAGAAGGAATCAAAATGTACACAAAGAGTAACAAAACCCAACTTTGTATGTGTCAGCCAGGACCAAACAAAAGGATTTAACTGGAAAGTCTTGGTTCCCAGCAGTCACCACAGTTTTTCAAGCAAAAATTGTTAATGTATAAAGCAGCTAAGATGAGCTGCACACATCCCATACCACATGGACAGACATCCCCTTCCCATCAGCCATGATGTCTGTACAGAAAGAAACACAGAAGCAACGGAAGTTGTTCATGGCTCCAGCACCCAAATTCAGCATGAAATGGCTATAAAATGCTGATTCCAGTATTCTGAGGCCTTAACAGATGTCACGAGGTAGAACCAACTTGTCTCAATGTACGAGGATATTGGATGCTCCAAATTTTCTTGCGGATGATGAGCATCCCCAGGTTTTGAAGGAATACCTGCCAGGTTCCCACAGCTCAGTGACTGGACATTTTTTAAAAAGTGGTGCTTGTCTTTAAAGGTCAGTTTAATCAGGGAGATCTCCCTGCTTTGCAGAGCAGCAGGGAGTTCTGCACAGCAAATATGAATTAGCAAGTCCACTTATCCCCTCCTACAGTTGTCATAAACAGGTGCTACGTGGATCCAGGCCAGAAACAATCCATGTCTTTACCATTCTCAAGGAGATTTTCATTTGTCTTTCTTCTTAAGTCTTTCCTGTGACATCTGAAATGAGTAAACTCTTGTATCTGCAAGGTAATCAAGTTCACATTTGGGAATGGTACATGAACTCAACACACTGCCCTGAGGCTCAGGCCTGAAGGAATTTCAACTGTGCAGAGATGGAATATGCAAAGACAGGAGGTGGTTTAACCCAGGAGGCACTAAACCCCACACAGCCCCTGCTCACACACTACAGTGCACCAGCCCCTGGGAAGAAAGTTAACTCTATCCCAGCCAAAACCAGGACAGGGTGACATGGTGACATTGCTAACCGTGAGACTAGATGGGAATTGTTGGATTGCAGAGGCAGACATGCATGGAAATTTGTATTTTTTGGAACAGCAGTGCTTCTCACTCCCTTTGCACTGGTACAAAGAGCTCCACAAGTGTTGCTCCAGCTCCCCAGGTGAAGGCAGCACCAACCAGTGCAGCCGAGCCAAGGTGGAGCAGCAACACTGCTGGTTGTATTCCTTCAGTGCTGCAGGATTTCTGGCTGCCACACCTCAGGTATTCCTGGAGTACCTGGGGCTCCTCCTCCCCTTCCCGAGTGGCTGATTGGAGCTCCAACGTGGCCCTAATTTTGCAGCAAGTCTCAACAGGTAGAGTAAACAGTCCCCAGCATTCCTGGCACAGCAGAGCAGACTGAGCAGGAATTGTCTTTTAGCAGTTGCTATCCACAAGAGACAGGCTATATTTTCCAGTTAGGATAAAATTTTGGATAAAAGTTATGAACTCCAGATAGACAGTTTGCACTGTACCTTCCATTTCAGGCATAGATGTGAAACAGATTCTTGAATTTGCAGTCAGAACAAGGCAGGACAACGTTTGAAAAAGCTTTTTCTTTCTGTTTGAAGACACTGGAAAAGAAAATCTGTTTTCTCCCCAGTGGAGTGAGCTTTAATCCAAGCTTCATTTCTCTAGTCCATGGAAGGCAACATTACACAAATGTGTCCAAAAAGCACAATTTGGTACTGTATGTTTTCCACATTTCCTGTGCTGTAAACAAGAAAATTAGATTATTTAATTTTTTATTTTATTTAATTATTCTCTCATACCTCATATTTATCTCTTTATCTGCCTATCACTATATTGTCACTGAATTTTGTCACTAAATGCCATTATTTTATTATAAAAACAGGGCAGAAAGAAAATAGGGCCCACATGGGCCAGTGTTAGAGTTAGAACTGTATTTTTTTAAATTCAAATCCATTGTTTATTAAAAAAAAGTCAGAATCTTCATCTACTATGCACTTGGATCTTAAACAGTATTTTGCCCAGTTCAAAGATTCTGTATTATGTCTCCAGCTGGTTTTTTCTTAGAGCTATACAGCTGGAGCACAAAAGTATTCTGAAATGTCCCAACTGAATTTCAAATGAATATCAGAAATAGGCAAGGATATACATGATACATGCAGAATATGTGTCTGGGGAAATCACAGAAGATCTAGTTTCCACTAGTTGGTTATACATAAATTATTTAGGCAGTAAGCCTGTTGATTAGCTGGAGGCAAAGATATCTATTTTAGATGTACTTATGGTCAGGATTAACTCATGAAACTTGGATGGCATTGTCCATGAAACAGCTAAAATCATTTCAGCAACCTCTTTCAAAAATTAGATAGTCTCTTTTTGTATCACTTTTTAATTTTTATAAATGATTTTTTTTTTACTTTTTCCTTAACAAATAGGACAGGATTTTTGAAAATCATGTGATAAATGTCTTACAAAACTACACCAGAAACTATTTAGGGTGACTGGAGAAGAAAGAGGACTGGGAGCCAGGAGACCATTTCTATTTCTAGTTCTGCCATAGACTGTGTGACTGTGACTTTGAACCTCAGCTCCCGTTCCTGTGAAATGGGGATGATAATCCTGTTCTCTCAGGGATGTTCTAGAACACAATTTTCATTTTCATGGAGGTTTATGAAATGCTCGAAACCCCAGATTGGAAGCTGCAAATGCAAATAACAAATCAAGTAACAGTGACCACAGTATCAGTACTACTATTATTATTATTATTATTATTATTATTAATAATAATAATAATAGTAATAATAATAATGTTTGTTAATGTTATTAATATTAAATTATAAGCTTGATAGCATTGTTCTCAACCTGCACACAGCAGGAAAATCCTTGTAGCTCACTTCTAGGAACAGGAATGCTGCCGGCACAGTTTCAACATGGGAGTGGAAAAGAATTCTTTAAGTTCTCCATCTGAGCAATTGTAGGTGGTAAAATGAATATCTTTTCAATACTGCTTTGTGACATGAGAGCAGAAGCATCTTTAAGAGCTTAAAAGTATTTTTAAAATATGACTCAGGGGAGGTTTTCTTTTTCTAACAGAACTGGGGAAAAAAAAACCCACCCAGGAGTTAAACAATCTTTTAGAAATCCAAAACCTTGAAATAGAACAAGAATTGTAGGTCAGGATAATTTGAGTTCACATGCAACACCATTGACATATAATAAATCTATAAGAAGCAGAAATAACCAGATCTCTCATATTGGAAGCCTTGAGCTCTGAGAGATAAACCATAAGAATTTTTGTTCTGTGAGTGACCAAAAACTACCAGAGGTAATTTTGGAGGTTAAAGCCTCTTTGAAAATCTCTCATGTCTGTGAAACACTTATATAGGTTGTATTGAGTGGTAGAAATGAGGTGAGGAAGTGGAAACATAGCAGATCAATAAAACATTTAATCCACTAAAGAAAAACATGTTCAGGCTTGGTTAGAGTCACATTAATAGAGAATGAAGACAGTCCAGCAGCTTGTCTTTTCCTCCTGAGCAGCCCATGTTAGGAAGCATTTGTGAAGGCCTTAGGAAAGGTAGGGGAAGGTGACAGACACACTTTAATTGTACCCATTAATCTTACCACAAAAATATTGCCTTTTAAAAAACAAAACCTGGTAGATTGCGGGTTTCAGATTTCTGAGGGTTCAGACTGGAAGAATTTAACTGGTGAACCAAACAGAGCATTTGGTTTCAATCCCTCATTTTGTCTTATTTCATGAGAGAGAAAAAAAATCACCTTAAAAGAATTTTATATTAAATAACCAGTAAAAGAGCTTGTTTGATGGTACACAAGAACTTTATCAGTGTCTGAAAACTGAAGTGTGTTACTTCACTGTGTTACTAATACCTACCTATGAGTTTGGAGGAAATCCTCCACAAGGAACACAGAAACTTCAGCTTGTGTCATATCACAAAGTGTCAGCATCTAAGAGAAGTGGTAGTCATGTGCCATCAGTCCCAAACAATGGCTGAAAATGGAGTCATCTCCATGACTAAGGGAAGCTTTTCAATCTTACATTATTGCTGCTGGAATGCAGTGCACCTGCATGTCTTCCCTTCAGTCTTGAAAAGTCAGACAATGTGACTTTTTACTGTGATTCAGCAAATCTGTGGAATGACAGACACCCGTGGCATGGTGGAGCTGTTCATGTTACCGTGCTACAACACTGAAAGAAAAGAAAATATTGTTGTATAAACACCTTGATTATAGCCTCTGACGGGGTCAAGAGATTAAAAAAAGAAAGAAAAAGTTTCCAAAACAAGTCATTCAGACGGTTCACTTTAACTGAGGAATATTACTGTACAGAGCCTGAGTAAATAAAAGGTGAAAAGATAAAAAACTGGCATTACTGAGCTATCTCCTGGTTGTCACTGCTGGTCTCAGACAAATATAAATATCAACATGCACAGACTAATACAAATATATAAGAAGTGTAGCTGTTTGTACTTTTCTTGGACATCCTTTCCTTCATCCATCCTATCCCAGATGGGATCATGCAAAGCAATGTGCATGAGCACAATCCACTGTTTTGCTTTCAGTGTGTAAAACTGGTTTTGTTCCCAGGAATATCTATGAAGCAGGAAAGGAATTTGAATTTATAGTGTCCCTAGAGAGGGATACAATGGTACTATAAATCCAGAGCAATTATTGCCCTACCTTGCAGCTGGGAGGTTCCAGGACTTTTCATCAGCCCACCAAGGACCAGGGGATCTCACCTGGCCCCGAGTAATATAAACAGTGTAAAATGCATCCTGCAGAGAGTGAAAGGTAAACTCTAAATGCCACATTAGTATCTCTAACATACTCAAGAAACACAAAAAGAAACCAGTTTTAACACTGTAAGAAACAAGGCTGTGTTGTGGGTTCACGTGTCCAGTTTCAAACTGGTTCTGCTCTCCTGACTGAGGGCTTCCAAACTGAAGCCACTTCTTTGCTCAGGAAGTGGTGGCCCATGTCCTGTAGGAAAATAATTCAACTTTTATTGCACTATTAAGTTCTGCAGATCATACTATACAGTATGATCACAGCTGTGACACTACAATTGCCCATCAACTCATTGCAGATATAGAATACAGAGCAGTTCTGTAACACCTTACAAACAACAAACTGCCATTTTATAAATACTGTGCTTGGCCACACAGCCCCCCACAAGCTCAGCAGGATCCTCAGCCCCTTCTACAGAGAGCACAACTGAGATCCAGAAGCCCACAAGGAATATTTACATAGGGAAAAAATGGCAGCGAGCTGCCAAATTAATCAGAATTAGACCTTAATTAGATGGAAAATTCAGGTCAGGATGAGATAAGAATTCAAATCTCGTGGGCACCAACCAGTGCTTTATTTCTAAAGTTGTTGTGCATTTTTAAGACAACAGTCAAGATGATTCCTTTTCCAGAGAAACAACTTGGCCATCAAATATGGATAACTCATTTTTTTTAGATATGTACCGTGGATCTTGGTTCTGACATAATGTTTCTCTCTCCCATACTTTTAGATTTCCTACTGAAATCAGAATGGAATAGACAGAAAGATTTTTCCAAGCAGGGAAATGGACATTATTGTGGCAAATACTCTAATGGAGTCTTCAGCGACAAACAAATGACTATAAATAAGATAAAGAAATAAAATAAGAGATGTACCAACCCAAACTGTGATCTCTTATAGTTACTCTCACTGAGATCAGAATTCCAAGGCAGCAAGGAGCTGCTTTGTGCAGGAACAGTGATCCAGTTCTAGAAATCTCCCAGCAGCAACACTATCCTTTGTGTTCACATTCTCTTGGTCTCTGTGGAAGTCAAATTCTACCTGCTGCTGATACAGGAACACACATTGCCAAGGAACTAAAATTATTCAGAATAAACTCAGATCACCTTAATTATCAACATTCAAACTCATATTTTATCACTGATTTCTCTGCTGGGTTTGTGTAATTGTTTCATGTCAGGATCTTTTTGCATTTTGCTGTTTAAGCTATAAGCTTCTTATTGGGGGAGAGAGGAAAAAAAACTCCTTGACATAATACTGTGAAATCAAAGAGCAAGCTGACTGGAAAAAACAGTTACTATATTTAAACTGCATTATCCTATGACACAACTGCAGATTTAAAACCTTTCCACTTTGATACAGCATTTTTGCAGCATTTTAATGTGCCTTAGTAGATTTCAACTGGTTGAAACATTTTAATAACTGTAATTTCAGAGGAATAAAATAGTACAGTGGGAGGAAGAAACAATGCCCCCATTTGTCACTCATGAAGACTTGGATTTGAAATCAGCTAGGGAGATGAGCAATGAGTTTGGTGGTCTCAGCCTAAGCCCCATCAGGCAATTAGCCAGGCTGCAAAAATCATGACATAATTTGGCACAATTAAGCACAAGATGATCACTTTGTCTATGTCCACTGAAAGAGATCCAGGACTGAAATAATAAGGCTACTGCAGGTCAGCATTCAAGTGTATTGGCTCAACAACTGGCATTTTGTGTAGTGCCCTTCTGTGCTGTGTTTAGCTCCACTCAAAACTATTAATCTGGTTTGAAAATTGAGCTACAAAATGCATGTTTTTGTGTACAGCAAGAGAAAATTCACATTATGACCAGTAACTCTGCTGTGAATCTGCTTTGCAGCAATAGGGATGACTTAATGTTATTGCAATTTGAAGGAAAGCATCCTGCAGTCTTCTCTCAGGCCAAATTCCCATTTACTTCAATTAGTAAGCATTACAGGAACTGTTTTAATGCTGCTGCCTGATGTGTTGGCTGCTTTTTCTTAATATATTACAGTGAAAAAAGATAGTAGGCCAAATGTAAGAATATATCCTTCCATTATGTGAATGGAATTTCATCAAGGCCAAAGCTGCCCCATTTTGTTGTGTTGCTTTCTGAGGTACCACTCTGAGGGGTTCCGGTCTAAAAACAAACTGCAACTTCACAGCAGCAAAATAAATCGATTTTCCTTCCTTAAAAAGGGAGAATGCAAAGCTCCCTGCACCTGCTGGGAGTATGAATCACCTGGAGCTTTCATGGGCTCGGTGCTTAAGGCAGAGCTGAGGTGCTGTCACTCTGATTTGGGTCAAGATAACCACCTTCTTTAAGAGACAAGGCAAATGGCATCAGAAGCTTCATGAATCCTTGCAGAGTGATGGGAAACAACACTGATTTCAACTCACAATTCTAAATTTGTATGATATCAAGTGATGCCAAATTTAGCAGGTACTGCTTCTGCGGCAGTGTCTACATGGGTATTTGTAGCACATTCTGCACTGTTCTGTCTAGACCAAGCACTCTATCTGCAAATGTTCTTCAAAAGTGTAGCTGCCAGAAGATTTGGAAGTTGTCACCTGCAAAGAAATCCTCATTGGTCAGCAGGATCAGTTTTGCACATCTGGGGAAAGACAGGGAAACAACTGTGGAGGAAACGCAGAGGTTATTCTGCTCTGGGGGAGAAAGAATTGTAGAACAGTCCTTAATTCAGTCATTCTTCTCTCAAAATTCCCTGAACCATAACACAACACATGACAGAAATAAACACAGGCAGAGAACTGTCCAGAATCTTTCCAGATTTTATGTTGGGTCTATGCTCAAAATGGAAAAAAAGGAGAAGAATGAAGTCATCTAATATTAATGCATGAGAGAGAAACAATGAAAGTGGAGTTTACAAACTGTGGCTGAACTAGTGGATCCCAGAGAATACCAAGAGTTCTCCAGGATTCACTAGAATGCAAGCTCTCTTTGCCTTCCCAGCAGCATTTCCTCCTGCTAACAAGTTAGACTGAAAGAACACCATATCTACTTTATCATACACTCTGCCAAGCCCTAATTGCACATGCCATGGCTCTGGTATGCTTAAAATATTTTTCCATGAGCCTTTTTGGAAACAGGCACAGAAAGGAAACCAAGAATGACATAAGAAGTATATCACAGGGAGAAATAATATGAAATACAATCTAGGATTCCTTCTAATATAATTTTGTTTTGCAAAGTGCTACTGATGTTTGATTGTAATACTTAAAAATAGTAAGAAAATGAAAGGCAGGAGTTTCAAGTCCTTTGCAGGTGCTCTTGTATATGAAGGGTAGTAAACATGCTTGTGTGTAAAAATACTGCTGTGGTAAATGTATTTTTACAAAAACCTACATATAATGCAGGTTATATTAACTTGGTAGAAGGGAAGAAACCACTCACATATATACTGTGCTGGTAATCAGTGAAATACATTAATTCAAGTCGCGGGTGTTATCCTGTATATGATCATTTTGGAAATGATATACTTTTTAATGTTGCATATGTACATAGTTGTGTGTTAGAGGATACTAAAAACTTAGGTGTGTGTTAGGTAGGCCTGTGATAGGCATTTATCAGGAGTTTTGTTGGCACTGAGTGCAAATTTTCAAAGATATATTGGTTTAATTGCAGATGCATGTGCGCCTTGTGACTTTGGTTTTGGTTTGGGGATGATGGGATCGTGTGCTCATACAATATCAAAAAAAACATTACAACTGGTTAAGAAACATACAGTAAACTATGTGAACTATATACAACTGCCACGTTGACATTCTTTACCTCTATAACAGGCTACGTCTACGTCTAGGTGCAGTGTGAGGTTGTGGTATGAAAAGGAACATAACTGTACTGAGGCAACATTTGGCCATGCTGATTAATCCTGCTGATAAGCAAGATAAAATTAATATGGGCATGGCATGGAATAAGTAATTGCCTTACCTGAACTAGGTCATCAGATCTAACTCACGAATTTTCATTCAGAGCTGTCCTGTGAAGTGTAGGCTGTCAAGTCCTCCTTACCTGGACCTTGGCCAGCCACAGAGTAGTCTTTTAGAGCAGTTGTACTTTTGTTAGAAAGGGCATAGGGCCACATACACCTTAGAATATCACAATTTTATATGGGGTGTCCCCTCTCCATCCTTCTTTTGCTAACACAGAGACAGAACTAAGATATTTCATTCCAGATCAGACATACAGTTTCTTATATCGTGGTGCCGTGGGTGGTTTATAAGTGATGGAAATGCAGATTGTATGTAGGATCTGCATTTATGTAAGCCAGCACACATGTAGGGATCAGCTTTTCTACTTGCACACGCGTATATATACAAGAATATCTCTTGGCACCAAGTTTTAAAGGGAAGGTGTTTACACTGTGTGCTGAATTACTTGCTGTGTTGTGTGCTTGTTGCAGGTGCATTAATGTCAGTTGGCGCTGATTTTTCTGTTTTGTGTTCATTGAAGTGTCTGTGAATTGCCGGGTGGGATGGCTGGATGAGGCAGTTTTCTGTGTTCTGTATCGGCGCCGAGATACGGCGCCGAGGAAAGCTGGGATCTCACCCCACACACGGCGCTGAAATCACACCCTGCAGCTCATTCCTCCTCACGTTATCGCCGCGCGAGCCGGGGCTGAGTGTGCTGTCACTGGGATGTGTGCGACGGGAACGGGGGGAGCTGTGCAAAGGACATTGCTCGGTGCCAGCGCAGGGCAGGACCTCTGGGGAAGAGGACAGGCGGGGACAGGGCCCTCACCTCTGCGCACTCGTGATGGGTGAGGCCCCTGTCGCGACAGCAGTTGGTGCAGCCCTACGGAATCACTGTAGTCACTGGGGTTGGAAGGGACCTGTGGAGATCATCCAGTCCAACCCCTGCCAAGGCAGGGTCACCCGGAGCAGGTGGCACAGGAACGCGTCCATGTGGGTTTGGGGCGTCTTCAGAGAGAGAGAACCCACGCCCTGCTGGGCAGCCTGTACTCACACACTCACACTGACTGCATGATGCTCCTATCACGACTGAGTTAGGGGCCGACACCACACTAACAGTCTTGACCGGATGATGCTCCTGTCGCGACAGACTGCGCCAGCCCCACACACACCCTTTGCCTGGATGGTGCTCCTGTCACGACCGAGGTGGGGGCAACCCCACACTCACCCTTTGAATGAATGATGTCTCTGTTACGACTGAGGTGGGGGCAACCCCACGCTCACCCTTTGCCTGGATGAAGCTCGTATGACGACAGCGCTGAGGGCAGCCCTCACAGGACGGCTGGCGCTCCTGTCACGACACGCGCCGGTGCAGCCCCGCGCCAGCACCGCCGCGACGCCTATCGCGACAGCGCGGTAGCAGCTCCCCCTCAGGGGGCAGCCCCGCTCCCCTTCGGGCGCGGGTTGAGGCCGGCACAAGAGGGCGGTTCACGCGGGGGCAGCAGGGGCGGGAAGGCGGCCGCCGCACCTGAGGGGCCGTCCCGGTGCGCAGCGGAAGCGCGGCCGTCGCCGCATGAGGAGCCGAGCGCCGTGAGGGACAACGGGCAAGGAAACGACCCGCGCTGCGCAGCGGCCGCGCCACCGCCATCGCCTCAGCGCGGCGGGGCGGGGCTAAGCGCTGGCCCCGCCCCGCGCCGCGGCCCCGCCAATGAGCGGCGTCCACATGCCGCGGCGGCGAGCGCGGCCCGGGCGGCCCCCGAGTTACATTAGAGCGGCCGCCGCCGCTGCGCGCCCGGAGCGAGCGGAGGCAGCGGCGGGCGCGGGGGAGCCCCAACCGTGACGGCGACCAGCGGCCTGGGCCGGCCAGGGGGAGCATCGGGCCGCTAGAGAAGGGAGGGCGTGATTCCAACCCTTCGTGGGCAGCGGGGCGGCTGCGCCTTGTTCTTCCCCACCCCCCCGCGCCGCGCCGTTATCGCCCTCCCGTTGCCGGGGACGGCTCGGGGCCGCTGAAGGCGAGCGGAGAGGCCGCTCGGCCACCTGGACGCGGCCCGTCCCTGCAGGGACCCGCCGCGCCCCCGACGCGACAGCGGCTCCGGGGGCCCGCGGCTCCCCCCCGGCCGAAGCCCCTGGTCCCCGCCGGAGAGGCGGCTCGGCTCCCTCGGAGGCGTGTGGGGTGGGAGGGGGTGGGGGCTTTTTTTTTTTCTTTTTAGCGGCTTTCCCTTTTTTCTCCATTTTTTTTTTTTTTCATTTTTCCCCTGCCCCTCCCGGCCGCCGCCGTGAGGAGTGAGGTGGGCTCGGGCTGCTCTGTGGTGTGAGGGTCTATGGTGGTAGCACGGGGGTGGTGAGGGCTGAGCAGGGGTCTCGCCGCCGCGCCCGCCGCCGCTGAGGAGGAGGAGGAGGAGAGGGAGGAGGAAGAGGCGAGGCACGGCACCATTTGCTGCTCCCTGCCCCGGCCATGGAGAACGCGCACACAAAGACTGTGGAGGAAGTTTTGGCTTATTTCGGCGTCAACGAGAGCACCGGGCTCAGCCTCGAGCAAGTCAAGAAGCTGAAGGAGAAATGGGGCTCCAACGGTAGGTGAGGCGGCCCCGCCGCCGGGATGCTGCCGCCGGCCTCGCCCTCTCCCCGCTCGGCTCCCTCTCCCACCCCTCTCTCCTCTCCCCCATCCTTCCCGGGGCCCTGTGCGAGGCCTAACGCGTGTGCACTGGCAAAGCCGGCATCTCTTCCAGGACCCGGAATAGGAGCGAGGGAGAGAAGATGGCTGACTTGAACTCCACCTCGTGGGTTTCTTTCAATCCCGAGCTCGCGGGGCTGCTCTGGGGTGGAGGATGTCACCTCCGATCCCTTTCACCTTAACGGTGGGAAACCTCCTTCCATTCTGAATTGACGCCCCTTGGGGTTTAGTATTTTTATATTTTTTTTGTCCGTCTTGACCTTCATTTTTCCTCGCTTTTCAGCGCCTTTCTGCCCCTTATTTTATATTCTTCTCTCCAGTCGGGATATAGAATTCAGCCAATAAGGTGTTTCTTTTTTTTTTAATCCTTACTGCTTGGCCGTCCTAGTCCCTTCTGAACTCCCGTGCCGTTGTGTAAAATTGAAAATCTGTGAGAAGATTATACGGTGAAGGTGTTTATTTTAGCTTTAACGCTGCTTTTATGCCTCTTGGATTACTAAATCTTGTTGCGGGAAATAAAGAGGAGAGCAGAAATAAGGGAATACCCTTAAAATGGAGGAAAGAATTTGAAACATTTTGAAACAAGTTTGATGGTTTGGGGTGTTTTTCCCAAGTGAATGTGGAGGAACAGCTTTGTCATAAAGCGTTTGAAAAGCATTTTGAGCCTTTGACCCTTTGTGTGCAGCAACAGCACAAGCCCCACAGCTGGCTGGAGTGATGACTTGGCTGAATTATAACCCTTGGCACATTCCGGCGAACCTTTGTGTCTTAAAACGCAAAACTCTCGGGCCCGTTCACGTACTGTGGTGAAAAGAGCCACCTTAATGTGGCTTTCAGTGTGTCTGTCAAATCCAGCCCAGCTGAGTGTGTAATTCAGGAACACTACCTGGTGGATGCCTTATAACGCTCTAACGTGTTTCTTCAATGATTTCTTTCCTCTGACATGCTTCCTGGAAAAACCTTCCACGGACAGAGTTGCCGGCTGAGGAAGGTGAGCATGTTTGTGAAATCTTCTCCTAATTCTTATTGATAATTCATCGTTTTTTGTGAGGTGCATGACTAAATGGTTTTGTTATGTATTGCAGGAAAAACCTTACTCGAGCTTGTGATTGAGCAATTTGAAGACTTACTAGTTAGAATTTTGTTGCTGGCTGCTTGCATATCTTTTGTAAGTATGATTTATTCTTTTTAATTTCATAGGCTTCTGTATCTCAGAATGACATGTTCCAATGTATACAGAAAAAATATTATTTCTCAAAAGGTAGAATTATGAGATGCAAAGTAAATTGCTGTCTCTTCAATTTGTTCTTTGCGATGGGGTTTCTGTAGGAAACAAAATTTCAGGGGAGTCTTTCATTTCATGAGTCACAAGCACGTAACTACACTAGACAGGTATGTTAAAAAGTGCTTTTCATTCAACCCAGTTTGGTTATTTGAGGTGGGATTTCTCAATGCTTTTGTTGGCTTTGAAAACTAACCTTGAGTAAGTAAGTGTTTAACTGGACATTCTTCTTGGCTTTGGGTTAATCGTTATCAGGCTCAATGTATAATCATTGGAAGACATTTTTGGATGCAATGCAGACTGTAAATAGAACCTCCGTGGCGAATATTCCAGTTGCCTTCCCTTCCTGATAATAGCAAGGTGACAGTTGTTGCTTTTGACAGTGACAAGAATGATGACGGCTGTGATGGCACCATAGTTGACCAAATTTGGTAACTGACCTTTGGATAGTCAAGTCATTAAATGGACATCTTCCTTTGCATACAGGATTAAAAGGACAAGAACATTTTTAACTTTTTTTTTTTTTTTTTAAAATCGGTCTTTCTGCATTATGTGTAATGGGCATGTGCTCGCTGGAAAACTGAGCCAAGGCTAAGTATAGGAAGAAGATGAAGTCTGTATGTCTTGGGGGAGCTGGACAACAGAAACAGAAGTGTTCAGAATATTAAATTGTTTGGGTAGGAGTAAAAGTTTACAGTAGACTTTGCCCTGGAGTTGTAATTAACTACTTTAAAAAAAAAATAAATGCTGCAGCTCTTGGGGGGAGTGGAAATTTGTGGTGACTCTTTAGCTGAGGGCAAACTAATTAGGATGGGCAGAGGAGAATGTGCTCTGAGGCAGTTGTGTTTGATGGGGGAAGGTTGCCCTGGTGTGGTGCTGCAGTTTGTGCTGTGCTGGTGACCCGCTCTCCCCCCAGAGACACTTCTCAAAGGGCTCTGGTTTTGGTCTGCAATACACCATTACCAGCTGAGCAATGACTGGTGACATCAATCTTGACCATGGAGACAGATGTGCTTTACTCACTGTTCTGTTTCCTGCAGAGGAAATCAGGCTGGTTATAGAAAATTGAATAAACGGTCATTCAAAAGCTTTTTTCCCCCCTCCTCTTTGCCCTTTTCCACTCCCAGAGGGTGAGATGGGGATGTATTTTTGTTCCTGAAAAGTCAGCAGTGTTGCTGTTGTCTCATGAGGCAAATGACACCATAGAAGTTTGTTAGCCTTTCGTGCCAAGGTACATTATTTGTTCTTATTTTAAGCAAGTAAGTGAAAAATCAAATTCACCAAACTCTAAGCTTTTATTGGTGAATCTGAGTAAGTATGAGACCAGGCTGACAGAGGTCATAGAACATACACTGCTGAATCCTCTTGGAAAACTTGATTAGTAGCTGAATTCAGTTGCTTTTTTCAGTATGGTTAATTTTCCTATCTAATTAAGAGGAGACTGTAGTCTGATGGAGTGTGGGATAGATCTGGGTTCTCTGCTTCTGTGCAGCTGACATGGTATATGACCTTGGGCTACTGCTCTGCTTTTCCTGTCTCCTGTTTTAGTTATGGATTCACACTAAATTGATGTCAGTAGTAAAGATTTTCTCTGTTTGATGAAACGTAGAAAAATCCCTAGATGTATTATAATTTTGGTACTTCAAAAGCACTTTGCCTTTGCGTTTGTTTCTGGCTTTTTCCTTGCTCAGAAGGTGATTATCTGTCTTTTTTAGGTTTTAACACTTCTTGATGAAAGCTTTTTTTTTTTTTTTTGAGACTTTTGCAGTAGCTGTAAAGAACTGTTGGGTATGTTGATATAAAGATTGTATTACTGCAAAAATAGAAGTAATTACATCACTTAGGCTCTGGTGTCCTTTACCAACTGTACGTTGTCAATTTAAGAAAATGTCGAAGATTCAGGTATGAGAGAGAGGATCTTGAAGTCACTGGTTTGTGTTGTGCGAGTTTTTACGGTGTTGCAGTCATAAATCATATTAGTTTATTGCTGTTAGAACTGGCTGCACAGAAGCAGCCATCTGTAACAGGGATCTGCATTAGGTTTTTGAGCAGAAACATCCCCTCTTCTCTCCAGTATAAACTCCTGTGTTCGGAGCTTTTGTGCCTCTGCTCCCACTCTGCCTGTCAGGGACGTGTCAGTGGAACAGCAGCTGGGTCTGTGTCACCCCGGCTGATGGCTGGGGGCAGATGCTGCTGTCTGTGGGCTGTAGGTACCACATCCCACATTCCAGGTCAGAACTGCTGTTACAGATGTGCTGGTCAGTGCAAGCCTTAAATCTGGCCTTTGAAGAGAAACAATATAAATAATTTCTGATGGTGAGTAAATGTACCTGTGAATAGACTTGTCTCGGTCTTCTGTTGAATCTGTGAAGCCTCTGCAGAAATCAACCCGTGGAGTGTCTCAGCAGTTCATGGCTTTTCATTCTTGATACTTTTGTAGCATGTACTCAGATCTTCAGTATTTACTTAAAAGAACAGCTTTCTTTGCTGTATGAACGATTTTGACAGGTTGCAAGATGTTAGCTGCATCCGCTGTGGGATAGTTCCGTGGTGTGGATGCTTTAGGCAGTGGTGTGTGCTGAGCTGTGCAATCTTAGCTTTGCATCACACTGTGATTTCCTTCTACAAGATATGACACAGGCTATAAATTCTACCAAAACCTGAAGTATTTTACAGCATTGTAAGAGCATCCCCTCCCCTTAATTATTCCTTTGATTCCTAAGCTGACTTAGAAGTGAATGTTCTGGGAATAGTGGATATCTGTGTTCAGATTAAAACAATATAGTGTTGAAACAGTTGGAGATTTTTCAACCTGTAAATTAGAATGACTGTAACCCAACTTGTGTTAAAAGGTGAGCAAAGGTTCTCCTGGAGGAAGTCTAAGATGTGTCAATAACAATGTTTCAAGCTTTGCCCTGAAATCACCCCAAAAACTACCTGTTAAGGTCAGCAGCAGTGAGTATGTGACACAAGATAAGGGTTCCTGTAGAACATTACACTGATATGCTTTTAGCTAAACTTAGACTGCTCAGTAGCACAAGGGTAGTGGTGATAAAAATGTGAGAAGTCATTGTGATTTCATTTTATATTGTAGAAATTAAACTGTGGGTGCTAGGTGTCTTCCCCCCCTTATTGCTATAATAAACACAAAAATACATTTATTTTCAGAAGTAAGGAGTAACGTATCTGATGGGTGCTCACAATCTGCTAACCCAACAAAATTCTTAATTTTGTACTTACATATGTGGTTAAGATGTCTTGGTTTGTGTTTGGGGTTTCTCCCCCTCTCTCTCCTTGTGTGGCAAACAAAAATCTCTACTGAATGGAATTAATACTGGGAGGTTTTTCTTTAGTAATTTCTGGCATTTAGCATAACTGACATGGACCAAGTATCAGGACTCCTAAAATAGTTCACATCAGCTTAATTTCAAGGTGTTTTGTATTGAAAAGTAAATCACTAAAAGAGGGTTTTTTGAGCAGTAGTTGATACTCTGTCCAAAATACACTAAAACTTTAATTCATGGTATCCTGTGAGAAGAAAGCTCTCTTAAAAGCAATCTGTACATCTTACATGGCCTGCTTTAATTAATCCAGGGCTTTTTGTTAGGATGAGGTCTTACTCCCTCAGCTTGATTCTAAGTTTCCACTGTCAAAATGAAAACCAAACAGAAATCCCTGTGAGGTTGCTGACAGCCAAGTGTTTACTTTTCCTCAGTTGGTGGTGAGTGGGTACAGCCTGCTGGGCAACACAGTCCTGCCTCCAAACTTCCCCTCTTTAGTTCTGTTGGTCACCTCAGGTATCATTAGGTAACGTCTCCATAACTTACCTGACAGCACAGGGATACTTCACTGGGGAAAGGTGTGAGGACACTTTTGTTGCTGTAGGTGTTTTCAGCAGTGGTCACCTCACTGCTGGCTGACTTTGGCATTGTACCTCTGCCCCTTTTCACAAATAACCCTGAAAACTAAGTGCTGTTTGCCTGTCATTGTGTATCTTTTGCCTTAGTGTCCTGCAGGTCCACCCCATTAGGCTTTGTTTAAAATAGACTCTGCAAGCTCTGGCAGCCCTAAAGCAAATATGCTGAATTAAAGTTGTCCTTTAAGCTGCTTATGTTGGCTGTTGATATGGGGCTCTTATGTCTTGCTATTATTTCCCTTATGTTTTTAGACTTGAATTTCTCTTGAGCAATTATTTTATTTTTCCTACTCTTTCTTGAGTACATGATGACTTTACTTATTGACAGTACTGCCTGAACAGTGCATTGGAGATCAATGACCTGGAAATTAAGCTGTTCTACATGTGAGTCTTAAAGTGATTAGGGCTGAAATATGGTGGGGCCCTTCGGAGTAGAAGTTAAAAAAAAAATAAGATTTCTCATTGTAGACCTCTCCAGGGTCTTAAAAAGTGTGCTAGTGGAAACTTTTTGACAAGGACTCAATGACTTGGACAAGAATTGTCTAATCTTTACCAGGCTTCAAAATATGGGTTGTTGTTACTAAAAATGCTGAGCTAAATACTTGCATTGCTTGTTCTGCTTCCTCTTTGTTTTTACTGTGGGTTGTTTTTTATTTTACTTCAGGCTGCTATCAAGTGATAAACCTGATCTGTTAAGCAGTGTGTGCTGTGTATCACAAGTATCCTAAATGGAGTGTTAATATAGCTGTGGTCTGCTATAACAAAACCAAGAACTTGCAATGTATTTGGTTATTTTGATGTCTCTATTTACTGAAACGTTCTAGAACTAGAGGTTGGATTGTTCCACTGTCAGTGATTGTGTGGAAAATTTTGGGGGGAGAAATTTGTGTTGCTGGCTTCCAGGATTAATTAGATACTTCATTTTAATCTTGTCACAGATCGATAATTTTGCCAGAAAACCAACCATCAGATTCTGTACCCTCAGGATCTCTAATTTGAGTTCATCTGCTCTTTTTTGGAATAATGGCTTATTGAAAGTAAAGATCCCTTGAAAACTTAATTTTGGCTCTCCTTGACATACTTGGATCTTGCTGTCCTTGTAGCTACTTTCCTTACCTGGGGAAGTTGTGGCCTTTCTCAGTGTTACTTTACAGCACATGTGATCTTCAATCAGGAAAGATTCTGGTTTAGCATCGTGTAAAGCAGATGTTTTATTCCAGTTAACCTTGTAGGTGCCTGCTCAGATGAGAACATCAGAAAATAATAGAATTTACTTGCTTTATTGGAAGCAAAATGGGGGCTCTACAGAATTCCAATAAGGAAAGGGAGGGGAAAAATAGATACTAAGCAGCTTTTCTGATGGCAGAGTGTGACCTTGTAGACACTGAGAAGTCTGGAAGTGTACCATTAAGTTCTCCTGTAGCTCAAGTGGCAGAAGGTGTTAGAGGGGATTGGATATCCAGGGGTGTGGGAGAAGGGAAGAAACATCCAAGATGTGGAGAACATAAGAGATCCTCACTAAAACCCTTCTCCAGAGGAATTACACAGCTCCTCGAAACGTCGTGTTGCCAGTTGGAATGTCTCAGTCTCCTTAATCGCAGCCTGGATCTTACAAATTTACCCTTTCGTAATAAAAATTTGTTGTAGCACTGGATTTGCTTGACAGTCTGTTTTCTGCTGGAGGCTTTCATGCTGCTGCTCCTTCCTTTCCCCATCCTGGAGTGTGTCTCAGTTGAGCAATAGCTCGGAGCAGCATGTTGGGGGAATTATGGCGCTGCTTTAGTAACAGTTTGCTCTCTGCAGCCCTCGGTGATTCACTGTGCTGTTGCCTGACTACCAGCCCTAATTATCTCAACACGTTGTTCCTATTTACTGTCACTTTCCAGGCTTCCTGTTGCTCAACATGTTGATGAAAAAGCCCTTCCTCTCTGGTCATGTTGGCTTGACTCTTCCTCAGGAGCTGCAGAGCTCTGCAGAGGCCCTGACACAGTCAAGTCAAGTGAATGGCAGAAGCCTAAAACTGGAGTGCACTTGTAAAGCAAATGAATGAAAACAGAATTTATGTGGAGCCTTTTATGCAAGTCCTCAAGTCGATTCACCTTTAAAAATTGAGTTTTATCAGCTACTCAGCTTAGAATTCAGCTTCAGTGAATTCACTTAGATGCTTCAGTAAGACACTGCTTGTATTTAAATAAGTAGATGCTTATTTTTCATGTCTACTCAGCAAAAACTTGTAAAACTGTATTAATTTTTTTGTCTAAGTTGCTAGTAAAGGGCACTTAAACTTGGCTAAAATTCAGATTCAGGCAAGGTTTGTGTTTTAAGTAGTCAAACTAATCTGTCTGCATTCTGTTTTATACAGTAAGGGATTTTTTTCTTTTCTCATGGTCACAACTGTTGTCACAACTTCTGCTTTCATTTCTGAAGCCACAGTAGCAATTGTTTCCCAAGTAAATAGTTTACTCCTTTAAAAGAAGAGTGGCCTTTAAAATGAACTTTGTACTACTTTAGTAGAGATTCTTTTTTCTTTTCCATTGCATATTGCCAACTCATTCATTAATTACAAAGCTACAACTGGGTAGGTTGAAACTTCTAAGATTGCTTAAGTCCAAGCAGTTGAATCTCTCAGGCTGGAACTTTGCAGGGGTAAAGTTTGCAAGGTGTCTGTGTAAATCAGTAATTTAAGTCACTGTGTTCCTCTTACAGGTCCTGGCCTGGTTTGAAGAAGGTGAAGAAACAATCACAGCATTTGTAGAGCCTTTTGTAATCTTACTTATTTTAGTAGCCAATGCCATTGTGGGAGTGTGGCAGGTATGCAGAGATTTTTACAACATCAAATCACAAATGATTCGGGGTTTTATGGTTTGAGAGGAAGCAGTGCACACTGTAGTGTTGGGTGCTTCATACAAAGCAAGTAGGATGTGTTGCTAACTTTAGATTCCTGAGAGTCAGCAAACCATAAAGCTTCTCGACACAAAGTGTTGACTTAAAGGTAAAATGAAAGCTTCAGAAGTGTTGCCAAAAAGGCAAAGTGCCCATCAGTGTGTTTGGCCACACACTGGTGAACACACAAACTAGACAGGCCAGAATGAAGGCCTGAATTCAGGGAACAAATCAGATCTTGCAGAGCTAAGAACAATTGGATCGGCTCGTTTGGGGGTTTTTTCCCAACTAAGGAACAAAGGATGCACTTTTAATCTCATTTCTTGTCTGTTTTCTCTTGAGACAACTGCTGTGTTTTAGTACATTATTAATGCACTATTAATTCTCCCAGTTCAATTACTATGGTACCTATTAAGTGTACGTCCAAAGACTGCATGTCTGTCAAAAGGCAGAAGTTTCTTCTGAAAACATCTAAATACCATGAAATTTTTCCTACATTATCAACTGTGAGATGACTTAGATGGCTTTTTATAAATCATGCAGACAGTAATAACAGTAACTGTTCTTGAGATGGCAATAACACTTCTCAAGATGCCAAAGTAAAGTGGTTCATATCATTTTAGCTTAATAATTTGATCACTTCAGACAAGGCATGTTTTATTAGAATTGTTTTTCTGCAGATCAAAAATACTCAAGGATTTTTAGGGTCATTCAAGTTATTTGTACAGTTGGTTGTTTTGGGGTTTTGTTGTTTTGTTTTTTTTTTTTAAGGGGTGGTGCTAATGTGACATAATTACTGGCTATCTTAGTACATTAGGTTTCATGCTTTAGAAAAAAAGGCAAACTCTCCAAAACAACAACAAAAATTAAGAGGAAAAGTCCTGTTAATGGTTAAAACATGTTAGAGAGAACCCTGCATGCTGGAAGAAGTGCTCTGCTTTGTGCTGGCCCAAGTGAGTTGGCTGAAGACTATTCCGCAAAAAATCAGTTTTTAGCAGTTCCCAGCTTGCTGCACAACTGCTGGAACTGGTGTGAAGGGAAGAGGTTGTGTTGATCCAGGGGTGACAGCATTGCCCCCTTAAGTGTCATTTTATATTCAAGTCTTCATAAAGTCGTTGTGCAAGAGTTAATGTTTAACTTGAAACTCTGAGCTACAACTCTGCAGCTGCTGATTTTAAGTATGAAATGGAAGATAAAGCTCTCTGTACAGCTTAGGGATTTTCTTGTGTAGTTGTATGCCCTGTTGTAGGAAATAATCAATTTTTTCAGACAAGATAGTGTGCCAAGAATACCTCTCTATATATTTCTGTGTGCAGTGAAATATATTGTGAAACAAGAGTTGCTGCACAGATTAAATGACTCATTCCCTTGTTTTAATGGGCATGGAAAATCAGTCACAGTGCATAGTCTCCACCCATAAACGTATGTGTTCCTACAGGTACTGGATGTGAGCAACTGAGTCATTGCCCTCAACCTTTCCTCTCACGTGCCCTTTCCCCAGAGAGCCATCTGTGAGTGCTTCAGTGCCTGGCACGATGGTCTGACTGCCACAACTCCAGGCAAACAGGGAGCAGAGAGATTGAGTGTAGCACACTGAGCTGGCTGAAGCAGCTGAATCATAGGGTCCTTGAAGCTGGAAAAGATCTTTTGGATCATCAAGTCCAGCCGTTAGCCCAGTGCTGCCAAGGTCACCACTAAACCGTGTCCCCAGGGGCCACGTGTGTGCCTTTTGAATACCTGCAGATATGGTGACTCAGCCCCTTCCCTGAGCAGCCTTTTCTGATGTTTGACAACCTGTTTGGTGGAGAAATTGTTCCCCGTAGCCAATCTAAGCCTCCTCTGGTGCAATTTGAGAACGTTTCCTCTTGTCCTGTCACTTGTTCTAGGGAGGGACAAGGTCTCCCTGAGCCTCCATTTCTCCAGGCTGAGCCCCCTCAGCTGCTCCTGGTGCTCCAGACCATTTCCCAGTTCCATTCCCTTCTCTAGATACGCTCCAGCCCCTCCATGTCTTTCTTCTTGTGAGGGGCCCAAAGCTGACCCCAGGATTGGGGGTGTCTCAGCAGTGCTCAGCACAGGGGGATAGTCCCTGCCCTGGTCCTGCTGGCCACACTATTACGGGCCAGGATGCCCTTGGCCTTCTTGGCCACCTGGGTCATGTTGAATTGGTTTTTATTTCTCCTTTTTGAAGGAAGACTTGTGTTGAAGTAACCTTCCATTTGTGAGACTTTATTTTGCACTTTAAGATTTTGTCTGATGTTGGCTCCTAATTGATTCACAGAAAAGCAGTATCAGCATTATTTTGTTGAGGAGCAGAATTAATTTACCTGGTGGAATATGAGACTGGTATTAATTACAGCCTTATGGGTCTGTGCTGGTATCTGCACTGCCTGGCCCTGAGCTGTGCCATGTAAATTCTAGTTCCTCAAGGTGGTTTTGTTAATGCTCATTTTCAGCTGCATTGTTATGTGGAAGTACCAAGTCCTTCAACCCTTGAATTTCTGATGATTTTGTTTCTGCTTTGACATGCAGGAGGAATTTTTTATTATCTGGAAAAGCTGATGTATATTTGAAGGGCAGACAGTGTAAAAACTATGTGCACTCTACCATTATCTATAATTATCAGGCCTAAATGACGTTTGGACTTGTCAATAGGGAAATGGAAAATAAGTTCCTTCTCCAAGAGCTGGAGAAGGAGCACTGATAAGCTGCTGGTTCTTATGTTCTCCTTTATCCAGGTAACATCACAATATTGATCCCAATCTCTGGTAGTGCTTAGTGAGAGAACTGCAGTTGAGACAGGAAAGCCTTTGTGTTAGTGGAAATAAAAAAGGTTGTCATATGTGGAGATTCATCCAAACTTGCAAATTAAGAGATTCTGGGGAAGTTTCTAGTCTGTCTGCTTTAATTTCACTTGAGAGTCACTTGATTTGCTGAAATAAAGTTGATTTTATGTTGTTTGAGGTTTGTCTTAACTTGATCCTTGATTTCTGCCAGTAAGTGAAATTCAGTAGTGCTTGTCTACTCCAGTTTGAGTCTAAGCTGTCCAGCTGGTAAGGAACAGCCAAGACTTCTATCCATGAGTCTTAATTCTGTTTAGGGCCTTTTTACATCAAAAAGTATGTTACATGTGGATGTAACATTGAACTCTTTGTGTGGCCTCCCTGCAACAACATGGGATAATTTTGATGGAAAATGCTGCAGGGTTTAAATAAACAATTTCTAGGTTCTAAATGCCCACAAACATCTGAATTAGGCTGTAAAGATTTCCAGTCAGCAACCTCACAAGGGGAGGGGGGTCACAAAATGTTGTGTATGAAAGAATGTTGCTGAGCTGAGTTGGTAGTATTCATATGATAATGCTTTTGAAAAATCAGATCTGACCTACTTATTTTTCCTTGAGGGCTTTTGAAATGACACATTTTTGCTGTCTTTTAGGAAAGAAATGCTGAAAATGCTATTGAAGCTCTTAAAGAGTATGAACCAGAAATGGGCAAAGTGTATCGACAAGACCGAAAAAGTGTCCAGAGGATTAAAGCCAGAGACATTGTCCCAGGGGATATTGTGGAAGTGGCAGGTAAGGCCCATTTATGTAACACATACATGTGTCAGAATATTAATGTAAAATTCTTGTGGGGGCTTTGTCTTACTGATTTGAGGCCCTGGGGGGAGTTTTCAGAGGCTCCTAAGTATATACTTCACTTATGAACAGTCTTGTTTTGGTTTGTCTGTAATTACCTTAAATGTGCATTTGCACTGGGGGGATTGTTTTTCAAATTGCCATTTAGTTTAATTGGTAGGTCTAAAAGCAAAGCATCTTAATTGGAGTGCTGGTTTTAACGCTTGTCACAACTTTAAACTGTTGTTTTCTAATGTCTGGTTTCAGTGTGTCCTACAATTCGTCTGGTTTTCTATCACAGAATACCTTCTTCATTGCTTTTAAATGTGCTTCCTTGGGTTTGGGAGTGCTGAGATTTTTTTTTTTTAGTCATGCTCTGAGTTTTCATCTGAATGTGTTTTCCCAACTTGCAGTGGCAGAGCCTTTGAACTTCTCTTCACAAATGTCTTCTGTCCTCTCAACTGGTGTGACTGGCATGTGACATTGCTGTTTTCTCATCTTTCTTCATTCTTTATTGCTTCTTTTGCCTATTGCTGTGTAGGAGATCTCAAACAGATAAACTATTTAGAGTAGAGCTCCCTATTTCTCCTGTGTAAGCATTTGAAGGGACAATCTTAAGACTGGACTTTTGCCTTGAGCTTTCAAATATCCTAGATTTGCTCTAAAAGGTGTATCTTTATTTGGAAGGAGTGCAAAAATATAAGTGTCATAGACTTTTAGCTAAAACTGTCATTTTGGTGATAATGCCATAGCAATAATTCTTTCTCTAGACTGGTCTTATTGATGGCTTAAGTGTTTCCTATTCCTTCCCAGCTAAATGTAGGTGGTTCTTGCTAAGTGTCAGGAGTGATTGCACCCTCATATTTTGTAGGTCATTATCAACTGTTAACTGAGTGATTGTTCCTTTGGGAACAATTCAGGGTGTACATCAGATGTGCTTTTCACAAGTGTCACTTTGATTTTAGAGGTGGTAGCTGTCTCAAGAGGAGATAAATATATACCCTTAAACTTGCCTATCCTCCTGTTTTAATTAGCAGGCAGGGAGAGTGTGCACTCAAAATGAAGTTGGTGTTGGCTGCCAGCCCAGCTTTCATTCCTTGAGAAACTTTAGCACTCGCTGAGCCCTGTCTCGAGCCTCCGTTTTGTGCACAGGATGATTCAGCTCCAAGTACAAATCCAGAGTGCTGATAGCGGAAATTAGGGGGGAATTGTGATACCTTGTCACTGGCTGTGCTCTTTGACTCGCTGTTCCTGCTCTGCACAGGCAAAGCTGTGAGCTCTGCAAGGAGCTTTGGTTTCAGGCTGACGTTTGCCGTGTCCTTTGGAGGCAAACAGAGCTGTATAAATTACAGATTCTGCAGGAGATGCCTACTGCAAATCCTTATCCTGTTTCTAAATGTCACTGATGGAACTGGAGTTTTGGAAGGAGTCAATATCATAGGAATGCATTTGTGGGGTTTGGTATTTTAAAGAAGTGTTGGTAAAATTGCAAGTTGATAACTGTGCATTTTGCACTGGTTTGGGGGATCTCACTGAGGAGAAACGCTGGATTTTGCTGCTCTGCCGGGTGTCAAGAGCACAGAACACTTTCTCCTTGATTCTTTGCTATTTCAGAAGAGGTACAGATTGCATTTTCATCTTACAAATTTAGCTCTGCCTTTGTTCTGTATGTGAACACCTGGGGGATGTGTGGGCTTTTACTTACCTGCTCTATATTGTCAGTATCCATAAAATCAATTACTGTCTATAAAAGGGCTGTGTCTGAAGGAGGGAAATGATTTGGGAATAACCCCGGACTTGAATGCCTATAGCACCAGGCTGTCTTAAACAAACACAGTATCCTTTTTTCATAGGGTTACTGTTGCATTATTTTAAAATCAGCTTGTAAAACAATGTCTGCTAGTCCAACATGTGTAGAACTAATTTATTTTTTCTTAAAGAAAGGACAGGTTCATGTAGAGAAACAAAAATTATCCAAGCTTTATGACTGTCCATTAAGATGGGTGGTCTGGCTTGTTGATGGACTGAAGAATCTTTTGTGGGTAAAATACTTACTTTAACTGGTGGATCAAGCAATCCCAAGCTGGTCTGAAGTACTCATGATATTTTTCTTATAATGGCAAATACACTTAAATTACCTTCACTTGAAGCTGCAGTTGATTGTAAGTCATGTGGATGCTCAATAGAGAAATAAGTTCTTCAGTGTGATACAGACTGTGATACTGAAATAATAAATGCCAGTAGCTGGACAATGATGAGGTTTTAATTGTAATCAAACTCGGAAAAGCTCCTGAGCAAGTAGAGAAGAGCAACACATGGTGTAGCAGTGTTGGTGTCAGGACCTGGAGGTGAGGGAGACTCTGTGCAGGCCTGTGCCTCAAGAGCAGGAGGACTCTGATGGCCTTTGACACGGTGTTTGCAAAAAGATGACCATGTAGGGAAGTGACAGAGCACTCCATGCTGGGATACATATCTGGCTATGGAATTCTAGGCAAAGTGCCAGTGACATTTGTGTGTCCAGGCAAATATCTTTCAACCAAGTGGCATAAACAGCCAGGTGATAGGTTTCTCACCTGTGCTGATAACTAATTTTGAACAAATTTATTCAGGTCTTCCACTACAATATAGTTGTATTTAATGCTGTAACAGCTTTGGTAATTTGAAGTAGCTGTGGATGGGTCTGACACAGAGATGACTCTGTTACAGGAATTGTTAGATTGATATTGCAGTTTGGGGGACGTGGGGGAATATATTTCCCTCTTTACATTGCAGGAGTTCCGTGAGAATAAGTAGCATTGAACCATTTCTGAAACTACTTGGTATTTTCAGCAGTTTTGAACCCATTAAAGATAACCTGTGTTGGTTAGTGTAACCCAAAGACAGTGCAATAATGGTTTATATTATCACTTTTTATTCTGGCTCCTGAGGCTGTTTGTAGGGTTTGACTGTTCATTATATAGACTATCCATCTGCCTCATGGCTTTCTGAGTTAAAGCTTCTGGAACAGATGCTGGTTTATTTGACTTGAAGTAATAGGGAGAAACTGCAGGTTTGCATTGACACCTTGCAGTAAATATGGAGTAACCTGAATTAAACTGTCCCTCGGGTGATAAATAACCTTCTGCCTGAGGTGTCTCTTGGGATCAGTGTGACAGGGCAGAGTGTGGATGAGCAATTACCCTTCCTTGGGTCTGGTAGCCAACAAATTCCACTTTCTGCAGGTGTAGCAGATACTGTAGTTTGTTTGCTCAGAGACTGTGCAAACATCAGTCTCTTAACTACCTGTTGTTAGGAAGACTTTCTTCCCTATCTGCCTAAGCAGAGGTGGTGGAAGAGACACTGTACAATGAACAGGAACTCTGTGGGATGCAGTTGGGGTCACAGGTTTGGGATGTGTGCCTTAAATTTGCTCTCGGAGCTGTGGTGGGTGAGGGTTTCCAAGCTACAGTTTGTTTCTCAGAACTGATGAACTGAAAACCATCCAGATGCTGTCCTCACATGGCTCTCCAGTTTGCCTGTCTTCAAATGGATTATGATGCTGCTATAAAAGTTGGACTTAGTTGGAGGGTGCACTCTAAACTTGTAACCAGGGCTATCTTAACAGATTAGATATACTTCGGTTTAGCTGAGTTTTTGTTTGCTGGGTTAAAGTAACATTTCAAAGAGAACCTTAAACCAGCATGGCCTTAGTTCTTAGAAGTCTTTTATGAAGTTCAGCCAGGCAAATTGGTGTAAATCACTTCTTTTTTTAATAGAAGCACATTTGGGAACAGAAGTGAGCTTTGTTCGCTTCTGTTGCATTTTCCTGTCTAAAAGTTTCTGGTTTGGATACAGTGTATCTGCATTTCTGTAATTTAATAAATGAAAGTTCATTAGTTGCAGTCAGTAAGTGACCAAAGCCCAGTCACAGTAGTTCCTGTTTTCCCTGAATTGGGAAGAGGAATTGAATGATTTCTTGTCATCTGTTACTGTATCTGTAAGTACTCAGCAGCTTAAAAATATACACAGAGTTCCCAGAAGCTGTTGCTTATTAACTCAGTGTATATTCCACAAGACTCAGTTTTATACCTGGCATAGAGTAGGCGAGAATTACTTTCTGAGGTTTTTTATTCCAATTGCAGAGCACTTTAAGACTCTTGGTAAAGCACTTGGGTGCTTTATAATGAACAAAAGATAAATTTTGGGGTGAAGAAGGTCAGGAAGGAAGATTTTTGAGGTGAATTATGTCAAACTCCCAGGATTATGAAGAGCTGCAGGTTCTCCCTGGTAATACAGGCAGCAAACACTGATGTTGCAGATCTTCCTCCAGAACATCTGGGTCCTTGTGCCCATATTACTCTTCTAATAACTAGAATTGATTTTCAGACTCTGTGCTAGAGGTGCAGGTTTACTTTTTCTGGGAAATTATTAAGATTGGAAAAAATAATGGAAAGGATGGAGTGAGGCTGAAGTCCAGAACAGAGACCTGCTGGAGGCTGTTCTACAGCAAACTGCTGACACCTTCTCTTGATGGGGAAACAAATGGGCTGCAGAAGCTGTGGGTGTTTCCTTACCTTGTCAGGTTTGGGTTTTAAAGCACATATTTTGGTTTTTTTCCACAAAGTTTTGCTTTTGAACCAGAAGAGATAGTGGTTAATAAATACAGGTACAAGCAGTGCATAAATCTCTGTGCTTCAGTGAACATTTTGGCCAGCACATCAGAGGCAGCTCTGAGATAACCAGGCACAGTCCAAACTCCATTCCAGGCTTGACTGGAGTCTGCAGTTATGTGAGGTTCAACTCAGGGCACAGCCTAAACTTGTGTCCCTTTTAACACACATTTGAAATCTTACAAAACACACTTCCCATTTTTTTCCCCAATTCTTGTAGCATTTTCCTCCAGAGCTGCCAAACTTTGTAAAGTAAAAATAGTGAAACTCGTTCTGGTTTATTTGTTTGAATTGAGAATGTACCTGATATTTTATTATAAGCACAAATTGTACTGAACAAAATGCTTGGGCATCAAGATAATGCTCTGTTAATACCATTTCACCCTGGCAAAGCAAGCTTTCTTTATTTTTTAAGGCTAAAGTAAACTTGCACTTCCATAATTCTTCTTCACTGTTCTTATGTTACCTAAATGCAGCATAACTTGGAAACTTTGGTGGGAAGATGTGCTTGTTCTCTACCTGATCTGGCAGAAGTTGAGGCTTAACTTACAGTCCATTCTTTTTGCTGTTAGATACCTTTATAGGCTGGTCACAAGAATTTTCCATCTAGAGCACAGTGATATAAATAGATCCACTAATTAAAAGCTAAAAACTAGACAAATTCAGATCAGAAATAAGTGCAGACTTAGAAGCACAGTCCCTGTCCATGAGCACATCTTATCTAATGTTCTGGTGCCCTCTTCAGAGAGAATGACACGAGCATGTTTTTACAGAATGAGAAGGAATAAAATAGGAATAATTTAAGTCTTATGTAGTGTTTAATTCAGTTTCCACTTTTTTTTCTGAAAAATGGTTCCAACCTGAAAATATTTTGATCCCAGAAAGCAAAGCTTTTCTTGTCCTTTTGGTTTTCATTGATGCTAATGCAATATCTGTGTGGCTTGAAATTTTTTAACCTCTATATTTAACAGTTCTTAGCTGAGGATACTCACACTGTGTGTACACTGTACAGAAAACTCCATTTCTGTCCAGAATGCAGGAGGTTTATGAGAGAGGCTGTTTCATGCAAAGAATGAACGTATTTAAATTTATTGTTCTGTCTCTTTGTCAGTAAAAGCAAATACTGTTTTACTGGTGTGGTTACAACTGATGGACTGTTGCTGTTCTAATCTCTGTCTTGTTGAAAAATAAATCTTACTGGTTTGGAGTGGAAACTCAGACTTAAAGTGTCTTGTAATAACTCTTCTAATTTTGACATATTGACACTCTTGGCCTTGTATGAAAATGTAGTTGGACTCAATTATCTTCCTGTTTTATAGAGCTTCGGATTTTTGGGAGCATTTTATTATACCCTGTTCAGGAAGTGTTAAATACTTCAAACCTGTTGCTACGGAAGAAAAATTAAGTTTCTGATGGTCTGAGGAAATCAGGCACAATGGGAAGACAAGATTGTCTGTGCAGGGGGAGAGGAGCTGAGCTGTGCTGAGGAAGTTTAATATAAAAACTAATTGTGCTGGAGCAGCTCTACCTCTAAATATGCACAACCTGATCATGTGTCAGTTTTAACTGTTAAAATCCTCCAGCAATTCCCAATTCAATACTCAGAACTCAGGAAATACTCAGTTCTGTAGCATCCCAGGTGTGTTATTTTAAGTTATTTAATGAGTAAACGTGCTATTTACTCATTTCAATCCTTAAGCTTAAGCTGACTCCTATACTTCATGTAGGAAGTTTCAGTTGCTTCAGTTTATTAGTAAATACCCACACAATGGTGTGTCCTCTAATTTAGGGATAAGGAACTTATTTTTGGGCAAGAGAGGAGACTGAAATAACTGACTCTTGAATTAAGAGACTAAAAATCTCATTAGGAAAAGTGATTTAAGTAACTGTACCCATAATAATATATCATGTTAGAAAATTGCTAACACTTAATGTTTTTTGTCAAAAGAATTAATAAATACTTAGCCTTTTCCCCTTTTGATGGTAAAACCCCATGTATTTTGAATCAGATGTTTTGATAGCAGTGGGGCAGGTTGTGTGGGCTGATTTCCATAGTATTTCTACCCTGGCCTGATGAAATGAGAACATCCTAATAAAGCAGGAGAAAAACCATGGTGTCTTAAAAATCAAAATACACAAGTGTGTCAACAATAAACCTCAGTATATTAAGACACTTTTTTTTTTTTTTTTTTTGTTCTCCCCATTTGGTATTTTATGGAAGTTGGTTTGGGGATGTTTTTGCTTTCAGGTTTCAGGAACTGTTTGTGTTCTCAAATTGTTCAACTATAGAATAGTTTGGAGCTGTACTGATAGTCTTTATTGCAAAAGTCCAATTCCAACTCCCAACCTGCTGATAACAGAATCCAGGCTGACACTGGCTGTGGTTAATGACAAACATCAGTAAGAAAGTGTGAGGTACATATTGTGTATGAAGAGCCATTCTGACTTCTATGGGAAAAATCCCTTTCATTTGCAGTGAACACAGAGAGGGACCTTTTGCAAACACTTGGTACCTGCTTTGCTAAGAAGGGGAATTGTTCTTGTGACACACTAACATAAAAAAGAAACAAAGCTCTTCCCTCTTTATAGTGTACCTGCCTGTAAATCCCCTCTGAGCAAGTCTCTAGCTGTGGGAGGGATCAGAGTTATTAGGGCTGATATCAGTGTTCAAAGTACACATTTAAATTAGTTGTTTTATTCTGAGGCCTGTTCTATACCGTAGTGGCTTTTGGGGGTAAAGTTAATGCTGCTTCTTGAACTTACTGTTGATTAGAAGATGTAGAATATACATTTCAAGAGACTATATTGAGATATAGTCTCAATGATTTGAGACTTGAAAGATGAGCACGGTCCTGTTGTAGCCTAAAGTTCTTTGTTAGTAGCTAAAAATATAACAGGGACTGAAATCCACACAGCTTTAATAGTTATTTTCCTTCCAGCTTCATTATTCATAAAATATGTGCCCCATCACTTCTACCCATCGTCCTGGGCTGCTCAAACCACAGACTGGTCTCACCTGCAACATTAATGTTGTATTTTGGCTGTAGAGGTCTCCCAGGGAGCGTCTCAAACCACATTCTGACAGAATTCTGGAATTAAATATTTACTTTTATTGCTCTGCTGGAAACTGGTGAAGTGTTGAAGGGGTGTCAGTGCTCAGGTGAAACACCGGGGCGATGAGTTGATGGTTCCACTGTAGGACTCGGTCACTGCCAAGTATTAAATTGGGACTAACACTGTTCAATAGATTCTATATTTGAAGTTGGCTTGGAGACTTAAATTTCCTCTTTCAAGGCGAGTTTGCAGGTTGAATGGGGCAATCTGTGCCCTGGGTTGTCCTTTAAAGGCTCCCTTCTTGGGGAGCTTCAGTTACTCTGCAGACACTCGTTCCGTGCCGAGCTCTGTTGGTGAGAAGGGTTGTACTGCACATAAAATCAAATGTTTATGTGAATGACTGTTCATATAGAGGGAACCTGACCTATAGCAGTGTAAGATAAAGTGTGAGGAGCTTTGAACTTGAGAAGAAAAGCTGGAGTGTAATCAGTGGGACTCTTGGCTGATAACATTGGTTGGGTGGCTGAAGAACCCAGCATTTTAAGATATTAAATTATCCCTATTTTCAGTGAAGGAATGTTTAAAACAATTAACATAAACTTTTTAAATTCATATCACAACTAAATACCACTCCAGTTTCTATCAAGGAGTGGGAACTGTAAGTTGTCTGCTTCAGTATAGATTCATGCACAATTAAATAAAATGGGTATTTCTCTTTTTTACCCCCTTACAGGGACCAGGTTGTTTTGAAACAGATTCCTTTGTGTGCTGAGCCTCAGTATTAAAATTCTAAAATTCTGTGCATGAATAAAAAGATTCTATGGGTAAAGCTGTAACGATTCAAACCAAAACCTCCTTTCACCCTTGCAAACAGCAGTCAATGTTCTATTTAGAAGGGTGTTTTAATCAGTAGTTGCATATTTGACTACACTATACTTTAGAAACATATATGTGGGTAGTTTTGAAAGCAGCTTATTTGATTTCTTCAGAGCTGTTGTGGAAATCAACTGACTATTTAGAATTAAAAACTTTGAAAATAAGAGATGACAATATTTCTGCAACTGACTATTTTAGATGTCAGAGTGTGGGATTATATCCATTTATTGTATCAGCTCAGTACTGAGCAACACAAATACATACTCACCTTGTAAGTTCTTGTTGTCTTCCAAGCCTTGGGTAATACTTCCACTGTTTTTTGTGGACTGAAATGTAATTAAATTTTAAAAAGACCCCCAAAACCAACAGCAAAACACCATTTTCTTTCCTGTTTTAAAGTACATGGGGAAAAAAGGCTTCTGCTTGTGGATAAGATGTGCACTACACTGCTCACTAAAAATTTCCTGTGGTTCCTATCAATCATGGGATGATTTCCTATTTATATTCAGTTTCAGTTGTGCTCATGAAAGTATATTCCAGATAATAAATGACTTATTGTCATAGCTGTTATTTTGCAAAGAGCTGCTTAAAATAGCTCTGTGTTTGACCCTGATGTGCAGCTTTCCTGCCTATTGGAAATGCCTTGAATATTTTACTACAGCCTTCTCAAGCAGAGGTGGGGAGCGAATAATGTGTCTTATCTTAAATTGTTGAGATAAACTTAGAAAGCTGCACTATCATAATAAATGTCACACTTCAGTACTGGTGCTTCAGGCAATTGATAATGACAGCAGCACTTTTCAGGGAAATGCTGATGCTTAAATATCAATAATTATTAGAGGGTTCTCTCAAACAACTCAGAGCAGCTCAGAAGTAGGTTCGAAAATCACTTGTAAACTTTACCATGTTCTGTCCAGTTCCTTGGATGCTTGAAGATGTTTTGTGCTATGGAGTGATCCAGTCTTTCCAGTGTTGTGGTGGAGGAGTTGGCTGTAGATTTCCAGCTCTTTGGAAATGTTGGTGCAGATGGACAGCGTTTCACCTCCTGCCCTGGGGGTCAGGGATGACTGAAATGCAGCTGCTCCTGTGTGTACAGAACCCTCCTCAGCCTCCAGGAGAGCACTTGGAATAGTTTTACCTTTTTTGGCCTAAGTCACCGTTTGTCTCAGGCTATTTTCTCTTGCTGCTCAAGGGCATTGTGGCTTAAATTAGTGTTCACATGGTATAATGATGCAAAAAGGGAATTTGTGGCTGTTTTTATTGTCTCTTTGTATACCCATGCTTACAAAAACACATGGCTAAGTCTACAAGCAAAACTACACAATCTTTTGCTGATTTTAATGGTTGGAGTTTCTCTGAATTTACAGAAAGTCACATGGTGCAGGTTTTTCTAATGTTTGTAGTCACACTTAACTCTCCTCTTCAGTGTTTTATTCCACAGTTTCCCACTCCAGGGTGTGAGTGGTTGGATGATCCAAGGCTGTGACACCACTGTCGAGTTTTTCATGGTATTATTTGTTAATGTGCATTATTGCTGCTGGTTGCATAAGCAGTTCCTGCAGGAATTGCAGCTTATTTTAATTTTCCTGCAGGGACACACACTCCCATCTACTCAGATCAGCTGTCTTTAGCTGGTTATTGTCCCTTCTTTGTTTCTTTGCATCATTTTATAGTATAGCTGACACTTGAGTGCTGAATTACATCAGGAGTGTTCAGTCATGTGTGTTCAGTGGAATATTGACATGCAGAACGTAGAACCCCTCCAGATGAGTCAGAAATGAGCCTCATTAATATTGCTTTAGCAAGGGAATTTGCTGCAACCATTTGTTTGCAGCAGGCACAAAATGGTGGGCTTTAGTTCTTTTCTCAAAAATTCCTAAAAATTAGGAAAAGCTGGACAAGAGGAAGTAGGAAGGTAAAAGAATTAATTGTGGGATGATGGAGCTGCCGGAGCTCAGTTGGCAACTGGATTCATTACTCTCCCATTTTTAGGAGCTGTTAAATTTCACCATCTACCTTGGTGTCTCAAACACTTGTTAGTGGATGTTTTTTCATTTGTTTGTGGGTTGTTTGTTTTATTTTTTTCTTCCAGTGTTTTCTTCTGTAAGGTATAAACATATGTGGTAAAATAAACATGAGAGTTGAGTGAAAATTGTAACTGGGATGTGGATTGTGGTGTATTTAATAGAGCAACATTAGTGGAAAATAAAGCTACTGTGTGATCTGAAATGAACTCCCAACTCTGAAACATCTGGCAGAATTCAAAGTATAACATTACAAGAGCATATTTGCAGAAGCAGGTTATTCTCACAATTGGTGCCAAAGAAAAGGAAAATACAACTTCTTTTAGTTTTCTAAATAAATAAATGTGGAGAATTTGATCTTTGGAGAGCAGAGGACTCACTTTGGGCATAGAGAAAACAACCAGAAGACTCTCCAGGACCAGTTGTTCTGAAAAAGGGAACTTGATTCACCTTGGCTACGGGTTTTGATTGTTTATAAATATGTCTTCTGAAATGGATATCTTGCTCTTGAGAATGTTTTCCCTTTGCTTTCAAAGGTCCATGTGATTAGAAAAACAATCCCAGTGATTTACAGCTTCTTTCTTTGAGATTACGTAGGGGCAAATCTAAATTGGATACCCAGAAAACTGGAGTATTGCAGATCACAAAAGCAGCAATAAGCTGTGGGTGATTTTAGTTATCTGAACAGTTACTGGAAAGTCATTTTTCTGGCTGATAAAGGTAATAGTTCACTGGGTTAGAAGTCTCTCAAATAGCAACATTCTAACTTTGTTTTCTTTTCTTTGTAGTTGGAGACAAGGTTCCTGCTGATATAAGAATTACTTCTATCAAGTCTACAACTCTAAGGGTAGACCAGTCAATTCTCACAGGTATTTCTGTCACTTTTGTATAATTATGTGCATAATTGGAAGTGCCTTTGCACCGTTTATTTTGAATCATCCATTAGAAACAAGCCTGCAGCTACTGAATTACTCTGTTGCATTCAATGCAGCAAAGTTCTCATCTGGTAACTTTGAGTGGCTGAATGTGTTGCTTCATCACTGGCTCTGTGTTCCCTTAGTGGGATGAAATTCTTACTGAGACCTGTGATGGTTTTTTGGTTGTCCCTTCCCCCCCAGCACAGACACGAGTAACTTGTGGGAAACCAAAATATAAAAAATTTAGAATTCCTCTTCTAGTTTACACAGTCTTCTAGGTTTGAACATCTTGTCACCACTCAAATATGAAAGTAAATCTTACTAAATGTCTTCTGCACCAGTTCTCTGTTCTCTCTCACAGGAGAGAATAACTTCTGCAATACTGGCAGCATTTAAGCTGCTGTTACTAAAGGCCCAGCACACTCAAGCCTTATTTGCTGAAATTCTGTGCACACACATTCATGTGTTTTCTGGTACCAGCCCTCAAGTGCAGGAGTTATTTTTAGAGCCCCTTTCAGATTTGTTGCAAACCAAACAAAGTAGAAGTACTTCTGAATATAGGAAAGAAGCTGGGAATCAACCAAGCGTGGTCCAACAGTCTGCTTTCAGCTGGAACATGAAGATCTGTCAGCCTGTTTTGGTGGCATAAATTAATGTTAACTAGCTCTGAATTTTAAAACAGTGAAGTGTTGATAGGCAAGCTGTTTTTCATCCTTGAAGCCCCAAAGTTTCTCAGTACAGATCCTGAATAGCACAGAACTGATCAAGCTTACTTATGTTTAGCATAAAAAAATGGAGGCACTCCGTGTTTGGAACTGAAATAAGCAGAAGAAATGATCCACCGGAAATCTATAAAAAGGGAATAATTCCTTGCCTTTATTTAAATAACAGACTTCTTATTTTAAAGAATTCTTTTTTCAGCCAAGTTGATGCTCAAGTCTCCTGACTAATAAAGTAGAACTGAAGTCTAAGATGCTGTTTAGCAAAAAGCTTTTATAAGTAGGAAACTTTGGTTCTCTTGAGTTTGCAAAAGCAGTGTAACTCCATGACTGGAGCTGAGAGCAGCACCTTGTGAAATCTGATGTAGCAACAAACATCTGTTTCTCTAGAAAAGGAACCTTTCTATACCTGTGACGTGTTCACAGAAACAGATACACCATTTTCATTAAAAGTCAGCCATTCAGTTTTCTTGGTCAACTGAAACAACTCCTTGTTTCACTTAAGCAATTAAATAAAATCATGTGAGGAAAGAAGTTTAACATCTTAAAAATTTTAGGACTGAGGATTATAACTTTTTGATTCCCTCAGGACTCAAGATACATGTACAATCTCTTCTTATTATTTTAGGTGAATCTGTGTCTGTTATTAAGCACACTGACCCTGTGCCTGATCCTCGTGCTGTAAACCAAGACAAGAAGAACATGCTCTTTTCTGTAAGTTTTGAAATTTTCAAATAATTTGTAAAATAATTCTGAAGCTGATAAAAATGAGCAGAACTTTAAATATTCCCCTAAAAGCTGTAGGACTTTTGTTATATTCTCTATACACATTTCTATGTGTGTCTCCAGGTACTAAATGATTTAAAAATTAGAATTAACTTTTAATAAAAGCTATCCTCAGGGAAGATGCTGGATGAAACCTATATGAGGAAAACTATTTTTGTCCTTCACAAGGAAGTCCTGAAAGCTGGAGCACACACACTTTTAAAGTGCTTCTACATTAATTTTCTAAAGTAATAGTTCTTATGAGTGATAAGAATGCCCACACAAATTGTGGTATTGTGTGGCTAAAATTGAAAACTGTATAGGAAAGGAAGCATTAAATACCTTTTAGGTAAGAAAATAACTTATTGCTGGCAGGCTGCTTGTAGAAAATTTAACTGTTCTTTCTCATGTACGTGTGTTCACACAGGGAGTCCATGAGAACACATCTATTACTCATAGTAAATAGCATTAAATCTGGCAAAATACAATCCTAATTAAAAAAAAAAGAGAAAGGAAAACCACACCTAAGATTGCAGCTGAAATCCATAGTGCTTACTCAGCAGCTGGGTTTGCCTGTGCTGCTTGTGAGAGATCGATACTGAATTGTTTTGAGCCTGTTCTGGAAGGAAAAATTCCACACTGGAATGTTCCCTACAGACACAGGGACAGTGTCATCCTCTTCCTCTTTTTCTGTACCCTGGCTGACACACAGTCTGGACTTGTATAAGGTAGTTTAGGGTATTTTTGTGGTGTTTTTTTTTTAAATTAGAACAAACTCAAACACAAACTGTTTATAGATTGACTACAGGTTTTCTCTTCCCTTGTCTTTCTTTGCTTCAGGGTACAAACATTGCTGCTGGTAAGGCCATGGGAGTGGTTATTGCAACAGGAGTGAACACTGAAATTGGGAAAATTCGTGATGAGATGGTGGCTACTGAGCAGGAGAGAACCCCCCTGCAGCAGAAACTGGATGAGTTTGGGGAGCAGCTGTCCAAAGTCATCTCCCTCATCTGCATTGCAGTTTGGATAATAAACATTGGTCACTTCAACGACCCCGTTCACGGCGGCTCCTGGATCCGAGGTGCCATCTATTACTTCAAAATCGCTGTTGCTCTTGCTGTGGCTGCCATTCCCGAGGGTCTCCCTGCTGTCATCACCACCTGCCTGGCTCTGGGAACTCGCAGGATGGCCAAGAAGAATGCCATTGTCAGGAGTCTGCCCTCTGTGGAAACCTTGGGCTGCACCTCAGTCATTTGTTCTGACAAGACTGGTACTCTGACCACGAACCAGATGTCAGTGTGCAGGGTATGTTCTTCTAGTTCTCCTCTTCTCCTCAGCCACTCTGTTTGAATAGTCAGCATTGCTGGAATTCCTCTGTTCCTGAGTCTTTTGGTTCTCATCTCATCAAAATCCTGCTTTATTTTCCTAAGATAAGCTTCCACTTTTGATTCAGTTTTCCACTGTGGAGTCTTGAAGGCTTTTATCTCTTCCCTTATTTAGTCATGACCAGAAATAGCTCTGGATGGAAGAGAAAGTTGTTTGCAAGCAGCTTTCCATTGACTGTTCTGTGAGCCTTTCATGGTACTGGTAATTATTTGGTGTGATTTGTGCCCTGTTTCAAAAAGTTACACTGTGGAACAGGATGTGTGTAGTGTTAAACACTTGCCTCTTTAATTGAGAAAGATAACCATGGGTGGAGAAACTTAATATGAGAAAAGTAGATTTACTGCAGTAGCTTTGATAGTCAAAGATGTTTTCACTACTGAGTGGCTCCACCTTTATTTGGTTATCTCCAGTGGCTCTGTAGATCAGTGGTATTCTCAATGTGCAGCATTGTCTGACTAATCTGGCAGCTTGGAGGTGCAGTTGGCCCTGCCACCATTGCCAGGGTCATCTTCAGTGTTTGGTGTATTTTCAGGTGAGCATGAGTTCTGTGCCCCTCCTCCTTTCCCCCCAGTGTTCCTTAAGTGTTGGTTATTTTGGGACTTTTACAGCTAGTCCCTTAACAGAATGCATTTCAGTTGCCAGTTTGTGCTTCTGTGCAGGGATTTTATGGAGAAAACCCTGAGTTCCTGTGTTTAGTGACTGTAGAAGTTCAGTGGCACAGCAACTCCGACATCAAATGTTCAGAGTCTCCTTACATTGGGTTAGAATTCCAAATGTGTCTGTTGAGCACTGCACACCAGTGGCCAAAGTTTGTAAGCCCTAGGCACTTTATTCTCATGTGATTGATGGCTTTTTCTTCCTAATTGGTGGGTGACTTGTTCTACTTCCTTAAGTATCGTAGTATTTATACCTAAGAGACACAAAGCAGCTGCTCATCAGTATTCCAGAGGAGGTTACTTGCAGTAGAGTTGCATAACTGCCCTAGTCTTTGCAGGGATTTTTTCATCATGCAGATGCCAAAAGCAGGAGGCTTCCTGGTTAACTCATCATTTAAGTTGTGTTTACTTAAAAGCTCAAAATGCTCTACTCCTTATTTAGAGGTAAATGTTTTAGGTCTTGTGCAGTACAACTTTACTTGGTTCCTTGTTAACCTCTGGCAGCTGCAAAATAACATTAACTGTAAGATTCTGCAAAAATATAGCAAAGCTCTGATCCTATAACAACTAAGTTTATTTTATTAGGCTGTATTTTGTGAGGATGCTCATCTGAAACATAGGGCAGCACAATGAGGGGAGGGGAAGACATTGCTAAAATGTGATGTGACAAAATGGCCTGTACTAACCAGTGGATGAGAAGTTCCATTAAGACACACCATCATTTAGTGAGAAATTATCTTTTCCACTACCACTCCAGCAAGCCATGAAGAGTAAGGCAGCTTTAGTTTTCATCTGTATCTTCTCAGATGTGGTTCTGCCTGCAGCTCTCCCAGAAAGGAAACAAAGGGAAGAGTGAGATGCAGGTCTCTTGGGATACAGCAGCATCTTTCAGACTGGTGTCTTAATTTGAAAATGTCATTTCACCAGTGGACCATGTGATAAAGTGCCCTGTAACTAGAAAACCAGGAGAGGAAACACTTTCACTTAAGGCTGGTGTTAAGCCATAGTCTGGCTCTTGCCTAAATCCCCATCTCTTAGATCTCACAGCTTCTCCTGTTTGTAGATGCTTTTATTTTGACTTTGGCAGGAATTATCAGTTTCCAAGCTGCCCTGTGCTGCTTTTGACTGGAACTGCTGTTTCAAAGAGAAATAATTCATGTTTCATGAGAATTAATCCACAAGTCTGAAGCTTAGGGAGAGTTTGGGTATAGTCAGGATTGTCAAGTGGTGTGTGAGAAGTCTCCACAGCTGAAGTGAAGTGCACATAGTTTGTGTTTTTCAGCTCCTCTGTAGTTGTGTCTCAAGGCAGTTTTCAAAGCAGAAGGGCTGTTTTCTGTACTTGGTGCTGCAGAATATGGAGCTGTTCAAACATGGGGGAATCGAAGTGCAGAGTATCAGATTTTGTCTGCTTTGTTTATTCAACCTAAACTTGCCTCTTGGACCTCCTTGCTCTAGGCCTGTTTAAATCTCTTGCATTAATTATTGTTCAAAGATAGTAACAATTTTAACCCTCTAATTTCAGATGTTTATCCTGGACAGAGTAGAAGGAGACAGCTGTTCCCTCAACGAATTTACTGTAACTGGTTCAACATATGCTCCCATGGGAGAAGTGTAAGTGTTCTGTTGAAGTTAAATATTTATCTATTTATGCATTAACTATTACTTTAGTCTTGAAAAGTGGTGCATGTGATACTCAGTAGCAATTGTTAATAAACAAAAGATCAACCAGTGAGTACACACTGAAGGGCTGGGAGAAAAGGAATTAACAGGAAAACAAAGTTAAATTCTAGAAGAGTAAACCTTCATGAAACTTGCTTAATACAGCCTCCAATATTGCAGTGATCCTTTGATAATATAAACATTAATTAGGGGTAGAGAGGATTTATTGTACTGAAATCTTACTGGTCTGAGATTGTCTATCCCAGTGCCTCAAAATTTAAAGCAAGTAAACTTACTTTAAGTTTAAAGTAAACTTTAAAAAGTTTACTTTTTTATTTAAAAACTGGATAAATCTGAAGAGGTGAGACTTTGCCAATCAGTGAACTCAGTGTTTCTAATTAATCTGCCTTGGAGAAGGTGGAATTTGTTTTTTCTAAAGTATCTTCTGAATGTGTTGGAGTTAATACTTAAATTTACTGTAAATTCCTGTTCCCTGCCCTCAATAGTTTATTGGTGCATCTCTACTTGACAAGATGTGTGTGTTTGTCTCAGCCTTTGGTATTTGAGCTGGTGCTAAACCAGTCCCTTAGGAAAGGAATGAGGTTTGGTTTACTTTATCAGTTGCAAGTCTCTACCAGTGAGGTAGGTGGTTCATCCTGACAACTTCAGGAATTTTTAGGGCTCTGCTTCTTGACTGGGTTGTTACAGCTCCTTTTACTTTGTCAGTCTTTGATGTGTTTTTAATCTTATCGCTTCAGTTTTACCTGCAGAAGAGATAAGATTGAGTTCTTGTAAACATCTCAGCCTTGTGCAGTTTCCCATTTGCCTCTGCCTCCTGCAGTCTCACCCATCTCAATTGTGATTATCTGTTTAATTTCCATAGCACTTAAGAGCCTGGTGTTCTCAGCAGCTGGGACTCTTAATTCCCCAATTCTCTTTTTTGTTTCAAAGCTAATTGCTGTCAAAAGCTTATGCTTTCATTTCAGGCAAGGTGACACTCTAGACCTTGCAGACACTGTTGAGCTCTGTCTGGTCTCACAAGAGCTCCAGATAAACAAAATAATAAAATATAGTGTGGTAGCAGATGTTGAGTATAATAAGACAGACATCAATATATGTTAATGTTCAATTTTTACTTGCTGGAGTTGGGGAAATGTGAACAAGTGTGTTAAACACGCTGCATTCACCTACACAAAGGGTTCTGTGAGAGGGAAATTACCTCAGAAAGGCTGTCAGAGGAAACACAGCTGAACTCTCAAACCTTTAGGGCTGATTTATTTCTGCCTTTATGGACAGCTTTTAAATCAGGGGCTTTGCAGGGATTTTAAGTGACTGACTTCACCTTGGATTACAAACTCTCACTGAAAATGATGTCTGGGGGGTTAAGAGGCTCTTGTTCCACTGCACTGCCCCAGAGCAGGACCTGCTCCAGATATGGACTGTTTCTGACACGTGTTACTTTGTACTTCAGACACTGTTGTTTTCCACAGCCTGTTCTTTTTCATAACCACTAAGTGGTTTTTGCACTAAATCAGTAATTTTTCATTTACTCTTAAAATATTTGATATGTAATGCTCCTCTAAGATGTATTCAGCACATAAAATAACAAATATATCTTACAGAAAACCCAGAATTTCGTGCTGATTTATTTCCCAGGGATGTTAGAGATTGTCAGGCAGTTTGGAGTAGTTTTGCTGTGTCTCAGCACATGCTTACTGCAAACTGAGAGCACAAAATTTACAGTAATTAAGAACTTCACCAAAAACTGGCAGAGATTGCATTTGACCTTCAAATGAGTTCATCTTTAGCTAATTGAAAAGCCTGAAACTGGAAGGAAAAAAACCCTCCTTTATCCAGAACTGATCCCAGCACCTCAGACTCTGCATTTGCCAGTCTTCAGAAATTGTTGATGAGGAACAATTTGATGATAAAATCCCCATCAACAAGTAATGGATGTTCCAATATGTTCTTTTAGTTCAGAACAGGTGAAAACAGGAAGTTTTATCTGGGATAGATGAGGTGACAACCCAAGAGCTGCTGAGAAGGTTAAAGAGTTGACACTTCAAAGCCACTGCTTATGGCTGTTGAATTATATACAAAATGAAATGCTAAACCCATATTTGTTTTCTTAAGATTCATTTTGTTCACGTGCTTTGTTACACAATACTGGAATTTGTTTGCAGCACCACAACTGAACAAAAGGTTACATAATGGGACATGTCATAGTCTGTGTTGTGGATTCTTATGGAGTAGTGATCCACATCTTTCCACCATCAGGCCTTTTATTTCCCTCCTGGAGAACTTTAATAAAAGATGTTACATATTAGTTTTGTCTTGCTGATTTTGGTAGGGGGAAAATAACAGTATTGAACACTGTCTTGGTTCTTTTATGCTTACTGTAGAAGTATGGTAGTGCTCTAGAAAAGGAATTTATTTATTAACTGTTTCCAAATGTGAGAGCAAAGCAGTTATTTCTTATTTGTACCTTCCCTCTCTCTGAAGACCTGAGAATACTGATCACTGAATGTGTATTACTGCTAGGAAGGTGTTTCTGTTCTAGTGGAATTTATGTTGTGGAGTGACTTGGCTTTTCACTGGTTTAGGAGGTTCACATATTACAGATTGAATTTTAAGAAATCAAAGAGGTGAAATCTGCTTTTAGACCTGCCCAGTGCATGCACTTCATGCACTGCAGTAAATGTGCAGAATATGCAGTAGAAAGACAGCTAAACTCCTAAGGTATCCAACAATATCCCTCCCCTTCCTGGAACTCCCCTCCAAGCCCTGCACACACTCTAATCCTGCTTTCCTGTGCCTCCTCACTGAGCTCTTTTCCACATTTCTGTGTGACTGTCACTGGAGGAAAAGGTGAGATGCTCATACTAAATAACTACCTTGATTCTTCCCCTTTTCTCCCTCTGGAAAGGCACAAAGATGACAAACTCATTAAATGTAGTCAGTATGATGGACTTGTGGAACTTGCAACAATCTGTGCACTCTGCAATGATTCCTCTTTGGATTACAATGAGGTAAGAACATGTCCTGGAACACAGGAGAGAGTGAGAATGGGGATAAATGGTTTGTTCTCATCTGTGCAGTGCCTTTCCGTGGTAAATCCCCTTCTAATCATGGGGGGAGACTATTTAGGTCCTCTGAAGTATTAATTCTGAGAACTACTTGTTTGTTGAATCCTGAGAGAACTAAATGCAGCAGCAAGTGTAATCTGTAATTTGGAGATCTCCTGCTGCTTTCTTGCTTTGCCTCTCTGCCTTAGGGTTGCTACATCTCATAATGACTTAAATGCTTGATGAAAAGTACTTGACATCTTTCTCTGCTGCTCTTGAGTGCAAAGGCTTCAAATTCCTACAAATCATACTCTTCAAAGCTGCTCTTTAAAAATAGTTCTGCTTGTTTCATAAGCCACAGTAAATCTTGTTAAGCCTTTCTTTTTTTCCGTTGTGAAACTTGAACTTCTGTCTCCAGTAGGTTCCAGGTGAGGTTTAAACTCCTGTGTTTTTGTTTGCTTTGTGTTAACTAAAGGCTAAGGGAGTTTATGAGAAGGTTGGTGAAGCCACAGAAACAGCACTTACCTGCCTGGTGGAGAAGATGAATGTGTTTGACACAGATCTGAAAGGACTCTCTAGAATCGAACGTGCCAACGCTTGTAACTCGGTGAGTGATCTGTGATCTGGGATTGTTTTGGGACAGAGGTCTGTAGTGTGTATTATCTACATGCATTTTTATGCTGTTGTCTTTCTTTTAAGGTGATAAAACAACTCATGAAGAAAGAATTCACTCTGGAATTCTCAAGAGACAGAAAGTCCATGTCTGTCTACTGCACACCCAACAAGCCGAGCCGCACGTCCATGAGCAAGATGTTTGTGAAGGTCAGTTCCTCACCTGAAAAACTGGAGCTGTGGGATGGCTACAAAGCAGCAAAACACTTAAAAATTATAGTACAACGAACTGCAGCTTGAAGATGGAGGAAGGACTTTGTAATTTAAGCAAGCAAGGGTTTTATTAAGCTAAATAACTTTTTTTTTTTGCCTCCACAGGGTGCTCCTGAAGGTGTGATTGACAGGTGTACACATGTCCGTGTTGGAAATGCTAAAATACCATTAACCCCAGGAATTAAGCAGAAAATAATGTCAGTCATTAGGGAATGGGGAACTGGTAGAGATACACTGCGTTGCTTGGCTCTGGCAACCCACGACAATCCTCCCAAAAAGGAGGAGATGAATCTGGAGGACTCCTCAAATTTCATTAACTATGAGGTAAGATTGGTGGCACTCCTCCCTCTCCCAAAGTGGAGAATGGAACTCTTATGTCTGATTATTCCTTGAGGAAGTTACATCTGAGAACTTTCTCTTTCTGGCTGTTTTTGATGTCAGACACAATAGTTACCCGCATGTGTGGAGGGAACACTTAGTTTAGGAAGAGACTTTGTGTTTTAGAAGAAACTGTTGATGGCTGGTGGAAGATAAAAAGCCAGCTGCAAACTGAAATATTTTACTTACAGGTCCTCAGGATCATAACTCCTTCAACTGTTCTCAGAGACTGACTCTGAAAAATATTCCCAAAACTGCATTGTGGTTTCAGCTTTAGTGGTTGCCCAACTACAAGAGCTCTTTGGGGATTTTGTGATGGAACATACCTGCCATTGTGTGCAATGTGCTGTCAGCTGCAGGGGCTCAATCCATGATTATCATCTTTGCTGCTCTGTAATTTTCCAATGAAATCTGTGTCTGATATTTAGAGGGAGGGAAATAACAGTTGCATGAGAGCTTTTGGCTTGTGCTCTGTGCTCCTGGCACTGATTACAAAACCAAAAGACTCAGTGCTTGCAGGTTGAATTTGCAAGGCTGGCAACTAGAGCACATTTTAACCAAGAAAATTAGTGCATTTGAAGCAAAGTATGTTTGGAAAGGTAGGACAAGGAGTAAAAACAGATCTCACTACACTGAGAGAGATGTAAAGTGCAAGCAAAAGGATTTCACTGCTGTCAGATGAGGAATCTCCAGGATCTTGCACTAAAACTTGGTGTGTCTCATTCCAGACCAACCTGACCTTTGTGGGCTGTGTGGGAATGCTGGATCCCCCGAGGATTGAAGTAGCTTCATCCATCAAGCTGTGCAGACAGGCTGGCATCAGGGTCATCATGATCACTGGGGACAACAAGGGCACGGCCGTGGCCATTTGCCGCCGCATCGGGATCTTCGTGGAGGACGAGGACGTTTCCACCAAAGCCTTCACGGGCCGGGAGTTCGATGAGCTCTCGCTCGCTGCCCAGAGAGATGCCTGTCACCATGCCCGCTGCTTTGCTCGGGTGGAGCCTTCCCACAAATCCAAGATCGTGGAGTTTCTCCAGTCTTTCGATGAGATCACAGCCATGGTAAGTGATGGAGCTGATCCTCGGTTGGAAAGGCAAACACTGTGTTTAAACCCTAATTAGGCCCTTTCAGACTAGTGCCCCATTCTGGAAAACACTTGTTTCCACATATCCTTAAACTCTAAAGCCTCAGGATAGTTCTGCACTTAGTGATTTTTAAGGATCCAAAACATACCCAGTGCAAATTTCCTTTCTGGCCCTTCACATAAGTCCCCACCTTATTCATTTAATTTTTTGTTTCAACTCTGAATTCTCATTTTAGACTGGTGATGGTGTCAATGATGCCCCTGCACTGAAGAAGGCAGAAATTGGAATTGCTATGGGTTCTGGCACTGCAGTGGCTAAAACTGCCTCTGAAATGGTTTTAGCAGATGACAATTTCTCCACGATCGTCGCTGCCGTGGAAGAAGGACGTGCCATTTATAACAACATGAAGCAGTTCATCCGGTACCTGATCTCCTCCAACGTTGGGGAGGTTGTTTGGTAGGTTTAAATCCGTTTTTTCTTTGAACTAGAGTAGTGATGGTGGAGTCTTCTGTTGGTTATTTACTTCAGTATTTCTCACTAAAACCAGAGGAACAGGTTCTCCAGGTGATTGATCATTGTGGGAGTTGTATGTTTGTGGCCTGGTCTTTAGAGAAGAATTGTAGCTGGCCACAGAAGTCGACATTGTGTTACATAGAATATTGTAGCTCAGTAGGTAATGCTTTCCAATTATTTCTATGATTGGAATAATTCTCTAGCACAGGAAAACAAAACCCTTAATCAAATATTACAAGATCTGAAATTTCAGATAACTCAGTCACAGGCATAGCTTAGATGTTTGTTTAACCTCAGGTTAAACGTGTCTTGTGTTCCTCTGTGAGGAGCAGTGGGGACCCAGCACCACAGAATGCATTTCTGGTAGCAGAATGTCAATATTGATCTCCTCACAGCCCTTACATCAAAGCAGACTTTCTCCCAGAGTGGAATAAAACACAGCAATTGTCTTACCTTGTTTCTTGTCAACTTTAAAGCCATCCTTCATCTGGCTCTTGCTGCAGCCCCTGTGTCTGTTCTATTTATTCACACAGCCTTGGAGCCATGAAAGCTACATGCTCATTAAACTTCTGCAGGGAGTAGCAGTGATCTAGGGAAATGAAGCTTAGTCATTCGAGCTAAAATGTCTTTTAGAAAGTGGCTTGCAAGCCTTTATCCATATATATGTGTGTGTGTGTGTGTATTTACCTATACAGACAAGCAGAGTGGGGAAAAACAAGCCTAAAGCGAAAACTTCAATTTTTTGAAGCTACCAAAAGAAGACAATGCTTCAAAGCTTGCATGCTTTAGTGGTTAGAAGTGTTTGCTCTTGGATATGGTTTTAGTTTTCTGATTTTGAATACTCAGCTTGTGATCTGAAGTGGAGAACTCGGTATGAGAGAACAGAAGTGATGCTGCAGGCTTAGGCTTAAACCTTAAAGGACTGACTTACATAAATAAGCTTGTAACTGGTGGGTTTCTTTGTAGCATCTTCTTGACTGCTGCCCTGGGTTTTCCTGAAGCTCTGATCCCTGTCCAGCTGCTGTGGGTAAACCTTGTGACTGATGGTCTCCCTGCCACTGCTCTGGGCTTTAACCCTCCTGACCTCGACATCATGAACAAGCCCCCGCGCAACCCCAAAGAGCCCCTGATCAGTGGGTGGCTCTTCTTCCGTTACCTGGCTATTGGATGTGAGTACTAATGGCTTTTTTCCTTTAAATAAACACTTAAGACGTGAATTACAACTTATTTTTTTTCCAGTGCTGGAAGTCTTGAGGTAGAAGTTCAAGTGTGGCAAGTGAGGTCTTGTTTTGTGTACAGTTCACAGTGCTGAGAAAAGCACTTTGTTTTCTTCCAGGCTACGTTGGTGCTGCCACAGTGGGTGCTGCTGCTTGGTGGTTTATTGCTGCTGATGGTGGTCCAAGAGTTTCCTTTTACCAGCTGGTATTTGCTCAGTTTAATATTTTTGGGGGGAGAGGGGAGCTTTCATGCTTTACCTGCTGCTTTCATGCTTGAAATGACTGTAGAAAACTGGTAGGTTGCTGGAATTTATATAATTGGACATTTTGAGACCTGTTACTGTAAAATTGATCATGATTAATTAGGCTTAGTAGTAAAGCTCAGGGGTTGGATACCTGAGCTTCTAACAATTTGAAGGGTTAATTGTTGTCTTGTAAGTAAAAGCCTAAAGGGGATTTTTCCTGAAGTGGGCAAAAGTTTATAAGCACTGGGTTTGAGAGTCACAGTAGAAACTTCTCTTTCTATAATACTCACTGCTTTTTTTGCCTAATTGCCTGTTTTACAATTTTCAAAGTTAACAAGCTGTGGGAGTGAGCTCACATTGTTCTGTTCCAGAGCCATTTTCTGCAGTGCAAAGAGGACAATCCAGATTTCTTCGGGGTCGACTGCGTGGTTTTCGAGTCCCCGTATCCGATGACAATGGCTCTGTCTGTGCTCGTCACCATAGAGATGTGCAATGCTCTCAACAGGTTCGTGCGTCCAGGCAGGGAAGCAGAGCCTCTGCCTAACTCCTCCAAAACCCTGCTTTTTGTGTAATTTGATTCTTGGTGGACAGCTCAGCTAACAAAGAATGAGTCACATTTCCTTTCTCAGTCCCAGTAGTGCAAACAAAATGACTCTGAGATAACATTTGAGATCCCTTATCAAAAGGTATATTTTTAAGGCTGCCAATTCACTCTGGTATTTTACTAAGCACAAGCAACTGAAATATTTTCCATTATTTTTAATCTAAGCTTAATCAATCAGATTATCCCTCCTATGTTGGTATAAAGTGATATCAAGGAGAACTAAAATAAGAATGCTGAAGATATGGAAAATAGTTTTTCCTGCCCTAAGGGAGTGTGGGTTTAGCCAATTAATATTAGATTATAAATGGAAACCACTAAATAGCACAATGTCAAGGGTATTTTTCTTCAAATAGCTTAGAGGTCAGTTAATTTAAAAACAAATAAACTTCAAATACAAGTGTACTGGGGTAGTCCTACATAGTAAGGTCCTACATCCAGGTGCTCTGGATCTCAGTGTCTTCTGCCTAAATGCAAATGGAATCAAGAGCAGGATTAAAGAAGGTGCCAGTACTTGACCCTCTGTCGGTCTTTCAGTGAACTTCAGAAGAACTGGGTGGACTGGAGTGGATTCTGTTTTATGCTTCCATGTCCATCCTTCCCTTGCCCTTCCCAAGGGAGGATTTTGGGGTCATAGTGAAAAGAATGGACCAGATCAAGAACGAGCAGAACATACAAGAGCTTTCAGGATTAAATGTGAGGCTGACTGACTGCTTTTCTAAGCTGACTTTCAGGGTAGTTTAAAGTTGCAACATACATATAAAACCATATCCTGGGATCTTCCCTGCCTCCCCAGTGGGATCCCTGTGCCTTGCCATGCTGCTGTGCTGTCTGGATGGTGTTGTGGTTCATGGAGCTTCCTGTCAGTGTTACCTACACACACATATCCTGTGTTCCTCTTGCAGCCTGTCAGAAAACCAGTCCCTGATGAGGATGCCCCCGTGGGAGAACATCTGGCTGGTGGGAGCCATTTGCTTGTCCATGTCCCTCCACTTCCTTATCCTTTATGTGGAACCACTGCCAGTAAGTGCACGTGTCTCATGCCCACCCCTGACCTTGGAGGTAGAGCACAAACCTGTGTGGGGCTTCAGGCAAGGGCTGGAGGGGGAGGAGAGATGCACCTGGAATATTGTGGCAGCTTCGGTCACCACAGTGTAAGAAAGATATTAAGGCATTAGAGAGTGTCCAGAGGAGGGCAGTGAAGATGGGGAAGGGCCTGGAGGGGAGGCTGTATGAAGAGTGGCTGAGGGCACTTGCTGTGTTCAGCTGGAGGAAACTGAGGGGAGACCTCATTGTGGTTACAACTTCCTTGTGAGGGGCAGAGGAGGGGCAGGCCCTGAGCTCTGCTCTGTGGGGACCAGGGCCAGGACCCAGGGAATGGCCTGGAGTTCTGTCAAGGCAGGTTTAGGTTCGATGTTAGAAAAAGTTCTTCCCCAGAGGGTGGTTGGGCACTGAACAGGCTCCCCAGGGCAGTGGGCACAGCACCAAGGCTGCCAGAGCTCAGAGAGCACTTGGATGATCCTCTCAGGCACAGGGTAACTCTTGGGGATGGGCCTGTGCAGGGCTGAGGGTTGGACTCCATGATCCTTGTGGGTCCCTTCCAGCTCGGCACATCCTGGGATTCTGTAACACTCGGCTTTTCTTTCAGATTATCTTCCAGATCACGCCGTTGAACGTGACTCAGTGGCTGATGGTGTTGAAAATCTCCCTCCCTGTCATTCTGCTGGATGAAACACTTAAATATGTGGCCCGTAACTACCTGGAACCTGGTAAAGATAGTGTGAGGCCTGCCACCAAACCCTGTGCTCTGTCAGCATGCACCGAAGGAGTTTCCTGGCCGTTTGTGTTCATTACTATGCCCTTGGTTATCTGGCTTTACAGCACAGACACTAACTTTAGTGATATGTTCTGGTCTTGACTGACATGGTGACGAGTTTTACATTCAATGGAAAAAAAAAAAAAAGAGTTTAACTTAATTTTTTTATTGTTTAGAGCAACTGTCTATTTCTGCTGAATTTTCACATGAACATATTTGCCGGTGATGGAGGTTTCATAATCTAGATTTTTGGTTTTTTGCTTTTTCTGACTTCAGTGGGGGCAATATATTCCTCTTTTATACACAGTTAAAGTGTCCATTGACATGTACAGAGAACTAACACTATTTTATGCAAATATTTTTTTGTAGATGAAAAGCATGTACAGTGTTCTGTTCAATAGTCTATTCATCATGTAAAAAAAAAAGCAAATTTGTTTTGAGCCAGCGGACACTATCAGACTAAATTGGCAGCAGATTTTAGGGAATGAATGTGTGTTGTCTAAAACTAAAAAAGCATGTAACTGTTTGTCTCCTGCATGATCATCCAAACTTAATTTGTCATAAAGTCAGGTTTGATTCACGAGCAGAACTTTCTGCACTGGGTAGAGAGTCCTGCTCCCTCGGTCAGGATTCCTTCTCAGTTCCCCTCTTCCCTCACTCTTGGTTCTTGACTGTCCTTGTTTACACCAGTTTCTGTATGAGGTAATGCCTAATCTTGCTCGTGCAGAAAATACCATTCCAGCTGCAGCCTGCTGGGGTTCTTCCATACTCTAAACACAAATAGGGTTGTGTTTTTTTTAAGATTATTTATTTTGTCTATTGTATTTTATTGTAACAAGACCTTATTTTGCCAGTGTTGCCCATTTTGCAGGGACAGGGAGGGCTACTTCTGTCTCCTTAAATCTAAAGCCTTTTTAACAAACACAATCTATTTGAATTCAAAAGTGGGTTTAAGTTGGGGGTTAATACTTCATTTACACATCAGAGCCTTTCTTTTTCTTTCTCTTTCCCCCCCCCCCTTTAAGATCAAAATTTGCAATGAGACCTGGAAAAATTACTTGCACTGCATAGGTAGAAATTAGATTTCCTACACTTAGGGCACTAATGCTCAGTTGTATCCATGGGGTTACTCTGCTGGCCTGTTGTAAGCCTGACTTGAAGTAACAAGCTCGTGTGTGTTTTTTGTAAAATCTGTAAATAGCACATGACCAAATTGAACATATTGTATAGAACTATTTTTATTTTGATGTGGCACTAACCACCTTCATTATTACGGTAAATGTTAAAGCATGTTTTCAAATTCAGTCCTGTATCAACAATGTGTAAGTCATTAACAGTCCTAACTGTGGTGTTTTTCTCCAATGCCTTCCAACTTTCATCGACTAAAGTGAGTATTTCTCTTCCATTTCACCCTGCCAGTGGTGACTTGCTGTAAAATAGCATTATGATGTATACATGTTGAAGAATAAATAGTAATTTCCTTCATTCCCATGCTGTGTTTTGTCAAACTCTGCTGTGCTACATTATTATCACCACTTTAGACTCTTGTTTTGTGGTCTGAAGCTCAAATTACTGATTCCAAAGGCAAAGCACTTGCTTTTGGTTTAGTGTATTTTAGGGTCTTGTTTTATAGCACCTGGGAGCCTTAGTGTCCCGAGGTCTTACAGCTTTTGGTCTTAAGTTACAGATTTGTCTAATTTTATCTCAAACTTAAGACCCTGACAGCTGTGAACGTGAATGTTTAGTGTCCAAAACTCTCTGGTACTCGTGGTCAGGTGCTGGTTTACTCCAAAGCTTTTCCCTGCTCTGAAATAGGGGCTCCCACCCTTCCCTCATCCCTGGTACCAGCAGTGCTCAAAGGGCAGGTGCTGCTCCTGGCAAAAGCAGCTCATTATTTGTACAGTGGCCATCTGAGAAGGCAAAAGAACAGTCTCAGCTTAACAGGACAGTCTCTGAAACCTGTCCTGGGGTCACTGTGTCTGTAGAGCAGCAGGTGCTGTGTTATCTTGTGCTGGCTCAGGCTGAGTAACCAAATTCAGGCAGCTTTGTGATCCCTCCTGGAGGGACAGGACAGTTCCAGGCTGTGTCCTGTTGGTGCCAGCTGGAATCCAGCGAGCACACATCATTCTCTTGGTCTAAGCTCTCAAATATAGACTCTCCCCTCAGAACACTCAGGCTCTATCAGAAATTCCACTGCATATTGTGAGTGCTCTGTTTACAGAGACTTTGACTTGTCTGAGTTGGTGCCGGAGAGGCTCAGAGGAGCTGACCTGATGATGCAGTAGGTGTGTTGCTGAACTGTGAGCATTTTAAATCCCCTTGAATGCCCTTTTTTAGTGTGGAAGAGCCAAACTAAGGTTTTGCATTCCACAAAACCACTGGCCTGCACTGGCCATTTGCTGTATCAGTAACAAATGAGCAGCATGAAGCTTGACCCTGTTTCTTGAAATGGAAAAATAATAGTTCATGTGATTCAGGATTCCTTGAGATCAAAATATGTCCCAGTATGTTACTTGTTGGAAACAAATACTAGCAAGTTAGTTCTGTGTGCTCCCAACGTTATTGACAGACATTTTCCAGGGCAGGAATGCCACTGAATCCTTGAGCACTGGTTCTGTTGAACCTGCAGAGCACCATATTGGTGGCCTTTTTAAAGCCACCATGAGTGATCCTGCTTCTTGTACAATCCTATTCCTGTCTTTTATGCCAAATGATCCTGCTATTTGGCCCCTTTTTCCTTCTCTAAGAAAGTGAAGGGGGAAATGACTGTTGATAAGTAGAATTCAGTCTTCAACACCTGTCTGTGTTGAAAATGAATCTTGCTGCTTGTGTCCTGGATTTCCACAGACATCTGAGAGCTTGGAGGCACTTGGGATAGGGCCTTGTGTTCCTTCAGTTTGCCCTAAAAGCTGGATGAGTGGTGGGTAAATGGAGTGGGATCCATCCCTACAGGCTCCTGAGCCTACAGGAACAGTCAGCTTTTATAAGGTGCTCCTACAGAGCCCAAGCAATCTTCATCTACCCTGATTTTATTTCTCCCAGTCTTGTCCAAATCTTCCTGCAGAAGTGGAGCAATAGAGTTCCCCAAGATCAGCAGGTGCAGGTCTCAGGTTCAATGGCAGCTGTGCTGTGCTTTAGGACTTCTGTTTTCCAGGTGTTGTAAATCCCAGCCTTGTCTGGTCTGGATTGGCCAAATTTCAAGACCCACCATGAACCTCCTCCTGGGCAGCTCGTCCTGCCCTGGAATCACAACCTTGTGATCCTGGAGGGAGTGCTGTGGGTCTGGGCTCCACCCTGGGAGCTGAGCAGACAGTGGGAGTTGCAGTAGGAGAGAAACAGGCAGCTTTTCTGAGGGCTTTTCTGTTTTAGAAAGTACAGAACTGCAGTGCAAGGTTTGGAATCACTGCAGGAAATGTGTTAACTCAATTTACCTTAGCTGTATAGATCCTGTTATCCTTCAGCCTCAGCCCTTTCATCTGGAGAAGCCAGGAAGGGAGGACCTTTCATAACAGGCTGACTTGCCAACATCTTGAAGTTGAAATTCTCATTTAATTTCTTTGGTCCCAAATATTTCCTCTCAAGCCTCCCCAGGTTGAAATAGGGTAACTAGGGGTAGCAATAGATAACTCCTATTTTCCTGTTCCTATTTTTTGTGTTCCTGAGAACATACAAACAGCAGCACTTCCTCAAGCAGAAATAGCTCAGAGTTCCCCAGGCTTGATCTCCCACTCCATTCTTAGAAAATAACCTCATATTTTTTGTTTCTCTTTGCTCTCATCTCACCAAGCTTTGCCATCTCTGCTGTTTTCTGGATTCCTTGGTGCCCTCACACGTTGCTGCTTATTTTCTAGTGTGAGAGGGGTGTGTAAGACCAGGATCAATCGTGTGATTGATGCTGCCTTATGCTGGGAACACCAGGAAGGATATTGGCTTGTGCTGGGAACCCAGTGGGGTTTGGAGTAAGAGCAGCTCCTCCTGAATCCAAGGTTCTGTAGCAAGGAGGATGCTCAGGCAGCTGCAGCCTTACACTAAATATTTAGACAGGAGCTTTTGTCTTTGCAGTGCCTTGGGCTCCCTCTGCTTTCACATATGAATGATCCAAAGTGCTGTCCATGAGCTTACACAACGAGCTGCTCCTTCTTGCTGCCATCCAAGCAATAAAAATAGTTCATACTTGGTTTCCCAAAACGTTATTGCAAATAAATGAGGATGAAAGAGGCTGCAGAAAAACATACACCAGTCTGTCCAAGTGCTCCAGGGCTCGTGTTTGCAGGGAGTCTGGTTGGGAGGTTAATGGTACGAAAATGAGATTTTAATCTGCTGATAGAATGCAGTACAGCAGTTCTGTTCAGAGAACACAGCTCCTGCCCACAGTTCGTGGTAAACAGCCTAAAGAGGGTTCGATTTGCTGAGATGAAGGGAGGTAAAACCGATACAGAGTCGTCTGTCTCTTGCACCTGTCTCGTTTTACTTTTTTGCACTTCTAACCATTAACTGTTTCCCTAATCTCTGCTAATTACATCCTTAATTGCATTAATATGCATTTTCAAATCTTAGCAGGAGAGCCCAAATTTTACAGTGTTGAAGCAGTGTTTGGAAGAGCTTCCCTGGAGTTGTAGGGCCCCAGAGCACCCCAGGCTCTCCCAGACACAGGGCTGACCTTACGCTGTGGTGTGGGGCTGAAGTACAGGGGGAGCTTTAGGACCTTCTACTCTCCCCTTGGCCTACACATTAATCTGTGTAGTGTAATGACTTCTTCAAAGCTTTCCTACTGCTTCCCAGAACAAGCTGCCTGGAAAAGGGACATTGTTAGGTCACTTTGGGGACCAAACTTGGAATAATGCCTCGATTAGAAAAACACCCTTAAAACAGTGAGCTCCACATGTGTAGGGTGAAACTTGAAAATAAAAATTCCAAATCAGTGAGACTTGTCTGCTGCCACTGATCAGGCAGAGAAAGGCAAAAGTTACTTGAATGTCTTAATTATTTTTCACTGCAGTCTTTGGTAGGAAGTGCTGGCTCTGCTGGTGATCAAGGGAGCTCTGCTCAGAGGAGCTGAGCTTTAATCCAGAGGGTCTGGGCTTTAAGGACAAAGTAACCTGAGAGTGTCCCTTCAACGACAGAGCAGCCAGTTACCAAACTTAACATTCTTTCTTCTGCCACTGTTGATCTTAGCCTTGCTTGTATAATGATAACTGAGCATTCATCCTTTCATTAACTGATGCCTTTTCTTTCTTTCCTTTTCAGCAATACTGGAGTAATCGCTTCCTAAACAATTTTGCAGAAATGTAAGGTTGTTTTGTTGCGTGCATGTGTTTTTAGCAACACATCTACCAAAACTTCTGCATGTATCGTGTAAAGATCCTTTGCTTTCCCTAAAAAAACAAAAACTCATTGTGTTCTCTGTGGAAGAAATGTGTGGTACCATTAGGACTCCATGATACAGATGTACAAACGTGCAATATAGATTTTCGAGGCGGAACTCTCTCCAGAGAAGGTTGGTTTCTGTGCTGCATGGAGAAGAGTTGGGTTTTCCTTGAACAAGGATCACGGAGCTGTCAGCCAATTTCCCATATTTCCTGTATGTAAAATGTCAGTTTATACAATGTACAATATCAGATAATGCATGCCTTGGGTTGTAGATGGATCTCTCTGTATTGTATCATCCAAACATCCAACTCCAACAGCTTCTGTACAATGCTCTCCTATTTATAAATCCATGGAAACGATTACAGATGAATGTTAAACCGTAAGCCTCCACTTCATAACTTTGGATTTTTTTATCATCTGTGCAAATCAACCTCTTTTGCACTGTAATGTAACTTATTTAAATCTAAGGCAGTAAGACAGATGTTGGTGCAATACAAAATATTGTGATGCATTTATCTAAAAAGCAACAACGACGTAGCCAGTTCCCACAGCTGCATGTGCGACCTTTAGAAGTTGTAAATAAGATCAATTGTCTATTGACATGCTGACAGTAAAAGGAGCATCACACCTAGTTTCATTTGTATCAGGTAAATAAATTTATTCTCCAATACATACTCGGCGTGGTATTTGATGCACTTTGTTTCCTGCAGGTCCGTGCTCTTCTTATTTTAATGCCAGGATGCCACTTTTTAGCACCACCACAATCTTCCCTCCTAGAACTATGCAGATGCAGCTGCTCCTCGGCAGTATTGACCTCCTCGCTGGTGTGATTTCCTCTGTCCAGGGGCTTGTGTGTGTGTTTAAGGGACACTGTCAAGTACTTTGATCACTCAGTTTTTTTAAAATGCTCCATTGTTTGTAAAATCCCTCTGAGAAAACGTAAAATAAACAATTCTTTCCCAACTACATCTTTTTTTTTTTTTTTTGTCCTATTCTATCTTCTAAATTGCCCCAGCCTGAAGTAGCTCCTGGTCTCTTCCCCTTCCGTAGGCAAAAGGAGGATGAACCAAATGTATTTGCTCCAAACCACACCACGAGCATCCTGCTGGGAGTGCTTGGCACTTTGGGCTCACTCCCTTCCCCACACCAGGGGCTGTTCTGCCACGAGCTCACAGCACAGGAGTTAGGCAAGGCTAAAGCACCTCAAGGGTAAAAGCTGGCTTTTCCAAGTGTCTTGTAATGCTCTGCTCCAAAGCCCAAACACTACATTTTGTTTGGAATAAGAGGCAACTTGAGGAATATGTTTTAAATGAGGTGTAATGGCCCTCAGCCTCAGCCCCTGAGAGCAGCACCGTGCTGGCAAACGGCCTTATCCAAATGAGGTGACACGTCTGAGACCCTTCAAATGCCACGGTGTGAGGTTTAAAAATACAGAGGTTGAATTCCATTGTCCAGCAGAACTCTGGGATGGTGGAGGGTGTGTTAAGGAAGGCCTCGGGCTGAGCTGCTGTGACTGCTTCCTACTATGGTAGTGTTGTGTGGGCAGGCTGAGCTCTGCTCTCACCTCTGGCTGGGGCTGTCAGAGCCAGGCTCCACACTCTGTACCTCCCAGCTCTTCCTGGGGCTGCATTTGGAGCCTCAGCACACACCAAGAGCTCTGCCAGCACAGCCCTTCCTGCTGGGGCAGTGAAGGGCTCCCATTTGCACTTCCCAGGGACACCTGGGCTGAGGGATCACAGGCATTTGGCCAGGACTGCCCCAGTAGCACCTCTTGTCACAGCCTCAGCCTGGCTGTAATTAGGAAGCAACCAAAGGGACAACGAGGCTCCCTCGCAGCTGAAGTGTTGCTCAGATCTCACCATCCCATGTACCAACGTGCTTGGCCCATCTCCTGCCCCTTTTCTCAGCCTGTGGAAATTCTTGTCCCCAGCATGGGTGCCGAGTGTAACGCTCAGGGAGATACAAAGTCATTATTCAGGGAACAGCTCAAGCTGCTGTCACAGCGAGGTACATTCCAGCACCTCTGCGCTCAGACAGCGCCTCTCTGAGCAAAGTGACACGAACTCACACCTGATTTTTAAACCTTTCTTTAAATGATGATCTGCAAGCTAAAGGCAGAGCGAGTCCCTCAAGTGACCCTGAGGCAGCACTCTGGAGTACAGCCATGTGAGCAGAACGTGATGCTCAGTGGGTTGCCAAGGTACTCGGTGCAAGAGTGTGTGGTAAGAGATGCCGAAATCAACAGCTTCATCTTCCCCCTCCTCCTCCTCCTCCTCCTCTCCCTGCAACCCTCAGCTCTAAAGCATCACATGGATGAGCCACTGACAGCAGAGCAAGGAAGCAGCTCCCCATAGAGCAGTTATGAGGCATTATGGGCACATTACATCAAACTCTAAATACAGAGGGCAGGAAATAACCCCAATTTTACCTCGAGGTAAATTTGTGTGTGATTAGAGCCCACATCCACCCCCAGGAGGGTGGGCGAGAAATGAGAGAAGCCTTGGGGAGGGGAGATGGCAAATTTTCTTCCCCACTGAGTTAGGAAAAAGCCACAGGAAAATCCTGGGACTGTAAAAGACAGACCAGCAATCCCCCTCTGCTCAGTCTGCAGAGCTCTGAGCACCTGAGGTGGTCTTCTAAAATATTACATCCCAACGATTTACTGCAGAGAAGACTTCAGACTCAATTTAGCAGGCTCCAGGGATTTACCTAATCAGGCCAAGGCTCTGCCCTTTCATTAGAGACAGTGAGAACTGAACCTATAAGAGTAATTCCCTTACAGCTGAGTCTATAGGGGTGATGCCCTTCCTGCTCGACTAACAGCATCCAACCTTTCCCAAAACAGAGCTGCTGACGCTCTGATCCCAAATCCTAATGGGATTAAGAGCTCCCTCACCAGCTGCATGGCAGCTTCAAGACTTTGAAGTCTTTTCCAAGACATTTCCATCTGGGTGAAAGCCCAGCTGGCAACATCCCATCAAGCCTTTCAGTCCCTCTTCTACCCAGTGGAAAGGCTCTGCTCACTGGGCTGGCACTGGGACTAGACTGGGGTTAGGACTGGGCCATACACCTCCCTTCACCACACAGCACCTTGGTGTCCTACCACAGAACCCCAGTACCAAGCTGTAAACCTCTCGACACCTCTTTAAGGCCAGATGATGGATGTTCTTCCTGCCACCCTGTGAAGCCTCTGAATTTACTTGCATGGATGGTAAATCCCAGTACAAAAGGAGATCAAACCCATCTGTTTCCTTATCCCCCTTTTCAGGCAAGAGCAGCAGCAGCAACAAAAGCAGAAATCAAAGCACAGCACAGGAAGGGTTAAATCTCTCTTCCAAAAACTCAAATATTTCCAGAGAGCTGGGTGGAGGGTCCTTAAAACTTCTCAGAGCCCAGTATATTTCCACAAGGGGAGCAAACACTTGACCTCCAGCTTTATCAAATTGGCTGAGTTTCAGTGTGACATTATCCTCTGCAGAACTGACACCAAAAGGTCAATGGGAGCCACCTCCTCCTTTCTCACCTATTAAAAGCTCTCCTGGGGAGCTGAGGAAAGGTGACAGCCTGTCTCCATACCCTGTCCCTCCTCTTGGCACAGCAAGAATCCAGGAGCTGCCCTGGTCAGAGAGAATTTGGGCTAATACAGGAATTACTGCTTTTTTCAGAGTAATGCCAAACTTTCCCCGTGTTAGTTACACAGACACCAACATTCCAGATTGACAATCAATCCATACAAATTTTCCATCTCACTTTCACTGTGGACTTCAGCAGGGAAAGCAGAAACTGAGGTTACACCACCTTCCCGCTCCTATCAGCACCCATCAAGTTTTACAAGGCAAAGCAGCCCCTCACAGTCACAGATCCCAGCTTTACTGGCTTCCCAACAGACAGTTATCCCAGGAACCACATGGACAGCAGCTTCCACAGAGCAGCCCAAGGAAGTTGAGTATCAACTGATTGCTGATGTTGCCCTGCTGATGTCACCACACTTCAGTGCCCTGGAAAACTATTTAGTATTCCAAGAGGATGAAGCCAAGTTAGCAGCTTCAGCCCATCCAACCATACTGCACATCAAGGAGTGACACAGCATAGCACACACTGAATGCAAGGAAATAAAGTAGGAATATAAAAATTGGAAGCATTTTTCAATAGTTAAATAGTTCAGGGAAAGAACTGGCATCGTAACAGCTTTTTCTAGCAAAGCACACGCTGCCTCTCCAGACAGGAACAGGCCCTTTTGTGCTGCCAGATCGACCCAAGCTCTTGGATCAACTGCTAAAGTAAGGAGCTCATTTCTGCCAACCCCTGAACTCCCCCAGCCCGGGAGTCCAGCTGGGAGATGTTCCAAATCCCTGATCCACAGTAGCTGAGCAGTGCTGCTCCTGCTGCTGCTGCTGCTGCCCCTCCAGCCACTGCCATGTAACTGGACTTCTTGTTGCCTGTAAATATTCAGGCCCACACTGGATCCTTTCCATGAAGAAACTACACTGAAACCAACTGCAATGTGCTTGAGTTCTGCTGGGCACTAAATAAAATGGTCCCAATTTACTGAAGGGCAGTACTGAATACAGCTTATCTAGAACTTTAAGCCCTGCCTAAGGTTATTTAGTTTGAAATCACAGGTTTATACTCAGTTTAAGCCCACCTAAGGTCACTAAATTTCAGACCCCTGCAGACTGCACTGATTTAGATCTGTTCTCCTAAAAGATATTTGGATGTGGTGTATTTGTGTAACTTGAGATTACAGTGGCTGACACAGCCTTTGAGATTTTCTTACCCCTGAGATCTAAGGGAGGGAGTAAGTTTTGCTGAATCAGAAATCCTCCCTGCTTCTGTCATGGATGGATCAGTTCACACATCACTGAGCTCCTGAAAAGCAAGGAGGGAAGAATCACCACACAAACAGGCCTAATGAGGAAGACAGTTACTGAAAGGGAAAAAAATTGCTAGTTAATCAAAAATCTCTCTATAATCAGCAGTAGCAGGAAAGGAAGAAGCACCTCAGTTGTACAGAAAACACTGATACTGGCCAGCAGTCCCTTCTTCATCTCTGCTTCACAATTCTAGAATTCCCAAGATCTGGAAATCAGAATTAGAAATACTGCTGGAATTTCAGGTGTTATCAGCATATGGCAGGATAAAGTGTGAATAAATGCATTATTTAGGCAATTTCTAGCCACATCCTGAATTTGTGTTGCTTTTAGGCTCTGCTAAACTCAGCCTTTTAGCCCTCACCCAACTCTACGTATGGTTTGAAGAAATTCGGTCCCTTTCCACCACTTCTTGTCTTTCCTATTGCAAAACAGGAAAGAACTAAAACTTAAATTATATTTGTGACTTAAACTCAGTGATTTAAAGCAAACTTGGGCCCTCTGTCCTTACCCAGCTCCAGACTGTCATCTCAGACATGCCAACACTGTACAGTTAGAACTGGATGGCAATGGCTTTTTTGCCTCACAAACTGTTTCACTTCCATCTCTGATTTGACACAGCCTGAACTTCAGTTTTTGGCTTTGTGATCTTTTCTTCTAAGGTGCACAGCACGTGAGTGAGGGAGGGAATGAGGTCAGCTGCTCATTAAGGGCTAATTGTTCTATTCCCTGAACTAGAAGGGCACTGGAGACTACAAGATCTCTGCAAAACCAGAGATCACATTCTAAAATTAGAGTGCTAATGAAGGCTCATTAATAGACAAGAATCCCTCTAGAATTCTGAAGTGAGTGCTAAATATATCTATATAATCTCAAATGCACCTTGAAATTCCTTAGTCCCTTACTGTACCACTATTAGCAAAGATTACACACCAGCTACGTGAGCCCAACACATCAGATACTCACCAAGGTTTTACCTGCAGGATCTGACATTTAGTTTTCAGTGAGGAGCCAAGTTCTCAGAAAACCAAAGCAGCAAGGATCCAACTCTATTTTGAACAGCCACCTCAAGGTGTCCTAAGGTGTGCCTGGACTTGTTAAAGCTGCACCTAAACACACTTATCTTGAAGTAGTTTTAGTTTCCTGCCTGTTCTTAGAGCAGAGATTATCAGATTATATACAAACACACCACAAACTACTCCATTTTCATCCACAGCAGAGGTCTGCAATACAACTAGAAAGCTGCAGATGAATCAGATGAATGTTGAGTGTGAAGAGAAAACAAAGTTCTTTTTTTTTTTTTTTTAAAAAGATGCTTTGAATTTGCTTGTACAAATATATTTCTGTCATGAGACATATGATGAGCTGAAATCTATTCACTGCATCCCACAGCAATGGTACAAGGGAAGAACAGGATCAGGCCTCTCATTTGGTGGATTTGCTCAATGGAAGAGCAGGAGCAGCTCATGCCCATCCACCCCCCAGGACAGCAGCACATGCTTTGCTGTTCTTCCCAAATCACCTTCAAACAACCACAGTTCAATCTGATATTTTGGAAAGTTTAAAGCCCAGGAAATTCCAGAGAGAACAGGCACCCAGCTCTTTTCTTTTTTTTAAATTAGACTCCTCTTTTGTTAGATGTGACATACCAAAACATTTCCAAAACAGCCCATAATCTGCCTATTCTTTGTTTGCATTTTTGATACATCACAGAAGGATGATATTTTACTCTTATCTGCCTTACAGGGAGAAGCTTCTTTTCCACCTCATGCAGTTATATCAAATGGCCATTTTTCCTCCAACTGATACTCAAAGCTATTTTTTAGCTTTCTAAAAAAAGTCTGTGTGCTCCAGCATACCTGTGGTAACAGAATAAATACAAAAGGCATTAAATTGCCAATATAAAGATTAAAAAAACCCCGTGTTTTGGTAAAGACTAAGGCAATCAGAACAGTAAGAAAAATAAGTAATTCCTCCTCCCACACATCAAGCCCACAGAACTGCAACAGTTTCTAGATTACCCAAAGCAGCTCACCCTTGAAATGCTGAGAATCTGTACATGAAGTGACTTTGCTTCAAAAGGTGAGGGGAAAACATATGAATTTAAGTGTTACCTGACAAAACCAGGAAGTACATAAACATGGAAAAACCAGGACAATATGGGGTTTTGCATAATTTAACATTTCTCCAGCAATGCAAGGGAAGAGGGATGGATTCCTTTTATACCATTTTAAATGTCAGTGCTGTATACAGAATGTGAAGTGCTTTGAGTCACTGCTGTAAAAGCTTTTAGGAACATCCTGAAATAAAACTAAACTTCATTTTAAAATAAATGCTCATGTACAGACTTTAAGTGATTACAGGGTTTAGTAAGAACTGAGGAAATCACTTTAATTCTCCACCATTGGCTCAACTCTGTACACAGAGAAATCAGTCAGCTACAAAAAATGTCCTGTAAGTCCAAGTTGCCTATTGTCCCAAACTTCTCCTGGACAGCACAGGTAATGCCCTGGAAAAAGACAAATTAATTCAACAAACACAGCAAGAGAAAAGTGCTGCTTTCAGTCACATCCAATCAACTGCCCCAGACTTTCAACATGAGGAGGAGCCAAAACAGGAGCACACAAACGAGAGTAAGACCCTTCCCACCAAGGAGTACAAACCCCTGTATTTACAGCTCCAAGCACACACAGCCCTGGACAGAACTCAGACATTGTTTTCATCCCAACAGGCTCATTACACACCTCAGATTCTGATGGTTTTACTTTTAGCAGGAATTTTTCAAAATGAAAGTTGCAAATAACCGTGGATGCAGTTAGTCCCTTATACTTAATAAATAAGAAGCATCGAGAATCCTCATGGTACTGAGATGTACAGGAGTATTAAATGGTTTCAGAGTCTATTAAAAAAAAAAAACAAACAAAAAAAGGTCCTTTGTTACTGCAAAAAAATCATAGTTTCTGTTCTTCTAAGAAGAATGGCCCTAGTGGTGTGTTCAAGTGCCAGAACAAGCAGCGGGTGAGACCTTTATTGCATCCCAAACCACTGTTCTTGATCTGCCCACTGAGCTGCTTCACTGTCACTGCCTTCCAAGTCCCCTTCTTCTCCACTTCCCTCCATGTCATCCACATCTTCTTCCTGGGTGGCATCTGTTGGACTTTCCTCTTTTTCCATTTTCTGCAGTCCTTCTAGTGACTTCTGATCGTTTGGATCCAAACTGAAGAAAGGAACAAAAAGAAAGCATTGTCCTGAAACTTTTTTTCTCTTTATTTGTGGCCTTAGTGTAAAGAAGAATAACAAAATCTCATCTTGCTGTCTCCACTTCCTGTTTAACTTCATCAACAAGCTTATTTTAGTAGCTGATGCAACTTCCCCTAAGGGTGACTGTACCACTGAGTATTAAATCTCCATATAAAACAGTTGTGATCCTCAAGAATGCACTTATCTAAACATCCCACTCTTCCAGAAAACTTAGTCACCTCTTCCAACAATACTAATTATAAAGTGGCAGCAAAGCAGTAAAAATGTAAATGACTCTGACTAAATATATTATATCCAAGCAAAAACCAGCTGACCCATTTAAGCTATACCAGTTTACAGTGGACATAATGTGCTGGATTTAAGGCACACTGAAGTTGCTGGAATCAAAACACGGGAATATTTAACATGGTAACATCCTAAAATAACATTTAGGTTATGTTAAGTTGAATCACACTATTTAAATTTACTGAATAGCTCATTTTTATATAGCACCTTCTAGTCTAAAGGAATGGATTTTAATGTGCCTGACTATTAATTAATAACTATAAATAATTTCATGCCTTAAACCTTTTGTTAGTTAAGGAATCACAAGCCTAGTGACATGTTTAGTATTAATGCAGTCCCTACATTGTGCACTTCTCAGATCAAAGCCTTAAGACCAACTAATTAATTAAGAGGATGTAATTTGTACGTTTTTGTTTGTTTTAAGGGAGAGTGATGTAAAGCCATCTCTGATTCTCATTCTAATCAATCAGTGGCTCAACTCTTTACTTAGTCAAGCTGATTATTGGTTCCTAGAAACCTACTGCAATCTCAGGGTGTGCTTTACCTCAGGGCTATACTGTACTGGTCCATTGCTTCCTGGTACTCATTGACAGCCACCAGGAAGTCTCCCAGGATCCGGTGCAGCACACAGTCACTCTGGTTGGCCAGTGCATTCCTCAGCAAAGCAATTCCATCTTCATACTTCTGCTCTCTACCTGTTCACAGGTAAAACTACAGTTTTAATTAATAGCTGAGATAAATCTATAAAGTCAGAGTGTTCACAGAGTCATCACAACACCAGACTGTTTGTCCCTTCAGCGCTGTCAGCAAGGAGGGCAGCAGTGATCTACTCCTTGCAAGATTAACTCTAAACAATGGCTTTTTGTTGCAATACCTGCTACACTCACAATTACATCTACTCTGAAGTCGAAACATTCTGTTTGCAAATGCTTTAAGTGCTGGTGTGGTGCAGTATCAGCTGCTGGATGCAATGAATCTCTGTGATTTTTCCTTCAGGATAGAACTGATAAATCCCTGGGCTGTGACATCACTGCTACATCCTTCACATTGATGAACCTGAAGAACATTCTTCCACATACAAGAGTATCTCTAAATAAACCAACACGGGGAAAAAAAGGCACTTACTAAGAAGTTCTGCTTTCTTTACCACAGCTTTAATGTAATCAGGTCTTTGTGTCAGTGCTTTGTCCAGTAAGGTTTTTGCTTTTTCCTGTGTGACGGGGTCCTCCAGGCAGACAGTTGCCAGCAGGGTGAGTGTCTGTGCATTTGCTCCCAGAGTTTTGTACACGTTGTTTGCCATCACCATGGCTTCACGGATGCTGTTGGATGCCAGGTAACACTCGATGAGACCTGGTGACACCAAATGGAAACATCTCAGTTTTTGAGTCAGCACTGCACTCACCTCCTCAGTTATTTGCCCAGCTGGCACTCCAATAAAGAAATACAGCTGCAAGTGAGAAAGGGACTCTGTCCATGTTAACATACCCATTCTACAGATAACTGATTTCACTACTTCTATTTATGAGCAGAGACTGAAACAAAAAAACCCAAACTCTAAGTACATCTAATCTAACATTTTTGTCTAATTCCAGTAATGAGATATTAATACTTCACCTCGACTCTTCACTGAAGTTGCTATTGAGATCAACAAGATTTAAATATCTAAATATTTAAATAAATATAAGAAAACAAAGCTCCCAGTAGAACTAACCATATAGTTCATATCATGATCCAAAACACCCAAGTCTGTTTATATCCAACATAAACAAAACAAAACAATAAAAAAACAACAAGAAAACCCCTTTTGTGAAAATCATTCTTACAAGCCCATACATTCTCTAGTATCTCTCACAGACCTGGTAAAACCCCTGACTGTGACATCACTGTTCCATTCCTCACATTGATGAGTCTGGTATCTTTAGACAAGATACTCTCTAGATGTTCTGGAGAGATTCTACTCTCTAGATACTCCAGACATCCTCTAATCTCTCTCATCTGAGCGCTTCTACCGCTTTACAGATTTTGGGGTAAGAATAACTGATATACCAGAAAGCCAAGAGGAGGACACAACTCCTGGCTGTTCCCTTGCCTCCCCAGCACCACGACCCCAACTTTGACACCAAGCCAGCTCTGCACTGACCCTCATAGCAGTCCAGCCTGCAGGGCGCGAGCCGAATGGCCTCTCGGAAGTGGATGATGGCCTCCTGCACCCGGCCCATGTTCCGCAGGGCGGCTCCTTTCAGGAGCAGGGCCTGGACACTGTTGCTGTTCAGCTGGATGGCTTTGGCTCCCAAGTACAAGGCACGGGAGTAGCGTTTGCTGTAGAAACTGTGACACCTACAGAGAGAAGAGAGGGATTGTAAATATGTACTGCCTGCAGTGCCTGTGCGCAGGCGTGGAGGGGGAAAGGGAGGAAAGGAGGAGAGGAGGTTTAAAGATGCAGAGAAGAACCAAAATAGCTATTTATGGGTAAGGTAAGAAAAGAAAGAAACCAGCTTACCCGGATACCACCCAGGGTTCTGCATGCTGGTCAGAAATATTGAAGAGGCGGCAGCCCAAGTTCTCCACATCCTCGAGCCGACCTTCACGTGCCAATAAATAACCATACACATCCATCCCTAAAGAGACATGTCTGAAGATCAACCCTCAAGAAATGGAAAGTTCATTCACAACAGGAAGAAAACCCACCAGAACCAAAACCACAAACACCTACTTTAAACTGTGCATTTACCAGTAGCAGTTCAAGACACGCAGCTTCTGAATGGCAGTTCTGAACTGGTGAAACAATATACAACACCCAGCTGCATGTGGCTGTTACTCATCAGGTCAACCTTCTTTTAGGATTTGCTCACCTTTTATTAGGTAAGGATCCAGCATTTGTGCTTGTTCAAATTTTAGGATAGAGTTTTTATTATCTCCAGCTCTGAAGTACAGGTCTGCTAAGCTCCCCAGCAAGTCCACGTTATCCCTCAGCAAGGACTTCTTCTCCAAAGAGCTTAAAGCGAGACAAATGCCCATTATTTATAAATGTCACTTTCAATAGCATTATGTATGATTAATATATTATTTGATTGCATCATGCTCTTTCCTCTCTTACCAAATGGTGTTTATTGCTCTTGTGTTATCTCCTGTATGCACAAAGGCGTATGCCTTGATCCACACGGAAAGCCAGTCCAAGTTGGGAATGCTCTGGATTATGTTGATGGTCATGGAGGCCACTTCTGCTCCTTTCACTGACAGTGACAGCAAGCCTGTTCAGGACAGTACATACATCAATCTCAGCCACCAAAAACTGCTTTTGACACAAATTAATTGTCTGAGGACCAGAAACTGCATCCCTTGACAAGCATGAACAGGCAGCTTGTTAAAACTTGCATAACATAGGCATTATATACCACATGCAAACGCAAGACAGTTACCTAGTCCCAAGTATAATTCAAATTATAGCACTATTCAACACTGTAGACACCCACCCAGGATGGCATCCAGTGCCAGAGGGCACTGCCTCAGCACTTCTTTGTAGCTCGTCACAGAGGAGCGCTCCTGACCTGCCTTCTTGTAGAGATTTGCCAACATCATATTGATCTACAAACAACAGAAATGTTGGGAGAGTCAAGTGTGAGAAAGGAGCAAGAACAATTAAGAAAGGTCAGAGCCCTGTCCTCAAGTCTGCCTGCCTTCTGTTCTGGGCAGAAGACAGAATTACTCACTCTTCTGAGAACGCTGTAATGTACCATACAGTACAAGATTAAAATTGTGGCTTCTCTCTGAGTACAGAGACAAAATCTACATTCTTTTGTATTTGCTCAGAGCATCTTGAAATCTGTGTTTTGCACGTGAGAAGTCAAAAGATGGGCAAGTGTTTAGATAGGATGCATCCATTACATCAGCCTCTTCCAGTGGTTCTCTCTGTATCCTCCGAAGTGTTTGAAAGAATGAGCTTAGGAAGGTAGAGAAAGTCTCCATTCAGCTTCTGAATGAAGTCATGATTGATCAAATAACAGAAATTATCTGAGCTCTGCACAACACCAGTAGCTGGTTTCTGCTACAACACTTTCATTTACTGGTTTGTGCAGGCAAAAAGTTTGTTTTTCTCAATCTTTTCTTCTTTCTCTGTTCTGTAAACTGGCCTTTGAACAGAACACTGACACTGACTGGAGTCTAAGCCATGTACACTTTTAGGACAATTTAACATGAAACACAGTTGACTGACCTGATGTGTTAATCTTTTAAGCCCTTACGACTAACAGAGCCAGCCAGCAAAGACTCCACAGATTTGGCACTGCAGACCACAGTGGGATCTAATATTTAACATTATCTAAACTGTGCTTTAAAAGGATTAAAAGATTTGAAAAGATGGAGCACTAGCAAACCTTCTACTTGCCAAAGTCTCCAGCCTTCCAAGGATCTTACATTGCTCCACCTATGCAACGAGTTGGTAAAGATGCACAAAGCATTTTACTCCCTTCCCTTTTTTGAATTCTTTCTAATAGAGAGAATACAAAACTGCTCTGATTTTAAAGAAGTAAGTTCAAATAAGCTAATTTAAAATTAGGAAATGTTACCACACAACAAAAGCAAATACCAAGACATAACAGCATTATACCTACAGGTTATATTCTTTTTTGATGAGGCACTGGCCTATAGATACACTGACCAAGAACCTGTGACAAAAACCTGCCAGAACTAACCTTTGGGGTCCTCTGTCTGGAAGGAATCCCATCAAGAATGGCAATGGCATCTTTATCTTGCTTCAGCATTGTGTAACATTCAGCCATTTTGTATTTCACTTCAATTTCTGATGGTAAACACTGAAACAAAAAAGGAAGATTTAAATACAATGTTGGTTTAATCAGGTAAAAAAAATTAATAGGGTTTCCTCATTAAATATTTATACTATGTTGAAAAATATCTAGCACAAATAAGTCAACAACGCAACTTACTGCTAGTTCATATTGTTCCTGTCTTCAAATGAAAAGCATGAGCCACATATACAGGAAAATTTTATGTTCAAGACTATTTTAAGTCTTCCGTTAGAAAATAAAACATTTGATGTTTTTAAATTAATTATCCTTAAGTATCAGGTTTATTTGACATGGTAAATCCACAACCTAAGGTATTTAAAAGACATGCAAAGGTCATGCTCAGGGACATGGTTTAGTGGTGACCTCGGCAGTGCTGGGATAAGGGTTGGGCTCCACCTTAAGGATCTTTTCAATCTCAATAATTCTATGAATATTGAGTCAGCAACATTAATTGTAAGGAGGAACATGATCACTTTACACAGCACATTATCAGTTTTAAATACCTGGCTTTGGGGTGTTGATGTAGCATTCCCAGTGGAAGGTCTTACTTTGGAAGTTTTACTTAAGGCTTTTTTCTGCTGCAAGGCCATCGTGTACTTACTGACAGCATTCCTATATTCCTTGTCATGGAACAGAGAGTCTGCATGATAAACAAGGAGCTGGTACTTCTGAGATGGTGAAAACAGTTCCCTAAAGAAATGCAAACAGAAAGGCCGAGATCAGCTGGCTGCTTAAGAACCAAAACATCACAGATCCAAAGTATTTGCAGCTTTGGTTTGTCTGGCTTCAACTTCCAACTGTTGCTGCTTCTTTACTACCCTGGAAGGACCCTTGAGTAACAGGTACTAATTCCAAACACAGGGATTATCTCACCAATTTCTTTTATCTGTGAACAAACAAAGGTAACAGCCACTCCCGACACCTCATCAGCAACAACAGCTCAGTGTTTGGCTGCTTGGCCACTGCCCCCATCCTCCCCACAACAAACCACAGGCTGTCAATATCCATTACACTAGGTCAACTTCCTTTTAGGATTTACTCACCTTTGATTATTTATTAGTATTATTATTATTTTACTGACATTTTAATTATCCAGCATTTCTGCTCGCTCAAATTTTAGAGTTTTGTTTGAATGGACGCAAGTTTAAAAGGCAACACAGATCCTTGCACAACTATTCGGGTCCTAATCTGTGTTCCCACATTTTAGAAAGCCCCTTTATAACACTCCCAGTATGTTTGCAGAGGTTTTGGAAGAGTTATGGTTTTGGGCTTCAAACAGTACCTCAAAACCCAGTCAAAAAGTAAAATGACAGCTGAGAAACAAAGGGGATCTAATGATTCAGGGGTAGAGCCGTGAAGTACAGAGGGCACCCCTGGAACGGGGAAATCGATTCTGTCACTCAAAAGATGGAGAGAGACTATTTACAAGGGCCTGGAGTGACAGGACAAGGGGGACTGGCTTCACACTGACAGCAGGTTTAGATTGGATATTAGGAAGAAATTCTTCCCTGTGAGGGTGGGGAGGCCCTGGCACAGGTTGCCCAGAGAAGCTGTGGCTGCCCCATCCCTGCAAGTGTCCAAGGCCAGGTTGGATGGGGCTTGGAGCAACCTGGGCTAGTGGGAGGTGTCCCTGCCCCTGGCAGGGAAATGGAACAAGATGATCTTCGAGGTTCCTTCCAACCCAAACCTTTCTGGGATTCTCTGCCGGAACACCCCAAAGGGACGCTGATGCTGGTACCCAAACAGAGCCGGGCTCCATCCCCGACAGGGACAAGGTGCAGGCACAGGGACAAGGGTGCAGAGACAGGACAGGGACAGGGGACAGGACAGGCCAGGGTGCAGGGACAGGGACAGGGGACAGGACAGGACCGGGACCCCCCAAATTGCCCCCGCTCCCCCCCCGCCCCCTTAGCCCCTCAGCGCCCCCTGCCGGCGGGGCACTCACGGGTTGTTGCCGCTCATGGTGAGGAGCAGCCCGCTGAGCAGCCGCACGTTCGAGTGCAGCCCGGCGGCCGCCATCTCGCGCACGTGCTCCACCACGCTCATGCTGCCGGCGGAGCGGGAGGGACGGGAGGACAACCGAGCGAAGCACCGAGCGGGGCACCGGGCACGAAGCCGCCGCCGCCGCCACTACTCCAAAATGGCGCCACCGAGGGGTCCTCGCGCGCCACCGCCTGCGGGCGCCCGCGGCGCTGCCCGCGCGGCCCGACAGGCGCGAGGGAGGACAGCCCGGGAGGAGCGCGCGCCGCGCCAAGGACCCCTCCCGGCGAAGGCGGAGCGGGAACGGCGTGAGGGGAGAATGGGGTGTGTGAGGGGAAAAGGGGTTTGCACACCGGGTCTGAGGAGATCCCCTCGCACCTGCTTGGTTCTGTGTCTCCCATGGAAGGCAACACACTCCCCGTGCCTCCCCTGCTCCGGAGTCCACCCCTTGTCCTGAGAATACTCTCTTCTGGCTGCTGCAGCCAAATGTGACCGAGGTCCCCGAGATAATGAAGCTCCTGCCTGTAAAAATTGGTAACTGAGGAGAAAGGTCCTTCAAAACCTGCACTTCTTCTGGGCCAAACGCCTCACTAGAACCACCGTTAATTACAAGGCATAGGCTAGCCAGATAAATCATAAAGTTTACTTTCCCCACTTTATTACAAAATGAATGTGAAAGGTGGCTATCCTATTCCTAAAAATGGAATCAGTGGGAGCTTCTAGTTTGGACTTGCCATCACAGCTGTTTGGAGAGGAGAACAGCTCTCAGCAAACAAATACACCAGGCAGCAAAACATCACCAGCACTGGGCTTCAGGTAACACTAAAAGTGTGTTGGTGCTGTGTGGTGACAGTGAGACAAGTACTGCCATGAAGGAAAAAAACTGAACAAACCACACTGGGATTTGTGTTCTTCCAGAAACCATCTGACTGACAGAACAGCCGTTTTTTACTAGTTTGGGTGTGTCTGAATCCAGGAAGGCAGCCACAGACCCAGCTGTGTGGGATCTGCCTGCAGTACCATTTGCAGGCACTTCAGTACAGTGGAGCACAGCCCTGTGAAGACAAACCTGCTAAATAAACAGGTAAGTTGCTGGAACTACAGCCCCTGCATTAATCCCACTGTTTTCAGTAGGAATTATTCACTTTCTACTGATTAACGTTACTCAATAATCATAAAATCAGAACGGTTTGGGTTGGAAGGGACCTTGAAGATCATCTTGTTCCACCTCCCCTGCCACAGGCAGGGACACCTCCCACTAGCCCAGGTTGCTCCAAGCCCTGTCCAACCTGGCCTTGGACACTTGCAGGGATGGGGCAGCCACAGCTTCTCTGGGCAACCTGTGCCAGGGCCTCCCCACCCTCACAGGGAAGGATTTTTTCCTAATATCCAATCTAAACCTGCTGTCAGTGTGAAGCCATTCCCCCTTGTCCTGTTACTCCAGGCAGTTGTAAACAGTCTCTCTCCATCTTTCCTAAGCTCCCTTCAGGTACTGAAGAGCCACAGTCAGGTCACCACAGAGCTCTCTTCTCCAGGCTGAACAATCCCAATTCTCTCAGCCTTCCCTCCCAGCAGAGCTGCTCCAGCCCTCTGATCACCTTGGTGCCTCCTCTGGACTCGCTCCAACAGCTCCATGTCCTTCCAGTGCTGGGACCCCAGGGCTGGAGGCAGCTCTGCAGGTGGGAGCTCACCAGAGCAGGTCCTTTCACAAAAAACCCACCTCTGATTTCCCTGAAAATTGTCCATGAGACACACAGCAGTTACCACATTAATTACAAGCGAAGTTTAATGAATACAATGTAAAAATCACTGCATGGACAACACGGCATGAGAGGTCTATTTGCCCTGGACACTGACACTGACTCCAGCCAGCAGAGCAATGACAGAGCTCCCTTGCCTCACAGCAGACCTATTTCTTCTCTTAAATACCAGTCCTGTTTTAGGTGCTGTAGCCACAATAACAAAGCAGACTGCATCTGAAACAGGGTGTAGAAAATCACTTATTAAGCACCAGCTTAATAATTTTTGCTTACACAACTTATCTTTTTGCTCTCCCCCCCCATCCACCCCTCATTGACAGGTTTGTTTTTTTCTTTTTGCTTCATAAGCAGTTAATTCTTCCGTGGTACAAAATGCATCCAAAACAAAGGCAAAAGACGTGAACATCTTGCTGTGGAAACACTTAAAGTTGTTGCCACTTTGCCTCTTCACTGCCCAGGGCCTGAGAGACTCTTGTTCATGAACTGCCTCTTCACAAAGCAGATCCACCACTGCAAAAGGAAGTACAAAGTCAGAAAATATGCTAAAGTGTTTTCCATGTGATGGATAAAATAGTGACTTTAAAGTATTCAACCTCTGACACATAAAAAGTGTTAAGGCCCCAGTTTTGCACATAGTTTTCCACACTGGTTTCTACTGGAATTTAGGTGAACAAAACAACAGGAATGGACATAATGAATTAATAATTTAGGACTTTGAGTTAAAGTGGGAGATTCTACTTTCTGTTATTTCTCTTATTTTAGTTTTATTATATTTTCTTCCAATATAATTATAAACAAGAGATGCATCAGGAAGCTATGCCTTTGAAACTAAATTAGCCTAAATAATTTCAATACTAGACACAGTCACATTTGCACATGAAACATGTGAACAGTCAGGAGGCAATTCACTCATTGATTAGCTTTTTTCTTTTAATCTGGATATGAGGCCAAACGATCTACTTCAAAGCAGCTCTCAGATCAGAGCTGCCTGGGAAGAGAAACAGCATCTCTTGTGCCTGTGAACTTCCATTTGCAAACCCAGCCAAGTGCAGACATGCAGCACTTTGAAGAGTTGCACCAGACACCCCTTAGTACTGCCCTGCCTTTTCAAGCCACCCAAATTGGCATTCACTGTCATGTCACATTAGATTAAATTTACTGATAATTTGCAGCTGCCATTTCACTGCAAACCCAGTGAGGCTTGGCCAAAGTTGCCACACTGGACCCTCACCCCCATTCAAGCATTGCTGAAAACACACCCCAGACCTCACGAGCTCCCCGATGATCCCTCTGAACTCTCACCTTGCTGGGCTTGTCACTTTGAGGATCAAACACCTTTTCACAGAGGCGAAGGCCGGTCTCTTGCCTCAGCTGCTGCAGGTAGGCCCTCATCACCTCTGAAAGCAGTACAGGGAAACCAGGGTAAACTGGGGAGCACCAAGTCAAACTGGATTTAACAGGGAGGCATCAGATAGCACTGCTTCAGGAGAGAGCTTCACATCTGCAGGTGCTCGCCAGCTGGCTGAGTTGGTTTGCTCAATTTACAGCAATATTTGGGATTTTTATGATATTTTTACCAGTAGAAAGGATCATCCAAACTGTTTTCTTCTCTCAGTCACCTTTGCTCATTATTGTGGGCTTCCTATTCTGGCTTGGGCTCTATTATTAGGGTTTAACTAGTGATTATCTGATGCAAAAGGTATTCTTAGACCCTATAAATTTGTTCTGTTGGATCCATGGATCCAGAGGAGTCACTGGGCCCTTGAGGTCAGAAAATCCAGCTTGTGCTGCCTTCAGAAGACAGACCACATATTTAGAAAATCCAGTTTTAATGGTAATTTTTCTAACTGCAGTCACAGAAATGCAGCTAATAAAGTAGGAGCCCAAGGAAGCCCTCAGAGGTGCTGGATCAGCCTTACCTTCCTCCTGCTTGTTGGCAGGTTTGGCGTAAATGGCATTAAGCGGAAAGCCAGGCTCCCCAGGGATTGGGAAGTTAGTTATTCCTAGTGTGTACATTTCTTTCTCTCCTTGGCCTTTGGAGTTACACTGGAAGAACCAGGCAAACAATGGATTAGCAGTTATAAACAAAAGCTGAGGGAGCATTACACCCAAATATTTTACCAATCTGTAACACTTAAAAACTCATCAAGAAGAGCAGCACAGTGTATCCACAGCCTTGGAGTATCTGTGGTTCTGACAGCTGGGACTGGGGTGAACAGGATTATCTGTGCCAGTGGGAGGAGAATATCAGGAAATCCTTTCCCGAGTACAATCCCCAGAACGGACTCTGTTTCCCTCCTGCACAGAAATTCACTTTTCTTACCTTTTGCAGCTTCTTCAGGCACTCAGAAATGTAGAGGGTTACGTAGATCAGTGTTCTGTCAGCCTCGTTCTGCACAAGAGCAAGCACAGAGCCCAGGCACTCTTAGATTAAGGGACACTTTGTGGAACTGATAAAAGTCTGAAACAGGAATGAGTTCAAGCCATTTTGGCCTAGTTTCCCCATGAGAGAAGGACTTGCAATTCACATCATCTACCCAACTTTAAAGATTAAGTGGAAAGAGAGATTTTGCGATCTAATAGAATTATTTCCTTGAAAATAAATTTATATTCACAGCACCAACCTTCCAAAGAACTACTATATGCACAGTATATTAAAAAAATTACCTTAATTTCATAATTTTTGAAGAAAACATTAGCTTTGAAGTAGTAGATGGCTTCGTCTATGATATCAGTGTCCTTAGCTAACAAAAAAGAAATACAGAGTTAAACATTGCACTGTTATACCTCATTTGTCATAAGTTTTACTCACTGAAATACATAAATAAGCATTATTGCAAAGGCAATTCAAAAAGCAGAAGTCAGCACTATGTAACAGAGAACATTTCAAACACTGAGGAGCTCAGACTGTGACATTTAAGCTTCCTACTCTTATTAGGAGCTTTAACTTCCTTATTCTCTTTCCTCTGTGCTATCTCACTTCACAAACTGCAGCAATTCAGCAGTTCCTCATTTTTCTACCAGTTGCATAACTCATCAAAGTTTTAAGAGCATAAAAGGATCGATTTTTGCAGCGCCCGACCCTGAAGTGCTGCCTGTCCCACACCTCAGCCTTGGGAGCAGCCAAGTGTCCCCAGCCATAGACCAGAGCGAGCTCTCTGTAGCTGAACCCCCACTTCCTCTGACACAGAGGGTTCACACCATCACATCCTCCCCAAAAACCTCAACCTGCACAACTTAACTATTTGAGAACTTCTTTCCTCCTCTACAAACTGCAAACCTCTCCATTTCCCACCACTGACTCCTCTTGTCACTCTTGCTCTTGGAGCAACCCACGAGATGAGGAGCTACATCCGGGCAGGTTTTCAGACATTATTATAAACTTACTTTCCCGAGGTGCTGGGCCCTTGAACTGGCTTCTGATGGGTAACAGTGCCATGTTCCCAACTAGCTTGGTGTCCGAGTCCATTAACGTGGAGTGGTAAGCCTAGAACGGGGGAAAGCTGGTTATTAATTCTACTGAAAATAGACATTTCTGTGTCCAATCACATCCCATGCATCTCCACAAACAGGAGTCACAGTCTAGTTCATTATGATGCTCCCAGCAATTTTTCCTTGCACAAACACTGCTTTCTAATAAGGCCCAGAACTTGGTGCCATTCTGGTCAATGCCAGGAGAGCATCATCACTGGCACCACTTGCAGTCATGGTGGTGGGAGACAGGATAAAATCCATATGGCTGATCTGCAGGCACAGTTCATCCCCCTGGCTCCCTGACCCCATCCTGGGGGCCCTGTGTAGTTCACTGAAAATTAGTTGGTCTTTTAAAAATAATTTATCTTGTTTCCATGTCTAGCTAATAATAGTAGATAATTATAAATAAAGCCAGGCTTATCACGCTCAAAAACAAAGGCCTTTCTGTGCACTCTAAAACTGGCTTAAGTAAAAAAAAAAAAAAAAAAAAAAGCTTTCTGCATATAACAGATTCTTCCTGGAAAACCGATTTTCCAGGAAGAATCTCATAAGATTATTTTGGGGCACTTTCCAAATGTTCCCACCGTGCTGTGCCATCCCACTGGGAATCCTTCACCTCCTCCCAGCCCAGGTTTTGTGGGGGGCAGAGGAAGATGTGACTGGGGGAGAGTGGGTGTAAAAAGCAGTTTATTCGACCCAGGGAAAGGTGGTGTAAACAAAGGCAGAGCAAAGTATTGCTCTGACCACCCTCTCCCCCGCTGGCGCCGGATCCCACCCTGCCGGCTGCGGGTGGATCCCTGCCAAAGGGAGGAAGAGGAAGAGAAAGAGGGCGTTGGCCTTGCAGCAGCCTCCCCTACGAGCCTTTCCCCGCTCTCCGCAGGGCTCCCCGCAGCCGCAGCCCCTCTTTCCCCCCGGTCCGACCCCGCCGCAGAGCCCCTTTCCCGGCCCGCCGTCGCACCCGCCGCTCACCGGCATCTCGAAGGGCAGGAGGCGGCTCGGCGGGGCCGGGCGGGAGGGGAGCGGGCGAACGTCCAAGAAAGCGAACACAGCGCTCCCTCCGCCTCTGCTGCAGGAAATGAGGCAGCGGCAGAGGCGGTGCGAGCACGGAAGCGGAGCCCTGCACCGCCCCGGGGCACCGCACCAGGAAGGGATCGCGGGAGGCTCTGCTCTGCCTGGGCGCTGGCCACACTGGGAAGGGGCTTTGAAAGCACGCTCTGGTGGGGACTTCTTTTCTTTTTTCCATCCTTTGGGGTTTCCCTCCTCTCTCGGCCTTTGCTGTGGCCAGCACTGCAAGTAACCCCTCCTCGGTCACTCCGTGCCACCCTTTTCCAGCCACGCTGACATCTGAGGGGTGAGCTCCAGTCTCGGCGAGGTCAGCATCAGAAGAGCACATTGGGGATGCTTTACTCGTAGCTGGTTTTCTCTCCTGCGCATTTCCAGAGCTCCTGGGGGTCACTTGCTCTGCCCTGGTGCACAGGCAGCCGGCTGCACGGGACACTCAATTCCCCCGGTGTAAGGAAGGACAAACCGGGTCCAAACACTTTTTGTTCAGAGGGATACAATAGATTCTGGTGCACACTCCTATTACTATCAAGCCATAACCTTCCCTATGAGCCAGCATGCTGAATTTGCCCCCGGTAAATGATTCATGGCATGAGTCAGGGAATAAAAACAGGGAGGTTGGAAGGTGAGTCAAAGTAATCCAACTGCAGGGCTGGGCTTTGCCCTTTCAACACACCACGAGTGTGACTTGTCCCAAGGATGTGCCAGTCTGGAGGTGAGTTGTGACCCAAGTAGCCCCAATGTTTGAGTGGTTTAATTCAATCAGATCAAGTTCTGCCACAGGGATTTCTGGGAGCCCTTTTCCACTAAACATGCAGGATTTCCTGCTCTGTTGAACCTCTCTCCCAGTTCTGGCTGTGCCTTGGAAAAAGCAGATCTTTACTTCAAAAATAAGCACCATATCAATAGTGAACCTTTTATTCAAACAGACATAAGAACAACCCTACTCCTGAATGAGAAAAAAATTACACCTTCCAGACTAGAAGCAAGAAACTACAAAGCTCAACTTTGCCAAGCTGCTCTCACACCCCAGGGTTAGGTAAGTGCAGTTGTCTCCAAGTATTCACTCCTTGGTTTGGTTCCCATTAAGGGGAATCCTCACACTCAGACATCTGCTGACCAAGCTGCTCCTACAAAATGACATCCATTTCACAAGGCCATCACTGAGTTCTGTTTAAGGTAGTTTTCCTTCTTTAAGTGTTACAGTGTACATGTTATCCATGAATAAACCACTTAAAGTCATGTGCAAGTTGAACAAAAACCAGCTTTAAGAAGGCTTAAAATCTAGAATCTTCAAAAAAAAATATGTAAAACACTCAAGTTCTTAAAGAAGAAGCCCATCCCCTGACCAGCTGCCCCTTTGAAGTTGCCAGTCATCTCTCTCTAATTTAGGTTCAGTTCATGAAATACAACTTTCACCCTTTAGAACAATTCTTTCTCTCATCTACTAATGAAACTAACTACTCAGTGCTGGAGATAAATATTTGTTACAACATATTTAGACTCAGCTTTGCCTATCTGGCAAATCATTAATTTGTTTCAAGCATTCCTATGCTGAAATATATCTATATGAGGGGAACTTTTATATGTGCTAACACTGGCCTATATATTTTATAACCCATACACACACAAGAATAAAAAACTGTTTATTAAAATAGTTTTGAGGTCATATAACTCACTCTTTACTATAAATATTAATTATCTTACAGATAAAACATTAAGTGTATTTGTGTAGGGGTCAGGATTTTTTTTTTCATTTTTATTTTTTCCCACAAAGTATTTTCCTCCCACTTTGAACATATTTTTTTTTACTCATCCACACGATCCTGAAAGTATTCATCCACAAGAGCAGATTTATCTTCTTCATATTCCTGCCAAAGAGAAAACAGAAAAATACAAACCTTATATATAGGTCAAAATTGAGATCCAAGTATTCTGCAGTACAGAAGAGTAAAAAAATGAATTTAAAAAGGGAATAAAAGCACTAAACTTGTTCCTTAGGTTTTATGAGCCGAATAATAAAACTAGAGAGGGCTTGGAACAGATTTTAACACAGTCTTCTATGATGTATTTTACACAATAGAATTTATTTCTAATCTCTATCTCATATACAACACGTGGGTTGAACACAGGAATTATCATGGCAGTTTGAGCAGTCAGGCAGGAAAAAAATCTTACTGATCTCAGTGGTCCTTTCTGACATTTGAAGGTTAAAATTCTGTCGATTTTGAAAACCAAAAGCATTAAACACAACCCTTTGATCAATCTGCATATGCAAGATGCTATTAAAGAATTCCACTTTTTAAACTGTAAATGAAGGTGATACAGGCCTTGTCACCAACAGACTAAAGATGGCCTGCTTTGAACCACACTGAGAAAATAAATTATCAGCAAGGCAAAGAACATATTTATACTGTGGATCCTTTTTAATTTTTTCATCTCCTCACCAGAAGCACCTTACCTTTGGCTCTTTAAACTCCAGATCCTCTCCATACTGGATGGTGAAGTCTATGTGCTGCAGGACGATGTTGATACTTTCCTCGTCAGAGCGGTCGAAAGGCAGAAATCGAACCATTCCATAGTCATCGATCTGGAGGGAGGAGCCAAAAGAAAATCCAGTAAGTTAACTCTCAGTCACAGCACTCTAAGCCACCTCCTTAAACCACACTTGTCTGCACTGCTAAAATACCACTCAAAGCCACGCTGCAAAACAGTGGCAATTCCCCACTCAGAGAGTTCTACACGATAGAAAAAGCCATTTCCCAAAGGATTCACAGAAAATGTATTGGCTACAATCCAAACATCAAGAGTATAGTATCAATAGCATCAAGAATCTTATGCTAATCTGAAAAAATAAAGAGCTGAGTTAAAAGAGGCAAAAAGTGATATTGAATTTAAGGATACCAGTTCAAAAGCAATATACCTACCAATCCACATATAGATTTAGTCAGCTTCTTAAACCTTTTGCTTTTCAATATATTTGTAGAATCTTCAATCATAGAATACATGTCTGGATCTAAGTACCTGGGAGAAACAAAGTCATCATTAACACTCAAAGTCTGTTATTTAGAATGACACAAGAGATGCAAGATGATTATTTACAGAAAAATCCAGAGATCAGTACAAACATGGAGCTGTTCTTTTGACTCTGTAAGCGTCCTATTCAGCTGTTTAAAGACTATGTTTAATATAAACCAAATCCATCTTGTCCCATTCCAAAAGAGGATGTTTAAATTGTGAGAAACATTAGACTGAATTTTGAGCGAACTTTGCCTCAATATATCACACTACAGAGTAAATAATTTTTTGGAACTTACTTTTCTATTTCCTTCTTGGCTTTCTTGCTCAGCAAATCCATTTTGGTCATGATGTTAATCTGTGGAATCTCTAAAGATATCATTGCACTGAGTGCTGCCAGAATTCCAGAGATAAACTGAAAAGAGAATGAAAAATGATGTATTAAAGTACAGAAAAACACAAACCCAGCACGCAGGACACTCAACCCCAGACCAAATGTAGTAATGAATATATGGAACACGGACACAAAGCGATATGAGGAGTTGGGATATGAGGAGTTTCCCGTTGGAAAAGGGAGGTGTGAAGTATCCCACCTATTTTTGGAGCCTCGGATCTGGATCTGCCACTGGAAAGGGCATTAAGAAAACCCAAACCCTTCTCGGGATTGTTCCTGATAAATGGGGACAGTGGCCTGCTCACTCTCCAGCTCTGAGAAAGCTCTCATGGAATCACATGAGATTCCAAGAATTTAAATTGGAAGCGACTTCTGGAGGTTATCTGGATCCTCCAACTGCTCAAACAGAGCAGCTTCTAAGTCAGGCCAGGCTGCCCAGTCAAGTTTTGACTCCATGAACGTTCACTGCACAACCTCTGTGCCTGCTCCAGTCTGACCACTCTCCCAGTGCTGGTTTTCTTTACATCCAACTGGGATACCCTTTGCTGCAACTCATGTCTGAGGCAGATGAAGACAAATCTCCCTGGGCTTAGCATTTTCTCCTCCAGGCAAACCCAGCTCCCTGAACGGCCCAGACTTTTTGTGCTTTGTCAATATGAACTTTTCCAACAGCTTTCAAATGGGTACCTTAAACGATTCCACCATAAACTGAGAATCCACAAGGAAGACTCCACAGACACGGAATTCCCACTGCTGGAGCTGCTCCACCAGCTGTTTCATCACTGGCAGGTGCGTGTAGAGCTCGATCTGACCTGGGGCACACTCAGGATATCAATGGGTAGGAATGGGAAGCAAACAGGAATATTTTGCAGTTGTATATAAACATGGAATTACACTTAATATAAATAAAAACTGGTAAGAAAAGCATCCTCTTTTAGGCAACTCTGACTGGTGAAGTGGAAAAGAAATAAAAGGGGTATTTTCCCTCCCTTGACCTCCAATTAAGTGTTATTTGCAGTTGCCACAGTGTCCCCACACCACATGTTGTTACCAAACACCAGTGCAGTCACCCAGAGCAGCCCAGGACCAAGGTAACTCCTGAAACATCTGGAAGTGACTCTGACAATTGTTAATAATGCAAAAAACCATGAATTATCATAACCAACTAAACCAAAGCACTGCAAATTTTATACCGTGATATAAAATACGAAACGATACCAAAACACTGACGTGTGTTTACCTGGGCAGTCAAACAATATATAATCATCCTCCACGTGCCCCAGGCTCTCCTCCAGCCAGTTAAAGTTGTTGGCAAAGTACTCCATGCAGAACACCAAACCTCCATTGGGGCCAAACCTCAGGGATTCATCCTCCATCACGTCGTCCACCTCTATCAGCTCACGGATGTCTGTGACAACACCAAACACTGGGAATAAACCCTCCAAACAGTCTGGGAGGTCAGAGAGCCAACATTCCTTCACTGCAGCACTGGGTGCACAGGGATCTCTATTCATGAGCTAGTACATATTCATTACCTTTCCTGAATACACATATATATGCTAAATACTTTCACGGACCGAGCTGGATATGAGTGGGAGTCTTTTGAGGGTCCCTGGTGGCCGTTTGGGGAACATCCCATTCCCCAAATTTTCCTTTCATGGCCCCGGATCCGCTAATGAATCTCTTCTCCTTCAAGGTATCCCAACTATGAGGTCAGGTCCAGATGTACTTTTCCTATCATCTTTATTCAGACACACTTTGTTCTCAAAACTATGACATATACAGGTAGATGTTAATCACTAGCCCAGGTAAATACAGGGATTAAGAACTACCTGGCACAAGACCCATCAGTCACCGATGTGGGGAGTCGGCACTATTACAAGGCTACATTAATCTCTGACACAGGTGCTGAGCATTATTCACTGATACAGGAACCAGACGCTATTTTGAAGTTTGTAACGGGCCCCCCCGGCGCTCACCTGCCATCACGGGGTAGCTGAAATGCTCGGCCGCCGGGTCCAGGTTCACCACCTGCACGGCGCGGCCCAGCGCCTCGCAGTGCTGCACCATGGTGGAGCAGTACGTGCTCTGCAAGGCACACACGCCCGTCAGGGGCTGCCCGGGGCCTCCCCCGCCCGCCGTCCCCCCGCCACTCCACGCTCACCTTCCCGCTGCCCGCCGGGCCCATCACCAGCTGCGCGTACCGGGGCATGGCGGCAGCACCGGCAGCACCGGCGGGGAATGGCCGCTGCGGCGCCCCGTAGCTCGGCGGAGCACGTGTCTCGGGCGGGTCCCCCCCGCCCCGTACGGCGGCCTGGTGGGGCCACACCGTACCCGCCCCTCTCGCGAGACGGCGGCGCTGGGGCGGGCGCACGTGCGCGCGGGGTGAGGGACCGGGACCCGCCGCGGCCCGAGGGGCCTCCGGTACCGCCACCGCCGCCCCCGGGGCCCCCTGCCCCGCTCAGCCCCCGCCCAGCGCCTCCCGCCCAGCTCCATCTTCTCCGGAGGGCCCCTCGCAGGGACCCCCCCGGCGCTGGTACCGCAGCATCCTCCCCGCTCGGGTACCTGGCGCCCGCCTCTCCCTCAGCCCCGGCACCGCCCCGCGCTGCGAGCCCGACCCTCCTCAGGTACCCGGAGTCCCATTTCCTCGGCTGTGCCCCCCCCATCCCCTCAGCTCTGTGCACCCCCTTCCCCTCAGCTCTATCCTCCCTTCCCCTCAGCTCTGCCCCCCATCCTGTGAGCTCCGCCCCCCATCCCCTCACTTCTATCCCCCCTATCCTCTCTATACTCTCAGCTCTATCCCCCCCTTCTCCTCAGCTCTATCCCCCCCATTCCCGCAGCTCTGTTCCCCCATCCCACCATGTCCATGATCCCCACTGTGTCTGGTTTTCCATCACCCTTCCTCCCGACCTACCCTCGCTTTTGCCCCATAACCAGCCAGCACTCTTCTTCCCCCATTTGGGGTCTCCATGGGTACCCCAAGATCCTTCGTCTCGCTGTGACCATCTCCTGCCTCTCCTTGTCCCCCTATCCCAAACCTCACCCCTCTGGAGCCCTGGCATTTTCCCTCAACATTCCTCACTGCCCAGCACAGCTTGTCCTGGCTCCAAGGCTCCCTCTCACGTCCTGTTTGCTCCCATGGCCCTGGGGGATTTCTTGTGTATTCCAAACTCTTTCCTTCTTCACTCCTGCTTTCTAAGCCCCTGGCCTGAGAACCTGTGCATGCAAACCAGCATTAAGTCCATTAGCTGGCTGAGTTTGGTTTGCTTGTTTTGTAGTGTTTGAGGCTTTTTGCCAGTGTCCTCGGATTGTAATTCTTCAGGCACAGATTTAAATGACCCCTTTTCTTTGCTAGTATGTGAGAGGTCCCTCCCCTACTCCTCAGTGCCCCTGCTGTTCATATGTCACTGATTGACATGATTATTCACATTGTGCTTAACCCAGTGTTCTGTAATTCCATGTGGGTTTCCTAAAGGTCTTCCTTTGTTTACAATGCATTTTGTGGCAGTAATGTGCTAGAATTCCATACTGCTTGGTATCTTTTGTAGCCATTTCCCCCATATGTTTTAATTATTATTTGACTCCTGTTTTTTCCTCCCTGATCTCTCTTACACTTCTTACGCTTGTACCTGTTTTCTCTGGGATTCTTGAGTCTCTGGAATTCTTGTTGAGCTGGGAGGGATGGGACTAACTCAAACCCAGAAGTTGGGTCCTGATTCTTCTGTTCTGTGCCCCCCAGGCGTGTGACATGGCCACGGATGTCGCCGAGCCCGTGGTCCCTGACTGCAGAGGGGACGGGAGGAGCGGTGCCAGGTCAGACGCCGACTACCCCCTCCGGGTCCTCTACTGCGGAGGCAAGTGCTGGAAGGGCAGCTGTCCATGATCCCTACAGTGTGCTGTTTGTGAGGGCACAGAGAAAGAGAGAGTCTCTTTTGGTCAGATTTTATTGAGAAGCTGGACCCTGGTCAGCTCGACCTTTCTGATTCTCTTTCTGAAACAGCTTTGTTGTGTATTTTATCCCACATATTTTTGGTGAAATGTAGGGATCTTCCCCCCTGAGAGACAGGATTGACAGCTCTCTGGGTGTGAAAGGAGTGGGAGCTCCGATCTCTTCCTGCAGAAAGCCAGTAAAGCACAGAAAAGGCCTCTGAGCTTTAGTGTGACAATGAAAAATGGAATACATGGGACTAATTGAACTGTGTGTAGAATTATTCTTTACATTACATTGTAGTTATGTGGGTGAAATTTAAAGGGAAGTAAATAATTTAGGTATGTTTTTTAGGTAGGTTTGTCACTTTGCTTTGGGCTTGAATACAGTTTCAGGGATTAGGAAATAGTCCCTGTTGTGTGTGAAAATCTGCACGTTGGTTTGGGTGGTTGTGGGGCCAAGTCCCTCTTTGGGACTTTGGCAGCTCTTGGAAAAAGGAAAGGTGACCAAACCATGTGGTATTTTATTGGGTGTATCTTTTGCCTCAGGTAAAACTATTGTTTCTTTCTGTAACTTATCCCAAAGCTTAAGGCTTCTCCTTCCCTCACTGACTCTTGCTGTGGTGGTTGTATCCTAATGCAGAACATGTGAGCACAGGTCTAACAAGAGAGGAATTAAAATGTGGAATGGCATCAATACATTAATGGTTTTGAGCCAGTATGGGATTATAACCAGAAGTTCTGATGTAAGCAGGGCTAAGAGTTGGACTCGATGATCCTTGTGGGTCCTTCCAACTCAGAATATTCTCTGATTCTTTGCTTTGGAATTTAACACTAAGGCTGTAAGTGGAGAACTTCTTTTTGTAATGTGATTTTTTTTTTCTCCTCTTCTTTCTCCAGTCTGTTCATTGCCAACAGAGGTGAGTTAATTATTTTTTTGTCTGAATTTTTTCCTTCTGTCCTGTGATTCCTGACTATGATGATTCTTCCTGATATTCTCTGTCTTGTCTTAATTGTGCTCCAGCCACTGTCATCATTAGGATAACATGAGGTTTCTTATGTGCTAATATTTATATTCAGTCATCTTAAGGAGAAATGGCTGAGCTGAATAGCAAATATATTTTGGTGTATTTGTGATGTATTTTGTCTTGCCTCCACTAACAACATTCATGTGATTTTTCTCTAGTACTGTGAATACATGCCTGATGTGACTAAATGCAGACAATGGTTAGAAAAGAATTTTCCAGATGAGTTTGCAAAACTTACAGTAGGTAAGAATCTTGTGTGTTTTCCAAGCTTTTGGATGCTGTGAAATATGTTTGATAATGTCAGAAACCACTAAATAATCAACGTGTAGTTTCAGTAATAATATTTGAGCTTTCTTAAGGTTTCAGCTGTAACCAGTCACCCGTGTGCTTGTTTCCCATCAAAGTTAGTTCACTGGATTTTGCATCTGTCCAGGCTGCTGTGAATGGCTGGAGGAAAGGTCATTAATGATTGGGAACTTGTTCAGTAGCATTTGGAATTTCAGTGTTAACATTAGCACTTATTTAATTTGCATAAGTACTGTAATGAAGATGTAACATGCATCAGTCAAGGGGCTGCTGCATTTCAGCAGAGTTTACTGATTTAACAAAATATCATTGTACCATCCTGTTTCTGGAAGGCTGTCAGTGTCTGACCACTAATTTTGTTCTTTTTCCCCTCACTCCTTTCTGATGCATTTAAGAAAATTCACCTAAACAAGAAGCTGGGGTTGGAGAAGGCCAAGGAAATGTGGGAGGAGAAGAAGAAGAGAAGAAGAAGCAAAAGAGAGGCAAGGTCTAAATAGTTGATTGTGGTACTGATTTATAAGCAGTTTGGGGCATCCCTTTCTCACCTGCTGGTCTGGACCAGGGCACAAATTCCTCGGATTTTGGTTGTGAGCTGTGCTGTGACTGCACAGAAAACAGTGAATATCTTTCTCCTGGTGGCAGCAGTTGGTGTGGTGATCTGTGCTGATGGAAACGTTGGAGAGCAGGAATAGGGATAGCCAGGGAAAGGGGACCTGCATCCTGTGTCTCATGGTTCCAGTCACGGCTATCACACTTATTCAGGGAGCAGTTCTTCCCAACTAAAATCAGCTGGCATTCCTCCCGGAATACCCGTTCCTGCCCTGTTTAGCAGCAGTTTATAGGTTGTTTGCAGAGTAGAACAAAGACTGCTTTCCTCCATGAATGCCTCATGACTCTGCTTTTGCCTTTGTTCCTTCCTCCTCTCTGTATTCACGTAACAGGATTTGGTTTTATGCTTTTAAATCTGTTACCTGTGTCTCCACTAAGAGCTACATCTCTTTGCAGCAATACTAATGAAAAACAGTTTCAAAACTCAGCTTTGGAACGTAAAAAAATTATATGAAACTACTTAAACACACTTTTATCTTCTATCATTGCAGTTTTTGCTGTTTAATTAATTAACATACTTTCCACCATAAATCAGAGTGCTGGGATTGTTATTAATAGATATTTGCCTGTGCAGTGCCAGTTGTGTCTAGTGCTTCAGAAATTATGGTTAATACCAAGTTAGATTCACATTTTAAGCCACACATCACTGCAGAGGTTTTATTTTTGTGTCTTGGTAACCAGTTTTGTTTGCTTTGCCAGTAGGCAGTGTCTAGTGACAACAGTAATTTATGTTCTGTAGCTTGGATGCTTTTCCCAGAGATTTCAGGACATTTTCTTTCAGCATTAAATTATTGTGTGTGATGGTACAGTTAGTTTTCAGTCTGGGTTTTGGTTCTGAAATAAGAGTGTTTAAAATATTTAGGGATTTTCTCGTAATATCTAAAGTTTCATGAAGACTTACAGTCTGGTGTTAAGCATGATGGTTTAAGATTGAATGCAAAGAGAGAGGATGAGGAAAACCAAGCCTACACTTACAAAGACGCTGCAGGAATTTGCTGAAGCAATTTTAAGACAGAAATTTACTGTCTTTAAAATTATCAGAGATCAGTTTGTAATAATGTAGAATTGAAAGTGCTGTGTGTTAGAAAAAAGAAATAGTCACAGGGGTTAGTTTGCTTGTTCTAAATTCTTTAGGTTTTCATCCTGGGAAGGCTCAGGAACATCAAACTTTGGTTACCCTGCAGTAATTTGATGACTGTACACAAAGTCAGCCGAGATCTTAATCTGCCTCGAAGAATCCTAATTAGCGGGATGTAACTTTTCCAGGCTTTGCTCAGACTAATAAATGCCCAGTATGAGAAGTGTTCCCACAGGTTGGCCTAGAAACAGACAGGAGGAAAGATGATGTTCAATCATGTGCAGTTTTGCCTCGTTTCGGAGGTGCTGGTTCCTATATCAGTGTCTGGTTCGTTCTGGGGTCGTGCTTGGACATCCAGAATTTAATCTGCTGTGTGACCCGGCTCGTGGCCGCGGTAGATGAACGTGGGGAGGTTGCTTTGCCTCGGACACAGGCCCTAGGGATGTTAAACTCATGAAAAACATTAAAATAACAGTTTGTTCCTCAGACTACAAACCAAAGAACAATTCCTGAAAGAGCAGTTAAATGCAGGCCAAGCACAGTGATTAGTAAAGTGTGGGGAAAAGCCCTGTTTTGCTAATTGTAGTGGGGTTCTGCTGTGCAGCCCGTACTGGAATGCACATTTGACATGTATATATTATTATTTCTCTTAATATTGAGCTTTGGGGACAGAGGATCTTTCTTAAATAATAATAAACCCGAGACAATATGCAAAATACATTTTTGCTACCAACGCAGTTGGGGCGATAACAGTTTCTTTGTTAATAGGGATTAAATCTGACCTTATATGTTTTTTTCTTTGATGAAGTATATCATCATTTAACTAATCATGTAACCTTATGCTCTCTTTTAAAGGTGGAAGAGGTCAGATAAAACAGAAAAAGAAGACTGTACCACAGAAAGTCACGATAGCTAAAATTCCCAGAGCAAAGAAAAAATACGTCACAAGAGTGTGTGGCCTGGCAACGTTTGGTGAGTTGACTTTAACCTGCCTTTAACCTCATGATATTTCTTCTGATCATATTCTACTGAGTGACCTGCTTCTGTCTGTGTGAGGTGAAAGTCCCAAGGTGCTTTTAGCAGTTCCAGAGGTACACTGACTTCTCTCAGGGATAAATTATTTAAGTCTTTATTTCCATGTTTTTTCAAACAAATAGGGCTATGGATTTTTTGAAACAGGGTTTCACTTGTTAGGCTTCAGACTAGTCTATTGTCTTTAATTATGAAGATGTTTATTTTAAAAACCCTCTTATTTCCATCAAACCTGAAAATATGTTATTAGCAATTAAATTCACCTGTTCTTGAGACTGTTTAAGTAAAGCTTGAACTGCCTTTCTAATAAGACAGTCAAATGATTGCCAGCTTAATGCTGTCCTGCATAGCTTTGGTTCAGCTGCAAATAACCACTTGGTGTTTGTAACAACATCTTACTTCACACATTGATCACAAACTCTGTTAGAAAGGTAAGTTTTAACCTTTTTTGGATTAACAAGCCATGTCCCATATTTCCTCTATGAGAGTATCATCCGATTTCTTGAGGGATCAGTAATACCTTGGTCTAAACTGGGTACCCTTGTGCTGGAAGCCAGTCTCAAAAAGTGTTGGGACATGTTTCTGGAAATAACACCACTGTGGAAAAACTTGTTCAATAACCATAGGAGGTGGAGGTGTTTTTTAAACATTTCTGCATGTGCTTTTCTGGTGAGCGTGTCCAGCACAGGCCCCCATGAACAGAACATGTAGGGGACATTCAGCAATTTTTATTTTGAAGAATTTACTGGATCTGTAGAGTCAGATGTTTTGGGTGCAAACAACAGGCTTTGTTTTCAATGGAAACCATAGCAAGGCTTCAGCTGTTAACTACCACTTTTTCAACAGTTAAAGCAAGATTTTGCCTTTGAACCTGAGAAAATACTTTAATGTCAGTGACTGTACTTAAATTGTCCATTTTCCCCTCAACAGAAATCGATCTTAAGGAAGCACAAAGGTTCTTTGCTCAGAAATTTTCCTGCGGTGCCTCAGTAACAGGAGAAGATGAAATCATCATTCAGGGGGATTTTACAGATGACATTATTGATGTAATCCAGGAGAAGTGGCCTGAGGTAATAAACCTTTCCTTCTGTCAGGACTCTACTTTTCCACAATAACCTGTGACTTTCTGACGATTTCAGAAAAGGTTTCATCTTTGGCAGCACAGACTGTTGCACAAAAATAGAAGAGCAGTTGTTGCATTCCCACCCTAAAGTGAGGGAGGCATGTCAGAATGAGTCCAGCTGTCGAATCTGTGGCTTCTTTGTGACCATTTCTTAACAGTGAATGTCTGACTATTCTTACATTGCCATCCTATTTTTCAACACCTCTTAAAATATTGCAGAATTAAAACAAACAAACAAACCCAAACCCTACACGCTTGTGCTTCAGAAAAGAAGCTAATTTGGGATTGGACCAAAATTGATGGTTGAGAGCTGTAATTGCAAATGCTTTCTCTGACTCTCCCTTGTCCTGGTATTTCCCAAGTGGAATTCTTTCTGAAATAACTCCATAGGCCTGTCTTTATTCTGAGCTCTGTTAGGCTCAGCTGTGTCCCATGAGCACATGTCACTCACACAGAATTTACAGCAGGGAGTCTGGGATGGTGCTGTTTACTTCTCCCACACTTCATTACATTTACAGGAGTGAATATTAAATGAGACATGTAAGAAGAAAATACATTTACTTTGCTGTGTTTTGCTTTTTTTCCTAGGTGGATGATGACAGCATCGAAGACCTTGGAGAAGTCAAGAAGTGAAAGACTACCTTTATTTAATTAAATGGTTATAAATGATATAGCCAAAGTGAGGCTTCTAAATCCATTTGCTCTGCAGTGAAACTGTGGAGAACCCACACCCTTGGCATTTTCACTGTTCTGTATAGGCTGCTTGTTTATTTTTTTCTTTTTGTTGTGATATTTGCCAAAGTTAAATCGGGGTTCTACCATGCTTACGCATGAAGTAGATTTAAATAAAATTACTGTTCCTCACTGAGTACAGTATCTGGTATTTTTTACATATACTTTCCTCAAACTATCTTACAGGAAAAGAAGAGCTTAAGTCATTGAAAGCTTGTTTTTCATCTGCTGTACTTTCTGCTGAGCTTAACTGAATAAGGCATGTGGCTGATATACGGACACTTGTACCTTGGGCCTACCTGCAGAGAATTTTAGAAATCAGGATGGAACAAATCTTAAGGTTTGTTAACACTGAAGGACAGTGAGTCCTGAAGTGGTCAGGCAGTTCCGTTGTAAATCACTGCCAAGTGAATTATTTATTCTAGTAAGTGGAAACACTGAGGAATATGTGAATATGACTTGAAAGTTCATCCTGTTTTCGTAATTCCAAACCATCTCCTAACCCTGCTGGGCTTCTAGGGGAGGCAACTGTTGTGGCTTTATGCTTTTAGTGTGCTGCTGGTTCAAAAATAGTAGTAATGAACACAAATTAATAGTGAGCATATTCCAGGGGCTCTGTTAGCAGGTGAGGAGGGTCCAGCTGCACACTCTACTCTCTGTACTCCCACAAACAGCCTCGAGCATCAATTTGGTGCTTTTTATTTTACTGCTCCATTTAATAACAATAAATGCTCCCTGGTGTCACAGTCCTGGAAGTGACGTGCTCCTGTCACTGCAAGTTGAAAAGGGAGGGGCTGAAGTATCACACGCCCTGTTCTCCACCCATAAATTTTGTTTTTCAGTGATCTTTGTTTATAAACCTTTGGTTTAGTTGGGAATGGTGTATCTCCAGAGATAACTGTATCTCTGCAGTAGGGAATGGTGTACCTGCAGAGAACTATCTGTAGTTGTCCCATTCAACTCTTAGAATTCTTTTCTAAGCTAAAATTTGGAGTTTGCTGTTTGTCTGCTTAGTTTTTGGGAGCCCTGCTCAGAACCAGCTTGCCTCCAAAAATGTCAGGCACTGGGATTGCAGAAGGCAGTGCTGTCCCCAGAGCAGTTCTGGGTGCTTGGATAGGGAGTTCCAGGTTTTATTTAGAGCTTGATTACTGTGATGAACTGTAACATTCTGGAACTGGTTTAAGGATCTGAAAAGAATTGGTCTTCAAGGGTTCTAGAATTTTTTTAAGTGATTTGTCAATGATTGTATGATTGGGCTAATTTTTCCTCTGCATGCAACAAAGTCAAGCAGTATTCTGCATTTTATCTAATTGTCTTGACCCAAGATGTGCAGGGTAGTCACCTCCAGCCTGTACCATCCCACTAGGCTCTTACTCTTAGCCTTACCCTATTAACAACGTTATTAATTACCGCGTTTTTCTAGCAGCCCCAGCCCCAGGGGCGGGCCCCGGGACTCGAACTTGCGGTCCCGGGATTCTAACCGGCGGCGCCGGGATTCTAACCGGTGGTGCCGGGTCTCGAACCTTCAGCCCCGGGTCTCGAACCTGCGGCCCCGGGATTCTAACCGGTGGTGCCGGGTCTCGAACCTTCAGCCCCGGGTCTCGAACCTGCGGCCCCGCCGCCCCGCGGGGCGGAGCTTCCACCAACGGCGTGCGGCGGCGGTGGGTCGGGGGCGGCGGGCGGGGGGAGCGGGGCTGAGGGCACGGGAACCCCCCGGCGTCGGGAGGGGCCGGCCCAGCCGTGCGGGACAGCGCGGGGGCCCCGCAGGCCGCCCCGGGGAGGGAGGCCGGCCCGCCCGGCGCGGTGGTACCTCAGGGCCCCTCTCAGGCCTGGGCGAGGCCGCGGGGCCGCCCCCGCCTCGGTCCGCGCTCAACGGCGCTTGTCCTCCCTCAGAGTTCGGAGCAGCCTCAGGGGTGCTGGGCTCGGGAGCCCCCATGGTGGACGTGGCAGCCCCGAACAGGTCCCGGTGTCCGCGAATGCCTGGCAGCGCTCTGGCCCCCGGTCCCCCATGAGTTCATCACTGCTGCGCTCTTCTTCGTCCCAGGTAAAACATGAAAGTGCCGTTAACAATCCGCTCTATTTTTGGCAGGAAATTACTCATTGTGCTGCCGACGGCTTGAGTCATGGACCACAGGTGGTACCACTTTGTACTGCGGAGGGTTTCAAGCCAAGGGCCACGACCGTGAGGAACTTTTTGGAATGGTTTCTATTTATAATATAAACGTATTTCAACTTAAAATAAAACGCTCGAGTTTATTACCAGGGAACTTGTCGCTTGCTTGTGTTGAAATGCATTCCATATCTCACCTTTTATAGGCACTTAGCCCAGATCATGAGAACAGCATCATTAAGAAACAGAGACAAGAACTCCAGCTTTTAATTGCAGAACTGAAAGAGCGTGACAGGGAGCTCAATGACATGGTTGCTGTGCATCAGAGACACATCCAGGCCTGGGAAGGTGATCGCCACAAAATACTGACTTTAGCAGAACGATGCAGCTTGTTGACCAGTAAGTGTTGTGAATATGAAGAATAAGATTTTGGTCTTTTAAGTATATTCAGGTGCTTCGACCCCTCAGTAAGAGCTTTGCGTCATGTAAAGAACCATTTCCTACCTTTCAGTCTTTAAATTGCATTGTCTCTTTCTGAGACCTAGACTTCCACCATGGTACTGAAGTGATCTGATCTGGGAGGGGGTGTGGTAATCAGAAGGCTCTTTCTCGTTTGAATGTGTAAATTGCTTCTGTGAATTCTTTAAAAAATAATCTGATTAAATAAATGTGGGGGAGAAAGAACAATTTGCAACTTGCTGGTGTGCTGCAGAGCCCTGAGGTTATGCTGCACAGCTCTGACATCACCCACAAACCACCCAGTGAAACACCTGGCAGCTCTGAGCAGTTGTTCATTTCTGAATCGCACGATTTTAAAACAACTGGATTAAATTATTTCTGAGATTTAAAAAAAAAAATCTTTCCGAGATTTAAAAAATTGTATCACGGTCTCTGAGCTGTTTTCTCACAGACAACCTTGTCTCCTTTCTTTTCAGGTGAGCTGAACAACAAAAATGCAATTATAAAATCACTGAGCAAAAGGTTAAAGTTCGTAGAATCTCAGCAGAACGACAGTCAGGCAACACTTGAAAATACACAACAGAAGTTTAAAGAGCTGACTCAAAAAGTAACAGATTCATCTGTTCACTGCCAGGCTCTGGAGGTAGGGGTCGAGTAATGCTCTGGTTTTGCAGTCTGTGCATGTACAGGATGCCAGTGGCATTTGAGAATTTCACTGGTGAATAAATAATTCATATTAGGGCTCCTGAGTTGCATTTGTCTTTTAGTACAGTAATGTGAGATCAAAGTAAAGGTCTTATTTGTTGGGTAAAAAAAGAGGGTGAGGGGAAAAACTTTTCTAAGCTACAGTTTGGAGTTTGCTGTTTGTCTGCTTAGTTTTTGGGAGCCCTGCTCAGAACCAGCTTGCCTCCAAAAATGTCAGGCACTGGGATTGCAGAAGGCAGTGCTGTCCCCAGAGCAGTACTGGGTGCTTGAATAGGGAGTTCCAGGTTTTATTTAGAGCTTGATTACTGTGATGAACTGTAACATTCTGAAACTGGTTTAAGTATATGAGAGTAATTGGTCTTCAAGGGTTCTAGAATTTTTTAAGTGATTTGTCAATGATTGTATGATTGGGCTAATTTTCCCTCTGTATGCAATGAAGTCAAGCAGTATTTTATCAAGCATTTTATCTGTCTAATTGAACTAAGAAGGGCAGGGTGTTAAGACCCTTGATCACAAGCACAGTGGAGAACAATTTTTACTCCAGCCCTCTTTCCTCCACCTTGCTCAGGATCCCACATTGCCACTCAGTGTTTAAATAACGTCATGGATGCATTTGCTGGAAAAAATACTGACTTTGAATCACTGAAGCAATAGCTGACACTTATTTATGTTCTCTAGGAGAAAAATCAGGATCTCCACTGCTCAGTTTTGGAGCTGTCAGTTAAAACAGGCCAACTGCAAGCAAGAGAACAGGAGCTCCTCACTATGCTCAGGCTGAAGGTAACATCTGTCTTCTCATGGGCACTGGATGTGGTCACTCTGCAGTGCAGTTGTTGGTGACTGTACCACGGGGGTTCTGTCACTCTTGACCTCTCTCATGTTTAAATCTTAGGCTTGTTTGAGAAGGGAAAAGTGGTCAACAAACAACAAACTGGTTTATTTTCATAAACAAGCCCATTTCCAGGCTTTGATTTTGGTTTTTGTTCCTCAAGAGCTCAAAAGAAAATCTATGAAGTCACTGTAACTACTGCAGTAGGATGCATTGTTGGTTTGTCAAAATCCATCCATAATATAAAAATTAAGAATACATTCTGTTTCCTGTTTCAGGACAATGCTTTAATTGAAACAACTGATCACATTAATGAGTTTACGTGCAAATTAAAAAAGCTGGAGAGTGCATTGCGTGCAGTGAAGTCAGAGGATTTCTGTCTCAACAGAGAACAGAAAGGGCTCAGATTGACACTGAAAGAGCTAATGCTTCAAACAAATAAGCTGAAAGGTAAATGTTTATTCTGGGTTCTTAATTTAGTGTAGACCAGCACGGTTCCTTTTCATTCTGGGAAATACCACATTTTGTTTTGTAGATGTCCTCTCTGAAAAGATGGAGGAGAACAGCAAGCAGCACGAAGAAATCCTTCACCTGAAACATGAAAATGGCTGCTTGAAGAGTGAGCTGGCGCTGGCAGGTAAGGGTGGGCAGTTGGCTTTTCATGCCTTAGCTTTCAACAGCTCAGGGACTCCTAGACAGCAATTCGCTAATATGTGTGAAGGAGGCAGCTTCTTATCTACCTTCCTTGCAGTTTAATAAAGGAATATCCCTTGTGTGCCATTCTTGTGTCAAAGCAATATCTGGGGCTTCTGCAGGGACAGTTCTACAGGGACAGTTTATAGAATCTTGTGAAAGCACAAAGTTCACCAAAATGATTACACGTGGAGGAATAAATGGCTCAGAGTGGTCTCTCCTGAAAACTTTTGAGTCTTTCATGTCTCCTCTTTTCCCTCTTTCCCCCATTCCTTTCTGAGAAAGTTAAATAAGTCAGTCAATGAAGCACATTATTGCTGCTAGTAAAATAAATCCAGGTGCTGAGGAAAAGTTGAAGGAAAATACTTGATTGTTTAGTTGTCTTATGGGTTTGTGCTCTTTTTAATTGGGAGGGGAAACAGATCCTGTTGATCTTAAGAAAATGCTTTTGGTTTGGTTCAGTACCACCTCCTACTGCTACACAGCATTAGCAAAAGCACTTGCTTTTGTGTCTACTCACTGTGAGTAATTAAACAATGACCTATGTTTTGAAACAGTGGAGAAAGCCGAGAGGAAAGATGAACTTTATCTGTTTGCCAAGTCTAAACAAGCGCGGATTGAAAAGGAGTTATCCAGTTTGCGAGAGGTACAGCCCCGATCGTGTTCCTGCTCTGAGGTTACAAAAGCATTTTCAGGAACATCAGACCTGCTTGGAACAGTGCAAAAAACTTAGATCTGGCTATTATTAATTAAGGAAAACTATCAAATTTTCTGTTTCTACCATGCTGGGGTAGCTGTACAATGTTAATTTTTTGGTGTTAAACTGCACAGCCTGTGGTGCCAGGCTGGGGAAGTCATGTGAAGGGCAGCAGGACTGGGGTGTACACACCTGCCCAAGGTGAACTCAGCAGCCTGAGGGACATGGTCTGCTGACAGATCAAGAGAGACTTAAACCCTGTGTGTTCACCTGCTCTCACTTGAGGTTCTCAAGGCATGTTCCATTTTTTTTTAATTGCAAATAATTGGTAGGTATGTTATCTTCTGCATTAGCTTCACAAAAAAATCCCCTGCAGTAAAAGCCAAATCCCATGATCACCTGCAGTTCTGTAACATTGAACAACATAATAACAACATGTACTAAATATCAAGTAATGGTAATGATATTGTATTTGTGGTGCCATCTTAGAAGAGCACTGAATTCTTTAATAGAAATCCTGTTTATTGCCGCAAAATGTTATTTTCCTAATACATGCAAAGATGTCCTCTCAGATTTGGAAGTCTGTGACAATAGTTTGGCTATGGGTATTAGTTTATAAAAACACTTGAGGGTGTTTTTTGGAAGACAAGCGATGTTCCTGCAGCCCAGACTTTCACTAATGCCCATCCCTGTCTTTACCAGATCCTTGCAAAACAGAGTGACTTACAGTTCCCTTATGGCAACTCAGAGAGCCCTCAGGCCTCAAGGCAAAAGCATGAAAAGATGGCAAGCAAAAGGAGGTAAAGTAATCTTTTTTTTTTTTTTTTTAAATAGTTTGTTCTCAGAGAGAGACTTCACTGTTCAAACACAACTCACATCCTCCCAGAGGTGTGTGCTGGGTCAGGGTGGCTTTGCTGGACTCGACCACAAACATCCAGTGAAGTTCTCAAATACCTTGTTTTTTATTTGGTCAGGAGACACCATAAACATCAGTCACAGACTGAAGTGTTGTGTCAGGCCAGACAGCTCATGATTTTTTAGAAAATGAAATAGTCTGGTGGTAGAGGTGTTAATCTGGCTTGCTCCTGCTTTTGTTTAAAAAGCGAAGTTTATTTCAGGAAGTAAACTTTAAATTAGGGAATTGGTGCACACCCTGGAGGTTCAGATAGAATCACCACACTGTATAAAACATGAGGAAATCTCAGACTGATTTTGGAAAGTAACAGCCAAATCTGGGCAGAGTTCTGTCAGGTTTTGGCAGGATACATCTGTCTGTTGGCATTTGAGCTCCCACAGAGCTGTGGCAGCAGCCTGTGTTAGTGTAGAGCTTTGGGAGTGCAGTGGTGGGTGCTCTTTACCTGCAGTGTTTCTGACTTGTTTTTATCGTGCCGTTGTAGCACAGGGGTGACATTCTCTGCCTCTGAAAGCCACAGCAAGACACACATGGGTAGGACTGAGGGCAGCCACAGGATGTACAAGGAGTGGGGAACTGCACCATTTCCAGAAAGTAGGGTAAAAACCACCCTTGAGATGTGTGGAGTAGATAATAGACAGTTACTGAATGCATCAGACTTGGAGGAAACTACCTCAGCCTTCTTAAAGCCGTGTCAAAAAGTTGTGAAAGGCTTGGCTGTCCTCACGGAAGAAGGAGAAAAGCAGGATGTTGCATCAAGCTTTGATGAGCTAGACAGTGAAATATTTCGTGAGGCAAACAATACAAGACCATTGAGAAACAGGGAAATTGGTGACAAGGGAGTGGAAAGCAGAGACCAGCAAACCTTTGAGACATCTATACCTCCCTATGAGCATTGGCGTAACATCAGAACTCGTGTAGATTTGCAAAGTACTTTGATCCAGAACGGCACCACGTCTGACAAAACTGGTAAGAAAAGTAAAACCTGGGAAGAGAGACCTGGAATTCAGTTTGGCCAAAAAAGGAGAGAGTCTTCTGGGATTCGCAAGTCTGAATCTGACTCCTGCATTGGGAACTCCAGCACAAGTGCAAGTGCCCGGTGGAAGCCAGTGTCAGATCAGGAATGGTTGGAGATTTTCAAACCCATAGAAAGAGATGGAAGCGTATGCAGTGGAAAAGATTGCAGCTGTTTGGATTCTACTCAATAGATGAAATGTGCCAGCTCATAAAGGTTATGAGCTTTTTACATTTAAGAGATTGGTATGAGCTGTAGTTATGTAGAAGCTTGGGTGTATAAGCTCTCAATAGTATCTCAAGTGATGTTTATAAAGTAACTGTTTTTTTAAAATTAGTCTACCAACTTGAAAAGCGGCGAATTTAAAATAAAAATAGCTCTTAAAGTATCATGATTCTATTTTTATGCATTTATTTTTTTCTCATCTCTTATCCTCAAGAGCTGCGTGGGCAGGAGAAGCTGCAACACCACAGAACTTGCCATATAAACTAATTGAGAAAAACACAGATTTTAAAAATCTTATGATGTTGCTTGTAACTCTGGTGGGTAAAATATGTTCTGCCCAGAGTTGTGCAGTGGTGTTTCTGTGAGGCAAGGAACAGATCCAGGTTTTATGTGATGCTTTGGTGACTGTGTTATTTCTGTTGAGAAATCACACCATGGCTGGGCACGAATCTAGGACAGGCTCTGAGCACAGGCTGCTGCCTCACTCAGGGCAAGAAACGAGATGGCAAGATTGAAAGGACAGCAATCTGTCCACTCTCCAGTTCATGGGACTCTATCCCTCTGTTTATGCTGGGGGAGGAAAAGGGCACATGGGGGATTAGCAGAAGGAGGTTTCTAATGCTCAGAAATGTCAGGAAAAGACTCAGATGTCTCAGTGGTGTGGGAAAATATCCAAGATAAAAATGCTGCTTCACATTTACAGAAGTGGCTTTATGCTTGCACAAGCAAAGGCATCCAGAGCTGGGGCTTGCTGTGGATTTGTTGTCTTGGTTCCTTTATCTCCTTTCAAAAAACTGATTTACCAGCTCTATTTCAGAAGGATTTCTGAAGTTTTACAGAGATTTCGTAGCTGCCTTTTAGCCAGAGGAGAATCTTTCCAGCTGGTAGTTTGACAAGTACAGTAAATGAACAGCTGTTTAAACCTGCTGTGAATGTTTGCCAGCAAGTCTGCCCTACATCCAACCAGATTAATGTTATGGAACAGGGAGATCTGATGTATGGATGCTTTCAGTCTGCATGGCTTTTAAAACAGAAATATCATAGAAATCGCTGCTGCAGTGAGACAGACCTGTTCAGAAACAAGGTGAATGGGCAGCCACTGAAAAAGAATGCTGTCCTGGCACATTCCCCCAGGGCTTAGCTGAGCCTCATGTGTGGTGTGGGCTCTCTCTGGTTTCCACTGTCTCTAAATCATTCAAAGGACTCCCCTTACATCTACCCTGACCTTTCTTATCTATTCCCCCAGCAGCACCAATGACACACTGCCATACCTCCAAATCCCTTCTGAGGCTGGATAATGAAAACTGCTTTCACTTTTTGTCCTGTCCTATTTGTCTTGTCCTTAAGTGAATTTTAGGGGAAAAGGAACAGTCTCAACCCAGACAGTGCATATAGAGCAGAGATCCCTCAGTGCGGGGGGCTGTGCTGCCCATCTGGGATTTGCTGCTGAACTATCTGGTTTTCTTGATGCCCACACTTGGTCCTGGGGCCCTGCTCATTGGAGATGGATTGGCTCAGTGCAAATCCCAGACTGTCTGCTCTCCAACCTCTGCTGACTTGGATTTGCCGGGGAACAAATCCTCTCCCTCTGAATGGGAGGAAGGCAGGAGTATTGCTTCTGAGGAGGGATTAATGGCAGAGACCAAACACAACATTCCTCCTGGGACTTGAATCTGGATCCTCCAGTTTTCCACTGCTGGTTTCATAGTGCTGATGATGTAGTTTGTGTTAGGGAAGGGTGCTGGCACCTCCCTGTCGGCCCAGCAAATATTTTTGACATGAGTTCCTGAATTCTGGAACAACCAACAAGAAGGCTATTTAAATCAAATACCTTCTCCAACAGCAAGGGGGATTGTGAAATCCCAGAGTGCAGGAATGGTTTCTGTGTGCTCTGACTTGGTGACTTCATTTATGTTGGACCAACATTTGCTGCCTTTGGATTTTTATCTCAATTCTTGTTTTAAAGGTGGAGCATCAGCAGGTAGTTAGTTGTTCAGTCTGGACTAAGCCACCTATTCCTGAGCCATCTCTCTGCCTCCAAATCAAAGCTGTTTCCCCCATCCCTCACAACCTGTGTGTTCTCCAAAACCAGCTGTGCCCATCACATCCCCTCCCATCCCTGTTCCAGGCTGCTGCAGCTTGTTCCCTCACGTCTGCACAGAACCTTTCCTTGTCAGCAGCACAGAAACATGAGCTTTTCTCTCTTAGAAGAGAGCCTGTTGTATCCCAGTGTTTTACTGGAGTGAAATGGGACACAGCAGACACTCGTGAGCTGGCCACTCTCATGAGGGCTTTTTCCCAGATTGAATTTCATTTAAAAATACACCTATTTGTAAGAGTCTTGACAGGCATTGTTACACCAAAATATCTAAAGAGTATTTAATTAAATGTTATCAATTCAAAGATAGTATTTTCTCTAAAATACACATCCTTTTAAATTATTTACTGATCCAGACTGTGTTTCTGTTGTGTTCAGAAGTGTAATGATTATGGTTTGCTCCTGTATTTAAAAACAAATAAAGTAAAGCCTCTTTGGGAAAGCTTTCCTGTGATCTCTGAGGAGAGATGAGGACTGTAAAAGACTGTGAAATTCCCTTGAAAGGTACACCTACAAATATTCATTTGCCTAAGGGTTGATTAAAACCAAAAAGGGACTTGGGTATGAGAGGAGTAGCAGAGTATTGGGAGGAACAAGTACTGCCTTTTGTGTGCAAGGTTAAATACACACTCAAGCACATGGTCATGGAGCTGATTGGAACTGTTTGAATGTCAAACCAACGTCCTCGGGGGATAAAGGTGATCTAAGGAAGCTGTTAAACACGGGAGGAACAGGGTAATCCCTGATGCTCCATGGTTTTCTTGGCTCAGGGCCCACGGTTATTTATGTTGTCCCACGATTTTCCCTTTGAAAGTTCAAAAAGGATGGTGATACTGTTTCTTCCAATGTCTTAATTTCTTTTTTAACAGTGAAGAAAACACGGGTGTGAGTTTCTACCACTTGGATTCTCCCCGTTTGACAACCGCCCAGGAGAGCAACACATCTCAGAGATCTGTGGAATTCACTGGTGAAGACTCCCCTCTGCACATCAGTGACCTGGCAGTGACTAAGCCAACAAACAGATGCTGCAGTGCTGCCGTGGACACAGTCAGTATCTTATTGCAGAATGTCCTTGGTTGATTTTAAGGGGAATTATGACTGCAAATGTCTCCCGGCATGGAAGAACTAGGGACTCAAATGATGAGACAGCAGGCTTAAGGCAAAGGTGACAAAATACTTTTTCAAAATAGCTCCTCGTTGTCTCAATATGTCTTGGACAGCAAAAGTATAAATGAGTTTTGAAAATACATATATAAGCTTTTGGAATGAAAAGCTTTAGGAGAATGGATGCTGGCTAATAGGTAATTCCACTGAGTATCTGAGTACATGTGGACACAGTTATCAGAAGCTGTTGGACACTGTTTCTTTCCTGTTCTGCCTGGTTTTCCTGCTTTCTCATGTCTTTCTTTGTTCTGCCCTTTATCCCTGAAGTACTGCTCTTGTGTGTGCTCTGTATAAATGCATGTGAAAATCTGCTACAAAACTGGCACTAGCAAAGAGCTCTGTGTTTATTAGAAACACCAGCAGTTAGACAGGGCCTGTTACATTGCAGTGCTTTGAACTGAAACATTTCAAGATTAAAATGCTGATTCTTGGTGTGTTAGAACCCTTTGAAATATTCCATATTGGTAACTTTGTCTCCCTTTCTGTCTCCTCCAGGACACCAGTTCCATGCTGATGAAGCTGCATCGTGCTGTGGCTGAGTCTGGACAGATGATTGCTCGTCTGAACCTCAGCCTTCTCCCCCAGAGCCCTCACTTTATTCCAAAGAGCAGCCACATGGATATAGTATAGATTGTTCTCCCATAGGTTGAGATGCTCAGGAATACTGATTGGGAACATCCTATCCCTTATGCTTGACTTGCACTCCATTAGCAAAGCACGAGGGGGATATTGTTTATAAGATAGAGACAATTCCTGCCTGCCTTAGCTGCAAGTACTTGAATTTTTTATAGGATTCTTTTAGAGGATCCTCAAGGTCATGACAGGATTTGACTTTTGCATGTGTCTAAACAGATGGAAGGAAGAAGTCATTTTGGGGCAAGCTGTAGGAGGCCTAGAAAAAAATGAACACTGGTTCTTTCTCACTTGAAGCACTTGAGATGATTTCTCAGGCTCAGTGCACACTCACCACTCTGCTGCCCCAGAGGCTTAGAGTCAGAACTGCTTATTATTCTGTTCGTGGAAAGGAGGGCAGTATAGGGAATAGGTGATATATAGGATAGTTTTGGGTATGAATTTAAACCAGACACGCAGCTTTAATAAATTTCGGGGGTTTGTAGGTTATTTTCAGTTCCTTCATTGCAGGGTCAGAGCATATACTCAGTGGTCAAAAAAAAACCCCCTGTATGTGGCTGTCTGGCAGCTTATTTTATGAGCATGAGCACTGATAGGGAGTTCTTGTTGGGTATGTGGACATAATTGTGGAATAACTGGAGAAGGAGTCACTTGCTTGTTTTTATAAATAAGAATTTCTACCCTGTTTGACAAGGAGGTTGTACCATTTGTCACTAGAAATGAGTCCACTTGTGCTGATACACGTCCCAAAGGGAGGATTTAGGCTCTTGGATTTAGAGCAGGCTGCTTTCTCCTCACACATCACCTCCCTCTGAAAATGCTGGACTCCTTTTAGCCTCAGATGAACTTGACCAGAACAACGTTTCTGTAAGTAACAGACAAAGCAATTTTTATAACATTCAGAGCCATAAACCCTTCGCTGTGCTGGGACTGAGTGAGTGAGTGTAAAGGTTGTTGTGCCAACGTTTGCATAAACTGAAAGGAGATTTTGTTCGGCAGCTCCTCTGCAGGATTTCATTCAGCAGGGAAGACAGCAGCAGTTTAGTCTTTTGCAAATCCATGTAGGAGGATTCCTGAAAAGCTCCCTACAACACAGGGCTTGCTTGTGGCTCCTGCCCAGCCCCATCAGCTGTCTGGCTCCTGCTGACTGGTTGGCACGTCACAGCTCGGCCACTCTGCTTTAGAACCTGAGCCTGCATTTCTGAGCTTGGAAATTGGCTTCTCGTTCAGAACTGGGGCTTTAGTGGATAGAACATAAAGCAGGCTCGTGGGTACTGGGGGAGCAGATCCTGAGCCACATCTGTGAAACTTTGATCTACTTTCAGAGCAGTTCTGGGTAAAAACTCGTCAAGCGTGTTTTAGTTAATCTATGCAGGCCAACTAATCTGTGCTTAAAACCAGGCTTACCTGGGGCGGTTTTAAACTGAGCTTTAAAACATAATAAATACCTTAGAATTTAATCAGTAAGAATTTGTATGGGTTGGATTCTGTGCCCTGCTTGGGGGAGGGAGGAGAAGAGGGAATTGAGAATGCCAGCTTGAACCTGGCAGCTCTGGAATTTCTATTCTCCGAGTCCTTTGATTTCCAGGTAGGGTTTTTGCATTACAATATAGACAACAGAACTTGCAGAAACTCTGCACAAAAGCCAGTTATCTGCTGCAGAAGAAAGAGATGCTAAGCTTCCTTCTTAACTTTTGATGTTCCATGAGCATGAAGGTGTTTTCAACTTGATCTTTATTTGTTTGCTTCTCTTTTTATAAATGCATCTGCAATATTAATACGCATTATGGATTTCTGAGATGAGCCTGGCACAGGATTCTAAGTGCATTTCCAGTAAAACTCTTGTGAGTACTGTAACAGCAAATAGATATTAAGGCAGCAAATAATTCCTTTAGTCAAATAATTAAACTTTCCTCATGCGTGTTCCTCATCCTCTGGGCAGTCAGATCTCACAGCTCCATTCCCCAGTACCTGCAGGCTGCTTATTGTAGTTAAAGCCCTTCTGTGTGTTACAGATAACAGGATCAAGGATGTGAACATTGTTGAATGAGAGATTGGGAAGTGTTTTCCAGGGCCAAGGCCAAGGGCTGTTTTAGAATATTGTTCCTGGGCTCAGAGCCCCAAAAGTAGAATGTATTGAATAGAGCTGTTTCAGAATATCCCAAGCAGCCTTGCCCACAGCAGATTGTTTTTTCTTTTGGAATCAGGAAATTTCTCACTCTCTGATTATTTGTTCCCCTGATGTGGAATGGATGCTTGCAATAGGCACCACATTGTCTGGTTCTGAGGACAAAAGAGTAACCAGATATGGTTAAGATCCTGAACACCACTTGAAACTGAATAAGAACCAGCAACAATGAGGAGAAAAACCGGCAAAAAAAAGAAATCTTCCAGTGCTGACACAACCAAGCTCCTGCCTGCAGAGGGAGGGTATCAGAGCCAGCTGGGTTGTGAAGCTTTGTGGCTTTCTGGGTTTCTCATATAGATCAGCTTCGATCCAGCAGGGAACTGGTGCTCAGTTCCCTCTCAGATATTCCAACTACAGTCCCTGAGCTGTTTCTCCCCTGTGGAGCCAAACCCTCTGTGCCCCGGGGAGTGGGGGTGGTTTGTAGCACCCTCACATTCTGCTGTTCCTGCATTAAGCCTGGAGACACTGAGTCTTCTCCCAAAATCCATCGTGTCTGTGGAGTGCAGCTAATGGGGCACTGGGAGGAGGTGGATGCTGAGTAGCTGGAATGCTGAAATGCTCCTGTGCAGAGCTGCTCTTTTCCTAAAAAGAGCCCCGAGGTAAAAGCAGCCGGAGGTTTTATAGGTTGAAGCCAACACTGTGAGTTGCATCCTGAAACCACTGATGTTCAGAAGTTTCAGGAGCAAATCCCCAAAAGTGCTGAGCCCTGTGCTGAGGCAGCAGAGTGGGGAGTGTGTGCTGAGCCTACAGAAATAATCCCATTTGCTTCAAGTGAGAAAGAGCCAGTGGAACAAACGCACCCACAATCCACTGTACATCCACGACAAGAGTTAGTGACTCTGCAAGTCACTGCCTAATGCACAATTCCCATTTTCTTTGTGTGTTAAAAGGCACTGAATGGCTGTGATCGGATAAATCCGAAGCAGAGTTGGTAGCAGGTCCAGAAATAACAACATTTGTGCAGCTTCATACACAGAAGTGACCAAATTGATTTTGGTTGTGTTTGTTCGGGTTTAAAATTGCTTTGAAACCATTTGAGGGCAGGTGCACTGACAAACATCAGGGTAATTTCCTCTCTGGCTGCCAGGGATTGAGCCATTCTCATCAGTCAGTTGTTTTGTCTTTAGAGGGAGATTGGGTGGGGGAGAGTTGAAGAACTGAGGAAAGCAGTGAGTAAAGGGCTATATTCAGTTTTGGACAACATAGCATGTGCCACTGCTCCTAAATGGTGACTCAGGGACTGGCCAGGGACACAAAGATCACTCCTTTTCACAAAGCAAACTGGGAAGCTTTTATTCCCAAACACCCCTTTGGTACCCCTGAGACTGTGCCTTTCTGTAAAGTGCTTTTACCTTTCTCCTGTTTATATTTTTACTCTGTGTTCTTATTCTGTTTGCAGTGTAAAAATGTGTGTATTTTTACATGTGGTTGCTTTATATATTTTATATATTTTAAAGGAAACGTTCCTGCTTTTGAATAAAAATCTTTTAATTTTCTGTAGTAGATTAAGAAGTTTCTAACACAGAAGTAATTCTGAGGACTCAAGATCAACCCAGCAGTTACAATGGAAAGTTACCTCATTTTTTAACATGATTCTCTGAGTGTCTGAAAGACCCACAAGTGGTGAAAAGATGTGACTCTGCGGGAATGTGTTTTATGTTGAAATAAAACACAGAATTATGCCAAGATTAACAAAGCTATTTTTATAGCTGAGAGCTCAGGTTAAACACTAGCTTGTTTTTTAAGAATCTGAAGTGTGTAATTGTTACAACATAGGAAGTATTTTTTTAATCTTTTTATTTTTTTATGGTTGCTCAGAAGTATTTATAGAGTATGACACAGCCAAGTATGCTTTTTCTTTCTGTTGTTAGTATATTGTTTTTGTTCTGGACTTCTTGCCTTGTGCAGAGAGATGAATAATGTTTATAGGAAGTTCCCAATTAGTGTTGTAAGCAGGAACTGGGAAATGAATTGAAATGGGAGAGCTGTCACCCACAACATGGGCAGAACAACTCTTTCACACTCAGGAGCTGGTTCTTCCAGCAAAAGTTTATAGGATCAGGTGTGTGTGGGCTCTGTTTGCACTGTAGAGCAGCAGCCAAGCATCATGTGACCTTTTTTTTTAGCATTTAACCTGGTTTTATCTTTGCCTATTGGGCAAGACACATTCTGTTATCACAGTTTGAACTTATTTTTTAACTAAAAGATCAAATAAGATAATAAAGGTGATACTTTGCTGTGTCTTTTTTGCCTGTTTAACACACTGTCCAATATATTTAGTACTTAATTCCTGATGGTTCTGAGCACAGACACAAGCTGGCTGGTCGGTCCTGTGCAGGTTGGGAGCAGTTGGGAACACCTGTGGCAAGTCCCCAGAGCTGTGCCAACGTTTTTCCTGCGTGGGGGCAGCCAAGGGTGGGAGTCTCTGGCTGCATCCACTGCCACCAATTAATTGCAGTGAAACACAACACTCCATGGACTCCCCTTGTTAACTCTTTCATGTAGTTTTCTGCTTTCTCTTTAATTACCCCAATGACATCCTTTCTTTCAGGTACTAATTGCCCCAAAATTAGTTGACCGGTTCTGATCAGAGCAGCTGACTGAGGGAAGCTCAGCTGCTCCATCTCTTTGCCAGTTTCCACAAGCCTTTGTAGTGCATTTATTCCTCTACCTGTCCAGAACATTTCCAGGCTCCATACTCAGAATCTCCTGCTGTGGCTATGACAAAAATTCCCCCTAAAAAGCCAGTGATAACAATACCATGCTGCTCACTCTGAAGCTGCCCAGCAGCTTTACAGAGAAATTGGTGCAACTTCCAAGCAGGAGCTGTGGTCTCTGGTTTAAATGTGTTTGAGTTTACTGGATGAATTCTGAGTTTAAACTCCTTGTGAGTTTAAAATGCCCCACTGATGGCTTTAAAATCAATACAGAAAACTGAGCTCAAGTGGTGCAACAAGGATCTGCAGAGCTCTAGGATTTTGTGTCAGGGCTGCCCTGGTTTTGTGGAATGGAAAGAAGGGGAATGTTGGGGTTAATTTATTCAGCACTGACTGACTTACAAGCCAACTGCATTATTTACCACAATCGTATGGAAACACTTCAAACCCGGTGCCTTATTTCTGGAAGCAGCTCAAATACTCCAGGGAGCCCTTTGCTATTGTATCCTCGAACCGAATTATTATTAAAGACAACAAAGCTTCTGTTCAGCCGCGGCCTTTCCGCAGGGTGGATGCGCGCTCTGCTCGCGACTTTCCTAAAGGGAAGAAGGTGGCGATGGAGCTCCGGGGTCCTTAACGTGCCCCGTGTGTGTGTGTGTGCAGGTGTATTGGGCGAGGGGAGGAGATGGCTAATAGGGACGAGAGGGGATTGTCGCGCGGGGCCGTCCCCGCCGTGTGTGGTGTTCCCTGAGCTGGGGAATCGTCTCGGTGCCCGCGGGGGCGGTGGGGACGCGTCCCCTCCCCGTGTCCCCTCCCCGTGTCCCCGCCCGGGACCGCGGGTCGCACCTGCCCGCGGGGGGGCTGCAGTTCCGGGCGCGGCCGCCGGGGGCGCCCCCGCGCTCGGCGCAGTGCGCGGCCGGGAGGGGCGGGGGGGCGGTGCCGGTCGCTGCCGCCCGGGGAGCGGGACCGGGCGCGGGGAGCGGAGCCCGCAGCGCCGAGCCCCGGAGCCCCGCCATGAACAGCATCAAGAGCGTGCCGGCGCGGGTGCTGAACCGCCGCGGCGGGCACAGCCTGGAGGCGGAGCGGGAGCAGTTCGACAAGAGCCAGGCAAGGGCGGCGGAAGGGGGTGGCGCGGCCCCGGGACCGGCTGAGGGCACGGTCCCGGTCCTAGTCCTAGTCCTAGTCTTGGTCCCGGTCCCGGTCCTGGCCCGTTTCGCGGGGCATTGCCTTGGGGCGCGCTGAAGGCGGGGGCTTCCCGGGCGATGGGATGGGATGGGATGGGGGTCGCGGGTCCCCGTTCTCGGGGGGTCCCCCCCGGTGGGGCGGCGCGGCCGCCGTCCCTCTGTCCGGCCCCGTGTCCGCCCGTCCGTCCGTCCGTGCCCGGTGCCGGCGCTCCCCCGCCCCCACCTGCGCCGCCGCTTCCTCCCGCCGCGGCCGCGGGACCGTCCCGCGTGGGCTCCGCGGCCCCCGCGCCGGCCCCGGGCCCGGCCCCGCCGTGCGCCCCCGCCCCGGAGGGCAGCGGGGCCCTGGGCGGCCGGAGCGTCCCCCCCGCGCCCCGCGGGCCTTATCGCAGGTAAACACGGCCCGGAGCACACGGGGAAAGTTTCACGGTGTCGGCCGAGTCGGGGGCTCCGCAGCATCCCGGGGCTCCCCCCCGGCCCGCCGCCCCGGGAATGGGCATCTCCGCATCCCTGCCGGTCCCGGTCCTGGCCGCAACGACACCGGGGGCTGTTTGGCACCGCGGGTGGATTTCCCTCGGCCCCCGCGGCTCTGGGGTCTCCCCGCGGGGATGGGGGTGTGTGAACCCACGGGGGTGGCTGAGCTAAAACAAAGCCCAAACGTGGTTGTGCCCTGTCGTGTCTGCCTTGGCCAGAATGTCCGTAGCCCTGTGGCCCCCGCAGGGTGGGCAATGCTCAGGCACCGATGGGGCCAGCATATGGCTGGTGGGAAATGAATCATTCCAACAGCGTGGGCAGGGATGGGCAGAGGGATGGACAGAGCGACGGGCTCGCTGCTGTCCCAGCAAAAATAGCAGTGCCCTCTGCACACATCCTCTGACCCCTCTGGTTTGGCAGGCGGTGCATTCAGCGCAGGTGTTTTCCCCTTTGCCCCTTTGCTTTGCTGGCCCTTCCCTGGCCCCTGGGCTGGTTTGGCCCAGGAGGGCGCTGGTGAAGACAGGTGGGAATTCCAGGCCTAGCAGGGTCATGGTGGGTAGGAAATGGAGCTTGTTGGGTTTGGGGAGCAACACGAGAAAACCAGCAATTCCGGTTCCCTCTGGACGCGTCTCCTTCAATCGTCCCACTGGGCACCGCTGATAAAGAGTCGTGGCGGCAGCACTGCCCCGTGCACCCTCCTCCCGCCTGCCCTTCCAGGGCATTTGGGACTTTTCAGTGGGACTGGTGCCCTGCACAGTTACAACTTTGCTCAGTCCAGGGGTGCTGTGGGCAGAGCTGTGTACAGGGCAAAGAGGTGGTCGCTCTCCATTAGAGGTTTTAGCTCTGTGACCCCAAGCTCACTGGCTGACAGTCACATTCACCACCCAGAACTGACCCTTTTTTTCCAAAAGAAAAACTGTTCTAAAGGAGCTTTATCTTGGTGTGGTTTCTGTAGTGGTGCTTCAGTGAGAGCAGAACTGTTCCAGTGTCAGTACGTGGGTATTGATCTGCCTTTTAGCTCTAATTATAGCAGCTGTGGAGTTGGCCACAGGTCGCTTCTGTGTCACAGAGATGCCGGTGGCACATCCCCTCCGGGATTCCTTACCATCCTGGAGAAGGATGCTGCAGGAATCTAGAGCTCCATCACCTTTTTTCCTGCGAGGGCCGGTACAGACAGGGGTTGCTGACCCCGCTGTGGTCCCCCCACCCCCCAGGTGCTCGTGGGTGATGTGCAGGTCTCCTGCTTTCCCTGAAAATGCTTTTCCAGGTCTTGTGCCGGGGTGATTCAGATGTTCCCCTTGGAGCAGACTCGTGTGGGAAGTAGGAAGCCACCATCCCACTCGGCAGCCTGGCAGGAGGCAAAACTTGCCAGGTTTTGCTTTTCTGAAACAAAAATGTTAAAAATCCAACGAGCTCCCAAGCTTCCAGGATTATGTTGTCTGTGACTGCCGAGTGGTGCTTCCTTGGTGTAATTTGGGAGGGAGCACTGTTAGGAAGGGAACCCCGGAGCAGCCGTTTCTAGTTCAGGTGTCCCGACAGCCCTCGTGCCGCCTGGCCAGGGAGGTTTCCAGCTCAACATCCTGCTGCCAGAAAAATATCTCCCTGCCTTGGGACCTGGCATCCACCTGCCAGGTGGGGATTGTGGCCCCGCAGGATGCCGGGGCTTCGGGGAGCCGTGGGCGGGAGGATCAGCCCTAATTAAAAGCAGCCTGGAAAGAAAGGGTGGATGTAAACTGTGCTCCTTCATTTGGGCGCTTTGATCCCGGCTTTAGTCACCGGCTTGGTACGTGAGGGCTGTGAGTAAGGAGTGAGGGCTGTACCCTGTGGGCTCCCACAGCCCGCGGCCCGGCAGGTTTTGGGGTCGGACTCCCACCCCTGGCAGGGCTGGGGCTGCAGTCAGGGATGGGGAACAGTCCACAAGGTTGCATCAAAGTTTTGGCCAGGCTGGTTGTGCACCTGCGGTGACAGCAGGGACCTGCCCATCACCGGATGTGCTGGTGGTGTCTCAAGAGGTCAGATCAAGGGTGACTCTCCCTGTTTCAGAGCCCTGCAGCCAGCAGGGACATCCTAAAGACACCTGTGTCCCAGGCTGCAGCATCACCCCATGCCCATCACTGGTCCCACCATCCCAATTTCATGTATCTCCTGACCAGCCTGATGTTTGGAGGCAGAGGAAGCACAACTGACACAGCAATCCTGTGGAATTGGCGTCGGTTCAGTGCCGCTGTGGTTTATTTAGGACTATGCTGGACATGGTGTCTCTGTCATGGCAGTGCTGTGGGTGGGCTGGGGCTGCCCCTGCACAGGTCCAGTCCATGTGCTGGATGTAAAATGGCTCAATGAAACCTCAGCACTGAATCACCAAGGATGAAACCAGCCTGTCCAACAGCTCCCGGGCTGAATTTTTGGCTGGTTGGTCTGGAAATGAGATTAAGGGCAATAAACCAAATAAAACCACCAGCACCAACAGGAATTACAGCTTGGTTTTGGGACAGGCCAGTGGGTCCCAGCCCTAGTCCCATCCCACTGAGCAGCTGAGCTCCTGTCCCTGGGCATATGGGACAACGTTTCCTTTCCTAGGGGTCTGCCCTCATCTCACACTTTGGCCCTTCCACCTGTGGGGCTCAGGTCCCACCTGTGGGTTGGGACGAGTGTGATGGGTTGGGACAAGTGCATTGTCCTACTTCTGCTTATGGCAGGCAGCAAAAATCCAGGTTTGGGAGCTGTGTCTGCCCAACACCCCCCATGCAAAGCACCTCAATAAGATGCAATAACCCCTTCAGCAGCTCTTCGCTGCAAGATGCATTTCCAAGCCCTGCCTTGCAAAACTTTCGCCTTGTTGCTCCCTGGTTCTTGATAAATCTTCCTTTCTGTCAATAACCCTCACTTTGGTGTCATCCTGGGAGGTGCTGGCACCCTGGGGACCTGTGGCACATCTCTCTGGCCGAGCTGTAGTCGAGGGCGCAGCCTCTCCGCTGGCTCCAGGCTTTCAGGTGGCTGTGGAGGCACTTCAGGAGAGGCAGCTGTGCTGCAAGTGCCTGTTCCCTGTTCCTGGGCTCTCCAGGCTCGTTAACCTTTGGGGATAAGAGGATTACAGCAAGTCACCAGCTTAACTCTGCTGCTGCTTTATGGCCCCACATGGCGGGGTAACACCGGGGCTCTCCCAGTGCAGGAAAAGCAAAATCAGCTCCTTTCCTCAGCAGCTGGGGGAACAGTTTTGGAACAGGCTCACTTTTTAGGTTGCATTTGTGGTGATTTTGGCCAGTTCATGGGCACAGCCATTTTAGACTCTTTTGGGGTGGATTTGGTGCATTGACACCTTTGGCATCACCCCTTCAGCACAGCATCAGGTTCCTCCTGCATAAGTCAGGAGCACTTGATAACTCAGCATCGAGTTCCTCCTCCTACAGGAAAGTGCCTCAATTCAGAGGCATCCCTGGACAAGCAGCTGTATGGAAGCAGGTGCTTTCCCCAGGAGGGTAGATGAGATTTTTATAAGGTTTTAGGGCTGTGGGGCTGCAGGGATTGACTGAGTTTCTCTTCTGGCATGAATGCTGGTGGCGGGGCTGCTTCCTGCCTTCCCAGCTGGGACCTTTTTCTCTGCTGGAGACAGAGGGCTCATGGACACGGGCACAGTCCAAGTGCTCCTGTGAGGGTGAAGCAGCTCAGTTGAGTCTGCAGGGAAATGGCGAGGAGGAGGAAAATCCTCATCAAACACAGCAATTCTGTTTTGTAGCCCATCATCACATGGGAGACACAACCGACCCCTGTCTAGGGTCATCTTTTGGAATAAATTAATAATTTAAAGTGTGCTGTGATCAAACACATCAAAATATAGATAATCCTCCTCCACTAATCACATTGCTCTGGATTTCTGCTCCATCAAGATGGGCATTGTGGCTGCCGCTCCCTCCTTGCTTGGGGGCTGCATTTCCCCACGTGCAGCCAAAAACACCCCAAACCACTCCCCCCTTGGTTCAAAGGCTCCTTGTGATTACACAAACAACCCTGGAATTTGGCATCTCGCTGTCGTGCTTTAATGTTCCCGGGGCAGGGCGCTGAGTTCAGGCTGCAAAAATGCAAAAATTGGTTTCCTGGGACAGGGACAGCCGGGAGCACCAGCAGTGCGGGCGGGAGGGGCCTGATTCTGACAGATCCTGCTGGGGATGGGGGATTTTCATGGGCTGCTTTGTTTGAGGATAAAAAAAGCCTATTCTGATGTGTCGCAAATGACTTTAAGGTGACATGTGAGTGCTAAAATCCAGGGTATTCCCCAAAAGCACCAGCACTGTGCTTCAGGGGGGATGGGGTAGCCATGGGGGTCACACCATGTCTGACAGCTGCTCTCCCCTCCTCTTGCAGGCCATCAGCATCAGCAAAGCCATAAACACACAGGAAGCACCAGTGAAGGAGAAACATGCCCGCCGTATCCTTTCCTGGACAGCACAGAGGAGATCCTGGGCTGAGGCAGGAGGGGTTTGGGGCCATGGAGGTTTGGGAGGCAGAAGACCCACACAGAGCTTGGCTGAGGGGTGGCATCATGTAGGTTCATCCATCAATGAAAAGGCAAACAAGAGCCTATAAAATTGTGATTCCTTGGCAATAAAAAGCAGAGGGTCCTGGTGTGCCCTGGGGCAGGGGGAGGTGCAAGAAAAATATGAATGGATGTCATATCTGTGGGTGCAGCATTGCACTGGTGATCTCTGTGCACCCAGTGTGTGTCCCCTTTTTAATGGAAGTTGAACAGTCCCCAGCCCAGCCTGTGCCCTGCTCCATGTGTATCCAGTTGGCCTTGACTGCAGGGAAGGGATCATCCTGGGCACACACCACGAGAAGGGAGCGTTCACCTTCTGGTCCTACGCCATTGGGCTGCCTCTGCCCAGCAGCGCCATCCTCAGCTGGAAGTTCTGCCACGTCCTGCACAAGGTCCTGCGTGACGGACACCCCAATGTGAGTGTCCCCTCTGGAACATCCCTCCTGCTTTGCTGGTGGGGGAAATTCTTGCCTCTTGAGATGTCCCTCTGCACAGAGGATGGGTTCCCCTCCCTGTCCCAGACACCTTTCCTAAGCTGTGGGGCTGTGAGGGCACTCTTATCTCGCACCTTTGAAACCTCCCTGCACAAAACTCCAACCTCTGGGTGCCATTGAAAGGCTGGAAGTTCTCACAAAGCTGGAGTGGTGTAAGGATTGGATCCATCCTCTTCCCAGTGTCACGGCAGACAGGCAGGTGCTGGCCTGTGCCAGCCCCGCTGTGCCACATCCCTCCTGTTTTTGCCCCCAGGTCCTCCAGGACTGCCAGAGGTACCGCAGCAACATCCGAGAGACGGGAGACCTGTGGGTGAGTGGGATGAAGTGGAGGTTTGTGCCTCCCAGGGGGTCTGGAAGTGAATGCTGAGTGACATTGTGGGCACAGAGAGGGTAAAACACCACCTCAGACACCCCATTGTCTCTGCTCCCTTGGGCTGATGGTTGTGTCCATGGTGGAGGGCACAAGAGCCGTAGGGCTGGTGCAGGTTCACTGGCACGTGTGGACTCTGCTGGATCTGGGTTCTCCATGTTTCCCTTTGTGTCTCCACAGGGCCATTTGCACGACAGATATGGGCAGCTGGTGAGCATCTACACGCGGCTCCTGCTCACCAAGATCTCCTTCCACGTCAAGGTGAGACCCTCTGCCACCTTCTCACCTGCTGTACTGGGGGGATGTGGCTTTGCTGGGGGATGTGTTGCACCAGCAAAAATATGAGCAACAACTGATGCATTTTTTCTTCCTTTTCCAAAGCATCCTGAGTTCCCCCCAGGCCTGGAAGTGTCGGATGAGGTGCTGGAAAAGACTGCAGGGACGGATGTGAACAACATGTGAGTGTCCTGGCACCTGCAGAGTGGTGAGGGGTGTAAATGCAGGGAACAAAACCCCCAGTTGGAGCCCTTGCCATCATGAAGACCCTCCGTGAACTCGAGCAGCCAGAGCAAGGATGTCTCTGCCACGGAGTGATGGAGTTTTGGTTTGTTTTGGCAGCTTCCAGCTGACGGTTGAGCTGTTTGACTACCTGGACTGTGAGCTGAAGCTGTCAGAGTCAGGTGAGGAGGCGGCAGGTCCCTCCCGCTCGCCCCAGGGCTCTTGAGCAATAGTTTCGCTCTTTGGTTGGGAATAAAGTTCCGGGAGGCTGAGATTGGAGGCTTCAGTCCTTCCTCCTTCTCCCATGAGATTTCTGAGCTAGATTCCCCGGTTGATGCTCTGTAGGGGCAGTTGTAGGAAAATATTTAAGGAATGTGGCTGGTTTGAGCCCACCTGAGCAATGCAGAGTGTGCCATTCTGAAATATGTTTTTATTTCTTTTTGGTACAGCCACATTAATCATATGCATTACCCAAATCCTTTCTATCCCCCAGAAGCAGAGGATGGGGCTGTTCCTCTTTTTAAAGGCTCATTTCCTCTCACTGAAATGCCTCCAGGGAGGGCTGGAGGCCCTTGCCCATGTTTGCATCTCTTGCCTCCTTCTCCAGGAGTTTTTAGATGACTTAGAAAGGTGGTGGATTCTTCCTCTGTCAAGAGTCAGGAACACGGAGCTGCCCTGGAAAACAGGGCACAGCAGGCAAGACTGTGCTCCCGGCTCCCATCAGCCTCCTGCTTCTCCTCCTGACCCAGTTATACAGAGAATTTATATTCATAAATACTTTAAAGCTGAGCGGGGAAGAAGCCGGGGTGGATATGCCTGGATTTCTGCCAGGGGAAGGGATCTGTTTCTGAGCAGGGGCAGGCGAGGCTGCGGCGCCGACGAGCTCGTCCCCTGCCCTGGGATCCTCTCCTAGATCCTCTCATGATTAAATAGAATGGAGCAAAACCTCTCACTTCCTCCAGCTGCATTATTTGCATCAGCTCAAGGGCAGCGTCCCGGGATTAAATCCCTCCTTTTTGGGATCAGGGCAGAGCTGAGCACCCCTTTTCTCTGCCACCATGGTCCCTTTGGGTGTTTGTCTTCCTCGGTGGGGGAAGGTTGTTCCCAGCTCAGCGGGACAGACGGGCAGCAACGCTGGTGTTTTCCCGTGTCCTGGCAAAGCCACATCCGCCGTGGTTAATGATCAAGCGGAGTGGCCGGGAGGGGGCCGGCTCTGCAAACACAGCGCCGGTGCCTCACGCAGCTCAACCCCTCAGTTTTCAGGCAGCTCAACACGTCGATGGCTGTGTCACAGATGTCGGCGGTGCAGTGCCGCCTGGCCCCCCTCATCCAGGTCATCCAGGACTGCAGCCACCTCTACCACTACTCTGTCAAGTTAATGTTCAAGCTGCACTCTTGTGAGTCCCGGGATATACTCCATGCTGGTCTTTTCCAGAGTTGGGCTTCTGAATTTGGGGATCAGGCTTGCATGGATTGAGGCATCCATCACCATGTCCCAGCCGGGCTCTAAGGGTCTGCTCCACCCCATGTAGACATTCCAGATAAAGGAATTAGAAGGACTTGTCCTTGATTAATTCCAACCCATGTGCCTTGGCCTGCCAGCCCCCTGCACAGTATTGCTGGGCAGCGCAGCGCCAGTGGCCTTGTGTGGGTATTTTGTGGTTCCCCCACCCACCTCTCCCTGCACCACATCCCTGGTCCCTGTGCCAGGGATGGGGATACCTCACTCCCACACTGATGCCTCACATCCCACTCCCACCTGGCCTTTATCCTGCTGGCTTTTGCAGCGGAGGGCTCCAGGTGCATGTGAATACATGTGCAGCCCCAGATCAGTCACAGCCATCCCCCATTTCCCAGGTCTGCCGGCAGACACACTGCAGGGCCACCGGGATCGCTTCCATGAGCAGTTCCGCAGGTAATCCGGGGCCAAGGTGGGGCAATGGGGTCCCTTCCCTCCTGCCAAACCCCCTCCCCTGCGAACAGTTTGTCTTTCCCTTCTCTCCAGCCTCAAAAACTTCTTTAAGAGAGCATCCGACATGCTGTATTTCAAGCGGCTCATCCAGATCCCTCGGCTGCCGGAGGTATGGCAGGATTTGGGGTGGTGCTTGTTGGTGATACTTTGGAGATCGTGTGGGTTCAGGGTGCATGGGGGTGTCCCCATGGGTGGGTTTGTGGTCTGGGGACACTGCAGAGGGACCTGCTGGGTCTATCAGCAGCACAGGGTTGGCTACCTCCCTTCCCTGGCACTCTGCCTCCTGCAGTTCCCAAAACCCCCTGTGATACCACAACTTCTTGTCCCAACAGAGCCCCCCAAACTTCCTGCGGGCATCCGCCCTGGCTGAGCACGTGAAGCCAGTGGTCGTCATCCCTGAGGAAGCCCCTGAGGATGATGAGCCAGAGAATCTCATTGAGATCAGCACAACTTCCACCACGGAGCCACAGGTGGGGGCACAGGGCTGGAATGGGGATGCAGGGATGGGTGGACAGTGGGGACAGGCACCCATAGCCTGGCTCAGCTCAGCAGCCTCTATCTTCCCCAGATCACCTCGGATCTATTTGAGCAAACCTTTGGGCCCCCCAATGGCGTTTGGGATGACAGGTATGGGGGGGGTCTGGTGGTGGCAGAGGAGAGTGGCCGCTACCGCGTGGGACCAACCTGCCTGTGTCTGCAGGGATGCACAGATCGAGAGCCTGAAGAAGGAGCTGGACACGCTCCGTGCGGAGATGGAGAAGATCAAACTGGAGGTAAAGCCTGGCTGGGGCGTAGCTGGTGGGGGGAATGCAGTGGAAACCCCAAGGGGATGCAGCGGGAGTGGGGTCCTGACGTCCAGCACTGTGAGTTAGGACCTCTCCCAGTGCCAGGACCTGACTCCTGATGGAGATGAGGTGGAGGTATGTGAGACCTGTCCTTTGCTGTCACGACCAGCTTTATCAGCGGGGACAGAGCAGCTGCAGGGACAAACAAGAGAGCTTTCCTCTACATCCCACAGCTGCTTTGCCTAAATTGCAGTGGGGCACCTGGATAGGGCTTTTAGGGAGGGCATGAGTTCAGGGCCATGCCCCAGTGCCTGATGGTGGTGTCCTGCAGGCACAGCGATACATCACAGAGCTCAAGGCACAGGTGAACAGCCTGGAGGGAGAAGTGGAGGAGCAGCGCAAGCAGAAGCAGAAGGCGCTGGTGGACAACGAGCAGCTGCGGGATGAGCTGGAGAGGCTGCAGAGGGTGAAGCAGGACAGCGACAGGTCCCAGCGGCTCTGTGCCGAAGCCGAAAGTAGGTGCCCTGCAGTGCCCATTGCCCGTTGGCTGCCTGTGCCACGGCTGCTGAGGGGCTTCTCACCCCTGCAGAGAAAGCCAACGCCACCGAGATCCGCTACACGAAGCTGAAGGAGAAGCACAGTGAGCTCATCAACACACACGCCGAGCTCCTGAGGAAGGTAATGCTCTGTGCAGGCAGGGACTGACAGTGCTTTGGTCCCTCTGCCACTGCTGGGGCAGCTCCCACTTGCCCAGAGCCCCCTGTATCATCCCATCGCCCTACACCCAGGGAACTCTGAGCATAGCTGGGGAGGCACCCCTTAAATCCATGTCCACTGACAGTCAGCATTCTGGGTACTGTGAGAAAGGCATCTTGAAGTTATCCTCTAAGCTAGTGTTTGGTTGGAACAAGTGTGGTGATGGTGAGAGTCCCCCTTGTCCCCACACAGAATGCCGACACCGCCAAGCAGCTGACGGTCACGCAGCAGAGCCAGGAGGAGGTGGCACGTGTCAAGGAGCAGCTGGCATTTCAGGTGGAGCAGGTCAAGCGAGAGGCCGAGATGAAGGTGAGCTGGCACAGCTCTGGATCCTTCCCTGCTTCCCTGCCAGCGTTGAACCCTTCCCAGCCCAGGAAACACAGTAGCTGTGCTCAGTTTGGGTGCAGGGGCTAGGGGTCGTTGTTGATGTCAGTCCCCGATCCAGGAAAAAGTTGGCATCAGGAAGGCATTGTTTAATACATGCTTCATTCCCTTTTACCCAAATCTGCCTTTCCTTCTGCCAAGAAAATGCCTCAATGCAAATTGGTGGGTTTGGGTGCCTTTGTTCTCTGGGTCCCAAGTTGATGGCTGCTCCCAAAATTCCTGCTCTGGGGAAAGGAGCCCTTCCAGGAGACACCTCCCCCACACCCAAGACCCCAAAACCCCTACCCTGCAAAATGTGGCTGGTATCGTTCCTGCCATCCCGGCTGTGTGCCGGGGCCAGAGCGTGTTCGCAGGGGCTGAGCCCCTGGCACGGGGTGTGGTTGCAGCTGGAAGACCAGAGCGTGCAGATGGAGCAGCTGCGGCAGGAGCTGGATGCCCGGCGGGATGAGCTGGACCAGGCACAGCGCTCACTCAGCCAGGCCAAGCAGGTACAGGGCTTAGGATGAGCCCAGATCCCCATCACAAACCCCTGTCATGCAGGACAATGCTCTGGCTACCACTGCTGAGTCAGAGGTCCAACAGCAGCACAAGGTGGTGTCACAGGGCTGAACGTGGGCCCAGCTCATAAGTGACATGAGCAGGGTGTGTCCTCAGGTGTCTGTTGGGCTCACAGCATGGTGACAGGTGAGTGACAGGGCTGTCCTGGCCCCATGGCAGGTGGGTGTGGAGCTCAGTGCACAGGTGGAGGCCCTGCACGCCGAGAAGGAGGTGCTGAGGCGGTCGGTGAGTGAAAAGGAGTGTGAGCTGCTGTCCACACGTGGCCTCATCGAGGCGAAGGAGCTGCAGCTGAGCCAGGAGGCGGATAAGGCCACGAGGGAGATCCGAGAGCTCCAGGGCAGGCTCCTGGAGAAGGTAGGTGCTGTGTGAAGAGCCCACTGCTCCTCTGCTTGCCAGGGTGAGACATGTTTGGGGGATGCTGAGGAGTTGGGGGGCTCAGCGAAGCCATCACTGATGTAGCCGGTGGGATATCACTTGCACCAGCAGTAATGGGATGCTTGGCTCTAATCCTGGAAAAGGGAAATGCTGGTGATGGGAGTCCTGTGTCCCAATTGTGCCACTCACCTGTTCCTCCTGCCCAACAGAGCAACCAGGAGCAGAACCTGCAGCAGAAGCTGCTGGACGAGCAGTTCAGCATCCTGCAGGAGACGGTGCGGGAGGCAGAGGACATCCTCCGTGACGCCGTGGCCAAGCTGGATGACCCACTGCACATCCGCTGCACCAGCTCCCCAGGTAGGGCAGAAACACCGTCCCTTCTCCCTTCAGGACAGATAATGTTGCATCTCAGCTTTCCCAAGGCATTTTTATCATTGTGCCCAAGGAGATTGGGGTCAGACTTCCCAGGATGAATTTTTAACTCTCATCTCAGTACTGTTTTGCTCAGGCTTTAGTGCTGTTCCCCAACCAGGGCCATGACGACTCGAGCTATCTCAGCTCCCACTCAGTGGAGTCAGCAGTCGTGCTTGTTCAGCCCCTCATCAGCCTGGCTGTGCTAACGAAGCTGGATTCATTACAGATTACCTGCTGAGCCGGGCGCAGGCGGCGCTGGAGTCCACGGACGCCCTGGAGAACGGGCACGCGCAGTACGTGGCCTCCATGGCAGGTACCTGGGGCTGGGACCCGGTGGCATTGCTTCAGCTTGCTCATGTTTCCATACATCCAGGAGCCCCGGCTGCTGCGGGGCCATTGGCAGGTGGCAATGCCCTGGTGACAGAGGGACATGGTGGGGGTGGTGGGTTCCCATGTGTTCATTCGAGCTGGAAAGGTCAATAATGATCCTCTATAAGTTCTTGTGCTGATTCTTGAGTGCCTTCAAGGAGGGGCTGCAGTCCCTGACCCCGTCCTGTCCCGGCAGATGCTGCGGGGCTGGTGGGGGCCCTGGCCCTCTTCGCACACCTCACGGCCGACACCATCGTGAACGGCAGCGCCACGTCCCACCTGGCCCCCACAGACCACGCCGACCGTGAGTGCAGGGGTGCAGAGGGTATTGGGGGGGATTTTTCCTCATGGGGATTTTTTTTTTAGGGAGGCTGTACCAAAGCTCCTTCTGCCAGGGGCTGGATATGGGGCAGATCTTTTCTGGGGACAGCATGATACCTCCAGCTCCCCGTGCTCCCCTTCCCAACATTCCCTGCTTTCTAGTGCCCCTTGCTGAGCCAGGGACATCACTTTGCTCCTGGAGACTCATTTATAGTCTTCTAGAAGAAGTTTGCTGGATGCTGCTGATGCTCAGCGTCATCCCCACAGATGAGGGGAGGAGGGTGGCAGGGTTGGGGTGGAGGGACCCCTTGTCCAGCGAGGGGCCTGTCACCAACCCCTCCTCTCCCCAGGGCTGACGGAGATGTGCCGGGACTGTGGGCAGCAGAGCCTGGACTACCTGGGTGAGCTGAAGGACAGGCAGAGGCTGGGCCGTGCTGAGCTGGGGGACGTGCGACGGGCGCTGAGGGGAGTCCTGCAGCTGACCCAGGTAGGAGATGGAGCCCAGTGCACCTGCCTTCCTGCTCGTGGCTGACAGGGTTGGCTGGAGGGAGCACTGTGGGGTCCACAGGTTCTGGTGCTGTCCTTGAGCCATCTCAGCTTCTGAGTGCTGAGACCCTTCCTGGTGGTGCCCAGAGCCCGTCACCCTCAGATCAGCTGAAGTCTCTCAGCCCAGTAACCCCTGTGGAACAAAAATTCCCAACTTTCAGATATTTCTTCTCGTGAAGCTCCTGTTAGTCTTTTCCCATACTCCACTGTTAATTCAAAGGCTGTCAACTCTCCAGGACCCTCTGGAGCCAAAACTGCTCCTGTGATGGAGTTTTGTCACTTTGATTTGGGGCATTTCTTACCTCTGAGATCCTGTGCCATGTTTGCTGCAAGTTGGTGGCACCTGTGCCATCTGACACCCTTGCAGGCTGCAGAATGCTGCTCCTGCACCTTTAATTATTTGGGGAGAGGGGGAAAGGGAGTCGGATACCTTAGTTTATAATTATTCCTTATAAATATTCCCTTCTGTCTAAAACCTGCTGATGCCTGCTGCCTCCTCTGGCAGGAGCTGAGGCCCAAGAACTTAGACATAAAGCAAGAAGAGCTGGGGGACATGGTTGAGAAGGAGATGGCCTCCACCTCGGAGGCGATCGAGGACGCCGTCAGGCGGATAGAGGTGAGATGAAGCTGCAGGATGGGCCACTTCGGTGCCTTGTCCATCGCTCCTCCACCCTGCTCACCCTCACAGCAGCGTGGCATCCAACCCTTCCTCTTGTGTTTCCCAACAGGAGATGATGAGCCAGGCCAGGAATGAGAGCTCTGGTGTTAAGCTGGAAGTGAACGAGCGGTGAGTTTTGAGGGGTGACGTGTGATGGCCACAGGCAGGTTTGTGTCCCATGCCTGTACCCTGCTGGAGTGTGCTCCAAACCAGGCTGGGTGATCTCCAAAAAAGACCGACATTCTAACTGAGACCAAAGCCCCCTTCCCTGGATGCAGTGTCAGGGGATGCTGAACACTTTTCTCTTGTTTTCCTGCAGGATTCTGAACTCCTGCACGGATCTAATGAAGGTCAGTACTGCAGGAACCAATCTGGGCTGTCAAAGACTGCACAAAACTGTCACTTGCCACCACTGACAGCATCAATCCTTCTCTATAAAACCCCTATCAAACACCAAAGCCTGTTTTCCTTCATTCCAGGCTATCAGGCTTCTCGTAACAACATCTACAAACCTACAGAAGGAGATAGTAGAAAGTGGCCGGGTAAGTCTTCCCCTCATCTCTCTGCACAGGCATGAAATACAGGAGAATTTCCCCCAGTTTGCAGAAACACTCTGGATTTCCTGGTTTCCCACGTTATCAGCACTCTGGCAGTGCCTTGCTAGAGATGGGCTGCTCAGCCCTGTGCTCTTTGCACACATTATTATTATTGCCCTTGCAAAACCTTGTCCATCTAAAGATTATGGCCCAAACTTCGGTGGTTTAAAACAAACCCAGCCAAACTTTGCAGGCGTGGGGCTCCAACACTGACTTTCTTGATAAATATTTAAGCAGGTCAGTAAGAGCAGCATAAAGTGCACAGAAATGCTGTCGATGCCTTGGTTTATGATTTTATGTATGAATTTATATATTGTTATACTTTATACAGATATTTTATATGGATTTACGTATTGTTGTGTATTAGACAGAAGTTAATCCAGGCTGTAACATTCTCATAACAACAGGGGGCAGCAACAACTCAGGAATTTTATGCCAAGAACTCTCGCTGGACCGAAGGGCTGATCTCTGCCTCCAAGGCCGTGGGCTGGGGAGCCACACAGCTCGTGTAGGTACCCCCACACTGGGATGTTCCTCTGGGACACGGCTCCATGTGCTGCACCCTTGCAGGGCTGGCTCTTGCTGCTCCACCACCCAATAATCCAAAGCATCCCACTGCTGAGCTGTCATGGAGCACCATGGATAATCCCTTGTGGAACATCTTTACTAACTCCTTATGGAGCCTCATGTGGTTCATTGCTAATTCCATGTAGAGCATCATAGCCTGGGTGGGACCACACAGTCACCCAGTTAGGGATGCCAGTTCCTCCCTGTTTGCAGAATATGAAATCAAATAATCCATGTCCTGGTTCCTGCTCAGGTGGTTGTGGCTGGGGTGGTTGGGATCAGGGCAGGGTATCCCTGTGTAGGAAATGTGAAGAGTCTTTTGGACAAAGCTTTAAAAATCTCATGGAAACAAAATCCTCTCTGTCCAAAATGTCTGGATCAAGGCTTTGAATAATTGCTTTGTAAATGAGCTTTAATAATGGTCGGACTTGATGATCTTAGAGGTCTTTTCCAACTTTAATGATTCTGTGATTCTATAATTACAGACAAAGCTGCTGGATCCAGGTCTGGTGCTGATTTCTAGGGATATTAGCAGGAGACGAATAATCTGCACTTGCCTTGTGGTGCAGGGTGTCTCTAATACCATCTCCCTTCTGGCTGTAACGCAGGGAGTCGGCAGACAGGGTTGTCCTGCACATGGGAAAATACGAGGAACTGATCGTCTGCTCCCATGAAATCGCTGCCAGCACAGCCCAGCTCGTGGCTGCCTCCAAGGTGGGTGTCCCAGCAGGATCCTCTGCCTGTCTCCTGAAGCCATAGATCATTCTGTTCCACAGCATTCCCTCAATGCAGCCTCCTGGGGCAGGGAGAAGGGAAGCTCTTGCCATTTTCCGGTCAGTCCATGAGTTTAATCCATGTGTCTTCATGTGCATTAATATTCCCACACCCAGGGCTTGCCTTGGAAGTGAAGGTGTGTAAAACCTCCCGTCTTGTTACGTAAAGAAAATGTTAATAACTAACAAGAAATCCAAAAAAAGCAGCTGCAGGAGCCAGAATTGAGGATGGTGGATTTGGGTCTTGCCACCTTCCCTGTTGGGGTGGGTGAAAGCGATGGGTGGAGGTTTCAGTGAGCGAACAAGGATGCAGGTGGGGGAGTGGAGGATCCATAAGGCTTTTTATAGCAGGTGGTTTTAAAATGCATATATTTGTGTAAAAAAAAAAAAAATTTCTTTTTCTAAAAAATATTTTTTTAAGATCTATATTTATATATATTATTATATTATAGGTTATAGGTAATTATGTGATTATATTAATATAGTATTTGCTGTTTAATATATTTATATAATTTTATTTTTATATATAAATTTTATAATTTTACAAATATATAATAGAATTTACTAGATATTATATAATATCTAATAATATAATAAAATAATAAATATAACAATATATTATATAGAATACATTGTATGTTATAATATATAATTCTAACATTATAAAATGATTATGTTTTTAATTTTACAGTTTATATATAGAATGTATATATTTATATGTCAATATTATAATACATTACTTATAAATTATAGATTATATTATAATTGATTGTTTAAATTAATATATGAATATAGGTTATAGTTAATTATAAGATAAAATATAATAGTATATTGATATTATGCATAGTTATTTAAATGCATGTAAATTATATATATTTAAGTAAAATATATATATTATATATAATATAAAATTATTTTTAAAATTATAGCTATGTCTTCACTGTGTGCTTGGCTCAGGTGGGAGCAGAGCTGGTTTGGTGCCCTGGGGCTGAAGGGCTTTGCAGGGATCACCTTGTCTGGCCATGATGGGATCACTGAGGATAAACCTTCCCATCTGTCCATCCATCCTTTCCACCCCCGGGTTTTTGTGCCCAAGCTCTGACATGGGGCACTCAATGCCTCTGCCTGGGGCACCCCAAAGTGTCGAGCACCCAGGTGGAGGTGCCGTGGTGGCACCCACAGCCATCCCTGTGCCCACTGCAGGTGAAAGCCGAGAAGAGCAGCAGGAACCTGGCCCGGCTCCAGGAGTGCTCGCGCAACGTCAACGAGATGGCGGCCAACGTGGTGGCTTCCACCAAGTCGGGGCAGGAGCAGATCGAGGAGAAAGGTGAGGCTTTTGCAAGGAAAAGGTAGAAGAAACCACCCCAATCCCTTTCTGGCCTGGGGAATGCCCTGAGGTGTCTGTCCAGCTTTGCTTTTGGTGTGTGAGGGTGCACTGAGTGAGGAGCCCTGCTTTTCTCCACAGACACCATGGACTTTTCGGGCATGTCCCTCATCAAGCTGAAGAAGGAAGAGATGGAAACACAGGTACGGCCATGAGGTGGATTCGGTGCGGCTGTGGACAGATCCGGACCCGCACAGGGCAGGTCCCTTCTGCCCCCCAGCACAGGTCCCAGGAGGGCTGTTTGGGTGCAGGTGAAGGTGCTGGAGCTGGAGAAGCGGCTGGAGGGGGAGCGGGTGCGCCTGGGCGAGCTGAGGAAGCAGCACTACGTCCTGGCCGGGGGCTGCGACGAGGCAGCAGAGGACGGGGAGGCCAGGCCGGCACCGGCCCCGCGACGAGGCATCCTCAAGAAACCCCCCATCGCCCAGAAACCCGGCCACGGGGAGGTAGGGACCCCAGAGAGGGGTATAAGTCAGGGAGGGTGGGTGTTCTCGGCACGAGTGACTGATATTTGTCTCTGTCCCCCTTCTCGTTTCAGCCCGAGCGAGACGCCGGCCTGTGCCCCCCTCACGGGGCCAACGTCTAGCGGGGGCTGCCGGGGGTTCCTGGGATCACGTTGCCTTCGCGCTGCTGTGCCTTCACGCGCGGGGTCTCCTCACCGCCCGGCCTGGAAAAAAACCCAAACTGGATTTTTTTTTTAAAGAATATATTTTATTTTTTAGGGTTTTTTTTTTTTCTTGGTAGAGCAGAGGGGCTCCTGTGCTCCCCGGGCAGCGCAGAGTGCCCTCCTCCTTATCCTCTTCCTTCTCCTCTTCCTTCTCCTCTCCCTCCTCCTCTTCCTCTGTCTTCTCTTGTTCCTCTTGTTCCTCCTCTTCCTCCTCCTCCTCCTTCTCCTCTTCGACTGCCAACTGGCTCTCCTGGTTTAATTTAATTTGGGGTTCGTTTGGGTTAATTTTTTTTTTTTTAAGGACTTTATCAGCACTAGAAGTTTTCAGTAAATGTAGCTCTACTGTACTGCTCAGACCCTTTCTAAGAACTGTGAATTGTTTTTACAGTAGGAAACTGTTGGGCTTTTCTTGCAACCATTTTTTAAAATTCCCTTTTTTCAGCCTGGGAATCACTTGACTTTGTTTGGGCCGTGTGATCAGCCCTCAGCAGGAAGGGAAGCAGGGCTTTTGTAAGGGAAAAGCAGTTACTGACACACACTGGCAATAAGGATACAAACATTTTTATTTTTTTTCCTTTTCTATTTTTTATTACTACAGCAATGTCAAGGGATCAGTTGCATTATGTTTTATATTTAAGATAATTAGCAGAATTTAATCTAGCCATGGCCTACGGGGGCCGGGGGATAGAGAAGTCTGCAGCAATAAGGAATTACTGATGTGGAGAGATGCGGGGGCAGACTCAAAATCCTGTCAGCTGTGTCTTTCCTTGGAGCAACTACCAGGATGTAGATTATTAAAGGAGAAATATTTAAAATACATTTGTGTTGCTTGTTGGTGGGGAGGGAGTCAATGGCATGGGGGGGATCTGGTGATTGCAGCAAACTGGCCCTGAGCTGTGTGGGGCAGAGAAAGGCAGTGAAGTGCCTTGAAGGAATTAGCTAAATGTGCATAAATAAATATAAATAATATATATAAAAGTGCATAAATACACACACACATATAAATAGAATCCTCTCTCTGTATATATGTGAAGCCACGTGTATCTATGGCTCTGCCTGTGCCTATATATATATATATATATATATATATATATGCATATTTTATGTATCTATACTTTTATGCACTATATATAATGTAATAGATAATAGATAATTATATATTATATATAATTATGACATATATTAGATAATTTATAATTATATGTGTATATTATATGTGCATTTTTGCATATTTTATGTATCTATACTATTATGCACTATATAATAGTTAATTATAATTATATACAATAATTATTTATTTAAATATTGTATATAATAATATGATTTCATATATACTATTATATATTCTATATATTTTAATATATATTATGCAGAAAGCCCAGATCAGTCCCGGCCCAGTGTGAGCACAGTAGCCCATGAGTTCCTGGCTCTCGCTGGCAGCCAGGGTGATGGGCAGCCTTGATGAAAATAAGTAGCTTAAATAAATAAAAAGGACTCCAGGTGCAGGATCAGTGCTGCCATCCAGCTCCCAGCCAGGGCAGCTGGTGCCTGCAGCCTCCCAGCTGCTCAGTGGGACCACGCCTGCAGGAAATGGGGATTTGGTTTATTCCGTGGTTCACTGGGACTGAGGGTCACTGCAGCTCTTGGTGCAAGTTGGGTGATAAGACTGGAGCATTCAGAGCTCAGCACAAACATCCACAACAGCGTGAACACAGCTCCCTTGTGTTTAAGAGGAGATTTGTGAGGATTTAAAAAAAAAAAAAAAAGTCTAGAATCAATATTTTCATCCAATTCCTTGTGACCCCCAAAAACAATTACAATCAAACTTCATAAAAGCCGCAGTAAAACCCACAGCTTTTCATCCCTATGACTGACAGGAGGCCATAAAGCAGTTAACGAGAATCACAAGTGGCTGTATCTCAAGAAAACACATTTATAATGTATTTTATTATTTATTTTAGTTATGTAGCAGTCTCATGATGGCTTACAATTTCTGAGATTACACGTCACAAACCAGACTTTACAGGTTTATGAGCAAATACTCTGGGCAGTGACACGAGTGCCAGTGCTCATTTCCCAGCTCCTTGTGTGCATGAAGTGCAGTCCCCATGGAAAGGCTCTGGTGTTGATAGTGGTGTTGCTGGGCAGGGCAAGCAGCTGGTCTAATCCTGCAAGTTATGTCAACATCATCTCCGACCTGAAGGTTTACATCCTTCTCAGCCTTTCCATGAGGCTACGGAGAACCAGGAGCCCTGGGAGCAGGTTCTGCAGCCGTGTCCCTCGGGCGACCGCTGCCACATCAAGTGACAATGACACAGCAGTGACAGGGGCCAGTTTCCTGCTGAGTTTCATTTCTTTCAGAGCCCTTTTCTCTCAAGGAAGTGCCTTCTGCAGTAGCTCAAGGTCTATTTATAGGCAATGATAAAGACATATTTGCTGTGAGACTGACGCCATCCAACCACTCACACCATCACATTTCTTCATGGAAACACTGATTAATCGAGAATGCAAACTTTTAAACTCTCGCTACCAGAAGTCTAGCCACAGCTCTATTTAAAGTTTAAAGAATTTGCTATATTTAATGTTTAAAGAATTCAAAAATAAAACTGTGGCTATAAGATTGATGCTATGGATAAATGTAACTTGTTTACCCCCACTGCTCTCTCATTATGATTTACTTAAAACCACCCAGGCCACCATGTACAGTCTCAAAAAATAGCAGCAAAAATAAAAACAAGGTCCAAACCCCACTTGAAATGTAATCCAAGTTAATTTTTTATACCAAAATTAAACTTACCATCCTGTCTAAGATTTTCTTAAGTCTTATACTTTTTTGGAAAGTGTTTGCTATTTATGGCCAGCATAAATATCAGAATAGCAAACTGTGTATGCAGAGGTTTATTTTGAGACTCCCATCAAGACATCCTGCTGTGCAGCATCCAATTTGCTAATTACTTTTAAATACCATTACTGTGGCTGTGGAGAGAGGAAGATGTTTTACTCCATGTGCTCCCGAGACCAAATTTTAGTCAGTACCTGTAAGAGCAGCAATGGAAAATAACCAAGTTGTGAAATATTACATTCTGCTCCCTTCCACCGAGGTTAGTAAGTACAATTTACTTTGTTTGAAGCAGCTTTCAAACAGCCTGTTATCAAAACCCTCCTCTCCCCACCCTCTGGCTCCCTCAGCAGCCAAAGCTCCAGTAACCACAAACTAGTTTGAACATGAGCATACGAAGCAGCTGAAGTTCAGCAACAACCTCACTATAGAGAGCAAAGCAGACAAAACACAAGTTTCTTAGATCATTGGGGGGAAAAAAAGTGCATTGAAATGAAGCACAGAAATAGAAAACACTGCTGGTACACACTCTAGGAAGTCAGGTTTAAAAAAAAAACCCCAAACTTCTGTAAAAATATGTTTTGAAGAGCCCTTGAAGGCACGAACAGCAGCCGCCCTTTGCAAGGCAGGTGATTTCCCTGCTGTGCTCAACCTGCCTGGCATGAGTTACTTGAGTCTGGGCAGCTCTATATTTAGGGACAGCATTCCCTGAATGGCCCAATTGGAAAAATGACCTGGGAAATACAGAAATACCAGCGAATTCAATCATTTAACAAATGCCTCGTGGGTATGCAAGCTTAAATCACAACAAAAATACGAAGCTGGAGTCCCCTTGTACCATCTTTCACATCTGTAGGTGTGAGACAACCAACACACACCCCAGGCCAAAGGACACTTCCACATTTCTCCACAATCAGCATATTCTCCTCAACCAGGTGATGTCATTCCAGTGCTGAGAACTGGAGCCACTTTGTCACCTCCCATCCTCTCCCACCCTTCTCACCTCTCCTGGGATGGGACCAGCTTCCTTCAGGACTAATGAATCTCTCAGAAATCAACCCATCCTGAGCAGTGGTTGCTAGAATAATGTGCAACTTTAAGAGCATATAGCAAGGTGTGGGATTACAATATATGGTGAGAGGAAACATTTTTTTTTTAAGCTTTGAAGAAAAAAATAATTCCTACTCAACACCTACAGGAGTGCAGAAAAAAAACCACCCTTGAGCAGGTTGGAAATCACACACAGTGTTAAAAATAGCCTTCAGCTTCCAGCAGGATCCAGGGTTCAAGGTATGCACTGGAAAGTTTCCAGCCTCAGCAGCCTATGATTTATCCTGCAGGTAGAGGGAATATGGAGATTTGGCTTCAGGTGAGGTTGAGAGCTCACCACAGGCTGCCAGGGACAAGGTGTCCAGGGGCACAGGCTCAGCAAGGAGTCTCTGAAACTCCAGTCAAGGCAAAAATCTCAAAAAACCCCAAAGCAACACATCCTGTTTCCAGTGACAAAGTCTCAGAGAGGTAAACAGGCAAATCTGTAGAGGACTCTGTGAGGGGTGACTAATGTACAACCAGAGAGGACTCAAATTACAGGAACAAGGGCTGGGGAAGGATCTATGTGGGCTTGCACAGCCTTCAGAGCCACTTCCAGGGAAGGGACAAGTCAAGGTCACATGAGATCCCACGTTGTGTCACTGACACACCTGTCTCTTTTGTGGCACTTTGTTTTTTTGTGATCCACCTGACTCCTGAGTCCCCTCCCTGGCAAGGTCTGACCCGACCAGCTGACTTCTCCTTTGCACTGGGAACAATCCCACATGGAATGATCTCCCGGGGAAGGGCCACCCAAACCCCAGTTTTGGGACAGGCACATGTGGAGCTGGTGCAAATTCTTCGAAGAGCTGAGCTGAAGAGCTGCAGCTTTTACATAACACCTTCCCCTGCCCTCGCCCACCTGCTCTGAGTCAGCACAGCAGGTTTTCCTCATCTGTACTCTCCTATTTCTGCATCAGCAGAAGGTTGTCAAATCTCTGCAGCCACCACAAACAGGGCACATCAAGAAACAATTAAAACAGGGATTTTCTTCCCTATAACATCAGTTATTCCGCAGCAGGATTTCTATTTCACACACTATTGAAGTGACAGATATCACAGAAAACTACATCAGGTCTTTTCTGCCCTCTGACTCATACTCCTAAATAACTCTGGTTGACTCATTTCTCCTAACTTGGCTGAAATCTAAGGTTTCCCTCTCTTAACAAATAAAAGCAGCTCTCTTCCTTCCTTCAGCTTTTCCAAGTGAAGATTCTGAACATTCCCACTATTCCAGCTAGCTGCAGGAAATTAAAACAAAACCAAAGAGATTCTAGCTGACAAGACAAGCCACCTACCTCGTTGCCATGATTACAACGTGCAGAACCTTCTCTGAGCACACCCTGGATCAGCTACACACAAAATGGACTCGCTATATCCAGTCACTAAAAACACAGCCAACAGATTTACCATAAATAATTAAAGTCATTTTTATGTTCTACATCCACCTACAACTGTGTTTATGTTGCTACAGAAAAACCACCATTAGGACTGAAAATCATTAATGTAAGTAACTGCACCCTGATTAAATGAAGCCACAACAGGAACAGGGCACCAAGAGATATGCTATTTTATTTAAAATCAGAACACAGTAGATTACAGAAAGACTCATTATGCAAACAAATCCACTGTATGTTTCACAACTTGCTCAGTATTAAACTGCCCCTTTATTAGACAGTCCAGGATCCCACAGAGGAACTGGTGCAGGATGACTCTGCCTCCTCCAAACTCCATGTTTGCCAGGAAGCTCTGTAAGGAATTGTGGGTTGGAGCTCTGTGTCTACGTCATGATTCCAGTTTGAGAGGGCAGAGAAGTCCCAAGAGAGGTCAAGACTGAGGTTGTGGAAGTTGGGGCACTAAAGCCACGATGAGCCTGTGCCCAGGTGCCTCCTGGCATCCCACAAAAGCTCCTGTTCTGTCGTCCCTCCAGGGTCAGAGGTGACCTGTCTGGATCAGCTGTGCTGGAACAACCAACTGCACCCTCTCTAGGAGACAGCACTGACACCCACCCGTGAGTTAGGACAGTTCAGTGCTGATCACCAACCAAAGTCTAATCATATAAAACTAGTTATAACTTACAAAACTGCAGACAAACGACTGGCAGAAGTAATGCCACCCAAAGAGAGCATTTCCAATGCTACCAACACTCTAAAGCCGTGTTACACATTGTATTTAAGAGATTTTTCTCCACTCCAATTGCTTTGGGGAAGTATATGCTATTTGTAGCAGACATCAAAAATCCTCATTTTATATATATATGTATATATATGGCAAGCATCCTGAGCCACCCCCTCTCAAGTCTCAGCTTGCCTATGGCATTTTAATCTCACTATTTTATAAACAGTGCAAATTAGTACAACTCTAAACATCCTAGCCAGAGCAGAATTTATATATTAGCTATAACAGAACAGGAGAAGCTGTTCAAGGGCAACAGGTTGAAAGCACTGACACAGCTCTTGCCCAACTGATCCAGGTTAGTGTTTCAAGTTTGTTGCTGGAAGGATTTAAACAGCTTTCCACAGCCATTTTTCTCCTTTCCCCTTAAACATCACCAGCAGTCAAGTAAATATTTACAGTTTGTGCGCACACACACACACAAATTAATGGCAAAACGTTGTCCATGAGCAGCTGGACTTCAGTTCTGAGACTGTAATAACTGAGACACCACATCAGTTACATCACCTACGTTCAAACTTACCCATCAGTGAAGGCAACTAGAAGCTTACAAATAGCAGATACAGCTGTTTTTTTTCTGAAGTATGAGGGTGAGTTTCTTTGTAAAATCAGTGCTCTTGAAGAGCCCTTAAATCAGAGTTAAGCAATGGCCATTCAAATGATAAAAATGCTAATTTCCTAGAATTACAATCACCAGTAGTGATCCTAAGGCACATCAGCCACATGCATATGCAATAATGCATTGTTTTGCTTTCAGACAGAAAAATTGCATTAGCTTTGTCTGTTATTTAGTGTGCACAAGAGTTTGTTTTTAGATAAAGTATCCCTGAAAGGTCATTGTTATCACAAAAGTTACCAAAAGACAGAAGATTTAACAAGTAGTAAAAATATTTTTGGACTACTAATACCAAGAAAGTTCCATACACAAAACGCAGTGCAAATTCACAATACACTTATCCATCACCTCCATCACTTCTGAGGACTTTCAACCCTCAGAAAAAAGTTGGCACTTGATAAGTGTAAAATATACCTGGTTGTTTTTATGAAATCTTAGTTAAACTGATTTGAGAGTGTTTTTGTGTAGCAGGCTCAAAGTATGAATTTCTGTACTCAGTCACCACTCTGGTAGCCCCCATCCACTTTAATTCTTTCCAGGACACAAACCATTTCTACAGCAGACTTATGTTTAGGATCCAGATACAACAGCTGCCAACCAAATACCAGCACTAAAAGCACAGCAAAATTACTTTGAAACGAGTCATAATTAACCATGCTTATACAAAGCTTCAGTGAGAAAATAATACCAAGTAAAGATATTACACTATTTTTTAAAAAAAACACATCCTGTACCATCACTAGATTACAGAAAAAACACACTTAGCAAACAAATCCAATGCACGTTGCTTCACAAAATCCCCCATCTATAAAAACTTGCCAGACTTACACTGGGGAATTGGTTCAGATGCCAATAACACTGACCAACCTTCTGCCCTTTGTCTTCAGAAGGCAAAACAAGTCAAATGATCATATTTTCAGAATCAAGAGCTTCCTGTTATGAGCTTAATTTCAGATTAGTATTTGCTAAGCACCACACTCCAGAGGAAATGATTAAGGGACAGTTCAGGGCCTTATGTAAAGAAAAAAATAAATATTCTATTCTGACTGATGTTGTTTGTAGTACAAACTTCCAAACAATGTAGTGCATTCCAGGACAGTGATACCAAAATGCTCTGAAATAACCAGGGGCTATGACAGATTCTGGACTGATTGATAACAAATTCACAGACACATTCTGTGCAAACAACAAGTGTTAAGATTTGCCTCCCCCAGTGCTGGATTAAAATACCAGCACACGTCTGCACCTTAGGCTTCGAGAATCACACTGAGAATGAAATGTGAGCTGTCCTAAAATGCCTCCTCTCCAGTGGCATAAGTCAAGAACAGATCCTGTAAGATGCAAACAGCCACCATGGAGTTCATAAAGTTTTTCTGTTTTGCCTACTCGCAGAGGAACATTAACTGCAAATTCCAGATGGATACACATGCCCAAAACTGCACAACTAAAGGAAACGGGAAGTTAAAAATAGTTCTGCTAAGTGAGAGACAGAATTAAGGGATAAAATGAAATTGTGAATCTTCAAGTGGGCAATTACATGTGAAAATCCAGTATTTGATTAAGAAAATACCCTGCCTAGATTCCTGGAATCACATGATATCAAAAGCTAAGCACCTGTGTAAAAAAATCACTTGTGTATCCAAGGTGTGGAAAAGGAGAAAAAAACAACTGTAAGAAAAAGTCTTAACAGGCAAGGAAATAAAACTGCCTGGTAAAGTGTCTATAAAACTCTAAACTGGCTCTACAAACAGTTTAGTTTCATTTCAAGAGACCAGGACTTTGAGGGTATCGAGCTGTTCAGGAGTGGAAGGAGTGCCTACTCTGATTACAAGAACTCTAAGGTAACAACTGAAATGCAGAAATGAAACTCTTGTAGTTTTCCCTGCCTGAAAACCACCCACCGTGTTCTGACAAGAGTTGCAGCTCAGTGAGCTCTGAGAATGTTGTGCACCTGGCCCTGAATGCAAAAGGATGTCAAGGAGACCCAGTGCACGCCCCTTGCCCAGCGGATATGGGCACCAACAGAGAATTCCTTAGAGACACAAACAGCTCCCATCTGCCACACATACATCCAGCTGTGGTGGGAACACACCAGAGCAGAAGAGGATGCTGATCTACCATCACTAAAGAATTCAGAGCGTGGCTCGGTTGGTAAGGTCAGGAAATCCACCACAGGCGGCTTCCCCGTTCGATGGATTTATAAAATTTAGACCCTCTCACCTTCTCAGGAAAACCTTGTCATCACTGACCTTTGAACACAAACATCATCACATTTACCAAAGCAACTGCAAACCTCTGTGCCACAGCTCGGCCTTTGTACTCCATTGTGCAAAGAACAGAGGCTTCCCATTGCTACAGCAAGTCTCTGATGGGGGGGAAAAGGAAATATAAGCACCAATACAATAAGTCAGGCGCACCGGAATATTTACTGGAGGATAAAGCCAGGATGTGGTGGAACACGAGGTGGTCTTTGGGGAAGAGCTGGAGGGTACTGTGGTACAAACTGAGATGGGTATCCTGGCTGTGGCATTTGACTTGTGGGCTGAACATCCCCTGGGCGAGGCGGGAGAGGAGGGTACGGAGCACCTGGATAAGAAAGAGCTGGTCCTGAGCTCATGGCTGCGGTAAAGGGAGTAGGGAAGCGTCCTGCTGGGACTGAGGAGGGTGGGGGGGGTGGTATCCGCCGGGGCACGACGGAAGGAGGAGTGTTTGCATCCGGCTTGTAGGAATCTTGAGGTGCTGGTGTTGTCTCGGGCGCTCTGGGCTGAGCTGGAGGCTGAACCTGAGGAAGTCTCTGTCCCTTCAGCACCATTTCTTGGAGCTTCTCAATCTTCACCCGGCGCAGGTGAGCCAGTTTCCTCTTGCTCTGGTACTCATCAATGAAGGAATCCAGTGGTATTTCACCATCAAGGAATTTTTCTGCCATATTCTGTCAAATACAGAACAATCTCTTAGAAAACAGAGCACTGCAACAGAATCTAAATGGCTCACATCCTAAAAATAGCAGCGTTTTGCCTGTGATTTTCCAGCTGGCATACGGAAGATGACTGGCATACTAAGAATTCTGAGCAGAACTTTGAGTTCGTTATTACTCAGAAGCACTGGGAGTTAAATATCACTTTTGCATAAATTTACACCGAAGTAACAGCAGTAAAAACATCTGAATCTCACTCTGAGCATTCCCTGATCATCAGAGATGGGAACGAAGCAAGGCCAACAGCTTTCCAGATTGCCAGCTAAGCTGAATTACAGCTCAGTGCTGCTTCAGTGCCAACAGAAACACTGAGAACTCTGTGAGGCTCAGCACAGAGAGGCAGATTATTGCTAAGTCAGGTTTAATACTCACCCTTACTTGTGGCTTTGAGCAAATGATGTTTAATAATTGAGAGGTGAACAAACATATAATCACAAAATCCAACCTGTCCTGGGAATGTCTTTTTGTGATCAAGGCTAATAAACAGATTTTTCCCCCTGATATAGTTATAGAAAATGCCTGCAGGCAAATCAGCAAACAAAGCCAAGCACTCCCATTATTCTGAAGTTAGACCACCCTTCAAGCACTGGTATCACAGCAAGTAGTGACCAGTGGCACCTGCACAGACATGCAGAAATCCTAATGGAATATTTCATCTGAAATGCTGCAAAAAACCAGTGCAGGCACAGTTTTTTATTAGGCTACTAATTGACATTTATAATGGAGTAATACAGATACCAGGTAAACACCACTAAAAAGAGATTCCATTTGTATACACGATGAGTTTGAAGGCAAAGCCAAGGAACTAAGAGGGTTTGGCTTTCTTTTCTAAAAGAGAGCATCTTCTCTCTCAAACTTCAAAGATGTGAAGACTAAAAAATCACTCTGATTAAAAAAAAAATCACTGGAACTGAATGGCTGCTCACTGAAGTTCAAAGCAAAGACCAGACCATATTCTTATAAATATCCCTTAGTGTACACCATGTTAAACTCTGCACTGCAGGAATGGACTCTGGGAGGTTCAGTTACGGGTGTAAGTGGCAGAATTGGAGTGTTCTGTCGTTACCTCTGTGTCTTCCTCAATCTTTGCCCCCTCGGTCTGCAGCAGAGCCAGTAGGGTCTCCAGGGAAGCATTGCTGGATTGTCTGTCTGTAATGGCATGGAAAGAACAGAAAATGACAGCTGCCTCTAAGTGACTTATAACTACAGCCCCAGACAGCTCAACAATCTCTGAGGCACATATGTACAAGCAGTAGGCTCCTTGTTCTAGACAGGGTGTTCTACAGTAAGAGACAGAGTAAGAATATTGTCAGAATATTGTCAGAGTGCTAAAAAGCTGACATTTAATTACAATGATACATTTATAATATTGAAAGCCAAAGCACTTCAGCAAGTGCAGAATCAGATATGCAATACTTCATGATTCGGTATGAACTGAAAGGTCAATGCAATATTCTGTTTGATTTACGATTAGTCACTGAAAATTCAACTTGTGTTTTTAGCAAGGTAAATGAATCTAATCATTAGGGAAGAGCAGGTCAAGAACAGGTAGGTAACCACACAGTAACAGAGAGAAACCACAGTATCTGTCACTAGGTGTAACAGACACTTAATAAATCATAATAAGTGTGATCTAGTTCAGAGCTACACGAGAGTGACATTTCACTTTGTACCCTAATTCACACAGATAAAAATGAGACACCACAAACCAAACAACAAACAGGCAACGGATTTACACTCACTTAGAAAACAGCAAATCATAATTGTCAACAGCAAGTGTTACCTAGTTTTGTTTTCTTTATCTGGTATGCTTCAAAAAGAACTTGCAGCTCTTGATATTTTTCAGTCAAATTTGATTTCAAAGACTCCAACTTTGGTTGGTACAAGAGATTTCCTTCTGCCAGACTGCGGTTGCTGGCGAGAGTCATGTCCTTGCTGTGCTGAACATTTTGGGCCTGGAAAGAAATAAATATTTTAAGAAGTGCCTGAAATAACAGTGAAATTATTAAGCAGGACAATAAAAAAATTTGAAAACTTTTAAATAAAAAACAAAAGTAAAAATTAGTGCTGTGGTATTGAACCTGCAAATGATGACCAAATGATGACATGGACAGATAAAGCAACAGTTGCTCTCTGAAAAGATCTGAATTCCAGCAGTGAGATGCAATGACTGCAGCAGAATGTCACCCCTTATCTTGTTAACCTGCAAATAACAAAGACTGCATCCTTACTGTTCCTTCTCCAGAATATTCTTCCTCCAACTGTGTTGAACCAATCCTGGATTAATGCCAAAAGCTTCTTTTTTTTGGTTTATTCCTTCTGCTTAACATTTCCTAGCCTTAAGACATTATTCCTAAAGAACAACTGACAATTGTCACAAGTTCAGGATTCAGCCAGATTCCCGTTTGCTCACACTCACGTAGGCACAGGATTTTATCAAGACATTCTTCAGGAGCTTTGGGAAAGCTGAGTGGGGAACTCTGTCCCAGGTGTCACATTTGATTCATTAAAATATTCAGACATCAAAAGGGAAAGAAACCAAAAACCAAGGGATCCGATTTCAGATTTTCAGTCTGAATCAACAAGTGGAACAGTCTTCCCATGGCACAACACCACTCTATTAAGCTGCCTTCAAAAACCAACAAAACTTCTAGTACCCTTTTTGTGACCTCCTCCATCAATACCTCCCTTCCAGCCCACCTTATCCCTGTTTAGCTCCAACAGATCCCATTTACAGACCTCGCACATCAGTCAGTGCAAACACGAGGGGCTTTCTCCTTCCACACTCCTGGGTGGATACAGAGCCACACCTCAGAAACAGGAAAAGAGGAAACCCAAATGAGCTGTTTAAAAGCCCCAGAAAAGGATAGGATCAAAATTCAGGTGTTTTTCCAAGCATAGCAACTCTCTTTGAAAGCAATTACTTCCTTTTGAAATATTTACACACTACTTTAACTTGCTAAATTCAAAATTGGTTCAGTGTTACTTAAACACACCTTTGCCCCCAGATACTGCTCTTCAAATACCCAAGTTTTACTCTCTTTCACCCTGTTTTTGCCAAACCACTTTAAAAAAAAAATCAAGGCAAGGATAATGTTAAGTCCTAAATTCTACAGCAACCAAAAATTCTAATCTAAATTGTGAAAATCAGAAATTATTCTTTCAATATTGTTTTGTCTTCTAAAGGTTCTCACATCAAGCCTAAATAAACTTCCAGTCCTATGCTCATGTTCAATTTAAACCCTCTCCAAGAACCAAAGGAAAATCCCCTCTTCTTACTTTTGAATCCAATGCAAAACAATTTAAATTAAACTGGTTTCCATTTGTTTATTCTCATATGATCCAATCCTGATAAGACTGTTGCTTTCGAAAAGCTGGAAAATTTACATTTTTTCAAACAATTATGAAGAGAATTAAAACATACAGGATTGAACAGCTTAATGACTGGCATCCAGCTTCTTCCCAAACACCTGTCCCCACCACTGCCAGCCAAGGAAGACTGTGTGCAAAAAGACTGATGGTTTCTGGTGCCTTTTTCACCATTTTAATGAGTTCACTACTTCCTCCCAGTGACTCCAGTTTGCTCTGGTGGTTGTATTTTCACTGCTTGCAAGGCTGATAATTCTCATTTCAAAGGTGCAGAGTCAGTGTGGGAAGAAGACCAGTTTAATGAGTGAACTTTGATCTCTCTTTTAGGATGAAGAAGAAGAACATTTACTCAGGAGAGAAAAAAGCCAGTGCACACAAACCTATAAACCTTTCAAGGGCACAAATCCCAGGAAAAGGAAGCTTCTACTTCAACTTTTCCTGAAGTAAAAAGGAGAAGGAGGACCTGATGTCTCCTCAAAATGTCTCTCAACAGGACTAGAGAGGACCAGGAAGAAAATGCCTTATGTTCTACAATGATTTGCTGAATAACTTTATTTTAAAATCATTTCAAATTGTAAAGATGAATAAATATCAGTATGACATAATGTATCTGACTTGTATAAACAAGGAAAATATGACTAATATGACCTACCTCCATCTAAGGCAGAGTGACATCCTGTCCTGTCCTTTGCATCTGGGATCTAGTAATTATGGACTAGTGTAAACTTTAGCAAAAGCCTTAAAAATACTTGTTTTAAACTAAAAGAAGTTAAGTTATTCATAATTGCACTTTAAGTTACAGTGCTTGAAATTACACAGGACTTAATGACTCAACTTTTTCCATATTTCAGCAGTTCTAAGAAGGGCATTTTTTTTTTTAGCAGGAGTTGAACAAAACCACTACTGACATTTAATAATGAATTCAAGTGTCACTCCTGAGGTCTTCACTTCCAGCATTAGTCTGTGTCAAATGTCTTCTAACAGTGGACACTTGGAGAGATGAGAAACTCAAATCTTACCCAAAACCATGAGAAGAACCAGTTCCTCAAACAAAGTAAACTTAGGAATGATGCTTAATGAAACTTAAGGAGGAGCTGGTGAAGACTCATCCACCTGTTCAGAACATTTAAATACTTCACATCTCTGAAAGAATTTTGAAGTCCGTGGGACAAGTGAGTTCTCTTTCACAGCAAAGAGAACAGATATAATTCCACAGCAAAGCAACTTGAACACAGTCAGGATTTTACAAACCAGGATAATCTCTGGCACTGATGTTAAGGTCTGTGTAGGAAGCTTTCCAGCATCTGTTCCCCTGCATTTGGAAGTTAATTCAAAGAATCAGAAAGCAAATACTCTAAAATTTGCCTAAAGAGCACTGCAGAAAAACTTTCAAGAAATGATGACTAATTTAAAACAAAACAAAAATAAAACAGTTGCAAAATCATCCAAGGGTCAAAGCCACAGTACAGCATGAACAGTCTATTAAGATTATCAGTGCAGCACAAAGCAGGCTTTCAGCATCCCTTCACAGCTTCCCACAAGCCTAAGACAAAAGCTGAGGAAGGAGTAAATCCAAAAGATGTTGTTTTGCTGTCAGATGTGCCCTATGACAAAAATGTGTGTTAGCAGGGAACTGCTCCTGAACTGGATGTTCACCTGCCCGCTGGAAGTGCAAGGAAAAAAGTTATTAAGAGAAATCAGCCAGGAGCATGGGACTCCAGCAGAATTCCTAGTAAGACTCTTGAAGTCATGAGCACTTCACCAGGCAGGAAACACTAATCTGAAACCAGATGAGAAATACCAGTCAGAATCACGAGACACAAAGAGACAGGACAATATTAAAGAGAAGATACACTTCTTTTTTTTAACTGCTAAGCTCTCACTATGAATTCTGAATGGGACAAATGGGGCAACAATACTGAGCTGATTGTAACAGGATTTTCATGGCACAAGGATGGCTCACCACTGAGCAGAGAACTCAAACCCAACTGCACGCTGCAAGAAAATGAAGCCACGGACACACAGAGGTTATAAAAGACAAAAATCATGGTTTATGCAGCACTTCAAAACTTAAGCTGCTTAAAAAATGAGTTTCTTTTACAGAAGTAATTTGAATAATTTTACTCAAGGATTTATTTAATAAGCACTTCCAAGAACAGGCAGCAGCAACTTCTTTGGGCACTGAGATTCTACTGCTTCCATCAGCTGCAGCCTCGTTTCATCTCACTTTTAGAAAAGGAAGATAAATGCTGGGTAAAATTAAAGCAGAACTAGTACCAGCTTAGCAACATTTGTACTATAAACGTTTATCATTTACACCAAAATAATGGTTTGTAGTAAGAGTTATTTGTGTAAAATGCTGAGAAAGGTCACCCCGGTTCACCCAAAAGCACATTCCCAGAACTGAGTCCTGGGACACTGAGCAACTGCAACCCCAACTACAATCCCACAAGGTCCAGCAAGTGCTGCTATAATTATAAGCTTCCTCAGCCAGTAACACAGCGAGGAGTCTCTTGGTACCTTCGAGAAAAAGTCTCTTAAGGAGCTATAAATAAAAGCAGCTTTGTGTGGCACTGTTTTAATTGCTTTATACATGGGACACATCCACGTTAGGTTCAGGTTTCTATAACCTTTCTCATTCCCACATTCTCTTTCACTTACACATACTCGTAACTTAGGAATGAAATACTGCAGTCCCACTGCAGGAGTGGAAGGATGCACATTTGGAGTGTCAAATTAACCCCTGAAACAGGAGCTGACAGGTGCAGAGTAGGAGAAGAGAGACTTCTTTTACAGAAGAAGATTTAACAGTGCTTTTTCATCATGGACTGGTGAATAACACACCCCCTACCAACATGTGTTCTGCAATAAATATTAAAACATGTTGCAAAGTAATTAGATTGGCTAAATTTAGCTCTTCTGAGCACTTAAGTGTTAGCTTTAAAAAATGACAAAATGAAGCTTAGAGGGTAAGTTGCAGTTCCTAAACATTTCTTGCAGAGGGAACAGACACTCAGCCCTGCAATTTGCACTCATCAGACACAGGCAGATTACTCATTTGATGCTCAGCTGGAAGAGAAAAATCTATAGTTGTCACCCAAACTAATTCCTAACTTTGCAACTAAATTTCATGTTTGGCCAACAAGAACATAACCACTGGCACATAACCACTGGTTTCAGGACAGGAGTGGGAATCCAAGAAATCTGGGCATGAATACGCAGAGTTTAACTTGGACTTTCTCCCCTGCCTGATCTTTTCAATCAGTTTTTGAGAAAAGGTCTATGCTCAAAAATCCCTTCTGTGCTTGCCAGTGTACTCTGAAATTCTGGAATGAGAAGAAGGCTCACTTCTTGATTTCATATCATTAAGGTATTGAAGAGTGAACAATTTTTGGCAGTGGAACCTCAGCAGTCAGTAACACAATGCTGCACTGTTACAAAAAGGGATGCTCCAGGAGATAAAAAAATAACTTGTTTTCACAGAGAAATTCACCAAATTACCACCAGTGTCAGGTCACAAATTCTCTCATCTGTGCTTTTTAGAGTTTTCACATTGACATTCACTTTTATAAACAAGGTACTTTTATGACCCTGCCTGGCAGGGGATTTGGAACTAAATCATCTTTCAGGTCCCTTCCAACCCAAACTGTGATTCACTATCTCATGAAGATGAATACTGCAGATGTACTACAGAGATTACCCTGAAAGAGTTATAAAAAAAAAAGCCCTCCTCAATTTTAAAAGACTGGGAGTACCAGACAACTGGCTTCCTTCCTCTTTCTAACAGACAAGATGCTTGTTGTTCAAGCACTAAAAGCTCAGAGGCTGCAAAACCAACCTCAGAGGCAGGAAAAGCAGCAGCTTAGCTCTGAAGCCACAGTGTCACACACCTGAGGACACAGGTGCAGGGCACTGCACGTGCACATCACCCTAGAAATGGGAATGTGTGAGTGGGCACACACAGATACAGATACACACACAAATCCTGCTCAAATGCCACACAGGAATACATTCCCTTTAAGGCTGGAAGTGCCTATTTTTAGCTATTAGCAAGAAAGCTGAGTGGTTTTCCAAATCCTCCTCTTTGTGAACAAAACATTGGGGTTTGAGCTGGGTTTCCCCTGCAAGGAGGAGAACAAAGGTTTTTTTCAATTACGGAATAATCAGCTTTAGCCAACTTCGCCACTAAAAATACAAGTGACCTCATAGAAGTGACTCAGGAATCGTGATTTAATTGGCATGTCACAGTAAAATTAGGAATTTAAGGACTCTGGAATAACCCTACAACACAGATATATAGGGACTGACAGCCAAGGAGCAGTGAAGTCACCATGGTTCCTCCTTAATGCTCAGGATTTCCCTCTCTCCCTCTTCCTGCCACAGTGAAAAATCAGGTCTCAGCAGCACAAGCTCAGGCACTAAACAATTCAGTGAAGGCAAGAACAGAATGAGGAAGAAATATTCAAGCATGGCCAATTCTTTCCAAGGTGAGTAAACACATTTCTAGTTGAACATACTCCAGTAAAAGCCTCCACATCCAATAAAAGAGGATTATGCCAGACAGCAGCACAGCCATATTTCCACACAGCCTGAGCACCTCCAAACCCCACACTCTCCAAACACCACAAAATATTCCCTGGGGGCCCAGAGAACTTTACTCTACAATTTAGAGCCCTTCTGATGCCAACCAAAGAGGAAAACCAGAGGGTCAAACTGAGAATACGGCCTGGTTGTGCCCATGTGTGAGAGAGGATCTTTCCTACTGAGGTCATGAGGTTTTCTGTCACTTCTTACCTACAGTCTTCAGTGCACATTGACAAATAAATAATAAAAAAGAGCCCACTGAGCCAGGCTTTGTGCTCCTGTCCCTTGTCAGAGGTCACACTGAAACCAGCAGTGCTGCCCCATTTATATCTTTGCAAACTTAAGCCCATTATAACCCACTGGCTCTCTTTAAATAGTTTTTATAGAGCAGGGTTCTCCTGCCCCCAGCAAACCACAGGGCCTCCGAGGTCTCTGCATGTTTTAGTCACCACAGCAGTGCCCGTTTCTTCCAAGTTCTCAGAATATAAACTATTCTGTCTGGCCCCCTCTCACAAATCTATTGATACAAGGTTCAAAATATAAATTGTTGTATAATACAGCCAGTAAATTCCCCAGGACACCTCGTTAACTTGGCCTCAGCCTTCACTAGGCCTCTCCATCAATACTTTGACAATTTGGCTTGAGGGGATCCAGAACAACTTCCTCAGAAACACCAAAAGGAATCTTAGTTTGAGAGAACACAAGTATAACTGATTTTACTTAATAAACTAAGCTTCTTTCTCAAGAACACATTGCCCCCCCCTTTTTTTTTTCCCTGGGGCTTCTGTCCTCAAATTTTAACCAACAAAACCAATAAACAAAAGACCCAGAGAAGCACAGCACATTTCTTTCTTTTGAAGTTTTCGTAGAAATGGTTTCATCTTCTTTGCTGTTAGCTGACCACACAGAGAGAGCCTTTCAGGCACATCTGTGGCCAAATAAACCCAGAACAGTCTCCTATCAGAACTGCAACACTGGCACACAGAAAAACTCGTTAAAGACAACCACAGCGGGGGGAAGAAAACAGGCTTCTATTCTAAGAAGGACAGATTCAAAAGCACGACTTAAAGTCAGATACACTGACAAAGGGACTTCGACCTGTGCAAAAGGCAAAGCAAGGGGGAGAAAAGCCCGGGGCACACAGAAACCTCTTTCGCATTGCTTTGAATTCACCCCGACAAAACCCAAGGCGCAAAACCAAGGCTGCACGGATGGAAAAGCTGAGCCCATCTCCGGCCCTGAATAATTAATTTAATTCAGCGTTTTCAGCCCGGCGAGCCCCCTCACCCCTCCTCTGGCACCCGGCGGGCACCGATCGCCCCACGGCGGGGCAGGGAACAAAAGGCCGGCAGGGAAAAAGGGGCCGGCAGGGAAAGGGAAGGCAGGGAAGGGAAGGGAAGGGGCCGGCAGGGAAGGGAGAGGCAGGGAAAGGGGAGGCAGGGAAGGGGGAGGCAAGGAAGGGGCCGGCAGCGCTTCCCGCAGCCCCGGGGGCTCCTCACGCACCCGGCAGCTCCGGGAGCGGGGAGTCATTTACCAGCCTCCAAACACCGAGCGGTCCCGGGGCCCCGGCGGGCTGAGGGTATGACCCGGGGAGAGGCCGCGGCCGGGGGGTTTATGAGGCAGCCCCTCACAGCCCCTCACCTCTTCCATCTCGCGGGCCATGTCCTGCAGCTGCTCCTCGTCGTCCAGCAGCGCGCTGAGCTCCTGCAGGCTCAGCGCCTCCAGGCGCCGCACGTCCAGCGCCATCGCGGCCCCGATCCCGATCCCTCCCCGTTCCCTCTCCCGATCCCGTCCCCGCTCCCGGCCCCGCTCCCGCCTCACACCGGAAGTGCCGCCGCGCTCTCGCCCCGGCCCCGCGGGCACCGCCCTCAGCGCCCCCTGCTGGGGGGGCGGGGCGGACCGTGGGGGACGGAACCAAAGGGGGGTCGGGGGGGGCAACGGGGAGCCCCTGTGAGGGGTGTGTGGGGGAAGCTCCTGTGAGGGGTGTGTGGGGGGAAGCTCCTGTTGGGGAGGCTCTGCGGTGTGACGCCCGGGTGAGGGGTTTCTGGGGCGAAGCCCCGCCAAGGGCACAGCGCAGCCCCTGGGGGCAAAGCCGGGCAGAGCCCCGCACAGAGCGAGCTTTGTGCGCCGCCTCATGTGATGCGCTCGAGGTCCTTGGAGTCCCGAGGGATCGCAGGGTCACGGTTAGGTTGGGAAAGACCTCTGAGATCATCGAGTCCAACCTGTGACCGATCCCCATCTTGTCAACCAGACCACGGCACTAACTGCCTTGTCCAGTCTTTCCATAAACAGTTCCAGGGACAGTGACTCCACCATCTCCCTGGGCTGCCTATTCCAATACCTAATCACCCTTTCCATGAAGAAATTCCTCCTGACGTCCAACCTAAACCTCCCCTGGCACAATTTGAGGCTGTTTCCTCTTGTCCTGTCCCTTGTTCCCTGGGAGCAGAGCCCAACCCTCCCCTGGCTCCCCTCTCCTGTCAGGGAGTTCAGAGACAGAGAAGGTCCCCCCCGAGCCTCCTTTTCTCCAGGCTGAGCCTCCCCAGCTCTCTCAGCCATTCCTGGTGCTCCAGACCCTTCCCCAGCTCCATTCCCTTCTCTGGACTCACTCCAGCACCTCAGTGTCCTTCCTGAAGCGAGTGGCCCAGAACTGGACACAGCACTCAAGGATGGCGGGTGCTGGGACAGCCGGGGGGTTGGACATCACCATCCCCACCGTTCCCAGTGCTCCTGCCTGGAAGTGTTGTAGGCACTCTTGTCCTCCCTTTGTTCAAAACTCCACAGCTGTAAATTCGGAAGGAAAATCAGTAGAATTTTTTAACTTGCATTTCCTTACCAGTTTGGGGCTTGGCTAGAGTACATCTCAATAGGGTGATTGCGTTATTGTTCTCAAGCCTAGGCTGAATTGCTATTTAGGTTAAAAATAGCTTAAAATCTTATATTGCCAAGTTTTGGTGCTAGGTCCTTTTGTCTGCATTAAGCACTTTCTTCTTCAAGAGCGAAGGCCAATAAATAATGTCAAAGATGTATTTCATGGTGAATTTAAATGCTTTTGAAATGTAATGTAGCAAAAACTGCATCAATTAAAACATCATACATTTTGTTCTTCTGATTTATATCAGTCAAGTCACCAGCTCTGTGTGGTAACCCTGAGGACCAGCAGCTCCCCAATTACTACTACTGTTAGCAGAGCTGATAAAGACAATTATGCCTGGAAACAATTAATTGTGTTAACAGAGCCTAAGTTATATGCATCAGTGGCAGACACCACCTTCCTGGCCTGCTTTTGTACCTATGTGGGTGTGGGTGTGCTCATTTCCGTGTGTGTAACACCACAGAGAGCCAGAACGAGCACATGAGCCAAGGTAGCAGGGTACAGAATGGATATTTGGAGTGGATATTTTGATCTAACTAGAAAAAAAAGCCATATAGTGACTGAATCCATCACTGATGCAATGATGTTGCAATCACATTCAGGAAGGGGCCCAGCAGTTCCTGGCAGGACAGAGTGATGATGTGACAGCTTTATGGCTGTTCTTTTGTCCTATAATTAAACTCGGCTCCCCACACCTCTCCCCCCACCCCAGAAGCCCTCTTTGTCATTATTATGCACAGGTAATAACGGCCAACAAGGTGACCCTGCTAGAGGAAGCCTTCCAGGCCTTCTGGCTGCTCACTCTACAGCCCTGATGCAAACAGAGTGTACTCAGAAGGATGTAAGAGCACAGAGTTTGTGCAGCAGGAAGCTGAGCTGAGCTTGCTGAGGGTGGGGAGAAGGTGATTAGAGATACGGGCATGCGTTCACTCATCCACCTGAACACACCTGCCTGTTGCAGGGATGTGCTGTGCTCCAGGTGAGTCAGCAGCTGTGCCCTCAGGCAGTGACATGGCTTTGCACAGTCACTACAGCCCGACCTGGTTATTTAAAACCAGTAGATAGTCACCCTGCCAACATGATACCACGTACCCCGTATTTGCACATGCCCAGCAAACAGACAGAGTCACAGTTTTCTGTTAAACCTGTTGTAAATCTGTACATGCAAACACACATTCAGATACACACACAAACAGAGGAATTAGTTGAGGGATTAAAAGAAGTCCTTTCTTCCCAGGAACGTTGATGATTTGAACTTCATACCATAGCTAAATAAATGGTTTGAGGGGAGTGTGGTTTAGAAGAGTCTGACTCAGCTTCGTGTTGTAAATCTAGTTTTACCACTGCCTTGCTGTGTGATCCTGAGTGGAGCTCTCAGCTTCTCTCAACCATGGTGCCTTTTACTTAAAAAGAGGAATAATAACTGCTCAGTTGCAGGTGAGAGTGGAGAGGAAAAGTTCACACTGAATAATATAAAAGTTCACACTGAACACACAGAGCTGTTGTGAGTGAGAATCTCTGGTGGAGGGCACTACAGAGTGATAATAATTGTATTGTCAATATGCTGTTGGGAAAGATGGTTTAGAGTCACCTAAGGAGCTTTTCTTTAAGTAATTTTTGCTAATGTTGCATAGGGTTGGTGGAAGTTTACTGCTCTGGACATCAAAGACTGGATTATTTGAATTAGCCAATGCTAATCTGTATTAAAATTAGAAGCTCCATAATGCAGAACAATGAAGTTCTCCCAAAATGCACTGGAAGAACATAACTCATTTGGGTTCAAGTACAACATACATTGAAAATCCCACTTCTTCCTGTGTAGATAATTTGGGTTCTGGGGATTTTGGAGAGGATTCTACATTAAAACCCGGTCTGCTTTCAAGGACTTTGATCAGCAACCGCATGTGATTGAGTTCTCCAATTGTCTAGAAAAGGAGCTGAGGTTGAGCCAATATAGGGTTCAGCTGCTTTTGTATAATTATATTTTCTATTTGGACAGATAGGAGAGTGCCTTCCCATTCCCCAGTCTTCATGAAACATAAAGGTTTTGTGACAGCACATCACTTGGACAGAATATGAAGGATTGCAGATTTAAAGCAGGATTTTGGACTACAGGGATTATCAAATATTGCAGTGCTGCAGGCTGAGATTTATCATCTCCCCAGCCCTAGTTCCTATTTGCCTTTGCTGAAATTCTTTTGAAGGGTGACAGCATTCAAGAACATTAAAATTGTAAGCAGACAAAGTACAGAAGTCAAGATTTCTTATTACAGGAGAAATTGAATAAAAAAATTGGGAAGATTACAGTGGAAACCATGTCATGGTGAAGAAGGACTCAGGTTTCAGTCTTGGGGAGAACTAGCATCCAAACTAGTTTAAATAGGATGTTAGATTTTTTTTTTCCCTATTTAAACTTGCTCTTGGATTTCTTTCTGCTACCTCATATCCTTTTATGGTCAGTAGCACTGTACTCATGCATATTTATTAGATTCAGACATATTTTGCAAGTCACCTTCACAACTTATTTTCTTTTCCTGGAAAAACTGGTTGGTTACATACACATTGAATTTGCAAATCTAATCTTTGGTGCATATTAACCCCTATTAGTCTGGTTGCTTAATGTACAGATAAGTTTTCAGGGTTATTTGCAATTTAACTTCCTTCTATATAATAATTACAGCCCATAATTCTGTTTAGATTTCACAATCCAGATTCCCTCACACATGGAAATGACCTGCATATTCAGCATTCTGGGAGAGAAATAGTCCTCCTGTTTGAGAGATCTGCTGTCTGAGAGAGAGCAGGAATTAAGTGTTTGTGCTGTACTCCTTCCTTTCAGGGAGCCACAGGTGGGAGGAGCAGGTTGAGGTACCTGCACATATTTGCTTTGCCTTAAGCTCACAGTGAAGCTGGAGTAGAAGAGGCAGATACTATTTTTCCACCCCAGACTAAGACACATCTCTGAACCTAAGCTAGAAACACTCTGTCTGTTTGCTTGTGGTATTTCCAGACCTGCTGAAGGCCTAGAAAGCTCAGCCACTGACACACACACACAGTTGCTTATTGAGGCAGAGGTGTGCCAGGGGACAAGTTGTTGGAATAAACACAGCTGTGTTTTTTCCATCACCATGTTCTCATTTACTGTGTCAGTCAGCCACAGATCCTGTCTGTGCAAAGGTAAATACATATCCCAGGGGAATCGCTGGGACTGTAGGATCTGCTCTTGAATTTCATCTTGGATAGTGTTCTCTGATGTTTAAATCAAATAAAGCTGTGGTTATGCCTATTACAGGGAATGGTTAGAGCTTATTAATAGTGAGGAAAACAACCTGCCACGGAATGTACAGTCAACCTTTGCAATCAATTGTGCTTTCAAATTGTTTGCAGTTCTGCCAGTTTGCACAGCCTTCAAGCTGTGCCCCCAAATTAAGGTTTCAGATGAACTCGTGCAAGTTCCCTGTGAAGACTCTTCCCTTTGAGAAGAAACTTTTTATCTCCAGAAGAGATAGGGGAGAAGCTCTTGAACTGATTTTGTTTATGTTCCCCTGTAAATGTCAACTCTGGGCAAAGCCACAGCCACAAAATACTACAGTTTAGGGTTTCAGAGGGAACAGTGGCTGTGTTTCCAGAAGAGCCTGAAACACAGACTGCCCACAGGCAGCCAGGCTCAAGGGACTGGGCAGCTCCAGGAAGCAGCTCATGTTCCAGCACTGGAGCAATTCCCACTCCTGCACTGGGGGAAGCACATCTTTACTGCCAGGCTTAGTCTCGCTAATGGGCATCTCTGACCCTGATTTTCACTTCAAAAAGAAGTCATAGTTGGAATGATTTAGAAAAGCAGGATTTTCTCTACAGTCGCAGGGTTTGTACTGGGCCAGCAGAAATATCTGCATTAGATTAGTGCTGCTGGATCCCCAGTGGTGTGTGGAGCTCCCACCCATCTTCCAAAGCCATAAGAAAACCCTCATGGCTTTAGCACACAGGCAGATCCACTTGTCACACACCAACAGGGCCATAAAAGGACCTGTTCATGCCACCAGATGAGAGGCTCAATGGAAAAGTAGCCTTGAGTTCTCTGGATGCAGAAGAAAGAATTCATCACCTGTGGCAATGAACAAAGTCAGGCCCTGTTATCAGCTTGGACTGGTGCCACCAGCAGAGACAATCTGCTGTTTCCAATGTGTCATTTCAGTTGTTGCTGTTTGGACCTGACCTGGGAATACAATGCTGGGATTATCCTCACAAGAGGCTTGGGGAGCAGGGTTCCCTTTCTGAAATTCACTGTAGTCTTTGCAATAAAACGAATCTGTATGCTCCAGTTCCCTTTTTGCAGCACTGCCTGGGAGGGACACACAGGATACAATCAAATTCTCTTTCCTGGCATCTCCTGTACTAATGAGCATTGTCCTACCAGCCCTTCCTAGGGTGAGTTGGCTTCCCTAGTTCCCAGGTAATCAAATTTGTTTTTTTCCCCCGAGTTTTTCAATTAAGCAGAAATTAATTCCACTTCCACAAACCGGTGGCCACATTCTCCTCCCAGGTACTGATAAAAATGCACAATTAATCACTTGCCTGCCAGCACTGGGTGGAACCCTCAACCTCCTCATACCCACAGCACAAATTTTCATCAAGCAGGAACACATGGCCATTTACTGAAGGGGTGAATTGAGGAGTTCAGAGTGGCACAGAGATTTCCTAAGTGGAGGGAGGGAAGACAAAAAGACATCTTGTTCTTCTTCTGAGGCACAGATTTTTATCATATCACAAAAGCAAGCAGCTGAAAAGATTCCAGTCATGAAGTGCTGTGCTTTGAGAACGGGTTAGACTGCCTGTCCTTCCATGTGAGACTGACTCTGAAGGGGATCTGGGATGAAAACGAGTTATTCAACGGGTTATACCAACTGCTGGGCTCACAGTCATTATCAGATACTGAAGTCTTTTACATACCTTGTTCTCTGCAGGTTCCTCTTGTCATTCCCTGCAAGGGAGCCAGAACACATGTGGGGTGCACCTGCATCCAGCTGCGGTCTCAGATGAACATCACCTTGAAAATCCAGAATACAGAAAACCACCCCCACTACAGGAGCTCGACGTTGAGTGGCAGAGGTAGTATTTTATTCTTTGAGCATCCCTCCTCAAGGACACTAAATTTAGAGTTTGTAAAACATCACTAAATGAAAACAAAACATCGCCAATAACAAAAATGCAAACCCGCTGAAAATGAAAATGCAGCAGCATTCAAGTATCAGAAGACATGAGAGCTAAAGTGCTTGAGAGAATTTCTTAACTATGCAGAGTCTGAAGTCAGTGTTCCCCTAGAAATGCTATTTTTTTTCAACAGTATCTACCTGGCTGCATAGGATTTTTCACTGGTCTATAGCAGGGCAACACTACAAAGCCAGAGCCATTACCCCAAAGGGCTAGGAGTAACACATTTCTTTCTATCCCTCATACTAAAATAAATTATAGTCAAAGAAACACATTATAAAGTTCAGGCAGCTGAAGTTGGACTTCAAGGAAAGTGACTGTACCGATTTCCCATGCAGTGAAGTCGCTAGCACGGCCTGAAGCTGAACAAAGCTTTGGTGGGATTTATAAAGTGCTGTCTTTTAGTGTTTTATGCCTGTCTTCAGCAGTGTTCTTCTCAAACCAGCACCGGGGTTGTGAATTAAAAAAAATTCTGAGATAACAGACCAATTTTCAGTGGATGCTGGAGCCAGACAGACACTGCACAGTGCATACAAATTACATTAAAAAACAAATCGAACCAAAAAACCCCAAACCCCAAAACCTAACCCAGTTATGGTAAAATGTTTCATCCTTAAAAACAAACACCCACCAAGCACCAAGAGCAAATCTGAAAGTAATATCTGCCTCCAGTCCCCTGGCTTGTCCCAGTAAGGATGGATAATACATGATACAAGCTCAGCAGCAATGGTTGGGAGCCTGAGCCTGCAGGCACTCAGTGCAAAACTCTCCCGGCATTCAGCTCCATGGGAGTGATCCAGTTTTTGCCAAAGCCAAAGGGAACTCCCTGAAGACTTCAGCCAACTTTGGATTAGCCCCATAGATTGATAGCGGGAGCAGGACCTTGTTTTACAGTCACCGTTTTTTCTATCCAGCCACAAAAGCCACCCCCTGAAATTCCTGAAGGGGTTTCCAACCTTCCCCTCCACGCATGCATTTAACATCCATTACAGTTAATAGCAGTTACACATGCATATCAATGGGAGAAAAGTCCCAGTCAAGAGGAATTACTGGTTGTAAGAAAAGAAACCCAGTAGAAATTGCTGAGAATTGCTAACGACCCAGCTCCCTCGGGTTTTCCCTGTTTTCCCAGCTGGCACAGACTGCGCTGCAGGAAGCTCTATGGTGTGTGTCTGGGTCTGTGGTGTGTGTTTGGGTGTGTGACACGTGGGGTGAGGGCACGGTGTGTTCTGCAGGGCACCAACCGCCTCCGTCTCAGCATCCAGGGAGCGTCCGAGCCTCCGGCCCCTCACTTGTGGGCCGTGCTGTTGTAATCGTCCTGTGCCACGGCAGGCAGGGAATGGTCTATCCTGAACTCTTCCTCCTTGGAAGAATCCCCCCGGGCTGCAGGCTGGCGACTGTCCGTGCCGCCCCCCTCCAGCCCCAGGATCTGTCTCTGGACCAGCTTGGAATAAAGGCCTCCTTCTTCCATCAGCTCCTTGTGCGAGCCCTGCTGCACCACGCGGCCCTTGTCCAGCACAATGATGTTGTGTGCCCTCTCCACAGTGCTCAGCCTGTGAGCGATGACAAGCACCGTGTGGTTCTGCAAGTCGCCGTAAATCGCCTGCTGAATCTGTGGGGAGAAAAGGCGTTAGTGCCTGAGTAGCACTGGCTCTGCTGCGGGAGAACAGCAGCTTTGTGGTCTGTGTTCAGAAGCCTCTGGACAGGAGGTTTGCTCTGTGGCCACACAGAGGACACAGAGCTCCCTGCAGCACTGCCAGAACCAGCGTGTCCATCCCAGCTCCCGGCTGCAGCCCAAAAGGCCAGGTGTGCTGTGCACACAGGTCTGGTCCTGCCAGCTGGGTCCTCGTTAGAACTGGGCCCCAGATTTGGAGGCCATGTGGTGCTGGCATGGACTGCAGGAAGCTGATCCCTGGTAAATGCAGCTGTTCAGAAAAGTGAGGCTGTTTCCTCAGCGTATCAAGGCAAAGCAAAAGAGTTCTTTTCCAGTTTACATACAATGGCACTGAAGTCTAAAGGCAGGCAGGCTGGCACTGGGCACATGTCACACTGATACCCCTGGGTAGCCAAAAATCAGCCCTGAGCTGGCATCAGACACCACATATGTCTGAGGACCTGTGAGCTGCTCCAGGTCAGATGCTCATGCTGCCCCACACCATGGGTCAGCAGCACTTGTCCTCCAGGACCGGGAGACACATCCTTAAACCCCAGCCTTGAACAGGCCTTCCCTTGTGTCATTACATCAGTGAGGCCAAACTGCTGCTAGTAGAGCTGTTTGGTTGTCACATCCCAGCCGGATAAACCAGCCCAGTTCACTGGAAGCTCAGGGCCTTTCCTGTACATGTGGCTTCCTTCGTGCCTCGGCTGGGATTTGAGCTTAGGGAGTCCTACTGTCCTTGCTACAGCATCATTTTTTAGGGTCTTCCTCTGTATCCTGTCCTAAAAGGCTGCACAGAGTCTCTATATGCCAATTAACACTTTCCACATTTAAAAAATCAGCAGAGAACCCTGTATCTCATCAAGTTTGTCAGGCATTGGCTGCTGTGAGCATGAGATTATTCCCTTCTTGGTGACTACAACAATGTTGGAAGCAAATTCCTGCTAAGGAATTAGCATCTTACTCAACCCTCTGACTGCACCATGTCAAGACTAAGCTTGTCAACAGGCTGGAAATTGAAGCTACAGTCTTTCCTCCAAACCCAGACTGTCTCTTTGGCCCAAACATCCCAGTCACCCGCTCACCGCGTGTTCGCTCTCTGCATCCAGCGCGCTCGTGGCTTCATCCAGGATTAGGATGGGAGGGGCTCGGATCAAGGCCCTGGCAATTGCCACTCTCTGCTTCTGGCCACCTGACAGCTGAGCCCCTTTCTCACCTGCTTCTGTTGGGTCAAGAGAGAGAAGAAGGGGTCAAAACAAAAACCAAGTTCAGCTGCCAGGCACAGCATCAGGATGGAGCTGTGATGACTTCGGTACCTGTGTGGTAGCCGTCCTGGAGCTCCGTGATGAAGGTGTGTGCGTTGGCCTTCTGGGCAGCCTGAACCACTGACTCGAAGGAGGCTGAAGTTAAGCCATATGAAATATTATCTGCAATGGAGCGGGCAAACAGCACAGGCTCCTGGCTCACCAGGGAGATCTGCAGAAAGGAAGGGAAGAGCAGGGCGTCAGGAGCAGGAGATGCACTGCACGGCATTGGCATTTCTCCCTGTTGAGTAAGGACCAAGATAAAGATATAGAAGAGCCATTAAACCAAGATATAGAAGTGCCTCAATGTGAGGATGCTAATGATGGGGTGCCCAGTTTGCATCACCTGCTGGGAAGTCATTTTGCAGGGAAGAAACTTTGTGCAATGGTGGTACGTTGGCACTTGGGATGGGCTTCCCCCTTCAAGACCCTGCTGTGTTTTTGATCCAGACCTGTCCTTCCTGTCACTGTTTGCTCTTTCCAAAATGGAAAACCAGTTGCTGGGACAAATCAGGCTGGAGAGATCCACTCCCAGGCTCTTGCAGGCCATTAATCCCACTTGGGCCATGTGAATGAGCCCTCTTGAAATTTTTAATCCGAAATTAGCAAGTTGGGGACATAACTGCTGCAATTCATTAATTGCTTAGCAACAGCCTCTCTGTCCTGCCTTACAGCCATTGCAGCTCACTCTCATATTCAATCTGCTTTAGCAAACCCTTGATATTGGAATAAATCAAACCCTCCAAACTATTGCTCAGAACTGGGCAGGAAAAGAGCCAGGGGGACACGGTCATATTTTAATTGACTTCTCCCCATGCCCCTAACACCACACCAGGCTTTCCAAACTGAAAGATTAGCTTGTCTTTTGATTTTCCCTCTGTACGGGCAGGGAATGTAAATTAGTCACACTGACTTTGGCTTTCCAGCCTGTCTCTGATCAATTGTTTTCAGGTTTTCCTGCTGACTGGTGAGGCCATTTGCTCTGGGGGCAAACAAAGGAGGCAGTTACTTGCAGAGATGAAGGCTGATCTGTACTGACACACAGGCCAGAGCTGAGGGGCCCGGACCCCTCTCCAAGGCAAACCACCCAGCCCCTCTGGTGCTCCAGCTGCTGCCAGGATCCCAAGAGGTTTAACTCCCCCTGAGCTGAGAATTACTCTAAGATCTTAAAGGTAGAAAGCGCTGGAGGAATGCAAAAACTCTTATCCCAAACCCAATTTAGATGATAATTAATCCAACAACCAAAAACATATTTCTACTGCATCGGCCAAAAAATATAAAACAAACCATGTTTTTTGTTCTGTTTTTGGAAGGCTTCCCCCTCCCTATGAAACCACTCCATCCCTTTTGCTTCCACCCCCACAAATTATCTGAATTCACTTCCTGGACCACCTCCAGCCTCCAGCTTTCTGGACACTTCAGTAAGTTGGCAGATCAAATCCAAAGCAACATGCAGCACTGCCATCCATCCCCTCTGAGCACGGGTGTAGCTAAAATACACGTATCAGTCGCTCGTACCACGGAGTGCAGGTACTTGTGATCGTACATGTTAATGGGACGCCCGTCCAGCAGCACCTGCCCGTCTTGCAGAGGGTAGAAGTTCTCCAGGATGTTGACACAGGAGCTCTTCCCACTCCCCGAAGGACCCACCAGTGCCGTCACTTTGCCGGGGTGGAGAGTGAAGGACACGTTCTGCAACATGGATGGGAGAGCGTGCTCAGGTCTGGGCTCTTCCCAGGCTCCTGGGGCAGCAGTTTGGGCACTATACCAGAAAAGTAGCCAAAATCTGGCCACGGTGACCCTCTACCTCGGTGATGTGCCACATCAGCCATTTCTCCTGGCTCTGAGGAAGCAAAAAGCCTCCAAATTGCATCAAATTCGCCTGCTGATGTAGCAGGTCCTCTAAAAACTGCAAAGCAAACTAACCTCTTTGCTGCCTCCCTCTTCCCATGATCCCAGCTCCTCTCCCACGGAAACAGTCCGAGGCAGCTTGGCACAGAGCCCCGTACCACGCTGACATGTTTAATGCCTGAGCGGGGAACAAGGGCTTTATTGATAAATCTCACTCCTTGTAAGGAAGGCTGGCCCGAAACACCCGCTGTTCCTTTTAAGCTGTTTTCCAGCATATGTTGAGCCTGCCTTGACGTATCTCCATCAGGCAGCTGACACTTCCCAAGGGCTGGGGATCAGTTATGGCCGTGGTGGAGAAGCAGCACGTGGTGGGAGCGCGCGGCGCCCGCGGGGCTCACCTGGAGGACCTGCGTCGCGGAGCGAGTGCGGTAGGAAAACGTCACGTTCCTGAACTCCACCTTGCCATCCACGTGATCCGGGGCCAGGGACCCGTCATGCACCATCGTGGGCTTGCGGTCGATGAACTCAAACACCTTCTCAGCAGCTCCCACCCCCTGCATCAGCCCGCTGTACACGGAGCCGATGGACTGGAAGGGAAGGGGCAACAGTGAGACCCATGTGATGGAGAAGTCAGTCAGTGCTACTGGCAAGGAGAAAGGTTGAAGCATTCCCAAGTCTTCTCTCACCTCACACTGACTACAGTCATCAGACGTAGCAAAAGAAAACTCTTCCCCCTCTGCAGGATATGGAGGGGATATATGGGCAATCCAGGGAAAAGGACATCTAAGGGGGTTTTGTGCATGGGTACACTGGGAGGGTAACAGAAGAAGGAAACACATGGGTTGGGAAGAGAAGACGTGTGCTGGGAGATACATGACCCAAACTTCAACAAAATCCTCCCCTCATCTCTCTTTGCTCAAGACCAGCAGCTCCCAAGTGCAATGGCTGAACAGAGTTCACAGACCAGCCCCCAGAGGGTTCTGCTCCTTCCCCAGCACACGTCTCAAGTGCAGAGCAGCTCCAGGCTAGGCTCTTCTAGACAAGTGCCTGGCAGCTGGTAAGGCTGGAATATGGTCCTAGGGGATTCACCATCACCGTCTCCCAACTACAACTTCTGCATGCTGACACTGGCTTCCCTGGAATAAAACCCACATTGGAAATTTCAATATTAAACCCAGAGCTGCAGAACAGTTTGTACTGCAACTGCCCCTCCCATCAGGAGGGGGAAAAAAAACCCAGACCACATGAAATCCACACCAAAGCCACAGCCTGACAGCACCTCCAGAGCCTGCAGGCATCCAAACAGATGGTGAGAGCTGGGTGAGCTGCCTCCAGCTCTGCTCTGCCCCTACACAGAGGCTGAAGCACCACCAAAACCACTCTTGGCTGTGAGGAAACCTCAACTGGATCATTTCTGCCTGGATTAGCTAAGCTTACGCCTCTGTGAGGGGAAGGCAGCCCTGGGTGGGCTCTACCATCCCACCCACAGTCCCATCTTGCTAAAGCTCTGCCAGTGCAGCAGCTTGCAGCCTATTCCAGGGACAGGGAAAAAAAAGTAATATAATTAAGTTTTTAATGAAGCCTGAAATATAACAGGCAGCTTTGTAATCCCTGCATCCTTCATGCCAGGAAATTGGGTTGGGAGGCAGCCAGGACTCTGCCCTTCAGCAGGGCCAGCCTGACCCCTCTGGTCCCAGCTGCCTTTCTGGGGGACAAGCTGCTTCAGGAACATTAAGGTGGTGAGGCCACAGCAGGAGAGGAATGGGGAGCAAAGGGGAGAATCCCCACTCTGGTGATGCCAGAGCACCAAGGAAATGTGTCACAGGTCTGGATCTAGACCTGCAACTGCCCTGGGACCTTCTGAGACAAACATCAGCTTGACATGGAGTAGCCCAGAGGGTGGTAAGGCCCTGGCACAGGTTGCCCAGAGAAGCTGTGGCTGCCCCATCCCTCCAAGTGTTCAAGGCCAGGTTGGACAGGGTTTGGAGCAACCTGGGATAGTAGAAGGTGTCCCTGCCTGTGGCAGGGAGTTTGTAATTAGATGAGCTTTAGGGTCCCTTCCAACCCAAACCATTCCATGATTCTGTGATAAAACAGACTCACCTCCATGCAATCTCCCAAGACAAACTCGTAAATGATGAAGGATATCAGGTTTCCACTTGTCATTTGCCCTGAGATCACGAGGTGCCCACCGTAGTAAAGGATGCTGACCTGGACCACCAGGAGGGTCAGCTGAAAGCAAGAAAACACCTCCAAATCAGCAGGGACAACTGATATTTTGGTGTGTTTGTAATTACTCACACAACAGCCCACGATTCACATGCTAACATTTATTCTTTGAGCCCTGAGCTGAGGATCCCTGACAGCACAGCTGACAACCCCAAGCAGTGAGTATGTATATGAGAAGGGAGAAACAACTCAAGTACATGGGCTGATTTAGGGAGCTGGGCTGGCATCTTTCAGCAAAACAGAAGTCCAGAGGGATAACAGCCAAGGAGGGAGAATTTATATAAAATAACAGAGTATCTCATGAACTTCTCTCTTGGACTAAGGTCCTCAAGGATAATAATCAACGCTCAAATTATCCAAGGAATGCACTCACCTCACCGCTAAAATAAACCTTCTCTTATATGAGCATGACACACTTTAATTTAGAACACAAAATCAAGCCAAGAGTTAATGCAGAATATCCTCCTTGTGTGTACAAGTCCCTAAAGGATAACCTCAGCTCTCATCTGAAATCAGTGGGGGGGCTCCACCTACTCTAGAAGGGAGACAGATGAGCTCTCATATGACAAATACCAGCCCCTGCTTTTATTCAGCTGGTTTTGTTCCATCTGCCCGGGCGCTCCGAAAAGCAGCGATGCCCTGGTGCCCTGTGTGACATTTGCAGCACAGGCTGTAAATTCACACAGATAAAAATACTGGGGAAAAAAATTCCTTTCTCCATGAGGTGACCTTAGGATCCTGTGTTCCCTCCAAGAAAGACTTTACCAGGGCTGTGCTAAATCCATCAGCTTCTTTCTATGTGAGCCCTGCAGCAGCAGTTTTTGAGGGGTTTTGCCGCCTAAGCCTTGTCAGGATCTGTGCTGACCCAGTTCACACTCTGGCTTCACCTGGAGCCCAGAAACAATGCCAATAATACTCCAATTTTGCTTCCAGACTTGGGAAGCCATAAAGCCTCCCACAGCTGCACGAGAGCACCATAACTCACAAACCCATCACCAGAGACTACTTCCATCCTTGAACGTGCAGAGATAAGGGCAGCCTCACACGGGGATTTTGCACAGCCTTAGTTACTAACAGCCAGTGCAGGAGAAGTCCCAAACCATCTGGTCTTGAATGGTGAAAAAGCATTTTGCAGGGAAAAAAAAAGCCCAAAGCCAAAGCCCAGCAGCCTCCCCCTGCCACCACCCACACATGGAGAAGCTCCGATCCCGAGCAGGAGCTCAACCAACGCGGCGGCTGTTCCAGCCGGAGCCCCGGGGATGAGCTGGCACAGGAACGCAATGCAGCACCACCGAGCCACGGGCTTTTCCACGACCTTGAGCACTTTATCAATTATATTCCCATTTCCAGGAGAAAACAGGCAGGTCGGTGGAACGACACAACGCTGCCCCGAGGTGGAAGGGGATATAATTTTTTGATGTGTGAAAATAATAATAACAAAGAGACAGAGGATCGCTGGAGGTGGATCCCTGAAAGCGGAGGAGAACCACGTGCATTTTGGGATCTGAAGCAACTCTCCTGCCCATCCCAAGGCCCATGTAGGGAACACCTACCCCGCTGGACCAGACGTAGTAGGTGTAAGCCAAGGCCTCCCTCTTGTTGAGCTTGTAAACCTGCTGCAGCTTCTGCCAGTACACGTTCGCCTCCGTCTCCTCGTTGGCAAAACTGCGGACGGTCTTCATGGCAGAGATGGTCTCCTCGGCCGTGTTGTTGGCCTTGGCCAGGGCGCTCTGCACATCCTTGGAGAGCTTCTGCAGGGAGCAAGGGGAGGCAGAGGGGGCTCAGCAGGTGCCAGGATGCCCATGACAAATCTCCCTGCTTGCCCCAGGCTCTGCTGGGCTCGGGAAAAGGCAGCACAGTGACATTTTTCAAGGCCATGGGCAAGAAGGCTGAGCACTGGGATATATCCCACACTTCAGGACAACCTGGAATGTGTCAGGAGGAGAGCAGATTCGTTGTGCTCTCCCCAAGGCATCTGGGCTGCGGGAGGTAAAGTGCCATGTCCAGGGCCACTTGGGAAGCCTGGCAGAGCTGCTGCTCCCAGTGTCCTGAAGGGCTCTGGCCCAGGAACTCTTCCAAGGAGTTTCCAAGTCAGGGACAGGTCTGGAGACCTCATATCCACTCCTCCCACAAGTGCTGGTCCTACGGAAGGGGCCATGCCTGGGTGAGGCAGTACCTGAGGACTCTGTTTTGGCAGTACCTGCGCACAGTGGAAAACACCGACAGCTGACACAGGGAGCAGCAGTGCAGGACTCACATGGTCCATGGGACGTGGCATTGGCCAAGGGGGACAGTTCTTGGCCCACACCAGTCCCAGGCAGAGGGAGGGAGCTCAGCACTGCATTAACTCCCACCAAGTCACTCCAAAAAGAAAGGAGAGGTTGCACGAGGATAGGCAGGTGCACACAGGACATCCTACAGCCAAGCCCCCTCTCCTGTCAGATCTGAGATGCTTCCACTCCTGAGTATGAAGCAAGGTAAGAGCCCAGGCTATGCCTGTCTGCCCACACAAATTTAATGCTGCCTTCCTGCTCCCACTGCTGGCAGCAAAGCACTCCAGCATCACTCCCACCAGCTCCAAATCCACCCACAGCCTCCATGACAGCCTCACAGTGGGGAACAGCCCAGCGTTGTGACACACCATGGCAATGCCAGCTGCTCCTGCCTACCTGGTAGTACTTCCCATAGACATCAGACACCAGCATGATGATGGGGAAGCCCATGAAGGTGACGAGTGAGAGCTTCCAGGAGAGGCTGAACATGAAGAAGATCACCCCTGTGGCCTTCACCACGTTGCGCAGGAAGATGTTGATGTTCTGGGAGACCAGGTCGCTCACGATGGTCGTGTCCGACGTCAGGCGGGAGATGACGTCCCCTGCAGCAGCGAGGGGTTGGGGAAAGGGGAGAGAGGGGACGTGTCATCACCGCAGGTCACTGCCTCACTGTGTCCCACGTCCCCTGTCAGGGGCCAGATGGAGCTCCCCATTCAATTGGCCCCTCACTGGGGGTCTGAAGGGTGGCACAGAAGGGGAGCAACCCTCCACCGCTGTGGATGCGAAGCAGAACACAGGAGCTGCATGCACAAGGGACAGGAAATGCACCTGAAGGCACATCCCTGGGTCACCAAGGATGGCTGCAGGACAGCAACGGGGACTTTGGCTGCACCCTGTGCCGGAGAGCACCCTGTGGGCAGGCAGATGGGCAGCAGGTCATCCTGCCCTCTTGGTGGGACCAGCCAGGGCCAGGCTCAGGGCACCCTGTGGAGTACGATGGGGCTTTGGAGATGGCTGTTTGAATTTAGCCATGTGCCCCACAGCTTGGAGCTGATCCAAGGGACCTGAAGATATGGGTCCAGCTACTAAGGGGTGAAGCTCTGGTGATGCCCTTTGGTGGAGCTGAGTGTTACAGCCAGCCTGAGTTCCTAAATACTTGGCCTGTGTTTGAGTCCAGCTGAATTCCCATGCTTTTGTGCAAGTCCAGGGTTACCCATATCCCACTTACAATAACATCTCTGCTGTCCTCAGCTACCAAGGCACTTTGCAGTCACTGCTAAATATGGCAACAGCCTCAAAACTAAAAATACCGCTGAGGTAAAATTAAATGTGTGAAAGTTACAGTGGGCTGGGACCACACCAGAGTGGCATGGCCTGGGACAGCACTGAACTTCGAGCAGGGAAAGCAACAAGCACACCCAGCAAGGTTCACACATCCAAGGTTTTCGGTGCCTGGAGCAGAGTTAGAGAGTGGCTGACTAGGAGAGACTGACTGAGGTACAGGAGGAGGAAAGTAGGTGTTTTGGGGACGACTGGAGATGAGCACGTCAGCCCCAGGACTGCTGGATATCAGGCTGATCGTGGCAATGGGATATCCCCAGGGTGCTGGGCAATCCTGTCCCAGCCCCACAGTGGGAAGCAACCAAAAGGGAAGAGCTTTCTGCCTCTATTTCTAAACACGAGCACTGAGGTGCTGCCTCTGGCTGCCCATGATCTGCTGCACGCGGGTTGGGCAAGCCAAGGGCAAAAATTCCAGGACGGAATAGAGGGGTTAGAGCAAATCCAGAGGGGAGAGAGGAACCAACCTGTGCGATTCTCATCAAAGAAACTCATCTCCTGAGACACCAGCGACCTGAAGAGGCAGTTGCGAAGGCGGATGTTCAGCCTTGCAAATATGAGCGTGAAAACGCCGCCCCGGATACCTGCGGCAAATGAGCTAATTGCAGATAAGAAACGTTATAGACCAGTGGACACGAGACCGCTCTCAGCAACACACACGCCCCCACGCCAGGCCAAGGGCTTGGGCAGTGCTGTGCTGGCACCACTTGGCACCTGGGGAAGCCACAGCTAAACCAGCCCACACCCCTCCTGGGTGCCACCAGCACAGCGATGGCTGGTCTTAACCCTGGGAGTGACGAGCTCTGGGAGGGAACACAGCGCTGCCGGGACAGCATTCCCCAGTGTGAAGTGAGATAACACACAGGTACCCCCGAAATGCCAGGCAGTGGGAGGACTGTAGGAAAATTTATTTCTAAAGTGGAGAACACTGGACTTACAAAATGTTAATCTTAATGGTATTTCGAACACCAGGTCCTGGGGAAAGACATGACCTCTGTTCTTCTCAGGGCTTTTACCATCCCTGGCCCCCCCTCTGTGGGGCCTTCACACACCTCTGCAAAGACTTATCTTTTTCTCATACCAGAGAGAGTTTCTCTGGAATGCAGGAGGAGAAAACAGCTAAAACTGCCTCAAGGGAAAGATGCCTCTTCCAGGCAGGAAAGCTTTCTTAAGCAAAAAACCCTAATCTTCTCATAGTAAAATCTTCCAGAAGGGTCTTCTACTCTTACACCCAGGGAATTCATTCCCTGTTCTCTCTGTCTGTTCCTGCTCCCCCACCACCAGCAGATGGACAGGAAGAGCTACACGAAGGCCTTGTGACTGTCACCATGGCCTCTCTGCGCCGTGACAGTGCAGACACATCGAAGTGCACCCCTGGGGTCTGGTGACAGTGAGGTGGAGTGGCTGCCTGTGCCTACCACCACCACAAGCTCCTGTGGGAAAACCCCAAACTCCTCCTTGTCATGGTCAGATCCAGCCCCTGCGATTACCTTCCTATGGCGAGCAGCGACATGACCAGCACTGCCGTGGAGAACCGGTCCATGCTCTTCTGCACCACGATGCCGTCGATGGCCAGCCCCGTGTAATAGGGCAGGAAGGTCTCTCCTGCCAGACAAGCACAGGACATGGAGATTCAGCCCCACTGCAGCACAGGACTGGCACAGGACTTGTATTCCCAACTCTCACAACCCCATCCCCATGATGGAGATATCAGTCATCACATGAGATGTCTCAGGAGGTGCAGCCCTTAATGGCACGTGGGGATGTTGCACTCTCAGCGTATTTTATCCCCTATAGCATTTTTTTGCCCCACTGCATATTTTATCCAGCCCGTGCAGGATGTGGCCACCCAGGAGCCCCAAAAAAGCAATCCTGGGGTGCTTCCAAGACACAGCACCATGGTTCCTTCCCTCCTGGTGAGCATGGGAGCACACCATGGCCCCCCTGGGTCCCTTCACTCACCCAGCGCGGCCACGACGAGGAAGAAGGAGGCGACACCCAGGAAGAAGGCATCCGGCTTGGTGTAGGACAGCAGCTTATGGATGGTGGGACCGGCTGCCTCCTCCCGCTTGTCCCTCGGGACACCCCCATCACAGCTCTCCTCCACCTCGGCGTGGGACTCGGAGCCGGGCCCCAGTGCCTCGCGGGACGAGGTGACACAGGCCAGCAGCTGCCACAGCCCGAAGGTGGCCGCCAGCGCCACGTAGGTCCAGGCAAAGAGCCCCCAGAACCAGGGGTCCCGGATGGTCTTCCGCACCTCCGAGTAGAGCAGCAGCTTCACCATCATGTAGATGCCCATGAGGAGGCAGACAACAGCGATGAAGGTCCGTGACGCCTTGAGGCGCCGGGGGCCATAGGCAGTGTTGGTGGCCACGCCGATGGCGGCCCCCAGGAGCACACAGCTGCGGTACAGGCAGCCCCCCCAGATGTCCAGCAGCGAGTTGAAGATGTTGAAGTGTCGCAGGTCCTGCAGGACGTTCCGGCCTCCCTGGCCGTGGGTGTAGAGCAGGGTGGTGACCGCCACGTCGGCCCCGCTGAGCGCCAGCGTGCTGGCCACCGCCTTCCAGGCGCGCATCCTCGGCACTGGGACAGGGGGGCACCCGGGTGGGGGGGCAGCCCTAGCACAGGAAGGATGTGGGCATGTCGGCCTCTGCTGCGGGGAGAGAATAGTGGGATGGGGTTGTTATTCACCCCAGAGAGGTGATGAGGAAAGGGCAGCAGGATGGGGGGACAACCGTGCCAGCTCCCCACCCGCCCATCTTGACCCCAGACACCTCTAATCTGTTCCTTCCTCCCCTTCCCTGCTGCAGACACTCCAAGGTATTTCATAAAGTGAGCAGTACAAACCAAGACAAACTTCCCTCCCAGATGCCTTCACCCATCCTGGATCCCAAAGCAGAAATCTGCACTTCTCAGTGGGAATATTTGTCCCTGTTTGCTGTGGTGGCTGCAGGGCCAGCCGGGCGGTCCCCAGCAGTCGGGTGCTGCCATGCCATCTGTGCAACCCACGTGTTCTGCGCTACGGAGCCGGGTAGGTGTTAAACTCCGATATCCATGATCCCAGAGTCCCTCCCCACCCTTCCCGGGACAAAGCTGAAAGTGAGCAATCAAAACCGCAGGAAAGCAGAAGGAAGAGCAGCTCAGCTTTGTAATGGATTCCCCTGATCAAAACCTGAATAAACCACAGATACAGCAGCTTGCCACACCTTCTAGTCCCCAGCCCCCTTTGGATATTAACTCAGGGTAGCCCATGAAACCCACTGTACAGTTCGGGTGCAGTTCAGTGACACAACAAAAAACCCAAGAGGAAATTAAAAAGGGGTTGGAATTCCACAGCTGCATCCTGTGGGAGAGGAAGGCTCTGGGGCGGGACACTGCCTTTGCTGCCGCCCGGGGGGTCTGTCCAGCAGCAGCGATGGTGGGGCAGGGCCTGAACGGACACGGCAAAGAGCGAAAAGCTCGACTTGCTCTAAGCCCTCTAAGAACAGGGAGCGTCTCACCTGCTCCGGTGCCATGCCCAGAGGTGCCACGCGTTGGCACGAGGGAGGTACCTGATCCTCAGATTTGTGCTGGGTAAGCAGCTCATGACGGTGCACAGTGCGGAAGGCCCGGTACAGGGGGGTGCCATGTGCCGGCCACGCTCCGCCCTGTGTGACCGCAGCCCCCCAAAAACCAAACCTCGGGGAGAAGGGCAGCCCTTGGCGCTGGACGAGCAGCGCCCTTGGCCGAGAGCGGCTCGGTGGGCGGGCAAGTGGGACGAAAAGCTAAAGAGTGGAGGAAAACGGGGCAGAGGCTGCAATCTGGGGAAAGCACGGGGGTTTGTGGGGTGGGTAGGGAAGGAAGGATGGAGGGGATGCCAGGGAGGAGCAGGACACGCTTCCCAGGGTGCTCGCTGCTGCCATCCGCTGCAAAGCTGCGCGGATCCGGCCCGCTGGAGCAGGAGGAGGAGGAGGAGGAGGAGAAGGAAGAGGAGGAGGTGGCCACCGCAGCTCTCCACCACCCGCAGCCGCGTCCCAAGATCCCGAGCTGGAGCCGGCCAAGGTCCCCGGCCGCACCCCGGCTTCCCCCCGCAGGAGATGCTCCCACGGGAGAGGGGGGACACGCCTGGGAAGGGCCGTGCCCGCCATCCCACGGACACGCACACACGGCTCCCCCCTTTCAGCGCAGGGGCAGCTCAGCCCCGGCGCGGCCGGACGGGTCTTACCGGCGGGGGGATCAGCGGGATCAGTGGGATCAGCTCGGTCGGACCCGGCGGCGCCGCGTCCCGGGAACAAGGTCGGTGGGGGGCGTGGCCTTGGCGGTGGCCGCGCCCACGAGGCCCCGCCCCCTCCTGCGGCGCGGCCCCGGCCCCGCCCACGGATCCACCGAGCAGGGAGAGCCCCAAAATTGGGGGATCGGGTCCCCCCACCACGGCCCTGCACGGGTAAACCTTGCCCCGACGCAACAAGGGCAACCCCAGAATTCCCCCCACCTCCAGAGAAGGGCTTTTTTTTCCTCCCCAAAAATATATACATTTTAAAATTTTAATATGATTTTATTGGTTTTATCTCATTTCTGCAGCAGAGAGGGGAAAATACAACACACGACCTGGCTTTAAAAGCAACCAGGACAAAGGGTCAAGATCATGTTTTAAATTAATTCTTAAATAGGGGCTCGACAGGGGTTTAATTAACCCTTAAATAGAGGCTCATCAGGGGTTTAATTAACCCTAAATAGGGGCTTGACAGGGGTTTAATTAACCCCTAACACAGAGGGATCCAGTTTCAAGAAATCCAGCTTATAAATTATTTCACAATTAAAACCAAGAAATCCAGCTTGTAAATTATTTTTCCCCTTCATCTCCCACTCTAGCTCTGGAAGGATGGAAGTGCTCCTCCCTGGGCAGCAACTGTGCATCCAGGTGGGCTATACAGGTGACAGAGGGGCAGGGTGGTGTCATTATCCCAAACTTCCCTTGTGTTTTTGGAGTGCTGGGCTTAAAAACACCCCTATAACCTTCACTAGCACAGAACAGACTTCAGGATTCCTGGAGTTCACTCCGTTTCTGGAGAGGTTACAAAGGAAACCTGCCTGGATAACCAAAAATATAAATATCACTTTTTACTGTTGGTTTTATTTCTGCTAATAAATGCTTAAAACTAAAAAAAAAAAAAAAAGCTCACTTCATGCCCTTCCCACATCCCCTGGGAACACAGTCAGACCTGAAGTGACTCTTCCAGCTCAGGCTGACACTTTTAAGCTCTAGGAAACATTGTCCGTGGCTAAGCTGGGTCTGGTTTCTGATTCTCTTCCCATGTGCACCCAGATCACTCCCAGGCTTTGGTGCAATTACTCCCAAAGGGCAACTTCCAAGCCACAGTCAAGGTGGAGCTTTTTGGCAGGACTGAGTCTCTCCCTGCCAAACCTAAACGAGGATGGTGCCTCCTCCCTCGGTCGGAGGGATGGCCCAAGGGCAAACCTCGGGAAGGGACTGAACAGACACCCTTGTCTGAACCTTCCCCTTCCTCTCTCCCAGGACAGAGCAGGCATGTCTGCACCCTGCATTCCCAGGCACCACAAACCTGGGGACAGTCCGTGCTGTCCCCGGCGCCGCAGGACCCCCGAAGAGCACCCGGGACTAACTGGTTTTCTTCCCGCTGGACAAGCTCTGCTCAGGGGGCAGGACTGTCTCGATCTGGAACGACACAAACTGGCCCTTCTTCAGTTTCTTCAGGGAGCTGGCAGCGCTGCCCCCAAACATGTTGTCCTCCACTTTGAAGGCAAGAGAGGGCAGGCCCCGACTTTTCCTCTTTATGCTCTTCCGCTCCCGGTTGTAGGCCGTGGTCATGTTGGCAATCACCTGGAAAGAGGATTGCACAGGTTGGGCTTTGAGGTGTCACACAAAATCAGCTCAACTCTGTCTCACACAGCTTGGTGAATAAAAGAATTGCAGAGTTGGAAGAGACCTCTGGAGATCGTCCAGTCCAACCCCCCTGCCAAGGCAGGGTCACCTGGAGCACGTGACACAGGAACATGTCCAGGTGGGTGTGGGATGTCTCCAAAGAGGGAGACTCCATGACCTCCCCAGTTAGTTCCAGTGCTCTGCCACCCTCCATGGAAAGTTCTTCCTCGGGTTGAGGTGGAACTTATGTTTTAGTTTATGGCCATTGCTCATTTTCCTGTCACTGGCACCACTGAAAACGTCTGGCACCATCCTCTGACACCTCTTGGAGATGTTTGCTTGGATTGATGAGATCCCCTCTCAGTCCTCTCTTCTCTAGACTAACCAGGCCCAGTTCCCACAGTCTCTCCTCATCAGAGATGCTAAGAGTGAGTGAGAGCCAGTGCAGAGCTCTGCTGGGTGAGCTGAGGCTGTGCCACAGCTGGATACACCCAGGGGCAAGAGCTTTCCAGCCTTGTTCTCACCAACCCCAAACCAGCAGGAGACCTCACGTTAAACAGTTGCAATTCCACGGCCGTGCTCAGGGGAGCCGCTAGTTCTCCATCAGTAGAGGGCAGAAGGGGATCTAGGTTGGAGTGCCACAGAGCCACAGGGAACTTTATCACCTTCCCTCAGTGACAGCCCCAATCCCGGCCTGGCTGCAGGTGAGTCACTGACCCCCAACAGTTCCCTCATGGACAGGACAGAGCTCTCCCTGCCCTGTGCCACAATGTGCATCTCCATTTCACAAGGGAGCCAAGCTAGTGAGCCTGAGCTGCCAAAGGGATCAGCTGGGAATGGATCCCACATATTCAGCTCCCAGGCCTCTTCCCTCCTGCCCCATATTACTCCTGTTATTCCCTGGCAAGAAGAATCACAGTCCAGGTAATTCACAGAGAACCACATAACCCTGCCTGAGTGTAAGAAATGACTGAGCAAACAAAGCACTTGAGCCCTGCCTGTGATTTTTTGGCACACAGCTCACCAAGCCCTTTACAGGGGACACTGAGGTAATTTTTTAAGTTAGGAAACCAAGAAACAGAGAGACTAAACAAGCTGTCCAAGGTCACTCAGCATGTCAGAGACAGTCAGGAAGTGAATGGTGACCTTGTTTCTCCTTGCCCACTGGCCCACTAGTCCTCATGGCAGCCTCAAACTCCTCCCATTTTGAGGCAGGGTTTCTTTTATCTTTGTAATTACACAGCGTGTCCCTGAAGGCTCCTTGTCCCTGCCTGAGGAGGGACTCTCTTGGCTGATTTGAGATGCATATTACAAGGCAGAGGGCTGGGCAGGCTGGAACACAGCTCTTGATGGGGAAAGCCAGTCCCTCGTCTTTCATCACCCACCTCTGAGCAGCAACACCACCAGCTTCCCTGTGGTGCTGCCTCAGAGGGTCCAGCTCTGCTCCTGCTGCCCTTGGACCACATCGAGGTGCCACCTGCCACCTCTCCTCTCAGGCCTGCCCTGGACTTGGCCGCAAAATGATTTCAAGGCACCACAAAACTTACAATTTCTTTCACCATGTTCTGCTGCTCCTGCACCGTGGCTGTGAAGGGTGGGAGGCCGTCGGCTTTACCAGACCCCTGCTCTTTAGAGTCCTTGACAAAATCCACCTGCAAGGTACAGATCTGGGTGTTACTCTGTAACCACGCCAGTGACAAGACTGCCAGACTCTCCTGGGCCGAGCAGTTACCTCTGAGGACAGGCACACGTATCTGTTGAACATGAGGAAGAAGGGGCTGTACTTGGTGGCTGAGTTGACCGAGGTGCGGAAATGGAAGAGCACGGGGTCCAGGTGGGCATCCCACTCACTGGGCTTCTCGTTCACCATGTTGCAGATGGAGGACCTGAGCACCTCAGCACTGGGGTCATCCAGGCTGTCAGTGGGGTCTGCAGGGGTGAGGACCTGTGAGATGTTCCAGTGCTCGCACAGCTGCCGGCTGACCTGCAAAGGCAGGGCCAGGCCCGCCGGAGAACACGGCCCATCAGCACCACAGCAGCCTCCACAGCCCCCACGGCCCCCTCCCCATGCCAGGGGATGCTGCGCAGCACAAACAGCTCTCCAGAAAATTTAGAGCCGGAGAAAAGGTTCTGCAATGACTGTTTCTACACCTGAAGCTTTCCACAGCACTGTGAAGCTGGGTTAATCCCAGGGTAGGGCAGGATTTCATGCACATGGTCTCACAGGACCTTTCCTTCTCAGCAGAGAGGCTGGAGGTCTTGCACCACAGAACCACTGCCTTAAATCCCTGCCAGGGTGAAAATCACCCGGCAAATCACCTCCCACTCCCAACAGGGCTGGGACAAGGATAAGGCACCATCAGCTCCTCACCCCCACTACATGGCACATTGCAACTCTGCCTGCAGGACCTGCTGCCCAAAAAACCTGCTGCAGGTCATGTGGCTTCTCCCTGAACCACCCAGCCCCTGACCTACCTCCTCACAGAAGTCCCAGCTCTGACTGGTGTAAATGTTCTTGGATGCACCAAACCTGAACAAGAAGAGGACACACAACTGGTTTTATTCCATCAGCTGAGGCAGAGCCAGAGGATTTTGCTCTTCATGGATGCAAATGGGATATGAAAGGGACAGAGACCCTCCAGTGGGGCTGGTGCTAATGAGGCTGGTGTGACCCCACTTCCCCACGAGCAGAAAGGGGTCTGCTGGCTCCATCTGTTCCAAACCAGCCAAGCCTGTTTGCCTTTGAATGATAGGGCAGGAGGAGAAGCAAGAGAAGTTTCTTGCTCTGAATGCAAATCTCCACTGGCCCCGTGAGTTTTCCACAAGGACAATGTCACGTGGTGGCATGTGCCATGTGAATGCAAAATGAACACTTTCCAGGAGGGATGAGGGAATGGCTTTAAAGCTCCTGCAGAGAACTGGGGCACAGCTCTCTTGGCCTCGGGGCTACTCGGAGAGCCAATCCTGCTTCTTTCTCCCCTCCCTGTAACGAGGATAACAGGCTCTCCTATAAAGAGCAACTGAGAGGCACTGCATGGTCTCTCCTGTAGAAGGGGGAGTTCCTGCTCTTGTGGGGAAACATCTTGAGGACACCAAGTATTTTTTCAACACAGATCCCAGCGCTCCCCATCTCACTGCAGAAGTGCAATGTAACCAACAACAGAGGAGCCCACCTGTAAAAAATGGTAGCCAGGGCTTTAGCCACGGATAAGGGATCTTTCTTCTGCAGAGGAGCAGCCTCCACCCACTTGGTGAAGTAGTCAGTCACAAGGAGGACGTGTGTGTTGCTCTGACTTGTCTCGGGAAAAGGACCTGCGCAAACAACCATCCAAAAAATCAATGTGATGCCGTAATATCACCCAAACAGGCACAGTCAAAAACCCAGCCCAGCAAAACCGCTGCTGCAAAACCCACCACAACTCCCTTCTGCAATGTCATCTGGCCAGAACATTTGGGTGACCTTTGTCAGCAAAAATACACCCATCAGAGCTTCAGTTCTGGGAAGTAACACACGCCCACAGCTCCCATTGTGTGTGGGGAGGGAGCCGAGCCAAGCACAGGGATCAGGTTGCACCCTGGCCTCCTTGGCACTTCCCCACCGGCAGCTCTCACTCCCGGCGTGTGGCAGCAGGTCTGCCACGCTCCTGGAGCCCTGGAGAGCCCGCCAGCCACACACACTCACCGTGAATGTCTAATCCCAGCACTTCCCAGGGAGATTCCACCCTGACAGGCCGCGCTTTCCGCGACACGTTCTTGTTGTGCTCGGCGTTCTGGCAGGTCTCACACATTTTGATCTGGAAAGGGAAAGGGCAGATCAAAAGGCTTGGGAATATGCTGATGGATTCTGTCAGACTCAGACTGCACGGATTATGAAGGGGTGAGACAGACAGCAGGGCTGAGCAGCTTCCCTCTACCCAATGAAAACAGCGAGGCACAGGAGAAAGAGGACGAAACACAACAGGCTGACACATCTCACCTCTCCCAAAACTCACCTGACAGCTTCCTCTGACACAATAACCAATTTTCTCAACGTGGCCTACAGCTAAGCTATTTCTCATCCTGTTTCCAGGTAGATATTTATTGCATTTTAACCTCCTACTGCTGGTTAGAAAAATCATCAGCCCAAGGATGCCGGAGGAGCTCAGACCATGTAATGCAACCACACTACTCCAAACCACACCGCTGCAGAGCCCTGCTGCAGGAGACTGTCAGCAACAGAACAGGTGAGGCAAAGCAGCTGAGCAGAGCCAGTGGAAACACTGAGATCCTCCCCTTACCATAGTTTAGAGAATTGGGCAGCTCTGGGAGCAATCCAAAGCTGGGCTCAGCAACTTGTGTGAAACAATCCCATGTTCCCATGCTGGCCAAAACTGCCCTGCACCAGGAGGCTTCCTGACGCTCAAGGAAAGACATCTAAACTATCCAGCTGCCTCGGGGCATTCCAAGATTTACCTGCAGAGTTACTCAGTTTGTGGTTTCAAAGCAGCAGGCACTAGAGATGACATCACCCCTGCACTCCTGGAGCTGCTTACTTAGGACTGCTGCCAGCACCGGTGTCACCGACACGGTCAGTGCTCTCAACTCACCCAGTCCACGACATCCTTCACAATCCCCAGCCAGTAGTACCGGCTCTGGATCCGGTGCACGGTCTTTTTCTGGCCCAGGTGGTTCCCGATTTCGGTGAAGTGGCTTTCCAGGAAGACCTGCCGCCTCCGCTCGGGATCCACGATCACCTCCCGCTTCTCCTCCTTCTTGGGCCCCACGTAGTAGAGACACCCACCTGTGGGCACCAGAGGTTTGTGTCCAACACCCCCCTCTCACGCCACTCCAGATGCTCAGCCCCAGAAAAAGGCTCATTTTCCACAGTGGGAAACACGGGAAGAGAGACACAACCTCGGGGTTTTTTGCCTTGGGAGCTCCTGCAGCGCCCCTGGAGAAGCTGCTGACCTGGAAACACCCCTAAACAAGCCCAGGGAGAGCTTTTCTGCAGGCAGGGCTGCGCGAAATCCTCTGCTACAATAAAACCACTGCGGTCCCCACGGGGCACCGGTGCCACCCGCGGTGACACAACCCCCACTCTGCGCCCCAAAAATGACGCTAAGGCACAGCAGGGGGGAGGCAGCGATGGTGACAGTGATGGAGGCAGTCATGGTGCATCCCACGGCTGCCAAGGAGCCACATCCCCTCCCCAGCCGCAGGTCCGGCGCATCCCTCCTCCCATGGCATCTTCCCAGCCCGATCCCTCGGGGGTATGCCACGGCCGAGGTGCCCCCCACCAGGGTCCCCACCGTCCACGACGAACTTCTGGGCGTAGCGCTTGAGGTTCTTCCTCTTGATGGAGCAGAAGCTGGGCGGGAAGCAGCCCTCGGCCAGCAGCCGGTAGATGTCCTCGAACTTGCTGCCGTGGCCGCAGGGCTCGGCCGCCACCACCACCTCCCGCTCGGCCTCGGGCAGCGCCGCGTCCATGGCCGGGCTGGTCCAGGACCGGGATCTGGGCCGGGGCCGGGGCCGCGCTGACCCCGCCGGGCGCGCCCCCGGGCGCGCCCCCGCCGGCCGGGGCGGGCGCTCCCAGGGACCGTCTGCAAACACCGCTTGGCGGCCCCGAGCGGGCCCGGCCGGCCCAGCGGGGGAGGGCCGTGCGGCCGCGGCGCCGCTGCGGAACCCACCCGCGGTGACGTCACGGAAAACTCAAATGAAAAACGACAGCAAAGAAAAGGCACAAAACTGGGGAAAGAAACGGGCGCTTTTCGCCTCTCCCCGTTTTCCGCCCCGGTTGGGAATTTGCCGACGCGCCCTCGCGCGGGAGGAAGCGGAGCCGTTTTGAGGGCCGGACCCCGCGCGCGCAGCGCCGGCGGGAAACATGTCCGGGGCGCGGCCGTTCCTGGCGTGCGCCTGCTTCTTCACCGACAACATCTTCGTGGGCCGCTACGGGCTCCACGTGCGGTACCGGGACCGGCGGCAGCTCCGCCGGGAACACGGCCGGGTACCGTCGGGGGCGGGCGGGGCTGCCCCGGGAGCGCGGCCGGGAGGGTCTCCCCCGGGAGCGGGGTGGGCGGGTGGCCCTGCCCGGTGACACGGGCGGTACCGGGTGACGGCGGTGTCCCGTGTGTTTCAGGCCCTACAGGAGCGCGGCTGCCGGAGCGAGGAGCAGTTCCAGGCTGTGCTGAGGGAGGTGAGCGCGGGGACCCCCCTTACACCTGCCAGGAGGGGGATTCGGGGCAAAGAAGAGTTTGGGTTGGAAGGGACCTTAAACGTCATCGAGTTCCACCCCCTGCCAGGGGCAGGGACACCTCCCACTAGCCCAGGTTGCTCCAAGCCCTGTCCAACCTGGCCTTGGACACTTCCAGGGATGGGGCAGCCACAGCTTCTCTGGGCAACCTGTGCCAGGGCCTCCCCCCCTCACAGGGAGGAATTTCTTTCTAATATCCCATCTAACCCAATTCTCTGTCAGTGTGAAGCCATTCCCCTTTGTCCTCAACTTCAGAGCCTTGTAAACAGTTTTTCTCCATCTTTCTTGTAGTTCGTTCTGGTATGGAAAATCCACAGTTAGGTCACCACAGAGCTTCTCTTCTCCAGGCTGAACAATCCCAATTCTCTCAGCCTTCCCTCACAGCAGAGCTGCTCCAGCCCTCTGATCACCTTGCTGCCTCCTCTGGACTCTCTCCAACAGCTCCATGTCCTTCCTATGCTGGGACCCCAGGGCCATTTCCACACCCCCGGGGGTCCTGGGGCCGGGGTCAACCCTAAAGGGAGTTTGGGACTTGCTGAAGCCACAAGCCCAGACAGAACTGGGGCACAGCTCCCCAGCACCTCGTCCCAGTCAACTCCAGTGCTGGACAGAGGTCAGAGGAAAGAATTCTCCCCAGGCACTGCTGGGGAGCTGTTTACACAGCCAACACCCTGGAATTAAATACTGTCACCCAGCACTTTGTCCCAGTGGCCTCTGTGCTGCTCCCTCCTTGGATTTAGTCAGTTGGCTCCCAGCCCCCTTCTAGTTTGCCTTTCCTTGTCCTTTCTTTTGCCAGTTGTTTTTAAAAAGTGCCCTGAGATGGGATCACCCAGGGGTCCTACAGGTTCACACTCCTCCCAGGACACCCTTTATTAAGGTATCTGTGCCCCTTCCCAGGCCAGGGACAGAGATCTGTCACACAACCAGCTCTAATTTCACCTGGAGGACAGACAGGTTCCTTTAGGGATTTTTGGCAGAGTGATGATGGCAGTAAATCATAATTAAAGCTTTATGAACAGGATATTATGATTCATATAGCACAGAATTTATGAGTAGGACAGCACAGGATTTCTACAGGCAGAATCAATGCAGCACAACAAGCAGAATTTACAATACAACTTCTCTCAGGATTTCTAGATTCAAACTTTAGTTGTAATTTAATATCACCTAGATCCTAATAACTCCCTAATCACCTGGACTCTGCAAATTGGCTAAGATCTTAATCCAAAGGTTTGCTGTATCAATGTAAACATAATGTAGACTCAAAAGTAATATAAAAGAATAGGATTTACTCATTCAGCCCTCAGAGGAGTATGTCTCCTGCCATCAGAGGTGTCCCTGGCTGTGGGAGGTCATGGCTCTCACTGTCCAGCAGCTGTTCCAGTTGAAGTTTCCCACTTAGGACTTGTAACTGCCTGATTTTGTAGGCAGTGCTGGGGGCTGTTACAGTTCCCTGTTCCTTGTCAAGGTCACCAACAGCACCTGGTGACCAGGGGACTGGGCCCTTCAAGGCCAGCAAGGAAGGGAGTGATTGGCCTTGAGGCTGGAAAGGAGAAGGAGAAGGAATCTGTGTGGTTTGTCTGCTTGGTTCACAAGACCTTCAGGGCCTGATAATGAGGGAAAGGGAATGAATAGATGACCAGAGAATGGCTGCTCACCTCATAAAATGCATTAGTGATCCTAACCAGGGGTCAGGAGGGAAACTGGTCACACCCTCCTTCCTTCTTTAGTGAGGAATGTTGTAAATTAATCTTATGAGGGGGAATTAAACAGGAAGGGCTGGCTGAATCAGCTGCTAAAACAGCTGTTTGCTCTGAAAGGACAGATTAGCCTGTCTCCAGCACACTTAGCAGTAATCCCTTCATGACAAGACTTGTCTCCCTCCCAGCAAGTGTCTTTATTTTGGACAATGCTTATATTGTCAGAACACAAGCCAAGGCTCTTAAAGCCTCCACTGACAATTCAGGAGGTGTCAGGATGCCTGAAAGGGCTGAAACCTCACAGCTCCACTTGGCACTTTCACAGAAAGGCTTCAGTTGTTTTTTTTAAGCCATCTGTAAAGAGAAAGTCTCTCCAAACCCTCTCAGGCATTTGGCTTTTCAGATATTTATTGGGCTTGTCTTGACTACAGAAAAACAAAAGCACAGACTCCACTTCCCAGAGGTGCCTGAAACAAAAATAACTGGTTTAAAACAATGAGCAAATTCCTGGAATTGTTTTAGTTGTCCCTTTTGATTTTCTCACAATATGCTCTGTTGTTTATTTGCAGATTGAGGCAGAAGTGCAGAGAAGAAAACAGTTAGTCCATCAGTCAGTGGAACGCAGAGCCATCATCTCCAAGTGCTACAAACCAAAACACCCAGAGGTGTACACTCTGCAGGTACACAGTGTGTTTGGAGTCTCTTTTGCACCTGAGAGTTTATTTTTCCAGTTTATTTTTCTGTCTTCTCCTCGGGATCATGCAGTGCTAAAGCTGGACGGAATTTAAACCCGTGTGTAGCATATTAAAACTGAATTTAAAACTTTGACAGCACAGCATGTTCTCCAGGCAAGATTCCACCTGGTTTACAGCCAGGAAAGGGTCATTCCATATGGAAGCTGCTCCAGCACCTGGTACTGGACTTGAAATACCATTAGTAATTTAAACATAAAGCATCATTGCACCAAACAGGCTCGATCAGGTCTAATGAGGAGCCACAGAAAACAGCCTTTATGGGCTACTTTGCTTTGAATTTCCTCATGCTTGTCAGATGCAAGACTTCCCAGCTGGATAGTTCCCACAGATAGCAGTAGTGCACAACCAAGTTCACACAGATTTACTGTGATCCTCCAGCAATAACTGCTGCTGTTGTTTGTTATCATCAGTGTGGGGAAGTGCTCAAAGCAGAGCCCAGTCACTCCGTTGTGCTGATTCCATGACAAGAGGCCAAAATCCACTAGGAAAGATTTTGCACTTACCTGTTAGGAATCCATATTGTGAGCCAGGCTCTTTCCTGTCATGCCTATAAAAAATCTGGCCAGTTTTACGTAGAAACCCTCAAACTTACCTAAACCCCCAAGTAAAACACAGGAACATTCTGCAGTTCCTGCCGCAGAAGTAACCCCAGTGTGACTATCAGCCCTCTCCCTAGAGACTGCACATTTCCCTTGTGGCTCCCTGGAAATCCATTTCTCTCTGGGGTCATAAAAGCCTGTACTGGCTAACTGTGTTTCTCTATGTTTTCTTTCCCTCCTTCCCTTGCCACCAGGATTCCTTCCTGGCCCCAGATTTCCTGGAGATCGTGCGATACTGCACATCGCCGGGAGCTCATCTCCAGGGCCTCCTGGGCTACCTCGAGTCCTTCTCAGGTAAAGGAAACAACTCCTCAGTCACACAGATCTCCTTCTGTGACGCTGCAGCTTCCCTGGTGACAGCTGTTCCCAAACCCTGTCTGTAGTAGCTCGGATTTGACACAGGCTGAGGCAAACAGGATGTTATTCTCTGCCAGACAGGGGTCTCTGGAGGGGCAGTGCTGTGCAGCAGTTCTGCTCTGGAGCAGACACTCTTTTCTGCCTTCCCATCCCAGTCTGCTGATGTCTCACCAGAGGCTTCAGCTGCAGCAGGGCTGGGGCTTTTGGCTGTGCCACCACCTCACCAGGGAGCCTGAAGGAACACTGTTAGCCTGGGGAGCTTGTTTTTCCCTTCCCAAGTGCTTTGCCATTTCAGACAATCCCTGTGGGTTAGTCTGGGCTGAAATAATTTCAGTCTTCTGAAAAGAATTCTGGGTTTTAAGCTTCTCTGGAGGCATCTGTGAAGCTCTCTGCCTACCAGAAATGCTGACAAAATGTAGAGGGGAAGAGGCAAAGTTTCCTCCTTTTCTCAAGACGAAAAGAGAGACCCAAATGTGTCTGTGCAGAGCTCCTGAATTTGTCCAAGGCACGATTTCCAGCCTTCTCCTGCTGTCTTAATCTCAGCTTCTGTATCCTCAGCCCTGAGCTCCCCTCACACAGACCTTTAGGGCTCTACCCTGAGAGGCAGCTCAGACCTGGTATTCCCAGAAGGCTGGCACCAGATGAGTGAGTCCCACAGCCCCTAAATGACCTTGAGTGTCCTTCCAGCCTGCCTGTGATGAGTCGTTGATTCACCTCCCTCCAGACTCAAAACACTTCCTTGGCACTACATCTGTCATTCAAACCAGTGCCAGATCTCCTGACTGGGTGGGTGAGCCTGGAAACGAGGGACCAACATGAAAAATAACAAATACATCCTGGGGAATGGTTCCAGCCCTTCGAGCAGCCTGAGCACAAAGTGAAGCACGAGGGTCCTGTGCTCTCACTGCCAGCAGCACAGTGGAGCTGGACAGGCAGGCAGGAACACTCACCTGTGATCTTCCCCAGCAAATGGTATCTCCCTTCTCCTGACAGATAAGAGGATCTATCGACTCCCAGTGTTCACAGAGGGGTTCTGCCAGACCTTTGTGGATGAGCTGGAGAACTTTGAGCAGTCGGACATGCCCAAAGGCAGGCCCAACACCATGAATAACTACGGGGTAGGATTTGTCTCCTGTGCTTCTCTGGGGGAGTGTTCACTCTGTTCACCTCCTCACTTCTCCTTTCACTTCCAAAGTGTCTGTCATTTTACACAGAGCAGTTGGAGTTCCAGTACCCCCTTGGAGGGAAAGGGTTGAGGGAATGTTACACAGACAAAAGGACATGGGAATGCAGGGAAAGGGGATGGGAGTTGGTACCTCAGAGCAAAGAGCACCTTGTATTTTTAAGCAATACCCATTTAAATCAAGGAGTCAGTTTTTAAAGAACACTCACCTTTTGATCTTGCTGTGTCTTTCCCCCATCCCTTTCCACCTTGATCTTCCTCCTTTCTCCTGTAGCTGGAGCCTTTGCTCTAAAGTTCTTGCTCTGAGCCAGCAGCAGGGCTGGAGGAGGAGGACAGCTTTGATAATGTTGCTCAGCTGTACCCACCTCCTCTCTTTGACACAGGTTTTGCTGAACGAGCTTGGGATGGATGAGGGCTTCCTGACCCCCCTGAGGGAGCAGTTCCTGCGGCCCATCACGGCCCTGCTGTACCCTGAGCTGGGGGGATCCTGCCTGGACAGCCACAGAGCCTTTGTGGTCAAGTACTCCCTGCACGAGGACCTGGATCTGAGCTCCCACTATGACAATGCAGAAGTCACCTTAAATGTCTCACTGGGGAAAGACTTCACAGAAGGCAACTTGTACTTTGGGGAATTCTACAAGGTACTGAGCACATTCCCACTCTGGACCCCCATTCCATTCCATTCCCCTCCACCTCCTCACACCCCCCCCCCCCCCCCCCCAGTTTCAAGGCATAAACTGTGTTCTAAAAAACAATTATTCACTTTTGACAGTCAAACCTGCTCTGTCCCTTCCCTCTTTTTTACATGTTTTGGTTATATAGAAGCCTTTTCTGTTCCAATATTCAGGTTTCAAAGAGAGCACAGAGGCAGCTTGTAGTAGAAGTTGGAGTAAACAAACCAGCCCATCTTTCCACAGCTGAAACAGTGAGCAGGGAGGTCCTGAGAGAGAGATTTATTTCAAATGAGACTTAAAGCTAAATCTGTAGCACCTGTTTCTAGGGCAAGAGAGGGTAATAGCTCTCATACACAGGTGAAACAGGTTGTTTTGATTGAAACTGGGAATGTCCTACTGGAAAACAGTCGTACCCATCTGCTGCCAAGCCACCATTGAAGTGTTTCAGAGGTGCAGTTTGTCCTCTCTGTGTTGCTCCCTGGGGGAAAAGGTGATAAGTGTCAACTGTGTGAGTGTTGTTCTGCCAGGTACTTTCTGGTGCAATTATGAATCCACCTCCCTTTGTTCCAGGATCCCAGTCCCGTGCCGAAGTACCTGGAGGTGGAACACGTGGGAGCCCAGGGGCTGCTCCACCGGGGAGGGCAGATCCATGGGGCACTTCCCATCGGCTCCGGGGAGCGCTGGAACCTCATCGTGTGGATGAGATCATCCCTCATCCGAAACCAGCTCTGCCCCATGTGCAACAGCAAACCCCAGTTGGTGGAAGCAGAGGGATTTGGGGATGGGTTCACAGGAACCCTGGAAGAGGACGTGCCCGAGACCGTAGATGTCTGTGCCCTGTGGTAGGGGATGGGAAAACACAATTTCTGCAGACCACGTTGCCTAAAGCTCCTCTCTGACCTCTCAGACTGCACTAACAGACTCTGATGGATGCAGGAGTCCTGTAAGAAGTAGATCTCACCATGGAAAAGGATACAAAGCCAGCCCTGCCAGGGTTAGGGGAGCTTGGAGAGCTGGAACTCAGCTCACCAGGGCTCACTCTGGGGCTACAGGACTGTAAGACAGAGAAAGCCCCAACACTTTGGTGCACTACAGAGACTTAGTAAATATTTTCAGGTGTACAGGGAAAACACCTGAAGATCCTTGGCCTCTGTGCCAATAGCAGCATCCCAGGTCCTGCTGGAAATGGGAAGGAATGGTGATTAAAGCCCTACACTTACCACTCTCTGCTGTTCTCAGTGGTCTCCTGTCCTCTTCCAGGGGCAGGGGAAGAGCTTTTTATTGCTGAGTGACAGAGAAGGATCTGCTCAGAAATGAGATCCAGGTGATTCACAATAGGCTGCTGGGAATGGCAGGGAATTACTATCACTGGAGGTTTGCCTAGCCCAGGCTCAGAAGAATCCATCAGGAGCAATATATAGGGAGAGCTGATCCCACAGGGTGGCTGAGAGGATTTCCATAGGCTTCCACAAGCCCTTCTGAGCACAAATTTCCAGTAGGCAGAAACAGAGACAAAGCTCTGGGAGTGACCTGCAGCACAGCAAAACTTTACATTTAACTCCCTTTGCTTTAGCTATATGAGCAAGTGAAAATACAAAATAACTCTCCCAAGCTGGGTGCATCAGGGTGTTATTTTAAGCCCTCGCGAGGGACCCGCTGGATTTTTGGCTGGGGGTGCCATTGGCACACGGCTGATGAGCTGCTCGTTAGCAAAGCCCATTAAAATCGCACCTGGGCAAGGAAACCGGCTGCTGTATTTGTGCCTGGAGCCGACATCAAGAAACTCAGTCTCGAAATTTTCACCTCTTTCAGCAGCGAACGCGCGCGCTCCCCGCCCGCCCGAATTCCCCCCCAAAATTGAGCTGCCGTGCGGTCCCAGCGCCCCCCGGAACCAAAGAGCGCGGCCCGGTTGCCGCCCGGCCCCGCGCGCGGCGGACGGGAGCGGGGGACGGTAGGCGCGGACCCTGCGGCGGGAGCGGGACCGGCCCGGCCCGGCCCGGTGAGTCCGTCCGTCCGTCCGTCCGTCCTTCCCTCCCTCTTTCCCTCCCTGCCGCTCCTCGCACCTGCACGGGGCTGGAGACACCGGGTGCTGTGGTGGACACAGCCCCCCGCGCTGCGGCGGCACCCGGGCCCAGGGGGGCCGATAAAGAGCCGCGCTCTTAAAGGGGCCGCGCCGTGAGCGTTTAAATCCTTAAAGGGCCAGAGCGCCTCTTGCTGAGCTCGTAAAGAGTCAGCGCGCCTTGCGCGGGTGCTTAAAGAGTCACTGCGCCTTGTGCTGAGCTCTCAGAGGGCCAGCGCACCTTGTGGGGAGCTCTTAAAGGGCCAGTGCACCTCATGCTGAGCTCTTAAAGGGCCAGCACGCCTTGTATTTCCCAGGCTCCCCGTGCTGGGGCAGGAGGGCAGGGGCAGAGCAGCAGCCGGGCCGGGCAGAGCCGCGTGGGCAGGAGAAGCTGCCCCAAAGTGCCCCCATTCAGATGAGAGCCCAGCTTTGGGGCACAGACGGCCTGAGGTGCTGTGGGGTGGATTTGGGATTCGTCCCCTTCCCGCAGTATCCCCTTGCACTCACCGGGATGCTCCTGTCTGAGGTATTGCCATATCCATGGATCCAGCTGCTGGGGTTGGATAACGTGGGTCCTGCTGCCTCGACTCCCAGACCCCATCCTGCACAAGGGGTCGAGGGAATGGCTGCTGGGTGTGTGTCCATGGAGGACTCTCACCCTCTGGACCTTCCCTGCCTGCCCTTAATTGTTTTGGTTTGGTTTTTTTCCTGACTGAAATTTCCCTTTGGAAATCAATCAAAATTCTGATTCCTTTGGGAGCAAGTTGCTGCCTGGGAGCGTCAGGATGGTAAACAAACAATTAATTAAGATGTGGTAGTTGGAAGGTGGCTGTGAGGAAGCATTTCCCAGCTCCTGCTCTGCCCACAGTGCCAGTTTGTTTTCTAAATTAATGGGAGCAGGAATCACTCTGGCTCTGGCCTGTGGCTGCCAGGAACCCTCGGGCTGACGGACGGGGGTGCCAGCTCAGTGCATAATCTGTTTTCTAAAAGCAAATTGGAATATTAAAAATTCATTCTTCCCCTTGGCTTGTGCCTGCTCTCAGCATTTTAAATAATGGGGTGATTGACTCCGTGTTCAGCTTGGGAGGATGTTTAGTCCTGATGGCTGTGGCTGCAGCATCCATCATCCCTTCCCAGAGTCTGGCTGTGGTGCAGCGTCTTCCCAACGGCTCCCAGGGCTGTGGGGTGACTGTGGGGCACAGCAGGGCCTGCAAACACCAACCTCAGGCCCCTCAGTGCCTGCCCATAGCAGGGATCAGCCTGATTCTCTGGGGATAAATAGGAACATTGGGGGGAAACCCCAATGGAGGGTTTTCCTAGTGGAAAACCTGCTTGGGGACAGGTTGTCTGAGGTGGAAAGGGCTGCCTGGGGACAGCAGTGCTGTCCCTGTGCTGGCTCTACCCCGAGGGCTCCATGTTGTGGACTGGTGAAATTCCTTTTGGCTGTGGCTTCGTGAGGGGACCCTGACCCATCTCTCCAAGGGGATATCCAAGGGAGGGAGTTTGACAGGAGCAGGGCTGGTTGGCTCAGAGATGGATTTAAGGTTTGTGGGGGTTGGTCCCCCCATGGCACTGATGTCCCTGTCCCCTCCAGGCTGACCATGGCCCACAGCCAGTCTCGGAAGCGGTCGCGGAGCAGGAGCAAAAGCAGCTCTCGGAGCAGGCAGGAGAGGAAGGAGAAGAAAAGGAGGAAAAGCAGCAAGGACTCACAGCAGGGCAGTAGCTCTCCTCCAAGGAAGAGGAACGCTGGCTCTCATGGACACAAGTCGAGCTTGGCAGCAGCCAGGGAAGGTGGGGAAGGCCCATGACTCCATGTTTTTCCTGGGGTGGGTGCACAGAGGGGCCCGGATGGGAGAAGAAGGTCCCTGGGTTAAGCTAAATCGGTCTCTGTCACCTTGCCCTGCACATTATGCCCATTTTGGTCTCACTCTGACAAGTGCAGAGCCCTGCAGCCCCCCCACATGCCGATCTGGCACTGCAGCACCACACACCATCATGTGGTAAAAGTGTTGGCACAGAAGGGTCTTCCAGGCAAGAAAGAAACCAGGCTGGGAGGGGGGTAACCAACATTGCTGCTGCAGGGCCAAAGCTGCTCCACTCACCCTCTGCTTATGTATTGCAGAGAAGAAGAAGGAAGGAAAGGACAAAAAGAAGAGGAAGGCCAGTACCTCTTCCTCTGAGACAGCATCTTCATCCACCAGCTCTTCCTCGTCCTCCTCTTCCTCCAGCCCCTCTTCTGACAACTCCAGTGACAGTGACTCCAAAACAAAGAAGAGTCAACATGGCAAAAAAAAGCAAGTGAAACAGAAAGACAAGAAAAAGAAGAAGAAGAGGAAGAAGAAGAAGAAATTAAAAAGGAAATTAAAAAAGAAGGCAAAGGAAAAGGCTAAGGAGGAGAAAGCCAAGGGAGAAGAGGTGCCTGGCCCCTCGCTGGAGCAGTGGCAGAAGGAATCAGTGGAGGACTCTGGGCCAGGTAATGACAGTGTTTCCCTCCTGGAACCCTGTGCACACTGGAGTTGTGCTGATCCCTTCCTGGGACCCCGTGAGGTGTCTGAGAGAAGCAGGGCTGTGTACAGGGAGGAGCCCCAGGCTCTCTTCCCTCCTACATACTGTGGCCACCTTTGAGCCATACCAGTAAACGTAGGAGCCACGCTGAGATGTTCTTTTGGGAAGTGTTCAGATGTAGTTCATAGGTGTGAGTGGGGAACAAAGATAGAAGGACAGAGTCAGCAGTAACATCCTGGCAGAGCTGGTCCTGCTTTTGGGATGTGAAGTGGCCCTTCCTTTGAGAGGTTCACCACTGATCCCCACCAGGAATCTGGTGTGGGACGTGTATCCATTGGCTGCAGCCGCAGGGCTGTGCCTGGATTTGGCCCTGGAGCTGGCTCTGACTGACCAGTGCATTCCAGTTTTGACAGATGAACAGAAATCCCAGATCCAGGCTATGAAGCCAATGACAAAGGAAGAATGGGACGCGAGGCAGAGTGTCATAAGGAGAGTCGTGGATCCCGAAACAGGGAGAACCAGGTATGATCCCTGGGGAGAAAGGAGGGGGGTTGTCCTTCCCTATCCATGCTGTGTGGGTTGGAGTTCTGGAGAACGCCTGTCCATGGCACTGCAGTACCATGTGTGGACCCAGGTCCCCTTGAGCAGCAAAGGCTTGAGCTGACCCCTCACAGGTCCCCTCCTGTCAGACCTGGTGTAACTTACCCAGAAAGTGACACCAAATTATCAAATTGTACTGGGGCTCCACACAAGGGACACTGGGCTGTGTCCTGGCATCCCACTGCTGCATCCACTCACCTTTCAGCTCTGGGTGCAAGTGAGGAAGGAGTGTGTGCCCTGTGGGGTTACAGACAACAATCAAACCCAAGTTCATTTAGCTGCCAAATAGAAATGACCCAGTTTTTAATAAACTGAGTCTTCTCAGCCAGCAGAAAACATCATGCTGAAGAGAATTGGGTATGACAAGTCCAGTCTTAAAATAGAAGGCAGCCTGCAGGGCTCAGGGAGGTGTGGAACAAAGGTCGGTTCCCTGTAAGGCACATAATGAAGACAATTAAATTTCTGTTCGTGTTTGGAGGTGTGAGCCGCCTCCAACACTGCTTGGAATTTGCTTAGCAAGATGCTCCCCAGCCTGGCTGCATTTCAGGCCCAAACTGGCTCCTGTTTCTCAATGGCTCTGCAGTTTCCTGGGGCAGCCAGGACCACACCTGAACTCTCTAAAAAAAGGAAAAGGCTTTGCAGGGGTTGGGGCACTGCTGTTGACAGTGAAGTCTGCAGATTTTTGGGGTGGCAGGAGATGCTTTTATGATGTGTTTTCTCAGGCAGTGTGACTGCCCACAGCCTGGGGCAGGGCTGGCTGGCCCATGCTGATTTCTCAGGGGACTGCACCTGTCCTTACTGTAGCATGGTGACATTAATCCCATGGGAGCAATGGAAAAACCTGCTGTGCTATTTAAGCTTGATACAGCCAAAAAAAAAAAAAATCACATAATGCAATGTCAAGGGTAGGTCATCACTGGCTTTGCCTAGAGGTGCATCAGCCCAGCACCTGGTCCTGGGCTGTGAGGGAGCTGGGGGCTCAGGGTGGGGTGGGGGTCAGCACCTTCTGCAGCTGCAGGAACTTGCCAGTAGCTCTCAAGGCTCGTGGGCTTGTGCTTGTCTTCCAGGCTCATTAAGGGAGACGGAGAAGTTCTGGAAGAAATTGTCAGCAAGGAGAGACACAAGGAGATTAACAAGGTAGTGGGAACTGGCCACCAGCATGAGCTGCTGGGCACAGCCAAGGAGCTGCTGCACCCAGAGGTGGTGTATGTTCACCACGGGTGGTGCTGGTGGTCCTCCATCCTCAGACAATGCTGTGATCACCTGTGTCCCTTTGCAGCAAGCCACACGGGGGGACGGGCTGGCCTTCCAGGTGAGGACAGGGATGCTGCAGTGAGTGTGCACCAGCCAGGCCAGGAGCCCATCCTGTTGCCAGTGCCAGCTCAGGTAGGAGCCTCTGTCTCTGGACCACGCAGACAGCACCATGTCAACATGTTCCCCAGGGGCACTTTGCAGCTGCTCTGTAAGTTACTGACTGGGAAGGAGAGTGACTTTAGTGGTTCATCTCCCACCAAACAGCTTCTCCCCTCCCTCTCCCAGCTGAGGCCAGTGTGGCTGTAATGCACCTGAGCCCTCTATGCCCCAATGCACCTTTGGATGCTGGAGGAGCTCAGCAGCACCCAGGGGACAGGCTCGAGGGTGCTGAGCACCTCAAAGTGCTGCTGCCCCTCAGCTCCAGGCTTTGGTTGGCAGGAACTAACACTGTGGACACAAAATACACAAATGGCTGCCACTTCTTCCCTTCAGGGGCTGCTTGTGGCCCCTTCCTTGCTGGATGTGGCTCATGGGCCCTTCAGGCTCACCAACCCTCCTGCTCAGAGAGGAGCAGCTGTGGCTCTGCTCAGGCTGCAGCTCTCCCCTGCACCCTTAAGTGTCACCCTCCACTGTGCCCCAGGTCTTTTCTCAGCTTTCCTGCAGCTTCATCTCTGGGGTGGCACTGGGGAGCACTGAGCTGGCACACTGCACTGGGATGTGTGCAGGTGTGCTTTGTGGAGGAGTGGCTTTACCTTGCTGTCTGCTCCTGCATGCAACTCACGTCCCTGCCCCACAGCACAGGCCCTGGGCAGCGTTGGGGCTCTGGACCTCTCAGCCCATGGCTGCTCTGAAGCAAACAGAGAAGCCTTTCCCCCACTGCAAAGTCCATAAATCTACAAACTGTAAAAAAGAAATGGAGAAAATGAGTTAAAGGACTAATAGGACTGATGTGCACGGAGGGTTTCCACGTTCTGATCATCGCTGTAACCCCATTAAATGGCGCCTGCTCACGTCTCGGGTTTTGCGACTTGTCTGTCTCTAGTCTCCCCCCAAAAAAAAAGCAGACAGAGAAGAGCCTTCCCATTTCTTTAATCTGTGTAACTCACAATGATACTGTACACAAAGCACACCAGGCAATGGAACGATGCACTAACAGCAAGGAGGAGAAGAAGTTGTACAGAAGGTTTGCCACACACAAGCGGGTCGTCGGCACGGTGACTGTACACACAGGGTCGGGCATCCCCTCCGGTGGCTCCCCACGCAGGGCTGGTACCCCTAAAGCCATTTTTTATAAATAAAATATTACTAACATTGTCAGAATATAAAATTGACAGTCGAGGGTATCAACAGGCAGAGGGGAGGGGACCGTAAGGCTTCTAGAACTAATAGGAAATGCAGCAAACAGTGGCGATACCTGAAGAAGGGGCTGCTACAGCAAGCACGGCGGCTGCTGGGCGGGTGGGAGGGTGTTGGTGACCCTTTGGCTCGTTACTGCTCACGATCCAACACTGTAAACTGTTTTTGGTATGAGAATTTTGCCTCATCTGACTTGAGTGATCTGAGCAAACCCAGGAAAACAGCTCGGAGGGAACGCACGGGCTCCTCTGACGGGTTTTAAAAGACTTTAAAGGGACAGCGTCAGGTAGAAAGTCTGGCCCGAGGGTGCAGGAATAGAAAAAGCTGCTTTTTATAAAAAATCTGAGCTCTGCAGCAGAGTTTGATTCCCATGGAAACGAAAAACCAACCCCAAAGCCCGAGGCAGCCTGTGTGGTGCAGGCTGTGTTGTGCTGTGTGCAGAACAGGACGTGGGCTGTGCCGGGGGCTGCCCGGACAACAGCCGAGGGAGGAGCACGAGAAACTTCATATTCTTTTCATTTCAAAGCAAACAAGTTATTGGTAGCAAAGATAAATTAGGTCTTTAACCTGACAGTGCCCCTTTAGTAAGGATGGAATATACATTCATCTTTTCCCTCACCGCATCCCAATGGATCCTCTTCCATACACGTGGAAAGGCATCGGGTCACATGCATTGCTCTCCAAAACAGCTCGGAACAAACAGGTTATAAACACAGAGTTAAACTATTGCTATTGTTCTGTGAGTGAGTAGCACGTTGATCTTTGCTTCGGAGGGATGAGTGCCAGATGGGGGCGGCTGAGGACAGAGCGATGGAGACAGGGATGGACTGAAAAGGTGAAGAAAAACTTATTGGCATTTTTCCTGGTAACTACACCCACCTCCTCTGGTATTATTGCAGCAATAAAGGTCCAGCTCTACAATTGCTTCTCCGTGTTGGATCTGTACAATGGCAACAGATGGGGGGCCAGGGAAAGGACCTGGGCAAGGTTCAAGAAGCTCAACAGAGGATGAGGACGGAGGTGTTATGATTGTCAGGTTAACTGGGTAGTAGTTGTTTAAAACATGAAGTGATGGAGAGGTGAGTATCATATTGCACTTCTGCATTCATTGACAGTTACATTAAACTTGGTCCATAAAATAATTGCTTTGTACATAATGCCTGAAACAAAAAGCTACATTTTTAAATATTAATAAACCCTGAAGGTTCCAGTCCCTCCAGACACTTTTTTCCCCTCTACATAAATAAATAACTTTCAGTTTTATATATCCACTTTTTATGTTGAACATTTACATTCGCCTCTGTTTTACACTATCTACACATAAGAAAATGTGAACATCTCATCAACACTGGAAAATGTACAGATCATGCCTTGGTTGTGGACTTGGAGGAAAGGTGATTTTTGCAAAGGCCATATCCAAATTTGCAGAAATGATTTAGTGATGTGGTTTGGTGACTTCACAGGATGGATTGTGGCTTGGCTTCCTACTCAGATGGCATCTGTTTGATAGAACATTCGACTAGCAAAAAGCTGGGACACTTCACATTGTTTTCAAACCCAGTAAGCTCTGGATGTACATTCGGAGAGAGCCAAGCTGAGCTGGCAGAAAGGGAAGTCAGTTTTCGGTAACAAAAGTCGTCAGGTACATTCTGTAATTGGATAATTATCAAAGAGAAGTGGTTACACATTTTGCAGCCGGGCTGCAAGACGTGGGGGACGCACTGGGCGGGCGGCAGTCGGGTTGGATCAGCACTGTCCCTCCTCTGCCTCCCTCGGGCCCTCCAGCGCCACGAACACATGAGATCGACCTTGGGTGTCGGATGAGTTGGGATTTGCCTACCGTGGCCCAGAGCCAGTGAGCAGAGCAGTGTTCACAGTGCTGTGTATCTCAGTGCGGCCGTCCTGCACTTCTTATTGAAACAGGTAATAAAATGAAGCAGCCAGTCTAAAAAATTCTTTGTTATAAATAAGATATTCATAAGTAGAAAGTGATATAAAGACAGAGAAGTGTGGTGGGGAAAAGCAGGGGTTACACGTAGTCAGGTAGGACTATAAAATCTCCACCATGAAGAGGCCAACTGGAGTCTGAATGGGCACCCTGGGACCCCCTGGTGTGGGTGCCCCTCCACCCCAGGAGCTGTGTGCAAGGAGGGAACCTTCACCGGCCCCAGGAGGGACAGGACTAAGGAGCTTTTTGGCAAGCCCTGGCTCTAGGCACTGTTCTCTGTCCCTGTCTCGGTGTCACTGGGTGCCGGCTCCCCTCTGCCACGCACCCCACCCGCCCGCTCCAGCAGCACAAAACCATCACCTCAGGCACATCCACTGAGAAACACACCAGGAAAATTAAGATATGGCCTTTTAAGGTTGCCTGACATTGCTGGCACACTTCCTTACAGTCTCCTTACTGCTGGAAAAACTTCTGCACAGATTGTTTTTTTAAATATATACATATATATATGTGTGTGTGCATATACGTATAGATATACACACACACCCTGGCTTAGCAATATTTCATTGTCATGCACTACAAACACTGGTGTAGCTACATGAGATGGTAACAGGTTTCCATTCTAAAAATCATCAGTGCAAAAAACAATGAGGTTTTACAGTTCAGTAACTACAGGTAAAAGAAGCGAGTCTAGTTCCCATGAAAGCTGCTACTGAACTTGGAGAGAACCTGGGAAGAAGAAAACGTCTCAGAGGTGGGTGTTGAGAGTCAGAACCCTGCATTTGGATGAGAAGAACTGCAATGCAATCTAGCTGAGTGCCTTCAGCTGCTTCCAAATATACGGTGGTTACTGTTGGAAACAATATATAGCGAGACTATTTGGAGACTTTAACAGCAAATTAAGTGTCTGAGGTTTGTAACAGCTCAAACAAAATAGCTTGTATTCCTCTTTTAATAGGTCAACACATTAAATTCCATCAGCTTCTAAAAGGTCTCTTTAAAAAATAACAGTAATAACAATAACGACCCCGCTGTCTTGGGCATGAATCTGCCAACATTCTGCCTCTGCCAAGAGCATCGATACAGCTTCAGCTTTGCACTGCACCAACTCCTTGAGAAAGCAGCTGCTCTCGGAGCTCTTTGTACAGATAAAGCTCTCGGTCGCTCTGCCTGGCACAGCCCACCATCAATCCCTCACTCAGGGCTGCCGTGTTATCGACCCCCAGCCTGCCCTGTGCCAGCAGAGCCCCTCAGTCTGACTCCTGGGACAGCCAAGGACAAGGTTCCCCAGCCCCACGCCCTGTTGTGTGGCTCTGAGGACAGCACTCGGTCGCGCGGATCGGAGCGATGGCTAACGAGGCGAGGAGGCACATATTTACAGTCACTAAACCTGGATAAGAGAAGGAGGCAGGAGAGAGCGCCATCTTGATCTGGAGACATCCCCCCCTGATTTCCAGCTGTTCCTTAGGCTCCTGCTGCACAAACCCGACGCTCTCGCTGCAAGGCCTGCACGTTCTGCGTGGGGAATCCCATCTCTTCCCAGAACACCACGATGTTATTGGAGTAGCACCATATTTACCCTTCCAGCCTGAAACGGCGATCTCGTCCCTCTTTCCTTTTGTTTTCTCCTCTGGTGGCTGCAGCTGACAATCCTGGCTCTGGCCTGGCTACTTCTGCCCCAAGAGGCCAGACTCCAGCCGGGACGCGGCGCTCCGGCCCCAGCACCCCGTGGCGATGCTCATGCTCCGCTGGCTGCGCTCCCTGTCCCTCTCCTTGTCGCTGTCAGACTGGCTCTGGGTGCGCTCGGGGCGGTGGCCGCCGGCCGAAGGCTGGGAGGAGATGGTGCGGAGCAGGTGGTTCCTCTTGCGCAGGAACTCGGCCTGGCTGGGCAGCCCGAAGCTGCCCTTGCGCAGGGCCATGCGCGTGGTGTTCTTGGCGGGGCGCGCGCGGTGGTTGTACTCCAGCTGCGCCAGGTGGGCCGCATAACCCTCCGTGATGAACTGCAGAGAGAGGGGTCAGGGTACGGGTTAGAGGGATGGGAGCCCTGAGAGCCACTGGCCACCGAACGTGTTTGGTGTGACAGGTTCTCTCAGTCCGATGTGGTCCAGCTATGCGGGGCAGCTCCTGTTCTGTTGGCGAACACAGCTCAGCCACCAGTCTTGAGATGACCAAATTCCCACCTCCCTCCCATGGGAGGCCCTTGGGCTCAGACAAGCCCCCTCCTACCTGACACTGGCTTTGCAGCTTCTTGGTGGGTCGGCCAACGATGTAGATGTGCGTGGGCGGGAGGCTGATGGAGCTGTACACAGAGATGTCCTTTGTGGATCCATACGCCGCATGGATCCTCATGTGGAGCTGTGGGGAGGGAAAGCAACACGCAGTCAGAACACACAGGCACCCCGTGCTGCTCAACAGGCAGGGCTCTGGGTTTCCAAGAGCATCTGTGGGAATCTCAGGCCACTGGAACTTATACAAGTTCCCAGCTGGATAATGAACCACTGAGCAAAGCACTAATTAATGAGCTGGGATGTTTACTGGCCAGAACAAGAGGAGTAACAGTGATACAAGAGCAGATTTCCACTTGCTGATCCACAGCCTTGCCTTGAGGTCTGTGGGGGGCAAGGATGCCACACACTTTGCTGCCTGTTGTCACTGGGGGAGAGGAGCTCCAACCCCCCCATACAGGAATCATTAGTCAGGAATGTTCCCTTCTGAGAGCCACTGCTGTCATCTGCTAGGCAGGGATATGTCTGCTCTCTGAGCAGAGAGCAGCTCCTGGCCAACCCTTTCCTTGCTGGGCTTGGAACAGGGGCTGGCAGAGGAGTTGTGGCCACTGGTGCCACCACAGATTGGCCAGCTTTGTGCCTGAAGCCAAAGGTCACAGAAATGGAAAGGGAATTTTTGACCCTGGTCCAGGTTCTTCTGGAGGACAAGGGAGCAAGTGAGCAAGGAGCTGCTCCTGCCACTGCAACTCTGGCCAAAACAAGAGCCCAAGAGAGTTAAGGACAGGCTTTCCTTGCTAATCAAGGCAGGGCAAGTGCTTGGGACACTGGCAGCTCCTTCACCTGCCAGCCACAGAAAACATTGTTCTATCTGGAGCTTCTCTGAGCCTCTGGGCTGAGCGACTTTTAGACCTCCCAGGCATCAAAAGCTTGGAAGATTCTCTGTGGAGTCTCCCATGAAGGCTGTGTGGTGCAAGGCCATTTCTGCAGCAGCTCCATCCCCTCTCAGACCTGCTGGCTGCACCACAGGCTGCCAGAAAGTCACCAAATAGATGAAAAAAAGTGCATGTGTGGGGAAGGGAGGATCTGACCAGCACCAAAGGCCTAATGGAAGAGGCAGCAGTTGCAGAGCAGAGGCGACAATTTAGCAGTATAGACATTTTTGTAGAGCAATAAGAGGATGAAAATAAAATTAAGAGATTAATCTTCCACTGCAGGTCACATTGCTGCCAAGAGACTGGTGCTGACAGGGTCAGTTGGACAAGGAGCAATCTAAACCCACGCCACGGTCCTATTTCAGCATTGCCAGGCTTACGTCGGTGATGAGGGATTTCAGGAAGTTGGCCTTGTGCCGCAGCGGGTCGTGAACGAGCCCATCGCAGAAGGAGACGATCCCGTGGGGGAAGTTGTGCTGTGCTAACCATGCTACCACCCTCTGCTTCTGCATGTCAGGGCGGCCTGTGACATAGATAATGAGGTAGCCAAGGTCTTGCCAGTGCCTGGAAGGAAAGCCAAGAGTCAATGGGTTGCAGGCCTTGAGAAACACCAGTGTCAAACAGACCGGCTGCCCCGGCCCCTGCCCTGACCTTACAACATCCACTGCTCCAGCCCGGACTTTGGGGTCGCTGCCCATGATGGACACGCTGGCTGCGAAGGAGCCGTCGATGCTGAACACCACGAACTCCGTCCCCTTCGGCAGGACTGTGATGTAGCTGTCTGCAAACGTGTGGTCACCCCTGGAGAGAGGGATGCAGGTATTTAGAGACAGTGAGATACTCAGAAGGCATCACCAAGTCCTGCAGAGCACCACGAGCCGAAAACAGCACCCAAATCTGGCCCAAAGGCTCCAACAGTGATGACACCCTTGGTTACAGGCACTGCGTGAGGGTCTCTGTGTTAAAGTGGGGATGGAATAGTGCTGTGGAGCCTTGGCATCAGTGATTCAAAGAAGTAACCCCAGAAAACCATTTCTGGGCTCACCACTGAGAAGATGCTCCTCTGGTTTGTGAATCATCACGAGTACAAAGTTCTGTCCCTCAAGGACAAGTTTATGGTCTTTAAAATCTGCTCAGCTGCGCAGTTTTGCAGATGACCGTGAGGCCATACCCTGTGGTGCACTGCTCCTGCAGTGGGAGCTCTGTTCCTGTGCTGGTGGTGATGCACGAGCCAGAATAAAACATGGATCTTCCTCTTACAGCTGCAGAGCACAAGTGGCCCCTATTGCTGGCAAACCAGGCTCTGATCCCACCCAACAGAGCTGCCCTACAAGGAGGCACCACGTTCGACAGTCATGAAATTCCTCGTGTTCCTCTTGCAAAGCCCAGGGTACCTCACCTGACCACCATCTTGACGGGGTACACGCCGATGCCCAGGCGCCGGTGCTCGGGGATGACGTAGGAAATCCTGCCACTGCTGTTGCTGATCTCTGTGTCAAAGTAAACCCACTCTCCCGAGGGTGGCTGGGTCATGATGTGAATGTCCACCTGGGGAGACAGCAAGGCTGGGTCACCACAGCATTAAAGACACAGACAAGTAGAACAGGCCGAGCACCAGGACATCCCACCCAAGCCCCTCTGGACAGCAGCAGGCCTGAGTCTTGCTCCCACCCTCTGCACCTCATGGATCTGAGCTGAGAAACACCCAAACATCAGAGTGCTGGAGTGAAACCCAGCCCCAGTGGTGAAGAATCTCATAACAAATGCTGTTCCTGGTGGGACGCACCCACAAGTCTGAGCAGGGCAAAATGACAAAGACACAAGGGCAGCAAACACTGTCAGGGACCAAGAGAGCACCAACCAGCACTACCTTTGTCCTTCTCACCACATGATGCACAATCCCCAGAGCACACACGATACCTTTTCTCCTGTGAGTGTGACCATGTCTAACGGGCCGTACATGAACCTCCCCGTTAAGGTCTGGGGCCCATCTTCGTTAGCGATGGTGTCGTTTATCCTGTGGTTGGCTGTGACATTCTGCATGAGGCAGGAGGGAAAGAGGAAAAAAAAAATAAAGGAAAAAAGTCTGCAGCAATGGACAGCCTCACAGGGAAATGCCAAATATAACCAGGCAAATTGGAGCGTGGGTTTCTCTGTGTCATTCCTCCACTCCACTCTGGGAAAGAATTTGACCTGTGGCAGAGGTGAGGCTCTGTGCCCTGCACTGATGGGTGGGCTGGAGTACACATGGCTGGAGAGCCAATTTCCATGGCAGGCTGTACGTGCAATTCTGATACTGCCTATTAACTCTTACACTTTGGAATTAAGAGGACATACAAACAGCTGCCAGAGAAATGTGCTGACTTTGTTTCAGTTCTAGCACAGTTCCAGCCTTCTCAGGAACTAGAGACTTTACTGGGAGAGAAAGGCCTTTACAGAGCAGAGAACTGGTATTATTGGACTTTGAAAGATGTTCCATTCCAGCTCCTTCTCTGACCCACAGCCAACAGACTCAGGTTTTTGCGAGTGTTTTACAGACTCAAGGCCAAGAGGAGACTTTGCTGATGCAGATCTTTTGGGTTGCTCCACAAAGGTAGGACATAAGCACTAATATAGACCAGCAATGCAACGTGACCCTCTGTCCACGCTGTGCCCACGCCATCCACCCTCAGAGCAATTTGTGCAGCCCAAACTGACCCCCCTCTATGTGACAGCCCCAAACCCCCTCACCCGGAGCTTCACGTGTGTCCTCTTGCGGAGCCACTTCTCCCGAGGCTTGGAGGGGGTGAACACAGACACCTCCTTCCCGTCCAGCTCCAGAACGCTTGAGTTCTCATGTCTCATCACCTGTGGGAGGACAGATCCCACCAAGGCATCACCACCTGTGTGGTGACTCCCCTCCTCCTGCCTACGCTGTTCCACATCTCCCGAGCCATCGCCGAGGAAGGGCAACACCTGGAGGGAGGTCCCTGAGTTTGCTGCTGGGCAAGCCTGCAGGTTTTACAGGATAAGTGGCCTCTCATGAACTAGCAAAGCCTGTGGCTGACACTGACTTAATCCTGGCTGGGATGAAGGTTTTTCAGTCCATCTGGAGGTACAAAGCTGCCTCAAACACAGCAGGATGAGCTCTGCACTTAAGATACCTGCCCTTCCTGCAGAGATTCATTAGTCCCTTCCCACGGTCTGCAAGGGACTGGTCTCCTCCTTTGAACACGAGCCTTCTCCCATTCCATGACAGACCCAGCACCAGCCACATGCTGTTCCTTCACCTCATTTCTTATTCCTCCCGAAACACATCCCAGACTGCTCTTGTCCCATGGCTTTTGCTTCTCTCACTGATTTGACCCTGGTGAGACACACAGGGGTCTGGCTTGGCCCCATGCGAGGCAGAGCCCAGGGTGTCTGTCCATCCTGGCCTCATCTCCAAGGCTCACAGAGTTCCAGAACTTTGTGCCAGTGGAATGTCACTGTGCCAGCACAAGGATCAGAAAAGGGGCAAGGTGATGCCCACCAGCCAGCTTTTGGGGCAATTCCTGTCTGTCACCAGGGCACAGTCAGGGATGGGAAGCAGGAACCTGGAGGGAGGAGGGTTAAATCCTACCTAGGTTGCTCTAGAAGGGAAAAGGAAGAATAAAACTCAAAGGCGAGGGGACACTTCAAAGACTGATGTGGGACCGGGAGGTGACCCTGTACACACAGAACTCCAAAACTGGCAGTGGTCCTTGGTGACCAAAAATTAACAAGCCTCTTAAATGTGGGCTCTTTTACAAGGCCTTGAACATGTTTTGTGAGGTCAGCAGCTCTCCAGCTGAGCTTGGCTGACACGGGCCAGCTCCATTTGCAGAGCTGAAGCTGGTTTTCATCCAGGGAAATGGAAAAAGGACCCCAGGGAGGATGAGCCTGCTGGGGAGGGAGTTCATGGAAATCCAATGTAAACAAAATAACAAGTTCTACTGAAAATTATTTAAATCGTGAATCTATTTTGAGTCCTATGTGGGCTTGTTTTAACAAGATTTAATCTTTGGAGGCTAAAACTATTCAACAGCTTCTTTTTACATTTTGCCCAGAGGTGACTGTCCAAGGCCATTAGAAAAAAGTCCTTATTAGGGGAAGCAGTGGTGTGGTGCTCAGGAAGGACAGAGAGAAGACAGGGGATGAGAAAAACCCTGGTTTCAAGGCAGAGACGAGTGAGCAGAGACAGGCACTGGGGAAGGGGGTGCCAGACCACCCAGGCTTAGAATGCATGGGCAGGTACCTCCAGGTACTCAAGCTACAAGATTTGAAGCACCACTTCAGATTCCAACTGAAGCCTGAGTAATTGGCTGTTTCCTGAGTGGAACATTTTGTGTATGAGACTGTTGTGACTGTTCTCCCTCCTGCACAATTACAGTTCTCTCTTCTTTTCAGCCCTGTTAGGCTGAGTTTGATGTGGGACTATCCAGCAAGGTCTGTGCAAGCACAGAGATGTCTCACTGGGCTGGACACAGCCCGGGAAGAAAGGGTCTCCCTGGATTATCGCTGCTGCTCAGCTGCCACCAGCACTGACATCTCTGCTGTTTATGGTTCTCACACTATTTGGAAGATAACGCTGACAGAAAGTTTGCCAACAGAGTCATAAATAATTGAGAGCTGCAGCAGAGGAGGTTGGAAGGGAGCAGGGAGGATTTAACAGCTGAGCTGACACAAAGCAAACCCAGTGCTGGAGTGGGCAACACGATCCACAGAGTTGCTTTGAGTTTTGGTTTTTCCAATTCCATGCTCTAAGTATTGTTCCCTGGGGAGTTCATACTTTGTAAGGCAAATAACTCCCCCTCATCCCCAAGGAACTGAAGGGAAAATATTTCTTTTAGGAAAAAATACATTTTAAACAGTAAATTTGAATCTCAGGTCAAATATATGTTGATAAAATCTGAGGTGTTAGACTCCAGACACCAGCAATCCCCATTTTCCTGGCTCCAGAACTGCTTTCTGCTGCAGGAACATGGACTAAATCCCAATGAGTTCCCAGAGGAAACCACAACAACTTAGCAAGGCAAAATGGAGAACTGAATTTTGCCTATCAATTTGTATTAAATTAATATAAAACTTCTCCTTTGGTTTTATTGTACTTGATGCTATTTTTATTTGTACTTTGAGAAGTTTCCCTTTCAGTTTCAGTCTTGAGATCCAACTTTGCACACAGAGAGCATAGATCACTTCAAGAAACAAGTGCCACTGACCTTTGCCACTGATCTGATAACGAAATTGCCCCGGGCTCTCTCCACGGATCCCCAGTGAACCCAATCTGAAACCTGCTCTGCTGTTAAAACCCAGACCCAAACCAACCAGGTGTGACAGCACATCCATGAAGTCTGCATGTGTGCAGCTCCACCACCACCACCACAGGTAAGGAACAAAAAGAAGGGGAAGAAAATGTATCTGGGGGAGGCAAAGGGTATTTTTTCACCTCTACGCATCAACGACTGTTATGGAAGGTGCAGTAAAAAAAGAACAAAGAGCCCAAAATATTTTCCAGCCCAAGGGAGATCAAGGGAGGGAGGACAACCCTACCTGTCTGAGCAGGAAGGAGACAACATCTGTGGACTCCCAGTAGCTTGCATGGAAGAGGTGAGGCAAGGCCACTGTCGGGAAAGCCGTCAGGGCGTCGGGGCAGTACAGGGCGTAGTCGATCCGTTTGGTTCCCCACCACTTGGCAGCAACTGGAAGTAAAAGACTTGTTCAGACAAAGGGGGGGGTTTCACATGCACACACGGTCTCCATCACAAACGGGATCTCAGGGCTCTGGCTCCTCACTGCAGGTGCACCTGAGGCTGCTCCCCGGCTGGTCACACTGCTGAGAGGGAACAGCCAACCCAGGGCTCGGGGTTTGCTCAGACTAAGGGAGGAACACACACAGGCACCACTATGTGAGGTCTCCTTTATTTAAGCAAATAAGAAGGCACTGGAGGGCAGGCATTAAGGGGTCCAAGGCTCATGTACAATAAGCCTGGGAATCCATATGCCAAAACGTAAGACAGAAACGCATCACCCCGGAGCTGTGGGAGGAAGGATGTGTGTGTTTTGCCCACTACAGTACATGCCCAGGCCATCTCCAGACCTGCTTCCAACTCCTTTAGCTTTCACCAAGGAATAGCATCCAGGTTTTGGCCACACTAAAGATGATCTGAGTATTGGGAATCCATGTGAGATGTTAAAAGGCACTACAAGGTATATGGCATGTGCTGATGGCAGTCCCCAACAAATCCTTGTTGCCTTCTTGGGCTACCATGTTGTAGGTAAGCAAGATGTCCAGCCCAGCCTCCCTGGGAGCACAGCCTCTGGGGTGGACAACCAGACAGGTATCTGGGAGCATCGGGACTTCACTGCACGGGGGACTGAAAAATACACTGGGTTACAAACACCACAGAGGAGCTTCTCCCTCAGGCAGCCACCAACTCGCCCACAAGTGTCCGACAGCTTCTGTTCACCCCTGGAACCTTCCCACACCTCAATGGTGCCCCGAACTCTGCCCATACACACATCCTGTCTGAATCCCTGGAAATGAGCAGGTCTCAGCCCAAAGCCTCAGACCCCAAAGCGAAGGGCTGCTTTCCCAGCACTGAGGAGTCCTCCACACCCGTGCGCTCTGGCCTGGAAAAGCAGCCAAGGAAAGAGAAGATGGATCAGATCGAGAGAGCAGCAGGAAGAGCTGTGTTTGCATGCAGGACGCAAGCTGGGGCTTTGACAAGGGCTTCCTCAAGCTTTGTTTTTCTCTGTCACAATGTTCCCTTTTTAAGGACTTCCAGGAAAGCTGCCAGGTTTAAGGTATGATCCAACACATCTCTCAGTTATGGGAAATCTGGCTGGTGACGAGCAAGGATGCTGAACTGAAAAGATGGATCCACCAGTTCCTTACAGAGACCTGCACAAAGCTCCCACCACAAAGACATGCAGAGGGATATGGCATCCGCACATCCCTGTGGCCCAGCCCTGTTGTGTCAAGTGCCCAGGCCACCCTCACCCTGACGGTCCTTGCTTTTCTGAAGAGCCATGGGAAGGAGGAGGAGGATTTGATGGATCAACATGGCTTTTCCAGAGCACACAGGCACCTCCTTGCAGCCATTTCTGACTCCCTGTCTTCCAAACTGACAGCTCCTGGTCACGTCCCAGTCTTTCATTTCTCATGCAAGTCCCCAGCTTGGGTAATTTCAGATTCTTTGCAGGAAGCGGACAGGATCGACTCTTCCATGCTCAAAAGACAGTGGAGAGGCAGAAGCGTTGTCCCCACAGCTCTGGCCCAGAAGAATTCATGCTCCTGCCAAGTTGTTAGCCGTGTTATGATCGATCTTCGGAGCAAAGGGACAGAAATACTTGTTAAAATGCAATTAGAAATTGCAAGTGCCTCAGTGAAAGCGCAGAGATTTGTTGTGAAGTTCTGTGGCTATGGAATCAGAGAGGAAGTGGACTGGAGCGGATCTCCCCAGAATACCTGTCTTGATGTCCAGGTCGGGTATCCGATGAGCACAGCCTGCAGCCCCACTCCGTGACCCTTTGAGCTTTCTTCCCTTCGCAGGGATTTCATGTTTATGCTGCCTACGTCTCTTGAAGGTTTGGGTGGGGGATTTGTGAGGGAGGGCAAGTTGGGACAGAAGGCTAAACCCTCTACAATGATTAAAGTGGTGTTTGGTTTCTAAAAGGAAAAATAAAATATAGAAAAAAAGCAGAAATCGCACATTATTATGGCACACACTGATTTCATCCTTCAGAAATTCAAAGTACAAGAGAAGCTGCACCCTAGGGAGGCTCCCTGAAGGGAGCCATGCCTTTGTGGTGCCCCTGTGGACCTTCTCCGGCTCTCCCTGGGGACAAACACGGATTGCATCCAACCCTCAATGCCACGGCTTCACGTTACCACCACACTAATGAGGTCGACAGCAAGAGCTGAGAAGGCAGAGCCGGGGCTCAGGGGACACGCCGGCACTCGGGAGCTGAGGGAAGGGGCCGTGACAGCCGTGAGGAGCTGGCACACGGGGACAGGGAGCACCTGCAGCCCGTGCTGCGGCCACGCTCATCCTCGCTGATCTCTGAAACAGGTTTTGACGGCTGTGAAATGCGTGGAGGAACGAATTACACGAAGCAGAAGCTACACGAGGAGGGGGGAGCACGGGGAAAGCAGAGAGGCGAGCGCTGTGTGGGCCTGGCCCTGCCATAGCTCTGGCAGGATCCCTCCGTCGCGACACGTCGGCCTTGGGGCATCACCCCAGCAAAACCACCCCACCACAAACCACCACAAAACAAGCACCTTCTCCCCCAGGAGCTTTCTCCTGAGCAGATTCATATTTAGCAAGCACCTGGCAAGGTCTTACCAGGACAAGTAAAAGGACACACTCTGGGAGTGCAGCATCGGCTCTCGGATGCGCTTTGGGAAGGAAAACCTCATTTGTCAGAGCCCAGGTATTTATTTTTTCCTGCTGCTGAGCATTGCCTCAAACAGGGCAAGAGGTTACAGCAGCCTCTGAGCAGCACCCACAGACTTTCAGCAACTCACACCTGCTTCAGGGAGCATTATTAACCTCAGCAATTAATTACGGAGTGAGTAATTCACAGCCCGTGCCAGGAATGGAATATCTCTAAATTTTAGCCACCTTCTGGGAATAGAGTTTGGGCTGAAGATTTTTTCATATAGGTTTGTTTGTTTGTTGTGTTTTGCTTGTTTTTTTAATTTAAGTTTTCAGCCTTTTTGGGTCCGAATTATCAGAGGTCCCTGAGGGTACAGTGTTCATCTCACACCTCAGCTGAAACAAAGAAGGGGCCAAACTGTTAACAAAGTCTGTTCTTCTCCACTGTATTAGTTGGGAAATTATACAGTCTTGGGGAAAAATAACAAATAAAATCCCTTTTATTCCTCACTTGCCTCTGGGATATGGGTCATAACTGGCTGGTTGTGAGCTGCCCTGCAGGCTACAGAAGAGCTGAATTTCTAATGCAAAGTAATAAATGTTCTGTTCTGAACAAACCTGTCCTTGCTCTCTTACAGAGGGGCTCACTCATCCCTATTTTCATGGGCCACAGTTAAGGGATCTGCATCAAGCTACATCCTGCATTACCAATCTGGAAGTGCTGATCCTGACCAGTTCTGCATAACTTATCACAGCAGCACAGAAACATCCCTTTGGATTAACCTTCACCACACACAACAGCCAAACGGTGCTCAGAATTAGCAATTATTAGATTTTTTAAACAATTTATCACCAGCACAGTCCAACATGCAAAACACAGCAGTGGTCCCTGCGTGACCATCAGATATATCACCTGTTCTTCCAGGGGATGTGATAATGCATGGCACTGCCTGTGGCAAAACCGGGCGAAGGCAGAATAATTCCAACTTGTGGTGATTAATGGGAAGCACAGCCCCGGACAGACAGACAGACAGAAGCTGTGTGGCTCGGCCCGGTGCGTGGTCGGAGAGCGGAGCGGCAGCGAGCGGGGTCTCGGAGGGGTGGAACACTTACTGTTGGCTATGTTGGAAGCAGTGTAACTGTCTGCCATTCCTGAGACCTGGCTGGCAATGCTGATCTCACTGGCTCTCCGGAAGCCCCTGAACTGAGGGGCTGAAATGGGGGTGGACAGGGACGCGTTTTCCATGAAGACGGCACCATGAGACTGAACAACATCTGCTACAAAGTTGAAACAGGGAAATCAAAATATTAGACCAACAGACAGAGGCTGGGCAAGATGAAGTCAAGGAAGAGGAAGGAGGCAAACAAAGCTGGGAGGTGCAAAAACCTTTCAGAACGGATTGGAATGAAAAAAAAACCCCACATATCATCGGAGTTCTGGTTTGAAAAGTAAGCAAAGAGCACAGCAGGCAGAGACATGTGGCTGGAGAAGCAGTCTTTGATTGAGAGAAGTAAAATAAGTAGCTCAAAAATCAGATCCAAAGAAAAACCCAGGCAGACTTATTCAAGCAGCAATAACAAGCATGTGTCATACAAACAGATGTGAATATACACAATTTTATATATTCACATCAAGACAAAATAACCAAGGTAAGGAGAACAACAAAAAACAACCTTAGAAAGGGGATATTTGTTTTCTTGAAATATTGAGATTTAAATGAACTTCTCCAAGATAAAACCAGTAATGAAAAAAAAAGAAAAATCAAGAAAACATCTTCATGCCTGGCAGGGACTAATTTGAACCTGTATTTTATTGCTAATGGATACAGCCAACACTCGTTAAACTGAAGTAAGGGCTAGTGAAAGGAGCCTGGTGCTCAGCACCTGCTTCTCCCATTGGAGCTGGCAGATCCGGGAATGCTCAGTCTCTGTGAAAACAGAGCTTCTCGGGTACAATGTCTGGAGTTTTAGATTCCAATCTGAGGTTTACCAAGTGTGGCCTAATCCCTTAGTACATAAATACAGAAGAGGAAGGTTTAAAATCATGCTCATATGGACTTTATGTATGGATTGGAGGGAAAAGGACCTCAAATGGCAAACCAAGAGATGCTGAAAGTCACAACAAAATCTCTGCATTTCAGTTTTCTCTCTGTAACAGTGGTAAGAACATCCACCCCTCTGTGGATGTTACGAGGCCCAATTAAATGGGACATCCCAAGCTCCTGCACTGCAGAGGTTTGTAATGCCAATACCAGGTGCTTCATAGCAGGCAGCACCAGTATGGCAGGAACATGCAAAAGCAAAGCCATTTACTTAATTTTTTAAGGTTTTAAGGTTGCCCATCTCTGCTGCACCTGAGGAGCAGCACCTGAACTTTATCCCCGGGTATCTGACAGGGCACAGGTCTGTGCTCTCAGCCAGGCAGGAGATGCCATGGGGAACGTGAAGACATCACTCCCACACACCAACATCCTTCACCTATTTCAGCCAGTTTAGATATCCCTGGATTAATCTCAGTGTGGAGCTGACACAGGGCGTTGTTTTGGCAACTGGTTTATTTTAATATCGATCTTTTTTTGCTTGGGGCTACTGATTTTCTCCCTCCCATCTCTCAGTTCACAGCAGCAGTGCCTGTGCCCACACAAATCCTGCTGCAGCCGAGGGAGAGGGAATGTATGAAGCTGAAAATGTGTGGCTAAGTGTTGGTAAAAGAGTTCTGTTCTCTGCAGGGAAAATCAGGCCACAAGCTGCTCTGTGTAAAAGCTTTGTGGACTGCAAGATCTGAGCCTTAGCGGGAGCCTGACCTGATGATGAGCTGCACACACTGCCCACGTTGTGCCTGAAAGGCCATTAGCAGCATCACTTTCTCAGCACTTTCCCCCTCTTTTCACCTTGCTTCGAGCTGCTGCCTGTCAAGGCTGTGACCAGTATCCACAACAGTCAGTGCTGTTTTCTGACTGTACAAAGCACCAGCTTGAGCAAGAGAAGACAATTCAAGCAGAGAACAGGAGCTGCATTGAACCCCATAAAGGTCTCAAGTGTAAAGGGTCTCATTCCCATTGCTGCAGGACCTGGGACAACCCTCTCATCTCTTCCCTGATTACCCCTCCCTCTCCTTTCTGTGGCCTGTGAGATCCTTCTGCATTTCTGTCACTCATTGGGTGCCCCAACAGAGGCAATGACCATCAGCTTCCCTGAACCTGCTCAGATTCAAGGAGAGGTTTGGCTTTGTCTGTACTAGGAAAAATGCCAGGTTCAGGTTTAACTACCAGAGAAGACTGAACTTCTTCCTCTCCCTCAACCTAAAGCATCTGTGGCTTGAATTAGGAAGCAGCTTGAAGACACAATGAAGGGTGTTACAGTAACGCTCCACAGGAGAAAAATCAGGGCCAAAAATGGTGCTGCCTGGGCAGAACCCAGAAAGTGAATAAAGGAAGAAACAGTGGTATTTTGGGCTTGCTCTTCTTAGCCAATCTCGCTTCCCTGGGCCTGACCGGGGATTTTGGAATATAATGAGTTTGCAGGAAAAACACCCAACCTGAACAGCTCTTCCAATCCCATCCTAGAGCCACCAGAGGAATAATTCTCACTCCTATAAAAACCTGAAGTGTTTTAGCATCACTGAACTGTTCAGTTCAGTGTCACCCACACTGGTGGCTGCTCTGCAGGGCACGAGGTGCCACTCAACAGCAGTGCTCCTGTGCTCCAGCCCACTCAGGTTGCTCTTGTGTTTCTCACTTTTCCCAAGCTACACACCCTCGGTCCCTGAAAAAAGACAGTTTCTAAGAAAAACAAGGGCCAGGAACAGGCAGGGTAGGAAATGTGGAGAAAAACCTGTTTTATGCATTACTGCCCCCTGAGGCAAGCTTCCTCCACCCCAAATATGTGACTTCCAAAGAAAATCCTGGGACCTCACTAGCAGAAAAAACCCCCAAACATAACAATGTATTTCCTAACTCTCTGTATTCCTTGCACCAAATCCCTTATGTAGCAATTGTGAAACTAAGGGGGCTTTCTTGGGGACTGTAGTGACCAGGGTGGGATGCCAGCAGAGACTCCTAAAGGGAGCCATCTGAACTCTCCTGCACTGCAAAGGTGCATCCCCAGCCACAACTCAGGTCCTGACAACCACGGGGAGGTTTTTCAGGAAAGGCCAGGGTGAGGTCAGAAGGCCCAGCAGCAGTAAGACTTTGATCAAGATTAGCTGTTCCTTCATCACTAGATAAGGACAGAGGTGCCCTGGTTTACTGCACTGGCTGAAGTGCACTTTGTACTGTGACTCAGGGCAGACTTTATCAGAGTGAACACAAGGAGACGTGGCTGGAGCAGTGCCCTGAACACCCTCCCTGCCAGCAAAGCACCTGCTGCTGCTCAAACCACACAGCACAACCAGTGCCATAACCTGAGATTAAACTGCACTTCCTTAAGAGGGAACATAGGCAGCCAAATCACCTTTTTCCTTTCTTTTGGCCTACAATAGATCTTTAATACTCATTTCAGTCCTGTGCCCCTTCATTTATGGATTCATTTGTCAATGTTCTCACTGTTCCCCACTAAGTGAACAGCCTTGGGCCATCCTCTCATGTAAGTCCTTGGGGTACCTGAACGACAGATTTTGATATGTGCTATCTGCAGGGTGAGCTGTTGCAGCAAAGCAACAAAGAAATACTTAAAGCAATCAAAAATATGTACAGTTCAATAAAAATAAAAAATAGAAAAGCCAGCCAGCTGCTCAGCACAGGCCAGACCTCGCTTGCACTGGAGTCACTGCTCAGTGCTGGGAACTCTGCAGTTGCTACCCTGAGATCAAGAGTTACAGATTTCTGTTGCCCATATTTTTTCACGATTCTGGAAATTTCCTGCAGTCCAGTGGCTGAACTTGGAATTCAGCACTTGCCACCATCAAGCCAAGCACTGCTTGGCCACACTGTGCTCTTGACACACAGGGTAAAGAGCAGAGAATCATCAAATCCTAGAATGGTTTGGGTTGGAAGGGACTTCAAAGATCACCTAATTCTAACTCCCCCGCCACAGGCAAGGGATGCTTCTCTGTCCTGACTACAGGCAATATCAGCTGACAGCTAAATGGCATTTCATTAATGACCTCCAAAGTGATTAATTAATAGTACCAGATCTTTTCCCTCTGCTTGGTAACAGAACCTCACAGCACAGGCAACGTGGCAAGTGCACACCCAAAAATCATCTGCACCTTCAAGAGACAAAGGGAGAGACGATGAGGGATGGCCAGAAGTGTCGCCATCCTGTATGACCACATAACATCCCACAGGATCAGCTTGTTAAAGACAACAGGGCAGCTCTTGATGCAAAACACCAAGAAAGGGATGAGAAGGGGCAAGTGAGACACAAAGGGGAGAAGAAACCAAACCAAAGTCAAGTCTCATCAAAACTGAAGATGCAGCACCAGCCACAACCAGAATAAACGAGGCCATGCAGCGATGGAAGATAAGGCAAAACAAACGCATCAAACTTTGCTTTTAAGGCAGAAGACGAGAAATTAATTTAAAAAAGCCAACACTTAGAGCCACCCTGGGATCCGAAAGCCTCAGTCACTGTGTTGGGCGGAGCCACGAGGAGTGTCCAAACATGACAGACTCAAAGGGACAAAATCTGGTGTGACACGGGCATTAATTGGACTTCTGGGCATGGTGCAACATGGTGACTGCTGACAACCCTTTCCCAAGGGATCTGCCCATGTTAGTACCACACAAGCAGGGCCACCAGGGACTCCTTCAGCATCAACACCAGCACGGGACAGTCTGTAATCCCAGCCTGTTGTTTCCACGGTGGGTCTCCCAGCTCCAAGTGTGATCCCAACTGGTTATTTCATGCGGCACAGCCCGAGACACAGCATGAGGATTTCAACCCCAGGAGGCAACAGTATGATCTCCAAGAAACACCCCAAAAACCCAACACCACAGACAATACAAAAGTGTAGATTACACACACTCAGCAAAACCAGCACTTTTATTGGAAACATCTTGCCAATTCAGTACGGGAACGGGGATACTTGTTTCCATGAAGCTGTCCTGGTGCTGGAGAGCACCCAGAGGGCTACTTTCCATGAGGAGGATGGGATTGTTCTGGATTGTCTCAACTGGAAGCAGATGGGGAAAAAAAAACATAACAGAAGGACAAAGAACAACAGACATGCGGCCACAAAGTGTTAAACATACAAACAGTTACACCCCAGCACTTAAATATGAGTCTTCAATGAACAGACAACCTCCAAATAGAGTAAAAGAAACAAAACAGGGGTGACTTTCCAAACAGACTCACATCAGAGATTAACTGGGAGCAGAGGAGAACACAACAATGGCATTTCAACAACAAAAGGGAGTCCTCTTAACCCGCTTCTCCAATGAGCCAAATCCATAAATACCCAGCAGATCCAGAGAAATCTTTTTACTATGAGGGGAAAAAAACATGTAATGGGAGAATCAGACTCACAGCCTACATAGTGCAAAGCACAGGAATAACCAGGAATGTGAGTTTGATTTTACTCTGCAAATTCACTGAAATGAAACAGAGACCAGCATTTAGTACAGATGGGAAAATGGGGGGGGGGGAGAAACAGTCTAAGAAGATTTCTGAATTGTGGACTTTAAAAAAAAGCTACCTGCATGAGTAGATGTGCATGAGCAGATGTGCATGAGCAGTGTTACAGAAGGTTTGGTACAGAACTAATTAAAATGGAGCACCTGAATTTTACGTGATCAACAAAACATACAGCTTAATTATAGCAGCAATTAACTTTTCTGGAGCGCCCTACAGTGAACACAACTTCAGTAGAGGCTTGGTGAATCATGGTCAGTCCTTCTGGGTAATGTGTCCATCACACTGAAATTTGGACCCTGATGGGAAGGAATAGCCTGTTCCTTTATGATAAGCAAATGAAGAGGTTTTGTCTTACAGGAAATGAATTTTAAGTTGGTTTTTGTCACTTTTATTCATTAAGGCAGAGCAGTGTCTCTTAAAATAACCAGGCTCAAACCTGGAGAAGGTTTTGCAATCGCTCTGCCCCTCTCCTAAGTTGAGCTAATTGCTGTTTAACTCTTCTCCACCACATAACAAGTGTCTCTCCAAACACAGCCAACTCAGAGGTCCAGGCAGACACAGCACTCTACTAAAATCCCTGCTGCTGCACAGAATGGTAACCAGAACATAGGCTGTGTAGTGTCAGTGGGGCCTCTGGGTTCAGTGAGAAGAGGGGCTTTGGAAGGTATTATTTAAGAGAAACAAAGTAAGATGTTCAGGCATAATTTAAGCAGCCCCTTGCAGCAGAATACACCCAAAAAGCAAGTTGCTTTTCAAGTTGCTATAGATTCCCTGAGTTGTTGTAACTGGCCTGGGTACAAATGTAATTGTGGGTGGATCCATTTTTGAGAAGTGTTGCAGCAAGATCTTTGCTAAATCTGACAAGTGAGTGGGGCCTGCAGAAAGTATTTTAGTCGCTTTTTTTAAACATGGGGTTTAGTTTGTGCCTGTTTAACAACCCAGACCTCAGGATTCAGCAATTACAACCTCTAAAGACACTGATACACAGGAGACCACTGCTTTGGATTTTCAATTTTAAGATGATGCATAGTGTGACCAGAATTATTCAGCTCTAGACATAAGAGTCTTCTTCATTTAGTCCTGTATGATTCAAGTATTAAACAAATGGAATGCTCCCCCCAGAGCTTGGGGAAAAACAACCACCAAATCCCAAACTTTCTAGCTGGTGGCTTTGTTTTTCTCCTCTACTTTGCTGGCAGGATTTCTTGTGTGTTTTAAGTCTAGTTTTACAGTAGTGACTCTTAGTTGCAATTTAATCAGTCACAGACTAACAACCTCTATCCAGGGAAAAAATTATGGTGAATTGTTCTTGCAATTGTCCCATAGTCCTGGCCCCTGCAGGGAACTAAAGCTTTAGGTAAGCAAAAAAGTCAAATTTAGTTCTGCATAGTGTTGAGTTTCCCTGAGAGCTCCTTGCAATGAGAGCCTGCACTGAAATATCAAGAGCCTATGAGAGTCCAGGCACAGAAGTGAGGTGAGGATGGCAGGAAACAGAATTTATTTTACTAGACCAACTGCAAGAGCACTGATGAAATGGGAGCTGAGGCAGGGCATGGTCAGGAAGGGCATGAACACAAGTGTTTTGGACCTTATTACAGCTGCAGTTGGGGCAGAGCAAGTGAGGAGGCCACAGACAGCAGAGGAAATCTAGGTTTCCTAGGAAGACATAATGTCTCATTGGCACGGTGGGAAGGGCAAGGCACTGTCACCAGCCCACTGACCTGCAGGAGCCTGTCCTATGAAAAAGCATAGGATAGAACCAAAGAAATCATCTCATCATCTCATTGTTTTCTTGGTGCCTTCCAGTCTTCACTGGCCCTCCAAGCATTGAAGTCCTAAACTCTGCCGAGTTAATCCTGTTTCCTTCAGTCCCAGTCACAAGCACCAGCCTGGGTGTAAAACAGGGACCTTCACAGAGAGGTCACCTCATTGTGGCTCTCAGCAGCTGAAGGCCCTTCAGGGCATGAGGGACACAAGGCACTGATTTTGTTGGAAGAAAACTCTCCTTTTCTGGTAAACCAGGAACAAGGCTAATGCTGCAGGGCCAGCTGCTTTGATAACTTCATGTAAAATGTGGATACAGCCCTTTAAACAGCAAGTATGGCCCCAGAGTGACTTACCCAAAACAGCAGAATTGCCATCACCCAGTGGGAATCTCTGGTACCGGGGAATATTAAAGGGGGGCAAAAGGTAGAACTTCTTCTCCAGAAGAGGCTCGAGGCGTGAAGCAGATGGGTCTGCAGGGTGGAACAGGTTATAGACCTGCTGACAAGCTGGTCTGAGCTGAAAGACTAAAAAGATGAAGAAGAAAAAAACAAAGCCAACTCAAGTATCAAAAGATTATTAGTTAGAATATTGTAAACATTTGTGTGTAAAAAGGACAACTGTTGGGTTAAAGAAAGTGCTAAGGATTTATCATCTCCCTCATCTCACAGTTTAGTCAACCGAAACAATTTATTCATTATTTATAGACTCAAGAATTGCCCAGTATTTTTAATGCTTGGAAATACAATGTAAATAAACAGTATAATCAGTACTGGTCAGAGCACAGAGTGATCTGCTTCCTAACAGTGCATAAATATTATAGAGGAATGTTTGGGTTTAACCAAATTCCTCCATCTACCATCCACTAAGGGAGCTCAGCAGTTTGCACCAGAACTTACTGTCAAGAGCTGGAATTACAGTTTTTCTCAGTGCAAGAACCAGGCCCAAGGGAGAACCAAAGAGGAAGAAGTCTGTGATCTCAAATTCAAACTTCCCAATATTTCCTCCATCCAGCATAGTGGAGCTACTTGATCGCCTGGATCCAGGGTCGTTTCTCAGAACACTAGAATGTAAACTGGGACAAGAAAATAAAGTCAAAATTTCATTCATGCTGTGTTTTCATAAGTAAAGCCTGGATTAGTGATTGACAGTGAATATAATTTCTATCTCTTCAGTGAAGGAACTGTGCTAATCAACCCACAATGACCCCATTCCACTGGCATCACTGTACAAATCCAAGCTTCAAGTGGGTTCATTTACACACTGTGTCCTCAAAATGTTTTTCTTTTGAGGGGTCCAAATCTTGGTTGCTGCTAGTAGGACACTTATTTGCAAGAGAAAACAACCAACAAGCTAAAATTACTAGAGTAGCAGGGAAAAAGCAGGTTTACAGTGATTCACTCCATGACACACATTAGTGCTGTGCTTTCTGGCTGTTCCTTCACCTCATTCTCAAATGTTATGGAAAGTTGTGCTCACCCATTTCTACTTCGTGGAAACAGTTGGAAAAATGTTATTGGATTGAAAATAAAAAAAAAAAGAAGAAAGAAGGGAAAAGAGAAGAAGAAACATCAAAATCTGCAGGAGGATTTCTGATACCTTCGTGCATCAAGTTTGCACCACAGATTCCATGTGTGTGGATGGCACTCACTGGGAATGAGAATTCGGGGTAATTCACTCTGTGGCCATGTGGTAAATTGTATTTATCCTGCAACCAGGACTCTCCCACTTCTCTTCTGCCCATGAAGCCATATCTGTCAAGTTATTACCAAACTACCTCTCAACCTCAGCCCAACAACTCCAAGTAACTGAATTTACAAAGAATAACTACATAAAACATGCCCAGTTTCCCCTCCCCTCTCTCAGGTTTCAAATCTGTTGCAAAACTCCAGCAGTATGTGATGCAGGCTGGGCAATACACAGGTTTAACACAGAGATTTAAATTCATGTTTCCCCTGGACACTCAGAAGAAGCAGCAGGAGCTCTTAGACGGATCTGGGAATCCACCCCCACTTTAGGGAGAGTTGCTTCTTTGCAATCTAGATGTGGAATTGCGAAAGGACAGGTGTGTAACACCAATAAGCTCGTTTACAAAGCAGTTTCTGAGACTCCTCTGTTACCACCCAAAAGCACTAAGCTGCAATTTCCTTTGCTCTCCAGGCTGTGCAGATTCCGATGGCAGCCACACTGGGTTATCTCATTCTAATTAGAAGCAGGGAGTTGAAGACAGAGTAGCAGCAGTGCCTTAACAGGCCGTTTGCAAACACTTCAAAAAACATCAGAACAGGTTCTATAAAATATGTAGGGTAAATGGATATCACAACAGTTGGGTTGGATAAAAGGTTTACTGGCCCGGAATCAGGACTGACAAATCCAACAAATCTCCTGCCGGCTCTGTGGCCCCAAGTCAAAGCCCCAGGTGGTGAGCAGCACTTGCTGTGTCCTCACATGCAACAGCACTTGCTCATTGAGGCCATTTCTGAGGGCAGGGACACCCCAGCTCTGCTGTGCTCACTGGAACTGGGCTGTTCCCTCCCCACCATCCCCAGCACCGGAGCGGTTGCTCACACACATCCTCCAGTCAGGCAATGAGCAGCTGGAAAAGCTCACACTTTTGGGAAGAAACCCAGGTTTCACCCAGACTTTGTTTTCCTGCTATGGCAAATAACGCATCATCCCAGAGACAGCTCCTCTGCCGAACGCCATTCCCAAGGGATGCTGAAGCGCCGTCTGCTCCTGCTGCGCTGTCATGTATCCTCTGGAGCTGCACACAGGCACATGCACGGCTCTCCCGCTTCCCAACCACAGGGAGATGATAAGCTCGCTTATGCCAGACACACAGATCATGGGAAGTCAAAACAGTGATGTCAAAAGCGAGAGGAACGGGGGGTTACAGCAGTGACAGCGAAAACGAGCATGTTCCCGTTTCTGGGATGCAAAGGAGCTTCCCTGAGATGGCAGTGCCGACATGTACGACGCTCAAACACGGCTAAAACAAGCCCACTTCGGCGGAGCTTAAATTACTTTCGCTAACAAGACTGCAACGCAGCAAGTTTGCTGTGTGTGAGGAATGCAAAGTCACTTAGAACACGGGCAGGTTTGCAGAAGACAAGGCAACAGCAACAGGGTTCCGACAAAGGCACAAAGGAAAGACTATTCCGATGGCAAATGTGTTATGGCAGGATGGGTACAAGGTGTCTTTGGTGTATCCCACCCGGCTTCCCACAGCATCTGTTTCTGAGGAAGGGAAGAATGAGAGCACTTACAGCACTAAGCAATTTGGAGAGTTCTCTCCTTTTGCTGTGAACTTGATAGTCTTTTCAGCAATCAAAAGAAATGAGAGCCAAGGGGAACTCAGAATCTGTCATGCTCCAAACAACCTACAGTGCCCTGTTCTCCCTTTAAAAAGCAGCAGATGTACTGTGTGCATTAATTAAACAAGAGCTTATGGATTTCAGAAGCAAATCAACTCATTTACAATAATACAAGTACAGCACAGCCAGAAATAATGTAGTTGCGCAGAAGGACTGAATTTAAAAATAAATGTGTGATTGTAATCTCCAGATGCTGCTCTGGCTTGCTGGGCATTATCCCAGAGAAGTGGGTAGGTCTGATACATGAATAAAAATGAGTGTCTTTGGCACAGGCTGGAATCTGCAGTGGGCACGGACAGAAAGGTCCCTGTGTGCCAGGCTGCCCGTCTGTCGAGCCCATTAGGGAAACTTGGCTCTATTCTGCCAATCTCCTGCCCGAAGCCACGTCACATCAGGGCTTGGGTTTTGCATGGGAAAAATCATTCCTTGGTGATAGAAGCTGACAGGACTTCCTGCTGAGGAAGGTGCTGCTCTGTATCAATGGCTGTGAGCACAAGGTCCAGGACCTGTGTGGGACATGCAGGAGGGGATGAGGTGAATCCCTGCTCCCCAGCCTTCCCTGCACCAGGGACAGAGCTCATACAGCAGCTTCAACCTGCCCCTTTCCCTGAGGGAATCCTGCTCTTGAGCTCTGGGAAGAGACTAATTTTAAACCAAAGGTCTAAAAGGAGATTTAAAAAGATTTAAATCTCTAAAGAAGTACAGATGCACCAATCCATCAGCCCACTGAATACTGACAGCTTTTGCCAGGGACCCACAAGTACTTCATACTGGGAGCAGGCACAATCCTTCAGAGATGGAACACGAAGGATCAGCACAAAGCAATTTGGAAAATAAAACTGTGCAATCCATTATCCATGTCAGGTCCAGCACTTATTCTAAAATAGGTGTAAAACTGCATCAAGACGCCAGCTCGCTTCCATTAACTGAGTCTGTGCCCCTGAGGTCAATAACAAGAAGGAGAATGAGCACATTTTTGCACGACTCATATTTTCTCCTGTAGTACAGGAGGTTGTTTTGAGGAGGTAAGACCAAGAGCCTGTTTGCCTCTCATTAACCTGCTGGAAATAGCCAGGAAGCTTATTGTGGTTTTTGTAAATGCAGCTGTCTTTCCGAATATTGTATCTCTCTGCACCAACAACATTCACTTTGATACCTTCTCTCTCCTATAAATCATTTACAAAAGGCCCCTGACATGGCAGGACAACATGAATCCCTGTGCTGAAACAATGATTCCAAGTAGTGAAGGAGGGGGAAAAATGCAGGAGAAGCCTCCAGCTCAGCAGAAGGAAAAAGGAGCGGCCTTGGACACAGCTGCAATGCAGGCAGTGTGTTCGCTGTGGGGGCACATTGCTCCCCAGTTCCTGGGATGTGGGGGAAGAGGGATTAAGAGGATATTTATTGCAGTTCCTACAGGCCTGATGGAGGAAAAAAGTCTGGGCTGTCCAGTTCCACAGGTCGAAGAAGATGATTCAGTCAGAAAAATCCTCTGGGCTTACAGAAGTAATCCCTGAACGACCGGTGGCCATGGAAAGGCTGCTATTAAAATTCCATTGGTTATGTTAACGGATACATTTCTGAAGGTCCATTTGAAGAAGCTTAGGAATGTGATATCAGGGGCGTCAACAGTTGAGTAACAAATTTGAAACACGTCCTTGGTGCAGTGGAGCAGCCCTGGCAGGGGACAGAATAGCTCAAAATCAGGCTTTAAAATTAATCCAGTGCTGGATTCCCAGTTCTGCTTCACCGACTCCGCTTGCACGATTTCTACATTTGCTTTATGACCCCATCCCACACTCGCAGCACAGCAGAGAAGCAGCTCCCTGACAGCCTTGGCTGTCACACAACAGCACGAAGGGCTTCGTGCCATTGAATTATGGATGCAGTAAAGAACCTGGATTCTCTCAGTGCTACTCAGCAAGAAAGCTGTTAATTTTTTTGCATATACAACACACTGGAATCAATACCCCTCTAATCTAAATTAAATTAAATGTTTTCCTCCACCTTGCTTATCGCAGGATGACAGAGCAACACTCAGACTTCACAGATGCAGCAGCCTGAGCTCCAGAATATTACTGGTTCTGTTCCTTCCAAGTCTTAAATCTTACCTTGAGAGAAAGGCTTGATGCTGCTTTATCGTGTCCAGTTCATAGGTTGATGAATCACTCCTTTTCCGTGGCAGCTGCTTCTTTGGATCTTCTCCGTTGCTACGAGGAATATCAATGTTGCTCCTGCTGAGGTGTCTGCTGGCTTCCAGATTAGAGCCACTGGAACAATAGCTGTTGTTCACCGTTATTCCAGGAGACAGAAGGTCCGTATCCTGGGATTTGAAATATATGGATTTGGTACTCTAACAGCTGAATCAGGAATAGACTGACACTATAACCTTCTCCTTCCACCCTCCTTTCCCCATCTACCCCAAGATCCAGTTGAGGACCATAAAGTACCTCAAGCCAAACCACCTTCTGAGGGTGTGGGTGTTGCTTCCCACCAGAGGGTGAAACATCCCTGTTCAGAGCAAATGCACCCAAACTGTGACACATATGCACACATTTGCCATTGGTAAGGAATTGAGTCTTTGTTTTTTCAGGAGAAGATCCTTACTAAAAGCAGGAGCCATGGAGGTGCTCTGGCCAGCAGACCTGTTCCCAGTAGCCACTGGGAGCCAGCATTACCTGGACACTCACAACGCTTCCTCGCCGGCTGCTGTTCTGGCTCTCGGACACGGTCTGATTGCTGTAGCATAAGGCATCAAATCCCAGGATTCCTCCAACACAGTCCCCTACCAAGCAGACCTGAGAAAGGTAACAAAAGCAGGAGAGGAGAGGGGGCAGAAATAAAAAGGAAATAAAAGAAAAGCACCCCTTGACTTCAGCTCCAAGCCGACAGGTAAATGGATGCTGGATTACACCTACGCAAGCTGGAATAACAGAATGCCCAGTGCTTTCATCAGGAAAACTACTCAGTCAATGCATATCCATCAGAGTCTGCAGACTCCCATTATCTCACACAGCTGATGTGTCCTGGCTGTCCCCACCAGCCAACTGGAACACAGGGAGAGCAACACAGCACCCTGATCCCAGGGCTCACTGCAGCCTCAGGAAACCAAAGCTGGATTCCTCCCTTGCCAGCTGTCTGTGCTACTTTAGGGAAGCTTCCCTGTGCTTCTGCCCATTAGTATCCTGAGGGGTAACACTGTCCTGCTTCCAAGGGTACTGAGCAGACAGGCACAGTAAAGCACCACTGGGTAGCAGAAGGCTGGTTGGGTCCTGGGTACAACGCTGGCTGGGAAGAAGCTCAGGGTGGATAAATCAAACCACAGCAGAGGAATGCGACACCCAGTCCAATGTCTCTGCCCTCGTGGGGCTGGAAAGTCCCTTTGCTCAGAGGTGGGAAGCTCAGTCATGGTCTTTTACAGGGTGCAGCAGCTGCACAGCCTCGAAAAATAAACCCGCTGTTGTGACAGCTCCAGCACGAGCTGCTGAAGGTCCATTCAGGACAGGAATGCTTAAACAGCCTTGGTTTGCAGTGGAGAAGAGACCATGTGTTTAGTAACAAAAGTAGCATTCCTGCTTCAGAAAGGTGTGTCACGCTGAAAATTGATTAACTTCACAGCTTTGTAGCTCCATTTCTGAACACAAACTCAGGCTTTGCTTTGAATCCCAAAGGTTCAAGACAGAACATAAGCAATAATCTCTCTCTCAGAAAGAAAGAAATGGAAAGCACAACACTTACTGCAGCTCAGCACTGTCATGTTTCCATCCCTCCTGAGAGATTAATGGCAAAGAGAGTTTCAGAAGGAAATTGCTTCTCTTGCTGTTCCCCTCACTGTGTTCATAAACAGCCCCTGGCTCACCTGGCCATTGAATGACGTGCCCTCCTGGGATCTGATGAACTCACTGTAGGCCTGGTTGGCTCTGACAATGACTGTGGCCACTGCTTCTTGGTACTGAGGGGAGGATGTTGCCAACAGAGGGAGTGCAGCGAGGGGAATGTGGTCCTGGCTGTTGGACAGGCAGCCTTCATCATAACTGTATGGGCTGAGGCTGGAAAGGGCAAGAGACAATGGAAATACTCAGCCTAACATAAAAGGTGGGGAAAACAATTTGCAGACAGTACAGTCAGTGTTGTGGTTCATTAAAAAAAAAAAAAAGCCTCAAGACAGAAAGGCCATTTATTCCTCTGTGAATGGGTGAGAGCTTAATAAATCTTTCTCTCCCATCAAACGTAAATCTTCAAGGACAACATACTTACACTGGCAGAACAACCCTCAGACAAGGAATTAAATCCTTAGTATTTATTGGATTAATTAGAATAAATCAATCTCAGAACTTGTGCTGCATGATTCCTGTATTCACTGCAGCACAGTATGAAATCGAGACTGAATGCCTTGCTGGTACATTAATAAGTGCATTCTCAAAGCATGGTCAGAGCTTTCCATAACACATGCAGAATATTTTAGGGAAACAAATAAAACAACCCCCCCGCAAAAAACAAACAAACAAACAAAACAACCAACCAATCAACCAAAAAACAAAAACCAAAACAAACAAACAAACAAGCCAACACCCCCCCCAAAAAAACCAGGAGTGAAATTGTAGATGTGTCCCTCCATGACAAAGTAGCATCAATTTACCTGGACACCAGGGAAAATGCTTCGGAGCAGATGGCTGGGCAGGGGACAAGCTTGATGGCAATGTGGCCAAGAGCAGCTGGGTAATGCACCCTCATCACTGTGTCAAACACTGTTGTGATGGTGTTGACATCCCCTTGCTTGGAGCTCTGGTCACCACTTCCTGAGTCCAGGATGTTCCCTCCATGGAGGACCAAGAGGAGGACATGGATTTTACTTGGTTGCATTAATGGCTGCACCGATTCATCCTAGGTGGGGATGGAAGAGAGCACAGGGAAAGGCTCATTTTGCAAAGAGGTTTGACTTGAGCTTAATTTATGGCAAAGGCCATTAGATACACCTGAATACAACACCTGAGGACCTGACTACTCCTTCCAGGTCTCTTATCCTACACATGTCCATGCACAAATCCACACACAGCCTCAGTGCAACTGACTGTCTCAAGCAGAAGGAATGCTGGAAATTAAAAAAAAAAACCTGCATAAAATTGTATCCAGGTAAAACATGGCAGGAGTAAAGACATTACTTGTGTGCATCAGGGTGGAAAAGTACAGAACTAAGAGATGGGTGTTGCTTTCTGTGGGGTGCTGAGCTCAGCTGCAGCCGTTGGCAGTGAAACACATTCAGCAAAACTAACAAATGAGATCGAAAGGTCAGCAAGTGGTAAGTTCCTGAGAAAAGCTGTAGGAAGACCAGTCATTGCATGTTTGCCTACAACAGAAGTTATAAATAAGACTTCATATTTGCTTAAACTGGTGCAAAAGAGGAACTGGAAATAAAAAAACTTCATGACCCCATAACCCAAGGACCGGCCAACATCTGGCTGGGATGCAAGAACCCAGGGAAGGGTTTTAACTTGGCTTTTCAGGTCACTTTGCTTACTGTGCTGAACCAATTCCTGCCTAAACAGATAGGCTGTAGCTTGGGGGAAGGAGGGAACTGTATCCAGAGTATCATTAAAACTGTATCCAGGGTTATCATTAAATGACCTGCCAGACTAGCTGAAAGCCCAATCCTGATGCCCCAGGAGCAAGTACAAGAGCATGCATTTGACATATTATAACACAACAGAGCAGTAACTATTTTTAATATCTATTTGCTAACAGGGCTTTCAGTGTTTACAGCTCCCATACAGACTCAAATCCTCCATGCCACACTGAAATATGTGCAAACACTCCTGTGCCTGACCCCTGTGCTCACAGAGACAACATCTGAGAACATCCTGAGCAACTCCCTGTTTGAGGCAGAGAAATAGCCACTGGGAGGGGGTGCAGAAGGGGTAGAGGGCAGTGGTATTTCCATTTGGCAAATTCTTCTAATTTTAGCATTTTTAGTCCCCTGTTGTCCTTTGAGCAGTGACTGAGTCCCTCACAGTCCCTGCTGGTGGGAGGAAAGCATGGCCAGGCACACATGAGCAACCTAACAACGAGCTTACATTTTTACCAGATAATGTTAAAGCATGTCTTAATACACAGCCCACCAGAAGTACTAAAATTCACATCCAAATCTGTAATAAAGATTTTCCAGACCTCCTGCATAAGAATGGTCATTAATTATTCAGCACCATTCCACTGTATTAATGCCTGCTCTTAAAACCTCCTCTGACTCCAGTTTTCAGTGCCTGCACAGTGAACTTTGTACCCGGCTGGAGGCACGGGAGGAGCCCTCCCAGCATCTCAGCACCTCTTCTGCTTCCAGACAAACTGCTCTAAGTGCTCACTTCGAAAACAACATGAGTCACCAGGCTCAGGGCATGCAGAAGTTTATCAGCAGTCATTTGGAGGCACCTTTCCCTTTCAGTTCATTAACCTCTGTCCTTGAAGGGAATGGGGAACTGCTGATTAGTTGATGGGTGGAGGTGACTATTTAGAACTTCCTTGTAAGATCTGGAGCCTCTTAAGATACCCTGAACCACCTTATGGTGAGGAAGCTCTTAACCTGAAAAATCACTGCCATGGTGGCATTGGAATTTCATACCATTTTAGCAGACAGCTCGTGAACAACTACAAATAACTGTCTTTTTCATCTCACTTTGAAGTCTGTTCTTTTCCTAAAATGAAGGCAGAAATGGGGGGGGGGGGGGAGCTGAGTTTGTACAGCCCTCTGAGGAAGACAAGTTCTCCACACTACCTTGAGCTCCAAGAGAAATTTTAGGGCTGTGACTTGCTTATCTTGAGGCAGCCACAGCCGTTGCCATCCCAGCCACCCACTCTCCCTGTGGGCCTTGAGCTCTCAATCTACTATGGAAAAGCCAAATCACCATGAACTTAGAGCCTGGCACAGAGAGTAATTTCAAAACCATGCTCGTGGTCTTTGAGGGACCACTTAGACATAATGTAGGCACTCTGCAAATCAGCAACACCACCTCTGCAGCACTGACAGGCAGATGGTTCACGGGCAGGACAAGTACAGCTGCTCCTGGATGTCTCACCAAGACTCTGAGTTACAGAAGCCTGAATATGCAAGTCTAGAAAGCTGGGGTGGGTGGGAGTGTTGTTATTTATTATTTTACCCAAGCACTGACACAGGCTGTGCTGTAACTGGTTTCCAAACAAGACCCTGAGCAGCTCCACGTCGTCGTGGGCTGCAGCCAAACGATACCCCCTGCCCCTTAGTGCTGCAGGAACATATTCTCCCAGTTCCATTACCATCCAGCATTACCTCTACCCAGCAGTGCCTCGGGCTACACTTATCCCCGCAGGATTAGTAGTTTTTTCCAGCTGGATACCTGATGCTGCCTGCAAACTACAGAGAATTTTCTACATGATGTTCAAAAAGTGGGTGAAATAGTCCCTTAAATCTGAAGCACACAGGTGCCAGTGCAGCTCAGCGACACACGGAGACAAAATGTCACTCACAGAAAAGAGTTTTAAACGTTTACCCCCTTATCCCACGCAGACATATTGCAGCAACAAAGGATCTCATTCCAAAAAACCAAAGCACTTACTTCGATGATGCTGAGCCTCTCCACGCTGGAGCCAACGTGGTACTCTGCTGATGTCTCGTGGTACAAGTCACCTGGAAGCAGAGGTGTAAAATGTCAGCGCTGCAAGATTCTCTTTGGCAAAGACACTCCTCCATAAAGACACTGTTCCAATGCCTCTCAATCTCTTCTGCCTCACATCTCCTTCATTATTTCACCAAACTGCCCTCTCCCTCCCTCTTGCCTCCTTCCACCTGAGAAGCCTGGGCAATGCTGGGTCATTTATTTTCCAGCGATTTCTCCTAACCTTGGTAAGAGCTGAAGACATTAGTGAGCTCTTCTCTCATTACAGCGATCCAGTATTGCTGCTTTATTATGCATGGCAACAATGGGAAATCCCTGCACAATTGTCAGAAATGACTGGTTTGTTGGAAAAGAAAAGGAATTGTTTGAACTGTGCTGGGGAGCAGAAATCTGATGTGTTCCTATGTCTGCGCCTACACAGACTGACTTTGTACCAGTGTCATCTTCCACTGTGCTGCCACATGAATCGCTCTGGCTGAGGAGCTGCAGCTTCCTTTCACCATTTCATAATGATGAGCAGAAAATAAAACTGAGGCAGATATACAGTCAAGAACAAAGGATGGAGCAAAAGGAAAGAAGAGTCGGGAGAAATTCAAGTCATTCGAGACAGAGCTGGAATATTTCATTATACAAGAGAATCCTGACTGTCACACAAAGGAGCCAACGAGGAAAATAAAAGAGAATCAAGAGCTATCCCAGCTCCCACTGAGTAATTCTTTTTCAGCAGCACTGGGCAGTCATTTTTATGCTCTGTCTCAGCTTTTGTGAGATGAGGATAACAAGTTTTTACCTTGCTCAGAATGTGGCTGTAACAATCTCCTGGAAATACTGTAAAATAGCACATGTAGTTTGTACTTTAAAAAAATTACCCTGGACATCATCGCATTCGGGGGTTTCAATTTTATCCATCAGATCATTGGAACTCCATTTGGTTATTTCTTTCGGGAACATTTCCTCATTGTCAGACAGGTCCTCTTTAAAAAACAGATTTTTTGAGAGTCACACACACAAAAATATGTACACAGACAAGAGCACAGAACAGAGTTTTAAATAAAACTAAGGTCCCATAACTCTATGTTATTTATAAACATTTGGATGGCTTAAGTCATAATAAACCACAATACTTTACCAGCTTTTGTTACATAGAAACCAAACCATCTTTTGAAAAGTAAACAAAATGTTTTAGTTGCATGTGTCTAACAAACAGAACTCCTAAAGCATGGACAAAGTAACATGGGTTTTTAATGCTACCATCTCAGGTACCAAGCTTGCCCTTTTTCTTGCCAGTCTTTCTGATGGTGCTAAAGCAGCCAGAATGGACAGGACAAAGCAAGGTTTGTCACTGGGATTCTCCCAGACCTGTTTGAGAGCTCTGGGATGTCTTTGGGGGAAGCAGGGACAAAGATCACTGTTGTTAATAGGACCAAACACCTAAAAAGGCAGGAGCAGTAAAGGAAATGTGAACTCCCCAGGCTGATTTGCTCAGGAGATGAGATTTGTTTGATCACACTGATTTCACTTATCTGCCATTTTCCTCCTACTTCAGGGTCTTCTCAATCCCCTGGCTCAGTTCAACTACAGTTGATAAAGAATAAGGGTCTTAAAAATATTATGTTCCCAGAAGTGTAATTAAAATGACAGTGTAATACAAAGGAGACACTCATCTTTCTCTTTTCCTTTTTTCCATTGAGGATGTATCTTGTACTGTTACGAAGGTTAAGTGCCTTCTAATTTATTTATTGTTCTGTGCTTAGTATTTCTTTCCTGAAAATTTTGAGCTGGTAAATTTAATAAAGAGTTATAAATGTAATAACAGCAGTAATTACAGATGTCTTGCAGATCTAAAAGCTGTAATCTTCAGAGTCCCAGACTAGGATTTCCCCTTTCTTACTGCTGTACAGTTACTAAAATAATTAGTTGGAAAAATCCTACAATGGGGAACCAAAAGATTATGAAATATACTCATCTTTTCAGGAAATCTGAGTAATAGCTTAAAAACCAAATTATATGAAGGGGATTTAGTGCAGATCCAAGCAAAGGCCGATTATTTTTAGGAGTTTCTATTTCAACTTTGACCATAAAAAGAGAGCAACCTGGAAATTTTGCATCAGCATGCCATTTCCTTTTTCAGCTATGGAAAAAATCTGAGTGAATCCCAATTTCCTTGCACAAGGCAGTGTGGAGCTACCTGTCCAGAGCAAGTGGAAAGACTCACGTGCTGGCAGAGAATTAAGAGGACAATTGTACTCAAAGCTCCTCCAGCAACTTCATCTAAATATTAAACTTAATTCTTTGAGAGGTTTAATTACAGCCCTTACTGCTGCTCAAGTGATCCCTGAATGGGATATTACTCCCATTATTAGCATTTATTACAGGATAGATATTCGATATTACTGCACTTGTCACTATCTTTACCAGAGTGCGCCGGTGAATGAGGGTGAGTGGGAAGCTGGAGACAAGGAATCTTCTCGGGCTCGGGTTACACCCACTGCACTGTGAGGAAATGTGTGTTTGGGAAGCACTTCTGAGGAACCCTGCTCGGTGTTGACTCACATCCTGATCCGTGCCAGTTCCCATGGCACCGATCCTGCAGGATGAGCTGCAAGCAGAGCTTCATCCCTGTTCTCAGAGCCGGAGCTGGGACGTGTCATCTGCAGGCCAAGGGGCATCAAGAGATCCCTCCCAGGGACAGGGCTGTGTTCAACTGCACACACATCAAGGCTTTGATTCCTGAACCAAAATCCCACCAGATTTGAGCATGCTTTTCAGCCCAACTGTGTGGATTGCAGAGGACAAACTGTACGTACACGGAGACTCGCTGTTGCAGGAGAGGAGCTGCTTCTACACTTAGCAAGCTCCTAGAAGTATTGCAACAGAGGTGCACAAGGCTCATTTTTGTTAATTCCCCCTCCCAGGCCTGTTAGGTGCATGCCAGGGATTCCCTGGGGCCCTGGATCCCAGGCAGAGCCATCTCCATCTCAATTCTATTACTGAGTAATTAAAGAGGCAAAAAGCAGTGGATAGCAAGGATGCCGTTTCCATGGCTCACTCCTCTTCTCTTGCACTTATATTGCCACAATAAATCCCTTGCATACTTTGTGTAAATGCTACTTAAGTTAATAAATAGAGACACTTAAACCAAGTTGGTCCTTCTTCCAGGCAAGAGACACATGTTCATCCCCTGACTTACACGTGTCCCAACCATTTCAGCTGCTACTGTACAAGTCACTACACTAACATGCCATTTCCCACCACAGAATTTGAGATCCGTGCCTAAATACTGATGGGAGAGCTCTTCTGGAACACAATACTATCAATTTTCGGAGACTGAACTTTAGCTGAACATCAGTGAAATTGAGCTTTACAAAACTGGGGTGTCATTCTTCTAACAACTGCATTTCACAGAAAGGTCACCAACTTCATCAGCACATATTGCACATCTCACTTCCATCAGACAAGCTGGGAGAAGAGTCCATCTGTTGTCAGTAGAGATGGAGCCCTTCACGCTTAAATTTGCATTAACTACCACATACAAAAAGAGTGCAGTGGAACAAAGCTTCTCCACACATACATGCACAGAGTAAAAAAAAAATAACAGCTTTCTCTTAATACAGGTAATCAAAATTACTTTGAGGATTCTGGAATCAACACTGATTAATTCTGGCACCTGAAGTACCTCGCTGCATTCAGTATTGTATTTCTTGGAACATGAGAATAAGGAGTTAATAAAGGCAAATTTGGGTTTCTTCAGGTCCAGACAGGATAACTAATCATATCTCTTACTGATTAAAAAACAAATTAGAAAAATAATCAGTCACAGTATATCATTAGGACACACCCACAGCACAGTTACTGTTGTGGATTTTACCCACACTCATTTGCACAACATAAAATACAGCTCCAAGGGCTAAGACTGTTCAAGATCCCTTCAAACAGATCAGAATCTGAAATGTTGCTGTGTTAAATGTAAGAGTCTGCTGGGTGATGCTGGAAGAAGCTGCACCGTGTCATGGTGAGAAAGGAAAAGACTTCAAAGCAGAAAGTCTCGCTTCCTTCCCTGCTCACCCCCCACCTTCATGCCTTCCGCTCCCCTACCCCACCATTTCAGGGGAGAAATGATGGTGATTGAGGTTCCACGTACCATGTGCATCAAAGAATTCATCATCTGAGCTGTCATCTGAATCCCTGGCAATGCTCTGCATCCTCCACTCGGAGATACTATGGCGCGAGGGACTTGCTGGAAAAAACAGAGAAGCCTGATGCGATACGCTACAGCAGCAACATGGAGAGTTCCCAACATGATCTTTGCTGGAGGGAGAATCATGTGTTCTCTACGAAAATTCCCTGCTGCAATATTAAAAACCCTAAACCCCGATGATGCTGGTGTGATGTCAGTGTACCGCTTTACAGATCCTGTCTGTTTACTGTTGTTGGAACCTGCCAGCAAGATGCTACATTAAAGCAAGCTGCTGCTTGGATCACTCTTCTGCTATTTTGAATGGCAGCTATTTATAATTGTTAGTAGGACGTGTAAAATCAGCTGGGTTTTAAAGTTTGCAATTAGGAAGGAAGCAGGCTGATTGGAGGCTTTCTCTGTGCCTCTCATCAGCACACAGACCGTGCCTCTGCTTCGCTAACTTTCGGGTGGGTAGCTAAGCAGAGCAGCCTGGAGAGAAATAATCTGTTTTCTGGAAGGAAATTGCTTCCACACAAATTGGATTAGAGATCTATTTAAACTTTAAACTTGAATGATTTAAACAACATGCCATGCAACTACTTCATCGGGAGCTGTCAGAGCACGGTCCTGACAGAGTGAGGAGAAGCCCAACAGTCCTTTGGGTGCTGTTTGCCCTCCTGTTCTCACACCTACCTGCTCCCTTTCACTTTCCCCTCCAGAGTTCCCTGTGCCAAATATATTATGGCTTTTTTCTTGTATTTTTTTCAGATATAATTTAGCAACAATCCAGCCTGAGCTCTTCTGGGCTGAACTTGTCACAGATCAGCTGCCTGCTGAAGGGAGCACCGTCCAGAGAACGATGAGAGAGAGGGTTTCTCCCCTCGTGCCTGTCACACAGTGCACACAAAGCACTTGCAGCAGCCACCTAACCCAGCAAAAACATGAGGAGACTGACAAATTCTCATTTAGCATATGCAAGACACTGAAACACTCTGGTGACTGTGACAGCTGCACGAGCACTTTCACGCTATTGTTCCAACAGTGTTAAATATACAAGTAAAATTCTTCTAATTTTTTATCTGGTTGTCAGATGGAAAGAGGAGGGAGACCCTGTGCAGAGTCATCTAATTGCAGCTCAGCAGCCCCCAGCACCCACCGCCCACCTCTCGGGGAGCAGCAAGGAGGAGGCTGGCAGAGCAGAGCTAATTCACGCCGGAGTGACGTCAAGGCACTCGCATAATAGTGGCTAAAAATAGAGCATATAATAACATATGGAATGGTGACAAGGGTCCTGCTATCAGAAGTCTCACTCGGGTGGTAGGGAAAGGACTGAGATCTTTGGGAGAAAAGGTATTTTTTTCAGCTGGAGGTGGCGGCACGTCGCGACAGCCCTCCTTGCTTCCATATGGTAATATACTGCCAGCATGGAGGAGGATTAAAATATCTGCATGACGTACTTCCCAGCACATCACCATTAATTTCTTTCATTACTTTTTCTTGTAAAAGCTGAGACATTCTGCAGTTGAAAAGAAATTCATGCTTTGCTCCCAGTGAAAACCTTCTAGTGAAATCCTGAGAGGTCTGAAAACTCCAGCTCCCAGTGAACATGGCAGCAGTGGAAGAGGGGGTTTGTACAAAGAGCATAATGGGAGATGGGTGCATCAATATAAAATCCTGGTGCAGGCAAAGTAGCCAGCATTTTTATCTTTATGCAGTGATTTATGAAGCATCTGGTAGGTTCTTCCCTGGGGCTCACTCGAGTGAGTCATCGCAAGGTAAAACTACTGCTCCTCTCTCATTCACCCCGTGATGAAATCAGTGATGGAGTGGGAAATAAAAATGGAGACTCAACTCACAATATTTAGTGCATATGAGAGACAGAGAAGCTTCACTCACCCAAATGGTCCCTTCCACCGTCACGGAAGAAATTCTGCCCCTTGGGGTTTTCAGAAAAATCAAGACTTCTGTTTTTCCCTCTTGCAGTGAGAGCTGCTATAACCCTGTTAACCAGCTGTGCTTGACTAAAAGGAGAGGGAATTGCTTAGGGTTCAAACCTTCTGGCTGTAACTCACTGGGGATTCACCCGTTTGTACAGAATGGTCTGAGGAAGGGAAGAGTTCAGTACAGCAAAACAAGGTGACTGCCAAGGGAGAGGGGAGGGACAAAATCCAGGGCTCAAAGCTGAGTCCTTACAGGGCATCCACAAGGGAGTTTTAACATCAAAACCCTGAAATCTTCCTGAATGGTGTTTCAAAGGGAATATAACTGTGCTCCATGGTCCCACCTAATCCCAGGGTGAAGTGTCAACTCCAAACAGCTACTGCATGTCATCACCAGAGGAAAGCCTTTTGGGGTTCCTGTCTCAATCTCCACAGTAGCTGAAGAGGTGCTTTGCTGTGTGAGCTACACTGCAGCACCCATGGAGCCAAACACCCTTCTGAAATGAATAAATAACCCTGGCCAAGGAGCACTGTGACACAATGTACCTGCTGTGATACAGCAGACAAGCAGATATATCCAGGGAGCATCACTGAAGGGCTCATGGGTAGCAAGAACTCTCTCTCTGCACTACTGGCTGTCTTCTGACACTCCACACTGCCAGCCAGCTCCTGCCTGCTCCTCTGTGGTGTTTTCATAGTTTCTCTGCTTTTGACATTGGCAAGAACTCTGCCACGTGACACTGAGTCACAGTTATGGGATGACATTCTCAAACCCAAAACAAGCCACCTGAGAAGATTGAGCCTGTGACACCAGCAGAAAAGGCCTCTGAGTTAACAGCACCCACAGGAGAAAAACACATTGTCCAAAGGTACCCGACACAAGGAGACACGGTCTGACCTCCCCAAAGCCCAACCTCCACACAGTTCAGAAGAGCAAGTCATCTTACCTCCTCTCTTTGAAGACCGTGAGGACTTGGAAGAGGTTGACCATTGCTTGGTGAGCGACCTCCCAGAGGCTGGTTCACTGTTGGCAGCAGAATCCTCAGTGTCAGCAGGTGAAACTGTGTTGGCTTCCACTTCCTTCTCCCCAGGAGTGTCTTTGACACCGTGCTGCTCGGGGTCACTTTCCCCACAGAACTGGGCCATCTTCTGAGCCAGCATCAGCTGGGCCTCCTTCTCCAGCCGCCGGATGTCCTCGATGGTGAGCCCGTACCACTCGTCCTGCCAGCACCACGCCTGGCGGTGGGCTCGCACCATGACCTTCCGCAGGCCTGCAAAGGCAAACACCCCCGTCACCAGGGCTACAAACGGCAGGATTCAACATGTTCCCTTCCCAAAACCTCAGGACACTGTGGCCAGGATATTACAGCGACATCAAACCCGCAACGCTGCAGTGAAGGACCTTCACACAGGTAGGGTGGCAACTCGGTCACTTTGTGTGCTTTATCTCCTAAATTCTTGCTAACCAACCATGCACTGCGAAATTAGACAAATCTGTGACTGTTTTTAACTAGGGAAGGGATTTCCTAATTCTGGATTAAGGACTTTGTCCCCCTGTGAGTGCCTGCTCTACTGAGGAGGAGCCACACACAGCAACCCCCTTGAATTTCTGGCAAGTTGTAACATTTAGATCCAACCTTTAAAGGCAAGTATGTTCACAGAAAAAAAAAAAAAGTCAGCATCAACAACAAAAACCCACTGATTTATTTTTTTAATCCAGAAGAGTTTCAAGTCATTCCTTGATGAACACTACACAGCCCACCCCAATTGTTACATGACAGAGGCACATCCCACACCAGCAGTGCTAAGCCTAAAACCTTTCCTTTCCTTGGAAACCTGGTTTCTGCACCTGATTTCTATATATCAGTGAAACAGTATTATAAATATGAGCTTCTGAGATAATGGGATAGAAAGCAAAGTAAGGGAGAGAATAAAGATGCTTTATTTTGCAGATACCATCTGCCTTCTGCTGTAGGAGAGAAACAGAGTGAGCAAAGCCAATTTAAAATATTTCAATGTATCACATATCTGAAAGGAAGAAATGCCTCAGTATCAACACACAATGCACCTAACCAGGCAACAGATACTTTCCTCAAGAGTTAGACTCACTGGTCAACATCACAATACCACTGAGACTTTTAAAACATTATAGTCACTTAGGTTTTTCACTGATACTATTCCTTAAAAGCTCACAATAGGTCAAAGCTCCAAACTGTTATTTATTGTAGCACACAGCAGTAATGGTGCTTTAAAAGCTTCTGTAAATACTGACCAACTGATTTTCAGGAGCCCTTCTGAAAATAAATACTTAGTCAATATTGTCCCCCCTTTAATTACTGGGAAACTGAGGCAGAGATGGGCTGAAGGACATGCCAAAAGCAGCAGTGGGATTTGCTGTCAGTGGGATTACGGTATTACAAGATAGAGAGCAATCAATGAGCTACCCTGAAACCATTCAGGTTTTGGGAGCTGCAGATCAAGCTCCCTAAACACCACCATGAGGAAACATGTCCCTCATAAGCCACCCTCCACCTCCAGGAGCACAGCCAAAGTGGGATGGTGCCACTGTGTGCAGGGTTTCTGAGGTGTTTCCAGCAACATCTGCTTCACTGTTGTACAAAAAATTTTAGATCTCATTACTGTCACAGTTGCTATGATGTTCAGCCTAAATATCCCTTTTGTTTTCAGCAATCACTTCTTTTCGTTTGTTTTTTTTGTGTTTGTTTGTTTGATAGATTTTTTAAACAAATGAAGAGCGTATTTTTATGTTTATCTCCTTCCAGGTCTGAGCACTTTATTGTCTGCTCTGCTCTTTGGTCAGTTCTTAATGCCACCAGCCCTCCCAAGCCAAGCTATCAAGAGGAAATGGCTTCTGAGATCAGCACTAATGTCGTGGCCCAGCGAAACCTGAACTTCATTTGCACAGTAAGATTAAATTTATCAATATTTGATGCATTTCTCTGCCTGACTTTCAGAAGGGAGCTCCCTGTGGGAGAGGGAAGTATGAGGCAGCAGACTGCAACCTTCTGGGGGCAGAACAAGCAACTTAATTGTGTTCAGACTTAGTCAAGATTCAGAGTTATTTCCCATATCAGATTACTTTTTGCAGAACTACAGGAGGATGTTTTAGCCTCTTCACCTCCTGTTATGACTGACAACCAGCAGAGCTTAACTACGAAGATTAAACTCCCATCACACCCACACTGAAAGCCAAGGGAACATTTCTCTCCCTCTAATTCCCTAACACCACAACCATCCTTTGGACTTCCACATCCAAGATGTCCACTTCTGCCTTGCTTGGAACACCTTGAAAACAGACTGTGATCAGACACAGAAGTGAATGTCCCCCTTGCTCTCATCCCAAGGCTTCCTCCGTTCCAGGGCTCAGCAGGCTCTGCTCATGCTCCTGGATTCAGCCTTGATCTATCAGTGCACCAACTCCTCAGAAATTCTCTGTGTAGAGGCATGGATGCCACCAACCACATACTTGTGTTTTATTGGACTAACATCACAGGGAACATGAAAACCACTTGGGGGTAAAGAAAAAGTCTCTTGAAGTTCCTCTCTGCCTCCTCAGATCTCAAAAAAATCGCCTGTACTGCTTCCTGCCAACCCACAGACCTCCCCATGTGCCCTGCTCACACTGCTTTGATTAGACATCCCAAATCATCCTTCCTTAAAACCTTGTTCCTTTGAAAATAGGATGGCACTACAGGGCTTCACAGCTTTTATACCTCTACCCCTCCAGGTTAGTCATGAAGTCAAAAAGATAGATTACTTTCCCAGCCTCTGGCCTTCACTGGGATGTGCCATTTCTCTTCCTTAAACACAGGGAGAAAACCTGGAGGAGAATGAGGCTGTGCAGGTACAAAAGAAAAGGAAAAATAAAAGTCATGGCTTGGAGAGAAAGTCTTCAGTGTTAGGGAAGAGAACTTGAGCAGCTCCTCTGTGCACAGCAGTGAGAATATCACTGATTTCCTGTTCAGCCTCAGCTGCAGCCTTCCAGCAGGCAGGAGGGACACAGGGGACACACTGAGGGCCCCACACAGCTACAGGAGTTCAGGAACCAGCTACTAATGACTGACCTCACTTGTCCAGACACTGCTTCCCTCCCTGTGCAATGGAAAAAAATCAAGTCTTAAAGCATTTTTGCATTTTTGTAGCTTTAAAGAAAAAAAAAAAAAGCAAACAAACAAGAAAACCACACATGCACAAACATTCACATGCAGATTGATTTCAGAGTACTGGTCACTGTACATTGATTTAATTACAACATTTCCCACTGCTCTGTGGAGAGAGATCATCTGTGAAGAGCTGAGCAGGGTGCAAACATGTAAATCACTTGGCTTTCAGCTCACCACCTCAGAAGCTGGTTGCAAACATGAGGTGTTGACTCTAGTAAATGATTTGTGGTGTTGAACTTCATCATATAAAAGGAAGTGCAAATGACCATGAGACAAGCCAGGACAGAGAGGACTCTTCATCTGAATTTAAAAAGCTTTGGTCTGTAGTTCTGGGTTTGCTTTTCAACATGAAGTAAAAATAGTAAATGTAACAAAAACTCAATGCAAAAAAACCCTCAAATAAATCAGAAAACTCACCAACAAATCCTGCTCCAAACCACCTCAATATCCATATAAAGCAACTGTTCAGATATCCATTGATTCTGTACCCAGTGGCAACATCCCAAAGCATTTTATAACACACTTTCACAGTTTCCTGGCAGCAAGTAAAGGATGCCTGATTTTCCCTGTGCAACACCATTTCCCTGACAGTCGCAACAGATCCCATAACCTTGTCAGTAGGTTCTGGTTGTCTGAAAGTACCCCATCAAAGGCCACCTGCAGTTACCTCCTTGCTTCCCTGCCCTCTCTTGCTCAGACTCATCACAAAGAAAAGCCTGTGGTCACATCCACATTATTCCAACTGCAACCTGCCTCCCCTTGGAAAAATAAAACTCTGCCTTTGAGCTCCAACAAGCAGTGGATGACCTTAGTCATTCGAGCACTTTAGTGAAGCAAAAGTTCTGCAAAAGTACTAAAACCACTTCATCACTGTGCAGCAATTTGGGCATATTTAGCCTAAGACAGTGGCTTAGACAAAGCTCCAGTTACTGGGATGGAACACACTTTGCCACAGTATATAATTAATAACCCATACACAGTCAACACACTTGTTTAACAACAAAAGACTCAGAGCCCACGTGCACCATTAGGAAGCAAGTGGGAGCAGAACATTATGCAGTGCCAGTCCAATTAAACTTAAAATCTATGGGAAAGGAGTAAAAAAGCATACAAATATTACAGCCAAGTAGACTAATAGCCCACAATCACAATTTTAGTCTGTGTCTTAGGCTGTCAAAGCACTGAGTAACTGTCCAATTAGTCATAGGAAAGAATGGCTGTTGCACTCAGTGCGACTGAGAACGTTTCAACACCATCCCCCAGAGTTACACCCTCTGTGCTCAGCAGCCTTTCCACATTGTACAATCCATCCATCACTTACCTCAGACCTGTTCTTTTTTCAACCCATTCTCTAATTTTAGTTTGCACCACTAAGTTCTGCTCCCCTCCTCGGGCAGAGTTTGGATCCTGCTGTTTGCTTCTGCCTCTGTTCTCTTGCCAACTTGGTGACCCCACACAGAGCTGGCTGGTTCTCCAAGAAATAAATCTGCAGGGCTTAGGAACAGAGGAGCCAGGAGGAAAATGCCAAGGAAGGAGGGGCTGAGCCACCAGAACATATCTGCCTCCTGGGAGCTTGGTCCACCATCAGCTGTACAATGCACAAAGGTTTCCATCTGCTTTTGGTCACCAGCTGAAAGCCCCAAACTGGGATCAGCATCTAAGCCTGGTCAGTCCTGTTGTAGCCACATCCTTCCAACTTCAACACCCTCATACCTTGCTGGCTGTGGTACAAATGCTGTGGCACTTTGCCCACTCACTGGGTAAATGGCTTCCCCATGGCTCTCCCAGGGCAGGGGGAGGCCACGCAGCTCCTGTAGATACCCAAAGCTTTTGCTTTCACTTTTCACTCACTCTACTTTGTCTTGCCTTAAAGGCTTTTCTGATTTTATGCATCTTAACCACTTTGAAAAACAGTATTTGCCATCATTATAACAGAGTGGAAAAGCTTTTGAAAGGCAGACAATGAGCTGGCTCTGCTCTCTGCAAAACCTCAATCAAGAGGGAAATGGCAGGCAATCTTTCACAGAATACAAAAGAAATGTTTCTAAGGGACCACAGTTTAATCTATGCCAAACACCTCTGAACAACTGGAAGAGTCACGTGCTGCTTTTCCATTTAACAGATACAATGGAGTTGTTATTCTGCCCTCGTGTTTTCCAGCATACACTAAATTAACCCATGTCACCGAAACATCGAGGGAGCTCATTGCAGAGAGGCACTTGTAATACAGCCTACAGCAGGTAAAACTTCCATCTGTGGGTAAAGGAAAAGCAAAGGAGCTTTAAGAAAACAACCTGTGAGCATTCAGAGAGAGGTGAACACCATTCTCCACTGCTCTATCAGTGTTTTCCACATTAACTCTCAGGAGCATGATATGACTGTAAAGAGCTATAAAATTACTTATGCTACACTCAGGCACTTCATGGAAGATTTGCTTATCAAAAGGAGAGTTGTAGAGGTCACGTAGGAGGATTTACTGTGTACAGAAAGCAGGTACCATCCTCTACACAGCCCTTCTTTGGGCTTCTCTTTGCCAGAGCACAGCCATAGCTCTGCCTTTTTTTTTTTTTTTTTTTGAGATGGAAATGCTTCTTTAACACACTCTTTAGGTTTTTCACCTGGCCATAGATCCTGTCGTTTGTGGCAAGGCTCACAAACTGTATCAGCTGTGTTACAGATTTTCTGCAAAGAACAAATTACTGCCAGCATTGCCACCATTCAGTTACTACACAACCAATTCCTCCCTAAAAGCCCTGACCTAAGAATGATGGATCCTTTAGAGCAGCACATTTAGTCACAACTCAGAGCTGTCAGTGACCCACCACAGGTAACAGCACAGTGATGTGCAGGGCCCTGAACATCCCAGAGATGTATGGCCACACAGAGACCCACAGGCCCTGTCACAAGGCAGGTAGAAACTAGAGATGCTCCAGGAGTGGTTTTCTGGAACCACTCAGGTCTCAGGAGTGAAGCTCATTTCTTTAGGCAGCCCTTCAGGATGGATTTTGGTCACAATAGGGAAAACTGGCAGATTTTGAAAATGATCTGGCAAGTTTAACAGACAGTTTTTCCTTATCTAAAAAAAAAAAAAAAAGAGAATGCAAGATCTTGCCTACACGAGACTTGAAGCTCTTTCAGTGGGTACACGTGCTTTGGATTTGTACATACCACGATTATAAGTGATAGAATAACAGGGTTTTGTCTGAGCTGACACACAGAGTCATCAGATCTGAGACTCTCACAGACATGTCTCGGGATATGATGCATTGCACACACCTCACCTTTGTGTTCTGATTCAGAAACAACACCAAGGAGCTGACAGTGAACTTGGCAGGGCTACAAATGCTCACCAACATCGTGGATAAACCGCTCAATCTTCGACTGCATCCCCCAGTATCTGAACTCCACTTTACACAGTTTGTATGCACACATGATGGGGTATTTCCCAGGGTTGTTCTTGTACTCTTGAATCCAATCTTCTGAGAGGGGCCCTCTTTTAGTCTTTACTGATTTATACAGCTTTGGATCCTCCTCAGCTTTGTATTCATGTGGAGGGATAGGATCCTTAACAATATCAATAGGATCTACAGAAAGAGAATGAAAACAGTAAGACCTTTTCTATTGCTGGACAAAAGAAGAAAACATCATTTTTTCATGAGTTATCTCTGTTTTACTAGGTACCAGAAACACTACAGCAATTTAGTTTCTTTTTACTTACACTTAAACAACTGATATCTTAATTGTTTATACACTGCTGCTGGGCAGAGATCAGCTCTGCCAGAGGAACGAGCACACACAGTTCCTGCAAACAGAGGCTTTGCTCCAAATAGATGTTTCTGCCCACAGTGGCTGCAGATCCACTCTGGCAGCTCTGCACACTCCGTCTTTCCAGCTCCATAAAGATCTGTTGCACATTCCATCTTTCAGCTTTTCTAGTATCACTCACAGTGCTCCAGTTGTCTCATCCAAGACAGTTAAATACACCTGCCCTGCTATGGAATAGGCACTACCCACGGAATATCCATCAAATGAGGGTACTGGGAACTCCTCACCTGCTATTGTTAGACCAGATGTACTGAGGAAGGCAGAAAACTTAACTCCTAATTATCAATCCAACAGTGGAAAAGTGGAAACTGGGAGTGCAGTGAATGAACATATTTTAACGATCTGCAACCCCCACCCCAGAGCTCAGCAGAAGCATCTGAAGTTTGGATTGAAGGGCGGGATCACACTTCCCAAGGAATGACAGCTCTGCTGACACCTCCCAGGGAGGCAGCATGGCTCAAGCCTGTTTGTTCAGCACTGCAAGCCTGATTAGACAGGCTCAGGAATGAGGCCAGTCTACAAAACAAAGGAGTCGAAATCATGTAACTCCAATGAAACTGCTCAGGGTTATGGCCCTGTCCCACAAGGCTCCAGGAGCCACACAGCCTCAGGATGTCCTTTCCCAGGGCTGCCAGGACTCAGCTCCAGCTTAACACTTCTCCAGCCTCAGCAGTTCCAGAACAAGGGATGTTTCCATCCCAGGGATGCTTCAGTCCTGCATGGCTGTCATTGCCAGCACTCTGTCACACAGCCGAGTCTCCGGAAAACACCATGGGCATGGACCAGGATGGAATGGCAGGACAGAGGAACTGCTACAACACTTGTCATTCTCTGCCTTTTTATTATGTTGCCTTTTGCCTTTAGAAGTTAATTTTCTAAGGCCAGCTGAGAAGCTGAGTATTAACCTGCATGAGGACAAGACTAAAAGAGAGGGAGCAAAAATGAAATGCACCTTCCTGCTTCAAAAGTGCAGATAGGAATCATTTCCACATCCACAAGGGAGCCTCACAAGTATACAGCAATATTTTTACAATTACACAGCAATATTTTCCTCTTCTCTGGTTATTTCTACTTATTACCCCAAAATTTATTAGATGTCTTACTCCTCTCTGGAGCTGCATAAATAAGATGGAAAAGCAGCAGCTTCAATTTACAGATGGGGGATTCAAATTATTTCCATGTGATTTACATCAAGCCTGGAAGAGAACCCAGGTGTCCTCACTTTACTTGATGTAACCCTACCCACAGTGACACCACGGGGGTGCAGGTTTGTGTTTAGCAGGGATGGAAAGGCAGATAGGACACACTAAGCCAAAAAAAAAAAAAAAAGCCAGAATGAAACAAAAAGTAAAAGAAAAAGGCTATTTACCTAAAATAGTTTGCCTTTTTTCTGCAGCAGAAAGGTTGAACACGTTGCTATGGTCTCCTGGATCAGTTTTGTAGTACGTCTCAATATCAATAGAGAACTTCTCCACAAAAGGACACGTGTACCTGAAAGGCAGAACAACAGCTTAGAGTAAATCAGCCTCAAATCCCAGCCAGCCTTCACTCATGTTTTACCTCAGATACGCTTAAAATACCGACTGGACAGATTAAAGAGATTGTTCTTTAATAACTCCTTAAGACTAGAGCTCACTGGTTTTCAGCAAGGAGATAAATTTTGGGCCCACTATACTAAAAAGTGATGTTATGAAACACATACAAGGACACCCTGGAAATGCTCCCGTGCAAGGAGAAAAGCAGAGAAAAGCAGAGAAAAGCAAAGAAAAGCAGAGCTCTTGTCTGAAATCTATGGCAGAATAAAATATGGACTGGTTCTGTGCAGCACAGGTTTCCTGGTCAACTGATTGACTCATGGGCATTTCAAGGGAAGAGATAAAACCTGAGTGGAAGTGGACTTTAATCACTTGAAAGTCAGGCAGCTCCACTATATTCAGTCATTGGCAATGGCCCAATGGCAAACTGACTCCTCACCTTTCCCAGGACTGATGGCACTCGGAGAGACCAGCTAAAACAGAACTAGGAAACTTTTCCAGGTTTTTTGATAAAAATATGCATTAAAAGCCCTTTTATTATGAAAGATGACAGCAATACCAGACTTGTAAATCTGGCAAAGTGCAAATGCTCTAAACCAGAGCAACTGGCATAAAGGCTGTTTATTCCAGGGTATCTGAAGTCCTTCCAGACAAAATCAGCTGAAACAAGGAGGTCCCAGAGGGCTCCACAGAGCCTCTGGCTCTCTTCCCTCCTCAGAGTGAAAACCATAGGATGTAGGTTTGTTAGATTCTAGCTAAATGACAGAAAGACAGTTCCCAGAAAAGAAGCACCAAATTTATTTATATATTTATTAATATTTTTCCTTCCCCTGTAGAACAAACGAATCCTGTCTTCCTTGACAGTATTCAGCGTGACATCTGTCCCAGCACTGGGTACATTTATAACTTCCCTGAGCTAGCAGATATCTGCAATGTTAAGCAGAACATGCAGTGCAGGATACAAGACTAAAATAAAAACCATTCAAGATTTCCCACGCTTTGATGGACAAAACAGCTCAACATTTTAGAGCAACGAGCCACAAATTCTCCAGCAATGTTTGCAGTCAGCCCAGGCAACGCTCGCGCTCCGGAGATTAAACACTGCCGAAGAATTTTAGGACTTGACCCTGGTTTTTCTAAAGGATATTCCTGGGGAGGGAGGAGTGGCTCAGTTTTACCTTGTCCTTGTGTAAGGATAAGCATTCCATGATTCCTCTTCGACTCGCAGAGCTGCCTTGGGCAGTATCGAGCGGAACCAGCTGGGGATGTGCATCCCAATGTGATACACCTTGTGAGTGTATTGCCCGTTGCCTCCTGGCCCATCCACGTAGGGCCTGTTCTCCAGGATCTCCACCCCACTGCCTTCCCCACATGTCTCCTCTCTGCTCTTTTTCTGAAAGGGAAAAGTCTCACATAGTTAATTTTTCCAGGTTATTGTACATACCAGGCTCTCAAAGCACATGGACCCCGGGGATGGTTTCTAGGACTCCTTTGAAACAGAGAATTGTAGCAGCACCCTGGCACTAAGGTCACCAAACCTAGAGATTATAAAGGAAAAATTTAGAGACTCATGTGGCCAACACAGAGAACTGATCTATTAGAAATCTTGTGAAAATTTTGATTTGGATACTAAGTTTGAATGGAGATCTACTGACACCTCAGTTCCTGCTCCTGTAACAGGTTTACATATCCCACCCCAAAACTTGGCTCCAGCTGTGAATCACCCAACAGCACAAAAATCTTTTACATCAGCAGATGGCACAGCAAAAAGAGAGCTTGTTCAGCCTGGCACAGTGCTGGTGGTGTATCAGCATGAAGAACTGTACACACACTTGACACAGCATCATCTCAGGTTGGACATGAGGAGGAACTTCTTTAGTGAAAGGGTGGTCAGACATTGGGAGGGGCTGCCCAGGGAGGTGGTGGAGTCCCCATCCCTGGAGGTGTTCAAGAAAGGGCTGGATGTGGCACTCAGTGCTTTGGGTCTGGCTGACAAGGGGGTGATTGGTCACAGGTTGAACTCGATGATCTTGGAGGTCTTTTCCAACCTAAATGACTGTGTGATCACAGTGCTAAAGACTATTCTAAGACCTAATCCCACAGGATTTGGGGGCTTGTTGCACGTGATCTGGCCTGGCAGCAGCTCTCCCAGAAGAGATTATGCTCTGCTAATTAAGATATTTAGAAGAAACAACCCAAGTTTGCCAGAATGCACATTGCACCCCTTGGCAGCCTCCGAATTTGGGCTTATTTGTTGGATTGTCCTTCACTGAGAAACCTGGCAAAAATTCCTTCAATTAAAAATTTCAGTGCTTCTAAGAAGAGCTAGAGGCAAACCAAATATTTATTAATTTCTAACACACTTCAGCAGATTGGATGATGTATAACCTTCATCATTTCCAAACAACAGATTCATACTGTTAGCATTTTGAGTTCATTGTTTGTATCTGAGAGCACAGTACTTTGAAAATTAAGGGGGGAAAAAAGGAATTTTATACCAAGAATCAACCGTGAAATGTAACACAATAACAACTTCTCATTTCTGGCATACAAACAATTCAAAGGATAACACAGTTTAACAGAAAATTATTAATAAGATGCAAGAGATCAGCTTCTCATCTTTTGAGAACAAGATGATAAGCCAACAGAGCTATTTAGAAGTAAATAGTTCTGTTTTTAAAGAGCTTTCAAGTGATTTAAAATTTAAACAGCCATAACTAACAAACCTAAACAACTGACAATCTAAACAGTAAGTTTTTTGCCACTCTACAAACTGCAATAGAAAAAAAAAATAGAAAAGTACTTTTTTTACAGTTTGTTTCTAACACTCAGCTGGCAGTTCATTAAAGCACACATCCTCTTCAAACAAATTACTGACTTTCAGTTCTTATATAAGCACTGACCAAGTCCTGTACAAATATTTATGACAATAACATTAAATAATCTTGATGACCCCAAAATCTGGTTAATTCAAAGGTCTTGGAAAAGGCAGTAGCTCAAACAGCACAGTGAATGTGTCAGACAGAATAGCAGTACAGCATCTACTCTGAACAGTTTATACAAATTATGGAGATCTAGAGTTTTATTACATGGCAGAGGCACATGGAAATCATAAGCAAAGGGAAGATGGGTTCTCTTCATGCCAAGTTATCACAGTAGAATTGAACATCAGATGGATTTAAAACTCCATTCTAGAGCCCAATCTATTCTGCAAGTCCTCATTTGGGACCAAAACATCCTGAGCAGTATTACATCCACACTCAGAGCCAGCACTGACATTCTCCACTTGGCTCTTCCCTATTCAGCCAGTTTTTAACAAAAATCTCTCTGCATGAAGATGAGCTGCCTGGTTCTCATCCTACAGCTGGAACCCTGGTGACCTGCCATACCAGCCAATTTTTTTTTTTACATGAATACTTCCATAAGGAGCTTTTCCCACATGACCTGGTAACACCGAGGTTCTCAGCCAGAGCTGTCTGGTGATGGGAGATGTGAGGGTGGCACCGTGTTCTGGCCCCAACACTTTGTGAGGAGACAAAGAAGGCAAAAATGCAAGTCCTCTGAAACTCTGTGAAAGTCAGTTCACATCCCACTTCTGATTCCTGATTTTATTTACTTCTGCACCTGCAGCAGACTGCAAGCCCTATTCTGAGAGCAGGGCGTGCTTCCTCCTTCAGCCTTTCCAGGTGACCAACTCCAACCCACAGCCTCTGTCATCCAGTTTCAAACCTTAAGCAAATTTTGGCCCTACACATTCCTCCTACTTGTCACTTTATCCACATAAGATGTGACAAGGGCAGCAAGAGCATTTTCTTAGATGAATGTGAAATAAGAGCTGCAGCTCTGCTGACAAAAAAAAAATAATCAAAGATTATATCCCAAACTATCTTTAGAGTCAGGACTTTTGAGTCAGGCCAAATTTATACTCAAAACACAACGCATTGCTGGGAAGGATAGTATGATCACAGAGAAACTCCACACGATAAACCCACACAAAGCTGCTTCCCAGCCCTTTACACCCTCATACTTACCAGTTGGCTTGTTGAGAAGGCAACAAGTGAGGTAAGGAAGAGCAAAAAGAGATTAGATGATGAACAGTACAATTACTGACCAGTCACAAAGACAAAAAGATTTCTTTCTCATATAATAGAAATAAAGACATCAGCCACATTCACTTGAGAGACCAGGATGATACTCTGGGTGTAAGTGGTGCTGCAAAAGTGAAGCACTTCTGAGAGTGAAGAGCAATTTGCTCTTCAGCCATAGAGCCTTTTCATGCCCATTGTGACTGAGCCACAGTCTGGAGGGGGCTTGTTACAAGAAGAGGTCTGTAAACAACAATTAAAAAATAACCATTGATTGGGAAAGCATTTGGTGTGAGAAGTGTCTGGCAAGGCCTCTCCAAAGAATATCTGCTGGGGGGGGGCAGATGTGCAGGCATTTTAGGGTCAGTCTCTCAGGTTTCAGCCTCATAGACACATGTCCCTGTGAGAAGTAGAGACTTTATTTAGCAGATTTCTCGTGTCATTACTACTCACTACTAACTGACACAGCATCTTCCCTCTATAAATATCTGAGGAATGGTCCCCAACAAAATCAAAGAGTAGCTGACAGCCTTTATATGCAGGTTATCTAAGCCATAATCACAGTAAACCATCTTATATTGTATTACAACAGGAAATCCAGTCATCCCTTTAGAAGTCCCTCTCTTGTGCTGATGACACTCCATGTTCTGCACAGCCCCATCAATAGCTTTTCAGGACAGATGGTGACACAGATCCCTTCTAGCTAAAGTAATAGCATTAAATTACTCATAACAGGGAACCCAGAGAAGCAGATGCACCATGATTAGCAAGAATGCCAGTTACTTAAAGGCTTCTATTAAAATAAATCTCTTGGCACAGCAGCATAGCATGGGACACAGCACATGACCTCAGCACAGCAATCATAGATGAATAATTCCCATGAATGTCATTTAACCACTGGGCAAGCCTAACCCCATTTATCATCTGCCCTTCACAACAGGAGAAAAGCAGCTAGAAACAAAGCCTTCCACTAGCAAAGGCAGGTTGGACAGTTCTTAGATCTTGCATTTCCTTTCCCAGTCAGAAATGTTCCTCCCCACCAGTTTACACAGAGTTTACATCCTGCAAAGCCTTAGTCCAGCAAACCACCTGGCACAGCTGAATGGCACCAGGTGACTCAATGCAACTAGGATGTTGTTCTAGGGGGACACAGCTCCCTAAAGGAATGATGATGGATGGCAACAGAAACCCACACAACCCGAGGAGTCTCACCACAGCTGGAGGAACGGCACTCACACCAGAATGCACAATGCTGGATGAAACAGTCAGGATGTGGCTTACTGGATAAGCTGAAGAATTACAGAAGTTAGCCTGTGTAAACTAAGCTTGGCTTGTAGTGTTTTGCTTTTGGTGAATTAGAAGAAAAAGCAGCCCCACAAACCAACTCAGAAGAACACCAAGAATATTATCCTAAACCAGAATCCTCCTTGTGTTCCAGCCCAGGCTGCACACGGGCTCAGGTGCATAAGCAGGGAATCTCTGCAAAGCCAACAGCAGCACTGCAAAGAGCTCAGGGGTTTAGTTTCTCCTGAAGTTGTCTTCTTTTTATTGTAACTTACTCCTTTGAGCACTGCAATGATACTGCAGAGAACAGTAAAGGTTGCCCAGTAATAATGGGTGATCCAGGCATTGTTCTAGCTTTCAAAAATAGATTATAGCTATAATCTTACCTTGTTTACCACTGATTATTGTTTACAGTACAACCTCTCAATCTAAATAAGTGAGATAGTGGTTACAAAAGGCTGAGATGCTTTAGCTTCCCACTGAAGTTCTCACATCCCCACTGCAATGCAGTTACACAGCAGCCGACTCTGAGGGCCCACGAGAGTTTTGGTTTGAGATTACTCCAATTATGGAGACTGACAGCACTTGACAGACCTATCATCCACAGATAATGAAGACACAAATCATTGTCTGGAAACAATAACCAAAAGATTTTTTTTTGTGGTGTTTTATCCTCCAGCTCTCAGTTGGAAACAGGGTATTTTGACAGTCCAGACAAATTCTTCTGGGAGAATGCATTAAAATAACACTGAACTCTTGGGATTTTTTTAGCCCACTTAGACACAGATATGCACACAAGAAGTTTCCAGCCAGCTGATGGTTTCACTTAACAATGACAGCAATGACAGCAAAGGCATCTATGTAACCACGGAACAAGAACATGACAGCAAATATCCCCAGAGGATCCCTAACATACTTGCTCATATTGTGGCAAGGGAGGTTGAGAAAACATTCCTTACAACCAATTACTATTTTTTTTATTGTTTTGGATGCTAAGGCTACCACAAATGCCAATTAAGTGTCCAGAAACAGATCTGTCCTCTGGGAACCAAAGAAAGCCTGAAGTGCCTCACGCGATGCACCAGACCACAGAAATGTCTGAAGCTGCTTAGGAAGGAGGACTCACTGGACAGCTTGGAATACCTGGTTTCACTAATCACACCTATTCTGTTCAGTTCTAGAAAGGAAGTACAAAGTCATAGTCAAAGTATAAAGGGTTGAGTAACAAAATTTGGACTGGGAGAGGGACAAACTCCTTGTTTTCAATCGCTTCCATGTGCCAAGGGAAAAATCCTTCCAGCTATCTCCAGCTGGACATTATTTAGGCTGAGGGATATTTCACTCTTATAACTGATTTTCCAAAGTGCTGCCTTCTTCCCATCACCCACAGCCTTCCTCGATGTGCACCTAAAACCAAAAAGCCAATGATGGAGACACTGGGAAATACCAAAAGGCCCTGGAATTAATACCTGATGTATTCTTACCACATTTTCCCAGCACAGCATTTCTGCACACAGATAACATGACCAGTGAGGATGTTCATACTCATGGGTGTATCTGCCCTGCCCTCAGGTGCCTCTTGCTGTGTATGACTCAGCTCTGGGTTCTGTTAACCACTCCTTTCTGAGCATTTGAGCTGACATCTAATTCATTACGAGCAATCTGCTTTCACTACCACCAACCTTCTGCCTGCTGATGCAGATATCTGATAGACCAGGCCTCATCCACGGGCAGGATTTACTGCAGGTAATCAAAACCCAGATCTTTGACTACAAAAACAAAGATGTTGGTTTACCCTGAAAGTATAGTAGGGTCATAATTCCCAAGTTGTTTTTTGTTGTTTTTTTCTTTTCAAAACTTGTGCCAAAGACCTGAAACACTCAATAAAAACCAGATCACCAAAACCAGGGTGATACCAAAGCAAAAAGCTCTGTTCAGAGTGAACAAAGGGAACAAGAAGATGGTACTGGTCCACCCTTACAGAAGCCAAGATGCAGAACTTCCCATCACATCAAAACCAACATAATTTTATCAGCGCACAACATGTTCTAAGAGCAAACAGGAAGCTACACGAATTAAATTAAAAATAAAAATCACCTTTACTGTTATTACTGCAGGAGAATGCTGAAGTGGAACAGCACACACAACTTCTTGCTGTCAAAGGTTTTTGTGCCCCAGTCAGAAGAGCTGAGTCCTCTCACATTAAAGTTGATGGAATCAACATGAGAGCACCATTTTGAAGAAGGAGAAAACAACCTTAAGACACAGAGCTGCTGGCAGGGCTACAATCTAGTACCCAGATCTTTCAATCCCCATTTCAGCATCCTAACCATGATGCAAGTCTTCTTTACTGGGCTTGAGTAGGGACCTTTACCAAAATCCAAAACAGTCCTAAAACAGGGAAGTTTCTCTACTCCTGTTTTGCAGTAGTCAAGCACAGCCTTAATGGTTACATTGGAATGACAATTTTAAGGGTAGGCAGGAGCTTACCTTTAATAATGGGAACACTGTTGCCCCAGGAATGGGTTTAATTAGTACTTTTGAGCCTGCACTTTGTAGGTACAATCAGAAACAATCCACACCAAGTCAGACTGACAGTCCTTCAACAACAAAACTGCTGCAGAACAGCAAGGGATTTGAGTTTTGCTTTTGTTACTCAAAGCAAGGCTTGCTCTACCTCATTGTGCACAGTTAAGTTAATGGGAAACCAACTCCAAGCCCTCCCACCAGTAAGGCTATTCCTGCCCTTTCAGAAGTTGTGGCCACCACAGGGCCACGTGTTCACACCACGTGCACCACGTTATGCGTGCAGGCAACTTTAGACTGCAACATCTGTTTCCATGGCAATGGGGCTGCATCAGCAATCCCTGGGTTTAGTTCAGGCCATCCTCACCCAGGCTCCAGCTCTGCACACCAGCAGCACACCAGTGATGTCACCAGTATCCATGGTGCCCACAGCTGAGCTGTCCCTGTGCCCTTTGTGCTCTCACATCCTTCATGGGTGACAAGTACTTTAATCCAATTACTGCTGTTAAAAAAAAATAAAATACATGAAGGGTCAGTGTCAATACTTATTTAGGGAAGGAAGGTTAGTTTGAGTCAACAAGATAATCATCAGAACATGAGGCTTTATAATAGCACTTTGACTCTGAGGCTCGTTGCATCGAACACATAGGAATGACCTGACACTCTGGGGAAAGAGGAAAAAAATCTGTTCCTCATCAATGGTTTCATTAATAAAGGGAAAAGAGCAGCTGTTTTAAACATCTCCCTTCTAGGTTTGATCAATGGATGGGTTATGTGCAGTGCTTCATTCCATGCAGGTACCCTCCTGTCCCCAAAACACTGATGCTTCACCAGCTGAACACTCTTCTGACAGTAACCATAATGGAATTATCATCTATCTCCACAATATGGCACTGAGCAGCTGCAATTTCCAGGAAATTTCCCCTTTGGGTCCTTCCAAGCTCTGTAGGGAGCTGCCATTTGATCGCTCCAGCCTGCAGTGGGGATATTATGGAGGGGGATCTTCCCTCAAGTTTAGCAAGCAAGAATTGGGATATCACCCAGGAATTGCCAGCCTGTTGTCCCGTGCTTCAATAACTGCATAACACTGCCTCCAAGGAGAAATTAGGCACACAAGGAGAAGAGAATGTCACCAGGAGGCTCTTCTTACCAGAGAGAGGCACATGAAGAGCTGCAGAAGCAAAGTTGGACGTGCAGAAGGCCTGGAGAAGGAACCGCTCTCACCCCAGCTGCATCTGCAGCTCCAGCACCCTTGGCTGCTTTTCTTGCAATGTAAAACATATTTTTTTTAAAAAAAGCCCTAAAAGTTAAAGGCAGGACAGCCTGTCAGCAGCAGAGTCGCACGAGATGGAGCAGAAACACGCACAGCATCAATTTGTACCAGTGTTGTAGGAACTGCATTATTTAGAGTCAGGGCCAGATATTAATGAAGCTGCTCGTACAAAAACAGGATATTTTGGGGACAATCAATTGTGCAGGATCATAAATAATTTACAGCATTAAGAGAACCGTTCTCATCGCCACTCATTAATCACTTCACCTTACAAAGATGCCCAGTCATACTCCTTTAGAGTCAGGGCTGGATGTGCCAGAGGCACATGAATTAGGAATCACTTGATTATGGAGATACCTCAAACTTGTTTATGCCACATGCTCAATCTTTCAAAATGTCTTCTACACTTCCAGCTCAGTATTTCATCTACTTTAAGTATTTCCTTCTGTGTCTTTAAACTGATTTTTCACTGTATTAACTATTCCACAGACATTGTGAATTACTGTCCCTGCTTTAGAGGGAGGCAAAGCGAGTTGCCCATTAGTATATTGTGAGTCAGAGACAGAATTTCAACTCGGGGTGTTTTGGATCAATTCTAATCCTCTGACTACATCCCTTAGATTTCAGGAACACAGTGCAATTGTTCATTAACAATAGGCTGTATCCTAAAGTGCCAGAGGACTGGCTTAAAGAAATCCCCATAGTTTTCTTAACACTTAATTCATTACTTGCCTTTGGGTATCTGAAAAAGTGAGAACCTAATCTCAGTCAACAGTCAGGATTTTGTCCACACATCAGAAGCCTTCTTTCATAAAAATAAAAAAAAAGAAAGAAAGAAAAAGGATTTTTGACAGCCAACAAGCTCAGTAGGATTAGCAGTGCTGCATCCTGTATTAAAACCAGAGCAAATCTGAAGTTTAAAATAACGTTTGTGTTATAAACCTTATCTCAGCTTCATTCAATTTTGTTAAGAGAAAGAGAGCACATGGAAACTGTCAAGGCAACAGAAAGTTCACTGTCCTAACATCTATCTTTTTTGGAATATGGTATGGAATCACAGACAGTGTAAAAACTGTTCCAGGATAGCCAAAGCTACAAAAAGGCTTCAAAACCAGAAAAAAGGAAATGTAGAAAAGGTGTTCTCTATTTTCTGTATGGTTTCCCCAAATGAAACTTGTAGGGGTGTCACTGCCACCTGTGCAAATGAGACCCCACATCTGGTAGCACTGAATGTGCCTGTACTTACCACCTCTGTTCCCAAAGCTAAACATCTGCAAGTGTCTTATTCTCCTCTTCCACAAGGATGCAAGTTGCATGATCACAAAGAAAAGCTTATGAAAACCAGGAGAAGAAAAAAAAATATAGAAGCCACAAGTTTTTTAATGCTGCAGCACAGAAACTGGGGGGAAAAGCTTCAAACCAGGCTTTGCTTTTAGACTTGCAAGTCTTCCAGGGTTCTCTGGAGCTGTCAGCAGTGTCACCTGCTTTAAAATTAAAGCATATACATGTCTGTCCAGATGGCCAAGGCATCTGCATGTGAAAGAAAAATAATCAGCCACCCGCTTCTTCAGTGTCCAGAGATGAAGGGTTAGTTTGCTTTCCCCCACTCAATCAATCCTTCACCATCTGCTGAGCCTGCCCGTGGCTGCCAAGTGGAGCTGAGGGTTTAAGGGACACGACTTCTGCACTGGGTATCAGGACAGGGCCTCTGGAATTACCACCACCAAGCAGGTTTTTAAGTCTGTTCTCGAAGGTGCTTCCAGAGAGCTACACAGAAATGAAGGAGAAAACAGGACAGTGCAGGGGTGTGGAGAGTGAGATGATGGACAAACCTTGGCAAAGGAGGAAAGCGATGGAAATCAGGATTCTCCATCAGCAGTCAGGACAGGTGAGTACAGCACACTGCAGATGCCTGGAATGCACTCTGATTTTTCAGGGAAGGCAATAAATGCAAAGCCCTGGAGGACTGTAGAAGAAAGGTCACGTTAACAGATGAGAGAAGCCCTAAATTCCCAGGAACAGATGGGTTATCTTTCATGGATTGCCTCAAACAGGGGCCAGAGGCCTTCCCCCGTCACAGACCCTCAAACTGATGAACAACAAAGCATTAACTTTATTAACTGGGAAGGGTGACACCACATCTTAAAATAAGTGTCATCCTCAAAAGGTAATCACTGCATCCAGAAGAATATTTTTAAGGCACGCTTTGGAGGAAGGTCACAGATACTCAGAGAAATCTGTATGGACAAAATGAGGACCAGAGTTATTTAGAGCAGACAAGTAAGCTATGCACAGTGATATAAAAATAAGTTTTAATAACAAGAGGAATTCTCTTGTCTTATGAAAGGGTCAGAAGGGCAATGGTCTCTCGGAATCTCATGGCATATGGAACCACAGTAACGAACGTTATTAAGATGATAAATGGCCTGACCTTTGGTTAATAAGATCTTGATCTTTCTGACAAATGCATTCAGATCTCGTATTCCAGGCTTTTATGAAACAGGGACTTAACGTGTGCATTGTTTCTGGAGTCAGGGGGAAGTGCACAGAAAGGAAGGTTCCCTGAACACACAAGAAAAGGATGCCAGTGTTCCAGGAAAGGATACCTGCTGAGACAAAAACATGCAGGCCTCTTAGAAGAGGAAGAACGAAGAGACCCTTTAACAAGAACTCCCTGGTGTGTAACACAGATGATCCTGCCCCTTTGTGCCCAACAGGCTTCACCTCACAGAGACTGAAACAGCCCACATGCTTTTGGCGTGATGTGTCTGAGAAGTCCCTGGCTCAAAACTTCTGCAGGAAAAAAGAAATCCCTAGAGATGGTTACAGTTGTCCCCTCCATAAATGGTTTGTGCTTCATGAAACTCATTCCAGTGCTCAACTCCAGTTCCTCTCTGCTTAGGACAGGAGGTTGCAGCTTCACCACACCAGACCACAGCTCTCCCAGTCCCAAGGACAACTCTCCAGGCCGAGTTTATCAAGAAATCTCTCACCCTTGGAAGCAGGACAGGCTTTTAAATGTGTATACAGATTTTAGGAAAAAGTTACATCAAAAGAGGTACAAAGAGTGATTTCACTGTTTTGAAAAATTTACCTGTTTTTTGCACAAGAATAAAACTAGGTCACAGTAGGAAGGAAGATCACTGGTTTTGAGCTCAGATATAAAAATAAGTATGTTTTAATTTGGACATCAAAAGAGACAAAAATGCAGCAATGATGCAAGAAGGCCCTGGTGCCTATGGAAAAGCTAAAACCCAACTGCTCTGCAGCCAACACAGCAAGGGCTCCCAACCTGGAGATGCTGACAATGCTGTGTGAGAGGTTTCCCATGAAAATATGGATATTGAGAGTCTAAAATTTAATAGAGAAAAACAATTCAGTTCAGATCTGCTAGGCTTCAAGCAAGTCAAGGGTACATTAAGCCCTTGCTGTAATGTAAAATTAATTTATTTAAGGAAGAATTTAAGTGCTGCTTAAAGTACTGAAACCACTGACTCTATAGATAATATTTCAGAAGCCAGCAGAAAGCAACTTATGAGACTTTTTGCTCTCTCGCCTCAAATTTAAAAAAAAAATCAAATTAAAAAGTAAAACAGCAGGCCACTCACCTCAGTTTTCACAGCTTTATACACCAGCCTGGAGAATTGAGGTATTACAGAGGAATTACAGAGCAACATGGGCACACACACAATGATTTATTGCACGTCTCGCCTGCCCAGTGGCGCAGAGAACCGAGAGAGATGCCGAGTTATCCACTGCACAATTTTAGTTCTCCCATCCAGTAAACACAGCAAATATGAGTACAGCCTGTTCCCATTTAATGCAAGGATCCTTTGCTACTTGGGCATGATGCTGCTTACATCAAACCTGGTGGAAATTTTTGTTAAGACTTCTGAGAAGAAGGAGGGACTTTTCTCTCATGAAAGGAGATGATGGACTCTTCCACTGCAAAGCAAAACCCTCCATGAAAATGCCTTTGAAAAGTGAGCACGGCTTGAGTGTGAACATCCCTGCCCACATGGCTTTGAGGCACCACTTCCACCAGAAGGGTTCAGGTGAAAAAGGTCTTTTGGAAAACTTCCAGTTGGACAATGCTGAAATCTGGGAAAATTTATACCTGGACCAAAAAAACTAGGGAGTTTTATACCAAGTGGTTTGGAGTTTAGTAGGAATTTTACTCATGAGCTCAAAGTTAAACAAGTGATCAACCTCAAGTGTGTGCTTGAGGTTCCCCAAAACCCTTGAGGAATAACTGTGGCATCTATTACACTGCTGGAGAAGTGCTTCTTCCAGGACCTGGCTGCCTGGTGTCTCCAGCAATAACATCCCCATACTGCACACAACAAACGTCTTTGAAATGAACCTTTTGCTTTTAGGAATTGCTCCTCTCCCCAGGAACTATCTGAAATCATTCTGTTCTACATTTCGGCCAAAGATTTCTAAGAAATGTCTCTTCACCGCTGTTTTATACTGATATTTCATCTTGTTCCTCTAAGAGGGTTCAACAAACAGACCATCCTTCTCCTGTGGCCCCTTCTGGCGTTTCAGAGGGAAAATAAAAAGACAGACACGAAGCACTTTCTCATTCTCTGAAGAGGATGGAAGCCACGCTCCCCACTGCTCCCTCCCCAGGGCCTGTCTCAAAGACAAACCCTCCACTTTTAAATCACACTGAAGAAAAAGGACATTCAGCATCCCGGTCTAGGAAAAGCTCCTATTGAAACCAGCAGGAATCTTTCCACCAATTTCAGGAACAACTGAAGCAAATTGCTACCAAACTCCAAACTCTACCTTAAGTGGACTTTCTGGTTTTGTTATTGCTTTTTGCTTCTTTCAAATCTGAATTGAAATTAGTATTCTCCAGGAAAAGCACAGCTAACTTTTCCTCTTGTACTACTTGTACGAGTAACACAGTAAAGTCACTTGCTTGTCATGCACTTCTCCAGCTCCATTGGACCTTGGGCTCCAGGCAGTGTTTCCAGCTCAGCTCCCTGCTCCAGGTAAGTGGGAGGATATCAGAGACCTGACTTGCACCAGCTGTTGCACCTGATCTAAAACCAAACCTTATTTTGCTGCTTATCAATGCAGTAGAAAATCAGAGCAGGGCTGGATGGCAATTTGGAGCTGTATTTTCTCAAGTGGTTTCCTGGGCTGGTGAACTTCCCCTTGCATGAAACCTTAATGGCTTATCATGTCCTTTTGACATTCAGATATGGCCAAAATCACTGTCAAGTAACAGAGCAGAACCCAGTGTTCTGCTGTAATGAAATAAAAATAAGCAATTTAACTCCTGAAATCAAAAAGCAAATTCATCACCCTGACCAAGTCCTCCACATCTCCCAGGAGGCCCCAGAGACACTCTCCAGTTAAGGATTCATCCTCTGTTAAATCAGGTGGGCGGCTCCTCCCTAATCAAATCCCTTTCCCCTCGCTCCACTGCTCCTGACAAGTTCTGCACAGCCAATACTCTGCTGCCATCCACCAGCTCTTCATTCAAAGCAGCAGAGCCAGATTAGGAAGACAAAGTTGTTAACAAATTAATTACAATGATATTCAAAGCAGCTACAGCATCAGGAAGAGGTACAGAAAAATGTAGCCACCTAAGAAAAGTGTTTACTTGCTTATGCCAACATTAAACATTTAGGTTAAACACACAAAGACAAAATATTTGTGTCAGAAAAAGGAATTTGACCATTATTACCAGAAAACACACAACACGCATCGTTGTAACAGTCAAGTCCAAGTGCATGAATTCTTAAGAAACACAGTTGGATGGTTGAGAGAGAAATGGGGGAGTTGTGCTTTTGCTTTGGGGTCTACTTTTTTCCTTAACTCATTTCAGGTTTTAAGCCAAAGCAGATTTTTTTTAGCATCGCTTTGACAAGCAGAGTTCTCCTGCAAACTCAATATTAGATGTGTTCTTTGCTGGATGAGCATAATTAAATTTTATTTAAAGTGTGGGACAATGAAATAACACTTCAGATTCATTTCCTTTTAAAACTGCTCCTGGTTGGATTTCAAACACTGGGAGAATATGGGCACAGAGGATTTCAGTTACAAAACCCCAACATTTTAATTAACTGCTTTATTGAAGAGAGAGAACTCAACAAAAATTCCCATCAGTATTCAGAAGCCTGTTAAAAATAATCTACATTTTATGCCTAAACTGATTAGTATCTGTTTCACGGTGGTATGTAAGCACAGAAATATTACATCTAGATTTTTCCCACACTACATTCAAAATTAAGCCTTTGGTTTACTCTCTCAAATCTATATTAGAACTGTTCCTTCCCAAGAAAAGAACACAATCCTTCGGTTTGCAGCTGGAATTGGCAAGACCAGTAACCACAGCCCACCTGGGAAGCCGTGGCTGCTTCCACAGGTCGGTCAAACAAAGGCTCTCTAATTTAAGAGAAAGCAAGTCATAAACTGAAGTTCGTGAGTTTCCCTACTTCTCCTTTGCAAGCACACAGCAAACCTCAAATTTAAAATAAGGAATTCTGCAGCAAGACTCCCCCATTCCATGTGTGTCCCCATTCCAGCCTCCACTCCCCTGCATGGCCCCAGATGTCACTGACCTGTATCATGTACAGCTGGGCGATCCGATATTCCTCCACGCTCATCGGAAGAGGGATCCGATATTCCTTTATGAGCATTTTGGATACAAAAATCTTTTGCCCGCTCAGAAACACAATCCAGAAGCTTTTAGCAAAGGCTCCCTAAATAAGGAAATGCATCGAGGATCCCTGAAACAGAGAAAGGGAATATAAAAGGAGAGAAGTGTTTATTTTCCATTCTTAGTGCAGAATATCCTCTTAGAAAAAAAAACCAAAAACAACAAAAAACCAAAACAACAGACAAACATTAATTTTTGTAATAGCTCTGAGCTTACCAGCAGAGAGAAGAATCCCTGGAGTGCTACCAGACCCTTGGTATCAAATTAAACAGAATCTTTGAGAAGAATTTTGATTTGCTTCAGGGGATACCATCAAAGCTATTACCCTCCTGACCTTTGCCACTGCATCACTCAGACTTTCATATGCAGCAGCATCTCCACGGAAGAGATGTGACAAAAGCTCCAAATGAATAGCCAGACCTTCTGCTGCCAGACAACAAAGTCTCTCTCCAGTGTCAGCAACACACCAGAGATGCATCCACTCAAAGGCATCAGGTTTTATCCTCTAGATTCATTTAGCAGCAAGAAAAGGCAATAATTAGACTTGCTCAGCCCTCAGTAGCACTATAACAAAGGAAGTCATTTGGATTCTAACAATAAAGACACCGGAAATGTACTTTTCTTCCCTGCTTTACTCTGAATTACTGTCTTGGTAGGATTCCTTCTCTTGCACCTCCAAACCCAGGTAAGATCCTCCTGCCGCTGGTGTCAACGCCAGGCTCATTTTTACATTCCCACTGCATGAGAATACAGTCAAACTGCAACACAAAATAATCCCATCACACCCCACCTCGAGGCAATTTAACAAAATTATTGCTGAACAATTCAGGGAATACAGCATTTACTACACCACAGAGCAAAGCAGGATATTTTCAAATATTTTCAAGACTCTCTATGGGCTGTGGATAAAGACAATAACATCATGTAAGAAACTGGGGAGGGAAAGGATGACTGGTGAGGAAAAGAGGACACCAGAAGCAAAAAGTGTCTGTTATCAGGCCAAGTCAGCCTCAGCAGGATCTGGTGACCACTCACAGCACACAAAGCATTTGCTTGGTTCCTTCTCATCACCAAAATCCACCTTTCCGCTGTGCCTGCTTAGTGGAAGTCTTCAGATAGAGCTCCTGAAGAAAAACCAGCCCCAAGTTCTACAGCTGGTGAAAAAACCCAACAGAATAAACCCAACCAATTGATCCAGTGGATTAAACTGTGATGTGGGAACCAGGAAACCACACCAATATCAACAGCCCTTAGTGCCAGTCAGTGTTTGCACAACACTTCACCAACCTTTTACGAGGTTTAGAGGTTAAAACACATGCCCATGGTCACAGGGCAACTGGGGACAAACCCCAGTGTTTGTAACCCAGGTTTACTGCAACATCTCCCTGGTGGGGACATGTGGGGACACTGCCCACAGCATCCCAGCCAAGGCTTTCCTGGCCCAGGGCCGTGCCACGGTGCTCCCAGCTCGCTTCCCTTTGATTGCCACAGTTCTAATTTGGCACTAAAGCAAATCCATCCCGGACTGACTCTTCTGGGGCTGCGTCATCTAAACAATTTATTCTCAAATTCTATTCTCTGCTGCATTTCAGTGCTGTCAGAGCAATCTGTGCATGTGGAGGGGGGCACAAAAAAACTCCTTGCCATGGCGAATCCTGAAGAGAATAATTCTGGGAAGACTGTGCTTCCCAACATTGCTGTGCCTATGTGCATCCACACGCACGTGCAGGATTTCCTCCATCAAACTAATCCTCCAGAACAGGTGGAGATAATCTCATTAAGTGGGTTTTAATTAGTGTCATGGCAAAGAACAACAGTTACCACCAGAGGAGGGATATAAAGCACCAGATCTGCAATGGGACAACAAAAGAATCCCAACTTTTTGAGCTAATGGCACTGGGAGACTCAGCTACACGTCTGGAGTAGTTTGTTATGCTTTAGAGATCTTTGAAAATTAGATTTAAAAGCTTCTCCCTCTGTTCCCCAAATGCTCTGAGAGTGATTCTGCTCCACCATCAGGACATCAGTCACATCTGCCTCTGCTGCTTGCTAAAACCAGGATATTTCTATCGATTGGAAGAGATGAATAAAACAAAAAATAGAACCTAAAAAGCAATAAAATGGCAGGAAACCAGTATCAAGATGGAAAAATTGTGTTTATAATGAAGTGCCAGTCAGGTAATAATTCAGATGGCTGAGAAAGAGAAGGTTTATTTTATTACAGACTAAAAAGCCCAACATTTTGGCCCCAAGCAGGCACAGCAGCAGCCTCACAGTGCCCAGCGTGTCTGGTCACAGTAGTGGCTCCTGTTCAGCTTTTACAGGAGCTGAGGATTTGCTGGGATCTTCCCCTGCAGGTTTATTCCCTGTGGTTGATGATTAAAAGCAGAGTTTGGGCTCAGCCCCCAGGTCTCTGAGCAGCAGTAGGTCCTGATGATGTGCCCATTAGAAAGATCATACTCCCAAAAACCTCCTCCAGCAGCTGCCCACTCCAGTGGCTTCAACCAGTCCCCCTGAAGCTGGGTGGAAAACAAATCTGGAAATACACTGAGCAAGGACAAAATCTCAACCTCAAATCAAGAGGGCTAGCAGGGAAAGGCTGGGAGCAGCAGCCTGACCCTAAGGGAAGCACAGAGAACAAACCTGACTTGTCTGGTTTTTAGTTAGACTGGTGAAAAAAAAAATTCAAAGTAAGTTTGCAGTTTGGGCTGCCTTTGAACTGAAAATAATACATCCTAACCCTTCCAAGAGCAGTGGAGTCCTGGTGGCAAACCAGAAAAGACAAACACAGGTTATCACCAGGTTCAGCCTGGGGGAACACCATTCCAAGTGGGACAGAAGTGACAAAATCACCCTGAGGGCAGCAGCCTCCTTCCAAAGTCTTGGGACTTCACACACAACCAAAGTTCATCAAGGCCAAATAAAACACATAAGTTTGCCTGCAGACATGACAGAGAAAAGAGAAAGCCCTTCTGGAAGCCAGGGAGCCACCACAGCTTGGGAAGATGGGTGTCAAAACACCAGCTGCGTCCCTGGCACTTCCCCACAGCCAGGACATTGCTCCGAGCAGCCAGAGGTGTTGGAGATGCCCCACGTGCTGGGATTAGCAAGCAGCCAGTGTTTCACCACTGCATTTTGGCTGCCCAGCTGCAGGACTTTCCATGGGTTTGCCAAACAACTGGGACCAGTGGCATCCAGAGGCTGTTTGCAAACCTCAGCCTGCAGGCAGCTTCCCAGCAAGAGGAAAACAGCAGTGACGCAGGACATTTCCAGACTGGCTGCTATTCCTGCTATAGCCAAGTGGCACATTTGTACAGCCCGTTATTCAATTTATACCCAGAGCTGTAGTAACTGTGAGAACCAGGCACATAATTTTATACCTCAATTATTTTAAAATCAGGTTCTCAAAGCATCATAATTAGGCTGCAGAGTCAATATCCTGCTGCGATGAGTCAGGTCCACCTCGGAGCCATTGCTCCAGGCTGTCTGAAGGCTCAGCACAGCCTACTGCATTTACTGCCAATTTTAACAGTTTACCTCTCAACAACAAACTTCCTGAAAAAGGGCCCTTGGTTTAAAAGCAGGGGAGGACTATCAGGATCTGCAGAAGCTGAACAGATCAAGAGACCCAGCAGAATCTCTCAATTTAGCCCATGAACTTGGTGTTCACTTTGGGAGCATCAGGGCAGCCTCCCTGGTACTAAAGGAGGGAGCAGAGGACTGATGACAACTGACAGCTTGTAATTAAGGAGTAAGAATCAGTGTGTGAAGGGTGGTTAAACTGTGCCCCTGGAGTGCTGGAGGCCAAACCCCAGCCAGGCTTCCCAGGCTGGCCCTGAGGGGATGGAAACTGAGTATGACAGCAGAAATCCCAGCTCCAGGGCAGGAGAACCACTCCTAGTGTGGGTTCAGGCTACAAAAGGGCTGTTATAGCTCTCCTAATTGTCACCTCAATGACTAATTTTTGACCAGCTCACATTTTCAGTGCTCAGCTTGCTGAGCACAGGCTTTTCAGGGCTGCAGTGAGGAGCAGGAACCCACCCCATGCCATGGCTGTTATAGCCCATTTTCAACACAGAGGAAAAAGCCTGAGACTCAGAGAGCAACTATAATGAGCTTCTTCCAGTCTCATGCAGGAGGTTCATTTTACACTATTATAAAGTTAAATTAAAACCCATTATGGAGGGTCACACAGCAGCCAGGAGCAGAGGCAGGTACCAGCCTCAAGTTCTGATCACACACTGCCTGCAGAAGTTGAGAAAAACCTCCCAGATGAAAGAACAAACTCCTGAGCTCAGTACCCTTGACTCAGCTATTGAACAATTTTCCTGGTAATACTGTCCCATAACTGAGAAATGACAGATAATTAACAACCAACCATAAGAAAACCAAGCCAAACACTTAGTGGCAAAAGGATGAGCAAAGGCATTACCTGGAGACCTCACCTACCTCCCTAAAGACCTTCCTTAGGTTCTCAACATCACCTTTATCCCCCAAGAAGATGCCTCCTTGAAGAAAGGGATATCAAAGAGATGTTAGCTCTTGGTCCCAAGTGTATCAAACACTTGGACTTCGGGAAGCAACACCAGGTTTAGAAACCCAGCCACCTTCCCTCTCCTGCAGAGTTCCCTGGAGGAGGATGCAGTGCCCTCCTACGACTGGAAGCGCTGCATCCATACTGCATTTGCATTTATTTATGCCTTTAGAGGCAGCAGCATAAATGTGAAACAGATTTCTGGGGCCCAAGTCAGCAGTTTTTAACAGCAGCCTCACCTCTCACACCGTGATTAATGCGGCAGTTTCGCTCCTGGCCCAGAGCAGTTTGGCTCAGCTTTATCTACCCACAGTAGCTCTGCTGCAAAGACCATTTCCTTTATCTGCCACTCGTATCCCGCTTGTCCACAGCATCCCTGCCTCTCAGGAGTCTTTCATCAGTATCTACAGAACATGGCTGTCAAACCCTGCTCAGCCCTTACTCCAGCACACGCAGCCTGTGATCCGTCACATGGACCCATAAAACTGTCCTGCCCATGTCCCGCTGCCATCTCATTGGGAAGGACCACAGGACAGAGAGGAACTTCTTGGTTTGTGAGTGCACAGTATCACAAACAGACCACAATTGCCTCCATGAATCCCTCACGAATGACCACCAAAGAGAAAACACAGTTTATGAGGGCTTTCCAAGATGCATAGCGAGTGCTTGTTATTTTACCATCCCCTTCTCTCCCCTCTTCTCCCAGCCCTGCCAAAGTGATCTCTCCAGTGGGGTTGTTTTAAGCCACGTTTACATTGAAAGGTTAAAAAGCCCCAACATTTCTATTTAGTAGCTTTGTTGCCATCGTTATTTGCCATGACACTCATCACTACACTCAAAACTGCCTCACACACACAAGCACGTGCGATAAACTGATGAGACAGAAGAGCTTTTTGGAATTAGCCGTTCTCAGTTTTCATAGTGTGGGTCATACCTACTGACTGACAGCTAAGCAGATTTAAAAACTCATCAGGCCTTGGGGAAAAAAAAAAATAGATCAAATCTCCTTAAAAGTGCACAGTTCACATGCTCACAGCTCCAAGGCCACTGTGTCAGTAAGTGACGTTCAGTGCAGTCGTAGATCCTAATCACACATCTCATCTGTCACAGCTCCTTCAGAGAGACATTTTCATGCAGATGCTTACACAGCTGAGTTTCATGACTGAGCTTAGATCCCATCTGACAGTGAATCAGCAGCTAATGAACATGTGCCCACATCACAAAACCCCAACAGTCCTCCCAGCGCCACAGCAGCTGGAGCTGGGGAGCTCCCTGTGCCTGCTTCCATGGGCTGGCCAGTCACACAGCCAGGGAAAAGGGAAGAGAAAAATACAACATATGTGGAAATCAGCCCTCCTCAGGTGTAAAGTTCAGGGCAAGCTCCAAAGCTCTCAAAGGCACTGCGAGGGGCTGAGGATAAACACTGCTTGGTGAGACAGGGCGAACAAGTCACATTTACACTATTCGGTCTTTTTTCCATTATTAGATACAATTTGACGTCACTTATAGAATTTAAGAGCTCATTGTAAAGCAGACATTTATTCCAAGTGAAGGATGGAAGCAGTCCAAATGCAATACAGCAACACTGGAGCTATTAAATCTTGTTTTAGTTCACTGGGCAGCCAAACAGTGGCTCGAAGCAACCTGAGGGAGAGGGGAGAGGGGGAAGTAACACCACAGTAAAGCGTGCACACACCTACCACCTTTTCTCCTTAAATATTCTAGGATATTGTAACTGTTTCTTTGTACTTTCCATTGCTCTTACTCCTTTAACTCAGAGAGGAAAACTTGATTGCCTGCCTTCTGCGTTGTAAGTGATGCTGCGCAAAGCCAGCCAAGCCCTTTCCACGCACACACCAAGGGGATCAGGTGAAGTCCATCAGCTGAACTTTGGCTGGAAAATTAACATTTCAAGTCCTGCCATGCCTGGAGGTTACACAGTAATGAACTAATAAAGAAGCCATTAAAAGAACTAATAAGCACACTCAAGTCACAGATGAGTTCGGAGGGAAAGACAAACCAGCCTCTAATCCTTTTGCTGTACTGGGGATAAAGATGAATATTAAAAAGCACCTGACATGAAAGGTTAAACGTTTCCAAGTTGTCTGCATGAAGAGAGCAGCCATAAACCCCAAAGTCCCGTGGCCTCACTGCAGAGCCAGAAGAGCTAAAGCAGCTGTGCTTTTAAAGGGGTTGCTCTTAGTCCAAGTCTCTCAGCATCACACCCTGAAGACAAGCAACAATTACACACACACATATAAATATAGATGTGTAATGTATATATATAGGCAAATATATATAAGCATACATATATATATATACACACAGGGAAACAAAAATAAAAGCAGCACTGAATGTGGTGAGTGCAGCGTGTTGGCTGAAAACAGACTGAAAATTGCTGGCAGCTCATTAAATTACTGTAAAGAAAAATCTATGCAATGCCACAGGCAAGAGCATGGTCAGGATTTTCCTTTTGCTGGTGACACGTCCTTTAGCTGAAGGGCCACTGTCACACAGGAGCAGGGAGGTGGGAGGCTGGCCAAATTTAAAAAAACAAAATAAACACATCTTATTTCCAAGGTAGCCTCCCTGGGAGGTTACTGCATTTACACTTCACAGCTCTGGGTGCTACAATCCCTCTTCCTGATGGAACTCAGGAAAGGAAGCAGAAGGGAGCTTGGTGCAGTTCCCACAGGTTGGGCAAGGCTTCACTTCTATTAAGTAGTAAAATGCCAACAACAAATCCAATCAGGCTCTTAATGTCCATGTCTAGACCGCCTCTGTTCTTTCTTTCTCTCTGTGAGCTGCTGCACTGGAAATTACACTTTTTTATTACAATGGCAAGAGCAGAAAGTCATGAAAACTCCCACTCTTTCATCTTGCCAGTCACTAAGCATGAAAATAAGAAATTGAGTTGGTGACCAGCTCACCCAGAGGGTCCCCAGGTACCCAGCAGAACACAAATCCTGCCCAGACTCATAAGACAAATGGTCTTACAGCTAAAAATCATCAGGAAACAGGACTATTTATCTTTTAAAAAAGAAAACATTATGAATGAAGAAAACCACTTCAAGCTGCAGAAACAAGGAATGTCTCCAGATTGTTTACAGACATAAAAGGCTTTTGCTGTCTAACCTCAGTTATCCTCACCACGGTTCAAGCCCCTCCCTTGTGCTGAGCTCAGGAGAGCCAGCAAATGGTTCATTAACTATGTTCTTCCTCAGTTCCTCGTTTTCATGTTCAAAGACACATGTGATGCCTCTTTTCCCTGTCTATCTACAACCCTTCTCCCCTCAATCCACATGTGTAAGACTGGTGTGAGCTACATCATTCCTAAGGAATGAGCAGGATAATTTCAAATCTTTCCTCTGACTCCTGTTCACACCCCTCTGCACGATATTTGCCAAGAGCATAAGGCAGTTGGGGCCACTCAGTCCCAAACCCATGGCAGCTGTAATCTCACTTCCCACAGAATGGCAACCACACAACTCATTCCCCATTTTATAGCTTAATCGTGGCCCTTTACACTCATCTTTTCCAACTTACAGCCCATTTCAGACTATTTCTCGAGGTTAATTTGAATTTTTATCTCCGAATACTCACAGATCCACTAAACTTGCTTTTGAGCCACAAAAATGCAATTTTAGGATTTGAGTTGAGATTGGACAGACCCTGGATTGCTTCCTCAGTAACTCCCTACTCAAACTGAAAAGGACATCAACAGCTACTCCACTTTTTCAGTAGTTACAGTCCTGGCAGAAATAACATTTGATTACCTCGCTTCTGCAAATACCATGTGGAAAAGGAAATGAGCATTCAAAGCTGCTTTAAGAAAGACAATTTCACCAAGGAAAACACTGTGCGATTGCAAAGGCAGTGTCATAGCACCATAATACTTCACACTGGTTTCATTAGGCTGAGATTTGCCTTGCCTAAGGGCAAAGTAGGGATGAAGAAAATAAGTCCTACTCCATCAGAAGAAACTTGGAATGACACCTAAAATTCTTACATGGGAAGCGAGACAAACACGGCAGTGAGGGCCATGAAAAATGGTGCAATTGAGAGACCATTCTGCACAAGAGCAGTAAATGTTTAATGTCTCTGTTGCGTCTTTCATCCATAACACCAACAGATTAACAAGGTTTCTGTGGCTTTGGAGTTTTGATCTTGGAAATAATTACAGTAAATATTTCATAAGCTCCTTTGAAAGTTTTGTTTCTTTTTTAATAAAGAAAAAAGAATCGCTCACCGCTCTCCGACTGCAGCAGGGTAATAAAAGTGCACAGCTAATCAATAACCACTTTCTGTTCATTATTCAGCACATTTTGGGCTGGGGTTATTTCTTCCCCTCTGCCATTTCGCATCCCACATACAGAGCGATGGTGCGTTTTTAAACCATCAGATATTACTGTTTTTGCAAATTATCCTTTATGTTAACCACAACATGGAGCATCCAGCCTCTAAATACCACCTACATCATTTAGAGGGTTCCAGGGTGTTTTCAGCTGAGCCAGCCAAGGCAGAGGAGGCCAAAGTGAATGACATGCCAGATCAGTTCTGTTTCTTCCTTAGTCTGGGTAACAAATTGCTGTGCAATTGCTGTCCCTTGTGCCTTTTTAAGAAGGGTAAAGTTTTTGTTTCAAGTCACTTGGACACTCCCAGCTCCAGGCTCCTCCCTGGGGAGCTGGTGCTGCTGCTGCTGGGACCAGACCCTTCGCTTTGCCCCGGATCCAGCTGCTGCACTGGAGTCACAGCTGCACATCCTCAACACTCAGGACCTTTGCACATGCTGCCAAACCAGGTGCAGTGGCCACCTCAGGCAATGAGAGACTCCCAGGGATACTACCAATGTTACCCACATCCCCAATTCTCACCTCCTCTGGGAAGCCCCAACACATTCACTCCTCACTCCCCCCCCCCACACCCAAAGAAAACCCCACCCAAAGGACACACTGTGATCACTTAAAGTACAACTGAAGCTGGAAACTGAATCAAAGTCTTGGGACGGAGAAAGGCACACGGATGAATCCATCAGACTACTCTCACTTTTCATGAGCATAAGCAGAGGAAAAGCAGCCACCACAAGAGACAGTTCTCCCTTGAAGAAAATCAATCCCTTAAGATGAGACTGGAATCAAATGGAAATCTGCCTGAGACATCAAAGCACCCACTGTCACCCCCCAAATCCCATAAAACCTTGATTTATTAGTTTAGCTAGAGACTTGGAAAAAACTCACTATTTATTGGTGCCTTTGTTGTTTGTTTTTTTTAAATAACCAAATTTTCATGGCAAAGAAATGGGAGTGGACAGTCTGTTACACACACACAGAGTGCAGGAGGCAAAGTGAACATGGACTCTGCAGTTAGACACAAGCTGGAGTGACAAAAGACAAAATATAGGATGCCCTGCCACATGGTATTGGAAGCAAAAAGAAGAGTCAAATTATATCTATACCTTCAATGCAAAAACCCTGGGAATGAAGTTTTCAAAGCATCCACAAAAGATACCTGCAAAGCATTTAAAGTGCTACAAAAAAACCCAAGCACACACATTTGGTTTCAGCTTCTTGCTACTTTTTTTTTTTCTTTTTTAATCACCTCTTCAATTCCTTCTCAAAATGTACCAACCACCTTCTGTACCACCCCAGCCATCCATCTTCGGAATTCCCACAACTCAGAGAAGAAACCTCAGGGACCTCAAGGCAGAGGACACCTGGAGCAAAGTCAATCCTAATAAAACACCTGGGTGCTGAGACAGGCTGGAGGAGGCTGATTACAGAGCCCAGAGTGCCACTGTCACTCCCAGAGGGAACCTCCTGCACCTCTGGATATTTAACTTCTGTTCAAGCTTTCCTGAACACAAAGCGTGGCGTGTTTCTACATAATATTTCTAAACCCTTCTCTAGATTAAACTCGGGGCCAGCTGTGCCCTCTTGCATTTGTTTGGTTTTCTTGACGTGCAATTTAATTATTTCCAACATTTTGCAGACTTGGTGTGAAACAAAGATGTGATAGAACAGGGAAAGGAAATGGCACCTTGGAAGGAACACGAACTCCCCCAGCCAGCCTGGACACCCCCAGCTGAACAACCACAACTCCCACCAGGGCAGGCTCCAAAAAAAGTAGTAATAAATGATGAATTCGCCACAAGCCAAGGACAGGAGCAGAGCCTAAGAGAGAAATGCAGGTACTGGCAAGAAAAGAGGAAGCAGCACTATCTGAGTCACCCAGCCTGAGCAAGCACAGAAACCCAGGAGCAGGAGAGCCTGGCTGGGCACTCCTTGCAGCAGCTCCCAGTGCTTGAGAGATGCACTAAAGCTCTGCCCCGGCCTCAGGGACAACCATCATTATCCCTCATTTGGGGGAAATTAAGATACAGAGAGAAAAATTATCTGGTCCAGCATCCAAGAGAGAATCAGTGACAGAGCAGATTCAAGAGGTTCTAAGTCCAACTTTTGCCACAAAATACTTTTTTTTGCAAATAGAGGAAGGAGTGGAGTAGCTCAAGTAAATTCAGTTGCCCTGATAACTAGCCCCATTCTGCAAGAAAAAGATGTGAAATTTCTTTTTTCCTCTTACCAACTACCTTTCAGGCTATCAGTAATTTCTGCAGAAAATAAAATAACTCCCGAAAATACCGAATTTCTCCGAGAGCCCAGAGGTTCTCTGCACAAATCCCACCCCACCTCCTGTTGCTCACAGACAAACCCTCTTCCTGCTGGAAAGCACCTGGAAGCTTCAAGAACTTTTCTGGTTTTTTGAAGTCTGGATAGGTCCAGGTTTGATTGATGCAGTAAATTGAATAAAGACTGGCTGGCAGAACTGTCACCATGCGTGGCTTCATGACACTCCATGGCTACAACCAAACATTCACCCCTCCCTCTTCTAGAAGGGCTACAGATCTTCTGTTTCTACAGTTGACAAGAAAAGAAATTACTCAAGATCAAAAGATGCTCACACCCTCACAACGGATCCTCCAAATCTCATGGAAATAATCCTTGCTGGGGATAATATTCTTAGCTGTAATTACCTTGTGCTCTGAACCCAATATTTGCATTAATATCTTGGGAATCTTAAACCAAACTCACTTTTCAGCTGTCAAATTCACAAGACAAAAGTGAAACAGAACCTTTGGCCTTTTATTCTGATCCATTTTGCTCCAGAACCCTTCCCACAGCCTCTCCCACTGCCACTGGTTTTGGAGAGCCATGATTTAGCTTCACTCAGACTCCTCTCCAGGAAACAATTCTCTTTCCTACAGAAAATTTCTGGATGTAACAAACCATTTAACAGCCATAGAGTACATATTGTGGTTTCAGCCCAACAAGGCAAGCAGAGAGCTTTCCCAAGGGCAGATTTCTCATCTTCCTTGAGGACTCGTGGTTTTATTCCTCAAATTAAATCAGATTTCAACTGCCTTCTCCAACTACAAATTCAACTTTACAAGTAAATAAGGGTGTCATGAAACACACGCCATGTCATTCTGCACATATGGGTCAAAAGAAAGCAATTCAATGTAAATCAAAACAAAAGAAACAAAATCTGTTTCCTGACCCTCTGAGGCCTGTTCAAATAAACTTTTTTCCTCCATTCCCCAACAAATACCCAAATTGTTTTGAGGGTGTTCTTTTTTGAAGTGTCCCTTATAAGAAAGTGTTAAAAAAGAAAGTTCACAAAGGGTTGTGGCACAACATTTTTATTTCATTCGATGCACCATAGGATGGAAACCTTGTTCCAGCCTGGCACCAGCTGAGGGAGCAAAGCCCAGAGCAGAGAGTGTCAAACTCCATCAGTTCAGATTTCAGGGACTGAGTGGAGCAGTTCCCTGGCCTGGCTTTCCAGTTCTCGTTATGGCCTGGCCAGTTGTTTCACACCTTGGGAATTCCTCCATGGCCACTGATTCAGCTCTGCCTGTCAGCTGCTGGGTGCCAGGAGCTCTGCACAGCCCCACATGCCCTTCGTTAAAGGGCATTACAGCTGTATTTATATCTGACATAAATCTGCTTTGTAAACAGTGACCTGATTCAGGACCGGGACTTTCTTAGACGGCCACAAGCACACGTGTCTGATGGCCCTGACCCACAGCACCAGACCTGCCTGACCACCAGAGGAGATGCTGCTCTCAAAGCCTCTGGAAATGGCAGGTGGAAAGTGAAAACCACCAAAAGCTGGAGGTTTTGGCATATCCACAAAATCCAACAGTGCCTTGCAGATAGAGGAGCCAAAGGGCTCCAACATTTCAACTTGATCACAACATGGCATGAAGAAAAGGAGAATTAGTCTAGGCAATAAAAGTTACCTGCAGTCTACAAGCAAAGCAAGTGTCTGAGGGACAGCAAAGTTTGGATAGTTTAGTCCAAAATTCCCTGCAAATTCTGGCTCAAAGTCAAAACAATCAGTAGCTGAACCGAAAATAATATCCAAGTTCTCACTTTGCAGGCACCAGAGCTGTTTTCTCATCTCATTTCTATTCTTCTATTTGCTGCCAATTCAAAGCACGAGGACAAAAAAAATAAAAAAAAAATTCAGCCAATTAGACTTGTTCTTAGAAGTATTAAGCCCTTCTATATGAAGTTAGTGCTATCCACTGAGCCCATAAATTGCTGCTAAAGTACATAGGAAGCAGTCATGACATAACCCCAATTAATTCTGAACCAGGTCACTACAGTCTAAGAAGTGTTTTTGAAAATGTTAATTAATTTCTAAAAGAATGTATTAGAGGGGGTTCTCAATTAAAATAAGACTTTGAGGAGACAAGCTAGAAGAAGATTGTCCATTTTATTAAAACAGCAATTTAACAGCTATTCAATATGTAATAACTTCTCATTAAAAATCAACCCTCCCCCTTTTCCAGCAGATTAGCCACCCATTTGTCAGACACAATACAGCTTCATTAGCCTAAAACTTCAATTTCTGCTCTTCAACAGATTTGCTTTTATTTTGCTTCTGTCAGTAAGCAAAAATCCTGACTGACAGCAAAGTCCAGAAATCAATAACACAAATAGGGTCTTAGTATTTTGATGCAGCATTCCCAGTAATTCCAGCTGTGACAGCACATTCAGCCAACTGCTGCCAGGAGCCAGGTAGGAAACCCTGGGATCTACTTGAGCAAGGCTGCCCAAACACAAGGCCCAAACAAACATCCATGAGCTGTACCTTGTCTGGAGCAGCCCACAAATTGTGCCTTTTTTCCACCCCAGGACTACCAAGCAGCACCTGGATATCACTCCAAGGACTACCTGGCCCACCTGGAAGTGCAGGGTGTTGTTGAAAAGATTACATAAAGCAATTTCCAGTACTGGTTCCCAGTACAATCTTGAGTTTTCAGTTTAAGCTTTGTCATCACACATGTAAGACACAGGCAGACACGTTGTTCTGGATGGAGATGTTCAACCTGTGCTGAGGCTCCACAGACCTGACCAGGAGCAGGTGGGAGCTTGGGCAGGACAGCAGGGACAGGTCCTGGGGCTGGGAACCAGCAACATGCAACCCTCAACACCCCTGAGAAAATGTACATCAGATCTTATGAACACAGAGAGGAGAGATGCTGAAACTCCTGAAAGGGCAACCCTAAAATAAGTAGATAAATAAAACAAGTAGAGCCCTCTGACTCCAAGAGGGAAGTTTGAGCACTACTGAGTGGAGAAGGCACCCCATGAAAGCAGAAAGGCAGCTCCATGTTTGCCTCATTGCTGCAACCTCAGAGCTCATCTCACATTGAATCTGCATGGATTTCACTGCAGAATCAGAGTTCTAGGAAGTCCATATTAAAAGATAATAGAAGCTGAAAGAGGTTACAACTAAGGCTAACACTACCCAAAATCTACAGCAAAAACATTCCAGTCTAACATTGATCTGCAAGGACCATTCAAGCTCCTCCTAAGACAGTAACAGCCACATGCACAGCCTTCAAGAAGAAGGGACACCTTTCCTCCAGCTCCTGGTGCTGCAACCTTGGGGAATGAATCCAGGCATCAGCAGAAGGGGAAGTTCAGGATTGGTTTCCAGGAGAATATTTATCATGTCACGTGAGACCAACATTTTTAGCCAAGTTGGGAGAAAATAGACAAGCTGCAAAGCTGCCCTAAAAATACCAGTCACGATAATTACAAGGGAGAAATGCAAAGCATAAGCAATGGCAGCACTAACAATCCCGACTTTTAGTGATGACCTGCATTTTTTTTTAATTACACAGACCACTTCTAGAAGTTTGTCTCTGTCATTCAGGTGTGCAATTTCTGTGTTGAGCGTTTTTTTTTAAAAAGAAAAGGCATCAATTATGTAAATCCAGGGCTTAATCCTCTCTGTTCTCCCAGGAAAACACAAGCTTTTGCCAAGACTAGCTGTCCCTCCCTCCTCAGGACTGCACTACTCAGCTTCAGCATTTTTAATAAAATTGATAAAGATCAAAGCCACGTGCTGGTGGCAGTGGCTCTTCCCAAGGCACGAGCCAGAACATAAACCAGCTCCAGCTCGATGAGTAACTGCAGGGCTTGCAGCAGTCAACAGTTGTAATAGAAAACTTATTTTTGTCACCAGAATCAGCAAGGGTGACTCACAACAAGCTCAGGGAGCCTCGTTGATGAGTTTCATTGTTATTCAGTCACTTTTCACCCTTAATTTTCAAAAATACCCTGAGTGACAATAATGGCAATAAGAGTATAATAGCCATAATTAGCTAAAGGGAGAGAAAACTTCCAAGTTCCAAACTAAGCAGAATTGCTACTTCTAAAACTGCAGCAGAAATGAGAGATGCAGTCGATCCCTGCTGATCACTAAAATTAGAAGAGAAAAGTCTATGGAAATTGGCCATTCTCTTCTGCAGATTCAGCAACAAGATCCAGACAGCCCCATCAGGAGACAGAACAAGAGCAAGGGCTGTTCAGAGCCTCGGCTTGGAGGATGATTTACTGCTAAATACATCAGAAGCATCTCCCACTGACAAAACAAACAGTATCAAAACCAAGAAAATCGTTGCCTTCTCAAGCACAGGTTAATGCATTTTTTCCCAGCGATGATAAAGAGGACAAAAGGACAATGGCAAGCTTTGAAAATGATGGCTCAGTAATTACATTTTGGAAAGCTTTCCTTGCATTTTACACCACTGAAGCCACTCCCAAAGCACCAGCAATACTGAGAAGTCAATGTGAAACTCGCTCTGTTGACTTGGTGAATGCAAGGAGTGATGCAGAGGAGTGAACTTGTTAAGCCAGAGGTCAAATTTAGGACAACCACTCACTACTGCTCTTCAAAACACCAAAGTTGGCTGAAATCTTTATTTAGGACTAATGTCCAGCAGCTTTCCTCTGAACAGGGAATCACATGGAAGCTATTTTCTTTGTGGAGTTTATTTTGAGCTGGAAATATTTTCCACTTCCACAGACAGGCAGGACTGTAACTACACCATGTTACAGAATAATGACTGAATTTTTGAAGCCTGTCATGGGGGAAAGTAGAGAAAGCTGCATTTTCCTCCTTACAGTGTTTATTCCTGCAAAAGTTTACTCTCTCAAAATAAGGTCATGTGCTCCTTTAGCACAAAAGGACCCACCTAACAGGTTCTGTCCCATCCATCATCCCAGGCAAGAGGAGATAATCAGATTAGCCAAGCAGTTACAAATTGGCCATATCTGAGGGAGAAGGAAGTAATTTTCTCATATTCCTCTCCCTGGCAATCACCCCCAAGATTTTCAAAACAGCTCTGTCAGCCTCCCAAACACTTCCCAGTACTGAGCTCCTCTGGGATTCAGAGGCAAACTTCTCTGGAAGCCCTGGGTTATCTTGTCACATTTATTGGAGAAAATGGTTTGCTAAGAGGATGTGGTAAAAGCCTGCATTAATACCTGCAGCTTTATCCACACCTCCAGCCATGTTCTCCAAGAGTATTTTTGGGATTGGCTACAAAAACCCTCCTAGGAGAGGCTCTTCCACTCTCTTCACCCAAACCAACACGTGCTGGGGGCAGCACAAGGGGAGATCCCAGGCCAAGGACAAAGCAGATGATTTAGTGTGTTCTTGTAGCATCTTTCACCTCAAGTGGCCCAACATCTCTTACTTCTGAAATGCTGCCAGACCAAGGGCAATGGGAGCCCCAGGAAGAAAGGTATGGAGCATAAGGAGGTTTTAAAAGAACATGAAAGAACAGAGTGAACTGAAAAGTGATATTTACACCAAAGGCAACTGTCCCCAAAATCCTACCTCAGCCCCTTTTTTAGGGTTTGGGGTGCCCTAGGACCAAAGCCTAAGTTATCACTTAAGTTCTGAAAGTGGAAGAGGATTAGGTAACTAGATTCCTTTACACCTTTAGAGTTCGGTTCTTACACCCAAAGACACTCCCACCACCTACACTGGACAGCCTTTGGAAGAAGTTCCCTGAGCCAGTAGAGCAGATGAACACAAAGTTTGGTAACAGCAAGCACAACCCTCTTACAGCTCCTCAGCTGTGAAGGTGACTGACAGTATTTCCAGCTCAAAAGCACAGAACCACCAGCTAGACAATATTTTTCTGTGAATGGCAAACTGCTGTTTGCTGGAACACAAGGTGCCTCTTTTCCCCCCTAAGACACCACTAATCCTGTATGCAGGGCTAAAATACCTCTGCTGCCCAGCCTGGTGTCGTCAGTGTTGAGAAACACTGGAAACCAGAGTGCTCTGATTCACACTAAGGACAGCTGAAAGAAATGTCAGCAGTTTTTATTTTTAAATGCATGGAGCTCTGTGAGCAGGGCCAGGAACACTCCCAGTTCCCTCTGATGTTTTAGCACTTTAGTACAAATTCTTCTGAAAAAGGTGGTAGACAAACGTTCACTCAATAATGCCCTTCCTGGGGTCAGTCACAGAAGCCCCTCTACTCCTTCAGTCCCCAAACCAACTTTCCCACCCCTGGGACTGCTCCCATCTTGCACCACATCCCAAGGGACTGGGGATGGTAAGGTCCATCCTCAAGCCTGTCTGGAAACACCAATTTCTGCAGCTTTTTGGCTCAATCTACTCACCTTCAGAGGATGGAGAAGTCATCTCTGGTTGCCATTCCTGTAACTGGCACCCCAGTTCATGTCAAACACCCTCTGCCCTGTCCTGAGGCACAAGATTAGCACAAATTAAGCAATCCAGAGAGTGACTGTGCTGCAGTCAGGAGGGTCACACACACCACCAAACTCATGACATTCCCATAGAAACCACAGTGGGAAAGTGAAGGCCTCAAAAAGCTGACAAGATAAAATACAAATGGTGAAACGAGTAACTCTGCTGAAAAAAATCTACTTGTGGAAGAAGTTCCTTCCCAGTTCTCCAGCAGCTCAGAGGTAACACAAGTAACACCAAACTGACAGCAATAAAGCTTTTTTCCCCAGATCCCTCAGGCTGCCTGATGGGAATAACCACACATTCCCAGTGGTGATATTCCAGAAGACAAAGCTGTTGGACATTACAAGTAACTTTCTTCTCTGTTTACTTACAAGGGTGTTCTGATGGTTTCTGTCACTAAACACTATGCAACTTTTCCTTTGAGTGGGTAAAGCCTTTCAGAACATACATTTTCCTCATTACCAGGATCAATTAAGCAAATAAATATTGGAATGTGCAAGAAAAGCAATTTATTCTTTCAGTTAAACAAACCTTCCTGTGGAGAAAAAACACCCAACAAGAAAACTATATTACTAACAAGAGCACACAAATTCAGCTCTGAGCTGTGCTCCCAGCACACACACACACACAAAAAAAAGAGTTAAATGTTCCATTACATCCTCCCAGACAAGTGTTTTTGTGTGACATCAAAGAAAGGAAAAGAGATGAATAAAAAATAAGCCAAGAATGCTAAGCAATGACTTTTAAATCACTTGGGATGCTCTGCTCTTGCTCTGGAAAACTAGTAATATTCCAGTGCTTGGCAGGAGCAGGACAGCTCTACCCAGAGAGATGCAAACATGCACGGAAGGAGGTTGGTTGTTACAAACTGAATCATTCAGTGAGATGCCTGATCCACCCCCAAACCCCTGCCAGACAGAGGAATAACATCCACAGCCTGCCTGGTGCTGAGCTCCACTGACTGCACACCACAGAGCCCTTCCAGGAGGGCCAAGCCAAAATCCAGGAGGTTTGGAAGCGAATCTGGACATGAACACTCTTCAAAAGGTCAGAGATGTTTGGTTCAGGTTCATTAGCTCAAAGAACAACACATTTTAGTGTGACTGTCACCAGGACTGTGCAGAAATTCCCGGGACAAGCATCGTCTCCACGCACCTGCACACCAGGACACGCAGCTGCCGGTGCCTGCGGTGCTGAGACACTGCTCAAATCAACACCCCCTGCTCCAGGCACACTTAAATCACGTGGAAATTACACACCACTGCACCTCTGCTGTTCCCTCTGTTCAGCTCATCCAAGTCTCCATCCCAGCAGTCATTAAATGGGGAGTTACAGGAGCAGGAATGTAACCCGTGCTTCTCACTCCCCTGCTCCGGTTGGGATGTTACGAGCCCAACTTCCTTGTTTTTACCTTTGGAAAACCACCAGCAGCATCCTTCATGAGGAGCACATGACTTTCTGCTTAGGGGAAAAAAAACCTCGCATGATTGTTTTTCAGGTCTTGAAAAATACTTTAGTCTGATGGATTTTTTTTTCTGGAATTAGTTTCTAAATATAAACTCCACCTACTACGCCATCAAAAACAGATCTAAAGACACTAACAAGTCAATACATTAAATGGTTTATCCTGTTAGTGGTTTTACAGCTACTCAATAATGAGTTCTGGTAACTGTATATGCTTATTATTGTAAAAGAGTCTTCAAAAAAAAATACAATCTGTAATAGCACAACCTTTCCCTTCAGCTGCATAAAAACTTCTGTGCTCCAATCAATTGCATCAGGAGCAAGAAACTAAAAAAAGATCAGCAGAAATCACAAAACACAGTAAATTACATTCTGAAAACAGCTCTACTGCCACCATATTTTATAGAAATTCTATTTAAAATTCACACGTGGAAAAAAATTAGATATACACCAAAAAAAAGCAAATCTGGACAGGAGGTAGAGCAAATGAGCTGTGTTCTCTGAGACAAGTGGGATAAGAAAAGCAGAGTGTTAGGCTAGAATCTGACCTTTAAGGGTCAGTCACATTTTCCATGTGCTGCTAAATATCTCTTGCAAACAGGGGTGGGGGGGAGGAGGGGGTAGAGAGAGAATCAATTCATAAAAAAACCTGTCAGCATTTCCATGAAGTAACCAGTGAGAAATTCTTATTTTACAAAACAGAGCAAACCTCCCGTTGCTTATCTGGACAAGAAGAAAGTTTAGCATCACCCTACCAATATTTTGGTGTTTGAAGGTTTTACACATCATCTCAGAGTCTGAAAACAGACAGGCACTGTCATCCCACTGAATAACAAATATTCCTCCCTCTCCCAATCCAGAGGCACCGAAGGGCATCCCAGCAGTTGAGTTTGCAGAGCACCAGAGGAGCATAAGTGTTTCTTTATCCAGTAAAAACAAAATGCAAAACAAAGCTACAAATATAAACTCAACCTGGCCTGTGAGCCCTCTGCTTAGGGAACAAGTTATTTGCTCTTAAGCTTTACTGATCTTCCTAAACAACGACTCATTAACAGATGCTGACACATGGAATCAAAGTTGCTGCCACCTTATTCCCTGGACGCAGGAGCCACAGGCTTGTTCCACAGAGCTCCCACCCTTCCAGCATCTCCACCCAGTGAGGAACTCAAAATTTATCAAGAATATCTGCTCATTAGGATTCTACATTAAACCACCACCAACAAAAAAATTAGATAAATTTACTACAGCTTAGGAAAAGAAAAAGATTTTAAAAAAAGGAACAAACCTCTCTGCTTTTCCTGCCTGCACCTTTCACAAAAGCTTGGAACCTCTGCAGGAACTGCCTCACCAACACATCCCAGGGTTTACTTACTGTTTATTCCCAGGCAAATTTCAAGCCACCACCCTTTTCCAGAGCTGGCTGAGAAGGTGACCCTGTGCCTGCCCACCTTCAGCTGCGTTCCCAAGCAATCCCAAGTGTTCCCAGGCTCCAAGTCCTGTGAAAGGTGCCAGTCACCGGCCCTCCTCCTCCACAAATGCTGCTTATCTCACCTACAGCAAAGATTTCCTTCTTTTCTGCTCTAAGGCTACTTCCAATCAGAGGCAGGAAGATGAAAGGAAAGCAGATCCAGCAGCATGGTTGGAAGTAGAAGTAATTAGGATGTTGGAAACCAAATCAAAACAGAAGATACAGCTTTTAAGGAGTCCCCCTCTATTAATCTCAGTCTGAGAGGGTGATAAAAATGTTTCTATTCCAATTATGATCTTTGAAGAAAAAAACTCAGTATTTGGTACAGGGGAAAAAAATAACTCTCAAACTGAACAACTAATCAGTACTCCCATTTATTCCCATTTCCTCAGCTATGCCAGGTGAGATTACCTCCATTGCATGTTTCCCTGCACAGCTCAAAAATCAGAAATATCCCTAATCTAAATCTAAAAGAGGGATTTGAGCCAAGTGATGCTCCCCATGAAGAGCAAATACAGCAATACTGTCATTCTCTTTGAAAAGCTGTCAGTTTAGGGCCGTTTTTTTCCAGGGATTTTTTATTTGAGGGTACACTTTTTTCTTTTTACCTTTCTGCCAGCTTCCCTAGAAGAAAACAAAACAAGCCTCTATGACTAATCCTTAGCTTTGCCAGCTGACAAGAACCACTGCATTACCACAGCACATTTAAAATAAAAAGTAAATTACAATTTCTCTTTGGGGGAGGGGAAAATGGGAAGCACTCGCTGGTCCTCTGCCTTCCCCTCATCCCTGAGGGTGCATCGCCCTGCACCGACATCCCTAATGATCCACGGCTGGTGCTGCTCCCTTTGCTTCAGGGAGGCCTCCATGGGTTGGTGATGCACTGATGGGGCAGAAAAAACACATCAAGACAGAGGGAGAAGTGTCTCTTCCACACAGAACCAGTGTGAGAAGTTGCCATGGAGAAAAGGGAACTTGAGGTACCCGGTGCCGAGAGACGCCACAGCAAAGCCAGAGGGAATATGGAAGCAAATGGATTTAAGTGCTCCCACAAACCTGAAGCTTCCAGACAAGAAATTACCAGTAATTACTAATAATATAATTTTCATGCAGCACTCATCAGCATGAACCAGGTCTGTCCTCACAACAAAGAGGAACAACAAAAGCCACAAACAGTTACTGAATTAGCTTATTAAGATCTCTGGGATTTTTTTGAACCTCCATAACCATCAAAATTGGTCTGAATGTACAAACACGATTACAAAAAAAAGGTCCAGATGTTTTCTGGACACAGTAACATCACAGTGCAGAGAGCACGCTCTGAGGAAGGTCTCCCAAGGGAATGAAGGCAGTTCCCTTGGAGTCACTGCCCATCCTGCAATGCTGCCCCTTTGCAGGAAGGATCACTGTGCAGGAGGAATTTTGGAAGCTGTCAAACATTCCAGTGTCAAACACGCTTCTCTTTAAAAGAGAATTTACCAAACAGCAGGGGTAGCTCAGCAGACTGTCCAGATCACAGCTCACACAAAAAATCCCCCCAAAAAATTAACAGCACAGTTAAGAGGTGCCAACTGAGAGCCCAAACACTGAGCTGATTTTCATCCTGTGCCTGTCTCTATTCCCATCAAATTACAGCCCTGTAAGGCAGACATCCCAACCACCACAACCAGATGCTCTCCTTGTTTAGAGCCAGGCAGAGGCAACACACCACCTATGGACCAAAGCAGATCTGTCCATGCTAAAAATTTAACGTCCAAGATGGAAAGATCAGAAGGCCTCCAGTGTTGAGGAAGATGGTCCTGAAGAGAAGAGAGGTGCAGCAGGACAGAGGAGACTTGATCCAGCTCTGCAGAGCCCTTCCCACTGCATCCTGCCAGGAGCTGGGGCACCAGGACAGGACAGAAGCCCTTTGGAGGCCGCTGTCCCAGATGGCAGGAGCAGAGCCACACCAGGACACGGCTCATTCCACAGACATTTTTAGCAGGGAGAAGGAAAGAGCGTGGTGGCCGCCCTGTGTTACTGCACCCACTCAGCTCCCAGGACTTCCACCTCTATAATGACATGGTTCCTGGAAGAGCACTTCTAACTGAATTAGAGGACATCTCGTGAGCACGCCCTTGGCAGCACGATGCCCATGATGTGGAAAGACTCCTGACTGCACGATCCAGGCCCTCCCTAATTCAGTTACGTGCCCTTTTTAGCAGAGGTGAGAGGCAGGTGTTTTAAAAGCACCCTGCTCTTCAGTTTGTTTTGTGTTTGAGTTTTTTTAATTTTTTTCTTTGTTCCTCCCTCATTTCCTTTAAATAGTAAAACAAATGGCTGTTCTTTCTCTTGTACCAATATTGGTTGTGCTGCTGAGAAAGCTCTTGTAGCAGAGCCATACCCAACTCAATTAAAGATGAAGCATGGACTAGGTTTTCTTTTGAGCATAAAGGACAGAGACTCTCAAGAAGCTTCACCCTCCACTAACCAGGTTTGGCATTGCCCAGACACGCTTGCTTAAGGAATTTTTATGCAGTGGAAGAAGAGATTTTCTACAGCGATGAATACTTTATACAGTTGTCCAAATTAAAATACCCATTTGACAGGAGATTCAGCCCTTCCTTGGAATCATTCATGCTCTGAACCATGCCCTTAAAAGGAGAGTCAGTTATTCTTTTGCATTTAAAAAAGCTGTGTTAAACTGTTTGTTTCTGATGGAACAGGGAGACAGACACCAGGAGGAAACAAGCTGTGTCTGAAGAGCAGAATTCCTGGCAGATGGGTCAAGAGCAGCAGTTGTGTTCACAGAAAACACACACATCTTTACATACTTGGGACTGCCATGTGGAAAACATCACAAGAGACAGTTTACAGCAAAGGGAAAAGGGACCATTTTTGACAACAGGTGCCACGATACTGCTCTCCTGAGCCTCTCCAGTGGATGCTGCAGATGGATGTCTCATCGGGCAGGGAAAAGGTCAACATTAATAATGAAGCTGTACCAGTTCGTGACAGTCCCAGAAATACCACGTAGAGATAATCATCTTTACTGCAGTGTGATCAACACATGCATGAGAACAGCCCTCACCTGCCTGAGACCACACTGAGCCACCACTGCTCCCAACTTCCCTGGCAGCAGCATCCCTGTGCTGTGCTCCCTGTACACATCAGGAGCACATTCCCCCCATTACCTACACAAGGGATGAGAACAAAAAAGCAACATGTTCTGGCCTCTATCCTTGATGTGAAGCAGGTGCCCAGAACAGGGATGACCAAGGAAGACTAAACCTGAGCAGCCAGAGCCCAGTAAGACTAAAATCAGAGTTCATGCTTCATATACAAATGACCTGGTTTTACAGTGCTCATTACCCACCACTTTGTGCAGCAAAGTCAAAAAGCAGCTCCACAGCTTCTCTGCAAGTCAGTCAGGAAAAGGGCTGCTGGATTTACTAAACTGTGTCACGGAAAGAGCTACAGATGCCTTATCATCGCTGAAATGTTACAGAGATAAGGGCTGCGTGTTGGCCACCTCCTGAAAACACAGCTAAGGGCACTTTTATGCTTATTCTGCACTGAAAGCAATGTATTAAATCTTTCATGCTTACAGAAGTTCCAGACACCCAGTAGAAAATGAACATCAACATTACCACCACATACTTTGAACTGCCCTGGCCTCAGCAGCCTCTTCTTTCAAGATGCTGCTTGGATTTTTTTTCCCCAAGTAGGGCCAGGGAGACCCAGAAATTGTTACACGCAGAACAAGTAATGAGTTTACCAAATCCCTTATGGCAGTTTCACTTAAAAGGCTGCCCCAAACATACCAGGTAGTAACAGTAATTAAATAAGCAACAACATTTGCTCCCAGGATTTTTCCCACTGAAGGGCTGGAAAGCACTTGAAGCCTTTGTGAGGCAACTGTGTAGGTGCAGCTTTGCCCTCTCCTCCTGGTGAGGACAGAGAGGCAGTTCTCCATTTCCACAGGAGCACTACACAGGTTAACAAGCCCTCTTGTTTTCTCCCTTATAGCTCAGGGATACAGGGAAACATGAAGTGTGATAGGAACATCTGGTGAACACACACGGGAGGGCTGCAATAAGAGGAGGAAGAGCATTAGAGATAATTGTGTCAAAGACAGAACCAGTACTACAGGCTTTTTGCAAATGAGTGCACTAAGCATTACCCTGAAAAATCAGCCTGCTGTAGAGAAGAAAGTACAGCAGCAGTAGCAGGATAACACAGTCAGCAGCACTGAACAGGCTGTCCAGAGAAATCGTGGATGCCCCATCCCTGGAAGTGTTCCAGGCCAGGCTGTATGGGGCTTGGAGCAACCTGTGGAAGGTGTCAAGGACGATGGAACTGGATGATCTCTAAGGTCCCTTGCAACCCAGGCCATTCTATGATTCTGTGATTGTAAAGGAAAATAAATCACTGTTTCTGTTGCAGGTGACCCCAGCACCATTTCAAAAAACTACCCTACTGAAAGCACCTCTTCAGCCTAGTAAGATCAGCAGAATTTGGGAGGAGATCACCTCTGGGTGCCAGCTGAACTTGACTGCAATAAAAATATACCCTTACCGTCAGTGGGGCCAGCAACCAAAGGGCTGACAAGCAGGAAAGCTGTTCCCTTCATCACATATTCAACAGGGTCATCTCCTCCTGATTGTTATTCCCAGGACTCAGTCCTTCAACTATTTGCTATTTATGCACATTGTTAATCTGAGCACTCCTTGTACTTGTGAGCATTCCCCAGCCTACAGATAGGACTGGCCCTATTCATAAATAGCAGAGCTCCAACAGAGAAAGATCCCAGCGTTAGCCAGAGCTATTGAGAGAAGGGAAATTAGACAGCAGGTACAGGGAGAAAACCTGAGTGTGTGTGTTACATATTTAAATGACACCCACATTTCCTCAAAGCCTCATTGGGTTTTGCAGAGTCTGAGGGGGGTCCTTGGGTGTTTTTTCATTTGAAAGTTGCAGTTGCAAAGGTAAAATTCTTACAAAAAAGATCAAGCAGCTGTTTCTGTCACAGTGGGAGTGAAAGAGGGTAGGGAGAGGATGAATACTATATGATTAATATCGAAGCTTACTGTGGAACAACAAGAAAGTCTAGGGCTAAAAGGAGAGGAAAGTCAACCTAGGGGAAAAAACCCCCCAGAGAACCACAGAAACACACAATCAAGTTTAGATACTTTATATATTGTCACAGAGGACAGATTGTCCAGAAGAAAGTCCCAGAGCTGAGGAGGGACCCGTGCAGAGTGCAATGTGCTCACACCGAGGAGCGATGCTCCAACAGAAACATGAGGGGGTTCACACTTCCTCCACACCTGCTCCTGGCTGGAGGCTGGAAAACACATGGCTCCTGCTAATAAATCCCCTAATTTATTAAGATAACTTCTCAGCATAGAAAAAAAAAAAAGCCATACCCACTGGAAACCACACTCAGTGAACTCAGCATGTAATGAATACAAAGCCAACTCAAGAAATTTATGTTCATTTCTTACCTCATTAACTGAACTACAAACCAGCATATTTTTCTTCTTCCCCTCCCCATAACTGACATACTGCATTACAGTTTCACTGCTGTTCCAAGGATTTCTCCCCCACCTCAGTCCAAGAATTAACTTGTCCCTTTAAGCCCCAACATGTGAAACCATGCATAGACAGAGCTTTCCTGAACTTGAGATTACAAATTCTAGCTGGGCAGCACAATCCTGTTTTGCGCTGCTTCAGGAGAAAAAACAAGAGTAAAAACCAAACACCAAACCTTTAGAGAAACCCATTTTTTGCTCCATCGAACACTTGGACTAAAATCAGCTTTGCACAGCCAGGCTTTGGCAATCCCCCCTCTCTTGGTGGAAGCCAACTTATCCACCTGCACTGCACCACAGGCACTTTTCTTCCAAAGGCACCCACTCCCCGTTTTTATCCTCTGCTTGTACATGGCCATGACAACCTCTCTTCAGGCTAAAAAATGCATTAAATAGTTACAGGTTGAAGAACATGCAGTAACAGCAAAACAAAGCTAGCATTTCTGACATTATTGTGCTGGTGAGTCATCGATTAATTCTTGTTTGTCAGCTCCTATAAGGGCCAAGATCCTCAAAGGCAGCTGAGGCCAACTGAGATGGCAGCCAGGCTTGGGCCCAGATGCCCAGAGCCAAAATGCCTTTTCCCCCTTTAACTGTTGGCTGCCAACAAAAGCAGGAAGGGATCAGAGAGGAATTTTAAGTGACAACATCCTCCCCTCCAGCCTCTCTCCCAACTGCAAACGCCAGCAATATTTTAGCCAAGCCCAACTCTGCCCAGCAGTTCTGTCCCTCCAGGGAAGCGGCTCTTCCATCATGAAAACCCAAGGTTTAGTTTCTGTCCCTGGTGCAGTTTTACTCCAGACTCCAGCCAGGAGCCCCCTCTGCAGGTGGCAGGTCTGACAGATGCCCAGACCCCACATAACAACAGCAGTGGATCAAAAAGCACCATCACACCAACATGGAACACACCAGTGATAGGAACATGACTTGCTTCAAGCTGAGGCAGAAGTAGTTCAGGGAATTTGTTTGCATGGTTTGTCCTTCATTAAGATCCTATTGGTTGGGATGCAGAGGGGAAAATCAGAGATGTATTTGTACTAATGGTTGGGACCACATAATAATTTGCAGTCTCTGTGCCCGAGGCTCACACGTATTGAACACTTGCTTTATTTCCTTTATTCTTACTTGTCAGTTTTTCTTTCTTACAGCAACCCACTGTGCCTTTCATATACTTTTACCTTCTCCCCTGCCATGAGCTCTGTTTGAACAAAGTTTTGCAGAACAGAAAAGATCTGTCCCCTGCTGGAACCAGCCAGACCTGACTTTTTGCCTAAGGAAACAGCCCTCATATATAATAGTGACCCTCCACAGCTCAGAGCTCCAATAGCTGGTGATCGATAACACAAAAAAACCCAAGTCAGCAGGGACCAAGAGTCAAGTTTCTAATCCTTAAAAACAGTCTCCACAAACCTCTGTTGCCTTGCAAATTTAGATCAGCTAAAAAAGAACCACCACAAGGGGAACAGAGCTTGTTCAGTGGCCAGCACGGCTTTCTCCAAGTGGGAACAGAGGTGAAGTGTGCAGAAGTCCCATTAAGGAAGCAGAAGCCCTTTGATGTTTTAAGTGCCTTAATGGTTTCGGAAAACCAGGCTTGAATACATTGGTGATCCAATATTCTATACAAAAATCGGGTTTCTGGTGCTTAAAATCTTGTGATTCAAGGAAAATTCAAGCCACAGGATAGACTTGGAGCAATAAAACCTCACACTGAGCAGCTTGAGTTTTCCTTTGCTAATTATCAAAAGCTAGTGTTGGCAAGGAATATTACATGCTTATCCAATGGATCCCATAAAAAACTGCTCACTTGTGTACATTTTGAAAGGGCAACCCCTTCTGCCTTGCCTCTCTTTCACTGTTATATTTAAATACATTAATATTTTAATCCCCTGAAAGCACAAGCAATTTATCTCTTCTTTAAAAATAAATAAGGTTGGGAATGTGATCATATTTAGAAAGCAGTACCTAGAGAAACATTTTAATGGAGATAGAAACATATTTCAATACCCCTAAAGCATACAGAAGGTCAATCCAAAGTCACAAGAGAATAGCAATTTTGGATGCCCAAAGAGACACCCTCTTTTAAAAGGAACAGTTTTAAGAGATAAGCCTGCAACCACCTACTAATCTAAAGAGAGAGGAGCAAACAGACTTCCATCACTTCAGAGAAATGTTCCCTTCCAAGTTTGACAATAAAAAAAGATAAATAATAATAATGATAATTAAAAAAAAAAAAAGAGACAGAAGGAGACAGACAGACATCTGGGTTATGTTCTAAATGTAATTAGAAGCCTGACAACAGGACAGAATAATGTCAAACAAATTACCAGCAATGTGTTTTCATTCACAGGGTGACAAGTCAACAGGCACTCAATTTTAAGACTGATTATGTACCAACTCCTCAAATAAAATAAACACGCTCACCTCCACGGAAAGCAACAGGGAGCCCAAACACAGCATCGATTTCCCTCTGGGCAGGGCTGAACAGCTCAGTTGTGTCTGAGAAAGGATGAGCCTGAGTTTTAGGGGGGTTTGTTTGTTTTACAAGCTGCTGCCACTGCTCTGTGGGTGCCCAAGCCCACGTGCCTTGGATCCCAGTCCTGGAGCTGCTGAGCATCCTCAGCAGTCACTGATACAGACACATATAAATGCATATATAAAATGGTACTATGGAGCGTAACTCCCACTTGTGGTCCTTCCTGAGGGGATCACCTTTGGAAGGAAAATGCTGTGCGGTCCTAACAAAGGTTTTTTGAGGCCACCTTCACATCATGTCAGATGACTCCTCTCCCAGGTTCTCCAGTACTCCAGGACACCACATTGTGCAGGCAGGGAAGGGCTCAGGTGCACTTCCAGGGGCTGACTCACCTTCCCACTCAGGGTCTCTCAGGTATCTTGTTTGGGGTTTTTGGACAAACTGTGGTGTGTTCTCACAGGAAAGCAGTGCCTTTCCTTCTGACCTTGCCCAGGCAGCTCCTGCCTGACAGTGGGTTTCCCAGCATGGAGTTGCACCCCCGTTCCAAGGGACCTGTTGTGCCTCCCACATCAGCCCCTGCAGGGCCTAATTCACACAAAGCTTCAACTTTCTGCTTCTGAGGCACTTGAAAAACAAAACAAACCACGCCAAAAATCTTCATCTACCGAGCAGCAGAGGGAGAAGATGTGCAGTTGCAGAGGGCGGCTCTTCATTTTCCTGCAGCAATAAGAACTACCTATTTGTTTGAATGATGGTGGCTTCAGGAGAACACCAGTGCAGAGCCAAACGACGACAGCTCTGACGTAAATAGAGGGAAAAAGCAAACAGAGCCAGTGCAAAGCGCTAGGGCAGCGATGGGCCATGGTGGTGGAGACGCCAGGCTGTGAGGAGAACACGCAGCAAAGCAGGATGACAGATGAAAAAAAAAAAAGGTTACAAAAGCAGAACAGACTAGAAAGGCATTTATAGGATAATAATCCTTGCCTGTGTTTCTAATTATATCTGTAATAGTTAAAAGCTGAAAGGATTTTAGAAGGCAAATATACTTTTTGTCCTCTGTGCCATTTTCTGGCGGCATTTGCCCCAAATGCCTGAAGAGGAATGGGTGGTTTCAGTGTCTGTGAATGTGTGTGTGTGTAGCTGGGGTCAAACACTTCCCAGGAAACTCTGCAAGGGACAGAGCTGAACTGGTTAAAACCCCCTCCCTCGGGCAGGGACAAGTTGAGCAGACACAGACCTGCCCTCAAACCTGCCAGCGGAAACGCAGATCCAGCAACACCAGGCACCTTCTGGGGAACATTTTAACAAACCAAAACCAATGAAACAGCACCAGGCTGCAAGTTAGACATCAACACCAAATCCTCTGAACAAATAAATACACACACAGTTTTGGAAGGGCTGTGCTGAAGGCTGTGAGAGCAGCTGGAACGATGACAACCCGACAGAACCGTGCCTGGGCAGACACGGAGAGCGGGGGAGTCATCCCCTTTAAATTCCTCTGGACTCATCAAGCGGTTCTTTAGAGCTTCACATTATCCCATTAACACATCTACAAGCTCACAGCTGTGAACAACTTCATTGCAATTAGATCTCTGGAGCATGAACTGGCCCAAACTACTCAAATTTGAAACAAAGAGGAAATAATAGCTATTAGATTAAGCAAGTGAAGATATATCAATTTTAATTGTAGAGCTATTCAGTGTAGAGCACTCTGGAGAGGAAAAAAATACTCAGTCTATCTCCTTGGGAGTAGTAATGCTTAGGTTTAATCTCAAGTGTTGTCACTCCACAGAGACGTAGCACTCCGAGAATTTTTATGCCGCATGTCAGACTTCAAGAACTCAACCCAAATTTCAGAGCACCAAAGCCTCTAACGACAGTCAATCAGGGCAAACATCATCACTGGAAGCATTTTAAGTTTGGAAATACACAAACACGATGACAAGTGCAGCAGCACTACCAGTGCACCCTGAGAATTAATGCTGCCATCTGAAGGGAAGGGGAATGTCTCAGTGCTCGCTCTGATTCAGGAGCCTGGAACATTTGCTGACACCTGATTCTCCCTAATTAGTGTCTTCTACCCAGAAATAAAGGGAAGGGAAAGACTTTTGGAAAAGAAGAATTACGCCAGAGATGTTGTTATAACAGTTCTGACTATTTCCAGTAATACTTCAGATGCTGCAGTGAGAGATCTTACCAAACAGCTTTGGGAAACAAGGCAGTAATATTTATCATCATCACCTTCCCCAGCTCAGTATGCTGAAAGCACACAGAGAAAAAAAAACACACAGCCTTGGAATAGTTAAGTGTTGGGGATGGAGGCAGCTGGGGGGGGCGTAGTCTGTGAGGGTTTTGCCTTTTTTTTTTTTAAAAATTACTCAAACCAGAAAAACAGCCCAAGAGCACAGCCCTCACAGACCACACTAGACAGCAAAGATAAACACACATTTGCAAAGGGAAAAAGCTGCTCCAACATATTGAACAGACATCTCTAGTTATCTTTGTGAGTGGCAACTGAAGAGGCTCAAACCCAAACTGGGCATGAAGAACATGACTCAGACACCCCAAAACGCCGGACGTAGAGGCCGCCATTTGGTGCACTGAGGATATATATCCCCATTCTTGAGAAGGGCTCTTTCAAAAGGTGTTTTCTTTGCCAAAAGCTTATGAACAACAAGCCACACTGCCCTCTAGAATCACTGAATGGTTTGGTTTGGAGGGGACCTTAAAGACCATCCAGTTCCAATCCACTGCCATGGACACCTTCCACTAGCCCAGTTTGCTCCAAGCCCCGTCCAGCCTGGCCTTGGACACTTCCAGGGAGGAGGCAGCCACAGCTTCTCTGGGCAACCTGTTGCCAGCCAAGAGTCAGAGCCCAAACTGAGGCCAATGAGGGGCAGTTTGGAGCCCTCTGAGGTGGCCAGAGGCAGCCACAGCTGCTTCCAGAGCTGCTGTAAACAGGATCAGTGCTACCGTGTTGCACCTGTGATTATTTTAAGCAATCAGCTTTGGAAAAACACTAAATAATGTTAATTCCTCCTTTCTCATAACAGTACAACTTGTACTTAACCTTCCTGTCACTAAAGAAATATTCCATTTAAGAAAGCAGCACAGAATCAGTTTAACAACTGAGCAAACAATGCCTTCGTGTAACTATGCCTGTTAACCTTTGATTTACAACTCCGTTTGTCACTTTTGGTTTTGAAATTAAGATGTTTATATGCTGAAGGGTAACAAAGTTCAGGCTTTTAAATTAACATCTGCTATAAATAATGTGCTACCCGAGTCAATGAACATCTACAAAGCACTAAAAACAGGTAAGTGAGCATTAAACAGCCTTTCTCTGAATAACTTAAAAGATAAAAAGATAACAAACACCTGAAAACAAAACTCTTTGCACACATTTTTGGTAGAAGACCAGCCAGTTCCAAATAATTTGCTTTTTGTGGCTGTCAGGAGGGGCTCGAGTGAGACAGCTCAGGCTCTTGCTGTGCTGAGGAGCAGCTGATGTGGAAAGCAAAGGCTTCCAGGGACAGACGATTTGTTGACCCCATCTGTAGGTTATTATAACACTGACTGATCTCCCAAAGCAATTTTCATTAATAAAAAGTTTCCAAGACCAGCTTTTCTCCTTCCCTAGCCCCAGAGGAAGATTTACACAAGATTCCTGGAGACCAATCACACCCTCTCTCCCTCTTTTGTTTTTTTCCTTACAATGGGAGAATCAAGTTGAGTATTTTTTTCTGCCATCTGGGTATGGCTAGCAGGAGAAAACCATCAGCAGGTCATATGGCATCACTTCCCTGTACGAATTCCCAGAAGGTGCTCCATGTAAAGGTTGTGGGGGTTTTTATTTATGTGAATCCATGGAGCTCACTGCTATCACAGTCACTGCTGCACCATTTTAAAAAGGCAAAGGAAATAAAAGGCATAAATTATCTCCTAAAACAAGTACTTTTCGGTGCCGAAGTCTTCAGTGAAGAAATATAAAACACAATTGCAACAAGAGCACAAATTGCTGCTTTAGACTCTAATGGCTTCATAACAGTAATTAAGGCTTCTTCCTGACTTCATAACTATGCCATAATGCATTTATCAAAAGCACATTACCACAATGGACACATTCACTCTTTCTGCAATGTTTCGACAGCTCCCTTTGGACACTCTCAGTAAATAAAATCTTATGTGGGCCAATTAAAGAAAGCATAAATCCAAATTCTCTGTGGCTATCTTGCTTTGAACGCGCTGCTCTGTCAAATTTTTTAATGGAAAATGGGTAAGTGCTTCGAATCCAGTAAAAAACTTCCTCCCCAGAGCAACTCCGGGATGCAGAGTCCTTCTTAAGAGCCACAGGAAGGAAGGAGAGGAATGCTTCTTGGAGCTTTGTTTTTATCACGGAAGGAGGAGAGGTTTTGACAGCAGAGAGACTATTGTCAAGCACATTTGGATTCACGTCAAGTCTCTCCCTGGACAAATTGGACTCGGAGTCCTTTCACAGCGAAGGTGCACAACAGGCAACGCCGAGCCATTCCTCCACTTCACTGAAGAGCAGAAGGGAATTACAGAGCTCTCTCCCCCTTCCTCCCATCCAACTGCCTCCAACAGGCTGCAACAAGCCCAGTACAGCATCCTCCTCCTCCTCCCAGCCCCTTCCCCACGCAAACCCCACTATTTTCCTGCAGGAATACAAATCCCCTGCCAGCGGAGCCGCAGGAGGAGCGGCACATGAGCGAAGCTCACACTGTGTAATGAGTGCTACCCAAAGTGCAAATGCAAGGGGGTGAGTATTGGCATGAACCCTGCAGAGTGCAGCTAAAATTAGGGCTTGCAATATGGAAATCTGTAATATCCTCTGCACCTGGGTAGCTCAGTGCACTCCAGCCCAAATGTGCTTTAACTGGAGAGAGGGGAAAAGAGGGAAGATGTAAAATACACATGACCTTCCCTCACCATTTTTATCGCTGAAAGAAGCTTTGGCATTAGACATTCTGCAGCAACAGCTCAAAAGATCTTACAGGAGAGATAATTAGGAACACATTCCCCTTTCTTTTGATCACATGGAAGATTATTTTAAACCAAACAGGTACTCTGCTCCTGCAATGAGCCGCAATCTTTGCCACACACTTCTCCCTCCTATCTCTTAACTGCTGCCACGGGGAAAATCTGGCAGGTTGTTTAAATATAGGATTAGTATGAGGTCAGTATTCAAGCCAGAAGTAACAAATCCCACTTCCCATAAAGGATGCAGAGTGCTCAGCATCCCTTACCAGTTAATCCGTGTTGTTTACTCCCTTGGTGGGGAAGGTTTCACACTGATGAGTTCTGACTGCTCCTTAATACAGGCAGAGCTGGGGGCAGTAACCTGAGCAAGATTCTCTAGAGCACAGTTCTGCCACCCCCCAATTTTAGTATCCTTTACAAAAGTCCCAGAATTTCTCTAACAGCATCAGAGAGTGAGGCAAAGCAGCCAGGCAGCACATAAAGGAGCTCCTGGGCTTTTGTCTCTGGGTTGCAGGGGGTGAGGGGGAAGATTTGTCAAGAAACCTTCTAGAAACCCTGGGGGAGAAAGGAGAGGATGGGAATTGGCTACGGGAAATGAAAAGCATAATTCAAATGCTGACATGTTCTTCACAAAGCTGTTCCTTAAACTACATGGGAAGGAACTGCACCAACCTCAATTTAAAGTAGAAAAAAGGAGAAAGGCAAAAAAAGCTTAGGTACAGTATTATGCAGGAGCTGTTCCCAAGGCTTCCATCCAGAAACAGATCAGATTCCCAAGCTTTCATTCAATAAGGTACTGCTACAACAAAATTACCTCCTGGGCACTAATGGTCTCTTAGTTATAAACAACCTCTTTAAATAAAGGGGGGAAAAAAAAGTGCATCATAAAGGAATTTGCCACACATTTCCTTCAATAAATCCTTCCTCCATTCAGTGCTTCCCAACAGGAGCTGGTCTACCAACTACCATCACCAGTAATTCTCTCCCACCAGGGGGAAAGTAAAATAAAAAATTCAGACTATAAAAATATCTTTTTTTATCATAGGAGAAAGTTATTATGAGCCTTCATTGCTGCCTGGCTGATGCCTGTGCCCATGGATGGTTCCCTCTTTCTCCACTAATTGCTTGCAGAGGGAGAATGGAACAAATGCTGACCATGTGAGGTGCATCCAAAAACTCAAGGTAATCATTCTCATTCAGTTTTATTTATAGTAACAGGTATTTTATTTATTTGATTTTATTTACACCAAGAAAAATAGGTCCAAAGGTTCCTGGCAAAAGCATCCTGACAGGGCAGCTGAGTATGTTGCCATCACACTGTGCCAGGTATTCCCTTTCTGAACCACCCACTCTTGGCATATGCCTGAAAAATGAAAAAAAGAAAACTTCCCCTCTAATTTCCCAGAGCTCCTAACAGTTCCTACCTGCTTGGTTTGTCCTCTGCCAGATCCATGTCACTGCCAGCTCCAGATTTGTTAGCCAGGGCCCTGCTCTGGAGAAAATCTCTCTTTGGAGCAGCCAACTCCCTTTCCAGCTGCAGAACCAGCTGCTGAGACCCAGGAGGAGCCACAGAGGACACTGTGCAAGGAGTGCTCCAACCCAGAGCTCCAAACTACTGCAAACACCCTTGATTTCCAGACTTTCCCAGCCCAGCATACATGCCAGAGATAAGAGAGGATGTGCCAGCTCCCTCCAGGACTGCCTACGCATTCCAAGCCCAGGTAGGGACAGAGCAGGACAGCACATCTGAGAGCTCAGCACTGCACTGCCAGCAAGCAAAGCCTCCCAGCTGTGACCCCACTGCCAGCAGAGCCCCCAGGCACAGGGATGAGCCCAAGGGAACAAGCTCTGCCCACCCACTGTCCCCTTTGCAGGGCTCTTGCACCACACTCCCTAATAGGGAACACCAGAAGAACAAACGGAACTGGAGAGAAGTGGCTTGGACTAAGCTGGACTGGTCAAATCAGCCTCCACAGGGAACAGGGTGGCAAAAAGACACATTTTTCTTAAGCAAAGCCCAGCTAGAGGAATGAGCAATTTTGTCCTCCAAATACATAAACTCATTGCTCATAAAAAGTTTACCTTGAGCGGAGGAATCAACACTAATAAAGTTTCATCGCTCCCTACATCCAGTTCCCAGGAAAGCTTCATGGGCAGCCACAAGAGCCTGGGATAGTGTTGCACCCCATCTGAAAGGGAAAAGCAAATCCTGCTGGCAATCAAAAGTATCAAGCAGATATTCAGGATATAGTCAGGATATATTCAGCCCCAAAGCAGAAAAGGAGAAAAAAAAAAGTTCACCCACGCTTGTAAGCTGGTCACACCCTTAAGCTCTCCAGAGAAGTTTTACAGCTTGTAAAACCCTCATGATTCATTTGGAAAGAAACCACAGTCTGTGCTGCAGCCACAGCAGGGTAAGGTTTCATTGGGAGGAAGGGATGCTTCAATAAACTGGATTTCGGGGGATACCTAAGAAGCACTAGGACACGTCAGGGCCCAGCTACAAATGCAAAAGAGGGGGAAACAGAAGAGTTTGTGTCCCATATCCACAAGGTATTTACGCCAAGAAAAGCAGGTTACTTATACAGGAGCTTTCTTTTCAGCATGCACCACTCAGCTATCCATTATCAGCCCCAAAACAACAAGGCACAGGAGACTAATGAACAGCATGAGCAGGAAATACAGAGATGTGAAGCAAGATTTAAAGCACAAATGGTTCAGGCACTCTTGTATTTTACAGAAGGTCATTCACTGGGCCTTTATACTTCATTTATCAAATTAGATCTGAATTGGTGCAGTCATCCTGATTCAAGAAACCATCACGCATCTTTTCCCTTCAAAAGGGGAAATAAAGACTTTATCTGCAAAGCAGTTTGCATCAGAGGATCTCTGAGTCCTTCCCTGGCACTTTGCCTTGCAAAACCACCCAGGCAGACAGCTGCCTACCCTACACATGGCCCTTCAGAGGTGCAAAGAACTCCAGTGTTTTGCCGATAATGGCTTGGGCCAGATCTCAGCTCCACACCTCCTCCCCCGAGATGCACCTGACTGAGCCAATTCCCTGTGCTGCTGCCCTTAACGAGTGGGATTTTATAGCCTCTACTTTTCTAGTGCTTTCCTTGTCATCATAAACATCCCAGTGTTTGCTCACAAATTGTTCCATTAAAAACAAATATGCTGCCACTCCACGGCTGTGGAATTTGCTGCAGAAAATCACCAAGAGAACAGCACTGTCTTGCCAGCCACCTGCACCACCTCCCCCTTCAACTCAAACCCAGAGGCATGTTACAATTACATTATCCCAACTAAATAAAATTATTTTCCCCTGTTCCAAGACATAAAACAACCACATTATTATGGTCATTGCCACTGTGATTTAATAATTTAAACAAAAGACACACACACAATGATAGGAACATAGTAAGTAGAACAGCACTTCATTACAACTGGAACCAGTATTTATGACCCCTGAAAAGCAAAGATGGTCTTGAGAATTATATGCCCAAATGCGTCACTTCAAAATTACAACTTAATCATATAACACTCAGCACAGAGCTTTCGAACACACTGATCATCTTTTGTTTTTTTCCAGGGTGAAGAAAAGCTCTGAGAAATAATAAATCATTTAACGGGAGAGGGTTACTTACGGAACGGGATTTGCAATGCAAAAAGTGAATCATGAAGCATCACCTTCACACCCTTCACCCTTCCTCACGCACTGCTGGTGAACACTCACTCCAGCTCACCCACTGCCTCCTCTAGAGCAGGTCAGGGACAGGGAAAATCACCCATTTCTGTAGGAAAAGGTTCATGTGCTCTTGGAGCCGTGCGAGGAACGAGCTGAGATGCAAAGCAGCAACCCAAGAGCTGCCAGTGCTCTGAAAGCTCCAGACCACGAAGTTAATCTGGTAAAAATGCTTTGGACGTGTAGCCACAGCCCAAATGCAGTTCTTTGCCAAGACTGAGGACAATATGTTATTAACTAAAGTTTAATTATATCCACAAAGACACATTTCTAGCTGAGGCTTACAACCACATCTCTGTAGATTTGTTTGTTCTTCTAGTGGTCCCATTAAGAAATGAGTTTTGTGATCACTTTCATAGCCCAGAACACACATTTATCTCGTTTTATCCTGTTCTGTTTCCATAGGAATTTTACTGGTCCCATGTTAATTAATTTATGTCAGAAACAGACAACACTTCACAAAGGACCCTCTAATCAGTGGCTAATAAGGGTGGGCTGCAATATGGTGTTTATGTAACACTGGTAAGAGTATTTTCAAAAGACAAAGCCCAGTTTCTAAGAACAAGCTATTGTCTCCCCACCAAATGAGTACGGAAATTAAACAGAACTTAATTATTACATTTGCTATGCTTTGGATTAGGCAAGATCGATTTCCAGCAAGGATCACTCCCTGCAGAAAGAAGAATCTGGCTACTTGTAATATACGGACAGGTTTTGGGGTTTTTAAGAGAAATTTTGCAGGAAGAATGAGTCAGCAGCACACGAACAGCCAGGTCTCTACAGCCAACCAACAACCACAGCATGGGCTCCAGTGGGGAAACCCTCACACTCCCAAAGACCCAAGGATAAGGCAGTTCCATGGAACGGCTGCACAGTCTCCGACAGCCACAGAAGCCACGCAAGTAGCTCTGAATATTCTGTCTCTTCACACTCTTTCAAGTGCATCGAGCAAAAAGCACACGCTCCATCGTAATGGAAAAGCCAAAATTCAATTAACGACACCAATCTCTGAAAGCCAGCAGAGGCTGCACAAACGGCTCAGTCGGGAAATTTTTCTTTCTGACAGCTTCCATGAAATGTAATAATGTAACTATTTATTTATACAGAGAGATTTATTTATGAGAGATCTGCAATCAGCTTAACCCCTGAAAGTGCAGCCTGATGGAGCTCAGCCCCTGCCCAGAACTTCTTATCTGTTTTTAGGTCAGGAAGCAGCACCTGAGAGCTCAGGGGTGAGTTGGGAACAGCCCAGGTGACACCTCAGCAAACCCAGGGGGCAGCAGTGCCCCAAGCTCCACTTCCATGCCAGGCTTTGCTAAGGGAAAGAGGCAGATTCCACAGGCAAGGGAAGCTGGTGAGTGGAACAGTCAGGGTGTGTACGATGACGTGTGAAAGGAGATGGAGAATTGACACTTTCTCTTAAATTCCCACAGCAGGCAGAATGATGAAAGGTTGTCAGCGGGTAGTGTAAGGTGAGTTACCAAATCCTGCATTTCTGAAATGTCAGGTGGTCACGACACAGAAGATGCAACACCAGCACATCACCGTGTCTCTGCTGGGCAGAATATCTCCTTGAGCTACCAGAGTTGGCAACACTGGAGCCACTTGATTTAAAGCAACTGTATTATTAAGTTAACATATTTATTAGTAATACAGACTAGCTTATATTTAAAAGAAAGGGAATGGCATAGGGAGCTATTTCAATTCATAAGAGGCAGCTATTAAGTCAGTGCTAAAATGTGGGGAAAGGAAGCTTTCCCAGTGGTTTTGCTACATTCTCACATCATGATTTCACAGAGCCCAAGGAGTCAATAAAAGCACATTTTAGGCCTTCAAGAGAGACCATAACTGCCTTGACTCTCTGCTACAGGAGACAACCCCAAATATAAGTTTACCCAGTTCCCAAGTATGAGTATCCTGGTCCTCTTCTGTTTGTCCTTTATCACTAGTGAACAGCCACGCTGATAACAACAGGAGTAAGTACAGCTCTCTAGAGAGACAGCAGGTACTGCCCTGAACACCCCATGAAATTCAACACAGACCTCACCCATGCAGTGGCAGAGCAGATTTAAAAGCAAGGGCAGCTCTTCCACCAGCAGTAGCTCGGGATCACAAAACTGCTTCCTGCCGTCCCACCTCCTGAACTTCCTGCCATCCTGTCCAGGGAATACGCCTTTGTCCCTGACCACGAGACCTGCAGAAAACAGCCATCTGCCCAGCCATGAGCATTAAGAAATCCCCTCAGCCAAGTCCCTTCCCTCCAGGTCTTCGGAAGTTCAGCAGTGCTGGACTCACCACGACCTTGAGAAGGGACACCCTCCCTGCCCCGCTGCTTCTGGCTCCTCAGGACAGAAATCACTGGTACCAGGCCAAAACTGAGCATCTCAGAACACAGGGAGGGAGAGAACTGCTCATCACTGCCTCTGACACAACACAGGTGATGTTTTGCATATTAAGCACACATGGAAACACAAATTTGAGCTGTTAACATTTGTCATTGCTGTACCTCCCTCTGAGCCCCAGGGAACACAGCAGGGTCCTCAAAGCAATGTGGAACACAGACCAAAAGGGTGATGAGAAACGAGACAAAGAGCTCAAGGAGTTTGTTTCATATGCAGAGGAAACTCCCAGAAGGGAAAGGAAATAGCATTTTAAAGCCCCAGAGGCAGTCAGGTGCCAGCTGTTTCTATCACAAGACTTGTACTGTCTCTGCTCAAGTGCTGCAGGGGTCTCCCACTCTGGGAGGATGCTCTTGGGCACCCACCAGCACCATCCAGCTCCATAAACCACAGGGACACCACCCTTGTCTGCTGCTGACACAGCTACAAAAGGGACAAGAGTGCTCGAGAGGTGAACACCTGTGGGGCAGTAACCTCCTGGGGTGCTGGGGAGCCCCTAAATCACTCAGACAGGAGCATCTCTGTCCATATCCTCTGTTTCCATTTCATGTGGTAGTTCCTCACTGGCACAGCTGCTGATTAAAGCTTACACTGACATCTGAAGACTCAAAGGCAAATTAAAATAACCCTACGCTTCTTAATCCGATACATACTTTTTTAATGACTGGAGTTCCTATGATGTGGAAAGCATCTCTTGCAGGATTCTGCTTTGACCACTGCTGTTCATAAATGTAAAAAGACCTGCTAATGCTCTCTAAACTTCCCACAGAAGTATTTATATCGGCACCCCTCTATTTTTTTTCCCCAACAATAATCTAATTCATGTGACGCTTAGCTATGAAACAGCACTTTAAATCCAGGATCACAGCTCATTTAGATATATGGAATTGGGCACATCCAGAGAGTCGTTCCTGCTGTGACATTTCTACTACTGACAGAGTTATTTCCAGGCCCAGCATGGGCAGGGAACTGGGAGGACTCACCCTTGAGCACAGTCACTGTCCCTCACTGAGGGTGTACAGCACAGCCACACTTTCTAAAGGGACTCTACCTGGGTCTAGTCACATGTTAATAAACATTCTGGCAGCATTTCCCAGAAATAACCTTCAACAGTTACCTAGAAACATAATCCATCAAAATAAACCTCAAAATAGTAAGAAACTAAAAGGAACTTTTATTGGCTGCTTGTGTTCTAGCTATGTACAGAAGAGTTAGTGGACAAACCAGAGCCACTGATCAAGCTCAAATTAATTTCAAGGTTATTTCCTTAGTTCTTTTATAAACACAAGTAGTGCTGTTTCAAAGTTCCCATTTCCTCATTCCTTGCTACTCTGTGAGCTCTGAAGAAGCAGCTCAACCTTAGAGACCTCTACAGGACTCGAGAGCACCCACTGGAACTCCAGCACTCAGCAGGTGATGAGCTGCAGTGAGTCTGTTGCTCTAGAGCTTAACAGTTAAATCATCCAGAAGAGATTAAAATTTCCCATCAAATAAATTGAAAGTTCTCCTTCAGCACTGAACAGTTCCCTTGTTCTCTAGGGCTCCATCCCCACATTGCTTTTTAATCTGAATAAATACAGATGGTATTTCCATCACTCTCTCTTTCTTTTTTCCTTCCTGCTGACATGGTGCAGGAACACACAGTGGAAGGATTTTCTTTAGATACTCAGAGCACTCCTGATCTGCATATTGATTTCAACTCATAATTCTTCATAAACAAAATGGATCCACAAGAGTCTGTCAATATATCCACTGGTGAATCCACTCTGTGCACAGGGACTAACACACACCTGGACTGCAGAACATGTTGCTCAGTGAGAACTGGGATTTTTTTGGAGTTTCCACTCGAGGCTGTAAAGCTGGGATGCATCAGCAGTGGTCCCAGAAACACCCTCTGAGTGCTGGGGCTGAGCCTGGGTTATCTCCCTGATAACCCCCACACCCTGGGGACTGTGCAACGCGACACCCACGTGCTGCTGTTCCAGAGGACACGAACCAAAACTTGGCTGTAGCACATCATTTCCCAGCACTGCCCAAGTGCTGCTTGCTCAGCCTGTGGAAAGGAAGCTGGATTTGATTTCCAGGGATGTGTGTGCTGTGGCAGTACATCCATAACCCTGTGCTGCTGCCTATTTACAATTTTCCACCCTGCTGAAAAATTGTTTTTTCAACCACAAGACACACTTCTGATTATAAAGAAGGATCTCTATATACCCCAGAAATTAATCATTCTTGTAGTCTGCTAAGATCCATGACAATGTAGCCTTGGCTCTGGAAAATTAACTGCTACTGGTCAGTCAAAGACATGCAATTTAAAATTTTCTTACATTCTCTTAGATGGAATCTTCTCTTCAACCCTTCTCTCCAATCATCATGCATTTATTGGATCTGGCATAAATATGCTGTTCATCAGTCTGGTGGGGGTTCATCTGTAGTTCTAGGGCAGGTTCTCTTCACACCTATAAAGTTTTGCTTTTGGCCTCAGTGGAAGTAGAATTAGATCTTAAATAGGTCCACCACACTGACACAGGGGGGCTTGAACGGGATGAAGGAAGACAATACGAGGAAAGAGAACCTCAAAGCAGGACAGTTTCATCAGACAAGGGCGTGTTCTGTGCAATAAAAGAAGATAATTGTCCTTATCTGCATTACATCAAATACCTTTTGCTTCCAAAAGCCCTTAAGGCTGCAGTTTTTGGTTACCTTTTCCCCCCACTTCCTCTCGGATTAATACTCTTCCTTGGAAGTCTGCTGCCAGCTGCTGCATGGTCTCTCTGGATATCATGAATTTTTGGGTTTTATGACTTTTTCCACCGTTAGAAGGACGTTTATCAGGTTAAGCCCAGATTTCTTTCCCTGTCTCACCAGTAGAGTTTTGGATGACTAATCAAATGACTGAATATATTTTAAAGATTTAATTCTCCCTTCACTATTTATACTAGGCAATGTCACTTTGACACTGTTCTGGCTTTCCACAGCAAAAAACTTTCCAACTTAAATTCCCTTAAAACGAACACGCTCTCAGCAACAGACAGGATTGGTATTGGCTCCATCTTGCCCTCCCCCAAGACAGCTTCAGCTGTCACCAAAAACACAGTAAGCATTTTCCTCCTTGGGAACTATGTGTTCTTGCAGTTATACTCAGTGGACCAGAAGAGTCTGGCATCAGAAAAAGAACTATCTGATTTCTTGGACTCACTGCAAGAGAACCTGTCTTGGCCAGATACAGTTATCACCACCAAGAACTCGGTTAAATTAAAGCTACCCCAGGCAACAAATATTGGCTGTACAAACAGGGATCAAGCATTCACACACCTCAGATGCAGCTTTGGGGCTTTGACTGCTCTGTAAAGGGTGTTTCTTCCTGCAGTTATAAATAACAGTGAGCAAAACACTCGCTTTGTATGTTGGTGTAAAGATTTTCAGAGCCACCATCCATGAATCGCTACTACTATTTTAGTAAATGGAAAGCAGTCAACAGCTCTTGAGAACCTTTCACATTTGTCTCCGTTTCCAGTGTGTTCAGATCTGAAAGTGCATTTTTCAGCTTAATTCAGAATGAGCATTTAAGTAAAGGTCAAATCTACTATTTTCACCCATGATCTGCATTGCCCTCTTTCACCTCCATTACCTGGAATTTCTATTCCACAGTCGTAAGGAGGGAAATATGCCCTGTAGAAGCAGCTGCACCTCAGACCTACCTCAGGATACTGAACCTTGGAGTGCCCCTTTATGCCAGGGAAGGGAGAGCTGCCATGTTCAGATGGCAGATCCTTGTGTGGCAACACTTGGATGTCACAGAAAACCTCTGGGCAGCAGCAGCAAGGAAAAAGTACAAAAATACAAACCAGACCCAAACCATCTTCCTGAAAATCTACTCAAACCAAGTTTTTCCATGGATCCTTTCTACCACAGTTCCCATCTTTTGGCTCCCACATGCAATCCCAGCCCTCAGGTAGAGACACCTCTGACAACTTCCAAGCGAGTGAGGTCTCCACCCAGATCTGCCTCTGCTTTAAGTGCCCTCCTCTCACCTCAGTAACCACCCCTTTCCATCCCTCTATTAAGCCACGACAGAAGCAGATCTGCAGCACATCTGCAGCCTTCTTTCCCCTCCAGGAAGGGTCCCACCTCCATTTCCCTGGATTGGCACCAATGGGAATGTTACTGAATGTCACAGTGAGTCACATCACATCTGCTCTATGCTGTGCTCAGGACAACCTTCTCCACGGAGCTTTTCCATGAGGGGTTGTTCATCAGGTCTTATTTTTAAAGAATCTGGGCCAAGTCATCCCTGCTGTAGCTTTAATGACGTCAATGAGCTACAGCAGGGGTGAAATTGGGCCATTATTTTTTATGTCCATATGTCCTGTGCCCATTAAAGAAAAAAAATGCAAAAGAAGATCAAGGAAGAAAAGAAAAGTTATTGAATCAAAAGACTACCCTGTGCAGAGATTAGTATCTAGATGTGGAATGTTTCTCTTTTGCTCCTGCTGTACATTTATATTTATAACAGTTTATGGAAAAGAAATACTTCTGTCAAGGTACAACACGAGTTCTGCAGTGACAAATTATATTCACTTTTTGTATCCTGTTTTGATAAAAAACTAACAAAAAAAAAATCTTTACCAGGAAAAGGTCTCTTCAGAACGCAACAAAAGTGAGGGACACAGTTGCCAGTACGTGTTAGTTCCTCCCCTGTAAGCCAATATTCACCCCACTCACACATCACCACCACCCAGCAGTGAAGCCCAGTGGACCTTGTCCCGAGCTCCTTTCTTAGCAAATCCCAAACACGATTATACAAATATCAAAAGGAAAAATATTGTGTATAAGGTTAAGCCTAAACAGCGTTTTCTGTGATTATTCAAAGCCTCAAACACCAACATGAAAAGGGACACAGCTGAGGAGACCAAGCCTGCAGATGTAGGACACCAGCTGTGAACAGCAGCAGTAACAGCCACGATCCTGTGGTGATTTTCAGAAGGCTGAACTGCACATTTACTCGAGGTAAATGGCACAAACATGTTTTCCAACCCCCGTGCCCAGACCAAGGGGTGCTGCCCCAGGGCTGTGAGCAGCGACTCTGGGTCACCCAACCACAAAATGCATCACAGCCAGTGAGACCTACAACCACAACTTCTCAGCTCCACGTTTAAAAGCCCACTTAACTGACATTTCAGCCCATGAGTAACCATATTCACAGGAACCCAGGTGAAATTACTCACCAAAATGCCTCCAGAGTCACGCCAGTACACCTTCAAAGCTACACAGCAACAGCACCAGATCACAGGAGCCTCGTGTTCAGGGCCTTCCTCTGTAGATCACTTTTATTTCAAAGCTTAATGGAAGATTCCTTTGAAATCTTTGACCCTAATTATCCCAGTCTCAGCTTCAGTCAAAGACTAAGTCCTTCTTGCAAAGACCTTTCTTCCAACTGCTTTCCCTTTGCATTAATGAGCTCTTTTTCCCACAACAAGCCACAACAGTCAGAGGTTTTGTTTTTGTTTTTATTTTTATTCCTCTCCTCCCTTCCCATTCCAGCACTGGAATCAAAATAACTTGAGATGGAAAACGTGTGACCTCCCAAGCCTTTATTTACAGTATCACAAACCACAAGGGAAGGATCTGTCCAAGTTTTCCAGCTGGAATGGGAACAGCAGGGAAAAAACGTGCCCTCATTTTTGCAGCTGTGATATTTAACACATCACAGGGGAGAAGACTGGGAAGGAGGCAGGAGAGTTGGAAGCCACTAATGATGCCATGAAAATATTGGATGAAGAATCTGAGCCTGAACAAGTAGGTTCACATGATTACATCCTTTCTCCCCAGAAATAAACTGAGCTTTGTACATGCAAATGTAATTGCAAAACCAGTCTGACACACATTTAATGGGGTTACTTCTTGACTTTTACACTAAACCAGACTGTAAAATATAGGAAAACCTTCTGGACTTCACCTGATTTTGTATTAGTGCTGTAATGATCCCTCTTCACGCCACCATCCTCCCAAATTACTAAAACAAAGACTTGATCAAAAAAATAGAAGCCTCGAAGCAGTGGAATCTTCCTCAGATATTTAAACAGCACAGAAAAACAAACACAAACGAAGGAGGTTTAGATCTATAGAAAGTTTCTTGCAGCAGGAAACTGTCAGTTAGTCTGTGGTTACAACCACACCAGCGTCACAGTTCTTTCCTCCCAGTTAAATACGTGTGTCCAAACAGTTCCTCATGTCTGGTGTTCCTACTGTAAAAGGAGGAAAACCACCAAAAGACAAACTCACCCACGTTCCACTAAAAATTTCATAGTGCCAGACTATACAGGGGGACTACAAAGACCTCTTCTTTTGAAAAGGGATCCTTCTGTACCTTTTCAAATATTTATGTCCTACTCTGCCAGGTCTAACTCAGTTTACCTGGAACTATCTGCAACCTTTAAAAGATCCCATTCCCCTTCCTCTCCCTATCAGCAGTTCCCTCTTCTCCCAGCCTGGCACAGTTAAAAGTGCCACACTAACCCACCACCTTTACACACTCAGAGAGGGAATGTCACAACTGTGCTGCCAAACAGGGTTCCTCTCCTTGCCAGTACAAGAGCAGCCATCACCCAGCTCTCTGGAGTGTTATCACCTCGATCTAACTCCTTACAGTGAGTTCTGTGATATAGTTGATGAAGGATCCAACACGAGGACAGATTTCTCTGCATTCAGTTCTCATGTCATGGATCCCACAGTAACTCCCCTGGTAAGTACAGGATGCAGGAAAAGTAAGATTCAGCCCCAATTTGTGTCCACATAAAAGGACATAAGGCTCTGGAAGGAGAAAAGCTGATCACATTACACAGCCAGGGGTGGAAAATCACAGCCCAGCATGGCACAGGCAGAGACAGGTGCTGCAGGCAAGGTAGGGAGTCCTGGAAGGGCATTAGAAGGACCCAACTGCAAAGCAAACCTGTGCTTCCTTTTGACAGGACACCACACACTCCTTGTATGTTTGTACAAATTGCTTGGAGGGGACATCACCTCCCCAGTGCACAAGTCCCCTGTCCCCACCTGCCTCACATCTTCTCAGGCTAAGGCACCCTGTGATTCCACCTCATTTACTTTCTCCTCTCCTACATATTATCCTCCTGCCCAACATCAGCCTCTGCTTCTTAAAGAGAGAAATTCCTCATCCCACCCAGGATTCTGCAGCTGCAGGACCGGTGGAAACACAAAAAGGGAGCACAGTGCCCTTGGACAGGTGGAAGGGAGGATGCAGAGCTGCAGGTACCTCCTCACTCTGCACCAGCATCCTCCATCTCCCCATCCCACTGCTTCCCCCACCAGCTCCTTGCCCAGGTCCCACAACTTCCAGAATCACCAGCATTTAGGGCTTGCATACGCACACACATCCCAGGGATTGAGGACACTTTCCTAGATTTTCAAGTTATTCCACCCAAAATACTCCCAGGTATAACTTGCAGAGAAGCCTTCTCCCAACATTTCAACTCTATCCAGCAGTTTGGATTCAAAGCCTCCAGGTTTGGAAAAACAGAGGGCTGCTGGCAGGAGAGAGGGGAATATTACCCAGTGCCTACAGCATTTTCCTGAACACTGCTATTCAGCTTCTTGTCTTCACAAACACTGCACTCCCTGACAAGGTTTAAAACCCATTTTTCTCCCTACATTCCCTACCTGCCAATCCACAGACGTTCCTGGCTCTCTGCTGACGCAAACAGCCTGGATTCATTTTGCTGTGAACACTATTCCAGAGGCAGTTTCCCCTCACCTGCCCAGGAAATTAATGACCATTTGGGCACCTCATCAGCCCTGTTAAATCCTCTAGGCAAGTGAAACGAGAGGAGCCTCAACCTTGGGGCAAAGCAAACCCTGAGCACTGCTAAGGATTGCATTTCTTCTTTGCTGTTACCGCTAATTCCCAGAAAAACACTCCCCTCTACAATGGCCCGAGGGGGATTTCGTGACCTAACACAAGGAGGGAAAGCTCTCGGGATACAGATGTTCCTCCTCAGCACAGGAGCACAAATTCACATGGCAATTAATGCCTCTCCGAGCATAAACTCCTCTGTTAAAGCTGCTGACGGCAGCTTTTGCCCCCAGAGAGACCCGTCCACAGCTCCTTCAGCGAGGGCAGGCAGGAGCTGCCGGGCTCTCTCCCAAGGAAATTAGGTATTCCTGAGGGACAAGACAAAGCACTGGGAACAGCCTGGCTCTGCTAATCCTGAAGAGAGGCTTCAGGAAGGGAATCAACGTGGGGAACGGCAATGAATTCACTGGGAGCCAGTTCCCCGCCAGGAGATAATTAAGGTATTCAAATCACCCTTAGTTTTCAACAAAGATATTTCATGTTAACACAGGGCTGGTGTCACTGTGGGCTCAGTGCAACTGCTGCGACCCTGCGATCCACACAAACTGAAATCACATTTCATTCTGGTAAGTGAACAGCCCCGGATCCAAACTCATTTATTCTTTCTCTTCTTCCCAGCAATTCGTTGCTCCTGAAGCAAAACCCATCAATTTTTGGGTTTTAGCATCCAGCAGCAAAAATGCAAAGTTGCTACACCACAGTATCACCCCAAAGAGACATTCGGGGGAGTTGAAAACACCCTTTCTGATAAGGGAAAAGAAAAAAAAGCTTAGTGCAGAGGAATGTACTGGAGGACAATAAGAAGATGCAAAACTATGCAGTCAGTCTAAAGGTTGACACCCCATCTATCAAAAACCTCCTCTTCAGCCACTAATTTTGTAGGGAGACTTCACACTATGATCCACATTTCTAGAACTCACACAAAAGAGGTTTGGTGGGAGCCAGGCACACACACTGAACCCCCAAACAACATTCATAAAGAACACAACCTCTTCACATTTACTTGCTAAAAACCACCACAGGGTTACTGCTTCCCTCCTACACTCTTCATTAGGAAGTGCTGCATTTCAATCCTCTTGGCAAATTTAAAGTTCAGAGGGCAAAAAAAAGGTAGAAACAACAATTTGATGGTAGTAGCAGAGGCTGCACAGCTGTTTATTACAGCACAAATAAAATCAACATTTTTTGGAGGGGGGAAACTCAGACATCTAAGATTTAAATATCCATTAAAAATTCTGTTAATTGCACATCCTGTGCAGCCATTCTCCCTTATAATGAATTTATTTCAAAGATTTTAAAGAAACAAATATGCTGACTAAGAAAAAGGCAGGGAGCTTTCTTTAAAAAGAGGTTTATTACCAGCACACACGTCTATGCAATTTAAGCCAACCATGTCCTGTGAGTGCCAAGCCCTTCCCAAAGAGCTCATGCAGCCATTCTTCCAGACTCCATTTTAGCACGTTTTCCCCGAGCATCTATTCAAGTGGAACCCAAGCTCAGGTTAATCCCCTCTCACCAGCAGCGAGTTAGTAACCTTCAGATTAATTACCATTCTCCCTAGTAACATCTAAATGGGGTTTTTTTCCTAATCCAGAAGCAAAAGAATAGCCATCCAGCTGAAATGTCAGCACCTACCTTCTGCAAAATATCTCTCTAGATGCTTCTGAATGCAGGAGGGAGTAAAGACAGCATTGCTGAGAAAGGATGTCACTGTTGGTCCACATGTGTCAACATCCTAGAGAAAGACAAAACACAGTTGCTTAACTGCCATGCCCATGGGAAATCAAGAGCAGGAATAAAGCTGCATTCTTTTCCCAGTTACTCCATGCTAACGGCTTCTATGCAAACAACATAAAGCTACAACATTTTCTAATTGCACATCAGAGTTTCTGTGCAGACATCCCTCCGGTATGTCAGAAATTCAATACGTGATAGTAGGCGGCAATGAGCACCTCAGGGATTTAAAGTGCCTTCCAAGCCATGAGTCATCATCATCTCTAACTCATGGAAATTAAGAAGGAAAAAAGAGAGAGAGGAGAAAACACACACGCGCATTGCGCTGACCACCCTCACGTGCTCCCTCTGTAAAACACTTCCCTTTAAAGCATTCCCTTCTAATTTGGGTGCTGAACGACTTCCACGGAGACAAATCATCATCCTGGCACATCACAGCATTGCTCCCAACAGCCCCCAGAGACCGGGCAGGATCCCACGTTCAAGGGCAGAAGCAGAGCTGGAGCTGCCTTTGTAACCCCCACAAATGCTTCCACACCTGGAAGAACACAGAGAAGGCAGCTCCCCTGGCTGCTGGAGCAGCCGGGCCCGAGGGATGGTGAACCAACAACCCCCAGGAGGGCAGATCCAGCGCCCTTCCCACACAACCCCAGGCAGCCCATCCACACTCGTATTCCAGCCACCTGCTCTCCCCCAAGGCTGATTTTTGTCAGGAGGGCTGAGAGCCAGAAGGAACCTGTAACCGCTCCCAGCTGAGCAGGTTATGTGGTTTGCTTCCTTATTCCAAGCAGCCCCTTGTCTTTCTAAGAGATTCCTTCAGGCAGAATCTCATCTTTACCTCCAAACACTGGTTTTAATTATGCTTTCAAAGCAGCTGGCTTGCACTTTAAGGCATGCACATGTGCTGCCCACTACCAGCCATCATCCCCCCAAGTATATTCAAGTTTCTTTAGGTCTTCCTGGCTTATCCTGGTTTCTCTGCCCTGCTGTTCTCCAAGCAGCAACCAGAGCAGAGCCAGGGCTCTCCATAGCACACAGTCTGCCAGGGTGATGGAGCAGGGAAGGTTGGGGTTCATGCAGCCATTCCCCTACAAGTCACCCGCAGGCCTCAGCAGCTCCCACATCCCCCCAAAAAACCACACATTCAGATTAAAACTGCCTCTAACTCACTCAACTCCCCATCAGCAGAAACAGTCCTTTCCCCTTCAGGTCAGGAAGGCACAGTTGTCCTTCCCAGCAGCAGGAGCTGTGTTTTGCATCAGAACATGGAAATCTGAGTCCACAACCTCACAAATAAAACTCATCTCCTTGATTAGAACCTGGATCCAAGCCTTAAGACCAGCACCCAAAAATGAAGGGCTATACACAAAAATAACTAAAACACCAACATGCTCTGCTCCCTGCACCAAAGACCCTGAAACGTGTGGAGAAACCGCTGCTGCCTTTAGCTGCAAACGCTGCTTCAGTTAACAGATAGATTTATGTCTCAGCAACAGTTTAAAAAAACACTAACTGCTCTTTCCTCTTGTATCTTCTTGCATAGCAATTTAAAAAATATAATAGTGCTTGCACGGGTCAGATTCGTCCTGGAGGAAGAGCAAACGTGAGTAACACTGAAGGCCCATTAATCTCAGCAATCTCACCAAGAGCAGCAGCCAGACAGCTTAAAAATATATTTAGTCCACAAATGCTTATTAACGTCATTTGCTGATTCACAGCTGAGCCAGGCACATGAAGCCCAAATGCCACTTCTGCTTTCCCAGGCTGGGTTTAAAATAATAATAATAATGAAAAAAACAGTCGAAAGTGTCAGGCATCAAGTTGCTTCACCTATCTCAAAACCTTCTGTCATGCAACTAATAAATGTGGATCTATTTGCGGTGGAAACTTCAGGTCCAGTCTGTGGTCCTGTGGTTTAGGATCTGATCCGAGTTTATCTGAAACTGAATCTTAGTTTTCTTCTCTTTCACTGACTATTGATCTTGTTGCCAACATTAACACAGTCAAGACCAGCTCATAAATAAAATTGATTCTTCAGGCTCACAACAAAATTAACACTGAAAATCATCACAACTTTTAAAATTACATCTTTACAACCGAACAGAAATGTTTGATATACGCAAACCCATGTCAAGAATTTCTTTGTGCGCTTTAGGGCAGAATTAACCCACCAAATTCTTAAGGAATCCTTTAAGAAAAAAATTCTTTTTGTGAAAGAAAATTTAAAATATTTCTTCCCCTACTGTTAGACACAATGCAATGATTCAAAGCCCAAAGGATTTTGTCTCTAAAGCAACTATTCAAATGTGTACGATGGAAATGTATTGAAATACAACATTTTAATCTTGCTTTGCCTTTGAATTTTTAAACACTTTCAGAAAAGCGAGTATCTCATTAGTCCTTTCAGCTATTCTACTATTCTGATTCACAAGTAAACAAGAATCCTCATATTACCTTTCTTTTTTATAAGGACTTATCATAGATACATAGTTTTAAACTCAATATACATCTAGTCTGTCTGAGTCTGACCACTTTTTACATGTTATACAATAATTCATTCCTCGGGCACACTGGGATTTGTCCATACCCTTTCCTTCTACATTTTCCACAGGCTAGACACATTTCTATAGACACTGGATACGCCAGACAACATCCTCCCAAAAGAACCATCCACCACAACCTACACTTCAGTAAATAAATTGTAAAAATCTGAGTCAACCCAGGCCCTGCTCTGTCTCACTGGTTCTGTGGAACAGAGTTCTCAGAATTAGCAGGGCCTGGACCCAGGGGTTCAGAGTTTCAGTCTTGGGGTGAGGGCAACTTCAAAAGCCCCCCAGGTACCTACAAACCTGAAGAGCAGCCACAAAGCCTCCTCAATCTAAGAAAATCAATCTTCCCACATGCTTTATTCTTTCTTATTTTAGGACTGGGGTTTTTTTCCCCTGGGTTGTAGACTGGGGAAGGATGACAGAAGTTCTCATTTTCAGTGACCTGAAGCCTGTAACAACCGTTCCAAACAGAAAGACAGCTCTCTGCACCCCTGCTAATGGTACTGAAATCGAAAGTGATTAAAAGCAAAACCATTTGAGCTCAACAGAAACTGAAAGTATTGCCTCTGGGAAACAGAAACACCGTCAGCAAACACTGAAAGTAATAGATAATTAATGCAGCCTAGGAAATTATGACATATTTCTAAAACTTGCTTTCTGGAATAATCATAAACAATTCACCTTGACTGTATTCCCAAGTCATCACTTTTTAAAGCCACTGCTGCTGCTATTCTTAATTTATTTATTTTAAAGTGTGAGAACAGAATACCAAGGCAAAACTGAAACTTGAAAATTGTCAGGTTTTAAGCCTCTTGTAGCTTTACAATCATTAACTCTGGCTGCATTTCAGAAGCATTTTGCGCTGTGTGGAACTCAGATACACAGTTAAAACTGCTTCTGCTTCAAAATTAAACTGCTCAAGTGTGGGAGGCTCCAGCACTGTTAAAGAAGGGGCACATTTGTCCAAAGCACCAGGAAAAAGCCACACAACAAAAACAGAGAAACGTGAGTTAATGCAAGGGCTCCCAAAAGGCTACAACAGCAGTTTTCTTACGGGCGATTTGCAAAGAGGAACGTTTCAAACTCCCTCCCTTCCTCACAAGGCTTCCAGGGAAGCATCTCCCCAAGGAAGTCTCTGAGCATCACAGCAGCTCAGACTCAAATCAAAGCCCAGTTTATTCTGGAGCAGCACAACAGCCCATCACACAGGTCCATGAAAGCAGACCCTGGCTATTAATAGACACATTCACACAGAAATATGTTTTGCAAGGAGGCAGAGGTGCCACACGGCTCATTTTTATCACAAATGCTGCACACACCACATTGCACTAACAGAGCTGACATTTACCTTTCCAAGGAGGATGATTAATTAGTTATAAGATGCTTTCTGCTGGCTTCTGAAGGCTTCTCTGCTGAACTGATGTGCTGCACTTCACCTTCCAGTCCTTCCCCGAGAGGCACCATCACTGCCACCACTAAACCCCTTTATATTGGTGGGATGGGCAGAGCTCCCACAGACACACCTGGTGACCACCACAGACCACAACACAGAGGCCTCACACCTCGAACCAGAGGCCTGCCAAGCACTGGCAATAAAAAGCAAGACTCACATGCTGCTTCTGCAAAGCCAGAGCCACTGAGAGCACTGTCTTACAGGGAGAAATGAAGCAGCAAAACTCTCCATCAACAACACCACAGCTGGTTCAGCTCAGCTCAATCTGCATTAATAAATACTAAGCCCTAACAAGTGTCAGCTGTGGTCAAACCCCACACGGCCATGGCTTGGAAGCATCAGTTTGAGACCACAAAGAGTCTCCAGAGCCCTTTATCCTCAGAGAAGGTGGTTTCTGCTCTCCTATAAGTTGCCCTAAAAAAATAAGGGGATATAAGGGAGCAAATGAAAATCAACAAACCAGAGAGAAAAAACCTCAAATCTTGAAGAACTCTAATTGTAGGAACAGGCTCCAGGACGTGCCAGGAAATTAATCAACATGCAGGATAAATGCAGCAGTTAAACTGGAAAATACGAACAGCTTGGAAAGGCACCCGGACCATTTTCCCCTCTCTGATGTTTGTAGCATCTGGCCCCTCCAAAATGCCCCGGAGTAACATTCCCAAAGGAGCACAAGGTCCTGGCCTCACTGCAAGCAGCCAGACCCAAGGGGAAGGGACAGAAAACAAACAGCAAAATGTTTCCAGAAGCTGCCTGGGTTCTGGACCCTGCTGTAGCTGTAATGACCTTTTCATTCGCAAAGCCCTCTCCCTCCTTCCTTAAAAGTCATTATTCCTTGCTTAAAAGTCATTATTCCCTTGTATTAAAGCAGAGATTGGAGTGGAAAGTATTACAACACGTTGCTCTGATCAGACTGCAAGAAAAAAATATTAAAAATAACCCCTACACTCAAGATTTTTAGGAACATCACATCAGTCTAACAAACGAACAGTCACATTTAATACCAAATATCCAAGGTGGCAACCTGTCCCCTACACACATCACCTTCCCAAACAGAGGAGACCTCCTGCTTCCATGGTGGGATCCCAGGAACCACCACCAGCAGCACCTGCTTCATCCTGGCATGGAACTGCTTTGAGGTGGGCAGAGCTTAAAAAGCAGCTTTTAAAAGCGTCTTATTTAGAGCCAAGCTTCAAACTCCCCTCTGAGAGCAGTAAAACCTACAGGATTTGTTTCTTCCAGGAGCACAAAAGTGGAGGAGGAGAGAAAATTTAAAAAAATAAAAGAAATAAAGAAAAAGCCTCTGGGTGGGTTCAGCACCTGTGTATGCCAAAGGCACTCCATGTTTTATGGATGACAATGCCATCACCCCTGTGACGATTTTGCAGTGAATCAGCCACACAGGGTCTCCTCAGCCTGTTTTCAGGAGGATTTTTTCCCCAAAAAAATTATTTTAATTCAACTGTTTGATTTATATTATTTTCCAGTCATTTCTAGCCAGGAATATTTCAAACAGAGAACTCGACGTCAGCTTCCACCTTGCCCCTTCCCATACAAATGTGCTAATTAGCACAGAAAAATTAGTCAACTCTGCAGTATTTCACCTTAAATAAGGCAGCTCAAGAAATAAAACACCATTTAATTGGTAGCTGACAGCCAGGGAAGAAACAGTGGCTCAGTAACATGCTTAAATAGGTTCTGAAATCCATTCCCAGCCCTTGATGGAAGCCTGTCCTTGTCAACGAAACCCACGATCCATAATAATGCTCAGTATTGTGCTTTTATCCTCTGTTTTATCAGAGCTCATCTGCTGATCAATGAGGAGTCCCAGGGAATAACACTCTGAATTTCAATGTCAACACAGCAGTACTGTGGTAATGATTGAAAATATTTACATATTGCCTCATTGATCGTGGGGTGTTCTTTTCCAACCATCTGGCTACTGGGCACTCATTTTTTTTTATTATTTTATTTTATTTTTTTAGGGCTTCACAACTATTCCAAGCAGGTTGTTTGACCATCTCTACAGCCAACATCCAACATTCCACCTGAATCAGATTTTCCTGTTATTTTTAACCCAGAACATTAGGGAAAGCATTAATCAACTTCATTCCATCTCAGGGAAGGGGAAAATAATTTTCTTAACAAGGACAAAACCCAAAAAAACCCCAGCAAACACCTGCTCTGTGATGTGCCAATTCAGCTTCAAGGGCTCCTTTTTGATGTGACTCAAGGGTGTCACCACTTTGACAAGGGATGAGTCAAATGGAAATGTGTCACTCACTCTGCTCTCCGTGCCAGCCTCGAGTAAAGAAAGGCTGTAAGGGCTGTTTCTCCCACCTCCAGATGGAATTCCTTCTGATTCCTGCAACGTGGAGCCCCAGGGCGCCTGTGTTGATGCTGCCTTGAGGAACTGCTCAAGTTCTCCAAGCCAGGTGGTTCAGGCCACACAGGCTGCAGGAATGAAGCTTGAAAGCACCACTCAGTCTCCCTTCCCTTCTCCCAACCTCGACCTATGCATTCCAAGACCCCTGAGCCCACCCCAACTGTCACCCACGGTGCTGGTGGGGTGGATTTGCCTCACCTGGCTGCACCCTCTGACACCCTGCAGGTCCAGAGACACCCACCTGGGCTACACAGCCAGAAATTCTGGGGAGAAATCGAGATTTAACCTCCAAAAAAAAAAAAAAACCACACAAAAGCAAAAAGAACTTCCTTGCAAGGTGCTCTGAGCGCAGCCAGTTTAACTCTCATCTTGCTGATTCCAGGTTTTCATGTAAAACTAAATTTTTTAAAAAGCTTTGAAAAGCTTATCTCTGTGCATTCCTCTAGGAAGCTTAGGAGCAAGTTCAATAAAATATGCAGCAAAGACAGATATCTACAAGATCTACAAGTTTGCTGCAAGAGACCTCGGCAGGGAACTTGAAGGGAATGTTAAAAAGGTGGTTCTCAAACAGTTGTCAAACTGATTTCAAGGAGTTTTTTAGTGGCTCCAAACATGTTTCTAATCAGAAGCTGACACTCCTGGCTGCTGGTACCATTAACTTGATTTAGGAAGAATGGGAGGTCTAAAAGCCAAATTATACTCAGCCTTCAAATCAGGAATTAAAATTCTCTCTCAACACAGTTTAGCTGATGATTTGGGTAACCATGTTCAAGATAAGACAATACCTCTTTTCAGTTTTACTTTGACAACAAGGAATAAAACACAAGTTCTGTCAGCAAAATGACATACAGAGAACAAAAGACAGAGCAGGGGGGGAAAAGTGCTCTGACATATCTGCCTTTGATAATACAGATGCTCCACTAGACAATGAAATCTCCCCTTTCTGTCAAGCTCCTTTTTCTGCTGGGACAACTGTATGAAGAAATGGGCAGGAGGAGGACAGAAAGCTCTTTCCTCTCCATCTTCTCTGCCCAGATGTTTTGCAGACATGATGCAGAAGATCTGACCTAATGGTACCAAAGTGCCCACCCTCAGCAAGGCAAGTAAAACCATCTCTTCTAAAAAAAGCATAAACAAAAACTGGGAAGGTAGAGCAACACACAGAACTGGACTACAACTGTTAATCCTTCAAGCAGGCTTGCCCAAATATGCTCTTCCCTCTCACACAGGCAGCATGTTAAAGGTGCCCTTTGGAAAAACTTATTTACAGGCATTAAATGTAAGCAAAAGACAGCAATAAAATTACTCCACAGTCTCAAAAGAAATAAAGGACACATTGGGCCTGTGCTAAACACAGTTTTGAGGATATTTGATGGAAGATGTTCACTGTTTCTTGAAGTTAAAACCTGGCACAATGTTTTACAATCCAGATACAGGTTAGACAAATAATGGGTCCCAAGAGTCTGGATAAATTATGTTTGAAAACAAGGGAGAGAGGGAAAACAAAACAGGCTATATGTTCTTCTCTACCAGTTGGCTTTGATGCATCAGAAGCCAAAAAGCCCCATGTTAAGCCTGCTCAGAAATAACAGCCTGCCTGGAAACAAGGAAAACAAAACAAAACTGGAGACAGCAAACTGGGATTTTACTGTCTCTTCTGCTGAATTGTGTCCTGCAACACTCCATACGTGTGTTTCTGTTTTACCCTTGTTAAAAACAGAAGTGATCCTCCACCTCTGCTTGTGAAGAGCACTCAAAGTGTTACTGAGATGGGGATGGCAGAGAAACAGCAAGCAGAGGCCTCCTTCCCCTTCTGCTCTTCCCCACCAAATATCTGCGAGTTATTTACATCCTCGTATCCTGAACTCCCCCTCCACTTTCACAGCTTGCAGTTAACTCTGCATCCTGCTGGAGATAACACATGTTTAGCTTTCAGCATGTTTAGGCTGGAACACCCTCTGAACGTGAGGCCGGGTCACCAAGCCCACAGAGGGAAGGATTTCCAGATGCAGAGACTGGCTAGGAAATAACACACAAAAACATGAGGCTCCATCCCTCCACCACCCTGGAGAACTCAACCTACTCAGGGAAGGAGACAACTAAACAGCTTGGCAACGCCTACAGCTGGTGCTCAACCTCAGATCCAGTGAAAAGATGTAAATATTTAGATTTCAATTTCATCTGATATGATAAATATAAAATCTCTATTTCCTTCTTTAAAAAAAAAAAAAGAAAAAGAAAGCAGCATTAAAATAGGTAAGCCACCCACATAGAGAACAGGATTCTGCTGTATTTCTACCTTCAGGAGGAGGCTATTTAACTTATGGTATCGATCTTGAAACAAATTATAACCACAAGTGAAATTATTCCCATTGCATTGTCTTCTGATGTATATAAAACATAATTACACCACATTTATATACAAATACATACATGAAATTGTTTTGCTGTTCATTCCAAACGTGCAGTGGCTGATGGCAGCCCATTCTTTTTTCACCTCTTGCAAAGTGCCCACAGAGAGGTAACTCCAACTCCAACCCAAACATCTGAAAAGAGCCCCAAAGTGATGCCCCACATCCCAAACCAGACCCTGTATGAGTAACCCACAGCCAGAGCTGAACTGTTGTTTACCAGGGCTGCCCTACAAAAACCTGCAATCCTTCCATAACCTTTTAAAGCACATAATGGAATTAAGGCCCCACTTCACGTCCAGAGTCAGGTCACGCACATACCAAACTTCTTTGGAGCTGCAGATAACGCGGCCTCGCCCCTAAAGATCCAACACAGCCCTCAAGGGGCTGATGTGATTACACCTCCCCACCCTCCAAACTGGTTATGGTGCTGTTAAAGAGAACTGCTTTCTCAGGTCACTGCTCTGGGGGTTAAGTCAGCTAATACGCCTGAATTAGTGTCCCGAAGGTCGTTATGTAAGTGCCTGCAATCCAAACAAATCAGAGTTAACTTCCCTGTCTGTTACAGGAATCCCCGTTGCCTACGAAACCCTCAGCAGTTCATTCACTATTTTCCTCCCCAGGTCCTCACAGTTCACTTCCATGCCCAGATGTGCCTTCCCAGCTCACAGCAAACTACCTCTTGTTCCTTAACTGGATTGCCCAGACCTCTGTTCCCTCCCCCTGCCACGACAAGACTATGGAAACCGATGGAAAATCCCAGGGAGAAATCCCAGTATCTGATCTCTGAGAGGAGACTGAACTGTTTAAAGGTACAGAAAAGGATGAGTGGCAAATCACTTTTCCTCATCCCATCAAAGGAGTCTCCCCAGTTTACCCAATCCCAACAGTTTTCCCATCGAGGAGAGCTCTAAGATTCCTGCTCCCAACGCCACAGCACCCACCAACCTCAGCTGGCCAAACACACCGAGTCAGGACTGTCAAACCTGTGCAGAGTCCTCGCTGTCCAAGAGACTCAGTGCTCAGGCTTGGGGATTTTTTTGTGGAAAACTTGATGCCCACAAGGATGCAGACTTCTGGATGTTGTAGGTCTTCAAATCTGTCTTATTGGGAGTTCTCAAGCACCACCTCAGAAAGGAGAAGCCAAGGATCAGCTTTTGCCACGAGGGGTTTTTGGAAGCTCCAGGCACTGCTGTGGGCGCCACTCCTGCCTGGAAAGCCACGTCCTGCCCAGTACTCCTGACTCACCCAAGGTGTTTGCTTTCTGTCCCTGCCCTCCTGGGTGCTGGCATGTGCATCCTGCCAGGCTCCAGCCCTGGTAACACCAGAGCAATGACCCCGGCACCGTCACTCCCACACTCCAGAGCTGTGCCAGGCTCTTGGCTGTGGCTTTCCACACCTTTTCCACACCCCTGACCTGGGCTGCCTCAACCACCAACCCAAGATCCCCGCTATCCTTGTTACCATCCCCTGCACATGGAAGCCCACATGCAGCAGATGCTGTTTTCTCTCTTTTCTCCTCCTGGATGGTCTCTCTGGGATCAACTTTGATGTGCCCCAGCTCTCCAGGGCAGGTTTTAGCTCTGTGCTGACTGGATTTCTCCTCTGCACCCAGATTTGCTCCATAACTATTTACCTCCACTTGCCTGAGCAACCTCTCATTTCTTCTCACCTCTGGAGCCCAACCCTGTGTCAGACACACTCAGGAAGGGCTGCAGGAGTGGGAAGCAGCTCCATCTCCAGATCCTGCCATCTCTCAGGACGTCCCCTGGACCCCCACCAACCCTTCAAAATTAAAGATACTTTTCTCCCAACTGGTTTTTAAGTTGCCAGTGGGATTTACTGAAACATTTTGCTGTGAGCTTCTAAGAATTATTTTTTTTTAATTAAAAAAAATAAAAATCACCATCAAAGACAGTCACACCAGCAAAACCTCTTCCCTATGGAAAACTCACAAGCCTGACTTCAGGAGCTCTGTGTACTCACTTGGCATCGTGCTGATTAAAACTCCCCGTAGTGTCAGGATCTGGGTCAGCCCCAGGCTAAATTGCTTTCTTCTTCTTACATTAAGAACATCCAAATATCATTCATTACTTTGTTCATTTAAAATTTCGTAGGACTCTTGGCATGGACACTACAACTAGAGAAGCCACATTCCCTTTCAGCCTGTGGGTGAGCTCAGACAGACTCTGCCCCAGCACAATCTTGTGGCATTTGGATTTCCTCCAACACCCAGGAAACAAAGTTATAAATAAAAGTGTTTTATTTATTCCCTCCCCCCGCATTAATTACTCCATTTCCAGTCACACTGCATACTACAGAACACTTTTATTTCTAATATGTTTTCAGGCTCAAAATTGAATTTAGACATATTTTACTAATTTGGGGGGATAATCAGAAATACTAATTGCATCACACTCCATGTCAGCCAGCTTTAAAATTAAATGAGGAGGCATCTTCACCATGTAGAGAAACTGGCCATTAACAAAACCATGGGGTTTAATGTTGCTTTTCCCTCCTAAGAAAATAAAAATAAAGAGAGACACTGAAGCCTGTTTCTACCCTCTCAAGAATAATCCTGAAAGAAAAACACATTAAAAAAAAAAAAAAGAAGCCAAAAGTGTTTTCTAGAGGGATCCTGCTGGTCCTGGAACAGGACATTACGGTGAATATGCATGAGAGGCATGAGTCAAACTGCACTGGGGAGCGAGCATCAGCTTTCACTTGCCATTTCCAAAACCTTCCACTCAGGCTGCCAAGACAGCAACTGAATGACAAGATTTTTTATTTGAATGTTGGGGGGAGATTAAAGCTCTTTAGGACTAATTGGAGGAGTGCTAATTGGAGCAGCACACTTGAAGGATGTGCTGCTTCTCTATTTGGCCAACTCACAGAAACAGTGACAAATTCTGAATAAAATCAAACTAATTATTTAAATTCAAAGCCTTTTAGCCTCACTGTCAGTTATAAGTTTTTGAGAATTTATATTAAAAAAAAAAAAAATTCAGGGCCAGGTCTTTCCAAACTGGTTGCTGTCAAGCAAAATGAGAAGTTAGATAAAACTCCCCCGTGCCAGCTGGTAAATCACAATAAATGCCCGGGCTGTCAGATGCACAACAAGCGACAAACGCACTGACACACACCAGCAAACCCAAAATAGACAGGGTATTTTAATAAGAAGTTATCATTTGGGGGAAAGATCCTCAGGAAGCTCATCAGAATCAAAAATCATACACTGAGGGATACTTATTTTTCTCACATAAGCTGAGGAACAACTACCAACAAGCGGAGTTACGTGAGGCTCAGGGAGACTGTCAGCCTTGGAGTTCACTATTTAGACATCACTTAAAAGCCTTTCTGTCAAGTTCCTTAAAAAAAATACCACTAAAGGATACCAGGGAATTGTTTACTCAAAGCATTATTGTTTCCTGAACACAGATGCAAGAAAAAGTTTTATTAAGAAGATAAACAGCTGCTACTGTACACGGATTAGATGGTAACAAAAGCATCTAAGGGCCATAAAGGGAATAGTAAGGGAATTAAAAAGCATTTTTATGCATGAAGATGGCTAACATCTGTACGTTCATTAAAGTGGTATCAACTATGCTTTTAATTAAAAGTTAGTGACAGAAACTTAAACATGATTAATGGACCCAGCAGCCCACCAGAACTCCGCTCCATCAAAAGGAAGCAGCACAAGCTGCGTTCCAGCCCTTGCTGCTCGTTTCTCTTTCCCTCCCAGAGATGCTGCCACAACCAGAACACACTGCAAGGACCACAAAGCAAAATTCCTGAGAAAAAACAGCAAGCCAGGACAAGTCTGCAGCGGTGCTTTCATGCCTGGCCATTCTCTATTTTGTACATCCCGAGGAGGCGTTTCAATTACCGAGTTACCTGTCAGAACAGCCAGGCACTCGGCCATCCATCCAGCACCAGAGGCACGGGGTCTGCCCAGGGAAAAGAGGGAAAAAGGCTGCCCTACAAACAGCAGTCTCCTATTGACCAGTGGAAAACAAACCGCCCAGGAGCCAGTGCTGAACTCTGTAACACAGTCAGGCGGCTTGTGTTACTCGGGAGCACAACACAGTCACAGTCACGACAAAAATAAACTGCGTGATAAAAATACAGCACGAGCAGAAAGATGTGGGCAGGGAGCAGGATCGGGGAGCCATCGGAGGATAAGGAGCCCTACAGCCACAGATATTCCCACGTGCACTCAGACCACATATTTAAGTCCTGATGTCCACAAAGACTAATCTACTGCCACTGTCCTGCTGAACCGCTGTCAGGGGCAGAGCTGAGCACACACAGATTATGCCTTCACAGATTGAAGACACTCCCTGACATCGTATTTCCCACCAAGCAGCTTCCAGATGCAGAGGGCACACAGGAGATGGAAGTTCTCACTTTAGAGCAGGTACTAACACAGGAAGGAACTTTTTTTTTCTTAAATAATTCAAGTAAACTTTGCCTCTGTCACGGCATTTTAACACAAAAGGTGTGTTAAGCCACTTGTGTGGCTGACTGAGCAGGGCACTGCTCTGAGGGGCTCCCTAAGGATGCTCCAGCCCCAGGCTGAGCACCTCAGTGCACTCTGGGCTTCAGCTCCTTCAGCACAGTGAGAGAGCCTGGGGAGGAGGTGAAATAAGGGATTTAACCCTCCCACAGCTGGACAAAACGCTGGAGTTGTTCACGCTGTAGCCACGAGGCACCAGTGCACTCCAGGATGGAGCCCAGGGTTGTCTGGGAACATTAGGCAGGACCCCTTCTGTCAAGGAATGGGGAGGCCAGAAGAAGGGACTGCCGGGCCCAGCAAAGAGCATCCCCTCTGGCAGCCCATCATCCACCTAAGGAACGGGCATCCTGCTCTTTCCAAAGGGAAAAAACCTCTTCCTCCCACCCTCCCAGGGGGAGGCACCGCCTCAGGAGCACGGCCGGTTTCCAGGGAGGAACCAGAACCCAGCAGTTCCCTGAGCGCAGGGGGATCTCCAGCCCAAAAGCCCACGAGGTTCTCCCTCAGCTGTACTGAGTCAAGGCTGTTTCTCTATGATGCTGCTGCGGGTCTCACTCTCTTCTCCCACCACAGGGACGGGGGGTCACCCCGGGCAGCACCTTCACTCCTCCCCACGGCCCGGCCTCGTCAGAGGGGCTCGCGGGGCGACCGCACGACAAACCTGCCCCCGGGGCCTCTGCCAGAGCCCGGCTCGGGGACATCCAAGCCCGGGAGATGCGGCATCGAGGCAGGAGGAGGCCGGGCCGGCGGCTCCGCCGGGGACGGGCTGGTCTGGCCTCGAGCCCCGACCGACCCCGAACGCTCCCTGTGCCGTAACCCGGCGCGGAGGGTCCCCGTCCGTCTGTCCGTCCGTCCCCGCGGGCACGGCGCGGTGTCCGCTGCCACAGCCCGCCGGCGCGGCGAGCCCCGAGCACGGCGGTGTCCCCGCCGGACCTGCCCGGCGCGGGGCTGCGGGTGCCGCTGTGCGGGACCGGGCGCTGCCATGGCCGCGGGGCCCTCCCGCTCACCGGCCGCTCCACCGGGAAACTTTTACCGCCGCATCCCGGGAGGGGACGGACCGCCCGGCCCCGCTCAGGCTGCGGCAGCCCCGAGGCACCGCCGGGGACCCTCCGCGGCCCGCGGGGGCCGTTCCGCCGCCGCGTTCCCGGGGAGGGGCCCCCGCGCCGCACCGGCCCCTCGGCGGAGCCGCAGCCGCTCCGCGGGCCCGGCCGCCCCCCCAGCCCCGCGCTGCCCTCGGGCCCGCCGCGGTTCCCGCCCCCGCCGAGGCACCGCCAGGTGCCGGGGCTCGCCCCGCCGCCCCCCGCCACGCACCGGCTGCTCCCGGCGCGGCGGCCGCGGCTCCGCTGCTGCTGCTCTCGCTGCTGCCGGTGCTGCCGGTGCCGCCGCGGCTCGGCGGCTGCCGTTGCCTACGGGTCGCTGCCTCCGCCTGCCGACATTGCCCGCGCGCCGCTCGCATAATCCCCGGCGCGGGCGGGCCGGGCGCGGGCAGCAGCAGCTCCTCGCCCGCCGGCGCTGCGGGGACGGCGGAGGCGGGGTGGGGGGGAGAGGCGAGGCGGGCGGGCCGCCGCAGCTGCGGGGGAGGGGGGAGCGGGGAAGGCGAGGAGCCCCCGCGCCGGCGCTGCCCTGGCACGGCGGCCCCGCGGCTTTCTCCGCCCGCCGAGCCGAGCCGAGTCCCGCGCCCGGGAGCGCCGGGAGCCGCCACTTCCTTCCCCGCGCCCCCGGCGCTCCCGCACCGCGCGGGCGGGGCGGCGGCGCCGCCTGGCGGGCGCGGCGGGGTGTGCGGGGCCGGTGCGGGGCTGCCCCGGGCACGGCCCGCCTTTCCCCGCTCGGTATCGGCGGGTCCCGACCCCCAGCCCGGTCCCTGCGCTCACCTGCCCCTGCCGCAGCAGCGCTGGGGACTCCCCGGCTTCACTCCCTGCGAAGACTGGGGGGAAAAAAAAAAAAAAATCTCTAAAAGTTTAGCGATCGCTTTATTCAGAAACCGCAGGAAAAATAATTTGCCGTGGCCTTTGGAACCTTCGTTCGTTTCCCGCAGTTGTTCCTGGGTTTTTTTCCAGGATGCATCGTTCCAGCCCTTCTGTCCCTCCCCGTTTGTTTTGTAAACGTTCCCTGCACTGCTACAGTAAATTCTATTTCACATCACAGCTCTTTTTAGGGACGAAGTTCCCAGTGCAAAGCAGATTACACTCAAACCTACCACTGCTCCAAGACACTTTTTTTTTTTTTTTTAATTTGCTTTCTAGAAATTTGAACAAATAGAAGTTTTATTTTCCAAAGGTTAAATCTCAGAGCTGAAGGTGTTGTAATGTTTATTATCCTAGAGAAAACTATGCATGGGAGTGTCTTCCAAGGGCAGTGTGAGGCAAGGAGAGCCTGGGGCTCCAGGCAGGACCAAGTAGATCTGGAAAGGCAGTAAATGCCTACATAGCTGGGATGTGTCAGGTGAGACAAGGGGAAGATGATTAAAGTCTTTATTTATCCCCAAATACAGAATTTTCTCATGTTAAGGGGAAGTTTAAAAAGGATTTAAAAAAAGGACAGTGTCCAGCAAAGGGCAGGGCCGGCACAGTCCTGGTTCCCACAGTAAACACGCTCCCTGTGTCCCAGTTTTTGGCGCTTCGGGTGTGATTTTCAGGAGCACTGAGCATTCAGGCCTCCCACTGCTTTAATCTGGAACTGCAGAGCCTCTGCCCCTCTGATGAATCAGGCTGAAGGTACCACACTGAACAGGTCACCCCGTGTCACGCAGGTATTTCAGAAGGTTGTCCTAGAAGTTTACCAAAAGCAACACTTTTTTTTTTTCCCCTTCAGTGTTATAATAGAACAGAAATAGCCTAAAGAGTTCCAACAGATGGAGGAGGACTTTTGATTAAAAAATAAATTCTGACTCACGATTCAGTTTTCTGGATGTAATAAAAAAAGAGTCCATGAATATGAATAGTGCTGGAAAGAATGGAGTGGAGATGAAGGGAGGTGAGAGGGAAAGGCACTGAAAGAGCTGAGCTGATTTACCTACTTGCCTCTAATGTCTGTCAGGAAAATTCTTTGGTTTTGCTGTAGCACTGATGAAAGAAAACAAGGCCATCAGTGGACTCATGAAATTTTCCTGTGATGGATTCCATCTGAAGAATACTTTCAAATTGTGCCTGTTAATAAAAAAATGCTGGGAAAACTTTGGCTAAATAGAGCTGAGCAGGGAAGTCAAAGATTCTTTTTTCCTACCTCCATCCCTTCTAAGTAAAAATTACCAGTAAGAACACGGAATGACATAAAGATTGTGCATCTCTTTGTGGAGACTGAAAATATATTTAAGGAAGTCATGTCCATGCATCAGACCCAATTTCTACATTTTAGAGTAAAGGGGAAATGAGGAACTAAAACATCCCTGACATCTCCCCAGCTCTGGTTTTGTACTGAAAGGACCCACAGGGCACAAAACCCACAAGATTTTCAAGACTCTGCATGGGTAGGGCAGTTCTTCATGAAATATCTGAAACCACAGCACTCTAATTTTAGAATCAGACCTTCTCAAGCTTCCTTTATGACAGCTCCTCTGGCCCTATAATCACATCATTGGTGGCTAAACATCTTGAACAAGGACAGAATATGAAACACACAATATGATTAAAACCTACATTATGGCTGATGTAATATCCCAGAACCTATTATTGTACTTGGGCAGGAGGAAAGAATCTAATTAAACATTTATTTAATATTAAAATACAAACCAAAGTATCAATGTTGGACAGTAATGCAGCAACATGTCAACTGGCAAATCTGGATTTTTCACCAAGAAAAATGCATTTCTGTTCACAAATACATGAAATGTTCACGATGGGAACACTGGCACGAAACCCAGCCTGGCACAGGAAACCAGTAACTTCAGGGAAGGAGTTCCAGTCCTGGAGAGTCAGCTGGAGTGGAGCTGTTCACTGGGAGACAGGGAGGCTGCTGTCAGGTGAATCCTGGTACTCACAGTATCAAACACTACTCACTGTGACTGCTGGAGACATGAGGGAATTCAGAGCAGTATTTTCCTACCACAGCCATAGTGAAAGTATTGCTCACAGTTCTGTCACGATGAAAAATATCCATGTTAAAGGGTTTAGCTGAAAGGATTTACCACAGAGCAGCAGTTCTCTTTAACACAGGTAACTCATGTTGCTTTTTGTATTAAAGTTCAAAATCTCCTCTTGGCTAATATTTACATCACACCCTAAATATTTATAAAATGGTGGAGGAAAACCAAGTGCAAAAGGGTAACACTATCATTTTCTGAAAACAAGCTGCCTTTTAGTTTCTTATTCTTATTATAAATTCAATATCACTATTTAAAAATAATTAATATTTCTAAAAATATTACAATACAGGATAAACATTGATTTCTCAGGTGTAATAAAAATATGTTTAAAATAGAGGTTGCGGTTCCAAGTACAAAATATTGCTGTTTGTAAAGGGTAACATGGTTGTAAAACTACTTTTGAGGGCTTATAAAAATACAAAACAATTTGCATTTACTGAGTGCATAATTATATATTAGTGCAAAAAAAAAAAACCAAAAGGAAAAGAGTATATTTGCAGTCAGGAGAGAACTGTCAGAGATTGGCAGAGGTCCGTAAAACATGGAATCTTTTCAGAGTCATTCTTATCAACCCCAAATCCCTATTAATTCTTTCCAAACGATCTTCCAGGGCTTCCTAAAAGGAAGAGTTAAAGACAAGAAAGAGAAAAAAACATTAATAATATAAAAAAATTCAATGATCCTTCTAAAATTAAGAAACTCCTGTTATTCCTGTATTCCTGGTATCCTTTTTGAGGCATTATCAGTATTCTGTTACCACCCAAAAACTAGAGCCAGACCTCCAAACTTCCCATAGAATTTGTGTATTTGTAGGTTGTTGTTTTTTTGGCCACATGATTTAGGAAACTCCAGGAGATAAACTTGACAAGAATTGGGACAGGCTGATAATTAGGGAGACACATTTAGCAAAGAGCTGATCACTACAGTGAGTGGCAGTATTGATTTTTTAATTTCAAACTGATTAATTGCTAACAAGGATTAGAATTTAGGAAATGCTGAAGCTGAAGGCTTCACAGAGACACTTGTTTCTATTAAAAGAGTCTGCAGAGCTTCCCAAAGAAGGCACTTTCCTGTATTCCACCTACACTACTTATTTTTACCTTCTTACTTTCCCCTTTATACTTTCAAGGAGACAAAAAACAACCAATCAAAAACTAAACTTTGCAATTTCTCCTACAACACAACATCCTCTCCACGGTTTCAGGGATCTATTCCATAGGAACTGCATGCTGTTAATTTATTGCCTTTACCTACCTCTCAGTGTTATCACAAGAGCAGACTATTCTTGCAGCAAGTTGGCAAAATTCATCCCATGTACAAAAAATAGAAGATATGAACAATATAAAACAATAACATAAGACCCAAAACCAATCTAAAAATTGCCACAGAAATCACACAACACAGCAGAACTTTCCTCTACATATTCTCAAGTTGTGGAAGAGCAATTTAACAGGACAGTCAGATGTTGAAGCTTTTTCACCTGATTCAGTCTTGCTTGCAAGGTCATTCTTCCACCAGAACAAGGTATTCGACTCAGTGCAGCCTCAATCTAATAACAGAAAACACTTCAGCTGTAAATGAGAGTTTCAAGAGCCAATATGAGCCTTCCCAACTCCTCTTACAAGAAGAGAGGTGAGGTGTATGGATTACTGATACAGCTACAGTTTTGTCCTTTAACGCTCACTTCTGTGACCATAATAATGTGCCAATCCCCACTCACACTGTGTTGCCATTCCAGTGACTGTCCTTTAATGAAATTAGGGACAGAGAAGGTCTGGAAGTAGAGCAGGGAAGGATAATGGCACATTCCCAGCGTGACACTAAAATTGTGCACGAATTTCAGCCACGCACTGCGTGGACATCCGGCTCCATCCCTCCCCTCTTGTACAACAATTATGTTTTGTCACAACCTGAAAACAAAAATAATCTTTGCCTGTTGCTTTTCTTGAGTCAGCTCATCAAAAAGCCTCTCTGTTTCAGCCAGAGTCGTGATCCTTGCTGTGTATTTGAAGTCCTCCTCCCCAGGCTCATATTTTTGAGCTGTGCTCCTCTCGTCCCAAGCTGCCGCCTTCTTCAGCCCGCTGTTGATGGATTCAGCACAAGAGCTGTGTCTGACACCTGAATGCTGCCTTCCTAGCAACAAAGCAGGGGGATTTTTATATTTTTATATTTGTAATTGTCTGGGAAATGATTACACAGGACAGAAAAACAAAGCAATAACAGCACAAGCAGCGTGATCGTGGCGGTATGTGAACCAAGGACAGTGAAGCAAAGTCTCAGTTCCTTGCCTTAAACAACTTCCCAGAAGAATGCAAAACATTTGTAGGGGTCATCTTTCAAGTGATCTTTGTAGCACAACATATTTTTTTGGCTAACAAACAGATTCCTCTATTGTGCTAATTAGGAATTACTTTTACTGGTACATTTCTAAATATCACCAGGCAGAGCAGCTGTCAGGCAAACACCAGGCTAAATAAATGCATCAATAAAAACAAAAGCAGAACATTGTGACAAGGATTAGAAAAGCGAGAAAAGATTTGCTTCAATCAATCATTTAAAAATCTGAGAGAGCTGGTTTTATTAGAGTTACTCTTTGCTATCTGTAACGCAATGTTTAGCAATAGAATTTTATTAGTATGACTCAGGTACATCTTAATATAGACCCCCCCTAAGATATGCATTGGATAACTGAGTTAAGCACAGGGAAATGTATTGCCCTTCTTCCTCAATTTAATTATTTTTCTTGTTCTGCCGTGTTTGTGCACACATATATACATAAAAATAAAATACTGTATGAATGGTATATCTCTGGCTCCAGGGATAAGACAAGACTTTTAAAAGAGGATTTTTATAAGTTGGACTTTGTCAAATCAAGGGTCAGCTTTCCAGTTAAGCAGCTGTTACCACTGTGGAAGGAATTGTGGTACAAAAATATAGCAGATTTTCCCCCCACTTTGACAGATTACCTTCTGCTTCATCTAGTGAGAGAAACTGGAGCCTTTTCCTTGGGTTATTGTGCTGTAAAGTAGATGTAGCACCAGTTTCCAGGTCATCTAGAAGTATATCAAACCTACAGAGCAGGAAGCACACAGCAATGACTTGTTAAAAATCAGGGACCAGGCAATACAGAATTTTCTACTTTTTCACCTTTTGGTTAAACAAACAATTTGTTTTATAAAACTATTTATATCCCACAGCCACTGCAAGTCTTCTGATTCCTGTTCACAGCACCATGCCCCAATGTCCTCCTATTTGCACACACCAAAACCTCTCCTTTGTGTGACTTTCTCTCAGAGCCTCACCAAGCTGTTGCTCCTGAACACCCTGAGCTCCTGTTTCATCATCCTCAGGAACTCTCAAGAGTGGTGCTGGACATTTCTTATTCCTCACACACATGTCCTACACTTTAATCTCACAGCTAAGCGTGTTCTCAAACTCTGTAATACAGCTTTGCCAAGCAAAGATTTTGATAGAAACCATAGTATTTAGGAAGTTAGCAGAAAGGTAAGTTTATGTGTATTTTAAAATGCTTGTAGGTACCAGGACAAGTAGGAAGGTCCTACTTTCAACTTTTATTCACATCCGATCTGCACTTACTCTACAGAACAATTCTTCTTTAACTACTTGTCACTGATCAATGTTGTGTCACTAGCAAACCCAACATCCCTTCTACATTTTCCTTGCCAGATTTTAAAAAGTAAAACTCAGCTTTATATTCAGAAAACTTCACATGACTCACTTTCTAGACAAGAACCAGCAGCACTGAGCCTCTATAATAAACATCCTCCTGCTCTAGTAATGATCAGAACACAACTGTAATCACCACACTCATACCTTGTCACTGTGTTTTCATTCCTGCCAAGCAAATGGCTGAATCCAGGGGAGAGGTTTTCTTTTGGAGACCGTTTTGGGCTGTACGTCACAGACACCGGTGCCAACATTATCTCTCTTCTTGCTGCAAAAGACAAATTATGTTTATCTACCTTAAACCTCCCAATGCAGTACCTCCCACTCATGTGCTTACAGCTTAAAAGAATGCTTTTCAAAGCTGTCTAGGTGTTTATTTAAATTTGATGAAAAGTGCATCACAACACGGAGAAATGAAAATAAACTCAGAGCTCTCCCATTTGCTGTGATTACAGACATTCTCCTTTTCAGACTGTCAGAGTAATGCAGGAATCCTGCCTCTATTTTGCTCTCTCCTAGAGCAGCCTGTCATTGTTTGCTCCTACTTTTCGAGTAACACAAAGCAAACTTGAGAAAAGCACTGACTTGGAGTGTTGGGTTTCCTGTTGGAAGGAGGAAGGGACGATGACCTCTGGCCTGAAGGGGAGCTGAACCTTTTGGGTCTGTGTTGGTCCTTCCCTTTCTCTGGGGTGGCAACTAAAGAAGCTTCAACAAACCCAACAGTTTGACGTCGATTTGATGTTTCTAGTTAAAAAAAAAAAAAAAAAAAAGTTGTTATATTAATCAATCTTTTTCAATATGAGAACTCACGAATATTCTCCTGAGTAACAAATGACAAAGGCTGCACTTAAGTCTCCCTCACATCAACATATTTGTGCTGTTTTGTTCCAGTCTCTCTTCTACTCACAGAATAGACAGCTTAACTCATGGAAAAGGATCTTTGCAGAGTGGGGGGCTTTCTTTCCTTTTTTTAATAGAGAAACAGTGGAAATCAGACAAAAGCATCTTTTGAGAAAGAAAGCTGGAGTACCTGCCTGAGCCAAGAGTACAAGCATTTAAGAAAGACTTGATGTTTTCTCACGACAAGGCTCCTAAATCCCTGCTGTTACAACAGCTCAGTGCAGTCCCACACACACCAGCTTCCTTAATAACATTCCAATACAACACCATGAGAACAAAACTCAAGTGGATGTACAGCCAGAGCTTTCTTAGGGCTCCATTAACTGTTTATAAATACTGAGATATTCTTAGAAAAGAGGACATTGATGAGTCTCCAGCTTGAGACCCAACAGCAACCTTTGCCTTCCCTCTATTCTAAACAAGTCACTTAACTATCTAATTTTGAATTTTCTTTGAAAAACTCCAGCAGTTTGCATGCTAACACTGTTTTTATCCCTTCACTGAAGCCTGATGGACTTGAATGCTGAGAATACCAAAACTAAAAGATATGCAGACAAAGTAAAACATGCCCAGGAATATAAAAATAAGAGTTACTGGCTGGTGTGTCTTCTTTGTCTGTCTGTGTCCCCCAGTCTTTAAATACTTTTCCTTCTTCAAGTTCTTTAAAGGCTTTTATAATTGGTGCTTCTGACATCTCATTTTCTTTCTTTTCTATTGTGTTTGTTGAAGAGTCTTCCTGTGAAGAATCTTTTTCAGGAGGAGAGTGATACCTTAAAGGATGTGAAGCAGTGGAGGGAAAAAAATGATCAAATTTTTAATGGAGTGTTTTGTTTTTAAGTAATTGTACAGCACCCACAACACTGAGAATTTTTTTTAACTGTATTTAACAAGTACAAAATCTAGAAATAGAAATCTAGTCAATATAAGTTTTTACAAGTGTTCTACTTTATTAATTTTAGAAGTGTTCCACTTTCCCTCATAGTGAATACTGAAGGAAACCAACTCACCTGGAAGGAATATAGTTTTCTTCTAATCTGTTATCTTTGGGGCTTTCCTGGCCTTCCAAAGGCTGGCCAGTGAAGATGGAATATTCAGCTCCTGGTATCAGCCACTTTCTCCTGCTGACATCAGGAGTTCCCAACTTGCTGTGGGAACAAAAAGCTTCAAAATTACAAAAGGCTTTGGAGTTTTTCTTTGGTGGTTTTTTTATTGTTTGTTTTTTATTTTAAAGAAAAAGCTGCTATTTATTCCAGTAAACAGAAAGAAATACACAATAAACTTGTAAATACCATGGGAAAAAATAACTGCTTTTTAAAACATGTTTGTAAAGTAAAAGTGAAATATTTTTTAAAAAAAAGTCCTATGTTGAGGTTTCAGTCTAAATTACACAATATGCCCAGAATGCAAAGCTCCACAATGATCTTCCTGTAATTTAATGCTGCTTACTCAGACCAAGGTTTGGGTAACAGTAGTTCCCAACTAATTACATGAAAACATTTGGTGGAGATTATTGCAGTAGTTCAGAGCATCTGATCCCAGCTTTCCTTTGGACACCAAATATTAGAAAAAGAAAACACAAAAAACAAAAACCAAGAAAAAGCCACCATTGATGATGTGAGAGTGATAAATATTGACTAATAAGCATCTGTTTCTATATTCTTATCCTGAAAAGTCAAAAGAACAATGTGATTTTTACACACAACAAAGTAGATAATTAGAAAAAAAGGGTCTTGTTTACCCAAGCTATGAACCATAAGTACTATTGTGTAAATCTATCCTGCTGGGCATTCAATTGGAATGAGGCTTTCCTTGAGCCTCTGAGATCAGTTAGGGACAGATTAACTTCTAAATCCATATTGGCTCTTACATCCCCCTCCCTGATGAACATGGTGTGCCCTGCCCAGGTCTTCCTTTTTCCTGTTCATTGTTGAGGGATCTGGTTCAGAAATATTAAAAGAGCTCTAAACAGAAATCTGTCCCTCTAATATATTAATACATAAATTACTTGCATCTTTGTAATCAGATCTACCAAAATACATACAAGTGGATATCCACAAATCACATTAATTATCATTTTGAGCTTCACAGCATCAGTGCTGAACTGGGAGAGACACTGAAGAAATCATAACTAAGTAATGAAAAAAGAAGGGGGACAAAGTTTTTCAGGTCTTTAAAACATAAAAAAACCCCTCAAACAACAAAAAAAAAAAAACAACAAACAAACAAAAGAACACAGATCAATTTTAATTCTCTTAACATAAATTCCCAATTCAAACTGGAGTGTGCATTGTCACTGAACTCCCACCCTACTCTCAGGATATGTTAAGAGAATTAAATAAATTAAACTACAAACTATATTTAGAACCATAAAAAGTTGTGATCAGCCTTTCAAATCAATAACACACATGGAAAACCTCCAATGTCTTGTTGGAGTATTAGATTTTATTCCCAAATTCTTCGGTGAGTGTGGAAATCCCTACTCAGCTGAGCAACTGAGACCCATCTAACACTCATTTGGGAAGACCAGAGACGCTCTGGTCCATTATCCAAAGTACTGATTTGGGTTTCATAATTTCTTGGCATGTGAAGTCTCTGGATTATGTTACATATGTTTAATCCAGTTTAGCCTATGGACTGACCTCATGTTGATCCACTTTTAGCCAACACATGTTAAAAAGTATTCCAAACACAGGACCTGTTTTCCTGTTGTTGGAACACTCACTCACTTGGCACAAGAGGTTCTCAAACGGTTCTCGGTGATGTGGCGAAGTTTCAACTTATTTTCATGTTCCACCTGCTTGAGCTGAGCTTCAAGTTTTAAAATTGTCCTAAAGGGGAAGCAGTAAAGATGCATTAGGAGATGATTTCAATGACACAAAAGATACACCATATTTCTTAGTTTACTCATTTTTATTCAGATATCCTGGATGAAGCAGGAGAACAAGAGAAACTGCTGCATTTCTATGTATCTCTGTATCTATCTAAGTACAGATATAAATATGGATTGGAATTCCAAGTTAAATAAATCAGGTAACCTGGCTAGAAAGACAGGACCAGGAGATGTAGAAAAAAACCACATATCCTAAAATAACAAGATTTTTAGTGTGTACAAGTAACATCAAACAACGGGAATGCTTCATAAAATGTAATTAAACTGGCAAGATCTACAGCCTTCATTATCTAGGGGTAGCTGTTTAGGCCATAGTCTGTATTTCATACTGGTAAAAGAGTAATAAGTTTTACAGTTACCTTTTTAAATCAGAAATCTGTGTGTTTGCATCAAGCAATTTGTTTTCAGTTGTGTTTAATGTATCCTACAAGGACACAAAGAAAAAAGTGAAAAGCCCAGAAGTGCACTAAAAGAAAAACAAGTAACTCCACATCAGTCTCAAGAACACTCCATTAAATACACCTTCAAAGGGTCCATTAAATTTCCTTGGTTTTGATTTTGCAGTATTTTTGCTGTCTATGATTGGAAAATAATACATTCCAAATTCCCCCTTTTCCCTCCAGGGCTCTGCAGATGGAGTAAGAAGCTCTCAGTAAAAATAAACATGGATCTTTCCATCTGAGCTTTTTTCAAAATGCATCAGCTAATTCAGCAAATTCTATGGCACATTATCACGTAGTTTGCAGGTTTGGTTTTTTAATTAACTGGAGTGCACCTACCTTTACTCTTTCATGTTCTTTTCCAAGGGACTCATATTCTCCTAAAAGCTAAAACAGAACAAAAGAACACAAAAACTCACACTGAGACCATTCACAATTAACAGACTGCTGTAAAATCATCCCAATTGCTTGTCTAGGACATGCAGAAACACTACAGGGGATAACAAATACTATTAAAGGACATTTTTGTAAATTCTTCTTATCATCTTCTAATTGGAACAAGAAGTTATAGATGGGACAAGAGGAGACAGAGCTACTTACAGAATGTATTTCTAATTTTCAAATTCTCTCTCTCTAAAGAAACTGAATGAATGAACCACTAAAATTCCTCATTGACTTTAAAACTGACTTTGTATTTTGAAATCTCAATTGCAAAAAAAGAAATTAAAGCATGAAGTAGCTTTTCCAGCTAATACCCATTTGGCCAATCCATTTAAACATTCCATAAAGCTATTCCTGAAGAATTGGAGGAACAATTCCTTTGATTCAGCCTAAAATCACACACAATGAACAGCTTTATCAAGCTGTGATGAGGTATGAGAAATTTAGTCCATCTCCAACAAACTTAAGAGAGGAAAAAAATAACTTTCTAAAATAATTTCACGTACTATCTTCAAAAATAAAATTAACTAAGAGTAATAAATACCTGAGACTGACTACGGGAAGGGTTATCAAGTACACATAAGCTGCCTTAAATAATTGTTTTTAAATACCTATTAGTGTCACCCAGCCTCCAAGGAGTCAGCTGAGTCATTTCTGCTGTGTTAGTTGTGCATTAAGACTTTCCAGTTGGAAACTCGCAGCAGTTTCCACACCCAGGACGGACTTCCTGTTGTCCATTTTCTCACTTACATTCTGAAACATTTTGTTTTCTTCCTTTAGCCTCGTGTTTTTATTATCAGATAACTTGTAGGCCTTCTCAAAAGCTTCCTCCAGCTCCTTGAGCCTGGACTGCAGGCGGCTGATGGTGTTGTCCTTCTCCTTGTGGGTCGTGCGCATCTCCTCGAGCCGCTCCTGCAGAACCTTGGAAGTGCTGCTGAGGGCCTGGAAACGCTCCCTCCACTCTGCCTGGAGGAGAGAAAACATCCTTTACAAACACTTCCCCAGCAGATCATTTATTTCAGTGCAAAGTGCAACCTGAAATCAGGTAAACAGAAAACAAGGGTACACCCGGACATGAATTAAACAGGATTTTTTGCTCATTTCTGTGATGCTTCAAGAACGAAAGTGAAAACTGGAAACACCAAAGATGTATTTATTTTACAGGACTTATAATATCTAGAGATGAAGCCTCTAATCTCAGATGATTGATTTGCTTCCCAGCATAGAAAAATGTCTAAGAAAGGTGGAATTGGTCTCTGTAGGTGTCCAACTTACAAGACAAAGTGTCCTGTGATTTGACTAATAAATCCAGCATTTATTTATGCATACCCAAAGAGGTCTGGCCTAGCCAAAACCAGTGTAAATATACTTAGAGAAAGAGTATTGTTGCCCCAGCACAGGTGAGATTTGCTTTTATCACAGCTTGAATAAGAAAGTAGTTAAAACCAAATCAATAAATTAGGAAATTTAGAGAGAAACATGATAAACACATCACAACATTTCACTCTTGAACTCTGTTTGATCCTTTCTAACCTGGAAAAAGGTTCATGAGTAAAAGTGCTGAGGATTCAGGTAGGGAATCCCAAGAAACTCAGCTGGGAAAATCACTGGTGTAACACGCTGGCTGATGTCACATAGTAAGACAAAGATTGAAAATAAAAAGACAAAAGCATAAAAACACAGATCAGTTTAACAGTGAACAAGCTTTTCTCTCACTCTTTCACTTAAAAAGCAACTTGATTTAAGAACATACACTTACCACTTGCTTTTCCAGCAGATTATTCTTATTTTCCAGGGCTTTTATGCGAGCACTGGCTTCATTCAGAGCTGCATCCAACTGCTCACACCTATTGAGAACATACAGATTACACAAATCTTCAAATAACAAATCTACATTTTATAGCCTTATTTCCTTCCTCAAGCCTCCCCATGAATTTTGGTGCCCAGCCTGTGACCTCCTCCTACTTTCACTCAGTAAGACTGCCCAGAAGTCAGCTTTGACAGTAGACATTAGTACTGGAAGTACAAAAGAGTCCCAGCTACCCACATACTTTCTCAATTATTCTGAATGACATAAACTCTGTGAAGTATTTTAGCTGTCTAAACTTGCAATATGTATTTTGACTGGCAATAATGATACAAAAATCTCATCAATATTCTATATATAGCAACCTTTCAAGCTCTGTCTAATGGAATACACAGGTGGGGCACACAGAGGGCAGCACAAACCCCCCAGTGAATTCAACATTGGTCCTGTATCATCTGGAGTTTTCTCATGAAGGGTTGTCCTTCTTTAGGACAACATAGATCATTCCTATTCAAATTGCTTAGGATACCTCTGCCTGACAGCCATTCCTGAGGAAAGCTTGTACTGGCTCCAGCAACAATCAGGCCAAATAAACTGATTTTCATAGAATCATGGAGTGGTTTGGGTTGGAAGGGACCTTAAAGATCATCCAGTTCCACCCCCCTGCCATGGGCAGGGACACCTTCCACTATCCCAGGTTCCTCCAAGCCCCATCTAACCTGGCCTTGGACACTTCCAGGGATGGGGCAGCCACAGCTTGAACAGCTGCATTAAATAATGCAAAAGTTACATTTAATAGGGAAATATTAGTATCACAGATCCATGAAATCTTCAGAACTGAAGAGTGACGTAAACTTTGCAAGACATTCTAACACAAGGATGCCCAGTTTTGAAAGTGTAAAGAACACCACCAAAAGAGGAAGACAACAAGGAAGGACAAACAGCACCTGTCAGCAAGACTTTGATTGATTTTCTTCAGGTCCTCAGCAGAAGCAGCTCTCTGACTTGCCTCCAGCTGCTGCTTTAAGCTCTGGATCTCCGAGTCATAGTAAGCTCGGAGATCAGCGATGTGTCGAGCGTGTTTCTCCCTCAGGTTCTGCCTGATCCTGTTTTTAAAATTAAGAATTAAAAAAAAAATTTAAAAAATCCAGCTATCTGTATGTAATCATTTGGATATTTCATTCAGAGTGAACCCTGAGTACAAATCTCTCTCACAAAACTTTTTTCCATTCGAATGAAAGCAAAGAAAGTTTTGTCATCTAAGGCAGAGAATTCTTTGCATAAATACAACTAGAAATTATGATTATTATATACAAATAATACATATAAACACAATACAAAGTTTACAGGGCCTGACACACGGAATATATGCCCTGTCTGCCTGTCCACGTGCAAAGCATGAGAGTTTCAACAGTGAATATTTATTTTTCCTAAGTCCAGTAGTTCTGTGCTTCTCCCACCATTTGACTCTAAAGAAGAAAACAGACCCCCCCCCAAACTTTGAAATTCTCTGCCTAAATAAACCCCCTCATGCAGTCTGTAAAGGAAGGATGTATTTTTATTTTTATGTATAAAGAGAAATAACCAAATAAAACCTAGGAAATTGTTTTGCCTTCCAGTTAAGGCTTTGACGTCCAAGGAAGACAAAACACAAATATTGTGCCTTGGAATAAATTGTATGGTCTAAAGAAGACTAAATATTGTGGTCTAAAGAAAATTAATAGAATGGTTAAAGAAAGACAATTGTAAGAAGTGGAAAATGACTGTTCTATTTATACTCCAGCTATATTTTAAGGGGGGAAAAAAGAAGAAAAAAGGAGAAAAAAAAGCAGGAATGTCCAGCTCTGTTCTAAGCAAACTGAATTCACATATTTTCTTTGGTTCACTACTACTGTTGTTTCATTTCTTTCATGAAAGTAACAACTCTGACTTTTAAAAAAGGAAAAATTACTTACTGTGACATTACCACAGGGTCTTCAACAGGTGCTGCTGAAAGACTATAATCTGGCAAAGTGTTGTCAGCACACTGAGTAACAGAGGATGGAGTTAAAGTCAGTGTTTCTTCCTCCTCAGTGCTGACTGAACTATCACGGTCAGCATCCCTGTATGCCTTTGGAAAAGGGGAGCTGCTCTTGTTTTCACTCTGGAACGGGTGATTTCTCCAGAAGTCCAAGTGCACAGCTCTGCTGCTGGCAGGGTGTTTGGGAGAATCATCTAACTGAGAAGAGTGACTTGTCTGGGAGAAAGAGTCTGTGTCACAATGACTTGAAAATCCTGGCTCTGCCATAGAGTCTGGAGAAAAGGGAGTAATGTCTTCAGGAATATTGAAAAAACAGCGTCCCTGGTTCTGCTGACCTGGTTTCATATGCAGGGTTGGGTCCAACGTCAAGATCTAGGAAATAAGTTACAATGCTAAAAACCTGTGATTTAACTTTTCTTCTTTGAAATGGAGTTGATCTGAAGACACCAGTAAAGCATATAACACTGCAGGCATTACACTGAATATTACTGCAGTCATTTGGTAGTGACAATAGAAAGGTGCCTGTAACACTCAATGACAATACACATTCCCAAATTTCTAAGTTTCCATTAATAAAGAACATATCCAACATCTGTAGCTGTCTAGAAAACCTTTGAAATTTCACTTACACAAACAGAAGGTCTATGATATCTGTTTATATGTTGAAACAATAACTTTGTAGGTTACAAAAGCAATTCATGAATTATCTACACAATACAGTCACATCATTACTGGATTATGTACAGGACTGAGAGCTGTATAAAAAAAGAGAGATGATAAAGAATCATTTCCACAACCTGTGCCTGTCCTGTTTCATGGGAAGCACTAAGAAAATCCCTCTTGTGCCACTGCAGTTCCAGTGCATTCCATGAGCTGCAGCCTCAGCACAGGTAGAGCCGTCCCTGCACCATCCTCAAGGCTGTGCTGCAAAGGTGCCTCTTCACTCAGGGTGTTCTCAGAGGTTCTTTTCAGCTGGATCCTTTCCCGGGCTGGTTCATCCCTCGGCTGCTCAAACTGCTGTTCCAGCAAAACACTGGAGGTGGCAGCAGGGGCCAGTTCATGTGAAACCAGCCTGTATTCAACATATCCTCAACTGAGATGGGAAGTAAAGAAATTCATGTTACCTCTGGTGGGTGACTTGACTGGGAAGAAGGCAAAACATTCTGGTCTGGCATCTGCTTGTTTTCCCTTTGTCTTTTATGATAAATATCCTTCAGGGATGACAACTTCCTTTCCTCAGCAGAAGACAACTTCAACAGGCAAAATTGCTACATTACTTTTTCTGAACACAATCCTCCATCCCCAAAATAAATAAATAAAAAAGTTTTGGGGTGGGTTTAGCTAATAAAGCAGTTCAGGACAGAAGGCAGCTCTATTCAATGCACCCAGGCTAAAAAAGGGTCTTTAAGGAGGCACCTTTAATACACTAGTGAGTCACTTTTCATGTCCTACAGAGTTTCTTTTGAATAACAAAAGAAGGTCAATAAATTCCAAGTGAGGTTAGTTGGGGTACAGGAATAATGAAGGAGCAGAGTAGGAAAGACTGAGTTAACAATAGAGTTCTCACAGAGAAGTTAAATTCTGGAGGGCTGGTTCTTTCCATCATAGGAAAAAAAAAACCAAAGATGACAAGGAATTAGAGGACAACTTTTAACCACATACAAAGTTTACCTGATCTGGTGATACTTTTGTGGAGAAAACATCAGCAAACTCACTTCTGAAATTCTCTGGTAAACTGTGATACATCTCCTTTTCATCTAACTTCCAGTATGAAAGTCCTGACAAGAAGAAACATCAAAAGAAAAAAAAAAAAAAAAAAGATAAATTTCAAGCTTGAGGCTATAGAACAGGAATCCCAAAATCCATTAGTGAAATGTTATTTTGTCTTGAACAAGAATGCTGTGTTAGTTATTTGCATCTATTGCTTAAGGATCTTATTAGAGCATTTGTTACCAGGAGTGACAAAAATCTCAATGCAAGGCACAGGCAACATAACCAGCATCACATCACACAGCACCACAGTCACTGAGGGGTGTTAAGGGGAAAAATCCTCAATTATCACAGACTGTCATATTTCTAATGATTCCAGTGTAGCACTTAAAACTGGTAGCACCCAAGGGATAATCCCAGGCAGCCACTGGATACTGCAGACTCCTCAGTTTGGTGTTGAACAGCTCTCTGTAACATGCAAAAGGACAGACTGCCAGGACTAAGGGGTGGCACAAGAGGAACAGACACAGACTCAACCCCACTTCAGTTTTTTATGTGTGTCCCTCTCTCAGTGGCTTGTGAAGCAGCAATAATTATACACAGTTTGCAGGGCTGCATCTCTGTGCCCCTGTTTGTTACTGACAGGAATCCACCCTGTTATGATCAAAATATGGGAATTAGTTTTTTGGCTTTCATCAAAAAAAAAAAAAACAAAAACCACAACCCCCAAACCATGAAAAACCATCACCCACCACCCCTCATATCCAGCCCCCAGAACAACAGAGCCAAACCATGAACACAGAAAAGCAATCTAAGAATCACCACATTACCAGGTCAATGATGCTCACATTTGAAGCATCATTTGATACCTTGCCATGATTTTAATAGTAATTATGTTATGAAACAGTTTTAAACACAAAGCTCAGCTTTGAATCTTGGGAAATTTGGAAAAAAAAAAACAACAACTGCTGCATGTCCTACATCTGCCAGCAGTGATACAAAGGAGCTGCATCACTTTGAAAACAGGAGCGAGAAAAGCAGAATTATGCTAAATCAAAGCCTGTCAGTGCTTAAATCCTCCTCACCTCCCTGGAGTTACTGGAGATGCATTCCAGTAAGAGCACTGAAAAATGAGAATTCCAAAGAAAAGGAAATTTAAGTACAAGAAATTAACTCTACCTGAAGCTTCAGACACCAAGGAATTGGGACTTTCCTTCGGTTGGTTGAGGTAAAAAGTGTAAGGTGGCAAAGCAGCATCAGTAAGGTTTGTCTAAAATTACAATGGGAAAATAAATTTATAAGGAAAATCACAAGGCAAGGAAAAAAAAAATCAAGGGTATAATTTTTTTAAATTGTACATAAATGTTACTACTCTTTTTAAGCAAAGAGATTAAATAGAGCATGATCCAAACCTACACAATTTATATTGAGAGCAATCACAGTTGAAAGGGAAGCTAAGATATGCCTCATAACTTTAAAATATTTATATTTTATACATATTTATTCAGATATATGACATATTTATATATTTTTATATATATATATATATTTATATTTTCTCTAGAGTGCCTGTGTGCTTGTGGAGCATTTTTGGGATTAGCTGTTACAGAAATACACATTTTGGACAGTCATATCAACTTTCTTGTTCCTTAAGAGGTACAAGTATACAGAGATGACTTAACAATAAAGAGTCACTTCCTTCCTCATCCTAAGATTGGAATTTCATATATTCAGTTGTTATGACTCCACGTATCCCAAATTTGGAGGTACCACTGTCTGTCATCTCAGACAGACAAGGTATTCCACATCCTTCTGCTCATCACTCCCAACTTTCCAAACATCCCCAGCTAATTAAAGCAAAACTTTGAAAAGGGTGGGACCAACACAGGAAAAAAAAATTCATATTATTTAAGATTTGCCCCAACTCTCCTCTTCCTTAACCAAAGGAAGAAGTGGCACTGATATAACAGCAGAGCAACTGAGGAAGGGCAGCTGCTTAAAAATGGTCATCTCACATTGCTCTTTTCTGCTCTGCTTGGGGCTTTTTGTTCCATTAGTGCAGCTCAACAATTGTACAAATCCACACACTTCATACAAGTGAGGACTGTAACAGGATAGTAACCACTGAGTTAACAAAAGTAAGAGAGAAAAAAATCAGAACTAAAGCTGTTCAAGTTTTTGCAGGAATTACCATCTCACCTCAAGGCTATTTTGTCCCTCTTAATGTTTTTATTTAGGTATTTCCTTTGCCTAAGGAGGAAGAAAGGAAAATGAAGGAGTAGCAACTGCATTCTTACAAAGGAACAGAAAGATAAAGCTCTTTTCAAAATCTGACTTCCTGGCACTAATTTCCTTATGCACCCTCTCCTGTAGCAGAGAGAGAAAAGAAAACCAACCACAGCAGATGCATTGGACTCCTGGTTTGAAAAATCCCCTTAGAGGAATATCTTGTTTCCTCTGACAACAGAAGACTGAAGAGAGCAAACCCAAAGAGCTGCTCTCACCCTTCCTGGATCATCCTCCAAGTGACCACAGGAAAAAAAAAACAGACCCTGCCTTGAATCAAGTGATTCCTATTTGCTAGTTCTGTTCTCTTGTAGAAGCCATTCACAGAGTTTCAGGAATTATTTCCTTAGAAATGGCATAAGGAGAGAGGTTTGTGACACTGAATATGCTGGAAGTCATTCTAAAGCTTCCTAGTTGGGTGTATGATGATTACTCATGCAATCATGTTGCATAACATACTTTTGGATCAGAAATATGATATGTGATTAAACATCCCTCCTCAAAATAATCAGATTTGTGGACATACACAATTATTAACTCAAAAGTATGAGCGAGGGGGAACCCAAACTCTTCTCAAACTGAGATTGCTGAGAACACTAAAAAAGCCCAAACCAAACTAAACAAAAAAATCTCTGCAACTTAAAATCCCAGTCTGGAAGAATGTTTGTCCTGGGCAAAGTGGTTAAAGCCTTAACAACACAAAGAATTTTATGTGCCAAAAGAGGTATCAGCAGCTGACAGATCCTTCAAAGATCCTTCAAAAAAATTACAGGGCACCATAAATTGCCATGACCTGAAGCTTCAATTGACAATGTGGCCATTATCTCCACAAGGAAAGAACATGTGCCACTTGAGGAGGTTGAGACAAAGATTAGGAAATTAATAAAATAAGCCAAAATCACTGTGTGCCTGAGTATGGAATGGGGAACTAAGTAAAACTTTGCCTACATGAACTTTAAATATATGAATGAGAATTGCTAAATGCTAAATATGAAAGGATGTGCTGGATGAGAACATACTGTAACTCTGCAAAAATACCAGTGACAAGAATAACATTAGAAAAACACAAGAAAATAAAAAGAGGCTTACATTCTCAAGTGGTGATTTCTTCACTTTCTCATTTTCTTGCATAGGGTTCACACACACTTCATCTGCAGTTATCCTTTTTGGTTGGTTTTGTTTCAACTTTTGTGCCCACGACGTTAAAGATTTACTGGATGGTAAGAAACACACACATATAAGGAAGGTATTTCCCCCAACACATCTACAACAAATAAACACTGCAGATGCAAACCTGCATCACGCAGAGACATCAGGCTAAACAAATATATTTATCTACCAAGCAGCAAAGTTTTTTACAGTCAAGAGGTTCCATTCAATTCTTGCATGTTCCCAGTGACAAACAGCTGTTTACTCAATGGGAGTTGTCTACAATAAATTAACATACTTGGAAAGTTTATCACTTACCTGGGTTTCTTCCCACATGGAGTTTCATCAACTTTATGCTCAAATTCAGCAGGAAAAACTAAAATGTTGTTCCTTCCCGGTGAACAATTTTCCTCTATTCTTTTTGGTAAAAGTTCTGTTTTATTTTGAACAGTGGCTACAATTGCATCACTCTGCAGCCCTGCTCCATCCCTGTGTCCTTGGGAAGTTTTCTCCATGGAATCTGTGGCCCTGCTGGTGCTGTTGGCCGTGCCAGGGTTCAGCTCGGAGGTGGAGAGCGTTCCATACCCGCTGTTCATGGAGGCGTCGCTCCCGCAACATTCCTGCTGCAGGTCGGATGCACTGGGCTGGCTTTCTGCTTCACTGGAGCTGAGCTGGTGGACGATGCTCTCGTGTTCCTCGAGGAGCTCGGATCGCATCCCCATTGGAATTGCTAGCGCTGGAAAAGCGTCTGGAAGCGTGGCAGGCAAACCCCGGCTCCTGCCGGCTCCCCAACTGCTGCTCCCAAACTTCACCAGCTGCCTGATCTCAGCCTGAATCAGCTGCACAAAAGGGAAAGGCAGGATTCCCATGAGATGGTGGCACAAATCACATCCATATTTTGATGCTTCATGTGATTAGTGACAGAATTAGAGCACTTGTTTCATAGGACTCCAGGATGTGCAGACACCCCATGCATGAAGGAGGTCGGTACGTACTGCGCGCAACAGTCAAATGTCCATGGGAACAATCCCTCATTCCATGCAGTGAATTCCAGGTCTCAGGAGTCATTAATTCATGTAAAAAACATGCATGAATGTATTCACTGACTGCCTTCAGAACTACAGTCACCTCCCAGCCAGCTGAAGAAATATAAACTATCCACAAACGTGGGACAGAAATGTTTTGCTGAATTTAGGTCTAAACCAATTTTTAACTTGGATATACACTTTTAAAGATTGCAAGGATGCCTCACTGGAAGGATTAACCATTCCTCTATTATGCTAATAGGAATAATGTACCTCTGTAAGATTATTTGCATAAAACTTGACTTTAAAATACCCAATTTAGATATTATGGGATAATACAAAGATGTACATTTAGATTGCTCTGGTGTCTGATGGAATGGAACAAACCTATGACTGGATCACTCCATTTAACAGGTTACTTAGTTTACAATGTCTGCAGAGAGTTATTTCAGTACATAAGTAATTTTTTTTTTTAAAGTTTTACAGTTGTGCACTGGAAGTACTGAAGCAGCTCTGAGAAACAAGTGATGCCTTTGCCAAGGGCTATGGAAAGATTTCCCATTAGTGCCCATGGGCAGCACTTCCCTGGAGTTATCTCGAGATTACTGAACTGCAGGAGCACACAACTCTTCCTACATGTGACAAGACCAGCATATAGAGTTCCTTTCAATAACATATTTCAAACTAATTCCCTCAGGAAAGGCAAAAAAAAAAAGACCTTGCAATAATTTTTGAGAACATGGAACTCCTGTCTTTTCACAGGACTACAGGACATCACTCACACGTGAACAGCAACTGGGAAGCACAAACTGAACAAAAATCATTTGTTCTCTTAAAGTAAGAAATAAAAAATAAGACAATTTCAGAGGAACCTACGTGTAACTCTAGTCAGGACCAAGCCTCAGATGTTTTATTGACTTGCAATAGAATTAACAATTGAATTTCAGCTCAGTCTTTCTATGCCAAAACCAAACAACAAACAAAAAGCTTGGGATGAAGTTTTCTTCCATAACAAAGTTTTTTGTTCTATTAGTGATTTCAGTCATGAGTGCAGCAATTGTTTGCACTTTAATTCTGTGACTGAACTCTGTCAGAAAGGTAGGGAAGGGAGAACAAAAGGGAAAAAACAGAACTGGGGGTGAGAAGGGAGATCAGATTCCCTGCTGACATTTAATCTTTGTCATTAATACCGTGTCTTGGAAAAGTGAAAGGCTACAATTCCAGCTAAAGTGCATTTTAACTTCTCTTTGCATAGTCACAAATAATTGCAAGAGATGGAAAAACCCGGGAAAAATAAGATAAGGTTTCTAAAGTTTTGGGATTGTAGGAAAATTTGGTTTTAAATCCTTTTCATAAAGTCTGATCTTGGGATGATCCACAGGTGGTGACAGCTCATCTCCTATTGTTTAGGTCACATAAGCCAAGGACTGACCCCATTGATTCCAAAATGAACTCAAGGTCTTTTGATCCCTATTTTCACAAGGATGAAGATATATTTTTATAAGCACAGTTGGTCTTGAAACCCAGCCTCGAGCAAGCCTTATCTCAGGCATGTCAATGCTGATGCAGCATCTTGCTTTTCTACCCCAAATAGATTATTATTTTTGTCTTTTTATTATTCTTAGTAGAATGTGTTGAGTTGCCTGTGTTTTCAGCAGGTCTCTGGCACACCAGTTAGTTTGGAACAGCTCCATTTACTTTATCTAATGCACTCATACAACTGAGTGGTAGCTGTTAATTTTGTATTTAGTGTGGCAATTCATGCAGTTAGTAAGTCCCTGCTGGCACCACGCCCTCAGCTCTTCCAGAGGTAGCCTTTCTTATTAAAAAAGACAAAAACCAGCCAAGCCAACACAATGGATTAGTAAAGACTATGATCAACAAGTGAATCAAACCACTACAGTAAGAGGAAGGGAATAACACAGGTAACAAAACACTGGTGGGACGAAAATGCCAAGATGGGAGGCACAGGGGAGGAGGTGAGGCAGGAGAAACAGGATAAAAGGACAGTACCTCTTGTTAACTCAGCTCAGGAACTGCTGATTATTACTAGTGTGGAGGGCACCAGGAAAGGGAAGGGAAAAACAGCAACCAAAATGATGAGGATATTAAGCATTGTATATTTACAGATTTACTGTCTCTTATACACACAAAAGACATTTCTCCTGTTCTAAAGGATAAATGTGGTTCAGCAAAAATGTGAACCTTCACAGGGGTCATTTTTCATTATTAGAAAGGAGACTGTTCAACCGAAGGGTGAAATAAGTGTTCAGCTGTTACAGTGATGGTTTTCCTATGCTATGCTGTCTGGACAAGTAGTACAACATTTTCTAATGACAAGAAAGCTACGATGGCTCAAAATCAGAAATTAAACAGTCTAACAGTTAACAAAAAACATCTTGTACCTACAAAATCAAGTTATCACGTGGGCATTCTGAACCAAATGCTTCTGAAAACAAAACAATTGAAAACAGATAATCAACAAATCTCTTCTGAAATGGTTCCTACCAGTTACTCTGTTAATTAGCCAAGGTTGTCTCAAATATGCATCCAGTAAACAGCATTCCAGTCATCCACTTCCATTACCTGCCTCTCTGCATTGTTTTGGAGGGGTGTGGGGTTGGAGGGAGAAAAGAAACATTCAGCCTCATCTACCCACATGGCCAAATCATTACTTACTTGGATTTGATGGTGGAACTGCTCTTGCTGGGCAACTATTTGTTGCTGACATTGCTTTTCTACCAGTCTCAGCAGCTGTAGCCACCTTGTCTATTAAATCACAAAGTAAAATAATTAAAGCACAGTCATACTGCATCTCTCACCTCTTCCTGTAGCTACAAATAGCTTTGCAATCCTATACTTAGGTGTTGACATAATGCAAAGCTGAGTAACAGCACCGTGGTTTCCCACCCCACCATCCCTGCAGCCCCCAATGTGTCAATCAATGGGAACTAAAAGAAGAAACAGCTGGCAGGAAAGTACAGGCAAATTTTGGAAAGGCAGATCCAGTTCAATTAATTAAAGGTAATTTTAAAATTGAGAATTAAACATCCCTCTGTCCAGGGAACCATTCACTTCAATAAGAAACTCTTCAGCAATCCAGCTGAAGGTCATGATGCACAAATATGCAATAAAAAAAAAAATCAATTAAAAAAATCAAATGTATAGCATTCCTAAAACATGGCAAAATCTGATGTTTAAAAACTATTTTATGCCAATGTTTATGGAGCCTGGTGCTTGAAGCACAGGACACAGACATCAATATTCTGTTTCTGGAGGTGTTAAAGAGAACCCAAATTAAGCATCTGCCAAGAGACACTGTGATGGATCACAGGCAGAAAGCTCAAAAATTCTGCAGGAACAAGCCCATGGTGTGGAAAACTAATGTTCCTTATGATGACTAAATATAATGATAACATATAAAATAAAAAAGGACAAAAACCTTCAGAAAAGTGTTTGGGAGAATAAGTTCATTGAAACTCCATCATTATTTTTTTTGTGTTGTTTTAAATCTGGAATCAAACTAATCACCTACACATCTTTACAAATGGAACATATAAATAAATCAAGCAAAACAGAACCAATTTTAGAAAGAAAAATTCTATTTTCTAGGATCACTTCAGATCAGTTTGAAGTGCTACAGTTTTAAAGGTTTAAATTTTTCAGTTCGAAAACTTTGTGGGGAAAATATTCACATCTGTATTGTAAAACATAAGATAGAGAGATAAAATAGTGGAAAATGCTAAGATAAAATTGCAATAAAATCCAGCCAGGTGATTAGTTCATATGTGTAAGAGGATCTGTCCCATCAAGAAGAATAAACACATATATGTGTATATATAAATCCATATATGGATCTTGCTGCTGAACTACATCATTAGATTTGCCTTCCAAAATGCAGAGCAAATACATTAATACAACTTTTTTTAAATAAACCTGAACATCAGTTACCTCACAGCTCTTCACAATTTCCGTGTCAGCATTTCCAATGGCCTGGATGTCTTGCATAAAGGAGGCAAACAGTTCAACAGAACCAGGCTTTAATGAGGACCTGGTATTCCCTGAGTAACCAGAAACTCCATTGGGATTGGATGAAGGACTTCTAGTGAAACATGAGGAAAAATAGCTCAATTATTTATTGTGTCAGTTGTGCAACACAGTGGCCAAAACAATACACTACATATGCTGGGCAGCCAGAAAAGAATTATACACTTAATTTATACCAACACTCTCATCATCTTGAAATAAAAATGATAAATTCACGAGGAGATTTTTCAAGCCAATGTCAAAGAATCCACAGTGTGCTTCACTCTTATCCTACACACTATGAAATGCAGTAGCTTTCCAAGGAGAGAGACTGGATCATCAGCACAGATATTGCTGCTCACTGGTACAAACATCAACAAATACAGCTTTGCATCAAACTCATGTGATTCCTCAGAGAGCCTGAGGTCAGAAGCTCCCAGAGCTGAGCTTCTGTGGAGCAATGGTTTAGGAAGGGCAGGACTGAGGCCTCTTGGAGAAGCAACATGGGCAGGAGTGACTTGTAACTCTCATCTTAACAGGGCAGTCAAGAACCACCTCTCACTTAGGCCATCAGGCCATATTTGCACTTCTTATTCCCTGGGAATACCTCAGGCATTAAACAGAAAAACAACTCAGTTTTCCTAAGCTGCTGCTCTCCAAAAATGACTTCACACAACACATGAGCTTTCCAAAAAATGATCTCTTACAATCTGGCCAAGACAGGTTCCCTCCTTCCTCCCCCATTCTAAGAGACACGAGGCAATGGAAGTTAACTAAGAATTTAAGGAAGACTTCACAGTTCTTTCAGTAAGGCTTTCCTCTAAAAAGAAATCTTTCATCAAGATTATACCTGTGAAAGTAAAAAGAACCCTGAAATATATTGCAATCTTACCTATTATTTCACCTTAATAACAACAGTACTCTAAAAACATTCGAACTAAGCAAACCCAAAATAATAAAAATATATTTGTTAGGAATTCCTTCAGCACATTACCTGTTACAGTTCAAGTTACAGACAGAGCTGTGGGTGTTTCTGACATCAGAGTCTGCAGAAGACGAAGGGATTTCCTGTACAGAATTCACCACATCCCAGTTTTCCATATCTTGGTCCCAAGTACGTTACCCTGAGAACAGACAGAAATAAGAATCACCTTCTTACTTTAAAAAACCATTTGACTTTGTTGCTTGAAGAAACAGAATTAAAGAGACAGTTGTTTTGGCTAAACCACCCCAGAAAGTGCAAACATTCCACAACCAGCCCCTCTCCCTTCCCCTGGGCTACACCTGCCAACAGGAGCTCCTCAGTTAACTTCGTGCCTGCTGGGACTCTTCCGAGTCAAAGATATTCCTAACTGTGCATCACACCTCTGGACTGGACTGGAAAGGGTGTCAGTGCAAAATGTTCCAGGTAAAATAATGTTGTTGGGGTTTGGTTGGTTGTTTTTTTAAATCTGAGGCTCCACAGGGCATTTTCAAGACTTCTGTGAAAACACCTACTATCAATATACTTAAATGTGACCAAGGATCTGCAACTTCACTGGGAGAAACACACTCACCAAAAATAATAAACACAAGACCCACTGAGTTAAATAAACTGCACTTGACCAATTTTGCCATTTCTGTGTCTAATATCTGGCTCACTTTTTTCACAGATCACTTGCTTCATTGTTATTATATAACACTAATTCAGAAAGCTTTGAAACTGTTCTGAGCTACATTTCTTAGAGATTAATAAAACAACAAAAAAAGCAGTCAGACAGGAATCCCACAGCAGTTCAAAACAGCAGCTGGTTAACTGAAAGCATCATAAATAAATAAACACACAATACTTGTGCCATAGTCTTACAGCACTCAAAGTAGGGTGGCTGTAGAGAGACTAAAAGATTCTTCTACTTTCACCAAGAAAACACTTGAAATATATTAATTAATCAGTTCTTATGTAGTGCTTATTTCAGCATGTTCTACACCCTGGTGAATTCAGCCCTTGTTATAACACTGAAGGAAAACCTTATGATCATTTCACAGATGGACAGTAAAAAGAGACATTAGGAAATATCCTATAATGCCAAGAACAAATTCCTGCTGCCTTAAAGAAGCACAACACCTCCAAAGCACGACCATTCCTCTTTACAGGCCTTACAAAGACATGCTGATGGGTTGTACAGACTCATGTTTTCATAATTTTTAAGTGCATAGAGATGTATCTCTAATAGATAGCTACAGAAATATAAAATATTTCCACCAGAAGGAAACTGAGAGACAACTGTCTCATTTTTCCCTGTTTTCTTGGAGCCTGTTTGGCTCAGCAGAAATGTTTTTTGGGTACTCACTCACACCATCTCCTCTGGGTAGGGCTGAAAACGCCAGAATTCAAAGGAAGTTACCAGAGACACACATATCCCTTTGGCAGAGCTTCTTGGGATAAAGAAGGATAAAAAAAAAAAAAAAAGCCTTTCTTCTTTTTCTAGCGGTCAGAAGTCTGGAAAACTTGGAGGTTATCAGACTTGGCAGCTAAAGCTGATGCTGGGAGTGTCTCTGGAGCAGCTGGATGTGGGATCAGTCCCCCCCCAGGATGGAACCATGGGCGGCCTATCTCAGCAGCACAGCAATGGGTGGGACTTAGCTGTGACACAGGCTCGTTTCATAACCTCATTACAAGTCTGTTCGCAATAAAAACAATATTTAGTGAGCTATAACGGGGCTGCGGGAGCGCTGAGCCGCCATCCCTCGACTCCGCAGCACAGCACGGTCCTTATACGGCCACGTCGCTGCATAAAGGGGCAGGCTCGGAAAAAACCAACCCGTGAGGTGTTTTAACTCTGAAATATCAGCGCCGGTTTCGCCGCAAACGCCGGGGCCGGCACAGCCCCGGAGCCCGGGAGGTTCCGCATCGCCCCCCGAGCCAGACCCGCTCCCTTCCGATCCCTCGCAGGTCCCTCAGGGCTCCTCGGAGCACCCTCGCCGCCAGGCCCCGCGTCCCCAAGAACCTTCTGCGGGACCCCGCGACGGGACAACGAGCCGGGGCCGCAGCGCCGCGGTGCCCTCAGGAACGGCCCCGGCCTCAAGGGCTCAGCCCCCACGGGGACCCCTCTCGCCACGTCTGCGCCCCCGGGACCGCCTCCCTTCAGCCCGTGCCCCCTCCTCGGCCCCGTGTGGGCCTCCTGCTCTCACAAGCGCCGCGTCCCTCCCGCGGTGCCCCCACACCCGTCCCCGGGCACCTCCCGCTCCCCTCACGGTCCCGTCCCTTCCCCAGCGCCCCCCCCGACTCCGCCCCCCCCGCCCCCTTCGGGCCAAGCCCCGCCCCCGCGTTCCGCGGTGTTGACAGCGCCGCCGCCTCTGATTGGCTGGAGTGCCCGCCACTCTCCGGGCAAAGGGGCGGGGCGACGGGGGCGGCTCCGCGGCTCCGGGATGCGGCGCTGGGACGGGGCCAAACGCGGCGGCGCTGGCCCCGCGGGCCCGCCCGGTTCCTTACCCGCATCGCTGGGAGCCCGCGGCGCCCGGCCAGCCGCGTCCCCCCGCGGCCGTGAGGCGATGGAGAGGCGCGGGCCCTGCGCCGCCCGCCCGGCGATTGGCGGCCCCGAGTTTCGAACCGTGGGAAGGGTAGAGGGCGCTCCGGACAGAGCGCCGCGCGCTGATTGGCCGCCTCGAGCGCGCGCCGGCCCGCGCCTCCCGCGCTGATTCGCTGCGCGGCAGAGCCCGCGCGCCGCCGCGCGGAGATTGGCGCGCGCCGCCGCGCGGGTTCCCGAAGAGCCCCATTGGCGAGGAAGGGGACGGTGCGCCTTAAGCCCGCCCCCCGCGCGCAGCGATTGGCTGTCCCACGTGCCAATCAGCGCAATGCTACCGCCCCTCCCTCCCGACGCGCGCATGCGCAGCGCGGGCGCGGCCGGGCCGGCGGAGGTGAGTGAATTGTCCGGGATTTCTGTGTAGGGTCGAACAGCGGGAACAGGCCGAGGGAACGTGGGTTTTTAACCCTGTCTATGAAGAGCTGTCAGTCCTGGTTTCAAAGCGGGCAGAGCCGTATGAAACCGGCTAAATAAAGGCTTATTCCCGGTTTTTCTGCATGTATTTTTCGTTAAAAAATTACTAACTTCTTCAGTGGGTGCCAATAAAAGTTTGCTTAAAAATATTTTCAATTATTTTTATTATTATTTAATTATTTCAACTTATGTTCAATTTCTTATGAATATTTATTCACACGCTGAAGTATTTTCTTCTACGTTAAGCATGACAGGATGTACTCTTTTAATTGATTATTGCAGAGTGACATTTGAAAGCAGTAGGACTTGACATTCCTCATTATCCATGAGGCTGTTCAGGTCAGACTCCAAGGTAGAAATAACCTCTCTTCCCTCTCTTTTTTTAATATTTGATACCTTTAGTGTTTCCCAAGCGTTGGTAGGAGTGCTTATTGACTTACTGTTTTCCAGATCCCTTTCAAAATTAATAATCCCAACTATTTTAAGAAACCTAATAACATTAAGAACCAAAATTCCATTCAGAATGGTAAATATTCCAGGGCAAATGCCAGTGAAACAGTTCAGATATCCTTGAAAACAAACCTGATTGTGAAAATATTGCATAAGATGTGCAGCCAAACTGGATCATCTGAAAACAAGGATTCTCATAGTAAACTCCACTCTCCACTTCCATTCCAGGTTTCATCCCAGAGAAGCCTGTCCTCACTCCTGTATGAATGTTCCAGGTTTCTTTCATTTTCCATTCTTACTGAGAGAATTGTCAGCATGGACACCCTGGATTTTGAGGAAGCAGCAGCTTTCCCTGCCCAGCATTCCCGTGCTTCAGGCAGCAAGAAAGAGGAACTCCCTGAATCTCCTTGGACTCACTGAGGCAGAACTGGAAGAACAGTTTGTGAGAGGTGATGGCCCAGGGGGTCAAGCCACAAATAAGACAAACAACTGTGTTGTCCTGAAGCATATTCCATCTGGGCTTGTAGTGAAGGTAATTATGTTCTATTTTGTTAAGGCACAAATTGCATCACGACTTCCAGGCCTCCTTTCAGAGTAAAGCACAATCACAGTGTGCATGGCACGAGGAAAAGTTTATATTTATGGTAAAGAATCTCAGCAAGAAGCACCTCTGGCTGTCAGCAGATAAATAAACTGGGGTCAGAGCTGATCTTCCTGGCTTTGCCATGAATTTACTGGTTTGTAGTTTTCAGGTAAATGAATCTTCATTGTAGCTGTCAGATTCCTGTCCCCCATGGGAGTGAGAATCTCTCCTTTAACAAGTTGCTCACACTCTGCAGATCCTTTTTAAGCATTTCCCTTACCTACTTCCTGTGAATTAATTCCTTGAAATTAATCTTTGCTTCCTGTCACAAGGGGAAGACACAGTTAAGTTAAACTCAAGCAGCTTTCCAAGGTAATATGGAAGCATTAAAGATTAATGCAAAAGCCAGTCTGACAAGTGCAGTAGCAATAATTATTAAAATATATCATCTGGATATAAAAGTTCCAGCTGTTATTGGTAGGAGAATGCTCTTGGCTTCGGGAGAAGGGGAGTTTCTTTGCTGTAATGGCAGGAATATACAGACTGAGAGGGAAAGCAGAAGAATAAACAGGTTAAAGTTCCAGTAAAAACATCCTGTTGTATTTCTTTAGTGTCATCAAACAAGATCAGTGGAGAAGAACAGAAAGATTGCCAGAGAAATCCTGCAGGAAAAAGTTGATCTTTTCTACAAAGGTGAAGAGAGTGATGTTTATAAAGAGAAAAAAGCATCAGAGAAGAAGAAGCAGGAGAAAAAAAGAAGAGCAAAGGAAAACCTGGAAAGGAAAAAGCTTTTTAAAGAGGTGCAACAACTGGATAAGAAATGAACATGTGAAATACTGACTTGCCCTAGTGGGGTAAGGGAAATGTGTCATTAGACCTGAACACACCTTTCAGACTAACACGGTGTGGGGCTTCAGAGGCACAGCTGAAACCCCCAGTGCTGACCTGCTGTTGCTGTCAAGGGATAAAAGCACTCAGGTATTCCTGCTTCTGTCTGCCATCATCTCATTAATCACACTTAGCAATCAGTTGTTCTGCCAAGTTCAGAAGATAAAAGAATCCTTGTTAAAAAGGAACTATAAACTTTCCACTGTTGTTAAGGGAGACAAAAAAGAATTCAGTAGATTTCCTTCTGCCCAGGTAACACCTTGGGACACTTTGTAGGGGCTCCAGCACACGAGGGAAACAGCACTAAAAGGTTCTCACTTCCCATCCTTACTCAGGCAATGCCTTCAGTGACATAAATCCTTTATAAACCAGGTTTAGGTGCTGATTGTGCTGGTGTGAACTGACCTGCTGATGGAAGAGACACCAGTCACTGGCTGCCTCCTCCAGAGGTGTCAGCTGAACAAATGCTCTGTCCTGCTCAGCTCTGAGCAAAGTTTGAACAGCAGCTTTACAGACCTTACCTGCAGTGGTGCTGAGCACTGGGTGCAGGAAGGAGGGTCTCTCCTCAAGTGAGGGCTGGGCAGTCATTTCTTCCAGTTCAGAGGTAAAACTGGGTCATTACAGATAAGGAACAATGTTTTTGGAAGCTGCCTCCCAAGGCAACAGAGTCCACTTCATCCAAGCTGTGAATTAATTAACTCTTTTTTAAGTTTGCCTCTTAATGCTGTATTTTGTTCAGGTATCCATAGGTCTGTATGTATTAGCCATCCCATTTTCTTTAGGATTTAGATTTTTTTTAATTTTATAATAGTGAATTAGTCATTTATTATGTTTATGCCATGCTGCAGTTGAATTTGGGCATGTTGGTATCTTCACTCATTTTGAGTGAAGATACCAACAAACAAATGCAGCTGCATTTCCTTTCTCACCTACTCTGAAGTCACTGCTGAGGTGCAATTTCCTGGTTTTACCCTGTTAACAACTCCCACCTGCTTAACCAGAACTTCTCATTCATTTTTGGGCAGCACCCTCACCAGCTGCCACCAAGTTTTGGCCTTCACCAAAGACCCAAAGCCAGAGTATGGATTTTGAAAACAGAGACCTTGAACTCCACCTCCTTTTCCCAGAGACTGACTGCATCCCAACGGTGCCATGGATGGAAACTCAGCAGCAAACTGCAGCCCCTTCCCTTGTCCTTTCCTGAACTCCTGCATGAAGGTTCAATTTTTATCTGTTTGACAGCTCTTGTTTGTGGAGTGTGAATCTGATTAAAGTGACTGTACATAGTTTTAATACAAACTGTTAATGAAAATAAGCTTTATTACATCAAGTAATAAATACATACAAAGATGCAAATAACAGTTTTAGTAATTTATCCAGAATTTTCCTTTTTTTTTTTTTTTTGGCAAACTTTAAACTGAAATCTCCAGCCTTAATGTAGGAATTAGTTTTCCAGGACCTTGTTATTATTTAATAGGTTTCCCTATTTTCCATATAGCTCATGCACTTTAAATGGACTTCAAAGCACTAACAGTCATGCAAATGTTTATGCAAAATGAACAAAAAAAAGGAAAAAATAAGAGAAGGGGGAGGTTATTTCTAAGCAGGGTCTATGCTGTATGACAAATTGTGACTTAGCAGACTACTAGGTACAGCATGCTATTCTGCATTTATTAAAAAAATCCTTAGAGCTTATGTCAAACTTTGAAAGATTGACAGTTTGGGGAAAAGTGAATATAGTTGAAGGAAAAAACAGAATGAGGCTGTGGCTGGATAAGAAGAGAACTGAAATATAGCCTGGGAGAGAGAGAGCATTCCTCTGCATGCACTTCAGTTTCCATGTTTTAGAAACATTTTAGGGAGTTTTAACGTCTTTACAAAATGCAAACCCTCAGTAAGTTGAAAAGACCTTGGTTGTTTTTTGTTTTTTTTTCATTCTTAACTATACATTTTTGCAAGGGCAAAACAAGAAAGGTAAAACATTCAAAATAAAGGAATTTGTCTGAATGTTTCAAGAGTCAAAAGGAATAAGTGTTACTTTTTCTTCATGAAGAGATGGAAAATCTTGCAGCTGAATTAGTGGGCTAAGATCGTGCGTTTCGTTCCGTCTCAGCCAGGCATTCCCGAACTAATCCTCTGGCATGAATAATGCCTGCAAAAGAATTGGACATGTTTTAAATCATCCCATTCAGGTCACACTTGCAATGGCAGCCCACAGGAAGGTTTATGTATTTCTGTCCCAAGTTGCCAAGGCTACCAGAGCAGGCCTCAGAAAAGGGAGGCAGCCCTCGTGCCCCAAACATCAGCTGCTCCTGAACAAGTTTGCTCTCCCAAACTCGCATCATAAATTGAAAAGGGACTAAAGCAGAGCACAGTAAGATTTATAGGTCTGCAGTGACAGGCAGATCTTCATGTGCAGTGTGGACCTACTTAAAATCAAAGACTTAAAGGAAAAAAAAAAAGTCTTGCCTACCAGTGAGTTATTTTGCTACAGTGGAGTGACACAAATTACAAAGTTATTTGGGGAGTCATTGTAGCAAACTCTGAAAGTCTTAGTCCCTTGGGATAATTCTCCTTGAGGATGCATCAAAATCCAAGCATCATAATGCTGCTTAAAGACAAGTTGTGTCTCTTGTAAAAATAAGAGATTTTTTTTTTATGGTGTGTGCAAAAAGTTACCTCCTAACACTGGCTCAGCTCCCAGTGGAAATCATCACCACTTTACATCTACTCTCATCTGAGAGACAGAATGTGGAATTTTCCACTACAAGTCCTGTTGCCTTGAAGTTCCAGCAATCTGGACCTTGATTCTGGAACTAAATGTAGATTTGTGTTCACAGAGCTGCTGAAAGAACAGAGCTTGAGATAGATTTTAAAATGGGAGATGGACAGATTTTTCTACAACAAAGGAGGTTCTGTTTTGCTGACAGGGCAGGATAGAAGGTGATTTCTCTGCTCAATCATGCTCCTTAACAAGGTGGAAAAAGGGCAGTGGGGCAATAGATGGGGGTTAGTCTCTAGAGATAATGGCTTCTGTTTCTAGAAGGCTGCTAGCCCAGGTCACAGCAACTGCCTTTCCATCCAAGGAGGACTGACCTGGGACATGATGAGTGCAGGGCTTTGCAGAGGGTTAAACTGCCACAGAGGAGTAAAGCTGCAGCTGTGGGATCCAGAAACTCCTACTCACAGCAGTGTGTCAGACCTGGATGTGGTGGCAGGACGCCCAGTTTATGCAGCAGAACTACTCTGAATAATGTAGAACACTGGGACTTTGGCCAATTTTAGAGGTCAGTAGGAGCGGGTGGAGCTGGGGACAGGGACTTTATTCAGGAATAACCTCCATGGCCATGGAGGCAGCAGTCACGTGGTTCCCCTCAGTCACTTTTGCTCTCACACTTGCACATGCTCCTTCAGCCATCAGGCTCCCAAAATGGAAAGAGAGGTACGTTTGTGACCAAAAGATGGCAGCAAAAAGTATTTATTTGGGATTCTTTGCAACACAGGCAAGTCGCAGTGGCAGCACTGAATCTTAAACCTACATTAACCAACAAATTAAATACTCGCTTTAGAAGCAGCAAAACAACTTTTCCTCCCCAAACTGAACCATCCAGCTCAGAGAAGGTCTGCATCTCCTTTGGTCTCTCTCAAGCTGTCCCCATTAGCCTATTGCCATTCATGATCTATTAATACTGACTCAGGCAATGCAATAAAGAGAGACTCCAGCAACATTGATTTTAGCTGGGCCAGATTCCACTTACCACTCATCAGCAGACTTTATTGCATCCTTTCCCAGAACAGCTACTAGTCATTTTATTGCATGTCACGGCAGATATATTACTCTCCCATAATGGTTGAGCCTTAAATAAAGCTTTGTAGTCTTGGGTAAATGTAAAGGATTTGCAAGGTGGTGAAGTTACTCTGTTACAATAACATTCCCATTCCGGGTCAAATGCATGAGCCAATCTCAGCACAAGGACCACGGGAAGGGAGGAAAAGGTAACCATGTTACACTGGCAAAGGACTGAACTGGCAGCACAACTGTTGTCCGTGGCCTTTCAGGGTCATTTCAGGAGCTGGAGCACTGGAATGTCCCACTGCTCCTTCAGAAATATCTCTGCACGTCCCCTGCAGAGGACAATGTCAGGCTGATGTCACCAGTGGGGCATGCAGGGGTTTCTTTTACACTGCAAGGAAAGGGCATTTATTACCCCTTTTAGCTGACAAAGCAAAGCCACAGAGACTCATCAGCCAGCCCTAAAAGCTTCTCTGGCCCTTTCTAGTGGACTCTTAATGACACCACAATCACTCGACAGCAGGTAACAGAACGTTTATGTTTGACATCTCAGTCTGAACAGCCTTCCCTGACACCTTCTCTCCACCAGCCCCAGCGTGAATTTCCACAATGTTGTACTTCTTTAGGCAAAATGCACTGCAGTGAAGATTCCTGGGCCAAGTAGGTGGGAAATGTGTATGAGAAGAAGTAAACAATGCTTGGCTGTGTATTTTGGAGACTGGGGAGAAAAGGGAATTGAAGGGGCAAGTAAGGGGACCCTGAAAGAATGTATCCATTAAGGGTTCCACAACAGGAGTCGAGTTATTAACTGGAACTCTCTGTGTGCACATGAAACACATTTTGTCACTGTTTATCTATCAAATACAGCACAGACAGAGCATCCCAAGGTTTCAGCTGCAGGTTAATACTTCCAGTTCCATGAGGAGCTCAGGCTGTCTCCTTTCAAAGGACACAGTTGTCATGCAGTTGGACACAAGCAGTCAGTGCACAAAGTGTAGGGGACACGATTATTGTTTTAAAATAAGCTTAAAAGTTACCTCTTTTTAGCCTCTCCATCGCACTTTTACTCCCAGCATATGTGGGTCTAATCTCTTTTCCTAATTCTTCTATGATAGCTAGAAGTTCTGCATATTTGCTCTGTGGTACTTGACTGCTGCTGGTACCCTGTGGTTGAAAGTAGATTAATCTCAATCAAATACTGTAAAAACAAAACAATTACAACAAACAGCAACCGTTAACCCTGTTCCTGCTTTTTCAGTGTTGAGGTGTATATTTTGGGGAGAAGTTAGCTGGGCAGGGAGAGTGAGAAGAAAACTGTACAGAAATATTCATTTTTTAACAAATAACTTTAAAATATGTTAGAGCCCTTACTAACATAATTCAAGACATGTTTCTCTGTGACTCACACAGGATGGGACTAACAGTTAATTAGTAACAACCTCCCTCAGCACTCTGCTTAGTCTAATTTGATCCCCAGACATGTGTGAGGAAGCAGTCCTGCCATTTGGGTTTGATTTCAAACCTTGGTGGGAGGGAGGAACACCTCAGATTACAGGCCACAATCCGTGCTACTGTGCAAACGTGGGGTCAGTGATCTGATTAAAGGAAAATAAGCAGAGCTGTACCTGCATCCCTTGTGTATAGCCTAGAGATGGGGGTCCATAGTCATTTATGAGCTGTCTGTATTGTGCAGACGTTGCCATACTTGTGGAGGGAGAGTGAACACTCCCAGCTGTAGAGAGAAAAGAGAGAAAAAAAATCTATTATTATCTAAAGATCAATTAGTCTGCTACATTGGGACACGTTTTAATCACTTGTTTCTAAAGCTGTGACCTCTCACCTTTGTCTGGGATCACTAATGACATTTCTGAGTGTCACTGCAAGGAAAAGAATGGTTAAATTAATGCCTCTCTAATGTTTGCTGCACACTGGGAAATGACACAGCCTGCAACAGTATCAGTGCAAACTGTTTGCCTAAAAGTGAAGCCGAGTGTAGCATGACAGGTTGTTCTGCCCAGACAAACTGTAAATATTAAGGAGCCCTATTTTTGCATATATACATTCCACACAGATGAGTCTGATGTACTGGGCTATTTTTACTTTTTCAGTGCAAGTTATCTGAAAGTAATTTTGCAACTCAAAGTGTCATTACATGGTCAAAGCAAGTTACCCTCAGTACTATTTTCAGCCAATGCCAAAACCATTCCTAGGGAACAGTCAGTTGAGGTGGATCAGACCTGCTGCTCATTGTGTGACACCAGAGCCCAGCAGTGCTGCCATTATTCCTCTTTGTGTGATATCAAACGGTTTTAGCCAGTCAAACTGTGCTATATAAGCAAATCAAAGGAAAAACAACATCACTTCGGGTTACTTTTTCTAAAGTTTTGAATCCAGAGTTCCAGAAACTGACTCATGTGTTCATTGACAAACTGCTTCAGAAACAAAACACTTCCTCCCCCTTGCCCTGCAGTGGGAAAAAATTGGGTCTGAGAAACAACTTCTAGGTTTTTCTTAGGGGGCTTAATTATGCTGCCCATATCACAACTGTGCTGGAGGGCCTGCTGGTCCTGGACTTACACTCAGGAGCAAGGGAGCACCACAGCACTGAACTTCTTCACTCCTGCAGCTCCCGTGCCCTTGCATCCACAGATGCTGCTGCCTTTGCCTGTAGGCACAGACACAGACTGCCTGCTGTCTGGAAAAATCTCCCCCCTCACAAACTCCTCTGCTGAAAATTCCCAACTGCCTTTCGTAAGAGGAACAGATCTCATTTACCAGCCTTCATTTAAATCTAAATTAAACTGATGCTAAAAGTCACTGGGGCTCAGTACTATGTAAATCTCTAGCTTTGTTTTAAAGTTACAAGTGATTTCATTCCTATTTTCCCCTCACTACAAAAAGAAAGGGCCAGCAGTTACTCTGTAGAAAGCTCTGATCACAGTGGAATAGACTCTTGTCCTCAGTTGGGAAGTCTCTTTCCATTTCAGAATTACCACAGGATATCACTGGGGTGTTTTCTTCATTACAAGAAGAGAGCGTGTTCTCTAATTTTTACTTGTTAACCAGATGTGAAATCCCCTCCAGAAAGGCAAATTGGGCTGGTCAGCAGGTCACCTTAAAGAAGCAACATTTCTCTGTCTTAAACTGAGCTGCTGAATGTTATGGCATTGCAGACCTGCATTTTCATTGCTGAGGTTTCACATGGAGCGAATTTTGCTTAAGCACAGTAAAACCCCCCAAAAACTAAACACCACACCCACAGAGCAGGGCACTGGGAAGGAACACCACAGTTGTCAGCTACTCTCTCAGTTAGTTCTTCACATTATCAGCTCAAAATACACACACCAGTGTAAGATTTCTGGGTGTGCAACTCAGTATTTCAAGTCCAGATGACTGAATTTCAACAGTTCCCAAACATGGCACAACAACAAACCGCATCTTTTTTTCCAAGGACTTCAAAATGCTTCAAAAACATTAATGAGCCCCTTGTGCTGCAAGGTAAGAAGGTTTAATTACCTCAATTAAGCAGAGAAAGGCTTAAGCGATTTTTCCTCATGTACAATAAAGCAAAAGACCTATCCTGCAAAGACTTGTTCCCAAACTGCTGCTGGAAGCAGTCACATCCAAGACCTGGATGCTCCAAACTGGTTCAGAACAAGGCAGCGACCCGGCTCAGGAATCCTGCTCTACCCAGCCAGCAAAGCTGAGCTGCAGCCCATGCAAAACAAAGAGCAACTTATTGATCCCTTATTGGTTAATGATAACACACTGATTAATGACATCAGGAAAAGGTTTTTCACCCAGAGAGTGGTTGGGCACTGAACAGGCTCCCCAGGGCAGTGGTCACAGCACCAAGGCTGTCTGAGCTCAAGAAGCATTTGGACAATGCTCTCAAGCACATGGTGGGATTGTTGGGGTGAGTTGGGTAACTATCCCTGGTTTTCCTTTGGTGCCTGTGAATCAGGGTGGCAGCTGAGCTGTGCTGATGTCTGTGCAGGGCCAGGATTTGGACTCGATGATCCTGATGGATCCAACTCAGCCTATTCTATGATTTTATGATAATACAGTCCAGATAATTTAGTGACTGTTTCAGGTTACGTTTAAGCAACGACACGAACTTGGTCTGTAGGAAATAACACAGCAGGGTATGTGTGGGATAGAGAGAAACTCTGTTAGAAATGTGATGTGCCAGGACAAAGCAGTGAATGGATCCAGGGGCTGAGCAAGAAAGTTTCACAGATCTGGGGCTGACCAAGGAAGTTTCACAGCTGTGGAAGCAGGACAGCGCTGGGCTGGTGTCAGCACGGGAGCATGAATCCAGCAGGGAGTCAGTCAACACGGAGGGATAAAAGCAAACAGGAACTTCCAAGGCTGAGTAAGGAGCTGCGGCCGGAGCTGGCTGTGGCTCCCGGTGGGAAGGAGCAGCGCAGGAGCCGCGGCTGTGCCGTGCCCGGGCGGTGCAGAGCTGTGCTGCAGACACTAGAGGCCATCGCTGAGTGCGCCGTGCCCTGCCAAGTGACAGAGCGTGGTAACCATGGTGAGTTTACCCGTTTCTTTGCAGTCTGCATCAAAAATGTAATAAGACATAATGCCATGCGCCGACCACTTTATCAGCAGCAGCAGCAGGCCCTGAGAACAAAGGAAAGGATTTGGCTTGGCCGCAGCACCAGCCTCCACACATCCATGTCAGAAGTTGTGCCAGTCAAACTCAGCTGAAGGAGGGGGGGAAAGGAAAAATCCTTGATTTCACCTCAATTTAAGATGACGCAATCATGAAAATGAAATTAATTGGGGGGGTATTAGTATCTCATAGGGCAACAGACCCTGAGCTTTCTGACCTATCACTTTGTATGTTAACCTCGAGGAGAAGCCCTGGGTCTTGGCTGACTATTACTCAATTAACCCAAAATTCAGCTGCGTGTCTGAACAGCCTGTATATCTCAGCTTAAAAAAAAATAAATAAATCACCAGATATTGCTATTATAGCTAGAAAGAAAAATTAGGCCAGGAAGTCTCACAGTCAATACCCAGTCAAAAATCAGTGTGATGATTAGGTATTCACTGGAGAGAAAAAAAGGAGGGGGGATCTAAATCGAGGTTTGCTCTCTCACGTTAAAATGACAATGGAGACAGTTAAGAACTGACAGAATCGAAAAGGGAGTGTGCTTGGTACTGAATTTCACTGACACCCTGTATCACATCCCAAATTGTCTTAGTGCTTGCTGTTGTTTAAAACCTAAATTAATACACGTACTTTCCTCCCTCCACTTTCCTAATTAAATGTACACAAAACCTTGTAGATCCCCATTTATTCTTGTACCAACAATGTCTTTTATTTCTGTATTCAAGCAGAAGACTGCCACAAGCATTTTTCTCACAAAAATATAGTGATTTTCTTGTTAATCAATATTAATCTATATTAATTGAGGGGAGGTACAGCAAATAGAAACGAGATTTTGGTATCCAAATCTCTTCCTTCCAGCCCTCTCTCTGAGCCCAAATTAACACCCTAAGAGACAAAGGATCTCAAATCAATCTTTGCTTGCCTTAACTCCCACTGACCAGGAATCTTGTCATTAATTCCTGATAGGTTTGTAGGGATCCCTTCAGCTTCTTTGCTACTATCTCCAAGCCTAAACAATGACGATCAATTTGCTGATTCAAGTTTTAATTCTTAATTCCCTTACTGCTACTTGCTGGAAAATAACTGGGAAGGCACCTTGCTGAGCACCCTGCAAGGAAGCAGCAGGAGCAGGAACACCAGAACACACTCACCTGATCCACTTCCATCAGATGCATCTACACAGCTCAACTGCCACCCTGTTTCACAGACAGCAAAGGAAAGCCAGGAATAGTCACACAACTCACTGAGTTACTCATGGAGAACTGACTGAGACAAGCCAAGGGCCAATCCCACTGGATTGTGTTTCTCTACTGCCCTATAAAAGGTCCTATAAAACTGCAAAGGCAAACTGCCATTTTACAGACTCTTTCCCCACACGAACATGACAGCGTGTAAGAAGAGATACCTGTACCTGGAGTTTATCCAAGGTACATGGCACAGGCTGTGGAGTCTCAACACTTCTCCCTGTATTTCACAGACCCTTCAAGCTGAGGCTGTTGGCAGCATCAAGGCTGTTGCCATTTTGGTGGCTCGTGGTCATATATAGCCTATATAGCCCAGTATACAGCCCTATATAGCCCAGTACTGGAGGTCATTGCTTCTGCCACACCTGGGGGACTTCATCTGCTTCAGGTGGTGGCAGTTGGTCCTGACCCTATGAGCTACAAGACAACAAGGCTAGAATAGTTTAACTGAGAGGATATAAATTGGTCTGTCCTAAGCTGGACAACTTTGCAAGAAAACACATGAGAAATGCTCCTGTAATCTGCTCTGACAATGCACATTGTGAGGCATCCTCGAGCACCAGGGCAGAGGTAAAGCCTCAACCAGCACAGCCATTTCTGCAGTGCAGATCTCAGCACAGCTGGAGTGCTTTGGCTGACTGCAGGAATATTTTATTCCCGAGCCCTCCATGCACTTTGGTGTAAGTTCAACAAGAACTCCTTGCCATCCATGGACACCACATGTCTACACAAGTATATCCACTGCACAGCCAAGCCACACACTGAATTCTAACAGGACTTGCCAACCCAGAGTGCAAACACACAGCCCCCATTTCCCCCAACCTTCTCATAAATTTTTTAATTTAAAATAATGGACCCTGTTCTCATTTGCACAAAACATTCCTTATAGCACTAGCTGTGAAAAATGTATTTTCACCCACTATTTCTCCTTTAAGCAGCCCTCCTGGAAGAAACAGACCTTTCTTTGAATAAAACTATTTCCTTTTAAAAAAGCGCAGTGCGCAGACACATAAATATGTTCTCAAGAACTGGGACATTCTTTATCAGAACAGCCAGAGGCCTTGCTCTTTTGATCTGTCACACTCTGGGCCTTTCCTCGAGTACTCTTGTGCTATTAAATCTTTCCATGTGGATAATGGTCATGTTTTATGTCTCCTCTTCCTACCCTCCTGTCTTCTTTTTTTATCAGAAAAACAAAAGCCAGTCCCTTGGACTCCCCACCACTCTTCTTTTCCAGCTTAAGCTATTTCTACATGAGCAAGTTATTTGGCACAACAAGGAATAGATCAAAAGATGAAAGCATTGTACATGTACACCACATGTAGTTGGCCTGAGGGGGTATGACTTAAGGTTAGATTTTAGTCTGGTCCCCCAGACTATGGGGGTATGGTTCCAAGCTGTCCAATCTTTGGTTTGGATCTTTGTGTCCCCATTAAAAGGGATGCAGCATCAGCACTGCACAATTGGAGTAGAGCTTCTGGATCATTTTTATCCGAAAGGAATCAAGTTAGCATGGACCAAAACCATTCTGCAACTCAACCAGCATGTGATGGGCGGGGACCACGTGAGGATTTGCTGACTGTGGAAACCACACTGTTGCTCTGAAGTAAAACACTCAGGAAGACAAAGCCAAAAATGCCAGTTTTCTAAATGCCCAAACAAGTCCACCCAAAAATTGCTAATTCTGAAACATGTTTAGCGAGCTTCTTTTCAGACCATTTTCAACTTCTCATGGACTTCCAAGAGATCAGGGATCCAGCAAATTTCAGTTTGAATGAGAGAGGGGAGTATATTTCCTAGAAATTATCTCCTCTGCTCAGGCACGAACACTTTGCTCTCTGTTCTGCCTACAAAGAGTATTCTTTCCAGTACTCCCACTCCAAAAACAACCTCTCAATATGGACAACAATATCAAACAGAAGCTGTCTCTGTAAAGGGCGACAAGCAAGCCACGTGCTCATACAAGTCTGCACTGCAGTGTAATAGCACAAGGACCGGCCTCGTGTGCTGGAACCGCTTCTCAGGAGTGAATGGGACTGGTCTCTCCAGCTGTAACCTACGGCCCCAGCCAGGGAAATTATTATGTTTCACCTCTCAGTGAGAATTTGCACTTTTCCCAAGAAGCTGCTGGTTGCTGGGAGGTGTGGCAGGTGCACCCACAGCCCTGCTGGTCCCCAGATCCAGCAGTGTCTGTTGGACAGGTCACCGCTTGTTCCTGTGGAGCCAAGACACGGCTCCTTCCCTTGTCCCAGCCTGCTGGAATCTGTGCTTCCAGATCCTACAGACAACAGTTTTTATAGCCTTTATTACACAAACAGGATTTTGTCTCAAAACCTGACGTTCCTGCAAGAATGACAATAAAACTAAAGGAAAATCCCAAGTAGTTTCTCCTGCTGTAGCTTCTGGATCTTAAAACTCCTTTTCTCTGACCTGTGCATACTCTGAACAAAATAGGAATGCTGAATATCCACTGAGCCAGAAAACACATGGAAACAGGGCGAAAAACAAACTACAGATCAGTTCACAGCTGGTGTAAATGTCTCTATTCCACTTAAGTCAATGGAGATACACTACTTCACCTCAGCTCAGCAGCTGGTCCCGTACAGAGAAACAGTCAAACAATATGAAACACAAGACAGATGAGGAGGAAACAGCACTTCCTGGGATTCAGCAGGATAAGGAAGAAAACAGAAACAAATCAAAACATGGTTATTAGAAAAGGTAATAAAGGTTCCCCTGCGACACTGCAGGGTCAGGTGAGGCTGGGAAGGCAGAGCCACAGCACTGCAAGTCCCCACCAGAACAACCTTTTGTAGCCCAGGCAGAGAAGGTGCTTGTGCAGGAGATAAAATGGGGCTCCCCCAGCACAGGCAGCTTGGATCTGACAGCCTGGGATGCTACAGCCAGAGCCCAATTCCTGAGCACAGCCCCTCCAGGAAGATGACTGGTAATTCAGACAAAACACTGTAAGCCCAGTGCAGCCACCCTGGGCCAAGTGTCAGCACTGCTCTGGGCATTGGGGAAGAGGAACAGGCACCAAATTCTGCTGTGACAACACTATCTCGTTCCCTCAGCCTGGTGCAAGGCAGAGGAGTCAGCACCCAGATACTTCCAGCATCCTGAGTCACTTGTGGAGCAGCTGCATTTTCCTCACCCACAGTCATCCCCAGATCTGCCGACAACCCACGAAGGCTTCCTCCCCATATTTCCTCCCACACACAGCTCCACTCCCTCTGGACTTCAGTCTAGGATTGGATTCCCAAAACATGCTCCCGTGCAAGAACAGAGCCCAGTCACCCACCAACCACAACTGCTTCATCTCACTGATGTGCAGCTTAAACAGAATTTTGCAGAGTGGCCACTCTCAGCCTAAACTTGAAAGGAGTTTGCTCTGCAGCAAGGACGCAGCTCCGGGAGCTGAGTCGACACTGTCTTCCCAAATACTCCTGCACCAGAAGCCCTGCACTGCAGGGAAGCAGCATTACCTCCCAGAGGAAAATCCCTGTGAGATCCACAGCTGCCCAGAGCCCTCCGTCGGCCGAGACCAAAATATTCAGCATTCATACAGAGAGGCTTCTGCAGGGCTGATTTCAGGCCAAAAGGGACAGATTTCCTGTTTTCTCTCCTCTGCAGGACGGGGCGGGGGGGTCCTTCACCCCAGGTTTGGAAGCAGACCTAGGATTTATCCCCCTGGCTGGGGGGCATTTAATTTAAGCACAATAGAGAAGCGGTCTCCTCCAAATCAGAATTAAGCTCCAGAAAGGAGGGGGCCATTTGCAGTCATATCACTCTGAATGCGATATGTGCAACTGCAAGGACTGCTTTGTCTAAGTCCCTTGGCCTTAGGCCACGGTGCTGGCAATACCACCAGCTAGAGGAAGAGCTGGTGCGTGAGGATAATGGCAGAAGACAGGGAGGGAAGAGAGAGCCCATTTTGGATTCAGAGGAGGACGTTCTTTCATTGAAAAGATTCTGGGGGTGTTGAGGATGATCCGAACTCAGAAGAGAGGACAACTTAGACAGGAATAGTTCCAGCATGACAGCAAACTGCTGCTAACTTGCCGTTACGAGGCAAAAAGGAGGATTGGGGGGGAAGGGGAAGATAAAACTGCATGAAAGAATCTAAAGCCCTGCTCGCAGTCGGAGCGTTGGAAAGCACCGACACGGCAGCGAGAGGGCTGGAGACAGAAACTTCCCCGCTCGGCTCGCATTGTGCGCGGCATGTCTGAGCCGGGATTTCGCAGTCCCCGCTCGCAGAGCAGCCAGACTCGGATCCCCCCCACAGCATGACCTAATCCCCACCCCTCACCCACCATCGCAAAATACCACCTTTGTTTTCCCTGCAATTTTACGGCTGTTCCGGAGAGCAAGGCACAGGTTCTCGTGGGAGCCGACAGGAGAACGGTTTCCCTTGCTCGGCTTTGTTTTGTTTCTTTTTTATTTTTTTTCCCCTCCGGTGACACTTCTGCTTTTTGTCAAAAATCCTCGGCACATCCCCTTCCACAGAGCAGCGCTGGGGCCCACGGCACTCCCCACACACGACCCCGGCACACGGAGCCTTTCCAGCTCACAGCCCCACCGAGCTCAGCTCCACGCAGGATCAAAGTGTCTGAGGCACCGGCACCTCGGCTCATCCGCCAGCTGGCGACGATTCCTTGCAGTAAAATAAGATTGTTGCTCTCCTGGCAGCTAGAACAGAGGTGCATCTCGGTGATCCCTTTCGTTCATCAGCCTCCCAGGATTACAGCCACTAACGGTGCCGTAAAAATCACCCAGGCTGATTTGTCTCCCTCTGAAACCCAACTCCAAAACTTTTTCTCGGGGGGAAAAAAAAAAAATAAAAAAAATCAGCCTGATTTGTGGCTGGGGATGGTCCGATGCCAGCCCTGCAGGCATCGGGAATGGGAGACGGGAATACGGTTTTTCTAAGTCAGAAGCAACTTCTCCATTTTCGTGCCGTTTAATTCGAGCCAACGCGCAGAGATTAGCGAGATCCCCTCCAAATATCCCACAGCGAAGCAATTGCTGCTGCGGCTTTGTTCAGGCTGCACCGACTCGCACACGGGGACCCGATGTACGGCAGCACCTCAGCGCCGGCAAAAACCCCCGGCCGGTGCCTTCGGAAACCGCGGAGGGAAGGGAAAAGCGGGGGGATGGAGCAAAAAAAAAATAAAGACAGAAAGTTAATGCTGTCAAGGAAACTTTTTAGAGAGGAAAGTTGAAACTGCTCGCGTACAGATCCAAGGACCAGTGAGTGATTTTGAAAAAGGAGCTTTTTAAGAAACAGTGCAATTCCCGTGTGCACCACACCCCCCCTCCTTCCCCATCTCCAAATCTCCGGCGAGCGGACAGGGCTCCCGCGCCCGGGATGAGGGGGAGACTCTGAGGGGGGAGCGGGGCTGGGAGTCTCCCCGAGGCGGTGCCGGTGCCTCCGGCGGAGCTCCGGCGGCCGGGGCGACCCCTCGGCCCCGCGGAGCGCGGCCCCGGGGCGGCCCCGGCGCTGAGGAGGCGTGAGGCGAGGCTGAGGCGCGGGGCGAGCGGCCGCACTTGCGGCGTCCCGCCAGCAGCGGTCCTCGCTGAGGCGCCGCCGGAATATTCCTGATCCAGATCAATCAGCCGCCCCGGGGAGCCGAGCATGGAGGAAACCCGGCGGCCGGAGCCCCGGAGCGGCGGCGGCGGCGCGGGGCCGGGCGGGCGCGGTGCCCGGCGCGGGGGCGGGCGCGGTGCGGGGCTGGCGGTGCCGGCCGGCGGGGCGGGCGGGCGCGGGTAATGGCGGCGCGGAGGAGCCGCTGCCCCGCCATACCGGACTGGGCACAAACTCGAGTCCGGGGCTTCCCCCAGGTGCCGGTGCGGCACCCGCCGCTCGCCTCCCCAAACTTGCCACCCAGTTGCCGCCGCGGACTTACCCGGGTTGAGGGGAGTCCCGGGGATGTGGGCGTTCAAGTTGGGCTTGTAAGACATTCCCAGAGACATGGCCAGCGGGAGGAGGAGAAGCGTCCTGAAATTCAGCGAAGCGTCTCCGTGTCTCCCAGACACTTTGGGTTGTTTACAGCAGTAGCAGCACCGGCAAATATGGCCGTCAGTTATATTGACACCCACAATGCAATATATCATCCATACATCATGAGGAGACGCGGATCCAAAAACTTTGGGGGAGAGCCGGCAGCCACCCCGCCGCGGCCGCCCGGCGCCCCGCGCACCGCGGCGCGGAGGGCGGGGGCGCGGCGGGCGGGGGCGCGGCGGGGGTGCGCGGCCATCCCCTCACAGACAATGGAGCTCCCCTCAGGGAGCCGCCGGGAGGGAGCGGGGCGGGCGGGCGGGCGGCGGCGGCGGCAGAGCCCCGGCGGCGGCGGCGCGGGGGGGCTGTTTTAATTAACTTCGGAAAGTTTTGGCACAACTTCGCTTTTTTTTCCACCGGGCTGTGCCCGCGGCGGGCGGCGGCCCCTCGCCAGCCCGGAGCGCCCCGGCCGTCCCTCAGGGCGGCCCGCGCGCCGCCGCCTTCCCGCCTCCCCCTCACCTCACACCGGGCGTTCAGTCGCGTTCGTTATTCCCCGTCTCCCCCCGCGAATTTCGATGGAAAATACCTGTTGATAATTTTAGAATAAAAGATTTTTTTTTTCTTCCCCCTAGATGCCGCCGAGGAAACAATCTCGTCTTTTTTTTTTTTTTTCTATTTTTTTTTCAAGCCACTGTTTCTCTCCACTTGAAGGTGGAGGGTTAATGTAGATTGCAGCTTCTGAGGGGCTAAAAAAAAAAATACGGATCTCGTTGGTAATTGACACATTTTCTGCTTGCAAGCAGCAGTAAAACTTCCCCACAAAAAAAAATTTAAAAACATATTAATTTTCAGGTTAAATGATGACACTTTCCACATGCATCTTCCACTTCAGAACTCACCTGCAAGATACTCAGGTTTGCTCTTTCTGTCAATTAATCTCAAATACACTCTACAATTGTTAAATTACTCCAGATTTATACAAATAAAACTGCTTGGGAGCTGGACAAGCTCTCCTTAGGTGCACAGCTTAGCCTGAGACCCACAAGATCAGACCCACACATACATTTTACCAGAGGCCACTCTGAGATCTGGAAATTTTATTGCATGTGTTAATTGAAGTCTGTCCAAGGCTTTTTATCGCTCTTAATGCCAGTGACAGCAAACTGAGAGAGCCTGATCCTGCTCCTTGAAACTCAGGGGCACGTTTCTTTTAAGTGACATGATTCAGGCCCATAGCGGACGGCTCTGCAGAGGGAAGCAGGTAACAGCTCCATCACAGGGACACAGAAACAGTCACGGAGCAATCAGATGATTTCTTCCAAATAAAGGAAAATTGAGGGAGAATGGGAAAAGCGAGGCAGCCTTTGAGCCCCTGGCTCATGCCCTAGCGACTGCATACTGCATGGAAGAAACATCTGAAAATTATGACTAGTACCAGATGAAACACAGTTGTATTTTATCTCTGGGCCAAGTGCATGACTGCAGTGATCCTACAAAGCCCAGAGTGGTACAGAGTCTTCCTTACAACTGATCCACACTCTGGTCTGTTAGAAAGGGGTCCTGAGAGCCTCAGGCACAGAATTACATGCTCAGTAACAATATTTTCACACTGGTGCCTGCAACTATAACTGTGTAATTCTCCTTAGAGTCCTGAAAGATCGCACTGGTAAACCCTCCTGTCCAGCACCGTGTGAGTGAGAACTTTGCATCCCTAACGCTTCACTTCCAGATTTATAAATAACAGCCTTTCTGTTGAATCCCTGGAAGGCCAGTGAAGTCCTGCACGCTGCTCCGGGATTTTCCATCGCTGTGTGGTTGTTTATAGTCACACCAAGTGAGTGCGAAATGGGAGCGTTCTGAGCTTGCCGTGTTTTTCACGGCTTTGCACCAACTCTACAAAACTGCTCTCAGAGCAACACTCTGCAGAACAAGATCCCCCGTGTTTTGCTCGAGTTTTATAATGACAGCTTCAAAATATACAATATTCCAGGAGGGAAGGGGGATAAGGAAGGAGTCCTGTAAAGATTATCCTTTTCTTCAGCAAAAGGCACTGCGAGCTTTGAAGCAAACTGTGGGGGTCAGGCTTGATGAGATGGTCAGGCTTGTAGGGTGAGATTATTTTTTGACATTTGCTCTGCAGTTCTCTGGGCACAGGGAGCAGTGGTGGCATGAGACACAAGACCCTGTGACAACCTCACTGCTTGGCCTCAGACACTATTTAAGCTTCAACTGACTTTACTCTTGGGGTTTTTTTTTGCAGACACTGCAGGAGTTGGCTTGGGTAGGAAGTACCTGCAAATTCTTCCCATCTGCCATGTGCTCTGAGGGTTCACTTCAGTTGTTTTCAACCAGGTGTGGCCACAAGAACAAAACCACCACCGTGCTGGGGCCCTGGGTTGACTGTTCAGTGGGGTGACCACAGAGTGAGCTCCCTCAGAGGGACTGCCTGTGCTTTCACCTTGTTTGATGTCCCAAGCAGTGCTGGAGTTGTGCTCTGCAAATGCAAACCCTGCCCTGAGTGCAGCAGCTCCATCTCCCAGAGCCCACATGCCCCATCTTGTGCAGCACGCTGCTCATGGCTCTGTTGTGTTCACTGACATCAAAAGCAGCTCTTCAGCACCAAGTGGCCAAGTCATAGAGCAGAAAATACAGCAGAGCCATTTTATCACACAGGTGACATTTTCAAGCCCTCTCCACACTAAGAGGTAATTTGAAAATAAATGTGTGTGCTTGTTTTTCACAAGGGAGGATGGACAGGAAGAGCTCAGTGGTTAGAGCATGGTTCTAAGAACACCAAGGTTTGATCCCTGTATGGGCCATGCACTTAAGAGTTGGGCTTGATGATTCTTGTGGGTTCCTTCCAACTCAGAATATTCAGTGAAACCTTGATTCTGTGAAATCAGGCTCTTCAGTCACAGCAAGCACCAGTGATGTATTTTCCAGGTACAGCTGTCTCTTCTCAGCTGTGTGAGATCTCCACCATTTACCCTGTCCCCCTCCTCTTTCTTTTCTTGGCATTTTCTGTTCCCTCTGCTGGTTTGACTTCCTCACCTCTGCTCCTCCCAAACCACTGGGAATACTCAGCAGCCAGCATTTCCACAGAGTTTGCCTCCAACCCCTGCTTCGCCAGAGCTCCGACTGATCTGAAGGAGGTTTTCCCTTCCCAAAGCTCTGCTGGGTTGTTCCCGTGCCCCTCAGGCCAGGGCGTAAGGAACACACATGCAAAGTGGGATGTTGGAAGGTGCTGGCAGCTGGTTGTAGGAGGGCTCTGCCATAGAGCCAGGGGCCTTGGGCCATGCTTTAAAACAAACTTGTTTGTCCCCTTTTATCTGGAAACAAAGTGAATTAGTCATTGCAGAGCTGTAACACTCGAGGGGACCTGCAAATGGAGAGCACAAACTAGGCTTGTTCCTCATCATCTTGGGTTAAATCAAGAATGAGAAGAATTAAAGATGGCTCAGCAAGACCCTCCTTTTTCCTGGCATGTCTTTGACATGTGTAAAACATTACATTTGCGCATTAATTTCAATGTAATTAATTGTTGTCAGGCTTAATGAATTGAGTGACTGGGGAAGTTCTGTCCTTTACCCAACGCAGAGACCTCTGTAGCAGCAAGGGGATTGAAGTTTTTTCCTTTTCCTGGAGAGACTTTGTATTCAAATACTTCTCTCCACATTTCTGGGGATCCAGCATCATACATAAAATAATCACAGATGCTCGTACAAGTTTCTGAGCACTAATTTAATCTGCAAGTCTCCAAACTGCTCTTCTGCTAAAAGTAAGATGATCAACCAAAATGAAGTGAAAAGTCTCTGGTAGGCCTAGGCTGAAAATTAAGCTTTCTAAGTTTTGAATGAAGGAAGGTTTAACCTCTGTGAAGAGCACAAGTAGAGGCAAGTGGCTCTAACAAATAGCATTTTCAAAGATGCTTTACAGAGCTGAATGCCCTTCTCACTGGGATAGTAAAGAGCCAGCACCTCCTGGTGCAGAACACCTCCTTCCCCAGGCCCTGCTCCAAGGACACCTTGTACACTCCAGGGGCAGTGTGGGACACTGGCACAGAGGGAAAATTGTGCATTTCATGCTTTTTGGCATCATTGTTGTTCTTTTCTTATCGCCTTGCTGCAGCTCCTTACATTCCTGTCTCTGTTCCCCACAACTGCTTCCTACTGATGCTACGACATTTCCCTCCTGCTCTTTTTGTTCCTGAGAGAAATCTGACAGCCCTTGGTGTCCCTCCTCTGTGATCTAATTTTTGGCTGATGTTTGCTGCCTATTGCCCCATCCTCACCAAAATGCAAGAGAAACACCCAATGCTGAATAAAAATACAGATTCTGCAGCTCCACCCTGTTGCCTTTTCTTCTCACACCTCGAGATCCCTCTAGAAGCTCTGCATTGGTCCTCCCTCCACGAGAAAGAGCCCTCTGAGACCCTCTGTGAGAGGGGCTGTGACACAGAGTGCCAGGAAATCCTCTCCCAGCTCCTGGCTCAGGTCTCCAGACCGCCTTGCAACAATTCTGGATCGAGGCTTGGATGCCTATTCCGGACAAACTTTCCCAGTCTAGCCCTGCTCCCCACCTCAAGATGGTTCCTCTCAGGCCAGATGCCATATTATCTGGAGCGACTTTCCCTCCCAGCCTTGTTTTCCTCCTGCTCCTGAGTCCTTTGTCTGGCTGCCAAGAGGAGCAGCCCTGCCAGGCCGACAGCTGCTCCGCATCGCACGGGCGCTGCCCCGTGGGCTCCCGAGCCCATTCCAGGCCCGTTCCATCTCCGAGGGGGACGCTCTGCCTTAGGGATGTCGTGTACCAGGAGGAGAAAAAGCAAATAGCACCTGTAAAGCTGTCGGAAGGGACTGGAAATGTTTAAAATAAAGAGGCCTTTATGCTACTCTGGGTTTACCTCTGAGATAGTGCGAGTAGCAAGCCTGTTCTCTCCTGCTCTGTCTGGAGGTCTCCCTGGAGAACCACAGAGCAGGAATGAGAAGTTTCCAAGCCCTCAGCCACAAAAGCACAGGCCTGGAATCTCTCTAATGAGAGTTTTCCTCTTTGCAGTTTGCCAGGCAAACAAGCACCAGGCACCAATATCAAAACCAGCCCAGATTCCAATGAAAACCAGCAAAGAAAAATAAGAGCAGAAAGGAAACCACTTCATTTTGCTTGGTAAGAACAGGCAAATAAAGCTACAGAGCTGCCCTCAGCGAGGAGAGGAGATGGGAAGAGAGGAAAGAGGAGAGAGGAGAGGATGGGGGCTTGGGCCAAGGGGCTCATCCTTCCTTGCTGTTGCTCGCAGCGATGGATTATCACGTTATCCCCACATTACAGGGCTTCCCTGCATCATCTTTCCAGACAAACGAGTGCTCCACCCTGCCTGATTCCTTCGGTTTGCCTGGAAGGACTCTCCCTTGTTGCCCTGCAGGCTGGACTCTTGTTTTCCTCCCACTGCCGAGCCCTTGAAGGCTGTGCCAAGGCGTGAGCTGGCACTGCTGGGCTGGGGCACGGCTCTCTGCCTCAGCCTCCCCCTGCGTGGCTGCGGGCCCGGGGCAGGGAATACCCCACCCTTTGGCTGGGGCAGAGGAGCCTCAGAGACCTGCTTTCATCCCAGCCCTGTCTGGGAAAGCTCCTGAACCTGCTCTGCGTCTGGGAGCACAGGAATCCACAGCAAAGCTGAGTGCTGGCTCACCTGGAGTGATTCCTGAAGGCAGGCTGGCATCAAACACCACGTGAAATAATCATCCACGTGGCACCTGCCATGGCTGCAGAGTCAAATCACAGTTTGCAGGGACACACTGGGGTTGATCATCACAGAAAACCTTCCAAGTGCAAACCAAGTGTCACCAGACCAGTGGTGTTTTCCTGAAACAAATAACCAGAAGCACAAACACCGCTGTCCCTCAGAGCCCGATGGGATCAGAGCTCTGGATCCTGATGGGAGCATCTCTGATTGTTTTGTTACTGGTCATCTGAGCAAAGGAAGTGGAGGAGAGAGTGAAAGCAAAGCCCAGAGCTGGAAAATGGAAATGACTGTGAGGAAAGGAATGTGGAGCTTCACAGCAACTCAGAGTAGCGGGGGGAGAGGAGCAGGGGAAAGGAGGTAAATCACAGTGAAGCACCATCAGTCTCTGGAGTGCTGAGTGTGGCACGGGCAGCTCCTCAGTGGTCTCTGTCGGTGTCGTGGAGCCCTGGGCTGGCACTGCCAGGCACAGCAGTTCCCTCCCTGGGCCAGCCCAGAGCCCAGACACAGGTTTTGCCAGGGTGAGTCTAACACGCCTGCTGAGTTCCTGCCCCAGGACACTGCTTGGAGCAGGAGGGAGAGCCCTGAAGTCTCTTGCCAAGTGACGTCTGTGCACGAGGATGGCTGGTGTGAAGCCCCTGTACCCAGCTCTGAGTGGGTGCAGAGCCTTGCAGTGCCAGTTCTCTCTCCCAGTGGAGGCAGCGGGACAGGGTGATCCCACAGCATCAGAGCTTGGAAACACCAAGTATTTTTAGCAACCAAATAATCAAATTCTCCCTAAACATGTACCTGAGGAGTGACAGCAGCAGCCTCCTGCCCTGGAGCAGTGCCTACGAGCCCATCCTTCCCCCTCCCAAAGTGAAGAGGGGAGGCCGTGGGGTGCCCCCAGCTCCCTCTGGAGTGGACAGGCTGTGGGTTTTCCCCACGGAGCCGTGGCCAGGCAGCTCCCCCGGCAGATGCTGCATCCTGGCAGCCGCCTCGCTGTCCCTCTGTGTCAGAGTCTGTGAGTGCACAGAAAGGGAGGGACAATCCCGGATGTGAAGGATTTACAGCCCTGGCAGACGCTCCTCACGGGCGGCAGCGTTGGCGATTTAAGCAGCGCAGTCTGAGCCCGAGACTTGCCAGGCTCAGACACAGCACAGGGAGGCTCCAGCCAAAGGAGGAGCCCCGAGGCCCTGACCCACCTGCCCCAAAGGGCTGCGGGAGGGCAGAGCAGGCCAGGGCATCCTCCTCTCCCCAGCAGCTCGTGGGGCTGGGATGGGCTTTCCTCTTGCCAGAGAAGGGACGAAACACAGGCGCTTTGCTGAGTCCACCCTGGGAAGCAGCGAGGGGCCAGTAGGATGCAGGAGGCTCAGCAGCCTGAGCTGGGATGGCAGAGCTGGGCGGCCGCTCACAAAAGCAGGCAGGAGCTGTCGCCAGGAAAATCCCAATCCCAATCCCAAGCACCGACTGCGTGAAGCAGTTTGTGGAGATTGTGGAGCCCAGCTACAGGCTCGGATCTTCACCGTTCCATTGCTCCCATTTGTATTCCCTCCAGGTGACTTCAGGGGAGACCTCACCCAGGAGGAATTAAACCACTTGCACTTCGGTTTGTGATTTAACTTTCTCTGGCTAAACTGATACAGATCTTGGTTTCATGCCCTGCAATTCATTGTGCATTTACCAGACACAGTCAGTCCTTCCACTTCATAAACGTGGAAGGGAGGAGCACACAAAGCAGACCTGGACTTCCAAAGGAAGGAGCTGTCAGCTCACGAGCTGCCTCGCTGGCATTTTTAAGGTGTATTATTTACGTACTGGAAAGGAGCCAACCAAAACTTCTCTTAAGACATTTCTCCCTTACTTGCAGAACAAAGTCTACTGCTTTGTGAAAATGAATAATTAAATTCTGAGGTTTGGGCATCTTCATTTATTGCTGAGAACTTGGCATCAACACTTTTCCAAATTTGGGGAAAATGAGAATAAAAGTCAATATAAGAAGATGTACAAACATAAGAGTAGATTAATCTGTTTATCCCAAACTAAGTCTTTGGATAAAGGAAAGACATTTGCATGCTCTGCATAAAACATTAAGAAGTTGATACTTTCCAATCTTGATACAGTTTTTGTAAGCCCTCCTCCCTTTTTTAAGATCATTGCAATTAACATTCAGAGAATGTTGTGAATTTGTTCTCAACTGCTAATAAAAGGCAGTTTAATTAACTAGTGACATTAACCAGGTTAAGTGCTGGGGATTCAAGGGGATTGAAAGAAAAGCTGTTTGGATCATTACAAGACTTCTGCTGGTCTGGAGGATCCTAAAATGGAGTGACAATGAGTACGTTTCAGGTATGCAGATGTGTTGCTGAAAGGTGTTCCAGCATCTCTGGATGGGCAAATTCCACAGCAGAAAATTAAAAGAGGGAAAAAAAGTCCCAACATAGTAGTCAGTTTAATTTGTTTAACAATTTTTTACCAAAAAGGAAAGAACTCAGTACAGAACTCATCGTGTTCAGTTTGTCATTTTGGGGAGTATAACTCTTTCTGCACACTGCTGTGATATTTTCTTGCCAGGCACTCCAAGTTCTGCCACTCTTGGACAGTTGGCACACGCAGGTTTTGGTTGCTGGCACGGAGAACGTGGGGATGTGCAGCACAACTCCTGCAGGATGGAGGCTCTAAGGGTGGCAAAGCTTTCCAATTAGGGCAGGCAATAAAAAGAACTCCTACAATTCAGCTTAAATCCTGCGTGTCTCTGGAATTCTGTCACGTTGGACTGTTAAAGGTGTGACTGAAGAAGTACTAACAGCAAAGTCCTCCTTTAAAAGCTGAGCATGTCCTTTGTGCCAGGGCAGGCTCACAGTGGGTTATTGCAGGGGAGTACAGACCCTCCCCAGGGCTGCTGGAAGGTGCCAAGGCAGCAAACACCCACTTCCAATAAAATTCAATATGTCAGTGGCTGATAAATAAATCGAATGACTTGGCAAATAAAAATGTGATTCTGTGCCTGCAATGAATCTGGCATTTTCCACGTTATCCTCTCCAAATCAGGATTGGAGACATCAATATGTCATCAGAAATGGCAGTAGAAATGTCTCTTTATCCTTCCCAGTGAAGATCAAGTGTAGGAAGGCTATTCCTCCACAGTGACCCCTCTCATGGAAGTGATGCCCTGAGCACAGCTGAGTTCAGAGACACCATCCAAACTTAGTTCTTATGACATAAAATGGAACACACATTGGTTCAGGTATGTAACGCTGCAGGACATCCCTTAAATCCGAATGTATTTCCGTATTCTGGTTTAGCTGCACCAGGTCCTTTCCTTTCAGCCTGTGCTCTCCACACAGATGTCTCAGATCCTTCACACGTGGGGTGCAGGACAACAGAAACCTGCAGGATCCGTTCAGGTGAAAAACTTACATGAGTTTTGGCTTCATCTTAAACCTGCCCAGTTCCTACTCTTGAATCTTATTAGTGCCTCAAACTTTATTCCAAAATTATTTTGGATCCATAAAGAAATAGCAAAGCACATCAGATCAAGGAAGTTCTTGAGGTTTTTACATCTTGTTCTCTTCAGCACAAGTTTTTAGGGGCAACTTGCCCTCAGCTGTTTACAGCCTTTTCTTCCCTCTTTCATGTTTTTCTCCTCAAAACCAGCGTTTTTTCAAACTCAATACCCAACCTAAGGAGGTTGTGTTACTTTGTTCCTCCTGCCAACCCCCTCCATCCCCAGGAGCCCATGACACAGAGCCAAACCCTGGAGCTGCAGCACTGAGCAAACCACCCTCCTTCGTTCTCCACCTTCACTGTTCAAAGCCTGACTGACCACAGAAAGGACCAGCTAAGGATTCTCATTTATCTCCAACTCTGAGGTAAATATACGTGTTTTTACCTGACAATTAAGAAATGCATCATTTTTTCTAAGGTAAGAAAGTTCCACTACCTTCATTTTGCACATTTAGACATGACAGGACGCTCAAAGTTTCCCCAGGAAATATTCTACAACAGATGCATCATTTCCACTCCCAAACCAGCATATAGAACAAACTGTTTACTAACACCTGGTCTAGTGGGATGTGCCCCTACCCATGACAGAGGGGTTGGCACTGAATGGTCTTTAAGGTCCCTTCCAACCCCTTAACATTCTAAGATTCTATGAAATCCTCACCCTTCTAGAGTGCTTTTAAGTCACATTTAATCTGAATGTAGTATACACTTTGACATGTTAGGACAGGATAGAATTTAATTCTAGAACTCTGATTGTAGGAGCTCCCTGAATGCACAACTGGAGATAAAAATAATTGGAAGAAAATGGAAATGTTTCTAGGACTAAAGCTCAAGATCTGAAATGCACTGAAAAGATTAAAGGAAACAAACTCTGTAAAAAGTCAAATATTTGTTTCGCTGTGTCACTGAAAGACATCAGTTCTCTCAAAAAAATGCATTATACACTAAAAATATAGAATAAAACCACAGAGCATCAAAAGGATCACGGAACACGGACACCGAGCTTTTAAAACACTGATGACAACAAGGAACATCCCCAATGCACACACACACCCTGGGAGGTTTATATATGATCTCTATATATTTCAAAGTACACACAAACTGCCCATGTGGCAGGTTGAGAAAATAGGAATACATCTTGGGAAGGGAATGAAGGAAAAAAAAACCACAGGAAAACAGGAGTTATTTACATTCAATATTCAGTAGCCTTTAACACCTCTATATACATACAGACTCTATATATGTACAGACTGCGCTGGAGCAGAGGGAAGTTATTCCAAATGCCAAAGGAAAATACAAATCCCCTGGGTAATTCACTGGACAAGCGTTTACAGGTTGCAGAGATTTCTTCATTTACAAAGAAAATACTACACACAGAGTAGACAACTCGCATCTTCAGGGAACTTGGAAGTCCTTACAAGAGGTGTGTGTTCCCAATGAACCACCGGAAATAGTGGAAAACTTGCTGTGGGAGGAGGATTCCAGGAGGTTACAACTGCATTTAATGTGTCAGACATAGTTAACAAGTCATAATTTAGTTGCTGTCAAGGGACAGTTTAGAAAAGAAACCCCAAAATTTGGGTTTCAGTTCTCAAGTCAACTTAATTATGTACCTTCCCCTTCTGCAGCACGAGTCCAAAACTCCCATGGCACAGAAGTTGACACCATTTTACACGTGGCTTTGCCCCTTTACCAGAGACATCTGCCCTCTGTAAGTTTTGTACCCACTCCACTGAACATTTTGTACTTCATTTTTACAAAGCAGATCAATACCCCACAAGCAGGAAAATACAGAGACCGTCCCTGCCTGGTAATTTATAGTGACAATTGGTCTCCTTTCCTGCCCAGGAGGATGTTTGTCTCAGGGGCAGTGCTGCAAAGGGACACCACTCACTGTTCCTCACCCCATCCAGTGCTATTTATACTCCTTTTCTCCCCAAGCTGGAGCAGCAGCTCATGCAGAGAACAAACTGCCCCAAAACCCCATCCCAACCCCCTGAGCAGGAATTTTCAAGAGAGAAAACTTTGCTGGAGCTTGAAGGCTATTTTTTTTTTCTTTTTTTGCTGTTAACCTTTAAGATGTTTAACAGTCCAGAGCCGTGGCTGCAGCTGTGTTAGTAACTGGGTGGCAAAGCCAAGGCAGTGATGGTGGCAAGTAGCAGAGAGCAGGCAAAGGACAGCAAGTGGAGGAATAGATTTCTGGAATGGGAACGGTTCTTAGGGATCTTGGAAGTACTGTCAGCTTTTTTCCCCCTCCAAGGGACACAAGTCTGTGGAAAGTTTAAGAGGCTGAAATAAAATTTCAGCTTGGTTTGCTTATCAATACAGGGAAAATCCAGCATTTGCTCATCCCAGCAACAGAGATCCCAGGCTGAGGAGAGCACTTAGGAACTGAGCAAGTCTAAGTAATTTTTTACAAACGATAAAAAATTGAAAAAAAATCACTAATTGTGAACCTGGGACTTTTAGAAGCATCTCACTGACAATCAAGACCTAAAACATTGTTACCATCTCAGATCCCAGAAGTTTCTACATTAAATAACAATTAAGAGCCAGAGCCAGGGCAGTCCCCACCCAGCCTGCCCTCACTGGCACTTTGGTTCCCTGTCTGCTGCAGTTGTGATCCGTCAACACACTCCTCAAAAATCCCATCTCTGCTCTTGGAATGGATGCCAAATCCATGCACTTGGGGGTATGGAACACAGGAACATCCTTCCCCACGCCCTGTGCTGCACAGTTTGCCAGGGCTCTGACGGCACTCCGGCACACTTCCCTTGCTCCCAACACCCACCACCTGCATTCCAAGGATTTACAGAGATGCAGCAGGTGCTACAGCAACAGGGAGCAGAGGATTTATTCCAGGTCTGTATTCCCAGTTAGTCCCAAGCATGAGCAGGGGTTTAATCTCCCAACCAGCTCAGGCTGGAGCTGAAGGAGATGGGCACACTCCCTTCCCTGCCGAGCAGGGGCTCTGTGAGCACTGGGCTGGTGGCACAGGCAGAGTTAACTGAGCCTCAAGGGAAACAATTCCATAAGGGAACACGCTGCAGCCTCAAGAGGACAATTCCCATAAGGGAACACACTCTGGCCTCAAGAGGACAATTCCATAAGGGAACACACTCTGGCCTCAAGCTGTGGAACTTCTGCCTCGTTATTTACAGAGAAGCTCCTTCTGACCCTCGGGAGGTGCCACCCCTGCAGTGATCCTGCTCTGGCAGCTGAGCCTTCCTTAAAACACACATTTGGAGCTTTAAACAGAGTTTAGTTCTTGCCTCATTAGCGAGTTCAGCTGAGAGATTTGGGCTGCAAGACAGAAGCCTGGTTAGAGCAGCCTGGAACATGCCAAGTCCTGTCAAATTCCAATTGCACAGACTTGTTAGTTTTTTTGGAATACCGTGATTGCCTAAACAAGACTCCACTTCTTGTTAGTACAATAACTTTTATTTGACATCTACAAGATCATTATCTTGTAGTTTTTTTTGGACAGGTTTATACAATCTCAATTTTTCAATAGTGCAACCTGTGCAAGCAAGAAATGACAAACATTGTCCTTCACTTTCTTATAAACATCTACTATTATAGGCAAAACAAAACTTACCCATATTATAGATAAGTGACTATTCACATTTGTACATTACAATTTCTTTTAAACAGCTCCAGATAAACTCTACAATGTCTTACAACATATTAAACAGTATTCAAGTTACTGGGTAACAGAAACAGCACATACAGCGGAACCCTCAAGTGTTTCCCATTCTCTAATTTACAGCTCAAGTAAGGTTTCATCTTACAAGTGACAAATTAAATTACGTTAATGAAGTAAAAAATAGAAGATTGTATGCGAGATGGAAGTGAATTTGCACTTAAGTTTCCATAACCACCTCAGATTAAGGAAATGCTTCAATTTAAGGAAAAACAGGCATCCAGCCATCTTTGCAGTACACATTAGGAATACCATTAATACATTAAAAATGAATTAATTTTAATTTAAGATGTTTATCACAAAAAGAACATGTTGTAGACTCAAATATATAACCCCCAGGAGAGAACCAGAAAAAATGCAACACCTGGGTATAAACACTATAAAAATGCAATAACCAATGCTGTACAACTAAGATTGTGTTTCTCTCTGAATTCCTGCCTCGTGTGTTTATCCTGTCCATGCCCGTTTCCAAAGACATGCACTGTCAAACAGAAACTGGGAAGGAACCTGAATGCATGATGTGCAATCTCTAGGTTTCATGCTTTTATAAACTCAAATTGAAGAGAAAAACCCAATATATATTTTCTATATATATACTCAATACATGCATTCGAGATCTCCCACAGCAATGGCATCGATGCACTGCGTTAAACCCTGAGCACTGTATGACAAGATAAAAATAAAGCCTGCTTGGGGATTTTCAAGCGTTTTCAAACAAATCGTGGTTTGTAGCTTAAAAGGCCAAAAGTAAAAGCAAACAGGAAGCACTACAGAGAGCATAAGGAAAGACAGATGCACCACCATAAACAACTGCTGGCTTTCAGTTCTACCAACCTTTTTAGATCTCTTTATTCCCAAAGTATTTGAGAGCACACAACTGAACTGAAAAAGTTATATTTCTTTGGAATCTGTCCCTGATTTTTATGCAAGTGATATGCTTTTACAGCCTTTTCCTCAAAACACCAGAGTCAACACCTGTAGCTTGTCCTCCTCCTATGCGTTGCTGAGGTTGGTGATGCTCTGGGGGTGGTGCTGCTGCCAGATCTGCTGCTGCTGCACCGCGAGCTGCTGCGACTGGTCGGACGTCGACAGGAGGTTCACGAGGGGCGACACACAATTTGCAGGAATGATCAAACCTGGGAACAGCAACCAATCAGTTGTTCCATGAACACTTTGTTCGTTAAAACCTCGGGCTGGTGATTCCACCATGTAATTTATGCAACAGTCAGTGAGCGTTTGCAATGCCAAGTCTAATCAGCACAGCCACAAGTTCTGCTTCTCAGAGGTTCATCCTTTCTCCTGCTTCACGACCTTAAAAATTTTGACCCGGTGACAAAATTTATTCTTATGTCACTCACTCTCACATGAAACCACATATAGGCTATTTTGGCTTTTCTAGTCTCACAGAAGTTACACCATCAAGGAAGTTTAAACCTAGTTCCAACATCCTAGAAAACTGTTCCTAGAGGAGGAGCTGCCAGGATATTGCATATCCAGAGGAAATCCACATTTAAAAAAATACAGACATTTCAGGCTCTGAGGTCCCTGCTCTGAGGGCTTCACTAAGAGGTTTAGTGAGAAGACAAACTTGAAGTCATTCTGCACACTTTCAGTAGTCCAAAAACTATGAAAACAATTATTTCAAGTGCCTACTCATCTCTTTCAAGAGTAGGGAGGAAAGTGGAGCCATTATGATTTCAAGGTAGCTTGGCTGGCAGAGACCAAATATGATGTTTTTGTTCTGAGTAAATCAAAAGAACTGAGAGAATAAGTGTCCCAAAGCCTGGCTGAAAACAAATTCTTCCTTCTTTAACCTACCTCCAAACACTGTTTGTATTACACTGCTGAAATACAGATGTCAACAGCTGGAGTTCTGCCCCTCCCCAACAGACACCCTGACAAGCCTGTTGTCTCAGAAGCATCTTTTACACAAGTCTGGGACAAAGTGACAACTTCCTTCTCCTCCAAGCTGGCAGTAAAGGAGGAGCAGTGCACTTACCTACGATCCTCTGCCCATCCTCTGTCCTCAGGCGAACAATCTGCATCTTCACATTTGTCCCACTCACAGAGGCCAGAACTCCTTCCACCTTTGTCCACACGCTCAGCACGGAGCCACACAGGACATAGTAGGTCCGGCAGCGCAGTCCCACCTCACACACCAGTCCCAGACCTGCCTTCTTACAATTGCCTCTCCTACAGACAGAGGGGGGGAAAAAAGCTTTCAAAACAATTCTGCAAAACAGAAGGTATCCAATTTCATTAAAAATGAGACCTGAAGTTATTTAAGATGTTATTTAGAGTCAAGTGAGGGCTGTGAGACACACTAAGGGACAGCAGGGCTCTGATGGTAAAGTGCTCTTCAAAATGTACAGAGTCAGAGACACTGCCATTCTCAGGTGACCTGAACGATGGTATGTGAAACAACACTGGGATCTGATCAGTGCATTTCAGAAGCTCCAATATCAATCTGAAACTTCTACCAGTTGTGCTGTTCCTCAGGAATTCAGCCATAGCCGAGTTCAGATACACAACAGGCAGCACAGGAACAGCTGTTTCTCCCATCCATCTCATCTCTACACAAAGTATAAACATTTTCCCCCCCAAAGAACATCTGAACTATCAGATCACAGCTCAGCTCAAGGCACTTCGAGCACAAGCTACTCCTGGGTCATCGCACTTCTACTGAGTGTAATTTATACAAGAGCATTCATCTCATACATTAGGACTTTAGGGGGAGTGCAAAGCTTCATGTTTTCACTTGAAAGTTGGGTCATTTGACTGGTCATGGGACAATTTCTCTTAAGGAAGATTTCACAAGAGTAACAGAAGAAGTGATAAACCAGTTCAAATGAAAGCACTGGTGTGCACACAAACACTGACCAGTAGGCGTGGGTGCAGGTGTCTGCAGAGGAATTGTACTGCTCCAACCAGTGTGGCAGAGCATCCTCAGAGGGTACCTGGAAGAGTGGGAATAAAGGAAAACACATCAGCACTTACACAGAACACAAGCAATTTGTTCATTACTGTGAGAAAAGAGGGAGCACCAACACTATGATGGTGCAGAGGTACAGCATCCTACAGCCTAACTTCAAACTGTCCATCCCAAAGAATAAGCAAAATGCTCAAACGCAGCAGAACCTCAGAGCTTTTTCAGTAAATCAACCTGAACAGCTCCCTCAAGTTTTTACAAATTCAACACTTGCTAGAGAACCTCATTTTGTATTACCACACCACAGATAATTTATATTCAGAAAGTTTTGGATTTAGGAATGCCAGAACCATGTAGACCTGCTTAAGAAGACCTAAATACAAGCCCTGCTCTGGAGAAAGAAGCCTAGTTTTTGACTTGCCAGAATTATATAAAAATACCAGAAAAAGAAAGCCCTTATACTTATTTTCATTTTTTTTCCAGTTTAAAACAAGCATAATTTTAATGGTTACCTTCTTATATTTCTTTTTCAGGTCTGCACATGTTTCTAGTTTGAGTTGTTTCCCAGTATTTGGTCTGTATACTAAAAAAAGCTTCTTTTTAGGATTCACTTCTTTTACTAGAATTGCTGTTTTCTTGTTATTTCTTATCTGCAAAAAGAAAGACAAACCAAAAACTTCCTAAATTTAAACATGATGACAGTGTCTGTCTTAAGTTATTCCATTCTGTGTTCTTTACAGAGTAGTAAGAGTTTGTAATACTACAACCAGGAATAATAATACACCTCTAGAACACAGTGATCCACATTAACCTCCCAGCTTTTCCTTACAGTGAAAGCACCTAGTTTCTTGATACAGGTTTAAATAAGAGCTATTATTTTGGGCTCATATTCCTATCAAAAATATCCCGAGCAGCTAAAAGGAGCACTTCATACTCATCATTAAAAACAAATTTAAAATGAATTTGTTAAGACTCAAAAAGTATCTTGCAAAACTGAGCAGTGATTACTTTGAACAGTAAATTTTTCAGGTTACATTTCCCTGAACATAAACCAAGAGACAGAAGAACCTTACCTGTAGTGATAAATAAAATCCATCATCTGGACCTGTCTGTTCAGCCCAGAGCTTTGTTGCTTCATCCCAAGACATTCCTCTCTCCACACTGATCTACAAGAGAGTGGGAGTACTTGAGTGGGAACAGACTTTAAAACAGTTATACACATAGGAACTAAACATGTTGTAAAAGCTTTTAGTATGTCAGTTTTGATAAAGATGATACAGAATTAACTTACTGTATACAGCTCTACGTGTCCAGAGGTAGAATATCCAGGAGTTAAAAACTTCTTAACATCTGCCTTCCTTACTTTCTCATCCCCAGAGCCCAAATCTGAAAAGGAAAGCACAGTTTTATTCTGTTTCTCTGTTCTCACACAAGTACAAGAGTACTGACAAATTATTTACTCACCTAAGATGCCCATGTCATATCTCCCATTCTTTTTAGCATTTTGAATAACTGCATTTAACGTGTCAGAGAAGTACTGGAACAAAGCGTTCTGCTGATGGACTTCCATTCCAAGAATTCGATTCAGAAACTTCCCTATATTGTTATAATCTTAAAAAAAAAGAAATACATGTTTTAGGTCAACAAAGATTAAGTTTGATAATAACAAGCTCTTAATCACTACTCAAAGAGTCTCAAAGACTATTTAAATCCATTCTTTCAGAAATGGAGAAAACATTACGCTCTTCAAAAGAGTAACTTCTTAGATAGTTGAAGATAGAATAAGTTCAGTCCTGTTGCTAGGAATCCACTGTCATGGCATATGATATTCCCAGCAGCATCCCAAAGATACACTGAACACACCAGTACCTTTATCAAGTGTCAGTATTCCGGATCTGTCTTCTACATTTATCAAGCCCACGCCAATCAATCCCTGACGAACATCTAGGAAAGAGAAGGAAGTTCAATCAGAGCTGCTTTGCCATCTAAAAATAACCCAATGAAGTAACAGCTTGTTTAGCAATGGGATCCAATTCCAAAACTGTGACACCCCTCGATTCCATTACTTACAATTTCTACCTAATACATCAATAAGCAAGACAGGATTTTGCCTTCTGTCCCTCCAGGAAGCAGAGACAGTGAAAACCACCAGTGGCACCATGGATGAGAACAAGATATCACAATGGATAATGGGAAAGTGTAGTTAAAGAACTGTATATAATAGTCAGGCCAAGCAGATACAGAACATTCCTTTTATTGAGAGTTCACGGATCTTGTTTCATACATGAACTTCAACATTCAAGCAACGTGCACAGACTCTCCCTGGCTGTTATTCCCATCTGTCCCAGCTGATCAGTTTAAATAGTAACAATGTTTTATAGCTCTCAAATTATTTGCATTTTCTGCCTACTGGAGAAGGATCAAAAGAAAGCTATTGCAGCCAGTGAATTATCTTACCTTTGAAGAAGTCTCCAGGAAAATCAGGAGGAGGTGAGACCATTGGGGAGTCTAAGTTCACAATGGATTTCATAACAATCTCCAAAGCATTTCTGCCATACTGTGAAAGGAAAAGAAAGTTATTCTATCAATGGGATCCAGTCTTTGTGCCCCAAGCACACATACACTTTGATTCACAATAAAACATTTTTCTCTGCAATAGTAAAGGGAATTGGTTATTACCTTTATGTAGTGTAGCTTATAATTGAAAACAAAGCAGTCTTAATTTCTAATTAGAACTGTCAAATCAATCTTTCAGCTGTGATGGAAAGGACACACCATTTAGTTAAGATTTTGCCAAGGTAGAACAGCGATTTACACACATTTGTGTTCTACATGGCTTTGCAAACAGAATTAAGAATGTTACTGGCTACCTCAGAAAGTGATACAGTTAAAGGTAGGAGATGGGAAAGATCCTTCCTCAACAGGTCATTTGTGGAATAAGCACCACAGCACAGGTTTTCCAACAAAAACAGAACCATCACCTTGTTGTCAAAATTGAATCTGCTGAGGTCTCGAGTTTCTGTGGCCCTTCTGTCCCCGTGGGTGAGGGCTCCCTGTTAAGACACACAGTTGTCATTAAACAGAATTTTAAGAAAAAGAAATCTAATTTGCATTTTTCTCAAATGAAGGTTCAGACCACTTGAAACAATCTTACCAAGCTCTCCAGTCTTTTTGCAACTATGGATGCAAATCTTTGCTCTCCTGCCAGTTCAGAAATGAGGAACACATACTCTGGAGCAGTCACTTGGTTGGATCTGTGAGTTCTTCCTGGATAATTAAATAGAAGCACGTATGTTAAATAAACTCCACTTCATGGAATATTTCTAATAAACTGTGAATTGTGTAGAGTGAGGAAAAAAGCTAGAACTTAATCCTGCTGAAAATTAAGTTTGTGCCATATTACAGCCAACAGAAGGCAGCACAGATGCTCTAGAGCTGTGGCAACTTTTATAAAGACACTGGATACATGAATAAAACTCCAAAGCTGCAGCACAGGCTTGTTTGCAAGGTTTCTTTCAAAACTTTCAAGACAATTAGCTATGACTGCAGAAAAAGCAGATTCTGCTCATGAGTAAAGAAGACTGGAGGGGTCCTTAAGAGGTCACCTACTCAATCTGATCTCTCATGAGTCAGCAGTACACTCAGGCAGTATTACTAAGTTTGCCAGAGAAAGGATACAAAAAGAAGTATTTACCAAACTGCTGTATTGCTCTGTCTGCACTCCAGGGCAGCTCCAGGGTCATGTGAACTCTCCGTCTCTGGTTCTTGGCTCTCCGATCTGCTTGCAATGATATCCCAGAGCTGGCAGCCTCTGAGATGATGGCAATGTTCTTGGAGGAAGAAAAATATAAACCCAAAATCAAGCTTCAGTTTTCAGTGTCTAAGAAAAATCTCATTATACAGCTATTAGCAAACACTAGAGTGGAGTGGTGTCACTGTTACTTGGTCTTCCTATCGCAAGTAGGAGGGAGGGGAGACAAGGTGTGGTTCCCTTTATCAGAGTTAGAAATGTTAATTAATTTTTTTGGACTGAAAGGAGTGGGTTTTGCTTCTTTACTTTTCAACATCATCTCTGTACAAATGAAAGCAGGTGGTACATGCTGCAGTCTTGCCATCCCAGAGAGCAGGTTGCTCTGACATTGGCCGGCAGTTCAGAAAGAAGGGAGGGGACACAGAGACTTGTTCCAATAGTAACACAGAAGACAAAAAGTTGCTGCTATTGCTGTATAAGGAGGAGGATCTGGACACTCCAGTGCCTTCAAAGAATGTAAGTGTTTGGACTGTGCACAAGTCACTTACAGGAACTGAGTCTTTACCCTCAAGTGTCACAACAGACCACACAAGTTCCACACAGTGACATGCACTCCATTTGCCCTCTTGTGGCAGCAAGGCCCAAGTGAACCACTGGGAAGGGCTTTTCCCCCCTCCTTCTTTATCACCTTCAGTCCCTACCATCATTCCAGTCAGGATTTTCTTTCAGATTGCAATGTAAAGGACAAAAGCCATCACTCTTCCCAGCATTACTTCTCAATCCTTGTTAGGGTTAACAACCTCACCTTGTCCCTGAAAGTTTTTTCATACCAAGTCAGTGGTTTTCCCCATTTCCCAATTTCACTATTACCTCTTGGAAGGAGAGGTACACAGTTATCCAGATCAATGAATCAGAGATATGAACCACAAATCTGCCTTTTAAACATGTTTTGTTTTACAAGATCAGCTTAAAGGTGCAAGTTTTTGGTTTGGCACATGGGTGCACACCTCAAGGACAAGCCTCTGAGGTCACCCAAACTACTGTCTGACCTTTCAAGCACAGTGGAACACACTGATTTGAAAAACAAAACACACAGCAGTGAACAGAAAATGCTTATTAACTAGTACTTATAGTATAGGCCCTCTCCAGCTCTCCTGTAGCTCCCTTCAGGTACTGAAAGACCACAATAAGGTCACTGGAGCTTCTCTTCTTCAGAGAAAGGATAACTCTTAGACATATTTCTGTAATGTATTTTGATTTATAACTGACATATAACAAAGATGTCTCAGCATTCCAGTGCAATTTTTCATTCCTTCTCCTCCTCTTGCTAATGAAAGCATAGTGAGAAAGAAGAAACCACAATTTTTCACTCCTTCTTTCATAATTAGGCAATACTTTATCCCAACGCTACTACGAGTCACTGTGCAATGATGGCTGAGCCACAACTCAGTAGCTTGGTGTTGCCATGGCATCTGGCATGTTTTATCTCTTTAAGGATTACCTTATCTCCATCCATGAACCTCTGCTTTTCTGTGATGTTCAGGATTTCCACAGGCACGTCCAGCTCAGACCTGGACTCGTAGGAAATGCTGCCGTCGTCGTTGCTCACAACCCGCCCTTTGCGGCCCGTCATCTTCCAAAGGAAAAGGGAACACAAGCTCATTGTGGCAATATCAAAACCACTCCATGACCAAAAGCCCCAAGCAATATTGCTATTTATTTGTGTACCAACCTCAAAATAGAGTCAGCAATTTACTCCAAGTGCAAAAGTACATTAGAGAACCTGGGTTATTTTTTGGTTGATGCTGTGACCCACTATGTGGAACACTGATTTAGAGGTAACTCAGGGAACAAAAAAAGCATAACAAAGTATATCTATGTAAAAATGTCATATTATGCTACTGTTCATAAGGGATTTACCAGCAGTACTAAGAAAATAAACTCAACAGATAGCTTAGAGTGTCATTGATTTTGACAGGGCCTTTTAAATCACAATGATGTTTCTACTTGATAGAGACAGGCAGCTTGAAGACATATTTCTGAAGTTATTGAGAAAAAGAGAATAATTAATCAAGCTTTTCATTAACACAGCCAGGTCCTTCATCTCCATTGTCTTGGAGGATGAACTAAAGCTTCAAATTGACTACAGTTAGTTAGAGAAACAGACCACTATAAAGCAAGAGAAACTGGTGTGATTTACCCAACAGGAAACTATCAGGCTCTGAAATGACCTGTTCATCCACTCAGAACTCATCTCTGTACTCTAAAACAATCCTCAATTTTCTCTAATTCAGAGCCATTCAGCAAGGTAACCTCTATTCTCACCACCTGTGAGATTACTGCCTAAAACTGATGAACAAGCTCTTTAAAAACATACATTTTTCTACATGTGAACACCAGCCTACCTCTGCAACATTTTCAGGACCACCCAGTTCATCTATAAGCTCATCCAGTGTATTAGGTGGAAGATCTTCAGCCAGCTTTTCCAGTTTATCCAGCAGCTCTTTTTTCATTTGTTGGGCCCTTTCAACAGCATCCTGACTTGTTACAAAGCTGCTGTTTGTGTTGCTGTTTGCTGAAATTTAAGAGAGACTCTTTGAGATTTAGAATTTTATTGCCCAACTGCTAAGAAAGCGAATCAACATCAAAAACTTCTTACCAGACGTGTTGGTGCTCGAGGTGGTGGTACCAACAGTGGAAGTGAAGCAGCTGGGTCGTTTGGATCCCAGGCCAGAGGCGAGTAAGGCACTTTGAATGGAGTCTGGGTCTATGCTTTTCTTCTTTTTCTTTTCTTTATTTTTTTTATGCTCTTTTCTAATGAGCCAGGGATCTAAAGTTAAAAGTTTCAAACATTTACTGAACAGCCAATACTTCCCTTTGAAGGAAATACATTCTCATTGCAAAAAGTGACTTACAGAAGTCTGAACTCCAGTGTGGAAAATCTAATTGAAGATTTACATTCTAATGCTAATTCCAGTCTCATTAGGACTAAACTACATGATTAGCAAACACTTATTTGTTCTTCATTGAAATGGTTAGGAAAGATTTTCTGCTTATTATTTGCAAATACAGCTACTTGCTTGATGAAACACAAGTTGTCTTACCATCTTCATCATCCTCACTGGATTCATCTCTGAATGGGTTGAAGTCATCATCATCTCCAGAACTCAAGAATTTGGAGCTCTCATTGTCACTTTCTTCATTATCTGAAGCATCAGACTCACTCTCACTCTCATCAGAGCTGCTGCCTGCAAGGCCCCCTGTCTTGCGAGCTTTCTTGGCTTCTCTGCTTATCTCCTCACCTGATCCATCACCCCAGAAGAAAAAGAACTTAGTTTAAAGCTTGTAGTCAACACTTTGAGGTTTGTGTTACCACTGCTGCACACAAACTAGAAAAATACTCAATTTCTAAAAACAGAACTGTTTGAAAGAATCTAAGTTCTAAGCAAAATCTCTCTACCAAGTTTTTTATCATCACCTACTTTTGGGCAAGAAGATAATCAGTTTGGGAATGGGGGTGTATTAGGCTTCTCTTTACTGAGCCTCAAGAAAAGAAAGCAATTATTTGTGTGACTGCATCAGGAAATGGTTTGTGCAAAGCATTTTGCACCCATAACAGCTCAATCCGATTTTGAGCAAAAAGTACCCAAAATGTACAGGATACAGTGCTTCAGCAGCAGTTTTAAATCTAATAATGGAAGTCTCCAACAAAAGTCTCAGAGACCCGCAATACATGCTCTTACATGAATGACTGTACAGATATTCCCATATTTTATCCAAAGTTCACTCCTAGGCAGCTCTGAAGTTGCCATTTCCACTGTGGCATTAGTGTAAGAGCATCAGCATTACCTTTTCGTTTCTTTATCTTGTTCTCCTTGCAAGGGCTGTCTCGGGGTGAATTGTTGTTACTTTGAGCAGTCAAGTCAATTCCCAACAAGCTAAACAGCTTCTTCCTGTCGGGAGCTGGAAAGTGCTTTTCAATAAGAGACTGGAATACTCCTCTGTGTAAGAAAAAAAAAAGAGTTCTTCAGTGGAATTTGCATTTATTTAAAATACAAAGCTGTAACATTTTAACTGCTTCAGCTCTCTGAGGAATGATTCCTTATGAGTGCACAGGAGCACTCTGAATATTATCACCTGTATTGCTGTATTTGTCACCTTGAAAGCAGGAGACATTTATTTTACAGCATTGTTACGTAAAATCTACTAAATCTGGTTTTGATAGCAAGTGGTGTTGCTACTGCTATTTTTTTATTGCTCGGTTTAAGTAACAGATTAATTTAATTTATTAAGATTTCCAGCAAGGCAGCCTTGGGATTGGCTCTGGCTCATCTCATAGAAGGAAGTCATGGTTTGCAACCTGCTCTGGTTTAAATGCAGTGCACACTCAGTAAGTCTTCCCCTCCTCCCAGTTTGAGTAGAATAGCACGATCTGTTCCCACCTGAAAGCATTTTGGAATGCCAGAAGAACTAGGAACTAACCAAGGGGTCACCTGAGCAATACTGTCAGATCTTAGGTACAGGAAGCTACAGTAAAGAGCATCAGTACTAAAGGATTCCCAACTTTCTGTGCACTGATGAACTTTTGACACATAAAAGGACAAATCACACACACACACAAAACCAGGTGAATGTTAGTTTTGTAAAGAACAGTTCTAAAACTTCAGTCTTACTTTGCTGTGGAAACAAAGTCGTTCAGTTCACCTCCACCTTCCTCCAAAGCTTCCAATGTTCTCGCTTCCCCTGTTGACTGCAGGCCAATGACAACACACTAAGGGACAAATGAACACCACACACCGTTACTAGGTCTGAGCTGCAAGTTTATTTTGCCTGAATTTCTGCTCATTAAATAGCCTCAATACCATAAAGTACAAAAACATGGTTGAAAATATTTGCATTATATATATAAAAAATCATTTAATAGCTTTACAATTAAGAAAAATATTTAAAAATAGGTTGTGGTCGACTTACTTTGCCATTCTTGATTTCCTCCCGAGCAAGCTGCACCACCCTCTTCACCTTGGAGGCTATGCAAAGGTACTTGAAAAACCTCTGGTGTGCTGACCAAAACTGCCCCCACATGGACTTTTTCATGCGTTGCTCCGCGTCGATGAGATCGGCCGCCTGCTGAAACCTCTCCCGAGCACTGACCCACTGAAGGAGACATCGTGAATGGCTTTACAGGTTGTATTTGAAGGCTCAGAGATACATTGTTTAATATCCAAATAAAGACAGGAGAGTTTAAAGCTACAGTATTATGACACTGCACTTTAAGGAAACTCATCAGACAGCAAAGCTCACAAAAAAACCCCAGCTATGGCTTAGTAAATTAAGCAATTACTCTCAATAAAAAGCAGATACATTTGCATTATAACCAGAGCAAACATACATAGTATTTTCTAATTATCTAGCTTCTCCGTTAATACATTAAGGTTAAGAAAGCAGAGAGCACTGCCCATAATTAATTATTAAGCACCATCCCAAGAAGAGAAAAACCCACTGCCTTGGTTTGCCTAAATGGAGGCAGAGGAGCACAAGAGTAGGACCAATAGAACAGCTTTATCTTGGGCAACAGTGACCAAAGTGTCTGAAGTACTGCTAGAAGGCAGTGGATTTTGGCAGGTACTGGAAGATACAACCAAAACTGCACCTTTGATGACTCAGAACAAAAATTAACAGCTTTTGCCAAGCCTTAAATGGAGAAATCTTTATATTAAAAGACACAAGGAGATGCCATTCCCATCTCTCAACAGGTTGTTTCAGGAGCATTCAAGTTTCAACCAACTTCAACCTCTCAGAACTCAATACAGAAAGCAAATTTAGAAAGGGGTTCTTACCAGTTTCACAGATTTATTGTACATTTTAACATATTCCTGTGAAAGCAGAACTTCGTCGATTTTGAAAGTTACACCTGAAAAGCTCAACTGCCTTGCTATGTACATTCCTCTCAGCTTCATATCCATAGCAACTATTTCCATGGCACCAACACCTCTAAAATAAGGGAACAAATTAAGTCCATATTAGAATTTTCAAGAGCAAGGATTTGTTAAGAAAACCCAAACCCACAACCTCAAGTGCTCTAGAAGAAAACAGTGAGCTTACAAATGTGAAGGAATATGTTTTTGAAATCATTAGTACTGTTTTGTTAAACACATCCCATCAGGGGGTCTTGACATTTAGCCTTTACATAAGTAAAACTGTATCCCTGCCTTGTGAGAATTAAGTGCATCCCAAGAGGTAAAACTCAGTTATTTTTTTTCCCAAATGACCTAGGAAGCACAAGGAGACAGTACCTTACAAACTGTATGAGGATAATGGAGTTGGTCCAAATGTTAACAGAATCTTGTATTGTAATTTTATAGATTCCACTGAAGATTTAAAATAATTAATACAAACTGTAGTGAGCCATTCGAATTTATGCTGGCATGAGAATTATTTAATTAGTAGGTAACTTCAGTTCTCTTCAGCAGCAACACACCTCTAGCAATACCTTGAGAGCACTGAAGTCACCCTCAAAGCTTTGCTACTCACAGGCTTGGGGCTGTAATTTCATTATTGCTCATTTGATCCATACTCAGTAATGAAGTGAGACTACACCTGCACAGTCTAGAAGAGTCATGCATCATGCAGATGGTAAATAAAATGCATACTAAGCTTTCTGAAGTGTTCAAAATTCTTTAAGTAGACAAAACATATTAAGATGCTTGCCTACCAAGGAATGCAGCAGTGGTTTTTTTCTGACCCCTCACATTTAGTTTTATTGACACATTCTGAAGTATGAAGTACTCTGCCACAGCAGATACAATTTCCCTGAGCTGGGTTCTTATGCCAGTAAGGACAAGAATGAGATTTCCTCCTATTAAATTGCTGAGCTGATGCATAAACAGAGGCCTTCTGCAGTGAGCCATCGACTGCACTGAGCAGACAGCACACACAGGGTGTTTTCATGGGGAGCAGTCTTTTCTTTTCCTAACACCCACATTAAGGTTTTTTTCCCAACAAGCTTCTAAAGCCCTCCAATTTTTCTGTGAGCAAGAGAAACATCCTATTTTTCACCACCTGAGATAAAGTACATTTCTTCCAGAGTTAGAAAGTTCTTGGTGTGACAGAACACGTCTGCAGAGGACTGAGTGAAGACAAGGAACTGCAGAGCACAGTCAGACACAACTACGTGTATTCCTGCTGTAGGTCTTTGAAATGAAATATTACCTTCTTTCAACAGCCTGAATAAAATCACTGAACTCCCTAAAGGGAGTTCCTTCACCCCAAATTCCAAGACGGTTCATATATGCCATGTTTCTTGGCTCAGATGCACCTGAGGAGAAGAACAGAGTCTGAACCAGTGCCAGCAAAGACATACAGAGACACCGAGTGTAAACCCAGCAGCACATACCTGTGGCACTGGCATAAACAACCCTGGCTTTGGGAAGTTTATTTTGAAGCTCCAGTACAGCCAGACCTGTCTTGGTTGGTTTCGATGAACCAACAGGACACAGGTTCTTTGCTTTATGACACTCATCAAATACAATCTGAACTGTAATTAAGGAAAACTTCGTCCCACGTTTTCAGAGTGAGGATCTCAAACAGAAGGCAAGAAAAACTGCTAATTTCAACAGGTAAATTGACTCAAGAAGACACTAGTGTTTTTTCACTAAAAATCTTAGGAAAACATTTAGCTACTGGTTCAGTATTTAAGAACACAATGGCCAACACCTGAGCTCTTGAGAATGCTGTTGATACTCAAATTTTTTTAATAATCGCTGGAGAGAATTTTAGTGTAAAATTAAAATATGATGCTTAAGAATCTTATGTGCTTGTTATAGAAAAAGCAGAAGCTTCCTTCTTGTACCTGAGTTGTGTGGCAACAAGATAATGATAATACTTCTGGCACATAGTTTATAAAACTTCAAGTCTCGTGTCAGAGCATGCACACAACTGATTGCCAACACAAATAAAGAACAACACCTACAAATACATTATTATCTGTAAAGATTTAAGTTTAAATAGAAGTTTGGTTAGAATAAACTGAACTCCAGACAAAGGATACAACACCATCAAAGTCTTCACCACACCAGTGAAGCAGTTGCTTTAATCTGGTTTTGTATTTCCCTCCAGACTGACTTTCTCCAATAAGAGAAGAATAGGTAGCAAAGATGACACCTTTCTTCACACTTCCATTATGTTTGGAAGAGATTTTCCCATACTTGAACTGCAATAAAAAGAAATTACAGAAATTACTCAAAAGAGATCCCTCCTCAGTCCCACCTCCCAGATGATTATGGGATGCTGGTGGTCTCAACCTTAAAGGTGTGAACACGGTGACCCACCCATATCCCACAGCTGGCACATGGTAACGTGGTTAAGGGGTTATACAGGGCCTTATTTAAATACACACTTAAGGAAGACTAGAGCTGAGGTTTCAGAAGCTTAATAGACACATTCTTTGGCTAAAGGCTTTCCTTAATTTAAATACAACTGAGATTTTAGTTCCAATGTATCCCTTTAAAGCCAATACCTCAAGTGTATTTACTGCTGCTACCACAAGTGATGATTTCTAAAGCTTTAGTTTAGAAATTAAGAACTCACAAAGCAAAAATATAACTTAAATCAAACTAAGTTCAGTGAATTCAACCAGCAATCACACTTCACAATTTAAGTGGCTAATCCTGAGCAGAGGCACAGTCTCCAAAAATAACTGCTCACACCACTGCTGCTTTAACAAGTCACTGAGCAAGTCCATTATTCAAGTATTACACACAAAATGTATTACATCTAAAATGTGCACTGAGAGATAGAAAGGAAAAAATCAAATGCTACAAAGCTTTAAAGATTTAAAGAATACTTCAACTTCCTAGAAAATACTCTACTAGCAGTGTCAGTAGCGGCTTGAAGAGTAATTAAAAAAAAGCACATGCTAAGACTTAATCCTACAAGGGGCCTATTTACATGATTAACTTAAAGCTCTGTGTGGTTCTTTGTAAGATTAAGGCCTGTCAAACAAGGCCTAGACAGCACATTTATTGAAATTAGTGCATTCTTGCTCTTAAAACAGTCAACATGCACAACCCGTCACACCAGCGTACCTAAGGCTTTGCCTCAACTGTACATAGTAAAAAGTTTCCACACCTTGTTTAATGAATGAACCAATATGTTTTTTGCTCCAATATCTCTCAAATCTCTTTCAGCATCGTATTTCAGATCGTTTGACACACTAAACCTGAGGACAGAAAACAAGGCAAGTTCTGTAAGTACAGCAGAAGCTCAAAAAGCAGTTGCTACAACTTTTGTCAGAAGACAGATGACCCTGAATTGAAGTCATACAGTCACTGGAGTGTCTGCTCTAACAAATCCTCACACACTTACCAGACTGCTCTTTTTCTGCCTAACAAGTAATTTTCATAGATTATTCCAGCTATGGTCCTTCCTTTTCCTACACCAGCACCATCACCTATCAAGAATCCAGCTCTGTCTCCATTGGGCAGGAATGTTTCATGTTGCTGTAGGAGAAAGAACAAAAAACTTGTACCCATTCTCCAGAACACATCACTGGGGATTGTCAGAAATGAGCAAACATAAGAAACATCCTATTGGAGAAGACCAGTGGTCCAAGCAAACTCCTGGTAGCAGGAAAAGGGGATTTTATTTAAGGAAAGCATATGAGCTTAACTGCTTTATGTGATCCATTCTCCCTTCTTCCCTCAGCACACCTATGACTGTTCTACAGATCTGTGTAATTCTTTCAGTGCCTTTTCCTAACACCCCAATAAGCACTTCCACAGCCTTTCACAGCAGCAAGACCCAGACATCCAGAGCCTGTGGACAGCAGTGTTGTTCTGCCCATTTTAAACCAAATCTCCTTTCACCAAGATCGGTTTTGTTCTTGGGTTTTGTGGGCTATCACTGACTTCCTGGTTATGTAAACCTATATTTCATTCCCATTCCTTTTCTCCTCTGCAGCCCCAGGTGGCCCAGCCACATTAGTCTTTTTTTCAAGAGGCAACTTCCCTCCTGTGACAATTTTAGTTCAATTTCACTGTCTCCCCCTCCAACACACAGAGTGCTGCACACACATCTGCTGTGGGCACACTGAAGTGTAATTCAGCAGCAAAATAACACCCAATCTTGCTCTCCATACCCCTCCCAGTGACGTCAAACAGGGCTCAGTTTCTCAGCCTGCTGCTACTGCAGCCATTAAGTTATTTCAGAGAAATAAAAATGACTAACTTGTTCTTCCTGAGTTTTAAGACAGTTAGAGATCAGCATTATCGAAGTGGTTTAGAAAAAGCTTTCCAAGGTGTATTACCTCCCATTTATCTGAACTGAAGCTCACCTGCCACCTCCTAATGCAACTCAAACCTTTAAGCTCTTATTATTTTATCTCGTAAAACTGACATAGCTATGCTTGTCAGACAGTAGTTTTTCTTCTTAAATTCTCTGTTAGCTTTTAAGCTGCACTGATATCTGGCATACCTGGGCTGCATAAGTGATTGCTTCAAGTTGCAAAGCTGACAACCAGCCACTATCAATTGTTTCTTCTGATATTGATGTCTGGTACCACACATCAGGAGGAGTCACACTGGATAATGAGCTGGTTTCCACTACTGGGTCAGGATGACGTAGCCCAATTTTTACTGGGTGAAAAGGAAGGGAGAAGATGAAAACATGATCCAGAGCTCTGGTGCTGCAGCACAAGTTATTATATTTACCAAAACAAATTACAACTGTGATTGCAAAGTCCAAAGTCAGCAATGTTTCATTGCAACAGTCTGTCAAGTGTTAAACCAAGGAACACATTAATCTGAATTTTTAACTGCAATCATACTTTCTCTTCTCACCACCTTCCCCCAATTTTTATGAAATTAGATAAAAGTCACTTAATAGAAAATTAAATTATTTGAGGACTTGACATGTTTGAGAAAAACCAGTCTGGACCTTGTCTTCCCAAAAGGCCAGAGGCAGCCTCAGGATGCTAGAATCACAAAAGCAACATTCTTCTCTCTATTTATATAGTGCTGTTTTTAAGCAGAATGAGAGGAGAAAAGATTTAGAACAGACATGGTTTAATTGCTGACAGATCTCATCAGTGACAATAAAAATTAACTGTTTAGCTACAAACTCCATGTAAAATTTGTTGCCTTGCTTATACAGCAGGTCAACAATGTACTTAGGAAACAAGATAACAGCTTTCTGTCAATGGGTACAATAAAGAGAAAGGAGAAAAAACAGAAGATGGCAATTAACAGCAGTAAAAGATTCACTTAAAAGAAAACCAACCAAGAACCAGTTCTAAGTAGTCAGCCAGGAACAATGCAGGAAGAATGTGCTCAGGGTGATTTCACACCAAAAGACTCAAAGTAGATTTTTAAGTGTAGCAGTGAGCACTTAATCCCTTCACAAAATTTCCTCTGCTGAGGCACAAGGCATCTTAACATAGGTAAAAAAAAAATGCCTATCTTGGTTCATCAGTCATATCTGTGAAACAAGTACTGCTCAAAGATACACTAAAGAATTCCCCTTCTATTAAAAAAATCCACATATCTTCCAAAACTAAGCACTGTAGAAGACAAAAAATTTCCTAGGAAAACCTACAACATATTTAGGTTCTTTTAACTTGACTCAGACAGTAACTTCTCTGTTTTCTGCTGTTAGTAATCACAAAACAAATTAGCTCTGAAAGCATTTCAGCCTTTTGATGTAACTAAACAGCAGGTCGTACATTTTATTGGCATATACTCAGCATAAGTCTCTGCATGGCCCATTTCTTCCTCATCTTCTTCCTCAGGTTCCTCCTCCTCTTTTACTGCTGGCACTTTCTGCAAGAGAGAAATACTCCTGTTAGTCAAACAGCACATTGTCAATATTCCATGTCCCGAAAACGAACAAGAGAAAGGAAAAGAGGACAAACTTGGACTTGAGTGTTTTAACACATGGGCTGGCTGAGCTAGGGAATAGCTGGGAAAACTACAGGCAGGAATGCAGATTCCTCACACTCTGAACAAACCTTCAGAGACACAAAGTCAGGGAACTTCCTCTCCTTTGCAAAGAGATCAAGTACCCCAAACTTGCATAAGCAGAATTAAAAAGGAACTCTTCTTACAGCATATTAAAACTGGACTATGACTTAAAGAAAACTGTCCTGAAAACACAACAGCCCTAATTTCCACGTACTCCCTTGAAGTCACGAGCAGTTTCACACTCATGATGTAATTTTACAACTTTGGGGAATAGTTACAATAGTCACAGCTCTACCCAGTACTCTCTGAAGCCTGACAGTTACCCATTTTTTACTGTGGCCTTGATCAATGGAAGTATTTGAATATTTGTAAAGTACTTGCTAGATGACAAATCAAACATCTTCCACAATTACTAATGTTTAATACAAAAGTGATCTCAAAAGGCTTCTATATGCCAGTGACTGAGGAGCACAGTTCTTCCCAAATTCAGTCTGAGTCCAGCTATCAGTGAAGATGCCAAAACTCAATTACAGCATCAGAATGTAATTTTATTACATTTAGAAAATTGAAAGATACTCAATTTACATCTTCAATCCAACGGCCCAGAAGGACAGCCATGCCAGAGGAACTCCTCTGGCTTTCCTCATTGGAAAACAGTTATTTCAAAAGAAAAAGCCTTACCCCAGAGCAAGGGATGTGCTTATCACCTTTAATCAGCACACCCTTCTTCACACATACAATGAGGTTCTGTTAAGAACAGTAATTTCTTGAAATTGTCATTTACTCAGTAGTCTCTGCTCCACACAGCTGTTAGTTTTAGTCATCTAACCAAGTTTTTAGTGGAGAAACTGAGCTTTTGGACAAAACAGCTGCACTTGACAATTCCACCACACACAAGGCATGGATGAGTAACCCCTGAAACTGGCCCCAGGTGTTTGTGGCCAGTAACACACTCATTTGGCAAATTATCTGCACCACTTACCACGGTAGGTGAGAAACTTCTCATTTTAATGTCATTTATCCATATTCTTGCTACCTCTTTTGTGGAAGCCTCCTTCTTCACTGCACCATTGCTTAGGTCAGCTACAAAAGGAAAGCTGGGGTTTACAGGAATTCCCTCCAAACAGCAACTCAAATTAACATTTAGAAGTTTAAAATATCAAGTAGCACACCAATGCTTCAACACAATCAATGCTTCTGAGCAAAGTAACAAGTCCAAGGAGTTGAATTCTGTTACTCTTTTGACTGAAGGGCCTCCCCATGCAATGCCACTGTGTCTCACAGTTGTGTATGTTTCAATATTTAATAAAAATTATCTTTCACTTTCACCAAATCTATACACAGGATTTACAGCTACTCCACCTTGTGAGCCTTCGAAGTTTAACAACAAACCAAAAAACTCAGAGTTTCAACAGAAATGAACTTACCTGGTCTGGTGGCATTTACCACCTTAGAAGAAACTACAATTAGTTCTGTAAAACAAAAAGTCAACACTTTGGACTCAATTGTTTAAAGTTTATAACAGGATCCTTTAAGAAGACCATTTATTAACTTTCCTGTCCTCAGTCACGTTTGGAAGCAACTGGCAATGGGGCTCAGTACAGAACAAAAGTGATTTACACAAGGATATATGTAAAACATTGAAACCTGCTGTCAAGCTTCCATTGTGTAATAAATTTAGCATAGTTGCCCCAAAAAAACCAATTAAGGCACTTGCACAAATAAAAATTTTCCTCAAAGACATTGCATAATTCAACTTTTTAATATTTTCCAATCTAGAACTCCTGCTGCCTGAATTATACAAAAAGACCATGTTTCCTTTCAAGAGCTTCTCTGCCTTTCAATTTGCCACAAGTATTGTCAACTTTTTTTTATAAACATGAAAAAAAGAAACATAAGAACACAAATAAGATTAGAAATGCAGTTCTGGAAGTTGCATGTCTCCTTTTTACTTCCTACAGATTCAATATTTTCTACAGCTGTGCCACTATAACAATTTGTGGATTGATGTCACCTCTTCTGTGCTTCTGTGAGTTTTCACTTTGCACCAAGGGGATAAGTCAGTCCTGTAAAACCTTCTCTCCTCTTCCTCACTCCTTTACCCCCACCCCAACTTCATTTAGGGGCTGAACTTTAAGTTTTGTCAACCACTCCCTAACAGAAGGCAATGAAATGAGGAGGCACATTCTGCTTTTTGTTTCAGTCCTCCCAAGCAGCTCATTCACTGCACTCTCGATCTGCAGACGGAAAATAGGTTATGCCAACCACACCTATAAAATCAGCAAAGCTCATTTCAGACACAATGAAAATAAAGAAACACAGAAAAAGCCTGTGTACCTTACAGAAAAACAACAGCAATAAAGATATTTTCTAAGTAGTCTGACCTTAACCTCATGCTGAAATCAGAGGAACAGGAAAGAATTAAATCAGAATTTCACACACATGCAGCTTTTCCCTTATATTAAGTTGAGCACGTTAGAAATAACATAGAAGGAAGTATTTCGAAAGGAATCATAAAACAAAGATTGGGAGTGTGGTAACAAAATAGTTTTGGCATTTAAGTTAACACAACATTTCAGAGATGACATGAAAATGAACAGCAAGTTTTTAGGATTTAAATTTTTTTTAAACAATAGATCTGATACCTCTAATGAAACAGAGGGACAGATTTTTCTTTTGCAGGAGATACTTTACAGGAACACCTTACCCCAGGAGCACCATTTGTAGTATGTGCTGCAAATCTAGTTTGGAAGATGCCAAACAAGGCACTAGTTTGTTACAGTTGCACAGCAAGTACACAGTACAACAGGAACTGATGCAGACTCCAATAAGACAGTTAATTGATTTCTGTAATGCTCATAGATTAATTTTACTAATTTTCCAGCTGCAATCAAAAATGTCATTTTCCTCATTCCATGAAGTAAATCAAAAGCTTAATTTTTTAAGAAGCCTGTTATTTTATACTACTGAATTGAACACTATTAAAGTTAGAATGAATTTTATAATTTTTCTCAATCACTTCATTTTACCATGGTATTGTACTAATCAGTGAAAACCCAAGATGTGCAAAGATCATTATTTTACTATTTAAAATACTGTAATGGTGAAAAAAAAAGAAGAAAACTCACTTGCTGCTGTTGCTACTGGTTGGGCAATATTAGGAGGTGGCTTCAGTTTCATGAGTTCATTAAGACTATTATTCTTGAGCAGATCTTTCAGCTGAATCTGGTCCTTGGAAGGTGCAGTGGTCAAGGCATTTCTTACTGCTGGTGCTGCCACCGAGGGCCGGGTGGTTGTGCTGGTCTGGATGATCTTTGCTACAGTGATGGTCTGTCTGGTGGTGGTGACAGGCGTCGTTTTTGTCATCACAATTGTAGTCCCCAGGGTTGGAAGCTGATTTATTTGATTCAGCACAAAGGTTGTGGTGGATGGTGGTTGCTGGCAACAGAGAACCAGGGAGATTTTCAGAAAACAATAAAAAAACCCAAGCAGACTTTATTAGCCTTTCATCAGCAGGAGATACCAGGTTTTAGAAGACACTTGTAATAAGAAATGACTTCAAATAACATGTTGAAGATGCCAGAGTAATTATCTTGTGCTGCAAGAAGTGTCTTTCAATATATTGCTGCACATATTTAGGAAAGTTATTTTTAAATGTTATTTTAAGGTAAGGAAAATAAAAAAAAAAACAGGATGAAGGATTCATCATCCAGGTACAAGACATGACTACTATAGGTACAGGAATCCTGAGCTAAAGAGAATTCCCAATACATAAACTGCAGACACCAAGGTCAGTGAAGGAGAGGGAGGAGGTGCTGGAGCAGGGATTCCCCTGGAGCCCACGGTGAGGCAGGATGTCTGCCTGCAGCCCACGGAGGTGACAGTGGAGCAGAGATCCACCTGCAGCCCAGGGCAGGTGGATGTGCCCAAAGGACACTGTGACCCCATGGAGAGGAGTCCATGCCAGAACAGGCTTTCTGGCAGCACCTGTGGCCATACAGGAGACACAGCTGGAGCAGCTCATCAAGAACTGCAGCCCATGGGAAGGACCCACATTTGGAAAGTTTGTGAAGGAGCTGCAGAAGCAGAGGAGAAGCGCGAGGAACGAGGAGCAGCAAAGACAACATATGATGATGTCAGGATTGAAGTTGAGCCCAGGACAAAGGGAGGAGTGGAGGGAAGGTATTTTTAGATTTGTTCTTATTTCTCATTATCCTACTCCATTGTTAGCTGGCAATAAATTCATTTCCCCAAGCTGAGGCTGGTCTGCCCAAGACAAATTGCTGATCTCCCTGTGCCTATCTCAGCCCAGGAGCCCTTCACCTCGTTTTCAGCCTTTGTCCAGCTGAGGAGGGGGTGTGATAAAGGAGCTCAGTGGGCACCTGATGTCCAGCCCAGGTGAACCCACCACACCACACACAGAGATCCTGGAGCACCAGTTCTTACCCGAACATTTAATAAGGCTGGAGTAGAAACAGTCTCTGGTTCTTGTTTCACAGCAGATGCAGCCTCAGCCTCCAGGCCCAGTTCTAATGCACTAAGAGGTACTGACTGCAGAAACAAAGCATCAGGAAACAAGTTAGCAGGAATAAAACCTCAAGGCTTCTGTTCCCAGGCTGAAACTGTTACAGTCTGGCAGATTGAAGGCTATCTCGGAGCTTAAACCCGGTATTGTGTTACAGTTTTTGTGCATTTTATAGTAGAGAGGCCAGACTCCAGTGACAGAAAAGTTCTCACACATGACAGCATCCTCCACCTCATGTCCACAAATTAAGCTCATTTATGTTTGTGCTGACCTAAAGTGTTTCAGATTGCTTTTTTGTATAAAGGTTTAAAATTAATAGCAAGTCATTTTCCCAACTCAGTACTATGAAACAAGAAGTCTATGAAAACTCCACATTCTTCAAGCATTCACTGTGAACACCACCCTCCCCACCCCTCCCAACACACCAAGCCCAAGCTCTCATGTCCTCTAGCAAACCCCTGTTCTTGTTTTAACCTGCTGAACAGCTGGAGTTGGTGCTGGATTTGCAAGAACCACGTCCGGAGAGTCAATATCAAAGAGATCATTTGGACTGATTCCACTCTCACTCAAAGCAGCAAGCAACAGATCTTGTCCTGGCTCCACCATCTCTGAAAAGAAAAAAGAAACAGAACTGTAAATACAAGTTACATTTAATTTTGATCTATTTTTTCGCATGCACAGCACTCCCTTTCCCGGATTTAGGTGCAGCCTCTTGTACACAGAGTTTCACTTTCTAGATTTGCTGGTTCTTCTGTTTGTAGGTTTTTCCTCTGTTTTGTTTTTAAAAATATTTTTAATATACCCACCACATTTACAAGCAGGAAGAATTAAACAGTTTACTACAATGTTATCATGGCCATAAACTTAAAAAACCACCTTTTCTAGTCTTTGTTGCACTTCATTTTCAAGCATCACAAGACACACCAAAAGCAGAAATGGTGAGACTGTGTTATGCTAATGAACTGTCTTTGTCAGTGAAGCAACGGCAGGAGGGAAGCACAATTAAAACTCATTTACTTTATCTTGTAACAAGTTAGTGATAAAGAGCTTAAGGAAAGCTTTTATTTCTTGCTTGCTGCTACATTAGGTTACATTCATTCACTGGAGAAATTTTGTTTGGCGTGGTGGAAAGAGCAAACGTGCCACTATTATAGTGTGTAACTATATATTAAATAGGACACCACCAGCAGGTCACAGGCTCCTTTATGTGGAGGACAAGCAAAATTAATTTCAAAAAGCTATTCTAGACAATGTAAAAACTTATTAAAAAGCCAAATAGTCCATGTTTAAAGATGAAGAAGGAAGATAACGTGCTTCACTTGCTTAAGAAAGAAACCCTGCCCGAGTATTAAGACAAAAATTAAATGATTCCACAGAACTTGAGCTGCTGCCTTTACAGGTTAAGATACAGCTCAAGTAGGTCTTCACTTCACTCACTCTCCACACCCCCTTTACACCCACTGGTAACAAACAACAAAACGCCAAACCCCACCGAAGCCAAACACCTACTCTAGAGCAGGTAAGAAGACAAGAATATTTGTTGGCATTTTAGATATTCCTTCCCAAGCCTCCCAAACAGCATTCCCTTGCTTCTCCTTTGTACAGGCACAGCTCAGCACATCCAGCTGGCTGGTCACACATACTCCTCAGCACGTTTGGCAGAACAGGTAATTCTTGTAATAAGTTAAGCCTGGGGCACTTAATTCTTATTCTTCATAGTTTTAGTCTGTCCAATGGCAGGGAGAAACCTTCCTTCAGTGGATTCACACCAAGATGATGGCACCACAAGTGAAGCAGTGGATCTGAGGTACTGGGACAAGGGGAAGATACACTTTTAAGCAAACATTTAAAGACACCCAAAAGAGTATCTAAGTAAGGAACACTTGGCAGGATTGCTACTGACCACACACAACCCCATCAAACACCACTTGCTTGTCAGAACCAGACTCTGTTTTTAAAGGCATTTCAGGTGATCAGATAAATTGGCAGAATAGCCTGGTTTGTAGTTACCAGGTACAGAAGACATTAAGAAACATTAAGACACCCAGCAGATTTAATGAACCCACCAGCCTGTCTCCTGGAAGCCTGAACTGGTCAAGAAAAATGATTAAGAACTGACATTCAGCTTCACCTTTCAGAAGGATTGAGGTTCCCATCTCAAAAAGGGGGATTATATATATTAATGGGGTAAGATAAAGCCTTCATTTTCATCAGGCTAAAATCCTACCAGTGACCATCCCATCTAAGTTTAGACACTTACAGCATTGTTTACTAACTAAAAACAGGTGAGGGGAGAAAGGCTCAAGTGTGCAAAGGAAGTCTTTGCTTATCAGTAATTTTGGTGTTCAGAACTCAGGGCAGCCAGTGAAGGTGAATTTCTCCACAGAAGGGGAATTCACACAAGTCACCCCATCAAACAGAAGCTCCAAAACACTCTACAATCATAACTTTACAGTATCCATTAGGAAGAGGCATGAACACCCTTCCACAAAGTGCTCAAAGGATGAATAAACTAAAATCTTTCAGTGTCCAAGAGAAGAAAATGTCACTTGTGTCATTCTTGGGTCTGGATGGAGTTTTGATCTCCAAAGACAGACGACTAAAACTTGGTTGAGAGATAAGTGGCTGCACTGAATAGAGGCACAGAAAGTCTGAAGCCTGGGGTTGTTTACTTCAAGAGAACTAGGAGAAAAAGAATTACTCCAGATGATTTCTAGTCTACTCTCACAATGTACAAAGGAAAGGCCTTTCTATGAAGTTGAGACTCAAAACAAAACCAAGGCTAGAAAAAAAGCCTCACACCAACACCACACAAACACATCTTCCCCAGCCATCCTAAAATGGTGTCACCACCCATCAAGTCTCTTTTAAGTCAAGTTTAACATACCCATGATGACACTGAGCTCGACATTTTTAACCTTTAAAACCATGATGGCTCAGATATCTTAAGACAGTTTCACAGAGTTCAGAAGTAATGCTTTAATTCCTTATTTCTAAGTTTTCACTAGATGACTGGTGAGGGGAACCAGCAAAGCAATTTCTACAATTCCAGGGTATCTCCAGAGGCATCCCTTGTCACTGAGAAATCCCCCAGCTGCATCTCTCTCATGATAACCCCAATTTTAAGTCTTAAAAATTTGTGGTTGCTCACAATCCAGCAAAAAGTTCAGTAAAACAACTGCAATTGTTTGTCTGTCAGTTTGGACAATGAAAGTTTGACTAGTTTCAGTTATTTTGTTTCTGTACACTAGGAACAAAGCTGCATTGTTTGGAACAAAAGGAATTCTGAACTTCCAGAATTTTTACATTAAAAGTCACTGAATACTTAGCACCAATTTTAGGCTTTGTGTAACTTCCAAGCCCCACTGCTGCCCACCCTCCCTGTTTTAATTTAGCAAGGAAATTAGATGAGGAGAAAAATACAGGAGAAGCTGCATTGTGGTAGCTGAGTTTATTTTCTGTAACACATGCTGGTTAAGCCTAAAACATTATCAGGCTGAAACAGCTCCATAATCTTGCAAGGTAGGAGGCTCCTCAGTTAAGTGAAAAGTGACTTTATCAAGCTCTGCAGTTCAGCCTTGGCAATACTATATAAGGACCTGTTTGCCACATCTTCAAAATCTCCAAAAGAAAATACTTATTAAAAAGTTGTGAATATTACAAGCTGTTCCCTCAGCATTTCATCACTCCAAGAACTGTTTTGAGTGTGCAGAATCTTGCAGATAAGATTGTCTATGTTTAGTGAGGTTGTTCAATGTCACTGAGCAAAAATCAACCTATGAAATAAAACTAAAAAAACGTATTTATAAAATGTCAACAGCAGTAGTTTCTCAATTATTTTCCTTGTATTAAGAAAAAATGTAAACTGCTGCCATTTCAAGAAGTGCTACCAAAACACATCAAGCATTTCTATAAGGTTCTCTTCTGCTGAAGAATACAGCCCAAAACTTTGATAAAAAGACAGTTTTGCTACCACTGTTTGGTATTATGTAAATAATTTCTGATTTAAAGACACAAAACCAGAATGCCATGTTTAATACTATGTCATGTATCCATGCCAACCTGGCTCTCTCCTTCCTTCCATTTTAGCTTTGGTACAAAAAGCAAAACAAAAAAGAAGAAAAAAAGATTTTAAAACACATGTCGAGCAACCTGCTCTGTTTGCCCTGAGAAAGATAATGGTTGAATCCCAAACAATGAAGTGGCTTTTGATTTTCAGGTCTGTGAGTTACACACCGTAACACCGTATGCCTGAAGTGCTTATTTAAAAACCATAATCAATTATAGAATCACAGGTTAGTCCAAATCAAACATCACAATCAACCAGGCACAGCTATTCCCAAACCCTCTGGACACCTGGGCTCTGTCCTGAATCCAACTGCAAACTTGGGTGTTAGTGCTTGGCCTGGGACACCAATGGAGTTGGCAACTCCTGTTCTCATTTTATTGGAAGGGTTTATCCCACTGGCTTTTGGAGGAATACATGTCACCTGGAAGCCATTTAAAAAAGCACACAAATACTGCAGTTGTAGAGACAAGACAGACACACCCCCCAAATTCCCTGCTAGTCTAAACTGTGAGTTATTAATGATCTGAAAGTTTCACATCTTTCTTTGCAGCCTCTCCCAACAGAGGTTTAAGGGCTGTTAACCCCCACCCCACACAACAGGATTCTCTGGATATCCACGTGGGTTCTGCTCACCTCCCAGCTTTTGGCTCAGAAGGCAACCTGGGCAACAACAAAAGAAAAAACCCAACCAGCCCAACCCCTCCTGGCCCTTTCCAAGTCCCCATCCAATCAAAGAGTAAAACCCTAATTACTGAACTCGCTCATCCTTCCCTGCCTTAACCCCAAGACCAGTAGTTAACGTTTCATTTACATGTGCAAGGTTGTTTTCACAAAAATCAGAAGTTAATCCAATCCTGGAAAAAATCCTACCCATCTTTCCAATTTTGGTTACCTCTCTAAAGTCAAAGCTTGCAAGGACACAAGGGATAGTTCAGGGTGCTGTGGGATTACACTCTGCCTCAAAGCTCTTTAATGACTTCTGCAAAATTTACAGCAGTCAGGATACACTGTCTGAAAATGTGGAATTCAGAAGTTCTTCAAATATTAAGAGACTTTACAATGCAATGATTTGGCATGAAATCAGCTTTTGGACTAAATGGCTGGAGGTGATAATTTAACCAGTAGCAAAAGTTTTAAGAAGTGAAAAGTCAAGGAGATAAGAGCAGCATGAGAGCACTACAACCCCTCCTTAGTTCTGGCCTGGGAGCCAGTTCCAGGTGCACCTCAGAGCACCAAAAATGCACTCCCTATATCCCTGACCTGCTCCAATGGCTTTTAGAGCAGCTCTCAGCCAGTTCTGAAAGCAAAGAAATTGTCTGGACAACCAGACAAACTGCCCACATTTTATGTCTAAAGACTAAAATTGCATACAAATAGAACATCTCATGGCTGTAAGGCAGATACAGAAAACCAATCCAAATGTCATGTTGTTACACAATTTCTGCCATAATAAATTCTTTGCTTTACATCATCAACTACAGTTCTTCAATTTTCAGGGAGTGCAGCTTGCAAAACACTCAGGTATTGAAATAATTTTAATCCAGACACAGTGCTGGTAGTCTAAAGCCAAACAGGTTATCACTGAGTTAATTCTTAACTTTAGATCGTGTCATTTGGTTACACCAATAATTTTATTTACTTGCTTTGGAGTTATCTAATAGATCAATTCAGAGGTATTTTTAAGCATTTAAAAAATTGACCTCATCTGTAAGAGATACCAAACATGTAAAACCAACCTATGAGTACCTGGAAGGAAGTACAATTTACACTCTCAAACTCAGTGTGGAACTTGGTCAGCTAAAAATAATAAAGAAACAACCTAAAAAAAATAGAAGAAAAAACCCCGCAAGGAAGAAAAACCCACAAGGCCTCTTCCCCTTCAGACTATAGGGGCATTTCTACGTTAAATAATTACTCACCCTAGCAACCTGTGTTTGAGTCCCTGGACTTTGAGGCCGTGTCTGTCGCTGCGGTTCAGCTCCCCTAAGGCTGCGGGGCCCCGGGAGGGCTCTGCCGGGCGGGGAAGCCCCAGGGGAGGCGGCGGGAGGGCCGGAGGGTCGGCGGCTGTAGCCCTGCCACCTTCCCACCAACACGTGTTCGCGACATAAACTTCCGGGTTGGGGCCAGAATCGGCTGCGTAATCGTGTCCCAGGCGCGACTTTTTTGTTTCCAGACCTTCACCTCTTTGAACGTCCCTCCAGCAAAGCCGCGATCGCGGGGGAGGGCGGGAGGGCTCCGTCGCACGGCGGCTCTCGGAGCCGCTCCGGCTCCATAAATCAAACCCCCCCATCCCCCCGTTGCCAGCCCCGACAATCACTGGCCGCGCAAGAAGCGCACAAAGGCGCGGGCCGGGCGGGGGGCTCTGCGGGGCGGGGGGGCGGCCAAACCCCCCCGCCGCCTCCGCCCCTGCCACAGAACAGGCTCCGCGGGACCCCGGGGGGCTCCGCCGCCCACCCCCGCACGGCCCCGGGCGCGAAGTTCGCGGGACTCCCGGGGCTCGGCCGGGGCGGCGGCGGCGTCTCCCCCGCCCTGGGGCCGCCCCCGGCCCGCCGGGACCCCCGCGGGGGCGGCGACGCGGCCTCCCCGGGGCTGAGGCGCCGAGCGAGACGCGGGGCCGCTCCCGACGCGGCGCGTCCCCCCCCACCCCGGACACCCCCGCGGGCCGCGCTGAGGGGCTGAGGGGAGGGAACCCCGCGGGGCAGCCGCAGGGCGCGGCCGGAGGCAACCAAGCGGGCGCGGCACCAGGCGCGCAGGGCGACGCGGGACTCACTCTCTGTGGCACTCGGTCCTCCCGTGGGCTCCTGGAAGTGTCCGCCGCCGGCCCCGCCGCCCGCCGCTTTCTAACTCACGGCCGCCATCTTTGCCCTCCCTCCCCTCACAGGGAGGGGGGGGGGGCCGTGGCCGCCCGCACCACGTGACCCGCGCCGCACCTCCCCCCCCACGCGCGCTCCCCCCTTCCACGTGACCCCGCGAGCCACCGCCCCGCCGCTGGCGCGCGCTCGGCGCCGCCACGTGACCCTCCCCGCCTCCCCCCCCGCGCGGCCTCCCCGGTCACGTGGCCGCCGCCGCCGTCTCGCGCCCGCCCCCCCCTCCTTCACCCCCCGCCTCCCACCGCCGGGCCCCGCCGCGCGCTGGCCGCTCTCCCCCGCCACCGGACATGCCGCGACACGGGGGTTCCGTGCTCCCAGCAACGCGAACGCAGCAAGTTTCTCCACCCTCTAAAAAAATAAAAAAAACCCGGCGTATCCACCGTCCTTAAAATAAGCGATGTCCCCGCGGGCGAGCCCCGCCCGCAGTCGAGCCTCGGCACTCCGGGCCCGGTTCCCGGCGGGTGAGGGGGTGTGGGGGGGGGGAGGGGAAGGCGGAGGCGAACGGCTGCGAGCGGTCACGTGACAGCTGCCGCTCCAAGATGGCGGCCGGCGGCGAGAACGCGGCGGCGCGTTCTCGCGAGATTTGGCGTTTCTCGCTGCATCACGGGCGGGGGGGCGTGACGAGACCGCGCGTGCGCGTGTCCGTGTCCGTGAGGGGGGTGGTGGGGGTACGCGCGCCCCTGCCTGAGGCGGCGATGGCGGGAGCGGGTACGGGAGGGGGTACGGGAGCTGCTGCGGGAGCTGCTGCGTGAGGGGAAAATGGTGTTACCTCAGCCTCCCCCCGGCCCTGCTCACGTCAGGCGGCCGCTCCGTCCCGTCCCGTCCCGCCGCGGTTGGTGCGAACGCGTTGAGTCGGCTCCGAGTCCCCCAGTGCGGCCGGTGCCGCCCCGCCCTGAGGGCACCTCCACACCTTCCCCTCAGGGCCAACAACCGCGGTGTTCGGTCACAGGAGCTCCCTGGGCTGCCCCAGGACAGAGGGACATCCCTGCTGGCCCCCCTCCCCCTGGGAATGCCGCATATCTGAAGATGTGCTGGCACAGGAGTTTCCCCTTTCAAACATCTTGCAAGCTGCTGATGTGAAATTTGCTGCTGCAGAGCGGAAACCCGGATCACTTCATGCTAGTTTTACATTTGGAGAGATCTTTTCAACTCTTGAGGCCCTCAGACTGACAGGATTTTTGCCAAAAGAGACAGCCTTCCATTAAAATGCTTTCCCAGTTGTGTAAGAATAGGAAAATTTGTAAGAACTTTCACACTGGATTGAAGCAAGACATGAATGAAGTGTGGGCAATCACTAAATTCCTTAGAATGTTCAATACAGATCATTTAAATTTTATGCAAGTTTGCTTATTTTATCATGAGACAAACTTAACAAGGATTAAAATAACCAATAAAGGATTAGACAGATTAAGGCTAAGCTATTTAAAGACAAAGCAATGTTAATTAAACTGATTTAAGTAATTCAGATTAATCAGTGATGCTTTGGACGGACGGAGAAAAAGACGCCAGAAGTGTGGCCAGAGATGAGAAGAACAACTGAAATGGCAGCTTTTATTTTGGTTATTGCCCTCTCCACACTTCAGAGGAAGGCAGGATGAAGTACAGCTCAAGTGTGCTGAAAGGAACATTAAATCTCAACAGCTCTGTTCAATCTTGACAAGAAAGTGAGGGGTTTGATGTCTTGAGTTGAAAAGAGAGTTCCCTGTGAGGCCTGTGAGCAGAGTTTGTGATCATCCTCGGCTGGGAGAGGTGAGTAAATCCCACTGGTGAAAATGCTGCTTTCCATTGGCAGTGTGGAATTAGCACACACAGAGCTGTCTGCACGACCCTGTTTCAGAGGATTGTGCACATAATTCACAGATCTCACCGCACTTTTTAGTCAGGGATGATATTTTTTATAATTGGTACATTTTATTCTGAGTGTATTTTTATTTTATAATCTGTGAAATGCAGTTAGCACCTATTGGCATTTCACTGTATGACTTTGTAAAATAATGTTACTTAATGTAACTCCCAGCAGGTACTCTCAGGGCATTGTTCTCACTTGATTTCCAGCGTCTGAAGCACAAATTGTGGGGATTTCATCTTGTGAACGAGAAATTTGTGCAAATGCTGTCATGTTTATTCAACTGCAAATATGACAGGTGCTGTGTGAGAACTTGCTCTCACGTGGGAATATCTAACAAGCGTCTTGTTGGTATATCTGAAAGAAATTGAAACTATTATTTCAAAGGCAACCAGTCCTAAAAAATAAGATTTTTTTTAAACCAGGTGAAGCGTTCACATAGAATGAAGGGATTTATCCTTTCTGAGCAAATCAACGCTCCGTTCGCTCGTCCTTCCCTTCCCCCACAAAACAATTTCACATTTCCGCAGTAAAACGTGGTGCTCCCGGGAGCTGCTCATGCGGCACTACGGGAGAGAATATTTAGGTCACTGGGTTTTAGCTCTGGCTCTCGTGGGAGTCGCGCTGCTCCCTCTGGAGCTCAGGGATCGGCAGCGCTCTCCCATGTGCTGTCCTGAGTCCCGGGGACGGGCGGCTCCGATCAGAGGCGTCTCTTTCGGGCTCTGTATGTAACGTTTTAACTTCCCCTCGGCACTGGCGTTTGGTCGCAGCTCCTTGCAGCAAAGCCAACATGTTTTGCTAATTCACGGTGCGATCCCACCGCGCCGGGAGCAGAGGCCAGTTAGAGATGACGTTGTTTTCTTTGTTGCTCTGGGGAAGAGAATTCCTTGGCTTCCTTTGCCCTCTACTGGTGGCCCGCGTGGCTTCGATGCCAATTCGGTTGCTTTGTTTAATATACATATATAATATATATATATAAAATAAATAATAAAAAATATCCAAAAGCTGAGCAAAACCACAGTGAGGGTGTTTCCCACAGCTTTTCCAAGATATTAGGAACAATGTTCCTTAATTACTGCAAAAGGAAATCATCATTAGTAATTGATGAAGATTTTTTCCAGTTGCATCCAAGATAAGGACAGCATTAATTGGGGTGGAAAAATGCGAGCAGTGTCTGCAGTGGTGCTTTTGTGGAGAGCTTGGTGGACCCCCTTGATGGAGGAGTACAATGGACATGGATGGTCATGGACACGATGCCCAGTGGATGTCAACAGGGAAACACCTGGTGTGTTTTGGTTGCCCTTCTGTGAAACTCATATGTTAGGGAAGACAGAGACGTAACAAATGACAGAGCCCATGCAGTCCTGGGGTTGTTTGTCTCTCTAAGTGCCTCCTTCTGTGCAGTCACACCACATTCCTGTTTTGTGAGCCCCCAACTGCCGACAGACAGCCTGGGAAGAATGAGGCCCCCTCTGGGCAGTTCTTGTTGAAGTTGACAGGGTTTTTTTCTGTTCTCAAGGAAAAGGAGAGTTTTCAGGTGTATCACCATCCCAAACCAGCAGATTATGTCACTCTGGGAATGCCCAAGAGACAAGCAGCAGCCTGTGGCTGCAGATAAGCGTTGGGTGGGAGGCCACCCCTGCGGTGATAACACTTGGGGCAGCTCCTGTGCCACCACCCCATGTCCTGAGCACACACAGGTGCTGTTAGAGAAGGGCTGAGACGGATAAGAAGAAACAATAGTCATCTGTTGTTGCTCAATGTAGTTATTCTACTTATCAGGGAGCACCAAAGTGGTAATATCCTGATTTCCATGATGGCATCCACTTGACATCCACCCAGATCCCTGATCTGTGTGTGCTCTTGCCTCATTTCTGTGTTACTCATTGCATTTGCACTTTCCTAATTTCCAAGTGTTCACGCTGGTCCTCTTGGCAGCTTCTGACCAGGGCATCGATGCTGGAGGCCGTTCCAGTTCTCCTGGTGATGGAGGCAGCTCCGTTGATGTCCCACCTTGTGGTTTTGCCAAGCTTTAGGTGCCCTCCTTGTGGAGTTGGAGACGACATGGGAAGAGCTTTGAGTATTATCTGCTCTCCAGGCAATTTTTGAAGATGGAATTAATAGACTTAAATTTCAAACAGAGCGATTTAAGATAGAAATTGCGTAAAGCAGCCTAATAATTTCAGAGAGCAGAGTTTTACAATCCCGCCGGGAATAGCGGTTCCCCCGGATCCCCGCTGCGAGGTGGCGGGAGCAGTGTGTGCCCGGAGAGGCACAGGAGGGAGGAGGTGCTGGCGGGGTCGCTGCAGGAGGTGCCGGTGCCCGGTCAGACCGGACGGGACGGGGGTTTCGGGGGGGTCCAGGACGGGACCCACCCCCGGCCCAGCGGGTCCCGCTCCCGCTGCTCCCGCTCGATCCAACGCACGTGGCGCGGCCCGGACGAGGGCGGGGCGTTCCCCGCGGGGCTGCCAATCAGAGCGCCGCGTGCTCTCCGTGCGGGCCAATCAGCGCCCGGGGAACGCGCGTTCAAACCCCGTTCCCGGGAGCTCCCGCCACCGCGGGGTGACAGGGAGAGGGCGGGCCGCGGCTCCGCGCGCCAATCAGAGGCGCGGGGCGGGTGATCGGCAGGCGGTTGGGCCAATGGGGTTGCCAGGGGCAGCGCGGCGTCTCCCCGCGGAGTCCGGGCCGCCGCCGCCAACCGCCCCGCGGGGACAGCGGGGCCCGCCCGGCGCGGGGCTGCGGGGCCGCCGCCGCCGCTATGGCCGGAGGTGCGCGGGGCGGAGCGGGGGCGAGCGGAGCGGGAGCGGGGCCAGGGCGCGGCGGGCGCGGGGCGGGGGCCGCGCGGCGCGGGGCATCTCCGCGGCGCGGAAGCTCCTCCCGGGAGGTGCGGGGCGCCGGGGCCGGCGGGACTCCTCCCCCGCGCGGTGTGCGCAGCTCGCCGGGAAGGGGCTGGGCCGCCGCGGCTCGCCCTGCCGCATCCAGCCCTTTAAACATGGCGCAGGCCGGGGCGGCCGGGCGATGACCGCGGGCGGCCGCGCCGGACATGGCTCAGGCGCAGACCTTCCCCCCTCGCTCCTAGGGAAGAACATGCCCAAGACCAGGGCGGGCGGCGCGGAGAAGGCGAGTCCCGAGAGCGCCGACAGGAAGGGCCCCGGCCGCCCCCGGGCCGGCGGGGTAAGCAGTGCCCGGGCCTGGGCGGGCGGAACGGGGCGGGCCATTCCCGGGGGGCTCCTGCGCTCTCCGCTGCCCCCCGGGGAGTTGGGAATCGGCGGGCGGCTGCCCCGGGGAACCGCGGAGCCCCGGGATTCTGGGGTCCTGCAGTCATTGAGAAACCGGGTAACTTTAGGTAGAGTCGGTGTCTTCCCGTGGTTCCCCTGCGAGCAGCCAGGCCCTAGCCCCGGCACTCCCTCCGTGCCATCTCCCCCGTCCTGCAGTTCTGTCATAGGCAGCCGGCTGGAGCTTTGATGATCGCTTTGCATTTAAGGCCCAATGGAGATAATTTGCGGCTGTTGCATTAAACCCCAGAGCCACTGAGAGCCCTTCGTGTGCTCTGCTGTGCTGAGAGAATCTCTGCTCTCCAGGGTCTCCAGCCTGGCAGAGACAAAGACGTGGCAGCCCGGAGCGCAGCGGGCAGGGAGCTGGGAATGAGGGGAGGAAGCTGCGCTGGGAAAATAGTTGTTGGTTTCCTGTGTATTCAAAGCCTGAAGGCTCAGCTGGCAGGTGGACGCTGCACTTCGCTGCTCCGGGCTTTCTCCCAAAATGCCCATATTTAAACTCCTCACTAAATGTTGAGAACTTTGCAGCATAGGGTTTATTGCTTGCAATTGATAAAATGGAGTGGTTTTGTAGTATTTCGTGCTTCAAAGCCCCAGTTTTTTAATAAGCAGGTTTTGTGTTTCATAGGTCTGAGAAATATGGGGGGTCAGGGTGTGTCCACCTTGCTTTTTATCACACTGTTCTCTGTAATGCTAATCTTCAGTAAAGTTTATTGGTGGACTAAGGTTTGAGCCTTTAACTGGTCTTATTTTGTGTATCAATTATGTACACATGAAGTTTGTTATTCACGATTATGTTAATTATTACAATTATCCTATGTATTGTGTGCTCTGTTTTTTCAGTGCATGTGTGCCCAGGTATACAGAGATGTTTGTTTAGTCTGCTATATTTGAGTTATTCTTTTTAACTAATGGAAACCATTGTTCCTTACTTTCCTAAAAAAATGGAAGCGTGTTTTTGTTGTTTTCACTGGTTTGCAATGTCTGAAAATTGCTTTTAATGGAGCAAAGCTCATTTTGGCCAAGTTGTATCTGAGATTTCGGGGTTGAAATCCGACATACACTGCCCAGGCAAAGGGAGCCAGGTGGCAGGAGGCTGGAAAAGCAAAGGTGACACGACTCCACTAAACTTTGCTGAATTTGACACTGTTCCCTGGCAGTGTCTTGGAGCCTGAGCCAGGGAACAAACCCCAGGCTCTGGTGTTTGGATGCCAGAGGGCTTTGCCATTTTCCTCACTGGGCTTGCCACTCTTCAATGTTGTTTTTTTTTCATTAACAACTTTTACACTTTATTTTGTGACATATAATGGATAAATAAATAGCACTGTTTATCTCCCAGGCTTCCCTGAGAGGTGTCACTCAAGGTAGAGTGTAAAACTGATTCCTGTCTTCTGTGCTGCTCAGTAGAGCATATCGAACTGCAGTAACATTTGACACCTCCTGGGAGTAGCTGGTAGCTCACAGTCTCTGGCTATGAGGGGTCTGTACTGGGCTTGGGCAATTTTTGCTGTGTCTCTGTGTTTTATTTGGCTTGTGCTCTCTGAGCCGCCTTCCTTCCGAGGAGCTCGGGCTTGGGGTTTTTTTTAGCACCAGAGTTCATGCTGTGAAGCACAGGGCGGAGGCTGGAGTTAGTTCTGACTACCTCATCCTGCCACATTTCATGTGAAAGCTCTCTCAGACTGGGAGTTTGCACCAGTGAAGTTCTCACGGTGCTCACCACTGCTATATTTTCACTTAGAAACAGCAACTGCAGCATTAAAGCAGCATAATTTGCATCAGCACAGTCAGCTGTCAGCCCTGTGGATGCCAAGCTGAATTTCCTCCAATCTCTGTGATGTACTGATTTTTGTGTGGGTCTGTTTTAGGAGAATGTGTTTATTGGTCAATCCAAAATCTACAGCTACCTGAACCCTAACAAAGCTCCTGGTGCTCGCCCCCCACTTCAAGAGGAAAACTCTGTCATGTATCACGAGGTGAAATGTCAGGGCAAAACACTAAAGGAAACCTACAGGAAAGGAGCTGGTAAGATTGAGTTTTGGATTCTTATCTTGTTACATGTGTTCCCCCCACCTACAGTTTGAAAGCTTTAATACACAGTGAAAAAGGCTGGGCAGCTCCCCGGGCCCAGCAGCTTTCCCAGTCCTCCATTGCCAACTCTGTTGGCAAACTGGGACTCTACAAAGATGGGTGTGTCCTGATCCTTTTCAAAACTTCAGTCATAGGTTTACCAGGCAATTTTTCCCTATGGCTTTTGTCTGGCGATGTTTGTTTTGTCTGGATATAAAAAACTAATGTTTGTGTTGTCAATATGCCCCAATTTCCCTGCAATTCTATTAATACTCTGCTTCTTTGGGTCGGTGCTTGGCAGTTCGTCTAATTTTTTGGGATCTGCTTTATTACCTAAAACTGGCTTATTCTGTAATTTGACTAATTGATCGAGTATGAGGCTGAGGTGCTGGTAGGAGAAGAAACAATAATTGTCAAATTTTCAGGAAGAAGTAAAAGCAGTGGGAAGGAGGAGCACAGGCTGTGAATGCTGAGTGCCAGGGTTCATAGGGGCTTTGTAGTGACTGGAAATGGGAATGTTCCATAAGTTTGTGGAGAGGAAATAAAACTCAGCTGGCTTGTGTTTAAACATGTATTTTTAATAACCTTGGTAATTTGTCAAAACATTTTGATGCAAATGCTTTTAGCCAGCAGGTATTGTAAGTCCCTCTCAACATGGCAAGTGCCAGGTTTTCTGCAAACTCAGGGCCTTTAGCTCCTGATTTGGCTCCCCAGTTTTGACAAGGAAGTGAAGATGGCTTTGGCTTGTCCCTGTGCTGAGGCCTTGCAGCTGTGCTTCACTTCTCCAGGGAGACTGAAACATCTGGCTCAGCAGATGGGACTGTTCAGCCTGGGCATTTGCTCTCCATGAAAACCTTATTCAGCTTTGAGCCACACTCACCTGCCTCTGCAGCAGCTGTCTGAGCAGGAGGATGTGGTGTCAGGGTAGGAGCAGAACTATAAACCACTGGAATTCACTTAAAGCACTCTGGTATAGCTGGTCCTGAGCTCAGAGCCTTACTTTATTTTCCTGTCGTCAGCAGGAAAAAAGAATGGTGGCAAAATAGTTGAAGGTGCTATGAAAGCAGAAGAGCAAAAGGATAAGGAGAGTGGGTGCAATCCTTCAATGCCCTCTGATCAAAACCAAGAAACTGCAGAATCCCAAAAGCCCCCCCTGCCTGCAGACTGTGCTGAGGAGGCCAATGCAAAGCCAGCTCAGAAAAAGATGGTAAAAGCAAAACGTGGACCAAGGAAAAAGTAAGTGACTTGTGGAATTGGAAAAGGAGAACTCCTTGTTTTCTTGGGAATATTGGACTTAAAAAAAACCCACAAAATGACATCAAAGTATTGATCTACCTTGCAGAGGTTCTTGTTTTTCTTGAAAGCAAGGTCAGGGTATTTTATCACAGGTGAAATATTTGCTGATCACCTGTGGAAAAAGAAATTAATGAGCCATTAAGACCTACTTTTCTGTGGACAAATGGGAATGTATCTTGTCAGAAACAGAACAGTTGGAGGTTTCCTGGCTGAGCTGATCCTCTTTCTCATGGTATCAGAGTAATGTGACCTAACATTAATGAATTCCTTGCCAAGCAGTTTTCATGACCTAAATTTTTGAGTGCCTTCTAGCAAGGCACACAGGGGGCTCCAGACTTGTGATGTGACCTTCAGTTTATTTCCAGTGGTATCTCATTTTTATTGTTATTAGTACTGGAGCAGTGGAAGTAGTGTGGGGGAAAATGGGGATGTAGCTTTGGCTACATCCCCATTATCAGCACTTGAAGAGTACTGATAAGAAACACTGATTCATCTTGGTCACCTTTCAACATACCAAGCCTGAAAATAAAAATTTCTTGCACATACCTCTGTCCTAGAGGTGTAACTTCACAAATAGTCTGAAAAGTGTGTGTGTTCTCTCTTTCTTATCCCTTAGAACACAAGGAAGGACACCAAACCGAAAAGTGACAGATTATTACCCAGTTAGGAGAAGTTCCAGGAAGAGCAAATCTGAATTGGAGGTAGTGCATCTTGTTTAAATGACATTACTTCTAACATGGCTGGTTAGTTGAAGATTTGAGGAAGTGTGCAAATATCTGTAAGTGGTTTCCATTCCAAGTACAAATAACACTGTGCACTGGAAGTACTGTTAAGAACATGCTTAAAATTTGGAAATGCCGGTCCAGTTCTAGGACAGAATGCAGCTGCTTATGTAGAAATCTGTCTCTCTGCCCTTCAGTTTTGCTGGAAATGTGGGATGGTCTGGAACAATGAGTGTCACTGGCTAGTAATGCCTTTCAGCTCTAGAACACACTACGAAAGTTGTGGTTTTGTTTGTTCTCGTTTCTTCTGCAGACTGAGGAGAGGAGGAAAATAGATGAGCTGATTACAAGTGGGAAAGAAGAAGGAATGAAGGTAACTGCAGAGTCAACCAACAAATGCTCTTAGTCTGTGTACAGCCCATTGCTGTGGGTTTGCAATCTGGTTCTTGGGATGATGGGTTGTACTGTTTTTTTTCCCACTGCTGTCAAATGCAGTTATTGAGACCAAGAGCTTACATTTGGGTTGTTCTGATCACCCCTTTTAGAATTTAAAGCAGAAATGGCCCCTGGAAGTGCAGAAGAGCTTGATTCTTGAAGAGCAGCAGCCTCTAGATCAATACTGTCACATCTGTGACAGTGATGGGACTTCCTTGGAGTTGTCCAATTTACAGGGGGAGGCAGGAATACTAAAGTGTACTGGTGGCTGATAAATGTAATTTTTGTAATCAATCTTATTGTTCCTTTAACTTTCTAACCTGTGTATGCTAACATGCACATGAAATGGAAAAGCTCACTGCCCCAGCTCATAGGGAGTTTAAAAGAAAAAACAGACACAAAGAGAAGAGTTAGGGTTTATTTAAAGTAATTCTTATTTCTCTAATTAGAAGCCTTTGTATCAAACTACCTGGTAACCTGGATGAATCCCAAACTCATCCTGTGTTTCTTCCACAATGCCAGGCAGCTTCTAAAGCTTTGTCTGCTGTAGACAGAATTTGTTTCAAATCACTCATTTCCTCGTAATCAGCATATTTGCAATCATGTAAATACTTTCCAATTTCCCAGCTGATTTTCTTTTCAACTCTCCAGATTGATTACATCGATGGCAAGGGGAGAGGAGTCATTGCTACTAAACATTTTAATCGAGGAGAGTTTGTGGTGGAGTATCACGGGGATCTCATAGAGATCACTGATGCCAAGAAGCGGGAGGCTGTGTATGCTCAGGATCCATCCACGGGCTGCTACATGTACTATTTCCAGTACCTCAGCAAAACCTACTGGTAAGCTCCTCTTCCCTCAAGTGTTGGCTCACAGAGGCTTTGGATGTCACTAAACCCTTTCTTGTTCTCATGCAAGTTTTGTGTTTTTAATGAGAACCGTGAATTATGAAAATCTTGGGGAGCACTGATCCCCCTCCAAGTCTGGGCTGGTGGGTGACTCAGAGCAGTTTTCTCTGAAGTGCAGCACAAGGTGTATGGAGAGTTGCATCTGCTTGGATGAGATTTCTAGCCCTGCTTATTCTCTTCTAAAACTAACTCCTTTTTCTGAGTTGCAAGGATTTGGTTTGAAAAGCAGGATGGACAAACTCTCTGGAAGAGAAGCATTTCCTTCAAGTGTCTTTGAGTGGGTGTCCTTGTTTTCCCAGCACCTAACACCCACCCCAGATTCATGCTTTATCTATTTACTGTTTCATTTGCCCCAAACTCCAGGTCTCTAAAAGTAACTACTCTGACTACCTTCTTTCCTCCTTGGCTGATCCTACTGGATACTGGAGCGTAGGTCACTTAACCACGTGTGTGACCTATTAATTACCTGGAAGTGCCCTATATTCTAAGTGCCTTGATAGTTGCCTTAACACTTCTTTGTGCAATGAGGGGCACTAGAGCTGGAGTGTCCAGGTCTCTGGAATTTGGGCATGTAGTATTTAGGCATCCTCAGCCTTCCTTTTGCTGATTTACTTTTGCTGGTTTACTCAGTAAATATACTTCGCTTGGACACAGCTTTCTTGAGGGGAGGATATTTAAGGTATCCAGCCTTTCTCATGGTGTCTTACATCTGGATTCAGCTATTCCTGAAAAGAGGAGCTCAAACAGTCTAGAGTTTTCAGTTTTGTGCTAAATTAAAAATCTCCCGGATTGTTTTAGTTTCCCTGCATTACCATATTTATTGCTGTCTGTTTAATCATGGTTGGTCTGTACTGTTCTGTTTCTCCTTCATTTTCCAAGCCTTGTGGGGATTCCTCATTCTTTATCCTGTTTGCACTTGGGTTTTGGTCCACAAAAACTGTTCTTGTTCTTTCAGTGTCGATGCTACAAAGGAAACGAATCGTCTGGGAAGGCTCATTAATCACAGCAAATGTGGCAACTGTCAGACTAAGCTCCATGACATTGATGGTGTTCCTCATCTCATCCTCATTGCTTCCAGGGACATTAAAGCAGGTGAAGAACTCTTGTACGACTATGGAGACAGGAGCAAAGCTTCCATTGAAGCTCATCCATGGCTGAAACACTAATTCATCTTCTTTGTTTTGGTTTTTTTTTTCCTGGACTGAGTGTTCTGCAAGGAGTCTGGATTTACTTCTCCTGCCCTCACGTCCCTCAGCTTTCTTAGTGGACTGCTTACGGTCTTCCGAGCTCCTTACAAACTACCTTTTTGCTTTGCAGTATTTAAACACCTATTACAGTTTTCCAGGCAGGCTTCAATAATTGATCTTAGATTGCCAAACCTTTTGTATCATAAAAGGAAACCCTCCCTAAAATCTGAATGCTTCTGCACAGTGACCAGTGCCACTTGAGCAGTCAAAGACTTGCACAGAAACTTAATCACTGGGGTTGTGCTTCTGCCTTTGCAAGAAAATCTCACGCTCCACTTTGGGGTGATGAACTCGGCGTTAACTTTGACAGCAGAAGTACTTCTGTACTCTGTTCATGCGGTGGCTTGACTGCCTGTCACACTGCTGTTCCCAGCCCAGTGCTGACAGGCTTCTCTGGCATGGATGCTACTATCATTCTCCAATAATTTGTGGTAGGAATCCAGTTTTTTCGGTGTCGTATAATCTGTTGGCAATGAACTTTAAATGCACTGGCACTGAGGAAAAAAGGATGGTCAGATTGGCTGCTTTCTTTGGAGAAATGACTCCCAGCCAAACAAGGATGGATTTTGATAGTCTGGGTGGATACTGAGTACAAATGTGGAGATAGAACTTCACAGTGAGAATCAATGTTTGACATTACTTATTTTCTAAAATTTAAGAAGGTACCTTTTTATATTGATGGCTGATTGTTGGAGGTGTCTCCCAGAGGATTTTAAAGAAGTAAAAGCTCTCTCCAAAAATTTTTGTATTACCTTCCTATGCTAATTAGCCACATCAGAAGCTATTTATTTACTGTGAATGCTTGAAGTAGAGCATAGCGGTTCCAAAAATAGGAGTCCTCTTCATGTGCAGCTTCAAAGTGTAACAATGAAGTTCATGCAGTGAAGGAAGTAGATTCCTTATTGCCTGGTCCTGTAGGTCTGTCCAGCATGGTCTGGTCCCACTGTGTTACATGGGAGTCAAGCGCTTGGCATCTCATGGATGTTGGAATGTTACTGTTGGAGAACCAAATCTGGGATATAGGCAGGCAATACAATGCAGGTCCTTTATGTTAAAGATGAATTCTTACCAGTTGGAATTTTTGCCAAGGCAGGCTTGGCATGTGTGTAGATGAAAATGGCTGTGAGCCATCAGCCACACTTGCTGCTGGAAGATGTCAGCAAGGAATCTGTGGCTCTGTTAATGTCTTCTATTCCTCATGTCTTGAAGGCTGCTGCTGTTCCAGCTGAATGCCCTCTAGGACAATCTTATGCTTGCCTATGTGATAGGTCAGATAGCAACAACATCCTGGTTGTGTGCTCCAGCAGCAAGAGAGGTGGCTTAGTGATGTATTTTTTAAATTAAAAACTTGAAGACAATGTCTCTGTAAAATAAAGAATATATTTATTATTGATGAAGTGGCTGCTATACTACCTGTCTCCATTGCAGTTCATGAGCATTGGAAAGAAAGCTGTGAAAATCATTAGCTGTTAAATGCTTGATATTTACTGCTTAACACAAGGCAAACTCAGCAGAGCCAGCCTGGGTATGTTCACGTTTCTGAAGGAGTAACTGGAGACCTGTTACCTTCCATGTACTGAGTTTCAGGTAAGATAAGGCCAACTTAGCTGAGTTGGCACTGATTTTTCTCTGGTCTCAGTAGCAGAGACCTCAGCAGTGTGTACAGTATCCCCTTAAACTAGAGCACTTCCCTTAAGTCAAGATTAGAGTAAAATGATTCTTTTTATTTTATTTAAACGTTTACTTGTCCTTTATCAGGTTGAATAGCTTAAAACCTCTGTTCTTCAGCATCACTTCTGTAAACAAAAAAGGGAATGATCTCCCTGTTTTACATAAAAACAAAGTTGTCTTCTCTGAAAGGCTTAACTGATAATGGAGTAGCACTGGGTCAGATGGAAATAAAGCTGATGTTGCACTGCATATGTATCCTTGACTTTCCTAGGAACTGAGGTATCAATATATTTCTCACAGAAACTGCCATTTGGATGTTTATCTCTGTCCCTCTTAGGAAGATTTCATCTTCTGATATGGTGTAAAGCACTTCTTGGTGCTTACAAGATGTCCTTGGGTTGGGAGCTAAACTGCCCTTTTTGAAGGAGATTGGAAAATACATTCCTGGATAAGCCACAGGAGGATGGAGTTCAGAGCACATCTCTTTTCAGCTCAGAGGTGTATCCTGGCTGTTGTTAATTCGTGATTACTTATTTATTTTTGAGCACAAAGCCTCTGCTCAGGCAATGCAGTAACTTCCTTCCCTGCTGCCCTGCTTTACAAAATACATCATGAGGGCATGGCTAAGATTGATATTTTGAAGATGGCAAAATGACTTCAGCAGTTCCTACCCTGCCTATACCAGGTGGCTGAGGTCAGACCTCTGTGGTGGTGCCTTCTCATGCACAGTTGCCAGGGAACTCTGAAAGGAGGCTGCAGCTCTGCCTTCTGCTGAGCCACACTCACACTGTGCATCCCAGCAGTTGTGTGAAGTGTCCTATATTTCTCATGCTGCCAGTGTGTGAGAGGGAATCAAAAGAGCCTGCTTTCACTTCTGAAGAGAGTAAGATCAGAGTTTGATACCTGTCACTGCTCTTTTTATGTCTATTCAGGCTTTTCTGCTCTGGATATTCTACCTTTCTAAATGGGGAACCTAACTGGTGTCTTTCAGGCTTCTTTTCCCACTCCTCTGTTTGCCCTATATCCTTCCACTGGTGATAAATCTCATTACTGGGGCCAACACACAGCTTGTGGCAGTTGATGGGAAGAAGAGAGCTTATGCAAAACACAGCTGCCTTCCCCAGGAGCCCTTCAGCTGTCAGAAATGAGGTGTTTGGTGCATCTGTTCCAGTCTGAGCATTTCTGCACCTCAGTCCTTCATGTGGGCAGAGCACGAGGCAGCAGCTTTCCTTCCCTTGCTGTGCTCTTCTCCACTATCATTCATCTCAACCCCAAACAGCCACTTGGGAATGCCATGTATCTCTTAAATATCATCTCCATCTTGCAAAATCACTTGGGCTGAGTGCTTTGATAGCTGGACAGGGTAAATATGTTGTTGTTCCAATCATCACGGGCTCCTTTAATAAGAATAAACCCCACCTGTGTATAAAGGTTTATTTTCTACATGTGGGTAATATCTGACAGGAATCTAAGAAATACAAAAAGTGTCTGTTTTAAACAGTTTCTGAAAAAGCAGAGTAAAAACTATTCTGAAAGAATATTATACAACACAATTTTGATGAGGTTGCTCATTCTCTGCAGCAGGAGTGGTGCTCCTTCTCCCAGCCCTTGTCTCCTCCCTCATCAGTGCCGTGCTCAGCAGGAGTCCTTGAGGATGCTCATTTTCCATGTTTAAAAGAAAACCTAAAAAAATCAACAAGAGAAAGGAAACAATAATGTACAAGCAGAAAAGCAGTTGGAAATGCTGTGAGGTGGCTGTGTCAATGTGCTCTGCTATTTTGGGGAACTTTAGGGACATGGTCTGAGCTTGTGGGTACTGTGTACAATGAAAACAAACCTCCAGGGCCAGTGTGTTCCCACAGCACAGGCCTGAGGTGCTGGCAGGGGAGGCAAATATTGCATTGCTTTGCTCTGAAATACTTGTTTTTCCTAAAAAAAAGTGACTCCATGCTTGCCTGGGTGGAGGTTGCCTTCCTGTGGAGTGCTTTTTCCACAGGAAAAGATTTCCTTATCAGGTTTTTAACTTTACAGGGGGAGCAAGAGAAAACAATATCCAGCCAACTGGGCTGGAGTTCAGCATCCATCCCTGGATTTGCTGTGGTTGAGCGTGCCATGTTTTCCCAAATTCTGCCCAAAAAGCTGCAGACAAACTTACAGCCGTTTGATGATTGTCTTCTCACTGTCCTTGCTGGTGCCAGCGCTGCTGCCACTGCTTTCTTTTTCCAGTTCTTCAGTTTGGTCCTTTCTCTGTGAGATGATCCCACTGGGAAAAGAAAGGGGTTTGTTTATTTTTCATGGGTTTGTGCATAGTGACAGTGTGTACATGTTAGACCCTGTGAGCTGGGACACGGATGAATGGGAGTTCATGGGACAGGGAGGGCAGCCCAGACTCTTCCTTGTAGTGAATGGAAAATAATGAATTGTTATCCCTAAGTATTGCAATGGGGCTATGCTTTAGTGGGAACACTAAAGTAACAAGCTGACTTTTCCACAGAAGAAAAATGGCAAATCATAATGGGAGTGAAAGGGATGTGGAATTACACATTGGATATGTAGAGAGGTCCAAGGATAACAAGATGGTGCAGACACAAAAAGTGAATTCCTGCACGGGTGGATCTGTGGTACCTTCAGCGCAGCCACCAAGGCTGGGAACACATGGGATATTCCCAGCTCCCCTGCAAGGCAGGTGCCTGTTCCTCTTTCCACCCTACAGAGGAGAAAAGAAAGGCTTTGCCTCAGCTCTCAACTGTGTGATCCTACTTGGCTCTTCTTACACTCCACAGGTTCTAACCTCCTGCTTCAGGCACCAGCTTCAGCTTTACCAAAGGAGTTTTCCCTGCTTGGAACCAGATTGGACTTTCCCAGCCTGCACACTCTGTTTTCACAGCCTGCCAGTCACTGTCCTGAGCTGACCTCATTTGCTGGGAGAGCTGAGTGGATCAAAGCCTGTGCCTGCAGGAGCCAAAGGCTGAGAGCAGCCAAGCAACACTTGGCTGGGTTTGGAAGCACAAACACAGAGTATCTAGAAACTGGTGTGACAGCAGGAATGGGGTAATTCTGGGGCGGATTCTCCTCTTGGAGAAAAAGGACTATGAGCTGTTTGGTGACACTGCAGAGCTGTAATATCTGCACAACTTCTACCTAGAAATCACCATGAAAACTGCAATCCCTAAACGCCATCAGTGAGTGTGAGCCAATCCTTGGGAGGATGTTTGGTACCTTGTGCTAAACTGAGCTTATTTCCAATGTGCATAATAGAGCTTATTTCCAATATACACAAGACATTTTAGATCATATATTTATCCCCTTCCCCTGCACAGCTCCTCTTTATGGCTGTACAATTACAATTAGAATTTTATGTGACTGTTTAAAGGGAAGATGGATTTTGGCTTAAGCTATAGCAGTCTACAAGGAGATAACCTCATAAATTACTTGAACTGAAAAGCAGCCCTGACACACTCAGTGCACAGCACTGCGACTGAAATCACTCAAAACCTGAAAACATTCCCACTGTTAATTTTTAACTTGGCCTGCACTAAGCTGTGTAACAGCTGGGAAATCAAAGCAAGAAGCCATTTCACTGGCTGCACAGCAAAGCATTCAGCTGAGCTGGGGAAGTGCTGTCAGGCAGTTTGTAAATTCTTGGATTTAACTTTTAACTTCTTGGTTTAACCTGCCTGTTACAGACCAGACAAAGGGCAGGCTCACTGTATCCAGGAGGCTGTTGCTGAGATACCTCAACTGAAATCTGATGTGCTTACTTTGTGTCCAGATTAAGAAGTAGTTTCTTGCTCCAAAGAGTTTATAATCTAATCTGAGGATGGGCAAGGGTTGAAGAGAGCAGCCTTGGGGGTGAATGAATTTGTAGCACCATGAGCAAGACCCTTCCCTCATCCTACCCTCTGGCTCACACCGGTTCTCCCAGGCTGGTCCCTTTGAGAAAGACCAAACCCTCCTCTCAAAGCACTTGTTCTGCACAGTTCAAGTGCCTTGCACAACCCTCTGCTGGCAGTCCTAAACCCCCACAGCTTCTCTTGAATGATGAAAGAGCTCAATATTCTGTCCCTAGAGCAGTCCATACCCCCATGGGAGCGCAGGACCAGAGATAAGGCAGTGTCCCCACACTGCAGGAGGAAGGAAACTTTGACTCAAGCTGAGCTGGAAACCCCCGTGCTCTTCGGTGTGTGGTGTGGCTTTGGACACGGTGTGTGTGCAACTGCTGTGACTGCACAGATGGATTCCTGTGCACGGGAACCCACTGGATGGGGAGTGGGAGTAACTGCGTAGGGGACAACTCTGGGAACAGGCTGAGAACTGTGCAGAGCAAAAGGGAGTTTAGTTTTAAAATTATGTTGCATAGAGACTTCATTGTTCCCGTTTTTCTTTGAATGCTTTTGGAAGCACAAGTGTCTCTTACACGCCTGGGCAGTGCCTGGCCCAAGCCTGCCGTGCTCTCGTCTGATAAGCTCCCCAGACAAGAATTAATTAATTGTTATTAGTAGTTATTAATTCTTTGGTGCCTTCATGCTGTACCTCTTATAGCACTGTAGCTCCTCTTGCACCACCAGAAGCTGAGCTTTCAGCTGGTTTCTCTCTTGCAACACATCTTTGAGCTCCTGCAACGTGAATCGTGGCCGGTTGGGATCTGTGAGGTCGATCACCATTTTATCTGGTCCAAGGCTGATCTGGAAAAGAAACAGTGCTGGTCATGAACTTGTAACCTCTCAAAACCATGGAGTAATTTGTAGGACTAGTACAAGTTGATCACAATCCTGACTTTTTTTCTAAGCACTTAATTATAGTTCTTCATATTACTTTTGTATTCCCTTGGTGACTGCATTTCCAGCCCCAACTGTGACAGGCTCTGACCGCAGCTAAAAGCAACATCTCTGTCCCAAAGTGTTTGCAATTTAGTTTGCCAAGAAGCTGCTTTTATCAGCTTTTCTGATGGTGGGAGAAGCCAAGCAATCTAACATCACATCTGTGGCAGAGATAGGTGAGAACTGAATTCTCCTTTCCTAATTTAAGACCTTTGTGGTAATGGCTTTTTTGGGTCACAGTTTCTCTTGCACAGAGTAATAAAGCTCTAGCGTTTGCTTAAATGGCAAGTTGTCTCATGTGGGGCCGATGCTGTGTGAGAACTGAACACGGTGGGTTTGTACTCGGTGAACTCTGTGAGCGCCTGAACAACTCTGCTGTCACCGCACGTTGCTGAGATAAAGCGGTGAAACGGGAGCGGGGGATCCACAGCACTGCGACCTGTAACACCCCACGGGAAGAGCTCCAAGGCTTCCTGGCCAAAGACGGGAACTGACATTGTGAGACTCGTTCTGCTGCGACAAAAGAGACCACGAGTATCCTCCGGCCCCTCTGGTGTTGCTCGGGGTGGGCTCCACGACCCGCACGCGTCCGGCCCGTGTCCCTGTGCCCGGCCTGTCCCGCACCCACCTGCGGGGCGCTGCCTGGGGCCGCCGCCGCCCGCAGCTGCTCCAGCTCCCGCCGCAGACTGTCCCGCTCCCGCCGCAGCTGCTCCTCGGCCACGCTGCTCTCGCTCACCAGCGCCTCCAGCATCTCCAGCACCCGCACGATCCTGAACTGCAGCCGCGCGCGGGCGGCGGGGAGCTCGGGCCCGGCGCGGAGCTGCAGCAGGTCCCGGCCCACCACGGCCGAGATGTCGTACACATCGGCGGCCGTCAGCTGAAACGGGCTCTTCTCCAGAGCGCTCTCCGGGCCGCCATCCCCATCCTCCTCCTCCTCGTCGTCCAGCTCCTCCTCCTCCTCCTGCCGGCCCCGCTGCATTCCTGCCGCTCCCTCCCTCCCTCCCGCCGGCCCGGGCGGCGCTGGCGCGGGCGGAGCGGCCCCTCCTGCCCCCGGCGGGCCCGTGGCCGCGGCCCGGCCGCGCTTCCCGCCCTGCCCCTTCCCCTGAGGAGGCACCGCCCGCCCGCCGCTGCCGGTAAGAGACGGGGGGCCCTCGGTCAGCCCCGGGAGCCGGCACCGAGCCGGTTCCGCAGCGCCCTCCGGGAGCGGGGCTGGGCCGGGGGACGGGAGGGCTCCGGCCGGGCGGGAGCGGGAAAAGGGGCTGAAATGGAGCCCGGCGGGAGCGGCCGCGGCTGCCCCGGCCCGAAGGACCGGGACAGGAGGGGAGGGGAGAGGCGGCGGCGGGAACGGGTCTGAGGGGCCTCCTCGGGCGGGGAACGGGCCGGGCCAGGCCCGCGGGCTCCCCACGGCCGGGGGCGGCTCCGGCTCCCGGCACGGCCCTGCCCCGCGAGGGGAACCCAGACAACAGCCACGCGGCCGCTTTATTTGCGTTTATCTCACTTTGGGGGATTTTTGAATGAAGGCACAGTACATCGGGGCTGGGAGCGCTCCTTGCACAGCCCGTGCCTGCTCCTGTGAGCCTGTGCGACGTGTGTTTCCCCCAGCAGGCCATGGCTGACTGGGCCCCCATAGCGAAGGAGTACGACCCGCTCAAGGCCGGCAGCATCGACGGCACGGATGAGGAGCCCCACGACCGGGCCATCTGGCGGGCGATGCTGGCGCGGTACGTGCCCAACAAGGGAGTGACGGGAGATCCTCACCTCACCCTCTTCGTGGCGAGGCTCAACCTTCAGACCACAGAGGAGAAGTTAAAGGAGGTCTTTTCCCGGTATGGAGACATCCGGAAGATCCGTCTGGTTCGGGACCTGGTCACGGGATTTTCCAAGGGTTATGCCTTCATTGAGTACAAGGAGGAGCGTGCGCTCCTGAAGGCCCACAGAGATGCCAACAGGCTGGTCATCGACCAGCACGAGATCTTTGTAGACTTTGAGCTGGAAAGGACTCTCAAAGGATGGATTCCCCGGAGGCTTGGAGGTGGCTTTGGAGGCAAAAAAGAATCTGGGCAGCTGCGGTTCGGAGGACGGGACAGACCTTTCCGAAAGCCCATCAATTTGCCGAACGTGAAAAATGATTTCTATGGAGAAGGATCATCAGAGAAAAGAAACTGGTCTCGTGAGGGAACGAGGGACTGGAGAACGAGGGACCGGGACCAGGAGAGGAGCAGGGACAAGCGCTGGGGAGAAAGGGAGCAGTCGTGGGCTTGGGGCGACAGTGAGAGAGAGAGGGACTCCAGAGAGGAGCGGAGCAGAGGGAGGGACAGGAAGGACAGAGACAGGAAGGACAGGGATAGGGACCGGAGCAGGGAGAGAGAGCCCAAGAAGCAAAGAGATGATGATAAGTACAGATAGGTGACCATGAAACACTCAATTATTGGAAATACAGGAACAAACTAAAGCTTCTGAAAAATGGGCCCCAAAACAGAAGCTGAAGGAAAGTGACTTCATTTTCTTGAAGATGCTGGGACAGGTAGGACCTTCAGTGGTGCTGTGTCCTTAATTAGGTCTGCCAGGTGGAGAGAAGCATGTGACCAATCCATTTTGTATGTCATGGGAGGACGTGACTCCTTTGTACACGAGGAATGTGCACCACAGAGCAGTAAACAGGTCAGAAAATGCCTCATGTTCCTGATGAATCCATGGATGTTCACTGAGGGATGGTGTCATGGGTAAATGTTGCAGCTGCACCCACTCTGTTCTCTCCTCTCTGCCAGTGAAGTCCTGCCTGCACAGGGTTTAAATCCATTCTGGAAAGTGGGTTTGCTGCTGATTTGGGGAAAACAGATGTCAAGCACCTTTTTCAGAGCCAGGATATGTATGTACAGACACACATCTCCTGTTGGGGAGCTTACAGTGCTTTCTAGAAAGGGCTCTGTCATGTTCTTTGTCATCATAAGCCAGATAGATAACATATTTTAAACTATATTTTGTAAGCCTTTGAATGGCCCTGTCCTAAACCTTGCCCAGTTTGACGCTGTATTTCCATGAAGAGTTGTACACAGACAGATCCACAGGCTGCATCCCCAAGAAGGGATGGTATTAACTTTCCACAGGAAAAAAAAAAAGGACACAACTGTTGCAGAAATACGTGTTTTTCAGAAATATTTATTAAACTGTTAAAATGATTTACTGTCCAACCAAAAAAAAAAATAAAATAAACCAACCCATAAAAGTCTGATCCTGCACTTGGCAGGCAGGACTGTGACACCCCTCACCTGCCACCATCCTGGCCCCTTTTCTAAAAGCAGATGTTCCTTGAATACAGAGGACCAACACATGACAGATCTAAAATCTTTACAAATGCTTCCCTCTGGGCCATCCTTCCCGATGGCACTTGTGAACTCAGCACTTCCAACATGACAACGAGTGGTTAATGGCAGCAGGTCAGGAGGAACTAATGAGGTTTTTGAGGTAATGGGCTACAGAGATGAATGGGGGAAGCTTGTCCTGCTTAGTGCTGTGCTTTGATGTTGCTGCAGATCTGGCCTGACAGTGGTGCCCCGGGCTCCGGGCCGGGCTTTACTGCACCAGGAGCACAGGCTTAGGCTCGGTCTGTGCAGTTCCATTATCCCAGCTCATTGCTCTCAGCTCATTTCCAAAGGGATGTGCTTACTCTGGCATTGTTTCTGCTCACTGCATCCCTTCTGGGATCCACATCTGTGGATGTGCCACACAACTGAACTGCGCCCAGCAGAGACTCCACGAGGTCACTCACAATTCAACAGCCGGATGGAACTGGACAACTTCTGGTTTTCTCATATCTGGAAGTGAATCCAGATCTTGGCAACTTAAGTCTCATTAAATTAAGACACTCCCCCCATTTAAGGATTGCTTTTCACTCAGTGGGGGAAGTGCTGCTGTTTCACGGGTGTTACCAAAACACAACCGAGCAAAAGCTCATCTGCCCAATTCCCGTGTCAGCCGCTGCCATCACTGTGTCTAATGCAGGTGTCTCATGTAAGGCCACATGTCCCCCCTGCCCCGAGCTGCAGGAGCACCAGGGGGGCACAGTAAACACTTTCCCTACCTAGAACATATGGAAGATTTGTGTTTGGAATGAAGCAGTTGCAGCCAGGAGCAGAGCAGCACAGAGGGAACAGTTCCCTGTCAGGCTTTCGCTACAGACAGGCTGAGAACCGTTTGCTGTGCTCACACACATCAAAGAATCCAGTCTTGGATTACCCTGTAATAAAAACAACTACCCTGCACTAAACCCATCTAGGAGTCCTTCAACAGTTCCTCCTGCACTCAGTACCCGGAGCAGTTGGAGCTTTACTCCAGCCTGAGCAGTATTTCCTATCCTTGGTGCCACTCCTGAGAGGAGGCTCTTTACAGAGCAGGTGGAGCTGCTGGGGGTGTGGTACCAAGAGCTCCAGCCCCTGGCACTGAGCTGCACGAGCAGGAGCTGTCCCTGGCCCTGCCACCACCAGATGCTCCTCAGCAGCAGTGGTGCCCCAGCACAGACCTTCCAGAACACAGAGACCCCTCAGCTCTGTCCTCACCCTCTCCCACCCAGGGGGTGCCTGTGGAGTGTGTGGTGCAAGGGGGGATGCTCTGACATGGGCTGGACACAGCAGTTATGCTCTGTGGGGTTTTAGTGTTGTAAGTCTGACCTCGGTCAGACCCGGGCTCTCACAATCCGACTGCAGAGCAGATTAAATCCCAGCCCCTGGCAGTTGGGCTGGGCTGGCAAGTTAAGCCCAGTAACACGGGCTGCCCAGACATGAGCCAACACCAGGGGAGCAGCCTGCACACAGAATTCATTCCTCTGCTCCCAGAGTTTAGTGTTTAGTTTGCAGCTGGGGCCATCTCTAGGTCAGTTTAACAGCTCGTGTCAGCCAGCTGAGGACGTGTGTCCCTCTCAAGTTGGGCAGTTTTACCTAGACAGGAAAATGGAGTGTGACTTAATTAAAAACCTCTCTGTGGGAAAGCTCTAATTCCTTTCCAGCAGCTGCCTGCTACTCTGGGGGGAAGTCCTCAGTAAGAAGGAAAAAATCCAAGAGTTAGGATTCCTCCCTGTAAGCAATTTGTATTCCATTAATACTGCAGAAATGGCAAAACACAAGGCACGCTCACCTCATACAGGGGTTCTTCATGCTTTAGGCACTATAAGCACAAGGGAAATGTACACTCACTGTCCCTCTCAAGGCTACTCCAGTTTCTCACTGTGCCAGGTGGGTTTCCAAGGGGTTCCTCCGCAGGATGCCGATGCCAGCGGCACTGACAGGACACAGCAGAGCTCTGGGCTGCCACGGAGGGTGTCCAGCTGTCGTGTCCCTCTTGAAAAAATTCTCACAGAAATAAAAAGCAAACAACCAATAGTGTTAACAAACAGGGTGGAAGTCTTTGCCCTGTACTAGATACTGTACACTGCAAACAAACTTCTAATAATGGCACGGGTCCTTTTTTGGTTTAAAGAAGCTTGTGTTACTGTAGTTAATGCAAGAACAAGACCGTGGACTTGTTATTCAGCACAAAACAAGTCATCTAGAAGCTTCCACGTCCCAGGGTGGCAGCAACTGTTACTACAAAGCTTGGGCTCTGTTTGCAGCAAACAGTCCCCAAGTGAACAGCGAGGGATCCCTTTGGGAGGGTCTGGAACAACCCCGAGGTGTGCGAGGCAAAACCAGTGACGAGCTGCCGCGGTGCTTTACAGGAGCTTCTTGTCACGACTCTGTCGGATCTACTGCAGCAAACAGGACACCTCAGGGCTTCAGTCACAGGTGCTGCAGGGCTTCCTGGCCTTGTTCCATGTAGGAGTCATCCCTACTTGAATTTGACCATTCTCCAAAAGTTCCCTGGAAGTGGACATTTTTCTGCGACGCCTGCAAACGTTTCTTGTCGCGAGAGAAGAAACTAAACCTTCCAGCAGGGGAGGGGAAAGAAAAGAAAGGAGACTGGTTACCATCCTGAAAATGCTTCCAACACCCCCCCCCCCCCAGATACATAACCAAACACAGAGCAAAAAAATCTGTTGCATCTGCACAAACTCAAGGCAGAGCAGCCCACAGGAGCGCAGTCAGGATGTTGTTAGGAGTGGAGTCATTGCAGTCTCGAGCAGTTTGGCTGAGGAAGCTTCAGATAAGCTCTAAATGCTGTTGACTCTACAAGGTGCAGGTACCATTCAGATGTACATCCCCCCTCCCCAGCCCTCAGGTAACGAAGCAACACGGTACAGGTTAGTTCCTTGGCATAAGTAAAGTGGTATCTTTGCATTAAATCTGTGTATTTGTGTATAGATATTTTTTGAAGAGTGTCAAAGGATCTTATTCATAAGAAAATAAGTCTTCACATTTTTTTTCCCAGTGCACAGATTTTGATACATAGACTTGATTCCTGCAAAAATAAAGGAATAAGGGCACCAATGTGCACAAGGGTTTGCAGGATGAAGGCTAAAGAAATGCACCTGAGTGTGCACGTCATTCCCTGTCCCACGGCCTGGTGCTCTCAGAGAATGACGTACATGAACCAACAGCCACTTCATACAACAACAAACTGCCAGCAGAAAATACAGTTGGGAAAATCCTTAGTATTGTTTTATTTTTATGGGATGAAGTTACTTGATTAGGCAAAGTCAATGTTTGCTGTGAGTTCAGCACAAGGGGTGTTAGTGCAGTGTTTGGGTCTGCTGAGAAATGCAAAAGTTGTGGTTCCAGCTCCCGAAGGACTGACTTGGCTGAGCATCCTTTTGCTTTCAGGGGGCAAAGATTGTTTTGGCTGCACTGTACCAAGTGTAACACAGGTACAGTGATCCAGGCCAGGAACTCCTAAAGGCTTCCACAGGCAGGGACTGTGCAAATATAAACTCAGCTTTGGCAGGTGGTGGAATATTGGTCAGGGCATAAACCTGAGCCTGAGTTCACGCCCCACCATCCTCAGTGTTCTCCCTCCTCCCACTCTCTCTTCCATCCCTCTCAGCACCACGATCCCAACCATCCCAGCTGCCTTGTGCAGACCAGGGAATTCTGCCTTCCATGTCTCCAGTCACACAGGAGGCTGGATTTGTGTCGGGTGAGGTTTAAGGCAGCTTTCCTGAAAAATATCCTGTAGTATGTGCAGGTAAGCGTGATGATAATTATTGAGAATGTTAGGAAGAATTATTTGCTGACAAGAAAGTGATACAAAACACCACACAAGTGCAATGCCAGACAATTAATGTTGCCAGCAGGACCCGAACTTTTGCATTTCCTGGCTTCAAATGTGCAGCCTTAATAGTGAAGGAAGTCTGTGGCACTTAATTAACCTCATACTTTTCTACCACCTCCATCCCAGGAGCCCATGAATTCACACACATATGGAATGTCTTTTCAGGGCCAGAGCCACTTCCAGCTGATAGAAGAAGCTTTTAGTGACCAAGGCTTTGTGCTGAACACGTGTGCTCCTGGGCAGGGTCACTGTCTGGAAGGCCACACAAAGGACTGCTGTGTTTATGCAGCAAGTCTTAAATGTCAGAGTTAAGCAATTTTTCACTTTATCATGAAATTAAGCAAGAGAAAAATATGTTTGTAGGATCCCTAAAGGGTTCAGCTTTTTAAATTCCTCCTGAAACAATGACAATTGTGTTTATGCCTAGAAAATTCTCATGGAGGATGTTTGGGAAAAGCCTGTCTGTGTGGAGAGGAAGGGAATTTGAATACTGGGGTACTGCTGTAAATATAAAGATCACTAAAGCAGCAGTTCTAAGGCAAAGAGACTTTGCATTAACAATTCTCAGTACATCTTCCAGGGAGAGCCAAGAATTAGGTGATAGAATGGGTTATGGAGTGTACACTCTATACCAAAATACATAATTGAAGACAAAATATACAGGGCATAGATAGAAAGACATGGAAGCAACAGCCTGTAATTAACACTGGAAATTAATGTAGAAATCAGCCCCTCCATTCTGTAACTCCAACAAACTGTAACAAATCATTAGCAATGAGTTTCTTAAAAGGCATTGGTGAGATCTGGGAGTAGCCACGCTTATGAAGCAGAATTAACAGATGCTGGTTAAAACTGCATATTGCACCAATCTTCCAAGGAATACTGGTTGGTTTAGCATGGTAACATTAAGGCAAAAGGGGATAAAATGTCAATATTGAGGATGAGTTGGGGACTGTGATGAGTCGAGGACTGACTGGTCATTCTGTTGGGCACTTGGATCCTCTGGGATCCCACAGGCAGCCAGGAGAATGCAACCAGCAGTGAGTGTTAACAGGGGGTCATGCAGGAGGAAACCACAGTACCAAGCATTTTAAAAAAAATTCCTACAAGGGACACAAGTCTTCTTATGGGCTGCAATGTGGGATCGTCTGGAATCAATCCAGCTGCTACCATGGGCATTATGGCTGTAAAGATCCTGGTCAGGAAAGTACAGACACAGAAGAGGTGAGACTGGAGCAAGGGAAAGAAAAGCATTCCATTAAAAAGAAAAGGCAAACATGATACACAGGGTTACTTGGAATTACAACACAGGACACGTGACAGGGAGAGGCGGATCTGCATCACCCAAGACAGCTCTTCCTCAGGGAAAACTCTCCTTTAGAAAAACCAGCCATGGTAACAGTTCCAATTGCTTTTGGATTTTTAAAAGATACCACTTTTCTGGTGTGAGGCAGCCTGCAACCTGGCTTGGATTCCATCAGGGTGTTACCACCTCCAGCAATGCAGAGCAGAGTGCACGTTTCGTTTCCCAAGAGACAAACAGGCACAGACACAATGAAATGGAGGATGAAGGTGCATGTTAAGGAATACAAAACTCTGCTGTGACTACTGGGTGTTGGCAGGAAAACAGGGTTAGAGGACCAGCATCACAGTTAAAAGAGTTTACAGAAATTACAGTTGATAGTTTCAAGTTAAAAACCAACATTGCAGGTGAAATGTTGAAATAACCCCCTGAGAATCCCGGTGGTTAAAGGGCCTGTGTGTCTGTTCCAAAGGAACCTGCACTGCTTCACATGCAGGAAGATGCCAACTGCAGGCACTGGATGCTGAAGGGAGACCCTGCAACTGCCCTGGCAGGGACACTGGGGAGCTGCTCACAGCAAGACTGGCTCTTTGTGAGGGTTCAGCACTTACTGAGCATTAGACAATCCATGCAGCTGAGAGGCTGAGAGAGCTGAGAGCTCTGTGCCCAGCCAGCCCCACACCCCCCTGCCAACACACCTCCACCGTACCTGCAACACCCTCTGCCTTCCTAAGGATTCTCCTCACAGGTTCTCCCTTGTGCCAAATAATTTTTTGAACTGTGGACTAATGTCAATTAAAGATTAGGTTGAAATCACGAGAGACATTTCACTTGTGACCAAAAGCAGCTCTCCCCAACAATCCCTAACTCCTATTCTGAGGTTAAAACCAAAACCAAACAAGCAAACACCATTGGATCATTGGCAGCAGCCAGGATTTCTATTTTTATGCCACGTGGCACATCCTGATCTGCAAAACTGACACACACACACACACACACACACACACCAGCTTTTGCAGAGTATGAGAATAGGGAGAAAACTCCTGGCTGTTTGAGGCATGACATCAGTGACAGATAAGCACGTAGCCTTAAGGAGAAAACAAAAGGGTGTTTTCTGCTCCAAACAGAGGGAGCATTTTTAAGCCTTGGACTTTTCCTCCTCAGTAAAGCCTCCTGGTTACATTATTTCATTAAAACTGTCATGTGATGGGGGAGAGACAAATGTAGAAGTCACTTGGAGATAGAACTCAGAGTTTGCCCCAAACGAGCCAACACAGAAAAAAATGCTGATTTCTGTAACTTGTGGTTTCCTTTCTTTACAGAGAATCACCTGAGCACATCCTGGATGGCACAGGCTGCATTTACACGTGGCTCCTTCCCTCAGACACTGTGTGGTGAAGGGAAAAAGGGCACATTGCACAGGTAAGGATAAAACTTCCCGTGAGAGGACCAACAGGGCCTCCTGTGTTTGTACTTCAGCTTTAATCAGGAAGAAAAGTCTGAAACAGAGGGAAAAACAACCCCACTTTGCTCTGTGAAGGCACTCTGCACAAAGACAGCAGCACTCCAAGTTTTCATCACAACTTTAGGTGCAGAGAGTTTCTGTGCCAGTGTGTTTGTTCCCCAGGCATCCATAGGTAACCTGGTGGGAGAGGGAGAAGGGAGCTCTGGACACCTCACAGCAGGCAGGGACTGCAGTGGGGCAGGAGGGGTTCAGACAGGACAGGATAGGAGAGGACAGACAGGAGAGATGCTAAATTTGGGTTCTTTGCTTTTCCCAACAGTGACATTTCCTGTCTTTTTAAAGCCCGTCTAACAAGGACACTGTTGACAACACACAGAGAGGGGAGAGGGAAGAAAATAAACCCACACCAGACAAATCCTGTCCAGACAGGCTGCAAGAATAAGACAAACATGAAAACTACTATCACCCTTCAGATTACTCAGGTAGACAGTTTTCTCTTCCCTTATTTAATATGATGGCTAAAGAGAGAGAGAGCAGAGAGCATGACAGCTAAAAGAAGTCATTTCAACTTAGGCAGAGTCAAAACTAATTCCTCACCAACATGGGCTCTGTCTTACAGCCTCTATTTACGTTTTTATGCTGCCTTTGCTTCATCAAAGGCAGCACTTCAAATCAAACACAAACTGCATGAGCTGAAACCAGCCATTTCCAGCTTTAAAAAGTACTAAAATAAATGTAAAAGGAAAGAGAAGCTTTACAGTGGAGATCTTGTGTCACAAAGTTACTATTTTTATACCACCACAGTTGCAGAATGAAAACTGAAGTCCAAACTCAAAGAGTATTTCCCAGTCATGTGAGAGGAAGGGTTCTCTGAGCACAGGCAGAAGTTGGAGTCTACTGAAAATAATCCACAGTGCCCTCCTGACTTCATGGTGTTTTGGGTCAGTCCAGATCTTCCAATGGAATTTATTCTCACAGGGCTGCTGGTGTTACTGAACAAGGACTGGGGACAGGATGGAAGAGCTTCTTATGTGGAATCAAATGCCTGTTCCAAAATCATTTATGCTGTTAAAAAAGTTAAGCTTCCGTGGCACAAAAATTCAAAGAGTTGTTTGCTATAAGGGTGGAAGACTTAATCTGGAATAAATAAATGTACAGGAGGGAGTTTCCACAGACAAATGGATTGGTTAACCCTGTGATTTCCTAATGGAGTGATGCACTGGTAACTGCACACCTCTGGCAGGGAGCTTTGGTTTCAGACAGCAACATGAAACACATCAAAAGAAGGTGGGGTTTTTTTATAAATCCTCTCCAGCAGTGAATTTGCTCAGCAAACAGAAGGTTTTTGTGCTGCTCCCACAATGCAATTCAGGGTCTAAAGGCTTTGATCAACAGGGAAATGGGCACAGTGAGGTCACAGGGAAATATAATCCCAGACTGAAAGTTGTCCCAAATCCAGTTTTGGCCAAAGCCAAGTGCTCCTTCAATGTCTCTCCCATATACAGTAGGAATGTGGTTATCTTAATTTTTAAAGTCTTTAAAATTGTCCTACCCATAAGAAGCATTCAGTATTTGCAGCCTATACCCAGTATCCATAGAAAATATGCTACTTACAGTCGTTTGATTCCAGATTCAGGTTGAGTTGAGGGTTTTGACTGAATTATGGGGGGAGGTTGAGGAGGTCTAGTTTCTTCTTCCATTTCCTCACTTGAAAGAAAGAAAAGATAATTAATGTTCTCCTTCCAAGCCACTTTAAGGTCTACAATTCAATCTGAGGTGGTACAGGGGATGAAGGAATGCAAAAGGATCTGTTCAAAACTCATTCAACTGAAGATTTTTCTCTTCAAAAAGGAACAGCATCTAGAACTGGCTCTTTGTTCAATATTTTCTTCCCATTGTCACGAAGAGAGGGAGAAGAGGAATGGATTGAATAAAACATCTATTATTTTCATTATAGACCCACTCTTATCCTCATATTTGAAGTTCAAAAGGATTAAATGTTTGTAATCTTTCTAAGGTTCAGGGAAAACCTGAGACTTAGGGAAGGACATGGTTTTTCCCAAATTTGAGGTACCAGGACCAAACCAAAGCCATATCCCTGCAATCACTACCTAAGCCTTTGCAGAAACTAGAGCTTGTTGGACACTATTTCAGAGCACATTTATTGTTTCCATACCTGCCCTATGGCTCCCCTGTGCATTTCATGCAACAGGAGAGGGGATCTGACCTACCTTTTGTAATATAAAAGCTCCTCTTGAAGTAAAAACACTCTGGATTTCAATTCATTCCTCTCGTGAAGGACATCCCGGAGCTCCTGCAAGGTGAACCTCGGCCGATTCGGATCTTTTAAGTCCAGTGCCATCTTTTCTGACTCTGACAGACAGTCATCATTGTTTGGTTCTGCCTGGGGAGTGAAACATGGGCTTTAAATTCATCATGTGAGTGCAGGTTGGAGGAGTCTGAAGTATTTATCAGAATATTCCCAGCCTCTTCCTTTCAGCCCTATTAAATCCTCACTCAAGGGAAACACAGAAATTGGAAGAAGGAAAAAAAGTGTAGCAGGAATTTGTTTTTCATGTTAAAGACTTTCAGCAAGAACAGCTCAGGGATCTGATCCCTTTGTTTTTCCCTGGGCACATGGGACAGGTGAGACGGGTAGGCCTGGACACAGAGTCCAATCTGAGCCACCTTAGAGGTGATAAAGTTTTTCTGTGGAGAAATTCCTGCCAGAAAGTCCACTGAAAATGTCCAATGCTTGATAAACAAGCCAGTTTTAAGAATTCATTCTTTTAACAAATGAGGTAAATCAAACATCAGCCTTTTACATAAACACTGAAAAAAAACCAAACCATAGCAAAGGTCATACAGTTCCTTCCAGCTCCTCCCTCAAAGAGATGGCTCCTTTGGATGTAAACATATCATGTGGAGGTTTAAGTTTATATCCCTCTAATGCCTTCATTTAAAAAGCAGGAATGGTGTTAGCACCAGATCTGGATACAAAGTGGAAGAAAGCTGCAGATGAGAGGGTTACACACCTGTACCCTTGTCTCTTCTTGTCCTCTAAGAAGAGTTCACTGGGAGCTTGGAGGAATTTTATCTCCCACCACTGAGTTTCTGGGGTTCCCAACAAGCCAGCCCTTGCTCTCTAGGCACATGTCTGGATTCCCAGGCCTCTGGGGCTGCTTCCTGTCCCCTCTAGCACTTGCTCAGAACTCTGTGGCACAAACTGCTTGTGAAAACGTGGTCTGTGTAAGCACAGCACACAGGACACCATCAGTCAGGTCCTCTGCTGTTGTTCCACTCAGTGGCTGCACAGAGAGCTGAGGACCAGTTAATGACAAGGGTGCTTGGAACTGAGATGCTGAAGAGCAGCTCCAAGCCCTTAGATTAGAAATGCTGCAGGATTTATAACAATACAGATAAATGCAGGACACTCTGTTCCACAGAAGTGCATTTGAAATGTAGCAAAGTCCATTTGAAATGTGCTGCTTTTTGCAAGGACTGATAGAGGCCAGCACAAGAAATCAGAGCTGCCAGGTCAGCCACCAGCCCTCCTTGCAGGATGCAGAGATCAGAGTCTCTGAGCTCCTGTGTGGGATACAAGCTGGAAATTTGAGGAGCTAAGGACTGAAATTCCTAAACAGTCCATTTTTTTAAGCCTGATCCCACCCTCTTTTAAGGTTGTGTTTGTGAAGCAGTTTTGCCATCTGCTTATCCGTGGTTTCAGGTGGAACCTGGCTCAGGTTGGTGCAATGGGAATTCCCAGAGCAGGACTCAGTCCCTGTCCTGCAGGGATGAGGCAGTGGAGAGATGCTCACTTGGGCACTGTTTCATCATCCTTTCATCCCAACACACTCCTTTGCACAGACTACAGGGAATAAAGATTGATGCAACCTAACAAGAGCTTTACCCAAACGCTTTTCCTCCTCTTCACTCCCTAGGTTATGGTCTGAGCTGATGTGTTTTGTTTTGGTTGTATATTTGCCCCACACCATTGCCCAAATAAGCTATTTTTGCTAGATTTTGCTCAAATCAGCAGAGACTGAGCAGCCTGTAGCCAACACAAATGTCCTTGACTGAAGCCAACAAGCAATGTCCATTCAGGAACATGCAGCTATTCCAGCTTTCTGCTTGCCACTGCAATTCCTGTCTGAGCACTGTCCTGGCAAAGGGAGCGGGAACGGCTCTAATTAGAGGAGTTGCCATTGCCATGGAACTGATGAGTTGGGGAGAGGTGAAGAATGAATCCTTTCTCTCCAGACACTGAGGACACTTTCACTCCTGCTGGCTCCAGGCCTGGGCTCCCCAGCCCCATTTATGAAGCTGGGTGTCCTGGCTGAATTAACAGCAATGAAATAACCCTTTTCATCATTAATGCAGTGCTTGGCCAATTCAGCAGAGACATCTTAACACAACGCTGGCTCTCACATTCCAGGGGGAACCAAGGTACCCCACAGCCTCTGCCTCTGCTTCTTGATGTATATTCTGCCCACTACCAGTAAAGTGGGTGTTTCACACTCTCTTTTGAAGCGAAGATTTGTTCTGATATCTGGCAAACTCTGTTCTCTAGTGTGTGACCCAAAGGATGTAGGATGAGTAGCCAAGTCTAAGTGGAGAGCTGTTCCCTCACTGCTGACTTGTGCTGCCACTCTGCCTTCTGCAGGACTGGTTCTTTAGGAAAGAGGGGTTTGTTCCACTGGATCATCATCCACCCTGACAGGGTCTTTCCTGCACAGTGCAGTGAGTGACATCACTCATGTCACACCTGAACACAAAGTGCTGTCCTCAAGTCCCACCACTGCCTCTGGTGTGTATCAATCCCATTTATCTTTATCCAAAGAGGTACTTTGTATGGAGTCCAAAGCTTTTTAAAAGCCAGTTTAAAAGTGATTTAAAGTGCCCCTTACCTTCACTTCCTCCCCATTCTGGCTCTCCTGGCTGTCCCCACCCTGCAGTTTCTCTCGGAGCTTCCCCAGCTCTGCCCTCAGGCTGCCCATCTCCTGCTCCTTGGTTTGCAGATATGCTTCCAACTCCACCTTCTGCTCGATCAGGGCCTTCCCCTGAGCCTCCACCACCGTGATCCGGTGCCGCAGGTCGTGGTTAATCTTCATTAACCTGTTCTGTTGCTGCTGAAGCTGTAAAACATCAGTGCAAGAGGTCAGTGTCCCCTCAGCCATCAGCTGTGGTGGCCAAGTCCCAAACATCACGTTAGAGAAATAGTGGGTTGGATTTAATCTGGAAGATTCTCCTCAGCTCCAGATTAGTTTGTTAATATCTAATTACCTGCTACAGTTTCAGTCACCCAAATTTAATTGGTTTCTAGAGGAAAGAGGCATTTTTCCCACAGGACAGGGAATTCTCCAGCTAAAAGCAAATCCATCACTTCTTATAGTTTCAAAAAAAGCCAGGTTGAAGGATAGGGTGGCTTATGGAATTCTGGATCAAATCTTAACCCAGAGTAGAAGAGAGACAAGGCAGAGGAATCCCTAGTATTCAGGTGACAAGTCCCTTGCTTTGAGCTGTGGGGCCCTCCCAGGGCAGGATGTGACCTGCTGGGTGTGTATGGACAGCCCCAGATCCAAGGGCTGCAGCACCTGCAGGAGGCACTTGGGCAGAGCAGAGACCACCTAGGCCTGGCCCTCACTAGGGCAGAAAAGTCCCATGGTCTAAGGAGATGAGGCAGTGTGAGGATGGGAAGCAAAATATGGGTAAGGAGGTCATTCCTCCTGACACAGAAAGTGCCAAGATGTCACGTGATCCCAGAGTCACCGTGGAGTCTGTGATTCATCTGAGACTAAACCTGGAACAGGAGGTCACTGCTGGCAGCAGTGACCTGGGCTGAGCTCAGGCCCTTTCCTCCCTTTCCTCAGCCCCTTCCCATGCAGAGGTAATCCACACAGCATCCCTGCAGTGGGAATGTGTGTGTGGAGTCCCTGCTGCCACCTCTGCAGACAGAATATGCAAAACAGACAGCAGCCCACTCACCCACAGCAGGGATCCCTGGGTGAGGCACAGGGTGCTGACTTTGCACTGCCAAAGCTGAGAGACATTCAAGCAGCCAGAGAAAATTACCTGCCCTGTTCCCATGCCAAGTGTCTGGCCCAGGACACAGCAGTGTGTGTGCCCTGCAGCCTGTCCTGCCTGACCATCCTGGGCACTGCAGAGCTCTGCTGGACACTTCAGCTGCAGGACTAAGAATCTGGCATTCCTTATACTTTTACATTAACTTCGAACTTGAAACCAGGCTATGGAAGCATGGGTGAGAAAGAAGAGAAATAGGAAGGCCAAGAGCCACTTACAGCCTCTACATCCTCATTTTTAAGTCCGAGTTCCCGGTCCTTTGCCCTGATTTCATCCCTCTGTTTATCAACCACTTCCTTCAGTTTCTTCATGACTTGCCGCTCTCTCTCTGACATCCCTGGTTAAAAAACAAACACAGAAAACAAACCAAGGACATTTAGAAGCTGCTGAGGCTGAGAACAATAGCAGTGAGAGATATTTAGGTAAAGACTCTGGCAGTTGCCTGCTGGTAAAATTACAGAGCAGCTGGAAGATGCTTTAAAGGTTACTTCAAGGGTAACAGAGAACACAGATAACACAATCCACTCCATAAAGCCACTGCACAGAAACTCCTTAAAAAAAGAACTGACAGTCCTCAGAAACATTTGTAACAGTGAAGTGCCACTGCTGCATGTTGCTGCCTCAGTAGTTTTACATCAATGTTCACATTATGCCTCAGGGAGCTTAGTTATCTGTGTGAAAATCCGTGGAATCAGCTGGCCAAGGCCTTGTGAAAATTGTAAAAAAGATGGTCTGGATCCTCAGCAAGATGTAAACAACAGTCACTGTCGTGGATAGTGTCTGGATCTAAATCAGCTGAGGAGCACTGGACTAGAATGATTTTTTTGTTGAAACTCAGTGTTGTGTTGGGTGAAAGCAGGACCTTCAGAGGGTACCCCCCCTCGAACCCAGAACAGAACTTTAATCTGAATTATGCTCACATATTTTATCCTCATGTCTTGCCACCATCCTACTGTGTAATGATTCATTTTTAGAATAACTGTACTCGAGAGAAAAATACTACATGGGATTTCACTAGTGAAAGATGTTCTGAACATTGCCAAGAATCCAACACTTATCCTGTCTGAAAGTAAATAAAGGGTTAGATTAACCTGAAATCTGACCAGTGAATCATTAGGAATTGTCAGAAACCACAAAACAGGAAACATTATTCCATGTGCCATTATGGAGATAACTGGGATCTGGCACTGCAGTGATGGGCTCTTGGGGCAGACACAGAGCAGAGGATTTAACTTGGTGAGATGATGAATCCCCTGCTCTGGCCTTCCCTGACAGTGGCACAGAGACGTGTGGTCTGACAGTCCTAAATTATCACATAAAGTCACGCTGCACAACATCCTTGGAAGATGAAACCCTGTGACCAGGGCAGTGTCTGTCTGCTCTGGCCAAAGCCCAGCCCAAGCAGGAACTCAAATCCAGGGGCTGCTGCTAATTCTGTTACCTTTGGCAAAGTATTTTATTATGTAGGTCCTCATCTTCTTCCATTTATGAACTGTGGCTGGTGATAATTCACTCTCCACTCTGGGGTGGCTGGAAAGCCTCTTCCTTTTTAATATAGTAAAGCAGTTCCCACATCAGAAATATGCTCTTTGTGCACCAAATGCATGCAGCCAGGCAGGTCTCTACTTTCTAACATCAGCTCAGACTTTCTGGTTTTGTTCTTCCCTCATCAGAGAAATTCGGAGTTGGTCCGTAAAAGAATTTGGCTGCATGCCTGTAGGAACTCCAGCTCACAGGTCAGCTACAGTGAGAGCTGATGGATAACACAGCAGGGCAGGACAAACCTCAGAGAGGGAGTAACTGGTGGCTGTGGTCTCCTGCAGCAGCTGTGGGCTCTTGTGTGTACCAGGGAAACAGAGGATACAGCAGCTCTGATTCCTCACTGCCAAAGGACCAGGCTGTGGAACTGCAGAGAACAGGGAACTGCCCTGCTGGGAAAAGGACTGGTGGTCATGGCTGGCTGGGAATTTGGTTCACAAGGCATGTTCCTGTCAAACCCCAGACAAGAACAGTCAGTGACATGGTGTTCTCATTCTAGTGTTACATTCTCATCTCTTTTAATTCTGTGGTGCATTTTCCTGCTCTATTTCTGGACTGTGGTCCTTATCATCCCTGTGCTCTGGGTTCTAGTTCTTTGAAGGGTAATTTTGATTCTCTGCTGTGGTACCAGCTCATACCCACCAGGGAGGACAAGGACATCCTGCTATTTAACTCTCCTGTCACACACAGGTCTGGCACATCACTGTGTCCCCAAAACTCACTGCAGGTTCCTGGATCCACCCAGTGCTGCCAGTCTCAGGCCTGGGGCCTGAAACATCAGCTCTATTTAAAACCAAAAAAATCCCCAAACTTTGCCTTGAAGTAGAGGAACTGCAGTGACACTTTAGACTGGTGGTTTCACCCAGAAGGAGGCAGGACTAGTCAGTGCAGCTCTATTCATAAGAACTTGTGAGGTGCTTTGAGATCTCTAGATAGCAGGTGCTATTTAAAGAATAAAGTACCATTTCAGTGCTGACTACTTTTCCTCCCACTGGGCTCATTTTTCTCCCTAACACTTGGTGAACCTAAAAAACTTCAACTGTGTGCACAAATTGCTATGATTTTTATTTCAAGAGGAGGGGAAAGGAAAGGTGGGAAGCGTTTGTGAAACAGTCACATCTCCTTCCATTTCCTCAGGCACTGGGAAGGAGGAGAGGGAAATCACTAAATGCCCTAAATGTAAAATAATTATCTCTAAATGATTCAAACTCTAATAACTGCAAGATCTTAAATGGCACACCCAGCCAGCTTCCCCAGGCACATCCTATGAGCAGCTTCCTGTGGATTGCTGTGATCATAGCATTGTTCCAGCAGGAGAAAGGAAAGCAGCCAGGAGGGGAACACCAAAGGAAAAAAGAAAAGAAACTGGGGGGAAAAAAAAAAAAGGAAAAAACCCCATCCTTTATGCTTAGGGATCTGTTAAGTTTTGTGTTCACACATCTCTCACGACAGGCCAAAGTGCCAGGCAGGGCTTGTGGCACACTGTACCACCACCTGAATACTTGGAACAAGTTCAGCTCCACTTTTGAAGGGAATTGTAGGTTCTGCAGCACAGGAGGGTCACACAACTGCTGCCTGTCCCCGACCACAGCCAGGCTGAGACAGCAGCTCCCTGCTGCACTGACACACAGCCTGCTCGTCCTGTCTGACACACTTGGATCAAGTTTGCTTGTGGCATTTTCCTGGGATATTCCACTCAGTCAGCACCATCAGGCAGTGCCCAGCTTGAGCCTGGGAGGAGTCGCATTAATGGCTGTTACAGAGTCATCTTTAACCCCTCCTGTGTGGTTTGTGTTGTGCCACAGGTCCTTTCACAGGAACCCTGCTCTGCTCAGACTGTTTGGATCATGCACACCCAAATCAGTGGCCTCTGTTGCCTGTGCCAGAAAAATGTGTGGTGAGTAAGCAGGAGCTGCTGATCCCTGGGGCCAGTGCTGAGGGGAGACATGAGCACAATACTAACCCACACTGGAGTCTGGGCAGAGTTAGCCCAGCTAACACAGTATTCAGCTTGAAAACCTGCCTCTCTGGACTCCCCATGCATCAGATCACAGGATGGAGACTGCAAAAGAGCAGCAGGACTGCTTGCTGACACTATCCAAACAAGTCATTTGAGACAAATCTATCCCTGCTCATTAATGACAACATTTTCTAAAAGCAAACCAGTTGGGTTTGTTATAATAGATCCCAATAATAAGATCAGGCTGATATAAATGAATGTGATTTGACTTAAACTGATGATTTTGGTTGAAGAATATCAGTGATCCCAGAATCTGAAGTCTGGAATGGGTTTACGGGTTTTGTTTGTGTTGTTATACTTGAGTTGACACAGTAAAAATAACATGAAAAGCACGTCTGGCATTTGCTTGGCTGGCTGGATGTGAGGAGTATGGCTATATTTAAATGCAAGCACATGAGCTGCAGTGAGCTAGATAGCCCCTGGAAGGGAAAAAGAAGAAAAAAAAAAAAAAGAAAAGAAAACAAAGGGGAAGCTGGTTCTTTATAACAAGATGTCAGTCTCCATGGCCCATGACTCACTGCTGCCATTCTGAATTTTAAACGGGAGTTTAAAAGCCTGATGCTGAGCTGCTTCTTTGCCACTCACTGACTCCTAAATTGAAAGCACTGCATTTGGTTTTCAAAAGTGGTCATCTTGAGAGGTTTAACAATTTTTGCTTTTTGAATGTTCCATTATGCTCTCCCCAGGGCAGGTGAGCAGTGCAGTGCTCAGCCTCGGGGCGACAGCAAGTGCAGCTTCCACGGTGTGGGACACTGCCATCCTCCTACAGCAAAGCTCCACTTAATCCCAGCCTCTGGTGCCTGGAAAAGGATATCCCTTTGTTCCTAAAGCTTTACTGGAGAGCTGCAGTGGCTCAGCTGGGTGCTCTGTTTTCAGACTGGCCTGTCACTTTGCACTCACACCCAGGACATCATGGAATGGACTTGGGATCTCGAATTCTGTGCTGGGAACAGTGGAGCAAATGGGAATCTGTTCCTCTGCTCCTGGGAAAGAGCTGTTGGCTGAGCTGTAGGTGGGAGCTGAGCCTGGCAATTTTTTCAGTTGCTGCACTTGCAGGTATGTCTTGTACTTCCTTCTGCTGCAAGGAAGCTGCCCTCAAATGGGTTGTTTCAGCTCTTCAGGATTCACCCACTCCCTGGACTACAAATCTCTTCACTTATTTTAATTGGCTGTAAGTCCCAAAAAAGTGAGGGAAGCCTAAAAGCAGGTAAACCAAGTAAAACCAGTGTCTCCTCTTCTAGCAGAATATAGTGATTTCTCCTAGAATATCTCCATACAGGGACTGATACAGTTCAGACAAAGAAATCTTGATTTACCAACAGTTCTCCTGAATGGATCAACAGTTGCACTTGTTTCTGTGCATGATGGTGTGAAATAAACACACTGAATGGATTATTCTGTTTGTATGAAAAAACATAAGCAGGGCTTAAGAGTGTTTTTTGCAAAATGAGAACTAAAAAGTGATAGACCAAAAAGTGTATCTAGACTTTACTTTCAGAGATGCTTCTCAGATAAACAAAAAGTTGTTCAGGCTTTTCTTTCCCTCGTACCTTTGCCTCTTATCATGTCTTCAGTGTCATCATGTATTCAGAGATTTTTCTATTCAGGTAAAAAAACCAAATAAACAAACAAACAAGACTCCAAACCCCAGACCTGCATTAATCTACAAGGGAAAAAACCACACTAGAATATCCAGTCAAAATATTTTGATAAGGTATTGCTTTTTATAACAAAGCAAGTATTGAATTTGAAGTGTCAAACTTGCCTTCATGCTTCTGAAATTCCTCTTCTGTGAAATTAATGTCTTTGTGAGACAAGTTTGTCATCAGCTGTTTATTCTCCTCCTGCAGCTGTGCAATTTGGGTAAGAAGGTCCTGTGCTTCCCCTCTCCAGACATCCTCCACCAGTTCTAATTCCTATAGGGTAGACCAGGACAACACATTCACATTTTAAAGCATGTTAAGTCTTTGACTGGACTATTTACAGTAACAATCCTTCTATGATTCCTATGGAAAACAATTAAATGAGGCTACTTTGAGTTTCTTAGAAGACATCCGCTTTTCTAATGCCACCATGAGGAAACTAATCATCCAAGTGCCCTTTTGGGATATGCTGAATGTAAACACACAAGGAGATCATTCCTGGTGCAAACATTTGTGCCATTCAAGTTACCCAGAGGATGGCTCCTTAATGCCCTGTTCTGCTGTGAGATTAAGGAGGTGCTGTGTTAGACAACCAAACACAAGCAACAGTTCCCTCCTGCATCCGAAGAAGCAGCTGCAAAGCTGTTCCAAATGCCCCAAACCCACCCCACAGTGAGGATCAGGCAGTCAGGGTTAGACCCAGCAGCGTCTCTGCTCTAAATTTCTGTTATGAAACACAAGTGTAAATTAACGTGTGTGATCCAGTGCAGCAAGGCCAGAGCTGCTGATCCACGTGGTAAACACAAGCCCAAACCGTGGTGCTTCCTATGCAAATGGTTCCCTCTGGAATGTCTGAGTGGCATCTGTGTTAGCGGCTGTGGGGCCGGGCAAAACAGCTCCCATTTGTCGGGACGCTCAAGAGCAGCTGTCACCAATCCTCACAAAGGTCAAATTAGGACAAAAAGTATAAAGTCCTCAAGGAAAACAGTTGTATTTAGAGCTTTGCTTGTTCCAAAAGCTTCTCTGTATTTCACACTCCTGCAGTGGGGGGCATTCCCCGCTCCCTGTTCACCTATGTGCTCCAAACAGAAAGCTCCATGCAAATCCCTGGAGCCAGGCTGAGTCACTGCTGACTCTCACATCCATCCACAGGCCCCTTTCCTACCTAACAACAAAACACATTCAGACAACAACCCAGCCAAGCACAGCTCCAGGCTAAAATAAGCTCTGCTGAGAGATTAAAGGACAGCCCTCTGCTTTGAATGTATGCTCTGATAATGGGAAGTCGTGTTCCTGGTGACTTTTGGGTCCAAATGCCATTTTATCCTGGCATTTATTACTGTGTTGCTAAAATTTCTGCAGAAAACACTGTATGGCAAAGATACAATGAGTTACATAAAGGTGTGGTAAGCTGTGCAGGTTTAACCATTAAAAGGGAAAGAAAATGTCATCAATCACCTATTTTGCTTAAAACTACCTTAAGAAAAAAGCACATCTGTAATGAAACTGATATTGCCAAACCCCTGCACTATTTACAGTGATGCTGCCTGTTACAACTCTGGAGCTAAAATAACGCAGTGACCTATTTTAGCAATAAAAACAGCACATTCATCAGCTATGAGAAAACAGATAAAACCAAGCCAGAATGCTCAAAATCCCCCCAAATATCTAAACTTGTATCATTTAGGTGTGGCTGCACTGTAAACACACAGCTATCCTAAGGTTTGGCCAGGCAAACTTTGTTATTTATTGTTACTGCAGAGCCCAGTGAATTGGAGCAGAGATTAACTTCTGACTCCTCATTAGTAGAAGTACCAGCCAGAGAAGGCAAATCTACAATTGGTGCAGCTCAGGGAACCCCAGGCAGGGGGTGTTAAGCCAGGTTTATAGGCAAAACAGATCTACACTTAAAGTGCTAAAATCTCATAAACTGATGCTTGCAAGGGTCACTAAAAGCTTGTCTGGGTAGGGGGTTTTGAGGCTTTTGGGCCAGAACTATTTCTCAGTTTGACTTTTTGCGCTTTATCAGCACCTGCCCTGTGAAAGACTCTGCAAACCCTCACACTGGAACAGAGATGATGCCACACCACAGTTCTACAGGGACCTGGTGCACTGGGAATCAAGTTGATTAAAAAATACATGTATGTATCTTGTACTTTATTTTGTTGTTAAAATACGGTTCCACCAAAGTTTCACGTGGATTGTCTGAACGCTCCCTGAGCCCCTTCAGGACTCAGAGAAGCTGCCAGAGCAGAGGTGTTTGACTGCAGGGAGATCAGCTGACACATTTAGGAAACTTTTTAACACTTACAAGAACTTCAGAAACATCTACACAGAACAACTTGTACAATGACTCGGGGTCAGTTCAGTATCCACTTCACTCTGCAGCATTTGGGAAATATCCAACACACTTTATCTGTTCTCCAGACCTCCTTCCTTCATACTCTGGAGGCTTATCAAGGCTTTGTACATTAAAGATCTTCCACCATCCTTTTCAGAGACATTGCCCTAAGACTTCCTCTGCAAAATGTTGCAGGGATTATCCTGGATTTTCCACATGCTAAGTGAAAGACCCCTAGATTACTCATTTAAAAACATAAAAATTGAATTTATTTAAATTAAAGGCAAATCTTGAAGTTTGGGGTCTCTCTTCCAGAAATTCTGTCTCCTGCTCACTCTGATTCCATGTGTGGGAGCAGGAATGGCATGAGGCAGCAGTGATGATTTAGCACAGTCACCGGAAGAACCGTTCCTTTAAATCAGTTATCCCGATGGTTTAAAGATTGGATCTGCCACTGCAGTGACTGGAGTGTGCTGTCCTGCCACAGGAGGGTAACAGGATATGGGAAATGATCTGCACCTTGGGCTTTCATGGGAGTGGGGTCGGGGAACACCGTGACCTCCCCAGAACAAGCCAAGGGACATCTTGCCATCAGAGGATGGAGCAGGAATTTGGGAGAGTGCTCTTCCTCACTCTCCAGCTCTAACACTGCCCTGAAACCACTTGGTCCTCCATCTCTCTCCTATGACTTGCCTACCCAATGAGCGTGCCAGGAAAACTAGAGTGCTAAATCATTCCCAGCTCCGGAGAGGAAAGTGTATTCTTGTCAGTGACCTTTCCTGGCCTAGCAGGAAGCAGCACTACCCTCTCGTCAGGACAGGGGATGGAGCAGGAATCCTAATCGGGGAGACACAAGGGGAAGGAAATGCTGGGGAAGAGGAGGAAAATGGGAAGGAGGGAGGAAACTTCCAGGAGGGAAGGAAACACAAAACAACAACACGCCCAAACCCTCAGCGACGCTAAGGCAGCATCGGCCCGCCCGGGCCGTGCCCCGCCCGCTCCCCCCGGCATCCCGGCTCCCTCTTTGTTTTCCCGGCGGCTGCGGGGGGTTTGGGCGGCGGGGGGGGCTCCCCCCGGACCGGCTGCGTTCTGCGGGGGCAGCGCTGCCCCGCCGCGTCCCCGCGACCCCCGCCCGCACCTTCTGGTGCTTCCGCTCCTTCTCGATGCGGTCCATCCTCTCGAGGCGCAGGCGGTCGAGCTCCAGGCGCAGCTCCTCCATCTCGGGGTTGATGTGGTTGCGGCTCACGAGCACCTCCAGGATCTCCAGCACCCGCACCACCTTGGGCATGAGGCGGGCGATGGCCTCGCAGCCGTGCTGGTCGATGACCCGCTCAAACTCCTGCCCCACGGCCGAGGCGATGTCGTACACGTCCATGACCGTCAGCTCCGCCGCGTTCTTCTCCAGCGCGGGCGGGGCCCCGCCGCCGCCGTCCATGGCTCCGCCGGCCCCGCGGCTCCCGCATAGGCGGCGGCGGGGGCGCTCCGGGCGGGGCGGGACGGGCCCCCCTGGCAGCCGCTCCCCGGCACGTCCCGCGAACTCCGGGGCGGCTCGGCCGGGGGTGTTTAAACTTGGCCGGGCGGCGCTGGGGGAGCGGCGGCGGGAGGCGGGCGCGGCGTCCCCGCCACCTCCGCCCCACGGCCAATGCCCGGCTCGGGGCGGGCCGGGGGCGGCCCCGCGCATGTCCTCGGTCCCCGGTCCCCGCCGATGTCCCCGGTCCCCGCCGATGTCCCCGTACCCCCGCTTGTCCCCGGTGCCCGCGGCTCCCCCCGTGCCGGACCCGCCGCGATGAGGAGCCGTGGAAGTCCCTGATCCGCGGGGCTTTGCTTTCCCCGGGGAGAGGAGCATCGCCAAGCGAGGAGCATCCGTCCTTGTGCCGAGCGGCGGCAGCGCCGGGAGGGCTCGTGGTGCCGGGCAGGAGAACCGCGGTTTTGGGGGCGGCAGAGCTCAAACCCGCCCGTGCTGGGGGGTCCCACACGGGTGCCCAGCGCTGGGGCGGGTTCGCAGCATGGGTAGGGACGCGCCGGGGTGTCCGTGGTGCCCAACAGCGAGCGCAGTGCCCGAAGTTAAGTGCCCCGCGATGGAAGTACATCCCAGCGCCGGGATGGAAGGGGGAAGATGTTCCCCGGCTCCAGGAGAGGATGGAGGCGATGGGTGGCTGCGGGCACGTGGAATGCGGTGAACGAGCCGTTCTGCAGCGCAGCGAGGGGCTCGCACACGGCAGCTCATCGTTAGGGGGGTTTAGCTGCTCATCGTTGGGGGTTTTAGGCCCCCGCTCTGCACAGTAACAGAGTTTTTACTGTGCACGTGTCCAGAGGATCAGTGGAGGGTTTTATACGTACAAGCAGTTGGCTGGCAAGAATCCGCTTACAGATAATTTAAATTAAACCAAAATGTGTTTTTCTGGTCAAGTTTTTCAGTGTTTTTGCTTTCAGGTGTGACTGTGCACGTTTAGATGTTCTTATAGTGTTTAGGAAGAGGTGCTGTGGATGAGTCTTTACAGATAAATTAAATGTGCCTGGAAAATATGAGTTAAATGTGCCTGGAAATATTTTTAGGTCCCAATCCTGCCACTCGCTGTGTGCAGAGTAGGAATAATGCATTTTATTTTGGACAAGATACGATGAATAATGTCAAACACTGGGACGAAGTCAGGAGAAATAACACTGGAGTTGCAAAAGCCAAGCTTGGAAGGACTTGAGATGTGCTGTATGTTGTGAACACACCATTAATTATCTACTTTTAGCAGGTACAGGTGAATAGGAGGGATGAAAGATGGGAAATGCAACACTCTGACACCCAGACCAACTTTTCCACACAATTCTGTCACAATCTCCTTCCATCACAAGGTACAAAATGTCCATGTTTCTTGTGTGCTGCCAGGAGGCACCAGGGCAGCCAGGAGAGCAACAGATCAGTCCCCAAATACCTGAGCTTGGCATTCAACTGCCTAACTTACAGCAAGAATCAGTGATATCCAGTGAAAGTATTTCCCTATATATCGTTCATGAAACTCATTCCCAAAGTTGAGCACCACAGGATATTGCACAAAGTTCCAGAGAGAGCAGGAGGATGAATAATGGTAGAGTCATCCTTTCCTGGCAGAGGTGCTTCTGGACGTGTGAGGAGGGGGAGCAGCCTGAGCAGAACGTTTGGAGAAGGCTCTGCAGTGCCCCAGGGGAGCAGCTCTGCTGGGAAATCGTTTTGGCCAAGTCAGAGAGGAGAAAAAGAGCTTATGCCACGAGAATTTAGCATTACACGAGTTCATTGTTATGTACAAGTGCACATAGAGGAGAAATGTAACAAAGTGGGGAATGTGAGAGTGGCAAGACTAAAACTGTTACTGCGGTAGATGAAAAACCAGCACAGTTTGTGCTATGGGAAGCAGTAGGTTTGATGTTGGCTTGATCTCTGAAAACGACTTGGCACGGAAAGTTTCTTATCCAGCCACGTTCGTGACCTGCAGCTCTTCAGGTTCAGCTTTTCTTGCCGAAATCTTGCCCACACCCTGTGCCTGCACTGACACAGCAGCTCACACCTGGCAGCTGGAGGGAGAGCAGAGTTTACTGACGTAAATCCAGCATTTGGGTTACATTTGTCAAGACAAACACACCCGAATATCACCAGGAGAACAAAAACCGGCGCTTGTTGGCAAACCCAACACAAAAATATGTCACTGCAGAGCCAGGTTGTGGTTTGGTTTTAACTCTTCTCCAGATCATTAAACAGCTACTCATGGAACGGGCTGCCTTAAGCACAGGAATTTCTGTATTTCTGGCTGAAATTTTTAATTGGAAATTCGTGTTTAAGCCACACAATGAACAGCTTTTTACACAGTTACTCTCGGGTGAGGCAGGATCTGGATGTGTCCTGACTGTGTTTCCTTGTGCGTGAACAGCCCACCAGACAGGCATCCCTGTCAACTTCTTAAACCTTGGCTGTGGGAGGTTTGGGGTTCCGGGCTTCAGGAGCAGCGGCCTCGGCAGGGCTGCGGTGACAGCGGTGGTGACAGCGGTGGTGACAGCTGCCTTCCCTCCCTGCTGCCTCCCCTCGTTCCCTCGGGAGCCCCCTCATTCCCCCAGGATCCCCCTCATCCCCTCAGGATCCGCCTCATCCCTTCAGAGTCCCCCTCATTCCCTAATCCTCTCAGGATCCTCCTCATCCCCCCAGGATCCGCCTCATCCCTTCAGAGTCCCCCTCATTCCCTAATCCTCTCAGGATCCTCCTCATCCCCCCAGGATCCCCCTCATTCCCTGGGGACCCGTTTCCCGCCTCCCGCTCTGGCCCCGCCCCATTGCCGGGCAACGCCCCCTCACCCGCGCGCCCGCCGTGCCCCGCTCCCATTGGCTTCCTCCACCACCGCTCCTCCCCCTCCTCCCCTCCCATTGGCCCCTCCCGCGCGGCGCGTCCCGCCCCCCGCTGAGCGCGGGCCCCGCCTCATCTTTGCCCCTCAGCGGCCGCCGTAGCTCAGCCTGTACGTGGCAACGGGGCGGTGGCGGCCAATGGGCGGCGGCCCCGTGCGCCGGAAGGGGCGTGGCGCGGGCCGGAAGCGCCGCTCGGTGCCGCTGTGCCGGGCTCCGCCATGTCGGCGCTGCGGGCGGTGCTGGCGCTCCTGGCCGCGCTCGCCGCCCCGGCCCAGCCCTACTTCGTGAGCATCGACGCGCACGCCGAGGAGTGCTTCCTGGAGCGCGTGCCGTCCGGCACCAAGATGGGACTCATCTTCGAGGTGGCCGAGGGCGGCTTCCTGGACATCGACGTGGAGGTGCGGCGGCGGCGGCGGCGGCGGCGCGGGCAGAGCCGCCGACCTTGGGCGGCGCGGCGGGGCCGGGGCCGGGCGGGCGTGCGCGCTGGGGCTCTGCTGAGTGCGGGACCAGACCCGCCGCAGGGCTCGGGATGGTCCGGAGCGGGTCGGACCCGCCTGCCCGGGCGGTTCGGGGCGGTCCCTGCGGGGGCTCCGGGCGGCGGGAGCGCCCCCGGCCTCGCGCGGGACCAGGGGCCTCTACTGCTGGTCACTCCTGCTGTGGCTGCCTGAGCCTGTCCTGCTGCTCTGTCCACTCCTCCCTCGGGATTTTCTTTCTCCGTGTAATAAATTATTGGGCGGGAAGATGAGCGCGGTCGCTCTTCGCCTGTTCCGGGAGCGCTTCCCCTTGAACCCAGAGGAGTTTGTTGTCTTTAGTCAGGGATTACCATCTGGAAGTTGTGGGTGAGTCCTCGTCAAAGAGGTGTCACGTCAGTGGGAGATCCTGAGTGAGACTTGCTGTTGCCGTGGTGAAGAGCAGAGTTGTCTGTTTGGGGCAACTTAAGCGCGAGAGGGGTTAAAAAGCAGGGGGGTTGTTGCCGAGAGTCCTGTAACAGTTTTAAATTACACGTGGCTGTGGCACAAGAGTTGGGAAATTGTGAGATCTCGTTCACGTGTCACTAGTGGAAGCTCAACAGCAGCTTGGCCGGGTGGGATGGAAATTCAGGATCACAGTGACCCTGGGAGCTCCTAACTCAGGCCCTCAGTCCGTTTGAAGTGGTCACTGCCGTAGTGCCCAGCTGTGTGTCTGAAGTCATATTGACTATTAGAGAATGGCTTTTTTCCCCTCTTTGTTTCCCTTGTCACACCAGAGATAAGGTTTCCCCTGCAGTTGTTTGACTTACAGCCCCAGACTGTGGTTTCCTTGTTCTTGGGTGCTCCTTATCTCCACCAGGGAGGCCAGGGAGGGAGAGGCTTTTGTGTGACTTTCTTTACCAAGAAGTTTGTGAGATTTTAAAAGAGACTTCTGTACAGCAAAACTGCACCACAGAGTTGTGGGAGTTGAGCGGTGCCAGCCCCGGCAGATCCCAGCTGGTGTTGGTCACTGGGTAACTCCAGGGTGTGTTTGCAGTGCTGTAGTGGTGCATTTTAACCCTCTGTGTTGGAAATGAAGTGTGTGATCCTTTGTTTCCCCCGCCCTTTCCAGATTACAGGGCCTGATAATAAAGGGATTTACAAAGGGGATCGAGAGTCCAGTGGAAAATACACGTTTGCTGCCCACATGGATGGAACCTACAAGTTCTGCTTCAGCAACAGGATGTCCACCATGACCCCCAAGATAGTGATGTTCACTATTGACATCGGGGAGGCTCCCAAGGGCCAAGACATGGAGACAGAAGGTGAGGAACATTCCTGCAAGGAAATCGGGGAGCTTTTCCCTCCGTGCATGACTTGTGAACTCAATAGGGCTCCCAGGATTCCCGTTCCTTCAGGTGTATCAGCTGTCCTGACACAGCTCAAGTGGATGTTTTTACACCTTGTTACACACAATTTAATGCAAAATCACCACAGAATCCCTTGGCCATCTGCAGAAACTAATGCTTTCATCCTTTAGTCCTTCAGCAGTGCCACTCTGATTTCTAGTTGGCTCAGCAGTATTTAGACCTCCACAGGCCTTAGTTGAGCTCTGACAAATGTGCTAATATCAGATTTTCCCCATAGCTGTGTAAATGACTGTTTTATCTGCAGCCCTTTGTCCTGTACCCGTGTTCATCTCTCACACTTCTCTCTAGGTGGTGGAGATACCTGGGATGGTATGTGGACTGCTTTTTGAAAGCTCCTTGGCATCTTGTCTCTGGCACATGTTCATTCACTAACAGCTAACTTGGCTTTTCCTCTGTAACATTTGTTTGGAGCATGAGAATGTCTTGTTAATAAACTACCCAAAAGGTCTGATTCTGAGCAATGCTGAGCACCCACAGCTCCCATGGACAGGTTCCCATGACAGTTTGTGTTCAGGTGGTTGTTTCTGGCTGACAGAAGATTTAATCAGGAGTTTTAGGTGAAATTCAACTAAATATTGAACGTGCAAGAGCATTGGATGTTTCAGGCAGTGGTTGCTTTCTGTTGCTAAAGGGGATGTTGAGTAATCAAGGGGTTTAGAAGCAATAAGCTGCTTCTAGGTTATGAATTATTACTGATGTGTCAAGGGAAAAACTCAAACTTGTCATTTGCTGTAAAACAAATAAATGAAAGTATTGCCTAACAAGTCATAAAGTTTATTTAGAAATGGTTAACTGTAGCTAGAAAGGCAACAAATTCTTGTTTTCTATTTTAGCAAGTAAATTACTGTGAGCATTGATTGCTTGATGCCACTTGAAAAGTAACACATTCCTAACTTTTTTTTAAAGGCTCACTTAAATCTTTTTTTTTTGAGTCTGCATATATCTGTTATAAAGAATATTAGTGCAGCTTTAACTTTTTAAGGCAGTTTTCTTAAGTGAATTTTTTTGAGTGTATTTAAACAATCCCTGCAACTTTAGTTTCTTTTCTTACTAATAAACTGCACTTACTGCAATGACCACTTGGCCATGAAAATAAGGGATTTATGATATTAGCAGAGGGAGTGTGGTTTGCACAACTATTTAGATTTTAATTGTCACTTTGTGAGTGTTATTCTCTCATGCTCTTTTTTTGCTGTGTATTTTGAATAGCTTCATTTTAAGATTGGGATCTAATTTATAAATAAATTTATAAATAAATCTAATGGGATCTAATTTATAAATAAAACTGTAATAAGGTAGTTTCCAAGTCAAGTGTGTCCCTTCAAAGGAAAATGTGTTGGGTTTTGTGACTTTTTTAAAGAGCTTATTGCTCGGGATGTGTTTGTGGAGTGATACCTTGAACTTGGTGCTAGAAAACCTTGCAAATTACTTGCCTGATTTATTAATTTGTAGGTGGACAGTTCTTTGAGCTTGGATGGATTAAAAAGATCCTGTGATTGACAGTCAAATCACTAAATCTCAGATCTCTGAGCCTTCCATTTGCTGAGCTGTCTCCAGCTAGTTTTCTGTTGCTGGTTTGGAATTTTCCTCCTCTCCTGCTTTCACAACACACCAGAACCTGGAGCCTTGTACCCTCTCAGTGTTGTGCCCCAGCTAAACCTGAAGATCACAGGATGAGATTTGTTGCTCCAGAAAGTGATCTCATTTGCCAGCATCATGATCTTGAGCTAAATTCTCAGTCATTCTATTTTTGCAAGCTTAACAACTAGGAAAAGCTGTCATTTGCCTTGAGATAATTTGCTTGGAATATATTGGATGAGATTGGCAAAATAGCTGTTAGTGTGTGGTATTGATCTCGTGTGTCCTTCCATTCTATTTTTCCGGGCAAGTATGTGCATATTGGAAGTACTGACTCTAATTTGTGTGTCTCCTGCCTCCTAGTTGGATGTGGAGAAATGTTTTCCCACTTGTTTAATACCATAGAGACACATTAGGGAAAGTGGTGCTGTGAAAACTAAACTTTGCTGTAGGAATAGAAAGTTTTACAGGCTGCGTTTGTCAGAACTTCTGCAGCAGGAAATTAAGTTTAATTGTTCATAAATGTTAACAAATCAGTTTTTGAGTCATTAACAGACTTACTGATGCTTCTGAAATTATTCTGCAGCTCACCAGAACAAGCTAGAAGAGATGATCAATGAGTTAGCAGTGGCCATGACAGCTGTGAAGCATGAACAAGAGTACATGGAAGTTCGTGAAAGAATACATAGAGCAAGTATGTGTCTGACTTCAATGCCTTCTGCCCTCTCAAATGAACTTGTAAACTGAAATTTAAAATATGAGCCCATGAAAAGTATTCCAAGTTACTTAAAAGAAAATAGTTTAGAATAAATTCTGAAGGACCTGCCCATAGAATAAAGAATGTAGGTGAATTTTGCAGTCATCCTTTAATTGGCTTCCTCTCATGTAAGAAGGGTTGTTATGGAAAATAATGTTTGCTTAAGTGGTGTGAATTCTGTAGTTGTTTGAATGATGTATTCCTGGGGATACTAGTGATGATATTAATTCTTAATCTATTTACATGGGCAGGTAGAGACAGGACAAGAAGATGGTTTTAAACTGAAAGAGAGTAGTTTTAGATGGGATATTTGGAAGAAATTTTTCCCTGAGAGGGTGGGGAGGCCCTGGCACAGGTTGCCCAGAGAAGCTGTGGCTGCCCCATCCCTGGAAGTGTCCAAGGCCAGGTTGGACGGGGCTTGGAGCAACCTGGGATAGTGGGAGGTGTCCCTGCCCCTGGCAGGGGGTGGAATAGGATCAGCTTTAAGATCCTTCCAACCCAAACCATTCAGGGATTCTATGATTTGGTTCCCAGGTGGGCAGAATAGAGAAGGATGCTGCAGTGTATGTCCAAAATGGGTTTAAAACCAAACTGTTCAGAAAAATCCCTCCCTCATCTCTAAGGCTGCAGAGCACTTCAGGGCACTTCTGGGCCACGACATGACACAAACACCGGTGGTTTACGTGCAATGTTTCACTTCCCATGACAGAGTGTTTCAAGTTTAAATGCTTTGTAACTTACTGCTTCTCTTTTTTTTTCCCCCCCAACAGTCAATGACAACACGAACAGCAGAGTGGTTCTGTGGTCATTCTTCGAGGCCCTTGTACTAGTTGCCATGACACTGGGACAGATCTACTACCTGAAGAGGTTTTTTGAAGTCCGAAGGGTGGTCTAAGAGTCCTCCTGCGGTCCCGGGTTTCAGTTCACTCTCTACCAAACATCCTGGTCACAAAAATAAGTCACTTAGTTTTCTGAACCCTCTTTACTGAACTGTAAAACTTCTTTGCTTATGTTCCTTCCCAGCTGAAAACGAGTTGTTTTTATATATCTCCTGTAGCAAAAGCTGTGCTGAAATCTTGTCACTTTATTGGCATCTTTTTCCCACTGAGATCTGCGCAGTCTGTGTGCTAAGCAAGGTCCAGGCAAGCTGCAAACGCTGTAACTCACTGTAGTAACAAGCAATGTTGATGTCTTCTCTAACTTCTTTTTCCCTCTTTCCATAAGTATTTGCAGTTCTGCCCAGGGAAACGGTACAAGGCCCAAAAGGTGACTGTTTGCATTTTTACATCTTTAACCCTGCAGTAGGTGTTATAAAATTGAAATAATCACAGTAATCCCTTCCCCACTCACAGAAACTGCCAAGGAAAAGGTTAAAATTCGTACCTAGTTGCTATTTCAAAGATAGTCATCAGCAACGAATTACATCAACTTCTTCCCAAAGTTCTTTTAAATGAAATAGTTGCTGTGAAAGTGCTTTTTCTCTGCTCATCACCAAATGTTCCTCGTACGGTTTTTAGTCTCCTGAAGGTTTTATTTGGAAGCCAATTGTGTGCAGTGTCTTGGCAAACACTAGCAAACCCTTTGGCTTTTGCAGGTCCAAAGCTCAGACTGTTTGCCCAGTGCCCAGGGCATTTAGTGTTCAGGAAATCTGGATTCCTGAGGCCAAAGGGTTCCAGATTTGGGGGGTTTTTCCACGCTATGCAGCCCTTGTATTTAAGTGCAGTGGCAAACTCTGCCATGATCTGATCAGAATTAGCATAATGCTAAATACTGGTGTGTTTTCTTTTTCAGGCACATGTAGATTTGTTTTTGTATAAAGTTCCTTTCCTCGGTATCTGATGATTGGTTTAAAAAAATTAAAGCAGCGTCTGATGTGGGTGCTGAGCCAGGATTATGTTGTGACTGATGTATATTAGTTGTAATCATTTTTGGGGGTGGGGTGGGGTCTTTTCCAGGGGGGAGCCTCTACAAGTAACACACAACAGTTTTGTACAATTAATTTAAAATTTGTTACAGGTTTTCATGTTCCAGGTAAAGTTTTTTCAACCTCGGGCAAACACTTGCAGCAGTTCTTCAGAGAGGTGGCTCTTACACCTTTATTGCAACTGTTGTGTGCCAATATTTTTGTGTAAAACACTGAAAATTGAATTCTAAGATGTACATTTAAAAATTGCTCGTGAATCTAAATATGACCCAGGTTCGATAAATAAACAAATTCTTTAAAAAAAAAAAAAAGGCAACTTTGTGTTGTTTTTCTTTGGTGCTTTAAGGAAGTCCAGATTAACATAAAGAGGTTTTATAAAGTATTTGTTTAGTAATGGCCATAAATTAAAACACAAGAAGTTCCACCTCAACATGAGGAAGAACTCTCCATGGAGGGTGGCAGAGCACTGTAGCTGCCGAGGGAGAACGTGGATTCTCTCTGGAGACATCACAAACTCACCTGGAATTCCTGCATCACCTGCTCCAGATGACCCTGCCTTGGCTGGGGGGTTGGACTGGACAATCTCCAGAGGTTCTAACCCTAAGTGATTCTGTGCTATCTTAGGATGTCAGGAATTTATCCAAACCGCATCCCATTTTCTGGGCAGGTGGATGAATTCCAGGTAATTCTGAACCTACATCTTTGCTCCCCAGCCCCGAGCAGCCAGATGGCACAGTGCTGCTGTATGGCCCGCTGAAGTACTTACTACGATAAGCCATTTGCCACAAAAATAGTGGTGGGGTTTTTTTTGCCATACCCAGAGTTTGGCGTTTTCTGCGGAGTTCCCTGAGGCAAAACCGCTCGGGGAGGGGGGCGGAACCGAAGTGCCTCGGAACGGAGGTGCCGCCCGCGTGTTTCCGGGGCGGGGGAGCGGCGGGGCGGTGACACCGCGCGGCCAAGATGGAGGCGGTGACTGAGGGGAGCTGGGGGTCCCTCCCGGTGCCGCTGAGCCCGGGCGTGCTCCGGGCGCTGCGGGAGCTCCGCTTCCACCAAATGACCCCGGTGCAGGTGAGGGGCCGCTCCCGGCCGGCCCCGGCCCCGAGCTGCGGGCGCTCTGCCTCCACCAAATGACCGCGGTGCAGGTGAGGGGCCGCGCCCGCCGGCCCCGGGGAGGGAGACCGGGCTGAGGGAGGGGGGGGTCAGATCCGCGGCCACAGCACTCCCTGGGTCCTGTAGAAGTCGCGCTCTTGGCTTTCCCACCGGCTCTGCTCGGGTGATGTTCGCAGACGGCTCTGGTGTCTCCGGGAGGGATTTCGCCTCTGTGAGATTTCCCCCCGTGACCGGTTCACCCGCTCATGAGAGGCTTCTTTTTTCAGTCCGCGACCATCCCGCTCTTCATGAATAACAAGGACGTTGCTGCAGAGGCGGTGAGTGCTTTTCCTCGGCTTTGCTCTTGGCTCAGGAGCTGAGATCGGAAATCTCGGAGATCTGACGCTGTTTCCCTTCTCGCAGGTGACGGGCAGTGGGAAGACCTTGGCGTTTGTGATTCCCATACTGGAAATTCTGCTCAGACGGGAGGAAAAGTTAAAGAAAATGCAGGTAGGGTCAGGTAATTCAGTTATGAGTATATTTTTTATGATGTGTGAGGATTTCAGGAACGGTATCCATAAGGATGTGTACATACAGTGACTGTGCTCAGCTCTTTGGTGTAACAGTAACAATAAACTTGAAAATATATATTGGGATGCTTTCACTGCATTTTGATGCAACTTCTCCTTTGACATGATCAAAACAGGGTTCTGAGCTGTTAGAAAAATGTCCTAAAATGTAGAATACACTGGAGTACCACAAGTGAGGCTTCGAATGCTTTTCAGCATCCATTAACTCTGAATACATTTTAGTGAGCAGAGAACTTCACTGTTATGTGCTGTTAAATGCCATTATTAGGTACTGCTCTTTGAGCAGAGGTGTTTTGCACATTGATAAAATGCTTCTTTCACAGATATTATCTATCATTTTATACACTTATTGTATTTCCGTGGAAATAATAAAAACAATATTTCTGTTTTGTCTAAACTAGGATCAAAGTCATGGCTCATATTCACTTAGCTTTAAAGTGAGAATTTTGCCCAAATCTTTCTTCCAGTCTGTTATTTTCCATAAATTCCTGTTTTCCACGGGCAGGTTGGAGCCATAATTATCACACCAACGAGGGAACTGGCCATTCAAATCCACGAGGTGCTGTCACATTTCACAAAACACTTTCCCATGTTTAGGTGAGTGAACTTCAGCCTTTCCATGACCATAATTCCTTCTCTGTGCTTCTGTCATTCATGAACCAGCAAAACTTAAGGACCCAAATCTTTGTGTTTTGTTGTTTCAGTCAGATTCTGTTAATTGGTGGCAGGAACCCAATGGAAGATGTTGAAAAGTTTAAGGAACACGGGTGAGTGGATTGTCAGGGCTTTTTATCAGTGTCTCAGAGCTCTGGTTTTCTCCTTGTCAGGGATTCCAGACCAGGACTTTGGTCCTGATGGTGCTGCAGAAATCTATTGGGGGTGGCTGGGAAATTATGCAGTCTTTGAGTAAGGAGACAGTGGGAAAGGATCTTATGTGACATCAGCACCATTTACCTGCTGTTTGGGTGAAGAACAGACCTGAGAACTGTCAGCACTGAATATTTCAGTTCTTCCTGCTCATTAATTTCTTGAAAATATTTGGTGCTGATACTAATGATGAAGTTTTGAAGGAATCATATTTGCCACTGGCTTTTGTGTGGAGGCACCAAATATTCCATAGATGCTGATTATATCCTAAACTTTTATTGCCACGAGTGATCTGCTTTCACCTGGGAGTTTTTCTCCCGTCCCAGTGTCAAAGGCCCTGCAATATGGATGCAGTTAGAAGTGACAAAGTGAACTTGTTTTATTGAAGGATGCAGGGCAGGTCTGCTCTGGGATACCAATAATAGCAGGTCTCCCAGATTCCTTCCCTTGCCTCTCTCCCAAACAGTGGGAACATCATCGTGGCCACCCCGGGGCGCCTGGAGGATTTGTTCAGGAGAAAAGCAGACGGGCTGGATCTTGCAAGTTGTGTGAAGGCTCTGGATGTGTTGGTGTTGGATGAAGCAGACAGACTCCTAGATATGGGCTTTGAAGCCAGGTATTGAAATAATAAATTCTAATAATCCTAAAGTTTTTAATGAGTTAAAATAATTGATGGGAATGAGTGTGGCCTGCAGCGGTTTGTTCTGTTTTGTCTTTTATCTCTCTTTGCTCCATAAAGCAATTGCTAAGTGGGAAGAGAATCAGGAAAAGTGGATCCTTGATGAATACAGAGTTTAAAATTTTGTTGTCATGTATATTAACTCATCTCTCTTTAATTTGTTTATTAACACATCTCTATTTAATGCTTGGTTAAGCATCATTACTCACACATCAGAATGGCTTAGAACACTTTAACAAATAAGCTTTGATCTCCCTTTTCTCTTTGTTTAAGTTAATTATTTCAATAGGAGTTTGGCATGTGATGATAAAACCTATTCTGCTTGTAAATTCTTGTAAACTCTTCCTTCGGTGATTAAACCTCTTTCTGAGGGGAGCCTTGGGACAGTTATATTTTCCATGTGCTTGCTTGCAGTTTAAATGCCATCCTGGACTTTTTGCCCAAGCAGAGAAGGACAGGTCTGTTCTCAGCTACTCAGACTCAGGAGGTGGAGAACCTGGTGAGAGCAGGGCTCCGGAATCCCGTCCGGATCTCGGTGAAGGAGAAGGGAGTGGCAGCAACCAACACCCAGAAAACTCCCACACGCCTGGAGAACTATTACATGGTGGGAACCTGGGCTTTGAGAGAGCTTCTTGTTCCCTCTCCTTTTTTCCTGGTTCTGTCAATAAGTTTTTAAGTCTTAGGATCACATTAATGGAAGAACCAGAAGTCTGTTTTCTTACTTTTCTTTTTTTCTCTTGAATTGTTTAGATCTGCAAAGCAGATGAAAAATTTAATCAGTTGGTGCATTTTCTTCGGCAGCACAAACAGGAAAAACATCTGGTCTTTTTTAGGTAATTTTGTTGGTGTTTCATTGTGAAAACAGTTTTATTAATAGTGTTTTATTAAATTCCAAACCTGCCCTGTGTTGCCAAGGATACAACTTTTTCAAAGTGATTAATTTTTAGAGCTTGTAGAATATGGTGCCTAAAAAGAGATTAATCATTTCTTCATCTCAGGATTGTGTTGAATGTTATTAAGCAAAACAGAAATTTTAGATGCAATTTTCAAGTAAGACATCATAGATGATTATATGTAATTTATAAAAATTATGTACCTGTTTTATATAAAAATAGTCAATACTGTATATTTTTGAAACATTTCAGACCACTCAAGTTTGACTGTCTAAAGCAGATTAAAAATGCAGCATAATCTTTTGACTTAATGCCTGTCTTTATCACCACAGCACGTGTGCCTGTGTGGAATACTATGGGAAGGCTTTGGAATCCTTGATTAAACAAGTGAAAATAATGAGCATTCATGGGAAAATGAAGCACAAGCGTAACAAGATCTTTACCGAGTTTCGGAAGCTCCCGGGGTAAGAACTGGGGCTGAACCAGCCAAAAGTCAGAGCAGTGAGGGGCATTTTGGTGATTTTGTCTGACTATTGTCCTGCTGCTTGAGCAGGGAAGAACAGCTGAGGAGGAGGATGCTACAGGCTGGTTCTGAGTGTATTTATAATATCACAGAGTGGGAACCAGAGTAAAACCCCAGGATATTATTTTTGTAGTGTATGAACAAGACTGTGGTAACACAAGGCTGTAACTTAACTGCAGAAAAGTGTTCTTTGGCAGCTCTGCAGGATGTTAAGAGACTCCTGCCTCATTAGCTGTCATTATTTATTGCGTGGGACCTGAGCTTTGGCATTTTGTATTATGAGAAAAATAATTACCAGCAGATTGGAAGAACAGCTGTTTAAAAGACCAGCATTTAAAAGACCAATTTTGATGTGCTAAAATGAAACATTTATAATAATACATTCAGCTGTGGTTGATGCAATGCTGATTTAGAATTTGAATATGTAATAGGAAATTGATTTTTCTTAGAAATGTAATATAAACCACAATAATTTTCATAATGTTATGTGGAATTTTAGTTGGTGGAAGCTGCAGTTACCTTATATTGTGTCTCTTTTAAATGCCCAAATGTTTCTAATGCTCTGTCCCCCGCCGTCCAGTGAAGATGCAGAACACACAGCTGGGGGGGCTGGCTCTCCTCGAATGAGTTTCATGAAAATACACTTTTCCTCCTTCCCAGGGGCATTTTGGTTTGCACAGATGTGATGGCCCGTGGCATTGACATCCCAGAAGTGCACTGGGTTTTGCAGTACGACCCACCCAGCAGTGCAAGGTACAGTCCCGTGTCCTAAGAACCTTTTCTGTCCATGTGATCATGTTCTTGTACTGTTCAGATATAAACTGGGAGCCAGAATTGCAGAAAACACATTTAATCACTGCCTGGAAATCTGGGTGAACACAAAATGATGCAGGGACAAGAAAGGCTGATACACTGCAGCGTTTGCTGTAACTGCTGAAGATTGTGTGTGTGAAAGATGGGTGGTCACCACTTCCATCTCTGTGAAGAGATGACTCTGGAAAGGACTTAGTGTGAGAATATCAGAGAAATAGTGAGAGGTGACACACTGGGGGGTGAAGAACAGAGATGAGAGTGGGGACAGAGCTCTTGGAGGAATGGTGCATTGAAAGCTCACAGGAAAGGAGCTTTTCCATGTCTTTTAACTTTTGTTGTCATAATTCCTGCTACAACTTGCTTAACTATCACCCCCAAAACAGATACCCCTTGCTTTAGCCTAACACTGGAGTGGGGCTGCCACCCTTCTTTGTGGGACATTGTCTTTTACTAATCCCCGCTGGTTTAGTTCAAAAGTACAGAACAGTATATTTTCCATTCCACATCCCACATCCCCAGGCCCTTTTTGCTGGCTGTCTAACACTTTAAAATCAGCCTGACTGTCCTGTTGAGTTGCCCGTGTTGGGTTGTTGCAGTGCCTTCGTGCATCGCTGCGGTCGGACCGCGCGGATCGGCAACGTCGGCAGCGCACTCGTGTTTCTGCTTCCCATGGAAGAATCCTACGTTAACTTTCTCTCCATCAACCAGAAGGTTTGTGGACTGTTATTCTACCCCAAAGCAGGAGAGAGCAAGGGGACAGGCTGATAGGAAGCCTACTGAGTTTGGAAGAGGAACATGTGGGCAGTGAGTAAGGAAAGGCTTTTTGTCCCTAAGGGTGTAAATTGTGCATTTCCAGAAGGGCAGTGCTGGCCTACCCTCCTGCCCCAGCCCTGCCACCACCAGCTGACACACTGTACCCTCTGTGCTGTTCATTTTTAACTCTTCTCCCATGCCTGCTCCTGCATTTGTGTAATTATATAAATTCTCTAGACCTGCTAATGAGATCAAAGCTTGATAAGGCACAAGATGATGTTGCCTCTTCAGAGTTGCAGTGTGGGAACTCCTCTGCTGGGCCAGGACAGCTGTTGTGTGGAGCTGATGGTCAGCTGGTATGTTGGAATGACCAAGGGGGAAGGGGCTCAAAGCTCACTGAGGATTAACTGGGCAGGAAGTGTGTGTTTGAGGTTTCACAGAGCATTTTACACCATTTAGCTGAACTTTTCCTTTGGTTTTGTTGTTTATTTTCTGGTTCTCAGTGTCCCATGCAGGAAATGAAACCACAGACCAATGTGTTGGATCTTCTTCCCAAACTGAAGTCCATGGCCCTGGCTGACAGGGCAGTGTTTGAGAAAGGGATGAAAGCCTTTGTGTCTTATGTCCAGGCTTATGCCAAACATGAATGCAATCTGATCTTCCGAATAAAAGGTAATTCCCAGCAGGGCTAGTGTCTTTACTGTTCTTTTCAGAAGACAGGATTTGGTTTGGGAAAAAAACCCCATGGTATTATTGTGCCCAAGCTTCAACTACTGATTCTGAATCTCAGATTCACTTTCTACAACATCAAATTTTGACAAAACTCCTATTTTTTCAAGCAGCTTGTTTCAAGAGAAAACATTTAATTATGGAGTTCGACCAAATCGATATAAGTATAAATAAAAGTGACTTAGTATTGTTGCTGGTGTTAAGTATAGAATGCAAACAATACACTAAAATAATTTTAGTCTTTTTTTTCTTTCTCAGTTAAATGAACTTTTTATTCAGCAGGAAAGTGACTTTATAATCTTTGTTTCAACAGATCTGGATTTTGCCAGTCTTGCCAGAGGTTTTGCATTGTTAAAAATGCCAAAGATGCCTGAACTAAGAGGAAAATGTTTTCCAGACTTTACTCCAGTCACTGTGAATACAGACTCCATTTCGTTTAAGGATAAAAATAGAGAAAAGCAGAGACAAAAGAAATTAGAACAACAAAGAAAAGAGAGAGAAGAAAATGAAGGGAAAAAGAAATTCATAAAGAACAAAGCCTGGTCAAAGCAGAAAGCCAAGAGGGAGAAGAAAAAGAAAGTAACAGCTAAAAGGAAGCATGAAGAGGTAACTGTCCATTCTGTTAAAATGCAAATAATTATAGTTTCAAATGGCAGAGTGCCCTGGGATTTTAGTGTGGTGGAACTGATGGCTGTAAAGTAACTTTTTAGGACCTTGACAGGCAAATCTTAACAAAAAAAATTACAGAGCAGCTTTTTAAAGCCAAACACTAAACCAATTTCTCAGCACTTATGCTGGTTATTAGTGCTGCCAGCAGACATAGCAGGGATTTTTATTTCTCTGGAGTCCTGCAGGAGGGCTTGATGGTGGACAGGACTTGATTTTTCCTTGTTTTTGTTAATTTTCAACAAGTGTAGCTGAAAGTTACAGAGTCTCCTGGGTAGGAACTGAGTATTATTTCCTGCTTGGATACTCCTGGCAAAATCCAAGTTGTAATCTTCTCACGTTCAGCTGTATAGAATGAAAACTTTCTGGTGAAGTGTCTAATTTGTTGTTTTCAACTGCCAACAGGGCTCTGATATCGAAGATGAGGATATGGAAGAGCTGCTGAATGACACAAGACTCTTGAAAAGACTGAAAAAGGGGAAAATTAGTGAAGAAGAGTTTGAGAAGAAACTAACAGGCAGCCAGAGTTAGACTCAAAGCAGAAACTGTTGCTGACCCAGAGTCTGAAGGCTGACAGTTATCCTTTTACATTAAAATACTGCTTATTTCAATAAATATGGATTTTTATAAAAAATGATGGGGAGACCTGGCATCCAGAAAGACACACATCCCACAGCTCAGTAACAGCACACCTCAGAACAAGTCTGAATACACCATAAGGTACTTTAATTTATAGTATCAAAACACTCCACCCATCTTTAAAATAATTTACTTTAGGTCTTTAGAAGCTGTAGTAAGTTCTGGAATTTTTTCAAGAGTGGTCCATAATTACATTAATCCTTATGATGTTGTTTCCTTGCCATGTTCCTATAACTTGTATCATCTTCCAAGTCCTGCAGCCCTGATGGTCACTGAAGATGATACATCCTGTGCAGGGAGTCCTGTGTGTTACAGGTAGAGTTTGATGAGTTCATCACTGACAGCTGAGGGAGTTAACACACCCAGGTCTGTGAACAGCAGTGTGATGAGTGATGGGGATGTGTAGTCAATCCAGGGATGCTCCTCTGTGAGATTCTGGCCTGTTTTCAGAGTGTCTGCTTTGTACTAGAAGGAAACAGAGACCACCAGTCATTACACAACTGCAAGTTAAATCCTCTTTTGGGCAAGAGTGGTACTACAGCCTTGAGCAGATGTTTGTGGTAAAACTGAAGGAAGTCAAGTGCAGAGACTGGTGAGATCTTGGTCTCAGCTGCTTTATCTTCTGTAAAAAGTACAATTTGTAGTTCTAAAGTGTATTGGTTTAACTGTTTCTTACTCTCAACTGCTCCTGCACCCCAAAGGAACTGCTTTAGGAACTAAATATTAGTAATAAGACAAATTATGGCTGTTTGGCACATGACTGTACAGTGGAGCTGCTCCATAACGTGCCCCAGCACAGAGATCCAGATAAATGTGCTTAGAGGAAAATCTTTCACAGACACACAAGTGTGCACCTTAGCTGGGTAAGGTGGAATTAGAATTTCTCTTACCTTAAACCTGTCAGGGACATCCTGCTGATTTAGAGGGAAAAGTCTTACAAACTTGAAACTTTCTGCTACCACATAAAATGGCTTATTCTGGGCTTTGGCACACACAGCAATTTGATTAGTGCCAATCTGTGGAGACAGATGGAAAACAACATTGCAGACTCAGTGCTTGCATGACATAATATTGCCCAGTTTCCAACAATAAAGAGACATTTACTGGAAAACATCCAAATAGAAGAATCTTTTCAAAAAGCCTTAAACTTTTCAAAGGAACCAAACTTTAAAAGTCCAGAATTTAGAGAATGATGGAAGAAACTCAGGATTACCTTGTTGATAATGCCTCCACTTTCAACCACACCTTCAGCACCAACCAACACCAGGTCCACTTTCTCCATAATGTAGCTGTTCAAAGAGGGGGAAAAAAATCCAAGGCTTACTGGGTAAGATGGCAAATGATTTGCTGAACAGAACAGAAATGAGTAACTCAAGCAGGCTTTCACTTTTCTGCACTAGTTCCACCTCTTGTAAGTCCACGTGCTGTTATATTCCAGGTGCCTTGGAGGCAGCGTCTTGGGCATTTTGAACTTCTTGAGGTTCAGATTTATTATAGTTCTTTCTTTTCCCATGTTTTTTTGACTTGTACGAAGCAGTGGTAGTTTAGCAAACACCTTAAAACCCCCCAAATGATATCATTTTCTACCCCTCTTTGTGTAGAACCTCAGTTTTTTTTTACAGATCTCCACGAGTTCTACCTTAGGTCTGACTCCTCCTTTTATTCTAACATGCAAAATCAAATACTTGTCTTGTAACAGACACATTCTCCTAATTGTGCACCTAAAGGTGTAACTTGTTTAGCCTGTTTGATGACTATGACAAACTAAGTAATAACCTCTGGAGTTTGAAAAAGCTTCTAGAAAACTTACGTGTAACACTGTCAAAATACAACTGTGATGAAAAATATTAAGATTTACGATCAGATTTACCCAACTGCAGCATCCAGAATCACAGTCACGGGAATGTTCAGCTTCCTCAGGGCTTTTGCCATTTTCTGCCTGTTAAAGAAAACATGTTTGAACCTTACAAATCTTTTCTTTAAAGACAATGATAGGAAAATATTGTCTGAAAGACTGAAACCCGTGACTGTCCATGTTCTGTTTCTTGTAGAACAGAAAATAAGTTATTGTATAGAAATGGAAGGAATTGTTGGTGTGGTGGTGTGTGTTGTTAGTGCTGTGTATTATCCAGTGAGCAGGGTTTACTCTTTCACTTATGCAACAAAATATGCTCTGAAGTAATTACTTTATTTGGCATCTTCAAATGACATTTTACCTATACATTTCACTATGCTGTGGTCAGGATAATCCTGATTATTTTGCCCTGTTTTTGAAGGAGAAAATTGGAAATCGGTTCTCTCCCATCTCCCAGGGGTAAAGCAGTTGCTTGGCACTGCCTGAAAGTTTGCAAACATTTGAGGAAAACCTGGATGACGCTAATTAGAATATTTAGTATGGGAAGTTAATTATCAATACTGTCTAGGGTTTTTTCCACTTGTCCAGAATAATGTGATATTAGTGACAGCTGCCATTTAAAATGCTGCAACCAAGCCTAGCAGCTTTGGTAGGCTTGATGGTAGCTGTGACTTACCCTATTAACCAAGATAAAAACCAAATTAACGAGTACTTGCCCTGCTTGATCTGGCTGTGACTCAGTGACATAAACACTGAATCGCTTCTTTGCCTCCACAGCTGCTTCCAGCACCCTGAGGACCACCCTGGAGTAGGCATGGGTCAGGATTCGCTGCCAAAACAAAGGAAATCCAGACATTTATTTTTGCTGAGCTTTGGGAAACCTTTACTTCTGTTAATAGTGCTATGGCTTGTCATGCAGGAGTTAGAACAGGAGTGACCTTGCCAGGCCCTACTCACAGCACCATCTCTGATGAACGGGTGGCACAGCTTGGCGATTTTGTTCCTCGAGAGAGACACTTTCCTCAGGAAGATCTCCCCGCGCTCGATCATGATTTCTTTGCACTTGGAGTAGTCCTGGAAGACAGAGGGATGCCGGTGAGGCGGGAGGGTCCCCCGGCACAGCGGGGCCGAGCAGGGCGGCCCGTACCGAGTACTCCAGGGACGTGAGGCTGATGAAGCGCAGGAACAGCTCCCCGCCGGAGGACACGGCCACCGAGGAGTCCACCCGGGACAGCGTGTCGATGGCGTCCCGCAGGCTGTTCCGCAGGCCCTGGATGGTCTCTCCTGGGGACAGGCAGGGTCAGGGGCTGGCCCCGGGGACACCCGGGGTGCAGCGGGGAGGGGACCCGGGCCCACCTCGGTCCTGCTTGAGGAAGCCCAGCAGGGCGCGGATGGCGGCCACGGCCGAGGCGACATCGGGGTCGTCCCTCAGCTGTGCCCGGAAGGTCTCGATCAAGGCTGGAAGACAACGGGGCGCGTTGGCCCGGCCCGGCACCCCCGGTACCGTCCGTGCCCATCGCTCCCCGATATCCCCCCGGTACGGTCCGTGCCCATCTCCCCTCGATATCCCCCCGGTACGGTCCGTGCCCATCTCCCCTCGATATCCCCCCGGTACCGTCCGTGCCCATCGCTCCCCGATATCCCCCCGGTACGGTCCGTGCCCATCTCCCCTCGATATCCCCCCGGTACGGTCCGTGCCCATCTCCCCTCGATATCCCCCCGGTACCGTACGTGCCCATCGCTCCCCGATATCCCCCCGGTACCGCCCATGCCCACCGCCCCCCGATATCCCCCCGGTACCGCCCATGCCCACCGCCCCCCGATATCCCCCCGGTACGGTCCGTGCCCATCGCTCCCCGATATCCCCCCGGTACCGTCCGTGCCCATCGCTCCCCGATATCCCCCCGGTAGCCCCCCGGTACCGTCCGTGCCCATCGCTCCCCGATATCCCCCCGGTACCGTCCGTGCTCATCGCTCTCCGCTCCGCTCCTCCCGCCGCACCGGGGCGTGGGCAGGGCCGGGGCGCCCGCGGATGACGGAGCGCGGGGCCGGAGCGTCATCTGAGGCCGCCGGGAGCAGCTGCTTCTCCCGACCGGCGAGATGAGCGCGGGTGAGGCGGCGGGTTCGGGGGTACCGCGTTCAGGGTCTGAGGGTACCGCGGCGGGGTCCGGGAGGTGCCGGGAGCGGGGCTCGGGTTCCTCGTGGAGGAGGCAGAGGCCGGAGCGGGGCTCTCGGGCACGGCTCTGCCGCCTGCACTGGGCTCCTCTGCCCCGGGCTCCGAGTGACGCTGCTGTGTTGGTCCCTTTGCAGAGGACGAGCTGAGCCTGCTGGTCATCGTCGTCGACACCAACCCCATCTGGTGGGGGAAGAGGGCGCTGGGAGAGGCGGAGGTACGGCCCTGGTGCTGCCCGTGGCCATTGCTGAGGGGAACGGTGTCATTTTTTTTAAATCGTTAGTAAGTAGGCAAGAGATAGGATTAATCTTTGACTTCTGAACTATCCTAACGTTGTCTGCTAAAGCGGGTATAATGGATATCAGAACACTCTTTTTTTAACTGCAGTTATTTCACAGATTTCTTTTGAGTTGCTTCTGTGTAACTGTTATTGTGCTGTATCTGCTGTTTTCTTTTCCAGCAGTTCACCCTGTCGAAATGCATCGATGCCGTGATGGTGCTGGGAAATTCCCACTTGTTCATGAATCGCACCAACAAACTCGCTGTGATAGCAAGTCACACACAGGAAAGGTAGAGCTGCTTCTGAACAGTGTAAAGGTTTCAAATGCACTTTCCTATGTCTGTCTTCTGATTTTCTTACTGGCTTGAAATGTATAATTGAAACCAAGTTAACGTGTGTAATATATCACTGTCTTAAAAGAAGATATAAGCTAAAAAATTGTGGGAAAGAAATAATCTTAGTGCCTTACAAAGGAACAAAAAGGCTTATAAAACAGAAGGGAGGTTTAAATAGACTTAAAGATATACAGAGAGAGAGAGAATTGTAGAGATGCATCAAGTGGAACAATGCAAGTGTCAGAAGTTTCCTGTTTAGTGGATATTTTCCCTGCAGATATTTGTGAGTCTTGGGGTCTCCCCGAAGTGCAGCCATAGTATCTGTTTGCCAGTTCTTTTAAGAGATGTCTTGAAAGGAGGGAGCTGAATTTGGGGTTTACTCGTGTTGGAGTTTGAAGGTCACCAACGTTAGGTAGTCTCTTTAATGTCTAAAGTATTAAAAGTATTTGAAATTATACTTCAGAGTATTGCTATCTGCAGCTTATTAATTTATGATAGTTTTTCTTACAAGGTTTAAAGGCAAAACATGAATACTTTGCTTTTCCTCTGTTTTAGCCGTTTCCTGTACCCTGGGAAGCGTTGGGCTTCTGCAGATCCCTTTGGAGATGGAGGCAGTTCCATGGAATCTAATTGCTCTGGCAGCAAGGATGGAAAATATGAATTATTGACAGCAATAAATGATGCAATTGCAGAAGAGATTAAAGACCTCATGACAAAAAGTAAGGGGAAGAAAATTCTAGGCTTAATATGCAGAATTGCAAAATACTTGGACTCCCAAGGAGTTTTAGGAATTTCCTCTCTTTTCATCATGTGGATTTTAATGTGTTTAAAGTAGATGAATTTATTATGCTTGACACTTCAAGTTTCTGCTTTAATACTATTTGCCGAAGATAAAACTTGGAGTATTTGGTGTGGACAGTTTCGACAACTGTTTTTTATATCTAAAAGTAACTTTTGCAACTTTTCTTGTATTGCAGCTGAGATGAAGGGCCAGCAAACAGAAACCCTGCTAGCAGGATCACTTGCTAAAGCACTTTGTTGTATCCTTTTGATCACAGAATCTTCAAAGCCTTTATGTGTTTTTAAGACTTTTTCTTGTAATAATAATTAAGTTTTACTATTTGTTTTCTCTTATAATATTAAACACTGACGGGTTTGCTTAATAACTGGGGGTTGTGCTTATTAGGTGTGTGTTGGCCAAGGTGGTGAATATGTGGTATGGATCCTGGAGTTATTTCCAAGATTGGAATGTAGATTCCTTAATGTCAGCTAATGTAGACATCAACAAGATGAGCAAAGAGGTGAAAGGTAACACCTTCTCCTGTTTGCAGTCCTTGAATAAATATTTGAACCTGAAGGATAAATATAAATCCATATGCACACACAGATATGCATATGTTTTGATACACTCCCATTTCCAAAATTGGCAGTAGCTGTACAGGTTTTATTCTGATCATTTGAAGTTGCCCAGTTTAAAGTAGGTCTGGGTGACAATCAGGAGAAAAGGACTTGAACAGCAGTCCATGTTCTTATGCAGATTTTCTGTTGCATTCGAGTAAAACTGGAACAGGCATCTCTTTTGAGGTTGAGAGGAATTAATCCACAGATACTTGTCACTGGGACTGGACCACATTTTTGTATATGTTTTATCTGACCTGTTAGATCTAACATGGAAGAGGTTCAATATCTAACTGAGATTACAGAATTAAAAGGGCAAACTGTGGTGGTACAACCAATGTGCTGATGCATTTCTCTTTCTTTCTTTTTGATACTTAGCCAATCAAGAAATGAAATCAAGGATTTTGGTAAGAACTTTTGCTGTCAGTTTTCTTTTGGTTCTCAAACTCAGTGATATATGTAGGCTAACAAGTCTGAGTTGTTTTATTTAGGTCATAAAAGCCGCAGAAGACAGCACGTTGCAATATATGAATTTCATGAATGTGATCTTTGCAGCGCAGAAACAGGTGAAGCTGCTTTTCTTTAAATTTATGTTGTCTTATTAATGTGCAAAGGTGACAAATCAGTTTGTTTCTCTTATGATTACGTTCTGATCAAGTGAAAGAGCTTTCCTGTGGCTGTGGTGGCCCTGCATCTGCAAAAGCAGGTGCATTTCTATGTGGGGTGCATGTGTAGTGGAAAAAAGTCATGTCAGGAACACTGGTAGGGCTACGTTGGTCCTGGCTGAATTTGGTTTTCATGCGTTTCCTCTCTTTCCTTGCAGAGTATTTTGGTTGATGCCTGTGTCCTGGACTCTGATTCGGGTCTTCTACAACAGGTACAGACTTCCTGTTCTTATTTGCTGTTTGCATTAATTCATAGATACTTGATGCCAGATAGTTCAACATGTTCTTCTGCTCTTTTCCTCCGTTAAGGAAGAGTGGGTGTGGAAATATGTTCAGTGGATCTGACAGTTCTGTCATGCAGGCCTTGTGCAGTACAAGGACATTTTAAATATCCTGTTAATGTCATAAAACAACAACCTGATCATTCTCTCTGCTTTGCAGGCCTGTGACATTACGGGTGGCATATATTTGAAAGTGCCCCACATGCCATCCCTCCTGCAATATTTGTTGGTGAGTCATTGAAAAAACACCTGAGGGTTTTTCCTGTGTGAGATGTGAAATATCACTGATGAGGAGATACAGCAGTACCAGTCCAATTCACAAAGTATTTTTCTCCTTCCCTGCAGTGGGTATTTCTCCCTGACCAAGAGCAGAGATCACAGCTGGTCCTCCCACCTCCTGTTCATGTTGACTACAGAGCTGCGTGTTTCTGTCATCGGAACCTCATTGAAATTGGTTACGTGTGCTCTGTGTGCTTGTCAAGTGAGTTGATGAATATTTAAGAGTCTGATTTCTTCCATTCAAATGACCTATTTTAGTGAAAGCCAATTCTTTTCTTTTCCAGTATTCTGCAACTTCAGTCCTATTTGCAGTACCTGCGAGTAAGTGTTTGTTCTTTGTATTTCAGGGCTGGGTGTGGAAATACGTTGTGTAGCTGACAGTTCCTTTTTTCATGGGTTTTTTTTTTCAGGACTGCTTTCAAAATATCACTGCCACCTGTCATGAAAGCAAAGAAGAAGAAATTAAAGTTAGCTGCGTAACAACATTATGTAAATACATCATTACCTCCTCCAGTAATTCCATGAAATGGAACCTACTTGAGAAATTGCTGGCACTTTTTATTGGGTATGAAAGAGAACTGGATGAAGTGCTATTACTTTTTTGTTAGGGGATAAATATTTAAATGAGATGTCTTCTATGCAGCCCTTTAAGTAACGAATCACTGTATTACCATGTAACCTGTGCTGTTTTCCCTACTAATTCTGAACTGTAAGAGGAACCAGAAGTTACATCCTGTAAGGAGATACAGCCTATGAAGTTGAAGGTATTGTGGCCACTGCAAAGTTTTCCACCTCTCAGTTGTTTTCAAAGACAAGAAAGCTGTGGTTCTTTTTGTTGGTGTAAAGTTCAGAATGACCAGTTCTAGTGTGTAGGATCAGAACTTTAGCATTATGGTGTTCAGGGACTTCAGCTCCTTGCTAGCAATTTTTGGACTAAAACAGCATCAGTTTCAAAAGAAATGAGCCAACATTTTCAAGATGGTTTGGGAGCCACTTGAATAAAAAGGTGCTAATTGCCCTACATGTGCACTCACATGTATTCATATTCCTTTGAGTGTATTGTCCTTGTGGTACTTCTTTCTCAATTTGATATATCTTCATTTGTGAATAAAAAGCCTTTCTTTGTTTGAAATAACACCAATAAATGCAGACTAACTGCCTAGTCTTTAAGATTGTATTTTGAGACTGGAAAACAAAAAATGTAGTTGTAATATGACAGCAGGCACACTTCTTTTTTCAGTATGTGGGTTTACATCTGGCATTTGACACTAAACAAACAATATCCCCATCTAAAAAGTAGCTCTACAGTTTGGAGGTTTAGCCTGTTTTAGTAACTGCCATTCTCCTGAAAGGAATACAGAGAGGAATTGTTTCCTGCATAGAAAAGGACTAATTTTTTTCTTCCTAATGTCTACACAAGAATTTGGCATGTCTTGATATCAGGTTTTGTCACTGTAACAGCTTTAGTGCCAGTTTTTTCCAGGCTTGCCAGAGTACAAGGCGAGCTTTTTTGATTGCCAAAAGCCATTTTGTGTGAAGGCTGTATTTATAATTTACTTTGTATAAAACTTTTGTAATAAAAACTGTTTCTTTTGCAAGCGTGGCCAGATATTGCTTTAATGACATATTTAAGGGCAAGCTACATGGCTTTCTTGGATATTTATTGTGTGAGTGTAATGATGTGATGTGACACTGGATGGTGTAAAAACTTTTATCTATTTATACATTTTAACAACACAGGAATTAGTGTTCAATAGCTGCAAGTTACATAGTTCTCTTATTAATTAATATTCTGTCTTCTGTTGGTTAATGATTCTCATGCTTCTCATGCTAATTAGTGCTATGCTTAGTTTTTTTTGTTCGTTTGGGTTGGGGGGTTTCTTGGGTTCGTGGTTGCAGATTTGACCCTGCCAGAATTAGCTTTTACCCAGTTGGAGCTGATTCCAGCACAGTTGCTCAGTTGGGCTTATTATTTTCTTCCTTACCTTGGGAGTTCCTCCAGCTGTCCCTGTGAGCCGTGAATTCTGCACTGTGCCCACTGTCAGTGGTACATCCTTCCTCCCAGGTTTTGTTGACCTCCCCCAGGCCTGAGATCATTGAAGCAGAGTCAAACCCTAAACTTTAACAAGGCAATTATACCAACTTGTTTTGGTTGGTATACGTGGACATCACGTAGAGCTTGCTAACATAAAGCTGGCTGTTTCACGGATTAAATCTCCCTTCTTGCTGATTAGGCTTGAAAGTATACAAAGACCAAACATCAAAGAACATCCTTTATTAGGGTAACTGTTACATATTCCACATTTTTTAACGCCACCGTGCGGCGGCCCAGCCGGGCTGTGTGTCCGGCCCGTCGCTCCCGGGCCCGCCTTCCCTGAGGCGGCCGCCGTTCCCGCCCTCGCCGTTGCCATGGCGCCGCGCTGGCGCTGCAAGATGGCGGCCGGGCGGCCGCCGTAGGCGACATGGGGCTTCCCGGCCTCGGGGCGCTGCTGCTGCTGCTGTTGGCGGCTCCCTGCCCCGGGCAGCGGGCCGGGGACTCCGGTGGGTCAGGGCGTGAGGGGCCGCGGGGAATGGCGGCCTCCGGGGGTGTGGGGATGGGGGTCGGTCTGCGGCGGGACCCGCCCGGGTGGGCGTGAGGGGAGGTCGCGGATCCGCTGAGGGTTCCCCGGGGACGGCGAGGTTGGAGGTCTTGGGTGCCCCGAGCCTCTGGGGGAGACTCGGAGAGGGAGAGTAGAGCTGCTTATGTCGAACCTTTCAACCTTGGTAAAGTTTGTAACGAAAAATCCAGCGAAACTCCCAGCTCGGAGCCCTAAACTTGGCACTGGGTCCGCATGCTGAGGGCAGGAGCCCGCAATTCCTGGATCACGGGTAGCCGGACACTCCTGGCACCATTCATGGCCCCAAGACATTAAATGTATCAGCTGAAATCAGTAAGAAATGTGAAATATGGTCTTGCCTGAGCTGTGTAGTATCTGCATGGGCTGTAAATGCTGCAGCCTCCTGCTGTAATGTTATTTTGCTGAGCATTTCACAAATATAAACTTGTGGTATAGAAAGCTATGGTGAACCCACTGCTCCAGCCCTTGGCAAGAATGTAAATACAACCCTGCACTAGGCATTACAAGATATATTTCTTCTATTTGTGACAATTTAAAGTATAAGGATATAAGAATCTAGGCCAAGCAGAAGACCTAAATATGTCTTACAAATGTTACTGTTTTCAGGCAGTGTGTATTAAGACTTGTTTCTTTCTCTCTCTTTTTAGTCTTTCAGCCTTCATTTATCCATATGTCAGGGCCCAGAGTCAATTCATTTTTTCTTGGAAATTCTTCAGGAGTTACTTTTTCTGTAATTTTAAGTCCTGGAGATGAAGAGACAGGTAAGAACACTTCACTTCCCCTTCTCCTTCCCTCATATGTAAATAAATACGTTTGAATTATTAATATTTTTGACATTAAAACTACTGGAGAAGTGGTAATGCACTTAATTTAGTGCTTTAATCATTACTGAAATAGGAACTCCAGAGGACTTCTGTGATTAAACCCTTAGTTCTCTGTTGACTCTGTGTCAGCTGGGCCTCAAGGGTGTGTGTACCTGAAGGCACAAGAAGAATTTAAATGTATTTCTTATTCCCAGTCTTTTCTAAATGACAGTGGAATACTTTTTTTTTGCTATAGGAAAATTGCAAGTTGCAAATTGCAGTGGAAGTAAAAGAGCTGGTGATTGGAATTTGGATGTAACACCTGGTATGGTATGTAAAGTACTAATTCTTCCCTAAAATGGGAATGATTGTCATATACTAAGGGCTAATTAAATACTAGCATAATGTTAATGTACTAACAACTTCATTTGAATATGTTGCCCTTGCCTGTTTTCCTTGACATATTGTGTGACTGCCCTTGCTGGAGTTGCAACTTTGACACTGGTCCCTTGCTCTCCTCCTCTCCACAACTGCTTGTATTTCCTGTCTGGCTGTAGCATTTGAGGCTCTTTCAGATCTGCTGGCAGGATGTACTAGAAATAAAAAAGTATACAGCATGAGCTCTGGAACATCTGTATTTCTTAGACTTGTCTTCAGGGTTATATGTAATTCTTTAGGGGTTTTATCAGCTCTGGCATCATTCCAGTTTTTGACTGAAGGAAACTGTAAAAACTGAAATTCCCTTTTCAATATTGGATTTTTTTTCTTTAGAATTGTGCATGTGATTTCTGAAGTAACTTAATCTGTGTACATGCCCTAAAAAGTTCTCTCTGTGTTCATATCCCTCCTGTATTTGCATATCACAGTGCCAAACTTTTTGCCATTCCAGTCTCCAACTCCTGTTACTTCATTCCAACTCCTCTCTCAGAAGCTGATGAGTGGTATAATTAAGAGCAATTTAATACAAGGCATAAGAGCTGTCAAACTTTATTCTGCATTTTTCCAGAACACTTCCAAAGTGACTGTAAGCTTGACCAGAAACCTGGAGTTGTGTTTGCCCAATGCCACTGACTGCTGCCCCTCACCTCTCTGTGTGCTGGAAACACTCCAGGTTTTAGCTTGCCGTGGTTCAGTGAGGCTGGCACAGCTCCTGATTCAAGCTGAAATATTTGCCAACTCTTCCTTTGCAGGAAATGTCTCAGGTAAGGGTTTAGATATTTTAAAGAAAAAATGGCATTTTGGCTGTTCTTTTCCTCTCTACATGGAAAAACTGGGATTTGGGCTGCAATAAGAGATATTGAATAATCATTAATGGAATTTTAAAAAAGGTTTCTTCACAGTCAGAATAAACTGCAATGTGCGTGGTCTGTGTATTTGGATTTCAATCCACTTAATCTGATTTTCTCCTCTTCTAATTCTGTTACAGAAAACGCAACTATCATCCCAAACCAGGCCTTTCAGCCCTTAGGCTCTTGTCCTTGTAACTTAACAGCTGGAGCTTGTGATGTTCGTTGTTGCTGTGATCTGGTACTTATTTCATATTAAACTTTGATTAGTGTTTGTCAAATTTCTAAACTCTCTCTGTTATCTGGGAGGAGTGAAAGGTACTGAATGCTTCAGCCTAGATGGGCCACAGGGCTTCTTTGGATTTTCCAGTATTTCTAATAGTAAATATGACCTCTCTCTCTACAAAACTGTTTGATTTATCTGTAAATATGGCTATATAGTGCCATTGCTAATGCCATCACCATGCTTAAAAGTGACCATTCCTTTCCTTTCAGGAGTGTACACCAGACTTGAAGCAGTTATTCAATGGATCATGTTTCACTGGGGTGTTTGGTGGGGATGTAAACCCACCTTTTGATCAGCTGTGCTCTTCCCAGTCAATGGAATACACCCCTGAGTGGTTTCCCTTCCTTTGTGTACAGTCTTCTCTTGACAACACACCATTTCTTGGCTATTTTTATCATGGCTCTATGTAAGTCTTAAGAAAATTAATTTTCTCACCATACACATTAGACATGAAAATGAACCTGTTTTGATAATGAAAGTTATTTTGAAATCAGGATTTTAGGGTGTGAACTTCAAATGCAAAGGGAGAAATGTCATTGGTACTATAGTAGAACATGGGACATGAAAGAAAACGTGTCATTATTTGTGAGGTAGAGAATAAAGAACTGTTTAATTTTTAAACTTGTTTGCAGTTCTACGCCCAAAGTTCCTGCATTTACAATCCCTTTACAAACTTCTCCTGGGAGACTTTTCACTGGTTACAGACAAGGAGATCCAATTATAACTGAAGAAAATGAATATTTTACCATTCCCCAGGTAATCACTTTGTGTTTATGAGCTTTTGATTCCTCTTGGTTTGTTTGATACTTTCCATACATCACATTCCCTGTGGCCTTGTAACCAGATTCAGCAATTTGCTCTTGTAAAGTGGTGGAATATATTTTTCATCAAAAAATATTTAGAAAAAAAGCAGCACAAAGTCATTATTAAAAGAAAACATCTTTCCTGATGCCCCTGCCCACCCCCCAAATGGTAATGTTTTAATTATTTCAAGAGGTAAAAGCAATCTTGGCATCGTGTTAACAGTTTATGACTTACCATATTCTGTATTTTTTGGCTTTCCTGCTGAGCAATATAGTTGTCTTTCAAGCTCAGTCATCTGGTGATAACTGAAATTCCTTTTGTATTTTAGAGACACTTTTTGGTTATAATTATTGTGACAAATTGGAGTAAAGCCAGACTGTACATTGAAACTATTTTTAAAGCTGTGCTTTTAAGATTTTGACCCCTCCTTTGCTACAGACTGAGATATTTTGATAACTTCAGATTACTTGTTTCTCAAAGTGTCACGTGTGGCTGCAGTGCACATTTGGGGCATTTCACTAACTGAGAGTCTTCCAATGAAAGGCAAGGGGCTGGCAAAGGGTCCAACACAGTTCTTTTTGTGGCCACCCACAGCAGTCCCTGGCTGGGCAGTGTGTTGGGAACGCTCCCGTGGCCTATCTCCAGGACTTTGATGTCAAGTGCCTGACCAGTGTGGAGTCTTACAAGGAAGGCCTGCCCCACCATGTGAGGATAAACACTGGCACTGCAGGTATGCTGCCTAAATCCCAACAGGAATGTGTTCCCTGTTTCTCAGAGCTGCTAGAACAGGACAAACCCCAGGGCTGTTGGCACAGTAGCTGCATCCAACACCTTTGTTATCTGGTGGCTGTAGTTCAACGTTTGGAGATGTTCTGTTCCTGATGACCTTCTAGGAATTGTCCCACTATTTCCCAAGATTTAGCATGTAAGAAATAGTGGCGTTGACCTTTGTTTCCCATTTACCTGTTTCTGATGACTCCTACTGGTTGTGGCTACAAGTGACAGGGCAGCATCTCTGCCGCTGTTTTCAGACTGTTGCAGAGCCCTTTTTCTGTCAGGAGGGTGCAGTATCAGCATTTGAGAATTACTGAGGAGTGGTTACTCTCTGCATTACAAAAGCAAGTACTTAGGAAGAGTCATTCTGGGGTTTGAGATAATATGATTACCAGCATGAAGATATTTTATTTTATGTTCCATAATTGTCTAATTTTGTTAGTCTAACTAGACCCAGAGATAATTAGCTATGCTTTCAAAATACATAAAAAGTTTGGGTCTTTACCAAAATCAATTTTCTAAATAATTTTCTGCCCAATGTTCATAACAACAAGGATGTTGTGAAAACTGTAGGTCTGTGTTTCTTTTTCATTCTCAGACTTCATCCAACAAAATGTCACCTATAGAACCATCACTGACAGGGGCAAATTCATCACTGAAAGTGGTATGTGTCTTCCATTTAATTAATAGGTCTCTTACCTAACCTGGACTGTATATGGCATAGATTATTTTGATGCCTAAAATGTTTACCTGCTGCACTTCTTAGGAGGAATCTTATATGTTAACTAACACTGAAAAAGTAAACTGGCTTCCTGCAAAGCAGGAAGTATTTAATTTACCCCAGTTTGTTTAAGGTTGGTCAAGAAATCAGGTCCCTTATCTTACATTAAAATTAATTTTTGAGAAGAAAAAAGTCTAACAAATACCATAAAGAAGGATATAAAGAACGCTTAAAAAAATCTCCAGGATGAACATGTAAGTGTGGAGGGCAGACTGTAAGCAGACATGGTTGTCTCTGTTTTGTAAGTTCCTGTGCCCTTTTAAGGGCCTTTTTCAGCAGTTATTTGATGTAGGACAGTGGTTCCCAGTCAGTGGAGGATAATAAACTAATGGAATCCAAGCTAATTAGTTTTTCTGGGCACTCATGGCTCCCTGGGAGGGATGAGAGGAAAGCAGAGAGAATTCTCAGTCCAGAGAAGGGCATCAGCTGGTGATGTAAAGTCCAGTGCTGGGTTCTTGTGCAGAGGATCAGCTAGAAAAGGACCTGGAACTGCTGATGTTAAAATATTGATAAATTTGGAGATTTTACCATTGCACATTTAAACAGTAGAATCAATTCTCAAAAAGATGAATGTCGTAATTCCCAGAATTTTGCCAGGGTTTTAATGTGTTCTTTTTGAGATGCAGTAACAGAGCTTTCTAATTAGAATGCTTTTCATTATGGCCTTTTTTTTTCCTTCTGCCAGAAAACCTTCATCCTGCCGAGGTTCTGTGTCAAAATGTAACTTTTGCAGAGCATTATACATTCATTTGCAAAGACAAGAACATTGAGCAAGTAAATGTCACAGTCTTCCTTGGAAGCTTGTGTGATGGAGGTATCCTGACATTTTGTAATGATTTTTTATTGTACTTTTTTTCTTCAACATGGAAATTCTGTGATAGAATTTCTTGTTTACTAATACTTCTTAAAATGAATTTCCCTGGGGCTCTGGAAAGAAAAGTAAAGGGGTTATTTCCATTAATTTGTATTATTTTGAATCTTCTGTTACTGCTACTAGTAGTTTGTATCCTACACAGAGCATAGTTTTTGCTGATTTACACCATACTTGTTGCTAATTTACTTATTTAAAAGTAAAGTCATATTTTTCTCTTTTACCAGAAATACTGACACAGAGATTCACGGTTGAATTTCTGAGTTTAAAGAGTACTAATGGAGAAGAACTGCCTGAGAATACAGGTATTACTACTTTATTTTGCCTATAAAAGAAAAAAAAAATCATACTGTGCAGATTATTATCAGTGATTATGTTTTATATTTCTTTCATACTTTCTTATGTTGCCAGCCTTCACCTTCCTGCCTTCCTGCACTGCCAGTAGCAGAGATTGGTTCTTAGGCTTTTGTTGCACAGCTATTGATTATTTAAAGTGAGGCTATTCCCACTCTAATGGAAATGCCTGGTCATTTACTTCAAGATTGATGACATTTACTAGTAAAACAATGCTAATGCTTATAGATTCTTATACAATGTTCATGATTTACCCTTCTCTCTTTAGGTTATCAAGTTGGAAAACCAGTGAGAGCTGCAAATATAAATGCTTCTGATCCTCTTGGAACCCTAAACATTTGGCAGCCAGGTACTGGCTTGTGACGTTGCAACTCCAACTGTAGTTAATGCTAAAGTGTTGGGGCTTTGTTGGTTTTAGGATTTTTTTTTTAAACATATTTTAGTTAAAAATCTGCTCCAGATTTTGGTTTTCTTTCCCAAGCTTTTGTTTAAAGGATAGTGAGAAAGCCTCTAATGCTTTCTTGCAAAATGTATGTTGAATTGACTTGTATCTATTTTTGAACTCTACCATGCTGAGTTTGCATTCTAATATTTGATGTTTTGCACAAAACTGAAAGCTAGAGATCCAAAGGTGGCTATAGGAAAGCTCACGTAAGATGGTTTCATTTCACAGCTGGCAGAGGCTTATGTGCATCAGCAACTTACACACCAGTTTTATTTGGAGTAGACTCCTACTCTGGGTGCATTCTGGAAGTTGGGATTAATGAAGATTGCAGCCTTTTAAGGTGAGCCACATAGGCTGAATTGTTTCTCCCTGTATCCCTCCTGTTGGTTATTACATGATTGTCTACAAATGACTCTTAGCAGCACTGGAACATTCTTTTTAAATACTCATGTGTGTGTTTCAGCTTTCTGTGGTTTAAAGTCTCACTTCATTTCTAAAGGGAAATTATAATAACAGCCTCAGTCTGTATTTAAATGAGGATTGTGTTGGGGTGGAATACTTTGCCATTTCTTCCCTTCAACAGATAACTGACAAGTTCGAGTTTATTTCTGTTGAGTGGTAACACCTTTCAGAGGAAACTGAGCTTATGATACAATAAGGTTGCAACCCAGAGTGGCAGACAGTACAGATTTGTGATGTTACATTCTTATTTTGCAGAGGAAATGTAACTGAGAAATTGAATTCATTAATACAAGCTACTCACATTGGAAAGAGGGACAATTCCAGTTACAGTGATCCAGATGACTGGGTGGAAATCATACGTAAGTGAGGTTTGTTTTGTTCTTTACAGAACATAACTGAATAGAGCATCTCAAAATAAACCCCAAACATAATTTCAAATACCTAAAGTACTGATATGTCTGGATCCATCTCTCCATGTATGTGGACACACAGGCATATAACTCAGTATGTGTATGGATACTGAATATTTTACTGCCAGTCTGTACACATGACTTGGCATTTACCTATTGATAAATAGATATCAACAGATAAATATATAATCCTTTAAATAATAAAAGTATAATAATTTTCTTTGTGTGTTTTTTATATAGAGAAAGCATTTTTAATCTGTTTCTGTGTGACAGTTTACCAGTGTTTCAGTGGACTATGACAATAATCTAACGATGGAATATATGATGTTTTCTTTAATATTTATATTTAAATAACTCTGTTCTCCATAGGTCTTGATCCATTTGATTCTGATACCAATGTGAGCACTGGAAACTTAAAAGGCTTTTGTCCAGATATTCCTGCAAACCTGAATATTCACATAATGTTTGCTGAAGTGGGAGCAGTGCAAGGGATTCCCCAGCAACAGATTCTTGCTGTGCAGATCAGGTAGAGTGAGTTGTGTCTCTGGTTATCTCACAATATAAATGTTTCATTTTGAACCTTTCTTACCTAACAAATCCAGATTTAAACTTAAGAAACCAAAAATTGTGTTTTGTTACTTAAAATTTTTACAAGCCTTTTATTTTTGCAGCCCAAATTCCTTTGATCACAACCAGGTTAGCCTTTCTCATTCTCAAATGAAAAAAACCCACAAAACTAGTGCTTAAAACCACATAACAGTTCTACTTCACTTAACATTAAATAAAATCTGTGATGCTGCCAGCAGTGGGCAGACCCAGGGCATCCCATCAGGAGAGTGTTTTAATTTCTTGTGACGTGGTGGAAGTGACAACATTGTCCTATGTTCTGGCTTATCCCACTGCAGAGCTCTTGGGAGCTGTGCTAAATGATTTATTCTTTCCTGAAATGGAATTTTCACTTTGCAAACACTTTCCCCTCCTCTGCCAAGTCAATCCCAATTAAATAAATGGGATTCTGTTCCATTTTAGCTCATTTCCAGGCTTGGGTTCTCCCCCTGCATGGGGGAAAATCCAGGGATTATCAACCTCCTTCCAAACACTGTGTATTTTGTCCTTTTGTGGTCGTGTTTAGGCTCTAAATTTTCATTTACAGCCCTCAAGTAAAAGTTGTGTTTATTGTTACAGTTACTCAACAGTCCTATGGCAGTTCCAGTGTGGGCTGAGCTGTGGAAACAGCCTCAGCTTCCTGCCCATCACAGCTTCTGTTCAGTTCATTAAAGTCCCAGCTCAGCCACCCGTTCGAAAGACAAGGTAAAAACATTGAAAACTTCACACTGTGCTCAGCAATGTGAACAGCATTGACCAAAAGGGTCCTTTTTCTCCAGATACCACAGGATTTATGTGGAATTTGACTGCAATCAAAATGACGTGTGCTTGCAACAACTGTTTTATCCACTGACACGGTTTTACACAGGTAAAAACAATAAACAATGTGGGATGTCACAAACTGGCCACATTTCCTTGGAACATAATTAGATGTCTGGAGTTCAGTCTGAAAGAATGCTTCGTGGTGGGGAATTAAAATTTCTCCTTTAGAAACCACAGTCCAGAAAGTCTGTTTAATTGTTTTTTTGACAATGCATTAATTTCTCAGTTAGACTAGTGGAAAGAAATAATTACTAGAAGTTCTTTCTGGGCAAGCTTGAAATTTTGTGAGCATCAGTTTGGCAGGGAGAGATTCTTTTTCACTCCTCTGTGGGGTTTGGAGTGACATATGCTGGTTAAGGCAAAGAATATGTCACTTTATAATATTGTTCTGTAACTGTAGCACTGTCAGAGTGCGTCATTGCTCTTGAAGGGTGGAGGGAGACTTTGTTTCTCACTTTACCAGTAAAAATTTGCCATATTGTTAAGACAGATAATTTTTAAATTTCTTCTGTGTAAAACTGTGGTGGATTATGTTTCATGGGAGACTCCGTAGATTAAATGTCTGGGATTTCAAAGGGCACTTGGACTCTCCTGGGAGTGTCATGGATAGAGGCAACTGCCTGTGTTTATTATCTGCACAACTTCAGGAACTAAAGTTACACTAAAGTATGAAGTTTCACAAGTATGAAGCATTTTACTTCCTTGCTTTGTGCTGCATTAATGTGTATATTTTAATCTGTATCCTTGGGTTGTTGTCTAAACTAAAATTTAGCTCTCATACACTTACACTTTTTTTTTCTTTCTCTTTTGCAGGAGAACCATATTCCCAGTGTCTTGCTAAAGGCCTGCTATTGGCATTTCTTGTTTTACTTGCAGTAATTATGAGCAACCCTTGGTTTTCTAAATTATGGAACAGATAGGTAAAAATTTATATAAACATTTAAAAATACATAAAATCAGTACTTTTACAGTGCACAGAAAATGGCTGTGTTATTTAAACCAAAAGTAGTAAATTATTTTTAAGCTCCAGACTCTGTGTTTGGAGCAGCAGAGTGCAGAGTTGACTTCAAGAGGGTGGCAAGTTCAGCCCAGAGGCTACAGCAGGGTTGGGGTCATCCTCATGGATGGATCTTTATCCTCTCAAGCTGGTTCTCTTCTCCTGGAGTAGAAGCTCCTCTTCACAGCAAACTCCTATTTTTGGAGCAGTGGGCAGACTGCTCACACTTCAGAAAAGTCACAACGCTTCAGCTGTTTTCATGTGTCCACCTAAAATTCTCTTTTCCAGTTAATGCTTTGCATTGGCAACCTGGGCTCCACAGGGCAGGAAACGTTCACTGATTGTCCTCAGGTGATGAAACACAATGTTGGGGACTTTTTGGGGTTTGGATGGGCCAGAAAGTTGATCAAAGAACTGGAGCACCTCCCCTATGGAAACAGGCTGAGAAGGTTGGGGCTCCTCAGCCTGGAGAAGAGAAGGTTGTGTGGAGACCTCAGAGCACCTTCCAGTATCTGAAGGGGAATACAAGGAACCAGAGAGGAGCTCTTTGTCAGGAACTGAAGTGATAGGACAAGGAGTAATGGGTACAAACTGAAAGAGGGGAAATTTAGGCTGGATATTGGGAAGAAATTTTTCCCTGTGAGGGTGGGGAGGCCCTGGCACAGGTTCCCCAGAGAAGCTGTGGCTGCCCCATCCCTGGAAGTGTCCAAGGCCAGGTTGGATGGGGCTTGGAGCAACCTGGGCTAGTGGGAGGTGTCCCTGCCCATGGCGGGGGTTGGGACTGGACGATATTGAGGTCCTTTTCCAACCCCCTAACCATTCAATGACTGTATGAACGTATTTCTCCCTTAACATTCAGTGACTGTATCATGTTCTCCCAGTAACGCGCTTCTCCCGTACATCCTCTCCCACAGAAGCCTCTCAGGCGGTGACTCCGCGGCCGCCATTCCCGGTGAGCGGCTCGGCGGGGGTTCCCGGCTCCCCGGCCGGTGCCGGTGCCGGTGCCGGTGCCCGAGCTCAGCCCGCGTTCTCCGCCCGTTCCCCGCCCCGGAAGCCGCCGCCGGGGCCGGGCCGGGCCGCTCCGCCCCGCCATGGCCGCCCCCGGGCCCCGCTGCGCGCCGGCCGCCGGCCCCGCCGAGCCCCGCTGAGCCCCCCGGGCCCGGAGCGCCCTCGCCATGGGCGCGCTGTTCCGCGGGGAGCCCATGTGCCTGGTGCAGCTCGACCTGCGCAGCGGCTCGGCCTACGAGTGCCTCAGCGAGGTGGGCGAGCGCGGCCTGGCCGAGTTCCGAGACGTGAGTACCGGGTCCCGGGGGGCCTGCGGGGACATCGGGGCAGGCACAGGGGCGGGGGGGCCGAGCCGGGTCCCGGGGAGCCGCTGGGAAGGAGCGGGACTCCAGGACCGCTGCCGTTCCCAGCTTTCCCCGCCTCCGACACGCAGGTGTGTGGCCGGTCCCTGGGTCGCGTTCCCCTGGAAGCAGGGATCACGGAGTCGTTGGGGTGGGAAGGGACCTCTGGAGGTCCAGGGCAGGGTCCCCTGGAGCAGGTGATACAGGAGCGTCTCCAGGTGGGTGGGACGGGTGATGGGAAGTCAGAGTTTGGAGCTCAGGCCTCCCTGATACTCCCTGTTTTGGGGTGGCCGCATCCCACCTTCTCACCGAAGTAGCTTGAACTTGGGATTTACTTGCAGTAGGACCCTGTGGGAGACCCCCTGGGCCACGTGTAGCCACAGTGCCTTCGGGCTGAGTGTGTGTGCACACCTCAGTGACGTGTCCACCCCACTGAAACAGCTGCTCTGTAGGCTTGTTTCTTCAGCATCACAGGCTCCTGGTTTGTCAAACACGTCTGTTCCTGGAGCAGCAATTCACCTTGCAGGAAACTACCTGCCTGACTGTTGGGTTGGGCAATAATTAACCTTCTTTCTGCATTGTCTCATCATAATTATATGATGTTTGCTTGCTGACTGAGACTTTGGAATTTCTTCCAAATATGCATCAGAAATGTAGGTTGCAGAATCTTTGCAGGGAAAGCTGGGAGAACTCAAATTAACAGCTGATTAGTAAATATGGTACAGAGGAGGAGGCAGATCTGTAAGAACGACAATGTGAGTGTATGTTTAACATTTGATGCCATTCCAGTCACTTGACACACCATTTATTGTAGAAATAACACATTATTGGTTCTGTTTAAAAGTTGAATAAGTAGGCAGAGACATTGCACTTATGGTAGGGGTATATGCATAAAAAGATCCTTTTAAAACTTAACATTTAACATAGATTCTGTGGAAATCCATCACAACAAATTTGCTTGTAGGAAGGTTTGTTAATTTGAAGTCATTAAGCAGTATTTTAAAACTGTAGAAATAAGATTTGGAATGGTTTCTCTGGGAGATCTCATTGATTTTTTTATTTGAGTACAGCCAGCAAATGGCATGGATGATTCTGCTTTAATAAAACCAATTCTGCTATTTGAAGACTTTTTAATCTTTTTAGGTTTTTGTACCTTCTTAGCTGAAAAGCACTTTAGAAAGAGAGCACACAGAACACGTGCAAACCGTCTCTAGGAAGTCACAGGAACAGCTGTGGTTTTTTAGGGATGTTGCTGTTTTGAATATCTGATAAGAATTTTGTCCTTCTCCTTCAGCTTAACCCAAATGTAAGTGTATTTCAGAGAAAATATGTGAATGAAGTGAAGAAATGTGAAGAGATGGAAAGAATACTTGGTGAGCTTTATTTTCATATCTAACCTTTCTCAGCCCTGACTTTATTAAAATTAACATTATTAGAGTAGAACTACAGTGAAGGTTTCAGCTACCAGCTTATGTGGTCTGACTGCTGTAGACTCATATAGAGTTTTCATATGTATGAAAAAATAGACATCCATACACTCATCTCTTGAGTCTTTATGTAGACTTTTGGAGCTGGAGATGACTTCTGTGGTTTTGTGAGCTGTGAAATTCACTTACACTAAATATAGGTCAGTGTTCTTTTGAGCTCAGAGGCGAAGAAGATTTGCTAATGTTTTGCTGATAAATAATTGAGACCATTTCAGTACTGATTGCTTAAAACTCTGCTAGGAAAATGGAAACTTTACTCTGGATATTTCCTTGACTGTAAGATATTCCCCGTTTTTTTCATGTTGTGTAACTCAATACTGTTGATCTTCCAAGCACCCTTATTAGTAATTATGTTATCAGTAGTTGTGTTCTCATGGTAGTTAATGAACAGGGAGTTTGCAGAGCGTTACAGCCAAGATGCAGATTTCCTCAGTGTATCCTGGGGAAAAGTTACCATTGAGGGATTCCTTTTGTTGGAATCTCTCACCAGAGGCACGTGCTGGTCATGCCACACCATGCCAGCAGCTGTTTTGGCAGTCTCCCTCTCCAGTGGGAGTTGCACGTGTGTCAAAGTTCCTTAAGCCTCCTTCTTTGAACACTTTTTATCCAAACATGGGGCAAGGAGCAGAATGGCCATTTCTGGCAGAAAGTGAAATGATCGTGTGATAGAAACTGATGTGCAGCAACTAAGAGGTTCTAGGAAATATTAAAGCTTCTTACAAAGTACTTGTGGTTGGGAGATTTTCATCGCAGGCCTCTGAAGTTCACTCACTTGTGCAAACTTCCAAGGCGGGAATGTTCGGTGTGTTTTATCCCTTATGCTCTGTCAGTCCCTCTTTTTTGAAGATTAGTGTGTGTTGTTGCTAAAATGACTGAACAAAACAACCAGGGCCTGGTGCTGCAGAGTGATCAGTGCCAGCAAGATCAGCTGAAGGTCAACTCTGCAGCATTGTAGGAAGTCTAAGGCAATGCAGTTTCCTTTCTGATTCTGTTTTATTTCTCACTCCAGGATATTTAGTACAAGAAATTAAAAAAGCAGGTATTTCACTCCCTGAAGGAGATGTTGCTCCTCCTGCTCCCTTGCTGAAGCACATTTTAGAAATCCAGGTAACTTTTCCACTAAACAGATGCCGAAGTGTAGGGTATTGGAACTTAATTGCAGACTTAATTACTTGCCCTTTTATTAGGACTTCAGTTGTAGGGGTGTGGTGGGGGAGACAGAAGCATTCGCTTTCCTTTTTGTCTGATTGTTTTCCTTCCTGCCAGTGTCACTTCAAAGCCTGCCAGTGAGGTTTTGATATTAACACAAAATCCCTGTGAAGGGTCAAAGCCAACTCCTGGGGTGTGCAGCCATCCATTGGATTGCATGGAGTGGCATATTACACTGTTCCAGGCAAAATGTTGTCTTTAGATGTAATCCCTCGGCCTCATTTATTGCTTTGGGACTCACTGTGACTCTTTGTGCATCCGAAATTTCCAGGTGTGTGGGAGTTTTATATGCCCAAGGCTCTGCAGGTTCCAGTGCTGGTTGCCCAGCAGAACATGGTGCTGGTTTCTCTGAATTCTTTGTCTTGTGTTTTGTTAGAAAAGAAGCTTGTAAAACACAGATATAATTTTGAATAACATTCTGTTTTGCTGTAATTCTATTAAAGGAATAAATGGGTGTCTTCCACTCTGTGCTATCTGCAGTTCTAATTCTGCATTACTTAGACACAAATTAAGGGCAGAACAGACTTAAGAGATGCCAGTGGAGGATCAAGTGTACTCAATACAAAGCACTCTTTGGCAGACAAGGGATAAGACCTGTGGAGCCTGTTAATTAAGAAATTGGGAAACTCCCATCATTGTGGCAAATAACATGTGCTGAAAATGAATTCTACTCTGTTTTCCAAAATTGTGTAACTGATTCTATGTCTTTTTTCCCCCTCTGTGCCTTAGGAACAGCTGCAGAAGCTGGAGACAGAATTGAGGGAAGTAACTAAAAACAAAGAAAAACTGCGGAAAAACCTGCTTGAGCTGACAGAATACAAGTACATGTTGAAGGTCACACAGAGCATTGTCAGGAGAACATCTGAGGTACTGCTGGGGGGTTTGCCAGGGGCCGTGTGTTGTGGGGCATTTTTGGCTCACCTTGTTAGTGATTGTAGTTCAGTGCATGACTTGGTGTTGGGCTTTGCAGCCCTGGACATTTTTCGTGATGGTTTGTGCCATGCTGGGCTCGTGTACAGGGCAAAATGCAGCCCTGAGCTTAAGAGGAGCTTGGTGATTTCTCTCTTTGTTGAATGTTACTGCTGGTGCCAGTTGAAAATGAATTGTGTAATTGTGTTATTTTGATGCATAAATTGTGCTAAGAAATTTACAGTGTAATTTCACAGCACTGACTTCATTGCTAAGAGCAGGGCACTTGAGGTCACGAGGTCTCTCTGTTGCCTGAATTGAACAGGAGAGGGGTTTTATATTTGTAATTAAATAATTTACTTAATTAGCTTTTCTTCTTTATGATAATAATGGAATGAAAGTACTTTTTTTTCTGAATGCTATGAATGATCCTTCTTTTTTATTTGCCAGTATGAATCTCATTTACATGCAAATTATGAAGAATTTCCATCTGTGGAAAATGAGCCATTAGTGGATTACAACTGCATGCACAGACTGACTGCCAGGCTGGGGTAGGTATGGGGCAGGCCATGTGTGTGAGACAGTATGTGCTGCTTCAAAAGTGCTTGAGGAGCTGCTGTAAAAAATGGGTTGTTCTGTAAAAGATGGACTGTAGTGTGACTGTAGTGATTTTAGACAAGGCAGGAGTCTGACCCCAATGTACCTTTGTAAAAAAACTGGGTTATTTGAAGGGATAAGTAGGACAGCGCCAAAAAATCCTGTCACAAACTTCCATCAAACCAAGAATGTGTGTGAAGGAAAATCTCCCAATCATTACTTCCTGGTCCTGTTTGAACTCTTTTTCCCTGATAAACAGAGAGTGTTTCAATCACCTGGCAGTGTCAGTTGTAAATGGAACATTAATTGTGTTGCCTTTGAAACGCTGAGTGGATACTGCTGTCTGTGGCTTCCTTATGAGTGGGTATCTTGGCAGGAAAAAATTTACAAACCTCACTGTCACAGAAATAACCAGTTAGATATAATTCTAGTTGTGTGCTCAGGCCTGCAGTCTGTTTACTTTCCAAGTAGAAATTTTATATACCAACTGGTATTTTCTCTACAGTTCCTTCCTGTTCAGGGTGGTGTTCCTTCTCCAGCTGTGGCAGATGTTAAATTATCATAACTGTGATCCTGAGTGATGATGTACTCTGAGTTTCTCATTTCTTTTCTTGTGAATTTTATCTTATATTTCAATTTTTTCTTTTTCCATAGATTCATATCTGGGTTAGTTCACAGAGCAAAAATTGAAGCATTTGAAAAAACACTGTGGAGAGTGTGTAAAGGTTATCCCTTCCTTACGTATGCAGAGCTGGATGAGGCTCTGGAAGATCCAGATACAGTGAGTAAACATTGTAATCATCAGTTTATTTTGTTTGTACTTTTCATATGATTTGAAAGAATTGCTGTTCAGGTCTGCCTGCAGTGAATGGCAATGATTTCCCAGTGCCCCTGGAGGAAAAACCATTTTAAAGAATTAAAACTTGTAAGACTTGAAAATTCGAGGTCTCGGTGCCGACGTGACTGTTGGAGCAGCAACGAATTTACCATGGCTGAGCTTCAGGAGTGCAGAACTTTACTGTGGAATTTATGTGACTTTAAGATTGGCCACCTTGATCAAAATACGTGGCATAAATGGCTGCTTGGATATTTATTAACTAGGTCTGTACAGTGCATTGCATTTTAATAGCCATTTTCCTTCTTCATTCAGTAGTTAAGAAAGAGTCGAGTACAGGAGGTTTTTTCTCTGAACTTATAAAATTAATCTTTTATAAATCAATTCTGGCAACCTAATCTGTCACTTTTTTTTTTTTGCTTTGATTCTAGTTTGTTACCTTTTTTTAGACTCCTTTGTTACTCAGAATTCTGAGATGGTAAAATAAAATCTCTCTTTTACTTTCCCTGAAAACTTTTTGTTTTTCTCCGACATACAAAAAATGCCCCCTAAAAACCAGACAGATACTGACACTCTTGAATTTTATTGTTTCATCTTTACTGAAAATGACAGAAGATCAGTGCTACTAACACAGATTTTCCTAATTATTCAGCTTTGTTATTTTGCTCTAATATAACTCCATTGTGAAAACAATGGAGTTGCTGGTTAAAACAAACTTCATTAACTTACCTTTTTCTGGTTTTATTAGGGTGAAACCACAAGGTGGGTTGCATTCTTAGTGTCCTATTGGGGTGAACAACTTGGCCAGAAAGTAAAGAAGATTTGTGACTGGTAAGAAGTAAAACTAATGTAGAATTTCTTTCTACCTGGGTTATTTTCTATTTGTTTTTTTCCCCTGCACCCCTTTCTCGTAAGTGTTGATATTTAGACAAGGCTTTTGAAGTTAAATTTGTTCCCTCATTGCATCCAGCTCTATAATTAGGCAATGTACAAATACATGTGAGTCATTTTACCTGCACACTTTACTAAGTACAGGCAAAATACCAACTCCCTCAGTTGAATCCGTTCCATGGTTATTAAATGGTGTGTTGCAGATTTGACTGTGGCATGGGGGTGGGTGGTTTGTTTTGGTTTAGTTTGTTACTTAACACAAACCTCTGTGTTTTGTAGCTATCACTGCCATGTGTATCCCTACCCAAACAACACCGAGGAGCGCCGGGCAGTTGTCGAAGGACTAAACGTTCGTATTCAGGATCTTACTACTGTGAGTAAAGAACAGATTTGCTTTTGCTGCAGTTGTAGCACCATAGGAAATCATTTGATAAATCTGAGCATTAATACACATTTCTAAAATACATACAGCTTTGGAGCTCAGTGTGACAGGATGTCATGGCCCTGGTCTCATGTTGCATGTGTCTGTTAAACCTCAGGGCACTTGGCATTGCCTTCTGTTTTCAGCAGAGGTTTGTTTGCCCTCCTAAAAACATGGCCCAGCCTTGGACTCTTCAAGGTGCTCTTGTTGTGGTCAACACACTGGTCAGCACAGTGTGTGGTCAACACAACCACTGTCACATTTTTGGTGAACTCTTTGTGTTTTTTTCTTGGTCAAAGGTGCTGAATAAAACCGAGGAATACTTACACCAGGTGCTGTGTAAAGCGTCGGAATCCATCTATACCTGGGTTATCCAGGTGAAGAAGATGAAAGCCATTTACCATGTACTCAACCTGTGCAGTTTTGATGTCACAAAGAAGTGTTTGATTGCTGAGGTTTGGTGTCCAGTGGCCGATCTCCAGAGTTTGCGCCAGGCGTTGGAGGAAGGCTCAGTAAGTCAGCTGAGTGCTCACTGATGTGTAAACTTTGGTCTTGAACTAACTCTACAGATAAGGAAATAATTATAAAAATAGGCTGAAAATAGGAACAGGCAGATCTGTGTCTCTATCAACTTATATAAAACAATTTTTTTGTAAGCAGAGCCTTTATTTAGTGTTGTGTGTGGTGGGGATTTTTTGTTGAATAACTTCTGTGTTGTACCCGAGTCCAGCTGGGCTCACTGTGCTATTTGGAGTCTCATAGAAGATGTAGTTCCCTTTTGTTGGTTTTTGTTTCATATGAGAGAATTTCTAATAACAAATCTTTGGTTTTTAGTATTGACTGATGAGTCTCATCTGATACTTCATATGAAGAAAGGATTAGACACTGTACATAATCAGTGTTTCTAGAGAAGGCACAAACATTAAACTTTAGGCTCAATTTAGTGGTAATTCAGGATCAGTGAAACTGCTGATAGAGCAAAGGTTTTCAGTTTGATCAGATTAACTGAGATCTTGTATAAATTTATCTTCTGTCTATAATTAGAGGAAGAGTGGAGCTACAATTCCCTCATGCATGGAAACCATCAGGACAACACAACCTCCTCCAACTTTGATACGTACCAATAAATTCACCTCAGGGTTCCAGAACATCGTTGATGCTTATGGAGTTGGAAGCTATGGGGAAGTTAATCCAGGTTGGTCCTTCTGAAAGCTGAGCTGAGGGTTGTGCTGTCATTGCTGCTTGCCTTAATACCTTGCTGAACTGGACACCAGTAAAGGCAAAATGGTAAAAACGTGTTTTATTTCCTGGGCTCATACTATTGCCCTCAGAATTGTCATTGCTAAAGGAAACACAATAAACAAGCTTTAAACTGATCTAAATTTATAGTGTGGGGAAAAGGTCTCTTAGTTGGGGGTGAAATGTCTTTCAAACTTAAAGCTAAAAACTTTGAGAGATTAAAGTGATGGAATTGGTTAGGCACAGTTCAGACAGAACATCATCAGCTGTGCTGTGCCTGAAATGTGCTGTTTCCTTTCAGCTCTCTACACCATCATCACCTTCCCCTTCTTCTTTGCTGTTATGTTTGGAGACTTTGGGCACGGGCTGCTCATGTTCCTGTTTGCACTCCTGACAATACTGTATGAAAACCACCCCAGGTTAAAAAGATCACAAGATGAGGTAAAAGGAATTACAGGTTATTTCCTTCTCATCCAGCCAGATCACTCAAATAGTCACTATATTCACTTGAATAGTCACTATGTTTTTGAAAAGTATTATTTATTGCACATGTATTAGACTGGTTTTTTTTCCTTTGTTTAAGGATTTTCTGTATTTAAAGTCCCTTGAGATTAATGTGATATCTTAAACTAGTCACTTTTTTTGAAAGAGCAGAAACAGTCAAGTTGTAATGAAAGACTGACAAAAATTAGTTGATACTTTTGGGCTTGTCTTTGTTTCTGCCAGGGCTACTCAGTGGTGTGAGTATTTACAGAATGTGGTCACGGTGGCAACGTGAGGAGAAAATGATTTTTCAGATTCCATCTTTTATTGTTTCTAAAAAGAACTGCAGTTTGAAATTTGCTAAACTTTATTTTAGCTCATTTTTTAATCATATGGGATTGGGATGCAGGAACACCTGCATCCCTTATTAGAATGATATTTAATTAAGAATGGCTGCAAATGTATAACTTCTTGTAAACTAGTCTCAGGAAGGAAATGGCTGTAAAAGACTATTTGTGTAATGATACCAATGAGAAAAGTCTCAGTGTGTATCGTGAGAGCTCATATTCCTTAGTGACTGTTCAGAAAAAATGTTTAGTTTTTACAAATCCTTATGTGTCAAAAAATATGTTTCCCCTACAAATGTCTAGATAACCATTGCTCACAGAGCAGATGATTTTCCCTATTTTTTTTTCCAACCCTTACAGATAATGAAAATGTTATTTGAAGGCCGATACGTGATTTTGTTGATGGGTCTGTTTTCTATATACACTGGATTGATTTACAATGACTGTTTTTCCAAGTCAATAAATATATTTGGGTCTGGATGGAATGTTTCAGCAATGTTTGAGCAGAAGGTTTGGCGGTGAGTAGCATGTTTGCTACACCATTAAACCAGAGATGTACTTCCTGCAGCAGTTTAACCCTCTTTTAACTCTCTTCTTATGGTTTGTCTTAATACATTTTCCAGGGGTGTCTCTCTCTATAGACATCAGATTTTGAGAGGAATAGAAAACACAGGGCTAGTTCTGAAGGAATTTGTCCTAGGTTATGCTTCTGGAACGAATAGTTGAGCAGCATTTACTGTAAAGAAAGTCACAGTTAATGAAGTAAATTAATTACCTGGCACTCATTAGTCTCTGCACAGCTTTTCTTGATAGTAAAAAAAAAAGGCTATGTGCATTGTCAAACCTCCTTTTTCTCAGTGGGGTGACCTCATTGATTTGAGTTTTTAAGGGCCTGAGGTATTTAGGAGTTCACAACTTGCATCTTGTGTTGCCTCAGAAACAGGAAGTGGTTTAACGTAGTCGAGTCAAGACCTCTGACTTTGGTTAAGATGAGAGCAGGTTGTGTGTGCTGTGTTAACTAGAAACTATGTGAAGTTAGAGTGGAAATTTCCCTTGCAAAAGGTAGCAGTTATTTCTGGAGTGTTTGTCAGTCAGTTTTAAAAAACACACTAAAAACAAATTGTGAATTTTTAAAATGAAACTTTCAGTTCTGGGGGAATGAGGAATAAAATCCATAAACTTTCCTTTCAAAGGCAGGCAGTGCAAACTGAGCCCAGACTGAGAGTTTCTTGTTGGGTTTTTTGCTATTGTTCGTATTGGCCAGGACTTTTGTGCTTAGAAATCCTTTGATTCTTTGAAAGTGGGACAGTGGGTCAGGTAAAGGAAAGCAGGAGCAGTGTCCTGCAGAACTGAAAGTGTATATTGTCACTATGATTAAACAGTGTCAGATCTGAGTGTTTTTCTTTCTCTGCAGCCTTGAGGATCTGAAATCTAATAAATTTTTAGCACTGGATCCAAATGTTTCTGGTGTGTACAATGGAGCTTATCCCTTTGGAATCGATCCGGTTAGTTTTATTCTTTTTAATTATTCACTTGTGATGATCAGTCATTTGGACATTAGATTTTTGTATGTGTATTAGGAAGATAAATCTTACTATGAAAAAATACATTTCTGTTTGCATTCTCCATTCAAGAAAATCTTTTCTTTGAACAAGTCAAAAGTTTAACTATTTTCACAACACTCAAATTTCTGTTGTGATCCCCATTTGAGGTAAAATTCTGGTCTCCAGTAAAGAAAGAATACTGGTTTATTCCTTCTGCTGGGCTGTTCTTTAATGCTGGTTTTGTGTTTCTTGTTCAGATATGGAACTTGGCAAGCAACCGCCTCACTTTTTTAAATTCTTTCAAAATGAAAATGTCGGTGATTTTTGGAGTGACTCACATGACTTTTGGAGTTGTATTGGGGCTGTTTAACCACTTGTAAGTACTTCAAAGTACTTTAACATTAACATTTTTTGTCAAATCTTCAATTATAACACTTAATCTGGTAAGAGAAAGTGGAATTTGTTTTTGAAAACAGAATAATAGTAATTGTGAAAACTGTTCTTAAAAGACCATAAAAGAGAGGTCTTCCTTCATGTAAATGAGATGATGGATCAGTGTTATGGCAAAAAAATCTGAAGACATCAATTAATACAAGACTTTATTTCATTTGTTGGTAAATAAAGATACATGCCTCTTGTGAGCCTAATATCCACTGAAATATCTGATTACAATTTTGCTGAAGAAGAAGAAATCAGTTCTGGATTGTAATGTCAGTCCTGCTGTTCAAAAGTGTGGGGTGCTGCTTTGCTTTATTGAAATTATATTTGGGCCGTGTTGATATTTGTTTTTAACACTTACTTTTAATCCCCCCCCCTTTTTTATCTTTTAGGCATTTCAAGAAGACATATAATATTTACTTGGTTTTTATTCCTGAGCTGTTATTCATGATGTGCATCTTTGGCTACCTTGTATTTATGATCTTCTTTAAATGGTTGGCTTACTCTGCAGAGGACTCCACGTCTGCTCCCAGTATTCTGATTCAATTTATTAACATGTTCCTGTTTCCTGGTGGTGGTGGTGAAACAAAGGGCCTCTACCCTGGCCAGGTGAGTGGTGTTCTTACACACTTCTGACATCCTGTGTCCCCTGTGCAGATAACACTTTAAAGGAAAACAAGATGGCTTTTCCTACTTAGGATTTTGTGATCTAATCTAATTTTTTCCCTCCTCAAACAGGCTCCTCTGCAGAGGTTTTTACTTAGTGTTGCTTTTCTTTGTGTTCCTGTTATGCTTCTTGGGAAACCACTGTATTTATATTGGTTGCACAGCGGAGGCCGAGGCATCAGAATGTGCAGGGTAAGTGCTGGAAGACTCCTGCATGTTTGCTCAGTGCAGAATAGTTCAGGTGGTGTTGTATTATTGCACAGAGTCATGTCCTCACTGGATATTTCAGAGAATGGTTTGGGTTGGAAGGGACCTTAAAGACCTTGCCATGGGCAGGGACACCTTCCACTATCCCAGGTTGCTCCAAGCCCCGTCCAACCTGGCCTTGAACACTTGCAGGGATGGGGCAGCCACAGCTTCTCTGGGCATCCTGTGCCAGGGCCTCCCCACCCTCACAGGGAAGAATTTCTTCTGTATACCTAAACTTTAATTTCCCCTTTTTTGAGTTTGAAACCATTACTCCTTGTCCTATCAATGCAGTTTCTGCTCAACTTGGAAAATTTTTGACTGAAACACATTATAGTGCTTTGTTTTTCTAAATCTTTTTGCCTTTAAATAAATTTTGAAAATGTCATGGCAACCTGCTTGAAGACACAATCCATTTCCATTTTGTAGAGTGGCTACAGACCAATCAGAAAAGAAAGTGAAGAGGAACTTTCTCTCCTGTCATGTCCTGATGTGGAGGAAGGCAGCAGCCATGCAGACAGTGGGCCCAGAGAAGGGGATGCAGAGGAGGTGATGCTTTTATTTAATGTCTAGTTTGTATGTCCTTAAAAGCAAATTAGAAGTAGGAAATCAATAAGATAATTTGTACTCTGCGTGCCTGGAAGTTTGGAAGAAAATTAGCTGAGCCTTTACAGAGACATTGAATCCTGAATCCAATTTGCTTATATTTATTTATTGCTATTTTAGCATTATTTCTTGGTCTTTTCAGACTGCTGCAGTAAACCACAGTCCATCTGTAGCAGAGGACACAAAAAGGGCTTTATTGGCAAATAAGGCTCTGCTTTTAAGATATGGGTTTTCTGAAATTGAATAGTGGGGTAAAAATCCTGGTTCATCTATGGTTTTATGGATTCTTAAACTTAAGGGAAGGTGATGACTGCTCAGCTTCCTGTTAGTTAATCTTGGGTTTTCATCTGGACAAAAGTCTTCTTATGTCTGCAAATTACATCTTGTGATGAGGATTATTGCTGGTGGGGGTTGGGAGGCATGGGCAGCATTCCTAGTCCCCACCTACTGCTGCTGTTTAGTTTGGGCAGATTTTTAAAGATTCCACTGATTTCTTGTGAGTTGAAAGGAAAAGAAAAATTGCTTTTTGTTCTCTCATGCTATGCTGTGTTGTTTAAATTGATACAAATGTGTTTTTATCTTTTAGCTGAATTTTGCAGATGTTTTTATGAATCAGGTGATTCATACCATTGAATACTGTCTGGGATGTATTTCTAACACAGCCTCATACCTGAGACTCTGGGCATTAAGTCTTGCTCATGCACGTAAGTGGGGATTTTTTTGATATTTTGGGTTTTTTTCCCCACATTTGTCTTTATTTTTAATGCTGGTTAGAGGGAGGCTGGCCTGTTCAAGTGATACTAACATAAAATTATCTTTTTCTTAATTAAAAAAAAAAAATTAATCTCAAACCATGACACCTATTTAAACTAATCATGATCTATGGAAGCCCCCAGACTAAAATTGTGACTTTATGTAAAATTTTGCTCTCACTAGATGTGGTTTTGACATTGATTTTTGAAACCTTTGAACATTTGAAGGGTTTGGGGGCAACTGGGGTGGGGGAGTTCTTGGAGTTCCCGTGTTCAGCGGCTCCTGTACTGTTGGTTAAACTGGAATAGGTCAGAGTGGCTCACTGGGTGACTGTACTCAGTATCAACATTAATTATAAAAACATTTTGGTTTTTACCAGAGTTATCTGAAGTTCTGTGGCAGATGGTGATGAGGGTGGGGCTCCGTGTGGACACCTCGTATGGTGTCTTGCTGCTGGTCCCTGTCCTGGCCTTCTTTGCTGTGCTGACAGTTTTTATCCTGTTGATCATGGAGGGGCTTTCTGCTTTTCTCCATGCCATACGACTTCACTGGTAAGTTCATTTTTTCCTTTGGCATATACTGGCTTGTTTAAGAGGAATTTTTATGTCAAAATATTAAGTACCTTAAAAAAGTGTAAAATGCAACTCATGCTACTGTAATAGATTTATTTAATCATATTAAATAGATTTAATCATATTAAATAGATTTATTTAATCATATTAAATAAATGGCTTGCTAGTTGGATGTGATTGTTCCTCTGGAATATTTTCAGTAAATTCAAATACATTGGCTTATGGTGCATATTAACCTCAACCACGTTCAGAGTTGATTTTGGTGCAAACTATGAGTACATTTAATTTATAGTAATGCAGCTTTTCATAATGTAGAATATTAGTAACATGGATAAGTATTTTTCATTTCAGCCTGGTTATCATACTGTATGGTTTCAGTTTATTTAATTTATTTGGTTCAACAGAACATTTATATTAGTGAGTGGGGCTGCCAACTCTTAAGTATTTTAATCCTTTCTTAGTCTTAATATCACAAGCTCTGCACGTTGGAGTGGATTCAGAGCACGTTTAGTTTGAAACCTGATGAAATTTGCAGTTTAAGAAATATAATGTATAAACATGAGGCAGAGCTGTTGCATGACAGCATTGTCCTCATGATATTGTACGTTTGCAAAGCAATTAACTGCAACCAACTCAAAAACAAACTAGGAAGCCAGAAGTAAGAAATGAGCCATTACAGCACAATCCAGTGGCTTTGGGTCTCCTGAGAAACATGGAATTAGCCTGGAACTGCAGTGGGAAGATGAAATAGCTGCACAGAAAACAAGTGAGAGGATTAGGGTTGGTTTTGTTCAGTCTCTCGTGTTGCACAGCTCTGTCCCTTGACAGCTGATTCCTTTGGATTCATGCACAGATTCTGTTTTTTTGTCTCGTTTCAGGGTGGAATTTCAGAACAAATTCTACTCCGGTGCAGGATACAAGTTTACGCCTTTCTCTTTTAAGCACATTTCTTTACATTTTAATAAAGATGATGTATGATAGTTTGGCTGCTGTCAGCAGAAATGTTTGGAATTGTCTGCAAATAACCGCGTGATTGGATCTTGCCAATGAATGGTTTCTTGTGGAAGAAAGTGGTTTTCACTGATTGCCTTATAATGCAGCCAAATAATACTGTAAAATATACCTCCCATAGATAGACATCGCAGATCTGGAGTATCTTGTAAAGTATATGGATATAAAATGTACATTTTTCTTGATAAACTAATGTAAATTAATTTTATTCTTTAAAAAAAAAAAAGTTGTTATGCTTGTCCTAAAACCTCAGTAGGCTGCTTTTTTTTTTTTTGAGGCTGTTTATTTTCTTGAATGGTTACTTTTAAGTTATCTGAAAGAATGTTCATCGTATTAAGCATTTGTTACTAATCACGTACTTAACCAAGCTGCATCTTGTGCACTTTGGGAACAATTCAACAATGCAAATTCAACAGTGAAACAGAAGCAAGGTATGTTTTCAGTATGTATTCCAGTATTATAATGAAGTGTAAATTTATACACAGCGATGCAACGTGCTCTTTTTTGGCCATATTTAAAATTGCACTGGAAATGTTAATTGTTCATTCTGAGTTCTGCCCGGAATTACTACTTTAAGCTTTTGGAAGCCACACTGATATTCATATTTAATGTTATGGAGGAAGGCAGGATTAGAAGCATTACTCCTTTTCCCTGTAGCAAGGAATAACTTTTGCACAGGGAATAATGAATTGGTCTCAATCCTTGATTCTGTTTGGCTGTGAGGACACACAGGCAGCACTACCTGATGTTGTAAAACCTTAACTTATACCGAATAACGTGGAAAGAGGTCGTTTTATACTATTTTTGTATCAGTGTGAAAATGGGGATACTGCGGTCATCTTTTACCACCTTGTGCCACGCGAGCAGCACAAGTTAAATTTTGCACTTGTTTCGTACGAGTTCCCAATAAAGCCTCGTTTGCGCTGTGCCGAGCGGGGCCCGTGTTTGTCCGTAGCCTTTTCCCTGTCCCAGGCGGTGCTGAGGGGAACGAGCGGCCGGTGCCGAGGGCAGGAGCGGCCGTGAGGGTCGGCACGGGACCAGGGCAGGCGGTCCCGCGGCCCCTCGAGGCACCTCCCGAGGCGGGCGCGCAGCCCCCCGAGGCGGGCCCTGGGCGGGCAGCGGCCGTCGCTCCTCCCCGCCCCGTTGCCGAGGGCACCGTGAGGCGTCGGAGCGGTCGCCGCCATGAGCCTGGGCGACGTGCGGCTGCGGTGGCTGCGGGACCGAGCGCTCGCCCTGTTGGGTCTGAGCGACCCGGCGCCTTTCGAGGAGCTGCTGAGCCGCGGCGAGGAGGCGCGGGCCGTGCTGCGCTTCTTCGGCGAGGACGCGAGCGGGGCGGGCCCGGCGCTGCTGCTGCTGCTGCGGGCCGAGCGGCGCGGCCCGGACGGTGAGGAGGCGGAGGGTGAGGGCCCCGCCGAGCCCTCCCTGGGCACCGCCTGGCCTCGGGCCCCAGCTCCTTCTTTCTCCCTCCGTCAGGGCCACATTTGTCGTAGCCCCGTAACCCCTGTCCTTACCCCTTTCCCTGCCTCTCCACCCCTTGGGCTGTGTGCTCCTGGACCCCTTCAATCCCACCCACTTGCAGACTTTGCCCCCTCTGGGTTTGCCCTGTTGGGATTTGCACCATCCCTGCTGCAGAGGGGTTATATCGTGCTTTCCTCCCATGTTGTGTTTGTGCAGATACAGGAGACACGAAGGGGGTTGCAGGTGAGCTGCAGGAGGATGGCCCGGGTAACCCCTGTCCTGAGCAGGTGCCTGGAACAGCCTCCTGTGTGGCACTGGAGGGCAGTCGGTGTTCTGGTGGCCAAAGCCTGGTCCTGGCAGGCCACAGGGGCTGAATGTGATCTGCTGATGTGGTTCTCTTAAGCAGATCCAGCAGAATCTGTAACATCAGCAGGTTCTTGTCCCAGGAAAGCAGATCTGATTTTGTGGAGAGCGTCCTGGGCAGTGTGGCTGATTAGTGTTTTCCCAAGAGCTTCTGCCTCAGGATGCTCCTTTGAAAAGAAAGCTCTCCTAAGTTTGGCTCTTTCATCTTTTCCAGGTAGAAGGAAAAAAAGAAACTGTCTGGGATGAACAAAATCAATCCACAAACATAGATCTTCTTTGTCTGTGACATCTTCTACTGGCTTTATAATTTCAACTTCTTAGAGATTGATTATATTAAATTACAAATAATATGTTCCCCTTAGGAGGAACGAAACAATTTACCTTGTCTTAAGAGTTGCAAGCTCTTCTCTTGTTTCTGATGTAGTGTTTTGAGGATAAAAGTGGTGATCCTGTAAAGACTGAACATCAGTCCAATACTTTAACCTCAGTATTGTAGAGAAGCCTTTCACACACACACACAGAAGGAAAAAATAATAAAGGAAAATGGATAGAAAGTGTGTTATAAAGGGTGCATGACAAACCCCTTAATTATTTGCATTTCCATTTACAAAGTAGTTTCATCTTGGAATGTGTTAATCCACTCACTTTGCCATAAAAAATCAATTGTGTTGGAAAATGCTGGTAAGGATATTCTAAATAAAGACCAATTTCCTGCAGAACACAGTACAGTTCCTTGCTTATTTGGATTCAGTTCTCCACAAGTAAAGCTGTCCTATGGAGAAATGGACAATTAACATCAAGGTTGGATGACTGGTTGCTGAAAGGTGATGCTGATGATGGAAGAAAATGCTCAGTCATTTAGTTTGAGAGGAAAATTGGACAGATCCATCTTATACACAAGGATAATGTTCTTTAACTGAGTTCTCTGGTGTTGTTCCTTCTTAGGGGTGACTCAGGGAAGCAAGACATCCCCTCTGCAATCTGCAGACAACAAAAGTGTGTCAGGTGATGACAGTACAGAACACACCCAACAGGTACATGCCTTGTGTTTCGCTCTGTCCTTTTCTGGGTGCTGGCTTTCTGATGGAAATATTGCAGTAAAACTGGTAGGCAAATCAAAGAGGTTCAGTGCAGAGCAAGGACTCAGAGCAGAACATTTTACAAGAGCAGGAATTTCCATTCATAACCAGTGGCCTGTTGTGTCTACCATAGCCTCTGACACTGGAAATCAAGTGTTTCCAAAGCTGATGCTTTTTGTTGCTACCTGAGTGATTTTTTTAGCATTTCATATATTTTATTAGTTTATTTGGACAGCACTATGAAGATAATTGAGTTAAACTAATAGTTCTATCTCAGGCAAATATTTTCTTGCTGTTAAGGGGCGTGGTAGCAAACAGGAATAGTCATACGTCCTTTTTATTTTTTGTTTCAGCTACAGGAACAGAAAGTTGACAAAGTGTGTTTCTACGTGGCTCTTGATGAAATTCCTGAAGGATTTGTGTCAGATTTTACTGTGTATTTTCTGAAAGACACCAAAGGTGTGTGCCCTGAAGAGTTGCAGGCTCAGTGTTTTTGGGTTTTGCGTGAAACAACAATTCTCATTGAGAAAATGTGGCTGAGATTCAGGATAGTGCATATCCAGCCTAATATACTGGGTAGGAGTACAGTCAGAATAGAACAGAAATCAGGAATGCTTGGTCATTTTATGGCAGTTCTGTGCAAGGTTTTCCTGGTCTATCTGTAAAATAAGGGTTCAAATCAAGGCCACTGTTTTTTTGAACAGAAAACCATTTTCTAACTCTCTGGCCGGATTGTCAAGGCTTAAACCCAGGTGATGACATTGAAGTATTTTTCTACCCTTTCTGAAGAAGCATCTGCACTATTAAACCCAGCATTTGTTTTGAGGGTGACTTGTATCAAACCTAGCAGTGTTTTACTGGAGTTCTAACTTATTATGGAAAGGGCTTTATGCTTTATGCTTTCTGTATAAAATAATTAGATTTATGCTAATTATTTGTGTACTAGAAAAAGTTGCTGAACCTAAGGGCCTGACTGAAGCTAATGAGATTCTTCCTCAAGTGATAAAGTCTGGTATACTGTCTGATGACACTGCCTTGATGCTAAAGGATGCCATCTCCCAGGTAAATGTGTTACAGCTCCTATATATGGAGTCTTGAGTGTTTCTAGGAGTGATTTGTCCCCTTAGTATTCTGCTGATCATATGGACTATGCATAAGAAATACTATTATATAAGTGACCTTCATATGCCAAAAAGAAGTTTTTGTTAATCCTTGTCTGCTATTTTGTTTCCTAAATTGTTTGTAAAGATGTGGAGATGGGCATTATTTCATTGCCTTCCCCTATGTGAGAATCATTTAAGAGTGTGACACCAGACACCTTTGTGGCTGTGTCTGTATCTTCAGGGATTTCCATAAAGACCTTCTGGAGCTATTCCCCTGCAGAATATGAGGCAGAGAGAATGATGCCAAAGGGCTGAAATGGAAGGAGACACACTGAAATTAAATTTTAGAACAATGTCCAATGCTTAAGTGAATTTCTAGTAAACTGACTTCTTTTTTTCTATGGCACCTTTTGAATTCTAGGGGTTTTCACCAGCTCTCTCCCATGGTCAGCAGCAGACTAAGGAAACTACCTTTCATTCAGATAGTGAAAACACAGATTCTGAAGAAATGAATTTACCTGAGTCTGACCTTGCAGAAAAGAAAGAACAGCCTGTGGAAAACTCTGATACTTTAGTGAGGAATGAAACTATACAACAAAGAAAAGGTGAGTGTTCTGCCTCTGCAGCACTGTGGGGATTAGATCTCATGGCAGTAAAGAGGTTTAGCATCCCTTCTCTGACAGGGACTGCTGCCATTCCATTTTCCAGGAATATGTATTTGTTTGCATTGTGTTAACTGCTAAAAAAATGAGTCTGTTTTGCCCTGTCCTCAAGCAGGCAGAGCAGGTCGTTGGTTACCTGTCCTCAGGTAGCCAACAAGAGGGAAGGCAAAGGCCATTCCAGTGGTGCCACGTTACCAATGCTGTTGGAACAAGACAGTTCCTTCTGTGTGCATTTTCTTTCAATAGGAGATATTGAACTGGAGATGCCAACTGTAAATCTGGATGGAGAAGTGCCTGTTCTTGCCTCAGTTCCATCAGTGGTTCAATCTCTGGAAAGTTGTGCAATGACCTGGCAGAAATTAATATCCACAGTTCTGAAGGAACAACTGAAAAAGGTTCCACAGGTAACGTTGCCTGTAACTCCAGGATGATTTTACTGCTGGAGACTTTGCTTCCTTCCCCCATAAGACTCTCTTTGAATGGTTTGTGTTAATTTTTAATTCCTCTTCATGTTTGCTTGTTGGAAAACCATTTACTAATTGATGAAAAGTAGAAAAAAAGTAGTGGGGAACTGTGTGGCTCTGGGAAGTAGAATATAAATAGAATATAAAGTAACTCAGTGCAGATCCTACCCACACAGGATAACTAAGGGACTTCTGTTATCTACTCTTCTAAAGAGCCATGAAATACTAAAAGCTGCAGTGATTTTTTTTTTTTAAATAGACAGCTATATTTTTGATTGAAAAAAGTAATCTCAAACAAAAAAGTTCCAATTTTAAGATTCTGATTCAGCAAACACATATATGACTAATACAATTAAAAATACTGTGGGATTTTATGTCTGTAAAGTTACCTGTGCATAAACTTTTGGACTCTCCAGCTCCAGCTCAGGGATATATTCCCCATGAGCAGTTCCCTTCAGTGTGTGTAAAAGTCTTGATTTCAAGGATCTTCTTCTGTCTGGGTTTTTGCATGGTTGAGTCATATCAGATTTGTCTCAGCATAAAACATATCAAAAACAAAGAACAAATATAGTCCTGGTTATAAGTTTTCACTCTTGCCTAATAGTAATTTGGATCTTTTTATTTGTTTCCACACTGCTTGTAGGGTGATGGTGCACTTGCAGAGATTGACCTCTGGCGTAAAAAAACCGCAGCTTTAAGTGATCTTGCTGAGCAGACAAAGCTTCCAGAGGTGAAAAAAGTCTTGGAAATATTACAAGAAGCTGAATCTGAGTGTGTTGGAGATTTACTGATAGTCTTGAGTGACCTCAGAAAATATCACATGGAAGCTCTGGATAACGTTAAGTTTCTTTCAGCCCTTGAGCGCCATTTGCAGGTACGTGAACTTGAGAAAAGTCGGTGGAGTTTGAGCTGTAGTTACCTGAGTTTGGTTTCTCTGTTGGTGTAATCACCTCTTGTTTATATTTTTACTTTTTATCAGCAATAAAGGTGTACTCTAGATTAATAAAATATATTTAATTAAAAAGAAGATTTGCTTATTTTATTTGAGTTACAGTCGTTTTAATATTTGGAAGCCCAGAGCTGTGAACACTTTGTTTGTAAATCCAGCCTTGGGAGAATTTGATAGTGTAGCTGAATTGGGGAAAACAAAGATTTCTGTACCCCATTTTTGAAGTAATTTCTACCAAAATTGCAGCTGATGTCTCAGTGTTTAAGTTTTACTGAAAACCGTCTGAACATCCAAATAAAGAGTTGAGCCAAAATCCGTCTGGGGACAGCTTTTACAATAAAGAGACTATTAATAAGACAGGACATAAAAAGCATTTGGAGCAAAAGATGCAGATTTGCACATCCTTAACCATGGGTGTTATTGAGGCACCAGGGTTATTTATTTAATAATGTCACAGACTTAACTTCAGGCATCTATGGAATAAATACTGGTTTACTGAATATGAATTTATGCGTTTTCATGACATCTTATTCTCAATATGCATTTCACAGAATTTAGCATATGGCACTGGGGCTGATGTTGTCCTGAACACAATTCCCTCCCTGCTCAATGCCCTGAAGATGGTGTGGGTTATGTCCCGACATTACAACAAGGATGAGCGGATGGTTCCCCTCATGGAACGAATTGCCTGGGAAATTTCCACAGCAGTGTGCAGATTTTTGGATCTGCACACACTGTTTGAGTAAGTACTGCATTCCTGTTTAACTAGGCTGCATTTATTAAAAGCTTTGCTTGTTTTATATCAAGTGCAATCGATAACACTTTCATCAAATAGGGGCCAGCATTTTTCAGCCATCTGAAGTTGTATTATAAGATCAATTAAAAGTCAATTTATTTTGTAATTTTCATAAGTTACTAAACCAGCCCTGAAGAAATAGTTGCTTGTCCTCTTTTGTCTCAAAAGGACATAAAACAATGAGACAAATATAAATACAGTGGTAAAAAAAGTGGCATAAATACAATAAAAATCAGTCCTGAAATAGTATCTCCTTTCAAAATCATGCTGAAAATGATAAGTTATGAATTTTTCCTAGATTTTATATAATTAGAAGCTGCTAAACTGGGGTATATAAATCCAGCTGAGATATAATTTTTTATCTATAGTATTTCTATCTATAGTATCTTAACTGTGTTGATTTGATTAATAGAGAAGATAGAGCTACTGCAAAAAAGAAAATAACAGAAGGCAAAAGCATTCTTGAACAATGGAAGAAATGTTACTTTACTACTTGTGCCCAAGTTGAAGAGTCGGGGAGTGAACGATACTGGAAATTTGACGTGAAACGTTTCTTTGAAAAAACAGATTATATGGCTGCAGTCTGCCAAGATCTGTATGATATTTTTCAGGTAGTGATATAGACAATAAACAAAGGAATCGTGTGATCTTATTCTGTACAGGAGATTCTTTTGTACTGTAGGTGTTGACTTGTTAACAGCATTTAGTTGTGTGAGTGGGTTTGTGTTTAAGACCTGAGAGGTGCCTTTGATTCCAACAAAATGGCATTTAATGCTGGGGATGGAATGACTTCTCCAGGTGCTGGTTGAGGAAGGATGTTACTGGGTATGTGTTATGTACTTAAAGACTTGCAGCAACTGTTTAACAGATTTACAGTTTTCGTGGGTTGCTACCTTAATGAGATGATAAAATACCAGTTACATATACTATAATATCAAATTTGGCCACCTGTGAATCTGTGAAGTGGTTGCAGAATCACATATGAATGGAGAGATGCTGTGTTTAGGCTAATTTAAGTCAGGATAATTAGCAATGTGGTCCATCAATAAACTGTGTATGTAAAAACTGTGGAGTAAAAAGGAGTAAGAACTGAGTGTTATCTGTTGTAACAACTGAAGTGTTGGGCCTGTAGAGTGTTGGTTTTCTTTTTAGTGTCTTGTATTAAAATATAGGAAATGTAAATCACAGCACAAATTGATCATTTGCTGACTGGTTTATATTTTTTAAAGGAAAAATTAACAGAAAAATGTGTTAGATGGCAGAGAAACATAATAAAAGAAAGGTTTCTAGTATGTTCTTCTGAATTAACAGGTCACTGAAGAGCTTTACAATATATTTATTCCTGAGCTGACAACTGTGACAGAGAATCCAAAGCATATTGAGGCACTGCTGAGAGAAGTAAATGGACTGACTAGTCCCATGAAAGAGCTGAAATTTGACCCTCTGAACATTAGAAATGCACGTAGATGGAAATCTGTTATGAGAGAATTTAGAGAAGAAGTTTCAGTAAGTACCATATACTGTGATTCCCATAAAAAAGTAAAATTATGCTTGACTACTATTATCAAAAAATGTTTTCACTTTGCCTCCCTTTCTTGGTTTTGCAAGATGAATCTCTAAGTGACAGGATTTCTTGGCTTTCTTCCTTTGTTTAGACTACTGAAGAAAAGATCAACAAATTTATTGATGAATCTTTTAAGACCCTTCGATCAGCAGAAGCTGCATTTGACATGCTGGTAAAGTTCAAACACATCCAGACTCGTGAAAATGTTAATGAGCACTTGATGCTGAAGTTCAGTGATGTTTTGGACCACTACTGCAAAGAGGTATTTAATTTAGGGATTTCTTATGTAATACATGAAGCTCTTTAGCAACTGAAAATCATCAGTCTTTGTATATGTCTAAATACCTGTGTAGTGTCATTTACTGTCTGAAATTACAAAATAAACATAATAATTGCTCTCCCTTTTTTGGAGCTGGTTGGAGAAATAGTCTGGTTAATTTGCTGAAAGGGTTGTGCACATCTATACATGTGAGGCACTGTCTGGGAACTGGAAGGCATTTGCATGTGCTCTGAATGCATCAAAGCTTGTGACTATTCCATCACCTTGTGAACAGCAGTTCAACGGGAGACCTTCCTGAGAAAATTCACCTTTCCTACCCTACAGCTTTCTTGTGCTGGACAAGTTCATGGTGTGACCAAAAGGTGTCAGAGATCAACCCCGAGGGCAGAAATAGTTTCTGACGTGTGTTGGAAAGCTTTTCATGTCAGTGTTTCTCTTGATATTTCAAAGAACATTGACTTTAATGATAAATTGTGATTTTACAGAAAATGCTGCCATAATAGTATTTCCTCAAGGTAGAGAAAGGAAGACAAAAGAATTGTTTTTATCCTGCTGCTGGAATTAGCTTCAGACTGATTAGCTGTGTTCCAGATAGTGACCATTGAACAAACAGTGGAGAAATGGGTCTATGCAATGTTTTATTTTCTTCTAGGTTGAACATGTTAAGCAAATCTTTCTTCAGAACCTCAAGGATCCACCTCTGTACAAGAATCACCCTCCCGTGGCTGGAGCAATATTCTGGTCCCGCTCCCTTTTCTATCGGATCAAACACACCATTATCCGATTCCAGGAAGTAGAGGAGTTGCTTGCTGGTGAACGTGGACAGAAAGTATGTTGGCTCCTTTGATGTTTGATGAAGGAAGAAATACTTTCCTGATACACTTTTTCTGGAGATGTTAAAGTGCTCCTATGTGTGGGGAATTTCCAAGTCTTTGCAATGTGTTAGTTGTGAAAAGCTGGTTAGTTGTGAAAATCACTGTTTCCCAGGGAGACAGTGATGGACTCAATGTCAGAATTCAAGATCCCAAATTTTTCAGTGCCTGCATTAATTACAAGGCATTACTTGTCCTCTTGTCTAATAAAAAACAGAAACCATATCAAGCCACCCTATTAAGGCAGGTTAGTTGGTCTTTAAAATGATTTACAGAGAGTTTTCCTTTCTAGGTAAAACAAATATATCTTCAAGTTGCCAAGAAGATGAAAGAGTATGAAGATCAAAAATACAAGGAGTGGAGAGAGAGGACAGAACACATTGTCCCACAGTTACTGAAAGATAATCTGCTGACTGTCATCACTGTGGGGGCTGCAACAAATGTTCATCCAGAGACTTCTGAGCAGGTGAGATCTGGGAAAAGGGTGTACCAGTCTTCTCTGTGGAAAAGAACTGAAACCTACCTGATGGTCAGTGAGAATTTTCTAAAAACAGTATTTTAAACACAGATTTTGAAAGGAAAATTTCAAAAGTTCTGAGCTCAGAATTGTTTGTGGCCCTTTCGAAGACATAGTTCCTGAATCACCTGGCAACTGAATGAATGTTGTTTCTCTGGGTGTTCTTATGTGCTATAGTTCATATATATATATAGTTTTAGGTTTTGGTACAGCATCTTTAGGACATTGTAACATAACTTGGGACTGAAGTTATGTAGAGGCAGGTTCCCAACAGGGATCATACAGAATCCAGTTCTTACTAAACTTGTCTGACTGAATTTCCCCTGGGATTTCTGTTGTAACTGGTTGCAGCAATATGTACACAGAGGTGATTTGGTTTGTTTCTTGTAATTGGCTTTCACTGAAGAGGTAGTTGTGTGTAATTCCTGAAACAGGGGTGCTGAGGCTGCTGTAGAATTTTAAAGGCATTTTCACAAGCTCTGGATGTCAGTCATTCTGACTTTGACCTGCTGCCTGATGAAATGTCTCCAAGAACTCACCTTTACCTTGTAACAGATTGGTGCTCATCTCCTTTCTTCTGCTCTTTCTTGTGTTGCAGAGCTCTGTAACAGAGGAGTCTGTCACCACCAAGAAAAGTCTCTGCTTTGGAGTGAATTTTTCTCCCATACTCCAAGAGATTATCATTGAAACAAACTACATGGAACAACTGGGGCTTCCAGTCCCAGAAATAGCGAGATACGTGGCATTGCAGGAAGACAAATATGTTAGGTAAGGCTGTAACAGAATATCTGCTCACATACAGACTTATGGCAGCATTTCAAGTGGTTTCACTCCAAACCAGAATGGGCCCTGAGTCATCAAATCTTGGAAAGATGAGGGCTCTCAGTGACTTTTTTTGTAAGGGTACAATTACTAATGGCCATGTTGCACTGATAAGCTTTTCTCTGGCACTGGCTGCATTCTTTACTCTGTAGGACTGTTATACAAATTAACATCTTGTCAAAATAATTTGTTTTGCAATCAGTTGTTGCTACCATTCAGATTTCATTTAAATTTACTGTTGCTTTCTTCCTGTACAGCCTTGAATAAGTCAGTTGTATCCAAATTATCACAGGCATTTACACACAGATGTGCTGATAAGATCCTTAACTGGATATTAAAGTTCACCTGTTGAGTTCACTTATGTGGCTGAGGCTGCCTCAAAAGCTTTCTGAGCTGGGGCAGGAGAGGTTTGTTCAGCTGTTGTTGGAGCCATATGAAACTCTTCTTTTGTTTTCAGTGGGAAATGAATTACATTTATAATCGTTACATATTCACTGGTTAGTCCTGCAAATTTTGCTTTATTTTGAAGTCTGAATGGAATGATGGAAGTGCTCTGCTCTTTGATGGAGGTCAGAGCTGTATTTCAAGAAAATCATCATATTATGATGTTGTTGTGTTTCTTCTCTTTAGGTATACAAGTAGATTGAAAAACATGCTGGGTTGTTATCACAAATTAATGGAAACACTGAATGAAGCAGAAACCAAACTTCTTGATAACTATATCCAAGAACTTCGGAGAATATTGAAATCAGGACACAAAAGACTCACATGGAACTCCTTAGGTAATGGAGATACTATTTTAAACTGGCCTTAGACACTGATTTTCAGTTAAAAAATCTCCTCAGTTCTGCAACCTACTTTTTATGTCATATGACAGCAATGTATCCCTAAGTGATACATCCTATTGCCACAGTCGAGGCAGAGTAGCAGATGAGACAAACTCTGATCCAGGAGGGTATTTCCTGTGTTTTTATTATATTTAAAACACTGGAGATGGTTAGAAACCCTTAGATAAGAGCTGTAAGGGAGTTAGATTAAGGATTAGGTGAGAAAACATCTAATCTATCTTTCTGCAGAACCTTGGGTTCATTCTGAGAGATAAACCACATCTGATCATAGCAATTTTGATGCATTGGTAAAATATTTGTTAGAAGAGAAAAAACCAAATGGTTGTGATTTGTTTCAAGGTATTGGTGAATTTATTTTCCAATGTACACAAACCATTGAGAAGCTTGAGTCACTTGTCCATCAGATTCATAATATTTCTGAAGACATAAGCAGCAAACTTCTGTTCATAGAATCAGCAAATCTCTTCAAGCTTCCGCTTTCAAAAAATGGTGATGAACTTCCTGGTAAGTTCCCAGATCTGTCACTTGAGTGAGTGATGGATTAAATTTCTTTCAACACTTTCTAAACTGTAAAAAGGTTGCTCTCACATCTAATGGTTGGTATTAAATAATTGAATCCATATAAAATCAGAGGGCTGAAATATTAATAAATTAATCATTAATAAGTGAAGATATTTTTTCAGTATAGAGATCAATTTCATGTTCACAAATAAAGCCCAGCTGATTATTCCAGTGTATAAATCTGTTACATCTTTTGCAGTTAATAATGCTTTTTTTTGTATCTGTTGCAGAAGCAAAAGAATTTTTTGACTATATTAAGTGTGAAAGAGCAAAAGATGTGGCACACATCGTTAGAAAGTATTCTGAAATTCCACCATTGCTAATAGAAGTGGAAGGACAAGTTGCCAATACAAACACTGGCAAATCTCCAAAATTAACTTCCTATTATGCATACTGGGAAAATAGGATTTATCAGGTGTTGACACAGTTAATTGTGAAGTAAGTAAATTGTTTGCTTTAATGGATTTCCAATCTTTCATCTTCAGATTTCCCTGGATCTGTTGATCAGTGTGTGTGTAGTGACATTGTTTGAACACCTCAGTGACTTACAGTTTGTGACAGATTTGTATTTGTACAGGTTTTTTTCCTGTGAAGAACAGAGAACTGATAACAAGGTACAGGAGAAACCCAACCAATATTGGCATATTTTTGGCAGAAGAGAGAAATAAGATACATTTCCTGCAATGTGTGTAGTTGCACATCCCTGGTTTATTTCTAAAACCAAGGTTTTGTTTTACTAAAGAACACAATTTTGAGAACTTGGTGTCTGGGTGCCTGATGCCTCCCTGTCCTGCAGGGGACACCAGGACAAGAACAAAAGTTTGTTGGGTTTTACTTCACCTGTTCTGCAGTGGCTGAGGCCAAGGAGGTTCTTGTAGCAAGATATTATGTAAAGGCTTCTATTATAAACAAGATATTGTTGCAATAGAGCATTGCAGGGTTATAAAAACCTCCCAGCCACCTCTACTTCCCATGATCCATGTCTTTGTAATCTGGGCCATGCTCAGGTGACTTTGTTGTGCTTTCTTGTCAGGGCTTTCACAGAGGAGTTGACAAAAGTCTCAGGATCCTTTTGCACCAGGGCGTCCCCATTCATTCCTTCTGCCAGTTTCTTTAATCAAGCTTTTGTATTAAATCAATTTAGTGGGATGATGTTGCTCCCAGACCCATCAGTGTTTCCAGCTGAAGTTGGTGGTGGCTGATTTCAGACAGCTCAGTTTGCAGATCTGAGCACACAGCTGATAATTGCAGTCTCTGTTGGGCATTTCCATGGGGGCAGCACCTGATTATTTCTGTCTTTGACACTATTTTTTTCCTTTCCTAGGAATTTACAGGCTTTTAATGCAGCTATTCTTGCAAATGTGCCACTGTTACAAATAAAAGCTGTTTTCTCTGTTCCTGAGATCACCTTTCAACCCAGTGCCAGCGAGATTGACAAAATGGTGGCACAGTCCATCCAAGACTGTGTTGAGGTCACTAAGGTGATTTTTGATAAAGATTTTTTTTGTTGCCAGAGTTTACTTGTGATTATAGTGAGCCAGTCTTGCTTTATGTTTGGGCAAGCATAAATGTCAATAGGAAGATTCATATTGCTTTATCTTGAAATCAAAATATCCAGTACATTGTCCTAATTTTACAAACTGATGACAAGGAAAAAAAACACCTATAAAACGTTATGCAATTTATACTCAGGCAAAATTATCTATTACATTTAGCAGTTTTGCCAGTGTAAGGACATGATTTGGTTCTATAACTCAGCACACATCAGAAGGAAACACTTTTCAGATTGCACTGCAGATGTTGCTTTCTGATGAATGAATAAGCTGGTGGAATAAGGAAAGTGAGTATCCTCCTCTACATTACATTTCTCCTTAAAAGCAGCAGAAAAACAGTTCAGGAAATGTTGGAGAAGGGCATCTAGGACACATCTAGGACAGTAAATATCTAGAAATATGCAGCTTGCTGGCAATGATGCACCAGTATTTTCCTGCATAAATATTGAACTGCTTTCCTGAAAAGAAGCCAAATATTGTGGCAGTGTCCTTGCCCTATGCTGATGGAGAAATGATTCCACCTGAAATGAATTAGGTTAGGTGTGCTTCCTATGCTCAGATTTGCTCTTCTGCTCCAGTTCTGTATCCAGCCTGTTTGATCCAATACTTTTTTCTCTCTGTCCTACTGTATTGTGGCTCAGCAGAGATTTTAGAAGCAGGTTGAGTAATGCATGGAAAGGTTTTGTTAGGATGAAATTAACTCTTCTCAAGTTGATGGGAATGTGTAATTCTCTCAGAAAAACAATTGATTTGAGAAATAATTCACTCCACTTCCTATACTATGTCCTAAATAATGGTGAATCTCTTCACCAAAAGGGTTATCAAGTGCTGGCACAGGCTGCCCAAGGAAATGGTGGAGTCACCATTCCTGGAGGGATTTAAAAGATGTGTAGATGTGGCACCTGGGGACATGGGTTAGTGGGGGTCTTGACAGTCCTGGCTTTTCAACCTGAATGATTCCATGAATGATTTCACTAAAATGACTCTACAAGGTAACTTTTTCAACCCTGTCTTAAAAACTCCAGCACTTTGTGCGGTGGATGCATGGCACGTGTATCGAGTGTCCTCCTCAGCACGTCAGGAAAGATGAAGTTGTCATTTTCAGCTTCTACAGTGACGTCTCCCAGAGCCCCCTGATGATTGAACAGGCTGTTCTAATCACTCACAATGTCCACAAAGTCCTGGCTTCTCTCAGCAAGTATTTGAACCAATGGAACAGGTATGAGCTGCTGTGGAAATCAGACAAAGGCACAGTCCTGGAGAGGTTGGCTGCAGAAAAGCCTGCTTGTGTCACCTTTGATGAACAGTTGCAGTTCTATATGAAGGTAGCTCAGGAAGTGACTCAACAGCCCTTGATTAAAGATGAACAATTTATCAGGCTTCAGCTGGCTCCTTTAGCCTTCACAGTGCAGGAGAATGCTAAAGGCTGGATGCTTTCACTTGGGAAGTTGCTTAATGAGTCAGCAAGAGAGGAGCTTGTCACACTGAGGGATGAGATTCAGGTAAGTGTTCTCAGTTTGTTTTTTTGTTATCTTTATCACATAGACTGAAAATGAATCTGCATGTTATTTGCTTGTATTTTTTGTTTGACTCATTATTATAATTCTGCCTAATTGCTTTGTCAGTGTTGATTCTGGAAATTATCTTTACTTTTTACAGAGATTATCAGAGAATCTTAATAAACCTCTCGATACCCTGGACAATTTCAGAGTTGTCCTTAGCACATTTGTAGAGATCAGAGGCATGTCCTTCGAGGTGGAGCTGAACTATTTGGACATCCTGGAGAGATACCGAACTCTTGCATTGTACAATATTCCAGTAAGTGCATGTCTCATCAAACAGCTCAGATTTGAGCTAAGGGCACAAATGCCTCACATGTGAATGAATAAATGTTTTCATTTTAAGACATTTGACAGACTTACAGTATCTAAGGGATGTCTGGAGATTGTCTAGTCTCCCCTTCTCAAATCAACATGTCCTCTTTAAAATGGACATATGGCATGTGTTTAAATCTGATTGAGGTCACTTCAGTACTGGTTTTGTGTTTTGCAAATTTATAAAGTCACATACTTTCCTGTGGCTCCTTATTTCTTGTTTGTTCTAGGTAGCTAAAGAAGAGCAGGAGAAGGCTGACAAGATTAGGGAAGAGTGGGAGACTCTTGTCCTGGAAGCAGCACAACTCAATCGCAACATGGATCGTAAAGGAGGTGCAAAAGAAACATTCACAAAGGTAATCTTTGTAGTTAATACTGTAAAACAGATTCCACAGAAATGGAAAGGAACACAATTTAAACACTGTTTTTTTTTAGGTTACACAACAACAAATTAAGGACTACAGCAAAGAGACAGAAGATTTCTTTCAGAAACTCATTACTGAGGGGCCTGGTTCTGTTGGGGATGATCTTGATAAAGGTAAATGGATTGATGTGTGTGAAGTGATGTCTTGAAAATATTAGTCTTTGGATAATTCAAATTTTATGTAAAGCAAGGAAATTGTGCTTTCCTTATTAACATCCAAACTCCTCAACCAGGACTGTGAATGCTTTTAATCCTAGAACTTCTTCAGACTGCATGCAAATGCTGTCTTATTTATTTCCCATGAATCCAGGGATTATTTATCTAGAAAAATTCCTCTCCTTTCCCAGGATTGGAACTCATGGCCCATTTTGATAAAGAATTGGAGAGACTGGAAAAAAAGTATCGGGAACTGGGCAGTGCTGAGAAACTTTTAGACTTGCCAGCAACAGTGTACCCGGACTTGATGAAAGCACAGAATGATGCAAAAGGTCTAAGGCAGGTCTATGAGATTTATGCATCACAAAAAGTGAGTATCACACTATGTCTGCATGGGCACACAGAAAGGGGGGAGAGAGGAAGAGGCTGCATTGTCCTCTGGTTACTGTCCACTCTGTTCAAAACCTGTGCATGAAATAAACTGTGCCCTGTAACTGGCCATCACTGTGAATTAATTTGAATGATATTAGTGCAGCACTAACAGTGTCTCCACAGAACCAAACACATTCTCTTATCAGATAGGAACAGACTTCTCCCTGCCCCTAATAATTATTGAATGGCACTTCTTTACTGCATGAGTCTCCTGATCATTTCAGTAGAACTACTTTTGGATATAGTATGTGTGCAGGTGACAATGGGTATCTCAGGCTTTAACTAGTTTTTAAGAAGTTTTATTTTTCCAAAATTAAAATGCCCTATAAAGTATGCTCTTAAGGATGCTTTTCCTGTTCTCCATATTATGAATCTGTCTTGGACACAAACCTGTCTCTTCCTCTGTTTGTAAAATATTAACACAATTACATCTGCATCCTGACTGTCATCTCTAGATCCTACTGTGGTGAAAAGATTGGTTTTTTTGGGGGGGGGTCAAAATATGATTTTTTTTCCTTCTCAGGCAGCTAAAGAGGAATGGTCTCAGACACTCTGGATAAACCTGAATGTCCAGGTTCTCCAGGAGGGAATCGACGGGTTTCTCAAAGCCCTCCGCAAGCTGCCCAGGCCAGTGCGCAGCATGGCAGTGGCTGTGCAGCTGGAAACCAAAATGAAGGCATTTCGAGACTCCATTCCTTTGCTGCTTGACTTGAAAAACGAAGCTTTAAGAGAAAGGTTTGCTTTGATTTATTGAAAACCAATATTTTATGCGTTTTGTTAGAACTTTTAATTTCCATTACTGAGGTCATGCCATGTCCTGGAGTTTGGAACTTTGCTTTCTGCTTAATGAATGTGTATGATAGCATCCAAGTGACTGCAATGACTGGGATACTTTATGTATTCAAAGTATTAGTTCTTGTTTAAACAATGGCGTGCTAAACATGGTTTCATTATTAGATGTTAAATTACAGGGTTTTTTTTTTTATTGTATCTGGTGGTTGGTACAATTGATGTGTCAATTTAAAACAGGCATTGGCAAGATCTTATGGAGAGAACAGGAACAAAGTTTGAAATGAAAACAGAAACATTCACTTTGGAGAACATGTTTGCTATGGAACTTCACAAACATAAAGGTATTATCAGTGACATTGTTGGAACTGCTGTTAAGGAACTCAGCATTGAGAAGGTAATGTATTAAATTATAAAATCATAATAAAATTAGGCAAGGATGACAACAATCTGAGTTTTATTTGAGATTTTTAAGTTGTCATGACAGCAAGTTTGGCCATCTTCAGGTAGCTGCCATGATGGAACTGATGACAACTGAGATCAATAGCTCTGTTAAGAAGCTCCCACATGGCACAGAACCCCAGCAGTATTGCCTTGGCAGCAGTATATTGAATTTCTGTTATTACAATAAGCAAGTTTGTCCTATGAAAAAAGGATCTGAAGAGGGATCCATTCTGTTGCCCTCATCATGTTTTGAAATAGACCCTTCTTTACAAACCAGAGTTAGAAAATCTCTGCAAAAATGTTGCTGAATTGTTACATTTTTTTGCTTAAGATTATAGTTCTCCAGTTTTTGAAGATTAAAAGATGCATCATTTATGCTCACATGCAGGGACTGAAGGAAATAATAGATACATGGGAACAGATGAACTTCACTGTACTAGAATACATCAAAGGCACTGAGAAGCGAGGCTTTATTCTGGGACCCTCAGAGGAAATTTTAGAGATTCTTGATGACAACAATGTCAGCCTTCAGAGTGTTTTGGGCAGTCGATTTGTGGGACCTTTCCTTTCAACTGCTCGCCAGTGGGAAAAAACTCTGTCATTGATTAGTGAAGTAACTGAGGTAGGAGGAAAGTGCTGGACTAAATAATTAATTTTTATTATGTATGATCAGAATTTTCTGTTGTATTTTTCTTTCTCTGATGATAACATTTGATTCTTAGATCTGGATAGCGGTTCAGAGAAAATGGATGTACCTGGAGAGCATCTTTGTTGGTGGAGATATCAGATCACAGCTTCCAGAGGAAGTAAAAATATTTGACAGAGTAGACAAAATGTTTAAAGAGGCAAGTGATTGACTTGTGATCAACATAATTTTTAGTGCATTTTAGTTCCCATTCCATGGTTATCTGTGGTCTTGTGTGTCATGTGTAACACTGAGAATGGTATAATTAATTGAATATGAGATTGGGGAACCCAGGAATTTGTGTTTTACTTCACATCTGTCATAATCAGAAGACTTCTGATTTAGCTAAGGCAGGCGGAGGTGTGATCCTTGGCTGGCAACATGGGGTAGGCAGAATCTCCTTTTCCTTTCATTGGATACATCTTTTTACCTTTACCTTTATAATAAGAGGCTTAGATGTGTTTCTAGAGATTGAGGACCTACATACATGTTGAAAAGGCTTTCCTGCTTCTTGCCACTGTTCCCACACTGAACACATACTCCCAGTATGAACATGAGTTACTTTTCTGTTTTCCATCTGCAAAACTGGGAGAGTACTGTGAATCTGAAACACAGTGTTTGATCATACCTTGAAGTACCACTGTGTGCAGTCAGGTATGTGCTTATGCTGGCATGGCTTGGGATATAGACTTGTCTTGCTTACACTTGTTTTTACAGTTGTGTCTCCATAAACACACTACCTTCATGTTTTCATCCAGCCCTGCAGCAACAGAAACCATGTTTTAAAACCTTTGATTCACTTCTGTAAGAACCTGAACTACTTGTGCTGCTTGTGTGCTTTGTCACTAATTAAATATAGTTTAGTGTAATCTATTGCTGTTCAGTGTTTTCTAAACTTCATTTTCTCCCTCTGTAGATAATGAATGAAACTGTAAAAGACCCGACAATAAAAACATGCTGTGAGGTCCCAAATCGTCTGAGAGACCTCCATCATATAAATAATGTGCTGGAGAAATGTCAGAAGAGCTTGAATGATTATTTGGATGCCAAGAGAAACGCTTTCCCAAGATTTTTCTTTATATCTGATGATGAGTTGCTGAGTATCCTTGGCAGCAGTAACCCACTGTGTGTCCAGGAACACATGATAAAGGTGCAGTGTCTGGCTTTCCACAGTGCCTTGTGATTTTAGATGCTTTAAGAAGTTTAGCAGACTATACTGTACATGCTCCTAATATTTTTTGCACACAAAAAGCATCCTGGCAGCATCTTGTATCAAATCTGATGGATATTCTCTCCTGGCCAGTAGCAGTTACAGTAGAGGATCGTTGGTGGAGGAACATTCAAAATACATCAGAATGATCTACCATTAAAGAACCTTCCTGTAGCTCCTCATAGATCTTTATTTTCTAGAAAAAAAAGGTCAATGTCATTTGGGCCTGATTATCTTCCTGATTACAGTTAGGATGCTGGGCTATACATCAACATCTGTATTTGATTACTTAGGAGCCAGATCCATTTTTCCTTAGAGTCCATGGACTTTTCTTTCAAGATGAAATGGGGGCTGGATACACTTACATCCTGGAAGCTATGGTTCTAAAATTCCAGTGGATTTCTTTGCTGGTACCTTTCAGATGTTTGATAATGTGGCTGCCCTGAGGTTCCAGGATGGTGAAGATGGTGAGAAGATTGCAACAGCCATGATCTCGGCCGAGAAGGAGGTGATGGAGTTCCGACAGGCTGTCCCTGCCGTGGGCAGGGTGGAGAACTGGATGACAGCAGTGCTGGAAGAAATGAGAAGGACCAACAGGCGCCTCACCAAGGAAGCCATTTTTCGCTACTGTGAGGACAGAAGCAGGTGACAAAACCAGTAGCAAGAATAACACAAATTCCTGATGTGTTATTATGAACCTGTAGCAATGCAGAAAAATTAAGACTCATTTTTTTAATTCATACACAATTTAGCCTGTGTTTCTGTAAGTGGAGGGATATGAATACGTGCATATGCACTATTTTAACAAACCAGGAAAAATGTGTTACCTCTCATATCTAATTTCCTAAATCTTGAGGTTTGATTTTTAGTGGTGTTTGCTCAGTATGTTTTTCTCACAATGAATTCCAGTTGGCAATTGTACACATGGAATAGGCAGCTTTTCTATCAGGGTATTTCCTAGGCTTCTGAAATCCCACAGCATACCCTGATAGAATTCTGTACATCTCTGAAAAGTTTAGCTCACGTTGTAGTTGTTGCAGAAACAGGAAAATAGAAGGAACTTTTTGTTTGTTTGGTTGGTTGGTTTTGGTTTCAGTTTTTCTTTCCTGATCACTTCCTTAAAATAAACAGTAACTCAGCCTCCCTCACTATATGTGTTTTCCATAGAGTTGATTGGATGCTGCTCTTCCAAGGCATGATGGTGCTGGCTGCTAATCAAGTGTGGTGGACTTGGGAGGTAGAGGATGTCTTTCGGAAAGTGAAGAAGGGAGAAAAACAGGCAATGAAACTCTATGCCAAAAAAATGCATCAGCAGATCGACGACCTGGTGACCCGGATCACGATGCCTCTGAGCAAGAACGACAGGAAGAAATACAACACTGTCCTCATCATCGACGTTCACGCCAGAGACATCGTCGATATATTCGTGAGGGACAGGTAAACCTACCGCCGAGCCCAACCTGCTGAGCAAATGCCAAGTGCTGAAATGGTATTTCCGTGCTTTAACTCTGTGTTGTGTAGCATCCTGCAGGCTCAGGAGTTTGAGTGGGAGAGCCAGCTGCGCTTTTACTGGGAGCGGGAGCCGGACGAGCTGACGGTGCGACAATGCACCGGCACCTTCTCCTACGGCTACGAGTACATGGGGCTGAACGGGCGGCTCGTCATCACCCCCCTCACCGACCGCATTTACCTCACACTCACTCAGGTACACGTGTGCAGTCATGTGAGCTTTGCTAGCAAGCCTGGGAAGTAAGATACCCCCAAGAATTCCCAAGTGGAAGGATCGTAGGGAAATTTATTTCCGGAGTCAAGAACACTGGACTTAAAAGAGCATTACTCTTAATGGATTTTCAAATGCTGGGCCTGAGGAAAGACATGCCACCTGTTCTTCTCAGGGCTTTTATCATCCCTGGCCCCCTGCTTTGTGGGGTCTTTGACATGTCTGCAGGACTTATCTTTTTCTCATACCAGAGAGCGTTTCTCTGGAATGCAGGAGGAGAAAACTTCTAAAACTGTCTTTGGGAAAGATGCCTCTTCTAAGCAGGAAAGTCATCCTGAGTGAAACAAGCTCTAATCTCCTCACCATAAATCTTCCAGAAGGGTCTTCTACCCTTACAAAGCCCTTGCTGTAGTTCTACACAATCACATCATTGTTCTATTGCCTCCTCCTGCCATCTCCCAGATGCCAATGTGAACACTGATATGCTTGAAATCAATTGTGATATCATTGCCTCAAGGATAATGCAGAATGCATTCACAGATTAAGTTGAAAGTTTTGCTACCAACCAAATCTAAATTTAATCCAAGCTTTGCTTTGTTTTTTTGTCTATCTCCAAAGGCTCTATCAATGTTTTTGGGAGGAGCACCAGCAGGGCCAGCAGGTACAGGGAAAACAGAAACAACCAAGGATCTGGCCAAAGCACTGGGCTTGCTGTGTGTAGTGACAAACTGTGGAGAAGGCATGGACTTCAAAGTAAGAGTTAAAGATCTGTGTTCTCTGATAAAATGCCACCTGCTGCTCTTTTTCAGTGCCCAGGATAAGGACATACTCTGAACTGCTGCATAAGTACCTCCCTTAGAGATACAATGCTGTTTGATAATGAAATTTAGCAAAAAAATGTCTATTTTGAATAAATTCCTGGAGAATTTCAGGTGCTTTCAACCAAGGGAGCAATGACTATATGATTTGTGTTAAAGCTTGTGATGAGCATTCTGCACTTGGCAAGTAATTATTGGACACCTTATGAGAGATTGCCTGCTCCTGCATGTATAAATATGCAGAGGTTTTGCCCAGTAATTAAGAGTTTTAACATACTTAAAAGTTTTTTTGATGCTGAATGTTTTTTATATATTCATTGCTGAGAGGTTTTTCTTGTTGTTCCTTTTAGGCAGTTGGTAAAATTTTCTCTGGTCTTGCCCAGTGTGGAGCTTGGGGATGCTTTGATGAATTCAATCGCATCGATGCTTCCGTGCTTTCAGTCATTTCCTCTCAGATTCAGACTATTCGAAATGCTTTGATGAATAAGTTGAAAGTATTTCAGGTAAACATTAAAAAAGAAGAGTAATTGTGAAGGCTGAGCTTGGGTTTGAGGCCAACATCCGGGGTTAGACCCCTTCATTAGATCAAAGGGCTGCTGCTTCTCTAATTTGTCTGTGCTGAACATTTCAAACTGCAGAGTATCTGCTCTCAGTTTGAAAGATGTTAAATCCTTGCTGATTTCCTTTGCTTGGTTCTTCCTTTGTGAAGTGGGATAAAAGTGATCCTAATAGGATAATAGTAAGTAAATGGGATAATAGCATAGTAGTAATTTGGAAGAGGAGTAACTTAACTTGATGTGGACTGTAGGCTCTATTTACTGATGTTTATTGGAATTCAAAACCCTCAGACAGAAAATTTGATTGAGGCTTGTGAAATGTCCTAAAGTTTAGATCCAAGATCCACTCATCCCACTGTTTGTGTCTGGATGACTGTGAAAAGCTAAATATTTTAACCCTTTGTCCTAAGTGGGTGCCCCAGTATTGCTGTTTTTCTCTTTGAGCCAATAGTACTATTTGTTTCAGTTCCTAATTCACATTGTTCTAATGTTTTCTTTAGTTTGAAGGACAGGAAATTACACTTGACAGTCGGATTGGCATTTTTATTACAATGAATCCCGGCTATGCTGGTCGGACTGAGCTCCCTGAGTCTGTGAAAGCTTTGTTCAGGCCTGTGGTTGTTATTGTACCAGATCTTCAGCAGATCTGTGAGATAATGCTCTTTTCTGAAGGGTTCCTTATGGCAAAGGTAAGAAAATTTTATTGCTGTCCATACCTGTGTACACACGTTTCATGGCCAATGTTTGGTTGCAACTTACACATTTATGATTGTCTAACTTAAATCTCAAACAGGTCCTTGCCAAAAAGATGACAGTGCTTTACAAGCTGGCAAAGGAACAGCTTTCTAAACAACATCACTATGATTTTGGACTGCGGGCCCTTAAGTCAGTGTTGGTGATGGCTGGAGAGCTGAAAAGAGGATCAGCAGACCTCAGTGAGGTAGATTTGCTGCTTAGTTACCCTGGGCAGCTCATATTTTTCAATAGGAAGTGGGAGGTGTTTTACCCATCTGGTGTAGTTTGTCTGCTTTGGAAATAGGAGCATTGGTGTTACTTGTCTTATTATTTCACTTGGTTCTTACTGACTTCCATCATGCTCTCTACCAGTAAGTTGCCATCAGAACTCAGGTCAAACTAGGGAAATCTATGTAAAATGAGGTATTTTACTTCTTGTTGAGTCCAGGATGCAAATAGCCAGAGGAATGTCTGTGAATGAATAGCAAAAGCTGGTTTTTGAACAGTGAGTGCTCCAGCTCAGGGAAGCTGTGATGTGGGCCACTCCAGCCATTTGGCATTTGGTTAATATGGTACAAAAAGGCACTGTGGTATTCTTAGCTATTGATCTGCTTAACCCTTGTAAAATAACCTTTGTTGTTTCCACTAGTAACTGATGCCAAGAAAATATTCCCAAAGCTATGCTGAAATAATCAGGCACTAGTTTTTAAAGATGTTTGAAGTACCTAATTTTGGATAATTGGTTAGCTGTTTGGTAAACATTGATTTTGCTATGTTCTGTCTAGGAAGTTGTACTAATGAGAGCTCTACGAGATATGAATCTTCCTAAATTTGTGTTTGAAGACGTACCTCTCTTCCTTGGCTTAATCTCTGACCTGTTTCCTGGCCTGGATTGCCCTCGAGTTCGCTACCCTGACTTTAATGATGCTGTAGAACATGTGCTGCAAGAACGGGGTTATGTTGTTTTACCAGTCCAGGTATAAAAAATGTTAATTGCTTGAGTTTCTGTTGTAAACATTAGGCTGAAGGTGCATTGTTGCACTGTGGAGTGGCTCCAGGAAAGCTGATCTGATATAGGCCAGCTGCTAATCTTGTCCACAGAAGAGTTCTGACAATAGTCTCCTGAATCAATATTTATTTTCCAGGTGGATAAAGTAGTTCAGATGTATGAGACAATGCTAACCCGGCACACAACAATGGTGGTTGGACCTACTGGAGGTGGCAAGTCAGTTGTCATTAATTCTTTGTGCCGGGCCCAAAACAAGTGAGTATAGAATTTGATACATGGAAATCAGGCTGTAAAATGGCACAGACTGTATTGCTCAGCCCTGTCTAGTCATGACAGGGTCAACAGCTGCCCAGAGTATTTGCTTGGGTTAACAGGAGATGGTATTGTGTGATTTTACTGTGCTTTTCTTGCTGTATCTTTAGGCTGGGATTGTTGACAAAGCTTTACATATTGAACCCTAAAGCTATGAGTGTGATTGAGCTGTATGGGATCCTCGACCCTGTCACACGAGACTGGACAGATGGAGTCCTGTCAAACATTTTTCGGGATATCAACAGGCCAACTGACAAGAAAGAGCGAAGGTGGGCAGCTAGAAATCATTGTGATGCTTTTTAGATACTGAGATTTACATCAATCAAAAATAAATACTTGATACTGCACTGTTTAAAACAGAAATTCTAAATAAACAGAAAATGTCCAGGAGTGTTTCTGTCTCCCCTGAGTTTCTAGCCTCAGTGAAATGATGCAATTTTAAAAAATGAGTGGTAGGCTTCCAAACAGCTGGGCTAGCACTCACACCATTGATGACACTTCTGAATTCTGAAATATTAATAAAATCAGAGATTAGACAGTGCCCCATGGCTCTTGTACACAGGTACATTCTCTTTGATGGAGATGTGGATGCTCTCTGGGTTGAAAACATGAATTCTGTCATGGATGACAACAAGTTACTGACTCTGGCAAACGGGGAGCGGATCAGGCTTCAGTCACACTGTGCTTTGTTGTTTGAGGTAAGAAATGACTGGACCATTTAATACATGGGAAAGGTTAGAGACAGATGGGGCTTGAAAGCCTGAAAAGCAGTTACTGTGGCTGTTCTTTGCTTAAGTGTGTGATTATCTTGTGTGATTATTTTATAGGTTGGTGACTTACAGTATGCATCTCCTGCCACAGTGTCCCGCTGTGGAATGGTCTTTGTAGATCCTAAAAATTTGAGATATGAGCCCTACTGGCAGAAATGGGTCCAAGGAAGAGAAAATGAGGTGGGAATTTCTGCACTTGTTCAGCAAGTATTTGTGTTAAAAACTGAATTTCAGATAGTTAAAGACAGTCTGATTTTCTGACAACAGATCTAATCACTAGACCTGCAGCAGAGGGCTAAAGAGAATTCCCATCTTTTCTGAATTCTGGTTGTTTCTGAGAAGTGAAGAACAAAGAGTTAACAGTGAGATTGCTTAGCTCCTTGTTTCTTACATTTAGTTTAAAAACTCAAGTCCACAGGGAGCTGAAGTAAGACAACTTACTTGCTGTCACCTGGTGAATGTTGATCTTCACCTGCTGAAAACCCAGTCCATACAACAGCATCACATTTCTTCATGTACCCTGTCTTTGGCAGAAGTGATTCCTTCAAGAACAATCATACCTGGTCAGGCAGGTGTTGATGGGAAGTGCTGCTGTCAAAAATTTGCTTTCCAGGTTTCTGTATGTTGAATTCTTGTCCTTTTTGTTCCTCAGCAAGAGAGATTTGACTTGAATCGTCTCTTTCAAAAGTACGTGCCCTACCTTATTGACATGATTGTGGAGGGAATTGTGGATGGCAAACAGGGGCAAAGGCTGAAGACCATTGTTCCTCAAACAGATTTAAACATGGTAAGAAACAGAGAATAAAGGCTGAACATGTTTAACTAAAAAGAAAATGGAATGATGGAGAAAGTATAATCTTCCCAAAGAAAGGAGTAGAGTCTGTGCTGAAATGTGAGTTTGCTTGTGATAAGCACCAAGAGACACAAAGCCAATCAGCTCCTAACAGTGCTCTTCTACTGTCCTTAATACATACAGCAGTAGATTTACCTGGACAAAAGGACAAAAAATCAGCAAACAGCTGAAAACATATGATGGGGTTTCATTTTTCACACATCTAACTGACAATTTTGTTTACAGTTTTGTCTTTTTTCCAACAGGTTGTGCAGTTGACTGTGATGCTGGAAGTCCTAGTGGTACAGTCTGAGAATCCTGATGTTCTGGAGTGTTTTTTTTTGGAAGCTTTGTATTGCTCCTTAGGTGCTACTCTTCTTGATGCTGGGAGAATTAAATTTGATGAAAATGTTAAACGTATTTCCTGCATGTCCACTGTTAAGGATGACAACACCCTGGCTAAGGCAGGGGAGCTGCCAGGTAGGATCTCGTCACAATTTAATCAGAATCCCACTGATTATATGAGGAAAGTGTTAGTTTCCATGAAGGCAGATCACTGTTCTTCCTTCCAGCTGGCTATTTCTGGCTGCAAAATCTGCTCTTTGAGGGGCTATCACTGAAAACCACCTAGAGATATTGATGCTGGATGGCTCTCAGCTACTGGTCTGTCCTCACAGAACAGTACTTTCCTATGCCAAGCTGAAGAGATAAACAGTGAAAGGAAAAGTAAAATGTGAAAAAAGCCTCTGGAAGGTGCTTATAAAGCAACATTATGACCCAGGTGCTGGACTAGGAGAATTTTGGTTAATGACAACCAAACAGAACAAAGTGTTGCCCAGCTTAGTCCAGATTCTTACCCTTCATTTTCATCTCATTCAGATTGTTTTCTTGTGAGATATTTCATTGTCCTAGAAAAATTGCAATTGCTTAATGATTTGCAGGTCAGCTGCCAACTTTGTATGACTTTCATTTTGATGGATCTGAAAAAAAGTGGGTACCTTGGATGCAACTTGTTCCTGAATATATTCATAACCCTGAAGTGAAATTTCTTGACATTCTAGGTGAGTGTAAGATAAAATACAGTGATGATCTACCTTTAATTTATAATGTGTCACCACTGAGTGCATGGCACTTAACATGAGATATCTTCTTTCTCTACTGAAGATCATCTACTCAGGTTCAGTTGCTTGTGAAGGAACACATCCATTTTTTTAATGTTCTTGTCATAGTAGTTTACCAGTAATAGAGTTGATGTTCACAGTGTAATAAAGGAATGAAGAAAGGATGAAAGCTTGTTTCAGTTAATAAGGCTTATTAGGAGCCAACGATACCTTTTACAAGCCAGAATAGCAGATGATTCACAGTTTGCTGTACCAGAAATTCTAGGAAAAACGTCAGCTCAGTGGTTCAGATACTCAATAGATAAAAATTATGTTCTTAGGGCCATTATTGGTTGTTACTTCAAGCATTGCATAATGGTGACAGGTGCTTTTCATAGTTCAGGACAAATTAAGGCCTGTTACTTTACAGTAATACTCCAGCAAGCACAGGTTAACTTCACTGACACAAGATAATTCTGTGATCTCTGAATTTGCTCCTAATGCCAGGCTATTCACATGGAAAAAAAAATTCATCTCTGTAGAGTTCTGGGAAATTGCTTATGATCCAAATAAATCCAGATTATATCCTTGAAATAGGGATTAAATGGAGCTTAACCAAACCATGACCCTCCTATATGGATGATAACTTCTTTTTTAATATATCTATGGAAGAAAAGATCCCAATGATAAAAGCTGAAAAGAGTTGGTTAAGCAGTTAAAATTTTCTTTCAACACTGCGAGTTGATAATTCTTTGTACAACTGCACATTAATACTTTGAGAGTGTGATCCAGCATTATTCTATAAATATAAATCCCTGGCTGTAGTGCATTTTAATTTAACCAGGGATTGTATCCATGCTCTTTTCCAGTGCCCACAGTGGACACAACTCGCACGTCTTGGTTACTGGAACAGATGGTGAAGATAAAACGCCCAGTTGTCCTTGTAGGCGAATCGGGCACATCCAAGACAGCAACTACACAGAACTTCCTGAGCAATCTGGACAAAGACCTCAATGTATGTAGGAGGCATTTTACCTTGTTTGTAAAGCTGCATTTTCATTCCTTGTCCTTGTGTTAAATCTGCATTGTGAAGGCTGAGTTTGTGGGCAGCAATAGTGACCCGAGTAACGTGACTGCAACTCCAGACCCAAAGTGTGGGAATGACTTGAGAATCCTTCAGGATCAGAGGTGTTTTGTCCTCTTCTACCATGTACCAATCCAATTTTATAAAGTAAAAATATATTATCAAAGTGCTAAGAATGAAGTTACTTTGTCATCTGTAATTCAAGTGAATAATGGATGAGAGAAACATTTCCTGTACACCTGACAGTTTAATATAGAGAATATTTTTGAATGGTCTAGTGAAAAAACAAAGAACAGGTAAAAATCCATTCTTACCCATGTCCTCCCTTTGCAGCTGGTGCTGGTAATTAACTTCTCTTCTCGTACAACATCCATGGACATTCAGAGAAACCTGGAGACAAATGTAGAAAAACGAACCAAGGACACTTTTGGCCCTCCCATGGGAAAACGTCTCCTGGTGTTCATGGATGATATGAATATGCCAAAGGTAAGCTGCCAATAGTTCGAAAGGTAGTATAGAAACATTTGGGGTGGCACTGGTGTGGTCCCTTCATGCACAAATCCAGTGAATCCCAAGTCAAAGGGATTCATGGTAAGTGTGTCACTGGATCCCAGCTCAGGATCATCGGAAGAGTTGGGTTTGTGTGCCAGAGGGGTTGTTTCTGTCTGTTGCAATGTTTGTCCTATATGTAAGAGAGATCCTGTTCGGTCATCTTTTTGTGCCATTAAAATCGTGTTTCTGTGGCCTGATATTGGATGCAGGTCCCTTTCTCTTTATAAATGGGGCAAAGAGTGTGTGTGCATTTAGTTTATCTCTGAGAAGAGGTGCTTTTCTTATAGGAGACTTTGGAGTGAGTGTTCACAATCAGTGCTAGAGCTTTACGAAGTGTCACTTAGTTCTTGTAACATTCTCCTGAGTATGGAGCACAGTATTTCCACATTTTTAGCAGGAACTGGGGTGCTTATGTACTGTGCTCTAAATACCTTGACTCTTGTATCCCTAAGGTGGATGAGTATGGCACTCAGCAGCCCATTGCCCTGCTGAAGCTGCTGCTGGAAAAGGGTTTCATGTACGACCGTGGGAAGGAGATGAACTGTAAATTCCTTCGAGACCTGGGATTTATTGCTGCCATGGGCAAGGCTGGAGGAGGTCGGAATGAAGTGGACCCTCGGTTCATCTCACTCTTCAGTGTTTTTAACATACCTTTTCCTTCTGAACACTCACTGAAGTCGATCTACTCCTCCATCCTGAAAGGCCACACTGCGGTAATTTCACTGCTTTTAAAGGATTGCTCAACAGGTTTATTAGTTTTAAATAGACATTTATTTCTATGTTGTTGCAAGACCTGAAATCTTCTGTTATCAACATTTTTTATTACTAGAACCTCATGTGAACTTTCCCTTCCTCTTCTCTTTCTCAATGGGTTTATACTGTTAAAATGAGTTCTTGAGTAATATGTAAACATTCAAGTCAGCAGATAATTTATAAACCTGGTGCTTTTCATAGGTTGAAACCTATGAATGATTTGGTTATAGTTCCTGTGAGCACAAACACAAAGATCAGCAAACTCTTTCCTGAATGAGTGTGAAAAATTTGATACAATGCATTAAACTGCATTACTAGCAAGGAACCTGGAACATCAGATAATAAAAGAGGAGTTTAATTTTTCTGCTATGGAAATGCAGTGGAAATTCCAGTCGTTGAGTTTGATGTTATCTTGAGCACTCAGCAAGCTCCAGCGTGAAGATGGAGCCTGCCCAAAACATTTAAACTGCAGAATGTTCATCCTACAGAGAATTTCTAACTGTATTTGAAATGTTCCAAGCCGGTTTAAAAGCTGGAAAGCAGACTGTATTTAATAGCATTGAGTTCTCTCTGGGCAGTCTCATGAAAACACCTCTTTCTCATGTTTGCAGACATTTACTGAGGCAATATCAGCCATCTCTGACAAGATCACTCTGTGTACTTTGGAGCTTTATAAAATGATTATTAATGACCTACCCCCAACTCCTTCCAAATTCCATTACATTTTTAACCTGCGGGATCTTTCCAGAGTCTACAATGGACTTGTTCTTACAAGTTCAGAGAGGTAAGAATAGAAAAATTGGCTTCAGTGGTCCTACACTTATTTATTTGGGTGAATCTGGGTGAAGGTGAGGTATTTTGGTACATGAAATCAGTCCCATTTGGTTACTTTTCATTACACCTGTGCCACAGTGAGAATTAGAACATCCTAAGTTGTGATCTTACATTTTGTGACAAACACTGATGCATTAGTCTTTCTCAAATAAGATATCTAGAGGTAAAATTGCAAGCAAATTATGAAAAGAACAAAATCAAGAGAGCAAAAAAAGGAGTAAGAAGGTCACTCTAGTATTTGCTCATTGTTATTAACCATATGGCCTTAGGAATCATGTCAGCTCATTTGTGCACTGTGATATTTTGATGTTAATTCAGGTTTCAAAAAGTGACCCAGATGGTGAGAGTTTGGAGAAATGAGTGCCTGAGGGTTTTCCATGACAGGCTGATTAATGAAGAAGACAAAGCATTGGTGAGTAATTTCTTTCAGTTTTTAGTAGTCACTCACTATTACTTTGGCAATTAATTTGAGACAGCAACATTACCAACTGTTGGGCTCACGTCTTGCAGTCCAACTGCAAACTTGTCTGATCAGTATATTGCTCATTAATTTAAAACATGACCCATGGAGGTTTTTTTCTAAAATAAAGTGACTGTGGCAGACTAAGAAATCAGATAAGGAATGGATAGTATCAGTTGGTTTGCCTGTCCAGGAAAATTGGTTGGCAGCAGTACAAGTGCCAAAGTGTGAGAGCAGTGCGGGAGAAAACTCAGGAAATCACTTCAAGTCAGTATTTTCCTTCAGGAAGGATTATATCATAATGTGACTACAATCAAGTAGGAAAATGGATAAGAACTGAGTTCTTAAACAGTGGACTCAGTTTTGGTTGTTATGCAAACTGGAAAATGATATATATATGTTTCAAATTATATCTTAAAACACAAAAGAGAATGATGCCAGTTTTATACCCTGAGAATTAGGAGAGAAATTGGGGTGAAGACTACTTATGTATAAGCAACTTGCTTTGCTTTGGAAGTTGCTTAGATGAAAAGAGGTAGATTAAGATGGCTTCAGATTTTCCTGCTTAAAACTTTCTCCTCTAACATACAAAGATACATCTCCAACTCAATTTTCACAATTCAGAATATTCATGCAGACTTAGAAGCTTTGTGAGAAATCTTGCTGGTGAGACATCTATAAGTGCTGAGAAAGAAAGTTTATTAATATACTGTTTACACCCATATGTGAGAAAGTGTTTTTTTTTTTTTTTTTAACAAACTTATCCTTTTCTGTTTTAACATTCTAAAGTCCATTGCCTTGATTGGTTCTTGAACCACCTATTAGATCCTTTCAGGTCATACACAGAACACAAAAGAGGGCTGTATTCTTTGGATCTTCTAGTGACAGACTCATTTCATATCCTTCAAGGTACAAGGTCATATAAAAAGCTTGGTGGAAGAGCATTTCACAGATGAACTGGAGCATGCCATGAGGGATCCAGTTCTTTTTGGGGATTTCAGAACAGCACTGAATGAAGCTGAACCTCGTGTTTATGAAGATATCCAAGACTATGATGTAGCAAAAGCTCTCTTTCAGGTAGTGCATCAGCTTGGAACTGTGCCTGAGTCTGTCTCTGTGCCTGAGGAACGGGCAGGAGCCTGCCTCAAACCGTAGGAAATCTGTTCCCTTCCTTTGTGCACATGGAATTCCATGTGCAGAATTCCATGTGCATCGATATCCACTTGGGGTCTGCAGTCATGAAAGCTGAGGATCAGCTACAGTGAGCAGTGTTTTCCAATAGTTTATTTGCCCTGAGAAATGGGAAAGGAATAATGCTGCTGAGTAGGTTGTTATTTTACTAATGTTACTAATTGTTTCATGGATCTCCTAGTAACATTCTGTTCACCTTTCTCTGAAGGAGATTTTGGATGACTACAATGAATTCAATATTAAGATGAGTCTGGTTCTTTTTGATGATGCTTTGGAGCACCTGATCCGTATCCATCGCATCATCCGCATGGACCGAGGGCATGCTCTGCTCATTGGAGTGGGAGGCTCAGGGAAGCAATCTCTAACAAGGCTGGCTGCCTACACAGCTGGATGTGAGGTAGGTGACCCTGTGTCCCTGCAGTGAAAGATGACAAGGAAAGGAATATTGTGATGGGGATTAAATTGGGGGTGGGAATAAATCAGTCAGTCAAGATAAGATCAGACTGGCAGCTCTTCCCTGTGGAGAGAAGCCCAGGGTGAGGTGATTGCCTGGAGGTCCAAGATGATGACTGTGGGTGATCTGGGTTTGGCACTGGGGACAGAAAACAAGGATGGGTTTGCCAATGAACAACTAACAGTCCCTAACTACTGCTCTTGATACTTCAGTGTATTCCAGCACTGGTTGGGGAACCTTATTGTGATTGATACTGTATTATATCAGACAGGAAGCGTTCCTCTCAGAGGTATTTTCAGTCTCTTAGAAAAGCTTGGAAGGGAAGAACAAAAAAGGAGGATGAACACAAAGCAATTTTGAAAACTCAAGCCTGCAGGGTTGTACAAATGTCATTTTTAAAAAGAATGTAGTGCATAATTTTGTTGATACTTACACATTTGCTGATGATAGGGGCCAAACCAACCCTCTTGATTAATCATGAGTTACCATCATCTCTTGAGTCCATCTGTGTCTTCTCAGTATGTGTTTTCATCCTTAGATATTTGAGATCGTCTTGGTTCGAGGATATGGAGAAAATAATTTCCGAGAGGATTTGAAAAATCTGTACCAGAAGCTGGGTATTAAGAACACGCCAGTGGTGTTCTTATTTACAGATGGCCACGTGGCAGAGGAGAGTTTCCTGGAACTCATCAACAACATGTTGACTTCAGGTGCCACTGGCAGCCTCAGTTACTCCTGATCTGTGTCTGCTTGTGACTCATAATCTCAACTGTACCCTTGACAGAGCTATTTCTGGTGCTCCCTGTGTCCTCTGCTGCTTTGGTACTACCCGAAATGGTCTTGGCCTTAATAATGACTTTCTGGCACCTTCTTACAGTCATTTCTGTGTGTCTGGGAAGGCTGTGGGGTTCATTCATGCTGCAGGAGTCTCAGATTTCTTCCAAGGCTGAGGTGTAACTTCAGCTGCATTTGGCCACAAACCCACCTTTTGGCCAATTGGCTTTTGAGTAGCATTCAACTGAACTGCAGCAGCTGCTTATATTTATATTTATATATATATATGTCCTAAACTGTAGTTTAGTATCTTTTAGTGTATGGAGCAGCTGAAAATGAGCAGCACCTTGCACTGTGTGACCACCCTCTCTGTAAAAGTTCCTACCCAATCTGATTTGAAAACAGATGTGTTAAATCTTATCCCTTTTCTTGTTCTAGTTTTCCCTGTTCCTGGTCTGTCATAGGTAACTTAGGCACTATTTACCACAAGACTGAGAGAATGGAAATGTGAACTGATAGTTTGTAGACACTAATGAAGATTTTCTTGTGAAATTTTCTATAAGTTGCTGAAACCCAAACAAAAATGCATTAATTATTCCTCTAAACTCCCTTGGATCATTCTAATTACAGCCTTTCTTTTTCCTTGGGTCTGTGGGGAGGAGGAGAAGCATAGAGAGATTAATTGGTTCATTCAAAACTACTCAGAGTCATTTTTGCAGAACTAGGATTAAAATTTGACTCTGTTTTCTCATCTGCCCTGTCCCCAGCCATATGGTTTCCTCTTCCTGGTTGTTCTCACTAACATTCTTCTGTCCTTATGTTACAGGAATGGTGCCAGCCCTTTTTGCAGATGATGAAAAAGACGCTATCCTAAGTCAGATTGGTGAGGAAGCTGCTAAAGCTGGAGTGCACACAGCTAAAGAGAGTGTCTGGCAATATTTCGTAAGCAAATGTGCAAGCAACCTTCACATCGTCCTGGGAATGTCCCCAGTTGGGGACGATCTGAGAACGTGGTGCAGAAATTTCCCAGGTATCAATTGCACTGTTTAGTCCCCTCCCTGTGAAATACAGATTAACAGGCAAGAGAAAATCTCCAGTGGACACTGAGAGATGTCTGGCAGCTGAAGCCAAGCAGAGCAGGGTTCATGACTGAGGATTTGAAGTGTATGATTTTTTTTTCCAGTTAATTACAACGTATAAGGGAGCATTATTGATTAGCATTTACCAGATCAGTTAATTTTCCAGCTGAACAGCTGGAAATCAATTGGTCATCCTCATTGAACTGAAATTATAGAGCCTGTGTCTGTAGCCTCTCTTCTGTGGTTTGCAGAAGAATGTGTGGTGTTAAATCATTATGAAACCAGGACAGTGGTAAGAGAAACAGTTTTGTATCCAAAACCACCCAGGCCTGGCAGATGTTGCCCTTCAGCAGGTGACTGAAAGGAGTCCTGGGACTCCTGGAAGAGACACTGGAAAGATGCATATGGGTGGGAATGCCAGCCCAGGCACTAAAATATCTTGTTGCAGCTCTTGACTGTAGAATGGAAGAGCCTAAAAAGAATGGAACCATGGGGGTGGCAGGACAGAGGGGCAAAGCTCATTGTTTACTGTCAAAATGGAAGTATTAACTTTGTGGTAAATTCTGTTGCTAAGCAGGAGGCAAATAAGACAGATTTGCAGATTCTTGATGCGAATAAAGTTAATGAGTGGACTGCCTGTCAGATTAGGGGCTAGTTTTACCAAGGAATTTTGGAGATAAAACTGTCCTTTTATTTTAAGGTCTGGTCAACAACACTGGTATTGACTGGTTCTTGCCCTGGCCTGCCCAGGCCTTGTTTGCAGTTGCACAGTCCATTGTGGGTATGTAAGATGTCAGTATTTGAACCCCTTAACCCTTGGTACAGTCTAAGAAATAAATTCTTTACTTTGCAGTTATCGTACAGTTCACAATTTGTTACCCTTGTTACCCTGAGTCTAAATGGGTGATGCAAAAACCCCATCCAGAAATGTCACTGGATGGTAGTTTCTTAATCAAATAGGTTTTTAACATTGCTAAAGTTCAAGTTCCCAGCTCTGCAGACAATGTGAGCTGCCTCTAGGAGGTTCCCTTCTGACTCTGCCTTGATTTTGCTTTTTGCCCCAGAAAGCAGATTTGGTTCTGTGCCTGTCTTAGATGTACATGAGAAGGATGGTAATTGGTGTACTCTGAAAAAACTACACATCTTTGCAATGTTTTATTTCTTCTGCCCAATTTTAGTAAAGAACCCACGTATCCCACCAGAGAGCTCCAAGTCAGTGATTGAGCACATGGTGATGGTGCATGAATCTGTAGGGGATTTCAGCAAGAGATTTCTGGAGAAACTGAGACGTATCAATCATGTCACACCAAAGAATTACCTTGATTTTATCAGTACTTACACAAAATTGCTGGAGGAGAAAAATGAGTTCATTTTAGGTAAGGCTGTGTAGATGTTTTCTGCTTTTTAATAAGTGATTTAAATATTTTAAAAAAGAAGGAAAACTGCTAGTGAGAATCCCACATATTACCCACAATATGGAAAAATCCTATTAGCAGCACTATCTGAAATGCTGTGCTGGCATCTGATTTGGACACTGACCCAATATGCTGGCCACATGTAAATGTTCAGGCCCTGTCAAACAGTGGGCTCTCCCCAAATCCTTTTAGGCATGAACCTGAGCCAGAATCTCCAAACCAGACATTACTCTGCTTGGGGAAGAGTCTGATTAAATCTGATACCTGCTCAGCCTCAGTCAAGGTTTGACATTCTTCCTCAAACAGCAATTCTTATTCATACTTCAGTGGCATTGAAATATGTGAAGAGGATAAAACATGAGCAGTGTAATATGGAAAGCAAGTTGTGGCACAGGGCCACTGTGTGTCAGCTCAAGTGACATTAACATCATCTTGGAGAGGAGGCTTAGGAAAGGAAAAATCTCTCAGTGCACCTCTAAGCACGTTTCCCCTTTGTGAGATTGTCTGTTACTGTGTGATAGGACACAATCCATAAATCATTTGTCTCTTTTTTCCTACCCAGCACAATGTAAGCGACTGGATGGGGGGTTGGTTAAGCTGAAGGAAGCTGCTGTACAGCTGGCTGAGCTGAACCAGAAACTTGCTGAGCAAAAGATTGTGCTAACAGAAAAAACAGCTGCCTGTGAGGCTTTGTTACGAGAGATTGCAACAAACACAGAAGCAGGTGGGTGCTTTACAGCTGCTGAAGGCTAAGGTGAGGAAAATGTAAACATAGGCAAGCTGGCAACACGAAGAGTCTGAGTTGATGGGAATTTCTGATTTTCAGCAAAGAGTAAATCTATATTAGTTTATGAGTATATGTTCTGTATACAAATTTGAATAATTCATTTATGGTCCTGCCTTTTCAATTCCTAGCTGGGGTGAAGAAAAAACTGGCTGAAGAAAAAGCTATAGAAATACAGGAGCAGAATAAGGTTATTGCTGTGGAGAAGGCAGAGGCTGAAGAAGCTTTGGATCAAATCAAGCCTATTTTAGAAGCTGCCAAAATGGAGGTTGAGAAGCTTGACAAGGCTGAAGTTACTGAACTCAGGTGACTCATTTGCATGTACAGTAGCACAAACTCTTGGAAATTCACTGAGAGACCCTTGTTTGCCTCACCCTTCTCACTTACCTGTGAAGGTCAGGACATCAGCTGTGTGGGTGCAGAGGACATAACAGAATCCTCCAATTCCTTGCCCAGGACTTCACCTTAAGCCAGTTCTTCCAGGCCTTTGTTTGCTGTCTTCCCAATATTTCTCTGCCCTGTGTCTAGTGCCTTGCACTAGAACCTACTGTGGGTTTTGCCTGAACAGTGACTGTCCAAACCCATTCATTCCTCCCCTGTTTTTTTTCCTGTGTCTACAGGAACACATACCAGTTATTTTTCAGGGTTGCTTTCATAGCATGAAAATGTATTTCCCTGCTGAATTAACTTCTCCCTGTGTTTTTATGATGCATCTTGTATTTGGAGGTCGATGTAAAGGCACATCCAGTCCTCGGCTCTCCCTGAAGTAGCTGTCCCCAAAATAGCAACAGCTCTCCCTTCCCTGCCACAGTTTTTTGGTTTCCTTTCTTTTATGATCTCTGGATTCTCCCAATGGGAAGCTGCTTCACTGCCCTGTGGAGGAATATCGTGGCTCAGGGTTCTAGGCCTTCCATTGTTAAAATCCTTTAGTATTTCATGGATCAGATTGTCTGAATACAAGAATTTTGAGCTTTTGAGTAGTTAATAATTTCTTGTCTGAGCTGGGTTATCTTTTTCACTGTGTGTGGCATGTCTTATGTACAAGCTCTTGTACTGCAGTGCCTCTCTAACGGGTAATTATCGTGTCTGGCATCATATGCTTTGTCTCCTCCTTTTTCTCTTCCACTGTCTCCTTCTGTTTTCTAGATCCTTTGCAACACCCCCCAAGCAGGTGCAGGTTGTCCTGGATTGTATTCTTATCATGAGAGGTTACAAGGAGCTGAACTGGAAGAACGCCAAGGCAATGATGGCTGACACAAATTTCCTGCGACAACTGTTGACAACAGATTTTAGGGCAATTCCGTGGAGCAATGTGAAGTCTATGAGAGGTGAATTCCTGATCTGTATACTTGGAATGAACATAGGATCTTGTTAATGTGATTAGCCACGTCAGCAGCAGTCCTTCCAATGTAGTTTGGGAGGGTGGGATTCCCTTTGTGCTAAGGGACAGCACTGCCCATGATGCAGGTGTTGCACTGTTGGGATGACTTGATTTTTCAGAATTCAAAGACCTTCTACCTGTGTCCCATCCAGTTTAAACCTTACCCAGGGTCTTACAGGCTCTGGTTTAAAGCAGGCAAGGATAGCTGAGTAGACCTGCTGTCTCCTTTTAGCTGCTTAGTAGAATTATGGCCTCATCCATGTGCTGGCAATTAAAATGTGATGTTACAGAGTGGAAAGAAGATCAGCTATATCTAAAGTTTATGGACCAAACTTTGCACATGCTCTTAAAGGTGTAATCCAGAGCACTTCCATTAAAAGGGGAATTTAGGTCTTGGAGCAAAATTGCACCTGACTGCTGCAGAGAAGACAAACCATGAACTTCAGACATAATGAACAACTCCTGAAAACACTCCCTTTATGAAGAAAGAACTTGAGAAATCACTGGGAATATTGTGCTTGTATTGTTACAGCCCAGTAGGTTCATCTTAAAGTCAGTCTCTTTAATATTCTGACAAAGGTTTCATATTGTCTGTCACAGCATTGGCTGATATTGCTGGTGGGGAAAGTTATTTCTTTGAGGATTTCTCACTGTAATTCAACTCAGTTGCAATATTTTTGTGTTTGCCAATTTAGCTCTGTTAAGGAATCTTAATACTACCTTTGCTGAAATGGAAGTTATTAGCAGAGCAGGACTGGGAATGTTGAAGTTTGCTGAAGCAGTGGTGACCTACTGTGATGTAGTGAAAAATGTCAAGCCCAAGGAAGAAAAGGTAAAATGAGTTGGATTCAAGAAAGTATTTAGTCAGAAACAGATGATGTGTCTGACTATTTTTGGGGCCATAATATTGTTGTTAAGCTGACAAACCTCCTATTTTGTCAGGGGATGAGAGTCCTGTGGACACTTTGAAATAGATGAAATAGCCAAAAGAAATCTGAAAACTTAAGACTCCTCTCCAAAACCCTTCTTTCCTCTGACACTCATCTTTCCTTCAAAATGTAATGTAGGTGGCAAGGCTAGAACGGAACTATTTGTTAAGTAAGCAGGAACTGGAAAGGATACAGGCAGAGTTGGTTGCTCTCCAAGCTGAGCTTAAAGCTTTGGATGACAAATATCAACAGGCCATAAAAGAAAACCAGAAGTTACAAGAAGAAGCAGAGATTATGCAGAGAAGATTAGAGGCTGCTGACAAGCTCATTGCTGGCTTGAAATCTGAGAATGAGAGGTAAGTCTGGATTCAAAGAGGGACATTTTTGACATCAGAGGGTCATGTGTCAGGGATAAAATCTATCAAGCAGAGACATTTTTGGAAATGTCACTTCCTATGGTGTTTGTTGCTGAGAGGAGCTGTTATCCATTCTAAGCTAATATCCATTAGCTCTTGAAAAATAACTCACATTAGGAGGAAGAGGGTTCAGATCAACTCAGTGTCTCTGGATATGATAATAGTGAGAGAACAACTGATTCTAAATTTGCGGGTCTGTCTCAACGTATATCTAAAATAGCAGCAGCTGGAAATTCTGCACATAAACCCCATCTCTCTGGTACAGACTGACCCAAGATTCCCTTCTAATTCTACCAGGTGGACAGAGGAATTCAAGGAATATGAAATACGAAAGGTGAAGTTGCTTGGAGACTGTCTACTTGCTGCTGCCTTTCTGAGCTATGAGGGAGCGTTCAGCTGGGACTTCCGTCATGAAATGATGTATAAGGTGTGGCACAAAGATATCTTCTCCCGAGAAATTCCATGCAGTGAATCCTTTAAGTTAGAAAGCCTCCTGACTAATGAGGTGGAGGTCAGCAGGTATGTCCAGTCAAGAAACCCAGTGAGTACTGAATGTGAGATGATAATGTGAGAGTCTGGAGCTGAGCCTGGAGCACAGAACTGGCAGATTGTGGGTGGAGGTGCACAGCCATTCCTGAGAGAGAGAATCCTACTTTCATGTCAAGAGGAGGAGACAAATAATTTTCCCTCTGGTTAATGAAGGCCATTTGTTGTGACAAATCATTGTACTTTACATTCCAGGGACATTCACTAAACTCAGATGCATATAATATCATTTTTAGGAAATTTTTAAAGGAGTTATCTAAACAATGTGTTCCCATAACCCAGTAGGTGTCTTTTCATTGACTTCAATGAATTTGGTATAAACCCCATGCCCAGATAGCCCATATATCAGCTACTGCAGAATTACTCACCAAAGGCTACAGTATGAGTAGTGTAGTTCCAGACCACTCAGACAATGGGTCAGGCTGAGTTTTGACACTGTTCTCATAATCCCATACACTGTATGTTTCCTTGTGTGTCAAATAGTGTTCTCAATGAATTTCATAGTTCTACTGACAAATCAAATGTGCTGCTCTCCCATGGAGTTTTCATCCCAGCCTGGTCTTTGGTCCATTCTGTTCCCAGATGGGTTTCCCAAGGATTGCCTCCAGATGAGCTCTCTATCCAGAATGGTATCCTGACAACATATGCAAGTCGCTTCCCACTCTGTATTGACCCACAACAACAGGCATTACATTGGATTAAGAAGAAAGAAGAAAAAAATGATCTGAAGGTAAAGATAAATAATTGTTTTACCTTGTTACTGGTTGTTTTCAAAGCTGCATAAATCTCTGTCACCTTGAATGGGGAACCAATTATAGAATTATAGAATTATAGAATCATAGAATGGTTTGGATTGAAAGGGACCTTCTAGTTCCACTCCTCTTCCATGGACAGGGATATCTTTTAGTATCTCAGGTTACTCCAAGCCCTGTCCAAGCTTGTCTTGAACACTTCTAGGGATCGGGCAGCCACAGCTTCCCTGGCCAACCTGTGCTGGGGCCTCACCATCCTCCGAGTAAAGAATTTTTTCCCAATATCCCATGTAACTGTGCCCTCTTTCAGTTAAAGCCATTCCCTCGTGTTCTATTGCTAAATGTCCTTGTCAAAAATCCCTCTCCATCTCTCTTGATGCCCCTTTAGGCACTGGAAGGTGCTAAAGTCTCCCTGGAACCTTCTCTTTTCCAGGATGAACAACCCCCCCTTTCTCAGCCTGTCTGTACATGCAGAAATATTCTCACCAAAAGACTGATGTAGATTGTGGATTTTCTCAGCTCCAAGATGGAATTTTCATGTAGAACAATAAACAGTCAGAGGCACATTTAGAACTTTGAAGAGTAGTTCTCCAAATGGAAATTATTTTCAACTTTAATTATAATCAGAAAAAAGGCACCTTTATTGTTTTGTACAAGTGCAGTTTATATCAACCATGAGAGGAAAGACAAAAAGCAGCAAAGAGAAAACTTCACTAGTGCTGGCAGCTATTGGAAAATAATAATGTTCAGCAAATTGAGTATTGGTTCTCCTTTCAAATCTTCCCATTGTTCTCTTGCAGATGGCTTCCTTTAATGACCCAGATTTCCTTAAACAACTAGAACTGGCCATAAAGTATGGAAACCCTTTCTTGTTGCACAGTGTGGATGAATACATCGATCCTGTGATAGACAATGTCTTAGAGAAGAACATCAAAGTTTTACAGGGGCGAGCATTCATCGTCCTGGGGGACAAAGAGGTCGACTATGACAGTAATTTTAGATTGTACCTGAACACCAAATTAGCAAACCCAAAGTATTCTCCCTCTGTGTTTGGCAAAGCCATGGTTATCAATTACACAGGTGAGCTCAAGTGTGGGTTTAACAAAGCAGTGATTATGATGCAGTGCAAATTTAGGGGCTGGGTCATTGTCTGAAATCTCAATGAAGCTCTAAAAAATTCAGTCTCCCTTATACTTAGCATCTGATTTAATAGAAAATCCTTCTCACTTCTCTCTTCTAATCTACAGCTGAGACAAATATCTCTTCCTGCACCTGTCAGGTGAGGATGCTTAGGTACAGTTAAGATATAGAGTCATTAACCAAGTCACTCTTGCATTGCTGTAGTTTCATGAGATGTTGGAGATTAAATAAGTTGTATAAAAGCTGTCCTGTGTTTAGAAACAGAGTGTGCTGTGTCCATGTGTTGCACCTGTAGTTACACTGAAGGGCCTGGAGGATCAGCTGCTCAGCGTCATCACGGGCTTTGAAAGGAGGGAATTGGAAGAACAGAGAGAACGTCTCATCCAGGAGACAAGTGAGAACAAAAACCTGCTGAAAAATCTGGAAGACACTCTCCTTCATGGACTGACAACTTCCACAGGAAACATGTTGGACAACGTGGAGTTGGTGAAAACCCTGGAAGAGACAAAATTCAAAGCTACTGAGGTACCAGCTCTGGGCTTTTTGGAAGGATACATAGTCTTTCCTTTTTCACTGTGCTTCATCAAACATAGGCATTGAGCAGCTCTGATCATTGTGATATAATAGATACCCTCTGGATCAGCACAGCAATTCCAGGTGTATAAAATCCCTGTTTTACAGGTGATTGAAAAACTGAAGCTGGCTGAGACGACAGCAGCGGATATTGATGTCCTTCGGGAGGGTTACAGACCAGCTGCCAAGAGGGGAGCCATCCTCTTCTCTGTATTGTCTGAAATGGCACTTGTCAACATGATGTACCAGTTCTCACTGGTCTCCTTCTTAGAGGTTTTTGGATTCTCTCTTCGGAAATCCATGCCCAACCCGATTCTTCCGAAGAGGTTAAAAAACATCATGGATACACTGACTCTGAACACCTACAACTATGGCTGCACAGGTCAGTGCCATTTAGTGGTGGGCTGAGACTGTGATGTGCAAAAAAAGGCAAAGCCATGACTTCAGTTGGTTTTAGTAAAAGAGGCAGTTACCAAACAGTGAATTCCCTGATGTTGAGCCCGACACTGCTCCTGGTTCACTCTTTACTCCCTGCTATTAAAAGAAACTACACACATTAATAAATGTAACTCTTGCAGAAATGCTTTTCTTAACACAGTTACATAGGTAAATCACAGCTATGTAGTTCATGGGTGCTGTGTTAACTCTGTAAGCCTGATCCAAAGCCCCATCTTTGATCACTCTGATCCCAGAATCATAGAATCATAGAATCATAAAGTCTGGAAAAGACCTGTAAGATCATCAAGTCCAATCATCAATCAAATGATCTTTGTGGGGTGACCAGATCACTGAATCATGGAATGGTTTGGGTTGGAAGGCACCTTAAAGCTTATCCAGTTTCACCCCCTGCCATGGGCAGGGACACCTTCCACGAGACCAGGTTGCTCCAAGCCCTGTCCAACCTGGCCTTGGACACTTCCAGGGATGGGACATCTCATCAACCCCACAACAGATGCAGGATGTGGACTTAAAGATTGCTTCAGTTCAACAAGCTTTAGCAGCTGATTTGGAAAATATTGTCCTTTTCATGCAGGCTTGTTTGAGAGGCACAAGTTACTGTTCTCCTTTAATATGACTGTCAAGATAGAGCAAGCTGATGGAAGAATTCCACAAGAAGAATTTGAGTTCTTTTTGAAAGGTAAAGTGAATATTTATATATAAACATTTAGCTATAGCTAAAAGATCTTTTGAAGACAGACTTTTGACTAGATATGATTTACTAAGAGCCACTGAGGAAAACTGCACTGTGTTGATTTACACAACTGGGGATTCTGCTATTTCTATTCTTTTCTCTCTGTGAAACAACAAAGAGGTCAGTCTTTCTCTGTTGACAAATATGACATTAGTTGATGGTTAGGATGTTACCTGAGGGAATAGTCTGTAGTTATTTTCTGACTATGTGTGCATATGCATGTAGAAATGTTTGCAAAGATAAAACTCTGACTTTTGCAAGCACTTGTAAAATGCCATCTTTCCTTCAGCAGAGCAGCCTAATCTTGCAGTGTTTCAGAAACAAATTTCCACTTGGTTCCTCTGTGCTTGGGACTGTGTGTGTGGTCATGTACTGGAGAATTTCTGCCATGGACATTCACTCTGGTTTCCCAATGTGACCAGGCAATGTTTCCCTGGAGAAGAGTGCCCGAAAGAAACCGTATGCTTGGCTTCCAGATCAAGGCTGGGAAGACCTGATGCGCTTGTCTGAACTATTTCCTGAGACATTTGAATCTCTTCCAGATGATGTGGAAGACAATCCAGATGAATGGAAAAATGTATGTGCCTTTTTGCAATCCTATTCTCTCTCCTAGTTTTGACACTGGTATGAAATGTTCAAGTGTGGTGCACAGGGAGGATGTCACCCCAGGCTCCTTCCACCAAGGCCTTGCTAGTTAGTGATTGGCTTATTTGCAGAAGAATTAAAGATTATATTATTTAAAAAACAAACAAACAAAAAAATCTTCCCTGGTAAACTGTGGATTTTTTATTTGTCAGTCAAATGCCTTAGAGGAGTTATTTGCCCTGTTGAAGTCAGTGGAATTTTTTCTGTCGATTTCAACAGTCAACATTTCACTGGTATTTTTGTGCTGCTAAACTGTACTTTGATCTTCTTGTGAGTTCCAGTGAGTTCCATAGGCTAGTGACAAACACAGATTTTCTTTGTTCCTGCTGTAGTTTCATTCCATGTCTTTTTGCTTTATAAGAAATCTACTTGTAAGCAAACTGTTAATACTTATTGCTTGGGATGCTGTTTTCTGTATCTTAAGAGAATTATTTGACATAAAATGAAAGTACATATGTGTTTCTGGACTTGAATACTTTATACTGAAAAAGCTGGATTTTTTAACCAATCTTTTAATATATACTTGCAGCTGATTGACTTTCTTTTCCTTGTGTCTCTTGGCCCCTCCTTCACAAAATTGGTTTTCTCTTTCCTAGTAATTTCCCTGACAGAGCCATTTGATTCTTTTGCCTTGTCTGCCATCTTTTCTTGCCAGTGGTATGACACAGATGCTCTGGAGCAGACCCCATTCCCAATGCAGTATCAGGACAGTCTCACAGACTTCCAGAAGCTCCTGCTTTTACGGTGTTTCCGGGTGGACCGGATGTATCGGGCGGTCACGGACTTTGTGACAGTGACAATGGGGGAGACGTAAGTCACACTCCTCTTTCAGATCCAGACCACACCACTCAGGGGTTTCACACAGTAAATGGTTTTGTAATGTGCCTGAACAGCAGAGCAGGAGTGTTGTCTGAATGATTTCCATGTGCAGTCTGGGGTGAGCGTTGCTGTTCGTGTTCATTGTTCCCACACAGAGGCTGCTCCGTGAAAAGTTGCAGCTTATTGGGCTTCTCCCCTTCCCAGGTATGTGCAGCCCCCTGTGATCAGCTTCGAGGCCATCCTGCAGCAAAGCAGCCCTTTCTCACCTGTGGTTTTTATCCTAAGTCCTGGCTCTGATCCCGTCAATGACCTCATGAAACTGGCTGAGAGGACAGAGTTTGCAGCAGAGAGACTCAAATTCCTGGCCATGGGACAAGGCCAAGAAAAGGTAACTTGGGTGGGAGGGTGGGAATGTGCTGTATGCAGCAACTCTGTGAATTGCAAGCTGTGCTCCCAGTGCTCTGGGACTGATCAAATCTCCTTTACAAAGGTCTGCACCATTTGAAAAGGAGTTACTTCATGGTTCTGACATACATTTGCCAGTCTGGAAATAACATCCTGAACATGAAAGGGGGTATTTGGCTGACTGGCTGCTGTTCTGGTTTGGCTGAAGGTAGATCCAGAATCAGATTGTCAGCTTTTAAAAAATTGTTGAGCTGAAAAGATGCTACTCTGCAGCCTTTCAAAGGCTCTCAGTGACTGGAGCTTTGTGTATGGATGTGAAGTGGTTGGAAATCACAGTGTTTGTTACTGAAAAGATATCCTGCTGCTTTTCCTGCCTTTTGTTTTTGTTATGGACACTAAGGCAGAATGTCCAAAGCTTCAGAGCTGACTAAATTTGCCATGATTTCAGTCAGTGGAAGAGCTCCTGTCAGATTCATTTAGACCACCAATTCCTAGACTGATCTCCTCCCTCTCCTGGGCCATGAACACTCCTGTGCTGTTTGGGAACAATTCAATGCTCTGAGTGACTTTTAATTTCAAAAAGAATTAATGAAATAAAACCATCTCAGAGCAACTTCTTGTGGTATGGGAAAAGGTCTGTTCTCAGCAAGGAGCATTCTGGTAAGTGCTGAAACTAAAAGGCTGAGTGTGCTTGCAGCAGGAAAAATCACTGCATGAGCCCATCAGAGGCAGTTTGCTCACAGGGTAAAGGGAGAGTTACTCACAGATTGTTTCTCCCTCTCTCCAGATTGCTTTGCAGATGCTGGAGGAGGCAGTGGTTCAAGGAGAATGGCTCATGCTGCAGAACTGTCACCTCTTGGTGAAGTGGCTCGTCCATCTGGAAAAGGCCCTGGAGAAGATTACAGAGCCTCACTCGGACTTTCGCCTCTGGCTGACAACTGACCCAACTAAAGGCTTCCCAGTTGGAATCCTGCAGAAGGCCCTAAAGGTACTGTGCAGTGAGGAAACCCCAGTCAGGAGGCCATGTCCTGCCACTGGTACTCAGCAGAAAAGGCTGGCTCTGGATGCCTGGCCTCAGTGTAGCACCCTGACCTGGGCTAAGGAACTCACTTTTTGTCTTTATAAGCAAAATCCTTTTTTCATCATCCTGTTTATCTTACTGGGATGATTCCTTTGGGTGAAAGCTGCTCAGTTTTTTTCTGAAGCAGTTATTTCAAAGTAGAGGTTTGTGAGTACACCTGGATATGTGACAAATGCTCTTTAGATTCAAATGCTGCCACAAGTGAGGAATATCTGGAGAGCCAGAAATAGCCCCGTCAGCCCTGATGCTGCAGTGCAGAACTGAGGCCTGGCAGCTGTGCCCGTGGAGCAGACATTGGAATAGGATAATGGTTTCCAGCTGCTACTTCAGGCTGCAGCATTTATCACCAGAGGCTGAGCTGATTATTTTGAAGGCACAAGCCATGATTCTGGTCTAATGTCCTTTTCCATGGCTGCTTTACTGCTGCTGTGGTGACCTGTCCTGTAAACATCGTTATTTCATTTCACAGCTTGGAAGGCAGTGGGGTGACAGACCCAGCTTCTGTGAGCTCTGGGGCAGTCACAGCTCTGGGTTGTTCTCCTCCAGCAGTGGGGCTGAAGGGATCTGAGTGGATCTTTAAGCCTGCAGATCCACACTTTGTGGGTCTTGACAGGACCAGTGAGAATGGAGGTTTTACAGCACTTTGGAAAAAAACCTCTGGCAGTTTGATCAGCACTAAAGCCATATTAAAGACTATAAAGCCATTTTACTGTAGGGATATAAGACACACCAAAATGTGTAAAGTATTGCTATTTCAGAAAATTAGATTGTCAAGTATGGGAAAAATAATGTCTTGCCAATAACATGAGTATTTTAAAAATAATATCACATTTTTCTTTACATAGGTGTGTTTACCTTGATAATCTTAAAAAGCTCTGTTTCATGTCTTTACTTAAGGAAAAAATCCATATTGACAGGAACTTGGAAAGCCACTTAAAATGTTCAAGCTTGCATTGTATAGCTTACTTAATGTGGTACCTTAACAGCTTATTTTCCTCAAGTTATCGAGAAACTGATAGCTTCCTAATTATTTTGATAGGTTGTTACAGAACCACCTAATGGTCTGAAACTGAACATGAGAGCCACCTACTTCAAAATTCCCCAGGAAGCCTTAGAGCAGTGCCCACATCCTGCCTTTAAGTCCTTAGTCTATGTCTTGGCATTTTTCCATGCTGTGGTTCAGGAGAGAAGGAAGTTTGGAAAGGTTGGCTGGAATGTACCGTATGATTTTAATGAATCTGATTTCCAGGTAAGAAAACAATTACAATGGCTCTTGTATTCCTCAGTAGCTCAGATTACTTTTGAAAACATAGAATTTATCCAGTTTTAATCCTTTCTCACAATTAGATTTTGCTTAGTATTTTTTTCCTGCTTCTGTGGAGTCATGTAGACTCCTGATCTTCTATAATGTCAATTTGAGCCACTAAAAATTAAATTCCCAATCCTTCATGTTTATGTTGCCTCTCTCATGGGTTTCTTTTCCTAGGATGATTTTTACTTAACTTTTTAATTATTTCAGAAAGAAATAATTGCTAATTTTCAAACAACAACTACATTAAATAAAATCTATACATATCTATATCTGATTTATGAATCTTCTTATCTCACTTGTTCCAACAACTTTATTAGGTCTGCATGGAAATCCTTAACACATACTTGACAAAAGCTTTTGAACAAAATGATGATCAAATCCCTTGGAGCAGCCTCAAATATCTTATTGGGGAGGTGAGTGCCTAGAGTGCCACTTGGTGCTAAAAGAATCCAGGTAAATGAAGTTTCCTCTCTGCATGGGCTGCATCAAGTAAAGCTGGCTGGGAATCATTCCTGGGCAGGCTTACACTCCAGTTTAAGACCTCGAGCAAGGGCCTTAATCTCAGTCTCAAGGAAATAGGGCCATTGTGTCTAACTGCACAACAGGGAGTTACAGTGCTTAATTAATTTTGAGAGCCCTTGGGATCCTGTGCTGAAAGGTTCTGAGCACCACAAGTGCACAGTGTTATTGGCACAGTGGAGTGTCCCTGGAGCTGTACAAAGGGATGTTCCCAAAGCTCCTGCAGGACTCCATGTGCTGTGTAGCAGCTGCACTGCACTGTCCAGCTGCTGGGACATGAAATCCTGAGGAAAACTGTTACTTTGCAGCACTTAATCCCAACTGAGCATGAACTAGTACCTCAGGAAGGTACTGCTGCACATAAATCGCTAAGATGGGTGATCAGGAGTGCCCAGAGCAGCTCTGTCCAGGCCAAGGCCAAATACTTCCTGCCTGTCCCCCTGAGAGGGGCTGGAGAAGATCCCTTGGTATCCATAAGGGAGACAGTGTTGCACCAGAGCAGCTGCAAAAGCAAAGAGTATTTTGGACCTTTCAGTGATTTTCCTAAGCTGTATTTCCTGCTCCAAAAGCCAATGCTGTGATACTGATGTTGTGCTTTCCAGGTCATGTACGGAGGGCGCGCCATCGACAGCTTTGACCGGCGCATCCTGACCGTCTACATGGACGAGTACCTGGGGGATTTCCTGTTCGACACCTTCCAGGTGTTTCACTTCTATAAAAACGACAAGGTTGATTATAAAATTCCACAAGGGACTGGCAAAGATGACTTTGTTGGTAAGAAATGCTTTTCCTGCCACGTACATTAGCATTAAGTCTCCTTCCAGTATCCATCCTCTCCATACATCCGTTGCTGGATATGAGAAGTTGAATGGAACACCAGGCACTGCCAGGGTATGGATTGCAGTCTTATAATCCAATGCTTTATATGAGCTGCCCTTTGGAATGTGATCTTATCAGTGAGCTCCTCAGTTCTTTTAAAAATACCAAAACACAAACCCTCAGTTAAGCAGCAGGTTAATTTTGTTAAGTTATACATTTCTGTGGGGGTCTGGGTGTGTTTAAAGTGTTTATTCACTTTGTGAGTTCCTCAACACCGGCTCTAGCATTTGATTTTTTCCATGCAGAGCAGTAACAAAATTGCTGTGTTGTTCTCTGTGCCTGGTGAATGTGGGCTCACAGAGCCCATGTGGTTGTATTCCAGAGGCCATAGAAGCTCTGCCACTTTCCAACCCTCCAGAGGTGCTTGGACTCCACGCCAACGCCGAGATCGGGTATTACACGCAGGCGGTGCGGGATATGTGGGCTCACCTGCTGGAGCTGCAACCCCAAACAGGTGTGTTCTGAATGAACTGGGTTGGTAAATAAGAAATCATGGCTGTGCCCTGGGGACTAACACACCAGCCACACCATGGCTCCCTGTGTGTGTGGGGAGTGATCCCAGGGAAAGGGCGGCTGTGTCCTGGCCTTGGGGAGCAGAGGGAGCAGGACAGTGGGACTGGGAAGTGAGCAAAGGCACAGCACAGCTCTGCCCTGCCAGCCTGGAAATGGCTCAATGCATGCCCAGAGGCACAACTGGAGACATGCAGGGAGTCTGGTGGGCAAGTGTCACAGCAGCATCAGAGACTGATGCCAAAAGGTGACTCCACTCAACCTTCTCTCAGAGAATTAATCATGGAATGGGTGGTCAATACAGATCCTCACTCAAACTTTTTGGCTGCAGGTGAAACTGGTGCAGGAATTAGCCGAGATGAATATATTGCAAACATTGCCAAGGATATAGAAAACAAATTACCCCAAGTATTTGATCTCGACCACATACGGAAAAATTTTGGCACAAACATCTCCCCTACGACTGTGGTGCTGCTGCAGGAACTGGAGCGTTTTAATAAGCTGATCGTTCGAATGGGAAAGTCACTGGCTGAGCTACAACGGGTAAGTAGAACCACAGCACCTCCATGGAACCAGCTGGGCTTTACCTGCCCCAGGCTGGCACTCAGAACTGCACGGTTTTTCCAGGCCTTGGCTGGGGAAGTTGGAATGAGCAGTGAACTGGATGACGTGGCTCAGGCTCTCTTCAATGGGCAGATTCCCGGCATCTGGCGGCGGTTGGCTCCCGACACACTCAAAACACTTGGAAATTGGATTATTTTCTTTCAAGATCGGTATAACCAGTATTCCAGCTGGGTAAGCAAGTGCCTCCAGAAAGCTTTTTGTTTTGTTAATCTGCACAATGTGCTGTGCACGTTGGTGCAGAAGGCAGTGAACACTCACTGCTTAGGTAAGTGCCTTGAACTAGTGCCCATCATTGCATGACTGTGGTTGCCAGGCAGACTCCCCCCCTGGCTCACCTTTCAGAGCTCTGGCCCCTTCTGTGACTGCAGGTTAACGAGTGTGAGCCCCCAGTGATGTGGCTGTCGGGCCTCCACATTCCCGAATCCTACCTGACAGCTCTTGTTCAAGCCACCTGCAGGAAAAACAGGTGGCCCCTGGATCACTCCACCCTCTACACAGAGGTAACCAAGTTCAGGACAGCAGAAGAAATCACTGATGAGGGGTCTACTCAGGGTAAGTGTTTTTACAATTATTTGGCAAAAATATGAATAAAGTAGTTAATTGGTGAGAGAGAGTAAGTTACTTTGGTTACACCTCAGCAGACATACCCCTGGGTTTGCATTTCACAGCCCACATGATCTCCAGCTGGGAATTAGCTGGGTTCTGGTTCCTGCAGAGCCTCTGAGTGCAAGAAGCACCATTTTCTCTCTCCAGCTCTTCCCACGCACAGGCAGGGATTTGAACTTACTCCTCTCCCTTGCTTGCTCCCTATAAATATACACACCCTGATTTCTTAATGCCTGAAACATTACCAATCCCAGCAGGTTTATAAAGATCTATTCACACCACAAATAATATACTGAAATATATTTAAACAAAAAGTGACTATAACTATGTATCATTTATTGTGTAAGTATCTCTTTATGACTCTCTATGACTAGCACTGCTCTAATAACAAACTCTGGGTATAAGGGACAGCTAAGCAAGGCTCTCAACAGAGGAAGGAAAAAAGTCTCATTGTTTTTGTTAAATTTAACTTGCAGTTTTAAAGTCTCCTCAGCAGCTTACCTGGATCATTCTCAATCAATGCTGTACTTCTTCATCAATGTTGTACTCGGTATTTGTACCAGAACAACTGTCCCAACCCTTCACCTGCTGTCAGTGATCCAAGGAGCAGGCCTGGGGTTACAAAGCTCTCTGGGACTTGAGCAATTGGAAGGTGGCAAATAAGATTTATTCCTGGGACTGTTTAATGTGTGTAGTGCAACTGAGACAATTTAATTTGATTTCCTAATACAGATAGATGGTAAAAACAAGTGCCCAGGACAGGGACTGCAGGAACACCTGGCTTAAAATGATCTTTTCTAGTAGCTCAGTTTACACAAATGCTGCATTTTCTGCCTTCGCAGGCTGCTTTGTTTCTGGTCTGTTCCTGGAAGGAGCAGACTGGGACATGGAGCAAGGCTGCCTTATCCAAAGCAAGCCCCGCGTGCCGGTGGTGGAGCTGCCCATCCTGAAGATAATCCCCACGGAAGCACACAGGCTCCGACTGCAGGTACAGCTCCTTGGGGACATGGTGGCCACTCAGTTTATTACCTTCCTTCTGTTGTCACATCTCCACAGCTGGCAGCCCCTGAACACTTCTCCTTCCATTACCCATCGCTATGGTTTTTCTTTTCTAAAGGGTTGTGATGTGTTTGTTGCCTCTTTTCAGGCACTTTGGGACAGGTATCTTGGGACACTCTCACACTCCCCTACTCTTTCAATCATGTCCCATCCCCAGTTAATGACATAAAGGACATTTACAGTTTCCGGGCATTGGATATTTAAGACCTCTAACAAAGTGAATTTCTGAAGACAGTCATCTTTCCTCGAGGCCCTTCCTGTTCCCAGTTCCAGGTAGTACCTCAGGCACTACTCAGTGTCCTTGTCCCCTCCCTGCTCTTTCAGAACACGCTCCGGACCCCCGTGTACACAACGTCCATGCGAAGGAACGCGATGGGCTTTGGCCTCGTGTTTGAAGCTGATCTTTACACCACGAGGCACATTTCCCACTGGGTCCTTCAAGGTGTTTGTCTCACCTTGAATGCAGAGTGACAGCTGAAGTAGGCAGTACACTCTTCCCCCAGAATCCAACCCTTTAGAGGGGCAGGGAGAAGACCCTCAACCCAGGCAGAGATTCAGCAGCAAGGATGTGGGGCCATGTTCACTTAGGCACACCTGACTTTAAATAGTATTAATTAGCTTGGTTGTATTATACTCCAAATAAATACACTGGAAGAGGAAAGTGTTTTTTGTAACTTGTGTTTCCTTTTGAAAAGGCTCCAAGCTAGTCTGTGGATGTAGAAGAGGGAATAAGTTGGTCTCACACACACAAAGACTAAGGTTTGCCTGGATGGTTGTAAGAAATGTCTTTAATTGCCCAAAGCATCACTTCTGTGGCGCCTGGAAGCGGTGCCTCCCACCAGCCTCCAACAAGCAGGTCACTCATACAACAGATCACCATAAAAATATGGTGACAACAACGAAAGTAACCAAACCCGCTGCTGGTTAATGCAATACACGTAAAAACAGTAAACCTCAGAGGAACAAACTTGGTTTAGCCCACCCTTTTCCAAGGACACAGCTTTCCCCTATCCCTCCCCACCACTTGTGAAACAAATTCCTACCACCGAGCCAGCAAGGCGCAATGCTGAGGCGGGTCTGGGGCTTTGGGACAGCGAGTGACGGAGGGCACAGAGGGGTGGGGAGGTCACACCCTCTGACTGGGATCAGCCCTGCTGGGAGGGTCATGCTGCGAGGGATTCCAGCGGTACCACAGTGGGGAAACAGCTTGGCCATCCTGCCAGTGCCTCTCCAGGGACACCGACAGGGGCCCAAGGCTCCGGAGGGAGACACACACCAACACAGCTGCAGAAAAAGCTTAGGAGGGGCAGACTACAGCTGGCAAGGGGTGGGGACAGGGCAGGCAGGGAGCCTTCGTCAGCTGTCACAGAGAATACGCGTTCCAAATTTTTAAAGGCACATCATAAGCTTAGCAGCATTTGGGAGCCAATGTTTCTTGCTGGTCCTACTCAGAGGCTGCAGACAAGAGTGAAGCAGAGGTGAGCTGGAGGTGCTGATCAGAATGTAAGAAAAATGGTCAGACTTGTGCTCCTTTCCCCAAATTACATATCCTCCCAGCTCCCAGTATGCCTTTCTTTCCTAGGAAAAAAAATAATAAAAAAGAATCAAGTAGTCTAACAGCTGTTGGGTTTACCTGCTGCTTACTAGAAAGGAGTAGGGGAATCAGGGCAAGTGCAAGGCAAGTCCATCCCAATCCACAAGGACAGAAGTCAAGGATGCCAGGTTCTCCTGTATGAATTGGTTACATCGCTTACAAGTAAATACTCACATTTTAGAGGGGCAGCTCAGGTTTCTAAGCTGGCAGCAGCCAGCACTGTCTGATGATGCCCAGAACAAGACTAAGGTCTTTAGGAAACAAAAATAATCCCTTTACAAAAAAGTGCAGGTTAGAGCATAAAGAACCATTTCCATATTGGATAGCCAGTTACATTTCCTCCCTGGAAAAGGAGCTCTGAGCCATACGGAAGGTGCTACAAGTGCAGTGTACTGACTAGCATAAAATGTGTCATGAAGCCATTTGATTAAAAAAAACCAACCCCAAAACCAAACTAACCCCCCCAAACAACCCAGTGTTCATACTCTTTCTATGAGGGTCGTTAACCCTTTAAATGGTGCTTCCCCCACCCATATTTTACTTAAAGCCACAAACCAAAGTATTTAGGATTAATCAAGTAGTGCTTGCTGGGACTCTGGGGATGTCCTTAGGTCATTAAAGTGAACGTACATGTGCACAACTTTCAGTGCTGCTGCGAGAGCGGCTGCCACGGAGCTCAGTGGTGGGTATGTCGTGCTCACGTACACGGTGACGACAACAGAACCTCTGACAGGTCACACGTTCACAGCCACACGTGGGGCTGAGGTCTGAGTGCAGGTTGTTCTCTGCCATCGCTCACTAACGCAGCCCGTGCCTCTGTCCACATGTGCAGTTACACTAAAGGGAGCAGCGCTCGGAAGCAAGCGGTCAGGTCCCCCCGATTTGGCCACAGCATGGAGTGGTTATATACCTTGCCATATGAACACAGTCCTAGGAGGTTTCGTTAGAGGAGCAAAATGTATTAATGATGTACCTGGAAGGAGTTTGGCATGCATGGGGCATCAAAAGAAACTTCACCGCAGGTGCTATTCACCCTACAGGATCACAGTGCACAACCAGCACAGAACAGCGTTTCCATGGTGTACTCAGACAGTTCTGTCTGTCCCCGAGTGCTTTCTGACCACTTTGCTTCCATGGACCTGATCCACTGCCAGCGTTTCCACCTCGGGCTGGGCCTGGGAGGGCGCGTGGTGGATGCGATGGGCCACCCCGATGTGCGCCTTGTGCGGCTTCTCCCGGGCCGGGCTGTGTGACTCCCCGGGTGCACGATCCGAAGCGATCGGTGGAATAACCAGCGGCCTCTCCTTGATCAGATGCACCTCTGCTGTCTCCCTGGCCAACAGGAACGGCGTGGGATCGGGCATGGCATCCACAGGCTCCCGCAGCACCAGCTTCCTGCTCTCCGACCCTATTCTGTAGGCCTCTTCGAACTCGGGGTTCAGCGGGGTCGAAAGGCTCTTCTTCATCCTGCGCCGCGGAGTGTCGGGCAGTTTGTCTTTGGGAGGGGAGGGTTTATAGCTGGACAACACGGGGCTGCCAGACGGGGTCCCCTCTGAAGTCCCGCTGGCGCTCATCAGCTTCTTCTTGGTCGCGTGCAGCTGAGAGGTCAGGAAAGCGATCGTGCTCGCTCTCTGCTCCAGTTCACTGGACAACATGTTGAGCTTATGGCTTTTCATTTTTAACTCTTCCAAATACTTCTTTTCTCTTTCTTTAATAGTGTTTTCCAGCACCATTATCATCGCATTCTTTTGTTCAAGTTCTTTCAGTAATTCACTATTTTCAGCCTCTTTGATTTTCAGCTGAGCTTCAAGATTTTTGCACTTACTTTTGAGTTCATCACTTCGTGAACTACCACTTTCTACAAGAACAGGAAAAGCAGAAGTGTTTCACATTAACAACAGCCACTATGTAAAACAGTGCAATAGGGTTCTTCTTGCCATCCCAAAGACTTAAAGGGAATCCAAAAGACTAATTTCAGCTAATACCCATCCCACACAATCCCTGATCCGAGAGGTTACTCTCAGGGAGTATTTTATTCCTGTGCTTCATCTGTTGTTAACATAATATATATAAAATAACTAGGATCTAGTGTGTATATATGTGTGCATATAATATATATACACACACACACACGCATATATATAAAAAAATAAAAACTTTGTGGTGTGGTGTAATTACAACACCAGCTCAGCTAAGTTTTAAAAATAGTTTCACTCTTCTGCCCCTAAAATTTGTGTCCTGTGTTCCCATATAGCACACAGGGAACTGACTGTCTAGTGGAGTCAGCACTTCCACACTCTATTCCTGGCTCTTTCGCAGTTTTCCTGTGTGACCTTGGTAAAGAACTTGTGACGTTTACTTCATAAATAACAATAAGTCTGGAAAGTAGAAAACTACACTTATTATACCTTTAGAATTTATAAAGTTCAACATCCCAGTGCAAAGTACCTCACTTACTTATAACAGAAAAAATAAAGATGTTGAGAAAGATGAGGAAATTGAACGTGAACATTACAAGAAAAATGCCATGTATTCCTTACCTGACCACTCCGAACTCTTTACGGTCAGCTCATAGGTTAGATCTGAGGAGAAAAGTTTATTTTTGTTAGAACATCACCACAAACCCCATACCTGGTCCCATACCCCATACACTGCCTGGTGAGCAGATTTACAATGATTTACACTGAACTATCTCTTCCCACCACCCCGAAGCAAGATCCACTGCCAATTAACAAATGTGTAAAACAGCCAAACTATCAGCTTTGCTGCTGAGGTTTCACTGCTGAAGTAGTGAAACAGTTATTCCATTTCTGGGAAAGGACTGGAGCAGGACTGGGCAGGGGCACCCTCACCCCCCAGGGTACCTGTGCAGTGCTGCTGCAGCCGGCGCAGCTCCGCGTGCAGCCCCTTCAGGGTGTTGGAATGTTCTCGCTGCAGGAACAGCAGGTTCTTCTGGGCACTCTGCAGCTGGTTCTCCAGGGTTGAGGTGGCCATTGTGATCCACAGTCACCCTGCCAGGGAACACCAGGGAACACACATGGAACTGTCATGGCGAGTTACCTTGCCCATATGGAGATCCTCGCTCTGCCAGGATCAGCAGGAATGGCTGAGTTCTACTGGTAATGCACTGATGTGTCATCAGCAAATGCCACAAAAAGTTTTTCAGTTTCAGGACTATTTTGATTAGAAGTGCTCTAAGTTGACTGAAAGCCTAATTATACCCTAGGCCAGAGCAGCGCAGGGAACTCATTTGTTTGGAGTTAACACATTAAGGGATTAACGTCAGACAGTCTAAGTCATTAATCCTGTTACAAGTTAAAAGTGGAGTTCCAAGGAATGGGTTAGTATGTCCCTGCCTTACTAGGGGGTTTCCATTTACCTCCAGGGACACAGGGATTGGTAATGTCTCTGACAAGAGCACAGAAGAAAGCACTAAAATGCACCAGCACAGTCAGGCTGGTGGCACTGCCATGGATGTGGCTGCCACGAGGGAACCTGCACAAGGGAAGTTCTGGCTGCTGCTGCATTTCCTCAGCTGCATTGGAGCAGGATTGGTCCTGCACCAGCCCCAACAGGGAACAACAAAACTGACAAGGACAATGTTTCATTCAAGGAGAAAACAAACAGATTTTTCTTGCTCATGTTAGGAGTACATGGAAACCTGTTACATCACTGGGCTCTCCTTGTGGAACAGTTTTATAAAACCAGGCCTTGGCTCCAGCAGTGCTCAGAGACAGAAATGGGTAACTGTACAATGCTGAGAGGCATCCCTGAGGATCTCTGTGCTGCCAGCGTTCCCACTGCTCCTGATGAGGCAACAATGGTTACAGTAGGAAAGGCTAAATTCCATTATAAGCACAGTCTTGAAAAACCATTCCAGTAATTAGGTTACAAAGGTAAGTGAAGAGTCAGGACTGCTGTTGCCTGGACAACCACCTGCAATGGCATTGCAACCACGTCCACATGTTGTGCACAAGATGGGCCTTAACAGGCTTGCCTTGGCATGGCAAATGTTTTCCACTGGGCTCTTTTTGGTATGTAGTTTTATGACAAAAATTTGTTTCTAGCAGTTTAAAACTGGCAGAGCATAAGCTCAGAGAAAGTAATGTGCTTTTGTTATTCATAATCATAACACAGCCCTGCATTTAATTCTATACTTTATTCCCCAGAAGAACCCAACTCTGTGCTCCTGCACCTTGGGAATGCACTAAAGCCCCTGGGGTATGGTGTGGAACTCACATACACACAGAGCATTCCTGATTTCACCCGTGACCTGAACTGACATGTCTTCTACTGACTTACCCCTACAGAAACAAATAATTGTTTGTAAAAAAATAGAGGTGCAGAAGATGCTTAAGGAATCCACTTCTGTGCAAGAGCCAAACAGCTCTTGGTTACCTTGTAACAGAGATCAAAGTTCAGTGCCCAGGAATGTGGGAAGTGGTGCCAACTGTGCTTTGTTGAGGGAATGGGTCCTTTCACAATCACCATTGTTAGCAAACAAGCAAAAATTATGGACCAAAGACATTCTAAAAAGAGGTTTCTGGGGTGGCTAAACAAGAAATAAACCAAGTTGTGCATGCAGGATCTTTTTTATGGCTCTGAACTAGCTCACCCGAGCTGTGACTGCCATCCCTAGCCCGGGACACCCCATGGCTGCCCACAGTGTCAGGGAGCTGTTTGAAGGGGGATGGATCCACAGTCACAGCAGTTACTGTGGGGCACCATTCATTCTAAGGATTGATGATATTTCAGCTGTGGTACATTTGCAAAGTGACACCATCTTGCTTGCAAAGCTGACTTCAGACAGACGGGAGCTTTACGGAATCATCCCAATTCTTAAATGCCCACTCTGACCCACTGGGTATGACAGCAGAATAAAGCCAGAGCTGGAGCTCTGACACAGAGGCTTAGAAGGGATTCTTAATCAAGAAAAACCTATATTCCAGGGAGGTCGGTTAGTGGGATTTACAGCTACTCCCAGTTCCTTAACAACTCTCAACCTGCTGATTCTTGGTATGTAATGTGAAGAGCCACAAATCACATCCAACAACTGCTCCCAGGGGGAGCTGAGATCTGATAGAAAACATGGTTTTGGGAGGGGTCAGGCTAAAGAAAAAATAAAAATCTCTTCAGGTGCATCTCCCATTGGGGTTTCCAAGAGGGAATCCTACAGAGCAGTCCTGGGACTGCACTAAGGTAATTTCATCTTGGGCTCTCTGAAACAAGAAGCTCAAAAAGCACAAGAGAGACAGCAAAATGCAGAAGTCATCAGTGCCCTTTATAGCCCAGAGGAGCAATCTTCACCTCCCAACATGGAAATCGTGGGACAGCTCCCAAAGCAGCCAGGTTCCACCTGGACCCCTCAGATAAAATGTTACCAGTGCTGGGAAGAACCTGGGACTGCACACACCACACAAAGTCAGGTCACTATGGTTCCCCCCCTTTACCCTTGTCTCCAAAGCAAATTAAAAAAAAAAAAGCTTGCTATGTTGGTATAGGGAAGGAACAGTGCAATGCAGAGCTTGGCAAAGTCCCCTGGGAATGCACGTGGCATTTGGGAAGGATGATAAAACATTTAAGGGGCACTGCAGCATTCAGTGGTGATGGGGACACACCTCTTTGGCAGCAGGACTGGCCCTAAACACCAATAGTGTCCAACCTGCCACAGCTCCACAGGCTTTACCCAGACAGTACACTGCATTCCACCCCTAAGACATCCCCCATTTCTCATTTTTCAGGACCACCACACCACCAAATGTTTCCAAATACAGCTCTCAAATACTGAGACAACTCCCCCAAATTCATAATTTCTCATGAATATAGTCAAGAAGGAACAAATGGAATGAGTCAAACAAAATTCCCTTGGGAACATTAAATGCAACACTTAATCCTGACTGCACCTACCTAAGCCCTCATCTTCCAGTAAAGCAGAGAAGGGAACTTAAATTATCATTCCTGTAAGCTCACCTTAAAAATGCTGTCTGTTTTACAATTGCACGTTCCCTTCAAAAGGGAACAAAAATAAATAAATTGTAAATGGAAAAGGAAAAATATTAAATAAGAGCTTTCAATGCAACTTCTTTACGTGCTAACTTACAGTTGCTAACTTTTGAAGAGCCACATCTTGCCTTGCAGAGGATGTGAAAGCTCCAGGCCTTTTCTGATCTTAAGTATTTGGAGAGAGTTCAAAATGTTTCAAGGCAATGAGCATCTGGCTGCATATCAGGTGCCTTTGCATAAAATCAGAGCATCTCCATACCCTGCTGCAAGATAGGAGGAGGGAGATGCTCATCTCTGACCTCACACACAGTCCAAGGGAAGCTACTGGAACGAAGCCCAAACAACGCAGTTATTTAACGTTTTCATTCCTGTTTGGTATCCACCAAACAGAACACAACCACCTCTTTTTACAGGGATGGGGTGACCATCACCTGAGCAGCTGCTCTAGCTCTCTGCCAACACATATTCAAATCTCCTTGGAACATGTATGGGAGGCAGGCATTCTCCTCTCAACTGCTATCTGGTCAGTGCCCCCTCCAAATGTGACAAAAGCTGCCAAAATGCCATTTGTTTGCAAAACAAAATAAAATTCCAAGAACTAAATAAGGACACAGGAGTCTTCTCAGAAGAATCTTCAAAGTTTTAGCCAGTCCCCATTTTAAAGATTGCCACTGAACTGACCAAGCATTTCTAAGAAACACAGCTCTAATGCTGAAATGCCCAGCTGAGAGTCACTCTGTTCTTTGCTTAAATCAGCTCTCCATCTCCAGACATATGCCCTTCCCAAAGTGTTTGCTCAGCTCCTTTCAAAGGACATAAAAAAGGAGACCCTGCAATCTCCACACCCAACTCAAGGGCTTGGCTACCTTTCTGCTTAGACATTTGCTTTAACTCCCCCCCAAACCGATTCTGTGACACCACTGCTGACATAATCCAGCAATAACACAGTTTAGTACCAGCCTGTTCACAGTTTCAGATTTCTGTTCAACCCTCATTCACCTGTGCATCAGATTAAACCACTTCAACTGCTCAAGCGTTGCTAAATCAAGCTTTTGAGACAATTGCTTGGCCTACACATCCAGCTCTGGACATCCCTCCCCTTCTCCAGTGCCCCCTTACCAGTAACCAGTACCTCTTGCAGCAACACCTCTATCCCTTTACCTCCCTCCTCCTCTGCCTTCTGCATTAAAATGTAACAATGCTCACACACCATCATTGACCCAATAACTTGTTCTCATGTTCTTTTTGTCTGTGTGTTTTAAGCCAACTAAAATTAGTAGTTCTTTCCTGGAGACAATGGAGGGGATGAAGGAACTGTGCCACTGTCCCCCAGAGAAAGGACATAATTTCGCTTTCTCAGCTCCTTTTCCATTTCTACTGCTTTTGATGCTCTTTTACTCAGTGGTTTCTCTGCCTGGCTTCCCCATCGTTTTCTGATCAGAGATTCTGTAGATTCTTTGCAGTGAATCTCTGAACATCCCTGGAATTACAGGTTACTTTAGTAAGAGATGATTTTTTGTTACCCCTACAGCAGCTGGTGTGGCAGCGGGAAGAATAATGAAGTGGACGCCATCCTGGTAGGAATGATTTAATTGTGGATGCTCCAAATGAACCAGCTGGTACTTTGCTCAGAACTTGCCGACCACTCACAGGCCTGACTGTGCACCTGGAGTCAGGACTGACAGGAATAGCTCACATGGAGCTTTCTCTGTCCTTGAGACCACTCACCCCTGGAGCTGTCACAATGGAAGAGACTAAAAGTAATCAGATGCTAAAATTACTACCGTGACAGAGACTATTAGAGAACCAAACCAAATGTTCCTGCAGTGGCATTTCATACAGACACAATTACTGTGACCCATACCAGGGTATCCAGGGCTATGCCTGTACAGCCATCAGGAACAAAGAGCCTGCTATGGCAGAAAGCTCTGAAAATGACCCAATTTGGGTCTAATTCACTTTAGGGAAACAAAGAAGATGATACCTAAATTACACTGACTGCTTCAGAAGAACCCCTTTAACAATGATGAAGTCCATGTAATAATTTGTTTAAAGTAACCATAAAAGCCCTCATGAGCAAGGCTACACTGTCATGTAGAGGAACAGGTTTCTTCTCTTCTGCTCTCTAGCACATGCTCCTGATGAATGGTTCTTCTATTTTATTCACCCCTTCATTCAGAGAATAAAATAGTTTATTTTCATATAACCTCCATTAAAGCCACAGGACACAGATTCCATCCCAATCACAATGAGGCAGTCACAAAACTGCAGACACATTTGATGATCCTGTGGGTCCCTTACAACTCAGAATATTCTGTGATTCTGTTAGTCTTTCTAGTAAACCAATTTCTTTTGTCAGAAGGAGAATGACAAGAAAATTAATATTCAGTTCTCCCAGACTAACACAGTATCAAATGTTACACATAAAATCCATTTTCTTAATGACTTTGAAAAAAGTTCTTCAGCTTCAGTTAAAGCTGAATCAGGACTTAAGCTGGCAAGGTGGGCTGTGGGAGGTTTGGGTACAAGGATCTGCTAAGTATAACTCCAGAGTCATGCTTAGAAATCACACCATACTATGGGACAGCCAAGGGTTTTTTTCAGATATCAAAATACTCACTTATGAATGCTGTGTGTCCTCTTTTTATTTTATATGCTGTGATCAGTAATGTGTAACTTGCACCAGAACTTGAAGAAAATGCATTCATGTAATTTAAAAATTTGTCCTTTCTGAAGCTTGCTGAAACACAAACCAGAAGAATTACTGAGCTGGTTTCAAGTAAGTGACTTGGTTGGGTATTTCCCCCTCCCCAACAGGACAATAACCCACCATCACACAGACGTGTGACTATTTTACTACCCAGCCCAGATGTGACTTTCTCTCACCCACCCCACTCACGTACACCGAGGTAGAATTTAGTGTTGCATCTCTGAAATGCTCCAAAACCACCTTCCTGGTCATTCAGTGAACCAGGTCAGGGAACTGGTGCGTCTGAAAACAAACAGGTTTTTCCGCTGCTTGTTTTCGGGTGATGGGTTCACTGTGCAGCACTGGAAATGCCTGAGGAAGGTGCAAAAAATAAAAATAAAAAATAAAATCTGAAAGCAGGTCAGGGGGGTGGGACAGGCAGAACTGCTTCCTGCTGCAGCACCAGCTCCAGGCACTCAGCTGAGCTCCTACTGCATGGAATTCCTAAACGCAGAAACGGTGGTTTTCAGAGTTTACCTGGAATATTTGTGAAACACAGCAGAAGGCACTGAAGCCTTACAGCAAGCTAAATCAATCTGTCCTGAGAGCTCATTTACAGAGAGCAGCTATTTTAACAGCAACTCTACAGAACTGCACAACTATTTCCAGGCAAGTGTAACAGGCCGAGGAGACACTTTCCTCTAATGCATTTTGTGATGCTGTTTCATAAGCCATCGATTTTTATTATTTTAGAACAGCAACTATGATCGAACACACAAAAATTGGTCTCCACTTTGCTAAAGGTTTTGAGAGCTGCTGATGAAGGAAATCTTGGTAGTGGTGATGACCTATAGCCAAGTCCTTTCTTAAGCAAGATTTTGTTTGTGTATTAAACAGGATGCCAAGACAAAGGATTCCAAACAGAGGTGTTTTATACCCTCCCTTACATAACCCAGGTATCTTAGACAGACAATAAAGCTACCCAGCTTAAATCAAGCTTTCCTGAAGATGGAAAGCAAACAGGCACACTTCTACTACTGACATCATTCCCACGGTTTTCCCCACACATAGACTCTTCCCAAGTTCGGCACCTCTGCTGCACAGAAATGCGATCTGCTGTGCCTTTTGTGCCCTCCCTCCGGGTACCGGCTCGGATTACAGGGAGCTACTGTTCCCTGGCATATTTTCAGCCTTTCTGGAGGCAGCCACCATTCTGTTCGGGGAAAAGCCATGACATTTAACAGTTTTCAGTCCACCATTGTTTTTAAATAACACTGATCTTAAATCCCAGCTCTCAATCAAATAGTTTAAACCAACAAGCAGCAATGTATTTTTCATATTTTAAACACAAACCAAAGGTTTTCTTAGAGTGAAGTGAGAACAAACATGTTCCTCAATAGAAGGAAAGAAACAGCAATACAAAGAAATGGCTTTTTTAAACGATTATTTAAAAACACCCCAACAAACAGTTTGCAGAAGTTCCAGTACACTCTGAGGACATTGTTTTCAGCAATATTTTGTCATGCCTCTAAATTCTACCAGCAAACAAATCTACTGCTCCCATTTGTAGCATCGTGCTCTTTAACATCACCGGGAGAAATGACCTGGTATATAACAGTAAACATTATTAGATTAAATTATTTGCTGATCTCATGGAGACAGACTAACACCCTTTATCACACTGTTGGACATCCTGGTTTAGAGGAAGACATTTTTTACATCACTTAAAAATGAGCACAGAGATGGATCAGGCCCAGACTCATTGAAGATCCTACAGCCAGACAGAAAAAAGATGCCAGGTGTCCTCAAGCAGGTGAAGGAATTGGAGGTGAGGGACAGCACGGAGTAATCAGAGACTAACACTCCAACTTGGCTCTACTCGATGCACTATTTGCCATCTTCAGATGCTTTTCAGATATACATTAGATTAGTGCACAAGAAGGGAGGGGAGGGTTTGTTTCAGCAGAGGAAAGCAGAGCCCTGGTGATACCGTTTGTGCCTGAACAAAGGGCACCCTCCCACCTCAGCCCCATCCAGGTCCTGGACACCTCGGACCGTGTTCCCAGGGACCCACAGGCTCTGCCAGGCCCTCCTGGGAGTCCTGGCTGTGGTTACACAAGGTTGGCTCATTGCAGCACGTCCCTGTCAGGAACAGCAGCCTGGCAGCCCCACCAGGAGTTGTGTCTGTGCTGTTCAACCCCTCACAGCCACTCCAGGTTTCACCCTGTGCTGCTGCAACATGAACGAAGCTGCAGGAGAACAAAGCACCTCTCTTTCTTCAACACCACAATCCCTAGATTTTCCTTCCTTCAGCAGTGGTTTTGCTTTCTAAACCAGCAGTAAGAAAAAAAACTATGTCCTATACTGAACCATTTCCTCTAAAGCATCAAGTTATTTGACTGCTGGATTTTCAGTAAACAGCTGCTCAACAAACGCCACCACTTTTAGTTACTAACAGGCAGACGTACATCAATATATACACAGTGTCACTTGTCAGCAAAATAATTCTTAAGCACCATAAATTTTCAAAAAGATGATGTCTATTCTCTGTACAAAATAAACGGCAACTGCTACCTTTTTAAACTTTACTATGAAAAATGGGGTTAAACATGAACTCGAGTAAAAAGATGAGTTACATAATAGTATTCTGTGTTTACCCAACACATTGTGAATTCTGAGGATATAAAAGCAATCCTTCACAGCTACTTTAAACCACTAAACAGAAAGGAGACACCTAAAAATCAAAGTCTAACACAGTAGCAAAAGTAAACTTGCAAACTAGTTTATTACAATGTATTCCTTCTATTATTCTGTTTATAACGTTCAATAAATATTTTACTTTACACTAGGATCCACATTCTGCAATAACAGCACTGAGGAGTTTGTCTCCTGCCTACTGCATTTGACTAATGTGGTAGAACTGGATGAACAAATATATTGCCCTTAACACCTACAGCCTCTTGAATTAGGGCACACTAAGGGACCGGGTGATTTTTGTAACTCAAGTTACAAAATGCACTTTAAAAAATCATTTAAAAGTCCTGAAAATACGTGGCTACATCTGAAATCCGATGTGAAGGAAACAACCATCAGGAGTGAAATGATTGCTGTTCCAGAGTTTCCAACAACTACTGGACTGAAAACTACACAGAGCATCTAGATTGGTCATGAGACCTGGGTCTTCTCTATGGGCATGAGGGATGAAACTTTACGAATATATTAAGGAGAAGTATGACAACAGGATGAAAACAAGTGTTCATGCATCAGTTCAGCCAATATTCTTTTTCTTCTACTTAAGCAGTCAATACTTTCCTCTATTATGACCTTCTGATCTTTGTTGTTTCACTAACAAGAACTGCTGGAATCCCAGTACAACCAAAAGCTTGAAAAATTAACAACATTACAAGTCAGCCATTATCTCTTTATAAAGCACCTGCTTTAAATTGTCAAACCAAAAAGTGATGTGCAGTTTAAGAGCATAAATGTTTGTCTCCCAGAGGTTCAGTCATAATAAAGCACTACAGAATTACATTCGCCAATGAGCAAGTTATACGGGAAAAGGCACTGTGTTTACAGCCACATCCATTCCTCTTTTTATTTTTTAATTAAGGAGTATTATTTATATTGCAAAAGCACCAATAAAGCTTTTTAAGCTTAAGCATCTTACCATCTAAGCAAAGCCAACAAGTACCCTGGATGCTTCCTATGCACCTGCAATGCAGATCAAAATGGACAATTCCACCCTCGGCGCTGCCTCAGCCCGTGTTCATATTTACCGTCACTGTCTCGGCTTTACCCAATTCACCAAGGCAAACTCAGGAGCATTCCCTGCTGTCCAGGGCAGGAAGGGCCCCTCCTTCCTCCCCGCTGTCCCACCCTATGTCCTGCGTAGGGAAACTGCGTCTGGAAGCATCTCCGTGTCTGAGGACGCCCTGCACTTCTCCGCTGCCATATCCACAAGCGACAGGCGTTCTCCTCGGAAGGAAAAACCTCCTCCTCTCAAACCAAGGTTATTCCCTACCCACTCCAAAACGTACACGACCCACCCGTCCAGCCCTCTGCAGGCCCCGTGCTACTAATGGAGGCGACACTGTTGTCACTTTCTGAAGTGAAAAGGTGCGACGCGAAAGGAGCCCGCGAAGGGTGCGGAGGATGCGGTGTCACACCCGCCCCGGTGGGCGCGGGCGGGGGCAGCGGCCCCACCAAACCTGAGCTGAGCCGGGCGGGCGACGGGCACAGACAGAAATACAGACATGTCCTTACCCCCGCGCCGGGACAAACGGACACACAGGGGGAGCAGCGAGGGGCAGGGCAGCCCCCGCATCCTCTGTGCTCCGGAGACCGGCACAGAGCCTCCGATGCTCTCAGGAGGCGCTTTGGTCCAGCGCCAGCACCAGCGCACCGGCCCGGGGCCGCACCCGCCGCGCTGTTCGCTGTCCCGCAACGGCCCCGGAGCCCGGGGGGTCCGACCGGCCCGGGGGGCTCTCGGACCGCGGCCCCGGAGGGTGGGTGGCGGCCGAGGGGGGATCCGATCGCTCCCCACCGCCGGCACATCCCCCCGCCCCGGGGCGCGGCTCCTCCGGCCGGCGCAGGACCCGGGCCCGCGGCAGCCCCGCCTAACGCGACATCCCCCGCCCGCCGCCCCCCGGGAGGGTCCCCCGGTGGTGCATGTGAGGGCGAAAAAGCTTCAGCCCCCTCCCGGCGCGGCGATGCCGCTCCCCCGCCCCACGCCCAGCCCCGGGGGTCGCGATGGCGCCGGCGCCCCCTCAGCCGGCCCGGGGCGGAGGGCACAGCGCGCTCAGCCCCTCGGCCACCCCTCAGCCGCCTCACCTGCTCAGCCCGAGCCCGGTCCGCCTCTGCCCCCGCCCGAAGCACCGCGGGCGCCCCGCGGGGCCGGCACTGACCGGCGGCACCGGCACCGGGGGCGGCGGCGCAGGCGCAGGTGCGGCTGCGGCACCGGGCCCGTCGCTGTGGCAACGGGGGGGGCAGCGCGGCCCCGCCCGCCCGCCCGCGCGGGAGCGCGCACGGGGCGGGGCGCGCCGAGAGCGCGCAGGGGAGCGCTGCGGGAGCCGTGCGGGGAGCGGGGCGGGAGCGCGCACGGGAGAATCAAAAGTTAAACTTGTAGGTTGAGATGAGAACAGTTTAATAATTGAAAACAAAGTAAAATGAAATAATAATGGTAAATAATAATAATTATGATAATAAAAAGGGAAAAGAACAAATAAAAAACCAATACAGCTGCTCACCACTCGCTGACTGAAGCCAGGCCCCCCACCCTTCCCGAAGCCAGGTCGGCCCCTTCCAGGTAACTCCCCCAGTTTATATATATATTTGGCATGACATTCCATGGTGTGGAATAATATCCCTTTGGCCAGGTCGGGTCACCTGTCCCGGCTATGCTCCCTCCCAGTTTGTTTCTCCTCACTGGCAGAGCATGAGACACAAATAAGAAAAAAAGAGTTCTTGACTTAGGATAAACACAACTTAGCAAGAACCAAAACATCAGTGTGTTATCAACACCATTCTCATTCTGAATCCAAAACACAGCACCAAATCAGCTATTGAGAAGAAATGAACTCTGTCCCAGCTGAAACCAGGACAGAGGGACATCGGGTGTGTCTGTGTGTTGGGGGCAGATGTGTGTGAGGAATGGGAAGTGGTGTCTTTGTGCACACACATGTGTGTCCATGTGAAGGACAAGGGAGTGGAAACACTTTTGTGAACAGAAGTTGTGTATGTTCCAAAGGACCATGGCAAGGTGAGTGCGTGGATGTGTGGGAAAAAGCGTGCCCAGAGCTGAGGAAATTCTTGTGCTATTGGCAATTATCCACATGTGTCTCTGTGCCCAAGTAGTTTGTGCCCACGTGTGTGAATTCCCCCCAAACCCAGTGAAACAAAAGCAGCTGCATCAGGGCCTCAGTAGAGCTGTTGAGGTGGAATTCCTGCAGCCTGTCCAGCTCTGCACATAAACCTTGGCTCTGCACTCATTGTGCATGAATATATGAATATATGTGACCTTGAACTGCCCACCAGCAGGGTAGGCCCTGGATGTGCAGCCATATATGGTTGGATGTTCTCCATATTTTCTCTATAAATCCATATGGAAGATGATGATGGCATGTGCCACAGTCACTGGCCTGTGATTCTACCTCTGAAAGATGCACACCAGCTCAGGTGAACAGTGTGTGCACTGTCAGACACGCACAGACACTCCCACACAGCTAACGAGCACAAAAAGGTTTGGCAGCTGGGGATCTGCCCATGGCCCCTGTGAATTGCACATAGGAACAGCCAAATAAGATTTATCTTACATCCAGATATGTGCACACAGTGTCTTATCTGTAATGGAATTAAGATACTTTACAAAAGACTTTAAAATGAAGAAACAGAAACTTGAATTTTTTGAAGCAGCCAACACAGAAGGGCAATTAAAGTTTCCACAAGTTAGAGATAATAATTTGCTCAGTCAACAGAAGTACTATACACAGCACAGAGAGCTATTTCACACCTTCACCAAAATCAAATTCAGTGTCAAGCTGCAAGCTGGTGGCTCTATGTACCCTCAAGGTGATTCTGTGATGTGTGAGGACAGGGAAGATGGATCCACATCCACGTAGCTACTCCTAAAGCCCGGGATAAGGAAGTACAACATAGCTTGGAGGCAAATATTTTTAGGAGAGCTCATTAGTTCTTTTACTCAAAGCTAAACCCAAAGACAACCAGTTTTAAATGGGCATTTAGAAGTGGAAAGCCTGGTGCAGAGGGAGATTTAGCTCTGCCAGCAGTGATGGAGGAAGGCCCTGCAGTGGGGAGGAGGAGGCTGCTGCGTCCCACCAGCGTGGGGTGGGTGTAAGCAATGTCCCCAAGCAGCTGCACAAAGCCAGGCTGAGCTCAAATGCAATGTCTGGCAGACATAGACCCAGAGAACAAGCCCTCTCCTGTTCATGGCCTTCCTTTCATTTTATCTCATATGCATCCATCTTTTTATATAAAATGCGCACTCTTAATTTAGGATCCCGTTAGGTGACGAACTAGTCTGAGAAGATGATTCAGTTAGAACCTGTGCCAAAAGAGAAATGCATTTGCCATCTGAATCATCTTGGCAGGAAAGACGGATGTTAATTCAATATGGATCCCTAATAACTGAACACAGATGAAGGAAAACCCCCAGCTGTGTTGTTGCAAAGGAAGTGCTTTTACAGGCCTTAAGACGTGACATCCATAGAACAGAAATACATACCTGTATTCCGTGTAAGGAAAACCTGTCGGAAGCCAAGGGATAAAAATACATTCATTCAGAAACAAAACTGAAATAGTCCCTGAGCATTTATTCCATGTCCTCTTGGTTTCTCTGATGTTTTCCTTTCTGAGACGTTTCAGCCTGCAAATGTCACCCCGATTTGTCATCCTTTGAAAGGCTGCTCTGCCCCTCGCCAGGTGAGCACCACTGAGCTGCCCCAGTTTCTCCATGTTCAAAATGGGAATGTGAGCATGGTAATTATGTGTCATTAATATCTGCAAAGTTCTTTAAAAAATCCTGAAGAGAAGGATGCAATGTAATCGAGTTAATCATAGCTCAGCAAATCCTCTTTGCAGAGTTGGGCTGGAGGAAGCTCTGGCCCTGATCACAACTCCTGAACTTTGGAGATGGCCAGAAATTCAAATTCCCAGTCCATCAAAGTGCAAACACAGGGCTCTCAGATACGAGCATTTTACAGTAAAATATTTATGCATCCATCCCCAAAATCAGAGATCCCCAATAGCCCTGATATAACATGCAGTGGTCCATAAGGCCCTGTGTTGTCCATGGCTTGTGCCTCTAATGTAATTATGTGCTTCATGCAGTTACAACTTTCTGTGGGAACTGTGGCATCTTTTCAAGGACTGGCTCTAAGCAGCCACCACAGGGTCGGATAAAACATCCATGGGGAAACTGGATAAAACCCAGATTTCTTGACTCCCATGATTTGACAGGATTGGGTGGAAAATCCAGCAAGCAGACTCCAGATCTGAGGACCTCCGAGTCCTGCACTTCTGTTCAAAGACCTCTGTCCCTTTGTGGCTTATTCCTTAGCCATAAGGTCAAGCTTTGCAGAGCAGGGAACTCTGCACGGGTGGATTTGATGGGATGCAATCATCTGTGGGGATTGCCAGGACCCTGTTGCTAAGTGCAGGGCAGCAGGTTGGCCAGTCTGTCTCAGGACCAGCTGAGGAACTGCCCTGATCCCACACCACATCACCCCGTGTGCCCTTCGTGGGCTGGGCTGGCTGCACCGGAGATGTCCCACATTGTTTGCACGCAGGATCTCCCAAGTGGCTGCAAAGCCTGGACAGTGAAACGCCCACAGGGGAAGGAGGGCTCCCAGCAGCACCACTGACAGCAGCAGGACCTGCCTGTCACTGCCAGCTCTGGGCTCTTCTTTCCATGCTGTCAGGGACAGAGAGAGGGACCAGGTAAGAGGGTGCGTGGAGTCTGGTGTGTGCTTGGTGGAGGGGCCATGTGTACTTTAGAAGGCCCATGCTAATTAGTTAAGGGGAGATGAGTGCAGGACAATATTAGGCAGAGTTTAGGGCAAGGCTGGTCCTGTCCTGTCCTGTCCTCAGATGATCTGCCTCCCTACCCTGTGCTTTCTGTGATCTTGGGTTTACTCTCCAGGGTCTACTGAGAGCAGAGACAGAGATTTTCCAGGAGGCAGTGCATCTTCCCACTCTTGCTGGCTCTTGGATTTCCAGGTGCCTCTCTCCTTATTTTTCTTTTGCTTGCCTTGTTTTTTAAAGAGCACAGATTCCTCACACACGGCTGCAGAGCTGGAAGCAGGAAGGTTTAATCACCTCTCCCATGTCACTGCACATGGAGGTTGTTTCTCTTTGCTGTGCATCTCTAATATCAACAAGCACAGCTGGCCTGGTTTTGATTCCGGTAATGCAGATCTAAATCCAGGCATCCTCCACCCTATAAAGCCAAAGGAGTTACTATTAATTAGATCAGCGGGGCTGAGATAGGAATCCAGGATTAGCTTCCCATTCACCCCGCCGGGAAGGAGAGCACACTGGAGAGGCTGTGCCTCCTTGCAAGCAGGCAGCACACAGGTTGTCAGACAAGTTCCCTGCTCACAGTGTGCAAGGGAGGGCAGGGAAAGTTACTGTGCAGAGTCTGTCCCAGAGCTTGGTGGGGAACAACAGCCAGGATGAAACTCAACCAAAATATTAAAATCCGAAGAGTGATGTGAGCTCTCCCCAGTTCAAAAGGGAAGATTTTAAAAATCAGAACCAGATGTATGTGAGTACAGAGAGAGACCTCTCTACTGATCCTTTTTTCACTGCTCTGCTATCAGACATCCCACTGGAGAAGCATCAGTTAAAACCCTCACAAGCTGATCCAAGCCAGCATTCCTCCTGCAGGGCTGTTCTTGAGCGCTGCCTTTGGTCCCTTTGCTGCACTTTACCCACAGCCTCTAAGATAATTAGCAGTCATCAGATGAGAATTAATTTTTAACAAACTTCTCCCTGCATGGGAGAGGGAGTGGAAAGCTCAGTGAATGGCAGGAAAAGTCTGGGCAGGGAGTGTCGACAGGTCCTTTTATCGTCCTCCGAAAACCAGCAACATTACCAAGGATTTATTTACAGAAGCTGGGAGGAATAAGGCAGATGCTGTCAGCTCCTTAAGGCAGAGACTGGTTTTTAGTTATTGTTCTTCCGTTGTTTGCACAACACTTTGGCTGGGGGGGTTCGTGGTAGCAGAGGAAACCTCCTGCTGCAGAACAAGTAACATCTGATGACAAGTGCTGAAACTGAGGCTCAGATGTCTATTGAGGAGGAAGAAGCAGGTCAGGATCCAGGAGGTGCCTAATCCAGCCTGATGTCTGGGGCTGGAGGAGCAGAAGGCAGGAACAGGCTGCCATGAGCTGCACTCACATCTCTGTGCATGGACTGGAGGGGCACAACACACAGATCCTTCTGGAAACTGCTGCAGCCTCACCTCCCACTAACGAAGTGGTGCTGAATAGAGTGGGGCCAGCTGTGTCCCAGATGTGGCACACTGGCCTGCACTGCCATAGGGTCATGATTTTATAGCAGGATGCTCAGGAGCATCAGCAGTTGTGTTTAGTACAAGAGAGCATCATCTGCAAATAGCTCTGCCAGGCCTTGCTCTGAAGGACGTGCAGGCAGCTCCCTCAGCAGCCAGAAGGGTTTTGCATCCCTGAGATCATATATTGCCCAGAAAGCTAATTTAGTGCAAGCTGCCCTTATCTCATCCATTAAATGTGCAAGTGAATTGACCTACTCCCCGATCATAAAACATTGCTACAATTGCTGGCTGGGAGAAGGCGTCAGCCCCTTACTCAGCTCCCTTATCTCCACTTTACCAACCAGACTCTTAGTAAATCCATTATTTTTCAGCATTAATTCATGAGATGGCCATTAGCCAGAATTCTGTGACTGTACAAACAAGGACAAAAGTAGTTCCCACCTTTCAATTATATCATGGGCCTTTCCCAGAAACCTGGGGAGTAAGGGTTCTCATTCCAATCAAAAAAGAGTGTGATTAAGGCCCAGAACAGTTTTCAAAAAGCTCTTGAACTTGGCAGCTAAACTTGCACAATTAGCCCACAAAGGAAAAAGGACAAGTTGTGAATAGCCTAGAAATAAGAAGAGAAGAACAAACGTTTTTTTCTAGGGCAAAAGATGACCCATGACATCTGCAATTTGGGGTTTTTTTATGGCTTTTACGAAAATACCCCTAAAACTACTCTTAACTATTAAGTAATCACTGACAGATGCATATATGCATGCTTGGGCTCTGCCTACTGTATTCTGTCAAAAATCATCAGGAAAAAGCCAGTGACCTCTATGTTCAGGGAGCAAAATACACATCCAGAACCTTGTGGGTGTTGTCAGCCCCGCTGGATGCGCTCTGGCCATTATCGTGCATTAGCGCTCGTCACATACATTTACACACGAGCCCTGATTGCTGCCTTTCAGGTCAGTGATAAAGCAGCTCTGGAGAAGCAGATTCGCAGTGGGAGATGTGCCCGTGGGCCAAAGAATCATTAAATTATCTGCATCAAGAAACCTACTGCAATGCGACTTGACAGTTGTACAGTACAGTTGTACAGTACAGTTGTACAGTACTAGGCTGAGGCTGTGTTTTACTCTGGATTTTTCAAACCTGGCCTACACTGAATTCTTTTTTCCCCTGTGAAAAATGTCCCATCATTGCCACCACATGGTTCATTTCCGTGGCAGACAGAGGAAAAGTCACCACAGTTGTCCATAGCTGAATCAGTACCATCATCTCAGCCAGCTGGTGCCCACCTCCCCCTGCAAAACAGGTGGGCACTCAAAATCCTGCTGTACCCAAGTCAAACACGTAAGAAAGTCAGGGAGCCCAGAAAATCCTGCACCAGCTGCACTCTGTCCTTTATAATCTTGCTCCATGCTCAGGTGAGTGTTCACCTTGCACAGCCCTGTGCTGCCACAGTCCTCCATTGCCTCCTCATGATATGTGGTCCCCATGGGAAGAGCTTTAAACCTGGTTGGACAAAGAGTGGGAGAAATCATAGAATCATTAAGGTTGGAAAAGATCTAAATACAGGATTCCTTTTGCTGATGGGAGATTCAAGGCATGGAAATATTAAATAACCTGCCAGAGCACACTGGGAGGCTGAGCTACATTGCCCGAGGGCCTGCCTCACATTCTAAAAGAGATGATCTCTATTCCTGTGGAACAGAACATACTCACTGCTAGCTCGGGAAGTACAGATGCCTGTAATCTGGCTTTTAAAAAGGGCTTTTAATGACCAGGAAACAGCACAAACATATGAACTTGCCTTATAAACCTAAACCACATACTGCCTGTAAGCACAACATTCCACCTCCCTACAACTCAGCTGCTCCATGGTCTCTAGGTGAGGGAAAATGAAGGGAATTTATTTTATCTTCTCTGATGGTGGCTGGTAATCACCTGTGAATTAGTGTCATGTGTGGCTTTTTTTTTGCAGGCTGTAAAACAATTAGGCCTGGTCCCCAGTTAGACTTTTGCTCCTTGTGTCTGGGAGGCTTTTTGTGCTTGCTGCCGGGGAGCTCTGGGTATCTGGGAGTTGTAAAGATGTCTGTGGTTTTATTGCTACATTTTTACAAACCTCAGGTTTGTATTTTTATTATGATTGCTGCTGTGAGGACATTTTAAAAAATATTGTGTTTCTCTTTGAGATTACATTTCACTCTGTTGATCTTTCTCTTGACATTTCACGGAGTTGGGGGATTCTGGCAAAATATGCAGAGTAAGCAAAGGAGATCTCCTTCACCCCAAATCCTACCTTTGCCAAACTGGGGAGGCACAGGATGTTTTCATTGATTAAATTAACCTAGGCTTGGGCTGGTGGGAAGCAGTGCCTGAACAGAGCAGGGCATGCTGTGATGTTAACAGCTCAAGACAGTGTCATCTCCCCTCTCCTATCAGAGCTGCTGAATCTTTTCCCAGCCTTCTTTTCTGCTCAGCCAAACCTTATATAAATACTCTGTTCTTGGGGCAATAGACAAATTGCACAGCTGTTTAACTGTCACTGTTTGAGACCTATTTTCAGACTGGCAGGGATTGTGTTTCACATTGATTAAGCAAATGATACGCAAAGAGGAAATCTCTCCCTTTCCCTCTCTTAGCCGAGGCTAATGGTGAAGTTGAGATGTAGAGATGTGCTGGCATTTGGCTGCTGTAGAGCTGTATCAATGCTCTGTTCTCACTAGTCAGGGGAACTCTAAAGTCTCATCATCTTGCCTTAAAGATACAGAACTGGTTTTCAGCAGCTTGTTGAAAAGACCAAAAAAGGCACATAGGAACCTACAGACATGAAAGTTCTGGTCAGTCTCAGCTCATATCTTTTTAATATGTTCACTTTCAAAGGACCCCAAAGAACTTGGCAGCTATTAAGGAGGTGGTGATAGAGCTATAAATTACATGGCATTGCCCTGGAAAGAGCCAGTTTCAGTATTTGGAAAGAAGAATGTTAAAGTCCATTTACTGTACGAGCTGTTACAAACACTCAGACCTTCTGATCGATAGGATGAGGATGGGAACAGCTTAGGACAGAATAATTTTTGATGTTGGGAGTTATCCTTTATTATTTATTATCAGAGATGGCACATTCCAGGCACTGATAATGATAGTACTGTAGTCACGAAGTCTCAGCCTTAAATAAAGTATTCATGGGTACCATTAAAATGCTGTTGCTCACATCCTCCACAGATTTTGCAGGGACAAACTCTGAGATAACACTGGGATGAGAGGCTGCTTGACAAATTGTCTGGAGCCTTTGGGGGGTTCAGGGTGCTGGTTTCCTTCTGTTCTGTGACCTTTAGCAAGGCAGTTCCCTTGTCTCTGCCCACCTCCTGCCTGGCTGGGACTGCCTCAGGCTGTACAAGTCTGCAGCGCCTGGAACAGCGGGATCGGATCGGGATGTTGGTGGAGGCTTCTTGGCAGCAGAGGGATGCCAGCAGCATATAATCAGCTGGAGTCATCGGGTTTGCATAAACACAAAGCTGCTCCATCAGAGACAGTCTGTGCCCTGAACAGACTCGCTGCCAGCCCCTGCTGACAGCAGATCTGTCCCTGGGGCAGGTTCTGCCCTGGGCCTCGGCACACGCCTGGGGCACGAACAGTGCCAGGCTCCGGGGAACGTTTCTGAATAAAACCAGAGGAGATATAAAGCCTTCTATTTTGTTTTGTGTTTTTCCATGCAGGGTATGGTGGTTTGGCATCTGTCAGGCAAACAGATTAAGAACAGATGGGGAAAGATGTGAAACCCCGTTGATCTCTCAGGGATTATTTCAGAAACACAGGGAACAAATGCACGCTGGATTCTGGCCCCTGCTCTTACGTCCTTTCTGCGGGCACTGCTCCAAAAGTGCTTCGTGCTGGTGAAGAGTTCCTCTGCCTCTGTGCCTTGGGCACCTCCAGTCTGCCCCTCTTGTGCTGCTGCCCTGTTCCAGCCTCCATCTCAGGCTTTACCAGGGATCCACTCGGGTTCTCCTCTCCTTTAGAGAAGGGCTGCACCTTTACCCTGCACCCGCAGGCACAGAGACCGTGACGCCTTCCTTCGTCCATGCTGGAGGTTCCCAGCTCGTAGCTCCATTTCACGGCTGGTTTATGGTGCCTCTTTAAACCCGGCTCAGGTCAGGGACAGCACAGAGCCCATCCCGGCTCCCGGGCCGGTCCCACCTGCAGTTCCGCCCGCGGACAGCAGAGGGCACGCGCTCCCCGCGCAAAGATGCGGGAAAGGAGCGGAGGATTCGGGATCGGCCGCGCGCGGGCACCGGGACAGCGAGGGATGGGCCCGGCCCGAGCGGTTCTCTAGCCCCAGGGCTATGTGGTGCCTTTTATTCTCAGCCTTTCATGATAACTTTGAGATGCGTGGGTCCCCGGGACATGTCCCTTGTCCCCTCCGGAGCCTGTGACCCCTCGGATGGGATGTTGCCAGGCTTGGCTCTGGATCCCATGACTCCGTGGGTGGCAGGAGGGCTGTGGGCTGAATTGGCATCGTGGGTGATGGCAGCAGCACAGATCTCGGTACAAAACGCAAAACCTTGGCCAACACTGAAATCAAGGAGCTCAAACTGAGCTCTCTGTTGTGAGGCCGTGCAAGCAAACAAGCTTCGATCTGGATCAGAGACATAACTGCAGACACGGCATGTTTGAGATTCAGATTGTGCCCAAGAGAGCCTGTGGAAGCCAAGATAGGACTAATCCCTGACCTTGGCAGCCTGTTTGGCTGCTCTGATGGCCTGGGGGAACAGTAAAGCTCCCCCAGTATTTGGCTGTGCAGCCCTGGGGGGCTGAGCCTTGCGGGCTGAGCCTCGGAGACCACAGCCCCAGTGGTCCTTATACACATGTTGTGAGCAATTTGTGGCAGTGGATCAGCCTGTGGGTCCCAGTAGAGCTTAGCTCTGTTCAAGGGGGCCACATGTGGCTCACAGCCCTGTGACAGTCTTTATACTGCAAGGCTTGGAAGCAGAATAGCAAAATAAAGCCCTTATCCTGCTACTGGCTTTCCCCACCTGATCCATGTTTTCATTCTGGTGATTTATGGGAAGAGAACCAACAAAGGGAGGAAGAGTAAAAGTTAAACGTCTGTGGAGAGCCCAAGCAGTGTGCAGTGACCTCTGAAAACACTACACCCACTGCACTGTGTAAAATCATCACATTTCCATCTAATTAGTGAGCACTTATCTCTCTAAATCACCTTCTTTAGGGACCTGGGACCATACAGAGAAAATAGAGTAAGAATGTTTTAAAGCTATGTACACCATGTCTGTGCACAAGAAATAAATCAAATAAATCCATACCTGGGGTCCTGAATGATGCAGTGGGAGATGCCCATAGTGCAGATGATTCTGGGTTTTGGTCAACTGTGCTACACCTTTCCTTCTGACTGTTCTCTGTATTGGAGGGAAACATGGATTTTATTCCTGGTCGACAAAGGAAATCTTGGTCTTCAACAATCCATCGAGCACCACACCTGGAGCTGAAAAGGCAACGCAGAGGAGCATGATGAGAAACACACATAACTCTTGGAGAAAGTACTCCTGCCTTTCACCACAAATGGGCCTCAATACAGCTCTCCTGAGGAATCATGAAAAACATGGAACTTTGCAGGCAAGGAAGCAGCGCTTTGTGAGCTGTGTGGTGCTGGAGCTGAGCCTGGACATGGCCTATGGACTCTGCACCTCACCTGGGGCTCCCATGTCCACCCCAGCTCTTGCCAACATTGCAGGAATAACCACAGCTAAAAGCCACTGGGCTCCTTCACCTCCCACTGATCCCTGGCTGCCTGTAACTGGGACCAGCTGCTGGAGAGCACCCAGGAGGTCCCATCCAGCTCTACATTAAAACTGTCCCCATCCCAGAACCAGCACAAGCCAAATCTCTGGCACAACAACTTGAGGAATACATTTCTAGTGCAGTGGAACCAGTGGTTGTGGCAGTGGGAGTGCCTGGCTAACCAGTGGAAGGATGAGGTACAGCCAACGTACAGGTGGACCTTGGGTCCATAACACTGGCCAGACCCTCACTGGCCATAAAAGTCTGACATTAGTCTTTAAAGATTTGTTAGCTGTAATTAAGCAGCTTTCTGGTCCCATCAGCTTAGATGTAACAATCCCTCCTAGCCCATTAGCAAAAAGAGCTGGCAAGCCTGGAGTTGATGACTGACTGAACAATATGAGGAGGTGGTGATTTGCTGGCGATGTGTAAAAACAGGCAACAAATCAGCTGGCAACCTGCACTGGACTGAAAGGAAATCAAAGCAAAAGGCAGATGACTTTGAATGGGCTCCAAAGGTCACAGAGAAACAAGCAAAAACTGATAAAGTTCACGGGAAAACAGAGCGAGCAGAAGGAGCGCTGCATCTTCTTGGCACCGGGAGCAGTTGGCATCTGACTTGGAACAAATGTATTTCTGAGTTAAAAAAAATACGTTTATCTGGAGGGAAGCTGGAGGTGTAAAAACCAAAATGAAGTGGTGCATGTAGGCCTGGTTGTTCCAGCACTGGGAGAGCATGCAGGGACCATGGTTCTGGGAATGGTGGAGTTGCAGTGGTGCCACGGGGGGGGGGGGTGATGCTGGAGGCAGATTCCAGCAGTGGCTGTCACCCATGGTGGGTGCAGTGGATCACAGCTGCAGGACTGTAACTGTGTCCCATCAGAGCTTCACACTGTCCCATTAGTCATGGAAAATGATTCATCTCATCATGTAGCCTGTTGAGAGGATGGCTGTGGTGTAAGAGATTAATGCAAAAGAATCAGCTCCAGCACTAGAGCTCAGAGGCCGAGGGTCCTTACAGGAGGCAAGATAGAACCACTCGTAAGAAAGAACCAAAAAAGTCCCTTTGCATTGAGGATGCACCAAAGCCAGTGGAAAAAGCACTCAGCCCAGTGCCAGGAGCTCAGAAGCCGTGAACATCCCAAAGGTGGGATGCCTAGGCAGAGGAGGATATGAGTGTAAGTTGGTACTTTCCTAATTACAGGATCTGTTTAGCTATTTTAGGTTATGTTCCATGCAATATTGAAACACACAAGTTATCATCTTTTGGCAGTTTGGTTGGTACAGCATCTAATTATCTCTGTAGCTTGGGGCTGGTAGCAAATGCTTTTCAGACACCCAACAGGGATAAAATAGGTAGAAAAAGCACAAGTGTTTCCTTCTCTCTTGGACTTTGGCAAGGGCAGAATCCAACCCCTAGAGTACTTCTTACACATTTTCCTTAGTATTGCATCAGTAAGCAGCTGTAGTAGGCTTGGAGCAACCAAGCCCAGAGAAACAGGGAACATATAAGTTTACAATAGTTTGTCCCAGTGCTGTGACATGAAGAGTTCAAATCAGCGTGTGGGTCACAAACTTCCATCAGTTCCTTAGGGCTGTGAGCTCCTGAGGGCATCAGCTTCCTGCAATCAGCAATCTTCAACCTGGATGTCAGAAATACTCCAGCCCACAGGCCAAATCAGGAGCTTCTGACTAATCAGGAGCTCCCAGCTAATGGCACTGGGCTTTTGGGACCCATGGGAGAGACCTTCATGAAGATCCCAGCCTGAGGCCTGTTAGAAATAAATGCCTTGATTGTGTAATGCAAGAAAATCCTGCATCCTGCAAGCCCCTGCATGTCCCTGCCATGGGGTTGTGGGGGGTTCATGGAGGGTGGGATTGTATCAGTGCTGTCTGGTTTGGGTGGAGGAGTGGGTGGATGCCACTTCCAATTCCTAGCAGGAATCTGGATGTGTCTGTGCTGGGAAATTGCAAAATAGAACATTGTGCTAATTAATGCCAAACAGGAGGGCTTTGAATATACATCATCAGAATAACCTTTAGCAACCACTAGATGCCTTCCATCCATGAGTGTCTCATAAAGAGCACTTATATTTATTACGTGGCAATGGAAATACATCTCCAGAGTGATCTGCCCAGTGCAGCCATAATGCCCAGTTAGGACTGAATTGTCCAGCATGCACAGAATGAAACACCCTCCGTTCATTCATGCTCTGGGAGTGCTAGTTTCACCACTGGCAGCCTTCTGCACTAACTAAAATACTTCTGATCCAGTCCAACAAGTTTTTTTTTCCAGGTTTGCTTCTCCACAGTGAAACCACAGATCGTGCTATATGGAAAGCTCCGAGCCTTGAAAAGTCTAGAGTTACTGTAGGTTGCAGTGGTTGGATTTGATCCTAAAACAATGAAACCAAATGTGAAAAAGACACAGATGGCTGTCGCCTCTGTGCCATTTGGAGGGGGGTTTGGTTTCCAGCCAGGCAGCCCCATGCCACAGTTATGCAAATACAGGCAGCAGAGTTGGAGGCAGGGGTACACACACATCTCTAACAGACTGTGGCACGAGGGATAAAATAGCAAAATGGTTTTGGAGAGGGCGAAAAGATCACCACACCAACCTGAAGGACACAGGATTTAAGGATACAGTCAAACCCTGACTTCACTTGAGGGAAAGGAGGTTCTGGTATGGCTCTTGATGCCCCTGGATACTGTGTGCCTATGGGCAGGTAGAAGCCTGACAGGCCTTCCCTGTGGGAAGCTCATTTCTTGTCCTGTGTATGTAACCACAGCTCCTTGGGGTGGGGACACTCACATGGAGTTCAGCCCAACAACTGACAACAGTGAGAGGCAGGGAAGGGAAGAGCCCGATGAAAAGAGGAATGAGAAGAAGCCATGGGAAAATAGTCCAAATTGCCTTGACTGAGGGTGCACTGCCAAGGTCTAGACCTTGAATTCAATATGGAGTAAGAGGATGTAAACAAAACTACATCCTTTAACTCCAGGACTGGATTTAGCCCTGTAATGAATTTGAAGACACAAATGGGTAAGACTGGGCTGCACTCTCCCATTAAAAATGCATTTCTCCAGTGAGACACTACTAACAGAGCAGATTTTGATCTCTGATAATTAAACTACTAATCAACCCTTTTTAGAAATTGCCCGATGGTTCCCATCTCAATCTCCTATGAGGATGGGGAGGCTTAGAAATTTAATACAATTCTGTGGTTGAGTTAACATCAGGCAGGTTTCAGACTATGCTTTACTAGAACCAGATGAATTTCTAAGCCCAAAATCCAGCATACAGAATGCTGATTAAGTTTGATCTGGTGACCATCTGTCCTTGTGTTTGTAGTATGAGTAGCTAAATGAAATTCTGGAAAAAAAAGAGTTATCTTAAATACACACAGGATAAGGCAAATTGAAGAAAGCCCCTTTCACTGTTGCTATGTGAATCTTCTCAGCAAGAGGGGAATATTAGGTTAGTCTGTGAAGTTACATATGCTTGAGTTCACTTTTTCTGACTCTCAGAAGCTGAAACATCAATCTGTAGCTTTTTCTTGAACTGCATCTTGTGAATTTAACTGCATACTAAACCCAAGCAGACACTAGATTGAGTTCTGGTAGTGAGAAATGTTTCACTGTCACAGAAAGGCAGTATCTTGGAAGGTGTAAATTGGTGCAGCTCAATGCAATTTCCCTCCCCTTCCAGCTTGACTTGTGTCAGTAATCACCCCAAATTGCTCCCCTCCTCCTTCATACCTCTATCTATCTATCTATCTATCTATCTATCTATCTATCTATCTATCTATCTCTATTTATCCATCTTTTTACATAGATAGAGCAAGTGAAGACAATTAAATTATGAGTAATAGCTCAATAACCAACCAAAGTTCATCTAAGAGCAGAGGTGATGGTTGCCAGACTTTTTTTCCAATCATAATGGAAATTTGCTGGAGAAAAGAACAGTGTGATAAATGATGGCATAATATAATGCCCTCCTTTGAAGGGAGCCAGCTAAGGGGCCAGGCCCATCTGCAGACTGAATAGGGAAGAAGAGAAAGTATTGGGAAATGCAGAAAAATAGCTCTGTGGGGATCACAAATACTGAAACAGACAGTGCTTGTCAGGCTTGCAAACGGAAATGGTTTCTAACATGCAAAGGCACCAACTTTGGTCCCCAAGCCCCATCTCATGCCACCGGCTCCTTCGTGTGAAGAGCCACAGGGAGCACAGAGCAAAAACTAATCCAGTGTGTGTCCTTTGCCAGTTTTCCCCAGCTGCCTGGGGGGACTTTGCTCTTTGAAAGGGTATCTGTTCTTTAAAAGGAGTTGTTCACATGTCAGCACATCAGGCTGTGACCAAAAGAAAGATGCCGAGCGTGGCTGCGGGGCTTGGGCTGGGACACAGGACAGCTCCGCCAGAGGAGGCGGCTCAGCAGTAACCACAACAAAACCCACTGGCTGAGGGCTGGGGAGCACCCTGGGTGTGGGAAGCTCTCTGCTACCAGGGGAGCTGCCTGATCCAGGCTTTCCCACTGCTCACCCTGAGCCTGACTGCTTGATCTCCTGGTAAACGGGAAAAGTCTGCAACTGTGATGCTTTTCTGGGGGAAGAGAGAGTCACAAGAAGTCCCCTGGGGGGCCATTAAAGGAGTTTGCCATGAAAAGCCAAGCAGATGTGTTTGAAACTCCATGTTTATTATCTGGCCTACTCTGGTGACTCCCTATTCCCCTGGCACATGCTCCTGCCTCTAGTAACACTCACATTGGGTGCTCATTCCCGATGGCTGGGAGGGAGGTCATACAGACAGTACCTGTGCAAATGCATCTGGCTTTGATAAAACCCTGCCATTAGTGTTCAAAGTCTCCAGCTGACACAAGAAAAGCCAAGCATTAGGATCCTTTCTACCTCAAACAACCCTAGGAAAAGAGCACATTGTTTGGATGTCACTGGGCTACATCTATGCCTTTTACGTGGCCTTTTTCTTTGCTTTTTCATTTTCTTTCTGAAGTTTAAAAAGACGCTTGTTTGTCTTGCTAATTCTTTCCTCCCGGGTGCTGATAGGGATCTCTGTAACATGAGGCCAGCTGGAAGAAATTCAAACTGCTTTCTAAATGTTGTTATGATAGAGTGTGGGGGACATGCTTTGAAGCTGCTGGGCTCAGGAGATGTCCCTGACTCAGGAGAAGCAAGGGGCAATTAAGCTCTTTTTCTGGAACAAATTTAGAGTCCCTACATGTGAAAGCACAAGTCACTTGCTGGTGTTACCCCATTCCAACCTCTAGGGAAAAGAAAACTTGGGTAGGTGGTATTTAGTTGATGTTCCTGCATCCTGGGAGGACGAGGGCCATGGGCACAGCCACGTCCTGGTACAAGGGAGGCTGCAGTCTGGCTGTTCAAGCTAAACAGTTCAGTTCAAGTGGAGGTGTGAAAGGTGCACTGATTTGTGCTTCACATCTCAAATTAAGTCCTCTGTTAAACCAGGAGAAGGAGCAAGGGAATCTTTTCTCTCTGTCTTCTTGCTTCAAAAAAAGGGTAAATATTTTCAAGTCACTTGCTGAAAGCAGAATCTGCTGCTGGCAAATGTGTGAGGCAAGTCAAGGCAATAACTCTGTGGCAGGACACGAGAACTGAGAAGGTTTTCATGGAGGAGACATTTTTTAGTTCCTTTGCTTCTGTTTGTTCTTTTTTGCTGCACTGATCCCTGCACGGATCCCTCTGCCCATGGGAACAGCCTCCACAACACTGCTGTGGTCAGTTGGACAGGGACTGTTCCATGAATAACACGAGTCCTGTGTGGGACAGAAAGGAGGTGATGGGTACCAGGGCCCTACCTGGCATCTCTCCTATCCTTCTCCTGCCCTGGTCCCTCTCTGGTGGGTGCTTCTCAGTTGCCATCATTCAAAGTTGATTCAAAAGGGGCTGTGGAAAGAGAACAGGGGCAGGTCCCACTCCCTGCTGCCCCAGGTAGCTCTCCTTACAGTTGGTGAGCTGATATACTTTGTCTCCCTGACTGGGTCAAAACCATACTTGTTTAAGGGAAAGCTGAAATCCTGGACTCATGCCTGGAAACTTCAGGTGTTCAGGCACAAAGTAGGGGCTTGCACTGCCTAAGTACAGCCCTGCCTGTTGGAAGGATGGTTTGATTGCTCCATCTCTTTCTCTCCCAGGGAAAGCTTGTTTCTGACTGTTTCCTTCCCAGCTCTTTCTGCAGCCTGGGTTGAAAATCCCATGGAATGGGGCTCTGTCAGCCGCATGGATATGGTTCCACATGCCACATGTTGGTTATCAGCACCTTGGCAGAGATAAAGGAGGCAGAAAAAGAGAGAAGTCCTCTAGGGAAGAGATCCTCAGCCTATTCAGCTTAATGTTTGTATTACTGATTCAGTTCTTGTGCAGGGAAAAAAAATAAAAAAGGAAATAAAGGCTTTCCTCAGAGCCAGACTTTCAGAGAAGCCCAGCAGTTCATGGAGTGCTGGCCCTGTTTGAAAATCTGGCTTCAGTCATGGCTACTGAGCCCTTACAAGTTTCCTCTTCAGAGGAGAAGAGACTTGATGGGACTCGGGCATGGTGGGAGGCTGACAAACCCTCATGAAAGACATTTGTAACATGTGGGGCCTGGGAAGCAACATGAAGAGACAGCCAAGAGCCCTGAGGAACTGGAGAGGAAGAAGCTGCACGTGGTCTCTCAGAATCTAGGTCTGATGGGCTTCTCCTCCCTCCCCTTTCTTCCCTTTGTAGCTGTTTCCTGCACAGACAATTTCTATAGGCATTTCCTGGGAAGGCTGCACAGCTGAAGTTGCATTTTAAAATTTGGTTTTTAAACAACACTTTTCAAAGTTAAAGTGTGCATGTGTGGAGCACTGAAGTATAATACGGAGGCAACTTTATCTGCACAGGCAAAGCGTAAGCAAGTTACAGCCAACTCTAACAGACTCTACAACAAATCACACAATCACTTACACAGTGGCAAAAGCTGCCTGCCTGGAGCCACCCCACTCCAGCTTTCCAGGGCTCTGCTCCATCATTCCCTCCTTTCCCTGGCGTGTGAAGCAAAGCCTACAGCAAAGAAAAGCAGGTGCCTCTGGCCACCTCCTGGCCCTCAGTTGTGACAGTGCTGCTGCTGTCATCACCCTGTGCTTCCACAGCCCTCCCCTCTCCATCCACCTGCCTGCCCTTGTCTTTTCCATGATGCTGGGAGCATTTTGGAGCAGGAATGGTGTGTTTTACATGACTGTGTAGCAGTTTTGTAAAGGGGCCCTGTTTCCTGGCTGAGGGCTCTGAGCACTCCTGTATCTACATCTGCATTGGAAATTACAATCCCCTGCCTTGGGAAGAAATAGTGTGGGGCTGTTTTCCCTCCTCTTTGGCTACAGGGAGGCTTGGCAACAACCTCCAGAGGTGATGTATTCACCTTGCCATGGCTGCACTGCCTGTGGCAAAGCCCTTAGAAGGGCTCCCTTCGTGGGATGATTTTAGGGTAGATATACACAGCTCTGAGGAATTCTTGCTCCTGCCCCACAGGAAGGGGAGGCACTGGGACACCATCACCAGGGACATCTAGTTACTATAAATAATGGCAGCTGCAAGTAGAGAAATCAAACAGCTTTGGTTCTGCCCCACTTCTCTTGGCTCCACAGATGAACAAAACTAGGGTGATATTTGACAATTCTAGTGCCAAGGCAAGGCAGGTGGGTTTGGAAAAGAAAAAGATCCCTCTTGACCATCCAGTCTCCTGTATGCATACTGCTTCCTGAGGGTCAGGCACAGGGAAGGAGCTTCAGAGGATAAGAAGTCCGTGACGACCCCACATAAGAACTGATGCCAGGTTGGCTCAAAGGATGCAGCTGAGATCTGCCTGCTAATTATTTCATTACTTATTTCAAATAACTGACTCAGCCAGGGATGATCACACCTAACTGTGACACCTGTAACTGATACGACGCAGAGAACAGGATGAATATCCCCAGATAAGATCCAGGGATGGCACTCCTGCTGCTCTCCCTGATCGAGCCTCTCAAGACAAGTAAAAACACAGAGCAGCAGCCCAGGTTGAGATGCCCATGGGCAAGTTAAACGGAGGGAGTGTCCTGGCAAGAACCTTGGCAGATGAACATGTCCTAAGAACACCCAGGAACCAGCACGGACAGGAACCACCCTGTCCTGAGCTATCTCAGAAATCACAATGTGCTGAGTGGTCCTCAGCCCCACGTGGGCTCTAGTCCAACCTTTCCTCCCCATCCCAGAGCAAACAAGTGCCCACTGAGTCTCATTCCCCTTAACTCTGGCAAACCTCAGCACCAGGAACATGGAGCAGCCTCCAGAGCTGCCACTCTCAAAACCCAAAGTACAGAATGTGTTTCAGAATAAAAGCAGTTCTAGTGGTGTCAGCTCTGCTTGCGTTTGTTTCTATGGAAAATTGTTACTTTAATGTGAGTCATGGGAGTAATTAGGGGATAAATAGCAGCACTGCAGTTCATCAACACGCTGGTGCCATTGCAAAAGCAAAGGGAAGTGTACACATTCCTACAGAGATACAAATCCAGCCAGCGTGCTGGCAAAATAACTGCTCCCATCCTCTGGGCTTTGGCAGTCTCTTCTTGTCCAAGTCAGGCTGGTGTCAATCAGGAATAGCCCCACTGACGTGATTTACCAGGGAATCTGTGAGGTTGGTTCAATTTAAGTCAGGGACAAGACAGGGACCAGTGCAGGAACCCAACCTCATAAAATGGGTTGGATTCCTGCAATGGCAAGCTCAGATGGCTGTTGTTTGTTAAACTTGACAGTAAAGAAAAACATATTGTACCTTTGCTGATTTTTCTCTCTCTTTTTTTTTCTTTTTTTCCTTTAGGATATGCTGAACAAAAAGAAGAGCTTGCAGATGTTCCCTGAAAAAGCAGTGACTGAACGAGCAACTGTGACAGTGCTGTTCTACCCCACCCTGTGGGATCACCAGGGATGAGCTGGAGCAGGGAAAGACAACACAGGAGTGAGGAGCTGAGCTGTGCTTGAGCAGGGGGTCTACAGCCTGAGGGAGCTGAATCTGATGTGGAAGGCAAGAGCAAGGGGAGAAAGAAGGATCCATAGATACTTTTGAGATAGTCTCTTATGCCTGACATGCCCTGAGACGACATTTCTCTGAAGGCAAAGAGAACAATGCAGCAGGGCAGGTAACAGAGCACAGAGGTGAGTGGGGAGTTGTGATGGCAGTGCTGTGCTGCTGCAAACCAGGCCAGCACAGATAGAGTTTAGAGGTAGAATGGCTCTTGGACGGGGCACTGTCAGAGGGAATCTCTCTCTGGGACATTCAGCTAAACCAGCAACTTTCCAGGCTGGCCCAAAGATTTTAGCCAATGGGCTTTCCTTTTCCAGGAAAACCCTTGGTGCTTCTGGACGCACCTCCCTGACACAAAGGAGCACCACTGGGGCATGGCCCTTAAATGTGGCTCCAGACTGGTGGTGCTCAGCAGCCTGTACTGCCCTGTAGGAGATGCCTGCAGCCTTCATTCCTTCTGCCCAGCAAGATCCAGCACCACCAGTCCCTCTGGGCTGCTGGCGGGGGGGCACTGGCAGCCGTTTTGGAGGGGGATCCGAGGAAAGACTTGAAGAGTAGTGAGTGCCAGGAATCCTCCATATTTGCACCTGTCCATGTGGAAAGACACTTTCTCAACTGAAATCCATACTGTGGCCCCTTCCTTCGTATTCCTTTCTCCTTAGTCTTTGCAGACAATTTCAAGCAATGCAGTTTTCCACTCTAATAAGCAATTTAAATGCTAAAGGGCAGCTCCTCTGCTAAAGGCAACTGAAGCCAAGGGAGCTGTGACAGTTTATGCCAGCTGAAGCTTTGCCTTTAAGTAAATGTTTTAAACTTTCCACTAAGGAGACTAAAATAAGCCATAGCATGAAACATTAAGAGCAAAGAATGAACTCTGGAGACCAGAGGGATTTGGGAAATGAAATGAGATCCATCTTGCTGGCACATTTTTCCCCCTTGTCTATTTTTGGAATTTAAAAAATTCCCCTAGATTTGTCTTTTACAAACCAGCCTTTTGTTCAGTGAGCAGCACTGAGCAGCCTCTCGATTCAGCAGAGCAGGTGAGCTTTGGCAAGACAACGTGCAAAACACAGAGCTGGAAACTATTAATATCTTTTACTGCTGGAGTTCGGGAGAGCTTGGCACAGGTGCTGTTTGTTTTCTTTAACAGGCTTTTCAGCTGCGCAACGTGCAACCAAATACCAGATTTCTAGTTAGAGAGCAAGTTGTGATCAACCCAACTCTTCTCCAGGGCGATGTGATCCTGCCACGACCAAGGTTTTACTCAGGGATTGCAGAGGGGTTTGACCACGTGGCTGCACTCTGTGTGTTCATACGGCCGGGTGGGAGCAGCCTGGTTCTGCTCATCAGGCTCGAGACAGACTCAGGAAACCTGGGCTCCAACTCCTGGCTGTGGGATTAACTTTTGAGGGGACCTCAGCCTGTCACTTAAAGCCCAATTCTCCTGTTGGCTTGCAACCTACATTTTCCACTGACTTTAAATGGAGCAGGGGATCTTTGTTGCCTATGAAAACTGAGCCTCCAAACAGTTCACTCTCCCCATGTTTAAAACAAGAAGGAGAATATTTTGAGATCAATGGATAAGAACACCTGGGAGCATTAATACCTACGTACCCTGCCAAGATACTGGGAGATTAAGCAAATATTTTGAGGGCTGTAAGATCTTATGAAGCAGGTATGGGGCTGTTTAGTATATCCCGGATATCATTTTCTCCTTCCTTTCATTTTTTTTTCCACAAATGGAAGAACTCAGGCAGAGAGAGTGACTATTGAGACTCATGGAGGGAGTCTGACAAACAAAGAGCACATCTAAAGGTGCCCCAAGATTTGGCCTGAATATCATCAAAGAAGATACAGCTGAAAAAGTATTTTGGGAATGCTTTGTCTGGCTGCATAGGCTACAACTGCAAACAGGATGACATGAAGTTGATAAGGGTTCAGAAAAGATTTGCCCTGTAGTGGAGACTCCATCCCCTCAGTTTGGGATAGTACATGTTAAGGAAGACAATAGACTAACTGAAGCGTGTGCAAAGAGAATAAAATGGATGATAAAGAGGTTTTGAAAACATGACCTGCAAAGAAAGGTGGAAGGAAGGGAATTTGTTTAGTCTAGAAGAGAGAAGAATGAGGGGAACATGATAATGATTTTCAAACATTTGCAAAAGGGACAGCAACTTTCTCCAGAACCCTGGGAGGGCAAGAAGAAATCAACCTTATTTATAGTCAGGAAGTTTTAGGCAGGACTGTAGGAACAGCCAAGTAAAGAGAAAGCTCTAGGATGGGCTACCTAGAGAAATGGGGAATGTCCATCATGGGAAGTTTTTAAGAACAGACTGTAGCAATTCAGATGCAAACTCAGGTACTTTACAAAACAAACTATGATGTTTGCAGAGACAATGATACTCCAGTGTGGGAAGGCAGTTGCTTACACAAAACTGTTTTGAAACTCCCCCAGGTGTAACAGCACTGGGTACCAGTTGATTCATTCCAAATTAAATAAATATAACTGGCGTGGGGGTAACAAACAGCATTTTTGTTTCCAAAATTGCTTTTAGACCTAATCTCTAAAGAATAATGCACTTCTTAAAAAGCACTAATGACAATGGAAAATACAAAGAAAGGTGACTGTGGTGCTGACCTCAACAGGAGAGTCCTACAGCACCTGGGGGGCTTTCAAAGCTGGCAGATCATGGTATAAATAATCTAATACAGACTCTGACTCAGGTAATGCAGCTTTAAGAGGATGCACTTTTATCTCTGTCTATTCTTCCTCTCACCTTCTGTGCCTGAAGAGTAAAAATAGCAACTTTATGTATAATTTTACACTCCTAATCACTGGCCTAAGTCACTGCTCTCACAGCGCTGTCTCCTTGCAGCATGGGAAATCAATCCTGCTGCACTGCATGATGGAGAAAGTTCCAGATCCACTTCCCTGCAAGGCAGCCTCCTTCCAGGCTGAACGTGGAAATGCTAGAATGGCAGAAATTTAGAGGGCCCTGAATCTTGTGATTGCTCCTGGTGGAGTTGTTTGGGAATGAGAAGAGGATTTGCAGGAAGTGCTGTTCTTCTCTGTTCCTGTCTAAAGGATCCTGTCCTCCAGTCTCCTGATGGAAGGAAGTAGCAGCATATTGGCTAAGAGGAGACCTCAGGCTGACAATAATATTTGGGTGAAAACACACACCCAGTTATGCTATTCCTCCAAAATTTCTTCCTCCAGGGCTGTTTTTTGAACAGCACCTGGAGAAATTTTACTAGAGGATAGTAGCACAGGCTAAAGAATAAGTCAAAACCACCTCCTCATTTTAGGGAATTAAGTGGTCTGAAAGGACTAGATGCTCTTAAGATGAGAGCTGGTTGTGTGGCACCGCTGCATAACAAACCTTTTGGAATCTCTAGATAAGAATAATGATAATAATTCCAATCTTGCAGACACAGCCTTGCTCTCCTGCAAGGGCAAGACTGTGCACAGCCAGCTTCTTTGTGGGCCCAGAGAATCTGCTCTACACCAATGTGAGTTAGGATATTCCCAGGATGGGATTCACAGTTTGGTGACAGCAGACAGCAGTGTGGGGCTGTGGGAATTCGATGCAGCACCACCCTGTTCAAATCACTGGAGACTGCCTGGCTGTTCTGCTCTGCTGGCCAGAAGGGCTCTTGTGTCTGGGCCTCGCTACAGGGATGCCCTGTGTTAGTTCCTCTTCCATTTTTCACTTTTTTTTTTTGCCTAGGAAACCTCTTGTTAGGCAGGACTGAACGTCCTTGAAAGCACCAGTTATAACAAACAACCAGGGGCAGATCTCAGGCAAACGCTGTGCGAGTCAGAGGTCACAGCTGGAAGTGGTTTTAGGGGAAATTCAAAATTACTGTCAAAAGCAGTTCTCTCTCATTTTAATTGTAATTGGTTAATCTCATTTTATTTGCCTTGCGGCTATGGCTGTGAAGCTTAGGAAACTCTCAGGGCCCCTGCTCTGCTCTCAGTTACCCTGGGAGCAATTCTGGAGACTTCAGCAAAGTTGCTTTGGGTTTATCCCTTGTGCCACCGAGACCAGAGGCCATTGCTTGGAAAAGTCCTTGGCAAAGGAAGGAAGGAATGTGGCAGACAGTTGTTCCTTTTTCAGAAATGAAACCAGACAAATGGTATTCACTGATTTAACCTTCCTCGTGGTCCCTCTGCTGAGTTGCCAGTTCAGGGAGCTCAGGGACAGGATGGGTTTGTGCATGTCATTCCTTTCATCCTTTCTGGAGCTGGAGGAGGGGAGGGACAGGCAGGGCTACAGCTGGTACAGGTATTCTGGGAAGGGGTGAATACAGTGCCAGGACAGTATCAGCTGGGGATATACTCATCATGTTTGGGAAACAGAAAGTCAGTGGGAGCAGTCTGCTCCTGTAGGTGCATAATGCACCATGCACAGAGCTACAAGCAAGTTCTCCACTGAGAGGTTAAACCTTTCCCTGCAGTACACCCACAGCACGAGGGCAGTGCTTGTCCAGTGGCATCCCATCAAACTGCAGAGTGCACAGTCAACAAACCACTTGGGATGAGCAAGACACTGCTGCAAATATGGGCAATCTGTAAACAAGCTGTGCAGTGCCTGCTGAGGAGTTTGGCATAGACCTGATCAAACACGTCAAGCAGCATGTCCAAGGCCCCTGTCTCCCCACCCTCCCCTCGGCACACGTGTGCAGTCGCATGGAATTTGCTGTTTTGACTTGCAGGGAAGTCAAAAAGCTGTCGAATAGCGATCGCATCTAGCACCACTCATCATCACCATCAATTGTTCTCCAAATGAAACAGGCCACGTCGCCAAGCAAAATGCTTGGGAAGATATTTTTCCACTGGACATGCATCCAAAATAAATACAGGAAAATCTCCTTCTCCAAGCACTTTTCCTGATTACTTTTCATTTGAATCATTAGTAAACCCGAGATACACACACAATAGCACAAGACTGATGAAAACCCACTTCAACATAGTGCCCCATTTTTTTCCCAGAGATTAATCCTCTTTGTTACTCTCAGTCTATGAGAAAAACATCCCTTCAGCCTACCCAAAGCCAAAAGGATGTGCACATCTTCACATATGCATCCCTTGCTAGATGGATGCTTTTTGCAGTTGGTCATTTCAGCTGTGATGAATGCTCTGGAGGGTTCTTGCCATGCTCTGTATAAACCCACATTTACTGTTGTCTGCCCTAATATGCCAGTTCTGATGACATCCTGTTGCTGAAGCTTTGGGATTTTGCTTCAAGGTAGCACCAAGGTCCACTCTTTTGACTAAATCCCATCCCATATAGATTTCAAGTTTACTGCCTTGGTGTACCATGAATAGGTGCAGGGAAGGAACCCCATAACTCTGTGAAGACTGAGAATAATCCCACATTTTTATGGATCACTACCTGTACTGAGATTGCAACCAGGGCAAAGGCACAAGGAAAGGAGAGCTTGGAACAACAGCCATGGCTTTCCCTCACTGCTGCAGTCCAAGAACTCTGAGCACCCATCCCTTCCCTGAACCATTCAGTGTCACTTCAGGAAGTGTCCTCCAGGCTCACAGAGCAAGACGGGCTCATCAAGGCCAGAGCTTAGTTTTGCCAGGATCGAATCCAAACCACACACAGCCTGTTAGCTTCAGCAGGTCCCACACAAATGGCCCAGGTCCACTCAAACCTTAACCTGAGACCCCACCCAGGCTCTGTGAACAAGACCACCTCTTTTTCTCTTTGCCCAAATCCCTGCCTGCAGCAGATGTCCTGGAGAGCCTGGCTTGCAGTTGGAGACCTTAATGAAACTTATGAAACATCCACTCAACTCCGGTAACCCAGAGGTGGGAAAGGCAAATTACAGACCTCTAGTCCCTGGCTTTTGTGTGCTGGCATTGCAGTGAATGTGCTAAGCACTGTGGACAAGAAATGTTCTGGTTTACAAGAGAGCAGGCTTCCAGCCAATTGCTTTTACTTGGTGGATTTTCTAATGAATCAGTCCCATCTCTGCTCTTGTCCCCACTTCAGTGTGACAAGACAGATCACAGGAACTGGATGCACTGGACTATGGTGCAAGCAGGTGGGACTCCAAGACTCCATCCTAGACCTGGCATACCAGATCCAGGCTAGTTACTTCTATGCAAAGCAGTGGGCAGCCCAGGGCCCCATCTGGGAATGACTGCACATAAATGGAAGCCATTCCTTCCAGTCTATTCTGACCTGGGCATGCAGTCCAGCCCCGCTGCTTTTTGCAGTGAGGGTAGGAGTGTTTAGACATGAAACATTCCAGAAGCTGAAGGTAGGATTGTACCACTGCTTAGAGAATCAGCATTTCCAGCATCTCCAGTCTTAATTCTTAATGTAATTCACTTTGCCCTGCCTTGGATTGCTTCCTTTGTGAGACCTTTGGCTTATTTCTAATAAAGCCTCTGTCCAGCTGCGAGAGCAGCCCACGGTTCGGGACCCTCCCTCAGCTCATCCTTGTGCTTGTACCTGGGATAATTTGGAGCTGGTGGCCTGGCAGGCACATGTGCTGCAGTGTCACAGCCCAGGAGGCACCAAACAAGAGTGCTGTGCCAACGAGGCTGTGCTCTCTGGAATGCTCTGTATGTGCTGGAAGTGCCTGGAGTGAATGGGGCTCCATCCCCTGCGAAGGCAGAGTCACAATTGCTGCCTGAAAAGAAAACCCCTCTCTCCTGGCCATCTGGATGCCTGTACTGATGAGCAGGCACTCACCCACCAGATGCCTGGCAGAGCTCTGCTTCACACAGCAAGTCTGCCTTGGGACTGTGCCAGGCCTGTGCCCCTGCTCACCCCGACCAGCACAGGCTTTGGAGATCTTTGCCTGCACTTACTGCTCCTCCTCCTTTCTCTCCTGTGCTTGTACAGTACAAACTCTCCCCTCAGATGAAGGTGCCCCTGTATGGTGTCCTCTGAGACACCAGGGACATCCATCACTGATTTTCCTCAACCACACCAGTAGGGTGATGGTGCTCCCCAGAGCTGCTGGTGAACACAGGCCTTCAGGGGAGACACTGGCATGGGTATTTGGCATGGCTCTGCCTGTCCCTCCTGCTCTGCTGTACCAGCCCACAGAGTAAACCAGCACTCCCAGTGAGGCGATGCTGTGGCAGCCCCTTGGGCAGCCTTGGGTGAGCTGCCCCTTGGCAGGAGGCTTCAGGGTCCATGGTACAAGATGACAGGGACCTGGCAGAGAACTGAGAAGTTTTCAGGGAAATGCCACCCCTCAGCATCCCTTAAGCCTCCCAGCCCCAAGACTTTCTTCTGTGCAAATACATGATATTTACTAGCATAGCCTGAATTTTGGTCTGAGGTTTCCCCCCTGCTCGCTCCACAGCTCACTGCTGACATTTTAAGTGCAGTGATCCTGATCTCGCATGATAAGCTAAATCCAAACCTCCTGAGGCTGCAGCCCAGAGAGCAAACAGCTCTGTCTGTCACCACTGGGAAGCTGGGACTCTGGAAGAAGCCTTCTGGGTGCACCAGAGCTGTGCTGAACTATGCAACAGCTACAGCACAACCAAGAGCCTTCCCCTAACTCGCAGTCCCCAGCCAGGCCGCAGGCATTGTTCAGACTCTGTCTCACAAGCAGGGCTCACAGTGATGGATTATGTTTCCGTAAAAAGCTGAGGGAGGAGGTACCAACCATGGCAGGGACTGTGGTTGGTAGGAACTGGTCATGGCTGCAAAGCAGGAGATGGAGGGAGGAGGGGGCTGGAGCTGCATTGTGCTGCTTCGTTAGGGCTGACACCCCGACAAACCAGAGCTTTGGAACAAATCTGACTTTGTGTTTCCTCCTCCTTCCCACCCTCAACCCACCGCATTTCTCACAGAACAAAAATCCTGTCTCTTGCCCAGCTCTACTGCCAGAGCACTAATCCTTAGGCTGTGGTGGTGGATTAAGTCTCGGGCCCTGAGAAAGCTCTTCCAAGGCACAGTGAAGATTTTGTTTGTCAGGGTCTAACCCGTGTGCAGTTCACAGCTGCCATGCTTGGGAAATTGTGCCTTTTCTTTTCTTTTGCTTTTAAGCAGCCCATATGAAGGAAAGCAGGTCTGTTCCGAGAGACTACTCCTAATGGTCTGAAAATAAACCCAGTATTTTTCTTGGCTTGTAGAGAAAAATGGTTACCTTGATTGAAACTTGGTTCTAACACACATTTCAGACAGTAATGAAGACTGCAGATATGAGACTTGCATAGGCTCTGTTACACAAAGCTTCACAGAAGGTTTTTTTCCTTCTTTCCATTCTATACCCAAAACTCTGGCTGGTATAGCTAAGGACCTCCAATAGCTTGTTGGGAAAAGGAGCTTTATCAAAGGTGCTAATGTTGTGAGCCACCTTTTATTCTTTGCCATACTGACAAAAGGTTAATCAAACAGAGCTGGCATTTCATCAAGGCCAGCACTGAAAATTAGGGACAGAGGTGCCATTAAAAATAACCAGATGCATGTGCTTCTATCCCTGACACACCGGTCTTGAAATATCTCCCTCTTGGGCTGTACAGCTTCCAAGGAATAGCAGGAAATTGCAATTGTTACACTGGCCAGAGAATGGATTTAATTTGTACTGTTTTATCCTCCCTGTTGGAAACTATCCTCTCTTTTCTTCCACGCCAGCTAAAAAGAAAAGAAAAAATCCAGCAAACCCAACACATTTCTGTATCAAGCCTTCCATGCAGTTGGATCACAGCCTACTGTAAGGCATGTGTGCTTCCCCTGTCAAAGGTATGGATTGCTTTCCTTCTGCAGGGTTTATTGCGACACATCCACATAGGTCATTCTACAGGCGAATTTACAGCTGCTTAATTAAAATCATTTGAAAACCACTGGTTGGTTAGTTCAGCTGGTACACAAGGCTGATGCAAGGCATGTAGGTGTATAGTTGCTACAGAAAGGTTGTTTCTTGGGGTGAGAAAGAGCTGGTTTAAGGGGTCAAGCACATGCTCACTGGCCATGCCAGGGGAAAACCAGGTGGTTATAGTTAAACAGTCTGCAAAGGGAGAAGAATTGACTTTTTGGATACAGAGGAGAAAAGAAGCTGCAGTACAGGTAACACATCAAACTTCCCAGGAGCGATTGTCCAAGCAGAGGCTCCAGAGCCTTGGCTGGTTTGGATTAGTTGCAGCCATCAGACTCAGTTTACTAAGGCAACCACATTGTGCAAGCTCAGAGAAGGAGCTGGGCAAGTTATGAGCGTGTACACAATGGTGAGGTTGCTTCAGCTGAAGGGCAATGACTTGTTGAGCAACCATACTTCAAGACATTTGATCTCATGTCTGTACAAGAGAAAGGTTTGCATTCATCTAAGTCACCTGTTTCCCTAAAAAAAGAGGTACAACTCTGGGCTATGCAGGTGGAGCCAGCCTCTGGAAGGACAGGTTGCTGGCCTGGATAGACAACAAAGAAAAGAGCTGAGGCTTTATCAGGGTTGAGCAACAATAGACAATTTTTTTTAAAGATGAATTTTGTACTCTTGTGACATCACAGTGGGAATATATTTGGCTCTGTTAAGGCTGGAAAGACGATTGCAGTGATTGAGTTACAGGGGCTTAATGAATTACTGCTTGTCAGCTGAGCTGTGGCCACTGACTCTGCTGTTGGATGCACAAAGTACAATGCATTAGCTCATGGCTAATTTGAGGCACAGTGAGGCATAATGTGGTTACCCAGAGCAGAAGCTGGCCTGAACTCATAGGATAAAATCCCTTAGCTTTCAAAAAGTACCTAGTCCTGTAATTGGCTCCGGTGGGATGGCTTTAACAGCTTATCTGGCTCCAGAGCACAGTGATCCCAAAGCTCTCATGAGGGCTGAGGGTGGTTCCGAACTTAGAGATGTGCAATCCTGTCCCAGCCAAGCTCTGAACCCCTATGGACAGCACAGTCCCTAGATCTGCACCAGAAATGGTTCATTACCAACTCAGGAGGGACGAATTGTCAGAATGTGTTAACAGCACAAACCTGTGAGGTCTAAAGGAGGTTGGGGAGGAGGACAGCAGCTCTGCAGTGAGGCCATAGGAAAGCACTGGAGCTGTTCTGCTCCAGTGCTCCAAGCCTGAGGTGATTTGGCTGGAAGCAGATGAAAGGCGGCTGGCGAGGCCCGGTGAATCACTTCTGTTGGGAGACATTCCCTCTTTCAGCAGGGACTGCAGCCAGGAGCTGAAGTGACTCAAGACAGCAGCATGGGCTGAGGATGAGGCAGAGGATGGCACAGCCCTAATCAATGCCTGTCATGGGGCCAGACCACATCAGGTCTGCTAGCACCTCCAGGACAGGAGAACTGCAGCAGCAGCATTCTTGGTGGGGCTGCCATTGCCAATGCTGTTGGCTCATTCCTTGAAGAGACTTTCTGGCCATCTCTTCTGCCTCCTAAAGCTTTATTTTCTCTTCTCTAGACAGGAACAGGAACTTCTAGCAAACCTACCTCTCCAGCTGCCTTCAGCCCTACCCTGTCAATGCAGAGTGTTAAAAGAGGGAGGATGTGAAGGGGAAAAGGGAGCAGAGAGGAGGAGTGATAATGTGAAGCAAAGGAGGGAGCAGAACTTACAGGGGAGAGTGCAGTGTGGCAGGGGTTGGGATCTGAGCACTGAAATCAGGAGTGAGAGGATGGGTGGGAAGAGAGAGGAGAACACAGGTCCAGCAGCATGGACAAGCAGGGAGGTGGCTGTGGCTACAAGGCAATTAAGTCTGACCAGGCAATCAAGCCTGATTAAGCTGTGCCACAGACTGTGGCTTAAAGCTCACAGGGCCACCACGAGGGGATGCAAGCACAGATGGGGGCTCTGGCTGCTGTCTGTGTGATCTCTCCTGGGGCTCGACACAGCCTGCTAAAATGCTCAGAAATCCCACACACCTTTATAGTGGTCTGGACAAAATTTACAGCAAGAAAAAGAGGCCCAGGAAAACCTGTTTGCATGGTGGGTCCACACAAAGAACAGTTAATCCTGGGCTTTGCTACCTGTCACAGTGCATTACACTCCCCTGTAGCTGACCCCCACCGTGGAGCAGAGCTGCCTTCCCCAGCAGCAGGGCTGCAGTCACAGATCTGTGTTTGTGTTCAGGAGGGCTCTTACCAAGACATCAGACAAATGTGGAGCTCTGGGAGGTGGGGGGGAGAGCAGGCAACTGTCAAACCCTTTTATAGCAGGTCCCACAGGAATTTGTTTTCCTCCTATTTTTAAGTTGAAAAGGATCGAGTTTCACTGCAGGAAATAGTTCTCCTCCTCCCTCCCACCCACCTTTCTTTTTTCTACAGCACATTGGAAGAGCAGTCTGCTGTCTGCCTCAGGTTTCCAAGAATCAGGCAAACTGGAACTGGAATGCTTGTTATCTGCAGCCAGGGAAGCAGATGGAGAGAGGCTGAGGAAGAGGTGCTCCTGTCTGCAAATGCTTAGAGCCTTAGGGTGCCTGTATTGATGACATACACCCTTCCCCATCCCTATTGATCAGGTTGAGATTGTAATTAGGGTCTCAGAAGAGGTTTCTGTGAAGCCTCTAAAGACAGGATATTCATATCCATGGAAGCTGCCCTGCCTTCTTCCCCTGTAGAACAATGTCATAGGAAATCTTGGGGAAGGACTGCAGTGACCTGCCCTCAAGGAATCTCTTCTGCATTGTACCACTTGCAGAGGTGGACATGTGCAACAGCACTCAAATGCAGGCCCAACTCTGCATTCCTTTTAGAAACAAACACATTCAGTCAGTGCAATGCCCTGAGAATCTCCACTTGCTGGAGCTCTGTGAACATCACAGCACAGATTGCTGGACATTGATAAACCTGCACCTTGTTGCAGCCGTGCAGGGGGGCTCTGGCCAAGAAGCACTTAAGCCACCAGGCTCAAACCTGCAGTTCAATTCCCAGCCTATCACCTAGGATTTAGAGCAGGGGTCTGGCTAATGAACAGCCCGTTGGACACTTTTGATCTTCAGAATTCACAGCCCAGCGATTGCTCCCCCCCTCCCTCCCCACGCTGCTGATACTGATCAATTCTGCTCACCAGGCACACACACACGCCCTTCCTGCACGGGCGAGGCCTCATTTCTCCCCTTCCCTTGCAGTGACAGAACAGACAATGCCTCTTTTGTAGGTGCTTCCACATGCCTGGTGGAAAACCTATTGGAGACTAGTGCAGTTATATCAATAATCTCCTGTTTATTATTGCTCCTGGCATGGGATTTGCTATTACCTCTCTAGCACAGGCAATGTTTTCCATTCATCTTGTCTCAGCCAGTTGTTTGCTCGTTTGCAGTGGGGGGCTTCAGAAGAGACAAAGCTACAATTGATGGGAAACAGAAGGCCAGGCTGCTGCCAAAAGGGGGTTTTCCTGAGGGATATCCATAGTCTTAGAAATGGTTATTAGAATCTCTTTCAACAGTGGTTCTGCACACCTGTTAAAAAAAGCCTTGCCTTTGGTTTCATTGGACCTGTCTTTCAGATGAGCTTTGTTGGGCACCTGTTACTCAAACACTGTTTAGGTTCACATCCTTCCAAGGCAACCAGTATTGGGTAAATAGTAAATATATCTGCTCTTATTACTTCTATCAGAAGAGCACAGAATAACCAAGTACGTGCATTTCCCGGGCATCACAAAATATGAAAGGCCATTTCAAATCTAACCAAGTTCTTGGTTTTTGCTCTGCTACAGAGTTCAGAAACACCCTCTCCATTCATGCTAAGCCTGTTCTGGCAGACATGGCCACTGCCCTAGAGCTGTGTGTGTCCCGTGGACATAAAACTTGAATGGGGCTGAATCTTTCAGTTTTTAATAAGTCAAATGTCACAATCAGAGTTGCAGCAGTAAAGTTGTTGATGTGACCAGCCTTCTGCAAAATCACAGAATCACAGAACATGCTGAGTTGGAAGGGACCCACAAGGATCATCAAGTCCAACTCCTGGCCCTGCACAGGACCATCCCCAAGAGTCACACCATGTGCCTGAGAGTTCTGCTATTATTAGAGCCACAATCCTTTCCCTTGTCAGTCACAGGGGGGCAAGTAGGATGCTTTGCCCTACAGTTCATATGGTGGAAACTTGGAGTCCTGAAAACAGAGCGAGACACACAGGACAAACTAAGGAGATCAGCTTTGAGTTTGCAAAACAAACCCAGCTGGTAGAAGAAGATGTGGATTAGACCAGGCACAGAGTGAGAGTTCAGCTGAGAAACAGACCACAGCTATCCTGGAGGAAGAAAGAACTTTTCCAGACCTCCCTTCCCAACACTTTCACTGCAAAGCCTCACAGATTTTGACCTAGAACTGCCCTCTTCCTCCTCCACTCCTGCATGGACTGGCAGTCTGGGACATTATCTCAGCTCTGCTCAGATCCCATTAGGTTCTCTTTGCCTGCACCTCCCAGGCTCTGGGAACAGATATCTCTGAGGCAGAAGACTGTGGTTATTTCAGTTCCTTCCCTTTTGTCCACCTTCAGGAACGAGTACTGGCTCCGAGCTGGAGCCCTCACCAGGGAGAGACCAAAGTCATTGCTGTTCAGACACTGCAAGTCCTGGACTCTTATTAGTAGAACAATATTGCTGCCTCAGTCACAGGGATTTACTCTGGTAAACCCACCCACAGTCAAGAGCTGCTTGGCAAGATTCACATCCCATGAGCACAGGGGCAGTTCCTTCCTTACCCCCCGTGCCCTCCAAAAAAGCTGGAGAGGTGCTGCAGTCAAACCCTTCATATTTCACATGGGTCACTCTTTGCTCTGCCTTCCACAGAAATGGGCACAGGACCTGGTACAGCCCAGCACCAGCAGGCCAGGGGCTCCCCCTACTTCAGTGGGCTAGGAAAGCCATGCACATATGGAAAGAGGCCCTGGGAAGAAAGTGAAGAATTTAGCAAGTTAGAGAAGAGAAAGAACAGGAAATGCTGCTGCTGGCTAAGTATCTTCATTCAGAAGTTATTACTTTGTAAACATAGCTCCTGTTCCTACTTTATTTTTAACCCTTGGCATTACAGAAGAGCTATAAATATGGATAGTGATTATGCCAAAGTCTGGGGAAGGTGCAGCCTGCCTTAAAATGTGGGCTGGCACCCCCATGTGCAGAACAAGAATGTGTTGCTCCTCCCCACAGGTCTTTACATTTCAAGCCAAACAGAGGGAACAAATGCCCACAGACCTTGTTATTGTCAGGAGAGACTGACAGGACCTCATCTACATGCCTGCAGCCCCAGAATATCTTTCCATGAGCACTTCCAGCATGCAAACCGCAAAAGAACATTTTCATCCTTGGAACACCACTGTGGCAGGAGACCGTCCTGAGGAGGGACGTCCAGGCTGGGCTCACAGCACTGTCCAACCCTGAGCACAGTGTGCTTTTCTTCTGGATGCAGGATAAGGTAGGCAGCAAGGGGCTAGATCCTCCCTCCAGTTCAACCTTCAGAGCATCCACACAGTTCAGTGTTGCTTGAACCAAGTGCCAGCCTTGCAGGGGGAATGGGATCCCCACGGGATGTGTACAGGCGCTTTGGAGCGATTCTGAAGTTTACCACCACTCAGCTCATGGGTAAGAACACACCTGTAAATCCCATGGCCAGAAAAATGGGCTTTTGTGTGGCTGCGTGCGTGCAGTAGGTTCACACTGATAATGCTGTCTGGATTTGCAACTGTCTAGACAATGGGAAAATTAGCATCACGAAACTGGATAGTTTTGTGAAATGCTCGGCCAAATATCTGGGAAATATTTTTGTAATGGTTTTCCTCAGAGGGAGATATGAGCCTGAGCCGTCCATTAGAGATGCAGCTCTTTTGTCTTGCATTCTGGTGAGGGATAGAGGGGTTTTACTGAGCCCGCCGGGCCTCATCTGCCATCCTTTCCAGCCAGATACCGGTGCTACTGTGGAGGGAAATGAGCCCACAGCACAGGCATGGCAAATGTGCTTTCTGTAGGCTGGAGCTGCTGCTTTTCTGGCACGGAAAAGGAATTTCATCCCAAGAGCTAGAGGCTAAGGCTGCATGAACAGTGGTTTACCTCTGGAGACAAACAACTAGAGACCAGTGCCTCCCCAGTCTGCAGTAAAGTGCAAAGGATTTCTAGGCTGCAGGGGTAAGAGCTCACAGAGAGCAAACAAAACTCATTCTGAGCCTCTTGCTTGGAGCCCCAAAAGCACAAAGCTTAGAGATGCACAGAGATCTCTCCTGCTCTCACCCAGGAAAGAGGGTGCAGCAGCCAGGATTGTGCTTATAGTGGAGGTTGGTAAGTGCTTTGTCTCCATGGCCTTTGAGAAAGCCCCTCTGCAGAACTCTAAGGCCCAGTTCTACAGGGTTGTACTTGCTCCCATAACAACCTTATAGAAGCTCTGGTCCAGCGGAGTGGACTGCCAGTTAGTGGCAGTGAAAGCAGAGGGGGGCAGGACATGCCTTTCATCAGATGACAGGCAAAGAAGATTCTTGTAGCATCTTCATGCTGCGAGGAAATAGGAGCAAGCTCAGATCTCAGTGGTCCTTGGGAGTCCCTAAACAAAGGTAACCAGCCTGTGGCAGCTGAGCCCTTCTCAGAAAGACACCAGTGCCCAAAGGGGAGGATGCCAGATCCAGATGATTGGAAGGAAAAATATACAGTTGATAAAAGAAAAAAAAAAGGCAGCTCCAAAGCATGTGCTCTGTTAATGACTCAGGATAATACATCAACACATTGCTTCTCTGAAAGGTTTCAGAAGAGGCAGAGGAGACCAGACAACAGGCACCTCATCTTTTTAGAGCAAAGATGTTATCTTCCCCCTGGAAGGGAAGAGCTGTCAATTCATCTAAGGACAGCAGAGTTTAAGTAGCAGCTCAATATTATTGATGATTGTCAGCCAGGAACCTTTGGCTTGGTTTAGCTTGTGGGAAACCTTGAAAAACTGCTCCAAGCTTTCAGTGGATGTGTTAGGGAAATAAACAGATTAATATCTTCAAGTCCTACATAGATTCCAGGAAAATGTGGTGCTTAGACTGGGGGCTTCTCCCCATGAACAGCAGCAGAGGCTTTTGTTCAGTGTCAATGATGACAACAAATGGGCTGGATGCAGAACACAGAAGGGCTTCTAATGCAGAAGCTGAAGATGCCTTGGCTCAGTTTTACAGGGAACTTGCATTTTCATCTGTGAGGGACTGTGTGATGTTTCTGGATACTGTTTAGCAACAGTTGAAAGAGTCTTCTGGAACAGGGCTGTGTTGTGGCATGGAATTTTCAGAACAACAGACCTGCTAATCCAAGGAAGATGTCTAGTGAGGGAGGTGGTTCTGGTAACAGCCAGAGACACACTGATGCTAACTGGAAAGTGTCAGAAGAACAAGTTCTTGCTGGGATATGGGCAACCTGGCTAACTAGGGCTTGAAGCTAATGCACTTCTGCAGAGCACAGGAGGGAACTTAAAGAGAAGCCAGAGCAGGAGATGGAGCTGGCAACCTTTTCTGTGCTGAGAAGAAGAGACCTGTGGCATGGGGACACTGCTGATCCACAGCCAACAAGGTAAGTCTTCAAAATACAACGCAACATGCAGGAAACAACTGACACATGTATTTTCAACCAGGTCTCCATGTGCCCCATAGGTGTACAGAAAGAACCAGATGAGACACGGGGGATAGAAACAGGTGTCCCTCTCTAGCAGGGCACAGCTGACCAAGATGAAACCAGTCATCAGGGGGCTCAAAATGGGTGCACTGAGCCGGTCCATTTTAAGGAGATGGTGAGTATTTGGCCTGTGTGCTTAAATGCCTCAAAACCACTAGCCACTTTGGGGAAAAAGCTCTTAGCTCCTTCACTAGCCCTGATTTTTGATAAGGTGGCCCAGTATGGTAACACAGATCATGCAGAGCAGCACTGTAAGAAACGCAGCCTGGATGCAGAAGGTAGGTCAGAAGCGAAACTGGTAAATACAATCTAGTGCTGAATTGGTTTGCAATATTTGGGATTGGCCCAAAGCCAATATTGACCAAAGTTAAACTTTTTATTTGTGTTTTCCTGACAGAAAAATAAAGAAGTTGCTACAACAACAAAAACTCCCAGGGAAAGGGTAGATGAAGATTAGCCCTATGCGCTCAGGATTTTAAAAAGCAGGGCAGGTTTGCTCTGAAGATAGTGCAGAAGCAGTTAAGAGAAATAAAAGTCTCTGTCCCCCCATTTTATGTCAGAGGAAAACAGTAATTAATACCCTTCAGACATTATAGAAAGAATTTCCTACCTATGACAAAGTAACAGCACCAGAAAGTTAACATATTTGTGCTGCAGATCCTGTTGTTTGACTTTACTGAGTTATTTCCTTGCTCCCATCCATCACAACATTCACTGGATAATTCTCCCCCCTCCAGTTTTTGTAGAAGTAATCTTTTGAGTTTTGTGAAGTTGATCTTGGCTCATGGCACACATCCCACATCTGTTTTCCTAGGCATTACTGTTTGACTCAGAATGATTGCATTTTAACTTCATCCCCCCACTGCTACTGTCAAGTTTTAAACCAAAACTAAGCACTCCCAGCACCACCACGGCACACCTGATGTCTGGGAAGGCACATGTCCCCTCACCTCCTGGTACTGAGTAGTGAGAGGTTACTGTAAGAATGTTGACTGCTTATTTATTATTCTTTAAGATGATACGGTGTGAGCTGACAGCGTAGGCTAAATACAATTATTCTGTATGAGTGAGTTTTCAAAGCTCTCCTTTTGGTTCTTATCCAAGATCCTTAAAAGCACATCATTAAGGATAAGCATTTACACACAGCAGTGGGATGTGACACATTCTTTAACTTGTCATGTTCGTTTTGCTACCTTTTGAAATCAAAAGGTAGAGAAGCTGCCCATCCTTTTCACTTTCCCAAATAAAAACTTTTAAAACTCCCCACCCTCTTTGAAAACATAAGCTCTTGGCTTCTCAGCACCTCGTTGAATTTTAATAAAGGCAAATGGAAGAAAAAATGCTGAGTTCAGTAAGACAACACCAACATTTGAGATAGGATATGGTCAAGCAAGAGCATGCCTGTTGGGCATGTAGCCAGAAAAGCTCTGCTGGACTTCTGCAGATTCATGACCTTCAGTTAGATTTGGTTAGATATGTCTGGGCTGGATATGCTTCCTATCATTCTGCATCTGGTAATACAGTTAATAAATACCTCTTCCAGCATCATCTTTCCTGTGGTATTTTGCTCATTCTAATTCTGCTACTAGGCAGAACTCAGAAATGCAGGAATGGGGGAATGGGAAAGTCAGAGGGGAGGGGTTTGTCCTAAGTGCAAAACACTGAATCCAATAGAAAGCATGAAGGTCATGGGTTAACAACAACATGGGTAATCCCCTTTCCACAGCCCAGCTCTGAGCACTTCAGAGTTCTGACCTCTGTGTGGTTAACCCAAGGGCAGGATGGCTACAGAGCTGAAATGTGACACACATCAAAAAGAAAGAAAGAAAAGTAAAAGAAGGAAGTGAAGAGAAATGTTCAGTGCTGCCAGTTGGTAATTATTCTGAAGAACCAACAATGAGGGAAATAGCTTTCACAGGGGCACATCCCCATGATTTGGAAAAAAGGTAAAGTTTTTAAACTCTTGCACAGTTCTCTGGTTGCAATTAGGAAACGTTAGCTCAGTCAGGCACGGAGAGTGGAGAGTGCTTCCTTGCCAATGTCCGAGTCTTGTTTTGTCTCTGATAATTCCACACTCTGCTTTTAAGAGGCAGCTCATGTTTGATGTTACTGTGTGAATATATAAGGCTAAATGCTGTCCTGGCATATTCTGACCCTTTAAAAAAAAGAAAAAAGAAAAAGGAGGGGGCAGAATTTCTTTTTACTGGCAGACTTATTGAAATTGATAATTCTTGGGTTTATGCTGCACATTTTTAAACATGTGACTTTTGCAGAAAAAAGCACCCAGAATGCTATGCTGGAAACAAAGTTGGAAAGCTGGACTAGGAGCAAGGGTCCCTCTTTCTTGCTTTTGTCCTTGCTCTCCTTCTCTGGGCTGCTGGGCTTGCTCTGAGTTCTCCAGCCCACTGCAAGGTGTAATGGTGATGTAAGGAACTATATTAGTTCCCTCCAGTTCCTCACTGTATAAGAAAGCTTGGGGTGGAAAGAAATCCATTTCTTAGAGATATTCCTGCAAAAGGCTGTGTTAGAACATGGAAAACTATCAGGCAGAACAGCTACCTTTGAACATCTCCCTCTAGATACGTTCTTGGCCATGGCAAGGAAGAATTTGGAGAGATGGCTGTTGGGCTGACATTTGGATGCATTACACATCAGGCCTCCCTGGAAGGGAGCCCTCCTCACTTCACCTGGTCCAGAGCTCCTTGTGACTCCTTGGAGCAGGTGGCCCTGTAAGTCAGGAGAGCTCCAAGCCACACTGCTGCTGTTTCAGACTGTTCTGCTCCCTCTAACTCATCCCCCTTGAACTTCTTATAGTCACTCCTTTTCCCCGCACCCTAAATCAAGATCCATGACAATGTAGGCACATCCCAGAACAACTAAAAGACTCCAGAGCTCCAGACTTTGGAAAAATCAGGTGCAAAACGAGGGCAACGCATTTAACAGTGATCACCCGAGCACAGCACTACACAAAATACCAAAAGCAAGAAAGTTGAACATTGCTTTTTTAAACTACAGATGGGCCACATTAACCACAAAGGAAACCCAAGAGCTTGTGTCTGAGAGTAATAAAAACCATTTTCATAACATGCACGGTGCTTTCAGTGCTAGCAGGAGGTGCTGGGGACCTCCTTTGTCAATGGGAGTGCAAACACAGAAGCTCTCTCCCTAAAGAGGCCTGGAAGCACCTCCTCAGGGAAGAAGGTGAGTCAGTGTTCCCATCACAGGTACCATTTCATCTTGCACAGAGTCAACCCAGTTTCCAGGTGACCCCTGCAATGGATAACAACCATTTTTGAGATACCAGAAGAAGATACACAGAGGAAATTCATATGATCCAAACAACTATGAAAAGCTTTTACCTCCTAAATCTGTGCTGGAATTAGGGCACACAAGTGCCCTAAGTGGTGGTACAGCTACTGAGCACAGAGCAACATCACAGGCTGAAAGCTGCACAGCATCACTCAAATGCTGATGGCTAATCAAGAGAACTTCAAGCCACCCCACAAATCATACTCATTTATTGACTGTGCCACACCTTTTTTGCTTCAGAGGATGCCATGACTAAGAATGGATACATCAGTGCAGTACCAGGATCATCGAAAGCCACGTGTCACATCAGGGCACAAACCTTCCCCTTCAACATAAGGAATAAGGGTCTGTGTTTCTTGGAGCAAGGGGAGCATGGCTGAGATTCTTCCTTTGCTGACACACACACACCACAGTGCTAAGCTATGGCAGGCACCAGAAGCAACAAATGTAAAGTCAAATGCATTATAATCTAAGGAAGGGCTGGAGAAACCTAAACTGAGATGTCATAATAACATAAGCCAGAATTCATTACCCCTGTAACCAAAAAGAAGTTATTGATATGCCAGTTTCCACCCATAAATAGCTATAGTTGAGGGTCTGAGTTTATAAAATGTTGAACGACTTACCATATGGTGCTCTGGATGGTTTTGGTCGGAAGTCCACAAAGGATCTGTTAGACAGCAATTTCTCCTGTTGAGACAAAAACTCAGAGGTAAAAACTGCCTTGCCAAGTCCAGAAGATAAGAACAAAGACACATTGTTTTAAATCACAGGAGACCCGAGTGTGCTGGAACATGTAAGGAACAAAGCAAATACAGACTCTTGGGGTGTTTAGACTACAGCCTGTCTGCCTCTTTCCAAGTTGGGTTGAATGAAAAAGCAATTTACAGAGAGTTCAGGATTATTGCAGACATGCCAGAGAGTCCCAGCTGCACAGTGAGTTGTTCACCCTGGGAAAGCCAGCCCAGTTACAGGTAAAGGTTCCAGGTGTTCAGAAGGCAGTGAGGAGATGGAGGTTGAACAGTGTGGTAGGAGGGCCTGGCTCACCACAGCTGGCCCTTGATCTTGGTTCCCCCATCTCCTGTGCTGATCCCAAGCCTCTTGGCAAATGGGTCCCACTGCATTCTCTGCCTTTATCTAGTATAGCTTTAGCCCTGAAGATGTGGTGGGGAAGGGCATGGCCAGCAGGAAATACCCCAGGTTTTCTCTGGCTCTATCTCTCTGCCAGGGATTTGCTTAGTTCCTGTGCCCTGAGCATCTCATTTCCCACAGAAATAGGTCCAATATCCAGGTTTAAAAGTTGTAATTGCCTGGATCAGATTCCATAAGGTGGAGGTGTGTAAGGAGCATGGAGAAACAGTTCAGACACTACAGCGCTTCAATGTTGGTTGCCAAGTCGATTAATCCTGTTGCCCTCTGTGGGAGGGGTGGGTTGTCCTTGTCACAGAGGACTCCAGAGCAGGTCTGATTTGGAGAAGAGGAGAACCAAGGGTGGCCATGAAGCTGGAAAAATGAATTTTGGCACAAGCTTTTTCAATGTGTACAGCGATGGAAGTGAGCAGAAGCTCTTAGGAATTACAGTGAAGTCCTCCTTTCCCAAGAAGTCTCCAGCATTTTGATCACTGAGACATACACAGGATATTTGCCAAGCTTGTTAAAACAAACATGAGAAAGCTCCTTGAGGCAGGACCCCCAGCTTCCCAGCTCTCTGACAGCTCTGCCTCACCAGCTCCTGAAGGTCTCAACCCAGCAGTTAAAAGGCAGGAGGGGAGCAAACAGCAATTGCTTTGTGTGACATGGAGGGCTGAGGAAATTCGAAAGACAAATTATTCAAAATAAAAAGCAGTGCAAAAACAGATTAGGAAACTACTGCGCCGTGACTATTAATGAAGCGATAGAAAATATCAATCACTCCCAGGCCTCTGAAGCTTGCTGTGAGAGAAGAATTAGGAGATTTTATGTTCCAAGTACCAGGAAACCACAGGGCCCTGGTGCCTAGTTTTCAAAAGAACACTGAATCACAGGGAGGAAAGCAGAGTGCTGTAAAGAGCCAAGGGCAGAGTTTAAAAATAGCAGCTTTCAGTTTTGCTGCTTTTTTCTTCTTCTTAAGTGCCTGGATATAGGATCATGTCAGAGGGTGGATAAAGAGAGCAGACCAGCCCCTGTGGAGAGGGAAGTGTTCCTGAATGCAGTACTGCCAGCTGGGGTTGTGGGCTGATCATTTTGTACTCCAGCTCTTCCCTTCAAAGGCACCAGTCTCTCCTGATCTTCCTGTCCATCCAACCCAAGAGAAGGGCGCTGGGGGAGTGGGGACTGGGTAGCTTAACAAGCCCATCAGTGTGTGCAAAGCCAGTGCAAATGGGTGGATCCAGGGGCTGAATGTGTGATCAAGCCTGAACCATCTCCTTCTGGACACACACACAGGGCCAATTTCCCATGGCATTAAGGACACTTTTGAAATGCTGTGCAAGGAATGAGATTTATTGACATGTTTATGCTGATGCTCCAGACCTGTGTGCAGGGAGAAACCATGTCTGGCAAATGTGCTAAAACAACTGAAAGGATATCTGAGTTCTGATGCTGCTCAAACTTCTCCAGCCCCTCAGACTGCACTGTGCACTACTTGAAAGACCACTGGGCCAGAGTCACAGCACCTGCCAAAGTAACCACATGGAGGAGAGTGTCAGTGCTTTAGACAGGCAAAGGAGACTGAGAAGTATCTCCTGAAATGGACAGTGAAGTTTTAGGTCATGCAATGGAGTAACAGTGATGTTTTTAAGGCAGAAATGGGCAGGGTCTACAGAAAGAAATGTGATCTTCTCATCCAAATGGATTGAAAAACAGATATGTCTTTAAGTAGCTGATCTTAGAAGGCAAAGCTCCTTTCTTGCAGAGAAGCAGGATGCCCCCTTGGGCCTTTGCTTTGTCTGTGGAAAGAGAAGAAAGGCACAGCTGATGCTCTGGATAAGGCTGTCTGCATCTGACTCTCCGGGGAAGTCTGCTGTGCCTTATGACTCACTGCTCAGAGGATGCTTTCAAATCTATAGAGGAATAACTCGTGTAATAAGGGCAGCAAGTGCAGGGAGCCACATAAAATCCCTTTTCCCAATTAAGCAAGCAGACACACAAACCCTTTTTCCCAGCCAGCTCAGGGACAAAACAGTGAAGTTTTTCACTGCTATAAGCTATGGTTAAAATGGAGGGTGGGGGAAGAGAAATACTGGCTCTGTCACTTGGTTAATAGAGTACACAAATCACTTAAACTGCTACTGGTGTACTGGGAGATTGACTTGTGGCAAGTTCAGTTTCTCCTGCCACTAGCAAGGATTTCTGGGCTCTAGTGTAGAGAACAGCCAATTATCACACAAATTATACAGCATTCACTATTCAAATACATTTAAAAGCAAGAATGCAGTACTGATAATTATGCTGACCAAGTCCTGAAGGAACACTTTAACTCTACAAATATGCAGAAAAATCCCGAACATCTGGAATCTGAAGTATTTCCTTGTAAAGAAGTTTCCACTGGAATGTCATCTGTTCTTGCTGTTATTTGAGATAGGTTGCTGACACAACCAACTGGACTCCAGTTGTGTGCCTGTGTGGCACAGAACTTTTCATTCCTGTGACTCATAAAAAGGCCTAAGAACCCACTAGTGCCACAGAACAATGTAATTGCCTTGTCACATGCAGTTGTCAAGCAGGAAACTTCAAAAAAGTTGCTTGCATGGAGATAAAGAGCCCCATGTGTCCTAAAGATGCTCCAAGAGACACCCAAAGTAACTCGCTGTTGCTGCCTTTCAAAAGGACCAAGCCAGAATTTACTTGGAGCAAATCTGGTGGTGCAGTGTCCTGCCCTCCAAGCAGACCTGAAAGCTTTTATTATGTGAGAAAGTCTTTAAGGCAAAACCTCAGTTCCAGTTCATCCAGTGCTTCCCTCCGATTTGGCCTCGCAGGTACAAAAAGCCCCTTCAGCCCAGCTGGCCTGGGATTTCCCCTTGCTCAGCCTTCCATGGAGATTACTGACTGCTGACAAAAGCAGTGTAGAATTGCCCTATAATGCAGCCCTAATGGTACAAGAGCTCTCATCAAATTGCCTCTCCAGGGACTTTCTTATAGTTTCTGCACCTATAAAAGACTGACTGGCACATGGAAAAACTGTCATGGCAATACAGGGAGCAGTTCAGAGCAGGAGCAGGACTTGATTCAGTATTCCCCTCTGTTAAATGTAGATATAGCAGCAGATTGGAAAAACAGGTGGCTTTTCCTTTGAGGAGAATATATACCAGGGAGCATTCTAAAAAACCAGGGCCAAGATGAATTAACCTGACCAACTACAGTAAACTTACTATAAAGTACAGGAAATATGAAGCAGTGCATTTTCTCATTTGTGGCTGGGAAGACAAATTTGCCATCAAGCTTCTCTTGGAGAGCACTAGTGGAGGGCTCAATGCTGCATCTTCATTTACAATTGCATCCTCCTAGAACAGATCCCAGGACTTTCTTGTACTTTTTAGCCCTCAGCAGTTGTAAAGTACCAACAAATACACATATTCAAGCCAGGGGAATTTTCTGTTTTTCGTCTGGAAGACTTCAAAAAGTTTCACAGAGGCCAAAATGAAAAGGCATTTGGATGTTTCCTAGACAAAACCTTGTTGTTTCCATTCTGCAGGAAGCGCTGACACTTTGAAGACAACCAAGCAACCACAGACATTGAGAAATGGTGCAAGACATCTTCGAGGTTGTCTTTGCCAATGCTTTGACCTCGCCACAGCGACCAGACAGGGCTTGCTGGAAAGCTCTCAATACTTGGGAAAATAGTGGCACCACTCTACCATCTCTCATCCAAAGCAATGCACGAACACATTGTACTTCTGGAACAATTTTGGCCCTTGGCTGCATTTTGGGGCTACAAATGCAGACAGCAGTGTAGGGGGCACACGAGAAGAGTGGATGCTATTTTTTCAATATGGCTGATACAAGGAACAAACCATACATCATGCTCATGCTTCCCAGCAATGGCCTGGATTGAAATCCTGATGGAATTCTGTACCCCTTAGCACTGGCTGCAGAGTGGGTTTTCTTGGAGTTTTAGAGACCAGCAATATAAAGCTGTTTCTGATGGAATGACACCGTTAAGATACATTATGACACAGCAGCAGAAAACAGAGTCTCTGGCACAACTAGAAACATAACAGTTTTCCAAGGGCTATTGCCCTTTATGGAGAAGATGTGGCTGTGAACATGCACTTTGTTATGACAGTCAAAAAAAAAAAGCCACCACTATCTCCTAACACCTCCAGTGCAAACATTTGTGTAATTTAATACTTTTTAAGCCCAGGGCAAGATGTTGCATGTTTAGAAATCCTGAGGCAGAAAGGGAAAAGGCCTTTCAAGGAAGTGGCACTTCCATTTTCCTTGCAACTTCTCTGCATATCTGAAGTAGCCTGAGTATTATAATCAGAGATCCTCCATAAGGAATCCTACTGAAGTTACAGATTTTTCTAAGAGTTCAGGTTTGATCAAATTCCTGGTACCAACCTACTAACTCTGGCATCTTCTGTGACAAATATAAGGTGATATGAAAGAACTACACATCTCAAATTTGCTTTTTCTGCATCCACAACCTTACCTAAGACATTTAAAATACCCTTATCAAAGAGAAAAACTCCAGTGGAACCCTGTTAAGAACAAATTGGCATTGAGAGCAAAGACATGGGTGTCCAGCAGAGAAAATCAGGTCAGTCATGTTTTGATGCATGAGAATTCTCACATCACAGCCTCACAGGTCCCAGGATAACCAGTGGCACAATCCTTTTTGTAATAGGCCCAGTGGTTTGGATCATATTAATGCCAGCAGATACTTGACCTGGGTGTCTTGCCAGCTCCCAGGTTCATGCTTTCGTCCTTTATTCATTAGATATTTGAAGCAACAATATCTCATTCCTCTCCTGTTTTCAAGAAAAAAAATCCCCTTGAGAAGCTTTCTCTATTCTCTTCCCAGTTACACTTCCAGCTGTTTTTTGCCTTTGCATTACTAGTTCTGGGCAAATCCAGATCAACTCTGAAAATAACCCCCTGCCATTTTAAAAAAACTTTCACTCTGGTTTTAGATGGAATTTTGAACCTTTCCAATAAAATGCTTGTGATTGGCCAGGGAAATCCTACAAATCATCCTGTTTCTATCCCTGGATTGGATGAGAAGTTCAAGCATAAATTTGCCAGGTGATGCAAACCGTGTTTTCCACATTCAGATTAGTTCTCTGCTACCAGCAACTCACCAGCAGTAAAATTGGCTATAAAACTCCATCATCAGGTATTCTGGGAGCCAAATCCCTGAGATCTTAAAAAAAATGACTTTCTATTGCCCAGGCCTACAGAACAAGAGCAAATTACTGCAAGGAGCTCACTTCATTATCCCTGCACTGGATGTGCTGGAGCAGCATTAAGGCCCCAGTGTCAGTCATTGCAAGGCAGCCCCTGCCCTCAGGAGTTTGAGATCTAAACCAGACAAAGCGGAGAACAGTCCTGAATTGCCTTTTCCTATACAGGAATATTTCAGATGAATAAAGCTGCAGGTTTTGGCAGGCAGTATCCAGCTCCAAACAATTTGCTTTGTATCCAGACTGTTTAAAAGATACCAGGGTGAATTTTTCCCATTGATTTTTATTTGGGAAGAATCCCAGGTCTTTGATTTAACTCAGTTCTTTGATTGCACATTGTAACTCTGCCAGATAAATATCCATCCAAAGGAACAGCATTACCTCTTGCAGATCCTTTGGGACCTACACTAATGTCCACGGAGCTCAGGCACCTCGTGTCCTTGTTTCTCTTCCAGGACCACATGGCCACCATAATCCAAATGGGAAACAACACTCAGGAGCAAGGTTGAGTTACCACAGTTATGACATGATGTCAGCATGGCCCACACCTGTACTCTTGACATGGTCTGGAGCCTGTGAGCCTCCCCCAGGAACCCAAAACAGTTGTTCATGTCTAATTTCTGCCTCAATTTTGCCAGGGAATTTTCCCTCTGCACTTCAGGTGGACACAATATTTTAAGCAAATACTGATGATTGAAGAGGCAAGTTAAGGGAAGGCATCCAGTAGCTGGAAATCGGGTCCATTACATTGTATTAAATATTAAGCTCAGTGTAGTAAGCCAGACAGTTGCATACTGAATTAATAATGTTATTTATTCCATTTAGTGGAGTATGGAGGACACTTAATCATTGCAGCATTTTATATCAGAGCTAGCATCAACAGCTCTGCTCTAAGAGTATTTTATGGAAAACACAGAGATGTATTGAGTAGCTGGAAGTGAAGAGAGTGCGAATGTGTGAAATACAGCAGATTTGGTAATAATAAAGTTATATGGCCTTGATTGTTCATTTGGATACCAATGCTCCAGTAACATTTTGTGTTAAGAAAGCATAAGCAAGTCCCCAAAGATAAGCTTGGGTTGGAGGTTGTGTAGGATCTGGAGGAACTTAACTTCTTTTCTTTTTGTAAAAGAGTTATAAATTTTAAAGCAAAACCCAGGAGTATCTGCTCAACCAAAACAAGAAAATGTCATGGGGAATTCTGAAGCTCTTTTTTTGGCAAAATATAGATAAAATAATAAAAAGATCTGAAGATGAAAAAAATATACTGATACAACTGTCTTAAAGCAGTTTTTTTTTAAAAAAAACCCAGAATGGTCAATTATTTTTCCAGACTTCAACACTGAAAAGGAAAAGAATTTTTGCAGGAAGTTTCAGCAGTAGGAACCCTACCTTTTGAAATATAGGAATAAAAATATTAAGGAGCTACAACAGGACACCTAACTTATCTCCTCTCATTATTCTTTCATTTTTATACTTCCTAATTTTGGGCTGATTGCCATCTTTTATGGCCGTAGGAAGAAATGGCTCCCCAGACATCCTGCAAAAATCAGCATTTTCCCCCATCACTCAGCAGGAACACCATATCATTCCTTGGGTATGTTTCTCAACCTTAATCACCTCCAATTGCTGTGGGTTCTAAAATTCAGTCTACTGAAGAAAGAAATAACAGCTCTGCCATTTCCTGCAGCTCTGATTTTTGCACCTTTCACAGAACAATTTCATTGACTTCACAGGAGCCTATCTGGATTTACACCTGTGCAAAAACAAGGCAAGAAAACCTGACCCTTGGTGTGGAATATTAAGTTCATAAATGTGTTTTGTATCTCCAAGAATCTCCCCATCTACAAAGGTGAACAGCTGTTGCTATTAATCAGACAGTCTGAACCAGCCATTAGAACTTCATCCAGATGATCCGTTAAAAATATACAAGGGCAACGTTTTGGAAATAAAAATCTACCCTCGTGTCCTCAGGGACACCTTCTGTTAGAGAAAAATCTCATAATTCAAGGCTAAAATTAGTTCACTTTAATGCTTTTTCAGGAGAGCCATCATACTCAAGAGTAACATCGCCTTGAAAAGGCCTGTTAGATGACTTAAGGGATCCCAAACATCTGGCAATTTGGTAAATACTGCACTGGAGACATCTAACATCTTTTTCAACTTCTCTGTGGGTGTAACTCTTTGCTATTAGCTGGAATGGCTGTATCTGGTTCAGTTCCCATCGACCATTTTCTCTGTTTGAATAGGAAACACTTGCTAAAGTGTGGGAACAGCTGGCAGAGCTGGCTGTGTATGAACAAAACACGCTCTTGTTTCTGCCCACAGACTGGCCTTTAAGTTCCGACTGCGATTGCCAAGGGCTCTTCTTGGCTTTCTGGATGAGACCAGGTCACCCAAGATGTACAAGCTGGCTGTGTTAAGGGTTGGTTCTTGGACCATAACACTTGCTGTCAGGGGGGATAAAGCTTTGTGTAAGTAGAGGGGAGCAGGATGAGCAACCCCATTTTATTAGCTGGGAAACTGAGGTACAGGGAGATTAAATTATTTGCCTCTTGACATTTCCCAGTGAGAGAAAGAGACCCATCCTTTTCTGAAGGAAATGCCAACATGCAAGTCTCATCTATGCAGCACTCAGCAAGCAGAGTAGGGCTGCTGGGCTGAACCTCCTGCTCTTGGGGATGGTGTTCACACAGATACCTGTGCTCCAGGGTCATTCTGGCACCCAGCTTCCTTGGAACACCAGGAAGCCCACATCATCTCCTGCTTATTAGTAACTCCCAGCTCCTTGAGTACATAGCACATCTTCTGCTCTCACACATACCAAGAGCATAAAATGTAGCTACAAGGGGCAAGAGGGTTGGTTAGCCCTGCACTGACCACTGAGTGATCACCTGTTCCCTAAGCAGCAGTTTCCTCTACCTTCATCAGGTCCCTGCTTAGTCCTGAAGGGAAAGGCAAGTCATGTATCACTGTTCTGTTAGGAACTGTCATTTGTCTTCCTAAGGGTACTGGAGAGTCAGACAGAACACTGCCAAACCAATGAAACACAGACAGAGCTCTACCTTGAACCCCTAGACAGTCACACAGAGTAACAAGCTCAGCTTCTTTTACTCAATTCCTTATGCTCTTCTGAGACCATGAAAGGAACTTTATGGTATGCTGGAAGGGATGAAGTAGTAACTATCAAAAACTAGACTGAAGTAACCAAGAGCCTGCATTATTTTCTCTTTGATGTATACTTATGTAAATTCAAATAAATGTGCTTAAATGCAACCTGTCTTCAATTCTAGCAGAGCTTATTAAATCTATTTAAGTGAGACAAGCTCAGCTCCATGGAATGCCAGGAACTCCCCTGACATTTGCCTTCCTACTTAATGTGATACTCTATGATTACACATACCAGAGCCTTTCATTCAGGCATTTTAATTTACAAATACTTTTTACATTTTTTAACGCCCCTGTGGACAGGCATTAAGAGTCCACCTTATTCAAGAGTAATCAATCGAGGTGCAGAGAGGCAGCCTGTTTTGCTCCAGATCACGCACTGAAATACTAGCAGAGTTTGGAAAACTCCTTCCATGCCACTCAGAAACACCATTTCCATTAACAGCAGACACGTTCTCTTAATGCTGGGTCAAACACTCCAAGCACAGATGCAGAGATCAAGCTTAGAAGCAAACAGGCCATAGGATGCAAAAAGAGACTGACCTCCCCACACCAGCCACAGAGAGGACACCCACCACTCCTCCTTTGCCAAGGTCACTTACCAAGCAAGTGCTGCTCTCTCTGTGGTGCAAATCTGCCAGACATTTCCTCCACATCTCTTTCCAGAGCCAAATATCTGCTAGGAGAGAAAAAGAAATTGCTAAATGAAATAAACTCAGTCTTTTTTTTTTTTCTTAGACATCATACAACAACCTGCACACTTCCATACAGTCCTGACTCCTCAGAGGACTGGCAACCCATTGCTCAGGCTCATCTTTTCTTGTTAGGTCTTGCTGTTTCTGGAATTTTTAATGCCCTTTAATAATTAAGTGCATCTCTCACAGTCCCAGAGATGAGGTCTGGTTAAGTCCAGCCTTTAGGGCTGGCTGAACTTAGGGAAGCCTGCCCAGCCTGAATAGTACCAAGAAACGCAGGTTCCAGTGGGACTCTTACCACAGTGCACCAACTCCTCTTCTGCTGGGTAGAATATCCATCACCCCCTAAACACTCAGAAACACTTCAGCTATTGATTGTAGGCCTTAAAAGCAATACCTAAGAAGAGAATCCCCTTCAAACCTATGTTTTTAAACAAAGAATACAGAGACAAGTACCTTCTACACAGGAGCTCAGCTCCCATTGACACCTTTGCCTCACACCTGCAGGACATGTGCCCTTGGGTGGAGCTTCTCAGGGTCTTCTGAGAGGCAGATAACACCTTCTCTGTCAGGCTGCTGCAAAGAGCTTCAGGTGAAGGGTAAAACCTGTCCATGGCAGAAACTAGAAACACACTGCACATCCAAACCAAGCTCTATCTGTATTTCTTCATGTGTTCTTTGTAATTACACTCATGAGGAAGCCCCTGCCCTCCCTGGGTATGGAGAGCACCCTCAGCTTTGCACTAGAATTACTCAGGAGAGGCTGGTGAAGAGGCCTCTCTGGAGAGGTCAAATTCAGGTAAATGAGCCCCACCTGTGCTGGTTTAGGGCTGCAGAGCACCAACAGCCCCAGGTGTCAGGAGCAAACCAGCCACCCTGGCTTTGTTCGGGTTTTATAGTGAGAGGGTGACCTGGCTGCAGAAAGGACAGAAGATAAAACCCAAGGTGCAAGTTGCATCTGTAGGAAGTGATCTGGCAGTAGTGAGAGCTGGGAGATAAACAGCCCTGGGGATGGCTTGGAATGAACCTTGTACCAGCATTTTTGCTTGCAGGCCTGTTCCTTGCAATGTTTTAGTGGGATAAGCTCTAAACTGCTATCCCTCCATGTAAATAAAGGGATTTGTCATAAAGCTAACAGATCCTGCTCTGAAGTAGTTCCCCAGAATATGAAGTGACAATGAGGTGCCTAAGAGAATAACTTTCCCATTGCCTGGGAAAAACCACTCCTAGGATGGTAACTTCACAGCTGTGATTGATATGGGCTTTGGAAGAAAACAGGGGCCTGAAAGACTCTGTGTATGGTCTGCACAAGGAGAACAAAGAGAACAAATAAAACTAAGGTATTTTTCAAAGGTCTGTGTCTTACCCTCAATTATCAGCCTGAAGGTAAGTTGCTGGAATAGTTTCAGCCAGCCATTTGCTCTGTGGGAATCTCATACATGCCTGGAAAACAGGGAGCCATAAACTGGTGCTTGTGCTCTTTTGCCCACCCAGGAGATCATCCTGACAGGTTGGGTCCATTGTGCATTCCCACAAACTCTTCAGGTGCCACTCTCTGGCTGCCCCATCACTGCAAAAAGTGATTGGTATTTTTTTTTTCTTTTCATGCTCTTTTTCAAATGCTTTTACAGTTGTATTGTGCCCAAAAGGTTAGAGCAGAGAAACATGAGCCTGTGGCCGCCAAAACCCTGGGGCTCCACAGGAGTTTTGCAGTTCATTTACACTGAGTCATGATTTGCTGCCAGGTTTGAACCCCCAGTGCCTCCCAGTGCTCCCCTTCTGGACACACAGCTTTCTCCTACCATTTCCCCCATCCTTTCCCGTGGGCTTGTGAGAACAAAGCAGCTCATGTTTGACAATTGCTCCACACAGAATCATTAGGTGTGATCATGGAGTCCAGTGATGGAAACCATTTACCCAGTGGGTCAGTCCCCTTTTCCTGGCCCAGCCTGCCAGCTTCCTCTGTTACTGACTGCAGTGAGTTGGGTAGAAAATGGTTGCCACTTTTTACAACCTGTTCTTACAAAATCAAAGTTATGATGGACAGGGAACAAACAAGCTCAGTTCATGAAGAAATACACTGACAGCTCTTCCCCCCTCATGTCACTTCACTGAGGCCAGGGCAATTGCAACAGCGCTGAGGGTGGACTCATCCATCCAGGGGAAAACAAGGCTTCCTTCAAATCCTCTTTTATTTACTCCAGTCAGCTGTGCTGAGTGTATCGATTCAATCACCTATTTCCTTAACCATAAAACCAGATGTGCGCCGTCACGGCCCATCTACAGGGACTAAATCCATGCCATTTAGAAAATGCAGAATAAAAATAAAAAATCCCAGGAAAGCTGATATATGCTGATGTTTGGAGCTCTCAGAGTTTCCTAGGTAAATTGCTTTTCTTTTGAGTCCCATTTATTTTTGTTACCTCCAAAGAAATGCTGTTTTAGCCACATTTCTTGGAAACAGTGTTGAGATCTAACAGGTTGTTACTGATGTGAATTCTCAGGGTGGAGAATAGAGGGAATGTAGTATTATCTTTGCTTCTGGGCATCAGCAACTTCTGCATGCAATGTGGTACAGTGCATGTCATTCCTTGCTGAGGCAATTAATTACCTTGGTCCCAAATGAGCAGAGCTATTCAGCTTAAAAAACCCAGCCCTTTCGACTTAGGTTAACTCTGGGCATCTGGGTAGATCTGTGAATTAGGGAGGCTGTATTGCTCAGATTTACTCTTTTCTCAGGCCGGGTTCTGTTATTTTCCTCTGTACTTCTTATGGACACTGCCACCTGAGGCAGGTCACTGCACCAGTTCCTCCTCGCAAAGAGTCACCCAGAAAATGTGGTCTGGCTTCATCTCTGCTTTGTGTACCAGCTACCAGGTCACCTATTTCCCAGCTGAGCCTAAGGAGAAAAGAACTGAGCCCACAGAGGATTGTGAGGAGTTATCCATCTGCTGGGTCATTCCTCCACCTCAAAGGCTGCAGGTGATGCAGGTGGGCTCCACACAGTCCAACAGCCTGCAGAGCCCACCGTGTGCTGCTCATGATGGGATGCAGACTCAGGGTAAGCAAACATTGCACTGCGGGAGGCCGTGGCCCATCTGAGCCTGCAGATACAGAGAGGAGCCTTTGTGCAGGAGAGGGGGGGATTTGTCTGCTGGAGGGTTCTTTCAGCAATGCAGCTGTAATGTGCTACATGCCAGATTGTAGACATTCCTGGGGCAGCTTTCCAGAATGTGAATAAACTTGGGATATATGTATAAACAGCATACAGTGTGGGCTCTGAGAGGCCTGGAGATAGCATGGCACTGCCTTTGTACATGTAGAGCCTGAAGGGATTTCTCTGAGCCCAGATGTCCCCTTCAATTCCAGTATCCAGATGTGCCGATCATTTCTTGCTCTATATTGGAGATATTATCTCAGAATGTCACACCTCTCCAATGTACAAAGACTCATTCCCATTCCATTGTCCCTTGGCTGCCTGCACAACATAACATAGCTGTGAAACACCACAAATGTGAACAGGGAGGCAATGGGAACGTGAGACTGGGCTGTGCTACTCAGGAAAGCCTGTGTAGGCTGCAGAGTCTCTGAGCTGGTCTGTCCTGCAGTCCCAGTCACAAGTGATTCACTGCAGAGGGAAGTGTTACTTTAGAAAATCAATGATTCAAATTCAGGAATTGCTGAATAGCATTCAGGCAAGCCATATCCTAATGCCTGCCTAAACTGCATCTGTCCAATGGACATATCAGCTCTCTGTCCCATCCTGTGCCATTTATCATTGCCTGGAAAAAAAACACAGAGGGTAAATAAAGCATCATAGACAACAAATACTCACGAGAGACAAAGTGTAAATCCAGCTCCAACATCTGAGTACTCTCAGTCTTTAGAGAAAAATTACTTGTCCTATAGATGTGGTTTCCTCTGGTGCAGGACCCCTCAGAAGAGGCAGGGGGGTCTTTCTGTTGATACAATCATAATGCCTTTGTGTAAATGAGCACCACTAATTAAAAACGAAAGGAAGAGAATATTTTCCAGAAGCAACTTGCTACTTTTCCCCTCTTAAGAGAGTTTTCTGACTTCTGATGAGTGGAGCTCTGTGTGGGCGTGGGCACACACATAAATTAGTCTAGAGGTGGCTTGTGCCCCTGTCATAACTGTCATAGATGCAGAGAGAAATAAGTCAAGAGGAACAACAAACTCTGGAAATTCATCCAGCCAAACGCTGGGTTTGAAAGGAGGAAAATGTTGCATGTGCAGTTCTGCTCCTGACCTGTACCTTACACTTCACTATTCTGTGTGTTGTTCTTTCTCTTCCCTAGAGAAGACAGAAACCAGATCTTAAAACATTCACGATGAATTTTCAAATCAATAACATGTGAGACTTTGTCTAAAAGGTAAAGTTGTTGTAAAAATCAATGTCAGAGAGAGCGCTTTGCCCAATTCAATTATACTTGTTCCTCTCAAACTGACAATAGAAAAAAAAAAGAAAAGACAAAAGAAAAAAACCAAAACTATGTGGGCTTATTTCAAGCCCAATAAATGTTCTTTGGACTAACATCCCAATTTTGTAAATATTCTCAGGGCTTTTTACGCCAGCTCCCCTCAAGGGGTCATAATTAACTCTAAATAGGGTTACCTTGTTTCAGAATCAGTGTAATGTCAAGCAATGTTTCTGCTTGTGTCCACAATTTTAAAATAATGTTGTATCCATTAAATAGCATGAAGGCTTCCCAGAAATGGGAACCATACGTCAAAATTTAAACAAAAATAAGTGTGATTAGACATGGCAGCTGTCTAGAAAATATTTAGCTATTTCACTGAGTTTTGGGCAAAATATGAATGATTGTACCTATTCCAGTAAGTGCACAAGCAGAAAAGCTCCCACATTACCCTCTGCTTCTCAAGGCAAGCTTCATTTTAAGATTGATCCCAAAGAAAAAGAAAACAGCAAGATAAAAGTATAAACAGCTGTACTTTTGCTGGCTTAGCTGGAGACATCAAGGAGCTTGTGAATCACACAAAGAATATACACGTACTATAGAGCACTCTGCCAAACTGCTGAATCCAGGCCACTGTGGGAAGGGCTGAATGGAACAGCAAAATCCCAAGACATGGGACTGTCCTGGTATCCAGGTATAATGTCCAGTCCTTGTCAACAGACTGTCAATAATCTTCCCATGGCTGAAAGAAAACGACTAGGAAGTAAATGCCAACACCAATAATTCACGTGCAAAGCCAAACTCTGACTGACCCTCTCTTCTCTTGTGTGAGAGAAACCTCTTGTAAATATACACCAAATACAAAATCAGTTACAGAAATACCCTGGAAATCTGTACTTGGTTATCTTGAAACTAAAACACGCCAGGAATTTGGGTAAGTTTTTGCTTACAGACTATCATTATTGGCACTTGATCAGATACAGATAAGTTAGGTTTCCAGCTTGGAAAGAGAATAATGCAAAAGGAATTGGAACAGATTGATTTCACATGTTTCATTTCAGGACAGGTAGGGGTTTTTTAAGCACTAGAGAAACATTAATATAAATCTATGTTATAATAGCACTGTAATTTATAAGAAAGGTTTAAAGCTTCCAGTCCATGAGTTCTTGTGATATTTAGAAGTTTGGGGTTTTTTTCATTTAAGTATCAAGTGAATAAGATTTAGAAGTTGTTGAGCATTTATTACTGTTTTTACAAATACTTGATTACATTCCTTGTTTGTCCCTCAACAGGAGGAGAATGGATTTCAAAGGTGTATTTTGTGACTTTTCAAGACTCACATTTCTAATTACGTTCTCAAAAAATGCTAGTGTGAGACCAATCCCAAACACAGCTGGGGCTCCTCTGTGCCTCTCCACAGAGTGCTTGCTCTGAAGTGCTTACTGATCCTACAGACAACAGGACTAAAGGCAGAATCTCTCCCTGCATTTCACAAGGTGGGGTGTGGCAGGGAGGTTCATCGATTTATCCAAGGTCCTGTGAGTACCCTTTGCAAAGGGTGGAATATAACCTTGGAATGCCTTCAGCCTTGATCCACACGACACCTGTTGCACAAGAGTGATACCAGCGGGTCTCCGTGGAGGAGAAGTGATTGTTCTCTGCAGATGTTCCTGATGGGACAGCAGTTATCTCATCTCTGCAAGATTCCACGGCTGGCTTGCAGGTGATGTATACAAAGTATGAAGCTGCTGGTCATTCTCCTGCTGTGGAAGTGAGTGAGCAAGAAGTAGAAATCAGGAAGTGGATAATTGCATGTGACCATGGAAAAACAGCAGCTGAACGCAGTGGTTTCCAGAGAAGGGTATGAACAGCACAGGAGCATGATTTTAAAGGATGTGGCTATTTGGAGTAGTGTGGTAGATTCTGAAGGAAAAAGAGCTTTGCTTATTGGAACAGATGTCAAAACCCAGTGCAGGCCATAATAATTGCTACTGGCACAGCTAATCACTCAGGACTATGAATTTCTTCTCCGCATCTTCAGCTCAGCCTAGACACCATAGAAAGAACATTAAGGCAAAGTTGGAGAATGAAACAACCTGCAAGGAATGGTCAGATCTGTAAAGTGAGGGGGCTTGCCAAGGTAAGAGATCAGGGAATAGGGTGTGTCACAGCTGTTGGTGTTTCATGGGGTGCATGACAAGTCTCCTAACTGACAAGTGTCTTGTAGAGAAGTTTGGGACCATCACTGCAAACCTACTGCCTGGGGAAAAAAGTGGGAGATCCTGGAAAGCAGAGTATGCTGCAAAAGAAACAACCCAGAATCTGAGATGCTACAACCAAGTGATTCCTCGAGGAATCACTTCAGGAAAAATCTGTGTTCATTACTGGTGCCTTACAGACTTTGTGCAAATCACCCTCCCTCCAGCACCTCATTTTCCCATGCTGAAAGTGCCATGTTAATACACTTCTCATTGGGATATTGCAGACAACTGATCTTGGTGAAAAAAATGGAATTTGCCAAAGAACATTTCTAGGTAACAGAATTATAGCCTCAGGATTTATGATGAAAACCTCAGTAGACAAAGCACATTGCAGGACACAACCCTCAAAACGTTCCCACCAAGCCTCCTTTTCTCCAAAACTCTCTGTTTATGCTGTAGAAGCAATAAAATACTTTAAAAATACTGCATGGTCAATAAATAAACCAATTGTTAAAGTACAGATCAACAGATCAGCTGGAAACACTAAGAAGAAAATAAATCACAGTGCTTTTAAGCTATTGTCTCTTCCTTTAAAAAGGTATCATATCTGGTTCTTTACTTAAATGTTGCTAGACAAGAGGGAAGAGACATTAAAACCCTTCCAGACATTAAAGTATTAGAACACACTGTAGTTTTATTAGGGAAGAAATGCACAATAGGAAGAGAATATCCTTGCAGTATCTTCTCACAAATTAACTGGCAGCCCTGAAAGCCATTTCCTTCCAAAAGCCTGGACTGAAGTTACATCTGATCTCATGAAAATAGCCATAAAGTCTGACTTACCAAGATGACTCCACTGGCTTTAAGCCTCAATGAATAACATAACCCTAAAAATAGTGTTTGAGTCTATAAAAATCAAAACAAAGTTTGATGTAGAGACAGTTTTGCAAGTAAAAATGAAAATATTGAGTTCTCCATTAGGAAAACACATATAACAGACCAGCTTGGGAAAATCTGTTTGAACACCATGAACTTTGTGGATATCAGTATGAAAGGCAAAGCTTTTTGAAGAATATAATCTCATTTTTATTGATTGTCAGAAAACTGAAATGTTCCTTCCACAAGGGGATGAATAAATCCTGTTGGGACCCGGCTGTGGATACTGGGATTGATGTGCTCTTGTGACTTGTTTTAACTGAGCTACTCCTGCATGGTGGTGATACTTTCTCCTCAGATACCCCTGTGAGCCAGACTATGGTGCCATTTCTATTTACAGATGAGGAATAAAGACAGTCAGGAGTCAAGGGCCAGATTTCAAACTGCACTTGTTTATGGAAATTAAAGGATTTCTTGCAACACAGCTCAAACATGCCTAGACAGGGCTTGATTTCCATCCAGCTCACTCCAGTGGGAGGCTCCCAAACAGCATAAAATACAACACCTGAACGTTACGATGAAAGGTTAGAACCATCTGTTGCAGAATCTGCTGGCTACTGTGATCCCAATGGCTTTCCAGTGCTCATCCTCACTATGACAGTCTGGAATTCACAATGGCCTTGAGACCGTGAGTGATGCAGCTTGTAAAATGGAACAGTAAGGATGCCATCGACATCTGTTCCAGGCTGTTCATATGTCAACAACCACACCATATGGGAAGGTGTCTTGAATGCCTAGCAAATGGTTTCCATGAAGTTTTGGGGAGGAATCTAGCTTTTAAGGTGAACTCTGAAGATGACTTAATAGATTCAGGGAGTTTCTGCCACAGGAGCACTGCCTGTTCTCTGTATGAAGCATGTTGGAACTTTTAGACATCCTCTTGAACTTTGTGAACTGCCTCTTTAAAAAACCCCGAACACCTCAAGACAAACCCAATATCCCTCTCCTGGTGGTAACAGTGCTCAGAGTCCTTAAAAGAGACTGTCCAGAGGTGCAATTACTTAAGACAAATCTGAACTGTTTCTTAGTAGCACGTTTCTCTCAGTTTATGTCTGAACACAGACTTGGGGTAAGTCCAAGAGCTCCTTAAGTCATCCCATGGTGTTGCCTTAGATATAAACTTAAGAGATGCAGAGCATCCACACTGGTTGTGTTCCTGCACAGCAGGTCCCTGAGAGAGGATCAAGCTCCCAGCAGACGAGGGTTTGGGGGTTCTGCCAACAAAGGGAGCAGCCCTTAAAAATACAGGCTTTCAAATGTGACTAAAAGGCCAGGTAGTCTCCAAGCTAGGAGAGAATAATCTCTCTGTCTCTGTGAAGTCCCTTCCTTTCCAGAGGCTGCTGAGGCCAAGCCAGAGTGAAAGATGCTTTGCATGATTTTCAGCATTTACTCTCAGAGGAAGCACAGTATCCTGTCTGGCTCTTGGTATGCTCACCACCTGACTCTGGCATGCTCCAAACAGCAGAGCCTTTTTACCCAGCTGGAATATGCTGCAGTTCAAATGCTCAGAATAAAATAAGCAAGGAGGGCTGCTCCAATTACTGGGAGTCAGTGCACCTTTGCTTAAGGGTTAGTGTTGAATTGGGCTCTTTCTGTCGTGGCTGGGCAGAGGCACAGCACCACAGTCTGTGCCAGTACTGACTGAAACAGAGACTTCTAGAGACCTGTGATCCTCCATACTTGTAAAGGACAAGGTCAGGTCCAGGTTGCCAAAGGGAGTTAAGATCTGCCTCACTCTGTAAGGCAGGAGATGGTGAGCACGTCTTCAAAAATGGCCCTTCCAATCAACTCTTTTGTGATTTTGTGGCATAACATCGTCAGTAACAAAGAGCAATTTCCCCCACCCTTGCACTTGGTAGTGATGCATTTGGCAGTACACAGAGCCTGGGTTCACCCTTCACAGTACATTGATAGACTGGAAAAGGTCCAGGCAAGAGCCACAAATTGAATCTAAAGTTTACAAAATAGGTTTCAAGCAGAAGCATCCAATATTGCAATTTATTCTTCTTGTTACGGAGTGATCTTACACTCTGTTGAAGCAGAAATATGGGGAACAAAACTGATCAAAGGCTTATCATTCTGGGAGACAAAATGTAGATTTAGGGGCTGCGAGTTGAAGTAAGAATATAGCAGTAAAGTGAACATTTCTAATAACTGGAACAATTTATAAGGTAGCAATCAGCTCTTCACTACTGGCAATTTCTGAAGCAAGACTGGACTCCTTTCTCAAACACATATTCAGTTCAAAAGACATTGATCTCAAATTGATTTTGATTACTACAGTCTGAATTATATGGAAGATCAGAACTGATGAACTCATGGATTCCTTCTTTATGCTTCTAGAATACTATGAATCATCCTAGAAATGTGGAAAACCTCTGATTCCCCTTTATACAGACATTAACGTAGAGATATTTGTTACTAGTTCTGCCCAACTGACCTGAAACTTTACTGCCTGATCACAAGTAGTGCCTCCCAGGGAGGTGGCTCATTGCTGAACCCATGCAATATTTCCTCTTTAACTCAACTTACATTTTTGGAGTTGAATAAACTTAGGGAAAGTTCACAGGGAACATGTGATCTGTAATTTCATACAATAGCTAAGCTGTAAACCCTCTGTCTGTGTTGATTCAGAAACCAAGAAACCCCCAAGATACATTTCTTAAAAACCAATTAAAAACTCCTCCGAACAGCACACAAATGCACAATCTCAGGTTGCACATAACACAAGACCAACCCAGCATTTTACTTCCTAATAAGCATAGCAATGTAAACACAACTACAGACATTGTTTTCTAATTAGGAGAATGTACCATGAGATGTTTACAGACCCCTATGGAAATGTGCAGACATTTAGTTGCCTAGCAAATAAAGGAAATGGAAAGCTCTCTCAGCTGGGGCATTCATAATTAGGCTGGCAAAGGGAGAAATAAAAGGTCTAGGAACAAACACAGTGAACAATCCCACACCGACCCAAGAAAGGCCAAGATAGTGCTAGGGAGAGGAACACAGAGGTATGACTTAGCAGTGTTTTTATTTGAACATTAGCTTACCACAGAGCTGTGTATGTGAGCAGCCAAATTCGGGCTGCCTGTGGGAAGGACGCAGTGGGAACGCTGACACATGGAAGCTGCTGTGTGGCCTTGTCTCCATGGAACCTGTTCTTGATGTTTGATGCTTGGAACTTCTCTCCTTCAGGGCAGGATGCTGCTGGGTCGACACTGCATCGATGGGAGACCAGAGTCCAGTGCAAGGCAGCAGCTCCTGTTTGTGCAAAAAAACCAGCAAGAGAGGTGCGTTTGACATGTGGAGGTAAGACCAAAGAGATATGCACATGCCACAGCACCTACAAAAGGTGTTTCCCGATGGCTGAGTAGCAAAATGCTTTGGCCAGCTGGGTTTACAAGGCTGCACCACTCATGACTGTGGCCTGGGTCTCTGAAAGAAGAACCTCTTGGGGTCTCAGGCACAGCTGTATCTGAGAACTGGTTCATACCAACCCTGCCTTTGCTGTGAGCCATGGAGAGCAAGTTCCTACACTGCTGCTTTTGTGTTTCAGTAAACAAAAGAACTGAAAAGGACAATTTAATTTTTATTGCCATTGGGGCTAGCTCCAAAATAGAAACTTCGTAGTTTTGATTTTGTTGGTGTCACAAGGAAACCATCCCCTTATGCACACAGCAAGCAGTTCTGCTTCAAAATTCTCACACCTTCATGCTGATGTTGGCCTCATCCTCTGGGAAAGGGGAAATAACAAAGCCTGGTGCAAAGAAACAATATGTTTTCCTTTGGTTAAATGGCCAAATAGATGTGGGAAAAGGTATCACACGCTTGTGAAAGAAACGAGTTTCTCAGGCATCCTCCCCCATTGTGGTTTTGGTTACCACAGAACAAACTTTTTCCATCCCAAATCCTACCCATGGTTACGTCACACAAAGCTACTGCCAGACTATGTTTTCTTCATACAACATTCCTTCTCCCTGGAAAAGCAGGAGGAAACCTGTCTGTACAGCAAGAGTCAATCACACAGCACCACTGTAAGCATTTCCTGGCCTACTAGTTTCTCCTTCCATGCTCCTACAACTCAAGGGTTTCACCTCATAGTGCCTGGGTTTGGAAGGGGAGAGGAGTGTAAGGTTGCTTTGATTTAAAGATTGCTCTGACTTACAGGAGCTCTTAGTACCACATTACATGTCTTAACCACGCACATGAATCCTGGATATAACTTGAAGAAAATTTGGGTTTAATCTGAACCCTTGAATTTCGGGTATGGGAAAAAGCCAACCATTTTCAGGTTGTTTTTTTTATGATGAGGTGGTAGGAAGGTAGGTAAATTAACTCCATAATAATAAGCCAGTTCTGCTCTTGGCCAAACAACTTCTATACCTCTTAGTGTTTGCAGCACTTTTAATTCCTTTTAATCCCATTTTTATCCCACAGATACTTCAGATCAGCAGTTTTCAACCCTCATGAAGTTTATTTTCCAGCACAAATACAAGGCTTTAAATTGTGAAATTTAACCTGCTGATACTATCTTTCTTGCCCCCCCCAGACCCTCAGCAATAGCCCATCACCCTTTATGTTTCTGCAGGTACAGCCACTGCCCAGGTAACCGACTGTATTTGTGTCAATCAGCACCAGGATTTCTGCACAACTAGAAATTTTCCCTGGCTTTAACACACAGGGATACAAGGTGTGGTGGAGCAGGGGGAAGGGATGTTTGCAATGGCTCGAATCTACAAAGATGGTTTCCAGCTGCATTTCACATACGATTTGAGGTTTGGATGGAGTTTTAACAGAATTTCTCCATGAATTATGCAAGAGGCTGCTGGAACCCTGCAAGTACACAGAGGCACAGAGACTTGTTGAAGCAGTCCTCAGACAACCCGCTGCCATCTGACACACAAACCAAATCAAAGCCCACTCCAAAAGGCAGTCTTACACTGGGAAGGGAAAGTGAGGAGAAGACCCCCAAGTGCTGTGGGGTGCCGAGGTGGGGACGTGTGGGCTGCCCGCGGTGACCTGCTGCAGCACAGCACTAGATGGTGCTCTATTTTAGAAATAACTCTGCTTCATGGGTCCCTTTAGATTGGATGCAGGCTCAAAGATGTGGCAAACACATACAGATGCTCCTTTTGAGAAATGTTGCTGCTCTCTCCAAGGAAAGTATGGATTTTCCTTTCTATCTGTTTATAGCATAGGAGTTAATACAGACTATGAATTTGTAACTGGTGAGTTGCCAGTTAAGCTCTCCAAGTGCTGCTGTTTCCTTTGGGTGTGTGATGGGAACTTCAGGGCACTGTAAAAGTGTCAGGAACAACACCATGTCCATATTTACCCTTCTCTGATTTACCCCCTTCCTCCTGGTGTAGGCTGGTGGCAGGCTCCAAAAGCCCAGCAGGAGAACTGTACTCCCTCAACAGTAGCTCAGAGCCTCAGAGCTCTGGCCTGCACTGGAACACTGTCACCCTGGGAAAGTGAGTGGCACTGAGCACATGGCTGGTGCCAGGAAAGTCTTCAGTGGTGTTTTTAGAGCAGCATCCATCCTTGGATTATCACACTGCCACAGGTTGCATGATGTAAGGAGCTGGGACCCCATACCTCCCCATGGGAAGGGATATCACTTCCTAGGGTAGGGCTGTGACAGGGAGGTGGGAGGCCATGGGCACCCAGGTGAAGTGAAGGAAAACAACTTTGAGATTAGTGGCCTACAAAGTCACATATGAAAGGAGATGGGCTGTCTCCAGGGTTTACTCTGGCTGCGGTTTCTCCCTGCACTTGTGCTGGGTCTGTTTGGTGCATTTCTGAAGATGCTGGGCACAGATTCAAAGCTGGCCCATTACCCTCACTCCCAGCCACTCCAGCAGGCAGAGCAGGTGCTCAGCAGTTAGATCCAGCCTGGGCTGCAATGGGCAAACCCTTCTAGCAGCTTTCCCTGGGGTAGGAAGGGCTCAGAGACACCTGCTTATTCCAGTTGGCCATCCAAGGAAGCAGACACCCTCTCTTCCCTCCTGCTTTGCTTCCAGGCGCAAGTGAGTTTGGTTTTCTGGCCACAAACAGGGCAGTCTGAGCCAGGAAAGGGTAATTAATGTCAGAAAAGATCAGGGACGCAGCGCAGCAGAGCTCACTTGGCAGGAACACAAAAGAAGGGAGGGGGAGATGACTTTTAGAGAGCCTGCAAGAGGCCAAACCAGCCAAATGAGCTCTGCAGTGGCTGGGCCAGGTTGTTTACATGGCAGCCAGTCCCTTCAAGGGGTCATTTAACTTGCCCAATAGGGCATCAGCAGTCCAGACACAGCTTTTTGGAAGGGAAGGATGGAGCAAGCATGGATTTGCCTCCTCTTATAGGGAGAGAGTATGGATGAAAGGATGAGGTAGCTCTAGAGAGGAAATATGAGCCTGTATGGAAGGCTGTGTAGGATGGAGGTTGGCATCACCAGTGTGTCTGCAGGGATGCTCAATAGCTGAGTGAGAACAGGCTCATCCCTGGCTGTGTGCCGAGCAGCCTGTCCCATCACACAGCATGGCAAGGTTTAGCTTGGCAGCAGAGGTGGTGTCTGGCTGCCAGAGCCTTGGAGGGAAGTCAGGAGCCAAGGAAGCACCGTTCCAATGGGCTAATGAACTCATGCTCAGGAGTTTTGGCTTTGCTAAGAGTCAGTGGTTAAACAGAGAATGAAGATTTGTGATCACACTGCTTCATAGCCTGCAAAAATCCACCATTTTCAAGGGACCTAAAAGGATCCCACCTCAGGTAAACTAGGGGATGTGCTGTGCTCCAATGCCAAGGAAATTCTGGTAGCTGAATGAAATTAAGTCAGTCCTGGATATGCCTAGGAGCCCTCCAAAATGCATCCTAGTGCTGTGGGAGTTAGCACTCTGTAGCAGGCTCCAGTGCTCTCAGCAAGAGTTGCCTCCTCTCCCAGGTCTCTGGCGTCTCTAATATGACAAAGGATTCCAATCCCAAGGACTGTGTATAAACCAAATCAGGAATAAGCAGAAAGAAAGAGGGCACTGTCTGCAGCAGACAGCAGGGCAATAGAATATGTCATGTCATACCTGAGGATGCTATTTTGAGAGCTCAAGACAGGATGAAGGAAGTAGAGTTATTAAACTCACAGGGGAAAGGCATTGGAAGTGGCTGGCACCTCTCCCAGACTGGAGAGAGAGGCTTTGCAGACAGCCCAGGAAAACCAAAACATGCCTTTCCCTTCATAAGGAAGAGCAGCCAAACTGGGACTCAGCCTTGGCTCAGAGTCCACCTGCAAATTATCTGCCACAGTCTGTTCTCACCACCACGGGTCGTGTGGGCAGGAGGAACTGTCGGTCAGAACTTATGGCAACAGGTCCAGATTCTTAAACTTCTCCCTATCCTGTTCACAACTAATTCTGACAGGCAACAGGAATCAGAGCCCTGAGCTCTACAGTCTTTGTTCTCCTCCTACTTATCTGTCAGCCAGGCAAACTGAGGCACGTGGTGCCACAGCATCACTCACTCTTCATCCCAGGCTCACACTGTTCTGCTGGGGTCACCCAGCTCTCAGAATTTTGCTAGTTCAAGTTTTGTCTCCTTACAGTATGCCTGTATCAGAATTAGATCTTCACATGGAATTTACTGCATTTCAGCACATTCACTCTAGCAAAAGCCTGACTGTCATCTATCTCTAAGTTTAATTAATTCTGTGGCAAGGAGAGCAGATTCATAGAAAATCTCAAAAGGAAATCTGTCATGGGGAGGCACTAGGGGCCTCTCCCACTGCAGATTACTATGGGGCAAAAAGTTTAAGTTTGCTATTGCAAGCTTCAGTGCTGGAAGAAACTACTCCTGATGCTGAACTTCAATAGCCCACAACTGTGAGAGACACTGATTAAGGCTGGGACTGCCACACAGGGGGACCTGATGTCTTCCTGGATTATCCCCTTAGAAAGCCAAGCTCATACTTCCCACTGGCTGCCAGCACAGTGACTCTTAGATCTCATAGCAGGAGAGCCTGATGGCCAGGGGATACTTTTAAGCAGAACAAAGAGGTAAAAATCCTGCTTTCAATTAATTGCATCACCAGGGAACTGGAGGGCAATTTGGATTAAACTAGCAAGGCTCTTTCAATCAGTTCCCAGGGGAAGATCCAGCAGGAGTGAAAGATTCAGCCAGAAATTGCAAATAGGGAAGTGAGAAAAATGTGGGGGAGTTTTACTTCTGCCCTTCATAAAATTCTGGTTTCATACTGATCCAATCTCCACCACTGCCAGTGGTGGGGGGATGTGGGGAGTCTGAGGAGCTGACATGAAACCTGTCGTGTACAAATGAGGGGCCTTGCTGGGACAAGAGTTTGTATGGCCCAGGCTGACCTGCCCGGAGATCCCTCAGCAAAAGAGAGAGCAATGCCCTGCTACCCTCACATACCCAGTTTGTGTGTGGCCCAGTTTCTAACTCCTCATAAAGTAGCCTCTGTTTTAGAGGATCCAACTTCTCACTCTCTCCATGGGCAAAGCCAGGATTTTTTTGGGTTTGTGCCTGATGCTGTCTATGGGATCTGCCTTGTTGCTCCTTCTTGAATTAGAAAGTATGCACTACTGGCAGCTAGAAGCACAGTCTTCTCTCCCCACATAATGCCAAAGACTCATTTATTCTCTTCAAGTTCAAATAAAGCTCTACTGTTTTGAAGTGTTAGAAGGAGCTGGTTTTTGTCATATAGCTACTGATTAGATGGGACTTCTTGAGCTGCCTCACAGCTCTGCCTATCAGGGCATCACTCAGCATCTTTGCATCACAGGGCCAGGCCAGCTCTGGGAAGCATCTCTCACTCCCACCTGTATGCCCAGGGAATCAGACCAGGTCATTCTCTGGATCCCTTGTTGTAAGTCAGCCTAGAAACTGGGAGTGAGGCAAGTGCTTTTTCTGTCCCCAGGTTCCCCCAGGCACAGCGTATGTACCTGGCTCTGGATGTGAACCACAGCTTCTTCTGGCAGAAATGTGGAGGTTGGTGATTCAGGGGATGGCTCTAGAAGTGTCTTCAGGCCTTAAAGCAAAAATTCTATGCAGAGAACATAAAGGCAGATGAACAGAGACAGAGAAAAAAAAAAGTATTTTGTGAAGCAAATCTGGTTTTTTAGTGGTACATAATTTAAAAAGTAGCCCAGTCCAGACTATACTCAGAGCTATGGCTAGGAGCAAGTAGAAAAAAAAAAAAATCTATCTGAGTTCAATTTATTAAAATAACATCCTCCCCCCCCCAAGTAGCTGGAAATTCTCTGTATCTGCATTTTAGTTGTGTCATTTCTTTGCCTTTATAAGCCAATGAATGCCAGATGTCCCTGATTTTGGTTTCCAGCAAACAGGTATCTTGCCCAAACCATCCCTTTTAAATTAAACACAGTTTGCAGCAAAGTTGCTTTTGTAAAAGTGAGAAGGGGCAGGAGGGAAGGGACAAGAAAAACCTAAGAACTGCCAGCATTATCACGTGCAAAATGAGTCTGAAGGAAATTGGGGACACGCAGCTGTCATGGCAAACAGCAACAGATTGAGGCCGTGGCATGAAGCAGCATGGAGCTCTAATGAGCAGGAAGAGCAAAGCCAGAGCCACAATTTTATCCTGTGTTGATATTCTACAAGAAAAATGATCACAGAGAACATTTATTGCCCCCCTAACAAGATCAAGCTTAATAACAAAGCTACACATGTTATTTACTACAGTGTTTGCCTATTGCATAAGCAGAAGTGCCTGTTGCCTGGATCCTCACTGCCTGCTGAGGTTCTTTATCTCAGGCTGGCTGTGTGCTGGAGAGGTGGGTCTGGAAAACCCCAGATCAGTGTGTGAGAAAGAATCAGATGCGGGGAGATGGTGCCCATATGTGGATTGCACTGGGCACAAATTCAATTACAACATGGACAGCCATTAAACAAACCCCAATCCTTCCCTCTGCCCACAGCCCCTGCACAGATCTCATATCCTGTGAAACACAGGTCTGTAATTGGCACAAGGCAGATTAACCCAGAGTGACCTGCTGTGCCCAGCAGGCTCAGTTTCAAATTGGAGTGACCATTTAGTATGTCTTCTTGAAGTCCCCAAAGGATTAATGTCCACAGGGCCTTTTGCATAGAAGCTGAATCCCATCCATATAAATAGTAAGCCTGGACAGAACATGTGCTTATAGTGCAGAGAAATGGAGGATACTGGGAAGAATGCAGAAAACTGTGAGATGCACAAGAATGGCAGAGAGTGTCTGGGCTGGGTGATGAGATTCCAGAACTGCAGGGGGGCAGCAGTGTGAACTCATCAGCTCAGACAGAAGAGACACATGAATGAGCAGTCACTGCTCCTGTACTTAGAGGTTTCCTGCTTCCAGCTCTTGCAGCAGCAGCATGTGCTCTTGTTATGTGAGTTTCCCAGAGTGCTCCACCCCAGCACAAGGACACTTGGGTGGAACAGGACTTGTTTAGCAGCCTAAAAAATGGTTCAGCAGTCTGGCTCTAAGGAGCACTCTCAGGTGGGCTGGTTGTTACCTGCTCACTCCCACCACCTGTGCCTGAACCACTTCATCTTAGGCCCTGCTACAACAAGTGTGCTGTGAGCCATTTCTCTCCTGCCCTTCCTCCATGTTTATGAGTTTCTTTCAATTTTGGCTACCTCCCTGCTCCAAAAAAAGAACAGAAGGGAAATAGAAGATCCTAATATGTAATTTTAATAAGCCATATAAGGATCTGCTTTTATCATATCCAATAGAATATGCCTGGGGGTCCAGATGGGGTAACTGGCCCTGACACAGCAAAAAGTGGAGTTCCAAAAAATCCCCCAAACAGCACAATAGAGAAGGAAGATACAGCTATATCTGTCATGCACTGTTTTACAGTTACACCCTGTGGGTGCACAAGATTAATTGTCTGGGTATGTTTGCCACATGTGAAAGCATCCCAGGAGCAGTCAAACAGGAATATGAAACTATTGTATTTGTATACCGATATAATTTCCTCCCTTTCCTTTTTGCCTCTGAAAGACATGAAAAACCTGCAAGGAAACAGGCTGCAGGGTACATGGACTAGGGGACAGAGGACACACATGGGCCAACTAACAGAACAAGCCATAGCAAAGAGAAAAGTAGGAGAGCTGAGCAGGTCCTGGCAGAAAGCAGGGGCAGGAGGGTGCCAGGGGACATGGTGGGGAAACCAATAGCTTACATTACATCTGCTCCTGAGGCAACACCAGCACATGTTCTCCTCCAGGGAAGAGAAAGGAAGTGACAAAGCTAAAAAGAGAAGGACAATGGGAGAGCACGGTTTGAAAGGATGAGGAATTGTGCCCTCAGAAAACCCAGCTGCAGAAGGGCTGTGGATAAGAGGTTCAGGGTTTTCTAGGAAATGTTGAGCCCTTTCAGCACTGCTGAGATGCACAGAAAAAGGAGATAAAAGCCAAGCAAATATCTTACCGTACTCCATTGGCCCTTGCAGCAATCTGCACAGCCCTTCCTGATCCTCCACTGTGCCAAAAGCTCTCTGCTCCCTCTCACCTGGCTGATGGCACTGGATGAGCTGGGAGACATGCATCCTGGGCAGGATTTGGGTTGGGATGCTGTCAAGTTAGTCTACCAGGGTGCTGCAGTGTCCAGCTCCAGCAGACAAGTCCACACTGTGAAAACAAAGCCACATCTCCCTGATATATTAATGAGAGAAAGGAGATAGAAAAAGAATTTCTTCAGCTTGGAAAAGAAGTGTCTTGGCAATTTCACTGTGCTGTTTCAGGTCATGCTGCTGCCATGTGGTATCAGGCAACATGATTTCCAACACTGCTGATGCAATGCAGAAGGAAGAAAGAGGAAATGAATTTCTGATATGCCGATCACCCACCAAAAACTTGGAGCATCAAACAGGCTGTCAGTAGCCGTTCCTCAGGGAGAAGCGTTTGCATGGCCCTTGTATTGGTTGAGCTCCTGAACTTCTAGTGAACCACACTGTTAATGTGTTTCCAGTGTTGGAGCTGCCAGGAAGAGGTGGATGGGTAATGCCACACAGACCCAGCTGGCGCTTGCCCGCCCTTGTTATCAGCTGGCTCAGGTTTCGGTGTTAACTCTGTGCCTGAAGAAAGCCATATGCAATACAGCAGGGGTAACATCTGGCTGGGAGGTCTTTGGAACAAATGTATTCATCTCATCCTTCAATATCCCTGTTGTACTGGCAGGTCTAGCTGCCACTGAGTTCAACAAGATAGATTCCCAGACCTGTCAGAGCTCTGAATTCAGTTGCTTTAATTCCAGGGTTCAAACATGACTCTGGAATTCTGAGCCTGTTCAGGCAATGAAATCCCCATCCAATAAACCCCACAGTATTTCAAGGTACAGCTGCTGCTATGCAGCATGTGTAGTGCTGATTTACACTTACAGATAAAACTGTTCTTGTAGTGATGAAGTTAAAGTCTATAAAATTCATAGTACAGCACAGATCTACTGTTTTCCTTCTCTCAAACAGTGACTATAGAAATGCTTCAACTCTCATCTGCAACAGAGTTCATCAACTCACAGTGCCCCTGAACTTCCACACAAAAAGACATTTTTAGTCTCTATAGCCACTTTGAAACCTTTCCCCACAGCATCCCTGCCCTGCCAGAAGATCCACAGGAAAAACACTGACAACATGTGTTGCTGCTTAGCAGAAATGAGGTAGAACTGCCCCCATTTTCAAGCTCTAAATGCAAAATCTCCACACTTGCAGAGACTAAATAGGCACAACTGATCTTTCATGTAGGAGTTCTCCCCCTCAACTTTCTCCCAGGTCACCACTACAAGGCAAAAGCAAATGAGAGATGCTGTTTTCCTCCCCAGGGAGTGAAAAGCAAGGGAACAGGCATGACAGAAACAATTTGTTTAGTACTACATTAAAGAGCCAGTTCTACTCCTCACTGACCCCTGTGCAACTCTTACAGCTAGTGAGGACACACACATAAAAATGAGGAAAGAATTTGGCGTTTGGGCTTTGAAAAAACATCTGAGAAAGCTCCAGCCTACTAGCACTGTTTTTTAAAATCCATCGTGTTTTCCCTGGGGCAGTAAATTACATTATCTTAATTTAATAGATAGGGATGGAAGCACCCAGAGCCCCAGGGTAACCCCCCTTCAGGGGTGGAGCTGGGAAAAGACCTACATCCCCCACCATTCAGAAAAATTTTCATCGCCGAACTCTTCTGCTTCAGCCCAAGCCCGATGTCTTGGACATTTTTTCTCTACTGTCCCTTAGCTATTTTTATTTCTTTTTACTTCTCCAGCAAGCAGAACTGTGAGTGTACCAGCCACAGCATCTCCATTTCAAATGGTTTGGCTCTCCTTTCCACAACACTATTTCCTGACTCTTTTTCCAGCCTGCAGCTCGCTGAGCAGAGGATTAGGATAAACTGAATCAGGCAGAAAAAGGTTTTTTCCGGCTGGCCTGCAAATACTACCTTTTCCCTGTATGCTCAGGTACCCAGCAGCTCCCTGTTCCTGCCTTGTACTGGATACACAGAAACCTCCCGAAATTATGTGCATGTGCGCAAAGGGATTGTTTTGAAATCAAACCTTCTGAAGTGTGTCTTGAGCCCAGCTCAACTTTGGACACACTGTTGAAATTTGGATTTAATTAATTCCACTTGAGTTTTGAAATGGTGCGATACATTTTTCAGAGGTTTCTTTCCCCCCCATTTCCTGGATCAGAGCCTCAACCACATTCATGGAAACACTGAAGGGAAAAAAAATCCCTAGCAATAATTCACCAAGTGGGAACTGAAAACATTTGCTGAAGAAGAAGGAACCTCTTGGTCTTTGGATGCTGGGAATAATTCAACCTCTCCTCCCAATTCCCTAAGGCTCCAACGGCCCTTTTTCCGGCAGAGCTGTGGTTATTTGAGCAAGTTGCCCTGGGGACAAGTGCATGTTACTTGTAGGATTTGGGCTGGAAAGATCAAGCACACGAATTTGTAGGCAAGAAGGGCTTTGTGTTTTAATAACTGCCAACAGCCCTATAGAAGAGCCTGAGCTTGCAGGATGAAAAGTCGTCCTTGGCAGAATCTAACTCAAATATTCTGGAAGCACACAGGGAACAGCAGACATCTCTGTCAGCATCATCTCTCTCAACAGTACATCATCTCACACGCAACAAATGTACCGACCCTGGATTCGCACAACCTCCACTCTGCGCCTCTCTCCCACACTGCTGGTTTCCTGGAGATGTTTCCCAGTGTATCACGTGCCCAGTCAATAAGGTTAATGCTGCTCAATGAGGAGCCCCTGTCTGCCCCGCACGTGCCATCTGCAGCTGTGCAAACAGTACCATGAAACATGGTGTACTGGAGTGCTGCTGCTTCCTCAGAGACATTGCAGATTTCCAGGGCAGCGAGGTGCCTCAGCCTTTGGGAAGAGGAGCCAAGATAAAATGCAAACAAGGATGGTGCCATGTCCCCCCAGCCTCCTGCAGGTGCAGTGACTCTATCAGACCTACCTTGATTGCAATGAAAACCTCATGCTGGGGCACCGGAGGGTTCTAGCATTACCCTTCAACTTCTTTCTTCTCCTGAAAAGATGGTGTCAAGTTTCTGGGAATTACCTTCTTCCTCTGCCTCCTGGAACAGAATTCCAGCTGCATCACAAGGGCCTTGAAGGAGGCTGAAGAAGGCAGGAGATCTCAACAGAGAAATTGTACAAAATCTCTATCATTCTCTATTTTTCTGCAGAAGAGCATTAAACTCACTGAGTTGAATCCTCTCAAAGCACCCAATGCCCTCTGGCCATGGTGGATGGAGAGGAGTCCCTCCTCACTCAGCCCCAGCTGTGATAGCCCATCTCTCTGTTGAGGCAAGGGAGGTTCTCCTCATTCCCAGACAGAGGCCAGCTACATCCTTGAGGACTACAGGAGAAAGTGGTTCCAGTTCCTGATGTTCAGCTACACCAGTAGCACACAGCAACCATTGCCAAATTCTTCTTGACAAACAGCAGACACACTCAGAACCTGAACTTCCTAGAATATTCTTATGTTGCTTTCCAAAAGTCAAACCCCAGTCCTATTTACAAACAGAGCAGGAGAGCCTGTATGTACCAATCTGTCAGAAATTGGGTCTTGATTAGCAATGAGCATCTTTGCAAATGGTCTGCAGGGTGAAAATGGGTGACCAAAACTAACCTGAACCTGGAGATAGATTCTGAATACCAGCCTGACTATAGGGACAGCAGATTTTGAAGTAATTGCTCCCTTTTTGAAAATCACTCAGAGCAGCAGAAAGTGTTAATGCGTGGTCATCACACAGCTTCCATTATTTAAGCTGCTAGCAGGTAAAAGAGCTGCCAACCTGCATGGAAAAAAACATCCATCTATTTCCCATCTGTCATATTTTCTCAAATCCATCCACATAAATCTGAATACACGGGAGACAAAGTATATACCATTGGCCTCAATTCCTTTTCAAAAATATACAGCATGACCAAAGACAAACCACAATCCCACAACTAAGCACACATTTCAGGACAGATGCACTGTACGACTATACTTTCCTTTACTGCTAAAAAGAAATCATTTCACCAGTTTTGTACACCTGTGTTTAGTGATTGCTGTGTGGGTCTCACTCCAAGATTCTCATCACCTTTAATGACTGCTGACCCTAAAGAAAATCAGCAAAAAAAAAAAAAAAAAAAGACTGGATTGGATCCAAATTTCCAGGACTGAAGACCAATAGTGTCCAGTCTACATGCAGTGGTGGCTGTAGATTTAAGTGCTCTGAGTGACACTTGGTAATGCAGACAGGAGACCGCAGTGGAGTCTGACACCTCTCTTGAATGGCCACTGGCTCCCTCCAACCACTGCTGACCCAGGCACTGGGTAGTGAAGGGGGGTCTCTATTCCTCAGCAATGGAACCCAAGAGTTTAAGATGAAGAGTTACCAGCTTTAACTTCTGTGAATTACTAGGGATGTGTAAAAACTTTAACAAAATGTTTTGCCGCCAGCAAAATGCTTGTTCCTTGGCAGATAAAATATTTAGGTGAAAATTAGCACCTCAAAATGTAAATGGAAGACAACTGGAAACAGAAACAATCCATTTTGGTTTGAAGTAACTTTAACTCAACAGTTAAAAGACAAAGTGAAAAAAATTAAAATGGAAATGAGTTGAGGCTTTTACTCAAATCAAGATGCCTCTTAAATATCTTGGCATGAACAGTGACTTTCCCAAATCTCTTTACGCTGTTTATTTCTAAATACCGGATGTCTGGTTTGCTCAGAGTGTGTGTGTGTGTGTAAAGTATTTGCTTGACTTGTCTGCCCCAATGTCACAATAGCAGCACAGATTTCAAGAACTCCTGGCACGGGGGGAAAACACAGAAAGCAGACAAAGGGCAGGATAGAGAACAGATTACATTTGGAATTGCTTTTCCAGCAATACGGACTAGGGTTTTCCTCCCTAGCAGTTTTGGGGAGTCTACGTCACTTGCTGTGCCACCTGGCACAGCGTGGCAGAAGAGAATCAGCACAGAACACACAAGTGACAACTCAGTTTGGCTCCTTAGAGGAGCCAATGGTTTTGTATACACCCAGTTGGGTTTCTTCAGAAACCATTCCAGTATTTCTGGGGAGAGTCTTTGCAACTCAGAATAAAAGGTTATGTGCTGTGTGTAAGTCCTGTGGGACAAGACACTGACTTCTCACAAAGGGTTTGCCCAGCACACTCCCCAGCAGGGCACAGCCTGTGAGAGCTAACACTGTGGAACCACGTGACGTCACGAGGCATGTTGTTCCATCCTGTTCCTTCCAGCACCCCGATTGAAGAATCTCTGCTAATTACTGGTAATCAATTCCAGACTTTGTTTACAAGCATCAAATCTTCATCTTCATAGCAAAAACACTGCACCTAAGCTCAGCTAAAGATGCTGGTCATCTGCCATGGACAAGGCAGGAGCTGGCTGGGTAGGGAACACCAAGCCTCTGTTTCCTTCCACGTTTAAGAGAAAAGCTGTATTCCTGCTGTTGGGCTGCTGCCAGAGCTACTTCCATCAAGCGAACCTACCGTGGACAGCAGACCTGTGCAGTCAAGAATTTAACAAGCCAAAATCTCTCCCGTGATATTTGGGCTACTAAAGACAGACAGCCCAGCTCAGCAGGTTTCCCCCAGCAGCTTGCTAAGCTGTCAGCCACGGATGCCCCTTGCTGTCTCTGCACACAGGCTGGCAGCACAAAGGGCCAGGCACGCTCTTGGACTTAACAAACCACAGAAAGCCCAAGCCAGCATGACAGCAGACACAAACAAGAATGTAATTAGTGCTGGATTATAAATCTCTGGCTAGGTACCTGGAAACACTTGTATTGTGAGAGAAAGCAACAGCCTTGCTGATGGCATTTGGGCTTAATTTAGGTCACGATTACAGACAGGGTGCTCTGAGCTGGCAGGGGTCAGATGGCAAATCAAAAACAGGCTCCTATTTGTCTTGCCTCCTGCTGCTAGCCTCACCTTTCCAGCCCTACAGCCCAGACAGAGGCAAGCACTGTTCTCTCCTGGCCAGCTGGTGAGCAGCAAGTGTGGTGCAATTCATGCTTACCCTGCTTGCACTGTGTCTGTCCATGGAATAGGAAAAAAGACAACATAGTTGGGTTCATTTGCTCTAAAGAGCATTTTTAAATCAAGAAAGCAGAGATCTCCAAACCAAGCAAGCAGAATGTGCAGGTCAGCTGCTGAGTGGAGAATCTGAGTTGAAGGAATGGGCCCTGCACACCCTTACGCCCAGAGAACCCAGAGACTGACTTTTGAAAAGATCTCAGTGCAGTTCTGCAGCTCCAGCTCACAGCCTGGAATGTTCCTTGTCAGACAGGGTAACACCCAGAGCATGGCAGATCCAAGTCCTTTACTGGCTCTCAGGCATATGCCAGCAAATAGGAACCAGCAGTGAATTTAGAAACTCCCTGCCAGTCCCAGAACCACACCGTGCCAGCTGCATCTACAGCCAACATGGGGCAGGCATGTGTGTCTGAGCAGTCTCCCTGCCCTGACAGAGAAAGAAAGGAGCCATGACTCACCCAAAACCAGAGAGCACATAGCCAGCAGTGCACCTGTGAGACTCCAGACCTCAGCATCCCACCATCAGATACTGCTGTCCCTCCTAAAGCGTTTCAGGACTGTTCTTCATCCTTGCTTGCGTAGGATTGAGAAGCCAGGGGCTGACCAGTCCAGGAGGCAATCCTGTGAACAGAGTGTGGAAGGGACTTTACAGGAGTATTAATAAATGAACTGACTTTTCAAAGGGCCAGATGGTGTTTGAAGTGTTAATGGCTGAAGGCTACTGTATGATTTAAAATAGAGCTGGTGTGGACACTGGCTGGCTTTGTTTGAGGTCGTTTCCATTTCAGGCCCACCAGCTTTCATTCATCTCCAGAGAGGCATTTTTAGCTGTCACTTGAACTGAACCCTGACTGACACTTCATGCTGATTTTCTCAGGAGCTTGGTGGCTGGTCAGTCAGTCAGTCCTGGCAGGAAAGCAATACAAAACTAGCTGCAAAGGTTGGGATCTGATCTAGAATCCCTCTGAGTCCCTGCAAAACATTCCTCTGATATCAGTAGGCTTTGGATGGGGGCCATCACAAACAAGACATGTGCTAAAGTACATCACAGTTATTTATATCCAGGAGAGCAAAACAGGTTTCTGAGGGAAAACTAGCAGCTGGAGAGGGAAGTGGGACTCTGGTCCCCTGGCAGTAGCTTCTGCCTCACTGAGTGCCGTGTTAACCGAGAAAGGACAATGGTCCCAGCTTTCTTCCCAAAGTTAATTCCTGGCCTCCTGGGAACCCTTGGGCTTCTGCCCCTATGCTTGGAGATTTTGAAGTGCATAGAGTAATCAGGCTCCAGTTTCTCCTACCAGTCTGCAGATATCCTACCACCTGTAGCATTTTATTCCTTTACCTGCACTATTCTGAGTAAGTCTGTGAAGTACAACAAGCAGCACACCAGAAAGCAGGCAGCTCAGGTTTATTTCCAGCAAAGCACGGCAATGAAAAGTTATTCAACTCTGCTCTCTGAAGCTCAAGATAACTTCCGAAGAACAGGCAGCTCAAACTACAGAAAAACTTCCACTGGAGCCCACACTTGAGAGACAGAAGACTATTACTATAACTAAAGCTCTCCTTTAGCTTTAGTGGCAGTGTGGGTCAGGCACAACCATCTCAAAGCTTTTACCCTGCCATAGTGTCAGATGATTAAGGAAGGCCTTGCCAGAGGAATCTGTGTGTCCTTTCAGCAGTTAACAGTTGGGGATCAAAGCTTTTTGTGCATGGAGGCTGTAGGAGAGAATTTGTTTCTGGTGCTATTCTCCATGGTTCCATTCCCCATGGCTCTACACTCAGCCAGCTTGAAAAAGATGCTTCTTAAACCAGGTTACATCAGCACTCATGTGCCACAGCCAATTATTTCTCCATCAGATGGTTCCTAATTATGGGCAGTCACTTATTTAGTGCACAGACCTTCCTGCCTGGCAAGGTAGGAGGCAGTGCTTTCTGTGCCCAAGCAACAGGGGGTTGCTGGGATGGGTCACACACAACAGACTACAGGGCATAGCACAAATTGTCAGGCAGGATTCCAGCACACAAGCACAGAATCCACCAAATATGATCAGTGAGGAGACCCACTGTGTGACAGCATCCCTGTCAGTGCACCCTGGCTTTCAAAGAAACCTAGTTTAATCTGGATGGGCCTGTGACAATGTTGGGGGTGCAACTCAGTGTGCTATGCTGGATTTGATTAAAAATATCCCTCTTTTACACCATTTATTGCTGTTTTGGAAGATGAGGCAGAACAACTCCACAGCTAGTCCTTCACCTGGACAGCCACCTGCACTCAGTTGACAGCTTCCCCCCTAGATCAGACTGGGTTAGGGACTGACCAAACAGGTCATACTGGTCAGGCCAGCAGGTGGGAGATAACTGGAAATCTCAATTCATTTAGCACAGATGATGACAACCTGACTATAGCTTTGGATCTTCTTATAAAGCGAACTCTAGGCAGTTTGTGAAAAATAGACTCATGACAGTATTACCAGATGGTTTTTGGAAAGATGACACAGTTGGGAGAACAACCCACTGATTAGTTATGAACAGAATACCATACACTCTTCCTGTCTGCAGCCACTCAGACCCTGTGGCAACAGGCAAATGCAGCCTAAAGTATCATTTCAAGTCATTAAAAAGCTGACAAGCCTCAGTTTTTATCTGCCAGCAATTTTTCAATAACAAATTCAGGATAATCCTAAATTTTATTCACCCAATAATTATCAGTCTGAGGATCACTTACAAGCAATAGCAATGGGTTTGGGTATTCAAGACCCAGGTGCTTTGCTGTGGGCATGTAAAAGACAGCAGTCAGGTTTCTGAGGGAATCTTTGTGCTGTGATGACTTGCAAACCCACTCTAAACTATACAGAAAAGGTATTATTATTTTAGCCAATCTAGAAATGCACTAAAAGTACACAAGTAATCCAGTTACAGGAAGGAACAGGGCAGATGCCAAGCCTGTCAGGGGAACAGGAAGAAAGCAGAGATAAATGCAACTTATATGCTTTAAAAATAAATCAATACAGACAATCCTTGTTTGACTGTTTTTCCCCCTAACCTGCTAAAATATGCTATTAGCTCATTTACAAATCAGGCATTGATGGTTTATGGGCAAATTGCTCCTGGTTTGCTTCCCTTAGCTCCTGAAGGTTGAATTTAATGGAAAAATTACTAAGAAGTTTATAGTTTGTTGTGTCTTCCAAAGTTACACGAATTTCAGTAAAATCAAAATGTTTTCTGAGAAGTTTTCAATCCCCTCCAGCCCCTGTCAGCTCCCCACACCTCCCAAACAGATCTGTGAAAAAGGATATTCGTGGTAAAATTTCCATTTGGATAAAGAACATTTCCTTAAGGAACAGAATGAGACACTGAATACAAAGTTCAGACTAATTTTAGTCGAAACACTGGCTACATGTTTTCACAAATTGCTTTTCTTCATCTAATTTCATATTATTTTTCTGCATTTGATTTTTAATGGAAAAAGATATTCAGATAAAAAGGACTTGGAGGGTCCCAGGCTGAAGCATACAGGAGTTTTGTATCTCCTGGGTGCTTTGCAGACCAGGGCTCTGTTTGTTTTAAATATGCATTACATCTATTCCAAATAAACTCCATAAATCAATCTGTGTAATAGAAACCAGAAAAGTTTATGCAAAACAAATACAGAAAGTCATAAATACTGTGTTTAAGATGCCATTTTTGTGGCTGGTATTATTTCTAGGGTATGTTTTTACTGTTTGTGGGATAAATTTTTCAGAAACATTAAAATCTTTCCTCCCCTCCATTCTCTATAGGTTTATCCCAAAGAAATAACGAGCCGAGCTCTATAAACCAGCATTTATTAAATCCAAATGGGCACTTCATCTTACAGTAGCTTTCAATATAATCTATTTGATCTTTCAAAGTAGTTGGAAAATTATTTCAAGGGGAACTTTCACAGAACAAATTAACTTGAAAGAAGAGAACATTTTATACCCCAAAGAGGGAGGAAAGCAATTTCCTCAGTTTTTCTCGTTCTGGATTCCCCTCAGCCCAACTGCAGATACACATATTTGAAGAGACTCTCTCTGTGGCTGCTGTTGCCTGATCTCAGCAGCGATGCCAGAAGCTCATGGAAAGCAGGGCCACAGACTCGTGGGGCCATAAGGCTACAACCATGACAAGTTCATCTTTGGGGAAATTCCAGATTGCACAGGAGACGGGAAGGAGCAGACTCACGGAAACTAAAAATGGTTTGTTCAAGCTGCAATTAAAAACCTACCTCTTAAAAGCTACCCTCTGTGTTTTTGGAGGGACTTTATTTCCTGCCTGCTACAGCTCTTCAAACTGCTTGTTAAGTCACTAGACAAAAATAGCATTGGGGCCATAACCTGCACAGCAGATCCAGGCACCTGCCAGTTTTAAGAATTCAAACCTTAAGGCATTAAAGGGACACAGTGAGAGGTTGAAGCCCCAAGGTAGATGGCATGACAGTTCCACCAAGTGCTAAATCCATCAGTTGGCCAAACATGATGTCTCCATTCTCTCTCTAACAGCCCACTGTTGCCCTTTGGATTCATTCACTCCTGCATGCCTTAGAAACCCTTTCTGACAAGTTTTTCAGATTACCAGCAGGACATTGGAAATCTCCATCCAGTCTGAAAACCCTGTATGATTCATATTCATCAGTCCTATTTTATCTATCTCTGTGCATGTGGAGGCTGCAGGAACCAAGCAGAGAATGGAACTGAGAAGAACTACATATTCTGGGTCACAGGAGTGAGACAGCCAAAGGAAGAAAAGACAAGTTTTCTGTGTGAATGTCAGGGGATTAAGGAGCAGCCCGGCTGAAGTATTTCATCCAAGGCTTGGATTGCACCATTCCCTACAGCACACTGTGCAGAAGGTTTCCTCCTCAAAAATCTACATTGCCTTGAAGGTTAGCAAGTTTATCTTAGGAGTGCTGGTTTCACCTTCCCAAGCCACATAAACTCCCAGGAGAAAAAATATTAAGATTTTTAAAGGCTTTGGAAAAAGATTTCCTTAGTGTGTTCTTTCAGAGATCAGATATTTGTTTCATCCTTCTGGGGAGGATATGAATTGTACATTCTTAAAGTTTTCCTGGAAGCTGATTTCTTCTTTTGGGCTGATTTACTGTTTAAGCCACACGGTACTGGGAGCTACAACACAAGATCTAAACCAGCGTTCCCTGGGTTTTCTCTTCATGTGTGGTGAGGGAGGGCTGAGGAACACTTTGTCCTTATTTTAGAGTTGAGGAACCTGAGGCGTGATGTGAGGGCAAATATGTGATTTGGCCAACATCAGAAAACAGCCAGTGGCAGGTCCCAAAAGCCTCATTTTGGTACCCAAGCAATAAATGCCTATCCTGCTTTACTAATGATAGGGGTGCCTTTATGATCTCTGCCCTTCAGTGGTGAGTGAGGCTGTCTCTGCAGACAAGTTTTTCTCTGATCCCAGTGAAAGCTTTAGACCCCACTCAGCAATACAGAAACCCTTCTGGCAGATGCACATGCTGAAGAAGTTGCCAGCACCTAGGCACAAATGTATGATCTGCCAAGAGCACAAACTTTATCACCTCTCACTGGACATCTACTTCCTCCAGCACCCAAAAACCTACGCAGGGCCAACAACAACCAAACTCCAGACAGGGGCAACCCAGTGGCTCAGGGCTGTGAGAAACCTCAGTTCACCTTTAACCACCTTGCTCAGCACAAATGTTCTTTGTCTGAGCTAAGAGCCACAGCCTGGCACTTCTCTCTGGGCCAGTTACAAAGCTTCCCTGTACTCTCTGTAACCTTCCAAGAGAGACAAAATCCTCTGCTGCTCCATGTTTAACCCAGGCAGGTGGTTTTACCACATGCTGCTCAGTGGATGCTGTGTTCCATCCCAGAGGTGGCTGGATTTCACTTGTTTAACATGGAAGTGGGAGACAGAGACTAGGGAAGGAAGCAATGCTTTCATGATGTGTTTCCTGAAGGAGTGTTGTGAAGCCCAAATCACATTAGAGAGTCTCTTGTTTTTCTTTAACAATTAAAAAAATAGCCTCCCCCACTCTTACTTGCAGTTCTTTGCCTCATCTTTCCTAGAGGAAGCAGAAGGAGGTTGCAGAACTAACAGAAATGTGGGAAGACCCACTCCAGGAGAAAGGATCCATCAAACAGGCTGCAAGCCATGTTATTAAGTTATAAAACTAGACGGCTGGAGCAGGCCTGGCTCCTTGGGACAGACACCCCTGCCCCAGTCAGGGAGCTGCAGTCATGTTAGATCAGGTACTCTGGGCATTTCAAAGGGAGCTGTGCAGCAACAGCCTCCAAAACTTTTGCTACAGCCAATTCTGAGGAAGGCTGTTGACAAGGAAAAAAGCTCTAATAAATGGGTAACTTCTGTGACAAGGCAGAAAACTATTTATAGCAATCTTGAACTCCACTGCTGGCTAAACTTACTGTTATTCTGCAGATGAAGAGAAACCAAACAAGACACCCCTCCTCTTCAGGCAGCTGGATTAATCCAGCAGAGCAGGAAGCATCCACAGGGAGCCTGACCCTCCTGTATGTTGACCCAGGAAAGGGACAGCACAGTATGAAGCTCAGCAGAGCTTGAAGAAAGTCTCTCTTAAGAGCATCTCTAAACATTTGTCCTTTTCCATTCCAATGAGGAAAATCAAGTGAAAGAAATTTGGAGAGTCTTAGATGGATCAGAACTCACCCAGAATGTCTGTATGTGGGCCAAGGTTTTGCAGACGAGGCTGATGATGTTTTGGGATGGGAATGCAGAGGTAGGGGTGTGTGTAACACTGGAGATCCAGGGCCAGGATGACTGGCCAGCAGGCTGGGTGTAGGTCAGGCCTGCCGAGCTGCTCAGGGATTTGCCATGTTATAAAGCACAGGAGAGATGTGTAGGAGCAGGGGCTCCCCGGCGTAGCCCTTGGCAGGCTGCTGGAGGGAGGAAGCCTGCTCCTGCAGATGCAGAGGAGCTGTCAGGGGACAGAACACTCCTCCTGCTTCTGGCAGAGACTTTGCAGATGCTCTGGCCAAGTCACGTTTTAACAGCTCTGTGCCTCAGTTTCCCCAGCTGTAAACTATTACAGGGATGTTTTGTGGCTGAATGCAGCCACAAAGTCAGCAGAGCTCTTTGGACAGATGATCCCAAGGAGTAAAAAGCATTTACTTGAGATTTTTTTTCCTCTGCTTCTCTCTGATCTTTGATGCTGACACCTAAATAATTTACAGTGTGAAGAAGGAAGGAAAAGACCAGAAGCAATCACACCAAAGCATCCAGCCTCCTCCAGGCACGGCCCAGGAGTTTTGGGGAAGGAAGGAATGTGCTCCCACCCCACCCCCTCATCAGACCTTCTGTATGATGACATTCAAGTGCTTGCTGAACAGTTTATGGATCTGGGGACTGACAGACTTTGAAGTCAGAGCTCGGCATCCCCAGTTATACACTAGGACTTGAAAGGATCAAAGCTGCCAGCATTTTTGAGACCTCATGAACGAACTGCATTCGTAATGGGAGCTCAGAATTCAGGGTTGGCTCCTGATCTCCCCAACAGCGTCACAGGCATGACCACACATTCTGTGGGCATTTTGGAGGCCTCTCATTGTCTGTTTACCATGCTGTGAGCTGCAGAAGGAGGTCACACTACAGCCCTGTGACACATTGTGTTCTAGTGTGAAGGATGTATTCTGCAAGCAATTCTAGGACAGAATTTCCTACGTGAAACCCAGACCTTCAACAAAGAGGTACTAATGACAAGAAAAATGTTAGTTCAGCTTTTACATCCCAGCTGGAGCTTGCAGATGTGAAAGACAGGGATAAACACCCGTTGTTTTTTTTCCACAGGAGTAACTCTTTGCAGGTTTAGGGACTGCACTGTCCTCTGTTACAGGGTCAGATCTTGGACAAGGGCTGTTTGGTGTCCTAGTCCTTATTGAGTGAATGGATTTGAGCTGGAGGAGAAAGAAAAGGAAGACACAGACCAGCTCTGAGGGTACAACCACCTCTCAACAGTCTGAGAGTGACCCTCTTTCATGTGAGGCATCTGGGACACAGATAGGAGCTGCTTCCAGTCTGATGTGGCTGGAAGGGGCAGAGGGCAGAATCCACGTGAGAAGTTTTACAACCTGTACCCTGAGTGTCAGTCTAGCAGCCTACACGATCTGTGTCTAGTGCACAGGTATAAATCAAACTCCTGAATATGAGTTTTCTTTGATTAACATGTCCAACAACTTCCTTGCATTCCTTGCAATGCTCTTTGAAATTCGAACAAGCAAAGCTCTGTCCCAGCACCCCCATTAAATTGCCTGGTGGAGAGAGGAGCAGCAGGAATGCAGGATGGTCAAATAGCCTTTTGATAGACCAGACTTGCTCAGCTCGGAACTGCTGTCTGAGTCTGAGCTACGTGCTCAGACTGCTCCAGTCTGCCCTTATCCTGAGGTCCTCTCTAGGAGGACTGCTCAGTGTGACAGCAGACCAGACCCTGGCCCTTCACTGAGTGCTCTTCAATCCAGCCTTGCAGTTTTGTAGCATTTCATACATACAGAGCCCGCCAAGATCACACCATCATCCACCACCACGAAGATACTCAGCACATTAAGAGTCTAATTCTGCATTGTGACATTCTGTATTACCCTTGTGACCAAAACTCTCATGAGGTTTTTCAGGAATAATACATATTAACCAACAGCTGTGAATTCCCAGACTCCCCAAGCACTAATTCAGCCTGTAAATGAGCCAGGTGGTATTCACTGCACTGCAAGGGACCACTGAGACATTTTCAAGAATGCCTTTGGAGTTCTTGCACACCTCATGAGTACAGCTTATCAGTATCTGTCTTAACTAGGAAGCAGTTATAGACTGTAAAATTCACATCACATATCCTGTTCCTGAGATATTGTTCTTGGCCCAGGATTCAGTTCAAGGATACTCAAGTCTCATGCTGGAAATTCAAGACCACCTCTCTGTTTTCCCTCCAACCCATGGTGAGAGGATCAAATTCACCCTTTTCTGGGACTTACTTTTTTTGACTGGAAAACCATTAGACTGACGTGCTGTTCACAGACATGTCACAGCTCTGAACTCACTCTGGGCTTGTTGCAAAGAGGCCTAGAGCTTTACACTGCCCAACACCAGCCCAAAGTAGTCTGCTTGAGAGAACTGTTTATACTAAGTCAGACTATACTTAAACCAGGAAGACTGTATTTATCTAAATAAAAAGGTCTTCTGAGAGCACTCAAAGATCACATTTAGTATGAAAACAGAGCATGTATGAGAATCAGAACCTGCTCAGTGAGTTATAAAGCTTAACACCTGGACACAGCAAGTGGGAGAATGACCTACTCATTTGAGAGGGCCCTCAGATGGACACTGATATTATGAGAGTTGGGGATGAGTCTCCACCAGGCTGTTGTTACCCCATCATGCAGTGTATCCAAAAGAAAACTCAGATAACTTCACAATTCCCCAGCTTCAGCCAAGTCTCCTGGACATGCAACTGATGTTCACACTGCACTTGCCTCCTTTCTTCCCCCTCTTGCCCTTCTGTCTCTGTTCCTCCTTTACATCAAGCACTCTGGTTTTACCATCCCAGAGTTCACATTTATTTGGCCTTAAGCCTTCAAAGAAACACAATCAAATTCCAGCAGCATTACCCCAGCCCTTCTTAATAGCTTCTTTTCTCTAAATCACACTTGTCTTGAAAACCATCTAAAAAACCCTTCAAAAGCTCTTTACAACTCGACAGCACTAACAATTAAATCAAGAACCTCAGCCTTTGCCATTTCACACTTTAGCTGTTTTGTGTACTTGTTCTGCTTCCTCCGATTAAAAAAGAAATTATGTTCTCTCAGCTGCTGTCCCCTCAGGAGCACAGGGACACACTCACTGTGGAGCTCAGTGCTGTTGTTTCTCCCAACACCTCAGGCCCGGAGAAACTGCAAAATATCCCCACAGGTCCCAGTGTGTTTGGAATGGCAGCAACTCCCGCATTTTTGCACTGCAGGCCCTCAGTTCAATCCCCTGAGCACCAGTGGAGACACAGGTGCACACACATATCTACAGTTCACTATTCATAGACCTCCTGTACTTCTGGCTGGGGCACTGAGTGATAATTTTACACCTGCTAATAATCCAATAGTCACGTGCCCAACTGGCATATACCCAGAGTTGGGTGAGATAAGAATTTACATTGATGGGCAATGTCACTCCTCTCCCTCTCACTCAAAAGCTCCTTTAAATACACAGTTTGGCTGGCAAAACCTTGAAGAAAACCAGATTTTTTGAAGTAGAACTGAAATCAGAATTGCTTTCATCAGGCAGCATCAAATTAAAAAGGTCATTCAGAAGTCTTGTGTGATTTAATAAATGTATATAATTTAACTGCTTGGGTTTCTTATTAGTGAACTTAATTGCTGTATTTTAGTTTTCTTGCCATTTCTTAACTAAAAGCATTCTTGTTCTTTATGAGTCAGACAGCAGGTGTACACATTACTTTATGTCAACATCTGATTACTACTTATTGCTCATTTAACTCAGCAAAATATAAAAATTGGACCATGTCTCTAGGAAAATAAATAAAAGGAGAATGCTGTGGAGTTAGAGCAGAGAAGTTTTTTTTAAAAATCAAAACAGGAGAGGTTTTCTTGAATATTTTTTCCAAGCACTGTTGTTATAGGTGTTTCCTGAGGAAGTGACGAACTTCCCCCGTCCCATGACTTGCACCCTCCAGTTTTTATTTTTTTTCTTTAAGTACAGAGTCCAAGAGGTGCAAGCAGGCCAGCACAGTGGACAGTTATTTCACTTTGCTGCTTGAAAAGACTGATAGGAGGAGAACCAGACTTCTCTGTACTCCAATTCAGTAAAGCAAAGCAGGGCATAGAGGTAGTAATGTGCTTAATTTTAGGCAGGTGCCTTGGTAAGTCTGTGGCCTCTACAAGCCACAGAAACCCATCAGTGAAATTAAACATCATTTAGTTATTCTTATGACCATGCTTCAGTGCAGGCCTCCTGGTAGATTTGTAAAAAAAAAAAGGAATGAAGCCTTAGGTAGTTGTCCTGATGCAACTATGGGGATTTAGTCAGTAAAAAAAAGTTATTTGACCTCTCCTTGCATAAATAGATTTAGTTCCACAGTACTACACCTTCTCAGTGGAGCACGTCAGCTCAGAGGCTCCACTGCATCTCACACATTCAGCCAGCCATGGCTTCTTTGGGAGCTCAGGCTGATCCAGCACATGGGCAAAATGCTCCCTTTAGGACTTTGTTGCTGTGACACTCTCAGCAGTCATCGTAAATCTTTTGCTGCTTTTCCTCCCCTTGTCTTCCTGTTCTTCAAAAACCATCATGGTCCTTTATTCCCCTGCCTCTGCAAACACCTCTCCCAGACGTTTACAGTGCAATATTTAGCACTGGGAAGTTGCTTCTTTGGCAAGTTTTCAAGCTGCTAAATGAGAATTGTTGCAGGAAGGCAATGTTTTCCCCCACTGGGTTAACACCCTTCCCCTCAACTGTGCACAGAGGGGCTTGAAGCCAAGTCTTGTTTCTTGGATACTCTGAGTACCAAGAGACCAGAGAAAAGCTGTTGCAAGGCATAAACATTGGTTTTCATGCAGAGAAGATTCCAGTTAGGCTCAATGCAGAGTATGTCCAGGCAAGACACAGGCCCTGGTGCCAGCCTTGTGCATCCTTAGAGAACTGGAACTGACCCAAGGAAAGTGGCAACAGTTCACAGAAGTACTAAGCTGTAAATTAGGGTAGAAAGCAACACTCAGATCTTAACTTTCTGTGTTAAGAGTCACAAAAGTGGGTAGCAAAGCTGTCCTGTGGTTTAACACTGACACACCTGCTTTCAGTTCAGCACAGTGACTCTATGGCACCAGCACTGCTGGAAAAAACCAAACAAACCAGCAACCCCTACCTCAGCCAAGGCTGCTAGTTAATCAGGACAGGGGCAGCACATTTTGGGCAACAGACTTCCGTGGGCTTTTGCCATTGTTCCTTAGCCAGCCCTGATCAGAGAACTAAAACGGGATGCCAAGTCCTCAAAAGATTTTAGTGTGAGCGATGCAGACCACATGTGCTGAATGGTAAACAGCTCTTGAGGATCAGTATAAAAAGGTCTTTATAGTCCGAGCAAACAAAAGTAAATGCCAGAATCTAAGTGAAACAGAACTTTCCAAAAGCCTGAGGCTACCAAGATTTCAGAACTGAAAGTGTAGCTTTGTTTGTTTCTTAGAAAGACCTGAAACCCATCACATTATCAAGAGAGGTGACCCTGTCCTGTTCCCAGCGGGGTAGCAGAGTCCTTTAATTCTCTTCTCATTTCCAAGCACCCATCTGAGCAAAGTCAGTCCATGATATTGCTTGAGCCTCCTATCAAAACTACACATAGTTGATTACTTTGTAAGGGGGTAGCCAGCAGAGAGGTATATTGCAATGAAGCAAATACCATTTATACCATTTACTGAACAGGGTTACATGGAATCCAGAAAACCAGTCTGAGCCACACCACCAAAAACACACTCCTAACACAGAGAAAGCTTTGAAATACTTTGCTTTTCTGTTGTAAAGACATGTATGCAAAAACAGAGCTGAAAGGAGAGTTGTTACATTTGGGGACCACAATTCTGAAGACCAAGTGAAAGCACATGGGTTGGAAAGGACTCCAGTTTAGCCACCATAAAAGGACTGGTGCTGCTATGTCCATGCTGGGTATGTAGAATTGTTCCACAAAGATCCTTGGCCCTGTTTCAAGTATTCTCAGAAGCAGATCCCTTCAGATCAGTGAGGCTTTGTGCAGAAGACTGCCTAGAATTTTAACCCAGTTGGGAACTAAGGGCTCCTGCAGGATAAATCCTCAGGCAAGCGTCCCACTTGGCCCCAGGACACATTGCCTCTGTGAAGGCTGATGAATGCCTGCAGCTCTGAGGTTAGACAGATTGGGTTTATTTAAACTAAAGTTTTGGCTGCTGCAGCATAAACTACTACTGCTCATGCAGTCCTGGGGCTGTGTAGGGCTGCTTCCCCCACTTCAGCACAACTGGTGTTGCGGCTGCCAGCAGCTGCTGCTCCGAGTCCTCGGAGTGCATTCACTCTCTGCAGATGGCTCTGCAGCACCACTGGCAAAGAGCAGGATGAAATGCAGTCTGCCTGCCTCCTCCCAGCCCAAGTCCCTCCTTCTCTGGCCCACGGCTCACAGTCTTTTCTATCTCAGTTGTTTTCCCAATGCATTAACCAGTTCTGCCTCACTGATTTCTGTGATGCTGCTCTCTGTTTACCCCAGTGTGAACACACACATACAATCTGTGCAGCAAGTCCCTACAGCCCTGGCAAAGCAGGACTCCATCTGGAGTGTCCATCTTGGCTGCCTTCAGCTCTGGAGGAGCAGAGAGTGACAACAAACCTGTGCAAAGGAGAACCAAAAGGCATCTGGACATCACCCCTTCTAGCTACCACACAGGTCGGATCAGTAGCCCTCAAGCACAGGCTTCTGTTTTGCTTTAGGTCATTCAGGAAATTCCCTGAAGGAGTCATGTCCAGTCTCTACCAGTGAACTTGGTTTATGTGGGCAGGGTCAGCCCAAATCAGGTGCAGGATGGGGCACAGAACATTGAAAAATGCAATGTCAGTAGAGAGGCTGTAAAATACGCTTTGAGATTAGAGATGCTTTGACACTTGAAGCTCATCTTGCCTCATACAATCCACACTGGTATCATGCCAAGAATGTAGACAGAAGGCCCATGTCCCTTTCTCCCCAAATCCTTAACAAATACACAAACCAACTATGACAGAGTCTACAAATTTGGAAAGCCTGTAAAGCAGCTCTAACACTTTAGGTTTTTTATGGCCCTATGGGTAAACAGAAAAAGAAGTATGGTTCACCTTGAGCCTTTTTTCCCCCCTTAAGAAATTCTTTCCAGTGCTGTTTTACAGGTTTGCACAGCTTTGCAGTGAACAGACACCCCACAGCAAACCAGGCATTTAAAAAACACACTAAGCTACCGTGAAGTAAATTACTGACTTAACAGCCAGGCACCTACAGGTATAATTGGGTTTCATTTGAAGAACAAATTAAAGCAATGTGCATATTAGCTCTGAGTCTGCAAGGGGCAGAAAAAGACAGTCTGGAAACTTTCCAAAATGCACAAGATTAAAGAAGCCCTGCCAAAACAGGTCCCGGGACACAGCAGTCACACCAAGAAGGATCAGCTCCCCGGGAGAGCCAGACCCACACCCAACTACATCTGCATAGAGGCTCCCATCAGAGAGGCAGGGGAAGGCTGCCTTTGAACCATAAGCTGAAAAGCAGGGGAACAAATGGGTTGACAAGAACATTGATGGGGACACAAAAGGACAGGGCAGGGTGAGCTGTTAGATGGATATTGCAATTATTGGTTCACAATGCTTCATACTCTTTTCCTTCATGCCCTTTTCCTAAAGCCCAGGGGCACCCATACAGAATTCCCTCTCCCAGTATCAAGTCTAGCACGTCAGTGTATTTTAGGGTTTCACTAGTACCTACAACTTCTATCAAACCCCAATTCACGTGCTACCAAAGACTGAAGTGGGATAATAGACCTGAAAAACATGACCCCAAACCACTCACCAAAAGTTTCTCACAACAAAGTACTCCACAGTGACAGCATATCTCAGGCCATAGTTTTCTCAGATATACAGCTCTTGCCATTGCAGGAATATTTGACTAGAGCAAGAGTCTCTTCAGGATGTGTCCACAAAGGGAAAGGACCAGTTTCCTTACTGGCTTAGCCTCCCCCACCCACATCTCTTCTGCTTGCCATCTTGTTTATACTGTTGCCAAAGAGGAGAGCAAAGGATGAAAACAATTAACCAGCTGAAAGGGAAAATAAGTAACAGCCACTGAGGGCTTCAAAGTTAAGCAAGGAAATAATTAGTGGAAGAGCTGAAAGAGGAAAACATCAAGAAAAGGCAAAATGGTAAAAAAGTCAGATGAAAGTAGGGAGGGAGAATGAACAGCCTCATAGCAGCTTCAACACTGGTCTTCGATGTTATCCTCAAGTTATTTTTTCCCCACTCTGACTGTGAAAGAGCAACTTTCCCTCAAACATGTTTAAATTTTGAATTCTGTGCACTGTCAGGGTCCAGATCTAACCGTTGCCTTCCCTATTCCGACTCAGAAGGCCACTGAAAGTCTCAGCACTTGCCTTCCCCAGACAAAACACCTGGATTTCAGCTGTGCAACCCAGTCCTAGTTCAGGCAGGCAGCATTTTTCTCTCGACAGCATTGTTCACAGTCTTGCCCTGCAGAGTCAAAGGACTTGGATGACTGTGCTGAAGAAGGGCACAGTCAGACCTTTGGAGAAGGGGAACAACTTGACATGAAATCCTGCTGGAGCAGTACAGAGGGAGGCCTGGCTGGTGTCAGTTCAAAACATGAGACTGTAATAATATTTGCCCTTGGTTCAACTTCATATACTATGTACAAAAGCCTCTGTTCAAATAAAGGAATGGCCAGGGAGACATGAATTGAGAAGAGCCAAGAAACTCAAAGCAAAGTCCCAGTTCTCTTTGTCTGGAAATCTAACTGTTTTGGAAAGAAACAAAAACACACCGAAGGTAGACAAGGAAAGTTCAGGACAGATTTCTTGCTGAATTTTCTCAGTTTTCCCTGACGATATTTAAGAACGAGAGAGAGCAAGCGCATGTGTGTTCCACAGAAAGGGTTCAAAATATGCAATTTTTTTCCTCATTCAGGGAACCAGTTTGGCTGTCAGAGCAGCCTTGGTGTCCTGGATAAATAAAATCATAGTCTTTTTTCATAGCCTGCAGGGTGGGAAGGAAAGAACCAGCAGTCAGGCAATCTAGGCCTCGCCCTGCCCCAATTTTGACCTGGGACAAGCCACTTGCTCACATGGCTCAGGAACAGTCATGAGGGGACACATGCCACTGCTTTTGCAGTCACCCAAACCAGAACACCTTCACCATCTCCCTGACTTACTTTCACCCCATAAGTTTTGAGGGTTGCTGTGCAGCACACTGAATGCCAGGAATGGTACCTGATCCTGGCACTTCAGAAAGAAAGTAAAAGGTGATTGTCAAGAGCAGGGTAAAGTTGGTGTAAGGCCAGAGGGGTAGCAGGATATAGTAAAATATTTCTCCATCCCTCACCTAGACCATGTTACTTGCAGCACAGCATTCAGATAACTACTTTGGCAATTATTTTGGTCACTGATGAGACAGACTGGTTTCTTGAGAGATGGTTGAACCTGTACACACCATTAGGTATTATCAGACACTCAGTTTGGTCATATAAATGCTGGTAACCAAAGCTTTCTGGGCAACAAAGACCACTGCAGCAGAGCTGAGGCACCAATATTTAGGATTTTCCAGCTGACTGTGTTTTTCCAAATACGTTTAAGAATGTCCAGGCAGCTTTACCTGCCTCAGACACTACCTCTTTCTCCTTGAGGTGTATTTACCCAGATGGCAGGTGTTTTATATTTCAAAAAACATTCATTGAGTAGGAAAACATTTGTACAGGCAGGTTCACCTCAGAGGACTTATTTTCGTTCTCCCCTTTTTTTGCGGGAACAAAGAGCCTTGCAGCAGACCCTCGAGCTACTCACTAGCTAACCCTGTCTACACGTGAGACCATGCAGAGCCAAGGAACTAGTGGGGGACAGCTGCCAGCTCCAGGGAGGCAGCATGCCAGGCATTTGGCACTGCTAGGCTGAGGTAAGAGGGCAAGATTACGGATACCTCGCCTAACAATCCGGACATGACTTGGATATGCACGCAAGAAGCAGCTCCGTGCAGCTGTAGCTTGCCTGTATGATATATTTTATTTTTAATGCTAAAAGAAAGGTCCTCAGCCCTCTGGCCTCCTAAAGGGCTGGGGAAGACAGGTAACCCAGGTCAGCTGGAGCAAACAAATTCAGCAGTGCATCAAGGACCATCCTGTGAAGTACCAGCTCTGCCAGACTCCTCCAGACACCTGCTGCTCACCTCAGATAGGAAGAAGAAAGGGCCAGCCTTGAAACAGGCAGAGCCTGAAGCAGATCAGGCCAGGAAGGCAAGTAAAGCCTTGAGGGTGCTATGACCTAAAAGGCTGTAGTTATTCACAATAGTTCTCTTGCTAACAGGGCACCTTCTGCATAAAGGTTTGTCAGGGAGGGCCAAAGGTCTGCTGCTCTCTCTGGGACAAGGAGACAAATATCAAGCAGTGAAAAAACGTAACAAATGCCAGACCTGTGCCAACCAGCCCCACAATACCTGAGTGGAGCGAGCAGGGCAGATGTGGAGATGTGGCATCCAACTTCAGCTGAATCCACAGCACCAAGCAAGCCTGGGCTGATAGGGCAGGGTTGAGTTCAGGCTGGGAATCCATGTCAGGGTCAAACACAGACCAGTGATCACCAAGCACATCCACAATGACAAGGAACATCCAAGGTCAAGACGAGAGCAGAGTCAGCAATTCAGGGACCACATGAGCAAGGTCCACAGGTGGGTACCAGCATGGCTTGTTGGAGACACCAGCACAAATTCCTACAGCATAGCTCAAAAAACAAGCAGAACCTCTGGTCTGAGCTTAAATGGAGTCAGGGGGCCACAGGCAGAGAGTGTGGGTGGAGGCCCCAGGTGAGGCAGGTCAGGGCCATTAAGCACTAATGATGCACCTGGAGCTAATGACCACCTGAAGCATGGCTGCAGTGGGTCAGAGCAGGGACAGCAATTGTACAAGAGAAAAACACACAAGGACAGATTTCAGCCCCCATGATGGCAGTTTATGCTATATGTAACTGAAGATGGTTTCACTATGTGAGGACCTATGAAAAAGATTTTCTTATGTGAAGGATTATTTTCTTATATGATTTAATCCTGCTCTCTGCTAAAGTGTGCTGCAGAAGAGCAGGATGTCCTCTGTTACACAGCTGGAAAAAATGAGGCACAGAGAAGCTTCAGTGACCCAGCTAGTCCAGCCACCTGAGGGATCCCAGTCTAGTGCTCTGCTACATCACGTTGCCTTTAATGTTATTTACACACTGCTCTCCATTCTCATAAGTCAAGATGTGGGACCTAAAATTGTCCTCTATGTTTGCTGAAGTTTGGAAACTGGAAGCAAGCCCTGTCACTCTAGCCTATGTTTAAAGAGCCAACTCATTTGTCTTGTCTGTAGCTTTTTTTCTTTTGATCTCCAGACCTTTTCACAGTTCAGTTGCTTTCCAGAGATGACTTGTTGCAGTTTGCTTTGGTTTGAACCGGGCTTTGAAACTAGGGACCAGGATGCACCACAATTCTGCACAAGATCTTGAGGAAACAGCAGGGTAATTTATGAGACAAACTACTAGTTTTCAAAGGATAACATCTTTTCAGCAGAAGTCCCTCTTCTTCAAAGGAAAAACTGCCTTTGCATTTTTATATATCTACATATAACGAATATTTATTTTACACCCGCCATGTCTGTGGCACGATGTGTGCGTGCATAAAGGCCAAATGAAAGCAATTGCCTTCAGAGTGCTGGTGGAGATGTTGTCTGAAGGTGACTGCTCCCAACCCCTCTGCAGTTTAAAGAGGGATTGTAACATGCCCTGTGGAAGCAGCCAGCAAGGGCTGGCCTCCCACTGGGCAGACTGGAGCAGGAGCAGACCGCACGCCAGCATCTGACAGAGGAATGGAACCTGTGGGAATGATCTGGCAGCAAGGAGCCTGCAGGGGAAGCAAGCTCAAGCAGATTATTAGAAAGACACAGCCTGGGAATGGCCTGGATATCCATTGCAAGGATCCCAGCCCCATCTTTCCCTCCACATATTCCTTGGAATAACTCCCTCTTTTCCTAAGGAAAGCTGCATCTTTACACAAAGTGCCTTCTTCTGAGGGCTAGGACAATGGAAATGGATCACAGGTCTTGCTGGAATTAGTCCTAAGATGGGAACTCAGCCATTCTGGAGCACAGATGGGGTCAGGTCAGGTTTTTCCCTACAAACGGGAGAAGCCATGTGGTTTTCGTATAATTTGGAACATTTTCTTACAGAATGAAGATTGATTAGATGCCTGGAGTTCCCCAGAAACAATGTTGATAGTGTTAGCAGCCTGCACACCACAAGAACCCATTCATAAAAAAAAAATTCTCATATTTAAATTTACTTTTTTTTAACTTTATGTTCTTGGAAAAAGAAGCTTATTGAGTAACTATCAGAGTTCCTCTTTCATCACCTTGTCATAAATCCCACAGGCTCTGAATTCCTTTAACAATCTCTCAGTTAAATTGTGACCTGCCTATTCTAATAAATAAACCTTTTTTCTTTTCCCCTCAAAAAGAGCTGGAAACAGCCAAGGAGTTGCTCCCCCTTGCCCCTGCTCTGAGTTCTGCTAATTGAGACATCAAAGCAGATGGAAAATCAAGGTTGTGTCTGTACAATCCCTGGGCATTAACCTCTCTCTCTCAACCATTTTCAAACAGGGCAATTAACTTTTGCCAACACAGATCCCCTTCTGAAATTTCAACCATACGTTATATTCTTTTATCACTATTTATGTGAACGATGAAACAGCTGCTGCCTTTTACCCTGAGGTGGCTGTTCCTTCAGGGCAGGTGATGGTTCCTTAGGCATATTTTGTGCAAACTGACATCCCAACCCAGTTCCAAACCAAAAACATGCTGCTGCTATGAGGTGTGGAGTCTTTTTTATCATCTTCACAACTGCACTCACAGGTAAATTTGATACAGCAAACTGTTGAGGTTGGAGGTGATATTGCTGTAATGGGTAAATTAATGAAGGAACTGCCTAAAATTCATAGACCATGAGAGTGCACTTGAAAAATGATCCCTGGGCAGACAGAAAGCAGTTTCATCTTAAGTCCATTGGATTGGTGCTTTGCTCCCTTATGGAGCCCTGCAGATAATTTAAACAATTCAAAGAAACACAGGAATGTCTGCAGGATGGCCGTCCTGTGCTCTGAATTTGCCCCATCCTAAACTGACCTAAATCAGAAAGCTCGACCATGGAGCAACATCTAATTCAAACTGAGCCCCACGGATATAAACATTTCACTTACATCCTGAGAAAAGATAGTGCCAGTTCTCCCAGGGGCCACCAAGGGCCCTCAGCACTTTTGTAGCTGGTTGGACAGGGCAACATATGTGCACCCATGTTATATGGAGCAAACAGGATGCACAAATTAATGTTGCCCTTGGGCAAGAACAAATCAGGTGGTGCCTGTTTTCTCCCTAATTTGCTGGCATTGTTGTTCTGCTGGTGAGTAACCCCAGTGAAGCCCCCTGGCACATTTTCACTCATATTTAGCTCAGGCCTCTGAACACTGAACATTCAGGAAGAGAGACTGAAATGGGACCAGGCTTCAAGGAAAAGCTGGCCCCTAACACACACACACATGCACATTTAACTGCTCTATTCAGTGAACACATGATTGTGCTTAGGACAATATGCTGCTCCCAAAAAGGGTTTGCAGGTTTCCTTGTAAAGGGGATGGTGGCAAAGTGCCACCAACAGACACAGCTCCTAAGCCCCATTTTTCCACAGTTTCTGCCTCTCCCTGTCAGACAGGACAGTCCCACTAAGGCAGATGAAAAATACAGCCTTAGAATAACTGTGTGTAACCTGCCACTGATTTAGAGGACCTGGGTTGATACTGTAGGTTCAGGGAGTATCAGTGGTAAAAGGCAGAAATCTGCAGCTTTCCCTGTTGAGGTGAGGAGTCACTTCAGGTCCCTGGGCAATGCAGAGTGGAGGTGTGACATGCCACCAGCCCTGAATGTGCCCCTGCTGCCCTTTAGCAATTGTAATTCACAATAAGCCACAGGGCACCTGAGCAGAGATCCTGATTCAGCCAAGCATGTTCGGCGTGTGCTTTAGTTCTTCAGTGACGGGGAACCAGTGTGAGATTCTCCCTGCAACGTATGAACACACAAACATCTGGCACCCGACTCCTGCTTTTGGACTTAGTCTGTTTGTCCATCCAGTGGATGGTTAAAAGTGTCCCCCATTTCTGTCAGGAGTCCCTCAAAACCACGCTTAGGACCCCAAGTCTCCTTCTCCACCCCATGTACTGGGGGTTGGCTCACATTTAACCTACAGTGACCCTCACCTGTTTTTGAGACCCAGCAAATTTTTCTGGGTATCCGAGTCCTGGAGAAAGAGCCTGGACATCATACTCAGCTTGGGAGGCGCAGACCAGCACCAGAGCTTCTCTCCAAGCTTCCTGGCAGGCTCTGACTTGGAGGAGACAGAGGGAAAGAAGAAATTTGAAAACACCCTTTCCCCTTTCAGAGCAGTGTGCTGGAAATCGGTCTGCCTGCCAGCTCCTGCGGTGTAGTTGCCAGGCAGTAGTACTGCTCTGCAGCCCAGAATCAACAAACTACACATTTGTATTCTCACCAGGGCCAGCATTATTACTGCCACAACTTAACACCCTGAAAGAGGGACTGCTGCAGCTGTGAGAGCTGTCTTGGGAATCAGGAGAATCGCAGTAACCAGCTGATGAAGGACCCACAGAAAAGAGTGGTGGCTGTAAATGTCGTGGATAGGGCAAACTCCTTCCTGTTATTGAGAGAAAACAAAATGTCTGGTACCCAGATGGATGGAAAAAGATGTGTAGGAAGGAAATGGACCAATTAGTTGAAGATGGAGCCCTCTGGATGGGCTCTAACTTTCTTCATCTATCTTCATCACCTTGTCTCTCTCTCTGCCTTCATATCCTGACATGGTACAACCACTTCTTCTTCATTGTATCCTCCCAGACTTCATTGCCAAGCATGCTCCTTCTCCATTGCAACTGTCTTCCTCAGAAGAGCAACCCCACAGAGACTGACCCTGGGATGGGTCCATAGAGACAAAATCCCTGCAATTTTCTGCGCACACATTTTTCTCAATTGAATCAAAGAAGCATCAAACCATGAAAAAGAGCATAAATTTGACTACATCAAGACTACTAAATATACATCATGCAAATAAGAATTATTGTTTTGCATCCAAACAGTTGCAGAAAGTGTGGCCACTCATACAACCTCAGCAAGTGACCAGTTACTTGTGTTCAGCCAAGGATTCATCAGCCAGCAAGCAGTACCAGACACAAATAACCTCTTGTGGCAGTAGAAATAAAATTGAGATGCTGGAAACGCTTTGCTTTTTCCACACACAGATCTGACTCAGGTCATGGCAGAGAGCTGGAGCAGGCTCCAGGTGAAAGGGTTTAGACATGGTAATTACAGCATGAGATTCACTGTCAGTATTTCAGAGCAGTCCCTTCACAGTGCACAGTGATGGGCAGGGTGAATGAGAGGGGAGTGACTCATTGTGACCAAGGGTTTTCTTCTCACTCTTGATTCCTGTGAACCTTGCAGAACATGGACAGGATACAAACAAAGAAAAGTGCAAAATCTGTGCTTTGACCAGTTCTTACTCTCTTCTTGGACAGCCCCTTTTGCTGGCCCCCAAAACTACTGCTTCAGACAAACTGCATCACGGACGGATCTCTCCATTTCCTAGGACTGAGGATGACAGTCTTACATATTCCAGGAGCTATTACTGCTGAAAGACTTCTGGGGGAGAAAACCAGATCACCTCTTGAGACAACATCTTCCACCTGAACCTTCTGGGGCTGATGCTTCAAAGGGAAATTCTTCATTAAGAGCTCTTAACACTTGTAGGACAGCATCTTCTCCTCTGTTTATTTCAACAAATGGCTAAAGATTTTCTGGCCACAGAGGAGGCCAAATCACCTCATCCCCTCTCTGACAAGCTTGTACCAATGCACCACCATGGTGACTGAAAAGCTGTGGATGGCTCCAAATCAGGATTTATTTTTAGGTTTCCAGACTGTGTATGCTCCTGCCAAAAGAGCCTGGTCCAAAGTTTATTCAAGTCCACGATAAAAATGTCTAATGGCGTGAATGACCTTTGGATCAGCTCCAAAGACTGTGCACTGATATTAGCACTGGGGCTGGCTGGGGATTCCCTTTGGGAAGGCTGCCCAGTAAAGAGGCAGTTTCCACAAAATTGAAATTTTCAGGGAGAAAAACATCCTGATTTTGAACCCTCTTTCCTTTCATAATAAAGAAATAAAAATACACTTCCCCCCCAATTAAGTAAAGTCAAGAAGTAGCATTTTCTTCAGGGCCAGTTGGAACAAAATCAGAAACTACGTTTTGGTTTGAATGTGTTCAGTAAACTATTAAACCCACATTTTCCTATAAGTACATGGCCTCACTGGGCTGTGGTTGTCTCAGAAAGATAATGTCTCATCTTTCTTGCAGGCTGTTTCCTCAAGGACTCCATCTGCCATGATGCAGAGACTCTAAAGTCTGTCCCCAGAAAAATACAGGTATTAAGTTACTAGATTAGAGCTGCTAGAAGGAAATACAATTCAAGGCTGATATTCAGGGTTGAACAGAGTTAAAGCAAAGCTTTTAGGGTTAATTGAACAAACTAAAGTGAAATGCTTCAATTTGGAGCATACCGAAACTTTTGATCAAAAATGTCAGAGCAAAACTTACTTCCCTCTGCAAACCAAGATATTTTGAAATTTTATTCCATGAAAAATTTGGAAACATTGGTGCTTCTTGACAGCAAGAGAAAGAAACAAAGGTTTTGATGGAGCAAACCTCCCTTTCACAGCACTGCAGTTAGTAAGAAAGCAAGAAAGGTGAAGAAGGAAGGAGATATGAGAAGCTTACTGCTCTGTAGCTGAAAAGTCCTGCAGAAATGAGCAGCAGACATCCATGCTCTCTCAGCAACTGTCTACCTTCATATTTCCAGGATCCTTTCCCAGAATAACAGGTAATTCCCCAGGGAGGGGAGAATAAAGAATCCCTGGCTGATGAGAGATAGTTTGAATAACTATTGCCCTGGATGCCCCAGCTCACCACGGCGAGAACACATCTCTAGGGCTTTATAGACTCTCTCAGATCTAATTTGAGCTTCACTGCATCACTGTCTTCCCTGGACTCGTTCATGGTTCAAGGGAGGCCAGAATTCATTCCTGTCTCAGTCACCACCCAGCTGACAGGGGGTGTGAAAGTGAAGTGGCATGTGGAGCAAGCACTGGGAAAATCACCTTTTGATCTCATTGAAGGTGGTCCTCAAACCAGGTCATGCCTGAGAGAACTGGTAGGGAAAATAAGGAGAGGCTGGGCTGCAGCTGTCTGTGTTGGGGCGGTTTCCAGTTCAGAAGAATATTTGCCTTTCTCTCGCTGCCAATTTTAGAGCCTTTATAAATACCACACCTAAATAAAATGGAATAAAATAAATGATCCTCTTCAGGCACCCCATGCCCTTCAATCACCCTCCCTAAGAACATCCAAGGGCTGCAGGGATACATGGGGGCAGGAATTATTGCTGAAAATAACCAGTCTGGAGAGGAAAGCAATTTATGCTGGGTCTGGAGCAAGGGTGAGGTTCCATTTCCTTCTGAGAATCAAGTGAACAGTGTCAACCCAGAGCCTGCTGTGCAGTCATCAGTGACTTCCACAGCAACCTGCAGCAGCACACACGGAGTCAGGACAGTGTGGGGGAGCAACCAGCCCCTTCCCTGTCACTTGTCCAGTGACAATACTTCACAATCCCGTTCCATCCTCCCTGGTAAGTCTGTCCCTTGATGTGCACGGTTCTGTTTCGCCATGAACCCCAAAACATAATTTGCTGATTATTTGGCAAGATGCCTTTGTACTGTGAATGCTCCTGGGCCCCAGCACAGATTGATGGCTGTTCCCTGGGGTTCTTATGCTCAGAGACAAATACTCACAATTCCCAGCAGGTCCAGATATTTAGCCACCTTTTCTGAAGAAAACCAGAGATGAGATGCAAGATAGTTGGAGCACTAATTAGCTCTGAACCAAGTGTGGTTCAAAACATAGCTCTTAAGAGAAGATAATGCCATTCACCTTCAAACTGGACCACGCAATCTGTAAATGTCAGCTGCAAATACAGTGTGGTATTTATAGTGCCTTTTTATTATTGGTATTATTATTGGTATTATTTTCCTTTTTACCTGGGGACTGAATGTTTAGGGACTGTGGCAGGAGAGGTCTGTACATCTGGAAAGCGTCAGATTTAACGCCCGAAGTCATCAGCCCAGGTCAGCTAAAAGTACATGTTTGCTTCCAGCAGCAGCTGTGCAAACTCCTGTTGCCTTGGTTGTGCAGGGCTTATGTAAAGATTCCTCAAAGACAGTGCCCTCTTTGTGAGCCCATAGCTCTGCTGATCCCTGGCAATTCCAACCCCAGTTTCAAAAAGAAACGGGCCTAAAATGGCACTCCCACCGCAAACAGATGTATTTCAGCCTCTGTCTAAGGCAGCATTCATTTCATCATGAAAAGGAAAACATCATAATTTAGGGTCACACGTCTCCTGCCTGTCAGTCAGGCACTGCCAGCTATTTTTACAGCATCCCAGGGTGTTGTGGCAGTCTAGAGAACAAGTGACACACCTTTCCAAAGGCTGTTCAGAACGATACCGCTCGGTGAGAAGCTCTGAGCTCCAAGCTTTGGGTTTGTCCCTGATTTTTTTTCCTTGAGTAGGCTTGAAATAAAATCTCTGTGCGCGTATTGCACATTTTTTCTATTGCACATGGATTTTCTTTGCTTCCCATTGCTTCATGGACTTGCCCTGCATACTGTAAAATCTGTATTGCAAGTTCAGTGTTAGAACGTTTCTCGTGGTGCTGTGGCATGTGGGTGGAGCAGACGTACCATGAGAACAAGCTCTCTCACACCAGTGGCCAACAGCTGAACAAAACTATATTTACTCTAAGAGAAGCCAAATTTCACTCACTGACTTCAGGAGCTGACAGTTGCTTCTGTTTTACACTGAGATTGAATCTGGCTAATTTATTTAACCTAATAAACAAAAATATAATTAAAAACAATCCAGTAAAACTACTGGGCATCTGAAAGAGGCACAGAGAGCCTACAGAAAACAATCCCAAGCATCCCTTCCTTGTAGCCAAATATTATATCTGCAATGCAAACAGAACACTTCCATATTTACAGTTTGGTGGGAATTTTCATCATCTAATAGCTTTAGGGTTCAGACCACTGCTAATTAAAGTCACCAAGAGTCTTTGCATTGACTTCAATGAGGCCCAAAACAAGACTGGAACATACAGCATTTTACCAAGAATTCAAAGTGGAAAAAACCCAACTCTGGTAAAGCTCTTACTTCGGTCTTTCTGCAAATTGAATGCCTGAAGGGACTGTGCTGCTCTTGCTGTGCAGTTTCAGCCTCCACGGATAAAAAGCCCTGCTGAGCCCCTCCTGACAGTGCCAGAGCTCCTCACGTGGAAAAGTCTGCTGGCAGATTTCATTACAATAATTGTGTGACAGTTAATAGTACATTGGAAGGAAAGTAGGCAAGAAAACACAAGGGAGCAAAATCCAGATGATCAATCATCCTTTTCCCTGACACTGTCTTTATGTGGGTTGTTTTCACCAGGAATATACACCTAATAATTGCCCAGATTCCTTGTTTTTTCAACATCATTTCTATGGCAAATGCCATTAGTTACTGTACTGTGGTGATTTAAAGCTGAAAACCTACTGTGACCTGAATCAAAAGACAGATTAACTTATCTGCTTTAACAAGGAGTTACTTGAAGTCTTATAGGAAGCACTGTATGAACTTACATTTCATATGGCTAGTAATTGCTTTTCCTGTTACTTTTCTATGAGAGAAATACAAAAGGAAATGGGAGCTGGGTGCATAGTGGGGACTGGGTTGCAGTGCTTTAAACTGCAGGTCATCAATTCAAGGTAATTTAGCTGATGACTCCAGTGGTCTCAGTTCAGCTGTCAGGGGACAGGTGAGCACACCTGGTCGTCTACCAATGCTGAAACCTCGATGGCAATTCAGTAAATGCAGAGAGCTTTGACTGCCCCGCTTGCCCAAGCCTGGCTCCTGTGCCAGGGTGCTTTGGCTCAGCCCCATCTGTTCAGCAGCTGGAACAGCTCGGGCAGACACCGACAAGAGGTACCCAGGTCAGTCCCCCCGAGCACCACACAGAGGTCAGGCCCTCTCTGTCTCTGATTATTACAGAAGTCAGAAAAAGCTGAATAGATTCTCAGTGATACAGTGCTACCCCTGGATAGCCACAGAGGAGGGCTGTGTGTGAGGGATCTGCTAAGAGACTACTGATGAGGATAAACAAGAAGCAAACTTTTCAGCAAGTGACCTCTAACAACAAACTTACTAAGTTCCAGCACCCACAGAGCCAGGAAGGCTCTATTCTCAGCTCCTATTCTTCCACTAGGAGAGATGCTCAGATCATGAAGCAACTGACTTTCAGTGGTATTAGCTTAAACATGGGAACCAAAGACTCTTAACTTGAAGTTAGGACAGTGAGTTCTGACCAGTTTTTTTTTTTTTTCCCATTTGTGGCTTTCAGCAGCGATGCAGCTCCTGTACAGTGAATTTAAGCTGACTAGAATTGCTTTTCTTGGTTTTCTTCCACAAGTGACAGGTTGACAGCTACTGCTCTTGGAAGGAGACGGCCTTCCAATCCTCAGGTCACCATATGGTGCCAAATAATTTCTTTCATGTCATACCTGATTTAGAGCAGGAGGAAATGGAGCTAAGAGACCATCTCCCCCATTGTCCATCACATGTCACTGTGTCATGCCCTGTTTTCAACATGCCCCATCTCAACAGGCAATTTGAGAGCTGTGGTTGTCCTTCCAAGCTTTATAAATGTGCTAAATGGAGTGGATAGCTGGAGAAGAAATGTGCCGTTGACTTAGATGTTACAGGAGGGAATAATGTGTCGTAAATCAAAGAGACACAACACTATCACAACAGGATAGCCAAGAATAGGAACTATAAGAGTTCTTATAATGACACCTATTTGTTGAGGCAAGAATTTCATCTGTAAGCTGCTCACTGAGGCTTTACATCTCTGCTCTGGTCCTGCATTCTAAATGATTACTTACAAAAAAAAAATCTGAAAAAAATTTTTTTTCCTTGGGGAGAGTTCCTCAGTTATCCATGCTTCTTCCATTTTTTAGAAAAATTCAAGAAAATCTTAGGCTGTGAAACACTTGCTTTTTAAAAAGAGTTTTTAATTCATCAGAGTACCTTTTGGTGTGCTCTTGTTTTTCTTTAACCATACATAGAACAGAAGGGTCCTTCCCACTGCAGTACTTTCCCTTGCTTGTCACAAGAGCAAGCAGGCTAGAAAGGCAGAAATAGGAAACACAGTGTATGTCTAGAAATCAGGAGGAGTAAACAAACCAGCAGAGAGCCACCTCGTTCCCACTCTCAATGGAAGAGTATCTGAAGGAAGCGTATTAGATGACTTAGCAGATTGTATTCCTCCACGTGGTGTTTATTCCCTGCTCCCATCGCATCTTCTTAAGGCTTTCCCTGCTGGCCACCATCCACAGCAGGGAGGGCAAGAACTACTCAGTCTCCCTCCTTTCTTCCTAGCACAGCACTTGATCTAAATGAACAAAGTAAGACAAGACTCCATTTGGATCAGAAAAAGATCACCTGCCCTCCAGGTGGGGTGTTAATCCAGCCCTGCATTCCCCTTTTGGCAACAGTCTTCACAATACCCTCACAGCTTTAAACACCATGAGGTGCAAGTACAGTTAATCTCCAAATGCTTTACTTGCACCATAAAACGAGGCACCAGTCTCATTCCCATTCTGCAGTTGGACCCAGAGGCAGAGTGGACTCGAGCCAAGAGGGGTCTGGAATGTCCTGCCACTGCCTCCAAACAGGCAGCCCATTTGGCCTCTGCTAGCACCGGGCAAAGCCTCAGTTCTTCATTTTTGATGCCTTATTCAAATCCCGCCGCAGTCCCTCCACACGCCAGTTTGCTGCAAGAACAGGCCCATTGGGGTTGCAGAGCATTCCCTGCAAAGTGGGCAGAAGGGCCATGTAAAAATCAAATCCACATGACTGTAGTTACAGGCAACCAAAGAGAGGGTTGCTCTTCCAAGAAAAACTTTTCCATGTAAAAGAATTCTTAATCTCCCCTTTGACTGTCATTGTTGAAATGATGGCTTCGCAGGCTTGAAATTTAAGACCCTATCGGCGTCTTTTCTGTTAGCTGTGATTTATGAATGGTTTCGCTGTTGATTATCCTCCAAGATTACAGCACAGCAGCCCTGACAGACAAGCAGAGGAAATTTCACAGGATAATGGGCAGGTCCTTCTCCAGGGCAGTGAGGCAGGGAGGTGTGTTTGGAATCCAGTATGTAACAATATCAGCAAATGCCAACTGGACTTCACAGGTAATCGAATACTCATCATGTAACACCCTACTCAAAGGCAAGCAGGGTCAGCAGAAGTTTTGATGGTAATTTTTTGGTGCTTCAGATCCTTTGCTCGTTCTGTAATCCAACATTCATCTGGGGGCTTTTGCCTTAATTGTGGCACAAACTGTACAAACTGCAGTCAAATGCATTTTCATACAACCCTGTGCATGTTCTTCAAAGACCATCCTTTCTTACTGCAGTTGCAAAGTCTACTGTCATGCCTGGGAGATGCACCGTCTTTATTCAGGCTATTCAAAGGAAATTTGCTTCCTTTGATTTATTGCCAAGAACAGGCACTCCTGACCCCAGAAAAGGAGATTTTTTTGTGCTTTTCATTCCCATTTCCTGCTAGACAGTTTGTTCCAAGTCGCTGCTAGGAGGGTTGTTTGTCTGGTGAGGGTAGCAGGGCCAGAGCAGGTGCAGCCATGACTTGAGGGGGCTGTGGCCTTCACTGGAGCAGACAGCCAAGACTTAGAGTCCAGGTTGAAAACACTTCTGATGTGGGGGCTGCCTAAAAATTAATGAGTAGACCTCAGGAGGTGATTTTATCTCTTGATAAATGGCCTGTGCTTTTCAGACAGAAAAGTTCCTTTGATTTGAACTCTGCCATACTACCCTGCAAAATGAATCATTATTGTGGTTTCCAGGTCTAGCACTATGGATGTGCTTCCTGCTCTTTGTATCACATCTGGACCCATGCAGTGAGCAGTGGAATGCCACCTCCGCTTTGGATCATTTTGGGCTGAGGTGAACAACTCCGTGGTGAGCCAGGCAAGGGTGGTCTGGGCCTGACGTACCTGTGTCCTGCTCTTTGGTCACATTCCCTTCAGTGATGCTGCTGTTTCAGCGCCTTTCAACACGATTGTCAGGAACACATGGCAGAGAGGGGAGGCTGCACTTCTTTGGAGAGAACCAGAGAGCACAGTAACATCCAGCCGTGGCCCGAGCCTTCTTACTGGGACTAGTTACGCTGTGGGTGTTCTGAAGGATCGGGTTCGACACTGAACCAGAATGGACATTCCTAGCATTCTTCCCATTTTGCCACCCAGCCTGCTTCAGAAAAAGTCCTGATGTAGGTGTTTGTATCCTGTCTCTTTCTTCCCTCACTGTATTTGTCTTTCAAGCCTGGCAGCAGTGGAAGGAAACTTAGCACGTGATGCTGACACTCAGCCATGTCTGTGGGACGGCAGATTCCTAAAGTACTCAAATCTAGCTAAGAGAATAGCTAGGAAAACAGGAGGCAGAGGACTCATAAAAGTATGGAGAGGCTTGAGTCCCAATGGATTCAAGAAGTGATAGCACCTTTTATCCAGAAGCAGGGCTGTTCACAGCAAGAAGGCTGTCTGTGTTCCTGCTCCCACTGCCCCCCCCCACCCCACTCCCTCTCTCAGGACCTCCCACCTGTTTCAGGACTGGACCTGGCTATTGCATTTTATAACAAATAGATCAATAACAAAAAGTTGGAGAAGCTCTGAGAAATGTGTGCTTCAAAAAGCCCTCTCTACTTGATGTCAGAACTGCACCTCTGCCTGAGAGTGAATCTTAACAGATACAATCCTGCTGGAATTTTCCCTAGTTTTCTGCTTCTTGACTCCTCACTCCTTATTTACAGTTGTTTTACACTCAAATTCCCAGCTAGGCGGGGTTATTCCTTCAGAGTTAGTGCTGATAGTGGAGGCCACTGTCCCCCAGCCCGTGCCTTCACACACTGCTGCCCTTGTACCACTGTGCTTGCACCTGTTTGTCTACATTCAGCTGCTTCAGAAAACTCCCCTCCAGACTTTTCCTTCCTCTTGTCCCACCATACACACAAGGGCCCAGTTTCCCTGTTCCCAAGCCAAGACACAGGAATGTACCAATCCCTAGTGATTCCTTCCAGAAAATTAAGAATTGCTGAACTAAAGAGAGTTTCAGTAAAGCAACATGGTCTCAACTGAAAAAACCTGCATTTGTTGTTTTTCTGCTTCAGTAGGGCATTGTGCAGTATTGACATCCTGTTTCACCAAGTCTAATTCTATACTACACCATATCTACACCTGTGTCTGCACACTGTATCCTACACCGAGTTTCAGTTCAGGCTGGTTTTCACTGGCCAAGAGCTGGATACTGGGGCTCCAGGAGGACTGACCAAAGAACGAGTCATTTCCATCACAACCATCAGGACAGCAGCGTTTCTTACCACCTGCATGCCCTCTGCTTTACACAACAGTGCTCAACTGGGGTGAGAAACCCACTACTAACTTTAAACAGAATAATAATAATAATAACAACTACAACAATAATACCACCATATGTATACACACATGGGCTGCAGAACAACAACAACAACAACGACAATCAAAATACCACCATAATATGTGCACACACATGCCCTGCAGAGCCCAGCAGCAGTTTTGCCAGTTATAAGTGAAGTCAATGTCCCTACCAGTGCTTGGGGATGCTCAGCAGTGCTTAGTATTTCAGGTGTTTAGAGCTCAGCAACCTCTAAACTATGAACAACCACTTTTGAGCTAAACACGTGTCGTACAGAAATCTACATTTAAAATATACATTATTTAGCTCCAGGAAAGACTGGATTGCAGTTTTTCAAAACAAGAATCAGAAAAAACACAGTCTCCCTTCAACTGCTCCCCAAGCTAAAATATACCTTTCTAGGACTAAAGAACAGTGCACTCACCCCTGCCCAGTGTCTCTTTTTCCTGCTCCTTTTTTCTCTGTGAAGGAAAGTAGCTCTGAAGACACTCCTTCCCCTTGCACATATGGTCTTGCCAGTTCAGGAGAGGGGCAGGGGAACGGGGCTGCAGGGGAACTGCTGGGCTGAATGCCTGAGTTCACAGCGTTAACTGGCCAGAGAATCCTATTACATGATAGGTAGTAAGCCAGGGACTAATTTATGGAAATTTTGACCTTTGGTCCCCTTTGACATTTTCAGATCAGCCATAGCCTGTGTGAGACATTAGAGCCCTTACAGTAAGGGGCTCTAAATCAGCCTGTGCAGCTGCTGGAGCTGGCGAGCGGGTCAGAGGTAAAAATTCACTGAGGTTTGTGTGTGGGCTGCTCGGTGCCTGTTTGACATTTACAAATCAGTGACATTCCTCTGCACAGCTCAGTGCATACAAATCACTTCAGTCACTCCGAGGAGGGCCCCTCATTTCAGTCAAAGGTGGATTTGGGCATCCTTGGCCTTTCCTTTTGACTTGAGCAAGGCTACGTCTAAACAAATCCAATTTTACCACCCTACAGTGTGACCCGCTCCCTCAGGAGGATGGAGCGTGGGCACTTTCACATTTGACCCAACCTCCCAGGGCTTTGTGCCATTTTCATGGCTTGAATGTAAAGCCTTCACCACTAGGTGCAATACCAGACCCCTCAAATTTTCCTCAGTTGCCACAACAGATGTGTTTGTTGGTTTTGTAGCACAAACAGACACAGTCTCATTCCACTGGGTGCTGGGCCAATAACTCAGACCAAGAGAAGGTGGCCAGTTGTATTGCAACAGTTTCCCATGGAAACCTATTTGCCATGAATAAAGCTCCACCAGGCTGAGCTGTATGAGTGGGCTTGCCCCAGATTTCTCACAGTCTAGACTCTATGTAGAGAGAAAACATGATGAGAAAAACACAACCAAGGCTGTGGACAAGGTAACATTAGCATCAGCCAGTTATTGTGCAATAAATGACAATATTGGCTTCAGCCAGCCTGACCTGTTTAACCGCTGCTGCTTCCCTGAACCCTGAGGGTTGATATGGACTCTACATTCACCTCAGTGCTGGCAGTGCCTCTGGCACATGATACTCCTCCTGGCTAGAGGCTGTGCTAGGATTTGGGATGCTCTCCCATGGTGTTTATGGTTGTCTCCAACACATGATGGGTGGGATGGGGAGGCCACGTCCTTGGTAGCAGACCAGCAGCTGTGGAGCAAAAGAAAGAGGTGTGAAGGTGCAGGACGAGGCACGAGAGCCACCACGAGGGTATGGTGGCACAGGACCAAGACTGCCACGGTGACCCACTGCCTTGGTGAAGCCACCCTTTGCCATCTCAAAGCAAAGAGAGATGACGGCTCTTGAGAGAGTCTCTTCCCTGGTGCCCACACACCACGACACTGAAGGGAAAAGCTACTTTGGGGATGTGGGGGTGAAAGAGGTACGAAAATCAGAACTGAGGGGACAATCGGGCATACGTGAGGGAAAACTCTGACAGCAGTGAGGGAATGAGCGGAGGAAAGCCGCAGCCCAGGATAGGTTGGGATAGGTGGGTGGGTGAGGAAGCCCTTCTCCCGACGCCCGGGAGGGACAGGGCGGGCGGGCGGCGCCGAACGCGCTCCGCGCCTGGGAAGCGCCCGAGAACGTGTGGCCGGGGCAGAGCTGGGGGGCCGGGGGAAGGGGAGGGCGCTCCCCGGCTCCCTCCCACCCTCTCCGGATAAATGGGCCGCCGGGAGGCGGCGGGCGGGCGGTGCAGCGTGTGGAGGAGCGCGGCGCGTCCCCATCCCATCCCCGTCCGGTCCCCGTCCCGTCCCCGTCCCGTCCCCCGTCCCGCCCAGCGCTCCCTGCCGGCGGGGCCGCCCCGCGCACACGGCCGCGTCCCCGCGGGGCTGGGCGGGGGGATCGGGCTTCGGCTTCCCCTCCCCAGGAGCGCCTGACGGGCGGGCAGGGCCGGGGCCGGTGGAGGGGAGGCGGCCGGGGCACCCCGGTCCGGCCGATGCTGGCGCTGCCCCGCGCAGCACCGGGTCCCAGCGGGCTGGTGGCGGCGGTCGGGACTCAGGGGGGGCCCCCCGGCGTCCCTTCCCCTTCCCTCCCTCCGCGGCGGGCGGCCCTGGAGGATTTTCTCCCGCCGCGGCCCCCTCGCTGCCCCCCAGACATGGTAGGTCACCTCCAGCTGCAAGGGATGGACGAGAGCCTGAAGGAGAAGAGCCGGGAAGGCTTGTTGGACAGCCCGGACTCGGGGCTGCCCCCCAGCCCCAGCCCCCCCTTCTACTCGCTGTCGCCCGGTGAGGGCCGGGCAGGGGGCAGCGGCGGTGCGGACCCCCCGGCCCCGGGGCACCGGCGAGAGGCCAAGGACGGCAAAGTGGTAAGAGCCAGACCCGGGCGCCGGGCTCTGTCCTCTCCGGGCCCCGGGGGGGGGAAAGGCTGGCCGAGCCCCGGCGTGGGGGACAGGCAGGAGGGCGCCTGTGCCCGCTGCTGGGACACCCCTGGCCGTGTCCCCCCCGCTGGTGGCCGGGGGCTCTCGGGCTGCCCGTGGCAGCTGCAGTCCGGTGTTGGCACCGCCGCTGCTGTGCCAGGCAGGGCTTGGCCCAGTGCCAGGCGGGGTTTTCGGATACGCTCACAAGAGTGTTGGCAGTTTGGCTGGGTAAACTCGTAATAACGGTGTGGGAGCAAAACCCAGGTCTGAAACAGGCTCCCCTGCCTTACCTTCGGAACAGACAAGTGTAATTGCTCCTCAGTGACACTGCGCTGCCTGGTAGGTGCAGGTTGGAGCTGCATCCATCCGGACCGAGGCAGGGGCATCTGGCTCCCAGCCATCCTGGCATCCCACATCTGTTTTGTGAGGAGCACATAGCCACCTTTGCTGGAGCCCTGGCTGAAAGAAAGACAGAACTGCCTGTTAGCTGGGGCAGGGTACAGATGAGTGTCCGAGGAGTTGGGACAGGGGCTGGGGCAGGCCATGTCTGCCACCCTTTGCTGGAGCGGGGCTTTGTGGAGTGAAGGGTTCGTGTTCTGATGGCCCCTCAGCTGGCAGAGCACAGCAGATTTCGGTCAGCCTGCTGCAGTGCCAGCGAAGCGGTTCACTGTGGACTACTATTTGGGTAGATTTATTATGACTATTATTTTGTTTTATTTGTTTATTTCTATCCCTGGGCTATAAAAGCTGTTTTTAAAACACAAAGTTCAGAGTATAAGCAATGGTGGTGGAGGCTTTTAAAGGATGATGAAAGTTCTTCCCTAGGGCTCTTTAAAATTTTTTTAAACATATATAAAAGATGTTTGTAGGTGTATTCAACACAGTTAATTGGCTTCTATATGGAATAGAAACTGTGGCACAAATCTTTCTATGAGAAAAATTTACCTACCTATGGATCAGTGACAATTCAAAGACTTCTTCCCCACAGAAGCATTTTGCAATGACTTCTCATACCCTCGTGCACTTTCTAAAGTTCTAAGGCTATTTTAGCATATTATTAAAAACTGCCTTTTACTCCTGAACCTGCGAAAGCCTTCCCCATGAACAGTGACTCCTCCTCACCAGACTACAGTGGGGTTATTGCAAAAATCAAATCTCAAAACCTACTCGTGCCGCGGTTCCAAATATGGAGCCTTACCTGCAGATGCCTGGGGCGTGTGTGCCATCTTGATGGGACTGTTTATGTACAAAGAGTTACCCATACACCTCTGATTTGGCAGGATCAGGCTGTTGCTATGTGTCTGTAAAATAAAATGTGGGAGGAAGGTGAATGAAGGCTGCTGGACCAGAAAACAGCTGGGGTGGAGGTGTCTGCAGAGCTCTGTAATAGGGATATGACAGTTTCTGTTCCAGTAGTATGAGAGTTGGCCACCACTCCACCCAAGAAAGCCTTTAGATATCGAAGATGAAAGAACAGGAGAAAATTTATTTCAGCTCACGGGCTATTAGGACTGAGAGTTTTAGTGCTTGACTCCTACAGGAGGGAAAAAAAAGTTATTCCTGTGATATATGTAAGGCAAAAATAGGTTTTCCAGTTATTTTGATCATAAATCAACATTTTACAGATTTCAGAGAAACTCACACTGTAGATGCTTCCAAATTTTGTATCGCATTGCAAGGGTAGTCCTTGGCTCCTGCTCTTAGAGTATGGGTTCCATACATTGGGGGTATTTTCATGCTTTTATGAGGTACAGAAGGTTACAGGGATTCAAACACTGAAATCACTTGGACTGTATTGTTTGGAGTGGTGCTGGACTGTGCTCTTTAACTCTGTTTGGTGCACTGCAAAATAATGAAGTAAGTAGGAACTTTCACTCTATTTGATTGTACAGAGAGTTTCACTTCTTCTCAATTCCACCCTGCAAATACTGTGCTCGCAGCTGTTATTAAAGCAGGAAAAATACGAAGAGCGTTGCTTGCTTCATACTTCTAAATTGCAGTGTCTAATTAGCTTTAATCTTGCTGTTTAACAAGGACTTGCAGATCTATGAGCAGTTATGCAATCCATGAATGTGCTTCTGTTTAACTCTACTCCTCTGCAGTTCATCAGAGCATGCAAAATTGGCAAATCAATAATTGCAGCTATTTGCACACCAAGAAATGCCTTTTTAAATTGCCTGTTATATTAGTGTTTGTTTTGCTTACAAACATGACAGAGCCAAGAACGCAGCCTGCACTCTTTGTGTTAGAATACTATAAAACCTTATAGAAACTCAGTCAGTAACGGCCAAAGTTCCAGTATGTACAGTAACAATAAATTGCTGTCAGGTGAAGAAAACAACATTCCAGATCTGCAGGAAGTATTTCATACTATTCTTTGCTGCAGAACTATCAAACCACCAGTCTGAGCCCATTTGGTTCATTTTGCAGTCAGCTATTTTGCTCCAACTTCACAAATATGTTACAGAATTTTTCTGCTCATGCCAACTAAAAGGAGATTGCATGCCCTTATCGAGGACTTTCTTGTGTTTAAAATCTGTCTCTCTCTGCTCTGTGTTATTAACTGTGACTCTGAAAAAGTAAACTCTCTGCTCTTTAATAAGCACAACTTTGTTTCAAAGACAATGCACCATTTATTCACATTTAACCAGCCAATTTGGGAACAGCTTTGGGATCCAAGAAAATATGAAAGGCAATTTAGGGCCAGAGTCATAAATACCACAAGTTCAACACCATTTAGGGACTTTTTTTTTCATTTTACTTGCAGTGAAGGAGAAATTGGCTTTTATTTCTTCAATAAAGTCCATATAGGGAATTTGTCAAGTGTTTTGTGCTTAAGTGCAAATATCCTAAGGAAAATAGAAGGTGACTTTTACCTAGTTCTGCCTCTTAAATCTGAAACATGATTAAATTGATTCTTATGACTTGGGTTACTGAATTCTCTAGGCTGTGCCCATAAAGTTGGGCCAAAAGGAACATAAATACAATGAAATAAATCTCTAATAATATGCACAAAGAAGCAGTTGCTGAAAGGGTAGGGAATGAAATGACATCAAAGTAGCCAGATCTGCTTAGAGTTTTCCCTGTTGTTGTTGCCCTGGGATATAGTTTTAGGCTAAAAGAACTGTTTTTTAGGCTGTGTTGAAATAAATGCTTTGCATTCATCAGCACAACTCCTAATGGATATTGAGGGAGATCAGGATCACATTCATCTGCAGAACTATCAATTGTACCTTCTTGAAGCAGCAGACTGTTCCTTCCCAACAGTGAAGGCAACTATTGTCAGTGCAACAAGTTCCTTTTCTTTGAAAGACTTTTAAGTATTTGTGCATTCAACCTGCCTGACTGAGCACTGACTTCTGTGGGACTATATCCTAGTGAATGAGCTGCAGGGATATAGGGAATTGCTACTTACATTCAGGAGCTTGTTGGACAACAGTGTGGTGCCAGAATCAATCTCGTGGTGGGAGGAGTTTTCAGCTTCATCTCAAGCACAGAGGAGAGACCTTGCCCCTTGGCACAGCCTTCACAGGCGTGGTCCCAACAATGGGGTCTGTGTCAGCACGTGTGCCAACCCTGTTGGATTTAAGGCCGATATTAAAAAAAAACCAACGAACCCAGAACATCTCCTCCTAACATCCTAACTAACAGAGCCCTTGGGCCACAGAGGCAGCATCTTGCCCTACACTGGAAGTGCCCGAGGAAGAACAGGGGGCTGTCTTGTAGGGGCTGGGTGGTGAACATGGCCATTGAAGGATTTCCAGGCAATATGTAACTTCCAGACCTGCCAACACCTGCAGTGAAAGCACACGTGAGCACCCCAACCTGAGCCAGCTTGCAGCCTGCACGAGGCAGGTGATGTGATTCTCCAAGGCCACGTGGGTCCCAGCAGCTCTGGGGAAAGCCCCAGGCTTGTGTGGGAAGCAAGGCACCCATCTGGCACCACAGCAGGGCTTGCCTCAGGGGTTGGTGTTGGCAGCCTGGCATCCTGACCCACTTCTGAACCACTCCCACAGGGCCAGATCCTGCAGGAATTCCCCCAGCAGGGGTTGGTGGTGGTTTCAGTTCCGCACCTGTGGCCTCTGCCTGGCGAGGGCTAACCCTGCCTGCCTGTCCCTCAGCTCCATCAAGTTCTGGACATGCACCCGCTCCTCTTCCTCCTTGGTTCAGTGCCAGCCGTGAAGGAGAGGAATGGCTCTGGGCCTCACCTGATCTGCAGGCTGTGACAGATGTCCCTTCTGGGCAGATCAGGGAAACGGGCATCAGGATCTTATCATCTACTCTGAAAAACGTGGCTGTGATGGCAGACACCTAGGGTGATGTCTTCTAGCTGTTGAATTTCCATTGCGTCCCTGCATAACCCTGTGGACAGTAAGCAAAGCAGCACGCGTTTCCCACTTGAAATGAAAGAGGGAGATAAGCAGGAAAGATGTAATTCTTTGAAATAATAAAGCCCTGCCTTCTACCTGAGGTTTGCATTTACTGTTATCACCTCCCAATATAATCTCATCCGGCTCTAGTATAAATTACTCGTAATGTGCAATACGTGTAGATACAGGGAAAATAAATGGTCTGTTAAACAAATATTGCTTATCTTCCAGAGCGGAGAATGTAGATGTGTGTCAAATAACTCAGCCAGATCTTTCATTATAGCTGTAAATAACAGCTGAGTAAAGTGACATTTTCATGGACCTGACATGTTACCATAGTGGGAAAATGTGGTGAGAGATTTGCTTATGCCCTGGCTAACTTAGGAGCTGGGAATTTGGGAAGCCATATCCTGTTTGTAGCCCTGACACTTGGAAAACCGTTTCCCCTTACAGTCCCTAGAGATCTAATGCCACATCTTAGTGCCTTCCCCATAATGACCGTAGCGAAAGGAGTCGGTCAGTTCTGGTTCTTCGTGCTCTCTGGGGAAGCGCTTTGGAGGTTTATGTATTTCAAATCACATTAATTTCCTTTCCTTTTTGTTGCTTTGCTGCCTGGAATTTGAAAGCTAAAGAGCAGTCAGTGCTGTCGTTTAGCTGTAGGTTGAATTCCGTTCAGCAACCAATTTTATCTGTGTTTATCTATCTGCTACTTGCAGAAAGCAGAGTTTAGCTGCCCAGGCCGTTACATGCCTGAAAGGCATCAGAGGGAAGAGGCAGAGGGAAAAATGCAGCCGAACAAGAAAGCAATTCATCTTTTTAATAATATTGTAACTCTTTGCTGGTTAAAACAAATTATATGCTGGAAAGGAAATAAAAATAATAACACCTTTACTGCTTACTAGTCACCTCGGATCTGTTTTGAGGGCATAATGTCTACACATAGGGGTCACTATTTGATCTCTCCAGTGTCCTTCCTTTCCTCTCCTCAACCTTCCTGGACTACCAGACTACCTCCTGTCCCAGCATGTCCCTGCACAACCTGAGAGGGTTGTGGTGGCTTTTGCAGAGCTGTGTCTGGTAAATACCAGCACAGCTCCAATTACCGAGGACAGATGAATCAGGTCTCCTACTGCAGTGTTCCAGGAGAGGAACTCTTGGATAGACAGACCTCAGCTGTGCATCCCTTGTAGACAGCCTGGTCTAAAGTGATGTGGGCTTCTCCTCTTCACCATCAATAACCCCCAGTAGTGGCAGCAAGCTCTGCTCCCTACCATCCCATCTGTGGTGCTGGACAATACAGAAACCCACCTTATCTGTGAGGTGTCGGGAGATCACTGAGTGATTGCTAGAAATTAGCCAGAGATTGTTTTTTCAAGGCAGTGCAGCAGTCCAGTGCTCCTCTTCTTTCAACCATTCCTGTGCAGAAGAAGAAAGGATTGAATCAGTATTTTTTGACAGGCAGAACATTTTTGTTTTGTTTTTACCTTAAAGCAGTTTGGAAGGAACTGGTATCAAACATTTGGCAAAAAGCCAGCTTTGGACACGTGCAAAGCATATAACATTTCAGCCCCAAAGACAAATCTTTTGGAAAGCTCACGTCCCCTGCTCCTTGCTTCCCAACCCCAGGTGAGGTGCAGGAGCTGACATTTCAGAACATCACTGGAGGGGAAACGAAATGTCACCTGAAGTGCCTTTCAGTCCCTGCTGTGTAAAACCTGTGCTTACTGTTTAGTGACCCCTTCATGCCGTGCAAGCAAATCAGTTGCTGTTTGTTGAGCACCCTGCAGCGTCCTACAGATGATGTCTATTTTTAGGCCATGCCTTGTAAGTTATTTACATCTTCCATGTGCAGACTTCCAGGTCACTTCAGGGTTTCTGACCTGCAGCAACTCTTGGTACTACTTGTGAGTCTGTAATGGTATTGACGGGCAGTCCTGGCTTTGGCTTGCCAATGTCCACAGTTGTTCCAGCTTTCTAAATTAGGCCAAGCCTGCAGTTCTGAGGTTGGTGCTCGTTTATAGCATATGAAATGCATTATGAAGTGCTTGTTGTCACCCTTCTCTACCCAGAGCAAGGTAAACTATAACCCACAATGGAAATACTCCCATCACCACTCCATCCAGAACTAACCTGGAGACGATTTAATCCCGCTCTCACCAAGTTCAGTGGCAGGTTTTTGACTCTGATTGCTTTCAGTCAAGCATGCCAGTGCCTCCATTCCTCCGTGCACGCTGGTATTGTTTCTGCAGCATGTTCTTGTTTCCTGCTCCCTGCTGTGGGACTTGTGCTTTCCACAGACGTGTTGGCCGCGGTGCCCACGCTCCGACCAAGTGGCACCCCCGGCACGGCGGGCTGGGGAGTCTGTGCTGTACAAACACTGGGGCCAGCTGCTCCAGCAATGTGCCAGCTAAGACACAGAAAGGACCTCGCCTCCCACATCCTGGGGATGTTTAGAGCACACTTACTGTCAGCATTTGTTAGCAAGAAGTGTGAAGACTTGTTTACCTGGAAGTACTGAAATGGCTTCTTTGAAAATGCTTCTTTAAAGGAGGGACACGTATCCCCAGCCTGGCTTCCTTTGCCAGTTCAAGCACTCTGCAGATCTCTGCAGGTGAACCCCCAGAAGGGCAGCCTGCCTGCTGTTCACGAAGCCCATGAGTACCTGTCCACATGGTGCTTGACTCCTCACCCAAATGAACCTCTTCTCGTGTACAAGATGTCTTTAGAAAGAGCTCTGGCCATGTGCAGACTATTAAAAGCTGGATATCTGCACCCTTGTGAATTGAGGCTTGTCTGATGTAAACAATTCACATTTCAGAAGCAAAGAGCTTTATTTACGACCAGAAAGGCTCCCCTTGCCCTCCCCTGTCAAGAGTGTTGAAAGCAATCCAGAAGTGAACTTTGCCTTTTGGCCAGTGTTTGGTAGGAAGGGTAAACATATACATATATATATATATATATATATATATATATATATATATATACACACACATATGCACATATATTTTTTCTCCCCCCCCCCATGCAAATACTATCCTCCTTTGACAATGGAACAGAAATACTCAATGAAAAAGAGAGGTTGGCCATTTTACTTTATAGCACTACTTTACACAGTAGTAAAGTGCAGGGATATTTCAGTATGGAAAGAATAAACAGCTTTGTGGCTTTGGGACACAGAATTGAAGGGCTTGGTGAATTGAGACGGAGCAGTGACATTTTTTTGACTTAGCCTGAGGCAGAAAGTCCAAGCCACAAGAGAAAACCAGACCTCAGCTAGTGGGAGCTGATGTTGTTGAGTGGACTCAGTTAACACCAGCTTGGGGGACACTCTACTGAGCATTTGGGGACCTCCACAGTGTACAGGGCAGGGCACAGGCTGCAGAACCTCTCCCAGTGCTGCCAGTAGAACTAGGTCACAGCTCCAGTGTTGTCTCTTAGGCCACCCAACCAGAAAATGCTGGGGCAGGTGGAAGGGAGAGGCCTGGGATGAGCAAGCCAATACAAGAGCTTTGTCCTCAGCTACTGTCAGTGGATTCTGTGAGTCCTGAGATGCTCTTGCAGACTTACATGGGTGAAATGTGGCTGTGATTGTAGCACATATGGCCTCTGCATGGTAGAAAGTAGAAAACTCCATGAGCTTTTCAGCCATCTAGAGACCCTGCACAGAGGCTGCCGGGCCATCTCCTTTAAAGAAAGCCCGTGTCCCTGTGGGTCATAAATATCTGCTGACAGAGAAGTAGTGGCAGGGACTGAAACATGCAATGACATTTTTCCCGGAGGGCAGGATTAGGCTTAATTAGCTGCTGGGTTTAGTCCAGGCACCGGACACAGGATCTCTGTATGTGGGAACTGATGTTTAGGAGCACCTCAGTATAGAGAACTGGGATTACTCATTTCTGTGGTGGGCAGAGAAGCTTAGGCTGGACTGTGACAATTTGTCAGAGTAGTAACTTCAGGGTGCAGTTAGTCTTAAAAATCCAGTTTTTGGTGTCATGAATTGGAGCAGCTCCATTCATTATAAACTCCTGGCTTGAAACTGGTTTCCTGCATTGCAGAGGCCACAAGGTGCCCCAGTGTCTCACCCCACCCTCAGCTGTGCATGGTTAACTAGAATATCCCTTGGAGCATGAGAGCCATTTTTGGCACAGAGACTTCAGCAACAGCAAGTCTCCCACTTCCTCTGCTGGATCAGTGTAAGAGATATATATGTATACACACACATATATATATACATATGTATATATACATATACACACACACATATATATACATATAAATATAAATACAGATCTCACTTAAGTAGACCTATATCCTTTAAATCAGCAGACTTAAGCCCTGTATCTATGTTAGGTCAGATGTGGAGCACTTTTCCACATCTGGTGCACTTCGAGTGTTTGTAAGACTTGTTAATTCATAATAGTAAAGGTAATATCAGGGCTAAAGAAAATCCCCAAACAATTGCAATTCCTATAAGGAACAGGAAAAGAAGAAGGAAAAGAAGGGCTAAATTTCAACAAGCAGATACCGCAGCATGGAGTGCCAGAGATCTGGGCAGAGTCACATACCTGGGAGGTGTTGATAGGTGAGGGCAGTCCACAGTGTCGCATCAGGCTGCTCAGCTGCCAGTCACAGCACATTAGGAACCTCATCTGGTGTGTCCCACTTGCTGTGCTCTCCTTTCCTGCAGATGCCTTACCTGCTCCTGAACCCGTCCATGCCAGAGATAAGGCCTCGAATGCACCCTGTGTTTTTTGGAGAAAGCATTGAGGTCAGCCCCGAGCCCGTGCAGGAAATAAGGTACAGATGGGATTGGGTGGGTAGGTGGGGATTTCTGTGTTTTTCCTGGTGCTTTTCCTTCTGCCAAAAATTAAAATGTGTTTATAAATGGGAGTCATGGTTATTTTGATGGGAAGGGAGGGACAGGTGGGAGAGTAAAGCCTGAATTAAAGACACTGACAGCAGCAGAGGTGGAGGGGAGGAGGCAAGAACTGGAGGGAGGTTTTTTAACAGAAGGCAGCTTTCCTTCCAAGGCCAGCTCAAATCCAAGGCTATGAGACAAAACCATTACCATCTGTGGGCTTGATAGCTCCACTAACTAATCTGATAGTCTTCATACTGTTCCCAGATGACTTGTATCTTGAGAAGAAGCAACACCCTTATAATTGGCACCTGTTTTTGTTAGCCCTTGCAGCAGAGAAAGCAACATTAGATCAGTCCATAGAGACTGAATGAGCTCTTCCTAGTGAGGAGATGGTCCCTTAAGGTAGTGATGGAGATGTTTTGCCCTCCTGTGGGGCTGGTGGATAAACATTGGTCTCTGCTCTTCTTTTCCTCTTTTGCTGGTGTGGAATGTACTCCAAAAACAGCCTGGAGCAGTTACACACAGCTTGGGGTAGGGACAGTGGGAGGACTGTAAAGCAAATTCCCACCTCCCTCAACCTATGCAACGTCTCTCTGGAAATGTACCCCAGTAAATCTCTGCTGGCTGAGGAACTGCCAGCGGGCATGTTTTTATGGTGATTACATCTGAGTCGTGTTTTATGTGTGCTGAATGACTTGCTTACACCCTGGCTGTGCAAAATACATTACAGCAGCTCAGATTACACTCGATGCACAATCAGTCAGCCCCCCTCTGGGTGGAGGTAATGACGAGCACACACCCAGCTTTTAATCTTTTTTACGTGGAGCTGCACATTCCTTGGCTGCTGATTGCTAGAGGAGCGTTTGGGGAGCAGGGAAAAACCAGTGAAAGTCCTGCTGTTCCTCGTGGCTAGGAATTCTAGGGAAAGCCCTTCACATGGCCTGCTGTCTGTGGCCTGCTGTCCCTACATCCCTTGTGGATGCCTGCAGAAAACAGGCAGGGTAGTGATATTCCAAGTTTTGTGGGTTCTTCATATGGCTGTTCAGGTGGTTACTTTCTTTGGGACCAGTGATGTGGGTACTGAGCAGCCATAGCCTGCAGTAGGCCATTGCTTTACCTTCTCTGTCACCATTGCTTGGATTTTCTGTAGGCTCCAACAAGCAACTTCACCCCTCATCTCCCAGCACTCTGATTTTAGCTAGCTTGGGCATCTTCGTGCTCTGATGGCAAGGCACTACAAAGAAAAAAGACAAACACACAGCCTTGACAGCTCAACAAGTCCATTACAGGGTGTTTGCCTCCAGTGTTGCTCTCAGGGCTGAGCTGAGGTTGCAGTGGGGCCTGTGGAGGAAACCAGAGGAAGAAGTGGGTGGCTTGGAGCCTGTGCACCAAGGTGTTTTCTGCCCTGGCAGGACCATGGTCCCCTGTGCACATGCACTGCAGAAATGCTGAGATGGATTCACAGCAAGGGGTGGTTCCACCAAGATTCACCAGAAGGATGGAGTCCTCTTTTGGCCCTTGCTCTCTGTTGTAGAGTTGGCATCAGCCCCAGTATCTGTGCAGTAAGAGATCATAAATATTGCCAGCTTCAAAGGGTTAGAGCAGAGCCCTGCCTGTCTTATCTCCTTTACTGCCTGGGCTGTGTTCGTGATACCTTGCTGTCCTCTGTAGGTGCAATTCCGAGGTGAAGTACGACTCCGAGAAGCATTACCGGGACGACATTTTCTACGGCCCCATCCCCACCGTCACCACCTACAGCGAGACAATCATCGCTGCTCCCAACTGCACCTGGCGGAACTACAAGTCCCAGCTGATCTTCGAGCCCCGCCAGAAGCCACTGAGGTTTCAGAGCACAACCATCATTTTTCCCAAGCGCGCCAAGAACATTTACCGGACCACCCTCAGCTACAGCTTGGGTTGTGCCAAGCGTTGGTTCGCTTCCAGCGTGCAGCTGGAACTCTGTGAGGAAACCAGCCCGTGCGTCATCTACAGTGAGACCCTCTGATCCGCCCCGGCAACCGCGCGACCTCCGGGAAGGCCGCGGCCTTCGCCGGGCCTCTGGCTGGGCCTTCATGGATGGCGACTGAACATCAATGGCTGGAGAACACCTCGTTGTGGGTGAGGCTGAACTGGCTGGGAGGAGGCTTGCAGGGCACGGGATGGTTTTGATCGGTGAGAGAGGCTGGCTTGTATTTTGCGACATTCCTGACGTTCACGATCTCGATTCTGTTTTTTGTTTTTGTTTTTGTTTTTTTTTTTCCTTGAGCATATCTATTTTTGAGTTGTGTTTAGATGAAATCAAGATGACCAAGGACCCTGTTACCTGTAGCAGAGCCTAGTGAGCTCTGTAGGTCTCGTCTAGCACATAGGTGAGAGTCACTGTAACACTCAGAGCTATTTTGATCTCTGCAAAGGGAAGACCAACTGCAGAGTCAGCGTCTGGTCAGCCCGGCTTAGACCAGGCCAGGTCTCAGAACTGAACTGCAGAGGAGTTGGTTTGCTTTACCACAGCTTGCTCCAACAGCTCATCTGAGAGGGAGCTGCAGTATTGCACCACTGCAGTCACCTCAGCCTAACTTCCTGGGAGCAGTGGGGACTGTCACCCCAAGAAAAGGGAGAAAAACAGGCTCCTGGTGCTCTTGCAAGCCACTGGAGGTTTGTATACCATGGCAAGGCACAGCACAGCCAGGAGATGGGAGAAGGGCCTACCCTGACCCAGCCACGTCTTCTGTGAGCCCAGCTGAGAGTAAGCACTGGAGACTGAGGACACTGAATAGGTGGGGGGCTAGTTTCTAAAACTGAGCAAATGATTTAGGAGCCCATTGCCCTTTTTCAAAAGTTTTGTCAGTCCAAGTGTGCTGTGCTGTTCACTGCCTTGAACACTCAGTTTACAGGGATCTTTAAGCACTTGCAACCCTTCTGAGTTTCAGGGAATGGCACTATTTCAGGGAAGAGCATAGGGCAGGAAGATGATCTCTGGCTTCAAAGAAGCCCAGGGCAGGGTTAACTCACCCTCTCAATGGTTTCCATACTTGTCGCATGGACAGCTTTTCTGACTGTGGAGGAGCAGCCAAACTTTCTGTGTAGAGCTTGAAGAGCCCAAATCAGTCCAGGTCTTTCTAAATCATCCAGGCTGTAGCAATTCAACAGGTACTTCACAAACAGCTGAGCTGTCTCTGCAAAAGGACCAAGAAACACTGAGTGAGCAGGAGTCAGTACAGCCATCCTGTGGTAAACCATTCCCCACTCATGAATCCCATTTCCTGGTATCCCTTCACTTTGTTAGCTTGCTGAAAAATCTGCAAGAGCCTGGATTCCCACAAACATATAACTTTTGAAAATAGCACAGAATTGTCTCCAGAAATCTTACCAAGAATTCTTGCATGCTGCTCAGACTTCGAAAATAACCACACAGCTCCGGAAATTAATTTCCAGCTTTCCCTCTTCTAAACTTTCCACTTTGTTCCTGACTTGCTGTGAGTCTGATGGAGTTACTTCAGAACACAGCTGAGCAGCCAAGTCAGAAAGCCTATTAACGATGTCAACAAGACGTAGCTGATTGCCCAGAACAGTTGACGCACAAACCCACAGAGATTAAAAAAAAATAAAAATCTGAAAAACTTGAAAAAATAGTAAAATTAAATAGTGACTTATAAAGATACTCTTTCCATAAGTTTCAAAAAGCAATTGGTAAATGTGACCAGAACCATGACCTTTATGAAACAGAGTTCTCTTGTTTAAAATGAAGCACAGTTTTTCCAGCAGAGGTAAATATAAAGTCTTTATATATAAACTTAAATCCTGACAGCTGAAGCATCATTAGCACTGAAAGATGTGTGTTATGGCAGTGATGAACTCTCCTTCTCTGGGAGTTAGCACTTGGTGGGGAGAAACCTCTCAAAGGATTTCCAAGGCTTCCACCTACTGTTGAATTCTTTACAGCAACACAAACAAGGATTATATTTGTTATTGGTCAGGTTTTGCTGTCACTGACTGTCAGCATCAAAGCCTGGAAAAGCACTGTCTGCCTCTGAAGGGATTATTATGCCTGAAGCAACCCTTCTCCCCAGGGCACCAGCAAACATGGAGTTGGCTTAGGCAGTAGGGAGGAGATGTGAGGATGAACATGGTCCCGGTCCCAGTGCAGTTAAGTTGGTGATGCACTTACTTGGTAGTTCATCATGAGGTCTGTCCTGTTCTCCAAGTGTTGCTGAGTGAGCCTTGGGACTGGGGGAAATACCCACCTGCCTTCCTGGGTACACATGAAGGCTCTGGAGGGCTCATTGCACATATCCATGAGAGTCTGTACAAAGGGGGGCAGGTTTCCAAGCTGAGCAACACTGTTATCCAGGTTCAAAAGCAGGGCCAGCACTCACACCCAGGAGATCCCTGCATGATGACAGATTAGATTGCAGGCACCTCCACTGAGCAAGCATGGAGACAGGCTGGCCTCAGAGCCAAAGGGATGCCAGAGACTCCCTGTTCTGACCACACATCAGGCTTTGCTCCTGTTAACAGCTGGATTATTCCCTTGCTTCAAGCACAAAGCTGCAATTTTTGATCACATTGGTCTTTGAGCAGGACAGGTTTTCCCCAGAAAAAAATCTCTTTTATCATGACTGGCTGCAGGCTTCTGCCAGCCTTCTCCACTGTTAGTTCTGCTTCCTAAATATTGACCACAACAGTAAAAAAAAGAATTCAAGGAAAGCCAAAAAACTAGTGAGCAAATACAGATCCAGCAGAGAGACCTGAACCTCAGCCTGGACTTTCACCACACAGGGACAGGGGCTGCAGAGGCAAAATCTCACAGGTGGATGTGACCCCCAGGAGGGTGCAGTGGAAAGCTGCATCCTTGGCACTGGAGGGTCCCACACACTCGGGCCAGGCCTCTTTGAAGCTTCATGCTTTGTTTTCTCTGCAAATAGACTAGAAATGACCTAACATGCTCCTGCTCCTTTGAGTTTAAGCAGCTTTTGTGGTCTTGCCATGTTAGGGGGAAAAAAAAAAGACAGAGAGCAGTGTGGGTTTCTAGGCTGCTGAACACATTCTGAGTTGTGTGGCCACAGTGGCTATGGTGGGACTACAACCCTGGACCACATCCCAACTGGGACATTGCCTGAGATCTGTAGAAATTTTTTAAAAATACCTTCTTACGAGGTGTCTCCCATGGGCCCAATCACAAGCTGCTTTTCTTCTCAGCAAAAGCTGGCGCTGGAAAGGGACTTTGTTTTTCCTGAGGACAAGGAAACCATAGAGGGTCAAGTCTTCACCCTTGCCTGGGCACAGATCCCACTCTGCCTGTCCACCCTGTCCCTGCTGCTCCCATCCCTGTGGCTGGGTTAGGCAGTGGTGGAAGAGCCAAAGTTTGCCTTACCATGACTGGGAAAAGTGATGACTTTTTTGTTTTGCTTAAACACCAGAAACTGTATTTTGTGTGTGTGTTGCCAATGAAGAATTGCTGCAAGCAGCCAAGAAGTGCCTCGTGCCATAGCTGTAGTATGTTTGTACATCTAAAAGGAATGATTAGTCCCACTAGGGAGGTGCTTTTCTTTTAAATGGAGCATTATTAATCTCAACCAACAGATCTTTATTCCTGTATATTTTCTCAAAGATATAAGTGATTAATTTAGACCATGGAAAGGTGAGTTTCCTTGAGCAGCTCGGACTGTGGCTGCACAATTTCTCCCTGGGATCCTGATGTACATGTTGCCCACAGTCCTGTAAGCCTGATGGGTAAAGTTAGACTCTGCCTTTTGGAATTATTGTCCATCAAGAGTTATTTTTGAGATCAAAAACTTTCACAGAAGGCATCTTTCTTTTTTGGGGGGGATTTGGGGGTAAGATTGATTTTTTTCAATATGGAAACTCACTATCCCAAAGGTGTGGGGTTCCCCTTCACCCCCTTCATTCCTGTGATTCTTTTGCCCCTGAATGCAACAGAGTGTGCTGGTGTCTGATCTGCCTGCATTGCTATCATTACATTTGGGGCCAAAAAGAGGAAACCCTAACGAAATACTGGACTTTCAAAATCTGTGGAATACTTTGCACAAACCACAGAGAACAACTTTGACCAAACCAGTTTACTGCTTATCTTTATTTTTTGCCTTTTCCTTTTTTTTTTTTTTTCTTCCTAAGCCCACTCTACTTTTCTCAATGTGAAATACAGACAGATTTGCACCCTTGGTGCAACATTTCTGGGAATGATGAAATGGGGTTTGGGTGTTGATAGCAGTGTTTGAGTGAGCTGCTGGTCAGAGAAGTGAATGCTATTTACTATTTATGTTGAGTGTGTCTTAAAAAATAGGAAAGGTCACAGAAGGCAAAAGACTTTGTAGAACAAACTGAAGACTAAAGACTGTGTGAGTCTGGTCTAGAGGCAAATGATTCTATGTGTGGACACTGTGAGCTAGGATATTTAGCCATTGTATTTTTAACCTGCCTTTTTTCCTGTAGGAAGAGGCATTCCTTGCTTTCTTTAGAGCTGAAACAAAATCAGATCCCTCCTCTGCCACAGTTATTCAGTCCCACTGAAGTCTGTGAGCATCAGTGTTCCCCAGGCTTACGGGGTACTTACTGTGTGTGTGCCAAGCAAACATGCACAGAGCTGTGCCTCTGGGGAGATGGGGGAATGCTTTATAGGGGATGATGGATCTTCTTGTGGGATATTCGGATTTCTACTGCCAGATAAACTCTGCTCCCTGAGGATCACCTGATCACTCACAAATTGATCTGTTCTGAATATCTCCCCTAAAGCTTTCCTATAACCATTGGATTTTTTAGGTCTTGGGAGGCACTAATTCTTTTTCAGATACTGTGATGGTCATCAAAATGAGCAAAGTATCCTACCATGTGAGTCGTGACCTGAGGATGGGGTTGAAAGGTGTCTGAAGGTTAGAGAAGGAGAACATATAAGTGGTGGAAATGCATAAGGATGTGTCATATTTTTATTTTTGTAAGTCTGATTCTCTAAGTGCTTGTAAAGTACTTTACTGTTGTATATGTGGTGATGCAGTAGTTCACAATATCCTTTTATTTTTGTATATTCCCCCCTCCACCATAATCCCTTTCTGTTCAACTCATAGAGAGTAATTTAAGAAGACAAAATTTATATATCATAATAAAATGCTCAAACTATCATGCTGATGTATCTGGAGTTTCCTTCCTCCTCCTTGTCCCTTTATTTGGTACCTAATACCCCTTTCCCATCCAGAGGGCATATTTTTGGTGTGTCCCTCCCTTCCGTGGGTTTCAGCCCAGCTCCCCATGGACGGGGTGGCGGTGGCACAGTCAGTCAGTGCTGTGATGTGTAAAACCTGCTCTGCCACATGTGCCCAGGGAAACTGAAAAGCAGAGGCAGAACTCTGCTTGCTGCAGAGGCAGTTTGACCCTTCCAGATTTCACTGGTTGTCAGTTTTACCATTTCTTCACTCTAAATTTCCCTCTTCTTCCTTCATCTTGTTCTACCCAGCTACAAAGCCTTGGTGTGTTTGATCTAGACAGTTCCTCTCCCAGCTTTTCCATGGTCTTCAAGAGAAGGAAGAACCAACACAATGCTTATTTCATATACAGGTATCCACAACCTAGTACAGTATTGGGACCCCTGCTGTGTCCTGACTTTCCAAATCATGACAGTGGATAGGCTGGATCGGCGCTAAAATCATAAAGTGCATTTTAAACCCATTGCTGTAAATGCCTCAGGCTCACCAGCCAGCTATTAGGAGAATGCTCTGCTGTCTTCCAAGACCCAAGATGTCTGCAGGGAGAATCTGACACTAATCTTTATGGAAAAATCATATTGGATTTATAGGGATGAAGTCAATAGGCTTGGACGAAAATGGCTGTTAAACTCTAAGGAATGGAAAGGAGAAGCAAAGCCATGGTATGCAAGAGGCTTCAGCTGCAAGGGAAGTGCCTGTGTCCACATCCCAAGCATTTTGACACAAATCATGTCTGAACTGCTCCTAGGATGAAGGATGAGAGACACACTCATGCCTAAGAACCTGAGGAAACACAAGGATGTGAAGAAGGCAGGGGATGTGCAGGCTGGGCGAGTTCACTGGCTGATACCCAAATGCCAGATGAAGGACATGTGCATCCACTCCTGCTATTTAAATAAAACCATAAAATGTGAATGCTGTCCAATGAAGATTCCTGAGGTGGCAGCTAAATCCTCAGCAGCAAAAGCAGTATTAGATGCAGGATATGTGTTTTGGCAAGTGTGCTCAGATGAGCTAACCCCTAAGCTAGTGGCTTTTACTGTGCTATTTGGATGTTGTAAATTTAAGCAGATGATGCTTGGTATTAGTTTTGCTCCTGGGATATTTCAGACAGTAATTGCACATATCTCTGAGGGATTACAAGGTGCTGAAGTTATAATGGATGGACTTTGAATTTAAAGTAGATGCCTTTATGAACAGAAGGAAAGGTTTAGGCTGGTTTTACAGACAGCAAGAATGCTGAGTGTAAAATGCCAAAAGCCTCACCTAAAAGAATTTGCTGGTAATGGGCAGCTACAAATTAAATAATAATAAAAACCCACATGCTGGGATTCCTATTCCACTCAGCAAAGCAGAGTTGTAAGGAAACAATAGATGCCTTCATCAAATTTCATTCCACAGCTATTTACAGTCAACAAATAATGGAAAGACTTGCCAGAAAAAGAGCCTTACCTGATACTGGAGCAGTAAAAACGTCCCCCTGCTGCCAAATCGTCAGCTTTAGACTACCACATTCAAGACCTTGGGCTTGGTGTCTGGTCTCCATCAGCAGATGGCAATGTCACAGCCTGGACCTGCAGAAGTCTCTTTGGAAGATCGAGGCAATGCCAAGCAGCAGGAGGTTGTATTGTCCCCAGAAATGTCATGGATCTGTTCCAATGCGAAGGAATCACCAGCAGCATTCCTGGACTGATGTGTAGCATGGCCATCTACTCAAACTGTCTCTTCTGGCACAAGACGCTGAACTGTCACTTAATCCATTTCTCTGGGGAGCAGACATGGGATGGGAGACTGTCACAGCAAGATAGACCTCTGTCCCCTGGGCAGCTGCCCCTGTGGCTCCACAACTGCCTCCCCCAGCAGCTATCCCAGGATGACTGAACCCACCTGGCATGCTCTGGATGCCGCTCTGTGACCTCCTCGTGTCCCGTGGTGCAGGTTCAGTGCCTCAGGGGGCATCTTGGCTTCAGCAGTCAAGCCCCCAGGGTGGCTGCATAGGGCCTCTGGATGCTTGGTCTGGTGGTGGGATGGGGACTTCCCAGGCTGGCACTGCCAGATACTCTCATCATTGTCTGCCCAGCTGTGCTAAGATGTGGGTCTAGTGCTGGTTTTCATCCTATTCCTTGGGGGAGTGATTCCCACCACAGGTTCAGCCCCTGCAGTTACCCCATGGCCCATGGAATGTGGCTTGGCCATGCAGGTTTGCCACTACACTGTCCATGCCCAGCTCACCTGCCTGTTTATAAATCCCCTGGTCTGGTGACACTGGAGAGGAGCAAGGACCTGCCACAGGCCTGTGCAGCTTCTGCCAAAGCACCGAGTCTCCTTCCCCTGGCAATGTGCCCAGCCATGTTCCCAGCAGGAATGGCTTGTTCTCGAGTAGGATAAAGGGTCCTGGAATTGCTTTTTTGGGGTGTAAGGAGGGAGTTTTATGAGCTCTATTTTCTGCTTCTAATAATGATATTGGATCTAAACAGTTCCACGCCTTGGAGTTCAAGACAGATGGGGAGTTCACATCTACAAGGATGAAAATGCTCATCCTGCCAAGCCTTTGATTCTCATCATATCCTTCCTACCCTACAAACAGGCGGACAGCACATTTCTAGCATAAAAATATCCTCCTCTCTGACTAACCACCACCAGATTCCCTTCCTGAGCCTGTTCTGAGACTGGTGATTAGACATTTCTATATACATAAACATCCAAATCACCTCCCCAAGGTTCTTCCTGTCTCCCAAGCAAATCCTGAGGCCAGCGGCTATTTGCAGCTCCTTGAAATACAAATGGGATCAGGGCTTCTTCCAAGTTGACCGCTGTGGTCAGGGCCCACCATGTACCTCCCTGGAGCTGCACCGTGGCCGTGCAGCCTCCCATCACAGGCCACTGAGACACCCACCCCTCCTGCTCTGCAGAGCCAACTGCTCCAAACGCCCCGTGCCTGGCTGCTATTCATGATGCCAAGGCACTGCATGGACTGGGAAACATTTTGGCACTGGGATGTGCTGTGGGAATGCGTGGGCATATGCACACTTGCAGAGGGAGGGTGCAAAACCACGCCAAAAACCACAGAAAGCAGCAGAGGAATGAGCAACAGACACACGCGCGTGCAAACTGCATTCTCTTTGATGGAGGATTGGAGAAACATTACCTTCCCCTGGGGCTTTGCAGTGAAATAACCTGATTATTCATGAACCAGCCAGAATCATCAATCCCTCATTTATCATTCTCAACATAAATTATAAGGGCAAGAGAGGAACACACCAGCAATAAACTAGTTATAGATGTAGTGTTGAAATCTGCCCATTTCCTTTAAATATGCCCCACTTACTGATAACAAACAGTGATCCAGCAGACTCCTCAGCTGAGTCCTGAGCATTGGATTACAAAGGACACAGGCCAACACCCCGCTCTCTGCGAGCGAAAGTCCATTTGGCGCTTGCGTGGGCGGCCAGCTAGGAAATGGCAGCAAATTTTAAAAAAACCCCACATTTGTCTTGCTGACAAATGCCTCCAGGAAATAAAAGCCTTTGTGTTCTTCTTTGACCTCTTCCACTCACAGATGGCTTTTGCTGTGCTTCCGACAGGGATTTTTTTTTTTTTAGCGCCTGCACTTCCAGGATATTCATTTTTGCTGCTGAAGAGCTCGGCCGCCCGACGGCTTCAAGGACGAGTGTCTCCAGCGCTGGGGGCTGCTGAGGTGATGATGCACATCGTGTTATGGACCCCTTGTGGCCAAGTAGGATGGCCTTGAAGGGGCAGAGCTGGGGTTTTAACTGCAGACCCAGCTTCTAGTGGGCATTTTGGGATGGGAGCATCTCAGACCTCTGGGAGCATCCTTGGCTGGTTGAGCACAGGCTTTACTCTGGGATATAGATTGAACAAGGGGAGAGAGCACCCAGAGCCACGCATATTCCTGACTAGTATCTAGGAGAGGAGCTGAGCATCCTTCCAGCTCTAGTCTGAGCCTGTTTTTCAAGTGAAGTGGAGATGGAGTGGATCAGGGAGTGGCAGAGCAGCCCTTGAGGCTCAGGGTGCTTTGCTGAGCACAGCTCTGCTCTGCCTCCAGATCTGCCCTTGAACTTTGCAGCTTGGGCCCTTCCTGAGTCCTCTGGGACTTGTAAGTGTTTTGGCAGCACCAGCTCTCTGTGTCAGCCCCAGCCATAGCTGAAGCACACTGTTAATGAGCCACGTGTTCTGAAGGCCTCCAGGCTTGGCACTGGCTGTTGGGGACCCGCTGGAGCCCAGCTCCGTTAAGTGGCTGTGGTGCCACAGCCCAGCAGAGTCAGCTGCAAAGTGCCCAGCTCAGCACTTTCTGGAAAAGCTTCATTTGCCCTCCCCCTGCCACTCACTTCACTCCTCCAAGGGTCTCTCCTCTATGCACTCAGAAAGGGGGGGAAGAAATCATAGCATGTTTAAACACTGCCTAATGGTGAAAAATAACATCTGGAGAGCAGCCTTGCCCCTCACACAGAGTCCTCCATTTCCACATCCTGATACAAAACCCAATAGGGAATTGTTCTAGAAGGGATCTGTCAGCTCAGCAATGGGGACAACTCTCCCTGTGGGTGCCATGAGCTCGGGGACAGCAGCCACTCACCAGGGGACAGCAGGTACCCAAGAGCCCTGGAGAAGTGGGTGGGTGGCTGAAGCCATACTCACTACTGGGAGATTTTAGAGAGGGAAGGGAAGAGACTGCTCAGCAGCAGGGTGACTCCATGCCTGTGCCTCCTGTGCTGGCCCATCTCCCCTGTTCCCCCAGGAAACGGGCACAGGAGAAACCTGCTTCCTTTGAGCCTGTTTCCGAAGAGGCTCTTCCAGCCAACATTAACACACTTTGCTTTACTTCCCAGCATGGCCCGGGGCAGAAAGCAACATCTGGACCTAATAAAAAGGCTGCCCTCCCCCCCAAAGAGACCCAAGAGCAACCTCTGCTATTTGGTTTCCAACCTCTGCTGTTTGATTTCTCCTTCACCAGTGGACAGAGGAGGCAGCTCCAACTCAGGAGTTCTTGCTGGCCTGAAGGGGAACAGGATGTCCAGGCTGCCCATGGGAACTTGTAGCTTAAAAATGGGTCCAGCAGGGTGGAGCTAGATGGGTTTCAGCACTGAGGAGCCAGTTGTGACTTCTCATTGGGGTATAAGGACTTTTTCTTCCTTTGAACAGAATGGTGCTCTTTTTCAGTTCCAAAAACATGAAAGCTGGAGATGGCTCTAAGCCAAGGCCCAGGATTAACATCCCCATGGGGAAAAGCTCTGCTTTGGTCCAATTGGAATGCAGATCCAGACCTGGCACCCATCCTCACGCATGCACCGACCAGGCTCCCTGTGTCTGACCTCTGGCAGCTGCTTTGCTTTCTGGAAAGGGCTCAGGATGAAACAGCAGCAGAAAATACTCCTGGATCTTGGGCAGTGCTGGATCAGGATTTCACAGCTAAAGGCTGGACTTTTGCAAACAAACACCAGAGTCATTGTAGTCTAAACCTCTTCAGAGTCCCATTCTCAGTGGAGCTGATTTGGGGCCCATCACACTGCACCTGCTGACAGTTGCACTCAGTGGTTTGAGGAACATGTTGAATGAAGATAGTGTCTTCAACAGCAACCTCCTGGATGGTGTTGCTCTGCTTTTTGCTCTTCATGAAAACTTTCCCCTCTGCCACCAGAGGCAGGAAAGAAGCCCCTAGCAACCCCTGGCACTGCTCCACTCCCACAGGCACAGCATTTTCCACAGTTACTGACCTACAGCCTGTGGAACAATTGATCTTGGCTGGCTTGACCAGGTCTGCACACCCATGGGTAAGACCTCAGACCAACCTCCCCACGGTTTCTGCTGACTCCATGGGTTTCCTCAGCCTCTGCTTAGGAACACAGGGGCTGCTGTGGCAATTAATAATGACTGATCTAAATGCACCTGCACCATCATTAGCATGGCTGGGCCTCACAGCGAGTGTGGTCAGTGTCTCCTATCCCCTGACATTGCTTCAGCAAATACTCCAACAGAGTTTTCTCCAAGCTGAACATGCATCTAGTCATCAAAGAGATTGCAAATGACTAATAAATATGAAAAGAAGTCAGGGGGCAGCAAAAATTTCTGGACCAAGATCAATCTTTACTGACAACTGCTGCTTTTTCTAAGCAAAAGTACCCTGCAGAGTTTAAAACAGCATCTGACTTCAAAGCAGAGAGCTCTCCAGATGGAGCTTACCACCCCTGCAACACCCTGTACTTCATCAGGTTCCATGCACTAACTGAGGGACAGTCAGATTATTTCCAAAGAAGGGAAACACACCAACTTCTTCAAAACCACAGACTTGGAACGATGTGCTCTCCAAGATGTAGGTGGCAAAAACTGATCTCTGGGCCAGCCTCCCAAGCACCATGGGCAGTCCTTTCTGCCTGTTCTCCTTTTACAAGGGCCAACAAGAGGAAAGCCTCACCTGTCAGCAAGCTGTGTCTGCAGCTGAGATGAAGGTGATGCCTCTGGTGAGATCCAGTCACCCTCCCACTCTGCAAAGTAGGACTCAGAAAGTGGTGTGTTTGCAGCACAAGGATTTCACCTTTCAACCCTGTTTCTGCAGATCCTCAGTTCAGGGCACAAAGACAGACACCTTCCTGTGTGTTTCACAGGGGTGACTTTGGTCACCCTGGTGCCATTGTGGGAAGGGACCTGCAGCCCTGCAGGGCCTGGCAATGTCCCATGCACGGGGACCTGCTGAGCCTTCACCTCCCCAAGCCCACCTGTATCCCTGTTAGGGGATTTCTCCACAGCTGGAGAACTCTATGGAGAATCCATGGATTTAATTTCAGGAGCATTTCTGTAAAGCTGGTTTGTTTGTTTGTTGGTTTTTGTTTGTTTCTGCCCCAGCCTACCAGCCCCTCCAAGCACTTGCCCTTCAGTAAAGCTGAAACCAATCTCAGCTCACTACAGACACAACTGCTCCAACCTCCTGTCTGTGGCCAGTGATTTATTACCATTCTGCTGCCTGCAGTCCTGACAAATACTCATTTTGGTAATTACAGGATGCCAAAAAATGAGAGGATAAATAAACCTGACAATTAATTCAGCTGTTATGCACACACACACACGGTGACAATCGTTCTCAAGTTTCTTAGGAGCCCAGCTCTTCCCAGATGGGCACAGAAGCCAGGCAGAGCTCAGCCAGCCTGGACACCCCTACCTCTGCCCAATTCCCTTCAGGGTTCTTGAGCTGATAAGAGCCAGGCATCCCACCAAAAGCCACTATTTTCCTTCTAAGTTACTCGCCAACCTACCCTGTCTCATCTCCTGCCAAGATCAGCTCTTTAGGCCCCTGCATCATTATCACAGAGCATATATAATTTCACGGCAAATCGCAAGAACTGATGAATGACTATTTGGATTGCAATTGTCAGGAGAGTATAAAATGCTTCCTGCCATACAGAGCCCAGGAATGGTTACCAGCTCTCCTGGCTAAAGGCACGTCTGACCTGCTTAGAGCCCCTGCTCTGCTGGGGCTGGTGTGGGGGGACTGTGGGCTGCCTTCATGGGGAGGGCACAGGGCTGGGTGCTACCAACACAGGGGGTTGGTATTCTGGTGTAATTTGTATCCTCTTTTAAAAGAAGTCTTGCCCTGCTCACCGCTGGGTACCCCATCCCACTCCCCTCCCCGTCACCCGCAGCCTGTGGGAAGGGTGCTGATGCCCAGTGCAGTGTCCTGGCACACGCAGGAATGACAATCTCCATCTCATGCCCTTTCCTCCCTGCTCTTGTAACACAGCTCAGCCTAGCCTAGCTAAAAAATTCTTCCTCTTGCTTTAATTCTTTCCAAAAGAAAAGAAATTCCCTATAATCCTGACTAAACACCAATTCATCACCAGGAGAAGGTCACAATGCTCCTGTGCTTTCTCACAGTCTCTGTCCAGGGCAAAGGCATCAGGGAACATCTTTTATCTTCCCTTTCCCCTCAAAAACCCATCTGCCACCCAAAATATGAGTGAATCTGGATTGCTGACATCTTTTTACTGCTGGTTTTCAAAGCCATCTGCTTTTGTCCCATTTAATTTTCATCTCTTTATGTAAAAGCTTTTCAAGTAGACCTAAAGTTTTCCATCATTAAATTCTAAGTGTTGGCCTTGAACTTAAAGTTTTACCACCTTCTGCTTCTTCAACATCAGTGTGAATTATTGACCAGGGTGACTGCCGTCAGCCCCTCTCAGTGTTTAAACCCTGATGTGAGAGGCTGAACAGCCTGGCTCCTGTTTGTACTAGTTATAAACTTATTCTAATTGCCTTCAGAGCAATTAGAATACCTTTGCAAGAAGGTTTTCAACACAATCACTGGTCTCAGAGATCTTTAGGCTAATCTGTAAGAGCCAGCAGCATCTGCTTAGTGCATTATTGCCCTGGGAGCTGGTTGCTGGAAGAGCAGACAGAGACCAGAGGAGGCAGGTTTGGTCAGTTTGGGTACGTACCTGGAGGAATTTCAGATGGTGTCTGGGGATCCAGAGGAACCTTTTGGATATCTCCTGGGCAGGCTAACTGGTCAGGCAGCACTGGCAGCCTAACTGGTCAGGCAGCACTGGCAGCCTTCCTCCAGGACTGCAGCCACATGGATCAGGGTGACCACCTGGAAGGCTGAGCTGGCAGAAGGAAGAGGTACACCCTGCCTGAAACGCTCATTGCTGTCCTCAGGAAAGTGTCATTTGTATAAAATCCATTTCTAAGCCCTAGAAAAGGCAGCAGAAGGTCCCCAAACCAACTAACAGCCCTGCCATGGATTAAATTCCAGATAGCCATTCCCTTCAGCTCACTATCCTCCCCACTCATCACTCCCTGCAGCAGGAAAAGCTCCCCAGCCTGTGGCATCAGCCCTGCAGGTGTGGGAGGGGGACTTGAAGACTCCTGGCCAAAGTCAACCACACCCCATGGGACAGGTGTCAGAGGTAAAGCAATTTAGAACCACAAATAGATACCAGGGCTTCTGTTTCACTTCTTAATTGGGTAGGGGCCCATCAGCCTCCCCAGTAACTTCCTACAGCCCTGGGGAAATGACACGTAGGTCTTGGGGTGCTCACTGTGCCCTTGGGGCACACAGAAAAGCACCATCCCTTTGTCCCCTTTGCCCACTGTACCTTGGACACCCCATCAGTGCCCTGCAGCGCAGGGGTCCCCAGTCCACCCCCAGCCCCTCGCCATCAGCCGCCTCGCTCCCGATTCGGCTGCCCCAGGAGTGGCTCACCCTTCCCAGGCTCACACACACCCACAGGCAGGAGCATGCTGCATTCTGCTCCCAAATAAGCTTTTTGGATTGGGTTGGTTTGTTTGCTTTTTTATTATTTAACCAGTATGGCAGTGGTCACCCACTGCCCCCCCAGCGCTCGCTGGTGGGCACGCCGAGCAAGTAACAGTGAACAAACCCGTCACCTTTAGCAGAAGAACCCCCTCCCCTCTGGAGCAAGATGTGGAATTATTTACACCCGGTGGTCTCTGTACAGCCCCGGCTGTCGTACAACTTCCTCCACACCAGCTGTGCACAGGCTGGATACAAATAGTGATATTTCCCCCTGGTACAGTTCAAGCAATAAATTGTCCAATAATTTGTTTGCCTGTTTGTACAAGTCACAAAGTCGGTGAACATTAAGTTTAAACTTAGGGGTTTTTTTAATAGTCTAACATGACTTTCTCCTGGATGGCACAACCACAGCCGGCAGTGCAAGGAGGTGCCATCGGACCGTGCCGCAAGGTTTTGGGGGGCTTGAGGATGCCTCAGTGGGGAGAATGACGGCCAGAGGGGGAAGCACCACAACCTGCAGGAGCAGCAGCTTTCCCTTTCCCAAAACCATGCTCCTCCAGCCCACATCAGAGCAGGGAAATGGGGGCCATCCCACTGCAGCCCCCCGGGTCTGGGGGGATCCCCACCAAGCAGCTGTGAGCCTCCTGCCCACGTTGATTTGACCCAAATTAATTAACCCAAGTGGGAGGATGCTCCCCACTCCAGCACCCCAGGAAGGTGGCTCAGAGCTCCCCAAGAGGAGCTGTTGCTGCCCCATGTTCCCCCTGCAGTGTTCCCCTATCCCTGTCCCTGCTGCTGCAGGGATGTTCCAGGGGACAGGCAGCTGCAGGAGGGTCCGTGTGGGACGGGATGTGCACGGGGAGACCTGACGATGGAGACGCAGCAAGACAGAAAGTGGCAAAACCAAGCAGTGCTGTGGCTCCCAGCAAGGGGGACTCCTCAGGTGTAGGTTCCCACTGGAGCAAATCCTGCGTGTCTCTCTCTCCCAGTCTCATGCACCCCTGGCCTGCTCCCCTGCTGTGCTTTGGGGTTCCTGGCCAGCCCTGGCCCCTCACCTTGCACACAGGGAAAACACAGTGGAGAGACAAAGAGATACACCATTATGGGGTTGGCACTGACAAGTGGGACTGGCTCTTAAACTCTCCATCCCATGGCTTCAGGTGCCAGCCATGCTGAATGCTGCCTGGGACTAACAGGGAGGGCAACCCAACCCCGCTCCAGCTGAGGAGGTGAGAAGGTGGCTCTGCAGCTCCTGGCTGGAGCTGATGGCCCTTCCTGATGTCACCACACCTGGCTGCAGGGCTGGCACGGGGTGCCCACATGGTAAGGGACCCAAATGCCACCCCAGCACCTCCATCCCCAGCATGCTGCAGCACCACTGGCGAGACCAGCCATGGCAAAGCCGTGGCTCAGTGCCTCCGCCCCAAAGGCAGCAGCTCCGTCCCCCTTCTCTCGCCTTCTTGCCATGTCTCAACCCTCGCTGGGATGCTGGCAGGGTCTGCGATGCCACTTGGTGGAGCTGCCAGCTCCGCAGCCACCTTCCACCAGCACCTGGCCCCGCCAGCCCTGCAGCTGCTATCCATGGGCACTGCCAGCCCTGCAGCTGCTATCCATGGGCACCCGGCATCGTCAGCTCCGCAGCCACCTTCCACCGGCACCTGGCGCCTTCCTGGACATCTGGAGACACCAAGCAGCACACAGTATTGCTACTGTGCCAAGTGGGAACTTTATTCTTCGTTGTGGTTGGGGTTTTTTTTCTCTACTTTTTCCGAATCGGTTAAGGAGGCAGCTTTGAAGATGGGTTGGATTTGGATAATTCTTTTTTTTCCCAGCAAAATCTGCAACATTTTAATAGCGTTACGCCCAGACATCAGCTCTGTGAGTTTGTACAGCTCAGAGCCACGGAGACACCAGCAGCAATAACCTGGGAACGGAAAGACTTCCACATCGCTTGTGCATTGTCTTGGATTTTTTTTTCTTAAAAAAAAAAAAAAAAGCACAACAGAAAAGACACAAACATTGATGAACATTAAAAACCTGTACATTGTAAAAAAAAAAAACCAAAAAAAACCCCCAACAACAACAACAAAAAAAAAAAACAACCCCCAAACAAACAACAAACACCATCATTCTCTTGCTTTGAAATCAGAATCAACCTGGGAACGTTGCAGGGGGAAAAGAAAGATCCGTGGGGAAGGTGACGCCTCCGGCTGTGCCGCTGGGCCCGCGTGTGGGACGTGGGGGCTGCCGCCCACCCAGACAGGCTGGGCTGGGCTGGGGCTCCTCTAGCGCATAGAATGCAAAGCATTTAATACATTTTATTTCTTTTTTTTTTTTTTGCCATTTGTTTTTTCCCCCCCAGAGCGAGAAAGCAGAAGTGAATGAAAAAAAAGTCTAATATTTTGTTCTTTAACCATGTAACTGCGGATATGAGCCAACATCATGGAATGAAAAAAATAATGTAAAGTAGAGCATTCGTGTGTATCACAAAAATACAATAAAAACTTTTTTTTTCCTTTTTTTTTCCTTTTTGTCTTTTTTTTTTTTTTTTTAAAGTTTCCTGTGAACTCCCTGCCACGCCGGTCTCATGCCCGCTCTGCCCCTGCCCCGGCCAGCTCGGAGGGCTCTGGAGAATCAACGTCTACAACCAGCAAAGGTGTGTGTAACGGGGGGCCCTGCAACCATGGCAAGATTTTGTTTGGTTTTTTTTTTTTTTTTTAAACTAAGTACATACATTCTCCTGACTCCCAGATAACTTTGATGGATCACTGTTACCTTTTTTTTTTTTTAAACCCTTCCATACAATGGACAAACGCATCAAAGCCTGCATGTAAGAACAGAACCTCTTTTACAGCATGTAATACTGTGTTTTGTTTAAGTCCTTCCTTGCGTAAAATATTGACATAATTCACTGAAGGTATCAAAAATATACCCTGTAGACCAATACAATTTACAATTGCCTTTTCTCACCATTCAGAAAACAATGCACTTAAAGCAACCGAGCCCCTCGGTGGGCAGCACATGAGCCAGCCCCGGGACGTCCCTGCCCGCTCCGAGTTACCCGGGATCGCTTCCACCGAAGGGACCAGGATTTTTTGTGGGTTTTTTTTAAGAAACAGCTCTTCACTCCCTCCCCTGCCTGCTCATCCCAGTCACATTCAAAGTGTGTCGCTGCGGGGCTGATACTGTCTTGTGACATGGGAATGACAGGCCACCAGCCCTCGGATCAGCTGGGGAACCAACCCAGGGTGTTCCGTCCCGTTTCGCTTCTTAAACCGTTTTTCTTTTCTTTAACCCGCTCCAGGTTTTGCATTTCTGTGGCACATCCCCATGGCTGGGATGTGGGGGAGCATCCCACAGCCCGTTGCACAACTCCGCAGGAGCATCCCGCGGCCCCTCGCTCGACTCCTTGGGAGCAATGCCACAGCCCCTTGCCCGACTCCGCGGGAAAGCGCCAGCAGAGCGTCCGAGCGCGCGGCCCCGGGACGGGCGCGTGGCAGCTCACAGTCCCTCTCGAGCACGGGGGTCACCGCCCAGCACGGCTGCCAAGATCGAAGATGGGTTCCTTGGGTTTTGTCTCGTTAAGGCTTTTTTCTTTTTCTTTTCTTTATCGGACCAAAGAGGATGCAGAAATTCCCAGATGTTGAGAAAGAAAAAAAATAACCCAAACAAACAAACAAAAATAATAATAATAATGAAAAAAAAAATAACACCCCCCCCTCCCCAAATTGGCTGGTTGGGGAGGAAGGGAAAAAATAAAGGAAAAGGGAAAAACGAAATAGCTCTGCTCCTACATCTTCGCTCGTGAGAGCCGGCGGGGCCGGGGCGGTGGGCACTCGCCCGGGGCGTCCCGCTTGCTCCCCACACCCTGGGTTTGGTCGCCGTCTCCCTGCCCCGGGCTCCTCTCATTCACTGTCCGAAAGGGTTTCGTACTGGGAGCAGAGCAGGGGCTTGGGCTCCTCGTCCCAGGCATGGTGCTGGCTGCTGGGGGTCCCCTGCGGCAGCGGGGCGGTGGGGGCTGCCGTCACCACCCCGCTGGGGAGCCGCATGGTGAGCGGGTTGTAGGGGAACGGCGTCGAACCTGCAGGAGAGGAGGAAGCAGAGAGTCAGCGGTGGGGGGTGGCTGTTCCCGCATCCCCCTGCAGCCCCTCCACACCCCTGCGAGGGTGGCACGGCCACTCTGGGGACCCGTCCCCCGAGCCCTACCTGCGGACGACGGCCTGTCCTCCCAGACGCGGTTGGTGAGGGGTGTCCTGCGGTTGCAGTCCCCCTCCGAGTGCACCGAGGAGACCGAGGGCGGCCGCTCGCCCGAGGACAGACCCGGCGCCGGGGACTTGGCCTTGCGGCTGTTGGGCCTGGCAGCGATCTTTGGCTTCCCCCCTCCTCCTGCGAAAAGAAGCACCCGCTCGTCACCCGGCTCATCGTGACAGGATTCAGGGGATCAGGGAGGGGGTGCAGGTTCCCAGCGCTTCCCTTTTTAGGAGCTTGCAAAAATGGCTTGTGGCAGGAGAAAAGCTCACCCCGGCCGATGGCACCATGGGGGAAGGGCAATGGGCAGGCAGGCACAGCAGACAGGAGGTCTCTCTCCCCTCCTGGGCTGCTCCGCCCTTTGGGTTGATGCCACCAACTGTCCCATGGAGGGACGTGGGGCAGGAGCAGCCACGTGGCTTTGGCCAAGCTATTTCTCTGCAGGGTCTGCTCCTGAGCCAGCTCAATGCTCAGCCCACAAAAATGGGTCATAGGATGGAGCTCCATGTGCTGCTCCATGTCCACAGGCAGTTGGCAGGGACCCTCCAGGAGCTACATGGGTGCTGGAGCCCCAGATACATTCTTCATTCCCATGGTCTACGTGCTAGGATGGTCTTTGATCCGTCCTTACAGTAGAATCCCTGGGGCTGTTTAGCCAGCTTTTAAAAGGTTTAAAGCCAAAGGGCCTCTGCCAGGGATGTGAGCCTGGATAAACCAGGGGGAGCTCCCCAAGGGGGAGGGATAGATGGGCTCTGCATCCCACCTCGCCTGGCCAGGCAGCCTCTGCCAGGCATGGGGAAACATGGTTGGAATAAGCTGCTGGTTTCATGCAGGAGCCAGAAAAGCTTTTCTGCAACAAGCTTTAGAGCGCTTGGTGTGAGCTGACCTGGAGGAAGGTGCACATGTGCGCCCAGGACACTGCTCCTGAGTCAGGGACTCTGTGCCTGGATTGCTGAGGGTGATCCCTAGCACTGGTGCCATGCTCTGTACAGGGGCCTTGCATGAGGCACTCTACCTTTAGGAAGCGTGCAGGGGACAAATGCTCCCTCAGATCAGCTGAATCCATTCCTGACCCCCCTCCTCCCTCCCTTCCTTAACTGGGGATCTCTCAACAACCCTCCCAGATCTGCTCAAGTCCCCCTGAAGCTGAGCAGACCCCACCATGGGGCCCAGTGGGCTTTGCAAGGCCCCCACCGGGGCCCACAGGACAGCTCACTCCCAACCCTGCTCTCTTTATCATCTCATCTCCCATCTATCACTTTTAGCCCCCTTAAAAATCTCCCTCTTGCTCCAGGTGCTCCCAGATCCCATCAAACCTCCCGTGCCAGGCTGGATTCTGCCCTGACACCCCAAAGCCCGAGGTGGGGAGAGAATGCCACCCTGCCCTGTGTCCCCCACTCTGGTCCTTCTCAGCTCCTTCCTCTATTGTGGGAGCACTGGTCCCACCCAGGGTTTACAGATAGTTGGGGGTGGCTATTAAGGTTTATGGCTTTGATTTTTGGGTGGGAGCTTTTGCCCCCATAAACCTTTCCATTGTGTAAAAAAAATATATAGGAAAAAGAGATATTAAAAACCAACAAATGGGGAAAGGAGCAAGTCAGTGGTTTAGAGAAAGCAACAGCACCTTCGGAGACTATTAAATTAACATCAAACAAGACCAGGATTAATCAGCAGATTCACAAAGCTCAAAGCTGGGGGAGGGTGGGGAGAAAAGAAAATCAAAATGAACAAAAAATGGGGAAGGGGAGGAATAAATCCACCCGTCAAAGGGGAAATATAAAGGCTGAGAATTAATAACACAGAGAGAGCGAAGGTGGAGAGGGCTGCAGACCTGGCAAGGAGCGCACGTCCTCGTTTCGTCCATCAGCAGGAGTTATGGGCATAGCAGCGGGCAGGCTTGCACTGGCATTCAGAGAGTTAAAAGCATTGGCACTGAGAGGTGAGCGCTCTTCCCACTGCTCGTCATATTTACCCATTAGGGCTTTCCTAATTATTGCCTCCAACCCCATGTTGGTACTGGAATTCTCTTGGACCGACTGGCTCCTACAACTGATTAGCCCTGGGAGATACGGGAGAGGGAGGAGAGAGGGGACGGGAGATGGGGGGGAGCCAAATGAGAAGAAAGATGGGGGGGACGGGGAAAGGGGGAGAAAGGAGACAAGGGAGAAGGGAAGAAACAAACAGTCAGCACATTCTCGCAAAGCAACAAACTTTGTCATCTTGTTCTTTAAAGCGCTGCGATGCACCCGTCCTCCTCCTCCTCCTCCTCCGCCCGCTCCATCCCGCCCCGGGGCTCAGCAGGGGCTGGCAGTGGGACGGATGAGACTCACTCTGGGATTATAGGGGTTTTGGGAGGGTTCCCTGGGGCCAGGAGATGGGAGAATGGGGGAGTAAGGGTTTGTTGCTGATCCCCAGGGAGCAGCTGCAAGAAACAGGGGCTGCACTCCCAACATGGGAGGCATGGGGGGCAGGAAGAATGTCACCTGGATGTGGGATCCATATGCACACACAGCAAAAGTCGGTGTGCCAAGAATATGGAGGCTGGGACAGTTTCCCATAAAGGAAGTCACGGGGAAGAAGGGTGAGTACCCCATAAAAACACTCGATCAGAAAGAAGGGCCTGGATTTGGCCCTGGCATCAGAGGTGGCAAATGCAGGCAGCTCCCGGAGGAGAGCACGCAGCCCATGGAGCTGCCTGTGCGGGGTAGGGTGATGTGGGGAGAGGGGAGCGCCCTTTTGTCCCTCCTCGCGCTCTTTGCAAGCCCCCTGCCCACTGCCCCAGCCCTCCCTTCCCCCTCCAGGCCGGGTGCCCAGGTGGGCCAGAGGCCCCCGGGCTGAGCCATGGCTACGGGACAGGATGCAGAGGCGCAGTGGTGTCCGCGTGGGTGTGAGTCTCAAGCCATGCAGTTATGGAGCAGCACCGCACAGGGACCGAGGCTCAGCCACGCCACCATCATTCCCGGGGTGGCGGTTACAGGGAACAAGCAAGGGCAAAATACAGACACGAAACTGCCAGGCACCCCAGCTCGCCCCATCCTGAGGTGTTCCTTTTGGGATCGCCGCCCTTCTGCTCAGAAAGGGACGGATCCCAGGTTCCTGTAAACCTGGTTTGGACATTTGTCTCTCCGTACATGGGCAGGGTCTCTCCTGGTCCCCTCTGGCCAGAACTGACCCCCAAATTTTGGCTGCCAGGGACCCTCAGGTCCCACCTGGCTGTACCCGCTCATCCCAGCAGATGATGTCAGCTGGCTCCTTCTCCCAAACACATTCCCACGGGTGAGCAGTCTTACACCACTGGCCCTCCTGCTTCACCAAGCCCCTGCCCACAGCACCTCCTGCCCTTGGCTGTGGGAAGGCTGCTGTTCTCCTACTTAAAACTAACAACCCAAAAGCATTCCTGCTGTAGGAGAGCATTAATCCTTAATGAATTAAGTACCAATTAGTATTCCTCAATGGGGATTCATGTCATTCATTTGAGAGCCCACCTGGACATGTTGCAGGCAGTAACAGCACAACAGCATTCCCACTGTCATTTCCCCTTGGGCTGGTCATGTTCCTCTGCCCCTCTCCATGTCTCAGCCATGTCCCCTTTTGGTCCTCAGCCGTTGCCAGTTTGCCCAGCACAGGGTGCTGCTCTCATCCCAGTTTGCTTTTGCAACTGGTTCCTGCCTCGTGCCCATCCTGCAGAGCACAGACCCTGCTCCCCACCCTCACGTTCCCCTTTGCTGCTGCCCTCCCACCCACCCATGGCTGACCAGAAGGTCCCACCAAGAGCATGGTGCTCTCTCCTGCTGTGAGGTCCACCTTGCTATGGTTTAACCCTCTGTTGGCATCAGATGACTTGACTTTTAACCTCTCCTCAAATTCTGCCAGGTTTTCTGAGGAATTACACTGCCCTGTTTCCAACCCAACAGTAGAGTTATGGTGTGTCCTGAGGTTTCTGCCTCCCAGCAACTGTTATGCTTGGTCTTATGGGGCAAGGAGAAAAGGAGATGCTTAAATCTACCAAACCTCCTGCTCTCCATGCCTGTAAGCCCTGTGGGGAATGAGGTATGGGTATGTGGGGGATTTACCTGCTCCTGTAATCGCTGGCATGTTGAAAATCTCTGTCCCAGGCTGCCCAACATCTGGAGAAAAACAAAGAAGCTCTTCAGTATGGAGAGCAGCATGTGCAGGCTGGTGGCAGGGAGGACCTGCTGTGCCACCCATGACAAGATTCCCATGTTCCTGTCATGGCACCCAGCCTGACAGCAGCCCACCTCCCCCAGGCACTGGGGTGGGTCTGTGGGTGCTGGCTGGGACCAGGAACAACTCCCAGTACCTTTGGGAGATCCACAGCGGGTACCTTTTTCAGGTGGAAAGAGCAGAAAAGCAGAGCCCAGAAAGCCAGGGCAATGTCTTTGTGCTCAGTGTTGGCCTCCCTCCTTTTCTCCCTCCTGCCCTTGGGATTACAAGCTCCATGAAGCCAAACTCTCTCTCCTGCCTATGGGATTTCCAAAGGCTGAATACCCCCTATCCAGGGAGCAGGTCTGGGCAGTGGGGAGGGCGAGGAGGAGGAGAAGAAATGTTAAATCAATATTTTCCCTCTTAGCTGAGCTGTTTGACTTGGATATCGTTTTCCTTAGAATAACGGAAATTCTCATCAAATAAGAGGAGTATCCTATTTCTATATATTTTCCCTTGATAAGGAAAAGTGTGGAAGGTCACAGGGTTCAGCCACGTGTCCCCAAAGGGGCATAACAATACTGTTGGCTCATGGTAACATCAGCCAGGAGACGAGACAGCTCGGTCCCTCTTATCCGATGCAGCTGTTGTAAGATGGATTCAAATTGAATTAGTATTGACTGTATAATGCTGGGCTAAATTAAATTATGATCCTATCTACTCTATTAGCGGTTAATGAATGAATGGGCTGAATTTCTAATCTAAGCCAGCCTGGTTAGTTTTACAGAGCTGCACCAATATTGACATAGGGCTTAAAGTAATGCTGGGGGGAGATGCATCCCAAGGAGGAAGGATTCAGCTTGGCTGGCCATTCATTAAAATATCAATTAAGTCTCTTTAAGTCTCCTCCATGCTCAGCTCATTATTTCCTTCCTATTTAGTTTATCTGGTGTGGGTGGCATTGGCAGCCCCAGAGCATGAAAACACAGGGTGGGAAGACCCCAGCGCCTCCCTGGAGTCCAACTCTTAAGTGCAGATGGAGCAGGCTGGGAGCTCCCAGCCCTTAACACAGCAGCACCCATTCCCAAATTTTCTTTGCTTCCTGCGTCCTTGAGGTTTTTCCCCACCAGTGCCCTCCATTTGTTCTCCCCACTGGTCCTTACTGTACTCTGTCTCGTTTTTGTTGGTCGTGCTGAGCTTCTTGATGATTTCCTGTTTCTTGGACTTCACCATGGCAGAGTTGCTCTCAGTCAGCTTGCTGAAGAAAGCTGGAGGCTGAGTGTTGTTTCCTGGGGACTTGGACCCCATCCTGCAAAGCAAAAGACCATTGGAAACCTCTGCAACGTCCAGTGCACAAAGTCCTACCTAGAGAGCCTCTGCCCTTGGTGTAACTGCTCAGAGTCAGCCTGGGCACTCCTGTGATACTCAGGATCTCCAACCTCTCTCCCTATCCCAACTGTGTTGAAAAGCCTCTACAAGCAAGCAGCACCCTGAGATGGGACACTGCTTCTGTCAGCAAGGAAAGGAGCCTGAGCCAGGGGACGTGTGGGGGCATCCCCATCCTCAGCTGCCTCCAGCGCCTGCTCCTGGGCGGTACCTCTGGTCCATGGGCTCTCCCTCGCGGAACAGGACGGGGTAAGGGGCGCTCTTGGCGTGTTCTGCTTCTCCCACGCCGTCTGGTGGAGACACCGGCTCGATACAGCTGTCAGCCCCGCCGGCCGCGGCTTTGCCCTGCTCCGGGGACCTGCGGAGCAACGGGAACATGCCATCGGTTCTGTCCCTGCAGCAGCTTGGGGTTGAGAGAGGTAAAACGGCCAAAACTGTTTTCCTACAGCAGGGAAAACAGCCAAACCTTTCACATCCTGTGGACTCCTAGTGCCTCCTAACACGGGCCAGAGGGAGAGACCAGCCTGGGCGTGCAGAGCCGGGCTGAGCCAAACCATGGCCCCGATCCCCCGCCACCCCAAACACAACTGCCCAGCAGGGATGAGGGACCAGTCCCGGGACCTGTCAGCTCAGGAGTGTCCCTGGCTGGCAGAGGGCTGTGACATTAACCCTTTGGGGACATGGATTTTGATTCTCCATCGTATCTGTGAACACAGTGGAGACAGCACCCGCCACCCCTCATGCACCTTGTCAGGGCCACACAGGGGCTGGCTGCAGGAGGGGGTCTGGAGCTGGGGCAGCTCAGAAAGCATCAACACTGGCCCCCGATGCCTGCCTGTGGCCAGAGCCTGGGAGACAGCCAGGCTCAAGTCTGCGAGGAATTTCGCACAGCAAGTTCTGGGAATTTACATCTTTATTCTTTCTGTGGTTTCTCTTCTTTTTCCTGTTTTTTTCATCACTGGGTGGTCAGGGCTGGGCTCTCTCCTTTCATGTTATAAAGCCAACTCTAGGACCAGGCAGAGCTGGGAAGAATAATCCCATTTACTGACAAGGAACCACCAGTCTGGAGGCACCACTCATTCCTGGATGCATTTGGGTCTCTGTGGCTGTTTGGGTGGGAGGACAGACCCATTTTTTAATTCCAGACAACAGCAATCAGACCTGCCTTGTAGCTGCACAGGGATTTGAAAGTGACTTTAAAACAAGTACAGGTGGTGCCTGAAATGGACAGTTACAGCTGTCAAGGCACTTGTGTCTAACGAACTTCTAATTCACTGAGAAAGATAAAGATACCATTAACTTTGAATCATAGAAAACACGCTGCTTTGGGTTTTTTAAAACCATCTGGTCAGGGACTGAGAACCATGTGGTCAGGGACTGAGAACAGTGACAGGACAAGAGATGAGAGGCACAAACAAAACACAAGAAATTCCATCCCAACATAAGGAAACACTTTTTTCCTGTGAGGGTGCTCCAATGCTGGGACAGGGTGGCCAGAGAGGTGTTGAAGTCTCCCTCAGTGGAGATATTCAGAACCTAACTGGCCATGACTCAGGGTAACCTGCTCAAGAGCTCCTTTCCACCTAAACTATCCTTTGACACCTGCTAGATCATGAAGGAGATCATGCATGGACGTTATGGGGGTCTAAAGAGCACTTTGAGGACAACAGGTATGGCAAGAGGCACCAGCACAGAGAAAAGAGGCCTAGCTCAGAAAGCAGTTTTACACTCTGGGCTGTGTAAGCAGGGAATTCACACAGCACCAAGCCTGGGAGCATAAATTCAGCAATGCCAAATGCCAGCCTGTCCAATGCACCCCCTTACCAGGCCACCTGCCCAGCTCTTCGCCCTGCGCAGCCCGGGTCCACCTGAACTGAGACTGGCACAAGTTGCCCTGTGCCAGCTCGGGTGGGACTCTCTGAGCTCACCTTTTGCCACCTTCGTTCTGCGGGGAGATCCGTGAGGCCGCCGTGTGCTCCGGCTGCTGCAGGTAGGCCTCGCTGGGGGTGCGGCGCAGGTCCAGCACCGGGCAGGCCGCCCCGGGGAAGGAGTACACCGGCGCCTGGATGTGCGAGTTGAGCTGCTGCGGGTGGTGGCGCGTGTAGTCCTGCGTGATGACCTCCTAAAGAAGAAACCCCCCCCGAGTCAGAAATAGAGCTGGTTTCTACCTTTGCTCTGCTGGGCCCAACTAAGAGGGCAAGCAGGAGGGAAACAGGCTGGTTTGTCCCTGCAGATGCAACATCTGCCTCCTGTCATGATGGGTTCCTTGGGGACCCAAACACCCAGGCTGAACACCCCTGATGCCCCCTGTTCTCCAGCCCCCAAACAGAGGTGTTGAGGTGTCCAGCATCACTCCCATCCCGTCCCCACCAGGCGTGTTTCATTTGGCTTGTCCCTCCTCCCCGGAGCCCCAGCAGGAAGGTGAAGGAGGAGAATGAGGTTAGTTACACTGATGTGCTGGGCCAGTGTGACCACCCGCTGGTTCATGCCCTTGGTGCTCTGCAGGGGCTGGCACTGGGGGCCGTCGGGCTGCCGAAGGTGCTGCAGGTGGGCGGCTTCGGGAGCCGAGCCCTTCAGCGAGCCTGGGGGGCACAAAGAAGACAACAGGCATGAGATGATGTCTGTGACCCCTTCCTTGAATGCCATCCCAGCACTGGGACACAGCAAGCAAAATCTGGATGAAGAAGACCCCCATGCCAGCTCAGGCTCTCCTGCGCCAGATGGCACTGCCATTCCCTGTCCTCACCTTGCTGTTTCTGCCTCAGGTCATGCTCCCCGTGCCCCTTCTCTGCATCCTGTAGCAGCTTGGCCCCTTTCTCATGTGACAGGCTGGGTGAGCTCACGGGACTCACTGCTTCCATCCGCTCAGGGCTGTAGCCTCCGTGAAAACCTGGGGAAAGGGGAGAACACAGTTAAAACCAGAAGCTTGCTTGGCTTTTCCCTGGTGCTGTGGCACTATTGCTTCTGGGCAGAGTCACATTTTCAGCAAAGGAGGGAAAAAAAGATTGGGGTAGAGCTGGCAGGTCACGCTGCAGGGACCCCTGGAGCCACCTCTGATGTCCAGCTGTAGTCATGGCTGCAGTGAAGAGGTGGTATCTTGTTCAAGCACAGCTGGACACTCAGCAGCTTATGGTGACACTTGAGTGTCAGGGACCAAATTCATCCCCTGTGGGTTCCCAACTTGTTCCCTCCCATTCCCCACCCCCTAAAACCTCCTCTATGCCCAGAGGGACTGAGATGCTCAGCAGGAGTGGAGGTGGCCGCACAAGAGGTCTCCAAGTGCTTTACAAAGAAAAGCCCCAAGCCCAGCATGGCCAAGACCAGGGACTTGAAAACTGGATGTGAGGCCCTGGAGACTCCAGATCTTGCTTCAGAGACAGTGGATGCACACACTGCAGGGGCAAAATTTGACCATTCTCTGCCTTTTAAGGCCTTTCATAGACTCATAGAATCATTTATGAAGGTTGGAAAGGACCTCTAAGCTCATTGAGTCCAACCATTACCCTAACACTGACAAGTCTACCAAGTCCACCTCTGCAGAGACTCAAGCTGCATTAAAACAGGCAGAGCTGGAATGAGGAACCACCATCACCTTTCAACAGGGAGTGGAAACTGAGGCCCAGTGGGTTATGCTTCTGCAGAGCAGGGGTGGAGGGTGGAGGGGCCCTGGAGGAGGCAAATGCTGCCTCTCACCAGCCAAGCACGTTTGTTAACACAACTTCTGCCTCTGCAGACCTTTACCCTCCTAATGCTCCACTCCTTGAGACTGCCCACAGCAGGCACATCTGGCAGAGGATCCACAGCACTGCTGGAGGGTCCCTGGTGCCCAGGCATAGACACATTGACTCTGCCCCTACCTGAGGCACGGGGAGGGAGAGAAGTCCATGGAGAACCTCCCTGCACCAGGAACAGGGATGCAGCATCCCCCATCACCCCATATGTGCCAGCACCCACATGACCACACTTTGGATCCGCCCAAGATGGAGTATCCTGCTCTAGAAAGATCCCTAGCCAACAGTGAGGTCCTGAGGAATGCCAGCTCCTTTCTGTAAGGTCATGGCCATAGAAGAGATGTCCTCTCCACAGCACAACATGCAACTGGAGGAAACACTGGTGCCAGGGAAGAAGGTGGAGGAGAGCTCAGCCAGAGCCACGTCCTTGGTCCTGGAATGTACTGCTAGAAGAGGCAGGGACCAGATGTGACCAAGCAGTGGGCTGGGTGGGTCAGGATGTGCCAGTGAGAGCAGCTCTTCTGCCTGGCTACAGTACAGTGTCCACTCCACCCTTGGGTTACAGGAAGGGGAGTGGGGCAGCAACTCCCAGTGCTGATGGTCAAAGCAGATGCTGCAACTTGAAGACAAGGTCCCACCAAATCCCCAAGGCTGTCTGTTGCTTTTTCATGCTGATGGGAGCCTGGATGCATGCTCTGGGTGAAGGCTGGTCCCATCAAGAATGACCCGGACCTTAAATCCAGCCCCCTTCCTGCACTTTCTTTTGGAATAACTAAACCCAGCGCTTTTGTGTCCTACACAAGATTTCTATTAAGTGGTTCTTGTGGTCTGCTCTGGAAACGGCTGCTGAGCACGGGTGGGCTGATTGATCCCAGGACAGCCACGTCCATGGTGCCCACATTGGGCAGCATCCAGCACCAGGACCCTTACTGAGGTCACCCCAAGCAAGGGGACCCCATCCACACTGAGACCCACAAAGCCCTCTGAGATCCTGCAGCTCATGAGCAGTAAGATGTGTGTCTGAGGGCCAGCAGCCCTGTCACACTCACAGTCCCAGTTCTCCGCTTTGCTCGTTTGATTTATTACCCACAACTGTCCCTTACAGACTGCCTGGGAATTTCTAAGGATGGGGAAATCAAAATTAGCAAATGGCTATTGTCTGTAAAAAGCAATACCAGGAACTGCATGATGTTTGCAAAACAGGACTTGGCAATGGGAAAAACTAAAATATGGTGGGAGAAGGAAGATCCTTAAGACACACAAAAATAAAAAAGTCTGGAATAACACAACAACTGGAAAGCAGAGGGACAAGCACACTCAGGGAGCTGATGAAGCCAGTAGCCAAAATGTGCAACTAAAAATAAGAAATAATGAAACATAATGGGTGTCAGGCCACAGCTCTCTCACCTCTCCCCTCCAACTTCTTACCATCGCTAGTGCAGTCGTTACTCAGCGAGCCTCTTTCTCGCTGCCCCGTATCGCAAGACATTTGGCGCATGACAATCACACCTATGAAGTTGGCTGCTGTCGTGGTGGTCTTACCGAGTGCTCGGAGCTCCTGCTCCTGCATGGAAAAGCGTTTACTTTGACTCTTTTCTCTACTGTGCTGCTCGGAGCCTGAGGCTGCGTGCTGCTGGTCCAGAGGGTGGTGGTGCTGCTGGCTTTTCCCCTGTCCTCTGCCATAGTGATGAGAAGAACCAGGTCCGGAGGCAGGCAAAGGTCTTGACTCCATGGCTTTAATGGGCGAAGGCGACTGTTCGAGGTTGGCCCCACTGGGCAGCTTTGAGGTGTAGATGTTGTTGTCAGTCTGGGCTCGTTCTGTCTTGGCTTCCCGCACCCTCGAGGCCTCTTTCTGCAGGATGGCCGGGTCCAGCGGGGCTGCGTAGCCGTCAGCCGCGCTGAGGGAGGAGCGCAGGGTAGAGGCCGAGGGGAAGGCGGTGGAGCGGATTGGTGATGTGGTAGTGGTGGAGGAGGTTCTGGAAGGAAAATGGAGACAAGGCCAAGATGAGAGAAGCACATGAGAAAAGGAATGCTGTTACCAGAGCCTCAGTGTCCAGCCTTGCCTGGCCAAGCTTTTTCCAGGGCTCCCGAGTGTAGGGTTGGCCTGTGCTGAGGCCAGCGAGGAGGGCTTGGATGGAGCCTCCACCATAGTAACTGGCCACAGGGTTATTGGGCCTGGATGACTGGAGAGCATAAAATCCATGGACAGGTCCCAGAGACCTTCATAACTCCACCACCAGGCAACCTTCAGCAAGAGGAGCAATACCTGTATTTGGGCACAGGCACGCTCCTGGTTTCTTTCCTGGCAGCAGGAAAAGTCACTAAAGAAAGCAAAGGAATTGGGCACCAAAACCTGCCTCTCCCCATCACAACTTCCCTGGAAGCCCCACTCCTGTTCCCACTGAGACTGAAGGCCAAAACAGCCCTCTCTCCATCCCCGTGGCTCGTTATAATTAATTGCCACAGTGGCACAGTGACAGGAGCCGTGGCAGGGGGACGTACCGCAGGACGGAAGGGGTGGGGGTCTCCGAGGAGATGATCTTCATGCTCGTGTTGTGGAGCACACTGGGGCGCTGCTGGATGGTCTCGTGGGTGCGGGGTGAGACGGGAGACTGCTGGTGGCTGTGAGAGTGGGAGGACGAACGGCTGCTGGACTGCTCCGTACCTGGGGCACAACACAAGGAATGGCTTCTTTAGCCCTTCATCCTATAGCCCCACCTACCTCCACCCAGCACAGGCCCCAAGGTGTGGTGCTGGACTCTTGCCTGGCCTACCTGGTCTCCAGATGGGCGCATGCTCCACCGTGGTGGATGCTAGGATGGATTTTTCACGCTCCCTCTCCCGCTCCCGTTCCCGCTCCCGTTCCCGTTCGGACACCGACGATCCCGACTGTTTGGTCATGTGCGTGGGGCCTCCTGAAACCCAACCGAAAGGCAGTGAGGTGGCTGCAGACACAGCAATTCCCCTGGGAACGCTGCCTGCTCTTCACATCGCTGTGTCTGCAGAGCAGATAAGGAACAGCTCCATCCAAGGTCACCTGGAGCAGGACAGATGAGGGCAACCAGCGTGACAAAGCCCAGACAAATCATGGAATAGCTGTCCTGGCGCCACCTCTGGAGTATGACCTTCCACAGAGCTGTTTGCCAGCTGCCACTCTGGGGAAGAAGGGGGAAAAGCAGGGAAGCCCCCAACAAGCAGGGAGGGAGGGAGTCAGTGGACTGGTCACTGAGTGAGAATTAATTTGGGGTCTCCCCACCTGCCCTGGCACGCTGAGCCCATGGCCCTGGATTGATTAAGAGTGTCCTGCTCAACCATTTTCCCCTGGGAAAAGCAACCTGCAGTGTTACCTGGGGAGAGTGGGGAGCTGCTGTGCCGACTGCCAAAGGTCTGGGGGGGCCCAGGGATGTAGGTGATGCGGTCCATGGTTGGGGCAGAGGTGCCAGGGGTAGGGGGCACGAGGACAGGCAGGTGTGGCACTTGGGACAGGTCGATGATGCCTGGAAAGAGAAGTGAGAGGACCGTCAGGACAATGCCGAGCTGCGGCAGCTTGGCCATGCTGGAGCTGTCAGTGCCGGCCTGACCGAGCCTCCTCCTCCCAAACTTCCCCCAAGCCCCTGGACAGTGCCGTGCCGGGAGCACCTGCTGCATAGTTGAGGGCGAGGGAGGGCTCCCGGGGCGACAGGCCGCGCAGCATGTCCGCCCGCTGCGCCATGGCCGTGGCCGCGGCGTTGTGGTGCATCTGCTGGGACGTGATGTAGTCGTTGATGATGGTCTGTCGGTTCTCCATGGCCGCCGTGTCCGGGTAGCCCCGGATGAGGTACGGGGGGTACAGGTGGGGGTACGTGGGGCTCGGAGCCAGATGCCTTGGCAAGTAGTAAGCAGCAGCTGGGAGAGAAAGGGATGCAGATGTGATGTGGCTTTCCCCAGAGACCTCTGGCTTTCAGAGCATAGCAAGGAAAAAAAAACAATCCCAGACAGACTGTGCCCACAACAAAGGTACCTGCTTCCAGTTGGATTCCCCTGGGGATGGCGGCGGGGTCAAAAGGCAGCGGGATGTGTCCTCGGTACAGATCGACCCCGCTCACACCGCGGAGCAGGTGCTCGTACGGGGAAATGGGGTGGTGGTGGTCAGGCACAGGGGCGTGCGGAGACTTGGAGTTGGTGAGCTCTCTCGATGTGGGGGTGATCTTTCTGTCCTGGGACACCGGCTTCCCAGCAGTGATGCTCCCTGCAGTAAGCAGAAGGAAGTGAGTCAGAGACTGAGTGCCATGGCCAAGTCATGTCCCCGAGGGATGCCTGCGGCCAAGCGTGTCCTCCAGGGACACTCGTAGCTACCCTGAACTCAAGGGAACTTTCCCCTCCCTGCTCTCTGCACTGCCATGCCCTGTTACACCACCAAGATCAAGGCAGGCCAAGTCCCAGTCGCCCTTGGGAGAGAGGCCTTTCCCAAACCACCCCTCTACCCCAGCACATCCATGCTGGGCGGTCTGTGCATTCATCCTGGCCCGCACAAGCAGCCGGTGCTGGAGCCCTCCCTGCGCTCCTCGGACAGAGGTCACAGCTGCTGGGCAGAGATGGGGACCCTGAAACCCCTGGCAAGGGTGATGAAATATAGTTCAGTGTGTTTTGAGTACTTGTCATTCCCTGGAGCCAAAAACTCTTTCCCAGCACACAGAGGGGAGGTTGGATCATGTTAGGGACTTCTCCCGGCTCTCCCAACCTGAGCTGGGCACTGGGGGCACTTCTCATCCAACCTGAAACAAGTGTCACCAGCTCCTGTGTCCAAGCCCACAGGATGGGGACAGTGGCTGGCACAGTCACCCCAAGCAGTGTGACCAACCCCCTTGCACCAGACTGCACACCAAATGCTGCCTGGGTATTCCTGCTGGCTGGGGAGGCACATCCCAGACTCAGTTTTTGGCAGACTGTGATGTCTTGTGTTGCACACTCCCACATCACAGGACTCTTGGATTAGGACATGGATTTGCGGGTGGGAGATGCAAAAGGCTCTGAAGCAGTTACCCATAGCCAGCAGGCTTGTTTGGGCAAGGTGTATTAGGGACTGGCTTCTGCACTGATCCTGCCCACAAATGTGCCATGAAGTAAGAGAGTTGTTTGTGCTCTGGATCTGAATGTGTCTTACCAGACCACTGAGCCCAGCCCTGACATGTGCCTGCTCCTGGGGAGCCCAGGTCTGACTCTGGGAGCAGGAGATGACCAATGCCAGGGCACACAGATGGGCAGGGGAGATGTCAGAGCATAAAGACCATCCCACTACCTGGACCCACTGACTCAGAAGGGATTAGATGTTCCTGGAGGTGAGGCACTCAGGTGCCCAAGAGATGGATGAGATGGGCAAACACATATCAGGCTGGTGAGAAGTGTGAAGATCCCCCACCCAGTACCCCAAGCACTGCTTTCCTGCCCACCTGTGGAAAACAGAGTGCCGTGGGCCAATGCTGGGACAGGGAAGACGCTTTTAAAATACCAAAGGCTTCACCAGCCACAGCTCAAGTCTCCCTTTGGTTACCCTGGTGCAGGTGAGGTGCCCTCACTTCAACCATGTGAGCACCTCCAGGAAGGGTGCTGAGCCCCAGCTGCGCCTGGCAGCCACCCCAGTGCTGTGAGTCAGTTGTAGGTGCAGGGAAGAACGGGTTCAACAGGGACCTGCTGGGAACAGCTCGGGCAGGTGGGGTCAGCAGCCACCTCCTGCACACCTCCCCTGCTCGGCTGCTACGAACTGGAGCATCAAATAAAAGGTTTGCCAAGTACCTTCGTGCTGCCGTGGCGTGGACTCCCGTGTGGAGACCGGAGACCCTCTGTGCAAGTGGCTGCTGAAGGCAGTGCTGTGCCCTGCCTGGTGGTCCTCATAGCCGAGGGCACTTTGGTGGGCCTTGCTCGGCTCCGGTACAATCACAGGAGCCCCTCTGGCAATGGAGCCACCCGAGTTTGTCACTGGGCTTGGCCTGTTTTTCAGGCTCTCTTCATAAGCTCTCTCCAGATTCCTCGGGTCTTGGATGACGTCCAGTGAGTGCACAGAGTGAAAAGTCCTGCCGGGACTGCCGATGATGGACCGCACGTCATGCTTTTTGGTACTTGAGGAAGAAGAGCTGCTGTCATACTTCAGTGGGGTACCCTGGGGACAGGAGGCAGAGGAGACATCAAAGAGGCATAGAGCAGAAGGGGATGCAGCGATCGCATCCCACCGAGTTTCAAGGAGACTCCTGAGTCCTCATTCAGTGGGTCAATACATCAATAAAGCTTCCTTGGGCAAACAGCAACAGCCATCAGAAGAGCACAGAACCATTCTGCACAGCACGGGGCAGGGTGGAGTGCCCATCTTGCATGTCTTGTTGTGCTCCAACAAGATGATGATGAGTCACTGCTGAAGGCTGGCTGTGCCCATCACGCCTCTTTCCTACACACACTGTGAAATGGGGTAGGACTACAAGGTGCCATGGGAACCCTGCAAATATTTGGAGCCCAACAGGAGATAGTTTCATCCTAACTACTGGCCCTGCTGGGTTGCCACTTGCCCATAAAGGGAGGAGACCAAGTTTATTTGCACCCCGAGTTACAACTGCCAAGGGCACAGAGTTGACTTTGGCCTTGAAAGAGAGGTAAATGTGTCCCTTTCCATTTACACGTGTAGCTGGAGCATTGTTTTCTTAATGTGCAAGGGGGTTCCCTGGGTTTTGTGTTTATCCACTAGGAAGGATCATAAGATGGCTTGGATTGGAAAGTGCAGTGGGTTTCTGTGGCTGGGTTTTTGGTAGCGAGGGGGGGCTACAGGAGTGGCTTCTGTTAGAAGCTGCTAGAAGCTTCCCCTGTTCTGTGGAGTCAATGCCAGTCGGCTCCCGGACGGAGTTCCTGCCACCGGCCAAAGCTGAGCCAACTAGAAGTAACAGCAATGCCTCTGTGATAACATATTTAAGAACAAAAGATTGTTTCGCAGAAGAATTCCAGCCAGGGAAGAGCGGAGTGAGAACATGGGAGCTTTGAGTCTTGTTTTGCCTGTGAAGGTAATCAGTCACTGACCTCTCCCAGCTCTTATCTCTACTCATGAATTCTTAGCTGGTTTTTTTCTCTCTCTCTGTCCAGTTGTAGAGGGAGGGTGAGAGAGCGTCTTTAGTGGGTACCTGGTATCTGGCCAGGGTCAACCCACTACAAAAGGATCGTGCCAAAGATGGGGCAGGACAACCTGTACCCAAGCAGAGCCTCGAGTCTGACCAGCAATGCACCCCCAAGCTGTCTCTGCTCTCCTTTTACCTTGGGAATGGTCCCCAGGATCTGTGCAAAGACAGCAGCCTGAGTAGAGCTGATCACATCTGCTGTTCATCCCACACTCACCTGCGTGATGGAACCTTCCTTCAGAGGTCTTGTCAGAGAGATGTCCGGTGTCCGCCTCAGCTCCTCACGGGGAATCTCATGGATTGATCTTCCTGCTTCTTTCACCGTGGCTACCAAGTCTTCATGGGCTGATTTCATTTTCAGAGGAGTAAGGCCCTCGTGAGATCTGACCTTGTAGGCATCAGATAAGTCCCTCGGTGGAGTGTTTTCCCTCTTGAGCTGTTTGGCTTCTCTTCTGAGGTAGTCCTCATGGGCCTCCACATAGGACCGAGGTATTCCTGCAACCCCCAAGCACATGATGGATGCAGAGGGAGATTCCCCAGCCAGATGCTGGACTCCCACTCCCCATGCAGATGCTCACTTCAAGGGGGTCTCTAGTTAACACATGTAACTCAGGGACTAGTACCCAACTAAGCACACAGAGCAGCTGGACCACCTCAACATCTCCCACCACTTTCTGGACCCATTTCACACTGACTTCAATCTGTTCCATGTGAATCACTGACAATTTTGTCCCTGAATTGGGCAGAATTTAGGTTGGTGGAAACTGAGCAAGACTAAAAATCTCTCTGAGCACATGGCAGGGGGCTGCAAAAATTTGCAGCTGGACCTTGATGTGTCCATCCTTGTTTCCTCCTGTCCTACCCTGACAAAAAGAACAAGGGGCCATCCATGGAGATGCTTCCCCATGTTACCTCTGTCTGTGCCCTTCTGCTTGCAGGTTTTACCTTGTGTAATCGAGCCCCTCATGTGATGCTGCTCCTTCAGGTTATGGGGACTGTGTCGGTCTGGAGGGATCGCTCGACCCATGAGACCTAGAACAGATCCAAGAGGGAAAGCTGGGTTGTGACACAGGAGTTAATTTACAATGAATACACGACAGTGTTACCAGGGATTCCCGGGACAAGAAAAAACATAATTTCTAAATGACTTATTTCTCTTTTTTTTTTTAAATGTGCTTATTTTTAACCTATTCCTGAAACTGGTCTGCCAGGACAGAAACCAAAGGGAAATGGGTCAGTCTGTGCCCCTTGTCTTCCCATGCTGGTTGGATGCTGTTGGGATGTGCTGCAGGATACCAGCTAACCACTGCCAAAACACCGGCACAAGAAGGTACATCATGTAGACAAGAGACAAGATGGGGTTTCCACGGGTCACTAACAAAACACAAGTGAAAGGTTTCACCCAGACCCACCTTCAATGCTGGCAGATAAGGTATCACGGGCTGATAAGCCCCGGCTGATCCTCCCCTCCATCATATCATAGGTCCGCTTAGTTCCTGTGGTCTCATGGGAAGCTCCCGAGCTCCTGCTGTCTTCTTTGGGACACTGAGAAGCAGCAACTCCACCTGGTGAAGGGAACATCAAGAGGCACCATCATCAGCATGGAAAGTCAGCAAGGGCCAAGGGAGGGTGTTTACTGCTGTTTGTGCGTTGCTGAGAGGTCAGATCCCACCCCAGCATCAGCCACCGCTCTGCAGTGCCAGAAATATTGCATAGGATTGGCTTCCAGGAAATTCAGTTGGTGTTTTCTCCCCTCCTTGCCTGCCTCAGACTCCAGATCTGTGCCTCCAGCTTGGGTAGGAGCATCCACCCTGACATGTCCCACTCCCTCCTTCCCTTTCCAGTGGGACCATCACGTAGGCAGTGGGACAGCCTGGAGCCAGTGTGGCATAGGCGGGACCAGCTGCGGTTCCCCTGGACTTGGCCCTCTGGGTCTGGAGAGTTTTGGTTTTTTTCCCCTGTTTGTTTTGATTTTTGCTAGACACCTACTGTTTGGGATCTTGGCCAGCCTTAACATTTGCCGAGACACTCCCTGGGTGAGAAAATCAGGGAAAATGGCAGAGAGGCAAAGCTGAGAATGATTACTTTGACACAGTGGGGAGCACACGTAAGAACTGGGAGAAATGGTGGAAAGTCCCATGTGGGACTGATAGCAAGTGCTACTGTGAGTAGAGATCACTTACTATCCCCTTATCTGAACCTGGAGCAGGTTCCCTGCAAACAAACAGTGGACATCTGTCCTGAGCTACAGCCCCATCATAAGCAGAGTCCTGCCCGTGCCAGGCAGCATCCCACCCACCCCAGGCAATGGGCACCCATCGTGTGCGGTGAGCTGTGAATTCAGCAGCTTCTGATCCAGCTGAATGCCTCGTGTTTATGTAACGAGCTCCGAATGGGATGTCAGCTTGGAGAGACAAATGCCTCTGCCCATTGTCCCTGGCCAGGCCACCCCTGCCAATGATCTCCCGTGCCCTGACCCTTCTCTTTGTAGGCAGAGAAGGTGGTTGTACAATTAGAGAAAACAGAGAAGTTAAAAACATTCATTCCATTGCGGACAATCAGGAACAAAACTCCTCCTCAGCAAAACCAGTAATTAATAAAATGGGATTATTACAACTTCACACCCACTGTTGGTTTCCGCAATCAGCACCCACTCAATCCACGAAGTGTTTGGGGCTGTGTGTGGGGAAACAAGGGGGTCCGTGCCTGAGCCTTCGCTTCAGCTCCATTTGACAGGAGAAATCCGGGGGTGACATTCAGAATCAGCCAAGCACCGTGTGGCAGACGCGGGCGATGTGCCCGCACCCTGTCATCAAGGCACATCTGTTGCCACCAGCCCTTCTGCAGGAGGGGACGTGCTCCCAGGCACCCTTTGTACCACCGGGAAGCAGGGGGAGGGCGTGAGAGAGAAGAGAGACTAAACAGAAAGAAAACCACTCCAAACCCACGTCCCTCGCCTTCAGCAGCCATCAGCAATCATATGCAGGATGAGAATAACCAATCTAGCACAATTCAGCTCACACATGCTACAGGATCTCGTCTCATTACAGCTCTTTTATTTTAAGCACCCTCATGACACTAAAGAATTTGCAATTTTTTTCCTGCTTGCCAAAATTCATAATCACGAACAGTTCAGTTTTCTTATTTAATTTTTTTTTAACTCTTCTGCTCCTGGCTGCACAGCCTTGCCAGGCTGTACGGGGGGGGAAGGAGAGAGGCAGGGCTGGCAAGGCTGCAGCAGCACACGGGATCACTTGGGATGTGATAAACGCTATCAAGCATGTAAAAGGCTGCTGGGGAAAGGAAGGAATTAATTCCTCATCTGTGTCCATGGGGGGTAGGATGAGAGGTGACAGGCACAGGCTGCAGCCAAGGAGACTCGGGCTGACATGAACAGCGGGAAAGAGTTTGGTCTGCAGCTCTCCTTCACTGCCTGGAGCAGGATCCCAGATTTGGGCATGGGCAGCCCTCCCTGCCAGGAGCCCTCCCCATCTCTTCCTGATGGCACCATTTCTGAGATCAGCCTCGTTCGACCCCCAGCCTGGGCAGAGATTAAAATAGCTTCTTGCACAAACAAGTCCTGAAACGCTTCCTGCGTCCTCCCCAGTCCAAGCCCTGCCAACTGTCCCAAAGGGCACCCAGTGCTCCACAGTGACACTTCTTATCTGGGCTAGAGTTGACAGTGGATAGGGGGAGGCATGGGATGAGCCAGTTTCCACGTGGCAGGCGAGAGGCATGGCACAAAGCCCTGTCCTGAAAGGTCCTGCGGTCCCAGGGAATGCACAGAGGTAACATCAGCTGGAGCTTGTGAGTTGTCCCCCATGGCCTGACCTGAACCCTCTGCCTCTGGCCCTGGATGAAACAACCAACCGTGATGAAACCAGCTGCTGGCACTTGTGGGCAAGAGGAAAGGGACTTCTTCAGGACACGCTCTGCCTGCAGGACTGACTGCAGCGCCCCAGGGAGGGGTGCTCTGCCCCAGGGAGGCAGGGGGTTCAGGCAGCACAGCAGCTGGCCAGAGACACCTGCTGAGGTGGCTGATGTTGGAATCTGCTTCTTGGCCATCTCCCAAACTCAACTGAGAAGAGAAGTGACACATGAGGATGGCTGTCCCCATGCACACCAGAGCACATGCCAGTATTTTACCCCAGGAGGATGCGGGGCTGCAGAGTCTAAGTCAGCTCTTCCTGAGCCCAGTTGTGGGGTAGGAGGAGCCTGGCTCCACAACAAGAGATGCCTGACCCAGCACACAGGGAAAGGTGAGAACTAAGGCGTTGCTTCCAGCCTCACTGCAGAGGAACATCTGCCTATCTCCAACGGGAGGCACCAGGATGCAGAGAGCAGCTCTGATGGCCAGTGATGCACTGGGCTGAGCAGGCGCAGAGGAGGCAGGAGCAGCTGGTGACCACCTGCTGGTACCACTAACACAGCGAGGCACCGCCGGCATTTACTGAGGAAGCGCCTTACTGTGCCAGGGGGTGAGGCAAAGGGCCAACACATCCCCAGACAGACTCCTTGTGGGATGCAGGAATGGCTTCACGCCCCTCAACAGCTCTAGCAAAACTCACTAGATACTGAGGCACAGTGCTGCTGGACCCAGGAGGATTCCTTGCAAGGCAGCCCCATGCTGGAAAAGCTACACAGCACCCAAGACACTGCAGGTGAGAAGAATCTGATGTCCAAATAAACCTTTATACCAAACTACTTGATTTGCCTCCACCTTGCAGGTTCTTGAGTCTACCTTGGCCCAAGAGTTTGGGGATGCTCTTGTGACGCTTTTGATCAGTCCCCCTCCTGCACAGGGTGCTTGGGATGAAGGCAATACCTCCCCATCTGGTTCTCTCCTCTCCCCTGCTTCCAAAACCAACCAGAACCATTGCAATCCTGCCTGCCAGCAAGCTGTCTCTAAGGCAAGATAATCACACAGGAGAGAGGCATAGAGAGCAGCAGGGTGGGAAGGGAGAGAATTGACGCTGGAAGCAAGACATGAGGCTGGCCCATTGCACTTTGTCAGCCTTTCCTCAAATGGCTCCTAACTCCCAGCCAGGGTGGCACAAACCCCCCAGCACCTGCCCTAAAAAGGCAGAGAGTTAGGACTTACCCTCGTAGGACAGCACGTGGCCTTTCTTCCCTTCGTAGATGACATGTCCTTTGGGCACGGCATCCTCCCTTGCCTTCTCTGCTCTGCTGGGGCTGTCTTCTCCGATTATCCTGGTAATGGTTCCTTTGTACAGCACTTCTGCCGGGGTGCCCTTGGAAAGCCACCAAGATCCATATTTAACAGTGTCACAAGCAATTAAGCAAGCGCGCGCGCAGGGACAGGCTGTTCCCCACGGGAGGCTGAGCGGAGGGAGCGCACCCGGCCTCCGCTTCCTGGCGCAGCCAACAGCGAGGGACTCGCAGCTTAATTATTGATGAGGATGATAACGAGGAGCGGTAAAAAGGTACGTGATCTGTGCGAGGCTGCTGGGAAGAGGCGGGGGATGAGGACAAGCACGGACCTCCAGAACAGCAACTCTCTCACCCTGCGTGTTTCAGAGTAAGCTACCTGGCTTGCTTCTCCTCCCAAGGTTTGGTTGCCCTCCTGGTGACACCATGGTGACAGCAGGGACTACTCGAGTGTTAGCTTTTCCCCTTCAGCCTATTTCCCCAGCCTGGCACAGGAGCCACGGAGAAGTCCTGCCCACCCAGGCAGATCTGCTGGCAGCAGCGTGACCTTCAGCGAGCTGCCTGTGTGCGGGAGCTGGTGGCTGGCAGCGCGCCCGGGAGAGATGGCAGCAACAAAATCGGTCCCGGAGCAGGTCGGGGAGCGAAGGCTGCCTTAGCTCTCCAACAGGAATAGCATTGGGCTTCTCACACAAACTGGTGTGAAAAAAACCTCTCCTTCCCCCAGGCACACACAGACATAGCTCACAGCCACCTGCCCCCGGAATCCCCTTCAAAACACACAGAACTGGATGTCCTCGAAGAGTCGGTGGTGATTAACACCCCTCTGCCATTGTAACCTGTCGGTGCCAACTGGGAACAGCCACCATGGGCTGATGGTTCCCCTCCCCATCTCTGGAAAGGCACAGCAATGCTGTCAGAGTGAAGCTCTTGACTGACACCTGCCTACTCTGATCATTTAACCCCTGCAACCCCCAGGACTGATGCATGCCTCAGGGGATATGATGCCGCAGGCAGCTTTGCTGGTGCTTGCAGGTTGTGCCATGCAGGCTATTTCCCCACCTCTGCTTGGGGATGCCCCGGCTCTGTGCCAAACCCTCAGAGTCCCCAAAACCCTGCTGCAGTTGCCGGGATGTGGCAGCACGTGGGTTCAGTGCTCTGGTCATTCACCCTCGCGGTGCACCCGGGAATGGCCCTCCCAGCCCCAGGTAAGTCACCTCCCTCCCGCGGATGCTCCGAGGGGACATGAAAGCAAGTGATGACAGATGGCTTCAGAGCAGAGAGCATATATGCAAGATCTGCCTCCTGTGAACTGGATGACTAATCTGAGATCAAATATCAGCTCTGGTACTGGGAGCTGCTGCCGGAACAGGGGGCTCCTTCTCCCCATAATGGGAGCAGAGGGATGCAGGCTGCTGAGCCAGCAGGAGAGGCAGGCAATGCCCTGGGTACCTTAATCCCAAGCCAAACAAAGGAATCTATTAGCTGGACTCATTAGCTTAATGCAAAACAGTGTCTTAACAAACTCTGCTATTTCCTGAATTGGCATGTGGTGCTCAAGGCCCTTGACACCCACCCATTGCTGCCCATAGCTGCTGCAGGAGCATCTGAGAGGATGGAGCAAGTGTTTGCTCTGGTGGGTTATTTACAGCCCCCAAGCACCCGCTCCTGGCACCTGTTGGACATAGGGCACCAGTCAAGCTAAGCCTTTGCTCTGGGCCAGGATTCAGGATCAGGTCCCCAAGGTCGCTCCCCTTGAAGGAGGCAGGCAAAAATCTAAGCCTGAGTGGCTTTAAATATCTGAATGATGGCCAGATAAAATCCCCATGGGAAGCAGATTTTTTTTTTTTTAATGCTCTCCGCTCTGTTACCAGATGAGCAATAACTCACACTGCAAGGAACTATCGCCCGCTTGCCAGCTGCTCTTCTGAAGATGGATGGTGGAGATTAAGGCCAAAGTATCTTCCTGCTGAAGAGCCTTTGGGCAGGACCCCCAGCGCAGCACGCTCAGTGCTGGCAGGAGTCCTCGCTACCTTATGTGCCCCTCACAGCCTCCTCCACCAGGCCTGGGCCCTCCACCCATCTCCTCCTTTGCTCTGCTCCACTTTCTTGCCCTGGCAAGATGATTTTCCCAGATCCACTTAAAGCTGCCTTTGCCTCTGTTCTTGACAGCTACGTAAACCAAAGCAGGGTTTAAACGTGCTGTAAGGCTGCATTGCTGCTTGTCAGGCTCTGCTCTTCTGCAGTCTCAGCTCACGGGACATGGCTCATGCCATCCCGAGCAGAGGTTGCTTCCAGACCTCTCTGAGGGGCTCGATGGGGTGGAGCATCACAGACCTGCTGCACAGCCCTGTGCCCCACACTCAATGCACCCTGCAAACCCGTGGTACCCTTGTCCACAAGCTGCAGCCACCAACACCCAGGAAGCAAAACCCACTGGAAACAAGGAACCTACGTGTGTGATGGACCCTCGGTAGGTGATGGGCGACTCCGGAGGGGGTCTGGATGTGGGTGTTCCCTTGGTGATGCTCCCTCCAGAGGCAGAGCTGAGGGAAGCACCTGTAGGACACAAAGCCAGTGAGCTCAGGGCTGCATTTGCTGTTCATCACAAAACCCATGGGGCTGAGACTACTAAGTGCAGGATTTGAGCCCACCACACTCAGGCTCCTGACTGCCTTACCAGGGGTGCTTCACAAACCAGAATTTGCACCAAAAAGCAACACCTTGACATTTATTTTTTTTACCTGGCTAATGGGGAAAGAAACCCAAGAGAGAGTTGTATTTAAAGAAAATGTGGCCCCTGCCCAGCTGCAGCAGCAACAGTAAAGAGCATGAAAACACCAATTAATGGAATTTAAACAGGTCTTGCTTTGTCTTACGTAACAGATTTTCAGGTGGCCCTTGAACGCAAAATCTTCACCAGAATCAAGACCTGAGGCCCTGATTTGGGGATACAGAGAAAAGGGGCGAAGAGACCCCTTGGGTTGGGCTCAGTCCAAGGAATCAAACCCAAGATAACCAGGCAGCTGCAGCCAGCGTAGCATTCACCAGGCTTGGCAGTGCCAGCATCCCTCCCCTTCCACAGCCGGGACACACGCCTCCCACTCTGGGTCCTCACCCCGCAGGATGGAGCCCTCCTGGGACGGCTGTAGAACCAGACTTTCTGGCTGGCTGGCCTGGCTTCTAGGAGAAAGTTGTTCCTGCTTTACTCCAGGAAAAGGCACTGGAAAACATTAACCACATATCAGCATAGCCGCAGGACAAGGGGCTGCAGCCCCTGGCTGGTCGAGGCTTTTATTCCTGTCCACAAGTTGGCACCTTCTCAGCACCTTTGCTATCCCCAGCTCTCTGGGATGGACTTCCCAGGGTGGTGAACACACAACTGGCAGCAAGCAAAGCCAGATCTTTTGCACTGGCAAAGGCACTGCCCACACTGGGACTGGAGCTGACACTGAAAACCTTCTGCCGGTTTATAACAGGACTTACACACAGTAGGAAACGGAACCCATATCCCTACTCCCCAGGCTTCATCCCTCACCCACCCCCTCCTGCTGTTAAGAAAAGCTTCCAAATCTGCAGACTAAACACTTTCTTTGTTCACTTCAGGCCATTTACTCTTTATCCTACCAGCCTGGGGAGCAACAATATATTTCCTTCCTTCGATCACAGTATTAGCCGGAGGGTATTTATAGGTTGGGATGCATCCCTGACCGAGTTGCTGCTTTCCTATACTGCACAAATTTAGCTCCCTGTGTCTCTGCTCTCCTGACGGACTAATCCTTTCATCCTCTTAGCAGTCCTCTCTGTGCTTCCTTACTATGTCCTGTGCTCCTCCCTTCTCCTATGCTGCCAGCAAGCTCACTCTCTGCTGCTTTCAGGGCACGTGAGAAACAACTCGCTTCCCAGTTCCTTACCCAGTTTCTTGGGATCCATGGTCAGTGGCAGGCCCATGGTGATGGAGCCGACAGGGACCTTGGCATGCTCGGAGCTGTAGGGTGTGTGGAGCTGGATGGGCATTCCCTGTGGGGCAAGAGGAGAGGTCAGGAGCGACTGCTGGTCCTTGCAAGGTGTCTCCACCGCTCACACCCAATACCCTACCTGGGAAATGGATCCGACGGGTCTCTCCAGCACAGAGGGGTGCTTGGTGGAGGAGATGAGGGGGGGAGGGTTGGAGATGCTGGCCAGTCTCTGCAGCCCCGAGCGAGAGCTCTCATGCAGGTTTAGTGGGATGGGGTGTCCTGTGAGGAAAACACAAACGTTAGCGGGACTGAGGGCAGGCAGAGTGGCTGCAGCTATCAGAGAGGAAAGGGGCACAGAAGAGAGCAGGGGTTGGATGCAGTGAACTGGCCAGCTATGAGCCTGCACAAGGCTCCAAGTCACATGATCATTTTGGAAAGGACTGGAATAGTTTAAATTACTGCCTTGTCCCCTCTGCAGCCAGAGGATGTGCTGTGCCCGACTTGTCTGCCCTCCAGTTGGAGAGGGACAGTGCAGCAAAGGATAAAATCTGCCTGTCTTTGCACCCACACTGCTCTGTGACAAACCATATCCCTAAGCCTGCCCCAGTCAGAGCTGGGAGACCCATGTGATCACCCATGAACCTTCAAGAACCTGACCTGTGGTACTAGCTGCAATCACAGTCTGTGCTCAGCCTCAGGTCAGGCAGAGGAGGACACATACCACACAGCCAGTGGGTTCTACTTGCCTGGTGGGTTGTACTGGAACAAGTGGGGCTCTGCCTGGGGAGAGGTTTTGATCACATCCCGGGGGTAGGACAGGACAGGGGGCCAGCACGAGGCAGCCATCGACTCTGCACTCAGCTTCTGAGCCTCTGCGATGGAGGAGAAATGCACGGACTTTTCTGCAAGGGACACAGAAAGAAACCAGTTTGGTCAGCAGCCCCCATGGGTGAGTGGTCTCTGGGAGCATGGAAGGGAAGCCAGAGCCAGCTCCAAACACAGGAAGTGGCTTCAGTTCTGTCCAACCTGGTCATGAGGTGAGGGCTGAATTCCCCAACCAAGCTAAAAGGAAAAAGCTCAGTATTACCACCTGGATTTGACAGCATTTATTTTACTCAGATGTTTAAAGTGCAGCTGTGAGGATGGACATCTGTGCTGGTGACTCTGCTGGTGCTCACTGCCAGCAGGGCCCTCCATTGACCTGGTGCCATCCCACCTCACCAAGGAGAGATGGCATTTGCAGGGTCCAGCTCCTTGTCAGGGCTTGGCCATCCATGAATCGCTCCTGGGCAGCTCCTGCCTGTGCCCACAGCTCCACAGTGGCCACCATGGCATGGTGGGGAGATTAATGATGATCCTGCCAAATCCTCCACTGAGTTTAATGCCAAGGGGCATCAATGTCAGCGTCTCTTTGGTGCACGGGGGACACCCAGAGGGCACCAGCTCTCTGGTGACAACACGGTCTGTGGTGTGCAGTGGGGCACAGGATGCCTGCAGAGCTCCAGGCCACTGCCAGGGACCACTGCATACCAACACACCGGGAACAAGCTCATCCCCACATCCCCACATCACACCTCGATGTGAAAGCTCAGCTGCTCCTAAAGGATGGCTGCTGGCTATAAATCATTTGCAAGTTGTGGGAAGTGTCCAGAAATAGTGGCATCAGCTTCTTGGACAGGAAGAGGATAGCATGCTGATGTTCTCTGAACACCTGGGACAACCACAATGCCTGAGACTGTCAAAGGCAAACGAAGATGAAGACAGACTCTGTGGGACAACCAAATGAGGGCGGCCTGCTGTGAGGCACAGGGGCTGGGGGAAGGAAAGCTTCCTGAAATCACCTGGCTCAGGGCATCCTGGATGCCGTTCTGGGTTCGTCCTGGCTACAAAAAGGCTGATTGGAGGCCAAGAAGAGCTTAATGATGGAGAAACTGTGCTGGGGATGCCCAAACCCTGCTGTGCGCTGAAGGATGGCAGGGAAAAGAGAGGCTTCATCTGCACCAGCTCAATGCCAAGTGCATCCTCACGCTTTGCTAAGCAGACAGATGAGACAGCCTTTTCTGGATGGATTAGAGGCAGGTTTGGTAGGATTTGCTTGTAATCAATAAACACTTAATTTTGCACTGCCCTTCTTCTCCAGATCCACCTGTGTAACGTCCGCATTGACCAGAAATTAGAAACTGTGCAGTAAACAATAGCAATCACAAATGAACCCAGCCTTTAACCATCAATTTTTGATAAAAATAGATGCCTGAATCCTGCTAAGCCTAATAATAGGGCAAGTAGATTATCAGAGGCCCAATTTAATGAAGCTTTACTGCATTATCATTATTAATGCTCAGTGTACTCAGAAGCTGGGAGATTATTCTTGCCCCCTTCGGTGAGAGAAGAAATCCATTCTGGGCACACAGAGATGTGCAGGCACTCACACCTCCGCAGCCGGCTGAGGCCAGACCTTGGCTGGGGCCTCTTCTCTACCCATGCTGGATCCCAGAGAGGATTCCTTCATCCTGCCAGTATAGGGGAATCCAGACACGTCCTCCACTCTGATTGAGAGTCCCTGGCACGTCCATGCTCTCTGATCTTCCCCCCTTCAGCTCAGCCCCGCTCAGCTCTGCTCATGCGGGGGTGAACAGTGCTGGGATGTCCCAGCTGAAGAAGCTCCCTGACGCCAAGGCACTGTCAGCCAAGCCTACATGCACCCTGGATGGCTCTTGGAGAGCCTCATCCTCCTCCCCTCCCCGCGGGAGCCGTCCCCTCCCCTGCATGCCTCTCCAGCCTGTGAAATGTGGCCAGTTCCTAATTGCCCCCACATTAGAGGGTGGCTATAACTCAGCCAGCTTTTGATAAAATAGCACTTACGCAGGGAAGAGAGAGTTCCTATTACCGTTTATCAAGTCCCTGGAATGGGAGCGAAGGAGTCAGGGTTTATATGATCCGTCATCCAAATTAATGCTCTTGGCTCCCCATCGCCTACAAAGGCCAAATGAAACACAACTAAATCAACACAAAACATACTGCTGGAGTTCAAACCGCCGAGTGATAACCGAAGATATGTCTGACGGCAACTCGGCAATGGCAAAAGGGATCCGTCTGCCTGTCGGTGAGATCCAGGCAGGGCTGCCTGCCTCTGCCCAGCCCCGTGATTAGCAGCTCCTCTTGGAAGGCAGGGAAGGGAGGGCAGTGCTCAGGAAGGTACGGCTGGCTGGCTGCCCTCCAAGCCGATATGGCCCCAGCCAGCGGCTGCGAGGCAGCCAACGCCTCAGCCAGGATGTGTGCAAGACTTGGCTTTGAAGCGAATCCAGAGTGGTGTGAAGGATGTCGATCTCTGGAGCAGTTGCAGGAGTTCAAGCTCCCTTATAGAGCAGGGGAGGAATGGGAGTACCTGCTCTGGTGGAGCTGGCCCCTTGCTGGGAGGTGGCACAGGGCTGCTCTCCCAAAGGCTCTGCAGGCTGTACGGGACTCTCCCCTTTAACTCAAGGCCCAAGTGGCAGCACGATGTCTGCAGTCTGGATGCTTGCCACTTCACTGGGATGCCTTGGAGAACAGGGGAGGGAAGGGATGTACACAGATTTGCCAGGACTATTTGGCTATCTCCCTTCTAACCCCTGACCCACAGCTGGGATGTGTTCCAAGGGGCAGAGACAACACTGAGTCCATACTCGCACTGAAATCAGGGCTTTGGGGGAGTTGATTTCTCTCTGAGGTGACTCATCACAAACCTTCTAGTTTTCAAAGGGGAGGTGCATTCCCATCACAAACAGAGAAGACCAGCCTATGACTCCCTGGGGTCCACGTGCATCGCACACCCACCGTGGCACCCAGCACACATGCACAGCCATGCAGGGCTTGGAGAGCACACAGCTGGAGCCCAGTTCCTGCTGAGATGTTTGCAGGGTACAGGGAGGTGTAATTAATTTCATTAACATGGAAGATTCAGAGCACTACAGAGGAGAGAATAAAGTGCCTCATATCATTAGTGCTTTGCAGAGAACAAAGCTACAAAAGATCCACTGGGATAACAGATCCTTGTATTTAATAATGGTGCCAGCAGGTCACAGAATGGCATGATTGACTCCAACACCTAAGCCCTGCCTTGCACCTCACACACACAAGTCTGCCTCATCTCCTCATCCTCCTGTGGCCAGGAGGAAGCTGGAGCTGCAGCACTGAGACATGAGCAATGCAGAGCTCTGGGCTGGAGTGCTGGCCGTGCCACCCAGTGCACCAGGAAGCTGAGCAGTGCAGCATCAGGTCCACATAGGATTAGGGCACAGGAGGTGCCTGCCACTGAGGAGGAAGAGCTAGAGAGGAACTGTTCCGCCTGGGCAACAAACAGGAACACAGCAGGATCAGATCAACTGGAAATGGAACTTCATGGGTGGCAACACCACGACTTCGGGGAAACTCCCTTTCTTTCAAGGTGAGCAGTCACCTTCCTTACTTATATGCAAAACATTCTGAAGATGTGATGCACACATGGTGCTATTTATTATTTGAAAAAAAGGTGGACAAGTGGCAGCAACCGTCTATGCAAGTACACCCTTCTGTCCAGAGGGACATGACAGCTTGAGGAACAACTACCTGGTCCAGGACACATAGAGCAGGCTGCTACGATCCTGGCTGCCAGAGGGTGAACTAGTACAGTGATTTTCCAGCGAAGATCACCACCCAAGTCCAGTGCAGATCTGCCTCCCCAGTACAGTCTTATCCACCTTCCTCTTCCATGCACAAGCAGGTAATTTTTGCAGCTGCACCCACCCCTGTGCAGGATCCAGCACTGGGGGACAATGCACCCACCCAGCCCGACTTCCCTGCTCCTGACTGTGACACTGGTGACAGCATCTCATCCTCCCACACAACTGAGCCACAGGCTGCCTACGAGGGGCAGGGACGCAGACGCTGAACTGGAACACACTCTGACACTCAGATTAAAAACACATTTAGAAGATGGTCTCATCAGGACTTCCCGTCTCTTCTTAACCTTGATCCCCAGGTGCTCAAGCTAATAATGCTTCAGATGCTCTACGGTGGGAAACTCTGAATTGCTCATTAAGCAGCCAAACCACATCAGAGCTATTCCGGGGAGAAAGCACTGGGAATCTTTACAGGAACCTTTGGACTCCGAGTCACAGTATTAGCATTGATTTTAAATGAAATAATGGTCCCTGCTGTGCATTAAAAGCATTCTTTATAGAAAGCCAGCAAGGTAGAAAAGAGCCATTGTACCCAGAGCCTTGGCATGCCTCCAGGCCCCTCTGCTCTCCAGTGAATGGCAGAGACGCTAATAAAGGCAATCTTCACCTCCTCGGCGCTCCACACTGCCCGGTGTTTGCTGTAGGCTCAATGAGACATGATGTACTGTCTAATGAACACGGGAAATTAGCCATGCCTCTCTCGTCCTGCCTCAAGATGCTATTAAAGAGCTTTCAAGGGTCGACGAAAGCTTTCACCTAAGAGGAGGAAAGCTGCCGGCTGCGTACAGCTGCACACACGGGGCATTTCCGTGCGGATACACACGCACCGACACACACACTGCCCTACCTTCCTTGTCACCAACAGCGGGGCTCCGGCTCTTTCCCCTGGGACTGCTGCTGGGCTGCTGCTGCTCCTTCTCAGGCTGCTGCTGCTGGGGCTTGCTCGGGGGCATGTCCTCACGGGCAGACTCGTGGGCTTTTGTGATCTGCTGCTGGTAGAGAGCCAAGGCATGGGGAGGTACCTGAGGCTTCACGCTTCCACTCTGCAATATCCCCTCTGAGAAACCTTCGGAAATCTGCAAAGCAGTAAGAATTGGAGACACTTGTCATGTATTGTTGACATCTGTAACAGTCTTGGAGACATCAAGATGTTATGAGAAGCCCCTGTCCCATCCTGGCAAGTCTTGCAGGGCAACAGGGCTTCAAAGCTCACCAGCCACAGGACATTAAAAAAGCCCATGACAAAGCATGTCAGCCCTGTGCTCGTGATGACACAGGAGAGACTCAGATTTGTTTAAACCTCTAATCTACAGTTACGTGCTCAAAGCTTTTCTCAGAAGTTACATTACAGCAGCCACATCTTCAGCTGTAACATGGGAAACTGGAAGAGCACCAGGAATGGGTCCTCTCTGAGCACCCAAACCCCAAGGCAGGGATTTCCTCCCTGCTCACCCTGTGCTGCTGCTCCTCTGGTGCTGACCCTGGAGACAGCAGGATGTGTTTCATCATAGCCCAAGCCACTGCACCAGGAGGAACCATCAGCCTTGAAGAGTACATGTTCTTTCAATTCACAACTACTGGGTAGCCATAAAGAGACCAAGCAAAGCTTCTGGGTGAGGAAGAGCATAAATACTTCTTAGGTGGTATCCCTCAAGCACATGAGATGAAATGCAGGGCTGGGAAGGTGCACTCTTGCTTTTTAAAGCAATGGGAGGCAGCAGTCATGTGGCAATGAGAAGCTTTTTCTGTCCAGACCTCCCACGACTTTCTGATAAAAGAGCTCAAGAGACATCCAAACGCTGCTGGCAGAGCTGCTCCAGCAGCTGGGAACATGCTCTGCACAGGGAGCACCTTGCCTGCCTGGGGGCTTGCACCACCCAGGCACAGCTCTCCATGGACCAGAGGCCATCCCCAGGGATGAGCACATCCTTGCAACCTTGATGCACACCACAGAGCCCAAAGGAAGAGCACGCACGAGGCACAGGCAGTCACTGTGCTGGCAGTCCTGGCCCTCCCTGGTGGGGTACTCACGATGGGAGGGATGGCAGCAGCTCGCTGCTTCAGCTGCTTCAGGTCCAGCGGCTTCTGCGGCGAGGAGTTGAGCCTGGTGTCGCTGGTGGTGTTGAGCAGGCTGGGCCGGGGGGACAGCAACCTGGAACCAGCAGATGCACGTCAGCAGGGCAATGCCACGGGCACATTCCATGTCCCAGCCCACACCCTGCACCCCTGTTTTATGCTGCTGAGCCTAGAGAACATCCTCTGCATGAAAGATGAGTGTGCTGGACCACTGCTTGCTGCTGGGAATCTGAGCTCAAAGTCCCAGAGGACTTCATGCTCAAATGAGACCCTTACATCTGGCTCAGCAGGCTCTCAACCCCTTTCCCTCATCCCCATGCTATTCCTAGCAGATATGCTATTGTCCGGAATAAACCTGAGGGAGAACCGGAGCCTGGAGCTGGGCATTACAGAGCAGGGTGACCAGGTGGGAGTTCATATGGGCATCATGCTACCCTCTGGAGTTCACATGTGGTGCTCACCCAGAGCTGGGGATTGGCCCATGCTCCTCTTCAAGGACTGTCTTTTATCAAGGTGCTAAAGCCGGGACAAGCCACCACGTGCAGGCAGCTGGGGCGCTCGGGTCACTTGAAAGATGAGAGGCTGGATTTGGATGGGATTTGGTGCTCAGCAGCCCAGCAGCTGTGCAGCCCTGCACTCTCACCACTTGCTCTTCCCCTTGGCTGTTTGAGCTCCCTGGTAGACGCTCAGCCAGCTGTGCAGAGTCCCTGTGTAAACACAGTGGGGATCCCCATGGTGCCACCAAAACGGGGTGGGATGGAGGTGTGCAAAGCCCATGGGTCAAACCATCGGTGTGTCCAGCTCCCAAGCTCATGCTGAGACCCTGGGGACCACATCTCTCCAGGCCATCTCTGCTTTCTCTCTCTCCTGACTTCAATTTGTTGAAGCTAGTTCATACTTTTCAAGCTTTACAGCTTGATTTGTTTATTTTAGCTGTTATTTCAGTGTTCTCTTCAGCCTATAAATTTCAAGGTCATTCCATGCTCACCCTTGGATGAATAAACAAGCGTGGCGGGGCCATGCGTGGGGAATAAACTAATCATGGTGCTGAGACTGCCCCAGCCCTTGCTCTGTGCAGCCTGGCACCAGAGAGGAAGGGGACCAACCTCCACACCGGGCCCAGGGTGCTCTGGTTAGGCACCCAGGGGAGACCAGGCAAGGGCCAGCAAATCTCAGCTTCTCTCTAAATAATCCCAGTGATGTCTGCCTGTGAAGCCACATGGATGTTATAAAGCCATGCTGTGGGGAACACAAGGCTCCTTGAAGGGTGCAATGCCCCAAAGTCTGTTGAAACACATGGCTGGGGACAAGAGCACCCAGCACTTGTCCCTGAGACCTTCACGCCATGCTGAGCTGTGGCACAGCCGCCGCAGCAGCCGCTTTGTGCGCTCGTTGGTGCTTGCAGAGATGCATTTAAGCACTCTCAAAAGTCCCTTAAGCACCCTCAAGATCCTCAGGTTTCCTGAATCCCTCCAGGATCCTGATGCTTAGGAAGCCAAAGGCAGTATTAAATTCATCAATATGCAAATTGCCTAATTTATTACATCCCTCCCAGCAGATTTTGTGCCGGACAATGGTATGTCTGTTGGATGCTTTGCTCTGGAAGTCACCGTATGAACAACTCTCAGCACCTTGTATCTACTTGCTGCCAACCCGCAGCCTCTCAAATCCAAGCACGAATGTCTAAAGATGGGTGATGGCATTGGGAAGGATGGGAAAGGGGTTTGAGCGGGAAGGGGTCAGGACACCCATGGCTGAGCTTCGGTGGTATAGAAATGCCCCTTCCCAGGCATGAAGCTTTGGGGATGACTAGGACACCGCGTTCCCCAGCGTCTGCCACGGAGATGGGGACTAGTTTAATTTCCAGATGAGCCAACACACTGACACATGACCCAGCCAAACATGACTCCATGCACAGCCAGTGGTTGTGCAAAGGCAGTGGCTACCAGATCTCCCCAATGGGCTCCCCCAAGCCAGGGCCATGGCACCAACACGGCGCTGGCCCAGCCGAGTCCCTGCACCTATGGCTGAGCCAGCAATGGGATGTGGAGGCCAGGGGTGGCTCAGTACAGTGTTTACGGGCAGGTGTCTCCTCTCTGCACTGCAGGTCTGCAGTGGTGGCTGTGCATGGCCTCCCTCACGCATCTCCATCCGGCGTGACCCCTCGCTGAACCACATCCTGGCCGTGCTCGCAGCAGCCCTCCTGCAGCACTCGCTGCGTGGAACCACAGACAACCAGCTGCCTTCTTCAGCTTGGATGAGTTAAGGCTGCGCCTCCTCAATCCTGGCCGTGCCTTTGCTAGTGTGAACTGCAGGAGGACCCAAAAAAAGGCTGCCCCTACCCTGCACCCTTTCCCTCTCACCGTGGGGACACCCCAACCACCCTCTGTCCCCTTCTAGGAGATGCCAGGGACAGCTTGATGCTTTCACAAGCGCAGGGAAGAGCACCCACGCCCCGCCGGCGCTGGGTGGGCGGGTGAGCATCGGGTGATGCGGTGACGGGGCGGCTCACGCGGCATCGCGGCAGCCTGGCCCTGCTCAGCGCGAGTCACGCTGCGGCAGCGGGGCTGCAGGAACCGCCCGCGGGCCACCAGCCCTTGGCCCACGGGAAAGGCAAGGGGGCAATGATAGAGCAGTGAAGGGCACAGGGGTGCCAAAAACTCTGAGCCAGCTGTGGATCAACCCTGTGGGTGCTTCTGGGTTGGGAAGTGCCTGGTGCCAGCGTCAGCTGTAGCATTCCCATGCTGGCAGGCTCTGCTATCGCCTACATCTCATTGCCACACCAGATTAGAGGAGCGGCCCGGGAGCTGCGGGACGCCTGTTTAATGTTTAATATTCCTGGAAGCTGGTAACCGTTTGACAAGTGAGATAGGCGCTGACTCAGCGAGGATGAAAAAGTTGAGACGGAAAAGTCGTTCCCAAGACGACTTGCTCCTCTGCTGCTGGGAAGTTGGTACAATCCGCTGCTGTCCTGCTTTCGGTTGGGTTAATGTTAAACTGCAGGAGAACAGCCCCACTGGCCTCACTCTCCCTTGCTAGGAGGTTTTCTCCTGTCTGGGAAGGAGGAGAGGGTGGGGAGGGGTGGTGCTGGACTCTGGCCACTGCTGGAAAGGAGCTCTGCAGCCAAGAGGCCTCAGCCCTGCCATGGGGCCAGGGCCAGGGGCATCCACACCACCCCTTGGCATCGTCAATGCTGCTTCCAGATGCTCAGCAGCAAGAGGGGCTGCTCCTCTGGGGCAGCCAGGCAGCGTGGAGGATGCTCCTACACCAGCAGCACTCACCCAACTGACTCCTGCATCACTCACAGGGGAGGCATGGAGGCCATTCAGAGTGGTGGGATGCACAACAACTCCCTCCAACCTCATCCCATTGCTTTGTTTGGTTGCTTTTTAAATAACCCAATCCACAGCACTGTGTACAGCCTGCCCAGCCTGACAGCACTCATCTCACTGCCAAACTGCCTCCTGAGACCCCACGGGAGGGATGTTGGATACAGAATGCTGGATGTGGGATGCCAGCCTCCAGTCCCAGCCCAGCTCTGAGGCAGGAGCCGGGCTGCTGTCCCTATCTGCAATGGCAGAGTGGACTCAGGAGTCCTACCTGGCCTAGGAGCCATTAGAAAATTCAGTGCTATGAGGACACGTGTACTCATATGTATTCTTTAAAAAACAGAAAACCCTCTCTCCATTTGTGAGGCTCTTGGGTGGGCAGGGGTCTTTGGGAAAAGCTGGGAAGAGAGTAGGATTTTCTACAAGGGGGCCAGTGTTTCTCCTCCCTGTCCCAAGAGCCATCCATGAAGGGTCCGAGGTGCCCCTGGCTGCCAGCCCCAGGGGTGGGTGGAGGGTTCAGGACCACAATGGCTCAGGTGAAAAGCCACTGGCCTGGGTAAAGTAAAGCTCACACAGCCCACATCGTTCTCCTGACTCTAGGGCCAGGATAGATAATTTGCCCCTACAGATCCAAGCAGCATCTCTGCCAAGGGAACAACTCGCCCCCTCTCTGCACTGGGAACATGTCCCTGATGTGACTTTTCTCTGCCAGCGCCAGCTCAGACAGAAACCATTCCCAACCCCAGATGCTGGCAAACCAGCACAATTCCACTGTCCCCAAGGGCACATCCTGCTCCATTGCATCACCCAAATGGGCAGCTGCCACCAGCACACGCAGTGGCTCTGCACCCAACATCTGCCCACGGCCATTTCCCAGTAGTACCCGTACGTTGGGACATCACACTGCCTGTTGTGTCACAGCCCCTTTGGAAGCAATGGCCAAAGGGCTGGGGGCACATGGGGACATAGCCGGGAAGTTCCTTTGCCTGGGGGAGTGCCTGAGCAGTGATATTCCCAAGGAGGAGCTCACAAAGGCACACATGGACACTGCAGCACGCAACAGAGATGCTCATCTAGCCCTTCAGCTGTTCACTTGCCCCCCTCTCTCCCAGCTCCTACCTGCTCTTGTCCACAGCATCCTGCTCGTCCATCTCGTCCGCGCTGCAGGTCGCGCTGGAGTCGCTGTCAGGGTTCACCCCGGGGCCTTTGCTGCCCTTATGGCTCTCCTTCTTCTCAGCCTTGGGCATCCCCTCTGTCCCCGCTGTCCCTGCACTGCTGACTCCGCTTTCTGCCTTCTTGTCATTCCCCTTGTCCTTCTCCTGGCTCTCTTCGCTCTCCTCCTTCTTCACCTCGCTCTTGCAGGGCTCCTCGTTCACCTTCTCCTCTGGCTCCTCCGTTTTCACCACGTCCACCACCAGGTCCTCTGGCACCTTCTCCTCGCTGCTGGGCGGCTCAGGAGCTGCCTCGGGCGGGGGGCTGGCGGCTGGAGCGGGGTTGGCAGGGGGAGCAGGGGGAGCGTCGGGGGGTGTTGGAGCCTCTTCCCACTTGACTGCCGGTTCTGCGCCGGTGTCACATCCCGGCCCGGGTGGTGCCTTGGCCCCGTTTTCGCCTCCTTCTTTGGCTTCAGGCCTTGGCGAGGGAATGCTCTCGGTGTCGGAGCTGTTATTTACTGCAGCTGAGAAAAGGGAAGAAATAAAAATAAGGATCAGCCCGAGATTCTTGCTTCCCATATCGCTGCCTCCACCCCCTCCCTTGGGAAGAGAACGCCCTCGTTACTCTGAGGAGGAGATGATCCCGGGGCTGGGAGAGCTGTGCTGGGATCCCCAGATCCAGAGCCTACTAAGCAAAGCGATGTTCTGGGGGCCTCTCTGCTTGCCCAGCATGATTATTAACCCCCACCCAAACACAAAACCACACGCCCAAAAGCCTGGAGACCGAGCGACTGGGAAGCTGGATTTTAAGGGAAAACCCTTGCTTCTGGTTGGACTTGCAGGACAAGACTTGCTCCCTCCCCGCCCTCTCACCCATGGCTCAGGATCAGCTCTGCTGCCCCAGGACTGGCACCTCACTGGTACCCTGCTTGCTGACTTACGTTGCCCATGTCCCTGGCTCTGCTACCCCTGGGGCAGCTGGGATCATCCCAAAACACTGCAAGTGTTTGTTGTTGTTTAAGCCACTAGTGGCAGAAAAAAGGAGGTCAGGGTCGGCAAAAGCAAAGCGCCGGCAGTGCTGCAGGACAGGTTAATTATTACATGGGAAGGATCATTCTCAAATCTGCCACCAGCGGCTTGACGTGAGCTGGAAGCACAAGCATCCATGCACCACTCAAGAGTTCAGTGCTGCCAAGAGATTGTTTCTACAGCTGGGGAGAGGATTGCTCCCTCCAAGCCTTTGCTGGACAAACACAGTCAGGGCCAGGAGCACCAGGAGATTTCCACGGTCCCATCCCAGCACGTCCCCACCGGGCAGGGCTCTCACGCTCATGCCCAAAGGCTTCCTCGTGTGCATTCCTTGACTTGCCTTTCTCCACAGCAGCACAGCCAGCTCAGTGCTGGTGAGATGAGCGGCACAGAGGGACTGTGTCTTAAGAGCTGTACGTCAGAGCACATCCATCCTTCCTCAGTGAGAAATCGTGCCATGCTCTCCAGGAATCTCGGCCTTCTCCAACCTTACTTACTTGCAGTCAAGCAATGAGGTGCCCTGTCACCCACCCAGGACAAGGTTCACAGTGTGTTCAGCCAAACTCTGCCCGACTGCCACTTGATGCTACTCTGAACACCATGTCGAGACACCCAGTGGTGGCTCATCCCAAGCTCAACCAAGCTCTAAACTCCAGTGCACTCCCTCCAGATGCTGAATCCATAGTCTACACCATAATCCCCACACCAAGTCCTTCCCCCTGTCCCTGGCTGGCCACATGGCCCCTGCAACTCTAAGGTATTGTCTGAGTATCCCCAAATATCCCCCTGGAGCCAGTGGCCATCTCTTACATAACACAATCCTGGCACTTCTATGCCCATTACGTTTCATCCCCCCTGCTCATGCCTTTCCACAGCTCTGCAGCCGACCCCAGCAGCCAGAATGAGAGCCAATGCTTGGAGTGTAAGGCTCGAGAGCATGTCAAGAGATTCGTCTCTAATCTCAAAATCACATTGTTTCCTCTCAGGCACTCTTACAAAGAGCAATAACTACCTTTTACTTTGCTCCTGTGAGTCACGTATCACCTGGCACAAAGATTTACCTGGAATCTGCCTTGTAATGAGTCACTTGCAAAGACAATTTGAAAAGATTTCCCATTTCAAGTTCCATTAGCCTGGGTGCTAAGGCCAGGAACCAGTGTGGTGCCATAGTGCTGGTTAAGTTATTAAATTACTTTGACAGAAGTCAAATGGGCTATTGTTGGAAAATTGTGCACATTTTCTCCAAACTCCAAACTGCCACACTTTCTAAGCGATAAATAGCTGAAAATTGTCACTTTCAAGTTGTTTCCTTTCTTTGGTATGGCTGAGATGGAGGAAAATGCTACCTTAAAAGGGAAAGGAGGAGGAAAAGACCTGCCGTGATGCATCAGCCTTGTTGGTGGGAGACCACCGGCTTTCCCTGCCTTTGCTGCAGGGCTGGGCTCTGGGAACTCCACTGACAGGGGAAGCAGCAATGCCCTGATGGGATGGGTTCACACAAACCTTGACCAGTTATCTCTCCTTGAGCCCATGATAAGCTCTGTGAAAGCCCACAGTGGTGGCTGTCTAACCCTGCTGAGCATGTAGGGATCCTCCTTTGGAGGAAAACACCAAGAAATGTGATTTACAAGAGGCCCTGGGAAGCTGGGTGCTCTTGGAGAGCATGCTGACAGGAATCAGAAACCAAAGGGCTCCCAAAAATAGCCATCTGTCCAGACAGACATGGGAGGAGGGCAGTGATCCAGGGCACTCCTCGCAAGCGTGAAATGCAGAGGCATCCAAAACACCACAAGCACCTTGTGCTGTGAGACACCGTCACCTCGGAGTGACCTTGGGGTGACAGACGTGACCCCTTGTGAGTGCTGACATTTGCAGCTCCGGAGAGGCCGTGTGTGACGCCTCTGCCATGACCAGGCAGCAAAGCCAGGAGAGCTGAGCACATTCCCCCCCCACAGCCCCCAACCCGCTTCACCTTCCGTCTCCTCCGCCATCTCCTCCTCGTTGCCGCTCGTCCCCGACACCTCCATCTCCTCGTCCTCAGCCGCAGGAGGGAAGGCGGCTTCTTCGTTCTGAACAGCAGCGCCTTTTTTCTTCTTCCTCTTGGCGTTCCTTTCTTTCTCCTGGAGAAGAGGAAGAGGATGGTGAGAGGCAAAGCCCATGGAGAGCCATGTGGGAACAGAGAGCACCAGTCCTGCCCAAAGGGCCAAGAGGAATGCTCCTACCACCAGAGACCCCCTGCTCTGGGCAAACCCTCTGAATATGAGTCTTTGGGATCAGACTCATCAGTTGAAAGCCTGGCAGCTTGGTGTCACCTGGCCAAAAAATTTTGCCAGCCTGGCTCCACATGGAGCTCCACCCTCAGGCAGCAGCAAGCCTCCAAGGGAAGGATGGCACGGATATGTGGACAAGGGACCAGCATGCAGAGAGCACCAGTGCAGGGGTGGCAAGAGCCCAGGGGTCATGTGTCTAGTCATTACACACGTGACGTGTTAGCCCTGCACATTTCCAGGCTCTACCTTCAGCTACACATACACATGTGGCTCCGAACTGACATTCATCTGCAGATAACAAAGCTGATGCCCCAGATACAGCCCAGCCAATGTTTTCATGCACCAGCTTTCATGACCCCTTTGGCAGGTGCTGCCAAAGGGCTCTGACTGCCAGGCCAGGGCAGCTGTCACTGGTGAACAGTGGGGATGCTCCGTGAAGCACGGCATCCCAAAGGGGAGCTTCCTGGTGTCCTGTCCTGCCCCAAGACAGCCCTGTCCTCCCTTGCTGGGGCACGTGCCACAGCCACGAGGGCGCGGGCAGCTGCTCCCTCCTGCAGACCTAAAGGAAAAGTCTCGGCTTTGCTATTGTTTCCTGCTCTTGTTGCTTGAGTAAATATTACCAGTAGGAACAGGCTCATCATCTCCGGCTCTCCCTGCAAACCCCACATGAGTGACGTGTGTAGGACGTTTATTTACATGGATGAAAAGATAAAGCCGTGGTGGAAACGTTAACTCTGCTGCTGGATCTCTGTGCTGGGAAGAGCTGGTCCCCCCTCCCCCCACCCCCAACTTTTCAATCCTTTAGAAAACTTCCAGATAAAACAAACAAATACAACTGTTTTTTGCTTGGAAACGCTGCTTGCTCAAAATCTATTTTTATCAAACTGGGCAGAAGAGAGGGGAAAAAAGACACTTGAGAACAGGCTCTGTGCAGGCACAGAGAGGTGGCGGGAGGAAGGCCGGGTCCCGTGGTTCCCTTGCCCCATCCCGGCCCTGCCGGCGATGCCCCGGTGCTGCCGGCGTTCGCGCCTCTGCCACGGCAGCGATTCAGCAACCGCACGTTTCTGTGTGAAGCAGCAGTTCCCCATCACGCTAATGCGGTGACAAAGCGCCGACGTTACTATGGCAAAGACTTCTCTGCCTCTTACTCACGGGTCCGTGACTCAGCCGCGGGCAGGAGCAGGCTCCTCGCTGTGGGAATTAGCTGGGAACCAGCCTCTGCCTCAGCACCCTACTTGGCCAGAGCCTGGGGCTGGCAGCTGCTGGAAGAGCAGAGCAGGGAGCAGCCCCAGAGGCACCATAGGTCCCTCTCCCGGCAGACCCCACTGCTGATATTTAAGGAGAATGAAATCCAGGCAGCAGATCCTGGCTACATCTAGAGATACATTCAAGGCCACCACTTTGTCACTTATCATGCTGACAGCTCCAGATCGCTTGAGCAGACTTGCTCCCTGCACCCTGCCCAGGAAGGGGTCCCATCCTGCCCTGCCTCCGTAAGTAGCCCCAGGGCTCCCATGGCTGATGCGGGATCCTAACCACAACTGTCCTAACCACAACTGTCCTAACGACAAGAGACTCTGTGAGCCATGCCTGGAACCAGGCATCTCCCACTGTAACAATGTAGTTTTAATCCAAGTGATTGCCAGCAAGGCCATGGGAAGGTGCCAGGACCATTTGCTATGGTCATGCTGATGCTTATTTTGTGGCTCTCTGCCTTCCACAGGTATTTCTTCAGGAACATCCAGGACTTGATGCCACTCAAGCATTCTGCCTTGCCAAGACCATTGAGGAGAAGTTCTGTGCACAGTGAGGACACTAAACCCTACACGAGGGGTCACTCCATGCCTCCTCCTCCATGATGTCTTTCCAGGCCATCCTGACAAATTCAGCCTCTCCCTGCTCTCACCAACTGACATGACAGCAACTGCCCAAACAGTTTCCAAACCCTGCTACCAACACAAAACCATCATGATGGGAACCTCCTATCAGCCTCAGCCTGTCCAAAGAGCATGACCAGGCAGTCCCAGCCTGGTATCACGCAATGATGTGTCTTTGCAACCATGCCAGGACCAGGTCTAACCACAGAGTGACTCCCGTGCTCTGCCACGGGTGCAGCTGGCAGTGATGGGAAGGGGTAGAGCAGTGACCCTGCAGGAAGGACCTCTCTGCCACTGCGGTGAAGAGGGTCTCAATTCTCCATCCTGAGAGCAAGGGTCTGCATCAAGGCAAGACAGACACATTCATCCCTCAGAAGCAGAGGCCACCAGACTGCACTCTCAAAGCAGTTTTGCTGTGCAAAGCCAGCATTACCCAGAAAAGCAAGGCATTAAAGAAATGTTGCTCAGAGGAGGTCTAAAAGATTGGTTCTCCAAGCAGGACCAGCCCCAGCCCAGGGAACAGGTTGCCCTCTTTGCTGCACAAGCCAAAACAAGCCCCAGCAGATACCAGCCCAAAGTGACAACCACACTGCAGAGAGGTGCTGGTGAAGACAGTGCCTAATCTCCAGCCATTAACAGAAAGAAGAGCTCTGAGAACACCATGTATACCAATGCCCTGCTTTCCTTAAATGCTGAGATTAGTGAGTGCAGTGTGCAGAAGGTCAAGGCTAAGTGACGCTGATGCCTGGGACACATCCGAGCCGTGCGGCAGCGAAACCAAGCCAAAACACACAACAGGGCAGATAAAGCGAAGCCTCGAGGTGGCCTGACCCTGCCCCAGCAGTCACTGGCTGCCTGTCCCATGGTGTGGCTGGCTGGTAGGGATGGCCCGAGCCACGGGTGTCTGCTTCCCATCCCACACGAGTCACTGCCGCTGGCCTGCCCGCACAGCTCATCCGAGCCACCTGCACACTGCGGAAACCCGGGGTCACACCTACCTGGAAGAGGAGGCTACAATACTAACGAGCCCCATTTGGGAAATGAATGAGATCTACTAATTAAGTTTACTCTCGTTAAGCAAGAGGAGGAAAAGCAGAGCCGCTGCATTTCCCTGCACGTGATCAGCAATAGCTGGTGGTGATGAGGTCAGGGAATTATCTGTGGATGTCACGGCAAAACTAAGCGATGCCACACTGCCTCGCCACGTGCTTCCTCCACAGAGGTCACGGCTGAACTGGGTATAGGATGAGATTCGAAGGCTCGCTTTGCTTGGGAATATATTTAGGAGTCAGGAAGGAAGGTCTATGGCAATTTAATCTCAGTTGTTCTTTCATTTTATTCAGCTTTCTGGCATCTGCTGTTGCCACAAAACAATAGAGTACAATAAATAACAGCTGAATGTTCATTGTTCTTCTCCACGACCGAATCCCACAGCCTCCAATGCTCGAAAAATAAAATGATGATGCTGATATAAACTGCAAGTGAGAGTGAGCAATTAGACTGGAGAAGTCTAGCGGCTGCCTTGGAGGGACGGATGCAGGGAAAAATGTGGTTCTGCAGAAAAACACTTCCGTGATATAATTTCTGCAACATTAGGGAGCAGAGTAAATTAATACACACCGGCTCCACTGCCAGCAAAGCTGTATGATCTTATTTCAGATTCTCCCCAGTAATGAACAATGATATCTTTCTAATGTAACTTTTTATATTCAGAGGGCTTGATGCACATTTCATTCCAGTCTTTATATGGGTCTGGGGGTCTTTTATATAGTTTGTTTGCTTTGTTTCTAAAAACAATTCAGTGAAACATGGGAACACAGGAGTGTCTCTGTGCATAGAGAATTAATAAAAAAGAATTGCCGATGTCTTCTTTTTCTCTCATTCCTATAGACTGACTAGGATATTAAATTCCTGGGTGAGTCATTGAATGTTTTCCTGTCTTTCTTTTTACTCTTGCTGTAATAGCTTGCTTGGAGAGATTCCTGCATTGAACATTGTCCTTTGCATTTTCAAAGCACCCCTTGGGGGTTTAGCCATGTGAATTCTATTAGCCAGAAACTGGGAACCCCAGGATACTCTACAAATGAAATAATTATAATCTAAGTGGCTCTTAGCAGTCTGAGCTATCTCCAGAACACCAGACAAGCCCCACTTCACTCACACCCTGCACTGCATGCCAGAAGAGAAACAGTGTTAGCCCCTTCTGATGGGGAAACTGAAGCATGGAGTGACGTGGGCATCTGCTCACAGCCCTGAAGACAACCAATACCCATGTCGAGACCAGCCTTTCCTCATGTTGTCCTAAATCCCTGAATTTCTCTGGGGCAAACTGGCAATTTATTAGGTAACTGAGGAACCTGCAAGGCACAGAGTTGCGTGGCCGAGCCGGGCTCTCTGCTCACCAGGGCGGAACAGCACAACCTCACCAAAGTATTTGCACAGCCAGGACTGAGCTCATGTCCTGGCCAACACACCACAGCCTGCTCCTCCTCCTGCTCCTTATCTCCCCACAGAGAGGGGAGATACCAGCCATGCTCCAGACACCCAGGCATCTCCCACACAGCAGCTCTGCCTCATCCAGACCTCCAGCAGCTTTGTCTCATCCAGACCTCCCAGGGACAGACGGGTGGACAACCCTTTCCTGCACCACTCCGCAGCCCCCACAGCTTTCATTCAAGAAGACAGAAGCCCCCCCTTGGCTATGGGAAACATTCAAGCACTTCCTAGGAAACATCCACGGCACCCTGATGTGGGCTGGGCTGGGGCTCTCACCATTTTCAGTTTGTGCTGCTGTAGGATCTCGTCCAGGTTCTGCCTCTTCTTGTAGTTGAAGTAGAAGTTTTTGCACTGCGACACGGTCTTGGAGCCCACCATCCTGGCAATGGCTGACCAGTTCCGCCCATGCTCAAGGAGACCTGTGGTTGGAGGAGGGAGAAAGGAGAAGAGTTTAACACCAGATGCGCTCATACAAGGGTAGCATTATCCACGCAGGATGGGAAACATCCTCCGTGCAAGCCAAACTCCACAGGAACAATATGGTCACTAGCACCTGTCTGAATGGCTTCTAGGCCAGGGGATGACCTATGAGAGCCTGTTTTTCTTTCCAAGGGGAAAAAAGGCACTATGCCGACCGCCTCTGGAATAAAATACGTCCCACAGGCATGTCTCGGCCAGCCACTGGGCAGTCACGAGGATGAGCAGTGCTTCCTTCCCTTTGGGACGGCTGCAGGAGGTGTTGGCACATCCAGGAGAACTTGGGACAGCTGCTCTCAGTCCCTACCACGAAGCAAAGGATCTTTCCACCGTTTCCACCCCAGTGACGATTTCAAAAGGTGTGACAAGGCAGTTCAGGGGGTTGGAGCACACAGCCCTGTTATGGATGGGGAAGGACAGCCCAGGTAGGTGAGTGTCAGCACTCTGGTAGAGAAGTCCAGGTGATATCCCTGGCTGGGAAGAGGCATGCCGAGGGATTAGTGCTCATCACAGGCTCATGAGCAAAGGCAGTTTCCCAGGTCAGGCATCATGCCAAGGGCTGGCAATCCTGGCCAGATGGTGCCACCTGAGCATGGGGCTCCTGCCAGTGCTGGGGCAACTCAGCAGGGTGGAGGAGGAAAAGGAGGAGGAAGGAGCCAGTCAGCACCCTGTGTCCTTGTGGTCTCTGCAGGGGTGTCTGAGCACCCCTCGTACTGCAGCTGGAGGTGGGAGTCACAACCACAGCCCAGGGATGCATGCAGTGGTGCCCTGGTCCCTCCACTGCAGGCTCCTGGAGGTGACCTGGGAAAGGACCATCCAGGCTTTCTGGGAAAAAACGCCTTGCTGTCTGCAATTATTCCTGGTGTGTGGCTGGTCCTTCCTGTGGTGTCTGGTGGGACTGGAGCCACCACCAGCCTGTGGGACACTGCTGGCCTGGTTGGCTCCTGGCTGTCCACGTGATACCACCATCAGGCCAACAGCCCCACCAGCCTTCCTCCCACACCTTGTGAGGACACAGGACACAGAGTCTGTGAGCCCAGGGGCACTGTACTACCACAAAAGGTGACTTCAAGAAGAAAACCAAGAGGGAATGAACCTGTTAAGAGCATCTTCCTCCTTTGTTGGGGGATTTTCTGCCCAGAAGCCACCAACCACAGAGTCTGGGAACAGGCACGGACCACTAGGTCCATACCCAACCCTCCCTGGCTGCTCTGACGCCGTGGGGCTCAGGACAACAGCGAGTCCCACACTGGAGTTCCCGTGCATAGCTCTGTTTGTGCCTGGGAATGTGGCAGCTGTGCCACAGCCCTGCTGCCAGCCTCCAGCCAAGCTGCTGCCATGTGTCACTTCTGAGCCCCAGGCCGGTCCTAAGTGCCAACCTAACCTCTGTTTCAGCCCCAAACCAAACCTCAGGGACTGATCTCAGCACAGCCACAGGCAATAGGGCCCAAGGGACGCACCTCTGGTCAGGATCTGTGCTGTGCCCCTTGCACAGTGTGGGAGTTGAGGGTATGGCTGGACTGAATAGATGGCACTATGAACCCACAGAGAGATGAAACTCCCCTCTCTACTTCCCAGCTCCTGGAGAAAACCAGCAATACTCAGCACAGCAGGAGTTAATATCCAGCCAGTGCCTGTATCCTGCCCGTCCCAGCACCAGGCTTATCAAATTGCATGTACAAGGCATCACACGCACTGAGCACCAGAAGGGCCCTGGCAAGCCAAGAAACAAGTTTAAGCTTTAACTCTGCAACTCCCAGCCTTGCTCAGCCAAACCCACGACCTCTGTCACCCCACTGATGGGCTGGGACTTCTTAAAAATAATAACAGATTAAAAAAATCACATCCGGCCACCAACCGTGAGGTAACGAGCGGGGGTAGGAGTCCTCCCCCCACCGCTGCTGAATGCTGCAGGGGAAAACAGGACAGTCCCCTGTGTCACAACCCATCCCCTCTGACACAACCCACTGCTGCCGTCCAAAGCAAACAAGCAGCTCTGTCCCTCTGCTCATCACCACGCTGGTGGCCCAGCACCAAGTGTGACAGCTGGGGCCAAGGCTGATTGCTGCACCCCGGGCAAAGCCCCAAAATAAGGACACTGGCAGCAGTGTGGATGTGCCCTGAGCTCCGGTGCTTTCGCGGGAGAGATGCTGGGCAAGGGGACCTGCCATGGCAGAGCTCGGGGCTGGGGGGGTGATGGATGTCAGTGTGAGGAGTCCCCAGTATGGCATGACCTTTGCCAGCCACAGGCAGTGCCAGCTCCCGGCTGTCCTTCCTGCTGCCCAGGTTGGCTGTGCCCCTTCTCACCAGGATACTGCTGGAGGCTCCTGCAGCTGGCCAGGCAGGTGGCCCGTGCTGGGCTCGGGAGGAGGAGGGGGCGGCTGCCTGCAGCCCCTGCCCGTGGGACCAGCAGGGAGCCCAGCCGCTGTTCTCTTTTTGCATTAAACCAGAGCGAAACAGCAACACCTGCTTTCCACACTGTAGTTATCTGCACACTCGGAAGGGACCAGTCAAGACACCTCACAACCTGCTGGTAAGATCCCGGCTCGCCAGGCACGCCAGTTCCATGAGCTCTGTCAGCACAGCCATCCCCAACCCCTGCACCTCCAGCCTCTGCCCTGCACTCTCTGACACTCCAGCCCTGCACGGCAGCAGCCAGCCCGGCACACCAGCACGCCTCGGCACCACACGGCCCTTCGTTCCACATCGCAACTGAAACTATGACTAACCGAGTTATCAGATCCTCAGGAAGGCTGTGCTCCTCGGCTCGGGGCGGGGGCTCCGGACGGACGCAGGGTCTGCCGCAGGCAACTACACACAACCTTGAGGTTAACCCCATCCTTCGGACCCCAACACCCGACTTACGTGCTCCGGCTCCGGCTCTGGCGGGTAGGGAGCGCACCTGGAGTGTGCAGCGGGTGGGCTGGGAAGGACACGGGTGTCAGGGCACTTCTTCAAAGCCCCCCCAGGCACGGCAGCCCGCTGCAAAGCGCTGCGAGTGCTCCGCTCACACCCTCCCCACGCATTTCGCTTTCGCTCCCTCGCAGCAGCCGGAGACAGAGAAGAAAGCAAAGCCGGTTCCTTAAATCCTGGGGGCGAAAGGATTTCAGAGCCATGGGCAGCCGGGAGCGGCGAGAAAACGGGCACCGAGGCTGGAAACCAGGTCACAGGCGGCAGACTCCTGACCCCGATGGCAGAAGTTGGTGGGAACACATGCTCCGGCCCCAGCGCTCTTCCCTCCGGAGCGAACAGCGTTCTCCGCTCTCCTCCTGCTCGCTCGCCGGAGCGTTCCAGCCGTCTGCAGCCGCGGTTGTTAAGGTGGATGGAAGCGCCGCCAGTATTTTCTCCCCTACCTCACCTCCTTGCTCAGCAGCTTGGGGCTACGGGGAGGCTGTGCAGTTTCAGGAGATGCCCGACGTTGCCAAGAAATAATAATAATTAAAAACAAAAAAAAAAAAAAAGGCAGGAGAAAGGCGAAGGGGCGGGAACGCGGCAGCTTCGCTCCTGCCAGCCCGGGGACGGGGAGCCGGTGCCGTCGGTATGTGGCGGAGCAGCGAGCAAGCTCTAATCTGTTCCTCTGGCTGACCCGGGGCTCGTTGCATCTGAATGTGACCTCTAGACAGAGCATTAATAACGAACGTGGCGCTGACCCAAGCTGACAAGGGGTGCGGCGCTTGGCACCCGCTCCCGCCCTCCCTCGCTCACTTTCTGTCTCCCTCGCTCTCGGCTGAATGTCAGCAGCAGGGGGAGGGATCCAGGAAAACAAAGCTTGGCTAATAGTTTTCTCCGCTCTCAAGTGAATCAAAGGCGCTTTTCTTTAGGGACGTGCACGCCGGCGAGCCCAGTGCCGCACCGACGGGGTGCCGTGGCGCCCCAGGACACCTCGGCCCTGCAGCTGCTGCCCTGGCAGAGGAGAGATGGGGAGAGGTTTGGCACCGGTCTCGCCATGGGCGGACCGGGGCTTCTGCTCCCGTACAGCAAGCGGAGGCTGGAAGGAAGAGCTGCTCGGAGAGCGGGGTACCGTGCTCGGCATCTCGGGGAACAGAGAAGAAACCCGGAGGGGCAGCGCAGCGGGCGAGGGCCGTCGGCTCGCACCCCCTTGGCTTTTTGCAGCTGGGTTTTTTTACCAGAGCCATTCCAAGGCTTTCTGGCACAGCCGCCCTGCTCCACCCAGGGCTTGGTGAGGGTGGAGAGAGCCCGTAAAAGGGTCCCTTAATGGGAGTTTGCATGGATTAACAGATCAAGGTTTTAGGGGAAAACCTAAGTGATATCATTCCCTACACCCGACGGTACCTGGTATGATGCTCCAGTATCTCTTGCACCCACACACCCTCTTGGGAGTGGGGATGGAGGCAGTTCTGGCTACACCACAGCCAAAATGTGCCGCAATCCCATTCCGGAGAACGACCAGCACTACTGAGTCAGCAACACCACCCAGGGCATCCCGAAAGCGTGGTCGGCATCACTTTCCCGCACTGACCTCGGGGTGGTTCGCAGCGTGTGGGAGAACCGAGGCACAGGGAGGTGAGTAAATTCTCCAGGGCCACAGATCAGTGGGTGGCAGAGCCAGGTGCATGCCAAGCTCCTGATGCTGTGCCAAGGGAAGCAGAGGGGACAGTGTGTGAGGGGCGAGCCCACACCCCTGCAGGCGCTGGGGTGTTGCTGGAGGGACTGTGGCACAGGCAGCCGGCTCGGTGTGCTCTCGCTACCGTGGTGGGTGATGCCCTTCCTTCCTTGGGAAGGCAATGCCAGAACCAGCCTGCTGCACTCCCAATGGACCTCTCCTTTGGCAGCTGGATACAAGCAGGCCTCTGATGCGCCCCATGGCTACAAGGCAGCTTGGAGCTCAACTCCCCAGCAGCTTTCACACTCATCATGCCACCTCTCTGGAGGGAGGCAGTGCCACCAAACAAGGTGTGGGTATGGAGCTGGGACCCCCGACCAGCTCAGCTTTACTGCCATGTTCCCTCTCCTCTGTCCCTGGCTGGGGACCTCCAGCTCTCAGGTCTTCCCTTTGAAAGAGACGGTTCCTGGACCGCGGCATCCACCTGCTGCAAAACATCAAGCCCTCTGCCCTGATCACAGACCTGCCTGGCTTTTCTACTCCTATCACAACCCTCCTTTTGTGCTGTGCCCCCATCCTCTGATCACAGGAGGGGACAGAAGTCCCACCTGGGATGCCTGCTCCCAGAGAGGTGCCATCACCTCCTGTCCAGCTGGGACACTCAAGTCTCCAGCGCATGACAGTGAGCACACACTGAGCAGCCACTGCTGGTGGGTCCAGCTCTCTCCCTTCACCTCGTTCGGATATTATTTCTGCTCCCTTATTGTTGAAAAAATAATGCTCAAAATTAAAATGTAGGCAGCAAATTATAGTAATTACCCAGCAGTTCCTCCTGACAGGCCTTTTGTGTTCCATTCACTGACACTCACTAGGCAAATCCTCACAGTTTGCTCCTACACACTCGAGAAATGTTCAGCCAATGGTGTCAGAAAGCGCAGCTCCAGGGGCATGACAGACAGCAGCACTATGGGCATGGGCCTAGGGGTAACATCTTGGCTGAAGGGTAGCCAAGCCCCAGCCTGGGATGGCAGGGATGGGACTGCAGCTGACCACAGCCTCAGGCAGGGTAAGTGTGGCTAATTCACACCTTGGACGCAGTTTTGCCCTCGTGGCACCCAATCTGCCCCATCCCAGTAATTTCCAAATTTGTACAAACTTCATGGCAAGCATAGGGCTTGCTCGGAGCAGGCACATGCTGGCACTTTGGCTGTGGGCACTGGAATGGGCAGGTTGGTCTGTCCTTGCTCCGAGCTACCCTTGCACCCAGCCTAGACAGAGGACACCTGGGTGGGAGACCCCAAGGTACATCCCACCCCAAGGCCAGCCAGAGGGACGATATGCAGTGACCAGCACGGGCTGCAAACCAGTTTCTCCAGCCCACTTTTACTGCCATCAGCAGGTTTTTATGTTGTAAATATCTCTCATGGGAGAGGGGAAGGCTCCAACATGACCACAAGGGAGACGAAAGGAGGAAGGTACAGAGCTGCCAGCTCCCCAGCATCACCTGTGCTGCAGCCAGCTCCTGTCTTATAAAGGTATGGGAAGGTGGCTGGCTTCTGACATGGGCTTTCCTGTCATTGGGTTTGGTTGTGCCTTAATTTGAAGAAATCAGTATTTAAAAAAAAAAAATCTATTTTAGTTTTGTGAACAGAGTAGAACTGGGGAAAAAAATGGTTCAGATCAGTCCAAAACTCAGATGAATTATTGGCAGCACTGAAAATCAGCCTTTGAAAGAGTGCTTTTGGTATTCAAGGGAATTTTTTACAGCTACCCAAAAGTAACTATTCAGTTACTGTCATCAGCATTTTACATTTGTGCCCAACTCTCCTCTGCCTCATCACAATGACTCCATCCCGTGGCCTTCCCATGTTCTCAGCCTGGGAAAAGGCGTAAGGAGCCCGAGGTTGTCTTGAGGACAATGAGCACAGAGCCTGGGCAAGGCATGGGAGGACCTTGGCAAGAACCTGCCACTTCCACCCGCCTCTCTTCAAAGAACAAAACCACTTGTTAGACACCCAGGGGAAAACCCCGAGCGGGGCGAGAACAGATACCAGACTTTAAAGACTAACAAAGGTCATGTTGAAACCTCCCGGTTCACCGAGTTCAGCTCCAGCGCAATCGCAGCTGCTCTGCAGTGCTGGCAAAAGTGGTGACACTCAGTGGAGGGGCTGGGGGACAATAAACCCACCCACTGCTCCAGGCTGGTGCTTGCCCGCTGCTTGCAAACTCCCAGCCTACCTCAAACTCCTGCCTACGTGGACTCCTCCGGTGGGTCCCCCAAAGGCAGGAGCTGCCTAAACATTGCCTTTTAAGGAGCAGCCCCATCCTGCTGTTGAATGCCTCTGCACCCTGCCCGGCGGCAAAGCAGTGGGTGCTGCCCGCTTCCCAGCTTGGGAAGGGAAGGGGGAAATCCTCGAGCAATTCCAGTTATATCAAAACCTCCTGCTGTAAGGATCACAGCCACGGCGCAAGGAGATAATATCAGAAAAACACCTTCCCCCATCGTGACACCAATCTCTGCACATTTTGACAGACTACTGAATCGAATTTTATTGCGTAATGAAAGTGTCATTAAGCAAGAACTTTCCTCTTGCTGGGTTTTTGTTCCCCTATTTAAGTTTAATAACATGGTACTCCCCTTTACTGTCTCTCCCGGCAGACGCAGTCCTGCCTTCTCCTGATTGGAAACTCCCTGTGCAGCTCTGTGACTGGAGAACAGGCGATTCTGGTGTCTCCCTGTCCTAGGGCTGTTTTCTCTCACCTCCCTGAGCACAAATGACATGGGGTTTCATGCCACGCACAAAAAACCTGAGGGCGGACAGCAAGGCCCGGCTGATCTCCCGCCTGACAGGTGCTGGGAGCAGCAGTCACCCTCCCCATCTGCCAAAACACCCCAGGGTGGTAGGGCTGACTTTCCCTGGGACTCACATCTTGCTTGTTTAACTCCCTAAATCAGCCAGCTACGGGCTCTGACTGGTACCAGTACAGGGAGGAGTGTGGCTGGGGCAGATGAGCTCTTATGGTGAGGAGGACAGTGCCCATGTCTCTGAGCCCACCTGGTGCAGGCCACCACCTCCTCTGCTCCTGCCCAGCCGTGCTGGCAGCAGGCTCTGCCCCAGCACCAGGCTCTGCCGCCGCCTCCTCCAGCCTCTGAGGCTACCTCCGGAGTTTCACAGTCACTGTGAGTTGGAAACCCCCACCACGCAGGTCCCTGGAAATGCCAGACAGAGCCAGTTTGAAGCATTAAAGCGGCTGCTTCCTGGCAAGGGGGAATTTGGCTTTTCTGTAGAAGTCTGGTGTTGCAATCTCAGTTTCCCAGGTTGTAACGAAGGGGGAAACATCAGCCATTGGGCTTTACACCAGCAAATCTCCCTGCCCCCTCCTGGCCCCTGGGCTGGAATAGTGCTACGTGCTCCCACGCTTCATCCTTCCTTCACACAGGCTTTGGCAGCTGCTTTTAAGACTCCTTAAGCGCACCTCCAGCATTCAGCATAAAACAACAAGAGGCACTTCTTAACAACCAGATGCTGATCTCCAAAACAAAGCCGTGCTCGGGAAAGATCCCTCCAACGACCCTCCCCTGCCAGCACCTGCTCACCCCATACCTGGCCCCCGGCCAGTTTGCTTGATTAAAGTCTATCTATTAAGTTTTGCGACTATAGAGAGCCTCGCTCAGCAACGCGCAGGATTGGCACAGGGTTGTAAAGAGGGTTGGAACAGCTTAAAGGCGAGCGAGCCAAACACTTCGGGATATTCACAGGCAAAGTAATCCAAGTCCACAGCTCCCATCGGCACCTGGGCAGCCGGCGCTCCAGAACGTGTAATCACCCTCCCGGCAGCAGGTGCATTTTCCAAGCAGAGCCGAACTTGCTAACACGCCTGTTTGCCTCTGCCATCCCCGAATGGCACTCATTTCCATTTTAATTTCCCATTTACAATCCTCTCCGGGCCAGGAGAGTCGGCAGCGACGCAAGTGGGATGCAGGGGCTGGGGACGTGAGCTCGACAGCCCATCAACAGGACGTGACTTTGGCAAAAAATTAAAGCAGCGAACGAGCTGGCGCAGGAGCGGCACAAGGAGGGGAAGTGGCAAGAAGGTCTCTGCTACACTCAGCACTTTTTAAAAACGGTCTCAGCAAAGGCTCTGAATCAGCTCCAGGATGTAAAGTCACCCCGTGCTGCCCGCAGCCCTGGCTCTTGAGGGCTCCCCAACACGTGCCTGAGGAGTGTTGGGGTTCACTCTCTTCTCCTTAAATCCCAGAGCTGTGAACACAGGCAGACAGTCTCTGTGTGCCTGGAAAAGGTCACAGTGAAGGCATGAGGCTCCAAAGAGCAGTGAAACTACAGGCTACAGGCACCATCAGCTCCAAAAAGCAACAGGCAAAGTGCCTTCCCCATTTCCTACAGCCAAGCCCTGCCTCGTGGGACACACACGGGCTCCAGCCACAGTCCAGACATCCCTGGTGTTGGCACAGCTCCTGGGGCCAGAGAAGCTGAGCACACTCCCTGCACCACCACCTGCCTTCCTCAAATCCTCCCTGAGGCACACTGGGAACAAACCAGCAGCAGGACAGGCAGGATCTGGCCCTGCAGCTCAGGACCCACCACCCTGCACTGACGTCAGCAGTCAGACACCATCCATCCCTGATTGCTGGGTTAGCTCCAGCACAGTCAACAGGAGAAAGAAAATGAGCGTCTCACCTTTTTTAGCCGTCTCCATCTCCTCTTCGGTCCAGCGAGAGCTTTCATTCATTTCCAGGGAAGCTGAGAAGGAAGAAGGAAAAAGAGAAGTCAGCTGTGAGCACAACCCAGCAAGCCCAGTGAGCTCAGAGGAGGTGTCCCAACACTCAAACCCTGTCCCATGCCCTGTTCCCTGGAGGCATGACAAAACCCCGTGCAGTGCAGAAGTGCTTCAGCAAGGAAGGCTGTCATGGTGTGGGCTCTTGAGGCTTCTCCATGCACAGTACCCCATGCACAGCATCCCCTTGGGATTTGCCTCGGTGATGCAAAACCTCCACTTCGGTCCTGGAAGCAAAGCCAGATGGCTCGAGGGTGGCAGCAGATTTCCTGCCAATTTGGTGCCACGCACTCTGGCCCAACAACAGGTACCTAAGATGGAGCTGCTGTGGCTGTGTGCTTTGGAGGTGGCAGACACAGGGTGGGACCGTCACCCTCAGCACAGACAGAGAAACAGCATCACCTCAGTGGAGACTTTGGCTGACTGCATCTGTCAAGGGTGTTGGCTGTGTGTGACCGCGGTCTCCCTCTCTGCCATCACCAGGCTCTTGGACAACAACTCCGAGCCACTTACAGCAGCGGCGGGGGCTCGCCCGGAGCAGTGCCCATCGCAAGGGACAAGCTGCTCCAGCCAGGAGAGGTGGAGAGGGGTGTCAGCATCCGATGCTGCCCCTCTCCCCCACCCCAGGCGTGGTGCTCGGGACACCAAGGTCCTGCATAAAGCCCTCACTATGCACCAGTCTCACTGGCAGCCTGGCACAGAGCAAACCCTACAAAAACAAACCGGGGTGTGAGTCAGAGGCAAAAAACAACTCGGTAAGGAAACAGATTTCCGGCTCAGGCTGCCAAGGGGTGATTACTCTAAACAACAGGCAAAGCATTATTTCAACAGTGATGAGAGATGTTTTGACAGTGTCCTTTCAAAATGGAAAGCAGGTTGATAGGTCCAGGATAAAGAATACAGGCGAGAAGAGAAGGAAGAATATTCCAAGAAGCTCTACAGGAAGCTGAGACCCTGTGGGAGGACAACGTGGGCTCCGATGCCCACAGCATTGGGCAGAAGAGTCTCCTTCAGAGCTGGCTGAGCACGACTGCAGGTGTCACCTCCCGGAAGACAGCGCAGGCCACTGCCTCCCCCAGAAACGCCGTGTCCCCCCCGGGACACCAGCCAAGAGGGAGGGAAATCGATACCTCACCGCTTCCCCTGGCTGCGGGCAGAGCCGGGGCCGCGACACTCGTTTACGTAAAAGTGAGTGTCCCCAGTGCTGTGCCGGCCCTTGGCTCAGCTGGTGATGGCTGTTGTTGTATGGTAAAGAAATGTCACAGAAACGGCCCGTTTGGTTTGATTAATGGCATTGACTGAGGTTGCGCAGTTATGAAACAGATGCCTACAGGGAGCTCTGGCACGCTGCAGTTAAACCACAATACGGTTTTGTGTTGTTTTTTAATGTTCAATTGGTATTTAAAATGCAATAACTTTCTTAGCCAACCTAAATTAAAGCGCTATTGGAGAGACATAAAGTGAAACCAATTGCTCAGATATGTCACTGGAATTGATCCATTCCCTTTTCCCAATTTAACATGGTCTAAAGCCTTTTCTCTGTGTTCGCAGCGAAGTTTATCAAGGACTCTGAGATGTTGGGATAAAAAAATCCCATCTAAGTTATTGGCATTATCTGCTGCTTCTCTGCAGCACTGCTGAACAAGTTGGAGGGAGAGAGCAGGGCTCCGTTGTGCTGGGGACTATTTATATCGCCTGTATGAAAACAGAGCGCTCGCAATCAAGGCTTCAGCCAGTTGTCAGCAGAGAACAGGGAGGCGAAACACCTCCGCGTGATTTATAGCACATGGAACAGCACAAGCAAGAAACTGCAGAGCAAGGAAACCGAGAGGAGTCACCCTGCTTTTATTTTTACCTGCCTTAGGTAGCACAGCAATAATTTTGTACTTTGATGAGAGTAGAAAATATAGGAAAATCATCCAAATTCCTCGATGCTTCTCTAAGTCAATACATGAGCTGTTCCCCAGGGTGGACACTACTGATGCCACAGACGCGAGAGGCAGATGCGCCTGACGTGGGGCTGTGGATGCTGCCACGAATTCCCATCTAGTCCAAGACAGGCATGGCAGCATGGCATGGCTATGGCCAACTGCCACATGTGGTCGCAGGCTGGTGCGGTCCCTGGGTGCCACATTACAGGCAGCACCCTTTGCCTCCTCAGTTATGGGTGGAAATGGACCAGCCCAATGCCCAAAGCCAAGGGGACACAGGTCCCACAGGCTGCAGCTGCTCAGGCTCCAGGTAAATTTGTAAACAGAGGGCAGAACTGGCAGAGACCCAGGCAAGCCTGAGCAGGCAGAGCCAGAGCAGGGTTCTGCGCGGAGGTTGAGGGTACTCAAAGCCCGAGAAGCTGCAGAGGGAAACAGCTCCAGGTGCAGGAGGGACACGAGCCCTGCAGGAACCCAGCCAAGGCACTGCTAAAACGGACGGCTTCCCCTTTGCTCTTTTGCAACACTTTCCCTCTGAGGCCATAAAACCCAGTCAGCCAGGACAGCCTGGGCTTGCACAAATGCCCCCACTTAACTGAGTGAACCACGCTGAGTAATTCACGGGACAGAAAAAACCTCATTGCTGCTCTCCAAAAAGAAGGATTTCATGAAGGAAACCCCTCCTCCGTGAGCTGGGGGGGGCAGAGCAGGATGATGTCACATCCCAGCACAACGGACACCCCAAAAGCCCTGCCAAGGTGCCCCCGTGCCCTGCCACCTACCCAGCTCTGCGCTCTGCTGCGGCGTGGCTGCCTCCTCGTTGTTGGCTTCGTTGGCCATGGAGCGGGTGATGCGGCCCTTGCGCCGGCCCTGGCTGTTGGCAGTTTTGCGACCTTTGGAGGTGACTGTTTCTTTCTCATCATTGTCTTCCCCGGACGTGTCGTCGTTCTTGTCCCTGCAAAAACAAGGAGAAAAGAAAAGAAAAACGTTGTTGGGTTGATCTGATTTTTAGGTCAAGCAATTATTTCTCTGCATGTGTTTGGGGATGTTTTTTTGGTTTTGTTTTTTTTTTTCCTTTTTTTTTTTTTTTGTTGGTCTTTGGGGGGGCAGGTCTGCATTTTTTTTTGCAGACGCAGGCTCTTTTCCCGGCCGGGATTGGAGGTGGGGTGATTTGTGGTGGGGTTTTCTTTCTGCAGCTGGCTGCAGCTCCACCACCAAGTGCACGCAGAGACCTGATGGAGACAGGTTTAATACCAGACCATTCAAATTCATCCCTGCCTCCTCCTCATTTATCTTCCTGAAAGGGACCTGCTGGCAAATGTCTTTGCAGCCTAGATATAATGAAGCCAGATGTTCTTTTAAACCAAGTATTAAGCCCATTACAGATAGCGAGCGGTCTGCGTGCCAACCTTTCCCTGCCACGGCACTGATGCTCGGCGTGAGGGAGGCAGGGCTGGCTGGAGCCCTTCATCTGGGAGTGCTCACATTGACATCAATAACACTAAAGGTGAAGTGCCGCGCTCCGCTGCGCCCGAATTGCTCCTCCAGCTCCAGAGGCTCCCCTAACAACAAAACAAGCTAGAGGATCAGAGGAGCTTTGCAGATTGATTGGGTTGATATACAAAAAAAAAAAGCGTATTGAGTTGCTTTCCCAGTTTGGGAGCAGCAGGGAAGAGGAATGAGGAGGAGGCTTTGCCTTTCCCTCCCTGTGGAGGAGGTGAGGTGGGCGCACACGATCCTGCACAGGGTCAGGTAGCCCTGAACAATGCTGCATCCCACCACCTTATCCCATCGCTGCAGACCCACCCCAATGCCCAGCTCTCACTGGAGCCAGGCAGGGATAGTTGTCCTTACTTTGTCAGTTCTTCTTTGTCATTTTCTGTTTCCTGTTTGTCTTCCTCCTTCTCTCCCTCTTTCTCTTTTTCTTTCTCTTTTTCATCTTTCTCATCTTGGTTGCTCCGGGGCATTTGCTGCTGCTGCAAAACAAGGGACATAAAATAAACCAAGCCCTCAGTGCTGAGGCAGACACATGGCAGCACCTGGGCCAACCCAAACAACCGCCACAAAACAATGCAGGGGGCGAGCGGCCAAGAGGAAAGAGCTGCAGGCAGAGGGTGCAGGCAGGGCACTGCTGGAGGCCACAGGGGCCGAAAGCTTTCCGGGGAGATCAGAGGTGGTTCAGGATCGGCCAAGGCAGCTGCACTCTGGCTCCTGTTCCAGGCAGCGGGACAGACCCGGCAGCTCCCTTGGGATCAGGCAGCAAGAGAGGATCTGATGCAGGGGTAAGGCAGGGAGGTGAGAACAACTCCCCTGTTCCTGCAGACCATGGCTTAGCCACATGGGTGGTGATTTGCAGCCAGTGGGATGCATTTTGATGGAGCATGAAGGAGACAGGGGCACCAGTGACACCCCGACGATCAGCAATACGAATGCTGTGATCTTTTTCCCAAGCATTTGACACAGCCCATGGGGAAAGTTTGTGACTCCATATCACCAAGCAGTGGAAATGCCCAGCTCCCTGCCCACTCTGTACTACCTGGCATCCTCTGCAAAAGCCATGTGCCCAACCACTCCAACACTGCTGCTGCCGCTCAGACCGAAGGCACCCCCGTACCCCAGGGAGGGACACAGTGATTATTATAGTTCTGGATTTTGTTTCAACAGCTGCAGGAAGGAGGTTGCTGGGGAGGCCTGGTTCCCCTGACCTCCCTTCCCTCTGGCAACCAGCGAATGAGAGGCATTGCATAGAGAACAAGAAATTAGAGACGGAAATGATTTATTAAACCATCCTGCTCCTGGCTAATGCAAGGCTGCTTGCTCCAGGAAACCCACCCGGGCTCACCCGGTCCCTGCCCAGGCTGCAGGGCTTCCACCACTAGGGAAAGGGTTTGGTGATGTAACAGGGGGGAAATTGCCTTAAAGTGGATTTATTAGCAGAAAGTATGATCCCAGGCAGCCTGGTATGGCTGGCACACAGCCATACAGCAAGTGTGGACAAGGTGTCCCTGCATCCCTGGAGCCAATGGGACTGGCATGTCACCAATCTGCAGAACTAGGAGGCTGCTTTGAACATGGGCATCCCTGCAGCAGCAGCGCAGGGTGCAAGTGAAGCTCTCTGCCCCCACAGGCTGGTGCTAAAATGAGAAGCGTGGAGCTGTCAAATGGAGCAGTTTAACAAGAAAACTGCTGATTCTTTCAGGCTCCAGTTCAACAAAAGTCCTTAAAATCCAGGCACTGCCATCACTGAAACCCTGCGGACTTTCAGTTCCTCTTTGTACGGGGGGGGTGGCAGCTGTGCCATCAGGATCCCCACATGCATGACATGCTCAGCCAGCCCCTGCAGCACCTCCTTGCCAGAACAGAACCACAATGCATCAAGCTCACAGTCCCACTGCACCCCCAGGAATGGCTCCGCGGGATCCAAGGCCAAGAGGACCCAGAGGAGAGGAAGCCAGGGACACTTGGGATGAGCACTCAGTTGCTTACGATCTTCCAAAGCCCACAGACCGCTAAGGCTTGGGGAATGGACTGTCTCCTGGCCAAGTGTCATACCCAGCATACCAGGCACTGCCCTCACCAGCCCGCAAAAGAGGGGAGAAGGAGGAGGGCAGTGGACAAGCCTGCTGGGACAGAGAGGTGGGAAACCCTCACTGGCTGCGGAGGAGCAAGGAGCATCCGTCACGCGCATTTCCCCGGTGTTGCCTTGAACTCTCTGACTCTGAGTCATGGCATAGTAAACCCTGATTGTGGGTTCAGCTCAGACAGACACCCACGAGGTGAGGGTTGCAGCCTCCAAGGGCCAAGCAGGCAGAGAGGCAGGCTCTGCCCCAGCCCTGGCCATCACCACCCACACACATTCCCCTCACCAAAAGTTTTGGCAAAGGAGGGGAGCCCATACAAGGTTTGCAGTATGTCTACCACTCCACTGCAAATATTTTTTTTTTGAGAGATGGAGGAAACCCTGCATCCCAGAGATCACAGCTCACCTCCAGCTCTAAAGCCAGTCATGACTGTACAAGTCCCTGCCCCAACATCAGGCTGGTGCAGTTCCCAGGGGAAGGTTCAGCATCATCTTGTCTCTGCACTTGTTTGAACCAGGGGGCTGTCAGCCCAAGCAGCCACTGCAGCTTTTCCCCAGAGGGAACAGGCTGGGATGGCAGTAATGCCAAGGAGCTCCCTGTGCCAGCCTGCAAACGCATGAGTGAGAAGGCAGGGAGAGATGAGTGGCCGCAGCAGCTCACACTGCAACACAGGTGCTTCCCCAGAGAAGCATCTGCCAAGCTCCGTCATGATGAGGATGGGCAAACCCACTGGTCTGGCTTCAGTGGGCCACTGCACACTCTCTCCTCCAAGCCCAGCCTGGTAGGACATCAAATTAGGGCTTCTCCCAGTGCGGAGACACATCTTGATCCAAGGATGCCCTCTAGTGATTGCCCTGCTCCAGCCACGGGTGGGTGTCTGATGCGAGGAGCAAGAACCAGGTGGGCACAGCACCTTGCACCCAGCAGGACAGACAGGATAGGTCTCACCTGTCAGACCTCTCCTACCAGGGAGAAATACTTAAAATGGGCAGCACTGTCACCACCAGGCCGTAGTGGGGAAAACTGCCCCAACTCCACACCCATGGTTGCGCTCATGTCTTCATCTGAGGAAGGCTCCCAGCCAAATGCTGATCTGAACCCTGGCAAGCCCATGGTGATGGCCTATCTCCTGTGCTAGAGCTTGGCTGCATGGCAGGGCACCCCCCAAACCTCCCAGCCATGCTCAAGAATGCCACCTCACATCTCATCCATGGGTACCTGCTGGGCTGGAGACTGTGGGGCTGTCTGCAGCACCCAGAGCCCTGAGAGGGCACCCCAGGGTCCTGAATGAAGCCATTTGGGAGCTCAGCTACAAATGGCACACACAAATGGGACAGTCCCCTAGTGATGAACCATAGTCCATCCATGCTACACGCTCTACCCCAAACCTCAGACCAGCATCAGAACTGGACCATAGCATGGCACAGTGCCAGGAAAGCCACAGCCGGGAACCCACGAGCTGTCCGGTCCCCCCTCCCGGCGCGCGCTGCCCCTGCGGTGTGTGGGGAGCTATTCTTAGTGCTGGACACCGACCAGCTCTGGATGATTCAAGGGATGGGACGCCATCCCAAAGCGTGACGGGCCAGGAAATGCTTCCCCAATTACCAGCTGATGTTTCCCTGTGATTCATGCCACCCCGGCTAGAGGTGGACTGGCAGGTGGGTCAGCCCTTAGCGGACACACCAAAGGCTGGCACCAAAACTGCTCAGCTCCTGGCAAGCTTAAATCTCTCTCCACCTACATCCCTGCCACCGTGGGGATGAGGTACCCCACCTCCCGGAGGCAAACCAAGTACATGCTCCCCACCTTGCACAAGAGGGTGAAGGGATGTGCCCGAGGCCAGGGAAGATGCCTGTGGCAGAGGGCAGGGCTGTCCCTCCCTCCCAGGTCAGACGCTCTAACCCCGAACCGCCCTTCCTCCTCCTCAGCATCGCTGCTGCTTGTTTTTGCTGCCGACACATCCTGTTTATTTAAAAAGGCCCCAGGACAAAATCGGACACGGGACGCGTGAGCGAGAGGCCGACCCTGCCCCGAATCCAGGGGGACAGGCGGCCTCCTCCGCTCCCCGCGCTCCGACCCGAGCTGCTCCGTAATTACAAACACCTGCTCACCTCTGCCCCAACCTCCCGCCGGCCCCGGAGCAGCTGGAGCGGCGCAGAGCGCTGCCATTCCTCCCGGGAACAGCGCGTTCCCGGGGCCGGGGCCCGCCGCAGGCACACACGCTCACCCAGCGCCCGGCTCCCACCCGGAGCGACACGGCTCGCCCTGCCCGGCCAGCTCGGCTGGCACGGCACCAGGAGTTCAGCTGCAATAAAGCTTCGCCTCCAAGCGCACTTTAGCGAGACACCGGCTTCCAGGTAGGACCCGGACACCGAAATGCTGACCCTGCTGAGAACGGACCAACTTGCTGCGCGTCCTGGCAGCGGGACTTGCCGGGAAAAAGCCCCGGCGAGGAAGAGGTGCAGCTCCTCCCACTCTGTTTACTTCCTCTGCCGAGGCACTGCCTGCTTCTGGAAGCAGGACGGGAGGGCAGGAGGAGGTGGGGGAAGCAACTCCCCACCTTCGCCCTTCCCCAGCCCAGCCGGAGACGCCTCGCCTGGGCACGGAGCCGGTGGAACCAGCCAGAAACCCCTTCCCAGCCGGCAGCGCGTCCCTCGCCTCCGAAGTGCCCCGCTCGCACGCTCACCGCCAGCTCCGGATCCGCATCTCCCCCCAAATCACTCACCTCCCCGCTCCCCGGCTCCCGCGAGCGGCCGGTACCCGACAGCCCCATCGCCGGCTCCCGGCCCCTGCTCACCGCCCAGCCATCCGGGCGCGCTGTGCCTTACGTTCTCCGGCTCTGAAGGCTTCCTGACGATTTGCATAGTTAAGCCGTAAACTAACCACAACATTCCTCTTATGATTTTGCAATCTGCTGGAATAACGTGGTCGCTCTAAGTCGAGTCGATGAATCATCATCTATAAACCACAGCTCTCGTCACCGGGGCTCTCAGTGCTGGCTGCAGCCAGAGTGATTAATCCGCCAGGATGCCAAGCTTAACCTACAGTGCAGGGCTATTTATTTTCCAAACTTGCAAGCCTCCAGAAAAAGACTGCTGTCTTCCCCATCCCCTTTGTGGTGAGATGTGTCAGGCTGTGGCAGGGGACCAGGGACAGGGGACCTCCCTGTTGCCCACAGGACATCCCAGCGTTAACCATTGGATCGTGCACCTTGCAACTGAGGCACCCGCACCCTTCCCTGGTCCCCTCTCACTCCCTGTGCCACGGCACCCTCAAAACATGCACCAAAACACCACTTTTGCCAGCAGGGATGAGGTCATCTCTGGGAGTCCAGTTCCTGCACCAGAACCACCAGCTCCTGCCAACCCCAACCACACTGCTTGCTGCTGGACGCACTGGTGGGGAACCAGGTCACTGTGATGGCATTATGAGAGAGCCTGTCCCTGAGCCCAAGTGCCACTGGGGCAGCATCTCCTTCTCTCCCATGCCAGCTTTCAAGTCCAGATTGGCTACACAGGGAATGCCATTTGGCTGCCAGCAGGTGCATCGTCTCCCCCTTCCATCATTACAGTGCCCTGAGCTCTTATGGGAGATGAACACGCCATGGAAAACCACTGGCTCCTGTTTGTTCCTTAAATCAGGAGGAAGCAAGCCATGAGCCCTGCATACCCTAGTGTAGAGGGAGCCATGCATGCCAGGCTGAGCTGTGAGGCACCTGGTTTTGGTGCCACTCAAGTCCATCCTCAGGCACTACAGGTAGTGAGTTGCAGGGTTTTTGCTCGAAGGCGGCTTTGCACCCTCGCCACAGGCTCACTGCGACAGCACAGGGACACATGCCAACCCTCTCCCCAGCATGTCACACCAAAGTCTGCCTCGACAGAGACTGTGGAGGGAGCTACATCCCACCAGCGTGAGCCCCAAGCCCTCTGGCAGCCGGGAGCACCCACTCGGCTGTGCCGCCTGTCCCGTGTGCAGGCTGCCAGCTCTTCACTTCTCCCGCGGGTGACTTCAGATCAACGGCATTTATGATGTTCTCCGGGCACTCAGCTGCAGAGCAGGCTGGGGCCGAGGTCATTGCACGCAATCAGGGAGTTGCAAATTAAAACCAGCTCGAGATAAGCTGAAGACAAAAGGCTGACTCTACGCTGGCCAGAAACGCCTGGGGTTTGCTTTGCTGCTTCTCCAGGAGCCCCAGCACAGCTGCCATGGCTGTGGGCATGCATGGGTGCCTCCTGAACATCCCATGGGATCCTGAAATGGCACCACGGGGCAGGATGCACTGCCCTTTGGGCACCTGGCACTTGACTCTCACTCCTCTTCCCAGTCCCACAGATTCTGTGCAAGGCATCTTTGCTAGGAACAGGGCTGGCACAGCCATAGCTCGGGATCATCATCTCCACCACCTACATCCATCCTTCCACCTGCTTTCAAACTCTCCCTCTGGCAGGTTACACCACTGAGAGCCAGGGCAGGGACTTGGCCACTGAGCACCTGCAGCACCAGCCTCTTTAGCCACCACACTGCTCAGACACCCGAAGTCCCCATGGAGCTTCCTTCCCCACTTGCCAATGCCACAGCAGAGGGAGAAGCACCCACAGCTGAGCTTTGATACTGCACGGCCACTGCAAACACTGCTCCCCACACCTACCTACCACCCCTTGAGGCAGTCTGGACACGGAACACAGGGAGGACAGCTATGGAATACATATGTGTGTCATGGAACTGACTCTCAGGGCCTGGAGCCTCTGATCCAATGGTCTGGAATGCCTCAGGCCTCACTGCCACCCACTGCCACACAGCCTGGCTTCTCACGACCGCACATGGCACCCTCTGCTCATGGGAGAAACCACAAAGCAAAACAAGCCGCTGCCAAAACAACAAGGAGAGGAAGAAGAATGTCTGCCGGCGACTTGGCTTTGATTGCTTGTGTCCCGGGGCTGGGTTTGATGCTGTTGGCTGCAGAAGCAAGTCAAAAAAATCAAAGGGCCAGGCTCAGATTTGATAAGAATGATAGAGAGCACGGGGCTCACTCGGTCCGGCTCCAACAGCAATGGCCTCGAGCTGGGCTGTTCCTCTGATGGCAAACAACAAACTCTGCAAACCACAATCTTCACGTGGCAGAGATGGACAATGCCAAAACCGTGCCCTCCATCCCGGGAGACAAGGACAGGCCCCACACACACTTGCCAGTGCAGCTCTCTGGCACCACAGGCCACAAAACATGGCCAGTGCCAGCAGCAAAGCGCTGGCAGTCACAGCCAGGCTGCCCTGCCATGCCACAGGAAAGCCCTGTGCCATCTCCCAGGCTACTGGTCTTAGGGCAAGCAGTGTGTCAAGGGTAGGGAGGGGCTGGCTGTGCAACTGCAGTGATGCTGGACCCTGCACAACCGTGCCCATTGCTCACACCTGAGGGTGGGTTCATCTTGGGCAGTGCTGGGAGCTGGCTGGGCAGGGGAGCCATTCATCAGGGCCCTGTGTGGCTCAGCCCAGCACAGCTGGCACTGCCACCTTCCCACTGCTCACTCCATGATCCCAGTGAAGCACTGAAGTGATTTTTACAGGACCTTGCTCACTTGGATCCCTCCTTGAATCACCGAGGGCTTTTCCATAAGAGGAAATGTTTCTTTTCTGGGTTGCTGCTGAGTTTTTTAAAAAGTGATTTGATTGCTTGCGAAGGGAAAAATGACCCGAGGGGAAGAGAGCGTAACATTTGGAAGCAGTAGAGATGAGCCCCCACTCTGTCCCAGGCAGGGAACGCGTGTGTTCTCTTCCCTGTGGTTTGCTTTACCCCGCTCCCCCCGGCCACATGCCGACCCCTCTCCGAGCCCTGTCAACAGAGGAAGGTGCTGGGTCAGCAGTTTGAGGGACACAGAGCAGCATCCATGCACGCCACAGACAACCAGGGGCAAAGCAAGCCCTGTATCCTCATGGAAGCAGACTCCTCCCGAATTTTCAGCTGTGCCTGCTTTAGAAAGCAACTTAGCAATGACCTATTTCCCATCCATTCCTAGTCAAACCTGGACCATAACAACAGATAAAACAAATCATCCCAAAATCCAACAGCTTCTACATCCTGCCAGGAAGATGCTGCAGGTCCCTCACTGGGCTCGGTAATGCCCAGGCTGGATCCCAAACCCTGTCCTGCGGAGTACTCACGTGGGCACTGGTGTGGTGGGACATTCGCTGCGAGGACACATCGACCTGCTGCTGGAGAAACACGAGTCCCAACTTGGAGGTCAACCAGAATGAGGGGGTTCGCCTCCCTGAAGTGACTATGTTATTATTGCTACCTGCAGATGTGATCAAGCAGCAAGGAAGAGCCCGGCTGGGGGGCCAAAGGGTCCATCAGCAAGTGGTCCATTGGCAGCCTGTGCCGGTGCTACCCTGGAGGAAAGTGGCTGGGTGTCCCTGCCTGCCAGTGCTTGTCCCTGCTCTGAGCCTCCAGGTCTCCCTGCTGTCTCTGCACTGCCAGCAGGCTGTGTGGGGACCCAGGGACCAAGCAGCCATCCTCCTGTGACGACGCATCCTTCGATTCTTTTCCCAAATATGGCCACATCATTCTCATTAAATCACCCCCAAAACTGCAGCTGAGATTTCAGGAATGCGAGTTTCCATTGTGTTTGCCTGATTGTGTGGCCTGGAGAAGTGGCAGGGGAAGCTGCTGCACCCTTGTGATGGGGGAACAAGCACCATGCACCTTATAGGGCATCCCTGGGGGACAGAGTTTGGGAGCAACTGGAGTCCAGACTAAAAGAGTAGGTGCCAAGGGAGGGTTACAGGATTGCTGTCAGCTCGAGCACCACTGTATCTCACACCTCACCCACCTCCCCTGCACAGGCACCCCAATATAAACCCCACCTGTGACTGCAGGTTTGAAGAGCGACAGCCTGTACCAAGTAGCACGTGCACAGCTCCCATGGGATTAATGCTCTGTGAGATGTTCTCCCCATGAGGCTGCACTCGAGGGGGACCAGGACCACGGGATTTGGCCAGTTTTGACTTCTCATGGGTCCTGCAGCCTCAGCCTGGTTTCCCTGACCACCAGCAACCCTGACACACTGCAGATTTGTCCAAAAAATGAGCCAAATTCAAGCCCTTTTATGTCCCAGCAGTGACATCCCATCAGCAGAAGATGAACCCATGCTCCAGTGCTGGCATCCCTGGCACCATTCCCAACCAGGAAAACCGCTCCATCACAGACTGCCCCTGATCACCCGTGGATAATTTCAGTGCTGTTTTAAATACAGCCCTAGTCAGCACAGCCTTAAATGCCTGCGGAACAATTTGTTGGTATTTGTGACACAAACTTTACTGGCCACATCCAGGGCTGCATATGTACGATGTGCTGTATTATTACACCAGGATTTTGTGGCAAGTATCTCCCTGCATCTGAAAGAGAAGTTGTCAAACCCTTTGTCACTAACAAGAAGCCACTCCCCAGACTGATGAAGATCAAATGCTTCCCAGAAACAAGTATCATTCCTCTCATTAGCTGCTGTGGTTACTGAAGCAGGGGCACTTGCACAATTTGCAGTGTTAGAGGCAATTTGATGAGCTTTGGACTTGATCCTCGTGGAGGGAGGGGAGGTGATGGCACGGCAAGGCTGGAGCATGGTGGGAGCTCTGCTCCTGCACTGGGGACAGGGTGCAGGCACTATTTGGAAGCCTGAGCCCTGCCAGCCCCTGCAACAGGGCTGCTGATGGCCAGAGAAACCTGCCTGGCCAGATTTTTCCTGAGGTTGCAGGACCCATGAGATATCAAACCTGGCCAGACCCTGCTGGGATGCACTTCTGCCAAGAAAGTAAACGGGTTGTTTATACAAATCTGGGCTGGGGCTGTTTATCTGCGTCGGTGAGGGGAATGGTTTGTGTTTGGGGAGGGCGGGACAGCGGTGGGATGGATAATTCAATTTGGGTTTTGGCAGGGGGCAGGGAAGAGGGTGGGCCTGGGAAAGGCTGTCGGGCCTGGCAGGGGACAGCACTGGCCGCCCGGCCAGGTCACACCGTGGGTCTCCGCCCTGCCAGCACAGCTCTGGCACCGCTCTCGGCGGAGGAAGGGGGGTCTGGGCGGCTCCAGTCCCCCGGGTGCCACGGAGTAAGTCCTCGAAAGCTTCAAGGCCAACACACAGGCCCTTTCGCCAGGGAATACGTGAGCACCGTCTGACAGCAGCGCCGAGGGGGACCGGCATGACGGCACGTCCGGCGGGCCGTGTCCGTCCACCATGACTTCATCCCCCTCTGAGTCATCCCCAGGGCGGGCAGGCGGCTCCTCCAGCCGCCCATCACCGCTGCCGACCGACCCGACACTGGAGAGAGCATCACCGATGGCTGTGCCTGGCGGGATGGCCCCTCGCCTGCCCATCCCAGCATTGCATGGGAGCCCCATGGTTTTTTCCCCCAGGAATTCACCAGCACCACCGTAGGAAGCATATCTGGCATGCTGTAGCCACTCCACTACCACACGGGCAACGCTACTCCAAAATCAAAGCAAATTCACTCTGGAATAAAAACCTCACGCTCCAAGCGGAATAATTATGTTGAAGTAGGGTCACTTTCCATCCAGTCTGCTTTCAGGCCAATGCTTGTGCTCCCACAGCCCAGCAAGACAGCTTCCCAAAGGGCAAAGCACATGGTGCTTCAGCTTTGGTGCCCCTGCTATAGAATTTGGGGGGTTCACAGAGTCATTCTGAAAATGTCCTGAAGACTGACTGCCACAGACCCTGAGGTGACACATCTGCACAAGAGCCTTTCATTACAAGCTCATGCAAATTTATGCTTATTACTGTACACTGACAATTGGATCAGACTCTTTTACCGCGGCACAAATTCTTTTCTTTCTTTCCAATGAGAAATAACAACTAGGAAGCTATTTCTCTTCCCATCAATTCCCCCTTTGCAGGGTTAAATTGCCTTTTCCATATACAAAGACAGAGGATTATTTTAGAAATATCTTAACCACAGGAGCCTTAATATTATGCATCATGACCCACTGGATGTGGGTACCTTTCACTCTTCAGTCCGGAGAAGGCAGCGTGCCGGGAGCATGAGCCCTGCCTTGGAGCGGGTGGCTCCGTTTTCTGACAAACTGGAACTGTAATCATGTGAAGCCCCTGCTCTTGGCAGGAGATTTTTTTAACAATAAGTAGCAGCTTTATGAGGAATATTCCTTGCCAGGGGACCGTCAGCCAGAGAGCAGTGGGATTCTTATTTTTTAATGGACTTTTAATAAGCAGGCCACAAAGATAGTCCTGACACCAGAGCAGCTTTATTTCTATGTGTAATTATCTCCCCTTCGCTCTCAAGCTCCCCACAGCCTCCAAGAGCAAATAAGACCACCAACCTCTCCATGAGAAAAGGAGGAAGAAACCAGCATAGGGCCACTTGAAATGCTCTTTGTATCAAACCTCATCCGCTCCTCTCATCTGATACAAAAGCCAACCTCTCCTCCCCTGCTCTAAATTAATTAAATCTCAGCTTTTGGCATTTAACTGCTGGAACCCTTACCAGCAGGGAAATCCATGCTCAGAGTGCTGGGAACACAGTGCCATGCGTCCCAGTGCAGCAGGAAGGCTGCTTAGGGCTCTGTCTCCTCCCTGCACATTGCCCATCCCTGTGCTGTCCCTCCGTGTCTCCTGTCCTTCATCCCGTCACCATCTCTGGTGCCTAAGACTGGGCAAGTAATGGCAGAGCTGCTGGTGCTGGGTCAGCCCAAAGCTGCAGGCTCCTCAGTCACAGTCCCCACTCCCCACCAGGCCACATGGATGACAGGATGAGGGACCTGCACAGGGTTACAAACAATTCAGGACCCCTGGGAACAAGCAGGAGGATGGGCAGCCAGCGTGCCAGCTGAGCCTTCAGGACGGGTTACTCCCAAATGAGTACAACTTCTGCAACACAGGCAGAATTTCAGCTGCTTCTGAAAAGACTCACTAAGCAAAATCCCACCAGGAGCATCCCTCCATCCCAGCCCTCCAGGCCTGCCAGTATCTAACTTCTCCTATGCTGGTTGGCTGTGCGCCAACTCAGCCTGGCCTGGGAAAGCAGTTCCCAAGGGAACAGTGCTCAAGGGAGATTGTGAAGGGGTGCAAGGAAGATGCTTCACTGCTCCCACCAGCCTCTGACAGGACTTTTAACAACACATTCCTCCCTTCATTACCACAAAATCCCACCCTAGCACAGCCTCCCCCTGCAGCACAGACCCAGCTGTGCTGCCCCCCACAGCCTATGCAGCAGTGTGCCCTTCCCAAGCCTGCACACAGGCTCTTCTAGTGCTCCTCTCATGCAGCCTTGCAGGAAATGGATGCAAATACTGGAGGTAGCACAGCACAAAGTGTGCATCTCAAAACCCACCAAGAACTCTGGGGAAGAGCTGCTCCCAGCTGGATTACATACAGCAACTGCTGTTTAGCACCTCTCTCCTACTGCAAATCATGCAGCCAGCCTGTGGCTCTTAAAGCTTGCCTGAATATCCCACCTTCCACCTGAGCAACCAACAGTAATGGGAAATATGCACTGTGCCACTTCCCCCCACAAACTCAAGGGGACTCCCCTTTCAAAATCAATAATCTGGCTGAGATCTGCTCCAGGGGAGGTGCAGTCGCTCCCTTCGGTGCAATTCCTACTTGCAAAAACAGCCCTGCCTTTTCCTACGGCTGATAAAGCAAGTCCCTGCTTCCAAAGGCTGGCACTGAATGAGGTTCCAAAGGGCAGCACAAATCTCCAGTGCCCAGGCTGGACCAGGCTCATAAGTGAGGGAAAGCGTCATGGGAAATTTGCAGCTAGCGATGCTTTGGATAATTTTAAAAACCAAAACACAAATAGTCCCTGCTGGGTGCAGGATGGGCAAGCCTTTGGCCTCAGGGGTAGGTAGGCTGATGCAGAGAAAAGCCTCTCACTCTCCACACTTGCTCAATTTAACATTGAAACCAGAATGAGCTGTGCTAAATGTCTCCACCGCTAACTAGAAACAAATGTGGCCTCATGTTCTAGTTGCTGTGATCTAACAAAACAGACCATGGTAAACACTATAAAAATGTACTGGAGGGAACCACCCTGTGTTTGCTGGGAGAGGGACTGGATAATCTAATAGGGCTTTATCCATCCCTAATGTCTCTGAAAAAAAGAAGGGAAAATTGGGCCCCGTCCATGACATTCGTCATGTGCTAGCTATTCTGATGCCTTAATGCTGCAGAAATCAAATTGGAGTGAGGCTACCTATCTGCTTCCCAATCAGGATCTAGGCCCAAGTGCTGCTTTTTATGGCCATGCAGCGTGAGGAGCTGCTGATGTCAGTGGTGGCACGGGCCAGGCCAGTTTTTCCATCCTTATTCCACATTATCTGGGGAGACAGTCCCTTTGTGGCCACCTCACTTTCCTCATTACGTGAATAATCACTCACTTCATGGATGTGGGGATCCACCAGCAGGACCTGCCTCTGGCTGAAAGCATTTGTGGGGATAAGGCACCTGCCCAAAAGGTTAGCACTTATCTGGGTACCTGGCTATTGTGGGATCAGCAGCAACACTGTCAAGGTCATGTCTAGATTTGTATCTTGGCCATGATAACGGCAAGGGTTGACTCAGTCCCCTACCCACAGGCACCTCGTGGCGCCCTGGTATCTGCTCTGCCCTTAACCAAAGGCTTGAGGGTCTCCTCTAGCTTCAGTGCCATATCAGCCAGCCCCACAAGCATCTCGGACACCTCCACAGGGATCTCAGACACCACACACACTCCAGATGAATTTATATGCCTCTGCTCAGGCATCACCAGAAGTCACTGCCACCCAAGTCGTTCTCCTCCCACACCTTTGCCTATAGGAAGAGCCTTGGGCAGGCTCTGCAAAGCAGGAGCACCCCCTCACCCAGCTCCCAGGAGCCCTGTCATTGGCACCACAGCTGCCATCTCTGGAGAGGAGAGAGCCCCACTCGGTTCTTGCACAGAGCCCAGGCTGCACGGGCAACCCTGTGCTCCTGACACACAGACAGGTTTTCTGCATTCACTCCATCCTCTTTTTTAAGCATCTTGGGTTTGTTTGCTTTTTTAAAGATACTGTGACCTTGGCATAGGGACGGACAAACATCAACTGCCAGAAAAAAGCATGTTCTGAAAAGCTACAAGAGCACAACCACAGCCCCATCACAACCTGCAAGCAAGATCCCCACGTGGGGAGGGGGAAAAAGCAACACTTGGGGGCTCACAGAAAGCACTACAGCTCCTTGCTCAGGCCAAGCCATGACGCTTCCACGCGCTCCTCCAGCTCTTACCTGGCTCTTCCCGCGTCGCCGGTAATTCCTCCTTACAAGGTTCTTATAATTCTCATTCTTCTTGGTCAGGTAATAATAGAGGACACAGTCAGCCACCGTCTGCAATGACATGGGCAAGTCAGGGAACAGAAGGTCCTGTTCTCTTGCGCTGTTGGGGCACAGACTTCCAGGAGCAGCATTCAGACCCGGCCATCACCGGGTCTCCTGCTGATCCTGAAGACCTGCAGTCCAACAGCTTCCTTTCACCTCCCTCCCAAAGGCCTCCTGAGCTGGAAGAGTGGGGCCATGTCCCAGTAAAAAGGCTGAGCTCTTCCAAGGGACAGACCAGGGTGATCCTGCAGGTGTGAGGAGACAGAGAGGGGTGCTGAGCAGAGAGCACCCCGTGTTGGAAACGAAGCAGGGGAAGGGCTGACCCCAGATGACCGTGGCAACCAGAGGCAGAAGAAGGAGCTGCCTGTCACCCTCTGTTGAGGTTACACAAGGCACAACCTGCCACACGACTGTCAGCTGGTGTTACTTCCACCCATTAAGCTCGCTGGCTCGAGTGCCCACGACTTTCTTGTGGACAGATTGAGATCCCAGTGTTCAGGAGCTGCCATCCCAACTCCAACTCCAGTGGCTGGCTCCACAAGCACCATCACAGATTGGATGTGTTAGGAAAACAAGGAACCATGGCCAGGACACATCCTGCTCCTGAACAGCACAGAGCATGCCAGCATGCTGGGAAAAATCCTCTGCTGAACTGGGTGGACACCTGAATACTGGTCTCAGGCTACACCTTCACATACAGGGGATCAGTGGCTGCATGAACAGGAATAATCCCACAGACCCATCACACCACAAGTGCTCAGGAGCCGGGGGCAGCTGCGTGCGCCTGGGGGTGCCCGGGGGCTGTGCTCGCCCCATCCCTCTGCAAGGAGTGGAACCATTTGCAAAAACAGATTGCAACTTTTAAAGTGTTAATTGGATCTCCTTCTAAACTAGCTCTGATTATACACACACACGCGAACACAAAAACTTACAGTCATCTGTTCCAAGGGCTAAGATCACTATTTTTTTATAATGCAATTTAAAAATCTATTAATTCATTACATTGAGCCATACTTTGCATCTCTCTCCAACAGGATAATGGATGTGTTCTGTATCATAATTACAGCCTGATTTACAAACGAGTACAAATAAAATTAGAAGACATTTTACAGCTTGGAACACAGACTGGATTGTGAACATCATCCAAGTCCCACCACTTTCGGCTTTACCAAATGGGAAAGGCTGAAGAGCTCGGAATCTTACAGCAACAGCAGCAGCACGAGGTGACTGCTGGCCTTTGCTTCCTTGTTACTTTGGACAGGAAGGTCAAGGCCTTATAAATTATTTCCCCAGCCTGAGTCATGCAGAAGCAGAGAATAATTTAAGGTAGAAAGGACCTCTGAAGGCCACCCTCTAAAGGGCAGAGGGGTTCCCCCAGAGTGAGGGAACACTGCATGGATGACGCCCTGCATGAGAAGGGTAGAGGATGCAACTAACTACAGGGACCAGAAAAGCAGCAGCTCTCAAATGTTTCCTGCTCAGGAGAGCATCTGGGTGATGGATATCGCTCTCTTTCCAGGCTGTGTCTGTCCAGGATTTGCCCATATGGCCTGTCCCACAGAAGGTACCTGGTCTTGCTTAGAATGGGACCAGAGACTCACTCTTCACCAGATCTCTTTCTCAAACCTTTCTTCATCAACCCAATTAACAGTAAAAGAAAACTCCAAGCAGCACAACATAGAAGCCTGGGAAAGGTCCTACGAACAAACTCTTCCTAAACACCAAGGGGAGATGTACATGCTTATAGGACACCCACCCGAACTGTTGGATGAAATGGGGCTCAGCCCACCCTCATGATCTTCTCTATGAGCAAAGAGACCCCTTCACTTTGTGCTGGGCAGCCGAGCGCCCACTCCCTGTGTGACAGCCTGGCTGGTGCAAAATGCCTCCGGGAGATGCTGGAAAGCAGCTCCTCAGGCAGATCACGGGGTGGGCTGAGACACCCACGCGCCAGGCTGGCTGCGTTCACACCTCTCGGCTCCGAGCTCCCAGTCTCTCCGCAGCTGACTCAGTCCCTCGTCCCTACAGGAAGCCGGGAGGCGTCTGGACCGTGCCCGGGGCTCGGAGCCACCACCGCCCACAGGTGCCCAGCAACTGCTGGCAGCTCCAGCACCACGAGCCAAGTGATGGGGGAGAGACAGCATGATTCAGGTTAAAGCCAGGCAGGGAGGCTTACCTTCCTGTCCAGAAAGGATGCAATCAGGCCGAAGTTCTTCGGATGCTGCATGAACCTGTGGAGCGAGAGGGAGAGGGTTAGTCTGGGTGCTGGCTCCGACCCCCTCACAGCTGGGCTGCCGTGCCCTGCGTGCCCGGAGCAGCGAGGACAGATCCCTGAGGGACTTCGGGGTTTGAGAAAATACTTGTCTGGTGCTCAGCTTCCCAGAAAGGCAGGAACTTTAAATTTAGCCCAGTGGAGCTGGGCTGGTTGGGAGCTTCGATGTGTGAATGTTCATCGTGGGAAGAGGGGTCAGCAGTGCTTGACAGCTGCTCATCACCCTGCTCGATCCCATGGACACCCAAGCCCACACCAACAGCAGGACAGGCACAGAGGGCAGCAGCACACTTGGCCAAGGTCTCAGGATTTGGCAAGGAAAGGGAGAGGAATTGCCATCACACCCCACATCATGTCTGTGTGTGGCCCTGCCACTGAGCAGGACTCCAAGCCCCGCTGGGCTGTTGGGAGCAGCTGCAAAGGGCAGGAAGGGAAACCCAAACCCCAGGAGGAAGTACAGAGCTGCCACAATGCTGAGTAGCTCAAGAGATCCCCGGTGGCACAGTGGCTCCAAGGAACACTGACTCGTGCCCAGCAAGTAGAGGAGCTGTCAGCAGGCTCATCTGTGGCTCCGGCAGCCCAGGAGCCAACATTGCCCGCTCAGGGGAAGCTGACCCCAGGCAGAGAGATGGTTCTTCCAACAAATCAGGTCAGCAAGCCCTTGGCACGAGGTGGTCCCGCTGGCAGCACAGTTAACTGGTGCATCACCAAAGCACGGTGAGCCTGGTGAGCAGTGACTTTGTGCCAGGGCTGGAGCACAGCACCAGCCCCAGAGTAGAGGCCACCAGCACAGGCTTTACCCCTGGGTAGCCGAGCGGCCACGTTCAGCTCGTGCACCTCTGCCAGCTCCCAGGAGCTGATGGCTCTGTGCCCTGGGGAAGTGGATCGGAGGCAAAAGGTGGGAGAGCTGTGGTGTGGGCGTAACATGGGCGGGATGTAGCCAGCACCTTGGTGTCTCCAGCCCTGCCAGTGATTCCCCTGGGGCAGCTGGCTGAGCTCTCTCCTACCTTTGCTGCTCTGTCCCAGTGCCAAACTCAGAGTCAAGGCACTAAACTGAACTCAGTGAGGGCCTGACCAACTCCAGCCATGGCATTAGGATGCGGGTGCTGTCACCCACATGCTGATGCCCTTCTTATGCAGGATCCCATATGTTTTGGGTGGCACTGCAATGAGAACACTGTCCCCATAAGTGGTCACTAGAGAAAAAAAGAAACCAGAAATGCTAGGGGGAAAAAAAAAAAAGGAAAAAAGCAAAGCAGCCAGGCTGCTCAGACAACCTGGGATCAGGGCATGGAGCCCTGTCAGGGGCAATGCAGGTGACAATCCACTCTCTTTCACGGGGCAGGCCATGTCCCCATGATGAGAGATGGATGCTCCACTGTCACAGTGTGCAGCACGGCAGCGCTTCAATGCCTGAGCAACACCCTGCTCCTTCACCAGCAAGCCACAGCTTCCCTGGAGTAGGCCAGCAATGGACTCTCAACAGAGACCTGAAATTCTGCCCAGAAGCAAATCAAATCAGACTCTTCCTCGTGGTTATGTTCTGACAGCTAAAATAGTTCAGACCTGGCATTTGTCGGCCTTGCAGTGCCTGGCTGTTTATTCCAAGAGCACCCGCCAACAGGGCTGAACAAAAGGTTGCTCCAGGTTTTCCTGGTCTCAGGAGGAGGCCAGCTTTGGGTCACAATCATAGATGACACAACTCTGGTTCACCTTAAAAACCCAGGTTAGAAGCTGCAGCACAGCAGGCAGCTCAGCTACCAGCACGCCAGGGTGGGGGAGAGCCAGGGCAGGACTCCCTGCACCCTCCTTACAGCTCCTGAGTACCAATTTCTCAAAATGAGCTTTGTGAGAGCCCTGAAACTCTGCTGTATTTATGCCTCAAGCTCTATATCACCCACAGTGATGACACAGAAACCACCGTGCACAGCAGGATGCACACACTGGGTGTGGATTCTTCCAGCCCCATTAGCCAGGCACGGCCCTGCCATTAAAGACCAAGTAATTAGCCTTTGCGTCATTTGTGGCAAGCCTTGCTGTTTGGAGTGGCACATTTTAAGGCTAATTAGCAATGAGGATTCTCCTCTAGCAAAGGCTGGGAGCTGGTTTGCTTGTTTTGTTCTTTTTCGGTCCATCTTGGCAATTAATTATTTCAGCTGCAAACGGGAGTTGTCACAAGCAGGGACAGGAGGAGGGATCCTGGACACAGAGAAGCTTCCAGCTTGGCTGGCTGTGGGCCTGCTGGTAATCCATGGAGCCATCCCACAACAGTCTGGAGGCCAGACTAAGTGGTGCTGCTGCAAAGGAACAAGGTGGCCCTGGCACACCCACATAACTCCATGTCCCTCCTGGTCCACAGCAGGGAGTCGCAAGAGATCTCATCCTGCCAGAAGCTGAACTTCAGCTCTGTTTTCACAGACAAACACAGCACACTGGGGGCACAAAGGCTGCTCCAGTCCTCTATGCAAACACACCTGGTATAGGGCTATGAGATACAGGGGAGTCTGGATGTGAGACTGAGCTTGGGACCCCCATCTTGGCTGACAGCACAGTGGTACCCAGGGAAGGGAACAGTCATCACCCAACTGATCTCAGCTGCTAGAGCAAAGCTGTTCCCAAGCACTGCTTGCAAACAGTAGAAAGCACCACAGCCAGAGTCTGCACGTGTCTGATGTGGGAATGCATCCATGGAAACAGCAGCCGGTGGCAAATCCAGCAGACAGCAGGACGGAGCGCTGAGGGACGGGCACCAGCTGGAAGCTGCAGCCTGAGGGGGTCCACATAGGGGGGCTGAACACTGACAGCCACGAGAATTCCCCTGGACACACAGTGCCCAAAGGATAGCATGTAAATACAGAAAGGTAATGCGTATGGAGTGTTTGGTTTCATTGGTGTTATCCTTGAACTGGCTGATACAACAGGGAATGCAAAAGCAGAAAAACTTCCCATTCTCACCCTGTCGCAAGAAGCAGCTTCCCACAGCTCAGCACACGGGCACGAACACCCCAACCATACAGCAAGGCCTGAGGTTTCTGTGCAGGTCCATCACCCTGTGCCCAGGTTCAAGGTAACACAGGGACTGTAGCTGTGTCCCTGGGGGGCAAGATAAGCCCCTGGGAAATTCCTGTCTTAGCGTGCTGGGGCCCCGGCTGAAGCCCTGCACGGATCCTGTCCACGTTCCCTAAAGGCTGCACTGAGAGAGGTGTGTGGGCTGCACTCACTTTTCCCGGAAGGTCTCCTTCTCCTGTTCACTCCACATGTTCATCACCTGCCGGTCCTTGTAGACCTTCATGGGGTCATCCATGAGGCCGTTCATGTTGATGAATTTAATGCGCTGCTGGTCAGCATCGTAGAGCATGGGCGGGATGACAGCGAGCTGGCGCATCTGCTTCTCCAGGTTCTTTGGGGAAAGCAGAGAGAACAGTTGGTTAGCACCACGGGCCCGCGGGGACTGCAGGGGACAGATGTTCAAGAGGAAAAGGACAGGAGGAGGAAGAACAGGAGAATTCAAAAGCAAGCACTAGACAGCTTTATTGCTAGAGTAATTGTAAATTAAACACTGAAAGAGGCGATCACAGTCAGCCAGGAAACAATTATTCTTTCATTTTGGATTAAAAGGCTTTAAGATTCCGCATGGAAATGATTTAAGCAAAACAGGTCCTGACCATGATGAGAGACAAGTCAAGCGGTGGCACAGGGAATGCAGACCCTTTCCCAGCCATCAAACCCATGGCCACATGGAGGTTCATCCCCCCACCCAAACTGCAAAGGAAGTGGGCCAGCTCTGCAAAGCTTCCTGAATGGGTGGGCAGAGGGAGATGTCATTTCTCCCTTCCACAGGAAACCTAAATTGTTCCAAGAGGTTTCAAATGTCACTATAACGGGGCTGTAATTTCTTTTTTTTTCTTCTTACTGCAACACCCTGGGACATAATCTGATGCCTTTACTCCATCCTATGGAACACAAAGTTCATTCAGAGCCCCAGCTGCACACCAGGACAGGACGGACTGGGCACACTGGTTTCCTTAAGTATTTGCAATTAGAGAGGCCATTGTGATGTCTCATTTGTGCCATCCTCTGCCTGAATGCAGGGACTGTCCCTTCAGCTGAGTTGCTGGTGGTTCCCCAGCACAGGTTCACCCTGCAGGGATGAAGAGGTGTTCTGGCCATCCTCTTTCATTTGCACCATCACCCTGAGTCCTCCCTGTCAACCTGAAATGGCACTGCTTAAAAGTACTTCCACCCTTAACCCAGGAAGGCCAGGTCTCCAGTGCTGTTTGCTTTAATTTACAGGCAGATGCTTGTTCCTGGGAGAACAGTAATGTCTGATCCTTCCAACAAGCTGCCGACCCCTGCCTGCCTGGTACCGCTCTGCTTCCCTGCTGGGCCTGATCAGACCCCACCTCCTCTTCCTAAAGTGCAGCTCACTACACAGACATGGACATTTCAACACATTTGATCACCTTCCTCATCCTCACTAGGACATCTCCTGTTTAGCAACCGGCTGCTCCAGATGCCTGGGGGTGTCACCTCATGGTGGGAGGTCAGAGACAGCTCGCAGCCAGAGCATTGATCCGGACAACCACAGGCTGTCCACGGCAACAGGAGAAGCCTCTGTGCAGAGCAGAGAGGCAGCTGGCAGGAGCACTGCCTCAGCTGAGGGCACAGGGCCTCTCCCCTCGCCTGGCAGGGTCCTGGGGTGCTGAGCACTGCCAATACACCCCATCAGCCAGCAGCCAGACCACTCTCCTCTCCAGCAATGTGCTGGGACAGAGAGCTGGCCCTGCTGCCAGCAATGCTCCCCAGCTCTCACCTCCCTGCTCCTTCCAAACCTGTGAAAGAGCTGGAAGCTCCTAAGGTCTCCTCTGAGACAAGTGAAGCTGTGATCTGGGGCTCAGCAGGTGGCTCTCAGGGTGGAGTTCAGCAGCACACTGCAGTAGGTTGGAGGTGATGAGCTAACGTTCCCCTTGGCCACGAACCTCTGCAGAGCCGTGAAATTTCCCTCCGCTTCCAAGATCCATGTCCTCCAGGTTGTCGCCTTAACTGGCTAAGAGCAAACTGCCTGGGATCCCAGACAGGGATCGAGCCATCGTGCACAGGCAGCAAACATCCCAGCTATGGCTGCTCTCCCCTCCCAAACATGATCTATTCACTGCAGCTCGCCTCTGTGCCAAGAGAGTGGAACCCTTGTGAAACCAGATCCAAACGAAGCCGAGGTCACGGGGATGTTTCAAGATGAATGGAGCACTCCCAGAAGATGTGGGCCAACTGGCTCACGTACAAACCATTCATTCCATAGGATTCCCCTGTGTCAAGCCACACGGCCCATTCAAAACAAAATGAAACAGAAAAACCCCTCCACCCGGCAGTCTGGGCGCCGGCTCCCTTCCCTTCCCACCTCCGCTTCCAGTATAAACCACAGCCAGGAGGTGTTTGTGGGGTGCTACCCAGGACAAGCAGCATACTGGGATTTCCCTGAGACAGCCAAATGCCGATAAACCCGACCCACTGACCACCAGCTCCACATTTTGCTCCTGCAGAACACTGCACAGCTCCATTACATCTCTCACGTGGTTGGAAAGATGCTGCTGGATATTAAATGAACACCTAACTTTGGATCCTGTCCAGAAAGTGTGTTAGGCATCAGGGCAACCTCCCCAACCTCGGTGTGGCCTAGATTTGGCATTGAATTTCACCATGAGACCTGGTAGTACTCTCTAGGTTTCCCTGGAGAAGACACAGGGGTGAAGAGGACAAGAAAAGATAACCCGATCTCACCTCTTGTTCTGAGAGCCCGTCGATGATTTCTGACACCTCGTGCTCGCTGCGTGCGGCTGACATGGAGAGCCCGCCACTGCCCCTCTGTCCTACCCTGCTGGGAAAGGGCAGTGACACACTCAGGCACTGATGCTCCATTTCATAAGCAGCAAACCACATTCAAGACAACTTTGACCTCCATAGCCATATCCCAACACTCCACCCAGGCCACCCCATCCCACGCTGCGGGAATGGCACCCACATTTAGGGCTCACAGTCTCAAACCACCTTCCTTACCTGTGCCAGCTTCCTGGATTGCTAGAACATAAGCACATTTCACACCCAATCACACTCTCCCCTGTATTTTCTCCTGTTCATCCCACATAGCAATGGCACAAAGGTGTCAATGATAGTACCGAGCCATTAGCACTGTGCCACCACATCTGGCTTGAAAATGCTCCAGGAAATTTTAAATCAAACCCATCCATTGACATCTTCCCCCCATTTCCACTATCAGCCACACATCCCAAGGAAATACAACTTTTCTTATTAAGCAGGTAAAAAATTAAAACATTTCTCAGTACCATTTCTCCCTTTCTGTTTAAGATAAAATAAAACCATCAATTAGGAAGTTTGGACCCATCCAGTAGTTAGTGGGGCACAAGGATGGGAAGCTGGCAGTCAGTTTGGATTCTGCACACATCAGGCGTCCCCGAGCAAGATCCCAGGGCTGAAATGTGAAGGACAGGGAGTTTTCAGCAAAAAGGGTGGAGATCATGAAATCGTGTCTCCTCCTGGCAAGAAACATTGTGACCTCAGTTGCACTTCCAATGAGGAGAGGAAAATGGACAGGGGCTGGGAGAGACAGGGGACATCCCTTCCAGTGACATTTTGCTCCCTTCATATAATTTGCAGCCATTCCAATAGCCTCTGCAGATGTTTCTTCTCCCTGCCCATGCTCCCATCAAAGCATGTGCATGTATTAAATCATCAACATGACCAAATGCATCTGCAAGTCTCATACAACTGAATTTGGGCCCATCAGCAAGGCAGGAATTAGCGCTGTCCTGTGGCCAGCACAAAGGAGCTGCCCCTGGCTCCAACATGGCCAGCTGGGAGATCAGCAGCAGAGGTGAGACAGGCAGTCACATTCCTAACATTTGTCCTTCTTTTGGCTCTGTGCTGAGCCACCCTGGGGAAAAAGCAGCAAGGCTGCTCGTCTGCTGGTTTCTGCCTTTGACCAGAGAGGGAGAAAAGGGACCGACAACCATCCCAGCCCACTCCTCCCGCAAGCAAATCCCACACCCATTCCCAAAGAAAAAAGAAAGGCTGTCTGATACCAGCTCAGCCCCTTCCTACCGCTTCTCCTCTAACCTCTGCATGCGCTCTTGCAGTTCCCGCTGCTTCCGGATCTCCGGGAATTGCTTCTCATAGTATTCCCGCACTTTGCTCTCTTTGGCACGGCGCCGGGGGTTATTTTCGATGCGCTCCACTTTTTTTTCCCAGGCCTCCATCAGCTGGTCATAGCGCTGGCAAAACTTCTGTTCCTGAAAGGGCAGAGGGAGAGAGGGATCTCAGAGAAGTGCCTGGGAAGGGCAGCTCCTCCAGGCCTGGCCCTCGATGGCTGCTCAGGCTGAGAATGAGTCATGTTGCTTAAAGAAATACAGTTTATTAGGGCATGGACGTGCTCCAGGGTAGGGGACCAACCCAAGGGTGAATTCTCAAAACAGGCCATCAGTTACCCTCAGGCTCTTCCCTTCCAGACCCAACATCTTTAGTGGAACCATGATTCTCATCCAGCATGACTTTTCCCACCCCCCACACCTTCTGCCTGAGCATCCTCCAGAGCATTAGGTGCTTGATTCAGCAACCAAAGCCCCTGTGCTGGGGAGGGACCCCTGCTCCATGAACCAGGAGAGAGCACAGTGCCTGCCTGAGTCCACTGAGCCAAAAGGGACTGAAACCTGGCCTTGGGAGGAGGCACAGGGGGCAGGAGAGCAGGGTGTGAAGGGCAGTAATTTTGGAGCTGCCAGCAAACCATGCTGGGCAGAGGCTTGCCATGGTGCCCACAGCTGGGCACTCCTTCCCACACACACACACACCAGCTCCAGTGCTCACGGCTCTGTGTCGGCAATGCTGATGGGACTGGGGCCATGGGGCAGCTCCATGCATGGGCCTGGCTCCCCAAAATCAAGAGCCAGGCACCCAGCCCCTGTCCAAGGCCATACATTGTGGTAGCCTGGCCACAGTGTGATGCCCCGCAGCTCCTACACCACCTTAGAAACCAAAAGTATTTTTCCAGCTGATGCTCTTCCTTTTTGGCCCAGGAACAGGACGAGCACATCCCCACTGACAGCAAACCCAGGCTCCAACAAAACGTGGCACTGCAAGAGGTTTCCACACCATATCCCCCTCGGTGACATCCTCATGGCACATCCACCCAGTCACCCACCAGGTCCAGCACTGCCTTTCTGCCAAGTATTTATGGGACCAGCCTGGTAACTTTGAAATACAATTTGCAACACAAATGAGCCTCCTCCCACCCTCCACCCCCCGAATCACTCCTCCCTCTTCCGGACACACTCCCGCTGGAGGAGAACGCCCACGGACAGGTGAGGTCCATACTGGGGAGACGCCTGTCTGGTCCCTGACAGCTGCTGCACTGGCAGCAGTGATGGTGCCCAGCCTCATGTGAGAGCAGCTGGGTGACCAGAGGGGATTTAAGGTTTCATTTTGAGACAGACAAATGCCTTCCAAGCCCCAAATCAGGAAGTGAAAGCAGATGTCGCTCTAATGGCAAACCCCAGGTCGCTCCTAACCCTGACACTGCTTTCCAGAGCGGGCAGCTCGGCACTGCACTGGCACCGCAGCAGAGACCAGGGCAGTCTGGATTTCAAAGAAATAAACTCATCTCTTGCCACCACTGCCCCACAACCGGAAGGAAGTCTGAGGCTGCAAGATTTCCCTGCTGCACTCTACTCTTGCCCCGCTTGCTCTCGGCCACCAAGAAAACTTGAGAGAGGCAAAAACCACCTCCAAAACAATGGAAACACCTGATTTCAGGTCAGGAGGCAGCTGGGTTACCCCCAGGCTGGGTCAGTTGTACTGTGGACACCAAGCACCAGCAGCTCCACAGCCCATCACTGGTGTCAAGCACCCACAGCAACTGGTAGCCAGTGTCATGCTGATCATGGCACGTGGGTTTGGTCCAGCCATCCTGGACCTGGCACTAATTCAAGCACAGCAGCATGTCTTTGATCTTTGTGGCCTTTTGGAGGTACCTCAACAATAATGTGAGGCAGACAAAGCACCTCCAGCCCCAGAGCTGAGCCAGATTAACACCTTCCCCTGAAAATAAATCAATTAATTCCCTTTTGCATGCCTGGAGTCAGAGACTGTCCTGCCTTGCATGGATGCACAGGAGATGCTTGGGTTTCATCAGGAGCTAAAGGAAACAGCCAAAAGATGAAAGTGAGGAATGAGAACAAAAATTAAAATGCCCTAAAAGCCAACATGGGGAATCTCGTGCTGCGGGTGAGGAGCTACAGGTAACACCAACAGCCCGCGGCAGCTCGGAGAAATCACAGCTGCTGCATTTTCACCCCTCCCAAAGCGATGCCATCAGCCCCCTGAAAATGAGAGCTCCCACCCTGCCAGCAAATCTGCTACATCCTCCTGCTTTCAGAGCATCGCATTTGGGAAGAGGCTAAAAATACCCTGCAAAGTTTATAAAGCCTCAGCACCGGGAGGCAGCCGGTGCCTGGTGCTGTGTGCCAGCCTGCGGCACGGCCGGGGGAGAGCCCAGCACGAGGGCTTGGTCTGCTGAGAAGCCTGGAGGCTTTGAAAGGTTTGTCATTCCCAGTGGGAATGAGCCAGTGCTGGGTCCCGCAGAGCCACCTGGCATGGCCCTGGCTGCTTCACAGCCGGTGGGGTGGCTCTTCTTCCTCCTTTTCCTCCACTCCTTGGAACAACTTGACAAAAGCTTTATCCAGAGTTCCTGTTTTAAGGAACTGGCATTTGCAGATGGCAAAAGCAGCATCCACGTCACACTGCTGTATCCCCAGCAGCTCACACCTTGGCAGCAGGGCAGCAGTACACCAAAGCTCCCCCCTCACAGCTCAGCCTTCCTGAGCATGGCTTTGCAATGGACCATCTGAGCATTTCCTTGATGCCCCTTCCCATCACGGAGCAGAGAGATGCTTCCTGCCACACAAACTTCAAACCCCTCTGCAGCAGAGCTGGGATGCTGCATCCCCATCCAGTGCTTTTTGCTCCAGCTGGGACACGCACTCCCTGCAATCACTTGCATCCTTCAAAAGCGAAGATTTCAGGCACCTTACAGCACTGTGAACTCCCCAGATCTTCACAGCCCCATCACCAGGAGAAGCTCTCGGTCAGAACAGAAGCAATTTTTTCCTTCTCGAAGCATCCTCTGAGCAGCCCTAAGCAAGCAAGTCCATTCCTGAGCAACCATCTGTGCTGGCTTTTAGCATCGGTGCTTCCTCTGCTCCCCTTCCCCGCTGGACTCTCCAGCCCATCGGCCTCTCAATCACACCAGTAAGTGATAGTGAGCCAAATCGGACCTGACATGCGTATCTAAAAATGGATGGATAGTAACGCCGCCGTAGCAGCTGAAGGCAGTTTGTGGGCTGTGCCAAGCCTGAGCCCTCCCGCAGCCCACGCTCTCGCAGCTCCAGGGAACGGAGCAGCTCTTTGGAGGGGAGGAGAAGAGTGAAGGTGACAGGAGGCACCAGTCCAATTCCTATGCAAGCCCCAAGGTTTTGTTCCCTTGGCTGATGGAGATGTACCTCTCACACCCAGAACAACTCCCTTCACTATTCCCTCTCTGCAGCATCACCCCGATGGCAATTAAAAGTCTTCTGCTGTGTTGACCTCAGTGGAGGCAGGAGGAAGCCCTGCAGATCCCCTGGGATGGGGCTGTGAGGGCTGGACCCTGCAGGGACCGAGCTCTGACCCTGCTCCAGCCGGCCCCAGGCAGCGACAATACCCCAGAAAGTAAAAGAGCCAGAAAGAAATGCTGGCACGTAGATGGGCTTTGCTAAAAATAGGGTCTGCTACAAAATAGGCAGAAAAATAGCTAAGCATACCCATTTTGCAAACAGAATCAGCAAATGTATTCACTTTGCAAATTCAGCAACCGTATGTTGCCTATTTTGTAGAATAGGCAAAATGCTTCCCTAAACTGAAAAATCCCCTTTCAAGGACACTGAATAAACCGGCTGGCAGAAATTCACCTATTTTGCATGACAGGCGACTTTACCGCGAGTCGTATTTTAGGAACTGTGCTCTTGCAGCCTAATTAAGCCTTTTCCCCCAGCTCCTTGATATCCACCCAGAGCAACTCACTCTAGGTTTAGCACAGTAACTGGCCATTTCCACCAGAAAGCAGCTCTCAGGCGCTTCCCTCCTGATTCCAGTAAAACCGCACGATGCTTTGCAATCCCTGTTTTAAGGAAGGGAATATTGATCCGCTTCCCACCACGGAGAAGTCCTCACCTGCGCCAGGAGAGGTGCCCTGAGTAGTACCCAACTGCCACACCACATCCTGTTGAAGGTATAAGCCCTGTAACCCCTCACTAGAGACCTGGAAGAAGTTTTATCATGGAAAAGTCTAAATGAACATGTATTTGGACACAAATGGGAGACACGATCATTCCTATGGAGTGCAGTATCTGTGGCTTTTGGAAGACTGCTATAAAATGAGGAAAAAGCAAAGCATGGGAAAGAAAAGGAACATGCCTTTATTCACCATAAATAAGAAAATAATGAGATTACTGGCTCAGAAATGCCTGTCTTGAAAGCTACTTTTAAAGCCAGAGCTTTCAAACCACTTTCCAGGCTTGTTATTTTGAATTTTTCCAACAATTCCTCCCAGTTGGAGTACTTCTGTCCAAAACCACCCCAAAGGCATTGAGAAAACCTGCACCATTGGCAATACAAAACACTAGCACCAGCACCTGAGCCTGTCCCAGAACAGAAACACCAAGTCAGGAGACAGCATTTCCATCTTCCACATGAAACATGAAGCCCTGCACCACGAGCTGAATCACCCATCACCAAAAGCCACCACAAAATTCACCTTCCTGGTGGGGGCAGTTGGTTGTTCTGGCATTTACCCTTCTGTGCTGATTCTGCTTCCCAACTCCTGCCAGCAATGACCACAACTGTCAGCACCAAAAACGTATAAATTCTGTGAAACCCACTTGAACCTTCTCCCCTGTTTACTGGGGACCTGCAACAAATGCCTTTGAAGCCCCATAATCACTCCCACCTTGCCCCTTACCTAACCAAGACCCATTTCCTTAAAGGACACCGAAACTCTTTCGTGAGCAAAGCTACCTAGAAACAAACTCGCGCAGGGCTTGGATTTTGTTTTAAACCACAAATTCCTACAACGTTGCTCTGTGGTCAGCTGGAAGGAGTCAGAGCAGCCTCCAGACCATTTATCGGAAGCAGAGTCAGCTTGTTTCACACCTCTCTTAGGGTTCAATTACTCACAAAATAGACATTTATGCTGTGAATAGGCTTTCTGAGATCAGTGATGGGCTCCGCTGTGATTAAGCCAACCCCACATGTTTGCTCTGCGGGGGGCACTTGCGGAAGGAGGTACTGCCTGCAGCAGGATCAGGGACCTCTACTTCACATCCATGTTATTTTAAGCAGAAGAGATTCCACAGCAATGCAACAGGCAAAGTACCGAGCACCAGCACCTCTCTGCTGGAAACCATCCTTTTCTCTCTCGCTTAATAAATTACACGGCTTTATACGTATAAAATAAGGTCTAAGGGAATCACTCACCCACTGTTTGCGCGCATGATTTCTCCTCTTAAAGTACAAAATTAACTTTTTCCGCATTGCCTGGTTTCTGTAAAGAGAGAAAAAAAGATGAGATCCGATTAAAGAGGAGGCTAAAATACACAGCCTGGCTTTCCCCCTCCCCCCCCCAAAGCAGTTTGCAACACAGTTTCCACCTTAACTCGGAATTACATCAACTTCAGAGCAGCGAATGCTGTTATCTGGGAACTCACACCAGCTTAGAGAAAGACAAACAAACCCTCCGACATAGGGAACCTCGCCCACATCTGTTGACGTGGACTAAGGTTCAGAACTAAATCCATAAACTCCCATTCTGTGAACCTTCCCTGTTTGCTCAGCATCGCACGCGGGTAGACGTTCAGCTCTGCATCTACCAATGGGTCAGGTTGTTTCTTCATTATTTTTACACGTTGATCTGCAAAACCCCAGTGGGTTCTCAAGAGTTGGGGGGCTCAGGCCAAGCTCTGCATGGCAGGAGGTGACCCCCCCCAAGCACCCCAGTGTCTAGGGCCAGCAGTGATGGGGCTGTCGGTGCACACATGCTCCCAAAGGGTTGTTCAGCCCGGGCTCCAAGGTGAAGTCTCCTGCATAAGGAGGCAGGATCACAGCAGGGCTTGCAGCACTTATCTCCTGACCTCTTGCTTCCTTGGAGTCGTGCCCAACAAAGCTGCAAACAACCAGCCACGAGAGCTCAGCCACTTGCAGAATTAGGACCTCAAGGGAGAAACCAGCCACCGCAACCCCAGTGTCTGCCCAGACACCACCCTGCTTTCTTCTTCTTTCTAAAGGCAGCATGAAATAACTGCTCAAATAGAAACAGCACCAGAGGTGAACGGAGCTGGAAAGGCTGCAGGAGCTCCCAGAGCCTGCACAAGCCCCAGAGCTGAGCTCCTGTGGTTGTTTCTGTTACTAATATTCACAGCAATAAAATCTCTAGGTAAAAGGTACAGATCAGGGGCAAAGGAGTTTCCTTAAGTCTTCTATCCTGATTAAAGGCAGAGCTGCAGCGTGTAATTACTGATCAGGAGCTTAGCAGTCTCATGTAGGCATGTTCTGTGGGATTTACCCGACTGAAGAGACACCCTTGCTGCTTCCTCATTCCCCTCCTGCCTGGCTAGCGGGAAGGGAAAAACCACCCTCCTCTCCCTATAAATCCTTCAGCCTAATCAGCAGCAAACAGGACTGTTTGGGAAGGGGCAAAGGGTTCATCTCACTGAGAGAGGAAGTGGGGGCAGTCCTGGCTAAATTTAGGGATGGAGAACATCACAGAAAGCATCAACATTTTTCCCTTTTTTAACTCTCTTCTGGCCACACCACTGAACCATGCACTGGCACACACAAGAATGACAATGATCCCACAGCAAGCGCTGTCCTGGGAAACACAGGTCCCTCCAGCCCACTGCTGAGGCTGCACCACCTCTGCACTGGCAGCATGTTGGGGGATCCCATCCCACAGGCATGTGAGCAGCCTTGGGTGAGGGGGCCTTCAACCAGGACCACCTCAGAAATCAAGTACGCTGCTAGAGGAAAGGCAGCAGGATTCAGGACAGGGATAACCCCTTCTCCAGCACAGCAGAGTCACATTCAGCTTTGTGATCTCTTTTTAGTTCATCAAGGAGGAAACTCATCAGGCTTGATTCTTCAGGTAAGGGACGAACAAAGAGTCCCTGACGCCTGCCTGAGCTGCACCATATCTTCACTCCCTTTGCCTCTGCCTTCAACCCTCTGATGCAAAAACAGACCTTGATTTCCAAGGCAGTGCTAGCAAGCAGTGCTCATACCAACGGAAAACACCAGCTACCAGCAGGGAACAAGCTCCCATGTCCCCAGCTAGAGCCACACCAAATCCCTGTGCACTCCCGATTCCAGGCAGCATCCACATCAGCAGAAGGCACAGCCAAGTGACGGAGCTGGAGGCTCCTGCAGACCTGACACATGGATCCACAAACGGTTTTCTGAGTGAGGGCTTGAGTAGCAAGCTACATCCTTTGATTCTCTTTCAGGAATCAAAGTGGCATTGATCACTGGGGGAGGAAAAACCAAATAAACCCACGCACGGGGCACTTTCTGCCTTTGCTCTTGTTTGACATGTTTTTACGAGAGACCCACTGCTGTTGTGGGCTGCACTATGAAGCCCAAAGGCCACCTTGTTAGACATGTTTATAACTATTGCTGCTGCCAAAGGCTTTTCCCTCTGGATCACACAACAGCACCACCTTTTGTTTCTGCCTGTGTGGGGCATCCATGGAGGAGCCTCAAAGGGGGTCAAAGGTGACTGGCTGAGCTACACCTCAATGCTCATCTTGGTGCAAAGAGCATTCACCTGCCTTTAAAGGTGAGGGAAACTGAGGCACAGAGTTGCAGTAACATCTGCCCACCTGTGCAGGGAGGGAAGCATGAGAAACGAGGAGCAGGATAATGCTGTGCTGAATGCTCCAGAGCATCCATCTCCAGACACACAGGTAAGGTCCATCCAGCAGCATCCAGCACCTGTTTGTCAGCCCCAGCTCCTCACACGCTCCTGCATCCCTTCATGTTGCACACAGAGAGCTTTCATCACCGGCCCCAGCGCCGTGTGGTGCCACAGCAGGCAGCAAACCCCGCAGAGACCCCGTCGGACAGATTTCCTTCCACGGCTTCAGCTCTGTGCGAACAAGCTCTGACGGGTCACTGTGCCCAACAGACACATTCTGGTTATTTGTTTGTTTATTCCAATTCTAACAGAGGCTCTAACACAGAGAAATCGCTGGGGTGACAAGCATGCATGGGGATGGTTCCCAAGAAGGGGTCATGGATTGTCCCCTGGGGCCAGCCCAGCTACATCAACCTCTGCTCTCCCCCCGTCAGCCTGGGTGACATCGAGGAACAACACAGACTTTGACACGCTGCTGCTGGATCTGCCGCTCAAGTTCTCGGAAAAAAGGAGCATAAATGAAGGAAATTAGAAGCTCTAATGCAGCTGATGTGTTGCCTTGAGTTGTGCATCATGGCTGACCTTGAAAGTGCTAATACAGGCAAAGGCTTAATGGCTCTGCAGCTGCAAAAATCAGGAATGCCTTGAAAGCTGGTGTATGTTTACCACCACCCAGGCTGAGGTAATCAAAGAGTGAAAGGATTAAAACAACAACAAACCCCCTCATGCCCTGAATGTTTTTGCCACTTTATCTTTTTTTTGTTTTGTTTTGTTTTTGCATAAGGTCAACCTTTCAAAGGTTAATACAATCTCGGTAAATATAAATAGGCTTCACAGTTTATCTTGCTACATGTACTGCTGTTACTTAGAAACCGTTTGCAGGGAGGTTAATTCGGGCCACATGTCTCCGAAGCACACGCTGTGCTCCCTGGGCAAATCACCGAGCCGAGCACAACCGCTGCGGCACAGGCGGGGAAGGTGAGGGCTGTCTGCTGGGAGTCGGGCACGGATGTAACCCCTGTGGAGCGACACATGGGAAAGGTCGCTCGTGCGAGGTGCCAACCCTCCTCCATCCTCCTCCTCCTCCTCCCCAGCCCGTGGTTTTCTGGGGCACAAGAAAAGCATCACGGATGGAGACCTGAACCGCGGAGAGGTGAAGAAATCAGGCGGCTCCCAGGCAGGAGGAATGGAGGCTCCTTAGATAAAGCAACAGTGACTCTTGTGGGCAGTTTTAAGTATTGCTGGGCTGGCACGTCACACCACGCCGGGTGGGGAGAACATGCGAGCTCGTAAGGACAGGGTAAGCTGGGAAAGACACAGAGCCCGCCCAGCTTCTGGTGAGCTGGTGTTTGGAGCCTGCCAGATGGCACATCCTCATCCTTGTGGTCAACGATTCATCTAATGGATGGTGCCCACCTGCATTCCTGACTTCCCTGTGGCTGGGGGCTCCCTGGTGTGCCCACGGGGAAGGACCTTGCTTCTGGTGCAGCTTCACACAGCATCCCCCAGCACCGGCTGCCATTTCCCACTTGCCTGCCTCAGAGCAGCCCCAGTCTAACATTTCCCTCTGAAGGCAGCTCTCCTCCAGGGTTAGGACACAATATGCAGTTACCTTCTCCGTGACAAAAGCTATTCCAGCCCTTTGGTCACCAGAGGAGCTTATCCTGCAACTTCTCTGCTCCTCTGCAGGGAGCAGGAGACAAGCCAGTGTGGGTCATGCACCACAGCCTTCTCCAGAGAGACAATGACCATGTGAGCTCCTGCAAATGCCAGACACAGAGTTGCCTCCAGACAGCCCAGGAAGCAGGATTCACACACTGTCTATACTCTTGGGTGCGATTCTGCAAGAGGTTTTTATCCTCGTATAACTCATCCTCACCTCCCAGCCCCACTGCCCTGACTGGCGAGCCCACACCAGAGCAGGATTCTTGGAGCCAGCCTCCAAACCGCTGAGTGAAACCCATCTCCCTCCCTGAACAAAGCAAAGTGAGCCCTGTGGGAGCAGCCGCTTCCACCTTCACTGGTTTGGCCCAAGGTTGTTTTTGTTTTATGGCTTTCACAATGGAGCCAGTTAGGGAGAGAACCTGTAACTCCGACTTTTGAGTTACTTGGCTCAGATCCACACGAATGACTTGGACACGATCCTTCCGGAGGCTGCGATACTAAAAGGATGTGCGTGCACACAGGCGTGTCGGTGCTGGTGTGTACCCACGTGTGGACACTGCCAAAGCCCTGGGATAAGGCTCCCAAAGGGTACAAAGAGCCAACGCACTGCGGCACACCTGGCCGAGCCCGCCGAGACCTTCAGCCGGTGCAAGATGAGATGAAAGGAAGTTTGATATTTGAGCAAAACTAATCAGGGGTATTTAATTACACAGGAACGTCTTTCATCAAACAGCCAAGGCAAACAAAGTAGGGACCAAGCTGCAAAGAGCAATGGGAAGGAGGCAGTGAGCAGCTGGCAACGCCATTGTACAGTGAGATGGATCACGCAGGCAAGGGTAGGAAACGGAGGAAGCTCCTGGCAACTCCAGCCAAACAAAGCACAGGGAGATGAGGGATCTGCAAATCAGGGGACCCGAGGAGCACAGCAAGAACACTCTGAGGTGAAACCAGCCAAGAGGCAACGGAGACCAAAACAGTTCTGTCCCCCATGGTGAGGCGGCTCCTGTTCATCACTGGCATCAGGATCCCAAGCCGCAGCTCAGGGCAGTCACTGACTCCCTGCAGCCACAGGACGCCCCACAGCGAGGGCAGGGAGTAGGTCACCCTGTTCACGGGTCACTGCACGCATTCCCTTGCTCGCTCTGAAGCGGCTGGAGCACATGGCTCCAGCTGCTAACACACTGTAACCTACTAACCCCACAGCAGGGCACGCTCCTGGAAAGCCAGCTGTTTGGAGCAGTCCCTTCCAATATTCAGCAATGTTTTTCTGGGGAAGAAAAGGGAAGCAGATCTTTAGTTAATTTACCCCAGAGCCCTTGAGCACTGGGATGGGCTAAGCCCCCAGCACTATTGTGCCTCCGAGAGCAGAGTGGCAGAGGTTCATAACTCTGGATGTACAGTGAGGCAGGCTGTCTGTGCTCAGAAACAACGCCCAGGAGAAAGCAGCCAACCCAAGGTCTCCCAGCCTCTCAAATCATGTCCTCTGCAGCTCCAAACTGCACTCAGCATTGGAGGTCCAAACTCAGCACTGTAACTCGTGAAGCAGTTTATGCTGTTAATTCACTGGTTCACACACTGAGGCCAGTGGGATGCTCCAAGGAGGAGATGCCTTGGCAAACACGGGCACCTTGTTATCAGAGCTTGCACTGGCCAGACCCCCAGCACTGCCTGCCCTGTCCCTGAGCCATCTCCTTGTGAAGGTGCTCAAGTGATCCCTTGGGCAGCAGCTACATCCACAACCACAGTTCCTAACACCAGATGAGAAATTCCTGCCCATCCCCTTTAGCACCCATGAGCTCAGGACCAAAATTAGACAAATGCAAGTGCAGAAGCACTTCTGGTCATCAGTCAGGCACCCGTCCTATGCCTCTGTCTTCCCCTGAAGCCCAAGTTGACACTGAAAGTCCAAATGCTGCAAGATAGTCCCCCCAAAACCAGTACTGGCTTTTCACTGGCAGGAGAAAGAAGCAGAAGGTTGCAGTGTGTGTCTCCATCCTTTAGTAATTCATCACCAGGTAATGCTGCTGCCTTGGTGCATGCCAGTAGAGAATAAAAGAGATGAGAAACCTTGAATGGGATGAGCGGGGAGCTGCTAGGTGAATTTCTAATGAGGAAAATGTCTACAAGCACTAATAAAAAGACCTGAAAGAGAATGCATTAGTAATGACAGGGCTTGAAAGAACATTTGTGTTACATGTCAGGCTTCAGCTATGAATTTAGAGGCAATCCAGTGCTACTAAATCCCCTAAACAGCAAGTAATGAAAAGATGTTAAATTTCCCAACGTGACAAGTGATTTTGAAAGCCACAGTTGTGAGACTTTCAGAAGAAAGCTGTTCTGCTCTTTTGGGGGGGGGGGGGGGGGGGGGCATTTAGAAAACAAAAAGATATTCAGAAGCCCCGAAACCTCTCTTAAAATCCTGACTTCAGATTTTGATCCTGCAGAGGCAAAGTTCCCCCCCTCTCCCTGAGAAGCTCTCAGCTACAGACAGCAATCCAAATGTGCAAATATTAACAGTACGCTCAGCGCTGCTGCCACTGGATCCGGACACATTAGAAAAGCCAAATCACACCAAGCTCTCAATCTGTTTTAACTTTACACTCAGACCCTGGTTCTCCAACACTTCTCCAAGCACCTCAAGGGGATGCAGCCTGGTTTCACCCTGATGTTCCTGAATTTCAATGTAACAGCAAGGAGAAGCTCTCAAAGGGAAGGTTTAAAGCAAACCCTGTGAACAGCACCTTGCACACACTTACCCTGGGCTCTTCACTTTTCCTTTTCTGTGCTTTTTCAAGGCTCAGAAGCTCACATTTTGCTTTCAAATACAAATCTCACAGAAGATGATTGCAAGATGACTGCTTTGGGAAAGGGGGGAGGAGAGTCCTACCAGGCTGTTTTTCATGGCTGACCGAGCAGGAATCTCCCGCCGTAGAGACGAAGGCCCCCTTGGAGACTATCTCTCCTAACAGACAGCAGGTAATTGATCCTGCTCATGTGAACAACATCTTGTCATTTTTCAAACACTTGGAGGAAAGAAGGTTAATATCTTTGGAGCCAGGAGTCTGGGGAATACGTAAAGTCACTACCGTGGCAGGGTGGGAAGGGCATCTCTCATCCTTGTACATCCATCTGGCAAAGCACTGACATAAGAGACCTTGACCAGATGCACTGGTGCTTCACTGGTGCACCAGTAAGTGCCTTCTGCATTTGTTGTATTTCATCAAAATGTAAAAAAAGGGTCTTTGTAACCTCTTCAACTGATGCAGAATTACTCAAGTGGTCTCCAGTTGTGTTCAGGGCTGTGACTCATCCTGAAGGAACTTGTTGGTCTGTTGCAAAGCCAAAAAATTTTCACCTTGAAAAACAGCCAGGGCCAAGCCAGCTACAGGGGCAAAGCTCATCCCATCCCTAGGAAACGAGGGCACTAAACACCGTCTTGCTCTCTTCTTTCCTGACGAGAGAGTGGCAGAGCCCTTCCCTCCGACAGAGCAGGTATTTCAAACAGAAAGGACACATCAAAGGTAGGTCAAGTCTTTGGAACAAACCACTCAAGGGTGCCTTGGATCCCGTGGCAGATGTAGCATACAAAATTAACCATGTTTGCTCGAAGCCTGCACTCACAGGTGAACCGAAGGGACCGCGCAGACGGGTAACAGAGCACAGCCAGGCAGCTAAATAGGACTTAAAAGCTTTTGAAGCTGCAAACACTGGAATGAACTGGGGCATGAAATTAATTTTAACTGTACTGAATAGGAGACAGGCCATAAAACTCCATGGAAATAAGAGACCGGTAACATTTTAGTAAGAGCAGAAATTCTGCCGGTAACTCCCCAGTCAGCTCTATTAGCATACGTGACTCATCCCAACTGAAAAGCAAAGCAAACAAGAAGGGAGAATTAAATGAGTGTTGCAAGGCAGAGAGTATGGCTGTGAAGAAATCGAGGAATCCTGGCTTTGTGATATTCAAATGCCTTCCCACTGACATTTGCAAACATTCAACTGAGAAAAAAAAAATCCACACCAGGAAACATTAAAAAAAAAAAAACCCAACCTATAAAAGGTATTTGTGATAGTTAACAGCCTGGCCATCTTGTGCCCAGGTATAAGGCTCCAAAACCACCTTCATGTGGCAGCAGTTTCCACTTGGCACAATGCAGCCAGGATGCAATGAGGGTTTGTGGACAGAATCAAAACCCAGATGATTCTTCAGCAATCTGCCAAAAGGCTTTTTCCTCATGGCTAAATCTGCATAGGGTGAAGCTGTTCAGAAGAATCTGCATCCAATTACACCTTGGCAAAATATAACCTGTGGTGTCCTGGCAGCTGTCCTGGTGCTCTAATGCATCTGGCTGGTGTCTCCCAGCACCCTGAGGATTTCCTCCATCTCCTATGGAAACAGCCACCTCCAGGCTATGGAGCAGAAGCTGCTCTTCTGAAGCAGAAAAGCATAAACATATTAAGAACAAGGGAAAGACAAAAAATAACTTCAAATGCATCCCATGGAAAAGTTATAGTTATATATATAGTTATATATAGCTACAGAGTTATATATAGTTACATATATGTGAACATCCAAGCATGACTTGGTCAAAACAGGGAAGTTTAGTATCTTTTCCTCTTGGTCAAAGGACCCTGAATTATTTACTTGGAAGAATCACTGAAATCTTGATTTCCTATCTGCCTCCCAAGCATCCAAATGTGGTTTAATGTGCAGCAGGGACACGGAGATGGAAAAAAGGACACACCAATTTCTCTGCATGTCCACCAACAAGTAGCAAAGTGCAGATCGGACCCCAGGACCTCTGAGGCAGACCCATGTCCAAAAGCAGCCAACATCTGGAGCCCAGATCGCTCAGGGGCCTTTCTCTGACCTAGATCTGTAACTGCGCTCGGCTGGCATCAATAACCAGCTGAAGGCAGCTAATTGCCAGGTTTCTGGAAGGAGGAGACGGAGGCTTTTCATTAAAATGTGTGGTTTCCTTCCCGTATTTTTGCAGCATTAATCACAGAGAACATTAACCCCAAGCCTGCCTGCTCCAACCTCTCCTTGGTCTGTCACCACCACCACTACAGGGACTGCCGCTGCCCGGGGTGGGGATAACCCCATGGATGCCTACAGAGGCAGGGATGGAATGGAACACGTGCTCCCATGGCACGGGAAGCTGGTTTGACTGGGCTTCACCTCTTGTCAACAGTTTCACTCCTGACCTGCGCAGTCGGTTCCCTCTTGTTTGTGCCTGTCTTTCAGGCAGCAACCCAGGACAGGAAATTGTTTAAATCACAGGAAAATGTGATCACAAACCCACAAATATTGGCAGCGGAATGGAGAGTGGGTGAAGTATCTGGATCTACGTTTTAACTCGTTCTTTCAAGGACAAAACTTGAAATCAGCTTGAAATTGCCACCTTCTGTGCCTGGATTAGGATGGCTACAGGGCCCTTCAAGGCAAGAGAAGGTCCCCAAGAGCTGGTGACTTCCACGCACCATCAGTGCCAGGGGTGAGACACAACCAACAACACAGAGAACACGTTCTTGGGCCAGCACCTGGTGCTGCACAAGATGCTTTATCAGTTGTCAGCCCACTGAACTGACAGGCACCCCCTGAGCCCCATGGGAACCGAGGGGCTGGGGGTGCTGCTGGGTTTGAATGTTTTACAGCGAGTGCATTGCTGGGATGATCCAGGAAGCCTTGGGTGGAGCAGGAACAGAGCGGGGCCAGGCAGCGAGCAGGTCACGTCACCAAACCCTCCTCACTGCAGCCCTTGGGGACAAGACAGCCCCTAAACACCACCAGCTCCCACCAAGCTCCCCTAGAGCAAAGGTACAGGAACTCTTCCCCTATAATTCCCTGGGATCAATTAACATACCGCTGAAAAGAGATTATTAACTTTTGTTAATAGATTATTAAAGATGATTATCACCAGCTGACCGAGCCCGTACCAAAATAGACACGCTGCAGGCAGCTCAGAGCAATCATCAGTTCATTCAAGGCAGATAAAAAGTTTCAGATCTGGTTTGACTATTTAAATTTCCAACAATAATCACAATTATCGCTATTCTCATTATCTGTTACATTTCTTCTATGTTCAGGAAGTCACTGTGGTTATTAAACGCACGCTGATGATTAAATCATGTATTGAGGTGATAAGTCAAATTAGATGATTGCTAAGTCTCAGTAAGTATCTTTGAAACAACCAGTTGTTATTAGACATTCAAGAGGTCCTTCATGAAAATCTAATTGTAATTGCAACTTTCCATTTTACCTCATCTTTCTCGCATGCAAACACACACACACACACACATACACACACACACACACACACACACACTGGCAGCTGATTTTGTACTTCAGTATTGGTGAAATACAGAAGAAAGCACTCAAGGTGAGCGTTCTCTGGGAAAGCATCAAGGGACTGGCCAGGACCTGGATCCACCCCCCAGGAAAATCAAACAGCACTTTCAGCATCCACCTGAAGCTACAGCTCCCGACTGCTGGGCTCCTGGAGCTGCTCTGATAGGATGCTTACAATTCCTCGGCAGTTTTAATCCAGGTCTGGGAGTGAGCTGGCATCCCTCCCGCTCCAGCCTAATGCCCAACCTGACATTTAAAACAGCTTTATTGCCACATACTTACATTTTAATGTTTTCATGGTACTGCCTGGTGTCTGAAGGCTGGTTGTATAATGGCTGAAATAAATAAGAAAAATGAAAAGGTATAAAAGGTACAGTCTGACATTCAGAAACTTAAACCCATCAGAAGCGCTGCCACCTCGGTGCAGGTTCCCAGCCCAGGCGACCGTCCCCGTGTCCCCAGCCCCACTCCCGGCTGTACTGGAGGGTGCTGGCTCCCTGCAGTGCTGCTCGAGTCCTGGTGCATCCCGGCTCAGCCCGTGGGAGGGCAGGCAGTGCTCGAGCGAGCTGGCTCAGAACAAGCAATTTGCGACGTCGTCCAGATAAACACGGCACGGCGAGGACGTGGCTGTTATTCACCGACTGAAAACGCAGTGCGCCTCGGAACATATGACATGGGGGAGGCGAGGGGAAAGGGGGGCTTGGGGAGCGGGAAGAGACAGTCTGTGTGCTGCAAGTTGTTATGTCTACACGGCAAAAGCCTGCCTGAGCTCTCCCAGGGAGCCAAGTGCAGGCAACTGCAGGCAGGACAAGCGTTCACCCCTGGGGTTTCCAGCAATTCCAGGGGTGGGTTGGCCCCTGCGGATGTCCCACAGCCCCCCAGCATCCATATGTAGAGCAATGATTGTCTGTCCCTCAGGAGAGGCAACTGGGCTCCAGAGGACAAGTGTTTTTCCCAGGGTGCCCCTTGGAGAGCCCAGTGATTGTGGCTGTCTCTAACACCAGGTGTGAGCACCCATCATGGGGTTGCTCTGCCCCCCACATCCTCAGTGCCAGGGACTTCCATGGGGAGTCAGGAGAGCTGGATCCATCCCTTGTCACCTTCAGGTGGTCACTGCCCCTGATACCTCTCCTTTCCCATCTGCAGGGTGATGTACCCTTGGGAACCTGCCACAATGCAGGGTCCCACCTCTGGAAGGGAGAGATACCACAGAGACCACACTCAATTCCACTCATTGTGATTAACAGTTCAGGCCACACTCTAGGACCTGCCATCAGTTGTGTCCACACCAGCAGACTGACAAGATGCTCAAGATTAAGGCCTTCAACACTTCTAAATCACTGTCTAAGCTGCTGTGAATATGTCCAAGACTGGGCTAACGCAAAGCTTGTCACGGCCCAACCATCACCAGCAACTGGGCACTTAATGACCTGTTCAGGCCCAACCACAGAAATATCATGCAAGTACTCAGGCAGTTCATCCACAAACCTTCCCCAAACCAGCTGTGAGCATATAACATCTGTGGCCAAAGGCATAGGGACGTGTGACATCCAATTCCTGGCTGAAGGCAGCATCCTGGCCATGGATACTGACACACCAGCTCACCCTCCTACTGTGGTCATGGGGCTGAGGCTACGCTCAGGGTCCACTTGATTTCATCTCAGATTAAACACAGGAAAAGAGCAAAACATCTGCTGAGCATCTGCTCAATCAGGTGAGCAGCACAGGGGACAGGACCTGCAAACAGAGGTGGGTTCCTTTCTCCTCCATTTCGAAGAAGGTGTCACTCTCACCTCCTACCCAGTATCTCCCCATCACCATCATAGGTGCTTGGCACAGAAGCCTGTTTTTCCACACAGCCAGCCTGTCTCTACTGCTCTTTAAAACAGATACTGCCTCACTTCTCCCCTGCCACACACCGGGACAGCCACATCGATCCGCACAGAACGCAGACTGGGTGTAGCTCTCCCTACTCTCTGCAGCCCATCCTTGCTCCATCTTGGCACCAACAGGTCATCAGCTCCTTTTTCTGGTTGCCCTTGGACATGTCCCTCCTCGCTGGGAAAGCACACATAATCCCCAGGCGGAAGGGCTACATAAGAGGCAAGTAATCCCCAGGCAGAGACACAGTGAGATGAGCCGCCGTGTTCCAGGAGGGATGTGGGGCTGACGGCAGCATCCGGGCATCCGTTACCTGGTGAGGGGACAACAGGCTGCAAGTCTGCCAGGAGACACCTGGCCACCCCGTGCTGGCAGAGCCAGTGCAGATGAGAGGGACAAGCAGGTTCTGCTGAAGGAGATGTTCTCAGTGGTGTCCCTTCCCCAGGGGCGTTTCTATCGTGAATCCTCCCAGAGCTGCTGGTTTGACTCCAGGCTCAGAGCTGGCTGTGCACTTCACGCTTGGAAAGCTCAGAGGAACAGAGACATCCGTCTCATCACGTAGCTCGAGGGAGGCAGGTCTGCACCAGGGAGAGAAGAAATCGAGCCACAGCTCCAGAGCATCACATCCACAGTCACCCTGGAAAGGCTTGACTGGAGGAACCGCTGGGTGGCCTTGACCAGTGACTGTCTCTTGGAAGAAGAATGCAGGAACTGGAAATACTGATAAATTAAAGTGTTTCTCTTCCCTTTTTGCTCATCAAAATTGAAGCAAAGAAGCTGGCATATGGCAGGTCACAGAGACCTTCCTCCTGGGAGAAGCAGTAGAATTAACATTTTGGTTTGGACCTGGGTTAGAAGACGCTCATGTGCACATGCACATTAGGGATGCCCTGATGCCACCCAGCTCACCAAAAGCTGATTATTCCTTTCCATTACAACCTATCTATGATACAAATAGCCACTTAATTCTTAGTAAGAAAATTTAAGTGTTAGCAGACAAGCACTGGAACACATCACTTTAAAAGAAATGCCCAGACACTCAGAAACAAGGAACTCTGGGACCCAAACACAAGATCCATATGACACCAGCATCTCAAAGAGATTTCTGTCTGCACAACAGCCTCAGCATTTTAATTCAACCCATGCAATGGAGGAAGCCCAGGAGACAAGTTCTACCTACCCAGAGGGAACTTATCCTCACAGATTAAATAGTTAAAGAAACTTTATTCTCAGCATGCTGTAACATGTAAACAGTATCTTCCCTCAGAGCTGTCTGCAATCTGCACAGAATTCCACCTTTCTCACTGCGTAAGGAGAAGTAAAGCTGACAGGTCAGATGGGTAAAGGAACATAGTCAAAACATCCATAGTGCTTTTCTAGGGTTAGGGACATGTAATAAATTTCTCTGGGGAATGACATTTAAGAAAAACATAATTGCAATGCAAAGCTATTACTGGGAAAGCCCTGGATTTACTGAAAGCTCTTTAGAAATAAAACAGAACAAAAGGTTTCAATTGCTTTCTGGCCACTGCAGGGTTCAGACAACATACCTCAAACACATTTCTCCCTAGGGAAAACATGGAGTCATTTTTTTAAATGGTACCACTACACTGGAGGGATGAAACGAGCAGAGTCCTGGTTTACTGACTCCATCTCCTCCTGACGTAGATGGAAGCTTCCCAAGACCTGAACTGGATCCCTGCTTCCTGGGAATTCCTGGGCCTCCAGCTCCACCCTGCCAGCAGCACTCAGGACTTGGCAACCTCCTGCCTCTCTGCCATGACTGACTGATTCCTACTGCAACCTCTCATCTCCCCCCATCAGCCCCGTCGCGCTGTCACCGAGTCGACGTGCATCCGGCACCATCGCCGCTCCGACTGCACCAACCACAGCTCTCTGAACAACCAGAGCAAGGCATCCAAGCAGAGCCCACAGCAACACATGACCCTGCGTTTCAGTGACAGCCACACCTCTCCTTGCAGAGACTGGATTGACACCAGGATGCTCAACCTCCCTTCAGGAGACTCCCAGGTTGTGGCAGCCCCAGGGCTGGTGCACGTGGTGTGTGACACTGTGGATCAGGCGGGCGCATCGGGCAGAGAGTGCAGAGCTGCTCTCCTTCCTGGAGCTGCTTCCTTTCAAACTCAGAAAAATATCTGACTATTCATCTTGTCTCTTGCAGGCTGTTGGCAGTTCCCAGTGCTGCTGTGCCCGACATGGAGCATGGGCTGGGCCATAAGAAGTGTCTCTGGGCAGACAGATGAGACAGTCTGCAAGATGCACACAGAGCTCAGCTTTGTAGGGTTTTCTCAGAGGTTTCCTCTTTTCCCCTGCTCTCCAAGGAGTAAGGGAGGGCGACAGTGGAAAGGTTTGCCCTGGGCTCTGCTACAGCTCTCCTGTGCAGCGTCAGCACCCAGGGACAAAGCATCAACAAACTGAAAAAAGAAAAAATGGGAGGAAAAAAACCAAACGGGAGGAGGAAGGAAAGGAGATGCAATGTCTTTTAGATGAGAAAGCACCAACCCCAGGCACTACCAATCTTCAGAGCAGAAAGAGCAAAGGGTTTGACCCTGGTGACTCAGAGGAAAAATAATGAGTGTTACCTCCCCAACAAGGAAGTGGGCTTTGACACGTACAGTAATTCCCCTGTGACCTCTCCCTTACGCACCAGGGAAGACAGTGATTAGTACCACCTCCACAAGGCAAGTCCAAATTACAGCTGCGAAGGCCTGTGCGCTGCCTGCTCCCACCTCACAGGAATGGCTCCCTCCACTGCACCCCACGGCTGGTGCAAAGCAGGAGATGCTCTGTCAGGCTGGGTTTGATCCTTCTACCAGCACTGCTGCCAATGCACCTTTTCCAGGCACCCTTCGCCAGGACTCAGCCCCTCAGGGGTTGTTTCCAGTCACCCCTCCACCAATCAGTCCTTTGACTTACAGATAGATTTTGTTGGATGAGGGGGTAGCCCAAAATTGGCAATTTATTCTAAGTTGTTCTCAGATTCCCTGTGCATGAGGGAGATTGAAATAGGAAACGTGCAAGTCCTGATACCTGCAGGTCATCGCAGCTGCGGCCGAGCTGTGCTCACAGAGCACCCTCCAGCACCCTCCTCCCTTTAGAGCGGGTGGGACAGAGGAGAGTCCAAGCACCCATCCCTCCACATGGCACCTCGAGGTTGCCTGCCCAGACAGCAGCCCCACAGCCCCAGTGCTGTGGTTGCCACCAGCAGACAAAGCCATCAGCATCCCGTGAGGAGGCAGACTGTGTCCAGCTCCTCTGCAGCGCACGAGGAAGGAGCCAAAGGGTTAAGGCTCTCTGAGGAGGGCTCTGTGTGTGTGTCTGCCTGTGTTTCAGTACTCATCTCAGTCACTTTGCTTCCTGCCTTGGTGCTGTGCCAGCAAGAGGTCCAGGCCAGCAGCAGGCTTCCTTCTGACAGACAGACACACACACAGGGTGCCGCGATCGCTCACCGCCCAGGAACGTCTCCAAACCTGGCCCGGCTCCCGCTCCCCGCAGCCAGAGGTAACACTCACCAGCTCCACCTGGGGACCCAGTCCTTCCAGGATCCGGTGGGCAGCCTCCGCCTTCTTCTGCAGGGAGGAAAGGGGACAGAGAGAAGAAAAGTTATCTGTGCCATTACAAGTCGCAGCCCTCTGCTCCAGCTCTCCCTTCTGCTAAAACCACTTCCAAAACATCCACAGAGCCGTCACAAATCCCACCCCTGCCTGCAAGTGGATGGAAAGGTCCAGCTCAGCTCCTGGACCCGCAGGAAAACCCCATGGGCGAAAGGCTCTGGCACTTGAGTTATCATGACTTTAATGCATCCAAGCTCTGCCTGGGAAGTGACCCGAATCCCCGACCCCTTGGGGTGCCAGGCAGGGGATCGTGCCCGTTACCTCCGCACGGCCGCCCTGCGAGGAGGAGGGCGGGCAAGTCGGCACGCACGCAGAGATGCCCTTTCTAGGATTCATCGCTTCATGAGCATGTGATCGTTAGATTTGAGCTGCCCTTGGCTCCTCGTCATGCTTTCGCTTCCCTCCCCTCCCTGCCGCAGAGGAGCCCTTCTCCGTCCCCCTCCCGCCCCCGGCCAAGCTACCTAGTGCTTATTAAAGGGAAAAAGCCACCCAGGAACACGTGTCAGGGGCTGTACGGTGGTTACTAATTAAACAGGCCTGAAAAAAAGACATGGGTTGGCTGCAGCAAGAGCCTAAATAAAAGATGACATTTTCAGTAAACAGTACTTCCTTGCAAAGCCAGGCTGTTCAAGGGGGGTTACTGACAGTCCGATAAATCCAGATTGCTGCACGCTGCCGACGCCACAGGCTGAGCTGTTAAAGCCAAATATCTGACAGCGAGGAGGACAAGGAGATGGATTTTCAGAGGTTCAGATAAAATAGGTAGTTTTAGTTATTTTTGGGTAGGGGAGAGAGAAAATCCACAGATGCCTAAAACAGGGAGCTGAGCCCCAGGGCTGGGAAGCAGGTTAGGGCTGGAGTCTGGTCTAGTGGCAGAGCCAGTGGGGCTTGGCAAACCCTGGGCGAAGATCCCCCAGGGCAGGGAAGGGATTTCAGCTCCAGAGGTCCGTCTCACAGTGCTCTCCAGCAGCAGAGACCTCTCACCTTCACGCTGGCTCAGGGCAGGATGAGTTTCCCAGGGCCTCAGCACAGGGATGTCTCACCAAAGGCTGGCACACAGCCCTGCCGCTTGCCCCCGCGTCCACCCTAACCCCCCACCGGCGCCGAGAAGCACTGATGCAGCTGTAGGTGTGCAAGCACCTCACCAGGCTTCGCACACCCACACACACAGTCTGATGTGCCAGCGTGCACTTTAGCAGAGTCGGCCCGAGCAGCTGTGTGAGTCACCCTGCCCCCGGTCGGGCTCAGCGCCCTGGAAAACAGCCCTGGTCGAATGGCCCTGGCCAAAACCAGCCCCAGCCCAGCTGCAAAGCCTGCACCAGGTGCCTCACCACAACAAGACGACCAGGAGATGTCCAGTTCCTCTATTTACTGTTTGGTCGGGATGACACAAAGCTCGTTTGCGATTTAGAAGCAACTTAAAGGAGGCTGAGAGAGATGTTACCACACAGCGAGCCCGCTCTGGCGCCATCCCCACACGTACGCAGGAGGCAGGCACAGCCTCACTGTTAAGGCATCCTTGCCTGTTATCTGCAGCACTCCCCACAGCAGTCCCTGGAGTTCACAGGTTTCACAATCACTGCATGAAGTTTCCCCCACTGCCCACCTGACTCCGTTAATGGGAATGAGCCAAGTTCGCCCAGGGACCTGCCCCTTGGAAAAATTAATCACACAAGAATGGCTCTCTCTGAGCCAGAGCTTAATATTTTGGTCTCCATAAGCTATAAAATCTGCTGACCTTGGAGAACACCAGCACTGAGGCATTCAGAAGTCTTACAGAATTAAAACTAAGGGGCAAGATTTTCAGGGGGGGTCATTGAAACTGCTGAAACCACTCTACATCTGCTGCCAAGGGGGTGATTTGGCCAATGCCCTCCTGCCCGCCATTGGTTGCTGGCAAGTAGGAAGCATCAGCTTACCCAATTTTTTTTGACGCATACCTGGGACAGAGAGCAGCAAACCAATTAATGGCAGTTAGCATAATTACAGGTAGAAGACTGCAGCCCCACTCAAGGCAGGCAGTCCCACCAGGGGCCTGTTCTCCTGGGCACCAGCACTGGTGGAGGATGCCCTGGCAGAGGTGAATGGCACAGCAAGGGACCAGTGATGCTGCAGGCCCGTGTATACAACGTGATTAACTTCGAGAAAAAGCTGAGTATGTTCAGCTGCTGCATTTGCCATGTTTAGACAACTTAATGAGACAAGCCAGAGGCAAATCACCATAGGCAGAACATGTGGCGAATCAAGAAGAATGGCATAATTTGTCTTGCATTAACCGACTGCAATATACACGTCTCCAGAACGAAAGATCAGGAGGGGAAGCTATTCCGAGCACGTCATATCTTTGTACGTACACAAAGAAATGCCTCTATCTTGAAAGCTGCCCAATTAACACTTGACACCCACTGTAATTGCTGATGCTCCTTGCTGCATTTATCAGATCATAGCAGAACCTTAACGAGCTGTCTGAAAAGCCCAGCAGAGCGAGGTGAGAGCTGGCAGCAAAATTGGGAAGGACACAGAACACCCAGCAGAAGGTTCCCACCATGCTGGGGCTCATCCATAAAGACAAACAGACACAGGGAGATGTGCTCCTGCCTAAGGAGCCAGTGAGCTAGAAGCCTGACTAGAGAATTTAGGCAAACCTCAAACTGTTCCGGTGCAAAAGCAGCCCCCACCAGATCTTCCGCAGCAGCAGGACTTTTGCTGAAGACCACTGACAGCCCTGGTAAATCCTTTACTTTCTGAAGGCACAGCCACCTAGGACTTGGTTCCAGTAATGATTTCATTAGGAGTATGTTTAGTGAGGGACCCGCAGAAGGAAACCAGAGGGTTCATCCTACGTCTGCTGAATGACCCCACCCATGCCTGCGTTCCTCTTATTGAACAGAAAGAAATGTATCAGGAAGCAAACCTGAGCCATTACCTCTGGTGAGATGCATAAGGATCCCCACCAGTTGTACAGTCCCTCTGCAGTTCCACTGCCAGCAGGTAAAGACCCTTTTTCTTGATTTTGTACAAAATCCTGAAATACTGCTCCAACCCAGCAGCAGTGCCATTCACGGAGGGACCAAAAATTCCCTGAGGCTGAATTTTGCTCCCATTTACATCAGAGTGCTTTGCTCTGGTACAGCAGCTCAGAGTTTGGCACTGGCACGGGCAGACCATGGGCACTTCCGAGGGCAGGGCCACCACCTCTGGAGTGCGTTTCAACACGACTCACGTGAAGAGGTGAAGCCTATCCCATCCTAGTCCTCCAAGTGCATATTTTGGAGTGAGGTGCCACAAGAAACAAGTCTGAACCACAAACACTGCAAGGGCCCACAGATTCAGAACGGAACCCGTGGATGTGGCAGGCAGCAGCACCTGCCCCTAGAACCTCTCTCATCCCGGGCAGGAGCACAGGCAGGGACACAGCACACAGACCACGCTCTTACCCTGGCTCAAGCTTCTCCAACGGGCCTGGAGCTAAAGAGATCTTTGCCAACAACAAAAACCTCCCCGCAGACTATGAAAATCTCCATTCTCGCCTAAAAACATTTGGCTTCCAAAGCAAACTCCAGCCCCTTGTTTTTCCTTTGAAGAAACTTAAAATAGGCTTGGGAGGGGAAAGCAAGCAGGAGAGTAACTTCCCAGCCATGTGAGCTCCCGTGGGGATGACGAGAGGACCCCACGAGGCAGCAGAGCATCCGAAACCAGAAGAGGGAGAGTCTGGGATTTTGCGTGGGCTCTTCTTAAAGCAAAGTTTAAAAATGGAAGAGAAGGAAACACAGGAGTTATTTTGAGAAAGCGGATCTGAAATTAGGAGGCGGCATTTTCTTGGACCAACTCCAGCCATGGCTCCATGCAGCACAGAGCTGCTGCAGCTGAACCGTGCTCCCGGGGTTATTTATAGCAGCCCGTAGGCAGCAGCGCTGGGGAATGGAAGGGTTTCTATTTGGGATCAGGCATGTCCCACATGGAGATATGCAAAGGCCTTCCAGGGGCAGGAGACTGTGCAGAGGGTAGCGCTGGGAAAAGTTCTGTCCTGCCAGCACGATGTCCTAGGAACAGGTAGAGCTGTGGGTGCAGCATGGCAAAGAGGCAGGCTGGAATAGGATTTTGTTTAATACAAAATTCAGGAGAAGTGTGGCTGAAGTAGAAATCATGAAAACTCTCAAGTTGAGATACCTTTTTACCTGGAGCGGAAAGCAAACAGTAAGGGGGGGGTCAAAGGCCCTACCTCTGTGCCAAGATCTGCTGGGACCAACCCACAATCTGGCAGTGCCTGTTCCACAAGGAAAGTTTATCATTCCTATGACCACATGTACTAATTTTTTCCCCTTTAAATCTCAGCATTCTCTCTCTGAGAGCCAAATCACCCCAGCAATTCATTGCCCTCTCCACAAAGCAGGTGGGATGAGCCCCAGAACTGTGGAAGGGAAGTCAACACTCTTCCCTTCCCAGCTCCCACAGTCTGCAGGGATGGCCACCACAGCGCTCCCAACACAACTGCAGGAGCCCAAGGATGAATGCCCTCCCTTCTCCTTGAATCCAAATGCTCCTGAGCATCGGGGGACACTGGTCAGCCTCAATGGCCCCTCTCACCTGGCCCAGGGGCTGATGCTCTCCAGGGGTGCCCATGGACACAGATGTCCTGCACACTTTCCCACCTCCCTGTGCTCAGCTGGAGCCAACTCCCCACCACAGCAGTGGTGACAGAGCCCTGTCCCCAAGGCTGGGGCCAGCAGAGGATGCACTGGGGGTTACAAATGACTCATCACAAATAGTAAGAAAATGGAGGAAACATTATGTTGTAGCCATGTGTTCACACCAGCCCCCAACTACTCTGCACAGAGCGGGACAAGCCAACTCATATCAGTTACTCGCTGGTCTCTGGCTTTGGCTAATCACTGCCAGACAGTTTCGGTCCTCAGCTCACTCATACCCCATCCGTGGCCAGTGGGGGAACCCCCAGAATAGCTGGTTTCCACTCACCCAACAGCCCTCTCACCCCACTCTGCTGTCTGCAAGGTCACGGTGCCATTCAAAGGCACATTTAGGTTAAAGCAAGGTACGAGCACAGCTTTGCCATTGCAAAGAGTGGCTGAACGTTCCACCATTGCAAAACTCCTGGAAGCACTGGCATTGCACAGAAAACTTGCAGAAATCCAAGTCTTGGTGCTGCAGCAGTTACAGGAAAGCTCCAGTCACCCGACGCAAGGAGCCAGAGCTGTGTTGCAAGGTCTCCCTTCCTCCCTTTGACAGATTTGGGATCTCTGCAATTCTCCTCTTGATTTCCAGGATATGAAAATGCAGGACACAGCCTTATCTGGTCTGGGTTAGTCATGGACAAAGCTTCTAAGTAAATGCACCTACTGGGAACTTCGGATCCTGAAGCAGACATCAAAAATAGACATCACTACCATTAAAAAATTAATTTCCTTAAAATCCAATAAAACCTGAAAAGCTATTTGTTTAAATTTTCATCTTTTTGGAAATCTCACTACCATGCAGATGCGTCAATAGCATCTGAATTCTGGCCTTTCCAGTTTTCCTCCAGACTATTTGGAAGCTCATTTTGCATCACTGAGCCCCGATGAGGCAGAATAAAAGTTATTAGAAACAAAAGCAAAACGAACAAGGCCCTTTCAGCAGCCAAATATGAAATGCCCCCATCCCAACTACCACATAAACTATAATTCAAAAAAACCCCCACAGATTTAATACTCAAAAGCACTTTCACTGATAAGGTTTTATTTACTGCACCAGCTCCATGCTGACAAGGCAGGCCTGATTCTTCCTTTTCTCATGTAAATCAGGAGTTCATAGAAAATCAGAGTTCTACAGACATAAAATCCCTGTAGGATCTGAGTCACACTCAGTGTCTGTGATTAGTTAACAGCGAGATTATACTTTGCAATGCTGAAAGACTTCATTTATTTATTCTCTTATTTATGGATGGGGCATTAATGCTTTATGAGGGTATTTGAGGAGGGTAAACGGATAGCTGGGAACACGCTCCACACAGACACAACAGCAGCAGGGGGTGGAAAAAGTTCCAAACAATCCTTTGAATTCCAATTTTACAGCATAATGCTGAATTTATAGATAGATAGCTGTGCCCTTTTGAAAGAGTACGCATCAAGACAGAAAACGAATTAAAATTTAATCTTATTGATTTCCACCAGCTCAATCTCAAGAGCAAGACAGACACTGCTGCTGCTTCCACTGCCTGCACTGCATCAAACCCAGTTTTTTGGAGGGTTGACAGCAGAGCAGGGAGGGCTGACAGTAGAGCAGGGGTGGGCTTGTGCAGCCAAGCCTTTGGCACCCACAGGGGTAACGTGGGGGGACTCATCCCAGCCCTCTCCACACTGCGGTGGGTCACAGCACGTGGCGTCCCCTCCCTGGCGTGGCAGCGGAGGGTGAAGTCACGCCATGTCCTGACGCGACCTCTCCCTCTCCGATAAATAAGTGCCAATGTTTCAGAGGAAAGCTGACGTGTGCTTGTTTGCAGGGACAGGCCTGACACAAGCACGGGAGCTGCTTTGTATCTGCTGGTCTCTGAGCTGGAGTCCTGCTGCTCTGATGGATGGCAGGTCTGCAGGGAGCCTCCAACCACCCGCGTCTGGCTCACTGAGAGCTGGAGACGGGCACCTGTGGGCTCCATCTCCACAGCGGTCAGACAGCACGGGCACCTCTGCTTGCATGTGGTGTGTGGTGGCTCATGGGGACTTTGGGCACACAGGTGACTTCAAAGAGAATTCACCCAGCCAAGCCATGGTGTGCTGCTGAGCAGCAGCTTCCTCCAGGACACACTGCCACGGAGAGCTCAGCCAGCCCCATGTCCCAGGAAAAGCACAGAGCATCTGGAGCAACAGAAACACTGCTCTCCTCTCCGTTCTTAACAAGGGACCTGGAAATTTCCATTTAAAGCACAAAAACATCTTCAAGCCCAGGTATGTTCAATCGATTTCAAGGGAAGGCAGATGCAAGGAATCCCGTGAATGGCCCAGCGGAATAAAGCCACAGCTAAAAATACACACAGATGATCTGCCCTGGTTATGGGGATTTGATGTGGAAGAAAGCTAAATTCTGTTGGTACAATAACACATCCCAGAGGTGCAAATTAAAGCCCTCAAAGAGGCTGTGTCACACAGCTACCACCTCTGAGGTGCCAGACCCAGCAGGGATCAGCTTTCCCCTGCAGGGGAGACACTAAAATTGCTCACAGGGTTTAATTCAGGAGATCCCCAGCGCATGCATCACTGTCAGCCTCCAGCAGCAACCGAGGCATCCGTCACAACCCGATTTTCCCAGGTAGTTCTGTGTCACTCTGCCAGCACCCGGCTCCTGGAGAGGGGATGACCAGGGCTGGAAAACACACCCTATCCTGCACCCGAGCACCCTACAGCCAAAATGGTCCCCTGAGCTCCCCATGGCACCTTCCAAATGCTCTCAGAGATTTTAGCCACCATTACTGTTCTCAAACATTGCTCTGTCTCTTCAAGAACTAAACACACTTTTGAAAATAGGGCTCAAATGCTTCTGACAATGCTGCCCACTGTTTGTTCTCAGTTTAATCTACGGACAATACCAAAAATGTTAATTCCCATTTTCATACATCCTTTCAGAAATGGTACAGTTTGCACTCACAGTTGAAATTCTGGCTTGGGGGTGTGTGGCTTCTCTGTGTTACACTGTGAGGATTTCCCAAAAGGTATTTTTTCACATGCAACTTCACAGCTCAGCTTTGGAGACAAGATTAAGTGGTTCCAGTCAGCACATACCCCAGGGACAGGACACACCTGGATATGGAGTATCAACTGTCCCTCTACAATCCAAGTCACCTAAAACCCTCCCAAATGCAACCACAGCCTCACAGTTCAGGATCTGACCGCAGTGAAGAGCAGCTTCTCTCCACTCTTCCCCTGCAGAATCTGTACAGTCACCTTTTTTTCTAGAAATCAATTACTTGTCCAGTAGAGTGTAGCAAGAGGGGATTACAGGTCATGTTTTCCATAATTATCCTCCCTGACACCGAGGAACTTTCAAATCGTACGTGTTAAGTAGGTCACAAGAGGGAACAGCAGCGTGATGGGCACTCAGCATCAGCCAACCTGAATTTTGAGAAAATCGGATACAGTCCAGTGCCGACCTGCATCCCAACCCCTCATCCATATGCAGCCCGGTGGTGAGAAAAATATATAGACTTCCCTGATGAACCATAAGCTAAAATTAGAAACCATTCACGCCTGCAAAGCCACAGCTATCGCCAAAAGGAAAGTAGGTCACAGAATGGCTGGCTAACTTGATTTTCCGGCGTTTCTAGCTACTCTGTCCTCATGTAACCTCTCCTCTCCCATGGACTGTTTCTGGTCTCTCCTTTGTTCAGGGTATAACTGCACGCAGTGTGTGACTCCGGCCCAGCCTGGCAGGAGCGGTGGGAACGGGCACGGCAGCACCCGCGTGCTTGGTGAAGCACAGACCCGTGGTTCATGAAAAATTAAGCCAGAGCCAGGCAGAAAGCCCCTCCACGAAGCCACCGGCTCCCACCTGCTCTGGGATTGACACAAGGGCTGGCTTTCCGCCCCTTCCACAACATTGGTCTTTAAAAGATCATTTCAGGCTTTGCCAGCTCTTCTGGGGTGCTTTGCTCTCTCGCCTCCTCCTCCTGAGGGCTGAATATCCTCTTTTTATTTGCATTTCTTACCGTGCGCTGCCTCCCTCAAGCCACAAGCCAAGAGATGCGAGTAAATCCGGCTTTCCTTCCCTTTGTGCGCGGGCTGGAGCCCTGGCTCAGCCGCTACCAATGCTTTTCCTGCAAGCAGACCTCGAGGCGTCAACTTCACTGCTTTTCCACAGCACAGAAGAGGCAGAAAAGCTTAAAATTTGGCTCAGCGACCTTCTCCACTCTAGATCACTATGTCTCTTATCTGGCTCATGGCTCTTTGCTCCTACCAACTCACCTTGCAATTAAGTGTTAAGCCGCAGCAAAGCCACAGGTCAGCACAAGAGTGCCTGGGGCTCTCCCATGTCTGACAGACAGCTGGATACACCTGGAGGTTCTGCTGCCACCAAACCCACTCAAAGCAACATGATATCCAACCAGCAGCCACTCTTTTCCACCCATGATCTCAACTGATATTGTTCCCAAGTCCTTTCCTCTTCCACCTTTTCTCCTCCTGGCCCGACAGGAAGAGCAGTCAACACCAAACTGCATCCCAAATGTGTCCAATATGTGAAAGGCTGAAAGCCGGGATGTTCTTTAGAAGGACAATTGCATTCTGTATCCCACCTTCGTCACGTACAATGAAGGCAATGCTCAGCACACCCTTCCTTTGCAGCCCACAGCTTGGCATGTCCCAGCTATGGTACTTGAAAGCTCCTTCCATCACCCAGTCTCAGCCATCACACTGGGCCAGCAAGGCTGTTGCCTCTCCATTGCCCATGGATAGATGCTGCCTTCTCCAAAGGAGGAACCTCCCTGCAGCCCGCTATGGTTTCTGTCAAGCCAAAGGGAAGGTTGTTTGGTTTGAGTCTCCTACCCACAATCAGGCTTGTTACACGCTACACGCAAGGGGACTTTACAAGAACAGGGAAGAATCGTCATTCACCCGTCCCAGGGATCACACAGACACGAACATGGAGCCAGGTTTGAAATTATGCAGACACTCGGTGTCTGACGTGACCTTCACTTGCTGAGCACCCACCTGGAACAAGTGCACCTATCATGAAGGTTCATAGTGAAACACTCCTGGGACCAAGGCTGGCTCTGAGGATCAGCCCAGCGCTGACAAAGGGATGCCATCAGCTCTGAGCACTCTGTGTGACAGTGTCCCAGGTGTTATGGCCATGCACTTTCAAAGAGAAATGTAGAACTCCATGCTTGCTCTCCACACTCCCTGCCATCACCCATGGAACAGGGCAGCAACCCCAAGGCACTGCCCTGAGCCATGGTAAGGCTTTGAGAGCATACCCTGTCTGCCATGGAAAAGGTGATGGGAGACTCAGGGAGGTGGGAGGGAACGTGTGACCCTTCTGCTGCATGGGCAGTGACAAGAAGTGACAAAGCAGGACACTCAGCCCTGAGCCAGTTTCAGCTAACAGGGACTGCTACGATGCAGCCTTTTAGAGATGCGATGGCTGAAGATCTCCTTTCCCTCCTGACTCAGCACCATGACCCATATTTCTTCCCCTTGTAACATGGTCCAGTTACACATGAGTATCCAAGGAGGGTAAGGTTCAAGGCATAAAAATGTTTGAGAGCTCCTTTCTTTGAATCTCACTCCTTGCCCAGGAGGCACAAGCCATCAAGCCCAAGACCCCCAGAGAGGGCACTTGGTGGTGAGAATGGCTTTGAGGAACACTCAGCACCTGCCCCCAAAGCCCAGTGCTGTAACGCTGGTGCTTCCTAATGCTTCAAACACATCGACCTCAGCCTTCACCCACTCGCACAACAGACCGTGCCAGTGCTGGGTTTCCCACTGCTCAGGGAGAGAAGCAGATGGAAAAAGGAAAACCAGGAAAATTGCACTGCCTGAGAGCGCAGGGTAGGCGATTTTTTTCTTTTTAGGAGTTGGGCACCTGGATTTCTGCAGCTCCCAGTGAAATCGCAGGCCTTGCAATTCAAAATAATTAGCGACTGGTAGTTTTCCTTTTATGCAAAATCATCCTTTTTATCCAACACCTAAATGAAAATGAATATGCTTGATTATCTACCAAAGGGCCCAATTTCCGAGCATCACTCCGATGCACACAGCAAAATTCATGTCTCCTCGGGCTGCTATTACAGGCAATGGCTGACAAATGAGCGGTCAAGGCAGAGATCCAGAGCCAGGGATGCCAGCCTGACCTTTGCTAATGCTATTTACAGCATCCAATATCCACAAATCCAGCCGTGACTGCATCCACATCCCTTACGCTCCAGCCTGGAGGGCTCAGGGGCAGCCAGGAGAGCTCATAGCTGGCCTGTCAGTATTGGAGCACCACAGACATCCCCTTCCATCCATGCAGCCCACCCCACCACACCAAAGCCCATCCTATGAGACAGCTTTCGACCAGGTTCACTCCCAGGAGAGAGGATGAAACAAACTATTTTACAGAGAGGAGTCTGAAGCATCTCCTGAACATATCTAAGGCTGAGCACAGAAAACCCCCCAGGCAGGTTCTTCGGAAGACATTAGTGCTCATCCACAAAGACAGAGCAAGCTCCTCATGGCTCGGCCCTCTGTGGTCACTGTCCCGACAGGGTTCCATGTATCCCCCTTCCGTGGCCTCCACCCCAAAAGAATCCCCCACCTGGCTCTTACCAACCTCCCATCCCTGGCCAGGGTGACACCGCACGATCACGCGTTCGTACTTCCATCATTTCCAGACTCACCCTGTTCTCGTCGTAGATGATCTGCACCAAGCTGCGATGCTTGGACTCGATAGGAGGAGGGGAGATGGGTTTTTCAGGCTCTGGTGGTTTGGCTGCTTCTTCCTCCAACTGTTGCTGTAGAAGAAGAGGGGGGAGGAGGAGGGTGAGTCACAGCAAGAAACGCAGCCGCCCTCGTCCACACGAGACTCTCTGTGATGCCGCGACCGAGGCAGAAACCGCCATGGCAGGAGACTTCCTGCGAGACATGGGCAGGCTGGGGCTGCAGAGGGATGGGGAGAGGGAGGGGAGCTGCACAGCAGCCCCTGCCACGCAAGCGCAGCGCTGGCCTGCCCCAGGCACCGGCCTCGTGCTGGTGGGTTGGTGCATTTTAGGCACAGAGGTTGAGGACCTGCCTCAGAGGAGCCTCCTGGAGCAGGCCTGAGGCTGGAAATAACGATTTCACTGGAAGCCCTTAAATGAAACAGAGCTCCAGCCCAGCTCCCTGCTGCTACCTGCCTCTGGAGCTGCTGCTGTGTGCAGGGACCGGTGGAGGAGCCTGTAAGGTTGCTCTCCACCTTCGGCTTCTCTTCCAATGGAGCAGTTGGAGAAGATGCCTCAGGATGACTATTCTCAATTAAATGACTTGGGCACCAGCCACCCCTGCACTTTAGAATATCACCGTGATCAGCAGGTAAACCTGACTTTCCACCTGCTCCTCCGCCTCTCCCAACACTGCGATGCAGGAGGAGACATCCAAGCCCTTCCTGTAAGTTTGAGGAACTGCTCAGCTGAAAGAGGAAATCACGGATTCCTCCAGGCTCCTCCTGGGGCCAGCCTTGGAGGAGGGAGAGCGCAGCCGTGCACGGCAGCTGTGGGGCAGCACAGGCACGGGAGAAGGAGCGGCTGTCAAAAAACGCTCAGGATTTTTTTTCACTGCTCGGCTCTGAATCTCTGAAAAGTACAAATCATTTTACTCTTTTCCTCCAGCTAAAGTATCCCCTGTTGAAGCATGGGAAAATCGAGAGAGTCTTGTAGTAGGAAGCAAATGTACTTGGGACTTGGCTTGCACCAGAGGCAAGTGCACCACTGACCTCCCAGAGACAGCAATGGCTGGTGATCTGAGAAGAAGGTGGGTACCTACTCCTCCTCCAGATCATCTCTGGTCCTGCTGACAACACCTTTAGCACACTAAGGCAGTAGGATGCAGTCCAAGAACGCACTTAGATAGGTCTACTGGTTTGGCCGAGAAAACCCACACACCTTAAATTGAGTGTGTTTCAATAGATGAAGGACCCCATGCTGTGGGCTCCACCTCCCCACAGGTGGACACCTTTTCCCACAGAGGGAAAAGCAGAAGCATGAGGAACACTGAGATATAGCCAAAAGAAGCAGGCTCTGACAGAGGCAGGAGGGCCCAGGTCCCCTACATTACCATCATCATGCCCACCTTGAGGACTTAACCTCAAGGTTACTCCAGCCATGAGTGAGAAGCTTTCTGTGAAGCCACAGCTGAAATCACGTGCTGCAAAGCAGTACTCAGGCACCTGCCTGCTCTTCCTTGGTGTCCTACTACACATCCCATGGGACAAAATCCAAAACCTCCAAAGGATGAACCACCAAAAGGAATCAGACACATCTTCTACTTCTCTTGGGAAAAATATTTGTGTTAAAAAACAAAACAAAAAAAGTCAAAGCATCCGAAGCTTGGCTATATTGTTCTGGAAACCCACAAAAATTCTGCCAAGTGTGTGGTAAGGGATTTCAGACAAGAGGGTTTGATGGCCTATCAGGAAACGAAAGTTTGCCACTAAGTGGAGGCTCATTAAATGCAGCTCATTAGACGAAAAAATACAAATCTAATTATAGCTGAAATACAGTAGAGAATTAAGCTCTACTCTCTGTGGTGTAGTGCTGTATGGTTATTAAAGGGCCAGATACTGGAGGTAAGGACGGGAGGAGGGGTTGGAGGCAGCACACCTGACTGCAGCAGGCTCAGCCCGCAACAGATACTCCTGGGAGCCATGGGAAATGGCAAAGCAAAATAGGTCAGGGTTCCCAGACAGGGACAAAATAGATTTCTTAAAGGTCTGACATAAAAGCCAGGCTGGGACTGTGACCTTTACAGGGAGAGAAGCAGGATGAGAGATGAGTCTTGACGGCTCCACACTCTCTCCCTCCCCACATCCAGCAGTGGCCGCCTGAGAGCCCCCTCCTCTCCCCAAATGGAAGACAATGCAGTAAGTGTTGAAGGGATGCAAGATGCCATCATTAGCTATAGCCCTGGCTCCTACAGCACCCACAGGCCAACCGGCTTCCAAGTGGAGACGGTGCTCTCTCCAGGTAAGAGTCCCTTTGGCTGGACCACACATCAGAGGGGCCACTGGAGCCTGCAGTGCTGGCAGGAATGTGGGTGGCATCTCAGGAAGACCCCATCCCCGCACCTAGCGGCTCCTGTGCTGGAGGCACCTGCCTGATGAAGCCAGGGTTGTTCCACATGCACCCAGCTGCCATCCCCTGGGTACTGGGATGCTTTGTCTGCCCAGGGAATGGAGAGGCTTCCAGACACAGGGCATCTCTGAAAACCACTTTCCAAGAGACAAGGGGAGAACAGAGGAAACTCAGCCAGAAGCAAGATGGAAGGGGAAACCCTGGAGCTCTTCTACCCAGACGGCTCCACCTCCATCACCAGGTGGGAGTGTTGTTCTCCCAGAGAGCCCTTTGCTGAGCTCGGCGCCCAAGGAGGCTCAGGCGCCACTGCAGAGAACAGCCCAGCAGTTTATTTCTCCTTCAGATCCCCGGTACTGCTGCCAGGAATAAATGCATAAGGATTATCCTTCCCTGTCAGGAAGAGGGGGAGAGAGGACTCAGCGAGAGATTTAAGCACATATGGTGCATGAATGAGCGGGGGATGGCTGACAGAGGTGGCCTCTTGCCAGGGGTGTGCAGGGTTTGGGGAAGGTTTCTCAGCTTGCTGAAGACATTTGCTTCTTGCAAAGTCCAGGCAGAGCCTTCCCTGCCATTTCTGGAACAACCAAAAAGAGGAAGATGGTGGTTTGGGGTCGGTTGGAATTTTTTTGTACAACCTTTCCATACAAATGTATTTAATTACCCTGAGAAGGCCTCCCAAAGACAGAGGGGGAAAGCATTAGGATATTCCGGCTGCATACAATTTCTCCCCTGCTCCACAACCATTCCTGCAGGAGCAGTATCTGTTCCAGGCTGATTGCTTTCCCTTGCTCGTCCCCCTGTGCCGACAGCTCAGATGCACAGATGGACAAAACGTTCCCATCTCAGACAGGACCTCCCGCTCCAAAAACACTTCTTCCCAGATGTGCCAGCTCTGCTGGAGGACCAGGATGGGGAAGGCTCCAGCCAGAGGGGAAAGGAGGCCATATTGGGGGGGTCAGATTTGCTACCAAATGACTTTACCCCATGTGCCAAAAAAGAAAAAAATGAAAATAACAAAGGAGGGGAGGGGACTCTTTTACTGCCAACAGCCACTTTCACCTTCCTCTCCACTTAACAGAGCATTTTTGTGGGGAAGAAGAATCATAAAATTTGTTCACAGGGAAGAAGTAAAGTTACCAAGCAGCCAACAATAAAAAAACATTTCCTTACGGCAGGGCAGCTTGATTTTAACGGTAGGGAGCATATGCTCCGTCAGCGTCAGCAGCAGCTCCTCAGCATCCCTGAAAAGTCAGGCAGTGGATCACTGGAGTTGTCAGTCCTTCCCACTGCCATGAAAGGGACCTTCACTGCCATGCTGGGCACGTATCCCACTCGGGAAGCCTTTCTCCACAGTAGGAAATAACCATGGTTTGCACCTCCTTCCTCAAATGTGAGTTAAAAACGGACCAGCAGCTGGACTGCCAAGTGGGAGAGGACACCAGCATTTTGTCTGAGCCTCCTAGGAGCGAGAGGAGAAGGGCTGCCTTCACCCAGCTCCCACCAAAACCAGCAAGAGGAACCTCTGTGGTTTCCATCGCTCCAGATGTTCCTTTGGGCTCTGTGAGCTGCCAGACAGGGCTGCTTCCTCACACCCCCAGCACAGCTGTGTCTGCCCACTCTTGGTTCCCTCTCCCTAAGCACTCTGATGCCACTGCAGATATAAAGCAACACATAATAAAAAAGGGTCTTTTGCATTAATTAAACCATACTGTTTGAAAGCAAAACCAAAACATCCTGCTTTGTCTTACAGGACAGAAAGGAACAGTGTTTGGTATGGGAAAACACAGAACTGTTGGGGAAGGTCAACTGCATGCTCATCCTCCAGGAGCTTTATCCAACAGCCCAAGTAGAGGTTTTGCTCCATTCCCAAATTCCTATTGCACACCCCTTGGGAAAGGTGGTTCCTTTCAGGCAGTTTGGGATTAGCAGTCATCAGGGAGGTTCAGAAACTGGCCCCAAGCAAAGAAAATAAAACTAGAAAGAGAGAGGTAGAGAAGTGATTTGCTTAAAGAAGAGAAAGCCTTTAAGTCTGTGGGTTTTTTCACAGACGTCCCCAAAGGTTTTGTCATATTAATCTCTTAATGGGTTTATGGTAATTGTGTACAAGCCAACACCAAGAGGCCCATCCTTCTGGTGGGGAGTGCTCCTGTGCAGGGGTAAAGCAGCAACCAGAAAGTTCAAATCCCTGGCTCAGGCACAGCCCAGACTGGAGCTGGACCAGACGCTGCTCATGGCTGCAGAGCTGGAAAGCCCCAAAGATGGGGCCTGGGTACACACGAAGGGCCATTAGGATGTCACAGCAATGTTTTAAACAGCCCAGTCCTGAACACTGCCAGCAACAGCACTGGGGAGAGACAATTGCTGGAAAGGAAAAAGAAAAGACCTTGTGCTATGCTGGGCTGTTCAGACAACTCGGGGAACCCAGTCTGTGCTTCCAGCTCTGCTGCTGACCACTTGCATGCTCATGGGCAAGTCATCAAGGACATATTTTTCTCCCTTTAAGGTTCTCTGACAGGCAAAGAGCCCACAGGCTGGATTTCCAAAGCTCCCTCCCTCATCTTGCAACTACCAGCTCCAGATTGCTGGCACAGCAGTGACCTCCCATGTCACAACAGGGAGCAGGGATACAGATGATCCTGGTGCACTGGCACTGCCACTTCCCCTCTGTGGACATGCATGGGCAAGGACAGGGCATAAGGTGGCACACAGAACCAAGGACGTGTGCTCCCCTGCAGACTACAGCCTCTTACCTGCTTCTTCTTCAGCTTGGAGATCTGCTGCTCCACCATGGTGATCTCACGGTCCACACGGTCCATGTTCTGGATGAGCTCCTCCTTGGACAGCCGGGCCGGCAGCAGGTCCAGCTCAGCGTCAGGGTGAGCAGGGCTCACAGGCGACACAGGCTCCAGTTTGCCAGGCAGGCCGCGATCCTGGGGAGCATAAAACAACCAGGTCATCTCTCTCCCAGGAGACTCTGGATCCTTCTCTTATCCTGCCACAGCTCCCTGGCCCATTCCCAGCCTTCTGAGATACACGAAATCCTCAAAAAACCTTCCAGACTAGGGAGTACCAGCTGTCAGATCACGTCACCTCCACAACCTCCAGCATCTCCACAGAGCACCAGGTTACTCTCCCAGGGATGTGACAGCAGCTCTTCCTCCTGCCAGAGCCTCAGAGGCTCCCACCACCTTGAGTACTACCTGCATTCCTACAGGATCAATAAACACATCCATATTCAGAAGCTCTCAACAACATTGTCCCTTCATAGGGCTCAGGGCTACATCTTCTCCATAAGAATGAGGCATCACAGACACATCCTCCTCGGACACAGCCACAGCTGTGAGATAAGAGCAGCATTAACCACAGAGATGGAGAAGGGGCTATGAGGGCAGCCCCTGGGAGGAAAGAGGGCTTCCAGCTCCTTCATGGAAGCCCTCCTCCATCTCTTGTTAAACTCTGGGGGTGCTCCAGTTGTTGGATGTTAAACGCATCCATCCGGAAATGGAGAGAAAGGGCACAGGCGAGTCAAGATAAAAATAGACTGAACTGACAACTTTTTGCAAATTCCAGGGGAAGAGGCTCTCAGGTCAAAAAGAGCCTTCAAGTCAGAGACTGGAGAGATCAGCAAAACCTCCATGGCCACGACAAGGAGCAGCTCTACTGGCCATGGTCTGGAGGGAAAACGCACCGAAACATTCAGCTTCGCCCCCAGCAATGCAACGACTTCGCTGAGCCCAGCAAGTTGGTATCCCAGGAGCATCCCAGAGCCACGCCATCCCTCCTGCACACCTCCCTTCACCTCTCCAACTCCAAGTGAAGGAACCCATCTCCTGCCAACACAAGCTGCATGCCTGGATGAGTCTGCCCACCATGGATGAATGCACCTGGGATGAAGAAGCTGTTTAATAGCCACCGGCCACAGAGATGGGGGGATCACAGCAAACCATCAGCCTACCCTGACCCGGGACGCTCCTCTCTGGCAGCCATCCAACACCTTAATTAAAAGTTTATCTATTCATTTGCTTAGCGAGCGGATGGATTTCTTTTCCTGGAGGAGGAGGAGGAGGAGGAAGAGGAGTGGTGGCTCCGTTTGTAACCATAAACCGCTGCCAGGCTGGGCAGCCAGCACGTTGCAGCTGCTGTAGGGAGGAGGGGAGGGATGGGAGGAGGCAAACAAGGGAAGAAGTTCACACAACTTTGCTACCTTCATTACAGCAGCCCTGTACAAAGCCAACATTGTTCTGCTCCAAGTGGTGCTGAGCGTCCTCCCCTCTGCGCTGACACAGTCACTGGCGAGTGGCCAGGGCTGACCCTCTGCCCAGGCTGGTTCTCCTGCGGGGCAAGGGTGCCACAAACGAGCTTGGATGGTGGCTCGTGGACCCCCATCCAACAAAGCACATGGATGATGGCCCTGGGTTGCTCACTGGCCGTGTGGCAGCTCATGCCGAATGTGGCGAGCGTGCAGATGCCACCTTGGCGCCGTTCGGCATCTCAACAGCATGTGCTTACTGTGAAGCAGAACCAGGCAGGGCGGCCTCCCTCCTGCTCCTGCCCTAGTCAGCATGAAGCATGGTGAGCTCTCTCCTGGGAGGCTGCACCCACAGCCCAGTAGAGCCACAGGGAGCTGGCTTCGAAGGCAGTCCCGGTCTGCTGGGGCTGTGCTCAGATGGGCTCTGCCCTGTTTCCCTCCATAAGGGATGGACAACATCATCCACAGCACAGCTGGAACAAGGGGAGACAAAAGAGGATGGTTCCCAACAAAGTGGCCATGTCCCAGGACACCAGCATTGTTCACTGGCACCTTCCTCCTTCTCTCTCCTGCTAAAACCTGCTCTAGTTGGAGGAGACATCAAAACATCAAGAAGGGAACCACTGTTGGATGCAGCCTCAAGGCACCAATGCTCTTCCCACTGCTGCCATCAAGGGACAGAAAGCAAAGGAACACCCAAAAACATCGTCCTCGCTGCCTTGTCTGGGGCTCATCCAGCCCCATGAGCACAAAGGCACTGGAAAGCTAAGCTGGTTGTATCCAGCATCCACCCAGAAGAGAAACTAGAAGAAGAGCATCAAAGCTTTCTGGAGAATTCCAAAGAGCAGATCCCATATTGTTATACTTTCACAGCATTAGACATCAAAAATGGTCAGTCTGCTGCAGTAGAAAGGGTTTGTGTTCTCCACAACTGGGGGGGTTTTGTGGTTTTGTTTTTTTTTTTTCAAGTCAAGAGGAGCAGGACAACCACAAGAAGCAGAAGATAAATTAAGTGTTCATAAAATCTCATTCAGATTAAGGTACAGGAAGAGGAAGTGGCAGTGGCTTGTAGGTGGGTAGGTTTTTCTAAAGGAAAGCAAGCTACCTGCCAAAAATGTAGGAGAGAAAGGTTCCTCTCTGTGCACATGAAACAAATGATACTCTCACATCTCTGCCAATACGCAAGACAGGGCATTTTGAAACTTTTACTTGGCACAAAACCCCTTTGAAACCTGGTTCCTGATACATTTTTATCTTTTTACATTGCAGAATATGAAGCAAAAGAGCAGCAAAGCTAAGTAAGAGAAATAGCTGCAAGTCACAGCCTAAACAACATGATCATCATCATCTGGTATTAGGACATGATTATATCAAAAGAGAGAGGCAGTGTCCCTCACATAACTGGGCACTGTCATGTCACAAGCACCTCTCTAAATCAAGGGAATGACAAGCAACAAGAGGAAGGAAAAACCAAAACTGAAGGCAAAAAAAAAAAAATCTTGCCCATGCAATGATGTCCAAGAAGCAGAGCTCCCAGATTTATGCAAGGCATGAAGTCGCCCTTCTTCTAAATCACAAAAATGGATTGAAAAGAGGTTTGCAAAGACCAGAATCCACCCAGAGCCTGGGGCAGACTCCAACTGTCAGAGGTATTTCAACTAGTGCTCTGTTTCCTACTGCTCTCAAGAAATGGCTCAAAATATATTCCCCTGCTCCAGACGGTGTCATACCCGGGCTCTGAACAAGTGCAGTGTGAAACGTGAAATTCTTCTTATTAACGTGAAGTCACAGACTTCCAAACCAGCAAGAGCTGGGAGAGCTGGAATAAATCTGCTGGAGGGAAGAAAACAATTACCGCATTACTCAAGTTGATATTTTCTCAGTAATTATACTGTTTCCATGTGATTTGTTTTTACACACGGCTAACAGCTACTGCAGCTCCTGTTTATCCCTGGCCTTGTTTTGTGATTTATATGATAACAAGGGTGGGTGTGTGGGGGACAGAGGCTGCATAAACCTCCCCGCAGCAAGAGGAGGTGCTGGCACTGAAGAAAACAATTATCACTGAGGAGGCTGTCAAAGAGCAAGGGCAGGCTTTGGGGTGGGTTTCTTCTGCATGCTTAGGGATAAAAATTGCCAACATAGATAACAGAGCAAGCCTGCTACAAGCTATTAGGCAGTGACTTTAAAAACACGGGAGAAAGAGGGGAAAGGAAAAGGATAAGACAACTGCCTGTTGATGCCTTGGTAAATTTGATATCTCTGCCTTCAGATACACCAGCAACTGAGTCCACAAGAAAAAATACAGTGGGAACCCCAACCCTGTCCCAGGACACAGTGCCCCAAACCACTGCCACCTGCTTATTTTGCATTGCTGACCCACCTCATGATACCCCCAGGGAGCTCATGGGAGTTGCCGGGATGGAGAAGAGCATCTGTGCCATGTTTCAGCTCAGCACCTACAGCTGGATGCAGCCCAGCCTCTGGGAAGGGTCATTTTTCTCAGCTGCTTCCCACCTTCAGGAGATGGCAGATCAGGAGCTCTGCTCCATCCACACCTAACTCTTGCTGCAAAATGCATTTTGACCTTGCTGATCCCTTGACTGCACCAGCTGCCTCTTCAAAACTCCGCAGTGGAGCTTTCCAGCCTCCACACCCCCTCAGTGCATACCAAGAGAACAGAGCCACTTGCCTGGGACAACCCTCAGGATCTCCTGCACGGCACACAGTGTTTGCCCTACATATCATCTTCAGGAAGTCCAGGTCTCTCCCTGCCTTTCTAATCCAGATCATTAGTGATGTTCCCCCAAGCCCAGGACAGAGATTTAGGGATGCCAACATCATCTCTTCCACAGTCTGTTCACTTTCTAATTATCAGCCAGCAGCAGCAGTTTCCTGCTGGAGCACCAGGAGGGATTAAGAGGTGTTATCTCCAACTCCTGCCCACTCGCACATCTCGTGTCCTCATGGGTTGGAGAAGATTGCCAAAGCAGGCAGGATAGGCTGGGGCTGCTCAATTTGTGCTCAAATTAATTCCCAAAAAACCTATATGAATTTGTGATTAGTGGGCTCCCTCAGAGGGGTACACATCTGTCACTAGAGCCTCTCACAGCAGCACTGAGCCAGTGAACATCCCAGCATTCCACCAACCAACACCCCTCCCAAACCCCCATCCGTGTGAGACTGTGCCACATGGCAGAGCCAGCAGCTCATCCTCCCTGTTCAGGAGCCCACGGATGAGCAGCATCACACTCTGAGCAGGCAATGAGCCCCGGGGCTTTCCCACACTCCCTGGGACAAGAGCCGAGCAGGAAAGTCAACACCCCACACCTCCATCCATCAGGTTTTAAGGTAAAAACAGACATATAAAACTTTTAAATGGGCCAAATACAAACCAAAGGAATCTTTTTTTTTTAACTGGAAAAGTGTCCACCACATTCTGACGTATCAGCAGCCCCAGGATGACAGCACTGACAGGAGGAAAATGGGGCTGAAAAATAACGTGTTGTCTCCCCGAGGAGACGCACAAGTACGAAGTCAGGGAGCCCGAGCAGTGAAAAAGTACATCGAGTTACTGCAACTCTTTTGTTCGCGGCCATCTGCTCTGCTAATGACTCTTTCAGCAGCCCAGCCCTTCAAACGAGGTTTTAATTCTTAAATACTGCTGGGCTCTTGCTGGGCTGCATCCCCGTGTGCTGGGAGGGCTGCCCAAGCGGGATGTAGACATGTGTCTGCTCTGGGAAGCACCTGTGGAGCCGTTCACCAGCCATGAGAACATGGGTGTTCCCAAGCAAGGCCAATCACTGCTCCTGAGGGATGCCAGGTGTGGGATCGAGGCATCACCCACCTCCCTCCTCTGTCCCCACGCTCCATGGCACGTGCAGGCACTGGGGGAGGAGCAAAACAGGGATCACTTTCACTGGATGCAGCCCAGTACGTGCTCTCATGGGAATTCAAGAAGCTGGAGACCAAGGAGCTGTCTGAAGACAAAGCTGGGGTTTTTTAAACTTAATTCCTTTTTTTAAATAAATCTGACTTTACGAGAAGGCCCACGAAATTCCTTTCCCCTGTAATCCAGCTGAATTCCATGCAGACAGAGCAAAAAAAATCCCAACAATTTCTAAGCTTGCACGAAAGTAGGTCAAAAAACTTCCCCAATGTTTCAACAGCTTGAAGCAATTTAATTGCAAAACCAGTACCAAATGCTGACCCTCCCTCCCCGCCCCCCCCTCCCCCTGCCAGATTTACGAGGGTGGTAAAACCTCGCCAGCGAGTGTCTCAGTTCAATGCACTACCCAAAGCCTTGTATCTGGTCTCACAAAACTTGCTTGTGCTCAAAAGAGCCATTCCACGGTGTTATACTGAGCAGATGCTGCCTCTGGATCTCAGGATTGCAGAATTCTACAGAAGCACCAGCAGATTCAGCTTATGGACTCAGAGGCAGCCGGGAATAAGGGGTCAATTCCGGAAATACTTACTCAGGCAAACTCCCACTGAAGCCGAAGGCATTACACCGACAAATGGATGCTGTGCCTTTCATTCCCTTCCTGCGTTTCCCCATTAGTGGATAATAATTGCATTGAATGCAAATGTTCCCTACTGACTTGAAGGAGTGATGAATTCTCACCTACCCATGTAGTCATTATAACGAGGAGCTAATTGCTCCACCTCTCATTAAGAATCCCCCAATGCTGCCTATTCTGCATCCCTGCACTTTCAGTTGATCCTAAGTTTGTTCAAACCTTAACTGTCTGGACTGAAATTTTCCATGCTGAACATCACCTTCAGGCTTTTTTAGGCTTTTTTTTTTGCCCTTTTTTTTTTTAAAATAGTGAATTTCAGCCAAAACAACTCTGCAGCTTCCAAGAACAAGTTTACAGGAAAATATGCCTTTCTGCAACATCCAGAAAGATTCTGGGAACCTTTTCTTTGAGCATCTTCAGCACAGTTGATACATCTGGTAAGACTCTCTGCCAGCGATTCGCATTTGTTAACGCTGAAAAAGTGTCCAAGGCAAAAGAAAAGAATATTAATAAAAATCTCATCTTGGTGCTTGCCTAGGGAAAGACTTGGAATCGAGCAAGCAAGAGGAGTGGGGTCCTGGGACGCTCCAAGATAGATACTGCACTCTGCCCGTACTTCTGCAAAGGAAAGGAAAGGGCTGAGCTGGAAGGAACATAATGGCATGTGTGGAGCATTCCAGGCCAACAGCAAATGCCCTAAAATAGAGATGAATAAATGCAGGAGCCATGGTTGGGACAGAAGGTAAAGCCTGAGACCGCCCACCAAAGGATAAGGATGGAGTAAAGCAACCAGAGACCCGCTCGGCACAATACAGAGTCTGTCTCAGGCACTGAAGAGAGGGGCATGTAACTCAAAGAGGGTGGGTTCTGCTGCTTCCAGCAAAAAAGGGGAGGACAAATTTAGGTTGTCAGAGTAGCCCATAGAGCAGCAAGCTCTTCTACTCTTCCACCTGAAACTTTAATGTTCTCTCAATAACTTGTTCACCCAGCAGCCACCCAGATCATCACCAGTGCTGCTGTAGCACCCAACAATGTGCTGCCAAGAGTATCACTGTCCCCTAGCACAGCGCTTCAACCCTAAATCCCCACCTCCTATTCACAAACTCAAACCCATGTGTTTAAACGAGCAGAGCTTCCCCCAACCGGGAAAAGACGCAGGCACAGGAGCCCCCCACAGCCTCCCCTCTGCCCACCCCAGTGCAGGAGGACAGTCCCTGTCAGGCATGTCCTGCCCACAGCCTTCTGTGCTGTGGCAGGGACCAGGCTCACCCTCAGCTGGAGCCAGGAGGAAAGCACTGGTGTCTCGGTTTGAGAAGGCAAAACAGCTCCCGTGGGGAACAGCACTGGCTTGTGGCAATGGGAAACAACCACGAAACTGCAGTGCTGGGGAGGCATGAAAAAGGCACCAGGCTCAAGAGCACATCAAAATCCTGCACCGGGAAATTCAAAACCACGACCTGGGTGACTAAGATCCGGGAGGCCAAGAGGAGGGGGCTGCCACAAACTCACCTAAACGCCTGGGAGGCACATAAACAACACACAAAGGAAGCGGGAGGGGAGCGCTTGTTTGATGTCTCTAAAAAGGAACCAACTGTGAAAAACGCTTCTGATTACAAGGAACGCCAAGGCAGGGAGGCAAATTTTTAATTGCCCAATTTGGCGCTCGGCCAGGCAGCAGGGTGAGCACCCCTGGCTGGAGAACCGCATTTTAAAGGTAACACAGCAGAGCCAGATGCTGCTCCTCCCGGCAAAGCCGCCTGTTGCTGAGGCTCAAACCTCCCTCACATTCCCCAGAGCTGGCCAACTTTGGGCAGCCTTCACAGGAACCTCTGAATAATCACCATGGACTTGGAAACATGGGATGTGGTGACATGGCCTCACGTGACTGTCCCTCTCTCCTGGTTTTGTATTTCTCTCTGTGCCTGCTGCTCAGGGAGTTTCTTTAGGGAGACCCCCAGAGAGGCAGAAGGGGTCCCCTGCCTGGGGGTGCAGGCACAATCCCTAAACCTCCTCCAGCAACCTGGAAAGCATCTTGTCAGCCAACCCAACAAACCTCAAGGGAACAGAACACTCACTCTGTGCCTTTGAAAACTTTAGCTTCCCAACATTTTAATTTTTTATTTTTGGCAATATCACTCATCCTCTTCCAACTGGCACATGCAACAAAGCAAATTCCAAGTCTTTCCAGCACATCAACCAGGCAGGGATGTAGCATCAAGGTCTATGTTAATCCCAGGAGGCATGTTTCCTCCGACAGAGGATGTTGGAACAGTCTGTGCCAAATCCCTGCTGGCCCTCGAGCAGGTAGAAAGCCCTCCAGCCCTAGATGCCACATGAAAAGCATGCCAGAGTTTTGTAAAAAAGGCTTCTGCAGAGAAATATCCCTTTTTATAGCAGTGAAATATTCCAGTGACCAGCACAACTGCCATCACACACTGCTGGGACAGCACCTGCATCCACACTCATCAGTCCTGCAGAAGTGGCAGCCAGGCAACTGCATCCCCTTATATATGCCCTCCTCTGAGCATCCCATTAAAAATATATAATTTCACACCAACTGGAAAAGCTATGTCAGACAAAAAGCAGGCAGGCAACCAGTCAGCAGGATTAAAGCCACTACAGTGCCATGTGTTCGAAACATGGGGCCAGATCCTAAGCCAGGCTCAGCACCAAGACACCCAATGCTGTCCAGGGGTGCTGGGGCATGTAAGCCCCCGCTCAGACAGCTGGAAAGGACAGGGTGGCATAAGCATGCCAGCAAACCTCCTCCTCTGCTTCCAGGAGCAACTGGCAGGGTGCTCCCAGGTGGGTGCCTGCTCAGCTTGGGGCTGTTCCCCAGGAAGCTCCAGCTCATTCACTGGGTGATGCCAGGTGCATCCTCCAGCACACGGACAAACACGGGGGAGGGAAAATCCACCACAGCAGCTTCTCCAAACCTCACTGATTTAAAAATAAAAAATTGAGGGGAAATGAAAAGACAAAAGCCCTTCTCAGCCTGGTGTTATCAAGCAGAGGAAATGAGACTTCTAAAGCTCCCATTCAGAGAGGAGTGGGGGAGAGAAATCCCACTCCAGACGCACTTGAACGAACAGCTTTTGAAATGGAAATGTTGCTCTTCAGAAACATTTAAATTTCCTCCTATTGCCAGGGAGGAGGCAGGAGGCCGAGAAGGAGCAGGGACTCCTCAGCCATGCACATCCCAGCGGGATACACATAGGGCAGCACTGTGAAGCAGGGATTTGTCTGGGAGTTAATCAAGATGGCACATAGCATCAATATTGGGAATTTGGTTTGAAAGGGCATCAAATTTAGGAGAGGGAAGGGAATGACTGAAGACAGCTCTTTTTAACCACTGCCACCAGTGAGATACACTTAAAGGCAGCTCCTCCTCCCCCTTCAAAACCATCACTGAAAATTATTTTACCCAAATCCTGGGGACCAAGCTGCCCACCAAGGAGGAGACAGACTGACGGAGAAAGGAAATGCAAACAAGACATAAAATGGTTTGAGCAGTGGCTGAGGTGCACTGTGGGACGAACTCAAACCTCCTCTTCCATGCACCAAGCCAGGATCACCAACAACTCCCCTGGGGACAACAACTATGCTGGGGACTCCCAGCACATTGGGCATGGGGTGACAGTCCCAGCACCAAACCCCTGCTCACTCCCAGCAGCTCCTCTTCCAACTGTGTCAGTTCAAAAAACTGAAACACCTGCTCCTACAGCAATCCACCGAGCTCCTCTCACCAGCTGCATGTCACCACTTCCTTGCTCCAGGTCACCTATGTACAGATTCATCCTGGCTGTGCTCTCAAGTATATGAAGCTGGACATCAAATACCTCTCATCTCTAAAAACCATGAGGGGCACGATAGGGACGATGCTCTGCCTGCCCCTCCACTGCCCAAGGAATCCACCAGGAACCTGACAGCCCCCATGGCCACACAAAATACATCCACTGGCCACTGTCCCAAACTCCCCACAAGCAGCACCTTGGGACACACACAGGTGGGGATGGGGGACACGGCCCCAGCTGCTTGCACCAACTTCCATCTCGGTGCCGTGGAAGAGGTGGTGTAGCACGGATCAAGGCCCTCCACCCTGGCAGGATCTGTGCTGACAGGGAGCACGGGTGGTGCACAGCAGCCGTCAGCTGCACCATCCATCAGAGCCCGCCGCCGGCTGCGCTCAGTGGTTTATTGTTCTAATAATTGTGCAGACACGTGGAAGGGGCTGCCTCGACATTCGCCGCTTGTTTGAGTAGCCATTTCCTTCACTGCTCTGCCTGCTTTTCCATCAGGAGGCCGCATCCTGTGGCAGGCAGGCCATCCCCACCACCATCCCGACGCTGGCAGGGCAGGAAGGTGGGAGGAAGTAACGTCCCCCAGCACCAGGAAACGCAGGCGGGCGTGAGTCCAGATCCGAGCTGGCAGCCAAGCCCTCAACAAGCCCAGGAAACCATGCAAAACAAGCCTTTCATGAGAGTTTTGGATTTAGATGGAGAATTTTTTTTTCCATGATATCCCTCCCCCCATTCAGCAGGTAGAGATGGTCAAAGAGCGCAGGGACCATTGTGGCGTCTCAAACGTGTCACTCCTCGAGCATCGCTCAGCTCTGCAACCAGAGCAAGACTGACCAAGGAAAAACCAAATACTGACAAGAGCGTGGGATAGAGCAGCTCCCAAAGGCTCAGAGCAGAAACACCATTTCTACCTGTGAATGGCTGTGGGAGTTACTCAAACCACAAACCTCTGCCCAGGCTGTTCCTGCAGAAAAGCACGAAGCACCTCTGCCTCCCCAGATCAGGGTGTTACAGAAAAACCTGAACATCTCAACTCTCATACCAAGAATAAGCCCACAGTGAATTTGTTATTATCTGTTAGTAAAGCAGCAGCTTCCCACCAAGGCTGGAATTTCCATCTTGGTTTGGCAGGCACAGGGCTGTGAAATGATTACTGTGTTTACTTTTCCTTTGCTAACTATAAAATCCCATTCCACTGCCCTGCCAAGAATGACTGAAGCTAATAAAATTCAGGCATTTGGAAGAAAGCAATAATAAACCTCCCTTTTGGGGCCTTTATGATGAAATTTCCCCACTCCAATCAGCGATTATGCTGCATTCATGAACACTAGTGATGTCTCCAAGTGCACCCAGATTGACTCAAATCAATATTTAGCTTTGCTTGAGACTGGAGCCCTTCTCCTTGTGTCTGCTGAAGGCAGGATCACTGAGCGAGGCTAGAAGAAGCCTTTGAAAAAACACAGCTTACAAGTATACGAGGCAGCATATATATGTGTATATATATATAAAAATGTAGGCTTATCAATTACTTAAAAACCTATAAAAAAGTATATACACATTCATGAATGCATGAGTTTACAAATCTCTCTCCATTAATATAATGCACTGCATATACTTATATACACACACCCACCTATTCTTTGGGAGTTTTTAGTGTTTGAAAGACTGTAACATTCCTGTGTTTACATCTGCCACTCTCTCTCTGCTGCTGAGGCAGAAACACATTAACTGCTACAGGCAATGTGCTCTACATCATACCTGAGATGGCTGGCACAAGATAAAATAGCACAGACCTGAAAACCAACCTGAAATAAAAGCCTGTGCTTGGTTTGGTCACGTAACCACGTGGGACAGCTTGACCTGCACCAGGCAATGGTTCTTTCTTAAGCAGCCACAGGAATGACAGCATCCAAAGTGGAGATCAGAAGGCAGAAACGATCACTGCTGCTCCTCAGGGAACAGCACAGGGAGGAAAGAAATCAGACCCTGTTTGGGTAGTGACCAGAGCAGGCTGCTTGAAGGCAAGCCAAGGAAGCGTTACTGTGCAGGCACAGGCAGGGATACAGGGGTTAGCAGGCATGTGCTGGAGCAGGATCCTGTGGGCTCTGCAGCTCGGGGAGAACCCCTTGGGTTGCAGCAGAGGACTGGGAAACCCCACACCCATGGCCCATCTCCTCCTCTGCTGCTTGGCACTGCCAGAGGACAGAGCACCACAGAACAGTTTTCTCACAGGAAAAGGTACAGGGTTAAAGAGACTGCCAGCCCTCGGCCAGGATGAAGGTGAGCAGAACCCGGGCGGAATGCTGGCACCTGCAGAAGATACTCTGTCAGAGAGCTGAGATGACCAAAGAGTAACCAGATCGAGGTCAAGACTGTGAGGAGGTGGTTCAGGTCATTTAACCCCATGCTACTTCTCCCCCACTAATTTCTGCTTATGATCCACCAAACTGGGGGTAGGAGAGAGCACATTGCTCCCACCCTGAGCCAGCTCTGCTGCTGGGTAAAAGCCCATTTCCAAGGGCAGAGGGAACAGGCTCCACTGCGCTCTCGCTCTTTATCCTCCTGGAAAAAGGTGCCAAGAATTAGAATTACATTTTTCGAGAGCAGCAGAACAAGCCAAGGGCCTGTCAGCTTGTCCTAAAACAACCCCTCTCCGCTTGCCGAGCACACAGCCAGCATTCCTGACACACACCAGCGTCCATCGCCCCCCGGCTCCCCCATGCAGCACGAAGCTGCAGAGCCAAAAAACCCTCTGAATGTTCTCTGCCTAAAACACAGCCAAAGAGTTTTTCTGTTTAAAAAGCAAGTTTGGGTCCAAAAAGAAAGGAGGTTTTTAGCGAGTGATTTTAACTAGGCCCTTTGGCACTCGACAGCTCCTCTCTTGTTATCGATGCTAAGGGTGTTGTTAAGAGATGAGGCTCCACGAAGCACGAACGTGAAGTCACAGAGCTTTAGCAAGGGCTGTTGCCATGTTCAATATGTTATTACAGCTCCATCACCACAGGCACAAAGAGCAGCAACTCATCTCTGCCAAATCCATCTCTGAAATCACTCCCCCACTCCATCCCCTCCAGCAGCAGCAGGCAAACACCATCGATTGCTGTTGCATCTCCTCCAAGGCTTCCACCTCACACTGGGAAGGAAGGTATTAGCATGAAATAGCCTCCTCCTCAAAACACGGCACCCAGGATCAATCTGATGGGTGTCACAACTCACTGGCTCTCCTTGTGTGAGTCAGAACAGTAGACAGGCTGCATTTCCTAACCATGGAAAAGTACAGCACCAAAAATGTGCTCAGTGCTGTATGTTCATGGAGAAGATGCCTGAGCTGCTCCCACCAAACCTCTTGCCCTCCCCAGGAAGACCCTTGGAGAGAAGGGGTGTGCACAGTTGCTGAAGAAGGAGGGTAGCCGAGCTCATCTGCAAGATGTCCAGCAGTACCCACACCCCTTCCTAGACAATCAGGGGAAGAGAAGAAAACCGGATAAGGCTGAAATTGCAGCAGGAGAAGAAAACAGCCAGGACATCCCTGTTAGTAGCAGGACTGAATTCTTCCCTAGAACTTTATTCCAGGTGAGGGGGTTCTTTTTTCATACAAGTGTACTAAATGGGTTGAGCACACGCAGCGGCGGTGGCTGGCACTGCCCTCCTCACCCCGCACCTTACCCGTGCTCTGGAGCAATGCAGAGGAGACTAGTACCAGTTCCTGCCATACCAACCCTATTTCTTAAATCCCACTTGAGGACTGACAAAGTAGCAAACTAGCTCTGCTCTCTCCTGCATGTCCAGGACATAACAGGGCACATTAGAATCCTTGCTATGGAAGATAAAACAGATGTATAAACTATGTATAGTTTATACATAGTAAAACATGTATAAACACTTCAGAGATGGAGAAGAAAAGTCTCCCTGAACCCACACAGCACACCCAGCTCACCAGGCTGCCCTGTTGCAAGCAGAAAGAGCTGGCAATATTTCTTCCAATTACAGGGGTGAGGCACACAAAGTCAAGGGACTTTCTTTCCCTCCAGCAGATCAGGTGAGATGTCGCACTGCGCGAGCCTTGTAATATTGACAGAGTGGAAGAGAAAAGTCCAATTATGTAAATGATGAAGCAGGCTCCCGAGAAGCAGTCAGCCTTATCACATCGCCCTTCACCACTGCTGTGGCTTGAAAGGCAATTTAAAAGGTTGTTTTGGATGTCGATCACCACAAATGAGCCGAAGAAGTGCGAAACAACCTGTGCTTGAGGCACTGTCAGTTCTCCTGTTCATTTTCCAGCTGCACTGAGGCTCAGCCCTGCTGTCTGTAGCTTAGGGACCAGCACAGGCTGGAGCAGCCAGGGCAGGGAAGAGCCAGGCTGCAGGTGGCTTGGGGAAGGGTCAAGGGTTTTTACATGCTGCCTCTGAAATGTTTCCGCAGCCCATGAGGGCTTTCTCTGACATATCCAAGTCTCTCAGGCCATACTTCAGTTCTTTGGCCATAGGAACTTCAGGTGAGAAATGGAATAAAACTAGTTGTCTTGCAAAAAGGGCTGGCTGGAGGAGCCGAACATCTCACAAGGACTATGCAACGCCCAAAAGCATCTGTTTTTCAAATGCAACCAGCATGAGCCCGTGCACGGGACAGAGACTCCAGATACAACACTCCTCGGGCTGTTTGTTCCCTTGGCTTCCCGTCCCACGCTGGTGCACAGCACGGGCTGCTGACAACCCCTCACAGCCACCCTGGCACAGCCACTGCACAGCGGGCAATGGAATGGACTGCTGGGCATGGCAGGAGATCCACTCTGCTTGCATATGGCAGGCACACACTCCTAAAGGTGTGTGTTCACACGCAGGTGAGCAGGGGCCAATACACTCTTCAGAGCAGGGAGGAAAGCAGGGGGTGTGAGAAATCCAGCCAGAAGTGTTTGCGCTGTGACAACGTGAACAATGCAAATATTTCAGCTTTTAAATATGTTTGGAATGACAGAGAATGCCAACATCTCCCTCATCTTCCCAGAAATAGCTTTGAATCATTGCTGCCCTAACGTAAATTCCCTACCCCACCGAACCATTTCTTGCAAACAGATTTTTATCAGGCACAAGTTGACAGCAAGAGCAAGCCCACGGCAGATGGGTGGACGTCGAACACACTGGAGGAGGATCCTCCTACAGCTCCTGGACTTGACAACCCTACTCCACTCGCTCCTGATGGGCACTCAACTCCACTGGCTCAGTTTCTCAGGGAGAGCCCAGCTGCCTCCCAGTCATGGCTGCACAGAGAGTTAACAAGAACTGCCATTCTCTGCAGGGGAAGGAGGACAAAAGCAGGAAAGAGGTAGGTGTGTTTGTACCCACTAAAATGGTTTCATTTCATTGCTCAGACCTGAGGTTAGAGCCATTTCCACTGAAGTCTGCTCCTCCAAGAAGCAGTTGGGAACCACGCAGCGTGTGCAGGCTTTGCATCGAACAACCTGCAGTCCTGGGGGCAAGAATTATTCTTTTCATGGCAACATGTTTGAGGCATTTCGTCTTCCACAGGGTTGGTCAAGCCGCACACTGGCAGAGGTCTCACTGGGAGGGAGCAACAGGATGCTGGCAGCATGGGTGTGTCCCCTGTCCATCAGTGCTACTGCAGCTCCTCAGGATCCCTCTGCCTGGGTGTCCTGCAGTGCTGGCTGACAGGCACCCCTTCCCCAAAAGATTTGGGCACGGCCACAGTTGGCCAAGTAAGCACCTCCCTCTCCCATGGCAGAGGTGCACGGCCAGGGAAGACAGCCCAGCTATTGCTGGGTCCCTGCTTGCAGACGATCACCAAAAGCCCAAGAAACAAGCCCAGAACTCTTTTTCCCAAGTGAAAAACAACCCCCAGTGGGGAAGGGAGAGCCCAGTGTGACCCACACTGCAAACACAAGAGGCTACAGGAGGACACGCGTCCAGGGACGGCCGACGCTCACAGCTCGTTCCATTCTCCAGCCCCTCTGTGCTATTGTTCCACAGCAATAAATCACGGGGAGGTGCTGGAATTCTGGGCTGTTTTCTACAAGAGGGAGCCTGGGGTGCCGGATCTGAGATGCCGCCTCGCTTTTGCTTGCTAATTCCCTCGGCGGCCGCTGTGCTCAGTGCCGTTCTGAGCCCTCCACTCCCACGCATCCCGTTGGAGCTCTGAGCTCTCCCAGTTCAAAGCACTGCTGCCTGTCCACCCCCTCTGCTCCCCTCCCCCAGCCCTGGATTACTCAATTAGAGATTATGCTTTTGCCAGTTACCTCCAAGCCAACTGGGGCCTTTGCCAAGGTCAACACAAGTTCCAGCCAGTTTCATTAATAACTGCGAGACCAACCCACTGGAAACTCTGAGAGGTTAATCCCAGCAACAGATCAATGTTCCCATAACAAAGCCACGGAGAAGAAACGCGACTGGTGATTTACCAGCCAGCCCAGCTATCTGTGCTGGGAGCTGTGGCACTGCCCCTCTGCCCTGTACCAGGGCAAACCCTGCTGCCAGAGACCCCCATCTCCCACTCCTCTCTCCTAGAACATTCGGCAAGGGATGGAGCAGTGACCAGGGCCCAGCACTGCCAAGGCCCAGCCGGCGCTGCGAGGAGGAAGCAGGGCTCCCAAAAGGCCTTTCGGCTGTCCTCGGTGCCCTGCCAGCCTGAGGCCGGGGCAGGAGTTAGCAGGCTAGCCAAGAGCCTTTCCATCCCACAGCCTGTCTTCCAGGAGTTCACTGTAAATTGGGCTCTGGAACGGGCAGCCAGTGTGAAATTTGGCATGTACGCTGCTGGCTTCAATGCATCATTAAAAAGGCATTTCAAACGTGTTAATTCCTCCTTTTTCAATTAATTGCTTTTAAATCTACATTAATATGCATCAAAACAAAATACCCTTTGCCCTAATTTCTGCTTTGCCATACATATTTCCTGGCCTTGGTGCTGTCTTTTCCAAAACTCCCCCCTCTCCCTTTTCTTATTCCATTTTTCAGTCCAGAACACAACAAAAACACTCATGCAGAAAGGGAAGAAATTAAAACCTTTCCACAATGTAAAGCAGAATCCAAGTCCTAACAACACATGGCTTCTTAATTGCCTTTTTCCATCCATAGTTGTTAATCATTTTACAAAAGAGGGAAGTGGCATTGTCCCTTGTACAGATGGGGAAATCTGAGATACAGAAAGGGGAAGAGACTTACCCGGTGACCAGCAGCCTGCCAGGGCAGATGGCAGCAAGGTTCAGGTTTCCTAAGCCTCCACCCAGCCCTGTACCCGTGGGATTACATGGCTCCTGTAAGTGAATTCCTGTCGGAGCAATAAGCTACGCATAAGTGCAGCCAGCCAGCCCTTGCAAAGGGGACTAAATGCAGATCACGACTGACTCACATCCTATAGGAAGGAGCAGCAAACCACATATGTGGTAGAAGAGCAGTCCTAAAAATGGGGAGAAGAACAAGTGGAAGCACAACAGGAATAAGAAGAGATGGAAAGGGGAGAGGCAGGATGAAGCTCCAGCTCTGGAGAGGGGAGAGCAGGCACTGATCGACCAGACGTGCCACGCTCGCCGTCCCCACAGGGCAGGATCGCAGGCAGCACCAGCTGCGCACGTCTGCGCAGGGACAGGGATCGTGCACAGCATCGCTGGCCTGCTCTGGGGCTGCCTGCTTTACTCCTGGCTGCTGCTACGTGATGGAGGTCCGTGACTTTATCGGAAAGAAAGAAAGCAGAAGCCACCAAGGGTCCTGGGAACAAGCTCCCGCATCTCTGCCAAGAGCACACCTGGCAAAGCCACATCAACGGCAGCTTTTCCAATGAATCCCACATCCAGGCTTGCAGTGATGGAAAAAACAGCCCTGCTTTAACTGGGTCTGGTTATTGTCAGCCAGCTCAAGGGAGCACCTTCCCAGGGGCAGCGTCAGCCCTGGCTGGCACAGAGTGCATGGGGAGATTTCATTTCTCCCCAGCAGACTGAGCTCACCAGAGCCCTCCTGGCCACATCCAGCAGCAGGATCCCAGGACCACAATACTGCAGCAACATGACAGCAATCCCTCTTGCTGGGAAATAGATGCTCAAGTGGGGGAAAGCAGGCAAGAAAACAACCTTCTGTTCCCTGACTTGAAAAGAAACACCAGTGTTTGAGGATATGAGCAATGTGAGGTTTGTAAGGAAAGGTAAATCTTTTACTGGACCAAGTGAGATTTAGCTGAAAGCTGCTGCTTTTGAAAGGCATGCTGCCCAAAAGCACATCTGCTTTCTCCAGCTAGAGTGTGCTGATCCAAGAGAAGACATTATCTTCTCCTTACAGACTAAGCCTTACTTGGAGTGAGGCTGCAGTGATCCTGAGCAGGGTTAAGGGGTGCAGCTCACCCCGTGTCTGGGAGAGGTAGATGAGGAATAAAAGACATGAGAGATCCACTTCTCTTCAGTGAAAAAGCTCTGGAACCTGCTACAAGCATTTACCACATCAATTACTCTATTTATGTTTGGAGCACAGATTATGTATCAAAGGCCTTGGAAATGTGCAGGAATGACGTTGACTTCTCTACCCTGGGCTGAAGGTTGGTAAATCCAGTTATCAGTGGTTATCAGGGATATGCTAAACTCATACCCCACCACAGACTCCATTCTGCATCTCAGCCCCACCACAGCTCTGAAACCGGCAGAGACCAAGACGTATCCACTGCCCGGGAGCAACATCCATTACAGTTACATCCCCTGGGACAGTCAGACTGGCGCCCAGAGTGTGTAACCAAACCCCTACCCTTTTTGTTGAGGGCTTTGTGGAGCTCTTACTGTGTAAAAATTAGCTCAATCTGTAAAATCACCATGAAAAATCGTCCTAGCACTGTTACTCCAATGAGTAAACTGAGCTCCTCCCCACGCAGTGACTGCATCAGCGTGGAATGAGGTAAGGAGTAAGGGAACAACTCCTAGGATACTCCATCTAAACAACCAGCAGCGTGTTTAGCAATACTGGGCTCACATGGTGTGTTTCACCCAAGGAGCTCACCCGCTTGGCAAAGCTGCCCTAGATAAAGTATTGAGTGACTTCATCAGGCACTGAGTCAGCAGGACAGAGAGAACAGCAAACACCTCTCTCCAGCTCTGGTCACTGGGACACACGTCCTGCCATCATGTTTTTGCCACTGCTCTGGGACACACATCCTGCCAACACACGTGTGTCACCACTCCAGGACATGTCTCACTCAGCACAGAGCCTCTGGGGAAGGTCTTTATCATCTGTCCCAGGTGGTGGGTTACACCATCAGAGCCTAGTGCTGAATTGCGCAGTTGCTGGCTTAGCATAGGTGCGAGAAGTGGTTTTACCTGTGTCAGCAGCCCAGATCTGCAAGTGTCCAGAGCTGTGACCAAAGACCAGCCTCAGCTCTTTGCATTTCCCCTGGACCAGCACACCCAGAACAGCTCCTCCAACATGCTGAGCCTCACAGCAATGCACACATCAGCTACAGGAGCTTGTCCATGACCTTAATGTCCACCAGCAGTTTATACGCTAGTCTGAGAACAACTAATGCCAAAAGATTGCTATTAACCCAATTTCCCAAGCTGCAAAGGCAGATATACTGCGTGCCCCAGACTTGCCTTCTGCTCCCAACCACTGGAACAGCACTGAGATCATCCAGTCTTGCAGTGAGCTCCATCAAACCCATTCTGGAAACAGCTCCTGCTAGTTTAGAGCAACTAATCTCAGTTCCAGTCAGGCTCTCACCAGTCAAAGACACCACATTTTCTTCTTCCTTTCAGACTCTAAAATTACAAATGACTCCACTAAAAGTATAATTTTGTCTTGTTGAATTGTATCTCAGCTCTCTCTCTTTTCCTCTTTCATTAACAAATGTTTTAAGCCCCATAAAATGCATGTAATTCTTGGAAATGTGTCATAAACCAAGAAGAAAATGCAGCCCCTAAACTCACCAACTAATGCCTCAAGAGCAGCCTTGCCTATTAGAAACAAATAGCTGAGATGATCTGTGGTTTTCTGGTGAGAGGTAAAACAGAACTGCTGGTGAGAATAATGTGCAGACACAAAAGTCATCCTGGTTTCCTCACATCTTTGGAGAGAGATATTTTTTGTTTTGGGGACAACTGTGTATTTTTCCCATCAGCCACTCAACCAACGTGCCCCGAGGGCACTCTACTCTTCAGAGCCTTCAGGCCTCCCTTGGCATCTGAAGTACTCCAAAGTTAAATATCCTTCTCATTAAAGATAGCTCAGAGGGATCTCAGTAAAGCCCACCAGTACCTTATGGATAAGAGATGTCTACATATCCTGGCATTTCCAAGGAAGAACTTTCTTGCCTGTATATTATTTCAGTCAGCTCCCACAGGGATACAGAAAACCATCCCCATCACCCTGGGTATGGATGCAACTTCCCTTTCATTTCATTGCAGGCTCAGGCAATTCCCAAGCCCAGCCTGCAGCTGCACTAACCCTCAGCACTGGCATCAAGAGAGCTGTCCCCAGCACATTTATCCAGCACGACTTTCCTGCCAACCAGGAGCGTGTCCAAACTCAAGGTAAAATCAAATACAATTTACCCCAACAGAGCATGAAAGTAAATCCAAACAGGCACACAAGCAAGGGATTTCTCTTTGCAACATTTATTCCATGTGCAGAGGGGACGATCGTAAGTAAATGATTTGCTTTGTTAAATGAGACTGGGACTAGGGAGGCTTTCCTGGGGAAGATTATATTAAAGAACCACCAGAAACCTATTCCAGCCCTTCAAACACTGATATTAAATAAAGAGATGTGATAAATGAGAAATGTCAAGTAAAAATCAAATCAAGGCAGAGTATCCAGAAAAGCCAGACATGGCCATCCTTAATTCAGCCTACAGGAGCTTCCAAATTGTTCTGGTGCATCTAATAGCCTAGTAAAAAAAAGCCTATGACTGTAACAGTTATGAGGAAAGCTGATATGCTTCTGTTTTCCTTAAGTGGTCACCCCATCTCAGGGAATATTATCCAACACCACCAAGCACTGCTCAGTGCATCGGGAACCACCATCTACACTGCATTCAGCAGCAGCTCAAAGGCAGCTCTACACAAGCCAAGGGGATCCCAAAACCCAGACCCCACACCCAGCTGGCAGCCAGGCCATTAGTCTCTTACCTTTGAGAGATCTTCTGTCCCTCCCTGCTGGCTCTGGTTCAGGAGAGGCGAGTGCCGCATCAGGGGGTCCTGCAGCAGGTCCAGGCGTGGCCTCTTGGTTTCAATGAACTCCAAGTCCGATGGCTTGGTCAGGTCAGAGAGATAGGAATGCGCCTCAGTTCTCAGGTGCAGCTCCTGAGATCTGTGGACAAAGGGAAAGGAGGCTTTAGAAAGCAAACCACCCCTGCTTTCCCCTGCTCCGCAATCACAAACCACTCTAAGAAGACAGGGCTCAACATCTGCCCATTTTCCAAAAGGATCCCTGAGGGGAGGACAGATGGCCCTGGACTGAGACATCTCAGGCACAGCCCCTTAGCTCAGCTGCTGGGCATCCCCTGGAGCAGGAAGGATCACTGCCATCCCCCCAAGCCCAACAGGCCACCCTGGTGTCCCCCTCCTCAGCACTGCCACCATGTCACCTGGAAGGCCTCACGGTCCTCTCCTGTCCCACCACACATGGTGGGGCTGTCCCTACACCAGGGCAAAGTGAACTAGGCTGCAGGTTTGAGCCTTCCCCGTCATGCCACATGTGTCAGGCTATCCAGAAAGAGCCAAAGCCTGGAAAATCCCCAAATGTGGTCCATAAGTCCCTCTGTGCCTCCAAGATGAGGCGGAGCTCCCTTCTGGTACCTGCACCACTGTTTATTTTTAGCATCTTCCATAGGAATACCAAAGATTATATGTTGGGGAAAAAAATGCCTACTCCTCCATGGCTAGACAGTGGGGATTTATTTTTCCAGGATGGGGGAGGAAAGAAAGCAGCCACATGTAGTTGCACGTCTCTGACACAGACCTGGCAGGCTGCAAAGGCACATTATCCAGTGATAGCAACTGCACTGACAAGTCACATCGGGCTCAAGTATCTTTCACCCATTAAATATGATGCAGTTGGTAATACCTGGAGAGTGGGCTTGGTTTTGCTTTTTTTAAACAAATGTAAAACTTTCTTTGTAGCTCTGTTTTCCTTAGCAGGATTCTCTTGTGGGAATTGTAAAGGGATCCTACAAAAATACATTAAACCTTTTACTATGCCCCAGGATCAGCTTTGCTGCAGCAGCTCCAAGGGTGTGTTTTTAACACTTCAGGCAGAAATGTGTCTTAAAAAAATAAAAATAAAACAAAGCACAGGGGATTTAAAGCTTGTGAAAAAACATGGATTTTTTTCTTTTCCCCTTAAACGAGATTGTTGAAGTTCTCCTGAGCTGGTGGTGAAGTGTACTCCTCAGTTACCAAACACCAACAAACTAAACAGCCTCTGGAGCTGCTCGAAGGGGACGGGGAAAGGGGATGTGTTTTTGTCAAGATCAAGAATAAAAACAGGGGTTCTCATGCATCATTTGGCTCCCACCCACAAACTGCAACTGCTGACATTAAATAGAGAGGATGGCAAAAAGGGAAGGACCCAGAGCCCTCTGAAGCTAGTGGCCATAACCACTCTGGATCACATCCAGGGAGAGAAGGAACCCTGGAGAAATCCACCTTCTCAGGGACATCCTGAGCACAGACCTCTGCCCTCCCCTACAGCAGCATGGCCAACTCAATCCAGCTCCAGGTTATCAAGTTAAAGTTGAGGGGTTTCATTTTTTAATTTAAACATCAACAGCAGGCACAAAGCATGTGCACGCCAAGCTCTGCTGTGGAGGGTTTGACATTGGCATTGGGCAGCAGCTTTGCTGCTGACACACAGAAACAGAATCTGGCTCATCCCCTTCCTCCTCCCCAGCAAAAAGGAGCTGGAAGAACTGGGAGGCTCCAGCACTGCCTTTGGTGATCCAGCCTACGAGACTGTGAATGCACAGCTCACACAACAAACTTTTCAGAGCCGAGCAGCCTGAAATCTGGCACTGAAGCACAGCTCCTTTCACCTGCAAACACTTTCACGCTGAATGATCCTCAACTTTTCTCAGCAAGCCCAGAAATCTCTCCTGGCATCTCTCAGGTTTCCTGCTGGCTGGTCCCAACCCCTCGTGCGATCCCTGCCCGCCTGCAGCTGCGCGCCAGCATTTCAGGCTCTGCCACAAAAACCGGGAACAATAAGCAACTGTTGAGCTGGGCAGGTGCTAAAATATTCCAACACCCAAGGCTCTGCTGTACTGAGGCAATTAAAAATGAGATTTATTTTCACTTCTTCCCTCTTTTTTTTTAAGGTCCAAGAAGCTGCTAATTGACACAGGTCGTGTCCGAGACCTCTGCAGTTGTCAGGAACCTGACACAACTGCTACACTCAGAAAAAAACATGGATTTTAAAGATAAGAGCACCACTCAGCTTTACAAAGGCAGTTACTCACAGCGAGGCAGGGGCCACGCCAGGGAAAGCAGCTGCAATGTTATAGGGTGCTATTTTATTTCCATTTCCACATCCATTGGAACTGCTATTAACTTTATCCACTGGAATTTCCAGCCGCTCCCGAGATTGCTTTGCCCAACACGACCTACTCAGCCTGTCCTAGCTGCAAACACAAATGCTCTTGCTTGAAGCCTCCACACCTTTCACTCTTCACATCCACACCTGCAGCAAGCTCTTTACAACAGACTTTCATACAGCGATGACGTTGCCGTCAGTGCAAAAATAACCCTGCCTGAAAAACCCTCCCACTACACTGAGTTCGTCGTTTGCTGCATTTTCCAAATAGTTCCCACCTGGCTGGTTTATTCTAGAGATTCCTAATTTGCTGAAGGGAAAAAAGCATTTTTAATTGCATGTGAGTGATGCATAATTAAATGAAGTAAAGCAAATGCCAGTGTTAATTATGAAGTGGGGCAGGTTAGTCTTCACCTGAGCCCTTTGCCACAAACGCCAAACTACTTCGGGGAAGTGGAGCGGTGTGAGATCTGCTGACACACAAAGCTGGGTGCCCAGGGTTTGCCCGACTTCCAGCCACCCACACAGAGCTCTGCTCGGGGCAGGTCCGAGTCCAGAAGAACAAGACAACCCAAGATTAGACCTCTGGTTCATTACCAATCTGATAAATGCATCGCTCCCTCCCAGCTGCAGCCGTGCTACTCGTTCACCGGCCGATTCCTCAGCAGACTCACACAGGATGTAAGGAAGGTACAAGCAGATCAAATCCTGCAGCAATGTGGGGCACCTGCAGCTTGCTCCAGCACGTGTGGGTCATTGGGACCTAGGAAAACATCTCCTGCTATGTTATACCTACACCACAGCCAGCTGAGCATGAGATGGGCTGAAAACAGGGATTGTCTCCTAGCTGGGTATCAAGGAATCATAGAATCCTTCAGGTTGGAAAAGACCTCTAAAATCATCAAGTCCAACTTGATGATTAAGCTGAGAGCATCTCTCTGTGGAGAGAGAATCAAACGAGGTATCCTGAGCTACCCCTGGAACTTCTACGAGCAGGCCTGATGACATCTAAATGGATTTTGTCTTTATCTTTACTTTCCTGAAGCCAAATCACTGGGAAACAGGCAAGTACAAACTTTTCAGGAGGCAAAAGAAGACTCTCCCACCCCACTAACCCACTGACCAGCTCTTCAGAGCAGCACAACCCTCCCCTGCTCTTCAAACTTTCCTGTTTCTCCATCAGCTGAACAGCAGAAGGTGGCTGCAAGAGGAATGATGGCTGTTCTGCAACATCCACAAAATCCAGCCTGACTTCCCACAGCCATGCCTCCTGCACTGAGGGCTCAAAACAACAGCAGTGACTTTGAGCCAGCCCTCACCAACTTCCCAGCAAGGGCACACTAAGAATTGCTCCCATCTGCAAATACCGTTCCCTAGATACCACAGAGCCAAACAACATAACCAGGCTGGAAAACTCACTCTCACTGTCTTTTGGAACTGGAACCAAGACAAGTGATGGCCTTGCTGAGGCTGTTTATTTCCCCCGGCTGAGATGGTTTGGTGGGAAATTGTCTCCAAAAATAAGTTCTAAAAAGAGTATCCAACCCCCACAGGTACAGACAGACAATAAAATGCTTTTGAGAGAGAGTAATACAGAAAACCACTGGTGTTGAAGTGAATTATTTATAGCCAACTGTTCCAATCCTCTTAGGTGCAGAGGGGGACCAGGTTCTAAAACCATTCCCATAAGCGAGATTAAGGCACAAACAAGGCCAGATGCTGGATCCCCAACTGATAATTCAACTTTATTCTGTAACCCAAAAGAGCAGAGAAAAAGAAGGAAGATGGAAAGGTGGAAAAAGCTAAGGGTAACTGTTAAAAGCACAGGACAGGAGTTACCACCACCATGAAGTGCTGCTGGCTTGCAAGCTGGTAGGTCTCTGCTGGGCTTCTTCCCTGGTCACCTTGTATCCTCAGAGGCAGGATAACCAGCAGGGTAACAGAGCGGCAGCAGCTCCCACAGCAGTGCTCAAACAGCCCCCCAGCAGTCCCTGGGCACGGCCCTAAATACCCTGGAGGCCCACTGGCCAGTACACCAGTACCCAGCAAAGATCATCTGGTAACAAGATGGGCCCTGAGCATCCACTGGCTGGTTCCCCAGTCTCCAAGCAAGATCTGCCTGGCACACCTCATTTGGGAAAGTCCTTCACGCATTTTTTGACTGTAACAACTTTTTATCCTTTTTGCTCCTCTGCCTGCCTCTGCTGCCTTGCTAGGTGCCTCCTGGAGCTTTCTCAAGTAGCTCAGCTCCTGCAGCAGCCCAGCTGTGGCATCAAGGCTTTTTAACTGAGCTGGAGACAATGGTGAAGCAGACTCCATCTTGTAATCTGACTCCATCTCGTCATCAGTCCACTACACCAACGCCAGGATTTGTGAGAGGTTTCAACAACCCCTTCACAGATAATGAGAGCCAGAGTGGGACAGTAGGCAAATTAGGACCTGTTAAAGAGAGAAGCTGGAGGGTTTGTAGGAGCAAACCTGCCACCAAGCACCTAGAAAAACATGTCCACAGCCAGCTGATATATTCCCCTTGTGAGATAGGTGGAAAGGAAGAAAAACCATCACGACTTGATGGGAAGAGCTGCATGTCTGGGTGGGGAAGATGGAGCTCCCATGCCCTCAGCAACATCTGCCAGCAGCAGGACTGAGTCTTTCCATGTCAGAGGTGTGGGACCACCTCTAGCAGGATGCTAGCTCACCATGTGGCTCAGCTCAAGGACTCCCAGGTCCTGGTGAGGTCTGGCCAGGTGCCCATCTGCATCCTCGGGATGCTCCGGCTGCGCATTCCCACACAAGGGCAGGTCTCAGCTGCCCTGCACAACCCCTCAGCCACCTTCTTCCAAGCCAACTGCAATTTAAATGAGAGCAGATGCTTGATTTAAAACTTGCATATTGAAGATCCCCATACACAGAGCCTGAATTATTCATGGATGGGACCACCAGAAGCTTTAACACAACAGCACTACCTCACTCAAGAGGAGGAGAAGGAATATTTGTCTCTCTCCAAAAGCTCCCCCACATGCTTTCTCCAGGCATCCAAAACTGAGGCCCATCAGGAAAGCCCTTTTGGTAGTCCTGGGTGGCTGGAGCACTCCTGAACTAATGGCTTCAGGGATATCCCAAAATTTCACAAGGCCTGCTGCATACACTGCAGGATCACCTTTCCTTCCCCAAAATAAATCCGGTTCAAGACTACACACAAGAAAGTTGCTGTGTGGACTTTTACCCCTTATACCAGCCAAGGCAAAGCCAAGGTTTCCTGTCATACCTCCCTGCCAGGGCACACTGGCCCGTTCCAAGAAGCCTGGTGTCTCTGCATCAACTCTGTGGAGCCTTGGTCATGTTCTGTGCCCATCCATGGACATGCCCACAGCCCACACAGGAGCAGAGGGTACTTGCAAGACAAGGCTTGTCACCAAGTGCCTACACACCAGCATCTGCCCTCTCCAGATGTTATTGTCCCATGTTCAATTATGGGGAGGAAAAATACACAGCTCCTGGAACACCATTTCCAGTGTTAAAAGACACGCAGATGAATGGTTGTGGGGATTCCAGCTCGCTCCCGAGTAAAGGGTCACCTGTAAAAATGGAAACTAAAAGACAATAAATAAAATCAAATTGGTTGTGTTGTTATCTGGGGAGCAGTTGGTGCCATTTGGCCCAGCACAGATGAAGACCAAGAGCTGCACATGATTTCCATTGCCACACACACTGCCCTGGCTCCCCACCGCTCCCTGGGCTCCTCAGGATTAATCCCATTCGAGAGGCACAGTGATCTGGCCTGCTCTCATGCCATACTGCACATGGCTATCTCAGATGGCTGCAGAAACACAGCAGCTGCTTAATGTATCCAAAATGTCATCCCACAGATCAACACCGGGTAAACTCTTCAAACTCCTCATGCCTGCTAAGCAGAATGGCTCTGAAAGAAGAGCATGATCTCCTGAACTGGGAAAATAATCTTCTATAAAACAGTGACTCATCTCATTCTGGATAAGGGTGGAATATACTGTGTTAACATACATAGCAATTATTTACAGCCACGTTTTCTGCCAGAGAAGCCATTATGCACCCCAGCATTCCTGTGTTAATATGGAACCTTGCTCTAAAATCCCAACACATGAAAAAATCAGAAAACCCAGTTCCTTAATTTTTCAGACCCCTCACCCAACTGGCACCTGCCATTTAACACTCAACCCAGTTTTTCCTCACTCCTTTTGAGGACCAAAATATATATAGAAGAGGAAAAAAAGCCCTAATCCTTGTCAGCTTGCCAGGGCATTCCGCTGCAAGCATTCATGGTACGACTTGTACCAACAGCAGATCCTGAAATACTTCTCCTCGCTCCTCCAGTCCAGTTGGCACAGGCAACTGAACAATCTAAGAGGAAGTCTGTGGATCCTTCCAAGAAAAAGCCTGCTACCAAAAAAACCATCATGGAAAGCAGCACATCCCTGCAAAGACAGACAGAGCCAACTTTCCCTATAGCAACAGATTCAGACTGGTTCAGGTTTTCCTTTCTTCTTCCAAGCCAGAATTGCTGCACAGGGAGTTCAAATCTTTGCCCAACCACCAAAGAGTGATGACGACTCTCAATTCTGATGTATATGGAGAAAGGGCAGTCTGTAACTTCCCAATGAGCCTCTTGCTCAGGAAGCCCCAAAAAGCAGGAGCATCTCAGCATCTGATTCCTTCCTGCAAGTTATCACTCAACAGCTTTTTGCCCCAACACCTGACTCACGCTTAACATACTGTGCCCATGCTGAAATGCTTCACTGCTTGTTCCCTTTCCACTGGATCACAACTAATCAGCATCCTGGTGGTTGCAGCAAAACTGCAGCCAGGAGAGACCGAAAACCTGCAAAGCTGCAGGAAGGAAGACCATCTAAGCAAGCCTAAATTATTTCTGTGGGATTTAAAGCATCCATGGGGTCAAGCCTCAAATACCACATGCAAAGACAGATGCGGAAGCTTCAGAGATCTGCCCAAAGTGAAGGCAAAGCCAAACTGGGGGACAGTCCCCCAAAACAGAGTAAAGTGGATCCCTGCGGTTTCCAGGAGAGGAGGGCAAACACCAGCCACTCACCAGGCAGGTGGGCTCAGAGGAACAGGGACTGAACAGCACGAGGTTCTGAACTGCTCTCCAGCTGCAGGCACTGCTCTGGATCAGCATGAGGCACAGTGATGGCAGGGCAGGGATGTCCACCCAGGAACACGCACAGAGCTTGATCTCCAGTGCTGTCAGTTTGCCATATCCCACTTGCACCAGACTCCCAAGTTGATTTCCTTAAGGAGGGGAGTGATCCTGGAAGAGCATCAGCTACCACAACCAACAGCAGACAGGCTGCTTCCTCTGAACTCCAAAAGCCACGGGGGATTCGAAGGGTTCCCCTCTGCCAACACTTGCTACAAGGGGAGGATTGTCTGGTGCCCACCACCACTGTGTGCCAGGTGGGCTGCCAGGCAGGGAACCACAGTGAGGGTCTTCCTTTCAGACACAGCACACCCCTGTGCTTCCCTCTACTTAGCCCACCTATGCTGTGCTGTGGACGTTGTTTGCCTTGGTCTCCCTCCTCCCAGCCCCTCACACCGAGAGCCAGCTGCCTCTGCTGGAAACCATCAATCCCAGCCCAGGAACAAAGCCAAAGTGCTGAGCCTGCCAAGGGGACTCAGCTGCAGAGATGGCTGCCACTGCCACCCTCCCTCATCCAGGCTGTGCTCTGTGCCAGGCAGAGCCACTGCTATTTTTTGGGAGGGCACCAGTGACCAACCCAATCTGCTCCAGGAGCTCCAGGGTCTTGGCCCTGGAACCCTCAGGTGAGTGACCATCACCCAAAGGGCTCCACTTACAGCACAGGAGGCACCGTGTTACAGCAGATCCTCACACCACAAAGGTGAACAGCAAAGCCCCCTAAGGATGGATCTTTGAGTGTGGTGCTTAAAGATGCAGAGGAACAGCAGTTGCCCTTGCAAAACAGACTAACACCTCCCCAAGCCCAACGGTGCCCAATCCAAATTACTTCAATAACAAATAACGTTGGATTGAAAATTTCTTTAAATTTTTCAAAGACTGCCCCGCTACATGCCCAGATGCCCCCAAAATTTTTTTTAATGAGTCTATGTCCCAGAATCCTGGCACAACATGCCTACTGAACTGAAGTGGTATTTTTAGCTTTATTATCTAATTGTTGCAAAAGTGCAATATTTTGGATGTTATGGGGAAAAGGGATGAAATGTAAATTGAGTCTGTTAAAATTTCTTTTTATAGCATGACAGAGCATCACCATTCAGGTTGAAAGTAAGGTACCGTGATAAGCATGTGGATGTGTATCTAGTTCTGACAACCTCACTTAACTTTTACCACATTCATGTGATTGTCAACACAAAAAGAAGCTCGGAAACTTGGAAATATTTATAGGCCAAAGGGAGATGCCTGGGTGACCACACCAGATCAGGCATGTGGTACAGCAGACACCAAGGCTTGCTGTTGGGTTTTTTTAGTTATATGGAATAACCAAGATACATATTTTTAAATAGCATATTCAGACCTTGAAACCTTCATTTTACTGGAGAGCAGAACTGCTTCTCCATTTTGCAAACCATCAGTAGTGTGAAAAACAAAAACAGGCAGAAGGAACATGTTGCTGGCTCCTCTTTACCCATCTCCCCCAAATTTAGCTAAATCTGACCCAATTCCAACTTAACCGTGTTACTCTGTGCTAAGAAATCAAAGCACTGAGAAATCAAAGTGAGCCAAGGCAGTGCAACATGTTACAATAAATTACTGGTTATCAGAAGTGACGTGACCCTCTGTACACACAGGTGCCACAGGCGCAGTCCAGAAGGGCACATCCAGGAGGACAGATACAAAACCTACTTTGGAGGCTGCTTTTTGCCTCCAAGTTCTCACAGGTTTGTTTTTGAGCACCAAGCCAAACCCATCCCACTAGAAAAAGAGGATCCTGTCTGTATCTATTATGCATGCAGCACCCTGAGGTCTTACTCCTCTCTCCTAACAATGATTTTAGAGAAACAGATTAATCTCTGACTCTGCACTGGTTTTGTTCTTAGCCTGACTAAGGAATAAGCATTAAAAAAATGTTTTGTATAAATCTACTGTACCAGTGCTCTTATTTCACTTCCAGGCCATTTTTTTCCAAAACCAAGCATCAAATGCAAAAGAGAAACCATAAGAGAGATCAGCATTTTGAGTAGAAACAGAGAATGAGAGTGATATCCTTCAGAAGAGATCAGCTCCTGTGCTTAAGGCATGTACAGCATTCCCAGCCACAGAGTGCTTGCATGATTGGCACCCAAAAACACTGCCAGCCTTCCACAAGAGGCTACAACAGGAAACAAAACAAACAGGGACACAGGCAGAGGCGCGAGGGGAGCAGACAGGAAAAAAGCAGCTTGGAGAAAGTTGCGAGGGAAATGCAGACAGAGAAACAAAAACAATGAAAGCAGGGAGGAAGAGCAGCAGCAGCAGAGGAAGCAGAGCTGGGGGTGGAAATGAGCTTTTCTCACTCCTCCCTGCAGCCTTGGGAGCCACAGACCACACCTGACCACATGGCTTCATTTTCTATGCTGAAGAAGCCAACTCGACCAGTCACAGCAATGTGAAACTTCACAGTAGGGAGGAGGGCGGGTTTTTTTGTTGTTTGTGTTTTTAAGACTTCTTTAAAAGGCATGACAGTCCCAGGGAAGAAACCAGAAGGCAAAGGTGCCACTTGCGTTAGCACAAGGAAGCTGAACGGGCGCAGAACCTGAGCACAGTCAGTACCCACACACAGCATCCCACTGCCCAGGTCCCTCACAGCCCTCCTGCTCCCACCACAGCCCTGCACAAAATCCTGGCTGATGCAGCTGGGGTTCCCCAGGGAAGGAGGGGAGCCAGTACCTTTCATTGCCCGGCTGGAACTCGGAGAGCAGGGACGGCCTCCGCCGCTGCGGCTGCATGATAGACCCCGGAGGGAGGTGGGAAGCGAAATCCCTGGAATGATGCTGGTACTCCAACAGTGCAACGTCCTGCAGAAACAAACACAGAAGTGCTCATTAGGCTGGTGGGAACTTCCAAGCACGCACAGAACCCTGACAACTCAAAAAAACCCATGCTGAAATTCCTCCTTTGAAGCACTGGGTGCTGGGCCACAAAGCTCAGTGCTCTTCCCTTCCCAAAAGGTTCCCAGTAATTCCCAGAGCCGTATTGTGTGGGGATGGTAGCTCAGCCCCCTGTCCAACATGGCTGTGGGCAGGCTGGCTCCTGAGAAGGGACCTCAGTAATACCAGCCCAGCTACTGAGCACCCACACAAAGGTTTCTGGCATCCAAGCAGTCCTGATGACAAATGCAAATCTGAGAGGAAGAACAGGTAGAAACAAAACTAAAAGTCACAGGATGTTTTCAGCTTCAATAATTCACACAGCAGCACAGAGAAAGAAAAAAGGGGGGGAAAAAAGACAGAAGAGAAATCACAAATGTTATCCTGAGAGTGTGCCTTTAAACACAGCTCCCCTGGGCTGAGCTCAAGGGGTTTGAAAGGACAGTTTGCTACTTATTATGTGTACGTCCCTTTTGTTCCTTGACCCTTGGAGAGTACAGTACAGTATGTTCCTGATTTTAATTAAATAAGAAGCTCTCCTGCTCTGTGCCACAGACTGATTCCAGCAACAGTATTTTAGCAGCTACATTCAACCGCTATTTTTTATTTGCAGATAGATACTTGACCAGCAGACTAATCATCTAATTAACTAAGACCTTCAGCAATGGCATGGAAAGCCCTGTCACAGAATACCCTGGAAAAACTGACATACATTTATGTTATAAGAACCAATTCCTCCTGGGAGGCTATTTTTGAACAGTTCTCAATTGAAACAAGAAAGCTCCAACTCCATCAAAAAGAAAAAAATAAATTTCAGGATGAAAAAAAACATTCAGTAAATAAGACACCGCATGCGTGCAGCTGATGTGGGCAGAGCATCTCAGCCCCAACGGCTGCAACAGGAATTATGAGATCAGATGTAGTGAAGACCAACATGCTCCAGCACTAGGGAAGCTGGGGAGTTGCCCCAGCAAGGTGCATGGCAGGCAAAGAAAGGAATCAGGAGTTTAAACAGCAACAACCTGTGCCTGGAGATCCCACCTCCCAGGCTGGGAATGAACAAATTAGCCCAGCACTACATGTCACGCTCCCCTCCAGCCAGTTGTGGAGTAGAAGGGATTATCATGGCCCTACATCTTTGACCATCAGAGGGTAAAATGACATGTTCACATAGAAGCTTTTCTGGAAAGCCAAGAAGAAAAACAGAAATTGTAAGCACTCGGCCCAGGGGAGCCAAGAAAAGCAGATCCCCTACTCTACATCCAGCCTCTCCTGTACAAAAGCTGAAAAGAGCAAATATCAAAGGGAGGAGGAAGGGGAATTGTGGTGTCCGATGGCCACCACTTCTCCTTGTGCCTAGAAAGCTGCACCACTTTTTGGAATCGAGTTCATTTCTCCCCATCCTCAGGCAATAGTGTGGTGCTGCTCCCTTTCTGTTCTGACCAATCTTGGGAATCATGAGGAAAAAGCCTCATCCAGAGGCTGGCTGTCTCAGAGCTCAGTCTCTGGGACAAGGGGTGTCTGCAGACAGGTTCTTGTGACATAAGGCATGAGTGGGACAGCATCTCCTCATCCTCACAGGGATGTTCCACTTCTGCTGTAAATCCAGGTGTTAAGGGAGGACGCTACCCCGTGTAGCTGCTTTTCCTTCAGCTCTAGAGTCCATCCATGCAGGAGGCCATGGAGGGGCTGCAGGACAGAACATGCCATGGGTCCAACCACAGATGGGACAAACGCAGACATCTGGAGTGAAGGAGCCCATCAGCTCTTACAGCCCCAGCCAAAGCAGAATCCCTGCCTACGACAAGCTTCCCCACACTCACACTTGTCCTGGTTTTGAATTAAAAATAAATAATTAAATAGAAGAGTGATGCAGCTCCTGACATCCACCTACAAAACAAACACATCGTGTCTGGGAAGATACACCAATAGGCCCAAAATCAGGACCGTCACCTTCTGTGGGCGTATAAACAAGAATTACCCGTCTGGGAGGCTCAAAGGCTGTGCCCTTGAGAAAAAAAAAATAAAAAGGCTCTTACATGTCCCAAGAACCATCTGTTTTTCCTTTTCCCCCGGCCCACACTCAGCTGAGCTTTGCCTTTTCCTCCTCTAACCCCATCAGAAAATGGCTGGTGGAGCTCAGAGCCTGCTGGCATGGCCTGAAGTGATGGGAAGCTCATTACACTGGCATATTAGCTCAGGACTGGGATGGCAGACGTGCCTCTCCGGCTTCCCCATGGAGGGCAAGGCCGGTGAGCACCAGCTCCTGCTTTTCCAGACATCGCCCAGCTCCCTCTGACCTGCTCCACGTTGCTCACATCCACGCTGGGTTTTACAAGAAGAAAACATCACCTTAAAATTAGCAAGGAGGATTAAAACTGACAAATTTTTGTGCCCTGTGATGAACTGTCAGAGGCACCACGGGAGCCCTGGCAGGACGTAGGTGGATTAATTGCTCAGAAAGCTCCTCTAGTAAATTGCACTGTGGGCTGGGACTGTGTTTTTCAAACTCAAGTGCCAGAAAGGTTCACGAACCGCCTTCAAACTGCCTGGTGGACTTGGCAGCACGGGGGTAACAGTTGGACTTGACGATTCTATAGGTATTTTCCAACCTGAATGATTCAATGATTCAGAAGAGGCTTTAATTTTGTTTACCAGAATTTTAAAAATGCCTGCTGGGGAGGCACTTTGCTGCCAGCACAGCTGTACCTTCCACACACTGGCATAGACATGGGAGTAGTGCCCAGTGCATGCCACCTGAATTCCCCACCACCAAAACACACTAATGTGATTTAGCCCTGTCCTGACCTCAGATTTCTAGCACGGCCTTGGCACTTGCTCAAGGGCAGCTGTAAAACACCTGAAATAAAGGAACTCTGCAACCCCAAGCTACATGTCACTCCTTTTCCTCTCCGTTGTTTTGCTGGGTTTTGATCAATTCTATTTTTTCCTTTCCCTCTCTTTGCATCTCTTCCTGCCCTCTGCAAACCCTCCTCCCACCCCACAAATCTGCTGATGTGTCAGAGCACCTTTGCAGGATTTCATAAATTCAGTAAATGTCATGACATAGAAATGAAAGAAGCATTAAGACCACAGGTATTCAGGGGCTCTGGTACATCAACAGATTTGGGGGAGGAGGCCAGCACTAGCAGCACTGCTGAGGACAGACAGACACCAAGAGTGCCACAGTGCCATAAACCACATCGGCAGAGCAAGCCAGCACTAGGCCAATGTTTAGATAAATCAAATGCTTAAGACCCAAAAGCAGCCTCACTAAACACACTTCACACAGCAGACTGAAGAGGTACTTGGACCCACCCCGAGGTGCCAAAAATGTTCTTTGCTGCCAGCCAGGAAGGCTGGACACATCAACCCTGATCCTGCATGGGGTGCTGGGTGGGGAAGACAGGGAAAGCACCTGCAGTCTCAAGGTCTTTTTGTGTTATTACTTGATTTAGGAGTGCCAAGAGCAGTGTCGCCATACCCTTCCTGGTAAATCCTCTGACCCTAAATAACCTGAGTCTACCAGGCTCATTTAGATTTGCTAATCAAACTGCCCTAAAGCCAGGAGCTTGAATGCAGTATTACAGAAAAGCTCTCTAGCCCCATGGAAGGAAAAAAAAGCAGCTTTCCCCCCCCACCTTTAAAATTTTTTTAAAAGCTTTCGCCCTGCTGCCTTACATACCATAAAGTCTCCAGCAAAATCTTCTGTGTTGTCCCCGACCTCGGGATAACCCACACACTAAGCCAACAACTGCAGCCGCGCAGCCGCTCTGCCTCTCTCGCTTTCTGTTTTGGACACGTGCACTTGCTGGTGCGCTTCATTTCTCCTTCCCCCGCCTGCAGCTGCCCGGGTCCCTGCTGCCTGATCTCCAACGAGGAGGAAGAAAGGGAGGTCTGAGAGTAATGCTGGAAGCACCCCCAGGCACTGACCCACAGCACACAGCGCCAGACAATGCTATGCCACGGCCAACAGTGGCTTGGACCCTGCTCTCCAGCTCCAGCACTGAGCACATCCATACAGACAAGGCAGCTACTGACTGCTCCATCCAGATGGCCTTCCCACAGCTCCAAGAATTAGCCCCTGAGGAGAAGACCCCAGAGACATGAGGCCTGCAGAAAGGAAACCTGGAGCTGGTCTTGCAACAGAAAGACGAACTGCTCCTCCTCTCTTTCTCCCACTAGCAGAAACACAAGTACAAACGCCCAGTGCTTCTGGCTTCCTTGGAAAACAGCTCTGGAGTAAACCCATGGAGGCCTAGAATGCAGCCAGACAAGGACCTTCAGCACAGCTCGAGCAGCCCAAAGCGTGAGATCACTCCTCGTCGCTTACCGCCGAGAAAGCAACCGGGAGCTCCCCGACGAGTTTCGGTGCAAGACGGCTTCGCTTAGAAACCACCAGCTCTTGTTTTGCCGTGACACCAAGGAGGAGCAGTCCGGGGTCAGCAACCACATCCGCCAGCTGAGCTGGCTCCCTGTCAGAGGGCGGCACCACTGGCACCGCAGCCGCCTCGAATCACGGCATCGGTGCAGGCAGCACCGCGCTTGCGGAGCGCCCCGGGCACAGGAGAGCTCACCCAGTGACAAGCCACTGCCCCACACTGTCCTTGTCACCTTTCACAGGCAGGCAAGCAGGCCAGGGTACTGCACATGCCACTTTGAGGAGCAAATCCCAGCTCCCTGCTACCTCCACCAAGGATTAGGGCTGCTCACTACAAGCTCACCCAGTGCTGTATTGCGAATAATTTGTATTTCTTAACAATGTGCTATTTCTGTTGAAACATTCCCAAGTGTTAAGCCCCAACAAGGCCAATTAATAATGGTATGGTGCAAATAGTGAGCAGAAAACAATGCCAAATCATCCCTATTTTTTTCACTTCTCATGAACTGTCCCTTATCTAATCTCACAAGGGGATGCCTGGCCTGTTCGTGCTGCTCGTGAGCAGCTCATGGGTTGTTCTGTGAACTCCTGTTAACCACAGGGGAAGTGAAGGGTGATGTCAGGGGGTTAGTCCCCCACCCCCAGGCTGGGGCACTGGTGGCACACAGAGCCACAGTTGGGCACTTTTTTACAGCTGCTGCTCAGTTATGTCCCACATGTCCCAGAGTAGCCCAACATGGTATCAAGACTTAACCACACAGCCTTGAACTGCAGAGCCACCCCATCCCACTGGGAAGCACGTGGCAGGTTGAGCTTCCTGCACCTCCAGGAGCACACAGCCAGCATGGAGCAGCATATCCCAATTTGGAACCTGCCAGGGCCTTGGACCATCCAGCAAATAATTTGTGCAATAAGCTGCTGCTCGAGCCACTCAATGCAAGCTGGGCTTGCAACCAGTGCTACCCACAAGCCAGGCAGACCAGCTCTCCAGCCTGAGGTGACCAAAGCAGCACAGCCTCCACTCTTGTGGCTTTGCTGGAGACAGGGGATGCTCCCACCCCTGCTCTGCACACCCTCAGCTTTGGAAAAAGAAGTTGCTTTAAATCTCTTTCTGCCAGCAGCGAGCGTGACCTATTTTAGCAATAAAAGGAAAAGCTCTCTGGTGCCTGGATACCCCTTGGCACTGGCAGCACAGCACTTGCTCATCAGACCGAGAAATGCACTTTTTAGCCTTCGCCTGGAGAAAATTTTTTCCCAAAGCTGATTCTCAAAGGTAAGAGGAAGGGGGAAGGTTTGGGAGGAACCAGGGTGGTAGCAGAGTTGTCACTGCATGAGGTCCAGCAGCTCAGGCTGCATGGGGACCAGCGTGGCCCATCGTCCTCAGCCTTCCCAGAGGAGCCATCCTCTGCTGCTGAAAACCTCTACTCAAGTGCAAAGGAGGTGATTATTGATCCAAACAGGTTGTCCACAAGCACAGTGCTGTCTGCCCAACTTCCTCCCAAAACCCTGGGAGGAGTTCACTGCAGACTTAAGAGAAAAAATACTGACATAAACTATACAATAACTTCTCCACAATCAGCTCCACTGTTGAAGATAAGGTCAGTAATAAAAACCTGGCTGAATACATGCATTTTTATCTTGCCTACGGGGATATAACATGTGCTGAAAAGACAAATGCCCTTATTGTTCTGACGGTCTCATTGCCATCCATCTCTCAGAAGCTGCTGACTTGGCCTTTTGTTTTAGGAGGTGACCACACTGCGCGTGGCCCCTTCTTGGAAAGCACTGATTCCTGCTGCCACCCCTGCACTGAGGCCAGGGCTGCTGCCAGCCCCGTTAGTGTCTGCACCAGCTGCACAGCACTGCATCCTTCCCCATGCCCGCTCCCCGCCTCTCCAGCAAACCAGGGCTGTCAGTGGCACTTGGCTGTCCCGTCTGAATGTGCCATTCATGGAGAAGTCACGTCTCGGTGAGGGCAGCTCTCAGCTGTTGTGGCTCCCCAGTCATCTGACCGGTGCCGGGTGCTGGAGCCAGCCGCCAGCCCTCTCCCCAGCAGCCAGAGGTGCCCGCAGAGCAGCAGCACATCCATAACAGAGCTGCTTTTGAGCCTCTCTCCATCACAAGACTTTTGTCCCAGTCGCATCCAGGCGCCTTTGAGCCCGGAATGACCCGTCTGCCCTTCCTCCATCCCCTGGTGCTCTGCTTCCTGATGCCATGAACATCCATTCAGGGTGAGCAGCAGCTCCCTTCATACAACAAACCCAAACTTTCCACCCTAAAAGCACCAAGTCACTTTGTTCATCGTCACATCTCTTTTGCAGTGCAGTCCCCCACCATCTCCTACCACACTTGCTCCCATACAACACCTCTCTGCAGGTCATCTTTCCACATCCCTTATTTAGCTCTCTCCTACTGCTCCTTACACCTCCATAGCAAATCCTTTACTTGTTCAGTATTTTGAATAAATGCTGTCACAATGACAACCACCAAGTCCCTAGTCTTGCAGAAGGTGTCTCCAGGGGCTGGTGGGCAGCAGGATCAGAGTCAGGCCTGGAGTGCAGGAATTGCTCCAAAAGTGGCTTTAGTGGGTCTCCACCTTTGCCAAACCACATACCCAGCAAAAGTTCTTTCTTCCCCTGTAGATTTACAATCTTGAGATCAAACAAAAGCAAAGCATCACCTTCTGCATCAAATCATGTCCAAAAAGTGGATTAGGGAGCAACCACAGAAGTTTACAGTAGCTTGAAGCAAAAGAAGTGTTTTGGATAAAGGCTGTGTCTTAGGAAAAATGAGCTTTAAATACAAACTGCTGTAAGCCGACTCCTCCTTCCTGGCAATAGGAGGGAGACCCTAGGGCAGGGAATTAGGTGTCCTGTTCCTTCACCTCTGTGCTCTCCCAGTCCCACAGCAGAAAGCCAATTTTCCCAAATCCACCACCAAGCTGCTAAGAGCTAATGCAACCCGTCACTGCAAAGGTACTCAAGAGAGACTGCGCTGAGTTCTCGTGACACACCTGATCAGAGTCAGTATTTCAAAGATATGTCTTTTATTTTCAACTCATTCCTTAGAACATTAGCTGGAGCCCCGCAGGCAGAATTCAGGATGCCCCTCACTCAGCTGGTAGCAGGAGCCTGTTCCTTGCACTTCTGTTCTGCAAGCTCCTGGAGTCCCGACACAGACTGGCATTTTGCTCCCAGGAGATAATAGCGTGAGTAACTATTCCAAGGAAAACCAACACAGCAGCAGTAATGCAAAATACACTGCCCCTCTGCAGGCTTACCTGGCATTGCTGTGCCACACTGACCATGTCACTGTGGAGAGCAGCGAGCTCCTGCCATCCCCAGAGCTTGTGTCTCCTGACAGCACCTTCCGCGGCAGGACACTGGGTTTCGCTCGCCCTGCTCAAACTGATGAGAGGAGGAGTCTGGGCAGGGAAGGCACTCGATTCCCCCCAGGCCACCTTTTGGCTGGGACACCAAATCAACACGCAAGTTTGCACCAACCTCTTGTCTCTGGTTCAGACAGACAAGGAAGTTATTTATCAAGGGCCAAACCAAACGAGTGATCGGCCGGGACACTCCTGCACAAGGGCTGTTTTGCAAATGGGGAGCTTAATGAAGGAACTACTGAGCTGTTCCCAGGGAGGAGAGGTGGCATGGGGAAAGCACAAAGGTCTCAAAGCTGCAGCAGAGCAGCTGAGGGGGGCTTAAGTTCACCTTTCCATCCCAGCTGAAGCCATGTGCTGGGAATGGGGGCAAACAGCAGGAAGGAGGCAAACCAAGCACCTCTTGTTTTGTAGGGAGGGAAAAGTGCTTATGATGGTGATTCATGTGACAATGGAGCACCACTTTCATATGAATGTGCACACACCCCCATCATACCAATCCCCAAACCTGTTTAGCATCTCTAGTAGATAAAACACTTAAAGCACCCTAAAAGCTGAAGCTATTTTGTCACAAAGGTTGCAGCATGAGGACACTTCGTGCGCCCTGACCCTCACCATCTCCTGCAGCTGATACCACCCTCCTGAAAAGCCCATCCTGCATCTGAAACCATGTCATTCCTGCCCAGAAATGTCAGGGCTCTAACAGGAGCAGGATGACTGGTAAGGAGGGCACAGCAAGAAACTGGATTCACATGGAAGGAAGAGAAGGGAACCCTTCTGTTCCCAGGGAATATTGATCACAAGGAAGCTTTAAAAGGAAAAGGGGACATGCACTACACAGGAAAATTGATCTGTTTACAGAAAATATCTGCAGGTTGCCTGAAAATGAATATCCTTCATGCAAAACTTTCCTTTGAGAGAGCATGAACTTCGGATACATTAGAAGGTTAAGAGCGTAAGTAATGTGTTTTTTCACCTTTAGCTAAAGGTCACGGAGCATTCAAACAATTCCTCTGTTTCCAAGCTGAACATGACAGAAGTCAACTACGCACACCAACATTATAGCTAATGAATATGGAAAACAGAAATGTTTTCCCTGCAGTTTGGCCAAGAACCACTCAGTGCCCTTAAGAAGAAACTGCTGATTATTGGTGATTTTAGTTTTACCTCAAGAAAGTCAAACAAACCAGAACCTTTTCACCAAGCTTCCCTTTAAAAGCACGCTCACTTGTCAACACTTTTTGCAAGTCATTTTCTAATAGGACAGAATAAATCCAGGGTCATTATAAAATATTGCACCACTTTCACATCCAGCCTCCCTGACAGCTGTTGGGACCAGATGTCTCTCAGTGAGAAGGAAGAGGAGGAGTACACCTGAATATGGCTGGGGACTTGCTTACCCTGTGGAAGAGCCTGTCTGCTGCATCATCCCCCAGAGCTCAGTCTGGGTCAGACCCATAGGTTCACAGCCCTGCCCAAAGCTGGCACTCAAGAGTGAAACCAGCCAACAAACATCCTCACTCAACCGGTACTCGATCTTCTCTGCCAGCTCCAAACTCAGCAGTAACTCATGGAACCTGCTGCTGGGAGGAGATGCCCATATGTACAAAGCATATTCTTGTTTGTTCACTTGAAATACGTATTTTTCCTCTTTTTATTGGATATCCCCTTGGGTTTTCTGTGATGGGAGAAGAAAAATGCCCAAGCTTGCTTCCACTGCCTGCTGCCCCTTCACGACATCCCCTCTCACTTGCCTCATCTGTGAAATCAAACAGCTGCAATCCTTTAAATCACTTTTCATAAAGTGTCTCCGAGCCTAAAATAATGTCACGGCTCATTTCTGAGCTCAGCATTCCTGCCGCGCCGCATTTCCCTGGGTGCGACCGTCACAGTTGGACTGTGATTATTTATTTATATTATAATAGCATTTACAGCCCTGCTGTGCTCAGCCCTGCACACGTGCCCAGGAGGTGACCCAGGGCGTTTCCACCACCAGGATAAGGATCCCTGAGCTGACGAATTCCCAGTTCTCAGGAAAGGATGTCTTGGAACGCAACAAACCAGAACCAAAATTTAATTAGATGCAAGACATGTTAGTGTCGGGTTGGTTTTGGCCTCTCTTGCTTTCTTCCAAACAAGCTCTCACTGTGCAAACACACCCCATGACAAAACTGACCTGGCCAAGACATGCAAGCAAATACCGCTGACTTTTAATATTAAACAGCACAGCAACTTCAAAGGAACTGGGCTCTCCTCTCCCAAGCAATCCCACCAGAGATCAGCTCCAGCCCCAGAGCCATGGCCAGGTTCCAGCTCATGGCGCCACCGAGCCAGAGACACGTGTTTGCAAACAGCTGAGAGCGGCGGGGCAGATCATGCAGGGACACGCTTCCAGAAACACTCCGCCTACCCTCCCAGGAGAGGCAAGGTGTGTTGGTTTGTGTGGGGCTGTCACGCTTCTGCTGAGAGGAGCCTTTTGGCTTTCCATCCAAAAAAATCTCAGCTCGCACCTCTCCTGCATCCAGACACCCAAAAGGTAACACATAACTTCGGGTGATTACATGTGGCTGTAAAAATAGCTTCTAGAAGCAAACGCCAGCAACTTCTTCCAACATTAATACAATAGAACAAAACCAGTGTTCACTGCAGCCGGGGAGCAGGGCAGGCTGGAGGAACCCCCAGCTCCGGCCCACTGTGAACAACTGCCCCGCTCAGCTCATCCTGCTGTTGGCAGCACTAAGGGGAAGAAGTTGGGATTTGCAGGAGAAAAGGGCTCAGCACCCCAAGGGCAGGAGCCTTTAGCACTCTTTTAAAATCAGTCTCCACACTGCAGATTGAGGTTCCTTTGGTTTGTTTATAAACCACAGTTTTGCAACAACTGCAGATCATGCTCACCTGGTCACATCCTCCTCCAGCTCCGGTTTCTGATAGAAAGAGAACTGGGATTTTCTTTCTGAGACAAATGCTCTTGGTTCTGTTCCACCCCCCAAACAAACACGCTCGCACCGATGGAAGCAAAACTCCCATAAATCGAACCAGGTCAGCGTGTCTCATAGCCGGGATGAAAAGCTTCTTTGTGCAGCAGCACGCAGGCCCCGAGCGATGTAGATGAGCCAGCAAACACAGCCAAGAGCTCGTCCCGCGCCCTCCTTAACGTTTCTATTTCAAAGCCTTTCCAAACTCTAGCTCTGCTCCCTGTGCCACTCTGCTGAGGCCAGGCAAAGAGGGCAAATGAGGGAATTTCACCCCTTCACTGACACTTCATGGGTTTCCAGGCTCTGAAGTCAAACACTGAAACCAGCACAGACCGAACCTGACCATTCAGTAGCTGTCACTGTCAAAGGTAACTCCCAGACAGAGTCTCCTCGCTGACTTGTGTTACAGCCACCTTCCTGGCTGTGGCCACCTTGCTGTGACCCACCAAGAAGCGGCTCTGAAGAGCCTTGCAAGTGTGAGCCACACTCCAGCACCTAATAAGATTCCTTTAAGCAGCCTGAGTTGACTAAAGCTGTTCCACTAAGGACAGTTTTTTCTGTTAAGGGCTTAAACCTAAAACATTCACCCATGAGCAAGCACAGATGTGAGTGACATGGCACAGAAAGGAGAGGCTGGATCCAGGTGAATCAACCTCTGCAAGTTCTGGTACAGCCAAAAAAAAAAAAAATCATCACCAGCTTATGCCCTGATCCAAGAGGAGAAAAGAATAGGGGTCAATGTAAGAGGGGGAAAAAAAACTGTGGAAGGATAAAATGGAAAGCTCAGCATCTCAGTTATTTTCTTGCTCCACAGGAGTGCCACATGAAGAGAGGCAGGTCTCCTGAACAGATGGCAGGTTCACTCCCAACAGTTTGTCTGAGAACCAGAAAAGCTCTCCCATGGGTGTGAGGAGCGAGGACTGGGCTCGCAGGGAAGCAGTGAGCCCATATGCAGGAGAGGATGGTCATTCCTTTTGATTCAGGGCCAAGGAAAGGTCATGCAGAAGAGGCTTGGAGGCTACGCGCTCCTGCTCCACACAAATGATCAACCTTCCCCTTTCCCCCCAAGCTGGATACTGCACCCAACCAAGGGTGGTCCTGCCAGGAGGACAAATGGACAGAGGTGCTCAGAAATGATGAGCCAGAGCCCACGAGCACTGCCATGGCAAGTGCCAGCAAAAGGCTGGAAAGGGAGAGAAAAACTGAAAGCGCCATATGGAGAAACAAAAGAGGATCCCACGAGAGAGGAACGATGAAATCCTGTACCACAGGCACGGAAACGGTCTGATTTCTGCGTAACAGCCACATCCGAGAGCGGCGCGGCTGAACCGCTGCCCAGCAGTGGGGACACGCCGGCGGCTCCCACCCCGCACGTGGGTAGGGAAGGGAAGGGAAGGGAAGGCTTTGCCTTACCGCGTGTGGCCGGGCAATCTGAACCGGGTAGGACATGGCGTGCGGGGGGTAGCGCGGCTCGGCAGCGCGCCAGCTCTGCGTCACGGGCTGCGTCGATCCAGACATGTTGGAAGAGCAGGCACGGCGGTCGCTGCTTCCAAATCGCCGACGAAAGGATTAGGAGAGCCAAGAGCTCCTCTTCATCATGTGTGTGCTCTCCACGTCACGCAATAGCTGGAAGGGAACAGGAAAGCAGCAGGTTAAAATTCAGTCAACCACAGTCCCATGTGACAACCGAACATCAGGCCTTGGGCGATCACCAAAACCTCACTGCCCTCGCAATTCCCCGGCAGCCTCGTCTTCCGCTTGGCAAACGCCACTGCCAAGTTTTTGCTGTAGATTACTTCTATCACAGGGAAGTCCAAATAAAAGATTTTCCCAAATCCATCCCACCCAATTTCCCTGGAAAGCCTTCCCTCAGCACCAGCAGGACTAGGCCAGCAAAATGCCAGCAATTTATTTGGGTCCTGTTGATCTGTGTCTCCAAGTCTCTTGGAGATGGGTATTTTCTGCAGGACAACTTAGTTTCCAAAGACACAATCTAGAGTTCTGGCATTTCAACACAAGGTCCCTCCCTAGCCCATCCCTTTCCACATCCACACTCTCACATGTCAGTGCCCTCCTTTCCAAGCTGTGGCCACTTTCAAAGCCCCCTGAGGTAAGCCCTGATCTATGCCAGGAGGGACACCAGGCACTGACCTCCCCTACAGCCATATCCATCCAAGAGGCTAAACTAAAAACCAGGACTAAAGCACGTCACACATCCAGAGCCACCTGATCAGCCCCTTCTGATCAAGACCAAGAGTCTGAGAAGACACCACAGCCCTGAGGGTATTTTCACAAACGCCCCTGCCACCCATGCTTTTTCTCCTGTACCACCTGTTGCAATTCCTATTGCAGCTGCAACATAATCAGGGAAACCAACAAAGTCAGAAGATACTCCTTGGCCCAAGGGGAGATTTACAAGCTACTGATTTTTATAGATACTTCATATAGTTTGCTCAGTGAGGATTTTAAGCCTCCTGGTTTTTGTATGGATTACAATGAAAAAGTAGCAAAGGTCTAAATGCTGCATTTCATTGCTGCCAGCTTGAGGTGCATTAACTATTATTCACATATTATTGGTTAGTTATACAAACCATAAATTCCCGCTGCTGCCTGAGCTCAGGAGATGCTACAAGGACTGATCCTAAGCAGGGAGAGCCTCAGCTCCCTGGGATCCATCCTCCATCCCACCCAATGCTGCGCACACTCGCTCATCTCCTGCTCGGTGCAGGTGCACGTTACATATAGACTTGTGCAAGGTTTTTTGGCAGCATCAAAATCTTCCATCAGCACATCAGGAGCAGCAGAGGAAGTTTCCAACGCCACAAGTTCCCAGCAGCCTCTCCCCACGCTCATGGTCTCTAAGCATGGGGAGCACAGCCAGTCCCAGCCAACGCAACTTCAACTGAAACAGCGGTTGGCGTGCACGAAAACCAAAAAGGGGTGGGAAAGGGGGGGGAAGAAAAAAAAAAAAAAAGAGGAAGTTTTTCTTTTTCTAATTTTTTCTCCTCCTGTGAGACCACAGATCAGCCCGTGCTGATAAACCCCTCGCTATCTGCTGCAGGCAGGCACAGGGCTGCCTCGCTGGTTTGCCGGCACTGACGCATCGATCACAGCCACAAATAAAACCAAACCAAGGCAACGGCTCCCGGCAGCCCAGGCACGATGAGCAGCCAGAGGAAAGCAGCCTAGGGAGGCTCCCTCATCCAGAGGTCAAATTTTACGAAAATCATATTTTTCAGCAAATCCCCATGAAGTCTAAGGATGACAGACACACAAAGACATTGCCATGCTCCTGCTGAGCGTCAGGTGGAACTCTTTGGAAATAGGTATTTTGCCAAGTGATGTGTGGAAAAACACACAGCAAGGTTTAGCTCTCAAGGTATGGAGCAGAGAGACAGCCATGTCTTTCCTGCTTTTGGCTCACTCCATGCACAGGAGCTGGGATTCCCCCCAGCCCTGCACCCACACATCCCTGCCGAGCCCTGGGGCACCTTACCTGCCACCCCAGGGAAGCACCGGTGGCCTGGGAGCAGCCTGACTCTCATCCCAGATAAGAAAGCCTCCCCATGCAAGAGCCTGGCGTGCTCAGTGCAATCCACCTTGGGCAGGAAAGCCCCTGAGTAAGTGGGGGAATTCAGAGGCACCCAGAAGACACGTATTTATACTTCCAGTATGACTGTCCCACTTCCCCTCACGCTTCCGACTGGATGGGATTTTAATCACCAATTCCCACCCAAAGCTGGGGGCTGTGCCAGGAGCACGTGGTTCAAAACCCTCTCTGCTCACCCTCCAGGGACACACCAGCACCCTCCCAGGAGACACAAGCACCTTCTCAGCCCTCCTACAGCCCGTGTGTTTCTCAAGGGGCAAACCCTCCCTGCAGCTGCCAAGGACACGTGCACGGGGCTCTCAAGGGCTCCAAAAGCTCGCTGGGATCTGCAGTAATTTAAGGTACTTTCCTAATAACGGATTCCAACTCGGACATTTTGGCTTGCAGCCACCTACGAGTTAATTAGCACATGTAAATATAAACACACACACAGACACACACACACACACACACACACTCTCTCACAGAGACACACACACACTTCCAGCTGGGGGCCCAGATTCCTTGGCAGCTTTCAACAAGCCAAGGTTTCCCTGGAAGCTCAGCAGGTAGACCTGACCACACCAAGCCAGCTGACTACAGTAAAAGAAATAGGATGGTTTTTCTTTTTTTAAACTCTTCAGATCAGAAGTTATGCTTAAAACTCAGCACCATGTGCAAAGCCACATGGTATCAAGCTCTAAAACAGTTCAAAAGCTTTTTTGCCTCTGTCTGTGCAACCAAAACAAAGTTAACTGTCTGCTAGAGGGCTACAGACACAGGATGAACTTACAGGGGCCAACAAAACCATCCTGCACCGAGTCACAGTGTCTGTGAGCCATGCCCTGCACTAATCACACAATAGAAAGAACACAAAAGGGATTTTTCCTTAACAAGGGCAGTAAACCACCTCTGTCTCCCTTAAGGCTTCTTATTAGAAGCCCTGGAAAAACAAGAGTGCTTGCAAACAGGCAAAGAAGCACTGCCCAGGCATTTCCACACCTGCAAACAGCAGGTCACCAGCAAGATCTCAGTGCAAGCCCGAGGCCCTGGATGTTTCCACCACAGAAGGACTGTGGCCCGGAGCCAAATGAGGCCATCAAAGCACTGGGGCAGCTCCAGAAATGCCATCACCTCAGATCCCATTTTTACACTCCATATGCCCATCCCAGCACTGCTCCAGGGAGGAGGGTCCATGACCAGCTGGCAACAAGGCTGTGGGTGCTGCCACTGGGGAGTAAAGTAGGAGCACAACATTGTGCTGGGGATGTACTGGTGCCACTTCAGAGCTGGGTGCAGCTGGGACACTGCTTGGCCACCTATTCCCAGTAGAAGACACTGGGGTGCCTTCTCCTCCCCAACCCTTTAATAATTATTTTTAAGAGAGGAACACAAACAATAGAAGCAGATTAATGGAAATAAGAGAGAGAGTGCAGCCAGGCTCTTTAAATCTTGAAAATCAAACTGTTTGGTTCCTACTTTTCTCAACTGATTTTGATGAGGAACAGACATTGTCTCACAGGAAAAGTATTCCCCCCCCAGTTGGAGTCTCCATCCGAGACTGTTTTACCCACAGACCTGTGTTAGCCATTACAGCACTAGGTATGAAGAGATTTATGGTCTCTGATTAGGAACAGGAGAAAGCTGGAGATTACAAGCAAACCCAGAATCAGGCCTACAACATGAATCTGCAGACGAGGCAAGAGACCACGGAACCTCCTAAACCCATTTATTTCCACCTGTTGGGAGACTCTCAGGATTTTGCCCCGCTGCTGAAAACTACCCCCATCCTCCCCCTGCCACCACCTTGCTTCCCTTTTTTTCCTCTTCATGTGCCATTTACTGTCTAAAATTGTTTTCCCATCACCTGTTCTCCCAATTCACACCATGAAAGGAGACTACAAGCCACTGCAAGTTGCTGCAGGCTGGCCCACACGACAAGGAGCTCTGCCCGCACGCCCGGCTATCCCAGTGCCTGCCAGCTCCCAGCAGCATCCCCAGCTCGGGCACAGCCCGTGCTAATGGGGTGCACAGCACTGGGCCAAGCACATTCACATCCAGACCAAGAGACGGGCACGGACAAGTCCACAACACTCTGCAGTCATCTACGGATTCCCAGCCAACAGCACCTGGACACAGAGCTGCACAGCTCCGTGCCGGGCCTTCGGCGCAGCTCCCGACCACGGCGAAGCACGCGCTGATACAGTCAGGACCCTGCTAAAACACCACAGGTCTAAAATAAGAGTTTGCAATTAAATCCAGTTGCAAAAATTTTAATTAACTTCATTGAACATACTTGTTGCTCTTCAAAGTTAGAGCCAACCCTCCCAATCAGCTCCGGACTCCTCAGGGAGAGCAGGATTCCCAGGCGAGGTCCCTGGCTTTGCTGACACAGTACAAACGTGGGCCAGTTGCTGTAATTACCCTGTGCCTTAGTTCATCTGTCTGAATAGGTGAGAACAACAAGACACTCCCAGCTCACAGAAAATACCGGTTCATCCGTGCTCTGAAGAGGTATAAAGATCCCAATGAAAACACATGGCTCAAGTTCAAAATACACTTTATTTTTTTTAAAGCAAGGACATGCTGAAATAAGGTTAACAGAATATTTTGTTTCTTAAGTCCATAGTAATGTTACTCAACTTGTGGTCTACGGATCATGGATGGTCTATAGAAGACGTTAGGAGGCAGCCCACAAAATGACTGCAAAAGACCTTATTAAAAGGCAACGACTACTACCACCACACCATGCAGACAAGACAAATAAGAAAAATGCTGCTGGCACTCACCAGTGCATTTAACTGAAGCGTATTGACAACAAAGCCCATGTTTAATTACATTAAATGATGCAGTTTTTGGAAAAAACAACAAAGTTGTCTTTAATCAAATGCTAAATACATGACAATTTTCCTCCTCAAACAAGAAATAAAAGGTATATATCCTCCAGTAAACTCGGGTAGTTTGAAATAAAAATTAGGGAGACTTTTGTTAATAATGCTTAATTAATACCGAGCTATAACATCCAAATCCAAGAGTCCAACCAACCATGATGCTTAAAAAAACCAGCACCCACTTGTGTGTGGCACAGAAGAGCGTACTGCCCGTCAGCCACCGTCCCACTGATGTGCTGTACAGCTCTAGATCAAAAACAGACCTGAAAAGTAGCTAAGAGATTTACCCAGCCTTGCTTTAAAGGACGAGTGGAAGCAAAAACAATTAAGATGCAATGAAAATGAGTAGAGAGACGCTCCTGAGAAATACACCACAACGTAACGTTAATGGATATGTCTAATCAATATGTGCATGAAATTTTCTTGGAAGACAGTTGACATTATACACAAATATTTGTATGTACTGTATCTATTAAGTCCTTTCAAGAGGAAAGCAGGCCACCTGCCATAATTTTAGGGCTCTATTCAGAATAACAAAGATGACTATGTCAGTGTCTGCAGCCCAGGAATCCACGGTAATCACAGCAGAGCACAGAGGTTTTACACTAACATTGCAGCACAGGGTCAACAGGAAAGATCAGGCACATCCTGAGCACCACGGCATAGAGCAGAAGTTATTTCAACCCCAAGGGTCGAGGCATGTACCTGCATGTGATCCTAAAGCATTTTTCTTGCTTTGGAGGACTACAAAAGCCAAGCCAGGCTGGTAGCACCCTGCACGTGATGGTCAGACCCTGCAGTTCCTGAGGTGTCCCTCCAGCAGCAGGACCCATTCCCCAGCTGACATGCTGGCAGCAGCCCTCCTCCCTCTTCTCTTTTGTCCAGATGACTTGAACTAGATTTTTTCCTTGCCTGACCGACGGTGTGGACACACAAGCAATTACGGCAGCAGATCTGGGGGAAGAAGGGGCCTGCAGCACCGTGACAGAGCTGCTCAGAGCAGGGTGTTACCCTTGTACGAAGGTACAACCGGTCCCTAAGGCTATGGAGGGGATGGCAGAAGCTCAAGAGCTGAAGTCTCTCATCCTGGTTTGCTGTCTCATAGCTGGAAACCTCCAGGCCGCATCAGCTCTCCCACCATGGTACAGCTCCACGCAGAACCGGTTCCTATCCCTGATGAAAGACGACTTCACTGCCCTGTTCCTATCGCTGCCCAAAGCCACAAAGCAGGATTTGCCACTTGCATTTCTCCTTTTCCATCTTTCCAAGCTATTTTCGGCACAGGACCCACGTTTAGCTCTGCCCCGAGATAACCTTTGCCGGCATTCGTGTACAGATCTTGGCACCGCAGCGGCGCGGAGCAAGGTCAGAGGGTTGGGTTTTGTCAGCCCCACTCCTGGTTGTGTTTCGAAAGGCAGGTTTGCCAGATCGGCTGCTTTCAGCAGCAGCGCGACACTGGCCTGGTGCTTCTGGAAAGGACATGCTGACTGTGCACTGTGATTCCTGCCCCTGAAAACCCTCACTCAGACCCCAAACCTCAGTAGGAGAACGTGGTTCCCTGGGAGCAGATGAGACATCTGCACACCCGCCCCACCACAGACACCCCTTGTCAGGGGAGCACTTGCAGTGGATTTCACACACTTTAAGTACATCTCAGCCCTCGGCAAAGGGGCTGCAAGTGACCTTGTGATGGCTCCCAGAGGGACATGTATGTGCTTAAATGAACAAGACTGACCCATTTCTCTTTGCAGGAGCACTCAGCCATCACTCCCCAGTTGCAGGGACATTGTCTTATTAAAATGCACGAGCCACACACCAAGTGCCGGCCTGGCCACAGCTCCAGCCTCAGGTCAGCACCAACGTCTGAGTCTCTGCTTTTCAAATCCTGCCACAACATGCTTCTTTTCCTCTAATTTCCCTACTCCCATTATTGCATTTTCCCCTTCTAATCAATTTTTTAAAAAGTAAGCACCTCCTGATTTCGCAGTTGAGACTGCAAAACCACGCAGACAACCCGTGGCTCTTTGGACAGCGAGTTTGTCAGCAGGGAGCTGCTCTTGTTATGCAACAGCATCGTTGGTCCCTGTGCCAGGGCACCCATGGCCCTGCAAACCCATTCCCATGCTGCTCTGCTGGGAAGTGGAGAGAGCCGGCACGCACACGGCCACACGCAACCCACTGCTACTGACTGGCAGCTGCAGCCTAAATGCCCAAAAGGGACACTTCAAATAATTAAAGATAGTGACAAGGAACAGTGAAACAGAAACCCACACGAAAAGAAAAAGGGGAGGTGGGATTTGGATCCATGCACGGGCCATTCATGGAACAAAGGAGTTATTTTAAGTCTGGGCTGGAAATAGAAAACAAATTAGACCATGCGAGGCCTTTGTTGAAGATGATCTGCAAAGACAAATGGAAACGCCCAGAGAGCAAATTAAAAAAAAAAACTAAACATGAAACCACTCGGGCACTGGGACTGCAAAGGGAAACAGGGCAGGGGACTGAGGGAGGAAAGGAAAGGAGTGACAGTCAGATGGCCAGAGCGCAGATTAAGCAGTCAAAAAAGGAGACAGATAAGAAAACCAGTGCAGGACAGCAAAAGCAAACCAACAGAAGTGACTGGTAAAACCCCAGGGATGGAAAAAACACTGAAAATGCCCCATTTTGTGATGGAAGCCCAGCCCAAAGCTCCAGATACAGAAATGTAGGAGCTGAAACTAAAAAACACATCTGTTGGGGCAAGATGGGCTGTGCAAAGGAACAAAGTAAGCTCTCCTCCAGCCTACAATGCTGCAATATTCACCCTGCACTGCCACATCCACCAGGGATGGGATCCAGGCAATTTTAACCATGGGGCACGAGTAGACAGCCTGTTCCAGGGCAAAGTTCCTTCTCTTCCCACTCCCAGACCCCATTTCTCTCCTGCCTCTTCCCTGCAAACACTGTACAACATCCTTCCTTACTTAGCTACTCCCTCTTACATTAAACATGGGCTTAAATACTGTGACTGTTACGCAGTTCTAATCTCAGTTGAATAAACACACACCAACAGCCTTGAATCAAGAAAAAAGCACGCAATTCCTTGCCATTGTGCAATAATGGTACAGTAACCGTGTGGCTATTTCAGCCACGCTCCCAAGTACATTAAACAGCACATTAACAACCGTCACTGTAACAACACATCACCACTGCGCCCACTTGCAGCTCCCAGGAGTCAACCTAAACCCCAGACTATCCAGATAAACAAGGCTTTTAAAATGCAAGGCAGGTTACAAAGCACCTGCGAGATTTATTTATATATTTTGTACAGAACACACTGCTCATTTGATTTTCAAACCCTTCAGTTCACGTTGCTAAAGAGACAGGTCCTCTGATGTCTTGGGCACGTTCATGAAAGCGAGGGGAGTCACTCCTCCAGATCCTTTTGTTGAACAAATTACTCAGCTCAGGAGTGACATTTTCAGTTATTTACATCCTGAATAAAGAAGGGAAGTTCATTTTCTGGAGTTCCTAAGATAAGTTCTTTGAGGTGGATTGTACCGCTAAACATTTTCTCCTTTCGCACGTTCCCAATTTCAAAGACGACAAAACATCTTTGCCTTCTAAATTATTCCTTTTCTTTCATGATCCTCTAATGATTCAGGAGTCTAAACTTCACATGAGGATCTTTGAAGAGCACCAACTGCCAACATAAAAGCTGAACTATTGTGACAAACTGCACAATTTAATGCCTCCCTAGGAAGACACGTGCAAAGGAACCGAATTACCCTAGGGATCCGAAACGAAGCCTGCAAATAAATTAAATGACCTGTAAACCAAGGTACTCAAAAATATATGAGATGCTATGCAGCTGTGCCATAAAATATCACTAAAGGAGGGAGTCATTTGGGAGCAGAGCTGTTTTAAACTAACCCATTTCACTCCGGGTTTGCACTGCAGTCACTACACATAACCCAGCACATCGCTGCACCCCAGACTCCAGATGGGAACTGAAGTAATGCTCCCTCAATTGCTTGTGATGGTCTGTCAAATACTAGCTCTGAACCCTCCCCTAGGCCTTCCTCCTAACATCCTCCAGGTAATTACTAGCAGATAGAGTCAGTTTTCAGCCCAGGTTAATAACTGAATTCTAGCTATTTGTTCCTGCACGTTGCTGCTGCTTTCATTTCTCCCCAGGAAAACTGATGAGAAGTTCTGGCTTGCTGGTGGCCCAGTGAAAGGAGCTGCTCATTAGTTCACTGCAGATCAGTCGGAGAGACAGGTCTAAGCGGTAGGAGCCATTAATTGGGTACATTCTGCTTTCCTTGTCCAGGTAATTAATAGCTTCTAGACAGAAAGTCAAAGCCTCTCTAGAGGCACAAAAAAACCCCTCAAACGTTTGCATACAATGTCCAGCACCTCTCAGAATGCCGGACAATTGGCAGCGAGGGAAGGGGGGGCAAGAGAACATCACCTCCACCTCCTCCTCCATCCCCTTCTCAAATACCCCGTACACAAACCACAGCCCAGTGCAGCCAAACCATTCTGCATCCACAGGGGAGTCTTACCCTGAAAAGAAGGAAAAGCTTGCACAGCTCCAGCTCTCTCCAGCTTCTCTCCAAGGCAAACGGCACTTTGCAGGAGCCAAGCTTTGGGTTATGTTTCTACAGACAGTCTTACAAAACAGATGGGGATTCCTGATGTGTTTAATAACTGAACCCGCACAAGTGGGCAAACGGGATTTCAGTGCTTCCCTGCCAAGCTCAGTCCTGCTGACAACAAGCTGTCCAAAGCTGCCAGTCAGAGCCCAGCAGACCAGGAGTCCTGCCTTGCTGATCAGGACTCTTCTCAAGCTGCAGCCTGGTCATATCCTTTGTCTCCCCCGAGCTCAGAGCAATGGTTTTCAGCCTGTCATTTACAGGCTTCTGGGAGCCTGTGGAATAGTTCGAAGGAGTCCTTGTAAGGTGACTGAAATCCATGCTACACAGATGAGACATCTTGAATGGTTTGCTCTTCCATGCAGAAGCCCTGAGTGCCAGTGAGACAGGGTCAGAAGATTCTGGTCTCCCTGCCCTGTTGTATGGGAGAGAGGGGAGAGTTTTGCCTTGTTTGCCAGCAAAATGCCCAGTCCCTAGGCTATCAGTCCAACCTGTTTAGCAATTGCTGAACTCAAAGCTATTTATTAATAATATTTAATAACTACTTAAAAAACAAACAAACAAAAAAACCAAAACACCTCAGCTGCCAACATCAAGCTCTTCTCAAGATGAGTCACTGGCCCAATTCACTGCTGCTGCTGTGCAGGCACAAGCAGGTACCTCCCGTCCCCCTGCACCCACCTATCCTGGGGCCGAGGTTTCAGATGGTTCCTCACCCTCCAACCTTTCAGCCATGTAATAGAAACAAAGAAAACCACAAGGGAAACATCTGACACAAAACAATCCTCCTCTGCTGGGCAGCACATCTCATGGGCAAAAAGCAGCTCTATCTCCGAGTCATTGAACTTGGACCAGCCTAGTCTGGACAAGAGCACTGGGAATGCTAGAGGAGGGAACAGCAGAGTCATAGTCCCAAGGTCAAAAACTGTTTTTGTAGAGCTATAGAAACAAATTATGGCATAATAATCTTTCCAGAGTCCATCTGGGAGGTACTTAAGGATGCTTCCCAGCACCTTTACGCACTGAGCTTGTAACCTTGATGAAGGCCTCAGATTTAAAGTAAGATTTAATTGCTGGTTACCTACAGAAAGAAAAGACATGGTATCCAAAATTGTCCCTGCTGAAGCAATGAGTTTCCCATGATATCAAGCTGACACAGGGATAACTAAGACGATTATCGTCCCCAAATCTCCATCACTTCTGCTTGGGCAGCTGAGCTGCTCATGAAACAACCACCCTTAACAGCTCTGGTATTTTAATGAGAGTAGCCAATAATGGCGGATTTCACTAAAAATAGCTGTGGTGCCTGTGAGGTCTCTGTACGATGGCACAGCACATGGCCTGCTGCTCTGTGGGAGCCCTACAACACACCCCCCCAAGCCCACACAGAGAACATGGATCCAACCAAGCCACCCCTGCCTGCTCTTCACACTTCACCCAACCTTCTCCACAGACTCTGCCCTCACAGAGAATCTTACTGTGGGAAAGACACTGGAAAACACACTCTCACAGGGAGAAAGCAGCACAGAAGTGAAGAGTTCATGGGAAAAAATAAAAAATTAAGCCCAAAGCTTCTTTTAAAATACCCAAGAGGCAGTAACAGCACTCCAGGTGTAAAGTTGATTCTGGTCAGCGTGTACATGTTCCTGGGGCTTAGTTGGATGGGAGGGTCCTTATTTGTCCACCTTCTGAATCCAGAAGGATTCACATCAGCGAGTACCAATTACAACTCACCAGGCACAAACATGCCACTTCAAACTGTAAACACAGAAAGTTTCTGTATTTGGGATAACTCTCCAGTTTAAAGTTGAACAGGAATTTTTATGGATGAACATAACCCCCCCTCACCTTCCTCCCCGCCTCCACGCTCCATGAAGCTCAGCTGCATGCTTTACCCAGGAAATTCAGTCTGCTTTAATACAAAACACTTGACCACAATTTCAACCGATGCAAGAACTGCCTACCCTGAAAAAGGAGCAATGTCATCCTCTCAACAGTTGGGAAATAGCATTCCTATACAATCACTGCCAGACTCTCCCAGCACTTCCAGAGCCTCACAGCAGTAGCTCCACACAGCTCAGGAGTGCTGCCTTGCAGGACAGAGAAGACCCAGAGGTGGAGGGTTTTTGACTGACTTAAACAGGCAGGATAGGGAGCTCCTTAGTCCTCCTCCCACAATTCTGGTTTAAGGGGTGTGGAATGGCTTAATTATGCCCCTCAAGGCAGGAAGAAGTCACTTGTCTTTAAATACTCAGACTTTTATTGAGTTAACAAGTTTTAACAAGGTCAAGGCTTGAACGGTAAACTCTTACCCAAAGGGGAATTTGCTGTTTCCCCTCTTGCAATTCATTAATGTCCCCCACGGTTTATTTCCGAGCCCTGTGTTAAAGTTATAAACTTCACAGGCAGAGAAGAATCAAGAAAAAAAATTTAAGCAGTCAGATGGGGTAAATAAACCTTCACTTTCTCCACCCTATCACAGTGTCCCAGAGAAGCACCTGGCACACAAAGACAACACCCACACACCCACCCCCCCCTTGGAGGGGGCTGCAGGCAGGGCACCTTCATCTCCTGCCACCTCCTGCCCAGCATAGGGGTGAGCTCTGGGAAACCCTCTCAGTTAAAATCACTGTGGTCTCTGCACTGTAAACAGCTGCAGAACAGCTGGTTGGGAACCAAACAATGAGCACAGGCCACCAGAGCCAACCCCTTCTCCCCTCATCTCCTATGGCATGACTGGTTGTCAACGAGTAGGAAATCTCCAGAAACAAGCATACAAATATTGCAGGCAGATGCCAGAGGTAAGGAAACGAATACTGAACTGTTTGACAACATGGAAAGAGAAATATTAATTGCAGCCTTCCCCAAAACCACCTCCCTGCTCCCCAGCCCGAGCCTGAAAAAGGCTTCCCAATTTTGTTTTTACATCAGCCACCCACAGGGCAGGACCATTCCCACGTCCCCATGTGCTCATTTGCATCGTCAGCCTCACCACAACATTTCCAAGTCCTACAAGCTCAGACTGCCAAGGAAAAAGCACAGCATCACCCTTCAAACATACACCAGTCACCAAGATCATTTAACCACATGAGCAGAAAGTCCCTTGCTAGGCAGGAGCAGGGACAGATGAAAAGTCAGCCCTTGCCAGATTTTACCTACACCCTACAGCCCCGTGAGAAGGGCAGAGCATCAGGGACACACGTTGCCCAACCTGCACTTCAGAGGTTCTACTCATCGCCCACTTGAGCATCACTCAGCAGCAGTTACTGACCTGAGCAGAAGTGACGTCGATCGGACATAAAGCAGTTTTAATTTCTCTGAGCAGGAGTTTGTACTGGTTTGACTGAATGTGCTTTTAAATCAGGTCTGCTCAAACTGGAGCCGGTTTCCTGCTGCGATTCAGATATCCCATTACACAGCTCATCTCAGCTGCCAGCTCTGTACAGCTCAAGCAAATGGAAAGTTGAGCAGTTGATGGAAAAAAATGCTTTTGTACACGAACAAAGAGGCCATACTAAAAAAAAAAAAAAGTCCCCTATAACCTTGTGTACAGAATTTACCTTTAGTTTCTGGTACTTGGTTAAATAAAGGTAAAGCCAGCTTGGATGGGGGATTGAGAAATCTGATCTAGTGAAAGGTCTGGGGGGTAGGGGGTTGGAACTGGATGATCTTTAAGGTTCTTTCCAACCCAAAACATTCTATGATTCTAGGAGAACTCAGGAAGACAGCAGAGACACAGTGCAGGATGTGAGCTTAGCCTGCACCTCTTCTGCTTCAGAGCAACCTTCCCCCTTCTCCCAGTCCAGCCCAGCCTCTTCAACTAAATTCCACTTCAGCATCCCATGCCTCCAAGCAAACCACCCTCTACCCTCTATGCTTTTTAGCTCCCTCAGCAAAGAGCTCTGTCAAAGCTCCCAAGGATGATGCCTGCAGGCACTGGGAGCAGGAACAAGGGAGGAGTCTGTTCTTCTGTGCCTTAAACATACCAAGAATAATCCGTAACAAGATAGTTAATACTTCAACACGTACAAGGCCTAAAATATAATTTCTGTCAAACTAATCGGCATTACAGGTCCACAGTGTATTTTATTAGCTGGATGCTAATGGAGCTACAATACATCAGGTCCCATTTTAAAAGTTACAAATAGTTTATAAAGGCTTAATCAATCATTAAATAGGTGTTTGAATAAATGGCTGAATCAATCACTATAAGCCATAACTCTAAGTAAGTTATTGGACTTTTTAATAATCTGCAGTATCTCCAGCTGAGGTTCTCACACCTACCTGTACGACCCCATCAGGTTGCAGACCTGAGGAACAGAACACTCTATCTATCATTTCTTAACTATTGGTACGTAGGTTTTCATGCAAATGTTGGCCATATATTGTCACACTCCATGTAGGTGATGTTAAAAATACAGATGAAACATTGTGGAGCACTAAAAAGCGGTCCTTTGGGATGGCACTGGAGAATATTTAATAAAGGCAAAAGCTGCAGGCTAATTTCCCCTGGGAGTTCCCATTTAGAGCCTGTCGCAGTGAGAATCCATCACAGACAGCACTGATTCACCCACATCAGAGAGAAAAAACACCTCTTCTTCCTTCCCCACTGCCAGCACCAGGATATCACCTTTGGTATGTGAAGGAGTATCTTTTCCAGAGTGTTGGCAACACTTCCCAGCTGCAGTGAGCACATCAGGAGAGCCTCACTCTCTTGCTCCCCAGGCTGCAAACCCGAGTGTGACCAGCCACCTCTAAGGGCTGTGAACATCCTACCACAGGTGAGCATCCAGAGAGGAGAGAGAGAGGATCCCTCTGCTTGGATGCTTGCTCAGCTTGAAGGAAGCCCCTGAGCAGCCTGAGGCTGTATCCAGTGCCAGTTGCTCCCAACTTGGAGCAACTGGGACCTCAGGAACTCCAGGTCTGACCCATGAAGCTGAGTTTCTCCACAAAATGATGTTTGGGAACAGCAATTCCCATCCTTGCTCTTTGGCTTCACACACAAGCTGCCTGTGCTCCCTCCTCCAACAAGGAGTTCTGAAGCAGATAAGTGAGGTGACAGAATAAGCCTCATCTCTTTAGATGGAGTTCAAGATACTATGATATTTAATGTAGCATTTCTCAGGGAATGAGGTTAGGGGTAACAAGCTACCAAGTGTCCTCCCACCATCTCCAGCAAGGAGAAACTAAATGTCTTGACTGAACTCAGCCTGGGGCTGCTACGTGCCTGGGAGGGATAGGAGGAGAAAGGGCCAGCTGAGCAGAAAGGGAAATATCTCTTCAATTCCAACAAGACAAGGTCCCTGCCAGGAAATGCACCACCGGTTCCTCATTTGCTTTACTGAGAAAAGTTAAAAACAAGAGCGCTGAGACACGCAGCTGGAGCAGATGTTTTTCATTCTTCACTGTTCACAAGCAGCAGCTCTCCCCCTCCTGCTCACCCACCTACCCTCTCTACTGGCATCCAGCAGTAGGAGCATGATGGAGAGGAATGGAGCAGAGCCCTTTTCTAGTGCCAGAGCCATCCCTGGAGCTCCCACCGCAGCCTCTCTCACGAACCTTCCTGAGGTTGTGATCAAGCTCTTCTGCTTGATCCTCCCGTCATTCATGCCAGGTAACCTTTGTAAATGCTGCTCAGCAATCCCAAAGAGCAAGCCAGGCTGCAAGAGATGCAGGGATGTCTGCTTAACACGTAGACTGATGCATTAAAGTCACCCACCCTCTGTGGTACCGCTGCTCTCTTTGGCACACCAACCCAAAGGTTAGTTATCAGAAGGTATTTAGATTTCAAAGTAAAACTGTTAAACTTTAAACCACTTAAGGTCTCTATCACACCCATGTGTGTGAAGTTGAGAAGGGAAAAGCATCCTATCCGATGGGTTGGAAAGATTCCAGGTCACTGTTCCTTAGGCAGTGAGAGCTACTCAGCTGGATAAGATCAGCCACTAAGCAGGATTACAAATTTATCTTCCCTCGGTAGTGCGATCTACCACTAATAATCATATCATGAAAAATAATACAGAAAATGTTTTAAGGATTGCACTCTGAGTCACTAGCAAGGCACAAAATGCTCCCACAGCAAAAGGCAAAACTGAGCACAGAGACAGAAAACAGAAGACCACGATCCTGGTGTCAACAGCAGCATGGGAAAATCATTTGCAGTGCTGAGACACTGAAAATCAAACCAGTGGGGCTCAGTTCAGAACCAGTTGACTCATCCCAAGAAGCTGGGATTTAGTGTTCCAATGGTACCTCTCTGCACCTGTAACTTAGATCTGGACAGTGCTTTTCTGCCCCAGGACAGTAAAAATCAATACAGGCACCAGCTAAGACATCCAACCTCTTCAGAGAATTAAGGCAATTTTTATATTCTTGCTCCCAGCCCATCACACACTGCCTTGGGCCAGCATTGCCTTCGCTTGGCAAAGAGCAGAGGCAGCTCAAGCAGCAGCATTGGTCAACAACTGCCCTACAATGCCCAGGTGGTACATCCCGCTTTCCCATCACCATTTGCACAGATATTTCAATCTCATTGCACTAATCATTGCACCAGGGAACAGTGGACTACTCCATCAATGACATCACTGGCAGATTTGATTACAGCGTTGATTACATCACCACCCACAAGAGATTCTGCAGCTTTCCAAATGGCACCGGCAGCTTCTAAATAGCTTAGATGGGGGAAGCCACGAAGGACGTATATATTTCAGAAGTCTCAGGCTATAAGTTTAATGGAAGAACTTTCAACACAATCTTTTGGAAATATCAGTACATGGACAAAGTATTTTCACATGCTGTTGCTAGTGTTAGTGAGCCAGGACATGGTCAGGAGAGTATTCTGGTTCCTGGAAAAGTCACACAGACACAGAGCAAGTGAAGGACTCTGTGACACAGCGGCCAAGACGGAGACTTCGCATGAGCGCAACCAAGAAGAATGTCATCGCTGGTCGGGGGGCAATAGACAACCCAAGATTTGCCAAGTGCACAGTAAGGAATGTGTGTGCTGAACCATCTCCCTCCAGGGTGGGAAAAATACTTCTAAAAGCCTATTTAAATGACTCTCAGCAGAAGATAACAGAGGTTAGTAACAGGAACTCAAATGAGAACCAAGCACCCATCACGGAATCTGGCACTAGGTGTCTGGGAACGTGAGAAGGACAGTGTTTTGCTGTCCCCATGCCACACACCAGCATTAGCTCTGTCACGGGTTGCTGCTGCTTGCTCAGCCTTCCCTCCTCTGCGTGGACTATTTGCAGCAACAGCATTAAAGCAACCATCAAGCAGATGCTTAAAAAATGCAGAATGACGTTCAAATGACATCTATCCATAAATCAGCCCAAACCACAAACATCTGAAGAAGATTTTCACTTAATCCAATTTACTGTAATCTCTCTCTTTAGTTAAAATGACAGAAACGTCAAAATGGGACTTTACTCCTCTGTCAAAGCATCTCATGGTGAAAAAGGAAAATAAGCAGGCTCTCACACGCAGCACCACTTATTAGGTTAGAAATGTCAAAACTGTACTTTGATTCTCACTATTAGCAGTCACATCCACATGCTGTGCCCTTCTGTTTCACTTCATTTCCCCCAAGAGCGAGCACAGAGCATATGCTCCATGCCAAGCACCATCCAGACAAAACCACAAGTTTCCCATTCTTGTTCCTGATGACCCTGCGCTCATCTCTGTCTGGGGGCACACGGACCCTCTCAGATCACACATACGCAGTCTTATTTACCATCAAAGCTCTCAGGAGGACTGTGTTCTGCTCCTTCAAAAAACTAAAACAACAATCCAAGCCTGCTCAACAGACCAACCTCAAATTGCTTTTCCCCCATCTCTCCACATTAATTAGCAAATGGGGTAATTGACTCTCTGCCCGGGAGTTAAGCACGTGTGTGTCCGCAGATGTATTTCCATGTGTGAGAGTGTGTATCATTTCCCCAATGGTCACAAAAATTAAGCCATTATCCAAGAGTCCAGGAAAGTGAAAGAAAAATACCTACTGTCAGGAGTGGGGTCTTCATGCATTATTTAACGAGAACTCTGTTGGCAAAACTGGTGTTGTTTTTATATAAAAGCTAATAGAAATTGTACCTCCAGGTGTCAAAACACTGATGGTAATTCCTGCTGCCTCAGACATCTTGATGTTTCAATTTTAGCAGTATGAGGAGCCTGCAGGGAATCCAAGAGGGTAAAGTGCTTGTAACTCAAAGAGAAGCAGAGAGAAGGAGAGCCTTTTTATTTCTTTATAAAGGGCTCAGGGGAACAGTTCTACTCACTGGAATTATCAGATCTGGTTCCCCTGCTCCTTCCCTTCCTTGAAAGAGGAAGGAGCAAGATAGGCTAACAAGGAGTGATTGTATTGTGTCGACAGGGAAAAAAAAAAAGTCCACAAGGCTGCAAAGGAGAAAGAAACAAAACCCAAAGAAGTGGTGAACAGAAGATATCATTGGGGTGCAGCAGCACAGGAGCAGCTGGAAGTAACAGGACGCTTCAATGATTTCCACAGAACAGACAAGCTGTGATGGAACAGCACATTTAAAGGAGTTTGGGTTTTATTAAGTTTGTGCTTAAAAGCATAGAGGCATGCTGAACCCCTCCTCAAGTCCCTTCCCTCACTAATTTCCAACACCTCCCCAAAGCAACAATGGGGCTCTGAGACAATAAAAGCTAAAGATGCATCAAGTGTCCTCTTCCTGACCACCCCTAGAAGGTACAGCAAATTCTAGCCAAAACCTGAGCCACAGCAAAGGCACGAGGCAGTAAATAAGCTCTGACATTTCAATAATTAATTATGACACCTGTGAAACAGTGGTTTGAGGCCAATGCTGAATCTGGAAACCACAGACAGCGCAGGCCACCATCCCCAAGCGCCCCAGTGAAGGCTGCAGGGAGGAGGGTACAGCCCTCCAAATCTGCTCTCCTGGGCTGCAACCTGTAGAAAAGCCCCAAGGACCACCTCCTGGTCCGGGCACTCCCATTTCTGTCTCTCTTCCACCATGGGATGGCGGGGGGGACAGACAAGAAGAAAACAATAGCTCAGGAATCCACATGCAGCTCAGCATGGCGTTCAAGGGAAAAGATAAACAACTTCTCCAGGCAGCCACTCAGCCAGGGACACAAAGGTCTTGGAGAGGTCCTTCATTGGGTCATGAACTTTCGCAACCCCATTGCAAAAACAGCACTGAGGAAATTCCCGAGGAAAAGTAAATGGACATAAGAGCAAGCTCAGATGAGGAGTGCCAGGACTGCTGCCGATCACATTTCACCAAAGCACATACCCACTCTCCTTCCACCTGGCAGCCCGCTAAGCTGCACGACCACCCCCTGGACCTGCCTCCAAAACACCCCAGGTGCTGCTGTGGCTTGTACCTGGGCCATCACAAGGACAGGGCAGTGACCAGGGCACTCCCTTCCCACCCGGATCTTCATCCTACAGGGTTTCCCAGACAGCTGTACCAGGCCCCCTCCACGCTCTGTCTGCCCAGGAATCACTTACAGCTCACTAACATTTCAGGGACAGGCGGTCATTGCTCCCACCAGCTCCGAGAGCGCCATTTGTTGTCTCCTTGCTCCTCCAGCCATGTCTCACAGTGCGTGGTATAAACTTTGAGAGGCAATGACCTCATCGGAGCTGGGAAGACGGAGGCGGGGAAATTGGCTACTTGCCACCTTCTCATTTTTCACATAAGAAAAATAATTTATGAGTGAAAGCCCATTTTATTCATCTGAAAAATAATTTAAAAAAAAATCCCACAGCAGGCCTGCCTTGGAATGCATTGCTTCTACAGCAGGTCCTGGAGCAGCATCTACCTGAGGCAGTTCAGAGTGGAGCCCCCAGCACCCTTTGTGCCCCCTACTCCAAGGAACAGCCCCTCATCACCCCTAAACACCCCACTGCTCCACTGACTACTCAGGAAACAACAGTGCAAGCATCCCTCTTCTCTCCGTTAAGGGTGGCTTCCGCTGTAGGCGCAGGGAGGGACTTCCAGCTCTAATTTGTAACTCCTCCAAAAGGGCAATTAAGCAGCCAAACCGTGGCTTCAACTGGGATTTCGGCTCAGCTCTCTGGGATGAGGCCATCAGACAGGGCTCTGCAGCGAGCAGTAACTCCAAGGCATGTCATTAATTTTGCCCAGACATGTATCACACCCCATTTCAGAATGCACACAGAGCATGTGTGCGGCGCTCCGCAGACGCAGGATACTCGGATCCTGCATACTCACACATTTTATATACTCATATTACTTATGTTATAGATTCACACATACATTACTCATAGCTCTTAAGAACAGAACATACAGTTCATCTTGGCATGAATCCCAGAGAAAGACAAAAAAAAAAAAAACAACCCTGCAGTAACAAATCCAACTCGCATCGAGTCCAACAGCATCTGTGGTAGGAGTTAGAGCAGTATGATAGATCATTAAATGACTGAATTATTTTGTGTAACACACCCATGCATCTCTGCTAACACCAGTCAAACCCGCTGTTTCAAGAATATTTCCCCACTTAAAGTGTGTCACCACTCTCCCAAGTTTTTGCCTGTAACTGTGGGAAACTGTGGAAAAAGCAGTTTATTTCCGCAGTGTGCATTTAACAAGCCCTTGTGTACCCCAGAGCCACACACTCCTGTGTTTCAAGACAGGGCCCAAACATGCTCATATGGGACTGCAGCTGTCCCTAAGAAGTGCAGTAACTCCAAGTCACTAGTGCTGGTCAACACCAGAGTCCACTCTCTAGAGCAGCCTGGCACAGCAGGAAGGATATTTCATCTGTACACACCATACAACAGTGGCAAGAAGGCAGATTAGCATGGACTAAGAATGTAACTTCTCAGTAGGACACTGTGCAATGAAAGAAAACAAAAAATTAAGAATAAAAAAATCACAGCACACTGCAGCTTCTATACACCTTCATAACCTTCAAGGCAAGTTTGCAGCATACCAAAGCATTCTTCTTAATATCCCTTCCAAAAATAGGCTTCATCCACTCTTCAGAGCTTTACACCCAATGTCAAAGAGATTTAAAAAGTCACAGTTGCAGGATTCTCATTTACTGAAGGAAGCCTGGGCATGACAAAGCACGGCACAGCTCACCCCAGCTCTGATGGCTCAGGGGTTCTGACGCTGCCCCAGCACAGCCCTCCCGTCCCACCCACAGCATCCCCCTCCTCGCTGCCACTTTGCAGCCCAGAAAATACCCCATCCCAACCATCTCTCCTGGGATTCCCATTGCACCTGAAGCATCCTCCCCACAACTACAGGACCACGACCCTCAGAAAAAACAAAACCACACATCCTCAAAGTTCTGCAAGCAGTGTTCACCAGCAATAACTCCCTTTATGCCACAGCCTGCACCAAAACAGCAGCTGTGAACTCCCACTGGCCTGACCAAAGTCAAAACACCGCGCGCTGCTTTTCAGGCAAACCCAAATTACAGCATCATCTGCTGACTGCTCCCAGGACGAACAAACCCACATTAATTACAGGATAAACTTCGCAATTCACCTCTCAAAAGCACAAAACATCAGCAAAACTGCTTTGATCCCACGGACGAAACCCTCTCCAGCCGACAGAGCAACGCGTAAGACCAAGATGTCCATGGAAAAAAAAATTTCCAAACTTTTTCTCTCCTTCTTCCTTGGTACTACCCTCCCCCCAAAATTACACGCTCCACACCAAGGAGGGCTGGGGGGATAAAATCACCTTAGAAAGCAGCAGGGACTCGCAAAACCTTGCACTTCACCTCCGCCGGCAAGCAGCCGGACACCTCCGGGCAACCGCGGGAGTGTGTGCTCAGCCTCCAGCACGAAACACTGTTTCTGTGTCGCCGGGCCAAGTCTCAGTTTTTCAAAGCAACTTTTTTTCTGCTGTGGCCTAGTTTAGCTCTCCACACAAAATGCCACCAAAACAAAAGCTGCCCAGTCAGCCCGGGGAGGGAAGTAGGGGGTACTTACCTAAGCAGCATCCCTGCATCACCTCCTGCATCTTTAGCAGCCACCCTCTTAACTTCAAAATAAATAAATAAAGTGAGGCCACACAGCCTTAAAACCAAGCTGGAAATGAAATGGAAAGCCTGTAATTATTTCTCAATGCTCCTGCCAGTCTCAGCCTATAAACACAGTGGATTACATAAGTCCACCCCTCCTGTTTTGAAGCCAAAAGTATGAGCTTTTCCTCCAGCTCTGGCAGCAAGTAATAATTCCTCGTCGGCATGGCAACGCTGGCTGGCTTCCAGCAGACAATGGGCGAGTTGAAATACTGCTACGGCCTTTTTATAGCTTAGCTCTGAAAAACCTCTAAAATATTAGCTATCTGATGGCTAACCCAACTTGACAACCTCTCCTCCTTTAACTATTTCCTTCCTGCACTGCTGCCCGGCATTGCCCAGATGAACAGCCCAGGGTCACTGGGCAGTGGTGCAGAGGATGCTCCTCTTCCCGGGGACAGCACACAGGAACTGTTTCCCATCTAGTGGATTTGTTGATTTGTCACAGACACAGCATCTGCAGTAACTGCCAGAACCCCATCTGGGCTTTTCCGGGTTTATTTCAGTCTGTTACTCAGCAGGTACATTTGCTCTGCTCGCTGGCTCCAGCAAGCTGCGTGCAAGGTTCTCCTCCAGCTCACCCGGCCTGAGAGAAAACAGATCACAAAACAACACTTGTGCATGTGATTGTCACTGCCCTCCCCGTGCCAGCCCTGAGGAGGCTGGTGGGGCTCCGGACGTGATTTGCAGAGCTGCAGGGAAGCAAGATGCTTTACAAATAATCTCTTAGCAAGTCTGGGAGAATTTGTCTCTCCTTTTGGGAAAGCATTGCAGGGATGTCCTGGAGAACCAACTGCACTCGAGATACCCTGTGCCCCTGTGCCAGTGTAGGGCAGCCTGCCCATACACACTTTAGGCTTATTCTGCAGCTGAATGAGTTAAAAGCATTAACACACCCCAGCAAGACAGAGAAACAGCAGCAAAACTCAGAGGAGAAGACACTCAAGACATCATTAAAGTCAGTGGTGTGGGAAGACTGATGAAGTTAAGGAGTCTCATAACTGAGTTTCAACCAAATCCTACCAAAATGAGCAGCTAACACACACACGGCAGCTCCCAAGATCATGTGAAGTTAATATTTACCGTGACTACGCATGCAATCTGCCCAGGATGACCCCACTATCTCCACACCCTGGCACAGACCCTGACCACCTGAAGGCCAGCAGGTCCCCACTGCACCTACACCTCTGAGCAGGAGCTCAGTGAGTGCCACAGCTATGTGCTGGCTCATTGCAGCCCCGAGTAAAACTCACCCCGAGGGCTGGGAGATCCTCTGGAATTTGTTGAATTTTGCGAGTTAACAAATAAGCAAAGAAAACAATGGAAAATAAAAGAGAAAATTAAAAAAAAATAGCAGAGCCAAGACCACCACAAAAATACAGTTAGCTCCATTCTCAGTGCTCAGTTCTCAAAACAGTGTTGCCAGCGTTCACAATCCAGCTCCAAGTTTGGCAACAACTCTGGGAAGCCCAAAGGTTCCTGCTCTGCATTGGTGGCTGGTGGCTCTCCATGGCCAGCCCTCTGCCCCCGTGATCTCCAGAAAACGCTTGAATGCACGACCCATGGGAGTCTTTAACACTCGAAAACCAGAAGGCAAACAAAAAAAGAACATTTCTTTCTAAATCTCATTAAGTCGCAGAGCATGATTATGATTTGCTAATGTGCAAAGGTGATAACATTGCTTGGAGCTCTAGTTCAATTAATTATTTTATGGGAATAAACATACCAGGAGACACTAAATGAAAACCATAAAGGTTCCTTGTCAGGCTCACAGCTGCTCAGCCTTTGCTATAAGGCTACAGTTCCTAATGCCACAGAAGAGCCTAATTCTCTTTAGTAAGTACCCTAAAGAAAAGTCTTTGCACAAACCAGGATGCAGCAAACCCTGGCAGATGCTGGTTCCTACAGCCAAGTGTCCAAGATGGCCAAAAGTAGCAGCTGTTGCTGCTGATAATTAAATGCATGTTGTGCTACCACACAGCCAGGCAGAGCCACAGACGGGAGAAAACCAGACCTGGCATGGAGCATCCACCTGAGTCCCGTGAGCTGAGAATGGGCTGAAGTTAAGACACGTCACCATAAATCTCTTGATGTTTTTTCTGATGAGAACTCAGGGTCACACACCTGGAACACTTCTGTCTTCTACGGGAGGATAATAATTCAGTTTATCTTTTTAACGGCCAATTTTCTGGGTTTCGCCCCAGTAAGTTACAGGTGAACAAGTCACTGAGAACTGAAACCTAAGAATTTCCAGAGGCAAGAGACTTGGCCCTGCCCAGCTGAATGTCACAGACACACAACTACATCTCATAGTCCACTACTCCAGTGAAACCTCGGTGAGTCTCAGGATACCTTCCTGAGCAGACTGAATTTGATCCCAGTCTCCTGTCCCTTGCCCCTTAACCTCCATCCTAATTTGCTACTACCAAGATGACATCTAAGAACACCCTCTCCCCAATCTGAAAAGAAAAGAAAAGAAACCTATTAGGGAAAAACAAAGTTGATGTTTTCTCTAACATACCATGTTGTTGTTACACACATGGGTGTAACACACTATGTTAAGGTGTGCACCTTAAAGTGGGCATCAGGAGTCACAGGAAAGAGAAAACTGTAAAGTCAGGGCTAAAACATCTGGAGAAACCTTTCTACCCTTACACAGACCAACCTCTCTTCTCCAGGCAAGGAACATCCATCCCCACCGTGACCCCAGACCCATGGATGCATGATGCAAGATGGGGAATAACAAGTTACAACTACAAAGCCCTGCTGAAACTTTAAAATGGCATCACACTACACACACTCTTCTAGCTTAAACCCTTAATTAAAGAGACTATTCTTTACAATGCTGGAGCTGCTCCAACTCCCATTGTTAAATTTAAAATAAAACCCTGCAACCCCACAGCATCTGTAAGATATTAGAACATTCAATACTGACTTCTTTATTCAGCTTTAAGACATCGTTTAGTAATTTTTCCTCTCAAACCCCAAATCTAAGGATTTAAAGGAAATAACCACCAGGACCTCCTACAGGATGCCTTTTTTTTTTTTTAAATGAACCTTCTGCAATAATATCCTTGACCTTTAACAATTCCTAATTGATTGTGTGCTCCATCGTGTACAGCCGCCGGACAGACTGCACGACCAGGGCACGCTCAGCGCGGGGCGTCAGGATGAAGCAGACCCTGTAGCATGGAAGCCAGCTCCATATACAATCCATTCATGCACAGGAACAAAACAAGAAGACATATTTGACCACAGAAAATCACTGTGAGCACAAGAAAAATACATCAGAAAATCGATTTTGACCGTTGCTAATAAAGCTGGAGACACAAGCCAGAACCTCATTGTTATAACCTCCATTTTTCCAAGGTGGGTGGTTCACTTCTGCTCTCCCAGGAAAAGGAGCAGCTTGTAGCCACTTATAGCTCCTCTACCAGCACTCAGGTACTTTCCATGGCCTGGAAAACACAGGTCCAGCCATGGCAAGGGATCCAGACATGACGACTTTCCTGATGGATCCAGGAGGAGAACTTGGGCTAAAAGCCAGCCCCTGCAAAGTAACGAGGAGCCTCCATTCACCCATTCACTGCAGGAGGAGCAGGATTTCAAGTCAAATCTCTGGGAATATCGCCCATTAGCAACCTCTGAAAACACGCTGGCAGGCCATGAGAAATGTCCATGTTTCCATAAAGCCCATACAACTTTAACAACACTGCTGGTATTCCTCCTGTAACTAGTTTCATAGCCACTGAAACATTCTAGGGTGGAAGGCAGAAGAGGAGATCATCCAAGGATTACCAAATTACAGTGCAATTCATGAAGCAATGGTTGTATAATGTCTCCCCTGCAACAGAGGTGTGCAAGAAGGTGACCTAGATGAAAGAGGAATGTCCACGAGGTGTGAGGGTATCCCCAGCAAGCACAGCTCAAGCGTGGGGCTGGATTCTGCTCTGCCCAACGTGCACCTTGTCCCCACGAGCCCAGGCAGGGGTACCAGATCAGGGACTGGTTTCCACCAGCAAACAGCCAGCCTACACACCAGTCACCTGCAGGTGATAACATCTTACCTGGGCCACGTTCACAGGCACTCCTGCCTGCCTGCTCACAGCAACTCTGCTGCACCGAAAACATGAAAAGGGCAGAGAGGTTTGCAGAAAATCCCAGTAACTTATCTCCAGCAGTTCCCACACCTAATTAAACTGTTCAGTCACGCATGCTTTAAAGTCCATGAAATTAAAAAAAAAAAAAAATCACAAAAAGAAATACAAAAGCCAGACAATTAGTGGAAGCAGGCTTGTTTGATCAACTCTCCCCCACCTGCCAAGCCATTCTGTGGCCACAGTAGCAAATTTTTCAGGCAACTCAGTCCTGTGTGCTGATCCTACCCCAGAGTTCCCAGCTTCCTACACCCACAGCTGCACAGCCAGGGCTAAACCACCCTCCTGCTCCACAAGCCAGAGCCTCCAAAAACACACCCAGCCCAAGTACAGTTCCACACTGGGCACACCTGCCTCTACTAGCAGAGCCTGCAGCAGAGAAAAAGCTTTGCAAGGGCCAAGCCGCATCCTTCGGAACAGGCTCCGACGTCAGAAAATTCTGTTCACGCAGGCAAAACAAGGAAGCACGTGGCACATACGTAGGAACCAAAGGATGTTGGATGAGGAACACAAAGAAGGGAGGAGATGGAAAAAGATGGCTCATTCAAGGATCTGTGTGAAAGCTGGCATTACCAGGCAGTCCCTCTCCAGCTGGATCGAGAGGTCCAGTAGCAGAGTGTATCCCATGAATAGCAGAAAAGGGGAGGAAAAAATCCAGCAAATGGGAGTAGGGAAAGTATTTCATCACATTTTTTAGAGAAACAAAGTAGAAGGGAATAAAAAACGAATCGAGAATCTGATCCCAAGCCATGCTATACCAGTAAGAGTCTTCTCTAATTGTTTTTGTGAATTCTGCACCATGTCTCACCAAAGACACTGCCTAGGCTATTTAAAAAAAAAAAATTTAAAGCACCAAAAACTAGGCCTCTAAAAGGTAAACTACTACAGCATGCAAGACCCTGAAGGTCTTCTTAAGACCTAGGAGAGAGCTGCAGATATGGAAGAGGCCACAGGGACAAACAGACCCTGCAAGCAAAGCAACAACATGGTAAAGATATTCAATAGCTAGGTTACAAAATGGAGCAAATCCCAGAAAGACCCAAAAAACTACCTAGCTCAGGCTGGATGTGGAACCAGGAGGCAAGATCAGCAGAAATACAAGTCACTCCCGTGCAAGCCAAAAAGCCAGTTAGAGGTTGGAGGACAAGTGTCCAGCCACCAACTAGAAGAAGTGGTAATCATGGGGACTTTGAAACATGGCTGGGACTCATCAGAAGTTTCCAGTTGTTTTTTAATTCAATAATGGGTAAGTTCATAGCCAACCAACCACCACACCAGTCCTCTTGCAGAGGATTTGACATTCCCTTATTTGCACTCTGAAACAGAACTATCCTGTCAAGAAAAAAAAAGTCCAAATAAAAAAGCAAAACAAGAAGAGGGCTGTGCCCTGGCCATGCTTCCCAAACACACATCACTGTTATCTGTTCATTTTCAGCTGGAGGTTCCCCTCCACCTTCACCTCCTCCCTCCTTCCACTTACAAGCTGATATGCCATTGAACATCTCCTATCTACTGGCTCTGCCCACTGCATCCTCAGTGTTTAAAATAAGCAAGCTGTGACAAACGCTGGGTAAACCCAGGCGCTATGAATACTGCAGAGCCTCGGCTGAGGCGTATTGCAGACTAGTCATATGCTTCAATATTTTGTCCCCAAGAACTCGGCCAATCCATTTAGCAATGGAGCAGGACTCTAATAATAGACACAAGGATACACAGGAGATAAATGTACACAAGACAAAAATAAACCCCAGCCTTGTTATAATTTTAATACAGGAGCTAAACTGGGAAATGATAAATGAAGACCGTTTCCACAGTTGAGTCAAGAGGAAAACTTAACTCCCAACAGCCCAAGAGTGAACACACACATTCAAAACTGGATGGGGGATTTTCAGAAAGTTAGCTGAGCATTAAAGTAAGTTTTTCATTATTTCAAGTTACACCAAAAAACCCAACACTTCACTGTTTTCCAGGACTACCAGAAGCAGACTTTGTTTAACTGTGCATGTTCTCAGACATCAAGCGCCTGCAGTTGTGGGGCCACCATCCATCTCAAAAAGTTGCTTTCAGCTTCCTCAAAGCAGTGTCGCTCCACAGCAGCTCACTTTCATCTCAGTCAGGGATCTCAAATTAAAGCTTTAATACACTCATACACAGCTATAAACTCCTACATACACTTTTCCTTTATGAGTTTTAGCCTGTCTCCACTGTACACGGTTAACCACGCTCCCACACAGCCCTGCCTTCGCTTTAGAAAACAACCTCTGGTGTTTATGAGATTAACTATTTCCCCACGGAAATTATCTGAGGGATAACTCTTCCATTCCCACAGGAATACCCAGAAGAGCCTCAAAGATTTCACAACCTTAAACCCTGTGTCATCACAAGTTATATTCCTGCGTACACAAACATCTTCTGCATGATCAAACGAGGAGGCCGAGCAGGGGTTGCAGGCCAAAGGAGAACTGTGATGCTCTGACCTGACCCCTTGCCAGATGTCTCCAGCCCAGGGTTTCACACAGCAGCTCTCAGACGCTTCCCAAGCCTCCAGATATGGGAACCACCATGGTCCTCAGCCCCGGTATTTCTCTCATCTGATTCTCTCAAGCTCGGGCTTTGCAGCTCAACATGCACAACAACCATCACTCAGGAGTGGAGTGAGATGGGCCAGAGCAGACTTTCAACCACATTCAAGCCCATCCTCTGCTGAATGACAACTGCTTGGCCCTCTCCCCCTCCCTTACCAGCCAGACCTGTCCATGGCTTCAAAGCTTATTTAAAGCTCTGAGGACTAACGACCACAGCAGCATTCTTCTTCAAGTGACACTCAGATTGGAAGGAAGTCCATGTTGGCAGTGAAGTAAGACTGGACCAGGCTAATTTTCACTGCATGTTTATCTCTGCTCAAACCATCCTACTAAAAAGGAAAAAAAACCAGTCATGTTCCAGATGGGAGAGACTTTTTATAACAAGCCATGGATATCTGCCATGCTTTGCCGAAGGTCTTTCATCATGCTCACAAGGTATAATGCTATCTAGTAATCTGAGGAAACATCCATGGGATTTTCAACCTCCTCTAGAAATTGAGATTCAACAGGAAACCACAAATACACCAAGCAATTAATTTTTCTTTACCAAATGTTTCCAGTCATGTCGCAATTTTAACAGTAAGCAAACTATTTGGGTTCTTTCCAGTTCTTGTGCAACAATGTTCCTCATTTTCATTTTATTTTTTAAATAATCTGGCTGAGATTTTTTTTTATGAAAAGAGTTTAAAACCAGTTAGGAAGTCAGCATGAACACAGCATACTCTCCCTGTTAAATATTTACCCCCCCCCCCAAGGTTTCCATATCACATAGCAGAGGTTTTGTACAAACAACCAAGTAAAGACTTTTCCCAGCTAAAAATACAGCAAGTAGCCTAAGAAATAAGAGCAGAACAACATACCTACCGACACAGGCAACGCTGAGCTATCTGAACCACATAAATAAAAGTCTCATTCAAACATTCCCCCGCTCCCCTCCCAGCACCATTCCAGGAGAACAAAGAAACATTAAGTCTTACTTTCCTGGTGTATATTTGATCAGACCTTCTGTTAACACAATATGACAACAGCAATGAAGGGAAGAATATCACAGCTAAACAACCGTCTACCATTCCCCTTCCTTCTGCCGAGTCCGTGCTGACGCAAGGATGGAGCAGCTGCTGTCTGTTTTTAAACAGCTCCATATTTCATAAGAAGCTGCTGATTTCTGAAAGGACAGAAAACCCAGCCAATGGCTTACAAAATAAGAACCAAATGAAAGCAATTCAGGACACACTATTTAAACATCGTGTCCATTTGCTCAGCTTCCTTCCAACGTACCACCACAACTGAAATTCCTAAGACATGTCTGTCCTCTGTCTCAGCCTATTCTGTTATCACCACATGCACAACTTTTAAGCACTCATCTAAACCAGAGCAGAGGAGACTGGAAAATCCCTCCCACGGCTGTAGATAAAAAAATTCTTGAAATACAGGAGAAAACAAAACCATGTGTCCAGCTCGATGCAATTGTAGAAAATACTTCACCAAATTAACATGACCCTCCCCTAGTTGTGTATTCTGCTGCTGAGGGATGCTGTACTAACAATACATGGACACTTGGGACAGAAAGACTCTCTTGAAGGACCTAGCCATATGCCTTGAACTTTTGAAAACTTACCAAAAAACATATATAGCCATTGATATCGATTTATTTTTAATCAGGGACGTATCAGATATCTGGAAAGCATCACCACTGAAATTTCACACTTAGGTCTTCTTAAAAATCTACATCACAGGAAACAGATCACTGCATATTAGGACCTCAAAAGAAAAAAAGCTTAAAGCTTTTCTGTTGTGACTCTGCAGCTCTCACTCTGGTTGTTAAAAGTAATGGGTTATACCAGGCGAGTCCCTCCCGAGGGGCTCCAGACACCACTGTCTCCTTTCTAGTTAATAGCTGTTGTAAGAATACTGCTTTTTCGGCTGTTTGTGTCACGTTGATTAGCTTAGATAAGGGCTTGGGGAAGGAGCAGGGAGAAGAAGAGAACATGCAGGGGGAGGAGGATTTAAAGAGGAAAAAAAAAAAGGCTTTCATCTGCTCTAATAATTAGCAGGTCATGCTGAAAATGATCAGCATCCCTTTAACGCAACTGTGCATGAAATGTGCAGAGCACTGCTCAGGTCACTGCACCCATGCAAATCACTTAGTTATAGCAGTCACTACACCCTGTGGTTTTCTAGACTCCTCTGGCTTCATAAGGGCTCTGGCCAAGATCCTTCTACTTTCACACTTCAGCTCAGGAGATGGGGGGTTAACAAGGCTCTTCAATCTTGCTGCTCAGTCACAAGGGTGGTGGGTATCAAGGTGCTGAGGCCAATCAAGGACTAATTAAAGGTTTGCAGAGGACCTTCAGATTCTCTGATGAAGCACCACAGGGAAACACTGCAAAGTATTTGCCATTCCTGGAGCAAAAGGGGCTGCATGATCCTCCTGTTCATCCTCTGGAGGCTTTCCCAGGGAAACCATCAACAAGGAAGAATCAGACTGCCCAGAATGTGACAAAAATCTTCTTTAATTCATCACCATAGCTGCTGTCCCAGGCATCTCTCTGCAGTGTATCTGTTGATTAATGAAGAACAAGCTGTGGGTCCCCCAGACCATTGCCCCTGCAGCAGGCAAGTTTGGATCCTACACTGAAGACACAATCTGGAACTTTATATATTAGCAAAATGAACAGTGGGGAGGGTGGGAATTAAAAAAGCAGCAATGGAGTTCTGGTCATCTGGGCACTCTCTCCTCCCCTCATCTACTACAGCCTTCAGAAAAGCCAGCAGCCATCTCCTGGAAGGGCAGGACCAGTTCCACTGGAGCAGAGGTCCTTTAATAGACCTGTCCTTCTCAAAAGGAGGTGAAAAGATGGTAAGGACAATGACAATTCTTCCTCTGATGTACTCACATCCTTCTATTAAGCACACATTAGCTCAAAGGTCAGCAATTGCCAGCCAGAGCCAGCTCTGCCTTGACAACCCATCTTCAAAACACACTGAGTGCCTGACCATGCCCAGGACAGAGATAGACTGCTTTCAGCATGCTGTCTGGAGAGAGAATTCCCTTTAGTGGCCATGATGGTTGTGTCTTCTCAAGTGTCTTTTAATTTCAGCAGCTTTCCTTTGCTTCAAAATTGTTCTTCCACCTCAGCTTAACGTTCATCCCCAAACTGACACACACCTTTCAAAGCGCTGCTGTTTGAAAGAAGCCCGGAAAGATGGATATTAAGAGATTACTTTCAAATAAAGCAGTGAGCTAAGTCATTGTGTCCAGAGCAATCAGACGTGTCGTCGGGCCCCAGTGGTTTATGGAGGCAGGAATGACTCCCCAGGCACCAAGAGAATGGGAAGGACAGGGGACAGTCCTTACAAGGAGATCTATGTTGCACAGGGACTGAGGAAAGGGCACTAAGGCTGGTCTAGGAGGGCAGGAGCAAAGCAGAGACCCTTTGTAGCAATGGAAAAAAACATCATATAAGCAGCAGACGCTGAAATCACCCAAACTCCCTCCACATATCTCAGCAGAACAGAAAACAGCAACACTACCGTGGTCACAGGAGCATGAGGAAGGAGTTAAAGTCAACTGAAGTGTAAAATGCATCCCTCTGTGGTACCAACATTCACCTGGGAAAGGGGAAGCTTCCTCCAAGAGAGCAGTGTGGAGTTCCTCAATGACAAACCTACAGCAATTATTAGAAAGGCATCATCCATACATAATTTTGAATTTAATTTAATTAGGCACCCTGCTAACTTCATTACTTATTTAACCGGACTGCTCATTCAATTTATGTTACTACTGTTACAGATAACTGCTCCGGGTCCCACGCGGTGGGAAACGCACGGCAGGACACGATTGGGAACGTTGTAGCCTCAAGCCACATTTGGGAATACTGTAGCCCAAAGCCCCAGCTCCTCTGACACTCAGCACCTCTCTTGGAACAAAGGCATTGACCATCCCTTAGGTTTCATGCCTCCTATTTTTCTACCTGCATGCAGAAAAGTCCAGAGGAGCTCAAAGAGTTAATAAAAGACAAAAAGTCCTAAATAAACCCCCCAGATTTATCATTGTTAATGCTTGTGTATACTAGTCAAAGCAGCCTCCTACACAGTTGCCAGATTCTTCTCTTTCACCTAAGAAGTACATGAAAATAATACTCCACGGGGCTTGGGGGAATATATATCAGAGCACTTCACTCACCACCCAAGAGCATCCTTACAAAACCATCGTCTCCAGAGCACGACACATCAGGTCAGGACAGAAATCAAGAAAGGTCTCACGCAAGCAACTGCTCCTGCCACACTGCTGGGCCGGGGAGGTCAGCAGCCTGAAGCCGAACCTTTCACACTAAATCAAAGCCAGGAACAGAGGATGCAGCTCCCCAAAGCCTCACTGGTCAGCGTGTGCATCCTCCTTCCCACCACTCCAGACAGCCGCATCCCTGCCCATTTTCCAGCTCTGCCTGCCCTCGCCAGCTGCTCAGGCACCGCAGCATTTTCCCAGGCAACTTCAGGGGTCTCCTCAGAAGACTGAGTCAGAAGCCTCAATTCCTTGCCTGATCAGAAGGGATGCAGCACCATGGCAGAGAAATGGAAACAAAGAAAGGGCATCTCAAGCAGATTCATGAAACTGGGAGCAGTTCAGAGAGAACTGAAATACTGCCAGAGATCTTAAGTTAGCTCTATTTAAGTAAGCTATTTCAGGGAAAAAAAAATAAAGATAAAAGACCCTTTGTTCCTTTTCTGTAAGCAATGTTACACAAAGACCTGGTCCTTGCATACAGTAAAAAGCCAAACACTTAGAATATTCTGAGTTGGAAGGGACCACAAGGATCATCGAAGTCCATATTCTGCCTCCATATAGGATTACACCAAGAATCACATCATGTGCCTGAGAGCATTGTCCAGACACTTCTTGAACTCAGGGCATGAAACAGCCTGAAATAGGTAGGACAATACCTCAGCCTTGGACAGCAAGGTCTGTCTTAGAAAATTCATATGTATATAAAAAGAGCCCTGACTGACAGGAGTAAGAGAGTGTGAAATGGTACAGACACCAGCCTCAAATTAGGTAATCCTCTGTTGTGGTTGGGTTTTTTTTTTTTTTAGGCCTTCAGTTCAACATTTCTTCTTTCAATCAAACTGCTCTGCGAATTCTGAGCACCCATTTGAAAAATGAGAACAAAAGGCCAGAGAGTAGCACAAAAGCAGGAACACCCCAGGAGGCCTTTCCATCCCTGGTGCAACAGCCCTGCTAGTGTGGAGGTGCTGCTCACCACAGTGCACACAGGAGCTGCCTGAACACCCTGGAATGAGTGTCATCATTTCCAGCAGTGTCTCAGACACTGTTGTGACATTCAGTTTTCACTCTCCAAATGAACTCCAGACCCCAAAATAATTTCAGAGCTCAAGAGTTCAACATAATTTGTTCCAACCAATGCACAGGGCTTGTCTGAAGCATCAGAAGTTTAGAGGAGCATCATAGACAAACAGACCATTCCCCACTTGGCACTTTGGAATCTGCTACATTAATGGAAAAGATTCAGACCCAGTGGTAGCGGTTTTAATTCTGAGGTTACCTGATAGACAAAAGGACTGAAATCACCTTCACAAAGATTAACAATTCTGCCATGAAACCAACACGCAGTCAAGAGTAGTAATACCACAGTCACTACAACACTTTTAAGGAGAACCAACATCAGCAGAAGCGATGAGTTTTCCGGCAGTCTCCCGTAAAAACAAGACTTGGTCTAGCTCACAACCCCACTCTGATCTTGTGTTCAAGATGCTCAAAATTAAATTTCTCGGCAAGATAAGAAAAATCTAGTTTTTGGTTTCATTAGCATGCAACCCGCCCAAGTGCAATATGGATCATCTGCCTGTTCCTTGGGAAAATAAAATTGCAAAATAATTTGCACAGGGGAAGGGTAAGCACCACAGTTCCCATCAGCAGGGAAGGAGACTCAGTCTCACAGCAAAGCCAGCTCTGCTGGCCTGTCCCTGTAGAGAATGGTGGCAGAGGAAAATCACTGCATCAGAAGGAGGACCAGGCTTTGCTACCCGGCCAGGGATGGGGCTCAAGTGGCAACACCAGCATTATTTCATCCTACACTAGGTGAAGGGATCATGTAGACTCTCTTGAAACAGAGGATCTTGGCAATTCTCATTTCCTACAGCAAACAGTTCTCAAGGGCCTCCTCCAACCTCCTCCAGCAGGAAGAAGGGAACTTCTAACACCTCATCACTGACATTTAAGAATGTGAGGCTCCAGCCATCAAGTTGACACCACGGCAGGGAATGCAGCTAACAGGTATACAGTTGCAGACTCCCCAGAGTGTGGATTTCAATTTACAGTTTAAAAAGGAGAGAGGAAACTAACCTACAAAAAACAATCAGCTTTATCTGGGATATTTATCCACACGTACCATGTGGCCACACCATAATGTGAACACCTGTGTGGATTACGTGTTTCTCTTCCACTAGCAGTGTCCAAGGCATGCTCACATCTGGAATCCTTTATGTTTTAAGTGCTACTTCTGCCTTCTCCTCGGTGCCAAAATGCCTTGAGGAAGCAGCACATGCACGGGGGAGGAAAGGAGCAGGAGAACAGTCCGTAAGGTACCAAAACACTTCAGGTACCAACGTGATGAACACAGTAGGCAACTTGAGGAGCAGATGTCCACCAGGGTGTCTGTAGGCAGAGATGCTGTGGTTTGGAAGAAAGTTACACTAGGTTAAAGTTACTGTTCTCCTGAGGCTTATAATAAAAAGCAAAGTCACATTACTCCTAAGTAAACCCACTGTTTGTTATTTCTGTTTCTTTGTTTGCTGTGTAGAACCCTAAAGCCAAGCAGGAATATTTCCTGCCTGGTTAATGTCATTCACTTAAAACTTATCAACCTAGGCTTGCATCTGGACTTTTCTATGTCACAGGAGGAGCAAGGAGTGTCACAGGCAGCCCCTCAAGCACGCAGAACTCTACAACACAAAGCACCAAAAAGTGGCATACGAGTCCTCTCCAAGGCTGCCCCAGCTCGGCTGCTGCCATCAAAGTCCTTTTAAAGCAAGAACTTCATAATGCTTCTCTCTCACTGCTCAGGGAGACAGCATTAAAACACAAAGGCACACAGCTCATGCTAATGTTTTCATCTGCTCAGAGCCTGCTTTTATTTAAGGACAAAATAAAACCAAGCGTGCTGTGCTGATCCTGTGCACAGAGACTTGGGTGCCTCAATCCTTTTAGGCATCTCCAGAGATTTTCAAAGCGCCCCAGGGACACGCACATAAACAAACATTTAAAGGGAGATGCATGTCGAGAGGCCCAGCAGCAGGTCTATAAGACACGTTTGGCATAAGAAGCTCAAGACAGAGGGCCATGGAAAACCCCTCTGCCTTCAATCACATGTGGGCTGACCCTCCCGACAGGCTGGCTCACACAGCCTGCCCCTTGTCTTTGCTCCAGTTACCCCAGCAAAGACTGGAGTGACCCCGGCTAGCCTTTCGCTCTTTGCTTTCAATACCCAGCCTTCAAAGAAACCTGACCCAAAGTCCAACGAGGTTAATGGACAGGCACACGTTGACGTCAGCGAGGTCCCTGGATAAGGTCACTGCAGTGTTTGCCTTATCTTGGAAGTGGCACCGCCTGGAAGCCAAGGAACAAAGTTAAGGCTGATCAGGGGTTTGCTGTCTTCATCTTCCTGAGGCCCAGCCTATCTTCTGCACGTACCCCTGGAAGGGCTCAGGCAAGAGAGTACTGATATAAGGCTTTTTTGATACAATCCACATGGATTTCTCTACACCAAGTGACCAAGACAGCCAGACTTAGAGGTCAAACACTGGACATAAGGAATCAGGTTTTGGGGAGACCTGCATACAAAACATTGGCAAATGTTGATATGCATTTCATCTTGTGAGCTGAAGTACCAAAATCCACAGTCTCTAAAACTTTCTAGACTAGAGTTCCTCAGAGGTTCAAGGGTTACTCCCAGCATCTGTCCACCAATAACAGCAGACATGTTTGAACACAGCACATAACGCTGGGACTGACAATCCCAAGTATTTGCCACGTAAGGCCAGAGGTTTGCAGAGCAGCGACGTTATTTACTTTCAGAGTTTAATTCTACCCAAGGCAATTTTTGGGCTGTGCTCCAGAGACATTTACATGTTGCACCAGCCTACCCTGCTACAGACACCAGGAACCCAGTTCTTCACCAATCCCTCAGCAGAAAAGAAAATAAATTACATCATTAGCAAAGTCAGCTCTTTGATAGAGACTCCCTGAAGATATATGAAAAGAGACGGGAGCTCAGAGACAAGCACTCCTCTGCTCCCATGCCAGAACACCTGTTTATTTGGATGCCAAATTTTGATGGCTCAAAAAAAAAAAAAAAAGTATAAGCCATCTTTCTCCCCCGCTTCTTTTGAAGATGATGGATGCATCTGGTTGGGAAGATGAGCAGCAGCACACAAAAAGGCCTTTCTAACACCCCCAGAGCCCACAATCAAGACACGCAAAGCAGTCACTAACAAAGATCAAGTCCTCATTAGACCTTAAATATGAACAGATAATACAGAACAGTATCTCTGAGTGTACTAAAGCTACTTCTCTGCAGCAGCCAAAAACTCCAAAGAGCCTAAGGCAGTCCCAGGCAGGACATGTAAGCTCAGTTCAAGTGCTCACCCTAACAGGGAAAGAAATAATGAACCACCCTCCTCCCCTGTGAATAAACACGTGCAACTCAGCACGGGGAGGCTGCAGAGGCTGGAGCCCCTCAGCACTACGTAACGCAGCCCCAGGCTGTCGGCATGGAAAGGGATGATGGTTTACTGGGTGTTAGCACAGCTTAACAGACTCCTTCCAGCTGGACTGTTTCTCTGCACCCATGTTTGCAGAACCTCTACACAACCAGGACAGTGGGGTCTTGGATCGGGCTGTACTCAAATCACCTACTGGCAACTTGGATGTCAGCAACAGTCAGAAGATTCAGGCACTTTTCAGAAAGAAGCTCCCTGATAAAAGCAGCAATACTGGCCGCTCCAGGAGCCTTAATGAGAGTTTTAAATAAGCCACTGCATCAGTAAAGGTCCACAACTGCCAAAAGACCACGATAACGTGAGGCGGCAATCGCTGAACATCTACCAGTAACTAAGGTACCGACAAAGACAGGAGGTGCATGGTCTTCAACCAGCCCTCAGTCCACCTCTAGCACCCTGAAAGAACAAAGCGTGGTTATTCTAGGACCCCACCTAAGGCCAGCATTTCACAGAGCAGAGCCTGGGGAACAAAAGCATGTCACCAAGCCACAAAACTTCACTTTATGGTGTTTGCAGCATCACACCAACTGAGCAAGCCTTTACCACCTTTCCCCCGAGATCTGCCCATGCTGGAGTTGTATGTGCTGTTTCACAGTGGTGAAGGCGTCCGGCAGTAAAGCCATCACAGCCAAACCAAGAGAAGGTCACCAAGGGGAGGGAGGGAGCTCTGGAGAAAATGTACGGCATTGTTGGGAAAGCAGCAGGAATGTGGCACAAAGGTAACTGCTACAGCCTGAGGCTGCCAGATGAAAGCAGGATCAATATTCCACTATGTTGTTTAACCCGTTTATTGGGGGGGAGGTGGAGATAAATGAGTATTTGAGTTGCCAAAGGGTACACTTTCACCCCAATCTGAGTCAGCCAGAGTCGAGTTCCTGCCCAGCAACACCACTCCAGCCAAATGATTTCAGCCTTACAGTTCACTTAACCACAGAATACAAAGAGCCAGTAACCCAGCAGTCGATAATGGAATAAACTATAGGTCAGTGACCAGGAGAAAACACACCATTTAAAATTATTCCAACATTGACATGCACAGGAAACAGGCCTGTATTTTTATTTATTTATTTATTTTAACCAGCCTATCTGCTCAGAGACAGTGCTGAGCCAGCTGCTAAAATTACAAGGTTAGATTCTCAAAGTCTGTGGGTGAACTGCATGATGCCGGCGCACACTTACAGCCATCAAAGCACAGCACTGGCAAGCAGGATCGAGCGCGCACGTGATCAGCCCCAACACGGCGTGCGTGCACTTGCTTATCAGAACATCAGCAGGCGAGGGTTAGGGGGTACCTGAGCACACAGCACGGCTCTGCCAAGCTGCCTTTGAAAGGCTGGCCTGTAGCCAAAAGGGAGAGCACAAACTCTCGCTCAAAGCACTCAGCCAGGAGCCCAGCCAGGCTCATTTATAGCTCTGTTTCCTCTCAAGGCTGCTTTTTCCCTGGAAAATGCTGCAATAGCAATTTGCACCTCAGGATTAAAGATCACTATGGCTCTCTAGCAACTGAAAACACCCAGAAAAGCCCCTTTCCCCTCCCAAGTCCAAGGAGCATTTCTTCCATTGCACGTGAGCAAAGCAAGGAGGAGGTGACACCAACTGTTGCAGAGGCACTATGCAGAGAACATTTCAGCTGAAGTTCATGCAGGATCACGAATCAACCATATTCCCTCAAAATCAAACAAGACAATGTGAACTCGGCAGGGCAGTTCAGACAAGCAGTAGGCACTAATCCTGGCCAACCTCTCGGCTCCACAGAGTAAAGCAAAACCAGCTGTACCATGTGCACCAAGCAGAGTTTCCAGCCTTTAAAATCGAAGAATTAAGTATTCAGCACGACCTGGCGCTTACACCGTACCACATAAGTAAAGTTAAATTACAATTAAAGCTAAGTTTTAACACATTCGGACACGGGGTGTCAATAGCAATTCCTCCTATTTGCAGAGCTGGCTGCTGCAGTCCTCTGGCCAACCTCCCAGCACTGAACACGATCCAGAGCACTCTTCATCCACATTGGCACCATCGCAGCCGTGGTTCCCTGCACTAACCAACCTGCCCAGGCCGAGCCAGGCAGCTCCAGGAGCGTGGCACTGAAGCACCATTTCACAACAGCAGCAGAGGGAATGCAAAGCCAAGACTGATGACTTTTCCAGGAGAGCACCAAGGAAATAAATTATGCTGTTTTCAAAATCCATTTTTCCTCAAAAATACTTGCTTACCAGAGGGAAAAGACTTCAAGGCTGAATTTAGTGCTCAGGAAAAAGACCAGATTAAGAGCCCCAGAGAGTACTTGCTCTGCTTCTCCTCCAGCAGAAGTGAAATAGAGCAGTGAGGACTGGCCAGGCAGATCTCTCCACCACTGAGGGGCAAGCGACTGGCATGCAGGGTCACAACGGAGTTCAGCTTCCCACCCCAGCCACTCCTTGGCATCTTTCTCAGCACCACAAACAAGGCCACTGTGATTCTCATCAGCAGGACAAGCACCTGCCCATTAACAACTGGACTCCTGCCACTGCCTGGCTGCACATGTGCCACCCCAATAAGACAGTTCTGGGTGCCCATTGCCAGCCCTCCCGGACTTGAGGCTGGCAGCTCCCAGGGCCAGGCTGCTTCCCTCCTGAGAGGGATGAGAAAGCTGAGCCTTTGTTCAGGGTCCGTTCCTGCCTCTCATTTGCTTGGGCAATAACCAGCAGGTAACCAACACCCAACTAGCAATTTGTTTACCAATACAGGGAAAACCCCATCTACTTTCAGCTTTTTCTTTACTCTTTTTTTCCTTTTTTTTTTTTTTTTTTTTATTCCAGTGAGCAACAAAGCCTTAACCCAGCTCAATAAAGCACTGCAGAGCCTGGCTCAGCTCACTTTGGCTACAGGCAGATCAATAGCTTTCTTATATCTTTCTGCTCTGCTAGGGAGGGAAAAGGGGCCACTTTTTTCCCAGCTGAGACATCTGCACAAGGCATCTATGTGCTGTGAGCCAGGACCCCTCACGGGGAGAACTGAAAAGAGATGAAAGAGTGCTTTGGCACAGCAGAGCTGTCTCCTCTCGCCCTCATCTCTGCTGGCACTGCCAGTGCATTTTACGTGGGAAAGTATTCAAGTCCAGTTTGGCCTCCCAGCCACCCTCGGTTCTGCACTGGTTAGTTATTCACAGTGGGGTGAGGTGGGACGAGGTGGGGAAAAGCCACTTAGAGTAGAGGTTCAGACACTGTCAGTAGGACTGCACAGGCCTCTTATTCTGCCCAGGCAGCTGCTGGCAGAGCTGCTTATTCTGCACATCCGTAAGCTTAAAAAATGAGGCCCAGAGGCACTGAGGAGGAAGCATACAGGAAAGCCAGCCCTGGATTCAGGAACGCCTCAGTGCAAATCAATTAGTCCCTCTCTGCCTCCATACCACAAAAAGGTCTGAAGTTGGTACAGAGATTAGGACAATATGAGCAAACCTAATGCACCCAGATATTACAGTTCCAGAAATACCTCGAGCAGATCAGTGGTGCAGCCCTTCCTCCCCCCCAGCACGCAGTAGGGACATCGCAGCACCTCAGCCTCGGAGCTCCTCCCGAGCAGAGCCACACCAGAGGCCAGTGCCAACCTGTCTCAGGTCACAGGAGCACTGCTGCAGGGCAGGACTTGTATGCTGCAGGCAGAGCCCTCCCTGCAGCACACAGGGTAATCCCCAAGACCCTGGTCCACAGCAAACTGCATCTCACACTTCCCCATGCCATGGGTGCCAGGCAGCACAGCTCTGGAGAGAGACAGTTTAGTGTAAAGCACTGTCCCAATGGCCCTGCCTCAGCAACACTTCCAAGAGGTGGACAGGCGTGGGTTAGCACTGGGTCACTTCCAGCCTGAAGCCTCCCTGAAGGTCATGGGTGGCTGCTGCTCCTTGGGGAAGAGAGAGACATCCAAAAAAGCACCCATGCAAACATTCCTGGGCTGGGGAGCTTTGACTTTCCCAAGGATGGACCAGCCTTTCACATCCACCCATGAGCCATCCCTGGGCTGCCACCATGTTGGTCCAGGGAAAACCCAGCTCCACATGGCACGCTCAATCCTGCAGAAGGGAGCTGACTCCAGAAGATCAGTCACCAGCTACCCCCAGCAGCAAGTCATAAACCCCACAACTATAAAATAACAGTTCACAAAACCCCACATTCCAAACATCAACAAAGCTCTGTCAATTGCATTAGGCTCTGCTTTGTTATCCATCATGTTTACAGGACATGTGAATGCTTTCTAAAGAGCAGATGCTTTTCAAGTTTAATAATTCAACCGTTTAGAATTGAGCACTGAAAGACCCTGCACGCGAAGAAACAAATGCACGCACAACAGAAGCCTTTGCTGATTTTCAACTCTTTTCTTTTAAATAGAAACTATCAAGAATACCAGAAATGTTTGCTTCTGAAGAAATGACCGACAAAGAGGATGTCTGATGGATGGAAAGCACTTGGAGAAGGAAAAACAAAAACAAGATGACCCTCAAATATATTCTTGCAGGGCAACTTCTGAAAACCACATGAATAAGTAATACAGGCTTCCCTTGAAACAACAACAGCTTCAATGGAGGACGTCATCAGGACTTGATCTCTGCTGCAGATCAAATGCCACACAGCAGGAAACAGCTGACACACAGCTCAGCCCAATTATATACAGTGCCCTCTGCATACAGGGCCTCCTCTTTACTGCAAGCAAACTCTCATCTTCAGCTCTGCTCTCTTCGCTGGCAACCAGCCCCTTCTGCCCTGTGAAGGAAAAAGGCAAAGCTGGGTTTGTGCACTCTGCCATCCAGCCCAAGGAAACATGGAGCTGGCATGTCTCAGGGTATCTAACCTATGTGCTCTCTGCAAGGATGTTCAGCAGCACAAGATGGAAAGCCACAAAACACCCCACGGCTAATCTCGGCTCTGATAACATCTTCCTGGAACATGTCACTTGAGGTCTCCAAACCTCAATTTCTCTATCTGTAAAAAAACAGCAAAAAAACTTTGCCAGTGCAAGGGCTAAATGGAAAACTCCCACAAGAAAGATTTTTCCATGTGTGCCTTGCACTCTTTGTACTCACTATTATCAGGGTTCGGACTGTGAATTATTCAGAGCCTGAACTATCTGCATTACCTGGTGAAATCAGTGCAGCCTGTTGCTAATGCTCAATGCACAGTACCTTCTGCACAGCCATCTCATCATCTCAGTCACTTACACCATGACTAGTTCTTTTACATGTACTCACACATAACCACCTAAGTTTGCCATTTACCGCATTATCACTACAGAGAAATTACTGCAGGGGACAAATTAATTACCTATGCAAAGCAGGCTGAGAATAGTCAGTAACATACTGTACCACTGAAATGCTAGACAAAGCCTCAAACAGAACTTCCCTCATGTGGAGGATTATAGGCTCTACCCACAAAGGACTCAAGTGTCTTGCCTTATCTTTTTTCCATTTAAAAGGAAGCAGACTTTCCTGAAAACCTGATAGAAACATGCCTTTACAGAACAAATGCAAATGGATTAATGCACTTATCAGCAGTAGGCTTGAGGGGAGGCAAAGACATATTCCTCCTGCTGCCTAGATATTCTAAGATATTTTTAATTAAATTATAGAACATCATTAGCTAATGAAATATTCGGGTCCATCGTTACACAACCCAGCAGCTCCTGCTGCCTTGCAGACCCCCACTATCTATGGATCCACACAAGCACTTCAAAGGCAAGACGTGGCCACTATAAAGGGAGTTGTAAAAGAAAAACCTCACCACTCATCCTTCCTCCAAGGCCATCTGTGCCCACTCACACTTGGTTCTGGGACACAGAGTTATCCTTAGGAATTCAACCATGTTAGCAGCCTCATCAGATTCTTCTTATACACAAACCTGAGCAGCACAACTGTCTGAGCCCAAAGGGCAAGAACTCAGCCACACTTCTCTCCTGCTCCTGAGGACACATGCAAACAGAGGTATCCCCACGCTCACCCCTCACAGGCAGTGTCTCACCCCAAGGGAAGCAGAGCCCCCCAGGTCACACTAGTCCATAAGTGTCTGCACAGACAGAAGACCTCAAAAACTGGTTTTAAACACCTTGCACTGGCTGAGGGGTTTAACAAGTATAGACCAAAATGCTCCTTGTCAAGTTCTGGATCACCAGTGTTAAATCCTTGAGTAGCCACATAAGAAATGGACCTGCAGACAGAGAAACATGTCTCGGTGTTCTTCCCCTGCCTCACCCTCTCTGTTAGCTGGTGCATGTTTGCTTTTGCTTCTAAACTTTGCTTCTCTGTGCAAACAGTCTGCTATGAGAGGTATTTGCTCAGTCCACAAGTTTCCTGCATTTTTTGTCCAGCTCTAGGCCTGATCATCAGGCGTTTCCAGCTCAGAAATCCAGGCTATGAAAAATGACTTTGGCCCAGCAGTGATGCATCACCAGCCATCAGAAGCAAAGACAACTTCTGACATGTCAGGGATGCTGATAAGGATCCCAGACTGTCAAAACCACAGGGGAGCCTGGCCCCTTCACCCAGGAACAAAGACACCCAAAACACTGCATCTTTGAAGCCAGGCTTTAAAAACATCAAGCAGCTGCAAATCCACGGCACAGCCTTCTCAAAGCTCTCCTGTCTGCCTACCTATCCCCAAAGAGATTCTGCCCCAGTCATGCTTTGTAGGCCAGCCAGCTCTGAAACCTGCTTAAGGTCAGCTTTTATATCATCATTTGTATTTTACACCAGAGCCTTACACCATGCCCATCACCAATTCACCTTCTATGGATTCATGTGCTCAGCCTCTGGAAATGTAGTAACTTTCCCTTTTCCAAAGGCCTCTGACACCCATGTCTTCCAAGCGTTTGCTGCAGCTCTGCACAACACCGATCCTCAAAGAGCCTGTAACATGTCCAATGCACTGACCAGCTTTGACTTGGAACAGCACCAAGCACAAACGGTCCTCAGCAGGCTCTGGATGCAACAATAATACAACAAGGAACACTCCAGTTCAAAAGAAACCCAAGGGACATAAACAGTTGAACAGGATTTGGTGGATGGAGGTTATTAGCGCATTACAAATAGAATAGAAATTCAGGAAGCAGTTATCTCCAGAAAAGAGAGATTCATTTCCTTATGATGCTTGCAAGTCACACTGCTAACTTCAGATCGGAAGAGCTGGTGCTCAGTAGAATGAAATTAAGCATGTTGGATCACACAGGACACCCGAGTGGATAATAGCAGAAAATTAATGGAAGCATATGTGCCTCAGGCAGAGGACTGGAAGACCAGCAAGAGAGCTGTGCTCAACTAAACTTCATCATGATAAATGAAACCCACGGAACATACTGCAAATGCAGAAATACAGTGATTAGCTCTACACCGGAGGTTCAATGTCTTAAACATTAATTTGCTTTCTCCAAGAGAATCTCTCCCAGCCAACATAAGCACATGTATAGTCTCCTTCAGAGACAAAAGGGTACAGGGAAAAACAATCACAAACTTTTGGAAATCAGTGGCCTCACACAAGGACTTTATCCCTGGATCACCTCCAAAGAAAACCTTCCAAAACAGCAAACAAAACAGGACTGCAGAGATGAAGCAGCCTGCCATTTAACTCCTGGCGGTCAAGAGTCTGGTACTTGGGAAGGCTTGTGACCCTTGGGCACTGCAGAGCTCACCTTTCCTCAGCAAGCCAAAATCTTGAGACAGGTCTTCCCAACTCAGCACCATCAGAGTGGAGTTCAACAGAAAAAACAAGGTACCAACAGAGGACACTGACTCTGGCCAGCATTCCATCGATGTTGAAGGAAGCCCATGCCCTTGCACCACGTACCTGACTGTTCCCACCGCCCCTGCCATGCCGCCTTCTCTCCTTCATCAGAGCATCAAGTACTTTGCTTGCACATTTTCAGCAATCTGTTGTTTTCACTGATACCAGTTCCCTCCTTGCAAACCTAAATCTTGGAGTCTCCCTATGACTCGCCTTCACAAGAATGCTAATTAGGTCTTTACTACCCCCAGGCTTTCTGAGAGAAAACAGGCATCTGCCATGTGCACTCCCACTCCAGCTATGTTTTCCCACTCCAAATCAACAAAACAAGTGTGTTACTCGGTCAGTGACATGCAGAGGACACAGACGGCTTTGTAAGAAGCTTGGGACAGGAGCTGCATCGCCCACCACGTTTCACACTCCTAAACACCATGAGGAACAGGTGACCACGCACCTTGTGAGAGGCTGCAACGCCTGGCTCTCCATGTGCTGGGTCCTTGCTCCAGTGGTGACGGGTTTCCTCAGCATTTCCCCAAGGAACAGGCTGCTACCATACCTCTGCCCACACACAGGCTTTCCAACCTACATTATTCCCTTCCCATGACACCGTGGTATTTTTAGCACGAGGTGCACAGAGTGAAAGGCAATCTGCTCCCATCAGTTGGTCACTTACATCCACCCAGAACTGTCCTTGTCCAGGACGGCCCACGCCCAGGAACACTCAGGTTTTCCAGCCAGAGTCTATATAAGGACAGCTGCCAAACTCTCCTGTGGCACCAGCTTCTTTCTCCAATTCAGGTTGGCTCTTCACTCCTTCCTGAAAAGGGGGCATTTCCCAAGATCAGGCTGCCCCCAGCTCTCACGTACACATGAACAGTCACAGAATAACACAAGGAGGGGACTGATGCAAAATCCACCTTCTGCACAGCTCATGGATGACAGACATGCCTTGCAAATGCCAAGCCCTGCAGGTCTCACCTTCTGGTTCAATAACAAGAGAATGCAGCACTCCCTGCCAGACTTAGGAAAGGTATCATCATACTCGTACAGAGGAGCAAAACTATCCTCATATTGAAGGGCCTTTGATGCAGGAACAGACACCTAAACACAGTGACACAGCTAACCAGATATGTCAGTGTGAATTAGGAATACACCACAGGTCTCCCAGCTTCCAAGCAGGTAAACCACCTTGATGCTTCTTTTCAGCTTCCCAATTCATAAGATGGCTCACAGCCATCACTGCCCACCTTCAAAAGGACTGGACGTTCTCCACAGCTAGTCTGTATTGTATTTGGAAAGTAGGGAGAGGAAAGATAAGGGAATATACTCAGATACAAAGAATGTGGCACAAGTGGCTTTGGGGGAAGCATTCCTTAAATGCAATGTTTTACAAGCAGGATAAATCCTAGACCATGTGGTGACACAACTGAGCTGCAGACAGCTGCTGAGCCAGCTATCTCTTTCTTTGGGCAAGACTAGTGCCCTGCATAAATGGTTCTTTAAACTTTTTAATGCCAACTGCATGAATAGGACTTTTATGGATTCCTACAGTGACGCACAAAGACATCCTCAACATTTCAGAGCTGCTCAGTGAGCCCGCTAGCTGCCTTCACCAGATAGCTCAGACCTCATACTAAGAACAAAACTCTTTCTTTCAGGAAGCTTTTCTCACCAGTGATGTCCTGCTATCTCCAAGAAGTCAGGATTGCTGGCAGAGTTGGGCTAAAGCCCAAACAGATCAGACTCTGCAGCTTCAGTTCCCAAAGGCTGCACCAGACCCTGCCCTACCACCGTCCGCTTCAGAGCACTGCACAGGGCTTCTTTGTCCACACAGTTGGGCCTTCGAAGAGAGGCACAAAAGAAACCGAGATGAGCGTGTAATCAATAGGCCTCACCCTCCCTGCTCTCCTGCTGTCACTGCCATTTTTCAAAGGGAACTTTTCCTTCCTTCCTCCCCTTCTGCATCATCTCCTCCGGCACCCAAGCCAACAGCTGCGGCCACGCTAAGCCAGCTCTGGCAGACTGCTCTGCGGAGTCGACCCTGTTGTGCTTTGGGACAGCAACATGCCAGAGCTGGGACCTCTCCATGAGCTGCTTCTGCTGGTGTGGCCAGGGTTGCTCTGCTGCAGCTGTGCAGCTGCCTCAAAGGCACTCTCCCATCCCAATGGACGTGATCCAGCAGCATGGCCACAGGAGAGGCTGTGACCCCAGGCACACCACCATGTGTCCTCCCTCCTGCTGAGAAGAGACACACAGCTTCAAGGCGTAAAGGGAATCAGTCCTGCTCCTCTTACAGCAGGCAGGGCACCAAACCCACCCTGCGATGGATTTCCACAGCCATCTCTGAGGAACGCCTCCCCCTCCTGCTGCAGTACAAGAGGTTTACAGACTGTTTCTCTTAAAACTCCCGGATGCAGCCCAATCCCACAGTATGTCCGTGAGCAGCTGGCACTTACTCTGATGCTGTTTCCAGTTGTGCTGCTTCTGCAGAGCAAAACAGGGGAGCCTGTGGTCTTTCCAGACCACTGGGGAGGCTCAATAACCGAAGTATTGAGTACAGAGACAGGCCCACTACAGGGAAGCATGGAAGAGCTGGATCTCTGTGAAGGCTGAACAATCCCATCTGCCCTGCTGAAATTCCTCAAGGGATGGACATGAAGAGCACAACGACAGAGATAAAAGCTATGTTCTCAAACACACCAGTGTAGCTGCAAGACACAGAGAACAATCTGTACTGTACTTTTAGGAAATCCTCTCCCTTTTCCATATTCATACTGTTCCAAAAACTCCTACATGACATCTCCTCAAGCTCAATGCAAGCTATTACAGAACTCTGGAAACACAGACAAAACCTTGAAGGCACTCTCGCAGCACATTTAATGAGGCTGATGGTTTATCCACCTGACTTTAATCTCCCCCGCTTGTCTTCAGCAGCTCCCAGTAGCACGCAGAGACCTTCTGGGACTTTTTCCATGTGCAGAAAAAGTGCCTTTCATTGCAAGACCAGGCTCTCAGGACTGAAATTCAAGTACTAGGGCATGGAAATACACGAGACAGCAAAAGAGGCAGCCAACATCAGGCACATATCTCCCAGTTTTGTACATGACAACCAACTGAGCCTGACCACATGAACAGGGAAATCCCAAGGCCACGGCAGGGCGGCCCCCCAGGTTACCCCAGAGACACTGTGAGCTTGCTCCAGTCTCACTGGCAATGAGCACAACCCACAGCTGCTGAGCTAGTGCACAGAAACCTGGCAGGGTATGTGGGAAATGAAGAAAATCAATACTGGTTGGGTTGTTTGCAAATCTGTTTCTTCCCTCACCTTCCCGGTCTCACAGAGGACAACTCATTAGGTGTCTGGAGAGCTGCCAAAACCGGATGGGCCTGAGAAAGGATGCTGCAATCCCACGTGAGAGATGCCTGACTGCCGGGACCCACGAACCGGATAACACAGCCTGTTCTAACCCCTTCACCAACCCCCTCCTCGAGACAGCAGGTGAAAGTGGTGCATGCAGGAGATAAAAAGGGTAAATATAATTCAGCCCTACGTGCACCTGTCCTCCAGACAAAGCCTGCTCCCGGAAGCCAGGCTGTGCCTCTCAGCGCACAAAGACGGGTCTAAATCTGTCTGTAATAGAGCTTTTCAGGCTGACTGAACAGTAATGTTCACAAGCTGCTCCCCTCGAGGGAATACTGTATCTTCCTCACTGCATTACCCCAATCAGAAAGATCAGTGAGCAGCTCAAAGGAAACGGTGGAAGAGGCATCGCTGATGTGATTCCATTTAGAATCTATGAGAATACTTTATTCCTCCTTTTGAAAGCGACAGATTAGGTATTTCCACTTCTCTTTGAAGTCTGGCAGAACAATTCACATCAGTGGACCAAACAACCCTCGCTCCTCATTCCTCTTGCTGTGCCAGGTACTGCAGATGGGAGAAAAGCCTCTTTGAAAGCCCCCCAGAGTCACCCGAGGCAAAGCTACCTCTGCAATCAAAGGCCAAGCTCCCAGCCAACGGGTAGCAATTTCTCTTCATCACAGCAAGCTTTATTTCCATTCCAGCTTCTTTATTTTCAGAAAGTCTCCTGGAAAATTAAGTGTGGTGCACCTCTATTCCAAAAATCTTTCCTTGGCAAGTGCTAGCTTCCCACTTTCTGGCAGACACTGAAATTAAATGCAGCCTCCCTGTTTATTTCCTTCTTGCTGTGGATATGCACATCCTTGCTGAGCTCTGGAAGCAATTTGTTAGTTGGGGAAAAAATAAAGATTTCTAGCTCTTACATAAACAATGGCTGGTGACACAAGAGGAAAGACAAGGGCTGGAGAATTTCTCACGTTTTATTAAAGCATCTCTCAGCGCAGCAGATCAGACAAAAAGAACAAACCCAAACAAACAGATTGAAACAGCTGAGTATCAAAATGGTACTGGAAGGATCGGCTGTGGAGTCTTTCCATGGCCAGGACCAGAGCCTCTGCCAGCCAACTTGGTTGAGACACAAAAAAGGGTGGACTTTGCAATTCCATGATACAGAAGCCTCCCAGAAAGAAGGTGCTCAGCACAGACCCATAATGGAAAAGCAGAGCCCAGGCTGTAACACTTGTCAAACACACCTCTGCTGATCTCAATGCTAGAAAGGAAAAAAAAGGAAAACACTTCCTGTGCAAAAGGGGAAAATAAGCAACTCTTGTCAGTGCTTCCTCCAGCCCGAAGCACAAATTGATAGGATCATGCTGATTTAATCCAGAGGGCATTCCCCTGCAGATTATAACAGTCTCAAAGTAGGTCATGCTTGGGCTTGAGCTTCTCAGCAAGCCAACTCTGACATATTTCTAGAGCGTGTGTAGGTGCATGTGTGTTTTTCCCTTTCCCTGTAGTAGCTCGCTGTGTGACACTCATAACCAGACACCCAAATTAGTTCACAGACAAGACTGAAGTGCAAGGACTGGATCTCGGCTTGAAACAGCATGGACAGAGCTATTCCAGCACAGAACCTCCTTTCCACACACTGGCCAGAGCTGCCAGTTGTTAATGGCCAAGGGCATTCCTCCTGCCCTGGGGTTTCCAAGGGATTAGGGCTGCAATACCAACCAACCCACACACCGCCTGCACAGGGAGGGGGAAGTGAGCACAGATTTTAACAGGACCAGGGCCATGCTGGCCAGGAGCTGAGCTGGGGGAGAGCAGAGCTGTTCAAGTCAGACACATTGAGATTCTAGTGTCCACACAGGGTCCCAATTCCTCCTCGCAATCTCTGTTTCCACACAGGCTTCAGCATAAGGAGCTCATATGGACACAGCTGCCACTTGTCCCTGCTTTGGGGACATTAGATAAGGCTGCTTCTCCAAGCTCTAGCTGACTCTAGGTTCACCCTCTACCCAGCCAACCTGCTGCACACTTCAGGCTGGAACAAACAAACTAAACCCAGGAGACCTTCAGGAACCTGCATTTCGCACAAGTACAATCAAGACTCCTCCACTTCTCCACCTCAGCCAGCACCTCTTTACCTCTCCCCTTATCACCTGAACACAAGCCATATACAAAGCATCACAATCCATGTCTGAAATCAGCTCCCTACAAAACAAGGGCTACAAGGCACAGTAATACTTTTGATTTGTCAGGACACAATGAGCACATCCCTATTCTCCCTTCATCACCCTAGAACAGCTACAAAACAAAAGACCCACCCATACCAAATTGCTTTTACACTCATGCACTCAGAACCCTTCCCGTAACTTTAATTTCAGATCCTCCCAGCTGTCACAGCACTTGCCTTATCCTCCAAGGACTACAAACACAGGCTTTCTTCAGGGTCCTGGACTGTTTATGTGCAGAGCAAGGAAGAGAACTGCATTTGCTAAGGCTATGAATGATTTATCATCGCACTGAATGCGAGAGGAGCGGGGTCCCAGGGCTCGCTGCATGACCGGAATCTCATAGGCAGGCTGCATCTGCAGAGATGTTTGTGTGCACTCTTCAAATCATCATTAACCATCAGGACCCTCCAGAGGAGCATTTATTTCCTTGGGAGCGTAAGGGAGACGGCTGCTGAGAAAACAGCTGGGCAGGATTTAGCCCCATTATATCAGTCGATCTTGTTCTGCTCTCCCACCCCTCCACCTCCCAGTTTAGCTGGATACAAAAATAGAGATAATAATGAAAATTAAAAAAAAAAAATAAAAGAGAGAGGGAAGTGCAGTACATAGCACAGGCCAACTGCAGGTCACAGCTCTGGTCAGTGGAAGCACACGCAGCTGCACAGGGCAGGTTTTATATTTCCAAATACCTCCCCCCACCCCAGGGTTTTAGGTACTCATCCCATTCTCCAGATGGTTTGCGCAGTGCTGTAAATGCAGGTGTTACAAATAAACAAAAATATGCCCATGCTGGCACGCAGCTTTCAGCTCGGAAAGCAGGCATCAAGGATTCTTAATAAAATGGTTTTGCAATTCCCAGCAGTTCTGCATTCTCTGGTGATTAAACAAATACAGAGCGAGAGCCCGGCCTTGACTCCATCTACGGGAGTTTTGTCACAGACTGAAATGAGGCAGGAATGCCATCCCATGGACCTCCCTCAGCCAGCTACACAGGCCGTAACTTAATATTATGCCTCTCGTTATGGGTGTGATACCAAGAGGCAACCATATTTAATACAGCACTCTGTGGCCTGGGGATAAAGCAGGATGGAGCCAACCATCAATCACTCGACTTCTCTTCCCTTGTAGGATTACACAGGCCAATCCCACGGCTAGGAAGTATTTATAAAGTAGTTTTTTTAGTTCTAGATACTGCAGACTTTTTACAGTTACTATGTTCCTCTATTTTCTGAGTACTATATTTACATGCATATAATCCTCACCTCGACCCCACTCATTAAAAAAAGTACTGCTCCCTTGACAAACAGTCCTCAGATTACCTACAGCTCACCCCCTCTCCTTCCCAACAGCTATGAATCCTACCAGTTACCCCAGCAAAGGCTCCCTGCAACCAGGGAGAAGAAAACTGGAGCAAGGAAGAGGAGAACCAGGCAGGAGATGGGTAGCCTTGGAGTGAACCTCCCCTTTTTACTATACCCCCTGCACTGCACTTGAATCATTTCCTCCCTTCTCCCCAGGCAACCCGTGGATTAGATGCATGAAAGTACAGCAATTACCCTCTTCAATTACCCTAAAGACTCCGCAAGAATAAATTGTTTGCAATGGAGAACCCTCTTGCCTTCTCCCCATGCAAAGCCAAACCTTTTCTCCATCATCTACAGCCAACCTACAAAATCTGTATGCTCTGCAGACTGAGACCAGCACTACACAGTCAGTTTTAATCTCCTTGGAGTTCTCCAAATGCAGCATCATGGCTCAGATGCAGTTATCCACCACTGCCTTTGGAAGCTTCATTTCTCCTCTTCCCCTCCCCAGCTTGCAGCCCACACATAGCAAAACGCAAGCAGGAAGAAAAGGGTGCTGGGAAACTTCTCTGCGAAACCCTCTCTTAATTTCAGGCTCTTGGATGTGGTGTGGCACCAGCCTGGAAGAAATTCTTGCTCCCCACAACCCATCGAGCTTCCAAGGGCTGTTTGGAGAAACAGCACCAGACATCAGCTGACACTAGCAATTACACCCAAATAGCAGATACAAGGTCTGTTATCGATCTGTTCCTAGAGGGAAGGACAAGCTATCCAGTAAAAAGGGGTGTCACGTTATTAAATTCTGAAAGGATAATAACCCAACACAGAGGGCACAGCTGTTACTGGTACACTTCAGGCTTCATTTCCAAGCCTGACAGGGAGCAAAGACCATCAGAGTGCTTCAGTGTTCAGAGACAGGCCTAGAAATTACAGGAATAAATTAACATATCCATATCCAAATTACTGAGCTAAGGGGGCTGCAGTTCTGTTGGCAGGAACTGGCCTCCTGACGCTGCCAGTTACTCCCAGCAGCTGCTTTAACCTCTTGTTAGCTGGTGCCACAGTGTTCAAACACTTTGACCTCTCCAAGCTCTGCAGCTTTGCCCCAGAGCAGGAGTTTTAACAGCCCAAAGACATTCAACAGCCCATGGAAAAGGCGCAAGGGAGGTTGTCTCCTGCAGTAACCTGAGCCCAGCGTCCTGGTGAAGAAGAGCGACAGACAGCTCTGTGCAAAAGCCCAGATCAATTCTGCTGCAAAAAGAAAACATGGCTCAGGTAAGCAAACAAGCCACGGCCTTTCAACATCAGCAACTTAAAAGAATGGAAGAGTTTAACCAAGCTACTGCTGGAAAAAAAAATTCACAAAGAGTTATCGATTTTTATGAGCTTGGAGTCAAGAGACCCATAAATTATTCACAAGGCAACAGAGATGGCAGATTTCTTGGACATTTCAGCGCCGCACCACACAGAATTACAAGCTCAGATCATTTGGCCAGGCTGTCCCACAATCAAGCCTTTATAAACAACAACAGTGATCTCCAGAACGGGCATCCAAACGTGTGACAAGCCACTGCCAGGGGCTACAGGCAGAGCTGGACAGACAGAACCACAACAGACAAGCGGCTTCAGAGCATACTTTGGGGATTTTCCACCCCACAGCAGACAGCAGGTCTCCCTGTCTGCATTAACAAAATTACAAACATAACACCACAAATTAGAAATGAAATGCACCCTCATCCCTGCACAAACAGATCTGGCCGAGAAATCAAAGTCCTTCCAATTATCCTGAAAGGCATTTGGAAATCAACATGAGAAGAGCCCTACAGATACCAGTATTTATCTCAGATATAAGTCTGGGCAGAAAACTCAAGCTCAAGAGTTCTGTGAGATACTCCCAGCTTCATCACAAGCCTCAGGTGCAGCCTCTGGCAACTCATCTCTCCAGGCCCCCGTATTAAATGGAAGGCAACAGTTTTCCTCCCATTGCAAGGGAAACGCATTGATGCCCCCAGATGCAAGAGCAGCCAAGCCCAGGCAGCACCTCAGATCCTGAGCTTGTCTGCACAGTCCTCGTCACTGCAGCCAACCTCCAACATCAAGAGTGGCCCCATAGATTTGCAGCACTCAAAGCACTGAGGACACTTGGCTTAGCCTTTCATATATCCAGAAAAGCATGGACCAAAGAAGATCCAAAGAGCCGGCCAGCAGCACTCAGCCACTGCCTTCCACTGGCTCCAGGAACACCAGTCCCTGGTCCTGGCTGAGAACTGGGGAGTCTCTGGTTGAACACGAGCCAGGTGTGACTCCAGAGCAGGTATGAGACCTCAGCACTGGAAAGACTCTTGTTTAAAAAAAAACAGTGGATTGCAAACTTCATACCAAGATAAGTTTTTATGAAATCTAGTGGAGGAAGATCAATATTTTCTTTTGTTAAGTAAACGTGGCCACTGAAAACACTACAGCAGCAGCTCAGAAGACAGATTTTCTGTTTATCCACACCACCAGAAGCAGAAGTGAGAACAAAGGCAGCTGCTCTTAACCATCACCCAAACATAAACCTCATCCAGGATCCCAAGCCTTTAACTCATAGAAAGGGAAGCATAAATCTCTCCGTGCTTGTCCAGAAAGAGCTGGAGGTTTTAAAAAGTGGTGGAAGGGAAGCAAGTTGAGTGTCTTTACCTCTTCCAAATCCAGGGACTCGGATGCCTGGCCAGTAGCCCATAACAGCACCTAACTCCAAGGCAGTGTAGACAACAGCTCTAGACACCCAAAACCCAAGTGTGCCAAGTGTGAGCCAAGTGTGGGTTTCCAGCACAAACCCCACATACTCTGTGGCAAACCCGGCAAGTTCTTGGAGGCACACTGATGGGAAGGATTCCATGCTGAGCAGTCTCACACTAATGACCCCACAGCAGGATCTGGCAGGCAAAGGCAGCCCCCAGATTTAGCCAGCGCTGTTTGAGTTTCAGATGGTGCAGAACAGCACATTGATCCATTTATCGTCTCTGGGTTGCCATGGAGACCACAAGTCATTCTCCACCATCGCCACCCCCCCCGCAGACCCCCCCACTGCTTTTCAATTGATAGCTGGGCACTGGGGAAGCATTTGCAGCACCGTGGAAATTAAATCCACACCAGAAGAGCAGGGGATTCAGAGCCGACACAGCCAAGGGACCTCAGCTTCAGGCAGCCTGTCCCGTTCTTCCCCCCGAGCCAAGTCCAAGTAACCAGTCGCTCTGAGCCTCTAAGTAGTATTACGGGAAATTAACAATAATAAAGTGGGATTTTAATGCCACTCCGTGGGTTCCCCTCTGACAGTTCTCACAAGGTAGCAGGGAGGGAAGACTTAAACCTCTGCAAGTGCCAAAACAGGCTTTCGAGCATCCCAGAGAATAACCCCACCAAGGCCAAGTACCAGCGAGTTCCCATCATCCCCAAGCAGGATAACATCCAGGAGGACAGCAGTTTTCTGCTCTTCATACAGCAGATCCACTCGAGAAGGATCACAGTTGATCCTTCACTGAGGGCAGCAGAGCACTTCTGCGCAGTGCGAGCAGCACGATGAGAGTGGGTGGATCAAACAGCTGATCAGACTCAGGCAACTGAACCCAAGCTCAACCTCCAGCCGGCTGCTGCTGGAAACAAGTCACTCCTTGGTCTGTAGAAGGCACATGAGCCACCAACTCAGGGCAGCAGAGCAAGCCCAGGCCTAAGCACACATCCTGTAATCCCATCCTTCAGATATACACTCCATAACCTCTCATGCAGGAAGCAGAGAAAACCCTTGACCTGCCTTTGGGGCAAATGTCCCAATGGGGTGCACAGCACTGCCTCCCCACACCTACCCAGTCCAGGCTCTGGCACCACAGAGTACTCAGGTGCTGTTCAGCACTACCATTTACTAGAACCAGATAATATCACATTTCCTTCCTCCCACCTCATGTGGGAGGAAAAACACCATCAAGACAACCTGAGGAAAATTTTTCAAACCTTAGTGCTTAGGTCTTGGCTTTTAACTCCACGCACAGCCACTCGAGCAAGTCACCTGCTTAGTCAGAAGATCTGATCTGATGTAATTCCCTTGCATTTCAACAAGGAGCTGCTGTGCAGGTGCTGCACTTCTTAACGGCTCATTCCCTGCACACACAAGTGTGAAAACTCAGTGCTGGCTTTACCCAAGGCTGCAAAACCACATTACCACAAGCACCTTTTGGAGGGCCAAAGGACACGATCTTCGTGCCACACAGAGAGGAAGAGCTGGTGCCAACAGCCCCTCCCAGCACGGTGGGCTGCTGCCAGAGGAGCCCAGCAGTCAGAACCCACTCCAGGCACTGGAGCATGAGGACATGGGGCAGGTGGCAGAGCACAGAAAGGCAGCTGCAGGCTGAGAGCCTTCAGGGAAACTCAAGAAGCGTGGTGTAAATACTGTATGCGCCTGGAGCCAGAAAGCTCAGCGAGGGCTGTGTGTGGCATTTCCTGAAGGTTACCTCTAATAAGTGCTGTCAGCCTGCCAGCCTTCAACTGTCTGCTGAGTCCTTCTGAGAGAAGCATGGCAAGGCCTGGACCTCTGTGGCATTGTCACAATCTGTGACAGCAAGAGCTCAAAAATAAAATTCCTCCCACGGAGCACAGAAGAGGCAGGTGTGGGACACCAAGGCAAACAAACCCACTGTAAGCTGGCAGGATAGAAGGGCTCCTGGTTGCAGAGCTGCTTGCTGAGCACTGTGTATCTCCCCTTTGAAACAGAGGCTGATGATGAGAGCCAGCTCTCATGCACCCTGAGCAGGTGAGGAGGCAGCCACGGCCTGTCCTGCTCTGCATCCCTGCTGTGCACACGCAGCTGCTCAGCCCATGGTCTCACAGGCATATCCACCACGGGGTGAGACCACAGCCTTGTACTGAGATGCTCAGGCCACTTTCCTCTGGCAGTCAGGGTGCTGCACAACCTCCCTCACCCGGGCAGAGGCATGGACACTGTGTCAGAGCAATCCATCAGCAGAGCCAGAGTACAGCAGCAGACATTTATCTGCATTTATTTTCTAGCTGCCACCAAGGAGATTATCCTGGCCCTCCCCACTCATTTGCTTTTTCCAGTGGGAACACACAGGGCATCTTCATCTAGTCCCAGGTCTTTTCTGGTTCTCAGGGTCACAACTTTTAGCAACTTTCCAGCCCTACGCTCACAGTCCACTGGTGAAGTGGATTTGCTCTCTGTTGCTCTTCAAATGACATGCTCAGCTCAGCATAATGCAGAAGCTTGCAACCAAGCCATGAGTGGCACCAGCCTCTCCAGCTTGGAGACCAAGCTTTCCAGCAAAGGCAGCAAATGCCCACAGCTCCTCTTGCTAAGCCTCTGCTGCTCTCCCCCTTCACCCTTTTCCTTTTCTTTTTTTTCAGAGAACTGCTTCAAACACAGCACTGAAAATAAATGCCAGTGGTAACCAGACAGTACACACCAGATAACAGAAACACTGCAGTTGTGAGCAGGAAAGAATTTGGGAGATCTGTCATTCCAGCTTCCAGCAGGGGAAAAAAAAAAAAGCCACCGTTCAAGGCCTCTTCAGTTACGTAAACTTCATTTCCATGTCTTTTATCACTGATAAGATAAGCCATTGCTCAAGTTCAAGTTCTGTATCAAGTAAACCAAGATAATCCTCTTAGGAATTCCCCATGCCCCAGCTTGAACAGACCTGCAGAAAAGAGCTTAAGGGGTTGCCTTCAGCTTAAAAAAAGAAACACACAAGCACACAGCCACAGACTTATTTATAACATAGGCAAATTTGGGGCCTAGTATAGAGCACTGGAGGTTTATACAGCTCTGCCTGAATAAGGGATCTACTTCTGCCCTAGTTCATAAATGCTACAAGCTACTACTTGGTCATGCATCACTCAGCTGAGCACCAGTCTGGAGACGACCGCCCTTCTGAGGAGGAATAAGGATTCCTCCTTATTGCAGCAATAAGGACCTGGAGGATCAGACCCCCAGAGGCAATTAAACTGATTCATGACCAGTCCCACACACTTTGTCCTGGATTACAGGAACAAGAATTTTCCAAGCAGCTGAATTTTTTAATTTATTTTAGCACAAGTTAATTTTATATCCTCTAATGCTGGTAGCAGAACCAGAGTAATTCCAAGCAATTATTGCCCTGCTTTGGGTATAAGATTTTACACTCACTAAGACCACCCCATACTGTACTGTCAGGACATCCAGATGTGAACCATCACTGTCTATATTTGTTAAGAGGTTGATGTGATCCAATCTAGCAACTGGATATATTTACTAACCACTTAAATATGCACTCGCACACCCTGCACTGTAACACAAAAGGGCATTTCATAAGTTTCTGATTGCAAGACAGATGACAGCAATAAGCAGACACACAAACTCTTGCCCTCCTCTCTGCTGCTTGTCATCAGGACGCAAATTACCTGGGCCAGCAATTTTATCTTCCAGGAAACCGACTTCGCCTGAAGGCAATGAAGGCCAACATTTGGAGCTTAACACTTTACTTCACAGGGCTGCATCTGGCCACCCCCGTGCAGTTCAACAACGTGCAACCACACGCTGGAAGGGCACAGCCTCAAGCCCTTCTAAGCCCACAGCTGCCGGAAGATCAAGGCACAAGGTGGTGGGTACCATCTGAAGTTGGTGCTTAAAATGCAAATTTTCTTCAGGTCTATCTACTTCCCCAGCCAGCCCAACGGGCTCCAGCACCCACAACTGTTTCTTACTCATTTCCAGCTACCAAGACTTTCATCCTTCTGATAGCCTCTCTCCATTAGGGTCTTTGTCACACGTCTCTGAGTGTTTTATGACACTCGAACTAAAAGACGCAGCATATCAAACAAAACACATCTCATTCCTCCCCACCAGCAACCTGAAGATCCTTTAACACTGACTGACGACCCACAATACTGTGGGAAAGGCTGTTTCCAGATCAGCTGCTGGAAAAGCTCTTCCAAGGTAGCAGCTGAATTCAAATCACACACCAATTAGCTCAGGGGGATTTGTATGTTTTTCTTTCAGGAAACCTATTCGAAAACAAAACAAACAGAAAAAAAATTGTTTAAATCTCATTAAAATATCTCAAACTGTGCCACAAGCATGCCACACTTTCTACTGAGGAAAACAGGAGCAGCGCAAACTAGTTTCACCCCATCAGAAGGAGTTTTGTCCTTTAAACCCTCTTATGCGTCCCCCCGCTTCCAACAAGACAATGCAGAGATCCAGAGCAGCTACAGACCTGTTCAGCATCACACAGCAAGCAAACCACTGTGCCAAACAGCCTGGGGCTGCCCTGTATCTTCCCCATAAGATGAGGTTTTCCACGTTGCTCTCCTCAGGTTTTTGCCTCTCGCCTCAAGGCCACATGCAGATGACCGTGCTTTTTCTGAAGCCAGTGCCAATGAGGCCACTGCATTCGTTATCCAGCAGGATAATGACAGAGTGCAATTCAGTCAACAGCAAATCCTCCCCAGGGAGATGCCCTCTGACCTTCCCTGAGCTGGGGGATGAACGCAGACAGCCAGATCTCAGACAGGCGGCAGAGCTGAGTGAATAATTCCTAATGAATCCTTTCATCTCTTCTTTTGTTTTGGGGAAGGGGGGAGTGGGTGGAGGGAAATAGTTTGGTACTATCCACCAGCAGAAAATTATTTTCCAGAACTACCCCAAATCACTGTCATCCGAACCACATTTTTCATGGCTTCTGCTCAGTACGTGAGCACAGAACACAGGCTGCTTTCTGCAGAGAAGGCCCTCATGCAGACGGTCAGTCTGGGAGGGGAGAGCAACAGCCAAAGTCCCAGCAAGAGCAGGGATGCTCCTGCAAGCCTCCCTTAAAATCACCCTTAGGCAGCCAATTGAGAGTCAGTCTAAGATTTCCACTCAAACCACGTTCTTGCCAACAAAACTCAGTTCCACTGACACATCAGCAAACACATGAAGGACAAGAAAGTTCATGAAATAAGGCCCCTAGAAAGTCAGGACCTTACCTCTCTCCACATGTCAGTCAGCCCTCTCTATCAATTTTCTTTCATTTTCCAAGCCACAAGCTGGAAGGATAACAAGGATGTGATAAAAGCAGATTTATTTTTTCCCCAACAAAAAGAAGCAATTCTCATTTCTCCAGTGTGAATTCAGCTGTAGAATTCAGTTTAGCAGCATCTCCTGAATGCTTTGTGTCATCCAGAGGTATTACAGTAACTAAGGGTGGAAAAACAACTCACAACTCTGAGGTCTCAGATCTGCTTCACAAACTTTCAGTCACCCATGCAGCACCCAGGCCCGTGGGCGCTCGTCTCTGTCAATGTGATGGTACCAGTTTTAGCCACGCAGTTTTTATCCCCATCTCTCAAGTGATCCTGAAATCAGCCATGTTTGAAGCAGTCACTTCCAACTGCAACAGCATTTACACAGATTTACCCTCAGCAAGCCCCATCTCATCAGTTTTTGTTTTATATTGGGAACAGAAATTACACGGAAGGACCATGGTCACCAGATGCTCCCTGCTCAGGCAAATGAACTGACGTGAACCCACACACTTAAACAGAGCTTGGTTCGTGTATTTATATAGATGCCAAATCCTAGGGATATCAATGACAATCTCTTCCCCAGTAAAACCTGATTACAGCGCTGGACTCTCTAAAGCCCCCCTGCCACCTCCCACATCACCCAGGACATCACGGGGAGCAGCCAGCAAACCCCTCCAGGTGCCCAGCACAGCAGGGGTTCCAATACCAATGATTAAGCAGATCTTCAAAGGAAGAAAAACAAGAGTCCTGGTCAATGACTGACCAGTGTAATGGCTCAGGCTACTCTCATGTGCTCCTCTCACAGCACATTTGTTTGCCGGGCTGCCCAAGAGGTTTCCAAGGGTCAAACACGAGGTCATCAGCTTTGCTGAAAAATATAAAAAGCTGGAACTGCAAGTAAGGAAGGTCCCAGTACTTACAATTAAGGCTAAAAAGACATGAAAATGCAAATCCTTTAAGTTCAAACATACCAGAGGCAGCACCAAAAAGAAAAAAAGGGGAAAAAAAGGATCTTATGGCTTTTGAAGATCAGACCTTCGCAATATTTAGTAATCCATGTAAAATTCTGACCAGCCTCAAGGACCAAGAGTGGCTGTGGAAAGCAAAACCTTGCTTTCAGGCTATTTTGAGAAGCACTCACAAGGTTTATCCCAGAAACTGCTTTCTGCCTACTCAGATTTCTCAACTGAGCCAATCACATGGTGTTTCGATGGGCTGCTGGAGACACTTGAGAATAGCAGGGCTGCCGGCCGCTATCTGCCTGGCACAGGGTGGTTTTTAATTGAGGCTGAACTCTTAAGTCCCTGCTGCAGTCTGCAGCTCCAATCACTGAAGCAATAATTAAACCCAGGAGAAACAGTGCAAAGCAGCAATGCCTTTAACTAGTACATTAAGATGAGGAAACCTGAAGACATGCACAGACATCTCCAGGATGTGCTATTTTGTTTTAAGCCTGAGGATTTCACAGATTTTAAACAGGAAAAGTCAGGGTAGCAGAGATCCTGCAGTACAGAAACAGGAGAGATACAGGAAAGTATTCACTTTCACTTCACCCAGTCCAAGGAGGAAATCAGAGGAAATTTTTCCCATCCAAGTTTGGGACCTTCTTCCCAGGGGAACCTGAGAGATTACAAAGAGAGGGGAATGCAGAGCAAGAGAAGTACCAGTTTCAGCCACCCTCCCCAACTCAAACAGACTCGTCAAAGAAACCTGTCAGAGACACCATCCTGTGAAAAGTCCGTGTTAGCTGGGGAGGTTGCTGGTAGATCAGACAAGTTCTGCTCTGAAATCCGAGGGGAGAGACTCAGCCTGGAAACGACTCTCCATTAGGTTAATTAGTCAAGTTTGATGTATCCAAGTCGGTTACCATGGCCACAGGAACTGAAGAGTAATGCTTTACACAGATTTTCCTGTGTGGGACTGGGGAGCTCGTCCAGCCCCTCCAGGCCCCCCAAGCCGGGTAGGGAGGAATCTGCCACCCCGGGACACTCTGGGCTCTGTGCCAATGCCCTCAGCCCAGGCTGGGCTGCTCACAAACGCTGACTGGAAGAGCTCCCTGTCCATAGACCATAAGGCTGCTAAAAATAGCACCAGAGATAAACCGGGTTAATGACACATCAAGAAGATGCATTTGCACACGGAAATCAACAGAATGCATGCGAGATCTGCCCTCCACCTGGCTTTTGGTTGGTTGGTTTTGAGCGGGGGGGAGAGAGAAAAAGACGCTCTGTTTTCTCTTGAAAATTCAAAGCCCACCTGCCAAAGAAATGATAGAAAGCTGTCCTCCTCTCCAAACACCACCCCAAATTCAGCTGAAGCTTGTCTGTTAATTTCACTGCCTGAGAAGAGACCACAGTGTGTTACAAACAAGCAAATATTTTAAGTGTCATTAGCTACATTATGATCAGCATCCTGTCAGCTGCTTACAACTCTAAGGCGCAGCACACACTCAGCCGTGCACTAGCACACAGGAGTAAAATCTACTGCCACCTCAGGAACAGCAGCAGATTTAGAAAAGAGTGGGAGAGAAAAACCAATTTGCAATTCAGCAAAGCTCCTGTGGCAGAGCGGTTTTAAACTCCCTTGGGAAAAGGACCCTCCCCTCGCTCTCACTCTGTTCATCAGGTGCCTCACTGAGCTAGGACTGATGCCTGCAGAAGCTGCCACAGAGCACAGAGGATGGCATCTGCCCAACTTTCCTCTTCATCAGCTCTCCCGTGGATATGCAGGGCCACGGCACAAAAGCACAGACTACTTGAGTCTCCCAGGGAGCACAAGCAAGATTATTCAAGGAACAAAGGTGCTGCAGCCGGCAGCCAGCACAAAGCAGCAACAATGTAAAAAACCCAAACTCCGACGCGGAGGAACATTCCCAGCACCATTCTGAGCCAGGCACTCGATTTTTCAGCTCATGGAAAAGGAGCAAATGCCACAGACCTTCCCAGCTGCCCAGACCATGGCAGAAATGCCTGAACTTTTACCAACACTGCCTGAGCACGACTCCAAGCTGAAACCACTGCTGGTGCTGCAAGAACAGCAACAGAACCCTCTGTGAGGGTCTGTTCTCCTGTTGCAAAATTGGCTGGCTTGTCCCTTGCTAAAAGGAGACACGTGACATGCCTGCAAACAGGTCTGTGCAGAAATTTGGGGAGAAAATCTTTCCCTTGGAAGGGAATTTCAGGACTGTGAAAATTACTCCTGAAAAAGGCGATTGAAACGCAATCAAGTTGTGTAAATTACAGCCATTCTTCCCTGATTTCAGACTGCCTGTCCCCTGGCTCCCCATTCCTCCTTGCAGTACCCATACCAGCAACAAAGCAGTATCACCTTAAACAAAACTGTGACATTGGTGAAGACAGTCAGCTACTCAGGTCAAAAATAACAAGAGAGAGAAGCACTGTGATAGGAACATGCTGAGGGGCAGTGAGGTGGCAAACTCCTTCAACCAGCACTACAGCCAAAGTCCCAGATCTCAGAAACAGAGCTTAAAAGAAATCAGCCAGATGCTGTGAAACACGCAGGAGAAATCACCCTCCTTTTACAGCCCCAAACCTATTAAGAGATACAATTCATCTCCACTTTTCTTAGCGGTTAATGTTGAGCTGTTGCCTTTCTTTTTTCCCCCCTTCTGCACCAGCCTTAATTTCGGAACACTGGAAGTTGGCCTTGTGACAGGAGGGCAGAACACGAGAAGACCCATTTGTTTCTGTAACTAATTGTTCTGCCTCCTCAACACACACATCAAATTGACTTGGCAAGGCTGCAAGGCAAGGTAAAGCTGCTGTATTTATTTAGCCATTTCTTCTTCTGGTTAAAAGGCTTCGTAAAGGAGATTGCAAGTGGCCAAGGCAGCACAGGCACCTTTATCAAGTTTTACATCGACTGGAATGAGGGAAGAAAGACTCAGGATAGCAGCATTCCTGGTCGTGGCCCTTACAATGGGTATTTTAGCTTCAGTTACCTAAGAATTAATTGGCAAGATATTCAAGAAGTTCATAAAAGCAAGTGTGAACACTCACTTATTTCTGGCTACAGCCTTCTTACCCTAGGGATCAGACTCTGTAAAACAAAAATAAGTACGTGTAGACTGCCTGATCAGAGTGCCTGCATTAGCCAAACACATTAAGTGCCTCAAGCAGCAACCGGGTAACTCAAGGCTGAGGAGTCGTGCACAGACATGTTCTTCCTGGAACAGCCCCTCGCCTGCAGCCACGGGCCTGACTCTGCACCCATCTTCCAACTCAGCCAAAGGTTCAAGGTGTTTCCGCATAAAACAAGGAACTAGAGCAAGGCAAACAATAATACATTGTGTGGAGAGTAAAACCTCCTGCTGAGAAGAAATCCAGACATTTAAAAAGCACAACCGAACAAAATGCAAAAAAAAAAAATAATAAAAAAAAAAAATAAGACACAGATGGAGCTTAAAGCTCTTGTGTCTTGCAACAGACCAAAGCTCACACCGCCTTTGTCACAGGAAGCAGGAGTAACCAGGGTGCTTGTGTCTGCCTCTGCAGCACAAGTCCTCCATCTCTGGGCAAAGTAAATTCCTCATTTCTGAGCTTTCTCTGCTGTTGGCAGAGTTTAAGGACATTCACAGAAGTGCTCTGGATTTCATAAGCACCAGTCTCAGTGGAGAAGATGCAAACCTTAGCTCTCCACAGTGAGAGAGTTAGAACGAAAACACAACCCTTAAGGTACATGCTGACATCTCTCTTTATTTCTGTTTCATAATGCTGGAGAAAACCCAAAACCCTGCAGTGTTTCTCACTCCGACACCACACAGCCCTCAGGAACGCTGCTGGCAGCTGGCTGGGTTCTGGACCAAAACCGCAGCAGCTCTTTACGTGCATCTCTAATCATGGCACCTCAAGACACGTAGACATCAAAAATAAAAAAAAAAAAAAAACCAACAATTTTTTAGCAGCAACCCTGTCGAGATATGAAAGTAAAGGAAAGACTAAAACTTACGAATGAAGGAAAAAAAAAAAAAGAGAGGAAGAAGAAAAAAGGGCTGGCTGACACCTCCTATACATGCTGTCAGCAGGATCATTTGCTCCAAAAATAAGGATGTCCAACTCATCTAAACCGATGACATGACAACCGCTTCACAGTCCCAACCCCGGAGTTGCACAAAAACCTCTGAACACCCATTGCCTTGCAGCTCAGTAAAAAACAAGCACTTGTACTCACTCAGCGCAAGCAGACATCATGTGCCGCTCCCCAGAAAGTTTCAGCTCTTCACATCCACTCAAGCATCCACTTGGGCTGCAGAGAAGCCCTTTCACCCCTCCACCCTCTGCCAGTCACGCTCCGCAGCTCCCGCCACAGGCCTGCAGCAGAGCTGGCTGCCCAGGTGCCTGTGCCACATCATGCAAAAATATTTTAACTGTAGCCAAACTACTCCGCAGAGCAAGCGCAGAAAGGGAGTGCTACCTTCTCCTGGTGCCCCCCCAGCCAGCAGCAACCAACCTCCTACAGAGCCTGGATATGCTCAGACTGCCTCATCAGCACCTCCCAAGTGAGTGACATTTAAGACTAGAAAGCCTCAAATAAGAATACCAAAAAGTTTTTCCACTGCCAGTTCAGAGAGTTTTCCCAAAACACACAGATTCCTGTAATGCAGACTTTCCTGCATTTTATTTCTTTGACAGTTTTTAATCACCTCTGTTCTAGCATTTGGAAATTATTATTCACACACACAACAGGAACAAGGCTGCAGGGAAACATGAATTTCACTAGCCTGCCTGGTTTTGTCTGTGGACACCACCTCACATATTACCAAATCAAAACAAGCCGGCCAACTTGAGCGTGAGGGGGAAATGAAAGGGCAGCCCGGTGACCTAGAAATGAAGCTGACACTCTGGCATGAGCTTGAAACTCTGCAGCAAAGAAAAAAAAAAAAAGCTGTAACTGCTTTCAAGATGGAACTTGAAAAGTTTATAAATGAAATTATATGACATGGTACCCACAGAAAAACAAGGACGTCTTTCCAACAGGAAAGAGTCATCCCCTTTGCCAAACAAAAGAAACTCTAGTGCAAGAGAAGAGGGGACACAGTTATTCAAGGTCCAGATGCAGGAAAAGTACCCCCAGCACACTGGAGAAATTATCGAACACAGAGCTCTGATACCAAACACCACTAGCTCTGCTACACACCCAAGATTTACATACCACGTATCACAAATCGCACGATGGTAACGGCATGGGCTTGAGGAGTCGGTACACAAAGCTTTAGGGCTTCAAGCAGTGGATCAGGAATGCTGCAGTCACACGCCTCAGCACTGATCCAATGCAAACTCACCCTGCCAGGTGTAATTCATTCAAAGAGGGTGTTAACGAGTTCCCTTTGTTCAAGCAAGTTTCAGGCTTGATCGGGTAATGTCCATATCACCAGCATAAAACCGACATCCCCATCGCCCTCCAGCAAGGCTGACAGGAGAGGCGTCACAAGCCAATTTCCAGCCCGGATTGTGCGTGCACCATCAGGTAATCCAGTGAAAACCACTGGGGACTCACAGCCTTCCAAAACCAGCTCCTTGCAACATCAGACCAGGGAGATCACGAGGCCTCAGCAGTAAACACTTAACGCAGAGCACTTCTGCTGCAAGAGCCAGGTGCTGCCACTGATAAACCACGTGCTCCGCAGCGCCGCAGGTACGTGTTCGAGAAGTTTGCAGAGGCCGAAGACTGAGCTATTTATGAAGTGATCAAGTATCATGCAGCTGAGATCTGGCCCTATAAAAATTTAGCTGCTGGAGTAATTTTATAAGGTTTTAAACTATTTTCAGAAGAAAGCCAACTTTCCATTGTTTGCCACAGCTTGTTAGAAGCCCACACATCCCGCAGCGTAGAGGAAAGACTCCCTCCGCCCTCTCCAGACAGCGCTGCACGGCTGGAGGCACAGACAGATTTTCAGAAAGCTTGACTTTGCCTGCCATCCCACTCACCAATTCAACTCTCCCACCACATCTCACTGACACCCAGGCGCAAGGTTCAGTCCTTCACTGTGCTGTGTTGCTTTAATCAGGGCCCAGCTCTTTACACAACCACCTAAGCCTCCAGACCTTGCAATTAAACACTCCCTGAGGAGGATGAAACCTGCCCACCTGGGAGACAGCAAGTCCTCAGGGACTGATCACAGACGATGGGATGATCTGCACCAGGAACCTTCCCAAATCCTGTCATCCTCCACCCACGGGCTGACACATTTCTTTCCTTCTGCGTTCTTCAACACAGAGACAAGGAAGAGCGCATTACAAACTACTCTCTTGCCCCAACACGCACATGACAAACCCAAACTGTGCTGCTTAGGAAGCTGTTGAGCAGCATTCAGGTACCAGCAAAAGCGTACCAGCCCAGAGCCTGCAGAAAACAAGGTTTAGAATACTTAAAAGTCCCCAAAACTACATGACAGATGGCCACACCACTGGAGTGTTTCTTCAGTTCCCTGAGCGGACAGGGAGAAGCACACCCAGCCAGGAAGGGTTAACTTCCCACAGATTTGGGCCAAAACTGCATTTCTGGGCAACGCCACTCTGTCCAGTGTTACACCAGGGAAACAATGCTAAATAAAGATTACGCCAAGTGGTATTATGTAAATAATTCTCTTCCACAATGAAAGGATAAACCCAGACTGCTTGGTTAGTTATTAACCCACAGAGAGGAAATCCTGCCGGCTCTGCCTCCCTCCCTCAACACATGCACCACCCACCCGGAGAGCCACAGCCAGGGCTGCAGCCACCAGAGACAATACCCACACCGTCCCCAGCCTCCCCACGCGCTGGCACTCTCCTGCGGACCGCTTCCCACAGGAGGAAACCATTTGGGCCCCACCACATTGCCTCCTCCCAGGGCAGCCCCGCTCCTGCCTTCACCACTGCTGCCAAGGCTGGACTTGGCCCCCTTCCTCTTTCTCATCCTCCCCCCACCACGGGTCCAGGACATGAAGGGCTCCCTTCCCTTTGATGCGAACACGCTCCTCAACACATCCCTCCTCTTGAAGCCCTTCCCCTCGTGGGCCGAATCCACTGGAGTCTGCCTTTGCCTGCACATCTTCTGCCCAGAATAACTTACTCGACCTTTCTGCCTCCATCTCTCCCTGCAACCTTCCTCCCACCTTGGCCTCACGTCTGAATGCTTTATGTTTGTCATACGATTTTAAATCTGTCAGCAATTCATCCATCTGCCGCCTCCTGGGTTTTTAATGCCGCAAACCATTCTGGGTTACAGCCTTGCCTAAACCTCTCAGTGGAAAATTAAGCTGTACCTCATTCAGAAACCAAACTGGCTTTGAGATCACTTCTTTCCAAGGTGCTGGGCTGTTTCAAAGACAGGCTTCTCCCCTACAGCTAGCAGAAAAGCCATGATGCTATCCGGTCTAAAATAAACATTATGGGAGCAGCGATAAGGGGAAATATTTCAGCTGACTAAGAGCAATGTGGGTTCAAATCCAAGCGTAAGCTGATATTGCTTGTAATTTGTTCCTGAGCCAAAAACACAGACTGGGAGTGAAAAAATGGAAGGCATTAAACAACAAGCAGCGTACTCAGCGACTCTGGAAAACTTGAGCATTTCCATTTATGTTATTATTTTTTTAAATAACCTTCAGTTTCACGGATCATAAAGTTAATTTGGAGTTAACTTCCCTTCTCTGTAACTAGACAGAGCTGCTATCCTTTACATTCGTTAATGTTTGCTCAGTGCTCCGCAGCTATAAAGAGAGCACTAACCATTATCAGCATCCTCTGTGCACCCAGCAGGCACATAATCACACCAATTGCTTTGCTCTGCCTGTCCAACCCCCGCCCCATGCCCCAGATCTCCTCCAGCCCTGGCTTTGTGGTAGCAATCACAGCCATGGCCATCTAGCTCCACCCTTACCCCTTTTTCTCCAGCGCCAGCACTGGTCACCTCTCCCCTGCAGGCAGGGCTCCTCTCTGGACCTCTCCAAGCAGATCAGTGGCCGAGCACGCACTGTTGGCAGCACTGTCTGCAGCAATCGGTGCCTCTTCTCGCCTGCCCAACCTCAGCCACAACACATCTCTTGGCTTCCCACCATGAAGACGGCAGGGGTGCTACTACTGTGTGAGCACTGTCTGCTCACCAGAAATGTCCCCTTCTGGAGCACCCTCCTCGCCTTCAGTAATGAACGGCCCACACCCCGAGAGAGGCAGGTTGGCAGGAACGGAGAACTGGTGGCCTCGAGAAGGGAAGTGACAAGTAGGGTGGGCAGCAGGACGGGGGGTACAACCCAGATTTCTCAATTCCCAGTACAGTCCCGCTGACGCCTTGTGCTCAGGTCAGGATTCACTTCCCAAAACTGACAAATCACTCATTTCCTTCTGCTCTTCTGTCCTCCTTCCCTTCCTACCAGATCCCTCCCTCACTCTGACCAAGCTTTTACAGGCATTTTCATGCCCTCTGTTCTGGAGCTCTAGCTCCCCTCATCAGTCCTTTTTTAGGAAGCATCTCTGCTCTAGCCATGCTCATTAAATGATATGCATTTTCATTTTCTACTGCAACGCAAAGATCTATCCTTGACATTACAGGGCAATTTGGAGACCCCGACACCTGTGTGCCAGCACAAGCCCAGACATAAATAGCAACTCTTCACCACTTTCCTATGTCGATACACAGCAGGGGCCCTTCAAAGCTGCGCAGGAGCTTGTGCCACAGCAGCCTAGATGAAAATCCATGACCTCATGATGCCCAAATCCTTAAGCAGCTGCAAAAGCCTCAGTCACTAATCAGAGAGGCAACCGGGTGCTGCTATACCTCATTTCCAGCTCCATTAGAGCTGACCCTGCTCTCTGCTGAAATCTCTCAGTGAAGACTAAAGCAAGCCACCGTTCGCACAAATGCAGCTGCACAAAGATAACAGTTCTCTTACGAACACATTGCCCTGGATTTCCATCTCGTGTACCCCTGCATCTAGCCTGTGGTCTGCATTTGGGGGATCCTGGCTCACAGGCACAAAACCCAGGGGGGAACCAGCACTTTGCCACTGGGCGTGACAAGCCCTCGCACTGAACAGACAAAGCACTCGTGGGCAAAGAGACTCCTCTTCACCAGCTCTCCAGCAGACTTGCTCTGACACATTGAACTTCAATGTAACCTCCCTAGTCTCAATTTTCTGACTTGTCAAGTGATCTGGTCGGAATGAGATACAGGGCTAGGGATGGGTAGTACTGCACCCCAAATACAGGCCCTCTCAAACCCATGCTCCTTCGCAACTGCTCAAAACCCTCCTCTGGAAATTTAATCCTCCTTTGTACCTACTCATCTAGAAACTGGTGAGATGGTAACTTTCCTCCTCCCCACAGGGTCATGAAGATGATGGTATCTCAGACACATAAATTATGGCTGGCTTCAAGCAGGTTCCTCCCAGGACAACCTGACCGCAAACAGGACAGTATTTCAGCAGAGGCCACTAAAAACCTGAACCAGCAGTGGGAAGAACACCAGGAGACATCAAGGGGACAAATAATTCACTGCCATGTCACGAAGATATCTCCTATGACCCAATTCCAGACAGCACAGTCCAGAGCTGCCGTGGAGATGAGAGGGGCAGCTCTCCACACGTGCAGCTATCAGCACAGCTGCATGCATGCTGTCACTGCCAATCATAACAAAACTGCCTTTACCAGACTGGATCTCCTAATTACAAGACATGAACAAAGCCTGAACCAAACCCTCTTTGGATTTAGCACAGGATGGCTCCAGGGACTGGTACAACCTCCACTGGAGGCAGCTTGGTTCAAATCCAACCACAGCCATTAGCAAGTGAAAGGTATTGCCAAGCAGCAGCTGTTTGGTGGCTTGCCTGAAACAAGTTTACAGTTTCAGTGCAGATCCTGTCGCAAAAAAATGCCAGTCACCTCCCTGGAGCTCAAAGGTGTGAAGGCAGAAGCATCCACCCACTTCTCCAGTGCTAGAGATGCTGGTGTGGGAGGCGTTCCCATACGGGCCCAGTACCAGCTCTGCAGAGCCGGCCCTGACCTCCGCAGGGGTTTCAGAACCAGGTATGTTTTGCAACTTGGCAGAAACAACAGCTAAATAACAGAAACCACCACCCACATGAAGCCAGAAGAACAACGTACCAGTGTTTTCCTGCCCCAGACGTGTGCGTGCCCCATCTCCTCTCTCGCACCAAAAATAGCTTCTACTTTTTCCCTTTTGGCAACAACAAACCGAGGTTTGAGTGCATTTGCTTTCAATAAACTAAACACGTTTTGCAAGAGCGTCTCTCAAGCTTACTCAACTGAAGTTATAAAATATTCGTCACACACAAAACTTCCCTCCCATGGCATCTTGGGACTCAGCCCCAACACACTCTGCAAGCCTGGTTGTGTTTCCCACCCAAGGCATGGCTCCTACGCAGAGCTGGCCGACCCAGGCACATGGGCGGCTTGAGCTAAATCCCAAAGTCACCCAGAGAGTCAGCAGCAAAACTCAGAGAATTAAGTACAATTTCATTAAAGCCATCCAGGAATACATGGCTTCACTAAAACCCTCCAGGAGTTTTGCCATCACTTCCAGAAGAGATGGAAATGCTCACTCAGTTGTCCCAACTCACATTGTTTCTCCCTTTATGAACTAGTAGTAGCACCAAACCTTTATCTGTAAGGCACATGGCAAACTTAACCTTAACCTTGCTGATAAAAACCCTACGCTAAATAGTAGATAGAAATTGAAAAACTCTCACTCCATTCAGCCAAGGCATACCAGTGGAACAACATCACATCCACCAAAGCCAGATTAAAAATACCAGACTCAGCAAAACCCTTACATTTTCAGGCATCCAGAGCACCAACCTTTGCTTCATGGGAATACTGAGAGGTCGCCAAAAGAGTTCAAACCATAAATGCCTGTGAACCGAACGGGTTAGGAAACACCCACTGCACAGATCACCTCCAGCAGCACTGTCCTCTCCAGCACATTCTTGAGCTGACCCAAAACACAAAGTTCAGGGAGCAGACACAGCCTCCAGCGCAGGCAGCAGTGCCTGCAGGCATGCCGGGCTTCCACAGGGTTCAAAGCGCTGGAAGGAGGGATGGGTTTGTTGGGTCAACACGGCCTCATGCCCCAGGCAGCCCCAGCCCGAGTCCTGCAGGTTTTGCTGCTTCAGTGGCGTTGGCAGCAGCCCACATGGCAGGCAGCTGCCTGCACCCACTGCAGCCTGCTCTTTGTGCATTGTCAGGGCAAGGGAGCAGGAGGAAGGGCCGAGGGAGAACAGGGAACAGGAAATTATAAGAATCGTCAGGAAAAAAAAGCAATCACTCCAGAGACTGCAGCTGGGGTTCAGAGAAACGTGCACTTGTTGCCTGCAGACACCGGCCCGGTTACCCCCCTGTAAATATTCACACGCTCAACGCCACATGGCTGGAGGAGTGAGTCAGGGGGGGCTCTGGTCGTGCCCAGCACCCGGCCGTGCCCCCAGCACCCACTGACACGGCCCCGGGGCGCAGGGCTGGTCAGGGCTGGTCCCCACCCGCGCCCGGTGGCCCCTCGGATGCTCATTCATTGCCCCGGGCTGTCGATCGGCGAAACCCACCGGCTCCGAGCGTGCGGGGGGACAACAGCCGGAAAACACAGGATTGAAAGAAGAGGAGGAAAAAACAAGAGGGAGGGGGTAAAAAAAGGCCCTTGGGTGCCCCCACCCCGCAGACGGGTGTCCCCGCCAGTTTGCGAAGTGCGGGGCTCCCCCCGTGCTCCCAAACCCCGCCGCTCCCGGGGAGGCGCGTTCCCTCGAGGGCAAAAAGCAGCAAAACCAACCAACAAAAAAAAAAAAAAAAAAGAAAGTTTCTCCCCAGCGAGCAGCTCCCGCGGCACATTTTCATTTTTACGTAACGCGGCCGCCTTTCCCCGACCTGCGGGGAGCGGAGCGGGGCGGCCCCCCCGGCCCGGCCCCCGCCCGGCCCGCCCGCACCCCGGCACCGGGGGGGTCCCCCGGGGTTCCCCCCTCCCTCCTTACCTAATCCCGCCGGCAGCTGCCGCCCCCCATCGCCGCCGCCGCTCCCGCCTCAGCGGCCGGCGGGGCAGCGCCGGGCGCGGGGACGCGGCCCCGCCATCTGCGCCGTGTTTATAAATCCAGAGCCATGGGGCTGCGAGCCGCGCCGTCCGCCCGTCCGTCCGCCCGTCCCTCCGTGGGGCCGGGCCGCCCCTCGCCGCAGCGCCGGCCCCGCAGCGCTCAGCCCAGCCCAGCCGCGCCCAGCCCAGCCCTGCCCGGCCCTGCCCGCCCCGGCGCGGCAGGAGGCGGCGGTCGGTCGGTCGGTCGGTCGGTCCCTCAGGCCGCCCCACAGCCGCCCCGGCGGCCGGGCGGGGCGGGGCGGGGCGGGGCCGCGCCGCCCGCGCGCATTAAAGGGGCCGCGCAGCGCCCGCAGCGCCCGGCGGGTCCCGGCGGAGCCGCGGCGGTCCCGGCTATCGGGACACCGGCTGCACGCCTGTCAGTGACTGTGTGTCTATCACCGGCTGCACCCCCTGCACCTCTGCCACCGGCTGTACCCCTGTCACTGGCTGTACCCCTGTCACCGGTTGTACCTCTGTCACTGACTGCATCTCTGTTGCTGGTTTAATCCCCTGAGTCCCTGTCACCGGCTGCACCCTTGTCATCAACTGTACCCCTGTCACCAGCTGCACTGGTGCCACCAGCTATAGCCCCGTCACTGGCTGCATCCTTGCCACCGGCTGCACTCGTGCCACTGGTTTATCAGTGCCACTGGCACGGGTGCCACCAGTTATCTCGGTGCCTCTGGCTGCACCGGTGCCACCTGCCATGCCGGTGTTCCCAGCTTTACTGGTGCCACCGGCTGCGTTAGTGCCCTTGGGTGTCATCAATAATGTTTCTGGTGAAAATGAGGGATTCTCACCCGTGATGTGAGCTGGCCCGGCAATCCTCTCATCCCAGTGCTATTTCAGATACGAGCACTTCATTGGAGGGAGTCAGTTGCCACTTGACTCCCTGAATGCTGCCAAGGGGCAAAGTTTCAGCCTGGGGAAGTTGGTATTCAGAGCATCCCACAGTGCCATAGCAAGGAAACCTCAGTTTTCTCACAAAAGAAGGTGGGAATCTCCAGGAGAAGACTCCATGGTGCCCTGTATTAGTGTCTGTGCTATGATCCTGGCTACATCAAAAACCTTGCCAGAGTGGGATCTTTTCAGGGAAATCTGAACAGTTTAACAGGCAAATGCCCACAGCAACTGGCACTGAGGCATTCCCACCTTCCAGTTTCACACTGCAGTTTCTGATTTTAACTAATAACCTACTTTTTCTTCCTCTCCCTCCTCACAGGGGTATAAGGAAGGTCGTGCCCCCTCAGCCACCACCATTCCTGCTCCAGTGTTGGGTGCCCCCTGCCCAGGAGAAACCACCCCCTTCTCCCTGCCACATGACCACAAAGGATGGAAAAGCATCTTGCAAACTTCCACTTTTCCCTCCCTGTTCCAGCAGCTGGAAAAACCTCCATGTCTCCCTCCCCACTCTAGCAGACCACGTAGGCAGAGCTGAGCAGGCACAGGTTCCCTGCTGCTCTGCCTCCCGCAGTTCACTTCTTTTTTCCCACATCTCCATGAGCAGTGTTTCCCTGGGAGCGGGAGAGCAGGATAGCGGGCAGCTCACGGCATTCCTTGCCCCAATACGGCTGCGCCGCTGCAGGGCACAGGGACTTTCCCAGGCCTGGACTTGGTCTCCTTAAGTCACCCGACTTGCTATGTAAGCACAGGCACACGGCTCAGTGTGAGCATAAACAACAGGAGCACCAGGCAAATTGCCTCAAATGAGCCTGATGCGCCAGGAAAAGCAGGAAAAGTTGCCCTCCGGTGCCTGGGGCAGCTGGGTGTCCACCAGCTTCGGGCAGCACCTTCTTCGTGGTTCAACACTTTGGTTGCAAGACTTTATCCACAGGCTGAGTGTCTTCTGAAGCAAAGGAGCAGATCAGATCTTCACGTTTATCTTGGAAGATAAAGGACTGAATTTATCCCTGTTGTATTGCGGGATTTCTCTGCTCCAGCCATTTAGCATTTCTTGAGCTTTTTTCTTTTTTTTTGGTATCTGTAATGTTTCACTTAATGAATAGAAGGCAAGTCCTGTACCATGGCAAAAAGACTCAGGACATTAATTTTACAGGAGCCAGGCTTTTAGGTTCCAGTGACCTTAGAACAACATTAGAATCACATGTATTTGAGTAAACCCCGTAGGGTTGAGCACACTTTCCAGCAATGCTGAATATCCTGCCAGAGAACAGATGGATTTTTTGCCTGCTCCTGTGGTCCAGAAGGCCGTGGTCTCAAAGGGGATCACTGGGCTGGTATTTGCAGTGGCAATATGAGCTTTTCACAGTAACATTGCTCTTATAACAGTGGGGTTGATTTCCTTGTGCATTTCGCCGTCCTGTGTCAGCCTGGCCATTGGTAATTGGGATCAGCAGCTACTGATCCCAGTGATGTTTACAAAACCATTATGGAAACCCACTACAACTAGTAATCTCAAAATAATACCAAAATTACCCAATAATACCCAAAATAATGCTTGGCCCAATGCTGTGGGGCTAAGTGACTATAAGTGTGAGTCAAGACCAAGTAGTGAACCCCTTTGGCCGAATCACATCTTCATCATCTTCATCATCTTCATCTTAACAACTGCCTAATGAGGGATGTGTGACTCTCCTTAATTCAAGAGGCTAGATGTGTTTGTATGGAGTTGCTGATCCCAGGAAAGCATATCCCTTCCCTGCCTCAAAGCAAGAACACTGATCTTGGCTTTAAAATAGCGGCCTTGCCAACATGAGGCAGCAGTGCTGTGCTCTTTGCAACAGGGTTCTGGCTTTTGGAGCCTCGAGGCTCCCTGCAATCATGGAAGCTGGAAGCTTCTTGTGCTGGTGAAATCACAGATGAGGTTGTGGCAGAATCCCAGGGCTCTGGGGGCTGTGGCTTCATGAAAGCAAAGCCTACGGCGAGCCTGCTGTGAGCATCCCGGAGCAGTGGGAGAGCTGGCGTGGGTGCTGCGCTGCAGCCGGACACGTACACGCACATTAAACACAGGAGACAGAGCCTGGCTGTCGCTGTAATCACAGTATATCTGTGCTTCGAGGCTGCAGATAGCTTACACAGATTTTCCGTAGCATTTCACTTGGAAGTTGCTGTTGATAGCTATTCCATCAGATAAAATGGTAATGTGAGCTCGTCCAGCAGCAAAGATGGGGATTTCAGCTCTCAGTGGAAAACTGGAGTCCTGCCTCGGATTTTTGAGATGTTCTACATTAAACTTTCCCCATGCCCGGCACAAATGCAAGAAATTGGGGTATTTTCTTGCTTGGGTTGACCTGAACTACTCCAGGAAAAGAAGCGAGATGCAAAACAGGAGCCACCCTCCCTTTGAAACCGCCCTCTCATGGAAAGCTTTAGGGGAAAGTAATTACATCTTAAGCAAGCTGCAGCCTTTAGCCTCAGTCAGCCTGCAACTGACTTTATCAGAGCATCAGCCCACTAGGACCAGTGTGGGTGAAAACCATGGCAGGGGTTAACCCTCCACAGTCACACGGGACCCACAGTACGGGCACAGGAACAAGGGGTCTTGGACCTCCTGGTCTAAGGGAGGGAATGGGGAGGTGGGGTATATGGCAAGGTGTGGAGCAGCAGGAAGTTTGCACCCCTGCCCTGCATGATGCAGTGCAGCTCCTTCCAAAGTACTTTCCCACAGCCCCAGTGACCTGCCTTTACTTGCTCCGAGGGCATGAGAGGAATTTGGTGGGACTCAGGTGGTATGAAGGGATGCAGTTCACCTTGGGGAAGTGGATCCATATCAGGAAAAAAAACCCAACAAACTACAGATCTCTGCATGTCTCCCTGGAGAAGGAGGAAAGGCAAAGGCTGGCAATGCAGGGTCTTGCACCAGCTCCCCCCAGCCAGGCTCCATCTGCAGGAGGTGACTGCTCCTGCCTTTTTCCATGCTTGCTTTCAGGCTGGCAAAAATTTGCAGAAAAAAATTTCTGTGAATATTCCAAAATTGGTGGCACTCGGCTACATGCTGAGAGGGGTAAAACTGAAGTCATCCTGGATGGCAGCTGTAGGTTGGGAAATAATCCAAGCAGATCAGGTCACCTTCATCCCCAAGGTGCAACAGTGATCCCACCCCATGCATCAGCCCCACCATGGGAAAGGGACCCCCTCAGCACCCCGAAATGCTGCAAAGGGGTTGTGCTTTCCCAGGCAGACCTGACCCTGGCCACAAGGCTTGGCCTCTCCTCTCTCTCTGGCCATTTCCTTGGCTCCTTCTCTCAAATGGCTGAGCTGAGCACTCCTGAGCAGCTGCCCCATTCCCTCCCATGGTGGGTTTGGGTTAGGTTTGCACACCCTCTGCCAGGGCCTGGCAGTGGGTCACACTCCATCTGCCACCCCAAACGCCCATCACCAGCAGACCGGCACACTCACACAGGCTCATCCCAAGTTGTCCTGAGGCTGCCTGAGGTTTTAACATGTCAGGGGGCAGACAGGACCCCAAAAGGGTCATGTCTCTCCTGAAGAGATCAGCTTTTAAATGCAAATAAATGCAGATTGGTTTTAAATCCAGCTAAAAGCAGCAAATGCATTCTCCCCGCTCACGGGTGCAGGGTGATCCCGGGGCTGAACTGCTGTGGTGCAGTGAGGCACAAGGTGTGAATTTTGAGCCAGTGGACAAAGCTATCTTTGTCAAAGCCAGCGATGGGGATGCTGACAGGCAGGACACAGGCTCAGCAAACAGTCCTACGTGCATTTTTACCTCCCAAATACACACCTCTGGCAGATGGTTGCTGCCTCCCATGGTGCTAGGGCAGCTCACAGGATAACTAACTAGTCTTTACCACAGAAATAAATGGCTACAGCTTTATTAAATCAATATTAATTCATAATCTTTAACAGACAATTATAGTTATCTCACACACAAAACTACCCACCTCTTCAAATCTCTGATCTGACAGGGTTATAATTAGCTTATTACTGGCCATACATCTGCTAATAACTTTTCCCTCAGCCCTGTGAAGTGAATTAAGGAGCGCTAATAAACCATGGCTGTTAATCCATTTATATGTCTTATGCTTTTGTCTGGGCACCAAATTTAAAGATACATAAAAAGGGGTTTTCTCCTTCCTTTCCTCCAAGGTCTGAATACCTCGCAGCCCCCAGACGCTGGGTGTGGACAAGATGATCCTCTCCATGTCCTGGCTCACTGGGACAGGATGCAAGAGGAAACTTGGGAAAGCACTTTACAAGCTGAAAAACCTCAGAATATTTGTAAGCAGGAATATTTTCCCCAATGCCTTCTTATTCTCAGCCCCACGAGGCAGAGGGTACTTGGGAAGGTCCACTGGCAAGGCTGTGAACCCCAAAAAATCCACATGGGAGGGTATAACAGACAGGCAGGCAGAGAAGAGGGGCTGACTTTCGGCAGCACTCCCAGCTCTGCCTGCTCTCACTCCACACCACAGAGCTGTTCCAGGGCCGGTCATTAGCAATAATGAAAGTGAGATCAGACGCGGTTGGGGGTGGAGGGAAACGTTGATCTCAAACGATGGCCAGTAATAAAGGACAGCAGAGAGGCACTGTGTGATGTGACGAGATAAAAGCAGATGGCTGGCTGCTGCTTCTAATTATAGGACCCTGCTAACGAAGAGGGCGCTGATTAGACTGACATTGTTGTAGGACATGAATTGAAGGATCCGGTGCTGGGGTTTGGGGTTCAGGGGTGCTGTGATGGGGATCCCCACTGCCTGGCAGGAACTGCCCCAAAACCTGCTTCTGCCCTGTCTCTGCCTCACCAGCTGCACCCCCAAGTGAGGTTTGCTCCCACCATGGGAACAGCTGGGTGAGAGACTGGGGAGATGTCAAGGAAGAGCCAGCAATGATGTCCCTGTGTGTTGGGTGGTGACGAGTGGGAAAGCCCTGACGTCCACCACCAACCCAGGAGGCTCCGAGTTGTTCCAAGCCCCTGAAGACGAAAGGAAGTTTCTTTTGAGTAAGAAATGTGGTTGAGTCTCATGGGGGAATAATTTATGATGCTTACTGAAATGAGACAGAAAAAAACACATTCAGTTCTGCTTTCATCATATTTTTGGCTATGAGTAAAACAGTAGAAAATGATGAGGGCTTCCCACAGCAAAGCCAAATGCCTCAGACTGAAACTGGTAGCCAGGGCACTTCTAACCAGTGAGTTGATCTTATGCATATTTTTGGTCATGTTGGCACTTTTCCTCCTCCATAGAGGAGATCTGAAGTGTATTTGTAACGACAGCTCTGTCTCTTTCTCGGCTGAGCTCAGCTTGGGATGTGGGAGCCTTCCCCAGTGGCAGAGGAGGACACTCAGCCTCACCAGCCTGCCTGTTTTGGTGGCAATGCCCAGACACACATCTGCATGGGACAGCTCCTTCCTGAGAGGCTCGGGTGCACCTGCACCAGCATTCCACCCCACAGCATCACTGCACCTTTCCCCCTTTTCCCATGGTGGCTTTTTGGGACCTGCGGTGGCCCTGGAGCAATAACACCCATGGGAGGGGATAACTTGCTGGCATAGGGTCCCGAAGGAGGATTCCCCATGCTTACAGCCTCTGGCCCTGCAAGGATAGCAGGGTTTGGTTTTCTTCCCCAAAGAGTTGAGCTGATCCAGAGCCCCTTCTCACCCCTCCAATGCCACATTTGCAAAACTGCTTGCTTTCTTTGGATGTGCTGCTCTGTGCAGGAATTGGGAAATTTTGTTTGTGGAGGTTTTTTCATTTTAAGACATCTGGTATTTTTTTGGGACTGGGAAAAACATATTTCTCTCTTCTGTAGTCACTTAAACTCCAGCAAGAGCCCTGCATTGGGATGAAAAAGCACCTTTTAGCAAACGACATAGAATATGCAGCCTAAGGAAGAGCCAGAAAAAATGAGGCAGAAATTTTGCAAGACAGGAGATGGACAGAGCAGCTGGCAAGCAGCTGGCTGAAGTTTGGAAAAATCCTGAAAAAAAAAAATTAAACTCAGCAAAGCCAAACCAAAGCTTGAGAGTCAGTCTCTAAAAAAAATCCAGACATCTTTCAGGCAATGGCTTTTTCTGGGTGAAGCCCACAGGAATGACCCACATGACCCTGAATTGGTGTTTTCAGTGTGGCTGGAAAGGCACAGAAGAGGCACACGGAGCAGTGGGTGAGGTGATGCAGGACGGGACCAGGCACCCGGGTGCCCAAGAGGTGGTTACTCCTGGTCAGGAGAGTTGTACTTGCTTAAATTAGAGCAGATTTTCAGGAGGATCCTGTAGCTGAGCTATGGGCATCTTCCCATGGACAAGGAGCCCAGCAAGTGCCTGTGAATTCCCTGCAGGATGACTGCAGGAATTTCAAGCCCCGCTTAAAGAGATGAAGCAGTTGCCAGGGCACCCAACCTTTTGACATCTTAATGAGCCAAGAGTTCAAAAGGATTTTTTTCTTTTTTTTTTTTTTATTTTCCCTCCCTTCTCAGAGAATTGAACTTTTCATTTCCCTCCTCCCAAGTACAAGACAGCCAAACAGGGGATGACAAATGAGCGTCTCGCTCCACCTGAGGAGTTCAAGCTGCAATCATCCAGCTCCTTGTAGCTCCAAAGAGCTGGGAAGTGCCAGCACACAGGAGAGGAGATGTAATTAGGTGCGATTCAAGAACAGCTCATCAGCTATATTTAACAGACAGGCCAATTCCTCGGTAAGCAAAACCTCACGGAGGAGCTGGGCTTTGCAGAGCTGTGCTCCCCCAGCCCTGGCTCTCCTGAACTGAACTAGGCAAGAGCTGTTTGTGTTTCTGCCTGAAACACTCTTTATTTTGCTTTTTTATTTATTTTATTCTGCAATTTTAAGTTGTAATGGTTGTTTATCCTGTAAACATCTCATCTGAGCAGGGCCCTCTTGTCCAGGTTTTTTTAGCATGTAAAGTTTCCCCTTCACAGGGATCAGTTAGTTGGAGGGAGAGGAGCACAATGGCCCCTTTTATCCTAATCTTTCCGCCTGGAATAGATGGAGAGTTCTGCCTGAGTCCTGATGACATGCCATGAAGAACATGGTAACAGAGAAGTCACTGTGCCTTATGCTGAGAGAGGGGAAAAGAGTGCACATGTGCGTCGGCACAGGAGCATCAAGTGGGATGGGAATGCCAGTGCCTGGCTCCCACCAGCTCTGCTCCTGCATAGAATCATAGAATGGTTTGGGTTGGAAGCAACCTTAAAGGGACCTAGTTCCAATCTCCACACCATGGGCAGAGATGCCACCCTCTAATCAAGTTGTTCAAAGCCCAATCCAATCTGGCTCTGAATCATCCCACTGGCCAGGGTTAACACAAAGGACCAGGAGGTTTGGGAAGCACCTAGGAGAGCTGGCACGCTGGGCTGGGGGAGAGGGTTGCAAGGCTGCTGAGGGTTATGGTGACTGACTTTTCCTCAAGCCACTGTCTCCATCCATCCAGTACCATACTGGGAGCTGCTTCCTGCAGAAAAGGTGCCCTCCCGCAGTGTCTCTGCCAGACCCTGTCCCAAAATAACACCCAGAGATGGGGAACAGAGAAGTTCAGGAACCAGCCATGGCCTATTGAGGAGACAGGAGATGCTAAATCCACGCTTGCCTATGAAGGTCTCTTAAATATACAAAGTGCATTAAAGTATCAGCTTAGCTACAAAATTCAGTGAAGTAACCATTGCAGCTCCCTGGAAGACCTCTCTTATTCTTCCTCTTAATGAAAGTCAGCAAGAGGATGGAAATTCTGTGTGTCAAACTTTGGTGAAGCCTTCCAAGCCATCGCAGGCCAGAAGATGGGACTGATGATGTTCAACCCCCAAGTTCAAGGATATGATGACCAAAAGGGATATCGAAATACTCAGGGCAGAGTCCTCAGGCCTGTGGGGATGGGTTCTTGCCTCCAACAAGGCTGGAGCTGAAGCAGGCGAGTCCATGGAGAGCAGGGCATGCTTCCCTCCACAGGGAAGGATAAAAGAGCTATTATGGAGATGCAGGCTCTGTTCAGGCTCACGCTCAGCTCCTTGCGAGCAGAGGGTAAAGAGCTACTTATGCTGGAACATAAAAGCTGGGAGACAGCAGAGCGCTATAAATAGGGAATATAAACTTTCAACTGACAAGGCTCTGATTTTGTTATTGTGAAAAAAAAATAAAAAAGAGAGGGAGAAAGAGTGCCTAGGTGGAGCTGACAAAGAGGGAAATACATGCAGAGTACAGGTTTGTTCCCAGGAACGCGCTTATTATAAGTCAGATGTAGTTAGAGCTATTACTTTAGCTTCAAATGAATGGAAGGAGAATAAATCTGCCTTTGTGCAAGGCTGCCTGCAAATAGCATCTCCCTCTAGCAAACCTGCAATTGTGTTTGCATGAGACATTTGTTAGAATAAATGCAATTTAAAAAGAAAAACAGTTCACACCTACGGCAAGGGAAGGCTGGTGATATGAATGGCAACCAGCAGGGGAGGAGGATGAAGCACAACAGGCTTTGGCAGCAGGGGGCAAAGCCTGTGGCACTGGAAAGGGCTCATCTGGGATGGCTGGAAGGATGGAGATCCTGTGAACAGTTCACTCACCGTCCCTGTCCCCATGCATTATGTCTTTACACTGATCACCCCAAACTGCTGAGCCAGTTTCAACCATTTTCCTACCTTCTGTTCCTAGAGGATGGTGTGATAAAACACAGATCTTCTAGGGAAAGGATGAGGCACACCGGAGGTGTGAAGAAAGTATCTTCCCCCACTGCAAGCAGCCACACCATCACAGCTTTGGGAGCAAACCCTGAGGTTTGTCCTGCATCTGGGTAGCCAGGACACCACAGGGAGGGGCATCCCAGGAGAGTTTAATCTTCTTCTTTGTGAGCCAACTGAAAAAGAACAGCACTTCCTTAGAAGCTTTTGGTTTTGCATCTCTTATTCCTAAATAACTTTCCCAAGGTATCGAAAATGCTTGAGGGTTATTTTTCTTCTATTTTCAACAAATGGGGAGCTTTTCCTCCCAGAGCACATCACCACCCCGTTCTGACCTCCATCCTGCACGGCTGCAGCAGCAGCTTCAAGGAGGGAACCTACAGGGTTGGCACCTCTGGGGGCTGCTTGTCTCCTCCTGATACCCACAGGCGTGTCTGTGCCCACTGGCAACTTCCCCCAGATTGCAAGAGCGTGAATGGACCATGGCTTTTGACAGGCAAATGCAACATCTTGCTTGGGCAATGACCTAAAGAGGAGAGAAAACCCTACGCAAAGTCCTCTTCTGCCTTCTGTTATTACCATTATTATTATTTTTAATATTATTCCCATTGAATTTATAGGAGTAACTGTCTGGGAAAATTACTTTACCTCTGGTTCCTTCATAAATTTTTAATAGAGCAGAAATAGAAAACCAAAAGGGATTTAAAAAAAAAAAAATGCGTTAGCGTCAAACTCTGGCTCTATTCATAATTAATTATACTTTCAGGGGGAGGGGAAAAAAAAGAGGAAACATAATTACAAGCTTCTAGTGAGAACATTCATTATCATGCTAATGCAGAAATCAGTACTGCTGCGCCTCTGTGTGTGTGTGTGCCCGTGCTCGGTCTAATTACTCCGCACTGATGTGTGTCATTCACACGGTTACCTCGGTGCTGCATGGGACCGCGAAGTCAAAGTTAAAAAGGAGAAGGTGAATCACAGTTGGATCGATGAGACTGGCCGGTGCTGGGGGTGGATGCACCCCTGGCAAGGCTGGGGTTTGCCGCGATGTTCCTCAGCGAATAACAATCCCAGCTTCAGTATTTTGGGCTGATAAGCCATTACAGGAGCGTTAGGAAGCATTTCAAGGTGTGAAGAGCAGCACATACCAGGGGAGGGAGGAACGAGCCAGGCTGGGGGAGTAAAGAACCCAGAGAGAGGTGGAAGTGGAGAAAAACAAGGCAATAGTTCAACTATTTAGTACTTGACAAGTTCCCGCATTTGCCATGCCAAAAAGATTCTCACCTTACAAAGCAGATCCTGAGCATTCTTTCTATGAGAAGCATTTGGGCTCAGCTGGGCTGCAAAACCACCCTGGGCAGGGTGGCCCAGTTGTTCCCAAATGCCAGGGAGGAAAGGGAGATCTTCCATAAAAGAAGGGGTTCAATTTAACCCTAGATAACTGATAATACCACTAGTAGGTGCTTTTTTCCCCTTTTCTATCCTGTTCCATTAGGCACAACCGATGGCAGCACTGAGCCTGGCAGTGTGTCCCAGCACAGGACCCGAGTGCCTGGCTGCCCCCAGCATCCATCTGAAAAAACCCTTGGAAACCAGACAAAAACATCTTCCCCAGCATTCCAGACCTGAACCAAGGGGCCTGGTGATACCCAGTGGGGTCAGGCATGGGGACGAGCCTGCTCTTGTTGGATACTTGAAGCTCCAACTGAAATGAAAGAGAAAAACTGCAGGCTCAGATCCACGCCTTGAACATCATGTTCGGTCCCAGACATGTTTATAGACATGAGTTATCTAAATTATGTTAAACCTAAGTTCGGCATCTGCACAATCTGAGCATATCTGGGGAATAATTAAATGGATTTCCCATTATTTCTCGAGCTGCCAAGTGAATGCCCTACTTTTATAAGTCAGAGCACTGCATTTCCCCAGTGATAAATCCTCCATCAGACTGCAGGAACCAGAGCCCAGCAGGCAGAGTGGAGCCAAGGGGAAACAAGACAGTGGTGGGACCTCCAGCCCTTATGGATGTCTTAAAAGCCTTGGAGCAAAAGAGCTCCAGGGCCAGTGCTGTGGTGTGTTCTGCCTGGCAACAACTGGATAGGGAGAGGGTAGTGATGGGCAGCTGGAGAAACTTGGAGCCAGGAGCAGCCAGTGCTCCAAAAAGGGATTAAAGAGGGGAAGAGGTGGAGTGGAGCGTTGGTGCAGTGCCATCTCTGATTCAGTAATCCTCTGCTCGGAGGAGGACAGTGATAATTAAAGGAAGATCACTGCTTCCCTTGCTCACATGGGAAAAGCAGCTCTTGCAGGAAACTGGAGGGAGAAAAGATGGAGCCAGGGATGAATGCTGTGCCCCCAGCACCCTGCAAACACCTTCCTGAAATTTCCTCCTGTGCAAGATAAAAACCCTCCTGGGCACTGCCAGGATCAGTGCTGGCTGCTGGGCATCACAGGTCCAACTTGCAGTGACGCTTCTGGAGAGCTGCTGAAAAGGGACGACACAACTTCCATGGGAAAACCCATTCCCCAGGCATGACAACTCTCCTGTGCCTCCATCCAGGGCACAGCAAGGAATTACTGTCCTAAAAAACAGTGGTTGCTTTGTCACCTACGAGCCTATGTTCAAACACTTTGGAGCATCCCCAGCAAAGGAGCATCCGAAAATTAACCGATTTTTCTTGGCATAAAAGCAGCTGTTGTCACACTCGTATGAGCACATTAAATTTAAGTGGAAAAAAAAATTTAAAAACTCTGAGAATTGTTTGCCCCAAAAGCCACCATTGCCCAGGCATGACAGAAAGATGCTCCACTAGCAGCACCAAGACCCTGCAGCTGGAGGGTGGGAAGAAGGGAAAGTTTATGCCTGGAGTCCCGAGGATAAAATCAGAGATTATTTTTTTTCCCAAAGGTGAGCTTTGTGCAACATCTGGGAGTCATTCCCTTTCCCATGTGCTCTGACAGCCGGGCGAGGGGCTGCTCTGGCCTCACTCAAACCCAAGCTGTGCCTAATCCCAGCATTCAGGGCTGCCTGCGAAGCTCCCCGACCCACACCAGTCCCAGACAAATGGACCAGGCAGCCTTTTCAACCAGTGACCGAGCTCGGGGCTATTTGGGAACCTGGAGCATAATTACTCTGCAGAGTCTGCCAGCTGCTCTAAAAATATCCACCCCACCTCAGCAGGCCGACACTCCCATTTTTATCCAAAAATGCATTTAGGAGGCAGAGGCTAAGAGTAGCACTGGGTGCTGTGGCTTTGAAAAGAGCAGTTACATGGAAAATAAAGGGGAAAAAGCACAATTTGGCCATCTCCATGGCACTGGGCAGGCAGTGGGGTGCTCGGGGTGGAGTGTGGCCGGTGCTTGCACACCCGCCTGGTCCTGGGGATTGGGGTCAGAATGGCTCTGGTGTGTCCCCAGGCTCTGCTCTGCCCCGTTGGAGCACTTTCCCAAGCCATAAAGCAGACCTCAGGTTTTATGTAAGCGTCTAAAATGAGTTATCACACAAGGGAGAGACAAGCCAGCCATGCCCCCTCCCTGAAAGCCCTTCCCAATAAAAGGGCCTCACTGTTCTTCCAAATGATGAAACCGGAGCCAAATCCCCTGAAAGGAAACAGATGACCTCTTGTGCTGGGAACCGCTCCGGTCTCTCCGTTAATTTGATCCCCGCTGGAGTGTTGCCTGCCCAAAGGAAAAGCAATAAGCCATGACATGAGCATCCGTGTCCCTGTCGTAGGAGGGAGGGAGGCGCTTCCCACCTGGTCCCTAATGAAGCAGCTCGTTAGGGCTAACGGGATCTGGGCTCCTGCCACACTGCCTGCCTTTCCCAGGAATTTTGCAGGAGATATTTGGCCTCTGCCAGTGCAGGTTGATGTTTAAGCCCTCAGCAGCCCCAAGTGCCAGTAGGAGTCATGTTTTTACGCAGAAAGGTCATGTCAAGCATTGCTCCCCTCAACCAAAATGTTGCTGGATGCAGAATCTGGTGTCTCAACACCCCTATTTCTGCAAAGTGGATGCAGCCCAGGCCATGGTTCAAGTTTTTTTTGTGTTTATAACCAACCAATGGAAAAATAAAACCAGATTCCGCACGCCGTTTATAAATATGTTTTATGATGTATGAAAATAGCCCTAAAGCTTTTCCCAAAAGTCCCCATGAAAGAGTTTGGGAACAGCCAGCCACAGGCAGTCCAGCTGTGCTGGGGGACCTGTATTTGCTGAGCATCCCCATCCTCTGCCCTCCAGGCAAAGGCAGTGGGAGCTGTTAACTTTCCACTGAGAGAACCGTGCTACCGAGAAATGGTGTTGGAGATAAACACACACAGAAACGGTGATAAGTAGATTATAATATATATATGTCTATATGAATGATGATAAATAGATTATCTTTAAGATCCCTTCTAATCCAAATCACTCTATGATAACTCCAAAAATACTGGCTCATGGTGTTTTTCCATGGGAGTGGTGGCTGCTCATACAAGGATACCGTGCCCAGAGGCAGCATCATCTGTCCCAGTGCAGGGTCCCAGCACAGCCTCCCCATACCCAGGGCAGGGCTTTGGGAAGCACCATATCTACCAGGGCACGGACAGCCCAGTTTAGCAAGCTCCCTTTTTCTCTTGTTTCACTTTCTCCATCTGTATGGAATAGCAGAGCTATGAATATTCAAGAGACAAATGTGTTAAAAATTGGTGACATTTTCAGGATTGGCTCACACTAGCCAGAGAACGTCATTCACAGTAATTACAAATAAAATCCACAGCCCTTCACAGATGACAACAAATCCAAATGGCCTTTTTGCACAGTGAAAATATTAGCCTTAACACCTTTTTTTTTTTTAAATATCTTCCAACCAGTTGCTGCTTTCACAGGCATCTCTGAGAGAGCTGATTTCGGGAAAACTTTTCCCATCGTGGTTGTGTTTGCTGCCTGGTACAGAAAGTGAATAGCACTTTTTTTTTTTCCTCCCTCTTATTTGAGAGTTTTCTTGGTAGGGATGAAACCACGAAACAGAAGGCTGCCTAAATGAAATTATTAACCCAGAGAAACCACCAAAGGAACTTGATTAATTTGCCAAGTAACAGAGCCCGGTTTGTTCTTTTAGGCAACACATCTTAAAGTAATTGAATCACCCCTTGAAAAAAAAAAAAACAGTAGATGATTGAGCCCTGAGGTACACTCGTTCGCTATCCTTAATAAATCTCTCTTTATGAAGGAGGTAGTATGCTTTTCTCATCAGAAACCTGTTAATTTTTTTCTCCTTTAAGTAATTGAATACGAAGTTCAAAATCTATCTGCAGCATCCTCCAAGAAAAAAAAAAAATCAAAGGTTTATCTCCTGCTTCATCTCAGCAAGTTAATTATGCTCTCATAATTGAGTTAAACCAGCAGGTTATTAAAAATACCACAGGATTTTTTTTTTTTAAATGAAGTATCACGAGCCTCAAAAAGCTTTGGCAGAACCAAGCATCCCAAGACATGGATCGTGCCCTGCATGCTGCAGGACATGCCAAAGATGGACCACTCCAACCTCATTCAGTTTCAGAATAGTGTCTGTTTTTTTTTCCCTCCATTTTCAGAAGCAGGAGGATGGGCCCACCATCAGCTGTGGTATCATAGCTTCAGCCAGAGCTGCAGAGCAGCTTCTATGGGCAACCTGTGCCAGGGCCTCACCACCCTCTGTGTAAAGAATTTCTTTTCAATATCCCATCTCACCCTACACTCTTTCAGTTTGAAGCCGTTTCCCCTTGTCCTGTCACTCCATGCCCTTGTCCAAGGTCCCTTTACAGCTCTCTTGTAGCCCCTTTTGGCACTGAAAGGGGCTTTAAGGTCTCCCCAAAACCTTTTCTTCTCCAAGCTGAACAACCCCAACTCTCCCACCTTGTTGTCATAGGAGAGGTGTTTCAGCATCTTTGGGACCATAACTGAGATATCTTTGACTATTCTCCAAGAAACCTATGCTGAGCTTTGTGGTGCCCTGGGATGGAGGAGGAGCCCTCAGAGTTCCACCACCATGGTGCTTCCACGTCAAGTGTATTTCTAATCAGCATTTCACGTCAAATATTACCCATTCAACTAATTCCACTAATTCTAGGGAATTACAGAAATAATTGCTATTTTCCAATAGACACAGGCCTGCCTCTCGAGACAGAAAAAAAAAATAAGGAAAAAAAATTCAATGAAGTACTGTTTAAGGAAAGTCAAAATAAGCTATTTCCATCTCCTCATTTGCAATTAACTTCAGAGCACAACACAGTGGGAGGTGGTTCATGGGAAAAGTACGACTTCATTGTAATCCTCCCTCCTTTTAAGAGGAAAGATCGGCGGAGATGGATGCACCCTGCCAGGCCACAGTTGCTCTGCTCCCTCCGGGCTGCCTGCCACCAGGGAGAGGTGAGGGCAGGAGAGCTGCCAGCCCCACGCTGTGTCCCTGCATTGCTGTCCTGGCAGGGTGCTGGGGTAGTGCATGGGCCCTTCCCTGACTGCATGTGGTCACCACCAGCACCACTGTGGTCCTGTGTGAGATGCTCCATCTCCATCCTCATCCTCATCTGAGATCCTGAATACAGATCCCACACCACAGCCCCCAGGAGACATCTTCCCAAAGCAGAGGGAGGAAAGGGATAACAGCCTGGAAGAGCAAGCATCTTCTCTGGGAAAAATGGGAACTGGTGATTATTGGGTTGGAGGTGGCAGAGTGAGCATGTGGTGGGGTGGCAGGATGGAACTGCCCTCCTCTCAACTGGGCTGACACTGCCTAAATGAAGGGCTGGTTGTTACCATCATCTACCTTTTTTTTTTTTTTAAATTAAATCAGGACTTTTCTGCAGCAATATCCTTTTCTTCTTTCCCACAGATAACAGTACCGCCACAAGAAGAGGTGGCCCAGCAGCACATCCTTCCCTGGAGACCTCTGTAGAAGGGTCCCAGAAAGACTTTTGCTCAGTGGGGCACTTCAATGCCACTCTGCCTTGCATCAGCCCTGCTTCACCTCAGAACACCTCTCTGCTTATGGGTGTTTCTGCCACATTCTCAAAAAAACCAGGCCAAGCAACGGCTTGGGTGCAAGAGGGACCTGAAAGAGCCGGTTCCCCTGCATTGTCTGGCAGGGTTGGGAGCTCTTCTCTGCTCTCCAGGCAAATGTTCCCTGGAGGAGAAGGCTCAGACCTTGCCATGCACTAGCTGGGAACATTCTGCAAGTCTCTGCCCAGAGGCAGAGATTCCAGACTGCAAGGAGGATGTCCATCACGTGCCTTGCCTCGTCTGACTTTGGGGTTGTGGGTTGATTGCAAACCAGCCAGTGAGCACAACGAGCAGCACAGAGGCTGGGGCCATTAGCAGAGCCAGCACCCCAATCCTGCTGCCAGCAAGAGCAGAAACCTGATGCCATTTCATGATCTGTCCTCAGTCTCCCCCTCCAGTGCCTGGTGACCTTGGCTGGAGAGGAGGGTGCTCTGTCCTCCAGCAAGCACTTCTCTACAACATTAAAAGCATCACTGACGTGGCGACCTGCTGATTGTGCATTAAATATTCACCTACATGATACTTCCTTTGAAGAATTCTCCTTTTAACTGTTCTATTTTCATCGCTGTCCTCATCTCTCCGTAACGCTCCATCTTCTGCTTAAGTGTCATCTTCAGATTTTGTTCCCAATTAATATTTCTATGGCAACTGCATTTAATTTTGAAGTGGTAGCACTAGCTCTGCATGGGGACCAGAACCTCCTCCCCACCTCACAGCTCTGTGCCTGTGGTGGACATTTATGCTGTTGTGTTTGGTTTCAGAAGCCATGGTCCTCTGTAGTATCTACACCCACTGCACAGCCTGAGTGCCCCTGCCTTGCTCTCTTGATGCCAGCCTGGGCACAGCCAGCAGGTTGGTCCAGGCAAGACCAAGCTCAAGTTCATCCATCATCTTGTGATCCCTTATCACCAAGGACCTATATTTGCTACAGCATGGGGTAAAGCACAAATATTTGGGAAATATACTCAGTAGGATCAAGACACACATGGTACACCCCGAGGAGCAGCCAGGTCCACAGGCAGGATGGGAACACACTGTGAAACAAGAAGTGGTGGGGAATGCAGGAAGTGGAAGAAGGAAACCCAGCCTCCACCCTGTGTCCAGCTCCAGATGAGGACCAGTGCTGGGTGGAGAGTTTTGCCCCAACACCCTGAGCTGTGAACCCAGTAATGGGGTGCAGATGCTCCCCAGCCCCTGTGGCCACCAGGTACTGCCCAAAGCAATGGGGAAGGCACCCACTCCTGTCCCTGTGTGGGTCTCCTCCTCATTCAAAAGGCACAAGCAGCCCTTGAAGGTGGAAGTAATCCACAAAGGTGACCAGCAGCAGCGGCACAGGGACATTGCCCCAGCTCAACATCACCAAGTGCACCCCAGGACCCTCCCGTGGGCTCTGCACTGGTGAGAGGATAAAAATGGGCACAGAATAGTTAAAATAAACCTGCGTTATTGCCTGGAATGAGAAGTATTTGTGTGCTGGTTTCCCTGACATGGCTGCCTTTGGTTCTGGCTGAAACCTTGCAGGCATCTCTGGAATGACAGAAATGCCGAATGTCCTGTTAACGGGGTTCTGCATCCATCATCCTTCATCACAGCCCGGCTGGCTTGTGTGGAGGAACCTGTCCTGGATGGGCCCGGGGGAGGGGGCTGGCAGCCTGACAGATGTAAAGCTGGGCTACTGCGTGTATGACACGGAGTTTGGAGATTAAGCTGTATAAATCCATCTTCAAAATCATTTTGTTCTGAGCCAACATCTCTGCTGCTGCTGCTGCTGCCCTCCCGGGCACTACAAAATCATGTCCTCTTCATGCACAGGGACGACACCTGCACAGAGGTTCTTCTGTCACATCATGGCCTGGTTCCCTTTTCTGTGTGAGGGCTGTTTTCCACAGCAGCTTGGGGCATCACTGCAGTTGCACTATGCCTAGCATTGCATGCTTCCATGCAAAAACACCTCAGACACCCTCAGGGGTCATTCTGAGGTTTTGCTCTGTTTTTGGCCCTGTGTGTAAAGTTGGCATCCAGCTTTCTAATCCCAGACTCCATCCCCTGCAAAGAGCCCAGCTGAATTCCTGCCTCCACCCGGAGCCTGGCACACAGATGGGATGCCCTCCTGCCCCCTGTCCCCACCATGCCACCACCACCCAGCAAAGTGCCACCAGCAGCACAAGTGCACCCACCATAATTTGGTTTTCCAAGCACTCCCAGACAGGCTCAGCTCACAATATCTACATTATTCCTCATTCAAATGAGGGAACCACAGAAAAATGTAATTTTGGAAGCCGAGTAACTTAACTCCCCACAGCTGTGCCTTGGGCCAGGCTCCAGCTGCTTGGCCGCCCGCAGGGCTCCTCTGCGCTCACACATGCACCAGATTCCTCCCAAAACTCACTTCCCAGGATGGGCAGTCACTGTGAATAAAATCTGGGGCTTGGATTTCTTTTCTCAGCCAGTTGGGCCGCCCCATGGTGGTGGCACGAACACGAACACCACTGGAAGGCAACAGTCCTGACCACTGCCCTACCCCAAAGAAGCTGTTGCCCAACTGAGCTGGGGGAGGAACAGATTCCCCACTCTGTGCTGGTTAAGCATGTTTTTCCACGCCCAGCCCTACACTGCCAAGCAGAAAGACGTCTTTCAGAGCCCATGCCAAGACGTTGGCTACAGATCTGACCTCGTCCCTCCCGTAAAATTATTATTCTTATCTCAATGACACACTGACATTCTACCCCAAACCAACTCCCACCACTACAAGGCTCCATGTGCCCCGGAGAACACGCAGGAGCTACCTTGATGCAGCCTTGGGCAAGGTGACAGGCCAAGAACAGAATCTGGGGGGCGCAGGGCAGGGTTGCTCCTCCCCCACCCCTACACAAGCGCCCATCTCCTCCCTCTCATGCTACAGCGAAGCTGGGAGCTCTGCAGTGCAATTGCTGCCGTCCCTGAAACGCTAAATGCCCTTCTCTTCACATTACTCGGCTGGGCGGTGAAGGGCTGCTGCCCTGCGCAGCCTCCCGGAGCGACACGCACTCGCCAGCTCTCAGCTTGGGGAAGGTTATTAATGCCTTCCTGCTGCTGCTGCTGCCGGGCTCCCGGGCAGGCTGGTGGCAGCACACGTCCCCAGACACGGTGCCACGGCGGAGCACGTCCCGCGTCAGGAGCTGCCACGCAGCCGGCGCATGGCAGGGAGCGGCCGCAGAGCCCTGTCCCCGTCACCTCTCGTTAACGGGAAGCGACTGTTGGTACAACTTGCTCGGTTGGGAGCTCACCAGGTCCCTACACCCAATGTCATCCTTAAACGCGGGCACTGTCCTCCCCCCGGGGCTCTGCGTCAGGACATCTTTCTGGATGCACCGGGAAGGTGAGTGCGAACAGAGGCAGCTCGTCACTGCCGTGAGGTGTTTTTATCTGGTGTGTTTTCAGGGGTGATGCATCCCTTCCGTGCTTCCCCCTGCATCCATGCCCTGGCATCTCTGCTCCAGCTCACGTGTGTTTGACCATATCCACAGCTTCCCTGTCTGACACCACCCAACGTCCCAGGGTTGGGTTTCCACCTCCAGCTGCTCCCATGGGTTTACCAGGGCCGAAGGCTGATGGAGGCTGTGCCACAGGAAACCCACTTAACAAGAGGCACCTCCACAAATCAGTCTGACCCCTGTACGTTTGTCTCTCCAGCTGAAGGACTCTGCACTGTCCCAGTGAGCACCCAGGGACAGCAAATCACAAATGAGCTCAGAAAACGCAGCTCGTGCACTGAAACATTCCTCTTGGCTTGCCCCAGCCATGGAACACAGCACCAATAATAACAGGCATCGGCTTTCTCTTTAACCTGAGATCCTTACAAGTGATCAGCAAATTTGAGAGGCCAATTAAGGAAAATCAGCACTTCATTAGCTTCCTGAAATGCAGCCACCGCTGGAATGAGCAGAGCTCAGCACAGTGCTAACCCTCAGCGAAACACAGAGGAGAAAAACACTCCAGTCACTGTGGACTACAGAGAAGGAGAACTCGAGATGCCTCACAGAGACACCACATGTGGGACTGCTAGGGTCAGCAGTTGGGAGTCTCTCCCTTGCTGGACACTTCATCCTCAGAGCCCTGCCAGCTCCCAGGCTGCAGGTCAGTGCTGGGGGGGGGGGGGAAATTTTAAAAGGCATGGCTTTTTTGATGGTGTAAAATGCTTCCCTACCACTTGTGCAGGCTGGCCCTTTTCCATGGGTGAGCTCATTCTCCATTCCCCTTCCAAACCACTGTACTGTGGCCCCAGCACCGAGTGCTGGCAGACCTGTGATGACAACAGCACAAGTTAACCCCAGCCCAGCACCCAGCTTCAAGCATTGGGAAGTCCATCTTCCCTGGCAGATGAAAGGGGAAACCCTGAGGTTAAGACTTGGCAGTGGAGTGAGATACCTCTCCCTTCCCTACATCCCTTCCCTGGATTATGGAATACTTTGTTTTTTAAGACAGCCTTGTGAAAACGGCATGAAAATTTAATCGCCCCAGCACAAAATCCAATAGCTGCTCTTCACACGCACTTCACCACGATTTATTCTCCTGCTAAAGACTTCACACTCACCATCCACCTACAGCAGCTCATCTGTCCTGGGGAAAAGCAGTGCCCACACCACACAGCCATTCCCTCAGCCATTCCAGGGGCTGCAGCACTGGGATGTGCTGGTCCTCTGGGATGCACTGGTCCTCTGCAGCAGCTGCAGTGTCACACAGGGTGGAGGGACTTTAGGTGCAAAGTGATTTTTACACCACTGTGAATATTGCTGTGAGCACAGTGTGGGTCCAAGAGCATCTTTGTGGGCTGAGGCTGCCCCAGTACAGTGGTATTTCCTGAACAAGAGTCCCTGCAAGGCCCCATGCATTGCTCCCAGCCTGCCACGGGCTCCAAGGAAAAATTCTCTCTGGAAACTGAACATGAGCACACCCAGTGCTGCAAGAAATGGGCTTTGGCTCTTTACCCTTCCCCTGGACTTTTGCTCAAGGAAAGCCATGTCATTTATTGGGAGAATGTCCTCCTGTTAAAAAACCAGAGACCCTGATTCTGTTAACAGTTTGGCAATGAATTAATGACATTTTCCAGTGGAAAAGAAATTGCAAAACTCTCCCGGGAGCTTCTGATTCGACCCAAATAATCTATCAAGTCAAGCTGACTGGAGCCTGCCCGCTCGGCAGCTCGTGCAGCTCTGAGCTTATCCCCAGCCCAAGGAGCAATAAATAAAAAACCAGGAGGATGACAGGGGTGACAGGGAGGAGTTGGGGTGTCTGGCTGGTATCCCTCAGTGAGAAGGTCTGAGGGGGTGGAGATGCAAGTTTGCAGGAGATCAGTACATTGGATGCCAGGTTTCTTTAAAATATCAAGAATATCAATACTCTTTAAAATATCAATAAACCCCATGGCAAGGGTGGAGGTGCCACCATCCTTCCAAACGTGGACCAGCCCCTCCAATTCCAGCCCCACATGCTGAGTTGCTCTGCTTTAGCACAGACATCCCTGGCCACTGCATATCAAGAAAGGAAAGATGCTTAGAGCTACTAATAGCTGGGGCTAAAGGAGACATTATCATTATCCAAATTGCCTGCTCCTCAGAGAGAGATGGGCAAATTTCCAGGGATGCAATGGATCCCATTTCCCTGGCACCTGAGGGATGCTCTGTGCTCCCTTAAGCTAGACAGCTGTGTGGTGGCACTGAGGTGAGGGGATGAAGGGCTGAGGACTGGCATAGCATAACATCCCATGGGATCCTCACAAAGCAGGAGACACCCTGGAAGAGGCTCAGAAGAGGGTTGGGGCTCATTTAAATTCCTCAGCAGCATCTTGGTTGCATTAGAATGGAGCAGTAGCTCACAGGTGCTGTGCAGCTGAATGCCCAGCTTATAAACAGGGAGATAAACACTTATTTCTTGAGAAGATCTGCTGTGGTGTCAGTCCCCACACTCTGAATCCCCTGATTTACAGTTAGAAAGTTTGCCTTGACTGTGCTCAGAATCATTAAGCTACAAACCATAGACTAATTATGGGGCCCTGGGCAAAAACGTTAATCCAAAGAGCATAAAATTATAATGACTTTCTTGGCATAATTAGACCAAACAAGATAAACAGTCCAAATAGCAACTGCGGCTTCGGCACACTCACAGTCCCAGCTCAACCCACTGCATGGCTGCAGGATGGTGGTAGGAAGCAGCAGGAGAAGGGATGTGCCAAGGGCAGAGGGGTTGGGAAGCATCACTGACCAGCCCCACAGTGCCCATTTGAGCTCATGCTGAGCCCAGTGTGGAAGTGTCACACAGCAGCAGGGATGTTCCCCTCTCTTCCATCAAGCAGAGCTACCCCATGGTCTGTCATTTCCCCAGCAACTCCAGGGACCAAACCCAAGGCACCAGCATGGATGCAGGAAGAATGCAGCCACTGCCACCATCATGCTCAGCATCCCTCCTGCCACACTGCCAGATGTCCACAGCGACAGCACATCCCAGCATCACCTGGACCAAAACTCCAGCACAACAAGGCAGGCAGGGCTCATCCAGTCTGCCAAATCCAGGAGGAGTCACTCAGATCCCTGTGCCTCTTAGCAGCCCCATGCCAAGGGGCCAGCAGCTGAGCCCCAGGACCCAGAGAAGTGGCCTCAGGCGGGGTCAGCAGAGCTGTTTCCAAAAGCACGGCTTAAATGTAATGCTCACTTTATCTGCATCTTTATTTATTTATTGCTGACTGGGAAGTGCAACACAAAAGCTAATTATTTGATAAAAGCTTTGGGCAGGGTATTAATGAGCCAGACTTCTAAGCAGATTTCTAAACCTCTTTTCTGTCTCTGGCTGCAGATCGGAGCTAGTTGTGCCGGAGTGGGTTGGGAAAACAGGGCCCCTTTCACGTGTGACTGGGGGGTCACCCTGCATGGCACAGGGAGGCAGGGCACGGGGACAGGCATGCTAAGCCTCCACTGCAGCACCAAAGGGCTGTTATCCCTTTTTTCTCCCTCCTGGAGGATTGCTGGTTGTTCCTAGTGCCAGGGCTGGAAAGAAGGGAGTGGGAAGATGACGGGCAGGGAGTTCAGCAGCCAAGTGTGGGTGTGATCACCTGCAAACAGCTGTGGCCCACAGCAGTGCCACAGGGCCTCTCAATGCACAACCTATGAGGCCATATAAATTTAGCAGAGACCATATATATATATATATATATATATATTAGCAAGGTCATTTGTATTGAGCAGGAGGGAAGAGGGCCAGCGGGGAGCTGCAGCACTGAGGAGGTGCAGCATATCATGAGCATCACCCTGCACTGGCCATCAGCAAACTCAGCACTCAGGGTAGGGGGACCACAGTGCATGGATGGCTCAGCCCCAAGAAAAGCAAGGAAGGGGGTGATGTCCAGCATGAGGACCCAGTCCTCCCTGAGGGGCCACTGGGACATGGCACCTGCCTCTGACCCACCAGACCAAGCAGGAGCATCAGTCAGCATCTCCTTCCCAGACCCCATTCATGGCCTCCCACCAAGACAAGCCTTTGGACTCATTATGTCCCTATTTTCTGAAAGCCTTATTTCAGAAAGTCTGATAGCCAGACAACTCAGAAAGCAAAAAGAGCCATCTCAGTGCTGGCAGCCCCTCTGACATGCCCAAAATGCCACCCCCCTTGGGTACAAGGAGAAGCCCCCTTGCAGCTCAGGGCCTGCAGTGAGGGCAGGGTGCACATGGAGTGCTGGAGGCTCTTTCCAAGCCAGAAAAACCCCCTTTGACACCCAACAGACCTCCCCTGCAGCCGAGCCAGCGTGGCATTCCTCTCCCTCCCTCCCCTCTGCCTCCAGCACCAACTGGCTTTATGGGCACCAGTTGGAGCCATTCCCCAGTAACCAGCTGTTCAATCCAGTTGTAAATCCCAGCTTCCAGTTCATTTTTGCCATTCCGGGCGACACCCTTGCTCATATTTGTGGCCACACTTGGCAAAAAAGGTCAGACCAAAAGTATGTGGCTGGAAGCCCCATGGAGGGGATCCCACCCCCCTTCCCTGGACTCTCTTTGGGTGCTTCCCAGCCCACAGCTGGTGTCAAAGTCCACCAGAGAGCCTCAGGTCTAGGTTTTGGGGGGGAAAATCAAATTAATCCGTCTCTTTTTTTTCCTGCTGTTTCATCTCTGTGTGTGTCTGCCCTTGTAGAAACCCACCTCCCACCCACTCAGGGCAACAAAGCCACTCAAATGTTTTTAAAAGCAGTGTGTTAGCTGGAAAATTTTGCAACCACAGTATAATGGAGACTATCTCCGGGCAACCAAGAGATTAGGAAGATAAATGACACCGATAAAGGGCATTTTAGCCCAAAGCAATTTTAAATCAACGCAAATGGGAGATTTTTTTTTTGTGGGCAGATGTGCGAGTGCTGGGGCTGCCCATGGGTAGGGCTGGGACATCAGGATTTCAGGGGGAATGTTTTGCCTTTGCTCCTGTGCTGCTGAAGGAGTTGGAATGGTTCCCTCCTGGCAACTAGTGAGCAAAAAATGGCTCTTACGCTGGAGTATTTATTTTGAATAATTTGAATTTCCTGTTAATGGGGGAAATTCTGTTAAAATTTAATGTGTCTTGAACCAGCAACTATTTCAAATAAGGAGAATAACTGCACCTACAATGAACCACAGGCACTGCTCATGAGCAAAATGCATCTTCTAGGTGTGGAAATGCTTATTTTTCCCAGCAATTAAACCACCATCAACACCAAAATCAATCTGTGTGCACGTGCTTTCCCTCCCATCCATGCTTATAAAGTTCCCTACAGGGACACCCACCCAACAGCTTCCATATGCCACCACACCTCTTTTTTTTTTTTTTTCAGTCAAACTTCAGTGTTTTTTTAGGATGTGACACATGAAAGAGTAGTGCCAACGAAGGGGGTTAGCAACATGAAAAGTCAATTCCAGATCCTGTGAGCACAATGAATTGCTCTTTAAAAGAAAAAAAAAAAATCCAATCAAGAACTTTTCCTTTCTTCTCTTTTTTCTATTTTTTTTTTTTAGCCAAGGACGGTATGTGATGTGTATAGTCTCAAAAGGAGATTTACTAGACACCGCTGTGACTAAGGCAAGATGTAATTAGAAGAGGGGAGGAACATTTATCATTTGCCAGAGTGAATTAGGTATTTCGACTTCTCAAAAGAATTGAACACAGAGGGTGAATTTTTTTCCAATTTCTCTCACATCTCCAATATTATTAAGTTCAGCTAGAAAACACTTGAGACAAATTGACTCATCTGAGCCCATCTCTTCATAATTGCTACACATTTTAAATTGGCTTAGTTAAATGAACGCTTCGCATGGTGGTTGACAGGCTCTGTTGTCTGGATGCGATATTAAAAATATCAAAATCAACATGAGAGCTAGAGCAGAGCTTGGGGATATTGCTTTTCTGAGCACTGATATTGCTTTAGCTGGAATGTAGGAGATATGTACAACTTTAAAGGTGGTTTTAGACACAGATTAAGAGAAACTATTCCTCTCCTATTAATAGTAAAGTGGTTTTTTCCCCTTTTCTTTCTACTTAGCAAGAAGATTATAAGCTCATGCTCTAACCAACTGGGCCATCAGCCATGGTTGTGTACAGACACCATCCCATCACAGCTTATTCACTGTGCAAGCCTCCACAGAGTGCAATGCCTTAACATATAGTGTATTTCCAGTAGTTTTCATGGAATATACTCCACTCCCAGCATTCAGGAACCTCAAGGAGTCTGATCCTGCCCAGTTTTTTATGACTCCAACCAGTGGAGGCTGGGACAGCCAACGCTGGGGGCTCTGGGGCAGAGCTGGAGATGCTGGGTTCCTCCCCAAACCCCAGCAAATTCACTCTTCCTGCTCATTTCCTCAGTGGTGTTGGTGCACGTGAGATGTTTCACGGGTCTCATCTAAAGGTTACTGAGAGTTTCAGAGAGAAGGGAAGAATTTGGGTCTGTGCTTTGCCAGCATGATCTCCGACCGCATTTGCAAGACTCAAGAGCTTTGTGAAAACCCAAAGCCAGGCAAAATAATTGCTGATACAGAAACATTTGAGCAGCTCAGGCATGCATTAGATAAGGGATCTTGTTTCTGCTCCCCCTCCCCTTGGCCTGTGTGCTTCCTTTCCACATTGTTTTATCATGAACAGAAAATAACAGCAGAGACAGAAAGGCAGAGCCTGCCAACAGTGTGATTTATGTTGGCTTTGGAGCCAAAACCCTTGATAAAGCGTCTTGGATGACTATGAGCAGGGGCTGCAGCAGAGCTGGGTACCAGTCTGCCCTCTCACTGCCCATGGACCTTGCAGGGGAGGAAGAATTGAGGGCAGAAACTGGTTTTGTACAGAAGCCAATCAGAAATTCAGCAACTGTGACATTGGGTTGGGGTCTCCCAAACTCACAGTCCCTTTCTGCACCCACACCCTGCTATGCCCAAGCCCCTGAGCCAACTCACCTGTCCCTGCCCTTGGGAAGGACATGATGAACTGCCTGACCCAAAAAAGGGAAAAGCAGATGAAGTACCACCCGCTCAGGTCATGAAGCTGCAGCCTTATGTTGATAATAAACATCACTCAAGGTCTTGCTATAAAATCCCCCAAAGATGGAGACCACGTACCTCCCTCTGTACAGGGATGTGCCCTGCACTGATGTGTCTACAGAGGGATGGAGGGAAGTGTCCCTGCAGTGATGTGTCCACAGAGGGATGGAGATTTTGCAACTTGTCAGCCCAGTTTGCTGCAGAGGTGCACAAATAACCATGCTGGCAAAATTTTTTCACAGGACTGGGATAGAAATAAATGGGTTACCAGAGCCCAGTGTGTATTTGTTCATTCTTATCCCAGCAGCGAGATTTCTCCCTTATTTAAATAGAGTCTCCAAGGGCCTTACCCTTACTCATCTAATAAAGCAGCGTGTCAACACCAGTTCTGCATCACAAAATGAAGGGCACTCAGCGATTCTCCCATGGGACGATTAAATAAAGAGAGAGGAAAACAAAGGATCATTTCTGCACGAGGAAAGACCTCTCACTGCATGAGGCACCGTGGGGCTGGGGGAGAGGGATTCACCCTGTCTGCACGGGGCACGGCGGGCGAGCACTGCCCTGCCCAGCTTCGAGGACAGCAGGGCCAGACAGGGGACTGAAGGGCTCTAAACCCACTAAATTAAAGCTCAGGGCTAATCCTCCCGGTGGGATGGACGGGGGGCTCTGGCAACTGGGCTGCCTGGCACTGCTGTGAATCAGTGGTGCTTCGAGGCTGAAACAGGAATTTGCTGATTTGGAGCCAAAAGCAGTAGAGCCAAGCAAACCACTTCAATTTAGGGTCTGGTTTAGTGACCCTCGTCCTCGCACAGCCTGCTCGCAGCCCCACCACCTCTCCCCTTCCTTCCCCCAGACATCAGCAGACAAGATCATTCTGCGGCATCCCTGGGTTTACCATCGAATTTTTAAAATCTGCTTTTTTATGAGAACACTTGGGTGCTTTTTTAGCACATCTCCATCGAGTTGGTTGCCCCAAATAAAAGGACACTTGGAGGGCAGAGCTGTCCTGAAACATCTTTGCTGTTGGGAAATACGGTGCTCATATCCCCTTTGCAAAGAGGAAGGGAGTGAATGTCTCCTTTAAAGTGCCTCAAAATGAATTTAATTTAGAATGGATTTCACATTCGCATTTGATGAATTAAAACCAATGTGGTTTAACAACTATGTAATGGGGTATATATATGATCTGTTAAACAGGTGTTTGAGGTTTAGCAATTATCTAATAAGAGACTTATACATATTACAGTAGATAAACTTCAATAAATATGTTCTTAATCAACCGGAGAGCACTCAACATACAATTACCATCCCTGCCACATCTTGTTGAAATGAGCAGCTGATTCAGTGCACGACGGGATTTTATGTGCTGCTTAAAAAAACCTCCCATGTCTCCTGTTTGTGCTGCCAGGGTGTGGGTGCTGCTGGAGAGGGGTCTCCGTGCTTTCCACCCAGGAGATGGGGCAGCTTCAAGAGCTGGGTAAGAACCTCAGTGGTTGATTATCCCCACGGCACATTTGTGATGGGGATCCACATGAGCAGCACTACCTCCTGCCCTCCTCACCCCATCTTGCTACACATGCACATTCATTCACCAAGAGAAATGGAAAGGGATTCAGGATGGAGAGTTTCATCCTGACAGAGGGATTTGCATTAGGAGGTGTCAAAAGTGGAGCAATAGGCTTAACATGCACCACAACACCTTGAGATTTTCCTGGTGGCAAGCTGTGCCAGTGATCCATGCTGTGCTCCTGGCTCACTCTGGGAGGGATGCAGAAACCCACCCCCACTGTGATGTTTGGGCTAATTTGCCACGTTCCTAGCTAGGGTGTTAAATCTAATTAGCACGTTAGTGCTGGCTTTCCCAGCTGTAAAACAGTGGGAAAATCCCTACAAACACCAGAGACAAAGGTGTGAGTCGATTCTGTGGCTTCCCCCATCTTTGTGCCCCGAAGCCCGGGTTTCACCCCAGACTGGAGGACAAAGATGACAGCGCCTCATCCTCTTGCTGCTGGGGAAATAAACACTGGCTGTTGTGTCAGGTGGGAAAGTACCCAGAAAGAACCCTTGGGTTCACAGACCTTATTTTATTTTATGCACACACCTCAAGCAAAAGTTCACGGTGGGTTTGAATCAGTGCTGGGACAGAGCAAAACTCAACCCAAGGGGATTTTTACTTCTAATCACGAGATCTTTGCACAAAGAAGCTTTGGAATGGCACATGCCCCTGTGTCACTGCCCCAGGCCCTCTCTTTCCCAGCTCCTAATCCCCACAAAAAGCCACAAAACCATCAAGCAATTGGGCAGCCCAAAGCGGCTCCTCTGGATATTGGAAACAATAATACAACTGCAACATCAAGCTGACCTCTGAAATCGCATCCACCACTCCATGCTCCCCTGAGTCCTCCATCAGGCCCTCCTCACCCCACATTATAACCAGGTAAGCATTCTCTGTGCTGAATTAACACCCTCCCCTCTGTGGAAGCAGGGGATTTACTCTCTGTAGCCCTTGCTGCTGAAATCAGGGAGGTTTGGACCACGCACAGCCTGCGAGACACCCCCATCCCCCTCCATCAGGACCCTGGGGACATGGTGCTGCCAGCAACAGGCACACCAAGGCAGGGAATATAGCAATCCCCCTTCCTAGAGAATTTTCCTCCCTCTCCCCTTGACTGCACCAGATGAGCACATTTTTAAATATAGCATTAGTGCTGTCTAATAGCTGGCTCTCTCTGGCTGGGAAATCTGAGTTGCTCTCATTGATTTCACAGCAGTAAATGCACGGACACCAGGCGTGCCCGGGGGACACGCAGCTCCTTGGGCACAGCCTGCCCTGGCTTAATGACTTCTGCCAACACACAGCAGCTGTGGAGCCCTCCCTCGCTGTGCACAACCCAACACAGCTTTGTCTTCTCCCGGTGGTACTTTTTTCCATCATTACCAGGGCTATTTTATCGATGACTCTATTGCTGGCTATTTAATTATTCCCTTTTAATCCCTTCAAGCAGATGAGACATAAAAGCAAAGGCCATTAGTGACTCTGGAGTGATGTGCAGGGGCATTAGCCTGGCAGGCAGAGCAAATCTCAGGCTGGATCATGCCACCCACCTACCATCTCCGTGCTGGACAACCATGTGGGAAGAGGCATGCCAGAGGGAGCAGTGCTTTAAATAGAGACAACAAAGTGGGGAAAAGCAAGGAGAGATGTGCCAAGGGTGTCCCAGTGCCTCTTTATATATCCCCTCAGAGCACCTCGGCCACAGGCACCCGTTTCAAAAAGCAGCTGAGGGCTGAGCGTCCTTGGCGGGTTTTTCTGCTCAGCCCATATTCACAGCACCCAAACCCCTGCTGTCATGAGGCTGTCACCACCAGCACCCCTCAGGGATGCCTGCCATGTTCCCACTGAGTTTCAGCTGATGGGCTCAGGTGGAGGGAAAGCAAAAGACATTTGCTTCTTTTTTTAGACTTGAACGGAGAAGTTGTACAATTTCAGCGTATAAATAATTGAAGGGCTAATGTGATCTCAAACTGAGCACTTATTAAATGGAAACGTCCCTGTTGACAGATGAATTCCTGTAAATTTTCTTTGGTTGAGCTCAGATACCCATTTTCTGCTTCGAAGCAGATGAGGTCACCCTGGCTGGACAGCACACGCTGTGCCTGGCAAGGACCTGGGCCTTTGGAAAGAAAAAAAGGATGATAACAATAATAGTTGTAATAAAGGACTGGGATTTTAAAGGCTGCAGGGTGGTGCATATAGCTCAGTGCACACATTTGCTTTCCCTCTTCTTCAAAGACCCAAAGAAGGTCCCCTGGGGTGTCCCCAGGCAGCTGAAGATGACCCTGGCCAAGACCCTGTGCATCACCCCAGGGACCACAGTACCGGTGATGTGGGAGGGATGGAGGAGAAGGTCAGGACCCCTCACAGATGGGCAGCATGGAGCTGCCCCCGGCGTGCCATCACCTCCCCCCTTGCTGCCGCTGTGTTTACGTTCTGCCTTCCTTCAATTATAATTAATAGCGGCTCATTATCAGGAGGGGACCGTTTATAAGATTCAATTAGAAGCCATTTATTTTAATGCTTTTGAACACAAAATGAGTTTGATCTCAGGAAACATTTCATTAGCATAATCTTCCCATAACAAGATCATCTCCTGAGCTTGACATATTTACAAGCCGGTACCAGGCGGAGGGACCATGTCCGAGGGGCTGTGGCCCTCAGATGCTGGTACTGGAGGTGGTTAACAGGGCACAGCCTGCACCCTTCAGCATCTCCCACTCTTCTGGGAAAAGCATCCTTAGCCAAGGGCTTGGCTGTTTTGTGAGAGTTTGGCCCTCACCTCTCACCCTCTCCTCATCCCAGGCACCAACGTGTGGCTCTTGGAGCTGCCTCACCCTGGCAGGCACCAGCATGGTCCAATGTGCTGGAGCCACAAACCCAGCACTGAGTCACCAATAACCCTTTGCCCTTGACCAAACACAACCTGGGGGCTGTTGGCAACACTCCCTCTCTCTCCCCCAGCTGGAACCCAGCCTGCTCCAGCTCTAGCAAACAGCTCCCAGCAAAGCTGTGCCATGGCACAGAGAGGGAGTGAGATCATTTTATTTGACTGTTCAGCTTAGGAAATTTAGTCATGAAGCAGGAATGAAAACTTGTGTCTACTCCAAGTCAAAATACTCAATACAGCGTGGCCATTTTTTTTCCCCAGGGATAATCATCTCTGATTTGTTGCCCATATGGAAGATGTATTGGTTTTCCATACACCGGATGAGTTATACATTTCATAAGCTAAGCCGTCCATATATTAAAAGTAATATGATATCATTCACTTACAATTAAGCTGCATAGTGCACTGCCATGTATTTTGGGTATAAAACTATGCCATGAACATATTTTTAAATGCTTTGTCTTTATCAGAGCCCTGTCTGGAGCTATTGCCTTCCAGACAATGACGCTCATAGAGTTCTGCCACATCCACTGCAAAACGGACAAATAAAACACCCCAACCCTCCTGCAGGCACCGAGCCCCGGCAGCGCCCATCCCTGGCAGGGGTTGTTTTGGTTCCAGCACACATGGATACAGGACCACAGAGTGCAGCAAAACTGTGCTTTGTTTGTTGAATGGAGAAGGAGCCCCCTTAGCCCAGGGTCCCCCCAAACCTCCTCTCCAGGCTAGGCTGACCCTGGGCTCAGTCACACTTTCCCAGGCCTGGTGCTGCACCTCCCTGTTTAACCCAGGGACAGGCGAGTTGCAAACGGGCAGGGATTCAGGTTGCAGATCATTGCAAGTGGACAAAGGATAAAAAAAGGATATAATTATTATTAGAACATTGGCATTAGGGAGCGGGAGTAGGCAGTGCCCACACTGCTGGCCCCTCTGCTGCCCGGCTCAGGCACAGGGCACGAAGCCAAGTGCTCCCTTCCCCGCTCCGCATTTCACAGGATCATGTTTTAAAGCCACCTAAAAAACTGGGAAATAAATTCCCCCCCAAGGAAATCTCTGGTGTCACAGCTCCAGATTATCTGCTAGTGCAGGAGGCAGTGCTCAAATATTTTAAATGTATGGGCCATACGTTCTGGGAAATATAACATACACAGCGAAAAAAAACATTGCTTCCCATATGGGCTTGGAGAAGCTGCGGATTACAACGCATGGAGCCAGATGGCCGGTAACTCAATGCAGCTGAACAAAAATCTCTGGGCCAAATTCATCCCCACCGCAACCACCCTGGGCCCAAAAGGCTTACGACATCGTTTCGCTTGGCTCCTCATGTTTGACTCCTGCAATGTGTGAGTTATCTGCTCATGGAAGTCAGTTTGCGACAGATAGCTGGAGCCTTGTGTCTGCAGTTGTTCTTCCCACTCCTGTGGGGGTCTGTCCCTCCTCCCTGAGGTGTGGGAACAGATGGACCCCTCCCAGTTCTCTCACTCCAGGGTTGGGAATGGGGCACTTTGGGGGAAATTATACAACAGGTTCAGAAACACCTCATTGCACCAAAGTGTTTCAAATCCACTCTATAGGCTCTCCCTTCTTGGAGTGTTGGGTGTCCTTGATTTGGGGCTGACCATGCCATGCACCCACCTCCTCAGCACTGCACCTCAGCCTCTGTGCTGCTGGACACCGTCACCTGCACTCTGTTGCTTTTCTCTGATGTTTTGGTCAGGATAAATGAACAGAAAGATCTATTTTTGTGCTTAACTTGCTGCTGAGCTCAGGTGGTGAACGATCCCCTGAGCAGCCCCTGCAAACCCTCTCAACACCCACATCAGACCAAACAGCACCTGCCCACTGATGGCACAGAGCTGCAGAGGGACCTGGGCAGCAATGGCATGTCCAGGCCACCAAAATTGCTCCCTGAAAGTCCCAGGGGTGCCCAAACCCTGGAGAAACAGAGAAGCTCCAACAGCCACAGGAGCAACAGGCATCTCACACTGACAACACCCCCAGTGGAATTAAGCAGCTGATTACACGTAGGGATTGGAAATCAAGATCTTTCCTAAAAGGTGATTAAAATGCCCATTGCTATCACACAAGATGTGTTTCCAGCTGTCACACTGTTAAATAACCAGTTCAGGAAGGAGAGAATGTTGGAGCTGGAGCTCCCCAGGCCCTGGGTGATGCCCACGCTCCCGGGACAGGCTAAGCCTCCCGCTGCCTTCACGTCACCGGATTTTCCCTGGGAAGCCGGAGCGCCCAGCGTGCCGCATCCTGCCTGGCCGTTTGCCGTGACTCACCCACGAGCCTCCCCATGGAGGCACCAGTCCTGCTCCTCTCCCTCCGCTCTCCCTGCCTTACTGTCCCTATGAATCATTAGTCTGCAATAAGGACACCAGATGCGTGTAAAGATGAGTCATTTGAAGGAGGTGAAAGGAAAACCAGACCAGCCACATATTGAAACTCCCTGTAACAATAAAAGGACCGTGTACGTAAATCAGTTTATTTTGACTACGGCGATAATGCTTTGCTGAGAACATGTTGACTCCCAGAGAAAATACCAAGATAGAACGTGATCCTGTTCCCCAGCCAAGGGCAGTGCCCCAAAGGCCATCAGACCTGGTGCCTTTGCTTAACATGGGGCTGAGAGGGGGTGCTGGGGGACACAGACTCCACGCGGCCTCAGAGCAGACACCCTGGCACACCACGGTGCTGCTGGGATGGCTCTTCTGTTTTGAAATGGACACAGAGCAGCTCTGTGTGCATTAGGCACAGGTTAATGCAACCCAGCCACTCAGGCAATCATTCAATCAGGGAATCCCATAATAGTTCGGGTTGGAAAGGTCCTTAAAGATCATCCAGTTCCAACTCCCTTGCCACAGGCAGGGACACCTTCCACTAGACCAGGTTGGTCCAAGCCCCACCCAACCTGGCCTTCAACACTTCCAGGTATGGGGCAGCCACAGCTTCTCTGGGAAACCTGTTCCTTCATTCATGCCTTTGGTTAATGAAGTTGAATTTAAACACAGCTTAGGGATGGAACAAGTCCCTTGATGCAGCACTGGGGCACTCAGGTCTCATCCCTGAGGTGCACAGGAGCCCAGGTGCTGGGCTTGGGGACCCCAACAAAAAGCCAGCCAAAGAGAAACAGCCCTGCAGGGAGCTGCTGCTCCAGCCACGCTTGCCCACTGAAGGGAAGGCAGGAGCTGTGATCGTGGGATTAAAGTCAATTTACTTGGTGACATGGATTTGGATTATTGCCCGGGTACAGTGTGATTAGAGGGGCTCAATGTCACCCTAGTGGGGAGGGAGGGAAGAGAAAGGGAGATGCTGCAAAAGTGTCTGGCCATGCACTTAATGAAGAAAAAGCACAGCTCCCCTAGTTATCTCAGCTCTGTAATGGGGTCAAGGGATTTTATGGGATTTTTTTTTTTTTTTGAGTCTCACACACACCCAAACCCCAGGACAGCCCTGCAGTCCCGGAGAAGGAGGGAGGGGATGAGCCCCTCAGTACCCTGTGCCCGGCTCCAAGCTGTGCCTGCACAGGGCCCTGAGGATCCCAGCTGTAGAAAGGAGCCCTGGCCGTGCCAGGCAGCACCGTGGTTCTGCCGGCTCATCCCAAATTGTTCACATTCCTCCACTAATCTCCAGGCTGCCCACGCTACTCCTCTCAGCGCTTCCAAAGAATAGAGGGCTCTTTCTCCCCTGCCCTCCCCAGTGCTGCCAAAAGAGCTTTTGCAGCAGTCCCAAGGAAAGCAGAGGATGGGACAGAGATGGATTTGGGGCTCCAAAGTGATGTGGACAAACACATCCTTGCTAAGAAGGAATATTCTTCCTCCAGCTAACGAAATCACTAAATAGGAGCAATCTGCCCCTCCCAGACCCTACAGCCGAGCAGGCGTGTGGGGCACGGCTGTTTGCACACTCAGCAAGGCAGTAAATGCCCAAGTGCAGCCCTCCAGCCCTTGCCTGCCTCCTGCAAGGAAAATGCCAGGAACAGAGCCATTGCCAACCAGCAGGATACCAGATTTGTGTGTACCGAGTCTCTTACGTGGTAAGATAGAAAGGAAGACAACTTTGAGCTGCAGAGAGAAGTACAGAGAACTCTGCAATCCCTCTGGCTTGACTTCACCAAGGTCTATGTTTAACCAAGTCAGCTCCCTCCCTGCCAAATGCAAACATGATCCTTGGGGGAATAACAGAGCGAAGAATTTGGATGAAGAAGTTTAAAAAAAAAAAAAAAAAAAAAAGGAAGACATCCAACAAATACTTAAGGATACAACTGAAGAAGAGATTTTCAAAAATTCAGAAGTGTAAGGGGTTGCTCTTAAGAGAAAGCCAGCTTGAACATTCCCAGAAGCTGCCATTCCAGCACTGTGCTGATGCTCCTCGGGACACCCCTGCCTGCCCCAGCAGCCTCCCATGCCCTGTAAGGTTGGCTTTATGTCTGAGTATGCCCAGTGGTTACCTACTGAAAGAAACCACAGAAACCACCTCAGGACATATGCAGCAGCTTTAAACAAAAAACACCAATTCGTCTTGGAGAAATCCCGAGGTCCTTCACTGCACCCTCAGGCTGAGCAAACCTCCGTGGAACTCCACGTGCTGCCTGCAGGGCAGATCACAGTGCAGCCTCACGGGGCGTGCAAGCCCCTGGGGACTGTGGATAAACCAGACTTAATTACCTCTCTACCTTCCTTTTTTAATTTTCTCTCCCTCTGGTCCTCTGTTTCTAGACCACAGCCACTGCTCATCCTGGTGGCAGTGGGATGTGGTGGTGTCCTCCCCTCTGGCCCCATGGGTAGGATGCTCTGTCCACTGAGCACACGAGGGGCTTTGAAACATCAACAAGGCTCATCCCCTGTGCCCCCTGCTCCCACTGCTGACAGAGACAGATGGCCATGGGCCTGCAAGGTCTGAGCAAACAGGAGAGAGTGAGGAGGAGAAGGGAGTCTGCCCTTGCTTTTATTTGCCTGGCAGCAGGGTCACACCAGGGATTTGGTGCATTAACTCTGCACCGGTCCTGACTCTGCTGCCCCAGTGCCATCCCGGGTCCCCTCATCCCACAACATCATCCTGCTGCGCGTGCACCCACTAAACAGACATTAAAAGACTGTTGAACACGTTCATTTAAGTAAATTATGTTGCTGTAAGATTGATTTAGCTGTGCGGTCCTCTGAGTGTTATATTAACATCCTATTAGAGGAAGGAGAACTCCTCTCCCCCAGCTGGGATGGAGGAGCTGTGGAGCATCTCAGTAGTATCATTCCTGTTCCCCTTGGCAGGGCCAACAACAGCACTCAGGAAGATGGGAAGAGAAGTTTGTTTTCAAGACAGCTTTGTCCAGGTTTCTGAGTTTTCCAGATGGTTTGGCTGTCTGGGGATGCCTCTTGATGCCTTTCACAGAACGAGCCCTCCCTGAAATATGGGAAATGGGAACTAACACCAGAGTCCAAAAAACAGATTGCAGGAGACTGAAAATACAGATGTGTCAAGAAATTGAAGGGTGGCTTTTCCCCTTCACCACTATGGTCGTGGGATTCTTTTTATAGCCAGAATATTGATGTAAAACAAGCCTTTCCTAAAATGTCTAAAGTTCAGAGCCTCTTCCTGCAGCAGAAATCACTATTTCAATATGGGGTAGGACCTGCATCTGCAGGAAACAGGAGACCGGAGGAAAACCAGGGAATTCCTGGGGAGAGCATCCCTGGATGAGCCATGGCCTCCAAAGGGATGTGTAATACTGCATATGGACTAGATGACTGTTGTAGGTCCCTTCCAACTGAACTGTCCTGTCCTGTCCTATCCTATCCCTGTTGGTGATCATCTCTGAAGTAACAGGAGCCTCTCCAGATGCCTATTCTGTGGATGGGACAGCACAGTAGAGTCTCACTCCAACCACAACACCTCCAGCAGCTCCCTCCCAATGCCTGAAGAACAACCCAAGGCACTGCCATGAATCCTCACAGGGACCTTATTTTGCACCCACACCTCTTGGAGAACCTCCATTTCCACTAGTTGTTTCCAGGGAGAGTCTCTGCTGCTCTGGCACCAGCCCAGCACAGTGGAGAAAGCACTCGCTGCCTGCTTTAAGCAAGAAAATCCATACATGGTAGGAAAGTTTGTAAAAGGCAGAATCATTTCGATCTCAGATAGAGCCAGCATGTGATGGAAAGAATTTCCCAATTGGCAGGGCAGGAGAATCAATTTAAGGTGTTTACACAATGCAAAGCTCCCAGTGTATAATTATCATTTTATAGTCAATCAATTGTAATTCTGATCCAGGAGCGCAGCACGGGAAAATTAGCATTCAGGAGCACCTTTGATAAATTAGCGAGGATTACAGAGTCTGTGTTTGCAGAGATTTTGGTCTGGCACTAGGGGAGGATTTAAAAATGGCAAAGTTTTTGCCTCTGCGGCTCAATACACTTGGGACTGAGGAATTTAAAGCTGTTTAGTTCTGGAAGAGAAGTAGGATTAAAGCCATGGAGAGGGCAGGGATCTCTTCTGTATTTGATTAGGAGTTTTATGATGCAAAGAAGCTTTAGGGAACGCTTCAACTCTTTGTGCATGGGATTATACACATCACTGTATTAATTATTAGTATTAGAATAACACCTAGAAATCCCACACCAGCAGCATGCAGAGCCCTCCTGTTCCAGGCACTGAATATTTTGGGTATGATCCAGACCCTGCTGAAGTGACCCAGGGATCCGAGCCCACCGCTCACTGAGGTTTGGATACTGTCCCTGGAAGGGATGGCTGCACCCAGTGAAAGTGCTCAGGAGCTTCCAGGGATCCCTCACTGCTGCTGTTGTGAATCAGGGAGACCCCAGATCAGGCACAACAAGAAGCTGTTTTCTGAGGAACGGCCGGATAAGGATGAAATCACCCCGAATCATCCCAGCGCAGCCACAGATCTTCCCCAAAGGAAATCCCAGGCAGGGGTTGAAACAACCATCTTGCCTACAGACCTGATGTCTTCCTTTGCCCAGATTCCTGCAATAGGTCCATGTCCTTGCCCCCTGAGAGCTGATGCAGCATTTCTCCCTGCCAAGGTACCACTTTAAGCCTAGGAGTGTTGGGGTGCCCAGGGCATGTTTCCCACACAGGGTTTGTTTTATCTCAGGTACCCAGATGCTCAAAAAGGTGAAACTCAGCTCCTTGCAGCAATCCCACAACCTGCCCCGAGTCCTTTTGGCAACCCTCAGTCACAGCTGGGCTTATTTTGAACATGACGCTGAGCAGAAATGCAGCCTTTCCTTTGCAAAAAGCCAAAACACCCTCAGCAGGGGGGAAAAGCCAAACTCTCAAAAGCTTTGGTGGGCCTGGAATCAGTCGGTTCCTTGGTGTCAGGGAAGGCAAGATGGACCCAGTACAGACAGAGAGAAGCTCACAGGATGCCAGCATTTCCTGCCTGCCTGACCAGCTCTCGGGGCTGAAAACACTGCCAGAAAGAAGCAGAAAATCAATCCAGTAAAAAGAGATGTTTTTTCTGCCAGGGGAATGACTTGCCCGGCTCACAGACCGCACGTGAGAAAACAGCTTCCAAAAGCTGATGAACTGAGAAGCTGAGAGCTGGGGTGGCTCCTGGTAGAAGGGGGGCTGGAAGGAGATGCCCAGGGATGGGCAGTACCCCGTACACCCACTTGCCATCCACCTGCCCCTCCAAGCCTTTGCTTTGGGAAAAGGATGACTTTGGAAAGCCCTGGTCCCATAGGAGTCAGGCAGCCACACCAGGCTTTCCTTCCCTGGCCTGTCCCATCACACTCCTTTCCTACAAGGCCTTTTAGCAGCACAATTAATAGACAGAAAAGGACGGAGGGAGGAGGGGAAGAAGCAGCAAAAGGGTCCCAAGCAGCAGCTGGGTGCAAGGAGTGTGTGACCAACAGTCCCTCATCAGCTCCATCCTTGGGAAGCCACCGGGCTCAGGATGGGGAAGGGAAACTGCTCTGTATGCACAGCCCACCCCTCATCTGCGCCGGCTTTATCATGGTAATACCGGGAGCCCAGTCTGGTGGCAATAATCTCCTCATTCTCTGCCATTTCCTCACGGGGGTAAAGATCATGGAGCATTAACACAACGGATGTGCACTTTGAACCAGAAGCTGTTCCCTGGGCTATAAATCAGCCCCTGCCACTGCAGCACAATGGCCCTGAAATTAATTACCCTGTCGCTTTGCCAAAGGGAAAGCGCCTTGTGCCGCTGCGGATGCAGGCACCGGCAGGCACACAGACCCCAGGGACAGCCCTGGGGACGTGCCGTGGGGTGGTTGGAGCCGTCACCGGTGCCTTTCTGCCAGCGAAGGGCAAACCCTCGCTGCCAGCCCAAGGGGTTTTCTGGATACACATCTCCCTTGAAACCTCTTTGGCCATTTGACTGTGCCTGGGACGGTCTGCCCTGCTCCCTCCTCATCCCCACGATGCTGCTGGAGCTCGAGGAGAGCAGTACAAGTACCAAATTGGGCCATGGAGCCCAGCCATTCATCTTGGGGTAAAATCCCCACGGTTTTGGTCCCTGTGCTGATCCAACCAGCTCTCCCACAGACCAGAGAATCTGCTTCCCACAGGCTTCAAGATAGGCTGCAGTACGCAGGCTGGGTTTATGGGGAGAGCAGACATAAAGAACAAGCTGAGAGCCAAAGAGGGCAGGGAAGGAATGTGGGTTTTTTCATAAAATCCTGCAAAACACAAGACATTTGTAACCATTCTCAGATTAAAGAGTCATCCGCTCTTTTTATGCCTTTCCCATTGTTTCTCAGAGGTCGAAAGGAAAGGAACAGGGAAGACACACCAGGTCTGGAATCTAGATGATCTTTTCTGGGTGACTCTCAGTTCCCAACAACAAGTCCCTGTTGGAGATTGTTGCCCAGTGGGGTCTGTTGCCCCAGTTTGCCCCTCCACATTCACCAGAAAGTCTCTCACCACCAAAGGATGCTGTTGCATCCCCACAAATACGTACTTTTCCCTCCAGCCTTTCTGGCTGAAGCTCTCTGACAGCAGACACCCCTCAGGTGACACACTGACCCCCCTGAACAGCCGCCACTTGCCAAATTTCACGCTCAAGGAAGACAAGGTGCTGCAATGGGTGTGCTGGCACTGCCGGGCAGGAGGAGCACTGCCTAGTGAGAATCCATGGCAGGACTGTGCAGAGCGGGGTTGCCCTCAGGCTGCTCTGGGGGATGCTCTCCCTCCACACCTCCTGCTGTCCTACGAGATGCTATTTATGAGAAACACAAACCCGCCTTCCCTTCCCTGCAGCCAAAAAGGTCACATCAAGCGAGCGGTGAGATTTCCAGCTCGAACAGACTGTTCGGGGGTTGTTTGCAGTAAATTTTTGTATTTTTTTTTTTTAACATCTCAAGAACCGGCGCAGCAGAGCCCTCACACAACGCTTAGTCCTTGTCTCACATGAAACACAAGAAATAAAAACGCAGTTGGTGCCCAGTCCATTCAGAGCCTCCCCTGCCTGACTTCCAGATCCTCCTCCTACCCTCTGACAACTCTCACCTTGGCCATTCCTGTCTCACCCTCAGTGCCAGGGCTGGCAGTGCCATCCATCCATCTGCACGTCCCAGCAGGGTGACTGCTCGTCCGAGACATGCCGACAGCAGCCGTGATGAGAAGCCGAAAGCGCCGCTGCCTTTGGGAGCCGGCACAGCAAAATTTATGGGAAAATGAGACCTGAAAACGTCGGTGCTAATGGAAGGGAGAGGTTGTACAGTGCAAATAAAAATACGACCCGAGTGATGCAGAGTAAAATGGCAGCATCCATCAGTTCTGAGATGTTTGCTTGCAAAGCAGAGGCTCTGGCTATTAGTTTGATGATGATTACAGAAAGGAAAGGGGAAATTACAACGCTTTTTCAGCCTGGTTTCCCTCCCACCTGGGCAACCCATCCCTCTCTGCACTAAAAGGTGCAAAAGGACAAAGATGAACCAAGCAACCAAAACACAGACCACAATGCAAGTCCATTAATTTAAGATATATTTACATTTTAGGAAAGAAAACCAAGTGCATCCCAAATGAACAGCAGTTTTGGCTGTTGGTCCTCTCTCCATCCCCAGTGCAGCCCAGAGCCAACAGCTCAGTAAATAACACCCTGCACCCCTTTGCACCTGGGTGAAACCTAGTTAGGCAAGGCCTCTTGAGAACCTCCAGCTGGGCTCTGTTTCTCCATGGCACAGTGCTTGCCAAGAGTTTGAACCAAAAAAACTTTTCCTTGAAAATTAGGATAGGAAAGATGGAAATGCCAGCAAATTCACCATAGCAAAACCTGTTGGCATGTGCCAGCACCAACTCTTCCATGAAGGTGCTCTATCAAGAGGGTATTGTACTGGGATGTTAAGGAGCAGTGGCCAAAGCATGGCCTTGCACTCCTCTCCCTGTGCCCTGGACCAGACCAGCAACAAGAGGAAACCCCACTATTACCCATCACCAACTGGGCACTCTCCTGGATCTATTTGCTCTTTACAAGACCATATTCAACATCCAGGAGCTGCCTGAAGAGACTATTTTTTAATTGCTTGTTGTTCTTCAGTTAAGAGCCACAATGCCCAGCTGAGGGAGGACCCAGCACTCCAACTGCACCTGCCCTGCCATGTATACACCAGGGACATAAAACATGGATGTTGCTATCTGGAACAGGAAAATGTTCCTCATCTCACAGGGGCTGCAGGCTCTGCACCCAGAACTACAAGGCGACCATCAAAGTACATTTTCAGGGCAATTCCCCCTGAAAAACCTCTTTCCCCAGCATTTGCTGTTGCAGCATTAATTCTTTCTGTTCTGCTGCTTTATAATTGGGACAGAACCCAAAGCGTTTCATACGTGGACTCCTGCAGGAGAATCTCTAATAGCTGTTTACAGCTGATATGATGGAGCAAAAATAAAGCCCCTGTGCTCAGCAAGGCGAGGAACATCTCGCCTCTATGTTGCCATTTTTAGCTACCTGAAGGTACTTGACTGCTCAGAGGCAGAGCCCAGGGATGGGCCTGCTCATCATCCATGGAGTATCTGATATTGACGGAGAAGAGAGACACAAAGCCCTACCTACCTGTGGAGGTGCCATGAGTAATGGCAGAGCACCCAGGAAAAGAACTTTAATTAAAATTAAACCTGTTTTCTGCCCACTCGTGGTCACACATCCACTGGTGACCTGAGCTGGTGTGAGTGCTTTATGAATCACTACTTTTCCTCTGAGTATAAAGTAGAACCAAAAGGAAAAATCCTTGCTCACCACTGAGTTGGACTCGGTGATCCTTACAGGTCCCTTCCAACTTGAGATATCCAACAATCCTATGACAGTTCACACTTCTGGAGACAACTTGGGGGTCCAGAGGAGCTATTGCTGCCCAAAGCCCTGTCTCCCTCCCAGCTGGCACATCCAGGCTTTGCTACCCTGTGGACACCCCATTCTGCACCTCGGCACTGATGCGCCTCGAAACGACTCCCTGACGAGCAGAGCAGGAAAAGTACATTTTTAATTAAGTGATTTTGGCCAAAGTTTTTATAACCGAAAGGCCCCAGAACAAGAACAAAAGCTTCCTTTCAGGCAAAATAAACGTTTGATGAGGTATTTAATCAAAACCAGCACAACTTTGAGGGAAGGGAAAAGGAATTGTGCCAAGATGGTGTGTTGCTGCATTTTGAAGGACACTACGTCCCCCAGCTCAGGCCACCCAGGACAAGGCTCAGCTGTCCATCAGGACAGCATCCCCCAGCTGTCCTGTGACTCCCACCCCACTGTTCTGATTTTACAAGGGACAAATGACCACACCTTGGGCTCTGCTCAGACATCCACAGGGGACCAGGGCTGATCCCTTTCAAGAGATTCAGAGCTGGTCCCAGGGAGGGCCCTGCTCTGCAGGGCTTCTGAGTCCCACCAAGTCCCTTGCCTCCCAAACCAAGGCTGCTGCTTCCAAGCCCCAGCTCAGCAGATGAAAGTGGGGAGCTGACTCCACGCTTACAGGGACCTCACAGCTCTTCATCCACTGGAGAGGATGCTCCATGCCCCCTTATCCTTTTCAGCAAGTGACCCATACAAGCATCACCTCATCCTGCTCTAGAGAGCTGCCTTCCCAAAACCCTCTATCAAAGACCTGCCTTGAATATATATATTACTTTTTTTTTTCTTCTAATAATAAAACATTTAGTTCTAGGTCACTAAGCAGAGGAGATGGAAGAGGAGAGGCAGAGCTGCTCTGATCTCTTTTGCAGCTTTTTATAGAGAAATGTTCTGCTTAACTGCCTTTCTGGAAAAAAAACCCCAAACCTGTCCACAGTATAAATGAGGACTGGCCCTCAGCCAAGGCTGCCCAGCTTCAACCTGCTGGTGTTATCAGCTCTGGGGGCTCACTGGTAACCAAAGGTAATTTAAAGGAGTGGTGTAAAAACCCATTTTCCCTGGCTGGAAGAGCCAGATATTCACGGGAGAGCTGAATGGCAATAACCAGCCCCAAAAACATCCATCTGCATGAGACCCTGAGCAAGGAGATGGGAAGGAAGGGGTACAAACCACCTTCAACTGGAGGGAGCAGGGCATCACATGGACCAGGATTATCTGCACCCAAAGCACCATGGAGGCACAAGACCCAGCTCTGCCCCTTCCCTTCCCCAGTGCCCAAGCCCCATCCAGCAAAACCTCACAGCTTTCTGGTGACACAACATTCCCCCTTCCCACGCAAGTTCTCAATCCCTTATTAATCATCCCCCATCAGTCATGTTCTCCATCCCTTCATTGGTTTTTATTCCCCTTGCCTAAATTTCCTCTGATTTGTTGATATGAAGGAATAGCTCGTGGCTAGTTTCCCCATCACTGTGACCTGCAGAATGTCATGGGAGACTGGGCAGGGGGTGAGACATCAATAAAGCAGATGCAGAAGATAATGATGCAGGGATTTGGGTGGCATGAAGTGCTGGACATACAGAGTCAGACCTGAAAACCCACCAATGGGAAAACCCATGATATGGCCATGGCATGGTGAGACCATGGGGAGTGACCTGCCTCCTCCTTAAGCACCAGACTTGTGAGGGATCTGGATGCAGCCTTTCACTAATGCTCACGTGCAGGCAAATGCTGCAAGAAATCACAGGATAATTAAGATTGGAAAAAACCTCTGAGCTCACTGAGTCCACCACTAAACCCTGTGCCTAAGCACACATCTACATATTTTTTGAACAATTCCAGGGACAGTCAACTTGCTTTGCCCTAAATCACAGTGTTATTGTTGGGAATAACGCTGGAGAAATAAAGGGAAGGGGAGTACAAAACAGCACTGGTATTTGGGTGGATTAAGCAGAGCATGAACTTAAACTACTGGAAGTTCATATGCTCCTACAGCAATATGCTATAAAGCTTTATGCACTTTGATTTAGATAAAAAGCAGTTTGCTTATTTTTTATTCTGCACTACAAACCAATAAGAGAGCAAAACCCAAGTCATTACTGAAAAGCCGGCGCTCACGTAAGCCTTACAGAAAATGTCTGTCTCGTGGCTTGATAGCCATAACAAAAATGATTAATAATCTGCTGCAGACACTTATAATTGCGATAGCTTCCTCTTGTGAATTTAAATAGCTTTCTTGAATTACTGCCTTTGACATAATCAATAAAGCTGAGTTATTGCTTTATCAGGTGGTTCTGTATGGCAGGGGAGAAACAGAAACCAGGGGAGACAAAATCCCTCCAAAAATTCAAAGCCAGGGGCTTGTCCCCAGCAGGTCTGGGCCACTGTGGCCCCAGAGCCCCTCCAGGCTTATTTATATCCTTTTAAACAGACTTGACAGCGAGCTAGAGACAGAGTGGGAACCCATCGCAGCCCAGCAGCAAATATTTAATGACTACTTGTAAACCCAACAATATGTTTAACTTTTCTCATTCCCTATAAAAGGGCTCTTATTTAGCCTAAGCAGACTCTGAAGTTAAATATAGGGTCTTATGACGTGCCAGGGCTTCAGGGGGACACAAGGAGAGTTTCTAGACCAGGATTTCCATCCTGTCAATGTGGAAAATGGTGTGAGTCTGTCCCAGGGTAATCCACGCCAGCAGTGCAGGGATGTGACTCTTCCCTCTCCCTCTCTTTTCACCACAATCAGCAGTAAGGGGAAACAGTGTATCTTCAAGTTTCAGATTAAAACCAGAAACTTACAGATAATTTTTCCCCTCCTCTGAAGAAAATAATAATATTTCTTTCTAATAGGCAGAAAAAAAGCAAGAACTCACTTCGAGCTTTCAGGAAAGTACACTGATTTGGCAAAACTCTGTTTTAATTTAATACCCTTCCACACAAACTTCAAAGATTAAACACTCTGAAGCCACCAACTGAATAACTTTAAGGCCAGAGCAGAAAGTCCCAAAGAGATGCTGTCCCATGCACTGTCCCTCCCGACTGACCAATGTGACCAGCACAGCACCTGTTTCTCTGCCTGTCTGTAACAATGGGTCTGGATGGGTTTGAGCAGCACCAAAGCTCCTCAGCAGTCCAGAAATGCCCTGGGGACAGATCCTGCTTTATGGCCTCATCCCACTCTGGTGGGAAGAAGCCTAAAAATGAGATTGGCTAAAAATAACACTCCCGAGGTCAGCAGCGTCTCGGGGAACAAGTGGTCTCACACAAGAGAGATTTCCGTTTTTGAGGCCAAACTAAATGTTGACTTTTTATTAGATTGGGTGTTTTTTTTAAAGCTACTTATCTCATTCCCTGACTGGGGATGGAAACAACCATCCTGGTGAGAGCCCAGTTTTACATTTGGCTCCCCATCACAGAGAGATAATGCATTGACAAGATTTTCTGGTCAGATAAAGGGATTTTTCTTGTTTCCAAATTCATGCCTTTGATAGATTTTTTGAAGTGCAAAATATTTCCTTTTAATAAATGCTGCACCATATTAGCATTAAACTGGTTTTTTTTCCATGAGAATCCTCTGCTAGATCTGCCCAGCGAGCAAAAACACCCCCAAAATTAGGGAAAAAAAAAATCCCCTGAGGTTAACAAGGACTTCCCATAACTCACTCTGAGTCTCTGCCCTAATGGAGATGGATGAGTCACAGGTGGGGCCACTCTGAGAAAATCACATTTTTCATTTTGATAGCACCTTTTAACAGGAGCTCTCAAAGTGCTTGAAAAACCTTTAGTGCTGCTTCCCAGGAGTGGGGCATGGATGGAAATTTCCCTTGAGGGGGAGGATCAAGGCAGGCTTTTGGTTTTGTTTTTTTCCCCTCTGCTCAATGTAGCCCAAATCCAGCCTGACACCAGGACAGCCCCATGGCTGCAGGACAGGAGCTCATGTCATGCTCTAACATCAGCATCCTGGACCAGTGCTGCCCTGCACATGCCCAAGCTTTCCTGGAAACAAACAAGAAAAAAACTATACCCACAACTAAACCTTGCTACCATTTTGTTCCATCTGTGCTCTCAGCACTGGGGGGGAGCCAGTACAACAAATATTTCCCACAGGATCTTTTTTTTTTAAAAGATAAATGAGCAAAATCTTGTTAAATTGAAGACTAGAGACAAGTATGAAGTGGGATTTTCCTGTCTGGGAAGAAAGCGTTCCTTTTTCTTGACTAACCAAACTGTGCAGCATCTTTTCTTGTCACCTTAATTCCCCAGCTGATTCCACCTCATGTTGGGAAAAGCCTTGCACAGCAGGAGAGCACCCACCATGCTCCCTGTCACATCCCCTCTGGGGAGGAAAAAAAGGGGATTAACACACGTAATCAAATCCCAGTTTTAGTGGAAGCCTTTCTTTAATTTAATCAGCATCACGGATATTACACCAGCGACGCGTTAAGCTAATGTACAGGAACGCCTCTGCTAAAGAATTAAGATGATTGAAAACCAGAGGTGATGCTGGTGGGGTGGGATGTCTTGTGGAGAGGCTCAAAAGCTGCCTATGGGTTTACCCAGCCCCGAGCCTGGGCAGTGAGTCCCACAGTGCCCATGGAGCAGCACATGGATGGGAGATAAAGCTGAATTTAGGGGCATTATTTGGAGGAGAAGCTGGTTAATTCTCTTAGATGGGGGTTAAGCAGTAACACAAAGCTGGGGCATGAAAGAGTAACCAAATAGCAACTCACATGAGGTTTGGGTTTCATCAGAGGTGGATATCACAGAGTCGTAGAATGGTTTGGGTTGGAAGGGACCTTTAAGTCCATCTTGTTCCACCCCCCTGCCATGGTCAGGGATAACTTCCACTATACCAGGCCATGTCCAACCTGCCCTTGAACATTTCCAGGGATAGGAAACTGCTGCTAGTGCATCACCACCCTCTGACTAAGGAATTTCTTCCTAACATCTGATATAAATCTTCCCTCTTTTAGTTTAAAACCATTCCCCATTATCCACCCATGTAAAAAGTCATTCTCCCTTTTTATAAACCCCTTTTAAGTACTAAGAAGAGATGACCAGACCTCAGAGCTGCCAAATGAACCACACCAAACACAACCTTGGTTTGGTGAACATGATTGCCCGTGCCTCAGAGCAGCGCCTGCATTCCCAACTCAGCCTCAGAAAATCCCAGGACATTAAGCAAAATAAAGAACCTCTTGCAGCAGCGCTGGCTGCTGAGGAGGCTCTGCGGGAATGGCAAGTGCTGGCAAGCAGAAGGCAATGTTCCTGTGCTAATGCTGCAGCAATGACATCTTCTTCAAGGGTAAAAATGAAGATAAAAGTTCCCAGCCCCAGCCAAAGTGATTGATGATGGCAAAGGAAGGCACAGATTCTGGGGAGAGGGAGAAAAGCAACCTGAAAATGCCTGGGAGATGCTCACTCAGAAGTGCTGTGCAGAGCAGTCTCTGCCCAGATCCTGCCCCACACAGGGTCACCCTGGCTGGGAGCCCCTGCTGCTCCTTATCCCCCTTCATCCTGGCTTGTGTCCTCCTGAGGGAGGCCTGCCCCTCTCGGTGGCCTCTTGGCACCGGCGCCAGCAGCCTCCCTCTCTTCCTCTCCCCACAGTGTACCTTGTGGGATTGTGAATTTTTAGGTCATTTCCACAATAAAATGATTTAAAAAGCAGAGGGGCCAGCTCCTGCTCTCGGCTGCACAGAGGAAATTCCTGTCTGTCTCTCAGGGGCTTTGCCTTATCCGTGCATCCGCGCTGGAGCTGCTCCCACCACCACCTTTTAATCGTTTTTGACTCCTACTTCCTCCAGCTCCTCATCCAGCTGCTCCAATCACCAAATTTCATGATTTCCTGAGAGCAACAACAACAAACAATACAAAAATCTATTAATGCTGAAAATAAACCTATTTAGAGGCTGCAAGTAAAGGACTGGTGACGCGAAGCAAGGGAGGAACAGCCAGGCAGGAGCTCCTGCCTCAGGGAAAGCCCTCTGAGTCCTGGGCACGCTGGCCAAAAATTGTAACCACGGAACTCAGCGAGTGCCAGGAGTTCCATGACATGGCTGCAGAAGGCAGTGGGCAGGACTGGAGCAGGAATGATGTGCATCAGCCTGGATCTGGCTGGTGCTGCTCCAGGACAGACTCTGTAGCCATGCCAAAGCCCATGGAGCATGTTAAAGTGATCAGGGCTGGTTTTAAGTGGTCCCAGCCTGGCTTTGAGCAGTGTGGGGTAAATAGGGGCTAATTGGCTCTTTGGGGGAGTTTTTGCTCTGAATTCCTAAGAAAAATCACTGCCTTGGCATCCTGCACCAGACAGGGGTTTAAATAACCCTCAACAGACACTGGGGCATCCCAGGGACCACAAGGTACAGCCCCAGGGTTAAAAGCTTGCTCTGAATAAGGCAAAAGATTATGATGGGGAAAAGAACTTACATTTTTTTTTAGGCACAGATCCAGCAAAGGTGCGGTAAGAGAAACTGAAGCAGGAACCCTCCAGCCTCCCCCTCTGCCTTTTCCAAATGCAGGGAAAAAAACAGTGGTAAAAAGAGCCAGCACACTGGATTTAAGAGGATACCTCTGACTTCGTGCTTTCCCCTAATGAAGACATCAGCTGAGGATGAAGGAGGAGGGCAGGGGCTGAATCCAGGCCTTGGGGATGGTTAAGGAAACATTAGTGAGAGCTGGAAAAGCCCCAAGTATGGCTCCGGATGGAAAGTCTGGAAGTTGACACATTAGGTTTCCTTTCGCTGCTTCACGTGCCTTCTGCTGCATCTCCACCATCTCTGGAACATTCCCATCTCTCAGGCTGTAACACACACACGTGCCAAGCAGGAATATTTTAAACAACCTCGGCACCCAGGTGCAATCGTGTGTGGAATTATGGGTGGAGAAAACTTGCAGAAATGACGGTATGCGAAGCGCTCAGCAAACTCCAGTGCCAAAACATTTAAAGGATTTACAAGCTGTAGGAACAGGCTTTCTGTGGTGTAAGAGTTATCCTCTAAGGGGTCATCAGGGATCTGGCAGGTCTGCACACACGGATGGCCAGGCAGTGCTCCCCGGTCAGGCTGTTCCCGTGCTTGGAAGAGCCGCCACATAACGAGCCTGTCTCCATTTATTAACACATATAAACATTTTTGTGGTGAGGTTTTTATGATCCCTTTAGTAGCAAAAATGTAAACAGGACCTGAAGATATGCAAGGCTTAACATTCTGCCTCACGAGGCGGCTGCGAGGCCGCACTGTGGCCCTGTAATCCCAACGATGCTTCATATCCCCCGTACCCACACCAAGAGCAGGCACAGCTCCCTTCCAGCAAGGGCAGCCAGTGGGCTCTCCACTCTCACAAACACATCTGAAACTTGCTGCAAAACCTGTAAATATCCAAAATTCAAGGACATTTGACTTTGACTTATTGAGACCCAACAAGTCAGTGCCCCTCTGGCTCAAGCCAGACTCAAAGCCCAGGAGGGTTAAGGGGATACCCAAGCAAGCAGGGTTTGGAGGGTGTGGTTTATTTTTTTAAACCTTCAATGACCAAAAGACCTTCTCCAAAGCTTGGTCCTGTGACCACACCCTGGGGGCAAGGGAACAGCAAGATGGCACTTGCAGCCCATGGAGGAGCCACTGAAGAGCGTATGGGGTGTCCCAGAGCTCCTCTCACCTGGCCAGGTACGTGAGAAAAGAGAAGCAGCATCTGCCTGGGGACTACCATTTCTCATGGACACACCTCCTGCAATGGAAGTAATTCCCCCAGCAAACACCCACAGAGCTCAGGCCACGTATTTAAAGGAATCCATTTAAAGGCAGCATCTAGTAAAATTAAGTCATTCTTGACAAGAAACAGTTTCTCTTTTCTTGGCTCCTGCCCTGAATTTGTGGGGAGGCTGAAGATATCACCTGCTATATTAAGCATGATATGCAGCCTAATGGCCAAAACACACAGATCTGGCCTTCTGCCGCCTCACCCACCCATGCTCCCAGCTCTTAAATAATTTGCTCCCTTTAATGTTTTTAAGTGAACAGGCTTTCAGGCATGGCAGAAATCCACTTTGAGCAGTCATGAAAAGAAAAGGAAAAGGAGACACATAGGACAGACATGTTCTCTACACCCAGAAAAAAACTTGTTTGCAATTCAAGATAAACAGACACCACAGAAATATAGAGCCAGATGATGAATGCCTGGCTTCCCACAGCTTTGGGACCTGCCCTGCTGCAAGGGCATGCTTGGGGCCAGCCCCTGACACCACAAACCTACGCTGGAATTGGGGAGCACATTAACCCTCAGATCTCTGCAGAAACACAGCCCCCTCATGATACATCAGGAATCAGGCGTCCCAAAATAAAGGCACAAAAAGCTCTCTGATTCCCACGGAAAAGGAGGATTCAGCACAAGGATGAGGCTCCATGGCAGTCTCCCGCAGGCCACCCTGTCCCGGGAGGACAGGAAGCAGCCCTTGCCAGGGCTTATGCCAATTAATGGGTAGTTGAAATACAAATCGTTTAACCAGCAGCCGAGGTGCTGAGGGACTGCCGGGAATGCCGTCCATCTCCCCCCAACACCCTGGTGGCTTCAGGCTGACAGGAGCTTAATTGCAGCTGGGGGGAGAGAGGAGCCCTTCCCGCTCGCAGCCAAGCTCTGCATCCCTGGAGGCATCCTCCCCAGTGAACCAGCTGGTTATTTAATAATCTGCCAGAGTCAGGCACATTCCCAGGCCTATGAAACACCTCTTCATTAAGGGAAGGGAAAGCAAGAGCTTTCCCAGCCCCCTAGCAGCAGTGGGGCTCCCACCAAAGCCCCTCGCCCAGGCCACACAGAATGTTTTTCCTCATCCAGGGCACCACAGCATCTCCACTTTTCATCCCTTCACCATAGTGTTTTTGGCAGGCAATGAGCCAAAAACATCAGTGCCACATCCCATCAGGCATTTGGCTACACTGGGTCATCCTCCAAGATCCCTGGAAGTGTTCACGGACAGGTTGGATGGGTCTTTCAGCATCCTGGTCTAGTGGGTGGCATCCCTCTCCATGGCAGGGGGTTGGAACTCGATGATCTTTAGGGTCCAGCCCAAACCATTTGATGATTCCATGATCCCAGCACAGCCCAGTCCCCCTCTCACCAGCCATGGGCATCCCCCCCTCGCAGCTGCCACCGCCTTCACAGACCAGGAGGGGAAGCAGAGGGAATTAAGCTGAGCAAGATGCATTAGCAATTTAACAGGGGGAAGGAAAGGACTGAAGATAAACCTTAATGATACAAATGTACCCTATAATTAACAGTTAACATTCAGGGAAGATAGCCCTCGGATGGAGTCGTTGCTAACAAGGAGAAACGTGGTCATTTATATTCTGAGTGGGTCCAGGAGCAGGCAAGGAAGCTCCCACACACTGCCAGCACTTGCATGTGTAAATAACAGCTCCTTCCAATGAGGGAAAGAATTTACAGCAAACAACATTCTGTGTGCTTGCTCAAGTATCTTATGTTTAAATAATAGGAGCTAAGTGATGCATTTCTGCTCAGGCACTAATCACTGCCAGGGGCCCACGGCTCCGTTAGGGAAATTGCCTTCTTCAATCATTTAGGACCATCTATGGCTTCTCTGGACCCAGAGCTGCTCATTATTAGCCTCAGTACTCCTACTCACGCATGGGTTTTTGGAGAAAAAAAATCAGAATTGGGGATTTAATAGCCCGTATGTGAGTTGCAACCAGCCTGACAGCTCCAGGCAGCTCTCAGCATCCCCTGCCACAACACCAGGAGGGAGGAGGTCTGGAGGAGATGCTGTCCTACACATTCTGTCCATCCAACATGTCTCATCCAAGTGTGCAACACAGCCCCGAGCCTCAACCATGGTGGGAAGCACTGTGGTGACCTGTCAGGGTGGGCAGTGAGGGTTGCCCAGAGGAGAAATAAAGACCAGAGCGGCTCAAAGCAGTTTCTAGCAAGTGCAGCAAGTGTCTTTCCTCTGCAAGCACACTCAGGGCTCCCCTTGCCAACCTAAACATTATTCTAACTGCAAAACCAAGACCGTAATCCCTGTCACGGTTGGAGACTAGCAGGTTTTTATAACCAAAGCTGGAAAACAAAAGTCCCACATTTAGTTTTAAATACATCACAGCTTTTCCCAGGTAAGAGGAGGAAATCCTTCCCCCAGGGCCCTGTGAACTGCTTGGAGATGGCAGATCCAGGATCTACCAGTTGAGGGGTGGAGAGGACATGCAACCCACACATGCTGTTAAGGCTGTTGTACTTTTCCAACTGCTAAAATTGCAAGTAGGCATTAAATATCTTATTGAGACTATCAGCACATACAATTTGTGGTCATTAAATGCATTTCCTTTATGTTTCCCCGAGGCTAGAACAAACCTTATTTTCAGCTCATTTGCAAGAAAACTCTCTGAAGACTATAATTTACCTGCTACCAACACCATAAATCTTTAAAATTAGTTACTTAACTGTTTGCTAATGACCATGGATGTGTTCGCTAATACAGCTACTTTTTAATTATCTCACAAGCAGAAATTTGAGCAGAGAGAAATGCTTGGATTTTGTTTAATGGAAGTCAATGCTATCCCAAGATAACTGAGACAGCACTAGTTAAAGGGCCCATCCTCCTTGCCACTCCAAGCCCAGCAGCTCAGGGATAATAACCCCATCCAGGATCAGAGAGCTGGATCCAGGCTCATTTCAGTATCCAGGGCTGGCAGCACACACAGGTACACTGGAGCAGCAAATAGCACAATGAATTATGGAAAATGTGCATTATTCCCACTGTCAGGAGGGAGGTGGGAATGCAAACAGCAGCTTGGTCCAGTGCAGTGCCCAGGCACCAGCAGGACACAGCGAGAGGCAATGGGACCAACAGAGTTCCCCTGAGCCATACAACCCCCTGCACCCCTGCAGCATCCCCTTCCCCATCCCAGAGCTGGCTCCATACAGTCATGCTCACCTTCCACACAGGGCAACAGTTCTGCCTGAATTCCCACATTTATTCTTAATTACCTCGTGAAGAAGTCAGATATATTGACTGCCACCTGTTCGATACATAATTCATGTGCCAGGAGAAGCAATTTCCAAAAGTTCACCTTGTTGGATCCTTCCAGGGGAAGGGAAAGCAGGTTTTTTCTGGGCGTCAGCAATCACATGCTGTTAGCAGAGATGGATCCCTGCACGTGTTACAGGGGCAGCAGATTTCCAATTGCCACTGCAAAACACGGGGGCTACAAATATTAGCACTCGGAGGCATTTTGCAAGGCAGACATTTTAATTTAAATCGATGAGTTATTGATTCATTTTTCACGCAGGAAGGAGAGCACAGTGTGTATTTCTGCCACTCGATCTGTACTTCTGATGACCTCAGGCATACAGTATAAACCTGATGTAAAATATTTCCTTTCCTAATAGGGGAGCTTTTATGGCCTTGGACCTCAGTGAGCAGAAAGTCATCTGGGAAAGGATGCCTGACAAGGAAACCATGGCAAGGAAGGTAATTAATGTTCAGCGCGTACTCTCAAATTAGCCTATCCCTGAATAGGAAGGAAATGAATCACGATCTGAACTTTTATATAGCCTCAGGGTCTTCTCAGACACTTACAAAATTTCCCGGTGTACAGGAGCTGATAAAGGGCTCAGATCCCCATGCCTACAGACTTGGGAAGGATGAATGAAGACTGAAGCCAGGAGGGAGAGACCTGTTGCCTTTCCAGAAGCTGCCCTGTGCCCACAGTTTGCTTTAGGGAATTGGGAAGCTGGTGGGGATTTTTGAGGGAGTATCTTCATTAGGAAGCTCAGGGACCACAGGAAAAGCTGGAATCTGAGCTGTGACTCTCACTGATCCTGCACACTTCCTAATGGGACCCACCAAGAGCATCACCTGTGTTTCAGGCTGGGTCCCCTGCTGTGTTCAGCTGCAGAGGGCAGGAAGGGGAGCTGGCACCTTTCCCTGGTGATGCAGATACAACACTGTCTTCCAAATAGTCGAAGGAGGTGTGAAGGACCAGTCTGGTATGGATGTCTACTGGAGGAGGTGTCTGACCACTCCCAGGATGCTTGGTTAGGAGGTACCTGCCCTGCATCTTCCCCGAGCTGGGACCAGGGCATGTGTGCAGTGTCCCAGAGGAACAGCCCCTATCCCAGGGACCTCATCACAGAGCCCAAAGCCAGCTGAAGAGAGAACATGGAGCAGGACGGAGAGCTAAGCCACAACTAAACATGGGTAAAACATCACTTTTCCAGCCATTTTGCACTTTTGTGAGATGATTCCCCAGCAATGGCTCTTTTGCCTCCCATAAGTTCATGCTCTCTGACCCTGAAGCCATCATCCAACACTGGCAACACCACAGTGACTTTCATGGCTGCTCCTGCCATGTCACGGGGGATGAGGACATCCAGGCCAAGGAACAATGACCACAGACACCAAAGACCTTGTCTGACTGCAATCTTTCTCAGAAATCAGCAATTTCAGTGAAAATAACAGGAGTAAAGCCTAACTGTGGGACGGGCTCTGAAGGGAAGTGGTTTTCCACAGATTTCCATGAGATACCAGCAGGTCTTCGCCCAGTCTGCATAATTGCATCCTTTGAAGTCTGGCTCATAAAGCAGCAACAACAAAAATCACTTTCATGTCTCTCATAAAGCAGAACTATAAAACCATGAGCCAGCTTCCAAGGAAAGCTGCCCTGTGCTAGTCAGGACACCACCTAGGGTTCGGACTGACTGCCTGGCTGCAGCTGAGGACACCGGGAGGAGACGGAGAAAGCAGCGGCCAAGACAAGTGTGAGTGGAGGGGCTGTGCCAGGACAACATGAACTAATCCCCCAAGGGATGTGGTATTACACATATGCAGAGCATAATTTCTGCAATGCCCCTTTTGAGAAATACTGTGTTTTAGCCCCAAAAGCAGCTGCCACATCCCACCTTTGGCTGTGAGCTGGGAAAAGCTGCGTGCAAGTCAGCCGCCTCCTCCTGTCTCGTACCACAGCCCACGGGGTGCTCCTGCAGCATCCGCATCCTGATGAACGCCAGCAGGAGCTGGAGACCATCAGGATCAGCCCTTTCCCCTTCACCACAGGACTCTGAACCAGGACAGCAGCCAGGTGCCTTCTGCCCCCTCTCTGTGGACAGGTTTTCTTCCCACAAGTGCCACGCAACATCTCAGCACTCATCTTCAAGAGCAAGCTGTCACCACTGTAATAAGAACGCAGGAGATCTCTATTCCTGGGTGCACAGCACCCCAGAACCAGACCCTTTGCATCATCGAGAGGTGTCCAGGCACCTCAGTGGTCTTTATTGACCCCTTTTTTCCATAGAGATGGATAGGGTTTGGGGAAGCATTTCCCCAGACTGCCTGACAAGAGATGCCAACGGTGCAATCCTGAAAATGTCCCTAATGCAAAACCTTTTGCAAGGGCAGGAGTGTGGGAAGGTGCCTCATTTGGGCAGCCTCAGCTGGGTGTTAATCAAGACTTTTCAGTGCAGGAGACGTTGCATCAAGGGCAGTTTTTCTCCCCAGCACTACAGCAGAGCAGCAAACAGACACGGAGAGAGATCCTTGCAGGTGAAGGGAAGAGCTACCAAACATTATGTGGATAATCATTTCAGGGGTGTTTGTAGAAGAAACCCTTCTGGTAATATTAAATGATAAATTATGTGCCAATAACTTCCCCGGCACCGATCAGAAGGCATTTCAGAGACGAGCAGGAGATGGGGCCAGTCCTGACAGTGACAAATTGGAAGTGCCGGCAGACACGCCGCCCTTCCCAACGAGACGGTGAGGAAATGCCATGTGTCAGCATTTACAAATTAAACCTGCGAGGCTGCCGCAGCCCCGCCAGACACCGCCGGGGCGCAGAATAAATTCCTCTGAGTCACTCGGGTTCAGAGGCGGCTCTCTCCGAAATTAGGCTGACTATGGGCTCATTTGCAGAGGGAAATGCAAAAGCCACATTTGTCATGCACCAGTGTCCCCAGCTGGCAGCAGGGCTCTGCTTTTAACCCACTGCTTTCCTCTCTACGGTGCTTCCCAAGGGAACAGGCTTTAGGCAATGCATTTTGACTGAGACCATGACTTTGAGGATTTTATGCTAAAGGACATTAAGAGATTTAATGATAGAAAAGACATTAAGACTTCCAGCCTAAAGCTCAGAACATTGCTCCCACGGAAAGACAGCCAAGGATCACCCCCAGGTCTGCTCCTTGCCAAAGAATAGGGGCACTTCTCAGTGTAGGCTCACTGTGGGAAACTTCAGGACTGTGATTAGACAAGGAAAAACAAGAAAAGAAAATCTGAGCCGTGCCTCTCAGGGACAAAGGCTGCTCCAAAGACACCTGCACTTGCCAGCAGAGCAGAAGGACCCTTGGCAAAGCTGCAGAGTGCTCCAGAAGCAGAGCTACCTCGCCAGAATCCAGAGCAAACAATAGCTCTTTGTATGGCTAAAACACACCAGATGGCTGGTGTTGTGAGGATCCAAGTTTAAGGATGCACTAAGCCACTGTAGAAGAGGAGCAGGGGAGAGGAACAGAGCAGAGTAACCCCGGGCTCAGCCAGCACTCCGGGTGTGGAGCCATAGGGAGAAAGGGCTGCAGAGATAACAAGATGTAACTTCCATCCCTGCCTCACTGAGCAGCCTTGTAGGGCTCTGCCAAGACCTACAAATGTGTTCAAAGCCCTGAGCATGGTCTGCAAAGAGACCAGGTAAGAAGCAGAGCCTTGAGGAGAGATGATTTACCAGGCTCTGCAGGGAAACACTCCTCTCACGTAGCACAAAAGCAGGATGTAGATGTAGGAGAAGTAAACAGGAAAAAAACTAGCAAAGTCTGGATTCCTGGTGTGCTGCAAAGAAAACTTTCTCCCAGAGAAGTGTCCTGTGTGTGCTACCCCCTACAACGCTCACAGCAAGAGGGCATTGTGCCAAAATCAGCAGACTGAAGGGAGGAAAGCACCCAGCAGTGAGTCAGAGGAAGAGATTTTGTCTATAGATGGTAGAAGTGCAGCAGAGAGAAGTGAAGGGGACACATGGGGAGTGGAAAAGGCCACCACCACCAGATGAGGCAAGCCACAAAACGCGAGCTGTGACCAGGACGAGCATGGGAGCTGGGCTGGAGATCTCTGCATTATGCAAGGCAAGGCAGTAAAACTACAACAACCCAGCCAAACCCTGCATTCTGCAGCACTGCTGTCATCGTCCCAGCGGGCACTACAAGCTGCAGAACAGCAGGGGGAAGGCACAGGAGGATACTTTGAGTAGTGGAAAACCAACAATAATATAAGTTCTAACCAACTGAATTAATGAATCAAATGAACCTGAAGCAGAAGCAAGTGGTTCCTACAAGGGAAAAACTAAAATTTGTGTCCAGAGCTGGCAAAACCCAGGGAGATCTGCCCTCAGATCACCCAGGCATCACTGGAAGGGATGGAGCATCTTCTGAGTGCAAGAAAAAGTTTGTGCTGAAAAGTGGGAAACTGCAGCATCAGCTATGAAGATGTGAGGGCTGGCACCCGGGATTGAAAGGGACAGAGGATGCACAGGAGGAAAGGACCATCCTCTCTGAGCACAGCCTCACAAGTCCAAACACAGCAACAGAACAGAAACACACCATTTTCAACCTAAAAACACGACGCAGAGCTGTACACAGGCAGGCACCCAGGTCAGGGAGAGGTGCTGCTTGGGGTGGTGGGTACAGGAGCTCTGTGTCCACTGCAAAGCCTGGGAGTGTCCCTGGCAGCAGGATTTGGAGGACAGCCAGTGTGAGGCTGTGTTTCCACTCTCTCATACCTGGCACCCAGCTGAGCTCACCCAAAGCAGCCTCCAAAGAGTTTAACACTTCCCTTTGCTGCCAAAAACCACACACAGGTTTGCACAGTGTTCCAGTCCACCCGACAGCCACCCAGCCCCAGGACAGTTGTACCCCTGATTATTAATAAATCCCAAGTTGTTCTAAGCAACAAAATGTTGGTTTCCCATGAACTTGTGCAATTTGTCCTGGCAGCCTGTCCCTGCTCCCTGCCCATGACACAGGGAGCAGGAGCACCAAGGGTGCCACACTGCTGGATGTCGCTGGGGTCATCACAGGGCAACTCAGTAAATCTCCTGCAAACCTCTGATTTCCTCCTGTGCCTCACTTTCCACTCCCAAATCAGACATGCTGCAGCTTTTGCCAAGCTGAACTCTTAGGACAGAGGGGAAAAAACTTCTGGTGATTTATTTCTCAACCCAAAGCTATCCCTTTCGGAGGAGGCCTCTCATGCCAAGTCCTAACTGAAAAAAAAAATAAAATCACATTCATTAGTCAGCTCACTTGGCTGGATCTGTAATAAGAATGTAATAAACTTTCCATATGTCTCTGATAAACTAGACAGCTTAAGTTACGAGCAGAAAAAGGCATCAATTTTTAAAATGTCAAAATTTGCCATGTAACTCGGGCCAAGCACTTGTTCCTAATGAGATGGTGGAAAGAGTCAGATCCAAGTTTAGAGACAAAAGAGCTGGAGGAGGACAGGCCAGCTCACCACTTGTGGCTCCTTTTAAAGCCCTTGTTTTCACCAGCAACATCCATGGCAAGCACGTTCCCCCTGGTGCTGTCAGGTGGCTCTCCCTGCTTCCAGACCAGGACCCATCCCCATGGTACCCCAGACAAGAGGTACTGGTGACCCTTGTAGGGCATCCCTCAGCAGCCCCAGGCACAGACACCCCTTTGCTGCAAGCACAGGGGTTTGATGAAGAAGCTTTTCATGTCCAGTGTGGGACTTTACCCTTTGCCCTCCAGCCCCAGGGGTTCAACGCACTTACATTCACAATCACCTCATTGCAGGAAGAGGCAAAGCAATGGCCTTTCAGGCTGACACATGTCCAGGGTCATTACCCTGAGCTCAGCTTTGATGAAACCCTGTATTTTTGCACACACACAGTCAGCTACATTCCTCTGGAAAAGGGTCTGAGAAGTTCTGATACCCTTGGGTACGGCCCAAACTTACTCTAGTGGTCAGTCACACACAGCCATGGTGGGAGACCGTCACCTGCCACATTCCTGATGCTGAGCCCTGTGGATGAGCTGTTTGAGGGATGGGGGCAAACCCTCAGCCTGTCCCCCTGAGCAGTGGTGCCCATGGATGGTAGCACAAGGGGCGCAGCAGAGATGCAGATCTGAACTGTGGGGTCCATCAAACAGTCGGACTGGCATACAGAGACTGGTCCCCAGTCCCTATCCAAGCCGTGGGATAGCAGGAGCAGGATGAGAGCAGGCTGAGATTGTGTCTATAGATATTTTACCACCTGTCCTCCTTGCAGCCAGGCAGGGAGCCGGCCCTCACCCGGGGGCGAATCTGAGCACCATCAACCTCAGAGAGTGATGGTCTTTCAGCACTTTAATTACAAAGCAGTAGGCGAGAACAGCCCGCCTGATGTTCAGCAGGAAATTGAACTGCACAAGCACAGCAGACATATTCCTGCACGGCTCCCCTAGCAACTCTGGGAAAGTTTCCAAATTCCTGCACCATTAACATTTAAGGAATCGTCTCTGAACTCTGGTAGTTAAACAGTGAGGAGAAACAAGACACTGTAAATGGATTTGTTCCGTGTAGGTCAGTTACTGAAGGGGCTGCTTAAATCAGGGCTCGCTGCTTCACACTGACAGCAAAGGTCTGCCTCAAAACACTTCATCATTTTAAGTTTTCCACCTATTTTTTTCCCCTTTGACCACTACCAGGCCACAGCAATATCTTATAGTCCTGCCCTGCCACTGCACACAGCAAAGGTGAGGGGACACAGAGTCCTTTGGGTGAGAACTCCTGTTCATGTCCACCCTGAGACCACAGTGATGGGCAGCCCACCAGGGTGAGCAGGCCCTCGGAAGTGAGCTGGTGGTCACATCCCAAACACCCATGTGAATCAGGTCAGTGGCCATGTACAACCATGGCAGTGGGTGCTGGTGGGAAGGGGCTGCAAGCAGCTGTGCCTGGCGTGGGTGGCACATCGGAACCCTCCCTCCCAGCACAGATCTGAAATCATCGCCTGCCTCTCCTCTACTCCCCCTTACACTGCATCAGAAGACACCTTGATGCTCTGGGCAGGAAAATAATGCTGTGATTTATCTTCCCACACGCATTGACTTGACATCTTTATTGGTGTTTGCAGCAGGCAGAGCCCTCGGCGCAGGAGCGGGACTGCACGTACCGACCCTGACAGGCGATTGCATTTCTCCAACGCCCAGCACAAGGTGCTCTGGGGTCTCAAGGCTGCCCTTGAGCATCCCTCACTTGGCATGAATCATTTCCTGGCTAAATCACCATATGGCTGTGCTGCCAGTGCATGCAGGAGCTCGTTATGCCTCAGGATGGGTGAGCAGCTACAGGGCAAGGCTTTCCTCTGGGTTTGTTCTCCAGTGCCCATCTTACATTTGAGCTTGGTCTGAGTGCCCACTCTCTGTGGGTGAGTAGATGGCAGTGAAAATTGTTCCTTTTCAAACAAGTTGGATCTCTCTTGCCTCAGAGTTTAACACAAGCCCAGAAGATGCACAGTTCCTTCCCTCCCCTCTTTTAGTTAACCTGCCTGATGCAACACAGAAGTGTAATTTAGTTATAAGCTCCTGATTGTGTGTCCTCAATCCCAGCTGGAGAACCAATTCTGTCTCCACTGTCCTCTTGTAAAGGTATCAATCTAGGATTCCAATTTTTTTATTTTTTTTTTCCTAAGCCTGGGGCTGTCCCGTTGCAGGCTGCTGGACAGCACAACCTTGCCATTCTCCAAGCCATTCCACAGCAGAAAGCCAAGGCCTCCTCTGAAATCTTTTCAGAGTGTTATCTATGGCCCCTGCCCTTTCCTACAGACAGCAGGAAAGAGAAAAAAGAAAAACACTGTCCCAAATGTGTCCCTGCCCTGGCTGAGCTGCCCCCACCACACACCCAGCAGGATGCACTCACCCTGCCCAACTCAGCTGGGGTGGTCATACACACATCTGGGAGTTGTATTGGGAAGGGAGCAGCTCCCCCACTCTGCAGGGAGACCGGGACCACCCAGAGCATCAAAAGGCAGAGTCTGCACCCAAAAGTGCATCCCAGTATTGTCCTGTGCCCAAGCTGCTGATGGCACCTCGATGCAATGTGCTGCAACAGAGTATTAACAGCAAAGTTATTCAAGCAAATCCCTGCTTGGACACTGCCAGCCACCACGGGGCTTCAAACCATTCAGGTCCCTCAGACTAGTCAGTGAGTCCATGATTTAAGAGTGTGTAATGAGTCAAGGGTATATAATTTTTAAATTTAGAGTAAGTTTAAGAATGCATAATAAGTCAAAGTCAGCTCCAATTAGTTTTTCCAGGACCACCCTGCGTGTGAAACACAGTGAGTTTTGCTCCAGCCTAACGACTCTGCCTCTCCTGCAAAAGGCACGGAATTGTGGAGAGCACATTGGTAGAGGGGACCGTCCCCCCTCAGGGTTGGGGGATCACAGAATGTGCTTCTGCCAACAGGCAGCTCCTGTGCAGAAGGTACCAGCCTCAGAAAAACAGGTTTGGTGTTTGGAGACATACAAAGCACTTGTGTTCCTCTGCAGCCCAAATGCTTGCTGGGTGTGTAATTCTCTCCATTAACAAATCCATGAGGGGAAAAAAAAAATAAATTCTGGAAGAGCTTGGGTACACCCTCCTGGGACTTTGTTTCAAGTCTAATTGCCACTTACACATCTTTAATTTCAAGTGTTGACCTCACAACTGCTCCCAGTGCAAACTGAGGATGGACAGCAGAGGCTGCTCCTCTCCCCAGCCTGGAGGCAACAGCAATTGTAGCGGGTGCTGTGTTTGACAGCAGCAGTCTTCCCAGCCTTTTGTAGTGCCAGGGATGGAGTTGAGGTTGCCCTGGCCTCTGCTGAAGGACCTGGGATCCATGGATATTTGCCATGGCTGTGCTGTGGGTATTTACACTCAGCAGTATTTTAAAAAATGCATGAAGCCAGCAAGCTGCTCAGCCCTGCACAAGCCTGGCCAGAGGGGCACAGCCAGCCCCAGTGTTCAGAGGGGACCTTAAAAAACCTCTGAAGCAACGTGAGGTTGGGCTGGGAACAGGTTCTGAGATTAGCCCTGGATGGTCAGTGAGCAAGTAACCCTCCCACACTGCAGCAACAAGGCAAACACAGTCCTAAAAGGCACCCTGGCCAACCAGAGCCAGCCCACACACAGCACTGCTCACCTTTAGAAGTAAAAAAAAAAAATCACGCTTACTGACGCACACTCGCACGAACCAGCACCCTTCGATTTACTGTTATGTATTTCCACGAGTCAAAATCCACCTGGTCAATAGAGCTGGAAGGAGAGCCCATCGCTCAGCCGCCCCGCGGCTCTCAGGCACGATGATGCATTGGCATCAATCACCGGGCGCAGGAGAAATAAAAGCACTGGAATATTGTTGTTCCAGGATTAATGCCTCTTGCTGTGAAAACAAACGTCCCAGACTTGCCTCAACGTTCATTTTTGATAAATGATTTGACTTTGCCTTGACACTCCTGTAGCGGCGGGAGACCATTATCCTGAGACAATGTTTTATTCTATTGACATTATCTCTTAATTATAATGTGAGGGATATCAAAGAGAGCAAGAGCCCACCAATTCCTCAGACAGAGTTTTTACAGTTTCTCCTGTCAGGGTATCTGGGAGAGGTTTATTACAGCAGTTCAATGATCTGCTCCAGTTCAGCCTGCAAAGGGGACCCTTCCCTGATCCACCTCTGTTGCAGCCAGGTGAGTTGTGCCCCTTCACACAACCTCAGGACTATATGTTTTTATCCAGTAGGAAGAGATTTGCTTGGTGGTTTGTTTTTTTTTTTTAATTTCCAGAAGCAGGGAGCTTTTTAGAAAGACAGAAAGGTCATTTGCATATTTCAAACCGAGATTTTTAGCAAGATTCAAAAGAGATTTGGCATTTACTGTACGTCAGTTAACATTCAGATTAAGTTTTTGGAAGGGATCGTAAACCTTATGCTTCAGGAATTATGCCAGTTGCTAACTTCTGGCAGGAGACTGAGGAGGCAAGTTACAGGTTCACCTGTGCTATTTTGGGGTTAATTACCCTCTCAGAAGCTCCCCGGAGCAGGGAGAGCCCAGACACTGCTATGCACAGCTCAGCCCATGAGCAGCCGGGGCTGGGCTGTCAGCAAGTCTGACTGGCATTAATTGTTTGGAAGATTTTGTTTTGCCAAACTGCTTTGCAACACGCTGAATAAACAATAAGACAGGGAACCAAAACGCTCTCTCGTCCTTGAATCCCTGAACCAGAGCAAGCACCCCTGCTCCTGTCTGAGGGCCCTGCAGAGCAGCACATCGCTGCTCTGGAGGGAGGAAAATACCAGCAAACAGCATTTTTAATACTTAAACTGAGCCAACTTAATTAACTTGCAAGAAAAAATGGCACAACATTTTGTAGTGGGATGAGTTTTCTCTACACCAGAAAGCACAAGGGCAGGTCTGGATGCCAGCTCAGGCTCTCATCAACTCCTCCAGCCCTGCAGGGCTGGCACACGGGGCGGAGGTGCCCGCACAGCGTGGCGGGAGGGCTGGACCGGGAAAATCAGCTGTGCCTTGTTCAGCCGAGCGGGATCAGAGGGAGATGACGGGGCTCATCATAACATCTTCATTCCTACCCTGCAGCCATAAGCCAAGGCATCTTCGCCTGTGACAGACAGTACTGCAGGTCCCCCATGTGCTTGGGGGCAGAGCAATTAGCAGTGCCCTAACCACGCAGGCAGGGTCTGGCCTCCTGCAGCCACACAGGCTGGCAGGTAAGGACATCCTTCAAATAACCAGGGGCTCCATCAGTGACAGAGTGGTGGGGACCAAGTCCTGTCTCGGCTCCACAGCAGCACTCACCACTCCCATACTCCAGCCGTGACCAGTTCTCCATCAGCAGTTTGAAACTGGAGCGTGAAGCTCTCCACAGGGAGCATGTGTTGATTTGTTTCACGATTTCCATTAATTACCAGGTAAATGAGATCCCTGCACACTCCTTGGGCACCTTGCCTCATCTGTCTGGGCTTTGACAGCTGCTGGAGCAGTAAGTATGTTTTCATCACATGATGCCTGGCAGTGCATCCTCTCCTCACTCTGACCTCCAGAATCATCCCATCTGTTTTATTTCAGCATCCTCCCCTGGAACTTGTTCTCAGCGGCTAAAATTCATCCCACTGCAGGCAGGGGAGCACTGAGCCCTCGAGGCTTCAATTAGCAAGGGAAAAATATCTTGGAGCCTCAAGGCTGGCTGCAGTTTTGGGGCAAATGACACCCAGTGCCCTGAATTTGGGACCTGGCACAGGGCTCACATCAGGCTGAGCTACCACACACAAGGAACCAAGCGGATTGATTGCTGGCGTGTTCAACTTCCCTGTGAAACCTTTCCTGAAAAGCCAATTAATGGCACCTAGTGACTGCTCTGGCTGCTCTTAATTTGTAATTAAAGTCAGGCCACAGCTGAGCAATAGTGACCTTTGCAGGGAGGCAGTGGGGAAGAGGAGAATAATCTTTGATTTATTTCAAGGGAGAGAGCCAAACTATGGCTGCACTTGGGACTTGTGGAATCACATGTTCCATGACTTGAAACCCTATTGCCCAGCAGGGGCCAGAAGGGATGAAGGTCTCCTTCTCTGCCACAGGAAGTTACAGGGATGGAAAGCAAACTGAGTAGGGCAGGAGGTGCAGAAGATGCCACGGGGCAGCCCTGGTTAATGGGTGACTGAGGGAGGTACTGGGGGACACCCAGACCAAAGCAGACACCTGGAGGACACCAAACCCATCCCCAAACTGCATCCCTAGGGAACTGCTCCTCGAGGAGAGCTCTCTGCTCCAGTCCCACATGGAAACACAGCTGGAGGGCTGGGCACACTCCCACCCTACCACCTCTGGTGATCCCAGCTCACTAAGCTGCTGTTCTAACGTAACAAGGATGGTTTTTCTGGGACAGAGGGATGTTTTGGATCAGATGAAGGGGTGGCACACGCTCATTTGCAGCCTGTGACATGCCCCAGTGATTTACAGGCACGCAGAGGGCCTGCAGCCCACTGGGCTTTCAAGGATTACTTAACACAGGATAAAGTAGATCAAATGCAAATGGGTGGATGGTATGTGAACCACTCCAGCCAGCCAGGACTGCTAAACCTTCTGGTTTCTTTCACAAGGCTTTGAAACGGGGAAATGTAGCTTCAGATAATTTATTTGCTAGGGGCACTAAGGAGGGCAGGGAAAATTTATGAGCCGAAGAAAATCCACAAGGTATGTCTCTGGGGATGCACCCGCCAGGACACTGAGTGCTATTTAGACACAGAAGGGGTGATGTGATCCCTGCCTTCAGCCCTGTGGCTGCTGGGGAAAGGGTCACCTCCTCCAGAGCCTGGCCAGAGCCCTCAAACTATCCCCATCAGGGTATGGAAATTAATGCTGTGCACAGAACATCTGGAGAGGGGATAAGTGCAAACATGGGTTGCCCGGCAGCTCTCTGCAGGCAGGCAGGGACTGCCCCTTGGTCTCTGCCTCCCCGTGGGGTCAGACAAGCTGCTTGGTCACCAGGGGTGCAGGTGAGACCGATCTCACAGGGAATCTCCCCTATACCCCTGGACCAGAGCAGCCCTGCCAGAGTCCTGTGAGGGAGGAGACTGAGTTACCAACACCAGGAACTGCTGTTTGCTAAAATAACGCTCAAAAAAATCCCAGTCACCATTTATTTTTATTGGCACTGAAGGTGCTTTCGCTGCTCCTCCTGGCATCCAGAGCTCTGGAAACACAGTGCTCACAAGGGAGATAACTGAGAGAGGCTCAGTGTCAGAACTGGGGACAATTGGTGCAGAAAAGAGCCATGGGCTGTGAACCTGGACAACATCGACCTCCAGCCCCGGATGTTCCCATGGATCTGCTCTGCTCTGGTTACTATGTACATGGCCCTGAGCCAGACACTTACTTGGAAAAGCAGAGGAAGTCTGCAGCGAGGGGGAGAGGGTAATTCCTTGAAATGCTGTCTTTGGGGATGGGATCTACAGTCACTGGAAATTCCTTCCCTGGAAGCTCAGTTGCAAAGTTCAGCTCCCTCCCCTCAATGGCTTCCAGGCCCTTGCAGTGCCTCATGCTCAGCCCTATGAGCAGTGGGATACTAACCCATGGTCCCACGATTTGCAGGCACAAGGTGAAGCCTCCTGTCCCACAGCACGAGTTACTCAGAAGGCAATTTCCTACAGGAACTGGGCCAAAAACTAGTTCAGATGGAAAAGACAGAAAGCAGCTGGGTCATGTAGGGAGGTGGGGTTTTTAACAGAGTAGCATAGCTACAAACAGGGTTATTAAGCCCAGAAATGCAGCTGGATACCCCCAGGAACAGTGCTCAGCAGGAACATCCACAGTCACAGGGGCAGACAGTCAAGATGGGAAGGATCACCTGGGATGGCTGTTGCTTGATGAGGATTGTCTCTGCCTGAGGACAGCAACCACATAGAGCTGGCAAAACCCCTGATGCTGAGGATGGTCCCTGGCCCTGCAGGACCAGAGAAGGGCTCATCTCAGACCCTCCTCATCCTGCAGACACCACATGCATCCAAAGCAGCATCTCGTGCGTTCAGCTTCAAATCTGAAGCCGGTTTGTGTCTGGGAAAATCATGAACTTATGAAAGGGGGAAAATAATAAATTCTTTTAAAAAGAAATCCCTTTAAAATAGCATTGTGTGCCTATGTCCTAACCCTCAGGAACCATGGGTTGAGAGATCAAACCTTGTTCCTCAAGGGACTGATAGCACCATTTGGTATCAATTTTCCATCTGACTGCTCCTTTTTAGGAATTGTTTCTCCTGCTCCAGAAAACTAGCACTCCCAGGGAACCACCAAGCACAGGGAACACTGGCTCCAGGCTGGCTTCACGTCACCACTCTGAACCCCACAGACTCAGATTGCAGTGGGAACTCCCCATTGGGCAGCACCCCACATGGATGCACACGGCAATGGGAAAGGAAAACAGGGACTTAATATAGGGCTATGGTCTGGTTTACCCCAACAGAGCCAAGATTTGGCACGTGAACTGCCATGAGAAAGTGATAGGGTGACTTGAGAAGCCCCATGACCACAGCAGCAAGAATGGAGCATCCCAAAGGGATGCTCTGTGCAATGGGCTGGGGCTCTGGCTCTCACTGCCAGGACACAGCAGCACCTCAGTGAAAGGAACTGCTCAAAGCAAGAAGTACATTTCTTTTTCTTTCCCTTTTTGAAGGGCAGGAGAATTTCTGGCAGCCCTGGGCAGAGGAGCTCATGCACACAGGCTTATTCCCAGAAATGGTCCAGCCCTGACTCTGGTGACTAGTGAGGCGATAAAATTAAACTCCTGTGTCCTCATGAGCAGGAGGTAGAAGGACATTTAGTCACACGCTTCCAATGAGGCATTAAACACCATAAAGTTTAACACCAACATCCAACACACACTTGGGAGCAGAGGCTTCGCTGCCAAAGCCCAAGCAGCCTGTATTTGCTTTCTGCCACGATAACACACCCGGCGTGGGTCTCAGTTACACGTGTGGAGGGTGTACCCACGGCAGGGCTCACGCTGGGGGCAATGCCAGGGTGGCCCAGTGCTGCCCCTCAGGCTGTGCTGCGAGGGAAAGGACGTGGGCAGCGATCTCTGCGGCGTGGGGCACCCCTCGGGTGGGGTAGCAGTGGGCTGGGCAGCAGCCAAGGCAGCAGACGGCTGCACAGAGCGGGGCTGGCCAAGCACAGAGGGCAGCTCAGGGCCAGGGCTGCCGGGCACTGCTCGCGCCAGCACTGCAGTGCCGAGTAGAAAAACACCATCAGCTCAGTGTCAGACTGAGAGAGGGCTTAAACCAGTGCAGATCCCCACACACAGCCTAAAGAGCAGGGTCCAGGCTGAACTCGCAGCTCACACACAGGAGGGTTGCTGATTTAAGCTACACGCACCCAATCCAGGACCTGAGTCCTGCACCACAACACGACACAGCAGAGATCCCTGCACAAGAGAGAATTAAACCCAACCCGCACAGGCAAACACTGCAGTGCCCAGGCACAGACAGGCCGTCCAGGCTCTCCTCCAAAACCACATGAGCTGCTTGTCCTCCCTCCAGATATTTCCTCCCAGACAGAGAGGTTCATTGTAGCCAAATGCAAGAGGAACCAGGTGTTGCAAGGCACTTTGTCTCCTCCAGGCACACCTCGCATGGATATTGGGTCCTGCAGTCCCACACTGCAGATATCTGCATGCACATAAAGCTCAGTGCCCTATAGCTGCCATAGAGAAAAGCATTTCCTATCAAACACCACAAAGCCACCTCTATAACTGCAACAGCATCAGCTACACATTGCTCTGCTTGTCTGCTTCTTGTGGGGTTTGTTGGGGGTTTTTTTAAGCAATAAAAGCCACAGCTCTGCCCCAGGAGACCCACCTGCCCATGACCACCAAAGCAGCAACCTTACTCACCCCCTGGTGTTGCTGAACGGTTTGGTCACTGCTATCAGAGTCCTGTACACAAGGGAGACCAGAGCCACAGCTCAGGAACAGACCTGGATGTGGTGAGGAGGAGCAGAACACTTACACAGCAAAGACTTGCTGAGTCTCAAACAAGAGCTCCCTTTGCCTGCTGGGATTTTTAACCCAGCACAACTAATGATGGGCACCTGGGAGCAGTGGGACACAGGTGAAGAGGATAACACAGAGGCTGCTCCTGCTGCAGGAGCATCTGAACCCTCTCTGCAGCCCTGCAGCCCCAGAGGGTAGCTCAGCTGGGGATGCTTCAGAGAAGGTGGGATAGAGATAGGAAATGGGAAAAGCTCCTGTGCTTGCATTTATATTGTGTTTATAAAAGCACCCTACCCCCAGTGTAAAGGGGAAGGGTTGTGTTATTCCTGGTCTGTCTTACAGAGGAGCTGGTGAAGGCTTCATCACACAGTGGGGGGAAAGAAGACACCTGACAGTTCCTCCTTGATGATGAAGCACCTCGTGCATGGAGATGATCCATTCAACTCCCGTGGCTGTTCCAGGGTGGGTAAAATGAGGCTCCCAAGACACACAGTAAAACAAGATTGTTGTTATGATTACTGAGCCTGTGGAGGCCAATTAAAATTCTCAGGAGAAGGTAAATGACTTCAACCTGGCTTAGTGCAGGGGAGGGAGGGTGTTGCACCAGAGGTGTTTGGCCTGTGACAGCCCTGAACACGACGTACAAAGGGAATTGGCAAGGGAGAGTGAATCAGGGCCAGGAAAGGACTTTGGGTTGTGAGAAGCATTTCAAAACGAATTGGAAACCTCACAGGCAGCCAACAAGGTGAACGGAGCGCGGGGGGGGGAAACAAGGGGAGCGCTGCGAGGCGATGGAGAGACAGGTCGCAGCGTGGCCCCGCCGGGGCAGGGGATCACTGCCGAGGATCCCCGCCCGTGTCCCCCATCCCGGCCCGGCCCCGCCGTTCCCGGGTCCCGCTGCCCCCCCCGGGACCACCCCGGGCCCGCACCGACCGCGGCCCCACAGCGCCCTCGGGCGGCCGCTCGGCAGCGCTGCAGCGCCCGGCCCCGCCGAGCCCCCCGCGCACCCCACGAGTGCGGTGAAAGGACGAGCTCTCGGGGAGCGCTTTGCCGCAAAGCCACAAAAACAAACAAACAAACAAACAAACAAACAAAACCCGAACAAACCGACCACCAAAGCTCGTGCTAGGAGCGGTATTCCCGTGTTTTTATTTGCGTTCACTTGTCCAACAGCAATTAGCACCGGTATGTCATTAAAGCCTCTCGCAGGGAGCTCACGGGGTGGTTATCGCTGCTCTGCCCTCAGCTTTGGGTCTCATAGGTCTGAGCTGATGGGCTGGTGTCCCAGAGAGCCTCTGCCCCACTCCTGTGTCCGTCGCCGCTGGCCAAGGCTGTAGGTGTGAGCTGCTGTTTGCAGCTGAGTACGTTTGGATTTAAGGCCAGAGAGAGTTTACAGCTGTACTTTAAGCATCACCCTCAGTGAGGACTCGTGCCACAGAGATAACCCAGCAGTAGTGGCCACAAGAAGGGACTTGGCTAGTCCTGTTGTACCTGTGAGACACACTTCAGGTATCAAGGTGAGTTCAGCCCATGGACCAAGTTCTGGGGAGCTGCCACCCTTCCCTGTCATGACCCAGGCTGTATCACAGCTGTTTCCACAGTAAGGCAGCCCAAACCCACTGCAGGACTGGGAACATGGCCAGTAAGGAATGCACTGGCACAGGAATTGTGATGTTGGTTTTAGCTCCTGTGCTCTTCCTGCCCAGTAAGATGGACAGAGGTCTAAAGAGAAAAGTATTGCTTACCCCACAAGAAGGTCACAGGGTTGTCCTGGACAACACTTTCCAGACCCCAACAGTATTCATGCCACACACAGTGCAACAATTCCTCTGGTCCAAGGAAGACCCAGCTCTGTTTTGTCCTTGCCAGATGCTTCAACATTGGCCCCTTTAGTTTTCCTAAGGGCTACCCTGGCTCCTGATTGGAAGTGAAGAAGGCAAGTGTGGTAGACAACTACTGATTGGTAGTTAGACAAAAATATCCCTGTGCTTTGGGCTTCTTTTCCACTGAAGTGTGATCCCAGCCCACCCACCCCAAGGTAATATCCAGGCCCAGGTCCCCCAAGACACCGTTTCAGAAATCTGCAATAGTTTAATCAAACTGTACTAAGGCCATTGTTACTTTCATGATTGCACATATTCCTTGCTCTCAAAAGCACAGATATATTCATTAACACTCAAGGACAGGGTTAAGCTTCCCCCTTCCCATGGTCAGGCAGAGTGGCTGGAGCAACCAACAGCTTCCCAACGCTGACAGCCACAGCCAGAAAAGCTGACCCTGGATGGCTGAGCAGGCAGCAGGGACAACTGCCAAGAGCTGAGTGACAGCTCAGATGTACCACAGAGGTTTTGCCAAGGCTCATCTCACGCAGTCACTGACAGAAAGGAGAGGCAAAGTAACAGGGCTGTGAGCTGGAATGACTGGAGTGCAAGGTCATGGCACAGAACTGGGGCTTTAAAAGTCACCACTGTACTCTCCAAAACATGCAAAGCCTGGAGCAACCCTGGGCAGGCTCCAGGTACCCTCAGAAGAGACATCACTGAGGTGACAGCACCCAGAATTGATTTGCAGTGTAGTCCAGTTACATCAAGTGGCAATAAAACCATAACTGGCTCCAGCACAACTGCCCCATTCAGTGAGAGTAACGGTAGCTTTTAAAAAGATCACTAAATCCCATCCCTGCTACCTACACAAACCTCATTTGTTTTAAAGGCTCCCATTAAAGTGCCTTTTATCCCTAGCAAAAGGCAGTTCTAAATTGCAAATAACTTCTCAGATCAGTCAGCAACCACCTTCATTCCTGCTGGCCCACCAGAGAGAGGGGCTGTGGCAAAGGTTGGCCCTTGGGGTCAAGGGTTCTTGGACGTTGTGTTGAGAGTCTGGATGAGGTCTCCTGGCACGGGAGTGCTGTGCAGCAATACTGTCCCGTGGCTTTGCTGTGGTTGTGCAGGGTCTCCACTGAGCTGTCCAGGACAACTTCGGCTTCCAGAGACCTCTGGGGATCCAAAGCAGGCCTCGCCTCCAGCACGGGTGTGTCCCAGTGGGAAGCGTGGCGGGGCTGGTGGCTCAGGATTCGGCGTCATCCTGGCTCAGCGCGTCAGCGTCGTGTAGGAGCGGCGTGGTCTCGGAGGAGGGGGGTGGTTTGCTCTGCCTGGTGGGGGGACGTGGGCTCTTCTCGGCGGCGGTTCCCTGCAGGGGAGGGACAGAGGTTACGGGGTGCACGCGCCGGTGGCACCGCACTCACACCTGGCAGCGCGTGCCACCGCACCCCCACGTGGGCCACGCCCACCCCAGGCCTCTGGAATTTTCCCGTGGCACACGACCCTTTTCTGAAGGCTTCTTAAATTGAAGGGGTTTGTACCTCCTCCCCCAGCAAAACAAAGTAATTTCCATTCCTGCCCACCGACATCGCTAACACACCCCACCAAGCCCCCAGCCTGAAGAGCTGTGTGGAGGAGATACGGGACAAAGTCAGTGTGCTGTGGGAGGATGATGGAGAGATCTTCTCAGGGACAGAATGGCTTGAAGACCCCCAGACACCACCTGCAGTACACATGGACAGCACTCATTCCCAGTATAATGGTAGGTGCAGCCTATGGAGAAGGCGAAGGGTGGGAGCTGGTGCTTCCTGACACCAAGAGGAAGGTTCCTCCTCACCTAAAGGCTTACACCTACAGAACAGGTTCACCACCCTCAAAGCTGAGGAGGAGTCAGAAACACCTTCAAGCAGATCACGTGGGTCCCTGACCATAAATCATACAAGAACCCCAGGGGGAAGCAGGAATTGACAGAATTGGGTCACTCGCTACTGTTGGGGACAGAGACACCACCTGCCCACCTGACTCATCATCTAGAGAAATTTGCTGCTCACTGGGGATTGGGGTGTTGTGGAGGGACTGTGAGGCTTATCTAACCCTTTGACTACTGCCCACTGCTGCTTCACCACTGATACCACCAGGACCACCTGGAAACTATTTGGGCATGGTGTTATTTGACTGAAGATTGGACTTGATGATCTTGGAGGTCTTTTCAACCTTTACTGAGTCTATGATTCTAAAAGTGACTACAGACCTCAGGTGGGGGGGTATACAGTCTGGGCAAAAAAGGTGGTTAATGTTCAAGGACCACCTCCTCCAAGCTCAAGAACCCAACGAGCACCCAAAGCCAGGAAAAAATACCAGCAGGCCTACACGGATGAACCAAGAGCTCCTGGCCAAACACAAATGCAGAAAGGAAGCATATGGAAGGTGGAAGCAGGGACAGGTAACCTGGCAGGAATATAGGGGCACTCTCCCAGCATGCAGGGATGAAGATAGGAAAGCCAAAGCCCAACTGGAATTGAATCCAGCCAAGGATGTCAGAGACAAGAAAGGCTTTTATAAGTACCCAGGTGACAAAAGAAAGAGTAAGGAACATGCAGGCCTGTTCCTGAATGAGGCAGGGGACCCCAGAAACCAGAGGAAAGTCTGGAGCAAGGAAGACACACCCTTGGTGGAAGAGGATGAGGTCAGAGAATACTTAAGTAACCTACACATACACAAATCCATGGATCCTGATGGGATTAGCAGGCTAACATCACAACAAGGCCACTCCCCATTATCCTGGCAATGGGGAAAGGGGCCCAAAGACTGAAGGGAAGCAAATGTCTCTTCTGTCTTGAAGAAAATCAAGAAGGAAGACCTCAGGAGCTACAGGCCAGTCAGCCTCCCTTCAATCCTTGGGAAGGTGATGGAGCAGCTAATCCTAGGAACCATATCCAGGCATATGAAGGACAAAGAAAGTCATCAGGAGTAGTCAACATGGATTCACCAAGGGGTAATTGTGCTTGACCAACTTGATAGATGTCTGGGATGAAATGACTGGTTTGGTAGATGAGGGGAGAGCAATGGATATCATCTACCTGGACTTCAGGCTTTTGACACTGTCTCCCATAAAAACCTTATAGGGAAGCTGATGAAGTATGGGCTGGATGAGCAGTGAGGTAGACTGAAAACTGGCTGACAGCCAGGCCCAGAGGGTTATGAGGTCTAGTTGGAGGACAGTAACCATCAGTGTACACCAGGGGTCAATACTGGGTCCAGTCCTGTGTAACATCTTTATTAACAATCTACAAAAACTGGGAGAGTGGCTTATACACCAAAAGGGATCTCAGTAGGCTGAGAAACGGACTGGAAGGACCCTCATGAGGTTCAACACTTGGGCAAGAACAACCCCATGCACCAGTACACAACAAGGGTCACCCAGCTCTGAAGCAGTTTGGCAGAAAAGGACCCGAGAGTCTCAGGGGACATCAAGCTGAACATGAATGAGCAGTGTGCCTGTGTAGCAAAGGCAGCCAACTGTATCCTGGGCTGCATTGGGAGTGTTGCCAGCAGGTCATGGACGTGATCCTTCCCCTCTGCTCATCACTGGGGAGGCCATAGATGGACTACTGTGTTCAATTCTGGGATTCCCGGGCTAAGAGAGATGGAGCTGCTGGGAGGAGTCCAGCAAACGACCACTGAAGTGATTATAAGACTGGACTGTCTCTTATGTGAGCAAAGGCCAAGAGAACTGGGACTGTTCAGCCTCAAGAATAGAAGGTTCAGGGGGATTTTACCACTGTATACAAGGATCTGAAGGGAGTGTGCAAATACAGAGCCAGGCTCTTCTTGGTCATGTCCAGGAACAGGACAAGAGCCAAGTGGCATGTAAACACAAGATATTCCCTATGTGAACATTAAGAAATACTTTTTTCCTTTTCTTTTTCTGTGAAGCTGTAACAATGGGAACAGGTTGCCCTGAGGACTCTCCATCCCTGAAGATATTAAGAGACATCTGGACATGGTCCTGAGCAACCAGCTTTAGGTGACCCTGCTTGGTCGAGATGCTGAACTAGATGACCTCCAGAGGTCCCTTCCAACCTCAACGATTCAGTGGTTTTGTGATCCTGTAATACAAACCCAGATATTTTATACATGACAAATTCCCTCTTGAAAGCCTCTCTGTTGAGGCTCCCTGCATGCAGGGGAAGGGTGACACCCACCAGTTGACTATCTCTGTTACCCCTACGAGTTTTTACCCCATTCAAAAACTTACCTCTGGATCTCAGACACTGGGAAGTGGGGGGAAATAGGCAAGAAAAGAGTGGTGGAAACACCAACCTTACTTTTCCCCCTGATCCCTGCTGGTATTAGGGCCACGGATCAGGTACACCAGGAGAAACAATAAGAGTATGTGCTTGCAACGTGGTTAAGTGTGAGTATTAAGACATCTAAATTGCCCTGAATAAAGCCATGAGACAACGTTGTTCCATCAAAGCTTGCCAGGAGGGCATGTCTGGTAGATGTGGACAGTAAACGTTTAATTTGATTGGTTTTAAGCAAAGTTTAATCAAATCAGGATGAGAGAAAAGCGTGTTACCTTGACTGGGTACCCACCTACAGTCTGGCTTCCTGCAACACCATCCCCTTAACCGGAGGCGGCTTTATGGCAGAGGTGGCCTGGTTGGCCTTATTACTGTCTGAGTTCTTTTTATTGCTACTCCAAAATAGAAAGCATTTTTCCTAGAAGACAATCAGTCTTGTTTATGGTGCACTTGGACACAAATTTCATGAGGGTTCCAATTTTCAGAGGAGATTTGAAAATCACTGTTGAACTAGAATCTAGTTATTAATGAAGATTTCAAAATTTAGATTAAACTAAGTCCTATTTAAGATTTTGGTGTCAAGCCAGTTTTAAAATGGTCTGTTTGCCTTTTAAATGTGTCACCACACAGGCTCTAGGCCACAATGGCAAAGGAGGGATACAACGTCCGGGTGTGTTTTACACCTGTACAGAGTTATGCATTTTTAGAGCTTTGTGTCCAACAGATGCATTTCAAACTGGCTCCACTATAAACTAGACTAAGATTTAAGTGTTTCACAGTACCTCATCTGCACTGGGTTCAGAGCACACTGCTCCCTCCAGAAGCCAGAGGCACACAAGACACTCCAGGGAGGAGCTGGGTTCAGGGAGACCTTCACGCTGGCAGACACGTGAAGGTGCGGACAATGTCCCCGCTCAGGGTCCCCTCTGACACAGCCTGTGACTTCAAGAGGCAGAACTGTGCACGATTAAGCAATCAGCGCCAGATCAGCAACACTTCAATCAAATGAGGAACACCCCTTGGCTGCAAATCGCTGTCTTCCAGTTTACAAGCTCTTATCTACTCAATTAGGTGGAGACATTTGTGTTGTTGTACAGCTTTCTTGGAATTTAAAAGGTTATTGGAGGTCTTTAATCACTTTCCAGGTAGTCAGGCACTTTCTGCAGTTGACACAGTTCTAACACTTCATGACAGTTTTGGCTGAGCACAGAAACACAGCTGGCTAACACCTGGATTTGTGACATTGCACAAGCAGATATTCAGTCGGCTTGAATGAGTTTAAAAATCCAGCTTTTCTCCCTGACCCTTTCTGGCATGGTTAAACCTCTTTGATACCAGGAATTAAGACTTCCACAAAGCAGGGTGAGGAAATGCCAGCTCAGGGCTACGTAAGGTGTTAGAAACAGCTGCCCAGCCCTTTCTCAGACCCGCTGAAATGCGGCAGAGTGTCTGTCTGCCACTGACCACTCACATGTGCTGAAGTGGAGCCGTTCATCCCAGGGCCATCCTGGGAGCACAACAAGGGTTTGGCAATGAGCACTGGGCTCCATGCTGGGCCCTAGCAATGCTCCCACCCTGCAGGGAAGTTGTGTGGAGGAACAAGGGGATTTGGGATCATGTGTTTAAGTCACTTAAGCAATTGTAGGCTTGGTTAAAATCCAATTACGTGATACTCTGAGAACTCCAGGGGTATTTAAGGTGGGTTTGCATTAGTGTTTCAGTTAGAGCAGTAACAGGAGGCTGAGCAAAGGAAGCCCCTCACACAGGCCTCTTCTTAGTCTGCTCTTATCCCAAGCATTGCCTTTTATCCCCACAAGTAGCTCTCCACCTCTGCAGCTTTAGAGCCAGCCTAAGCCATCTGATTGTAGTGCAAAACTAAACCAGCTTGCTTTGATATAGGTTAGGGCAGGGAGCTAGATCTCTACTTCAAGAGCTAAAGCTTGTAGAGAGCTTAGTGTTATCAGATCACTGTCATGAAGCCGGAGCCACAGATCTCCACTGAGTGTTTTAGCTCTTTTATATTCTGTCCTGACAGCTCCTCAGCCTCACCCCCACTGCCTGCCCCATCACAGGCCAACTGCTGCCCAGCTGCCAGATCCTGGCAGGCTTCAAAGGTCTGCACTTCTCTGTAAGCCCAGATACACAAAGGCTCTGTGGGTTTCACTTCCAGAGCTACTTGGAGCACTTTGCCCAGCAACCAAGTGGATTTCAGTGGAAAACGGTATCTGAGCTGGGCTGAGAAGCAGCCACAGTGGCTGCATCTCCTCTGCAAGAACACAGCAACTGCATTTCATCTGTGAACAAGCTGTGCTCAAGTAGCTCCATCCTCTGGAGAAGCCTCTGCTCTAAATGGAAAACTGTTGGGACCCTGCAGAGATGCAGATTTGTGCAGTGGCACAGACCTGCTGCTGCCTTCTACAGAGGCTGGGTTGATAAACTAGGCTTGTTTCTTCATCAGTTGGCTGAGCTGAGAAATACCTCCTCCTTCATGAAGCCGCTTTCATCACCACTGCGCCCCAAGAAAGCCACAAATGCTTTATGCTATCTATTTGCAGCCCAATTTCCGGGTGGCTGAGGAAGTCCTGCTGCTATCTGCTGGCACCTGGCACCATTAGGAGATTGTTGGTGGCATCAGCCAATGTTTCCTCAGGAATGTTAGATTGTCAGCCCAATCTACATCATCTGATTAAGTCTGATTTGACTAACAGCATGTCCTACTAGACATCTGCAGATTCTTACCTTATTCGTTACCATGAGCACAGCTGCTGAGATAATGAGTGGGACACTCAGTCCAAGGACGATATACTGCAGGTATTCCAGCAGTGACGGGAACAGCACCAGGTTGGTGTAAAACTGGTTTAGGACTGAGCCGTCGATGGATCCGCTCTGCTCAAAAAAGCAGAGTTGTCAGTGGCATTTCCCTCCCATCCAGGGCTGACACACACCAGCTGAACAATTCCTCTCCCACACCCTCCCAGCCTAAATTAGGGAATTTATGCAAGATTCAGTCAGGCTAGAAGCTTTTACTAAATAGCTGGAGTCAGCTGGACATGCACACAGATGGGGGCTACACTCCCTGGCCCACATTAGTACAGGGATGCTGGCAGCTCTGTCCAAGGCCCTATTTAACCCCACATCTAGGGCAGAGCCAGAGATTTACCAAGTATAGTGCAGGGTTTGTTCAGCTCAGAGGGATTAATGACATAGCCAAGTATTGAAAAGCCTTCTGTTGGTGCTTAATTAGTCTGGCTGGCTTTAAGCTTTATCCAAAGTGGAGTTTCTCCAGCACTGGGTGATGGGGAAGCAGAAGAATCTCTACAGAATCAGGTCGAGGAAGGCAGCTCACCTCTGCAAACCACAGCAGCGGTAGGACCACTGGCTCAATCTTCCCTGTTTGACTGGGGGGGGAAGAGAATTAAAAACAGAAACACACACTTAGATTTATGGTTGATCAAGCCACAATTAGTGCCATAATTCTTCCTAAGGGGATGGGTCTGATAGACTGACAGTGGCCAGGAAACCAGTGTAAGGAGGTGGCAATCCCTGCTGCTTCAATGAGCTGCTCCCACCGTGGGGGACCAGGTCCAAGCTGGGCTTCTCATGCAAGAGCAGAGCTTATGCTTTGATTTGGGATGAACTGCCTGAAGACAGCACTAAGTGCCATCCCAAACCTGGGCTCCAGGGACATGAAACTCAGTGAAGCAGAATGCTACAGTTCATGTCTCAGTTACCTGGGTGGTAGAATGGGGTGGTGCAGCCAAGTTGGCAGCATGGGGACTGTCTGCAGGTATGTGCACCTCAGCCAAAGCAGCAAGAGCACACTCCCACCCTTGTGGATATTGAACATCTGGCACCACACAACTTGGTTACAGAAACCTCCTGTTTGCTTTCATAGAGCTGGAAGTGTCTTTCTGGACACAGATTTCACTGTTAACCCTGCAGGCAGAATGTTTGGCCTCTCCACGTTGGAGGTAACACCTGAGAGGCAACACAGCACAAGTGAACAGCTCCTGCTTCATCAGGAGGAGCAGTCCATCTATGAGCTGTCTGGTCAGGAACAGGAATACTGTCAGAGCTGAGCAAACAGGCAGCCACACCTGCACTGCTAAAGGATGGCAGCTGGTGGTCACTGGAATGGCTGACATTTCAGCAGGAGCCAGCTGGCTCTGGCCAGTCAGGACAACTGGTCATGGTAAAGCTGCTTCATCTTTGGAGAGAGTAAACTCTGCAGCACTCCCTGCTCAGGGAAGGGAGATGGACCCTTCTAGAAGGTGACTACTTACATTATACCAGACACCTGCTTTATGTACAGGTTCAGCTGGAGCTTGATAGAGCAATTCATGGGGATGCCCGTCATCTGCACAGGAAGACACCAACCAGTTAATCAATAACCTCTAAGTGACTTTGTAGTAACCAACAGATCCTGTCCAGCAATACCCCAAGACCATGAAAACATCACACTTCAAAGCCGGGTCTTGTTGGCACCAATTAAGGCAGTGGTATCTCATGACTCTGCAGTTTTGCAACACATTTTTACAAGCAAAGAATTTTTGTTGGACTGTCCCTGTTTTACTCAGCAGACTGCAGCTAGATAAGAACATATTTAACTTTACTTTTATCAGTAGATGTTTGATACTGTAATAAACTTAATTAGATTTTCATAACTGCGATAAGAAAAGCAGTCAGAACCCAGTGTGCAGATAAGACACACAGTTTACCTGCCTCAAGAGGGAAATTGGCTTTTAGCTTGAGCAAACATCACTGAACGTTTGGAAAAACTGACCATACACAACAGAGGCTGTGGGTGGAAAATCCCAAAGTCCCCTCCCCATCAGCAGCTGGGACAACAGCACCTCAGGATGCCCCAACTCATGCCCCCTGGAATGGTGACTTCACCCTTACGCTGTGGATGTGTGGGGAGTGTGACACAGCAGCAGACCAGGGCAAAAGCAGCCATTTCGATGGGCAGGTTGAGAGACTGGAAGAAGCTAGACCAAAAATTGGTGGTGCCAGCTTGAGCCACAGCATGATCTGCAGCCTTTGGCAGCCAGTTTCTCATGGCAATACGTGTTTGCAGATTTGGGGCATAGCTGGGCTGCTGCCAGATACACCTCCTGGTGTTATAGACCTGAGTCAGTAGAAAGAACTTGATTGCGCTTATCGAAACAATTACGCTTATAATTAGTCCTGTAATTCCCCAGAAGCCAGGCTAATTAGTTAGTTTATGGCTCTGACAATTTTATCTGCACATGTCCTCACCAGTCTTTGCACTATGGAACCTGCTCAAATCAATGCCATGAGAGCAGAGTGTGGCCACCACTCAGCTGATGGCAGGCTCCCTTCCCCTGCCTGGGCTGGCCCGTGGGGAGATGGGAGGACCCCAATGGGTTCACTTACGGGGTGCACATCCAGGAAAAGTGCATGCTGGTCCTTGCTGGGGTTCAGGCCCACGACGGCGTTCACCAGGGAAGGGTCGGCGTTGTAGAAGTGAGGGTGGGAAATGAACATTGGTGCATCTAGATGAGATCAAAGGCATCTTAAGATCCTCCACACCCACCTGGAACGCTTTGTTGAGGTTTCTAAGCCTTTGCATTACCTGTTCTGAACAGGCTTTTATGCCTTTTTCCTCCCAACCAGAAGGCTCCTTCCCTTCCCTCCCCACAGGTTATGCCACTGCCCTGAGAGGATTAAAACCAGCCACCCTCTCCTACCATGCACTGATCAATGCTGTGGTAACTCGCTGTTCCCAGATGCAGGTCAGGACACTAAGTTTGGATTCTCGCTCCTGGGTGACCCACACTTAGTATTCAAAGCCAATATTTAATTTGGCAGTTACATGAGCTGACTCTTCCTCACTCCTCTGCCTGCTCCCTCCCCAGCTCCCACTGTATCCTTGGGCATTCCCACAAGCGCCACGCTGTCCTAGGGCCAGGGACCAAAGGAACTTTGGGCACAAGGGTTTGCCTTCCTTCCCTCCTTGCTGAGGTGCCTGTGGAGTGCGTGCAGAGCCCAGCAGCACCTTTCAGCACTCTGGCAGACACCAGAGCTGGTTTTCCAGACAGCCAAGCTTGTATTGTCTCAAATTTAATACCAGTACGGCAGGGACAGACAGGAGAAAAGGACTTACTGAGCCTACAGGTGCTGACGTTCTGGATGCCAGACTGCATGCAGGGGCAGAAGCCCTCGTTGGGTGGATAGTCTGTGCCATTGGCAAAGAGGGTTTTCGGCGCCACGAAGCGATAGGTGGGAACACCCTTGAACTTTCCAGACTGCTCGTACACCAGTGTCAGGGATCTGGGTTTCGGTGGAGAAGGATTGGAATTAGCCAGCATGATCCCAGCCCAGAATTGGGTTCTTATCTTGGCTGGATAAGATGCAGTTGCAATGTAACTTAGACTTTGAGATCCAGATAAACCCTCAGAGCAGTGCTTGGGATGGGGAATGAATATTTAAGCTTTTTGCTTTCCATGTTTTAAGCACAGGTAAAGGGCTGGTCAGGACTTAGCTACGGAGAGAAACCACAGGCTTATAAATCTGTTTGCTGTATCCAGGTGAGATTTGTTTAAAAGGCACATAGTAATCCCCAGGGCAGCTCTCCAAGAGATAATACCCACTTTGTGCAAGCCTTGGCTCTGAGGTGCTCCATTACAGGGGATGGACACTGCATAAATCTCTTTTGAAGCCCAACTCCAGCCATTGTCAGGGGAGTGGAAAATTTTACCACATGACACAGCAAGATTTTTTTTCTTGCTACAATAGGCTATTGATGTTACACTGCAGTATTGCTACCAGCTGGCCAGGATCGATGCAAGTTTCCAGGATAAAAGTTTGCTCCCTTCACACTTGATTGAGGCTTGCAGGGATCACAGAATGGGTAAGGGGTCACAGAAGGGACCCATGACAGCCTGGGCCTGCCAAGGGGATGCTCATGCCTACAGATGCCTTCTGACACCAGGACTAAGGATTCAGGGCATGTCGAGTACTTACACTCATGCCTCTTGGCTCTGCTCACCTTCCAGCAGGGAGGCAGAAGCTGCTGTAGCACATCACCAGGGTAAAACCTTGCCTACCCTGCAGGGATAACCAGGTAGTTGCACCTCAGCATCAATCAGCTGCACAGGAGATGAGCCCTGCCTGTCCTGCAGCAAGGTAGATACACTTTTAGTCTATCAGCCGAGGTTTGTGACTCTGGATGAACACAGAGGCTGAGGCAGAAGTTTGGGGAGAAGACACAGCACTGCCCAGTGAAGAGGCTGAGCCACTTCCCCCACAGTTCTGCCTGGCAGGACCCTCCTATGCTAACAGGAAACCAAGTTTGGTGTCCTCCACTTCACTGGCAGCATGCTTTGTTTTCTACAGATTTCTGTATTTTTACAGAAACAGGTATGTTTATTTAAACTTTGGTTACAGGTAAACTTCCCTGTAAGTTCCTAGCTCCAGGTCACTTTAGTGTTTGCTGATGTCCCTTGTGCAGAGGAATTCCTGTACTATTGCTTGGCTCAGCTGCCTTTGTTTGTTCACTGAAGAGGTCATTGTTCCCTATTCAACATGCTGCTTGTTTTGCAGCACTATCTACAGAGCCAGAGTTAACCTTAGCTTCCCCAAGCTGAGCACAGGGTTTTTGTGCCTGCTTGCCCTCCTTCCAGCCTCAGGTATACACACACGGGGTGGCTCTGCAGGGTACTTTAGTCCCTGTGTGATCAGCTAAGGTCAGGGTGTCTTATACAGGACAGGCAAGCAGTGCATCACCTAGGTAGGAAAAAAAAAAAAAGAAAAAAACCCAAAAACTAAGAGAGACGTGAAATAGTGGCACAAGTTCCCCTCTGACATAATTTCTACAAGGGTTTAGTCAGCTAAAAAAGTTCTGCAAACAGTTACAGCTGCATTTCCTCCTGACAACCCCCACTTCTCCCTCTCGCTGCCCACATCTTATCTAGACTGGTTATTTTCTACTGATTCAACGCGGGCAAGTTGGACTCCTCCGGTGATCTGGGAGGTATTTATGGACACCACAAGATGCTGATAATCAGACAACTGCGCTGTTTGCTAAGCTCAGATACTGCAACCCCGAACCGCAGCTGAACTTTAACTACAGAGACGAGTCCTGAGGCCTCTGCGTCACTGCACAGGTACTCTGTGTGCACAGGATGAGTGCAGCGTGTCCTGACACCTGCACAGGGACGGGCTGGCAGCTGAGGCCTCACCTGCAGGCATCAGGGCTGTAGAACTCCAGCGAGGTCGGGGGCATGAACGGTGGCCACATCTCCCCCGACGTCCCATTGATCATGTTGCACTCGCTGCTCCGCCAGTAGTTCACCTGTGGGACAGGTGGAGAGAGAAGAGCTCAGAAGGGTGAGTTTGCTGGAGTTGGCTTCCACCCCTGCATGGGACATCCACCACCCTGCACTGCCTCCACAGCACACAGAGAGCACAACACCAAAGAACATCAAAGATCCTTCCCATCTTAAAGGTCTTTTCCAACCTCAGTGATTCCATCAGTCAAACATCTGCCCAGTTAATGGAGAAAAGATCCACCACCCATTGTGTTTGATGTGTAGATTCAGTTGATTGTAGTTAGGAGTGATATTCCAGGAGGGAAGAATAAAGCATCCCTTTAACAAGGGTATTTAAGTACCTTAAACACAGGCCACAGGGGCCTGAGACTTCAACCATTAGAGGCAACCAGCTCCAACAGCATTTCAAGGGAGTCCAAGTGACACCCATGAGAAGCTGAATTTAATGCTTCCTTACAAGCCCCTTGCCACAGGGCTGCCTCCTGGCAACTTCCTAGAACAGAAGTTGCAGCAGTTTAGAAACTTGTCTTCAAACCTATGACCCAGAGACAAGAGCTCCTAGAACTTTCAGTTTATCTTAGTTTATCTCAGGCATTGCCCCTGTATTAAAGGTTTGCCACCTGGTACTTACCTTCTTTAGCCCATTCCATGAATCCACCATGTGAACTTGACTGATGTTCTTCATGCCCGTGTTCACTGTGAACAATCCTGAATTGGAGTTGTTAAACTGCAGAGAGAAGAAGACTTTTTAATCCACTACACACAGCAGGACTACAACTCTGTGTGCTTCACCAGCTCTAGGGGTGCTTCACATACTGCCAGCTAAATAACTTCAACTTAGTTAAGTGCCTGAGCTACCCCCAAGACCACTACTGCTGTGATTTTAGCATTCCCAACCAACACTTTACTCACCTCTATAAACAAGCCAAACTTCCCCTCGAAAGGAATCAGACCAGGAACAAGTGTATTTATTGTGTCTATAAGAGGGTCTTCGTAGCCCCACATGATCTCCCCCACCGTCCGGTTCATGAACGCCTCCTGTTTCATGCCAGCCAGGGCTCCACTCAGTAAAAGCTTCACAAAATTTGGCAGTTTTTCCATCATTACAGCTGCTCCCTGGAAAAGAAAAGAAACCTCTGCAATGAGAGCCTCATCTTTACCAGACAAGCATAATCTTTGGTGCTCAGCAAGATCCTTCTGCTGCTCCCATCTATAGCCCCAGAGAAATCCATTGGACAGACTGAGGTTCTTCATTTATTCCCAGTTTGGGAAGAAAGCGGTTGAGGGTTCACAGGCTTCATTTCCCCACAGGATGCTCAGGGGAGGTTTCATACTCAAGCCCAGCTGCTTTGCCAGCCTCTCTGGTTTTGGAACATGCACACACTGGTTTTGGAAGAGTAAGCGCAACACAACTAACAATCAGAAAGAAAATTGCGTTTTATTAGTTTTACACCTCGTTGCTTGATGAGCCTTAAGCCCTACAAGAAAGTAAGCTTTGATTTAGCATTAGGCTTCACCACCCTCCCCGCAAGCTCAGAAGTTGGAACCCATCCAGGGAGCAAGCACTTACCATCATCAAAATATTTGGCACGACGACATAGTCTTCTTCAGTGCCATTGGACATGTCTGGCTGGAAGAAAAGGTTACGGTACTCCAGGAAGGAAACAGTGTCATTGTCATGGAACGTGATGTTTGTTTTGTACCTGTACTCCCTGCAAAGAGATGAAAGAAGTCATGGGAACCTTCCCCCAGGCAGAGCCCCCACAGCCCCTTTGGAGCAAGGATGGGCTGCACCGGCCTGGGCTTGTGGAGGAGACCAAACCCCAGGGAGAAACCACAGGGAGGAGGTATCAGCCTCCACCCCAATCAGAGTTAGGGTCTAGCAGGAGGGATGGAAGTCCAGGTGCAAGGCATCCCTGAGAGACTGGATTCTTGCAGACACAAGGTGTTCTTTCCCAACTCAAGACCCAGCGCACAAAAAGTTTGAGACAAAAGTGTAAATCTCCTCTGTCACTTTGCTTACAGCCGTCAAAAAGCCCAGCCCCATCAAAGAGGTACCCAGATATGCAGAGCCATGCCAAACTACACACTAAAACCAACCTGCAAACAGGAGACTACCAGCCAAGATGCCACAGGACCACCAGTAAGCCCACACTGATTTGCTCCCAAGCTCCCTGACAGCTTCCAGGTTCAGGGCAGCACAGCATTGTGGCCCTCCTCCTGCTCCTCAGGGCTGCAGGCCATCCAACTCCTGCACGCTGCCCAGTGCTCTTGGACTTTACCCCACACCACAGGGGCAGTCCAATCTCATGGAGGCTGCTATGCCCTGCCATAGCATGAGGTTGTCCCCAACGCCATGAGCCTGTCACAGCTCCTGAAGGAACTGAAGCTCAACCCACCAGCAAAAACAAAGTCCTTTACTGTGGAGCCTCTATTTTACAGCCCACATTAGGGAAGGGCACTAATCTTGCTCAGTGGGAACACAAGGACACTAATAAGCTTTGCCCCTTTGTTTATTCTGATTTACAATAAGTGAAGCCTTTTCCCCAAGCCAAGTGACTGATTGGATCACAACATACAGAACCCACATGGTATGACCTGGCAAGCCCAGATGAAACAAGGGCATATACATACTGCCAGGTTTCCCCCCAGCACTGCTCAGCTTTGGATTAATCAGTAATCTTTCCACATGAGCTTGCTTAGCCTGCTGACTTAACCTTGCCACATTAGAGTAGGCACTAACGTGTCAAATATGACTACTGATGGGTAAATTCACACTCTCAACTCAGCATCAACCATCACTTCATGTTTCAGGTGCAGAGAAGCATCTGGGACTTCAGCCACGGCAAATAGGTCTGACCAAGTTTTAGTGGTCTGTACTGGTTCTCATGACCAGAACACTCATGTTAAGCAGATTCTGGGTCTCATATTAGATAAGAACCCATGAAGTTTGATATTGAGGTGACTCCAGCTCCAGAGCTGGACTCTTAAATGCACAGTGAAGATGAAATGAGTACACTCTGAAGATGAGGGTCACTCACCACTACACCAACACCCCTCATGCCTATGTTTGGACCTTATCAGCCCAGGTCTGGCTGTCCAGCAGGCCCCAGCACAGGACTGAGCTCTACAACATAGTGAAGAAGAGATCAGTTTTATCACCCCAGTGGCCAGGGGTCCTACTGGTGGCTTTAGCAAGATCAGAGCAATTAGAGTACATTTGAGTCACTTTAAAACCCTCTGGCAGGGTTTTAAAAAAACCTGGACTCACACCAAGTATGCAGCGCCATGCCCTCCTGCCAGAGGAGTCAGCCAGCAGCTGACCTGGACCACAAGTGGTCCCTGACCTGTACACGTAGGGTCCACGCTGGGTCAGCACCGGCTTCGCTCCCTGGAGGACTTGCTTGGGGTTCAGCACTTCGAAGAAGTGCACAGACAAGTAGAAAGGAACAGGAACGACTTTCCACATGTTGAAGGAGATGCTGCTGGGGTCGATCCTGACGTTCTGTAAGGGGAGGAAAAAAAAAAAAGAGAAAAAAAGAAGTGAAGAAAGGAGCAAGGAGAGACAACTTTTGGGCTCTGTGGCTGCAGATGAGCATATCCACCCTCAGCTCCATGTAAAGCCCAGTTGAAGGCAACAGATCCTGCAGAGGCTCTCTGGAGGATCAAGGTGGGCAGACTGAAACTGAATTAATCTGAACTGAGAACTTTTACATATGCAGAAACATCAAGTTTATGCTACAGGATGCCTGTTGGCTTATTTATTCAGGCTCCATTTTACAGATCCTACCCACAGGATTTGAGAGTTCTTTTGATGTGCTGGAGACTCACTCTGCACTAGATAAACCAGCACTGAATTATTCACACCTCTGCATCTTTCATTTGCTTGGCAGAACAACCTTGCCCCAAAGGCCTTCGCTTGTAGGTTTGGCAGCTCCACACAGTCAGGAGGCAACGGCTGGGAGAAGTGACAGCTATCCTCACAACTGTTTGGATACCAGCAGGAAGAGTCCATTAGATTCCCAGAAGATGGAGAATTGGGATGGCAACCGAGCTGTGTTCTAACAGCACAGGACACCTCTGATTCCTCTCAGCTGCCATCCTGCATTGACTCAGAGTTGATCATGAAGCAGGTCAAAGACAACACACAATTGTGTTTGCACATCATTGTCCTGTTTGCTGTGAAATGACTGCAGGAGCTCAAAGACAACTTAAGCCCTCCTCAGCTCAGGAGCTGGCATCTGCATACACCTGCCTCCACTCCCTCCTTGCCTTCGGGGGGGCTGCATTAGGGGTAACAGCCTGTTCCTTCTTGAACATGTACTTTGGGTGTGTTCCACCATAATCTTTTCTTCTGCAGGCACAAATCCTTGCCCTGGTTAGGTAAGGCAGTCAGCTTATGGAAGTGGGGTTGATCCACTAACTGCTGAAGGCATGTGGGCTTATCACAGTGCAGCTTTATCACAGTGCAGCTCAGCAACCCCTCAACAGCTCTCCTGCTCTGGAGCAACTTGATCAGGGTGCGTATTTGTTGGCACAGGGGATTGAGACAGAAGGCTGCCAGAGGCCTCCCCACAACACACCATCTTTCTTTAGTCATTTCATGACAAGGCTGGGCTACCCACAAGCAGCAGGGCTCTGCAAGCCCCTCATCCAAGCCCTACCCCTAAGCAGACACCTCCACGGTGCAGTGTAATCCACCTAACCCAGCAAACCCTTCCCACCTCCACTTCCATGCCCACATGCTGCTGGACAAGGGCCTCCATCCTGCTAGCCTGAAGGATTTCAGGGCAAAGAAGCAGTGATAGGACAATTTTTTATTTACTCTGCTTTACAATCCTGATTCCCAAGTGTCCAGTCAAGTATGATCAGGAGCATCTGGTTTCCTTTACTTGTTTGTTCTGTCTTGCACTCCCTGAATCACCTGTTGCATATGCATTTATTTATGTAATATGCACCCAGTCAGCATCCAGGACCTTTGAGCATCCCAGCTCAAGGCTGCCTGTCCCAGCCCCCTCCCATCTGGGCACAGGAGCTCAAGGTGCTCCATAGGTGCTGCTAAGTAATATCCACTGACAGGGTAGCCTTGGAATTAAGCTACTTGTAGGTCAAAACAAACATGGTCATATGCCTGAAATAAAAATAGAGTACTTGTCAACTTAGATAAAATGGAGTATTTGTCAACTTAGATGGGTTATAAAGTGTCACTGGGATGTTTGATCCCTTCTAACCAGGATGATCCTTGTTCCTGAGGAACTGAAGGGAACTGGTTACTGCCCATTGGCTCCAGACAGGACCAGAAGAGCAGCAGCTCCACCGCAACGCCCAAATCCTGCTTCTCCAGGAGGGAGGCTTCAGCCACCCTGATCAGCAAAACCGAGAGTCAAGGTTTCCCCTGCAGACTGAGAGGAGCAATCACATTGGGCGTCGGTCAGACCTCACCCTGCACCTCCTCTCACCACCCTCCTCCTCACCTTGCTAGAACAGCGAGGACAGGGCTGTCAGCCCACTCCCAGCCTTCAGCCAGGACAGCACCAGAGCTCCCAGGTGCAGCAGCAACGGGTGGCAGAGGGATGAGCTGATGAAGCCTCACTGTGTTCAGGCTCATACCTTGTAGGCAAGTCTGTGGCATTCCAGATGCTTCCAGAGAAGCAATATCCCCAGGGTTTGCATGGCCAACACCACAGGCAGCCCAATTTAGATTGTTTCTGCAGTTGGGGTAGGAGATAGGCTCCAAGTTCCCTCTTTCTACTGTGTCTTCTCCTACAGATTTTACCCAAAGATATCCTTGAAACTACCACCTCTTTGTAACCAAGCGCTTTTCCATCAGGAATCACCATCCTGACAGAGCTCAGGAAGCCAGCATGGGCAAACAAACCTTCACCTGCCCAAGACCAGCCTTTTAAGCTTCCCTCACCCAGACTACTCTGAAGACCAACCCAAGAGTTTCAGTGAGCCCCTGGATACTTCTCACCACCCATCATCACTCAGTTATGAGGCTTAATGTGAAATGGAAAAAGTAAGAGCTCAGGGCCATTTTGGGTCATTTTGAAGATGTGGAGACCAGTGCTTGAGATGAAGGGAGGAGAAACAAGAGTTGGTCTTTTCCTCATCTTCTGTTCTCATTGCAAATTATTAGGATTTAGCTAATTAGGTTGAAAGAATCAGGATTAGCTAAAAAGAGGGCAGAAAGGTTTTTGGGGAAAAAAAAAAAAGAAAAAGAAAAAAGTAATTTCTGTTCTGCAGGGGCCATCCAGCCTTTTATTTGCAGGTACCAGCTCCTGATGTCCATGAAACTGAACAAAGATTTTTCTACTGTTTAATCCACAGGACTGCCTGGCTCTGCCCAGACAGCAGCACTTGCAGGGGATATGTTTAAGTAGGTCATTTTCGGCAGAGACTTTGCATCACATGCAATGACAGCCATTGGCTGTTTGTTCACCTCTTTCATCAGAAGCCCATTTTCAGGGGCTGACCTGGGTAGGTGGAAGCTTGGAGAAAGGCCCAGGCAAGGAGCACATCTGCTTTGGAACAGCGAGAAAACAGTTTGGCTAAATAAGCTCCACATTACAGCAGGATAACTGGGGTCCTGGCAGCAGGGACAGGAGTGTTGGTTCACAAGAAGTGCAGCAGTTACTGAACAGACCAACAACTCCATCCACAGACCCACACTGTGGGGGACAAACCCTCTTCAGCCCCAGGACCTCTCCTGGGGATAAGACAGGTCTTCTGAGAAGCAACTCTTTAGGTTTTCAGTCTAGGGGAGAGGACTCAAGAGGCTGCTCAGAAGCTGCCCAAGGCTCCTTCCAAGTGCTACTGTACGTCATTTATCCTGTTTCCACTCGTAAAAGCATCACACCAGAGTACACTGAGACTGACAGTCTGCCCATCTACTTATGAAAGGAACAACTGGTGCTGCAGGTAGAGACAGGAGGGATGGGAGGAAGGGCTGGTGCCCAGGGCGATCTCAGCCCAGCACTGGGTGCCCAGCCAATTCCAGGGATGCAAAGAGCCCTCGTAAATCAAGGGTGGGAACCTGCTCATTCCGGATACGTTTGCCGTCGTCAGGAGTGAAATACCCCAGGGGTGGAATATCCCAAGCACGGATTTACTTAGAGTAAGATCCTGAGGCTGCTCGGGATTGCAGCTGCGACACTGTCACCTCCAGGGCTCGGCTGCCTCACGCTCTCGGGACCGCACTGCATAAAGGAAACGTGCCCACACACCAGCCAGCACCGCACCGGCTCCAACACACCCCGCTCCGCACCAGCGCCGACCCTGCATCCCGCACCGGTACACCCCGCTCCGCACCGACACCGAAGCTGCCCAAGGCTCCTTCCGAGTGCTACTGCACATCATTTATCCTGTTTCCACTTGTGAAAGCATCACACCCGCATCCCGCACCGTCTCCAACACACCCCCTGCTCCGCACCGTCACCGCCACCGACCCTGCATCATCCCGCACCGACACCGAGCCCCCGCACCACGCACCAGTTCCAGCACACCCCGCTCCGCACCGCCACCGACCCTGCATCCCGCACCTCCCACCGGACGCGGACCAGCCCCACACCGATGCCCTGGCCACGCACCGGCTCCCACACGCACAGCCCGCTCCGCACCCCCGCATCCCGCCGCGCCCCTCCCGAGCCCCCCGGCCCTGCTGACCTTGATGACCTGCTCCCTGATGATGAGAGGCCCCACGATCATCAGGCAGCCCCCCACGAGGGCGCAGGCCGCCCCGGCCAGCCCCAGTCCCACCGAGAGCTTGCGCCGGCTGGGGGCCATGGCGAGGGGGAGGCGGGAGCGGAAGCGGAGCCGAGCCAGGAGCGGGTCCCGCCGCCGCGGCCCCTTTATGGCCCAGCGGCCCGGCCCGGCCCGGCCCGGTGGAGGGGGCGGGGCCGGCGGGGAGGGGGCGGGGCCCAGCGGGAAGGGGCGGTGTCAGTCGCGCCAGGCCACGCCCCCTCTCTCCCCACGGGAGCAGAACCCGGGGATGGTGTGATCGTGAGCACGTGTGTGAGCACGGAAAAATAGGAAAACAGGTAAAATAGACAGAGATATGCAATATGTACGTAGATAAAATATCGTTCAATCATACAGTGGTTTGGGCTGGAAGGGACCTTGAAGATCATCCCCCCCTGCCATGGGTAGGGACACCTTCCACTAGATCAGCTCAGAGATTCATGCAGCCTGGCCTTGAACGCTTCCAGGGATGGGGCATCCACAGCTTCTCTGAGCAGCCTGTTCCAGTGCCTCACCACGCTCACAGTAAAGATTTTTTCCTAATATCTGGTGTAAGCCTGCTCTCTTTCAGTTTGAAGCTGTTCCCCCTTGTCCTGTCACTACATGCTCTTGTAAATAGATAAAAAAAACGTAAACATGTATGTATGTGTTCATGAGTATATATATATGTATAGTATGAGTGTATATATATATAGTAGTGGCCCAGACTACTCCCATGGGTCCCTCCATGACTGCTGTGCTGGCAGGTTGGGGAGCTGCAAGCCTGTTGTCACAGCTGGTATTGGGTGTCTTGGGAAGGGGGGCATGGCACACAGACAGCCCAGCAATCAAGCAGAACCCAAGGCTCAACCCCAGGCTCTCCCTAAAGAGAAAATATCCATCACCTCTTAACCCACCATGTTTGCCCAAGGAATTGGGTTTTTTGTCTATCTTGTATGTCTGAAATGTCCCTGAATAAAAGCCTCGATGAAACTCATCCCTAGAAGTGTCTAGAAGCCAGTAGAGACTAAAAAACAGAGTCCAGTTTGTGACAGCCTGTTTGAAAACAAGCCCATTGTCCCTGAGCTAAAGGGACTGGAAACTGGAGTGCACCCAGCTCCCACACGCTGTCCTCCATACAACCCACAGCTCCCACCAGGCAGAGGCCAGCACAGCACAGCACTTGACTCTTGCCATGGTCTTCACCTTGGTGGAACACCTGCATTTGTATCTTTACCCTCAATTGTGTCTTTTTTTGTTTTTTTCCTCCTAGACCCCTTTTCACTCTGGTAGTTGCCTCTGATTAATTGCCAGATTAATTAACGGATGTCTCTGGTCGATCCTTGTCGGTCTCTGCAGGTGAGGCAGCAGCGGGCTGTCCCCCTTCTCCCCAGCAGCAACGCTTTCAGACCAGCTGTGTTTTCTTTTACTTTAAAACATTTTGCTACAAAGAAATTCTGTGAAAGGAATTTTTCTTCAAATCCCAATAAAGCCCACTAAAATCCAGGAGATGCCCTGAGGTGCTGCGGAACAATGTGATCGTGAGAAGGTCTCAGAACAGCATGTTCCCAGAGAATGTTTTTGGGCACACCATGGTTAGAACAAAAGACGTCCTTAAGGTTTATTAGGTACTTTGCTGTTCTCATCAAATTTAGCTGTTCTGTGGTTAATCCCACCCCAGATGTGCTCTCTGATCAGGAGTGCCACCTCTGAAGCGTCGGCACTACCACTGTGAACCTTGAAATTCCTCAAACCAAGCAAAGCGACCTGCAGAGGTCAGGGAACCATGGAATGTCCTGAGCTGGAAGGGACCCACAAGGATCATCGAGTCCAGCTCCTGGCCCTGCACAGGACAGTCCCAAAATCCCACCATGTGCCTGAGAGCATTGTCCAAACGTTTCTTAAACTGTGGCAGCCTTGGGGCCGTGACCACTGCCCTGGGGAGCCTGTTAAGTGCCCAACCACCCTCCAGGGGAAGAAACTTTCCCTAATATCCAACCTAACCCCCCTGACACAGCTCCATGGCGTTCCCTTTGCGAGAGGCAATGGCTGACTCAGCTCATGAGAACACTGCTTGGGTTTCCTCTCCAGGCTTCCTGTTCTGCCTGGCTGCAGCACACTCCAGGGTTGCTGTCAGGGGTTTGTACAGCATTGTTGTTTTTAAACATAGCATTGTAGAGTTTTTTTCACTGAGACTTTTAAAATGAGTTTCTTAAAACACATCTCTGCAGTCATTTGTGTAGGCTTTTTGTGACAGTGCTCTCCCCCCCCAGCAGTCAGGCTGCCTTCAAATCAGAACCACTTGAAGTTATTTTCTCCAGCTTTTTTTTTTTGAATCACCAGACTCCCAAAGCTAATCTTACCAAGCATGTAGAGAAAGGCATTATGAAAACACACCAAGCTGCACTTCTTCCTTGTTCCGTAAGAGCAGCTCCCTGCATTCCAGCAACGCTCACCCTTTAGCCAACCAGACCCCTGTGTTTAAGGAGCCAGAGCCCTGCTGAAGGGCTGCTCAGTTTGTAACTGCTGCGTGAATTTGGATGCCCCAAGAGACCAGAAATCCCACAGGATGGCAAACCGGTGGTTGCAGTTGTTTGGTGATCAGTTACTGGAACCAGGACAGGCGTGGGCAGAGCCTGGTGACACCCCTGCAGGAACGCGACAGTAACTTAGCGATGGCACAGCACCAGCCGTCACCCACGTGGGATTAGCTCGGCAGTGTTCAGGAGCTTCCGCCAGATCAGCACAGATCTCTGTGATCCAAACTCGCTCCTTACAGGCCACACAGCCCTAAAAGCATCTCCCACTGCTTCTTAAAATAACACTTGGTGTTACTTGAGTTCAATCCCACTATCGGTGTTAAGATCCCTTTGGGTCTCCCTGAAGTCAGTGATCAGCTCAGGTCACTACTCAGCTCCCACCACCATCCCCTTCCAAAGGCAACCACTCCTTAAAAAAGGGCACTTGTTTCCCTCAGCCTCTCCCCTTCCCACATCCCATGGCCAGCACAGCTGTGGTTAACAACTAGTCAGCTCCTAAATGCAACCTCCACCACAAACCCTTCAGTGGAAACTTCCCTTCAGCCAGGGCTTTACAGCACACGGACACTGCTGTGGTATTTTAGCACAGTATTTCCAGCTGGGGCACCGCTGGAATGAAGTTCATTCCAGATTTCCAGTGTCTGTGAAATTAGTTTAATTAGTTTGCTTAATGTACTCAGGCTGCCACACCACTTCCCAAGCCCAAGGGCTGCAGGACCAGCAGTGACGTCTCAAGCCCAAGGGCTGCAGGACCAGCAGTGACGTCTCAGTCCCACCCTGTGTTGGAGCTTCAGGATCACCCTTCTGCTTGCTCCATAAATCTCAAAACAAGGGCAGAACCTGGCGGTTGCTGGGAAACCGAGAGCTGGGTTTCAAATCCTCCCAGCTCAGCAACAACTGCAGTTTCCCATTACATGTCCACCCTTACACAACGCCCACAGCTGCGCAACATCTGCAGGTGGGCACCGAGCTGCAGCTGGTAGGGAACACTTATACAACCCAGGAAAACCAAGGCTGAGGGATTAGCTACGCTTGCCAGACAAGTGGGAGCCTTGCCTAAGGCAGTTTTACAGTTCCTTTGTCTGCAGAAACTACGTAATTATTGTTTATTAAAGAGCTGGAGTTGGGAAACGGCACAAACAGTTGTTCACGTAACCTGAGACATAAATTTTTGTGGATGCAACAGCTTTATTGGAATGAACAAGTGCAGAGAAACTTTTTATTTGGATGCAACAACCTGTTGGTTCAGTTACCACCCCTCAGGCGCAGGACAAGGTGCAGGGTGGACTCCTTCTGGATGTTGTAGTCAGACAGGGTACGACCATCTTCCAGCTGCTTCCCAGCAAAGATCAGCCTCTGCTGGTCGGGAGGAATGCCCTCCTTGTCCTGGATCTTGGCCTTGACATTTTCAATGGTGTCACTGGGCTCGACCTCAAGGGTGATGGTCTTGCCAGTCAGGGTCTTGACAAAGATCTGCATCCCTCCCCTCAGGCGCAGGACAAGGTGCAGGGTGGACTCCTTCTGGATGTTGTAGTCGGACAATGTGCGACCATCTTCCAGCTGCTTCCCAGCAAAGATCAGCCTCTGCTGATCTGGGGGAATGCCTTCCTTGTCCTGGATCTTGGCTTTGACATTTTCAATGGTGTCACTGGGCTCAACCTCAAGGGTGATGGTCTTGCCAGTCAGGGTCTTGACAAAGATCTGCATCCCACCTCTCAGACGCAGGACAAGGTGCAGGGTAGATTCTTTCTGGATGTTATAGTCGGACAGGGTACGACCATCTTCCAGCTGCTTCCCAGCAAAGATCAGCCTCTGTTGGTCGGGTGGAATGCCTTCCTTGTCTTGGATCTTGGCCTTGACATTCTCAATGGTGTCACTGGGCTCAACTTCCAGGGTGATGGTCTTGCCAGTCAGGGTCTTGACAAAGATCTGCATCCCACCTCTGAGGCGCAGCACTAAGTGCAGAGTGGACTCCTTCTGGATGTTGTAGTCAGACAGGGTACGACCATCTTCCAGCTGCTTCCCAGCGAAGATCAGCCTCTGCTGATCTGGGGGAATGCCTTCCTTGTCCTGGATCTTTGCCTTGACATTCTCAATGGTGTCACTGGGCTCGACCTCAAGGGTGATGGTCTTTCCAGTCAGGGTTTTGACGAAGATCTGCATTTTTCCCTGGAAGAGACAAACCCGTTGTGCTTTAGTAACGCTCCCGCTCCCCGGGGCCGCGCTCCCCGGCGGTGACGTCACAGCGACGGCCCCACCCTTTCCGGGATGTGGGCGTGGTCTCCGCCCCTTCCCTTTCCCGCCCGCGGCGCGCGCCCGCCACCATCTTGAGGGGCGGCTGCGCCTGCGCCGCCGCCATTTCGCTGGTGCACGCTCGCCCTCGCCCCTCCCGCCCTTCCCTTCTCCGCCCCCGGCTCGCGGTGCTGCCGTTAAGAGGAGGGCAACGCCCCGGCCCTCACAGCCCGCCATTGACCCCAGCCATCGCCCTTTCTTTCTCAGCGCGCAATACACTCTGTGTGTCCCGCCCGGACACCTAGCATGCATCTAAGCCCTGTTGCCGCCACGCCAAGCGGTTCCCCCCGCCGAGCACTCACCGCGGGGCTGGCAGGCCAAGCCGACAGCACAATTACCTCACAGACTCACCCGACTCCAACTGCGCCACACATCCCCCTCCCGCCCCTTATATGGTCTCGCGCGCCCCGCCCCCACGTCCGGATCACTCCGCCGCGCACTATTTTCTCGGCCCCGCGCGCCGCCACTCTCCTGCGTGCGCTGGGGCGGGATGGGGCAGCGCGGAGAGATCTGTGCCCCGCGCGTGGGTGCGCTGCGTCAAGCGCGCGCGGGGAGGCGGGCGGGGCGCGAGCAGCGCCCGGAAAACCCGGCGTGGAGCCGCCGCCGGAACGGGACTGCGGCCATGGCGCCTCAGCAAGCCCACCTCGGAGACATGCCCGTGTTTAAAGATTTATCTCAGAGCCTCACGTTTTATTCAGGGCTTTAGACATGAGGACACAACCCCGCTGGGACGGGCAGGTCGTGCCAGACCCTCAGTGCCACCATGGCCGTGGGAGAGGGTACAGGGAGGAGATGGTGCTGGGACACCTGCCGAGGCTGGACCACCTCAGGAAAAGGGGGCTACAGGAGGCTCCTGCCTGGAGTGGAGAGGTGACATGAGGGACAAAAAAGGCCCTGACAGATACAGAGTTCCAAGTCCTGCAGATGGTCTGCCTGAGATACAATGAGTGTTTATATACACACACATAAAGCAGACTGTGCATCTGAGCTATCGTGGAGTTCGTAATTCAGGACTAAGGCCTTGCCACTGGGGTAAAATCAATCATAAACAAATCAGAATAATGCCTATTTCTTATTCTGTTCTTGCAGAGCACATTCTGGCAGATCTCTGCTGCACTCAGTTGGCTCCTGTACCATCCCAGTCAAACTGCACAGCAATTCCAGGCCATGGCTGAGAACAAAACGGGGCTTTGTCTGCAAGATTCAGGAGACGCCATTCGGTCCAATCCGCCTACAAAATCCTTCGTTTGCCAGCACCCAAGGAAAATGGAAGGGACACAGATAACACCCAGGACTGCTCACCAGCAGGAACAGAGCAGAGGCCCAGCAACAGCTTTGTGATTGGTTTGAGGGAAGCAGCCTGTGTCTGGCTGACACATGGAGCTGTTACAGGAGGGGAACGCTCTGGGGAGCTCCTCGGCCTCTGCTGCCTCATGTTTGTACCAACACTCACCACAGCAGCAGTGATAATAATCTCAAACACTCGGGTCATTTAGACGGGAAAAAAAAATCCACAGAGGTCTTTTGGTTTCTTCTCGGTGCTCAGTGGCTGACACTGTGTGCACTGGGAGTTGAATAAACATCAAAGATTGGAAAAGCCTTCCAGGTTTAGGTCTTTCCTCAGCTGAATATTAATGTTAAGCTTGTTCTTTTAGTTACAGAGGGAGCACTCAGGACTGGTCTGAAAATGGTAAAAAATGCACATGGAAAGGTATTTCCTGACAAGATGGAGTTTTGTAACAGGAAGAAATAAGATGACACAGTGCTGTTCTTCACCTAATTAGGGTAATCAGCCAAGCACTGAGCATCCTGAGTGAGTTTATACCTGATATCTGAATCAAACACAGGAGGAGCACACATTTAAAGGTTGAGATTGGCAAGGCAGATGTTCGGCCCTCATCCAATAGTCCTTAAACACATCTGTGTGGTTTGCAGGAGGACAGTGTTTCCTGAGCTGGGAGAGGATTTCTGTGAACAAAGCCCTCCCTTGTTTATCCTACCCTGCCTCTCTGAGTACCCATCGTTAGGATTTCAGTGCAGGCTTGATGAATATGTTGATCTTAACAAACCATGACCTGCTTTACTGACAAATACCAACTTCCTGTGCCAAAAAGTTACTTTGTGCCTGTTAGAACAAACTATTTCTTATATTTACATGCAGGGCATATTCCAGAAGTGCAGCTGCCCAGGGAGATCCAGGGAGTGATTTACAACAGGGATATTCACACTTAGCAATGCTGTAGCCAAATACTGGCTCAAAATAACAACTGGAAGTAAGATGAGTAAATAAATAGCACAAGGAGCTTTTCAGCCACTGTGGCAGGAAATGTCACTTTGTATTTGTCACCAATCATCTCCCACTGCTGTTGGATTCACTACTGGTAACTGAGCAGTGAGATGAAACAGCTGCCACTGAACTGCGTAGATAAAAGCTGTTTCGGGCTCTACATGGGCTTTGGTCTCTCTGGGCCAAAACTCTCAACTTTGCCACAACTCAGCCCTCCCGGCTCCAATGGGTTTCCTGATGAGCCCAGCCAGCCTGAGGAGATCAAAGCAGAGAGGTTGTTTCCCCAAGAGCTCTTTCCAAGCTGCTCTGGGCGAAGCTGCCCACGCTGCCGAGGGGCTGAGCAGGACAGTGGAGGGGAGTGGGCACTGCAAAGACAGGTCAGAGAAGGGGAGAAGCTCCTGCATTGTCACAGCCAGTGACTGCAGTCACCTGGGGTGTCCTGGTGTTTGTCCCTCCCCCTTGGCTCTGGGAATGTGAAGCAGAGACCGTGAGCTCTGTGTGGCTGCAGGTCTGCACGTCCCCAGCTCTGCCAGGCTGTGGGATAAGGAGGTGTCAGGTGGGGCTGGCCAGTGTCTCCTGCGTTTTGGGGTTTGGAGCTTTGTCCCTCCTTTTGGGCTGCTGTAGGGCCTTGGCGTGGCGACGGAACTCCAGCAGAACACAAGAGCCGTGTGTGTTTGCACAGGCCTTGAGGAGAAACAAGTAACAACAAAAAAAGCTATCTTATGCCACCAAGGACCCGTTTGAGGAGCAGGGTCATGGCGCGGTTTGCTGCTTGTTTAACGAGAAATGGCGACTTTAACTGGATAAAAGACATCATGGGGAGGAAGGGGGAAAAAACCAAAACCAAAAGAGCAGTAACCCCATGGAGATGCCGGGGATTGAACCCGGGACCTCATACATGCAAAGCATGCGCTCTACCGCTGAGCTACATCCCCCTGCCCGCGGCGCTCCTTCTGCCCGCCGCCCAATTCCGTCCTGTCCGCGCTTCCTTGTCCCCGGTGCGGGGAAGAGCGATGCGGGCTCCGGGTCCCCGCCGGGCCGGGGGAGGGCTGTGGGCGCTGCAGTGTACGGACCCCTCTGTGGCCTTCATGCAACCCTTAGAAACATGGGAACGCGCTGGTTCGCACACACAAAACTGGTTGTTTTTTTTTTTTTTTTCCCCGTCCTTCGGAAATTGGAAAAATTCGTGCGGGAAGAAGAAAAATGAATTTTAAGGAAAAAAGTGCTCGCAACCTCCCCGTCGGGGAATCGAACCCCGGTCTCCCGCGTGACAGGCGGGGATACTCACCACTATACTAACGAGGACGGCTTATCACTATCCTTCTGCGTGCCCGGTCATGCCCGAGGTGACGACCCGGGACCTGCTCCACTGCTGCCGTCCTCCGGGAAGTGGTTCCCGCCACAAAATCTTCACCCACCTGAGCGCCTGCGGTGACTCCGGGAGAGCCGCCCCTCGCCCGACGCAGGGACCGCAGCTCCGGCCCCGCTCCGCCCGGCGGCAAAAGCAGGGGCCGTCACCCGCACGGGGAACGAAAAAGCTTCTGCCGAAACCCGGGATCGAACCAGGGACCTTTAGATCTTCAGTCTAACGCTCTCCCAACTGAGCTATTTCGGCGGGCGACAGCGCCCTCGCTGGCCGCAGATACGACCCCGCCCAGTTCCCCCCCCCCGATGCCGAGGCCCGGCCGTGCCCGACCTCCCGCGCGGGTCCCACCCCCGCGGCACCAGCGCCCCGTTCCTGGCGTGCCCGGGGGTCGCACACCCCCGGTACTGATGTCCACTCCGCGGTCCTCAGGCACCCCTCCTGGCACGCCCTGCCCTGGCACAAAACGCAGCACTCCCGGTTCCACCCCGCCCCTCTCGCAGGGGGTGACGGGGCCCGGGGTTCCACTCACGTCAGAACCCTGCGCGGGGCCGCCCGCAAAAAACGGCGTCCGGGAACAAAACATAGAGAACCTCCCCGTCGGGGAATCGAACCCCGGTCTCCCGCGTGACAGGCGGGGATACTCACCACTATACTAACGAGGACGGACGCACGACAATAGTTTTTCGGTTTGCATTATAACAGTGCAGTCCCGCCCCGGGCGGAGCCGCCGCCGCTCCCGCGGGTGCTGCGGCTCCCGGGGCCCCGCGCGGGGCTGTGAGGAGCGAGGGGGGCGAGACGAACGCGGGAGGAGCGCGGGGCGGGCGCGGTGTGGCCGCCGGGCCCGGCGTGCGGGCGGCAGTGTCTGTTTATTGGCTGTACAGGAAAGGTTTCCATCCAGGGGATGTAGCTCAGTGGTAGAGCGCATGCTTTGCATGTATGAGGCCCCGGGTTCAATCCCCGGCATCTCCACTTTTTGTCCCGCCTCGTGAAGCCTGTGGGTTTTTTGCTTTCTCTTGCCCCATTTTCTAAATTAGGAGCCACGATTTCCAAATAAGTTCCATAATGGCGTTTCTTTTTTTCCTTTCCTCCCACAAACAGGGCAGTTTGCAGACTTCTGCTGCAATTCTTGTTAGAGAAAGGCAAGACCCCCAGCACCCTCCTGCCTGGAGTTATCACAAAACACTGCAGAGCTGCACTGTTTGACTTACAAACACAGTGTAAGGGGCTGGATTCCTTCTTGCTCGAGAACAAAAGTTGCTGTTTCATCAGCTTTAGATATTTTTAATGCTTACTTGTGTCCCGGCCTCACCTCTGAAGTGTGTGGGAACAGTGGGTGAGTGGGAGCAGTGGGAACAATGGACATGCATCCAACCTCTTCTCCAGTTGGACCAAAATTTCTTGTTGTGAAATGAGCAAGTGGTCAAAGTCTGCCCTGCTTCCCAAAACTGGCTGCATTCCCCAAAGTGCTCCAGCCTGTGAAAAGCAGGTGGCTCTCGAGCACCAGGACAAAACAGCCCTGGTCAACCATGTGGCAAAAGCCCCAGGAGATCTGAGTGCCTGCAGCACTATGCCAGGAATGAGGAGAGATTTGAACAAAATTTTTTGGAAGCAAGATTAGTGGATATCCTGGAGAAATGGCAAACTCCTCAAGATGCAGGAAAAGAACGATTAGGACTGCACTGGTTTGGCTGGGCTGGAGTGGATTTCTCCATAGCAGCCCCCTTGCTGCAGTTCTGGAGGGCTGACTGACAGTGCTGACACACACCAGTGTTTGTGTCTGGGTCAGGGTCAACCCACCACCAGGCCCAAGGGTTCTGTCTGTGTTTGGATCTGCTGACACATGTGAGGAAGTGCCTACACAGCTCCGAAATTCTGCTCACTGCAGCATCCCACAAAGAAATAATTTCTCCCATTCAAACCAAGAACTTTACATATTTATTACAGTTCATATGACTAATATAGTCCAAAGAGAAACTTCTGATTAAAAAAAAAAAAAATCCATAAAATACAATGGATAAAATTATCCAAACATTAATATTACAAAGTACCAGCCAAACAGCTGGTAGGACTTCTGGGAACATGGAGGACTTCCCAGAAAAAGAGACTAACACCTGGCTCTCTTACAAAAAGGTATCGCTACAGTTGGTGAGTCCATCTGTGTCAGATTTCCAGGGAAACCCTTGGAAGCTCTCGAAACACCTTGGAGACAAGAAGTCCATCAAGAACAGTCATACTGGTGGCCAGTTCTGGGCGAGGTCATCGTGCATGGCTTCAGGGATCCACTGACGGTAGGCTGAGAGCAAATCTGGAATGGGAGCAGAGTGGTCAGACAGCTCTGGGAGTCAGGGACTGGGGTGGTTTGGCTGGAAAAACAAGGTCCTGTGGGACCACCCCACAGGAGCAAGAACCAGCCTTTCACCACTGGGATGGTGCTGGAGCTTGGACACTTGCATGCAGATGTAACAGCATCCAGTGGGGGAGAATGATTGTGAAAGTCATCACTGCATCACTTTGCTGCTGCTTCTATAAAGACCTCTTATAATCTGGTACAAATACTGAACAAAAGCCATTTTACCTGGAAAAAAATTTTCTTTGCAAGAATCAAACACAGGGCATTACTGTTTCTCGTAAGAAAATATCTGGAGCTTATCAAGTGACATTGTCCACTTTTTAAATTATAATTCAACAGTGCTCGAGGTACTCCACTGATATGACTGATAATTAAGCAAGCAGAACACTTACATTTAGGATTTTTCTTCCATGCAGCCAGTAAAGCATTATGATTATCGCAATTTTCTGCAACCAGAGCCTGCAGGAGGGATTCTGTTCTGGGCTGAAGTCTGAATCAATAAAATGGTGCAATAAAACAATGTTCATTAGCACAGTTTAGGTTGGCTTTCTGAATTCACACTCCATATTTTTAAAAGGCTAAATATAGATGTATAAACACACAACCTCTACATAGAGAGAAAGTTCACTCTAAGTAGATTTCTTTCCAGCCACAACTTTTTGTGGTTAGAAGTAGCAGCAGGTTGCTCTTATGTCTGCTATGCAGCTGCAGAGCACAAGGTAAAGCAAAAAGGTCCCATGCTGAGCTCTGGATTGACTAAAACAGGGAAACACGTGGTCACTGTAGGACCCTCAGATAACACCAGTCCCTTTTAACAAGTCTTCCAAAGCCCTTCCATCCATCAACTCCATGAGAAGTCATAGAAGACTCAGAGAAAGTTTATTTTGGCAAGTGAGAGGAGGATGAGGGGAGAGAAAGGGAGTGACAGCTGACAGCCTTTTGGAGGGTCACAGGTCTCTAAATGTAATCAAACCCACAGTCTGTTGGAAACATGTTTTTGAAAAGAAAGGCAGAATAATTGGCCAACTGCAAAGAAAAGCAAGGAAAGCAGCAGTGCACATCTGGCCATTCCTTGGAGGTGTTAGCAGTACCTGTGAGCAGCAGAGCAGAGCTCAGTGCCCAGAAGGCTGCGTGTCCTCCCACACTGCCCTCACAGTCACCCAGCTCTCCTGAGACACAATTTTTCTTGGTAGGAAAACTAATTTTCCTCGCCCTGCAGTTACAGCCAAGATCACTATCTGCAACACCCTTCCCAGCATTGAATTTTTTTAATTTAAAAAAGAAGTGAGAAGTGTTTGGTGGAGACAACAACCTGAAGTTTGTTTTTAACAACTTACTTGGACCATGTCTTCAGCATTATGAGGGGACTGGACAGCAGGCACTGGCTGTAAGAACCCAGCTTTTTAATGACCTGGAAGATTTTTAAGAACAAGGTAAATTAATTGTTCTGTGGAGACAACCATCCATCACCTAGCACTACTATAAATTTCCATCTCATATTCTCTTTTACCATCTCTTTCCTATCCATATCTCCATACCAGTCTTTTCCTGACTGGCTTGTTAAGACAACTCTTGTGCCTCACAATGGACAAAGACATGAGCTAAAACTTCTTTTCCTTTGCAAAAATGATACTTCAGTTTGGGGGTTTCTTTCATTCAAATACTGATTTTCATGTGTTTTTTTTTTAACTTTAGAGGTATCTTCCCCAACACACCAACCACAGCAAACTCCTCCATCCACCAGCAAGTTATAAGCAATGGCGCACACACACACAAAAAAAATTCTCCTCCAGAAATGGGGCTAAAAACTTTTTGATAACATCAAGGAAGTGATGCACCTGGAACACACTCACCTTTCCTTCAAGCAGGAACCTGGCAAAGTATTTGTAGCAATCAATACCTTCTGGATAATCAACTTCCACGGCAGGGAGCTGCCAGCTAACACGATCTGGAAACAAAGATCACACCAGGTCTTCTTCTAAATGCTTGAAGAGAAGGGCACATTTCCATGGAGGTGCTAAGAGAAGTGGGAAGGACACTGCCACCACCCAGCCTTCACAGGGGGAGCAGCGGGCTCCATAAAATGCCCATTTCAATAGGAAGATGCCAACATTTAAATGCTATGAACCCCATGGAGCTGTTCAAACCACACTGTTAAGCTCTCTGAACAGCCCAAGCTGAGCTTGGCCTTCCTGGTGTGCTGACAGCCCTGTTAAACCAGCATTACAGTGACAACAGGGCAGCTCTCGGACAAAACTACTGAGAGACACTTTCAGACACTTACAAAAGACACTCGGTCTGTGACACCGAACTCGGCCTCTCTGGGGGCAGTACCAGGGAGGAGGGTTTTCCAGAGGCTTCCCAAAGTGGCAGTATGGTGGCAACAAGGCAGGAATCCACTCAGGTTCAACTGCAGACACACCTTAGGAGGGAAAACACACACTGAATGCAGGTTTGCTGCCAAGGGCCACCACTGACCAGCGGCCCCACAAGTACACAATCTCATGTCATGATCTCATCTCCAAGGATTCACTTTGTCTCATTTTTCAAGTCAACTTTTTTATGTTGTAAAAAAGCTGTTCAGAGACCAGCAGAGACCAGCCCTGTCAGCTGGTGCACAGCAGCTATTTCAGAAGCTGAGCTTTGCTCCAGCCAATTCTACTATACAAAGAAAAGAAAACCAGGCCAATTTATCCCCTGATCCAGATCTAGAAAGCATAAGGATCCAAATCCTAGGAGTCACAACCACTCTATAAGGAGAGCATTTAGTCACTACAGCAGTCACTACAGAAACACTCTGCCAAGGAATTTTTGAGTTCCTCACCAGACCTTCAGCACAAGCTGGCCCACAGCGGTCTCACCTTTCATGTACAGCTTTGTAGTCTCGACAATTTCTTGATACACCACAAACTCTGGAAGTTCTTTGAACAGAACTGAGCTTGGATGGATGAACACTGGGTCCTCCAGGAGAGCAGTCTGTAAGGAAGCACAAAAGATTGAAGCAGAGTAAGATGAGTTGCTGGCAATCTAATTTCTTGGTTGCATCTAAGTTTGGTTTCAGTCTCAGATGTACATTTATATGGTTTCCCTAAGCGATTGAGGTTTTTAATAGCCCCATCATTTTCTGCTTCACCTTCTCTGGAGACATCAAGAACTTTGCAAGATGGACTAATGAACCTTTTCTTAGCTCTTTTAAAACAATTACTATGTGAGGACTGGGAAATTGCAACACTGCAAACTTAAATTCTAAGGAGAGAACTTACAGGAAAGTCAACATAGGCAGTCCCAGTGCTGCACTCAGCCAGAAGTTTTGCACAGGAGTGTCTTTCTGCTATGCTGAGGAGGAGGAATTCAGCCCAATCCAGCTGTTTACCTTGTATGCATTTTTCCACTTGTCATCCAGAAGCTCTTCTGCCTGAATCCTTCGGGCAACATGATCCCCCAGCCCTGCCAGCACGATCTGCCTCAAGTACGTTGCTTGAGCTTCTGTTGGGGGCTTCATCTTTGGATCTACATAGAGCCCAGCATCTGTGCAGACAGAGTTCACTGCGGGGAGAAAGAGGTGAGATAAGAGTCAATAGGAAAAAAAAAAAAATCAGCCCAGTTGATGTGTCACCCCCCCCAAAAGAGAATAAACGCAGCAATTGCTCTCAAAACCCACTTACCTGCTGTTGTCAGCTGCCCTCTCAAGCGCCTGATTTCCAGCATGGCTTTGTATCGGAGCCCGTTCTCTTCACAGAATTTGCGGGTGCACCCAGCAAACTCACAGGCCCCCACTGCCCCTGGGAGTGAACAGACAGGTGGAGAAAATGGCTTAGCTGATCAGTTTTCCTAACTAAACCAACGGTGGGACAGCTCTGACACAGTTAACAAATGCATTTTGCTGTTCCACCTGGGAGCAGCACTGGCGGGCTGCCCAGAGGAACAGCCTAGAAACTGCACCACTCAACTTGGCCCTACAGCACGAGGATGCCTTTGGTTGTACAAAGCTGAGGGCTCAGGGTGATGGAGGAGAACAGAATGAAGTTAATGGTGAAGGGAAATCGGTACCTAACATCACCATGAGGTCCCCCAGCTTCTGCATCGGCCCCTGCCCAGCCCAGATCTTTTGCATCTGTAAAAACCTCGCTCTCTTCCCCTTCAGCTGGGCTGTCTCTTCCTCACTTACTGCTGGCCTGAAAGAAACACAGAACAGCATCAGTGAGTGTTGTGTGTAAGTGCAGAGGGGCCCCAACATGAGAGGCATGAGCTGTGAGGGTGATGCCTCCTGTAAGGAGGGTGTCGGGCTCACCCACTGACCTGTCAAACTCTTCGAACAGCTCCCGGACGGTCATGGCAGACACGATGGTGATGGTGTAGGGCAGGCAGTCGTGCTGCCTGCTCAATGCCAGCATCTTGGCATAGCGGGGGGCTACAGGAAAAGTGGCCATTATTCTGCCCAGGGGACTAATGGGGCAGCTCAGCTTTGCTGCCAGCTGCTGCTTCAGCCTGGGGAAGGAAGAGGAAACTCATGTAATGAAGTAACGTCTGATTAGAACAAGTCTGTGTTCCTGGTTTTGGCAGCCCAATTAAATTGATGTGTTTTCCTCAGGTTTTGTTATGTGCTGGTTGGAAAGGCTGCGGGAAAGGCTCCTTTTCCTCATGCAGCTCCCACCTGCCCTGCATGGCACACTCCCAGCACAGTCTTTCCCTGCCCAAACATAACTGGGGCCAGTAAAACAAACAAAGGTGATTCAGAGATTGAAATGATGGCAGTTTCTGTACCAAAGCCCACCCTCGGATGCGAGGGCTGAGATGGAAAGGAAGTGGGAGGACAGCAGTGCCCACAGGCTTGACAGAGGAAGAAATTCATGGGGGACCACAGACATTACCTTCCCATCACAGGGGGTTCCTTCAAGGCACCCAGGGCTATCAGCAACTCCTCAGCTGCTGCAAGTGTTTCCGTGGGAGGTGGTGTTGGGAATGGGAAGTTGACTACCTACAGACATCATGAGAAAAAGCCCATCAGCACATCACTGATACAGCCCACTGAAAAAAGTCTGAATGCAGTAAGAAGCTTTGGAAGGGAGTGAAATTCTCCCCTCTGGTTACATGTGCCAAAGTAAAACATTTAGGATATTTGCCAGGAGCGAGAGGAAAGGACACATAATGGGAGGAAATGCTTAGAACAAGAACATTAGGAAACAGGAATACCAGAGTCACCCTTCGCTGCCACTGATTGCAGGCACCGCCTAGGGCAGGCTGCTCTAAGGTCTAAATTTATGTATTGTGCTTTCTGAAAGGGCTCCAGTATCTCCAAAACACAAACTCCTGTTTGGACAGGGGGTTTTTATACCTCTAAGAACATAAGAAATCACTTACTACCTGAACAAACGTGTTTGTTAAGGCCTGTTGGAATTCAGAGCAGCTTCTGCAATTTGCAGAACCAAAATCAAGTCTCAGGATCCTAATTTCTAACACAAGGCACAGACTCAAGCAATGATGACAGAAGACATTTCTCTTTGTTTCTGACTCCTAGGGGCAACCACTTTAATGAGTGCTGTAGTACAAAGCCACTTCCACCTCACCTTTTCTATATTTAATGCCTTCATTTGCAGAATCAAGTCTTCTACCGGTCGCTTTGTTATTTCTGGAGCAGAAAATTTCTCAAAGTCCATGAAGACTGCAGAAGAGTATAACCTAGTGGAACAGAAGTGCTGCTTAGAGTCTTAAAAGAAATCTTAACTCAAAAGATACGCATGAAAAACTGGCAAGGGATTTTAAAAAAGGCCACTTGTGTGTATTATTTACATAACTATGTCATTATTTATGATGCATATGCCTTATTCACAAGTTAGCTCGGCTTGGAGTTAAATCCATCCAGCCATGGTTAAATCTAATCTGGCCATGGAAATAAGGGTTCTCAGCAAGAGAAAGGCCCTTGAGAAGCCAAACTGTCAAACTGACATCACCAGTTCACGCTTGGCTTTACCTCCCCTTTTGAACCAAGGGCAGGCAAACCAAAACATTCCAAGCAGCAACAGATCCCTTCAAAAGGGGCAGCAGGGCGGGGGAAGCTGGCAAATTCCCACTGACCCTCCAAAAGGCTTTTTGTTTCTCCCCAGCAGGCAGCTGACCTGTAGCAGTGCCCTGGCTCCGTGCGGCCGGCCCGGCCCGCCCGCTGGTTTGCCGAGGCCTGGGATATCCAAGTGACTCTGAACGACGACACCCCGGTGATTTTGTCGTAGAAACGTTTCTTGACCTTCCCACAGTCCACCACGTATTTGATGCCCGGGATGGTAAGTGATGTTTCAGCCACGTTGGTGGCCACAACACACAGTCTGGTGCCAGGAGGAGGAGCCCTGAATACCTACAAGAGACAGATGGGCCTGTGAGGTGCAGCGCCAGCAGCGGAAAAGGGACGGGCAGTCGGCTTGGATGGGCTGCAGAGGGATGACGGTGCATATGGCACTGCAGGGGAAATCCAAGAGTCAGAGCCGAGACTTAACTCTTTGTCTCCAGCTCTAGAGCTCTCTGTCCAGCTCTGTGAATCTTCAGAAACACCCACAGAGGCTCCAGGCAGGGCACACACCATGTTGTGTTCAGACACGCTGTTGTCACTGCCGAAGCCAAGAAGGAACACAAGGATCCGTACAAACTGCCACTTGGCAGCAGGATCCCAACGTGCCTGGGAACAGGGCTGATTCTGACATGCTGCAGGATTGTCACTTACCATCACTCCCAACCTACTGAACTGGCATATTAGGGAGACCCCAGCCCAAGCAAGGCCTGCCCCAATCCCATCCCAACCTGCCCATTGGGCCACTCAAGTCTGCTCATTGACAGATAGTCCAAGATAAGAATTTCAACTCACTTGTGGCTTTAGACAACAATCACACATATCTATAAGGATCATTTACTCACTGTGGCAATAAATCCTTTACCTTTGCCTGTTTCTCTGGTGCCAGCAAGGAATAGAGTGGGAGCACATACAGGGGGAGGGATGAATCAGATTTCTCATCTGTGAAGAAACAAACCCACATTTCAGTACACGGTATGTCAACTCCCAGGCTTAGTCCCAACATCATCTCCACAAACACCACTTCATCAAAACCAGGAAAGTAATAGGTATAAAGCTGAAACTGGAAAACCTTAACAGCTTTTTTCACAGGTCTGCTGTGGTGTCACATCAGTTCAGCAAAGGACAACCAACTAATGTCACCCATTTCACAGGTAACAGGAGATAAGGGGTTTTTCTTTCATATGGGACAGACCTTCTTCTGAGTCTCCATCTCCTAAATCCAGGTCAATATCAGACCCTGCAGCATCATCATCAGTGTCAGCATCTCTGTCTTCATCTCCTTCATCCACTGGTACCACAGAGTAATTGTTCAGATCAATTTTGGGGAGCGTCTGAGAAAGACAAGAAAGACAACACAGAGCATGAGGAGGGGGGACAAACAGCACTTTGCATTGTTTTGAAAGCAAAGCTGAGCACTTACTTCAAACATCTGCTGACCTGAAGGTGACAGAAGGATTGCAAGATTTCATTGTTATTTTAAGATTCAGCATTTGGTAACTGTGACAGTCACAGGGGGAAACCCAAGCATTTTAAACAGTATTTTGTGCCAAGCCAAGCCTCTTCACTTAGAAGACGGTGGGAAAGGGTAAAATTTCTTTATTCAAGCCCCTTCAGCTACCAGGATACAATGTCAGTGGACAGTATATCTATAGCACCAAGATCTCCCACTAACAAAGTGCATTCAGGATGGGGGCAGAAGCCAAACACTATCCTTGCTAAGAGATGCATCAGTCCCAATTTTGGGTAACAAACAGTGAGATAAGGAGCAGCCCTGGAGCCAGCAGGTCTGGAACTCCCTCCATTAAAGTTTTAGTGGTCAGTACTCAACCTGAATCCATCTCCTGCCCATAATATCCACAGTGTTAGTTCTCTGCTGCTCCTGATGCAGCATCAGCAGTGTGGGCAGTACTGCTGGAACTCCTGAGGAGACATGTAGGCTACTGTTTGCAGGGAGGGACCTGCTCCTCCCTGTCTCTTGGAGGAATTCTACCCATCACACATTACCATAACTTTCCTCCGCTTCCTCGATTTCTTAAATTTTCTCATTTCTTCCACTGAGTCTTCTTTGTCATCCTCTCCCCCTACAAAAAGAGACAGTGGAACAACTGTTAGCTGAGCATGCTTCTCTCTTGGAAAAGGTAGTGGGAGGAGTCTGGTCCCACTCCCACCTTTCTGGGATTGCGAAGTGTCACAGTGTGAAAGAAGCAAATAGTCACACTGAAGGCAGAGGGGACAGGGATAACACACAATTTTAAGGTTATAATTCCATTTGGGAACTATACAGAGGATCAGCAGCAGCACACACAGCAATTGTATGTCTGGAGGTTTAGGAGGCAACTAGCTCAGCTGTGTAAGAATTTTTTTGGAAATTCCAGTATCTGAAAATAACAGTCAGCAACAAGCAGCAGCATTTCCACTTTAATTCCCAACAGAGTAAGTGAAGAAATGCAATGGAAGAGATCAATACACAGAAACCTTTTCCCAGGCTCAAACCAGCATAAATTTAACAATCAGTCATGAAAATCATCCACAATGAACCATTTCCCCAATCCTTGTTTTTTGTGTTTTTAAAATAAAAGCTTATCTTTTTAGGTGCAAAGCAAACTCACTTGTCAGTGGGATAAATTCAAATTTTAACAGTTTCTATAGCATTACCTGCAGTGTTGTTTTTTTGGTATGGGAAGGCTTTCCTTAGCCTTCTACAGAGAGAGTGAACTTCTGCCTGGCCTGTTAAAAATACCAAAATCCCACCTGCAAGAGAAGAAAACACTAAACCTCAGCACAGGCATTTCATCTTGGAAAGCTTCAGATCTTGTTTTTGATAAAAGACGGGTCAAATATACTGTGAAATAACAAGAAGGGACAGGGTGTTTGACCACATCTGTCTCCTACCACTCTCTCAAGAAGGTAATATAACTATGATTTAGTTGAAGGGTTGCTTTCACAAGAAAAAGTAAAGTAAATAAAACCACCCAGGACTTCATTGAAGTCCCACGTTCAGCTTACAAAAAACCTCACCCCAAAACAAAACAAAATACCCCAAATACCTCCCCTTTCCCCCCTCAAAAAAACAACCCAAAAAATTATAGACATGTGAAGTACAAAGAATTTGAGAGGTTCTCAGCAGTGACCTTACCTGAGGGCAACATTCGATGGATTTTACAGACCTTTCTGAAGCACTCTCCACTGTAATCATCCAGGGGGGTTTTCTTATTAAAATGAACAGTTACAGGGAACTGCCTTGCATCTACCTGGAGAGGAAACACAAAGAAAGGGTTTGGTTGCTGTCATAGCTCCAGTACAATCACTGCAGTGTTCATGGGACAACTAGGAAAGCTCATGCTCTATTTCTGTTCAGCTCTTGGGTTTGGTAGCTACAGAACACCAGGCCCACAGAAATTATCAGTGCTGTCTGCCCTGAACACCATAAAACCAAACAGGAAACCAAAGCTTTTCTCCCTTTTAGACCATCAACTCAGATTGAGGCTTTCTAGTTCTCCTGAACTTACAGGTTTTTAAGATAATAAGATTCTGCCAGGGCGGTTTTCTGATAAAAGTGGAAAGAAAAACACCCAATCCCAAAAGAAACAATAGCCTAAACAAAATAACTATTTTTAAATTGGTATCTGAAAGATTTCAGCACCAACTGGAAAGATAAAGAGTGCCCCTATTTTGTAACTGGTTTTATAAAGGCTGTACTTGAGCCAGTACATCTGAGGCAGATCTCAGGGAGAAATACAATACCTGAATGACGGGAGGTTTAACAGAAAACAGCCTGTTGTTGTCAGTGAAATCCTCCACACGAAGGGTGGCCGACATGATGATCAGCTTCAGGGGCAGCCCTTTCTGCAGGGACACAAATCTGTCACTCTGTGCCCCAGATATCTCCTCCCAAGCTCTGCTGTTGGCAGCTTATGCCAGTTCAACAATAAGCATCTTGCTCTCTACCAGGCTGCTGGTATTCAATTATCTAAGTCTCAAACTGGATGTTGCCTGAAAAGTCATCTGTTGGTACTGATATGTACTATTTTCCCCCTTTTTGTAGGCTCTGTGCTTCTTCGATCATACAGAAAGACAAGCACATTATGTGTTATTTCATCGTTTCTGACAGATTTCCATGAACTCCCACACCACAGAGAGTCCTTCCTCACACAGAGCCTCCTCATGGCTAACATCCCCCTCCCCACACCTGTGTCTAATACAGGAACACTGCTCCTCTCACCTTCTGACGAAGGGGCACGATGCGAGACAAGAGGCCTATCAAGATATCTGTGTACATACTCCTCTCGTGGGCTTCGTCAATGATAATGACTTTGTACTTGGAAAGAAGAAAGTCCTGGGAAGAGAAATCAATTTCACCACAGGAAGCCTCAACCAAGGACATCTTTCAGTCAGAACACCCTACGGCTGCACAAACACTGACTCCCCATCCTCACAGCTGCATCTCTCACACATCTGAGCACAGTTTCATGTGTTCACTGTACATGAAACAGCCTAGTTCTCAAGAGTTTCTTCCTCACTCTCACTTTACACAGCAAGATAATCTAATGTTTAGGGACTTGGGCAGGAATATCAAGGGTTGAGATGAAATACACCTCTGGTGCTGAAATGGATTTTGCTTTGAAAGTTTGGTGGCACATCCATGCAAAGCAACTGGCCTCTCTTCCAGCTACACAAAACAATTCCCTTTTTATAACACTGAGGACAGCAACTTACCTTCTGAATCTCTTTCAGCAGCACACCATCTGTCATGAACTTGATCTGTGTTTCATCTGTAACGTTCCCCTCGTATCGGATTTGATATGAAACCACTCTGCGAGGAAACACCCAGGGCACCCACAGGAAAAAGCACAGGGAGAAACAGAAAGTCCGTGACATACCCAGAACACCCCAGTGTCACCTTTCAGCGAGGTCTCAGCTGTTTTTCTGCTCACCTGTGTGACAGGTTCATTTCCTTAGCGACTCGCTGGGACATGGACACTGCAGCCACGCGCCGAGGCTCCGTGATCCCGATGGTCCCGTTGGAACTAACGGGGCGAAGGAAAGGAAAGGACGGGTTGTTTTTATTAAACTAGGAAAAGAACCTAGAAAGATGACAACAGGATTTCTGCACAGTGGCTCTAGATTAAGCAGCATCACTCACACGGTATCATTTAGATACAGTTAGAAGGAAAAGACAGAAAGGAAGTTTTGCGTTTCCCAAATGCATTACATGTGTACTGATCTGAAGATGCATTAGCACAGGAATTTTCCCCCTGCAATTCCAGTTCACTGAACTCCAGTCCCCTTGGGCATCCCTCTGGCATTGGGGTCCATTTCAGAAGAACTCAGGCTGGGGCAGCAGCACAGAAGCTGATGCAGCTCACAGGAAGCACCTTATGAGGTGCCTGAGCTCATAAATGTTACTGAGTGCCAGATGAACCACAGCTATTTTCAAAGCTATTCTTAAGAAACACACACATTTCCTTGCAGAGGTAAAACCAAACCTCTGAAACTAGAGGATAAATCCCTTCTGCAGGAAACAGGCCAGGGGCTTTCAAGAGAATTTCTACCTTAGAGGTTTGAAAAGATTACTTGTGCAGAGAGACTTCTGCAGGTCAGTCTTATTCCCACCGGATTTCCTAAAAGCCCACTCAATATGGCCATTACCACTGCACAGGGAAGACCAGATTCAGTTCAGCCATACCAGAAGTGACTGAGCTCTGCTTGAGTTTTCCTAATTCCATCTGCTGGATATAAAAGCAGATTCCTACCTGGCATAACCAGCTTCATAGAGAAACTGAGGCACTTGTGTGGTTTTACCGCTTCCCGTCTCTCCGCATATGATCACAATGGGATTCTCATTAATGGCTTCCATGATGACTTGCTCTTCAGCAAGGATTGGAAGTTTTAGTCTTGCTTCCTAAACAATATAAAACACATATTTTAGTTGCATTGTGTCTCAATGCTTTTTTGTTTTCCTCAGGATTGAAAACTGTTACCTCCCTCAGACCATAAGCCCACAAAAAAGAATTCTGCAAACCTTGTGGCTCGAAAAGCTCTAAACCAGCTAATATAACACCAGCATGTCTGAGAATCAGTCATCAAAACAGCTTCCCAAAAAGCAGCTGGCAAGCCTTGCACTTTTAATTTGTGAAACTTCAGAGTCATTTGAGTTTCTTAACATGGCACTTCAAGGGAAAACTCATTTCACAACCGTCCCAACTGTTCAGACACATGCAGAGCTTTTCCCATTTCTACAGGACGCCCTGCCTACAACAAATGGGATAAAACCATCCAGCACAAGATACAGCACAATGGAGAGCTAAAAGAGACTTCACAAGATTTTCCAGTGAAGGACAATAAAGGACTGCTAATAGATTTTATATATAATACCAGAGACAAACTCTTATATCCTAAAACAAACTGAGTCTTCCTACTGCTAGACCAGACAGGCTTAAAGCTCAGATCTGTACCTGAACAACTTGCCTGAACAAGGGCACTCTGCTGCTGGGCCAGATTAGCAAGAGATGCAAGACAATGCTACAGTGTCTGCAGGGGCCCAATCCAATGGAAAATACCACCATTCCCAATACCTTTGGCGAGCACTGTACTGTTCACAGAGCCTCACCTGAATCTCAGGAGACCTGTCCACTGGGATGAACACTGCAGGCTTGCAGGATGGTTTGTTGGAGGCTCTCTGGGAAGCTGGAGCACTGGGACCAGTTGGAGGCTGTTCAACTACTGCCTTCCTTGCTCCTTCCTCTGGCTTTTCAGCAGAACTCACAGCACTGGCTGAGCGCTTCTCAGTTTCTTGTTTCTGCTCTTCCTCCTCCTCCTCAGAGCTACTGGGCTCTTCCTCAGGCTCCAATTCTGAACCTGAGCTGTGCCTTCTCTTGTTGGCACCGCTGATGCTCCTGATCTTTTCAGGTACATCAGTCCTTGGCTCCTGTACTACCCTAGAACAAAACATGAACATGTGAACTAGGTTTTGGTCAATATTCTCCAGCATCTCAAGTCAGACATGATTTCCACACGAACCAGGATCTCCATTCCTGGAGGTTTCCACAACTCTGCCAGGTAAAGCCTCAGCTGACCTGACTGCTGTATTTGTATCTAAGCAGGTTCTATCCTGGTATTTATTCATTTCTTCAGATGGCACCTTTGAAGTCTCATTATTTCAACTTCTGCCAAAATACAGCTCTTGATAAATCTAGCAACTATGGACCACATTAGCAGATGTTTTCCAATACAAGAAAAAAATGCTTAAGTAAATGCTTAAGTTAAATGTTTATCCACCAATTTTGTAGTTTAGCACAATTTGTAGGACTCTGCAGATGTAACTCTCACCCACCTTGTCCCCTATGAAAGGAAAGACCAAGTTCTTTTAACTAACATCCTTTCAAACAAGAAAATATTATCCAGGAAAAACATTATCAGATAAAACCCAGAAAATTATTTCACTCCATCCATTCCATGTTTGCAGCAAGAAGAAAAAAAAAATAAATCAAGGAAAAGCAGCTCAAAATGTTGCTGTTCAACCACAATGGTCCTTCCCCAAAAAAACCCCTTACCTTTTAGCCTGATACATGCGCTCCCCAATACCCAGTTTGGAAGTCGTGTACAGGAGTTTCATTTCTGCCTCAGAAGCCTGGACCTCATTCAGCTTGCTCAGCCACTCAGCTCGCTTTTTGAGGAAAAACAAAAAAAAATCAGTGCTTACTGTCACCAGGAAATAATTTCATTTCAAGAGTTGCACTTGAGCACTACAGGGCGTGCTCTGTGCTCTGGCAAATCCTGCTGTGAAGTTGTAAAGACCTTCCTGCTGCTGCATGGTCAGACCTCCCCGATGAAGATTTCAGCTCTACACCAGAGTAAAAATAGAAATGGGGACTGCAGTGAGCAGCTCAGCTGCACCCTTCGAACACAGGGGAGAAAATGGATTTGAACTAACGTGCTGGAATGAGGGCTGGAGCAATGGGAGCCTCCCTTCAACTCTCCCATGTGGGACTAGCAGGGGGTCAGGCAGCCACAGTTTTAAAGTACCTCCAGAACCAGAGTTCCTTTGTCAAAGCATTATTCAGACACTAAAAAGAACAGGAATTTTGCCTGGAAAGGTTTTGTAAAGAAAGAATGCTCTATTTCCATACAGAAAGCTAGAAATAAGTACTTCAGGAGCACCAGCAGAAGCAGAATTAGGGGTGCATCAAACTTTTCATTCTGCAGCAGGACAAAGCTGCTCACACAACCCACTTCATGGAACGCTTTTAAAATGTAATCATGTCATTGACTCTGCCAGCCACTTCTCTACTTCCCAACACTTGTCTACTCGGTCAGGAATGGGAACCTGAGCCAGAAATGGTGTGTTCCTGCAGCACCTGACTCACTGGGAGGGAGGGCAATGCTCTTCACCACTGGAGCTGCACTCACGAGCCCATGAGTGGTGCATCTTCAACACAATGCCCAGCAAAGGGGTGGCTGGTGCTGTTGTAACATAAACTTCAGCACCTGCATGTCTGTGAGTTCTGCTCATCATCATCTCATTTTCCACACACCAATATTAAATTATCACTTTAAGAGAAGCGACGAGCCTGGAGTTGCCAGCAAAGCAACAACATACCTCTTTTTTCTTCTCCTTCTGCTCCAAGACTTTCTGCAGGTTTTTCTTCTGTTTCTTGCTCAGGGGTTTCTTCTGCTTTTGCACAACACAGGCAGATTTTTTCTTCTTTGCTTTTTTTGCTGGCAGGACCAGGGCATTGCTTTCATCAATTCCCTTCAGTGTTGCTCCATCTGAAATCAAGTCTTTGATTATTCACCAGCGCCAGGTGGACTATTTTCAGCACACTGCTTAACAGCCTTATCACACACCAGGACAGATTTTGGAGTTTCAAACAAACACAACCCTCATGTCCAGCCAAAAAAAATCCTGCAACATCAGCAGAGGCAGAAGACCACAAAACTGTAGATTAAATAACCCTGAGCTTACTATAGCCCTAAGGGAAATTTTCCATGACTTATGTAACAACACTGCAATTTTTGTCTTTTTACTCAAATCCCCAGGATCAGGGGGCAGCACATGGCACAGTGTGCCTTGGGGTGACCCTGCAGTCTCCTGCCTTGCCCAGGCACCAGTGAATTTTAATGCTAAAAATCTGCATTACTAAATTCTGAAAAATAAAAATAGTATAATAAACGTGGGGTTTTTTTAAAGAAAACATTTGAGAATGCAAATGTTAAACATAAAAACACTTTAAATAATTGCTTTAATAAATAATGGAACCACTGGTTGTCCCGAGTTGGAAGGGACCCCGCAAGGATCATCGAGTCCAACTCCTGAATTCCCTGAACGCAGTAATGCTCCAGCAGAGCTGTTAATGCAAAGCCTGCAAGTCACAGAATCACTGAGGCTGGAAAAGACGTCTGGGATCATCGAGTCCGACCTGTGGCCGAACATCACCCTGTCAGCTGGACCATGGCACCAAATGCCACATCCAGTCTTTCCTAAACCACCTCCGGGGATGGCGACTCCAACATCTCCCTGGGCAGCGCGTTCCAGGGAGGTCCTTTAAAATAACATTAATGCTTCCAACAAAAGCATAATAAAAATACAGCAAAGGCACGACAGTAACTCCAATCTTAGCAACTCTGCGGCCCCTTCAGCCCGAGTTCTCAGCAACGAATACAACGCCCGGGAGGAGCCGGGCCGGGTCCCGCCGCACCTCCCAGCTCCAGCGGCAGCTCCAGCGGCTCGGCGGGCGGCGGCGGCGCGGCGCCCTGCGGCAGTCGGGCCTTCCAGTTGTGCCGGCGGCGGGCACGGCCCATGGCGGCGGATAGGCGACGCACGACTGGTCACGACACACGACCGGACCCAGCGCCGACCCACGTGCGGCTCCTGCGGCCGCCACTTCCGGGGGGCGCGGGGGTCTCGCGAGAAGCGGCGGGGCCGGGCGCGCGCAGGCGCGGGGCTGCCCCGCGGAGAGGCCCCGCCCCCCCGGCGCTCAAGGGCCCCAAAACCGCGCCGGGACCCCCCAAACCCACCCCATCCCACCCCATCCCATCCCGGGATCTCCCACCCCGCGCAGCCTCACCAGGGACTCGCTGCTCAGTGGAAAGTCTCAGTAAACATTTATTCGAAGCTTTGCCACACAATACCATTAAGTTGATTTGTGAGATTTTTGTTCTAACAAATACTGAACTACGGAGTACACGGGTTTGGCTGGTCCGATAATAAATAAATAAAGGCATGTTAAAGCTCGGTAAAAAATGAGTCTGGTACATTTGTAGCTACTTAACAGTATTATCAGCAGAATCTCGTATATCTCTAGGATTGTATGTCAGAAGTGAACACAGAGCATCTCTTCAGACCAAATCGTTTTCACATGAACAGTTGTACAAACTTAAACACTGTGAAAGCTGATGTACAAAACGGTGTGAAATCACTACCATCAGTGCTAACAATGAGTGCTACCACAGCAAATATAACTTCTCATCAAAAGGAAAAGGTCGGTTTTTACATGTGCTGTCATCACAGGTCGATGGAATTATCCAAAAAGTTTAAAATACATGCGGATACAATAAAACCTTTTATTTTCCAACCCAGACAAAGAGAACTCATGGTCACTTATGCCATTAGCTGCCAAATACGAATCAGTACATGAGGCAAATCACACTTAAAACACCTCTACACCACCGAAGCTAAGGTTGATACTGGTCTATTTTCCACACTGACGATGCAACGAGTCTTGGAAAAGCAAATCACAATGTGAAGGACGGGCTATAAATACAGCACTGAACTACACCAGGTTTGTACACAGCACTCTGACACCCAAAACCACTGTGAAAGCGCCACATTCCATACAACACATCGGTTATCTACAGCCGGAGGTGCTGCTGCAGACGTCAGCTCTGCAAAGATGGGAGCGCGTGGAAAAACACTACAGGAGTTTCAAATATTAGGTCCTAAAGCACGCAGGTTTAAACACTCCAGACCCAACGGGATCTCCCATCCTGGACAGCCTGGAGCCCCTCCTCAGCCGGTTACACGGGGTGATGTTCTCTGCAGGGGAAGGTCCGTGAGCAGGATCCATTCCGGAGGAGCAGCCAGATGGGATATCCCCACACCCAGCTGGTCCCAGGTCACCTGTGCCCCCTCAGCAGCAGGTCAGGAGGGCCATGGCTGTGGCAGGAGTGCACAGACATCGCTCCCCTCTCTCTGTTTTGCTGGATCCCAGTGAAAGGAGGGAGCTGCGAGGTTTGTTCCAGTCCCATCTCTGCCCCCAGCCCAAGCGAATCCATCAACTCCCAGTCTTGGTTTGTCCGTGGGTGACAAGGCAAGACCTGCCTGTCTCTGGGACGCTCCTACCAATGGCAATACAAAAGCAGTGCAACCACTGGCACGGGTTCTAAAAAACAGCAAAAACCTCCATGGATAAACTAGATGGCCCGGTATGGAAAATACTTGTAAAAGGTTATTTACAAAAGTTGAAAGAGATTAAATACAATACCACATTCATGTCCCAAAAGCGCTTTCACTACAGTGCATGTTTAAAAATACAGAGCATTTTTAAAGTATATATATATATATATATATTGAAGATTAGATTGTGCTTTAAAAAATCATTACTTCTGAATTTGACTAATGTGAAAACTGAGTGCTGGGAAAAATACTGATTAAAAATACCCAATTTTATATATACCACTTTTGACATAACATTTTGCTATACATGGGATGCAAGTAAATATAAAAATACTTTTTTTCAAGCAGCAGGGTGATCAAAATCAAGAATATTAATATAGGAGGGCTGATTTTACAAAACTAAGATAAATGATTAGAGCAAGACAGGGAGAAACTATAATCCAAATTAACTTTTATATAGTATTTTTAAAGAAATCTTTATAATAGACAACTCTTAATATATAAATGATTCAGTATTTTTAACTTCAACGTTAAATATGGATTACATAAAATACAATCTATGCAAACTGACTCATGCACATAGTCCTAAGAAGGCGATGGAGCCGCTGACACGAGCGAGGTTTGCAGACTTTGGTCCTCAGGCCTTAAATTTAACAAAACACATCAAGACCTGACAAGCTGTGCTAGTCAATTCCTAATTTCCAGGTTGGTGTTTTAGCCTAGTCTTCTGTGCACAACAGTAGGCAAAACTGAGTTTACAGGGAAGACTCTTGTAATACTATGGAAAATGAGCTGGAAAAAGGAATACATTGTATTTTATATTTTCAGCTTTACTTGTTGCCATAGTCCTTATCTTAAGTTGCGAAAACCAGTTATTTTACAACTCTAAATGTTGTATTTCTCAATAAATGGTGTGCAGGGGGATTTACAGGTGACATAAAAAACTAAAATGGATTCCAACCGTGCCAAGTGCATATGAACTTCAACTGTGTTGAACTCAAGTGATCACCGTTCGGAGTAAAGGCCATTAACATGGATTTTAAAAATAACCCCTCATGTAAATGTCACATACAGACCCAAAGAGGTTAGGCAAGTAACACACATTCTAAGAAGAACATTAAACTTCAGCATAAAGAGAAAAATAAATTTGCCCAACAGTTACATTCAGTTAAGCATCACATCCAGCAAAAGTTCTGCCCAACGGAACAAGAGGACAAAGGCCAAGCCGTGCTCAGCTGCCCTGGCCTGTCCTACTGGCACTCACAGGCATGGAGAGGAGAACCTCCTCATACTTGTTCCCTTGCTTTGTAGCCAGGCCCTATCACAGACCAATTTTTTGTTGCGTTTTTTTAATGTAATTTTATGTTTAGACCCTATGGAACACAGTGCTTCAGCTGTGGTCCCTTCCACCTCTCATGGTATCAGTGCTCATCACTACGGGTCAGTGCTTCCCCTCCCTCCCCACATCTCTATCACTGAATGCTGTTGTTCCCAGGTCAAACCACGTTCCTGACTTCCTTCCCTGAGGTTACCTTTGTTTCACTGCATTTCAGCAAACCGTTCACAAAGCCAGTGATACTCTACCAAGTCAGTCAGTTCTAAGTTACAAATATAGAAATCCTGCAAAATAAAATTGCTTCAAAGCTCCACCGCTTTGAAACAGAACCGTTTCCTACACCCTCCTCATAAGGTGACTCACTTTCCCCAAAACCTAATGAGGACACAGACTTCAAGCAAAAAGCTCCTATAAAACTATTACAATTTTAGAAAAAAATCCAGATCTTCCTGAAGATAATTTATTGCCGCTTATTGGTCCTGAGAAAGCTTTAAGCAACAATACATTTGCACGTGTTTTAACTGCTGCCTTTTCTGAGAAAGTACGTGGGTCCTGAGATTAAAAATCATGTTTTAGTCTATGCATTTATGCTTGGAAAATGCTTCACTGTGCAGATCAAATATGAATTACAATTTGTCACGCTACGTCTTTTCCCTCTGTGCCAATTCATTAAACCAGATTTCCTTTCAGACAGCAAATTAAAGGTCTTGAGATGAAATGCAATGAAAAAATGCCACGTGTGTTTCTCAATTCCTCCCATTGGACTGGCATTTAAGGACTTCAAATCTTCCTTCTCCCTCATTCCCCACCTCCTATTAAAAGCTATGGTGTGAATTTTTTGGCCTGGATACCAGAAAATTCCTCATCTGATACTCTATGAAAGGCAACTTCAAGGCAATGAAATAAGCCAACAAAAACACAAAAACATTCACAACTTTGAAAAAAATAAAAATGTGGACCCACAGCAGATACTTCTCAATGGAAGTGCTTGGTAGCTCGAGTTTTTTGTTGGTTTTTTTTTTTTTTAACTTTTAAAGTGTCAAATTTGCATATGTTTAGCTCAATTTCAATATTTGAAAGACTACTCAATTTGCTTTTATAAAAACTTTACAAAAGATGTTTTTAAGTGCTTGTAAAAGTAAGCGTTTATCTACTGAGAAAATTCTAGTACTGGATAAAACTCTGAATATACAGCTGAATTTTGTAAATGTTTTTCTTTCTCCTACAAGTTTAATGGCTGAGTGTATAATCTAGATAAATTAGTCTCACACATGATGAAAAGTTATAACTTTGCACACTTTTTACCATGTGACGTTTTTGTTGCTTTGTAACTTTGAATGAGACAGTGCTTAGGAATTTTCTGGAGCTGGTGTACAGTGGTCTGCAGGGGCTGGTTCATTGCTCGCTGCCCCTGTCCAGGTTCTCAATCACCCTGGAAAGGCGGATGCTCAGCAGTCTGATCTGACTCTCCAGGTGGTCCATCTTCTCCTCCAGGCTGCTGTTGTTGTTTCTTCTCCAGTAAAATCCAACCGGCCCCGTCATGAAGTAAACGGCGACGACGAAGCAGAGCGGCAGGACGGCGTGTTCCGGGTCGCCCTCGTACTTCTGGAGGATGTACACGCACGACAGGGTGAACAGGGCAACCCTCGCAATCCAGAAAAACCGACCAAACAGCATGTGCAGGAGATAGAAGAAGAATCCAAGGAAGAGAGATAGAAACCAATAGGCAAGTAAAATGGCACCGATCAGCAGGAGGGCACGGGTCGGGTTGTTGGCAATTGCTGCTGGGCTGAAATAATGAGTCAGGTTGGAGGCTGAAAAACAAAGGAAAATGTACAGAATGTTAATGAGGGCAGGCTGCAGTGGTACAGGGAGAAACACGAGCACAGCTCCAAAAGGTCAGTCCCCCACAGCAGCGGGGTCATGGCTGTGTTTTCTAAAGTGAGGAGTAAAACTGGTTTATCCGTTTCTGGATGGACCTTCTTCAAATTACTGGCTGACAAGTTCATACTGGGGCTACAGATCCTGCTTTGTAAAAGTTATATTCTAATGGCTCTCAACTGTGTCTTTCCTTCCTCTAGTCCTCCTTGATTTCCCTGCACCATTCCTGGCTGCATGAATCCATCTAATGATGATACCAAGAAATCAACCGTGACTTGTAAGTCATTTTACAGACATCCTACAGATACATATAGAGGAATGGAATGGTTGAGTTCAGTCTTCTTGTTCAAAGGTACTCATAGCAAAATCAAAGCCACATAAGCAGATAGAGACACTGCTGATGGATGTTTAATGCAGCATGATAAAATGATTTTCCCATTTGCTTGTAAACACTGACACAAGCTGAGACAGTTCAAGGGTAAACAGGCATCACACTTACCATCAATTCCAAGAACATCTAACAAATCAGTCCATATTCTCCAGAATGTGTCCATTAATACATCCACCCCATTCACAAACCTCTCTGTCAACCTTGAGAAAAACTGAGAAATAAAATTGAAAATTAAAAAAATACTCAATTCCTAGAAACATACTTTGAGACTTACTAGTCACAAGTAGAATTATAATCCATTAAGCAAGAATTGCAGGTTATTTTGTAGTCCCCAAGGGAAAAAAAGTAATTTTGTAGTTTTTTTTAACTCTGTGAATCTTAAATTTGCATATTACAATTATCCTTAGTGTAGGTATTTGGGCATGTAAATGTATATGTTGGCAGCACTTAAAACTGCACTTTATGGGCTTTACTATTGTTCTGAAGTTTAGAGATAACACAATCACTAGCAATTGGTAAATCAAACCAGGGAATTAGTTTTATCGAGGAACTGCGAGATGTCCCCAGCACCACGCACAAACGTCTCAAGTGTACTCGTAGGTCAATTTAACAGTATTTATTACTTCTTCCTACTGCCTGAGGGAAGGAGGAACAGAGAATCAGGTCCTGCACGCCTGATTTCCTGCAAGTTCCTACGGCCCTACAAGCGCAGGATGCTCTGCTGATGCAGAGAGACCGGATTTCAGCTGAAGGGCTCCCCACCGACAGCGGGCTGCCCTGGCCGTCTCCCCCACCTAAAACAACCTTGATTTAGAGATTTCCCTGACAATTTTTCCCAGGCTGCCGCAAGCCTCGGCTGCCGTTTCCCTCGGCGAAGCGCCGTTCCAGCCGTTCCGCCGCCTCACCCGCACAACGACGAGGCCGCGGCGGGTCCCACCGCGCCGAGGGGCGATGCGGGAGCGCGGCTGTGCCCCGAGAGCCGCCGGGTCACCCCGGGGAGCGCAGCGAGGAAGCGAAGGAAGCGCGGGAGGTGTGCGGGGCGGGGGGGGAAAGCGCAGCGCCCGGCGCCTCACCTTCTGCAGGGCCCGCACGTTGTCCTCGCCGAAGAGGCCGCTGACGCCCTGGTAGAGGCCGCTGGCGGCGCGGCGGAGGCTGTTCTGGCGGTCGCCGCCGCGGCCCCGAGCGGCCTCGGCGCCGGGTCCCGCCGAGCCCCAGAGCAGCAGCAGCAGCAGCAGCAGCGAGAGCAGCGCCCGCCGCGCCGCCGCCATGGCCGCCCCGCTGCGCCGCCGCCGCCGCAGCGCCGCCCGCCGGACCCGCGGAGCAACGGCAGCGAGAGGGACGGCGGGTGAGGGACGGCGGGTGAGGGACGGCGGGTGAGGCGGGCGGGGCCGCCCGCGCGGGGACTGATGGAAATCGCGAAAGGATCGCTCGGGGTGGGAAGGATCGCTGAGGGAACCGGGGGGAGCGTGGCCAGCGCGTGGAGGTGATCCTACCCCTCTGCTCGGCCCTGCTGAGGCACGTCTGGAGGGCTGTGCCCAGCGCTTGGGCTCCTCTGTACGAGGAAGATAATGAGCTGCTGCAGAGAATCATAGAATCATAGAATCACAGAATCATAGAATCATAGAATCAGCTGGGTTGGAAGGGACCTCCGACATCATCAAGTCCAACCCTTGATCCAACCCCACTGTGGTTCCCAGACCATGGCACTAAGTGCCACATCCAGCCTCATCTTAAAAACCTCCAGGGACAGAGAATCCACTACTTCCCTGGGTAGCCCATTCCAATGTCTGATTACCCTCTCTGTTAAGAAATTCTTTCTAATATCTAACCTAAACCTCCCCTGGAACAGCTTAAGACCATGCCCTCTTGTCTTGCTGATGGTTGCCTGGGAAAAGAGACCAAACCCCACCTGGCTGCAACCTCCTTTCAGGGAGTTGTAGAGAGTGAGGAGGTCTCCCCTGAGCCTCCTCTTCTCCAGGCTGAACAGCCCCAGCTCCCTCAGCCTCTCCTCACAGGATTTGTGCTTGAGTCCCTTCACCAGCCTTGTTGCTCTCCTCTGGACCTGCTCCAGGACCTCAATGTCCTTCCTGAGCTGAGGGGCCCATTGTATTTTATCTCAAAATCAGGAATAACACTATTTTTCACTTATAATAATTCAGGTTGAAATCTCCCTGTGCAGCCCCCCCACCCCAAAAGGTCTATTCAAGTCTCTTGCTTGTCCAGCCTGCCCTGGGATTTAACTTCTCCCGGCCCATTACCAGTTCCCAGATTTAACCTCTTCCACCATCCCATCTGTCACAGTATTTATCCAGTTCCAGGTGAAATTTCACATGTAATAATCCACATGGCAATTTTTTTTCCCTACTGTAAATCAAGGCTTACAGTGTCTCAATTTAGGGTCATTGCTCTTACTGACAGAGCCCTGGATGCTGTCAGGCTTCTTTGCCACAGGGCCCATTGCTGTCTTGTGATCAACTTTCTTGGCTCCTCGATCCTCTCCCATGGAGCTTTTAAATTACTCAGCTGTTGGGGCTCTGGAGACTTGTCACAGTCTTTACAGAATACAGAGAGATGCCTTTCCTGCATGGGTATGAAATCTCCTCTGAGGCGATTCTGAAACGCAATCCCCAAATGAGAAGGGGAATACAGAACTCTCATGTCTAAAAAAATGACATCTCTCTTTCCGGTACTCTATCAACTTCACTTTGAGGGATTCTGAAGGATGCTCATGCCCTTCACCCTCGAGAAACTCAGATGAAACACCAAAATTCAGCACGTTTCATGGTGTGACTCCCCCTTCTGACAGGTTTTGTGTTGATTTTTCCTTACTAACCAGGCCAATAAAGAAACAGCTGGGAAGTGTAAATTAGACAATGTTATCAGGTCCTTCTGTGTAGTGAAGCCTAAGCAGGATGTTGGCAGAGTGAAGTAAGAATCCCCAGGAGATAAAAGAGCACTTCATTGCCTTCAGAGCACATTCTGATTCATCACTGATTGACAGGAACACAATGATTGCGATATAAAAATAGATCCGCAGGTCTGTAGCGTAGATTCTGCACCGACTGGTGACGTGAACTGGGGCAGCAAATATTTGCTAAATTGCCCAACAGTGACTTCGAGGCATGAGGGATCCTGATGTCCTCCCCAGAGCTTCTCGGTGAGCTTGGGAAGGTGTAGGCGGCCCATGCTCATGCCTGTGCACCACTCAGGGTGTCTGCTCTGAAAATTACAGGGCAGATCTCTGCTTTTACTGGCCCCTTCCTGGGGAGTTCTCGCAGAGTCAGGGATGCAGCTTGTAGCTCTTCCAGTCTCTGGAATAATTTGAAGTATCTCTTTCCAAATTTATACCCCATGTTCTCAATGTTTAAAGCTCATGGCTTGGCCCAAGCCTGGTAGCCGAGTAGTTGAGTAGACATCTAGAATAGAGACATCTCTGCTATGGCCTTTTTCCCAGTTTTAGTCTGGCCAAAACACTTATTCTCACATTTAGCAGAATGGCCTAGACGTTTCAGCATTTATTTCTATTTGGCCCTGGAAGGGTTGGGCCCAGATCCAGGAAGGTACTTAGGATCTTACTTGATTTCAGTAGGGTATAGATTTTTAGATTTATAAATGGTGCTTTCATTCTTTTTTAAGATGACCCTGAATTTGCTGATTTGTTAATCCCTGTGTATATTCGGAAGTCTATCTCATGCTCTCCCAAAATGGGTTGGCAACTGATGACAGGCATTTCTGAGGTTCTTATGAGGTTTCTGGTTATCTGCCCTCAGTGTCATGCTTATACTCTGAACACACAGTAAATGTCAGCCTCTGGGGCATTTCTTGCATCTAAAGAGCCCCACAGTACAAAAAACCAGAGGTAATTAACTGTCATGAGTGTTGTTTTCTGTGCCAGTTATAATTCTTCAATTTGCTTCCAACTGGCATGGCCTTCTCTGAGTCCCTTTGTGCTGTTTCTGGTCCATTGGGTCTTATATGGGAGAATTTGGGAATGTTTCTCTACCTGAGTTTCCATCGTGAGATCCCTTCAAAATCGCTTCTGCAAGTGCCTGTTGTTTCTTTCCATCTGCTCTTTACAGAGTTTCTGAGGCCTGTGGTAGGGTTGGTTGCCTTTGGAAGCCTGCACTCAAGGCTGTCCTTCACACGACATCAGGATATTTTGGGAGTCTTCCTGGTGTTTAATTGATTTCCTGATCTGTCTCAGTGAGCCTATTTCAGGTACGTTCAACTCCCCAAATCCACAGCTCTTATGAAATTATGTGGTATTTCACCCTTCTTGTTTAAATAAATGAAATAGCGTCTGCTCAAAGAATACATTGCGTCATGGTATGAAATATTGATCTCAGCCACACTGAACCTCTTAGTGAGGACAACTGTGAGGTTTCCAGAAAGATCCTCTGATGAGGGCTTCACTGCACAGAAGAAGAATGAGTGTGCTTCTCTGTTTCCTCATCTGCACTAGAAACTGTGTAAGATGTCCTACTCAAATAGAGGGATTTAACAACAATTTGAACTGTATTTAGAAGAAACGGGGGTCTGTTTCCTAGATGTCTAAGTTTTAGCAGATCATAGGGCTCTCTCTTTTTAAATCATTGTAATGCTGAAAAAATGGCATAGCCTTAAAGAAAGCCAACTGGTGTTACTGTGGATCAGTTCTTAATCTCTTTTTTTCCCTGTCTTTACTACTCACAGTCTCAACCTGCCATAGCTGATTGCTTTATGACCTCTTGTCATTTTAAGCCTTTTCATGTCCTCCCTGTGAGGCTTTTCTTGCAATGTGTCACTGTTTCTTTTCTTATTTTTTTCCTTTCCTTTTTCCTTTTATTTTCCCGTTTCCCTTTTCTTTTCCTTTTTTTCTTTTCCTTTTTATTTTCCCTTTCCTTTCTTTTTTATTTCTTTTTCTTTTTCTGAAAATGCCTTAGATTTTGATTCTAGTTACTTGTATCTGATACCACATAGAGGTTGCAGAGATCATGGACGAGGTATTATTACAAAAAGGGTGCCTTTGGAACGGGCTGCCCAGGGAGGTGGTGGAGTCACCGACCCTGGAGGTTTTCTAGGAAAGCCTGGATGTGGCACTTAGTGCCGTGGTCTGGTTGACAGAGTGGTGTCGGGTTGGAATCGATGATTTCAGAGGCCTTTCCTAACCTAACTGGTTCTGCGATTCTGTGCATTTTATCTTAAAACGGGCAATTTCGGCATCGCCTCGGCGCTGAGGGGACCCACGGCGGGACCCCCACCCCTCCCTCCGTGCGGCATGAGAGCCCTGCTCCCATTGGGCACACCTCCCCCGATCCGGCCGCTCATTGGCCACCAGAGAGAGGGGTTTGAGAAAGCTGTGCTCCGATTGGTTCTCCGTGGCGTCGGCTCTTCCCCCGCGAGGAGAGCGCGCTCTGGGCTGATGTGGGGCCAGGCACGCCGCAGCCAATCAGACGCGCCGACGTCACGTCCGCCGTGCGCCGTGCGGGATCCGTCCGCGGGGAGGGGCTGCCCGGCCCTGAGGGGCGGCGGCGGATCACGGAGTCAGTGCATCGATTAGGTCGGAAAAGACCCCTGAGAACATCAAGTCCAATCTGTTACTCAACACGACCATTTCAACCAGACCGCGGCACTGAGTGCCATATCTAGTATTTCCTTTAACATCTCCAGGGATGGTGACTCCACGACCTCCTTGGTGGTTCCAATGTCTAATCACTCATTCTGTGAGGCAATTATTCCTAATGTCCAAGCTAAACCTCCCCTGGTGCAGCTTGAGACTATGTCCTCTCATTCTGTCACTTATTGCCTGGGAGAAGAGACCAACCCTGACCTGGTTACAACCTCTTTTCGGGGAGTTGTAGAGAGTGAGAAGGTCCCCCCTGAGCCTCCTTCTCCAGGCTGAGCCCCCCCAGCTGCTCGTCATAGGACTTGTGCTCCAGACCTTTCACCAGCTCTGTTCCCTTCTCTGGACCTGCTCCAGCACCTCAATGTCCTTCCTGAACTGAGGGGCCCAGAACTGGACACAGCATTTGAGGTGTGGCCTCACCAGTGCCAAGCACAGGGGTCAGTGGGTGGCCTCATGTCCACCCTCCTGGGCTGTGACCCCCTTGGGGAAAGAGTGGTGGGGGTGCCTTGGTAAAAATGAGGAATCACAGCTTTTGCTTCCAGTCCTGTCCAAAACCTGTCCCAAAGCTCACCTCCACCCCCAGAGCAGGGCAGGCTGTTTGTCAGCTGGGGGTAAATGGTGTGGAGGGGCTGCATGAGGTCTGACGTTTGTGGTGGGGCAGGAGGCAAAACCCTCCTGGCTGCTGCCCTGCATGTCCTGCACCAGTGTTGTACCCACACAGGTTAACACTCTGTCAGTGTCATATACACCTTCACAAACACAAAGGGTTAAAAATAAAAGTCACAGAGAGATGGGTTCTCCAGCCAGTTTTCCCACCACAGGCTGTGGATCCCAAGCCCGCTCCTGTCCTGCCTTTTCCCTTATCTCTTGGCAGGTGTCTGGCTGTGGATTTCACACTTCCATTGACCTCTGAGTGCTGCCAAGGCAAGGGAGGCACAACAGGCAGATAACGTGTCCCCATTCCAACCCAGCCTTCTCAAGGCCTATAGCTCTGGGGAGAGTTATTTAAAAATATGCCATATGTAACATCTGTCTCTAGGCAAATAAACTGTGGATTGTTTAAATCACGTTTTCATGGTCTCCACATTTAATAAAGTACTTGCATTCTGGTAGCACAAAAATCTAAATGACATTTAGAGCAAGTATACGATCTACTACATGTATTTTACTTTCATATACAATATGCCTGTATATAATTTACCATCAAACTCCCATCTTTTGAGTCTTCTATGCATTAGAAGCGAAATCATAACCTTGAAAATAAATTACATAAGCAGCACGGATACCCCGTGGAATCGTTTAGATTGGAAAAGATCTTCAAGATCACTGAATCCAGTAGTGTATTTCACATAGTTAAGTGCTTCATTAATGCCAATTCCTGGCTGAAATCACCGTGACAGCCACTAGCAGAGCTCACACTCAGAAAGCAGAGTAGCAATAGTAGCTTTTAATCCAAGGTGCAAGCTGTGTAGGCAGGGAGCATTACACAAGCACGGCTGGGATGGTGAGGCCATGGAGAGACGCGTTTCTTGCCTCATTTTTAGGTCAAAGACACTTGTTGCGACTTCTTCAGGCGTCCCTGGGGGAAAAAAAGAAAATTAATAGAGCGGCGGTGATTTCTCAGAGAGCCGGTGAGAAGCGCGAAGCGATGGTTCCTCCCGGGGCCCTCACGGCGTCTGGTGACCTTTAGAGGTGACAGGGACCGAGCGCCGGCTCCCGAGTGTCCGGCGCGGCCGCTCCCCCATTCATTCCGTGCCCGCGCTCCCGGGGCCGGTGGAGCGGGTGACCTCGCACTGCCCGGGCGGGCACCGGCCCGGCCCCGCCGCCCCTCCCGGCCCCAGCTGCCCCCGCTCCCTCCCGTCCCCGCCGCCCCTGGGCGGGCGGGGCGGGGCGCGACGCCCCGCACTTTTTTCCCCGCGGCGGAAGGTTACGGAGTGATGCGATCGGCGGCGCCTTAAAGGGTGCGCGCGGAGGAGGGGCCGCAGTCAGCGCCGAGGCGAGGCGGGTGTGCGGGTCTCTCGGGCGGTACCGCCGTTACCGGAGCCCCGTGGGACGGACGGTGCTTGTCTCGCTCCTCTGCCGCCACCATGTCGCGTGAGCCCGAGATCATGGAGTCGCAGGTGATGTGGGAGCCGGACACCAAGCGCAACACCCACATGGACCGGTTCCGCGCCGCCGTGGCCAGCAGCTACGGGATCCGCCTGGGTGAGCGCAGGGCGGGGGCGGGCGGGCGCTGCTCTGCCTTCTCCGGGCTGGCCTCACTGTGGGGCTGGGGGCCATCCTCCTGCCCCTTAGGTCTCGCATCCCTTGGGTGCGCGGGCACCCCCCGGCGCAGGAGGGTCACAGTGGTCCAGGCGGGATGCTCTGCTGGAGCCTCAGCCGGAGGCCTCCGGGGCAGCATCCGCTGAGTGAGAAGGTACGTGCTGGTGGGAAAGGCAAACAGCCTTATCTGCGCCTGGGGCTGCGCCTGGATGTCAGCCCAGGCAGCGCCGGCATCGCTACCTGCGGCGGCTCCCGGTGTGCAGGGAGCTGCTGGGGCCAGGAGCAGCACTGGGGTGACTTGGTGTTTTAAAGGGATGTGGGAAGGCGGAATCACTGCCACCATGGCTGGGAGGTTAGTGTAAGCCTTGGTATGATGCTTTAACGACATAAGTGTGTGAGATTTAAATTAAGGCCATGTGCATCTTTGATTAGGGAGAGTATGTTTTTGTACTATTCAGGTATGCTGGGAGGTGAAAGCTGATGCCTAAGCTTGTTCAGTGGTGGAAGATAAGGGTTTTTTGCTATGTATCTGCCAGAGTTTGTGAACTGTGAGCTCTGCTTTGTGCTTGTTCAGGAATACCTGTATGGCTGTAAATAGGAGTGTGTGGTTCTTTGACTTGGAAACAACGTGTTGTCTTTGGGATGAGCTGTGCTTTGAGCAGGGGTTGGACTTCCAGGGATGTTTTCAACCCAGAACATTAGTTTTTCAATGCTTGCTGACTGTAGGTCATGTCTCCAGGGTATCAGTGGTTCTGGCTGTGTGAGCTCAGCCACATCATGGATGAAGTGAACTTCAGTGCATGTGTGGGTCAAACCCTCCAGTTCTGACTAGCTTGTTTTATGGTGTCTGCTCTTCCTAAGTGTTTGAGGGCCAGGTTGCTTGTGTAGCTTTCCTGTGATCACTTGTCTGATGGGGGATGAAGGGAATAGTTTTGGTAAGTGACCTGAAAGTTTCAGTCCAGTGTAGATGTCAGTGGTATGAGCAGAGACATTCTGGAGTGGTAGCAGTGATTCCTGCAGTTCATGTCCAGAAAACAATTCCTCACCTTGATTGATTGCTATGAAGGTAAGCCAGGTCATTATTTTGACTGCTGGTGATTTCCCCTGGGAAGGCAAATGTATAGTGTCTAACTCTCCTGCTGGATAGGAAGCAAGTTACTACAGGGTTTCAGCCAACTCCTGAGTGAAATGTGATGTAACTGGTACTCATATGATCAAGAGTGAATGCAGTTTCAGATGGGCTGCCTGTGTTTATGGCTGAAACAACTAGAACTCTTTTCATCCCACTTTGAAGTGGCTTTCCCCATTGGAAAGTGGATTGCTCTGCATATGTAGAAACCTTTGTTAGCCTCCATTAGGTTTGCATTGGTGTTCACTGGCCTGAGTGCTATTCAACGGTGAAGAATGGATGCTTTATATAACCTTAAGATGTGGACTCTCTGAGGAGAGCTAAGGGCAGTATAGCCCTTTAAGCAGCATGGCTCTGCCTGGCCCTGAAAGTGTAGTAATAAGATGCAATGTTTAACTGCTGAGTAACAGGCCTGTGCCCTGAAGGACTTGTGTGCTGATGCTTATTTGGAACAAACTGTATAGACAAAACAGAACAAACTGTTCATACTGTGAGAAACCAAATTAGTAGTGACTTGAACCTTTTTGCATTTATCAAAGTATTTGGAGCATGTGGTGCAGTTGGGTTTTGAAGGGGGAGATGGCAACTTAAGCTCTTCTTGGGTGAAGTTTTATCTCCACATAGCTGATGTGTGATGTGCAGATTAGTAACTTGGGTGGAGTGTAAAAAGGGTATGTAGGAGTCTGGGGTTGAGGCAATATGTAGGCAAAACATGATTTATGGAGAAGTCTTTGCCTTTATCTCTGTCAGTAACACCTATGGAATAATCTCACACTGATGGAAAGGGTTGAGGTGGAATAAAATGTTCAAGGGACAGACTGGGTGAGGAAAGTGCTGTAGTGGCCATGTGTAACAGTGCAGAGGTAGTTCTCAATGTTTTTCTCTTACAAAGCTGGAAGGTGTCCTCTTTGTAGGAGGAGGATGCAAGCTGGCTTCTGAAGCAATTGGCTGGATAACAGGATGACAAAGCAAAGCTAATTGGTGAAAATGCTTCTGAGTGGTTTAGCTGAAAGCATCAAATAGGGCACACAGTTGGCAGAGCAGGAACTTATTCTCACTGATGGCAGATATTCATATTTAATTGGTTGTTGGCACAGCTTCAGACAGCATGGACATGATGAGGGAATGTCACTTTCAGGCTGGTGGTGTGACATCAGCTTCAGTTATTCATACTTAGAACTGTTTTACACACTGAATTCTGGTATTTAGTTTGAGTTGTGGGGTTTTCCTATGCATTCCTCAGGTTACTTCATCGGTCTCACAATCATGTAAGACTTTAAACATGGAAATGAGGAGTTTATTGCTGGGTTACGCTTTAGTATCTAGGTAGTAAACATCTTGTTTCACTTCATTCATGCTTTCTCAGCATGAAAAGGTAAGCTGCAGTCTGTCAGACCCCATATTTACTGAAAGTTAGGCATGCTTCCTCTAACAGTCCTGTTGATACCACAGTTGGACAATGAGTGTCACATAATCCCCGTGTCACTGAGCTCTCAGAGGTCTTTGGCCCCTGACTAGAACCATATAGCAAGTGTCCCTTCTCAGGAAGCCTTGTTTATCTTTTGCTGTGTGAACGTATCATGTTGATATGATAAGGGAATGAAAGTGTCAGCAGACGGGACTGTGGCCGTTTGATCTTCAGCTGCACTGATGTAGGAGGAAACAGAGTTACTAGGAAAGGTTTCTGTCTCTGGTGGCAGATAGCTTGTAACAGTCAGGTGAAGGGATGCCATGTGTTCAGGTTCAAGTAAACTCTGCTATAGTCACTTGCCTTGAGCTGAAGTCATCTACTCTGTGTGGTCAGATTTATCTTCCTGCTTGTTTTAGCCACAAATTTTCTTTATCCAGGACATCCCTAATTGTAGTTTGTCTGAATTCCTGTAATTATCTGCGTAGTGCTGACACTTATCTATTACTTCCAGCCAACTATGATGACTTATACCAGTGGTCAGTGGAATCCTACTCAGACTTCTGGGCAGAATTCTGGAAGTACAGTAACATCGTATGCTCTCGCCTGTATGATGAGGTAAGTTGTGTTTATCTTACAGTAAGTGCAAAACAAACAGGAAATAAAGTGGTTTCACACTCCATCTTTTGACCTCTTCTTTGAACTCTTGCAAGTGATAGGAGGAATCTCTTAGATGTATAGTCCTGAGCTTCCTTGTGTGGTGGATGGTGGTGTTCTGCTGCTGTGAAATCCTCAAGTTTCATTGTCCTAAGCGTTTCTGCTGTAGTGTCCTTGTGTTCATGTACTTTTGCACACATTATCATTCCTGGCTTCTTGTGAGGAGTCTGTCAATACCTGTCTTCTGCTTTAGCATCGTGCTGGTAGAATATCACCTTGGTTTTGTAAACGCTGGCGTGCTGTCAAGTTCATGTTTGACTTCCCTGAGTCAGCTTACCTGATAAGCACACCTGTTACTCTCTGGCTTTGTAGAACTGGTTTTGGAAGCTCTGCAATCAGGCTTGAAATATTTCTGAGGGAATGGTAGTGGTTGAACGCTGTCACGGTGCAATACTAGAGTGTGCCACAGAGTTGCTGTGGGATAAAGGTGACTCTGAAGCTCTTGCAAATGGAGGGCAAAGCTGAAACCCTTTTATAGTCTTAGTGTAGGATATCAACATCACCCTGTAGTTTTCCATCTGAGGAAGATGATGGATTGATTGCTTCAAAAGATTGATGCAGTGGAACCTTCCTGAGACTTAGTGGGGAGGACTAGACTTGTTTCTTAATCCCTGGAGGCCATCTGTTCCAAGAACCCTCAGAGTACTGGCAGTCCTGCAGAAGGGACTGGTAAGTTTCTTTTGAGTTCTCCTTCTGTTTTATGAATTTCTGTAGTGATGTGATGGATCAAGTGGTTCTTCCTGCCATGAAACTGCTTTTTCAGGTGTCTTAATATGACTCATCCTTTAGAAGAGTGAATTCATCAAGAATGTAAGAACTAGCCTGCTTTGAAGTGTGTAGTCTGAAGACTGTAAACACTTAATCTTTACATTTTCTATAGATGGTAACTCAAAATCTTGCCAGGTTGAATTTGGGTACTGTCTATTTTCTCTACATATTCTGTGCTCCTAGCAAGCCTATCCTAAATTTCCACATGAATTCAAATTGTCTTGAGCAAGCAGTTCAGAGCAAACTGGACAGTAACACTTGCTCTCTTGCCTTACAGGACTGGTACTCCTGGAAGCCAGTCCCTCCAGATGCCAACAGTGGCTGATGCACTGGAGGGAAACTGGAGCAGGAGATGGTGCCCTAAAAATGGATGTTTCCTGGGGATGAGTAGCAAGAAGATGGGGATGTTTAGAAAGGCTTTAACTAGATTTCTTGTGAGCTGCAGGCCTGTGTTGTAGTGGTCTTGCTGTGATGTCAGGTCTTGAGAGAGGAGAGGGAGGGTCAGCTGATGGACAAGGACTGCAGAAGATACTGAGTCACTTGTTATGGATGTTGCTGTTTGCCTTTCCGTCAGTGTCAGCTTCAAGGCTTGACTCCAGCTTTGCTGACTTGCTGTTAGTCCTTGCCATTGGTCCATTTCTGTTGTGTGTCAGGAGGAAAGGAAGGTCACAGTAATTGAGCTGGTTTGTGGTAGCTAAAGAGCTGAGAAGCTTGATTTAAGGTACCTTACAGCTTGATCCTGACTGTCTATTGGAAGTAAGCATTATGCTTTGAGGTAAATAAGATTTTTCATGAACCAGAGCTAACTCCTTTGTTCCCAGCCAGTGGAACAGTTTATACTTGCACAGGTAATTCAAAGAAAAACAATAAAATGTTTACATTTTACGTTGTGTACATATAGTGTGAGCAGCCAGTGTTTTACTTAAAACCTTTACTAAGTTTAAATATTTGATGTAGACATGTTGTTGTTGCACTGTAGCAATTGATATCCATGTCACCTGTGAAAAGAACATGGGTACTTGCAGTGTGCAAAGCTACCCTGACATGGCAGCTTTGGCATTGGCTTGTCAGGTTACGAGTAGCTGATTTTGAATAAGGAATGTAGAGTCTATTTCTTTTTGCTATGAGAAGCACCTGACAGCTGTTTGTTGGTTCTGTGGAGGGGCCTCTAAGCCAGAGATCAGGTTGTTCATATCACAAAGTACCACTACCAAAGACAGGGTATTAACTAGGAGTCATAAGTGTTACCTGGGGAGAAAATACTGGAGCATCAAGTATTATATGATTTCAGCACCTTGTGCTTGGAACTCTTTGATGCTTTTTAAAGGATTTTTTTTTTTCCACTTCAGGAAAAAGTAGTTATGTTGGATCTCGTCCTGGAAAATGTTGAAAACATTCTGCTCACTTTTCTTCAAGCTAAGGAAGTCATAAATGAGTCAGATCTAAGAGCAGCTTCTAATTGATGCAGTAATATATGTTAGTATATAAAAAATATTTCTGCAGCCTGAGTTGATAAAGTGTAAATGTTAGAACTCAATTTTTATTTGTTAGGAGCGAAGAAATCTACATGAGTTCCCACTCTTAGAAAATACATTTGAAATAAAGTAATGCAGTGGAGCACTTGCACATGAGCTTTACCTTGGCTTATAAATTAATTTTAGGATTGCCTCCAGCAATACATACACTGCCCATCTCAAAGCATAAAACCATTAGGTTTTCTGGAATGGGAGGTATTTTGAGCTCTGCCTGGCTTTCAGAAGAGCCTTTCAATTGATTTGAAGGAATGCTGTTTTTATAATGTATGTGCAGTCCACGAGAGAACCTGAGGGTATAAACTGAAGCTTTCAAAAACACAACTATAAAATAAAGTTTCTATTTAAAGATTTCAAAATACATGTGCTGCTGAGCAGTGGTGCATTTTGGAAGGAGTTTAGACCTTTGGGGCTAATGCTTAGGGGCTCTTTATACTTATCACTGTTTTTAAAAGTATAGTCTTAACTGTGACTGATCAAGGGGTATATTAGTACTTTGAGGCTTTATAAGTTCAAGATGGGGAAGTTATTTCAGCTCAATGTATTTTTGATGGCTTTTCATTGCATTTTTCAGTTCTTTGTATGTCCTAGTCCTAGATGGGGAGTTACTTAATATTGGTTTATTATGTTGGACCATCTTCATTCTAAAGCATGGAGAATTGGGTACATTTGACTATACAGTTCATTATTTTGAATTACCATTGTTGGAGTTCCTGGTGTTGGTCTCTCTACCCTGTGACTCATGCTGGGGAAGGGTGGGTGCTCACACCTTCCTAAGAGGGAGGCTGGGGAGTAAGTCTTGTGAGAGAGTTTCCATATACTGCAGCTCAGCCCCTGTTTGGGGTGTTCCCAGAGGGTAAACCCCAGTGGTCACTGTGGTTTGCCTGTGCCTTGTGGTCTGGATGTTGTCACAGTGGTTTGCTTTGCTTGTGTATTAAAGGCTGGTCCAAAGGTAGAACTGTCAGCAAGGAACTTCTTTAAGTTTAGTTGTAATGACATATTTGCTTGTGACAGTTGACAAATAATTAATCTTTCCAGGATTCAGTGTCTGTCTGCCATCTCTAAGCTGGGAGAAATTATTCTTGCCTAATGCAGTCTAAAAAGAGCTTGGAATTAATTAGCTGATTTCTCTGAAAAAGAAACTTATCTTAGAGTTTTCCAGGAATGTATTATGTATTCTTTCCAGGTGGTTGATACATCCAAAAGTATTGCAGATGTCCCGGAATGGTTTAAGGGCAGCCGTCTGAACTATGCAGAGAATCTCCTGAAGCACAAGGACAATGACAAGATTGCACTGTATGCAGCAAGTAAGTAAAAATCACTGGCTTATATTTATTTACAGTTCACAGGACTAGGCCTTGTGAAACAGCTCTGATGATTGAAACCTTGAAATAAACTGGTTTGGGTGAGGAGAAAAGAGGGTAGTATGATCAGTTACTCTGCACAATCTGTGACACAACTCTGCAAAAAAACCCAGCAATGTGCTTTTAACAGCTACACAATAGTTGTGCATCGTGTCCTCTGCTAAGGAGCTGCAAGACTCCATTGTTCATTGTTAAGCTACTAAGAAGCATCACTGCTTGGTCAGTCTTATGATAAGGATTAGGTCCAGCAAAGGGGAAGCTCAGAATACAGCTCCCTAAGGAAGCACTCACACACCTGCACAGAAGATAATCTCATCTAACAGATTAGAATCCGGTTTTTAAAGTTACCAAAGTCAGCAGACAATAAAAATCCCTTCTCTGTATCTCAACATTACCGTCCTTATGGCTATGCACAGATTTTACTACACTTTAATCTTCAGTGTAACCAAAAAATTAAGACTGAGTTTAGTTTTCCAGACAAGTGAAATTGCAAGTCCCCCGTGCACATAACTGTCCTTTCTGTATTGTCAAAAGCAGAGTTAATTCATACCTACACCCCATGTAGTCCTTCATATTCCTAAAATAAAAAGCATAGGAAGAGGGTGGGAGAGACAATGTCAGCAACAGTGCCAAAATACTTCCTGAAGGCAAGTGTTTATGACAAATGTGAAATAATACCTCAAATACTGAGTGCTGCTAAACATAGCAGGACCTCAACTACCTTAATGCAGTTGAATAGATTCTAAGAAAACTTCATTTCATCTGCCAAGGATTTTCCATAACTATCTGTATTCCTAGAGCACGTTTGATTATGTAGATGTTGAAAGTCTCAGTTTATGATTTCAGATATGTAGGAATCAGTTTTACTTGTATGTTGCTCTTCTGATAGCTGTTTAAAAACAATGCATCACATAAGAATTTAAGTAGGTTTACTGCTGTAAATTTACTGCTGAAGAAATACTTAACAGTTGCATTTTACTGCTTAGATGTATTGAAAGAAACCTTTCTGATCTTTTATAGATATATATTTATATAAAATCAGCTACCAGTTCAGAGGGAATGGGGAAGTCTGTGACCCAGTTTTGGTGTAATAAGAATTGATTTGGTGAAGTATGATAGAAATGAGGCTTGTAAAAGGAAGGTGGCTTCAAAGTGGTGGACTCATTGCTTTCGGAGTTGGAGATCATTATAAAAGCTTCTTATGTATTATTTAATGGAGGAAAAAAAAAAATCAATGTAGTTAAGTACATCTTGTGGAGCACCTGAAAGCCAAACATTGATTAGTAAACTAACTCTAAATGTATGTAGAATTGATGTGATTCATTTGTTAATGTTAAAAGCTAAATGTTCAACTTGAGAAAAAGTGGAGTTAAATATTGTCACTTTGAATTACTGAAGGAATTATTATCAGTTTAGTGAGTTACTGCATTTGACATGTGGTTACATTGTCCCTAACAAGAAGCAAGACCTACAGGAAGTCATGGGTTGTACTGGAGATTCACTACTTTGTCTCACGTAATCACAGGTGATGACACCAAAAAGAGCAAAATTATTTTCTAGTTGATTATTGAATCAGTACTGGAGTGAACACATTGGCTCATCTGTGGTGAACAGACTTCCACCTGCATTTCTTTCATGACCTTCTGCTGTGTTTAATCTTCTTAAGACCTCTTAAGTCAGAGTATTTTTTGTTAACCCCATGCTGCTAGGTCAGAGTGGTGGTTTGGGAACCTGGTTTGTGTTCCCTAGGGATGAGTCTGTGGGAGCAGTGGGGGTGTTCTAGAGCACAGGAATGCAACTGTAACTTTCCTAAACAATTTCACTTGTCGCTGGTTCCTGCAGTGAGTCCTTTTTGTGATTCCCTTCTCCTGGGGCCTTAATCATGAAGCAAGATCAGAGTCCCGTTTCCTGTTGTTCTGTGGGAACACAAACTCTGTTGGCAGTCCCTGCTCAGTTTATGAACTACATGTTATGTGGACTTCTGTTGTTTTGCATCATGACCTGCTCCCTTGCTCTGTAAGTCCAAATTTAATGTTATGAAATTCTAAGAAGGCAAAAGATTAAAAAATACTGTTCCCTGCTTAAGGCAATCAGACTGATGGCAGCTGTTCTGCAAGGACCAAGTAGCAGGTTATGCAGCTCACCTTTCTTGTGACACCCTTGGCATATGTATTTCCCTAAGAAGTCCTGGATACTGGAAACAGGACAGGCCAAGTGGTTTGCAGGAGTCACATTGAGGAAGTACAGGAAGGGACCTTTAAGATGACAAATATTCCCTTTCATAACATTTAGATTTGTTCTTTTTGTTTTGCAAGTGATTTATTAACAGTTTATGTAACATCTGACATTCAGTACAAAAGTGAAAACACCCTGCAGATCCTTTCAGAGATGAATTGAGCCCAGGTTAGCTTGTTTGCTTTGTGCTATGTTGGCAAAGGCAGGTGTTTAAAAACATATTGAAAGTCTGGCCTGTATGTGCATGATTTTCTAGTTAGTGACTTACTGTAATATAACCTAAACTTGGCAGCTGGATTCTGCTTCCTAGAGCTAATGAGAGAACTGAGCAAAAAGGGAAAAATGATGTTATTTCTGTGCTAGACATTAGCCTTGGTGAGTGCAGTCTATTTACCATGAATGCCCTTTGAGCACACAGGTTTCTCCAGTGAATATTTTGTGGGTTTTGCAGATGTATCTGTTTTTAGAAATGTCCTTGTGCCTTTTGAATGAATACCACTGATTAATACTTGATTCCTATTAAAAAGAAAAGCAGAAGAGGAACTTAACAAGCAAAAAGCAGAAATATTAGTGGAAACTCTTATAAAATTGCTTTGTATTCTTCCAGAACTAATTGCTTGTACTAGACTCTGCTTATGTTACAATACCTAATTTCTGACTGATTGTTTTAATTTTCTTTCCTCAGGGGAAGGCAAAGAAGAAATCTTGAAAGTTACTTTTGAAGAACTGAGACAAGCTGTAGCTTTGTATGCTGCAGCCATGAGGAAGATGGGAGTAAAAGCAGGAGACAGAGTTGTTGGTGAGTAGTTTTTTTTTAAAGGACAGGAGGTGGAATTGTTTTAAATATGCAAGTGACTAGCTGAGTTATAGAAACCTGAATATGAAATACTATTTCACAGAAACTTTCTAAAGAAAAGGCCCTTATGCTGCTGTATTTACATTTGTAAGAAATATACTTCTAGAGGGAAGGAACCTGGATTAGCCTGCAGGTTCTCTAGCACTGGAGGGGGAAGGAAAATACCTCATTCAAAGCTTCACTAAGGTCTGCTTCATAAACACTCTGTGGAAGCAGAAGTGAGAGACTTTGCATCTCTCTGAGCCTTAACTCACGAGGTCTGGCATATTTAGACAGGAGTGGTCTGGGAAATCATGGTCTCAGGTTGGTTGTTCTGGTGCCAGCTGGCAATTCCTGACCCTACAGCCCTGGGTAATCAAGCTCTGTGAACTGCAGGTCTTGAGGAGTGGACTTATACTGCCTTCTCCCACCAGGGCCTTTGGGAGGAATCTCCTCTGGAGAGGTGAACAGCTGGTGGGCAGTAAGCCTTCAAGTCATACCAGTGTGAAGATCAGTGGTTAGAGCCCTGTGATCCTTTCAGTATCTCACCAGATACTCTGCAGTCATAAGACTGTGATGTAGATTTTTCTCTATAAACAGTTTCTTGTCTTGTGAATGGCTTGTACAGTCCAGGCATGGAAAGGGGTTACTCAGGCTGGTCTCAGTTCACTTATTTCTGAATTGCTGGTTCTGATCTTCCAGCTGAGCTGCTTCATCTCTACTTCATGTGCTCTGTAATTCTTTAGTTTTCTCAGCATAGTACCAGTCAGAACTGCAATATCTTTGAAGCTCCTTGACTCCTACCTGGAAGTTCTGGTGCATGTATCCATCGTACTACTGGAATCACATGTTTTTGAGCAATACTTGGCCATTATCCCAAGTATGTGTAAATTCTTATGTGATGCAAACCCCAAGTGATGAAACTGTTGGTTTGTTTTCTGCGTGTTACAAACTTGAACCTGTATCTTGAAAATCAGAAGGGTGTGTTTTTAAAGCCATAAGTATGACCTGAAAATGTAAAATAAACTCAGAGCTCATTTCACACATATGGTATAAGTATTCTCTGGAACTGGTAACTGAGCACATAATTATCACAGCTGGTGGCTTGGTTTTTAACACAGAATTAGAGATAAATCCTTAATTGGGTATGAACCACCCAGTGAAGTTAAGGCTTGTCTGAGTGAAGACTAAGATGCTCTAATTTCCATCTTAACACTTACCATGTTCTTATTTGACCACTTGTTGAGAAGCAACAGAGTATGTACTCTGTAGCTGGAGAAAACATGCTCTTGAAAACATAACTAGTCTGTGCTGCTAATTATGCTATTATTATGACTTTAGTAACAGTTCCTTTTAGTTAATGACTCTTGTTTAGCACGTCTGCCTGGCTGCTGCAGGGACCAGGGATCTGTGTGGAGTGGGGCCCCTTGATCATTTCAATAGCTTAAGCATATCTTTATGAACAGCTGCAGTTGGTTTGTGGAAGAAGTCTGGCATTGTAGGCTTGGAGTCCTTACAAAGCCCTGTACTTTTGGTAACAAAAGAGGTTAATGAATCTAGGCAGCCTCTTTTCCTTAAAATCACAGTGTGGTTTCGGGCTCAGGTAGAGCTTTTTACATTTGGAGTCTTTGTGTGTGTGTTTTCTTCTGGGCAGTTTTTTGCATTGTGCATTTTTCCACTCTGCCCTCTTACCCTGACTGGGGAGACTCTTTTCCTTGTAATCCTCAGTCAGAGGAATCCGTATCAGTTGAGCTGTTGCGCAGTTCCTGTTCTTTCCCTTCCCCTGGTGCCCCTAGTCCCGTGCTCCTGACTCCCTGCTTTGCCTTGGGCAGGAGCCCACATCTAGGGAGAGCTTCCCTGTGAAAGAAATCCAATGGGATTTTTGACAGTAATCCCATTATTTAGATATATATATTTCTTTGCATTGGGTTTCAACTTCTTTCCTGTGTTTCTCTCCTATGCCAGAGGATACCAGCAGTCCTTGGAAGAGCTGAACTGTAACATGGCAGTCAGAGACTGAGGCTTCCCAAAATGAGTTGGGGAAGAGGCTTCAAGTATTGGGTGGGAAAGTTTGAGTCCTATGTCCTTTTGTAGTATCAAAGGTCAGGCTCTGAAGCTTGCCAAAATCCACTGGGACTTAATTTGTTCCGAAATTTATAGCAGATGGCAGAGGGAAGGGTGATTCTTCATGTGGCTTATAGCAGTAACACAGGGCATGCTTCTACTGCTTCTGAAAAATCAGCTTTTAAATAGAAGGGAGATATTCTATTAATTTTATTCCGGCTGCCTAACACTAAGCAAGCCTGTCAGGTTCTGATGCCCTTTAACACTTTCTCTTAACATCTTGAGCTGTTAGAATCACACATGAGAGCTTCTTAATGTTGTTTTCCTGTGGACTCCATCCCCATGCTCTACTGCCTCTAAGACAAGACTACTTTAACTTTTCATTACACTTAACATATCCCCTAGTTTGTTCAATACCAGTTGTGGTTGCATCATGACTGTAATAGTGTGTTAAAGTTGGAGGTGGGTGAATGTGGGTGGACAGGCAGTGGTGTCAGCACTCTTTCAGCTTGTTTTCATCCTAGTCCTCCCTTTCCATCACTAAGGAGATGGCACTTAATAGTAAACATAATTGAAGCAGGTGTGTGGTGAAGTATTTCTTCCTCTGAAGATGTCTTGTAGTACTGTCAGTGATGCTTGAGCAGTTGGAAGAGACATAGGTGCAAGCTGCACAGATCCACACGTGAGGTACTCCTGGTCTCCCCCTGGCCATCTGTTTGGCAAGTAACAGTGACTGAGATAGGAATAAAATAAACCTGGGAGTGTGTTTCTCATCTCTGGATATGTTGCTTCTATTGTATCCCTGTAGCCAGCTTTGCTCTGTTACAAGTCAGCAGTTAAAAACAATCTAATCTTCCCCGTGTGTTCACACGAAAACATCCTCAACAAAACATGAATGAATAATATTGTTTAGAGCTGGTATTTTATCTATAGTAACTGTATTAGCCCTAGTTGCTTACGTGGGTTTTAAAGCTAGCTTTGTAAGGAGATTAGCATGTTTCTAATAGTCTCAGGCCACAGTAATGTTAGGTAGGATGTCCAACTTTAAAGTCCTACAGGAGTATGAAATGCTATGTTAACATTGAAAAGGGAAACTGGAAGTCTGGTCTTTGAATTCTCTTCTGTTTGAGAGCTGGTGTAGTTCAGTAGTATAAGCCACTGAGATGTTTTAGTTGTAGCTCTCCATTTCCTTCCTCCTGATGCATTATTTCAATGCTCAAAGTCTCTGATGCAGGGTTTCAGTTCAATTTCTCTTTCGTGCAGGTGACTGCAAATGTTTGGATACCTGTGCTTCTGTATATACATTTCTGCTACCTTATGAAGGCATTAGATACTTGCATGGAATGTGTTCTCAGCACTCTGAGAAATAAGACCTGTGGCATAGTTTTCAGTATGATCATATAAAATTTTAAACTTCAGTTTTTACCTGTTCTGTTGGTGAAGTACTGCAGTGTAAGTGAACACATGTAAGTGTAATCTCAGTGTGTGTTAGATTAAGCAAATAGCAACTGATAGAAAATGCTGTCTTGAGCAGATCAGGCTGTTAGTACCTCTTAAAAGAAAATCCAGACAGTGTTTTTAAATTACCACTTGTCCTGCCTAGAGGTTTTATGTCAAGTAAAGTTTTTGTTTCTTTGTCCTTATGGAGATTGTATACATCCTTATAAGTCAGGAGGAGTGCTGCTAGGGCCCTTGGTATGTCATACTCTGATATTTCTCGTGTGTTTTGAGCCCTCTATTCAATTGCTTTCCAGTTCACCCAAAGTATGAAGATCCTTCTCTTTCTAGTAACAGAAGTTAGTTTTCACCTTCTGTGAGGGGTAATTTAAGCTACAGAAATAAATACCTTTTGCAGCCTTTACCCATGTTGATAAATTCTAGTTTTCTTACCTGAAATATTGTATCAAGGAACATGGAGGCTCTAGTTAAATACCTGAACAAACATATGATGAATATCTAAACTAACAGTACCATTATTCTTCTGTAGTACAGAGCTTCTATACGTAGGTCACTGCTCTGTGACTCCTGCCCAATGTTAAAATCCAGCTAAAGAAGTTGCCTTTTTCATCCTCTTTATCAGCAAGATTCCTATTTCTCCCATTTTAGACCCTTGGGACCTGTCAGCCCACTGAGTGCTTTGAGGAGTAAGTTGGTATCTCAAGGGGTGCAGTCAAATGCAGGGAGCTTTACACATGGCAGTTGCTGTGGTTTGCCTGCTGAACTCAGATGCGAGAGAGGGAGAAATCAATTTTTATAATAGTCTTTCTTATTTCTCAGAATCCTGTTTTAATCCGGAAGACTGGCTGGAGAAGTAGTTTGTGTCATTGAGGGTTGGGAGCTGCTGAGAGAAAAGTAACAGGAGCTCTTACATTGCTGTGTTTGGAGGATCTCTGGTCAGAATAGAAACATCTTTATTCATAGTACCTGGTGTTGGGACAGATGTGAAATCTCAGTGCTCAGGCAGCCTGGCTGCCTGCAGAGATTGGGTAGATACAGAAATGCAGAGTAAGTTGCTGTACATGTTTCATACCTTTGGGCAGTTTTGGCTGGTATCCTCCAAAACTCAACCACCACCTCAAAGGCAACTGACAAATGAAACTAATGATTTAATTGTCTGGCTCACAATAATCAGCAAAGACTTGTATTCTTGCCTTGAGGGCTTTTGTGTGGGAGTGGTGAAAAGGAGGATTGCTTATAATAGAACTGAAGCTTGTGAGCTATGGCAAGGTACCAACTGCTCCAAAGCGGGGAAAGAGATCTTTCAGTTTTTGTTGCACTCTGGCCCCCTGATCATCCCATCCAAGAAATGCTCAGTGGAAATATTTGGCATCAATTAAAGAACTGCTTTTGACACACAAAATGACATTTTAATCTGTTCAGGTTCATATATTTCAAATTATCACTTAGGGAGGAAGGTTTGTCTTAAAAGAAAAAATCTCTAAGATTTTGGGATACTGTACCCTGTTCATAAACTTTGACCCCAAGGGAAAAACAACAAAATAAATAATGCCTTTATGGGCATGAGATTTTGCTGCACTTTGTGCTTAAGAACTAAACTGAACAAAACACCACAAGCTATAGGCAATTCTAGGGAGTAATTTATATCTTAGCATGGTAGGAGGCTTTTATTCACAGTTGTGTGTTTTCCAGAAATTGCTGTGCTTAAGTCGTAATGCTGTTTTCAAAGTTCCTACTCCCAAAATCAAAGCTGCTTAGAGTAACTGAAGTGGCCATGCTGGTTTAAGAAGGTGATTTCACTGATTTTTTTGACTTGAAGTTTACTTTTTACAAAGTTGGAAAAGGATGGATTTATTTTTCTTTTTTCAAGTGTTGTGGACAAGTTGGCAAAAATCAAGCTCAGCATCCTCTTGCTTGATAAAGTTGATGTAACAGAAATTGCTGTTAAGATCTTGATTGGATGTACTTTTCAGGACAGGAACTACATAAATATCTTTCTTTGAGAGGTGCCTTGTACTGGTAAATGTGCAGTCCAAGGTCTGTCAGTGTTCACTACAGATGTTAAGCAGGTGGAAAGCATTTTTATTGCCACTTACTGCCATTTAAGTTTGCTTTCAAATGCTGAATTCTAGTTAGGTCTTGGAGTACTGCAATTAGGTCCATTCTGTGCCTTTTTTTGGTTGCTTAGGGAGGATGATCTGAAACTGCAGATCTTTGATCTACCTCAGTGTAGTTTGTGAATTCCAGTTGCATGTTTTCCTTTGGGTTGGATTCTGATCAGTGCAGAGTCAGTCTCAGCCACCCAGCACCTTCTGGAGAGTTGTTCAAGTTGAGCTTACCAAAACTCTTAACTCTTTTGACATTAATTTATTCTGTATGTCTTAATAAATTGAATTTAAAACTTGAAATCTTGCTGCAAGCTAATGAGAGAAACCTGAAGAGCCACAATAATGTAGGAATGTTCCAGGGCTTCTCCCACTATTATTCCCTTATCAGCTGAGACTGGTTTTGCTTGTTTTGTGTTTATGATTCTGGCAGTGTCTGCCAGACAAAATTTAGCTTTGTAAAGCTGAATCTCTGCTGTTGAACTATTTATAACCTTTCCTTCCAGATACTCATTTCTTCTCCAGTGGCTGTTCTTGCAGACCTGTTCTATTCCCTTGCATATGCTGTATTCTTATGTAGCCTAATCAATCCACAAACTTTTTCTCTCCCAACTATTCTTTTCAATGTGCTGCTCTCTTATCCTGGAAGGCTCATTAATTAAGCAGAAACACTTGTAAATTGGGGGTAACCTTCTAGATAGAAAACCTGATACAAATATTTTTATAAATGGGTTTATTTCTAGTACCTTGTGTAATTGATTTGACTTCAAAGTAGGACATTATGGTTGTTTGGGGAACTTTAAATCATGCTTCAGTGTAGTATTTTGAATTTTTAATATCTACCTACTGTATATATTGTATTTACTGTAAGATGTGATGTTTTTGTGTTCCATCTCTAACCATCCCATCCCTGCCCTAGGTTACTTACCAAACAGCATCCATGCTGTGGAAGCAATGCTGGCTGCTGCGAGCATCGGTGCAATCTGGAGCTCCACATCACCAGACTTTGGCATTAACGTGAGTGGCCTCATTGCATGTGCAGAAAAGCTCTTGCTCTGTTTCAGACAACTGTGAGGGTGATAAATACAAGTGGCAGATCGATTCTGTTCACTTTAGTCTTGCTGCCACCTCCTGGCACAGCCAAGTACTCCGGATTTTATTTCTGGCTCCCACAAACTCAAACATGTCCTTTCAGTTGTCAGTAATGATTTTCAGCTTAGAGGTTTGAGTAACTTTAGCTACTCATGTTAGAATATTTTCAGATGGACTCCCCAGTCTTGGTTAGTTTTTATTATATTAAATATGCTAATAAGCAGCAGTTCAACTGAGTTGTCTGAAGTTTGGTCCTTCATTCTGGGCTGCTTAGTCATGTTCCAGGTTCTTTGCCTAAGCAGTCCCATCCTTTTCCTCTTGTGTGGGTAAACTCAGCACCATCCCAGTTGGTCTCTTCCAGAAGGCTTTGTTTGCCAACAAGGTGGAGAATTTCAGGCTAATATCACTAACCTTGTTTACTTAAGTGAAGAAATAAATTTTTGCTGTATTTCACACACAGCATTATCATGGCATCCAAAGAGATATGCCCTGGAAGCTTTGGGAATATATTCTGCTTGCGTTGGGAAGTCTTTACCACCCATCAACAGATACAAATTACTTCCACAGTAGAGTGTTGAACCTTTCTTCTATCTAAAAGTTGACATGACAGCATTTGGAGAATGTGCTGTTTGTGCATTGCAGGGCACAGAACACCAAGGCTTTTAGGTAGCACCCTCAATTTCAGTGTTTAACCCCAGTGTCTGGTTAAATGTATGGAATGTGCTCCCTGGATTAGCACTAGAGGGCGACAGCATTCCATGTTTTGGAGAAAAACTATTAAAAAATCATTACAGCATGTAACGATCAATCTGTTCTACAAATATTTTCTGCTTGCTCAGAAAATGACAGTATGGAATATCTTCTCTGCAATGTGATTTGATCTCTCATCTGGGGGGGAGATTGTTCATTTTGCTTGCATTACAGAGGACTGGTATGTTTTCTGTCCATGTTGATTTGCTGTTATTTTCAGTGCCCAGCTTTAAGTTTTTGTGATAGTTTTTTAATGAAACTTAGCCTTGGAGCAGCAGTGCCATCAATATCATTTATTCTCCTTTGGCAGCATGTGTTGGCATGAATTCAAACCCTAAAATCTTGAGGGAGATCAGCAGAGATCCTCAGACATATTGGCTTCCACCCTGAAGAAAACATATTCTTCCTTCTGTGCAGTTGCATTAATTCTGTTAATGTAAATGAAGATTTTTTTTTTTGGTTGTGTTTTGGGAAATAGTGTAGCATTTTCAACATTTCAAGTCCAATTGTGTATATATGTTTGAAGCTTAGAAATGTCACTTTTCAGAGCTGCCTACACACTGCAGTCTCTGAATGCCATACATCCAAAGGTTTCAAGCATTCAGGAAGTCTGCTGTCAGAGAACCAGTGAGCTCCCTCCCACACAGAATGCCACTCTTGGCAGCTCTTGCTTCATTTCTCTAGTCTCTGGTAATCCATTTCCATATATTAATAGGAAAGTGGTGCTCTGAGGCCTGTGTGTGAGAAATTGTTGGATATAAGAGTTTATAAAGGAGCTCTGCATTTAGAACTAGGTGAGAAACCTTTGGTGAGCCCTGGCACTGTCAGTGCAGCTCCATTTGTGGGGTCCTGCAGAATTTTTAGTACTGGATTTGAGGCTCATTGAATTGAACAAGCCATATCTGCTGTACCTGAGCTTTTTGTGAAAGTGATTCCTTGCTGAGCCATCTGGTTGGATTAAAGTTTCAGTGTAGCAATTACATGTTCCATCTGTTTGTATTGCCTTTGTATCATGCCAGGCTGCCCTGTGGGATTTGATCCTGCCAGTGCTAATGAATCCAATGGAGTGTGTTAGCAGATTTGGTAAGACCCTGAGTATTGGAGTCATCTCTGTTTCTGATTCACTCCTCTTCAGATCTGATTCTTCTGTTAGAGTACCCTTAGTTCTCATTGGTCTTCATTTTTAAACACCAGGCAGTGTGGAAATGGGGTATATGGGCTCTGTGCTCAGGATGAGTACACACAGATACATAAATACACCCAGCACGTGTGTGTGGCTGCTTTGTCTGTTCCTGGAAAAAGGTACAAAGAAGTAGGTATGATAAAATACCTAAGAAAGCAGGAAAGTGACTGTAATGTATTAATTAAATCTACATTTCTGAGTTTTGTAAGTTAGGGGCCTCTTGAAAACCACTTCTGTCACTGAAACAGATTCTGGTGATTTTTATTTTAAACCAATTGATGTATTTGAGTGTCAGTGCATTGTCACTGTGTTTTCTTACGATGTGAACAAGGAAAATGAAATGCATCTTTGATATGAGAGAAAGCTGTTAAGTGATATACTCAGCAGGGACAGTTAAATATTTATATTTAGTCATATCCTTCTACCTTACCTGTGGTGTTCAGTGAGCTTTCCTGAAGAGAAAGAAAGTCCATGGGAAGCTGTTAGGACAGGACTGCTGTGCCTTTTCAGGAGGCTTTCTTTCAACCCTGAGGAGTCCAGCTTGAAAAGAAGTTTAACAGAGATTACTTGATTGTGATGTTTTTGCATTCATCTTCTAGTTTGGTAATTTGTTTCTCACTTTGGCTGTGAAGTAGAAGACAAAATAGAAAACAGAAGAATAAAGAATGCTGGGAGGAGTAAGCACATAACTCAAGTCTGACTCTTGCAGCATGATTTAGGAGATTGTTCTTGAACAGTTAGCTGACAATTTTACAATATTGAGTAATCTTATAGTTCTTAATGCTTCAAGTAATGTAGCTAGAGAGGTTTGAACATCACTATGTGCTGAGTGCTTTTAATAAAAGGATTTGCTTCTTGCTGTTGAATACAAACCGATTTATTTCTGGTAGGCTGTGTACATGCAGTGTACATGAGAAAAGTGTCAGAAAGGTTTTAATCTCCAATAGGATGACAACTGTGATAAATTCCTGAAAAGAATGTAAGCTGGAGGAGACACCTGAAAAATTAGCATTTGAATGTGCCCTGCCTCAGAGATTCTAAAGGAGCTGTGGTAGTTTTTGCTGGTAGCGTAGGTGTTTGTTCAATATGCAGATTATTTTGATAAAAAAGAGTGGTATAGTTTCCTTTGTTAATTGTAGCAAAACAAAGCTGCCAGTTTAGGTGAAGTGCTACCTCACTCTATGATAAATACATCTCCCACAAGACTGGGCTGTTTGTTTCCCCCCTTCAGAGCCCCAACACTGGTGCCCTGTCAAAGGCACCCCAAGGGCACGCAGAGCACCTGCCTGCAGGTGCAGCCAGGAGTCCTGTGGGCCTTTGTGGAAATGAGGGGCCCAACTCCTGCTCACATCGTTGTCCTCTTTAGATGAGTTTATAGCTGACTCTCAAGATGACTTTTTTAGCTGCTTAGACAGCTTTGTGAGCTTGACCCTTCAGTGAACAATGTTCTGTGGTCTGTGGGGATTTTATCTGTATTACTGGTTGATATATTTGGGGATTGTTACAAACCTGTTGTACTTTGGAGATCTTGTATGAATGAAAGCAGGCACTCTTTTAACAACTCTCCTGTTAATTCCTGTCCTTACTCCTTGCTTGAATTGAAATTTGCATTTAGCATCCACTGAGATTTCCTAGCAATTAATTTCAGGGCTTTTTTTAACTTATTTTTCTCTTTGTCCCTAGGGTGTGCTGGATAGATTTTCCCAAATTCAACCTAAACTTATATTCTCTGTTGAAGCTGTAATATACAATGGCAAAGAGCACAATCACTTGGAAAAGCTGCTGAGAGTGGTAAAAGGTATTTCACTGCATCTTACCTAGTCTTAGTTATACTGTAGTTCTCTGAGCACTCAAAGCCTGCACTGACACTGCTTGTTGCTGTCCTTCCTTCTTTACCGTATCACTGTGGTCACTTAGATTTTTCAGAACAGATTTGAGTAAAAACTGAGTGGTCCTTTCTGTAATTTTAACAGTTTTCTGCTCGTTTAACTTAAATAGATCACTAGATATTAGTCAGCAGTAGAAGCAGAGGAACAGGAGCTGATGATAGTGGTTTTTAAGCTCAAGCAAAGTGCCGCTGAAGACAAATGAAAGAGGTATTAAAGCACTAGAGCTTGCAGATTTACACATAAAAGGCTGGCAATATTGAGGAAATTATATCTTGGGTAACAGTTTAATCTTTTGGGGTTTCAGTGCATCAGAATTATTTCTGTTAGTTCGTGCGTTACACTGTATGATTCAATCAGGCAGAAAAGACCTCTGGGTATGTAACTGAGTGTAGTAAATAATTGTTTTCCTCTTTCTTTCAGGGCTTCCAGATCTAAAAAAAGTGGTAGTGATTCCGTATGTCTCGTCAAGAGAAACCATAGATATTTCCAAGATTCCAAACAGGTAATGGGAGCTTGTGAGCTGTGAGTGTCCAAACGAGGCATGAGATGGATATTGATAGCTATGGAAACTGCCTGACTGACCTCTTGAACTTGGAAAAAATGGGATTTAGTCAGATTTAATGTGGTCCATCTTCATACTAGAAAAAGAAGTGTAGTGTAGGTTGCTGCAGATGTTTTGCTCCTACAAAACCATCGTTGGTATTACTGGCTCTCAAATGAAGGCACAATTCAGTAGGACATAGCAGGGAGAACAAAACTTCCTGAGCTGAATAATTAATAATCTAAATGACACTTTTAAAGTTTCTTTTGCTTACTTACTGATTTGGATTATGTATGTTTAAACACTTTTTGGAAATGATTGAGTCCCAGGGTTAGACTCAGTTTGTTCCTGTCTGCTTTGAACTGTTAAGACTGGTAGCTGGTCACAGGGGCAGGTTTATAGGTTTGATTTTTGTTGTGTTCAGTCTAAAGATTATACTAATGGCTTATTTTAAAACAGAAAAGGAAACAAAATAATTAGCAATTCAAAGAGTAGACTAGAAATAGAAATTATATACATAGTTTGGGTATATGGCTTATTGTAAATGAGCTGTTGAATACAGAGGTAATCGTATGTATGGGCTGGGGTAATGCTTTCAGAAGTTTCTGCAATGTTCCTTTTTTTTTCCCCCTCTTGTTCAGTGTCTTTTTAGAAGACTTCCTGGCTACTGGGAAAGGAGACCAGGCTCCCCAGCTGGAGTTTGAGCAGCTGCCTTTCAGTCATCCTCTCTTCATCATGTATTCATCAGGCACAACAGGGGCACCAAAATGCATGGTGCATTCAGCAGGGGTATGTCTTCCCTCCTGGAGCTGCATTGCCTGTACTTAACTCCCTGGATTACATCTTCCCTTTAACAGCATCATACCATGGTGTACTTTAAGGAAGAATTGATTGCTGACAGTGTTTCAGTAACTTGCAGTGAACCTTTTTATTTATAAGTGGCTGTTTGAAAGCAAATATGGATTGCTATAAAATATATTGGTTTAGAGATCAGTGTGGAGACCTTTCAGATTTCTGGCAGGAAGTATCAGTCACAAAAGCATCACTAGAACTGGCCTGACTGATACTTGTAGAGAAAAGGCCAAAAAACTTGAATTGGGTGTTTGGAACTGATTTTTGGACTCTGCCAAGCTAAGGCCCATAGGGAGCTTGCAGTTTTTATAATCTAGATTATTTTTTGCTTTAAACTGTATTCTGTGTTTATTAGTTCAGAGTATGTTATTCTCATCAATCCTTTTTTTTTAAGGAAGAAAGCCAGAAGGTTACCATCCCCTTGAGTGTAGGTTTTGCTTTGTATGGAATCTTTGCTTTAGGCCATGTCTTGTTATGGCTAAAGGTGTATATGATATTAGTGCCAAAATGGCCTGTGCTCACGTTATTTCTGTTTACTATTGATGTTCTCAAGCTCTTAAAGTAGAGGAAGTGACTCCAGCAGTCAGACATAGTGTTGAAGCTTTAACTCTTCCATTAGTGTAATCCTTCAAAGGCAGGGCTTTTTCCCCCTCAAGGCAGGCAGGATGTGTTGAACAGTGCAATTGTACCAACATGTGTAAATGGAACTGCACAACTTTTAGCCAGAGTCCATCATTTCTGCTGTTTGCTCTGAAAGTCAGGATGAGCATCCTGCAAGGCTGGGTGGCCTGAGGGCAGGATCCTTTGATGCTGTGCCCATGGTGTGTATGTTCTTGCCTCTCTTTGATGGCAAGGACTGGAGGATTTGCCCGCAGACAAATCCCCTGCTGCCTGTAAACACTCTGCTTTATATATTATCAATAGGAGTTCATGCCAGGCAGCATGTGATACACAAAATGGTCCCATTGGGACACATCCAGTGTTTGTGAAGAAGGTATATTTTGTGGTTTGACAGCTGTTTTGAAGCTGTGCTGGCTTTAGACTGGTTAAGTACTTGCAGGGGTGGATTAGTAAAAACAGGACGGGTGTTTTGTTCAGTGATGGGTGATAAACAGTAGAGATGAAAACAGATGTAGATCAGACAGCAGGACTCTGCAACAAAGTTCTTTCTTTTCCCATGTTACCTGTGTTGTTGCTTAGCTGAATCATTGCTCTGGTCTCCATCTTTTCAGTTTGTACAGAGCTACCCTAGAGTTTAGGTACAGATTACTCATCCTTGCTGGGGAGGAGAGGAGGTAATGGATGGATGAATAGGTTTGTAATGATTCTGTTCCTATTGAGCAGCTCTAGTTCTGTGTTGCAGGGTAACTTTCTTTTCCCCTTAAGTTCTAGAAATTGCCTAAAAGCAAGTTGTTTCATCAGAGGCTGCAGGAGTTGCATGCTTTGTATGTGTCAGTGTGAATAGGGCCTGCAAAGAGTCCATGCAAATAAATTCTTAGATGCCTTCTACACACTTGGTTGGGTTCCTCTGTTTGTTCTTGGCATAATCTTGTTTCCACTGGAATTAATAGTAGGATTCTTATTGATTTCAACAAAAGCAAAATTAGTCCACCATCTTTGTTTCATTTTCCAGCCTTACATTAACTCAAGTTTGGTTTTGGTAATTAAAACAGCAAGAAGAGATGACATTTCAATGAAGACATTTCAAGTATTGCTTATTTATAGCATGCTTTGATACTGTGTTGTTACTGTAGTGATTTTTAGATGCCAATAGGCAGCTTACTTTAAATTCACAACTCAGTTTATCTAATTCTGCAGTATGTTTCTGGTCTATTTTCCCTGCACATATTCTGTTTTCTTGATACACAGTGAAATGACACATTATAAATAAAGAAAATGCAGCCAGGTCATGGGAGATGTTTTAAAAAGTGGTGCCTCGGAGAGAGTAGGCTTTTTCTGGTGTGTATGGTATTGAACAGTTAGGTGTGCTACAGAAAGACATTTGAAGGGTTCTTTTTAATACATAAAATACATTAGTGAGTAATTGTTGTTCTTTAGTCCTAAAAACATTGGTTCTGCTTCTTGCCTCGTTCCTACAGGCCCTTTCTCAGTTATTCCATATTCCCAGCTATCTAAGGAGATAACTTTCTGATAAAATCCACATCATTTCTTTCCATCTTAAAGACTTGCAAGACATCTGCCCTGCTGCAGACTCCTTGTGCAGCTGCAGGCAAGTCACTCTGAGGATTTTTCATGCTCGGACTCTTTCTGAACAGCATGTAGAGAACACTGCTGGTTTGAGACCAGGCTGAGCAGCCATGAGTAGTTACTCATGGCAGGCTCTCAGCTGTGTAACTGCTTAGCACTGGTCCCTCCTGAGCCACACTGTGGCCCAGGAGCAGCAGTGCCTGCTGGCTTTTGACGCTGCAGATGCTCAGCACTTCACCTGCCTTATGTTGAGCCCACTGAAGACAAGTAGACCAGTAAGTTTTATCAGCTGCCAGATCTGTGTCATGAAATGCTACATGCTTGGGATTTATTTTGAGGGTTGTAAAAGTCCTATAAATAAACAAGCCCTATAAATAAACTTGAGAGAGCATCTTGGGCCATAAGCTCTTTGGAACAGCTCTGCCTTCTCCCACAGTACCTTTGTTTCCAGGCTGAGTCTTAACAGGTTTTGCAGGGGAATAGTTCATAGCCTCTACCTGAAGTCATTGTTTTAAAATCCCCTTTTGATCCCAAAACTGTGAAGTAGCAAAAACTGAATGAAGGAAAAAGAGAACCAATACTTATTTTAATTGAATTTGACTTTTAATTTTGCTATTTCTTGTGGCTCTTTCAGAATCTCCTGCAGGGGCAGTGTGATTTCTTTTTGTAAATGCAGTAATTATGTTAACACCTGCAATTCTTCTGGCAACCTTAACAATCCAGTTAGACACAGTGTTTCTAAGTCCTAAAGGTTTTGGTAATTTTCAGCAGTAGAAGATGGTAGCTATAGCTAGGTGGCAGTGTTGTGACAGCTGAGGGTGTTCAAACAGCAGCAGGTGAGTTCAGACCTGATTCCTTTGAGCTGTGAAGCAAAAATAAGATTTACTCCTTTATTTTTATTTAATGTTTTCTGCCTTTTCTCCCAAAGCGTTTGCCAGTTTTATGACTCTCCTTTTTCATTTCAAATGTTTATCTGTAATCTTTTTTCTTTCAGTGTAAATCTTGTTTCATGCTTATGAGGCTGTTAATAGTTTCACTGTAACTCCTTGCATAAATGCAAGAACCATTTTTTATTTTAACATCAGCCACGTTAATTTGTCACTGAGGTGAAGTGTCTTAATGAAGTAGTCTGTAAATTTATTTATCCTAACAAGTTATGTTTTAACGATGATCAGGAAGGTACTTTAGCAGCATTTCCAACAAAAGAAAAGTAATATATTCAAGTACATTATTAATACTGATGATGTGAGCAGTGAGACATTTCACATTGCTAGTCACTTCAGTGCTTACAAGAGATCTCTAGTGTTAGGTGTTATGTCTCCTAGATGTTAATAGATAAGATAATTCGGATACGTAGTGCTAATGTATAGCAGCTGCTGCAGTTTATGGCAGCTCTCAGTCCTTCATTCCTCCCAGTTGCCCAAACATGCTGAAAATGAAACTCTGTCAAAGGGCTTATCTTGGAAAATCTGACTGGTAAAAGCCTGCTGTTTAAAATGATGGTCTGCATGGAGTACTCTGCAACTCTGATGGCTGTGCAGAGTTGAAAGTCAGGGAAGTTATTTATTCCATGGGTTAACAGTGATGTGCCATGAGAATTGCTGACGTCTAATGAGAGAGGCTGAAAAGTTATGTGAGAATGAGGAATGCAATTGCTGCTGCAGTAAATAGACCCTGGGATTTACTTCAGTTGTAGTTAAAGGAAATACTTGCTTTAATCCTGCAGTACATCCTGCAAAGTATTGACTACATTAGTAATTTTTAAGTCTTAATGTGCTGTCAGAGTTTTGCTTTTCACTTACATGATCTTGTATTTTTCTTTCACTGTCTTTGCAGGGCACACTAATACAGCACCTGAAGGAACACATTCTTCATGGCAACATGACCAGCAGTGATGTGATTATGTACTACACAACGGCAAGTGGGGCTTAAGGCACTTCTAAAATCACTATAATAAATCTTTCTTATAAAGATGAGAACTTTTCATACAAATCTACAAGTACATTTTAAAGTATTTTAAATGTTTGTTCTGCAAGGGATTGTCCTATGTAACTGAGTTTAAAAAAATTCAGGTAAAATAATAAAATGCAACCTTTCTGATGAAAGGTCAAACCCATGTTAAATGTTTCTGACCTAACTGGTGAGGAAAATGAATTGATTTTTACAGTCTCTTAGGTTTATTGATCAAACTGCCTCATCAATATCACCTACAAATCAGATTCCCGTTTCCTCCATCATGCAGGGCTACATCATACAGAAGATGAGAATTTCTATTATGTGTCTGTTTTGATGGGGAGGAAAGGAACTGCCCAGCTCTAAATTTTGTAAAGGCAAGGGAGTAAACCTGATCTATGTAAGAGTTCAGATATGGGGTGGGGGTGCTTTTTCCGATGCTGTGATAAAGAAAAATGATTCCAAAGATTCCCACTACTGCAGCTGTTTGAGAAGGCTCATGTCTTTCCTCATGAGTTCCTTTCTGAGCTTTAACACAACTAGTCAGTTTGCAATATCTCCATGGAGGGATCATTGTAATTGCCTTGTCTCAAAGTTGTCTTGTCTCTTGACTTGTGCCTTAAAACTATGTGTGTAGGGAGGCATGGAATTCCCATCTCATTAGATATTTGTAAGGATAAGTTAGATGAGCATCCATCAGGAACGTGTAGCTGCTCAGTCTTGGGACAGGTGAGAGGATAAGCAGTGCTTCAGCCTTATTTGTGGATTCTTAAATAATGTGGTTAGACATAATAAGTGGAGATGGGCGTGAACTCAGGTATTTAACAGTTTCTTACAGCAGGAAAACTTCAGGCAAGGGAAGCAGAGGGCAGGGTGGTATCTCTGGCATAAGGGCAGGGACCATGCCTTGCTCCAGCTTCTGCCAACATTCACACCTGTCCATCTTTTTATAGTTGCCTGTAGCTCCTCTACCAGCATGTGACAGCAGACAGCCCTCCTGATCCTGTGCTAGAGCTGCCAGAACAGCAGACAGGGAACTGATGAAGATAAACTGATGTAGGTATCCTCTCTTTTCCAGACTGGCTGGATGATGTGGAATTGGCTAGTGTCTGCACTTGCTACAGGAGCTTCAGTGGTCCTGTATGATGGATCTCCTCTAATTCCTTCACCAAATGTGCTCTGGGACTTGACTGACAGACTAGGGTATGTAAACAAGATTAAACAGAAGGATAATGGCATTTGCTTCTGTCACAATGACCGCATCCAAGCAACCTCACTGAAGGTGTTGTTCCCTTGGTCAGGAACTTGTACACAGCATGACATGGTTTGGCTTTTGACTTAGCCTTGATTGGAAGTACTTTTAAAATTTTGTGCTAAAAGCACTTTTTGAGAGAGCAGGAGAGACAAAGAGCTAACTGTTTCAAATTTGAGTCAAGTATTAGAATTCCAGGCAAACAAAGAGTTCTGGTTCAATAGTCAGTTTTCAAGAGCAGCCTTTTCAAAAGGCAGTAATTGGGAGCAATCTGACGAGTAATTTCTCAGTGCACTCAGAACCTAGTAAATAAGAATCCTTTTTTCAAGCAGCTCAATGTAAGACTCAACATAGAACTTTGACTTAAAGACATAAATTGACTGGAAAGACTCAGCAGGGTTGCTTGTATTTCCATACTTTGCTTTTTAATCTATAATGCTTAATTCTTGCTGACAAGCTATTCTGTAATTGTTTTATACTGGTTTTTTCTGCCTGCAAATGTTCAGAGTGCCCTTTCTTGAAGCCTAGAGAAATAGCAGGTATCACATAAAGCACTGTAAAACACTGTGGTGGCATTTAACTTTGTACGCTGGTTGAACTTTGGTTTTTTTATTTTGGTTTTTTTTTTTTGGTAACTTTCCTATTTTACCAACTGGATGTAAGCAGTAGATTTGAATGTTATTACTGGTAAAATAAGTGTCATTTTTAATTGATAATGAAAATTAATTTGGTGGTAGAAAGTGGATGAGTGGAAAAGTGGAAAAGATTCACTTTCCAACTCTTGATAATTAATAATTTAAACCTCACTGTCTCTCGTGACATGTAATATTTAAAGACTGGCATTTTGTCTCTGGCTGTTATAACTGAAAGTTAATGCCTAGTCAAAATGCTTCCAGTAGAGAAACAGCACAAAACAAACCCACAAACTTGAGCCATGCCCCACCCCCTAAAAAAACCCTGGTAGAACAACAGGCAAAAAATCAGAATCGAGAAATAACACAGCTTATTTTTAAGCATTGTTTCTTTTCTACATGCCAAATCTGAGTGAAGATAAATGTGTCTGCATGTCTCACTTTTGTAATCTGGCGCTAAAAGCGGTGGCCATCTGGGTGGTACTTCATCATGCAGTCTGTTCCCAGCTCACTCATATGTTAAATATGTTAAAAAAAGGCTTCAACATGTGAAGACTACCTTACTTCTTTGGAGATGCACCACACTTGCCTTCAGATACCCTGATGATACTGTAAGAATATGCAATCTCCTACTGCATGGCAAGAACTACTCAAGTGGACATCCATTAAATGATCTGTTGAAGTGAATTAGTGGATGGTGACTAAATGCAGTTATGTAGCATTTGGAAGGGAATAATAGGAGACTTGGCTCTACTGTGCTATAGAGGAAGTGTCAAACATTAAAAATAAATAGGGAAGTATTTTGTATTCTAATGTAAAATAAGCACTGACTGGAGACATGGAAGGAAAGAGATTACATAAGCATAAAAATAGTTCACATGGTTGAGGTACATGGGAACTGAGGAGCAGTGTCCTGTGGGCTCTTGTGGTGGAAGGTTCCCTGCCCATGGCAGAGGGGTTGGAGCTAGGTGACCTTTAAGGTCCCTTCCAAGCCAAAGCATTCTGTGATTCTGTTGTGCTGTTCCCATGTGCCTGGTAAATTGCTCTATGCCACTGATGTGTTTGTGCAAGTAACCTGAGAGCTGAGAGTCATCCACCTGAATGGCAAAGGCAAAGCATCTCCTTTTGATAGTGTTGAAATATCTCCTTGCCTGGAAGTGTTCTACCTTCTATCTTGCCTTTGGAGTAAAAGCCAAGATAGCAGGATCTTATTTTTAAGCTCTGCTGGTGTCAGTATTGCCCATATTCTGTGCACTGAGACTATAGCCCTTATCCTCATCTATCTCTGCATTTTCTTGAGTGAGTTTATTCCTGAGTGAGTTTATTGCTGTAATATAAAATGAATTAGCAGAAGGCAGGGAAGAGGATTTCCTGAATGTTAGCAGAAACATTAAACTAGCACTTCTATCAATAGAGTAGGGAAGAGTCACAGCCTTTGTTTCAAGTTTTAATTCCATTGTATTGCAGAGCTCTAAATAGACTTTGCAAGGGCAGGATTGAGTTGTTCAGTTGGGCCAAATTTCCTGTTTGTTTAGGCACCTGCAGTTCAGGCTTTCACCAGTGGAGACTGAAAAATCCAGTCTCTGGAAAATCACTGAGTGCTGTCTCAGAGTAAAGTATTTTTTATCCAACTGTGCCCTGAAATGGCAGAGTTTTTCTGTGTAAGAGTGTACCAAGGCAACAGCTTTGCATTACACAGCTCTGTGGCAATTATGACCCATTAATGAAGTAAACATTATAACATTTTCTGTTGTCTTTGGAGTGTTCTGCACTTACAAATTCCTGTAAGTGAAAGCGAATGATGTTTTCATGAGGTGGAAAGCTTTGCTTAATATTTAAAGATAGAATGAAAAGTTTCAAAGCTGCAGAAGTGACACGTGATCTGACTAATTTTGATAGTTCAAAAGGATGTGCCTTCCACTTAGAAAGCTTTAAGAGACTGCATTGTTTGACTAATCCACATACAGAGTGTCTAACAGCCTCTGCTTACAGCAGTGGGAATTGCAGGTCTTTGGAATCTTAGCATATTTAAATATGCAAAACATTTAAACTTTTTTTTCCCTCTAGGATCACCATCCTTGGAACGGGTGCAAAATGGCTGGCTGTGCTAGAAGAGAAAAATTTAAAACCATGTAAGCTTCAAAAAGCTGGTGAATCCCTCCTGTCTTCCCTCCTACCTTTCCTCTCCTGGTTTTGGGCCTGTGTCTTGTCACAGTCCTTTATGCAATTATGCTGTGTTGTAGTGACAAAGAGTTTGAAACCCTTGTAAAAATTATGCCTTAACCTGTGTTGATTTTTCTCCTTTCTAAGGTGAAACACACAATCTCCAAACACTCCACACTATCTTGTCTACAGGATCGCCACTCAAATCTCAAAGCTACGAGTATGTCTACAAACACATAAAAAGCAGTGTCCTCCTGGGATCCATTTCAGGTGATGCTTTTATACTGCAGCATCTCAGTAATTCTCTTGATTGCCTGTGCATTTCCTTCTTGCTTATTTGTGCTGTATGTTTGGGAAGCTTAAGCCTTGGATCATTTGGGAATGCTTATAGTTAAACTGAAATGAACTGTCTTTTTAGTGCAGAGATTTTTCTGCATAATTCACTGTGCCATAATGAAACTCATACACTCCAGAAGGTTTTTGGTGGATGTTTTGGATCTTAGCTCTTTTTAAGTATGATCATTTATTTTGACTGGCTGTCCTTAGGGGTGGCAGGGTTGAGATCAAGAAAAGAGTCTATTAACCTGCAGAACATACTGTTCTGCAAATAGCTGACTTTAGCAGAAAATATCTCTTGGAGAATTCCCATTTCAGTTCTTTTGTGCCAAGTAATTGGCACTGCAGACAGATTTTTTGTAAATTATATAATTAGAGAAATATCAAGCCCCCATGCAGTGCAGTTTGTTGTGAGGAGTGCTGAGGCAACTTGTAGTCACATAAGATCCACCACAGCACTCTTCCTTTTGCTTTGTAACAAGGACTGACTCTTTCAAAGGGCTTTTTAACTCAGTTTAGTTTGATTTTTTTTTTTTCAAGTATAACCATTCTGCTGAAGTTCTCAGACTCTGAGCTCAATAAGAGTAGTGCTGAATCTAGAACTTGCTACTACAGACATTAATAGACTCTAATGCAGAAGCCTATTTTTGAGTAAAGCTAGCATGATTGATTTGTGTCTTAATTCTTCTTCTTTGAAGTCCTAGAAAGACTATAAATATTCCAGTTAAGTAAGCACTTTGACAGTATCTATTTTTCTTAAGATAACTGTTCATCCTATAGGCATGGCTCCCCTCCTGCTATGCTAATAAGATATAAAAGCCAAGTAAATGTTGAGTAGAATAGCTTGACTGGTTACTTTAATCAAAACAAACAAGAAAACATTTCTAGGTAATTCTCTGAATATCTTAAGTTTGTAAACTAGGGCCTGTTTATTTTCTCATTCTTCTATAAGTGGAAATTTCCTTAAATGAGATTAAAGAAAATGTTAAAAGGAGAAAAGTTATGCCTGAAGGGGTAGTTCTGCATGAAAGACATACATACATAAAGACATATAAAGCAAGGAAGGAAGTCTTTTAATAAAAGTCACAACATTATCGTGGATAATACTGTTTGGTTTATGGTGCTTAATGTGGATCAGAAGCATTTGGCAAAGGTGGCAGTTTACTGTTCTAGAGTTCAAAGTACTGTATACTCTAAATGGACTTCTTTTTATTATAGGTGGAACAGATATCATTTCATGTTTCATGGGTCAGAATGTTACAGTTCCAGTTTACAAAGGAGAAATTCAGGCCAGAAATCTTGGAATGGCTGTAGAAGCGTGGAACGATGAAGGTAACTATTATCCAAAACACTATGCATGCTTATAAAACAAAGTAGTTACATGACCTTAATTTTCATTCATCAGATGGGTCAACAGTCAGCTGTTAACGTGTGATTCCGCTTTAGAAATGTGTTCCACAAAAGCTGCATATGGATCCATCTGATCTGGATTTTAAGGGACTCCAGTGAAGATAATAGTCCTTCCTTTTCTATTACTCTGCTAAAGCACATCAAGGCCAAATTCCAGCTTTTGGTGTGTGTTCCCTAGCTGTGTTGCTGGGCATGCCAGGCTGGCTTCCACCCTGTGGTGTAACTCTCCTGAAGTTACTGAGGTTAAGATAGGGATGATCTTAATAACTGAACACCAGTTGAAACCAAGACCAACAGTCACAGCATGTCTCATACTTACACCAACATCTGGCTGTAATAATAAGTGAAAACTGTAGGTGCTTTTTGCTTTGGTACCCTCTTATTTACGGAAGGGAAATGCAGAAAACGCTTCTTTCTTTGTAAACAGGAAAACCAGTTTGGGGTGAAAGTGGAGAGCTGGTTTGTACCAAGCCTATTCCCTGTCAGCCCACACACTTCTGGAACGATGAGAATGGAAGCAAATACAGGAAGGCTTATTTCTCAAAATTCCCAGGTATGTCATGAAGGGCTTTGGATATTGCTCAGACTGGCCAAGGATCCAGACTGTGTTGCTGTTCCTAGCAAGGCACAGGTTTATTTGCTATTGCCCAGTGACAGGCACGTGCAGCTTTGAATTTTGATTCCCAGGGTGAGAACCCCACAGCGTGTTTCATATCATCTCTCTCTCTTTTCTAGTGCTTTGTTTTGAATATGGATCCAAATCAAACTAGTAAGAACCTCTGCAAGGCTCTAATCCCATTTTGCTGCTTTCATTAGGCAGATCTGACTGTCACAGCCTCCCAGACTGCAGTGCAGACACAGACTGCTTGGCATGAGTGTGAAATGGAAGTGCTGAATAGGTCAGGTAGCAATCAGCTATTAATGAGTCCTACTGCACCTCTGCCAGACTGCTCCTGCCTAGCTGGAGGAGTGAATCCCAAGGGATAAGTGCTGACCTGCTACCTCATTAGCATGAAGTTTAAGTATATGCTGCCTCAAACATGCATATTCTGCATTCATAGTCTCCTACAGAGCAAAGGAAGAGGCACTGTGGGCCAGGGCTTTCTTCCTAATGATTGTGGAGGACTCTGCTCATCCAGGGCTTTTCCTGATGTGGCACAGTGATGCTGAAATCCCTGCTGCCTCCTGGGCAGGGATTTTATTGGAGCAGGATCTCCAGCTGCTGTTTTTTGGAGATGGAAGCTTTTTTAAAAATAGCAGCAATACAGAGTGGATTCACAGGAGAAGTCAGATGTTTAGCAGGAGGTAATCTTATAGGAAAATTGAGGGAATGTGGAAGTTGCAGTCTGCATGTAAGCCTGACAGCAGTAAATAGAAAAAATGTGTGTGACAGTTGTTAGACTGAAATCACTGTGGTCCAGAGGTTCTGTCTTTCTTTGTAAATGGACTTAAGGTTGTAACATTTAAGTTAGAAGATGGTCTTACTTGCACATGCATGTGAGGTTGGAATTTTTCTCTAGAAAAGCTTGAGTAGAATTGGCTTGTTCTTCTGGTTTTGGCAGGGTGTGTAGCAGTATCAATTTTAAAAATAATACAGAAGTCATTCTAGCTCCGAAAAGTCAAATCAAATTTTACATTAACACAGATCAAGAACATTAAGCACATAAGCTCCCTAGGGAATTGTTGAGACCTATTATGCAAGCCCAGAAAACTTCTTGCACAGAATTTTACATTCCAAAAGAAGTGGATCAAGAAAGACTGGTGGGAATATTGTTACCTTTGTGGAGGATTCTTCCAGTTTGCTCAAAATGTGGTGTTCAGAGGAGCTATTCATCTGCTTTGTAAAAGGATGCTGTATAGTTATGCAAACAAAGAATCAGAAGATAATGTGGAGTTTGATCCTAACGTGTGAGCTGCTCCTGGGTGTGCTAGCTCTTTGTAGTAAATGCAGTATGAATTGTTTGTGTAGTTAAATACTGCTACACTTGCTGTGGGTAGTTCTCAAAGCATATCAGATAAATTATACTTAAGTATGTATTTTATTAAGTTAATGTGAGTTGAGTTACACAAATGTCTACTGTGACTGGATGAGTAAGAAATCAGCTGCTTAACCTCTGCCATTCCCTAATAGGTGTCTGGGCCCATGGTGATTACTGCAAAATTAATCCCAAGACTGGAGGAATTGTCATGCTGGGCCGCAGGTAAAGTGTTTTGAGTAAACAAGTGCTAAAATTTGCAATCTTCCCTTTGGAGTATGATGTCCATGATTCTGTATCACACCTGTTAGCTTTATATTTTATTTAATCCAGTATTGTGGATTTCAGACCTTAAATTAACCAGAGCAGCTGGATTAGAGGGAAGGGACTAAATTTCAAAGTTCTACACCACTTTTTTTATATGTGAACACAAGACAGTATTGGACTTTCTGCTTTCCATGGTTTATAATGATCACTTAATTTCAACTGAGAGTGCAGCACATTCAAGGTGGTGAATTGGAAGATTGTCCTCTGGTCTTGCTTTTAACATCGACTTGTTTTACAGCAAAACTTAATTATAGAAGGTCAGGTATTAAGCTGTGCCTGTTTTAGTGATCATTAGACATTCAGGATCACAATTGGGGCTGAATTTTCTGCTTGCATTTCAAAGCTGCTGTTTGAAACAAAGTTGAGTGAATGAATACTGTTGAGGTTCTTGGTACAGCTTCCTTTTAATGAGCAGAATGCCTTTTTGAGTCAAGTCCTCTTACAACTCTGTTTCTGATGTGGCTGCACTTTCACTGCCTGAAATGTAGGGAGACTCGGTTAATTGCATCAATTTTTTCTCTTCATGAAACTGTAATCACATTTTAATGCTTCTTTGTTTTGTTTGTCTGACTTTTCAGTGATGGTACATTAAATCCAAATGGAGTAAGATTTGGAAGTTCTGAAATCTATAACATAGGTATGAAATCAACTTTCCACCTCTTTCAGCTATGCCATTGTTGCCTTAAATCTGAAATCCAAGCATTATAAAGTGCTTGAAAGGATTAAGTAATGAAAGACTTGCTGTCTTTCAGATGAAAGACAATACAGAGTATATTAGCATTAGCAAAATTTGGTTTTGTGAACTTGAAGCTGGTTGCTTTCCTGAAGTATGTATAGGGTGGGAGATGACTAGTTGAGATTATACAAAAGCAACATCCTAAGGAGCATATAGTAAGGCTTTACAGACTAATAGTATCATGCAGGTTTATAAGAGAACACTTAACTTGTCAGGCTTTTTTTCCTCCCCAAGACAAGCTCTTGACATTGTTTTTATTGTACCTTACCTGGTAATTAAGCAGCAGTTCTTGAGCTTGTGCTTTGTGCTTCAAAGATGTTGTGGCAGGTGGTGAAACTGTCCCTGCAAAGGTGCTAATCTGAGACTTAAGCACCTGTTGCCTCTTTGTTCTTCTGTCATCAGGCACATTATTCTCCTGTCTATGCATCAGTGGGAACTGTGAGGAAAGCCAAAGAAAATGGCTTAGTGTAAAAGCTTATCATCTGTCCCAAAAGCTATAGCAATTTTTTTTTTTTGTTATGGACCTAAATGTATCCTTAAACCTGGATTTTCACCTGGACAGGAGTTAAAATTTCAGAGCACCCAGAGGGGAAGCTGAGTGTAGGATAATCTAGGTGGGTTGCTTGTTTGCCTTTGCAGCTCTAGGGGAGGTGACTTTTTTTTTTTTTGATACAACCACAAAAAATGTGCATCACGAATGGTACATAAATACAAATACTAGTAAGGACTTCCCCTTTATTTTCAGTGGAAGCCTTTGAGGAGGTTTCTGATAGCCTCTGTGTCCCTCAGTACAACAAAGATGGGGACGAGAGGGTGATACTCTTCCTGAAGATGGCATCAAACCACACGTTCAGCAAGAGCCTGGTGAAGAGGATTCAGGACGCGATCCGGATCGCGCTCTCCGCCAGGCATGTTCCCAGCCTCATCCTGGAAACCAAAGGCATTCCGGTATGTCATGAAAAATGCTGCCTACTTTTTTCTTTGTCACCTTGAATAGTAATTAAGGAGCAGTTGTCACTGCTCTTCAAACCCACATACATGGAAATTTTAGCATCTCAAAAGTGTATTCGAGCTTTATAAATAGTTTGTCTATGTTGCCTAGCAACATCTTTTCATCTCCTTTTCAGCTAAGCATGGTTTTTGTTTTTTAAATGTGTTACATTTTCTCAGGAATATATCCTTAACCTTTTAAGGGAAAATATTAAGAAGGTAACTTAATAGCTTTTCTTGATATCCACAAACTTATTTTGTTTCTGTTTTCCTGTTACAAGTGACATTCTTAGGAAAGCTGAGAGCACCCAGCAAATTCAGAAAATCATTTTGTAAATGATTTCACTTTTACATCTGTTTAGCTGCTTAAATGTAGCTCTATCACTCTTAACTGTAATAGTAATTAAAATTAAATTGTTGTGTTTGTGTGGGAGGAGAAGTTTGTGTAGCTCAGGGTTCTGCATGCTCAGTCTTCTGAAGCTGTTCTGCCACAGTGCTCGTTGTGTGAACTCTTTAGTTAGAATGTCTGTTTTTATAATCTTCTCTAATGCTACAGTCTCCTCAACAGCTCTGAGCAGCAGAATGGGGGTGGAGAGTGTAGGTTTCCCAAGTCCATTTGCACATAAACTTGAGTTCTCCATTTGATACTCTTGATACTCTTTAGCTGCCAGTGTAGGTTTCCCTGTGAAAGTGCTTTAGGGTTCAACACTACCAACCTCTGTGGTCCACATAGTGATCTGGTTCTGATCTGTTGAGTTATTTCTGCTTCAGGCCACTGTTGACAAATAGTACTTGGCTCAAAAGAGTGTTAAAAAAAAAAATCCCCTGAAGTTTAGGTTTTCTGTGCTGTAACTCAGCTTCTGCATGAAGTGTTGAACTTGTGAACTGTGTAAATCACCTGAATGTACAGCACAAAGTTGATTCTAGTGAGGTGTTTGTGATGGGCTGCCCCTCAGGAAAGCCTCCTCAGATCATTAATTAGTTCACACATTGACTGAATTGAGAATTGAGTGAATTTTAATTACCTTTCAGATAAATATACCAGTGGTAAAGTGATCAAAGCTGTCCCCCATCTTCTAAAGTTTGCTTGGAAGGGAAACCTCCTATTTTCTCCTACTTTTAGAAATGTTTGCATCCTCATCTGCAAATACAATCTAATTCTGACACTGATTTCTGGTAGAAATAGTACAGCTGTGGTGAGGTGATTTAGTAATACAAAGAATGGCTTTAATGGGATATCCAGGTGTTAAAAAAAAATGTAGTGCAAATCTATCTTGTGTTGTCCTGAGTAAGCATTCTGGTCATCATCAACGAGATTTTCTGATTCAAGTAAACAAATTTGCTTTGAACAGTCTGATCTTTGTTTTCTAAAGGGCAGAATTCCCCTGCAGGACAGTGAGATTTTCTGGTTTCTGGGCACTTGTGAAAATTAGTTTGCTAATCATTGAGGAGAAGGAAGAAGAGTGGCTAATCACCGTGGCTCAGGGGGGTTAGATTACACATGACTTCAGTAGATCTAAGAAGGACAAGTTTGGTTTAGCATCAGGATCAATATTGCAAGAGTGCATTGAGTTGAGGATTATTTAACTTGGCTCTGAATGATCTCTAATGAAAAATAGTGGTGCCTGGAGTTGAGTTTTCAGTGGTTTTGGAGGCCAGGAACAACCTGAGTTCTTTGATCAGCAGATTCATTAGTGAAGCAGGTGGGGATCCTGTTCCTAGAGCAGACAGACAAAATTAAGGAGATACTTAAAAGTCAGTTTTTCCAAGTTGATGCCCCAAAATGTCTGTGGTATCAGCACAAGGAAAGGGCTGATAAAGCCTTGGTGCCTGTAAAAGCAGAGTTTGTCCAAAAAGGCCCTTGGCAGTTCCTGTTCACATTGGAGTAGTTGTTCTTTCTCATACTTCACTAGGTAGAAATTATTGCTCTGATCCCAAAAGGATAACAACTAGGGTTTTGTTTTTCTGCAGTGTCCTTACTTAGAGTAACACAATGTAATAGAATTTGTGTGATACATAAGTGGAGGTGAAACATGTTTGTTACACTTCATTTTGTTTGTTATGGTTTGTTTTGAAACATTTAACTATAGAAGACCAATTAAGCTCAGAGTTTCACTTTGCCCTTTTAGAAAAACTGTCCATTTAGGATAAAAAAAATCATGGTTTCTTTCTCCCAAATCCCAGTGCAGCTGGGCTTTGTTTTTTTTATCCCACCCATACAGAACTAAAAATTGTTTGAAAATTGGATGTGTCAGAACACAAACATTAAATATTTTTGGTGTTTATACCATGATTCTGATCTGGGTTTGTTGTTTTATATTGGAGCTTGATCGTGTTCTCACAGTACTACCAACAGGAGTAATAAACTAAAATGACATATAAACTCTTTGAATTCCACCTACTCTTCAAGTGATTTTTCAGAAGAAAGTACTTCAAATGTAACAGAAGAGAAGGCATTGTGCTTAAATTTTGATAGAGTTCTGGGATTGGTGGGGGGTTTCATGAATATTTCCATAAAGCTGCTACATCAAAAAAAATGTAATTTTATCTTTACTGGTTTTGTTTTTCAGTATACAATAAATGGGAAAAAAGTGGAAGTTGCTGTGAAGCAAATAATTGCAGGGAAAGAAGTTGAGCAGCGGGGAGCTTTCTCAAACCCAGAGGCTTTGGACCTGTACAAAAATATTCCTGAGCTTCAAGACTATTAAAGTCACTTATTTGGGTTTTTTTGCATCTTTGTTTTGTGTTTGTTTTGTATATACCAATACTGTATGTAAAGAAAAAGCTCTATTTAATACCAGTGGTTCTTTTAAAAGAAAAAATATTTCATGAAGTGCATTATGAAAGGCTTGGGTAAAGCTTAGCTCCCTTTTATTGGTTAAATATGCCATATATTTTGGTGGGGTTTTTCCCAGCCTGGAAGGAGAAACCTGCCTGTTTTGATTTTTATATATATGTGTGCATCTTTTCTAGTTAGATTTACATCAGCCCATCAAATGGGAGCACTAATAGTTGCGGTTGCAGATAGAATACTTCTTTCATAAAATATTTGCTTTCTTTTTTTAAACTGGATTTTTAGCAATGTTTTTCAATCCCATGTGTTTCAGTCACCTGTAAGGAACATACAGTGATTTTAACTCCTTGAACCCTGAAACATGCAAGTGGTTCTGTATGTAGTGTGCATTTAAATGTTTTTATAAAGCCAAATCATAATGCACAAAACCCATTTGACTTGACTCAGAGTTATTTCAGTCTTGAAATATCTCACGGTACCCTTGAAGGTAATTGCTGCTTCATTTTGTGATGTAGCCTTCCTATTGTTTTAAACTTTTGGTTGGTACACTTCTGGGGGCTCAGAAGGTGAGGGAGCAGTTGTCTCCTTGTTGCTGGGGTAACTCCAGGTTATTTCCATGGATTTTGCAGTCATTTCTCTGGATTAACATATCTGCAGCTGAAGAAGGTGTTTTGCTTCCTTGTTTGAAGTCCTTTGTTGGCTCTAGGGCAGAGATCCCATATTAAGCTAACTGAGGAATTTCAGTGTGTTTGTTTATTAAAAGCTGATGGGTTTTGTAACTTTTTTTACAAAATGTCACATTGAAAGTGAAAGACAAGTGTTTTCTAGCTCTGTTTCCTTCCAGTTTATAAAGGGAAAAATACTGTAATGAGCATACTAAAACAGTAAAATGGAAGCACTAAAGTGTTTTGTTTTTCATAAATACAGTTGCAGTAGTTGTACGACCCTCTGGCATCCAGTGTCTCCTGCACTATTTAAATTTTGTGGGTGAAATATTATTGTACTTACAACTGTGTTGAATGCATTCAGCGTTGATAAAGAGTTAATTAAAATGAATTGATTCTTTATATATATAATTATATATTCTGTTTCAACTGTTACTGTCTTATTTTTATTTTTCTTTAGAGTGGGTGTCATTTTTAGCTCAATTTGTTACCAGTTTTAATGGTTTTAATTGAAGTCTGACTTACTACAAAACTTTCTCTGTCTGTTTTATCCTATTTTCTTGTACAGAGCCCAAGACACTGTGGACACCCCCCACACTCACTGGGGGTTTTAGAAATCCCTCATTAGCAAACGTGGCTTTAAATATGCTGGTACTTCTTATACTGTACCAAGTCAGCCCATGTTAGCATGATAAATGTGGTAATACAAGTACCAATCACTCAGTAGAAAAGTGTAAAAAAAAAAAAAATGAGCTACCCAGCTGCCAATAACCTATGATTAAAGGTACTTTTAAATTCCTTCCCCCTCTGGCTTGCTACATATAAATTTTGCATTAACTGTGACTTTGTATTCATTAAAACTTCATTATATTGTTCTTTAATTCATGCAAAATGTGTGGAGTTTACAAAGCCCACAGATCCTTATTAATAAGTCATTTTGGGATATTTAATTAATTAAAGATAGTTTTGAAGCACAGATACTTTAAGAACATATACAATGCCTGGAGGCTGCTTTTTAAATCCTTTATCCTGCTGGAAACACTGGAGAAAGTGTCATTAATGGATATAATTTGATCTCTTGCAAATGTCTGGGAAAAGCTTTGCAACATGTGACATTAGTTAAAAACAAAAATAGAGCAATACAGAAGCAGATCTCTGTGTACTGGAAGTGACTTTATATGGCCATAAAGCCCTGATGGGTCCTGCAAACTCTGCTGTGCCTCACCTAGTCAAGGGTCTGAGTTTCAGAAATGCTGGATGTTGACAGCTCCTGGAAGCCCAGAGATGAGAAAATCTAGAGAAGAGGAAAGGTAAGTGGGTACTTGAAAGGAGGGCTGTGGCAGAGCTGGGAACACTGTCCACAATTCCACAGTGCAGCTCCTCCTGTTCCAAATCCTGTCCTCCAAACATCCAACTTGTATTTGCCTTTGCTTACCCACAGTGTAAGTGACCCATGTCTTTGGATGCTGCCATAGAGCCATGAGGATGGCTGTACTCCCTCCACCTGGGGGTAGGCCAAAATATCCCTGGCACAAAAGCAGGGAGATAAAGTCATCATGATTTGCAAAGGAAGAGGAGAGAGCATCACTTTCTGTTTCCCACCCAAGTGGGTGTTTTCTGGGACTCAGGCAGAGGGGAACTGCAGTCCAATTTGGTTTTAAGGATGTCTTTGCAGACTGGTGGCACCCAAAAGCTTTGCTGCAGGGTCTGGCATGGCACTGAGCTTTGGTACCATGGTGTGAGCAGCAAAAATTCCTGTGAGCACCAGGCTCTGCTGTGTTCCCAAGGCATAAACTGGGCAAACCCTGCAGTGTGTGGCCAAGTTGATGGATCACTGAGGTGCCTCAGGAGTTTTATCCAGGAAGACTTGATGCCTTAGGGCTTTCAGGATGTAATTAGTTGTACCTTGAGTGTGTAGCCCTCTTTTTTTTTTTTTTTGTTGCCTATTTATAGTTTGAAGTTCACAGTGTTTTGCCTGGAAAGCTCCATGTGCAGTTTTTAGTGGGATGTGTGGCATGCAAATAGATCTGGCTCTGGAAATGGCATTAAGCTCTGACTTAAATGTTGAACAGCAAAGCAATTAGAGCAGAGGAACTCCAGGCTAGGTGCTTTTCTTGCTCGGTCCTCAGCAAATTTGAGAGTGACTCTTGAATTATGGGATGGAATCAGCCCATTTGCCCTTGAGAGATGTGGTTTTATCACTCCCCTCTTAGAAATGTGCTTTTGTCAGCTCCTGTTAGAGCAGGTACTTCCCCCTCCCACTACCTTATGATTTCAATTAATTTCCCTGGTTAGTGGTGGTTCTCAACGAAATAAAATGAGCTGGTAGACAGCAGCCCAAGCAGGGCATAGCTGATAAAATTGTTTATTGTTATGTGCAAGGGAAATCGGTTGTGTGAATTACTTATTCAGTGGTTTTAAAAACACAGGTAATTGCCTGATGGAATGCAACTTCCCCGGGGCCATTATTGTCTTTCAGTTTAGTGCATACATATTTAAAAGGATTTCATTTATGAGGCAGAGCAGTCAGTCACACAGGTAAATGGGCGTTAAAATTAGATTTAAAATGCATTAGGAAGGAGTACCAGAGTCCGAGTCTGTTCTTGAGACAGAACTTGCAGGCTTTTGGTCTGGGGGTAAACTGGTGTCTATAGGTAATGGGAAAACCAATGTCTATGAGGGAATGCTCTGGCCTGCCTTTGAGACCCTGTTCAGAGGTATTTCAGTACACAGGCAGGCTTTGGTCTTCCTACAGGGGACTTTTGGAGCTCTGCACTGAGCAAGTCTTCCACTGAAATGTTTGAGCTCGTTAGTGCTTTCCTGAGGTGTCAGTCTACTGGCTGGATCTTGTCCTACAGAGCTGAGGATAAATCTGAAATTACTTAGTGCATCTTTAGCCCTTTGTGAGGAGGATATTTTTAGCTCATAAATAACCAGGTCTTAGACAGCAACAAGACGCAACTTAATTTTCTTCTAGATCTTTTGAAGAAAGAGGAAGGCACGTGTCCTAACCTGTGTTCTTCCAGAAATAAAATCGGGGTAGGAAGTGCTGTGAAGCATGGCCATGGTCCAGCATAGCAGCCTCAGAGCTGATGAGAGCACACACATTTTCCTTGCTGGGAATTAGGAGCCTTTTTAGATTCCGATAATGAGATAATCAACATCAATTTGAACATTTTAGCTCTACATGATCTGTGTGCAAAGCAGGGATGACTCTGTTAAGCAGAGGAGAGGGAAGCTGTCTCTGAGATGCTGTTAGTGAGTCAAAGAGTGTCTCGGAACAATTCCAGTTGCAGAACAATAAGATGTCCCAAAGTATTACTGCAGCAGGCTGCAGCTGTCCACATGATTCCTCACCACTGCCTCTGATGGCCAGAGAAATTCTTCCAAACCACCAGTCAGAGATGAACTCTAGTGATGAACCAGTGTTGGTGGGGTGGGAAAAACCTTGGCATGCCATTGTTTAACTGGGTTGTGTAGAACACCAGTGAGAGCTTAATTGGACCTTGTACTTCTTAATTAGAAGACAGTAATGAATTCTTGTCTTACTGCTTTTGACAAGTGGTTTTGCAAAGTTTAAGAGGCTTATCAGCATTCAGCCTGAGATTCCAGCTGAAAGGATAATGTCCCTTGGAAAAAGACATAATCTCCAAGATCAATAATTAGTTTACAATAGCATTTTAAAGTACGCATGTAGAGGTTTGCATCAATAATGAGTCTGCTCAAAAAAAAAAAATACCCTTTTCAGTTTTGTTCCCTCTTCTGTAGTGATTTAAAGGAAGTTAAGTTTTGGCTGCTATAGGGTAACAGTCCTGCTGCTGGGGATAATCATGGAATCATTGAATGGTTTGTGTTGGAAGGAACCTTAAAGATCACCTACTTTCACCTCCCCATTCTGTTTTAGTTTTACAAAGAGGTTGTTTCTAACATTTCCAGTCTATTGATTCACAGCCTGTGTTTTGACAAGGATTGGGAGGGTATTTCTCACTGTATGGCTCTGTGCCATTAGAAACATGGCTTGGCAATATTGTTCCCCAGAGCCCTGGGGTGGAATTAAGGAATCATTTAGGTTAGAAAAGACCTCTAAGATTGAGTCCAACCATTAACCCAGCACAGTCAAGTCCATCACTAAACCATGTCCATAAGTGCCACCCATTCTGGAAAATGGCTCAATCCCCACCTCAGGAATGAGAGGGCTGTTTATAGAAGCAAGTTCTAAGCTGAGTGGTGAGAGCTGGAATCAGTACCTCTGTGAAGGTGTGCAAGTGGGTAAGTGGGATGTGTGTGTCTAGGGTAGAAGAAGGGGAGGCTGGAGGAGGAGGTCACAGCAGTGCTCCTCACTCTGCAGCCCTTGGATGCTGTGCTGTTTGGGAACCTGTAGCCCAATGCCCATTCCCAGGAGCTGCCTGTTCACTTTGGCTTTGGTACTCTGGAAAATGTTTTGGAAGCTGTTTTCAAAACGTGGTCTCATTTAACCCATACATTTCTGTCCAATGCAGACAAGAGCTCTAGGGTTGCCAGCCTAATTTTAGTTAAGCCCCAGCTTAGCATGATGGGCTTTTTCCCTTTCTAAAAATCAGTTTATGTTGGGTTCTTTCTAGAGCAGCCAGAGGAGGAGAGTCCCATCTGTTTGTGATGCTGTTACCTCTTATGGTCTCTGCCTGTGTCTGCAACATCTTCCATTGCCCAGGAAAAGGTGGGTTTTAGGAGCTTGCTGAGATGTGAAGTTGAGTTTCCTTCTCTTGCAGTGGATTTTAAACTGATGGAACTTACCTGGCACAGCTGGTCCTGTGGGTAACTAGTGATGGGCCTGGGGCAGGCACAGACTATGGCAGTTCAGCAACTGGGGGGGGGCTACACCCTGAAAACTCAATTACAATTAACTTATCCGACAGCACATTTATTTCCCTTTGAATGAGCTATATTTCTCTTCAGCTTTTATTAGCTATGAAGAGGTTAAGTCTAAATGGAAATAAATTGCATAATAAGTGAATTGAAGGAAATCATGAGAATTTATGCTAGTTTAACTGACTCGGTTTAAAAGGTGAGCTGAGTTTAAACCAGTGTGACTGAAGGGCTGAAGGAGGTGGCCTTGAGTGTACAAATGTGATACTCAACTGAGAATTTTAATTTGCCTAGTTCTCATGTATAATAAAATATGCTAGATACATGACACTTCATGAATTAATGCAGGAGTAGAAAGCATGAAGAGAGATTCTTGTACAGGATTTGTTCTTATAATGCAAATGCCAAGCAAGGCTTTAAATGGCCCTGGCTATCTGGAATCATGGAGCCTATTTCACGCTTCACTTAAGGGTTTGTTCCCATTTCCTTAACCTTTTCACTATTAGAGGGTGTGTGCATGTATGAGAGGGAGGCAAATTAGGAAGGAAATACCCCAACAAGCAAAAGCTCATATAAACCCCTGCATGCATGTATGAGCTCTTAGCACATTGGGGGCCCTTGTGGAGGTTACCAAGTGATGAAGCAGGGGGAGAGCTCAGCCTGTCAGCCTCTGTCCTCAGGAAAGGCATTACTGAACCCTGCTGGTGTGACTGGGATTACTGGGGCTGTTGGAGTGGGGAAGGAGAAGGCCTAATTGCTGTTCTTTGGATGATCTGCCTCAGAGGGATTTCTCTTTGACTTCGTGTAATGGACAAAACATACAGGTATTGTCAGGGTTGGTGCAATGCAAATAATCTGTGTCTTTAACCCCAGGGGTTACATGTGCTGTTGGGATTCAGAGGCAAAGCACTGCTGTTCTGCCTGGGATGAGGGAGGATACTCCTGGTGTCATGGGGAGAGCTCAGCTCATCCCTTCTCTGGGTTACTCTGCTGGTCACTCCATCTCTGTGCTGTGCCTGTACATGGGAGCTGATGGTGTCTTTGCCCTTCCTCTGCCTGACCTGCTCTGGTAACCCTTGCTCAGAGACACTCTCTTGCCACGTGTCAGTGCAGTGCTGGGCCCCCTCCCAGGCCCCCGGGTGCCATGTAAGGGAGAGATGGAAGTTCACAGGTGATGCAGCAGCAATGAACTCTGCATCTCTGCAGGAGAGATGGCTGGCCATGACACTCTGCATCCTCCTTGCCAAAACTCTCTCCTGCCCATGCTGAAGAAGGATCAGACCCTGCCCTGAGCAGCAGAAGCCAAAGGCAGCCCTGACCCCGCAGAGTGGCTGTGCCAGCAGTTCCAGATGACATGAAAAGACACCTGCAGAAAAAACACCAAACCAAGGCTGGTGGAAAGGTGAGGGAATGTGGAGAGCATCAAAGACAGCTACAAACCCCCACTGATACTGGGATATGATCACTCCCCATGTGAAACCTGTAATTAGACTGAGAAGAGGACAGCTGCTTCTGGTGGCATAAAAATATTGAGACATGACTGCAAAAGCAGAGATTTTTCTCCTAATGCAGCTCAAATTAAAATGGGGGGAGGGGGAATAGATTTTGATAGCTCATAAAATTTTTTTTTTTCCCCCTGAATCAGTTAATCTTTGAGAGGTAAAGCAGCTCTGTGAATGGGAAGTAAAAAGTTACCCTCACTGGGATTACAGTGGTTACAGGCAGCAAATGTGATCAATGCTAAGCTGTTTGATATCTCCAGTGATGATTCTCCTCCTCTCCCACCCTCTGCTCTACCCAGACCACGTGTACTTCATCCCTGCCCTGTGCATAGGACATTTGGCACCACGGGCTCCTGCTGAAAACCAGAACTTGCTTTCAGACTTCAAGGAGCTCTGGAAACCTCCAGACATACAAGAAAAAAGGTTGAATGCATTTCCTCCCTAGTTTAAATTTCTGTCTTTATTCCCTGATGCAAAACCTCAGTTCCCACTGAGTTCTAGATGAAATAATTACTTTCATGTACAAACAGGAGCAAAAGAAGTTTTTAAGCAGTGTGGAGTCTGATGTGAGAATTCTATTAGGTTTCAGTGGGTACCTGCTTGACCTTGTAAATTGAAACTCTGAAAGGTCACTCTGTGTCTTCTCATGGTATTTAATTTTCTGTGCTTCAGCAGCAGGGGGTGAAAGGGAGCTGGAATAGGTTTATTCAAATCTGTGTAGGAACTGGATGAGACAAAAATAACTGTTTTTTAAAAATGGCACTAATCAGGTGCAGAGCATTGCTCTTTCTGCTCTTCCTCACCTCTGCCTTTCTGGCTCCTGAACCAGGTTTGAGTATTGACAGGACAGATCAGCTTGTTGGGGTTTATGAAATCCTCTGTCTCCCCCACATGCTTGTTTTTCACTTTTAGGATTATAATGGAGACCTTGATTTGTATCATAATGATGAAGTCGGGAATATAATATAATGGCCACTCTGAGCTGCCTCACTAACAGGCTAATTCCTGAATTTAGGATCACTGTAAATGCCATGTATGTGCATTAAAGGCATTAATGTAATTAATAATAAAGAAAATGCCAGGTTGACATAATTTGGCTTATTACCTATTCCCAAGAACATCAGCTCCTGGGAAGAAGCAGGGAGGTGGCAGGGAGTGGCATGATTTACTGCCACCTCCCATTGCCCCTCTCCCAAACCTTCAGCACATTCATTATGCCTCAAATATTCTCACATTGAGTTTTTTTCCATTGGTCTAATTATAAACTTCATTATAATTGTTCATTAGTTTTATTTTGTTCAATTAGCTTAACAAGTTGCCAGATGAAATACAAGACTGGCAATTAGCTTGATCTAATCGTAATGAGCCACTCAAAATGGGTCACCAAATATGTTCGTTTATAGCACTTTTTTTTTTTCCCCCAGTTGGTGAAAAATAACAAATATTCAGAGCATCTCCTGATCTAAGGAGTGGAAACTTCCCACTAATTTATTAGAGCAGAAAAAGAAAATCAATTGTTCTGCTCTTGGTAGCTCAGCAAGGTGCAGCCCAGGTACCTGAGTCGCCCTGGCTTACCCAGACATGGTCAGCAGCTGAATGGGGCCGCTGGTACCTCTTTGAGCCCTTGTCCTGCTGAATAAAATGAGTCACTTGAGCTGCCAGGAGGGAGGTCAGCTCTGACCTAATGTCTGTTTGTCTCCTCAGATCCCAGAGAATTCCATGTTATAGTGGTTTGTGGCAGAAGGGACCTTGAAAGATCATCTAGATCGCACCTGGCTGGTGCTCCAAGGGACAATGACAACAGTGCTGTGCCCTGGTGGAAGCTGAAAGGTGAAACTGTGCTGCCTAAAGAGGGGAAAAGCCCAGTGTGAGCTGAGCTGCCCCTTTTGGTGAAGGGTCTTGGGAGGCTTTGGGCAGCCCAGGAACTTGGTTTGAGCCACTCTGGTAGGGTGGTTTTGGCCACGTTCAGCCCTGCACAGCAGTTGGTTTTGCTGTGAGCTTTGGATAACCCTGAGCTTTCTTTTTTTTTTTTTTTTTTTTCCAGACTTCCCTTTTGCCATGCAGTGCTCAGATCTGCTCCTGTTAAGTAGCTACTTAGCAGCAGCTCCTGGCTTGTATGGTCCAGTGGATTTACAGCAACTTCTCTTGGAAGATAATTTGGGCAGGAGCGATTATTTAGTATGAATAATTCCTCCAGCATGTTAGGCACATGACATCTAAATTGCAGGGATGAGCAACATAGTGGTGGCTCCTTAGCAAACTTAAGTGGTGGCATTTAGAGGATTCAGCCCTGGACTCGGATTTCTCTGGGATCTTGTCCTGCAGCTGACCGACAAAAACACGACAAAATATTTAAACCAGCACAGAGAATACAACTACCTCTAAGTAATTCATAAAACACTGCTCTGATGGCAAGAGCAAGGGCTGATGAAGCCGTGTGCCAGTCCGAATCCATACCTCTTCTCTGGAAAATGTTGTCTACCAAGCCCATCCCTGACAGACAGATGAGTTTGGCGCTCTATTAGTGCAACCTCTTAAAATTTCAGGCAGGGACTTTGTTCCATGCAAGAAGGGGGAGAGGAGGGACTCGTCCTCGTGGAAAGACAAATCCCCCACCTCAGCGCACCGACAGCCGCTCTTTGCTCCGCAAATCCCCTTTGATGCGGCGCTGTCTCTTGGCTCTATCTCTAATTATCCGCGCTGCCAGCTGGGACGCGGCGGTGTCAGCGCTCCGCTCGCTGAGCGGGCTCAGATTAAAGACGCCGACGGCGCAGAACGGGAGAAAATTCACACCTCTGCCTTTCACGCCACAGACAGCTCCATCAGCTCTTCAAACACCATCCAAAGGCATTGTTTGGCTTAATGAACGCACCCGGAGGTAGCGGCTGCATCTGGGGCTGCTGCACAAACGCGCGCTCCCTTCCAGAGCATCCTCACGGCGTTTTTCGCTCCAGCCTCCGTGCCCCGACCCGACCCTGTGCTGCACCGGGAAAGCCTGAGGGCTTTAATGAGCGGAGGGATGCAGGAGCATCCGCTATGCCATGGGATGTCCCCTGCCTGCATGAACACTAGGCACAAGGGACCAATTCCAGAAGCTGGGATGTGTCCGTGTGCCCCTCCCCCGGTACTTGTGGGCTGTGACCCAACAAGCGCCAGCAGGACCCGTCTGTCCAGTGCCAGGAGAGGGCTGCACTTGAATAAGTCCTGTTAAGAACATCTCTACTCTTAATTCACTTTTCTCACTTTATATTAGTTTTATTCCTGCTGGGTTTAAATCAGGCAGGGGCAGATGTAAACAGGCTTGTAATAAGCTGCTGAAATCGCGAAAGGGCTGTGTGACACGTGGCTTTGCATTTGATTCAAGTAGTTACAGTCATAATATCCATTAATTTTTGTAGTGCTCCTGGGGGCAAAAGTCTCTCCTGTTCATTAGAGAGACCTGAATTTCTAAGGATCCCGGTGTTCGACACAGCCTGGTTGGCACTCATGCTGTGAAAAAGTCCCCTTGTTTACACAGCTGATGGCCTGGGGTGGGGATGGTCCTGGCACCGGGGCCACCTCCCCTGCGTTTTATTTAAGGCTCTGAAATGCTCCTGCTTCGAGATCCCAGAGCTCTGCTGAGAGGCGAAGGGTGGGCGGAATGCTTAAAAAAAAAGAAAAAAAAAAAGCCACATATATTCCAGGCAAAAATTTTCTCAGTATAAATGTTGAGGCAAAGCGGCGTCACAGATGACAGGTCTTCAAAGCCGAAGCACGAGCTGCGCTCGGGGAGGGAGGAAACCAGGCAGATCCCTCTGCCTTGATTAGCGAGGCTTTCCAGGCGCCGGCTCGCTCCCTTTCTGTCTCCGGGCTGCCTTTGAAACAACCCCTTTGACGGCTTCAGGCATTTCTTAGTTTAGCTGAGAATGAGCGAACATAAGAGAAGAAATCTGTAAGAATGACAGGGCCTGCGTGTGTCTTTTATATGCATTTCTGGAGCACAAAGACTGTTTTAATGAGCCGGCACATGGCTTTGTGTGACTCCTGTTTTTAGCAACTCTGCGGTGATGGAGCTACCTGAGAAGTTTCCCGGCTGTGGCCTTCATGGAAAATGCTCGATTTTTTTGTGTTGGTTTTGTTTTCTATGGAAAACCAGGTCCTGACTGATGGAGGAGTGCAGGGGCAGGAGCATCTGCTGGTCCCAATGGCATGAGGTGTTGGGGGGCTGATCTTTCCTTACCCTTCTCCAGAGCAGCTCCTCCAGGCACTGCTGTGTCCCTCCCATCCCCACAGCATTTGCTCTGTGCCCTGCAGTGGGTGCAATATTTCTGTTTTTGAGCATCACTCCTTTGCTTTGCAGGGAGAACTGGAAGCAGGTGTGGGTGCCCAGGCTGAGGCCAGAGGAGGACTGCATGGTACCAGCATCTCCATTCAGGTCCACGTGGCCTTTGTGGGTGTGGACAGACCCAAAAATATTAATTAAAAGCTCCTCTCTGTAATGTTCCAGGCAGCACAGCTCTGAGCAGGAGAGCTGAGACATCCCTGCAATCTGCACTTTGGCAGCTGCTGGGAGAAAGAGCAGAAGGTTTCTCAGAAAGAGCAGAATCAGGGCTTGTCTTTGCAACGTGGCCATGGTTCCAAGTGGTAAATGAAGGACATATGATGGAGCAGCCACAGGCCCCAGGTTCACCAGAGGTACTGGGTATTTTATTCATTCAAAGGCATCAGAAAATGATGTAGCCAAAACATGGTATGAGATCGTTTCTCTTTATTTTGACAAAGCTGAGAGAGTAACTCGGGTTCCTCGTAATTATGCAAATAACAGCATCTACATGGCATGTGACTGATTTTCTTCGTACGCAATTATTTCCTTAAAGAATACTTTTTACGACTGGATATTAGGAAAAATAAAGAATAATCAAAGAATGCTTTATGATATCAATTTCTGAGAGGCCTTGGGCTCCTGTTGTTTTCCTAAAGATATTAAATTGGCTTGTGAGAAGTAGATCACACGTTTAGAAACGTGTGCTGGCTGGAGAAGTGAGTTGCAGAGTTCTGCAGCACGTGCTGTGCTGCTGACTGCATGTCCCACGATGGAGCCATGGCCAGTACCCGTGTGCCAGGCCAGCATATGCAACACTTCTTAAAAAACTGGCACACTTGCCCCCTGGTAATCTGTCTGTCCCACTGGTAATCTGTGTCTCTCAGGGTCTGGACTACAGTGGTGGGTCCCAGTCCAGCTTCTCCTGAGGTCAGTGGTGAAACTTCTGATGGAAAAGGGAACTGGATCAAACGTTTTTCCCAACCTGACCTTTCCTCTGACCTCTGCATCCAAACCCCAGGGCTGCTTTTCCAGGGACTGGTGTCTGTGCCTTGACAAACACCTTCCTAGTGGGCAGACATCAGGGATGGAGCATCTGGTGTCATCTGAGATGAATTCATTGCACCCAATTTTCCTCCTTCCCACCCTGCTGTGGCACATGAGCTTGCTCAGACTCTTGCTCCTGTGCTTGTAGCATCCAAAACCAGACTTGATCCGTTTGTGGAGAGAGTGCTGGAATTGAGGGCTGTGGGATGCCTGCCACCTTCCCGCTGAGCCAGTCCCAGCCCAGCCACAGTAACTGGGCAAAATCCCTCAGCAGCAGCAGCAGCAGGGTCCTGCACAGCAGGGTCTCGGGGTACAGCGCTGGGGGATGGTTTGCAGCACTTTGGGAAGGATGGAGTGTGAGATGGGTGGGTGCAGCCTGGCCAAGGGCAGCACTGAACCCCCTGCAGCTTCGAGAGCCTGAGAGAGCCCCAGGCTCCTGGGAGAAGCACAGCACAGGCACGCAGCACACGTTCTCCTTCTGTTCATTTTCTAGGGATTTTGTTCTGTTTTTCCTCAGGGCTGAGCAGCTCCCAGGCTCCAGTGAGCCCCAGTGACTGTGTGAGTCTGACCTAATTGGGAGGGGCGTTAATTCTCTGATCTTTGAGCTTCTCTAACTGGAGTCTGAGGGAGGATGAACACACTTCCCCCAGCCCTTTTGTTCTTCCCATTACCTGGGCCATGTGGTCATCCACAGTCCCATCCTCCTCAGCACCCTCCTGGTCCCTGGCACAGGTTCAGCCACGCTGGAAGCCCTCCTGCACTCCCTCCCAGCTTCTGAGCTCACAGAGCCACAGGAGCAAACCCCATTCCTTGCTACAAATATATAAGCCATTTCTCTGGATCTGCTCCTGCCTTCTCCCTCTCTGGTGCTTCCCAACCAGAGGAAGAGAGGAGACATTGAGGGTGGGCTGTGGACCAGGTGCCCAAGCCCCCTCTCCTTTGCAGGTGGCTCATGGTGGTGTCAGGGGTCACTGCCCCGGGCAGGGGGCTCGGCTGGATGCTCACAGCTGTGAGTAGTTGGCAGACACTGAGCATTTCCAGCTGGCCCAAGGACATGGGTTCTGCCAAAGCATCCCCCACCTACTGCATACAGGTGTTTGAAATTACACTGGCAGAAATCAGTCAGTCTCCTGCTCAGGCCTATCTTAAACCAATTTAATTAAACACAGGTAAAGGAGGGAGCAGAAATTATGGCAATTCATCACCTTTTAGTCTCTGCAGGTGCTTGGCTGCAGCGGGGCACCACAATTCTAGCTGCTCTGCACTTTTCCTCCTGGGAGCGATTAACCCGCTCCCTTCTGGCGAGCATAGCCCTCTGCTCCTCTGGGAAGAGGCTTTAAGGATAATGAGTGAGAAGATGATTAAAAGCAGAAAAAAAAAAAAAAAAAAGAAAAAGCCAAACCACTCTGATTCAGTTCCTGCCTTGCTCACAGGTTTCCTGCCTGATGCTGAGTGAATCACTTACCTCGGTGATTCACGCCGGCCCCTCGCTGCCAGGGGAACAGCGGCTCCTCCTCGATGGGTCCCTTTGGTTTCTCCCTCTGTGGATGATGCCAGGGACCAGAGAGGGACAGATCCCCAGAGGACCCCACTTTGTGCATCGAGGGTGCCACACCACAAGCTGTAGTGTAGTTCCTACAGAGGGGCAAGGGCAGCTCATGGGGCAAGGACAGCCCTAAAAAGTGGTGCTGATGTGCTGCCCCATCTGTAAAGTGGGGATTGCCATGATTTCTCTGCTCAGATGCAGAGTCAAATTTAGCCCAAGCAATAACATTTCTGCTGTCCTGTGTGCTGTACAGAGCCTTGGGGTTACTCAGGCTCCTTATTCCCTCCAGGAAATCCAGCTCAGGACCTGGCCTCCATCCTTACCTCCCCTTAACTCCCAGCTGGGTTTTTGCCTCCTAATGCCTAAAGACATCTTTAAAATTCCCATCCTTACTGTTTCTCTAGGAGCATTCTTGAAACCTTCTATCTCCTGACATTTGAGTGATCTAAAACCCAACAGCTTTCCATAATGCTGCAGAAGTCTTTCAAGTCTCTCATAACACAGGTTGCCTCTGTGTGCAAAGTCACGCCGGCACAAAGAAAGTGCAGCAACATCCCACCGGAATAACTTAAAAGAAAATCTCCTTTGGGAAAAGAATTATTTTGAGGATCACATATGGGAGACACAGATTATGGCACCGCGGGCGGCTCGGCTGTCTCGGTGGCATCTCCTCACGTCCCTTTTGATGCTCTCGCACCAGAAGAAGACAGGGAGAGACAAGGCAGGCTGTAAACCAGCTAAGGAGCTTGGAAATGGCTCAGCAGTGATATGGAAACCAGAAGCTCCAATGAATTGTGCAAACTCAGTCGAGGAGCACTTATTGTCCTGTTTGCTTTGATGAGGAAGCTGTGCTTCATCAGCTGTAGCTGTTTATTATTTTGTTGATTAACCTGCAATTCTTCCTCATGCTTTTTGCATCTCCCAATAATCCCCTTCTGTTTTTTCACGCCTCCTCTTTTAACCTCAGTGAGGGAAATTAATCCTGGCTGCCCTTGTAGTTTGTGATCAGCTGGCTCTCCAACGGGTTTGCTCCCCCCACTCCCCAGAACACCTGTCATGGAGCAGCTTCTCAACCGTGGGCTCACCCTGCAAGGCATTTTCTGAGCTGGAAAATCCCTAATTCTGATGCTCTTTCCCTGTGACAACTTGTGTTTCACCTGTTAATTTGTACACAGTCCCTAGTGTTCAGCCCCAAAGCCCCAGAAGTGTTTATTACTGTGTATATTTGGTTTTGTTATGGTTTGTTTCTTGCAACACAAAGAGAGCTGTTGGAAGGAGAGAGGGTTATACCACAGCAACTATCTTAGAGTCTGTAGGCACCACCTAATACTTGTTTCCCCTTCATTTTTACCGGAATATTACCTTTCATTAAAAGGCAGTAAAAGCATTAAAGCATTTTGCAGAGGAGGGAGAAGAGTTTATTGCTTTATTAGGCTGAGAGGCACATAATGGATCACTGCAACCTTACTATCCATCTTAAGCACAAGTTTGGGAAGATGTTAACCAGACTAGTCCTGTATGGGAAGAATGGGACTGGGGATGAGCACCTCTCAGCCAATGCACCTGGATCTCTGAAAGTGGGATCACTTCCCTGTCAGCACTTTGGCAGTCTGCAAAATTTCTCACTTTGGATTTTCTTTCACATGTTGGATATAAAATCCTACTTAAAAATGTGCAGCAATGACAGAATAAAGTCTAAATGCTTCCCAAAGCTTCCACAAAGGCGAGGTGTGTGCAGGATTTGGGCTGATGAGGGGGACAGGACAAGGTGCTGGTCCAGGGTGCCCCACCAGGGGGTCAGTGCTGGGTTTGAGCTGCACAAGGGATTGTCTCCTATCACACTGTGCCCCTGTAAACCCCCTGAGCTGCTGCCCCCAGAGAATGCAGCTGAGCCACAGGGCAGAGCTCATGGACACCTTTGGGATGCTCTGGGTGCACAGCCCTTGGATGCCCAGCCCTTGGATGCCCCTTGCACACCCCTTTGCACATTTCTTTCATAGTGGTACAAGACCCACAGTGACCCATCCCGGTCAGAGGCGGCCCATGGACCTTCAGCTGGCTGCCCATGGCAAACCCAACATCCCCCCACACTCCCCAGGAAAGAAATGGGATGTCTAAAGCAGCTAATTCCCTTATTTTGGGTCACCAGATTTCCACTAGCAACTAAATATTCTGGTGGTATTTTATTAGATCAGGTACCAAGAGCAGACAGCAAAACGCTTCTCATTACTGCTTTTTAGGCATTTTATATACTTGTTTATTAGTTTTACCTTCTCAGAGGAAACCAAATCTTTGGGTCCTCTTGGATTTTGTTTTTTCTCCGCCTGTGTGGGTCCAGTTCTTCCAGCCTGAGGTTGATTCCTGTGTGCTTTCATGCTGATGTACATTTCCCTACATGGGAGATAAGCATTTATTCACGTTCGTGTTTGTGTGGAGTGGTAAAATATTAGAGTTAAATTTTTTATGACATTCCTAGGAGTGGTTATGGAGCAAACAAGATTACAGCAAGTACTACAGAAGCGTTTGTTTATGCAGGGAGAGAAAAAAATCAAACTTGGAGACGTGTTTGCAGAACTGCTGGAGAGCCCAGGGGATGGGTTTAGTTTTCCCTCTCTTTTTGTTTCTCTACCTCGCTGGTTTTACTGCAATCACAGTAACAACTCCCAGCAATTAGGGATGAGTGGATTTTGAGTGGATTTCTGGTTCCAACACTGGGATGTGTTTACATTCCAGGGAAGGGAACACGGGCAGCGCTTGTCTCTATTGGCAAAGTGCCACCCAGGGTGATCCCGCTGGGAAGGGGTGTGTGAGAGGCTCCCCTGGGCGTGCTGCTGGTGCTGCCAGCACTGCCCTGGGCACCCTCCTCACTCCCACTGCACACTCCTTGGGACACCCTTCGCACATCCCCCGGGGTGCCCTCACACCCCTTGGGGCTTCTTTTGCACAGCCCTTGGAACACCCTTTGCACAGCCCCAGGGGGCCCTTTGCACACCCCCACGCCCCTTGGGATGCTTTTTGCACACCCCTTGGGACAACCTCACATCCTCCGGGATGCCTTTTGCAGAGTCCTCAGGATTCCCTTTGCACACCCCTTGGATGCCATTTGTACACACTTTGGGATGCTCTCACACCCCTTGGGACACCTTCACATCCCCTGGGATACCCTTTGCACACTCCTTGGGACTCCCTTTGCACAGCTCCTGGGATACCCTCACATTCCTCGAGGTGCCCTTTGCACACCCCTCGGGACACTCCCACACCCCCTGAGATGCTCTCACACCCCTCGGGACACTCCCACACCCCCTGAGATGCTCTCACACCCCCAGGATACCCTTCGCACCCCCCTGGGATGCCCCGCGCTCCCCCCGCGCTCCCCCCGCGCCCGTTCCCGCACCGCGCCCGCAGCGGCCCCGCGCAGTGACGGCGGCGGCCGCCAGGGGGGGCCCGCGCTCTTCCCGACGCCCGCGGCCGCCGAGCGAACCCCCCCCAACCCCAACCCCGACCCCGACCCCAAACCCGACCCCGACCCCAAACCCGACCCCGACCCCGCACTTCCCCCGCCGCCGCCCCGGGCTGCGGGACCGGCCCCGGGGCGCTCCCAGCCCACCCCGGGAGAAACTCCCGCGGGCCGCCGGCATCGGGCGGAGGGAGTGGGGGTGGCGAGAAAAGGGCTATACGGGGCTCCGCTTCTCGCTGCTCCCGAGGGGCGCTGCGGGGCACCTGCGGGGCTGTCCCCTCATCCCGCCCTGACCCTGCTCAGGTGAGCCCGGCGGCACCGGCGCCGCCCCCGCCCGCCCGCGCCGCCTCCGCAGCCCCCGGCACCGCGCCCGCTGCCCCGGGGGAGCCGCCGCTGCTGCTGCCGCTGCTGCTGCCGCGGGCGGGGGCGGCGCCGGTGCCCCCCCGGGGCGGGGATGCGGCGGGGGCGGCCGTGAGCGCGGGGCCGGCGGGGAGAGGGGACACCCCCTCCCCACGCTCGGCGGGCGCCGGCCCCGCCGCCGGACGGAGCAGGAGCGGGCGGGAGCGGGGGGAGTGGTTACGGGCTCCGCCGCGACACCCCCGGCCCCCCCCGCCCCGCTCAGCCGCCCCTCTCCAAATAAATCAGCACCATGACTACTTCTGGGCATGGAACAAAGAGGATGCTCTCCCGGGGCCCCGCGCTGCTCCTGGCGCCGCTGCTGCTCCTGTGCCGAGGTAACCCCTGGTCCCGCCGCCGCGACCCCGGCACCGTGGTTATGTTTGTGGTTTGTTCTTTTTTACCCCCCATGTTTATTTTTTGTTTATTTTTAAACTCTTCTTATTTCTTTTATTCCCCCCCTCCTCCCCCATTTTTATTTATGACTGTTTTCCCCATCCCTCCCTCCGCGGGCTCCCTCTGCAGCGCTGCGGGTGGGACGCGCTCCGAGCCCCATCTCTGGGGCGCGCAAAGTTTTCCCCATCCGGCTCCGCCGCCGCAGCCCCCCCGCTGCCTCCCCGTGTGTCCCCCCGCCCCTCCCCACGCGTGTCGCGGGTTCCCGGCCTCCTGCGCGGGGGCTGCCCCGCGGCTTCAGCGGCTGCCAGCGGGTCGCTGCCGACTCGAGGCGGGGGGGAAGGAAAAGTTTGGGCTTGCCACAGCGCTTGAGGGACGGAGAAGGGTCGCGGGGTTTGGGGTTTTCCACAGCGCGGCCGACCCCCGCTCCTCCCTAATGCTCCTCGTCCTTTCTGACTATCCACGGGCGCTGGTGGGGGGAAGGATGTGCCGGAGTTAAATCCCTTCGGTAACAAAATACTCGTGCCGCCTTTCTTCCGCTTTATTCCGAGGGGAGCGGGTTTCCGTGGGCTGGCGGGGAGAGGGGTCAGGCCCTTCGGCGGGCTCAGGTGGGATTCCCTTATCGCAGCCAGCTGCGAGGCAGGGAGCGCGGCTGGGAGCTGCTCTCCCTCTGTTCTTTTCTTTTTCTTTTTTTATTTCCCCCCCAGCTGTACTCGGGAGCAGCCTTTCGGGTCCCCCTGATGGGTGTTTGCCGGGGAAGGGCGCTCACCCCCAGGCTGGCAGAGCCAGACCCGGTGTGCCCCTGGGAAAGTCTTTAGCAGGACTTTTCTCTGGGGACGTTCTTCCCTGCTTGCTCCCGTGAGCTCCCTGGCAGATGTTGTTCCTAATAAATAGGGGTTGTTAAAAGCTAATTAATTAAGGTGCATCGGTGCTGAAGTTGCTCGGGGATTCGTTTGTTTTTACTGCTGCTCGGGACGGTGCACACGTTCGGCCGTAGCGTGGAGCCTGGACTACTGGGGAAACTTCACGGGGGTTTTAAGAGTGTGCCTAAATGCAAGGATTTTAGGTGAAAAGGGAGTGATCCACGGGAGGAGTAATAGCAGCAGCTGTAGTTCCTGGGGAGGGCACAAGGAATGCATTGAGGGTAGGGCACAAGGAATGCATTGAGGTGTTTTAGGAAAGGTCTCTACAGGGGCAGTAGGAATAATTTGCTAGGAAGGAAACATCAGCCTTGATGATGTCCATCAGAGATGATGGACAGAAGGGGGTCCTTGCTCTGCTCACCGTAAAAAGTGCTGCTTGCCCCTGCCCTCCAGCTCCCTCCTCTGCTGGGGAGCGCACAGCCACGGGGGCACTTGGAAACCCTGTTGAGCACAACATGGCAACTGGGGTGCCGAGTGTGGGGTGCAAGACTTTGGGGGGCAGGGCATGGAAAGTGGGGTGCAGGTTGTGGGGAGTGCGGCACCGAGCACAGGACACAGGGCATGAGCAGTGCCCTGCGGAATGATGGCTTTCTGTTGCCAGTGTGATGCCCTGTACTCATGCACCTCTCCTTTTATTTGAGGAGAGAGTTAGGAGCAGCGAAGGAACAAGTTTTCTTTCTTTCTTTCTTTTTTTTTTTTTTATTTATTGCTTAGCCACATTAATGATAATCTTTACCCTGATATTCTCTCCTCCTGTGTGGGTAGCTACCATGGTGAGATTGGGCTGTGGGTGTAATTCTTCCAGCGCTCCGAGTGCTTAAACATATGGAAACCCACTTTGAAACAGTTTGTGGCTGCAAACCTACCGACGTACCCATCCCTCTCCGCCGCTCTGAATCCTCCCTGCACAATGTGCGCTTTAGGAACTCGCAGTGCGCTCTCAGCTCAAGCTGTGAATAACGAATCCGCTCCCCGCCTGCGCCTCTCTCGGCTGCAGCATCCCTCTGCTTTCGTAGCGGAGCTCTGCCCCTGCCCTGTCCCACCCCTGGCGTGGACCGCAGCAACGTCTGTGTGTGGAGAGGGGGTTTGGGATGTGGGGAAACCTCTTCCGAAAGAGGCGAGCGGTGGCAGAGCCCGGGAACGCCTCCCTCCGGGGCTGTGCTGGTCCTCCTGCGGCTCGCTGCGATCCGGCTCCGCTTTCTCCTCTGGATTACAGGGGTTAACGAACCGCATCTTGGTTTGGGTTGTTGCAGACGGGAGAGACACCTGCATGAGTCATGCCGCGGTGCTGCCATCCCTGCAAAGCTCCTGGCTCACACAGACGGTCGCGTTGGGCTCTTGCCATTTTTCTCTATTTATTTGCCTTTGCTGCCTTCCTTCCCCCCCTCGCCGGGGCCGGCTCTGGGCAGGCTGCGTTTCGGGGACCGGAGATGCACCAGGCTGGGTTTCTCCAGCCGCTTCAAAGCGGGTGGCATTTGTTCGCCTGTCAGGCAGGTCCCCTAAATAGCTTTGTGAAGGTCCAATTAAGAGATCACTCTCCTGCCCCGGGTCTCTGGCGGCCCGGCTGCTGGCGCGCACGGCTGCGAGCAGAGGGTGTGCGTGTGTGCTTGGCAGCCGAAGGCCGCTCACGCTGAGCTCGAGGATGTCTCTCGCTGGCAGCAGGCCCCCGTTTGTTGCTGGCATCTAGGCAGGGTTTTGGCCGCCTTCCTCGCTGGCGGCGGCGGAGCTGTCTCCGAGGTTACGTGAATAGGTATCCTGTGAGTGGCATTGGATGAGTTACCTGAATATTTTGTTTTCGTGCCTGCTGCTGTTCTCCCCGGGCTCGCTCCCCTGCCTTGCACCCCGGAGCAGGTGTGGGAACGCGGGAATGGGGCGTGCAGAGCTTATTGAACAGGCTCCTTCAGCCCCTGTAGGACGCGCCTGGGCTGCTGTCATCTGAGCGTGAGGAAGGACCTGCGAATTGCTTTTAGACTCTGGCTCCGGGGAGGTGTGGGTGGAGAGACATTATGCTTATTTTATTATGTGTCCCTGTATCACTCTACATAATATGGAGGCACTTTTTATTCAGAGTCTCTTTAGGAAGAGAAATGAAAGACCTGTGTTATCTACGGTACAATAGATTTGCAGAACTGTTGAAATGTGGGTTATTTTCCTCAGATTAGTACAGATCTCAACATTCCATGCAGTGGCTGTTCAAAATGATGTGATTTGGGGGATACTGGGGTAGGGGAAGAAGTCTGAAATATACTGCCTCTTTTGCTCCAGCATCCATTAGAGCAATATATTTCAGATACTCTGATTTTACTTCCCATCAGTGTAAATCTAGAGCAGCTCCTCTGAAGTCAGTGAAACTACTCTGGATTTATGCATTGTTGCTGTGATCAGCATTGGGCTCTCTGGGAATGCAGGAGGCAACTGTGTGACTTGCCCTGCACAGCATTTTTCACTTCAACATCTCCTGTCACCCATGCTGCAGCCTCTTTTTCGTATTTGAAATGGGGAAGTCCACATCACTGACTGGTTTTGGGTTTTGACTATTTTCTTGGATTTGTGAGGCTTGGTCACAGAACTCCATTCACTGACACTTGACTCTGGCTGATCAATGGAGTCTCCTGAGGTTTGAATGTCATAATAGTTACATTAAAAAAAAAAATCAATGAAGCGCAATTAATTTGGTGTATTTTATTGCTGGGAATGATAGGCATTCCCAGCCCCATTATCTCCATACTTAAAGCAGCTTAGCATGGCGAGGAAGGTACGAGCCCAGGAGCAGCTGTACAAGGTCAGAGCACAGGCTGGCTGAGGCTGGGACAGGGTTTGTGCCTCGAGAAGGATTTTTGGATCAAGGATGCATTCCTGAGCCAGAGATGGCTCCATTTATTTAACTGCTGTGATGGGTTTGCAATCACGGATTTGGTTGCTCTTTGAGCCCAGGCAGATGTTTGGTGTGCACAGTCTCTGGGCAAGGACTCCCTTGTTTCAAAGCACCTGGGGAGAAGAGTCTGTGCACCAGGACCATGGCAGAGGGATCTGAGTTACCTGGGGCCTTAGGGTATGTAGGGTTTTGCCATTTCCCATTGATGGGACTGTGCTGACCCCACACTGAATGGAGATCCTCCTGCCCTTCTCTGTATCTCCTCAGAAATGTGCTTGGCAGCCAGGCTGCTCAGGAGATCTGTGCTGGCTGTGTCCCAGCAGGGTCCCTCTGCTGAAGCGTGGTGGAAGCAAAGGGTGTTGTTATTCAGAGCACTGGGTTATGGCAACTCAAGTGCTGCTTGTCCTGACCTCGGTGGCTGATGCTGGTGTGAAGCAGGAGTTTTGCTGTGATGGAGAGGTGGCTTCACCAAGCCATGTCTCTCGCTCGTGCAGGTGGCTGCAAACCTGTGCTCTCTCTCAGAGGTGTGACCGGGGAACAAAGGGGAGGTGACAGTCTCTTACATCCTGCATGAAGCAAGTGAAACTAAGGTCTTCTGGCCTTAATAAACCTCCCAGCGAATGAGAAGCCATCCCACCGAAGTAAATACTGTCAGCTCAACAAATTTAATTCACAGAACTGGGTTCCCCCTTCCCTCCCCGCCTAAATATAACTAATGTTTGTTAATGACAAGCGGTGACTTGGTTTGTTGGCACAGCATTAGCTCTTACCCCTGTCAGTGGCTCAGCTGATGTGCTGGCACGTGGTGCTTTCCCCGACTACGGCTGTCAGATCCTCTCGCACTGACGTGCCACGGAGGCTGGGAGTGTGAGTTACCATGTGGTGCTCTAGATGTCATGGAAGATGCTTCGATTTCGTGCTGCTGGGAGTTTCCCAGCTGGCATTTCAGGGGAAGCTGTTCCCACGTGAGGATGGGCAGGCAGAAGTTACAAGGAAAGAGGTCCCTGGGGATAACTTACGGGAGGGGATGGGGATTGCCCAGTGCCTGCCTTTCCCTGGGTGTTCCCATTCCCCTCTGTGACTTAGAGTGCTGCAATGGGATGTAAAGCAAGGGCTGCTTGGAGTGTGTGTAGTGGGTAAATTCAGTGTGGAAGGACTTCACTGTTTGTGCAGTAGCCTGCACGATGGACTTGAGTCTCAGGTGCAGTGTAAATACTAATGTTTCTTCCACACTATCCAGAAATTCTCTTGCAGCACACTTTGAGCTTTTCTTTGTTTACATAAATGTGTTTGTTTCTGACAGCACATAGAAAGCTTCATGAATTTATGATGTGCTCCAGATTCAAGCACACTTTCTTTTTTCCTTTTCTCTTTTTTTCCCTTTTTTGTTCCCCCCCCCCACCAAAACCACTCTTTCTTCCCAAATTTTGGTGATGAAATGGCAAGAGCTATGCACCTCTCAGCAGGCTAAAGTAACCACTCTTATGGCTTAAATCTGGAGAGTAACACTATTGAGAGGCAATGTAAACATTCCATCTTTCATGGAAGTGAGTTTGTTCAAGTTCAAAAGCAGCTCAGCCTCCCCAGTTGATCAATTTGCCTGTCACAGGAGATGATTTTGGAAGTGACGATTACATCCTGTCTTGTCTCTTGCAACTTCAGGCAAAGGAGTGAAAATGAAGTGCAGCATTTGATTTTTAACTCCCTTTATTCTGATTTTTTTGGTGGTGGTGGTCAGGGGCGAAGCAAAGGGGTGCCCTGAGGGGTGAGGGATAGCCAGGAACAGAGGGGTTTCCACGGGGCTGCCGTCTGCTGAGTAAACTAATTGGAATCTGCATGTAAACCAGCTCTGCTCATCTCACCGTGCCTGCACCAGCTGGCCCTCAGGAGCTGCTCTGCCCCATCGCTCCCCTGCAGTGGAGGAGGAGACCTGTGGTGGCAGGAGGATGGGCTTTTGGTGATAAAGGTGGTAAATCTTTGGGAGAGGGTTCTCAGGGCTCTGTGGTTGTGTGCCCTTCTGCCCCAGGGAATGGTGCTGCCATCCAGTGAAAGGCTCTGCAGGAGCCAGAGCTGGTTGTGAGGAAAGGGGTGGTGTGAAACTACCCCTTTTAGGCAGTTCTGGCTTGACATCAGTGACAGTGCCACAGAGCTGCCCCGGATGGGAAGAAATGATGGAAAAATCCTACTGATGCAATTCAGACTGGGGCTAAATGGAAAAGCAGGGACGAAAATCCTTATTCTGGCCAGGCCAAGGGGTTCAGGAGGCTTCAGAGATGGTGTTTCCACTGTGACCAGCCCACTGGATGGTGTGGGAAGTGGTGCCTCTGGCCAAGCAACTGTCTCTATCCCAAGCCAATTATCCACACGGGGGTAACAGGTGCCCTAAATACACAGTGCTGGGAGAATTTGGTGAATCAGCCTGGGGAAGAAAAACATTTCTGCTAGAGAAGGGGAAAATGTCATCCTCATTGCCCCAGAAATAAAATCCTTTAGAAGGTTAAATGAGAGGTGAAGTTATCTTTGGGGTTTTTTTTTTTTGTTTTGTTTTGCTTGTATGGAAACATTTCAAAAACAGATGGCATAGCAGAGATTTATTTCCTGTTAAGTGCAGAGGGCTGGTGCACAGGACCTTATCTGCTTGTGGGCCCTGTAATAAACCTGCCAGCAGGTGATTTAAATCCAATTTTTCTGATTGGGAGAGTAGTAGAAGGAACAGGGTTTATGTTACTTAGGAATTTTATGGGCAATGTTAGATTTTTAAGATGCAGAAATGATCAGGGCATGGCTCTGTAGCACCAGAGATGTTCATTTCTTTCATAAAGGATCTTCACCGAGTCAGAAAACTGAACCATTTTCCATTACTTAGCAGCTGAGCTGCCAGAGCCAGCTGTTTGCATGAGTGACAGACGCAGCTACTTTATATCTCAGTTTAGGAGTTGTTGTCAATTAGCCACAGCTTTTGCTTAGCAGCAAGACCTTTGCCACAACGGGGAAGGAGGGCTGTTTAATGGATGCTGCAGCTCTGGAAAGAAAACATTTATGCTGCAGCTCAAAAAAAAAAAGGATGAAACTCACACAGAAAAAAGACAGAGGCCGTGCACCCTAAAAGGGAACCCTTGAGCAGATGGAGCAGGTTTCTATGCAACGAGCAGTAATTAGAAACTCTGCAAATAGTCAGTAGCTGCTGGCTGGTTTTTGGTACTTGGGTTTTTGATTGAAAAAGTAGCAAATCAGAGATGAGCTTTGGAAGGAGTTGGTCTGGATGTCTGCATGGGGCAAATCCCTGGCCAGTGTGAGCACCTGGTCTGGTGAGAGACAACAGCCCACCCACGGTGCTTCTGTCCCTGATTCCATGGGGCTACAGCAGTCTGGAATGTCACTGGTGGTTTTGAAAGGCACTTAAGAGAGCTGGGGGTGGAGGGGACCAATAACACAAAGTCTAACTATCATTCATTGAGAGCAAAAAGGATACAGCACATGCCTGCACCGTGAATCAGGCTTTGAAAAGGTTGCAGCAGAGGTGCCCAGAGAGGAAGGTAAGCTCTCTGGAAGCAGCAGAGCTCTGTCAGTGTGCCTCAGCCATCCTCAAATCATGGGAATTAGAGCTGGAAAAGTTGGCGAATGAGCTGCCTTTCCCATCTCTGATGGCTGTTGGGTACAGTCTGTTCCTGAGCGTGGCTGGTTTTCAGGGATGCAGCAGGACTTCTGCTGCTTCCTTTGGCAGAGCTCTTCACAGCCCATTAGACCTCTCCTGTATCCGCCTACTTTCTTCTCTGCTTCCTCCCGTCGTTTATTGGATGACCTGAATCCCCAACTTTCCAACCCTATCACCCATCCAAAACCACAGCCAGGCAAATCTATTAAACAGGGACAAATGGTTAAGCAGAGAGTGGTAAATACTCTAAAGAAGGAGCTGGGCTTGGCATGTAAATACCTGGCGTGTAAATACATTTACAGCTGGAGGTTATTTGGAGAAGAAAGGGCAAGGACTTGAAATGCACGTGGTGATGAGCCATAGATTATGCTCTGAAAACACTTGGAAAGCAGTTACAGTCCCACTATCTCATTCATCTCCCACTAAGACATTCTGCTCCAAGGTGTTTGGAAATAATGGAGTAGCTTAGTTACTAACATGATTAAATCCTCATCTCTGACAACTATGAGAATTAATATACAAAGGTTTCCTTTTTTTTTTTTCCTTTCTTTTAATGCAGCTCAGTTATTCATTTCCTGTCTTTCACTTAGGAGTAGTCCACTGAAAGTTATTAGCATGAGTATTGGTGCAAAAAAGGCTCAACTCCATTAAAGACGAGAAACAAGGAAGAGAAAAACACAAGCTAGCATGAATTTTATTAGAGTTGAGCCATTTTTTTTCCTTTTCAAATATGAATAATTCATCGTTCTTTCACCTGTAGATCTCAAAGGGCTTTAGAGAAGAGGGTGGGCACCATCAAAGACATGCTCTGTCCTCTCCATCATTGCCATGAGGGGCCCTGGGGCAGCAGGAGGGAGAACAGAGGTGTTGGGTGAAGCTGAGCTCTGAGGTTATTTTTTGATGACAGCTGACTTTTTATGCTGCTGCTCTTTGAGGAGCGAGGCTCCCTTTGATGGGAGCCTACTGAGGTGGTGTGGCCAGTTGGTTGGCCCTGGTGTGCTGAACCCTGCTTTGGCACCATCTCTTCCTCCATGTCTCAGCCCTGGCTTGTTTTGGTGTCTGAGCTGCTTGGCATCTCCAAGGCCCGTCCTGAGTTGTACTGAGGCCTGTGGATGAGTGTCAGGGCTCTCTTGGCTGCCCCAGAGTTGGCATTGTGAGGCTGAGTGCCCTGGGTTATGCTAGGGAAGGGCTGAATTAACAGTTGGTTCTTCTGCTGTGTTTGATTTGCACCAGCCTGTTAAAACTGTTATGGGAAGTCATAAGCAGAAATGGAGAGATGGAGTTTATGTTCTCTATTGCTAAATCAAAGACAACTCTACAAAGCAGAGCCCAGGTGATGGTGCCCAGCCCTCACCTCCCTGGCATGACAGAGCTGGGCAGCTCATGGGGACTGGGGACATCTTTTCAGGGACTGCACTGAGGAGCTGTTCTTCAGACATATCCCTTTACAACCCAAATATCCATCTTCTGCACCTTATTTCACTTATAACAGTGTCATAATGAGATTGCTGGTGTCTACTGTAAGCCCTGGGGGATGCAGAGCTTTGACAAGTATCAGCTCCTGGATACAGCTTCAGCTATGTCTTATCAAAGCATCCTGCTCATCCAGAGTTAAAATGTCTTCTCCCCTTTCTCTTGAAAGCATATTGTAGCCTAACACATTGAATGCATTAGAAGGCTTTATTGCATTTAGCCAATTAAAAAAAAAAAGGGAAGGTCAAAGAGAAGTCATTGCTTTGGTTCCAGCACCAACCAGCAAACTTTTAGATGTTTTCCCAAACTGCCCTAGGCCCTCTTTCCTCACAGCTCACCTGCAGTGTGACAGTCCCACCTTGCCTTCCTGTGCCAGCGGTGCCAATAAAGACAAGTCCAAGTGTGTGTCAGCAGCCTGACTCCCCATGTCCCCTGGGCAAACGCCCCACGTGTGGTTTCCAGCACTGAGCCCATCCAAGAGGAGCAGTTTCCTTTTGTCACAGCTGCAAACCCCTCATCCCTCCCCTGTGCCTGTGGTCTATTGTGTTAAAAGAGCCACTGATAAATTCCAGCTCTCGTGGCTGATGCTCAGCCCCAGCTGAAGGCTGGGTGGGGAGGGGAGAGGGTTTGCAGCTGGACAGGCTGAATCAATCCTGTATTGCTGCAGTTTCAGCTGCTACACGGACTTGTGTCTGAGGTGATGATCATGGTGGGACAGTGGCCAGCAAAGGGCTGAGAGCAGGAGCAGCTCCAGCTCTAATGTGTATCCATCAAAATGCTTCCCTGTTAGGTGTGGAGAGTCTGGGAATTGCTGTTTCAGGCTTCAGTCTGTGGGACTTCATCATCTGAGTTATTATCTCCAAAACACAGTTATCTTCCCTGAATGGCAGTCTCCTATTGAAAATGATGTCTTTCAGCAGGGCACTTGCATTTATTTACTGCGAAGCTTCTCCCATTAGTATAATCATTACTCCTTGGACTGGGTTTGAATTCAGAGCATCCCACTGTGGTACTTAAAGAATTAATTAAAGCGATGAAAGAATTCCTCTAAAGACTTCTATGAATTGGTCTGGTTGAAGTGTTTTAGCTTTGCTTCAATTGGTGCAGCGCTTGTCAAAGGATTGTGAGAAAATGCATGGGTCAGTGATTTAGATGAGGCAAATTACGTTAGAAAAATTGATTTGATTTAGAAAGTGAGCTTTCAGATCACAGGGAATTGCCTGCTTCTTTCTCTGCCGTGCTGATTCTCCCTGAAGATGAGCAGAGGCAGATAATTCAGGGTTAAAGTAAGTTGTTGTTGTAAAAGGTTTGTCAGAGAGCGGAGGAGAGATGGGCTGACACATATCTTTAGATAAACGATTATTGACCCATATATTGCTATCTGTGCATCAGCAGGAGTTACAGACGGATGAGGATGCTTATAGACACTCACAGGCAGTTCACAGGCTTGCTAAAGAACTGGGTCCTTGTTTTTAGGTTTAGGTTTGTTTTTTTTTTCCCCCCTCAGAAATGGCTTTTCCACACAGCACATCTTCAGAGCTGGCACGGATCTGGGAACGGGAGCTGTGTGGCTGCTTTAGCCAGCTCTGTGCCTGCCTTGCCTGGCTCTGTGCTTAGTCATTCCTGGGGCTGGCAGTTTGCTTTTCCTGAGGTTTTTCACTTCCTCGGATCAAACTGAGTGTTTCCTCCTTCTGTCCCTTGTCCTTGTCTTAAAGGGGCTGCAGTCCCTGGGCTGCAGTAGGATGATGCCCAACAGTGGGCATGTCAGGCACTGTCCCCTCAGAGGACTGATTACTAAAAAGCACTTTCTGAATGAGCAGTTCTCTTCCCTGCATGCTGAGACATTTCTTTTGAGTTCTTCTCCCGACCAGCTGTGTTTTTGCCTGTGAGAATGATGGGTTGCAAGTGCAGTGACTGCTGTCCAGGGACCCAAATTGTTCACAACTGTTCGTGAGCCACTCTGAATGGGCTCGATGTGTTTGTCAGGGAAGAAGGGATGAAGTTTGGCAGCGTTTCAGTTTTCACTTTGTAAAATTTCTCCTTTAAAGAATAGTTAAGGAGATGACTTTTGCCTAGCAGTGCTTTTTGTTTCTTTCTCACCTCGCAGAAGCTTTTAAATTCCAGATTGGTTGCTGGAATGCTGGAGAGACCTCATTTTTGGTGTGGCTTGTGCTGGTGGCATTTCTCTCCATATCATCACCACCAGCTCCTCCCTTGGCATGAAAATCCAGGTGTGGGGCTCTGGTGTGCCTCTGCTATTCTCTCTCCCCCAGGGTGGTGGGCACGAGAGAGGCGCAGGGCTCGTGTGGTACCGACATGGTGGGGTCCAGCCTTTGCTCAGAGGGTGTGTGCACATTCCTGTGCCATGCAGAGAGCCCCTTCCATACCCCAGCCTCAGGCTGGGAAGCGAGATGACAAGTGCAAGGAGAGAAATGATGCTGGAGAGTGCTGGAACGGAGCCTCCCGCCAGCAACTGAATTCAACGCTGCAAAAAGAAGTTGCAAAAGTAGCAATCCATCTGTCCACTTAGTGGGAGAAGCCTAAGATCATTTCACAGTAATCAGCCCCCTGGTGTTCAAAAAAAAACCCAACCAAAAATACTGCAGGTTTTTGCTTTAATGTGGGTAACATTGTGGCAAAATCTGAAGCACATTATAGTGCTCAGAGGCTGTGTTGGTTTTATCCCCCCTCTTTTTGGCAAGTGGGAGCTGTATCAAGTTAAAAAATAATATAAGGAGACAATAGGTTGTCTTTTTTTAGATACTATGTTTCTGCTGTACATTTCAGAGGACTTCTGTCTTCCCTGAAACTCTCTGGGTAATTACCAGCAGAGTTATTGGCAGGTGGATGTTTTTCTGCAGGGACAGTCGGACAGAGAGCAACTTCATCATGACGTACCTCATGGTAACACATTATCAAGCTGATGCATTAGGCAGGTGCATTGCCCTGCTGTGGCTGCTTGGCTGTATTGGTGTCTCAGTTAAAAGCCACAACATTCAGGGATTTTAATTTGGTTGTAAGAACTTGCTCTAGGCACTACAAAATTTTGGGAGTGGTTTTTTTTGTTTGTTTGTTTTTTTCTTTTTTTTTTTGGGGGGGGGGGTTTGTTTGGTTGGTTGGTTTTGGTTTTTCTTTGTAATCTCATTTTATTTTTCCTTTCCCCTTAACTGAAAGGACCGAGAGGAAACAGGCTCCAAAGGCACCACTTGATTCTTGCTTATGTAAATTGACAAGCACTGAGTTGGGGGAAGATCGTAGAGGTTTCTGCCCCCGCGTATGGAAATATTCATTCAGATTAAAAGAGGGGTTACAAACGGTGGGGTTTGAGCATTGCAAGCTCAGTGCCACAGGCTTGGCCTGGTGTTTGGGGGTGGTCGGGGCTGCAGTGAGCAGAGCTGGATGCTGAGCACACGAGTGAGACACAGTGGGACTTTGCTGTGGGACCAGAGTCGCTGAATTTCAGCAGATGCTTTGCTGCTACACAACAATTTGTAATTAAAACAGAATTTGACATCCCGATTAGATTAAGCGGTTAAATTCATTCGCGATTTTTTTTCCTCCCTGCATTGTGTAATTAACAACATATGACGTTTATATTAGCTCAGTTAAAAGTTATAATGATTAATTTGCACATCAAAGCCTCCCCATGAATCAAGTGGTTCAGCGCACCAGAGCGAGCTCAGTTGTGGTGTGATTGTGGGAAGTGCCCACATGAACATGTCTCTGCCTGCTCCCAGGGCACGATGGCAGTGGCATGATGGATGCTCCAGTGCAGTGGTTCCTGGTGTTTCAGCCCTTCTGTGAGTCAGCAGTGTCGCTGTGCCTCGAGTTGCCCAATAAATGATAGTGTGCCACTTGCCAGGACGTGGCCATTCCTTTCTTGCATCTCATCTCACCCCAAAGCACCCCTCTGACCAGGCACCTGGAGCACTAGAGGTCATGATGTCAAGGTTACTGGTGGTTCTTGTTGTTGCCTGGTGTCTAAAGTTGGCCAAGTTCTAATTGTTTTTACCCAGGTTAATCTTTGATTGTCATGAGTTTGGCCTGAAGGCTTTGTAAGTCAGATTGGGGTTCTGACTAGTAAAGAACCTTGTTCCAGCAAGCCAAAACCAACAAGAAAACTACTATAAGCTAATTATAACAAATGTCTTCTTTCTTTCTTATCTAGTCATAATATTGTCTTTCTTTCCACCTTCTGCTGAGCTGTGAAAATATTCTGCAAAATGATATTTTTGAGTTGATGGAAAAGTACACCCCTGTCAACAATATTTTTCTACTGTTCATCAGAGACAGGCTTCATAACAGAAGAGATCTGTGCTGGAAAAGTACATCAGCTGCAAACACTTTATTCAAAGTCTTCTCAAATAGCAGGGAGGGTTTTTGAGTTCCTGCTCTAGCTGAAGATGAAATGCAGAATGTGGCTTCTAATATTTCAGAGAGGTGAACGGGGCAGGTCGTAATAATGTATTGCCATTTTCACAAAAGATGGATTTTATATTAAAGGTTCTGGTGGAAAAGGGTCTGGGGGTGTTAAAATATTTATATATTGTTTAAGTTAGTCTATGAGGGTGCCATCTCCTTCCCTGGAGCACTGTGGGGGTCACGGACATGTAAGTGAGTGGAAAACGAGCTCCCACCTTTTGTGGTCCCTGTCCATGTCTTTGTGTACATGCACACACGTGCACTGATGTTAAATTGGTGGGGTGTTAAATGTTTCACTTTCCCAACCATCAATTTCAATTGAATTTCATAAGCCATTAAAGTTCTCCACTGCTTTCTTTGCTGTTCCAGTTATGTGAGCTCCAGCCATTCAGCTGCGGGTCCTGAGGCATGATTGCTCTGTGGAGCAGCAAAAGTAAATTGGTTCCTGATGTAAAATCTTTTTTATATATATATATATATATATAATTTTTTTTGATCTCTCAAACTCACTCTGAGTGATGTTACAGTGTTGGGCTGATGATGTGAATCTTCAAGCTTGGCTTTTTCTAGTCCAGTTCTGGATCCCCCCCCGACAGCATCTCTTTTAAAAAGCTTTTGTGCCTGGCTTGAATGGCAAAGTCTTATGTGTAGAAGAAGAAGATTTCTTTTGTTGTTCATATATTTATCTTTAGAATCATGGTGGAAAGATTGGACTGGGGTTTTGGGTTTTCTCCCTGTAGAAATGTTTATGAGAATGATAGTTATTTGGATCAAAGGAGATCTTCTGGCAGTCCTCTGACTTTGATTCAGTACTGGCAGTGCGACAAATAATGAAAAAGCAATCATTTCCCCTTCTCCCACTTTTATTCTCAGGATAAATGAATGGTTAAGATCTTTGTGCTCCAAAATAATTGCTCATGGCTCTTACAGAAAAAATAAAAATCCATAACATTCACCCTTTAAATAGATGATTTGATCTTCTCTGTTGGTTTGTGTTTTGCACAATTGAGTGTCTTTTGCTGCCAGTCTGAGGCTAAACTGGACAAAGTTGATATGGAGGCTTTTGTAGGTTGGAAAACTGGATAAGTAATTTTACTGCTTTGGAAAGCAGTTCCCGTGATGGGAGCTGAGTAGCAGGGATGCAGCAGGGCCACGTTGCCATGGTCCACTGGTAGAACTGTCCTGCACAGCATAAAGCTAAAGCATTTGCCAGAATATCAAATGACTGGAAAAAAAAGAGTAATTTTAATTTTCTATGTGATTTTAAAGTAGCTCAAGCATCTTCTAGAGTGGGTGTGAGCGACTGCTGAGACCTGCTGGGCAGTTCAGGGCTGCTGGTTCCTCCTCCAGCTGCCTGGGGGCTGATGAACAGAGGGAGGTGTCCACTGGTGCTTTGCCAGGATTTTTCTTTTTCCTTTGTTTCCTTGCTTTTATGGCAGAGGATGTAGGGATGACCTGCCATATTTTACATCTTTCCTCCCCCAGCAGCCAAATGGTGCTGTGCAAACAGCCTTGGGGCTGCTCAGGGGGACTGTGCACTCCACCTTCTTGGAGCATTAACCCACCATCGTTTCCAGCAAAGCCAGGCATAAAATATTAGGCTGGGCCTGTACTCCTTATTTGGGGATATCTGCAGCAGTTTCATTACTCTTTTTTTATTTTTTTAAAATCCTGCTAATTGGTGCTCTCAGCCTCAGCTCCAGTTTAATGAAGGCTGCTGCCTGAGAATCATTGCAAACAGTTATGGAAATGCATTTAAATGCTTAAATCTGTTGTATTTTTTTTTTCTTTATGGGCTTATTACTTCAAAAAGAATAAATATGCCCTGCATCCCTGCCTACCCAGGATTGCTCTCTCAGCTGGGCTCTGGGCACCTCTGCAGCAGAGAGGGGGGGCAGGAGGTTAGTGCAAATGTGATGAGGAAGCCCAGTGCTGCTGCACCCGTTGTGCTGAGGGAGCACCATTTTCGGTCTGTTTGCTCCGTGCTCCAGATGGGACCTTTGGATGCTGGGGATGAGGACTGATAGAGCATCCAGCTTCCCTCCTGCCCAGGGGAGGAGAGCATCCCTCCTCCTCTGACCTGCCCAGCACAAGCATCTCAAGCCACTGGCCCCATTAGATGAACAGACCTGCTATAACTGGGTGCCATTGCCATGGCTGCACCCCTCATGTCTGTCTGTCCATCAGTCAGTGAATGTCCCTCTGTTCCTCATGGTGAGGACTCTGCATTTGCCCAGAGACAGAGAAGGTTTAAGCTGTGTCTGTGCTAAAAAGGTAAAGGAAAAGAGTCACATAGTGGGTTTTCCCATCATGGCTCTAGGCTGTGGCCATACATTCTCCAGGTTTGGAGATGCATGAGCCATTCCTGGTGGGTCCTGGGCTGGATTTGGGCGTGGGCTCGTGGTTTTTCCTGAGGCAGAGAAACACCATTCAGTTGGATGTACACTCTCACAAGCCAGGCCAATTAATTGTGCTCTGGGCATTGAGCCAGCGATGGTAGGAAGCAGTGAGGAATAGGCCAGGCTGTTACTTCTCTAAAGAGAGAATTTTGGGAGGTCAGGAGCTGCCACAGTGAGTGTGCTTCTGGAATGGTTTGCAGCTTGTTTCTGTTGGTGAGACAAGGCGAAGGTGCTGCTTCCATGAAGCATCCCCTGAGGATAATGTGTGAAGTTGGTTGAATTGCCTCTTTAACAGCTGAAGTTCCACCAAATTTATTCTGCTGTTATTAAGTTGTGAGACCTCAGGGTGGTGACTCTGTGCCCTTGAGACAGCGTGGTTTGGGATTTCTTTTTTTGTTTGTTTTGTTCTTGTTTTTGTTTTTTTTTGTAAAGCCCAATCTGGTGCCCCGTGCCAGCCAGTGGTGCCCAGAGGTTGTCACCCTGTGGTGGCCTTGCCTCGGCTCATCCAAAATGAGCTGCAGGTCCTTGAACAGGTGTGTGGATCTCTGTTAGTTGTTGGCAGCTTTAATCAGAAAAGCCGGATCAAGCATCAGCTTATCCTTTTATCCCAGGAGGTGGTTGCTTTGGGCTGATGATGAGGGAGATGACCTATGTTGTCTCTCACCGTTTGTCTGCAACCTTTCACTGGTAGTAAATGCAAAATCCTTCCTATGGTGTTGGGAGGACCTTTGGGGATCACAGATTCCCACCACACCCACACCCCCCTGCTACTTTTTTTTAAGGCTGGACTATATCCTTCTTTGTGAGAGAGCCCATTCATCCAGAAGCCTTCCAGGTAGGGATTTCCCTGGTTCTGTGTGGATGTTTTTCTGCCTTTTTGTCTGCAGGAAAAAAAAAAAAGTGTTACTGAGCACTGCTGGTGAGAGGGGGCATCCAAGTAGAAATGCGAACCTCTCTAAAAAAAAAGAATTAAAACCCCTGCTTTGTTTGTGTGGAGGTTTAATTGTCCAAGCTGTGTCAGTCATTTCACATGACTCCAAGTATATGGTGCTTCCAAGACCAAGAGGGTGCCCAGGGCCTCCTGAAAATGGCTGTGAAAGTAAAATAAGTGCTTGTGTTTAAAGAACAACGTGGGGTATTGTTTATTTGTGCTCCTAATTAGAGGGAGATGCAAGTGCTCTGATTCCCATATTTTAAAAGCAACATTGAGCCAGTGTGATGGACAGGGAAGATGAGAAGAGACTGCTACAAGCCAAAAGCAGCAAACTCATGAAGCAGAGCTGGAGACAGCTTTAAAACTATGAACATAATTGCCTGAGGAGTCTGCCAAGGAACCAGATGCTGTAAAAGAATAACTTCCATGGCTTGGCATCTGTCTGTGATCCAGGGAGAGGAGGAGGAACAGGGGAACTACGTGGAGGAATGGGGAATGGTTGCTCCAGCTGCAAAAAGGAGACCTTTGAAGAAATTTGTTTCATGCTGACATTTTTCTATGGAGGAGAGCGAACCTGTTGTAAAGAGGAGAGGTGAGGGTCAATGTGCTTGTCTTGTGGGCTGTTTGACCTTATTTCTGCGTGTTTGATGTCAGTGTTAGAAGGTTGTTTGGCTGCTGGGAAGATCCGGGTGCTGTAGCAGCTTAAGCAGGTGGTGATAAATGAAGAAGATGTGACTGGGCTGAATTTTGAACCTTTTGGGACCCATTTGTGCCCAGAGCCCTACAGAGTGCTCAGTTTTCCGTGCATGGACAAGCTCAGTTAATTTTTAAAATAAGTGGCTACATGTGACTTGTCTGAGGTCAGGTCACTCTTGGCAGTGCTCTAGTTTAGAAAGCCATACTGGAAAGTTTCTGTTATTTTTCTCCCCAGTTTAGTTTTTCAGTGGCTATTAAAGTAATTGCAGTCCTAGCAAAGGTGAACAGCTGGGTTTGACATAATCAGTACATGAACAATATCCATCATTTACATGGTATAAAACCTCTTCCACACAACATATTCCTGAGGCTGCATCGTAAGGGAAAAATAAAAAGCCTTTATGGGAAGGGGAGCAGAAAAATCAGCTGGGTTCCTCATGCATTGGAGTACATGGGGATAACAGCAGCAGTCATGCAATCTCCTTTCTGCTTGTGCTTGAACCAAATACCCCAGAAAAGTGATGATAATAACAGTGCTGCTCATGGGGCATCTTCAGAGCCATGCAAGTGGTGCTGCCCAGTGTGCATAAACATAAGGTGCTTCTCTCAGCTGGGAAATAAAGGCAGTAGTGCTGTTTTTAAACCAGGGAGAGGAAGGAGGTCTTTGTTCATGAATTAGACTTTTTTTGCCATTTTAACAGCCTTATGTTTTCTACTCTTATTTGGCTTTAGTCAGTGGAGAAGACATTTAACATGCTTCTTGGGTGCACAGGGATGAGATGGAGGTGGAAGTGGGATGAAGGGCTTGGGACTGGGGGGGCATCACTGGCATCCCAGGGAGCCTGGCAGGGAGCAGGGTGGAAACTGGGAGTGACTGGGGATGAATTCAGCCCCTGCCTCTGCGTGCTTGTGGCAGCCTCCTGCACGTGTGTCCTTGTTTGTAAGCAGCTGTGGTTATTTTGCCTCAAAATAACAAAGCTTTTTTTTTTTTTTTTTTTGCAAACAGGGGTTGGGGGAGAGGCCTCTGTGTTGCTGCAGCTTGGGGACACAGTCATGTGCAAGTCAGAGAGCCACATCATGTTGAGTTCTGAATGACTCTGCTTATTAATATAATAAACCAGAGGAACACACTGTCATGACAGTCTCTGCAACGAGAATCCAGGGGGTTATTTCAACCAAAGCACATTAAATCTTTCTGTCTCCTGAAAATTGCACCCTGGAGGTAAGGGCTGGAGGGTAGGAACATTTAACAAGGGCTCGCAGGAGGTTTTATGCATATCGTGGTCTCCAGAGCAGTGCTTTGCTGTCTGAGGTTTTATATCTTTCCATCACTATAGTTAAGTTCCTCAGACATGATAAGAAGGAAAGCATTCTCTCTCTCTTTTATTTTTTTCCCCCTTCATTCCTGAGTTTCAAGATGAAGTTTTCTCTGCTATAGCCCTGATACAAGACCTTTTCTTCAGATACACTATATGAAAACATGCTGTCATCCTCTTTGAAAGCTGTGAAATGTGTGCATGTATATGTATATTCTATATATACACATACACTATAGAGAGATACATGTGTGTATATATAGATATTTTTTTCTCTCTCTCTCAGATAAAATAGGCTTTTCTCCTCTCTTTAAACTAAAACTGAGTGTTTGTTAGGTGATGGAAGATAAAATTCTCACCAGGGACCCTTATGGGCTCACAGCTCTATCTGATGTGATTGCAAGGGCAATAACACTCCTCTTCCTCGCCCCTGACACCAGGGTTTTGGTCACTGAGTGCCTGGATAGGTTCACCAAACCCTTGGAGAAGACCTGACATGGGGTTAGTTAATGGCAACAGCCCATCTGCCTCCCTGAGAGCAAAGGAAGTCTCTGATCCCACAGAGACACTTTTGTGGCTTCAAATGGCCCCCCCCCTCGGGGCTGCCCGCTGTGGACAGGGCTTTCCAGGAGGGTCCAGTCCCTGCCAGGGAGGGAGATGAGAACAAAAAAGGCAAGTTTCTTGGAGATAGCAAGTTGAGGGGAGTCCCTGCAGGTTCCTCTGAAGTATTTTGCATCATCCCTGTGCCAAGCACTGAGCGTGTTGGGCTGGTCCAGGTTGCTTTGCTCTGAAGTGGAGGTGGAGCAGCCCAGAGCAGGGGATGTGATGGTCCCCCCCTTTGCCAGCCTCTGGTAAAAAAGGGGCCCCCATCTTCCTGTATTTCCTAGGTGTTGGCTTGACACACAAGCAGCCTTCTCTTTTCTTTTTCTAATCATGGAGAGGGTTCAACACATTGTCTGAAATACCTCTTTTGCCTCGACAGGGGGGTTCCTTGAGGCAGTAATTGACTCTTCTTCAGCAGTGGCGTTTTACCTGGGAAAGCAGCCAGTCAGTATTTTCAGCACAGTAGATTTCTGCCTTGCATTAAAAAGAGGTGGTTCCAGATTCTCCTTTTTTTTCCCCCCACCCCTTATGATGATGTAATTTTACTTTGTGCTCTCTCTACCGTTCCGTCCATGGTCACTCGAGCTCCTTCTTGGAAAAACTTCCATTGGGCGGGCACTTATTTAGTTTCATAGAAACAGCACCTGCAGGACCAACAGGTGAATAATCTGGAGTCCTCAGCTGCACCATGTCAGGCAGCTGAAATCTCCTTTAAGTGACCTCAGAACGAAGGCTGAATTACTGCTGATGTTTTCTTCCTTTCGGTGAGGAATCACAGAATGAATGTGTGATAACACTGAAGGTAAATTGAAAGTGGAGGAGATGCTGGATACTGGCAAGAAATCTAAATAGACCAGGAGAGAGGGATTTCCAAAGCAGAAACAAACTGTTCTTCGTTCTTAGTTTTTCATGCCAATTTAACGTATTCATGAAAATTGCCTCAATTTAACTTCAGGGGACAAAAGAAGCTACAGGGATGGTGTAGCTGAAAAGCTGCATCCTGTTTTAGTAAGTTTGCTGTACTTTAGATTTTTACCTAGAGGGTGGCTTTTTTTTTTTTTAATGATACTTTCCACCAGCAGTTCTCCACACCTGCTTCTTTTTAAAAAGCACTCTGCAAGCTGCAGGAAAAAGATGCTAAGAACAGTTATCCTTGTTCCATGGGTAGAAGGAACTGGCAGGGATGTGCAGTAACTTTGGACCCTGCCAGGAACAGAGGTGAGCCTTTAGCTCCTGCATCCTGTACAGCACTGCACACCCCTGCCTGGGAATCATCCTGCAGCATCCGACTGGAGCAGGAGGTGTGGGGCTGAGCTGGTCATCCTGCTTGACTCAACCTCATTTTATGTTCCTGCCCTTGGGTACAGGCAATGAAAACAGTGGTGAATATTTTGGATTATATACACCTTGTATAGCTAAAGGCATGAAACCTTGATAAACGTGGCTACTTGTCTGGCCTCTCTTGCCAGTTAAGCAATCTGGGTTGAATATCTCCCCCTGCTCTGGGCATTGGTTTTCCCCTCTAGCATTTTCTCTTTCCTCTTCTTATCTCCATTGTTAATGTGCCCACATTCAGGTGGGATTTAAGAAGCACTCACTTGGCTTTACGTGAACTGGCAGGTTCTGCTCAGGTCATTGAGGTACATAAAAATGCACCAGGAGAAACCACTGGTGTTATTGCTTCCTTTGCAAGGTCGTGCAGCCACCCAGCAAACCAGTGTGAGTCCCTGCCCTCTCTCCAGGACAGGCTTTCTTGGGCCCCCAGGGATGGGAGATCTCTTAGCACCTGGAGTGAGATACCTTGTTAATATAGCAGCACCACCTCTCCCTATCTACCTCCAGCAGCTACACAAAGTGACCACATAGGCACAAGCCTGACATTTTTTTCCTGGAGGTTTTGATGCTTGAAATGCAGTGACAGTGTTTCCCTCCTGGTACCTGGAAGAACATGATCCTCTGCAATAAATTATCAATGCTGCCTTGCCTTCTGCTTAGGAAAGGGCTTCAAGGTATTTTATTGTGCAATTTGTGCTGTGCCTCTTTTGTGTACAAGGGGGAGACAGTAGTTTCTGGGTCTACTATATCCTCCTCTACATTTAAAAAATAAAAGGCCTTGGGAAAAAGAATAATACACTGTCAGATCTTCATAGTTTCTTTTGCACAGTGTGGCCTTGTTGGGGTGATCATGATACCGACAGGCAGAGATCCTGCAGCGTGCTTAGGCAGAGGCATCAAAGTTTTCAGGGTATGGGTTGTAGATTTTAAGGACTTGCAGCCCAGAGGCGTTTCTTTTCCATCTTTGCAAATGTTTCTGATGCTGTATAAATACTGTCTCCGAGGTTTACCAGCAGCTAACATTATCACATGCTTTCATCTAAAGCAAAATCAGAGCGCCTCTTTTATATCTCTAAGAGAATTATGGAAGTCTTTGCAGCATTGCAAACAAATGGAGATTGACAGTTATTAGTTGATGATCTAAATGCTCTGACAGGGTTTGGTGCAGAGGGATTTTCAGTGATTGACTCAGAGACATCTCTTGTGTGTGCTCCACAGGGATGCTGCATCCACCCTGCCATTGCTGACCGTTTGCTTGGTCCCCACTGGGGATCTCTGTGTCCTGGGCAGTGAAGGTGCTGATACTGAGCAAAGCGGACAAGTTGCCCACCAGAAACCTGCTGTTTGCACAGGTGCTCAAAAGGGGCCTGAGAAGCCCTTTTTTTTTGCCCCCACGGCCTTTTTGGGGGCTATTCAGGAGCAATATAGAAACTGCAGGATTATGTTGTGCACATTGCAGGTCACTTTCAGCAATTATCAGAAGGAATTTAGCACCTAATCTATGTCTAACAAATCTGAATTAAGTCTTTAATTGAAGGACTTAATGTGTAGAGTAACCAAAAAATTAAACCCCCTGTTCCCTTGCTGTTGCTCAGGTGTGCAGTATCTCTCCTGTGTGAGGCAGATTATATAGCTCATTTTATCTAAGTATAAGCAGCATCTGCTGGATAAGGCTTCAGGCATCACGGGCCCCTCTGTCCCATCTGCACATCCCAGAGCACTGCTCCAGAGCCCTGCCTGCCATGTCCAGCTATGGCATTGCAGCCTTTAAATACAGTGGTTTTCATTTGTCACAGCTGTCAGTGACTCAAATCAATCTCTGGTGTCATTAATCCATCCTGACTGGAGATCCCAGCAAAATGGTTTAGTAGTTGGGAAAAGTTTACACTGTGGTGATACTTTGCAACAGAAGGAGGGGCAAAACCATTGTCGTGACTGTGCCCAAGCTCTCCAATTCCCAGGGCAGCTTTCTTTTTGGATTTCTTTCTGGGCACAGTAAGCTTTGCACTGAAGTCACTGGGATGCCAGCAGGGGAAGCAAGACATTGCCTAGATCAACCAGCAGCACCCTGCTTCCTGTGATGCTACGGAGAGCTGGGAGTTAAATTTTCTTAAATCACACAGAAAAGGCAGAGCACTTATTTTGCATGCGGTTGTTCCTCCTGCTTCTCCTCGCCGGTTATTTGGGTTGCTGTTGAAATCTCTCTCCTCCCTGTGTGTAGGAGCAGCGGCAGGATGGGCAGGCACGGGTTACATTGCTAAGCAACCCTGCCGGAGCGCCGCGCACCCCGCGCCGTCCCTGCCACACACCCATTCCCAGTGTCCCCTGCCCCGGCGCTGTGCTTGCTGGATTTTGATCTTGCAGACCCGTCGATATCATTGATTAGGGGAGATTGCAGTGATGGCGAAGTTAAGCAGGAAACGGCACTGCCTGTTGCTGGTGGGAGGCTGTGGCACAGGAATGTTGTTTGCGGGGAAATGATGCTCGTGGCTATTGATTGGCAAACACTTTGCATTGCATCGAATGTCAGTCTAGTTAGGTCGTAAATTTATGGATGTCATTCTGCATTTGCCACAAACTTTCCTGCTCTCTGTGTCGGTTTTTTTGGGAGAGTTTGACTAAAATGGCAACATGATCTGCTATGAACAAAATGGAGATACGAGAATAAAATCCTAGCTTTATCATTTGCATTTATTCTACATCTCGAAGAGGAGTGTTTAGCATACCTCTGCTTTCTAATTTTACTTTTTAAGATGGTTTGAAGCCCAGGGACACTCATTGTATGTCAATATAATGATATCGGTAAAATATTGGTATTTGGAAATGGTTGTCAGACAACTTTCATTTTCCATGCACAAGCGCACAGTAAACACACACATTTATTTAATACTTTGGGGATGATTTTAATCTTTCAAATATACGCTGGGTAATTGAAAACAAATGTTAGCTTCTCTTTAATAGTGCTTCACAGTAGTCACAGTGCAGTGTGACCGAGTTTTCATTTTAGTATCCTTCAGAGACATTTGAAGTATGTGGCTTCTTAAATCTGAGCTGACTTAGAGCATGGGGATTTCTCTCTGTAAAATGCATTATTGCAGTGGTTTGAGGAGAGTCTGCCGTGTTTGTCCCTCCAGGTCGTGCCTGACCTGTTCAAACTGGATGCCCTCTTTGCAGCTGACCGACTTTCTGGGCTGAAATTTGGTTAAAAACTTCTGTAGTGTGGGGGCTCTTGTGTGGCACTTTGCAGCTGGGAGGCAGTTGCTTCACGTGGCCTTGGGGTGTTGTGACCCGTGGCACCACGGGGTCTGGTCATTCAGGGCTCTTCATGGTCCAGATCCAACCCGGTGGGTGCTGCATTCATGTTTGTGTTGTGTGAGCAGCGAGGGAGGCAGAGAGGAGCTGACCTGCATTTGGAGCGGGGCTGGAGCTGCTGTGTCAGCAGTGATCCTGTACACCCTGTCCCCAGGGGCCACCAGGCTCCAGGTGGATGCTCAGCAGTTTTGCTGTGGGGACAGGACTCCAGAGGCAGCTTGGCTAGGCTCTGCAGGAAGATCCATCCCTGGGTCACTGCTGTGTGGCTTTTCAGAGGTAACCAAAAGAGAGCAATGAATGCTTTTTCTCCCCCCTGCATGTTGAGTTTGGGCTGGTGATGCTGAGGAGGAGCGGGCCACATGTGGCATGTGTCTTGTCTAACAATTAGTCATCCTAAAAAGGGTGTTTTGGTTCTCTGTTTAATTGCTGCAGAGGAGTGGGCTGCCTCAGAGGTAATTTGTCCTGCCTTCACCCGGGTGTCTGCAGGCAGGGGAGTGGGATCCCTGGTCCTGCTGGGTGGAGGGGGGGAGGTATGGGCACTGGCATGGGTTGATCTGGATGGGGTTTTCCAGACTTCAGCTAGATGAGGTTCTCCACCCCAAATGTGCTGACAGCCCTTGAATCAGTAAGTATCCTCTTTCCCAGCCATGTCTCTGTGGGGACATGTCTGAGATGGGAAGGGACCCTCAATCTCCCAGTGCCCTGTAACCACTGTGGGAAGAGGGGCCACTACACTTGTCTCTGAAGTACAGAGAGTTTGCTTTCAGCAGAATAAACCATTGCTGAAGAATGGAGCTAATGAAGAGATTTGAAGTGCATTTATCCTTTGAAAAGTGAGCCTAAATATAGTTCTGTGGAGTTTCAATATCTCTCTCTCCAAGACATTTAGATCAAATGTACCCATTTTGAGACTTTTATATTTTTTCCTTTTTTTGTCTGTAAACCCTCCCCTGGGAATTTAAATTCTATTTGAGCTCCTTTGGACCCGTGAATCACTTCCAGACAGAAAGGCACTGTGGTGCAACTGGAACATGTGTAATTATGTTCGTGTTCAGCAAAGCAGAGCCCACGTCACCCCCTCCTATTGTATCACGTCTGGTGTTGTTTTGGGAACAGTAATAATAGTAGTAGTAGTAGTAGTAATAATAATAATAATACAACAGCTACCATGAAAGCTGGGGGACCTGACTCAATGCATGCAGGTAAGAGAGGCTGGGGAAGCAGCAGTCCTTCCCAAGTGCTCCCCTGGCAAGTCTTTACAGTCCTCAGCTTTTTTTTTTGATGAACTGGAAGCATGATCAAGCAGTGACTTCTTTTGTGAGACAGCTGTATCCAGAAAGGCCATTCTCATACACTGAATGAAAATGGAAATTCTTCTCTAAACATCCACATTCATTTGAAAAACAGTTAAGAAATGAAAACTGTCAAGATCTGAGACTGAGAGTCCATCTGGGCCCCTGAAAGAGCTCAATTTTCCCTTTGCTGATCTGGGCCAGGTATATAAATGTGATTGGCAAAACAGCAGCAGAGGTGCCTGGGCTCATTTCTGTTTGCATCCATCCACTAGAGACTTCTTTCTAAGGATTTGCTAGGCTCCTGAATTGTCATCTTATCATAAAAAGATGATAAAATTGCCCTATGCTGCAAATTCTCCCAAGATCTGCACCAGAATCAGAAAATTCTTTTGCCTGCCACGGTGAAGTCCGAAAACCAGTTTAACTTATGCCTTGCCATGCACACTTTTGAAGAGAAGTGCTGAAGATTTGTTCTGTTTGTTCATTAAGTAAAACTAGCAGAGAAAAGGTCTCATTCAAATGCGTTATTTTCTGAGAGTGACATATGCTGTTGACTCACACAAATATGTCTCCTCTGGAGAGTCCCTTGTGTGAGAAATCTCAGAGCACTTTGTCTTCAGTCCTTAATGAGATTTTTTTTTTTCCTTCAGCAGAGCTATTAAAAACTCTGATCTTAATTCTCAAAAAATGCAAAAGATGTCAAATTATACAAATCCAATATTTGATATGTTAATAACCAAAGAGGCTGTAAGAGGGGGAGCGAAAACATAACCTGAGGTAATGCATTGTCTTCCTGGTGGTGTTTTTCCCCTGGTTGCTGTTTATTACTATCCTTGTTACCTTGGTAGCAGTTTCTGATGTATCCCTAGATAATAACATGCACACAGTAATATGACAAATGTATGGTATATTGGAGCACGTAGAGTACATGCAGGTGAAATGAGGTGTATTTCTTTTTTTTTCTTTTTCCTTCTGGTATTCTTGAGGCCATAAAGTCCTCAGAAATAATTTGCTGACTTTCCTGATGCTGTCACAAGGGTGGTGTTTCTGTAACACCCCCAGGGATTACCTTTGAGGGCTGTGTCCTGCTTTAGAGTGCAACACTTGTGGTCCTGGTTTTAGGAGCAGAATTGGCATTTTCCTTTTTATTTTAGCTGACAACTAGCAGCTGTTGTGACATGTGGCAATTGTGTTTTTCTTGCTTTATCCTCTATATCAAGAAAAAAATATCTCTAAGGTGGTATGTGCTCAAGTCTTTACCTTGCAGGATGTGTATGAAATGGATGACTCGGAAATCTCAAGTTTTGTCCTGCTTTTGGTCACTCTTTTGAAAGATACTCTCAATTGCCAGCTCTGATGGTTTTAATACTTTGTTCCAGCAAAAAGTGAGTAAGCGTTTTCTCCTTGGATCAATGCGTGGTGCCAGGCCCTGGATGGAGGGATGGGGTGGGGGCTTGCTCAGCTGGATTTATCTTGGTGGGGTCTAAAATGAAGCTGAAGGGTTTCAAATGCTGACCCACATCAATTGTTCTTCCCATGGAGATAATGCCCCTCTCTTAGCAGAGGGAATTGCCCTGTCAGCCAGGCAGTTCAGAGCTATCTTAGGCGGTCATGTCAGGCCTGTTCCACACCGGGTCAGTTTGGTGTCACAATGATGGTTTTGAAGGTTCCAGTTCTATTTATGGTGCTCTCCTAAACTGAACAGAAAGTACTTAGAGCATGTAAATGGCAAAGGGCATAACAAAAGCAAAAATCCATGGACAGGGTTAAGTAATGAAGTTGGTGCTTTTTCCACAGGCAGGATTTTCCACATTGTGCCTCCACCCTGACTTGGATTCCTCTGGTTGTACATGTCTCTCTTCTGCCACCTGTATATTTCTCATGTTGCCCAACTTATTCCCGTGACAGTGAGCAGGAGTTTGAGTCAAGGAAAAATGCATTGAGCAGATTGCCTTCTGGGATTGGTTAGGGATTAATGGCTCTTTTGGGAGCTTTGAGAGTTAGCTTCCTTTAAAAAAATTCTGTATAAAAAATTGGGGTTTGCGGTGCAAAGTTTTATGGGAAGCAGAGAAAATAATAAATCTGACAGGCTCTGCCCAGGGATGTCTTCTTTCTCTGCACTCAGATGTGGCAAAGTTTAGCTGCTGGCATCTCTTGGAATGAGTGCATAAGGACTAGATCTTCAAAAGCTTGTCTAACTCTTTAGGAGTCAAGCTCAGTCCTGCAGGATGCTGCTTTTCTTTACTTTGCTGCCAGAGGATCCCTGCAATGGCTTCGTGAATGCTCAAATGCTCAATGCCTGACTTTAACCAGAGTTTTTCAGCCTGATATTTTCCCCTATTGAAGTCTACTCCCATCGTAGCTGAGAGGGAAAAGCAAAGTGTTCCCAGCTTCTGGCTTTTTTTCTGAGCTCAAGGGCATGACTGTGCTAGGGTGGATATTTAAGTGAAAACCAGCTGTTTTCTGTGAGTTGCAGTGGATGGGAAGTCTTTGGGCATTTGATTTCAAGATGCTTTAGTTTGCTGCTCTTCTGGAGTTATGAAATATCGTAGAAATGCTGACAAATTAATGACTTGGAAAACAAGCTCTCATAATGAAAATGTCAGAGTTTGGAGACCTGCTTGGTGGCTCGGGGGAGTCCAGTGTTATTTTCCATTGATTATGGAGGTGCTGGAATGGCTAATTCTGAGCTTTCCTCTGCAATATTTTGTGACACGTTATATACTTGGCAGAACAAATCAGGTCACTGCCTTTACTATCTGCTTGTGCAAGGTGTAACTTTTGGAACCGGAGGGCAACACTTGAAATTTGCACAGAAATTGGAATTTAGCTGTGAGGATTTGAGACACTTATTTTGCTTGGATTATGTTCCTGTTTATCAGCATCGGGAGGTATTTGAGCGACCTAAAAATTGAATTCTAGGTTTTGCATTAAAAATAAAAAAAAAAGTTAGAATGAGTTTCTCTTTGTGGAAGTTGGATATTGAGTATAGATCTGACTCTCCTGTGTCTGCAGAAAGAGGATAAAGGATAAACCAAGCTTATTCTTAAAAGGCACATAATAAAAAAAGAAATAAGACTTAAAAAAGTCTATTGGACTGCTTTGAATCAACAATACTGAAGTGGGAACTTCAGAAACTTTTTAGAACAGATTGTGCTTGCTTTCTTTTATCTCTGTAAAAGCTAAAACTTAAAAAAAAAAGGAAAAAGTAGCCACTAATGAAAACACTGAGGCAACTGTTAACTATCATTTTCGATTAAACCATCTAGTGAAGAGCCTGTGGGAGTTGGCTTGAAAAAGGATATTATTATTACATTGCTTTATAGCAATACCAATTTTTAACCACAGAATCTGTTCTTTAGGCATTAAGTACTGGGAAGAGCAAAGGAAGTGAAGATTCTGAATTACATAAAGCTGATGAAAATACATTTATAGGATGATCTTTCTCTGCTGGTGAGAGAGTAAATGCTAATTTACTCTTGCTGTCTAAACTGAGCTGGAGTAACAGGCACACCTATGGTGAATGTTATAACCTTTGTCTAGTGCTGCTATGCTCCCTCCCAGAGCTGGCAGCATTTTGTGGATCAACAAAGTACTTTCCATTCAGATGAAGACTTTTAAACTCCTCTCTTGAATATATGATTCACTTTGGAGATGTGTAGTTGTCTAACAGAGCAATGGCTGTTGCAGTTAGTAATGTATTTTGAGATCTTTGAGATTGGACGATGCTATCAAACTCTATGATGTCTGTTATTTTAATTTTATGTTCTGCTCTATACAGTCCTGAAGCCAAATATATCTTCTATTCTGCTAGAGGGAACTGGCTTCTTTTTAAGATATTACAGGCTGTTTCTGTTGTGCAGTGGAATTCAAATTAGGAATTATTCTGTTCTGTTCAGAAAAGAAAATCTGATGTTGAGGTGGAAAGCCAGGCAAGGTTCAGTGGCAATAAAACTGTGAGGGAACTGAGTCCATGGCAGTTAGACAGCTGCTGGAAGGTCCTTTGCATATGGATCATAGCTGGGATTTTCGTTCTGGGTCTTAAAGAACACAGCCCCCTTTCATGTAATACGGTGTTCCTTCTAAACAGAAAGGTTCCTCTTTAGTCCTCCTTTCACGTCATTCTTCGGGAACAAAACAGTTTAGTCTCAGCTTTGCAAAGAAAAATAAGGGGGGGCTCCTGTTCTGTGCTCGGAGAACTGGTGTTCGATCACAACCTTTAGGGATTATTGATATGTGCCTGACCATGATGCATTGATCCATATTGATCTTGGAAAACTGATGAGGGGCTCAGGCTTGAGTGGTCTGTCTACATGGAATCAGATGCAACCTTATCTCAGTTTAATTGATTATTGAAGGCTTTTCTGGCTTGCAAGGCAGAATGAGCTCTTATTAGATTTGGCCTTTAATGGCAGCACAGTTACCTGAGGGCAGAGCTGCAATGTTACAGCTCCTGAATGTTTACTGGCTCCTCCTTTCCCTCCTTAATGCTGCTCAAGGTGACTGCCAAATCCACAGGCTTTCCTAATGAAATGTAGAAACTGCATAAATCTTTTTTTTTTTCCCTGTCTGTTCTTTTTATCTCCTATAATTGTTCCCCTTAGGATTGGCTGCATGATATCAAAGAAGATTTTCTTGTGCAGTTAGTTTCAAAATGGCATATTCTGCCTGTGCATCAGTCCTGTGCTGTGGAGGCAGGTGGCTGTGGGCCAGGAAAGACCTTGGCACTGCTCCTGGAGGGCTCTTTTGGAGGCCTTGGTGGTGAGGACATGTGCCATGTGCCAGGTCTGCCTCCCTTCCCCATGACCACACATGCTTCGGCATTTACAGGTGACTATTCACCTCCCATCTTCCCTTGGAAGTGCTGATGCATTCCCATAATAAAGTCCAATAAGACATCTAAGCACCCAAGTCCCATTACAGCCTGCAGGCCTTCAGCAAACCTGGTTGGGTGAAGCCAAGCTTAAAATATTGGACCACCCCAGAGCTGGTTCCTCGGTGTTGCATCACTGGTCGTGCAGCAAGGTGGGTTCTGGGTGTGAGGTTTGCTGGTCGTTTCGCTGCTTAAAAATTGAAGTAGGTCTGTGCAACTCGGACAAGCCTTTCTGGGCTTCTGACTTGTGTAGATTTAGTTGCAAATTCAGTGTGGATGAAGCAAACACAGAAACAGCTGAACGAATTTAGCTGGATCAAATTTTCGAGGAGACTGACAGAAAGAGGCATCTGCTTGAGTAAGGATGATGGAGCTGTTCTGCTGTTTTGAATAGGTTTCATATGCCTGCAAGCTCTGGACTTTTTTGGTTTTGTTGAATATATCCTACCTGTTGTAAAGCAATCTGGCCTTGTTTTAATAAATGCTACAGAGCTCTGTACTGTAGCTCCACAGCAACATAAGAAAACTGGGAAAAAACATTCTTGGCTTTCAGCAAGCCTGCAGAGAGGTTGAGTTGCTATGGGTTGTGTTCTTGCATGCGCCACTGTGAAATTAAAATACCAAGAAGTAAAAAAACTAACCAACAACAACCATTCCAACCTTATTCCTGTCTTGTTCTGCTAAGTTACAGTAGTGATAACTAGAAAAGTTCTTTTCAACTGTCTTCCTGTGTTCCATTCAGAAAAGCAAAGCTAATAGTGTTGCTTTTTAAAGAGTTTTTTACACCGTGGATGTTCTCCTGCACTGATCTTAAGTTTGGACTGCCAACCATGGGAAATAATATTTATTTAATAAGCCACCACCATCATGAAATCCCTTTGGACTTAAGGAAAAGATGTGTAGAATAGAAATTAAATGTAGCAGAGGTAAACAGAAATTTAATAAGGTTCTATAGGAATTCTTATACAAACCTAAGGAGTTTAATAGAAAAGGGGTTATTTTAAGAGGTTATTTTTAATCATCCTCTGGAACTCAAGAGCACGTTTTTAATTAAATTATATAGGATGGGTAGGAAAAAAAAATAAGGAAAGATGACTAATTTTCTATTAACCTTTATTCAACTTTTTCATAAAATGAATTAAGTTAATGACTCATTTCTGCTTGTGTCGTCTTGGTGAAAGCTCATATTTACAAAGTTTAAACTGTCTCCAGTGTTTCCGGTCAGTCCTGTCCTTCCACCCCTCACTGAATAGGAAGATGAACCTATAGAAAACATGATGCTAAGCCCTGATGACCCTTTGATTTATTGTGGGACTGTGAGGTTTTTTACCTTTTATTTATTTATTTTTTTAATTCTGATTTGTGTGATTGTCCTGGGAAAGAGGAGAGTCCTGAATTCCACGTTCCTCCAGACTGGTTCGAAATGGGTAATTAAAAGAACCACCTCGGTTCTGGCCATCACCATGTGGAGCCACATGGACCCTCTGGCTTTTTTTTTTTTCCTCCTTTTATAACCTTGTTGGATTTGATTCTCTGTGCTGCTTTAATAACTGTGAAATGCAGTAATTAAAGAAAACTTGAGAAAGTCGTCAACCTTCTGGACACTGGTAATTTTTTGCTAGGCCGGGTTGCAATTGCACTCACATGGGCCATTGGTCTCTTAAATGAAATTTTATCCCATGCTTTGAAAAACGCTTGACGTTTCCTTTAGCACCAGAGAAACCAAGCCCACAGACACCCCCTTGAAAATGGCTTCATTAATTAATCCCACGAGGCTCATCAATGTTGCTGGTGTCTCCATTAGTTACATGCAGAAATAAAGACAAATGGCTCTTGTTAACAGTCCCAGGAATGCATAAATCTTGCTTGTTTATGGAAGAAGGCAACACAAGGAGACATTGTGTTACGAGGCTTTTTGTTTGATTTATGGCGTGTTGCCTTCCTCTGCGGTTGAGGATTTAGGGCAGAAATGTGTGGATGGGTGCAGTGCCCTACCAAATGCACCTCATTTGATCTCACACAGGTGACACTGTGGAAATGTTGGTGGGAAGGATCTTCTGGAGGTTTCCAGCCTCCTGCTTGGAGGACAGTTGCCTACATGAGCAGTGGTTTTGCTCATGTGAGATGAGCCCCAAAGCCCCTTCCCCTGGAATGGGGGTTCATCTTCTCCCTGGCACCTGTTCCTGTGCTGTCTCTGAGGGAATACCTTCCTGACCATCAGACTAAGTCTTCCAAACTGTAACTTGTAGCTGTTGCTGCAGTTTCCCTGACAGATCCCCTTTTGAGATCACTTAATCTGATCTTGCACTCAAATTGAGCTGGTTCTGCTCCCTCTGGTCCTTGCTGACCCATTATCACCTTCCTTTCTGCCTGCTGAGGCTCCCCCAGTCCAACAGGGTGAACAGTACATAATTTCCTAAAAATATCTTGGGTTTTCAGCTGTCACAGCTCTCTTTGTCCTTCCATTACAGCCCTGCTCATCTTTTATTGCTTGTCTTATGTGAGAGCACCATTCTCCTCGTTGGGGAGGAGCTGCCTGGGGGTGCTCACGATGGCTGTGTTCTTCATCTTACCAGAAAGCTGGACTATTCTAAAAGGGTGCAGAAGGGTACCTTTGAAAATCAGTTTGCAGGTCTGTCTTAGAAAATTTTGGTTTAATTTTTCTCTGTGACTGAGCAGTGCTTCATGGAATCAGAACTCCTGGAAATCAGCAGTGCAGTGGGAGGGGACTGTGGCTGCTCCAATTGTCGCTCGTTCCTCAAACAGTGCAGGAAGGAATTTCCTCTTAATTATGAAGTAGAGGAACAACCACTCTGTGTGGCTTGTTTTAACAGTTCATATAATTAATTCTACTCTTTTAGCTGGGGTTGCTATTTTTGTCAACCCTGGACTTGTGTACTGCTGTAGTTACAGCTCTGGGGCAGACCTCCTGTTCCTCCCAGTCCCGAGTGTGAGGTAGAGCTCTAATTATATTTACAGTTAATTCACAGTTCAGCGAGCAGAGCTTGGGGCCAGTTTCACAAGTGCTTCGCTTTGTTACCAAACTGCTAATAAATATGAGGAGCCTTTGATAGTGAACACAGGCAGCAAAATCTTAACAGGGGTGGGAACTTGTGTGTTATAAACTCCATGCTACAGCAGCCGATGAAAAGCAGAGCCCTGCAGAAGGAGCACACAGGATATCGCAGCACATCCATCACAAAGATGTTGTTTTACTGAATCACGGTTTAATTGGCGTGTAGGCTTTGCTGCTCCCTTTTGAATGTTTAATGGTTACTGAGGTGTTTAGATGGAGGAGAGTAGGAGATAGTCTTGTGTTTTAAGTTATTAGGCTGTGATCAGGAGATGTGTGTTAAGTCCTGCACAGTGGCTGGGCTCTAAATTTCAGCGGATGCTTCATCTGTGCGTGTCTCAATTCTGCAGTCACAAAGCAGAGATAATGTTTGCAAGATTAGGCTGCCATCCTAAGTCCTGCCTGGCTGCCTCTAAGCCAGACGGAGGGGACTCCTGCAGCTGACAGCTCCAGCTGCCTTCTCTCCCCCTGCCTGGCCCAGGGCAGCCCAGCTGGCTGGGCCACCACGAGGCTTCTGCCTTCCCATGCCAGGCAGGCACCACACGGGCAGTGCTGGCAATAGCTGGGGTGGGCAGCAGGGCTGGGGGGTGCCACCAACCCTCCCTCCAAGTTGTTCTGTTGGAACATGTTAAGCCAGCTCCACAGTTGAAACTTTCCTGGTAAGGTAAGCCCTGTACTCTGTTTGCCTCGGGATCTGTGTTAGTTCCATCCCTGAGCTGTCCCTGAGCTTCCCTGCTGTGAGACAGTGGCTCTGGGGGGAGGAATATCCCGTGGTCTCTCCCTTCCTTCCCTCTTGCCATCCATGCTTGGAAGCTCCCCAGTTGGATTCTGATTCTATGCAACCTTTTTCAAAGCAAACTGTAGGAACAAGGAATAATGGGAGAAGAGGTGGTTTGGATGATGGAAGACTTCTGTGCACATCTGTCTTACCTACTGACTTAGCTTTCACTCCAGCACCTCCATCTCTGAGGACTGAGGCTTCTTCCTTCTCATGTCTCCCCAGAGGTCTTCGTACATCTCTCTGTTAGTTTTCTCTTTTTGAAGCTCAGCAGTTGGAGCTGATGGGATTTCAGACCAAGCAATGCCAGCCTTGCCCATCAGTGGGAGCATTCTCAGGGTGTTGGAGCTGGGGTTAACTGTGAGATTTTGTAGCAAACACCACAGCTGAGGTCAGGTCACCAGACCAGTTCATTTTGTTATAGAAGTATGCACCAGTGAGGAGGAGGAAGGGCATGGTGCAGCCTGGCATTTAGAAAAATCGTGAATCATTGATTTGTCCCACTGGGACAGTGGATATATAATGTGGCATTGTTATGCCTTGCTTTCCTCCCAAGGATAGGCTGTGCATCGATTGGAAACTCATCTGTATTTTCAAATGTCTTAGCCAGGCTGTAGGTGTTGAAGAGTTTTTCAGTGAGTACAACAAAATGTCAAAGTTATTTTCTGCATTAAGCCCTCTCCCTCTACTAAAAATTCCCTCCTGCCTTGACTCTGTGGTATGGATATCGATGTTTATATTTTGACTTTGTTTATAGGATACTGGGCCAGATCAAAGGGAGAAATTGGACATAGGCAGTAGGAAAAAGCTGCCCATTAATAGATATGGAAGTCGTGCAGCTTTTCTGCAGCAGAGTTATGCAGAAGGCTAAAGCCCTGCAGGAACTTATTGCTCCCAAATCCTCTCCTGACTGCTTAGAGTGAACACGTAATTTAGGTCAAATTGTGCAAAAAGTGAAGAAGAGCCCCCTCTGTCCCTGCTTTTTGCCTTCTCTGCTGAGTTTCATTCTCCTACACCTCCCATGGCTGTTTGGCATTTCCTGGGAATCTGAAAGTAGTGTGTCCATGTGCAGGAGGTCTGTGTGTCCCTCCTCACCTGCCCTGTTTTCCTGCATTTCGGGGTTATTTGTGTCCCTCACTAAAATACCAGGTTACTTTGCTTGATCAAATGCCAGGATCGAGTGGCAGGTAGGCACGAAAAATGAACTCACCTTATACAAAATCGTTGCTCTGTGTTTACATTTCCATGCTGGTTGCCAGCCACAGGTTCCCTACTAGGTTTTATCCAAGTATTATCTATTGTATTTATTTAGGGTTTGGATTTGAGGCAGGGTTTGAATACCATTGCCCTGTACGTGCTGACAGAGGAAGAGCAAATGCCTCAGGTGCACTGATGTCCCATTTCTGAAAGCACTGGCCATGGATGTGTCCACCTGTGAGTTACTGCAGTGGAGGAGAGGGCAGAGCCGAAGCTGGAGCAGCTGCTGGTGAAGCTCTCCATCTGCAGACAGCTGGTGGGGCTGGTTGACATGTGTTATGTCCCCATGGACCAGCTCTAAGCAGCTGTCATGGGAAAGAGTGACCTTTTTTCCCTCTCTTTCCTTTTTTATTTTTACTTTTTCCTTTCTTTTCTTCCTCTGTCCTGCTCTAGAAGCAGATCATTGTAAGTCACTAAAAGGATGGGGCTGGTATCAAGCTGTACCTGCCATATCACTAATTATAATTAGCCATTACAGAGGGAATTATATTGGGAAGGCAAGCTCTGAGCCACTGAGTCCTCACTATTATTTAAACTCTTTTGGTGTCTGTTTTGCTCTTGAGAGTCAGAGTTGAGCTCTTAAATCACTTTGAATCCTTTTGGACAGAACAGTTGCTGAAGCTGGGGGCTTTTTTACAAGACCTTGTATTTGTGAGGTTTCCCTGTGATGCAGAGAGGCATTTGTGGGGTTGTAGCTTATATGTTTTAATGGAAGAGACATGGCAGTGATTAATTGTTGAGAGTGCTGGAGGTGCTCGAGATCATGTGCTCCTCAGCAGGGATTCAGTTTAACATCCTCTGGTCTGGAAAGGTGCTGGACCAGACCTGCCCCTGTGCAAATTCACGTCGGTATTGTCGTGGGGGAGAGTTTTGCATCAGAATTCCTGAGAACGTGGATAATATGAGGGATTATGGCCTCTATCAGTGGGTAGCAATTAAGGGGTGTCAAGATCATTAATGCATAATTATTCTTAATCTTTCTACTGCTGTATGTACTTAACAAACTAATACAGAGGCAGGGATCCGTGCCCTCGCCTTGACACTTCAGATAATAAGAGGCCAGCAATAAACTTGTTCACTGTATACTTCTGTTTTTCCTTGTAAGTAAATTCTGAGCTCAAACAATTAAAAATTACCTTGAAATTTATTCCTGTTAGAAATCACACCGAGACTGATGAGACTACAAAAGGAAATGCAGGGTGGCTCTCGGACTCTGGTCTGCAATAATTGTTTGCCTCTGAGTTGCTGACTGAAGTGCAAGGTGGGTATTTGAAAGGAAATACAGAACTTTTAATTTTTTGCTCATGTTTGTGAGCATTCCTGACTTAGCAAATCACCAGGAAACTGGCTAAAAAGAAACGATTTCTTAGCAAATGAATTGTTAATTATTGAGCTCCTGTGTATTCCTGTAATTTTAAAATCAGGTTGGCAATGGATCAAAAGAACATGTGGTGCCACAGTGTTAGAGTATTTTTATTTATATCTGATTCACAATTGTCTCCATGGCAATGTGAGAGATGAAGGCAGAGGAAAGAAATGAGTTATCACATTATTAAATGACCCAGTGGAAAAAAAATTAAGGCATGTTAAGGATTAATTTTACATTATAGAGCTGCCTAGCAAGCCATTATCATTATAGTTAAGGATTTGTTAGCATTTCTATTATAAACATGTTTTTGAAGTGTTTATTACTGTTTCAATTTGCATTAGGCTGCAACTTTGCATACAGGTTCTCTGAAAAATGAAATCTAATTTTAAAATGCACCAAGTAGACCAGTTTATTAATTTTAGAATATTTCAATGCTCTGTGTCTTGTAGAGAGAGATATTTTTCCATTCTAATGACTAAATAATGGCTTTTTTCCCTTCCAAAAAGGAACCCCATCCCCTCAGTTGGAGAAGCAGCCTTTACTAGTGTTTTTTTAGTGGAATTTGGGGCAAATCAGTGGATTTTTTAGAGGTGAACACAGCCCAGCTTTTTGCAAATTGAGCTGTTTTCTGCTCTGCTTTTGTCAGAAGTATTGTCGGTAGATGTATGACTGAAACGGAACAAACAGCTGGTGAAATTCTCTTAGAGAACAGAGGTTTTGTTTGTTTTGTGTGGGTTGGGAGTTTTTTTTTTTGCCCCTTGGCGGGGGTGGTGTGTGGAAATGCTTTTCATTACAGCACACAGTTTATGCAAAGTCCCCCTGCTCTCTGTGGATTATTGCATAATGCACGATAGCATTTTCAAGCTTGGCTAGCTGTGATTAGGAAGCTAAATGGGGGGGAAAAAAGCAACAATTTTTGTTCTAAAGCCAAAGCATATTTGTGTCTTCCACCAACCAGGGTGCTGGTCCTGAGTGCTGGGCAGGGAAAGGCCAGAGGTGCTGGGGGGCCAGGCTCTCTGGGGACACTGTGGGTGACCCCACGTGTGCCTCTGATGGAGGGGACACCTCTCTGTCAGCTGCAATTTGAGGTGTTTTCAGCAGGATCTTGGGGGCTTCAGCTGCCCCAGAGATCTGTCTGAAGCATCACAGTGAGAACATCAGGTGTGCAAGCAAGGTGGGAGTTTGATGGTAGAAACAGAATAGTAAAAATGGTACCAGTGTGTAAAACAGAGGGAAGAGAGGAGTCAGGGCTTTATGGATCAACCTGTTTATCCTGAATTCCCAGAAAAATCTGTGAGGCTCTGCAGGGCTGGCTCCTGTCCATCTGAGTTCAATATTTTCATTATCAATCTGGGTAATGGAATGGAGAATACGTTTGTTAAGCTGACAGGTGATGTAAAGTCGGGAGAGACTGCACATTCTTGGGGAAGAAAGACCAGAGCGCTTTCTTAAAATAATCTGGACAGATTGAAATGGTGATTTGGAAAAAAGGGATGAAAGGGTCAAGAATTCTTGCCTGGGGCAAGAATTGCAGCATTCAGCAAATAGCAGGCTGGGCAGCACTTGAGGCAAAGGATTGGGGATTACAGTAGAGTATCAGCAGCACAAAAATCAGCATGGCATGGAATGATAAAAAAGCTCTCTGCAGGACTGTTTGTAGGGGAGGCACGTGATGTGATGCTACTGCTCCAGCAGCCCTGAGGAGGGTTTGGTGGGATGTGGGGCCCAGTGTGACCACTGATGACCTGTCTGGGAGAGAGGGAACATCTTCCCATCATATTTGAAATCTGAAAGCAATTCCTGTAGGCTAGAGGCCTTGGTGTGAGAAGACTCTAGGAGGAGTGTTGCTTCTCCTAGAGTGTGTAGTCTGGGAACAGAGGACCACTAAACCTTGCTTTATAGTTCCTCCAGAAGCTGTGGTGTCCTGCTGGGTTGTTTATGCAGAAGAAAGGATCAGTAATACACAGATTTTCTGCAGCCACCCGTTTTCTTGCACATGTCTCTCTTCTGAGCACTGACCTAACTTGACTCTTCTTAGCTTTCATTCAACTTTAATTTTAGAAGAAGTTATTAACAGGGTAGCAGCACTGAACAGGATGGAGCTAGCTGAATTCCCTCTCTGAAATGCTACTTTACTTGATTAAGTCCAATGACATCTTTGCATTCAGCTAACTAGCTCTCTGCAGGTGATAGAATAACTAATCAGAGTAAAAACATCAAATGACATGAAATATAGACTGTAAACACCATTCTAATTAGCAGCTTTATGGGACTATGTCAGTGAATGATCATGGAAGAGATTTCTTGTTTTCCATCTTGAGAATATTTGGGGTATTAGTCATGGCTGAATGCTTGCTTGTGTCTTCCTAGCTGGGATTTAGGGTATTTTAATCCTGGTTCTCTGTGCAGTCCCTGCCTATTAGGAAGAGCTGAAAGCTGTCCTTGGCTTCACATTGACCTCTGGTTTTGCCTTTGTCAAATAAAGTTGACAAAGGTGGCCTGGGTTTGGTGGCCCTGCAGCCCCCAGCACCTGGGTACAGGTGCCCAGTGTAGCAGTGTAATGGGTTATATTTTGAGCACAGTTGTTTCTTCCTCTCTCTTTGGAGCCAGCTCAGCCCTGCTCTGCTTCTGGAGCCAGCAGCCTTTGTCTTGGAAGTTCATCAAAGGTGATTTTCAGTAATTAACTTCCCAGCCTGGAAAAACAAACAGTTTCTTGACTGCAGAATTACTGACTGTTATGTAAGCAAAAACATTTTTATACAAAATACCCAAACACTTTACATCTCTCTCTCTCTCTCTCTGTATTCATGTAGACAGAGAACAGGTGGCTGTGGCTGCACTCTGCCTTTGATAGCTGATGGCTCCTGAGCTGTTGAGGGTGTTGCACCTCTGAGAAGGAAAGTGGTGTGGCAAACCTGGCAATCACCTATGTGGTGTCCAAAAATGATTCCTCGTGTTGGTGCCCAGATATTTGGGTCGAGTCAGCCCACGTGGGGCAGTGGGAGGAGGGCACTGGGGGGCTTTCACGTTGCTGTCAGGGCTGTGGAGTGCTCAGGGAGGAGCTGTGGTGTGGCTGATTGCTGGAGAGGTGGTAGAGCAGGGGGCTGGTTTTTTTTAAAGCCTTTCAGTAAGATGGAGAGGAGGAATGATTTCCATGACAACAATTCAATTAGGGAGAGAAATGATGGCTCTTGGAGAGGGAATCTGAAGGGAAGGTGTCATTGCTGTAAACCTGGAGGGGGACTTGGGGGAGAGCAGGGAGCTAAGTAGAATCAAAACATTAAAACACAAAAGCATGATTATTGTTTGAGAATCAGCACTTTCAAAAGGAAATAAATGATGGGAAGAGTGATGTGAAGTAAGCCCTTGGTGAGGAGGTGGAGCACTGACAGGGAAGGAGGAGGAGGAGGTCAGACTCCTGCCAGCTGGTACCTGAGTGTGGGAGGGGACCAGGTATGGGAGGTGACCACACATCCTGAGGAGCCTCTCGGCTTCATTCCAGTGCTTTGGTGTTTTCTCCGTGTGTGTAAGTGAAACCATCTTCTCTGTTTCAATGGACATGACAGGGCTGGAGTCCATGTCTGAGTGGGGGCTTTCTCCTGTTGCCTTGAAATCCTGTAGCTGTGTGTGTGCCTTGCAGGTCCCAGCAGTCTGGGTGCCCCTGCAAGCTGCTCCAAAGTCAGCCTGCAACTACTTTATTTTCTTTTATCAGTCTTCATGAGCTGATTTTCTTCCTAAATCCCTGAAGCCTAGCTCCCTTTCATGCTAACTAGAAAAGGCTTAGCATCTTGAAATTGCTTGGACCTTGATTATGATTATTCTTTCTTTTCAGACACTATAATTTTGGGCAATAGGTGGACCAGTAGATTTGGTTCTGGCACTGACACTGTTGAGTGTGAAAAGTTTGCTTGGCCTTGAGGAGCCCATCCTAAGACAGTAATGATAAACAAAAAAACCCAAACCAAAATGTGAATAATATCTGAACTAAACTTTGCAAAAATGACATTCATTGAGCAATTTGAATTCTATGCAGCGAGAGCAAGCTTGGAAGACACTTGGATGCATTCTCCAGCCGTAAACCAAACAGGTTGTCAACTTGAAAGGTACTTGGTTATTGCTGATAAAAGACGTGGCCAGTAAAAGGCAGGAAGATACGCTGGGAATAAATAACCGAGTCTATAAACAGTCGGTATTTGTTATATGTCTCTGTAATGCAGTGTTTTTGCAGTCAAGTGTACTGAAATTTCAACTTATCAGATTAAAACAAACAAACAAAAAAGGTAAATAAATTCTGCTTGGGATGGGCGAGGTGGTAGCGTTGTGCAGGGTAATTGCTCTCCTCCAAAAGGAGCCGTGAGCTACAGAGGGGCTGTGCTGGATCTGGCCAGGTGCCTGCAGTGCCTGTGGGGTTGAGACCCTCCCCAGAGCTCTCTGCCACTGAGGACACCACTACCAGCGCTGGGATCAGGGCAGCAGCAACAGGTTTGAGGTGGTGCTGGTGGGGTGTAGGTGTACACAGACCCTCCTTCGCAGGGGTGTTGTGGCCGTGTGGCTGTGCCTGTGTGACCTGGTGATGGACAGTGTATCTCAGGCAGCACTAATGGAGGAGCAGAGTCCTCTATGCTTCAGATAAGCCCAGACATCAGCACTGCTTATAATTAGCACTGCTACCCCCACGCTCCGCCTCAGGAGCCGGCTGTCAGCAGCTTTTATCTCTGACGGTCATTAATTGTTTGGGCTGGAACAATCCATGGGCGTAGAGACTGCCACTGAATTATGGATTATGAATCCTTCACCACGGATTTTATCTGTGGTGCCAAGGAAATAGGTGCAGCCCACGCTGCCTCGGTGATCTCTGCTTGCCTTTCCTTGTTCTCTGGGGTCCCACCTTGGCATTCCTGATTTGCAGGAGAGACGGGGGAAGTGAAATGCAGAACAGCTGCGATTTGAGCTCGTGCTGTTGTGTAGTGGAAGTAAACAGAGGAGCTTGAGACACCCCAAATCATGGATCTGGGTTGGTGGATGAAATTTTAGGCTTTTGCCTTGTCCCAGCTGTGGAGTTGACCCCTGCTGCTCCTATCCCCAGAGTGGTTGTACAGGGAACTCCAGTTCTTGAATTTTTTGATTGCTGACTTATGTAACCATAAAGTTGTGGGGGTTTTTGGAACGTCTTTGGTTTTTAAATGTCACCTTGTGCGAAATAACTATGCTGCCTTAACTGAGGAGGAAACACTGCCCTGTGATAGAGTGAAAGCCTCGGACTGATGTAGGTTTTTCAGTGCAGTGACTGCACACGATGGTGTCTGCCATCCATTTGCACTTTGGCATGATCCAGCAGTGTCTGAAATGAATGCCAGAAGGAGAAGTCAGCACATGGTTCTCCTCTTTTATTTTTAACTGATATTTACATACAAGGAGGATTTCACAGTCCCCTCGCAGCCTTGCAGAAAATAATCTGCTCTGTAGTGTGTTGTCTTTGGAGGGCTGCAGAGGAGCCATGAAGCCACATATCCCTGTGGAGGGGTTGGTAAGCAGAAAAGCTGTGCAGGTTCTTGCATGTGGGACGTGAAACAAGTGTCTTCCTCGTTTGTAGTTCAAACCTTTTGGGGTAGAGCAGGAAGAAGGGGGGAGAGGAGAACCAGATGATTCATGTTCAAAATCATCTTAAATATTGACAGGAAAAGCAAGATCATGAGATGGCGCATGAGGCATTGGGAATGACTGATGAAGCACTTGGGCCAATATATCCTGCTTTGCTTTTTTCAGGAGATGATTTAGCTTCTGTTTTCTGACCTCTTTGGATGTTAACAACCATCCATCTCACTGACTCCTGCTCTGTTGCTGTTCTGATTTTAGTCCCAGGTCAAAAAGTCCCAATAACCCTGACAAGAGTGAAGGCAGAAGGGCAGAATTCACTCATGCACTCTCACATTTCCAACATACAGCTTAGCTGTGTTTTTCCAAGTGGGTTTGTTAAAAGGTGGATATGCTTTAAAAACAGGCAAAATACTGAACCCCCAGTTTAATTGCTGGTTACAGATGCTGCTTTTGATCCAAGCTAAACTTCTGAGCCAAGCTGAAGTTCTTACAGAGAAGAGTTTGTGAAATTCTAAAGAGGAGGAAATCAGCATTAAAATAGCATTTGTAGAGAATCTTAAGCAAAATTTGCACTTTTCAGTAAAGGCCTTTGCATCATAAATTAGCAACATCTGTCCTCCTATTCTATATGTTATTTCCTCTCCAAATCCCCTCCAGAATCTGCCATTTTTCAGAAGTATTCTTGGATACATTGAACTGTGGCTGAAGATGCTTCATAAAATATGCATAAGCACTTGTCACTCGGATAATGCTTCTCAATACTTACCACTTTGCTGTATTTTAACAAATTAACCCTCCAAACATGACTGATTCCCGTGGTGAATACGGGCCAGTATCAGGATGAGACTATATTGGACCCAGGAAATCCTGTTGTAAAGTGTGTTCAGTTGTGAGAAGCTGCTGCTTTTTTTGTACAATACGTTGTGGTGACTGGTAAGATCTGAGAAATTCAGAGTATGGCTTACAGGTAAGCTCCAATATAGCCAGATTTTAGAGGGATGACATAAAGTAGGATAACCTGTCATCTTCCCCACTGCTGAGATGCTGCTGATGTCTCAGAGGGCAGGTTAACTCTCTTGCTTGTTTCAGATGCAGAGTTCACTTGACTGTTCGTAGAGAAATAGGACTGGGAGGGCACATGAAGGGTCATCTACTCCATGCCCATGTCCCAAGGAAAGCTCACATTTACCTGTGAAATTCCTTGCAGATAGGCTGTTCTTATGGACTCCCAGTGATTAATACCTTCTCGTGCTCCCAGGCAATGTGATCCCGTGTTTCACTGTTCAGTGGATAATATTGAAGAATAAAGTCCAATCCTGGAAAGCTTCTAAGTGTGAATGAAAACATTTAAAAATCAATACTGTGCTTTACAAGGAGAAAATAGGTGTGTGATAACACTGGAGAGAGATACCAGGCAGATTTAATGCCTGATCCAGAAGTCCTTACTCAAGCAGAAGTTTTATTTTACTCCCAAATTCTTTTATTTCTGCTTTACTGACTTAATGGCCAAATGCATCTGTCAATGGCACATCCCATGCTTTGGGCCATGCTGAGGCTGCCTTTGGGATGGACTGACTGGCATTTGGGCTATTTGTTATGAAACCACCAGCGAGTGTCCCCTGCTGTGAGTATTTGAGCAGGATGGAAGTTGGCATCATCCTGAGGGTGAACAGGACAGGGACTGTGCATCCTCAGTCCCTGCAGGGATGGTTTTCTCGGTGACCACTGAATCCCTGTGTTTCCTTATACCCTCAGGTGTGGCCAGGCTTTGCTTGCATCTGTTCTCCAGGTGGAAATAGCTTAGAGGTGTCTTTGTGCTTCCCTGATTGTTTGGCCATGCTGGACTAGGCAGACGTGATCAGGAATTACCTGGCAGGAGGGAGAAGCCGGCTCTGAGCTTTTGGAAAACGTGTTGCAACTCCTGTAAATCTCAGAAAACGTGAAGTGTGTAATGTATGCAACACCAGTCACTGAAAGGTCAGCTGGTTTCGTGCACATTAGTAACGTGCATAAAAAATTAATGAGGCTCACTAATTAGTTTGTTGTGGTGGAATTTTTTTTTTAACAAGACACAATTGATTTTCAGTTTATGCTAAAAACATAATGAAGTGCACTGAAGGCTGGTCTTCGCAAATTTCTGGTTCTCATTGATAAAATGACAAGATTTGAAGCTGTTGTGGGCTGCGCTGTTGGAGACAGCACAGGCACCGTCCCAGCCCTGGGAATTGCATGGATTCAACCTTCCCTGCCTCCCCCTTCCCCTCTGCTGCTCCCATTGCCCGAGCTCCCCCATGCCTGTGCTGTACCCCAGTACTGCCAGGAGCCCAAACTTCCTGGGACTTAATTTCCTGCTGTTGTGGGATATCTTTATATTTAGAAGGTGAAGATTGGTTTATTTGCTTTACAGGTTTCGTAACGCTTCTTACTTTAGGAAAATTAACTAGTTTGGGTCTTTGCTGCAAGCTGTGTATATGCTGGAAACATTGTGATTAAACACTGCGGAAAGAGTAAGATAAGGCTGTTGATTAGTTAAAATTGTCTTTTTTTCTTTTTTTTTTACCCCTGCACTTAAAAGAAACAGCAGACATTTTTGTTTTTATTGCAATCATGCAATTAACTGCATGAATAAATATACTGCATTTCTGCAAACTAATATTCTGGGGAAAAAAACCATGGCAAACATGTTCTGTTTAAAATATTATAATCCGTGATAAATCCTGCAGGTAATGATGTCCAGACAACAGGCCTCTAAGGCAGGAGGGTTACATGGAAAACAGGATGAGCTCTATGTCTGTGCTGGTGCAGATAAGCTGGTTGAGACAAAACCTACTTGCAGTCCATGTCAGGGGTCCAGCTAAACACCTACACTGCTCCTGGTGTGCAGACACAAACCCCAATAAATTCAGACATGAGCCAAGAAGAAGGGGAAGAATGTTGCCTCTTCTGGGCTATCTTCCATTTCACTGCAGATACTCCCAGTTTCTCTAGACACTCCCTGGGGAGCTCCCTGGCATGTGGACCTTGCATTCCCATCTGTTCTTTCCAGGTGTGTTCAACAGCCTGGTGTCCTTGGAGCTTGGGGTGAGGGGGACACACAGGATCTTTCCATGTGCAACCTTGTGCCACAGTCAGTGATTATGTAAAAAGTGCTCTAATTTTTCTGAGAAATGATGTGCCAGGAGAGCGTTGTGGAGCCTCTGTCTCTGTTAATCCTTTATACTGCAGTTTTTCTTCTCCATAACTGACTTGAAACATGTTGAGAATTCCTTTGGTTGCAGACTTTGGGAAGCCTTGAGGGCTGCCCAGCACACAGATGCATTTTTCCTTGCTGAGTTCCAGGAAGACTCGTGCAGCATCCTTGCTCTTCAAAGCAGGTTGCTGACAAGCAGTCAAAGTGCCACACTATGACGGGTGGTCACTGCTGAGGTTAAACCTGAGTTTTGTTGTGATCTTGCATTAGCAGCTTTGATTGACAAGTTCCCCCTCTTGAACTAATTCACCCTCCATCTTCATGTTTCTGTCTGCCCAGCCTTGAACTGAAGGCTATGAGGGTGATATCAAAAGGGAGGCTCGTTTATAGTCTGGTGCCTAAAAATATCTGGCTCTAAGTTTCATCTAAAATTCAGTAGAGATGATGAGTTCAAAGGGTGTGTTTGAAAGGTAAGGGCTAGGATTTTTGCTTTTTATTAAGTAAGTCTTTATTTCTCCTCTCTTTGTTTGGTTTTCTGAAGCTTGCAGTAGACTTTTATAAGAATTCTTAAAGTAGTGGCTCTCGGAAGGGACTCTTGGCATGTGGGGTCTGGTGACAGAATTTTTCGTATCAGGCAGCAAAGGATGCTGGTCTGAACCCCACTGCACAGAGCAGTATTTTCTTGTGTTTGCAGTGCTTACACATTTTCGGTATGAATAAGAGTGGCAGAGCATTCCTTGAAGATTAGCCAGGAATAGATCAGGAATAGGCTGCCTTTGGGAGGCTGTGCTTCCTGTTGATTAATTTAGCATCCCACCATGGTGATCCGAAGGTACTTCGTGTGTGTGAGATCATGGGTGAGTAAAGATGGCAAAATAAGCTCTTTTGCCAACAAATGAATTTGCAGTAAGGGATGCATCCGGGGCTCTTGTTCCATACCCAGCATTTGGATGTAGAGGTAGAAGTGCCTGTGGCTTGGTTCGTCAGCCTTGTTCCCATACCCTCACAACAGGGCAACTGAGGCATCCAACTCCTTACCCTGAATCAGGCAGTGCTTGTGCCTGAGGACTGAACACAGCATGGTCCCTGTGTCCTGATGGGACAGGGTGCCCTCTCCTCTTGTTGTCCTCATGCCTCATTTCTCACTCTGGATGAGTCCTGTGCTTGTTCCTCAAGTAGGAAGCAGGTGATGCAGTCAGGCTTCTTGCCATGAGATCCAAGTCTACCAGAACAAGGCTGGTGAGGTTGGCAGAGGACAGTCTCCACCCAACTGGTATGACATTTGTCATCAGTCAGATGTTGATTTTTATGCTCAGGCAGATGTTGAGGCCAGCAGATAAATATGCTGCCTGAGAAGTTATCTAAATAAATTTTCCAGATCAAGGCACTGTGCAGGAGAGGAATCAAGAATAATTAATCTCAGAGTGCCTGGGAGAAGCAGCTGTTCTACCAAAGCAGAGGGAGAAGCAAAGGTAGAAAGGGAGGCGAGGATGGCCCCGGGTAAACTGGTATGAATTGTGCAGCCTCTGGGGGAGAATGCTGTGCTGATGGGACCTTCAAAGCAGGGAAGGTCTGACTCCAGTGTGTTAAGGGCAAGACATCCTCATCCCAGGGAGGACAGAAAGGTTTCAAACGGGCTTTTAGCTCTTGGGACCCATGATTGATGGCTTGGATTTTTTTAATGGAAATAGTGAGTTGTCAGTCTTTGTATAGTCAAGCTTCTTTCCTGCTCCTGCCACCTCCTCTTTGCTCACTGCTTTTCCTGTCTTACTCTCCTGGACAGTTGCCTCCTGCTTTTCCCTGGAACTGTTTTTCCTGTCTACTGCTGTCTCTTTTCTCCCTGTGCTGATTCACAAGGCCAAACCTGTCAGCCTTGAAGAGCATATGAGCTCAGGCTCTGCGTTGTGCCTCTCCTGCTCCTGACACGTTCCCCCACGACAAACTTCCTGCTCATCTGGGCTTGGTCTTCACCTTTGGGTGCCTAAAAGGAGTGGGCCCTTCCTTGGCATCCAAGTCAAACCCAACTCAATTAGGAGAAGTGGGAATCATCTGCATTTCCTTTAGTCTCAGTGGGAGCTGCAGGTGTTCAGGCCCTTTTGAACACAAACAACTTTTAAATGTGTGCAGAAGTGTTGGATTTAATTTGGTTTTTAAGTACTGGCATTTGAAATTTCTGATCTGGCTGCTGTATTTGTCAGTAGAAATAAATATAGCCGGGAACTTGGATGGGACCAATTTTCCAATGAGCTTGAAGGGTATCTGGCTTTATGGATCCCAACCTCCTGGCATGGCCTGTGTCAGTCACTGAAGGCTTGTTAATTCTGAGAACCAATCTTGAGCAAAATCCTAGACTAATATTTGTCTGCTTCTCTTTAAAGATTCAACATCCAGTGTTGCGTTAGTAGATTCCTGGCATTTGCTTCTGATATATATTTGAAATGCTGGTGTTGCAAATGAGCTCTGATCCAGAGTGCTCATCCTTCAGGTGAAAGTTTTACCTCATAAATTCATTATTTGTCAGATCATTATAAAAATCAATTTTTTTATCTATTTTTTTTTTGAATATTTATTTAACAGTTAATCCAGATTTGTGTTTCTGATCCCCTGTGGGTGTTGTCCATATTTTAGTTCACATACTACAATGTGGTCCCTACCCAACTCTGAAGGAAAATATAGGACCAATTTCAATGACAATCTACAATTGTACCAACATGTCCCAAAGCCTGGGGAAACCTGTCCATTAAAAAATAATGGAGTAGGAAGTCCTGGCATAAAGTAAAGCCTTGAGTGAAATTCCACGGCTTCATGGACTGTTAATTCTTTATTAGGTTTCCCTAAGACTGAGATAAAAGGCATTTTATCTTTTTTAAGGTTTGCATTAACATGTCATTGAGTTTTATAGATACATTGATCTTCATTTGGCTAATCGAGAAAGGGTAATAGAAATGTGTGTTAAATGCTAGAGCAAAGATAACTCCATAACACTTCAATTTTTTTTGTTATTTTTATTTATTAAGTTTTCTTCAGATACAGAACTGTGGTCAGTGTCAAGTTGTGAAATTCAGCTCCTTGTATATTTTTATTGGTTGTCTTGTCTAGTGTTTTTTCTATTTTTCTTTTTTAGCTGCTGTTGCTTTCTAGTTAATTTGACAGTAAAGTTGATGTGTCTTCCCTAAAAACTAACAAAGAGAATTGACAGGATTTTTAAAAAACACTGTCTCTGTCTGATGGATTCTTGCCTCTCTTGGCTACCCAAGAGGATTCTTTTTACAGTGTATTCCAGTTTGAGATGGAGCAATGAAGTGTGTCTTTGGATTCAGAGAAAAGACCTGAATCTGACTGATGTCAGTAGTTTTTTTTGCTGCTATTGCCCGTGAACAAAGATTAAGGTCTGCAGATTTCCAGAAAAATGTACCATGCTTAGGACACGGCTGGGACAACGGAGGTGGCACACGGAGCATCTGAGAAGACAAAGACAATTCTTTATCCTCTTACCCTAACAGTGAAATCTCAACTTGGTGGAAGTTGGAGGAGTTTTGGCAAGTCAGGGATTTGTCTCTGCTCTTTGGGTCGGCAGCCCTTGCTCATTATCACTGCCTCACGTGGCTCAGGAGGCTGCATCTTCCGCCGAGGGTTTAATTGTGCCTGCCTTGAGAGAAACTAATCCCCCTCACCAGACTCACTGTGTGCATTTACTGAGGAGGTATCTGTGGATAAAACTTTATTAACAGCTGTTGTTATTAATGAAGATTGTGCAGTGGTTGGTGTATTAGCCCTGTGTGTGGAGGCATGTGAAAGAGAAACAAAATGAGAAATTATTTTTGGCCTCTCTGTGTTGAAACTATACATCCTTCATCAGTCCTGCGTGGGCATAAAGTAGGGCCAGGGGAAAGAAGAGGTTGACTGTGGTTCTCTGCTGCTGGAGAGAGCTCAGGCTCAGGCTGGATGCTTGTTCCCAGCCTCATCAGATCTCAAGGTATCCTGACAAATAAGGAACGAATGAAGCACTGGATTAAGTCCCCTGTGCAGCACTGTGTGACGATGACCTTCCCTGCTTGTTAGCTCTGAGCTGAGAAATCTTCCTCTCCTGCTGCTGAAAGGACTGCAAGGACTTCACTCACACTGAAAGGGCACAAGTTGGTTGGTTTCAGAGATGGTCCCCTTCATATCAAGGATTTATTCCATCCTTTCCTTGCCAACCAGTGTTGCCAAGCCAAAGCGTCAGAGCAGTTCAGATCCTACTCACACATCTCATCTTCAGCTCCCACTCTTGCAGCCTCTAGCAAATGCTTATTTTAGCACCAGCTGGCTCTGATCCCTTTGAACTCTCTGATATGAGATTAAATGTTAATTTATTACGTATCATTATGGGATTATATGTTATCTCTCGGATAATGGAATCCAAATGTTAGAATAGCATGTTTGAGATTTAGTGCTTGCACACATTTTCCTCCACTCAGGAAACAAGAACAGATGAAGGCGGAAGACTGAACAAGAGGTGAATTAATCTGTCTGATCACAGCTAGCCAAGAGCTCAAGCCCTGAAAGAGTATAGCCAGAGATTCATACTCTTTTTGTAGAGTTCAGAAGAAGAGGAGAAGAAATTGACTGCATTTTCTAAAAAATAAAAAAAGTATGAAGAAATTGTTATCTGCTTTGGGTGTTCTATGGGCTAAATCCCATGGATAAATTATGCAGTGTGAATTATGTGCTTGGCTCTAGATATAAATGCCAGACGAAGCAGAGTGCTGAAGTGGCCTGGATGCTGAGTTTCTGCAGAATTTTATTCTCTAGGCTGTGGATAGGTGAGCAGTACTGGATGTAATAAGATATGACTTGAACTTGAATTGACTCAAACTTGAACTGCACTTGTGATGTTTCTGCGAAAAGGTTTATAGGAGATGCCACTAAGCAGAAGGTAAACATGGCTCTTGTGCTGCTCCCTGTCACTGCCCAAGACAGCAGCTTTGAATGGGCAGATGCTGACACTGGTGGAGCTGCATCCTCAGCATTCCCAGATGCTGTGCTGTGCCCATACACACTGGGCTGAGAGAGTGATGCCCTGTGACTCTTTCTCAGTTTTATAATTGCCCTGTCATCGAGAAAAGAATTAGATGCAGCTTTTTGCCTTCTCAGGGAATCTCAAATGTGATCTAATTTACTCTTCTTGACTCTTTGAGAGTTTGAAAATGCTGTCAGCTAATGCTCATTATCTTTTACTGTGTTGATACGTTAACACAAGTGAACCACACAGCGTGACCTCATCCAAATTTGGTTTTTGCTCAAGAGTTTTTGGTCTTTGCCTGTAAGTTAATAATTGTCTGTGAGCAAGGTAACTGTATTTGGTGCCTCACAGCATGAAAGCCATAATAAGGTTTCACTTTCTTTACACACAAATATTTTGACAAGATCTCCTTGAACTGCCTCCTCCAGAGCTACTGGGAATTTTCATTGTTCTTAGAAAATCAAACTCTGCCTGTTGACAATTAGCAATTCAGAGAAACAAACACCCAAGAAGTCCTGGGTGAGGCTGCAGGCTCCTTCTCCTCTCCCCAAGAGGAGCTGTTCTCCACGTGTGACTGACAAGCCGCGGCCTTTGATCGCTGTAGTAAGAGAAAAGCGGCACCGAGGGATGGTTATTTCGTCCATTCTGACAGCACCCGCCGTAAATTTGTAAAATATGTCAAATGTGTATTCATAAGGTAAAATAATGCATTCAAGTGTGGAAAAATTATGCTTTGTTCTGATACCGGGATGTGCTTGAGCAGGACTGTTTCAATAAGCAAGGGAGCTGGAGAGGAGGTCAGCAGTCACCCTAGGAATGCAAAGCTCTCTCACTCTGTAACAAATTAATGGAGTTGCTTGAGGCTGTTGTCATTCCTAAAATAAAATGTTGAGTTAAGTAGAGGAATCTGAGAGAAAACAGAAACTTTTGTTCTGGGTATTTTGGGGTGGGGGAAAAAAAGGAAGCCGTCATTAGAAAAGAAGGATTTGTGTTTTCCTGTGCTGTTCCTTGAGAGGCAGATATGAATTGATGACTTAATGATGTCTGACCTGCAGAATAAGGCCTGTGTGGTTGCTCCTGTGGGAGCCAGAGAACACGTATTGTTCTGGGAGTCTGGTTAGTGTAATGTAATATTGGTTGCTGGTGAGAGCAATGCAAAGTGCCTATTGAAGACTGGGTTCAGAGAAAAAAGGCACAAATATCTCTGAACTAATAGTGGTGAATCTGTAAAGCCATGGAGCTTTTTCTGAAGCAGCTAAAAGGCTACATGACCTCACAGGTCTCTGTCTTGGAACTTTGTGGCTTGTGCTTAAATTTCCCAGTGGGAAAACTCCCTGACTTAGTGAGACTGCACACACCTGAGATGATATCTGTATGTGCGTGTTTGCAGGATGGGGACACAAATCTTGCTGGAGGCAACAGCCTGCACCTCCAGAGTTCTGAGGGGAGACCTAAGTGAAAGCTGACTGGTTTCCACAGACCTACACACTGCCAAGATTTAACTCTTTAACTATCTACCTTGCTAACAGTGCCCAAAATCAGCATGGGTAGTCAGAGTCACTGCCCAGGTGAGAGATCCAGCAATAATGGGGTGTGAAAGGTGAATTTCTCCCAGTGCTCAGGCAGAGCTGTGGGGCTGGTGCCCGACTCAGATTTTGCTTTGTGCACCTCCCCATCCCGTTTTGCTTTATCGTGGTCCCCAGCAGGGCCATGCGTGGCATATACTCTTCCTGGGATTACAGTCACAGTGGGATATGGATGTGTGCTGGTGAGAGAGAGGATTTTCTCTGCATTCAAGACATATCTGTGTTCTTAATAACTTTACAGGGGGTTTATTGTAAGCTGCTTTTGTGGTTTCATGGGGCTGTTCGGGCCCATCGGTTTGGAGCTCGTTTCCTCCAAGAGCTTCAAAACAACAGGATGGGCAATCCAGCGAAAGCCCACTGTTCTGGAGAAAGGCTTTGGATTGACCATCCTGCTTTTTGGCAAAGCCTTTGGAGAATCTCCTGCCAGCATTTTAACGTCTTGTAATTTTTGGCCCAGGCAAGGAATTTTTCAGTATCTCCAAAGACAGATGCTTCTATGGGGAGAACCATAAGTGCTATAAAATGATTTACCTGTATAACCTCTGCATGCAGGAATGTAGAAAGTCTGCAGTATGTAGAACTTCAGGTTCCTTTGCTTCATTTTGTGCTTAGGTGTAATACTTGAGGCCACTGACTGCAGTCACAAGCTGGGGTTTGTAAAGACAGACACAGCCAAGATCTCAGTCCTCCAGGAGCTGAGGGAGGGATCAACCCACACTGGGGCAGAAATTATTGCTTAGAGTAAAAATGGACAATGCTGAAGCAGATTTAGGGAAGGATGAAATGGCTCCTCATTTTTTTTGGATGAAATTTGTTCCTTAAAATGGAAGTGCAAGCAATGCAGTCAGCACTGTGTTTCTCTGTATTGTTTTAATGGTGAACTCAATCTGGGAGTAATGGCAACCTGCATTAGTGATTTGGGGAGCAAAATGGTAATTTGGGAAGTGCAGTATAGAGGGATTTTCTGTTTTCTGGAAGGCAGCTGTGCTCTGGTGTCACAGGATGCCATTTATACCAGTGCCCCTTGTTCCATGCCTGCTTTTGAGGTGCCATTTGCTGGGGGTGTGAGGGCATTTACCCCAGTCCTTTACTGTTGTGCCACTGAGGAACTTTGTGAGAGATGGGAATGCACTTTGCTGTTCAACCTTAGCTGCTTAGATCAATATCTGCAGCAGGAGAGTGATTTTAATAAAAGGACTCTCTCTCAGCTTTCCTATCTCCATGACAGATAGACCCCAGCTAACATAAATCCTGGCCTTTCTCCTGTCAGTCTCTTGGCTTTGTGTGACTTGTAGGTGTTTTGACACTGAATACAAATATTTCAGAGTTGGCTAATGGTTTAGAGCATATATTTAAAAGATTTACTTTGGCAATCACCTGGTGCCTTTAGTGAATGTGTTTGCCTTGTAAAGCCTCCCTGTTGTTTGGAGAATATATCCACACACTCCCATACATGTATTCATTTTCTGTTGTTTATGAAATATCACTGAGGGGAAAATGACTTTTGCTTTGGATAACGGCTTAGGGAGCCCTCTCCTAACTGCTTTTTTAGCAATGAGAATCTACAGTGGCTGTGACAAACCTTATTTATCAGGTTCCAGGAGGGATGCACAGGGGTTTGCAGTGCTGACAGCTGGAAACACCAACTCTGCACCGGGGTAAGGAACAATGCCAGGACCAGTGCCATGTGATGGGGAGCTGGGCGAGAGGTCCAGCAGCTCTGCTGGGGCCCCTGGGACTGTCCCCCTGCTTAGCTTCACCTGGGTTGGCTGTGCCTCTTGACTACTCCTGTAGCAAAGTTGTGCTGCCTGGGAGCGTGAATCAGCCTTCCTGAGTCGGTGCTGCCTTGGTTTTTGGGGTTGATTTTGGCATCTCTACCTCCAGCCAAGATGTGTCTGGAGGGCAGAAGAAGGATTTAGGAAACCTTAACGCTGGGGGGAGGCACCTTGGGGTGAGCTGTGGTTTTCATGGTTTGTGTTCATGGGTTTCTGCCCACCAAGCAGAGGTTGTGCAAAACCTGTGTGTGTGAACATTGCTTTAGCAACTGTTTCTCCCCTCCAGGTAACCAGAACAGAAACTCTCCATGGTTAATCAAGTGTTTTTATACTTCAGTTTAGCTTGCAATAGTAGCTTTCTCATTTAGTTCTTCCAGCTGATGAATTTGTGACCTTTAGCCACTGTACTAATGCCTCTAATTGTAAGTGGCAGGACAATTTCCCTGCTGCTGTTGTATAAGAGATGCAGAGAAACTTGCCAAGAGCAGCCTGTGACTTTTAACCATGTTATCAACACCCCTGATTGAAACTAAAATTGCAAGGTAGGCCAGTGATCAGCCCAGCAGAGCAACCTGAGCAATTGCAACAGCCACATTAAATGAGAAACTCATTGGGGACTTCCCTTCTTGGGCACCCTCCCTGCTCTGCAGCCTGGGCTTTGTCAGTGTCTGCACCAGGGTGACCTCGGCTGTGCCCAGTGTGATCTGCAGGAAATCTCCCTTCTAGCACTCTGGGAATTCATCTGGGCAGGAAAACCTTAGTTCTGCAAATACCTATATTACCTCTGTCAGAGGAGGCAGGAGCTGGAGACTCCAAGGAGAAACCCTGTGAGTGTCTCATCCTATTTCTGCTTGGCTCTTGGAGAGGGAAAGTTCAGTGTCCCTGTGCTCTCTCTGTGCTCATGCTTTTCCTCTGTAGATTCACCCTCAGTCTTTGTTCTGTGTCCTTCATCCATTGAAAAGATCCTCTTCTCCTTAATGGAAAGAATATTTTACACCCAGGAGATTTGGGCAAGGACTCCCTGGCCCTGTGAGCCTGTGGACATCTGCCTTGGGAACACCATTATCCTGTGGTTTGTACAGTCCATGGATGGGACCATGGGGTGCCTCTGGATGACATTCAGGTAGTACTACAGGGATATATATATATATATATATTATCTAACTTCTAGCTTTTCCTGTCAGACACGTTTGAATAAATGGATTTAACAACAAAGATTTTGGCCAGAAACACACGTGTGAGAGTGAGGAGGAGATGAGTAAATAGAATCCGTGATGACATAAAGATTTTACAGGGTGTGGGGATGGGCACATTACTCACAGCTGGTGAAACCATCCCACTGTGTTTCAAGAAAAGCTATTGTAGGGATGTTTAGAGAGTTTTAAAATTTGTTTTATTGTGACTGTTTTTTCTATTACTCCAGCCCATAAAATCAGGTGTATCATGTTTACCACTGTACAGGGTTCAGAGGGAGCAATAAAAGCCTCTAAAACTTACCTGAAATAGCCTTCCTACACTTACAGATGCCACAGGTTTAATGTCCTGTATCTCAGATCCTTCCAGGCTTTGACATGATGGTAGCATTTGGAGGAAAAGGGATCTCTCTTCTCCCTGGTGGAATAAAATTTCCACAGTGTAACCTATTTAGGTGCTGGATCTTTGGATTAGAAGCTATGACAAGTTTTACTGTAACAACCAGTGTAAATGTTTCAGGGGGATTTGCATTCCTCAGGTTTGAACAGCATAATTTTGAGTAATTTCGTATTTGAGCAGAAATTGTTCTCAAAAAGAAATGGCAATACTGGGGCAGCAGAAGGATGTTTTGTCCAGGAAGTTGAACCTTCTTGAGAGGTGAATTTCAGTTGTTATAGTGATGTGGTGCATTATAGACATACTTATATTTCATCCTAAAATTTTTTGTTTGTTTGTTTCAGGCTGTGTCACCTTTAAGGTGACTTCAGTCTTTGGAAATAAAAATACAACTTGGAGAACCATTCAACTGTAATGATAATGGTTCAGCTGCAGCTTTGTACTTGATAAAATCTTCTATACAGGCAAATCCGATGTCTGCATGGGCTCTCACGGAATTCAGAAGAGGTGGCTCAGTAGCTTTACTGCTTGGGTTGCATGCTGTTCCCTGGTTAGGATAAATATATGGTCTGTTTTGATAAACAAGCTGGAACTCCTCCTTCCCAGTAATAACGTTGTTAACAATCATCTTCCCAGAGAACAGCAAATAATGAGGTAGTGGCTTAGCCACGCAGTTCCTCAGCCTTTTATAAGTAGAACCTCGTTTCCTTGAAAAAGGATAAATCTCTAATCTGCTGGTTACAGCGCTGCTATAAGGGTTTTAATTTTCAACTAAGTAAAAAATGAGGGTAAACTTTGTGTATTTGTTTGATGGATTTACTTTACCCCATCTTGTTTGCTTGCATGTCCTTGTGTAATGTTGTGGCATCCTGTTTTGCAGTTGCTTTAGGAATCACCTCTGACGTGCTGCCAGCGAGGGAGAGTAAATTAAGAATGACCATACCGGGTCAGGGCACAGATCCACCTGGCCCAGCAGCCCGTTTCTGATAGCACCCAAAAGCAGATATTCTGTAGGAAAGAGTAAGATCAGGCAATCACAGACAGTGCTTCCCCTAAACATGCTCTCAGCAGCCCGTGGCAGAGGTCCTGTCTCTGCCTAACGCTGATTCAGGGAGCACAGTGAGGAGCATTCTCTCTGGAGTCCAGCACTTCTCATGCTTTCCTTGCCAGGCTAATGGCAATTTTGAGCCTTTTTGTTTTACTCCAGTTTTCCAAACTTTTGCTGATAGAGAACCCTGAATTAATCTTCAGGCCTTTTGGGTATTGGATTACACTCTGCCTCAGTCCTTTCTGTGACAGCAGTGCTGGAACTGGCATGGGATGCTAATCCTGCTGTACCTATTCACTCAGTCGTAGAGGAAAATGTATGAAAACAAATTGCTAGTCCAAGCTAAATTTAGATTTATTCAGTTGGAGTTAATTATAATCTTTATTTAGTCCCAAGTGATGCCTTCTTATCATACACTTAGTATAGCTGAGAAAATTAATTTTTATTCTACCATAAAGGTGAATGTAATAATCTGGGTTCAGGGAAGGGATTACTTTAATAAGATTTATAGACAGCCTTTCAGACAGTACGGTTTTATTACTATCTGTAGGTGGCCTTGCTGCACATATGTCTTTCAGTATGGGTGACTCTGCAAAATGCATGCAAGCTAAAAACTGTGGTAAGCACCAGCTCAGAAACTTCCCCATCCAACTTAATCTTCTGGCAATGGTAAGCAGGCATAGCACTTGACTTGCCTTGGAACACAAAAATACAATTTATTACTGAACTTGTGGCCTGATCAGGGGTTTCATTCATATGCATGGTTTAATTTTGCACTTAAAAATGCATTTTAGTAGACAAAAGATTTATGAGGCCAGAGATGTTGCTTTCTTTAAAGCTTTTTGAAAGCAGTGTGATGGGCAAACATAGGCATGTGGTGTGGGAGGAGAAGCTTTAGTGAAGAGTGAGCCAACAGATCTGATGGGGCAGGACTGCTCTGGCCACAGTCACCTAAACCTGCCACATGCAGGTCTCCACTGGCCACCTTTAGCAGTCGAGTTTTTGGATAGAAGGAGGCTCCTCCCAAGGGTGACTTATCATCCTACAGATGTAAGTGTCTAGGAGAGGATGAATGAATTCTGGGGAGACCCTGATCTGGTGAAAGAGGAGGTTGGAGGGTGGCTGGGCTTTGATACCCATCTGAAATGAGATGGGCCGACTCCCACGGAGGGTGGCAAAACCATGCAGCTGCAGTGAAGCCTAAGTAACAGCTTGACTCAGACATTTGGAGATAAGTATGTGAGACATTGTCCCAAGCCTGCAGAAGTTAATTAACCACTCTTTAGTTTGAGATGTTTGGATTAAGTGGACTTCTCTTTTTTTTTTTTTTTTTATTGCATCCTTTTTCTTGTGTTTCAAAACAAGCTGCTGGACCAGCAGTGTTTTGCAAAGTTGAATCTGTCTCCACAAGTGTATAATCAAGATTGAATGTAAAGACTGTAAACTGGTTGCAAGTCCTACATCAGGTTATATCCTTACATCAAATTGGGATAAGAAGAAGAGAGAATGAGAAAAGCTTGAAAGGATCCTATCATCTTTTCTCACTCTACAGTTTTTTATATGTTGACAGCTTCTGGGCTGGCTTTAATGTTAAAGAAGTATTTGGAACTCTTCTTAACTCTTTCCTGCAGTATCATTTATATCTTCAAATTATTCTGTTACAGTTGAAAACATTTTTTGTTGTTATGGTTCTTTTTCTGTGCCAGTGTGGTTCACGGGATAACTGCCTCAAGTACTAAAGGAGTAAGGCTTGGTTTTGAATGGCAGGTGATGGAATTTTTCTTAGTTTAGTTAGATGATGTAAGTTTACCCCTCAAGGGCACTATGGAGGCTTTTTCTCCTCCTTTTCCTCATGAATGTAAAACTGAGGAGATGAGTCACAGGATGGACTCTGAATGTGGGAAGTAAACAGTGACATCCTCCTTTCATGGTTATTTCATTAAATTTTGAATGAGTCAGGGAGAGCACGAGGCGGGTGTTCATCTAGGCTCCTTAAATCCTCACACAACCCAAACTTAGCCTACTCATAGTGCTCAAATGATGTCTAAACTCGTGGTAGACTTCCACACTGTAATCATCCTCCTCATTTTCCTGCTGCCAGGATTAGGAGTCAGAGTTTCCCCAGCTGTAGCCAGGTTTTTCACCTGGAAAAACGTCTCATGGCTGAGGCCACTGCACAGCATCAGGTCTTACCCGTTGCCTGTGTGAGAGAAAGTGACCTACACAGCTGGCCCATAATTAATTATTCTCCTGTGGTTTATAAGTTCCAGAATAGCTTTCCTTGTGTAGACACCCTATTCTGGGATACAGTGTGTTTTTATTCCAGGCTAATGCCTGCAATTCCAGAACAAAATAATTATTATGAATAGAGCCATTTTTATAGTGGAATAATGTACATGTGTAGTTTGATCTTTATGGTCTTCAGTAAAGGCTGGTGGGAAGGGCTGGTGATTTTTCTCCTATACAGACAAACCATTGATTGCCTCTATGAGTCATGGATAACATCATAGTACTTACTGGCACCACATTACTTGAAATTATTCCTCTTTTACAAAGAGGAGTGTCTGTATGATCTCGCTCTGCAATTCTGATGATGCTGCAGGAAAGATGAATTTTAACATTTTCACAGTTTTTCCACAGGTGCAGGATTGGCTTCTTGTTTGTTTTCAGAGAAAAAGGATATTGAAAAACTGGCAATTTTAAACACTTGTTGTTCCTTGCACCTCCAGCTTCAGAATTACTGAGGGCTTATGGAAGACTTGGCTCCTGTTAAGTAGTTTGCTAAGTAGAGAGAGAATTTAAATGTGAAATTTGGATTTGTGCTCCAACAGGAGCTACTATCCTTTTTAATAACAAAATGATGATTTTAGAAGACTTTCTTCTTACCACAGCTTAACATATATATTGTTTTTAATGCTGACCTGACGCTGCCACCACTGTCTTCTAGCAGGATACTTGTTTTGCTTCCTGTTAAAAAGTATGAAATCTAAGAAATGTAGCTTCAGTGAAATCTTGAGTTACGTGAATGGCAGGTTTTTACTGCACAGTGTGCCCTGCAGCTGTGGCTTTGTGTCTGCCTTAGTCCTGTGCTGCTTTTTGTGGCAGAAGTCCAGGGTCAAGTGAGATTAAAACCAAAAGCAATGGATAATTTCATGATTAAATAAAAAAAGAAAATATCAAGACATCAGAAAAAAAGCCTTGGTTGAGGTCTGAGCTGGTTAGGGTAAGGACCAGGAAAGGGCATCTCTTATGCCCAGCATCATACGCTTGGTTTTGTGTGTGGTGTCTTCCTCTCTCTCTGCTCCTGAGAAACATCAGAAGGGTGTTTTCTTTCTGTCTCTACTCTCAAACTTAGCAGGATGAGCTGGGCTATAAGCATACTGCCCAACTCTGGAGAGAAGAATTTTTGGCATAAAATTGCAGTGATGAGATTTTCAAAGCTGACCTGTTGCTCTAGGGGTCTGGGTATTTGGCTAATCTGAATGAATATCTTAACAGGGGCAAAGCACCTGCAGAAAACCTTGCTGAAGTTCTCATTGAAGGAGCAGGTGATTGATTCATTGCATTGCTGCACACCAGAAAGCTGCAAATGTGTCCTGTTTCTGATTGTTGCTCTAAGGAGATTGATGCTGTGGTGCTGATGTGCTGAATTAAAAAGGTGGGGTGTTGGCCTGCCATGGTATGAAGAATTTCTTTTTAGATGTTCCTACAGCGTCATAAAATGCTGCTGAATTCAGATATCATATTTTGTTGCAGGCTGGTTCTAGGACAAAGCCCAGCCCTGTCTACTGGTGTTTATGGCTTCCCATATAAGCTTTTGGACAAAATTTGTATCTCATTTTGCTTGAGTTACAGCAGGATGATATCCTAGTCCTCACACCAGTTCTGAGAAGAGGCACTGAATGCTGCCACTGTAGTGAAATGGAGGAAAGGGAAAAACATACCTTTTAAACTTCCTGTAAATCATTTCTTGAGAGAGATAAAATATCTGCATAAAGTGTGTGTGGGAGTCCTATAATGTAAACACAAATGTATTTAAGCCTTGTCTTGTTTTTGGCTCCTCTTTAGGCGCAGGAACTATGTCATTATTTGTCTCCTCTGCAACCTGGTATGTCTTGAGAGAGGGCAGGTTTTAGCTCTTCCCCCAGAAATCAGAGTGTGCTCTTGCTGCTCTGTGTCCTTTGCTCATCTGTACGGCTGCACAATTTTTACAGCAAATGCAACTTCTCAAAAGTGTTACTTCGAAATCTAGTTCAATTTATTTACAATTAATCCAGGAAGGGGCTTGTCTGCATCTGACTTCTTAGCAAAAAAAAAATACCCTCCCTCCCCTCGCTACCTCGGCTTTCCCAGGGTTGAAGTTCACTTTCAGCACCCGAATTGTGCAATTGCACAACAAGCCACACTGTGTCAAGGTGCTCTGTAAACCTGGAGACTTCTGCTCTAGAACTGGTGTGCATCTTCTCTTTTCTCCTGCTATGAGCAGGATGAGGTTTGACCCACACTGTGTTTCCAGGTCTGTTTGTTACTCAGTGCTGAGGTAAAAGCATTGGGGGTCCCACAGAGCAGCACAGCAAGTGGTAGTGGGGCATTTCCTGATCCCTGCTGAACAGTGGTCACCAGGCTCTGCTTTTTGCCTCTGTCCCTGTTGCAGATAGCTGTGGGTTCCTTGCCTTGTGCAGAGGAAGGTGTGGGCTGGCCTGGTGTGTTGGGAGAGATGGGCTGATGTTTATGCATCAGTGCAAGGCAGAGGACAGCCAGGTGGGACGACTGCTTGGCAGCTGCTCTGCATCTGCATTTGCCAGTGGAGCTGAGAGGAAACCCTGATCTGATCCCCATGTGCAGTAGTGAGAGAGGAGGCTGTTTGATATTGTTTCCTGCTGAGAATTTTTTTTTGATACTTTTGTATATTTTTGCATATTTACTCACTCCTGCAAAGAATATTCCAATGGCTGAAGACAAATCTGGGCACAAGGAAATATACAGCAAAAGTAAAGGCAAAAGTATGGTGATGAAATGAGAAGCATTTAAACAAGTGTAGATAATATCAAACCATTGAAAAATAAATGACCAGAATTTCAACTGAGAACAAGAGTGGGGCAAAGTCAAATGGATGGGATTTGCCCTAGAATCCGTCTTTGATGAATGGGTAGGCTTTAAAAATACACAACCTGAAAAAAGGAGCTTAAATATTAGAGCTTTTATCTCTGCTAAATTGTGGCTGTGAGTATCTGAGTCATCTGGCTGGAACAGGTGTAATTGTTTGTGTGGTTGTCGCGTTGTGTATCTGCTCTGCCCAGTGCTGACAAACAGTGGAATCACAGCTAAGCTTCAGCGAGAGACAACGAGAGTTTTGACCTTAGGATCTGTCATTGTGCCTCTGTTATCTCTCTGCATTATGGAACTGCTTCATTTCAATTCATTGGGTTTCTGTTTATTTCCTCTGTGGCAGTCCCAGGAGCTTGGATTCACCGGCTTTTTGTTGGAGCATATGAATTGTTAGTTTGAAAGACCCACTGTTTCTAGTAGAATTGCAGCCCAGGTTGAATATATCTCACTATTAATTAGAGATTGGCCCGAACCAAAGACGTCTATTTGATCCCTCCCTCCCTCTGGAATCTTTTCTTTCCTGGGAAAAATTGCTCAGTGCTGGCTGGAGGATTGACTATTGTGTTTCAGAGAAAACTTTTGTGGTTTCCAAATGTGTTTCATTCTCCTCAGGAATTAAACAAAAAAATCCTTCTAAGCGTCTGCAAACCTTCTGTATGTAAAGGATTTCTCCTTCTCTCAAGTTCACTCTTGGCTATAAATCCATCCCAAAGAGACCCCTGTGAAACCCCATATATTTTAATGTGAAAAGTTTTGGTTTTGAGAGCACAAAGCTTTTATCAGTTTTCCACTGACCTCCAAACTGCTGACCTGGCAGAATGAATTGGGAGTGATGCAGATTTGCTACCCCCCATTGCATGGTGTGTTCGTGACATTAGGCTAAAGAAAACGTTCAGTTTTACTGCTTAAAATGTTGTTTTACTGCCTACTGATATTTAATGTCAGTTTTTAAGGCGTATTGAAACATGGGTGAGAAAAAGCTGAAAGTTTAATCTGATGATAAAAGAAAAAAACCTGAAGAAGTAAAAAGTTTTGGAACTTAGATTGGGATCTGGCCAATCAATCCCCTCCTTGTTATATCCAAAACTTGATTAATGGCTTTCAAGTATATATCAGACTGGGGAAGGTGGAAGAGGAGCTGTACAGCTGATGCAATGGGATGTTTTCAGCGTATGAGCTTTGAACTAAAGGTGTTATTCCGTGGTACCTGTGTCGGATTGTTTTGTAATTGTAGTGAGCAGTATTGATCTCTGGTAATACATTGCTTTTGAGAAAAACTGAGGGGCATGCTAAGCAAAGATTTGAGCTGTCTTTCTGTTTCCTTTTATCTTTGGCCTGCAGTGGTGGAGAGCCGAGGAGGGATCATGGACAGCGTACAGAGATTCTCAAACCTGCCAACGTATCTCCCCGCGAACTCCCACATCTGCAATGCTGATGTTTTCTTCTTCCTCAAAGAAGCCAACCAGGATATCATGAGGAACTCCAGTTTGCAGTCTAGGGTGGATTCATTCTTTATATACAAAGCCAAACAGCCACCTGTCCTAAATGCCACGTATGGACCCTTTTCTGTTGAACAGCCTGTTCCCTTGGACCTCATGCTGACTTCTGCATCTTTTGGTTTCACAAATAAATTCACTTTTAATTGGAAATTAAAATCTCACATAATCAACAGCTCAATCTATTCCAATAAACCCAAAATACAAACCTTGTTCTATATTGCGGGGAAGGACTGGGATGACTACAGTTCTGAGGAGATGTTGCCTTGTGTGAAGATGTTTGCTTTCCTGGAGTCTAGAGAAGTTGTGGCCAGCTGCAGATTGGCAGGCCTTCTAGGATTATGTGTTGCAGAGCTGGAATTGTCTCCTAGCTGGTTCAGCTCCCCTCCACCCATGGTTTCAGAGGAAACAGCCTCTCTGGAAGGGATTACTGTGGAGCTCTTCTATAAGATTTATACAGTGGATGGGGAATGTTCTCCGGAGGATGAAAAGTGGGAAAACAATATCCATGCAGGTGAAGATAACGAACATCAAGCTTTGTCAGCTATGGAGAGGATTGGTAGCATCGTTGTTTACCCAAATCAAGACCAATTAAAACAGTCTTCACTAAGGCTTGATGAAAATATCGTTATTCGCTTACCACTGAACCCGGTCAGAGAAGGTGACGTTGTGACCTTTCATGTTTGCCTGGCTGATGACTCACTAGCAGACCAGTTTGTATTAAGGTAAGAGAATTTTTAAAGTGCTGAATGCTAAGCAGTCTACAAATAGAGGCAAATCACTGTTGGGTGTAATTTCTTTGGTTATATTCAGTGTTTTCCTGAGAGAACTTTGGCATTTCCTCTCCAGCAGGGGAAAACTATAAATTCTCTGTGTGGACGATACTTTTTGGAACATGGGCATTGATTTTAAAGTATGAGCTATAAATGTTTGCTTGATTATTTCTTATTTTAATTCTGTTTGCTTCTAGTAATAATTCTGCCTCTTGAATTATCCTTCTGTAAGTCAGCCAGGGTAACTGCTGTAACCTGTTTTGCTGAACAGTTTGCAGGAGGGTTTTTGATTTCTTTGGTGAAAGTTACTCTGCTTTTATCGATTTTATTACCATCTTTCCAAAGTACATTGGATACATTTTGCACAGGTCATATGTGGTGAGGAACTGTTTTGTTGCATTGTATGGAGGGGAGCTGAGAGGTGAGAAAATGAGATGTGCCTCAGCTTGTGTAGGAATCCTTTGGCAGAGCCAGGATTTGGGGCCAAACTTTGCAAGTAGTCTTCAATTTTCCTGTCAGACCAGCCTACCCTGCTTCCTCAAGCTTTTGACTGCTTGTTTTGTGGCCCATTTTTGTTTTAACTTTGGGGACTTTCTGTTGACCTTTACTTGTGAATCTGCCTGTAATAGGAAAATTCAGGCATTTCTAACCACCCTGAGGGTTAGTGCTGAATATTTGCTATGTCCTTAGCTGTCAGACTGTGGGTTCAGAGCTTCACAGAGACCAAATTCGGAGAGAAATGTGAGTCAAACTGGGGGAATAAGAGGGCCAAAAAGTAATTGAGAAGTGTCATCTACTGTGAGAATGTGAGACACTTGGGAAAGAAGGAGTTGCAGCCCATGCAAGGAAATTTCAGAGCAGATTTGTGCCTTGCTTCTGACTTTCAGATCCGAGAATGATGGGAGCAGAACATGACAGAAGTGCACTTTGGGGACAGATGTTGAGAAAACAGACAGCAAACCTTATGCAGCACTTTCACATCATTCAACATCTGTGAAATAGCACATGAATATTAATAAACTTACAGATTGCTGCGTGAATTGGGACAAGTGGTTCATAGTGCAGTGCTACTGATGGTGGGGGGGAATGTGTGAGAAATATAGTGGGGTTTAACCAGACTTTAAAAGGTTTGGGTGAGGTTTAAACACAACTTAGTCTTGCTTTTACCTGGATTTACTGGTTTTTCTTCGTTAAATGTGGATTTGGCCAGCATCCCCTGTCAGAAGATGGACCAACCTCATGGAGCAGTTGGGTTTCAGCAGTTGTGTATTGATCGACTGTGCTATAGCAGAGAGATTATAGAATTTGCCTAAGGCTCTGCAAGGATTTAGCATCAGCTCTTAATTCTCAGTTTTTTGTTCCCTTTGCCACACCACAGATAAAATTCCCAAGGTATTAGAGACAACCTAAGATGAGGATGTTTTCTTTCCATTGGAATTTCTAAAATAGCATTTGCCTTGTACTAAATGGCACAAGGGTAGAGTTTTGATATTTCTGCTGGCCAGGAAATAATCAAAGACTTCTTGCAGAGACAGTTTTGAAATGTTGTCTTCCAAAAGCAAAATAGGTCCTGGAAGCTCTGAGCACAGTACCTAACCTGGGGTTTCAGGGAAGCAGAAAATGAGGGAATGGAGAACTTCCAAACTGGGGAGCCCCAGGATGAGACACAAAGCCTGGCTACTGCCAAGACCCTCATCTTCTCCCACAGCCCCCTGTGGCTTGCATGACTCCAGCTGTCAGGTGTTCTCCCAACACACAGAACGTGCATCTTGGTGCTCCCGAGCTGCTGAGAAAGCAGTCAGGTTTCCATGGGGATTTCCTTCTTTGAAAGTATGGAATCGGTTAATCTCCAGGAAATGTTTCTGTTACAATAAATCAGCATGTTTTACGTACCCAGAAATATTTCCTTGGAAAAGTCACCATCGACTCTGTGTAGTCCAGCCTGTCTGGGCTTTGATTTGGCTCTGCTTGCATCGTGCTTTTCATCAGAGAAACTGCAAGTATTTTTATTTAACCTTCAGTTGAATGCTGAAAGTAAGAGGCAAAAAGGCAATTCTGCTGATGGTTCACCTGTCCTTCAGGATGGAAGGAGCACCAGCAACTGTTGCTATGATTGTTTCAAATGACATACGTGGGGCCCATGGGGAGATTATCCAGCTGAAGTTTACACAGTGGGCAGGGAATTATGCTGAGGGAAATACAAGCATTATAGTTCCTGCATCTAATTTATGCATTTTCCCTCACCAGCTTTCCCTGGTTTTCAGCTCAATGCTAATGTCCATAAAAACCCAGAAGGTTTTTATATATGTAGAATTTCTGCATGTTATAGCCAGAGAAAAATACATTGAAGTGAATGTTTGCCTTGGGAAATATATTTTTGCCTAATATAACTGATTGTTTTTAATCATATCTGTTATAAGTGTAGCTGGGTGAATTGCAGTCTGGCTCATATGAGATGATAGATCAAAATCAAGTCATTCTCAGCGCAGCGTTTGATGCCAGCCTTGAGCTCTGACAGTATGCAAAGGAACAGATATGCTCAATTTTATGCACTTCTTTACTATTTCACGCTGTGTTGTGTAGTATTTTATTTCATGTTGGATTTTGTTCTAGCAAAACTGACTTCAGTTCTCATATGAGACCTGATTCTTCATTGTTTTGGTAAAATTTGGGATTCTTAACCAAGCTTGGAAACCGAAAAGCAATTGGAAACAGTTCCTTGATTCAGCAGGGGTCTGTGTTGAAAGATGCTCACTTGTTAGACAACCCTTCCTCCCAGTGTTACTTATGGGGTGATGCTGCAGCTTGTTTGTGAAGCTCCAGCTATCACTTCCAGTAGCTTCCATCAGTCCAAACTGGTTTTGCTGTGCTCTTGGCTGTTTGTTTTCATTCAATAACTAGAATTTCAGGTGGAGTGGAGGTTTGGTGGTGCTCTGGTCTGGGGAATTTGTTTCTCTTCATACTGCAACCCAGCTGGCATGGCTTGGTGTTAAGTGAAGGACCCAGATATGTCAAGGGGCAGAATTTGGAGACTAAGTGTGCATTTAGTGCTTTTACTGTGCCTGACAGTCATGCTGCTCCCTTTTTTGACAGATGATCTATACATGTCTGCAATGAAATTCTTATGACGCTGGAGATTATTTTGTGGCCTTGCTGGTCTGATCTGTACTGTAAAATTCACCATCTGTGAAGATAAATTTTGCCCATTATGTTTGGTGAGTTGTCACTAAGCATAGTTTAACTGTAAAGGTAGGTGAAATGGGCTATGTTGCCATGATTAAACTCTTTTATGTGCTACCTAGTTAAAACAAAAATAATAAAAAAAATGAAGGACAGCTTTGAGATTCCAGCAGGACTCCTACATGTTTCAGTTTCACAACGTGCTTCAGCGTCACAATATGCAGGCACTTTTTGTCCTTTGATGCTCTGGAGTATCTCTGTTACCTTCCTCACTGACAAACTTAGATGGAATGCAGTAAATGAGGGAAGATGGAAGTCATGACTGCAGAAGGGGTAACACCAATTTCTGTGCTAATTGCTAAATGGAAGAAGTCTCCTGATACCCATGGAGGAGTTACAAAAGAGACAGGAGAAAACAATTCCTGCTCAACTGGAAGAACAGAAATCTCATCTAATAGCATTGGGAATGGCTTCTATTTCTTCTGTGGTGTTTGTTATTATTTAACTCCATCTTGAGACTCAAAGGGTGCATTTAAAAGAAAAATGGGAGTCAATTTGTACAGCAGAAAAACGTTTAAAGGAATAAATGGACAATTGCCCTTTGGTTATAGGGAAGAAATGAGGACAGTCTTTAGAAATAAACCACGGATTTTTGTCCTGTTTTCCAAGTCTCCCCATTTAAAGCGTCGGCGAGGATGTGCTGGTAATGAAGGCTGAGCACTAACAGCAAATAGTCGAGTCGCAGACAAAAAGTGGGTTTGTTGGCATTCCTTACACGTCCCTAACACGAATGACCCATCCTTCTTTTCTGCCGGATCAGAATAGAAGTGGAGATTGGAGATATTCCAGGAATATCAGTAAGGGGCTGAAACCAGGTAATGAATCCCCCGGTAGGGAAATGAAAGCGGCTGTGGTCAGGATGTGGTCCTGTGTCTGCAGGGCCCTGCAAAGAAACCTCGCTGTCACTCGGTGCCTAGGCAACCTCAGGGAGAAGGATTATCTGCTCCTCCCTGCCATGGCTCCACACAGTGCAGGGCAAAGATTGCTTTTTGATTTTTGGGATGAACCAGTACAAGGTGTAATGCCTGCCGGTTGACTTCTACTGATTATTCTCATTGGGAAAAATGATATTAAGGATTTATATTAATAAACATATATCCATATGGAGGGGGTTATGTCTCCTGCTAAGGAGTAAAAATTGCACAGGCCATTAAAACTGACTTACGAGGCTTCTGCGTTAATAATGAAAGATCTGTAGAAGTCTGAGCAGTCGTCTAGAAGGCCAGAAAAAGATCATTAAGAGAATGTCTCCTGCCAATAGCTGCCAAGAGCAAACAAGGGGAAGAAAACAGAAGGTTTTGGATCTGGAAATGCATAGAAAATGAGAGCATACAGACTGTGGGGAATGCAGCCTGGCTGCCTGTGAGGAGGAGGCTCCGTGAGACCTTCTTTGCTTCTAAACCAAGCTGGTAGGAATGGGGAAGCACTGTTACTGGAGATTATTACTGGGAATTATTACTGGCAAGAGAAATAAATGATTAACTGAATCGTCATTTTAGGATGAAAATTCAGCAGAAGTCAAAGTGTTGAGAAAGGAAAAAAATTTACTTCTGAAATCAGAAATGCTGGTTCAGATTTAGAAATAATCACAGAATTAAAGCATTATTGGTGACTTGGGCATATTTGGGTTTTACCCAAAGATTTTAATAAACCCAAGATGACTGTTGAAATTTGTTATTTCTCTTTTTTCTCTCAATATGTATTGAACTAAATGTAGGTATGGAATAATGATATGCAATATTAAAAAAAAAATGCCAAGCACTGCAAAGTCAGGAAATGCCAAAGAGGTCTGTGCAGCCTTAGTTCAGTTCCCAAGTATATCTGCATTATAACGTATTCCTCAAAGACAAATTCACACTATTTTTTTCCAGATCTACTGCTTCATTTGATGCATACATTGTCTTCCTCCCACTGTTTTCTTTTCTTTTTGTCACTGAATGGGAAAGGGAGTAACATCCTTTCAGGACACTCCTACGAAGCCTGGGGGAGCTGTCACAAGAATTTTTTTTAGCTTGAGTAAACCATTTCTATAAATTCCCTTTCAGAAAGGGCTGAACCATTCTTTTATTTTCCTTATTTCTGTTCGAGGCAGGCGCGTGGCCCAGAAAAATTGACTTTAGCTGACGAAAGCCTGGCATGATGGTATGGAGTCACACATTTCACAAGGATGCTGTATGAAGGAGTTAGACCTGAATGTCTGTTGGCTGAAGGGAAGAAGACATCCTCCCTGGGAGCTGCTGGCAGTGCATGGCTCTGCTGCACGCACGTGCACAAGCCAACCTGCCCTGGCAGTAGTTGTGCCACGCTGGCAGATTTTCTCTCCTTTTCATGTGCCTTAAGATAACCTCCTCTGCCCTAGCCACACTGGAGAGGGAGCAGAAAAGAAACCATCCCCTCATACAGTCTCAAAGCCATTTAAAAATTACAAAAAAACAGCTCCTTCCTGGAGCTTGAGCACTCCTAAAAGCTTAAAAACCAATGGATCTCCGACAGTGATTAAATGACCCAGTGAATCCTGAAAGACCCTGAAAGACTACAGTCAATAAAGCTTTTTAATGGAATTTTAGATAAAGGTCAACTATCTGCTACAATAATCAGCTGTCCATGATCACTCTTCACAGGAATAAACCAGGCAGAGCAGCAGCCTCACGTGACAGTGAGAAGCCCTGCTAGTTGTTGGATATTGGCTTTGAAGCACTTCCAGATGGGATTGCAGTGTCGTGGTGATAAAACACTGATTTTTTTTTTTTTTTTTTTTAATTGGGATGTTTCCTGATGGCAACTTCTGCTGCCCTGCAGAAGGGCTCCTGAACATGATGCTTTGTCCAGGAACAGAGTTCCTGTGGTGTTACAAAGGTGGTGATAGGGTGAAGGAGGATGAGGCTGTGGTGCTCAGTTTGGGTGAGTGTGGCAAGGGTCCCTGCTGTTTACTCCTTCCCTTGTCCTCCACAGCCTTGGCTTAGGATTCTCTTCTCTCATGGGAGTGGGGAAATGTTCTTAAGAGTTGGAGAGGAGGGTTGAGAAAAATACAGAATTAGATTAACTAACAATATTTAGTTTTCATTTCACCAGTGTTTTTCAGTGAGAAGGTGAAGCATCAGTTATTTTTAATTTTGATAGTTTGGGAATGTTTCATGTTTATGGTGGGGGAACACTTAGTACAGCTGGAATGAAACAAGGATCCACTTCTCATTGGAAAAGGTGTTTGGTTTACCTTGAAACTTTAGTTTTTCTTCTATTCAAGTCCTCCCAGTACCTCAACTTTCTCATTCATCTACCCGTCTGCATCTATGAGCACTAAGGATGTGGCAGTGTTATGTAAATTAATTTTCTGTATCTCATATTCAGAACCCTGAAGTGGAAAAAGGAGTTAGCTGTGTTGATTTTGGCCTGGTTGGGGCATGAGCAGGTGTCTTGTCTTCGCACTACAAGTGGGTACATGGTGCTGTGTGCAACTGGTGGCATCTTGACACATCAGATTGTTTTGCATGTGTGTGACAAATAAGGTTTGTAATAGGAGGCCTGACAACCTCTTGCCGTGTTAGCAGACATTGCTGTGCTCTGCAAACAGAGATGATGTGAAAAGCACTTCTCATGGATCTGGAAGGTGCCAATACGCCGTGTGACTTGACACAAACTCAGCCTTGTTGACGGTAATGGAAAGAGATTTTACATTTTTAAATGGTTCGGGTTCTACAAGCTTGTTCCCAGGCTGATCCCCATCTCCAAAAGCACTGACATGACAGCTCCTGCTAATTAACTCCAGGCAGCTCCTGCAGAACTCGGCGCTTGCTCTGGGGCCGGGCGTGGATCTGCAGAGCACTGTCAGCAGACGTGGCAGGGCTGCACCGAGAGCAGGGACTTGAAATACTTGTGATGCTGAGCGAGCCTGGGATGGGGATTTTGGAGGAAACCATCACTAAAAGGGCACCCTTGGTTCGTTGCATCTCTTCAGACTCCCTCTGTGCGATGTGGAGGTGTGCTGGGTGTGATCCCTCCTGAATGAGGAGCTGCATCAAAGGGGCTGCCGAAGGTTCAGCCTCTGCTCTTCTCCAGAACTTTCTTTTGCTGGGGGCTATCCTGTCTTATCCCTGCTGTGGTTAACATTGGTGCAGATAAGAAAAGGGAAGAGTAAGGTACTGAAGATGGAATTAGGAGTTTTTTGCCTGTGAGCACCTGGCTCTGAGTTCAGTTACCTCTGTTAATGAACATGAAACTGCCTTGAGCTGACAAAACTGCTTAAATGCACAGTATCACAAAGGGCAATTTAAGGAAGACAGCTGCAAGATGAATACTTTCTTCATCCATTTCTTTTATTTTTTACCTTGTACTGAGGTTGGAAGCACAGGTCAGAAAAGGTTCCTGATTTTGAGTGATCATTTCAAGTTTGGGGGCATGCTGTGGCTCTTTGCAAACTGTGTCGCCTCGTAAGCAAGTCCCTGGCAGGGAGCTTGGGGGGGAGTCTTTGTTTTGGACAATATGCTGAGTAGTTCCTGCTTTGTGCTGCCAGACAATGATGGCATTGATCAGTTCTTGTACAGCTCTTCATTAGCTGGCAGTGCAGTAAATCACAGTCTTGTTTAAACAAGTCAGACACAACAGTGATTCGGTCGTTGATGCAGTTAGTTCTCCTTCTATTCATTACATTCAGCGTAATGAATAGTATTAAAAGTAGAAAAATGTGTCTACTTTGAAATTCCCTTTTTTTCCCAAGATGTTTGGGGCCATGCATTGCTGTAATTTTATCCTAGTAAAAACCAGCTTACTATCTCGTGAAGCTGATGAAGTATTGCTTTGAGCGAGCACATTGATCTCAATTTCTTCATATTCCTGCTGATGCAACAGAGTGTTGCTTTTGTCCTTGTGTTTACCCACGAGTTTTTGCATGGTCTGATAGAAGAAGGCCAGTGTGTGATGGTTTGCTGACAGCTTTGGGGAGGAAGGACTTTCAGAAAGAGCAGGAGACAGAATATTGCAAGAAAATTGTCAACATATCTTCTTGTTTTGGGTGCTCCTCCTGCTCCCCATGTGATTTCTGTCAATAAAGGACCTGTAAGGAATGGTTTTGGACAAGGCAGAGCAGGGAGCTGTGCTGCGTGTGAGGTATTTAATGCCTCCAATGGCTGCCACGTCTGCCTTGGACTCTTCACTCAGCCAGGGTATAAAAGAAATCATATTAACAAAGTTATTGGATCCCAGATGAATCAAAAGAGCTGCAGGAGAAGAAAACAGTGACAAATGAGTCTGCCATCCTGAGGCACAGCAAATGGTGCTTACAGCTAAAGCTATTTCACTTCTTGCACCGCTCGCTGCCAGCCCTCCGGTGCTGCGTGGGCAGCGGGGAGTGAGGCAGTGCCAGGACGGGGATGCCTCGTGCTGGCAGAGCTGCCAAAAGCCTCCGTGTGGTGGGACCAGTCCTGATTCAGCTCTCTGCATGAGCTTTCCTGAGCCCAGGGAGCAGATCCTGAGTGGTGGGGTTCACCTCTCATCTCCCCCCAGCTCTCAGTCTGCCACCCAAAAGCCCCCTGCCCTAAGCAGCGCTGGGTGTCAGTGCCCTGCGTGCAGCAGTGTTTTATCCTGTGTTGGGAGTTACACACGGCTCAGTAACAGGAGAATGACTCTAAAATATGTTCTCCTTAGGATCCCTGCGGAGATGCTGTGGGTGTTCCCAGCAGAGGAGGAATTGGTCTGAGCAGCAGTATTTCCAGGGGCATCCCAATGAGGAGGGTGCTCCTGGGAGGGCCATATTCAAGCAACCCCATGTTTGCGGGGCAAATCTATCACCTTTGTCACTCTGAGCCATCAGGCATGGCTCCAGCAGGTCTCCCTCTGCTCCTGCCATGCTTTCCTTTAAATTGCTTACTAAGACCAAAATATCCACAACATCCTTTTGAAAATTTTCTTGCCAAGGGAACTTTCTCAGTTGCTTTTATTCTCGCTGTGTGGCCCAAGCTTTTGTGGCATTAATGAAGGAGTCCTCAAATGCATTTTCACTAAATCCCCATCTCTAATTGTCCTGGTCCTAGAAGACAGCAAGTGGGAAAGGCAGAGAGCAGAAGTGTGGGATAGGCAATGCCTTGTTCATGGGCTTTCTAAGCATCTGCTCAAGTTAATGAGGGTCTGCTCAAGAAATGTGCCAAGTGGCCACAGGAAGCACATGGATGAACTCTTTGATGCAGATCCCTTGTGGAAGATAGTGATAAAATGCACCAAGTGATGCTTGGGGACAGTCTGAAAAGTTAGTCCCATCCTGGGAGGTGGCAGAGGATGAGGGAGAAGTGGTAGCAGACTGTGAGAATCTGGATCAGGATCCAAATGCATTGTGAGTATTGGATCTGGGAGTTTGGCTTTGGCCCATCTCTAATTTAATTTGCCTGGCCAGAGTCTTCTCTCTCTTACACAGAAAAGAGGGGTGATTTAATTGACTTCCGTAGAGTTGCTTAGGATTTGTGCCAGTAAAACTATTTGAATTTGGTTGTGTGCAAGACACGTGTGGGGGCCAGTGTTCTGGCTTCCTATTTCTCTGGGAAATTTGTTAGGGGCTGTAGTAACCCTGAGTGGGTGGGTGGACAGGACCCAGGTGGATAGGGAATGGTCATGTTTTGAGTACTGTTTTTAATGACACACAGTAACACTATTAGTACATTCTTAATTATTGCATTTCCTGCTGTTATCTCCGTAATGTGGCATAAGTACCTATGCTCTTCAGTTAAGATGACTTTTGACTCACTTGCCAAAGCTAATAACCCTTTAAAAATAATTTAAACGCTTTCAGAAGTATTTCCCTGATGCTCTTGGGACCAGTAGTCCTTGATTTGCCATAGAGCAGATACAGAATGAATAGCAGTACTGTGGACTCCCTCTAACAGCGACCTTATGTGAGATGTAGTGATTACAGCAATTAAATCCTCTTTGCCAAGGCAACCAGGGCTTTATTTCGAACTGAAGTTAGATTTTTTTTTTCCCCCCAAATGAATCTCTTCTGCATGCATTATTCATTTTTCTTTGGAACATTTAGCCTGTACGAGTTCCACGAGCTCAAATTCGGTATTATTATTTATTAATTATTGCATTGAGGTAACGTCTAGGACAATCTGCCTCTGGGGGTCAGAGAGCACAAACCACAAGCAGAGCAAGGCCATAACCTTTCTCTCAAGGTGAAGGTTGAAGACTTTACTGCATTTGTAGAAGAACTTGTGAAGAGTTTGCATTCACTTTTTGCTTGACCCTAAAACCCCTATCAAGGAAGTTTGTGATATTTTGGTCCACTGAATGCTCAGGCCAGTATAGTTTTGACCGTACTATTAAAATTATTTACTTAAGTGTTTGAAAAAAGTTGGTTGTGTCAGCTCAGCCTTTTTAAGTCCAACTACGTTTGGGTGAGTTGAACGTGGAACTTCTTGTCACTGTGGCTCTTTCTTGGAGAAGGGAAGGTCACTGATCAGCAGTTATGGTTAAGATGCAACATTTTCTGTAACTGTTCTGGAAATTCTGGCATAGGGTGGTTTTTGGAATCCTTTTTTTTTTTTTTTTTTAAGAAGAAAAAGTGTTAAAGAAGTGTCAATAACCCTTCCTTTGAATGTGCTACACTCTTATTTTAAGATTGAGTTCATTGTCTCTTTCTGCTGTTATATAAATAGCCTCTTGATTGACAGGAAAACTAAAATGATTCTGTTTAAATCTGTACTGCTCTCCTAAGAAATCTACATTCATTATTCCTGGGATGACTGAAAGATTTACAATAGTTTATAATCTGGTATCATTTCATTCTTCTTCTTGGTGTTATTAATCACCTTGTCATAAAACGTCAGGAGAACTTTGTTCAGCTTGCATGATTTGGGCTGAGAAAGCCATGCTTTAATATTAATGTTTCGTAGGAAATTGGGTAGATATCTTTGCATTCTGGGAACCATAAAATGGATGAATGATGTCCTTTGACTAGATATTAGATGCTTACAGGCTGCTGGAGCATGGTTGAAAGAAACCTGCAGCTGTACCACCACGGGAAGAAAAATGACTGCAGGGCAGATCTGGTTCAGGTCAGTATTTGGTTGTGGGCATCTGCAGTCACAGGTACCAGGGAGGCTGGTGCTTGTGGTTGATCCTTTTCTGTGTTAGCGCTGGGCTTCCATCCTGGTGTGTCTCATTGGGCGACATGAAACCCAAGTCCCAATTATTTGGTCATTTGAAGATTCTGGGTTGCATTTCATAAGCCTGGAGGCAGTCAACCAAGATCCTGGCTGGGTTTCAGCTTCAGTAATTACAACTTGCCAGGTCAGATTTTCTCTGCCTCTTAAATCACATCCGCTATTTTTCACTTCCTTTACTAAACTACTGTGTCCCCTGTGCTGTTGTTGATGATAATAGTTCTAATGCTTCTCCTATTTCTGTAACGTTATTTTATCTGTAATGTCTCACAGTGTTGGTACAAGAAACGTCTGTCATTGCTTTCGTTTTACAAATCACTATTTTTATTGCTCACGTTCCAGTGATATACCTCAAAGAGTAGGTGCTTTCCAAAAGGAGGAAGGCAATGCCCCTTCTACCCCCAATCTGTTATTTTTCAGTGAGGACTGGGGGGCTGATGGGATGCTCCTGCCTTGCCCTTTGAGTCTGTCATCAGGGCAGACATATTTGGGATGGCCCAAAGGGTACCCTACACAAGGCTGGTGAGTTGGTGGGCAGGGAGGTGCCACCCTGTGGGTGCCCCCTGTGCTGCCCCCCAAGTGGTGATGCTCAGTCCACCTTCCCAGGGGCTCTGCCCCTCCACCTGTCCCTTAGAGGCCCCGACTTTTCCCAGCTCACCTGTATCCCCTCCATCCCAGCATCCCCACAGGAATGCAGGGCAATGCACAGGCTCGGATCTGTGTTCAGGCCAGGAGAGGGCAGAGTGGACTTGTGTCTGAGGCAGAAAACCCTGACAAAAGTCAACAGCTGATCGGGAGGGGAATAATTTTGGGCAAGAATGTGGCTTGGTGCTAGTTCTGGTGCCCTGGCTGGAATGGGAAGCTGCCTGACGGGCTGTGATCCCTCGGAATGGACCCAATGCATCACCTCACCTCAAAAATGCCTCTCTGGGGGGACATTTAGCAACTTGTTCCCCCCAGTGTGCAACCCCCCTGCAAAGGGCAGAGACATGGCAGCCTGCAGGGCTTCTGCAGGTATTATTTCTTACTGAGGAAGAGCAGGTCTCTTCTGAGGTGTCCTGCACACATCCCTGGGATGTACCCAGGCTGTGGGCTCACGTAGGCAATTTGCCACCCGAAATTGAAATGCATGTAACATGGGGTTATGAGTTTTTCTTTACCCCTCCCCCCCACCCCTTTCTGAAAGCTGGTGCATTTTTTCTCTTTATGAATGCACTGTGCCCCTTGTATGTGCTGGATATTGCAAATGCACTTCATAAAGCAAATTTCCCCGCTGGTCTGAAGGTTAAGAAGCTGTAAGTGAGCTTGTCTCTTTGCAGAACAACTTTCTTTTTGGGCTTGAAAAACAATGGAAATGTAGTTAATGTTCAGCCTGACAGAGTCTTAGCAAACGTATTAAGGGCTTCATTTAATAAAATCATATTTCACTTTCATAGACAAGAAGCAGAATAGAGTTGAGTCTTTTTTAATGAATAAAGTCCATAGTAAGGCACTTACAATCTTTCTTTATGTGAGACTCATTCTTGATTTTTTTTTTTATTATTATTTTAGGAACCAGGAAGATTTAGTGCAGCATTTTCTACATTTTGTCGTGCTTCCTTTGGAACAGAATGGAAAGGGAAATGTATCTTAATGTTAAACAGACATGAAACAAAAATGTGGTTTTTCCCCAAAGAAAAGTTAAACATTTGCAAGAAAAATGTTCTTCACGACAATTTCAATTCTGTTAAAAACACATTTACTGTCAGAAAATAATGGTGCTGGATGAGCTCTAATAATAAACCAATTTGTGTACCACAGGAGTGGACTTTTTCAGCCTTTTGTTGTAAGTCATGCTGGAAGGGCTGCCACTGGGCTACAAGAGCACAGATATTTTCACACTGGGATTTGTGTCTGCTTGATTTATGTGAATAACTCCATTGAAGTACAACTGGGGAAAAAATTCATCATGTGACTTCTTATTAAAACATTGCTTTTTTTTATTCCCCTTGGTGATGTTTGAGCAGCTCCGTGTATTTTTCTCTCAGATTTCTCTTTTTTATTTCTCTTTTCTTAAGTGCTCTCTCTGCACAGTGCCTCGATTGTACCACACACAGAGCAAGCGACAGCAAACTCCTCATTTCTGGGTAACTGGCCTGCTGCAGCTCACAAATGCCATTAATGGGCTGGGTGGGAGATGCATTCCTGGAGCACCGGGGTTGCACAGCGCTCCCCTTTCCTTCACTGATCCGATTTGTCGAGATCAGCAGGTGCACCAAAGCATGCAAATCTAAAATTTGCTTTGAGGAAAATTGAGTGGCATTTTTCCCCTGAAACGAGCTGTTCCTCTGAACATCGCTGCCAACTCGCTTGCTTGTGAGAATATTTGCAGAAATGGGATGCAAAAGTGGTACAAATGCAGCCAAATTGAATACATTTACAGATGTAAAAGGCTGGGCTTTTTTTAGGCTTGAGAATCTCTTTAGGGTGAGGACTGTCACTTTGTGTAGATTTATAGTGTCTTGTGTAATAGGTCCCTAAACACATTGGCCTTCAGGTGCCACTGCAGCCTGGTGGGTTCAATGCTGGTGACAGTGACAACGCTGGTCCCACCCAGCTTACAGATCTGCAGGTTTCTATGACGGTGCAGGTACCTTTTATCCTCTCCAGGCCACAGTCAGTCATGCTTGATAGCAGTGTGAAAATTGGATTTGTCAACTAGTAATCCCTCAGTGATCGATAATTAGTTGTAATTATGCGCTGTTTAAGTGCTGTGGAGAGAAAATTGAAGTTTGTGGCCGGAGCAAGGAAATGAAGAATGGCAGGTACACCAAGCTGTTTGGCATAAGGGAAATTCAGTTAAAGAACTGAACTCACATGAAGAATGGTGAGTCAAACTGCCTTCTACAGCCAGGCCAGGTCACACAGCTGGAGGGGCAATAGTGTTTAGGCTAAGCAGGCTAAAATAGTCCTTACTGAGCGTGCTGCCCATAAAACATCATGACTTGGACAACAAGGAGGTTTGCTTTTTATTTGTGTCTCCCACAGATGTGCCCAGTGTGAAATGCCATGAATAAACTGTTATTTGTGTGAAAGTATCCTTTGAAACTTCTTTGTTTATAATCAGAGCTCACTCCCCCACCCTTTTTTGAATTTTTGTCCAGTATATGTGCTGAGAGAGGCTGGAGTCCCTGCTTGAGTGTTAACTCTTGGGACTGTGCCATCCTTTGCACTCTCTCTGAAAAGGTGCAGTTTAGACTCATGGTTTGGTTTCAGATGGAGGAGGAAAGGTCTTCCTTCTTTTTGCTTTCTTCTCTGTTCCAGAGAGCACAACAGACCAGGTTTCCAGATGGGCAGGAATGTTATTCCACCTGTTTCTGAAAATCTGGTTGCGTCTGGCCTGGGATTTCTGTACCAACTTTGCAGATAAATCTGTCACTGGTAATTCTTCTCAGTCAAAGAGCCAGAGAGGCTGTGTGTTTCTTTATAGTATACCCATGGGTGATTTCTACTGCCTCGTATGCCTGATTGTCATTCTCTAAATAGACTTGCAAAATGAAACTGTTTAACTGCAGGAGGTGGGAGTGAACTAGCTGGAGTAGACCTATTACCCAGTGGTATGTGAGAAAGAGCCAGCAAAATTTATGGTTTCTGAAGGAGCAGTATATTTTTAAGCTTCTTGTATTCCTACACTTCACAACTCAGATTAGCAGATTGTTGACAGCTCCATGATATATTTGCTGTCACCTGGCTGGAGTCCGAAGCAAGTGATAAATTTTTAGTTTGAATGAGCTTGTGTGACATGCAATGACAGATATATTTTTTGTTACTACAAGTATGTAGCGTGTCCTATGGTTGGGGATTTTGGTGCTATTCTTGGTGTGGCCGTGAGTGATTTGCTTGCTTTCCTTGTGCTTCGGTTTCACCATCCAAGAAAAGGTGGAGAAAATGACACTTTTCTCACTTGCTGTGATGGCTCATTCTTTTTTTTTTTTTTTGTGGTGTTAGAGCCTGACAGAGGCTCGTATCATCTTCTTTGGGTTCAGTAAAGCCCATCTGCTGGCAGGAGGGAGGAAGAAAAAGAAAAGAATCCAACATTTCCAGTTGCTGTTGCTGAATTTCATGTATCTTGGGTATATGTCACATGGATTTACATTCAAAAACTTGGAGTGTTTTCAGAGTGATAATACTATATTCTGGGAAGATTCAACTCCCCAAATACACATTCAAGGTGGGAGAAGGGACAGTGTGAATCAGTTTTGTCCTCACATGACTGAACACCTGGAGGAACTGAATTTACAGATTTTGATTGCAGGTAAAACCACAGTGCTGTATATTGGTGAGCTCTATTCAAACAAAGAAGAAAGATAAATGCCAGTTTATTGGATTCTCTCATCTTTATAGTTTCTGGTGACTAAATTTATCTCAACAAATTCAAATCTCTCTTCCCCAGGCCTTTTAAAAGGTCTCACATATATCAACATTAATAGGATGTAGCAGTGTTGAAGCTGGTATTCTGCTGCTTGAGAAACATCTGAGTGAGGTGAACTAGCTTTGCTTGCAGTGGGAGAAGGAAGAGAAGTACAGTGTTACACCTCAAGTCTTCTGCTTGCTGGGGGAGCTGGAGTTGGCGATGGACTGTGACGGAGACTTTGTCATCTGTGATCAGTGAGGTGTCACACACAATGTTCAAAACCACTGCCAAGTGTAGCTGAGCACTGGGAGATCTGTTTAGGCTAGAAACTGTCTTTCATTTGTAAAATCAGCTTTTACTAGCTTGAACAATAGGAAGTTTGAAAAGAAAGTAATTATTATATTCCCTGGAATAGAAACATTGAATTTTCTTGCTGAAGACTTTTCAGAAATACATACCCACTAATTGCTCTTCACTTGGAGGATAAAAACAGTGGTTTCCAGGCCAGGTAATGCACGCCTGATGTGACTTCTGGAAAGAAGCAAACAGGGAAAAGAAATTCTCTGAGAAGGCTGCTCGATCTGCTGGGGAGGAGAATGGATAGAAGTGCAACACTGCAGTGCAAGGGCATTTGCCAGGAATTCTACTCAGGCCAGGAGTTCTACTCAGGCATGGAACATGGGGCTGTGGGGCACTGGGAAGTTGTCCCTTCCCTCCAGCTCCAGGTGGAGCAGGGACCTACTCCTCAGGGCACACAGAGCATATGTGTGCAGATGGACTCGTGCAGGGCCCCATTAGCTTGTGCTGTGTGCCCTGTGTGGCTGGCGTGGCACGGGGAGCTTGGCAAAGGGTCATGTCAGTGGGAAGCAGTGCCCTGTCAGGGAATTTCACAGTGCATGCACATGCAGCCTCCGTGGGTCAGGCCTGATTAATGGATTTGGCCAGAAAACCAAAGGGAGCAGCCAGTTTGGGAAGCAGCACTGCTGTCTGTGTGCCCTCCAAACTGCCAGGGAGGGAGCAGCAGCAAACTTACCGAGTGGGTAAAATAAGCTTTGCATGTACAGGAGGCATATGTGTAAAGAAGCAAAACCCCACCTCTACTGCACTGTGTGTTTGTGCTGTTCTGGAGAAAGGTTCAAACTGTACCTAGAAATAGGTCTTTCTGAATTTGAGAGCAGTTTCATGATAGAACATGGCAAACAAAAACCCATGAATATACATCATTAAAATACCTACTTTAAACTTCATGTTGTACGGATTTATATTTCCTAGACATTTTTCTTGAGGTTTTAAACCCTGGGTGCTTCCAGAGAGCAAGAGATTTGGTGCCAACAGTCCATCATGTTATAAGGCCTGTATCTTTCTACATACCTTGGAGTGAAGGGTAGCACAATTCATGGATTACAGGAATTAATATGGTTTCTTTTATGTGTAATTATGGAAGGCAAATGTATTTAAAACAAAAGAACTATCCAGTTCCATTTTACTTTGAAACAGATGGCAGAGGCAGCAACATCAAGAGACAGGGAAGCAGGCTCTTTCCATTTCAAGGAAACGTTTTGTTTTTGTGCAGGCAGAGCAGGGGATTAAGCCTGGGCAAAAAGGTTGAAGGTTGTGTCTACTCAGCAATACTTTGAGAGGGGCCACATATGGAGCTGGCATCCTCTGCTTTTGGTGTAGCTGTGTTTTCTGGGCAGACAAAGGGTAGATGTCCAGCCCAGATGCACCTCTGCCCCCATGACACTTCTCTGCTGCCTGCTTCTTGTTCAGCTGCCCACGTGTCCTCCTCCAACAAGGGCAGAGACACTGTTCAAAGCACCTCTAAAACTCTGATGTGCTTAGACATCAAAAATGGGAGGTGCACCTCTCTTGCTATGGAGTCCTGGTGATTGCTCGCCTTAGGGGGGAGAGCATATGTACAGCAAATGGACACTTACATAACCCTATTAGCTCATACTGTGTGATTTCAACTGTTGGTTTGCCACAGGGAGCTCGAGGAGAAGAATTAGGTAATATAAATAGAAAGATGACATCCTCAGAAAGAGCGCCATTCAGCACATATTGCTGGCTGGCCTCATGGTTCGGAGCCGATAAGCAAATTTGGCCTGAATCCTGTTGCAGCATTTTATGATGGCACCAGCATAGCAGAATTGGCAATATCAGCAGAGGTGGACGCTGTGGATGTGATCCCTGCCATCCGCTGCCCGCAGCGCTGACTGCAGGAGTCTGCCTCTCAGTGGCAGAAACCTGGGGCCAAATTAATTGTGATTAATTTTGATTACAGACCATTCCCTTTGAAGTGACTCTCAAGATGAATTTGTCCCATGAGTGCTTTAAAGGGCAAGTTGCTCAGAAGTGCTTCTGCTAATGCATCCTCCAGGTTTATTTCAAATATCCTGGTTTTTTTTTTTGTTCAGCAATTGGTTCCTGGTACAAATACAGACACTTTGCATTAATTCCCTATAGGACTTCTGTGCCATATTTTTAGGCTTTTGAGTGGCATTGTGGAAAACATGAAAGCATTATGGTAATGATCAAGGCCAATTCTTGTCTTCTTTATTCAGATATCAATTAGGGAAAAGAAAAATCTGTGATGCTTAATCATGCAGAAATCCTGCTAAGAGCTCATTTAAGGGAGGGTTTGAGTGGGGACCTCAAGATTTGGCCCCTAGTGCATGATGAATTTTAACAACAGCGAGGTAGTGATTAGATGGAAGAATGTGACTATAAGTGGTTGAAGTGCTGGAATGAAAAAAGAGTTAACAGCATTGTCTGCTCAGCACCACAAGGAGCTGTTGCATATTATTACATTTAAAGAAAAGGAAAGTACAATGAATGCACTTTTAAGCCAATTCCTCCCACCGTTCTTTTCATTTGTTTGGGAATATTCTGTGGGACTGACCGAAGGCTTTGTCTGGTGTAGCAGTAGCCTCTCAGCTGCCTAATAGCAGTGAAGGAAGTATGGAACAACACCTTCTCTTACTTATTTACTCATAAAAAGCAGTGTTTACAGAAAGCTATGCTTTGACCCATGTTTTAAGAAAAGCCACCCGTGCTTCACTCCTTTCAGTCTTCTGAAAGCTCACGTGATGAGAAGCACTTCTCACCACGAGCAAACTGCCAAATGCATTTGAAATGGAAAATTTCTGATTGAAATGGGCATCTTGGAGCTTCCAGCTGCTGGCGACCGTATGGCAAAACAATGGCGATGTTTGCAATTGCTCTGCAAAAGCTGCTTATCCAACAATCAGGACAGCTTTAAATATTTATTTGAGACTGGTTGGTTTTAAGTATTGCTTTTTGTCACACATACTGTCTAATTAAAACAGGGTGATGGCAGCCAGGGATCCTGTTTACCCACATCATGAGTGCTGAAGGTGGGTCATTTCAGGGCCTTACAGGTCTCTGCAGAGAGGAAGAGGAATTTGGAAATGCTTGGTTTCACTTGGAAACCGAATTTTGAAGACTTTTCTAAACAAATGTGAAAATTTCAGATGAGGGATCAAGAACAGAGGAAAACTTCCCAGATTTTTTTCCATTCGTAGGTAGAGATTGAGAGCAGCAGCAGGAAGCTCTGAGGCTGGGGCACTGGCCAAGTACTCAAACTTGAATTGAGTTGGTTTTCTGTGTCATCTTTCCCCATTTTCAGTAAGGTAGATGCTGACTTCCAGCTATGCTGCTTCCTGTGTTCTCTGTTCACCTTTGAGGTCTGTGGTTGGATAGTTTGTGCTCGGAGGATCTTTTGGTGTGTGGAAGGGGTGAAGGAGAGCTTTGCCCTTCACGTGGTCTCTTGTTCCTCTTCCACAGCTTGTTCATGAGTCTATAGCAAAGCTTTTTCTGACTCTACAGCTGTGTGACTCAAGTGCAGGACACTGGTGTGGCTGCAGCCAGCTGCCGTGTCATGGGCTGATGGCAGCTGGGAAGAGAGGGGCTGTCCATCTGTGTCCCAGAAAGTCCTGTACATAGGTAGAGAGGCTCTTTGGTGCAGAAAGTCCTCTGACAACTAGGAAATGTAATTTTGAAATTTATCCTTACAAGTCCTTCTGACAGCTGTTCCTATTAGGAACTCAATCAGTACAGCATTGTGAATTCAGTCAAGTTTTCCCTTGACATGCTATGAATGTATTAAGTGATGAAATGTCATAGAATCAAAGCAAATTTGCACTTATTCCAGAAAGAAATCTGAATATGTAACTGTTGTAGTGGTGATGGGGTAAGCAGAGATTTGCATTCCTTTTGGTGCTTAATGGAAATTCTGAGTAGTTGGACTGACCTCCCAGCTAATGTAGTGGTAATCCTGCCGTAGCCAAATTGTTTCTCATTTCTAACCATTTCTGACCAAGTTTGAATCCCAGTGTTTCTGTCTGGTTGGCTCTAGTTTGGAATTGAATAATTTAAATACAACTCCCCTGTTGTATTCCCATGTACTCTTTGCAGAATTCTCTTCCTGAGCTGTAGGAAGTGATCAGGGATCAAAAGGGGGACTTCTTGCACCCAGCAAATCTCTTATTTAAGCAAACTGCCTCTTGTCTTGAGTCACCTTGAAGAAAGTAGCTTTTCAGTAAACAAAGGGAAAAATCTGCTTAGTACATTTTTGGTTATGAGACTGTAACTTGTAGCAGGCTCTGCCACTAATCTGTCTGATGGAGGAATGGGCACCTCTTAAGAAGCTGCGGCCCAAAATTAATTTCGGCAAATGTATTTGCTCTTTGAAGAAACACTGCTAAGGGTCTGAAAGCTGTTGGGAAGCTTGTCCAGCTCAGGAAGAAGAGCTGAGATGTGGTGTGGGTTGGACATGTGGTGGGTTGGGTGTACTGGGGGGGATGCTGTGGCTGAGCTGGCACTGCTTGTCCTGCTGTGGGACCTGTGGGACCACACACCGGGGTCACGGGGTGGGCACGGAGCTGAAACGCTGCCTCTCTTCAAGTCCTCCCAGGCTGAGAAATGACAAACCCATTATCCCCTCCAAGCACTGAGGTCTTCTGGCTGCTGAGCCATCAATAACACACCCCATCATTTCCCAGACAAAGCTTTCCTGTTCCTTGGGTTTTGTGACACGTCTGCATCCGTTGCTGCCGCTCCACCGCACGTCGCCGGCTGTGTGAGCCTTTCACAACACATCGCTCTGCACTGAGTGTCAGAAAGCTGCTCAGAGGCATTGAGGTCTCTCCTTGCTTTGTTTCAAGCCTGAAAACCTTGAGATTTTTTCCATGTTTTTGTTCAAGCCAAAGAAAACTTCCATTGGAAGGAAGAATCTCGGGATTTGGCTTTACAACCTAAACGTAGCTGATTTTGCCACATCAGTGGTTTATCTGAGCGAGGGTTGCAGCATTGTCTCCTTTTAGGGGCTCTTGTCTCCCTTGTTCTCCCTCCCCCTCTGCACTGTGTAGTGCCTTTGGAGCCTTCCGAGGCCATTTCCGAAGTGTTGTGATTCATCAGTAATTACTCTGCTTTGAATCTGTTGTTAGTTTACTTTTCATATAAGTCCCCAGCTTTAAAACCTACTCTTCAACTTTTATTTCATTCAAGTTTATATTGGTCTTGGAAAAAAAAATATAATCTTGTGCACTTTTATTGTCTTTTAGCATCTGCTTCATTATTCGTTATATTTCAATAGTTATTTATTCCAATGAAGGAATATAAATGTTGGAACATTGTGCAGAAAGTCAAATGAACTGCCAGCAGTAAATAGCATTTTTGATCAGTTTATTCATTTTTCTTTCTGCTTGCAAATTGCTTGTAAATATGCCTCCATTTGTACAACTTTGGTTGTTATTTGAAGTTATTCTGCAAAGAGAGATTACTTGACTTGTTTCATACTAGGCGGGCTTGCAGGATTTCATCTGATCAACTATAAGCTTGGTGTTATTTATTTTTAAGAGTAACCCTTCTGTTTGTGCAGTGTGCTTTGGCAGGCAGCACGGGCTGTCCCGATGCATTGGCTTGCAAGCTTTCTCTCTACGTCAGCTTTTAACTAATATGTAGGAGTTAAATAAATATCAATGACTGTGCTCTTTTGTTCCTAACTTTGATACATTTCCAGCCATTTGTCCTTGTATTTGTTTTGATTCAAGTTGTTGGTCTGCATTCAGACTCCAATTAGTTTTTCCCAAAGTATTTTCTAGCAATTCTTAATGGGTATGACCTACCCTGTCCATTTGTTAGCCTGCTCTTTATAAAAACTCTTTAACATAGGACTCTTTGAAGCATCTGCAGCCCACCAAAACCTAAAACCCCTTCTGCTACGAATTTCCCATCAAATTTCTTTGCTCCACAGAGCAGAACTGACTTATCCGCGAGTTCTTAAGGTCGACAAAATTGTTCCTCGTGAGACATTCAGTGAAAATGAAATCTAAAATCAATGGTCATCTGCTGAAACAGCACCTTCCTAGACATTTAAGGTTTGAGTTTACTGGTACTTCATGACTGGCATCTTTGTGTGATGGTCATGGGGAATTCAAGGAGTCACAGCATAATTTCTCCCCTTATGCAATGCTTTACGTGGCTACGTAAAAGTAATCTTACATCAAGTGTCATGTTCAGCGTAAATCAAGAATGTGGAGGAGGCTGCACTTTTAAACCTGTGGCAGGAAATCACATTAAATTCAGTGTAATTACATTGTTCTAGAAATGTGATTATGTGTTTCAACTACCAGCCTCCCACTAAATTACTTCAGATCAGTCTCAATCTGTGGAATGAAATCTGCCTGATTTAGATGTAAAAAATGCAATAAATATGAGGAAGTGCATTTTGCATTTATATTTTATGCTCACCTGTGACTGTTTATTACCTTCTCCAAATCTAGCCTTTCCCAATCTCACCTGCTTCATGCAGGGAAATTGAACCCTGACTTCCCTTAATATCATGATTTAGTCTTTGCAGTACCTTGTGTATGACATTAGCTACTTAATTTCACATAAAACTGCAGAGAGATCTTAACTGCAGGAATATTCCGTAAAGAAAGGGTTTCCCCAAGTGAAAATAAGATAAAATGTTCTCAGGACTAAGTAAAAACTTGAATGTAATGGTACTGCTGAGGTTTCACTAATCTGAAAGGTAAAAAAGAGGGATAATATTGGTATTTCTGATGAATGAGCTTTAGACTATAGCTTGCAGGTCCACTTTTTTAAGCCCACTGCTGTGCTGGCAGACAGTGTTATACCTGAGAATAGTTGAGCCTGAAGTTAATTGAGGATGATAACTTGACAGTGAAGATTCAAGTGAGGAAGGCAACACTGCCAGGAAGGAAGAGAGCACTTTCTCAACTCCACTTAAAAAGACTTCATCCATATATATAGTGATTTTCTGAATGGTGCCTTTGTAATTTGAGCTCTTCATCAGCAAATCAGATCATTTATAGCCTAACTATCAAATTAGAAAGCAGTCTCAGCCCAGTAACATACTGTCTTGGCGTTTAATATCCACAAGCTATTGACGTGAGTAATTGATAACAAGGTTTTATATCAGCAATTACTGGCATGGAAGATATTGTCACTTTAATGCCCCAATACTTGACTCTAGGATGAAGTCAGATATAGTGACAGTAATTGCTGGGGGAAATAATTACAGCCACAATCACACAGGCATCGACAAAAACCACCTTTGCAGGAGACTGATCTGAAAGCTGAGCTCTAACTTGATGTTAATGTTGCAATTGGAAAACAATTGCAATTTGTAGGTGCAAAATTGTGTCCATAAAAATACCAGGCAGGTTGCTTTGCTTGTGCTTCTTTATCCCTTGGATCTTCTGTAGGAGTAAGCAGAGTTACCCAGTTGTTGGATCAGGCTGCATTTCTCAACCTTTAGTCCCAACAGCATCTCCTGTGTTCAGAGCACCACCAGGATGGGTGACTCTTTGAAAGTGGAGAGTTTGATTTGTGAATAAATCTTCTCCAACTCTCTCTTTAATTTAAGTACCAGATAACTTTAAGCCTCCCTCCCCCACCTCCTTTCCATACTAAGTCTCAGTGAATGGGTCTTCCCCTTAGTTTTAATGGGTCTTTGAATATCTGAGCAGTACAGTCAAAAGGACCGTGAAAATAAAGGTTTCACAGCTGTAGAAACTACTCAGATGTTCCATGAAGATGAAGTAGGGAAGGAAATGATTAATCTTTCTGTCTTTTTCAAGATGTGTTAAGATCAGACCAGGTCATTTTCTCTGAAGAGCTTGGGAGGAGCTCAGAGGGAAAAGGGCTTGTCTCCAGAAATTAATCTCCTGGTCTTCAGGATTAGGCTCTTGAAATATGTCTGAATGTGACTGCTGTACCAGAACAAGGAACATTTATTCCATCTTCGTGCATTTTATAAACCATTTCAAGTATGATTAAGCTCCCCCTCCTCCAGCTGTTTCCAGGTATTCATGGGCGCATGATGAGTGATATTATTTCATGAAAATACTGTCTTTTTGGTTTTCACTGCTTTATCAGATTTTTCATGACCCGAGAGATACATTTTTCTGCTGGAGTGAACAAGAAGGCTGGGCTGATGTGGCTGCATGCAGGGCTTTCTCCAGCCCTGCTGTCAAGCCTGGAGAGCAGAGCTGTCCTGCCTGTCCCCATGTCCCCAGCTGTGGAGGAAATCTGCTCCTCTGGACACCCTGGGAGGGGAAGACTCCAGAGAGACAGTTCTTTCCTTCCAGGCACAGGGAAGAAGAACCACAAAGACACTTGTTTTACTTGTCCCCTTGAAGCAAGATAGGAGTGGCTGCTGTTTTCCTGCTCAAGCATAACTAGTCATAATTAGTTTAGCCCTGGGTTACTGGTCCTTTGCTGTATGAGCTCAAGAGGGGGTGTGTGTGGGTGTGTATGTGTGTGTGTTTCTCATAGTTAAGAATTCTGGTGTAAAACCACACTGGCATCATCCTCACTCCAGTCACAACCATTTCTTGACCAGCCCCAGATTTCCCAGCAGATGTTAAATGTTCTTAACGTGTAAAGACGATTTTGACCCCAGATGCCAAGCTGTGAGACCATCATATGGCACCATGGAGCCGAGGGCACAGTGTGCTGCCCCTCGTTAATGTGACTTAACAGCTGATTTCCTTTACTGAAGGTTTGGAATCCCCCCTAAGCACAGCAGATTCCCTTGCTGAATTAGATCGTCTTTCTGTGGTTTGAGCCTCTATATCAGAACGATTTCAGTATTCAGTCCTCTAAACAAGGCTCATTAATCACGAATTCATGACTAACAGTGTTAGGGACTAGTTACAGTCGGAAAAGCGGAACAGGAATGGGAAGTGCTTAATGCTCAGTTGGATGCAGTGTCTCACTGTGAGTGTTTTTCACTGAAAACCCTTGAATGCACTGTAATGGATTTTAGCTGGTTTTATAGGTAGTTGATTCTGTGCCCCCCAACTCCTCCCAGTGGGAAAGCCTGATTTTGGAGTGTTTGTTATGGCAAACACAGTGTATGCTTTGAAATGCTGAAAGTTTGAGAGACTTCTTAGTAGCCAGCACTTAGACCTCTCTAGTCTTCATAAAACATGAATTGTTTCTCCTCCCCCTTTTTTGATCATGACCTTTTGCAGAGATGATTTTTCATCTGGTTTCTGAGGATGTATAGGAGCTTGAATCTTGGAGTGGTCAAGGAAACAGGCTAACCAAAATCAAAGCTGTGAGGGTGGCTCACTGGTATCCTCACAGTGCTGGGAGCTGTCCCTTGCTGTTTGTCTCACTGAAGTTCCCTGGGGCAGTGCTGGGTGTTGGAGCCTGTTGTGCTGCTGCTTGTAAGAATCAGCTCCTGGTGAAGGACCTTTTTTCAGTTCTTTGCTCTTGACATGCTCCTGAGTGAATGTTGTTTGGCCCCAGACTACTGAAGCAGCTCATTTGGCAAGGATGTTGTGACTGAGCCACGGTGGAGGATCTGCTGTCCTTACAGGGGGAATGCTGGGACTGCAGGTGAAACCAGAACAGAGGAGTTCTGGTGGCAAACAGACCAGCTGGTAAAGGAAATGTGATAAAGGATAAAGTACTGGTGTTAGGAAGGAAAGGGAAAGCTGCAGAGAGAATGATGCTATCACCTCTACTGATTTAGGAAGTGAACTGACCCCCTCTACCTCTGTGCTCTTCTGCACATACAGACAAAACAGGAGCACCTTCCTCTGCCACTTAGGTCAGATGCCTCCAGTTTTTGATTATGGCCTTTTTGTCCTGTTATGCCCCCAGGTTTTTGTTACATGCACAGTGCCAGGATGTAGGTCTTTGTTAGGGATTAATGATCTGGAAATGGATTTGCTCTCCTGAAATCTGCAAATGTTTTAAAAAGAAGTCAGAAGCACAGTGTGCAGCTGCCTTTCACCCTGTTTATTGTTGTGCCAGACCTGTCTGCCCACGTGTTACATCATGTTGGAATCCATCCTGAAGCAGGCTGCTGTCTGTGACTGGTTTTCAGCCCTGCAAACACTAGAGTTTAATTTAAAAGTCGCTGTAGGGATTAAAGAATCCTTCCCCAATCCTGCTGGTCCAGGGTGAGTAATTCCTTTCGACAGGCAAGTAAAATGCCATTAGTTTCTTGCATTACCATCAATCACTGTGGTAAACGGCAAGTAATTTTTGTGGGGTGGCTGCTAAATTTTCCTGACAGCTTTGCAAGGCTGGATGAGCTTTCTAAGCTGCAGCAGCACTGTGAGCAACAGTCTTTGGAGGGCTGGATCCTCCTGACTTCTTTGCCCATCTCAGGCTCTGGGGCTGCTGGGGTCTTTCTGTGAGGCATCAGCTTGCGGGATGATATTTTGGCCAGTTCTGGAGAACCAAAGCCTGGACTTGGAGCTTCAGGGCATCCAGAGGGGAAAAATTGTCTCCTCATCTTCATAGTTAGAAATATTGGAGGCAAATCCAGGCAGACAGTGCTTTGGCACCATCCAGTTGTGGGGCTTTCTCTGGACTTTACTGCAGTAGATTATGGACCCAGCTGTCCTCGGAGGAGAGACAAAGCTTGGGACTTGCAAAATCTTTGCCAAATCTGCAGAGATCCAAAGGGGGATTCAAAGAGTCATTGGTCAAAGTTCAACCTACTTGCAGAGGGTCTTCAAAAAGCTCCTGAGAAGCAGCACCTGAAGAAACCAAACTGGGCTGCCAAGGGTAAAAGCCTGTTGGCACAGGGACCAAAGGGCTGATTAAGGCTACTTGAGCACCAGAGTGAAGAGCTGATTCTTGAAGAGAGTCTTGGAAAATTGTGGTCTGCAGCTAGAAAAGGAATCTTACAGTAAAAAAATCAGAATGAAGGGGAAAAAAAAGGGAAAAAAAGGTCTTTGGTGTTTTATCCCAGCTGGAGGGCTGGTTTTCGTCAGAATTCGTACATTATTAGCCTGCTTGGTGGTCATTGGTGCCTGGAGTACAAACCACATAATCATAATGCTCACTAAAGTTTTCACTAGCAGCAGAAAAATGCTTTTTTTGCTGTAATATATGATGCCACCTTTTCAAGAAAAGTACTGGTCTGAGCTATGCTGGAAATTGAATTCTGTCTTGTGGAAAGGGAGATTATTTGCCGAGGTTTCCTTATTCACCGTCCTAGCACATTCTGCTCAAGGTAAAGGTGCACTCCAGGATGATTGATTGGCAAGCACGAGAGGACTGCTGTTCCATGTGACAGGGATATAAAGAATGATATTTTTATTTTTTGACAGTGAAGGGGAAATGGCATTACTAGCAATATTCAGCAATGTACTCTGCAGCCCCAGTTAGCTCTGCATATTTTATGGCATCCATTTTCTTTCTTCGATTAAACAACATAAAACCCCATAAAATAATCCAATAAAAAACAACAACTACTAGTTCAGGCAAAGTTCTTGTGGCCTTTTTAATTTTGGGAGATTTTTCATTGCTGTGGTGTTTTTTTTTTACTCTTCCCTCTAACTCTGTCCCTTGTGCTCAGGTCGGCGTCTCCTTGCCACAGCCTGGGTGGAGGTCCTGGTAACAACCTCTTTTGTGCTGCTTCTTTATGCAGAATGCTGAGCAAGCATGGAAAAATGTACCATAGGTCCCTTAAAGACCACAAACAGTCCAACAAATACAACAAGCTCCAGGGTTGACTGTAATACTCTGCAGCAACCCAGGAAAGTTCCGATTCCAAGTTATTTATATTATGTCTGGTAAAAGATAATTATTTGTAATAGTGCAAATTATATTTAATAAACTTTTTTCTTAGAGGAAATGTATGAGTCTCCAGAGTGGTGAGCAAATTCAGCCACAGTGATGTTTTAAAAGGTGTAAACCCTCACTCAGTGCTGACCAAGACAATGCCATGGAGCTCATTATCTGCTTTTACAGGGAGAGAGGTGGAAAGTTTTTACTTTGTTGTTGTTTAGGTGCTTCCAGAAACCATGACCTTCAGGGCTTTTTTTTTTTTTATTTCATTTTATTTGTAGAGGTAGAAAAATGACTTCTTTATAACAATTCTTTGTCTCCCAGGAGGCCTGAACCCTATTCAGGCTGCAGACATTTTTGCTGTGCTGATTCCTGAAAGGAACCTTTCAATAAAAGGAAATCTGTGAGTAGCTTTGTCTTTGCAGGAGGAAACCTCTGGCTTACTTTGATTTTTTTCATTATGGTTTCCAAAGCTGTGTTTCTGCATGATTGCAAGAATTCCGAGTTCAAATACTTTGGACACCTTCAGGCTTGGTAATGCATATTCTCCTGTACTTCTGGGCTTTGAGAAAGAGTTTCATTTATCAGAGCATCACACTGGTTTCAAGGCAAAGGACATGGTCTGAGTGTTTTAGATCTTTCAGAGTAAGGTTGAAGAGACTGAGGGGGATTTGATTTTTGTTCTGTAGACACGTGTTACAGAAAACCACTCCAGTGTTTTATTTCTCCTCTCTACAGAGGAGTTAAACCACAAATTGTTGTGCTGGAGAAAAGAGGGCACACGGTTCAGCTCTTGGAGATGTCTAGAGGCACGTGACAGCAGACACTCCTGAGCTCTTTGAGTAATCATCAACACACCATAGACTCAGTTAACTCAATGGAGGCAGTGGAATAAAGGAAAATATCTCTGCTCTTTCAGGGGATGCAGAGGTGTGAGCTGCTTGTGCATCCTAATGAGAAAGGGACATTATGAGTTGTTTGGATGTTATGAGTTGTAAGGATCATTTAGGCTTGGAAAAAGACCTGCTGGCTCCTCCTGATCAACAGTAGTAATGGTTAGTTCATGTTTATTGGATACTTTGAATGTATAAAATGTCGAATGAGTTTTCAGAATTGTGTATTTATTTGCAGATTATGGGCAATGTTTCCTGCCCTCCAGGCAGGCAAAGGACAGAGGACCTGCTCCTCTTCCATTCTGGTGTAGCAGGAGTCTCTGGGGCTGTCAGGCCTTTTTTCCTGCTGTGAAGGGTTTGCTGGAATTTAAGAGCTTTCATCACAATCTAGACCCACATTTGCTTATACTATAATTAAAGTAGTTTGTATGTCAAAGGCACAACAATGTTTTCAGGTGGATCCCATAAATTTTGACTTTGAGCTTTATTAAGAAAATGCCAATTGCTACAGAACTCTTTGACTTGCAGTTTTAAGTACTACTGAGAAATCACAGAAATATACTGAAATGCAGTATTTGTACAATTTTTAAGGATACAAATACACAATGTCTCCATAGAAATAGTAAGGTTTTTTTGACAAATTTCCATACAAAGTTGAGTAAACATCCTTATTCCCATTTTGAAGTTGTCCAGACAGTTAAATGGTTAATAACATGTCTTTAGTCAATAGATTTGGACCTGATGTCTCCTGCCCCAGTGCCTGGCAACTATTTTTCTCCCAGAGGGACAAAATTCCACTGTTGTCATATTTCAAAGAAAACAGTGCTCACTGTGGGAGATGGCATTTTCATTTCATATTACATAAAGACTTCAGAACCTCTCAGGTTTCCATAGCAGTGTTGGAAACCCATATAAAAGAGGTCTGGTTTGTGACAGGAATAAATAAGGATAAAAATTAATAGCTTTAATTTCAAGCCAATAAGTGTGTCTTTCTGCTGTTTTTCTAAGCTCTATTTGCTTACCCAAAAGAGAGAGAGCAGGTTGAAAAATGGAGTTTCTGCTGAAATGTGAAGATGAAATCTTAAAATGTCTTCTTTCCTTTAAAAAAATGACAAAATTTGGGAATTTTCCATTGGATATGGAAATATAACATGATGTTTGTCTGCTTTGAAGTTGACCACATCCTTTTTGCTGATTTTATAGTCTTATGTCTTATAAATGTTTCTGAGACACCTTCCCTTTAAAAAAAAAATTCTTAAAGGGGGGCATCTCTTCTGAATTTCCTTCACAGATGTGAAATTTCACATTTCAGTGTTAAACAAGTGCTTTAAAATTCATCAATCTGGTGATCTAGAACAGCTGAGGAACTCTCCTAAAATGTTTATACAATCTTAGGAGAAGTGGGGATCTCTTGAGGGAAGCTACTGCACTTTTTTTGGAGAAGTTTTATGTACAGTTTGATGAAAAGAAGGAGGAAGAATTTTTGGTAAAATACTCCCCCCATCATCATCTCCTGTTTTTCATCCTGTCTTATTTTGATCATGCTTCTGTAAAAGCTTCCTCAAAATCATGAGCCATCATACTCAAGGGGAGGTTGTGTTAATTTGTCTTCCCTAATAGTTAATTTATCACATGGAAAGCGCTTTACTGTCAGAATCCAAATTAAAATCCTGTTTACTCTTTTCATTATTCAAAATCCAATATGCTAGTGAGCTTGATGGTTAACATATTTTGAAACATTTGATGGGCTGCAGAAAAAAAAATAAAAAAGGTTGATCGCTTCACCTTTTTGGGCAGAAGAGTGGTAATTGTATCATTCTAAATCTTTAGCATTGATCCCCTCCATGATTTCGAAGGGTTCTCTGTTCTCTGAGTTGTTGGGCTTTTTTCATATCAGCCCCCACATCTGTTGAGCAGCTTCCCTCCTGCTTTGCACCATGCTGGTCACTGAACCTGATTTGTCTGCTTTGTCCTCCCCAGTGCTTTGACATTGACTTTTTTTTTCCTTGAGCATGTGTTGGATTGAGATATTCTGATGTACGACAGTAATAACTGCTTTCACAGAAGCTGCATCCCCAAATGTTTGGCAGGGTTAAGTAAGACAGCTACAAAAGGTTGCGTAAAAATAACTGCTGCAGGGAGGAAGTGAGGTATGCCAGAGGGAGGGAGAGGCAAATCTCCCGGGGTGGTGTAAAGGTGAGAGAGTGCTGAGGGGATGGGGTACAGAAAGGGCATTTCCACGAGGTGCAAGGTGGCTGGGAAAGCTTTGACCCTGCAGTGGGGAGGTGTTCTGGGGGAAAGGGGGCCAAGGCAGGCAGAGCACAGTACACCCCTGGCTTGTTTTGGAAACACATTTGGGCCAATTATGCATTGATTGTGCAATGAAGGGTCAGTCACTGGGGTAGTTTTTAGCATGGATGAAATTTGGAGGTCAAATCAGTTGACTCTGGAAGTTGCTGCCTCTGTCTCTTAAGTACTGAGTTATCTTTATTCTCAAGGGCAAACATGCTTTCTTTTTGTCCCACTGTTGAGTTCCCACATTATTTCCCAGGTAATACCTATTGCCACTGGCTTTATATCAGGGCCACATTAAGTTTTTACCTGCTGGTACCATTAGTCAAACCTTTTTATTTGGGATTTCCTTTTATCTGGTGCTTTGCAGTGGACCTCTGTTCCAAATTGCTGTCTGCCTGCCATCTACCTGCACCTCTACCTACACCTCTACAGCCTCCCCGGGCTGTAGGCTGTTTGTTTTACGTGTCATTTGTGCTTCTACACTTGTTACCTTTTGGAGAGGGTTTGGATCTTTGCAGGGTCTCTGTGTATCTTGATGTGTATTTTACGTACTTGGAAAGATAGCTTTACTTATAATGACATTAATATGGAATTGTAGAAGCAAACACAGCTGGCCTAGTGCTGCTATTTTAAGGAGAATTTGATGGGGAAGTAGTTTGAACATAAGTATGTGACAGGTCTTTTAAAATATAAAAATACTCCAAAGAACTAAAGCTCTTGGAAAAATACTTTAGAAAATAAGCACTTGCTTAGGTGTGAAGATTTAGGGCCTGATCCCCTGAGCTGTTGTAAATCTGACTTCCATAAGAGGTGGGGTAGTGCAGGATTCCTGTTTCACACATACTTCAGTCCCACAGCAGCAGAAATGACATTGGTACATGGGCTGGTCTTTCATGGCCATTTCCTATACAGAAACACTGCCCATCGCACCCACACCCCAGAAATCCCCAGATGCTATGCCTGAATTCAGTGGTTATTTTAATTTATAATGCTTGGTTTAATGTATCCTAAACCACATGTATTTTAACTAGAAACTCCCCAGGGTCCTCGTTCAGAACTAATTGCTTGCTGTTTGTGCAATTCTTCAAATATGTAAAATGCTCTGTGAGGGCTTGGAATTACTCAGCTCTGCTCTGATTTGGTCCTAAAGATGGGTAGGGGTGTCTAGCTGAAGTGCAAGCCTGGGAATCAACATGTATAGGCCCTCATTCTGGCTCTGCAGAGACAGTATAATTTTTGGGCAAGTTGACTAAAGTGGCCTACAGCTTGGATTTCCTGTAGGGGAAGGATAATGATTTTATTTTTAATTGGGCTAAAAATGCAGTTGAAGGGCTGACTACAGAAATGGTTGGAAATTACAAATGAAATTTATCATAGCTGTTATTATTAGTACGTCATTGAGAATGAATTTAGCTCAGATCATGTTTTCCCCCATAATAGACTATGGGGGGTAAGAAGATTTCTAAAATAGCTCTGAAAAAGTCTTTTTTCTCATAATTTTGAGCATTTCCCATCTGCTGTGAGCACATTCCTGTTTTATTTCCTAAATATCTTTTCCTTCTGTTTCTATTTTAAAGTTCCTTTTGCCAAGATTTTACTTCCCAGTCACTGCTGCCAGGAGTGGGGTAGGGGTGTGTGGCAAGCAAGCATTTACCTTTCAGATTTTGCAGTTAATTGACTGGCAGGCCATGGAAGTCCCTGCACCACTTCCACTAAGTGCTTGGTGCTTAAATCCCTCTTGCAGCCCTTAAGTTGCTCTCCAGCTCTGGTGATTGCTGGTACCTTCTCCTTTCCTTCTGTTGTAATAACTGAGAGGTTTGGAGTGGCTGAATTCATGGGGTCACATACATTTCAGGCTGGGATTGCATTTTAAAATAGTTCCTGACTGTTCCAAGTTGGCAGGCTGGGAATGCTTCTGCTTGCCCACTGCATTCAGTCTATCATGTTTCTGTCCTTATATTCTGCAGTAAATGGAGGACATACTGTTCAGGGGAAAAAGTCCTGCCAGGGCTACCAAATGTACTTTGCAGTCTACACTGAAAGCAGCTCCCTCTGTTCTATCTTTGGAGCTGGAGAAGGGGCTACATTCCCTCCTGAAGCAGTTTCATTGATTCCCTGCTCTGGGCAGCTTTGGCACTTCTCCCCCTCCAGCTCCCTCCTCTTGAGATCTTATGGGGAAAGTGTCATGAAAGGCAGTTCTGGAGGGTGTCACATTTCTGTGGGACCTCCTTCACCCCTGAAGAAGGGATATCATGAATAAATAGGCCCTGTAACTTCTGCTGAGCTCACTCAGTAATCCTCTGTCTCACATCTCTACTAATTGCATTATCAAAATGCCATGTACGTTGTAATGTCTTAAAGTTTTTTTAACAGGACAGTTTTCTGTCTGAAAATTCTGCTTTTCAGAAAGCAAGTGTTTCATGGAAATGAAATGTCAGTTTTGCCAAATTTCCGATTGACTGTCATCTTTTGTTCCTTTTTCCCTTCCCCCCCCTCCCCATTTCACAATTATCCTTTATAAAAAGAAGGAATGAAGCCATCTTAGTAGTAACAGTTACTTCTTGGGTCATGCTTCTGTGAAATACTTCAATTCCACGTTTTCAAGCCCAGAGACGGCAGAATTTTTGTCAGCTGGCAAATTAAAGGACATCAGATTTTTCTCAGGCAATTCCATTTGTCCTTACAGCTCCCTTTGAGTTGGAAGAGCAGCACTTCCCAGTATTTTATGTGTGAGGAAGGGAGGTATAACAAAGCTAAATAATCCACCCAAGCTTATAATTGAAGCCTGGCACAGAGTGGTGCCCACACACGTGCCATTCACCATCCTTTATCCAAGTCATGTTAGCTCTGCTAGGAATTTCTTACTCTTTTGCAAAGCCTCAGTCCCCAGAACTTACAACGATTTCTATGCCTGTGGAGTTTGGGGGCAGATTTAAAGATATGAATCACTTATCTGAGGAACAGTAGGCTCAAACCTCCCATATGTAGGCTGGTTTAATTTGAATTTCTTGACTTTTCCTAAGTGAGAAACTGAATGTAGTTTCTTCCTTCTTTCAACCTCCCTGGCTCTACTGATATCCAAAAATGCAAAATGACATCTTGTCTCAGCCCACCAGAGCAGATGCATTGCAAGGGATTAGACTGGAATTTTTCCTAAAATGCAGCATTCTGAGTCGTTTTTGGAAAATGTAGCTGGAGAACAGAGGGTTTGATGTTCACTTGATGCTAACCCAGCAAGGCAGGAGATATGCAGCAAGTGAAAGCTGTAGGCACAGCCCAGAGCCAGCATGGCCAAAAACCAGAAGGCCTCTTGTTAAGGGACAGAGCCCTGAAGGTGAAGCAAAGTGGTGGGTCAAGAGGACAGGCACCAGCAGAGCCTCATCTGATGTCCAGGCAGGGAAAAATCATCTCACAGCTGCATTGAGACACAGGAGAACAAACAGCAAAGCTCCTGGCTGAGGGAAGTGGACACAGCTGAGGGGTTGAGCTGAGAGTCATTGTTTTGGGGTGCAGTGTCTGGAAGAGGTTGGAACAACTGGAGATGTGGATAGATGTGGATATTTGAGGCTCTTGCATCCTTACCCCCACTCTATGTGTGAGGACCACTGATGGAGGTAAAGCTGAGCAGCAGCTTCATCTTCCATGAGAAAGGAGCTGCACAGGGGTCTTGAATGCTTATCCCTGCTCAGGTGTGCAGGGAACTGTGTCATGTTGCTCTTCATCCTCCTTGAGATACACCAACCCTAGATTTGGTTCAGAATAGATGTAAGTAAATGCTGCAGAGTGAAGATATCTGTGTAGGAGGACATAACAAGCTTCTGACAGATGGAAAAAGGCTGATGAATCCTGAAATCATGGGTGAGATCCAGCTGTCCTGGTGTGTGTGTCCCCCCAGCATCTCCTGCCCTTCAATTAACCTTTAATTAACCAGGATTTGACCTGGGTGGAAAGCCAGACATGTTGTCAAGAAAAAAACATGGGAACTTGAGGGGACAGGGAGGTAAATTTGTTAAAAAAAATATAATTTTGACTGAGAAAGAAAAATTTTAAAAAGCGTTTGGTGGGTTTTTTTTCTTCCTCTTCTTCTTTTTATTTTTCTATTTTGGCCCTAATGATTTTTTTTCAAGAATGGTTGACTAGGTCTAATGAAAAGAATTATTGAATCCATTGCTGAGGGCCTAATTCTCTATCTCATGTAAATTACAAGTCAGTCTGAAATGAAGCCATGCAGGTGTCTTGCAGGAATTATTTGGTCCGCTGTAATTACTACAGCATAAATGAATGTTCCTCTGAAAAAAAAGAAGAGGAGATGATAGGAAAGGGGCCCATCAGCTTTGAGGTGTGTTGTGTGGAGATATGAGTGCCTGTGGAAAAACATGAAGGAGACAATTAGAAAAATATCAAGTAAAATTCTGTCTTTACAGGGAATATTTTTCATCAGATTGGTTATGCCAGGCACGGATTTGACCCATCAAGCCAGTAAAGCCTTACAGGCAGAAATAAGGGTATCATAAAAGCAGGATGAATTAATTCCTTCTCAGGGGAAAAGACCACCCATTGAGTCCTGAAGTTACTTTGATCCAAATCCATGAACTCAGCTAGAACTTAAAGGAAATTCTTCATAGTGTAACACGAGCACCAAGTGGCCACGAGGCATCAGGGCAAATCCATCACAATTCACTGTTAAGTAACGCTTCAGGTCTCAGCAGAGCTGTTTCATTCCACCATACAACTAAGAGGTCCCTCTTGGCTTTGCTTTTAATTAATTAAGTCACAGTAGTGGCAATCGTGGCTCTGCAGCAGTTGCTTTCTGCCTAATTGTACTCCAGGCATATTTGCAGCACTCCTGTCAAACTCCCAGGCTTGTTTCAGGAGTCAAGCTGCACAAATGAAGTCCCTGCTATTAAAAGCAGTTTGTTTCCTATTCTTTGACAATCTGTTCCTAGTGCTGAGCCCTGCTGGAGCATGGACTTCTTATTTTTTTGGCAATTTTTTTTTTAAAGTCAAAAACCGGTGACATTTACCAGCTACCAAACTGATTTCAGACTCTCACCATGCTCAGGAAATCAAGGTTCTCCATGTCAGCATCAGATTATTTGTAGCAGCAAGAGTTTGATATGCCCAGTTTGATAGATCCTGATGCAATGGCATGAATATTTTCATCCCTCAGTCCTAGATCTGGAATAATTTATTCCTTTCCATTCCTTCCAGCAATATGGTTTTTGATCAGTGAAACACATTTTTTCATGCAGACCGCCCTAATATTAGAAGACACCTTGCTCCCAAAGGTTTGCAGGCAGGAGGATGTATTTTATATCACAGTCCTCTTATTCTCCATCTTAAATTGCAGGACAGACACAGCAAATTAAATCAAGTTATGCTTAGTCACATCTGCTTCATTTGTATCAGGCTGGTGCCACTGAAGTAGAAATTGTTCTTAATCTCTCCACATTGCTCGAGCTGGAAGTTGACTGGCTTTGCACATAATGAAACTCATACTTCATCTCTTTAAAATGATTGGACCTGTGTTTATCTTTTTAAAGCAGAGTGACTTGTGGTCGCAACATATCAGCCTGTTATTGACGGGAGAGGGAGCATTTCCCTTCAGCTCCCTCGTTTACCTCTCCGGGTTTGTTTGTAGGAGATCTGTGACTAAAGCAGTCCCTGTTGTCCCCCAACAGAATCAGGACAGCCCCAGGTGTGAAGATCACGGACATCAGAGTGAGCGATGCTGACCAGTGGGGGGTCCAGGAGGAGACGGACAGCGCGAGGAGCACGGCCACCGTCACCTGTGTGCACAACGACCCCGGGGCAGAGGACAGGTGAGACACCACGGCCTTTCCTGCAGTAACCCTTGCTAAAGTGCTGGGAGAGACACGCCAAAGCTTCTTTAATGAGCCGGATTGCCCTTATTAGCAGTATTTTTTCCTCCTCAGCCTCCTTGGAAAAGCTCTATGTGACCTGATGAGAGCTTTTTCCTTTTGTTTCACTTCTGAGCTTCGGATGTAGATTATCTAATTAAATTGGAGGCAGCCCACAAATCCTTAGCTCACATCTGCTTTTCATGAACCTTCAGGGCAGCAGAATTCCTGCTGCCAAAGGGCCAACAGGAAAAAATGAACTCAAATGGAGAAATATGAAGAACAATTGAAAGCAATATAGGGCAATGCTGTCTTCTTTATTTGAAAATCTGTGAAAGTCACAGCTATTCAGTTTTATTCATTATTGCTGCAAAACACCTGAGTGTCTATGAACTCTCCTGAATGCTGTGTACTTTGTTATGTTAATGCTCCCACAAGCTGTATCAAAGGTAAGGAGAAATTTACATTGTTAGTCAGAATTATGTATTTTACAAAACGAGCAATTTCTCTCCATTATCATGCAGTTAAAGTACACTGTGCATAAATTTAGCTAGAAATTGTATAATAATTAGGAAATCACAAAACTTCATGTCAGAATTTTTATTTGTGGAGTCTTTTGCATCCATCCTTTTTTCCTGAAAATTCCTGTGAGGGAGAAAAATGGTTGCTAGCAACTGTTTAGATCTAGGAAGATTGTTGTCAGAGTTTTGCAGAGCAAAGAGAGTTTCTACTCTGCTTAGTTTCTGCAGCTGTATTTGAGGAGGAAACAAATCCCACCCAGCCCTGGGTACCTACCCTAAAAGTGTTGGGGGAAAAGCTACTTAATGTGAGTTTACTTTTTAGCAACAGGCAGTGCAGTAGGCACTGCTGAGGTGAGAGTCCTCTTGGATGTGTAAAACAGGCCTGATGAATAGCAGGGAAAAGTGCCTGTTTCTCTCCAGTGCCGGTGCAGAGTGGAGGCGACTGAGTGGGACGCAGACATTTGCCTTGTAAACCCGTGAAGTGAGGGGAGGTGATTCCCCACTCTGGTGAAGTGCTACAGAGCCTTCTGGCATGAATTCCAGGCGAGGCTTTCGGTTCATCAGCTCTTCCATGCACTTCTTCTCAATTAAAAAAAAAAAAAAAAAAAGAAAAAGTTTGGTGGGGGAAGACCCCTCCTGTTTCCTAAGTGCATTCGCCAGTCGTAATTCCGAGGTTGTGATGCAGGAAATTCTAACCACCTTCCATCCTTATTTTCCTGGGGATTCCTAGGCTACTGTACTGATAAAGCAGAGCTCTGGCAGCTGGATTTGGCACTGTATACTTTATCTCCAAATCCTCTGCCTTTTGGCAAGAAGTCCCGACTCCTCCAAAAGATGCTGAAGAAGCCAGTGAGTCCCTTTGGTGGGGTAAGAGCTCAGCCCAAGGGGCAGTGGCCTGGAGGGGATCTTTGTGCTTGTCCTGGAGCTGCTCAGTGACACACAGAGGCTCCAGCAGTGAAGGCTCAGCCGGAATTGGCTCTGGGGGATGATCGGGGTGGCTGAGCAGTGTCTGATCTCTGCTGAACTTTGCACTGGGGATTTTTTCTCTAACAGCTGTGACCTCTGTTCTGTTTGGAGCAAGGTGGAGAGCCATCAATTTGAAAGTGAAATGCTGAGGTTAAAGGATAACTTCAGATCACTTGGCGTTACAGAAATCGAAATGAAACAACTATTTTTAAAGTTGGACAAAAAAATAGTGTGAATGCTGAAGCTTATTGCCTTCTATGTGGTTTCACTAATCCATGAAATTATACCTGTCACAGTAACTTAGTTTTTATTAAAACTGAGTTTTGCTTTGTGTTGAACTGTTAAATTGCACAAAAGCAATGAATCTCAAGTTAATTAATACTTTGACCCTTTCCTTTGTGAGATTAGTTTAATATTTTTGGATTAATTAAAGTATGCAAATAGAAACTGCTGAAAGATCATTTCCAGATTTGCAAATATTGTAGTACTTAGAGTAAATATTTAACTTTGATCTCTACTTTAATTTGCCTTTTTGGTCATAATGGTGGCCCTCCTGTTCCTTTTGAAGGATGTTAAGTGTTTATGTGTAAATTCTGCTGTCTCATTTAAATGAGCAGAGACCTGAGCTTGCTTCTGTTAAGGTCAACGTGGCAAAACTGTCGCTAAACCCGATTCATCTGTTCCTCCTTTTAGTAATTCAAGGAGCTTCATTAAAGGCAGTTTATGTATGAGAGCACAGGATCAATCTCTTTGGTTGCAGAGCAGAGGCTGTTAGTAAACAGAATCGTATCTACCTCGGGGGAGATGGGTTTTTCTCTCTTGGAAGTCATTTCAGTGCTGCTGAGCAGTGGGTAAGCCAGGACTGAGCCTGGCTTAGCTTTTTTCTGAGTAAGAGTTGGCCACGTTTGTGGTGGCTTTGAGCCTCCCTTGGGCTCTGTGAAGAGGGGCAGCTCCAGGAGCTCTGGTGAAACCGAGAAACTCCAGCAAGTCACAGCTGGGTTTGTGAAATCCCTGACTGTCCCTACTGCCCTGCCCCCCGACAGGGCTGTTCTCCCCTGCCTTGCACTTGGGTTGTACTTTCTTCCTCAGTGTGCAACTCTGATAAGAGCCACCAACAGGCACTGCCTGCCAGGAGAACAGTGGCTCTGGGCTGTGACACGTTCCTAATCCAGTCTGCATTCCTTTTAGCCACTGTTATCAGCTGGAGCATTTTCAAATTTGCTTACTTTTCTAATCTTTCTCCCTCTCCCCTCTGCAGTGTTATCGCTATCCTGAGTTTTTCATCTCCATTTCTCACATTTCCCTACGCAAATTGAGTGTCCATTAAAATGCTTTAAATTAAGACCTTTCCTCCTTTCATGCAGAGTGCATCATGCCTATTCTGTGCATTACTTGAAAAAAAAATTCCTTATCACAATGTTTCAGGCAGTTTACATTATATTCTATTAAAAATCCATTTTGTCCAAGGTTGTCACAATTCATAGATTAAAGCTTTCCGGAGTGTGTTTTGTTAGGAATACATTCATAAATTCACCTCTTTAGTAGTCCCATAAGCTTGTATTTAAAACCTCTTTTTGATAATGTAGTTGAACAAAGAGTGTAAGAAGAAGAGATTTATTTTAAATACACACACGCAAATATACCCACATCTATTCTGATTTGTGTGGAGACTTGTTTTGCCCTTACTGCTGCCATCTCAAAGGACTTTTTTGGTAGCTTGTTGAGTGAGGAGATTGATTGTTGCCATCTACATCTCTTCTCCCTCATGTTCTCTCCTTGGGGCAGAACTCTGAATTTTGGTGGGGTTAGTTGAAGCAGCAGCATGGTTTGTTGCAAAAAGTTTCTGCTTCAAGCACAAACAGTCCTGCATTATGTCTGCAGCGCTTCCATTCCATAGGAAAGAATCTTTATGGATTTCTGCATTGAGTTCAATGCATCTTGTAAGGAGTGAGGAAGTCAGGGCTGGTGGGCTAAGCAGCAATTAGGGTGTTTTCAGCCCTCAGTGCAGAACAGCTGAGTTTGTGAAGGGCTGGGGTCTTACCCTGTGCTGTAGGGCTATATACTGAATTATTGCAAAAAATGCTTTTGAACCACAAGGCTAAAATTTGGGAGTCTACCAGACAGGAATCCTTTGTGGTTTCCAGAAAATTGATCCTACTTTTGTAAAGACCGTGCAGGCTTTTCTCACTGTATTTGCCAAAAGATGGATAGAGCCTTGCAATTCTTGTGTCCTTTGCTCCTGAGAGTTCTCTGGAAGCATCTCAGGAAATGCCACAAATTAACCTGCAGTGGGACTGGGGCAAGAGGGCTCGAAAAGACACCCTGAGAGCCTGGTCCATCTTGGCAAGCTACAATACCCCATAACTCAGCACTGATACCCTGAGGAATGGGATTTCTGGAGCTTTGCCAGAGTGATTTAGCATTTTATCGGATTAGGTTGTTTCAGGTCATTGCTGAGCAGGAGCTGAGTTTCCGTGGTCTCATTTGAAAGGCCCCACAATACCACGTATTTCATGGTCATGGTGTTTGGTGTCTCCTTGATGGAAAGCTGAAGAAAAAAAACTTAATGTGACTTGGCCCTTGGTTCAGGACAGATGAGATGGCAAGAGCACAACAACTTAGGTCAGAGAGTTGCAGCTCAGCTCTGAAAGAGAGCATAGAAAGAGATAATTTTCCTTACTCAGGAACACTGTCATTAAATTGTATTGGATTATCATCAGGTAAGGAGAGTCTGATCCTCTGACAAACTAGTATTTTAATCAGAAGGGTTATATTTATGCTAACTAGCAAAGTTAATAAAATTGATTTTACCTGCAGTGTTGAGTACAGTGTTATTGAGACCAAACTGGTTCTTCTCACCTAGGGATTATTTTATCTTCATGTCTATAATACAGCTTCCATCTCTCAGGATATTCATCACTGCATAAATTAAACTTGCATGAGGGGCACTCAGAATGCAGAAGTAAGGAGAGTGAAATCTTCAGAAAGCTTTTTTTCAAGTTCCCTCAGAAGTATTTATTCTGTCACCTGAAAATTTATATATATATTTTTTTAATTGATACAGACCAGCTCAGCTCTGGCATTTTACATCATCTATCTTTAAACTTGAATGAAAAATTAGGATTCTATAATGATCATTCCATTTCTTTACTATTTTAAGAGGTGTTTACAGAGTTCAAATTATTTAAATTATTTTACGAAACTGTAATTGTAATGCCTAAGACAGAAAAAGCAGTTATTTTATGTATTTATAGGTAGGTTTTAAAATAATTCACTTCTTTTTCTGTGCTTGCCCTACATATTCCACTCCCCATTTTACCGAGGGCAATAAGCACTTACTCCACCTGGAAGCCTGGGGTGCTCTGAGGCTTCTTGGCAGTGCTCAGCACTATCTCTGCCAGATTGGAGCTCTCTCTCACAGCTTTTTGGAGGTGTTTCTGCACTGAATTCCCCACCACTCCGCTCCAGAATGACACACTTGAGTCCTGTGTTGCCTCCAAGCTCACATGCCATCAAGCAGTGGTAGTGTGGTGCATATTCCCACTGTCTCCAAAGCAGAGCCTGCTGTGGTCCAGGGGGTTTGATGAGCAGGAGAGACCTCACTGCAGTTACAACTTCCTTGGGAGGGGAAGAGGAGGGGCAGGCACTGAGCTCTGCTCTGTGGGGACCAGTGACAGGACCCCAGGGAATGGCCTGAAGTTTGTCAGGGAAGGTTTAGTTTGGATATTGGAAAAAGGTTCTTCCCCCAGAGGGTGGTTGGGCACTGACCAGGCTCCCCAGGGCAGTGGGCACAGCCCCGAGGCTATCAGAGCTCAGGGAGCATTTGGATGATCCTCTCAGGCACAGGGGGTGACTCTTGGGGATGGTCCTGTGCAGGGCTGAGGGTTGGACTCGATGATCCTTTTGGTCCCTTCCACCTCAGCAGATTGTGTGATTCTGTTATTTACTGCAGTGATTTGGTCCTGTGGAGGATCTGGTGTGGTTGTATCCAGAGTGCCAGTTCAGCACAGGGCACACTGGTGCTGGAATGAGGAGTTTGGTTGCTTCTGTAAGATAAATAAGCCTATAAAGATGGGTGGCTGTAGCACACAGCAGTGTGCTGTTAACCACACTGGGGAAGGCATCAGGCCATGCACTGAAACACTCACTGATGTGTTTATAACCAAAGGAACTCGCCTGGCCCCAGGACACTTGAGTGTGTAAAGTGCCATCAGCAGCAGCAGTTGTCTGACAGAAGATCAATTGCATGTGTTGCTTTACACAAAAGAGCAGTAACTGGTAAAGACAGACAGCCTTGCTCTGTCTTATTTTAGGCCATGCAAAGGCTGTGGGCTGGATGCCATGAGGTTCACATAGTACTACAAAGTGAATGAGCAAGAGGAGCAGAGGGAGCAAAGAAACACAAGAAGATGTGTAAAGCACACAGGAAAGAATAGAGAACAGCTGAGGGAAAAAAATCTGGGGAGATGGGAAAGGAAAGCCAATGCTGTCATCCCCTACCAGACCAGTCTGATGTAGGTGAAGTGATCAGACTTCCTTAGGGCCTCTTTCCACTATTAAAACTGTATTTCTATGAAGGCAGCTAATTTGAAAAGAAAGGTTTTGAATTAAAACCAGAGGTGCTTAGGGTGTAGGAAGAAGCCATAGATTCTGTGGTGCAGCGGTTTTGGGTGTTTCCTTCCTATTCTTATGCACTTACTGCTTTCCTTAGGTTGGAGGTGTCATGGGCAAAGAAATGTGCTTTGAATGTAGAGTGCCTATGGCCTAAAGATCCTGCAGGAGTTCATTCCCTGGCCTTTGGCCGGCTCTCAAGACAGCACTTTCTCTTGAGCCATTGATGAAGAGGATTTTATCTTTAATGTACCAGTTTTCAAGCTGTGACCTCTACTATGAATGATGGAGTCTGTTCTGCTTTGTATAAAGGGTGTTCCAGTGAGAAGCATCCACACACATTTTCAAACATAAGTGACTCTATTGAGTCACAAAGAAAACTTGAGTTAGAAGAATTTTAACTAACCTTTATTCTTTACATCCATGCCTTTTTGTATAAAAGAACCCAGGCCTGCTTGGAAATGTTCCTCTTAGATAAAAGCGCTGACACCTCACAGTAGCTTACAGAGGACGTAAAAATAATAGACAAATTGCAGTGGTACAAGGGACAAGTTATTGTAGAAAGCTGTGGTGCAAGGATCAAATATCATTTCTGGAGGGTCTTTTTTTCTTTTTTTTTTTTTTTCTAGTCAGGGCCAAGAACAATGAAATTGTCTGTCCATCTCCTGTTGGGAGGCTAATAGCCTGGAAACCCCATTAATTCTCTCCTGGCCAGCCAGCTCTTTTGGATGGCTGTTTCTGCCTCTTTCTTAGTTGGGTTCACTGCTGCTCAAGTACAAACTCCAGTAGAGATGGGTCAGAGGCAGTACTGACTGGTAGACCAGATAATTGCTTTCTGGCCCCAGTTCACTCCTTTTGTTCCATCCTTGCTGGTGTGGTACCTGTGTTATGGCACAAGGGTCCCTTTTTGAACAAATTCATCTTTGGTAGATGGAAAAACCCGTTGTGCAGTGCAGCAGGGAGCCCCAACAAAGTCGGTATACTGTTGTCTGGAAAATTTGGAGAATGAGGAACATCTTGTTGGAAGAACTCAATTCAGTGGAGGAAGATGATACAATACAGAGACATGAGTATTACTTAGAAAATCAATGCTTGAGAAAGGTATTTTAGCTTACCAAACAGACAGAAAGCTTTATGTCAATCCGGAGAAATGTGCAGAAAATTCCTTCTGGCAGCATTTGCTTAATGGACTTACGGTGAATTAGAAAAATATTTTTTATTTTATAAAAATTGCATCTTGCTTAGAAGGTTTGATTATGCCTCAGAAAATGTGTCTACCTACCCTGCTGGGTAGAATGGCCTCTGATGGTAAACTGTCTTTGTATAGAGTAGGTGTGATATTCCATGAAAATGTTCAAACTTGAGTTATGTGCAGCATGTCTTGGTGAGTAAGGGCCCGAGGAATTAAAGACTCAAACTGAGGGAAAGAAAAAATTCTTTGAGAAAAAATTCTTGAGGACATGCTGAGAGGTAGCAAGTCCTTTGTTGCATCCCACCTTCTACCTTTTTGGTAGCAATGGAAAGAAAACTATAAGAAATAAATTCATTGTGAGAAGAGTAACATACATGTCTGACCCCCGGTGATGTTCATTCACAATTTTGATCTTTCCCTCAAAAAAGCAAATTCTGATTTCTTGATCACCTTGCTGATAGATAAGGCAGTTGCCAACTGTGTTTGTGGCTGAAGACTTTCTTCCCGAAGTCTGTTTCTAACTTCTAGAAGTGGTTATTCAGGCAATATTTTAGTTTAGAATTTAAACTGTTTCAAGTTTTGATCTCCTTTTTCTGTATTGCCAGTTCAGGTGGTATAAGGAAAATGGAAGGTATTATTTAATACCTGACTTTGCTTTAGTAGATAATGTGGTGCAGTGATGAACATGCAAAGAAGTGGCTTAAATAAACTCTTCACAAGTGTGGTCAATAGAACCTGATCCAAAGCCTATTCTGAGTGACATGTCTTTTGAAAGATGAGCCAAATAATTCTGAAAAGAGTCTTGTTTTTTAATTTGACCTAATTACCTTCGTTTTGGGTATTATCATTCCTAGATGTGAATCTTAATATTGATGTAACAGTTGGGAAAGTTTAATTTCAGGCTAGGTTAGTCTGCATAATTAGGACTGCAAGAACGTGGCAGGGAGACTGGGAGCAAATTTCAAATGCATGCAGACGAGTGAATGACTGTTCAAAAAATTCTTCATCCGTTGGAACTTTCATGCTTTTTCCACGTTGGATGCCAAAGGGAATGATGACATATTCAGAAGTCAATGGGCTTCTCCAAGTCTCTGCTGGTTTCCTGTCTGCTGTTTCCTGTGCTGTGTGTTTTGATGTGGATGGTTGCACATGAGTTACCTCAGGAGGTCAATGACAGAAGTCTGTACAGCTCTGGAGGATTTCTAAAGCTTTACAGACCTGTGTGTGCACATTGCAGCCCTGCTTAATTGATAACTAAGTCTGAGTGATAAAGTCCAAGTAACCATGGCTGCTGAACTCATCACTCTCATAACAGATGTCCTGACTGAAGGAACAGAAGTGATCCTGTGTTGGATTTTGGGGGTTTGTTTCTATAATTTAATCACCTTTTTCTTTTCCCTCGATGACTCAAAGGAGCCTTTTCTTTGGTCTGAGTATCCAGGAAACACAATTCTTAGTGCAGTTCATCTTATAAATGCAGGATCTGCACCTGTTTAGGTATCTTGCAGCACCTTTAGGCATCTCACATCACCTCAGTGCTGGGAAAGCTTCAGTGAGCCTTCTGGAGATCACAGAGGGAGGGAGGAGACATGATCAAAATTATTATGCTACAAAAGCATTACCTGATTCTTCTGTAAATATTGTACTTATTTTTATATAGACCCAGATTAGAAACCTATTTGTTTGGCAAACTGAAGTCTAGACTCAGAAGAGCACCTTTATGTAGGGTGCCACTTAAGTACGTACTTGGTTTTGAGTACCTACCTTGTTTCTGTGGATGGCAGGTATAATGATAAAGGAGGTACTCAGAGTCTGCAATTAGAGACACCAATATGTGGAAAATATAAGACTTGATGGTGAGCCGTGTTATATATAATGACAGGCATTAGTGTGTCACACCTGAAAATACTGTGGAAACCAGAAACTGGAATTTTCTGTAGCGCAGAAACCTCTCTGGGTATGTTGAAAGTGTTGCTAAGGAATTTATTTTTGGCAACTGTACACTGAGATTTAAGTACCATAATTGGATTGTTCTTTGATATAATAGGACTGGAAAAGATTATTGAATGAATGTGAAATTGGGGAGCTGGAATTTGAGGTATATTTAATTCCCTCTTTTACCAGTTTCTGAGCTTGACTTGTAGCAGAACCTACTGCACACATTTGAATTCCATTCATGACGTGTTGACTTGCTTACTTAATAGCCAGTGCATTAAAGTACAAAAGCTAACAGCTCGTTTATTAGGCGTTTAGCCAAAATTTAAACTCGTTTTATTGTTAGGAGGTGCTGTTGCTAGACAGGCAAATATTAAGTTTGTTACTTTGATTTATTTGAATAATCTCTGCCAAATACATTACAAAACATCCCAGCATTAACTTTGCATAAATTATTTTTTGCTTTAGTTGGAATTTTTCACTCATTTTGCCATTGATATGCCTCACCTGTGTTTATAACTTAAAAAGTTGTAAACTTTTTATGTTTATATTTTTATACTTAACTTAAAAAGTTATAAACTCTTGTAAAAAAAGAAGTAAAAATTTGCTGATGCTTCTACCAGTGTCAGCATGTGATTTTTATTTTATTTATTTTTTTTTAAAAAACCTCACTGTTTATTTGAGAAGAACATTAAGTTGGAGTTAAGCTAAGAGCCTTTGCACATTCATTAGTGTGATGAATCTTTAAACTGGGACTTGGGGCACTTTTGCAGGATCCTGGTGCTTTAGGGTGTCCAAAGGATAACCTTGTAGAGGTTATACCATTCCAGAGGCCAGTACAGAAAGGCCAGAGAGAAAAAAGCCTTCCAGAAAGCACTGGTAATTGGGAAAGCTCCATGGAAGAGGCAAAATACTGGAGAGCCCATTGGACCACTGTAACTTCACTGTTGGAGGGAACAGTTTGCATCAGGACTGTTTACCAGCTTGTCTCACGAGGTCTGTAACAGGAAAATAGTTATGTCCCCTCATCACTTGGCTGAAAACGCAGGACACCATTTTATTATAAACTTGAACATACTGTCTTTGGGAACTTGCACTCAGGCACTTGGAAGCTGGACGTGTTTGTTCTTTCTGTACAAGTTGGCCTATGCAGATTTTCCCAGGACACTTGTTAAGGGGTTTGCTGTGAAATATTGCAGTCATTAAGGCAAATTGCTAAAGCTTTAGCGAAAAAGCTTTCCTTAAAACCAACTGCCAATAGCTTGATCTCACAAAAATGCCTTTTTTTTTTTTTTTTTTTTTGTTGTTGGTATAATTAATGAACTGGTTTGATTCTGCTGGAGTTTTTGGACTCACTGGGCTCAAAAGCTTGGCACGTACAGCTCTCATTAAGAGCTTTGTTTCTGGGAGTTGTTCTTCTGCATGTGTTGTCTGGGTGCTGTATTTTTTGGTTCTTAGCCTGTGCCTGGATTGTGAGCAGCCCTGAGCTGAGGATGGGGCAAACACAGACCCTCCTGATGTCTGCTTGTTGTGTTAGGCTGGGATGAGACAGAGGCTTGGCTCCCCCAAGGAAATATCCCTGCTCCTGACAGCCAGGAAGGTGCTACCCTACATCACCCACGGGCTTCACACGTTTTAGCTCATCAGCCAAGGGACTGATCAGCATTGCAAAAGCAAAAAGAATTATTTTGTCTTTTCTCTTGGGAGTTTTCAGTGCAGAGATTTAACCCCAGAATTATTGACCTTGGCAGTGAGGTATTTGGATTCCTATTTTCACTCTCTCTTGGACAGTTTTTGTCCATGCTGATTTTCTAAATCTGTGACTGGTGTATCTTTTTGTTAGACAAGCACTTCTTCTTAATAGTGTACCAGTTAATTTCTCTAGTGACAAGAGGAAGAAATAAGTTATTCCTCCTTTTAAAAGAGTGATTTAAGTAGGGCATAATGAATGCAAAATGCTGTCATTAAAAATCAGCAGATAAGCTGATGGTTCATCTGTCATTGCCAAACCTTGCCATAAAGGAAAAGTAGATAATTTTTTTAAAAAACAAAACTGGCAATGATGAATATGGAACCTGCTGACTGTGAACGCCTTAATAATGAAAACTGTTATTTAGTCAGTCGACAACACCTTGCAACTTGCTGTACAGCAACACCTTGCAGGAGAAAATTACTTCTTTCATACTGAACATTTTTATTTGATTGCCAATTGTCATCCTATTATTGTTATGAACTGTTTATTAATCTACACCACAGGGATCCAGGAAGTTTTTTCCATCTCTGAAATGTGCCTTAGGAACTGAATGCATGTGCAGGACTCTCTCTTCAAGTCTCAGTAGACTCGTATTTGATTCAGGGACAGGTTTTCAGGGAGCTCATTACAGAGCCTCAGCTGACATTCACAAAGCCAAATAGCAGCTGTCCTCTCTGTTTTGTATGCCTTTATTTAGGTTTTTCTTTAAATGGGAGGCTCTGCTCCTCTACAGTGTGTCCAGTAATCAAGATATGAGACTGAGACTTGTTTGGAGTTCAGTAACATTGAAAACTTGACACTTATTTGCTTGCATGAAATAGGACCTGACTGTCCCAGCCCAGCATCTGATTTAGGCTGATTTAGTGCTCTGTTTCTCACTACACACCCCAGAACATTTATTTTTCTCATTCATTACATGGAGACAGGGAAGGAGAAGTTCGAACCCTCGTCTCAGTATATGCTCCATCCCACAAAAGCATTTCTAATGAGTGTGTCTGAAGCATTGAGCTGCCTTTGAGAAGCTATTTGCTGCTCCACAATTAGCTCAACTTTTCCAGTTGCTCATGTTTTGCATATATTGTTGCTCCGAGCCAGGTGAGCATATGCATGTTCTGAAAAAACTGTGGTGCAAAGGAAAAAAGTGTCAAATATGTTCTTAGAAGCTGAAAATAAGAGCAGATGTCTGTTGATTTGGAGATGCCCAGGCATTTGTATCTTTATTCTTTGCATGAGTGTTGAAAACCACTGTATGGTTCCTTTCTCTGTGTTTTACAGAACAAATTCTCTGATCTTTTTTTTTCTTTCATATATAATAACAACAGATACTCTGAAGAGCAGGAGAACTGGATGGGTGGGAGAAGGAATAGAATAGAACCAGTTGAATGGAACAAGAAGTTGATCACCTGCAGTGGGGCAATTTGTGGGTTTGCCTCTTGTGATGCTGTGAATTGGCAAAGCCTTTGGTTTGGTGTCAGTTGGTCCTTTGGTTTCACTTTTTTGATGAGGGGATGTCTGCTGGACTTCTTTCCCTCCACCTCTTCCTCCACCCCGAAGCTCCAGCAGAGATCAACAGAAGTGATGTGGTTATGTGAGCTGTAATTCTGTTTCAGCCATGATTATATGTCAGTCTGCTGCACACCGTAAGTGGTACTTCTGGATTCCTGCTGTGAGCAGTTGATTAGATTCTAGTACCTTTTATGCTATATGTAAGGATTTTTTTTTTTTAACAAAGCACAGTAACAACACAAAAGCCCCAGTTTATATTTTATTCTTTTTTTCTTCCCCACTAGTAACTCGTGCTTAAATACAAAACTAAAATGTTTTTTGGCATGCCTGACCTTCCTTAACCCAATCTGTCCTCCCATTCCAAATAAAATTAAATTTAAAGGTTCCTATTTGCCCTAAATTGTAGGATAAGCCTTTAACCTAGGTAGAAATTTTCTACAAAATGTGAATCTTAAGCTGAATTTTGTACTCACTCTGACAAAATGAATGCTAACTGCAAGTTTATTTGTAGTCCCACTTGTTACATTTTTCATTGTCAGCACAAGCTTTATTCCTCCAAATATATTATTGAATGAAAGAAAGAAGCTATTCTTTTATCTTTTACTGCTGATGCCTGTAATTCATCCTGTTCATTTTCTGCTGTTTTCTTTGTATGGTTCCTCTCTGGGTTATGTAGCACAGAAAAACTTAATTGCTTAAGTCTGATGTACTTTTCTATTCCTGGCAGCAGTGTAGGTTGCTGAACCATTATGTGGGAGATGCCTTCTGGAATATGAAGTGTGTGTTGCAGTTGGGATATGGCAGGGTTAGGGCCCAGTCCAGGAGGAGCCTTTTAATTGCTTTTTGGAAATTTTCTATAGTGCTGCCAATTATATTATTATTTCCTGAGCGGTTTTTGCAAGTGGAAAGTTTCCGTTCTGAAGGTCTCGGGCTACAAGGCTTTCTTACTGTTTATGTGGCCATTTCATTTTGAGAGATCAGGAGTGAACTCCCTGAATTTATGTACCAGCAGCTGATGTTTGACAAATGCCAGGAAACAACTCTTCATCTGGAGATGTGAGGACAGACCCATTACCTTTCATAGCTAATCAACTCTGATTTTTTGCTGTTCAAAGCTTTATTCAGTCATTAATATTTGCAAATAACATGTCTGGTGCTGGAATAGTGGATAACACTGGGGACAGATTGTGTCCCAAAAGGCCAGGGCAGCTTACATTTACTCATTTGCACATACTGTACTTTATTTTGTTTATTTTCTTTTAAAGAGAGCTTTAATTGGGTCTCTGGATGAACACTCATGTACCCTTCTCTCTGAGTGCAAAGTAGTACCTTGTATAATGAAGGCTGTGGAGAAGCCCAGGCTCTGGGCTTGGTCAGGATCGACTTATTCCCTGGTCTGCACCTGGACAACCAGTTAAACTTCTGTGTAGGTTTTTAAAATGCTGTAGAGGAATGACCCCTGTGATACATGGGCTCTTTTTGTATTACATAAACAGAGTTGATTTCAGCTTTAGTTCTACCTATTTACCATAAAATACTGGGACAATGCTGGTGCTCTGATGTGCAGAGGAGTTTTACTAAGTAGTGATGATGATGCATATTGAAAAGTCACATTTTTTATAATTTCTTTTCAAATATTTACATTCTAAGTCCCAGACTTTGGAGAAGGATTGCACTTGCATTTGAATGTCAAAGTAAGATTCTTCTTGTTGTGACCGATGAAAAATCTTGAAAATTTCGTGAGACTCAAAAGATGGGAAAGCAAAGAAAGAACATGTAAGAGCTTCAGGAATCCTTAGGATGAGCTCCTGCATGTGCAGGATCTGATAGGTGGTGTTTGTGTGTTGGGGATGCAGAGGATGGCTGCTCTTGGAGCCCCTGCCTCAGGACCAGCTGGGCTGCACACCCTGGTGAAGGGGAGCTTCCACATTTCCAGGCACAAGTTATCTGTCTTCTGAAAGTGGTCATTGGATTTCCTGTCTTGGTGATTAATTAATGATGGAGCAGACAGTAATTTTAAGATTAGCACTGTCAGTCTACCTGTTAATACCCCATGCACACTGAGGACCCTGCCCTGCTAATTAGTATTTCTGTGGTTTCACTAATCACTTGAACTGGGAACTAGGCCAAAACTAACAGAAGAGACTTCCAGTACAATAAATTGTTTTAATTTTGTGATCTGATCTTATGCATGGCTCAGTGTTTCTGAAGGCAAGGGTAGAACAAAATCTCATTTTGCATGATAACATATGCAAATCAGAACTTTTTGGTCCCAGATGAAGCTTCACTTCTATTGACATGGTGCTAGGAAAATGCTGCTAAGAATAAAAAGCCACTAAAACTTTATTTTGCTGATAATATTCTATTATTGCTTTGTAAGCTACTTTATCCATAGGGCAAAATCTGCCAGAGAGATAAGAGATCCCATAATTCCTGTTTGCTTGTATCATTCCCTTTATGATTTATAGAGTTCTGTAGATGTTTGTGGCATTTTGCAGACATATAAAAGATTGACATGTTCTTGCCTCAAAGAACTTAAAAAATTCTGCAGTTTAGCAGCACTCAGCAGTTCCTTCTGTTTGAATTTTACTTTTAATGGCACTGTATAAAATCACTATTATACAGCCACCAAATGAAATGGCATTTTATTTTTAGTTACAAATGCGATGTTTTTAAAATGTTTGCTGTAGGTCCTAGACTGTCTAGGGATGGGCTGGAAGGCTCTGTTCAGTCATCTCCTCAACTCTTTACCTAATTGTATATTAAACCTTTTCCCACCACCGACTGGAAAAAATTGAATGTCATTTCATTACCAGTATTTGAAACCTCGCTTTGCTACTTGACACATCTTTACCTTCTCCATTATGTCCTTGCATCCTAAAATTTGTGTGAAGTTCCACCTTTATACATGCAATTTTAGGATTTCCAGGCACTCGTATAAAGTAAAATCCTTCTATATCCTGCCCAGGCAATTTAACAGAATTATATATATAAACACAGCATTAAAAGCAATTTTCTGAGCCTCGTGATTGCACTGATTTTGTTTGTCACACACACCTGCATGTACTGACTTGCTGTATTCTGTCACTCATAGTAAACTCTGTCTCACAGCGTAATGTGACAGATGCTAATGAACATGAGACATCACCAGTTTCCATAGCACAGATACTTGGAAAGGGCTTTCACCTTATTACATGCTTTGAAAATTAATTTTATTGAAAATAAAGTAAGATTCCGTGGGGTCTAAGGGGCTGTACACTTGACCCTAAGCATAAATGAAATTCACTTCAATTTTATGGCTCGCTTTGATGAATTCCAGCCTAAAAGACTTTTGAGCGGCAGACTGGTGGGAGGCTGGAATTATTCAGAGAGGTTTTGTTCCTGAGGAGGTGAGTGAAAAAGCTCCTGCTAATTTCAGTGGGAACTCGAGTAAGCTGCAGTGCTGCCGTCCAGTTACATTTTCTCAGTGCAAGGCCACAGCAGGAGTGGTTTTGTCTGGATTCTTGGGTATAACACTCAGAGGGTTGCAAGGTCAAAACTACGCAAGTTTGTCAGACACCCTGCCTTTCCCTTTGAACAGAAGCTCAGCAGAGAGCACGATGTAACAGAATTTCCAAAATACACGGTTTCAAAGACAGCAAACTTTCTTAAGGACTTTGGGCAGGGAGGACTGGGCCGATGGTTCTGCTGTCGGCCCTGAGGTGCAACGTTACACCCGTGCAAATATTCTCACATGGAAACGCGAGGGTAGAGATTGGTATAACCACTGTCTTCTAATCCCCTGATACATGCTTTTTTCTTCCATGTTTGCTGTGGGAGATGAGTTAGTGTACACCGTGCTGGGTGAACAGCAGCTCAAATCTTTGTGCATCCACAGCTCTGTGTTTCCTTTGCTCCAGTTTCTTCGGTTCTTTGACATCTCCAGTTGCCTGCAATGGATAATCATGCTCTGGTGTGAACTTTTTATGCTTTCCTGGGGAGCACCTTCCTTGTAGGCTGTTCTCTTTCTCGATGCAGTGAGCTGATCTGCTGTCACAGGCTTTTTCACCCCATCTCTACGCTGGTGAAACACCTTTTGACCCCGGTGGCAACTCAGGACTGCCCAGCTGTGTTTAGCTGGGGACAAAACAGTTGTAATCGAGTTTAGTAAACTTTTTGCTACTTGTCACGTGCTTTAACCGTCATCAGGGCAAGGTGAGGAGGGCAGGGTGCAACTGAGGGGAAGAGGCTGAAAATTCAGAGAACAAGAGACCCTGCTCATACAGGCTCCTTAAAGCCTCCCATGGACAGCAGTTGCTCCTGGCTCTTGCCTCAGGGATTTTGGAAGAAGGACCAGGAAGCACAGAGGAGGTTTGTGAAGAGGGGCTCCTGCAGGGCACTGAGGTGGGCACTGCCACGCTCCCCTGTGTCATCCTGGGGCATCTCACTCAAGGCCACTGTGGTGTGAACCAGATCAGCGTCTCTCTGACATGCACAAATGTTTTATCAGTTATGCTTTAAACTACAGGGGTTGTCGGCATTTCGGTCACACGCTCTGCTGGGGTGAGTTAATATCCTTCCTGACTGAGTACATTGCCTAGAGGGACCATTTGGTGTGTAACACTCTGGCTGAGAGAGCGATACCCGGCGCTGAGCGGCGCGGGGTAAAAGACTAATGTGAGCTGTGTTAAATGGTGTCTTGGGCTTTCCTGGGTCCCTATTCATAAAACACAACAAAGTGGCGACAAGTATAAACCTTGTCAGCTAAAGGATCTGCTGGGAATAGCAGAGAGTACTTAGTGACTAAAACAAATCAAATTTTGAAATCCTCCCTTCCAAAGGAAAGCACAGAGGGGATTTAACTGCAGTGAACAAGTGTGTTTGCAGTAAAATGGCAGCAGGAGTGGGGCGGGGGAGAGGAGGCTCCGGGATTGGCTCCACTGTGCCGGGGTAGGGCGCTCCTTTCCAAACCCCTTCTGGATGGTAAGGCCCTGCCTGCTCAGCGCAGGGTCCTACTGCACAGGGTTAAATGCACGTTGTGCACTGCTACCCTATTTGAGTCTGGGAAGATTCCTTTTTAATTGTAATTAGGCTGCCCTTGTGTTCGTGTCGTGTTTCCATATGGGAATTGTTCCTCATAGAAGCTGTTCCAGGAGTTTGGCTGCTTGCCTGGTGCTGGGGAGCTGGTCTTCAGCTCTCTGCTAAGCCAGATGCTCCCTCTGTGACCCTGGCCAAGTTGCTTAGGCTCTCTATGCCTCAGTTTTTAATCATAAAATGGGAATATTGACAACTACTTCTTTCACAAGGGACTTAGAAACACAGTAATCAGAGAGAGTTGAACCCTCACAGAGCATTGGGAGGAATGGTACATGTTCCTCAGGCAAGCAGACAACAGCACCCATGTGTTTGACTCTGGCTTGGACCATGTCCTCAGATGAAGGAGACTAATGCACCAGTGTTGTTTTCAGTTCCCCAGCAAAGCTTTAACTGAACCTGAAGTCTTTGATAGGCATAGAAAGAGAAGCAATCAAGAGAACACTGTGAAATAAACACTCTCCTTCTCACTAAAAATGCAGATAAACTTCCTTGGGATTTTTAGTAATATTTGTACCTAAATCTTGTTGAAGTTTGCAGCAGTATGACAGAAAATTCTACTAGGCCCTTAGTGGTTATGTTTTCTGATCACTTATTTCATTCATTTCGCCCTTTAGTAAAGTGCTATTTATTTCCTTGCAGTGTTGCCTTGTGAGCCTCAGTTGCAGCACCATTAGTCACCCTTGGAGCTTGACTGAAGAACCTCTCAGTGCCCTCTGGCAGTGGTTGGTTTGCCCAGCACAGCCTGGTCATTGGTATCCTTGTGCTTTGGAGATGGAACATGTGCTGAGCAGACTGGGACACTGAAGTCCTGCCAGGAACAGGCACTTTCTTTGGTGCATCCTTACTTGTACCACCAAGTAGCCCAGAATATTGGGCTGAAAGACAATTTGTGTCTTACTTTGATTTATCTTTTTCCTCTTTCATTTCTTCACTGAACTACAGCATTGTATCCCCTAAGGACAGGACAGGGCCCTTGCTCTATTACATGGAAAGTTATTGAAAACTTGTAGGAAATTAGGTTCCCTTTCACCATTCTCTACTATTGCATTAACTTGTTCAGAGAGCTCCAGCAGGTAACTGAGTTTTCTCCAGCAGAGACTCTGCTGCCTCGAGCCTATCATGTTAATCTCCCTTAATTAGATCCTTCATCCCATTCTCAGGAACAGATGGGAGGCTCAGGGCTCTGAAATACTTGGGATCTCCTGAGACACCTGAGGAGCAGCCCTCCAAGGTCTTCCACCCCTTCACAATCCCAGTCATCCCCATCGAGGCTTTTCTGTGCAAGGGCAGTGTGGGTGTCCTCTCTGCTGCCTGTGGAGTGCTTCAGGCTCACGTTGCCCTTACAGTGTTCCCCTCCCTCCTGCTGCCTCCATCCATCCCCCTGCACCTCAGCAGCCCTATGGAAGTGGCAAGGTGAGCTGCCTCTTTCCTACAAGGATTTCTGATTTTATAATGGATTTTGGCTTATCAGGAGCACATCCCATGTCTTATTTAACCTCCTGCTTTGTTACCAGGGTGGACATCATCTTTCCACATGGCTTTGTGAAACTGTTTATGTCCATGTCCTTTCTCTCAAAACTACAGTTGCACATCACAGCTTCAGTGGGTGACGTAAGATCTTTCTCATGTAACACATACAGTGCACTGATACTCAGTGGTGCTCCTGTTTTCTAATAATGTCCTAATATCTACTAAGACCAAGTATAGAAATCATCTCTCTTATTGTTTTAGCACTTGCTCTAAGTGTCAGTGGCTTACAGGACTGTAGCCTTGTGCTATATGAGATATTCACAAGCCTGTGAAAGGCAAAAAGGAGCAAACCATGTCTCATTGGATACACTACATGGCAATGCATAGCCCACATTATTGATTAGAAATCCAATTACCACTGCATGTCCTGAGCTTTTCTACATGCTTCTTTGGGACAGTATAGGAGTATTCAGCCAGAAGTTCATAGCAAGGTCCATCCATAATCTAAGCTAGATACAGCACAGCTGCTGAAAAGGGGATGCTGACAAGGGAAGGAAGCTGGAACACAAGAATCTGGCCCCCTTTCTCCTGGATATTGTAAAAGAAGATGAACTGCTGTGTGCTCGTGGTGACAGTTATTTTTTGTCATTATTGTAACTGGTTTACTTCCTTGGCTTGACAGCCAAAGATGTGCTAGTCAGCAGTCAACCCTGTCTTTGGATCGATACCTGGGAGGAGCTGTAGTTCCTCTGATAGAAACCCTGTTGTACAGGGATTTTTTTGTTTATTCCTTTAATTCCTTCCTTCACTGGTCTAAGCCTTTGGTCCAGTTCCACAGATGCCAAAGGGTTTTAAGGGAAACTCCTGCATGCTTGGATTTTAGTCCGGAACAGAATTTCACAACCATCACTTGGAAATGGGAGATGGTGCAGTCAGTAGGCTCAGCCTATGAAGATTGGGTACGTGAAGGATGAGGAAGAAGCTGTGAGTGAAAACCCTTATGGAATGTTTTTGATCTGTTCTGTTTGCTGGATCTTGGAATACAGACAAGCCCATTAAAATGAGACCATAAAACAAACCACGGGTTTTGGTATATGTACAAGTTTGTCAAGACCCAAAGCAGAGAGCTACAAGATTTAAAGCAAGTATCCTTCTGAAATTATAGTTTGGAACAGGGAGCTCCACGCCAATCGATGGGAGTCTGCTTTTGTTATGGTCCCCAAAACCACGAGGCTGACTCATGCTATTACAGTGATGCACAGTGTTGTCAAGGTAATGGATTTGGGCACTTGGCAAATACAGGAAGGGTGTAAAAGGCAAGGAGATGTTCTGCTGCCTTCCAGGAGCAAACTTCATATTAAGGATTTCTTTTTTTTATGGCTGAGATAGAGAATACTCAATTTTGTTGTAGAAGTGAGAATTTTATGCCCTGGCCTATTGCTGTTGTTGTGCACATCACCATGGGAATGCTGTTCTTTCCTATACGTAGCAAGGTTTGTGAACTTTTGCTGCCTTGCCTCCTCCTGCTGGTGCCTAAGAAGCTTCTGTCCACAGGGCTTAGGTGAAAATTAGAAAGGGGGAGAAAAGGGAAGAGAGTAGAGATATCATGTATATTTTAGTTCCTTAGGGAAGAGCTTGGCTGTAAAGGAATTGTTGGGCTGAGTTCTGAAGAGGCTGAGGTAAGGAGTGAACCTCTAAGGACCATATTTGCAACCTATCAAGGCCTTTTTTCCTTTTTTTTTTTTTTTAATAATAGCAGCAACATTTTAAAGCACTGTTTAAAGATGAGCTTGAAAAGATCAACCAAAAAGGCAAGAGAAGTGGGATTTCTCTTATAAAAACTTTGCTATCCAGTCAGCCTGCTTAATTGAACTTTGATGAAAAGAGAAACTGAGAGGAGGAGGGGAAAAAAAGGGAGAAAGTAGCTACCTGTTAAAAATTATCAAGATGAGGGGTTGCTGTCTGTAAAGCTTCTTAAGACAAATCCTTCCTTACATAACTCCTTGTCTTTCTTTCACTAACTTTAATGAAATCAGAAGCTGACAGGAAAAGTGAAATGTCTGCACTAATGAGATAATCTGACTTATGAAGACCAATAAGGCAAAGGATGCATTAAGTGTTTGAATAATAGAGCTTAAGACTTGTCTGGAGCAGTGGATGCTTTGTGGGAATGTGATGTGGGAGCTGTCAGGGACTCAGGGAGCAGTGGTGAGTGTGTGTTCCCATGTGTGCCAAAGGGTGTTCACCTGCAGGCTGGAAGGAGAGCTCTCCAGATGACCAGGTTTGCCTACTCTGTAGCCTTTTCTTTTTCTCCTAAAAGAGACAAAGGTTGGCAAGGGATAGGAGACCCAGAGAAAGGGAAAGATAGTCCATCATGAGGTCTGGAAAAGGAATGTTGTGGGTTTTGGGGACTAATATATATGGATACGAATTGCTAAGAGTAAGTGCCTTGTTTATCCAAACTCGATGTGTGTCCCGCTTCTGAAGGTCCTAATCCAACCTCCAACCAAGACAGTGGGAAACCTTCCTCTGATTTCTTGTTCTTTTTTGGATCAAGCGTTTGGTGGTAGAAATCTGGGATCACGCTTTGATACAGGCCACGACTAGGTGGAAAGGAATTGTGAGGAGAGCCTGTGCCCATGTTTAACTGCAAACTTGCAGTTATCAGGAGCATCATGATACCTGTTTATGAACAAAATCCAATTATTTTTTTTATGTGGTACCAGCAGCATGCACACAGGTTCTCTAATAGCCTCTGGTTTTGCCTGAGGTGAGAGGTACCTGGGGCTGGCATTTGTAGATTTACCTTGTGAGAGGTGCACTTTCTGCAACTCGAAGTGAAGGAACTAACTTACAGTTTGAAATGTCGACCTTTTCCAAGAGTGTTTAGGATTCACAAGCACTTTTATACTGTAAAACCGTTTTGGGGGGAGTTGTGTTATATTTTAGCAACGGAGATGCAACCACTTCATTCCAACAGCCGTTGTGCCTGTTGGTGATGAGGCTCTGGAACACTCACTGCAGCCTGAGGAACAGTCAAACAACCACTACTAAAACAGCACTTGCAAATAGGATTGTGCAGCCTGGTAGCCTGTGGTAGTTAGTAAATGGCCTAGGTCACCTCCAGTCCTACTTTGTACTTTCTGATGTATTAGGAAATCTCAATTTAGAGTGTCCTAATCTATGTTAGAAGTGACAATATTTTACTTATCAAATGACAACACACAATGAAGTTGGATTGTACATGTAACAATTCACTGAGGTTAAATGAACTGCTACTTAAAAATAGTATGGTGGTAGGCATTTAATCATCCCAATCTAACTGTAAGATACAGTGGCAATCCTTTTGTTTCAGTAAATTAAATGCCAACAGGGAATGCAAAAGGGAGTGAGGCTCCATGAGAAACATGGCACAGTACATTAAAAATCAACTATGGAGAAAGGTGATTCATTAAAGTAAATGCCAACCTTGAAAAAGAGACTCTAACAACCTATTACTGTAAAACAAATAATAGCTTAGATGTGATCTTTTGCCATCCCATATTCTGTTATTTCTCTTTTGTTAAGGAATACAGAGATCTGACAGCAATGATGGAAAAGCTTGTGCATGGAAAATTTGGATTGATTGGACAGTGACAGCATTTGTCAGCTTAAGTAAAGATGTTCAAAGTCAACACACTACCTGGAGAGGTAATATTTTGGTGTATAGGAATCACTCTGAGCTCAAAATTTAACCAGTGATGCCAAATCTTGGATATGTTGCTAATTAGCTCTGCAGAGCTGCAGGGATCCACTAAGATTAATAGCAGTTGTAGAAAGCTATAGATTTTATATGATGTCTTTCTCTTGTCAGTGTTACTTGTGCAGGAAGTCTACTTCTGTTTACTTTAGGATTTGAACTTTTAGGTGAAAATAGTTTCTCTGGGCAAAAAATAAATCCTTCAGCTCTTTACTAATGTTGGAGTATCAGCTTCAAAATGTGTTTCCTAAGAGAAATGATGGTACTCCATAATATCTACACAGAAATATTTTACAGTTCAGTGTCTTTTATTTTGAAGGATCTCCAAATGCTTTACAAACTCTGATTGACATTTCCTTCTCTGATCTGCAAAGTGCCTTTTACTGTGTTCTCTATAGCACTCAGCATGTATTGAGGTTGATTTACCATGAAGACTGAAAGGTCTGTGCTGTATGTATGGGCTGGGTCTCTCACTTCCTCTGCGTAACATATAGATATTTGATATATAGATATTTGAACACATAATATGTATTTTTATATAGATATTTGAGCACATAATATATCTCAGTTTCAACAGGACAGCACAGAGGGACGATAGTGTGGTCCTTTCATTCATCATGTACTCTTAGCTGTGTTGAAAAGCAGCCTGTCTTTAATAATGGGTAGAAAACTCCATGGTAGTCTGGTTGTCACTGCAAGTCCTTGGGAAGCAGAGTGACAACAGGCCAGGAACACAGCGGATGCAGCTCGGCAGAGTCAGCAGAAGCCGCGGGAATGCTGTTGACGTGTGTTCATTTGGGTTGTCGTGTTGGGCTAATCAACAAAACATCTCACTGCTGCCTGAGAGCCTGGCCCAGTGTCACACTTTCCAAACCATACTGGGCTGAATACAGAGTTTTAAAGGCAGGGCTTTGTTATATGTCTGTATGTATGCATAACCTCCAGCTTCGAAGAGCTTTTCTTATGAATCTCTGTTGTGAGGGAGTGAAATGTAATCTCTTGTCCTGGGCAAGTAGATACAAAGTGCTGATTTGGCTACTTGCAAATATGAGGAGTCTCTCAGCGAAAACTAATATCCTGTGGAAAGATTTTCTTTCTTTCTTTCTTGGGTCTGTTTTCCCTATCTTTGGTGCCTTTATTCATCACCTTTACTATTACTGTATTTAACATATAGTCATAGGTTTTCCAAGGCAGGGGAATATTAATTCATGGTCATGTAAGAGAGCTTTTTCCTGTTCCATCCTGGGCATGCAGAGCATCACGAGGAGTCCATCCTGGCTCTTGGTTGAAAGGGGCTGTGGGAATGGCCAATGAGAAGGATAAAAAAGTCTGTGCTTTGTTGCCAGCAGACAGACCTTTCCTTTCTGCCACTGGGAGGAGCATGAAAACAAGAGAAACCACATCTTCGTCCTTAGAAGCAGACCGCTGCAATTCCCAGACTGGAAGGACTGAAGTTGATACCTGGATGAATTTTCCTACTGATATGTGGGAGTTAGTGGTCTCATCTTTTGGGATGTCAGCGAATACAATTTTTTTTCACTTGAACACTGAGATTATTGGGGCACTGTACTTTTGATTCCCCTTCCCAGCCTTACAAACCCTATAAGGATGCTGGATGTTTGAGCAATTAAAAATGGACCAGTTGCCACTTTGTGCAGTCCCAGTCCTGTTACAGCTACTGGGCTGGGATGAAGGTGTAGTCCTGCCAGCCCTGCTTTGCTTCTGGGGCTTCCAGAACAGATATGTGCCCCCTCAGCATGACCTAAAATCTTCAGGGATAGAGGGGGTGTAGAACAATTAATTAATTAATTAATTTTAAAAAATATTATTGCCAGTTGCTCTTTTTTTCCCCATCTTTAGTTAAATTAGCTGGTCAGGTATAAGCAGATTGTAGGAAACTGGATGTTCTCCAACTGGCTGTTGCCATCCTGCAGTCTGAGAGATTAGGGTAGAGGCTCTGCCCATAACAGGAGTGCTTATTGAAGGAGGAGTGATGCTGCAAGTGACTGTAGTCCTGCTGTGCTAAAATTTAAGCTTCTGGACAAAAAAAGTCAAACAGTAGTATGTGCATGAATCCAGACCCTTTTTGGTGCCTAGGGGAAACACTGCCTTTCCCACCCTGTGAAATAAACCCATTCAGAGGATTTAAGACCTGCCTGGAAGGTCTGAAGTTTTGGTGGCTGCCTTGGATACGGATGCACACATGTGTAAGGCAGTGCAGGGACTGGTATTCCCCACGTGGAACACAGCAGGGTAAAGTGTCAGTGCAGTCCCTTTGATGTTCAGAACAGTGACAGGGCAGCACTATGGGAGTACAGTCCCATAAAATGGAGGTTTAGGAACGACAGGAAGGGTTTCTGCCTGATGCTACAAATTCACAATAAAGCTCAGGGGCACGGTGTAATTATTTACTTTGCTAAATAACACAGAGGAGCTATGGTTTAATTACAGTAGTTTAGCTATGCAATACAATTGCAGAGACTGAGCCTTCAGTGCATTGCATTAATGAGCATTGCTATCGGTTACTTCTAATATTGGATAATGTTTCTTTTGTTTTAAATCATCCTTTTCAAATGAGTTCCATGCAGATGAGAAGGAACCTTTCCAAAGTATCACAATGGATTGTTTTTGTTTCTAAAAGACACAACCCAACAAGGCACTTGATACTACAATTATACTCAGGAAAGCCAGATGCATTTGGCTCTGCTCTTTTTGTCATTGACATCCCTTTTGTGCTAGCTTTTGATGAAATTTAAGCAAAAAGGATGTAACTGGGCATCTTCAAGATGGCAAGACTCTATATTTCTCAATCCTATCATCAATCCAATCAACTTTCATTTAAAGAAGATTGGAGAAGCGAATAATGCACATTAAATAATAGCTTTTCCTGAACATTTAGGGCATACTAATTAATAAATAGCTCATTACAACTTCAAGGCCAAATTTTATTTTTATTGAAGTCAATGGCCCAGCTCCTTCAACTGAACAAGAATAGTGTTGGCCATAGCTGTGTAGAGTCCCAGAAAATAGATCCTTCCTCCATTGTTACTAAACTCTCCTCTTTTCTAGCCTTTTCTCTGTCTGGTCTGTCCCACCTGCTTTAAGATGATCTTTCTCCCCACAGTTCCAAGCCTAAATTTTTCTAAATTCTGGATGTAAATGGTATCTTCGGCCAACCAGTTCTTCAAATAAACTCTACAATAAATTAAATTTGAACTACAGGTAAAAAATATGTCTAAAATACTGTTGCTTTTAATATCAATTACATATCCCATGGTTTCCTCTGTGATGAGAGGAAGGAACCTTCTCTAGTGGAAGGTTCCCTGCCCCCAAGGCAGAGGGGTTGGAATGAGATGATCCTTAAGGTCCCTTCCAGCCCAAACCATTCTGTGATTCTTTGAATCTGTTTTTCTGTTCATATGCTTGGTGCTGTTTCTCAGTTTGTGTAGTTGTGACCCATTGTCTCGTTTTCATACCCTCATCAAACTTTGAAGCAATGACAATATGGAGCATGGACAGTGTGTGTTGAGAGCAGTTACCAGCTGGGCAGGATGTGGCAGTGAAGGATGTCTGCATTTCTTGATCGAGTTGACTACCTGGGAGATGTAGGGCCTGGGGAGTGATGCGGGAAAACTATTCCTTGTTCTTATTTTTGGAGATTTTTGTGTTTATTTTTTGTAGGCTTTTCAGTGGCTCTCAGAGGAACAGTTTATATATTTCTCATAGGTGTCATACTGAGCTGGACTGGAGGAGTGTTTGGAAGAGAGAAGAGATTATGGTCAGTGCCTGCAATTCACACCTGACAGGCTCTTCATTTCATTTTAGTTATGGATGCTGTTCTAAGCTGTGCATCTCAGCTATGCATAGTAAATTCATAGTTAGACAAAACATGCTTCCCTTTCCCTGCTTTATACCTCTGAAGAGATGGGATGCTTTTCACAGACAAACTGATAAAATACTTGAAGTGCTTTGTGTCGAGCAAGGTTGTATTGACATGGAAATTTAGGTTGTTCAGTGATACAGCTGTCCAGGCTTAGCTAAGTTTCATGCATTAGAAGCTGTTATTCTTCAGACTGTCAATTTTGGGGGTGGATGAGTGACTAAAACAGATGTATTAATGTCTAGCAGTTGAAGTACTGTTGCCTGTGGTTATACAGACTAGCGTAGCGTCTTGCCAAGATTCAGAAAATAAATGGAAGAAGTGCGAAAAAGGGGAATGCTGTGAACACCAGGAAAAGCTTTGGTGTTTCCTCTCAGGAGGAAAAGGAAATGAAAGACTGGCTTAGTGCTAATTTTTGCTCTCAGAGGTAAAAGTAAGACTAATACTTAAAGGTACAAGGGAAGCCGGCACTTTATTCTCAGAAATGTGGCTGTAAGTCCCCAGGTCGTGGCCCAATTGTGGTTTGGGGAATCACATTTTGGAGATCAAAATTTCCCTTGCTGTTTCAGTTATCTGAAGCCATTGGTTGTTAAAGGTTATGAAGTTAATTTTCATTTCAAAATGCAAACGAATGACACTAAATAGCTTCTTTATGTTTTTGCTATTTTACTTGTGAAATTCGGCATGGAAAGAGCATGGCAGGCTCTTGGGAACTGCTCTGGTAGAGTGGGAGCTAGAGAGAGGGAGGAAGTTCTCTAGTCTCATTTCCTTGCTTTTTTTGGTTTGTTTGCTTTGTTCTAAAACAGTCTCATCCATTCTCAATTATCTGTAGTTATTTGTGGAACTGAACAAAAATTTATTTATTTTCTGAAAAAAGTGAATTATTCTGCCAACCAAAACTTGTTATATGTTTATACCATTTAAGCTATAAATAAGGAGAAATATTTGATCTGTGTTTTTTCTAGACCTTGGAAAAATAGATGAGTTGTTGTTTGTTTTGGTTTGCTTTGTTTTTCTTTTTTTTCACCTTTAATATCCTTGTTTGGAGTTGTTTTCTTTTAAAATATTCTTGCTGTGGCTTTCAAAAGGTGTATGCTCTGACCTTGCAAGAATGATAAAAAATTTTTAATTTCGCTTGGTCTGATCTGAAGAAATACTGCAACTTCTTTCTTTCTCAGATTCAATCACATTAAAAAAAAATCAATTCTTTGCAGAGCTCTCTGTATTAGGGACATTTACGGGTCCGTCTTCAGAGAACTGAGCTTAGGAGCCATCTAGGTAAGACAACAAGGGCACAACAGTAAATTGAGTGCTGGTATTTCTGTCAGGTTTGCCCGAAGAAATGCCAAGGGCTGTGTACAAGGAAACCTTATGCAGGCAGGAAGGACATCTGAACTTGCTCTGGCTCGGAAGCAAATACAAGCAACAGCAGGACTGAAAATGCAAATAGCTTTCAGACGAGCCTAAAGAAAACTGCAGCAGCAGCAGTGGAACCATCCTGTTTGTCACCAGGACCCCGCTGTATTCCCCACGCATCTCCTGTTCCTGTGACCAGCACGCTGCACGTCCAGAGCTGCAGAAGTGGTGATCCAGAAAATTCATAAATATAATAAACTCAGACAGCAGCAGCAGAGTTAGGGAAGCCTCGTGCCACAATCTCCTGCTTCCCACTGTTAGAGACGTGTAGCCAGAGCATTGTTGATCTGCCTGGTACAATCAAAGATGTTTGCATGCTGCACTGAACATATGCTCTAGGTACTCTCCACAGGGGCTGGCAGATTGCTTCCTCTGTGCAATCATTTGTGTTGCTGCGGCTGCTATTCTCCTGCCCAAACGCAGGGCTGGAACCAACACAGCAATTTCCAGTCCTGCTGTAAGTATTCCTGATGCTGGGACTCTCAGAGGACTGCACAGGTACTATTTCTGGGACAACCCTAAAAAAATACCCAGAGAAAAACCCAGCCAGAAAGGTTTTTTCATTATTTTGGGCTAGAATTTCAAGAGTATGACTTAAAAATTCAACCTAGCTCTGGTTTGGCTTAAAACCCAAGTTCTCCCCTAAAACTACTCTTGATGCTGAAGATAACCCTCTTTATTTAGCAACTCTGTGTGTGATATATGAGCAGTTTATGAAGTGTGCTCTTTGATAACAACCTGATGAAAAATCCTGCCTTATATAAATAGTGTATGAATTCGGGGTGCCATTTTGCCTTTATTAGATGTGTGTGGGCTGCTTAGATCTACAACACGCACTCTGTGATCCCAGGAGGGTTCAAAGGTCTCTCATTGTAGGAGGTTGGGCCCAGAGAGGGGAAGGACAGAAGAAGGAGCAAGGAGAAATTGTCTGTTCAGTTCCTCTATTGTACAGCAGAATGACAGACTTATGTTTACACTGCCGAGGTGTTAATCCACTTTCTGTATTGACAATCCTCCTTTCCTTCCAGCAGAAACAACTCAATATTTTAGTCTCCTTTTTCTTCCCACTTCTTTTTTTTTCCAGCGGCCATATGGACATTTTGGCTTTGAGTTGAAGCACAGGACACTACAGTGCAAATAAACAAACTTTGCATATGGGCTGCTGCTTTGTTTCGGCAGCTAATGTCTGTTCAACTGTGAGCAGAAATCTGTCTAAAGAGGATAGGAGAGAGAAAAATAGCTGGTTAGACAAAAAGTTCCAACCCCAGAAAATTCTTGAGAAACTTTTTAAGAAGAGGAATGGAGCAGGTGCCAGAACAACAAAAGAAATGGAGTAGGTGCCAAAAGAACAAAGGAATGATCCTAACTGACATTGTGTTATTAGGAGAAAATCACCCTCTGGATCCGTTCAGGCGACGATGGATGGGAAGTGTACACGACATCGATTGCTGCACGTTGTGTTTCCCCAGCCTGTCTGTTCCCTACCAGGAGGGTGTTCTACAGGATTCTTAAGCAGATTCTGCTTACCTGTGAGAGGCACAAATTTCACCTACCCTGAGACCCTTTCCCAGTCATTTGGCAGCGTGAAAGGATCTCTGTCTGGCTCAGAATCAGCCCCAAGATCTTTGTTAAGCTCCTTTTCCTTTCCTACCGAGCACTGAGCCAGAATCAGGATGTGTTATTCTTTCCTTTGTCGAGTGTCAGTATCTCTTGGAAGCCTGGGGTTGGTCTCCGATCCCAGCTCACTGGAAGTGGTAAGGGAGCTTCAAAGGCACGGAGCCCTTGAACAGCCAGGCATGTTAGGGAATGCTGCGTCCTACCTGGATGAAACAGGTTGGCAGCAGGAGTTGAAATCAGATGAAATGGCAGGAGGTCAAACCCTTGGCCTCCCTCTCAAACAAGCCTCTCATCTTATTCTGAATGTTGAAGTTTTTCTAAGGTAGTTGTTTTTTGTTTTTTTTTTTTTGGTCTTTTAAGAAGTTATTTGTGTTTTTTTGTTCCTTTTGGAGGCCTAACCAGTAATGATCCCAAAGATCACCAGGCATTGTTTCTGCTGGAAACAGGAACTAGGTCTCCCAGGACATCATGTTTAGAGGTTGATTTTCTAGGTTGTGAGTCAGTTCCTTTTCAAACAGACACTGCTGTGTCTTCTAGGAGTGGCTACAGGGGACTAAAGGATATCTTTTAATTCATATCATTGGGATATATTGTAAATATTCTAGGAAGTTAGGGGCAAATTCTTGGGTACTGTGCTGAGCACCACAGAAAATGAATGTCTAACACATCCAGAACGTGCCAAATCTGGCTTCTCTTGTCAGATTTCTGCTTTGGCCAACTCTGGGCACAGCACTACCACTTATCACAGAAAACTGAAATAATCTGTTGCATTTTAAACAAATCCAGACCTTCAGATTGTGGCTCTCATTCAAGTGAAAGGCACAATTATCCCCTCTATTAAATATGCTAATGAAGCCAAAATGAGGTTGGGTGGGGGTGAAGTCATTGTTTGATTTTAATGAAACATATTTTCTTTTTGCATTTTATTTTAATGAGAGATGTCCCATTAAGCTTAATACAGTCAAGCTTCTGATAAAGGCCCTTATCAAAAAACATGCCATAGGAAAATAAATTAATTTAATTGTGGCAGCCAAACAAAATGGACCATTTTCTTGGGTTGGAAGCAAAAAGGGAATATGATCTAATAACACCACACTTATTAGTATTTCTGATATGTAAATTAAAAGCATTAAGTGAATAGCAAGATGATCCATAGCTTCTCTAGATAGAGTAATAAATGTGAGCCAGTTTTTTTTAACACAGAAAACTGGTATAATTAGAAGACTGTTAACAATTTTTTTAGCTGCGTGAAATGAACAAGCCACAGGAGACCAGTTTGTCATAATAATTAAAGTTCAGAAATAGTTTTATATTACCATAAGTGAGATTTGATAGATATCTTTTTAATTTGCTGTAAATAGCTGCTTCTTATTTGGTTGGTTTTTTTTTTTTTAAGAAACCCTTTTTTTTTTTTTTTTAATTTTAATAGAAATATGTCTCATCTTTGGGTGATGGTGAAATAGAATTTCAGATGCTCTGTAGTCTGTTATTTGCCAAGGGCATACATTAAATATCTTCCTAATGTGAGGAACATATGGGTTACCACTTCACAGGAGCAAACAGACACAACAGTTTCTCTCTCATGTAGAGTACACACTGAGCGTGATCACTGGATATTTCTGAATTTCAGAATTTCTTTCATTTCCCAATGCATTCTTTACAGTAAAAGCTTATGATGTTTTGAGGACAAATTAATGACAAGGAAATGATATCTGGGCTAGGCAGGCTTTGTACTCTTTGGAATTTAATGCCATGTACCGTTCCTATTCTTTGGTGTGGTGGCAGGATCTGCACAGTGCAGTGGGCAAATAGGGCCTGTGTGATCCTTCTGGCTGGTGCAAGGCCTGCCCTGAAAGTGGAAAGCAACTTTGTGCAGTGCCCATGGGAACACTGAAGGCAGGAGTGCTCTTCAATCCTAAAATATGTGGCTTTCTTCACCCCTGACTCTTAAACCTATCTCCACTCGTGTTCTTTGGGCTTATTCAGTCCTGTCTTGCCATATTCAGTCCTAAATCCTTTCTTGACATATTTGCAGGCTCCCTTTAGTTGGTTGTTCCTGCATGGATGATTTAAGGCCAGCAAATAACTTTTTCACAGAGTATGAAAGTGTCTTCTCCAATAAATAAACACCACATCTCACATCAGTGGGCACCTTGGGACTTGTGTAACAATTCCACTCCTGTTTAGTTCAGATGGGATGGAAACAGAGTCCAATTGTGCTGTACATTTCAGAGCCCTGCTGTTTCAATGCAGGACTGATTTTCCACTTTATTTGTAATGGACAATAGGACATCACTGTGTTGGTAGCAAAAAAAACGAGAAGCCATTGTAATCTGCTTTAGCTTGTGGCTCTTCTGCTCTATATAGATCTCCTGCAGAGTTTATGTAACTTAGTTATGTAGTGCAAGTAGTGCAAGAGGCCAAACCTGGAGTTAAAAGGATTCCTCCCCAGTCAATCAGAGCAGCTGGTGTGTGCTGTGAACCCATAGCTATTGCCTATTCCTAAACATTGACATTCCGTTTATTTTGGCTTTCAATCTTCATTTAAAAAATAGATATCTGTGTCAAGAATGCTGTTTTCTCAGTAATGCCCAGGGACACAGATCCGGAACCGAGCGTTGCAGGCCACAGAAATGGAAGTGGTGAGCAATCCTTCTTTGTGACACTCACAGCTCTGCATAGATGTGAGCTGGGGAACAGCCGTTCCCGAGGAACTGGGTCTCAGCACTGTCTATTTGCCCTGCTGTGGGAGAGAGAGCAAAGAACAGCAGAGATGCACCATAAAGAAGAGAGGCGAGTTAGTATTGATCAGGAAACGGGCATCTGGAGAAAAGGGTAAATTCAGGAGTCAAAGAAATTATTAGTGGCAATCAGAAACTTCATCTGAATGTATTGATTTATCTGTAGAACACAAATAAGCTGGCAGCTTTGATCTCATGAAGCACTTTAAATGTGTTATGCTTGCTTTTTCCTAATTCCCAGAAGAGGAGTTAAAAATTGGTCTGGGTTAAAATTATAGGGAAAAGTTGAAGTGATCTGGATTAAATTCCTAGATCTGTTGTGGACTTGAGTGCTATGCTGAGTACATAACTAAATTATTGCTTTTTGCCTCAATTCTCCATCTTTACAATGAGGGTAACAGGCCTTCTCTGAGATAAAGGGCTGGTATGATAGGAACTGAAGATGTGCTTGCCAGGCTGATACATGAAAATTGACGTAAACATTGAGAAAAATCCCACAAGTTGACTTAATAATCCCTGTCCTCGGTGAGGTAAAGGCAGGAACTCAAGCAAATGTTTGTGGTGAAGTCCCCTCCACTTAGTGCAATGACATTTGTGCTGTAAGTTTGGGATGTGTCAGTGTTATAGCCCTTACTATAAAAACAGCGGTAAAAACTTGCTTTACATTAAAACTTCTCAGAGGAACCTGCTGCCTGGGAGGCAGGAGACCTCATTTTCTGTTCTCAACTTTGTGAAGAGACAAAGCAAGAAGATGGGGTGGCAGCCTTTGCTGTGTTCTAGGATGATTTCTAGGTGTATGTAACCACTGTGCTTTAGAGTGATGAAATGTGGTGATGCAGAGCTGCTGCTGCTGCCTGACCCTGGGTTTTTTCTGGAGGGGAAAAGGACCTCCACCCTCCCAGCTGTAGAGAAGGAGTTGTCTGTGTGGGAACTTGGGGACTGAATCTTTCAGAGAGCACAGGGGTTTCCTTATGCTCCACAGGGCCAGGTTTTCCAAGGGGACTCAGCACAATTGTGTTATAGGTTTAGATTTTTTCAAAGGAAATTCATGGGCACCACATTGAGTGATTTTTTTTTGAAAGCCCAACTCTGATAATGAGTGCCAGGCTCAATTTCCTGGTAGACCTCCTGTTACTATTAATGATGCTGCTACCTGGTTCAGAGGATGATTGTGAGATTAAATTTCTTCTTTTCATAAAGACTTGGAAGTGTGGGGATGACAGCTGTTCTACAGTCACAGTTGATGGGATTAAGAAGATACTTTATTGATAAAGATGAATTTGGAAGGGTAACAATTTGCTTCTGAGGTCCCATACAAACTAGCCTTAATTTTCATCTGCCATCTTGAGGCACACTAGGGAGGAGAGTAAATTCTCACAGTCAGACTGGAAAAAGCATTCCTGTAATTCTTATTTAGTACCACTTCCTATTAGTCCCAGCCTCTCATCAGCTATACTCGGATGATAATTTATGTTTTAATGGGCAGAGCACTTTACTGCCCATAGGGTTCTAAACCAAGCCAGAATTTATGTCCTGTGCCTCTGAAATATCATATATTTATTTCCCTGGCACTCAGGGTTGGTGGAGTTGAATCTTTAAAGAGCACAGATCTGTCCCTGTGCTTTGTTAAGAGGAGACCTCAAATGTGGTTTTCATTTGAAACCAGATGCAAGAGAAAGCTGTTTAGTCCTGTGGTGAGGATGGAGGAGCAATCATGGAGGGGAGGGCTGTCATAAGGTGGTTTTACCTTGGCTTAGCTGCTAATTTATTCTTTCTTACAGGGACAGCCTTCTGGTTTTCGTTATAGAGGGCAGGGAATTGCTACTTGTGGCCCTCCTGGTGGCACTGGCTTGGGCCAGCTGTGAGCTGTGCTGGGGCTCTGGCCCCTACTTGCCCTTTGCTGTTGCATTGCAAGGAGTCCTGAGATCATTTCTTTTTCAGCAGAAAGTAGCAGAAGGGCTTTCCAATCAAATAGGAATATTGTGTCTATTTAAAGCTATTTGTGTTTGTGCAGGCCATAATCCTGTGAGAGGCAGAGGCAGTGGGAGACAGCCCTGTGCAGTGCTGAAACAGTGTGAGAGTTAGGGAGGAAAAACGTATAGCCTGTTCCATCTCCTGTTTTTTCAGACCTGTAGCATTCCAGCCCTCTCCATCATGTTGATTTAGAGCAGCCCACCAACATTTGGGGCTGGGCAGGGAGTTGGTGCAATTCTCAGAGCACATTTAGGCATCGATTTCTCTGCCCACCTGTTTTAGGGCTCAGCAAGCCCTGATGGCAGAGATTGGGGAAAGCTAGACGTGTGCCTTTGACCTGCCAGTTTGCTTCTCTCTGTCCTGAGGGAGACAGAAAAGTTAATTTATTGACTATCCTAAAATCTGGAGAGGTTTTTGCTTTCCCTCCAGCAAAGAGGTGTTCAGGGGATTCTCATTTTTAATGCTGAAATTATCAGTTTTGCTTGGAGGATTGGGAAGGTGAACCGTGTGCAGGCTGATGTTACCAGGGAGGAGTTTGACAGTGACTGCAGTGATACCAGTCCTTGACAAGTTCTGATATGTGCCAGTCAGAACTTGGAGCTCTGCAGTTAAAATTGTTTCTAAATCATCTGCAGGTCTCCATTTCCTGAATCTCCAATTATATTAAGTCTCAATTAAAACTTTCAACTCGGGCTGTCTGACCACTACTGCTTTCAGTAAATCTTCTTCTACTGGTTCCTAACTAGTAAGCTCCACTTCGCATTTAATTTAAATATGTTTCAGCTGAATTTCTTTGCTCTAGGTGTGAAATGGGATTATTTTATTTAACTTACAAAGATAAGTTATATAAAATCAACTGTGGCAACTTTGTTCCATTTATTAGGCAAGAAACTTCTCCCAGCATTAGAAATCCTGTCAGGCACTTGGTGACAAGAAATATATATATGTGTGTGTGTATTACACAAAATAATTACTGTTTGTAATGCAAAAGACTGGTTTAATCTAAAAGAGTACACAGATTTTTTCTTGAAAACATCCTACAGCTAAAAAATAGATGAAATTTAAGAGGTTGGAAAGAAAAATTAAAAAAACAAAACAGAAAAAAAAGTCAAAAAGGAGAAGAACTACAGTGGTAACAAAAAATAAACGTATCATTGGAATTGGTATTTACAGCAGGTAGTGCTTCCAAACCCTTGGAGAGGTGAGGAATTATAAATGGCAAGTGCTGTAGAAACAAAAATATAATCCCTACTGCTAGGCTTTTGTGAACTTGGTGTGAGGCAGAATGCAAGGAGGGGACGAAGCAGGCAAATGGGAAGAGAAAAGGTGTAGGGTTGCCAGGAAAACAGAAATTACAGCTTGCCACTGACAAGTATCAGCAGGGGCTGAATTGCAGTCATCACAACTTGAACATTTCAAAAGCCTTGCAGAAAATACGGTGTTTTGTTGTTCTTCAAAACAAAGAAGTGCTGATGTTCAGAGGAGGAGGTGCTCTAAAGGCTGACTGAAGCATCGAGGGGCTGGACTAGTTCTCCAGATCTGAATTTGGTGCTGTCTCTTGGTGGCATCATTTATGTGCTGTGATGTGTAGCAGAAAACACAAGTTACACTGTGTTAGACACCCTTCTGGTACCCTGAGGACTGCTTGGAGTATCCCCACTTCTCATGGTCTGCTACCAATTTGCAGTTGTGTAATGAGGTTTTGTTTTTACTCGTCTGCCTTGGCTCTGCCTATGGGATTGACAGGGCTCTGTCACAGTCACTCCTGTGCTGCAGAGGATGCTGACTGATCCTCTCTCACAGACAGGGCGTCCTGAGAGATGCTTGAATTGGGTAGTATGGTTCTCATTACTTTGTTACAGGCATTTCAGCCATTGAACATCTCATTACTGTCAGCAGCTCCTGAGATTATCTATTTAAAACTCAGTAGTTTTGTAGATAATATTTTAACACATGCAGACATTTTCCTGGCTTTGCCCAGACTCACATCCCCTGTATTTGCTTTGGATTGCACCTTTCAGTGAAACCAGTGACAAGGTTTAAATAAGGAATATTAATATTAATTGGGTCCAAACTGAAAAAAGGGAAAGTTAGGTTAGATATATGGAAGAAGTTCTTTATTCTGAAAATAGTGGGGCACTGGAACAGACTGACCAGAGAAACTGGGGATGCCCCATCCCTGACAGTGTTCAAAGCCAGGTTGGATGGGGCTTGGAGCAACCTGGTCTAGTGAAAGGTGTCCCTGCCCATGGCAGGGAGTTAGGAACTAGATGGCCTTTAACCCTCTAAACCAAACCATTCTATGATTCCATGAGTTCTGGGAGGAATGTTTTGCATCCCGGCAGAAAAACAGCTGCTTTGTATTTTACTGGCCCAAAGGCAGGGATCAGTTGCCTTGACTTGCTGTGCCACCGTGTGACTTTCAGACAGATATGGGATGTAGGGAATGAGTCAATTAAAAGCTTGTGGCTAGTTTGCTGTGGTTTTTTTCCTGCAGAGAAAATTTGGGAGATTGTTTGTGCATAAGTGATTGTTAAACCACTCATTAACACACAGACCTCCCCAGCTAAGGCATTGGAGTGCATGATTCATCCTTGGCTCTCCCTGCACCTGATGCTGCAGCTGAGCTCAGGCAGCCGCTGGCTCTGGGGTGAAGGGAGGATATGATCACCCTTCACCAAAGACACACTGTAATAGTGACTGACCAGCACAGGGATTTAATGAACTTGGCCTTTTTCTAAGAGCTCGTGTCCTTGTGCCCTCTTCCCGGCAGGTCCTGTCTACCTTAGGAGCTGTGCTGGCTTGACAGTAGTCTCTCCTTCCCTGAAGGGGCTGTGTTTTGATCTCGTTATTGATGAGGTCTGGGTTGCTCCTCAGACTCCTCTTTGGGGCTGGATGCTGAGTTTGACCTGTCCCGTGTGTGCCACTGTGCTCAACATAGGTGCTTTGTAGCTGGAGTTAAAAGGGAGTCAAACCTTTTCTTTCCTGAGACAGGATCATGTCCTTTTCATTATGAAAGCATTTTACATTTATTTAATCACAGCTGCCTGAAGGAATTTCTCTGAGCATTCAATACACATTATTGTTAAGAAGCTGTTAAAGTGGTTTCATTCATGTACGTTCGTTTATGTTATATCACAACAGAACATCCACTTCTCTCCAAAATTACATTGTGCTGAGCACTGGAATTCCTTTCCTTCACTAGGTTGAAGGCTTATTCAGTCACAGTGTGGTTACAGGTTTCATCACATGGCAGTCATTGTTCCTCCAGGTTTTTACTCTTGCAGTATGAGACTGGAGATACCTGTATCTTTTAAACCACATCAGCTTATTTTAGCAACAGGCATCTTCCCTTTTGGATCCTCCAGCCGTTTGCAAGACACATTGCTTGTTGCCAAGTCAGCATTGTGTTAGCCTTGCTGTGTGTGCTGGTATTGCATCTGCACAGTTGCAAAAATTAAAGACTTTAGTTTTCGAACAGGTAGAAAATCTTTTTCTGCAGGAGATACTGGTGGCAGGACACAGGCCCTCCCTGAGATCAGCTCAGATTTGCCTGTTTGGAGGGGTGGCTGGTGGGCCCAGGTCCACACAGAGAGGGTTCTTGGTGAAGAAAGCCAAAGCTACTCCATTTCCTTAGATGCAAGAGCCATTTAGTTCTCCATCCTTACTCAAGGTCCAGTGGCAGTTGTTGATTTAGCTGAAATTGTCAGGTTACTGACTGAAATGCTCCCATGTCATAAAAGAACATGTTACTATGTCTTTTGCAGCCACAGAAAGGACTGACATTGGAGTTCTTTCCAAATTTGAAAGAAAGTAAAATTTTTAAACATTTAATTTCCAAGTACCATAATTTCAATTTACCTTAATGGATATTTTTTCTAATGGTATATATCTAATATTATTTAAAGAAATTTACCTAGTTCCTCAACTGAATTTAGGTAAGCTGCACTACCATCAGCATATGGGATATTTAGTTATAAAATTAAGGATGCAGAAGGTAATTTCAATTAAGAGAAAAGATAAAAATTAGCAGCTAGGAAGGCAACATCTGTGTTCTTCTGCAGAAAAGGGAAAATATCCACTGGGATGAAGATACTCATCTCAGTGAGAATGAGTCAGGTCTGGAGAAATTTTAACATTGTGACAGGTGAATAGGGAAATTACTGTCTTTTCCAAGAAAGGATTGGTGACATCACTGGAAACCAGCAGCTGGCAGGTCCAAAGTGAAAGGAGGTTCTACTTCACCAGCTGCACGGACTGGGGAAGGCCTTGCCAGAGGATGTTGTAGATCAGAAAAGTTAATGTGGGTTTGGAAAGGGAAGGGGCATCTTCACAAAAGAAAAATCCATTCAGTAATAATAAAATTCCCTTTTTTTTTCCTTCTTCTTCTTTTCATTTTTTTCCCCAAAGTCCCTGCACTGTTGGCTGCTGCTGGCTGGCCGAGGGCTTGAGGAGTGTGTGCATGCTTTCCCTGACCTGACACCCCCCTTAGACATCCTCCTCCAGCGATCTTTGGGATCGTGGCAGGGCAGAGATGTGCCTGTGATCTGACTCAACTCATAACCAGAACAGTTGCACCAGCACAAAGCCGGTGTTGAAGACAAGCCTGAGGTAAAAGGGTTAGTCCCTCTTCTTTCCTCTGCACAGCACGAGCTGTTTCTTAATTTATTTTGAGATGGTGATATGAGCTGGGACTGGGCAGGGATGTGACCTGCTGAACCCACAGTGTTTCTTGTTTTCAGAGCCTCCAGAAGGAAGGAGCAGCTCAGCGAATGTGAGAGTTTGCTCTGTGTGGGATGTTTCCTCCTCTTCCTTGCCTGGCTGAGTAGTGGTTATTTATAGTGTGCAGGTCCCTGGCCTGCATGTGGACATTTGGCTGCAGATTCAGGTCTCGTCCTTTAATATGTCCCTTAGCTAAAAGCCATCTGATAAACTGCTGACACAGGATTTGAATTTTCCTAAGGCAAAGCTCCTGTCTAATTCTGAAGCAGAACTAGAGATGGTGTGTGCATCCTTTCCTAGAAGGAAAGTTTAAACCTTTCTAGTACATTGTTAAGGGAAGGTGTAGGCTGCAGGCATGGAAACGCAGAGCATCCAAACGATGGCTTGTTGTAAAGCACTCAGTGTGTGAAGCAGAGATGATGCACTTGAGAGCAGCTGCTCATCTCCATCCCCTGCATGGCAGGCTGCTGAGGAGAGGAGCAGGGGTCGGCTTGCCTTTATTTTTGGTTACAGCACACTGCAATCACATCATTCCTGTTTCCGACACACCTCTGTGGGGCCTTGCTCTTCCACCTGCCACCTGGGAAAACAATCTGTCAGCTCACGTGGCTGCCATGGCTGTCACTTCAAGCTGATCCATTTTCCCCGTTAACCCTCTACATTACACCCTCTTCCACAGCCTCAGTGCAATTCTCTGCTCTTTTCCCTGCGAGTTCAATCAGCAGATGTTGTGTCATCCACTGCAAATCTCCCTTTGCTTCCAGGATATCTTAGTCACTTAAGACTGTGTTAAGTAGAAGCGAAGGACAGAGAAGAAGGAGAAGGAAGAGGAGGAGGAAGAAATAGATGGTGTTGCTGAACACTGTTGTCCATGAAAATCTCAAACTGGCAACCACAAAGCGTGGTGGTGCCAGGCTGCAGCTGTCCTGACGTGGGCTTCAGGCTTTCCATTTACTGTGAAACTGCACTTGCAGCAGTCAAAGCTTAACACTAACCCACAGGGACCATGTGCCTCATCCTCAGCAGGCAGAGACTGGGCCAGAGCCAGTCTTCCTGCCCCTCTGTCTACTAGCTCTTCATTCTGTAATTCTTTTCCCAAGTAAGTCACTCCGGTAGTCAAATTCTTTTTCTAGATTGTCTGGCTTTTACCACTGATATCCCCAGTAAAACGTTCTCCTTATAGTCCTGCTTGAGTCAGGAAAGAGATTCTTACAGTCCTGCCCGGTCAAACATTTCCTATTTTTGGTGCAATCTTGGCACCAACTTTTTTTGCAGACACAATCTGCTGGAAAATCATGTTTCATCCTTGGTGTTATCTGAATCTGTTGATTTGGTCTTGGGCTGCTTTCCTAGAGAGATGAGGTGGAGATGTGTGTGTAGATGTGTGTGTGTCCTGTTTTCAACGAAATTTGACAAAGTTTTCAAAGACACTGAATTCCTGTGCATTTCGTGAAATACAGGTGTTAGATAGAGAAGAGAGTCTGTATTAGTAATCCCTCGGACAGAAAAGCCACAACATCATCTCTGGGCCTGTTGGACAGCAGAGAACCCACCAAGGAGAGCACTGTTATGAAAAGCCAGGAAATGGCTCACTTAGACTCTGTAAGTTCCCAGTCTGAAGCTCAGTTTCATTAGTTCTGCTGCTCCCTGGACCTCTTGACTTTATTGTGGCATATTTGTACCACTTTATTTTTATTTTTCCACATAGATGGTTATTTAGTGCCTATTTAGGTTATCTCTCTAGGTGCTTTTTTCTGATTCTTTGCCCTGGCTAATGTTTGCTTTTCCTTTCAATTTAATACTGTACATTTAATATTAGACATTTTTACAGTGGGAAAGAAAGAGCCATGCTAAAATATGTTACTGATCTAACACTAGGCCTGTTTCGTGTTTTGTTTTGGTTTTTTTTTTTTCCCCAGAAATGGAGCAGGTTTTTAAATACTGGGTTTGTAAACTGAGCTTGATTATGCAGTTTATTAAGGGTCTTCTACTTAAATAATCACATACTAAATGTCCTAACAGCTCATGTTTTCTCATTATTTCAGTTTGTTTCTCTTTACAGACTTCAGAAGGATTTTTATTTCAACTGAGTAACAAGCATGTGTCTCCTTTTTCTATTACAAACCAAACAAAAAGAAGTGGCAGTTTCCCAGACTGTATCTGTTTTATAAGACTGTTTATATAGATCTATATTTCAAACAAAAGGGATGATGGTCTATATCTCACCTGTGACCTACACCTGCAAACCACATAAAATCATTGCTGAATGAAACTCTAAATAAGTTACATCAATTCTTCAGCAAAGATTTTTGCTCTGTGCTGTATAAGAGGTGACAAACCAAGACATAACAGTGAGTTATTCAACCTAATTTCTTGAACTGGATGTACAATTTGTGGCTAAAGCTTTGTTTTACTTCTGCTTGTTTTGTTCACAGGCTGTTTGGGGTTTGACCATGTTACTCGTAATTTGAAAGTATCTGCCAAATAACTTTCACAAATTGTTCTGTAGATTTGTGTGCAAGTAAGATACTTTGAGGTTTTTTACTGTATAGAATCACAGAATGGTTTGGGTTGAAAGGGACCTTAAAGACATCATTTAGTCCAAATCCCCTGCCATGGACAGGGACACCCTCCACTAGACCAGGTTGCTCAGAACTCTGTCTTTGAATACAACCTGACTTTGAATACTACGACATGGTATAAAGATACATATAGAAAACATGATGAGTTCCAGAGAAAATGCCATGAAAATGCGTTATTTGTAATGCAGGCAGATAAATTTACTCTGGCAAAGCTGTCCTAAATTTTTAATTCATGAGTTTGTTAACTTAGTGAAAGGAAATTATCGTTTTAATTATAACAAAACAGTTTCCTGATTGCTATGGCAATAGTTAAATGTATTTCCCATAAATTTATTATGGTGATTGCAATGACTGTTAGCTTTAAATTATTTTTTCCTTTTTTTTTTTTTTAATTATAAAGCATATGATTTTTTTCCCCCAAGGTTAAAGACCAGAAGTAAAGTTACAGGGAGGAAATATGTTATATGTGAGAGAAAAAGTGTCATTATGCTACTGATCATAGTGCTGATGGTTCAGTTGGTAGCAATTGCTCAGCTGCTTCAGAACTGGAACAATGATCCAGGTGGATCAAGGACAACTTCCACATAAATCAGAAAATGATGGCCCTCCTGACTGGTTCTCATCTCTGTAGGTCTCTAGTATTCTTCACAGAAACACTGCTATTAGTTCCTGTGTCTGATTTGATTGAGTACACTCTGTCTCCCTAAACTTTTTTGTATGCTCTGTGGGATATGATCCACTTCATTCTGAATTTATGTAGAACTAACAAGAAATACAGGATATCTTAGCTTTTCTGCAAGTGTTGAGCAGGAAGATATTAATGCAATTAATATTTCAGGTCAATTTGCTCTGAATTGGAGTATTTCATTTTATCAGACTGGTCTGGAATGTGCCAATTGAAATCCATTCAGGGAAACCATTAAAAAGCTTGATCCCAGCAGGACACTGCCCTTTTGATTTCTGTTTTCTCATCTGGGTCAATAATTCTAGATGGAAAAACCTTTCCCATTGGCTCTCTGGGTCACCTCAGAGACTGTGGGAGACTGAGCTGTGGTGAGTCCATCAGCTGGAGGGTGAGAGAGGTTTGGGGGTCTGGCCAGGGGTCTCTGCAGAGAGGCTGATGTGCTCCATAGGGCAGAACCATCCCTTTCCTCTCTGGTCTGGGACCCTGACACTGAGAGGAGCACAAGGGCCACCAAAAGTGTGTGTGGCTGCTGCCCAGCAGGAGCAGGATCCCACCTGCTTTGTCATGTGAGTGGGATTTCAGAGGGTATAACTGAACAGGGACTTAATAGAAAGGAAATAACATTATGCAGATCTTCAAAAATGGGAGTAGCATCAGGCCTTACCATATTACCCTGATTTGTGGAAAACCTCTGTACCTGCAGGCCTTTGGAGCAGGTGGCCTTGGTTGTTTTTCTTGGCAGATAGGGACGTGAGTGCATCCATAGAGACCATGAACAAAGCATGGGAATCGTTCTGAAGAGATTATTTATGCATTTACCTTCATCAAAAGCAAAACCACTTCATTAAGCACCCAGGGAATGCAAAAGTGAGGGGAAAAGTGGCTTTCTTGATGAGATAAACACAGTACCAGTTACTCATTATGCATAAAATAATAGCACATACCACATGTTCCAGGGGTTTCAGGCTGGAAGATGTGTCACCACTGCCACGTTCCTCTCGTTTCCCTTGTATTCATCTAAAAGGTACTGATTCAGCCACTGTAATTGGGTTGTTATATACTTAGCTAAAAAAAAAAAGAGAGCCCCCAAAATCTGCAACAAAACCCTTCAAACTTTTACACTGAAAGCTGTGCTGTGTGCTTGTATGTGTTTCCATTTGAATATGAATTGGAAGAAGGGGAACTTGAATTTTTAGTTCTCTGATGTGTAGATGAATAGGTAAGTGAAGAAAGAAGAGTAAATAAAAAAACCTGTAGGTAAAATAAAAGGCATGCAATAAGGCTCGGCTTTGTGCACCGCTCTGGAAGCAGAACCATCTGTCCCTTTTGCCTCAGACACCTTCCCTTTTATTCATGTAGTCCTCTCAATTTTAAATTAAAAGAAAAAAAAAAAAAGAGAAGAGTTTTTAGGGATACCTCATTATCTGTATTTTGTTTATGGAAACAACTCCCAGTGCAACTTGATGTTTACTTTATTGTCTGGTATCTGTGCAGGGGCTGGATGGGGAGGGGAGGAAAGCCCTTTGGATACATTTTGCAGTTTGCTGTTTTAATTAGAACATTGTCATCTCTTGGCTGTTTGCAGATCTCCAAAGAAGTGTTGTGGCCTGCTGGGTTATTCACTAGACATTTGTGTGATTGATCTTCTTGTAGCTTTTTCCTATTGTGATTCTTTCATTTCTGGAAGCGGGTTTGCAGTTGGGCTTTGGGTGCTTGGTAAATAGGACTTGAAGCAGAGAGAGAGGAGCACATGGTGCTTTGCCCAAGTGGATGCTTTGTCTTTCCATGCCACCCTTGCTTCCAGCTGCCCAGGCAGGACCTGGGCAGGGCTGTGGCCAGGGATTTAGGCTCTCTGTCTCTGCTTCATGCTGGGGGGCTGACCTGGAGGTGAAGCTCTTGTGTCCCATACAGACTGTGGCACTTGTGTGCACATGGACCCCTCTTTTCTTCTGAAAGGAGAGAGTGGAGGGGATTTTTTCTCTGAGAACTGAAAGGGCATTTTGGAGCAATGCCACCAAATTCAACGTTGTGGCTCACAAGGTGCTGCTTTCCACCCACAGGAAATTGTTTAGGGGAAAGTGATAGAGAGGTAAAGTCTGGGAGACAAAGGAAGATAATGAGGAGAAGGAACTCCAAGAAAATGAAACTTCAGCCTCAGTCTGGTTCTACAAAGACCTTTGTGTTCTCAGTCCCATGAGCCAAATGCAGACAGTTGTGCAGACCAGTATTGAAGGTAGTTTAAAACCAATGTCACTTCAAGTACTGTGTAAGGGGAAAGGAGCCTTTATCTTGTTTGTTCTGCTTTGTAGGTCTCCTTGGAACAATTGTGTTTTATCTTTAGTATTGAAAATTGTTTTATTTTAAATTAATTTAAAGTAGCAGCTCCTGCATTCACTCACAAGTGGTAAAAGTCCCCAGTATTAGGTCAACTTGATGGAAATAGGTGTTAGTAAAATGCTCTACAGATTGCCTTCGAACCTGCTTCCTTATTTTAAAGGTTTTTCTGCTTTTTTTTGCATTGCCTCTGCTGAAAATGATATGCAGAAGTACAAGTCTTGCAGCTAAAGCTGATAATCTACACCTACCTCCCTCAGTCTGCTTTGTTTATATGGTGCCCTGGTGAGAAGTATTTTTAAGGGTTGGGGTTCTGAAGGCAAAAGGTTTGAATAAAAAGGGATACTGGAAAGTACAGATTTTTTAAAGAAATAGATGCCTAGTCTCTTTTCCCTCTGATTCATCACTTCAAAAAATTTTCCCTTGATTTTTGAAATCTCACATTCTTTTCATCAATTCTTCCCACTCTCCTCTGAAGTTTCAGTTTATCAGAATTCCAGACTTCCTCGATTGTTCCACGCTCCTATGCTGAAGATGTCATTGTTTCACCCCAAGATAAATAACATGGAATTACTTTATTCTTCAAAAGAAGCAGACTTACACACGTGCAATGTTGGTGTCAGTGCCTCCAGTCGAACTGGGTAAAGCTCATTAACCTGATGTTCCCGTGTTAAAAGCAATTTAAAAGCAAATATAACTTGGAAACCTCAGAGTGCTGTTTAATACTGTGTTGTGAGAAACATGGTAGGGGTTGCTTTCCTCTTGTAACCCAGTTTCAATATTCAGCTTAGGAACAGAGGAAAATACCCTCAAGGTTTTTTTGTCTTTCAGAAGTAATTTTTGAAAATGGACTTACTTTAAAAAAAAACATGCCTCCTGCTCTTCAGACCAAATCTATGTCAAAAGCTGAATTTGACCCATGGTACAAGATTTAGGTGCTGTGAGCAGCTTCACAAAGCAGGTAAAAACCCTGTGATTGTTTATATGTCTTATTATCCACATTAATTGCACTAATAATAATAATAATAAGAAGAAGAAGAAAGTGAACTCATAAAGATTACCCTAAGTTCTGATACAAATTTGGATTACTGTTGATCCTTCACCCTGTTCAGTTTATGCAGTTTCTGTGTGTTTCTGGGGCCACGTTAGATCATAGAATCATGGAATAGCCTGGATTGGGACTTTAAAGATGATCTAGTTCAAAACCCCCTACAGTGGGCAGGGACACCTTCCACTGGACCAGATTGCTCAGATGGATGTTCCTGCCTTCTAGTACATGTTTGAATCCCTATCAAAGCAGTTTATCAGCTGATCTCATTCTCAATTATAACCTTCAGAAGCATTCATATAATTAGATGTGCTGTTGTAATCCTCTTGGAAACAAAATGTGAGCATGGAGCTGCCGACAAACTGCAGTAGTAGGGAACAGGTAATATATATTTTAATATGCAATAAGTTTAAAATGTGTATCTAATGAATTCTAATGGCATCTTGTTTTTCTTAAATTTATCTTGTAAAGGCAGAAGTAATTTTCAAACTTGACATTGAACCAGAATTTTTTATGTTTTGATTTATTTTTTTTTTTAAATTTATGGTCCTACTCAAGAAGTGGATTAGATTTTAGATGCAAACAGATCTTCTTCTTCTGCCCACTGAAAGGAAATATAAAGCTCAATGGACTTCAGAGAGTTAAACTTCTTGAGTGGTCCTGACCTGTGCATTGAGCATCTACTTGAGGGAGGAATATCCTGGTCAAGTAACTGGTAGATCTTTACTGTGGTCAGTGTTCTGACACCAAGAGGTTGTGTAATGGTGCTGAACTGGGAGGCCAACATTATGATCCAATAAAGGGGGCTCAGAACAGTGATCTGATCATGAGACTTGAATGTGCTCTGCAAGAAACCTCCCAGGGAAAGAAGGATGTGGCAGTGGAGGGGTCGTGGCTTGGAGCTGGTCACCAGTGGCTGGTGCAGAGATGCACAGGGAGCAGGCAGCCAGCTGGGGGGGCATGGAGGGATCTGCCTGGGGACCATGAGGTGTGGGGCAGGGTTTGCTGCAGCTCAGGAGGTCTCTAGGTTAGCTGGGAACAAGTGTGGAGGACCTGCCTGCAGTGACACCGTGCTCCAGGGGGAGAGCTGTGTACAGGCCTTTCTGTTTCTCTTCTGTTTGATCTATTTGCTTGGAGTTTTCCCTGTTTAATAAGTTACATATTCGAGGTTTATGATGATGAAATCTGGCTTTATTTGAGCTACGAAGGCTTTTGGTCTTCTTTAGGGAGCTCATTATGAAGAAAAATCATAGGCAGTGGATGTCAAAGCTCTGGCTGACCCAGGAGCTTATTATACCTGGTTTAAAAAAGAGTGAAAAAGTGATCACAGTATGAACTCTCCCTCCTCGTTTTGCAGGGGTTGCACAGAAACTGGAATTTCCTTCCAGCATAGAGAATGATCCTGCCTCTTTGGGCATATGCATCCTGAGCTGTTCCTTCATGATGGCTTTATGTTCCCTCTCTCCAGAGGCACTGGGGCATTATGGTTTTCCTTCCAGTGGGAAGAGCTGAACAGAGCTCCTTCAAATATCTTGCAGTAAATCCTTTAGTAAATAAATCCTAAGCGAACCTCAACACCTAATTTTCCCTCTGTGGGTGGAATGTGAGAACAAGAGCAATGAAAGCTGAGAAACAAATGAATTTCCTTCTTCAAACAGTATTATTTGCAGGGCTGTGGGGTATTTTGCACTCTGTCTCCCTGCCTGGTGCAGATTAGCTGGGAAACACAAGCTGACTGGTTGAGGACCACGCAGGAGGATGCCAGGATCTGCACAGCCACTTCTGTGGTGCAATCTCTCTGACAATTAATTTACTATAGGGCTTACCCCTTGGGGTCTCTTAATTCCCATCATCCTTTTTCATCCAGCACAAAGTGTTGGACTGCTCAGCCAGGACTCCAGCTTTGCTTTACAGTGGGTTTGTTACTGAAGTGTTTTATGTCCTGTTCTACACTCAGGTTGCCCTTTGGATTATTTTTTTTCTCCCTCCTAATCTACATTCAATAAACATCTTCAAGTTGCTCTGTCCTGCTATTTAGCAAAGATAAATGATTTTGGAATATGAATTCTCCCAGTTCAGCTGACTGTCCAGAATAAAATTATAAACACAGGAGATAAGATTAATAAAAGCACCAAACTGCTGGGTGGATATTCCCATTACTGCACACAAGCTAGACAACATCCTCCTCCACCAGTTTCCTAGTTTGATAAATGCCTTGAGCTGATTTAAAAATGTATAGGTTATTTTTAACCATGGTAGCAGAACCATCTGTATTGTATCTGATGAAGTTCTGTGATAGAGCAAATTGATTTATTCTATCTCCTTACAAGTTATACTAAGCTTTATGTTATAAATAAACTGGTTTGAAGTACATGATGTCATTGAGCTTGAAAGTCTCTAGATAAATTTGTACTTAAAGGGTTTGCACCTTCTGTATGAATTTGAATTGGTCCAGATTGTTAAATCTCGTTTCTGTCTCTGTCTTGTGGACTGCAAGATCTCTGGGGTCATGACTGTCTTTATAGTTGTGTTTGTATGAAATACACAGAGGGCCCAAAACAAGCCTGGTGCTCTCATACATTACAGCGATAAAAATAAGAGCAATCCAAAAAACAGAACTGTGCATTCAATGGCAGGATTTCCAGAAGCACTGCAAGGAACTGTGTACCTAAATCCTACCCGTTGCTGGTATAAAATACAGGGAATTAATGAGGAACTCAATTCACTTGAGGTAGAAACAGTCCTGGCTATAGCAGGGATGTGCCCTATGCCATGGCCAGTCTGGACTGAGGTCAGATTTGAGATCTTTGATTCCATTCCAGGGCATGAGAGAGGCTTCTGTGGGCACAGACTGGCATTTCCTTTTGTCTTGCTCTGAGGTCACTGGGTCTTCCTCTGAAAATCCATGGGAAAGGTGCCTATAGTGGTAAGAAGAGGGAATTAATCAAATGCTGGGCAGAATACACTTATTGTTAGATGAGTGCTACAGAACCAGCAAAAATCGTGGCTGAAATAAGGCAGAACTTCTGAAGGAGGTGGACTGGAATCACTGTCCCTGTGTTTAAGGATAGGTTTTGAGAGACCAGCACTGAAGACACGATGATGCCTGATGAGTGCCGTGTATGGTGCAGACTTCGGTGTAATTAAAAAGAAAATGAGCAATGCTCTAATTGAGATCTGAAGATTAAAAGTTAAAAGCTCAGTATCCTCTATTACTTACTGTCAGATAGGGATTTATGTTGCATATGTGTAACAAACCATTGCATTTTAAAGATGGAACCATAAAAAAGTTGCTGTAATTTAAAAGCAGCCAATTTACTAGGAGTACAGTTTGCAGCTATGTCACTTGCTAATCAGTCTGTTAAACATAATAGCCATTCTTGTCTGGAGGCAGTTAATCATGTTGTGAATGCACTTATCAGCGTGTATTAGAAATACAATACAAGACTTTCCAACAGAGGAATGGATGCAATTACTGCAATCAGTATACATTTAGCTACAGTCTTATACCATGTTTTTCTTTCCCATTTTTTTTTCCCTTTTAAATAGTGCAGCAGTGAGAGATTTTTCTCTTAGAAAAATATAAAGGACGCACTTGAAAGTGTTGTTAAACTCCACAGACGTGCTCAAAAGTGACCTGTCCATCTCCAGGAGAGTTGGCTGCTGGCTGCTGAATTCTTCCTGGACCCAGCAGTGTTGGAAGCTGCTGGCTTTGAGTGTTGTGGTGATGGTTTTCAAGGTCTTTGAGCATTTTCCCTGATGGGCTGGGAGCGTGTCTGTGGTGGCATTTGTTAGGTGGTGGGGAGCTGGAGTTGCTGCATTTGAATTAGACTAAAGGAGCTCAGCATATGGATGAACACTTTTTTTTTTTCTTTTTTTCTTTTTTTTTTTTTCCCTGTGCTTTTCTACATCTAAATCAATAGTGATGAGGGATCTCAAAGTTTTTGAAAGGCGATATTGAAAAAGCATGAAAGCTAATTGCTTCCAGCATGACTACCCACCAGCAATGGGTGTAAATACAGCTGTCCAAAGAATGCCAGGACTCGACAAAATCTAAGGATTTCAGCTAAACAATTTTCCAGGGCCGAGCATATTCTTGTATGGGGAGGAAGGGAGTTGTGAGGGGGGTGGGAGAAGGGAAGAGATTATGAAATCCTGGAGAGATTCAGGGAAGAGAGGAATAGGAATAGAAAGAGAATAATTTTTCTTAATTCTGCTTTATGTTAACCCATTATGTTAGGGATATTTTATGTATTTTAGTATGATTTGCAGTGCTTGCAGGAACCTGCCTTCTTTTTCTTGAAATCCTTTTATCTGTCTCTTCATTCTTTGTGACAGCTGGTATTTTTGCTTAGGTAATATTTTTAATTGTAGCAAGGAAAATGAAAAAACAAATCAATCCCCAAATTATGTGACTGCTATAGTGGGTAATAAGGGAGTCAGTATAACATCCTCTCCATCACACCAGTATTTTTGCTACTCTTGTGTTTGGGTCATACATTGCTCAGACTCACTGATGAAAATATCCTCAGTGAGATGTCCTTGGGATCCTTCCCAGTGTATCTGGACTGGCTTATACTGGTCAGCAGCTCAGCTTGGATGCTCAGCCCCACTCCATCACAGGTTGTTGCTGAGAAAACTCATTGAAATGAAGTTCTGGTATCATGTTTTGTCTTTTATCATCTAAACAAAGGAGTGGGGCAGGTGGGATGGAACACCACTTCTCCCCTCTCCATTTCTAATTATTCCTTTTCAGAGCCTAAATGACTTAATGTCATCTGTTACTCACTTGTGCCTGCACTCATTTACTCGTGGTATGACCTTGGCTCTGAGCAATATTCCAGCTGCCCCCCTTTAGCTGTCACTGCCTTGGAATTCATCACCTGTTGGGAAATCATTGTCTTGCAAGTGTGACAAAGTCTTGATTGCCCTTTGGAAAGGTGACCTGGAGATGTTACAGGATGTCTGTTGTGTTGACCTTACTTTCATGCTATTAAAATGTAACTGTGGGGTGATTTTTAAAAAGAGAAATATTAAATCCACCCCTCTGTATTTGGTTATTTGGAGTTATCTTCGCGTGTCCAGGGATATTTGGATTCATTTTTGGAACAAAACCAGCCTTTTAATGGGGTGACTTGGATTAGAACTGGTTGTTTCTCTCCTGCTTTTAGTTTTGATATGAAGATCAGGACTTCATGCTGATCTCAACTAGCAAAGAATGGAGGTACATAGAATTACTGCAGATGGCTCTTTCTGTTCATACACTGAATGCAGACCCTGATCCACCCTGTGTTTGCTCAACTGGATGAATTAATCTTGTTTATTAATTAAAACTTGAGAAACTGATGTGTCTGTGCCAGTCTCACTGTCATGTTTTTACTGTCTGTTCAGTGGGTATCACCAGTGAGAGGAAACGCTTAACTCTTTTTTAAAACATAATTATCAGCCTTTAAAATAAAACAATTTTATGCACACCATGTGTCTCTCAGGGAAGTGGGGAGAGAGGAGGTCCCGTTTGTGTTAATGTTAATGGGCTACCTCACTCCCTGCTTTGAGGATGTTGCCATGGCCATTTATTTCTTAGCACAAGTGTGAATTAGCCACAGGGCAGCCTGCACATTATCTCTCCATCTCGGAGTACATTCGATTCAAAGAAAGCTAGGTCTACTTCATTAGATGCTTAATCTTGTTTACATCTGAAGAGAAGGTAGGAGGAATGAAATAATTCTTACCATGTCTCTATTTTGATCTTTATTTCATGCAGGTAGCATTACAGTAGATTCTACAGCAGACTTATGAGTTCTCTGCAGTCTTAGCAAGCTGTAGAAATAAAAAAAACCCGACTGTTTTTAAATGTCCCATTGTCTTTGCTGTCTTCTTGGCGTTCTTTTATTTACTTATTTACACTCTCTACCCATTAAGCAAAGGATTAAGTTAAAAAAGTGTTGACTTAGCTTTTCAAATCCTCAAGAGGAGAGCACCATTTGTCACTGTTTTATGTATCCTCCAGTACATTAGGTATATTCATGTCACAGTCTGCAACTTGTCTACCCTTTCCTTTCATTCATAAATTCAGTGCATGGGGAATTTGCATTTCTAGATCCCCTCTGGTTGATTTTTCTCCCCAGGGAGATCCAACTGTCATCCTCAATTGTAATTCTGAGATCAAAAGAGCAACTGGATTGCAAGGAACTTTCTCCTAGGTCTAGTTGTGTTTTTCTTTTCTTTTCTCATGGACTTGTACACGGAAGGGTCTGATCATGTAATTCTGATGTCAGGCATATAAAAATCATGAAGTGTTTAAAATGCCAAAGAAACGTGTTATTGGAAATGTGTTTTGAGCCATTAGGGTTCCTCTAGGTCACTTACCCAAGCTCTTATCTAGGAAGATGAGGAAGCTGCATGCATTATTTGTGAATATAAAATTCAAAAATTACATAATTTTGTACGTTCAGGAGCTGCCACATAGAGTCACTCTTCCTGACACAATACATTTGGAAGACATACAAATAAATTAAACTGTTGCATGTCTTCCATTTAATGGTTGGCAGGAGAAGAGAAAGACTCTGAATGAAGCACCTTCAGCTATGCTGAGCTGGTGGCCAGTAACCCAGTGTGGGGATGGTGGAGGAACTGAATTAAGAGTGGCCTTTTTCTTCTGCTTCATTACCTGCAGGAAGCTCTTATATATGGCTGTTCTGTGGTGACGTTATAGACAGCCCAGAGTCTGTCCCGTCCCACTGCAGTGAGTCACCAAGGATTTCCAGCAGTAGATTTCAGAATATGTTTCCTATCTCCACCATCGAGCCTCTGGATGCCCCTGACCATCCTCTCTGTTTTCTCTGAGGTCAAGTGAAATGTTTGCTGCATTGACTTCACACCCAGATTGGCTGAAGTTACCTGTGCCTTGGGTTATTCAGCTGCAGCACAGGCTCCCAGAGTTGTGCTCTTGTTCTTTCAAAGGTCTCTTGAGAGTCTGTGGAATGAGGGTCTTTGTATGTGAGTTCCTGCACTGCAAAGAACTTCTTGTACCACCGAATTTATTATCTTGAATTTTCAGTCACTGGTCCTTTAAAAATCCATCTCTGCTTTATAATATATTTCAGCTGCTTGCACAGCAATGTTGAAAATAGACCGTGTGATTATGGTATGTAAATATGTAAGAATTTCTGAATAGTTAAAGAAAAATTATAAGCACCATTTGGGCTGTTGATACTTATTAACTGGATAGGTTTCAGCATGTCTTTCATCATAAAATCATTCTTATTTTTTAAACAACAATAACTCCCTCTATATTTGCATCCAGCATCAGCTAAACTCTGGCCCCAGTTTCCTACTGGATGTGTTTGTTGTGTTCCCCAGCAAGATGCTTCCTCCTGGCAGAGAAGCTTTATTTTAAGAAATACCCAGCACAGCAATAAAGAAGTTCTAAATAGTAGTCAGAAAAACATTCCAGTGCAATCAAAATGCTTTTTTAAACCCCAAAAGACTGCGTGCAGTTTCAAAAGGGGAGAGTCATGAGAAAGGTACAAATGGAGTCCCAGTGCCAGCAATAGATGTTACCAATGGAACTCACCAATTACACACACACTGGATTCGGTCCTAAAAGTTGTTTTGTTAAAGGTTGACTAAAATAGCATCTAAGGGCTCTTTTACCAGAAGCATTTTTGTACACTGTCACAAGGGTGCAAGCAAATAAAAATAATTGAAGCAATTGTCTCAGTTGTCTCCAGGGCTGTCATGATGATGTTGATAAAATCAAATAAAGTGGAAGTTATTGCAAGTTGTTAGTGAGCAGCACAGTTGTGAATTGGCAGTGGAGGAAGCTGAAGAGCTTAAAAGGTTTGCTCATTATCTGGATTTATTGTTTTCAGTTGTAGGAAAATGTTGGCTAAGCAAAATAACATGAGTAATATCTGGTCTTGGTGGTGTGTTTTGAACAAAAATATTTTCTTCTTGTTTTTATGGCTTTTACTGGATTATTAAAATGTGCTGTGTCAATCCATACATTCTTAACGGATTGAGCAGCTTGGGTTTATCCTCTGTAGCCATTTTCTTTGCCCATGCATCTGTGAAAAACACGAATTTACAGCAGTGAAAGAAAAACAAGATCAGGCACCAAGAAATGTTTTGGAAAAAATCTGTATTTGGTGTAAAGTAAACTGGACAACAGAGCAAGTTCTCTATTAGACAGCAGAGTAAATGGTAAATCGTGACTTTGAAATGCATAATGAGAGGAAAACAAGCAAACTTTTTCCACCCTTGCAGACTTAATTTCCACCTGCCATCCATCCTATCTTTGTCCGTGGCTCCTACCCTGCCCTTCTGTGCTGTGCCATGGAAGAGGAGTGAGCAGGGCATTTTTCCAGTGTTTGTGCCTGCCTTGTGCCCCAGCTGTCTGGTTTCCCTCAGCAGAACAAAAACCTCTGGGGACAGTGCAGCAAGGGGCAGTGGCACTGTGTCATCTGAACGTTTGCACACGGATGCAAAAGCTTGCAGAAGTACTCAGGACATCCCTGGCTTCTAGGGATGTTCATCCACACTGCAGCACTCAACAGGGATACCTGCTCTCATTTCTGCAGGGCTCCAGTGCTCCTGAGGATGAGACCCTTCCTCAGCAAACCACCCTGGGAGAACAGTGTGAGCAGGCTCTTCCAACCTCAAATACATCTTTGTGTCCTTACAGCCCAATGAAAGTGGTGCTGGGAGAACAGGACTTAGGTCTGAACATCCGTTATCGAGTCAGACCTTGTATGTAAGACCATTTCACCTCAGTAAGGTGGTGTAAGGATGTTGTGGGTGCTCAAAGATACCCTGGTTTTAAAGGTGTCAGCTGCTGCCAGTTGCTGTTACCCAGTGCCCTGTGCAGGAAAGCAGCTCTCAGCAAGGCAGAAGGGCTGTCAGTATGCAAATCTTCATAATTCAGAAGCTGCATGCTGCCCTGTTAGTAGGCATTTGCTTTCATTTCCTTCATCTTAGGTTGCTGGGATCTTAATTTCCTTAGGGGGAAAAGGTCAGGACCTTTAATCTGGATCTTTTCCCCTGGAGGTCCTGGCCATCTGTTGCTTCATTTGACTTCAGCAGGAAATTAGGGTCTTGAGCATTTTCCAATGAGTTGTTGAAAAACCTCCTTCTGTAAGTGTTTGCTTTTCAATAAACTGTACTTATGAAATTAATCCTCTTGAGACTGAAGGAGTGAGACCTTTTTTACTGAAATATTTTATAAACTAATGTACCTTGGTAATGTAAGGTCACTAAATTCTCATTGAATTTGGTAACAGTTTAATTCTTATCGAATTTGGTTACAATTTGTCAGAGAAAGAATTGGCCATTGTTAACCTTGAAAAGATTCTGAAGCAACATGATACCACGCATTTGATTATTTTCAATTACCTCATGTCTGCTCCATTTTTTAGAGTTTTGTTTACACTGCTGTGGGCCTCATAAACAAATTGCCATTTATTGAAAACATTACTTTATGAATGAATGAAACTCATGATTTCCTGTAATAGCCAAGTGCACTAATAGAAGTGTCTGACTTTTATCACCTAAATTGTTGATGACCTGGCAGTGTGAGCCAAAAACCCCTCCATGTGCCTGTGGCACTGCAGAGTGTCCTGCTTTATCATCCTTCATTGTGGCATCTTTCATTCTCTCTCAAATACATAGGGCAGGCCCATCAGGTTGGCTAGCAATGGAAATATTTCGTAGTAGTGAATAATAGGCATTTGTTTGTTGAAGTGAAATACTGACCATTTGGACTGTTATGCTGTCATGACATCCATCCCTGACTATTATTCCAGTACTTAATTCAATAATTCCATGTTTGGTTTAGACAAAAATAAAATTAAATTCATTATTATTTCGATGTCAGGTGATTTTGTAGTACTTGTTAAAACCTCTCACATCAGAGCTATGTTGGATCTTCACAGTGATCTATTATTTTGTGGGAAAAAAAAAAAAACCTATGAATTTCAATAGAAATACTTAATGAGGTAATGAACTGTAGAATCATAGAATGGTTTGGGTTGGAAGGGATCTTAAAAACCATCCAGTCCCACCCCCTGCCATGGGCAGGGACACCTTCCACTAGCCCAGGTTGCTCCAAGCCCCATCTAACCTGGCCCTGAACACTTCCAGGGATGGAGCAGCCACAGCTTCTCTGGGCAACCTGTGCCAGGGCCTCCCCACCCTCACAGGGAAGATTTTCTTCCTTATATCAAATCTTAACCTACCCTCTTTCAGTTTAAAGCCATTTCCCCCTGTCCTTGTTAGAAGTTCCTCTCCTGTTTTCCAGCTGCCCACCTGGATGTGTCCATTGGAAAGCTCTGGGGCTTAGCAACACGTTCCTGTCCTGATAACTCTCTATTCTGGTGTAGGTTGGAACCAGGGTTGGCTTTATTTGGCATGGATTTACCATTCTGTGCTAAAACTCTCCTCCAGATGGGGTCACAACCATGCCCACCGACTGCAGGGTGTGGAATGAGAACTGGGGATGTTACAAAGCTCGACTGGGCTGTTGGAGACCTGGTTTGAATGCATCAGATGGGTATGAGGGCAGACAACAGGAGATTGTGCAGAAATCTCAAGGCTTTGGAGGTTCTTCTACCACCTGAGAGAGGCAGCATTGTGAGAGGACGCAGATAGGATTATAAATCACAATTTGAAGAAGAGGACCTACTTACTGGAGTTTGTGAGAGGAAATAAATCCAAAAAGACCCATGGGGTTTTTTTTTTCCTTTTCTCACCAGAGAGAAAAATGTGTAATGAATGTCTCATGTCTGAAACACTGGGCTGGATTCATCAAAGGGAGTTAGTAATTACCAAATTGAGAGAATCATGAAGCGCTTTTCTAAATTTGAAAGGCTCATCAAGAATAGATCAGGAGCAGGCAAAATTAATAGTTATGAACTCATTTCCATAGAAATGGACTTATTAGCAAGCATGCCAGCTGCCTAAAATTATAAGGTCTTTTCCTTGTGCTTGCAGGAAATAATCTTTTTTTATAAAAGTAATTTTGACTTTTTATTTTTTATTGCTCCTCTAAACTAGGGTTTGGCAAAATCCTGAACCGGGAAAAAACTTCACTGGACAATGGAAATACTTAACTAAAAAGAGAAGAAAGATGTGGAAAGGAGAAGTGATTTGTAGTCCTTAGATTCCATCAGACTCTTCCCAAGAGTACAAACTTATTTAAGAGAAAAATGAAATAGGTCTCCAGAAATAGTTGAAAAATCTTGATAGGATAAAGTTTGGTTTAACGGGATTTAATGGCTGATAACAGCATGAGTTACAGTCCTTGTCTTCTCTGCTTGTGGATTTTCCCACTGGTAGCATTTTGTCTTCACCAGGCAGTTGCAGATTGACAGATCAGACTAAAAGCTGAAGATTTGCCATGGCAGAGTGGAACAACTGCTTTTAAAAAGGGTTATAGTGTAATGCTGCATAGCCAGGAGAGAAATTTAGATACAGGTGTTGGGATGTGAATTCATCAGCTAATGGAGCTGGCATAAGTAAATGCTAACCTTTGAGGTCTTGATTATGGTTTAATTTATCTCTGGTTTTACGTTAGCAACCTCCATCAATTTCAGTGGAAAAAGGCAGTGGTCTCCCACACGGTATTATAGAGGATGGTTAATAAACTGCAAGAATTATGAATGTAATACCAATCTTTCTACTAGGAAAGAAGCCTCTGTGGGATAAGAGATGCAGCAGCCAGTAGGCAGGCACTGGTCTGAGCATGAAAGAAATTCACTTTTCAGGTTTTATCATGTGTTTTTGCTATAGCTGTAACCTGGGAAGGAACTTAGAACATAGAGGGTGGATTAGTCCGTGGGGCACTTGGTGTCCCAGATACTACAACACTTGGCATTGCTTGAAGGTTGAATCTCTGTCCTAAAGAGGACAAAAGGGACACCATAATTTCAGAGAAAATTAATTCACCTGCTGTTTAAAAGGTAACTGGAAACCTGCTGGTGAATAAAAGAGTCCAGAAAGCTGAATGCTGGTTTTCTAGGGCTGCACACTCAGTGGAGAAACTCTGTAGGTGAAAAATGGATAGGGACAGCAAATCCATCTCTTTTAGCAGAAGTTCAAACTGGAAGTGGGTCCTTCTTTGGTCGGTATTAATGTCATGCTACAGCATTTGCTTCTGACATAAAGCAGAAAAATGTTTGACAAGCCACATTGTTTTTCCAGGTGATGATAAGGATTCTCTTTGGAACCAGGATGAGGACTGGGAAGTGAGCTTTGCTTTAGTTCATATGTTAATACAGTTAGATCTGAGGAAGGTTTGTATATGTGAGTTGGTGCTCTTTTGTAGATGCAGAGAGACTCCTTGCTAACCCAGCAGTGATAACCACGTCTGCCTTTAAATGGAAGGTCTGTCTTGTGCAGCTCTACAGCCGTGCTCAGGCTGCAGTGAAGGTCTCTGCATGTTTACAAGCACTGGAGCTGTTTTACTCCCTGTCATATATTCAGCCTGCTATATAGCCAAGACCCACACATGCTCCTCTTAGGGAGATCTGAGACCCAGTCTGTCTTAAAAACATAAAACCACTACTGTGGTTTCTTTTTGGATGTGTAAAAGGGAAAACAGGAAAGCAGTAAATTGAAGGTATGATGGGCTGAACTCAAAGAAGTGCCAGTCTTTGAGACTGGAATGGAATTTATTCATGTGGAATGCATTTATCACTGCAGACTAACTGGGTGTATTATTTAATTGGTGTATCTAAACCAAAATCCTCCACTGGTGTTTTTGTTCTGAGTTTGAAATCATTCATGGGTGTTTTTGTGAATGGCAACTATTGACTTGAACAGACTGAAGCTAAATTGCAGACCTAAACATACCTTGGCAGGCCCAATATCTAGATCCATAGTTAGTGTAAAGCTCATATCTGAATTTTATATCTGTGTTGTGAGCGAATTAATTTTATGTAATTTAGATAAAACAAACTGCTGAAAGTGATATGCCAAAAACTATGAAGTTGAGTACTCCAATGTGGTGCCCACAGTGGTTATGTTTTTTAACAGAAATGGCTTAATTACATCCTTATTATTGTGTAATAAAATTTATCTTAAAAGGTTATTGCTGATTGTCTGATTGGCCACCCAAAAGATGACTTAATAGCTTTTAGTTTTGCCTGGAGGTGGATATTATCTTCTGTCAGCATGGAAAATATTTATCCTCCAGGCATTGAAGCATATGTTTGCTTTGTTTGTTGTCAGAAAGAAAACATGAAAATCAATAATTCCTGTTCAGATTTTTTTTCCTTTACAATGAGCCATCAAAAACATATGGCAAACCCAGATTCTGCCTCTGTGCAGTTGGGAAGAGGAAAAGGATGTTTAAAGTCTTTGTTCTCTGTAGCAGCAGGATAAAACTTTTCTGTGACACACAGCTCTTGGAGTCACTGCTTTAGGGAAAGGGCACACCGTGGGACAGGACGGAGGGTGAAGGTGCAGAGGTGGGTGATTACTGAGGGATTCCTGCAGGCACAGGGAACACCCCTGGGAGGGGAACAAGATCCTCCTACTCACAGTGAGAGCACATTCAAGTTGTTACAGAATGGCCTTACATAGAGCAAATTCACATTTTCACCAATTTATGAGCACATACCCCAAAACTTCATCAGTATTGGGAACATCAGTTGTCTCTCTAATAATCTGATGAAGCATCTGGGTCTGTGCTGCTGCCTTTTCATCCCCTCCCCATGTATTGTAACCTCCATTGGGTCTCCACACTGCAGGTGTCTGTCTGGAAAACTGGGGCTGGAGCTTGTATGCTGATTTGTAAAATACCTTAAGTTTTGTGGAAGCAAAGTGCTGGATGAGCAGAGATCTGTCTTCTAAACAGATCCCCGCTGTGGATATGCCAAGTGCTGTTGGTTAAATCTTGGTGTTTGCTTCTCTGTAACATGAAGATAAGATCTTTCTTTCTAACCTGAGGATTAATTATTAATATTTACATAGTGTTGGACCTGAGGAGAGTGCTAAGTGTTGTTAAGAAAAGAAGAAGTAATTTTTAAATTCATTTCTCAATGCCATGCATTTACATCCATTTCTTTACTTTTAAACTTATATTTCCAGATGAGAAATATATAATGATTGCCATATAATTACAAGTCTGCACCACTGACGAGTACAGTGTTGTCCTGAATTGAAAATAAGGATAGTGTATGCCTCATTTATTGTCATGGATAATTTCGCAAATGCATTTTTTTTCACTGAGATAAAGACAAGTTTGGGTTTGAAAGACTTTTTCTCCCTCACAAGAGCTCATTTCTGACACAATATGAGGTATGGCCGAGCATTCTTGTTGCGCAGCATCAAAATTATAATAATGGTATATTAAATAATTTAGCAACATCTGTGCAATGCTTTTCCCAGGGTTTGTGGCTTATTCTATAAGTTCATTGTGATTATAAAGAATGAATGCCTGAATTTAATGGGAAAAATGCCTCAATTCCAGGAAACTAAAAGATACAGTGTCACCCTATCTAGAAAGTATAGAAGTTGCCCATTGTGTAGTTTTATTTAGGTTTCTCTCAGTGTCTTCAAACCCCTATGTTGCATTTAATGGTAAACTCTTTGGTGAGTAAAAGATAAAGGTGAATCTTTTTATGGGGAATTATTTTATTTTTTTTCCCCCAGAGCAAACATGTCCTCCTACGAGATCCTGCAGATGGACTTTGAGGTTGACAACACCAGCAGCCTGGCAGGGGCCCAGCAGATCACCTGGCAGGTGGAATACCCCCGGGATGACTCCGTGAGCGAGCTGATGGTCTCCGAGATCTTCGTCAGCCGGACAATGTTTGTGGGAATTGTTCCTCTTGCCATGGTAAGAACCTGCTGCTCCTCCTTTTTTTTTTTTTTTTTGCTCAGCGTTTCCGTTGATCCTCGTTAGTATTCCAGGGAATGTGAGCCTTTTTATTATGAGCCACTTCCTATGCACCTGCTGCAAGTGATTTAAATGCAAAAACCGCATTTCAATAATATTTTATTTACCTGATATGCCAGAATGGCTCCTTGGAAACCATTTGGGTCTTTTGTGAAAATCCTTTACTGTTTGTGGATTATTGGCCTGGTACATGGTAATGGCTCCTCTGGAGCCGTTGTCTTCTGGTGTATTAATGTGACTGCCATGCCTGAGCTCTGAGGGTAAATGTTGTAATTAGTTGGGACATTTTCAATGAAATAAATTAGCATGCATGTGTGGGAAACTTCATTGCTAAACCAAACAACTGGACTGTTTTCTGCTGTGCTTTTCCCCAAAAGAGCCAAATAGTCTAGTGAACTGCAAAGTGTCAATTTAATGAAAGGTCTGGTTTGAGTTACATAGAAAGGATCAAATGCTTTCTGGAGATGTAGCCGTTGGACATGTTTTCCAGGCAGGTTTAAGGTGTGCGTGTGCAGAAAGCTTGAGGCTGATGATTTATTTAAAAAATGCAAATATATCCTGATAAAATCAAAGGCACCTTTTCTAAGAGGGACCTTTGACCTGTGTTTGGGCCTGGTGGACTTTTTAGTACTAGAACTTTACACATGGACAGGGATGTCAGTGGAGATATTTAAGTAGAATACTAGAGAAACAGCCAGAGAGTCAGGATGTTATACCAGTTACCTCAAAAACACTCTGGTTTTTTTTGCTTACTTTCTCCTGAACATTTACCCTTCCTTTCTGAGTTGGTCTGCGCTAATTTTCTTTCTATTACACCATACACACAACAAATATTGGCATTTTCCTCTGCATGACCACTGGCATGACCAGAAGAAAGGTAAGATGCTTGTAAAGGAAACAAGACTCCAAATGATTTTAATTTTCAGTTCCTACTGCCAAAGGCTGCACTTTCTGGCAACCTGGTGATAGAGGAGAAATTATGTGCAGAAAAGTCAATAGAGAACTTTCTTCTGCTCCCTCTCTTTTTGAAGCATGTAGGAGATGAAACAAAACTCTAATTGTGTGGATAGAATATAATCAAGTAGTAATAGTGAATCAGATGTACTAATGAGAAAATGTGGTGCAGGAACATCTTGCACTTAGCACTGTGGTTTCAGGTGGATAGCAAGGAGTTTGTGCCATGCAGAGCACCGGGGATATAAAAGAAAAGCAAATGCATCCCAGAAGCTCGCTGTGAATGTTGGATCAGAGCTCTGCTGCTCTCTCTGCCAGGGATTTGCCAGGGTTTTACTTCATCTCTTTGCAGTTATGGCAGCTGTTGGCCACTTCAGCTGTCTCAGATTGTTCTTGGACAAAATCTGGGGCTGAACCTGAATTCAGAGAGGAGTTGATCTAATCTCTGTTATTTTGTCATTGTAAACTAACCGTGGAGTAAAGGAGAAAGTGGGTTTTTTTGGTGAATTTATGACCTTAATCCTTGAATGGGTCTCTCATGTAGGCTGTCACTTTGTGGTTGCACGTGAGCATCCCTGACTGACTTGGCCCAGGACTCATTGGAGAATTGATCACAGCAATGGCAGGGACTTTTATTGGCATTTCTTTCCCTGTGTTTGCCAGTTTGCAGCTCTGCTTCATTTAGAAGTCATCAACTGTTCTGTTGCCAGAACTGCAGGTTCTGGCACTGCATTGCCCTATCAGGAGCAAAAAACAATCACTCTGCACATCATCCTTTGTTGTTCAGAGAAGAACATTCCTGAGACTTCCAGACTGAACTAAAAGTATTTTAATGTTCGTTCCTCTTGAAGATTTGCCTGGCTCATTGGTAAGGCAGCTCCCTCTGAGTGCACTTGTGCTGTGAAGCAAAGTTTGGTCACCTCCTGGACCTTGACCCCTCAAAATAGCACCACGGAGGGGTTCAGGAACGAGTGTTTCCATACCTTTGCCATTGCACTGAACATAAATTACTCGCTGTTCCTTGTCAGTGTATCCACTCTTTCATTGTAAACACTGAATATTTATGGATGAAAACATGGAGTTCCTTTGAGAGTTTAGGGTTTGAGCAAAACCTTTAGTGCCTGCTTTTCAGAAGTGAATGTTTTGATGGGATTACCAAACCCTTGTGATATCTCAGTGGTAATGGCACCAGCACTTATATGAAGAAGTGCAGCACAGTGTCATGAGGAAGAAAAAATTCCAGTAGGAAGACAGATGTGGATTCAGTAAGAACTTAGTGGAAAAATTAGCTTTAGTGAAATCCTGCTAAAGAAAACCAAAGTTTAATTTTGTCTTTCTGTAGGCAACTTTGGTTTTTTTTAATGAAAAGACATCCTGTTCCATGTACTTTGGAATATCACTGGTTTCTTGCTGCTGTTGATCATGACTTTATGTTTGTTTTTCATGCTACTTTCTTAAACAAAGAGGAGAAATTTGAAAGAGCACTCAGAGAATTTATCGTGTCTTTGCATTGTGGTGACTCTGGAGATAGTGATGGGGATATTTTTCTCATTCTATCTTGCTTTTTCTTAGTAGATAAAAATATTGGAGACTGCATATTAACCTTTGAATAATAACCTGATGAAAAGGGCTGATTTTTTGCCTTAGTGAGTTCATAGAAGCTTTTAACATCAAAACTAGTATTGTTAAGATGTACATTTGGTACCAAGCTTGAAAAGCATTTTTTTTGCTTTTTTTGCTTTTTGTTTTCTCTAAGTGAAGATGAAACCGATTTTTGCACATTTTGTGGCAAAAAAATTGCTCCGTATTAGCCAACAGTCCTGCTTTAGTGAAGTGATATTGCATATTAGTTATATCAGTTTGGCAGTGCATTAACAAGCAGAGTTTTGAGATTGAAGGAAAGGGAAGAAGGACAGAAGGAGACAGGGCCAGGGAAGAGTCTACAGGTGAAATCCTGGCCAGGGTAGGATTTCAGTGCTCTGTGCCTGCTCGTAGCCTGCTCCTGAGATGGGGCTATCCCACATAACTCAGTCAAAGAACATGATGGTAAACTGCAGTGCCTGTAAGCTGTGACTAAAAAGGAACAGAGATTTTTAAACCTTGATAGGGACACTAGGAAGTATCTGGAATCTTGTTAGAATGTGAGAAAAGTGGAAGTACTCAGTGTAGCAAACCCAACTGTTCTTGATAATTGTATGTTGTGGGTTTCTTGAAGCATTTTATATATTTTTTGGAGAAGGACCAGAATAAAATCTGGGAATATTGGGAATTCCTCCCAAACTGTCCATTTTGATTTGAATGATCCTCTATATGATAAATCTCATTGGCCAAGCATAATAAATCTTTACGGCCAAATTCAGTGCATTCAGAACATGTAAATAAATAAAACATTTGCACTAATGAGAGAAAATAAAACAACATTTCATATTGAAAGAGAACCTGCTTTCTGCATCATCTCACAGTTCTCTCAAATCCTTGAGCTCCCTCTAATTGAAACATCCAGTTTCAGCAACTGCACAGGGCCAGGCAGTTGGGATTTCCTAGGAAACTACACCCAGATGGAAACAGCACACTCCAGTAATTGAGGATTTGCTTTCTGAAAGTCTTATCTCTACTCCTGGATGAGCAGTATAGACTCTGCAAGTGGGGAGGTGCACAGAGAGGATGCCATGGGAATGCAGACCATCCCTGGGAGACCTGGAAAAGGAAAAAAATATCAAGGTAGAATCACAACTGCATTCAGCCTGAACCTCTCGGGAGCTGGTTTGGATGCCAGCTGTGCTACCCCCACTGCTGCAGGAAGGGCAGGCTGGCTGTGTGGAGTTGTGCTTATGGCCCTGCTTCTAAATCAGATGCCAGTCCTATAGCACTTATTCTAGGGGAAGATAGTGGGGAATGCTCTCGTTAGGGTGTGCTGTCATTTCCCTCATTCCCAGCTGCTGAGGGGAGTGTGGAGAAGGAAGTGACCCTACCTGCCTGCAGCCAAAGCCACGTGGGACAGCACGTTGGTTTTGCTTGGTGAATGTTTTGAGAGGGGAAGGGACATAAGAGGGGAGAGAGTACCTTTCAGCCCGTGCCCCCTACAAAAAACCCCAGATTCTGTTCAGTCCAAGTGTGGTCTCACTGCCACCTCGCAGGTGACCAGAGCACCAGCCCGGAATCAATTCCGAGTGGGAAGCACTTCTTGTCTCACTGGCACTGTTTCCAGCCTTTCCAGCCTCAGGTGTGATCTGATCCCAGATGGTGTTGCTGTGTGCGTTTTACACCATTTTGGAAACAGATTGTTTGTTTTGTCTGGTGTTCAGTGTGGCTTATGCTGAGATGATCAGACGAGATTCTGTGCCTTATGTACCTGTCCTACCGGGCCCTTGTTTTATAGCTGATCTCCCAGAATAGCCTGGAAGGGTTTTTTTTCTGTAGATAAGCCTAGACTGGGAAATTCACGCCTTCTGAACATGAAAGATGGATATATGCATAATTGTCCTTTGCTATAGCTGTACAGGTATAAAAATATGTATATATATATATGTATCGAGACAAGGTGTCATAAGATACCCACCTATAAGTACATAGGGAAATGTATGGTTCTTTATTTTCAGACTGCTTTAAAAGTGGTCAGTGAAATTTTAAGTTCTTTGGACAACAGGCTGAGAAAACACAAAGCTCAAAATGTAAAAACCTCTGAAATCCTTCAGAGCGCTGCTGTTTTAATCCCAAAAGCTGTGCAGCTGGAGCTGTGTTAGGAGGGATAGTGGTTTTGAAAATATATGAAAACCATCTTTGTGTGCGTATTCCTCTGTAAGTACAGCTTTGCAAGTCATTCTAAATTCATTTTCTGTGAACTGTGACACAGAATCTGTGAAGATGCGTTGTCCTGTAATTGCTAGAGCATTTTCTGGTAGCCGAAAGGGATTGGATGGGCCTGCTTACATAGGTGAAATAAATAAATGCTAATTGCTAAAACTCCATGCAAATTAACAAATGAGTTTTTCCTTAAGTACTCTATTATTATTTAGTATTTATGTAATCTTTTATATTTTCAGAACACTTTACGGAAATTAATTAATCAGACCTGAATAAACCAAGCTTGATGAGAATGGAAAATTAAATGGAAATTAAGTCAATCTTAGTTGGTTTTACCCGTTTCTGAATGATTTGTAAGTCACTTTTCATACTCCTAAAGGTACATTTTAAAACACTTAAAAAATCGTGCAGTGCTATTGCTTATTATCCCTAAAAACTATTTTGGTTAGAAAAGAGGTAGGATTTATAGCACCAAGAACTAATGACAGCAGGGATGAGTGGCTTTGAAGAATGTAAATGCTGTTTTATCACCTAAGCTGTGCATAGCTGTTTAAGCCGATTTAATTCAGGTAAAAATGCATGGATGTGAGGATTACTCCCTTAGTTTGAAGCCTATTCAGAAGTTGGAATATTTGACTCCTGGAGGTTTCTTTGGAGGAGGCTGGAAGGCATGCTTAGTTATATCCAAGTTTTTGTCATAACCTTTAAAGATAAAGAATTGTTGAGAAGTTTTAGCTCTCGAAAACGAATGAGTCTGATGAGCTGCTGAGCAGTCTGGGGATCCACGCAGGGTTCTGCCCTGAGCATTTACTGCACCTTCCTCCTGTGAGCTACAAACGTGGCCCTGAGCACCTTTGGGGATCTGGCCCTGGCTGTTCAGTTTAACATTCCACGAGGCACTGTCAGGAGGAGGTGTCAGCTGCTTTGCTCCTGGGAGGGCTTATCTTGTTTTCTTGTTGGCAATAAGTGTCTCTGATAATTGATTGTTCCAACAGCTGGTGCACGGACTAACACGTGGAACTAATGTCCCCCAAAGTAGAAAGGTGATCCATTTCCATCAAATGGAGTAGAATAACAGATCAAGGTGAGGAAAGCACACCTGAAGCTCTTTTTGGTTCCATTATTTGTTGTGCTACTGAATATCAGGAAAAGAATCTGCCTTCTGCTGTTACAATTACTGAATATAAACACTGCGGGTGATTATTTTAAAATAAGGTTTATGACACTGGAATAAGATGCGAGTTGTGAATCTGGTTGTAGACTGATGCATCAGAAGGGGTGTTTTAGACATCCAGCAGGTCCATCAGAACATTGTAAAGTTGGATCTAAACTAGACAATTTGATTTGTCTTAATATAATAATTAATAATATATAATAATTAACATATTATTATATATTACCTATAATATATATTATCTAAAACTATTAAATATATAACTATATATTACATATATAACTATATATATTGTTAAATATTAACAATATATAATAATTAATTTAATAATCTTGAAAAGTAGAAGTGTATGTCCTGCAAATTGCAAAAACTGATAGCACAGATAAAGCTGTTCTATCCAGTGGTGATGCAGTTCTCAGTTATCTGTCTTGATCTAAGCAGTCATAATCTGCAATTTCCATAGTTGTAGGAAGTTTCTGGTAGCAAAGGCAGTGGAGTCTGACACTCCTGGGGTGCAGGAAACAAACACTTCACCAGCTTTGAGCCTGTCATCCAGGTTTCTGTCACAAATAAACGTGATTTGATTAATCTGTTATCTAACTAACAGTTGGGGAAACATGAAAAGATAAAAAAAGAAAAAGGAAAAATCCAGGTCTTTTAGAGAGTTTCTAGGCAACCAGGAACTTAGTCAAAGTAAAGAACAAGACATTGAAGAGATGGATTTTAACTGGTTTTTATAAGAAGGCTCCAGCTGAGGCTGACGGCTCATGGAACAATAGGTTTAATAATAGACGAATATCTGGCATTCTCTTCTTATCTAGGAAAATGATGGCTTGGTCTGTGACTGGCAGCACTGGTCTTTTAGATATACGTGCTGCAAATCCTTTCTTGTGTAGTAATGGAATTGTAATTCCCAGACTGTCATTATTCTAAAGTGTTTTTCAAATGCAACAATCAATATTTCACCAGGGCTCCGGGCCCCTCAGCCTGAAACATTTCTGTGTAGCCTACAAGTATTTAATCTATGTCTTCAGAAATCTTATTTCTTCCCCCCAAAAAAACGTAAGCTGTTGGTTGACTAATGGTTTACTAATGTCATGAATCACTTACACAGATGGCTGTATATACTCTGATGAGGTTTCTTTTAAATGGGAGGCTGAATAATCTCTGGTTGCTGCTGGCAAACGTACAGACAAGAACCCATGGACAAATTGTCCTTAAAGGTGCCCATTGCTATAACTCAGGCTGAAAGGGGATTTCTGAGTGACACACTTTACAGATTTGTTTTAGAAAAAGCAGGAACACAAGGTGAGGGTTTTTATTGTTTTCTTTCCTTTTTTTTTAGTGTACTGCTAGCTTTGGCTGCTAAGTATCCATGGATAGGAGGGTAAATGCAGTCCAGGATTAATGTCACCAAATCCCTATTTGCAGAGGAAATGGCACGGTGTCTTATTCATGGAGAATCCATGGCATGTTCTGATAGATCATTCCCAGTGTGGGCTCCATGCTTCCTAGCCTAAAAGTTAAATTAAAAACATCAAACTTGTGGGAAGATTTTCCAAAAACGATGGACTACATAAAAAACCCTCTCTATAAAATGTTTGGTTTGGTCTTCTCTGAACAGCAGAGCCAGGGCTGGGGTGCCTGGACTGTGCTGGGGATGTTGTCACGTGCTGTGGCACAATCTCCAGACAGATCCAGGTGCAGCCCTGTCCAGCCATGGGCTGCAGAGCTTCTCTGGGCTCAGCGATGCCTGTGTCACCTCCTGGTCAAACAGTCCTTCTGAAGTTTAGAAATCCTGTTTCCTGGGACTGCTTCTCGTGGTTTGTGCCTCTTGTCTGTGAGTCTGCTGAGATTCCATCCCATCCCATTATTCAGGTTTTGCCGTGGCTTTCATTTGTGGTGATCTTTGTGCCCTTCTTTGGGGAAAAGATTTCTTCTGTGCATTCATTTTAATTCAGCACAAGTTAAAAGGTGTCTGAAGCACTGGGAATTTGAGTGTCCATGTTCCTATATAGAACATTGTTGTATTCAGCTATCAAAAAGGGAGTGTTTAAAAGTAGAAAAAAAACCCCAAACCTTTAAAGAATCTATTTTTTCTACAGAAGTTGTGTTTTGCTAATGGAGATACAGCTTATATTCAGATAGCAATTAAAAGAGCACATTCACTCCAAGGTGGAAGCTGACCCAGACTTAGAAAGCAGCTTATCTTCCCCTTAAAGTAAAGTAGAAAATATCAAGCTTTAGCAGCCTTTTTTCTTTGCTTTCTCTGGAGTCAGTTAAAAAAAACAAACAGAAACACCTAATCCTGAAGTGTCAAGAATGTCAAGAATAGGATCAGTCATTTCTAGCAAACCTAGATGATTTACATATTGTTTAGAAGTTGGTTAAATGCATTTATATGCAAAATTGTCCCCTACATGTTTATCCATTGCACTTAATGCATATTTCTTACTTGAAATCACTTTGACCTTTGGCCTTCCAGTTCCCTTTAGGTTACACAGTGCCTCTCTGTTCTACTTTTCATGCAAAGGGACCTGCCCAAATGTGATTTTGTCATTCACCATTTCACAGAAAAAATATTTAAATATAAATTCAATCTGGTGTAGATCTTCATCCCAGAAATAGCAGGGATTATCAACATTGTTTTTAAATAAAACTGGAATCTATGGCTCCCAAATCACAGATTTCAGTGTGAATTTTAACATTGATTAATGGCAGCAGGATGGAAGCCTTGAGCTTCCCTTAAACCTCACACTGGAAGGATTGATTTTAAACTCAGAGCAAATTAACTACTGTGGAGAGAGTACAGAATAAGAAAAAAGAGATTCTTCTGTTGTATTACTATATTTCCCATGCCCATACTGAATGTTTTATGTCTTTGTAGCAGAGATATTATCTTGTGCAATTATTACCATCTTCAAATTAATTGTTGTAGACAATTAAATGGTTTTGTTTTGTAAGGCTGTTCTGACAACCACAGGGTGAATTTTATGGAGAAAGATGAAATTTTAAGGCATTTCTTGAAACACATTAGCCAAAACACAAAGCACTGAAGATTTTATTAAGTTTGATCCAGGGGAAGATTCCTGACTCTGAAACATGCTGGAAGAGAAATGTGTGGAGAGCTCATGTCATGAGGAATGGCCACAGGGGCTTTGTCTGACTGAACAAAGCCCAGGGATTTCAACACACTGTGAACAGACATTCTGAAAAGGGACTTTGGAGTGATCAAAACAGTTTAACAGCAGAAAAACATGTTTCCTTGTAGAATTGAGGTGTTTGATTAAACTTGATTAAATGGTAGAATCCTGGAATGGTTTGGGTTGGAAGGGACCTTAAAGATCATCTCGTCCCATCCCCCTGCCATGGGCAGGGACACCTCCCACTATCCCGGGTTGCTCCAAGCCCCCTCCAACCTGGCCTTGGACACTTCCAGGGATGGGGCAGCCACAGCTTCTCTGGGCAACCTGTGCCAGGGCCTCCCCACCCTCACAGGGAAAAATTTCTTCCTAATTTCTAATCCTGCCCTCTGACAGTTTGAAGCCATTGCCCCTTGTCCTGTCACTCCAGGCCCTTGTCTGAAGTCCCTCTCCAGCTCTCTTGGGGCCCCTTTAGGCAGTGGAAGGGGCTCTAAGGTCTCCCCAGGTGAACCCCCCCCAGCTCTCCCAACCTGGCTCCAGAGCAAAGGGGCTCCAGCCCTTGGAGCATCTTCATGACCTCCCTCTGGACTCGTTCCAGCAGGACCATGTTGGGGGCCCCAGAGCTGGATGCAGTTCCAGGTGGGATCTCACAAAAGCAAAGCAGAGAGGCAGAATTACCTCCCATGGCCTGTTGCCCACATTGCTTTTCATGCAACCAGGATATACACAATAATGTACAAATATTTAATTTGAGAAAAAAAAAAGTGGCTTTTTTTTTGAGTGAAAATGTCCCATTCTGAATATGGCAGAGTAGGATCATTTTGATAATGTCAGCATTCTTTCTCAGTGTTCTTCCAAAAATGAAATCCCAAACAATTTCATGAAGTGTTTCATTTTTAACTGGACTGTGTTTTCCAAAGGATATCACATTTTTTCTCTTTCAGTCTAATTCTGGGCATGTGAAGTAGGTTCTGGAATGGCTCAATGTGAACCATTATCCCCTTTTTCCTCTGCTCAGTTAAACATCCTCTACCATTTAATTTTGAGAGTGAAAAAGAAAGAACGAAACTAAAGGAAAATTTGCTATTGGTGGGACAAAAATAATGGCATTTTGAATGTTTCCATGAAAGCAATGTGACATGACAAATTTTAAGAAGCTCTGTGAATACTATTAATATTTATGATGCACTCAAGAAAACAGCTATTGTGTGCCACATCCATCAAAGATAAGAATTGTATTCAACTGTGTTGGATGATAAACATTGAATGACAATAGCTGGAGATTATATGAGGGTTTTCATACTCATGCTTTATGCCTGCTTGAGTAAAGCACCGTGTTATTCCACTGTGAACCAGTAATTTTCTTTCATGAAATTAGATACACTTGCTGATACTCGTTACAGCCATAGTCCAAAATATTAATGAATATGCAGGAGTGCTGGTGCCAAGTGCTTCAGAGATCCTGCTGCAAGCCAGTCAAGATCAAGTCCTAAAGGCAGCATTTTCCACCAATCCTCCTCTTGGATGTCACTCCAAAACTTACCAAATTGCAGTGATTTGACCACATATTGCTGGTTGGTTGCAGTTTGGATGAATGCAAGAGATTACCCCATGGAATGAAGGCCCTTCCAGCATAGCAGGCTGGCTTTTTATATCCCATATTTCTCCTTGAGAAAATTCCCCAGCACTGGGAAGGGGGCAGGATTTCCTGTGTTGTGGGAGTGCCTGCACTGATCCCACACCAGCATCTGCCTTTAGATAACGTGCCCCAGAGTGTCCTAAGTGTGGCATTGCTTTTCTTCTTTGTCACCGCTGTAAGATGCAGTTTTGGAACTAATTTATGATCACCCAGGCAAGCAACTGCTGGGGAGAGATAAAGGGGACTTCTCTGCCCCCTCTTGCTCTCCAGCAGTGCGTGTCCCCTCCCTGTGCTGTGTGGCCATTCCTGGCAGGCTCCATGGCCCCCTCCTCCTGCTCCACGCTGAGGCTGCTCTGTGATTAATCCCATTGACCGGAGGCTGTGTGCAGTGTCACTTCCATGTTCTTCCTGCCCTGCCTTCTTGTTAAAAGTGCAGTGCTCTGGAGATAGTTCTCTCTGAAGATCAGGCTGATGATGCCTGAATTGTGCACCTCACAGCCCCATTTTTGGAAAGAGACTGTAATTCAGAATTGATTGATGAATTCCTGGAGCAGCTCTGGTCAGGTGTTTATAAATAAAATTGTATTTGGAAGAGGTAACATGCTGACCATATATCAAGGGTAGAAGGACATCCAGGTATTCCTGCAGCCAGAGTGAGCTCAGGTCTCTTTGATCCATGTGGAGGGTTATTATTCTTAGAAAGCCCTCTCCAAGGATGCACAGGCACTAAATTCTTGTTAGAAGTGAGTGGTTCCAGTAATAAATGTGCAGAGGGAAATGCTTAGAGGTGCTCTTCCCCTGAGCTGTGTGGCTGGGCAGCCCCTGGGGGGCTGTTGGGACACCTCTGCTCCGTTAGGTTTGCTGCTTCTGATGGAAAATGTCCTGATGGGAGTTCAGTGCAAGCTGATGGAGGGATCCCTTGACAGAGGATCGATCAAGAGTGGTGGGACCTCCTGCAGGCACAGGGAACCTCCTGACAGAGTGGCTGCCAGAGGGATAAGCTGAGCCTACCTGAAGTGATTCTGTGAGCAGTACAGACCACTAGCAGGACCCAGACCAAGGACACACTGTGCTGGAGGGAGCTACAAAGCTTTCACTTTGTCTACCTAAAATGAGACTCTTCTTGTTCCTTAACAATTACCCAATAATTTGGCTCATCTGTAATTTTTTCCAGCGTGCTCATTCTGGTTTTATTGCCAATTAACTTAGCATTCTAGTCTTGGTCTACAGCTGATTGGCCAGTAATTTGAACCAAAGCCCTCATCAAAAGGGCATCATTTGTAAAACAGAGAAGAAATCTCCGAGATACTCAAATTACTGTTAATTAAATCAGCACATGAATATAATGGGCACACATGAACAAAATTATGTTTGTTTTTGAGCTGTTCTGCTAGCTGGAGACTAAGTCTTATTAGGAGTATTTAGTAGTCAGCCTGTATTTATAAGATGTACAGCAAGCTGAGTCCTTTCTGCATTAATTAATTTTGTATTGTGTATGTATATACTGTATTTCTTACGTACATGCTGCAGTGAAAGCTTTCCTTTTTAAACAGGCATTTGTGTTTTACACAACTCATGTTTAAAGGTGTCACTGACCTTAATGTAGTTACTTCTGATTTATGTGGCCCCAATATCAGTTAGGCTTAGGAATTATTTTACATGTAATTTCTATTTTTTTAATTAAATTGAAATGGTATCATAAAGATGGAGCAGAGCAGCAATCAGAGAGCTTTAGAAGTTGTAATGTAGCATATAAGCAGCTATTGTGTAGGAATAAATGTCTTCCAAAGGTGCTTCAGCTTTACCGAAAATGCTAAGCTGCAGCTTTATTAATATAATCAAAATACTCTAACGTGGTGCTTTGGGACAGCCCTGTAATATTCTGCGGTGCTCAATTCTGAAGTTTGAGAACTAGCAGCTTCCCAGGTCTGCCTCCTGTGGAGCTGGAAGGCCAAGCTGCATTTTGTGCTGGTTGGCACTTTTTTGGGAGCTCCTTCAAGATCAGTCTGAGGCAGAAGAGAGCAGCTCGTGGGGTGGCAGGGGGAGGCATCAGCACTGGTGAGGGCAGGGAGGAGCAGGCATTGCAAATTCCTGGTTTTTCAGAGGGAATAAATCCATTCCCTGCTGTGGCTGGGGAAGAAATGGGTCCAGTGAATTTCATGGGGTGAAATGTTGGCGTCATGCAGAAGTGTGTGAACAAGAACAGGGAGACACTAATCAAGTTTTGAATAATCTTTGGAACCTTCACATTCTGGCTTGGTATGTGCATTGAAATGGCAATGGCTCTCATCATTCCAGCTTGCTTTTCAGAGCTTCTGGGAATGCCACTGCCCAAAACCTCAGTGTTGTGGGACCAATGCTGGCTGGTGCTTGGGAGAGAGCCCAAACCTGCTCTTCTCAATCCCTGCAGAGAAAGTCCCTTGCCCTGACCTATACACCGATCACAGCCAGCTGCTGCTTGTGCAGTGTCCCCGCAGGGTTGTTGTAAAGAGCAGGAGGAAAAGGGGCAGAGAGTATAATCCCAAAATCACACTTCATTCATCCCCATTCCTGCACACGTCCTTTCTCCTCCCATTGTTTCCTTGTGGTCAGGAGCAAGCGAATTCCTGTGGTGTTGGCTTGGCCCTGTGAAAGAGGAGGAGCCACAAGAATTTAGTTTGATAATAAGAAAATGCAGGGCCATTTTGGACATTGCAGCACCCTGGTGTGCCAAGTATGGGTTAACAGCCCTGATGTACTTCATGTTGCTGGAGATTTAAGTAACAAACAGAGCATTTGATCTCTGTCTCTCATTAGTGTGTCATTTCTTCTTTATAGAGCATGGGTATCAAAATGTATTTGATCTGCTGCAGAGTTAAAACTCCTCATTGTTTCAGGCTCCATTTTGAAGCTCACCAATGAAGAGCAAATTTCAAAGGGAAAAGCGTGCTATTAAATTCTGTGTCAGAATAGGGAGCTGGAATGGTTGTTTAGTTTCTTGCCTCTAGGTTTGCCAGCTCAAATCTAACTCTGCCGATAGAGATCAGAAGAAATGTTTGCAATGTAATATTATCTGGTTTCTAGGGACCAGCAATTTACATTAAAAGCAAAACTCCAGCCCTCTGAAGTGTGATAGTCCCATGATGGTGAAGTACTGGGAGTCATTTGTAGAATTTGAGCCTCCTGGCTGGATTTCTGGAAGTTACTGAGACACCAGGAGTTCCAGACAGTGATTTCCTGGGATTTTTAGATGGACCTGGCTGTTTAACTCTATTAACCAGGATCTCTTACAGAGAAGTAAAGGTATTTTCAGTGAGTTTCCAGTGAGTTGTGTGTATCTAAGTCAGTCCAGTTACGCTGACAAGAGGATGGGGCACAGTGGCCCAGAAACATGTGCACAGATCAATAACAGCATTCATAAAGATTCATATTTATCAGTTATTTTCAGTTGTAAATTTGATATTTATAATTTAGAATTAGTTATTGCTTATAAGATGCATAAGTTTTATTAATTATGTAACTTATTTAACAAAATGAGCATCAAACTGTTTGGTTTTTGTTTTTTTTTTTTTTGGTAAGCGTTGTTGCTAGTTCCATGATCTGCTCAAGAAAATCCCAGTGGTCTCCATAGCTAATATCCTATAATATGAATTTCAGTCCACAAGTAAGAATGGTTTGTTTGGTGGAAAAATGCTCGGGCTAGGAATTATTCACAGAAAATAATTCTGATAAATGAGCACATTTTCAAGTTTTCCATGGTCATGATCAATTCACAAAGAGGAAAAGGAATGCAAAATTAATCAAATAAATTATTCATTATATTCACTCAACTATAGCTAACAGTGAATTGTCTAGACAGTAATTACTAATTTTTAACCTATGCATGTTCACATAACACTATTGTGTGAATAGGTTCAGTATACAGTGGCTTGAGATAATAGTAATGGATGTAAGTCAACTAGCAGGTGATTTTAATTGGGAAATTATATTGGATTTTTCTGTTGAACTTCCATAAAACATTACATAAATATTGAATCTTCTCAATGTTTTTTCTCCAGTTGAAAATATAGGCACACAGAGTTCTGTGCTAATTTGATCAGTGCATAAGCAAATATTTTTTTTTTTAAATTCTGCTGTAAAATTCTCCAGAAAACCATTAGATTCAGAATACAGCAAGAATCTACAAGGAGTCTGATGCAGTAACAACATTTTCTATTCCAGTGATGATTTTCCACTAACAAGTCTGAATGGCTCCTTAAGGAGGGTTTGTGTCTGTGAGCTGATTCAGATTCCTGACAGCACAGGGAACAAACCTCAGCCCTTCCCTTTTATTTCTATGGCAAAAAAATCAAGACTTTGGGGGGATTCCCTTTGTTTCCCAGGTGATGCAAGACTGCAGTGAGTGATCTCAGCTCTGCTCAGCCACCAGCTCTCTGGGGGATGTGATTGCTGGGGTTTGCTGGGTGAAGCTGGTGCTTGAAGAAGGACCTCAGAGCAGTCCTAGGAAGGTACGTGGCCACAGGTGTTGGGCAGCTGAGGGTCCTGCAGGTCTGTCAGCACTTGGCAGTCACCCAGGTCTGTGCTACCAAAGGACACTTTTGTGGGTTTGACGGTGAAAAAAACAGGTTTTCTTCCCCCCACCCTGAAATCTCTAATACAGTCAATTAGAAAAGAATTAGGTTGAAAACAAAGCAGAAAGATCATAACCTCAAATGGATGTGTTATCAAAGCTTGTGTGCCCTGTGGACTGATTGCAGGTTGGTAGTTTTGTGGTGCTCAGTTGCTCTGAGGTGATCGGAATCTGTCATTTATGAAGCTCTTCCATCTCACTTCGGGTAACTTGCCTTGGGAGACAAATAGCAGGAAACCCACACAAACAGTTGGAAATGATGGAAAAACTAGGACATTGTAAAAGAATATTTGCATGAAGTGTTGGTTTTGTGTATGTCAGCTACGTCCTTTGGGATATGGCTTATAGACAGGTGCATTAAAAACTAACCATGTATAGCTTCCATTAACCCTAATGCAAGCTCTGATTCTGACTTCCTGTGTGCTTAATGTTATCTTAATGCATTTTGATTTGATATTTAATTGCAGTAATTTAATTAATGGTTCTGTAAATAAAAAGGCTAAGTTGTGCCCTCCTACACGCACAGATATGCACAGCAAGCAGCTCTAGTGGCTCCTGTGAGACTTGAATTTATGTGTCTTAGAGCAGAATTTAACCCTAAGGGTGTATGATAAAATGCCCAAATCCCAAAATAACACTGTAATGGTGTTTGCATTGGAAATGTTACAGCATTAGCTCAAGCTTACAGGAGGAGAGTGGCATTTAGAAACCTAGCCTACGGATTTCTCCCTAATACTTGTCAATGGGATAGGTCCCAGAATTGCTTCCTTGTATAGCTGGATTACATTTAAAATACTTTACAAGGACTTAGTTATTAATAAAACTGTTACTAATTGGATAACTTGATATTAAAATTGTTACAGAATCCTATTGACCCGATGGGTTATTTGGAAGTAAGGGCTTATTTGTGTTTATGGCCCTGCTATTGATGTGCCTATAACTGTCTCAAATATATGCTGCTCGTATCTGCACCTAAAATGTCTATTAAATATTGATTAATCTCCCTTATAAACCATTTATAAATAGAAGCATGTAGTATAAATGTAACCTAAAATCATTAAGGCTACATGGTGTGCAAGTTAATAGTAGCAATGTTGAAAAGTTAGGGAGTGCATGAATTAAGGGAATTAGATTCATAAACTCTTTTCTCAGTACAGGATAGTGGAGTTCCCATTGAAGTCAGGGATTGCCCATAGCATGTATTGAAGAATTTCCTCTTTTTAAAGTTTTAAACTTTTTTTCTGTTTATAAATAAGAGGTGACATAATGCAACTTCGCATCTGCCACGTAAGCTCAATTCTTTTTTCAGAGTAGGCCTGTGCAAACTGCAGCTCCAAATAGTTATGCAAAGGAGGAGGAAGATGATGTATTCACATATGGAAAAGAGGTCCACGTTCCTGGGTGTTGCTGCTGTGAAATGCATAGGTGTTCTGCTGATGTTAATGGCATTCTGTTGTATTCTCTATACCATAAATCACAGACAGCTGCTTCTAAATCAACCCCTAAACTGAACTGAATTCCTTATAAGCAGCGTTCCACTTCACCACAATTGCCTGCTGTTAAGCTTGTAGGTAAATCACATTTATGTCCCTTCAAATCCATACCTGGTAACAGTGAGATCTGGTAAGACCCTTTGCCTGAGTTTGCCTTGCCCTGAGTTTGCATTGCCATGTAACTTAGTATTAGTGCAAATCCCCCTGACGTGTACTTGACAAGTAGGTTTTATTTTGGAAATGACATTTGACCCCTAAGGATAGACCAGATTCTGTTGCCATTAACAGGATATTTAGACAGGCAAGAACCAACTCTGGTCCAAAGTCTGATGTACTCTGAAAACCTACAAAGCAGTGTGGGAATGACAAGTGCAAGCTCCCTGGCAGTAAGGACAATCAGCAGGCCTTTCGTATGCAAAGGGAAAAATCAGATAGATGGAAACAACAATAAACTGACAATGGTTCAAAGTGCTTTCTTTCAAAACATCTCTTGCAATTTCCAGCTGCCTCCCTTCTTTGTCACATCTCACTTCTCAGATAAACAGCAGGATTAGTCAGACACACACTTTGCAGTTTTCACTCATCACTCAGTGTCTGTACCTGACCACCCCCCTCTTAAAAGCCCAACAATTAAGCGAATTCCAGAGAGGATTACAATTGAGAATCAGAGGGTATAAATGTGATTTAGCACGGAGCGCTGAGCATGACAAATCATTTCTGTGCCTAGACCCTACTTGTTCTGAAATGAGTTTCATTTAGAAGACAGAATGGATTCAGCTGTAGTCCAATGCCAAGCATCAGGTGCAGCCGTGCAGTTCCTGCAGATCAGCTCTTGCCAGGCTGGCCAAGGCTGTAGGACCTTTCCTGAAGACAAAGTGCCATCATTTTTATCAGCTTCTTAGTCTTGGGAGGGAATACAGAGACATGCATGTGCAAACCAAGCTCCCAGGTCATTTCCTTCTCTTTGGAAGCTTGGCTGAAGGCAGTGCATTGTGGAAGGAAAGCACAAGGACATTGCAAAGTGGACTTAGGGTTCTTTGTTTGTGTGGCTGGAGGAGACAGAGAACCTGATGCAAAAAGTTTCCAAAATGTGTAGTCAAAGTGTACAATATAAGGGAATAATTTCTCGAATGTTTTCCTGCTGTGAAGTACTCTGTGAGAAGTTTGTCTCAGGCTTTCACTCCTACAGAAGCTGTGGAGTGTTTCATTGATAAATGAAGATGTTTCTCACATCCAAAAGGAATATTAATAGCATGCACGTGTGTGTTTGCATGTGTCTGTGTATTGAGTTGCCTTGGAAACAAGGAGAGAAAGTGCCATGAACCAGGACATGCTTTTCATTTAAGGAACACTTGTGCTACTGTAAAAGCACATACAAAAATAATCAAATTCATTCATCCCTTCTGTGAGGATCTTGCTACAGAGAGCAGCATGCAGCCTGAGTGTGTGGATGCTGTGTAAAGATGACAGAAAGCCACTTGACTTTGGTTCTGAACATATTGTTGATAACAAATGAGTTGACATTGGTGAAGTTGCTAATAAGGTGGCAAAAAAAAAATGTGTGCAAGTTATACAAACCCTTGGCGATGCTCCAGGTGTACATTAAAGTCACTAAGATATGAAACAGGCCCAGAGTGTTCACACTGCAAAACAAAGTGGGCAATTTTACCTTATGTATAAGAACAGCTGTTTCAGCATATTGGCCTCAAAGACAGTATGCTGAAACAGCTGTCCAAGTGTTTTGGAGGTTAATCTTCTCAATTAATCATGGTGTATTTTCTTCAAATTGTAATAATGTTTGTACCGTCCCTTGTGGGCACATGAACAAAATATTAAATGTAAAGTTTTAGTCATCAGTGAAATGCCTGTCAGAACACCTTGTGTGAAAAGAAACTCTAACTGCAAAGTGACACTGGGTCTTGGAGGGATGAACGTGTTGTCAATACAGATGCTGATCTCAGCAGCCAAATTCTGGTAGTTTTTTAAACAAAAATTTCAGAGTAGAATCACTGGCAAGATTGGTCTGTGAGACACAAGACCTCTGGACTTCTGTATGAAGTTCTGTGAAATAATTGAATAAGAACACTCTTTTTTTGGCTGGTGGTTCCAAGTCATCTGTGAGTTTCCACCCTGAGTAACCTGCCAGCTACAGTTTCCTGAGGCCCAACCAAAACTCCTGAGGCTGCAGCCTGGAGTACAAAGCAGCTCAACCATTTTGGTCTCTGGTAAATGGCCGAGGGCTGTCAGGGTGCAGCTTCCTGAGTGTCTTGCTCTGGTGCCTTTGGACATGGAATGCTCAGGATGGGGTGCAGGGTGGCCTGTGCTTCCCTTGCAGCAGCTGGAATTTGTGTGTGCTGCAGAGGCAAGGACAAGATGCCACACAATTAACACAGTGTGGTTGTTGTAATACTCAAAAATAATCTTCAGTGAGACTTTGCCCTGGAGAGAGGTGTGTTCTCAGGTGTGTTGTGCTCTGAAAATCACACACACATGAAAAGGCTACTTCTCCACCTCAGCTGAATTAACTTTGCAGTGTTTGATGAATGAAATCCCAGAACCTTGCACATTTTCTGCATATTCACTGCCATCAAGTTGCAGACAGCCACTGTCAGAAAAAATCCTCTGGCAATCTATTTGACTGGAAATAAATAAAAATCTAACCATAATTTCCAACCTTTCCAAATATCACTGCACATGTAAAAATAGCAAAATCTTTATATATCATATCCCAGTCCACCTTTCACGTCAGTGTTTTTTTCCAGTCAAATGTAAGGTTTCTGGTTTTGTTTATCCCAAGAGACTATGCAGAATAAGAGGGAAGAGTTATCCCAGAAGTTGGTGAGGTACAGACTACAGCAGCTACACACAGCTATGGTTAATGGAATCTGAAGTCTTTTCCTCTGCACGAATCTTCCCAGATTCCAGGTTTATTCCCCTCTGGACTGAACAGCAGTGCATGCTAGGATGAGGCTTTTTAGATTGAAACTCTGTTTTTGATATGCTTGTCCAAGAAAGGAGAAAAAACAATAAATGGTGCTGCAGAGAAGGGTTGGCTGCCTCCTGAGATGCTCCTGCTTGACACGTCTGGGGTTGAGTCTGTCTCAGGCTGTTGTTGTTTCTCAACCTCATCAGTGACACAGCCTGACACGGCCTGGCCAGGAAGCATCATCTCCTCTCCCACTCCTGTCACGACCTGTCGTTAGGAAGAAGTAAAGTTGCAGTTTCATTCCGGGTTGTTCTCCATCATAGCCCTTGTCATGGTGCATTGGATATGTGTACCAGAGTTAATTACAACACTACTGGGAGAAAAATCCCAAACTAAATCAACAACAACTCGCACAATTGCCTTCATTAACAAAGAGGAAGAAAATCAGCATTAAAATGTCAGGTACCTCCACATTTGACAGTGTAACTGGTGGGCAGGGAGCTGAGCATCAGTGTCATTTAACAAAAAAAAAAGAAGAAAAATATATAGAAAGGTGTATTTAATGTAGTTACTGTGGTCTTGTGGCTTCAGAAACTGGGCCCTGGTTGACCACTTTATATCATATTGGCCATGAAAAAAACAAACATCTGTCCTTCAAAACTAACTTGCAGTAACACAAGAGAAAGCTTTTGATCACCTTTTTTTCTTTTGCTTTTTGTTAGAGTGGCCTTCTGGCAATAATTTTGGAGCTTTTGGAAAATTCTTGCATCATAGCAAAGGAACAAAGATGTACAGAAACACAGTTGTTATTTCAAGATCCAGTTTATGCACTGTCAGATCATTCCTGTTGCCTAGAAAGAGTTTAAAATGCTGTAGTTTAAATGAGATACTTTGCTCACCATGTTCTCACTAATTTCTTCATGTGCATTTTCTTAATCCCAGACCCAGGCTCAGCTTTTGTAGGTGAACATGCTCACCTGGGTTTTGCATTTGTACCTTCCTGTCGTGGATTTAAACATAAACATGCTACAGTTGGGACAAGACCTTTGATTTTATTCCAAAAGTGTTGTTCATCAAAAGCCTGGGAAGGGCTTGTTGAGGCTGTGCTGGGAGGAGACAATCCACTTCTGGGTCCTCAGCTGCCAGGTCTGTGACTGCCAGGTCACAGCACATGCAGAGCTGAACTGCCTTTGCTGTGTTGCTGTTCATATTCTTACCAAGTAGGAGTGAAGTGTTAGTGGTCTTTGAATAAAAGAGATTGTAATTTGATTTAGGTAAGACCCTCCCTTTTTGGAGGAACACTTTGAAAACAAAGTGTAGGAAGTACTGGCCCACATCTGTGCCACTTCAGCACCGAGGAGGTGAAGTGTCGCTGGGAGGGGAGAATGTGGCCGAATACTTCAAGGTGTAAAAAAAGAAGGAAAAAAGCCAAAAATATAATGGAAGGTGAGGAGAACTTGCTCTTTTCTGTGTGGTAATTGTGCAGGAGTGCTTTCAACTGAAAGCACTTTGGAGCTGGAATTTTGTGTCATGTTTAGGAAGGCCTTTAAGTGCAATGCTTTTCCTGTCTTTGTCAATTCCTTGCTAAAATGATGTGTCAAAATGCCAGAGAACCGTGTCTTTTCTTCTGTAAAAAGCATCTTCCCTTGTATTCATCTGTCCATTTAGCAGGAGCAATGACTGGGCACTGAGGGGGCCCCATCAGCTGCAGGACAAGAAAGGATATGGCACTAGACCTGGCCTTCCTCCCACCTTCCAGCAGTAAACAATTTGAAACTGGTACTGCAAAAGAAGAAATAAGTGTATTATTAATTGAAAATCTACCCATTTTTAGAGGAAAGGTAAAGAATGAATGGTTAACACAGCCAGTTTTAAGGCAGATAAATTTCCTTCATGGAGTTCAATAGCAAATATTCATTCCATTTGAACAGTCCAGTTGTGGTGATCTGATTTCTCTTTGCAGCTGAGTCAGGGTGTGTAATTTTGTGCCTCACATTAGGTAAAATGGCAGCAAATGGGGGACGTTTTCCTCCAGTTAGATCTTGTAGATCAGTCCTTCAGCACAAATTGGGTAATTCTCTTTTCCCTCTGTTGCTGAAATACTGAAAAATCAGTATTTTTCCCATTTCTCATAATTTAACAGGTTCTAAAGAAATAGATTGTAAAGTTTGAATTTGAATAATGTCTTAATGACTTCTAAAGGCTAATTATGAAGACAATGCTTTGGAAGTAAAGACAGAAGTCTTTTTTCACTTTCCTCCTTGCCTTCAGTGTCTTTTGTTGAGATGGAAAACCAAATCAGCCACTACCTCATATAGTTTACAAACAGTTTAAACCAAAAAATTTTAAAACTAACTTGGAGACCCTTCCTGGGCTGAGTTTGGTGGAGAGGGGTAAGAGCAAGGGACCACTGTTAAAATTCTTTATCAAGGAAGTGTGCTGTGATTTTGATATATACTTTGGCTCATAGAATAATAAGTGGAGCACTTTTTCTGTTTCCAGAATACTTCTATCAAAACCCAATAACACTGTCACTTTACGTTCCTGAGAAACATTAATGTCATCCCCCTTGCCTGCTATTGTCTTGCCCCATTTCCAACCACCCCTGAGATGGCACTGGGAGCCCTCTCCAAGTGGAACAGTTTGCAACAGTTTGATGTTAAGAGGTATTCTGTGATTTTTCTCTTGAGTGCAGTTGGCTGTTGCTGGGATTACAGTATATGCTAATATGCCATTATCATTTTCCACCTAAGAAGGCTGACAAGTAATACTGTATTTCTTCCTTTCCTTTTATCTGTTCCTGGTTGCTGTGTTTGTAGCCCTCTATATTTCTTTGCAGCCACTGATACCTGTTTTACTGCACAGCTGAATTTCAGTGAACAAGCCAATAAAATCACCATTTGAGAAGTTGCAGGCTCAGCATTTACTTGTTATGCAAAAAGGCCATTTAGTAGGAAAGATTTGGAAATTAGTATTTAAACTGTACAAAACCAACAGCCTGAAGACAGCAAGTTTTGGGTGTAACCACAGAACATGTGGACATGGGGAAGATGGATTTGGCTTGTTGATCTGTCACTGGCCTGGTGGGGTTTCTGCTGCCTCGGTTATTTTAGCTGTATAATGAAGGTTACTGTCCTGTTGTCTTTGGCAGAGCTCAGAACTGGTTTTGAAGTATTGTGTAAAGGCTAGATGCTATAAGGAGTAATTTAAATAAATCATTCAATATGTAATTTTTAGAACAGATGAAAGAGAGGGGAACAGATGAAAAATTAAATAGTTTGATGCTGATTTCACAGGACTTTTACATTTGTGTAACTACATGGTCTTTATTATAATTACTACCTCCAGTCGGTCTTTTTTTTTTTTTTTTTTCCTTCTCACAGATTCTTAAAACATTCTTTAGTTTGAGAGACTGTGTTTCCTAAAAGCTGATGGACTCTGGAAAAATATTGATGTTCTGACAGCAGTGGCTCAGCTTTTGAAACACAGATGATATTGTCCTAGTCTGCAGGAAATAAATACACTGCACAAGAGTTCACTGAGAAATTCAATCACGGAAACAAAAAAGGGATTTCATTCTGAACTTGAATAAAATAGAGGTCGTTCTTTATAACAGTTGAGCAGAAAGAGAAATAATCAGACATAGTGGCATGTCAGAACAAGGCAGCACGTCACACAAGGTGAACAGACTGACAAATTAAAATGAAGAACAAAATTCAAGCCAAGAAGGAGAGGAAGGAAGTAAAAACCCCCAGTAGTTCTTAGATCAGTCAGAAAACTCTCAAAAACTCACTTCAGATAAATCAATGTTCTGATTTGAAAAACATCCCAGTTTTTAATTTTAGTTTTTTCAAAAGAAAATATTCTCAAAGGTGTCTTCTTTATACTTTTTGATTTTTGTCAAGAAACTTTTCTTTTTTTTCTCCTAGTCAAAAAAGTTTTTCCCAGGCAGGTCTACACACAGACAGGAGACATCTTCTCTAGTGTTTGTTTAAGTAGAAACTAAATGTTTAAGACTTGAAAGGCAGCACTTCATTCCAGTGGAGTGGCAGTGCAAGGATGAGCAATGTACAGTTGATGGATGCTCCCAAAATCAGTGAATAAGACACCAGAAATCTCTGAAAGCTCTGAGTGTGCAAGGGTAGTAAAGGCTGATGCCTGGGCTGGTTACAGATGTGTTCTCCTTTTTATTTTCCCTGCATCAAATACAGCAGTAGGCAATTTTATGAGGTGGAGTAGATAAAAGGCACAGGTGTTTTTGTCAGTCTGTGTCACTGTGGGGAACATGCAGGGGTGTAAAAATTTTTGGGAGTAGTTACCTCCTAGGAGTAAAGGAGCCAACAGTAGTGTATAGGTACTAATTGTTTAGAATTCTGAAAGCAGGAGGGGATAGAGATTCTGTCCCCCAATTCTAGAAATCAAGTATGAAGAGACATCTGAGCCCTTTAGTAGGCAATGGAGAGAGAGAGAAATCTTCCAGTGTCACTTGCCCTGTCCTAAAACATGAACTGGCAGAGAATGAATCACTCACTGCAGGCACTTTGGTGTGGGAGACAAGAGCCTGTCTGAGGAGAGCACATGGTAGGAAACATTCTGCTCCCACAGCTGCCTGAAAAGCCTGTCCTGCAGCAATGTGTGTGTGCTTTACATCCCAGAGCAGGCCAGTGCAAGCCTGTGAAATTACTTAAATAGGTAAAATAAGTAAGTGCAGCAGTCTGGTCCTGACAGATAAGACAGCCTGTCTCCAAGAAAGAAAAAAAAAAAAAAGTAATTCTTTGGGTAAGACCTGGGTCTTCCCTGTCAGATCCATGTTCTTCAGAAAATTAAATCCTCCTTTTGCAGAACAGTGACTGTAAGCATCTCATAGATCTCTATTCCACTTTAAACTCCATAATGCCCTTCTGAGGTTTAATTAATATGCATCTTGCTCTGTCCAGGACTTACACCAGTGTTTGAACTGTGCTGAGGGAGAAGATATAAAATCTAGTTCTTCTGAACCCCCTGTACAGTGAATGCCAGGCAACTGCCCTCTATCAGGGGATCTCAGAGGACTTTGCACCATGTTTTGGTCACTTTTCCATGCATCTTTTTCTGCTTACAAATAGGTTCTCTTAAGCCATAGCCACTCTGAATGGCTTAACAAAGCAAGTCACTGTGTCTGAAGGAGAGAGCGAACCCACACTCCCCTCTTGTTGATGCTCCTGCAGCATGTTGGGAAGTGGTGTAGACACTCTGTAATTAATTTGTGCATCCTTCTATAGCATTAAACAGCTGTTATTACAGAAGGACATGGATTTCTGCCCAGGTAGTGCTCATGGTAGAAGATGAGCACACAGACTGTGGCTGTAAATTCACGTGATGTGCAATCTTATGTTTTGGTGTCTGTAGTCTTGCACTTGTGGAACTGAACCCTCCCTTCCCTCCAGCTCACTCTGAAAAAAATTGCCATGTCTAGTAAAAGAATTAGAGAAGTGCCTGAAAGAAACTTTTCAAAGTGGTTGTCCTCAGTGTTGTTAAATATTATTAAACCTGTGGGGCAAATATACAGAGCCAGGAAATGATATCTTTGATGACTGTTGGTACTCAAGTGGATCTCATAATTATGTTCCATAAACTAGGCAAAGCATGGCCTCCCTAGATTCCTCTGTGGGAAAAAAAATGCCTTTGAGGGGTGTTTATATTAATTATTTCATGGCCATTTGAAAACAATCATTAGTGCATCAGTTTGAACTGAGGCTCACTGCTCTGGCATTCACTTGCATATGGGGGGATATTGTTTGATTTCAGTTGGAGGTGACCCACAGTTTTACTAAGTCAGGATGTGATTAGGTTTTTCTGGAATAAAAATGGAAAAAACCAATACTTTAAATGAACTGTGGAGTTTTAAATATGTTTTATAATGGTTATCAGTCATTCACTGTTGAGAAGAACTGGCTCAAGTCTGTCAGATGAATGCTGAGACACTGCACAGATTTCTAAATACAGTGTAAACTCCAGCCTGAATCACTGGCAGAGTTCCCCAAACTTTTGGTCCTGTAATTCTTGGTGTACTAAAAGTCCTGAAACGTGACTCGAGAGCTCTTGGTGTCTGTTCTCTGTGCAGACAACTAAAATCAGATGCATAATAGTCGCTCTCCAGCTCCTTCTACCTCAGGTATGCACTTCAGAGCAATGGTGTCACAATGTCTAATGCAGCAGGTTTGGTGAATAAACTCCACTGGGATATAATGTGCCGAAGGGAAATAGAAGGAGCCCAGTCTCAGGAAAGGTCTTTTGCTCATGCAGAATGCACTGGTACTTAGCTGAGACAGTGGAGACTGCCTGGCAGGTTGCAATTACTTCTGCCAAGTGCACCAGGCTGTGTTCTGAACCTTTGCTTAATGGGGGCAGATCTGTTCTGAGTTATCAAAAATAAAATAAAACTGCCTCAGGTCACAGATATGACAGTATCTGTGAGTCTAATCAGGTTTCACCTTCAGCAGCAGGTTTTGCTTATTCATCCTACATAAATCTCGAAATGAGCTGAATTTCCTTCATAAAAAAACCACAAAATGGAATAAATCTCAGCTTTTAGTTTCCATGAACTCCAAGACAGAGTTACCACTCCAGCTGACTGTGTGTGCCAGGTATACTCTGTTAAGATAAGAGCTTCCTTCAGTGTATCTGTGGCAAAAAGACAAGTTATGAAATAAGATTCCACTTTGGAGCCTCTGGATCATGGTTTTTTGTGCTACAGCAAATTGGTTTTGCAGCACACGCCGATACACATCTAGAATAATATTCAATTAGGCTCATGGTTGCTGCTTACATTGTTGGGTAAGAACCAGTGATTGGGAACCTCTGTGTATGGTTCAATCTGCATTAATTAATTTCTCCTGCAGAATATATGCACCTGCCTGTTCTTCCTTTGGGATGCCCATATGCAATAAAGCTATTATGCAGGTAAACAAAGGAGATAAAGGATGACCTTTAACTTTGACACAATAGCCTGAAGTATTTGTGATTTGCCATCTGTCATAACTGATCCCTTCTAACAGTGATATGCTGGGCAAGAGGCTGAAAGGAGGAAGCAGCCAGAGACAGAAAAATGTTGTAGGGGAGTGGGAACGACCTTCTGGCTTGTCAGGGCAGGGAGACCTGAAAACTTGGTAAGAGTTGATTCCACAAGTGGCTCCACTGAAATGATGATGCAAGGAAGTAGCCTTTTATTAGGAGAGAGGAAGAAAAGGAAAAGAAGAAGGAAAAAGGGTCAAAGAACAGCATCAACTCTTTGCAAGATTGTTTATGTTTTCTATTGTTTCATACACACATAATCTCAGTTGTTTGTTCTCACCATTGGGTGACAAAATGGTATATCTTACCTGCTATAATGGGAAATATAGATAGCTTTCTCACAACCATGCTTCATTAATATGTATGGAAAACCTAAAATGATATTCAGCCATGAGGTGGGGAAAGTACAGAATTGCTTTGGATTACAATAATTTCAGCAAAGCACCTAATTTATATATTAAGCTTGCTTAATGGATTTGTATTGCCTTGCTCTTTGATCTGAAGAAAAAGGTGGTGAATAATTTATCAAATAAAAAAACCTCCCCTAGCCCAGCCCACAATCTGCCCTGTAATTTACATTTTTTTTTAAGAGATGCCGTTTCCAGGCAGAAGAACTGCTTCCTAAAGTTTCCTTCTAATATTACAAATGTATTTTTGTGAGGTACACTCCAGGGAAAGACATAATAATGAAGGAATGCAATTCTACAGACAAATGTTCCAGCTCTCTGCCTTCTTCACTAAAGACAGTCATTTCAGCTAAATGCCAAAAGGCATTTAGCTGTAGCATTTGTCAGTGGAATAGGGCTGGCTTTAGGTTTCCCTTCTGATTTACAATTGAGTGTTTATTGGGTTTACTGTACTGTAGCAGGTTTTGTTAACCTCTAAAAAAACACGACCAGCTCGTGCATTAATCACAAGGATGATACATGTCACAGCAAACTGGGTCAGTGGGGGACCTCTGTGCCTCGCCAGACTTTGTGGGAAGGATGCCGGCTGCTCCCAGAGGGGCAGGAATCCTGCACTGCTGGCTTTGGGCTGGGGTCTAGGTAACTTTGGGCTGGCTCTTGAGATGCTTTCTTGTGAGATGTGTGATCTATTTCTCCGTGCCTTTATTTTGCAGCCAAAGGAGGGGGTAAAAGCTGCATCGTGTTGGTTTACGGGAGGTGGGTGAGCTGCTCTAGAGTCACCTGTCTAAGGAGGATTTAGGTCACCAGGGTGTTGTTTAAAGTGTAATTGGGAACTTTGTGCCTGGAGTTCCTCAGTTGGTTTGTACCTATCGGAGTCATTCCTCAGTAATCCCTGCTTCTGGTCACATCCACAGGTAACAGCAGTGTTTGCAGTCACAGCTCTATCAAGACTTTTGACACATCTGCTGTTCACATTTCCCCCCATTTGTCCTAAGCAACCAGTTGTCAAACATTTACTATGGCTGTGTGCACCCTTTATTCATATTTAAATAAAGTCATTATCCTGGCCTAGAGTTTCAGTGGTTTTCAGCTCTTCCTCTTGAGTATTTCTCTCAGTAGTGCCATCTAATCAGCTTTAGGTTTTAATTAAACAGCTGTCATTTGCTTCCTAGTTCTGTTGCGACCTGATGTTGTATTAAATTTTAATTTAGCCTAGCCTGCATAAGAAGTAGATTCCTTCAGACAACAAAGAAATGCTATTAGCAGGTTACAGTTGTAATTAAGAAGAGCTCTGCTGAGGTGCTTATGCATTCAGGTATCAAGAAAGAGCTGGAGATAAACACGCACATTATTATTATTCATGGATAGAGCTGTGATATGAGTGTGTAGCTTCCACCCAGCCTGCTGAGTTGAAGGTTTTGGTCAAGATCTGGCAGCTGAAACCTTCAACAATAGAAATGGGGAAGGATTCCCAGTTTTCCACCTGGGACCTTGAAGTGTCCACAGTTGGAGGTTTGTGCTGGCGGTCCCTGGTTGTAGTTCCTGATGTTTCACTTATGCTGTGCCAACTTGGGAGGACATACCTGTGTAAATCTCCCTGTGTAAATCCCTCCCTGCATTTGAGATGCTGTTAGTAATGACCAGTACAGGTATCTAAAGTTCAGTAACTTTTTTTCCTGCAGTAAACCCTACTATGGAAATACAGACCAAGCCCAACAGAATTTAGATGAAATGCTGTTACTTGTTGAAGATGCACTAAAAAGTCTGTTTATAAATCTAATGGACAGTCAATTAGTTCATATTTCTTCCTCAGAGGAAATATATTTTTTCAGTCTCTAAATAGCTGGCTCTTTAAAAGGTCTTTACAGCCTATTATATTTGTGTAACACTCACTCCAGGCATCAGGCATCTGAAATATTGATTTCTATAGTGGAATTGCTTGCAGTGAAGTGCAGTTTTTGCGAGGCAGCACCAGCTAATTAGCACGGTGGGTTCCTGTACACACTGGGAAACAGAGAAGGTTCAGGACAGTTCTTGTGCTTTTACTCCTCTCAGGCTCATCTTCACAGGGAGTTATGAAAGGAATGCAAATGTCTTTATAAACTTTGCATTATCCTTCAGCACATCAAAGTCAGACTTCAGCTTTGGTACCTAAACAGCACTTAGGGTTCAAAGGAGGCAGAGGTTTTTTATCCTTTGTCACACATACTGGTCAACATGTGGGTGACGGAGCAAACAGCACAAAAACCAAAGGAGAAGTTGGTTCAGGCCTGCTGAGAACCTGGTTCCAAGTCCACTGAAGTCCAGTGACTTGGTAGGGCTTTGGACCAGACTGTAATTGCATACAAGTGCTGCCTGCCTGACCTGGAGGAGTTGCTGTGCTAACAGAGTGTGTTTGGAAGTGGCATTAGTCATGTGTTCATTGTTTGTGACCTTGGCCAAAATAGTGTTTCCCCAGATGCCCTGAAGAAGACTGTCTGTTGTTGGAGAATGGCTTAGAAATAACACAGTGGCAAACTGGTCCTTGGGACCCTTTTCACACAGAACCACCAGGTCTTCATCAAATATCTGGTATGTGTTTATATTGGATTGATGGCCTAGGATATATGGAATATTTGCAGGTGGTTTGGTGAAATGTAACTATCTCTTCTCTGACATGCTTGTGGATGAATTACCCTCAGTTTCTCTTTGTCTGTCTTATACAACCTTTTTCCACCTGAGGTGCATCTAAGTGTTTTCTTTCACCTGGCAATGCATTTTCTTCTTAGCCCTTTTCAGATCTGTCTTTGCAAAGGTTTTACAGTCCTTCTTTCACACTTCCACTTCTGTCACATACTTCTCTCTTTCCCAGTGTCCCTCTCTCATGGATGGCAGCTGGTTATAAATGAGCCCATTCAGCATAAACAAAAACTAGACAGTCATTTACTGCGTGAAACATCTGGTTTGTGCCTGGCAGAGAACAGAACAAAGAGGGTATATTTATTTCATGAGGTATTATTCAGAAAAGCATCTTTTTTTCAGGATGACTCTTAAATCACATTGAAGTCTAAGTGTCGAGTTGAGCACGTCCTCTTAGTGCTGTTCTGATCAGAAATGGACTCGAGTGTGTGCTTCAATGCTTTTCTGGAACATGGCTGCCCATAAACCTCTGGTAGACTCTATTAGTTAGCTGGCACTAGTGTTATTAGTACTTCAACTCATTTAATTCAGGGCGCTTTTTGTAGAAGTTTCTGAATATTGATTAATAATACATCTTAGTTGCAAGTATTTATTGGTCTTCTCCAGCTGTCCTTAGCTTGTGGTCAATGCCCATTATTCTCCATCAATCTAGCAGCAGAGCAAATGATAGTGAATATATCTCCCTGTGCAAGCTGCCATCAAATTTTTCACTAAAATCCATTTCTTCTTCCACCAATTCTAATAATGGAATTTAAAGTTAGATTAGTTTGAAGCAACTTTTCCCCCCCCCCCCCTCAACTGGCAAGCAATTAGTTTTATGGAAGTTGAAAAATGAAAAGTGGATTGATTCAAAGCAGTATTTCCTATTGCAGGATTTTCGAGACGGCCGGAATGAATCTCTGTGAAATCCCAGATCATTCCTTGCCCAGCATGTGTGTCAAGTTTTGGGCTGGCAGTAAGCACTGCTTATGCAGAGACAAGCTGCTCCCCTCCAGTCTGCATACCTGCTTACCAAAGGCAGGGACCTCTGAAGCAACTCATTTGGAGTAATTAATCAAACTGCAGCCATACTGAGACACAGAGGAAGGCTGTGTTAATGGAGCCATTAGAGTGCCAGCACTGTGAATTCATCAGGACTAGAGATAAATGTGGTAAAACATCTCTAGGTGGGATTTTGATGGGGAAAGATTAAAAAAAAAACCTGTGTATGGAGGTAGAGTTTTTCTCCTCATGTATTTTATGTTTTGAAAAGGGAAATTCGTCAACTCACAACACTGTCAGCTGGAACAGTGAGGAAGAAATGCTGTTATTGTAATGCTTGATTATCACCTCCCAAATTGCTGGTATGATTTGGGGCAAAGGGGTGGGAGGAGTCACTGACATCCTGGAGATCCTACCCGAGTAGTGCTGTGGTTCTCCCGAGCTGCAGACAGGCCTTTGTGCCTCATTGCATCACAGATTTCATTGCCACTGCAGCCAAACCTGTAAATGAGCTCAAAAAGAAGAAATCCATGTTCCTCAAAACCAAAACTCGACTGTCCACATGCAACTTTTGGCTTAGAAAGTTGCTAAACTGTCGACTGCAGGGAGATCGAAGGGCGTGTGCAAGGGAGGGTCCCACCTCTGAGCCTGTCCCCATCAGAGGCAGGGTTGGTTCATTTTCGTGGTTTTGTGCTTCTCTAACACCCATCCTCCCTTTGTCTGTGCATGCAGGACACAGAGGTCCTGAACACAGCCATTCTGACGGGCAGAATGGTGTCAGTTCCAGTCAAGGTCGTTGCCGTGCAGGAGGACGGGTCCGTGGTGGACGTTTCAGACTCCATCGAGTGCAGATCAGCTGATGAAGATGTCATAAAGGTAAGGCACCATCTGAGGTGGAGGATGGAGTTCTCACCCTTTTCTCCTCCACCACCACCATACTGGGACCTGGCCCACATTTGGGGTTTTCCATCAAGCAGTTGTTTTAGAGGGATGGCTGTTTCTGTGGTGGGCAGTGGTACCTGCTGTGCACTGGGGAGGGTCTCCAGAGGTCATGCAGAGTTAGCACATTTCAACAGACTGATGCAGAGTTCTTTGACCTGGTCTGTTCCATGTGCAAGAAAGGGCCAGGGATACTAAAAGAGCAGTCCTAGTCTTTCTTTGCTGGCCAGTCAGTGCTGATGAGAAATAGTGTGTAGCTGATATATTGCATTTAGGAAAGATCAACTCTTTCCAAAGGGGTCTTTGTTCTTGCGTGGATTTGCTGCATCCATTGTTTCCCAGCAATAATGTAGTATTTTGTAACAGCATACAGGGTGATTTCCTCCATGCTTCTGGCTGTATCACCTGTTTCCAGTCAGGACTTTCTTATAATTAAAGATACTGAACAGTGCCAAAATCTGGAGAAGCATGACAGAGAATAGCAAATAACAACCACATTGCAAAAGTTCTTAAAAGGAGAGCTGGGAGCTTTTAAACAATGTTGTGGTTTGTTTGTTTCTTTGGGGTTTTGTAAATGTTATTTTCAACTAGTTCTGCCTCCCTGACATTGAGATGAAAATAGCATTAATGGACTTTATCATGACACTGACTGCCTGACTTCTGACACCATTGCATGGCTTTCAGCTTTTAGCTCATTATTATTTCTAGGCATAAAAGAGGTACTTTTGAATATCTTTAATAGGTTAACTTGTTTTATTATGTGGTATGGGAATGTTCTTGTTTTAAATGAACTTAAGAATTGACTACAGTGAGTTCTCTATGGGATGAGGGGTTTTTTGGTATTATTTATGGGTTCTATATTTTTCCTTCTATATCAGCTAGGGAAAGAAAAAATCCCATTTTCTTTTTCTGGAAACCAAATTTCTTTGAAGATCCTTACCAGAGGAACATGGATGAATATCTTTTTTTATGACTAACATAATTAGTTGTCAAATAAACAAACTGTCTTGATAAATGTTGTTATTTTTTTTTTTTTGCTGGGTGGCACATAACTATTATCTGACTAGTGGCTATTATTTATCAGTTGATAAATATGAACAGTGACTTGTTCATATTATAAACTCAAGCAACAAGTTATATATCATCAAGATATTACTGGGACTATCTTTTCTTTGCACTTCAGAAAAACAGATCCAGATCTAAAAGATGGTGTATGGAGACTTTTGTTTCTATTGATTGAGTATGTGGTATTTCTAGGACTTGCTCTAGTTAGAGAATACCTCTCTGGGCTGAACCAGATAGGAAAAGGTCAGGAAAAATACTCCCATTCCTCTTTGATTAGTAGAGTTAATATCTGCAGATTGTGGAGAGATGCTGCATTTCAGAGCTCTGCCTCTTTAAAGCCCATTTTGGTCAATCAGCAGTTGTCCTTATGGGTATCCTGTCAAGGCTGGACATAAAATTGTTCTGGTTCCCAAATTTAACAGGTCCACTACAGCTGGCAACTAAATAAGTCTTGACATGACCTCTGTGAGCAGAGACAAGATTTCCAGTTGCAGTTGTGGATTTATGCACTTCAATACAGCAAAGCTCTTGCCCTTTGACCATATTTCCTTTTCTCTTTTTCAAAACTTTGTCCATCTCGGTGGAATTAGATCTGCTCCAAAGCACCCTCAGGCTGGTGAGTGTCTTCCCATTCCTGGATAGAGCAGACCAAAACACAGGCCAAGATTCTGCACGGGTTTCATAAGATTTGCACAATAAATTAGCCAGGTTTTTTTGGTAGCGACTAAGGTGGTATAAATCAGGTCTTTATTTGACTGCTTTGTGAAATTATTTGGGCATCAAACCCCTGGCAGTGGAGAATGGCTCTGGGACCCTTTCCCAGACCTGGTACCTGTCTCTCTGATATTTTGACTCAATGAACAAAAACAAGAGGTCTGATTGTGGTCTTCATTGACTAGATATTGCCTCATCCTGGTGATATAAAATGGGAGTAATGTTATTTTTCTGAAAATTGCAGCATACTTTTAATGAACTTCAGTCACAAATAACTGAGAGGTGCTCTCAGACTGAATGCTGTTCAGGCATAATTTTTTAACTGCAAATATATGTATTGGTTGCAAGATTGAATCCATAACAATTAATTAGCTGAGTTAAAATTTAGTACAGGGCTTATGTGCCTATATTTTTTCAGAAAAATGCATATTCCCTTTACAAGCCCCTTTGGTAAAGTCAATATTGACTTTGCTTCTGAATTGGTGCTGCCTTTTCTATATAGGTTGTACTACTAAACCCTCTAATCAGAGTTGTCAGGCATTTTGGATCTAATTACCTAATCTTAAGCTTCTTTCCACTGTTAATTCTGCTTTTATTGTTTCTTTGTAATTGGAGAGATATTCATATTCTTTTGGGCAGAATAGAGTGTTGCATTCTTAACCTTTTATTCCTGTTTAATAGCTAATGATTTAATAGACAATTAATGAGACAATTCTTTGATCACTGCTCTAACATCATTATTTTCAATTAAGACAAAATGAATTGAAGCCGGTTTAAATAAAAACAGACTTTGGCCCAGGCTCTTAGGAATTTATACAACACGTGCTTCTCCTTAGCAGCTACCTTGGTACCACATTGATACTGCTCAGAGATGGTCAAATAGATATGTGAGGTACAAGTGATTTATTTGTAGGCAAGAGTTGTGAATCATTCCTATTCTAAGCCATATATTCCCTCAGCCTAACAGTTTAATGGCTTCCCAACAAGACAATATTTCAGTCCAGTTTTTTCAAGGCCCACTAATTAGTGATGAATATAATAAAACACACCTAGTTCCTTTTTGACCTTGCATTTTCCAGCCTTAGCATGATGTGATCCTGAAAGGAATCTCACAGGTGAATTTGCTTAAGTTCATCTACAGTCCCTGGTCCCTACAACTGCTGATCCCTGCTGACCAACCAATCCACTGGAACCAGCTTCTCTCTAAAATATTTTGATGGAAACATCACTGTAAGTCGATGAAACTCTTGTGCTTATTCCATTATTGAAATTTAATGGTGTTGGCATTTGAGGGAAAAGATTGGCTTTATGATTAAGGCACTGAAATGCTTCTCAGCATTAATTTCCATATCTCTTGCTGATTTGCTGTGTGACTATGGGTAAATCACTCATTCCCCTTGGAATCTCACTTCCTTATCCACTAACAAGGCAGAGAAATACATCCTTTTCCCAGCTTTAACCTGCATTATACTGCTTCTGAAGCTTCTGTTGACTCTGAATGGACAAAAACCTTATCCCCACTAAGAATCTCATTAACTTCAGTGGTCTTCTGTCACAAACTCACTGGAAAGACTTCTCTCCCAGTGTTCTGCTTTTTCTGCAAACCATGAACAAATAAATTGGGTTGCAAAGCGGAAAAGAAAGAAGTGGTGGAAACTTGACTGAAGTCGACTACCAAAGGTTTATTACAGAAGGAATTATAACCTGAGAGGTTCTGGCACAGTCTTTAGTTAGAAGTTCCAAGCAAGATTGATGCACTCCTTTTTCCTCCCTGTAAAAGTGCCTTTAAAAACCTGAACTGTAGTAATTTCACATGAAGGAAAATTCTGAAAACTGTGTAGTTCCATGGTAGTGGTAAACATCACCATCAACATCAAGTGGAGAAGTTCTAATGAGGACAACTTTTTAGTCCAAATGTTTATCTCAGTAGTGTTCAAATGAAAGTGAGACAGCTGTCCAATTAATTCATTCTTAGATTAGTCATATTTTCATGTCCTTTGCAAGTCACTCAAAAAGTGACTGATCATTCCAATTAATCTCTGCAGTCATTCATACGGCTTCCATGGAGTTACACTGCAGACTAATTTAGCCTAATTTTTTTTTGGTAGCAGAAAGGGCCCTCAGTTGAACAGAAGGGAAGTCACAGGGCCCCGTCCTGCCCATTTCTGCCCACACATGGAGTGCAACAGAAACAGGCTCACTGTGCCCAGGCAGAGCCAAACACTGAGAGCCACAGTGTTCAATAATATCCCATGAACTCCATCTGTGCTAGAATGCACTTGTTACCTTGCTAGAGGAAAGCTCTTTAGTGAATTATTTTTCACCTTTTCATAATTTCCTGTCTAATTATAATGAAAGTAAAATTCAGACCATTCCTGCCCCCTACTTTTCTAACACAAACCTTATCTTGAACTCTATAATTCATGGTAAAACAAGAGAAGACCTAATTTTCCTGGCAATAGCCAGCCAGGCTTTATCTAAATGTGCAGTAAAAACAGTTCAACAAAGGCAGGAAAGGTAATAGCTGAAATAGATTGAATCTGCAGAGGGCTCTTCCCTCTTCCAGACAAAAAGCAGATGAGCACTGAGGACCTCATTCAACAGCCCTGGGCACAGTGATCTCCAACCCCAGCACAATAACTGCTACAAGGAACCATGGGGAAAACACAAATAGGGAAATGGATGGATAATACACTTCTCCAGTTCAGATGATACTGGATTTTTGGGAACAATTCCTTGCTGCAGACTCACAGCACACTCTTAGGACAATTTACGGAAAGAAATGCCTGCCTGGAGTTGTTAAAAACAACTATTTATGCAGCAGCTCTGAAAACAAAGCTAGAGCTTGTAATTTGCAAGTTCTGCAGCTGCTTTGCCATTAAAGTATGTGATCAAGAATGTAATGGACTTAAACATAAAGTAGAGCTAACCTTTGTTCTCCATCTATCATATTTTTGAGTACCTATCACTGTATTACCTAAGAGCTTTATTTTGTGGTCACTCACACAGAAATGAGCTCCCACCAGGAGTCCAAACTCTTTCTGGAAGCAGTGCAAATCCTTTATATGATGGATTTACTTTGGTGCCACTTGGTTTCTTGCACAATTCATTTTGAACTAGACCTTATTTTTTAAGTGATTTTTTTCTTCAGTGCTGGTGAATGGTTCAAGGTTGACAGCCCTGGAGGCTTCACCTCTCCATCTTGCCCCAGAGCAGGGGACAGGTTTGGGCTGTGGCAGCAGCTGTGCAGATGGAAAGCTTTTGAAGTGCAAGTGTTTAATTTGGTGAGTCCATCTCCCTGTTCATGCTGTCCTTTTAATCTCACCTGATTAGTGCCAGTGAGTCAGTGTCATCAGCTCCATGAAATCAGCAGTTAACAACCACAAGTCACTGTCAGCTTCATCCCCATCTGTCTTTGGGAGCTGGGAGGTAACAGGCTCTGCAGTCCATTACAAAGCCCTTGAAATAATGACTCCCCTGATGCCTGGCAGAGGCAAGAGGTTTGTGGCAGGGAAGCATTCCTCTGAATGGAAGGAGTACTTAGGAGGTAAGGAGCTTGCTTAGGACTGAAAAGTTCTGGTTTACCTCTCTGCCTTACTCCAGACCTCCTCCAAGAAGCTGCTGTCTCTGTCTCAGTAGTGATGACAGGGATACTTCTGTCCCAGTAGGATGTATTGGCAAGAAACAGTTCTCTTGGCTTAACATCTTGTCTTTTGTATCTGTAGACAGATAAGCCTAAGTTAGAGCAATAATGAGTTATCATTGAGCTGCTTGCAATCTATTAAACTTATAAATTAGAGTTTCTTACAATTTCTAGTTATTTTGTCCAAAAAACCCACTCTCTCTGTCCCCCTACAAAGTTCATCTTTATGAGTCATAAGAGGTGAGCAGGAGAGTACATCAGATCCCTCTACAATATGTCAAGTGTTGAATCAAGGATTTTGCTTTTTGTTGACGTATCAGAGGTTCTGACATACGGGTCACCAGATTCTGCTAATTAGTTTTCTAGCTTGACAAAGTATGATCAGAACAAAGTACCATAGCCACTTACTGCATATTAAAGATTTATCTTGAAAAGCACTCTAGTTACTCAGCAACAGGTTGAAATCTATATTGTTTTAGGATGGTGCCAAGCTAAAACTTTGGGTCTAGAATCATATTTGCACACAAACCAGCTCCGTGTGTAGCAATAATGATGCCAACGAGGCAGTCTCACAAAATCACATATTGGAGAATTAATATTCTGTATACAGTACACATCGTACACAGTTTATAGCAAAATATATGTGTGTGCCTTCCTGAAGCTATTTTTAAACACATACGGTCTTCAAAGCCAACTTGAGAAAACAGTGTTTTGTCTGGGAGAAGGATCCGCTAAGAACAGACCACGCCGACATGTGCAATTACACAGATTTCGGCAGAGATGCTTATGGTGTCTTCCAAGGCACCAGCTGCTACTTCGGAGGAAGAAAACAATTCTATGGCTTAGCATTTGGCTGCTCTGAGAGCAGAAATGCAAAGGGCATGGATCCCAGTCCTGGGAAACAATCATTAGCTGAACCGCAGTATTGCTCAGGATAAACTCTGAATATTTTATACTAAGAAATGCACAGAGTAAACAACTCAGTCCAGGCTCAACAAAAGCAAATGCAGCAATAAGTAGTTGTTATTGAGAGAAAATGACAAACTTCTGGAGACTTTTTCTCCAAATTTTGTAGGAAATAAACTCTGCTTTATAAACTTTAATGCAGCTGGCCATTTAAATATTCTAATTGTGGCTGCATGAACTTCATGGATTCGGAGGCTTTTATACCTCTTGAACTATCATTCTGGCTGGGCAAATTAATTCAGGTTCCCATTGTCATCAAAACTCCTGGGGGCAAAATGTGCTCTCAGCTAAAGTCATGAGAGTGTGTGACAGGCACTGGAGTGACAGAGGTGTTACAGAGGGCAAAATTTGCTCCATGTGAAAGTTAAAACAGCCATTAACTGTCAGCTACAGGATGAGAGAAAAGTCTTTACCTGCCACCCTCGTCTCTGATATTGGTGGCTGAGAGAGGTGGAGTGGGCAGCACATGCTGCATTCTGGATGGCAGAGCATCACATTTTAACCCAGCAATAGTGGTTTGGGCACCAAAAATGTATGTTAAAATGTACATACAGCACTAAATATTTCAAGCCACAGGTGGCTTTAGTTCCAGAGAACTTTGTTGGAGGCAGCTGGGCAGCGATGGGCACACGTGGCAACCAAAGCTTTGTGTTCCCCTCGCTCCGTGGGACACGGTTGGATTTTGAATGCAGCTTGAGTGTGTGTTTTTTGTGGTCTAACTTATCCACACCTGTGTTTTAGTAATGTGTTCTGAGATGCATTCCCTTGAGATATATAATTGGAGTCGAAGATGGAGACGGTGAGGCTGACACGCCATCATCATTTTGAAGCACAGTTAATTTATTTGACAGAAGCACCTACTGTTGACAGTAACCAGCTCTCTTTATCCTCTGTGGGAGAAGGCAGGGTTTTTCTTGCTATGTTTTTAATTATTAATGTTTTTGCATTCTCATTATATGGAATAGGAAATCAGAATAAAAACTAGTTTGGTGTTCTTCACAGGAACAGAAACAAGAGGAGAAATGACATGTAGTTTGGCAGATCTGTACCTTTGTACTTCAGGATTGGGGTGTATCTGGGATTTTGAGGGTAATGGGGAAAATCCAGCCTTAAAGAATTGTAGCTAAATGCTGGATTATTGAATCAGACAGCTCATTAAATAAGGATGAAAGAACAAAGTGAAGTTATAAATGGATTTCTTTTTCCATTTGCATGAAGTATGGAAGAATCACACTGGGATGTGGTTTTTCTCTTCTTCCAATTCATTATGCACTCTAGTGAGAGGGTGCACTTCAGTGGGAACAGTGATTTCAGGGTTAAATAAATGACTGGATTTAGTATTTTGTTTTGTGTTGTCAGTTCTTAAGGTCTGATTTATACTAATGTCACTGTGCCATGACATTCACTCCCACATCAAAGGCTTCCTTGAATTGCTGGAGTTGTTTTTGTGAGTAGAGTCAGGCTATTGAAACATGGTCCAGGTACATATTTAAAAATATAAAAAGTGTCAAACAGGGATTAAAACTTTAAAGTTTGCATTTGTTCAACAGGAAGTGAAAACTAATTCCATCACCTCCAATTTTACTACTCCTCAGTGGGGCGGATTTGGAATTGTGTCAAAGTCAGACAGACTATGCTATAGAGAGGTGTATGTGTCCCTGTGTATAAAGCTTATGTGATACTCATGACAGACATTGGAATGCTCATTCCTGTTCTGTTCCTGCTCCCATAATAATTCTACCCCATTTACTGGGTGAGAGTGAAGACACTCGTGTCAGAAACATTGCACGGTATGGCCTCCTAACAATGTAAAATACATTTTAGCAGCATTCTATCAGCAGATAATGAACCCTGCAGCTCCTTCGGGGGGAATTTCAGCCTGTTCCTGCTCGGGAGCACTGGTGATGTCCTGCAGGCTGAGCAACACAGTCCTGCCCTGGGCTGGAGGATCAAACCTCCCTCAAACATGAGCCTGGATCCAAAATCTGTGAGCCAGAGGAAAGGATGTATTGTAATAAGGAGAGGAATAAGGAGCAGAGAGGCATGAACTCTTGCAAGGGTCAGGAAGAGGCTGTAAAATGGTTGCATGCCTCACTGAAAAAGATTTGGGCGTTTATTTGAGTTGTGTGCATTGACTATTTGTGGAGTGCTGGCAGCGAACTCAACCCTGCACAGGAGTGGTGTGGACACAGGGCCCACCCTGCAGCTCTCACAGCTGAGCAAGAGTTACACAGGGCTTGCTACAATATAGACATTGTGGGAGGTAATCCTTTACTGAGTTCCTTGTGCAAACATCCAGTGCAGCCCAGCAGGGCGGAGGGGAACGGCATCACCCGGGGAGCGGAGATGGAGATTGCCCGGCAGGACTGCCAGCAAGGGGAGTCCTTTGTTTGAGAGGCATTGTCTGAAAAGATAAGTTCCTAGCAGGAAATGCTATCTCCTATTTATATACTTTATTTATTTGCTCTTTTCCAATTGCTGCTTCTGAGATTGCTGTTTGGATTTAATTTGCAGTCCCTCTCCAGTGGCTCTCAGCTTTTCTTCTGAAAACATAAGAGAAAATCCTTAAGACACACGGTTCTTCCTCAGATCTCTTACATTCAAAATCATCCACTGCAGAGCAAAATTAATGTATGCCCTTCCTTATTGTTTTCCTTCTTAATTCATTTCTTTCCATAAAGGCTCAGCAAGCACCAATTTTCCAAGTGAGTTTTTAATCGCTTGAGCTCAGCATGATTACTGTCTTCCAATCTAGTTGCCATTTGATGCAATCAGTATTTCAGAATACAATCATTTCAGGTTTTTTTTTTCCCAAAACTGAGTGTTATATGGCCAGCTGATAACACTTGGCTGCAAAGAAACATAAAATACTTCTAGTTCTGTGTGAAAATATAACGCGTGATTGCGAGGTCCTCCCCAGCCAAGTGCATGAAGGTGATGTGAAACACTTTTGTAAGATGGGGCACAAAGAAATTTATTATTCCAATGCTAAGAGCACAGGCTGGAGAGGCGGTGAGGGAAGGAAGGGGAAGATGGGAACGTAACATGCTGAAGTATTTCTTACTGCTGGAATGTTTGCTTTGAAAGGGCCTTTCAAGAGTACACGTTGCCAGGGGAGATCTTTCTCTCCACATCTTTTATTGCCACCCCACAAATAAAAGATTTCAATACACCCATACTGGAAATCTGCAGACTTAAATAGTCCCTGCCACACAGGAGCTGGAGACTTTTAGATTTCCCCAACCTGCAGTGAGTTTAGCATGAGAGATTATCAGTGGAAAATGAGAAAATCCTTCCTTGGAGTAAATGCTTCATTGCTGTGTTTTTAAGCACATTTTGTGTGCTATAAATGCCAAGCAAACATTTTCCAAATTACTGAGTGAAGAACTCGGGAGCTGAGTACAAAAAATGAGGGCAAAGTAACACTGAAGCAAATAAAGGGTAGAGGGGAAACAGCAGCTGCAGATATGGGGCTGCATTCTTAGAGCAAACTGCCAGAGTTGTGTCTCCTCCATACTTCCTTGCAACCCATCCTGCAGCACCCCCACAGTTAACCTGCTCCTGCAGAGCACCAGGGATGGCTTTTTGTCTCTTTATGAGAGGTAACAGTGGGAGGAAACCACAGGGGTGCAGCTGGATCCTAAATAATTGCACTTAACCATGGTGAGATGGGGAAGATCCAGCCAGCGCTGTTACAGAGGAGAGCTGAGATACTGGGAGGCTTCTCTTTTGTGCTGTTTATTGAATAAAGCAAATGCCCATGGTGTATGGATGTTTCCCAGCATTTGCTGTGGATACCATGCCACTAGAACTATTTAAGTTACAGCTTGTTTGTTTTTTATGATGTTGTTGGTGAGTGTGGTTTTCTAAATTCTAGTAGACAGCCATTTGCTAAGATCTTCTGTTCCTACAAACTTGACAATGTGGCTCGTTTAATCACCTTATGTTGTTATTGATATTTTCATATTGTGTAACTAATTTTGCTGAGGAAAAATATATTACTGCCAACTTCGATTTCTTGTAAAAAGATGGCTCCAGCTTTGGTCCATTTGAAGAATACACAGATGGTTTTGTACAGGAGCATCACTCCTTAGAGAAGATTGATGACCTTGTCTGAGTCCGTGGGTCAGGGTGAGAAAAGATGCTGTTTAGTGAGGCTGCTGCTGCCTGTCTTTTGAATTATTTTTCTGTCTGTCACAGGGAGTTCAGCAAGCTCAGGGAAAAGCCTCAGGTACCTGAAAATGAAGGTGATTCTAAATAAAGAAGGCTAGGATGAGACTGACAGGCAAGAATAGAACTAAGGGAAAAAACATAAGGTATCCTGAAAAGCAGAAATCTGGCTGGAGCAGCTCATCCCTTCCCAATTCCCTAACTCAGTGCAGGATGTTGGTGCAATCTTTCCTAAACCCTTGGCTGTGGCTACAGCCACTGTGTGTGTGCTGCTCTCCAGGAAGGCAGAGGAGATGCTCATGAGTGCAATCTGTCATAACTGGGGTGGCCTTTTTACCTCACGAGAAGTGAACCCTTTGTACCAAACCTTTTCCATGGCTTCTGAAGTCTCTGGAAGTGCCACTGGCAAGCAGGCGAGGTGCAACAGCGAAGTACAGGTGTGTTTTCTAGACAGCAACCTGTTAAGCAGCACAGGAAGCCAGGAGTGAGTTTTTGGTTATTTTAGTTTGAATAAAATATTTGCTGCATAATCCCCTTGAAGCTGAGTGCATAGCTAGAGATGAAGTGGACTGTGGATTGGCAGAACAGAACACATCTGCATGAGAATGGCCCTTAATGTTGAATCAATGAGTGCAGATGCCCTGCACTGAACATGAGTTCCCTGAGAACTGGTGACCTTCACCAGCTGCAGGGGCTGTCGTGTTGAGCAACAAGGGAGGCAGCAAAGTGGTAAAAACCAAACATCTCACTACCACAAAGAAGGGTGCTCTCTTAAGTTAAATCAATAGGGCTGCATCTATGACCTGCATAAAACATGAGACTTAATAGAGTTCTTTCAGTGAACAGAAGCTGATAGCTTTGGTAGCTACAAACTGACTTCAGAGACGCCTGCTGGGAGGGGATGTCATGCTATAAAGATGAGATTATTGGCAGGCAGAAATTATTGCCTTAAAACTCATGAGCTTTTCCCTCCTTGAAAGTCTGGAGGTATTTACAGTTAAGAACTCTGTCAGTGGTGAGAACCCTTGTCTCCTTTTTCTTGTTATCCTTTAGCAAAACAGAAAATAAAGTGGACATATGGTGCTCCCTGGTACCTGCCACACTGACCGAAGTGATTTTGATGGAAAGACTCTTTTGGCTTTGTCAAAGATTGGTGCATGCACAGGAATGTGTTCCATGGGGATGTGGGGATCCCCCTCTCTTAAACCCCTTTTGAAAGTCTTTCTGTGTGGAGAATAGAACAGATAGGGGAAGACATATAGCTAGAAGCTGTAAGAGCTTAGAGGGATGAAAATGAAAGAAGAGCTGAAAAGGAGAAGCAGAAAGAAACACACGAAAGGGAAGAATATGAAATCTATCACAGAATAAGGTGAATGGACAGAAAAAAATCAATGGTTATTGGCAGCAAGTGTGGTTAAAATCCCAAACAAAAGTTCACTAAACCATCCTCTGCCACAGAATTGGGAGATCAAGGCAAGAAACTATTTGAAGATTTCAGGATGAACTAGGAAATGGAGCTGCAGAGGAGGAGATGACAGCTGTCCTGTCACAGCCTCCAAAGTGCACCTGCAGCACAAACATCGTAAAAAAACAAATCCTTGTGATGTCAGCCAAGAAGCCAGTATTAAGAAAACTCCAAGATCAGTGGAGAAGAGAAGAAACATGACTTTCTTAAAGAAAATAAAGGCAAAATCTACTCAGCCTTCAGTGCTGATTGCACAGAGAGTATGAAACCACAGTGCAGCACCTGCTACCCTGTGGCAGGGATGCCTGGGATGCAGTTGGAGTTGCACAGGACTTGTGTTCTGTGTGTTTGGGCAGAAATGTGATGGTCACAGCATTGGTTTACATTGTTTCTGTATGATTTGTATGAATGAGGGAGGGAGTGTCTCCAGAGAACAACAGTACAAAAGACAAATCATGCGTCAATTAAAAAATGAAATCTGTGCTTCACATTAACTTGGTTTTCGTAGCCATGGCAAGCTAGGAGAAGAAAGTAAGAGAAGAACCTAAGACTTCATGGGAAAGTGCTTTCTGTATCTGTGCATGGAACACTTCACACGTAGATTGCACCTCGGTCGTTCTCTGATCATGTCCCTCTGAGTAAGCTCGCTTGGGACTGACAATGTGACTAAATATATTATAGTTCATATTATATAGAATTCATATAAAATCTCTGATAACTTTAAGTATTTTGGAATGCAGCCATGGTGAAGAATTCATCTCGGGCTAATGGACTTGGGCCTGCAGTACATGTAAAATTGTAATACATTTTTACCAAAACCCAGGCTAACTAATGTACAGCTCAATCAGGTACATATGCAGGTGCTGTCAACCTACTTCATATTCTGGTTGCCTGGCTACTTTATTTCCATTTTGTTTTCCCTGGCTCTTCTTCTAGTGATTTTTTACATAGGCTTTTCCTATCCCTATTTTTTTCAGGGATTTTTAATGAAGTGACATTTTTAATGACACCATTTCCTTTTCAGACACAATCTGGAAGTATTTTCTTTTTCCCACTGTCTACACCTCCACGCACTCACTAGCTCTGTGTGTGTAACAGCAGTATTAAATCCAGCAAATTTACTGCCTAAGGAGCTGTTTGCCCAGCGTTCAAGTGGTGTGTCACAAATTATCAAATGATAATTTGACCCTCTGAATGGGGAGTAGCAGCATCTCTCTCCTGCAGACAGACACCAGGATATGCTCTGGGGAAGCTGCCAGGCCCCTTCCATGCTGTACCAATGGCATAGCTTTAAACAAATCTGTATTTCCTGAGGCCCTTACCAGAGGCTTTTAGGGAAGATATCTGGGTGATTAGGCAGATGTGGCATCATTAAAGGAGTAATGATCCAGACAAGCAACCTGTCCTGGTTTGCTCATCCTTTGTTACAGTGCTGGTTGAATTACTTCCTGTTAAGGCCATAATGCACCTGCAGGCTTTGTGGTTAGGAGAGAGAACTCATAACTTCTAGGAAAAGATCCAGATTCGTATGTTTCCTGATTCCAGGGATACGTTTTTATTTCGTACATAGCTTTTACATATACTTCTCTTGTGATGAAGTGAACCACAGCTCTGAAGATAGGAACCTTTTTCCACTGCTCCCAGGTTTTTATGTTCTCTCACTCTGGCATGTTTTTCTGTATCTACACAGCCCGAAGGGAAGATGTCAAAAAACAAACTAAAAGAGAAAAATCCCAAATTACAACAGAAGACTTATGGCAGCACTCTGCAGTTTGTCACTTATCTTTCATGCATGAGTTGGAACGGTTGTTTTTGTCCAGATTCGATGGGGAAACGGAAGAACTTTACAGATCTATCTTGGCATTCAGACAGAGTTCATACAAGTCCATGCACTGGGGCTGTAGATGGGAGAAGGACTGATGGATAGGAAGAACAACTCATTTGTAGCTGGATTTTAACAGGCTCTTATTTGGTGAGAAAGAAGCCCAGTCCACCCGTGTTGTATGGATTTTGAAGCAAAGATGATGCACAGTGAAGGAGTCAGGTAGCTCTGCACTGATTTTTCTGGTAATTCAATCTCTGCCTTTAAGTGAAAGCCAATAGCAAAGTATTGATTTTCATAGGTCATGGTTTCTGAAGAGCTCTGTGAAAAAAGGTAAATCTTGTGTCATCCAAAATGTAGGCACTTTGACATTTGTTCTCACTGTGACTCGCAGGTTCTAAAAAGTTCTCCTCAAAAGGGAAAGCTCTGTGGTCTGTTACGTGTTTTGCAGACCCTTGTAGCCCTTGGGTCTGCAGCCCCCAGCAGAACCTTTCTGCTGTGATGTCTGGGAGCTTTGGACATGCCAACCCAATGCTTCCTAGTGCAGGGCCACCTGCACCACCACACACAACCTCCTGAGCCACACACGTTGTGTCCTCAGGGCTCCTCTTCTGTTTGAGAGCTTTGATGGGCTGTGTCCTTGGTGAAAGAAGGATTATGACAGTTAATTCTCTTTGTAAAATACATGGAGATGACTAGCAGAGAACCTCTAGAGAAGCATAAACACTGTTCCATGACTTGGGGCAGGCATGTGTCACGTGGAGCTGAACTGATGAATTTGGATAGCAGTGTGTAGGGAAAGATGTAATCTTGGCAATGCCATTTCCTTAACACTGTCCTTTGCCCACGGTGGAAGACACTTAAAGGTCAAAAGCTCCAGCATGTTAATGAAAGAGGAAATAAAGGTGGGAGGGGTTAACAGATGTCAGTGTCCTCTTACTCCTGCTGACCCTTTAGGTGGAGAACACATCGATGCATGTCAGTGAGAAAACATTTCCATCTTCAGTGCAGCGTATTCACTGCTAGCAATGCAGTAGCCAAACATTTGTGTTACAATTGCACCAGGCATTTGTAATTATGTACATATAATTACATATATAATTATAAATATATGTAATTATAAATAATTATTTGAAATTATTAAAATATTCTGCTCCTCAGAGGCCAGGATGTGCTTCCTTCACCCTTGTTGGAGTTTGGATTTACTGACACAATAAAAGTCAAAGAAAAGACAGCAATAGAGCTGAGGTCACCCTGAGCGCCACCCTGAGCATTGTCCCCAAATGGGGCTGTTCTTGTAGGATTTGTTATGTTCCACTCACTACTCCTTCCTTTATCAGAGGGAAAATTCCCTCCTCTACTGCTCCAGGTGGAGAACACAGAGGCAGCTGATCAGATCAGATTTTCATTCTTGTCATTCTGGAGCTCACTGTAACCCCCCTGTGACACAGAACCAGTGCAGATGTGGTCCCTGTGGGAGTGACACAAGGGGGGCTTTGCCCCAGGGCACCATGTGGCTTGGTTGCCTCTGGTCCCACAGAGGTTGTTCCCTTCACCCTTAAGCTTCCCTTGTTTTCACCTTGGATTTCTCCTCCCCTGGTCTGGCAAGAAACCACAGCTCAGAGTAGGAAGACCTCTAGGTGTAGAGCATCAGAGACAGTGGGTTATAGAGTCCAGTGGGAAGCTCCCAGACCCTTTACTGAATAGGGAGCTCTCTCCTAATGCTGATCATCTGTGCCACTGTATATTAGATCAATAAAACAGTCCAGTATAGTCCAGTCTTGTGAGACCGGAGAAGGAAAGTAATTTTTTAGGTAAAACCTCTTGACATCTTCCCCAAATAATTTTATTGAAGCACTTGGCTGAATGGATGCAGTTTGAGGGCTGATTTTGTTGGCTGTGTTGGCTGTCTGAATGTCCCTTTTTTCCCTTTTTTTTCCTAATTAATGAATTATTTGTTGCTCAGAGACTAAAAACTAGCTGGGAAGACTTATGAATGTTGATGTCTAGGCATAGGACCAGAGTTTTCTTTAAAAAATGAAAGTGTATTACTGTGCATTTAAGAGCTCTTTTTGGATTTTTTTCTGTTTTTCTATTGATCTTTTAGGATAAGGATGGTGTATCCTTGTATTATTGGGACAAGATTAAAGGCTAGATTAGTGTGGCAAATATTCATGACTTAAGACATTACTCTTAATACTGTTAAGCTCACAGGCTTTATTGCTTGTCTGTCTAGTCTTTTTCTGGGCTTTACAGTGCTGTTGTAGTTGCCATATATTCACATTGCATTCACAGGGAAGGGGGGCAGCTGTCCCTCAGGGGGAGAAGCAGCACACAGGGCTCCTTTCCTCTGGGGAGTAGCCCAGGAGCAGCACAAGGACTTCACGGGCACTGGCCCCGTTGTGAGCATCCTCCTCTTTGCTCCACAGCATTTCTGTGCAGCTGGGAAGGGCTGAGTTACCAGTGTCCTACACGGGTTCTGTACACACTTAGTGTCCTGGGGCTTCTTGCACACTGTGTCGTAGCAAATATAAAATATTTGTGGAGATGAGGAAATGTGGAGTTGATTTGCATTCTCCAGGAAGGTTGAGAAACCACCAGGAGCAGAAGAGCGTTTATATATATATATATATATAAAACTATAGCTTCAGCAGTTACAACTGGTCTGCTGAGTTTTTCAAGTACACAGTCTTTAGAAACTTCTATTTCCCCTGTTAAAATTTCATTGGAAAAAATTGAAGGATACGGAATACATGAAATTGAATGAATATGCATGTAATTGTTCCTTTTTCTTTAATTTCATGGCGCCTTAGATCTTAAATTTCAGTCACAGGGATTAGAGCCATGAATCATGAACACTAAGTTTACTTAGTACATAGCAAATTACTTTTAAAGCCCATTATTTTACAAAAACCGTTACATCTGATGTTACATCTGCCTGAATATTTTCCCTTCTTACTTTTCTCACCAACGTACGAATTATTCTGTCAGCCTGTAACCCCATTTGTGTGAGTAATTCCAGTGGGGAGAAAAACAGAGCTGGGGAAAAAAAACCACCTTAGCTTATAGTTCAAACATATGTGTTATTTTCACCTAATTAACAGTTTTTACAGAGCAGGTTCAGTGTTTGCAATTAGAGTCAGTGCAAGAAAGAGCTGGTACCATATGCTGGGGTTTCACCAGATAAACAACTCTTAAGCCCTTCTGGGATACCAGCTGATGAATATGAAGAGTGTGGATGTTTACTTAAACTAAAAAGTGTTGGTAGTGCCTAATCTGCAGAAGTGTAAGGATCAAATACTTAAGCAAAAGCCACCTCAGACAAGCATGTGCTTAAAATTTGTGCTGGCGAGAGATCCTTTATCTCAGCGCAGAGTATGAAGATGTCTGTCTAGAGATAAGCTTGCCTGTCTGGGAAGGATGTTGGCCCAGGAGAGGCACTGTATCTTGGTGACAAGGCAAACAGAAGCCATGCTGACTTGCATAATAGGTTGCTTAAAAGAAACAAACTCGTGGAGCAAGAATGGGACTGGCACGATTTTGATCACAAATGGACAAGGAAGCAGGAGATCCTGCTCTGAGCTCCTCTCCACATTTTCTCATTATCAACAAAAGTAGTAGTTGAATGCAAAAAAACCCAAAGTATTCCTGAAGCTTCCCCCCCAAACAAACTGTGCTGATTGAAATGAGCTTGAACCACATGAAATAAGTTTCACGTGCACCTGCTCTTCTGCATCCTGGCAGTGGAACTTCTGCTCCATCAAGGGATAATTGCAGTTTGTCCAAACAACTTGAAATGTGACATAGCTCTTAAAAAACACTGCCTAAAATTCTCAGTTCCAAGCTTGTGTCACAGTTGGCTGTCATTGCATTACAATAGACAGTTAAGTCCTCACATACTTGAAAGCTCCTGGTCTGAGGCCAGTAAATCAGTAGAAGGTCTCTCACTGACTTCAATAAGGGTTGGATCAAACCTAAAAAGACATGCTCTATCCCCTACCAATTCCATCCCATTTGTCTTCCACACATCAAAGTAGAGTACCATCTGGTTTCCCAACCAGCTGTAGAAATGTCTGTGCTAAGACCAACAGCCACACAGCCACCACTATAATTTAGTTATTGGTATCACACATCATTTCTTCTTGTGCAGGGGAGGTGGCATTCCTGGTGGAACAACCACTGAACCAAGTACTGTGAGCAAAGGCATTCTCTTATCTTCCAAAGACACTAGAATCCATATGGCCATGGATTTGACCTAATGAAGATGATCTCTCTTTCTCAATCTGCACATGGCAATGATAAATGAATGGGGAGAAAAGTTACTGACAGAAACAGTAACTTTTAATTCCGACAGAATTCCTCAGCTTGCATTTTTTGTAGAAAAAGTGCAATTAAAAGCACAGCTGATGGGTAAAGGATGGAGCAGAGAACATTTTGGCAGCCCCCATGTACTGCTATTAGCTGCCCCCCAGTTGCTTCCAGTATTCTCCCTCCATAATCAATAAGAATGAGATGCCAGAGTGGCTGCCCTTGTGAGCAGCTGCATCACCACTGTGGGTGCACAGCAGTTACTACTGACCCTGAACTCAGGCCAAGCAGTGGGCTGGAGTGTGAAAGCACACCCACCTCCTTTGGTCCTCCCCTTTCAACCTGTGCATCCACCAGACCTGCCATCTCCAGCAGGAACGCCCCTGCACGGCACGTGGGAAGGCAAATGAGAGCAGCTGCTCTGCACCTGGGACTGAAATCCTGGCAGATCTCATGTGTTGCTTAATAATTTTGCATAGATCAACAGTTTTTGAATAGTGCACACTTCATTCTGTACAGCAGGTTTTTAAACTCCCATTGTACATTCATGGATCATTGCACCTTTTCTAAGCCACAGCAATTGTCTACATTGTTAAACCAAAATGTTAATGTCTTCCATGCTGGCCTTCCCTCGAGTTCACTGCATTTCAATGGGGGTTAAATGGTAAAAACACTCTAAAACTTCAAATATCCATTCACATCATTACAAGCTATACCTAGTGTCATCTCCCTCCTCCCTCCATTTCCTGCTTCTCTTCATCAGTAGTGTTAAATCTACAGAGAAAATGAGCAGGGCCTTCTTCAATAAAACAATAGGGTATCACTAACTCTGTGGTGTTAATTGCTGCTGAGCTGCTGTTGAAATGGTCTCATGTTGTCCACGTGGAGCTCTGTGCATCTGTGTAATTGGTAATCCCCTCCACGAGCCTACTGCTCAGACCCTCATGGTTTTCTGGTCTCTTGAACACACAGCACCTCATATATTATCTGTTTTTCCAAATCTGTGCTTTCCTGGACAAAGGGGGTTTCCTTTCAATCTTGCTTCTAACTTCTCGTCATTCCATGTCAGACCTGAGTATAAATTAGAGTTTGTGTTTTGTACACAAGGACTGTGACTGTCTTCTGTTACATCCCTTTCATTTGGCCTCCTTACAAAGCTGAGGGTGAGGTATGAGCTTTGGAATTGAACCTGCATGCAAAGATGAACCACAAGCAGGCATTTAGTTGTTTTCTTGTCAGTTCTCTGTTTTACCTGTTGACCCAAAGGATATATAAACTTTTGCTGACCTGAACATCCAATAGTTTCCCACTTACTCTTTTGGACTGGTAGCTTTTTGTTCTGGATTAGTCTAAAATGAGGAGGCTGTGACAGACTGTACAGGGCAAATTGTGCTTTTTACAATTACTCGTGGGGATTGGAGCCAACCACCTGCTTCAAAGCCCAGAGAGGTTAATTGCAGCTCTCTTTGCCTTGACCTGCATACTGGAGCACATCACGGCCAGCCTGCCCTCCTGCTTGCAGACTGTCTCAAACAGCACTTTCTGGTTCTGTCAGGCAGTTGACAATAGATGGTGACAGACTGTTTTAAACAGGCTTGTTCTGTGCATTTTAGATGAGAGGGTGGCATTCTGATTCTACTCACTGTGTAATGTTTGCAGGAGAGACTTAACAGCCATTTTCCTTTTTCTTCCCTCAGAAGCAGCAGCTCAAAAGAATTCTCTGTGTTAAGTCACCTGCTAATGCAGCTCTGCCCATGTTTCCCTGCTGTGGCAGAACTTGCCCCGTGGCAAACCTGTGCATTTTCTGATGTAAACAGGGATGCTCTCCCCAAACCCCAGCAGCAGGTCATACAAGTTCCCCTTCCAGCAGCATCATGAGCCACTTCTGGCAGTCAGAGTGTGGCTAGAAAAGTATGGAAGGGACTTTAAAGGAGAGAAAGTGAAGGGCAACATTTGTTATAGGACATTGGCCAGAGCTGGCACTGAGTCCCCAAAGCTCAGTGTGTGTTTCTCAATCCCTCTTTGCTTTGGAGCATCTGAGTGCTGTTAGCATGAAATCACAGCTCCCATGTGAGACCTGGAGGAAATCAGTGTTCTTTCCTCAGTGTGCAGCAGGTCCCAAGTGAAATAGGAGTACTGGACATTTTCTATACACGCTCAAGGTTCTCATTTCCTTCAGCTGAACCAAACTTACGTTCAGGTAACAGTGGCTGTAAGGTTAGAGAATGAAACATGGCAGTAGTTAAATATGTGTAAGTGCAATAGAGGCTTCCTCTTTGAGCTTTAGTCTAGCCTGCTTTATCATGGGATTCAGGTGGATTCAGCTGGCTGCAGTTGTTTTCATCCTTACTTGTACAAACTTAATTTTCCTTTAAATTATCTGGTTTGCTTGTACCTAATAGAGTAAACCCAAATTCCAGATAAAGAACTGACACAATAATGTCTCTCTCTTCAAGTTTTCCAACCTGGGTTGGATTATTTTCTGGAATATACACTTAATATACACTTAAGTGAATCAAGAGCTCTGAATGCTACACAAGACCACTGGGTGAACTATAGCATAGTTATGTATACTGATTTGTACTTACCTCTTGGTCAGTATATAAATGACCAAATGTCTCTGTCTAGACATATAATCTGTGAAATTTGTAAGCCTAGACTTATATTTTTATAGCTACAATTAATGCCCATCTTTCAGTTCCCTAATTTAGCACCTTTCTTGCCTGCTGTAAAGAAGACAAGAATATTTGAAGCAGCAAGAAGAGAATCTGAAATATTAGCTGTTGTCTTGTCAGATATTAGTTATTCCCCTGATCCGGTCTTGATGTTTATCCCTCCCTCTTTGAGTTTTCTTAATTATTTCTGTCTTGTATTAATTCTCTCAAACTCCCTAGATGTAGGCTTTATGGTTTAGAATCTCAACTGCTCATTCAATTAATGGGCTTGCTTAATGTGCTTAAACTTTCCAGAGACACTTGTGACACATTACAAGGGGGGAAGAAAGATTCTGAATATGCTCCATCTCATTTGTGGTACTCCTGAGCCTGGAGTCCATTTTAAGCTCTATATCAGATTATCTAGATTTATTATTTTTTTATATTCTTGTACTCATTAAGCATTTACATGGAAGGAGTATTCTCTCCAGAAGAATGACTTAGTTTCCTTTGCCCCTTCCCTCACCACCTGACTTAGCCCCTTTTAAGGAAGCAATTGGTTGTAGTTTCAGTACATGGAGTAGGATCTGAGAAGCTGACTTGAAAATGGCAAATGTGGAAGTGCAGCTCTTTTCTTTTATGTATGAGTACTGCATATTTTTTGAGCAAAACAAAATGGCTGCTAGAGATCTTCTGTGATTTTTCTTGGCTCAGTAACCCCCAATTCCTGCTAATATCTGAAAAGATTTGAGGTAGGTGTGCAGAGGAAAGCCAACCTGTGTTTCAGCATATTCCCCACTGAAGTCTACATGAGTTATCTCAGTAACTCCAGGAAACCAGAATTTAAACACTGGCTTAGCCAGGATCCCTGCGGATCCGAGTCCCAGTGCATTGTACAGCCTGACACAGAACAGTCCTGACAAGAGAACAAAGTCCATTTCAGTAACACAGCTACATCTCATGAGCTGTGGGTTTAAAAGATTAAAACCACAGTACATGGACTCCATTAGAAACCATCCCCTCTCTCTCTCTCCCCCCAGCAGAATGTAAACCTGTATATAGATACCAGTACATGTGCATGTATATACATATATATGAGCACGTTGTACATGAATCTAAATGTCTGTATGTGTATATAATCTGAAAGTATACACACATTCATAAATATATTAGGAAATCCTACCTCATGGAGAAGGAGTCTCATCCTTCCAGGGTGCAGGTTAAAGGTGTTGCTACCTCGTGTTCTTTGTATAAGATCTGTGCTCAGGACCTTCATTTTGTGCCAGGGGATCCCTGAAACCAAGAGGGCAGATGAGTTGTGGTATAGAGCCTACATGCTTGTTTTAGCAGTGATTTCATAAAAAGACACAAACCAACTATGAATACATTTTGTTAAAACAATTACTGAGAAGTTCTAAAAGTTAATGCTTCTGCTGCACTTCTGCTTATGAGCCATACGGGGATCTTTGTCTTTCAGCATTACAGTGCTCAAGGAAAAGGGAAAGGATTCTGGTTTATGGTTCTGAGTCAGTCTTTTTCTTACTAACATATGGCCCCATTTTTTTCCTGGTTCTTTAAGCAAGTTGTAAACATAAACGTTGATGCACATGGAGTTTGATTCATGAAGAGTTTAATTTGCCTAGTATAAAAGATTCACACAGGTTATATAACATCATTAAATTATTTTTGTAGTTTGAGTAGTATTCTTTGAGGAAAGCAGAACTCTTTCCCTGGGGTCCATTTATCACTGTTTGCTCCTAATTAGAAAACTGAAAATGCAATATGCATGACTTACATTTTCAGAGTTGTCTTTGGACTGATGTATCATTCCTTGTGCTTCCTCAGGAACTTTTATTCATTTCCTAATTTTTTTTATTTTTTTTTTTTAAGGTTTCTGACAGCTGTGACTCCATCTTCGTTAATGGCAAGGAAATGAAAAGCAAAGTGGATACTATTGTTAACTTCACTTATCAGCATTTTACCACCCAATTAGAAGTGACGGTCTGGGTTCCAAGGCTCCCGCTGCAGATAGAGATCTCTGATACAGAGCTTAGCCAGATCAAAGGCTGGAGGATACCTGTCACCTCCAATAAAAGGTATGCTTACAGTATTAACTCAGTCCAGACACGTGCCCGGGGCCTCTGATTTTAGAACACAACGATTTTTAGAGTATTTCTCAGAATCTAAAATCTCCTGTTTGCCACTAGCTTTACAGTCTGCCTTTAGCTTTCATTAAAACATCCAGCAATGATATCAGTAGGTTACATTTTATCCTAATCTATATAGTTTAAAAGTCTGTAGCTTTGCCTGGAGCATTAATCAATTCCACACAATCTCAGGGAATCGTATCACACACTCCGATGTGCAAAGCTGGGGAAAAGGACCTGGAACTCTCCCATTGATATGTAAACATCACTTGTGTGTGTGTGTTTGTGTGTGTGTTTGATGCTCAGCAATGCCAGCACTCAAGTTTCTGTCTATGGTGATGAATAACAGGGCCAAGGAGGGAGTGAGGTCACAGGGGTTGGACAAGATGATCACTAATAGGCTCTTCCAACCCAAACCATTCTTTGGGTAGTTATTCAGTCTCTGTGCAGATGCACTCTACAGCAGACCTGGCTGAAGCATTATTTACCAGATCTGAATTAAGTAAAAAACAACTTACTCTCCTATTGAGGACCACGTTCTGATGAATGGATTCTACCAGGAAAAAGTGGATAAGGAAAAAGAAGGGAGAAGGGGGCAGGGATTTTGAGCTCTGTGCCCATCATTCCCTCTTGAAAATACCCACTCTAGAATAACCATCATTTGGACAATTTGCAAGATTAAGAACTTCCAGGAACACTGCTATATTGCTGGATTTCAGGCGAAGTTGAAAAATATTACTGAAGAACAAGGTGTGACACCAGCTCAGATTTATATTACAGTGAAAAAGCCTTTCTGGCAGCAGTAACTGCAGTGCTAAACACTGTGGCAGTTCTAGCTAAAGCACTCGATTGCCCAGGAGAACATCTCAGCTATTGAAGAGCCTTAAAGAGACCAAACAGACAGCAGGGGAACAGAACTGCCCAACACTTTATGTGGGCATAAAACTAAGGGCAATAGGACACAATTTGCAGGATATTCCGATAATGAGCTCCAGAGAATGGGACTGACTGACCTCTTGATAGGTGGATATTTTTTTTTGGCTATGACAGAAGAGGTGATGAAGATCTGGCACAAGAGAAATAGGTGTGTTTGCTTCAGTGACAAAGGCAGCGTTGCCCTTTGTGGCAGGCAGAGCTGTGCTAGGTGAGGAATGAATGGTTGCCAACTGCTTTAAGTTTCACTGAGCTTACCTGCTTCTGCTGTGCCTGGTGCTGCACCACTCCCTTAGGCACAGGTCCTGCTAAAACCAGTGGGGATTTTGCTGAGTAAACAGCTGCAGGATTAGGCTGTTGGTGTTTATTACAGCAGTAAACGTTGAGCAGCAAGCTCAGTGAGTGAGACATACAGCTGTGGCTGAGAGTCGTGGACATTCTGAAGTTAAACCCATTACACACCATGCTGGAAGCTTACCCCCTGGTTCTGATTTATTTGGCCAGCTGAAATAAAGATAATGGTCTGAGAGTCTGCTCTGTTTGCAACCTGGCAAGCTCTGCAAAGTTTTGATGCAAAGCATTTGCTGCTGCTTGGGTTGCATCTGAACTGCTGGCACATCTTCAGCAGGCATTTTCCATGGAGGGAAAGCATGGACACCATGTCATTCCCCAGAACTGCAGCTGATAGGTGATGGCATTGTATGTCAGCAGTCCACACCCGTGTGAACGGGAAAGGTTTCAACTGGAAATTAATTATCTCTTGTTTTATTGACCATTCATGTGGATTTCTTTAACTTTGCAGGGTATTCTAAACCAATAGTCAGTCTAGGACTAGCATTAGTTGTGCTCAGTCTGACATTTACTTGGTACATAAGGTTTTTACATTTCCTTTATTTTTAGATTTAGATGGCTTTTTACCTGAGATTTAGTGGCTTTTCATGTTGGTTCTTTTTTATTATTACTATTTTCCTCTTTATTTTTTAATCTGCTTATTCCACCACCTCCTCCACGTTTCCCAGTATCCTAAACATGGGGGAGTTTTTTGATGAGTTTTTAAGTGGTGGCCTGAAGCACACGAGACATTTGGACTGCAGGCAGGAGCTGCAGGTTGTTTTCCTGAACCCTCATTCCAGGACAGAGCCAGAAGACCACATTCACTTATTCTGAGCAATGGTGCAGCCTGGAATTCTTCAGAGTGCCTGCCTGGTCTGCCTAATACAGTGTTAGTGCTGCAGAGTAAAGATGATGCCTTATGTGATACCTGAGTAGGTTTGAAAGAGAGCAAGCAGAGTGCTTTTGTCTTTGGAAAAAACCCAAATCCAAGCATTTCCCAGCAGGTGGAAGCCATAGCATCACATTGCTCCAAACTTCATTTTCATGTAAGAGCCAGTATTTGCAATTTGCATGAGGTTTTTGATATCTATCCTTGAAGGAAACCCATGGATTCTTTCAAAAGTCCCTGCCAACAGGCTTAGGCAATTTTAAACTTAAGTTCAGTCACACAGAGCCCACAGGTCAACTGAAACTGTACCACCGTCCTCAGGTCTGGTCATGGAAGGACAGCAGGGTGGCTTCTTTGTTCCTCACCTCACACAGACAGAACTATCTTCTGTTCTCCTCCTGTTTGCCAGGGTTGGTGTCCTCACACCACTGCTTGTCTTCTCAGCAAGAGCTAAACATTGCTATAAAGTCATTCATCAACATACAGAGGTAAAATTTTGGAGCATTTTTTTTAGGGATTGTGCAGAGACACTTCAGCAACCTCCAAACTTCCCTTTATGTCCTCTGGCTCCCCGAGGCCTCGTTCCCACACACACAGAGTGTGGCTGTGCTGGTTCAGTTGTCTGAGGGGCTGAGCCAGATGGCAAAATAGAACTGGGTTTACAATAATCTTTTAAATGTTTTTATTGGTGCTGTTGACAAAAGAAACGCTTGTGAAACTCCTGCCTCAGCATGGCTGTTCTTCATCTGAATATAGCTGCTCCTGGTTCAGACCTGAGACAGTGTTTATATGCCCCAAATCACATCTGTTCTTTCCAGTCATGTTTGTTGATCCAATAAAATGTATTGCTTCTCCCTATAAACCTTGTCATGTTTGTAATTGTAAAATACCTGTGATTAAAGACATGTTTGCTTATCTAACTCCTTGAGTAATTTCCACAAAGCAATGAATAAGACAGGGTCTTCACAAAAATTTTACAAATGCCCCATGCACGGTTCAGTTTGAATTGTGTTGGTTTTCAGCTGGTCTAAACTGCTGTAATAGCAGGAACTTGCTAGAGGAACAGAAAGGAAAAAACAGGCTGTTTTAATGCCAGAAACTAGAAAAACACCCTCGTCTCCCCTATGTAAGAGCTGTAATACAATTTACCAGATCAGTCTGCAAATATGTGGCAAATCTTTATTATTATCAAGAGGAGAACTTGATCTATGGTGAGTGCTACTGCAGATATGAAGAGCCTCCCTTGACAGATGAAAGTTGGCTCCACGGATCATCTCATGACTAATGCATGGTGCTTGAACCAGCATGGGCTGACAGAACTACTGCAGTGGGCTGCAAAAACCCACAGCCTCAGCAAACAATAGGTGTATATTTAAATTAAAGTCAAATATTAGAGTGTAGAAGAGGTCCAGGCAGACTCTGCTAGTCTAACAAGAACATTTATTTTGATTCCTCGTGCATCTGCAAAATAATTACCTTCGTCTTGAAGTTCCTGCACTAGCTCTGTGCACACATATTTACATGGGATGAGCTGCTCCAACTTGCATTAATAGGAATTGCAGGGCTGAAGTCTCCCAGAACAAGCTGGAAATTTAATTTCAGTACATATTTGCAACTGGGATAGCACATTGTTTTCAGGAGGGTCCCAGGGAGGCTGATACCACACAGTGTGACTTCACATGTGCTTCACTATCAGGCACAGAGGTCACTGGGCTGTGACCAGCTCTTCTTTGGTCCTGTCTGGTACTCAAGACAAAAGCAATAAAAGTTTGCCTGAGTTAAAAGCAGGAAAAAATAAACTGCTTTAGTTAAAGCCCTGTGTGAGTGCTGCCCCTCAGAAGAAAAGCCATACTTTAAGGGGAATTAAGTGAAACTGGATCCAAACCATTCCATTTGTGAGTAACAGCATCTGCACAAAGCTGGAGCACGCTGTAAATTCCCTCCTTTAGTTAATTGACTTTAATGTCCTATGGAGATAAGGCCTCAGAGATTTTTGTTAATAGGTAGACTGTATTTTCAAGATCTGTAAAAACACCAAATTGCATTTCTCCCTGAACTGTGAGTGGAGTTATGTGCAGCTTATTTCTGTAGCTTTCACTAAATCAACTTCTAGTGGTTTGCATTTTGTATCCTAAAGAGATTTTTTTTTTTCATTTAGGGGTGTTCCAAATGTTTTTTAAATACATTACTCTTTTTAATGAGTATTTCAAATTCAAAACCAGCAAAACTGATTTCTTTAGGGTTTTTTTAAACAGAAAATTAACATCTGGCCCGAGAATGTGATGCCTGGTTTGAGAGTGGAGTAAATTAAGAGAGACATACTTAAAGTGCTCACAGGCAGTGTCTATAACGTGGAGTTGACAGATCAGTGATTAGATCAGTGCTACCAGGCACCCTTGTAACAGGGCTGCTGGTTTAACTCAGCTCTCTGGCAAAGCCTTTCTCTGTGTGAAGTGTAAATTAAATATAATTCTGGCAACCTTGGTTCACTCCAGAAAAGCCAAAAAAGCAAGAAACAAAGTAGAAGGATTCTGAGAGATATTCCTGTTGCTGGACACTATTGTTTTACATACACAAAACCAAAGACCATTTACTTGAGGCTGAATCTATATACTCAGCTAACAAGTGATGCATTGAAAATGTATTCCCAGCATATTAGATTCTGTAACACTGGGACTTTCTGTCATTTTGAAGAGCACAAGGGCTTTTCTTTGATACATTTTCAGTTTACTGTTTGCCAACTTCGTCTTAAAACAATTTATAACACAAGCAATTCTCTTTTATAATAGTTTTTCATAGCTGTTATTTCAAAGAAGAAGATAAAGGAACACAATAAACACAAAACTACCTCCCAAAATACTTTGAAAAATAAGAGACTTACCCTGTATTTCCCACCCTTGCTATAGAGGCTTCAGGCCCAGTAGGTAAAGGAGGAAAGAAAATTATTTCTAAGCAATGAATATGCAGCATGGGGGCATAATGAGTAAAGGTGTGACCACCTACTGCTTAATACCTGACCTGGAAGAGATGAGAGAATTCATGTATTTGTCCAAAGAATGAACAATAGCAAAAAAAAAAATAATAAAAAATTGATGGTAAACTGGGTCTTAAAGCAGACAAAATTCTGTGGGGTGTGAGAGCACTGCTGTCATGTACAAATCACCCTGACACCTTCTCTGAGCTTTATGGAAAGCTGTTGTACTGTCACAGGTTATATTTTGCAAGGAGGACAGATAGAAAATGTTAAAAGAAGTGTGTCTAATGGTGCAGTTGTTTCTGTGGGGTGAGTGCTGGTCTCAACCACTCTGGCACGGTGTTACCTGAGTAACCAATGTCCTGAGAGGGAACCTAAGTGCCCAGTTTGGTTTTTTGGAAGCCCCATGTGATCATTACATGGCTAAACATACCAGACATTTGCATGAACTGTATGAGATTTAAGATAAAATTATAATATATTTCTCAAATGCAGAGGGCTTAATGAACCTATAAGACAGACGTGGGAAGAGGTGGGGTGGCATTGCCTCATAAGGGAACCCTAGAGCTGTTACAATAGATTTGGAGAGATGAGCAGACATACTTTCAAAAGTATGCTGGGAGGTCCCACTCAAACAAAGAATTTACTAGAAGAAGTGACAGTAGCTTTTAAATTGAACAGTACAAAAAAAGCTCTACGAGCACCTCACCAAGATTTAGTGACCGACATCCAAAACCTGGTTTCCTGTTTCCCACACAGCAGCAGAGGATAACATTAATCTAATTGAGAACACCCTGCAGCTGAAGCTCTGCAGTGCTGTAGGGAGCTCATGGCAATGCAGATAATGACCGTGGATCTATTTACAGGCCCACCCGTGACAGCGAGGAAGAAGAAGACGATGAGAAAAAAGGCAAAGGTTGTACCCTCCAGTACCAACATGCCATGGTGCAAGTTCTTACCCAGTTTGTAGCCGAGTCCTCGGAGTTTGGAGGCCACCTGACCTACATGCTGGGCTCTGAGTGGCAGTTTGACATCACTGACCTTGTGGCTGATTTCATGAAGGTGGAAGAGCCCAAGGTTGCAAAACTTCAAGATGGTCGAGTTCTGGTTGGTCGTGAGCAAGGCATCACCACGGTCCAGGTACAGCCTGAGGTGTATCTGCAGCTTCTGTATTGAGAGTTCTGGGTGCTCACACACAAGAGCTGTTTAGCTTAGAAAAGCAATTATCTCAGAAAAAAATAAAAGAAAAAAGCTTAAAAAAATGGACATGCTAAACATAAAAGGAAGTTTGAATGGGTTTTCATTGTGACTGTTTGTCCATAAAATACCTTTAAGTGATGCTTTTGAAGAGACTTATCTTTATTAGTGTGACTGGTAACACAGTGAGATTTTCTGACCAGTGCAACAGGTTATATGATGCACACAGCTAGTTTCTTTTAACTTAAGTGGGGCCATGTAAATGTAACTGTTAGGAAATTGTGCCAAATATCTACATGCATCTTTATATACTTTGAAAAATTAGTCCCTATATATTTGCAAAATAGATCACAAAATGTGGACACAAAAATAATCTTCAGACACCTTTCAGAGTGTTCCTGTTTACCACCTGTCTCTCTTTCTAACTTCACTCACATTTCTTAATCAGAATAAAGGAATACAAGATTTGGGCTCCTAGTTACAGCAAACATCTGTAATGTTTTGTTCCCACTGTTTTCTCTGCAGTCAACACAAAGAAACAGGTACTTTTAGGGCTCAGCTCCTTTCAGCCTAAAACAAATGTCACAAAGAGGTCAAGAAACTTATGCCCTTAAGTATTTTGGGTTGGAACCAGCTGATTCTGGCATCACTATAAAGGTATCTGTCTCTTTCTGAGCATGTTAGAAAGAAAGTCTTAGAGGAACTGGCAGGAGTGTTTTGGCATTGAAAAATGCAGGCAGACACCCAGTGGGGTTTTCAAAGTTCTTTTGCAAATCTCACTTTCATTTCATTCAGGTTCTCTGTCCCTAGAAAGGCAACAGGCCAAGTTCCTATCAGCCAGGTTTTGTACACTTATTTATCCCCCTGCTGAGTTTCAGTGTTAATCAGTGTCTTACACTCTGCCCTGTGCTGCACTGCGTTCACAGGGAGTTTTTCAGACCACACAAAAATGACTTTTTTTTGAAAAACAAGTCCATTTAATATATTCTATACTCCATTGTTGAGACAAAGCTGCAATTTTGAAGTGATTTGTTGCTTTATTAAATTATTTTTTAGATAAAGTAATTTAGCAGCAAATGACTGTAATGTCTTGGGGGAAACATCAGTTCTAGTTTACACACGGATGTGACAAACCCAAGATTAATCTGAAATGTTGTGCTGATTAGAGGCTAATGTTACTCTACAACAGTTAGTTGCTATTTCATGCAAGGTGTTTGCTTTCTCTTTGAAGGTTCTGTCCCCTCTTTCGGATTCCATCTTGGCAGAGAAGACAGTGATAGTTTTAGATGACCGGGTAACCATTACAGATCTAGGAGTACAACTAGTTTCAGGCTTGTCTGTCTCCTTACAAATCAGCAAAGGAAATAAGAGAGCAATCGTTTCTACCACCTCTGCCTATGATATCCTTCACACTCCAAAACAGGTATGGTCCAAAATAGTATATAGAATTAATTAATGTGTTTACTGTGCTTTGTCAGAAGCGAGGGAAAAGTTACTTGCTGTAAATTTTAGAGAGCACCTGCAATGTATGGCTGTGAAAAGCAGTCACTTCACATAGTAAAGGCTGTTTATCTTCCTGACCAACTCCTGCGGTGCAAACACCTGTACAGAATGACCATTAAACTCTTCTTGGAGGTCTTGGAGACCTGCAGAGCACAGAAAAAGTGATGGACGTGTCCAGGAATGCCAAATGCCACAGAAAGCATGTATGTGTCACTCAAGACAGTTTTTCTATGGAAAAATACAGTCTAGTTGTGCAAACAGAGGAGAAAATCCCAGTCCTTAATAGTCTCACAAAGTCAGCTCACCCCAAAGAACCTTTGGCTCCAGGTACAGAAGTTTTCATGACCTGCATTGCTGAAATCTGATCAGTTTGTGAGGGATTAAACAACTTTCAATGAAGCCACAGAATAAATTCCACATGTCTTTTTTTATAGAACTGAGGTTTTACATCAGTAGCAAAAGCGTAACTGTATTTTTTGCACTAGCAATTTGTAGCAGGAAGACAAATTGTTTTGATCAAAACATCCTTGAAAATTGTGGTTTTGTGAGTTTCTGTTGTTCCCAGAAAAGACTACAATCACTTTTGCATAGTACACATCTTGTATATTTGAAAGCATGACAAAAGGTATAAAGTATTGTACCTCATTTGTTTGATGGGCTGGATGGGATCACTGGTCTCACATAACAGCTCTGCATGTTGTATTCCACATGGCACTGGAACTGCAGCATTAGAGACATTTCCCATTATAGGTCCTTTATGAAATTAATTAACCGGGACATTGGAAATATGATTATTTGCATCATGAGGTCCTGGCATTCAAAAGAGACTTCTCACTTCAGATTGAAAAAAAGAATTGTCAATTTTCTTTATCATCACCTTATATTAAATTTAGATGACTGTTTCTTTGGTAGTTCTTGAAGATGAGATAAATGTGGCCTAGAGAGCACAAATCTGCAAAAAAATGAGAAGCACTGCAAACATTTTCATTTTCTTTTAAAAAAAAAAAAATAACAAAAAATCCCAAAGTTAAACTCTGTGTTTATTTTGGCAGTGCCAAACAGACTTAGACAACTGAGCATCTGATATGTTCTCTCTCTCACATTTTTTTCCTCATCCTTTTCCCCCCCAGGAAGCCATAGTCAGTGCTTGGATTCTGTTCAGTGATGGGTCAGTGACACCGTTGGATATCTATGACTCCAAGGACTTCTCCATCACCATCACTTCTCTGGATGAGATGGTCGTGTCTTCACACCAAAACCTTCAGTCCAGCTGGCCTGTCGTGGTGGCAGAAGGGGACGGGCAAGGACCTCTGATTAAAATTGAAATGGTCATCAGTGAGCCCTGCCAGAAGACTAAGAGGAAGAGCATTTTGGCTGTTGGGAAAGGAAATGTCAAAGTGAAGTTTGGTCAAAAAGATTCTGACCAAAAAGGAGGCACTAATGACATTGATGATGTGGAGAGGGATTTTAAAAGCCATGCAAGCAATTCTATAGAGAAAGCTGCAGAACAAGATAGGACAGCACAAGAATGGTCCAAAAACCACGAGGACATGTTCAGTCATGAGGACAATGCAAACAAAAGCACAACTTTCATGTCTCCCATTGATCAGGAGTCCCTGGAGGATGGACAGCTCCAAAATAACCCAACTGCCTTCACAGGTTTCCCTACACAAGTAGAAATACCAGGAGAAAACAATCCCAGTGATCTCTCATTGACTTCAAGAGGATTAACAGATTTGGAGATTGGCATGTACGCACTGCTGTGTGTTTTCTGCTTAGCAATCTTGGTCTTTTTGATTAACTGTGTGGCATTTGCTTGGAAGTACAGGCATAAAAGGTTTGCTGTGAGTGAGCAAGGCAACATCCCCCATTCCCATGACTGGGTCTGGCTCGGAAATGAGGTTGAACTGCTGGAAAACACGGTGGACATTTCACTCCCGTCGGAGGAGTGCACTACCATGATTGACAGAGGAATGCAGTTTGAAGAAAGCAACTTCCTCCTTAATGGGAGTTCTCAGAAGACTCTTCATAATCATATCCTCAGATCTTCTGAGTACCTTTGTGAAAAAGAAGTTAAAAGTGAACCTATAAATCCTTCTGGGCCAAAGCAGAAGAGAGTAAAGTTCACTTCATATACAACAATACTGCCCGAGGATGGAGGCCCCTACACCAACTCAATTCTATTTGACAGTGATGATAATATTAAATGGGTATGCCAAGATATGAATCTTGGTGATTCCAAGGAACTTAGGGACTATATGGAAAGACTGCAAGACAATATGTAAAACTACTTTCTTATGTTTGTAATCACCTTTATGCCTTCTGTTTATGGATGGTGGAGCGGTCAGACCAGTCAGCAATAGGAACAAGACAGTCCAACCTTGGAGTTACTGAGATGATAACCTGATATCAGTGAGCAGGTACAAGAGGCTGGCTGAGTTAATCCTGTTTCACCACAAACCAGGATGTGCCCCTAAAACAGCTACCTGTAGGTGTTGGAGGTGTCCCACACGATGGCTGTTTTTGTATACTGCCTGGTACTAGCAAAACGCTAATACAACTACGCTCAGACTCAGAGGAGACTTCATTTGTTTGTCATCTCTCATGATAAATGGTAAATCGGAAAAGGAAGGGATATTTGTTGGCATTGATTTTTCTAGTCGTCGTCCTTTGTAAAGCACAGTGGACATTTCTTGCTTACAGCCTGAAACGAGGCTTACAGAAAAAGGGATCGGAATGAATCTAATTTTATTGCCTATGTGCAATGCAGCCAAGAAGTCTTATTATTTTTTACAGATATAAACCCCCCCATGTGGTTAATTTCATCTTCTGTTGTTTATGAATTTCATTTGACTTAGGGAACATTAAATATTTTCTTTGAAGGGGTTTGTTTTCTTTTTTGTTGTACCAAAGTGTAGTACAGTAATATTTATAATGATTTGAGTTTTCTATTCATCTGCATCAGCCCCTAGAGATACCTCCTTCATCACTGATTATCTTCCTCCTTTCCATATGGGTATATGGGTCGTTAGTATTTGAAATATAGAAAGGTATTAGAACTCTTACTGGGAAAGGGTTGTATCTTCTTACAGGGAACTGTAAATATAATAATAAACCCTGGAAAATAAAAATCAAGGAGTAGCCCTGGGTTCACTTTTGTCATTGCTAATATGAAAAAGTAACCTGCAACAAAACAGCACATACTTCAAAGGGAAATGCTTTGCTGAAACAGCAGCTTGGTTGACAATACACGTTATTACCTGAATGATAAAGTCAAATGTGGTATTGAAATGCATGGAATAGGAAGGAAGCTTCCTAGGAAATAAGTAAAGCTTGGATCCACTGTTATTCTGTACTAGTTAATACACTGGTGGTAGAGATTAGCAGGACAGAGAAGTTCATGCTCGACAGCTCATGCCCCAGACCTTGTCTAAAACATCTCTGGCCATAAAGCCATTAAAGAATAAAACTTTACACCATGTTTCATTAAAAGCAAAGAAAGAAAGAAAGAAAGAAAGAAAAGACACACTGGGCACGTTGGGACTGTGGTCACACAAGTGACTTAGCAATTTTAACAAGGGAAACATGCCAGAGATTCAAAGCTGCCATTTCATACGCATTATATGTATTTTTTTTTACTGAAAGGGTGACTGAAATATGTTGGAAGTTACAGTTAGGAAAAAAAAATAATCTACAGAATAATTAAAAAAAACAATAAAGCACATGTTCTTGTGACGAGTCATGTGCAATAAACACAAGATCCAAATTACAACTGCCTTCCCTACTATAGTTCCCACCTCTAGATCAAAGCAGCATTTGAATTTATAATTCAGTCTTGATATTAGAACAAACCAGACAACTTAACCATGGGAAACTCTGCACTTGGATCTTAAACTGGAAACATGTTTAAGGTAACTACTGGAAAATACAAGAATTTTAACGTTGAGACTAGAGAGTGAGGACACCAAGCTTATATAAGTGATTAGAGACTTATGTTTGCTGGCACTGAACTGCATAGGGAGGGGATAGCATCTGTTATAATCTAATTTTAAGGAAAGAAAATAATAGAGCACAGATATGCTTCTGTTTCATAAGGGATGCGTCAAATGAAGTCTTGGGTTGTTTAACAAATGTTCTCTTCCCTTTAAATCCTCCAGACCTCGTAAGAAAATACGAATTCCTACAATGATCCTTATGACTAATAACATAAAAATCCCCTTTCAGAAGTTAACTTCTCTTCCCAACATTTTAATTTTGTATTTGGCCCAACCATGGGGCAGGACTGAAAAAATCATTTACTGTTGTTTGCACAATATAGTAGAAGTTGACCACAACTAAATTTAGTCTGAAAATCAGAGGAACCAGCTTGCTGATAGTAGCTGCAGAGGGCAAACAGCACAGCTATTTCCTGACTGCATATCCCTCAGTTTAGCAGTGATCTCCCAGCAGTGTACAGGGCTGCCTGACCTGTTTCTGCTCTGCAGCCCCTGCTCTGCTGAGGGCACCAGCAGCTGCTGGATTCGGTCCCTGCTCGATGCCACAGAAGTTCACTGAGTGCCAAGGGACTCACAGGTGTCCTTGGCTGCTCCTCTGACTCAGCCACAGGTAACCAAAGTCAACAACTTTACTTGTTCAGAAAATTTCCCTTCCAGAGCTATGGCTCGAAAGACAGAGGGTCCCTAAGTCTGGGTTTTCTCTACTGTCACACTGGGGTGTCCCTGGGCTTGTACCTGAGTCTTATCCCTGGTGGTCCATGGTGCCTGCACGTGGCTCTGCATTCAGGCTGCACGCTGGCAGAAGGACAAAGGCCAGACCCATGGGCAGTGTGGGCGTTGCTGGAAGCCACCAAAGGACACCTCAGGCCTTTTCAGCATTTACTTGCCACAAGCTCCCAAACCCTTGTGCTCCCGGTGTCTGACTGAGCACGTCCCTAATGCACACTGTGGGCACAGCGTGACAGGTAACGGGTCTGTGTTCTGTTGGCATGGAGTGGTGGAGTCCTAGTTCAGTACAGCATCTGTCAGCAGGGTTGTGAAGTTCTTCAGTGAAGTTCTTGGGTGGCTCAGTGGCTGAATTCAGGGCGTTTTTGGAGTCAAATCTTTTTCAGACATAGGTATCATACTAACCTAGAGTTAAATGACAATTACAGCCCATCAGAAAGGAGTACAGCCACTACTGGTGATCAGTCAAACAATGGAATTGGATACAGCTGTCCAGAAAAAGACTCATCCCCAAATCTTAAAAAAAAAATCTGCAGGTTCATAAACCTTTCTTTTACTTTTTCTTTTTCTTTTTCTTCTTCTTTTTCTTTTTCTCTTTTTTTTTCTTTTTCTTCTTCTTTTTCTTCTTCTTTTTCTTTTTCTTTTTCTTTTTCTTTTTCTTTTTCTTTTTCTCTTTCTTTTTCTTTTTCTTTTTCTTTTTCTCTTTCTTTTTCTTTTTCTTTTTCTTTTTCTTTTTCTTTTTCTTTTTCTCTTTCTTTTTCTTTTTCTTTTTCTTTTTCTTTTTCTTTTTCTTTTTCTTTTTCTTTTTCTCTTTTTTTCTTTTTCTTTTTCTTTTTCTTTTTCTTTTTCTTTTTCTTTTTCTTTTTCTTTTTCTTTTTCTTTTTCTTTTTCTTTTTCTTTTTCTTTTCCTTTTTCTTTTTCTTTTTTTCTTTTTCTTTTTTTCTTTTTCTTTTTTCTTTTTCTGTCACGTTGTTACATGAAAGTTCTTCCACAGAAAAATGGCAATACTAAAAAAAAGAAAACAAGTGGGAAGAGAGAATTCTATTCTCAGTAAAACTGGTATAACATCAATGAAGTGGAGTTATTTTGGATTTATCCTGGCTTGAGTGCTTATGCTACATCTCAAGAAATCAAAAGCAAAAGAATTTGTATGAATATATTTGATGCAAAATATTTCTGAGTCGATCAGTTCTTTTTAAAATTAAATATCTCAAATTTTAATTTCAAAATGATGGCATACTTTTAGCAAATTTAATTTAAAATTATTTTAAAACCCCCACAATTTTCCCACTCACCTAAATATTTTTCAATTACACTGTTAAATAAAGTATTTTATTCATGAAGTATCTAATATTCCACTTTGCTGTTAAATGAACAGCATTTACACATTGATAAAAGAGTCTCTGCTTTTGAGAGAACAAAGCAATGGTAGCCAAATGATCAAAAGGCACAAAAATGTATGCATTTAAGTATGTATGGAGGAAAGTAGAATTGTCTAAAAAATAGAAACTATACTGTCAGATAAACTAGAATTATGCTTCAGTAGGTGCCTAGGAAAGCAATACTTGTAATTTAATACCAAACAAACATCTTATCTTACTTATGGTACGTATGAAGAAGACTGTGAATGACTTTCCTTGCCTGCTCTCAAGGAAAGACAGTGTGTAGTATGAATATATATACCAGGAGACATCCAGGAACAGTCCTGGAAGCAATGAATTAATGGAATCTGAGGAGTCTGCAAACGTTAAAAATAAAGCTGATGCCAGACCCTCAACTCCTGCAGTCAGAGCTGAGTGACACGTGGCAGCTGAGCCCTGGCATGCAGGGAACAGAGAAGCAAGAGCTGGCAGTTCTCATTTGTGCAGAACTTTTCCTTTCATTTGTCCATCACACCCAGCCCAGCTCCTTGGGGCTTGTCTGCGCCTTCCTTCTCATTGAAGTAAGAGCTTAGGAACCCCTGCCCTGCTCTCCTCTTGCTGTAGGACACACAGATTATTGTTTCGAGCTGCTGTTTCTTAATTCATGCTGGGGAATGTACAAGAAGATCTTACAGCCATACGACACAGTACAAAGAGTCCATTATACAATGGAAAAAAACCTTGTATTTCAAGGTAGAAACCTCTATGAATGAAATACCAATTTTTCATAGCGGATATGCTCTTTTATGAAGTATAAATCATGTGCACTACATTGAAATACACTATAGTGTATTGTGAAATGCATACATTAATTGCTGAATCTATAACACTGAATATGTATATACATCACACCCGAGATATTTATACAATATAATAAGTCTTAGATGTATAACATAATGAATTCTGTACAAAATAAACAGTAAGTTAAGACAATGAAAGACAACTTTTATATCTGTGTAATTTGTATGCTCTTTAAGTTGTTCAAGCTTCAGTTTTCATCTTTAAATGTGCCCTTTAAAAAAAATACTTACTTTCCATAGGCAGATGTCTGAAATAAAGACTTCAGTCTTCAGAAAAGAAGCAAATGAAAGACTGAAAGAAATGGATTTTGCTGGAGAAATAAACATCATGTTTATGTGTTGGTTTTTTTTTTTTTTTTTAAATGACTAAACCATTTTCTGCTTATACTGGTCAGGGTGATCTGCTGGTTGGGTTGAGGGTGATGTGCCCTGCCAGGTGAACAGTAAACCAGCAGAATCACCAGTGTATGGATTGCTCCTGTGACTCCTTGCTCAAAGCAACACAAATGACTGGATTACACAGTCCAAGGGTTTGACCCAAAGTTCCCTACAAACAGTGCTCCAGCCCTGTTGCTGAGGTGAGTGATCCTTTCCCAGCACCAAATGTGAAAAGCAGATGAAGATACTAAACGACCAGTGTCTTGCAAAGAACAGTAGAACACGTTTGGATTTACAGGAAAGGGTAACAAACTAATTCTGTCCCTTTAGCTCTCCAGTGTGAATCACCACAGCTAAGATATTTGATTCAGTCTTCTGAATTCTCTCATGTTCCCATTAGAATCAGAGACTCAAAATTATTAAGTGACCACTGACCTCATCATAAGAGCAGCAGAAAAGTAGCTTGCTAATGCCAAAAAAGGAAATTTGAGCCTCAGTTTTTAGCTTTTGCTCAGGGTCTTGGAGATGGTGGCAGAGCCAGAAACACAGACCCCCCCCCCCCCCCCCCCCCCCAAAACCTGACAGGGTAATTGGGACTCCTGCAGCCAGTACAGCACTGGAGATCAGCACTCAGGAGGTACCTCCATCATCCTTTTCCTGCTTTCAACTGGACCACCTTTGAGATGTGGCTGTAGAAACTCACTGCAAAGGTAGGGGCTGCCTTTGTACTAATGGGAGCAATTCAACATCACCTGAATGATTCACTGATCACTATTGCAATTTCCAGTGCATTGAAATGTGTTTTTATATAAAGTCAATTGGACGAATGGATTGAAAAATGTGATTTAGGAAGTTCCTCAGAGAACCTAAACTTTAACGTGCTTCAGGCACAAATTCCAGCTGGTCACCACTTAGAGTAAAATAAGAAATGTTTTTTGTAAATGACATTTTTTGGGTTTGTGCTGGTTGGCCCCTGTTTGACCATTACTATGTCATCCTTCCCCTTAGCAGCATCTTACTAAAGAGATGCCAGTGGCTCTATTCACACTGCAGTGCTCTACTCAGTATAACTAAAGGTAGCAGACTACGGGATTTTACAGAAAAATAGTCTTCATGGTTATATTTCACACACACACAGACACACTGAACTGTTCAAAACACCTGCCACAGGGGTAAATTTTAACTGCCAGTGTGTGTGTGCTGTGAAACCAGAAATAATTACCTGCATTCATTTGGGAAAGAAACCAACCAATAAATACAACCGGGTTTTTTCTTCCAAAAAAAGGGAGCCCTCAGAATTTGGCAGGCAAGAGGCCTGCATAGTGGCATTTGTCACAAATTAAATAGGCCAAATCCTGAAGGCTGTCTCAGTTGAAACTCCCACTGGTCTTGTTAGGAACTGGACTGAGACGGGACCAGAGGCAGACAATTACAGTCAGCCTGAGAGGTTGGACATGACTTTGTGTTACAGCAAACTGGACTCTGCAGCTTCCAATCAGCAGCACCTCCAGCTGGTACCAAACAGCCAGTGATGGTGTTCAGAGCTTGTGTAACTGGTGGCACATTGCATTCTGTAGGATTCATGAGGCTGAAGAGATTCTAGGCAGTGAAAATGGAGCCAGTGTGCAAAAGTAGCAATTCTGAGCCCTCCCAAAACTGTCCTTACAGCATAACTTTGTATTCCTTTTATTTTCTTTTTCTGTTACAGTGATCCATGTGGCCAATTTCTGCAAAACTTTGGTTACTGAGGGAATAAAATTGATCTGTCTTATTGAAAGAGGCAGCTGGTATAAGAAATTAAAGCAAAGTGGATGATGTTTTGAGACCTGTTCTGAAACTCTTAAAATGTATCATAGTGTTACTTGCTTCAAAAAACATATGTATCAACATAAGGATTTATAAACCAGTGCAGATAAAGGCTTTTATCATTCTTTCTGATAATCTTGGGTTAGTCTATTAAAAAAAACAATGGGATCTGATTATATAAAAAACAAATAAGGATTTTAGGATTTAGTGGAAATGAAGAATGGATATCTTTAATCCTCCAATTTAAATCGGTGGTAGGCAAAGAGAATACACTCTTTATGCCATAGTATTATCTGTAGGATTTTTTTTTTTAATCAGTAGGATTTAAAACCCCAAAATCATCTGCCTTTTGAACAAAGCCTGATGCTACTGAGTGCCCCAAGTGATGGTGCCACAGAAGACAAAACACAGCACGCACACACACATACCTGAATGGTGTGCCTCTTTGTTCCTTGGTCTTTGCCTCTTTGTTCCTTGGTCTTTGCCTAAGGGCCCAAACTGATGTTATTGCAGCGTCTTGAAGGTACCTCTGTGTGACACAAAAATGTCAATGGGCAGTGCAGAATTGTCAGACTTCAGAGAAAAAATCTAACCTGTGAACTGCTACACTGGCTCACAGCAATGGCCACTGAACACTGACATCCTGCTGGAGTCCACAACCACAATGAGATCATTCAGCAACTGTCAAGAAAACTTACAGCACAGGTGTGTGTGCCATGAAACCTCTGTCAGACCAACGTGCTAAAACAGTTTTTAGCCAATGCTGTGGTTCAATACAGTAAATGCAGTTACTTTTCTAAAACTGCTCCATTATGTAAAAGTATGGAGGTATATTCACTTTTCAGTTTAGGTACACAGTTTTAGGTCTTTAGGTATGTGGTTACTGGAAATAAATGCATAACATGAGCTCCTTTGTCTGGCATATCCAGTGTGGTGCCTCTCGGTTGGATCTGGCCCTTGCAGAAGAGGGTTGGTTGCTCAAGTCCTTTCTGGCTTTGAGCCCTCTCTAATGCATCATTCTTACTTAGCAAATGGTTTAAAAGCACCACATCACCAAAATGTAGACTAGCAAGAGATTTCAGGCTTTTAGGGTTTGTGCCAGAAGCAGCTGAGCACGTAACTAAAGCCATTTAATTTGCTGCCCCACAGAAGCTGCTTTCCCCTAGACAAGGTTTCTGAAAGCCAAAGTTTCTCAGGGCATTCCCTGATTTGAAAAGAGTTCCTCTTATCTTGCTGCACTTCCTTCCATTGATGCCTCCAGCAGAAAGTATATTGAAAATGGGAAGTTGGCAGGATCCCTGATCTCAGTAGGGATGTAATGAGCCATTCTGGGATTCCCGATTACTTTTCTAATAGGTAGATGCTGCTGCCACCACACCCAGAGCCATGTGGCTCCTTTGCCTCCTGGGCCCTGACTGGAGCTGCACAGATTTGGGCATCCTTAGGGGGACTTACCTGCCCAGAGGTGCAGCAGGAACTGGGCAGTGGCAGCACAGGAGGAGGAAAAAGCTTTATCATAAACACAGAAACCTCGTGTGCTGGCGAGGCACATCAGTAACAACATACAAATCAGCCAGCCCTTTTCTGAACAAGTTTATTATACACCCAGGAGCCACCAAGGCATTCCTGAGGCGCTGCTTCCACTTTAAACTAAGCTTCATTTAAATAAGGACACTTGACTTAGTATTTCTGAAGGCAAACAAGGATCAAAGCAAGGATTTTTGCTGTATGTTCAGCTGTTATTTGACTGTGCTACCTTTTTCTACTGTGTCTTACCTTGTTATGCTCTTGGTAACTGTAACTCATGAGAATGTAGAGTATTTGAAAAGGAAATGCAAGTGGTCTGAGTCAGCACTGTATGTACCAGCAATCCAAAAAATGGGAGTATGCCTTTGTCAGTACAATATGGTTTGTAAGTCAGCTAGTTCCTTTTACTTGCCAGAAGCTGACAGAGTGTCCTTACCTAGAGCTCCATGGGGCTGCTTTCTGCCTTCATTTTCTGCCATTTTTTAATATGAAAATTTTGAAATTGCTTCATACAAGCCCTTGGAGCCATTTAAACTGGCCATTAATATGGATTCATTCTTAAAATTAATCACCTGCTGCTTATGTTCACAGGCTGTTGTTTTAGCAAGGATACTTCCATAACGAGGAATCTTCTATAACAGAAGTTCCCTCTCCCTAGGACCTGAATTAGCCTCTAGCAAACTTCATCCCTCATATTAAAAACTCAATCCAGAGGACAGGTCATGTTGACAAGAAGGCTGGTATGACTCACATTTAAATGCCTTGTATCTGCAGTAAAAGGACTGGCAATTTTCATGGATTTAAAAAAATAAAAAATTATTTCTACCCTCTTTTTCCTTTCATGAAAGGTAACAACATGTAGCACTAGACAAGCATTTTTTTTCCTGCCTAGGAATCAAAAGTAGAAGTTAGAAACACTGAGGTAGCCACATCAGTACAGAAGGTGGGAATAGTTGGCATTTTCTGAACAACAGCATCATACTCTGTAAATGACACATCATTCAATTATCTGCATGCTGTAAAAAAAGAAAACAGAAGAATAGATTCACAGTTTGGGGTTTTTTTTTGGAATGGATCAAATGTGTCAGAAGTGTGCCAGATCTTCTTGTTACTTATAACTATATGCTTTTTACTGAATCTATTTCTGCCTGGTTTCATGCTTTTTTAAGTTGGTTTTTTTTACATGGCTTTATATACTATACCTGGCTTGTCTTTATGTTGAGAATTGTTTGGCTTTGTAGTCATGAAAGGAGTAACCTCGCAAACAAAAAGTGTTGCAGTTGCCTTCCTGCACTGCAGCATCCCAGAGAAAGGCATCAGTGATGGACCTTCCTGCTGTTGAAGGAGGAAGAAGAGTGCACAGTTAGGGAGAAATACAGAGGATACCAGAGCCTTGCATCCCTCAGCATCATTAACAACTGGCTCCAGTCTGGGCTGAGAATCAAACACCAGGAAAAAGCTGCTCAGATTTCCAAATATTCTTTGGCATCATTGTACATTTTGACATCTCCTTCAGTATCCAAATACCTTTAACAAATCCTTTAAATAGGGGAGAAGGCTAAATCTTCCTGAAAGGTAACAGGGCTTGTGTTCCCAGGTGACACTGGGTAACAGTCTCCAAAGCATCATAAATGATTTATGACCTTGACCTTCTCAACAAGGCACAACTTGGTCACATTTGTAGGTTTTTTGCTTAAGCATTACAGCAAAAAAAACTTATCAGAGCCACGGGGACAGATACCTGTCACATACTTTGCCACCTGTACTGAGAAGCATTTGTTTCAACTATTTTGATATTGAGCAATAAAAGCTTTGTTCTCTTTCCAGCAAAAAAGGCCACTTGTCCATACACCTAAATTAGAAAACACATGCTCTTTCATTTCTACTGTAATCATAACTTAGTGATCCATTAAATATGAACCAGTTCACTGAACAGAGAAACTAAAATGATAAACTCCCAAATTAGTAAAAAAAAAAAAAATATATAAAAAAATAATGCCTTGGGCAACAGCCTTTTATTTTTAACACCCATCTCAAAAAATGCATCCAATTAGCTTCAAAACCACGCATCTGCTTCCTCCTTCTCTTTTCTTTCTCCTTTGAAATGGAGACATCTTTCCAAAGCCTGGAAAAGCTACTTAGCACTAGTGAGACCACACCTGGAGAACTGTTGTCACTTCTGGATGCCCCACTATCAGACAAGGACATACAGGTCCAGTGAATGGCCACTGAGGTGATCAAGGGATTGCAGCACCAGACACGTTCAGTAAAGCTGAGAGCTGCCCCTGTTGAGCCTTGAGAAGTCGCAGTCTCTCAGGAGCAATCTTAACAATGTTTGTAAGCATTAGATTGGAGGCAATAAAGAAAATGCAGCCAGGTTACTCTCTGTCTCTCAGTGAAAGGACAGAAGACAAAGGGCACTAATTGAAGCCCAGAAATAAATGAGGTAGTAAACACCTGACCCTTGAGGGTATTGCAGAGGGGCAGAACTGTGCTTTGTTGTGTCCCTAATGAACAAAATGCTCTGCAGGGAACAAAGAACTAGAAGCAACCCAAACTACAGAAGGGAAAACATCATTACATGAGCCTTGGCCAACATCAGCTGCTATACATCTTGGTAGCTTTTAATGTTTAAGTGTGCAACAAGTGCTTAGCTGCAGAGGGTGTTTGTACACTGCATTCTGGGCAAGGAACATAACACAATACAAGATTTGTTTCCTCAATTACCATCTAGTAGTAACAGGCAATGCACACACATGTATGGAGACAGGAAACCTCATGGGAGCTGGGGACTAAATGCAGTGCTGAGCATCCTACACTGGGTCAGGCTTGCCTGCAGGCAAAGGGGTTTTTTAGGTTAGCTGCACAGTGGTCCTGGCTAGGTCAAGGCTATGTAAGCACTCAGGTGAAAATCCTGTGCATACAAGTGCCAGGTAAGTCTAAATGCCTTTAAAGATGTGCATGATGGTCCCTGTTGTAGTGTGTTTGTAAACTGCTTGGGTCACAGAGGCAATGTACAGCCTACAGTGGGTGGCAAGAGGAAGACAGTAAAGACCTCATGGCTCAGTGCTGGCCAAGTAGCCCAACCATTTTCTGGAGTGCAATGCTAGTTCATCACTCACTGAGACATCTGTGTCTGAGGACAGCTCTAAAAAAGCACAGTATTTTGGAAGCCAGAGGAACTTGGAATCATGATGGTCTGAATATGACAGCTCTAAATAAAGCTGGCAGGACTTGTTTCTGCTTCCACCACTGCTCATGGTGAAGGTACAATCAATAGCATCCCACACCATCCATCCCCTGGGGAATGCTGCATGCAGAGCTCTCAAGTTGACATGGCCTACTTCTGACAGTGGCTTCCACAAAACGCTTTCTCTCCTCCTTCTGTACACATGAACCACTGCCCAAGGCAGCAGAGCCCTGGCTGGCCACAAACCATCAGTGTTCTCTTGGCTACAGATTTCCCAAGAGCAGCAGAGCAGGACCCAGATCAGCCCGTGCTGCTTGGTTGGTTCCTCATGGCATGTTCCAACCCACTGTCTGATTTAAGGCATCTCAGAAGGGGTTATTTGTAGTGACACATATCACACACTTGGCACATTTGCCTCCTACAGAGCCCACCCACATTTTATCTCTCATCGACCCTGTTCTAATGTTGGAAAGCACCTTGGATGTCCCTCTCTCCTTTGGGGTAATTTCAGGATAAACCAGAGGAGATGATGTACAGTGAATTTTCGGCATCCCTTTGCCAAATCCACGTCGCCTGAGTCTGGAGCTGCAATGTGCCATTGACAGTGTCTTTTGTGTGGTTCCTGCTTCCCTGAACCCCACACTGAGCTGTTAGCACATCCCTTGCATCCTGGAAAAGCTAAGCAGCATTTTTTACCATCTTCTTTTTGCACTGTTTTTGTGGAGATAAAACCCCCTTTCACTTTTCTTCTTCAGTTACTGTAAAAGGCATAGCAACTTTACTAATTTATTTGCAGAAACCATTGAAGATTACATCTACTGTGATCAAATCCCCTTAAGTAAAATATAAACCGCTACTCCTCTGAATGTAAAGCCTAAATCAATAATGGACATGAAATCATCAAGTTTAATCTCAAACACAGTGAACCCAAGTAATCACTCTTCTTGATATAAAACTAATTCTGTTTGACAATAAAATACTACTAGTCTGTGCCATAAACCAATGGAACAAATAACTTTCTTAACCCTGACAGTTGCTGTCCAAAGTCATTACATCTCCTCTCCGTAGTGATCAAGCATGTCACTGTGGTACTATTTCAGCTCAATTTCTTTCCTATAAGCTGCATCATATGCACCAGAACTTTTAAAGAATTTCTTTTTAAGCGAAGTGTTATGGTATTTTCTCTTCTTCCAGCTTGCCAAAAAATGCACAGGCTGTACCAGGAACACACAAACAACACTTAAGATATGCCTTGGCATATAGCTAGATTGTCTCTTAGGTTTAAGTGTCAGTGATGGATGAATCTGAGCCCCAAATGCAGGGATCACAAAATCCAGGATCAATAGCAGTGAGGCTGAGGTTTCTTACAAATGGGCATCAATGTAATTTTTCCAGGAGCTGCACGTTTCCCTCCTGTGCTGGCAAACAAAGACTCGGAATTCTAAGGGCTTTGCCAAGGGGTCCACCCACACAGGCTGCTTTGTAGGTCAGTGCCTAAAATGCTGCAGCATTTGTTAGTACAGAGGAGACTGAAATTCATGCCAACACCCAGCCCAGCACATATGGATGTTTGCAGACACATGCCATGAGTACCTGGCCACATTCTTACCGTGTTTCTTATAACTAGAGCTCACTGTGTAGTCTTGACATCATGCCCTTAAATTGCTGATGTTTTTGATAAATAACACACATTCAGGACATGGAAGGCAGCTCTGCCATTACAGAAAGCTGAACCCTGTTGATCTTTAGGGTGATGGCCAACTAAACCCTAAAACACTGCTGCTCTGGAGGACAGGAGTATTCTCTAAGTAATAATTTGGCCTTGCAATAAAATGGAAGGCAGGGCAGCAGAATGGACACAAGGACTGACTGAGCTGACACCTCCAGCCAAGGCTACAGACAGACAAGGATGCTCTGCAGGTGGGAGGGTATGGAATAACCCTCCCAGCTGTTTGATGTGGGAAGGCTGCTTGCCAGAACACATGGAACAACAGTTCCTTGACTTTCCTTGCTTAAGAGTCACTGAATAGAGAGATTACAACTTAATATTGATTAACTGAACATTACTAAAAGTGCTGCTGCATTGAGGAAGCTTTTAAAAAATGTGAATTTTTGATTTAAGATGCAAATATGCACCAATGTCTTAATTATGTAAAACAATAAGAGGTAAATAACACTTTTTGACTGTTATCATTTAGCCACTGGATTGTCTACACATTGTTGTTTCTGGTAGTCAGAAATCACATCAGGAAAAAAATCTGAAAGAAGATATGCAGGTCTCCTCTCCACTGCTTTTTGATTCCTAGTGGCAACTGGCAGAAATTATGTGAAAATCATTTCATGAACTCTCAAGTTTTGAAAATATCTTCCATGCCTGTAATACTATTTTAAGGGATGAAACCACAACATGCTTTCTGGAGTAGGAGCAAGGTCTGATTCCTTTTTTCCCTGCTGGCAAAATATTTCCTGTTGAGATCAGCACTAGATAGACCCTTCAATCCCCCAAGCTTTCAAAGTTCTGGATTTTCAAGAGCTCTGCTTACATTCAGACATCACCTGAGTGCAGAGCTAATTCGAGGACCTGTGATTTACCTGTCTGACACACAGACCCTGCTCCTGAAAACCTCACTCAGGGGTTATTATTTTTGTCAAAACCCTTCCAGCACATAATAACAGCCAAGCCAAAGAGCAGAGTCTGATCCACGTCAGATCCATTTCCATACAAGTCAGTGAAAACCTGATTATCTCACTGCTAAAATTTTGGATTATAAGGTAGAGAACAAGAGCCAATGGCTGTTATCATCTTGTTAATGTCAAAGCTTCATTTTTTTTCCCTCTTCCTTCAATTTTTCTGAAAATTAATATCCCCTCACAGTCCTTGATAACTGTTTGGCATCTCTGAAGCTGAGAAGTTTTATATTCTATGGGTTTTTTTCCCCAGCACTTCTTTATTTTAATGAAAAAAAAGTATTTTATATGGTCCTCATGAGAGGAGGAGCAGGAACATTTGCTATTGTGTAAGCAAAAGACATCTCAAATAAGTGTTGCAATTTCATAATTATAAGTTTTTTTGGTAAATGTAACAGGAATGAATACCTCTGAAACAGAATGTGCCCTACTTTCTGTGCAGGTAGGATTTTTTAATTTCATTTTTCACCCAGGACTTGATATTTAAATTTGGGAATATCTTAAAAATGGAACAACCAATAGTCTAATCCCTTGCCAGAAAAAAAGAATGTCTGTTTCTTTACACTTCCAAATGTATTCAGAGTGATAGTTTAGATGTATATTTATAAAGACTCTGAAAGATAATGAATTTAGTATTTTAAACATCGAGCCAGATTTTAAATTACAACTATGGCTTTCTGTGGTTCAAGAATCAACATGCTGTTTTTCTTTTGTTGGAGAAATATTCATCAGCACCACGATGCCATTCTGGCAGCAATTATTTAGAGTTCAGTCAGAAACAGATTTCCAGTATTACCTACAAGAAATGCTGCAGAAACCTGCCCAGCAGTTTAAATCCTCTGCCTGAAAAAAATATATGGTTTTTTTCCCCTTCATTGGACTATTTCTCACCAGTCTGGATCCATTTTCAGTTTGGGTAGGTGGAATAAAGCAGTCCTGGCACTGGTACTCCCTGTGTCCAGGAGAGTGTTTGTCCTACCAGGTTCGGGGAAGGGAAGGGTAGGGATGAGAAGCGGGAATTGCTTTGTCCATAGGCTCACTGAGCCCCAAACTGAACTGGGAGCATGCTTTCCAGCTTTCCAACATGTTCTTATTCTATAACAGGACAAAATCAAGGCTGATAGACACCCATGGGACAGGATTTGAACACTTTGATGATGAAAACGCTCATGTCTGCAGTGGAAGACCTGCCTTCAAGGGCTGTTTATGAACTGAACTCTTGACCTCTTCATGATTCTCCTGACATTCCAACTGCTCTGTTCTACTTGCACCAGACAGTGATTCTTCTCTGCTGTGCCACTGTCTACTTGAGAAAACTTTCACCACAAAGGGTTGATCAAAAGTGGTGCATCCCTGTGACTCCCAGCGTGTGTTCACAGAGAGTTCTAAAGAAAATGACCAAGACAAGAAGCAATGGTGTCCAGGCTATTTTTCCACAAATGCAGCAGGAAGCTCCAATTAGCACTTTTCTATGTACCAGCAAGCTCTTTCACTATATTCTTTTCCCAAATTGCTATCTGCCCTCCTCTAAACTGTCCCAGCACACTGTGCAACACCATCTTATACCATCCCCAGTCAGAAAATTTGATGATTCTTTGGTGCCTCTAATTACTGGTGCTGATAAAAGCAATTAGTTGTAATGGGTGGAAATCACATGCAGATCTGTAAACAAATGGTGTGGGGTTACTCTGCACAATCTATCACTGCCAGCTGCAACTTATTCTCTTGGGAGCAGAGGAAACTTAAAGTACTCTCTCCTTAGCAATGGTGTATATTTACTCATCGATATGGATTAGTAACCCAACTGTCTCAGTGTCAAATAGACCAAGTAAATAAAGGAAATAGCCTCCACAATTCCCAGATAATGTTTCTACACCTGAAAAATTCTGGTTTGTTTATGCAAAATGTTCCCTTTAACATTATAATCATGATGAAATTTCGCTGAAAAATGCCTGAAAGGAAATGCTTTAATCAGGTTTCCTTTAGCTACAGGAAGAAAACCTATGCTTAAAAGTCTTTTAGAAATTAAGGTTTTGGGTTGATTTCTGAGTGTCAGCTGGAGGTTACCTATTCTCCTCCTTCTCCACTCCAGTAAAATTCTTGGTCAGGGGGAATATTTTGGAAAGAAATTTCTAAACCACATGGCTCTTTCCACTTCTGAGTGAAAATCAACATGGAATTGCCTGAATTTTCTGCAGAGCCCAAGTTCTGAGTTTTAGCTAATGTTAATTAGCCCTTTCAATTATTGAGCCAAATTCAAAGCCTGGTGTAACCCTGCCATGGTAACTGAGCTGCTAAGAGTGGGCTGGACTCTATTCCCTCACCAAGTGAAAGAAACTACATGAAAAATTGTCACTTTTATATCCTAGACTCGACTGTTTTTGCTGTTCCAGGTAAAGTGTGTGACCTGCTATTGACTGGAATTGGAAGTAGATCCTGACAGAAGATCCCTGCATGAAAGAATTTCCAGGACCTTCACTCCAGTTTTAGCCATGGGAAAGAGAGGCACTGCAGGTTACCCACCTGTGATTAAGTGATTCCAGCACCTGCTGAAAGCCTTGCTCAAAACAGGATGAATTTTTAATCCCTCCAAATTGCCTCCGCAGCTGCACAAGGTTTCTCTTTCTTTTCTAAAATATTGATAAGGTGGGAGCAAGATTCTGCAGGGAGAAAAGATCAGTATTAAAAATGAAATCTCCGCCTCCTAAGCAGCTACCATGTTATGGGAGTTGTTCATGGATTATCTTAAAAAATGTCTGTGTTGGCCATTTTTCCTGAGGAGTATCCTGACTTTCCATGGTGATGACATTTGCACCTTCTTGTGGCCTTTGAAAAGCTATGAAAATGCAGGCAAAACATCTCATGACCATCTTGTAACATAGATCTTAAAGATCAGCTCTGCTCTCACTGAGAGTAAATCCAGTATAATAATTTCAAATCTCTCCTAAAGAGCAACATTTCCCCCCTGGTTTGCATTTTCTGCTAATCCCCTGCTTTTCTAGGGTCTGCCCGACCATGACACAGACATAACAAAGAAGAATTTAACCACTGTTTTCCAGTGTTCCAGGGAAGTAATCTAGGTCTTTATTCTAATCAGAACCTGCAGAGATTTTTTAAATCCTTTTCTCATAATTATTGTTTACAGGTAATACCACAGTAGTATCCAGAATGAATCTGGTTGAGTATTTTCCAACAAAAGGCTGGATTTGATGAGTTTTATATGAAGACTGGCTAAGAGTGGGATGGAATTTGTGGTCAAAACACAGAGCAAAACCTCACCTGACTATCCCTGAGCTGGAGCTGTAGGAACTGGAACACACAAGCAGGGACTTGAACTTTGCTTTCCCACACTCAGGAGAGACACTCATGTGAGATACCAGGGATTCCTGGTGGAATTTCTGCATGTAAAATATTCAGATGTATTTGGTTCCTTCTGAAACTGACTTCCAATTTCTATAAATTTCTATAAATTTTGAAATATCAAAATCATCTCTGGCACAGCAGAACAACTTCCACACCAGTGCAAACCTACAAGACCCAGGAAGTGCTGGGAGTAGCAGTGGGACCGTGCAAAGTGCTACTGAGACACACTCAGAAATCAGCCCCTGCCCCAAAATATTGTCATCCTTGGGTTGTAAGTGGAGAGCAGCCCACCTGACATGGGAGTTTCATCCACACAGAACTGATCCCAGAATTCAGGACCCTGTTCAGTGCCTTTCACACAAAATCATCATTCATTTGCCTTCCACTGACTGGCTCTGTAGTGTCATACCATAAACACCCCTATGGATGGAACCACTGATCTCTAATCTCTAGTTTTGTTCTCTGTTGCACCCTCTTTCAGAGTCAGATTTCTTCTGCTTTATTACTTTGTCAAACAATGTGCTTTTTCTTTCCTTAAAACAAGTTGGGTTTTTTTGTCTCACCGTTAGTGTAACATTTTCAATTGATGGTATTTGAAGAGACCACAGATGGGTGAACAGGCTTGGAGAAACCAAAAAATTATCTTTACCAAAACGTCCAAAATGTGTGAAGCAATCCTGTCTTTATTTTGATGTTACATATAAATATAAGTACTCCCTTTCTAGCAAGCTCACGTCAAATAGAGCTTGCTAGAACTCTTTTAATTTAAAACATTGGAAAAACTGGTTTTTTTAACTTTCTGTACAAGTGCTAAAAATTTTTAAATGTCATCTTAGAATTATCAGATTATCCTCAAAACTCAACCCTTTTTAGTGTCTTAATTCTAATCCATTCCAATGGTATTTGTATTTCCATAACATAAAACTCCTTGTGACTGCAACTGTACTTCTCATTTATATTTAGAGATTGAGCCATTGAGCCACACTGTGGGTGGCTGAAGCAGGTAAGAACTGAAGTTCTCTTTTAAGAAATGCAGAGAAGGACCAAGCACAGATCCATCAGAAATTTGTCCCTCAGGCCTGGATTTCCAATGGAAATTTCAGTTTCAAGCAACATTTCTTTCAGAAAATGCTGTTCTCTCACTGAACCATCAAAATGCAGGATATTTTAATTCTGAAATACTGCAATTATGTCTTTGAGAAATGTGGTTCATTTGCTTTTTTCCTGTTCTCCTCTAGGACTGGAGCTCTCCTGGCCTACATCTTCCAGGACATGGCACAGACACTTGGCAGACACAATTCATTACCCAGCTCTGGTCATGAGCAGAGAGGCCTCATGGGATTTACAACCTGACCCTGGAACAAACACTACAGAGAACAGTAAATTAAGACAGGATGGCAACACCTATGGGGAACCAACACTGCAATAAAAGGCATAAAGAAAGCTATATATAAAAATAAAATTAAAATCTAAATAATATAGATAAAATGCATGATTTCAACCTTTCACTGAAAATTCCACGCTTGCAAATGAAGATAAATTCCACTTCCTCACTGCATCCAGGTAAAGATTCCATTTATAATCCCTCATTAACTCAGGAGAAAGTTCAGGACTAGAATTCTGCGAGGGGATTTTGGGTTGTTTTGGATGCATTTCCACTTCATGTTCATGCCTTGCATTCTTAATCTGCTTCCTGCTTTCAAACTGTTGAAAATTAAACTCTTATTTTGAGGACCCCACATTCTGAACCCTGCCCTCAAGGCTCAGCACATCTAACTCAGGCATACATGGCTGTTCAAGTGCCCCTGAGTGACCTCATCTCATGCTGTAACTTCCCTCCCTCTCCTGCTGTCCTAGGTTGCCTGTGGAATTTTCTCTAATCCCCAGCTGCTGTCACCCACGTTTATAACTGAGCAAAAGAATTTCTCACTCCCATCTCCCTACTCTGTTTCCACCTCACAACTTCTCAGATTTAAGCAGAGAGAAAATACCCTGAAAATCAGAAAATCTCTCGAGATCTTCACTAATTGCTGTCAGGTAGCTGAAAATGAGCATAGCAATGGCCATGCCACACAATGAGAATTAGCATTCCACCAAGTATTGGAGAAAACTGACAGCATAACTCTAAGACAGAGTTACTACTAAAAGCATCCATTATGTGACACAATCCAGTACAATTCCAAGTCTCCTTCACTACCTCTTTTGACTAATTCTGGGCATAATGCTATGATTGCTTGAGCTAATCTAAATGTGGATGGGAAGCCATACCAACAAAAACTGATTATTTTTTTGTCAGGTTAGTTTTCAGCTGGATCAGCTCTTTGCACCTTCTCACTTGACAGCTGCTCCCACAAGGGAAGGTGTGGGATTGCACAACCAGGGGCAGGAAGACAGAATTCATGGCATCACTCAGTTTTAGCTGCTAGGTAACCATGACTTGGAATTTACTAGTTGCCTTCCCTTCTTCTTCTGGTTGCATAACAGACCTTTTGAAGTAGGGCTATAGTTTGAGAAGTATTTAAGCTGTTACTGCTAAATTGGCCTGTCTGCTGGCAGAAGTGTCTAGGGTAGCAGGAATGCTGCCAGAACATCATGATGTTGCAGCAAAACACTAACAACATTTATTCAAGACTTGTAAATCACGTTGCAAAGATCATAGCAGGTTTTCTAAATGCTAAACTTCTTGTTAGAGCTGCACTAGCGACTCTATTTCAGATGGAAAATACTAGCAAGAGACTCCTACTCAGCAGAATACTGGGGGAAAAATGGCAAGTATATGAACAGTTGTCACTTATGAAGAGGAACATTTCATTTTACCTTAGACCAGGTGAGTGTATTTGTCAGCAGGCTCCAGGAATTGGCTCTGATATTAAAGTAGTCCCTGGCTTGGAATAGCTGAGGTACAGAAGTACTTTATTCTTCTGTAACACCTGATGCTTTGGCTTCTCCACTCTTTGAGCCCAAAGCTTTATTTAATCCACTGTGTGGGCCAAAGGAGAACAATTTCTCTTAGCTCTAGGTCTCTATTATAGCACTGCTGCTCACCCACTTCCCTCAGCTGAGCCTGGGCCAAATGGGTCTGTAATTGGAATCAGAAAAAAGAACATTCAGCTACAGTTAGCAGTGTGTTAATTATTAAAGGCTAAAGGGCCCCACAGTTATTAATATTACAGAGTGACTTTCTCTTCCTCATTTAGGGAGGAGAGGGGACTCTGCAGTGCTGTTTAAGAACTGACAGAGGTAGTAACACAATTTGGTTCCTTCTCCACTGTTGACACAGTCACCAAAGTAACTGTGTCAAACAAAAACAAAAAAGGATGTGCTTGTCTTTATTGCTAAGCTTCCTCAAAGAGTTCACTGCAGCACTTACAAGAACAAAAGCCCAGCTACGTATCCCTGGGGGGAACCTAGGAATTGTGGTTTCCTCTGGGATATCTAGAGGTCCTTCTGTATGCCCTGATCTAAAAAAACATTTATGTACATACTTACTTTGAATATCTCTGTGGAATTCGTCTTGACCTAATTAGGCATCTTGATTTCAGTGAGGTGACTGCATACATTTAAGCAATCTTTGTGTGGAGCTGCAGTGGTTGTGCCATGCAGTCCAGAGGGACACAAGCTGCTCCTAATATCTTACAGAGCCATTACTCACTTCCAATTAGAAAACAAGTATATTTACGGATCCTGACTCCAGATCCTCCAGCCAACATCCCTGTCACCGGGTCTATTTCCATAGGGCCCCTGTGGATGTCACTCCAAATCCTGCTGCTCTGCACAGTGCAGCTGTGGCAATGTTAACTTGACATGAAGTGGGCAGGATCTGAGAAGTCTGTAATAACTGCAGTAAGTTTTGCATATGGCAAATGCACGGAGAATTTGGGCTTCCTCCAGCAAGACTGGATGAGAAGTCACTATAAATAACTTACCCTGTCTATGAAGAGCAAGCCCATGTTTTGCACATTTGCCACAACAAACAAGACAAGCCACACAGGAATAACTAGTGGGGGTTTTAATTTTGGAAGGCAGAAAAGGGAAGGTGTTCCCTCTCCAATTCACCGAGTGCTCTTTCCCTGTGCCTCCCAGCTCCTGCACTGCCTGTAGTTGTTCTGTAAACACCCATCACTCGACAGTGACAGAGACATTGAGCTGTTCCTAGCTGAACCTCAGCAACTGGATATTTTTAAAAAGCAATGACTACCTGAAATTGCAGCCTCATGTTGGCACCATTTCCTGCCCTGGACAGCTTACAGAGACACCAGAGTGATGAACAGCTGTTCCCAGCAGGATGGAGATGTCCCTCTATAGCACATGTTCTGCTGGGCAGCACTGCCACTCACATGGCACCACGAAACAGCACCTCAAAGCTCATTCCTTTGTCAAGGAGACCCACTCAGAGCAGATCAAAATACAGATCACTCAGCCCATACGAAATTCAGCCTTTCAGAAACATATTTTTATCTCACATTGAGAGTCAAAGATGATGTTTTTCTTTGGGACAACATTTGAAAGGCTTTTTAAGGTTGTTATTATTGTTTTTCAAAAAATATCAAAATGTCTTCCCCCCAATGCAAGACCATTTAATTTTTGAGAGTTTAACTCACTAGGATAAAAAACCACTATAAAATTAAGAATTATATTGAAATTGTGTATCCATATAAAGTATTAAACTGATTCGCTAAGGGAAAACAAGCTATATTGCAATTATAAAGTCAAACTGAGTAATTTACATTTTTCTCCATTAAAAATTCATGGAGAAGTGACATGTGCCATGAAACGTTTCAATTTCAGTAAAACTGGTGTTTTCAATGGAAAACTTCCATCCAAATAGTTCCGAAGTGTTAAATGGCGCTTTTTTTTTTTTTTTTTTTTAAGTTTCCTTGCAACAACAGTGCCACCCGCTGGCTGCTGAGTGCTGGCTGTCACAGGTCCTGCACACAACGCCCTGTGCCAACTCTGCTTCTCTTGGGAAATAAAAGCGTTCAGGTCGTGTCCTGCATCACCACTGACCAAAACTGAGGAGCTGGCTCTTCTCTTCCAGAGCCCACTAGACAACAGGAGTGTGTTAACCAGCTTGTTACAGCAACCACAGCACTGCAGAGGATGCTGTCTTGCTCATTTTCATCATCATTACTTCACCAGAGGACTGCTGCCTTGTCCCCATCTCCATAACAGAACATGAAGGTTGCCAAAAATCAATAGGATATTTTATCTTAATCTCTGCTGATCAGTTACTGACCAAAGCCTTAAATTTTGGGAGAAAACCATAGAATCATTTATGTTGGGGAAGACCTTTAAGATCACTGAGTCCAACATTAACCCAGCACTGTAAAGTCCACCACTAACCCATGTCCCCGAGAGCCACATCTACACAAACAGCCCAAGGACAAAAATATGGCATCAGCTCAAAGCTCAGTGTCCTCCTGTGACAGTGGATAAGAGAGATGCCCAGACAAAATATGTAGGAAATCAGACAAGTGATTCCATCCCTTTTAAGCTCTCTCAGCTTCCTCTGGCAGTCAGTGGTTCGATGCCTTCCTCAGTTGGAAACCACCACCAGGCTATTTTCTTTAAAAGCCACTTTTACCTGGCCAATCTCTAATCTCTCATGAATTTTCTTGACACCATTTATACTTTTGGCTTCTAGACCATCCTATGGTACCAAGATCTGCAGTTTAATTACAGATTGTAAAAAAAAAATAAAAAAATCCTCATATATTCTGAACCAGCAGTTTGACAATGTCACTGTGAACCTGTGTCTTGTGTTACAAAAAGCAATAAAGTAAAGAATAACTATTCTCTGTGTGCCTTCTCCATCTCCTTCATGACTTTATACATCTCACCTACTCCAGCTCAGATGGTAAGTTCTGCCCTGTCTAGTTTCTCCCTCTCTGTAAGCCAAGCTCTGCCTTTGAGCATCTCTATGCCTTGCATATTTTTGGCACTATCCACGTGTGGTTTGGTGGGAAGTACTGTCCACAGTCTTCCAGGCAGGTATGAGGGCACCACACATTATAGGGCAGCACAAGTTTTTATTATTAATTCCTACAATTCCTCTGTTTTTATTATTAATTCCTACAATTTTATTTGCCTCCAGCTAGCACTGAGCTGCATTTTTGAAGAGCCACCTTCACAATCACATCAGTACTGTGTTTTGTCCTCTTCTATGCTTTGTGCCAGCAGCGTCAAGCAACCAGCCAGAGCCTGGATTAGGTTCAGGACACTAAAACCTTGATTGCAAAGATGGCCATAAGCTGCAGGCTGCCTACTGTTCCTGAATGAGCCCACTATCATTATTACCTTAATATATTCAAGAAGCAAATATAACCAAAAGCTATTGAATAAGCAGCAGGTCATACTCAGGGCCCAATTCTGGAATAATTTTTAAGCATAGCATTTCCCTGAGTTCAGCTTTAAAAGTTTGGTTCTAAATTCTCATGCTATCAGAGATATCTTTTGCAGTTGTATGGTGATGATCGTTTCCCCAAACCAATCCATTGCATGAGGCAGAGTGCAAGAGTTGCCGTGGTTTTAAATGGCCTCAGTGTGTTGATGGATGCTTTGTCAATATTTTGTTAACTGACCAAGAAGAACAGGCAGAGTCTCAGGTCCGACAGTGGTTTTCCAAATATTTTCACTGACAGATATTGCTTTGTTCCATTCTCCTGCACTTCAGCAGCCTGTGGGATGCCTGCATCCAGGACATTACAGCCCAGTTTCCTTCCAGTGAAAATGCACTGGGCAAATATTGTGGGCTAGAGGCTCAGTCTGGGGCCACATTCACCCCAGGTGTAAATCTACTGCAATGGACTTATGTCAGAATGAAATAGGTCGCCTCATTTTATTGATGTAGCTGTTAATATTGTTATTTACAGGTTTCCTTATTTCTGCTTTGATGCTGGATCAGCTCTTTTCCTTTTTGCTCATTCATATATTTCCTTGTTTACCATAGTTTTGTTAATGTCATGGTAAAGGAAAGTCATACCCAAATCTAAATCAAAATTCTGAAGCAGTTACCCATAAATGTCAGGAGATCTACAAAAGCGTGCAGGTTTCTCTTTTTCTTTCTCACTGTGTTGTGTGTCCTCTCTCTTCCCCTCTTTCAGAATCTGTGTCAAACTACAGACACTAATCTGCATTTTGTCTCCCTCCTATAGCTTCCCATATGTGCTATAGCCATTTCTGTGCAGCAGGTCTGCCCTCCGCCTCCTCGTGCCAACAGCTCCATAGTCAGACCCAGAATGGCTGACTCTGGAGGAACTCTTCAAAGTTACAACCTCAAGAGTTGCCTCCTCCCACTCCTTCAATCGTATTTAAAATGACTTTGCACAGTGGATTAACCGATTTCCCCTCTCACTTCCAAGTCACAGAGCAAACAGAAACGACAGGCACAGAAACAGGCCTCATAAAACATGAAGCCCCCTTTTCTGCCTTCCCTCTGTACTGCTCCTGTGGCAACTCTGCCCTAGAATCCCTCAGCTCTGCCACTTCCAGCACAGTTTACACACCTGTAAAATACAGCCTGTAAGTCTCATCTGTGTCAGTTATCAGATAAGATCTTGTGAGTTGACTCTACAACATTACCATTAATACATAATTCATGATTAATAGCAGCCACCTGAGATTCAGACTCTATTATGAAAAGCACAGCAAACATTATGAGAACCAACCCTTGCCCTGCAGAGCCTGGCAATCCAGGCAGGCAAATGCTGGAAGACAGAAAATAGAAACTCGGAGTGGGAAAGGATTGTCCGAGAATTTACAGTGTGTCAGCATTGCAACCCAGTAATCACTGCTTTAGTTCTAGCTGTGACTCAGGGCCTGCTTTTGTTTTCACAGAAAGTCACTTCACATTTTGCTACTGTTTCTGAAAGCAGCAGGACTGAGCTGGAAAGAGTCAACACTGAATGTCTGCCAGTTAATGGGGCTCCACACTTAATAGGAAGTGTTTGGCTCTTAAAAAAATCAAACCTTCAGTTACTGAGTTTATCACACACTTCCCATAACACAGAGGGTGGTTCTGATGTCTCTATAGAAACTTTGTGTGCCTCTCCTGTGACGTTTTCTCAGAACACAAACATAAAAGAGAGAGGAGATCTCCCACTGTGGATTGTTTGGCGTGAAGCCTTCACATGTGGGTATTTTTTCTCCCCTATTAATGAGATTCCACTGTCAGGTTTAGGCAGCTCTTTAGATTCATCACATGAAGAAAGGGGACATTTTTGCTGACAGCCCAGATTCTAGCCCGTCTCTTCAAAACTGAAGGCATTAATATTAGATATAAACAGATAGCTCTAACACTCTGCCTGTCACGGGAGCCAACTCCAGTGACATCTTTGGGAGACCCATTACTGTGAGATTCCTCTGAAGCTTCCTGTGTCACCCTGAAACATGGAGGCAAATTGCTTGGTAGCATCCACCCAGAGGAAGAGGCCTCTAAAGACAACCTTTGGGGCATCAGTTTGGATTTGTTCTCTCCATAAATCAGGAAAGGTAGCAGCCTCTTCACCCAGGGCAGTGTTAGAGGAGCATATTCCTCTCACAAAAAATAAATCACTCAGAAAGAGGTAGATACAAAAGAATTGATCACTGCCAGTAGATAAAACTGAGTAATGCTTCAGAGTTCTACAGTAAGAGCATCACCACCTGCCAGTTCCTTGGCTGATCCATCAGCCTGTTTGGATACTAGCTCATATAAATCCTGTCTTTTCCCCTCCATCTCCTCCCCTCACCCTAATAAAAGTGCAACCTTTTATTCCTACAACTAATTCTTTTGGTTCACAATATGAACTAGCTTTGTCCACAGTGGAAGTGGTCCTTGACTACTCCAAACCAGGCCAGGTCCTGTCTGGAGAAGGGCAAGATGACACTGGCATCAACAGTGAATGGACAGGGTGGTCAAGCACCAGGTGGGAGCTGTGCCCATGCCTGTTTGAACTATTCCTGCAGATGCAGAAATGGATTCCCAGGCAAGAGATGGGAGTGTGGTTCTCCCTCACTATTAATAGCAGAGACAGGTAATTATCTCACTATCTGCAGGCTGGAAAACAACAAACCAGATTCTGAAATGTGTTCAGCGCTTACAGCTGGGGTCAGGTTTCTCAAAAGAGCTCTTCATCTTTTCAAGTGCTAAAATAAGTGACCAGCTTCTCATAAAGGAATGCCAGAAGATTATTTCCAATTAAAGATCAGGAGCAACATGCAAAAAACCTGCCCCAAAATCTTCAGAAAAGAACTTCTTTTCAGACATAGCTATAACTATAAAAAAATGTACCAAAATGCAACCATTCCTCCAGGATCACAGTGGTCTAAGTCAGGAAGTGGATTTAGTATGTCAAAGATAGAAAGATTTTGCAGGAAATAAATTCAATTAAATCATTATTTTTGAATAAAATCTAAAATGAAGAAAAAAATAGTTTTTATATTAGGTGAGCCAGACAGGAAGAATTGGCTGTATAAATATATAAAAAGTAGATAAAGTGTAACTTTCAGGAATCCAAGAGCCATTTGTCCCTACCAAGTTTCACAGTCACCTTCAACCAGTAAAAGTTTCTAATTTTGATCCAATAAAAATCTGTATTTAATTGGAAGCACTCTGTCAGCTCTGTCATAGGAAGCTCAACACAGATTTTCAAGCCATTACAGAGAGCATAAATGGTGATGCTTAGGTACTGCCTTTGAATCTAGGTCCTTCAATTTGGTTTTATTTCCCTCTTTAAAATTAATGATATATTCCACATGTCTGTGGAATAATGAGAAGAGAAGTTAAGTAAAGAATATAGCTATTTCTAACTATTCACTTGCTCTGGAGATTCAAACCATCCATCTTCCCATAATTGCTATGATGGTAAATAGTTATTTAAAAATACTGTGTTGACTTTCGCTACTATCAGCTTGCATGGCTATATTTATTTCAGGTACTTAAGGAAGTTGAGTGTATTATAAGCACAGGACAGCCCTGCTCTGGGTCCAGAAAGAAAAGGCTGCTGCTGGTTGGCAGGTAGGCAGGATCAGGCCTGGGAGATTTCCAGGTTGGCTATGCAAAAAAAAAAAAAAAATAAAAAAAAAAGACTCCTTGCCATTGTATCTGCTTGAGAAAAGCTCTGTCTGGCTCCAGTAGGGAGGACAATACTGAATAATCATGTTGAAAATGGAGCCTTATATAATCATCACATCCACTTAGTTGATCAGCCACAGGACCTGTTAGTGCACTCTCCCATTAGTGCAACAGAGAATGGAACCTGCCCTAAATTAGGTACCAACAGCATTTGTTTAACAGTTCCTTAGGACTAACAAGAGAGGAACAGTGTTTAAAATTGTGGTAAAATCACACATTCCTGAAAAATATTGAGGGGGAAAAAAAGGAAAAAGCTATCTTGTTATGATAACAAGAAAAATTAACTCCTTTCTGACAAATTATATGCTACTGTTCAGCTTGGCACTAACCAAGGCTTTGAAAGCACATAATGTAATTACTCTAACACAATGATTAGCCAGTAATTAGCACTGGCCTATCTTACATTAGAATCCCAGCTTTTTGTAATACGTTTTTATCTTTACCTACATTCATTTAGGACAAAAGCTGAGACACGCACATCATGGCAAATAATTAGGGCATGGATTTCAGCTTAGTTCTGTGCAACAGTGCACTACAGTCCAATAACTGCAGTAGAATTTAATGTATAACATAAGGGCTAATTCACATTATCTATATGCTAATTATTCATTTGTTTCTTTACCATTTAATTAAGAAGCTAACTGTTATATACTGCCATCAGTGGGCAAACTGAGGTTCCCTTATTCCATGGAACAATGCTTCAGGCCGTGTATGCCAGACACCACTCCATAAATCTGGAAGACTCTTTGTTCTTGCAGATGAGAAGGGGCAGGCAGGAGATTCAAATGGGATTCAGTCTGGTGGAATCAGCAAATGGAAGCTCATTGCACCAGGGCAACTCCACCTCTGACACTGAAGCACCTCAGGGCTGAAAAAATATTTGTGATGCTAAGGGGTGAGAAGAGGACAATCTCAGTTCCTTCCATGTTTTGAAGGGACAGAATGGAACGGAGGACAGCAGAGAATCTGTCCCCTTCCACAGCAGCAGTTTCATTATCACTAAGAGAAAATTTCACATTCTAACAGAATAAATCTTTGACTTGGACAAACTATAGTGGTTCCATCAAATTTGCAAAATGACTTAACCACAACCTCAAATTTCAAAGTCACAGGCATGCACTGTGGTCACAGAATTTGTCCTTCTGTGTGTCCCTGCTGTAAAGTCTTTCCCAATTTTGTCTTTCAGCGGGTACAAAATATTCTGCCTAGAAATAAATACAGCATGTTGACAGTTGGGTAATCCCACCGAGACCTGGCATTGCAAGTCCCTCAGGGTTAGGTCTGCTGTATTACTGTTCTGTACCATTTCTAACCTCTGACCCTTCCCAATTCAAGAAAACACAACCAAGAAATGAACTTTCCTCTTGTTTATCAGAAATAGCACAAAACACTTGGACCAACATGTGGGAGCATCATGGTGGGACTAGACTGTGACCATACACACAGGGCCAGGCTGAGAGCTGTTTGCTGGGAGCTCATATAAATTTCTGTTTGTTGAAGTGGGAGAAGACAATGTTGGAACGTGGCACTGCCCAAATCTCCCCACAACACAAACGTGCAGTTTGGTGTGAGGGGGGCACGTGGTATCTGAGATAATCCCCACATTACTTCCAAGGCTTTACTACCGCAGCCCTTTCCAATTGGTTTTCAGAGCATTGCATAAACATTTCTGCTAAACCAATCAAGCTCCTGGCTCAAACATTCTGTCCTTATTCGGCTGTTCTTCCCTTCTCTTCTTCAGTATGTGGGTCACAGATGCTCAACTCTTCGTGGTTCTGTTACCCATGTGACTGACTGTAAGCAATGAAACTTAGGATAAAACCTTGGCAGATCCTATTAATACACAAGGTGACAAGAATTCGTGACCTAGAAGAGGATCTATCATTTGCTGGCAAACTCTTACAAAACGACTCATCCTCCTAATGTAGCTCCTCTCTAAGAATAGAGCAGTGCTGAAAACAAGATCTGTCAATTTGCTTCTCCTGTATTCCTGGTATGAGTTTGAAATCCAGAAGGGTGGCTCCCAAAGCACCATTCCATTGCAGCCACCAGGATGGCCACCTCCTTGTGACAGGAACTGAGCATCCACAGGAAAAACTAATGTAAGACATGCTAATAGTGACAATAATGAGCTCAGCTGGCAAAGAACATTTTTGTTCCACATGCTAAGGGTCATCAAATCACATATAACTGCAGGAAAGTGATTGGAATTTATTTCTGAGGAAGTGTTTTAATATTTGACATTAGGAGTTTCTATTATGGTGCTGAAGAAAACATTTTCACTGTCGTAAAAAATGACACTTCTGATGAGAGTCTTTAATTTCCATTCTGTCTGTTTTGTGTTTATCTCCACAAACAGCAGGCACATTGTTCATTCATCCCGTGTTACGTTTTTTTCTGAAACATTTTTTCTTGAACAATAAAATGTCTGATAAGGGGGAGAAAAAATTACACTACGGTTTCACTATAGCATATTGTTGCCCTTGAAGAACAAGAATAAACCTTCCTCCCAGAACTTTGCCATCAAGGGACCCAAGTCATTACAGGAAAAAAAACATGCTGTCCTTATGCAGAAAAAACCATGTTAATTGTATTGCTAAGAATGTTGCTCCTTTTATTACTTTGCAAACACCACCACACAAAATCAAGTTGTTATCTTTTGTGTGAGGCTGGTTCAGTTTTTTTTGGAAACTACTACTGGAAATTGTGCAAGATTTCAAGCACTTCATAAGGACAAACAATTATGACATTCCAGACAATTATACTGACCTCCAAATCAATTTGAGATGCTCCTGTCCAAATGGTTTCTAGGATTCCACCCATTGTTGCAGAAACCCAAGCTCCTACAATGACTGCCAATTAAACACATGGTGAGCCAACAGCCTGTCCATCCCCCCTGCACACAGTGTGTCCTGATCACACAGGAACTGAGGCTGGAGCATCACCAAGCACCTGTGGTCTGCATTAACCTTTCTCTGACTTCAACAGGTGAGTTGTAGCTCAGAATTTGGCTCCTGGACTCCATATGGGGTAAAGTATCTTACTTTATTATTAATCACCTTCTATCAATGCTCTAATCCTTCAACTGCCTAACTCTATTCTTCACCATTTCTGCATTAATTTTGACCAACAGAGTGAAACTGGTGTGAAGAAAAGATACATTATATATACATACACACACACTTGGCTAGGCAAGTACCAAATAATACAGTAATATAGTGATTACACGACTACTGGCTTTGGAGACACTTTCTCAGGGTAAATTGAGATACCAAAGGTGGAGCTTATCTGTCAGAAGGCAGATATTCTGTCCTTCCAAAATACCAGGTGCCTTTGCAAGTGGCTGTCAGAGAACAAAAGGGAACTGCTTTCCCCCAGACTCCTCAGCCCTTTTTAAAGCCTTGGTTTGTGCTTTACTGGTCACTGTCAAGAAGATCAGCCTGAAAAGTTCTCACTCTCGGATTGCAGCAGTGGGAAGTGTTCTGCTCACTCTGTAAGGAGGTGGTGAGAAATATCAGCAGCTCCCAAAAAACACATTTGCAAATTATGGTCTGGCTCCAGTACAGCTCAGGCACAGCAACATTTTCTTGTTGCAGTCCGTTTAGCATGACACTGCAAGCTGTAGGAAAACAGGCCTTGAAAGTTCATTATCATCAGGATCCAGCTAAAAAATATTTGGAACAGATCCTGAAATAATTACAAGAGAATGTGAATAATATTACAATCAACAGGAACAGGCTGGTGAAGGATTTCTTTTGTGCTCACCTCTAGAAGAAGAGATATGAGCCTCTTCTGAAAAATAACATCAGCCTTCAAAATCTGCCAAATGATTTTATGAAAAATTAAATCTGAGATTCTCATTCAGACATTATTAAAGCAAATATATACATCCCTCTCTCTACATGGGAGTCACTGTCTCATTCCCAATGGTGACACTTCTCTGGTACATCGTTTTTCATCTATCTTGACATTGCTCATTGCTTTAAAGATGACTGGCATCTAAAATACAGCCCAGTTAATCTCACTAAATTTCCCCCTATCCATTCATCGCACAGCATTGTTTAATGAAATCTGTACTTTTTTTAGCAGCACTGCAAAACCATGACTGATGAAGTCTTATTGGAGTCTTAGCACTGCAACACATGGTGGTGAATGCTAAACAGCGAATAGGTGAGGAGGAGAATGGGATTTTGCTTTTCAGGGGCCACACTCCTGTTTTATTTCCCTGTGAGAACGCAGTCACTGGAAGAAACTGCAGGAGTTTTTCTTTCAGTACAAGCTGGAAGGACCCAGCTCCTGGCTGTGTGAAGCAAACCACACTGGCATAGTGTCAAATGGTGCAGAGAGCCTGATGTCCTTCTGTAACCTCCTATACAGGCTCATAAAATAAAGGCAGAGGACCCCTGAGCCAGCATTCTCTTTTCTGTTTAGTATTGGAGTGGAGAAAGCAACCTTGAGGAGTGGTGAAGGGAGATAGAATTTCCTTTTCTTTGCTGATATTGTATTTTAACCTTGCAATGCTGACTTAGGATGGACTGTTTTAAGGTTCATGATGAGATACTGCTCTGGGTGGTGACAGCATCTAGGGATCATGGCAGAGGGTAAAACCTCTTTCTTCCTCTCCTCTCATCATGCTCTAACCAGAAATTCACAAGTGTGGTTCTTGTTCTCAGGACTGTGCCTATCATTTGATGGTCTGAGAGATAACTAATAAATGTTTGTGATGAGGAGTTAATCACTGAAAACACAAACAGTGTTTGACAAATTGGGAAATTATGCAGGGTATTTCCAAATACACAGAAAACCAAAGTTCAGTGGATTAACATGCTTGAGTCCTTTAGCTCAGTTGGAAACCTCTGCTTTTGGTCACCTTTTCTTCCATGTACCCACAGCCACTGCACTGTGAACACAGACCTTTGTCCTGTGCAGTCATGGCCAGCACAGAATTCCACTGGACAGACAGATAAATGCTGTTGATGGCAAATACTCAACACAAGTTTAACCACAGGAATCAAGGCAAACTACTACCTATCTCATGATATAGTTACTGATTTATGTCATTCTTAAGCCTGGGACATGGAGCTATTTATAAACAGCAATTTACTTACCAATTCTAAGAGCCAAGACCTATTTGGTCTATTATGAAGTGCTCTTCCTGACTTAGGGTCAAAAATCTATGCATAGGCTCAAATTTATACTGTATTTGTAGGTATATTATATTTGTATATATGTTGTTTACTTCCTCTACCATTTTCTATTAGAAAAAAAGGAAAAAGGAAATTCAGAAAGCGTTCCTGTCATTGCAGTCAAAGACTCAGAAGAATAATAGAAAAGCAAATCTAAGGGAGAAATACAACTGAAAAAAACTGGTCTAAAGGTTCAAATAAGTATTAGCCAAGTTGCTTTGCTGTGGTTCAGATGATAAACCAACTTGCAGCGGAGCAGGAAGGAAGTGATGATGGATGCTGTGTCTGCAGTTGGGTCCAGCAGCACTGAGGCTGTTTGGCTTTCTGTCCAGACTGGAGGATGGATGGTTCAATGCTCCATCCACGTGGGGCAGTTCCCATGCAGAGCCAGTGAGAGCTCACAGACTGACAGAACTGAACCCTGCCAGGCAGCCAGTGAAAAGCTCTTTTGGACAACACTTTGGAGAGTGACAGCTGGTGTAATCCAGTGGGGTGAGAATGATTTATATCATCTAAAGACCTGGCTCATCATGTTCATAATTTTTGAAAGCATTTACAAGAGCTATCAAACAGTATGGCAGGCCACTGAACAGGGCTTTGGTGTTCCAAATGCTCTTTCCAGAAGGAAGCAGTAACAGAACATAGAGTGTGATGCATTCACTCCTCAGTAAATATTAACAATTAAAGGTACACTGTGAAGTTTTACTAATTTTTAAAAAATGTATCAGTTCACAACACAATCCATCACTTAAGATCTAAATCCCTTGGCAAGAAATCAATGCAGCATGAGTCATGACCTTGAATACATCAATCTCTTATAAGGAACAGGAGAAATTGTGGTAATACTTGCTTAAATAATTCCAATGCTGTGGTGCACTTTTAAAGCCAGGGGCTCTTGTGCTGAATCCCGTAATTAAAGAACAGGCATCTTTTCTTGATCTGGACTTAACTACACGCAAAACAGACCCCTGTGTACACTGCAGCCTGGGACTCTGCTCTGCTGATCACTGCAGCCATGGAGCATAAAGGGTAAGCAATGAGGAGGGAGCCCCACTCCACCAACACACCTTGGAAAACACACCAGTCTCACTCACCAAAATGCCTCCGAAAGGCAGAGATAGCTCAAAGCCAGGAATGATGTATCAGAGAAAATATAAACAAGTAATGCCTTGTTTTCTTAGTTGTTTCAGCTTAGGGACACAGGTTTTTGTACTCAACATGAAAGAGATACCATGATTTTCCACCCAGTTTATCTGTCTGTTGAGGTATTCAAAAAAACCCCCACCTTGTTGAAATCAGTTGCCAACTTCTATCTCCTCATTTTTCCTGCTATGGCCTGTATATCCATACAGGCACTGGCAGGTGCCTCCAAAAGAACTGAGAATAATCAGGCACCTATTCCCACACTAGGCTGAGAGCTGGGGAGTGGTCAGACACTTGTGCCCTTAATTTCGGCAGCAGCACAAACACACTGGCTGAACAAGAAGGGTCAGGTTTGGGGGTTTTAGTTTCCCACGCTGAACTACTTGTTGCCAAGGTATTGCATATCTTCATTCCATGTCCAGCCTTAGGTATCGACAGCTACCTCCACACATTCTGAATGCTTAAGTTGCCCCCTGGCTACGGTAAATGCCAAGGAGGCCCTGCAAGGGCAGCCAAGTGCCACTATCCAGCTGGCTGAAATACTTTTATTTTAAATAAATTAACTGGCTGCCTTCCACAGAGGCAGGGGAGGGTGGCCACTCGAATGCTCTCTGCCCTCAATCTTTTTCTGTGTGTGTGTTCAGTTTTGGATGGCTGTTCCATGAGACTTCAGTCACTCTGGCTCGATGACAGCTGTACAATAACACAGCTAAATGGATATGGGTATGGATGAAGGATGCCAAGGAATTAGATTTGTATTTCAGAGGTGGAACTTTTAAGGCCAAATTTGTAAGCTTGTAACTGCAAACATTACTGGAAAAAAAGGAAGATCTTTTTTCCAGTAACACTGGGAGAAGGCAAGAAAACACTGCTTGAGGAAAGAACTGGGAACTGGATTTCTGAGGATCTGCAGCTGATCAGTCTGGCAATCCTGAGCACATTACTGGACCTCTGTCTCACACTTCTCTCTAAGTGTTCACACCTACTTGACAAGCGTTACCCTTTGCAGGAAGTTTTGAGTTTCTTAAGTAATGGAGTTTTTATTAGTGCAAAGTAACTTCAACAACTTTATTACAATTTTTTCCCCATCTCTGCCAATTGTTGGCTGCCTCTAGTATAGATTCCTTGAATATCTTGAAGAGCTGCTAAAGAGAATCTGGCCATTTGCTGCTCTTGTTATGGTTGTGCATCAGTGATAAACATTCAAAGAGTATTTTATAAATTGTGGCCGTGGAAGGTAATTTTCTACAGTATGGCTGAGATAAAAGGCAATGATGACTATAATGCATTTCTCTAAGTAAATATAAATCATAGCAGCTGTTTTGGTGTTTGGCTTAACTGTTTTCCAACTTCTATTTGCTAACTCCTGAAGCAAAGTTCTGTGTTTCTACTTGGATTAAACCTATATAGGAGGCCTCACCAGAGTGAGTTAATTCCTTGATATTTTTTATTTTTTTATTATTTAACACAAGAATATAAGACCTGTCCTAGTGAATAAAAAGAAAACTAAGTTACCTCAGATAAAAATTGGGACACCTTCCAACATTCTTTTTTAAAGTTATTTATGAATTTAAATTGAACCCCTTAATATATGCTATTGCCAAGATGAAAAGTTATGCCAGGGGAGATGTCCAGAGACATTCACTCTCCTTTCTTCCCTCTTCTCATAGCACCAGATATATTTCTTTTTCCCCTCGAAGACAGAAATTAATATCACGCACATATAATAATGGAAACAAGAACTAGGATATGAACTGGAGACATTTTGGCCTCCAAACAATAACTTCTCTGGACGAGCTAAATGCCTTTGACTCAGGCAATAGAACATTTCTATCTATAGAGGATAATCATACCCTCCAGCACAAACCATAACAGATGTTATGTGTGAGCTGGGAAAGAAGACAACAGGAAGGTGGACCCATCGAATTACATTACTTCAATACACTGGTTAGCTGTTAGGTTGGGAAAAAAAGGGGCCAAACTCTACACATGATTTGAACTGTGTATTTCTGAAAGTCACAACTCTTGAAGAAGAGGTGGGATTAGTGTTTTGTTAGAGAGGCACTGGTACACATTACTCATTTCCTCCGTTGGGCTCCCATCCCTCCATCCCTATTCACAGGGACCCAGTTTTGCAACAAATAATGGTTGAAATACTATTTTTGTAATAGACCTAAAACCTAAATGCCAGTTGGACTGAACTTGAATACAAGCCGAATTTCAACTTAAGTTGCCTAATGTCATGAATTATATTCACTTTTTTTTTTTTTTTTTTAAAGCAGGACAGCTAGAAAAAAAAGACCTAAACAAATGAAATCAGTTTTAAAAAGTTTTTCAGAAATAAGCATTACTATTCCTACCCTTTCTCACCCTATAAAGACTATGAGCTGCTAGAAGAAAGAACAGTTACAGCTTGGTTTTATATAGATATAGATTCCAAATCCTGGCACCAAATCCTTAATAATGAAGAAGAATTTTACTTCTGCTTAAAATAGGTTGAAAAGGATTGTTCTGGTTATAGAGTCCTTTCCAATTTCATTTAAAAAAAGAAAAAGTTTCACATGGTCTTATAAAAATACACAGTTCTATCCAGTGCAATGACAGCAGCTGTTTTGTACTTCAGAGGATGGTTGATATTCAAATACAGCATTCTACAGGTTCAAGGATCAAAATTCCCTTCACAGAAGAAATTTACCTGGACAACATGTAGAAAATATTGTGGCAACATTATCAAATTTTGGGGCACATTTTGCCCTCAGTTATACATGTCTGAAACTCATATGGACCTATGGCTTACTGTGTTCCTTTAAAAATCCACCAAAGAAATCCCTTTATGAATATCTACTACAAATACACTGGTACTGTCAGACCTTTGTGGGAAGGTCTTCATAAATTGTTACACTTAAAGGTTGAGATGTCACCATATCAGTTACCTTTTTATGAACTCATGAGCTTATAGACACCCCCAAGGAAATAAAAGTCTTTCCTTTCTATTTGCTAACAGGAGCAGAGAAAGAGGAAAGGAAGACCATTTAAAAAAAAATCCACATTTTTCAAATAAAAGGAAAAATCAACTATTTCAATTGAAATTCATATTTTTAAAGTCTTCATTTGTCTTCCTCCTCCTCTCTTTGCTCTTCTGAGCCTGTTAAATAAATCTGCAAGCAGTGTTGAAATGCTATTAAGAACAGGGCAACAGTGTGTTCACTATGAAAGATGAAACAGAAGCAATAAGGCTAAAAAAACGTAGCAAAGAAGCTCCAGGGTAGAGAACTGGAAGAACTTTCAAATGTGAGGTTATTTCAGCACTATAACAAATTGGCTGGAGAGTGTGTGGACTCTTCACCTTTGCAGAGCCTTAAGAACAGGAAAGAAAAACACTTCTCTCAATGGGTGCAGGGTAATTTATTCTGCCATCAGCATTGTCTAAAAGAGACCTCTTGACATCTATAAAGCTTTCAGGCCCAGAATGTGGTCAAAGATGACATTTGAACCTCCTCCATGAAAACCAATGTCAGCAGTAGTGCCATTTACACCTGACTTTAAAAGCTGAAAGTAACAAAAAGGAGGCCAAGATAATTTCTCCTGGTGTGAATTATGACTGAGTGATTCTGAATTGAAACCTTGACAGCTCTAGGAAATACAGAAAAGCGAAAAATAAAATAAAAAAATCTAATTCTCTCTGGCCTCCCCAGCACCCCATGGAAAGCAGCTGAGTTTGTCCAGAGAAGTACGTTCAAAGTACTCAGACACAGAACATTTCTGTTTAAATATCAAGGAAAACAAAGCTTGCAAGGAAGAAACAAGTCCTTTTAACTTATTCAGATTTTGACACGCTATTTTTTGAAACACTTTCCCTCATCCAAAACAATGCAATTGGATAGGAAAACATGAAAAATTGTATATTAGTCAAGTGAGAATGCTCTTTCTTTTTTTTCCACTTAAAAATAACTTTCCAGAATGAGATGTATTCCATTTTCTATTAAAACATCTACTATTTGAAAAGGTTAGGCTCAAAACAAAATTCCTCAATATAACTGAAATGTTAAGCTTTTTTTTTTTAATCAGAATGCTGTACAGTGGCATCAAAAATAAACTGGTTTTTTTTTCAGAAACTAAGAAAGCTCCTAGGAAGTAGAAAAGCCACTTTATATACAATTCTGCTTTAAAAGGGACAGAATTAAAATCTTATTTTCCCCAAGAGTCTTCAACTTCTATTTGAGGATGTTGCAAATCTAGCAGTTCTCCAGTTTTCATCTTTTTTTTTTTTCTAAAATAAATAGGAGAGGATCAGACCTCGATTTCTATCATACAAAACAAGCCTTAGAGAATGCAATACTATTTGCAGGGTAGGTATCAGAAACCTTCTGTTTGCATTTGTAATTCTGTACCAGTAGCACCATTTTCACAAACAATGTGATGGAATACATTGCTCATAACAGAACTCTGGGCTGTTGCCTCAGTGCTACGAGGAATCTCCTCTGGACAAGCCTTACTGATCACTCTGACAAGAATTACAACTCCTAACACTTCCAGAGAAGTCATGACCTTCTAATACCTCAGAAGTGGTTCCCATCCCTCATTACTTCAATCAAGAATTGTATTTTGACTTAAACATCTTCCACTGATGTAGGGTCAAAAGCTGTGGCAGCAGCAAGCTCTGGTCATGCAGCCTGGCTTGAAATAGAATTTAATAAGCAGGAACTGCAGAAGAACAAGCTGAAGACACAAAGTTCTGGAGCTGGAGGTTGTAGCAACCTCTGCTTCTTCAGGATGGAGCATTGGGGTCCTACCAGTTTAACACCATTCAGGTCCTGAGTGGTGAGAAGAATGCAGGTATTTTACCATCTTTGTCAGGTGACTCCCCTGGGATGCTACTGGGAGATTATTTTGTGGAGAAAATGATTCAGCTCCACTGATGTCCTGCAACTTTGGCAATTTATGCCAACAGCATATTTTAGCCACAATTTCTTGCACTTGTTCCTCAAAATGATGAGTTCTGCATTTTTCCAGCTTAAAATAAAAATTATTTGGTTGAATTGCAGAGGCAAGATACCCAGTTGTACACAGGGCTTTCAAATGAGTTTTGCTCGAGTGAGATGTGTAAGGGCCAGTCTCGCTGCATTTCATTCACTTAGAATGCATTTGTTGATCATAATAGATAATTGTGATGCCAGGATTACATCAGTTGTCGCAATTTGGATGGAGTCCACCTCTCCTTTCATGGGCTGAAATGTGTGAAATTCAATTGCTCTGGTGAAGTCTTAATTTTATACCAATTTACTTACAAACACTGAAAGGAAAATAAAATTTAAAATGTGCAAAAGATTAAAGCACTCTTGTGCTAATGAGAGCCATCTGCTTATTTCTTTCCTTTTTAAAACATTTTCAATAGGTGGAAATGAAAGACTTCAGACACATTTTCATGTCTTGAGTTTCAGCAACAAAAAAATAAAAACACAGACTCATCATCTTCAGTCAGAAACTCGCACTAAGAAAATAAGCCTCATCCCAGCTTGCCAGTTGCTTCAGGGCCAACTTTAATTGCACTACTGATGTGGAAGTGCTGTTGCCCCCCACCAGGGTTGTTCTCCCTGTCCAGAATGCCCTTGTTTTGACTGTGTCCCCGTGACTGAATGGCCTGCTCTCATCACAGATCGGGCACTGTGTGTTGCTCAGTATTTAGAGGGTGACCAGTATCAGCTGGGGCACAGCAGCCAGCCCATCTCTCAACTCCTGGCAAGCTGGGGATCTGCCACTGCAGTCTTGTGGCACCAGTCTTTGGAATGTCATCATCAGTATATTCCAGTGCCAGAAGGTTTGTCCAGAGCAGTCCACATACAGCTTTAATAGACAAGCCCCATAGCACACACACACACACACACACATATATATAGAATATAAACCCCCCCAGCACAGTCCAGAGGACAAGGGTCACATCAGGCCATGTTTAAGTGGAACAGAATGAATCCACTGAATACAAAGTCTGGCAGAGGAAAGAAATTGCACATCAGTAGACCACTGGAGCTCTGGCCTACAGAGCAAACTAATATATTAATTGGCAATTCAACACTTCAAACTGTTTTCTAATGCCAACCATACATTAGACATCTATATAGAGAGATTTACTGCACTGTTTGGAATTGCATCACAGTAGATAAATGCTTAACATTCAGCCAAAGGTGTCTCTAATCAGATACATGCTGCAAAATGACATAAGTCTCAGCAATCAACTGATCAAGCAAAAAATTACTAATCTTTTGAGGAGGGGTTATATTACAGTGATATCAGTCACCTCTTCCTGGTATAATTTAATGAGTAGTGAAAACAGGAGTGATGAGCTGGTGACAACCACCTGGAGAGCTGCAAAAGCAATACCATTACTGTGTGAGTTCACTACTTAAACAGCCAGATAGCCAACACTCAGAGAAAAATAAAGACAATTTGAAATGTTATCTCATGTATAGAGGGTCTGTTCTATCCCTACTGGATTTCTTTTTTTAATTTCAAGAAACACCGAAGATGGATAGATTAATGAAGATTAGAGGTCTCTTAAGAATCTTTATGTTTTATAACAGATGATACCTATGTACAACTGGAGTTTTAGACTGTTGACACAAAGTTCCCAATGTCTTGTAATTAGAGCAGCATCTGTGCTCAATGCCCATATGTTGATATTCAGGGAGAATGACTAGAATGTTTCCTGGCCTTTAAAGGCCCATTTCCCACACAAAACCATTTGGACAGTATCATGATGCTCTCTAAGGACTGACAACACAGTGACATTTTCTAAGGGCTGCATATCAATGTTGGAAGGAGAGAGGGATCCAGGATTCTTGGACAATGCTTGTCACATGTTATTCACTTGGCTGCAGTCATTGGCTCTTGCCATGTTTGTTAGTATCTACAAAAAACCCCAACTCCCTCCTATAAGGCACGTCAGGGTGTGCTGCAAGCAACAGCTCACTTCAGTTTACATGCAAATACTGACCTTTGGCATAAGTTTACTCCCATTGAAAGCTTTGTTGGGACTTGAAGGGCTAAGAGAAAGTTCTGTTTTTAAGAATTATGGTTGAAACAAGAAAGGAAGAAGAGAACATAAGCACACACAAGAAGTCAAGAACCCAGCCCAGGCTGAAATCCACCTTCCCCCAGTGCTGACCCAACAGTTCAACCACGGGACTCTGCCCATGTTTTGCAAATCACAGGTATGAAAAATCAGAGGAGCCGAAGGAAGTATTCTGAAACATATATTTTGACAAGAACTAAACTAGGCAGAGTGTGAAAGACTTGCATTTTGCTGAAGTAGAACCCACATTTGGCCAAACTAAGATTTTACTCCACTGACACTACAGGATATAACCAACTAATAATGATGGATGGATTTGCAGCCGTGGCCCACTGTGTGAGGTGTGAGTGACAAGTGAACAAGCACCTGGGGCAGAAGTCAGATGAATAAAATTACTGAAGTCTTAAAGTATGCAGATTATGAAAACCCCCTCAAATACTTAATACTTGCAGTAACTTTTCACCTTCTACTTTTTTTTCTTCCTTTTATTCAACTTGGCACGAACGGCTGCCTAATAAATTAACACACCCTTGATTTGACAAGCTTTTCCCCAGTTACATTACAATGTCAAGTACCAGGGCCACTGCCTTCAGCATAGCCTTGACCATTTGTCATTTTCTTATAATTAATTACAGCTGTCTCAACCAAGGCTGTACAGAAATGATAAGACTATTATGCAGCTTTCAACGTCCGTTGTCTTTGGGATTTTCACTCTCTTCATTGTTCTCCAGGGGGCCACTGTCCAATGTTTTGGATATGAAATTAATTTTATCTTTAATAGGAATCCAAAGCCCATTTTCTTGCATAACTTAAACTTCTTTTTTTAATTCATATTTTGTTAATGGCTCAGATGGTAAAGAATGCAACATATTCTGGCCTCAGAACATGCAGTACTTACCCCTGCTGTTCTGGATCACCACTGACTTGAGTCACACTCCAGAATTTTAAGCTTGCAGAACACGTTGGTATTTCAAAACTTGCTTCTTATTTGAACCAGAATACTTTTCTCCTTTAGGGTTCCCATGCAAGAGACATCTAAGGGGAAAAAAAAAAAAGTCTGTGTTGGAAATTTTGTAATCTAATGTTTTCTTATGAATTTCATGGTACATGTTGCAGTTGGCCATATCTAGTACTTTTACATCATCTCATGAGACAGATATCTAAACTTCTGCCAATTATGGAGTTAAAGAATGTCAAACAGGACATTCCCTTAGTACTTTAGCAAGACCTTTCATTTCCTTCTCAAAAATCTGTCACATATCTTTATTTTTTTTTGTCCAATATTATTTTCATATTTGGACAGATTTTTCAGGGTAAGTTTTACCATATCATTATCTTGGATTTTTTAATTACGAGATACTGTTTGTATTACAAGAACCTTTGCCAGCCCCAGCCAAGACTGAAGTCACAGTCACCTGAATCAAACCCTCCCCTAAAGATCTTGAGATTTACACAAAGCAGACAAAAGGCAAAAAGTGAAAGAACATCACACATTGGGAAAAAGAGAAGCAGACCTGGGAAGAGAAACCAAGTCTCTCTGACTTTGTTTCAGTGTTCAGCCTACCAATCCAAACCCTCAGTCATGACCTTCACCAAAAGAACACCCACCAGCCAAGTTTCCAGCAGCACCTTTCCTTTTCTCAAACTGTGCCATGCTTTGAACACTTTGTGCATGAACTTTTGGTGCACTACTTCGAGAAATAAGATTTCTTTTACTTTTATTGCACAATTAGGTAAATTGGGCAGATGTTCTACTTTATTTTCCCACTCTTTACTGCTGGCATCTATCTGTGTCATTCCTCACTAGCCCGCTCCTTTCAGCTTCCCACGTTGCTCACCAGTATTACTAATTGTTCTATTTTTGCTTCAATGGCCACAGTTATTGATCGGGCACGGTGGGAATTTCTGATCGACTCCTGCAGCAACACAAACACCAAACCTGCCAGGGAAGGTGTTTCTCCCTCTGGATTGTGTCCTGACCTACATAACTCAGGGCAAATGGGTTCAAGGTCCACACCTATTTTTACTCCAGCACAACTTGCCCTTGTCTCTACTTTGCAAGGGCAGATGATAAATTCCTGATACTTTCACAACAGGGTGTGGATACATCTGCTTCATTATTAGGTACCCCAAATAAATCAAAATCTGGCTATTTTCAGTACAATATTTATTTCCAGATGCATTTATAAGACTATAAATATACTTCTATGCATGTTATAAATAGAATTTTAAAGATAACACATTTAAGACATCTCTCCCTATTTTGGGAAAGCTTCATTTAAAAAAAAAAAAAAAGGTAAACATTTCACTGAAACTTAACAACTAACCTCAGGAAAATATTACAGCTATTCAACAAAACTATGAAGATATCAGCATTTATAATTCTCTCCCTGAACAAGTTATCTTAATTGCATTATAAGACTTCTGGCCAAGTAACATATACCATTTTCCATGAGAGCTTGTAAATGCTTTTGGCTTTGTCCCTAAATATTCCAATGAAAGTCTTTTCATTTGTGGATGAAAAGACAAAACCAAATGATGCCAAATATTCAATTTTCAATGAGAAAAATCTAGCTTTTATCTAACAAATTATATTCTCAACTTTTCAGCGAGGAAGTTGGGTATTTCAAAAAAAAAAAAGCAGAAATCTTCATCATAAGATCTGATTTGAAAAGCCAATTCTTATAAAAAAAGTATTTCCCAGTAGAAGTTAAAGAGGTGAGAGACCTCTATTAAGAAAGAACAGATATAGCAATAGACACTATTGAGACCTGAGATCTTATGTGATCTGTGGTGGCAAAGAATTTTTTATTAAGTTCATTAAGTTGGTCTCCTTGCCCAATTGCTTCTTACAAGTTTTTTTTGCTATATAAAAGTAAAAGAGGCAACTCAAGAACTCTGCAGTGCCAAAACTCCTTGACCTGCCCAAGTTTTTTCCAGGCACTCTCCCATCAGGGTTTCATTCCACACAGAGGAGACTCCCATTTTTCCGAAGTCCTGCTTCCCCCAGGTATTACATTTGATGGTTTGTCTTCTGGGTAGAAGCATTGCCCTGTATTATAAAGGCAAAAAAATTCTGCTACCATTTAATTTATTGGCAAAACTTTACTGGCTTCCTTTGCAAGAAATCAACCCTTTTACATTTAACTTTGCACAATTCGCCTGTCAGCAGAGTCACTTTTCTTCTGTGTGTCACTGGATATTTGCCTTTTGTCTTAAATCCCCATTCCACCTATTCTCACTAATCTCTCTCACATGAGACTCCCTGTGAGACTTCAGGCAGTTTGCATATACTTAATAAAACCTTCCTCACTAATTAATCCATTGTTCTGTCAATATCTTGGAAAACTGACTGAAAGTTCAAAGCAAAAACTGTTTATATTTTTATCTAAGATTGTCTCTCCTGCTGCACATTTTCTGTGTGCATACTATTTACCATGTCAAAGAATGCCTCTACCTTTAAAAGAAACACAATATCAAGATAGACAGGCATGGTTTACTCTCAGAGACACCTGCTATTATTCAGCATCTCCAAGGGCAAGTAATTTCAGGCTTAAGGAACAGCTAAGCCTGACACCAAATCAGAGTTGCTAGTGGTTACAGAAGCATTTTGACAATAAACTGCTGTTCTCCTTCAGTTGCCAAATTGTTACTAATTCAACCATTGAATAATGCAACTTTTTATCTTATACAGTGTGTGAAAATGACCTGCTAAAAAGAGCTATTCTTGAAAGGAATGGCCTGTCCATCATATACACACACAAAACCATCATACACAAATCACATGAACAGTTTTGATAACAAAAACACATCCAGCAGGACATTCAGGGCTTTCTCTGGTTCTGTGTCTGGCTAATGGATGACTCAATAAAGAGAAGCACCATGTCAAGGGGACTAAACCCTCCTTAGAAACTGGAAAAAGTGCAAATTATGCTGATCTCGGTTTAAGGTCAACTCCCTGAGGCTTGGAAAGATCCCTGCAGCTCAAAAGCTACTGGTCTGGTCTCCTTTCTAAGAAGGTACTTCAGGTTGTTGCTTTCATCTCCATCTTCAAGGCAACTCCTTTAATGCAGGTGCTCTTTTGCATATCTAATGCTCCTCCTCTATTGTGGGGTTCAGTGGTGCTCTGAACTATGACAGGATAAAGGATTATGTAAGAGGCTTTTGGTTCTTTACCACCAAAATAGCTTTCTTTGGAACTAATGGTGGTACAGACTCCACAATTAAATTAAAATAAAATTAAAAAAAAAATAAAAAAGCTGACTGAGGTGCCAGCCCCACTTTTTTCAAAACTAAGCAATGAGTGACATCCAGACAATTCAACTTGTCAGAAAACAAAAGTGGAAAGTTCCTCTGGTGCCGCCTCTTGTCTGGTACTCCAGAGCTGCTCATACCACAGTATTCCAGAGCTGAGGGCTCCCTCCAGATTTTCCTCAAGTGCTGCTTGAAGCTCCACCCATTACTCCTGGAAAAACCCCTTTTTTAGCATTCCAAATTCCACTGCCTCTTTGGTGCTTTGATCCTTCAAACATTTGTGTGCTGTTATGTTTCTCTGTAGCCACTGCTCAGCCAAACTCGATGTACTTTGTTCCTTTAATGTTCCCTTTTATACGAGTCCCCACAGCTCACTCTTCCCCCTGAACTACCTCCAGCATCCAATACCTCTTTCTGAATTCCAGAAATCTGACAATGCTCGAGTTGGATTCTGTCTCCTGCAGTCAAGAACATTCTGTACTGAGTTTTTCTTGAGATTTAAACCATTTCTACGAACGTACTCTGAAAGTTTTATCTCCCATACGTCTTTTTTGGTGCCAAACCACAGCTGTGGGTGAGAGGGAAGCAGTGATATGGAGTTACTTTAAATATCTGGTCTAGATGGGTTAGAGAGGCATGGAAGTCTCAGAGGGGAATGGGACTGGGTGGACAACACAGGAGTAGGTGCAATTCTGATCTGTGCCAGTGCATCTCAAACACACCCCTCTGGTCCTGAAGTCAACGAACAGTTTATTTTATTTGCACCATTGCAAATAAATTTGGTCCCAATGTCTAATTCCCTTTTTTTCCCAGCTCTAGGGATGTCATGATTTTGTCAAGACATCTCTTCATATTCCCATAGAATCACATCTGGTCAGTCATAATTTTTAATAAGATGTGTCCAGAAGGTTAACATGCTGATTTCACATCATCACAGTGATGTGAAATTTCAAGAACAGTCTGTTCTGCCAAATTTCACATTGAAGTTATTTTTGAAAACTCCAAAACGCTTCTTCCAAAAATCTTCTAGTGAAATTTTTACATTTTTCTTTGAAAATATTTTGGCTCTAGCTTTCATTTACTCCTTTTTTTTATATTTTTCTTTTTAAGCAAGAAAACATCAAAATAAAATTTTTTAAAACAAAGCCTCAACTCAGAAGAAGTTTACATTTCCTCAATGCAGCTTTAGAGAAAAGTTTAAATCAGCCATTTTCACCCTTAAAAAAAAAAAAAATCCCATTTTCATTCTGCTTCACGTAGAATCTCTGTGGACAATGCCATAAACAGCATGTATGCCTAACCTATAATTTTTTTCCTCCACTAGCATCTGCCAATTTGGTAAATTATAACAGAGCAAACAAATGTATTTGTCACAGCTATAATAAGATGTATCCATGGTACCTACATTGTTTGATTGTTATTAGAGAATGAGAAATTCTAATGCTGGATTAACACTTCTCTTGTCTGATTGAACAATCTACATTATATTTATTTCTGCTAACTCTGATTGAAAGTATAATGAGAGCTATGAGAATTATTCTGCTTGTCGTTCTACTGACGCTCCCACTAACCTGTGCAGTCAATAAATTAGCTGATGCACTAAAGCACTTAGACTCTGCTGATACACAATGGCAGTAATTTCAGTAGGGCTGAAAAATCAAAGATATTTAATGACAGATATAATTATAGCCAACACTTTGTAAGGTTTCTTTTAAATAATGTTAAGCTGAAAAAAAAAAACCACCAGAGAACAAAATGCTTGAATACAGCGACAGACAAACACCACAAAAAACCTTCCAGACATAAAACAAGAATGTAAACAACCAAAAAGAGAAATTTATTCTCCTACTCACTAAACCTGTCTGGGACAGAATCATGTATTTGAGTCATGGCACAGACATTTTTCCTTCAGAGACTGAACCTGAAATGTATTTCTTCCTTTGTGCCCAAATTCCAGTGAGATCCAGTTTAGAAAATAAAAGTTCATTTAACTCTCATGAATGAACGGAAAGAAAAACAAAACCTTTTCCCTCCAGAGAAGCCATTAGATTTTGGGAATTTTTAGTCTTAGGAAAGGTGTGCTAGAGATGAATAAAATGACAACCAGATTTTCGAGGGCTCAAGTTTTCTTCACCCCTTTGCTCCCAGTGAGACCTTCCAGCTGTGTAACCACGAAACAAATGTGTCTTTGCTTCAGTTAGGTGTGGGAGATGACCCTTTCCAAAAATGTGGCTTTACTCAGTTTTAAAGGGCACTGAAGATGTCTTTTTGTCGCTTTCTTTCATTTTACACCTCTTTCAAGGGACAGTGGAAACATCAAGTACTAAATAGAAACAGTGCCACAATCTGTAAGCAGGATGCAGCAGAAAGAAATGCTATATTTGACAAACTAGTAAGAGTGAATTGGTCTCAAACATTTTACATGGAGCCCATTCTGGCTAAATTTTTATGGGCTGATGCCTTGCACTTCAAACTGATGTTACTTTGCAGCACAGGAGAAACAAAAAGACTGCTGAGCCACAGCTTGGTCAAGCATTACATTTCAAAACAACTTTTTCCTTGAGGGTAACTATGTAAGTACCTTTTTTTTTTTTTTTTTTTGTAGACAAGGGTTATTCAGTTAAAGAACTGCATAATGTAAATGAAAGATGAGGGAATTCTGCATGAAAAGGTAAACCTTGACACCACACACCAACAGCTGGCATAAACTGCCTTGCCTCCAGGGGAGATAATAGCTGTTAAGACTAACATTTGAATTTCACCCTTGGAAAAATAAGACAGTTGTATTTGTTTTCAGTGACTCAATATTAAATAAGATTCTTTTCTCTTCATATATTACAAAATCTGGCTTTATATTTTATTTCAGAGATTCAGCCACAACCAACACAGAGGACTATTTGTCTCAGCACTGTGACAGGTACGAAATCTGAAGTTTCCTTGTTTCTAATAACGATACAAAAAACTTAGAGGAATAAAATGCAGTAAGAGTGAAGTTATACACGTAAGGTCATGCACACACAAATGCATCTGTGGAAATATTTGTGTGAAGAAAGTAAGAGATGAGGAAATCAGTCTGAGCATCACAAATTACCTTAACTTCGTCATCTAACGACACAAAATATCCGTGAACTTTGAAGACAAGCACGACTGGGCATGAAGTTAACCCAAATAAACTAATTTTACAGCTAGAGCAAAATTCCAAAGGCAGTAGTCTATTTATATCCAATGAATTAGCTGTTATTTTTGTAAAAGGATACAGAATATTTAAAAAAAAAAATCCAAAAAATATCTATTTCAGTCGCTACTAACACACTCTTTCTGTCCCAGGAAAGCTAACGTCAAATTTTGGAAGCCTCAAATATATGCTGTCAAGTTGCTTATTTTGGAATTATGCAAAGAAAGTGTCTGCTAAAATAATAATTAAAAAAAGAAGCGCAACTGCACAGTTTCACCCAGAATAGATCTCAACGTGCTCTATTCACAACTCTCTGTAGGAATACAGAAGAGGAAGGAAGGAAGGAAGGAAAGTAATTGCTATTTAATTATATCATGAAGACATCAGCTGACACTGCCAGCAAACGTGCCATCCCACCTACAATTTCCAACGGGGGCACCTCTGGAGCTCACAGAAGCCTGGACCACAAAGAGAGGAGTCCAGTTCAGGATTCTCACCCCCCAGAGCCCAAAATCCCAAACCACACATTATTTATCACCCTACCTCATGTCCAGACATTTCCAGTCTGTGGGCTCACTCAGGCTCTTGAGCATTAGCAGGAAACCACCTGACTTCCATTATACCCCTAATTTCTGCAGCCCTCCCCATCTCTGCACCTGCCTCATTCCTGGCTTTCCTTTGATTTTTGGCAGGTGTTACCCCAAACATTTAAGGGTGCTCCAGCATAAACCGACTGCAGATGTTAAAAGGACAGCAGAAAATAGACTGAAAGCTCACAACATGATGTAAAATGCTCCCTATGGAATTAAAGCAAAATCCAGAGGATGAGCTATGAAGATATCCCACCAAAACCCAACATCCACAGCAAAACTCACCTGTTAGGGGGAAGCAGGGACCTTGACAAATGTAGTGGACACTGTCCTGGCATTTTTTCACACTATTTCCATGAAGGGCCTTGATTTGAAGCTGTGTGAGAACACTGAGGGTACTTGGTGTGTTCAGCTGGAGAAAAGGAGATTGAGGGGAGACTTCATTGTAGTTTCAACTTCCTCATGAGGGGCAGAGACTGATCCCTGCTCTATGGGGACCAGGGACAGGACCCCAGGGAATGGTCTGGAGTTGTGGCAGGGCAGGGTTTAGGTCAGATATTAGAAAAAGGTTCTTCCCCCAGAGGGTGGTTGGGCACTGACCAGGCTCCCCAGGGCAGTGGGCACAGCACCAAGGCTGCCAGAGCTCAGGGAGCATTTGGATGATACTCTCAGGCACAGGGGGTGACTCTTGGGGATGGTCCTGTGCAGGGCTGAGGGTTGGACTCAGTGAACCTTGTGGGTCCCTTCCAGCTCAGCACATCCTGGGATTCTGTGTAACGCAACCTGCTCGATGAGCTGCTCAGGGCACCACAGCCCAGACACCCCCAGGAGCTACTGGGCCCCTCCTGCTGCACCTGCTGTTCAGCCCTGGGGGGGTAACAGAGACCCACTGGATTTCTGTTTCATACAAAGGCTCCTGTGTGTTGTGCTGCCCCTCAGTAAACCTCAGTTTGCAGATTCTCTGTGTTCTCCTCATGCACCGAACCCGCCGGTGTCTGAGGGGGCCCAGCCCACGCCCAGGGTGTCCCCCTGGCTCTGCTGCAGAGCTGAAGCCTTGTTTTCCTGATGGAGGCTCCGTGTGTCTGGGAGAGCTGCGTGAAGGTGACTGTGACACAGTCAGGCTGTGCTGGCTCCTCTGATGTCCTGCAGCATCTTCTGCTTGGCACAGTGCTCGTCTCATTCCTTCTGCATCCACTGTCTACACAATAAAAGTTTCCCCCCCCCTTTTTTTTTTAATCCAGAGGCACAGGGGTGTTTTTTACTACATCTCTGAGTGCATCTTAATACAGAAGTGATATTCATTTCCATTCAGCTGTATCAGAATATGTTTCCTGTAGATTTGGGGCTGTAGAATGCAGATAGAGTTCTGTATGAAGATCAGGCTCTGTATCTGAGCCTCGGCAGTGCCTTAAGTGATCCACTAAATAAGCAGAGCAGTGAGCTTCAAACAGCAGGTCTGCAGCACCAACAGTTTCTACACTGCTGGGCTTCCACCAAGAGCTCACCAGCATTCCACTGAGTATTCTGACAGGCACATGTTATCTTCCCTCATTCCCAACAGTTAAACCCTATTAGAAGAAATCAGAAAAGCATCACTGGCCTGTGGAGCAACTGCTTTAGCCCCCATGGGGAAGCCATTCCTTTTCCTGTGTCAGGGGAAACCATACACACAAAAAAGGAGAGATCAGGTTATCATACACACACCCAGGATTCCCAGACACCCCCTGGCCTGTTCCAGCTTTTGTTTGGGGATTGCTGCAGGCACGTTGGATGGCAATTCATTCCACTGGTTTGTGGCAGATGTGCAGTTTTCTCCTCTATTCCCTTCATTCAGCTCGAGAGGGTTGTAAAAAAAGAGAAGCTAACCTGTCTTCCTTACTGCAGGTTCTTTCCTTGCAAGACCCAGTCCAGATCCTTGGATCATTGATCCACTTTTCTGAATGGCAGAGGTATGAGACAAACAGTCTCATACTCTGCTGGGATGTGTGGGATGAAACAGCACTTGCTCCTCATCCTGCTGCTGTGGGGAAACAGGAAGAAGACAACGAACAAAATAAAGGAATTAGACTTCAGGAGTGCTGAGGCTTTCCACATTTGAGGATGCTGCTAACCTTGCATATTTTGATTTTACAGCTTTGAGATTTGTATCAGGATCTCTTAGAAGAGGATTTGAGTTTGAAGCTTCAGGTCAGGCACAAACCACAGAGAGTTCTGTACCTGAGGTGAACACTCCTCCTGTCTCTGCACCATTTTTCATCACACAACTCACAGCCCAGGACTGTGGTGTTGGTTTTGATTCAGCTCACACAAACACATTCAGACCAGAACATTCCAAATCACCAGCTTTCAAGTGGAGCCAAATAGAAAATGCAATGCAAGCAGTGAAAAGCAGCTCAGGCTTTTTTATACTCCAACTTATGCAAATGGTTTGATAAACTTCTTGTGAATTCACCCATTTTGTGGTTTGTTTTTGGAATTTTTGCATTCCTCTCAGAAAAAAGCTATCAGTAATGCATAATGCCACCATTTCCCCTTTAAAATATGCCTCCATAATGAAAGAACTTGGATCCTCCAATCAAAAACATTATGTTTATAGGCCTCTTTCTACCCAGACTTCACCATGTGAGAAGATAAGGATGTGGGATTGAACTCCCTTTCATTTTGTATAATAGTCAATAATGGCTAATCACATATTGCATTTTTACTTGGGGGAAATGATCTCATTATATCAGTTTTTGATCCCCCATGATTCTTGAGACTCAGTAAATGGGAAGGTTTCCAAGTGAGTAACTGCATTCTTGATGAAACTGATTTCTTTTTATATAATCCCATAAAAGATATCTCTCCTCATATTAGTTGGTGAGTGCTATGTAATATACAGTGTTTCATCATTAGCCAGCCTAAATGGACATTCATTGGATTAACATTATAATGTTTAAATTTCTCCTGCAAAATAATACATTAGAGATTATTGCTGTAGTTTTTGCTCCAAGGCACTACTGCTGGTAATCAAAATCTCATTAAAAGGAATTCATATATTCTGTAGCCCAAAGGATCTCAGTTTCATTCCTTCCCCTGTCCCTGTGCCTCCCATGCACTGATTTATGTGGGTGTTTTACCTAAGGAAAAACTGTCCAATTTGGCTCTTTTAAGAGCAGGTGTCAAAGGTACAAACAGAATTAGACATCAAGTTGTTTACATACCTTTGAAAAAAAAATCTCACTTCTCTTTTTGCCAATTTAAGTCAAACATTTAAAGTAATGAGAACTTTTTTAGCACACACTGCTCTGATGTATGGTCAGATAATAAAATCCTTTGACATTATAATCTATTTGACTAGAAGGAAACATAACTTTACAGGGATATCTGGCCCTGTAACTAACTCCTTATCTTCTGGTTTTGCCTTTCCTCTTCAACTACATTTCTTTCAAATAGCTGATTACTTTTAAACTGAACACAGTCATTACTGGAACCAAATTCCATTGAAATGAGATGTGAAGTCTTCTGGATTTTACAGACAGTGGCATTTGCCTGTCACAAAGCAGAAAAAATAGAGGATGTTTTCCACCATTTTTTTAAATTGAACATCAAGATTATAATGAGAATATCAGTATTGTTTATTTTTTAAGAAAACCAATCTGGTACAAAGACTCCAAAGCACTGGGTTCTTCAAGTACAATTTTTCTACCTTCCTCTACATCACCAAGGTGAGAGGGTGCTCCCAGGGCAGCCTGAATTATTTGGTAGCACTTAATGGAAGATTACATGATGAGCTACTTTCACTGGGGACATGGTTTATACTGTCAATCTAAAGACACAAAAAGTGCTAAAAGCTATAATTGCCTTGGTGTGATCCTTGAGAAATGAAGTTCCTGAACCTCTTCATATTGACAGCGAAGTCACAGGTGGAGCCTGAGGGAAGACAAAACTCAAATGGGTCCAGAACTCAAGCCGTGTTCTCCACCCCTGCTTTAACAACACCTGTCCTCTTTACTCGGATAGTATCTTAATATTTTAGTCCACATTGCTAATTCACAGCCCACCTTAGAGAACTTGTTGGCTCTGCATCTGGCAGATCTTGTGTCCAGAGACCGTTGCTTCATTCAGTGGATCCCAGGGCACAGCCCAATTTGAACATGATTCAAACAAACAAACAAACAAACAAACAAGTCTAACTAGCTCTTTGCTTCTATTTTGTATTCTGTCAGCTGTATATTAGTATCCAAACCCAGCAGATACAAGATGCTGAGGTTCCCTAGGAACCCCCCCCAGGTCATTTTACAAATTGATTACCTCAAACACAATTTCAACAACAGATTTATTGTACTTATTTCTTACACTTGGGCTCCTCATTTTTCTCCTCTCTGGCTTAACAGTGGCGAGATGGTGACGAAATGGTTTCATAGAGCAGCATGTGGAAAGAGTGCAAATGGGTGAGCCTTTGAACTGCTAGAGTGGCACAAAAATATTGACCTCAATTTTCGGTCAATTTGGAATCCTGAAATATTTTTAAGATGAATGTGATGCTTGAGAGCTGTGGGAGGATTTGAAAAGCTTTGCTGTTTTATGTACCTTCTGGCCCCTTTGAACTTCTGTGCTATATGTACCAAATGCAGGAATGCTCTTTGTTTCCTGAACTCCAGCTGACAATTTGTGTTGCTCAGTTTGTCTCCTTGGTTGGAAAAAACTTCATAGATTTCCATCCCCGCCTTTAAGCTGAGAATTTTCTTTGTACTTGCTAATGTAGGGAACACAGTTTAATGACCTTCCCAAGTGCTAAGAGTAATTAATCACTAATTGTTTTTAGAAATAGGTTTTTCAAGGTACCAGTTTAAACTAAGCTTGTTTACTGATGCTCACTCATCCATATAATTCACATCTTGCAACTAAAATCACTTTTTCTTTAATATAATGAGATCTTAGAAAGTCCTCTACAGGTTTCCCAAATGTTCTGAGAAAATACCAGAGTGGCACATTGGTATGTTAATAAACATTTTATTTACTTCACTTTCAGCAGAGAAACTTGTAGCTAGACAATATAACCCACAATTTAGGGAAAGCTGCTCAAAGGCAATCTTGTTCATGGTCCTTCAGAGCAAAGAGTTCTAAGTTGTTTAACCTCATGTAAAATCTCTGATATTTCACTGCCTCTCACCTAGTTTAAATTAAGCTTTATTACACAATATTTTAAGTATAAAGCTCTGCAATGAAAGACCCTAGAGGTTTATCCAGTTGACTTTGTCTAGTATGAGATTTTCTACTGAGCTTCACATTCATCAACAGCAAAGTAATAATGGGCTCACAGGGGAGGGTCTTCCTTAAACTTGGGGAGGAATTGCTGTGCTTGTGCCTCTCAGCACCACAATTTATGACACCAGTGTGCACAGAACTGCAGCACATGTTAGGCAAAAGCAGATGATTAGTACCAACAATTTCAGTAAATTACTAATGCTTAAACATAAGCATCTCAGCATTAGTGAGTTCCTTGAGGATATCTTACATTTCCAGTTAAGGTTTTTTTAAAAGTCCTTCTTTATGTAAGAAGATGCTTAAGCTGTGGATAAGCAGTAGAGAACCTTTCTTTTAATGGCACTATTCATATTTTTGTCCTTAAAAAATTGGTTCAGGTGAAATCTTTTCCCTCCCTTCCTTTGCAGTTAATTGGAGGTTTTTTCCTCTGATACTTCAGGGGACAAACTTTCACATACAGGGAGTTTTCTTACATTTATCTACCCAGATGCTGCCATCACCATGATATATGGGTGCTGTTGCTCATCTGTAATACTTACATCCATGTACAGAGATCTGAAAGGAAAACATTTTCCATTTAATCCACTGACCCTTCTTCTGGGAAAGAAGGCAAATGTTCTCATTATGACTTCTCTTTCTCTTTTTTTTTTTTAATTTTAATCACATCTCAAATCAGCTTCATTTGATCTCAACTACCTTTGTCCTGAAGCTATCACTTTTGTCTCATTTTTATGAAAACCAGGGTTTGTGATTTTGGAAAAAAGAAATAAGCCTTTTTCTCAAGTTTTATTTCATTGCTCTGTGCTTCACTTGGAAGATTAGCTTGAGGACAGAAAGTTACATTGATGTGGGAAGAGGATGGAGCTAGCTATGGGAATTCACATTTTATAACCAAATCTTAATTCTGCTTCGATTTCAGTCACTGACAGAATTCACTTGCCAGAGTTTGTGATCATGACAATTATTCTGAAATTCAAAATCACTCTGTAATCTCTCTTGTCTTGTTCTTCCTTATGAGTTTCATTTGAAATTGGTGATTATTGAGCATTAGTCAAGCTGCCTTCCCCCTAAATGCCGGAAATTCAGTATTTTACATTTGGTTTCATGGTCCAGATGCTATTTAGAGCTATATTTGTGCTCACAACTGGAATTGTAAACCCTCCTCTAGCCTCTGGCTGAGCGACATATGTGCTTAGCCAGATGTTTTGTGGATACAGAGGAAACCATCTCTTAAATACATGACCTGCTTAGCAAAGGATCCGGTTTCCTCAAATGTCGGGAGATGATAACACTGATAAGAAATCCCCTCTGAAACATCAGCCTGTTCTTTGCAGCTCCCAGACAGTCATCTGTTACATGGGTTATGAGCTCATGCTACTCAGGCTGGAGTTTTCAGAGCAGCCTTTGACACTGGGCTTTCCTGAGTTCTCTCCTGAAAACACTCACCCCTGTGTCTGTGCAGGTGCTGAGCCATTCATGCTCCACCCTGGTAAAAATTATCCAGTTAGGATCAGATAACCTCTGTCTGCCAAGACAGTCCTGGAATACAGCCTTATCCCAACATTAGAGTCAGGATACAGACTGTATCTTACCACTTTCTTATCATGTGCCCTAACATTTGGGAAAGATGCCCCTCACATGACCTGCCTTCAGATGCATTTATGGCCCACGTCCTGTTTTGCTTTTTGTATACTTTTGTGCCCCCAGTCTCAATATGAACTACTGTGCTTACAGTGCCTGGGTATTGTTTCCTTGATTAGAAAACACTGTTGTTGTTCCAGATTTGAAGCCAATCTTTGAATAGATCATATCACTCCATAATAGTTAAGGCATACATTGAAGATAGAAAATCAAGGAGCCCATTAATATATCAGAGATGAAACTTGCACTGTTGTTCACTTTGATACCCAGGACCACGACAGCAGATAATTCTGCTTTAAGGTTTTAGTCAAAATGCCTTCCATTCTCAATACCAGAGGAAAAAATTAGATTCTAGTGAATTTAATGCCAATGCCTAAATGCCCATATAATTATTATGACACTGGATTGAACCACGATGAAACCATTCCTCTCCCATCTCCTCAGTACTTGACCATTAATCTCCTTGACCAAAAACAGAGCTACACAGCAATATTCCAAACTTTTTAGTGGAGGTAGAGGGCAGTTATTAATTACTTGTCCATATCCCAGTATGGACAATACAGCATTTCATTTGATATATGTGTCACCCTTATCCTCAGTTTTTTCTTCACAACTGAGCACAGGGTCAGAAATATGATTAACTGTGAAATCTAATATATGTCAATTTACCTGCTGTTTGCTGTTTGTAGCATATTCTGAATAAAAAAATTGTAGACTTTCTCATTTTTAGTTATCCTTCACTCATGTCAGAAATGCCAGATTCCTGAGCTGTACAGTCAGAGGGAAAATAACTGAAATGTCCTTTCCTGAATCAATCCTGTCTCTGCTGACATGGCAAGATGTCACAAAACCTGAAGATGAAAAATTGCTTACTGTACATAACAGCAAATTAATAACAGTACAAACACTGCAGCCAAGTCCTACAGGTGTTACTCAAATATGATGCCCATCAGCTCCAACAGAACCTAATCCACTAATACCACAGGCTGTATTCTTCACACACTGCTGTCTATAATCATGCAGTATCCATAAAGGATTTGCAACACCAGAGCACAGCGAAATTCCCCTCTGGGCACAGTGTTTGTCTGTGCAAACAAAACCAGTAGAGTCCAGTTTGGTACCTCAGAAAAAGGCTTATGTGGTTCCTCGTTACTGGGATTCTAAATGTGTTTCAAGCTGGCCTAATTTGCCTCCCATTAAAGTAATTTGTATCCCATTAAAGTCACTGGTGGAATTCATTCCTTAGGTTTGAACAGACTCCAGTTGAAAGCACTGTTGAGGGTCCCTTGCCAAGCTGATGGTCACCACTGACACAACCATGGTGAGATAGGGTTTTCTTTATGCAGTCACAGCATTTTGAGGCTCTAACCAAGATCTAAGTCCCACTGTCCACCAGGAAAAAGACACTCATGAGTTTTCTATCTAAACATCCAGAAACAGGAGAAAAGGAACTAATATCCAGTTTTTCAGATGGCAGCTGAGGGTAGCACCTTGTCCAAAGCACCCATTCCTGTAGTTTAGGAACACAACACATTTTCCCTTCCAGGATTGTTTTCTCAAGATATCTGAGAGACTTGAAAAAAACAGGCTGTTATGATACAAATATCTCAAGGCTCGTTATTGCTTCCATTAAAGACACTGGAATCCAGGGAGGGAGCTTGAAATAGTAAAAAAAACTCAGATGGTTGCAGGAAAGGGATGCAAAACCCCAAGTGAGCAATAGCATAGGTGCAACTGCCAGCTCCATCCAGCAACTTGTCAGCCCTTATTCCTATTTTTAAGTTCTTTGGTTTTCAATTCCTTTTGATTTGCCCAATACCACAGAGTAAGTTTGGCTAGTGAAGGACAACACACAAGGAAAGCTGTGTACCTAAAAATCAGCAATGAATTTAATCACTTGTTCTCTGCTCATTCAGCCAAGGAATAATCAAATCCAGAAGCACAGATGAATTCATTCAGTAGATTTTGATTTATATTAATGAAAGAGAAAGGCTCTAAAGCTTCACTGCATTAGGATTGCCTTAGCATGGAGTCAGCACTTGTGTCTGCCTATCACATCTCTTCCCTACCTTCCCTCAACTTTTCTGACTCAGAAGTTATTAAAAGGCAAAGTTCTCAAAAGAAGATTACGGCACTTGTCGATAAAGTGTTTCTCACCATTACAACTGCAGAAAAGTTGGCAAAATCAATTGTTTATGTTATCATGCAGAACATTTTCACTTTTTATCTGTAGAATGATATCTGACTTTTCCAAAAAGCTAAAAAAAAACCCCTTTTCTGTCACTTATTAAAACTACAGAGCCTCCGTCTGGTGTCTCCCTACTGGGCCTCCCTCTCAAATCCTTGTGAGTTCTGCCTGGAGAATGGCAGCCAGCCCAAACCTACATGAGGCTCCTGTTTAAATATGACACTCAAAGCGAGTCTGAAATGTGACAGGTATACAAAACAAGGCCTCAAAACAAGAGGTTTAGTCCAAGACACTGAACTAAACATTTGTCTGAAATTGAAACGGGTTTGGCAATTCAGTTTTGAAGCTCTGTTCAAAGGTTGGAATAAGAAGAAGCACATTCCCTGAATCTCCCTGGGGAATTTTGAAATGCCTGCTTCTGAATATACCCTGTGCTGGCTTGGAGGGTTGTGAAGATCAACAAGTGAAATGGCTTGTCCATGTGTGTAGAAGACTCTCCATGAGAAATCTTGCTGCAAGAGGCCAGCAACATGTGGGCAATAGAAGCTTAACCCAAAATTTGGCCAGTTAAACTGGAATTTCTCTGCAACTCCTGATGGACATAGACCTGGCTATCATTCTTAGCCTAACAGTGAATTCTAACTCAATCATAGGACTTTAAACAAAACAGCACAGCCAAATATTTTTGCTAATTTAACCAGTCTTTAGTAGGGTCCTGTCCCTACTTACTTCCAAAATTCCTGGAAATTACTAGGAGAAATAAATTCATCACTGTCACCAACTTGATCAGGAAACAAATATGGCTTACAAACAAGTGATGTTGCACCTTTCTTTCTCTATCCTTGACTTCCTGCTAAGTGAAGTAGGCACCCATTTTGACTATTTCTAAAGCTTCTGTATTTATACAAATATTATTTATAACATATAATGATAATATTTAATATTTAATATAATATAAACAATACTTATAAATATAATTTATTACATTATAATGGTTCTGTATTTATTTGTTTAATTAGAAAGACACTGTTTTTCATTATGTTTGACTACATTAGAAATATATAGCATCATATCATCACAGGACTGGAATGATCCTTGGCCAAGGTAAGGCATTTTCATACCTGGCAGCAGGGCTTTAAAGTCCTGCATTTTTGGGGTAACATAAAGCTGTATATCCTCCATACAGTTTCAGAACTAGGATTGAAAGACACAGTGCATGCTTTTCTGTCACGGGTTTAGGCTGACCTTGAACACAGGAAAAAAAAAGAAAAATGCAGTGATGTGCCAGAGATGATTTATGGGAAAGAAAAGAGAGCTCTTTCCAAACAGCATTAGTGATCAGGTAGGGGAAAACTGTGAGAAAACACATCAATGCCCAAGCCAAGAGAGCACACAAGAGGTCCATCCCCTCTAAGCTACCTTCTTATTTCCTCTGCAATTCATCCATCACCCCTTCCAAAAGACCTCCACGGAGAGTCTTTTCCAGGCTGTGATCTGATAAGCGAAGCCAAATAGGATAACGAGGCAAGGAAACCTCACCACACTCCCATTTCAGGTGGAGTAGCCGCAGAGAGGAAAACAGATACATTTTGCTTTGAAAAGAAAAAGAGACCAGAAAAAAGGGAGAGAATGTAACATGGATCTCTGTGCTGATGGGTGCTACTGGCTGCCACCTCATAAAATAATCAAAGAGCTCTTAGAACCATTCCCCATGAAAGGCTTTTCCATGCCTGGGACAATGTGCAATCAAGTCACAGGTGGGTTGGTTCAAAACTACCTTTGTAGGTGTTGAACAGTAGAGCAGAACAAGCTAGAAGAAGGAATGCTGATCATTGAAGGTAAGGGGAACCAGAAACACAGGTGATCTGAACTCCATATTTGATATTTCTCAGCAAGTACCTGTCTCTGGATGGGAATGAGATCATTCTTATTTTTTTTGTTCCCAACCTGATAGATGAGAAACTGTCTGTGAAACAGAACAAGGCAGTAATATGGAGCAGGGCAATTATGGCTCCTAGTTTGGCTTTCTTTTTACACCTGCTGCATTTCTGCTTTTCTTTGATTTCTTTTCATTGTTTTTATTTCAGTTTTGAACTCATTAAAAACACCACCAGTTTGACTGTGGGGTCTCCCACGGAGCAACTACTCCATCATGTTCTTTAACTTGTGGGGAGACCTGCCTTGCTTCCTAGACCAAATTCTGCTCTCTGTTGTATAGCAGCTCAAATGTGGTAATTAATTTTCTGTGAAGTAACTGAACATTCTTGATAAGCAGAGAACTCAGCCTTTGCTCAAGTTTTGTGATAAGCCTAGAAGTGGACATTTAGATTTCTGTCAACTTATGTGACTTTGTCTTTTGGTAAACAGCTTCTTTACACAGGACTGCTGTTTGCTCCCTTTATTTAATCTTCCCTGAGCTAGTGGAGACATATGTAGCAATTTTCTACAGACTCGTCTGCACCTAGCACAATTAAAGGAATTTATCAGACAGACTGCTTTGGAATTCTCTGCACCACTCAGAACTATGGAGCTTGTAGCTTGGCTTGACAATGTGTAACTACGGATGGACCGAGAGAGCTTGATTTCAGCTGAAGGCAGGGCTGCAATCTGGCATTTCAGAATGGCACCAAGTGACACTCAAGTTCATTAGGGCAGCTCTTGTGGGTGACACTCATGTCAGAGGGAGTTTCCATAAGCAGCAGGATCCACTGCCCCATCTTCTAGGCTGGACGCTGTAAATTATTAACTCCGGAAAAGAAGGTCCAAGTCAGCAGATGTTAAATCATTTTCTGAGGCTAAAACAGGTCTCTATGTGTTGCTTATACATTCTGTTTCTCTTTCCATTCCACACGCCTGTACAACACACAGCTGAAGACTATATTCCATCTGTTTAGGTGACTTGCTTTCCATGTTGTACCCACCACCCATTTACAGCCAAGTTGGAGGTTGTTCCCATCCCAACTGTAACCTTGAGACATCCTCTGTGCTCACACTGAACCTTCAGGATTGTTTCAAGAGACCATGTTTTGCAACAATCAGGGTGTTTTCAGAGGCCTTCTGCTTTTTTGGCTTTCTTGGAAAGTGGCACCCTCAGGTCCCCCACGTAGATGGAATGTTTCCAGTTAATGGTCTTATCTGTACAACAAACCTCGTGCCTCAAGCTCATCTCCTTGCCAATACAAAAATGTTGAAGTTAGCTGTAAATATCTGAAAAAGCCAATATTCAAGTAATAAGACAGCTGAAACAAATATTTTTCTGCATTAAGAAACTTGAATTCCCCCTGCAGCTCCCTGAACCACTGGCAATCATTATACTTGTTCCTTCATGCATTGTTTTTACCAGTGTGTATTATTAATCCTGTTCTTCTTGCTGCTAGATGGATTTCAAACCATGCTATGGTTTGAAAAGTAAATTGAAATTAGCATTACCTAAACCTCTAATTAAAGTAGTATTAATTTTTCTTCACTGAAAAATTAAAGGGAAAAATCCCATGCTTGACAAAAAAAAACAAAACCAAACCCAAAAAATTTCCACATTTTAAAGTCAAAGTTAATTATGAATTATGGATCATTTGAAATAAAGCAATACAAAAGTACCCACCAGGCCTGTATGCAAAGTAAAAATGAATTTATGACAAAGCTGATATTGACCCATCATTTATAAGGTCTGTTAAATTCATCTTAGGCTGGGTTTCTAGTGGAAGATGATTTATTAAACAAAGTAATATAAAATGTAATGAAATAGATTAAGTCTCTTTTTGAAATATTGTTATCCATTAGATCTGGTAAATTTAAGTCCATTTAAACATGAAATATCACTTTAGCAGATACTCCAGCTCCTACCTATATGTGGGGTTGCTAATGCTTAGTTTCCTATGTTGAAAAATCTTTGTCAGGAGAAGAGATGGCAGTAATGATTTTATTTATCTGGGGGCTTTAAATTAATCATCTTTAGGATATTTCAACAAAGCAAATCTTCTCTGCCTCCCCAAAGAATACAGATTTCATCTGATTTCGATGCACAAGTGTTGTGCCCTGGTTATCAGGGAAGCAGGATGATGGAGTTCAGCTTCCAAAGAGCCTTGCATGTCCCATACTGGAGTGGGAGTGGGAGTGGCAGCACAGGAGATGCTTCAGGAGCAGCAGGACATGAGTCAGCCCTTCCCCAGGCTGGTGATGGCCCGAGCCAGGAGGACCATGTGGTGGCTGTCAGGCAGGTGACAGGTTGTGCCCAGGAGAGGTTGTGGTGCCCGGGCAGTGCTGGCACTGGGCTGCCAAGTTACCTCAATGGAGCTAAACTGCCTCTAGATCCCACCTGATGTGTGGTTACCTCTGTTGAAGGGTTTATTGGCTCCCCCACCACGCAAAACATTTTCCTGACACAGTTCGTGTTTCCACAGCACGTCCCTGAGGCTGTTGAGTATTCCAGTGCATTTTGTTTCTGGATAAATCAATCCACATTGCAGCAGGAGCAGATGTAACTTTTCTTGCCCATGTTGCACAGACCTTGGCTCTGGGTACGTTCTGGAGGGAAAGGAGGCTGAAGGCAGCCACTGGTCCCACTCAGCAGATAAATATTTGGGAAAACTGGTGACATCTGTTAACTTTAAAGGAAGATAAACATTCAGGGACAGAGCCAGGCACAGAGCCTGGGAATGAACTGAAGTATGTAACCTCAGTGAAATCAGAGTATCCTTCACAGCACTCAGGGTATCTGTTGCTGCCAAACAGAAAGATGTTCCTCACTGCTGAGTTGTGTGAGAGCTGTGTGGTGTAAGATCCTGTGCATCTCCTGCACACCCTTGGCTGGATCTCTGGTTACTAATCTGCTGCTACAAGTGCTAGGATTCATTTCCTGAAATAAATCTCTGGTGTACGGGCTTGAATGGTTTATAACCTTGCTTCTTTCTGTGTTTCAACAACATTAATTCTGTTGTAATGACTCCTGTAAAGATATCATTTGAATAGTAATGTTTTATCAGTTTTACTTTCGCCTATTTTCCAGAATAATCCATTCTCTTATCTTCCTTTTACTTTTCAGTCTTTGAACATTTCTAAGCTTTAGTGTTTGTGCATAATGTAAAATTGCACTGCCACAGGAAAAGCAGTTTCTCTTTTTTAATTTATTCATAATTAAAAGTCTCGTGTTAGTGACAGTTCTCAAATCTGACATGACATTTTTATAATCTAGTTAATATCTCGAAAGGTTTCTCTGCACTGCAGACTGGGAATTATGCAAATTAAAAAAAGGAAAAAAGCACTGCCTCAGTGTGGTTTAATCATAAAGCTATGACTGAAGAATTATTATTGTTTTTATTGTAGGAAAACTACATTACAGGGTTTTGCCAAAAGCAGGTGATAGCTCAGTACATTCTGCACTGCAAGAATTCCCCTTTTCCTACAGCTTGCTTTTGCAGGCAGATATAATCATGGATTCACTGCCACTGCAAATATACCTGGCCTTAGTCCAAAGCTGGTGTTGAAGTTAATAGAAAGATTCTGTAATGGCCTTGGGCCTTGGGCCTTTATAAATATAATTGACTGTCATGCTTTCCTCCCATTTATCTCTGTGCCTCTTGACATTTTACACTGCAGGATCTTACACGTCCAGGCACGTTTGCACACCGTGTGTTCAGCCCTCACTGGAGCAGCCCCACGCTGCAGTAGAGGAGGTGCTAAATGGGCAGCTGGTTCTTTATAATGACTCTAAACTTTTAATTTGATGTCTCTGCAGTTAATTACTGAACTCTTATCCCTATATTGGGTTGGGATTTGTGATCCCCTCAGTGCAAGGGCAGCTATGAAATGCATCACTGAGGTAATCCACACATCTCAGTTATCCCTTAGTGGAGATTTGCCTTGGCAGAGGCAGCACAGGCAGTTCAGGATCTCCACAGAGCTCTACTTAGAGTAAAGTGAAATGGTTTGGTGGCATGAAGGGCTGGTAACTCAAAGCTCCATGCTGCTGTCACACTGCTCTGTCACACTGCAGGGGAGGGGGGAAGTACTGAGGTTTGGCCTTAATTTTTATGGTAGAGAGGAAGTGGAAGAGTTTGGCAGAAGAGTTTTCCACTGCCAGTGGAAAAGGATGGACAAAGACTGAGGGTAGGGAATGGCCCAAAGGTACACAGTATTTAAAAGAGAGGATTATGCATTCCTTATGCAATCAGTGCTCCACTAGACCTTTCCTGTGAGTGAAAGCAAACAGTGAAACAGTGATGTGAGTGCCTGAGCTGAGCACCATGACCCGAGCCCAAACCTGCAGCCAGATGATTTATGGTACATTTGCTTTTCCTGGCAATCCAGTCAGCAGTAGCCTTTAAGCTGCCATCATTACTGTGTCACTGGAGAGTCTATTATTGCTCCAATCTCTTACTCATTTTCACTCTGCTCTTTGTGATAATCAAGGGCTGGGCAGGATTCATTACACCGAGACTTTGACTGTCACGGAGTCCCTACAATGTCAGACACTACCAGGTGTCTTTGGCCTTGTAAATAATTTCTCTACACATGCCCAGGTGACCCAAAATGTATTAAGTTTAGTTACCTGGTGCCTGTATTTGCTGAGTGTCTTATGTAACATCCAGAACTGGACAATTCATCGCATCAGGAATCTTTCCCAGACTTGTGCAGAAGAGCTCCTGCCACTGCAAGCCTCAGGACAGCCATAAAAAACTGTCTTGTTTCTCTGGCACAGAGCACATGGGATTTTATTTTGGGGATGTCTGTTGCCAGCTGATCAGTCGTGTCTTCAGACACAAAAGCTGACCTGAGGCTCTTTCTTTCTTGTCATTTCCCTTCATCAGAAATGAGTCATGGAGAGTGAAAGATGAAAAGTAAAATCAGTGCAAGGGAGCAACGAAGTGCACAGTTTGTGTTGTGTACCTGAGCTCCCAGCTGTAAAGGACTGCAGCTGAGTGCTATGAATTTTAAAGAGATGGCACACAGAAATAAAGCTCTCATTCCAGCCCCACAGGGATGGAGCTAAGGATTATCCACGGGGAATGACTGACCACTGGTCTCAAGCCTGGACTCTGGTTAACAATTCCTGCTCAAGCTAAATAGGTTGTCTACCTTTTTTTGGTCTTACCTTGTAAAATGTACTTCCACAACTCAGGCTAGGCTACCCCAAAATCAAAGGGAAGCTGTACAAGTAATTTCCCTGCAGTGATGGGTTCTGTCTCAGGGCTTCACCAGCGAGCACAGAAGTTCTCTGGAGTTCAAAAGCATCCGTGCTTGCTTGTTGCAATATTGAGCTTGTTGCTGCCTTGTGAGGTCTGTGCACTCAGTGCTCAGAGTAAAGCATGTTTATAATATATTTAGGAAGCCTCTTTCTCCAACTGCACAATATTTGAGTTATAAAACTTCCCAATTTCTTATACAGTTGCAATTTGTGCCAGGATACAGGAGAACTGTAACAGCTACACTAATGGCAAGATCAATTCTGACTGTGTGCTGTACAGAATATATATATATATAAAAATATATATATGTATGTGTTCATATATGTATATACAACATATACGTGTTCATGTACTGTAAACTGGAATGACTCTTGAATATATAACTTTAAATGCCATAAATTCACTAGCTTTATAGTAGTTTACAAATATCTGATGGCAGATAATAATTTCCATTCCAGAATAATTCTTATATAACTGAGAGATACCTTTAGCATAATTTATGAAGGTTCCTTAGCTGATATTTACAGCAGCTGCAGTAAATCCAAGATGCAGCTTCAAACACAACCCACAGTATCTCCCTAAGATGTAACCTAATACTGTCAGGAAGCGTCAGCTTTAAACAAATAACAGTGTACTAAATAAAGATTATGACAATCTAGTGCTGATCTTCAAACTTGAGATGTTTAGACACAACTGAATTGATTTTTTTTTTCTTTTTTAAAAGAAGAAGGTCGTCCAGAAAAACAGTATTTCAGAGGGCAGTCAGTTCACAGCCCTCACACATATTTCGCCATATCTTAAAATTTCACTACAGAAAGAACATTATGACCATTTATCTTGTACTGCCAAGGGGGGAATGGGAAAGATGATGCAGCATCTAAGTTTTGGTGAAATAAATACCAATATTTTCACTGTCTGTAGACAATATTCCCCAAAAGTACAAAGTTACACTGGGTTAGTTTAATAATAAACCTCACAGTCTTTTACAGCATTTAACAAGATCATGTATCTTATTTTTTCTGCATCTTATTTCTTCTAGGCTTTATTTTCACATAGTGTTATAGTGACAACCACAAGCCAAAACGACCTCAATCCCACCTCATTCCACCACAGTTTATTTCTCAGTGGCCAAAAAGAGTTAAAGCCAAACCAGGCAGAGAAGGGAAGTGATAAGGCCCATGTCACACAGGGCTTGCTACCAGAATCAGAACGAGAATCCAGAGCCTTATCTCTTAGATAACACTGTCATCAGAAATAAACACCAGCTGTAGGTTAACTGGTTGATGAGCACTCACTGGTTTGCAGCAGGGACAAGTGACAGGTCTGAGCTTTCTTATCTTGTCATAACTGCTCCCTGTCAAGGGGAGATGTGTTGAGGGAGGAGATGCTTTCCCTTTGGAGATCCATCTTTAAGAATGAGGGAAAGGGGTCACCCTGGGGATAGTGGCTTTGGGAAAGAATGAGGCAATTCCTAATAAGAGGACGTGAGAAATATTTTCTATTTGGGAAGAAATGCCAACAAAACAAATTCAACCCGAAAAACGCACCAAATTTAATACTTTGATAACAATCAAATTTTAGCTCACTAGTAAATACAGCATTGCTTTTTAAAGCAAGGTCTCCTCCTTTCTCCCACTCCCTCCTTTTAATTTGCTTAATCAATTTTGCCACTGTAAAGACTTGAGGGAGGCCTTTTTGCCATTTTAAATGCCTTTATCTGGAAAGTTGAACTGTGCTCTGTAGTGTTCCCCAAAGGCACTTCCAGAGGCAGTAGAAGGGAAGGCAACAGGTGAACTACACTGTTCAACTGTGACAGTTTCACAGGAATAACAACTGCAGTTGCACACTCACTCATCCATCTTCACTGAAATATCAACCAAGATCAAGTGAATAAATACCTCAGTGGTATTCTCTGGCTCCCCAGGTGCCAAGTTACCAGACCTAGAACACTGGGAGGCGAGTCCTAAAATTTAATTTTGTGTGCTCCAATTACGTTATTTGGGACAAGATGCCTTCACCAAGATATACATTAGGATCTCTGAGGTGAAACCCATATAAACCACAAAATATGGGAGGTTTTCTCATGCAGAACAGCTGTTCTCCTTTACCTGTGCCTCCAGGAATAGGGCCATTTTATAAATAGTTTTCATTTCAGCAATTAAGCAAGATGTCTCACCAGCAAGCTACTGTTTCAGCAGCTTGTATGATTGCCTTAATAGAGTTCAAATGCTCTTTATCCCACTGCTTTGATCTACCAATCTGGAATTATATCCCTATTTCTTAATGCTAAATGCAAATTGTGTTTTCAGGTTTGTCCCATCTTCACTTTGATATCAGATTGCTCCCCTTTTGTCCCTGCTGTACTAAGGCTGTGATAATGACTCATGATTAACCACATCTTTATACATCACTTTAAAAGCTGGCCTTGGGAAGATGGTATTTTAGAGAGGAAGAAGTATAATAAATTGTGAAGTATATTATTATGAGACAAGGAACAGCTTAGGTAAATAATTAGTGTCTTACCTTATGCTATGACAAGGTATGAATCAGAGGTAACTTGTCATGCTACAGCCCCAAAAAGTGTTCAAGCATAACTTTAGATGTCTATGGGGAAGAAACAGATTACAGCCCATTCTGTTGTTTATTTTTTATTCTCCTGGCTCTGCAGAAAAGAAAATATGATATTACAGCTGACTAGAATTTCTGATGGAATGCAATGGGTTGTAACAAGTTTATCAGTTGAGCCAGTATCTGCCACCACTGGAAAAAAAATAAAAAGGCCTGCTTGTGCAAAAGCTGCCATTTCAGCAACCTGAGTCACTGCATTTCCCTCTTCAGGGAGCTGAGCATGTACCCGGTGTCGGGGTTCAAATGGCTGTGCAATGGTTGATTGCCTCCCACTCCCCAGGCAGGGTGGTGTTCTGATGATGATGTTACCAGCCAAATAATTGGGAAGTGATCTCGTGCAGAGAGTGTTGGCCTAACGCTTAGCGAGATTAGTGAAAGAATTAATTGTATCTATTCAAGACAGAACTGGCTGGTGTAGAGGGGAAATTGCTTTTCCTTCAGAGTAGGGAGAGCATATCACTGAGAAACATTAACTTCACCACAGATTAGGCAAGGATATAACAGGTTTTCCTACTGCACGTCAAAGGTGAATGAAGACACTTGTAGGAGAAGGGAGAAATGAGAGTGTTGAAGAATTGACCATCCCTTGAAGACCAGAGCTCTCTGGAGCCTCATCCTCCAGCAGTGGCAGCTGGCACTGCACCTTTACAAACACATTGGCCACTGACCATGTTGTGTGTGGACGTGCAGACCCTGCCTACCCACACAGAGCAGGGCTGGGCAGGGTGCAATGGGTTCCAAGCACTGTAACTGGTATTTCTGAAGTATTGATGCTTCTGCAGAAGATGGTCTTGACACGACCATCATCCTTAGTAGGTGGGGAATCCCAGGGTGGGCTGTGCATTTCCAAAAGTATCCAACTGCTACCCTTTGCCTCCCCATGGGACAACAGGAAGGCTACTGCAGCCAAAAAGCAGTAGGGAGAACTAGAAGATTAGGGGGGTTATATTTTTCCATCAGTGGTGATATTTTTAAGTGATTGTGCTATAATTGTTCAGAACATTGTTACTTAAAGGTAAATTCCATGAGCAAAGGAAGATAAAACAGGCTTTCAAGGCTCACTTGGTTTGCATTGAATTTAAAAAAGGAATTATCTGTTCAGTTGAACTAGTTTTCTAGTCTGTGAAAATGCTGTAGATTCCTGTACCTGACATGTAATACTCTTTTGTGATTAGGTTATTAGTATAATGAATCAACAAAATAATCTCACCGTTTCTTTCTGATTTTACTGCATAGATTAAAAAAGGAAACAAGCTGGAAAAAGGTCATATATGAGCAGTTGGGTTTAACTTATGAATCTGCCCCAAACACATTTTAACCATGAACTGCAACAACAGTCACTCCCTAAGAGTCAAAAACCCCGGTGTTTTCAGTACATAAAACAAGATAAAGAAAAAAAACCCCACATGTTCTGGAATGAAAGGACATATACTCTGTTGATGTAGAGTGGAGTGAGGAACAGGGTGAAAAGAAACAGTCAGAGGTAAATGTGACCATGGAAAAACAACAGTCAAAGGACAGGAAAAAATGCAGAGGTTGCCTGCTCCGATCCCATTCCAAAGACTGTCAAAAAAGTCCTGTTTCCTGTGATTTCCTCAATAATTCCTAAAGAAGCATGAGCATGGAGATGCAACTTAGATTTATGAATGATGCCTGCAGTGAATACACCTACACCTGCATACTTAGGTACATAAGCATGTTCATGACCACAATAGCAATGTCCAGAGAGTTTTAAAGAAGTGTTCAAAATCCAGATCATTGCATGGTCTTGAAAATATTTTATTTGGGTGCCTAAATTGCAGAACTCTGGTCTCGACCTTGTACATGTCTATTCACTACACAGGATTTCCATTGTACTTAGACTTTTACCATACAGTGTCAGCAGGCACCTTTTCCAGCCCTGAAAATAAGTCTAAACCACTGAATGTCTCCGGCAGAGATATCACTTTCTTTCAAAATAATACTTGTTAGTTTTATAACCTAAATTTTATGTCTTCTATTTTTAAAAAAAAAAAAAAAAAAAAAAGAAGAAAAAGCAAATGTTGCAGAGGTCTCGGTCCTTTTTAACTGGCAGGAACATTGTCAGGGGAAAAGAAGGAAAGAGCAAAACTTTTAAACTACTGCGCTCTGGAAATGAAAAGGCTAGACTTGTAACTATTTATAATTATTTAATTGGGACTCTTCAGTTAATGCTGCATTAACACTTTGCATAATCTAATCTCTGCCTTACAGAAGTGCTATTTTAAGCTTTCAAATTTCATGTCGCAATTTTCAGGATAAAGAATTTTGATTGTAATGATAGAGCAGAGACTGGCTGAGAAAAGTGACACGAGACAAGAATGCAAAGCTGTGATTTCTCTCCCTGGCCACAGTTTTCCTTTTGCACGACGCTCCACAGAATAAGGAGCAAAGAGTGAACCTGCAATTAGATTAATCCTACAATTGATTCCAAAAGGTTCAATGGTTAAAAACAACTGTACAGAGCCAACATTTAGAAAAAGAACCAAACATTATTTATGCACCAGTAGCTTTGTTAAAAAGAAAGGAAAAAACCCCCCACATTAAGCCAAAGTAACAAGTCCAAGGTTTAATGTATATAAATTGTAGCCACCTGCTCATTCCATTTCCAAAAGAAAGATTTTCCTGCATGCTATAAATCAACTTCTCTAGCTAAAGGAATCTCTGGGAGTCTCACTCATTTAATCTTCCATCTGAGGTTACCAACCTCTCCCCTTAAACTTTATGTGTTATTAGTAAATTAGGAAGTGATTGCCTTCGCCCAAGCGACCACTACCTGTCTCTAGACAGCCAGATTCATACACACATTAAATGCAAAAACCCATTAAAAAAAAAAGTATAAAGGCAGGGGAATCTCACTGCTCTAATAAAATATCGATTGTTAATGTAGGGAACTGTATTAATGCCTGTGGAATGAAATTGTGACACAGAGCCCGAGGAGCTGTACCTGCAGCCTTTTATGATCTCTCATTTGGCACTAAAGCATTTCCACAAGGTGGGTTTCCAGTTGATTGGCACCAGCAGAAAATCAGTGAGTGTCATTTCAAAGATATAGAAGTTAGTGGAAATAATATAAAGAATAGCTCAATGTTGCTAGTTCATAAAACCACTTAAATGGGGCCTTGCTTTGCTGTGCTGTGTAGGAATAGGCTTCTCCATTGGGAGCTGGTTTTCTAAATCCAGCCACAAGGGACTGACATGGTCCAAAGTGCTGCCCAAAGAACCAGACAAATATTTTTTTTCCTCCAGTGGGTCATCTATTGCCTCAAGCAAGCAAGTTTTTCTTTGTTCTTGAACTGTTTGCAGGTCACTAGAACATTTGGTACTTAATTACTGGGCCAAATTCATCCCTCATGTAATGCCAGAGACACGTAGGGAAAACGAACACTGCTGACTTTTAAAAAGTCTTTATAAAGTACTTTTAAATTATTTCCTAAAAAATACTTTTAATGTGCTGTCTTGGAGGGACTGGTTGTAGTAGGATATATTTATGAACTGAAGGACGCTGGACTAGGGCTGACAAATTTGGACATCTTTCTGTCACTTCCAATCATAATTCATTGTAAGGGAAGAGCAAGGGAGGGAAAGGGTTGGATTTACGAGCCACTGTTACTTTATGTCAATTGATATTCTCCATGGCTGCTGCTCATGACTCAGATTTCTTTACTGTTTAGATATTTTATCCCTTAAAAGTATGCAAAAAGTGAATTGTTGCCAAGAGCTTTTACAATTTAAAACACGCTTGTGGCAGAATTGGCAGGATGAACATGGTTATTTCCCTCTGAGCTCTAATATGTGTTATCAGTATTGGAATAGTTAAAGAAAGCATTAAGGAAAACATGTCCCTCTCTGAATTTGATGCATGAATGCCTGCTACAGATATCAGCTTTAAGACATCTAGAAGTAACCCCCGGGTCCAGATGCACAGAAATCTTTACACCCATTAAACAATGACCATTCCCTGGCTGGAAGTACCTCTCAGATCCTCTCCCTCAGTTTGGCTTTACCCACCCCATAATATTACAGCCCACATCAGGATGAAAAAGCAGGAATTCCAGTTATCAGAGATATTTTAGAACGTAAGGTATTTTTTTCCCTTTGTTCAATAGAACTTTTGCAGATGGTAGAACGTGTGGGAGATGAGAGCTGCTGCCTGCTCTTGTCGGCCCATTTCACTCAAAATTCTGCTGTTTGATCAATGACAGGTGATCAATTCCACTTTTAATATTTTTTTTTGAATGTCTCTTGAAGGCAGCGCCTCTAACCTTTCGTTTGCATTTTAATTAAACCTGATTGCTAAAAATTAAAAAGCTATTTGCTAAGATTAGCATAATTTAAATAAAAATTATCAACACAAATTCAAATTAAATACTTTTTGTCATGATTTACCAGTGAATGAGTACCTGAGGTCACAGTCCTCCCTTCTGCAGATGGGGTTCAGTCCTTCAGTCCTGTGGAGTTCAGTGTGATTCTGCCCACATATCACCCTGTGTGGCCTCATGAAAACACTGAAAAATGCATTTTAGTATCTGATAAGTGGCACTTTACATTCTGACCTGTATACTCTTCAATATTCTCATTTATATTGCATATTTGTTGTTTGTGGCTGACTAATCTGATTTATTAACTAATGTTAATATATGTTATTTAGCTGCATAGACTCAGATTTTGTGCTGCACTGTCTAACAGAAATTGGGTTATGGGAACCTCTCTAGTTCTGCCTAAGAAGTGAGTAAGAAATCTAAGTTAAGGACTTGGATTAGAGGGAATTTCTTTTGGAATCAGTGATGCACAGACTGAAATTAGTAGTGGCCTTGCTAATGGCTGGCTCAGCAGTGGGATTTATGATGATGTCTGGATGTACCTTTCAATCAAAATAAGACTGTTATCTTAAAGCTAAAACCTTTTTTTTTTGGAAGAAAATTATCCCCATTTAGAGTTATGAGCTCACACATCCCTCTTATTGCTCTTCCTCCAAATATTTTTACAAACAATTTTGGGACCATTTCTCCCATTTTTTTTTTCAAATTTTCACAGTGCTGGGATCAAATCTTAACATGAATTTTACTGAATTGTTTCTGATTTCTCAAGCAGTCCCTTAAGTTGTGATTTTCCCCTTTATATAAAATCTTTAGCATTTCCAGCTCCTACAAAAGCAGGCAGAAATTTTGAGGGCTATGCTGTAAATATGCAAGTTGAATTCCCTTAAGCACAAGCCAGTGTAACTTGGATACTGTTGTTCCACTCCAGTGATCATCTCATTTGCAGCCTTGGCCATGACTTTAGATGATTTTTTAAAGAGCAAAATGACAAATAATTGCAGGTAATGCTATGCAACTTACCATGAAATCAATACAGCAGAATGAAGAAGGAATATTAAAAGCAAGGGTGTTTTCCTGTTCACGTTGGAATCCAGCACACATCAGATATGTGTATGTGTTAAAGGAATAAAAACATTTGACTGGATTATGAGATATTTGCTTTCTGTCTTAAAGATGTTATGCTATAGCAATAGCTATAGCTCCATCAGGAGGCATTATATCCTCGTGTTCCATCTCTATTCTCTCAGGGCTTTCATATTTAGCTGTTAAATGGGAAAAGACTTGACCATAATCTCTCATAACTATAAATACCAGTACAATGAAGAAGACAGAAAGAAAAAGGACACAGAGTAAAAGAAAGAAAACCATGTTGAGAATCACACAGCATTTAGAAAGGGAAAATCCCAGCTAGTATAGAAATGAATATGCTCCATTTTTCTTTAATTATCTTCATGATGACTAAGCCTCCATTTGGTTCTCAGCGACTCTTGAACCTGGAGCACCCAAATATTATAGTCAAAATATTTATTACTGAAGATACTAATTCCACTGCCAGATAGAGAAGAACCTAATCCTTTTGTGTGCCAACAGCAGGGAATACTGTCTGTAACCCCAAGAAACCTGTTCCACTGGAAAGGTCAGGACTGATTGTGAATGCCCTGATAGAGGACTGATAAAACATGCCAAAAAAATCCCTGTGCTAATGCAAGAAAACCCCTTTCAGGGGGTTAACACAGATTGTGGAGCTCAGAGACAGCTTTATTACAGTGGTGGGCAGAGCTACAATACTTCTACATCCACACATATAATCTGTTTGAGTCAGGGATAGAATTTGGTTTAATTAGATTGTGTTTAGAAATCTCAGTTTTTGTGGATAGAAGGTGTTGGAGAAAAACAAATGACTAATTTTTAATTCATGCTATTTTGCCTTTCAGTTGTAACACATGTGCTGCATAAGAACAGAGTGCAGAGGGATTTTGGGAGCACCCAACTGCAAGAGCACATAGTGGATATCTGCTTTATTCTAATTTTTACATAAACTTGAGTCAATTTCATGAGTATGGGTCTGATCTCACTGGTAGTTTTATAGTCAGGAATAGCATCACAAAAGCCTGCAAATGTACATCAGTATAAAATTAGGATTTATTAAATCCAGCATCAGATGTGCTATTTGTGGCTCTCCAGTATGAACATTCAGAAGGGGAAAAGTCTTATTTGAAGGTCAAGGTTTCTTTAAAAAAAATTCAATTATAGAAGTATTATAAAATATCCACTTTCAACTTTTATTCCACTCGCACAGTAAGTAAAAATGCAGATGTACAAAATACTACAATCACCTAATCCCAGATCAAGTGTTTCTTACTGTAGGATTTTAAGATCAAAGAAAAGAACTCTCTGCCCTTCAACACTCTGTAAGATTGTTTTGGAGACAGAGAACAGGTCTCTAAGGAGAACCTTTACACCCAGAGACTGAGGTTTGTATGTCACTGTCTATAGGAGATGACACACATACCATTAAAAAAGCTGTGATCTTCCTATTCATTCCTGTGAGAAGGAAGGTTGAGGCAGACTTGAAAGAGCTACAGCTATGAGAGGGAATGGACATGATCTCAATGCAGATTTGGGATACAAGTTTACCCTGTTTTCAGATGCAAGAATGATTAATGGAGTACAAGCATAGGAGACACGAGTGAACTTTAACAAACTCTGTAGCACGCTGAGAGAGATGATTTGTGAGCTGTATTTTCTCTGTGGGCCTTTCCCATCTATGCATCATAAATATGCACACTGGCTACAAAACGAGACAGAGAATTCTGTCGTGGTCTTAAAATCTCTGATCCTCCTCCCTCTTCATCTTGCCTGTCTGCACGTCTCGCCCTCTTCTCTGGATAATTTATGGGCGTATCATTTTTATAAGCTTAAGCTTGAGGATGGAACATAAGAACTAATAGCTGGACACTGTGAATGCCAATGAACTCCAGAACCCAGCTGCCACTCAAACTTCTCTTACTCTTACCAGGTGTGATCTAGGTAGGGCAGATGGCAATTTTAACATGTACCTTGAGGAAGGAGCAGTTTACTGCTGCCCTGAAAGGCACATCAGAGATTCAGCAACACCTTGTTGAACCTCTTGTTCCACTGTTTTTTTCTGTAGAGAAGCTGACCCCTCCTCCTGCATGCAGCTTCTTGAGCAGACTGCAGCACAGACTGGGAAGCAAGGCTCTGATCCCATCCATCTCTCCTGCTTGCCTACCCAGAGCAGCTTAGCACTCTCTGTTCTCTGCTCAGGAGCCGTAACCACTGAACGAGACACGACAGAGACATGGAGTGTGTCTGCACTCTCCTCAAGGTCCCTAAATAAGCCTGGGACAATAATGTTTACCACAGTATTTCCTGCTCACAGGTTTGTAAATCTAGCTGCTTTTGAAGCTCCCCTTTTTATCCCTGTTGGGTTTTGGCTGCAGGCAGAGCCTGTGGTGAAGATCAGCCCCTGCACACTGTGGGCATTTTTCATCCAGAGATTGTTTAAAAAAAAATAATAAAAATCTTATCCCCAAAGAGGTGCTGAGATCCAGGCTTCTGGCAGATGGTCATCTCCAGAGACAGCTAACTGTGCTACCAGCAACGTGGAAACAGTTCTGGCATCCTGTCCCTTCTTTTCTGGGTGAACTGTGAAATCCAGGGAAGAGCTGACAGGAAGGAAATGTTTTCACTGCAGGTCAGCAAGAGCTGCAACAGTCACACTGTAGTGCCTGGTACCAAGGTCCCTCAACACCTCTCACTTCCTAATTAAGATCAGGGAATAATGCTTTTCAGATGATGGGAGGGGTGTGGGTTTGGTACTAAAAACTGCCCTTCACTCACTTAATGGCTGTATGATTGTTCTTGAAAATATGCTTAAATATATCCAAAAGGAATCTATCCCTGTTTGTTCATTCTAACCTAAGTCAGCACAGAGCCTCATTGACTTCCAGCTGCAAATTTAGAGCCTATAGTGACTTAAAACCCAAACCAAACAAATACTGATCTATTACTGTTTAGCAGAGCTGGAGTGAAGAAATTTCTAAATGAAAAAAGGCTCTTAAGTCATCAAGTGAAAACAGAAATTACAACATAAAGCTTTTTTTTTCCCCCCGAAAGAAATAATCAGGAAAATATTATCTTCCTTCAAATATAATTGTCATTTTTAATCCAGCTACGCAGAGTATACCATCTATTCAGATGGAAGGCCTTTTTGTCAACAGATTGTAAACCAATTTGAAAAAAAAGAAAAGAACCCTTTGATTTTAAGCTGTAGATAAAAGTTAAACTCACAAAGCAGCTGAGAGGGAGCAGAACAATCAATCATTCCCCTACTTCCAACTGCAGCTAATTGCCTCCAGCACCATCTTAACACTATGGAACAAATCAGAAATCAAAAGCTATTTAATGTCAACACATCTAAACTACAGCATTGGTTTTCACCAAATTATTAGAAAGCAATTTTCTTTAATTCAGAAATGGAACCTGCATCAAATTTCAGCCTTACTAAGCTCTGGCAACGTACCAGGAGAGTAAATGCCAACTCTGGTTCCACTGAGAATGTTTTCCTTCTTGGATTTCAGAGATAGCTCAGTTTTCTGCATCCACAGAGACCTGGTTCACCCTCAAGGACACTTGGCACCTAAAGAAAGAAATTCTGTCACAATTGCACTTTCTTTCCCTTCACATTATCTGAGTATTCCAGTAAGGATATATGGGCAGGACAAATGGTTGGGTTACAGCCCAAGGCAGTTTTCAATCCTCCTATTGCTGTTTTCCTCCCTTCCATTCAGAGCTATTTCTCCACTTGGCACTAATGAAATGGTCAGGGAATAGAAACCCAAAACAACAGATCTCATGTCACCTCCCTCAGACCAGATGTAGTAAGTGGTATCATAAGCCCTCAGTGCAGTGCAGTGGTAAGAATAAAGTCCACTTACATGCACTTCCAAAGTCATGGAATAACTTGGCCACTGGAAAATCCCCTACCCATCCATAACTTGCATGCTGTATGCTATATACTGTAGGTTAGCTGAGATTTTTCTCGTTAATTATTTTTCCACAGGGACATATTTATTAGTGACCAACTTTTGCCAAAGAAAAGGGTTGGAAAAGGGAGCCAAATAAAAAGAACTATGGTGTATAAGAATTCATGTCTTACTTTCCACCATGCTGGAAGTTTCCTGTTCCATTTGGTCTTGAAGTACTTGAGGAAGTTTTGAACTCTAAGGAAATGTAAAGGTCTTCAGCTCTCCTTTATGAAAAGGGTATACATTTTTGTTCAAGATGAAAATGTTTTTTTAGTAATAGAACAATCAGTTTCTGCTTGTTTCTGTCAGATCCACACTTGGGAGCTCCAAATTTCTTCCAGCAGAGGGCTGTGGGATGCACACCACAGTTCTCAGGCAGTTCATTCCAATGTCCTCGTAACCAACTGTGACTTTCTCCCCAGGGACACACAGGCTGCACTGTGAAATGGAATGATTAGCCAGGAATATGTTTAACCAGGAATTTTCATTGTACATAATAGTTCAGTGGCCATTTTATTTCTCTGACTTTAGTGCTCTCCTTTCAGACATGCACACTGTGCAGGCACCTGCAGCTGTGTTTAAAGCAGTTCTGTTTCACACAGGCAGCCTTTGTTCTCAGCTTTGTTTCAAGTATAAAAGTGAGTTCTGGGTTGGTAAAACATACCCAATATATCCAAAGATGGCAATTATTTAAAAGCAGCAGTTTCCAAATAACATTTTTACAGCACAGAATTAACTCCTTGACTATTTCTGACATGAGATCATGTTTTGGAGACATTGCAGTGACTGCTTTTGAACCCAGAATGATTCTACCTCACTGTGTCCAAAGCCTAGAATAGGACAGCCTGTGTGTGAGGCAGAGGGCAGGAGTTAAAATTTGCTCTCCTGTGGTTCCCAGCGTACTGCATTCTACTACCAGCATGATGGTCTTTGTATCTGCAGTGTACCAGAGCACACCATTTCATTTAAGGGATACTAAAGGTATCCCTTCTGTTGCCTTTCTCCCCTTTAAAACACATCTAAATGACTTCAAAAGCCAGAGAGCAAGCAAAATCTCTTCCAATAGTGAAATATGTGTCAGAAAAGAAAACAGGTATTAGTTTCAAGTTTTGGAGAAGTTATTAAACAACAGAGAAAAATGGAGTCATGCCCAACAAAAAATTCAACTGAAAGTCCTCATTACATTAAACACTTTGGTTTTTGGAGTGTGCCTCCTAAACATTCTGTCCTGGAGCACCTTCAGTATCATCCCTTCTCCCCTGGAGTACATTGAACATTATCCCCCCTCCCCAGCCAGCTCCCTATTCCTGCATTCCCAAGCTCACATCCCCTCTTTGTCTCTTCCATTTGTTTGTGTTCATCAATACTGCACTGGAACCCCCAGCTAGTGACCTAATCCTGTGCCAAGGGAAATGAAGATGGAAAGGGCAATGATTCCCATTGCCTACACCCAGACCTGGGTTTAGAGAGCACTTTTGAGGTGTTCAATGCTCTGTGCACGTGAACACAGCCCAGAACAGGGAGGCTCTGGGGGTAAAATGAGGATAGAGCTTGGGAAAGCAAAGGTGCATCCACACATGACATGAGATGGCAAAAGTATCATTGCAGCATTTTGAGGAGTGCCTGGACAGTGCCTCAGGCAGGCTGTGAACCTGCCACTTAAAACCTCCCCTCTGATACCCACGTTTGGACATCCAGGGGCACGGGAGAGCAACAGCAACAATTCCAGAGGAGTCAGTCCCATGGCACAGCCTAAGACAGGCAGCATGAACAATCCTCAGAAATTGGACCTTTTTCTCCCTGGTCTTCATTTGAAGGCCCTGTGAAATGTTTAGAATGGTGCCTAACTTGTGGAAGGTCAAAGATGGGTAAAATATTTATCATGAGCTTCCTTCAACACCTTTAGCTGCGTGGGTGCCCTGGGAAATGCTTCTCAAGATAATTAATTAATCAACATCAACAATTAATTCAAATTGTTATCTTTTCAAGATAGAGATCCTCCACAGGTTTTCTTGGGAACAAAAAAAAGCAGATTTCTTTTTGTCTTCTTGTGTGTGTGTGTGCCACAGGTTTTGCAGAATTTGGCAGCTTGAGAAGGCTGACATGATTGCAGTGATTTCTTTCTAAGTTTTGTGCTTCAAATTCCATCCTTTCTGCTAAAAAAAAAAAAAAAAAAAGTCTTGTCATTAATTTTCTCACATTCTCCAAAAAATGTGAGGGCTCTTTAGCACTTCTCTTTTGTTGTCATATTACAAGTCTAATTGATGCTTCTGTCAGGCCCGGGGGGCATGGCCAGCATACAACGTTCTCAGTCTCAGCACATACCTACCAATAGTGTCAGTTCACAGGGACTGAAGACAAGATACTAAAAATTGAAGTTAACAGAAGAAAAACACTTAAAACTTGCTTCATCACCCTCTGAGAACAGTGAGCATCTTTTGATTGGATTCAGCAGACTTCAGGTCAAGCCCATAGAGCATCGTCTGATGGGTGCTTAGTGTCTCTGCCCCTTAACCAACACATTACCATGGGAGAGAAAACCTCTTTTTTTGGTACAGGTTAGTCAGCTACTGCTATATCTGTTTACTATCATGTACTTTGGTACCTGGAGACTGCCACATCATTCACCTTCCCTGAGTAACTCATTCATTCAATGGGAAAATCAAACTAGCATCCCTGACTATATCTCCGCTCCCTCACCTTTTCCTCACCTTGATTCTGTACTTAATCCCATAGCATTAAAAGAAGTGCTATCACTCACTGGGTCCTACTAATGAAACAAATGAAAAGTGCATCTCAGAGGAAACAAACAAACCCCTTCAGCAGTTTAAAATGCCATTCATATTTATGCTGCAAGACAAGACGAGCTACATTCATCTGAGATGAGGAGTTAATGTAAGGTAGATCAAATATCTTGGGCTCTGAGATCTGTGAATCCATGAAATATGAATGCTTTTGCTTTGCAGAGGATATTCAAATAGCTGAATTAGGGTTCACTTCACCTCCAGCACCTTTGTGTGTTTGTTGGAATTCCCTTGACATGCACCCCGTGCTAAGGTAAATTTATTCATAAAGATAGGATTGTTTGTAGAATAAAGGAAAGCTTCTATTCTGGAGAGATGTTTTTCAACACAGGGACTATTCTCTGTTTGGTGTTTGTATATCATTTACTTTAGTAGGAACATGAATTGACAGCAGACAGTGGTGCTAAACAATGTGTCAGATTATCATGGTGATAAACTCGACACATACAAAGCTCCAGCAGGTTTTTAGGGTTTTACTCTTAGACTGTTTGAGTCAGTGGGAAAACTGCCATTGACTTCAGTGGGTTTCTGGATCAGGGCTCTCCAGAGAGATAATTTCCTGAAATAAAACCCAGCAGATTTCAGCACAAACATCCCTCTGGAACCGAACTTAATTATTACTTTGACAAGCCTGTACTTCTTTCATTTCATCATGGATTTAGTGAGAAATTCTATGATGCTTCCTTTCTCCTGCAAATATTTAAATACATGCACTATTTCATTATTACTTTTCTCTCTCTCTTTCTCTTTGTATAAAATTCCCTGCACAGGATATATGCCCCAAAGGGATCAAAACAGAACAGGGATAAATGATAGCTTATTAAAAGAGGAAAGGGAAATATCTTTCTGATTACTTCTTTACTTCTCTGTCCACTGTTAAACCCTGCTTTAATGGCCCTTAATGATCAATTTTGTCATGAACTGTGAGGCACTCATATGACATTGTTGACCTAATTTTTGGTCAGCAATACTTTGCTGCACAGGCTCACAAGATAACAACCTTTTCCAGTCGATATGGGCTGGATGTATAATAGGTTGAACATCAGCCAGCCTAAATGGGGAGTCTGTCAGCAGACAAAGCACTGCACTGGAGACTGAATGGACAAGAAGGAACAGAGTGAAGTGAAGCATAATTAAATATGCTGGAGCTATTTTTGAACCTATTGAAATAGAAGACAATTGAATGGAAAAGAGTCAGGAGAGATTAAGTTATGTTATAGATGGACAAGAGAAGTTGCATATCAAGGGTATGGACCCAATCATCGTTATGTTTGAATTCTGGAAAATGTCAAGAGCTTGCAGCACTACAGATTGGGGTAATGAAAGAGGAAATGGGGTCAGCAAAGATGATGGCAGCTGCAAATGGACCACACAGCCATGAGACCTTCAGAAACAATAAAGAGTGAATAAAGAAATATGCATGAGTTCCTAAGGAAAAAAAAATAACAATCCCCCCCCCCAAAAAAAAAATCACAATATTGGTCTGCTTTCTGCAGATCTTTGGGTAACTATAGTAATACTTTGGGCCTTTAATGCCATGGTATTGAGAAAGCAGCTGTGATCTGTACCTGGGAAACACTAAACCAACACAGTGGTTGTTACCAGCCTCTGGGACATTGATCTGTGATTTTTGCTGAGATTACCTCTGGTTTCAGATGTCAGCAGCAGAGGATTAATCCAATTGTGACAGACAAAATGACATTGTTACACATCGAAACTGGCTGCCTGGTCTGAGAATTGCATTTTGATGTGAATTTTCAGTTTGTTCATCAGTGCACAGCTGCACTCATATTGCTGGATAAATGCTCAGTTCAGTGCTAGTCTTTGCTGAGCTACTTCCAACAGCTTGAAACCAAACTGGCTGTACGTGCTCTTGTGCTTTGCCTTAATCTTTGAGGAGACACAACACGACTGTGAGAAGTTCTTTTGATCTCAATCCAGTCCAGCAGGCAGCTTTTAAGCTGTAACACGTTATCTCCAAGCCTAAGTGAGGCTCACACTACATAGAACAGGCAACTGCAAATTAGAAAGTGTAAATTGTGCTGAGGAAGAGGGATACTGAAGCCAGCAGCCCTCCTTTTCAGCACAGTCCCACACAGTGTAAAGAACTGTAACACAGAACTGTCTAGTGCAGCTTTCTGTGGATCTGGGGTTGAAATCCATCCCAAACTGGCTGCTCAGTTTGGAATCCAGTTTAAACCAATATTGGCCATCTCCACAGTCAAGAGAGAGGGAGGAAGGTTCTTCCAAAAGGTTACTCCTGTGTTTTGGAAACCTTCCACTGGGACTTGAAGGAAGCCGGGTGATGTGCTTAGACAGTATTTTTAGATGGTGAAGTTAAAGTTAAAGAAGATATTCTCACAAATTTTCTGGAAAGTTGTCTTCCCTGGGTTTATGCTCCTGTTCACAGAAGGGCTTCCTTGGGGATCACTGCAGACAGTGCACAATGAATGCTGAGCTAAGCAAGAGGACAAATTTTTGCCAAGAACCAAAGCCAGTGTACAGTGTCCAAATGAACCCTTTAAAATTGTTTCCTATGATTTAGTCTTTTTGCACTTTTGGAATTGAATTACATTTTTCCAATTTCCCACCCATAATTTGATTATTACAGGTAATCTCTATGATTACAACTAGTAAAAGTAAAGAATTATAGACTAAAGTACTTGAACTTAATTTTCTGGAGTTTTTAGTTTGGTATAATGATTGAACTAAACACAGAAAATTAGGAACATGCTATTTAGCTATTTCTTGTTCAAATGGGATCTTCATCAATTAAACCTCTTATGGATATTTGGATGAACCATGAAGTCTGTAGAGTTTATTCCAGATCATAAAAATAGATAAAGGAAGAAAACCTATAAAATCAGCCTTCCTAGAGAGAATAAGTAAAAATGGCAAGCACTTAAATTTTCTTTTAATAAACTATATAGTAATATTTATTTAATGATTGCCCAATTCAGCTACTGTAACATTCTTTAATAACTCATAAAGCATATTTTATGCCAGCCATGAGATTTAATGTCATCACAGCGGAAGGAAAATCTATCTTGACATGAAGTTTCTGAAAGCAGTGGGGAAAAATGAAGCTGAGGCTTTTGGAAGGGAATTTTTATTTTTTTTTTAATTGAGTTAAATGCTTTCTATCACCTTCTTTGTCTGTCTTCTGTAGCCAGGCAGCCATTATATGCAATTCGAGCCTGCCAGCTGAAGAGCGTGATGCATATTAGAGTGGGTAAAAGTAGTTGTGAGCAAGTTAAATTTAGACCTCATTACCTGCATTATGTTAATGCCTCTAGGTGCTAACAGATTGAAACCCGTTGTGATAGACACTGTACAAGCACATAGCAAGACAGGAGTCATTCAGGGCATGGACTGAATCAAAATAGACAAGACAGAAAAAGGTAGGAGGCTTGGAGATGAAAGCAGAGAAAAATAAAGAACTGGCAGAGCCAAGGGAAAAAAAGGCTTATGAGTTTTTTTGTTTTTTTATTTTTTTGGCAAAAATATATTTCATCTATAAGTGAACATTTGTCAAAGCCATGAAAGGTTTTCATGAGCGATATTCTTCCCTGGGCATGTAAAAGACACACACACCAGTCAGTGCAGACCACGTACAAATCTGATCTTCATGGATTAAAAGAATTGGATCTTTGGTCTCCTAAAGAGTGACCTCGTGACCAAGCTGCTGCAGTTCCTTCAAGGTGTTTTTCTGAAGACAAAATAGTGAGGCTCCTCGAAACTTCACAGGGTTTCATGGCACAGCAAACAGATTTTCAAGACATCTCCCACCAGGAACATCAACCTGCACCCCCAGAGGCCTCTCCCTCCCCAAGTCCAGCCAGGTGCTCTCCCCCATGGACTGGGCACTCTCACACTTTAGAAGCAATCTTTGTCTTTTTCTGTTATTGCTTTGATTTTTCCTAACCACAAAAACCACTGCTCCCTTTGGACCTTAATTTTCTTCTAAGCAAAGAGCTGCAAGTTTGTAAACTTTCGTTAAGTACACGCCCAAGGACTCTGTTGTTGTTAGAATTAGAACCACTGGTGACACAGCTCACTGACAGCTGTGACCTCAGTTTAACTCAATATGTCCAGTACAACATGCAGTATAGTTTTACACAGCACCTCAAAGCAAACCAAAATTACTTGGTAGATTATACTAATAACAATCACTGAGCTGTGAAGTGGCACAATGATAACTTGAAGTTGTGATAATGGAAGCAGGGAAGAGGAAACTGTTGCTGGTCTACTGATTATGGGCATACTTTATTTTATTTAGCAGCTAAATACCTGCACAGAATGATTTAATACAAGGAGACACAGAACATGTATGTGTGTAGATATCAAATTAGTAGCTGACAAGCTCTATCATATTGTGACTTTATTTCTTTGGTTGTTCTAAAATTTCCATTTTAATGTCCTTTCAGGTGACTGTTGCATGGTGACAGACGAGGAGAGCATTCCCATGTTTGAGAATTCGGAATGGATGTCATCACACAATGGTTTGAGGCTTCTCCCTAGCCTTGCATTGCAAGGATGTGAAAAAATACTCCCCCAGGAACAGCCTAATTCCCCACTGCAGTGCAAACAAAGTGCTGTCATTTTGGTGAGTTTTGTTTTGAAACTTATACAACAGCTGATGGCATGCCTGGAGGAAGGCAAATATCTCTGAACTGTCTACATTTCCCCAGAACTCCCACATTTCAGCAGAAGAAAAATTGAAACTTCTTTCCCCATCCCCTTTCCAATCGTGTTTGTGCTCCCTGGGTGCCCGTGAGCCTGTCTGATGTCACCACAGGGGAAGTTACAAAAACGGATGCTTCAGAACCATTTTCCTCTGGCAACTTAATTTTAACAGTGTTTGCAGCTTTACTGAGCTTAATAATGGCAATGGGAAAGCCTAATGAATACAACTCTGGGCTGTGCCTTGGACCTAAGGATGGGAATGCACTTTTTTCAGTATTGGAGTACAGGGATGGATGGAAAAGGGATATGTCACATTTAAGCATTAACACTTCAGCTTTGATATTTTGTCACGTTTCTCCACCTTGTCCAACTTGGTTGAAAAGCATCAATAGGAAAATCAGCTTCACTGGGTTTATACAACCAAGTCTGTCCCTTCTTCTGTCTGACAAAACTGCAGCTTGTCACAGCCACATGCTGGCATCCTGCTAATGTACAGAAATGTGCCATCAAGAAAAGCTAATTCCAGTCTAGTCCCAAGAGCAGAATAAGGTATGAAACTGTGAATGTTTTTTTTTTTTTTTTTTTTTTTTTTTTTTTTAATAAGCTCCTTTTTTTCTATAGCTGGCAGGAAGATGGAGGTTTTTCTAGATTTATGATGAAACAAAACCTGAACTTAGAGCTGCCCTCACTCTGCTGAGGTTGACTTTGCATCCCCAGCCCTGCAGAACCCAAACAGTCCTCACACAGCTCTAACTGCATTTACTCATCCAACCACCCAGCTTGTTCTTGGTCACAACCTTGAGTGTCTGGGGACAGCACAGGGAGAACTCAGGACAAGACACAATTCAGAGCACTGCCAGTTCTGTGCAGGAAATAATTTTTCCGTAATTAAGTACTGATAATAAAGAAAGAAGCCTTGGCCTGGCCAGTACCTTTCCTTCATTTACAATTCACCTTCCTAACTAGTTCTTTAATTTTTCTAAATTTTTAAAGAACCGAATTACCAAAGGTAAAGGGGTCTAATATGGACACTGAAATCAAAACAACCCTGTAAAGCAAAGCATCTGAAACTGTCTCAGTTTGGAGCACCAAACAAGTTACAAAACCAAGGTGAGTACCAAGAACATTGCTTTGCAAATTTCTGTAGCAGGTTATGTGGCCCCACCTCATATAAAGGCCTCAAAGACTTTAATTTATCTGTCCTCACAAGATATTACACTAGGGAAAGTGAAGAAATATTTCTCCATTCATTAGTCAGAGAGAGACTGAGAGACCAGACCAAAACAGAATATATGTCGCCACTTACTTCCCCCTGAAATGGCATTAAGGGAGAACTAGAACAAGTAACATGCTTACATAATTTATTTACCTATATTGCTATTACCAATAAAACTCAACAAAAACATACTAGGGAAAAACAAGATGAGCATCTGCAATATGGGAGCTCAGCAAAAATGCATCAGAGTAGGTACCAAACACACTCCTTCATTTGGGATGCCCTGACCCTTCGTGTTTCTTAGTGACTGATTCATATTTATGCAAACCACCACTTCAATTAGAAACCTGGTGGGATTAATTGGATGGAAAAATACTTGCAAAGCAGCACATAAAGGAAAAAAAAATAATCAAAGAGATCTTTTCTCTCTTTGTCTATTGCCACCAAAATAATGCAGGCAGTTACGTGTTTGGTACAGGGCTGTACCCCCTAAAGTGTTTCAAACTAATAACCTTTGAAAGGGATTTGCAGCCTTGGAGAGGCAGCAGGGATTCACTAGGGAATAAGATTTGATTTAAGATGAAGCCTGGCTCACGTGCTCATTAAAGCAGCTTGCTCACCAACAAAATGTCACACCATCACAGCCACCCTGGAAACTCAGAAAAATCTCAGTTTCAATTATTTTACCCCCTCAGCCCCATGGACTGCATGAAGTTGCATGAAGTGAAGGTGGTGCCTTAATCCTGGAATTCCAGACCATTAGGAGTGGGAGCAAAGAGCCACATTGCTGCCTCCCCTGTGGTTGTGTGCACAGCTACAGCAAGGGCCTTCTCATCTCAGCCCTGCTTCTTTCCCATCAAACTTCTAAAGAATATCACACAGAGGGTTCCATTAACACTGTGTGTGTGTGTGTGTGCATTCAACAGGCTGGTTCATGTTTAAAATGGTGTATGAAGAGGAAAAAGAGAGAGCTTCAAGTGACTTCAGGAGAGATTAAAGCCCTTGCTGCAGACTGCATGCCATGGAATTCCTTCTGCTTCCTGACTACATTCCAGTGAGTTCATGTAACACCTCTCCTACAGATCACAAACTTTCCCAGTAGCAGGAAACTCAAGATCACAGGCAGCAGACTTCACTTTTCCTAAAAAGCAATTATCCACTAAAGGCACCCTAACTCTACCTAACTTTGTCTGACAGCCCTGTTCTCACCAGAATGCCACTGCTGGCACACTTAGGGCAGAATTTTGCCCACACCCACCAAGTGTTGCACAGAAAAAAGGAAGAAATTGCTTGCTGTGCTTTTTAATGTTACCACGATATTTAGACAAGGGCTTAACAATACTTCAATTGCAAGATAGTTGTGAAGAAACTACTTTCATGAGGCACAAACTCACTAGCAGTTGGCCTTACCTAGAAAGGAAATTCTCCATAGGCTCATACCCATGAAAATAAAGATGCAATAAGATATTAGACCTCTGCAATCAAAGAGAACATTTTAAACACATATATTTCCATTTATTTTTTTAAGTTTTTCATCTCTATCTCCAGCAATCCATCACGTAAGCTCAAAACTGAGCCATGAAGTATAATATTTACCACTGAGCCCTGGAACACTTGCTGCTCTTATTTATACCCAGGAGGCCTCAGGTCACAACCTGTTGTGGAACCAGTGCCAACAGCTGTGGGATGGATACACAGAGTCATCAGTTTAAGGACAGGCAGAGCCAAGAAATAATACATATTGTTAATCATTGTGGCTCATCCTATCTGGGTGACCAAAGACAAGCCCCAGCCTGTCAGCAGGGTGAATGCCACACAAAGGGGAGAGTCCACATGCTCTGGGGTGCAATTCAAGAAAGTATGTTTAAGTAAGTGAACACAGTGAAGGAGGATCAAATACAGAACAAAACAGGAGGTTTTGTATTGTTTTCCATTAGAACTCCCTTTACCTACATCATCTGTCAGTGTAAAACATGATCATTTTTCCATAATATTTTAAATAATTGTCTACATCTCTCATTTTCTATTTGGGAACAGGGCTTTACCTGCTCAGAGCGATGCCCACTGATCATGTTTTGTCTCTCATTCTCCAAGTGTAACCCTCTTCAGAAACAATGAACCTGGATCTTTTATCACTTTTTCTGAGAGTTTAACTCTATCATCTCAGAGAAACTTTCTGACCACCTGCACCTGAGTGAGAAGCAGGCCCTAATGCTCTTCCACATCCATGAGCTTCCCAGTCAGATTCCCATATAAATACATAAAAATCAAAGAGGTTTCTTGTAAGAAGTCAAATCCCTTTCTTCCCCTCATTGCTAAAACAGTGGGCCAGTTGCTTGAAAAATTAATACCAGCTCTCTCCTCTCTCCTTTTTCTTGCCAATGGGTCATGTTTTTCCTCAAAACCTGGCTTCAAATACCACCACACTAAAACACTGCACACAGTGTGAACAAATCAGGTCTTCTAAACAAACAAACAAAAAAGTTTCAAACTGTTAAATGGAAAACTCAGCTTCATTCTGCTGTCCTTAAAAATGGTTATTGTGGACGACAGAAATAACTGTTTGTCAACGGAAAAAAATTTTATGGGGTAAAATGTTTCAACCTAAATTATTCAGCTAATGTTTATTACCTCTGCAAAATGGAATAAAGAGCCACGCGATGCTGCTCCGGCTAAAGCAATTTTGCTGCTGTACCTACAGAAGTAGTGTGAAATGTCTCCCCTAAGACAGCACTCAGAACTTCAGATTCTTGGAGAAAGAGCCACTGCAGAGGCACTTGCATAGTAGATTTGAAGAGCTTGATTACACTCTGGTGTACGCTGCTTTTTCACTTTTGGCAGGGAGTTTGGAGCTGTCTGCACGAGCTCAGAATCTGATTTGCACGGTTCTGCTGCTGGTTTTAAACAGCTCCTTGCAATGCTGGTTCGTTCCTGCTGCCGTTTGGAGGTGTTTTCTGCTTTGATGGACAAGATGCTGGGTATGTGCTTCCTCTTAGCAGCATAATTCACAGACTCCTCAGCCTTCTTGGCATATCAAGCGGGAAATGGCTTATTGTGCACTCTGTGTACGTGCGCTAATTTTGGCAACCTTCGCACTCAGCATAAGGAATGTAGGATGCCTTTGGCTATGTGCCCTCCTCAACCCCTAAAAAAAGGCACCTTGTCAGTGGTTAGCAGAGCTGTCAGGGTAGGAAGTTTGCCTCTCAGCTTCTGTTGAAATGGCCTCAGTTGGGAGTGGGCTGACACTGATTTGTGGAGGGGTTTTCTACCTGGGTCCTGCTCCCACGTGAGCTGGTTCAGCTCCAAGAAGGTCAGGGAAAATCCTGTTTTTTGCACAATCCAGGATCCACCCAGGCTGGCTCTTTGCATTTCTTCTCCTCCACAGCATTTTCTGCTGCTCCCTTCCTGCTGTGTGACACACAGGTGTGCCTCCCCTGTTGTCACACGAGCTCTCTTTAACCAGCTCAGGACAGCAGCTTTCCCGAGGTGCATAACTTCCTCTCCCACCTACCTACACGACTACTTTCTGCTTAAACAGCAGATGGAACAGTGCTCTGTGGGGAAGGAGGGCTCTGACATAGCTTTAAATCCCACACAGACAATATTGTTTCCTCTCTGGGCTGCCCACCACCGGGAGCTGCCTGGCACTGCCTCTGTGCTCACACAGGCACCCTCCTCCCTCTGTCCTCATTAGGAGTGTGTGGGTGCTGCTCTCCAAGCTTCCCTGGGCCCATTCTGGCAGTTCCACATCGTTAGTGATGCCAACAGGTCTCTCAGCACCCTCCTGGCTGTCCCTCTGCCACCACCACGCACAGTGGAGCACAGGGAGAGAACAAAAAGATGCTGATCCAACCCCATGGATATGATGTCTCAAAAGCTCAGATATCCCTGCAGCTCGCACAGCTACCCTCCAAAGCTCCCTCACACACAAATATATATGTGTACATGTATCTATATGGAATAGTTCTTGGATGGACCAGTCATCCCTAGTGATAAAATGCATTTGACTACCTGATAAAGATGAGGATTTAACAGTCCAAGTGTGTGTTAGAGATCCACAGGGCAGGACTCATCTGGAAAATCTTTATCTAAGCTGATCTAAACTCAGAAGTGAAAAATCTGCTGTTGGCAAAAGACCTCATTTTTTTGGAAGTGCTAAGTGTCTGTCATCCATCTGTATTTCTTTGTCACCAGGCATTCCTAAAAATCTTAAGCCAATATGTATTTAATATGCTTCTGTAGACCAGTCATGGGCCATTTGCCATGGTTTTAGAGCACAGTAATGAGCTATAGATCACATTTTCTGATCCATTAGAAGGGATTTAGCTGTTCAGTCATTATGAACTTTGAAGGGGACAGGTACGGTCAAGTACATTCTCCTCTTTCAAACACCTCTGCTCAGCATTACTAATCAAAGTGCTTAAAATCAGAAAATGTTAATATTGGGAACACATGTATGACCACAGAACCACTTTCTTTAGTGACTGATGACATACCGTGACACCCTCACAACCTATTTAAAAGTGATGCCATTTTTTATCCATGACAGAAATCAGAACTTGTACCAAAAATTGTTTAATTTTAAAAGTAAAGCCACATCAATGAAGGCAGTTTTGTGCAGGCTTTCCCATGTGGATGATGCAGCTTTTCCCCATTGTAACCACAAAATCTACACACATACTGACAAGGTGATAACCTGCAGGATCATAATAAAGATGTTTGAAAACCTGGATCCACTAAATGGGAGATTTTCTACAGTCTTCAACAGCACTAAGATTCGCATCACTGTTAGCCTAGATCCTCTTGGGCAAAACAAGCGTTTTTGTCACATCAAAAATATGAACCAAACTTAATATTTGCTACCTGAAATACTGGATTTTTTCCCCCCTAATTTTATAAGGAAGAAAAGATCAGCATCACTGTTAAGGGATTTTTGAGATTATAACTGAAGACTCTGAGAAAGCAACTAGTACAGTTTTAAAGTTTATATGTAAAAGAGATGCAAAGCCAATGTTACCTATTTAGGAAAATTTTAAAGTAAAAATTCCACACTCAAAGCCTGAGATAGACAATAATTTTCTCCAGCTGTGGTCAGAGGGTCACTACATTCCTCTTGTTTATTACCTGCTATTTAGCTGAAGAGGTAAATAAATAAGGAAACACGAAAAAGGATGTAACCTACAAAGAACAAATGCAAATTTCTGCATTGAAGATCAACCACTTTTACAAGTGCAGAGTGAAGGATACAGGCCGGTCCCTTTTCTGCAGAAAGAAAAACCCTGAGATTATAGAGAGTCAAAAGCAGAACATGAACCAAAAGTTTGACAAACCACACAGGAAACACAAATAGTAGTTTAGCTCCAAGCCATGTGATTCTCTACTCTCCTTTGACTGCATCAAGCTTTGGAAACTACACTTCAGGTAAAAAGTTGACTCATTCTTGGAGTGAGAAAGATCAAAGCACTAAACTTAGGAGGTGAGGCTGAAAGATCTGGGGCTGTGCAGACTAGAGAAGAGACAGCTAAAAGAAGGGATAACAGCCTTCAAAGTACATAAAAGGCTGCTGCAAAGGAGAAAAGGAATAAGCAGTTTTTGTGTGCTTATTTTAGGGAGGAGTAATAGTAATGGGCCTCATCTGCAACAGGGGAAAATTAACTTAAACATAAGAACGCTCTGTAAAACTAAACCCTGAAATAGATTGTGTGGGGAGATGTGGAATCTCTGCCTTTGAAGTTTTTAAGGAATATGCCAGGCAAACATCTGACACAAATCATACAGGTATATTTTCTCATGCCCAGGAGTGGGGAGATGAACTCCAGGAGTCTGTGGATTATCTGTGCCACAGGGCGGAGCCGGGAAGCCTGGAAACACTGCACAGACAGAGGGACCACCCCAAGGTCCTGCCAGGCTTGGAGGATCACTTCACCATCTCTGTGGGCCTGGACAACAGCCACAGCAGTCCAGCCTTGGGAGAACCTGCTGATGGTGCCCCAGGAAGAGGAGGTTGATCAGCCAAACCTTAATGCCTGTCCAGCCTTTCCCCCTGTGACCTGCACACTGACATGATCAGGGAAAGAAATAGGTCCATCCTCAAGTTGGGTCTATCAAATGGAATTGTTGTGGGTGAAGCCAGGAAACAAATTATTCATTGAAGGGTTGCTGCTGATGTGAAAATGAGCTGCAGAAGAGCGTGGGAGGAAGTAGTTTCTTTGCTTAAGGGTGTGAATGTTTCAACCTTGTCCCCCTGGCAGATGTTCTGGTCACAGTCCTTCTGGAAGAGGTATCACTGAGAACATCTGTAAAGAGTCACCTCCAAGAAACAGTAAGACCTGTGATGTTAATGTCTACAACACCATTTCTATGGTGTTGCTTCCCTCCTCCACCATGCCCTGACTGTGAATTTGAATAAATTATACAAGTTGACTTGACAAGGGAGCATTAATGGTGCATTTACCACCTTAGAAGTGCATTAACAGGTCATTAATGTGTACCCTGCAGTGTTCTGCTCTTAGGACTCAACAGATATTTCATATTTTTAAAAAGATTATTCCTTTTTTTTTTTTTTAAAGCAGCCAAAATTTTTTACTTCCATTTTTCTCCCTTCCTCTGCATAACTCTTTAGGTTGTAGGGGAATAACAATTCCTTAAAAGAGAATGAAAAAAGGGTTAAATAAGAGCAGCAGCTTTCTGTTATTCTGTGGACATACATAGGAGGAACATGCCAATTCTGTGACCTCATCTCACAGGAATATGACACAGTTTCACATAAGCTTCAGTTGAGATATTAATGCCCTTAATTCAGGAGACTGACCAGAAGGAAAGCTGAAATCAGTGAAGCTGAGAGTTCTCCCAGCTCCTAATTATCACACAGAGAGCTGAGGATGCCCTGCACTTCATACAGGTAGGACTGGATGGGGAAAAAATTAACTCAGTGCATGAAATTGTGCCAGGATTAGCCTTTGTATTGAGGAGAAAGTGGACAGTCAGGTTTCCACAGCCCTGCTCTCAGTGCAAATGTTGCTTTTTGAACGCATGAGGCACTGTTGGGTCGTTCAGTGCTGAAAGGAACACGAAGAATCAAGAGTTGAATAAAAGCCCTTATTGCAACATCAGAGATGACATCATTTTCCTTTTTTCTTCTCTCTTGTCTATACAAGTTTGGGGATGAAAAAATAAGGTTTTAATACCATTGGAAAATTTGCTGTTCTATGAGAAATGTGTCTTTTGCCAAATGAATGCAGATGTTCATGCCAGGACAGGAGTACTTTGTAATTGGAAAATAGCTGAAAATAGAAAAAAAGGAAGTGTATTCCTACCATGCCTTAAATTGCCTGTAATCCTTCAAACATAATCAATTGTATTCAGCTACACTGAAGTCTTTTGCTTGATTACTTCTCAGCCTGACAACAATAGCTGGAATTTCTATAAAGGGAGCAAGTGCTTTTTTAAAGATAATTAGTCCATTTTGATGTGCATTGAGAATTTTTTGGAAGAGGACAGTACCTGTCTAGTTTTCATGCATTCACTGAGCCTAAGAACAAAGAGCAGTAAAAGATACCAAAAACTTTTACAGCACCTTCTGAGTGCTCTCCTCCAGAAAGTGCACTTGACACTGAGATCTGCTCAGCAAAAGAGGTGCACTGAGGCTGGAAATCAGACAATATTATCCCCCATGGAATTCTTTCTTTGTGATCACTTGTAGGTTTTATTTCTTATAAATAAATGGAAATGTTGTAAATCACAGGTAAAGACTCTGAAAGTTGGATTTTTCAGCTCCTGAAAACAATGCAAAGGACCCTGATCACAATGGCAAAATGCCTGTGTGCACGAAAGGAGATTCTGAAGCATTAGGTCATAAAGAAAACCAAGGACAGGAAGAGTGATGTAACTACAATTTCAACAAGTTTCAATTTCAACTTTTATTTGCAGCAGCTTGAGGCCCAGAAAGCAACTCCTCAATGCCAGCAGTAATGAACTGAGCCCTGTGAGCACGATGGGAGGTCACAGGTGAGGGTAAGGACTTAGGACATATTCACACCCCACCAGGAGCGATGAAAAAATGCATCAGGTTCTTGCTTTCTAAGAATTTTTGTGGCTCTGTGTTCAGGTACTTCTGGACAGAGGGAGCCAGACTCTCATGAAAATTGAAGTCAGGCCTTCTTAAGATCTTATCTAAATTTAATAACCCAAATGAAACATGCTGCTCCATCCCACTCCATCTGTAAGGCATTATTATTGAGTTTGCAGTGAATAACTGTTTATTATTTTCTTAATTTTCAGCCACAGCACAGTCTATTATAACATAGCAACCTTCCAATGAGTCTGGGCTGCAGAATATGTGACTGTCTTTAAAAATAAAAAGCAAACTAGTAATACAATGAGAGGAGCAAGCCAGCCTGCAGGCTATGGATTTCCAAGAGAAAACGTTGATTGAACTGACCGTGCTTGGAACAGCTTTTAGTTTGAGCTGAAGGAAATGGATGTGGCAATAATCCCATGTTACCTATTGAATGATAATTTCAGAGACATTCTTTGCTGAGTGTTTGAAAGGACAAAATTTAAATTCTAATTTCCAGAGAATGCAAAGGCATTTTTAGCAATTGCCTCTGTGCAATTGCTAGAGTACAAACTGTATGCAGGGGCACAGGACAATGCATCTCATAAGGAGTCAAAGATAAATGACTTAATCTGAGATCTACAACTCTAATTATATACATCTCTCTATCCTAAAGGGGTTTATTTTGCTATAGTTGCTTTTAGAGCCATTAACAAAAGGTTGCATTATATCTCTGTTAGTGTGGGGGCATGTGCAAAGATTGTATATATGCCTAAAGCCTATTTTTGTATTGAATGAGCCCTAAAATGGAATTCAAAATCAGTTTGTTTCTATTACAGTGCTGTGTTCATTACAAGTTACTATTTTTAAAAAGTGTTGATAATCACATTTATGCATTGAAATGGTGTATAAGAAAGGAATAGAATTCATATTAAAAAGGTGAATTAGGAAATATTTACAAAGGAGTAAGCGAAGAATGAATCTGGCTTATCCCCTTAGCAACACAAATTTCAACATAAGCTTTCCTCAAGCTCAAGTTCTGCTGGTTGCAAAAACAACATTTCCTTTGCTTCCACACTGAAATTGGAACTCTGACTTCTCCATCCTGGTGGAAATGTGTAAAGATTTACTTGCAAGGATGGGAAATTACAGTTCAGCTGAGAAGCACAGACCATCATTCCAGGAGGATCCACATTACCAAACACATCTGTTGAGCTACGTGATGTAAGAAATTATGGAAAAAAAATTATCTCTACTCTGAAGGTGGAGTAGCCAAGGATGGCTCAGAGGCATTCAGAGAACTGCCAGTCAACTATGCAAAGTTTGATATTAAAGTGATATCCTCTGCTTCTGCTGACAAAGGTCACAAAATGCACAGGATCAGGTTCTGCATCTATAAAGTGCTCCCTCTATCAAAGCTCCTACAGTTGCATCAAAGTGGAACTCCTGGACAAGGGATTCTTTTGAGGACAAGTTTTTTTTTAACACTATAGCAGTGAAAGAGAAAGCAGATATATTTTCTACCTGTGTTATTTCTTACTCACTGGGTAGATGCATTTCCTATGGAAAAAAAAAGGTTGTATATCTTCAAAACAAAAATTAAAAAAGAAGGAAAATACAGGCTAAAAGAAGAAGAAGAACATGCAAACTAGATCTGAAGTCATTCACTCAACAAGTTTTCACTACAAATCAGAGATGCAGGGCAAGTTACAAACAAGGTTGATTCTACCAAAGATGTTCTGGCTACTTAAGAGATCAATTGTCCATACCATGTCTTTGATCAAGAAATCCAAAAGCACAGACCAGCTGCACAACCACAGCATAAACAATATTTACTGTAGATAACCCTGGGGCTCCCAGAATAGGTTATAAGCATCAAGCCAGAAGAGAATTACCAAGAACAACAATCAACATAGATTCTTTGTTCTCTTAATCCTTATGGTGTAACTTTGTGTTCTCCAAGCTGCTTGGCCCTTCAAAGCAGAAGAGTTAATTGAATTTCAATCGTGTCATGGTCTGATTGAAAATAACCCATGATGGCACTCATTCCAATATTGCACAGTGCTGATTTTTATTCTGGGGGTAGTGTCTGTTCTTTGCTGTAGGAATTTCCATATGCTCCTTGCCCTGAATTTCAAAGAATAATTTTGCCTAATGAAGTTGAATATTGAGATTTTCCCCCCATGACTTATGGGTGCAATTTGAAAGGGGGGGAAAAAAAGCAACATGTAAATGAAAAGCACGTACGACACTATGTGATGACAAACATTTGCTTAGCTAGAGCTTGTTTTTCATTCCCAGAGGCACCAGTCACTTTTATCATGAGATGACAGCTGAGTTTTACTCTTAAGATTGTGCAGATTTCTCACCTGACTGGCTCACGACTGTATTTCAGGTCAGAGAGCAACACAAGCTGGGCTCTATTTTTCTCCTCATGGCCTTTCTCCCCTGTCATTCTTTATGTTGATTTCCCTTTCTCAGTCCCACCAATAAGTTCCATTTCCCCAAATTATTTATTTATATCTTTAAAGGAGATTTTAGAGCAATCCATCTGCCTTCTTTCACAGGGCATCTCGTGCATGGCTCACCCTCCACACCCCAAACACAGACCCGCTATGCCGAGGGCTGACTGGTGTGTGATCACAAATGTCTGCTTTCTTCTTTCATCACCATATTCATCTGCACATTGTGAGCACTTGGAAGTCACATTTTCTGTGCTACTGTGAGCAGACAATTTGCTGTAGTGTGAGAGTTAATGGACATGGGAGACCATTAGTGACATTTATCGGTAACAATTTATGTAACTTAAAGGGTAGAGCACTGACTGCAGTTCAGAAGTTCAATTATCAGCTCTGCTGCTGGTCTGCACAGTTACCTTGGGCTAGTTGCTGCCATCTGGTATTTTAGCTTTTCACTGTAAATGGACAAATTATGCTGCTTTGTGAAATCCTTAAATCACATGTATCTTGTATATGAAAGACTGTCTGCCTAGAAAACAGTATCTACTATTTTTAAACATGCCTATAAACATCTGGCAGGGAGATATTCTCTATATCAGTTCAATAGAATAGGATCCATTTCTGAGTCCCTGGCTTTGAGGCAGATTGGTAGCATCATCTCTACCACACCGTTGAGCAATTTTTAATTGGTTGTTGCAGGACTGGAATGACAGTAAGAACAGACCTGAAATTTTTTCTGCCAACCTCCTTTTCCAGAGCTATCAAACTAGCATTGCTCCATTTCACTGCTTCTGCTTAATAAAATAAGTAATAATTAAGTACACAATTCACATCTGCACTGACAGGTCAAAAAATAAGAAAACTTGGATAAACACCAGCCAAGCCAGATGGGACACTTAGTTAGCAGAGACTGCAGTGAAAAGCTGTATTAAAACTTAAATCACGACGGCTGTTTTTCAGGGTTGGTAAGATCATCCTCAAACACTGCTGCTGTACTTGGCCATGTCAGGTACTGTTAAGATCAGCTTAGAAAATTCAAGGTCCCAAAAGGGATGAGTAGATTGAATCCTCTCCAGAAATTTTGCTTCACCGATTAAAATCTCTGCAAGCTTCACGCACAGCTCAGGCTCTGCTCAGCAGCTCCCAATATTGAGAACATCTATGCCTTTGAAATCATCTTCATCTAGGAGTGTACACCATTTAGGGAGTTTTAGCAATAAAATCCAGACTCTATCTTGCACTTGCAATGCCACTTGTAAGACTTAAGACCATCTCTCCATACTATAGGTTCAGGATCTAGTTTAAGAATGAAAAACATCTCAAATCTGAACATTTCCAACCATATCTTTTACTTGTCAGATGAGAACATGGTTTTCATATTACCCATGGCACTTGAATTTATTTATTTATTCCTCAAAATCTTCCTTTGGTAACCTTACCATGTGTAAATTTCAAGAAACAAAGAAACAATTTTATAAAATAATGGAAAAGTTTCCAAAAATCTGCTACAATTGGATTGGAATGGAATGTCAAGCCCCTGAGGACCCTCCCGTGGTTTTGAACCATTAAAAGGATGAAGGATGAAGTGAAGCATCCTGAAGAGAAGGGTTTTAATATTCTCAGTCACCAACTGGGTAAGCAGAAGCTCAGCAGATTTTCTCATAGATTCTTACTTGCACTTATGTGATAAATTCATGGATGCACAACGATTTTAATGGAATATCTTAAACTTTCCATAATTTCTATTCCTTACAAAGAAATGACACTCAAGCAAGAGCCACTTATCAGAAAATTCCTGGCCAATTTTGTATCATATACTGGTGGGGTATTGGATGGTAACAAAGCTGAGTTCTCTCAACACCTTTTTAGACTTTTACAAACAAATACATAGTTAATCACACATAGAAACTGGACATTTCACCTCTGACAAAATGAAACTTCAAGTCTTTGGATGGCTAGCTGGGATTAGGTTGTTAATATCTCCTCTCCCATTTTCCCCCCTTTCTATATTTTCCCCTGAAAAACAAATTAAAATAAACCCTGGGCTCCTTTAATCCATTTGAAACGCGTGTTGGCCAAGGAGCAGCATTATGCTCATCTGTGGAGGCAGCTGCTCGCCCACCCTTCTGTCTGGAGAAGAGATAAATACAGAGGCTCAACAGAATTTTTCATTTTTCCAGTGTTTCTTGCCTACTTAATCAAAATCCAGCCTTGCTGCCAACTGTCAGCAGACTCACGGTTTATAAATGTTGTAGTTCAACAGGCGCTAACGCTGTATGTTATCTTAAAATAATTACAACTTTCATCTTGAGCAAAATCGAGATTTTTTTTTTGTGTGTGTGAGGAGGAGCACGCTTGCTAATGTTCAGCTTTAGTTTAGTTTTATAACAGTCTGGCGGTTTCAGATGGGGGCTGAGCACTTGTGTTTTGTGTGGAGGTGTTAGAGGATAAAGCTACTGAATTTTCTTTGATGTTATGCTAAGATTCAGAAAACTCGGGCAGCATTTCACATTCTGGAGCCCTGATTTTTTACTAAGGTGGGGAGGCATGATGTAATAGATTTACAGCTATGTAATAGAAAACATATAAATGCAGTATTTTCAGGGATTGTCAGAAAGCTTTTTACTGGGAAAGATCCACCTAATCCAAGTCCATCCTCCCTCAGATCAGAAAACTGACACATGCAAACAACTTAAAAATACGTTTTTAACTTGAAGCATCATGAAAAGGAAAAAAAAAATCAGAAAGAAAATAATTCCCATCTTTCTGAAAGATAATAATCCTCTCAGATTTAGAAGCAGACCAGCATTTCAGAAATAAAACCTCTTTACTGCACTTTTGTGACCACACCCTTTGTCCTGCTGGAGACCCTTGGCCTCCGTGGGTCCACACCAAGCTGGGGCACGTGGTGTGTGGGTGCACCTGCAGAAGGAAGTCCTGGCAGTGCTGTACAGCAACAGAACTTTCTTTAAATGGCCCCAGCAGGTGAAGGATTGATATGTTCTCATAAAGATCTCCTGTGGAAACTGGAGGTCTTTGTTTCTCTGACAGAATGGGGTTTGTTTTGCTCCTTCCGCTGGATTAACTAACTCCAGAACATCACACCTCTTAACCAGCATTATTTATGGCATTCATCCTACAGCTGGGAGAGTCAGACACTGCTTCAGGGAGACATTTGGGAACGTTCAACCCTCCCATGGCTGCACAGACATCCTACAAACAGAAGTAGCCAAGTCACCCTTAAAACACAAATTGAAATGATACTTGACAACAGGTTGTCAAGCCTGTACCTTCTGCACCAGCCAACATAAACAAAGAACTCTGGGAAAAGAAGGAATATTGAGAGCAGATTACACAGTCGCTCTCTTCTGAATCTCCCACCTGCTTTACCAATTTAGCAGCACCAGTACCTGAGCAGAGACTTGACTGAAGCCATGAGGGGGGATATTTCATTATCTTCTCAGAAAACAACATCTGGCTGCATAATTGGCTGTGGCTGCTGCTCATGAGATTGCAGTGGCTTGGATGAGCAGGACTGGAGAAGGAGTCAGAATCAGTTTTGATTGGGAAGACAGAACCTGATCCCTTCCAAACAAAGCCAGCTTAAAGGGGAAGACCACAAGGTTAAGAAAGAAATTCCTTTGGGATTGGGTTTAATAATATCACACAGAGATTAAAAGTGCTTTATTTTGAGCATGCAATTGAGAACAGTTCTTTTCTAGCAATCCCTGCCTGAACTGTGAGACTTGATTTCCTCTCAGGAAAACTAAACCCCAGGTTTGTCTGCAAAACTTTCAAATACTTAGACTGATTTTGTAAGTATCTTCATAGGGGATTAACATGGAATTTTAAAGTGAAGTTCAACACTAAGACATTAGAATAGGCAAGAAAGGATCAGCTTGTCACTTAACTAAAGGAGCCTGGAAGGAACTTTCCCATATCAAACTGAAAGGATGTAGAAAAATACCTTGTTTGTTTTTATGATGAATTCTGCCACTTATGTAAATTAGAGCAGAGTTCAAGAGATGTGGTATGTCTGAGTAACAGCTGGGGAAAACTGCACAGCAGCTGCCAATATCAATAATTTATTATTAATTGGTTCCACAGCCATTTCTGAAACAGTCATGCCAAGAAACTGTGCAACAGGATAACGGTATTATAGGGCAGGGAAAAGCCATGCATTTCTGTACTGCTGTCCTAGAATTTCCCCAAATATTTGTGTATTGCTGTGTATGCAGCTGTTTTTCTTTGTTATTACAAAATGCAACCAAACAACAACAAGACCGGCAAAAAGACAAAACAAATCCATGGATTTGTGTTCACCACAAGTACAGGAAGACAGACATGGAGGTGGAATATGTGCTAACCATAAGTCCTGTGTTGCAATTGCACAAATAGATATGGTTTCTCATCAGAATGAGACGGGGCTTTGCAAACCTCTGCTTGAATTTGTGGGGGCTGAATCCACTTCTGTTTTGATATTTTATGTTATCAATTAATTTGACTGAACTTCCTGGGCAAGTTATTAAGTCCCCATGCCACTTTCTCATTATCTGTAAAATAGGGCTAACAGTATCAGCCCTAGCACTTTACAAAGGAGATCAAGGATTATATAGAACGACGAATAATTCACAAATCCTGGTTGAAAATTGCATGCCAACTTTTTCCTCTTATCTGAAAACCTCCAACCTCCCTCCAGTGTCATTAAAACAAGACTTATTCCAGCATATTATTTTATAAAAACAAAATAGGCAGTAAGTATTTAAGATGATTATTTGCCTACAATCATAGCTTGACTGCCATTCTCCTTGTTTTCTAAAAGGAATCTATTTTTGAAGGTGACCTGCATTACTGCAGTGTTAATAAAAATGCACTGTGTGTAATCAGTTATTATTTTATCTCTAAGCATATTCAGTCGTTCCAAATGTGTAAGCATTCTCAAGGGGAGCATCACGCCAGCAAGAGAAGACTCTTCTTCAGGAAAAAAGGGGGTCAAATCCTTCCCCAAAGTACTGAGTCCTTAATGATACTGATCTATTTAAACACTGCACAATACATTTCATATTTAGATTGTTATAATGTCTTGGACTTTGTCGCATATTTTATGTTTTGCCACAAGAATAACTTACTATAAATGAAGGTGCCTCTGAGATCCCACTGGCCACAGTTCAGGTGAAAATATTTCTCATGAAAAAAGAATTTTTTAAAAGTAATGCTGAGCTGCTGAAAAACAATTTAATTTTCATGAAAAACTGCCCAAGCATGTGCATCCTCCTTTTTTTTTTTTGCTTTCAGTCATGCTCTCTTGATTCCCAGAAAACTTGAGATTTCTAAAGAAAAGCATCTCATTTTTTTTATGCTTAGTCTTAGGAGTACAATATATGTACAGGATTCCAGGGTTACAGGGAGGACAAACCCTCTGATTTCCAGTAATTCCCAGGAGCAATTTCATGATGGAACCTAAGTAGCTATGGAAACAATCTCTTTTGTTTCCTGTACAATAGTCTACGTTTCTAAAAGCTTCCACTCACAGAGAAGGACACCACTCCCTCACAATGACAGTACCCTTTTCCACTGAGACACGACATGAGTTCTGCTGCTTCACTCCAAACCAGGTGAAACAGTGAGTTTGTCACTCTGGAGGAATATACTGGATCCGTGGGGAAAGGCAGGGAGAGGAGGAGTCCAACTAACAGAGCTCTCAGCCTGAGCTGTGCAAAAGGGGTAAGTTCTATTTAGAAGAAATATTACACTATATAATACCCTGAATGACCTTCTGATTACCTCTAAATAGTAATTACATATGGTAGCTGTGGTCCTAGCAAACTGAAGCGTGAGGTCCTATAAGGTAGGAAATTGGATATGGAATGGGCCAAGAATGAAAAGAGGTAGGTGAAACTCCTTGGCTAAATTTAGATATTCTGTGTAAACTTGGGCAAATCAGTTCATCGTTCCTCCTTTCCAATTTTCACAGAGAAATGGGAATCACACATTGCAAGAGTTGTACAAGGACATGCACAGCTTGGCTCATACTTTCAAGGCACCTAATGAAAGAAAGGTCTACAGCTCATTTCTCAACAATTATCTCTTCCCCTGTGATCACCCAGGATGGCATCAATCCTCTGGGTCATTTCTTGCCTCACTGGGGACTAGAGAGGCCACAAGAAGAAGCCACTGTCTGACACCTTCTCTCTGCACAGCACCCCAAACGTGGCAACTACCCACAAGATTCAAATACAGCTCTCAAAACTAAATGAATTTAGATAGTATCCTCTACTGCCATTATTTAGTAGATGCCATTTATTAGAGTAGCAACAGGAGGTAGTTATGTCTTTTCAGCCTTTATTCCTTAGCTAGGACTAATTTTTAGTCCTAGTTATGAGTTTTGTTATTTCTGTGCAGTGCATGATTATGTCTTTACCAAGCCTCTCCTGTAAATGAAATCTGCTGATTCCATAGAAAACATCCAGCTAACCATGATTAATAAAGCAACAGAGAATACAAAGCATTTGAGTTCAGCTATCTTTCACACAAGTTGTCCTATCTATAGGGGAAAACTGTCTTCAAAAAGAGAAAAAAATTTTTTAAAAAATACAAATATACACACATATATTTGAAAATTTCCTTGCACGTCACATAGCTTTGACCAGGATGTGAGGGACATTCCAGAGTTGACAGCACCAAAGAAAAGTGATACTTGTTCCACATTCACACTGTGGCTGGTCTGAACTTTATAAAATATGTGGATTCAGTAAAAGAAGAAGCCCTGAGTAAATGATTTATCTTGGAGTGTCCAATGCAGTGTGGGAATCTCCTGTGAAGGGACAGCAGTACAGAGCAAACCCAGCTGCACTCCCCCCAGTGAACCACTGCTTGCTGCTCTAAAGGTAAAACAAAGGGGATCTGTTCCACACACAAACGAGCATCACAACTCACAGTCACACTCTCAGCTACTTTGAAGTGCCTTCTCTCCATGGATTCCTGGGCACATACTGAGTTTTATTTATATTAATTTAAATCTGGCCTCCACTAGGCCAGACCAGTAGTAAAGATCTGATGTGGATCTGGGAAAACCAGGATTCCCTTCTGCCTCCACAGTGATTTCCAGTGTGACTGTGGTAAAAGTCATCCTGTGTCCTTCTGCCTCAGTTTCCTTTTCTACAAGAACAGGACAATGACATCCACCTCCCAGAAGTGTTTTAAAGTCTTCTGATGGAAACTGCAAAATGAGAGTGGTAAATATATTTATCAGTGGAGAGAAAAATAATCCTACCACTCTCTGTACATATATTGAAGAACGGGGCAATAGATTTTCTTCATCTGATTTGTTCCCTCCCCAGCAGATTTAATTCTTATCTAAAACTTACTCTTGAAAATCCCATTTAGTTTTATAACATGCTTGGGAATCCTTTGGAACAGTATCTACTTTATAAATGCAAGATAATACCCAGTGTTTCCAGGCTTCTGCCTCTAACTAACATTCATCCAAAAATGTAAACAGGCTGAAAATTTTGCCATAAATGCTCCATTTCTTTCCCCAGTGTTCCATAACATTTGAGTGGGGGAGCAAAAAGAACTGCTCTAACCACATTTGCTTTTTGGTAGGTTACACAGAGCTCATTAAATCATGTACATGAGCTGGATGCCAAACATATCTATTGCAAAATTAACTCAGAAACCAGGGCACATCCTTATGCATTCAGGCCTTTGGGCACCAGGGCTGGGATACATGAACACTGCCCAGTCTAGAAGAGTCAATAACAGAAAACCAATATTCTCAAGTAATATTTGGAATCTCAGGAGATCAAGAACATCTTCTAGTGCTTTCTTGGTTTAAGTCACTTGATGACAGTTTCATTTCTAGCTCATCAGATGTCATACTAAATGTGATTTACCTTACTGTAATGATTTTTCAAGGATAGGGTCAATTTTTCTCATTTCTTTAGTGTATTAACATTTAGAGAATGAATTCGACTCCTTTCCTCCATGGATGCACACTACATAAGGTTACTAGATGAAAAAAGACTGCTTTAAAATGAACCTAATGACACTTTCAAAGACCCCTGAGTCATTCCAATCCTTGCAAATAGAATTCCTCCTGCCTTTGGAGAGGAATTCTGGTTTCTTGTGAAGGTTCTGATGCACATATGGGCCTGGAACGTGCCTAACAAACCTACAGCTGCAAAAATGGAAGAGCCATTTCAAATTTCAGCTGTGGGAATGCAAACTCCCCCTAATCACACTTTTACTAAGCTGGCATTCCCAGACTTTTGGGAAGGGACCATTCTGACACACCCATTGAACCAAAACTGGGATCCAACCCCGTCCAACGTTATTTTGGGGGAAGGCATATCTTGCTGTCCCAGGGCAGTTGGAGAAACTGAAGTAAAAATCACTCTTTAACAATACCTCTGTGACACATCTTTCAGTATTATACCTTTTAAGGATCCTTATCAAATACATACTAACCAGAGGCCTCAGATTTCTCTTACTGGACTGCCTGCCTGCTTTTTACTGACCACGACTGTTAAAGGCAATTTTTACTGGAATAGTTTGAATAGTTAGCAGCCATTTCTGTAGCTCACTCACCTGTTTTCTGGATACTGGTACATATTTAAAACTACTTTCTTCATTGATTGGCTTTTCCATCATCCAGTCTTCCCAGGGCTGGAATACCAGCAGTTCCTAGCCCTACTTTCAGGTGTACAATCCTGAGATATCACTGTCTTAGGGGTAACCTAAATCTTTTGCAATATTTTAGCTACTACCATCCACTGCACCCTTCAAGCTGCTACACAAGCTGCTTCTTGTACCACATTATATTTTTAAAACCACAGGCAATCTGGACTTTCATTTCAGTCCAGGGCTGGTGTTCATCCCCAAACAAGAGAGGTAATTAAATGTGCTAATTGTGTTCATGTGCTTCTGGTCCACGACCGACACCATCACATTTGAACCATAAATGGCAAAAACAAAGCCAGAGAATGGAATGCACTGAATAATTGAAAGGGATTTCCCTGCATGGAAATCCCCCCCAAACTAGAGAGCACCACTACTGAGGGTGTGAGAACTACAGGTTCTGTGAGTCACTCCACATTAAACCAGGATTACTTTCCTTGATTCCAGGGAACACGAGGCCGTTTGTAAATATATTCAAATTATGAATCTTACCAGCAGACCTGCGTTCCCAGAAGTAGCTCATCATGGAAATAAATAGTCTGAAATCAGCTACCAGAACTTCCCAGTTCAATTATTTCAATTTGTTACAAAGAATGAGAAAAAAACATGCAGAGCTGTTTGTCTATGGTGCTTCTTCCCTCTGTGCAGACAATGTCTCAGTAAAGCAGCAGTGGTATGAAGCAATGTTTGCTGCTGCTTTAGAAGGGGCTTTTGAACAAAAAGATAGTTCTCTGCAAGCCTCTAAAATCCTCCTGCAGAAAAGGAACTTGGCACTTTAGGCAACACTTCAGGAAGATTAAGATATTATTGCTCTGATAGAAAAATAAGAATTACACACAACTATTAAAAAGACCAAACAAACAAACAAATAGCCAAGAAGGTAATGAAACAGCCTAAGAGATCCAACATTTAAGCAAGTAACTTTGCTTGAAATATGAAGACAACTTCAAGTCCATCTTTATAACTAGAAACAAAAATCCAGATTTATCTTGCCAAGAATAGAAAACCTGACAGATCATAAAGCAGGAGATCAGTGAATAGATCTGATACCATTTTCTCTGTTCATAAATTGTTCAGTAAGTTTGGAGACCTTCTTCCTATTTCTGATTAAAAAAACCTAAACCAGCACCAAATAATCAAAGCCCAAACATATTATTCAAAGGCCTAAATTTCTGAACTAGCTGTGGAATTCAGGGGTTAGTTTGAGCAGCCTGGAAAGGGATTACACCTTTTCTTTATGGAGCCTGGCAGACATGCTTAAAATAGCCCAGCCTGAGATTTTTGTCTGTGCCAAGTTTTCCAGCACTGCAGTAGATTGAGGGCTGTCAGCTGCAAGTTTCTGCAAGGGGAAGGTTAGAAGTCTGTGCACTTGTAGATAAAATGAAAAAGTCCTGATCCCTGAAACCTTCTGAAAGTCATTGGGAACTCCATCCTGAGAAGTTCCAAGAGCAGAGAGGAGCCATCTCCTCCTGAAAGCTGGCCTGGCTTGGAAGACCCAACAAAACTTTGGCCATGCTGCTTGTGTCAGATACACACCAAAACAATAAAATATTTGAATCACAGACTTACATGCAGAGATGCACTAATGATTCTTTTCCAGCTAAACATGAAGAGGCTGGAATATTCCATATTCCTTATGCAACAATTTTGAGGAGGGTGACACAGGTGAGGGTGTGGTGCTGATACCAACAAGAGAAGTAGTTGAACACATTTGACAGCTGCTACAGGATCCATAAAAATAAAAGCTGTGCTCTAAAGGGTATCTATGCCATGGGTTTTTTTAACCTAGATATTATTAAATGGTGGAACTTTCTATAAGTGAAAGCAGTTGTGTTTATTCCCTTGACACACACCCAGCTGAGATCCTTAGTCAAATTGGAGGAGATTTTTTAACCATTTTTTTTCAACTCATGCTCTTCAGGTACAAAATGGCACAGAAATGTTTGGAACAAGAAGCCCTTCTGGATTCACTCTACTGAGCACTGGTTTTGCAAAGCACTTCTAGGCCACATTACTTGAAATTTTGCTATTTTAAAGGTATTAAGTCTTTGGCACCATCTGACATCCTGACTTTTGCACACAATATCTGGAACAGCTACTTGTTAGAACACATCATCAAATTGTCCTAACACAGAAAGATGTTATTTCAGACTCCAATGGAATCAGTCCTGCTTTGTTATCAGGAAAAAAATTGTTTCTTCAAATCATACCACAGAGCCAGGTCTCAGTTTAAATTCTCCAGCTTATTTTTCTTACTTTAAATGTTTCATCTCAGTATTCTATCATTTTCAGGATTGCTTTCCTCTCCTAGTGACATTCCCTAGATGAAAATCAGGGAGAAGAACCACCCCTCAGAATTTTTATTAGTTTTTCTGATTCGGGACATTTACTTGCAAGAAAGGTTGCAGGTTTATCAACAGTGACCAAGGAAATGATCTCAGGAAATGTGCAGAAGGTCAGAAGTCAGCCCCTCCATGTCTTCATATCTCATTGGAATTTTACTCCTGTGCTTCTTTTGAATTCTCTGGCAAAGAATTTCACATCCCTAGAAATGGTTCAGCCACAGTGAGAAAACATTTTTCAATCTGTCTCTTCCTCATAGTTTTATCTATAAGCTGACTTTGGCCATTACCATTTTCTTTCAAGCTGTCCTTTCATCACTGTCTGCACTGCAGTCTGACAGCTATCTTACTTCAGTGCCCTGAAGAATCTTACCCTGTACTGACCCCGGACTTAAATTCAGTTCCTGCTTTTACTTTCACTCATGAATATTTAACTGCTGCAGTTTACACCTGCTGGATCTCATTTTCTGCCATTAAGAGCATTGAAGTTTACTGTGGGGGAAAGAAAATAAAGTGCTTTGTGATGTCAAATAATTCTCTGAAATGATTCTCCTCTCAGATCTGGTCCCATCATACTCCTTTTAACCTCTGTTTGCACCGTCAGGTCTCACTCCGATGATCCCTTTACTCAGCTGCCACCTTTCCCCACAGCACAGGCCCTTGGACAAACCTTTTCTGAGTGTTCTTATCCAAATGAAAATAAAGAGAAAACTCCCCTAGAGGGTCACCTTTATCGTCTGAATGGGGGTTAAATTCAAATCCCATGAAGTTGGTTCCAAATTTATGATCATTTCGTTCCTTGCACCAGCATGAAAACGAGATCATCGGTGGGACCAGCAGCTCTTTCCAGTATCCACATCCAGTATCCACATGTGACATTAACTTCAGAGGCTGAACACCAATTTCTTCACTTTGAAAGCTTTTCCAGCCTGCAGCCCACTCAGTTATTCTACACATTGACAGACTTCGAAAGGAAAAACCAATGCATTTAGATGTATATTTATATATATATATATTTTTATATATGTAGTGTATATATATATATTTTTTAAGTTTGAATCAGAACAAGCATTTTATTCTTAAGAAGGGATGATAGGCTGGTGTCCCAAGTCCTGCTCTGGCACCAGTGATGCAACCCTGCCCAGCTCTGCTTCCCTTTGCAAGCTTCCTTAGCCACACAATCTCAGGGTGGTTTAGGACGGGAGGAATCTAAGGAAGTTACCTGCTCCAGCACTGCTCAAAGTATGGATATGACACTAAAACAGGAACAGGGATTAAAAAAACCCCTTTGTTTCCTATTTCTTAAAGCAGTTAGCCCACAGAAAGTGCCTTCCCCTTAGCCCATGACAGCTCAGCTACTTTTAAAAGTTTTGATGATGAATCTCACTTGGAAGTTTTTTGCAAATCCATCTAACGCAGCACAAACCAGATCACCCTTCACATATTTATTGATTCCATCAGAAAACTCTAATGGATTTGTGAAATATGACTTTCCTCTACAAAAACAATGTTGTCTTTTCTCCAGCATATTTATCTAGGTGTCTATCAACTCTGTTTACTACACTTTTCTACCATTTTGTCCAGGAGAAAAGTCAGACTTGCTGGGCTGTAGTTTCTCAAGTTTCTCCCACACTTCTTAAAAGAAAAAAAATCCTAGTTTTGGTTTTATATACCCTACCTTCCCTTCCTTACAACCACTGCAGAGTACATTTCAGTTCTCTGGAAGCCCTTAGTGCAGAATTTTGGTTGCTTTGGTAGGGTAATGTTTCAGTTCTTTGACACAGGAGAAGAAATAATACAGCATTTCATGCATTTTCATCACTGTTTATGACAAGTCTGGCACAAACAGAACTGGTTTTTTAAGGTTGCTAATATGACAACTGGATTTTTGGCTAAAAACTCACTTTTTTTTAAAAACTGCAGAGGAGGTTATGTTCCTGCTGGTTTCTGCAAGCCAATGCCAGAGAAAGAAATGGAAGATGGCACTGCTTGTACACTTACAGAGGAAATCAAAAGAAAGAGCAAGTTTGATCCTCTACTACTGATTGAACAGAATATCTTGTGGTTGAACTCCAGCTATGATAAGAGTAACTTATTTACATGGTAAAATTGTACCAATTTTGCACTGAAAGTGATGAGAAAATAGGAATTGGAAAGTTTTTAAACTATTATAAATGTAAAACACATCACCCATTCTGACTACATGTAGATCCTCTGTGTCAGGAAGTTTTTCCTTCAGCCTGCAACAAGTGGAGACTTGTTCTGTTATTTGCTGATATTTAGACACAGGAATAAAGCAAATGAGCTGTAAAGCAGAATCTTCCATGTTATTGCTCTGCAGATTAGGAATGTTGTTTGTTCCCAAGTTGAATTACAGTCTATTAATAAAGCAATAAACAGTTTGAAACTACTTAAATTTTTAAATGGTATAAAATGTTTAAAATTAGCACTTTCTTTCCATAAAATAAATCTGATTATGTGCTCTATAGTTAGATTCGGAGAGATAAAAACAGATTATGCAGGTTCTAAATAATCTACTTGGCTGTTGAAACCCGATTCTTATTTTCTTGTTCATGATTGAACCAGCAGAATCCTAATACATTCCTGTTTGCAGCACTAAATCAAACCATAAAGTATAAATGCAGTGTCCACTTTAGCCAGTGATCAAACCTGCTGGTATTTTCACTGTCCTTGTCTGGAAAAGGGACACTGTTCATCTACAGGAGGCAGGAAACCTGGATGGTAGAGCTGAGTACTCAAACACTTGCAGAGTTAAGTATACAGTGTTTTAATGGAAGCATCAGTTGCCAAGCATATTATACAGGCTGTAGTAATAAACATCAGTGTAGAGAGAGAGGTCTTGGGGAAATAGGGACATATTTCCAGATTAAATTCCCTGGGTGCAGTGTGATTCCACAACAGAAGCATTAGACAGAAGCAGTGGGGTTACCTTAATAGACCATATAGTCACCACCGAATGTCCCCATAAACCTTGGAACACAACACTGACCTAGAGAGCACAAAGGCATGAAATAATGGCCACTGCTTTCCTCTTCTTATAAGAATTTAATCTAAATCACTTCTTCTTGCTTCTATGACTGTACTATTGACTTCAGGGAAATTACTTGCATCAATAACCAGAAAGACATTGAAACCCCCAAGAACTCGTGTTCTTTGCTCTCTCTGCCTCCTACAGACACATACATTGTCTTGCCCAACCAAACCACTCAGAACTACACAATAATTTTAAATATATGCCAAGGTCAATCTGAACACATAGAGAAGAGATGGCATTTTAGCCTCAGTCTTCACATCACAGCACATAAAAGGACAGGTGCCAGTGGAATTATCTCTAATCACCAAATGCTGATTAGGAGTAAAATAACTGCTAGGAAATGTGTTGGGGGAAAATGGAAGCAGTTCTCCTAATCCCAGTTCTACCTTCAACTTTACCATTACTGTAAAGTAAAAGTTCCTGGGTTCCAGAACTGTTTTGAGACCTGTTTACTAATACCTTCTTATAAAGTAAGGATTGACATCATTTTTACAGCACCTTGCACAGTAGAGCCATTTCCAAAACCAGAGTTCTTAAAACACTAAAACAAAAATTAGAAGTTATTGTCTGAGCCCTTTGATGGTACCCAAACCCACAGCTCCACTCCACTGTCATCAGCAGAGACAATCCTGCTCACAGATTTGTTTCTTTCTTTCTTTGTCTAAGTGAGATGCTCAAATCATCTCCTGAAGGTCACACAGAAAGTCACCAGCAAGGAATGGAGCTGGATTAAATGCTTTACATAAAAAAAAAAATAAAATAAAAAAAAAAAAGAACAAAGTCACGACTTCTTGCCTGTTTGAGAGATCGAGGACCAGTGAATACTGATATATTTTAGGACATAATGACAGAGTGCGAGCCAAGGCACATGAGCTGTGCTATGCTGCAAAGTGTTTGAGTGCTCTAAAATATTTTCATACTCCAGAGGTTGGAATAGGCTGTGAATTTATGCTTTTTGTTGCTATGGTAATTTGTATTGTCAAAGTTTTAATAACCTCATCAAAAACTCGCATTCAGGAGCAATGTGGCACCTCTACGTAATTTAACACCAATCCACTCATAGCTTGTGGTACCATTTGAAACACTGCACAAGGAAATTAAAAACAAATAGAAATAAATCACCACAATAGGGAAACCAATAAATATTTAGGCTGAAAAGGTGAGCAGTCAGTGGAAAGAAAAAGACATTTTCAGAGAAATGATGGAAGCCTCTGAGACAATTATTCTCCTACCAACAGCAGCAGCAAGGTTAGCCAACATCAGTGGTAATTAGCCAAGAACTATGGGCTTGTTTGCTTGTGTGTGTGTATGAAAAGCCATTTTAAGCAAAAGCTTTTCAAAATTCAGATTTGTTAGGCTTGAAGTACAACGCACACACGCTGCTAATATTTAATTAAGGCAGGTTAAAAATTACAGGCTAAAATCTACACAACGTTAGGACTGTACACATGACAAACTCTTTTTGAGTTCGACTTCAATAATGTCGGTGGGATTTCATCCGGGTGTAATTTGGTCCTGTATCTAAATTTCCTCAGTGTCCTAATACACCATCAAATTACTCGTATCATTTGTTTGGTAGCTTTACATGCTGCTCGTGCACCATTTGCAGGAAGAGATAATTATGTTTCAGCTCTTTAGTTTATTTTTCTGCTTGAACTTTATTGCGTTTTAATAGTTTTTCTTGCTCTCTCCAGCGCCGAAATAAGGGAAGGAAAAGGGGCTTTAATAAATAATTATTTTTTCATCACTGTTACGGTTCAATGTGTGAAAATGGCAACACCTCTGACTTCCTTGAGTTTTTAAGTTGCACTGAGAGAGCTTGAGTTATATGGGGCCAAATACTAAACACTGTGTATTAACTTAACTGAAGCCAAAAAAACTTCTGCCAAACAAGACTCCAGTATAGTGAGAACTTGAATTAACTTCAGTGTCTGGCAGATGCACAAAGTGTACAACCCACAGTTCCCCTCTGAATGCCTGGGTTTCCTCTGGACAGTTTTATTTTTCCTCTGGACCAATTCTCTGCACCTCCTCCCAACATGTATTCTTGCCTTTTTGCAGCCACAGTTACATCAGGGCAGCTATTTCAGTATATCAACTTGGTTTAGTCTTACTGAAAACAAGACAACAAATATTTATTTATTGCCCTACCTCCCACCTGCAGCAAGTGTATATAAAAAGTGGTGCTGATCCTCCTGGCTTCATACTGCTACTGGATCAGAGAGAAGGACAACTGAAAAGCCAAGTGCTTCGAGGCACAAAGAGAAATTGGCATTTTCATGGAATGGACAACACTGTCAGTGGATTTGCAGCAATCCTTCCAAACCGAGAGCTCCGAAGAGACTGGCAAAAAAATCCTGTGGGAAATCAAATTTCCTTTAGCGCTGTGATGATGGGGTTCATAGTGAACCCAAACCCACAAATTACAGCACAGGTAGAAGCTCCTGCATTACCAAAAGCATCTTAACTAAACCAGCCCCTGCCTGCTTGCTAGAGCTGCTCTGAGGGCCAAATCCTTTCTTTCCCATGAGAAGGCAGAGTTCACAACCTGAAATGCCTCATGAAGGGACTTCTTGATTTTGGATCTGTCTCCCTGCCCTCCCAAGTAAGCCAGGTCTGTGCCATGGCAGCAGTGAGCATTCTCACTGCTCTCCAGTCCTGGAGGAGCTGAAGTTCTCCCTCGGTGCACCATGAATATTTTAATAGCCTTGAATACCTCAGGCAGTAATCAGAGGTTCCCCAGGTGCACAATTCTAAATGAATCTCATATTGAGCTTTTATTTTTAGAGAAATATAATGATCAGAATTCAGAATAGCACAGTCACGGTTGTCACTTCATTTCGAGGGACTTCAAAAATAATCAGACTTAAAACATTTATGGTTAATTAAGGAAAACAAAAAGATTTATAATGTATAGAGAAGCCCTGTGTAAAAAGGTGTGAATGACGAGTGATCTAATTTCTTTGATGGCCTGGTGATGTGAGTGGGGGTGGGAAGGCAGAAATACACAGAATAAATAAGACAAGAAAAGGTTTACTGTAGGTGGAATTTGGCAAGAAAGTCCCATTTATGTCAACAGTGTCATCACCTATGGAAGAATAAGAAGGATTTGAACATCATGGGAGGATGCAAAAAGAATTAAAGGTCATTCCATTAGCTCTTTTCTACTGTCATAGCAGGATCTTCTGAACATTGCTCCACTGGTTCTTGAACACTATGAACTATTGAGATATCCTTGATGTTGCAAGTAATAAACTATTTTTTCCCAGCTGTATGGCCAAGCCTACCAATGTTAAAGTAACACTTTTGTTGCAGCCACAAAATTACTTTCTTTTTCTATGTTTTCAATTTTCAGACATTTACCATCACTAGATTTTCTATACTGAATATTATTAACAATATATACTAATTTCCTTTGCTCTCTTTTCAGCTACTGTAGCCTCCAGCAGAGACAAAGGCTCTTTCTGAACCTCTCCAGAGCAGATAATCTCTTCCTGATGGCAGAGTGCAGTTGCTTAGGAGACTGTAAGGCCCTGTAAGAATTTTAGTAGCTGTAATGTGGGATGCTATTGTATCAAAGCAAGTCTTAACATCAATAGAATAATCACAACTCAATTTCTCTTTAAAACACTGGGTTGTTTCTTTGCTCCACCTCATAATTAGAGCTTGTGTCAGAGCCTAAGCAAGAAGGCTTTTCAGGTACCTGTCTAGAAATAATGAGAACTTGACTCTGTGCAAGTGTTTGAGAGGCAGGCAGCTGTCTTACTCAAGTCCCCAACCTGAGACCAGGCTGCACTTCTCTGATAAAATCAGCTACAAAAGCACTTGAAAGCAGAAAACTTGGTCAGAAAACACATTTCTTTCTCTACTTTAAATGTTTCCCACCCAAACAGAAAAGCTCTGCAGTGTTGTAAACTGCATCCCAGATACCAGTGACTAGACCAGTCAATACAACATTTAGACAAATTACAATGCTGGTGATACTGCAGTAAAGTGTGTTCCTGTCACCTATGCACCCGGCTCCTTTCACAAAGGTTCTGGGCAGAAGACACTAATCAAGCAAAGTACTGACTTAGGAAAGATTTAATCAAATTATTTCCCATAGATGCCTTATTTTCACAGTCTCCCATGAGCAGTTCAGGATTCAGATAAGAGGCTTCATGTCCATCTCTGCTTGCTCTTGATTAAAATCCAGCATCATTTCTACAAATACTAGAGATCCAGACACTTTGGAGGTTTGTTGTCACTCTCTGTTTCGCAAATACTTTAAGACCAGGCTGTGTGGTAAATACTCCCTAATCCAAACTGGAAAAGCCTGGTGTGCAGAAGCACAGCTGTCAGTCTCAGATGGCATTTGCACAATTGACTTTTTGCCTTTGAAAGACAAGAATCTTCATGTTTCAGCCTGGAAGAGGAACACAGCCCTGTATTTATACAGTATTTTACAGTCCTTCCCCCACATTTATCAGATATGTCCCCATTCTGCTGCCATCTCTTCCTACACTGGGGCCAGATTTGGGATCACTGGTCTCCTTGTGTTGGAAAGCAGGGGCTGGGAAGTGAGGGAGCAATGATCACTGGTGTCCCATTGCCACCCCTTTGTCATGGTGATGACCTGCCTGGTTCAGGAGGCACAGCAGGAGGGATGGGCTGTGTCAGACCCGTGCAGTGAAGGGAGGCAGCCCTGGCAGAGGCAAAGGTGGGACCACTTGACTCTAGATCACGATTCTGTCCTGGGCACAGTCCCTGTGTGGTTTGAGGGATGTGCTGTCCTTCACCACAGGGAACTGCAACAACTCAAACCCACCCTTCAGGGTTCTCACAGGAAGGGAGGCAGGACGTGTCTGCAACCCAGAGGCTCCACTGTTCATTTTTCCAAGTCACATTCCACCCAGGAACAAAGCCAGAGTTCTCTGAAGAGAATTAAGTCCTGTGAACAGCTCTGTCCAATTATTAAAAAAAATTCTTTGAAAATTTTGCTTATGGACATGAAAGGGAAATCTGACTCTGCGAACACCACGTTTGGGGGGAACAATGAATTCCATTTTCAAAGTGAAATGTCACCAAGGTTTTCAACAGAGGCTATCACAGCAAGTACAGCAATTTATTCAGTATTCTAGAAACTGCCAAGCCAGAATTGATGATAACATGACCAAGTTTGCAGTTCAATTTGGTTCCGTTCTTTTCATTTTTTAATTAAATCTTGATAGTTGTAGGATAGGACCACTTTACTGTAATGCAAGTGAACAAACTAAATTCAGATGCTCCTTTACCCTTTTTCTTCTGGTTGTTCTTATGACTTATTAGAGAAGAACCACATATGCTGCATTTGATGAGAAAAGGAAATATCCAGTACAAAGTGTCTCCTGTGAAATGCTGGCAACTGATAAATTCCCTTTATCATCTGACATTTAGCCAATTAGCAGCAAGAGATTGCAGAAGCTGATCAGTTAGGACCCATAACCTAAATTTGGTCCCATAACTTAAAGTTAAATGCAATTTTAAAAAAGAAGGTGAAGAAGAGTGGTGATTTTCTGTACAGCAATGAAGTGATCATGCCATTAGCTATGGTAACTGAAGAACAGTTTCTCTACAGCTGGTCAAAAATAAGTTGAAGCAGTTTTGACAGAAAAAAACTCCTATCTTTCAGCAAAAGCTCATACTTGAAAAACTTAATTTTGAAATCTTCAACTTTCTCTAAGTTAATTTGGAAACAAAATATCTCAACAAGCAACAGAAGTTTTGTTGCTTGTCGAAATACTATGTCGTGTTCTAGAAGCATCTTTCCAACAGCTCAATATTTTAAGTCTGTGAAAATCTTCAAAATTGCCTGCCACAAATTTATCACTTTGTCCATTGGAATACTCACCAAAAAAAAACCCCTCAAGAAGGCTGTTGAAAGGTGTCACGGGCTCATTAAATCGCTTTTTTGCAAAAGTGAAGCGTGTAAGTATAACAATTAAATCACTGCAGACTTTTAATGCACAGACTACGTCGTGTTGCATTCCAGTTAATCTTTGCACTGACACCTGACTTGCTGCAATGTCTGTAGAACTAAAATTATAAAAGAATGAAGACCATAATGTGCTCCTAATTGCTGTGCTAAGCCTTAATATAAGATGGGGTCAGAGAGACAAGGAGCTTAATTGATTTTATTGCAGGAAACAAAGACAGCATGCAAACAAATCAGCTGCTCTGATATCAGTGGGAACAGTCATTAAAAGCTTATTAGTGGGAGAGGTCCAGGCAATAAGACACAAACACAGAATATTAAAGGAAATAAAGTTTGCCCAACAAGAGCAGTGTGGTTTTATTTTCTTCACTGAAGTTTCTTCTATACTATAATATGATTAAGATAATTAACACACTGTAAATGTGAAACTTCAGAGCCTATTCAGCTTGCAAAGATAGGAGTTCAGTGACTGCAGTGAAGCACCAACATCTAAGGCTGAAGCTAGACCTGGGACACAACTGAGCACTTGGAAAGTTTGGTTCCATAGTCTGCACAGCTCTTCCTCAATCCTGCCTGCACAGCCATTCCCATCCTCATGGGAACTGCAGCATAACCCCACCAAGAGCTCAGACTGTGCCTATTGCCCAGGAGCATGGGGGAGTGGTGACATTCCTCCTGTCACAGTGGGAGAAATTGCAATTCCAGGCTGCAGAGGAACAGGGAACCCTGGGCTAGCAACAGCCCTGCAGCATGAAGGAAGCCTCTGAAACCCCAACAGAGAGGAAATTCAGACACAGGTTGGATGCCTAATGGTATATTTATCAACACATCAAAGGAAGGAAATCATTTACATTCCACTTAATGGGTAAAATAAAGACACAACAATGTAACAGGCAGGGTTATAATTTTCAACGTGGCTCCAGTGGCACAGCTGTAGGAATTTTTTGTAGTTGACACACAGAGTCAGGAAAGGGCCTTGGTCTGTCTTCCCCAAATCCAGAACAACTAAAAGTGCCCTGAAATACAGCCTGTTTCCTTGAGACCCATTCATCCTGCTAGAAGTATGTTTGTAATTTATATTTTAAATAATGAGTATTTTATGTCTCATAGTAACATCAGCGTTATGATCCAGAAGACCTTTTGGAAAAGCAGTAGTTTAGCATGGTCTCAAATGATGAATATTTACTGCCTTTGGACAATAAATATAAATAAAAGTCTAAACAGACACAGCAGTTCTGTGTAAGAGTCTGAGGAAAGTTTAAGACTCAGTAGCTTATCTACATGTTTAGTGTGAGAAAGGAAATACGTATATTTGTTTACCAGAAATGTGACTCTTGATATTTAATAACTTTTAATTTAAGATAATATTTATTCTTCTCATGATTTGTGGGCTTTAAGGAGAGAGATTGTTCCCTATGCTGAATGTTGGGCTACTGTCACTTAGGGAAACCCAAGTTTACACTCCTTCAACAGCCAGATAAGAAAGGAAAGGAGCATATCAGCAAGAGGTAATATCTTTCTGATGACCAAAAGCAGATAAGTGGTGTTTAAGTCAGCTAATTTGAAGCTAGTGCCTAAAATTAATAATATATCAGCGGAGTCAGTGCCTATGGTGAGGTTACCAGAGCTCTTTGTTTAAAAAGTGCTTATTGTTTAATATATCCTTCAGGGCAAAGCAGTGTGCTGGGAATTCACAAGCCATGTTGCTGCTTCTCTCCCTTTTCAAGTGGCTTCCTTTCAAGACTGGCTGCAGCACCAGAGGCAGAGGGGGAAGAATAATAGAGTGCAGGATCCCTGTGGAATGTGGGTTTCAGAGAACAAGCAGATGAGAAGGGGTTTGCACGCTCCCAGCTCTGAGAGGCCTGATGTCAAGAGAATTGGGGTTTTTCATTAAAATAAGAAAGCAGTGAATTACTAGGACCCCATCAGATAGTGAAGTCATTCACTGGAGGAAGACCAGACAGTAGAATAAAAACCCCTTACTGAATGATTGGCAGAGTGGAAGGGAAAGCACAAAAGATCAAGAAAAGCCAAAACGTGAGCGAAGTGAGTGACTCGTGCCTGCTCTGCTGTGCCTTTGCCAGTCCCTGTCCTTGCTGAGCTCTGAAGGGGTAAGGAAGTGCTGGCATGGGGAAGATCACAGCATGAAGATGTACTCAAATGAGCAACTCATTGAAAATCAAATCCATTTCAAGGCAAAAATAAACAGAAGTGGAGAAGGGAGAGGCTACAGTCTGTTAATGCACTGAGATTCAAGACACTGGGGTTCAGTTTGGGGGTTTGCTGTGGATTTTTCCTGTGCTAATAAGGAACTCAAGGTCCTTGAGATGCAGCAAGAGGGGAGAATTCCCTTATTTCCACTGGCAGTCAGGAATAAATCTCCAGCTCAGCAGGAAGGACTTTAGACCTTTTAAAACCAGCAATGGGCTCTATGTGGGCATTTCCTAATGGCAGTTCAGCAAATGTCCAAGAACGGCAATAAATAACATTGTTTGCTATTGAAAAGTAAATTGAGGCACAAAGCTGTCAACAAACTTATCCAAAGTCATACACAGAGTCATATACGAAGTCATGAACAGATCCAAAAATACAAAATGACAGGCTGTGGAATTTGGGGGAATTTGTTGAGGAGATGAAATTGCAAGTAAATTGATGTGAGAAAAAAATTTGATTTTCCTCTTCTAGTGCAGGAGTGAAGGACAGGTAAATGGGTGGGCAGAGGAGCTCAGCTGCCCGAGATCCAAAAGCACAAGGTTGTTATTGTTTGATATAGAGCCCTGCAAATGTGGGGGAGAAGGTGGGCAGAAAAAAGAAAAGAGAGACCAAAGAAAAGACCTGAGAACAAGATTCTCTTTGAAGAGAAAACCAGGGGCCAGACACAGATCACATTGGTATTCCTACTGTGTTGTATCTGCTTATGTAGCAGTGTCATTTCTGACCCCAACAAATCACCAAAGTGATTATTCTCCCACCAATCTTACGTGGGAAGAAAGAATTAGGCACATAACAGAGGCAGGAAAACAGATGTCAATCCTGTCCATGCTGAATCACATCAGATCTTTCAGGGAGTCCACTAAAGAATTAAATTCAAGTGTAATGTGCTGGACTTACTAAAATCAAAAGGAAAACTCAGTATCTTTAGTAAATTCAGGTTTTATCGAGTTCTCTTGCTACCCTTCCCACACCTTGACATATTTTCCTACCTAGAATATTTTATCTCTCCTGTATAGTGAGAAAATTTTAATCTGGCAAGATCTTAACTCTTCTATTTTCAGTCTGAACTCAAATCTGGTATCAGATTGATATCTGCCTGATATAAAAACAAGAACAGAAGAGGCAAATGTCCCCCATTCTGACTTGAGATTTGATCAAATCTTGTTCAATTGCTGTTGTCACTGGTAAGCCAAGGAGACCAAAGGATGATACTCTTGCTCCTATGCAAACTACTTCATCCAAGAGCAGCTCTATGGAGATTATACACAGCTCTTCACGGGCTGAGGTGCTGTGCTATCAGAGTCCAAATCAGTGTAAGGAGAGAGAGAGAAAAATGTTCTCACCTAAAATAAAATAGTGTTTGGCCACAGTGAGGTCTGCTTTGGGACTTCACACCTTTCAGTTTATTAGGCAGACATAGAATGAGGATTCTATGCCTCTTTCTGCATATATACAGAATTATATGCCCAGACACTTTTTCAGACACAAAGATAACTAGCAGACATATATAGTGGATGAAATGTTTTCAGAGACAAAAAAAATTAAAAAATAAAACTGTGGGGAAAAAAAAAACACCTCTGTGAATGGTATCAATAAAATTACTATGATCTCTGTGGCTGAGATGATGATGTCTCCACCTATAATGTAAATAATTGAGGATTTTTAACTTCTTCTTCTTAAAAAAAAACAAACCACAAAACAAAACAACAGCCAAACAGAAATGTGTTTTTAATAACTAGTATTGAAGAAAATTTGGCCCAATGTGTAAGCAAATTAAGAGATCTGATGCTCTCTGCTCATTAAAGAACTCTACTGTGGAAAATTTTCGTATGTTTTTTTTTTATTTCAAAAGCTTCCAAAGTATTTCACTCATGAAAATGATACCACACTTTTGGAATATGGTTACCTTGAAAACAGAAGCTGACAGTGGAAACAGAAGAGATACTACGAAACTGTGATCAAATGAAAAACGTGTTGCTTCACAAACATTCCACACAGGCCACACAACTCTTCCCACACAAAATATTGTCAAAAATCTTTTACCAGTAAAAACAATTGCCTATTGATATAAGAAAACCCACCCAAAATGAAACACATTTTTAAACTTACAAATAGCGAGAGAGGAAAGAACGAAAAGAACGTGGGACCTTAAAGAAGAAATTCCCAAACTCTCATCCTGGTATTGCCACTGACTTTTTACATGGCCATAAACACAGCCCTTCACGCTCCCCCCAAGCACTGGATGTCTATTTAGTCAGATTCTGATGGAGTGTAAGTAATATTTTACTCAACTAATTTTACTGACTTATGAAACAAAATGAATCATCTGGTAAGAAGCAGTAGCAAGGTCTGACAGGACCACTCTGAACCAAAACTCACTGATTTCAAGCCACTGTGTATTGGGCTTTTTGTTAAACTGACTTTTTGTAGATATAACTCTCTATATAAACTCTATTTTATTTAGTGTGTTTTTGTTTTAAAAAAACATCCTATTTGCAGAAAAATCCAGAGACAAATAGCTGCAGTTCCAAACAAATGCACACCAGATGTGGATCACAGTGCTGAAGTACAAAGCAAATCTAGATAAGTGGATCTACAGAACCTGCAGATGGCTGAGTGCACGACTTACACTGGCAAGTTAATTGGACAGGTAAGCCATCCCCCATGGGAGACAGATTAAGCTATAAATTCAAGCACCATCAATCTAAAATTATGCACTTAAAATTGCTTCTTCTCTTGTTTCTGCATTGCACTGAGTTGGATCATTAGTTTTTATTAATATATGACAATGCTGTTGAGTATGCTACTAACCAGCTTTTACCAGGGAAAGAAATAGATACAAAAGACCATAAACTTATCCTGCTGAATGTGATCTGGTCATAAATACAACTACATGGCCTGACTCGACTTTCTATTCTAAACAGTTGGAGAAGGAGTAAGACATTACATCCAGATCACCTCAGAAAAATTTGAAACTATTATCTAGATGCAGCAAGAAGGCAACTGAAAAGGCAAGTGTAGGAAATCCCCTGATTTGGGAGAGAGGAGGGCTGAGCAAGAGGATATTTTTGATACTGCGTTGGATTTTATGTATCATAAGGATAGGTTCAGTTTCAATTAGAAAGCTTGATTGAGAGAAATACTTATGTCATCAACAAATAGCTCTTCCATTTTGTTGGTGTTCAGAACTTTAACAGGTGGTTAACTAACTCATTATTTCATGCAGGTTTTTTACCTACCTTTGTTTCTGAAGGCAGAAAAAAATTCTTTATTGTTACGTGCTTTCTGGTAATACAGCAGCTGCTGTTTATGCTAATTCCTGCTTAATTGCAAATAGACCTGTGTTTATTTTGTGCCACGCCAGCTGTCAACAAAGACATTTGAAGAATAATTTCCATACTCAAAGGAAAGGCTCTGCTCCCTCTTCCTATTGCTCATTTCTTTCTTCTGCGTTTCAGATCCAAAGGGTGTTCAGTTGGAGAAGTTTCTAACGGTAAATTATGAGGTGAACTGAACCCAAAATGCCTGATGGTCCCCTGGGTATCCATCCATTGCCCTGAATACATGCATGGGCCCCTCTGATCTCCTTGTCTTTATCACCACTGTGAACTTGCTCTCCAGCACACTGCTGAGGATGCTGTGACAGTCGCATTCCCAAATGGGAATGTTCCACTCTTCCAAGAAAACTGACTTGCAGGCTTTGGTTCTTACTCCTGTTTGAGATGAGTTGCTCTGTACAGCCAGATTATCAAAGACTTCAAGTGCAGACTCCCCACACAGAGCATGTCACTGGATTTGGATGAGGTTTAGAGAACCACAGCAGACTTGGGGCTCAGCTCTGATTTTGTCACCAACGATAAACAAATGCTTTTATCAATCACCTGCATTTTCTTAATAAATCTTAGACCTTTAACAAGCTCAGTTTTCCCTGGGCTGAGGCTGCACCACTGTTTTTCCAAAGATCCTGGAATTTCTTCTGAGATGTGAAGTTGGCAGTACCTCACTCCTTAAGACAGCACATTACTACCCATTAGCATTTAGAATTAAGATCAGAGAACCCCTGAGGACAAAGTACTCTTAAATCAATCATTCAGTGACTCACAGTCCTGATCAGCAGAGCTCCCTTATTCCCTATAGCTTCTATAGAGAAAAAAAAAAATCCATATAGTGCTCCCACAGGAACATGGAACGGCTGTTTAGTGAGCAAAATGATGGAGTACTGATTTACTGCTCAGAACCTCCCCAACAGAGGCTTGGGGAGCAGGGTCAGTGCCAGCTCCTGCTCAATGCACTCCTGCCCTGGGTGTCCATACCCTGCTGCTGGGGGCTGTGGAGGCTCTGTGAAGGAATCCCAAGGCTGGTCCAGGCTGGTCCCAATGGCCCCAGCAGAGACACAGCTGAGACCTCAACCAGGCTGGGGGTGGCCCAGGGAAGGACATTTCAGAAAGGGCAAAACCTGCTTGGAGTGAGGAAAAAGGTGTGAGAAATGACCCTGTGAGCACCCAGGTCCGAGTTGGGGGAGGAGGAGGAGTCTCCTGCACCACGAGGGAGAGGCTGTGGGGAGCAGGGAAGGCTGTGAGGAGGATGAAGCTCTTAGGGACTGGCCACAGCCCCACCATTCCACATCATTTTTAAGTCATTTCCCTGTCTGTATATTGAGTCACATGATTTTTTCCTCTTTCTCCTTTGTCCTGTTGAGGAAGTGGAGTGAGAATGGCTGGGTGGGCAGCTGGCCAACATCAACCCACCCAAAATGCAGATGCACATTTTCTGGTTTATGATTTTGGTATGAACCTGCCATCACACAAGAAAACTGTTTCCTTCATTTTCTATAATGACTTTGTAAGCACACCTTGCCACAGCTTTCACACACAAGCTGCAGTTCTTCCCATGGTGTGGGTAAATGTTCTCCTCTGATTGGGAGACTCCACCTGGTGAAATATCTGCCAGTTCTAAGCTGTAACTGTTGTGCTATTTTATACAATACCTATGGCCATGATATCCATATGTGCCTCCTGCAGACCTACCACTGCATCCTCACAACACTCCTGTCTGGCACAGTGAGATTAAACAGTTTATTCTTGGTCAGACTGAAAGTCTGTGGCAAACCAGGAACTCAGCTGAGAGCACTTAAGACCAAGTTTGCTACAATAAGCACCAAAACGTCTCAAATTGTTTAATTATATGCCATAGCAGGCCAGAAAACTTCTGGGGACAACAGCTATTTCATTGTTTTGGAATAGATTCATAGCAACTCTTTGTAGCCAAATTACACAAGGGTATGTTGTCACCACCACATCTCATTCAGGGATAGCTGCCTGAAGTCAGCATTCACTTATTGCCAAGTCTTTGCTGGCCATGGATACTTACATTTATAAATCTAAGCAGGCAGAAGAACATGCCAGTACAAGTTGGTGATTTCTTCTTTTTCTGCTGCAATTACTTCCCAGCCAGCAGACACGAGGAGCATCACGGAATCCATTCTCACTCCGTGCACTCCATATGTTCCCGAGGACTCAATCTCAGATGATGCCAACAGGAATGGAGAGTTACACCACTGTGATGTATTTTATACATGTTAACTGTCTAAAAGTCACTTATCCAGGTTCAATTAGAAGAAACATTCCCCCAAAAGGCAAATAATCCTGTTACAAGTGGTTAATTTATGAGTTTGATTCATCCTCCAGTTTTCTTTGTATTCAGAGAGGTAGCAAAGATTTTCCTGTCCTTCCTTGTAAGACTAATCATGTTTATAATATCATTTTATGTGTACATACAGACCTCTGCTTGAAAAAAGTGCTTTATAAATGAATAAATTGCTACAGAAATCAAAAGCATAGGATTTGAGTATGAAGAGTGTTAATCAGCTGAAGGAATGGGTCCCAACTAGTTATTTTCCTAAAAACTGCTATTAGCTAAAACATTTACCTGAGGACTGCTTTACCCAGTGAAACAGAGGTTCTAAAAGGAACAGGATCTGTGCACATTCCACATATCTCCATTGCACCCAGGAGTTTGCTGGGCAAAAGGACAGGGACACATCTTTCTAACCAGAGCTTTTTATGTTGGCTTTCCCTTGAACTGCCTAACCAGAAAGGAAAGCAGATAGGAAAAGGGGATGTGCCACAGTAAAAACAACCCTGGCACATGGGAATTTCCACACAAGCTCCCTTCTGTCTTTCACTCAACCAGGGCTTATTTCCAAAGCTCAGTCCTGAGTAGGGAGAAGTGCAGGTAAATCTCTACAAAGTGAATTACCAGAGTGGGAAGAAGGAACAAGATATGGTCCCAGCTGGACAGACTCATGTTAAATCACCATTTCAGAGCTCTGCAGTGCCTTGGACTTGAATGGTTTTCACCAGGCCGGAGATTCCACAGGATGGTGCTTCTCAGATCCTGCAGCTCTGAGCCGGTCTGGCTGCTTCCAGGCCAGCAGTTGGCAGCTAATCTTTGAAGCCACCAAAAGTATGTCAAGAATTACAAGCTACCAGCACATACATACCCAGCCTTCAGATCTGAACTCTATTTTTGGGGAAATGTTCTGAATTTCCATGTGGTAAGTGAGAGAGAGGAAAGCAGGTGGAGGAGGGAGAGAGATTGCAGTAAAGCAGAGAGGCTCCATAAAAATTGCCTCATCCTGTCTCTGGGAGCAGCTGAAACATTGTCAAGGGGTAAATGGGAATACCAGCTTTCTGTTTAAATGTCTTCTTCAAGTGTTTTTCTTTAATAACTTGTCATTTCCTGGTGAAAAGAGCTTCCACAGCAGTGATTTGTGGTGGTAATTCTACACAGTAAAATACACTGTTGGAATTAGGAAAAATAAGATCCTGCTGTGCTACTGGGTCACAGAATCTGTGTCAGTTGAGAGAAAAAAAAACAAGACAACTGGGCAAGAAACAACTTCTGTCTCTCTGTGAGCTGTCTGCCAGGAAGCAGCTCTTGAATGGGCTCTGAAGTGAGATCTAAGGAGGAAAGTACTGGTTTATGAATGACCTCTGAGCAACAACACTACCAGGTACCCCCAACACCTGCAGTCCAGCAGGACACATGTGTGTCCGTGTGTACTGCAAGCAGAGCCTGCCTAGGACCCCTTATTTAGGGATCCAGTGAGCATTAGAGAGGCTAAGCATGTATCTTTAATCTTTCCAAGCTTAAGTGCTCAGCATCCTAACTTGGAATTAGAGCTGACGAAGCTGCCACTGAAATCTGAGTTTGTGCTATTGAGCTCCTCACTCTTCCCCCTGAATAAAGGCAAATATTCAAAGGTCTGCAGCTGAAGGAGCCCAGATATTGGTCACAGTACATGTAATACCTGGCCACACATGCACCTACAGTGATGGGTGGACAAGTTAGGCCTGTGTTGCTCGTGGACTTCTGCACGTCCATTTGGATTTGATGAAAATGAAACACATCATTTCTGAAAGACACCTGATGAATTTTCAACATTTATCTCATAAAACAGTAAATAACTTCTCAGAAAACGTTTCATGAAAGATGCATTGGTTTCTGGCCATCTCTCTTTCCCTGAGAAACTTTGCAAACCAATTCTGTGAGAATAAAGGCTCTGGCTTGGAAAATAAGGATGGTGCAGTCCTGAAGGGTACTTTCATTTAACAGGTTCAAATTTTTGGAAGGAGTTCCTATATGCTATTAACTACATGCAGTATCTGCAAATGAAGTAATGAATAAATTATCATGAATAAACAGCAACATCCAAAGTCAGCCACAGAAGAAAGTAATAGTAATGAAACTCCTAAAGAAACATTGTCTTTTTTTGAAGAGGTACTCCGAACACACTAGGTGTCACGGTGGGAATCAATCCATCAGGACAGAAAAGGTTAGACAATTTTGCTAAAAAAGTTGTCTATTAAAAATTGCTCTAATGGTAAGTAAACTTCAAATTCCTCAGCAGAAGCTGTTTACATGGATTCTGCATGCACCACATTTGTACAGATTGGCAGAATACAGGCAGGCAGATAAGTGTGGAGGCATTCACATAGATTCAGTATCAAAAATCTTGACAGGGCTCACAGATACCAATCGACAGTATTGGAAATACAGAAGCCAAGCTGTACATTCCTGAATTATGCAACTGGTATTTCTTTCTCCTGCAGCCATCAAACTCAATAAAATTTTAAAGTCCTATAAATCCCCCTATAAGTGCTCCATCTAGTCACCGTTTTCAGCCAGGAATAAATGTATTGTAAAAATATAATCTATGTATCTCAGTGATTTGATTCTCTTACGAAGAATTCAGACTCAGGCATTGCTGGACAGAGACATACTGTATTGTGTCTCACCAGGCATCCCTTAAAGGATTTGGAGCTGGGTGAATGCAGCAAAGGTGGTGAAGCATAACAAAAACAATTAAGCCAAAAGAGATCTTTGTTGCAGAATGCTTCGTATCAAAGCACGGGAGCTGATGAGCAACTGGCATAGAAACACATGGAGATTTAGAAAATTTAACCTCCATTTGGAATCAGTGGAGTCACCTGAGCTGGATTTAGGTATCTAAATGCTCCAGAAAGCCAGGGCTCCATTCCCTCCCTCCAGCACAGAGCCTGCCCTGCAGCACCTCCTGAGTCTGGCTGGGGGCCCGGCTGGCTGGTGCCAAGTGATGTGTGCATGGAGCAGAAGACAGGATCTAGTCCTGAGAATCTGTCCGTTGCTTCCAATTAGTGTTCATACAATAAGACAAGAAAAAGGAAACACTCTGGAGCTGTGAACTCTTTCTGTTGCTGTTGTCTAGAGATGGGATCAGAAACAAAGCTTCGGGCAGAACATCTGTAATGTGGACAGGCAGATGTCTGCACTTGCAGTTCTGTGCTTTAGCTTCTTTTTCCAGATATTAACATATATTCATGGAATTTCTTTTCCCCTCATGGTAAAAAACCAAGTTAATCCCCCCTTAAAGCAGTTCTATCTTCTGCTTTACTGTAAATGGGGAGGTGGGCGAGATTTATTTGTTAAACACTGCCATAAATATTTAGCAGAGCAGGGCTCAGTTGAGAAGAGGACATCTAAACAGATTGCTGGTGAGCTAACCCTTGGAGATTTTCCAGATTTCTCTCTCTTTCTCCCCATTTTTTTTTTCTTTAGAGAGAAACTAAATAAACATTTGAAAGGAAGTGCACGACTGGAACAAAACCCCCCATAAATAATTCAAAAGAAAAGAAAATTAATAGGATTCAAGATACACTTTCTGATTATTAGCATGGCTGCTACTTTTTAGTTTATTTTTTTACAGTAACAACCAGCTGGTACAGTGCATCATGCTAATCAGTTTGGTGTCTTTCACATTTTTGAAACTCCTTGGAAACACATCTCCATCAAACCGCTTTGAAGTTCAATTTTAATTTAGATGCAAACTATCCCAAAAGTACTGATAGTCTAAAAAGCGCCTCTGGCAGCTTATAATTATAAGGCAATAGAGCTGTCAGGTTTGATTAGGATGCTGTTTCAGTCACTCAGTCCGTGCAGCACCGTTTAGCCTCACATGATGGTTTAAACATTCCTCCCCACCACTCAATACCCAGCACTTGGGGATGTAATAGATGGGGCTTTATTTACTTGCTGGTTTTCAATCACCCAGACCCTCCAGACCGTTGCAGTGATAAAGCTCTGAAGGAAAGCATCCTCAAATCTCCTTATCATATAGATATTCCTGCTGCAGCGTTTCATCTGCAAGAGATTCACAGCATGGGGCTTAAAACAATCTGCCAGTATTATGGTTTAATAAATGTGCAATATTGTATCACAATGCTGGGGTTTGAAGAATATCATTGTAGCTGAATAGACCAATTCCGACCCAAATAAATAATATTTGGAGGATAAGAATAATTCTTCTGAGAAGAATTTCTGCGTCTTTGAATCCCTCATGTGTCCCACTACGCAAGTGCAGCACATTCAGCTGACTTCAGAGGGGTTACCTGAGTCAGGTACCTGCACCATAATTGATATTTGCAGTTCCTGCTGCTTTAAATACACGTCATGAACAGTGAAAACAGAGAATGTGAGTTCCAGAAAACACAGGCAGCTTAAACAGCACATCTGACTTCAGATATTCAAAATAAAAGCCCAAATGGCCTAAAGCTCCAATCCAACACCCGGACAGTGGCTCCAGGAAGGGCACTGGGGAGATGCCCTGTCATGTTTGAGAATGATATTAGGAATATCAAAAATCTCATATCTCCCTCAAGCAGAAAGGCAACACCAAATACAAAGAATACCAATTTCTGTCTCTCTTTGGGGTTTATTCTGTGTGCTCTTTCTCTGCTTTAGGCCCAGGGCCAGCACGCTGCCTCTCTACTCTCCCTGTGTATTCATTCTTATCCCTTATTCCTGGAATTGTCTATCTGAAACAGGCACTGCATGTAATGCCTGAAAAGAAGGAGGCTTTTAAAATCTTGGGACATGCATTTCCTCCAGCTCCATTGTCTCGGTTGTTTAAAGAGGTGAAGAGAATCTGGCAATGCCTGGGATTTGGCAATGTGGTTAACGTTACCCTTCACGATTCTGTCTCTTCTAGATGCTTTTCAGAAGCAAAGACAGAAAAGAAATCACAATTCTGAAGGCTCATCCTTCAGATAGCCCAAGTGCTGTGAACCCCACAGACCACCAAGGTTCTCCCTATACAAGCTTTTCCTCCTGCCCACATGTTAAATAAGATCTCATTCTAGTTTAAAGCTCTTATTCCCAGCCAGATCTGAAGGTCACAGCAGCAGCCCTGCTGATTCTAGTACCCAGAAAAAGTGTAACTTTCCATCCCTTTTACTGTGTGCCTCAAACACATCCATACTCTTTTGGGGCTCTTCAGGGTCACGTTGAAAAATAAGCCTATTAATACAGCAGGGTTTCAAAATATTTGAAGAGCTAATTCAGCAGAGTTTATATCTCTTGTGTCGGCTTCACTGGAGCCAGCATTCTTCACTCTGTATTCAGTCACTCTGAATATCAGTCAGGGCACTTTACTCAGCCATAAAAGAGCTGCAAGCAGAGATGAATCTCATCCTTTCTTCTCTCAGATAGCTAAGGAAGCCACCAGCCTCCCATTTTCAACCTAACTCCAGAAGACAGCTTAATGAGGCTCAGGGAAGATCACCTTGAACGTTAGCCAACAGTCCATTGTCACAAGAAGAGTTTCTTGCGTCAAAAACTGTATAACCCTTGAATAAATCTCTTTGATGCTGCTTACACTGGGGCTGTGCTCATTCTTGCTCCTTCAGCTGTCACAGTGGGAGGTGTGAATGTGTGTGGGATGCTTACGGTGAGAAAGAACGAGGGTATCATATTAAAATCTTGGTTGTAATCATTAATTTAAGGATAGGTATAGCAAGTAGGGAAGAGCGAAGGGTTTACAGACAGACCCTTTCATTCATGTATACGTCTGTAACAGAGACAGACAACACGAATTAAAAGCCCTGCATACGTGCATGGACACTCAGCTCTCAGCTGCTGCTGGTTTGGGAAACTTTTCCCTATTTTCTTGCATGCATAAGTACCTTCTTATCATAACACCAGCGTGAGAAACAACCCATTACATGAAGAAATTAAGAGCAAATAAAAATCACATCATTGTAAGAAAGTATGTTTCCACGCAAGCAGGGAATATATTAATATTCCTCTTTCCTCAATAACAGATGAATATACCAGAAAATGAATTCTTGAAAAACTACTGCTAATGCTGACCTTAAAATGGCCCAGAAATAATTTCAAAGGTTTTAGCCTGATTGTTTAAATAAACCTTCAGCATTTTCTGCCTGCTAATCAGACATTTATTACTAATAACTTCTTCTCTCTCAAACATTCACCTGTAAACCAATCATTATAATTAGGCAGCAAGGGTGCTTTGACCACGACTTAATATGTGGAGCACAGGAGTCCCATTTCCACCTTGGATCCTCTCATCTGGTTCTTACAGTGCCTGCTGTCCTTTCATGTGTAGAAGCTATTTCAGGCAGAGGGAAATCTTTCTTCTTGAGTTCCTATAGAGCACCTTCCACACTGGGGTTCAGAACAAACCTTCTGGTCTTGTTATATTGACTGGTTTTGATATGAAAATCATGGCATTAAAAGAACATGGGACTGTGAAGCAGTTTGCATCAGAAAAAAACAGGGTTTTTTCTTTTTTCTTAACAAATCATGCAAGTTTTCTCATTTCTCTCATGGATTAAGAATGTATTTAGTCAAGAGAAAACATCTGTCCAAGCAGTGAGGAAGGAGAGAGAGCCATATGCCTGAATGAACTGCTGCTCAGGAATAAGTAAAGGAAATCTAGAGGGTTGGTTTGGGATTTAGTTCTCTGGAGGAGAAAAATAAGGAAAAATTCACTGCAATCTGTTCCTGCATGAGAGAGGGACAGAGGCAAAGATGGGGGGGCAGGAACATCTGCAGAGGTAATGTTTTTGAATAACAAGCAGCACACACTGGTTTAGGACAAACATCTGTGCAACAGAAACATCCACACCGGTGTAAGCAGCTCCCTCTCCTCCCAGTACTGGCACAGGAAAGAGTTGGGAAGGACAGGACAGACTGAAAACAGGTGAGGGACAGATACTGCATTAAATGGCACAGCAGCCATTTCCTTCCATGTGCTCAGTCTAAAGGCACTGTTAATATGGGAAGCTGTAGGCAGGCAAATTACCTGTCAGATGCCAGAGGCTGCTAATGAAGAAAGATTCAAAGAGCACGAGAAAATGCAGCCAATAAAACATCTCTGAATGCAAAATGAATGAGAAAGCTTGGCAGAGGTGCAGTTTTTCTTTCAGAGTGGAAACAGAGGGTTTGGAGGAGCAGATGGAACATGTATATCCTGAGCTGGTAAATACCCCTCCTAATTTAGTTACTCTGCTCCGAGGGTTACAGGATATGAGACTCTCAGAGAAGGGGTGACTGTGATTAGTTGTTGGTGTGTGCTGGAATGCAAGAGCATAACGAGAGAATCATGGAATTGTTTAGGTTGGAAAGGACCTTTAAGATCACAGAGTACAACAGTTAACCCAGAGCTGATTCAACAGTCCTGTTCTCCAGGGCTGATCAGATATCAAACCAGGGGAAAAGAAAATTTAATCAAGTAGCAACATTTAACCACTTCATTATGGGATTTATAGCTTTATCACTGGATTACAACTCTGGACACCTCGTTTTAATTGTGCAGATTCCTTTGATTCCCATCAGTCTCTGAATGCTGGGTGGTTGTCTAGGCTACCTCCACAAGACAAATGATACCTCTTGAAATAAGTAGAATAAATCACCCCCTGAAAGTCCCTTTCTCTTTACTGAATGTAGAGGCAGTCTAGTTTATTTAGACCAGAAATCTATTTTTCATATGTCTAAAGTTATGTGAGATAAGCCTCACCATTTTTCTACCTTTTTTTCTGAGTATCTGTCAGCAAACTGGGAATAACATTTCCAGTTGCACTGCTGCACAATGAAGACATCATCCATTACTGTTTCAGAGGGAGTCACATGCAATTGTACTAACAGCTTTGTAAGAATATGAACAGATTAAAAAGAGGCAGAGAAGGTTTTTTTTTATCATTATTATTATTATTTATTTGTGGTCTAGCTTTCAACACTAGTTTTATTTTTCCTATCTATCAGGAATTAAAGGTTCATGTGAACTGCAGCTCTAAAGAGAGTTCTATAAAATATCAAAGGCAATCCTACAAAGCAACTTTTTTATTTGGATGTTTTTGAAAAAAAACAAAGGGAGAGGATTTTCATCTACATTCTAATAGTCTCAATTCTGTGAAGACTGACAGGAGTAGTACTGCAAACACTCTTATCAGTCATGGTCCATTTCTATATTGGGCAGATGAAAAAGTTTCCAGCTTCACAGATTGCAGCCAAGAGACCACTCTGCTTCTAAATGGAAGAGTCTTATGTCTGAAAACAGAGATTTGACAGAACTGAAGCTCTTCACAAACACATAGTGATCTCTTGAATACTTCAGATAAAAATCAGTTGAATAAGGTTGAAACATCTGTTTGTCTTGAAGCATGAACTAAATGTTTTAGGTAGCTATGATTTTTAGATTGCATGTTGAATGACACCTGTCAAGAAGATACAACTGTAATAAGTCAGAAACACTGAGATTAAATATTTCACAAAGTTAATTATAAGATCTCTGAGACTTCAAAGGAATTTCAGTGGTGTTTTTTTTTCCTGTTTTGAACAAACTCAGAGTAAGAAGTGACACATCCTCAAGGAGCTCAAATCCCATTTCAGAGCCAGCTCGATTCAGATATCAATATGACCATATACCCTGCTGTTATCTGTTAGTTGTACTGGGGTCATGTCTTGAAGGAGTATCAGAGTGAAGACACTACACATTTCAGGGGATCATTTCCTGTGTTATTCATCTAATTTGACATTCAGTTGTGTTGTGAGCATGAGCAAGACCCAGTACAACAAAGCCATTTAACCACAGCACTGATTTGAAGGTGTCTGAGCTTTTGAGTTACTCGGATTTCTAGGGAATTATTTATTATTTCACTACTGAAAATTATTATAATATTATGCAAGCAATTCTTAATGCTACTTTTCCACGTTAAATCCACCACTTCTCAGGAGGGCTCGGCCACCAGGTGCTATTTTGATTTAAAATGTACACAGGAGAGATTAAAATGAGTAGAGTATATTATCTCTGCACGCATTTGTTGCTGGCAAAACATATTAATTGCACATGGAAATCAATGCAAGGCAGTGTAGTTTTCAGCCAAGCTACAGAATTAAATACAGGGCCTATCAAAACTGATAATCCCTTCTTGAATCAAACACATTGCCAAGGTCAACAAAAATAAGCAGTGTGTGAAATATATCAGAGAATAGTAAATCACATGCATAACTGTGTTGGTGGATATGTGCATTATACTACATATACAGTACAGCACTTGCCATTAAACATATCCACAACTACGATATTATCATAAATAAGAAATATTTTCCATTAGAAATGGGTAGGGTTGAGGAAGGAGAGAATGCTCCTGTGGGACTCGAGGAATTTAAGCTCCGTTCTTGGTTTAGTCTTAGAATTTGTGCAAATTACCTCATCTTTGTCTGCTTTGGCTCTGTAATTGTTACTAACCCTGAATCACAGTATTGGCCTCCCCCATGGAGCAATTCAGCTTGCACTGAATTTCAGGAACTGAATGACATATGTCACCAGAAGGGGCTTGTTCAGTAATGCAGCTGTCACATGAGAATGTCAGTGCTTAACACTGGGGAAAGATTTTGAACACAGAAATTTGGTGATTGCCCATTAAAGCAAATAGCAGGTTGCTCAAACTGAGCATCACTTGTACATTTCAATACAGTGTGCAGCCATTTGGACAGGCACTGATGGACACTGATGGGGTCAGCTGGCTGCTCCCTACACCACTTCTGACTTGCCATTCTCTCCTCTTTCTGTTTGGCTTTTTACTGCAACATCCTCCCTCTCCTCTGGTTTCTCTGGGTAGCTATCACCTCCCTAACTTGAGCCCACTGGCAGGACTGAAATTACACAACTGCACACATCACAGAGTGAAAAGGGTGTTTGCAGACATCGTATTGTGAGCTCATCAGGACCTGCTGTTCCTTTTCCTCACCCTTTATTCATCCTGTCTCTTTGGATTTGTAAGGCCTTTGGGTCTGGGATTGATTTTTGCTCTCCAACAGAAGGGGGGTTGGCAGAAATGAGCAGTTCTTTGCTAGTCCTTAGTCATCCCCACAGGAATGTCATATTAGGGCTCACAGGTAGCTGATTTCCAAGTCCCCACCAGACTTAAAACAATGCACAAATTTATTACTTTTAAAACAATGCACAGCTATTCCTTTGGTAATTCTGGCTGATGCATTCTCAAGCGTTCCTTTGATTTATTAGCCCAGTGTGTTATTAAAATAATGAATTATGTGTTGGTACATTGCATTTAACGCAGTATACACAGGGGCAAGTACATCTGCTACCTATTAATCAAATATTCACTAACAAAGGTTGATTAACAGCATTTTACATATTTACAGCAAGAATGAAAAGCATAATAGAGTTGCACTGAAGATAAATGACAATAAATTATTAAAATGCATTTACCTGTGCACTTAGTGCATGGGGTAGACAGAACTGCAGGTACAGTTTTGTTCATCACACAATACCAGTTGTCTATTGAGGCAGACATTCATTTAGTGCATTATTTTCAGCTTTTTGGGGGAGGAAAACAAGCCCCCAAAAGCTGTGTGCAGCTGTGCTCATTTCAAGTCAAACCTGAATCGAGTTCCATCATAAAGAATTTCCATGTCTGCCAAACTACTGGTTGAAGCTCTCAAGTCACCTGTGTTGTTGATGTGTAGTGGAGACCCTGACATTTGCACACCCCAATGCCAAAGTTTGTTGTGGCTTTGGGTAACTCCCTTCCAGCTGTTCCAGCCTGCAGGATGTACTAGAAGTGGAGTACCAAAGTAAGTACCAAAAAATCTGAGGCCTTTTAAATGGATATTTTAGAACCTCTTTCTGTTAGGAACTGGAATTACAAAATCATATTCTTATATTTCATATCTGGAGGAGAAGGTCAGGAGCATTTTCCTTTTTACTGGAGCTGAACTGATTTGCACAGAGCTAAGCCTAATTTTCTTGCATAGGCCCAGCTCCCAGCTATGACAAAGGATTAATGGTCTGGAGACCATGGACCCCACTAAATCCTACTGAAGTCAGTAAGAAATCCATGGGCTTCCAGGCAACAGGGTTGGTCTCCCTTGTTAATTATTGGCAGCTTCTTTAACTAGACTTCAGAAAAAATCATATTTTTTTTTTCTAAATTGCCTTTTTATTGATTTTCAACATAACAGTATCACGGAAAGCAAACATGGACTATAAATGAGAGCTTAAACATGCAGTGCACATACTGTTGAATAGGGGAGAAAAATACAGTATGTTAATAAACCCAGCTAAAAGAATACAAACCAGAAAGTAAATAAACAGATGCAGGAATTATGGGAGTTCAGAATTTGAGTTCAGGGAGAAGAAATTAGGGTTTGCATTAGAGAAAATTACAGTACAAGGAAAAATATTATGGGAAAAATATTTGCAGCTGATGTAAATCAATATTGACTCTGTTAACTTACTCCAGCTGAGAATCTGGTCCCTGCATTCTTTATGTTAGTATTTAGAAACACAAGCCATTTGCTCTCTGTGGAAAATAATTCCATATGGAAAACCCCCTCTTTTTTCTGATCACTTATCTAAGAGCTCATGTCTAAACCATTCTACTGAGAGTAAATCACTTATCAATCTTTCCCATAAAACAAAGGCAGAGATAGAGTCTCAGGTTTAATCTGCAGTGAGTGGCACTGTGTGGCCAAGAAAGCCATTTATAAATAAGAGTGCAATTAAAATGACCTTCAGAGTTTCGCAGTAGAGCCTAAAGAACCACAAACTTGAGAAATTTAAACAATGAAGAGCATATGATTTCCTGTTTGCATGGATGGGTACCTGCCCTGCTAATAACTTCCCCCAGACAGTGATTCAGGAGTCAAGGGAAAACTACATCTTATATTCTGTGCTGAACTCCTCAAGTTCATGAACCTTCCAAGACAATCCAGATTAATCTGAAGTGTTACAAGCTATTTGTGGTTTTTTTTAGTTTTGATGAGTAGTAGCTTTTTCTGAGTTTATCTGAAGTTAGATTTCAAAAGATAAAACTCTGTAGAAACCCAAACTAGTTTTGCAACCAAAGCCACGGTATGCTGTGCAGTTATTTTGAGAAGTGAAAATTATAAGGCCTCTTCTTTTTCCCCATCTACAAGAAACTTGGAAAACATTAGAAATCTGTCAGATGGCCAAGCAAAGAGATGCTGTAATCACACTGGGGGATACTAATTGCAGCTCCTGATTGAGCTCTGGAGCTGCAATCAAACTAATGCCAGCCCTATCAGGAGTCAGAAGTGAGATCCTGTGCCTACCTCAGCAAGCAGGAGGTTACAAATATATAATAATTGGAAGGAAAGGTTACTTGATTGACATTTCTCATTAACAACCATATTTCTCATTTTTAATAATGGTGCCACTTTTCTGCTTCCAATTTCTACAAACTTTCTACAAAATAGAAGTAATTGTTTTTGATAAAGACAAATTTTAAGAATTGCTTTATTTTTTAAGTTGTAAAAAAGAAGCATCTTCTATAGTTTCCCTTTCAGTTCTAAATCATGAGAGTCCATGTAATAACCTGTCCAAGTGCCATTAAAAAGTGAAAGAAAAGTTCTAGGGTGCTCTATCAATCAACCAAGATCAGAACAAAGTTTATTAACTAACTCCCAGAGCTCCCTTCCTTCTGTTCTGGCAATCAGAAAGATGGAGCAAGAGGATCACACAGAGCACACCCGGCCCGGGTACAACCAGAATCCAGTGGAGACATCACTCTTTGGTGCCTCTGGAAAAGGGCTGAAGCAACAGGAAGGGTCTCTGACACTTCTGTTCAGGTGTGTGCAGCCTTTTGCTGCCACAGCAACTGAAAAACCTGGCTGTGGTGGGAGCAGGAGGGCTGTGATGGAGCACAGCAACACAAAATCCACTGGCAGCTCTGCCCCTGGCTGGCATGACCAGAGGAGGTGGCATGAGGAGCCCTGGTCCCCTCAGCCAGACCATCCCACCCTGGCACAGCACCATCCACTGGAATAACAGCAGGGCTGCTGCACAGTGACCTGGATTGGGAGCGGCAGCAGCTGACAGAGAGCCTGCCAGAGATACAGAGATGTGCTGCAGCGTGTTTGGAGATGAACCACAGGGAGCAGCAATTATGGAAATCGGTGCTGCCACTGAAAAAATACCTCCAAGTATGGCCTTGGTAAAGCTCAGTGAACTGGGGAGCTCAGGGCAGATGCTGATCTCCATCTCTAAATCCATTTCCTCAGCATCTACACCCTCTCTTCCTCCTGCCAGTCATCAAACAGTTGTGCACACACATGACAACGTGTGCTGGTGTGTTGTAGAGATGTCGAGGTAAGCAAGAACATGTCAGAAAGTGGGCAGTAGTAAAAATGTTTAATGCTACATCAAAGAAATTAAAAAATAAGCAGAGACATCATAATTGCTGCTAGCAGTTCCTTGCAGCAGAATCCCATAAGTTCTGTAGCCTGCTGACTCTTTACAAAGCACAAGTGTCTCAGTCCCTAGATATGATCACAGTAATCAGTTTTTCCTACCACACCTACCATATATTACACATTATCATCCACATCATCATTTTTCCTCCACCTGAAACTTTATCACAAACGTAAGGTGCAGTAAAGTTGCTGAAAACCTCTGGAACTCGTGAGCAGAGCTCCTGAGAGCAGCAAAATTAATTAAGATGCTAACTCAGGAAATGTTGACATCAGATGACAAGGGGGGGGGGTGAGTTAAAAACCAAACACCACAAAGCCTAGTGGAACCCAACAGCATGCTGGAGATCTGGTGGGTCTGAAAGAGCAATGGAAATCACACACAGTTCCCAAACTATGCCATCTTTCAGGACCTGTGGCATCCAGGCGACTCTAGAAGAGAGAAATCCTCCTTCACCCTCTCCTTCTCCTCTATCTCGGGCTGAGATCAGGGACTCCCTCACCTGCTCCCAGCTCCCAGACAGAGCTCTGGCTTCTGGAGAAAGGACTCGTGGTTTCTTCTCTCCACTTTTGAAGGGCCATTAATCAGATGAGAAATGGATACAAGGGGTGGCCCAGCAGCACAAAGAAGGGATGTTTTGGTGTGATTGCTGTCTGATGGAGTTCAGCTACAGCTCTGTGCATTTGCAGGTTGTAGACTATTCACTCAAACCAATGTTTTAACTAGAACAAGTGGAGCAAATAATTTATGCAGCATGTTCAGCCTCTGTTTCTGAATTGATAAGAATGATTATTAAATGTCATTTACTTAGAACATCTACTTCAGTCTTTCTTGATTTAATTTGATATTCCCTGGTTAGGAGTTACCTAAGCTCTCCATGCTTCTGAATATGCCTTTTGTTTTTAAACAATATATTTAATCTTAGCAAATACCCATCTTCAGAGCATACTGATTGGTGCTCATTGCAAGCCATCATTGAAGATGTAAGAGAGTTTACATGGGACACTAAGCATGTATGTGTTATTCTAGAATATATTTTCTGATTATTTTATTATTAGAAATAATGTGCTGCTGATGATAGATTTTTTAAAATTTAAACTAAAATTGGATTACAATATCTGCTAGAAGCTTTTCTGTAACATGAATTGCCCTTTTTCTGTACTTTTGACACAGAATTCTCTTTGTCAGATTTATCTTAAACTTACAAAAAATAAGAGCAAGTCTGATTCTGGAAATATACAGCTGCCAGTGGCTGAGAGAATATTTGTGATCAAGCACCTGCTCTCTAAGCTAAAGAACACATTCTTGCTCTGAAAGTTTTTCTCTATCTCCAACATACAAATATTTCATTATATAACATGTCATGCGCTGGAATGACTAGAAAAATACAGGAACCAACCCCTAACCATTACATTAATCATGTAAGCAACATGTTAGATAGAGATCTTGCTCTGCTACTCATTTGTACCCAATCACAGGTGGGAATGAAAGCTTTTCAAACAGGGTTTCAAAGATCATCTTCACTGACATCTTCTGTGTCTGTGGCTGAGAATCAGTCAAAAGCCTGCTGTTAGTGTGTCTCAGAGCTGTCAGTACCACAGTGTGCAGGGCTGAGGCTGGAGAACACCGGGAAAGAAATGCCAAAGAGGGTGTGATGGGGTGTGTTTTCAGCTCTAATGAAAACGTAGCTCCCTTGTGTGATAATGGTCTGAAGGATGTCATGAGTTCCTAAGCTCTTGCATCTCTGCTGCCTTAAAGTTCCTGATATAATGGAAGTTATATGACTATGTCCATTAGCTGTATAAGCTGCATGCTTAATGGTAAACCTTGGTGTTGTGAAACACAAATCACATTCTTGGTTCTAAACAGCTCCAAGTTCCAATTTAATGAAGATCCTGCTACGGAAAAGAGCTCGTATTAAGAAAAGCTTTCTGTGACAAAGGTACTACTTTATCATTTAAAAATTTCAGTAGCAGGGAGAAATTTTAGTGCTAATGAAATAGGTATTTTTCTTCTGTCGCAGCTCCCACCCCAGGAGCTCAGTGCAGCCTAAGGCTAGAAATGAATCTCCCTGTAGGTACTGTGTTGGCATTGCTGTTCTGCTTGCAGGGCAACTCACACACAGAGCTGGTGCACCTCCTGTCTCCCACCAGCTCCTCTTTAGCACTGCCCTGTGCATTGAGGACGTGCAGTCTCATTTTATGGACACAGAACTGATGTGCAGCCAAAAGGGCTGAGGTTACTGAACTGCAGCTCGAAGCTGAGTGCCAGGTTGGAGCCCAGACACTCCTTGTGGTCTGTGGAGTAGAACAGGTTCTTCCTTGGGATGGCTGAAAGTCCTGCACCCGAGTGCTTGCCCTGCAGCAGAATTTCCTTTCCCTTTCCTTTCCCTGCTTAGCAATGCACTGGCAGCCCAGGCAGCTCAGCTACAGGAGATGAATGTAGCATTAGCAACACGCCCAGGGCCATGCTGGAGGGCTGGAGAGAACCTGAACACAAGCTGCTGAAATGCAAGACTGGTGTCTACTGAACATTACCCATCCTCCAGCTCCCAGATGGAGCCTGTGGAAGGAGGGAAACAAGAGGAGCCATTTGCAGGGCACAGCAGTGCCCAGGTACTGCAGACTCCACGTGCAAAGCTGCTGATTTTTGAGCACCATCTACTGGCATGTGACCCACCTCCCCTCCCATGCACAGAGCAGCCTTTCAGAGCACCTTGGGGTGTATGCCAGTGCCAGAGAGGGAAATGAAGACTCCTCACACACAGTCTTGAACCTTAATAACACCACCCATCCTCTTTGTCAGACGGGATTTACCATCACGTTCTGTCATGTCTTGCAATAACATTTTTTTTAACATATTCAGTTCAGCTGAGTGACTGCAGCACAGCAACCCTTTTGCAGTGACTGTCAAGCTCCTAAAGTTACTACCTGTGAATTTGCACACAAAATTACTGTGTATCATCCCCTCAAACCATAAACCCAGGTAACTCAGACTTGTCAAGAACCCTGCATCAAATTCATCCTTAGCATAACTCGGTAGGAATCCAATGAAGTTTGTATTAGAGATGGATTTTGTCCACTGTCTCCTGATTCTTGATATATTGGGATCAAAGCCTTGCCAGGGACCCTGCTGTGTATGAAATGGTTGCATTTGTCACTGTTCAGGCATCCAGTGATATACTCCCCAGTGTTTCCTCCATTCCAGAAGGAAACAAAACATAGTCAATAATGAAAACCTAAACCAAAGAGAAGCAACTGCAAATACAGAAAATGTGACCTGATCATCACCAGAAATTAATCAGAATCTGACAGAATATTTCTGAATGGATTGCCTTCAGAATGTAGTTTTCTGCTACATTTTCCTTGCATTTAGCAAGACTGGGATACTCTAAACCCATATTATGATATTTTTTAGCTTTTTAAGTGAAATATAAAAATGATCAGTATTATTTTCAATGGGAAATAACCCTGCAGGAAATAGAGGTTTATGCTGGCCTGACAGGTGTTAATCTTCCAAGATCAAGTTCCATCTCCTGTGAGTAACACAGGAGCCATCAGCATCATTGTTTCCTGAATACCTTCCACCTCCCTGAGAGTTTCGTGTTCAAAAGTAAATTGCAACACTCTCCCTGAATTTCAGTTACACCAATGCCTTTTATTTAATGTTGGCAAAGGCTGCATGGTTCTCTTTTTGTAACAGTCCTCTCAAACAAGCAAAAATCCCAGAGAAGGTCAACAGAACACATTTCTCTTTCCTTGCATACACCAACAAAACCTTCTAACAAACCTGTCTGAACATCCATCCATCCATCCATCCCCTGCTGCAGTGCACTGCTAGCACTCAAAGCTTCATAAACCATCACAACAACAACAGTGGCACACACATATCCAGCAGATATGTAGGTTAAAATTAGGCCTAGAAGTATGTTTTGGTTTGGCTTTTTTTATTTTGAAGAGCAGTGAGTTTAACACATCTGGTTTAAGCTTTGTTCCTTACCCTCAACATATATACCAGAAGACATGTGGTAAAAGTATAATTTCTCTTTTTAAAAAGGGAGGTTTTTTCCTGGATTTCTTCGAAGAAAAAGAACTTTTTTTTTAACCATATGTCTTCTCTGTGTATGTATTGGAGTTGGAACTGTGTGGCAGCTCACACAAGAAAGAGACATATGTTAAAAGCTGTTCTCTTTTCTCTGTTCAAGAAAATAAAAAGAAATAAATAGCAGTTGCTCCAACAGACACTAAAGTCAAACTAATACCTCACATTGATTACAGCAGTAATCAAGTTAGAGCCATGCTATTCCTCAGAGTGATTATTTGCTTCCTTTTCTAAAATTAAGTGGAGTGGTTGACAGTGTGCTGTGTTCTGGCACTGCACAACTGTAACACAAAGGGAGCATCAGTGAGACAAGTTAAAGGGATTCAGTAGAAGTGAAGCGTGACGAATTAGGAGAAACAATCAATGTAAATCATTATAAAAGTCATATCAGTGATTTAGGCAACTTAAAAACATCCATAAAAACCCACGGCGCTGTGAATTAAACAAAAATTACAGATTGCAAAAAAAAAATCGTCAGGAAAGGCTGTTTTGAGTGAACCTGTCAGCCTTGGTGACACGACTGTAATTTCTCACACACTTAACACTCGCTCTTCTCTTCTGCAGCACCTCCAATCCAGCACAGCACTGCACTAAAGGGAGCTGCAATAACTGCTCTTGCACTGAATTAGTGCTCAAATGATTATTTAAAGGACTCCACCTATCTGAATGCAGGGTAGAGTCAGTATAATTAAATAGCCATTGAAAGGATTAGCAATCCTTAATTACTTATACTTTCCTCTCATGTTTGTTCAGAATGAAGGACAGACCTGTCCCATCCCATCCCTTACGTGTTTGACCAGTCCAGTTATGGTATTGGCCACAGTGTCTCTGATAATGTCTTTCTTTCCTTTCAGAAAATGCTGCTGTATCTTAGGGAAATTGTTTTTCACTGGGTTATGGCCACTGAAAACCACCATTTTCAAAAAATTAAAGTAACCAATAATCTCTGTTTGCTTTCAGACACAGCCTTATCATTGTTGCAGGCTAATCTTCTTGTAAAACATTCAAATTCTTCAGGAAAACACACATTTTTCCACAAAAGAAAAAAAATCATTTTTTAATTTTAAAAATCAGAAGAGAAAGAATTTCAATTTGTCACATGTCTCTGAAACTTAAACACTATCCATTCACCTTTTTTTTTTTTACTTAAATAATGGACAGAAATACAGAATAAACATGAAAAAAAACCAAAAGGCAGATACCTATTTTGTAAATTCCCACAGAAAACTGATTGTCTGCATTACTGGATTCTGTGGTCAACCACCTCTGAACACATGCATTCATCTTGCTTTTACTTGAAACTCTACATTTGCCCAAGTCCAAGGCACGTTTTGACCTATGAAATACCCTCCATCACTCCTGTTTGGCAGTGCTCAACTGGCAAGTCCTGCAAGTAATTTTTTTAATTTTCCAGCTCCTGAAATACTTAATTTAAGGTATAACTTTTCCATTAATGAAATCAAAGGGGCTTGGTGGAAATATTCTGGAGGCTTTTTACCATTAGGCCATTTATAGAAAATAGAGAGAGGAAAATTAAAACTGTGATGTCTGGAGGGGAAAAGTAAGTGAGGAATAATTCAGAAAGCGGAGGAAACAAAGGGAAGGGAAAATAAAGGAGACAATGTAAATTTTATTCTGATTTGCTTTTAGAGCTCTTAAGTAATTTCTCCCACTTGTGCTCCAAATTATATTGTCTCTGCCCTTAAAAAGCAAATTATCATTTACAGACTTCTTTTCTCTGGATGTAATAATTTACACCCCTTTCATAACTGGCTCTGTCAGTTAAACAACACCCAACAGTAACAAACTCTATCATCTGTATCTTCCCCTGTCATTTCCCACTGCCCATTCTCAGTCCCCATCATCCAAGTTGAAAAGAACCCCCTGACCCCAGGGGGTATCAAAACAACTGCAAATGGCTGTGAAATGGGAAGTCAGAATAATGATTTTTTTTCTAACATTTTCTATTAAAAACAAAAATGTTTAATATGAAACACCCCCCCCCCAAAGCTTTTCTGGCAGGTGGCTGATGGCTCTGCACACCTGTCACCTGAGGATGGGGAGGAGTGTGAATGTCACACTCTCACAAGAAGTGGGGGGACACAGAGGGCTCCAAGCACCCAGCCAGCGCTGAATGAAGTTCTTCTGTACTGCATAAGGAATGCACATTGATAATGGTTTGATTCCTTGCAAGAAACAACAAGTGAGAGCCTGATAGTTAGCTCTAGTTTTTCCACTTGGGTCCTAAGTTGCTTTTGTTGTTGCTGTTTTGCAGAATCATAATAAACAGCCACATTTAGAGAAGTGTTCCCAGGCTGCCCCGCTCAGTCTGGCAAAATCTGTGAGTCCTCTCTAGTTTGGAAGAAACAGTTTACCCCAAAAAGAACAGTGAGAAATGAGAGAACATAAAGGATGATTCAGCTGAAGATTTTCTTATTAATAAGTTGGCTGCTACTTTCCTATGAGGTGACTTCTTTTCACTTACTTTGGCTTGTCACAAGTCTGTTTTATTGCATTGGTTGGGTTTCTAACACTGCTCTGACTCACTGTGTTTATTAAAGCCAACAACAAAGAGCCATGTCCTAATGTAGGCTTAATAACCCTTATTTACACCAAATGGGCACCGAAAGACTCAAATTGTTCCTGTTTGTATAGGGTTTCAATATCATCAATCAAAGGAGAGCAAAGAATGCAATAACCAAAGAAATTATTGTCTGCTACCATTCCAGTATAGGTTGCAATAAGAAAGCACAGAGGGGTCTTCACAAAGGCTAATTTTAGGCACAGAAGACTGCTCTCTGTAAGCACTTTCTGTAATCAATAGAAAGAGACAGGCACCTTCAGAGGGCAGTTCAGAGCAGGAGCTAATTTAAGTGCTCTGAATTGCACTCCTGAAATCCCCATCTCTCAGTGTTTTATATATTGGAGCCCGGGGAAGCATACCTCGAATTCTGACACAGAAAGAGCAGGAGAGAAGTAAATCTTCTGTGTTTTGTAAAAGAGTCATGACACTTGTAAACTGAGGCCGTGTCAACGCGCCAAAATAAGACAAAGTGCAGGGAGGCCCAATTTCACCCTAACGTGTGCTGGTGAGCCCACAAAGCAAGGGGACAAGCCCTGCTGGAGAGGTTTCTCATCTCTCCTCAGCACAGGACAGAGCAGCTCTGCAGCTGCAGGCTGCACACTGAGGCAGGCAGGTCCCCAGCCCGTGGGGACCATCCAAACCTTCCCCGCAGGCACCCGGCCTCTCCTGCCTCTGACTCCCAGGGGACCTGGTCCTGCTTGGCTTTTTCCTCCTTGTTAGAGAGCAGTGTCCCCTCGGCTTCACCAAAACCAGAGAAAAGCAGGAGAGAAACAAAAGCGCTGGGATTCCTCCTAACGTGAAACAAGGCTGATTTTGGGACAGATAAACAGAAGTAGGACACGTCAAACGAGCACATTACGTGAGATGATACCTATTCATGTTCACTTTTAAACAGAAGGCCTACTGACAACTTTGAACAAACTTTTGTTACTGTTGATGCACAAAACAGAATAAATACATATTCAAAACCAGTAATGAACTTATGGGCAAACTCTATTCTTTAAGAGGCATCTATTATTTTGGAGTTGTGACAGTAATGGGGCTACTGCACTTGGTCTGCAAAGGAGGTGTTCTCTGAAAATCATTTCTGCAGAAACATCACAGTGTATGAATCAGCAGGTTAAATTCATCCACCATGTAAATCAGTTGGAATAATGGGATTTCCAGCTTTGAACCCAGAGAATGCCATCTTACAGGCTCTTTAATTTATTCATGTTTGTTATTTGTGAGTGAAGTACAGAAAATAGCTCCACTGTCTCCAAAGGCCCCCAGGGAAGGGGATGGGACTCAAAGAGCTGCCTTATTCCTGGACACACACTTCCCTACTGTGACAAGCAACTTATTTCATAGCCATTACTACCACAGAAGGGGAGCTGAGGGGTTGGGTTGAACCCAGTGATCTTAAAGGTCTTCTCCAAGAATTCTATGAAAAGAGCAGAAGCTTTTCCCTGTCTTCTGCCACTGCCTGTCTGCCTTGCAACAAAGGGAGCCTACAAGGCACTGTTAATACCTAGCACACAAGGGCTACTTGGACCATCTTCTTCCTACAAACTCTCCTGAAGATATTTATTATTTACCTGAGGCTAGAACTAGCAGCAAGAAAGAGAAAGAGAAGCTGAATTACTTATTGTACTCTCAGAAAAAAAAAAAAAAAACAGGAACAGATAGGAAGGAAAGGAAATCAATATGTGTGATTGCTCTTCTCCATCCACTGTAAACATGTTGGTGAGGGACATGATTCATCTCTGCTGGTGAAAATTGGATTATAAGTGTTGTTGAAACAGAAAGGGAATTTTGGAAGGAAAATATGTTCCTGCATTTATGGCTAAGCATTCTGCAGCGAGACTTTTAATTGGTTATATGACAAATCCTGTAAAAGAGTAGTAGTCCTGGCTAGAACCCTGAGGAGCAGAAGTCAGCAGTTGTCCTACTTCCCTGATGTTTTACCCTGAACCTCTTTTATAGATGACTTTACAGTCCTTGGGCTTTCTGTAACACCCTTCAGTGGGAAAGGCACACAGTCAGAATACAGGGAAGCTTTCACATGCCAATGCTCCTCTTAAGCTTCCTATCAGAAAGGAGACAGGTATTAATACAAATGTTTTTCATTTACCTAACTTGTTCCATTCAACAGCATTAACAGCTTTGTAAATACTTTGAAACAAAGACAGTGTGTCTGAGAAGTAAGATAAAGTAGCAAGGACATGAAAAATGAGGGGAGTTCCTTAAATGACCGCAGTGATTTCAGCTTTCAATGATTTTAGATTCTTTTCTCAGGGGCACCTCAATGTAAATGAACCCACACTCTGCTGAAGGATGGAAATGACAGATTTAGTTACCCTGCTTGACCTCTGTTCTTCTTAGTTAATGGTGAGAAAAGATGAGGCAGGTTTTATTCAGCTAATTAAGCTCAAGTATAGGAAAGAAATATCAGAAAATCTATTTCTTGCTGCATTCAGAGAGGACAGTGACTAGTTAGACAATTAAGCAACCTCATCACATGCAATGTGAGCAGTTCACTGGTTTGTTTGTCCTCTGTCACTGCCTGACTGTATGATCTTGAGCAAGTAGCTACTAGTCCAGGTCACCTTTCCCTGGCACTGAGTCAGACACAGCTCACCCACAGCACTGAAAGGAACCTGCACTGATGGCACTTCAACTTCCACCAGCCACCAAGGAGCCCTTAAAAGTCTCCCTAAATGGCTCTTTTTCAAGACTGCTGGTTTGGCAATCCAGTGCAAACTAAGCAAAACTCAAACCTATTAAAAATTATTCTCAGCTTGCAGTTAGCAGGGCACAGGCTCCAGAGGGCAGGTAGGAGCCCCTGCAACACCAGGGCTGCAAGGAGAAGAATCCAGGCTGTTCTTTCCAAGGAGAAAGCAGCAGCCACATTGTCACTGTTGTCATGGAAGTTTTTTTCCCATTCTGAACAAGTCTAGACAAAAATAAGTTTTCAGCAGCTCTACATAGTCTTAATAATCAATATTTAAAGCATTGTGAGACATTATAACAAAGGGGTTTGATTTTAGTCCCTGACAACTAGAGAGGTAACCTGATTTAATAAGGGAATGCAGCAGCAACCATGCTTCTGAGCCATTATGGCTAATTCTAAAGACCCCATAGTGATAAAGGAACAATAATGACTGAGGACTAATAAAAACAAAATCAGTGAGGGTTTAATCATCAGCAGAAGGACATGAATTGAGTGTTAGAAAACATCTTCTGTTTAGAGAGTTAAGCTGTTATGCACACTGAAGCATAATTTGCTGTCACTGTTTTATTGTCATGCAATATATATTGTAGAGTAATCATTTTAATCTGCATGCAGATTATTAATTAGGGAAATAATAATTTAGCCCAGAGTGAAAGCGCAGGCAGGATGAGGAAGCAGCTGGTTATTTCTCCGACCTTTTTCATTTCAAAAGCTACTCCATAATGACCCAGCTGCTGTTTGGGGACAATTTTTATGTTAACTTTGTTGTAAAAAATCTGTACTATGTGTAAGGCTGCATTATGAATATGTCCTTTCAAAGATTTAGATGCACATCTATTATTTGTGCCAGGTTAATAAAATACATTTCACCATTAATTTCAGTGGACATCTACTGCTGAAAAGTGTCTTTCACTCACCAAACTTCCTTGCAGGTTGGTCCACAGTGGGGTGAGTATGCCAGAGCCTACCAAACCAGTAATGGTAAAAACTCCAGGACAAATGGAACACAGGGCTGGCAGAATTACCTGCTGGATGGTTTTTTCTTTCCCTCAGACCAAACTCCAAAGTGCTCCATAGGTGAGTCCTACCATGCACACACATAAAGTAACCACCAGCAGAGATGCTTAATCTCTCTGGCATCCTTTGGAATCCAAATAACTGGGCAGTTTTGGCTCCATGGTGATTGCTTGCATTCCTGTCAATAGCTCACTCGTTCCTGAAGGCAAAATTTAGGACTTGAAATACTCCAAGGGGGATGAAGGATCCCATGCCTCAGCCTCCAGTAAAGAGCTGGCCACTGGAGTGGCTCATTCCTGCCACTAAAACCTGGTGTCATTCCAGTGTCCCAGGGCTGAGACCTGCAAAGCTGCATTGTTTATATAAAAATGAAATTCCTATTAAACTTAATGAATCTCTGAAATACCTTGCACAAATGATAGAACTTCTGCTTACTTTTGGATAGAACTTTTTACTTACTTACCAGGCTACTCTGAGCAACCTGGTCTAGTGGAATGTGTCCCTGCCCATGGAACAAGATGATCTTTAAGATCCCTTCCAACCCAAACTATTCTGTAACTCTATGAAATGGGAGAAGATATTTAGGGAACCTTTTCCCTGTGCACTCTGGGGAACTCCCATTTTGGTGTCCCTGCTCTTTGCATTAGCAAAGCTTATCCTTCCCCTTTCCTTTCCCAGTCCCTATAGAGGAAACATTGAAGTGTTTCTCCCTCCCAAGAAAGATGAGCTACTTCACAAAACTGATAAGGAAATATTAATGAAACTTAATGTATCTCCTTCTACTTCAGTTCAAATCTAAACCAGAGTACACAAAAACGAAACCCATCCCCAGAGGTTCCTCTCTTTCTCTGATTTTCCATAGGGAATCTGTGGCTCATTGTGTCATGGTGGCATTCAGAAGGCAGCATGAAAAACCCATTTAATGCAGAACCCCAAAATGCAAGTGGCTGAGAACAAGGCAATTTTTTTCTGGCAACTCCTTTCACAGAAGCTTGAGAGTAAACACAGTGCAATGTGCAGCATAACTAAAGTTTTCTAATTCAACCACACCTACGTGAATTTATGTGTTCAGCCTCAAAGGTGACGCTGCCCAGCCAAATCTGTCCTTTGCCCATTGTGTTTCTGAGATTTGCAGCAAACTTGCAGCCTCCTTGGACTCAAGACAGACAGCTGTGGGCAGCTATAAGCAGCAAAGTAATTAAGGGATTTGCTGACTTGAGTGAAAGCAAAACAAAATGAAACCCAAATATAAATATATGTGGGAAAATCAATGCAAGATATGCAATGGGGTTTAAAAAGGCTTAAAGAAAGGATTCCCAAAGCTCGTGGTGTCTTAGAAAGCTTTCACGTTCACCTGATTCAACACTATAAATTGTTTTGATAGAGAGAAAAAAGTGATCTCAGAGATTGTTGCTTCATCTCAATCTGGGATTTCTGAGGAATGTGTTTTGACTTCCAAGCAGCCAGTCTGTTCCATTGCTGAGGATTGTGCCTGGCTGGCACTTAGCAATAAGATTTCTTTTAATCTGAATGTTCCAAAGGAGACAAGATTTGTAGAAGGCTTAGGTGAAAAAATACCCAGTTTCTTGAGACCTCCTATATTGGACATTTTGTGAATATGCCTTCCCTCAAAGGCTTTTTTCTTCCTCCAAGTAGGCTGAGATTATGAGGGCTCTAGATATCTTTGAAAACTGCAGAGCACACCCACGCTCAGCCAGCACTTTTCTAATTATATCAGCAGGTCTTTGAATTATTGCTGGTTAAACTCTATATAAACACCTCTGAATAGAGGTGATGGGGGATTGTACTCCACCTTCATTAGGCAACCTGCACAAAGCAGCCAATTTTTGATGGTCTAAAAATAAAAGCCTTACTTTCCTTAGTAAGGGAGACTTATTAACTGACTACAGAGCTTTCTTGCTTCAGGGCAGTGCAGCAGCAATTGAGGGGGAGAAGGACTGAAAGTTGTTAACATCAGAAGTTTGTTTTTAATCTATAAGGAAAAATAAGATGGTCTCACACCACTGCCTGGAGTGATAAATGTCCAACAAAACAAGATACCTTGCAAGTGGCTCTCTTTTTTTTTTTCAGAGTAAAGCAATGATTTTCATAATCAAGTCCCAAAAATCCTATTCACAGGACTGTCTCATTAATTCAAAGCAGAGTCTTTTCTATAGTCAAAGAGATCATCTAAAAATAAAAGTAAAACCATGACAGAGTATGTCTTACTGTTTGCAAGTTTCTCCAATTTATTAAAGTTTAATAAGCCTTTGGCTTTCCCCCAGACTCATATATATGTGAGAATTAACCCTGTATTGTCAGAGAATGCCACTCAATTCAACACATTTGTCTTTGAACACAGTTATCAGCAGCTCACTTTTTAAAGAAAGCATACATTACACAACTGAGTTCTGCCCAGAAAAATACTCCAGGATAAGATCAGAAATGACTCAATGCCTCACCACTTGTGTGCAGGCTGTGGCTGAACACGGATCACACGAGGTGGATGCTCGCTCTGATCCAATACAGTCAGGACTGTCTTGCTGCCAGTCCTCCCTCCAACATACAAACACATTCAGCACTTGGATTTATACCTTTTCAGTTGGTTGCCCCCCCTTCACAATAAGCTTGTACCATGTCATGAGTTCAGTGATATTCAGTTTTATGGTTCATCCCAGGGGATGCTGCCTGAGCCCTGAGTACCTGCCTCAGGTGGGCCCCAGCACAGGCATTTGTTACTCCTTGCTCAACCCCCCCAGTAACTGCAGGGGGTTTGAGAGCACCCCCCAAACACTGTTTTGTAGTGGAGCCTGTTTCCCTTCCCTGCAGGCTCCCACTCCCCTGGGAGAGCTCTGTCAGCTCCGTGCCTCCCCACTGGTTCCCTGCTGGAAAGCCAAGCAGGGGTGACCATGGCTGGCAGTGTGCTGATGAGGAATGGCATTCATACACATCAGAACATTACACAGGGTACTGGATCTTCTGCTATGACACCAGCACAGTGGAGCTGCTCAGACTCAAGCTCTTTAGAAGAGCATAAGTTACTCTAAACCTACACATTTAAAATTTATAGACAAAACAGTTCATGTAACTGTCATACTTAAAAATTAGCAAAACTCCATTAATGCTCCACTAACTTATCAGGAAAGTAGACAGGATATTTGAACACATCTGAGAATCTGACAGCTAAGTGCTATAGATCAGGACTGCACCTTGCTAAGCCATACATAAATTCCCCTAGTGTTTCAAACAAGAAGATAAATAAGCTATAACATCAGATTTTTTTTGGCAATTCTCTTTGCTTGGGATGATATGTAGACAGAGTTTCTTCATCTACAGAATTTTAAGAAGGTTTTCAAACAAAAGACCACACCAGCCAAATGCTCTTTATGCAGAGCTTCTAGTGGCTTCTTTCTGAGTTTGAGCACATTGTTGCTGCTGCACTGTGATGTTTAAATACAATTTGGGGGCATCATTGACCAGCATCTTCAATGAGGTTAGAATTTAGTTTTCTGCATAGGTATAGGAATTTCATTCACTGCTGAAATGTATCCACACATAAAAAGAACATCAAAGTACTCCCACAATTTAGGTCAAATAAGACCATACTCATTTAGACACACACTCATATATCTGAATCTAGAGAAAATCCTCTCAGCTGTTTGCAATTCATATCCATGTGCCCTTTAGAGAGAAACAGAGCCAAAATCTGTTACCTTATATTCCTGTAAAACAGAAGAAACCCACCTAGCCACTATTTGTCAGGAGCTGGATTAAACTAGAACACAGGCAGCTGGAATGAAGTCAGGGGAGAAAAGAACCATCAGCCACAGGAAGTTTCAGGCTGGTTTTAAATTGTCAGCCCACATCCCACTCCTCTGCTGACCCCCAGCTGCTGAACTCTGCCAGGGGACAAAGAAACCTCAGTGATGCAAACCAGTCCCACAGACTGCAAACCAAATCCTCCTGGAAGAGCAAGGATTGGAAACATCCCAGAAGGGAAGAAGTTGATATTTTCCTGTTAGTTTTTTTTTCTCTGCACTTTTTATGCTTTCAGCAAAATCACTCTTTGTCTCTTCATTTCACAAATCAGAGCATACAAGAGCACGCTGCCAGAATTGCCCTCCCAGGCAACTGTATTGTTGGAAACCACTAAAGTTTTCCTCAAAATAACTACAAGGACAGCTGTTCTGAAAGCTGCAGGAAAAGAATTCTACTTGGGAAGCTGAAAAGGTTTAAGCTGCTGAGAAAATGAGGACCCAAGCTGATACAGAGATTTAGGGGCTATTGTTTTTAATCTCTCTCTCTCCCCCTCCAAAGAATGCTTCTTCCTACACAGAGTTGCCATAGTTTCAGATTTCTGTGGCTCCCTGGTTGCTGGTTACTAGGACATTTTTATAAGCCCTGATGATTTTATGATGTGTACAGTGTTGATTTGTTTTAGCACTCTATATGGCATCACACCTTACATATTAAAACATTACATTAAACCTTGCATATTAAATTATTCTTTACTCTTAAAATAATCTCTTTTCAGTGTTGTTTTCCTACTTGATACATAAAAAAAAAGGAGTTCAAATTCCTTTTCTAGTTCAAAATGAAGCTTTCAAGAATCTCCTTGAAAACTAAGGCTTAAAGAAAGAAGTAATTAAGCTTATATTATGAGAGTTTTCTCCTATGTTGCATACTAGAGGGAGCCAGTAGTTAATATTAATACAGACAGTCCTGTGCTGTCAGTGGGGAAAAGGCTACTGGGAGCTCCAGAGTAAAACTTATTGGTTTCTTTTCCTTTTTACAGGTAACCTATAACCTGTATATTATAAGCATGACACTAATAAACAGGTATTTATGGTTTGTGTGATTTTTAGCAATTCAGCTTCCACTCTTGGAGGTGTTAAAACATGGGATTTGAAAACTCTCTCTAACCTCATTACTTTTCAGCCTTGTCCCCATTTCGATTGACACACTGAACTGGGTTCTGTTACAGAACATTTGCTTCTGTCTCTCTTTTCCCCAGCCCTTACGTGTCTCTCTACAATAATCTTTGCCTCTTCATTGTATCCCAAAGAAATCATTCTTTCCAAGTCTCTTTTTCCAGCTCACCAGTCGTCCTTTCTTTGTGCCTGGTCTTGGCAAGATCTCTTTGCACTTCTTTCCCAATAAGGCCAGGTTTTAGCTTTATCTCTGCCTCATTTATTTTGCAGCTGCTTTGTTCTCATGCCCAGGCTATTTAGCAACATGTCCTGTGGAAATGTAAAAAATCCCCCCCAACAACCAAACATCTCGTCCCTGTAATGTGTTTGAATCAAATGCCAGTGCTGCTGCTTGAATCCGATTTCCAGGCATTTCCACTAATTTATTCCATCCCCCTAAGAAAAAAAACCACAAAACAAACCTGAACGACGTGGCCAGTTTGGACTGGAAGCACTTGGCTTCAGAGAGCCAAGCACCATTACTGGGATTCAGGAATGCTGCAGTAAGCAGCCCCTGGTCTCTGTGGAAGCAGGATGTGGTCCACTGCAAAATGTTTGTTTCTAATCTTTCTTTTCCTGCTTGATTTTTTTCTTACTGTGCATTCATATTATCCACCAGCCACTCTATCTGGATGCAGAGCTGTGCTACACCTTGATAAAAGATCTCAAGACAGCACTCTGACAAAGAGAGTCCTGCTCTTTTAATGGATTGTTTCTATACCCATTGGTCCCCAATTCCTCATGCCACGATCTCAGGCAGCACAGCTGAGAGATGGGGAACTCTATCATATGAGACTGCAGGAGAATGTTCCCTTCTCTTGGCTTTGCTGCTTGTGATTGCAGCGTGAGAGTGGAATACTCAAACACCCAGAAGGACATTTAAATCTCCAGGGCAGAAGCCTTTTTGCCTCACTGATCCAAGAAAAGTGAGCAGCTGGTGAATCACATTAATATTGGTGTTATTTACCTATCATTTTGTGGGTTTGGGTATATTTTTTAAATTGGCTGCCTACAGGAATGCTGATCCTGTCCCATAATACCACAATCAGTAGCTGCTGTTCTCCTTGGACAGAGATAACTGGTTGGCCATTACTGTATGCACAATTTCATCTTTTTATACACAGGATTTGTCGCTAATAGAAAATTCTTTAAGGGCCACTAACCAGTTGTATGAAGATAAATTACCTCTGCTTAGCATCAATGTGAATGCCACTCTTTCTACAGCCTGATGTCATGAGTTTACCCCTGAATTGTGTGACTGAGACCCGTGGAGTGAAGGATACCACAGGATGGTAAAGGAAGGCATTGTATGTTTATAAAGACTGATTTTACTCCAGAGATAAATCTGCAGTGCATCACTGTCTTATTATATCCTTTCCTTACATATGGAAATTATTGAATTTCTTTTGCCTCATTTAATTCTTTTTAATCTCTTTTCTTTCCTTGCCTTCTGGTGATAGCTTTTGCTTACTAATTGTCCGAGGCTGACACCCAATGGGTAGCATTATGCTCTAATGCGCACAAAGCTCCATCCACTTCCCAATGGCTGCTACTGAAGGAAAAGTCAATTATGGCAAAATATATTCCTTTTCTCCTTCTGTGCTGCTGACAGGCCTAAGGCATTAGCTTGTCTTATGTTATGGGAAGTGAAACAGGATTAAGATTTGCTTGCTTTCAACTACATTGTAGAATTTTGAGACAGGCGGGTTTACACTCCAGTTGCACACAAAGTAACTTACAGCTGTTAAACAATTTGAGTCAGTGTAAATCTGGAATACTGTATTCCTGTGAATTTATGCTCACCCAGCTACAGCAGCTCCATATAAGAATACTTGTATGCATAGTCATCCACTGGAACAAGTATTTCCACCACTGTCCTGAGGTAATTTTGATCTTGCTGGGATCTCAGCTCAGGATTTTGTCCATCATGTATTAACCTGCTACTCAATAAGCATAAAGCATGGCCACAGGGAGTGCATTGCTTCTGTTCCATACCCTGCTCCAGCCCATCCAAGCAATACATTCAGAAGAATCATGCTGAGAACTCAGTTTTGTTGTGAGTTTGATCGTGAGCTACAAAAACTAAATATGCATTACAGGCACAGGCAGAATAGGGAAGCCCACTTACAAAATACATGGATTATTATCATCTTAAAATCCCAGCAGTGCATTATGCAGCAGACCTGATGGCAAAGGCTGAGTGTGAGATAAAGTACAGGCACCCAAAAAATGTTATTAATGCAATTAATTAGTTTTTGTTTCTTTGTGCAGCGCTTTAAAAAAAATGGAAAAAGACAGAACTTTAATATAAAAGAGATCCTCCAGGAGACAAATTAATCAGCATTATGATACCCCAAGTGACAGGGGAGGCATAATGAGAATGTCAGCATTAGCGAAGTCAAAATTTCTCACCCTAACACAAAATGTTATTAAAAATGCATCAGTGTATTTTATTTCAAGGACTTACAGTTCAGATCTACATATCTTAAAAATTTTTGGTTTTCTTCTCCTAATTGTATTGTTTACTTCAAAATACTTTCCTGTGTTCAAAAATTAAGAGTTTCCTCCTGATAAACAGCAGAAAATGAAGGTCTGATAGATACCCTTTGAAGTCAAGAGGCAGCTTATCTTTGGCTTCTGAGAGCTGCTTTGTCAGATGTTAAAAGCTGAATTCAGAAACCCCACAGTTTCATAAAAAAAAAAAAAAAAACAAACAAACCAAGAGAGATTCAAATACATCACTGCTTCATAGACCAGAAACTGTGTGTTAAGTCAGGGACCAAAACTTTCAGTAGACAAAATCTTAGCCAAATTCTGCCCTAAACCTGAAAACAGAGGCACAGATGCAGTCTGGGTTTGGGATCTCTGAGCATTGTATAAACCAATGAGGGACAGGAGAACTGGCTGTAGAACATACTAAAGGGTCTCTTCCATTATGCAAGCAAGGCCAGAGGGACAGATCTAATCCTGTCTCTGCACCTCCAACAAACAATGCACTGAAATATCTTTCTTCATTATGGTAAAGTACACACGTAGTAAGTTTTTGGAACCCCAGAGACAAAGCTAAATATAATAAGATAGCTAAGTATCAAAGCAGATATATTATCTTAATAGAGAGCAAGAGGAGAGGAAAAAAAAAAAAGGTGATCTCCATGCTCAGGCTGTGCCTTGCAGATGTTGATTTTCATTAAACCACTTTGATGTTATTGATGTTCTCCCCCAAACAATACCAAACATTTGGCTTCTGCATAAATGGCAGAAACTGCAGTAAATTAAGCACCAGGCTATCCCCTGCCTTTGGAAAATTGCCATGTAATAGCAAAGGAGCAAAGCACTCTGCAGCAGCCTTTAAGAGCCTGATAACAGAGGAGGACTTCTCATAAAACATCTTTTTAACCTGAACACCCAGGTGGGAGAACTGCTATGTGATCCCATTCTGACCTTTACTACCAGATGTGAATGATCTCCACAGAGTACTGATCTGTTCACTGCAGTTATTGCCTTTTTTTTTTTTTTTAACAAATCACTTAGTAGTTTTTTTAAGTTATTAGTGCTTCGTTCTGTCATCTGTTGCCTCTGAAAGTCTGTCTTTGTTTTTCAGGGGTTTTCCTCTAAAATGGCAAAGCAAAGATGTTTCAAATGTACTAACAAGTGTCAGTCAAAGTCTAAAAGATATAAGGCTGGATCCTACTCTGTATAAATCAATTTTTTCCTGGGTATCATTGGGGTTACAGAGATTTATGCTAGGAGAGCATTTTGCCCTACAAATGAAGAAAAACTATCCAAAGATTTGCTGCCACCCACTCTAACTGAGCCACTACTGACTATCAAAATGGTTCTCACATAATTTAATGGTAAGTTTTAATGAAGCTGCTGAAACAGAAAAGCTGAAGGCAACCCGAGATTTAACCCAAGACCTAATACTGGTTGTGAGGTAGAGCAGAAAGGGGGGCTGTGTTTTCAGTGCACCTCCACAAAACCAGCAGGTTTGCTCTCTAAACCTGATATGCTTTGTTTTGGGGCAGCTCTTTGGGATGGTCTGTATCATTTCTCCCTGATGTTCAGCCCTTTTGAATTCCTACAGCTTTTGTCTGCAGCAGCTGGACAAATTTAACCCAGTCTGACAATCACTAAACCCACCTACTCCTTCCACCATGGCAAGTGAAAGGACATTTTAAAATAATTATTTTCTTATTCTTTTTCATATTTGTGTGCCTGCCCACATGATAAATGAAAGCAGGGACTCGCTGGCTGAGGGGACAGAGATGGAAATGAAAAGACTGAGGGCAGGAGGAAGGACTGGCTGACATGTTGTAAGCATTTCCCACCTTCCCCACGAAGGTCTTTCCAGCACGAGCACTGTTGTGGTGGAAGTTTTATTTCCCAGTAATAGACAGGTAATGGAAAGAAGAAATTCTGTAGCTCCGACACAGCTTCGCTGGGTACAGAATATTGTAACTGCACCTATCAATTAGTGAGGATATGCTGCAATTATTGCTGCTTTTGTTAATGCTGCTTTGTGATTTTGTCAAGCACAAGATTTACGCACAGGACCAAATTCTACTTTGAGTTACACAAGTTTGAAATGAGAGGAAAAAAAACAAGCAGCAGCACAGTACTAAGGAACAGTCTGGAAAAAGATATTTTTTAAGGGACAACAATCCTATGTAAAGCTGACTGATACCCTGGAGTTAGAATGTGCTGTTTTGTCACAAACTGAGACAAAGCCAAATAGTCCCAAATTGCTGAAGATCGTGTGGGCTTGGTTGTTTTCAAGGCTCATGTTTTTGACTGGCCAAGCCAGTTAAACCCTCTCACTCACACACTCCCTCAACCCCAGCTACCTTGGGAGGGTCAGACCAAGACAATCACATCCAGGAGGTAAAATACAGCATTTAACATCCTGCCAGGTGTTATCTGCTTTTGCATGCAGAGCAAAATCCTCAGTGCTATTTGCCTTCCTACCAGTCAGATAACATTTCTAGAGGCCAAGAAAAACTGCCCTACAAGCCAAATCCAACCCTTCCATTGTCGGGATGCCCTTGACCAAAGCCATGAACTGGCCACATACCTTGCTTAACTGCAGGGTTTGACTACACTCACTCCTTCCAGCAGGATTATTTCCACACTTAAGCAAATTCTGTATGCAGAATTGGTGACTAAGATCCCCATACCAACGTGCACATTATGAAAAATATATGAAACTGCTTTGTGAACTCTAACAAGGAGAACAAACTGATTCCCAAGCTAAGGAGGAACTGATAGCTATTTTGATGATCTTGTGCATCTCTCACTCCTCAGCACTGACAATCAGTCTCTGGCAGAGTTAAAATACTGGGCTAAATTAAGCTATTTCTCACTTCTAAGTGAATCATATTTACTACTAAACTGATTCTATGCATATTGACCTCACTTATAAAGAAATCTATACATAGACAGCCACACTGTATGAGGTCTTCTATAGAAAGACAGTATGTCTTGAAGAAACAAATCCAACTAAAACACAAGAGCATTTTTTTGTTCTCTTGGTGGCTGTATTTCCATGGGCAGGACTGGTTCACCTCCTACACAAATCACCAAGGTTACTTCTGCACTACATTCTATGTGGATAGTTCAGATGATGTCTCATTTAATTTGACTTGCCAGTACCTGGCTCTGTCATCCCTGATGGAGGAGAGAGCTTTACTGGGCAGTCAGCTCCCAGCACCTCTCCAGGGCAGATCAGAACAATGCTGTTTCCCACACACTAAGGCTCCAGTTTCACGTAAAAATCCGAATCTTACCACTTCTTACCCTTTCTGATTAAATTCTTGACTCAGGAGGTGCAGATGGTGGGAGACTAGTTCAAACCAGCTCCAGCTCCATGCCTCTCTAATTGCCTGAGCCCTTTTCTCACTGCAGAGCTGGAGGTTTTGCTGCAACAGATATGGCCATATCCATACACAGTTATTGTATGCATTACAGAAAACTCTGGGGGTTAGGAAAAAAATCTCTTTGGTGCTGGGTGCTCTGGTGTGCAGGAAACTGGTCTGTGTTCAGCCTTCTCTGTTCAGTTGTGGAGCCTTAGTAGCAAAATTCCTCTTGTCTGGCCACTGAGCCAGTTCTCCAAGAGTTAAACTAGGTATGAGTTCCAATACAGCATTGCCATAAAGTTCTGGTGATGGATGTGAATAGGCACTGAACAAAGAAACTGGTAGTTTTTGTGCCCCAAAAGACCACACAAATCATCTTTTATTGGAGCACTTTCATTAAAAAAAGAACGTGTATAAGGTGCAGGAGCACTAAACATGCATCATAGATGGTATTTCAAAGGTTCAAAGCTAAGTGAACCTTGTCTTGAGCACTGCTAACTGTTGGAGGCTGCACTTCACCAACATGCCTGATTAATTGGTTTCCTGCTATGTTTATTGTTTGCAGCAAAATTATATTAATATAGGAGTGGAAACAGCAAGAACAGTACTATAAGAGTGCCTGGCTGCGAGAACAGAAAAAATAACTCAAGCACTTGTGATCACTGATTATTACATTTTCAGTGCTGCTGAAGAGAATTTTTTTGAAGTATGTTTACAATCATCTCCAAGTTCTATAAATATTGCTTTGTTATTGACTTTGTGCCATGAATCCAGTACCAAGGAAAATACTCACCCTTCCCACTGCCAGTGGCAAATCAATGCTCTGGCTTTGCTTGGCCTTTGTGCAGTTTTAGAATTTGTAGGAATGGGAGTTCAATGGTTTAAAAATAATGAGAAGAGTGTGAAGAAAACAACTTCTGCCAGAATGAAAGAATGGTACAAGTTTTAAGTACTAGGCTGTATTTACATAAAAGCACAGTGATAACACAGCTGGCAGCACTGCAGCTGTTTGAAAGGTGCCACTTGTAAGGAGAAAGCCTTGTTAAAAATGGCCAGGCAGGAAAAAAAGATCTTTACCTGTTCATTATATTAACAGAAATTGAAATGCTCAGTTAATATTACTTTTAAAGGAAGAATACAAAATCTAAAATACAACATTTCTATAAACAGAGGGAAGGAATTTCCCCTCAACCAATGGAATGCCATAAAATCCCCTTGGATAGGGACTGAGAATATTCCAAACAGCTCCACAGGGGTGAGCACTGTTGGCAGGGCTGAACACCAGCATTACAGGAGCTCAGGGGTTTGAATGGGGCATTCCTATGGACCCCTTTACAGTTACCTTCTTTTACCCTAAATTCTGAACCCTGACAGATCAGATTTGCATTCTGACACAGTTACAGATCAAATACGTTGAAAATGCTACAAATTAGAGAAGTCATGAATAGCCAAAGTCTTTAAAACCATTAATTCCATTCAACTCCTTATAGAATTGAATAGGGACGAACCTATTAAAAAGTTCCAATTCCTTCTCCAGTTTTGTAATTTGATCTGAAAAGTAACATTTCTTCTGCAATGACAGGACTTCACTGGAGATACAAAGGGCAATTATTAGAATTACTGAGTTCTGGTGATAAAAATTGATGGATCTTTTGCTCATAGGTGGCTTGTCAGACTTCAAGGCACACAGCCCATGGAATTAGGGAATTCTATCTTTTTGCAGTAACCAGCAAAGTTTCTCTGAAAGAGCTTAGGCCAGTGGTTGTGACCAAGGTGATGGGAAGGCAGGGCTTGGTGCCAATGGGCTCTTCTCCCATCTTATGGAAGCTGATGTAGAGGTGAGAGCAGCTGGAATAAGAACCATAAAGTGAATTTTAGGAGGAAGCTGGAGCTAAATGTTCTGTTATAATCTCGTTCATTACTTCATTAATAAAATCAAGCCCAGCAAAGAGGATGTGCTTATAATGCTGTGCTGAGTGTGAATTCATGAGTTACCTGAGAAAGACATTTCTTATTGCTACTGTGATTTGAGTTTTATTGACTGGCTTCTAAGGGCCGTATTTCCCTTGCCAGAGTGACTGTGCTGTTAGGACAGAATCCTGCCCCTGAGAATTTTCAGTCTCAGTGTAATATTAAACACAGCAAACAGGACAGAGGAGACACAAGGAAGGAGCTTACTGTGCTATTACTATCTTCACTCCAGATGGATGGAGTTCTCCAGGGATATCAACGGGGGTAAGTAGGATCTAAAGTAGAAAAATGTGCTTTACAGAGCCTGTGTCTTCCTCCCTTCCACCCTCTGGATTTCAAACATGCACTCAATTTTACATGCTACCTAGATATCAGAAACAATTGCTTCCAACTAGTTTAGTGCCAACAAAAGGCACACAGAGATGAGAGCAGAGCCAGAAAACTTTGGGCATGGCTCGCAGGCTATTTAATGCACGAAGCTGAGACTCAGCTGAGCTCGGAATAAATGTGAGAGGCAGTTCAAGGACAAAAAGGATGTGTGCAATGGCCTGTCTCCACAGTTAACCCTCTCCCTCCAGAAAAAGGAGTTCTGCCTGTTTGACTATTGCAGGAGATCTGCAGTGGACAGCAGGTTTCTCACTTAATGAAAATACAACCAAGTTGTATTTGGAGACTTCGAGGCAGAGAGGGTTTTTTAATTTTTAAAGAATTTTTTTTCTCTTGGGAAGGTTTATGGAGGTCACTCTGAATTTCTCATTTTCTCCCCAGCAGCAGAGAGCAGCAGAGCAAAGCACAGTTAGTTTAAAGAAGAGTTGTGGTGAAGTTGGGATGTTAATGTTGATCTGATGCTAAGCTTTTTACCTTAATCATTCCTCTAAATATTAAGTTGAGTTTCCTAGGAATTTTCACAATTTTCTGCCTTGGCATAGAGCTATGTCACCACATACATCACATTGTGAAGGAGAAAGAAAACAAAGATCATCCTCAGTCACTCATCCCTCCTTGCACTCGACCACACTGGATCCATCAACCAATATTTATGCCACAGCAAAACCAACCAGAGGTGTAAGGAAATGGCACAAGTGCCCTTTGAGATAGAATTAGATTCTAGTGAGTGTTTTTTTCTAGTTGCAGTATCTGTTCTGATCAACACTGTTGCCTCTTACACTGCTGGATAAAGTTCTACCACACTCTCACAAGAATCCTCTTTTCCCAAACACTCTTCACACCCCTCCCCAGCCCATGAATCCCTCTTGTTCATCTCTTTAACATGTATCTTGTCTACGTTTTGTTACATCTATTGGCATTTGGTTCACAATTGCATGTTTCCCAAAAGATTTCCTGTTTCTCTGGCAATACATCTTAATCACTGGGGGCTCTGCCTTTGACCTCGCTCCTGTCTATTACAAACGTTTGTCATGCAATAGCAGTGCCCTGGGTCTTCTATCACACCACACTCTTACAATCACCTTCCATTGTGTTTTTGTAGGTGATTCACTCCTGTCATCTTGAAATGTTATTTTAACCTTCAGTCAGTAACTAGAAAAGGAAACAAGTTAAAAGAGCAGAAATGGCTCAGTTGCCTCAATCCCAGCAAATTGGCTCAGCTTCATAATTTAACTTTATGCAATTATATTAAAATTAAGGTTTCCAATCATCGCTTTTAAAGAAGAATATCACAAAATATTACTAGGAGTTAATAAAATATATTAAATTTCAACAACCGCCAGTGAAAATCAAATTGAGTTAAGCAATCGGTGCACTCTAAAATGAGGGAGTAATATAAGGAACAAAACCACTACATGGTTGTATAAGTGGTTTGTCATATTCCCCTGTGGGTCATGTCACGGGGCTTGTACTAAAGACAGATGAACCTCTGAACTCTGGGGAACCTGAGCCAACTCTTTAAATCTGGCTCCTCACTAATTGCAACACAGCCATAGCAAGGAAAAAAAGTCACAGCAGACAGGTATGAGATTTCATAGAAGAATACAAGAAAAACATCATTCTGTGAGAACAAAAAAATAGCAGTCTGTGACTGGACTGAGTGACTAAGAGAAACAGAGGGAAGTTGCTGACAGATCAGACTGATATTTCCAGGATCCACAGCCCAGTTTGATGGCAGATGGGAAAGTGGAAAGTTAATGACAGACAAGATGGATGTAGCTCTTGGTTGGCTAGCTGCTGTTTACATCATGTGAGAGACTGAAGTTGCCAGCCAAGGATAAGCAGGAAAAAATACTTGATAAGGGAAAAAAAAACAAAACAAAACACTCAATACATGAGAAAATTACTTTCATAGATTTCTGTGATTGCTCTCCACTCATTCAAAGTGGATAATCTGAGTTTTTCCCTTGAAGAGCATTTTGTCAGTGGTCTAACACAACTCCCCGTTCCTCTCCCTATAAAACATTGCTCCTGGTGATCATTGTAATCAACCAAGCAACAGGAAAATGAATGGCATAAGCCTTCTAAGTAGTCCAGGATGGGCAATTGCTGACTGATATAAACCCATCTTGTGTCCTCAGGAGTCCCACTAAAGAATATGCAAACTATGCATGATGTTAAGAATTAAAACTTGCCTTTTTTTTCCTTTTTTTTTTTTTTTAAGATTGTTGAATTCCATTGTTTTCAAACAGTTGTGCAAGTTCCTGGCATTTCTTTAACACTTGCTTTCTGAAATGACCCAATGGGGCAAGTTTAATGTGCCCCATGCTGATAGACACAGCACTGTCTGACATGCTCTGACTTGCTAACATCCAGGTCTCTGGAAAAGCAGTAGTAACGTGATGCAGAACATATTTCTGAGCTGCTTTCAAAAGGCATTTTGGTCACTGCACTGTAAGAACATCCTTTTAAGAGAGTGCAACATTACAGCTCAGGGCAAGCCCTTTGAGGTGTTTTGTTAGAGAAAAGCATTACCTGGCTGTTGCCTAAAATAGCTCAGAGACATGTGGAAAGGGAAAGGCATCCTGGTAAGCAGCAGTATTGCTCTAGGGCACAAGGAAGATGGGAAGCCTTGAATATCACAATGACACTTCCAAATACTTCTTCATAAAACATTATTGCTGAGCTTTGGACAGGAACAAAGCAGGTCAAGGTTTGCAGCAGGTTTCTACAGTCAGCACCTAATTCAGAAACGAGTTCAAACATTAATTAGAAAATATTGGTGCAGAAAATATGAAAACTATTTGTTATACATTTGTGGAAAAAACGTGCCTGACACAAAGAATTCAGGACAGCATGTTTTGTTTCCCTTCCTCCCCTGATTGTCCAAATTAGTATGTGGTTGTGCTCTTAGGCTTTACTTAGTTACTATAGAAAATAAGAAAGAAATCTGCTCTGAATATACTTTTCCAAATATTCTTAGTTGTATTTTTTTAAAATATTCAAATACAAAGTGGTTTGTAGAGACTGTGCACATTGTCTCTTGTGTTCCTGCATCCATTCAATGCCCTGAAATGGGAATTTTGCAGAGAAGTAGTTTTATGTATAATAAATACCAAATTCTCTAACACAGGCTGTCTACACAATGCTGACAGATCATGAATGTGAAATAGCACTCAAGAGATCACTCAGAAATCAATAAACTCAATCAGCTAGAATCCTAGCACTGTCTACAACGATAATATGGGGAAAGTGATGAACACTGCAAGGTTATTTGATGATTTTAAAGTGAAAACAGAAAAAATCCCCTAAATGTTTTCCTTAGGCTAAGGAGTGGAGTGGAACAAAAACAACAAACAAAAACCCACAAACAAAAACCTAAAATCAACAACTCAATCTAAATTATGTGCCCCTTGGAAGCGTGGAAAGACAGAAGATGGGACTTCTCATCACAGACTGGCTGAAATGCTCTCTCACTGTCAGTGGCCAGTCCCAAGTGGTTCAGGAAAAGATAAACTAACATAAGGAAGATTTTTTTTCTGCCTCAGACCATTTATAACCTTCTAAGTGAGGATGGAACAATGAAAATGAGATTCAGATCTGCCAGTTTCAGTCAGTTGGATTTGCCTTATAGAAAAATAAACAGACTCAGGCATTTTACCCAAGGTACCAATGTTTGAGAAAACAGAGATGAAATCTGTGGGTTGATGGTATGGGCTAATTTAGCAAACTACAATGACTCAAAACGTACAAGTAGGATTTGTTAATAAAAATACTGAGCTTCCTTTGAATCACTAATCACCATCACGCTAATTTCGACAGGAGCAGCGTCTGACCAAAACTATCCTAAAGAATTCCCAAAACCATTACCTCTTCTGTACAGAATGACTGAGCAATATCAACAAAAGTTATAATGTCCCAAAAGAAACTCCCTCAGACCATGTTTCTGCCAGATGTTCTGAGGGATCGTGCCACAGTCCAGGCAGGAACTTGGGATCTCTGTATTTCAAAAGGATTACCAGAAGCAGAACTGAGCAGGCAGGAATGGTTGAGGTGAGTCAATGGCACTCCAGGTACCCAAAGATACAGTACAAAAAGAGAGGGAATGAGGCAGCTGACAACTGCTCCTAGGAGGGATGACAGGCAGGAGACAAATCTGTCCCCTTGGACCTTCAGGAACACCAGGGCTGTTGATTTATGGCGAGGGATTTGAAGGACTGCTCAAAGCACATCTTCATGCCACACACATCAGCCTGGCTGTCCACAATTCCACTTCATTCAGCCCTTTCAAATACATTTTTACATCAGCTTTGGGCCCTCCATCAGGACATTAACCAAGCATCACATAACACCTCTCAGTGCCTCCCTCTCCATTTTACATAAAAATGAGCAGCAGCAAAGGAATAAGGAATTTGCTACTACGGAAAACCTGAAAGAACAGAGGCTTGAACACAGCCTCACCAGTCTCCCAAAAGTGCCACCCACTCTCCACCCCTGCTCTTTTCCATCATCACACACTGCTATATATAAGGTTTTCCCCAATGCTGGTTACTTAAAGACAGCCACATCAGTTACCAAATGAATAATTTTATAGAATAAGTCAATAAGGAGCTTCTTAAGCTGGTAAAGTTACCAAGTGTCTCAGTTTCAATTCTGAATGCTTTCAGTTCCATATGTTCTTAATAACTGCATTTCCACACCAGCTGATATTTGGCTGCTGCAATTCATTTGCAAACATGATTAAAAATTCAGTCAGGATTAATCTTTATTTTTCACTCAACTACCTTCAAACAAAATCACCTACAGCAATGTGTATCATAATCAACCCATGCTAAAAAACTTAGAAATGGGGAAAAAAACATGAGTAAAAGGTAGGGTTATTAAAATTTGAATTATTTCTTTCCTATAAAGTTTTAAGATAGTGCTCTTTAACTTTGGATATGGCAATTCCTCTACATCTGCTCCACCTGATGTGAATAAATCACTGACAGTGATTTGACAGCCCTTTAGAAACAGCACAAGAAATACATAAATAAGATGTTACAGAATAATAGCAAGCCTCCACACCACAGACATGAAAGAGAATTTGCTTGCAATCTCTATTGTAGAGACTTGACTGCATTTGAAATTACTTCAGAAAAATATTGGGACAGCCAAGTTACACAGAGGAATACAAATACCCTGAGGGTAGAAGAAGATCCACCAGCACACAGAGCAGTGCTGTGCTGATGTGCCTCTGAGTGCAGCCTTGCTCCAGAGAGCCCCTGCTGAGCAGGTCTGACAGGAATGCACTGGGTCAGGAACAACACCAGCGCTCTCTTGTGATACATGGAAGCCCTCAGAGCAGTTATAAAAGGCTGTGGTTTGCATTATGAACTAGTTTTGCATTGTGAGGTGCCTTATCACGCCGAAGTGGGGACTGAACTCCTCTCAATATCCACCTCACCAATCGCTTCTTGGGCAAACCACAGCCCAAAAGAAAGCAATGGGGGAGTGGGGATCTCCTTTGCTCCATACAGGTGGTTGGTAGAAAGCATCAGGAGCAGTGCTGTTGGATTGCTCTTGTTGATTCCTATGGATTAGGTGTGTAAATACTGCACTGCAGTATTTGTGTGGTCTGAGCACTGATGGAACAGGCACAGAAATCATGCCATGCTATTGATACTGGGTGGTGGCTCTGGCCTGAGAAATGCTCTGAGAATCTCAGATGAAATAAAATACTTTGGAAGGATGCTTACTGTTCTGATGATTGTATTTCTTTTTTTAGCATGGCATACCCAGATATATAGAAAAGGCAAAGGTGAAGATGCAGGGTTTCATTCTCTCCAGTTTGGGAGCTTCTCTGGGTTCAGGAAAGTTTATTTACTTGGTTCTTAAGGCCACTCCTAGTCCTGACCAAGATTTCAGTTGCTTCCAATCAGTTCTGATTTACATCACCACTCTTTGACCCTACAACAGTAGGGAGAACCCCCCAAAAACATGTTTCCAATTGTGGGAGTGACAGGGAATCAAACCTTTCTGGAGTTTTTCTCTTCTGTTTCCAGGGGCATGCAGGCTGACTGAAGGGGTAAGTGGCTCAAATAAAATGACAGTGAAAATGAGAAGGCACAAGCCCATTCACTGCAGGCAGAATCAGAGGTGCTGTTCCAAAACAGAATACAATCAATGAGACTGCTCAGTAACACACTAACAAGAGTTGACTTGAAGCTACAGAACTAAACACTTTCTTCCTAAAGCTACCTGAAGAGGATGAGGGTGCCCATCTAAATATGAGAGAGTGAAGAGTGTCCACAGAACTTCATTGGAGTGTGGAAAAACACAGCGATGGAGAACGTGCTGTTCAGAGCCTGAAAACCCCTCTGTGAGCTCAGGGGAAGATCAGAGCTCGGCCCTGACTTCAGCACAGCTCAGGTCACCTGGCAGAACAGATGGGAAATCCGTGGAGCAGGAATGTCCCACGGCTGGGGGACTTGCTACCTGTGCAGTATCATCACAAGGTCCTTCCCAGCAGAGGAACTGTTGTCCTGAGTATTTATGATGAGACAAAGAAAGACACACACACACATTTTGTTCTGCTCTGAACTGGCTTCCAGGTGAGCCCTCCTGGCCAGATCCCACCCCCTCACAGTTGCCCCACTGCATGAAGATGGCTTTTTGCTTTCAATCTCTCAGAATTATAATGAATTTGGATTTGACAATTCCGTACTTTTCTTCCTATCCCCTAACAGCAAACTCAAATGCTGATGAACACATAATATGCAGGGAACCAACATGCAAAGTGACAGCTATTCCAGTAATGTCTGTAGCCCAGTAACACTTGGAAGGCACTTAGACAGCAGCACAGGATGACCTCTGCTAAGAAGGTGGACTGGGAAAATATGTTTCTTTTCTTTAGGATATGAACTGAGCATAATGTTATTTCAGAAGTGATAAAGATCAGAGAGGTGTAGCATCAGGAAGATGAAATCTGACTCACTGACTTATTCAGGCTGGAATCTCCTATTGATTCCCTCTTTCATCACAGACAGCCCATCTGTGTTCAATTGAGTTTGGGTCAAAGCATCTGCAAGTATTTCATTATTTAGACAAGTTAACCTACTTAAACAAAAACATTATCAGCTACTGCAGGATGATTTGAAATGACATAAATCCTCCCAACACTAAACAAACAATGACAAAAAGCAGATACTGATGGTAATAAGTGTGCAGCATCAAAAGGCTTCCAACAGCAACCACCATTTACTTATAAATTATTTGTTCCACCATCTACTAATGTGTAGAGGAACATATTCAGAAATTGTTGCCTTGGGAGCTTGAAAACTACTGTGTTTTCCAGTCTGCAAGCCTCGGAGTTCTGCAGCTGAGGAACAGATAATGAATTCGAGTTTGTCAGTGATGGCCCAGTTTTTATGAGTTGTCTCACACAGACCCTTCAGAGGAAGTCATGCACCCCCACTGGGACCTGCAGAGCAAAGGTGGAAACCCGCAAACTTAGTGGGTTTGACTAAATTTGAGAAGGAAAAGGAATTTCTATTTCCAGGGGAAAAAAATAATTTCCGAGTTTGGTCTATACACCTGCTCCAAAGGAGAGCACAAGAAAAATTTTGGGGTTTTTTTGAAGGGAGAAGTTTTCCAAAATTTTTTTCAGTTAAATCAAAATATTTTATGTCAATTTTGACTTTTTTTTTTTTACAGAATACTCTTCCATTGAAAGGTCATTTTAAAATGAAAATTTCTAATGCTGTTTTCCAATATATCTAAAACACTCCCTTTGATCTAGTCAGCAAATCTGAGCAATCACAACAAAATAAAGTAAAATAAAAAAATTAAATAGGCTCTGGAAAAAGGTAAGGTCTGACAGATGCTAGGAAAAATGTCTTTAATAAGCTCCATCTCTGATCTACTGGGCAAAAATGATCTTTTTACAGCCAACTAAGCCAGCAACTGTAGAGAGGATGAATTTGTAGAAATTTGAAAGCTTCCAAAAAGAACTGAAGCAGAACACCCAGAAAATGTACATAAATCCTACTTAAGAACCCCATTTTGGAATCACAGAGCAAATATACACGGACAAGATACTGAGATTTGGGGTTTTGTGAAGAAACGGGCATTCAGATAGAAACCAGTTAAGGTTTGCAGAGTGGAGATAAAAGTTTTGTCATTATTGAACCTCAAATATAAAATGCAGAAAGTGATAATGGCTTACTTTAATGTAATAAAGAGCATAAGGTTCCTACTAATTGAGTAAGAAGAGCAATTAACCTTGTGGTGCATCAATACGTCAGGTCTGAAATATTTGTAAATTAGGTAATTAGGATGTTTTCGGTTTCCTACACCAGTCAAGTAAGCCTGGGTTTCCCAGGAGTCTTGCAAAGCCAATGTATAATCTCGAGGAATTTTTTAAGTTCAGTATTATGTAAGTATGAGGCACATATTATGTTGGCCAGCAAAATAACACACACAACAAACTAGTCCAGCTTACAAATGCACACTGATGGTTTAAAGACAAACTCCATTCTGTGTGAGTGCTGTTTGCTCAGAACAAAAGCTGATCTGCATTGCTCTTTTGCATCTACCAGGTTACAGAGGCAGGGGATGATCTGGATTTGCAGAGATTTTCTTGTTAAAAGTGTATCTTCTTTAATGCTATTTTTTTTCTGATATACACTATAATAAAAAGTTCTATCCAGTAGAAGGGAAAATCTAAATACAGAGAACCTATTTAATGAGCCCAATTATAACTTTACCTCATTCTACCTGGGAAAAAATGGGCAGGTACAAACAAATCCAAACCTCTCCCTGTAAGAGACCACTGTCCTGCAGAGCCAGGTGTGGTCCAGCAGCCACAGAGTTACCTGGCATCCTCTCTGCCACACCACCCTTTGCACGGCAAATAGGAAGGATCAGGAGGAAAAACTGCACCGATATTTTCCGATAGTTTAAGAGGACTTTGCACAAGTTATGTGCCTCAGAATAGCTCAGTGGGCACAAGAAAATGATTTAAAGGCCATGGATTTAAAGGCCACAGGGGAACGGTTTTATCTGAATACCAGTCTTGATACCTCACTTAAATATAATCACTTAGTGCTTGACTCTGATAGCTAAGGTGACTTTTTTCCTCCCTTATTCAACACAATGAAAAGGTCCCTTGGGTATTTTTATATTCCCAGGTGCCTTCATTAATTGGGTAATTCACGTGCTATTGTTTCTCCAGTACCATAGCTGGCACTTATAGTTATGCAAAAGCATTTAAAAACTGTTTGCAGGGACTAGTTCAAGTTGCTGTGAACAACCCACACAAAGCCAGGGGAAGGAAAGAACTTCACCACTCGGGATTTTGTGGAGATTACAACACAGAAGGATAAACAGGGAATAAGAGAATTCTTTTAATGTTGTGCAAAATGATTTGCAGTCCCTGTCCAGCTCTCGGCATAGTGACCTTGTGTTGTCCAAGTTAATGGGTCTTTGGAAAAAATCATGAAAATTAATAAGCCAGTGTATTGTTCAGGTCATGAGCTTGGTTAATATATGTCCTTTTCTGTGATATATATATGCAGGTGTTGGTACATGATTGATTCTTGCTTATCATCATCGACTGGAAATCAGTCCTTCCACTTCACAGCATATTCTCCTTGAGGTGTAATGCACATGAATCACCCCAACAGTTACCTGTGGCCATTAGTGTGAGGGATGAAAGGGCTGGGAAGACTGAGGACCCAGGGAAGAGTAAACAGGAACACCAGTGTGGGCAGGGATTTGAACGAGAAATATTGACTGCAGGGGACTTCTTCAAACACTAACAGGGGTATGATGGTGGCCTGCAGCAGACAACCCCGTCTCATCCTTTGTTATATAAATATGAATCAGCAAGTGCTCCACATTTGCTACCAACTGGCAGCCACTCTTGCCTGCTGTTTTGTTCAGCCTGCTCTGCCTAGTGGAAATCAAGCATTTCTATAACATTTCAAAAATGTGAATCTTCTCTGCAGGTTTCAATAACACCAGCTAGTTCAAACAGCACATTTGTAAATATTTCAACTCCTCTTATCCAGTGAAGAATGGGAAATTAAATAATTTCTCCTCATGCCCTTTCACTACTTAAATTTGATCAGCCTCTTGGATTTGTGCTAAATGAGTGCAACTTTGTTTCTTCCTTTTGCTTTCCATTTAATTATTTAAAGCCCACTTCAATAGAATCAGTTCCCCATCTGCTAAGGGAAAGGCCAAGCAAACAGTACATCCTCCTTAATAAGCAAATCCTCATGGCAGCTTAGGGTACAAATTCAGCCACAGACAAACCCATTGAGCAAACAGAAATTCAGGGGTATTTTTGAAGTTTCCACGCTTCAATTCCAGTACAGACCGAGTATTTTAAATATGTGGGGTGTTTGTAGCTTCTCTTTTTTTCTGGTAGTCTTCCATCAGCATCTCCCTGCTTAGAAGCCCACGTGATACTGCGCTGCTTCCCCACATCCAGATATTCCCTTGGATCAGGGGATTGGGCAGCCTCAGCCACACAGCAATGATGGAACACCTCCATGTGCCCCATGAGCAGCTCTGGTTGCTGCAGCAAAGCCACACAGCTCCTCTTCCTGCACCAAACAGGCAGCAGGAGCCCAGCTGGGCTGTTGGCTCCCACCACGCCAGACCAGAGGGGAGCCCACGCCCCTGCTCCCAGACTCTGGCACTCCAAGAAAGCAATTTTGGCACAGGCACCTGCACCCAGCCTTGCACTTCAGCACTGGGGACCCCAGGAGGAAGACACCCCACTGGGACTGCTGAAGTCGGTGAGCTAATGCTGAGAGGGAACCGCTCAGCCCCGCTGGGCTGGAGCTGCTCCCCGCAGGAGCCGGGCACTGTTCCCGTGCCACGCTCGGCAGCGCGTCCTTCATCATCTTATCTGTGTCCAGATTTTCTCCAGCAGCCCCCAGATCTGAATGTTAAAAAAATATCAGATCATTGCTTTCCTGACAAATGGAACAGCAGATAACTTTCTAAATATAGAAGAGACATTGGTGTAGTACAGACCATCCTGCTACATATGCCTTAAAAAATTCCCATGGTGCAGAGATGATGTGCAGGGAAAATTATGACCAGCATTGTGCTGAATTTGTTGGACCAGTATTCTTTGCACAGTCAACTGAGGGAATTGACAAAATATTAGCTCACCATCACCAACCCCCAGCAGATCCTTTGAATCCCAGAAAATACCATGAGATTGGGCAACCGGTTTCCCAGTTTTTGAACTGGCAGTGCTCCTGAAGCAGGATGAAAGAAGAGAAAAATAGGTTTAGTTCAGAGAAGTTTCTCAGAGAGAATGGACAAAAAAAGGAAATGTCACTGCCATGAGCTGGCAGAGTACATTTAACACAGTGGCTAATCCCAGGGGTCAGGGAAGTGTGCTGTTCTACCAGAAAGCCTATTAGCAGAAAGGAGACATCCCCTCAATCTATCCACAGAGAGGGTTAATGGGGTTCCTTAATTAGGTACAATGGAGAGGGGATTTTGGAATTTTATATTTTAGCTCTGCAGTCAGACAAGACCTCAGCACCCCCAGGGCATTGTCTTTAACAAGATACAGCAATGTGAATAAATCTGCAACTACAGAATCTAACAGGGAGAAACCAGATCCAGCCGGTTTGGAAACCACTGTCACAGAGACCATTTACAATCTGCAACCCGAGTTTTGCCAGACTTAATCTTCTTCACATCACTGTCAGCAGTGAATTTTACTTATTGGGCTCCATACACCTCAGCCTGGCACCAGCTCTGCGTCCAGGTGCCAGCAGGAAACTGCTGGATGAGGAAAACCTTCCACTGGAGGGAGTTTGATGGCTGAGAGAGAGAAGCCATCCCACTCTCCTGGCCAGAGGACTCACGCTGCAGCTGAATTGAACAGAGAGATGTGAATAGTTGGATACTTTAATGAATCAAAGCCAAGCTCTCGTACCGTGGGATCTGCAACCTTCCACAGGACAAAGGGACAAGAGCTCGCTGTCATAAACCTCCTGTTTCATCTTTCAGTGCCTCACCTCCCATTAGGGATGACAAAACTCTTATTCACGTTTTCAGAACGCTGGTTTGAAAGAGTGTTTTCAGCAGTTCAGAGCACGTTCTCTGCTGTCCTAAAAAGCACTGGAGTTTCTAATCGCCTTTGACCCAGATCCTACCTGGATGTTTCTCAACCCACTTTCAAAAGAATGAGATCAAAGAGGGGTCAGCACCTCTGAAAATTAGGGTGAATTCTTAACTGTTGCCTTGATCAGAGCTCAGGCCTCATCCTGCTTCTGAGGGAGGTAGATGGAGACACTCTCTTTTATAATATGAAGGCAAAAGGACTTCCTTTTGACCAAACTACTCAATAAATAAAACAAAGGAAGGGCAAAGTATGATGTAGAAAAAAACTGTGACTTTACAACAGTTTTTGGAAGCAGATTCAAAGCCTTTATTCCTCAGAAGAGGCTAGGAGCCTCTAAGCAAGAAAATGATGCTATGAGGTGTTGAGGAACCAGGTCTTAGTCCTTCCATGTTCTCACTGGGATAAGTCAGGAAGAATCCTAAACATGGTAAACCTTGAAAAACTAAAACCAGCCAGGTTTCCTACAACTTCTGGGTGTCAGACAGCACTTTCTTCTGACTGTGCAGCCCTATCCTTGAGCTCACGTGCTGCAGCACTAATCTCAAGGTGGAAAAAAAGAGGTTAAAATAACTAATAACTATCTCCTCTGTTAGCATAAAGATTCACATCAAAGCATGTGTTGTTCTGCATGTTAATCACTTCAAGAGCCTTTCTTTAAAAAGGGAACTAATGAAAAGAGTCTCAACATTTCATACTTGGCTCACATGAGAAAATGAACGAAAAGGGCAAACTAAATGAAGCTTTTCTGTCCTCTGGCATCGATGCAGCAGGAGCAATACTAAAGAAGGTAATGCATTTCCAAGGTGCAGGGAGAGGAAGAAACCAGAATTTCAAAGTAGCTTAATAGCAAGGCTGTAATGAGAAGGTGAACATAGAGATGTTCACCTTCTCCAGACTTGCATCTGAAGGTTGGTTCTAAGAGGGGAAGATAAGTACAGGGAAGTGTTTGTTCCAGAGAGGGTGAAACACCCCACAAAGTTTTAAAATAGCAACTTTTTTTTATTGATCATCCTGGTTACATATCCCAATGCAGTCTAACTACAATTGTAAAATTAATTGTGGATCCACAAACCACAGATTTCCAGTGTCCTGCATTTATTGCAAATAATTGAAATCTTAGCTGGCCTATGGAGTCTTTCATTAGATAATTCAAATTCTAGAGAAGAGTTTGCATAACCTTCTTTGACTGCAAGTTGAATTTGCTTCTGCCTCATTTTGCATTATCCACTGAACAAAAAACTGAAAGCTTTACACTAATGGCATGTTAACAAGCATGTATTAGCTGTGGCATGAAATGCCTTTTCATTCTCCTTGTTAATGGGGGAAAAAACCCTCAAAGTTTGACCTAAAATACAACATCTAGTAATTCTGAGCAACCATGTTCTGCAATTAGAGTTGGAAAAGAAAAAAATACAAGTTATAATAAAATTCTATTATACCTATTATAAGGGGGGAAGGCATAATTCAACATTAGCTTTCATTAGTTAAAATGAATTTTCCCTTTATACATATATATAAAGGAATATATATTTTATATACCTCTTATTTTTTTAATTGAAGTTTAGGACAACTGTTGGTACCATAGAGAGGACAGAAGGTTTGGATGTTTCACAACAGACATCCCCCTGTTCCAAAATGAGGTTCAAAATTTTTTTTCCTGTTTCAGAAGAATATCACAGTCCATAAGCACTTTCAGCCATTTCAAGTTTTGTGCAGCAGTACAAGTGTGCACTGGCAATGCCCACTTTAATAATTCAAAATAGACTTCACATAAGCAAAAATCTGCAATCACATCCTGCTGGAAGATGAAGTTGTAAGTAGAGAGGAACAGAAAAAAATGTTTTGTATTAACTCATGTTCTGTTAATATCAGGAGCAACCTTGTGGAACAACAACAAAAACCAAGAGGTTTGTGATATAAACTCGATTTGTAAACAAACCTCATATCAACCTAGGCCTGCCTATTCTTTGCTCCCATTTGGGTTAACATTTCAACTTCTGCTTGAACTTCACGTTTCTTCCTACCAATGAACAGAGGAGGGAATGCAAAGTCAGCCTGACCACCAGACTGCCAGCACAGGAATAAAGATAAGTGAGTTCTCTAGTACTTTGCAGTGCTTAAATGATGATAAATGTTATGCCATAATACAGCATCTAGTTGAACGTAATTGCTTTGACTAAGTCTAGAAAGAAATTCATTTACTCCAAATCAAATTATGCTGAGGACTTTAGGGTAGGAATTTTTAACTATTGTTGAATTCAAACGCTTAAATACTGTAGTGCCTCTATTAGTCTGGAGGGAGAGTACACTAACATTTAGCATATTGAATGACTCAGCCTGTAACTCCTTTATTAAGAGCTTTCACCAAGGCAGCAGGAATTACCAGCCATCTGATACATGCAGCATTTACCTCAGAAACTACTGCAGTTACATGCACAGAACAACAAGTTTCTGCACAGCTCATCCCAACAGATTTGCAGGATACAAGATTTTTAGTAACTGAGTAAACTGTGTTTCATGAGCCACTCACAAAGAGAATAATTTTTGTGGCTGACTGCAGATTCAGAGAATTTCACAGACAGATTTCCTAGCAGGCCTATTGGTTAAAACTTCCTGTTACAGGTATCTGCCACAGATCCCTGTTCCTGAGGCAGTACATTACCTCAGTATGGGACCAGGGTTCATGTTTCTGGATACATGAAAATGTCACCATGTGAAACCTCTCTTTTGTAGAAATCTGTTCCTGCCTGACCTGCCAGTACCCTTAAATCTGTGATCAAGCAAGAGGCTGTCAGCAACAAGCCTTAAGTGGCTTGTTCTAATCTTGCCAGGAAGTTAGAAGCTTTACTGTCTTGTATTATTACTTATCAATTATTTGTATTTATTGCTTGAGTGGACAACTATTAACAGGAAGACATTTCCTTCGACCAACAACCAGAGTCTTGGTATTCTGAACCAAAAATGTGAAACTGTATTTCAAAGCCTTCATAAATAACAAGACAAAAAAAAATTCCCAACAAAAATCACAACCAAAAAAACTCCCCAAACACAATACCATCACCTCCTGGAGAACAGCTATGCAAAAATCCAAATGAAAGTCAGTAATTTATGTAGGAAATTTAATCCCCCGTAGGCCTCCATATTATATATATTATATATATGCACACACACAGAGTACACATAAATTAGTCCCCTATTAGGAACTATTAACAGACTTCTAGAAGAAAAGAATCCAAAGGTCTGACACAAAAATAAATTCTTAGTAGTTTCCAAAAATGTCATACTCTAATGAGAAAAAACCACCCAACCCAACTTTGAAATGAGATGGCATCCACAAAGTTGTCTCTAAAGCATCAATAATGTGATAAAACACAAGCAGGGTATGGACAATGATTCTCTCTGCTCCTGTAAATGGATATCTGATAGCCTTGAGGGGTTTTCTAGTACAGTTCATCAATTCTTATCATATTTAATTCAGTTACTCTCGAGAGAACTGCAGGGAAAAGTGGTGATAGCTCAGCAGATAATCCCCCAAAGAAACCAGCATCTCTCTTGTGTTAATCACACAGCACAGCAACACTCCATGTTTAAGGAGAATATCCTGAGCTTTGGGCAAAGCCATCGTTCAGAGGAACACACACAAGAGGTGCAGAGATCTTGGGCTGTGCTCTGAGTTTTGGACTGTGAGGAGCTTATGGCATGGGGTGACAAGTTATTCTGATCCTGCTCTTCCAGGAGCCTGCAGCTGGCTGACAAATCCACAATATACAGAGAGCATGTCTGAGATGACCTCAGACTGCTTCCCATAAGATGATGACATGGATACCTCTGGAAGAATGAAAGCATGGTAGGGAGACGTCCACAGGACATATAACATTGCTGTCCTGATTCCCAGACACCTTCTGCCACATTATTTCCTTGCCAATGAAAGATTTAAAATTATTTATAGGTTTTAAAATATATATGATTATAAATTAGATTGTAAGGATCTAATTCTGATCCATATAGCAGGAAAAATACCCTGATACAACATAGATACAGATCAGAAGGAATAAAAAAAATACCCTAAATCTACAGGGGTTTTTTGTAAACCAGATCAACCTGAGCTTTTGTCCAGTTCTGACCAGCTTGGTTTAACTTTACTTTTGCTTCATCTCTAAGGAACCTGACTGCTTTCTCCTTATCTTGCAGGATGTCATGGTGGAGTCTGGTACAAGCATCAAGCACAAGTGAATTCAAACAGGGAGCTACAATAAATGAAAAGCTCCTTGCAGTGATGGCTGAGCAGAGAAGCTGCCAGAACTTACACTGAAATCAAGAGGATCATAAAGTGAAATGAATTCTAGCAAGGTCAAAAAGCATCAGCAAACTTCAGAGGAGCTTCTGTGCTCCCAGCTGCTAGCATCCATTCCTTCATCCCTACTCCTTGATGTGCCCATCACCCTCGGACAGGCTGCTCCTGGCTCTGAGCCTGTTTGAAGTTTGCCTTTCACAAATACTAACATGGCAAAGGTGAGTAATAGGGCTGTTGTATTGGCTGTTGCACTGTACAAATGGGCTTTGAAAAACATTTATAGCTACTCTCTAGCCCCTAGCACCTCCTTCTTCTTCAATAACTCTCTGAAATATAACTCTGTTTTAATTAAGGTCTCAGCCTCTGCGTCTTGCTTTCATCATGTCTCAGCCTGGTATTTAAAACTAAATCCTGTTCTTGTCCTACAAAGATCCATAGGCCCTAAAGCAAAGTCTGCAATGATGAACAAAAAGTACTTAATACTGTATTTTCAATTAGATTAAAACTCAGAAAAACTTTCCAGAAGCATCAGTTAACAGTCTGTTCCTGTAAATGAATCTTTTAGACAGACACAAACTAAAAGCACGGCAGTTCCTTGAACTGGAAGAAGTTTATTCCTTACAAATTACAGTTCCACTGACTGTTACCCTTGCAGGAGTAAGCACTGTAATTCAAGGGATATAAATATTTACATTATTGGAAGAGCCTTAAGGTAGCCTGAACTCTTGCATTCGCTCGTGATGCTGCAATTCCTTTTCCAAGGGAATCCCTCTCCAGCCGAGATGCACCGTCCCAAGGTCAGAACCCTCCTGCTCAGTCCCTCGGCCAATGCTCAAACAACCGTGCTCTGGAAGCACTGCAAACACCAACACGGTGACAAACACAGCCCCGAGGGAAGCTGCTGCAGCCTGCCTGGAACACGAGCTCTCAGAATTCCCTGCCTCTGATCTGCGGGAAGTTCATCAAACCTGAAACGTTCCAAAGCGAACATCTGCCACCAGGGAGGATTTGCTGACAAATCTGTTTCCTCAGAAAGTTTCTGCACTAATCTTGGAGAGAGCATGTCAAAAATCCCGAATTCCACCCACTTTCTATGTGAGCATTTACAAACATTCTCATTACTGTTTCAAAGAGCCGTCCCTTAATTGCTCCGAGTTTCAAATAGGAAGGTAAAAAAGGCGTGTTGCCACAGAGCTGTCTGATAGTTTTAACAGATGCTTCTTGCCTCCTTACGAAGTAATTGGCATAATGAGTGTGAGCTGGCATTGTGTTTTGTGGTCCACGTCAAGGAGATTACACTATATGTGGGCTTTTTCCCTCAGGATCTGCTTGTCTGCTGACTGACAGCCAAAAGAAGCATATTAAGGGTTTTTAAATTCCAAAAATTGTGTAACAAGCTTTGAAGATTGCAGAAAGATAACTTTTTTACTAACACTTTTTACTGCAGACTGACATTTATTGAAAGACTGGTTTTTTTCCTGGATGCATATTTCCCTTTGCTCTCTTGAGAACTTGCTACCTCAGAAAATGAACCAAAAGGGAAAATGACGCATATCTTTTGAAAATGGCAAGATAAAGTCATTAGAGATTAAAAGGCTATCCCTGAATATTTAAATATCTAAAGTTCATAAGTACTTCTACACAAGGTTGTGGGCAGGAACAGGACTCGATGCCTGAATGCTGGAAAACAACTGCAGTCCAGTGAGACTTGATTAAAATACATAGCAGTGGAATGCCCTTCAACTGCAGGTGAAAGGAGATCAGAAGTCAGCACAGACGGAGAAAAGTATTCAGAAAATACAAAATAATCAGCAGGTTGCTGATGAGACGGTAAAACAACTGGCTCCTGGGAAGAGGAGGGGGAGCAAAGACAGTGACCTTGTAAAATGGGTGAGGTTTAAAGCAACACCAACTGTCTAATAGAGTTGTCTTTGGTGATATATTACCTTCAGGCTGTGTTTGGACATAATTGAGATTCATGTAGCAAGAGGGGAGGGCTCCATTCTGCTGGAGGGATTTGATTTTCAGGGAGAGAATAATGTGAGTGAATCGCTCACTTGGGCAGGTGTAACCAACCTGCCATATCCCAGCAGGCAAGTGGGGGCTGCCGATTAATTGGGTCCATTAAACTTCATCTCGGAGCCCAGACTACTCAAACCTCAGAGAAATCTTATTAATCCCTGGCTTTTCTTATGGGCAAACAGGGAGCTTGCACCAAAAACTTTCAGTTCAACTTTAGGCCTTAGAAAGTGAGGACAGGACCAGCCACAGAGTTTTTCACTGATGCTCAGGTTGGAGAGCAAAAATGTTAAGCCTACTGTAACTGCAGAAAAGAGCTGATAGGCAACCATTGCTCCTTCTCATCTCCCAGTCCCCATGTACACCTCAGCAGCTGGGAATCCAATTAATTCTCACTTTACCCAGAAAAGAGAAAACTTTTTGCAGTTGGGAACGGTGGTGAAATATTTATGTCAGTCTGTAAACATCATTTCCACCAAAAAAAGTGAGAAGTACACGAACTTAATGGATGAATAGACTCAATAACCATGATGATGCATTTTTTTGATACCTGGGTAGCTGACCCAGTCCTGACTGTATTTGAATTTTTAATGTGATAGTGATATTTAAGTCCTACAGAGACTTCTATAAATCTATTTAGAAGCATAATGAAACAAAATTCAAGTTTGAGTAAAGAATGCATTGATTTTCTATGTCAGAAATGAAGCAATTTAGTATTTCTTTTACTCAAGGTGCTACTGTTCTGTGCCAGCACTAATTAAATTCTAATGTGTTCTGAGCATAGAAATTATGTTGCCTCATAGTAAAGCAACTATATCAAATTGAGGGGTAGAGACATTAATGGCCTGATCAGCTGCATTAACAGAAACCAACAGTCCTTGTCATTGCACAAGTACATTTTTCATTAGAATTTACTTTTCTTGATGTTTTTTAAAAATAGGCTGCTAAACTGAGGGGATAGGAGGAGGAGTTATTGTTTTGCAACTCTAGGTGGTAGAATTAGGGACTGCAGAAAAGGAAGTGAAAATTGTTTGGAGGTGGTTTAAAACTGAATTGAAAACTAATTCATAGGACAGAAAAAGTTTGTTGAGCTGTTCTTGTTTTCCTTTGCACGTGCAACTGCTTGCACACAGTCCTGCAAAACTGAGGGAGTTGCTCCTCTTCTCCAAGAATGATTAAGTAATTCTAAAGTCTTTTTGACTGTGCTGCCACTGGCAAGGTCTGCTGAGCTGTTAACACACAAACCAGCAACATGAGCTGCCTAGGATTCTATACTGCAAAGTACCAAGGAGTGGAAATCAAAAGTGTTGAGGGTAAAGAGCCAATTTCATTGAATTCATCCATTTGAAGAACATCTGCACTGGTTACAGTCTCCCAATTGATATGCCTTAAATTTAAAAAAAATCAGCATGAAGGGTTACTTGCAGAAAAGAAACTGTTGAATTTAAACACAATTATTTTGACTAATCTATTCTTTTACTTCATTTATTAAAAGCACAAATCCAGAGGGGAAGGGATTTGTATTCATTACTTCTCTTCTTGATTGAAGGTAAGAAAAATAATGAAATGTGAGAAATTTCCACATGACAAAAAAAAAATTCCTACTAGGCTTTTATAAATAGCCTGGACTAACTCCCTTAAGATGTGATCAAAAGGATTAGATCACTTTCAATTAGTTATGAGTTGGTCTGCAGGTAAGAAATGTTCCTTTCTTGCCTTAGGTTAAGCCTCTCCTTGGTGAGTGAAACCTGTGTGGCCCCTCTTTGCCTTTCATTAATTTGACTCCAAAAGGCCAAAGTGAGATAGGAAGGAGAGATGGAGGTAAATCACTTCTTTGGGAAAATCATCTTGCTGATGCTGGTTTCCCCACTGAGGTCAGATACATGTAACACACCTGAACAGCCAGCAGAAGGCTCATTTCAGAGTGTGCCTTCGACCTACCCCAGAGTGGTTTTGTACTGAATTCAGAAAATGTATATGCAGACATAATTTTCATCCCCTTCTCATCAAGTGAGTCAGCTTTTTCCCTGCTACAACATAAATGCTGTGGCCATAATTATTGATAAGAGCCTAAACTGCCTTACCAGGGATCCAATGCAATGCCCACTTGAGGGCTGCCAGGAATCCAAGGCACTCTGTTCTCTATCCAGGGAACAGCCCAAGGTGAGCAGACCTAGGCCAGGTGACAGAGCAGATTCTGACTCTTCAAAATCTTTCAGAAGCAGTTTTTCAGCTCTTGCTTTCAGTGGGAAACAGAGGTCAGGCAATGAACTTGAACCAACATTCCTCATTTCAAAGGCCAGGTTTGCTTTAACAATTAATTTTGGACATCCTGAGCCTGTGCCTCAGTTTACCTTTTTTTGTGAACTTCGAGGAACATCCAACTCACAGGACTCTGCCAGCTCTTAAAATTAATGTACTGCTTTAACATGTTCCTTGACCAAAGTTAGCCATGGATTTGCATGTGGCAACAGCTCATTAGGAAATCTGGTGGAGATTGATGGGAACAGCCAAGCCCAAAGCTTTGGGCTGGTGTGCAAACCAACACTCCCGTCACAGCAGCCAGGCTGATCAGACAGATGGGCTCTGCCAGCAGCAATGTGTCTTGGCTGTCAAACAGCCTGAACTCTCCAGCCACCTACACAGCACACAGCCACACATGTGAACACCCAGAGAAATTAATATGGATATTAGACCTCACCATTCATTATCCTGTCATCATTTTAAAGCCCAATTTTGAGGTGAGAGGACACATGGCAGCTTTTTAATTACTACTTGCCCCAGCTACTGCAATCGCAGAACCATAAAGGAATCACGGCATAAATTGTTTTTGGCTAATAAATATCAGTCAGGGATAAATAATGGACCAGAGCTCTTTCACCTTTTTATTAATCTATGATATTTGCTGTAAAAGTCTTGATGAAAGGAGCTCTGCCCTTGCAAGCAATGAGCTGCAAAGGAATGCAGGGATCTGCTGGGATAAAGGCTTCCAGCAATGACTGATGGAGTATCCTAAATGTGTAAGTGGGAGATGTGAGACAGGGAATGTCCCCCTCACAATGTGTGCAGCATTCACAAACGTTTCTTTGTTGTAATTTTTGCAAGGTTCACTTCAAATGCCAGGAGTTATTTATCCTAGTAAGAAACAGGGACTACTTCAGGGTTGGTGGGAGGAGGAGAGGAGCATGACTATGACTCCAGCACGTGGTACTGGACTTCCAGAGTGGGGCAGTCATTTTGCATTGGCACATTTGTGTGCATGAGAGATTAAACTTTAACCATGTGATAGTAAGAACATTTTACAAAAAAAAAAAAAAAATGGTTCATTCTTCCCTTTAACCCTTAAAACCTTCAGAGGATGTCATATTCCCACTGCTCATATTTCATTATGACGTCTGTATCTCACCCACATCCCACAAGGAAGGACAAGCTTTCCTTTTTAAACTTCTAGATTTTTTACCTTTCCTCAACACCCCTCAAATTTGCCTGGAGAACACCTTCCTAAGGTGCTAAAGTAACTGAGGCTTAAACTTTTTGGAATCCTTCACCTCTTCCTTTTACTTTTGGTTTTCTTCACTTCTTGAAACAAAAAAAAAAAAATCCTTGAAAGTTCTCTGTCTTGTTGAAGATATAATTATGTCTCTGCCTAGAGGCAGTCACAGCTCATGGCATTTTCTGACTCGCAGTAGAGGACTTTGGTCCTCCAAGTAGCACATTCTCCTCCTGTCTCCCCCTAGGAACAACCTTGAAATTTTTAACTCCAAAATTAGAATTCTGAACTTGCTCCAGAGTGCCTCAAAAAAAAAAAGCTGTATGTGAAATAGTTGTTTCTTGTCAGGCTCCTAAAATCCCTAGCGGTTAAACATAATTTTTTAAAGGCTTTATTTGCTATCAAGCACCTGAATCCTGTATATTTTACAAGCTAATGAGTGAGGTTTTGAGGAGAAAATGTAGCTGTTAGGAATATTAACTGAAGTTATGCTTACTGCCGGAGTGTGTGTAGGGGGTGTGTGTAAAAATCCTGCTTTAATGTCTAATCTTGGAGTAAGTCCCAGAAGAGATTGATTCAATTTCCATTCATTATGAGAGCAAAACTTAAAATTACTCTGATGTATAGACACTCACTATTCCCAGCATCTTTCAGGCAGCAGAGATTAGTCAAGTGTGGCAGGGCCTACCATGGCTTGTAATAAAGAACCCTAAAATTCTGGTGCGGGGTGTGTTAATGGAAAAGCTGAAGGATTGGGTTTGTGTTGCACTATGGGTTCTGTAGGGGACAGCTTTCATTGCCAGGTCTCCAAGCCACAAATCGGAAATCTCCAACTGCTCATCCCTTTCATATCAAAGGGTACTTAGGAGAAGCTCTACCTTATAATTCCTGGTTTGTGTTGCCTTGGGAACTAAAGCACAAGTTTCGAATAAAAAAATATTGTAACTTAAAATAAGGGTTTTTTTATACAATACTTGAGGGAAACTAGAACATTTACACATCATCTGGTTTCATATTTGCCTTCAAGGTCCTTCTGCATCCCTGACCCATGTGTTGTAAATAGTCTTGTTGAGGCAAGTTCTATAAACCAAAAGAATCACAGAATCAGCCAGGTTGGAAAAGACCTCTGAGATCATCAAGTCCAACCCTTGATCCAACCCCACTGTGGTTCCCAGATCATGGCACTGATGCCACATCCAGTCTCATCTTAAAAACCTCCAGGGATGGAGAATCCACCCCCTCCCTGGGCAGCCCATTCCAATGGCTGATCACTCTCTCTGTAAAAAATTTCTTCCTAATATCCAAACTAAACCTCCCCTGGCACAGCTTAAGATCATAAGAACTACAGTGACTGTGAAACGAGCTCTTTGTTACAGAGTCAGGGACTTCCTCTGATCTTCAGCCACAAAAAACAAACCTCTTGAAAGTGTTTTATGAAATTCACCTTGCTATATTTTGAAATTACGACTGAATGCGTAAAAAACTCCCTATGAATCTGTAGCCAGCCACGGAGATGCATCTGAGGCTTAGGAAACACCTTGGCCTCCATGAGCATCAGGTTCACTAAACAGAACATGTGCCATGGGAAGTTGTAAAACCAGAATACTCAGGAACACCAGAAATACACAGCAAATTAATGGCAAAGCTAAATCAAATCCTAAACTGAGCAGCTCCAAGTGCTTCCCTGTGGTTTAGTTCACTAGCCTGAGTTTCCTTGGGCATTGAAAAGGGAAGAGGTGAAGATGTACAGGCTAGAATTTGTTTCATTGCTAATGAGATGCCCTCTGGAAAGGATGGCTCAGGTAGATTCAGGAACCCATTCTAATTCCTGCTTTGTACAACATCACTTCTATAGGCTCCACTTCTCCTTCCAGCATGAGACATGGCATTTATGCAGAGCCCCAGTGCCACCCTGGTGCAGAAATAAGTCCGTAATTCAGATTATAACTCTCCAATATTTTTCATATCCATTGAGTATGACCAAAATAATTTTTCCTGGTTTTGAGTCACAATAACTTAAGAAATTATTCTATATGGTGACCAACCTATGAGCTGTGTATATCAAATAAGCATAGTTGAAAATATAGTTTAATAACATAATTGAAAATATAGTTTCAGCTCAGTTCATGCATCAGATTAGCAGGGGGTTGGCTTCCTTGGAAATGGATCAAAGTTAGGACTTGACTCACTAATTATGTGCACTCCTATGTGTATGTTTAGAAGTTTAATGTGTTGACATTTAATGAAGAATACGTGTGCCTCAATCAAATTTACTTCTCAACCTAATGTTGCACTTTGCCTGTTTCATAGGTAATTTTGTGGCCCAGTCCTAACGAATCTTTTTGCCAAAGATCCTGAATTTCTAACAAATATTGTTTAAATTTTGTAGCTAAGGGCTGGAACAGACCTTGCATCATTGAGAAGAACCTTGTGAGCCCAGATCAATCCATTCCTCTGCCTCTACGCTGTCAAAATGCAAAGTACTTTAAGAGGTTAAGTCTTAAGAGGAAACATCATTGCAGTCATGTGTGATTTACAAGAGTGTCAGGACACATTACAGCTGGGATTTACTTCCATGCTCATTTATTCTGAGTGATGAAATACTTGTCCTGCCTATTAGTGCCACATAGACTTAATTGTCAGTATTGCTTGGCCAAAGGAAAACAAAGGCTTTGCAGAAAGGCAGAAGGTAAATGTGCTGCAGGAGCCCAGTGGAGTCCTCAGAGACTCTGAAGCTGCACAGGACCAAGCACATGTGCAATTAAGTTGCCTTTTATAAAGGTTGACTGAGTGATCAGTGTATTATTAGTAAGGTTAACAAAAAATTTCCCTTTCATAACTCACACTTTAAATATCAGTGTGGCAAAAGCCTCGCTCTTTTCTGGCTTCGATTATTTCAGTCCCAAGCCTATAGCCCTTAGAATGTTTATAAAATCCTTAGACTTTATTTGAAATTAGGGAAAATGGAGCTTTGCTGAATAACACTTATTTAAGGGAATACATTTGTTTAACTTGAAGCTCACTGGGGCACAAACTGACAAGGGAAACACACTTCATGAAAAATCTACATTCCACTCAAACTTTGCTTAATCTAAAAATTTACCCACTAAATTAAGGAACCAGCACGCCTAAAACTGCTCAGAATACTGAAATTTTGCATTTTCATAGAACGCAGACATTTCACATGTGATATTCCCAAATGAAAACCACACACCCTTTAAATGCCCAAACTGAGGATTTCATCTCCTCAAGCCCATGACACACATACCCCATCTTGACCTTCTGTAGTGTGTTGTACCTGTCTTCATCCTCTATTCCCAACTCTCTCTAAACCATCACAAAGGAAATATCTATCTGCTGTAAAACCTTAGAAATTGATACAAATTCAAATTACAGAACGGGTCTGCAACAGAACACACTGTAAGGGTTGTACAAAGCACCTCCAAATAAGAAACTTCCTCTGTCTCATTAAATCATGTAATTGAACATGAGTGTTTGACTCTGAAAGGTTTATTACTCTAAACACTATTGATTAATAGTAAAAACCACTGCATTTCTTAATTTACAATCAAGTAAATCAGTTCCTAACCTCTCACCCAGCACTGCAGGAGCCTAGCAGAGGTGACAGCCCTCGGGGGTACCTGCACAAGGGAGGGGGTTGGCCACTGTCAGCTTAGTGCTTATTTTTCCTGATTCCCAGGACTTGTCTGATTGATGGAAATTCCTGGTTAAACACTAGCTGACATTTCAACCACCTGAACTGTTCTCACAGGTTTGGCAGTTTTTCAACCCGTTTCTCAAATTAGTTGTTCAGATTCCACACACACCCCCCCTTTAGTTTCAACTGGTCTAATCAGGAAAGAGAAATATTCCTGTTCCTGTTTGTGTCTTCTTTGTCATTGATGCCTTGAGAACATCTAGGGCCAGTTCTTTAACAAATCCATCCCCTCAAACTGCACGTCAAAAGTCTAATTAACAGCTTTTTTTTTTGCCTTTTTTTTTTTCAGGGGGGAAGAAAAATCTGTGCTCCCTATACAGTTCTAACAATATATTTGCAATTTATGAAATCAATTAGATTTTTAGGGTTGCTCTGTCACAGGATTTTTGCTGATGGGCATCAAGTCCTACCACACAATGCCTCAAGTGGAAATGTTATCAATCCTGCTATTGACAGGATCGTAAAACAAGACTGGAGACATGAGATCCAATGAAGTAAATGAGAGAGAATCTCTTAATTGCATCAGTATTAGATCCAATCAAAAAATAAAGGATTCAAAGCAAAGATACCGGGTTAAGTGTTTAATGCCAGAAGGTCATTTTTCCTGTCCCTTATTCACTGTCTTCAGCCCCAGAGGGAGCAATCTGTGTCAGTAGGGTATGGCACATCTTCAGATCTCATCTGGGAAAGTGATTTTAAAGAGAACTGCCCCAGTTTGTAATCACAGTGTTAGTAAACCTACAAACAATTCAATTCAATGACCATTTGCAGATTTACTAACACTACTATTACAAAAATAAAAATGTATTGCCTGTAAAGCAGGGCTAAGTAAGCAGTGTGAGGATGGTGACAGACAACTGAATTAAGTGTTCCTCTTTTAGTTATCACATGCATTGTTCATAAAGAGATTATTTTTCCAGCACAGTCTAATGCAATTACTCCACATAATCATCATTACAATTTGCCTACCATATAAAAATTCAATGCCATGCTCTAAAAACCATCATCCTGCAAGAGAACCTGCAATCAGTCTGAACGAGCTTCACATGAAAATGTATTTTCTCCAACTTTGGTGGATTTTTTGAGCAACTAGAAACCCGTAGTTTTTAATCAAATGTAACAGTTTATCTCGAGTTGAGGGAGAGTCTTGCAGAGCTCCTGCCTTTGGTTGTGTGTGATGTAATGCTGTGACTTGAGGGAGGTTTGATGAGCTTCCTGTTTATGCTGAAAAGATGTGGGGTTTTAATACCCATAATTCTGTTACACTTTTGGCAGGCCAGAGACTTCGAGGTGGAATTCAGCCTAAATGAGAGGCAGTGACTTATCAAGCCACTTTGTGCCCAGTGTAAAACTATGACTTGCTCCACTGAGCATGACTGAACACAGCTCTAGTTAACAGGTTTTTTAATAACCAGGAAGACCAAAGGGGGTCATTATCAAATCTAGAAAGCAAAGATATTTATCTGAGATCCAGGGGTGAAATGCCAGTTCACAAGTTAACGCTTCTACAATCTTTCCTTGGAAATTGCTAAATGCTTCGGTGTAACACATGATTGCAGCAATTTTTTAAGGTTAAAAAGAAGTCCTACTGATTTATTATTTAAAACAAGTAAATTTCTAAAGAATATTTAAACCAGAATTAATTCTTAACGAAAATTCTCTGGTGCCAAATCAAGCATTCATACTCTAGGAAATTTCAAACCTTGAATTCTCTTCAGTTTTATGAATTCAGCTACAATGAACACTGTATTTATTGATGTTCTAAACATTTAGTATTAGGTAATTTGAATGACTCTCTCACATGGAAAATAGAGGATGAACTGCTTTATTACCTACCTAAGCTCTGAGGACCTCTTTCCCAAGACCTCTGCAATAACAATCTATAACACATGCAGGTCCTTCACTACCCTCACTTCATGTGTGTCTCTCCTTTGCCACGGACTGGGGCAGCAGGGGAATTATAAAATATAATGTATCAGCCTGTTTAGTGCAGGAAGCATTTGTTAAAGAAAACAAACAAAATCACAAACACAAGCTGACAGGCTTCCCACACAGCTTGAGCTACAGATTTGTCTTGGGGGGTTTTTTTTGTTTAATTTTTTTTAATCTAGAATTTCTGGAGAGCCCACAGAGACATCTTGTGCCTGGATAATATATAGCAAGGGTTCAGTACAGAAGAGGGGTCATGGTCTTTCTTCCTTTTGGGACACCAGAAGCACAAGACAGCTGGCTCTTACCAGCACCATGGTTTGTGAGTGCAAAGTTATTACCTCCCTTGTCTGTAGGTGGATCAAGAGAAAATGGTGGAAGCTCCTGCTACAGTGAACTGAGAATAGCCATGGCAGCATCCAGTCTTTTTTCATTAGGTAATATTTTTCAATATTTTTGAGTAATGTTGTCTTATTCAATAGAGTATCTTATCTAATAGCTGTTGGTAGACATCAATTCTTGAATTAAACATCTCTGTGTTACACGTTGGTAGCTGCATTGCAGCAAGGAAACCTTCAAACACTATCACTGAGCTTTGAAACCAAACACTCAGATTCCTATCTGAGTGCTCTTTTTTCCAGTGGAATCCTTGGATTTAGTCACAAAACAGGAGCTAAACAGCATTCCAGAGTTTAAATATTTCAGGTAGTGACAGTGAGATGAAGTACAAGTGTTGTGAGCTGACTGGAGCACCCTGAGAGTGGTTTAGGCAGCAAGAGGGGTTGAAGCAACCTCAGAGAGGGCAGAGCCAGACTGAGATTGATTCCTGATAGACTAATTCCTCAGAGCATCAAAAGTGTCCCATTTTCCCCTGTTAAACACCTGTCTCACTCAAAACTACATACACTCTACAGAATTGATATTTATATTAAAGTTGGGAATCCAGTGTCAAATTATGCTGCCATTAATTTTTCAACAAACCTTTCAGAAGATGCCCTGATTCCACCTGAATAATTAAAGCATTCCCTGTTTTACTCCAGGATACCCCACACAGCTGCAGCATTGCTGGGGTTGCCTTTGTCTAAGGATGTGAAGGAAGGAAGGTCTGCAGGGAGAGGGGCAGGCAGTGACACAGCTCTGCACTGAGGGACAGAGTGTCAGCAATCCTACAGAAAGCAACGGGGGGAATTAGCCCCAAGGACAAAACTGCTGCCTGCTGGCATTCCCTGCCTGGGAGAGCAAGCTCAGAGTGGTACAACAGCAGCTGGTTTCTCAGAGGACTCATATATCTGAGTGTGCTGGCTTTAGAGGACCTTTTGAAGTGCCTGCTGTTGGGGCAGGCAGCAGCACCCCAGGCAGCCTCTGACTACTCCATTTGCATTAGGATTTTTAATGTCAGAGAGACAAAAAGAGAGGGTTTTTGATTTCCTTGTTTGTTTGTTTTGTTGGGTTTTTTTCTTTTAAAGACCCAACAGTACACCTGGTAGAGGGTAAAGATAAATGCTTGGACAACATGAAACCTGGGCTAGTTCAGGCTCTCCAGGAGAAAGAGAACATCAGGATTCTGGCTGCCCTCCCACCAAGGGTCCCCCAGAGCTCTCACTCTTGGTGCAGTTGATTGAACAGCCACTGTGACTTACAAACTCCCATGAAGTACAGTTTTTTCCCTGCTCATTATTTGCTCCAATAGCAGTAGGTTATCCTACCCTCTCTCCAGCTGTACTTTAGTCACTCACTGGCCAGTGAAGCTAAGCTGTGTTCACTGCTCCTTCAGTCCTTGGCTACACACTTTGTGGAATCTCTGGGTCCTACAGTCAAAGTGTAGAGAACCCTTGTGAGATGCCCAATTTCCTCACATAACCATCAGATCCCACATAATCATCAGATCCCAAAGCACCCCCACTCTGGGCAGTTCACTCAAGAGCCAGTGGAGAAGGACAGGAAGATTTCTTGTGCACACACATCACGGTTCACAAACACTCCCCAGGAGAGCTCTCCTGATGCCATTTGTGAAGGTGATCAGTAAAGTTTTGCTGGTGTTCACTTAACCACCAGCTGAGAACCCAAAATCACCTGCAGAGATGTGGCTCACACTGAACATCACACAACAGCTGCCATCACCCAGCCACCCTTGTTTCATGGCAATACTGTGCCAAGGCTTAGAAAAGCTATTTTTGTGCTGTTACTGCTACACAGGATGATAATTCAGAGAAACAGCCACTAGACTGGAAGGGAATGTGTAAGAAGCTCTGGAAAAGTAGCCCTGAAGCTATACTGGCAATGAAAATGAAGTTCTGTTACTCAGAGCCAAGAGTGAGGTCACAGAAGGCGAGGTTGGCACAGAATTTACTTATCCCCACTCTCAGAGGAGGCTCCTTAAGTTTATCACTGGCTCAAAGGTACATTAATCTTTCAGAGATGAGAGGAATGAGAGTAACTGATTTTTAAAGGTAGATACATGAAGTAATTGCAAGTTTGCCTGGACAAGAAAATGCCACATGTGCTTTCCCTCTCTCCTCTGACAGTTAAAAGAAAAATAGCAGCCTCTTGACTGAGTGTGGCATGTGAGAATTTCAGAATGGCTCTTGGTCTGTCTGGTAAAAGTAGATGATTTGCCAGAGCAAAAAAAAGTAGGAGAGATGTTGGATAAGAATGTCACAGTTCCAGCCTGGGGACTTGTAAGGATGCAACCAGCATTGAGGAGAGTAATAAATGTTATGACGTAAAGAAACAAACCAAAAAAACACCACACAAAAACATCCCCCAAAAAACCCACAATACACTTAAAACCCACCCATATATTGGAAAATATAGTTGGCATTTTGGACAGAGAGAGAAGACAATAGGTTTAATTCCTATCTGTGTAACAACCTTCTTTGCAAAGCGATAGACAAATCAATTAATTTAGTCCCAAGCCCCTGGAATGGGCACTGTGATATTTACCTTTCTGTGATCTAACCAAAAGCTCCTTAGAAAGAGAACTGTGTCCCACTGCCAGTCAAGGGAGCAGATAAAAACCTCTGCCAATTGGTTTAGTTTATGACTTGCTTTCAGAGTGCCATGTGTTGAGCTGACCATCCATTTCCATTCAGAAAGAAGACAGTCAAATTCTTCTGGTATTTATGTCTTTATCCAGACTCCTTAGTCTGGATGATTTCAGTGGTCAGGCACCTACTTTGGGAAGTGTTTTTTTCTACCTTTAATGGATATTCACAATAGAAAACTATGCCTTCCTGTCACCAGATAAATAGGCTGCTCAGGTAGATTGTCAGGCAGGTTGAGCACTTTATAACACGTCCCTTTCCAGCAAAATGTACTCATTACTAGGCATAAAAAAAGAATCTGAGTAATAGCCAAACAGGCACAAAAGGAGAATTATTTAGCTTTAAATCTAATTATTTCCACACTTGCACGATATTTACACAAGCCCAATTTTATTAGACTTGATTTTCTCTCAGGATATTTCTGTCTGCTATAGCGATTTCAGCAAAGGGAATTTGGAGAGACATTACAGTGTTATTCTGGTTCATTCACATTTTACACAGGGGGAAATTGCTATCCAGAATGCAGTGCTGTGGACTTTACCTACCACTGAAGTTATTCCTCATGTACAGAAACCCACTGAGATTACACTGATGTGAAGTTTGCATAAGGTCAGAATCCGGCTTTTTGTTGCTGGAGAAATTTAGATATCTTTGCTTCTTAAAAAGTGTTGATAATAACAACAATGCACTCATTATTTCCAGCTGCATTTCACCTTTAAAATGTCACATTTAAAACTCAAAAAGCATGGGGCAATTCATCTTTGGACTCATACAGAGCTCTGCTTTCTTTGATACATATTATCTGTATGGAACCAAAGCTCCACTGAAAAAAAAAAATTATTTTTAAATTTTTTTTTTAATATTTTTTAAAAGATGAGGTACTTTGTGTAGGATGAAGGAGAAAGATGTTGCAGGTAACATTTTTTTTTTTAATGAGAACCCTAATAAAATTATTATTTGTATAAAACAATCTCATTTCATTTGGTTTGTTATAGCAATGTGACTGATCTCTCTGATCTGTGTCATTCCAGTCTTGCAAGCCATAATCATGCAATGGTGACAGGACTACCAGGGAGCTGAGAATTACAAGAATACAGTTTACACTGTAAATCTCTTCCTGGCTTTCACAGGTGCTCTAGAATCCACATACACACTAATCAGTTGAAATTTGTGACAGATTAATGGAACAAATTATATCTGAGCACTGAAAAACACAGAGTACATAATCACATCAAAGTCAGCAGGACATTCAGAAAAGGACAGGAACCAAACCTGCCTTTATTGCAGGCAGTGTTAAATATTGAAAGTTCATTGCTGTGTACAGTGGTGCACCATCTCATCTAATAAGCCACAGGAGTATAAAGAAACTATGGAAAACATATCTGTATCTTTTAAGCAATTTAATTCTAGAGTGGATCAAGGCACTTGTTTCTCTCTGATCAGGTAAATCTTGTCCTTACAGAAAAAGATCAGTGGGATGAGCCAGCATAACTCTGGGTATTTGGGGAACCACACTTATTTGTCAGCTGTGTTTTCAATGTTGTTCTGATGGTGATGCAGAAGGGGAGGACCCAAAAATCTGACAGTTTGCCTCTGAAGGTTATTCTGTTCTTGTCCTTGCACTGCTGAACACACACTCTGCACCCAACAATGAAACAACTCTGGGCCAGCCACAGGTATTCTCCTTCCAGCACTTTACATCTATCAAGTGTTCTGGCTTTAGGAGGTAACAACAACCTGCCTGAGTAGCCCATGTACAGTCACTGCATGTCTGCAGCTCTGGATGGCTCATCAAACCCGAGGAGCTGGGCAGGGGATGAGTTCCAGGCACAGCTGCAGAGGCTGAGAGCAGTCCCATCCAGCGAGTGCTCTGCACTGGAAGGAGTCGCTTTTTGCCTTAGAAAAAAAATAGTGTTTAACTTCTCCCTGGGAAACAGTTCCCACACCGTTTGCTGCAAGTAGGGCAGTCTTGAAATATCTCAGAAGCTACAACAGATAAGGTGAGAAACTTGTAACATGCTCTGAAATGAGGTATGTGAACATTTTAGGCAAGTAACTAAGGGGAGAGCCAAGTAAGAACCCAACAGCCTGCTGTTGTCAAGAGCAACCCCACTTCCCCCACATGCAACCATGTCTGAGGTCTCCCAGTTTCCTTCATCCCTCCTGGATATGTACCACACTTGCTGTTTTCTGGCACGTTAGAGCTTACAGAATGTGCTGACATACGTAAAATGATTTTTTTCCAACAACAAAATTCCAAAATTTACAAATCCAGGAGAAATAATTCTGAGAATTGGGTGAAAGAGATGGAAAACAATTTCTCCTGTAAGATCCTAGCTCTCTTTAAACCCCAGATTTAAGAGGTTTGGTCAGTTCAAGTTCCAGCCCTTTGCCTTTCCAACAGCAGTGGTATTCATGTCTCTCTGCTGTGTTAATGAAGAGTTTGCAACCAAAAAGCTCATCCATCTCATAGAGCATTGCAAGAGACTAAAGTAGATCAAAACAGCATTTGGGTCAGTTGGTAATTTACTGTGGCATGAGAAGATTAAAAGCAGTTCTCATCTCTTTTGTCTCCTTTTGTATATTCATCTATTTTGTAGCTCTCATACCATACAGTTTCCACTTTCAGTGGAGATCTGCCAAATAACATAAACTTTCATGAGAAAAAGTTATTGCACTGACAACATTAGACAGCTGGATAAAAGCTGATTCCCAGGCAGCCTCTCCTGGTCCTTGTTCCAGGTGCAGGATTCCTAAAAGTCTGTGGCACTGGAAGCATTCGAAAGGCAGAGAGTCCTGCAGAGCCAAAGCAGACACAGCCCACCTGACACTGAGCACCCCTCTGGCTCAGCTGCCTCTGTCCCATCACACCAAAGCTGCTGGTTGGCAAGAGCTGCTCTTTATCAACATCATACATAATTATGCTAGAAGTTTTGTTTCAATAAACACATTATATTGAACACCACTGTTCCTTAATTTAAATCCAGACTTCCTCATCACAGAGTAGATGCTGTGTGGCTTTGCTATTGGCACTGGTGTCCAGCTCTAACCACCTCATTCCTCACCTACATTAACTCCTAATGGGTCTTTCCCCTCCTGCCCTACAGAATCTCTCCCAGCATTACCCTCCATCCTTAGCAGCAAACTGCAGCACATATGCTGCATTTGGAAGGACACAAGTGAGCCAGTGTGGCTGGATAGAGCTGAACTGACTCTCATTCAGCTGGATAACACGGCTTGTCTGGCAGGGCAGGAGCCTTTATTCACTGCTGTTAACAGCCATGTACTCCCATACACCATCCAATAAAAGACTTTAACTGTAGATATCATATCAGCCCTAAGAAACTACCCCATAGAATTCAGTGGAAATTGGCAGATATTAAATTAGCTGACACTTGTTTATTCCTTGAACACATGTTTGAAGCCAGAGCTGACTGCAACATTCGGAGGGTCGATGCAGGATTCTCTATTACATTCCATCTATTACACATGGAACAAAAGGCCAGAAAGTGCAGACATCAAGGGGAAAAATTCTAGTTCCACCACATTAGCTAAAGCTATCTACTGTTGGAAGCAATGATAGGTAATCTATAAAATAATTTCAACAGCCCCACAATAAAAGAATCCCACTATCAGTGCAACCCAGTGGTATTAGTGGCTGGAAGAGAATTTATTCTACAGTGAAAATTAGTCCATAAGAAAAAGAAAAAGATGTTTTTACAATATAAACCACATGTGTTTATGATGTATAGAGCAGCATCTTTAGAAATCACTGTGCATGAATTTGGAAGTTTCAATCAAGTCAAAGTTTGGGTGACACCACAAGGCTAGACATGAAGGACAAAACTGCCTATCAACAAAAGGAACACTGTAGAAATCAAGTCTAAACACAGTTTGACAAACACTCTGGACAAGGAGCCCAAATTACTTAAGTTATTGTATTTAGGATAAAATAAGTTTCCAAGTCACCCTCCAAACCAAGTCAGATCTTTTTTATTCTGCCTTCTGAAGCACAATCAGAAATTCAGACCTCAATTCTTTGTCCCTGATAACTGCTGTAGCAGCAAACTTGCAAAATCTTCCCCTGTTTTCACATTTGGTGGTCAACCTCAGTGAAGTCAGGAACTAAACTGGTGGTTTAGGCAGCTAGCAGAGGCAGGACAGACCTGCACCTCCAGCATGGCCCTTATGCTTGCAAACCAGAGAACAGCAAATGTTAGCTCTGTGCTGCCTGAGTTTCCCTTATGGTAGCATATTCTGAGGTCACACGAGCCACACAGATCATTTGTGACAGACCCAATGCAGGAATCTTCCCACAGAATGCCAGGCCCTGCCCTCTATTTCTGTTCTTTGGTAAACTGGGATTTCCTCTGAATGCTGACACAATCTGTCAGATTAAAGGGCCTGCAAAGCATTTATTCTAAAATTTGCAACTAATATTTATGACTAAGCTTATTATTAGGGATTTTAAAGTAAATGAAGGACTTGGCAGTGTTAGTTTTACAGTTGGACTTGATGATTTTAAGAGTTTTTTCCAACTTAAATGATTCTGTGATTCCCCATATATTTTCCAGAGAAGTCCACATATAGTAATAATTTATTATGTTATGTGATAGGGAATCACAGCTAAGAGAAAAAAGATGAGCTGGAAAGTGTCCTTTTGTCTTTTGAAGGACTCATTTACTGGTCTATCACAGTGCTACCCAGCATCATTAACACAAAATGTAACTATGAGTATTGCCACTGCCAAAAACCGGCTGCATCATTCCTGGGAAAATGGGCATAGATTCAACCACAGAAAGGGAATGAAGGAGCAGTTCTAGCACATCTGTGTAGTTCTAGGAGACCCATGGGAGTGGAAGGGTTGAAGCACCATCTTCTAACATGAATTGTTCCACAGCTCTGTCCTCCACAAGACATATTTAGAAGGTGACACAGAACTGGGCTGGAGTTTTCTTCTGCAAATACCTTCAGAACCACACACACCCAAGCTCCCCATGGATCTGCTCCAGCACACACACAAGCTGACAATGCTTGGGCCTGTCAGCACCTGGCCAAGAGTCTGCAGAGACCATGTGGGAATGCTCAGTGCTGGCTCCAAAGGAGACACGAAGGGAGCACAACCAGGGCTAACAGGACATGGGTGCTGGATTCAGCTGCCTGGAGAGCTCTCCAGAGGGCTGCATTGCACTGCAGAAAGCCCCTCTGACACACAGTTAGAGACCTCTAAGAAAAAAGAATCACAAAGATTACCACAAGTTATTCATTTTAACTTTGCTTATTTTAGGAAGCTTTTTTTCCCCCCTCTCCTTAAACTGCAAAGAACATTTTTTCTGCTGCTCTAAATTGGGAATTAATGTTAAGTGGAATGAGTGAAGTGAGAAAGTTTGGTGTCAGATATTTTAGCTGTGGCTTCCTAGAAAGTCAGAAACATTTTTCTGTGATTTAGTGCAATTAATTAAATCAATATACTCGGAGAATTTCATGTGGTAGGTACAAATGAGGCAGTCTTGTTCATCCAGAGTGATATGAAATTGCCCCTTAAATAGTATTAGAATTCTTTTAAATCATTTTTCTTACTCACAGCTGTATTTCCATTCTTTAGTTAAACAGGCTGGCAAAGTATTCGGGAAAAGGTACCTTCTATTTCAATAATTATAATGATATCTTTTTATCATTTGAATCAAGATAGTTTCTTACAGGGTTTTATAAATTATTTCGCTCCAATTCCAAATAAATGCCCAGATTTTGATATTACAATGGAGTGACTCATCATGCTAAGTGAAAACCACTTTTTACTTCTCTAACCCAGGACAAAAAAGAGACCTGTAAGAGAGGATGAAGTTCAAAAAGGGACAGACTCTCATAGCATGGAATGTTTTAATCATTGTCAGAGCCCACGTAACAAACCACACAGGCAAAGGCAGCGACAGCACAAAACTTCCCAGGAACTTTGCTTTATTGTCTTGCCATTAGACATTGGTGCTATCAGCACTATCATTGTCCTCCTACAGCACTGCCAGAGATACCAGCAGCTCCAAGCTGCAACACTCCCCAGGCCCCCAGCACCGTGTCTGTCACTAGCACAGCCCACCCAAAACAGCAGCAGGAGGGTTTGACTCAGTTCTCCTCCACATGGAACCAAACACCGGGGAAACAGCACATTCCCAAGAGGAAGGTGGCTGCTGCCACCTCCTTCCTGGCTCTCCTGGTCTACTCCAAAGCCCTGGGCAGGCAGACTCAAGGCAGACACAACCTGATAACAGCTGATAAGGAGGTGTGGCTGAGCCTCCCACCCTGAACTTTTCCCATGTTCCTCCCCCTCCCACCTGGTTCCTTGTGTGTCCTTTCTGCTCAGCTCTGGGCAGCCCAGATTTGGGGAGCTAGAGAACAGCAATGATAAGCACCTCAACTAACAGAAATGTGAAGCTTGGGGAGATGTTTTCTGGCCAAACACAGTCCATTTATAGCAGAACAGCCAATTCAACAGCAGGTTCAATTTAGCAGACAGAGGAATCCAGCCCTTTGATTCCTCGTCTGAATCTCTGCAGAGTCAAACATTAAAAATGATTCAAGGCAGAGATAACGCAGTTCCAGTCCTGGCAGAACCTCTTCAGCTGCTCATCATTCAGATACATTTTCGAATTCCTGAGCAGTGTAGGAAGCAGCAGTAAAGCTTGTAGTTTATGCCTGGCCCAGTTACAAATGGAGACAAGCTATTTCTTTCCTCTTTCCAAGAACTCATTCAATTGAATCCAATTTTGAAAGCTCTGGAGAATAATTTGAAATATAAGGAATTTTAGGTTCCTTCTGAGCCTTCACAGTGCCTTGACACTGGCATTATTCATCCACATCTTGTCAGTGGCTTGGAGGCTACAAATTCATGCAGAACTAATAGCAAAACAGCTTCTTTGATTACATTGTGAAGGTGTAGCTTGTGTAAGCAAATATCTGGCAAACATTCCCACTTCTGTGAAACTCTTGCAGATACTTACTTCAAGTGGAAGTATTTTTAGTATAATTGCCATTAAATGAATTATAGGAAGCCAATATAATTTTATAACTGGTGAAAAATATTGCTACTTTACATCATGAAAATGATTTTTAGAACTGCTGCAATAGCATTTTGCCTATATATTGTCTGTCAATATATCTGAGATTCATAAAAATAGGCCAGTTTCACAGAACACTTGAAATGCAGTTTATGTGCAGCCAGAGACATTTTATATTCTGCAATATGTGCTTTCCATTCTTCAGTGTGTGCTCATCGTACCATATACAACATATACTGGGAATACAGAACTTCTCCCTCTGCATTTACTGCAATGCCATTTACCAGTGACACTGTGTCAGCTATTCAGACACCTTTAAGCATGTCTTTCAGCCAAGACATGGTATCTGTGGAGCTACTGCAAAATTTTTGGAGGATCAGCACAAAGTTATGCCTAGAGATGTTGTCTCCACCAGCCCTTTATCTGGCACAGATCATTTTTCCCATCATAAACACCAATTCACGTTTTCAGGGCAGGCAGAGCAGAAATTCCATACCCAGCCTGTCCCTGCCTTCCCACTCACCACCTGCTCTCTTGATAGGGGACAGAGCAGCCAGGAGGAACTCACCACCCCCCATGAGCTGCCCCTTATCACAAAGCTAATCAGGGCAGGGATGCTGTGGCGACTTCCCTCTTCTACCTTGTTTCCCTGCAGAAACACCAAATGCACGTTCCCCTCGCACCCAACATGATTAATTAGCAAACCAGCCAGTCTGAAAATCTATAGAGGATGACAGATGGTGGGGGCTCTCAGGAGCAAGCAAACAGGACTTTGCTTCCTGTTTGTTTATTGCTGGGAACAACATCAGCAGCCCAAGGCTCCCACCTCCCCAGCAGGCACTGCCCTGCAGTTCAAAGCAGGGGCTGTGGGGCACAGCTCTGCTCCCACCCGCACAGATGCTGCCTGTCTTTCACAAATAAGAGCTCTGCAGCACGTGGGGAGAGCAACAGAAGGCAGCCTGGGAGGGTGAGGAGCTCAAGCAAGAGCCGACCCCTCTGAATAATCAGAGCAAAGAGGTGGCGGTGAAAACCCCCCGTAATCTAATGTCTGCTGCTCTCTGTCATCCAACGTGAGCCATAACTCTGTTTATAAGCCACACAGAACTTATTTTCCTCAGTATTTTTAGACTGGTCACAAACTGTTGGCTCAATAATTTGACAGCTTAATTCACAGAAGAAAAAGGAGGGGGGAGAAACCATCCCAGAACACTAATGAGTGCTGGGAGACACGGGATTCTGATGAGAGGCCCATCACCGGTCTTGCCATGCTGGCAAAGGGTAGTCTCAACAAACCAGCACAAACTGATTCCAGCACTACACACAGCAAGAAAAATCAATCTGTCAGTGTTATTTTGCAGAAGAAATTGCTTAAAACAACAAACTTTAATATCTAAGATCAGCAGCAATGGCTGAGTTTGCATTTGTACTCTGATTCAGGAGGGATAAATCTGCATTTTGCTTGAGCAGTCAATGGAAGAGGAATGACTGACTACTGCCATTGCTGGTGCAAATGACCAGCAAAGACTGTAAAGATGCAAAGGTGAGGGACATCAACAGGCAAAGGAAGGCCCAAGCCATGTCCATAGAATCAACAGCCAAAAAAACCCCAAATAAACAAGCAACAAGAATACCCAACACACCCTCCAAAAAAACCCAAGCCCCTGAGAAGGAACACAATGCACATTTTTAAATAAAATAATTCTCTGCTGATGACTTCCCCTTTGGCTCTGCAGTGATTCTGTTATCAAGCTTCCCTAATGAGAAAGAAAAATAAATTCTTGTTTGCCATTCTTTTACTTCAGATAATCTGCTCTAATTGAGTGTTTTACTGAGCAATCAATTGCACTTCACTCACTTTCCTGGGTTTGAATTACAGAATTAGAAGTAAAAAAGAGCTTGCTTGTTAAGAGCACATTGTTTTCATCCTACTGTCAGGATGAAGTTCACCCTGGGCAAAGGATTCCTTTTGCAACATTTAAGCCCTGTTCTGAGTAGTCAAAAAGGAGACCTTGTGCTTCTCCTCTGCACAGAATTGGAATTCCTTCTTAACCAGTTCTGAGAAGTTTTGGAGAAGTCAACACGATCCCCAGAGGAATGACAGCTCACACAGAAGCATTAAGGGCTGTCCCATGTCAAAGTGGTTCTATTTATTGCAGAAATAAACTGCAAAATAAACTGTTGTAAAACACATCAGGAAGCATAATGCAAACAAGAGAGGGAAGAAATAGCTGAAGTCAAATAGAGTATTGCCCTGTAATTTATACACAATAGGCATCATACAAAAGATGCCATATTTAGATTTAATAGAATTTACTATTCTAAAAGTTAGAATTAGCTTCCAATGCATTCTATTAGTGAAGCTGCAATGTATTAAGTTAATGTGTGAAGGCATTTTTAATATCAGGTCTGGCTACAATTTCCCATATAATTGAATGGAGAGGGAATACACCACCACAATGGACAGTTACAAGGTTTTTTTTATGGCTCTCTTGTAATGGAAGCATCAAGTCCATGGGTGAGCACTGCAACTGGGGGGAAAAGACAGCAGTATTTTATAGTATGTGAAGAACCAGAATAAGCTTCTTGGTCTCAGACTCATCCCAGTTCTTTGCCTCACTGGAGCAGCAGAAAGGGATGACTTTGGCATTTATGGAACGTGTAATATGATCTGATAAGGGATATTTGTTTTTCACTGCTGCTGACAGCCAGCCAACTTTTGCAAATGCCAATTTAAACATTTGCCTGAAACGTCCACGTGCAGCACAACGTTTGGTTGTGTTTGCAGCTGTCAGACCGAGGGGCCCCCTGTGACTGGATGATCAGGAGTTGAAAATATATTCATATAAAAAAGTGTGTGGGGGGGTTGTCTTGGTTGTAGTAAAAGCTACCGAAAGAGAGACTCAAAAAAGTAAATATTCTATAGAAGTTACCAGTGTGAGGGATGGTAATGATGGGATGACTCTCATTCTAATGATAAAGCTGTGTATTCATCTTCACCTGAAAGATCCAGTGTGCTGCTGATTATTTGACTGCCAGCCCTGGAATATACTGGAATGCAACAATCCTTGTGGTTACAAGCAGGTATGAAAATGCTGCCTCTCATTATGTATTTTCCATTAGAGGGAAAGCATATTTAATTTCTTTCACTTAGTCCATTTGCTTCAGGATCTTTGAAAGCACAAAGGAATGTGAAAGTCCAAGAAGGACAGTATTTGCTTTCCAAACAGATTTGAATGGGTAAATGGTGTGAAAATAATTTACAGTATAATTATTTTTCTTTATGCCTGTATCTCCTGCCTGTTATTGGAAGTTCTTTCAGACATGAAGTGTTTCTTATCACGGGGTCTATGGTAAGATAGCAGAGGTGGAAAAGGCATGGCATTTGCTATAGCAGGTTTTCCATCATTGTCCACTTGGCTTGGTTTTTAAGTCTCCAGGGCAGCTCAGTGTTTCTAATAAATAGTAATTAAAGGTAGGGGTAAGGAGGAACAAAACCAGGAGATATTTTGCTCAAGAGAAAGGAAAGGACAATATCCTCCTTTTTAAAGCAGGTATATTAAAATGATACCTGCTCTGGCTTTGTACCAAGCTGCTTGCAGACTTATTTAAAAGGAACAAGCCATTTTAATTAGCTCTCCCTGGACTCACGAATGTGTGGGTCCCAGGTGGTGGGGGAGCAGAGAGAAATAAATATATACATATTTAAATGAAGAGCAGGCTGGCCTTGTTGCAATCTCTCTCAGCTCTGCTGTAATCACTTTGAACAATATAAGTCCACAGTGACCTCTGTTGTTCCTTTCATAGTGGAGATTAAAAGATGAAGCCCTCGTTGTGCAGTCGGTGACCACACTGCGAGCAGGGAAATCAATGACTCTTTCAGACAGGTCTCTGTGCAAAAACGGCTATCAGACATGAGATAATTAATTTTAATTCAACTGTTTAAAAATAGACACTACAAAGAGAGAAATGGCCTTTTCTTACAAAAACAAGGCAAACAGGTTTTTTTAAAGCCAGAAAATCAGATGCCTCTCATCTTAGAATAGACCTTGAATTATATTTTTCCCCCCCCACTTCTTTTCTGTTTGTGTACTTCCTTCATGCACTAAATCCATTTGTAGGAGAATGTCAAGCAGTCCCCTACATGCTCTGATGTTCCATGGACTCTCAAGGATAGCTATCACCATCACCACGTCACAAAAAGCCCATGAGCCGTGGGTGTTCAGGGACAGGAATCGATCCTAAGGCAGCTTTCCAGGGTGGGGGAGGATTAGAACAGAACTGTCCCTGGGTTACTTCTGATATGTTAAACTGCTCCATATTTCATCAGCACCTGCTGTTTCATCTGAAAACCATCAGGAAAACAAGCAGCATTTTCCCACAGTACAGATACAGACCCCTAAGACAGTGCAAAGCCCAAGTAGGACCTGAGTGTCCTGGTTCCTCTAGGAGGCAACAGATGGCAATATTTTTAAATAAGTTGAAATCTGGCTTGTCTGCACATCAACCTCACTACTCATGCTAAGAATGCAGCATGCAGGGGTTGGATACTCACCCGCACAGATGTGAGACTGGTCTCAGTCACGCCAAACTTTCCTTGGCATTGGGGTTGGAGCACTGCTTTTCCCACAGCCCAACACCTCCTGTGTTGCTGAGGTTTAAAAGTCAACATCAGCTGAACTTGGAACTGAATCAATGTCATTTGAATGTTCCAGCCACGCTCCCTGCAAGGGGAACCTTTGAAGGCTTGTTTGCCTTCTGTGCTATCCCAAGCTGCTCAGGAGTGATAAGGAATTCCTCATGAAAAGAAGCTCAAGACACTATTTATTTTTCCTTCATGTGTAACAATAACAAACTGTATATTGATCCCTTTTTTGGAAAATAGCCTCCATTTGTGACTCAGGAACAGCAGCCAGGCTAATTGCACAGTGCAGTTTGTTGTTTGACCTTCTACTTTTATCTTTCCTGGCCATTTCTACAATTCCTCCAGAGACCCCCAAATGTTTGAGTAGGTGATACCACACAACTGGATAGAGAGGAACAAACAGCAGCGAACTTCTGTCAACACTGAGCATAACTGAGCAATGTAAGAATACACCAGCAGTCCTCAGGCTGGATCTCACGTGTCCCTCATGGAAAGAGCACGATTTATTTATTTGTTTAAGCACAGGAACATTTACAAAGACCATCAACTAATCAAAGTGCCATAAACAAGCCACTGCACAAATGAAAGTCATGCTGAGCACAACCAGACACCAGGACTGTGAGGGAGTTTCCTGGTGTTCATGCCTGTAGGGGAAGAGCATTCCTCCTGTTCCTAACCCAAGGCCTGGAACTCTACCAGAACAGCTTAGATCAAGCACCACAGATGAAGGTATCAACAGATCCAACAGATGCTTGTTAAAAAACATTCAATACCGAACTTTACAACTTCAACCTGAGCATATTTACCAGTGCAGTTCTTCCCCTTTGGAAATTATCCAAAGGGCTTGATTTTCCAATGTATGCTCTCACTATTCAGGAATTTTCAACCCACTGCTTTTTTCCTGCAGTTTTTGCAGCTCTAGATGTGATGTTTGCTGCCTAACCCCCTCTCTGGGGCACAAACTGTTCTGTGAATGTAAGGAGAGAGCTGATGGAGTGCTGTAACTGATTATGTGAGATTGTCTGGCATCAACTATTGCTCAAATCCAGTTATGTAAGACTCTGAAGTATTTAGAATAACTAAAAATAACCCCTCCTCCAGCTGGCTCCTCTCTGAACCATTATCATCTAAATAATGATAACAGTGGGGGGCCAGAGGCTGTTGTCAGATACAGCCTGGGTGGAGGGGGAGAGGGGGGCTGTAAAACCCTCTCCCATTACTATTACTGCACACTAGAGTGAACAGAGCCACTCAGAAAATTCAATATATATATATATATATATCAACATATCAATTCATTATTGGGGTTTGCAGGTTGATTGGCAAGGCAATGGATGCTTGGTAATGTCTTGAACTGCTTCTTCTACGGGACACAACACTCAAAATCACCACCTGCAAATCCTTTAGTAATTAATGTTACCACACACAAGGCTTGAAGGAATGGCAGTCAAGATACATCCATCTCCAAGAAAGGTAAAAGAACCAAAAAAATCCAGGCAAAGTATCCTTGTGTATCATTTCCCAGTAACATTGCTGCCGTGCCTTTGACATGCTTGAGTCCTGTCCCACTTCTATGGAAGTTAGGAGGACCTCTCCTCACTTGGACTTACATGTTGAGGTTCCACACCCGGGCAGGTTCAGGTCCCAGTTCTAACAATGATTTATGCAACTCTCAGTGAAGAGTTTCACTTGTCCCTTTCCACACTTTCACCTCTAAGACCACAATTTAGTTAGAAGGGTTTTTTTTCCCCCTGCACTTTGCACAGCACCAAATACATCTGTCCAGCCAAGCTCAAGAGAAGCTCTAGGAACAACCATCACACAAATGGCAACGGTGGCAGATGGAAAACACTGTTGATTTTACAGCAAATGAGGAATTACAGAGTGTCCCAGGCTGATCCATCAGTGACTCACCACAGTGATTCTGCCTTCCTTCCAATAATAGCTCTGCAGCACAACTACACTTCTAAGCCATCAGGAGCAATATTTGCCTGAATATTTTTCAGAATATGTGTCTGGGGCAAGAGCTGCAGCTGTAATGTCAACAATTAAAAATATTCCCCCTCATGCAGGGATTTAGGACAAAGCTTTATGCACCAGACACCTCCTACTATTTTGAATATCTGAGCTGCAGCAGGTCTATTCCACCACAATGAATTGCACCCATGGTGACCGCTGGGAAGGGAGAAACTGTTGGATTATTTAAATTATGGGAACTGAACGGGTATACTCAAAGTTAGGAAAAAAATGCTTGTTCCTTTTGATAATAGTTTTATTTATTAATGAAAGTCATCATGCTCTAATGTCATCTAAATTAGCCTCAATTAATTTGTGAATTAATCAGGTGTGTTCCTGGTAATTTCTTTTTCCTATTATACTTTTCAAGAATCTTCAAATGATAAAAGGAATTTTAGTACAAAGACATGGAGAGGTCTCTTTATAATAAACATTCAAGATAAGAATAGCATAGATACAGAAGTCACAAGGGTGAATCTCATCCAACTGCTTTGAAACCACATATTAGAAGTCAATTATTATATCAAAGTCACCACAAATCATCAAATATCCTCATTAGCCACTATTTTTGTTTTGTTTTTGATTTTCAAAAGTGATAAAGGCTAATGCAATTTCAAGTTTTTCATCCAAACTCCAAACCATCCCCAGCAGCAAATTAGAGTATCTCGACACTGAAAGGGATACATGACTGGGGAAATATTTCTAAAAATATTGTGTGTGTGCCTGGGCCTCAATGACATAAGAAACCTTTGAGGACAAGTATCTCCTCAATCTTGTTAGAACTTTATTTGCACCTGAAAAAGATCAGACCAAGAGGGATGAAGGGGTTTGTGTTGACATTTTGCATTGGGGTGGATTTCAGCCACCAACAAAATGGAACAAAACAATGAGCAACCAAAACTGTAAAAGAAGCTCCTCAGGGTGCTGCCCTTTGCAGCCCTAAGTCCATCCTTGGTGACCTCAGGATATGGCCACAAGGTGCAGCAGGTGACACTTCTGCCCAGAATGGCTTTTGGGGGGTGGAGGGGGGATTCATGGAGGGTCGCTGCATTTGTTAATCAAAATAAGAATGACAAGCAGCCAGCAGATTCTCTAGAAGGGATTTAAAGTGGAAAAAAAAAATACAAAAAACTCCCAGAAAGGAATAGTACAAAACTGCATTTCTCTCTCCACTTTCCAAGAATTGCCAGAAGGAGTCTTTGAGCTGCAGCTGATGTATACAGTGAGGCTGTTTTATCTAAATCAACTTGCTACAGTATATTACACATTCTTTACTATTATTTTGATGTTTCTAAAAATATTATTGTGAGGCTGTATAATCTGATATGAAATTACATCTTATTTTGCCACAGAAGGAGGGGAAAAAAAAACAAAAAAGAGAACAGAAAAGATACTGATGCCACTGACATGTTTGAGAACACATGATCTGTTTTGATAGCACATTGTATTTACAAAGCCTGTCCCCAGGCAGGCTGTGCTAAAATGAATTTGCAATCAAAAGGCATGCGGTCAGGATAACTAGGAATTATTCTGGTACCTTTCTTTCTAGCAGTACAGGAATGACAGAAGATCCAGAACATGCATCCAAATATATATCCTCAGAATTTAATTAGAGAGAATTATTCTTGCCTACCTAGGATAATTGCAACATTACGTTTTGATGGCTGTTAGCATCACATATGCTTACAGATTAATAGTGTTTCTTCCATGTCTGCTTTTGATTTAATCAGGCCATCACTCATTACAATCATGCATGGCTGGTTCCACAAGATGAGAATGTATAAAAAACAACTTGCCTTGTGACAAACAGACCTGGAGCTCCGTGGCTCTGGCACTCTGCTTAGCATTGCCTGTTCTCAGCTGCAACAGTGAATTCACCAATGGTGCTGACAAAATCCACACCTCATCTGAAAGTGGGCATTGCCAGAGGCTCAAGCCAGGGGTGCTCAACCCAGTGGTCATTTCTGGCTTTAGCTGCAGTGAACCTCAGAATTCCCTCATGCATCCTTTACTTGAGGGCTGCAAATCCACTGAAGGCCGTGCATGTCTCGCTCATGCAAAGTTCTTTGGCACAAAGCTCCTGAAAGGATTGTTAAACACACACTGGGATGGCCCGGGAATGAAACCACGAATGAGTTGGGATTTGCTGGCACACAGCCAAGCCAGGGGTATGTGTTTGTGGTCAGCCCTTCCCAAGGCTTTTGGTCAGCTACATGGTCTGGCTCCTGGTTGCTTCTGTGCTGTGCAACAGCATCAAAACACAGGGGAACACTTGTGGGGTTTTGTGGTCTTATATATATATATATTTTAAAAATGTAAAAGCATGTGGTTTTTAGAAAAAAGTAGCATGTGGCTACTTTAAAGCACATGAGTGGTAACAGTGGGACTAGATTTACACATAAAATTAGACATAGGTTTAGCTACAGAGCAAAAACAGAGACTGTACCTGCATTTGAAGTCATACTGAGCAATTCATAATGGTACTTTTAAAAAACAACCATAACAGAAGATATATCACTAAGTTAAAGATTCCTGAACAATTCTCTAAACTCTACAACATCACCAAGAAATTCACCGAATAACCAACCTCAACTTGGATGAAGCAAGCAAACACAGATCTAGCAGAGCACCCCAAACCCCACCAAAAGCTCAGGGGACTGCATAGTGCTGATTTTTTTCATGTGAGAGACATGGCAGAAACAATTTTCATGCATTTCCAAATAAATTCAAGAGCGTATTTTTTAGGTGGCAGTTCAGTTTCACAAATGCTGGCTGATCAAACTTGTCTAGAACTCTGCATTATTTGGAGCTGGTATTTTTTCTCTCTCTTTCCTTCTCCTCTGCCTCCTTCCTCCATGCAATCCTTCTGAAATTAAGCTTCAATACCTAGGACACACATCTTTTAATACAACCCAGAAGCCACGCTCACACCCTTAGAAACAAGCATCCGTAAAGCAAAATACACTCAGTGCCTGAATGCTAATGCAGCAATTAATCATTGTGATATCCTTGCTCTCTCCTCTGCTCATTTTCCCTTGATTTTTTGATGTCAGAACCAACTCAGTACAAGACCACACTTTTTAAAAAATCATCTTTCAAGCAGCAACATTAAACACTTCACAGTGGAAAGCAAACACATCAATACATATTACAGCATTCATGGGATAGCGAGTGCTATAGTTAAAGCAGCAAAGGCACATGTGCTAAACTCCTTTTTTCACTCCCTCAGAAAAAAACAAAAGCAACCTGGACACAGCAACAGCTTTCTTCACAAAACCTACTGTGCAGCTGAGCTGCCAGGGGAAAACAGGGTTACTTCTTTCTGACACCCCAAACAACCACCACGGTAACTGTGCAGCCCTACACAGGTGTCTGAAGGGAAACAGCTCCTGTTTATTCCTCCAAAAGCACCACACAGCCACAAAGCTTGTGCCAGGGCGAGCTGGGTGAAGCAAAGCTCTCCCATTAGCACAGCACAAGAAGTACCACTGAGGAGGCCAAAAGTGACCACAAAGCAGAAAGAGAACAAGGGCAAAAATCATTTCCACCAACAATATCTATTTTGGGGGTTCCACGCAAGTTTTTTTGTTTAAGCTTTCCCTTACCTTTGGAAGCACAACAGGAGCTCAGAACATGCAGAGCAGGAGATTCCTGCAGCAGTAGGTGATGAGGGAGGGTTGTGGTGTGTTCCAGGAGGGTTATGCTGTGTTCCAGGAGGGTTCTAGAGTGTTCTGGTGTCTCCCAGCATCCCCCCAGCACAGGTGGGGCCAATAACGAGATCTCATTAGCTCCACATGGGCAACGGCTCCCACCTGGGGTGCTCTGGTGTTTGGGGAACACTGTCACAGTGTGGGGCACCTTTGGACAGGGGCTGCATTCCCAGAGGGAGTGTGTTGTGTTCAGTGCGGCTGCATGAGCTGCACGGCTTGTGTGTGGGGTGCACTGCTATGTGTGGGGTGCACTGCTATGTGTGGGGTGCACTGCTATGTGTGGGGTGCACTGCTCATACATGGGGTGCACTGCTCATGCATGGGGTGCACTGCTCATGTGTGGGGTGCACTGCTCATGTGTGGGGTGCACTGCTCATTAATAAAACTAAAATGCAGAAATCATAATGACAGGAAAACAGTGTTTTGCTATTTCAAGTTAAAGGAGCTTATTCATTGTAGTATTGATCCCAGTGTATCCAGAGAATGCCATGCATATTCAGAAGCAATAAATAAAATCATCTTGCATTGCTCAGTACTTGCTTGTAATGATATTTATCACTTTTTTATCATCATGGCTCTCTGATTTTTCAACAAACAGTTCATGTTGATTTATGGAGAAGAACTAAACTTTCTGCCACACTTTTGATTATTTCCCTGTCTTACTCCTGAGTAATTCTGTTGTACTTTGCCAGACTTTTGCATCCAAAGCTATGGATCACCTACCAACTTGCTACAATTTGTACTTGAGTACAGCAGTTGCTGAATACCTTGGTATTCAGGTCAAAACTTGGGACCATAATCTACTGACTGAGAAAATGGTGCTACTGCCTTTAAATTACCAAGGGTAAATGGATAAAATAATTCCTTAACTGAAGTGCTATTAAGCTACAGCATTAGAGGAGAAAGACCAGGGTTCCCATCAAGGTTTCTTTCCATTACCTCAGGTCTGTCATGTTTATTACTCTGAATCTTTTGCTAGAGAATCAGCATTAGTAACTGACACAGCAAACTAGAATGAAATTCCCCTCCCAGTGCAGAGGGCAAAGCCAGATCTGTGATCACTTCTATCCCTCCCAACCACAGGGTTGGCAACACCTCGGTGCACGCAGATATTACCAGACTGAGCTTTTCCTTGCAGTGGTACAAAGCTACTTCACATGAGTTTCCACTCTGCCAGCCACAGTATGTTGAATTGGCAAGATTTATTCTCCGAAAGAATTTTAATAGAAGAAAATGATAAAGTTCACAACAGATATCATTTGCATTAGGTCGTTGAACCAACGTGTGTGACATTTGCTCTGTCAACCATCAGTTTGCAGATGAGCAGCAACAGTCAAGGGCTTCATACTTCAGCCTGAGCCTTGCTAAGAATAGTTCTCCTGATAATTAAACACTAATGTTCTTTCATGAGTACATTATAATGAAATAAATTGCTTCAAGGGAACAATAAACTACAGGCAGCATCTGAAGCATTTTAACAGCACAGAGCATTTGGCTGCTACAAGATTCACTGGAAGAGGAAAAAGGTAATAGCATCTCAGAAACAATTTAGAAAACAATCTTCTGAACTTTTCAGTGTTTGTAACAACAAACTGGGACACTCCAATTTTACTCATTCTCAATGACTCAGTGCCACCTGGAATGGAAACACACGGATGATGCTCGTCTGTGAAGCAGAGTCTCCCTGCAAGGACAGTGACTCTGGGGTCAGGGGGAGGTTAAGGTAGGTTTGGGACATGTGGTGAGCCCTGAGGACATCCCAAAACATTTCTCTTCAGTTTTCCTTGCTTAACTCTTACTGTAGCATCTCTCTGCTGTATTTTGGACATGAAGACTGCCTGTAACTCAGCTGGGTTAACATCACCCTCTGTGGTGCAGGTAGCTCAGATGATGTGTTAGTGGTGGACTTGGCAGTGTGGGTTTACAGTTGTACTTGATGATCCTAAAGGTCCTTTCCAACCTAAATGATTCTACTATACGTCTGTGAGAACCACTGCAATGTTCCTCCAGCCCCCAAAACCAATCACACTTTGGGCTAAAGTGCTTCTTTCCTGCATGGAAACCCTTGACCCTTTGGCCCCCATGGTTAAACTGAATTTGGATGGTGCTTGATGCTTGGAACTGTGAGGAGCTGTTCACAAGACTCAAGGTATTTTTACACAACTGTGATTTGCAGGCTCAGAGGCCTGAGCTCCCTCTGAAGGAGGGGGTGTTGAAAGCCCTGTGCTGCCAGGGAGTCTGTCTGGCCAGGACAGCTCCCTACAGCATCTCCTGGGACACAGCTCACAGCAAATCCAATACAAACGCCAGACAAAAGCCAGGCTCCTCACACAGCAACATGTAATTGTCTTCTAAAGCAGGATAAATGAAATTATCATTGCAGCTTCCTACTACTTAAGGTGTGCTATAGAAATATTTCTAAAGAATTGAGAAAGTGTATTGCATATATGTTTTCAGTGAAATGAAATTGTGCGTGCACCTCCCTAATTTAAGATATTATCCTGCCATTATCAAACACTTTAAAGGTAAGCAGTAAGCACAGCAGTCAAAAAAATTTATCTGTCTATTCTCTTGCTGCAGGGCAGCAGAAAGGGGTTTTGTCTTTCTGTCTTGGCTACTTCAACATTTGAATGCTTGTGGAAAATACATATTTCAGTCCTAATGCTTTTAAAAGTAACTGGGTTGAGCCTCCTCTGCTTGAAAATTGTTAGCTGCTACAAAGAGTTGATACTATGCATGTTTTAAAAGAATAAAGCATATTCATTTTTATAGTGCAATTTCCAAGCAGTGTAAGCTGTTCATGTTAAAGACTATCTGGCATCCTGCTCAGAAGAGCTATTGTGATTGTTGCTAGGAATATAAAAGTATGCAGAGATCACATTGAGTCATGTGGAACACAGAAGAGAAATCTTCCTTCTACTGCTCTTTGAGAGTGGCACAATTGCTTGTACATTGGCCTTTATCCAAGACAGATGGATTATCACTAGAACAAATTTCAGTAAACCCTCCTTGCATTTACATAATGTAAGTTTCTAACATTTAACCAATTAAAAGAATTGGTGCTTATAGCTTTAAAGAACTTGTGGGTTAATTATGACTCTCTCTGTGGATATGATGGAAGTGATAAAATAAAGCACTTTGGTACTTAAGGAACCTGCTCAGTGGTTTACACTACATGGAGCAGAATACTTTGTTGAAGGACTTTTTTTGCTTGAGGAAGAACAATCAGTGTTGAATTTCTATTTGTTTTCAATACACAAATCCCCTTCCCTAGTATCTGTTCTATCAGTGGAAGTCTTTTAGGATGCAACTGACTTTTTTGAAGTTATGAAGACACAGTTCTGTTTTATGTGAAGAAGCTCAAGACAGCATTTCTTGGCTGTATTCTAAATTTTACCTCTTTATTTGAACTCTACACGTCCTTACAGTTCAGATATACACAGATCCTTTGCAAGAGTCTTCACACCAGTAAGAACAAAGCTGTGTTTTGGTTGAAGTCTGTAACTCAGTATAGAATAAGTTGAGAAAGTATTTAATTTATTTTTTTTTTCAATTATCTTGGTTTCCTTTCTTGTTGTGACTCATTTCATTCTGAAGATGCTTTTTCTTTTAGGGTAAGAAAATAGACATTAAAACTCTTAGAGAAGTGTGAGAGTTCTGGCACACAGCTTTCCAATATAATGAAAAAATACAGCAGGCCACTAAATTGCAACAGAAAAGCTTCAGTGGATTCTCCTATTTACACTGAATGGAGGTTATGCCAAATGTTTGCAAAAATTAATAAGTATTTTTTATTACTATAACAGGGCATAGAGGCTTCAATCATCATCCACTAAAATTCATAACAACTCTTGATGTGTTGGGTGCTGCACAAAGATCGAGTCAGCAGTCAGTACTAATAAAATCAAACAATCAAGGGAATCAGAGAGAGAGAGAAAAAAAAAAGTGGGGTCTTTAGGATTTATCAGGTGATTTATTCAAGGACATTCAGAAAGTTTTCAACTGAACCAAACATTCAAACCCAGAGCTGTGCAGCCCTGTTATCTCCAGCCTTAAAGAACTGCCTGTCTCAAAATGCAAAGAAAACTTTTCTGACCTGTTACGTTTTTTGTTCTGCCCAATTTTAGTACTTTAAACTACAGAATTTTTTTCTAACCATGGAAGTGGTCCAAAAACATTTAGAGGACATTGAGTTTTCCTCTGTGAAAACTAAGTATCAAGAAACATTAAAGCTGCATCTTTTGATTTCTCTACACTAGATCAAATTTAAGATTGCATGTTAGTTAAAATAAAAAAAAAAGAACTAATCCTTTTTGTGTGAAATCCAGCTCTGTGTTTACTTACTTTTTTTAATCTTCTTTTTCTTTTCCATTTTGTTCTGTTATATAAAAATAGGTCTCCTGGCAAGTAATATCACTTAATAGCAATTACCTAAAGTATATTTTGTTTGGTAAAGAAGCAAAAATCACCCTTGATTTCTTGACACATTCTGTAATCCATGTCATATGGATAGCTACATAACTCTTTCTAATGCCTAATAAAATATACTACTGAACAGCACACTCATTACATATTAAACTGAGAATTCTGTTGCATAAGCACTGATGTGTGGTTTGGAAACAATAAAACCAGCATGGAGTTATGAATTACAATCAGTTTTCTGAATTTCTGATTCATAAAAATACATTTTTATGTCCTCTCCTTACCCAGCATTTGAACTTTTCATCCAGCCTGTGCCAAGTGAATGCAATCAAAACATATTGTCTTTATTTACTGGTAGATAAGAAGATGTCCCATTGTTTCTAAATTTGGCCTCACATATATGTTCAGAAGGTTGTTTTTCTTTCTTCTTGTCATCCTTTGTTTTATTTTGTTCTCTAGGTTGGAGCTCACAAAATTTGAATTTCCTCCTCTAAATGTTTCTGAATTCCCTGCTACTTCCCTGTGTACCATTTTGGTATTCCAATTAAAGAAATTTGGATTTTGCATATATTTGTGTTTTGTTTGGTATTCCCATTCCTCTCCCTCCCCTTCCAGTTTCTCAGAAGAGATGATTACATAGGAACAGCCTATCTCAAAATAAACCCAGCAACCACAGCCTTTAAGAACTCTGTTGTTTTCCATGACTTCAACATTCCTTAAATCTCTAGCAGCACAAACTCCCTATACACAAATAATTTTCTTTTTGCCCTAAAGAATGTAATTTGTAGAAGAACCAGAGCATCAGTAACTCCAGCAGTGCATTGTGATGGGGGGAGGTAACAGAGAATCGACATCATCTAAAGGAGCAAAATGATTATCATTTATTGTCACCACTCAGCATTGTTAATCCAGATTAACAGTCAATAGGCTCAACACACGGAGAAAGGATAATACAGAGGCAGTTTCTGCTGAATAGCTTGTGATGTGAAAAGGAATTAGCTCACAATGCTCTTATCACCCCCACAGCTTCTCCCTGGGCTTGGATATTACAGCAGAGATTGATTGTACTTGGTACAAACCAATGGCTTTATTGGCCATTATTGTCTGATAAATACACAGAATCCATCAGACCAACAGCACAACTGATTCTTAGGTAGAATTCACTAGAAAATCCAGGTACTGATAACCACTATCATAACAAAACCACAATGATTCATTAACGAATTTCATCGTGAGGGAATAAATTCAGCTAATGCCATCAAATTAATTTTAGACACAGTACTGCTCCTGAGCATCGTAGTGTTGGAAGGAAACAATTCAGGAAAACGTGAAAAGCGCCTCTGCTGTGCTGGATTTCTACAGAACCAAAGTTCAACAGCTATTTTCAGTTTGAATGACTTTGATGTGAGGAAGGAGAGGGGAAAAAAAAAGATGGAACAAACCAGGTTTTCCTGAACGTGTTGCCTGCAGGTGGGTGTCTGTCTCAGGCTACCCCGAGCTCAAACACTCGTGCAGCTCTGCAGGCAGCAGAGCCTGTCAGAGCTGAAAGGTGCAGCACACAAAAAACACAGGCCAACAGCCATAAAAGAGAGTGCAGAAGAGTCTGATGGAATAATACACTCTGGTACAATACTTTAATATTCTCCAAGGAAGACTAGAAGAGACAAACTTTATGACTTCTTGCTGCAAAACAAGAAATCATGGATTTTTTATGTAATAGCTCGTTTGATGGCTTCTGCCATTTGAACAATTTCCGGAATGCAATCTTTCATTGCTGGGTTTCAATACTGCATTTTTAAAGTGGGATTGTATGACAGAGGATGTGGGGATTATAGAGAGAGGCTAAGAAAAGGTTAATATGAAGCAAGAATAAAAAATGCTAATTGTATAAAATATTGCCTCCAAATAAAATCTGTGGGATTTATTTTTACAGATAAAAAAAAATACTTTCTATTTTGGACTAATAGAAACCAATGTATTTTAATACAATTTTTCCATTCAAACTAAAATATGCACTGTTCATCCAGCTCCATTTTCAGCTTGCAAGAAGCCAAGCTCATGCACATTCAGTGAATTCTTAGGGCTCAGCTGGTGCACAGTAACAGTCACTGGCTTGGACACCAAAGCAACTTCCCCAGCATCGAAAGAGGTTCCTGGCACAGGCAGAAAAATGAAGTCTTGCCCATCCTCTGATCATCTCTCCAACAGTTTTTCATCTGTTCAAATTTAAATAGCAAGACAATTAAAGGAAACTTCATTATTTTAGAGAACAGGAGCTAATCAATGAAGAAAGAAGATCCCTTCTACCAAAAAAAATAAGTCCAACAATATTTTTGGGAGGTACCTATTTCAAGGAGAGACAAAAGGAACATTAAGCTTTTTAGCTGAAAAGATGAAATCACTTTAGAGTTTCCAGTCACTGGCATTAACCCACGTTCACATTAACCAGCACAGCAGTGTAGGATGATTTGTGCAAATTCAAAGAGACACAGAGAAGTTAATGCTTTAATCAACAATGATACTGAACCAAAAGTTTGTGATGATAAAATAAATACGAAGACTAGTTTTGCAAGTACAGATTTTAAAATATCTCTTAAAGCCCAATGATACACATTTTTATCAGGACCTGCAATTTTAAATGAAAGGGTATAATTTTGCTGCTCAGATAATGGAAAATTTATTAACAGCAAGAACAGTGACTGAAATAGAAGATACTTATCCTGGGATTTGTTTACTTCATGAAGGTTCCAGTTTGCTTCTCAACTATACTGACATAGATCAGGAAAAGTTTAACTGAAGTTATTAATGTTTGCCACTTTAATGCTCACATAAGCAAGAAAGAAACAGACTGGATCTTGTAATCAAGTAAACAGAAAGTGCATAAGTGATTTACACAATCTGAACTTTATCTTGCAGCTACAGAGAGGAAAAAGGAGATAGAAGGGTTCCTGTTACACTATGTTGGATCCAAACTGTGTGATATTTTAGAAGATACATCTGCCAGTGCTTGGGAGACCTAAGAAACAGGCAAAGTGGAATCTCCCAGAGCCTTTTGGTCTGGAGCTGAATGTTGAGCACAGCTGATTTAAAGGCAAGGTATGGAACTGGCGCCAGCCCGGGGGCGCCCGTGTGCTGGAACAGGTGCTGGAACTCCCCGGATAACAAATGGAAGCACTCTGCAGTGCCACGTTTGTCACAAGGGCCCAAGGGCTCACAATTCACCACTCCTATTTGTCTCCCAGAGCTTGATTTGTTAACCTTGTGGTGGCCTGTCTTTTCTTCAGTGTTGTACACAGAGTAATTACAGGTTTCACACCACAATGGGTTGCCAGGGCACCTCCCGGAGCTCGGGGCAGCGATGCAGACACACAATTACAGACAGATGCCTGCAGTTGTGATGGCTACATTAATTTGCTCCTTTCACAGGTCACAGCTTTGGGGAGGTGCTTTATTATCCACACTGTAGGCTTGCTGGGAACTAATTGCTGGAGTTCCCTCCTACCCACAGATATTGGGAGAGACCCATCCTCAGTGCTAGGTCTGAGGATGTGTGGCTGATCCTGACATGAAGGTTCTGTGTTTCCTCACGTGCCAACCTGCATTGCTGTCCTTGTGTCTTACATGAACAACTCCAACTGGGTGAAAGGAGTTTGGGGGAACAGATTTAAGTGTGAACCAGCTCTTCCACCTCTGCCCAGGCTCATCCACCGGTGACTTCTGGACTGCAGCAAGAAGCAACGTGTAGGCAGCACAGAGAGAGATGAAGATGGTTTTAAAAGTGCCTTAGGAGCTCAGGGGTTAAGGCTTTAGAATACTCCTACCCACTGCAGGTTGCTTTTGAAAATGGAAAGTGCAAGTGTTAAGTCTGCATAAAATTTTGTCTCTTTTGCTTAATGCAGCAGCTGGTGAGGTCACGCTGCCTTTTCTGAGTGCAGCCACAGACACAGATGTGCTGTGGTCAGTCAGTTGGATCTTATGTTCCTCTTTTCTATCCCTTCCTATCTCTGAAATATAAAGGAGTACTCACACTGGCTGGGGTCTTTCAGTGTGTTATCAGGCCCATAACTCAGCCAGCAGCCAAGAGTTTTAACTTCATGATGCTTTACTTTTGAGAAAAAAAGCTGGCAGAATCACAGTCCTGCCTCAGTAAATGCTTAGGTTTATATATGTATGTATATAGAAATAAAAAAGTAGAGTTTAGTTTTGCTTGGCCTCTGATTTGATTCAAAATATGTGATGACAACAAGTGAATTTTACACATGTAAAGTAAAACTGCACACATGTATTTAAGATGTAGCTCATGCCTGAAGTAATTGGGAACTCATGCACACATTGATTGGGTGCTCATGCATAAAGTAATTGGGTGCTCATGCATAAATTATCTGGGCACTCATGCATAAAGTAATTAGGCACTCATGCATGAGCTAATTGTGCATTCATGCAGGAAGTAATTGGGCCTTCATGCAGAAATCAATTGGGCATTTATTAACACCTTTATGCTGGTTTAGGTGTTGTTTTAGAAAACCCACTGAGGTCTAGATGGAAGACCAGGATCTAGTGATCACCTCACCAGATGTGTGAGGGGCTACAGCATTGGTTTTAGTAGAACTAAAGGTTCTATTAAAATAGATTTTAGTCTTTGTAGAACTTCACAAAGCTGGGCTACCTGGCACCATGAATGGCATGTCTGAATAGTTATTCAATCAGATACACCTCGGGGTGGATTTTCCAGTCCCACTGCCAAACAAAAGCTACTCCAGTGGTATTAACAGGCTCCTACTGCTGTCAGCAAGCAAAGATTCCTGATCAAGATTTTTTAAAAGCAAGAACTGTAGATAATTTGCAATATTCAGTCCTTTCAACCACTGCAAAATCTGAACCACTGAAAAAACCTTTGCACTTAGTGAAGTGCAGGTAGAATCATACCAAGAGACAGGAGAGGAATGGAGAACTTCCACTTACAACGTTCAAAAGTTTGATTAAATGTGGTAATACAATGAAGAACAAACCTCCCAACTTTATTTTCTACCTAACAGCCAGGCTTCCCTTGCAATATTGGTTTAGAGTTTTGCTGCAGCCCTTAAAAGTTGTTGCCCACATTTATTTCAGGCTTCTGTTGCTCTTTCCTCCATATCCACCTGCCACAAGCTTCTCCTCCCTAGTAAGCTTTTTGAGGTTTTGTTCATATAAGTGAGGTTTTGTTCAGCTCATGCACAGCTGTTTTGGGCTGTTTGAGACATCAGACGGTGTTTTGCAGGCATCAGAAGGATTGACACGTTGGGGGTCTCTGTTTTCCATTATCACCTTTTAATTCAAAGCCAGGCATTTATTAACACCTTTGTGCAACAAAGGAGAGATGTTACCTGGTTTATGTAAATGTAGAAGTGTCCTGGGACTGGCAGAATTCTGGTGGGGACAGCGCTGCAGTGGGTGACTGTATGAGAGCATGAGCTCTAAAGGGAAGGTGGAAACATGTAGAAATACAAAAAATTCTGGTCTGTTTGGCTTTCACAGGATATCTGCAGGTGTAGATGAGGAGGTGACTCTTCCCACACCCAACCACTGCAGCACACAGAGCCCTGTATCTCATGATCAGCCTGAGTCCACCCTTACTGTCACCTGAACCCAGCCTTGCTGGGAACTGTTAAGCTTGGGAAGAAGGGAGGGGTGGAGGGAAGGTGTTTTAAGATTCGGGTTTGTTTCTCATTACCCTTCTCTGCTTTGATTTGCAATAAATTAAATTAATTTTCCCCAAGTCAAGCCTGTTTTGCCCGTGACAGTAATTCCTGAGGGATCTGTCCCTGTCCTTCTCTTTGGTTGTATTTTCTTTCCCCTGCCCAGCTGAGGAGGGGAGGGATGGAGCAGCTTTGGTGGGCACTTGGTGTCCAGCCAGGGTCAGCCCATCACAAACTACTAGCAAAAACATTTGTTCCTGCTGCTGCCTTGATGCCATGATCTGAGAGGCTTTGAGAAACGTATCACTGCTCATTCAGTGCCCTCTTTCTCCAGTTCCATCATGTAAACAGTTATCACTGGTTAATCCATACAGGGTTTGGTTTAAAAAAAATGAAATTAAAACTTCTTTTTTTGGTAATTGGAAGCAATTTTTTTTTCTCTGCACACTCTTGAGTTCTGCCTCTTGGAAGCTCAGGGCTCCCTTTAATCAGCATTCCAGACCACAAAGCTGTCTTGTGGTTATTCTGTTACTTTGAAATGACTCAGTGTGGGAAGGATACCAAAACCCCTCAATTGATCTTTTAACTCTAAGATACAAAATACATTTTCTCTCCACTGGTGGTCTCTTGTCTGCAGTTTATCTATTAACTCACAGAGGTTCAAGCATTCAGTTAGGCTGCAAGTACAAACATATGTTTCCAAGCAGGGGAAGCCTTTTTTTTTTTTTTAGGAAGTCTGATCAGCTCCTTCTTTGACAGAGAAAGTAAACTTGATCTAAACTTGATTTTTTATTGACTATCTTTTGCTTTTGACAAATCCAGCAGCATTCTTTAATGTCATGCATCACTTTGGACCCAGCAAGACCTTGGCTTTCCCATTCCAGAACAGAAGGTGGTTTAGATGCATCTCAAATTCTTTGCACCCTTCTGACTTTGAAATGTTTCCTGCTGTTCATATCTGCTTTCTATCACCACTGTCTTCATCCTTTCAATTTTTCTTGTCTTTATTCTTTTTCCATTCTTTTGCCTCTGTGTAACCTGTAGCCACAAAACCCTACAGAACTCAATAAAGTTTGTGTGCTGGCAGCACCTACCCAAAAGGCCATGGCTTGAAAGGCAATTGGAAGTTTTCAGAAGATATTCCAACCCTAGATTCCAACTTTTCCAAGCCTTACAGGTCTGTAAGGCTCTCACCCCCCCCACATTATCCATGCTGACCTATATTATTTGTGGCACATTTTTAATCTTCCTACTTCTGACCCCAAGGGAAAGGGTTTTAGTCTTTTGTTTGCATCTTGGGCAGCTCCCATGGTTACCTACCCCAGCTCACAAGGACTTCAGCTCTTTGCTGACCCTCCTTCACCTGCTCTGGGTGAATTTACAGAGACTGTTGAAAACCTTGACTTCAATTAACTATCACTAGCAACAACTAAAGGCAGAAAAACAACTACTTTACTATAAAACTGAATCCATATCATTTTGTACAGTATTATACAGACTGAGCAGATACAGGGTACAATTTATGGAAGAAAAGAGGATCTAAAAGAATGTAACATCACTCAGCTCAGGTTAAGAGATACTTGACCAGAGAAGGTCAGCAAAACTTTCAAAAGTTTTGGATAGAGAAAACTGCAGCTTTCTCAGCTGGTGATGACTGAAAACTCATAGTTCAACCTTACACCTCACATCTAAGAATTTTACATCTGTGTAACAGCAAGAAGACTAAAGAATATTAGAAAAAAAAGAAAACTTATGAAGATGGCAGGAGGATTTCTGTGTTGGTCTGTTGTTGACTGTTAAAACATTCACAGCTTCTAACCAGAATGTTTCATTTCAACAAAGTCTCTTATAAGGTCAGTCATCCTTGAAGAAACTTTGGGACATGAAAACGAATATAAAAGGATAAGGTGGAAATACTAAGTACAACTACAGTTTTCCAGCACCTCCACTTGCAAAGAAAGTCTCTGAAATAGCTCTCAGCCTCTTTTCTTTCTTTTTTTTTTTTTTTTTTCTATTCTTATAAGCTTTATCTTCTTATACACAAGTTTTAAGTTTGTCTCATTCTAAAATTCACAGAACTTCTCAGGATACAATTAGAACGATGCTTGGCCTCAAGCATTCACATCTGTTCCTCTCCTCTGCTGTAATGCACAGATAAACATTGCAGATCACTCCAGAAGTGGCAGGTATTTCCCTTGAAATTAATATTCCTTATTCTCTCCTTTACTCTGCAAGTGATTTTTGCTATTTCTGTGTGATTTTTTCTTATTACTCAAGATCTGAATGCTGGATATGAACTAGGTTACCTTTAATTTAGCTGCATCAAGCTGTTTGCCAGGGAAACATCAACAACTTTATACAGGTCAGATGGGCAACTAACATCTCTCTAAAGCAGCTCTGGGGGCAGAATGCCACTTAAAGACCTATTCAATTAGCATTCCCTTTCTCTCTCTGAGGTCAGGAAGCATCTGCAGAGTGCTCTGCTCCCACCCAGGCTGTTATGGTTCTGTACAAAACCTGCATTGCTGCTTGCACTCACCAATGGACAGCTGTTGCTCCAAGAGTTCATACTCAAAATTTGACAAAAGACAGAATATTTCTAGAAGGTGTTAGAAAGCCCTGCCCTCTGATATGGGAGCCACTACTGTACAAGAAAAAGTAGGAGACTTCAAGCCAGAAGACCAGTTTGAAAGCCAAACAATCTCCTTCAGTGTCTCTGGTAAGCCTGGGAATGAAAAATGAAGTGAGATCTGCTAATGGATGGGCATTTCATGGAGCTTTACAGTGTTAGGACATCCAAGACTGATTCTGAGCTTATGCAGCAGTTAATTTATTACTGGGCTAATTGAATAATGCATGAGACCTTCCACCTTAGACTACTGAGCTCCCTTTATGATTGCCATCCCACTTCTTGAAGGGCTGTGATAAACCTCTTCATACCTACACTGAAATATTCTGAATGTCATCTTGCATAAGTATTCTGAAATATAGCATGGTGACTGCACATTATTGAAATGTTGCTGAGATTTGGCAAGTATTTAATGGTGCTTTCCATATTTTCCTCTGAATTTTTATCATCCCAATCAATTCAGACTATGATGTAACATTCAGATCTTAATAAGGCTGTAAGCAAGCATTCATTTCCTTTATAATTTCTATTCATTACAGAGCATTGCTAATGCATTTTAAGGCTCTGCTATTAATTCATTTACATTGGCTGTCTTTTTAATTGCCTATTAAGTACCTGAACTCATTTGAGAGACTTACATGGAATTGTTGCCAAAAATGTCTTGTACCACTGCACCAGATTCTTTCTCTGCCTGAGTTCTCTATTGTTTCCATGCCATATTTATCATGGTTACTTTCCTTTTGCACAGCTAGCCTTTCAGCAGCTGAAATCTAAAAGCATTTAAAGTAACTATTCTCTTTAATGATCTTCCTCCATTTCTCTATCTTCTAATACTAAAAAAAACCAAACAAACCAAACCAAACAAAAAAAAAAAACAAAAACAAAAAACAAACCAACAAAAAACCCCTGCACAACAAATCAACAGGTTGGGTCAGATGTTGGTCAGGCATTAATTATTCACAATGAATAACTGTGTAATCTATAAACAGCATAAACTAAAAATTAAGACTTGACCCTGCAGCCACATTTTTTCCTGCTTAAGCCAGGAGGGAGAACACACTGACATCCATTTGTCACAGCTGAGTGCTACAGAGATCTGGAAAACAAAAGTTTGACTTCCCAGGTTAAAATGAGCATCGCCCAGGAGGTTACAGGACCCAGTGGAAATGAGCAGGAAAACAAGGGGCAGCAAATGAACAGGAAGAATGGAAAGCACGTGGATTTATCCACAGTCAACACCCTACCAGTGTTAGTCCAAACTGAGGAGGACCATGGCCCAAAACAGAAACCTTTCCTTGGTGAAAGATTTTCAGAAATCCCATGAAGAATTTTTGGCTGCATCGGGATGAGATAGTTTACATAACTGTAAAATATCTTTACTTACTGTCTTCAGTAATGTAGTAACATGAATTCAAGGTGAAATTCTCTCCTCTACCTGCAATCACTCATCTCTAACAGCTTAATCTGAAGCCAATCTTCAGGGAGAACATCTCTTAACAGCAGAACCACCTCACTAAACTGTGTCTCCAGGTCCTCTGCTCCCTACCAGGTCTTTATGTCAAGAAGTTCAGTAACATCTGACAAAAAAGTGTGGAATAACTAGCCTGAGAAACTTTCCAGTTCAAGTTCTGAGGCTAAAAGATGAACTTTTCTTCCAAGAAAAATTTTAAAATTGCAAAAATTTTACAATTCCATGTTGGGAAGAAAACGAGACATTTTTTGCATCCCAAATTCAGTAGAATATTTTCCCAATCATAGCATGTAGTGACATGAATGAGGTTTACCATCTGAAACAGATTAGCCAACAGACCATTCCACATCATATCCTCCAGTTTCCCGAATCCCCAGCCTTGAGTAAGTTGCCAAGAAAATAGAAATAGTTTTCAAGCTGAATCCATCAGAAGATTCACTGACAGGAAGACATTGCTGCACAACCCTTACACTTTACAAAAAGACATTTTCCAGGGGAAGAATATTCCACTGGAAAATTTGTCTCTCTCTCTCAGTAATTGGCTGATGCCCTGAAGCAGGAGTGCTTATACCTTTTTTCCCCTTCTGTAATCTTATCTAACATAGCTGTGGATGTTCCTATTATCCATACAAATGTCTAATCCCTTTTGAATCCTACTAAGTCCTTATCTGTCCCACAGGGTAAATTTTCTTTGTGTAAAAACCCTGATTCCTTTTAGCTTTTTTAAAATTTGTAAGTGATCCATCTCGCTTGTCCTTGTATTATGAGAAAGGGTAAATAGGAGTTTCCTTCCACCTGCTGTGTATTGTTTTGCATACTTCTTATACATTCTTATTTTATGGGGTTCTCCACTAGGATAATATTCTTAATCCTTTGCAGCCTCATTTCATAGGGAGGCTGTTTGTTTAAATAGGACCTTCTTCTCCCTTTGGATGGAGAAGGGAATAAAATTAGGAGATCTGAAATATATAATTTGATTCAGCAGAACTGTCATTTTATGCAAGTATAATTCCATTGAAATCAGCATCTCCTAATGTGTGAGGCTTGTCTGTCTGCTCTGTCTGTGCCTGGAATGGCACCATATCATTTTCTGTCCTCTTCTGCATATCAGCTAGCATTTTTATCCTTTTTTTTTCGAAGCACAGCTGTACACTGAGCAGAAGGCTCCCTGCAACTATCCAAAGCAATTCCCAAGTCTTTCTGTGACCTGGTTCCAAATAATTTGGACACTAACAACACGTCCAAGCAGAAAGCTCTGGGAGAGACAATCTCTGGGCTGATTTCACTGCTTGAAATGTGCTTGGCAAAGAACAGAAGATGGATGAGGGAGGAGGGAGAGACCACATGTGGCTATTTATTTTAGGACATGTAAATGGCTGGCAATACTTTTGTTCTGTAATACTTTATACCAAGTCAAGTTATATTTTATTTTGATGATATCCAGAGCCCCGTCTTTACTTGCATTAGCAAATGTCTCAGCTACTATTGTGTAGTGGTGTGGATAAATGGAAGATTATTATCCCCTCTGTACAGATGAGGTCATGGCACACAGGAAGAGTTGATGTTATGCCCAGTGTCTCATATGACATTTGTTATGAAGGTGGAAATTGAATCTGAAGTTCCCAAGTCACAGTCTGGAACTTCAAACACAAACCACTGTTCCTTATTCCTCAGGGAAAGAAAAGTCAAGCTGAGAAACCAACGTTCCTTAATTTCCTTGTACACTGTTTAATTCTCCCATGTCCATCTACTCCTACCAGTCAGGGGGCTGAAAACTGTTTGCTTATCTTCCTTTTTCAAACCTGGTATCTTTGGGGGGGCTGGCACACTAGAGAGAGAGATGTTTAACACAGAGACAATCCACTCACAATGACATGGAAGTTTTAAGGAAGGTAAAATGCTTTAATGCACTGAGTGGCTTCTGAATAGTAATTAATGAACACGCATGAGGTGTCCCAGTAATGCTCAGCTCCACAGAGGAAGGAGAAGCAACAGAGATAAGGCAGCTCTTTTTCAGCCAGCACTGCTGATAATTAAGTGACCTTGTCAGAAATTAGAGATGTTTACTGATTCAGCAGAGAATACATGAGGAGAAAAAAGAAAAGACAAAATTGCCTTTATGTGTCAAATCAACTCTAAAACAATCCGGGTTTAAGGTAGAAGAAGACTTAAAAACCCTGCCACCTGAATCTTTATTTTCAGAAGCCAGTATATAATGGAACTAATGTGACAAAAGCTTGAAGAATACCTTTGTGCATTTTTGCATTTTTATATATGCAAATCAAGTAAATGTAGGGCTTAGGGCTCCTTATTTAATAGCTATACAATAGGAGCATTACTGTGATTTGGCTTGAGAAATGCATATTGCAGGCAAAAGGAATTATTTGTATCAATATTACCACGTAGAGGATGGAGAAGTGTAAAAGAAGAATGATAATACAAATAGCAGCAAGCAATTTCATACTGTCTAAATAAATGGGGGAAAACCGCCTGATGACTGCAATTAATTCATTACTACGTTACAAATTACAGAACTCTGTGGCTGTGCATCCTAATGATTAAGTAGGGCAGTAAATGATAAAGTGCACTGGTGTGGCTATTTTGGAATACTGTGCAGGCTGTGCCTTCTTCTGCTGCCCAGGGCTGCCCTCACCTCTTCCAGGAGCCTTTGTGGAGCTGCTGGAGGGGGCAGCCAGGCAGGCAGAGATAGTGCTGCCCTGTTGGAAAGATGAAGCCAGGAATTCTAGTCATTTCAAGGACAGTTTTTAAACACTACTTTTCCAAAACTCTCACCGTGTCAGGGATGGGAATGACCAGCACACGGCCTGACCCTTCCCCAGGCCCAGAACAGGACGGGAGGAGCTGCTCGTGGGAAGTTATTTGTCAGCAATTACATTGTTCAGTGAAAAGCCCGAGCTCACTGCTGTGCTGAGACCTTGTTGGTATATGAATAATAATGAGATGTTTGTTATAAACCCAGATGGTGACGATGCCAGGCCTCAGGAGAAGTCAGTGGGTGCAAAAGCTCCCAGAATCCCAGATGGATGGACACACAGGGCTCGAGCAGGAGGGAATGGGGTGCTCAGCTGTGCCCTAATGCAGCACCCAAGCAAGGGGAACTGGTCAGTCATGCAAGGAGAGGTTGGCTGCTCATGCAGAAATTAATTGGGTGCTCCACGAATAAATTAATCTGGTGCTCCTGCATCAGGTTAGTGGGTGTTCATGCAGAAATTAATTGTGTATACATGCATAAAGTAATTGGGTGCTCATGCACAAATTAACTGGGTGCTCAGGCAGCTATTTTTTCCACTAATAACACAACTTTTTAAAAACTATACAATGCACCAGGAAGCCGAACTTTGTATCTTTGTCAGGTCACCTGCCATGATAAAGTGAGCTTTCTGAACCGAGATATTTAGGGACAGAAAAGAATCTGGGTGTCACATTAATTAAAATGATATATTAATTAATAAACTAATTATGACATTTTCTTGCTCATATACTCCAGAAGCAAGTATCATAATTTCAAGTGTTTTTTAAATAAAATAATTACATCTATGCTTTACATAAGAAAGTTTTTACCCTGAGACACAGCTGAGGGAATGAGGTGCAGCTCAGAGCCCTGAGCTCTATTCCAGCCACCCACCAGCAATTCCCACCTCACTGTTGTGCCCAAGGTCTCTTCAGTAGTACTTGAAAACAACTTTTGAAAAGAAACAAAACAGACGACAAAAATAAACAAACAAACAAAAAACCCCCACACAGGGCACCTGAAAAATGTTTAAGACAAGCAATTCAATAGCCCTGGCAGTACTTGCATTTTCTTAAATGTGATGGCTGTAAAACATACCTGGCAAACTAATAACACCATGAATTTTAAATGATGCACCGGATCTCTATGAGTTTAAATCAGTGTGGCATAACTAACACTGTTTTCTCCCACATAAAGGTCTTCTGTGCTGTCAACATTTTTTAATATACTTCAGTCTGAATAGAATATTCTTTTGGCAATAGATATTAGTTGGCAGGAAAAATTACTCATGACCTTTTAGCTTATACAAATAATTCAGGCTTCTTTTTTTCTTTTTTTTTTTTTTGTTTGAAGCCTGCACACTTCATCTTCCAGAATCAGTAGCAAAACATAATGGAAATAATTCTATTTTAGCATTCAGGGCTGGGTGGTTGTTTTCATGCAGAATGAAAACAATGTGCCTTTTTTTTTTTTTTTTAGAGCTATAGTCCAAGAGAGAGAATTTCATTATTAGACCATGCAAATTACTAGGCAGCATGTGTGCCATTGGTATCATAATATTTAGGATACTCTTCCTATATTCTGAGTGTTTCTGGCAATTATAAGCAGGCAGGTTCTAACTTGTGGATATTTTGTCCCTCACGAGGCATGGATGGGAACAAGGAGAAACATTGATTCATGTCACTACCAAACACACCTTTGGGCCATAATATTGTACTGTGGAATTGCCTCTGTGGATTTTGTAGGGTTCTGCACAAGTAAGTTGAGGGAGGGATTAAAAGCCTCAGAAATTCTGGTTTATAGCTCAAGCTCTGCTTCTGATAGAGTAGATCTACAGCTGGTTAATACCAGAGAGCCAGAGGTGGGGAGCAGATGTTCCCTCCAAGCCCCAGATGTGCCTGTGGAAGAGGTTATTGCCCCTAAGTGCTCATTAATGACCCTCCTGATCCCCTGGGAGTGGAGTCCACATGAATCGCTTCACTTTTAAGGCAAAAATTAAGCAGACTGGCTCAGATCACCTATTTAAATTATCTAAATGAAACCCTGCAAAGCTTTGCTAACTTATTGGAGAGAGTAAACTTCTGCACAGAAAGCAAAAGGCAAGTAGCTTCAGGCAGTAATCTTTTCTGCCACTGAAGCCAGAAGAAGCAATGTTTTCCCTCCTCAGTTTGGTGTCTGTGTTCACACACCCAGTGGGAAATAGGTCAGAGCCTAAAATATTGACTCAGCAGCTGGTTACACACCTTGATAAATTAAAAAGTTAGCTCAGTGCTTTACCAAATACTGATTGATCAGCGTTCATAAAGACAGCACTCAATAACAAGTTTTTACTCTGTAGTTATCTTCAGACACTCTGTTTGATCAATGCAGATGGCAGTGACACACAGGTGCCATTTGCTCCCATCCTTGGGTATTCCTGACCAAATCTGAAGTGCCTTTTCCAAAATATTTACTGTAGTGAATATTCATTGGTTATTGTATTGCCTAGAGATATGCATAAAGTTGTAAATAAGGGTTAAAAGTCATTTTGTATAAAATTTGGGGGTTAGATATACTTGAATTTGGGCCCTTTGTCCAACTTCACACTTGGCACAGTAAGCAAAACTGACATTAACAGGAGCATAAAATGTGCCTTTTTTGCTGACATCACCTGCTAGGTAACAAGAACAGAACAGAGCTGTTAAAAATTTTAATTTTTCAGCATGTGTGGTCAAGGAGAAGCCAGGATTACCATCAGTTCAGAAATCCAGGGGTCAGCATCACAACTATTTTCTGCTGGCTGCTTTTGCAGTTGCAACACGTCTGTCCTTAGTTCGGTTGCACCACCGGTGTCAGCAGTGGATAATTTTCACAGTTATACAAGGGCTGTTGGAATTGCAAAGAATACAACAGCAGCAGCAATTAGTGCCTGTAAGGGATGGCTGAAAACCCCACAGCAAAACACAGAATTACTCAGATTTCAAAGCACTTTGCATTCATTAAGAACGTAGAGCGAGGCCATTTTTCCATGTAGAAAACAGAAAAGATTTAGATATTTCCATAGACAGTGAAGTCTTGGAGACATGCAAAACTCTCCATTATAGAGATTTAGTCTCTAGATTTATTTCTCTTGCATATACAAGCACATTTTAGGCAGAAATAACCAAATCTGAGTCAATTGTTTTTGTATTAGGAATGCAAAAAAACCTCAAACCAACCCACACCTTGGGCTTTCACCCGGAGTGAAATGTCTTGTCAGCATTTCAATAAAATCTAAGTTCTGTGCAGTAGAAACTTGGGTGACAAATAATTTCATTTCAAAATTCAACACCCACACCCCTCCCAACCAGGCAACCTTGCCCAGCTTGACTAGTTGGTTTTATGTAAGCAGGGGAGAGGCCTTACAGTCACTCAGGTATTATAAAATACATTCCCTGCTTTTGCCATCTGCTGGAATGAACCACTTGCCACTCATCAGTGTATTTTTCAGGTTAATTAAGTTTTGCAATAGCTCAGCCCTAGGTGAGCAGCCTGACACATTCAATTTATGCTGTACCATTACCACTGGATGGCATTAGTTAGTTGTGCTACAGGGATGGATGTGAAAGGGATCAATTAAATCTGTCCAGCTTTTGCCAATAAGTATTAAAGCATTGAACTATGAGTTATCATTGCATTATCAGGTGAGGGCCATTGATATTGCATTTGCCTCACAATGCTAAGGCAGTTTTCATGAACAGACACTGAGAGAATGTAGTGTCTCATGATGTTTACATATAAAAGGAAAAATAACCTTGTCATTCAACAACAAGCCATAATACAATAATGCTCCAGATGACTTTTCCCTCACACACTGGCATTTCAACTACTGCTATGATAAGCTTTATAACATATAAATTCCAGTTCCAGCAATGGAAACCAACATAGGTCAAAGCCCCAGTGCCAGCAACCAAGCTTCAGAGCATTTCCAAAATCCAAAGGCGCTCTAAATTGAGTGTTTCAAACTAAGCTGATTGCTAGATTTCTTTCTCCGACTGCCATGTGTTGGACAGTCATGCCAAAAACCACAATAATCCAGCTGAAAAATAAATACACACAAACACATCCCATTCTTAACCCACTCAGCCAAACCCACATCATGGCACACGGCAGTGCTTTGTTCACTGCTGGGATCAAAATCTGTCCTTGTGTGGTGGATTCTCCAGGGAGGACTCCACTCTTTTAGGCTGGAATGCTGGGGGGATGAAAAAAACCAACACCACCTCCAAAGAGACCTGGGAACTCTTTTCTCCTGCTCTTTCCCCAAAATGTCTTCTCCTAAAGGTATTCCCATGAGAAAGAGATGACATTGGGCTCCAGACCTCTTCACTTTCCCCTGAGGGGGACCTCAAATGTGGCTCCATTCCGTGTGTTACTCCAGCAGAAGTTACTGCAAAGTGCACAGAACAGCATAAAATTCAAGGAGGTGGGAGAGCTGCTTTGCTATCAGGTGTTCATCAGGGAATTGAAACCTTGGGAAGTTGCTAAATCATCTCCCAGAATAGCCTTGCCTTTTCCAGGCCAGCTCAGCCATTATCCCAATGATCCAACATGAAAATATGGAAAGGGGAGGGAGAAGAAGAGAAGAAAAAGTTTTAGAAAAGAGAAGTTGGAAAAAAAATCCCCTGAAAACAGGAATCTCACAGCTTCCAAATACAAATTTAAAATTTTAAAGAGAAATGAAAACACACTGAGCTAAAATGTGGTTATTAGGCTAAGTTCATGACTTGTTGACATGACATTCAAGTGCTTGGGGTTGGAAGTGCTGCTGCAACAGAATCATAGTAAATAATCTGACTATTCTTGATTATTTCATGCTTTGAGGGAAGCAGTTTTAAATGATCAGTGATAAAATAATGGACTCTTTGCATTGTACCATGGTACAGACTGAGCCAACATAAAACTAACTTCTGCTTGCTCTAAGTCTAACATTTCTTGCTTTGGGATTTAAAAACACCCAAAGTATCAAGAACACAGAATTTGAGAGCACGGCTTTGTTTCTTTATAACCTGTAATTAAAAAAAAAAATTGTTTGGCAGAGAAGTGGGAGGTTTTTTATTTATTGAAGAGGCTCCTTGTTATGTTTCCCTTACATAAGACCTGAGTTATATTGATCAAATCATCATTCTGCTGGATGTTCATTTTTATTAGGTAAGGGCTGACAGAATGATTATTACAAGCAGTTTCTGAACACTGGCACCCAGGATGGTACAAGAAGGGCCTTTCACGCTGCAGGTTTCCTCAGATTGCTGCCACAAAGCCTAGGAATGGGCTAATGCAATCTGCTAGTGCCACAAAATTCAAGGGAGTTGCCTGGATTGAAGTGGGATTAAAGCCTTGCATGAACATGTGGAAAATTTTAGGGCTGGAATAATGTAATGACATTTCTAAGACAGACTGTGAAGGGGCACATCGAGGCTCTGGAGATACAGGAAAGAAATCATCCCTCAGGAGAGGGGGTTTAAAGGATTTTGTTAACAGAGTGAGTGGTGATACAAATATTATCTAAAAATTGCGTAGAACATGAAACAAACACCTGTAAATATCCAAAAATGAGCTATTTAAGGTAACAGCAATTTTGGTGCAAGCACAAGTAGTTACTTAAAGTGACTGTGCATACTTTTAAGCTTCACATTAAAAGAAAACTGTGAATGAGAGAAGTGAAGGTTGAAAATAGCTCTCCAAAAGAAGGCAGAGTCCAAACCTCCGGACTAGTGCCAGCAAAACATAAGGGATCACGTGGTGCAGGTGACTGCAATGGTTGTGGTGTGGCCTCAGGGCTCAGAACATTCCTGGTTCTTGTCAATCTCCAAGCATGAATCTGAAAATAACCTCAGAATGGCAATTTAAGAAAGTCAACGTGCCAGCCTTGTTTGTGGTGCTGCAAAAGGTGCTGAGATTGGAAGCCCCTTTTCCTGCTCATGCTTCTGGTTTTCATCACCCCCAGATCACTGGAAAGATTTACTCACAGGCAGCCTGGGGCAGACATGCAGGAACTGGGGAATGAAATTATATTCAAGTAGGTTTCCTGCAAAAATCCTCAGGTACAATTGTCCAGAATTACAGGTTATGGTAACTGGAAAAAGCATGGAAAAACTGGGAAAGCTGGAGACAGACTCTCTCAGCAAGGCTTTCTGAATGTAGCAATGGCACATTACAGTCCTGCTGCCTTTAATGTGCATCTGGAAACCTGTGAGCCAGGATAATTAGAGGGTAAATATACAGGGCTGATAAATCATGAAATATAAATAACAATGTCCCAAAGGGAATGTAAGAGTTATTCAGTCACTGTCATACCCCTGCTTTGTTTCAGAGATGTGGGTACATCCCCTAAAAACTTTCTGGACACCTTCCCTCGTTGTCACACTTTCTTTCACCTCACATCCAAACAAAAGAGAAAATATAGTAGCAAATATCTCTTCTATAAGAGAATCTAAATGTAATGTATTTATGAATCACATTAATAATGGAATAAGGAACTGATGAATAAGAATGAAAACATTTACATAGCAAAAAGAAGCAGCTTTTACTGTAAATTATTAATAGCCTAATAATGACAATATGAAATAATAATTAACAAAGGCACAGCTATTATCACCCAAACAAAAAATAGCTTGACTTAACAAAGAATCCTACATAACAGATATGCTAATCTTATTTTCCAATTTCTGGAAACATTTTCCATTACTTTTCAAAAACTCATTATCAAAGTCACAAGTAGGAAACTACTCAAGCATTGCAATATTTTGGTTGTAAAACAATTTGATAGTTATTATAAAGTTTTTCTCAGCTCTCTGTGGGAGAACAGGATGAATTCATTTATGCAAGAGTAATTCCTTCCACAGTCAGTTTGCGAGATGATTTATTTGTGGAGCGGGAACAGACAATAATAAAGCCTCAGATTTAAATAGAGCCTTTCATCCCAAAGGATCCCAAAGTACTTTACAAGATATATCTCTACACAGGAATAACGTCACCCACCTCTGAAGTGATAGATGGTACCTGTTTAGCAGCATGCACAGGAATGCTCTGTAACAGTTTAAAGCAGGCAGTGAGGAACACCAGAGCCAGCAGAAACCACAGGTGGGATTAAATACACTCCTAATAAGTATATCAAAACTTTTCCCAGGTACCACAGCACACATACTTTTTCAAGAACTACTACACGGTTTTTAAGTCCCTGAATCCATCTCTACTGCTGCTGGTGTGCAATTTAGAGAAGCTCTCATCTCAGCAGGACACACCATTTCTATTTTTAAAATTCCTTAAGGCACGACAGTGCTCTTGGAAATGTCCCCACTTGCTCAGAATTGATTCTCCCAGCAATGCACCACCCCACACTCCTCCACCCTGAGGAACCCCTCTGCACACATTTGGGTAGTACTTGCCCATCACAGATCCCCAGCTTTGTATACTCAAAAGATTTTGGGGAAAAAAAAATATAATTCAGATGACTTCTTCAGGCAACTAATCCTACAGTTTTATTCTTCAGCAACAAATTCCAAAATAGCCCAGGTTACCTAAGAGATGTGGACAAACATGTGATCAAAGCCCCACCAAAAACATCAAAGAGCAATTCAGTGCTGAAGCAGCAGGAGAGTAGCAGGTTCCCAGTAATCCTTGTGCTGATAAAATGGGGTGCTAAATAATAGTCACACATAACAAAATTCACCTGTTCACTTGCTTTGCCCTTACCCAAACCCACCTTTTGGCTTCCAGTGACTTGGCTGGCTTTGGGCCAGGGGTTGTTTTCTTTTGTCAAGTCTATTGGAAGGGAGAAAGTTCTTTTTGCTTAATTTTTTTCCATTTTATCATATAATACTAGATTATAATTTTTGGCCAGGAGTTGCTCCATCCACCCCAAAGGACTCATTATGAAGCCCCCACAGCTGCCAACAGCAGAACTGAGCACAGCCAGGACTGTTGCTTACAGACACTTGATGACAGCACTTTAAAAACACCAGCAATTTAATTCAGGATAATTTCTGCTACACTTGCTAAACATTTTTAATGACACACGAGTAGTAGGTTGTGCAGTCTTTCAAAAAAAAAAAAAAGGAAAGGAAACAAGGATCCCACACACAGAGTTGCTACAGCACTGAGGTTTCCCACTGAACAATTATTTAGGTCATAAGAATTGCAGACAGGGAATTTAAGCATGGATTAATAAAAAAGCAATTTCCACTATCAGTGTTTTTCAGTGTGCTTGATAATCCTTTGCTTTTTATGAGCTATAACTACCCTCACCCTCGGGTCAATACCCAAATGGTTTGCATAAGGCATACACAGGATAATAAACTGGAGCTGCCATTTCCTGATCCTTGTTTAGTCCTAAAGCAATCTGTTATGTGACAGTCCCACACTTGATATAACATCAACTTCAGTTTACTTCACAAAATTTACAATTTCTTGCTCAGCAACAGTGATCTGGGCGTTTCATTTTGGTTTATTCTCTACATAGAAAATTATTCTTTCCGTGGCAAAGTGTGGAAAAGGTTTGTACAAACAATTATTCTTTATGTGGCACTTGGAAATATAGTTTAGGAGTGATTATGGCAGTGCTGGGTTAATGGTTTGAATAGATGATCTTCAAGGTCTCTTCCAACCTTGATGATTCTGTGATTCTGTGAAACATGGTCCCTTTCTGAACTGTGCACCCTGCAGTTCTAATGTCCTTTTTGAGACACACTGGGGTGCACACAGACCTGAACTAAGAGGGGGAATGAACCATTCAAGCGTGGAGCAAACCACAAGAGCTGTCCTGGCACAAAACATTAAACTCCAACTTGTGCACCTGCTTGAGTTTCATTCACAGGACTCTGCTCCTACACATGGCAAAATGCAGTAGAAGCAAAGAGCCCTTATATATTCACAGCACATGGTTCAAAAAGTACAATCCACGCATTTCTTGTTTTCCAGAGAACAGCAATTCAATTTCTTAGCAACTTCTTGATGTTTCTAGAAATGCTTCCACCCCATGGTAACAACAAAGGAGCTTCCAGACACTTGGAGGAGCCAGAATCACCCTCCACTATGTATCTTCAGACTGAAAATTTGAGCTTTCCTTCCAAACCTTTCTCTGTCTCCCTCTGTCTCGCAAGGAACGGACAAATTTTCAGCAGCAGATGTTCAGTAAAGGTCACTACATTTTTAAGCATGAGCAGAATCATCCAGTAAAGGATGAGATGTAATGCTAAGTGTTCCCTGACAAAATGTAATTAATTACTACAGTCTTCCTTGCCTAAGATTACATTAAAGAATATTTTTTAAATTATTGCAAATCTAAAGAAAGCAAAGTTGTGCAAAAGGTTTGTACAAGGGATGGTCAGTCAAAGCCCTATTTATCTAAGGGAAAACCTAAAACTTGCTGGCAACAGCTGATGTGAGAGGATTTATTAAGGTCAGGTTTGAAATTTATGGTAACTGGCCATCCCTAAACGTTTCTAAGTTGACATATTTGAGTGATTATGCACAATTGGTGGACTTTTTCCAGACAATTCATTAACTACAGCAACAGACTTTTGCAAGGACACAGAGACATTTCCATTCAGAGGAGTTTTATGACACTTGATTGGCATTTCTGGACAGTACTGCAACATAAATATGTAAATGAAAAAAACATTATTTTTCCATCATAATGGTGCAAAACCAGGACTTCTGTGGATGTCTTTTCCAATATCTGCATAAAGTAAGGCTGTGGGTTTCCAGCATACAAAAATACTGTGTGCTACAGTTTAGGAAAGAGAAGTATACAGTATATAGAGAGAAGCTCCTTTATTAACATACCACTACTCATCTCCAGCCCATTGGCATTCTCATTTCTTGGGAAAACAACATTTGTGGTGGTTTGAATTGCCATGGGAGATTTAATCACCCTCAGACTGAAACACCTCATCCAAAAAACTAAGAACTCCAGCACTAATAAGCTCTTAAAATGGATGGAGATACTCTTTGCAAATTGATTTAGAGTGTTACTCACTTAGAAGAAAAAAATAAATTATACAATGCCATCAAATGTTGAGCAGCAGCGTAAATGTCTGGGTTCCAGCCACTTCCTACTATGATGAGAACAACAGAAGAAATTTTTTTCCTTTATATTGATGATTCCCAATGAGTTTCTCCAGTGAAATCAAACCATGAAACCCAAGTAGGCACATGCTATCAATCCTGGGAACCATCAGAGGTGTCTGGAATTGTCTACCAGACAAAGTTGTTGAGGCAAAAACATCGGGGTCATTAAAAATCATGATAGCATCTTGTGGTTAATGGAGTACTACAGAGAAAGGAAATGAGCCTTGAGAAGCTGAATGCCCTTTACTCAATCCCCAAACATTATTTCTTCTTGTCCTTATGTTCTAAATTAATATCTTGTTTTCCAACCGGTGTAGCATTTCCATTACAATCACATGCCACTTTGGTTTAGCGGAATCATTAACCAAGCTATTTACATTAATTACCAGGCAACCCATTCTCCCAGTATCGCTCCTAATTCCCTCCTCTGAAAGAAAGGTCTTGCTGCGAGGAAACGCCGCCTATCAGCGCCATCCCGAAGGTGCCATTAGTGCTGTGGCTGCCCAGCCTCTAATGAGCACCCCCGGAGCTGCAGAGCAGAGCGAGCCCGCTTGGATCAGCCGAGTGATTTTCAGCTCGCCACAAACAAGCACTTGGAGCATCACAGCACAGTTACACTGTGCAGAGAGCAGAAACAAGCACTGAGATAGGATGAGACAAGAAGTTGGCAGGGTCTGTGCAGTCCTATGGACACCTCCATCCAACTGTGTCCAGTTCTGGGCCCCTCAGTTCAGGAAGGATGTGGAGGGGCTGGAGCAGGTCCAGAGAAGAGCAAGGAGGCTGGGGAAGGGACTGGAGCACAAGTCCCATGAGGAGAGGCTGAGGGAGCTGGAGTTGTTCAGCCTGGAGAAGAGGAGGCTCAGGGGAGACCTCCTCACTCTCTGCAACTCCCTGACAGGAGGGGGGAGCCAGGTGAGAGTCGGGCTCCTCTCCCAGGCAGCGATCAGTGAGACAAGAGGGCACGGACTTAAGCTCTGCCAGGGGAGGTTCAGGTTAGATATTAGAAAGAAGTTCTTTACAGAGAAGGTAATCAGGCATTGCAATGGGCTGCCCAGGGAAGTGGTGGCTTCTCTGTCCCTGAAGGTTTTTAAGGTGAGACTGGATGCGGCATCAGTGCCGTGGGCTGGGAACCACGGCGGGGTTGGATCAAGGGTTGGACTTGATGATCTCAGAGGTCTTTTCCAACCCAGCTGATTCTGTGATTCTATGATTGATTCTATGATTCTATGATTCTGTGATCCACAAGCACAGGACATTCCTCAGCAAAGCCACTCCGTAGCTGGTGTTTAGGTGATGATGGCACAGCGGTTATGCCAGAGCTCACCTGAGGCACAGATTTTTTCTGGTAGTCACAGGGATTTTTCCCAAACAAAGAAGCAAGCAGTCATTGCTGCAATTACTCTGAAGGTGAAGAATCGAGCTCCAACGCACCCAGCAAGATGATGATTTTCAGAGCAGCAAAGCTCACAGGCTGTAACCTGATTCTGGGGCAATTGCAGACGAATCTGCTGTGTGATGGAAGCACCACTGGAAAGCATTCACCAGCTCCTAGCACGGTGTAAATTGCCAGTAGCAATCACTGATTACTGTGAAACAAGGTTCCAAGGGCTCCTGGTTTTTCAGGGAAGGCTGATAGAGCAGTTGGAAAAAGAATGGCAGACAGGATGTTTCATATTGGAGCTACAAAACTACAGTCATGACCTTTCTCAGGATCTGTTTGAAGATGTTACAGATTAAACCAATGTAAGATTTATTTCTACAGCCAATTTTTAAATAAAAGCGATGTTTCAACTACATATTAAGTATTATTAAATATCATTCAGAAAAAAAATTATAACAATGGGGACAGAGTTAATTTATATTGTAACCCCGCCCTGCATTCTGATTCTTAACTCTGGTTGCCTATCTATTCCTAAACACTCATAATTAAACTTCTGAAAATATAACTACTTTTTAATATTTTGAATGTGGTATTTTATATCTTCAGGATTGATCTACCTCCTTGAATAAAGGCTAGGATGTATTGTGCAGGGCTCAAACTCATCTGCTTCCAAAGAAAAGAGAACGAGATTGAACTGTTTTTCCAAATGAAAAATTGATGCTGCCCATCCCTAAGAAAAATTGCCTGGACAGAAGTTGTGAGACTGCTCTGATAAGGCTTCAATCTAGTTTTATATATATATAAAATAAAAGTTTTATATATATTTATTTTTAAATATATATATATATATTTATAATAAAAGTGTATATATATATATATATATATAACTGTGAAAGTAGGAACTAGACTGTTTTGTCTAAAAAAAACCCCTCAAACTGTTTTCCTGGAAGTAAATTCCACTTTTCAGTAGATATACTGTATGCACTACACATTAGGTGTGGGGTTTATATTATACAGTTACAGTACTGTCATCACACCACGTGTGTTAAGGGATAATGTCAAGCAATAAGGAATTATTACACTTTCTGTTTCACTGTCTTCTCTTTTAATAGCAGCAACTAACACACAAACTCAGTGTTTCAGTCCTTGTAGGCTTTGACTTTCCCTCCTCCCTTGGCCTGTCCTTAGCTGGGCCTGACAACACTTGCTGCCTGTGAAACTATGGGAAAAATACATTAATTTAAAAGTTAATGCTTCCTCCACCTTTCCCCAACCTGCCTTTTCTGGAGAGTTATCTATATTTTGTACAAAGTGAACTCCATACAGGTTTACACCGTGGAAGGGCAGAGGGCAATAGGCATGTGCAGACTTTTGAGAGTCCATCCCAGCCTTCAACCTTGCCATGTGTGAACTCTTTGCTAACCAGAGCTGGTCAAAGGTGATATTTGTAGCTAAAGAGAGCTCAGAAGAGCCCGAAGCAATGACAGAGCAGAAAATACAGCCCAAAGCAATGCAGCAAGTGTTGATTTCCTGCCCCAAAAATCAGCTTTGATCTTAATGAACTGCATGAACATCACAGGACAGGGAAGGACTGAACAAAAGAGCCAGTTAGTTCAGCTATTGCAGCAGCTCACACAGCACAGGCAGGGAATTCCAGCGAAGCCAAAATCTGATGATGTGTCCTCACCCATCTGTGCTGCACAAGGACTGTATGACCATCCTGGTGTGACACAGCCTCAAGTTCAGCACTATGTTGACTGAAGGAAGACAAGACCACAGGGTCACTATTTTTATTCACAAGCACAGAATTTTACCATACTTTCACAGATAAGAAAGCTAAAAGAAACTAGTCTGTCCGTTTATTTTGTTAAAAATAGAATGCAGCCTGCAGGGGTTCCCTTAGGGCTTTCTGTTTGGTTTTAGGTTGTTTATGCAGCTTTTTGACTACACCAAGCCTTCTGAAACAAAACAAAATGAAACAAAACAAAAACAAACCAATGAAGAGACTCACACAAACCAAAAAAACCCAAAACACCCCAAATCTAAAACCACCTTCTTTTGAGTGGTGGAAAATGAACCAAAGTCCTTGGTAAGTCCTTTTAATGACTTGCAGAGGGTAGGGGTAACTTTATCAGTCAAATATGTTAAGCACTGTAAAAAAAATTATCAAATTAATTTGATAATTTGATTTGAGATCTACTTGCCATAAAACTTTGCTCGGTGATCATATTTGCTATCGCTGAAGTTATTAATCATACAATTTCTTAATAAAAGACTGTAAAATGCCTCATTCTGCTGTCCCTCTAAACTTACTGAACACTGACATGAAATCAGTTTGCTTTTGTTTCTCTAAACCTCTCCTGGTATTCTAAGGCTTACTGAAAACCAACAGTAATGGCCCAGGGTTTCTTGGGCAACCCTTCAGGAGTTGAAGATGCAGCCAAACCTGATCTGCCAATTTAAATATGACAGTTTTATTGCCTGCTGTTTAGCATCTGCCACAATTATTGCAGCTACAGGAAAATATTTTACCATTATAAGAGAATTTCTCATCTGTGGAAATATTTCTGCACAGGATCTAGCAAAGTGTTCTTACACAGTCTCCAATTATTCAAATTTTTAGTCTTAATTCTTTCTCTAAATCAATGTGACTCATAATTATTTTAAGCTTTATGAAATTAGTTATTTCAGAAGCAGTGCTATACATCCCATGACAGATTTGGACTTTATTCTGTTTGCATATTACAAATATAATGCAGCTAGAATCATCTCCTCCTAAAACACCACGATTTTTCAGTCCTCTAACATATCAGCCTTTTGTTCCCAACATCCTAATTTTGTGCTAAATGTGCTCTTGCTTTTCACCATTTTTGCTGTCAAGTGTAACATTGTGGCATCGAGCTCATGCTGAGCATTATCCAGCCAAATGCCCAGAATGGCAGCTCTCCATGGCACAGACAAAGGCTGTGTCAAATGTACATCCCTTTTTTCTGGGACTCACTCGGCCTCCTGCAGAACTTCTCAAAGAAATCCACACATTCCTCTCCTCCTGTGTCCTCTGGAAATACCCCGTGGAGCATCTTGCAGTGACATTAAACTGTGTGTTCATCCTCATCAGTGCCTCCCTTTGGATAATTTTAAGATCACAGCTCTTCCCTCGGCCACAGGGATCCAGCACACTGCCTGTTGCATACTTAGGGGTTTGCTTTTTTCCATTTTTTGCTAACTGAACAGTTCCCAACAATCATTATCCACCTTTTCCGTGTATACCTTCCCATTTATCTCAGGATGTTCCCTGTGGAAGCTGGAGAACCCTATGGAATTGCTTGACTTCCTTACCACTTTTTTCATTCACATTGCTCAGACATGTCTAATTTCTTCTGATCTGCAGAGGCAAACCCTGAAACTTTCAGGTGGAGTCCCTGGATCCTCCAGGCTTTGACATGGAGCTCCCTCAGTGGTGATGAAGAGAAAGCAGAATTCCCTCAGGGGATGCCTTAAATTCTGTGCTTCACCTTCACACCTGGCAAGCACAATCACGTGGCTTTTTTGCACATGGAGGTAAATAGAACTTGAAGCAGAAGAGTAAATTTATTCCTAGGAAATCTCAGGTTAAATCAGGGACTGAATGTGCTTTGCCATTTTGGGAGGTTCTGTAAGCATCATGTATTAAAGCCAGAGAATTGTGGATTTTAAGTTGGGCAGAGGAAGAGAGGGTAATTCTTAAAGAGTGTTATTTGCTTCTGCTCCAAGTGATTGAGCACAGCAGAGATCCACTATTCCCTGAGAAAAAATCTAAGTTCTCTCTCAGGCCAGAAGAATTCCATCAAAAGTGTAGTATTACATCAATGTTAATACACTCTGAAGAACAGGAAAGTATTATTTTCTGGCATTGCTGTTTAGCATATTTTTCAAAGGACTTTGTCTGGTTTGCACATTTAAGTACTATTGGATTCAAAGTTATGCCAAAATTAGGCTCATACTAACAAATGAAAATGAAGAGAATAGGCTAGAAGACTGCAAGAGAGGAAAGCAACTGGTCACAATTTAGTGCCTGTTATGAACTGACAGATTTGTCAGACAAACACAAAGATAATGGGAAAGAAAAACCAACTTGATAGTTCTGTGTAATACAAAATTTGCATGCAAACCTCGCTTAACACTCCTCCTTCAATCACAAGGGCATGTAACAAACAGGGTGGACAAGCAGTGATTAAAAACACAAGTAAATAAAAATATGCATCCCTTGACATTTTGAAAAAACCCACAGATGTCACATCTATATAATTATTGTGCCTTAAAATGGACCATGCTGCAAGTGGAAATGAGAAATGGCATTTACTTACTCATAGTTTTAATAACATATGCAGATATTGTATAATGGGTGTCAAATGCCATTTGGCTCAGCAGAATCTAATTAATCTTAGTTCTTTCCACCATATCCTCTGCTATGCATATTCAGTAATATGTGTATTATGGGGAGAATGTTTTGTAGCTGTCAGAGTTAACTTGGCAAATCTTTAGTTTCTACTGCTTTAACAGTCCTAGTTATTGTCAGGCCTGATTCAAGGTGACCATCAGCTCTAACTAGCCTTACACCAGCCCTTCAGTTGCCAATATGAAAAGGGGGTAGGACAGAACTGCCACTGACTTCCGAGAACAGATGAAGTGCTCAGGACCTCGTACACCAGGCTCTAATGGAAGAAATTTGATTTTCTTTTCCATGACTGTTCTACAAACAGAGAGCCCAGCTGCCTAAAACAAAGTTAGGGCCATGCCTGGCATGATTTCATTTACCAGCAGACAGGCATTGTTAGCATCTTGCTGGAATAGCTGGGCTCAGAGTCAACACAACAGGGATGTGGTTCCGTTTCTCTTGCTTAACCTTCTGCAAGTCACCTCACTAGTTCCTGGGCTTTTATGTAAATAAAAAGGCTGCATCTCTCAAAAGCACCTGGTGACTTAGGAATCCACATCTTAATGCTTCTGGGGCTCTTAATTCATCTCAGCACCTTTCAAAAATGTAACTCAATATCACTGATTGTTCTTTCTAAAGATCTTTGGCAGCTGTGGCCCATAAGTACTATGGAAGGGTTAAATATATATCAAACTGTACAATGAGTTGTTAGAAATGCTGTAGTTTTAACGAACCAGTAAAAAGGCACTTGTGAATTTAAATTGTCACCCTGTCTTTATTACCTCAGCCTATTCTATTAAGCCACTGAAGACTCTCAGAGCAGAGTACAATCCTCTCTGCACTGTGAAATGAATGTTCACAATGAGGGGAGAGAGTAGTGGGGGCAAGTCTTTGAATCGCTCTGCTTTTGTCAGATTAAGTCAAAACACGGGAGTTTTATTTTATTTTTAATGGATCTTTCCAATTCATATCTACCAGGCAACTCTGTTTTGGACTGGGATGTAAAATGAAAAACCCATTCCCATCATTCTGCACCCAAAACCTGCACACCCAATGCTGGAACTGCCCAGCTGAGACATGAGGAGTTTACCAGCTCATTCATATTTTCTCATCATTACTTTCCTTCTTTTTAAGGACTTTAAATCAGGTCTAAATACATGTATATCTAATGGAACCAGCAGACTGTGTCAAAAGTAATAAGATTGTCTTGCTATCTCCATAGACAGTCATGGATTTTGTTTTGATAACCTAATGGGAATCCCAAAATATTCATACCTGTAAATCCTACAGTGTGACACAAGGATCAAAGATGTGGTTAATCAAAGCATAATCAAATTGGAAATATGTATTAGAAGTGCTGGTCTTCTGCTTTGGGACACAGAAGGGCTTTGGAAATTTCTCATCTGTTTTACAGCAATGAGCAAAAACCTCGAATAACAGCACCTTAAATAGACATCCAGCCCCAAAGAGAATAATTTGCAGAGCCAGGATATGTTGTTTTCCACCACTTCCACTTGGCACCACAAACACTCAGCTATTTGAATCAACTTTCATGAATTTAAGAGCAATAAATCATGCTGCAGTTAATTTACTTAGGATTTTCTCCTAAGTTAATTTTTATATTATACCTAAGGCAAACCAAAGCATTTATTTGCAAGGCTCAAGAATGTCATGTCATATAATTTCTGTTGCAACCTTCCTTTAAAAGCAGTGTTTCACTTGTATTAAGTTGCATTTAGGAGAAAAGACAAGTCACAGTAACTATTTTCACCACAATAACTTATGCTAGTGATGAATGCCAGGCATGGCACAAATCCTGGAACTACAGATCTGAGTCCTCACTAGGGCTGGGGACCAGGAAGGAATTTTGGTACAGCTTTAAGAGAATTCTACAAATGTTAACCTGTCTTTCTAATTTAGCTTTTCAATTATTTCTTTCTAATTTAGCTTTTAATGATTGTAAAGGCTAAAGTTATCTTTGTAAATTATTGATTCTGAAATGCCTTCTTTACATCCCATACCAAGAATTAAAACTCACCCTGAAAATACACATCTTCACACCTTCTCTGCTTTAGCTGTGCTGTTTAATAAGATAATACAGTCCCTGATATCAGGTCACAGGGAGGTTTCCAGTAGCAGGTGACAAGAAGTGGACTCTGAGCAGCTTTATTTTGTTGCCATAATTCTAGAATGTGTCACTAATAGTTGCTGTATTTAGAGCTAATTTTTTCTTTAGCTCTCACAGCTACCCTACCTCTCTGCTTTCATGTGAGGACAGGAGAAGAAAGAGATTTTAATACCAAAGAGAAAGGTAAAGTAATTGCAATGAAATGCATTCTCCTGGCAACAACTCCAAGTGTTTTAAGGACAGACCCCCATGGAAAGATCCTATTTTTATCCTGAAACAGTCTCCTCTCTGAGTGTGTCTCACAGTTTGAATCTAAGGAGCCACAAGGCACTTGAAAAGAGTTTTGCCCAGCTTTAGGAAAAAAGAGACTTGGAAAACAGAAAAAACATCTTTTTTTTTTTTTCTTTTTAAAGAACACTTGAAAAATAACTGCTGACAAAACACAACAGCAGCCCACAAAAAACCCACTGCTTAGCAGTTACTGCTAATCTGTGATGAGGGACAATAAAAAGGGAGAGAAATTTTTAAAAGGAGAGTGTTGTGCCTAATCTGCCATTTTATTAACTGCTGTGTGTTCTGTAATTACAGGCAATGCAGACCTAAACTGTGGGTTTGGGGCCTGACCCTAAACCAAATCAACTGAGGGGAAGACTTGATAGTGACCCAGTGGAGCAGGGAACAAGCTCATGGGAGTTCCCACTGTTTTGTCTCTCCAGCCCCACAGGACTCTTAAGTGCTGCTCTGTGCATGTGTTGTATGGCCAGGCAGCCACAGGTATTTGGAAGGTAAAAGAAATGTGGTCACAAGTGAAGTCTGCTGTTTCTCCACTGCAGCTCAAATATCTGGGACCTTCACAGGACATGCTGACAACCACAAATTCTCCATGGCTTTTAATTCAGTGTAAGGAAGCACCTGAATGACGGGATCTCTCTAAATGTTACCATTTCTCCAGGAGGATACTCACAGTGGCAACAAAGATCTGGGGCTCAGAATATAAGACAGGATCTTCACAGCACAGATCACCACAGAACTATTCTTGCTTAGAACTTGGTGAGAGAGAATCAAAGCCTAGAAGCCAAGAGAAGACAGCGGGCACACACACTTTTATTCAGCCTTTTCCTCAAGTATATCAAATCTTGGATTTCAGAACTCTCACTGCTGCTTATGTTATCTTTCAGAGAGCTGTCATCATCCTCAAACTGTTTTTTATCCTCCACAGCAGTTTGCTGTGAAGGAAACATTGGTTGAAAACATCCAGATCAGGAATGGGGCACGGCCAAATCCGTTCACACGGGTAACAATGTAGAGGATTCACACACAACAAACAGCTCTCTCAAGCCAAACACTGATGACAAAGGAGAGGCCCAGGTAAAATTTTTTTTATGAAGGTCAAATCTCCTAAATGTTACTCTAAACCCTGTAAAACCCAAAGGCATCCATTTGCTCCTAGGCACTGCAGGTGAGAGACATACCCAGCTTCTAAAAAATGACAGAGAAACACTGGGAGCCATGAGCAGTCTGTGATTTCAGCTCTAAGCCACGTGAATTTCTAATGCCAGTCATCCAAACGCTAACTCTCTTAATATTATTTCTAGAATGCAATGGAAAAAATAAAAATTATATTGAAAATACCTTAAAAAGCAAAACCAATCTGCTTCAGTCACGGCCTGTCAGGAGCTATTTGCCCAAGTTCAATGGCCGGGAAGTCTCCTTCACTCATTTGTGCTCCCTTTGCCACAGCAATTGGTGTCAAGTGAGAACCATTGGAAAGTTTAGGAAGCCAGCAAACAAGCTGTAAACAAGTGACTGAGGTAGAGGGAAATGTTTTATTGCTGGCATCTTGCATCAGGTTCAGAGTGTGGTGTTTTAAACTGCACTGCACAGTTACACTGAGCGCTGATTTATAGTGTTTATGGCAACCAATATTAGATGACTGCACGGTGTAAAAGAGTGTCAGCCCTGCATTGCAATCGCTGTGTCTTGCTCCATCTGTGTGATTTACAGGAAAACACATTCTGTCATCAAGCTCCTTTTATTTTTTTTCCTCTTTAGGAAATCTGACTTGAGTTCCGTGTTAAATGATGATTGCTCACAGACTGGAAAGGGTGAACAATTGCGAGTGCAACAGAAGCTGAAACCCTCAGGGACTTATAATTTTATTTGTGGTACGAAACAATTTCGCTTCTAGATGGATGTGCACAACTTGTGGGAGGAAAAGGAAACAAGGAGCGTGAGAGATGGAATAGCTGAAATACAATAGGATCCAATATTCTGTGCTTTTGATCAAAACATAAAGATGAATAATCTGGAACCAAGAGGCAAAGTCAGCTTGCAGCAGACAGTGTTATTAATGTAGATAAATGCAGTGCTGAACAGGAGACATTCCCATGATAAACTGCAGGGAAACCATAAAACCAGCACTGTTTTGATTATTAATTGGACACATTTTTATTCGTCTTTCCAGGCCATTGGCCTTATCCTTATTTCAATGAGGCTTCTTTGAGAGTCTCTTTTCGAGTATTTTGAAGTGCATGGTCCAAGTTTTAGAGTGTTGAGTGATCATAAAATCAAGGACATCCGTGTTTATTAACAGAAGGAGGTCTCTCTAGCAAAGTGGAAACAAGGGCAAAATGGAGAAGTCTTTTCATATTTTTTCTAGCAAGAACAGAAGAGCTCCACCTGAAGGAACCAGAAATACAACTTGGAACTACTTCTTACTTGCCTGTGAGCAGGGAGAGCTGAATTTTTCCCTGATTACCTCACTTGGGCTGGTTCAGGAACATCCAGGAAGAGAAAAGAATATCATACCAACCTGCAAACACGTACAATCTGACCCAGGCAAAACACATAGACAAGGTTTCTTACATCTTTCTATTTCTTTATGAAAACATACATGGAATGGGATGATCTGACCCTCCAAAAATCTTCCCAGGGAATACACAGCCCATTTTCACATGGGCAGACTTACAGCTTCCACACAGAGCTGAGTTTCTTTGAAAATAGAATGAAAAATAAAAAAAAGGGAATACCCTGACACTCCAATGCCTAAGATAACTTGCTGCATTTGCACAATAAACAGCAGCTGGGAGCTGCTTCCCAAAAAAATATTCAAAATTGTTTAATTGACAAATACATCTCTTAAAGGAGGGAGAAAAGTGTCACTCCCTCCAGAAGGTGAAACCAATTAAAGTTTCTACTTTTCCTACTGGAAAAGAAAAACAATCCTGCAACAAGAGCAAGTAGCAATTATAGGGATTTCATGACAAAAAGAAGCACTTGACAAAAAAAGCAAAAATAGTCGAAAATTTTTATGAAAAAGGAAAGTACTTCATCTTCCTTAGCAGGGACAGTTTGAATTATGACTGCAACTTACAGGTCTTGTGAGTGGAACTGTTCTTTTATAACTGTGTGTTTTATAGCAAACAGTGGTAAGAAGGAGCAAATACACATTGAACATGTGAACAGAGGGAGGATATGGGAACACACACACAGTCACTGCCAACAACAGATTCTGTGGGAAACACTTCTTGTGTCTTCTTTAGAATAAAGGACAGATGGACCATGGATAATGGATTAGATGGGCCACTGATTCTCTGCTCCTACACACTTCCATTTGCTTTGCAGCACCTAAAGATACTAAAATACAAAGGTTGGCAATTCCCAGCTCCCCAAGTGTCTCTCAACTGTCCATTCACCTGCCTGATTTGTTTTTTTTAACAAACAGAATATAAGCAATAAATTATGCAGCTTGAGGCTGAGATTCCAAGACATCCCCCAAAACTGACTTAGAGGCAGCAGCACATCAACATGTGGTAACTGCAGAAGTTACTCTTAGTTAAAGAAATCCCTGAGCAGGCTGGAGTTAGGAACAAACAGTTCTTTCCTGGTTTGGTTTGTTATGAAAGGCTGGTGTTGAAACACAAAATGGAAATATAATGGAATTTGGTGCTGGTAAGATCAAAGAAAGCTTGTACTATACTGCCCTGCAGTGCATGTATGTGATGTTACCATGAGGTATTTTTTCCTTGACTTTGATAGTCTGTGACCTCCATTTATAAAGACCAAGAACCATTACATTTGTCCTCTGAGTCGGTTTAGTACTTTTTCAATCCATTTTGCCCTTCTATATATATATAAATATATATATAATGGACAACTGCAAGGTAACAGATACAAGCTACTCCTTCAATTCAACAGGAAAGAAAACACAAATAGATCCAATTCCCATTGTGCTGACAGCTGAACTGGTGTTGGCCAACCCCTGAGCACATCTGAAGGCCTGTAATATTCAGAAGGCTTGCAGTTCACACCCTGCCACCACCCTTAAATTCACATTTTGCTGCAGTTTAGACATTTTCAGTGTTTCAACTCGCAGCTACATTCTTGTAGGACAGCAGGGAGGGACCTTGAAGCAGAAAGCTGAAATCTCCAGTCTCCAGTAATGACCCAGACTGAAGGGTATCCAGGCAAATTAATTGTCCATGTACTACTTCTTAATTCAAATGTTTGAAGAAAAGAAGAAATCACATGTCAGCCTATCAGCTCTCTAATGCTTTGAGTAATTCAGCAAGAGATAGGGGTCAGAGAATGCTAAGACAGGGGATCAGCATTTTCTCAGCACATTGTCTAATTAGCTCCTGACTCCCTGAGAGACTTCAAAATATTAACCTGACAAAGTTGGTGCCCACAAAAATTCCATATTATCTGGGAACTTTCCAGCTCCCTTCAAAGCTGGATTATGCCTATCTGTTCTGTGCATTTCCTTGTGATATGAATTTTATAGACTGCAATCATTATTAGGCAGAGGGCTGTTCAGAGACAGGGACTGACTTGCACACTCACTGCTTGTCCTTGCATTAATGGGGGGTTGGGAAGAGAACATGACAGAAAATCCAGCAGGATTCAATCAGTTGAGCTTTTAAATCAAAATATTTTAAATAGCACATGGATGAGGTGGGAATTTTAATTATTTTCAGCCAGAGTCTTTTCCTAAAGAAAACATGGATATTTAGAATTACCTGGAAGAATGAGAAAGCAGACTGATCTTACCATGGATAATTCTCAGGGGTGTTCCTTACAGAGGGAAAGGGATTCGGTGATTTCAGTGACAGTAGCTCAGCTACAGTGTGATCTGGCCTGTATCTGTAAAGGAATAGAAAACCACACATACCCCCCACCAATCTCTAAACTGCCTGGAGAATTTGGAGTCTAGATATGCAGGATACAAGCTCATCTGAATGAACCTGTGCCTGGGATTGTCACTGAGTGCAAACACAACCTCCTAGAAACAACGGGGAAGGAAGAGCAGAGAATAATTATCTCCCTGCACCAGCATTCCTCTGGGAATGTTTGAGAAATACACTGCATTTACTGTGTCCTTGGGACAAAATATTGACTTCCATGACATTAATTGTGACTAAGTGCTAAAGCACTGGTCTCTATAGGATATGGTTTATTTTATAAAACTTTTAATGGCATATTTAAAAATAAGTATACATTTTAATAAACATGAAGAACAAAAATTGATTGCTTACTGCAAAACCTCACAATTTTAGTCCTCCCTGTCCCTTTATGACTCATATATGAAATACATTTTCACTTGTATTAGAAACAGAGAACATCAGATTTGTGTGTTTTACTCCAGTTGTTGTTATTTATATTAAACTGATCAGAAATTGGCTGCCTTTCCCCAAATGTGCTGAGCACCCACGATGAGTTGCAGAGCTCCTCTACTCCTGTTGACTCATGAGGTGATCAGCAGACATTACACCTGCTTAATTCAAAGAACAAGTCTCAAAGCCCTGACCAGCTGTTCAGAGAATATCCTATTTCAGCTTTTCTGTAGAGAAAGCAACACTCTGGGGTTGGTCCCTGTTCCCACACACAGGTACTATCTGACCATTTGAGATATAAGTGTCTATTTTTTTATATGGTCTATCCCACCCTCTTCTTTTTAAAAAAAATAAATAAAATTAAAACCTATGAATTCTGTGAGGCTACACTGTACTGAGTCATCCTGATCCTGCCACCAGAAACACAAACCTTGGCTCTTGTCCAGTGATCCCACTGAGTGTGGCTGCTCCCAGTCTCCAGCACTCAGCCTCTCAATCTGATCTCACCTTTGTTTTTGCTTATTCATTTTAGCTCCTGCTGTTTCCCCCTGTACTTACAGGATCACAGCAATACTCCCAAGCAGTTTTCCTCCAGTCAGTGTACATTTCACTGCAGTTCAGTTATGTATTGATACTGCAGCTGCTCCCAATTTTAATTCCTTGCAATGTTTCAGAGAGAACATGAGTTTTTCATCTGGATATTGGCGAGACTACTCACTTTGGGAGTGCTGGCAATGAGTAAAATTAGGCAGGTCAGCAGGCCTTTGCAGGCAGGATAGAGTTATAAGAGCTTTCTTCTAAAAGAAACCCACATCATTATTCAGGCATTATAAATTGCACCACTTTTAGGGGGAAAGGAGAGTAGTCATTTGACATGGCACTGTGTGACAAGGAGTGAATATTTGGCTGAGGGCTCTAAAGCACCACCTCCACCTTGATGGAAAGTGCTGTGGAATCTGTAATATCTACACAAAACCAGCAGGACTTTAGCTTAATAAGGTCTCATCCAAATGACTTGCTCACTAAACTGCATGGAATTCAATTTCTCTACCTCTGAAAGATGAAGGGCAAGTTGGTCCTGCCAGGGATGTAAATTTATGGCTCCGTGGCCTCAAAATGTGAAATGTATAGCATTAAATAGCACTGAGCTATTATTTAAAAAAAAAAAAAAAAAAAAGAAAGGAGGTGGGAATACGTGGGAATACAATCATAAAAGGAGGCAAAGGCTACATAATTAGTATTATGTATTGCATACACAGGCAAGATGAGGCAAGATTGCATACACAAAAGATGAGGCAACTTTTGGCAGAATATCTTCCAAAAAAAAAAAAAAAAGGGGAAGGAAATCATCATAAAGGTAGAAGGAGACTGAAAAAGATGACTTCTATCTGTCCTCAGCTGTCTTGTGTGCCTAGAAGTCACTTCTATAAATTACACTCTATCCAAGTGCAGTGAGACCAGGTAACTCCTCATGGCTCTCACCCACCACGTCAGCCAGGCAGGAAGCAATCCCCTCTGTTCACGCAGGGTGGTGGTTTCTCTTTCTGGCTAATCAAGTGGAGAGCACTTGCTGGGATTTGTAGTAGCCCCAGTTTAAAATGGGGGGCTGGAATGAGTAAGGTATCCTCACAATTTCCATGGTAGACCATTTTTCCTGCGTGTAATCCATTACTGCAAATCCCAACAGTAATTCGGAACAGTGATAATCCTCCATGGCATTGACCCTAAAGATCTTTACAGCAACACAAATGAGATCAAAGGACAAATGAAAGTCTCTTAATCCCCCTAAGTGTGAGTTCAACCTAATCTTACATTTCTGTCTTTTAATTCTCTCTAAATCTGTTTTTAACTTTGCTTAACATTCATTATCCTTTTTCATGCCCTAATTCTGCAAGAAAAAAAAAATAGCCCACGTATGGGAGTACATTCAACATTTCTACACGGGGATGGTGTTTTTAATATGAAACACCAGTTTGTCAGCAATTAGAGTGGGAAGTAGGTGGAGAGGAGAAGTGGATGGAGGATATACAATGGAGGATTAAGATTGATGAATGAGGGGCAGAAAGGCTCCGTGGTGATGGCTATGCCACTTGTAGGAGCACAAAAGCTAAATAATAACCTTTCAACAGGAGATTGTCAGAAAAAAAAAAAATAAAACCAAACCAAAACAAGCCCACTAACAGAAACCCCCAAATAACAACAACCCCCCCCCCCACACAGAGCATTCCTGAAGTTACCTGGCATGATTTGATCACAATTAGCTGTCCCTTCTACCGTGCTGACCTCATGTCATACATAAAAGATCTCATACCTTTTGACTGTTCCATTAATCGGGTCCTGTATTAATTTTGCAATGCAGTTCTCGCTCAATATTGTTTGGAAGCCATGCCAACACTTTTCTGTTACACAGATTTGTGTATTTTGGGACATTGAAGGCTTTTTTCATTAAGTATTATTCTTTGCTAATGTGTAGTTAATAACATAATGGAAAAGCTTTTAAACTCCTCTGAGAATTAAACCACTCAAACTTGTTTAACTGCTTGATTTCCTAATGGATATAGTGTAGGATTTAATATTCTGCTCATTTACATTACTTACCAGAAGAAAGGAGACTTTTAACTGCTTTTTCTAAAAACAACAGTAAATCATGTTTAAGTTGATTGATTTCTGCATACATATTAACACAGACTAATGAAAGGCACAATATGTTCACAATCCATGCCATTGTGTTCAACTACTGCTGAATATTTGATTTTTTTTTCATTTTTATTTTTTGCTTAGACTGGAGAAACAGCATCCCTATTGTATGGTAGAATTTGACTTATCTCACAGCTGGATTCACTCCTTTGTGCAAAGTGTGGTGCTAAGTTAAACTAAAATTCCATTTGGTCTGTAATTAACAGAGCTACGCTGATTAACGCCAACCACTGCTCCAGCCTTATGCATCTGGTATCATAATTGAAAATCAGACATGAGAAAACTTTTAAGGATTAGATTATATCTGCTTTATTCACTCTGAGAAATACTTTATCCCCTAACACAGTCATTAAAATGGACATCAGCCGAGAACAGCAGTAGAAGCTGCAAGCACCTCACAGGCAACTCTTCAACGTGTTCTCCCTCATTCCACCCTGCCTTCTCTCTCCCACAGTTATTCAAGTAGCTGCATTGTGATGGTAAATTTATGACACAGATTAAAATCTTCATATATAACCCCAGTCTGAAACATCCCCAGTCATTCCCAACGAGGATGTAAAAGTTAACTGAGCACAAATCTCCATATATAACTATCAAATTCACGACCACCACCTCAGAGTCAGCCATTCATCCACATCAGCATCTCCAGCAAACTACCAGCTCCAAGCTGTCTCCTCAAACAAGAGCATTCAGCATTTAAAAAAAAAAAAAAAAAAAGTCAGGCAGAAATGTCTAATAGAGAGAGAACTGTGTAATAAGGGCAGTTCTCCAGGTACATTGTAACGCTGATTGATTAACTTCTGCAGGCCTGATTACTCTGCCCCCCCAGTGTGCTGTTCTCCTCGAGGGGCACTGCTGGTACTCAGTGGATCCATCCCGAGCTCACAGCACTGCTCAGCACGAACAGGCAATGAGGGAGCAGGGACACACTCACAGCTGGACACAAAGAACCAAGGTCTCAACAACTATTCCCCTCAGATAACCCCTAAGTCCACATTCCTGAGGGAAATCACAACAGCACAACTGACATCCTAAGAGCTGCTCTCTCTTATAGAAATGGTCACATTTAGAACCTTAGAATCGCTACCCTGACATGTTTTACTGAGGATGCTGAGAAAAATTAGTGTCATGAGCACGAAAATAATCATAATCAAAGTGATTGAAAATTACTGTCATGAATGCTGAAACAATCAAATCCATAAAGTGCACCACAATATTTTACCAGCTACTCCAGGCCACACATCAAGTTTGTCAAGTGATATTTCTGCAGTCTGAGTGGCAGCTGTGATCCAATACAATCACACCCGAAATGCTCTCATTAGCTGCATGGCTGGTACAAATGTGTGACCTGTAAGGGCTGGCATCTCACAGAAGTCTGTTAGATAAACAAAACCAGCAAAAGGCAGAGAAACCTCAAAGCAAATGAGCAGGATATGTACAACCCTCTTCGGTTGTTAATAAATCTCCATTTTTCTTTTCTGGTGAGGCAATATGCTTCAAGAGAACTTCTCAGGAAATGAAAAAAAAAAGGATAAAGTACCAGACAAATGTTTCAGTGGAAAACTCTGAAGCACTACATCAGTTATTCAGTTGGATTATATGGAATTCTGAGTTCCAGATGTGCACAACCTTCCCCTTTGCCCTGGACTCCTTTGAAAGGAGAGTCAGGAATGCAGACAGAGAAGACTGTGGTGTATTCCATGAGGGTTCTAGGATGCAAGGAACACCCCGAGCACCTTGCCTTGCAATAAGAATTCAGGCAGGATGCAGTCATGGGGACTCAAGACTTCAGTATGCCACAGAGTGGTGTGATAACTTTAAAGAGTGCAGGTTTAGGTGGGATATTGGGAAGAAATCCTTCCCTGTGAGGGTGGGGAGGCCCTGGCACAGGTTGCCCAGAGAAGCTGTGGCTGATCCATCCCTGGAAGTGTCCAAAGGCAGGTTGGACAGGGCTTGGAGCAACCTGGGATAAAGGAAAGTGTCCCCGCCCGTTGCAGGGGGTGGAACAAGATGATCTCTAAGGTCCCTTCCAACCCAACCCATTCTAGTTGGGTATATCTGTTGGTATTTATGCACATAAGAGAATCAAGCCTTTTGAGTAGATACATATGTGGCTGTAATGCAGAATTTTGCAATATAAAACAAAACCTCTAAATGCAAGGGATATGTTCCCCCTAAAGTCACAGAAGGGAAGAGAGGTCTTAAATCATGTGAATAAGCAATTGAAACAGAATAAACAATTCCATTTGAGCCTCAAGTTAATTATGGCACTGTAGCTGTCAAAAATTCATCTGAAGCACTTGCTGCCTAAATTGAAGGTTGGACATCCAAATTGAAATGTCATTTTTATTAGACTCTGACACTTAGAGAAATAGCCTCTTCTCTTCTAGTAGGCTATAGCCATTAACTCCCATTAGTGCTAATGGAGTTATGCACATACATCACATGCACATACATCACTGAGCACCTTTGGAACACTCATAATGTCACATTAGATAACAGCTGTTTTATTGCAGTACAGGAAAGTGATTCCAGGTGAGGCTGGTCAGGCCCATTAAGACCTATGTTGGTGCACTCAGTGCCATGACACCTGGGGCAAAATAGAATTTTTAAACAGGCACTGCAAAGAGACTTAAACCCAGAGATGCAAAGCCAAAAGGGACCATATCTCAAATTTTGCCCAAATTATATATATTATCCCAGAAGTTTTGCCACCTTTCCTAAGGACTTGTTCTCCCTGAAGACCTGGTCCTACCAACTCTTTTGGGAATGGACTGTACAGTCTCCAAGCCACCTCAGCTGTGGTAGACAATTACAGTTATCTGTCCAAAAATATTTGCATTTCCAATTTTAACATAATTATCCTCATAACCCCCTGTTAAAATGCAGAAATGTAATCATCCTGATTCTACTGATGGGCAGTTCATGCTTAGAGAATTAGCTGAATTGCCCACAGTAATTTAGGAAATCTGTTGCAGAGCCAGGCCTAAAACTAGGGTTATACATGGCCTCTAACATGGAACCAACCTTCCTCTTGGAAAAAATAAGAATTTGGCCTCTTTTAGGCACTCTTCGTGTCCCAGTGTTACTCCTGTTTCAGTGCAATGACATGTAAGACAGAAATTCTCTGACTTTTTTTAATTGACAGGCAACTGAGAACGTGGCTCGTGAAAGGGTTTTTGGATTTTCCCTTTCGTGTGTGCTTGCCAGAAAAAACAGAATTTTTTTTCTCTGTTATTTGGATTTCAGAATCACTACCCTCGTGCTTACCATGCTTTTTTAAAAAACCTGAAATTTAGGTTATAAACAAGAAACTGAAGTGCTACAAATATCCATTAACAACAAGGAAAACCTGATCTAAGAAAGAACCTTGTGGCTTCAGCAAGTTTTACTGCTCTTATTCATGGTGTGAAACTTCCTCTGAAAGGAAAACAGTTGAGATCAGGCAACAAATGAACTCTTTGGAATATATATAATAATAAATGTTAGATTTGAGGGCATCATTGCACCCTTCATTATATTGCATGTTAGACACAGACCTGTTAATTAAATTGCTTTGAATCTTTAGCTGAAGGCTAGTGCTATAAAATTCCAAGTACTCTTTGGAGCAGGGTGGTTCTGTTTTCCTAGTTTTTGGATGCCTGGATACCACCACGCTGCAGATATGGAATGAGAATGATAACATCTGCTCCACGTTCAGTTTAAATGTCCAGTGTTGTGCAGCTCTTTAACTAAGTGAGGGGCCCTGGAAGCTTGGGGTCGTTTCTGGGTGATGTGACCCAAGCCCTTCCTCCCCAGCTGAGCCACCTCTGAGCTCTGCAGCAGCACAGGCTGCTCTGCCCCTGGTTGTGCATGAACAGGATGTCACAGCTCAGAAGGCAGAGCCCACAGAGGGGGATTATAACAAACCCCACAGTTTGTGTTTATTGAGCACTGTGCCCGTTGTTATAATCCCAAAATGCCTTGCCTTATGGATTTACCATTCCTGGCAGCCCTCTATCAATAGGAAATTGAGTTGAATCTTTGCAGCTGAAGATAAGTGTGACTAATTGCCATCCTCAAACAGCTCTTGCACTGAATCAATTCTTGCACTTAGATACCATGTTTTATTAATGCTGGGATCCAATCTACCACAAAGGCAGTATGTAGTAAGAGTGAAAACATTTACCATTGATTGCAATATTAGCTCCTAACAGCTCTGGGGCACTTCTCAGATACCAGTTAAGGGAACCCTGTAAACTGTGCAGAGCTCCAAGCAGCTCTGTGCACCTGTAGTGTTCACCTTAGTCATCCCAGTTCCTTTTGTGCAGAGAACAGATGGCAACAGAATCTGATTTTTAGTAGCCCTGTACAATCCCTGCTAAGTGGTTGTCAGAATTTACTGCCGTTGTTACATACTGTAGATGCACCAAGTGGAAATTCTAGAAGGACTTTTATAAATGTCACTGTAAAATGCTTTCACCTCTGGAGCAGTTGGGTTGAGAACCCTCCAGTGTGGTCAGACAGGCTGCTACAAAACACAAATGGAAGAGAGGCACTCACTGAGCTTTGAGGCTGCACCATTTTTGGGGTGTAAGTGGGAGGTGGGAGGGGTTGTTTCCGTGGGGCAAAACAACCTGCCTTTAACTCAGAGGTCACTGGGGCAGAACTGCTGATCCCTCTTTCCAGATGGTTTGAAAGCTGATCCCACATGCTTGGATTGCATGTTTATTTTGTATTATTTTGTAGTAATACATAATGCAATATTGCTGCAAAAAGAGCAAGTGAAAAGCCAAACAACCCTACATCTCAGATATTTGGAGTTTAAGTGACCTGCCTTCCACCCAGGCTTTTACAACATGAGATGACATTGCTAAAACAGACTGACTGAGAAAGAATCAGCAGCTCACCATGCAAACAGGTTAGTAAATCATTTTAGGGCTGAAAGAAGCTTTTATATTAATGAAATGGCTTTGTATTACAAACCTAATCTAGATAACCTGCTTAATTCCTTGTCATCTTAATTCATGAATTTATGTTAGGAATTCCCAAAAGTCTGGGACACTTGCCTGAAATTTTTAATTCCTTTCAAAATCATACATCTCAATTTAATCAGAAATATAATTGCAGTGTACCCAATATTTCTTAAACAAATGGAACTTGTAAATAAATATAGCTTAGAAATATTTTATGTATTTTCCTATTGAAGAACATTGCAAATATTAAATATATCACATTAGTCTACAATTCAGTTAAACGGATTTATATTACTTAGCAATTCACATGTAGATTTTTTTCTAATGGAATTTTAAAACACAGATAATCCTCACAACATGTTCATGAATACTGTTTAAGTCTCATAATGTTCTTGTAAGGTAGTGTAGAATGCTTTTGGCTTTCAATAGAAATACCTTGGGAATGGCAACCAAACCTGGGAATCAGCAGAAGACATAGAACAAGACCCACTGTCTGCAGCCTGCAGTGTTGACAGCTCCCAACCCCCCCATCATTCCAGCTGTGTACCCCTAGTATAGCAACACCTTCCTTAAAACCATTTTTGCTCTTCTAGAAGTGGGAATGCAGCTGTAAGATTCAACCCACCTTCAGCTAAAGCCACGGTGAACTCAAAACCATCCACGGATAATTTTTGTTCCCCGTGCAACGAGAAAGTTTTCACAGGGATGAATCAATCCCTTCAATTCCCTTCTAACAATGTACTTTGGCATAGTCAAAAGGATCTTCCTTTATTTTGAAGGTTAATCATTCTGAGGCAATACTATTGCACTGTGTTTTTATGGGCTTTTGCTGTAGGGCAATGTTGTCCTGCATCTCTAAGGCTATCACAGCTTGCAAATGCAATTTTTATTTTTCTTTGTTCTTGCTACACTGCCTACACAGATAATACTCCAATAGTTTTCTCAGCCAGCACCAACAGAGAGCTGGCTCATTTAAACTATCCTTGAATTGGATCCAATGTGGCTGCAAGGCTGGAGTTTTCACAGTGTAACACGGGGCAGTTAAAGACCAATTTTTGCCATGGAGTTCCATTTCCTTCCAGATCTCTCTTGCACCTCACATCAATATAACTTTTGGACTAACTGCTCGAAGCATCACATACCACTTGCACCTTCCTACCTTCTGGGATCCTGCTGTATTTTCAGGTGCAAACTACCTAATGCTGCTCTGCTGGCAATGACATGATCCTTGTGGGTCCCTTCCAACTCAGGATATTCTGTGATTCTGTGACACCCACAAGGTTTATGCCAGACTTGGCAATGAGAAGGCTGAGGTAACCAGCCTATTTATAAAGTGCAAGACCTCATAAAGACAACTCCCTCAAGTGTAAGAACCAAGAATAACCCACAGACTGGGGTAACCCAGAGCAGAGACAGTAGAGAAGCACAGAACAAAAGGAATGGAAGTGCTTCCACTAGACACCCTCTGACAGTAACAATCCAAGGGAATTGGATCCCTCCTTGTCAAGCAGAGTTCCTGCCCCATTTCTCATCTGGCCAAAGACTGGCAGCAGCTCCAATAACACACCAGGGTATTTTTCAATCCTCCTTTTATCATTTCCAGTGGCAAATGCCAGCAGTGCATAAACACTAGCTGTGTCACACTTTCTTCCCTCTGAAGATGAAAGCAGTATATCAGAGGGGGAGGTAAGGGTCAATAACAGCAGTCAATAAATGGTCAAAATTACCACCAGGGATCTCCCAGGGGTTATTTGTAAATATTATACTTTGTTGCATGTGTTTATACAATCACTTTGTGGCTTTGGGTCAGATAAGCAACAAGAGACAAGTCAGATGCTTTGCTGATAATCACTTTTCAGAACCTCTTTGATTCCCTCTCAAGCAGATGAAGATCTGGCCCACAGCCTTCACAGTGTTTTTGAGAAGAGCCAGACTGAACTCCAAAATTGCCCCGACAGTCCCACTGTTTTACCATTCTTGAGTTGCCCAAATGTCCTTTCTAGATTCATTTGCTTCCTCAGATACATGAAAACTACTTACCCCTATATGAAACCCAAGGTAACAGTGCTTTACACAATCCAGGGGTAATTCTCCCATCAATGAGCTGTTTGAGACAGTGACTTTACCAGTCCATGCTTTGTGCCATATGTTTGATTTACCAGATATATAAATGCTTTATTCCACCAATGGCAAAACCAAAGCAATTGCCCTGCCACATGATTTATATTATTTCATTCCTTCTCTGCTCTGCAGCATCTCAAATCAGCCAAGTGCTCCCCACACTCCTGTGCTTCATTTTGACTTTTCTTCAGAATTAGAGTCATTCACAGGGACTTTGCACCCTGGACAGCCAAATTATTTACAGACATACAGACTCCCTCTCTGTTGAATCCCTGCCTATGGCTCTTTGGGGATTTTCAAAAGTTCTTTCCCAGCCATATTATTACAAATGTCAATTCTGCATGACTTATCAGGGCAAGAAAACTGAATTTTAAGAAGAACTAGGTATCAATTTCCCATTTCTCAAACTGGGTTTGCAGATTTATTCACAAAACTAACACTCCTCTCCTTTGGGATCATTGAATGGGTACAGAACTAAGAAATCCTTCAAATAAAGTTGAGGCAGTTTTAAGCAAATTCTTCCACAAAATTAAATGGTATTTTGGTATGCAGTTCTGCCTCCTCTACTGGGATTTGTGACCAGCTAAAAAAATCATCTGGCAAAAATCTTTCACTCCATTTACATGTTATTTTAGCATCATCTCAAGCTTCCTTCACAATCAGAAAATATTTTGCATATTGCTTTCCCACTGTATCAGCAGACACAGCTTTGCAAATTGGTGCAATATATGAAATTTGAACTATAGGGAATAAGTAGCTGATGATGCCAAATGTTATGACTTTAATTGAACTTTCCAGGAGGCAGATTATTCCACTTATCAAAATTGGTTTCCCAAGACAATTTGGTCTAAAAATATTTCAGATATTATACTCATTTTTCTTGTCAGACCTTTAAATTCATCATTTAGTTTCACAGCAAAAACATCCTAATGGGTACAACCTCTTCCAATTCAGGTACAACTTGTCTTTCACATACTTGGATACATTCTCCTGAAGAAGAGAGCAGAAGTAGTCTGCAGATTCCACTGTTAGCAGTCACAGAACTGACTTTTCTTTTGGTGAGCTAAGATCCATTAATGCATTTCCAGAATGCAAAAGCTCCTTTTCATGGAGTTAAAGATTCCATGCACCAAATAATAGAGTATAATATAGTATTGTTAATACAGCAAGATGCAGAAATATCACTAAATCTCCTCCTTTCACCTGACTCACCACAATTTTAACTTTCTCAGATGCAGGATGAAATTTCTGGCCAAAACACAGTCATGACACCAGCCTGACTAAAAGCTCAAGTAAGGATGTAAGTTTAATACAAGGGAATGAAGGTTTTAGCTTTATTGATGTGATATTAATCAGAGAGATGGTGGTAAAATCACCTCTCATCCCACCCCCCACATCTATTGAGTAACTGCACTGTTATTCTGGGATTTGTCTCTCATGTTACAGATGCAACCTAAATCTGAAAAAAAAACCCAAATATGCAATCCACTTTAAATTGTGATGACATCTCTAAGTTATTATGACAAAGGCAAACATCTTGAGAATGGTGAGTGGCTTACTCTGTGCATTAATTATGAGATTTCCTTTTGTGTGAAAGAAGGGGGACAAGAACTGATACAAGATTTACAGACTGAAATAAGTCAAACACTGTAAGGCATGGAGTAGATCCTTTCTGGAGGAAAAAGAGGTGTCTTAGTCTACAAGAAACTTCTGAAGAGCTCCTCCTCTAAGCTCCTCTAAGTAAGAGTGCCAGAGGAATTTGTTGATGATTTGTAATAAGATGACATCGATGTTAAGAAGGGGCACTTTTTAATACCTCAGTATCTGGAGTCCCTGATCCAGGAATGAAGTAAACAGCTTTCTGGGACAGGCTTTCATACCTCCAGTGAGACCTAAGAACCCTCAGGACCTCCAAAGGAAGGTTCCCAGTCGTGCAGAACCAGACACTAAGGAGATGGAGGTATCAGGACAGAATGACAGTGTTGAGCACTGATGATTTTGTCTTTCCCATTCCACATTTTATCCCTACAATTATTTGCCTTCTACTTTCTACTTCCTCTCCTTCCTCCACTACTTGATCCTATAAAGAAAACCAGAACTCTGACAGACACATTTGCTGCCCTGAATTCCTCTTGCTGAAAGTGTGATGCACTTCCACAGAACCAGCCTCTGAAAACCAGCCCCCTGCCGTTGTCACCCTGTTTTCCAGGCCCTGCAGTCCCACACTTAGCTCAGGTGGCAGCTCCTCCTCCATCCCATGCAGGCAAACCCTGCTGGACAACAGGAGCTGGCACTTTGTCACCCTAGAACTGTTTAACTTAAGCTTGGCAGCAGATTTTGGCTCTTGGAGCCTCCTCTCTGCTCAGCAGTTGAGGCAACTCTTCCATGTTCCTTCCAAGCCCCACTGGCTCGTGAAGAACATGGTGAAACTCAGCTAAGGCAGCAGCCAGGAGAGAAAACATCAAATCACAGATGCAGTATTGTTCCATCTTTTTTATTATTATTATTATTATTATTATTTTGTGTGTCTGTGTGTCACTGTGCCAGGTGACAGCTCTTCTCAAAGATAAACTGATAAGGTTTAGCAGATTTTAAGGGAATCAGGCATGGCAACAATTTTTATCTCCAAGCCTCTAATATACCAACACCCAACCTGGCTCTAAAATACTTCCACATAAATTCAAGCCGTCAGAATACAGAATATCAGTCATGTAATGATATACAGATGCTGTAATGCAGATATGTGTAAAATAATCACTTAATTACAAAGCTGTAGCTCTAGCAGTCTTTTGCTACACTACAAAATGACACAGCATGTAATATGGGAAAGCAGCTCAATCTATAGATTACTGATTTTGTGCTGCCTGCCTTTGCAGCAAACCATGCTATCTGCTTATTCCAGTGGCATGGCACTAATTCAAAATGCAGGAATTGAATTGCCTTTCCCAGAGTACAAAGTGGGCTGTTTAAATCTGACAAGGCTTTTGCCTTCCTTTTCTCCTGCCCCCCCCCAGTCTCCACACATAAACATATAACATCATTTAGACAAATTTTTTCAAAGCAGCCTTCTCGTTTCTTTCCTTTATTTTTTTTTGTGAGTGTGAATTTATGAGGGGACTGAGATCCACAAGACCAGAAGCTAAACTAACATGTTACTTAAGCACATGCTTTATCAGCATCACCTCTGGGGGGTTTCCTGCTTCTAAGCTATTGTGCAAACAGCCTGTGTTTCACAGCAGCAGAAATCTCTTTGGTCAACATTAGCATTTTGTGTTTTGATTTATTCCAGGTCCTGAAGATAATAATCATGTTTCCCTTCTTTAAAGATACATACCCATTACATCATTTTTTTCACTGATTCTCACTACAACAAAGGGATTTCCTGTTCCTCAGGTGGGGAAACTGAGGCATGATGGCATTATCCATGGGCCCAGGGCAAACAGAACCCCTATTTTCCTAACAGTGCTCTTGTGCTCCAGCAAATGACCCCATTGTGTCAGGTTTAGCTCCCTCAAGCAGCACTCAGCTGTTTGGAATCGTTGATTTGTCCCGTCCAAAATGGTTATTAATTGATCACACCTCCTCTCCTCACTCCCCATGTTCTCACACACATCAAGCCATGACTTACTCCACAAAAATCCAGAGCATTGGAAGGGGATCAGAACATGACCTCTGTACTTGAGCCCTTGCCCACAAGAAATAAATCTCCCTGCCTCATTGGTGTTTATCCTTTCAAATTCTGGACTATTTCCTCTGGGAATGAATGTTAACAGGCCATGGCCAATACCTACTTACAGTTTTTCCTTTATTTTCCAATATATATCACAAAAATAGTGGTCCTCTTTACCACTCACGGTGTAATTTTCTTTCCTTCCATTTGCTTTTTTGTAACTTCAGCCTCCTGTAAATCACATTAAAAGGACTTGCTTTCTAATAGTTTTCTTATTGACTAATATATTTTATTTGGCACCTGTTACCTTGGTGGATATTTCTTCTTCCAGTAATTTACTATATGTGACATAGTCCCCTAAGCACTAGTCAAAGGGAACCAAGACAGTTAAACAGCAGATTTACTCGATGGTCCTTGGGCTTGGGGTCAAAAAAAAAGAACTTGTTCCTGTTATGAAAATCATCAGCATCCTCAGTTTTGCAGAGAGAGGACTTGCCACCCCATGTACTTACAGGAAGCAGCTGACATGATGGATTATTTTATACAAGTCACTTAGGCATGCTGTGCCCATTTATCTATTTAAAATATGAAATAACTCTTATCTAATACAGAAGTGTTTATTGAGGCTTAATGAGCTGCTATTATGTTTATTACAGAGATTTCTAAGGACCACATTGCATAATGCTGCTTTATATATGGAAGATGATTAAAACATCTTCTGAAGTATCAATTTGTAAGTAAAAAGGGTTCCAGCTATGAAACCACGTGCTATTACACTCTAGAGGACGTGCTATAATGCCTGTATTTCTTCAGAATACTTGTTTAATTTTAGTACATTGTTTCTCTATTACCACAGTTTAGTGGTGTTAAGGATTTAAGCACCACAGGCTCCTGTGAGATTGGGTTGGTTTTCACTTGTTCTGTCTGCTGAGCAGCATTTGCTCACTCTGTGACTCAGGGGAAGTGTCAGCTGCATCAACAGCTTTGCTTCTCCCAGTGCTGGGAATGTTACCCTTCTGGATGTCACCCTGAGCAAGACAGATGTGTCAAAACTGTCCCCTTCCTCCAGACACGTGAAGCAAGATTTTAGGAAACTATTCCATTATGCTCTGAAACATCTAAAGATTTCCAAGTAAATAGTTGGCTCTCGGTGCTGTAACATGAGGGTTCTGAGAAGAACAAAAAAACCACCACAATCAAAGCAAAAAGTCCTCCAATAAAGGAAAAACTGGTGACTAGAGTGGAGAGAAGTTTCCTAACTTTGTGGTTGGCTGCTGCACCCTATTCTGGATCTCAACCAGGCTGGCAATGCCAATGGCAGCTCCACAGTCCTGATCTGGGGCTTGATTTTTCAAAGCAGCAGCTGACTCTTGTATTCTTTATTTTGCAAATGTTGGTGAAGGACAGAGGCTTCATAATTATATCACAGACAACTGGGTTTTTTCTTTGAAGATCAGTTATCTTCACAAACCTTTGGAGAACATAATTATTCCTGTCACTAATTCCTCTTGAAAGTAAAAATCCAGAGTTTTCTCACAGTGCTCACAATTCATGCAGTGCATGGTGCTGTGACACTTTAAAAATGACAGCCACCACCTACAAAGGGTATAGGAACTTCCCTAAAAACGTGTAGGAAAATTCCTTTCCCTTATTCTGCTCCAGCTGGCAGTGCTATGCTTTTCTATCTATGAGAGGACACTGGTTTAAATCAAATAAATTATTAGTAACGTTCTTCATGACTTTGAATTGTGCAGGGTTTGGTGACAGGGTGACTGATGGACAACAACAACCTGCTGAGCAAACAGAAGTACCACAACAAAAGCTTTTTATGGAGGAGAAGTTAATGACAGTATTTACCTTTTGGGATTTCGTTGGCAGGAGAAACATCACCCCATGGCTTAGCAAACCTTGGAAGTTTAGGCAGTAACAAGCAGAGTTTGGCAAGATAGAGGATTATACTCCAGGTGTTTCTCCAAAGATACCTAACCAGCTGAACTCCTGAATCTACAAAATCAGACCTGATGTCTTTGCGAGGTACATTGCAACGAATACAATGGAAATGGGAAACTTGGTGGCTAAGACAAAAATCCTGCCTCCTCCAGCAGAGTCTGAGATTTTTATTATTGTCCTGGTCGTGATCTCTGAAGTCAAGGATGGCAAGTAGAAATAAAGGGAGAAAAACGAGCTCAAGAAAAAAGAGACTTTTATTACATCCATGCAGGAATGTTATTAAAGTGAAAGAAACCTGAGGGAACAAGGGCTTTGAGCTATGATATTCTTTTCTGTAGAGCTGATGAAAAGAGACTATGAAAGGTCAAATAATTCTAATTCTCCTCCCTGAAGTCAGTCATTCTTCCTGTTGTCAATGTTCCTCTGTAGTGTACTTAGCAAAGGCAAGATTGCATCAGCTCATGGCTGCAGCAAGAATGAATTAAACAGAGCAATGGATGCATTCCTGCTGTCCCACTCCCATTCTCCATTTCCCTGAAATGCTGACAGTCTGAAAGCCCAACCTCACACCCTCACGTCAAGACTTCTCTCGGCAAAGGAGATTCCCAAAGTGGGAAGGAGCCCAGTTTTGGGGGGTTATCCCTGCTGACATCCCTCCCTCCCTTTGTACCACCCCACTCCCACTTTGTACAACACTCAGGATGATTCAGGAAAAGGTACAGGGCACATGACTAGGAAATGAAATGTGGGATCCCAGCTCAGTGAGAATCCACGGGGAGTGATCACAGCCAAGAATTTCACCCAACACGTCAGTCCTGCTCACGGAGGAATGAATAGGCTTTTGGATGTAATTTCTAGGATTTTGGGATGACCTGAATCTGCTAAGTAAAAAGGGTTAAAAATAACTATTTAGGTAAGAAAGGAAGAAATATGTATTAATATCTTTAATGAGCCATAGGTCTCCTGAAGATAAAATTTAAGAGCTTAACATTCCAGTGTCACTGAATTTCCTTTTTGTGGAACGTGAAACTGTGGCTAGGCAGTTGGAGAAGAAAACACAATCTTGCTTCCTTTCCATATTCATGATAATACTTGTCATAATAATTTAGTTTTGTTTCAGTAACAGGAATGTTGGTGTTTTTCCATTTCCCCGATGCATTTCCATTTTCACACTTCCCCATCTAATATTAAATATATTGGAAACGGTGCCAAAATATTCAACAACATTGAAAAAGCAGAGGAGAAATAAAATTACTGTCGCAGATTTCATATCACTCCTTTTCCTAAATTAATAAATATTTCATTTTCTTATCTAGAGAAGCAGCAATGAACTTCCACTCCCAAATATGAGAATCTGACAAGTTAAACTTAAAAACACGGTTTAGCAAATAGACTATCCTGAAAACGACACCATGACTATTACAAGCAGCAATCATTCCCACAAGAAAGAAGAACAATTAGATTTTTGTCACATGATCCTACCATTAAAATGTCTCCAGAGGGAAAGATTTACCAAATAATTTCAGGTCACTTTGCCAATGAAATCACAGGGAGATTGGAACTCTGGGTCACTGATTCTAGATAGAGGTGTGGCAGAGCCACACTCCTCATCGTGATTAGGGTTTCCCCCCCCCTTCCTGTTCCAAAACTCACATTTTCATCTCTGCTGCTGTATAGCAAAGACCATAGTGACACTTGCTGGTGCAGCAAGGAGTCTGAAACAAAATGCTAAAGGAAGTAGAGCCAACTGCAGTTAGTTTTTTTATTCATATCTTCCCTTGGGGAAAAATGCTCTGAGGATTCTGTTTCCTGCTTGGCAGACCAGGAGATGTGCAACACTGAGGGGCAATTATTCTGCTCCTGATTTCACAGTGTAAGCACTGAACCAGCAGCCTTGGCTATCACAGGAGCAGTGTGCCACTTTGTTAAACTTAGTTGAGCCAGTCTTCTCCTTTCTTCCCCTTTTTTTAAAAGATATCTGAAGAAAAAAAGTACTCCAACACCTACTCCCTCCCTTTGCCCTCCACCTCCCTTACTGGTCTCCTTAAATACCCCTTGTACTCCTTAAATACCCCTGGGTTGCAATAACCTCTCCTTTCAAGGAGAAGGGATTGGAGAAGTGTCTCTCCCTGTGCCTGGTATTTATGGAGCACCTCAGTCCTGCTTTCAGAAGAGCAGTGCCTGGCACTGATCCTGCAAGGAGAGCCAGAACCTCAGGATGTGCTTCCAGCCATGGGAGCTCGAGCAGTGCCTTGGACTCCTTGTCCCCTCCACTGCAAAGGGCAGTAGGAGACATGGATCTGATTTATTTGAGGGAGGGACAAGTGGTTCTGCAGTCATATTAAAAGCTCCATGGGGTTATAACCCCTTACAGCCTCTTCCCTCCAATCCACATCCAAAATAGGAGTGAAATCTCTCTTAAAGGGAGGTTGTAGTGCATGTTCACTTAGCTGAGGAGGCTTATTGGACCCTCAGCTCTCTCACTTGATACTTGGAAACTAAAGGAGATTTTCCCTACAGGCTGTGACAACAGGAACAACGAAAAACCTCCAAATGAACAGCAAAGCAGCACTTCTGCCATTTGTTGATTACACTCACAGACAATTCTCCTTCACAGGTAACTGAATATGTCAGATGGTGATTTCATTAATTTTTTGTCCTGGTAGAGGCACTGTGGTTGCTCTCACCTGAGGTTGAATTCACTGTTACTGCAGAGGCACCTGGAAGCACCTGACCTCCCAAGTTGTTAATATTTAGGGTGTAAAAGGCTGAGAAAAAAAAAGAAGCAAGGTACAGCAAGTACATGGGGGGTCAGCTTGGATTTACACCTTGTTCCCATCATAAAAAGAACTTTAGAGAAAATTTCGGTTTTAGTCCTCAGTTGTTCAACATCTTCCAAAGGAGAAAGTCTTTTACTTCCCTTTCCACTTATTTTCTTATGACCTTTCCACATTTTTAACCTGTTCTAAGGAGCCAGGAGTACCATTCCCAACCATACAGTTTTTCACAGGTGACAGAGAGGGGAAATAAAGGGCTGCACCTCCTCCTCTACAGCACATTTCAGCAACATCTACAGCATGTTATGTGATTCAACTGAATGAGATTTTCTGCTTGCTCCTTGCCCTTTCATTCCTCTCCTACTGTCCACAAATCACATTTTCCTCTCAATGTCTCCATTTCATCATTTACCTTGTCCATTTAGACTGAAAGTATCTCAAAACAGAGCTTTCTCTCAGACATCCTAAGTTACATACAACAGTATTGGGGAATTCTGGGAAAGATCTTATAGAGGTATTTCCAACCCTCAGGTCCTTCCAGCAGTGGAGCAACTCCCCCTACATGTTTTTACAACTCAGTAAGCCAAGTTGTGTCAATAACTTGGTTTGGTTTGGTTTCATACTTCCCTGCCTGAACAGATACACTGCAAAAATCCATCGCTCTCCCCATTAAAAAATGTCCTGGCAAGGCCTTAACCAGTTTTAAAATATTCAGATTCATCTGGACAAAACAGTAAAAAGTTGTTTAAAAACATGAACAAATACATAAATCTGGTTCTTATCAAAACTTTCAAAATGAAAATGATTTGTCTTGATGAATCTTTTAGCTGAGGCAATTTGACAGACTCAGCATGAATGAATAAACTGTGTCAATCAAAGGCAATGTGAATTTACACTGAAAAAGTTCCATCCTGAGATTATTGACCAGTCCCAGCTGTAACACTTGTACTATGGATCAATCCTAATTTTTGATTTGGTAACCAGACAACATTTGGGTCTTTAGTCACTCAGTCTTGCCTTGGCACAAACAACTGGTGTGTGCTGAGCAGAGGGTGGAGTGATCCCTCTGCTAACTTTGCTTTGCTTTCCTACAGCTCAGGCACTGAGCTTTGACTTCCATCCCTGGAGTAATTAGGAATCTGCTGGTCTCCTATATACACTCACCCCTCTCCTTTCAAGCTTCCATGTACATTGAAGAAGATCCTTTTGGAGAGAGCTTGGAGAGTTTCTTTGGAAGCAAAATACACAGTTTTGAAGCGCATGGAGGTCAGTGTGTGTGTGACAAGGCACAGCAAAGCCCAGTCACTGCTCCAGGATCTGCAGGACTGAGGGGGCTGCCAGGGCTGATCCCTCTGCCAGCTCTGTGGTCACTCAACTCACACTTTGTGCTGCTCCAAAGGAGTCTAGTGCACCAAACAAATTCCAGCTAGAACAAATGGCAGGATGCAATGGACTCAGGCCACTGCAGCTGAGGCACAAATATTCCCAAACAAAGCCAAGAGCCCCTCTCATGAACAGTGTTCCCATTGGTACCAGAGAAGATTTTAAAGTACAACAAGAGACCATATCAAAAGGTTATATATTGGAAAGAAATTCGGAATTTGGAAGTAGGTTACAATCAGAAGTTTTGAAAAAAACTGGAGAATCCCTAGTGGTATTCTTTCATGGATGTTCAGAGGGGAAAATGATTACATCATCTATCAAGGAACTAGAAAAAGGGAAAATAAATACAGGGGAGAACACAGGTCAAAAATATTATCTTCAAGGCTACTAGAACTAGGATGGGAGAAAAAATTCCTCTTGAGCAGTTGGAGGCTCTGGTATTATCCATTTTTAAGCTACTTGGCCTGCAAGTGAATATACTATTAAAACTCCCCAACTTTGTGGCAATGTTAAAATATTTCAGCTGGGAAAACTCATAATATCCCAAGAGCAGGAGCAAGTGTTAGTCCTAAATTCCTCTACAAAAGAAACATAGAGTTGCAGACTTAAATAACTGCATGCAATGAAAGAAGGAGAAAAAGTGATACTTCACCAAAAAAAACCCAACAAACCAGGCTGCAGATACTTCCATTTTTCTTCTGGGAAAAGCATAAAATAAAGAAAGCCTGAACTGCTGCTTAGGTGATACTTCAGAAATGCAAGTGGAGTCCCAGTAGAATTTCTCAAGTTGCTGTCAATTTATTCCAAAGAAATACAACTTAGCAAAAGCCATCAACACAACAAGCTGCTATTCAAACACTCCAGTGTTTTTATCTCACTGCTTTAAACACAATCCTAAAGAGAATCTCTGTTTGCTGTGGTTCAGGATGACTGATCTCGACTCTTTTTAAACAATCGAACGTGGATAGACACAATATTGTGTAAAGTCTCACTGCACAGTGTCCTTGCAGGGGGCACTCCAGCCTGGCAACCATATTCTGGAAACTGCTGCTTCTCCAAGTCTGAAGCACTGGCCCTGACTTACCCATGAACATTCATTTATAAAACAAAAATGTGTTTCTGGCACCTTTTGAAGCCTAAAGCACTTACACCCCAGGTCTTAGAGGCACGTCATTCTGCTTGGAAGCACGATTTGTATTTTTTTTAAGGATCATATGGTCTTGTAAGGGCAAGTGTTAGAGGGAAGTGGCCTGTGTCCATTATCCTTGGTCTGTAAGTTCATCACAACTGGCACCTGAACCAGAAGCTTAAAGATGGCAGCACCTGAAAACATGGGCACCACTGGGAGCCCTGCAGATGCTGTAGCAGGATCTGCTCCTTTTCCTGCATGATGCCAGGGGGCTGCTGAGCTGTGACATCCTGAGAGAGCAGCAGGACTTGTAACAGAGGAAAAGTGTCCCTCTCAACCACAGGGGCAGATTAAGAAGTAAATACTTAAAAACAAAGGAGAGGAAGCAGCTTTATAACTCACCAGAAGGAGATCTCTCCTTGCTTCCCTCTCTCGCCGCCAGAGATGAGATCTGTCACCATTGCTCTTGCTCAGGAGAATGAGACATTCAAGAAGGCATCTGAAGCCTGGAAAATGAAGAAACTCATGAGAGCAAGAAATTAATGGAGAACAAAATGCCTGTGTTGGGGTTAGCAGGCCTTTTCCTTTCCATATGGGACATACAGGATATAGGGAATCTCTCTCCCTTTAAGTCTATAATTACAGCTGTATTTTCATTCATGGTCCCACCAAAAACACTGAAGCCCAAAGCCTTAGGATGGACACAGTCTGTAGTCCTTTCCCACTTGTAATACTTAGAAATACAGACTTCTAGCAAAACCAGAAAAGGGACCTTTCCTTGCAAAATACTTATGAGAAAGACAAACACTGATCTTGGGATCACATATTAGGGAATTTAGAACAAATTATGTTCTCAATATGATGACGCTGAGGTTGCAGAGAGTATGAATAGAGGTGAATTTGATGTTAAGAGTTTAAATAATTTGCTCGAGGACACAATGCAGTTCACTGTGTGCCCTGAGATTAGAAGCCAGGAGCTATTAAATTCTTTCTCTTGTTCCCAGACTGCTAGACTAGGGAATAAAGCTCCCTGCAGAGAGGAATATTTAAAGAAAAAAAAAAAGAATGAAGAAGACTTATTCACTCAGTACAAGCCCTAGAGTAAAACCACACATGTAATATCACCAGTGCTTCTCTGTCCCTCAGGTATATTCTCCTCAACCTCCTCTGACTGAGAGAAGTAGAAGAAATGGCAGTTTTCCAAGAGCCATCTGCCCAAAACTGAGGGTTATACCTTCTGGGGCTTGGGAGAAGGGGACTTAGGGGTGCCTCTACAATCCTAAATATGAGAAATAACTTCACCCCCTGCACCTGAGACATTCTAGTGAGCAGTCAGCAGCTGGTGTTAGACCCCCTGAGAGCTTGACAAAGGCAACAGCAAAAAAGAGTTCTTCTTTCCAGTCATTAGATGGAACAGAGAAAACAGGCCACCAAATCCTACAGTGCTCCAGCCTCCCACACGCCGGGGATGGGAGGAGGAAGACTGTGACACCTTCCAGGCTCGTCCTTTATTAATACATTGAGCTGTCAACACTTTGGAGCAAATGCTCTCAAGATTTTCCCCAGCCTTTGAATGCACCATGAGTTGCTGTTGTAATGCTCTCCTCCTGTTTTTGAAGAGCTTTCTGCGAGTTCCACGGACACCAGGAAAGGACTCACTGTCCCCCAGCACCCTCAGGACAGCCACTTGTGCTGCCTTCCCTGTGCCTTCCCTCTGCCTCCAGTGCTCAGGTGAAACGTTCTGCCTGTAACACCCTTCCCCAAGCACCAGGGATCCAAAGGGATCCACTCTGAGGCAGATGCTTTGTGATGAGATGGACACCCCAAATGCAGCCCAAGGGAAGGAAAAAACAACAGTAAATCCCATCTGGAGCTGCCTCTCCTCCATGCAGCACCAAGAATATCACAGACAGAGCAGTGACTGCCCCAGGGAGGAGCACCAGTGTGCCAGGAACTGCCCTTGTTTACATGGATTAAGAGACCAGTATTTCTTATCATGCTGAAATTCTACCTTAACAAGAAACCTTTCAGAATGAGGACAAGCTTGTTACTATATCTGAGCAATTCTTACTCATCCACAGTGCAAGTCTGGCCATTTACTGGGTCCTCACTATACTACAGTGCAATATAATAAAGTATTGATTATTCATTCAGTTTTCTCATAATTATATTCCCCAATGCTTGAACACTGGCAACTGCAAATGACAGATGTGTGAGAGCACTAAAACATAAATACAAATAAAATTTGAGATTAAATCAGCAAGTGTAAGATGGCAACACATTTCAGGACTAGGCTGATCAATGATTGTGAATGGGAGGAGGTTTTATTCAGGCTATAATACTAAATATCCTTCCACACCTCTCAACACCTGCCATTCTTTACCACAACACCTCTTACTACAGCACCTGATTACTCTGGAGCTCTTCTTGGTCAGATTTGTGCAGAACTAAAGACAGATGTTGCATTAGATCCTCTTTTCCTGGAGTGAGGATCCAGGAACACCTGTAGTTTGTCTCTTTTCAAACAACAGGGTTGGATCTGCCCTGCTGTGAGTTGAGCATTTCACCTGCTCACACCAGCAGTCTGGAAATCAGACTGGATGGACTCACAGTCTGTTTGGTGTGTTAATGCCCAGAGTCCTACAAAAAACCCCACCATTTTCCCTTTCAAATGGGCTTTCTGAGAAATTATTAGGCTCGTGTGTATTCATTAAATAAGCCCATGATCAAGTTAATGTTATTATTAGCTTTTTACCATGCAAACACAGTCCAGATAAAACTGGGATTTACAATGGTATGATCACATTGACTCTCACCTGGTCATTTATTCTGCCATAAAATGACAATAAAAACCACCGACTGTGCTTGGAGCTTGTCTACCTTTCTAACAAAGCATTGGCCTCAGTTCTTTGGATTTTTTTTTTTTTTCTGACAAATGAGGAACAGCTGATCAACAAATGTATTGCTCTTTTTACAGCAGACTCTTTTCTTTTTTCCATACTGTAATGATTGAGAACAGAACACCCAAAGTCTGTCAAAATAAAATTTCTTTGGAACAAAGCCACAAAAAGATAAAATGAAGCTGTCAGCGAAAATTAATTAATACAAAGCAGTGTTTGGTAGGAGGAATAAATACTTAGACCTAAAAATACCAGTGCAACAGCGTGCTGAAAGGTTATTTTTAGTCCTACTTCTAACAAGAATATCTCAGTATGTTTAATAATAGCAAATTGGATCTCCAGGGCAAGATATTGAGAAAAATTGTTTACAGCAAGCACTTCCAGATCTCAAAAACCTACCTTAAAAGATTTTTAAGTTGTTATTAAGCTTTGGCTGGCTTTTTAAAGAAACGGCTTTAAAATATTTTTTCCATTATATACTTTCATTATTTGTTATAACAAGTGAGGTTTCTGTGTAACCAAAAATCATTACAGGACGGGCACTTTCAATGTCTGAGCCTCCACAAAAGCCAGTTTTCTGGAATGTAAGTGTGAAACCAGCACACACACAAATTGTTTCTCATCTAAGGAAAAGAATGTATTTTGAAATTAATTCAGAGTCCAATTAAAAATCTTTCATCTTTCTTTTGTAATAAATAGCTCCTTAAGAGCAACTAGATGGCAAGAATTAAATCTTCTGGGCTGCTTTTAAAAATCTATATCCAATTCTTGAAAATCTATATCCAATTCTAAATACATTAGACCACTGGAGCCTTGTCTTGGTTTAACCAGACAGGGGCAAAAGTCTCATCTGCTGAGCTATAAGAGCTTTTAACTTTCTCTCTTTGGGAATTGGATGAAGCTGGATATACTTTCAAGGTTCTTAATATATCCCTTTGGATATATTAAGGTAACAAACCCAAAGCTGTCCCCAGTGAAGTTCCCCCCTCTGCAAGAACTGTTCATGTCCTCTGAGAACTTGCAAAATGGAGAGGAAAAAACATCTCTGTGCCTCTCAACAGATACATATGAATTCTTCCAATGGTATCCCAAGGGTGAGGGATGTCACTCCAATCCAGTGGGACTTGGGGGACTGAACCCAAGGCCTTTGAGTGCTTTTGTTCCACAGCCTTGTGTTGGTTACACACTGCAGTGGTTTGGTTTAGGACTTTTCCTGGCAACATCTTAAATATAGATATTGCCCAAGACTAGTAGGAGTGATGAGATACAGCCCTCAAAATATTATCTAACAACCCTATATATGTGATAAGTCTGAGATTTTCCTAAGAAGCCTCTTTTCCTAAGAGGAACATTTATATTATTGATCCAGTATAGTGAAGGAAAATGATCATAAGATGCCTTGCATGTCTTCCAAAAACTGGAATCAGATCCTATAGCTGTCCTTTAACAAGGAAACAAAATATTTTGGCCCTTTTAATGATGGCACAGAGAAATGAAATGAACTACATTTCATATGATATACCAGACATTCCCCCTGGTCAAAGGAAGATTTCAAAGCCAATTTATCAGAAGATGGACAAACTGAATGAAATAGCCTAATGTTTGCAATATGTAGATAAACACCATTTAAATTTGATTGACATCCTAGGAATTCTGGGGTTTTTTTGGTTGCTGTACTTCAATAACAGATATTTGGAGTACAGTCCCATGAAAAAATATTTTCTTCTCAGCACTTCCCTCGTGTTTCAGAGTCAGTGGTTGAACTGGTCAATATTTTTTGGATTTGAGGGCAAATCCAGCTTTTACTCTCGTGCCTTTGGACATTTTCTGAGAAAGAATTCACTGACCACATGTAAGAGGGCAAGTTAGTGAAAAATAGAGTAGAGCAGGACTGGCTGAAGGAAGAGACAGAGAGCCATGGATTGTGAGGTCCCTCCAAGCTACTCAAATTACTGCACAGTCACAGAGGACTGTTCCGTTCAGGAGCACAAAACCTCCCCAGAAGGGTTCTGCAGTCTCTTCTCACTCCTACATCTGCAAACTGCAATGCCAGAGTGAAGCACTGGGTCATTTCTGAGCTGATTTTTAGCTCCAGCAGCTGTCACTGCATCAAACTGTTATGTGGGAATAATAAGTTCAGTGTCCTTTCTGCTGGAGATGTAGTGCCTTCTTGGAAAAGGTAACAGATAGGAAGATACAGAGGGAAATGGTATACTTAATAAAAGTTTTGGATGTGTCATTTTTGCTTACCAAAGAAAATTGGATAGAAAAAACCCTGGATCCTTAATGGATTGTTCAAATGTTCATTAGCATCAATCAGATTTATTTGAACAGATAATTATCCCCATATTGTGCTTTCATCACTGAGATTGTTTATGTTAAACTGTCAAGCAGCCATTTCCAAATTTTACTCCTTGATGTGCTGAAGTTCCTTTTACAGTCAGGAAAACAAAGGAGGACTCTTTTTTCTCCTCCCCCACCCCTCGGCTTTGTTTTGACCCCATTTGAAGTGTTCCACGGGGCTTTTAAGTCCACGGGAGCACTGAGTCATTGTCAGTTCAGATGTTCTGAGGAACTGCAGGAACAGGTCTCCCCAGGAGAAGCACAGTGAGAGCCAAGTCCCTCTGTCCTGCTCCAGCTCATTCATTCCACGCTGGAATGTGCACACAGAGAAGCTGCAGCTTACCAGTGGCAACTCTTCTACTTCCAGGAGTGGATTTGGAGCTGCCAGTCCCTCAGCATTCACTTTGGTGGTTGCTATCAGTGTGTTTAGCAAATCAGTCTATTTGCAGCTACAAGTGATTAGAGCCCTATGTAAGAGAGCAAATTGCTCTGTCTAATCAAAGCAAGCCAACCCATGCCTTTAGGCTACTCTTAATGCATTTATCTGTTGCTAAAGAAAGTACTTTGGCAATACATGTGTCTTTTTAATTTTCTCTGGCTGTCAGTCACCTCTCTATTCTACATACTGCTCCTCCACAGTAAAAGTCAGTCTTCTAGCCAGTATGAATATGTGTTTTCTTCAATGGTGAATGACTGATTTATGACAATGTTCAACATTCGATGTTCAACTATGGAAGTTCTTAAAAAATGGAATAAATTTTTTCTTTTTTTTTTTTCTTTAATTGCTTTCCCACCCTTTTACCTCCCACAGCAAACAGCAGAAATTCTTTAAAGGCATCTCCCAGGAGAATATGCAACTCTTCCTATAGAGAGAGACTACAAAACAAACCAAACCCCAAATCTCTTAATAATGCCTTGAAAGGTAATTAATCCTAAATAAAGCCAAAAGTTCCTAATTTGTCACTTCTCTAACTTCAGCTACGTGTACTCCTACAGAATTCATTAACAGGGAGAGCTATGGCAAATTGGCAAATAGTGCTTGTCTATAATTCCCAGTTGATAAGGAGTTGAAAACTGTATCTACTTACAGTGGTTTCACACAAGTCAGTCTGAGAATTTAGGAGCAAACAGGAGAAAAGAAAAGGTGTTGACCAAACTTTGCCCATCAAGCAAGGAAGAAGGATAAGCTGTGTACTTCCTGTCTTTTATCTTCATAAAACCCCTATTAAGGATTTTTTCGGTATAAATCTTCAGTCTTGAGTTTAAACTCCCCCTGGGCTTGGCCAGCTGTCCTGGTGAATCCCAGCATCTCTGCAGCTGTCCAGCAGCCAGGCTTTTACATCCTCTCTGTTGTTTGCTATGCAAATGGGGACCTCACCTGAATGAAAAAGGCTTTTTATTTCAGAGCAGGGACCAAACCCTGCTGAGGAAAAACGCAAAGCCACCCTTGCATTTTGTTAAGGAGCACGTGGAGACTGGCATTTTATCATTTCATATCCTCCCCAAGAAATCTTTAGAGCTCTGAGAGATGGCAGTGGTTGCTGGCCCCAGTACAATTAGAATTGGCACCAGGCATCAGATGGGGATGCAGCCACACACAAAGGCCAGCCTGTTGCACGGGGATGTAACTTCAGCTCTGCTCAAAGGTCGACCACAGGAAGTTGTTATCCTAAAGGGAAATAAATCAGGTGGTTTAACTCTATGGAGAAGAGTAACTTGCTCTATTAAGTGTTGGTTTTGAGGCTGCACAGGCAACGCTTGAAAAATGAAGGGAGGATGGCGCCTGTGTTTTGCATTATAATTCAATTTAGCAATACCACACACACACACAAAGCTTTATTGCTAATGGATGCACCAAGCAGACCTGACTGCTCTACATCAACAGCAAAACAAAGAACCCCCCATCAGCAGTAGGCTATCATTAGCAGTAATGTTATTCCAAAGCGTGGTGTATCTGTCAGGCAAATGTAACTGCATCTGACATCCACCACAGTTCTATTTGCCTGGCTGAGATTACACGTTTCAAATTGAGGAACATCTGTTTCGGGCATGTGATGAATCATCTTCAACTATATTTCCTATTTCCTGCTATCCTGTGAGATCAGGCAGTGGAAAGGAGTTACATAACGCTGTGATTGTGTTGTTTTTCAGTACTACTGAAATTTTAGTTTCTTTTTTTTTTTCTGATCTGTGGCTCATTTCATGGTTAAAAAAATAAAAAAAGAGTTGCCACAGAGAGGATATTTCCATTTCTAGATAGGAAGAAGCTGAAATATAAACTTATGCTATGGATATTCTTCCTTTCCTATTGACAGTAAGTCAGCTGAAATGGCTCACTCACCCCCAGACAACAGTTCTAGGGAGGTACAATATGATACTTTTACCAGTGTCCTCCTCAGCTGATCAGTTGTCTCACTGAATGTACTAGAATTGTAGCTGCTTGCAAGAGTATGGGGGAATAAGTAAGTAACAAGGTAAAGCAGAAGTTTATATAAAATACAAAATGAAAACTGTGAGACGTTTGGTCATAGTGGAGTTTGGCAATGAAAAATAAGACCCTTTGATTGAAATGTAAAATTTCACACATCAAAAAAAAAGGGATTAATATTCAAGCAAAGGGACCTGACAGCATATCAGCACAGCACATGTAGAAAATTTAATGTAGCACTAATGTGCGTGTCTTCTGCATTTAAAATGAAAATCAAGAGCTATCAAGAAGAATAGGGATGTTTTCAGTGGGCTGGATGGTGAGTAGCAATATGAACACCTTCATGCATGAGAAAGCCCCATTTGCCAGCACCCTGAAGAGGATCTCTGTGTATTTAGCCTGTGCAACTGCTGATATAAAAATACTTGTCTCTCAGAGGGTGGTATTTATTGTATGCCAGTGATGTGCAGTGGGACAAAAGCACACCAGATCTTGTGTGCAGCCACAGGGGGCTCAAACGCTTGCTATGTTGACTTTAAAAGGATGGTTTATAAAATATCTTCACAATCCTAAAACAATAAAAGCATTTAGACTACTTGCTCAACTAGCAGAAGGCAAGCAGTTCTGCAGCTTTTGGAATTCACTTTGGTTCCTGGACATATTACATTGTTCTGGATCACACCAGGCGGGTCAGAGCCAGGTGATTCTGGCTAAGCAGAAAAGTCTCTTTCAGTGGAAACCTCAGATCCAAACATGGATCCCAGCTTCCCTTAAATTCATTGGAATCTGAAGTCAGGAATTTAAATTGGGCTCCTAGGCCATCACTCCAGTTAAGAGGAGTTCTGTCCTTGATTAGTGCAGATATTGCTGGCTGTGAATCCAGCTCCCAAAACTGAATGCATCACAGCTGACCAGGAGCATTCCTCCAAAAGCAAACTGCCACATCAGCAGGGCATCCAAAGCAGCAAGAGCATCTCCAGCAGCACCATCTGGTGTCCCTCAGTGGTTTTATCGTTCTGGTAAGTGTTGCAGATGAAGTTAGCACACAGAAATCAACAGCAAACGAAACGGTCGCATCCTTTCATTGCCACTGCTCTGTCCCAACTCTCACAGGGAACAAATGATGCCATTTATCTCTTTCCCTGTGATCTCACAGTTGTCCACATCCAATGAGTTTAGGATTTGCTTTGCTTTCAAAAGGAGGCTGATTCATATCTTTTTTCCTGCAATCAAACTTGGGCTGCATGAGAAAAATCAGGAAACCATGCAACTGCCTGTGCAAATCACTCTTAAGTTAAGCAGGTTTTTGATCAGTCTATCCCAGGTACACCTGGAAAAGTTGCCTGTCACCCACTCCCATGCTTGGCTATTTCCCAGAGGTACACCTGCAGCCCTGGTGCTCTCAGGATATAAAGAAGTGCTTTCCTCAAAGGATGCACATCTGAAATGCAGCAGATCTCAGTGAACTGGACATTAGAAAACACTAGGGAAATAATTCTTCAGTTCCCAGGCAATGACCTTGGAAAAGTGAGTTCAGTACTTTATTCATCTCTACTGGCTATAATATTGTGCTTTATTAAGTGTGTGTAGTATCCCATCTAATGGGGACCAGCCTTTACATATCCATGGACAACAGCTTTATTTCTTTCTAAATGAGTGTCTCCTGTGACTGAACTCTCAAGGAACACTATTCTTGAAATTAATCTTGAATGCTCTAATTAGAATGGTAGTGGTTACACAATTCTCTGACGGCTACTTTGAAGAAACAATTACTGTCTTTATTATGATAACCCTCCAGATGAGATACTGCAGTTGACAAAAGATTATTAAACAAGGTATTATTCAGTCACTGACTCACTCAGGCAGCAGCTTGTGCCTGTAGTGATGAAGGCCAACATGCCAGCACTTAAAAGTGTTGTAATACAGGGCTCAACTTTTTAATGCTTTTTGGACAGTACAGTACTGCAATAGATTGGGGCTTTTTTTAGTAAATCAATGGTAATTCAACTATAATTAGATCCTCATAAGAATGCAGAGGGTGTGATCAGCATACAGAATTGTAAACCTTTTATTTCATCTATCTCAGAAACGAGCATAGGAGGTCAGAAACTGAGACAATGGGCATTATTTCCCAGAGTAAAGAACTGAGTTAATCCAATTTGTGTCTCTTTATAGCTAAAGTCATTAGTCAATCAGAAATGTGACTGTAGGGTAAACAATGTCAAGTCCATGGTAAAGTCCAAAAGTAACAATTGGAAGGAAAAATGAAATCCTGGTTATCCCACTGAAAGCAGGGTTATTTGGGCTAAAATAATTTTTAATTCTACAACTCTTGGGTTGTATCTACTTGTAAAATATCTTGGCAAGAAAGGCATTGCAGGAATGTAAAGATATTATCATGAGACTACCTATAACCACTTTGCTCAGCTCTTCTCTCTAGGGGTAGCTGCTTGAATAAGTGAGTAGTCATTGAGATTTTGAATTAGTTTTGTGTATTATACCTTCACTGGATAGTTCATTTTCCTCTGCCGTGGATAACACAAAGATCCTTTCTAAAAAGACAGTGCCCCAAGTTTTCTAATCAGATTCTTATACCCTGGTGACTCTGCAGAGCATTTTCTAATAGAATTGAGGCACGGGCTATGGAGCCAGAATAGAACAGGCTATTAAAAATGTTATCTCTATGGAAGCTTATAATAACAATACTAAAACAATTCCATGATAGAGAAGAACCCACTTGGAAAAGAGATTCATTAAGTCAGTCATTGCCACTCACAAAAAGCTTCCAGTGAGAGAGAGTGATCTATAGAAGGAAGGTCTTGTACCAAGGAAAACAGCTACCTCTATAAAGGCATTATTCAGTATATTCAACAACAGCTCTTAAAAAAAATCATCCAATAATGATTAAATCACTGATGATTGTTTTATCTGATCTCAGATTGCCTGTATAATTATAACAGTCATACTTTGGATTCTCTAAAAGTAGGCAATAATAACATAAGAAATCTAAAAAGTAATTTTCTGCATTTTGATGTCCTTCAGTGCTCTTTCCTTTCACTTGAGCCATGTGCTGTGTTGGCAAGTCTCCATCCAAGTGCTGGATGGTATCGACAGACCGTGCTGGATTCTCAGAAAGAGGACAGGGAGAGAGCAGCTGCAGATTTCATCTGGTATTGTCAGGGCATTATCACACTCCGGCACCATAAGGTTGCAGATTAGGACGTGCTGCTGTCAGAGCTAAACTGGAAAGAACTCTGTCGCTCCCCTGTAAGGTATTCTGGTAGCACAGAGTGAGGGGGTTTAACACACTGAGTTCTCCAAAGTGCCACAGTTCATCTCTGTAGACAGACAAACAACTCTCCAGAGATATTTTTTTTCTCTCTTCCAATAGCACGATTTGCCTCTTTCTAGTTGAAGGTATTTGTGAAACAACAAAGCTTTGCCGAAATGGCCCACTGAATACTCACACCCTTGTATTCACTGATCCCTCCATTGCCATCACCCAGCATCTGGGGAGATGGTCACAATAATCTTCTATCTTCACCTACGTCTTAGTCACTTTAAAACATGCAGTGAATGTGATAGAAAAATCCCCACAACAAACGTTAAGTATCTCGGACAAATAAAGTGCATGTGCCCAACACTCCACACCGTCCATCAGCGCTGGGCTATCACCAGCCCTTCCTGGGGAACAGCTCCTCATTCATAGAAGATCTGCTTAGAAATTCATAGCCCACTTCGGCCCATTACTATGAGAAAGCCTCACCAGGGTTACTGAATGCTGTCCCTTCTCAAGGTTACGTCCTTACAGCGGTGTCGAGCCCGGGGTACTTGGTTTCCTAAGCAGCAATTTGGCAGTTTGCCCTGGCGTAGCCGGGTAACAGTTCCTGGGTAACCACCAGGATTACTTCAATACCTTCAGCTGGGGCTTAGTTACCGAAGGAGTTCTGCTAAGAGGCTAATTAAAAAGTTCCAAACCGCGCTTACTTGATAGCAAAATATTGTTTGTTCACTAATTCAAAGACATAAAGATCGCGGGCCCAGGTGTTAATGCAAAAAATAATGGTTTTCTTTTTTATGCATGTTCCCAAATCCAAACTTCCACACCGTATAATTTACATAAATCCAGATTAGTTTCTCTCAGGAGGAACAGCTACATTGCTTGCAGCACATTCTTTCTGTCTGGGAGCCTTCCCAGCCTGTCAGCTCCGGAATTGACACATTCTGGGAAGCCTCTCTTGGCTCACCCAGAGCTCTCCCTCCTTTTTCTAGTTCTTTGAGGTTTTAGGCTTCTTTGATCCCCCACTTAGCCTTGGGAAGAGCACCCACTGTAGCCTGGATGGAGCCAGCTCATTAGTTTTTCCCCAAGTGATGACCCAGCCATTATCATCGGAGCTCCTTTGAAGCCACCTATCTGAAGATATTCTTATCTGTGCCATTGCCTCGCATTTCCTCTTTGCTCCTTTAACAACCTCTGCTTTGATTTAACTCTCTCCCTGCCGGCAGGAAACAATGTTGTTTTGAACAGGGAAACATTTATAGCAGGCATGAGGAATGTATTCCTGATGAGAAAAACCTGCTTCCTTTTTTTTTTTCCCCAACACCTGTTTCAACTTTCCCCTGTTATTCTGAAATCAGAGAGGTAAGAGGGAGTGCTTAAGGATTTCCACTGGGTCTGATTTCACACACGTGTGTGCAGAGGAGCTGGAAGACCAGAGTAACACCTTTTGTTTTCTTTTCTCTGCATACATATGTGCGTGGTCACATTCTGTGGCCCCTCTTGGAATATTGCAAGATTTTTATAAAGCCATAATCATATATAAATCATCAATTAGCAAATTTTCTCCAACTATCCCAACAGTTCTGTTAAATCAGGATCAGGAATCCTACTGAATCCTTTTCTTGGATTCAGTTGTGAAAATTGTGTGCAGTCCTGTCTCAGGCAACCTTCTCACACTGGAAAATCAAGCAGGTCATTTAAACAGCCACAGAGAACACCGGTTTGGAAAGAACCAAGATAATGTCTGAGTTTTAAAAGATCTGAGCATCACCTGCCTTCTTTCCCTCCTTAAAATCAACTATAAAAACTCCCCTAAACTCCACGGAAGAAAGTTTAAGAAAATGTTCAGGTATTCTGAAAACACCCTCCAAAATCTCTGAGCAACGACAGCAATTTGCAATGATACCTTTAGGTGTGAAGAAGGTATAAGTATATCTGTTACAAGATATAATATTTTGTCCCCATTGTTCTTCTAGATAATTTAATTACAAAAAACCCATGAGTTATTTTCCCAGATTTGGTCTGATTAAAATGAAATATGAGCCAGATGGTTTGTAAACATTTTGAAAGGGTAAATTGTTGACGTAAAAAAGTGCAAAAGTCACAGGTAGGCAGCAATCCTATCTAATGAAGTTAGAAACAGGAGACTGGAAGCTTTGGAATGAGGTGCTCTTTGTAACAGAAGTTTAAAGGAACAATGCCTAATGCTGAAGAATAATTTCACAAAGAGCCAATCATTCATTCTCCCACAGGTAAAATTCACTTGAGGTTTGGGGAAAAGTACAGAAGGGCCAAATCTCTCCTGCCTTGAGACTAATGCTATTATTCAAACAATAAAATATACATGAAAAAGGTATCCAGTCATCTCTACTCATTGCCAATTTTCAGGTTTTCTTCTGAGATCTACTCAGTATATATTTTAGTTACAGTGGTGTAAGTATGTTTGTTATTCTGTTCTTATGTTTGTTAGGGTTGCCTTTTACAGGTTACTGTGGTTTTTTTGGTTATGGGACTCAGGATTTTATTTTGCACTTGCAGTTTTTTTTGCCACTACCTTCAACAAATTCAAGATCAGTGCCCTTTCCTGAAATTTTATATATCCCTCTATGCCTCTGTTTTTATTGCACATCGAGGCTCATTGACTTTTTATGGCTGCCACTGTGGCAAATTAATTATTCCCTAATTATTATATGAGTGGGTGTGACTGTGTTGCACCACAATCTTAAAACATTACATCAGGAGTGGAACACAGCATGAACTGATTAAACATGTTCCCTCTTTGATGAATGTGTCCTTCCCTCTACATCAGGCTGGGACAGGAGTGAATGGCAAATTATTGTCATCATCATGGTGGATGGTCATGAAGAAAATGGCCTTCTGATTGCACTGATTTACTTTTCACTACAGCTTCAGTTTAACACACCATCTCACTTGGGACATGTTTTCTTCCCTCTCTAGATCAAGCACATTAGTTATGCAACAACTGTCTGAAACTTCTGTAGTGGTTGAACTCCATATACAAGACTCTCTCTGGGTCTAGGTAAAGACTATAGAATATTGACTTTCCCCAGGGAATATCTCCAGCAGAAAGTTTCTCTTACAGAGATAGCTTCAGAGAAAAAAAACAAAAGTAATGTATTTTACTGTCCAAGGAAAGGGAAATCACCAGAATTTTAACCAGAGAACTAACTGGATTGTGTAGAACACTTGAAACCTTCCCATGGCCTCCAAAGCAAGATAACTACTCTGCAAGCTTGCTTTCTTCTCCAAAATAGCTTTTTCAGGCTTGCTCATGTTCTCCCTATACCTAACTGATAACTTTTCTCAGCTGGGCTTCCATCCAAGGTAATATCTGTGTTCTGAGATTGTATCACAAACCCAGGAGGGATCAGCAAATCACAGATGTGGACTTTCTTACAGTGTGGAGCCAAAATGTCTCACTGATTTCTCTGGACACCTAAATACCTTCTGCAGTGTTCTCCTTCGGGTTTGGGACAAGTGTGAGTTTTGTTTTCAGGACTAATTTCGATTTTCAGGTAACATCTACAGATAACTTCACATTAATGGTACATAAATACATATCTGGGTCCAGCAGCTGATATAAACCACCATTTTTTCCCAGATTTCTGTGGTCCATGACTGGAAAGAAAAAGGGCAAGAATAGCTCAAATGTGACATTCAGTTAGTTTGCTTGATCCACTATAGGAATAGACTTAGCTGTTGTCATGGTGGTAGTTATATAAGGCCCTGCAGAAAAGAAAATAGAACACGAGCCATACAAGCATTTCTAAAGTGCAAACATTTAAATAGCAGCTTCTGTTTAGTTTGTAGTGTTTTCTCACCTCCTCACTTCAGTTACAGCTCTCCCACATTTAATTAGCTCCCTCCAACTGGAGACCTCATCACGTCATGCTTAATGCATGGTCTGTATCAGATGTTCTACCTCCAGCAAATATCTGCTTGTTTTAATTATGGATAACACTGTTGCAGTAATAGAAGAATGTAGAGTCCCTGGGAAACACAGTTTTTCATAATTCAGAGTAGAATTTTAAACACAGGGCGAGAAATACAAAGTATCCAAACCCCCCCAGTTTTAAATGACTGAAAGGCTTCGGTGAAACGAAATAATATTTGCAGCTCCCAACGATCATCTCCCATGTTTGCTCCAATGTGTTAATGGCTCAGGCAATTTAATTTACATACAAAAGTACCAAGTGGAAAGCAGTTTCCTCCCAACACCTGTGGTAGTTTTTCTGGGTATATTAGGGTATATGTAAGTGCTTCAAATGAAGATATATGAGGAATGTACTACTAAGAGTTCATTAAATTCTTTTACTAAATGCTAAACAATCGTGTTTAACTTGAAGGTTTTCACATTCAAAGAGATCCTACTTTCATCTTGTAAGTCTCTAAAGAAGGCTGCGGGAGAAAAGGCTCAAATAATGTACCTTTCCTTTTCTTTAACTTGAAGGACAGTAAAAATCCTTCCAGACAAAGCTTCTTTCCCTTCTTTCTTTCTTGTACAGAAAGAATATGCATATTTTATCACACTTTCTTCTTAAACTCTTTCACACCTACCAGGAGATGTCTGTACTCCATCAACATGCGATCTACTAACTAAAAAATACCGACTATATTTAACTGATTTCCATAACAAAAACCCCCAAATTGAATAAACACTGATTTGAGAACCGTTGATGCCCAAGCAGTTCACACTCGGGATTGTTTTTCCAGGGTTCTGCACAGGAACTCGTTTTTTGGAAAAGACAGAGGTGCTTCCATCCATCACCTGTATCAACTGTTTTACACGAGGAAAGAACCAGAATTTTTGAGAGACTGCTTGATGAACCCCCCAGTGGACAACTCTCACTAACCAAGACAGGGCAACGAAGTGCTGCTGATCACTAATAACTCAGTGCTGATGCCAGGGTGAAGAATTACACTGGGAACAGTAGTAGAAGATGTTGCTGTTGGATTTAACTGAGTCCCCACCAACTGACAGACAGGTGAACATCTTGAAAGTGGCTTATTCACCTCTTCACCGGCCTTTTTTTTAAAATTAGAATGAAATCCATTCACAGCAAATAAAAAAGCCCAGCACTCAGTGATGCTCTAAAGTGTAACTCCAGCAGTTGCACCATTGCCATCACACCTCACACCCCATTTGTTTGAAAAGCAGGACTGGAAAAAAATGCAGGGACAGAGAGTGAGGTTTTCAACTTGACCTGTTGTTTAGAATTCCATCAAAAGAAATTTTGAAACAATATAAGCCCATGCTTTTTGTTTGATCTTTTAATATATTCATATTTGCAAGTAGATAAACTAATTAAGAAAAGCTTTAAATCTCATGTCAAGGGTCTGAAGATTTGAGGAGCTGGCCCTAGAAAATGGTTTTGGTCTATTAGTAAATATCAAGGACATTTTTTCCCAGCTTTGTTAAATGCTTCCATTAGCAGAAAGTGTATTATTTTGCAGTCAGAAGGGTGTTACCTTTCAGTTGTGTGGCAACAATAATAAATCCATCCCCTTTTAGCAGCGTTTATCAGGTAATGATGGTACTTTAATAAATAACTATGAGCTCTTTATTCAACAGTACATAAAACATAACTAGAATTTTGTTTAATGACTCATAACTGTAATTCCTTATTTTGCTGCCTTTTTTTTTTTTTGGCAATTCCCTGACCTACTGTCCCCAGTCTCCATAAGATACTTATGTGTAATCCTTAAGAAGTGAGATTTATCATCATGTCTTTGAAGTACAAAGGATCACAAGCCTCTTTCCTGATGGTTAAGATGTATTTTTCAAGTCAGTGCACAGTTTTTAAGTGTTTCTTTTCTTGTTCACATACCACCAATGTCATTGTACTGTGCACACCATAATTTACCAGTGCTCCCCATCTGTGGAGTGGGAGCACAAGGCAAGGGAGATCTTTAAGCTTTACTTTGTGATTTGCCTGAGCTGTTGCTTGTGAACTCTCAGTGTGCTGTGAACTAAATAACTCTGTGCTCTGCCTGATACCTCAGACATTATCCACGTCTCTGGCAATTACTGACTTTAAAAAAAAAAGTAATTTCTGTATTAGAAAATTAGATGTCTTTTCTAGAGTGACAAGAAACTTCATGTAATACCAATACTGCAACATCTCCAAAGCATTTCTTAGTGCAAAATCACTTGCAGAAAGGCTTCCAGAGATAATACAGAGGTCAGCAAGACTTTCTGTCTGCATGGAATTATCTGGGAATATCAGTTTTCCAGGAAACTGATTCAAGATATGGGAAGTACAACGAAAGAAAATATTCTTTTGAACGTGATGAACTTTGGGCAAATACTGCTGACCTAGAAAGAGTGTCCACATCAGAAAAATCACACTTAGGAACTGACAGCAAAGGTACCAGGCTTAAAAAGCAAGATCTGAAGGAAGGAGTATATTTGTTTGCTTCATCTGGAAGAGATCCTTCCCATTCTAGAGGAGCTCACATGTTGATTAAAGCACAGAGGAACAGTTTGGCCAAAAATGCTGCTATACCAACGTGAGGGGGACAGTTCAACACCCCAACTTCCCACACCCAGCAGGGAAGCTGGGAAAGAAAGGGAATAGCAATGGCCCCAGGCAAACTAAAGGTTTCTGGGGGTCTGTTCTCCACAAACCAGTGACAGCTTTAGCTTTTGAAAAAGGGGAAAGGATGGTCAAATGGTTTCGCCAGTCCCACTTTCCTGTGAGAGGAATCCAAGCCTACTGCTACTCTTGCTAGTGGAAGATACAAGGGAAGAAAATGAGTAAAATGGGCATCCAGAGTGATGTTTTGGAAATCACTCTCCTTATGTTGTCTGATTGCTGAATTCTTCTGGCCTCTCTGCAGCTGTAGTTCTGCATAGAAGCTGCTAAGCTGCAGTGTTATGAGCAAAGGTTTAACAAAGGACAGCCTGGAATCTATTTATTTCCATCTGCAAATTTATACATCTTTCTATTCAAATTTGCATAATGAAAAGTATATTAGAATCCAGATGCTCATAGGCTTGGAGGGACGAATTTTGATGCCTCAGTTACAGACCTGAACTGCTGTGTTGGGAAGTCAATGAAAAGTCTTCCCTCCCTAAAGTGAACTCTGTCCTGGCATTTCAGTGTTTTTCAGTTCTCCTCAAACAAAATTCCGCATTTCATTATTTGAGGACTTTTCTTCAGCAATCCCTGCTTTTCTAAAAGGTCTGGGCAAACAATCTGTGATCCAGCAGTGATGAGAACAGCACACAGGAAGGCATTTCCAGTCCAAAGCTTGTAAACAATCAGAATCTCACATTCCCCAAGAACAACACAACATATTTGCAGACCTCCACTCATCTTAGGTCCAAGGAGGTAACCCAGGCTTTTGGCTGCATCCTTGCAGTTAGAAACAGGACCAGGTTTCAAATCAGTTTTATCTGACATATGAGGTGGTCTTGTAGAAGGTACTTGACTTCCCTGCTTCTCCTTCACTTTTTACACTTTTTAATTAGGTTGTATTCTCAACTTGCCAACTGCCAGCTGAAGTGGAACCTCAGTCTTGGTCAGGATTATTAATCACAGCATAAGAAAAAAAGGCATGTTAGTAAAATTTAATGATATTTCCACCACACCCACTCACACAGTACAGATCTTAACCTATTAGTAATCTCATTTTCTTAGACCCCAAACCGCATCTTTCAGAGTGGAAATGTATCAGTATAAAGATTTTAAATAATTTCTAAATGTAATGATGAAATTGCTTTTTGTCCTTTTCCTCAGTAGCCAAAGACTATAATGATTCACTCCATTTTTAATGAAGTCCAACCCTTAACATGCCAAAAGGTTGGGTAATATTACAATGGAAGCTTCATTTTTGCTCAGTCCCATTGTAGCAGGATATCAGCACCAGTATTTTCAGATTGACACACTCTGGGGGCAAGAGCTCTTTGGATTTGCTCTTGTTGACTTTCAGTTACAGTTTTGTTTCTTAATTCACTTTTACAAACTCTACCAGGGTGCAAGATCATGTCAGTATTTACTGATGTCACACACTCCCACTCCAGGTTATGGTTCACACATTTGGTACATCTACCCTTCTTTTACCCCCTTTTTGAGTCCTTTACCTTCCAATTTGCTGAACATACAGTCTTTCCCCCCAGAGATTACAGCAAGTGTTCACAGGACCACAACAGCTCAGTGTGGCTGAACAGAAGTGGTCCTTGAATAGAATTTGGTTGCAGCATAAGGATCATGGCATGGAAACTTTGGGAATCCGTGTTCCAAACCAGCTCATGAAACAGCAGATTTGGACCATTTTCGTCTCTTTGCATTTTTTCCAGTTAATACCTGAAAGAAGATTTTGTAACCTCCCTGGTAAGTCATAAGCTTTGCAAAACTCCAGTCGTGGGACATAAGTCAGAATGTTTTTTTCAGATATAATATTTGATAAATTAGTTCATATGTTTGCACAGCTTTTGGTATAAACATTTTGCTGGCTGTTCCAGCCCACATTTTATTATCACTCTGTTACCCCAAACCCCCTGTTCTTTTTGTATCTTTTTATTACTCAGATGGAACAATATCACATTCTGATTTTGTAACACGCTGTATATTCTGCGCGGGTGTGAGAATTATTAGAGAAGCTGTTCCTCGTTTGAATTCCCTCAGCCAGAAAATATTATTTGTTCAACAAAATAATGAATTTTAGTATAATAAAACAGCATTTGCTCATCGTTTTACTAATGGCTGGTGTTTCCAACATGAGAGAAAACAACTGCATATGGAAAATACAAGCAAGCCTCGAGTTGGTTAAAACAACTATCTCGGCTTCAGAAAAAGAGTGGAGCTTTTAAAAATCCCATTCTTTACGTGGAGCTGTACGACAGGGCCCTCTGCCGTGCGAGTCCTGGTAGGAATGGCAAAACCAGCCGGGCAGGAAAATCCTCCTCCCGTTAGTGCCCGCGGTGGAAGCCGCACAACTGGCGCGTTGGGCTTTCACTGGGGTTTAAAGACCTTTGTCGGAGCAAGAGGCAAGTGGGCGCTATTTACCGCTCACTCCGGGCTCCTGAAAGGTCAGACAGATCGCCTAACCCTGTCAGGTGGCAAAGCCATCTGGCTCGATCTCGGGCTGATCTGATTTCTGTTTCATAAACTAAACTCCCCAGTCCCTTGAAAGAGAGACAATGGCCTTTTCAATGGCCTGAGCTCTTTCACCCTTTGTTGCTCTGTTTAAATAATATATGTCTCTTTGGTCTTTTGGCAAGAATGCTTGACCTTGTAAATGTGACCATTCACGGTGCTCTGTGGTGCTGGAATGTGCTTTCATAATACTCGAAGGGCTTCTTTATATTATCTAAGGCAAATGTTTGTTTATGAAAGTTGAACTAAAACATTCACATGATCAAAAGAGAAATGAAAAGGCACCTGGAATGCACAGTAAAAAGATCCCTCCTAAGAGGAAACTTCTCTTGTTTCAGCTACTGTTCTGAGTCCAATTAGGACAGATGAAAACATTTCTCTCACTTAACTCTGAAATTAGAAAAGGAACAGGAACCATATAAAAAAAAATAAAATCGCAATTAATATCCTGACTAATTTGCTCTCCTGTATTTGTGAACTGCTGATACACTGCTGCCAACAATTATATTAGTCCATTATAATAGTGGCAGCAAGGACCCTGGTGACCTTTCCTTGTGCCCTGGGGTACAGTTCCACAGGCAGCCTCACAACCTGCTGTACCTGAAAAGGACAAACCTGCTTCTTTTTCCCTTTTTCTCTGTTCTGCCTTCTCATCTGCTCACAGCTGCCTCCCTTGCACTGGTTATGATGCTTTTTTGGAATCTGCACCAAACTGGTTTAATTTGTCAGACAAGCAGCAAATGATTTGCATTTTCTTTATCAGCTTTTTTTTTTTCCTGCTGCTCACGTGAACTGAAACATTTTGGGCGGGGGGGGGGGGGCAGTGGAGCTGGCACAAGACTTAGTGGGCTGTAAGTCTTGCTGTTCTTCAGGATGTGAGGAGACAGGGACTGCTGCAGCTGCAAGGAGGAGTCAACCATTCTGCTCCCTTTCCCACCACTCACCCAGCCTGAGCTTCCCTCCTGCTGCAGCCACAGCCAGACAACACAACCAGAGCAGGTGGCAGGGCTGGGGCTGCACCCCCAACAACCAGTTCCCTGTCCAGTGCAAACCTATGGTTTTCCTTTCCCACTTTAAAATACTGCTCAGTGTGGTCCCTGAGTCAATGCATCAAAATTCTTCCTCTCTCTTTCTACTCCTCCACCCCACTTTTCCCCAGTTAGAGCCAATTAAAAGTGTGACCTAGAAGAAGGTCCTTCAGGACCATAGAGCCTGCGTAGCTTCTCACTTTGAATTGCCATTAAGCTTGTTAATAAGGCACTGTAGGTAATAATAACCCCAGTTGGAATTTCTTAAAAGGTATAGGCACTTCTCACTATCATCAGCTAAACCAAATAAAATTTCCTTTCCCTCACATGGCTGTTTTATGGGATTGGTGTTATTTTTATTAAGCAGCTACCTAAATGCTCAGACTGATAGCTTAAGCAGGGGATTTTTTTTTCTCTTCTGTTAATATCATATACACTCATTTGTAGCTCTGATATTCCTAGCACTTCAGATTCAATCTACATTAAATAAAACTCTTCATAACATGACTGAAGTGTGGTCTTGGAACAACACATGCACAATTTTGAAATTGCTCTCTCTAGTGTTGACAATTGCTAAGGCTGAGAAATGAAGCTGGAAGATTATTAAAGGTAATTATGCTCTCTTCTACTCTTCATCTGAAATTCAGAACTAGCCCTAACTGCTACAGCACCTACAAGCTTCATGACAGAATCTCTGCAGTACCTGAGAGGAAAAGCTACTTCCTGGGATGTGGAGCACTGTTTCACAGAGAAACTTAAGTCCAAGCTCTTTTAATTTGGTACCCAAATGGAACTGAGATGCTGAAATGTATTTTCAGGCTTTCTTTTTATCAAACCTATCAAATTAGCAGAAGTTGGGTAGCTCAGAAAGGTGGACAAAACAATAAAGCAGCAAGATCTGGTTTGGTTTGGCCATTTAAGCTGCGAGCATAGGAAATTCAGCAGAATGTGATGTTAAAGTCATTGTCACCCATCAGAAGGAAAGAGCTTTTGTGAATTAAATGACAAACATCTGCTGACTGATATTCTAGAACACTTCAGACCTGCTATTGTCCTTGTAAGTCAGGAGGTGGATTTTATAGAGCTTTTTGGAGAACAAGGTTGGTATTTCTACCTTCTAAGGAGAAAGAAAAGGGCATTAAAAATATCTAGTGGTTGTTCTGTCAAGCAAAAACATCACTTCAGGAGACTGAGCTGCTTTTTGTAACCCTGAAGGCTGATGTATCTGCTGCTAAGGAGGGAAGCACAGACAGACTTACACCCCCTCAGGAGTTCCTGTGGATCTCAGGGCATGTTATAAGTGTATGTCATCACTCTGGGGATGTCAGAGGCCAAACTGACATCCACAAATATTTAATGGGAACATAGTAAATAGTCTCTGGCTCATCTGTAGAGTCATATTGCCTTTTGTTTTTAATCAAAATTCTAATTTTGGTGATGGTGGTGATGGTGGTTTCTGCAAGAAATGTTCAGGGCTGGCTGTTGTCCAGCAGCCTAGTTCTCTACAGCTTCTCGCCTGAAGTTTGTCCCTCACTTCAACATCCTTCCCTCAGTGCCAGTGATATCTATGGGATTGGTGACACTTGCAAATCAAAACACATCCAGCTTCCTTCTGGTGTTCATCTAAGTTAGTCTGGAGGCATCTTTGCTGAGAGCTCAGCATGGACAGTTATCACCTCTTTCTTTTTCTTCTTCTCATTATGAAACTTGGTCCTTTTCAGGTTCATGTAAATAATGAGATAAAATTGCAGAGTAGTTTAGATTGAGAGAGACCTCTGGAGGCCATCTAACACAAGCCCTGAGACATTATGAGTCATATCTGAGGTGATTTCAGCATTTCTGCAGTCAAGTAGAATGCTCTGGTAGAACCTCATAGTGTGTTTCAGGCCTTAAATTAATGAACAACAAAAATGGCTGAACAGTGAACTCTGTAGAGTGAACTGAATTTTCAAATTTTTTAATCTCTGGAGACACTCAGAAGGTATGGCTTAGTTCTACAATTGCTTCATTTTATGATATAATTTAGGCACTTGCAGGAAGTTTTTGAAAGTAAATAGGCATATCAAAGTCTTTGGAACCTTCAGAAGAGCCAACAAGCTGCAACAAAAGAGTTTCTGCAGCATATGCATATGTTTCTTAAAACCTGTCTAGATGGATATCCTAATCCATTAGATGCCTAAACAGGTTTTTTTAATACTTCCCCAGTTCTGTTTATCCGTGGCTTGTTGTTTTGTTGCTTTTTTGTTTGTTTGGGTTTTTTTTCTAATCTTCCCTAACATAGGCAAGAGTCAGCATTCTTATACTAAAAAGACAGCTGTAATCTAAAGTGCCATTAAAAAAATCTGTTTGTTGCAAATTTCCTTCCTTTGATTGGGAAAAAAACAATAAAAAACATGCAGAAGTAACATCTAAAAGTTCCTACTCGTTGCTAGATTACTATTAATTTTTAACTAGGACTATTTAATTGCATCTTCACCAATTTACAACAGTTATTGGCTGCAGCAATCAAACAGCTCCTAAAGCAATTTGAAGTATTATATTCTTGTAAGCCCGTGTTTGTTTTGCAACGTTTTCTTTATAAACTAATATGCATTAGTTTAGAACATTATCCCTATCAGCCTTGGGGACTGTTGAAAAGCAGTAGTTATATGAAAGATTGAATTTCAGCATTTCAGGTCCTATTATGCCGGGTAATTAAACGAGAGCCTCCGCTAATTGTGCTGCATCAAAGCCTGACAACGCCTGGGAAGAGAGCGGCGCGTTCCATTCATTAAGCAAGGATAATATGCTGGTTATGACCGAATAATCCCTCACGATGGGGGGAGCGGGTTCGGCGGGGACGGGACGCGGCGGGTCCCGAAGCGCTCCCCGCGGGGGCACCGCGCGTTCCTCGGCACCAGGGGGAGCTGCGGGCACTGCGAACCCAGCCCGGGAAACCCGCCCGGGAAACCCGGCCCGGGGACAGCCCCTCATCCTAAACCCCGCCATACAACACCGCCGCAGCGACCCCGCGCTCAAACCCGCCCCCAGGGAGATGTCCCCCCGCTCGCTGCCCGGGAACACGCCATGGATGTGACCGCGCTGCCACCGGCACGGCGGGCCGGGGATGCTGGGACGAGACTCCAGGGACCGGTAATTGTTCCCACGTGTTCGAAAGCAAGGGGCTGAACTCCGGCTCGGTGTCACGGGGTTCACCCGGATTAGCAATTTAGCCACTTTGAAGTGGATATCCTTTTCCAGGATGCAGCCCTGCAACAGATGCGACTTGAGCATTTCAAAGCAGTTCCAAATGTGCGGCAGGGAAGTGGCAAACGCTTCGGCGATATCGGGCAGAATTTTTGTTTCTTAAGTTAGTAAGTACATGTGGAGACAACTAATTGTCTTAAAACCGAAAGCAGGAGGCTAATTCACATTGCAGAAAACATGCTGCAGTGTTCCATACTTATTAAATCCCATCTCAGGCACACGGTGTGACTCTTGGGGATGGTCCTGTGCATGGTCAGCAGTTTGGACTCAATGATCCTTGGGGGTCCCTTCCAGCTTAGCAGATTCTGTGCTTTACTTTACTTTATGCAAATAAATATAAGAGAATTACTAAGAGGGATCAAAACCACTTGTGGATGAATTGTTCCAAAAGTTATTCATTATATGTAAGTGCTACAATATATACACATGAAAAATGCTATATAAGACACAGACATTACCAGTTTATAGATTTCCAGTGCAGTAGAATCTACAGCTCATAATTAGCCCAGCATGGTCCTTCCCAAGAGTATGTAGTCCCAGGTTATAATACTTGGATAAAACAAAGAAACAAAGAGAAGAATCATTACAGATGAAAAAAAATACTGCCAGGGATTTCAGTAAGTATTTGCTGTATAAAAACAAATACTTAGTCTTGGCTTTGTTCAAATTCTGCCATATTTTCTGTCCTCAACTGATGAAGTCATATTAGTGTTTTATGTCTCTGGAAGCTAATATTCCCAAGTATTACTGATAACTGAGTATTTGCTACCAGTGTGGATGCCTTGAAATCTGGCCATTATAATACAGTTATCACAGTTTTAGAATTAAAACAATTAAGGATCATGGCATCACTAGTTATGTATAAAACCACTGGTATTTGGCCTTAGAATAGGTACCAGATTTGTGGATGCTCAAAAACATAGATGGGTTTAAAAAGAATTGGAGAAATTCAGGGGAGAGTAATACATCAAGATATTGATACAACTGTTGTCTTGGGAATTCTCTGAGCTTCAAATCCCCAGAACCCAGGAAAGAATCATCACTGCACACTTTTCCTCATGTACTCCTCCCAGGGCATCTGGTTTTGGCCACTGTCTGAAACAGGCCAGGTGACCCTTTGGTCTGACTCAGTGCAGCTCACACTACTATAGAGATTCTTGGCACACCGAGGAAAAAAGATCAAACTCTTCAAAAATTCCAGATACTAAAAATTTTGGAAGAGCTTTTGCATGCACATAATTTTTTTACATAAGTGCAGAAATTAAATTTGTCTCTAGTTAATGGCATGACTTTTCTACATCTTATGTGTGAGGTGAAGCCTTTGCAACCAGAAATTTAAGTGTTGAAAAGGTTCGTAGATCCAGATATGCTTTGTGTCAAATGCCCCATTTTAAGGGGTGTGACCTTTATCTTGTTGTTGCTTTCCTGGATCTGTTTCCAAGAAGCTTCTCACTGATAAATTTGGCAAATGGTGGAGTTAGAGGGAAGATACTTCTAAACTTGCTTTACTAAACTTACTGTGAAAAGAATTAGACAATAAATACCTAAAACCATGCTAGCCATGTGCCATTTTGTCTCCATTGCTACCAAAATTTACCTCATTTTGGGAGCAGTGTCAAATGGTGGGACAGAAGTCCACATATTTAATCCCTTTGATATCAGTGATTGAATATTTACTGGGTTTCTGTACGCTCACTTGCATTTTGAGGAGTGGTCTTCTGGTCAAAAAAGTCACCTCTTCAGATCTAGAGCTGAAGGATCTGCACCCATGGCACCCATAACTTTTGATCCATGCAACAGATACATATTGTGTACTAGGAAAGATCACAGCCAGGTGAGCTGGTTCCTTTTACAAACAACGGTCTCTTGGGATCCCAAGTCCCTGTTAAAAACATTTGTCAGCCAAAGAGATGACAATGGCAGGCACTGTGGTAGAAAAACACATTTCAGATGTACTGAATATGAAGGCAGGCCATGCTGTCTGCATTCAGCACGAATGACTAACTGTGAGAGATACAAGTTATATCTCTATTACAAGGATAGATGCTGACACTGAAGTGTAATAAAATCATTTTAAATGGCAATATTCCTAACTGCAAAACAAAGCACAGGAGACAGAAGAGAGATGATAATGCACCCAGGTACAAGGATGGGATAAAACTGAATGCTGAATATTTTTTTGTTCGACTCCTTTATGTGCCTTCAGATCCCTGGCAGAATTTAGGGTGCACCCCTCTCCCTTTCTTTCTGTTGGAGTCCTGTACATGGGACAACACAGACTGTAATTTCAGTATGGACACTCGCAGTGAAGGGGCCACAATCACATTCCAAGGATTTAACGTTCTATATTTAAAGAGAACGTGTTATGAAAAGTATAATTGAGAATAATTACAAACGAGTGAGCAGAGGGGCACACATTAAATGAGAAAGCTATTTATTCACTTAGTCCTGATAATTTAAAGAATGGCAGAATATATATGTAGCTTTTTCCTCTGTGAGTCCACACACAAACTACGTGGTGTCATTATACACATAAGGACACTGAGGGAGTGTAGGTGACTTGTCTAAGGTCACGCTGGAAGACAGAGTGATTTGTATGATGTAGTGCCCTGATAACAATACATGGCAAACTAAAACTAAAGTTAAATGTGCCTGTGAGTAACAGGCACAGTCAGAGCTAAATGATCACATCCAAACCCACTCACATGTAGCGAGGGCCATCCTTGGGTTTGGCCCAATTACAGAGTACTGGCCAAAGATTACTTTTCATTACACAATGATTAAAATCAAGGTTACAGACTGCACTGTCTATTATACTCAAGCATGTCACGAGAGCTAAATTGCTGCAACATCACAATCCCAACACCTGTTTTTAAAGTCCTATCAGGTTATTCCCTCTGATACACTTTTGCTTCCAGTCCAGTCTTAGGGTTGGTTGACAGGTTTTCGATTTTCTTTTGATATTGAAAATCTGCCCAGCACAAAATTTAGTCATTTTTTCCCCTTAAACCTCCATGTTTTCATGTTAAGAGAGTAAAATCTTGTACTTCAACTATTTTCCATTTTATGATGAACATTATACATCCCAGGTGCCACATGAGACAACTTAATAGCTTTTGCCTTCCCTTACAAAAAAATAGCAATTTGGACAGCTGTAAGTACCCATTGTAACGCTCAATCACCTACACAAAGTGTTACTTCTCAAAGTATACGATCATGTTTTCACCTGAGAAATGCTGGTGAGATACATCTGAGGCACAGAACTTCTGCAAGGATGTAATGGGTGCATCAACAGAACACAAACTGTACAAAGCACCTCAGTGCCAGGCTTGGAGAGCTCCATTAGCCACTGCTACCTGCACATGGAAATAGGAGCTTTGGTTTGATGGATTTTTCTTTCTGCTTTCATTTTTTCAGCAGTGGGCCAGTGAATTGGCTGTGAGAGACCTCAAAGGTTGCATTTTCAGCTTAAAGTACATTTATATGGTACATTTGAAAGTATTTGGAGGCTGCCTGACCCTAAGAAGTCAGCTTTGGCCCACTGCCACTCTCCTTGCTCCTGATCATGTTCCTTATTTCCTTGCATTTATTGCAGGGAATAGACCACATGTAAGACTGAAAATTTCGGGTTTGCCCATTAAAAGTCAAGAGAGCCCATAAAGACTTCAAATCTTAAACTCCTGAGATTCTCATAGAACTACACTAAAAGTATCTCTTGATGAAATATTGACTACAAGTCAAAACCCCAAAAAATTGTGACAAAATCTGTGGAAAATTAAGTTACGTGCTATTCAAAATTAAGTTCATGCTATTCATTTGCTACATTCAAGAGAAATGCCTTGAAACATCATTACTAAGATGTGCTGAAGTCTAGGGCTAAACTAGTGGTAAAAATCACTGGAAACTAAAATCCCTAACTAATTCCCTTTATTCACTTGAGTAACCCTTTGACAAGGCAAGACCTGGGCTTGGGGATGAAATTTCCATAAACTTCAGTGTGAACAGAATCAAACTCTTAGGACCAAATTCCTCTCCATTCATGTTCTCTATTTTCTGCAAACTAACCTGAAAGTCAACTGGATAATCTGAGGAGCAGCATAATAATCACCATGAATAAAATGTCAGAATCTAACTTTAAACCTACAAACCCACTCTGGAGCCACAAAACATCACAAAAATCCAAACAGATTCAGGATTGCAAATACTTTAACATATAGAGAATGCCTTTGCCTACACATTTAGAGACATAATTTGGCCTGTATCAAAGGTAAGTAATGACATTTTCTGTATTATTTCATCTCAGTATTACAGTTTCCTTTTCCAGGACTCCTTATATCCTCTCCCCTGCCTTCAGACACTTCTTTGTTTTTATGCATGGTGTTAATTGTGCTGTTGCCATAAACTGTTCACAGCAAACCATATATTTAATTATAAATGCATTAAGCAATAAATTCATCTGAGATCTTTGAATCTGAGTGTGATTTGTGTACTGAACTCCTTCGAGTCCCTTTGAAAATGCAAACCTAAATAAATCATCTTAGGCAGAGCTTGTATTGAAAATTCTGGTATAGAGTTACTGTATCTACAATGACAGGAAATCAAATTTCAAAGGAATAAGAATAGTTGTAGCAAAACCTATTCCATCCAGACTTCTTTACCATCTTTATCACCTTGTTATCTGTCTTCTACCTCTTATCCATAAAAGTCTCTGCCAATGGGTTCAATGTGCAACTTTCAAAACTTTCTTCAGAGCACGTTATGCAAATAACACCAACACTCCAGTTTGGACTTGTTAAATACTATCTGTCAGTATTTCTGAATAATCTCATGCTCCATCCATTTATATCCTACTGAAATTTTCTTCACAATTCAAAGCAGTTGGTAGTTTATGAATGATGATAAGATTGGGTTTTGGTCCCTTAGTAAAAGTTGCCTTGGAAAGAAATAGCATTTCCTGTCACTGCATCTGCTTTCCCTTATAAATGAGATGAATTGTCTACATTATCTCCAAATTCGAGTGCAGGACATAAATGTTTGATAGCTGCTGTGTTTTACTGTCGACTGCTGGATTCTTTTACTTAAAGTCATCTAACAAATATTTGTAGTGTCTAGCAAAATCTGCCATCAAGCAGACGAGACCGAAGCTGTTACACATTTTTGAATGAGTTTTCACCAAGAAATGCTTCTTTGCATTCTCGTGAGAGGAATTATGTTAAAATTGCTTCCATATGATATCCCTTTTATGCTTTTGTCACATTTAAGTTAGCTGCCACTGACAATAAAATAAGGTAAACCAATGTACAAAGCACACTCCTGAAAAAGTTCTCTGCAGTTCCTCCTTGGAAAACCTCTGTGTTTAGGCACTCTTTCTTGGCTTGGCTTATTGAATTGGGAATAATGTATTGCATGAACAATAGCCTTTCAAGAATCAGACAAAATGTGTTTTATTAATTTTATTTAGGGTAATATCTAATGATAAACTTTGACACCTGTTTCAAGAACTGACTACAAATAAAGGTTCCCTCACTGATTTTGGTTCATTAGCCAGCCACAGAGGACTGGCTGCATTTGCCTGAAGGATTGCAGCCCAGTTCCTCAGGATAAAAGCAGCAGATTGTAAAATATGGCACCATTTTAAGGTGTTGCTTTGTCATAGAGTGTGTGTTTGTGTATTGTGTCCCTACTTAGGTGATTTCTGCACTCAGAACCTCCTAGACTACAGTATTTCAAATACTTGCTACTTCTTGCTAACCTGCCCCTTGCTTGCTGTGTGCCACAGCTACAGTAAATATTATTAAAAGTATGTTTACGGTTAGGCCACAAATATTTACACTTTCGCCGGAAGAAAGAGAAAGAGATGCCAGCTGAAGTTATCCAGGATACCCAGGGGAAAGCATGAAATTAAATGAATAGGGATGAAAACACTGCCTGCGATTTCCGTTTAGAAGACGGAACTGAATATGTGCACAAAAAAGCAAAACAAGCGTGTGAGGAGGCGATGGCAGGGCCGAGCCGGGGGGAACACAGGTGGGCCAACCTGGTTCGCAGTGGGTTTCCCTCTCTCTGGAGGGAAACGCTCACAGTGAGGTCTCGTGTTTTGACGGGGCTCTTTTCTTTCGGTTTTCTCTTTTTTTTTACTGTACGTGGCTCTCCAGCAGGGCCGAGGGAAGCGGGAGCGCAGGGCTGTGGCGGTGATGCCAGGGAGGAACCTCTCCCCTCCTCAGGGCCAGGGCTCCCCTTCCTGCCGTGCCCGCCGGGCAGGAGCCCCTCATTCCCTCATCCCCTCATTCCCTCACCCCCGGCGCTCTGAGCCGCTGCCTCACCTCGTCACCGGTGCCGGTCCCGCTCCATCGCTCCCGCAGTCCCCGTCCCCTCACGCCCCCTGAGGGTGGGGCCCGGCGGTGCCCCCTCCCTCCAGCCGTCCCTCCCTCAATCCGCCGCGAGAAAAGTGTGGTGAGCGCGGCGCGGCCGCGGCCCCGCACACGGGCGGGGAGGGCGCTCGGGGCTCGGCGGGGCAGCGCGGCCGGGGGGACGCGGCTCCCGGACCTTCCCCCGCCCTTCGCTTCGCCCGCCCGGAAAACTTTTTTCCCGGGGAGCGCCAGCGGTGCCGGGGCACCCTCGGGGCGCTGCCGGCCATGGGCACTGCCCGGGGGTAGCGCGGGCGGCGGGGCCGGCGCGGACGGCGGGCGGAGCGCGGCGATGGCGCGGGCGGCGGGAGCGCGGAGCTAACGGAGGAGGAGCCCCCGGAGCCCCCCGGGCCGCGCCGGGACCTGCCCGCGGCCCCTCGGCATGGCGGGGGCTGCCAGGATGCTGCTCGGAGCGCTGCTCTGCGGAGGTAAGCGGGGGGCTCGGCGGGGAGCGCGGCGCAGGCACCAGTTGATCGCGCACGGGCTGCGGCGGCGGCAACTCCTTCTTCCCGAGCGAAGTGTCTCGTTGCCCGCCGTGCGAACTAAATGTCCTCTTCCTTCTCTATCCCCTCGCCTCTTCCTTTAAATGCTGCCGCTGGCTCTGCTTCGTTTCTTGTGCTGTGTTTTGAAATTTCGCTGCCCACCCTTCCCGCCCCCCCGCCCTCCGATTTTTTCTCTCTCCTGTTTATTTTAACCATGTAAGCTTCCCTTTGACTAAGATGAGGAGCGGGCAAAGTTTCCTTTCTCTCATCCTGAACGATGGAGATCTTTACAGATGCATATTAATGACTGTGTTGTGTTAAAGGAGCTTCTCTGTGGGAAGGGGTGTCCCAGTCCCAGCTTGGAACGGAATGTGGGGAGCGGTGGAAGCTCCGAGAGCGGTGCATGACAGTGTTTAGGAACAGCCTCCTTTGAATTATACCGGAGTTGTGCGGTGGTAGCTCCGGAGCCTGAATAGAAGCCCTGTCACCTGGACTGGACCAGGTGCTTGTTATCTTGATTAAAGAGACAGCTGAGGAGCATGTTTGGCTTAACAGAGAGGTCATTTGAAACTGCTGGCTTTTCTCATCGCTGAACTTCTGTGATCAGAGAGTCCCTTTGACAAAGGGAAATCTTCTCTGAAGTGATTCAGGGATGCAAATAGTGCATGATCCCAATAGCGTGTTTTTTCTGTGCAGAGTAGAAGGTGACTGCTGTATCTCAACACTTCTTGTTTTCTTGCTCAGACCATGATGCTTGTGGATATTTTATTAAAACATGCGCTTCTCCTTCTTTTCAGGGAGGAGGGGGGACATGGTGGTGGAAACTTATTAAGCTATCTGCAATTCCTGCTGTCGTTGCCATTCTTAGGAATAAAAAAATAATTTTGCCTTTTATCCTGCTGGTATTAGTGGTGCTCTTTGACTGCCGTAAGAAGATTACTCCTAAAAGACTCTTCATTGTTTAGTTTGGTCCAGTCCTGCCAACCTCTCTCCCAGGGTAGTTGATTGTAGAGGCAGCCGTGAGAGATACGGAAGTATCTCAAGAGTGAAGCAAGAGCGGAATCAGTAGCAATTCATAAAGGGACTTTTCCCACCCCCGTCGGCAGGGAAAACAAAGTACTTGGCAGAAAATTGCATGGCCTCTTAATGCCGGTCATTTTAATGTACATTAAAATTAATGGACGTCCCGGTGACTTGACGTGCTCTGAAAGTGCTGATGTGAAGAATCTAAAACACGGGGCTCTGTTTTGATTGCTGTAGCCTGGAGGTGAGAATTGTATCGGCTCCGTGCTCACCTTCAGAGACTGCACGGGATTAATGTTTGTAAAGAGAGTCTGGCATTTTCTGAGGCAGCTTTGACAGTCACAAATGCATCCTCTCCAATAAGCATTTACATTAGACTTAATATATGAGTTAGGCACTGATATATGAATATTTTCTTTCTGAAAATATTAGTATAAGAGAAATAGGAGGTTATGCTGCTTCTTAAAGGTGGGAGAAAGTGCTACAGTGGGAGTTCATAAATAACCCAGCCTCCTCAAAGGAGGCAGGGAGCGTTTCTCCCTGCTGGAACCTGGGTCAGCATTGACCCAGCCATGCTGTAAAGAAGTCAGGAGTGGTGCCCCAGCCAAGCCCTGCCAGCAGCTGCTTCTCGGGGCTCCGGGGCTGTGCTCTGTGAGAATAAAAGAGAAAATATTACTTTCCTTCAGGGAAGAAAAGCAGAGCTCTCTCAGCATTGCTGGGCACTGTATGATTTCGAAAAGAGCCAGTTAATTAAACTTATTAAATAAGGTGTTTGTATAGTTTCCTTGTGAGGCCTTAACGAGCATTTCATTTGCGCTCCCCTCGTGTATTTGCACTCTCTTTGTTGGTGTGTGAGGATAGTGATTGTTCTGGAGAGCTGAAGTCCAACTAAATGAAAGTCACTTTATAGCTCACAAGTGAAAACGTTTGTAAATGTGCTGAGAAACTTACTGTTATAGACAAGTTGTCCTTTGCTATTTAAAGAGCTATATTTACTCCTCTAAACTCATTAGCATCTCCTATCAGGCTTGAATTTCTAAGAAAATTCTCCTGAAATGTTGCCTTAGGCTTCAGTGTGCCATTATGCTGGGGTTATTATCTGGCCAATAATGTTAATTCATTCAAACTCAAGAAAGAAGCTTGGCATTTAATTTAAGCCATGCCCCTAGTCAGACCAGGATGTATAAAAGTCAGTGTGCAAAAGTGCTCTTGCATTTAGGTACGAGCACATGTTTTACATACCAATTATTGGATGCCTGTTCCCTGGTGGAGGGTATGTGTGTGAAATCGTATTTACATAAGTAAATCCCAAGTGTATATATATTCCTTTCAGGAAATGACCTCTTTTCAGCAAAGTGCTAATGCATGTGCTTAAGCCTCTTTATAGCCTATAGGAGGTATTCACGAGCTTGAAGTGAGATTTATTTATTTATTTTAATAGCTTTCTCAAATCAGAGCATAAATGTGAACACAAATGTACAGATTTACTTTACTGTGTAATGAACAGATAACTGGAAACAGATAACAGTTTCTTATTAGCTGTGAGCTAGAACAAGGCTCACAGAAACTGGAACTGCAAAATCCAGGAAGCCCTAAAAAAGGGTTTAAGGATGCACAGCCAGAGGATGGATTCATTTGCACAAGGAGTGTATGTGTGCAAGGAAGTATTGAGCAAAGATGTCAAGGGGGTATGGAGTTACCAGAATTTTGGGTACTGAAGTAGTGTTTGAACACAAATGCAAGCACAGCTGTGCATCCAGAGGTTGCTACAGCACCTGCCATGGTTCTACTCTTTGTACTGTCCTTGTTTGAGTTATACTGCAGTGGAAGCTGATTGAGGCTTTTCATTTTGAATGTTGGTTCATTCTGATTTTATATTAATTGAACAGTGAGGGGTTTTTATATCTTATTTTGAAAGACCAGTGGCATAGCATACCCTACTGTTATGGAAAACTTCCTAAATTTTCATTTTTTTCCTTAATTTCATCATGTTAGTGCTAGCTAAGAAGCCAGCAGGAACTTGCATTATGTTAAATTATAGCTACATGGAGTTTTTATAAGTGGCTAATATCTCTTCTGGATATAACACTTTCAAAATGGAGATAGAGCTATTAATACTCCAATTTACTTTGTTTTTGTGTGTGGTAGTAGATCCTAAAGTTTATTAGGCACTGTACTTACCTAGTAAAATACCCAGCAGCTGTATTACAAATGACTGTTCAAGCATGTTTCTAAATGCATGACTGTGGGTTATAAAATGTCATCCCTGTAGTTGCTTTTCTAATGCATAAATATGTACCTGGCTCTTGAATCAGGGAACTAAATATTTGTATGAAATAACTTAATAAACAGCAAAATGTTATGCTTTCTTAAATGGCCAAATATTAGCAAGTATTGACAAACTATGTTGTATTGAGGTGAAAGGATGGGGGGGTTATTGTGAATTGGGATTTAGCTGTGTGGTTTTTTTAAAACCCCACTGACAAAGTTCAGCACCACTGGAAAGGTGACTTGTAAGGAGTAGCCAGAAACTCTTTGAATAATGGCAAACTTGCCAGAAGTGATGGAATACAAACTTTCCTGGGTGGAGTTTTCAAGGTAATGCCCCTCTGCAGGAAATCTCTCAGAGCTGTTTGTCACTGTGTTAGGGTCATGCCTATTTAAGACAGTCAAGACACAAATAAGTGAATGAAAGTCGGAAATCTTCAGAGTATGATCATGCCATTAAAGAAGTGTCAGGTTTCTGGTGCTGAATCCCAGTTTTCTTCAAGGCTTTGCTAAACTCTTGAATTTACTCATAAGCTGCATGCAAGTTTGTGCTGCCACACTGAGATCCTGGCAGTGGTTCACATCTGGCAGGCTCTGCTAGACGTGTCCCAGCTACTCTGAGAGAGACAGAAAGCTCATTATGATAAAAGATGGAAAATAGCAACAAGTTGAGAGAACTTCAGTGTGTAAAGACAGCGACTGAAAAGCATCTCATAGCGATGCTGGAAAGTTAAACTGAGGATGTAAGAGAAAGCAAACAAAGGTTGTGGGTGACTTAAAATTGTACTTGTCTATCAGTTTGAAGGAGGCATTTACTGTACAGGAGAGAGATCTGATACCAGAGAGGGCAGTGAAAGGCTGTGTAGCAGGAATGGGACCTGTTCTTTACTTTCAGGAGTACCACTGTCTTGCTGTTTTTGTTGGTCATCTCCTCCTTTGTCTCTTACCCACTGTGATTGTCACTTTGTTGGTGAAGGACTTGATCCTGGTTTGACCACTTTGTCCAGTGGGACCTTTCTGACTTGTTTAGTGTCTAAACACCACAGTGATACAAATACAGGTAATATTTTGTGATGCTACAAGGTGTCAACTTCAGGTGTTTGGCTGTAATTTGACTTGTCTGTCCTTCATAGCCATTAGCAATAGCTTCCTGGCCAGAAAAGTTGTTTTTGTCTAGTTCAAACTCTTGTCCTGACTTGCTCTTAGAGGCCTGAATCCTTTATATTTTATTCAGCCTTCCTTACAGACTCAGTACCCTGGCAAAACAGTTTCACAGTGTTCAGCTCTTCAAGCAGTTGTACTGTTTTGTGTTCTGTGGACTGGCTCAGGCTCTAGTGACAGATGTGACCCCTTTGAAACAGGGACGGACAAATGGTGCATTGAAAGTTCAGAGCTTCTGCAGTCTCCTCACTTAGAGGTATCTGGTAAAAGCCTGTGGATGCATCTAAGCTTTGGAAATAATTTCAGTCCAGTAGTGCCTGTGCCTGTTTTAGTTAGCAAATGGAAATACTCTCCCTTTATCTATTTGTTCACATTTTTTTGGGTCAATACACAGCCTCAGGTCACCATTTTTCTTTTCAGCCGTATCTAGTGAAATGACCCAGTGAGTCTACTCTTCTATTTTCTTTGCTAGTCTAAAACATATTAATCTGTTGAGCTTGAATCCCATAAACAAAGTGTCATCCTCATCACTGAAATTACTGGCATCTTTGCAGCACTGGTCAATTAGGGGAACTTTTCTTTAGGGAAGTACATTTTGATTAAGTGGTTCTTTGCCACTACACTTAAGAAATGTGCTGATGTCTTACTATTGCATCAGTGACATCTTGGGTCAGTAACTTTGTGCTTGGAGACAACCTTTGGTGGCGCTTTTTTTTGCTTGAATAACAGAGATCATGATAATCAGAGTTGCACTGTCATTATCAAAAACCTTCTCTTACAACTGCAGTTTTAGCAGCTTGGCAGATGTAAACAGCTACACGACTGTTCTTAAGTGGGCACTTTTATTACATACTGGTGTAAGAATTTAACCTGATTTTGCCATCCACTAGTGTTACAAGTGCCATGTGTAAAGTCAAACATCTTGGGTTTTTTGTTAGATGTTTCTTCTCACATCATATTTTTCATGTTGTTCTACAGTTGTCATAAAGTTTGTATAATTTTGTAGAGGTACAGGGAAATTTTAAATATTTTTATCTTGATCACTCTAATGGCTGTTGCTGCCAAAGTTTCTGCTTTTGGTGCTTTTAGTTTTATGTTTTTCTTTAAGACCAGGAATCACCAACCTGCTGCAAGGGGAGCCTGTAAGTGACTTGCCCTTTTCAATACCATGAAGCAAACACTAAACCCCAAAACAGTGCTTAGGATTTTGACATTTCTGTGAAAACTTTGAAGGCAACTAAGAAGGTCAGGGAAAGTCGCTTATTTATTAAAAAAAAAAAAAAAAAGGGACTTTGAAAAAAGTTTATGCTTTTGGATGGAAAAAAAGACTTAATGGTCTCCTGAGCACATTTAAAAGTGGTTTCTCTGTGCCCAGAGAGGAAATCTTAAGTAAATAAAAGGTAAGCTGATATCCCCTGGTGCTGATGCAACAGAGGGGTTGGGCCACCAGGTTCTGCTCGTTGGCTGCAACGAGCACTCACAAAGTGCAGATGTTGAAATATATCCACCACTACATATAATGTTGTATTACTCATGTAACTGCTGTATTTCTCTGCTTGATAACACTTTTCAGCTGGGCAGTTCTTCATTTGAAAACACTTTTGAAACTGAGATAATTTACAAAACAATTTACTTTGAAAATTGGACGCGCATCCAAAATTTCCTTCGATGATTTTGTATTTTGGTGAAGTTAACTGTTTCACATGAAGTTATCGTTTTGACTTCTAGTAGATGTATTCAGATCCAAACTGATAATAGTATAGCTACTCTTTGAAGCACATTGATAGTGTTTTTCTGTAATATTGCTTTGAAATTGCAAAAATGAACTAACTGCTCTGAAAAGATTTGCCGTTCCAAGTGACTTTTGAAAAGCATTGTAGCTTTATGTAACCGCTTAATTTTTTCCCCTCTGATTAAGAGTGAAAGTTAACTTCGAAATGTTGGTTTCTGTCCTTGTGAAATTCCATTTTCCAACCAGTCCTGTTGCCTGAGGGTGCTGTTCCTTCCCAGCTTGAGCCAATGTAAATTGATGCTGCCAGGTTTCTGCCCGCTCCCAAACTGAGCAACCCTCCTTTTGTGCCAACCCTGGCATGCCTTTAATTCCTTTGTAAGCTGCTTCAGGGAGATAAAGCACATAAAATACAGGGTTTTTTTAAAAAAAGGTAAGTTTGTATCACCTTGGGATCAACTTTACTGCTTGTACAGGCAAGAAAAGAGGATGGACCCAGTTGGAGAGGGACAGCAGAACTAAGTTGGCTGCTGCAGCCCAGCCCTTGCAGTGGTATGGCTTTAATTTGTCTGTGGGACCTTCTAGTCAAAAAAAAAAAAAAAGAGATTGTTCTGGGAATTGCTTACTTTATATATCCAATGCAGGATATTAAACACTGAGAGGTTAGAGAACATGAGAGGCACTCGGTAAACGACGGAGCTTTGATTTCTCAGTTGGGTGTTTTTTCTCATTTGGCTGATTCTGTGTCATTTAGAACAAATAAAAGTGAGGCTTACACTAATATACTGCCATTTCCTCCTGCAGGTAAAATGGACTTTTTGATGCTTAAGATTAAACTATTTTCTTGAATTCAAACCAAACACATGCCATCACCACCCCCTCAACAACAACAAAAAAAAAGCCCAAAACCTGAGTTTCTTGAACTTTTATTACAAACAGGATTGGTAACACTAGTTATTAGAATTGCCATTAAAAGAGTTTGAGGTTAGTTTCTTATAAATTCCCTAACCATTAACTGTTTCAGCTAAAATAGTCAATGCCAGGCATCTGCCTCTGATTGAATACACTTTTTTTCTTTTCCAGAACTTCAGCCAAGAGTTCAGTGGTTTAAAAGAACAGATCTGAAGGGGAAGGAGGAGGGGGAACTCTGGATTTTCCTTTGTTTAAAAATAGTTGCTGACCTCTTGTTAGAGAAGCACTGATACCCTGATGAAACGTGCCAGGAGGAGACTTGCTGAGAAAACAGTCCATGGTGGATTTGATGGGATGTCAAGTTAGCAACATTTGAAAGAATAATTTTGCTTATGACAGGGAAAAAGACTTGATATGTCCTTACAGCCAAAATCTATGAAAACTGCTGTGCACTGGGCATATGCCATGGCAGGGTGAGCTCTGCTCTCCTTGCAATTCCACGTGTTCTTCCCAGAAGTCTGACCTGGACAAAACATGAGAGCTGTGGGCAGGGACAGTGGCCATCCTTGTGCTGTCCATGTCCCTTCCCTTGCTGCAGAGGAGAGTTCTGGAAGAGGAAGCTGCTTAATTGGAATAAAGACAGGAGAAAGCTGAAGCTTAAGGTGGGGAGTGAAATTCAGAAAGGAGAATAGTGCAGGAAAGTGAACATTGGCAAGGTCAAGAATCAGCTGGGAACTGGTGGGAGAAAGAATTGGGATTTCTGGGTAAGGAGGAAGATGACTAGTTGGGGGAAGGGTGGCTATGGAAGGTGGTGTGGAGGAAAAAGTGAGGATGAGGGTTTGCAGAAGGACAAGAATCTTGTGAGAGAAACACTGAGGAAGGATCAAGGTGGTTTAAAGGAACATCTCGAGAAGGTGGGCTTGGGGCTGGAGTGACAAAGAGCAGAAATATTGGGGAGCACATATTGCATTTAGGTCGTGTGTTGATGGAAAAAAGGGATTCAGGCTTGAACACCGTGGATATAGAGTGTGGTGGTGGGTTTTTGTCAGAGCCTGGGAGGCAGGATGCTTTCCAGGAGCAGTGATGTGTTTTCTGTGGAGGAGAAATAGAGTTGGACAGGGGGGCACAGGCCTTCTGTAGTGACTCCTGCCCCAGTGCCTGATGAAACAGGGTGGAACCTGCCTCTTGCCATCAGTGGGTACAGAGCCAGGCCCTACTTCTTTCTGATTTAATTAACAATCTCAGTTCTTATCTGCAGCTGAATTACTCTGTCAGTCTTTGTAAAATGCCATGAGATTTGTGTGAAGCCTGACTGACCAGTGGCCTGTATTTACCAGGCTGTTAAAGCATGGTTTGTTCCATACAAACATCCATACAAATCTCTCATTTCCAGCCAACCCTCTTTTGGTGCTGTGTGTGTGCTGGTGGGAAAAGTAATTATGACTTTTCCACCTTTATTCTTTTAAACCTGATTCATCTTTGCACAACTTGATGTGTTTGGGTTTTTTTTTCTTTTTAATTTCATATCTCTGTAGAAAGAGCCAGAATGTTTGATTTTTTGCTCTGTAGAATCAAATGGCCTATCACTCAGCTGGCATGAAATAAAGAGAAGCAAATACAATAAATAACTACTGTGGAGAAGGTAATATAGTATTGACTTCTCAATACCTGTTAATTTTCACTGATCAGAACATCAGGGAAGAGGGAGATGGAATTTGGCTGCCCCTTAGTGAGGGTGGAGACCTACTTGTGAATAATATCATCCTAAAAGCTCAGGAAGGTTTCAATGTTGCAACAGATTTATGTAAAATCTTGTAGAGGATCAATTTGCACTACGCTTTTGTCATATTTCCTGGTAACTTTCTTGTTATTCCTTGCATTTCCACGCTTTCAGTGATGAGTTTAATCTAGGATTTCTTTATCTCCTTTGCTCTTTTGATGGGTGCTCTGAAACTTGGTGTGTTTCGCAGCTCCAGGTGTGCAGAATGGAACTGTTTAGATGGAAAAGATGCTTCTCTGTGTGTGTGGCTGCAAGTTGGGATTTGGACTTGTCCCCACAGCGTAGGGGGAGCACAACTAGAAAAGGCTCTACATTTTCTGGAGACAGTGTCTGTGCCATGAAATGCTTGTTCAGTGAGTTTCTACGTGATAGGCTTTAGCTCCCATAGCCAAAGGGAGCTGCACATAACCCAAGAGTAAAGCCTGTGCCTCCTGGAAAAGCTGCTGTGACATTGCATAAGTTTGGGATTGTTCTTGACTGGGTCTCTTGTGTCTATCCTGGTATGTCTTTATTGCATATTTTCAAATCTTAGTCTTCTAGATGACAAAATATACTATTAGAAATAATAAATTGTGTTTTATTTGGCAGAGTGACTAATTGGTGTATTTTCCATCTTTCATAGGTGCTCAAAAAAACCAGCCTTTTATGAGAAATGTTATTGAACTCATAGTGTGTGAAATGCCTTTGTGCTTCTGTTGTTCATAATTATCCCACTGACAATTCCAGAAAGAAATCTATCAAAAGAATTCAGAAATAGGGAGCACTCTTCCCATATATTTGTTGAGCATGCCCTCTTGTCTTTCCATTTCTGCAAGAAAAGGTTTATTTTCGTGGGAAGAGCAAGGAATTGTAAGCAGTCAGCATTGCCTTTTTTTCTGTAATTCTCTCCCAGCTGACTGTGCAGATGTGAATGCCTAGGTACCATCTCAGATTTAACTTGTTCACCCATAAAGTGGGAATGACTATAGCACTTGATTACCTTTCTGTTATCATATTGTGGATAGGAAAAATATTTTCTTCTTTGGGGTAAATTGCAAGTTCTCTTTGCATTGGTATCTGCAGCTGATTGGGTACTGCTGTGGGTTATTGCTGTTCAGTTTTACCCAGGAACAACCTGACCCTGATAGAAGATCAGGATCACATGATGGTGCTCAGCAATTCACTGCAGGTGCTCGTTAGTCATATTTTCATATTGATTCCATAAGCTAATGTGTTGTGCTTTGGAATGTCAGCAGGCCAGTCGGAGGAATTTTTCCAATTGTATGTGACATAATGGAATTAGGATATTCTCTTTTTTCCTTTGGAGTGTCACGAGCAGTCTGGAGATGAAAGGAGGGTGCTGACTGGTCTTGAAAGACAAATGTGGGTCTGGAAACACCTATAGTGGCAGGTCCATCTGGAAGGTCTTTATTGCATTATACCCTTATTCAAAGAAGCAGAACTTCATGGTGTTGCCTTGGCTATTTCACGGATTAAAGTCGGATATCGCTGTATTTCAGGCTCAAAGCTTCACAAGTCCTCAAAGCTTCAGGCTTCCATTGAACTTTAGTCTTGGTTTTGAAAATTCATTTAGAATTAAATTAGGTGTGGTGATGAAACTGTGGCACTTTAATAGGAATCATCAGATGACATTTAACACGATCATGTAGTGCAGTAATGTCAGAACTGGTTTGAGGTAAAACTCGTGCCTTTAGGCAGTATTGTTCAGGAAAGTCACAAAATGCAAATAGTTTCTTTGAAGAGTACTTACACAAGTTTGCTTTTGTTTTATTTGAGGAGACGAAAAGGATCCACTTTTGTCAGTAGCACAGATGTGTAAATTTGGAGTTGAATCCACAGTTCTGAGTGCCTCTAAACTTTTGGATCCTGATCTAGACCCTGAAATGCATCTCTCAGCTTTGTCTATCAAAGCAATTCAACAGTGGTCCAAACCCATTCAAACTTCAGGAACATTCTGACTTTTTTTGTACTTTGTGGCTCCTGCACCTCCTCCCTTTGATTATCACTTAATAAGGGGGTGTCAGATTGAAGCCTTGGGTCACCAGTGCTTATTAGTTCTTCTTTGTAAGCCATCATTTTATGACTGTGAGCTTTTCTGAAATGAAAGATGAGATTTTTAGTGTTAGAACCTGCACATGAGTAACTGCCAAGACACTGTTAGCTGATCAGGTTTTGGCTGTTGTGTAATGAAGCAAATCCTACTCCGTGGGCACTGTCATGTCCTGCAGGAATTGCAAGTGAAATCCTGGTTCTGCTTATTTCAGCAGGAGTCTTGCCATTCATCAAGGTTTGGATCCAGGTGTGTGCTGCTCTGTATATTTATCTAACAAGTCCTGGTTGATCAGTGAAGTCTCCAGTCTGCCTCATTTTGCCCTGCAGTTTCTCATGGGGAGAAATGGGTTTTGCTGCAGGGGACATTCGTAGTGTTATTCACAGACAAAGAACAGTTCTGTACAAATTCTTCTTTTTCAGCATTTACATATTCCTTTGTTGGAAGATGTTCAGGATGCCAGGTATAATTTGGCACTGCTAGACCCTGTCAGAGCTGAAAAGATTCCATAAATTTCTCCTTTTCTGCTGATTATTCTGTTTATAAGTGATAGGTGCAATTCAAAGAGTTCTGTTTCAGCATCCTCCAAGGGAGGACATTTGAAACAATTCATCTGAGTCCATTTGTTCAACTCATTTAAAATACATTTAATCCACATTATTTGGCTGTTACAAGTAGAGGCATTTTAAATGCATTTATCCTTGGTTACTTCTGTTAGTTTTTACCCCAAAGAAATATATAACCAGAATTTTCTGTTACTCTGCCCTGTCTGATGCAGAGTTTCTGAAGACAGAGAGAAGCTCTGATGTTTTGGTGGAATTTTTGTCTGAAGTTTTATCAGCATAGCAGTTGTTCATTTCATCTGTGGATTTATCAAATAATAGTTCATGTAGTGGTTTCTGTCTTCATCTAATGCTGAGAACTCCTGAGTGTGTCAGTATTCTTTCCAGCTGATATTCAGGGAGGGTGCAAAGAAAGGACAATATTTTCATTAGCAGACTATAGAGTTTGGGTGGTTTGGTTCTTACTGGTACTTGGGGCTTAAAACTCGATTTTGGAGTGTCAGTATAATTGCTCAAGTTCTTGCAACTGGTGATCAAATTAGTGGTCTTTGTTCAGGAGGGTGATTTGTCTGACCAAAGGTTGGTGTCTACTTTAGAGTGAGGGGATTTGCTCTCTGGGTTTCAGCTGAAAGTGTTGCCTGTGTCTTTGCCTGTGGTGGGAACACCTTATCCCTACATAGATGTTGATGTTACAGCATTCTAATTACAGGTGAGCTTAGTTCAACCTACAGAGCCTTACTTTTCAATGGTACCTGGGCCTGGGGCTTCTGCTAAGTGGTCAGCACTTTTTGGAAATTCATCCAGTTTGCACAGATTCAAACTCCAACTTCAGTATGGAAGTTAAGATCCTAAATTACTCTCTGTTCTAATGATCACAAAAGAGTAAGAAACGCTTCCAGAGGATGATTTCATGTAATGCTTTGATTGCAAAAGGACCTTTATTCTTCCATCAACAAAGTCTTGGACAAGTAAGTTAGTATTTCTGTGCATCAACTGTTAAAGGATGGGGCTGGAAAGCTCCCCTTTGTGTTACCTGTGCTCTGCTTTGTGGGTTTGGTTATCCAAATGTTACTCTAATATATGTCATCCAACCTTTAGCCTCCTTGGAAAGCAAGTTGTGGGTTACCAGCCTATGGCTTTATTAATGTCTATTCATCATTGAAGAAATACACTTGGATTTGTGTTGAAATTTAAATTCTATACTAACGTGGCACAAAAGTAAATAGCACTTCACAGAAGTACAGGGTGAATATACACACACCACACACCCCTTATAATTTTGAATTTGTCTCACCACATTTCAGATTTTAGCTCCTCTTAGCTGAAAATGAAATCAAACAGTGTGAGCTTTTGGGAAACTGTTTTGAAGAAACAGAAAATGCAAACCACATGGTGTACTTACAATGTGAAGATTTAGTGAAGAAATCTTTTTTCATTGGAAAAACAAACTCTAGTGGGTTTACTAAGTGACGTTTCAAAGCAGTTTGAGATGAAAGGACTGTGGCCTAATTCATTGCATATGTGATATTTCCTAATGGATAGGTGTTATATTGAAAAAGAAGTCAGGGAAGTGCAGTAAAACTGAGTTGTTTTTTTTTTTTTTTTTTTCTGAATTGGTAGTTTAAAAATGAGCTTAATCCTATTTTTCTATCTAAAAGGTGGCAGATATCCCTGATCAGAAAATCACATCTAGAGTGACTGTTCAACACTTCTCACTATAATACCCTTTTAAAACGGGACTTTCTCAAGCTGTTACAGTTTTAGCTGAGGTTTTTCATGCTGAATGTCTTCTGACTGATTTAGAAAAGTCTCTGTGAAGTGGTTCAGTTGTTTCTGAGAACAAAGCCAGCTAGAAATCCAGAGTTGTAGCCAGCTAGAATCATTTCCATGAGCAGCACTAGTTGGGTTAAATCCTCTGATTTTTACTGTTGGAGGCAAAGATGGATGGTGTTTCCCTTAATCTCTCTTTCTGAAGTGATGATGATGTATGAATGCTAGCATTCATTTTTACTAAGTAAGATTCATGACTGCAGATAACTCCTGCAAACATGTCCCTGCATTATAAAAAGGCACATAAAAAGGGAGACGAAAATATTTTTGAAGCTTTTGGTCTAATTCCATGAAAAAATCTATTCAAAGTTGCCAGACTTTCAAGTCTGAAAATTGGGTTCAGTCTATTCCTACCGCAGAATTGAGATGTTGGCAGCAGCATTGCTCTGAGGATGTTGTCCTTGGGGAGCACTCTGCATCTGGGACACCAGAGCACAGGGATTTCCTTGGGTGTGTTCCTCTGCAAGTGTCAAAAGCCATCATGGGCCCAGATTCCAGGGCAAAGCCTCTCACGTGCTCCGAGTGCCTCCTTCCTCTGCTCGTGCTGAAGAGGAGGAGGAAGCAACCTCTGGGCATGGCAAGGGTTAAGGAACAGGTGGTTATCTCCAGGGCTGCTGTCTCATTTTGTTCCCAGGATGGATAGCTTCCTGGGAAAAAATCCCAGTTGCTGTACTGAAGGAGGTTATTGTGTCTGGGTTTGTGCTTTCTTTGTTGCAGGGGCTGGAAGGTGTGGAGATATAACGGGTTAAACTTCTCAATCTAATGCAGAGGGACCTCAGCATTTTTGAGAATACTGTGGCTGTCGCTGGTTTTCGTACTCGGAGTTGGGGACAGCATCCTAGAACATATTTCTAATAGCCCTTCAAAGACCACAAGATTGCATTTGGTTTATGAGAGCAAACTACAGAAGGAAGATAAGCAGAGCGTATCTGGTTCTGGGCATCTTGTGTTCCCTCTCAGAAACTTCCCTTGGCATTCAAGGCTCCTTTTTCTGAATCCTTCTTTTATCTTCCCTTGGCGTAGCCAGACGTGCTGGATAAGTTTGCAGGTTAACTGGTGTCTCATGGAAGGAACAAAGATTGTAGAAGGATGAAAAGAAGTTTAGTGACACTTTGGGGAATTATATTCTGTTCACGTTCCTGCCACAGAGTTAGCACTATCCTGGGGAAAAAAAAAAAAGGGGCATATTTTTGTTATGCTTTCATATTTTTTTATAGCTGTCCCTAACACAAGCACGAGATTTGATCAGAACTTGCACTAATACTGAATTCTTCAGAAAATCAGGCCACAGGTTTTCTAAATTAAGCATCTGTATTAGCAGATGCTTCTGAGAGCACAGCTACTAATTTTGCTGTGCTGCAGTTCGCCCTTTTAAAATCATGGAAAATTCTGTTCCAGCAAAGTGTCGTGTAAGGAAATGTATTGATATTTCTGAAGTGTGCTCCATAGTACCGTGATAAGCTGCATAAAAAGTTTTATCAGAATCTTCATAATTCGGTGCAACCCTTAAATACTGTCTTGAATTGCTGCGTGGGGTTACACATAATGATAAAGAAATGGTGAGCAGCTGTCCGTTGTGTCAGCCTTGCTCAGAAGTACTCTGGAAGAAATAAATTGTCACTAAAGGCTGTATCTTAATGCATATGTATGTGGGGATGAATTAAGTTTAAGTCTGGATTTCCTTATTACTTTTTTAGTGCTTTCCTTGGCAAACTTCACATTCTTTTTTGTGAAGGAACCTTCTGGCTCATTGTAGGCTATTCCTGCTGCTTTTAATATCCTTTGAGATTGATTCATGAAGTGCCAACATCTTGAGCTGTGGAAAAAGAGTAAGAATCCCAAAGAAAGACCCTGGATACATGAGAATAAATTTGAACTCAGACTCTTTCTGTGCCACTTTGATCTGAAAGAGACATCTTGTGATTCAAAGAACCTTTGCCGTTAACTGAGACCATGAATTCAGTCAGTTCCATTTTGATTAAAAACTGATAGCATTAGCAAAATATATAAAGACAACATCTGGTTCAGGTTTGTTGGACTGATATTTTAGAAAACTAAGAGAGGCACCTCTGGCAACTTTTGAATGTGTCTGTGTGCGATAACGGCTCGGTGGGAAAAAAATCTCAGTGGGTAGATGGGCTCAAGAACACTTTGATATTAGTGACATTCAGGTGATTAATGTCCTGGTGGAGGACAGGTCACTGTGTTTCCATTTCACTGGCTGACAGTTCAGCACAGGAGAACGAAGTTGTGAGGAAACAAAGGAAAATGGAAGTGAAGAGTTCAATGGAAGGATGCTGGAATACCTGGCAGACCTGTAGGAGATGGTGGTGGACCCAGATGCCACCAGCCTGGAATGGTGCATGTTTTAATTTACAAATCATAGAAGTCTTCAATATTTTTTTTTTTGGTGGCTTTTTGGCTTCTTTTCATTAAGTCTCTCGACAGAGGGCACGAAAAAAAAGAATATCAAAGCCATGTTTTCCTAGAGTGCCTGTCAGTGCCTTACATGATTATATTTTCATGTTTGCTTACATATCACCAGCAAACTATAGTGTAGGAGATTCCTTAGCTGATAAATCAAGCTTTTATCCTTATATCCTTCATGCAAGAGAGCTAGTTGAAAGAAAAATAAATATTTTTTAGGTTCTTCTGTTTCCGCTGTGTGAACACGGACAAGTTATTTGTAGTTTTTTCTGGGATCTGTTTTGGTTTCCTCAGGAAACTTACCTTATTCTCTTTTTTTCCCCCGTTAAATGTCATCCATTTAAAAAAAATAAAATCTAAAGAAAAGGTAGTGTTCAAATAATTGTAACTGAGAACAAAAATCTGTGATTTAGACAGCACAGCAGCACAGTCTGTGTTTCAGAAGCCTTCCTTTAATAAGCAGAAGTGACCTGGAGGGTTTCTCATAAGTTTAGTGAGTGGTATGATAGCAGAGGTTGGGAGCACTGTGGTCTAGTATAAAACCCAGAGTGAACTCCAGAATTTTAATGCAGACAGTGAGCCCTGGAGCTCGACTTCGTTCAGGTGTGGAAGATGATCTGCAAACAGCACATGGGGCTCTGTCTGCTGTGAGCATAGAACAGCTCAGTGCATCCCCAGAACAGCATCAGGCAGTTTAATTTGCTACTGTTCCTGCTCAGACAGGCTGCCCAGGTCCAGATTAGATCCAAGTGTGAGCACACTGTGCTTCTTACCCATCCCTAGACCTGCTCTCAGAGCTGTGTAGGTACAGCCAGGAGCTCTCAGTTCTCAAGGTAAGTCCACCAATTCCATGCCCAGGGGTAGCAGGTGCAGATTTGGGTTCTGGCCAGATCATCCCTGACAAAGGACAAAGTTTACTGGCTCTTGTTTTATACTTTGCTTGGTTTCTTTAAATGTTGCCATTATGCTGGCCAAGTTCCCATAGTAAATTATTTTTATGTACCTAATTCATTCTCAATGGAACAGACCAATCCATTAAGGATTCTGCACTAAAAACTGTAGCTCATTATGCGTTCTTGTGGTGTATGACATCAGTAGAATGCCACAAGTTAATTACATTCTTAATTACAGCTTTGTATTGAATTAGGGACCTATTATACATAGAATAATTGAAAACCTGCTGAGATCACGTCTGGTAACATCTAATTGTATCCCATGATTTTTTCCCCCCTAAACTTTAAATAAAAACTGGCATTTCATTTAGCATGGTTTTAATTAATTGACATGAGAAATGTAATTAGAGCTGAGGCAACGGACCAACTGTCTCAAAACAATCACTCAGAAATGAATCATATTTTGGGGAACAATTAACACTTTCCAGAGGAGAAGCTATTCTCCTGCATTTCTGGAAAAACCTTGAGCAGGCACAACTGAAGAGAGGACTTGCTTCTCTTGGAAGAAATATTTGAATGCTGGGAGACACTCACAGTGCTCTTTCAAGTTGAGGGAACTCGATCTGCTTGCAGCTTCAGGCACCAGAAACCTAAGAATGGTGCAGGAGGAGAACGGAGATCTGATGATTTTCCCGAGTGTGGAGAGGGACAAGCATGGCTGTGTTGTACCAGGAGCAGAAGAGGTTGCTGGTGGCCTGAAGGGCAGAGAATTTCTTTCCCAGTTTTTATTGACTCCGGTGGAATTCCCTGCTGCCCCTCAGCACCCGTGAGAGCTGGTGGCGAGTTGGACTCGCTGAGCTTTCTGCTTTTGTTTGCCAGTTCCCACCTGCTTTGCCATCCACCATCCAAAGAGCACTGTTGCAGGTAACAGGAAAAGAAATTATTTCCTCTTTTCTTTCCTTCTGAACACGTTAGCACACGCTTGCCCTGAATATCAGGGCTGAGTGCGTAGCTGAGTTAGGCTGGTGGTGAGTGGTGGTCAGGCAGTTTGACTGACACATTAAGCATCTTTTCTGCTTTTGTGTGATAAAAATCTCATCTGTGATCTTAAACAAAACTCACTGGATTTTAAAGAAGTCAGCTAGGAAGGAAATGCTACTGAACAGTGTGTTCAGTGGCAGAATTTCTGAGCCTGACATTTACTCAGATTTGCTTTGCTTTGGTAGAAGCCTTGAAAGTTGTTTGGGTTCGTGTTTTGTTTAACAAATTATTATGTTTTTCTGTTGGTATTTTTCCACAGAGACAAAGCCTTTCATTTAAATCAACCTGCACCAAAGCTTTAATTCCAGGGTGAAGAATAATGTCCTTTGGCTGTTTGCAGAAAGATTTATTTGTTTCAGGACATACAGTTGTTATTTCCTGTGTGCAGCCTGACTCAGAGGATGGAATATTTTTCTGTTTGGTGTCTCTAAAATTAATGTGCACGTATTTAAACCTGCCTATACATAAATATGCATATGCTTTGTTTGTGAATGGAGAGCATGTGCAGGGGTAAAACTGCTGTGTGAGAGCAGGTTTGAGAGATCTCGCTGTGCTTGGACACCAGCAGAAAAACACTGGGAACATCAACTGAAAACTGGCTGGCAGCCACAGCACATAGAATGGAGGGAATGTTTGCCTAAAAGACTAGATTGTGTCAGGCGTGACTAAGCAGGAATTTTAGCTAAAATGCGTTAGCAAATTGAATGCTTAGAGCCAAATGAGAACCTTCATGGTCTTATCTTTGTTCACTCGAGACTGGGTTTGATTTTTTTTAATATAAAAATCAATGGAGGGAGGGAAAGGAAGTTCTGCAGAGTGTTTCTTGATTTTTAGGAATGCTGATATAGGTGACTGCTGACTATTTTACCATGGCTCTGTTTACATTCCTTCTGCAATATGCATGGCCTTTAATAGCCTGTGGCTCGTGGGGCACTGGGCTGTCAGGCAGGTAGTAAAATATTTTAATTACCCCTATGCACTAGACTGAGCCAGAGAGGAAGGGTGGGACTGGATGAAAGGAGTTCACTTCAAGCTTACTTTCTGACTGTCAAAAGAATGATAAACCATAAGTCCTGACTGTTATTATCCTTCCTTTCTCCATGAATGGCATTCCTTATGGAAAGAGTCGTTGGGGTGTGTGCAGTCTGTAGGTCCTGCTTGTTTCTGAATCACTAAAGATGTGGGAACGGCCACTGCAGAGTGATAACTTCATGGACTGTTACCCAGCAGGTCAGATAACACAGACCTGAGAGGGGAAGAGATTTCCTCCCCTTGGTGCAGGTATTTTTCTTAAACTCTCTTCCTCCCCTTCAAACTCTTAATTTCTTTTTTTTTTTTTTCTTCTTGACATCAAAACTGCTTCCTCCTGGGTTGAGGTCTTCAGCAGTTAAATTGTGCTCACGTTGAATAAATGAGAACCCCTGTTGGCACAAAGTTTCTGAAATGCTGTTTCAATTAATTAATAAACAGGTAGGAAACTTTGCAGAAATACATGACCTTGCCTGCTCAATCTTTTCTGCACTTTTCCCTTTGTGGGCTGCTGTGTTCTTTGCTCATTACTTTTCTCATGTTATCCTTAGTGCATAATATGCAAATCAGTGAACAGATCACCATATTCATGTTTCTCAGCTACCTGGGCTTGGCAGGTCAAACACACCTGCCTCTGGCAAGGTTTGGGGAGCTCTAGAATGTGGACAACAGGGCTGCTGGAGGCTCACAAATGAGTTAAACATTAATTTTTCTACTGCTTTGTTCTAGCACTGTGTTCCCACCTTCTTGGGAATATAAGGCAAAGAGAATTTAATAATGAAGCAGATATGCTGTGGTTAAAAAAAAAAAGGGGCTACTGGAGCTGGAAACCATGACCTGCCACTGAGTGAGTGTGCTCAGCATAGCCTAGAGTGAACAGTTTCCATTGTGTCACCCTATGGAGCTGGGAAAGAGCTAAAAAATTGTTTCTGTGCTAGGAATAGCACTGGAGTAGTGTTGCAGGAGTCAGTTGGTGGGAAAGGATTCTGGAAACTTTATGCAAAGCCTGTGTGTGGGATTCACGTTTCCAAAAAATGCTCACCTCATTTTGTGAAGTCAGGAAATACATTGTTAGGGAGGTTGGTTATGCACAAAACGTGTATTAGAGAATTCCTCCCTGTGCTTACGTTCACATCCAGGCTGTTTGGGCTGAATTGATGTTGTGATAGGCTTTTGAGGGCAAGAAAAATAGGCTGAATTGGTGAATTTAGTAAACTTATCTTTTTCTTGATGTGATTTCTGGCAGATTCCTGTCTCCTGAAGGCTGGAGAAGTGGGCACATGAAATGAAGTGACAGTAATGGGCAACCGTCTGTCTTCTCATCTCCCTCCAGTTTTGCTTAAGCCTTCCATTTTTCAGTGATAATGCTAAATGAAGTACGAGTTTGGACAGCAGCCAGGTGTCAGCACATGGCAGAAGGTTTTAATTCTGCTTTTAGAAACTAGATAAGTGGTGTGCTAATATAAGCTAATGCAAGCACAACCTCTCTTCTCAGTTGGACAGCTTGAGAGCGAGGATGATCATGACACTGCCATGTTGTAGAGTGTTGTGTTAGAGCTTGTTAAAGCTCTAATTATTACAGCTGTCTCTGTAACACGCTGTCTTGGTGTTATAACATCTATTTGATTATATGCAATGACAGAGCAACCAGATAGCATTAATTCCCTGTGACGCTTTTTATCTCTTGATTATGTACTTTTTTTTCACAATTGTGTTCAGACTCTGACACTGCTCAGGATTCATAACTGCTGTTGCCCTTTTCCATCCCCCTTCCCAGTTCCAGCACTGAAAGCTGTGTTTCTGAATAACAGGTTATGCATTTAGCTGCTTCCTCTTTGAGATTCCCTAATTTCTTGAGATGCACTGTGGACTCAAAGTGTGCTGTGGCTTGTGCCCAGTTCAAGCTGATTATGCTTGTACTCTGTGCATTCTGATGATCAGTGAAGACATCTGGTTTCAGTGAAGAAATTCAAAGCAGAATGCCTCTGAGTGCACAAATGGACTGAAATTAGTGTTTTTAACATTAACTGCAGCAGTGCTTTTCAGCCTTTTTTCCTCATTCTCTACAGATTTTAACCCCTTCCACTCCTCAGTAAGTCCGTGCTTGAGTTTATGTGTAATCCTCTGTGGCATAGGAGAAAGGCTGCTTTTATTTTGTGCCTTGTAGGTATTTTTTTTTCTAAGTTGTGGGATTACTGTAAATTGTTCTGAGAGATCAGTGAAAAGAAACTGCCCTTCTCTCCCTTTGTGAGACTGTTGTGGACCAGGAGTATTTCTCCCCTGCAATATACCTGTGACAGAGGAACCAGTCATCGGATGTGCTTTTGGCACTGAGAAATTTTAGAATCCGAGTCTGGGTTTGCACAGGGCAGTGCTGTTTTGAACAGATCAAAAAAAATTGGATCTCAAAGGTCTGACTGGATGGGTGTATTTAAAACGAGCAGAGCCTCTCCCAGTGTTCTGTGATGTGATACAGGACAAAGCTGTGACAGTGCACTCGGAAGTGGTCTCGATGGGTCCTTTGCCAGCCCGCTGTTTGCCAGCTGAATTTAGTACTCTCCTTCCCCTGATCAGTGAATAGATTTTCCTCAGATCCCCTTTTATTTTTTCAGTTTCCTCTCCCGCCTTTTTTTTTTTTTTCCCCTGTGGAAGATGAAATCTGTCACAGGGGCTTAGATTTATGAACTGCTGCCTGAGTCGCTTTGTGTGATGTCAGGGCGGGAGAGGAACTGATTGTATCCTTAGAACTGGCTTAACAGAAAGGCTTTGGATAATTCCATAGATTTTTAAGATGTTGAGTTGGCTTAAATGATTAGTGTAAAAGCTCCAGAGAAGACTAAATATTTAAGGATTTATTCTGCCCTTACTTGTACCCATGTGTACCTCTGGATTTTCACGTTTGAATGAAGAAAGCAATTCTGCATCTCTCTTCCACTCCTTCCCTTTTTCACTTCTCCCCCACTCAGATTGCACAGAGTTGGTATTCTCTCTTCCAGCAGTTGGTGAGCATCTCTGGAATACTGCCAGGTGCACAGGAATGGGGGGAGGCAGTGTGCAAGTGGGAGGAGTGGATCCCAGTGGCATGCAGGACATCCTTCCCTGTCCTTAGAAATGACTGCTGGATGCTGCTGTTCTTGTGATCCTGTTTGCCATCTGTGACAGTGCTGTAACCAGGAACTGTTCATTCATTCAAGGTGAGAGGCTCACTCAGCCTCGGGATTAACTTTTTGCAGTCCTGGGTGTTGTGCATTCATTAGTGAAGTCAGAATTCAGGGTGTGAAGGACTGACTTGGTCTATTCTGTTCCCTTGGAGTGTTTCATTAGCACTTTTCACAGTTACATGTGCAGCTAAGCTGTGGGTTTTGTCTTTGCTGGAAGGATTTTAGTTATTCCACTGACATTCAGCTCCTCTTTCAGAAGTTTATGCCTGAAGGATGGTGCTTTGATGCAGCTCTGGGGGCAGTGTATTGGTTTCAGTCCCATCACTGTATGAAGGTATGAGGGTACCTGGGCACCTTGCCTGGACTGGGTAACACAGCTGGCAAAGCCTGTACAGCCCAGACCAGGGCTCAGCCATTGTCACCGAGGATTGATTGATTGATTGATTGATCAGCAGATGTATTTTCCTTCTGGACCCTCTGGTGTGGTGAGTCAGGAGGCCGAGGAGGTTGTGTGAACTGCTCCAGACTAATTGCATTAGCAGTAGCCGAACAGGGAATTATTTGCCTTTGCCTCCCAGCCAGCCCTCCCTGGTGGGTGTTTTCCTGCCACTGCTTTGTATCCTGATGGGTTTGGAAGCCTGAGCTGGAGAGAGACTTTGTATCAACCTCTTGCCAAATTGTGAAGTACATCAAGCCCTTAAAAGAGCACTCCTGGAATTGTTAAGGAGCCTTTGTTGGGTATCCTCAGTGTCGGGATGCTTTCATTGAGAATCCACTGCTGTCGTTGAGCTGTGGAGCTGATGAATGGTGGGTTCTCTGGGAGGAGTCTCTCAAATGCCACTTGCAAGAAAATTGATCTAATAACTGTAGCTCTGAGGCAGGTTATAAACTGGGCATCTAGTTAGGCACCAGTTTTGTTATGACCTCTGTCCAGCCTCAACAAGCAAACAAGGGCACTGGTGTGTAGTGGATGAAGGAGTGTGTTGATTGTTCAAGATGTGGAGGGAGTTCTACCCCTGGAAAAAGCCAGAGGACTTTTTTTATAGTAGCTTTGAAGGGCACAGCATTTGCTGTGATGATTCACTACTTCTGCCAATTTGTAGTTAGAAGGTGGGCTCTCTTCATTCAAACTGATTGATGGTTCTGAAGAAAGCAAATTTAAGTTGGTTTTTAATCCTTTTTTTTCTTAAGTAAGAGCATTGCTTTTCTCCCAGCTGTACAGAAAATGAATCTGATTGCTTTCAGTTGTTCCTTTGTGGAATTCATTTATGTTCCCTCACAGTAACCGAGGAAGTGAGTGACTTTTTCATTATACTTTTGTTAGTACAGATTGACATAGAAGGTCCCTCTTGATCTTTTATGAAATGGAATCATGTGATTCAGGAGAAGAGAGAAAATCTTTTAAGACTTGTGCCTCTCCCCTGCCTGAGGTAATCTTTTTTTTTTTTTTTAATCATTCTTGTGCAATTAAATATTTGCTACTGCTTAGTAAAAACATTTGGAATTTATCACCAAGCTGGCAAATGGTAAAGCTTGAGAAGCTGGTGATGAGCCTGTAGAGCTTTGGAGTTGATATTGGAAGGCTGTGAGCTCTGAGGGGGGTCTGACCTCAGGAATCCTGGATCAGGACCGAGTCAGAATGACACTTGGGCCTGGGTGAGAAACTAGGTCCAAGTGGTACTCTGGAGTAAGATTTATCATAATCTGGCTGTTGCCCACTTGGTACTTGAAAACAAAGTAAAAACTAAACTGAAAACTGAGCAATGCTGTAAGTGTTGCACTGGAGTGGGTATTTTTGCTATAGAAATCATTGTTCTCTTTTTTTTTTTTTTTCTAAGAGGATAAGGCATCATCTTCCTTTGCAATAATCAAGATTCAACATCAGAGAAAACAGTACATTAATTTAGCTGGTATGCTGTGGTATTTTTTTTTGTGCTTAAAATACATACTGAAACTGTGTGTTCCTGACTCTTTCCTTCCTGTAAAAAATTCTTCGAAGTATGTTTTTATGTATATATACATGTAACAATATTGTATATGTACGTGTAACAATATTGTATATGTACGTGTAACAATATTTTGATGAGCTGCTTCTATGTCTGACTTACATTTGACATGCACAAGTTTGGGTGTTGAAAGGCAGTGGCGAGGTTCCTTCAGGTTTGTTTGCTTAAGGATGCTCTGGTTTATAACTGGGGGAGGATGAGAAATGGGAAGGTTGCTTTTAACCCCCGTGACAGATTGCCAGGGGAACGAGGGCTATAAAGCCATTTATTTGGCTGTCCTCTGGGGAGAGTCAGCCATCCATCCAGCTGAGTCAGCGGGAGCAATGTGGCAGGGCAGACCTGCCAGCCAGGCAGCCACTTAGAAAATGTGTGAGCTGCTGCTGGGGATTCGTTTGCTCAATCACATTAGTTTAGTGGGTTTCGAGAAGAGAACTGACCAGGAGGCCCCTGAAGCAGCCCCATGTGAAGGAGAGAAAACTGTAATAAATAGTATTTTTCGTGAAATTGTCATTTCAGACTATAAACCCTTAGCAGCATATTTCTTCATTCCAGTGTGTGTTAATCTCTGTGTGGCTCAATTTGCAAGACTTAAGACAATATATCAGTTTTGAGTCCACTTCTGCCCAGCAATTCCCATATTGCTTCCTTTCATATCATTTTCTGTGCTTTAACCACCCCTCATCAAGTGTTCCCTTCTCACCTTCTTTGAAGGCTCTTGAGCTCAAAGATAACTGACACTTTCCCATGTGAATCATGGAAACACCTGTATTTGTACCCCTGACCACTTTTTATCCTGTTTTTATCAGTGAAGAGCCAGGCCAGCTCACGTTACAGTCAGCAGGGAGCAGGAGCTGGGTGGCAGTTTGAGGAGAGTGGCACTCAGAAATGAGCTTATGAGCTCACTGGAAAAGGAATTGCAAAAACTGGCTTCTAAGTGGCATCAAAAACCTGACTTATTTCTTTTCAGAAGGAAATGGAGAACAAGAGATCTATACTATTGAGACGCTGCCTCATTTATCTGCATCTTCTGTAAAATCTTGCATATAATTAAAATGCCACAAAAGTTGAGCTGGAGTAAAAAAATATGGGATCTCTGTTAATATTGAAGGAGCCCTTTGACTTATACCAGTTGAGAATCTGAGGTTTATATAAAAGACTGTTAATGAGGAAGATACTTTAAAGCTGGGTATTATAAATGCATTTTTAAGTGGAAGAAGCCTTTTTTCATTGCTGGTATTTAAATACTGTCATTGGCTATAAGTAGTGGGTAAGAAAATGGAGACATTCATACATTTATGTTTTCCAGTCTTGGTGACTTGAACCTGTTTTCAGTAGAAGCTCTTCCAATGCATGCTGACTTGCAAAAGGAGGTTGCAGCATTCTTCATTATACTGGAAAGTATATTTTACCACAGTGGGTTTCAGCAGAAATCAATGTAGAATACTGTACTTGTAAGGAATATTTTAAGTGTTTTATTAATACTAAAGAAGCTCCCCTTTTCCCCAAAGATATTTGGGTTGCTTCACTTTCATTTACTTATTTTGTGACATTTTCATTACTTTCATTCTGTAGGAAACTAACTGCATGAGCTCACCTGTTTGTGTTTTGAGGAATTAGCCATTAAATAGCAAGGACTTAAAATCTTCTTTGATTGATTACGTGTAAATGTCTGCATTGCAACAGTAATTCAATGTAGCAACCATTGCTTATGAAGTGTAAAGTAATTTATCCTGCTAATAAAACATCATTGTATGCTTGATAAGAGAAAATATTAAATTCATTTCTATTATATTAAATTTGTTCCTATTACTCTATATTTTCATATCTTGATTCTGCTCAAATTTCTGCTGTAATATGAGAAAATATTCTGTCACATCTTGTCAGGAAGATGACTTTGAAATCCTTTGCAGTGGAAAAAATCAAGACAAAGAACTGCCAAACAGAAGTTGCATTCTGTGAATGTAAATAGGTTCTGCACCGTAATTAGTGATTTTCTAGGGCTGGACTGGAGGCCCTGTATTTTCATGGGAAAATCCGTTTGATGTGTACCATCCCTAATTTCTGCAGTACTGAATAACCAGGCTCTAATTCGGTTGTAATGAACCATGTGTTAATGCTACAGCCTTCTGTCCAGCCAGAAGCCAAAACACCATGTCTGACTTTGTAATGAATCTTGCAGTCCTCTTATTGACTCCATGGGTAGGCTTTTGTTCCAAATCTGCCCTCAAATATTGCTAGTTCTCATTGAAGCCTACAATGCATCCTACATTTGTGCTTGGCTTTGCTCAATTCCTGGACTTTCCTGGAAAGCATGAATGCTTCAAACCATTTAGGGATTCTTTTGTTTGTTTACTTGTTTCCTTGTTAGTTTTGGAACAGTGGGATTTAAAACAGTGGAACTGACTTGAGCTGTTTAAACTTCAGTTCTATTTCAGCTGGGTTTGTTTCTATTTTGTTTCCTTTTTTATTTTAGGCTGTGAGTCACATGGAACTACCACAGAGCTGAGGGTTTGCTGTGTATCTCTGGGTAGAGAGATGTATTCTTGCAGCCTCCAGTTTCTTAGTAGGTCATTAAATAATGAACACGTGAACACTTGTTTCTTTGTTCTCATCAGTAACTTTTGCATGTGGATTGTTTTGGGGTTTTTCCAACTCAAATTAGTTTCTGCTACAAAGTCAGTTGGTTTTTATTTCATTTTGGCTCTGATGGAAATCTTGCAAACAGAACACACAGTTTGGTGTGGGTACAGTCAGACCTGGGAAGGTATTGACTGACTTCATGGACTGTTTAGTGCTGAGGATGATTTATTCAAATACTGATCAAATGCACAGAGCCTGAGTAAGTGGAATTCCTCCTTCCCTGCATGAGAAGTCTGTGAGGCCCATTCTGTTGTGCTTGTGTTCTGCAATGAGTCCTGCACTGGGCAGAGCAATGTTCTTCGAGCACCTTCCTTCAGTCAGCAGCTCTGTGATCCGTGGTGGAGTGGTTGTGGTCCCGTCCTTGTGGCTGGGAGGGAGGAACCTTGCATGTGCCTACATGCAAAGCTTTGGGAATGTACTTCTGATAATAAAAGATTATTATCAGTTGTGCAGAAGCCTTTTGGGTGGCTCCCACGGGATGTAGCTAAAGAATACATGGGTGTAAACTGGTGTCCGTTGTAAATCTGGGGCTATGAGGTAGGTTTCTCCCGAGTTTTGTTGATTTTCAGGCATGTGTACGGCCCCGTAAGTTTACATATAGAGACTCTAACCCAATTCAAGTGAGCACTTGTATTCTTTGTCTGCACAGCTTCTCCACATTAGCATAGTTGTTACTCCTGAGAGTATGTGTTCATTCATTGCATCTCAGTGTGGCAGTCAAAGAATTAATTACTCTGAGAAGGGACAGGCCTCTTCTAAAGAGTTTCACAACTTCAGCCTTTAATGGATCTCTGTCCCCTGCTGAGGCTGCACCGCAGCTTGTCAAAGCATTCGCGGCGGCTCCACGGGTCAGTGGCTCCCAATGCAGAGACAGTGTTAGAGGAACCGTGACACTGGTTCCTAAGGCTGATTTACTTGGAGTTCGGAGGGAGCGAGGGGAACAGGGAGAAGGGAAATTGTAAGCCCTTGAGTCATTGTTCACAGGAAACGGATTTTTGAAATTCTCATTTAAAAAAGAAAAAAAAAAAAAGTAGTACTTTATTTAAGCCCGTGTTCTTTGCGCGCTCAAGCGCTCACCTCGCTGGTTGCTTCCCAAACTGATTGCCTAAATGGCCTGGCTGCAGAGCTGCTGGATGTTTGTTTCATTATCTAATGTCACTTATTGATTTTCATTAAAAACATGTCAGCATTGATTTTTCTAAAGCACCCTCGGAAATGCATTCTGACCCTTTTTTATGTTGGATCCACTGCAGAGTCTCCCACTGAATTGGTCTAAAGCAGGATTATTTTCTGCCTAAGAAATGTTGATTAAATATTTTGATGTATGAGGGGTTAAGACTGCTTTAAGAACAAAGCATGCCACGGGGAAATGAACTGAGACAAGGGAGAAGCTGAAAGGGAGGATGCTATAAACCAGGCACTTTGTCCATTCATGCATTGTTATTTAAAGTTAGGGACGGAAACAAGCTGAAGGTTTGATCCTGTGTATGAGCATCAGTTCACACACCAGATTGTATTGACATGATGCTGATATGAGAAAGGAGATATTATTTTTAAATGTTGTTAAATCTGAGTACGGAAAAGTACTGTTTCTTCTCTTATCTCGTTACCAGGAGTTTTCAGGGAGCCTGGCATATTTGTTTCTTGAGTTGTAAAATGCTGACAGTCACAGGACTTAAATGGATCAGCTGGTTTTGTCATATGCCTGTGTTATTTTCTGCTCTCTTCCTCTGGGTCGTTATGCTTATTCCTCATATATGAAAAATCAGTTATTACACACGTTATGGGGATGTGCAGTGACATGTGAATGATGTTCTGGGGTCCTTTAGAGCAGCTCCAGCACAGCTGCAGGACACTGAGCTCACTGCTCCAAGACTTGTGCTTATATTCCTGCAGTAGTTAATGCTGGGGCTTCATAGAATTGACACACAGCTGAAGTTCAGTGACTGGAAAGTTCTGGTACTGGCGAATTGACTATTGAATTTAAAGCAGTGGCCTGGTTAGGGTAGCAGTGGGTCACAGAAATCCAAATTCATGTCTGAGAACAGGAAAAGACTTTCAGAGTCAGCTTTGTGTGCATCTCTTTTTAAAGTTAAGCTAACTGGTTTCCCGATAATTTTGAATTGCTGCCCCCACCCCATAATCTGACCTTTGAATAAATCAACCCTCCCTTGGTTTTCCTCTAGATTTTTGTATTTCTGAGGCAGAAAGTGTGATTGTACATTTCTGTACAGCAGATTTGAGGAGTCTCTCAGAGAAAGAACACTCTACATTCACTATGTAATTTAATACCCTTGTTTGCCTGGCTTGGATCACAAGATTTGCAAAGATAAATTTGTTTGTGGGAAAAATGAATTTGAGGTGTACATCTACTATTACATCTCTTATATTTTTACACTGCAAATGATTTGCAAGAAAATGTGTTACTTCAGTAGTACCTGGTGAGGTAGAGGGAGTGTGTTCACAGCTGATGGAAACAACTCTTGTGTTGCTGGAGTGTAACCCTGACTCTGCTTAGTTAGCAAAGTGTTTCAAGTTAAATGGTACAGTTTTGAGAAGAAAAAAGTATAACTGATAGAAAGAATATCAGGAAACTCAGTTTGAATGAACAACTCAGTGCATGGAAGTTTCCAACTCTGAGATTCTTGACCTGCCCTAGTATTCCTTCTTTTTAGGAGGAGAGTATGGGGGGAAAGTACAACTAGAATCTCTCAGTGTGGGTATTTGTGTACTTCTGCAAAAAAATAACAGCTGATCAGGTGTGACTTCTGTCATCTGCATTACAAAGCTGGAGAGAATAAAGCTCAGGACTTTACTCCTGGGGGTGAGTGTGACAGGCTGTGCCATAGTGTCTGTTGCAGTGGTTCTTGACCTTTTGATCACAGATACAAATACCCCAAGGGGGAAGTGTCTGAGTGCCTCTCCATGTGCACCTCAGTGGATGCCTCTAAAACCTCTGTACTGAGATCACAGTTTACCTCCTCAGTGCATATTCTTAAGGTATCTGCCTTTTCTTCTTCCTCTTTTAATCTGCACCATTTTATTCATTGTACTCTTAACTGCTTTTAATACTGGCTGTTCTGCAGGACAGTAGATTTTTGGGATGGACACCCTTTTGTATTCCCTAAGGGTTTGAGAATGCATCTGTTTAAGTGGGACCAGCTGGTCCCACATACAGCACTGCCCAAACCTCACTGCCACCTTCCACCTCTGGCAGGTAAGTCAGTCGGTCTCTAAAGGACGACAGACTGGGCAGCTCCCTGGTGCCCTGTACCAGCTGGCTTTGCAAAAGCACCAACTTCTTGTCTCTTCATGGCACAGCCCTCATGTAAACGAAGCTATTGTTGCACAAAACTGGGCTGGAGGAGCAGAGTGGTCCATAAACCCCTCGGAGCTCCGGAGGTGGCCCATTTCAGAGCTCTCCCAGGAATGCAGAAGAAACCCCCTAACGTGCCCGGCCAATTGTGCAACTCTACACGGCCGGCTGGAGGGAGGGGACTGGGTTTCTTCCTGACCCCCACCTGTCAGTCAGCTTAGCCCTAAAGGATAAGCTGATCTTTTGAAGTCAAGGCTTAAAATTGTTGAGGCTGGAGGGCATTTCTAATAGGTTACTGGGTTAGCAAGGAAAAGCAGCAGCACTGTGTATGGTATCAGCTTTGCTTTGATCACACGCTGTAGTGTTGTGCACACACACACATGAATTTAACAGCTATTACTGCTTACCTCCACTGTCTGCATTACTAACTGAGAACCAGAGGATGTCTCATACAGTCCTCTCCTTGAGCTTCTGGAGCTGGCCACTAATGAAACAATTCTTTTCCCTGATTAAAACAATTTAGGAGCAATGCCTGAACTCTGACTTGTGGCATGTGTGTAAGTGTAAAATGCTGTGAGGCTGCCCCAGTTTGGAGATTTCAGTGCTACTGAAATACAAAAAATAAAAGCAGACACTGGCACAAACCTCCCCAGAGCAATGCACCGAAAATACGTCTGAAGGGGAAACACCTTCTTCACCCCCTCAAACAGCCACACCATAAATTTTCTCCCTCTTTTGGTTTTAGTACTGTTGTAAAAAGCCCAGGCCTGCTTTAAAAGACCTGAAACTTTCTCTTACAATGGCCGGGGCTGAGCTTTGAGGCACTGCCACAACTCATTGTCTGGGGAAGAACCCTTGCTGGGAAGGCTGTGATTTATATCAGCCTGCCTGTCATGGGGTGAAAGGAATGCCCGGTTTTTCATTTTGATCAAATGTTAGGTTTGAAAACCACCCACTGCTGTAAACTCAGTTGGAGTGGAGAGATGAGATGGAGCACATTGCATGCTTTGTTGCTGAGATAGTGTTTTTAAGGCTGGCTGAATCTGTTTCCCATTGCTGAGTGCAGGGAGGAAAGATGTGGATTTAGAGAAGGGAAAACTAAACTGAGTACCTTTTTTTTTCCTTCTGCTTTCAGTGAAATAGAAAATGGGGTGAGGGCAGTTCAAGAATATATACTGTCTTCAGTGCAGACACTAAAGAAGGCAAAATCTTTGGTGTAATTAATTTGGAGCCTAAGTAGATGAACCTGTAAAGAAGATGGGGGTGGAATTTTTCAAAGGGGCTGGCACAGATCATCACCTAGTTCTTCCTGAGAGCTGATGGATGTGCCTTTATGCCTAAAACTGCAGGGGGAAGACACCAAAATAATTTTGTTCTGTAATTGGATTTATCATCTTTAATCAGACTTCTTCAGTTTCTCCTCTCTCGTTTTTCCCCTGCCTTCTGTTAAGGAGCTTTCACATGGACTTTCCTTTCTGAAAGTTTGGATGCTGTTACAGTTCTAGAACCATGATACTCTTTCTGTTTAAAATGCACAATAGTTTCTGTGGCTTTTTCTTCTCTTGGCTGTGTTGGCCACAGCTCAGAGGACTTTCCCTGGTTTCGAGTTTCATCACAAATTTCCAGCTTGGGCTGCCTTTAAGGTATAAAAGCATCTGATCCGAGTTTGTGGCTTTGAATTTAAGTGACATTCAGTTTCTGGTCTTTCTTAGGTTAATTCTCATTTTGGCTGCGTTTCATGATGTAGAATAACATTTTTACCTCGTTAATATGGCCTATGTTTACTTTGTCTTAAAATGAGCTTCGAAAAATTGGAATCTGAGACTTTAAATTATGGATTTGGGAGCAGTCCTTCCTAAGATTACATTAAATAAAAGCTGTAAGAAGTTCCTATGGGCTCATGTGTTAAGAACATAAGGAATTCTGTGCTGTTGAGTGTCTGTAGTCTCGTGATCACAATCTGTAGATAGTCTGTGTGATGCCAGTGAGTGATTTTTATGGTTAAGGGTTGACTAGTACGAGTAAGAAAAACATTGTATCTTACCTAACTCTGCTGCTGTTCCATTTGTAAATGTAAAATTAGAAGATGTAGATAATTCCCCTACTCTGCCACTACAAGCTGTATAACCTTGGGCAAATCATGTCTGTGTTCACCTGATCCAAGGAGCGATAACACAGTCTCACAGGGGTGCTTTGAAACTAAGCACGCCCCAGATTAAAATATTGTGGTGACAGTGGTGAAAAAATACCCAGTGTGCTCCAACCAGTGCATTTGATCAGTCCTTCAGGTCAGGGGAGATTTAAAGGCCATCTGTGGTATGACTCCATTGACTTATATAAACCAGGATCAAACGTGATTCATGTATTTGTGTGGTCTGACCCCTTTGAATTCTCTGGTCAAGTTCTGTTAGGAGGGAGGGAAGCACTGAGGTTTGCTATCAATTTTTATGTGCCTGTCTTTACATAAAACAAAACGCTGTCAACAGCTGATCAGAAGACTTTTGTGTTGCAGTTTTTTATCCCAGTTTCGGGGACACGAGTAGCAAGTTGAGATGTGCCTTTTAAATCACAATATAAAAGAGCTCTGAATGTTTTCAAGGCAGTTAATGTGGGTATTATAAAGTAAATGATTTTCTTCCCTCTATGAAATAATTTAATTCCAGAGCTGCTGAACTAGAACTCTAGCTATTATTTTATGAATGCAGTTCAAAAACCTTTTTTTTTACCATCTCCTTCTTTTAAACCATAGAGATTATACCTTTATTGGTTTTATATTTCCAGGCATAAGGAGAGGAGTTATTCTGTGGCCACGTAATTCTGGTCCCAGCTGGAAATGACCAAAAGGGCTGACTGATTACAGAACCTAATAGTGCTCTGCAGAGGTGGTTTGTAAATGTAGGAAGAAATCCAAAGTCTGTTTCATCAGGGCATCAAAGGCTGAGTTTTTGAGCATCAGTGCTAGTACTAATTCCCAGCTGGAATGTGTTAACTGCAGGCATTATTGTTAGACATGGCAAACATCAGGTAACATTGCACTGTGGAGCTGGAAATGATTCTCAGACTTCTTACAGCTCTCATTCTTCAAATCTACATCCTGCATTTTTCTTCATAAAGTTCAGATCTGAATTTCTTGCTTTTTGGTATTAACTTTGTGCTTGTTCTGTTTAACATGTGATTTGCTAGTGGGCAGAGTACTAAATGCCAGTGTTTTGGAGTGTCTTTGTCAGTGATAAAAGAAGGTTATCAGATGAAAAATACAAGTGTAAGTTCATTTTCCAATACTCTTTACTAAGTACAATGAATTGGAGACTTAGCATTTCTGTATTTTATTATGTATTCATATTTAATTGCTGCATTTCTATCATGTGAATCAATCATCTTCATGTGTGATCTCATTTGTTTCATTTGTGGGCTTTCTAGAAGAAATGTGAAATTATTCACAGCAAAAACTGAGAAAATGCAAACCCCAAACTTAGATGTGATAGAAATTATTATAACTTCAGAGTGGATTATTGCTTACTATTAATATACCTAAATATATATCTGATTCCTTGTTACAAGGTTAAAATGTTACCTCTTGCAGGATAAGTGGGTACTTAGGAGTCATAGAAAAGAAAAAACATTTGAACTTATTACTGTTATCTTTGACTACATAGGTGGTGAGAATTAGGGAGTCCTTTGAGCCAGTCCTGTTGGGCCCTGGAAGACTGGAGACCTCAATATTTCCTAGAAGGACTTAAGCCACAGTCCTCTGATGGGGAGAGATCTGAAAATAGCTGGAGGGGTCAGCTCTGATCTCTCTTGTGAGACTGGAATTTGTCCAGGGGAGTTCTTATCTATGATGTTCCCTCCCACACCCAAGTTTTGTGCTGTTTATTGCACACATTTTACTGAGCAGAAAAGGAGGACTTGTGAAAGCTGCCTTAAAACCACAGACTGAGGGGTCCAGGGGAAAGAGGGCAACTTCTTTTTTAATTCCCGTTTGCACAAATAATTCTCAGATTAAGGATTTTGGATGAGAAAGAGGGGCTCAAGTCTGGCATGTGTGGCCCCCAGGTGGGGTTCATATGGAGCAGCCTGAACAAAATGCTCCATTTCAAAAAGCCACTGCACAGCTTCCCACTCTGTTCTCAGGGAGATGATGAAGAAGAAGAAAGACGGGGACTTTGCAGCTGATTAATCACTGGGAAATGGTAATCACTGCTGGTGTGTTTGGGGTCATTATTCAAGGACTTTCAGACAGAAATAAACCGAAGAACTACAACAGTAGCTTTCTCTAATTATTTTTCTGTGCTCAGCCCTACTTTGTGTATTGAGCAAACCATTTCTCTTCTTCCAGTTTCTGGTCGATGATCTCTGGGGCGCAGATTCAAACATTTGATTCCAGGAGCTCGGATGCGCCCGTATTTACGGCTTGAAAAGAGACCATTTATCATGGAATTAACTCAGGCCCTAAAATCACAGCTAAGGTTTTGTAGCATATTTAAATTCATATGTCTGCTTGCAAAATATTTGGAGGTGGATCTTTGCTGTGTGTAAATTGGCACAGCCTCTCCAGAGCGGAAAGAAAAGGAGCAGATTTACGCCCGCTCAAGTTTGGAACCCTTTGATTTTTCTTTTCTCTTCCACGTGTGTATAAATGCACTGAGGAAGAAGACAACCCTCTTTAATCTGGGGAGAATTTAGACACTAATCAAGCACTAAAGAGGCACCATGCCGAGGCTGAGAGCTAAAATCCTAAGGATGAAATCAAGTAATTGCTTTATCTCTTTCTTTTCAGGCATCTAGAGAGATGCTTAAAGGCAAAACTAAAAGTAAATGAATGAATCAAGCCAAGTGGATTTAGGAGTGGATGGATGTATTAAACTTCCACTGAAAATAGCAGCAAATAGGTGACTTTCTATGCAGCTTACAAAGGCTAACACTAGGCAACAGCAGCATTCAGGCTTCAGTGTGGTTCTCTCTGACTTGGTATATGCTGTAAGCATCCAAATAAAGGGAAAATGTGCTTATTAAAGGACAAAAAGGTTGGTATGAGCTTTTTTAGAATAGCTTGTAATGAATAAGCTACCATAAATACTTTGTTCAGCAGTTAACTGTCTTCATGTTGGTAGTTTCTCTGAAATTCTTATATTTGCCCAGACCCTGAACAATTGCAGCAGTGATTTAGTGATTTTTCTCATGAATATAATTTGAGAGAATCATATTCTCAGAAAGGAGCAAGCCAAAAAGTCTAGGGGAGGGAGAGCAGGGAAGAGTAGGGCACTATTGTTAAATGAGCTATTCAGTCTGCAGAACAACATGTCCCTTTTACTGTTACATTCTGTTGCAGCCAGTTTTCCAAACTTTGCTATAGGTTGAGATCTGTTTATTGGTACTGGAGAGCTTTTTTTTTTCCCCTTAGCTTTCTCTCATGTAGATGATTTTATGCTTCTCATCTAGATTAGGAACAAAAAAATGCAAATTTTTTAATCAGGTTTGGGTAACGAAGCTGTTTCCAAGAAAAAAGTTCCAGGTTTGGATGTTAGGTCTGGGCAGAGAATTTACAGTATTTTTGAGCTCACTTTGTCTAAGCCAGTAAATTTATAGTGATACAGTAAATTTAAGTAAGGTTAGTAATAGAAAGGTTTAAAAAACATCAGATTATTTATAACAAGGAGGCCCCTGGCATGGCAGTTGCTTGTTCAGTATGTGGGAAAACTACTGACATCAACTTCCAACTGCAAAATCGGCAGTTTACACTAGGGAGTGAATTTTGCTTAAACCCCAGAGGCTGTGCTTTCACAGGAGCTCAGCCTGCAAACAACTATGGGAAGAAATGACCAAATTTCTAGAGCCTGTAGGTTGAGTTTGAGAATTGGTGCCTCTGAGTTCTGGCTGCTACCAGACTCCAAGTGCAGTAATGCAAGTTAAACCTGCAAGATTGCACCCTAGATGTGTTGCAGCTTTAATTTTGGCCCCTGAGAAGGGCAATTAACTCGTACAGACCTAATGACAGCTCATCTGCACTTTAATTAGCAAGGGCTGTGATCATCTTTAGTACAGGAGCCATACAAAAATGCCACTCACATTTCACTTTAAGTGTTCTGTGTCAAAGACACCATCACCCAGGACTGAACTGCTGCTATTAAATTTCATAAACAATCATTTGAAATAAAGAGTTGTCACCAGAGTAGACTTAAGCAGCATTTTAATGTAGTATCAAAGGCACTGCTGCACAGTGAACAGAATCACAGAACTCCCCTCCAGCCATGAAGGAAAGGTCATCAGGTCCTGGTCATACTCACCTGAGTGGCCAGGTATGACTTGTGTGTGATTTATCTCTTCCTTCTGGAAGTTACAGATGTCATTTGAGAGGTCATGAAGCAACCAGATGTCTCCTGGCATCTGCTCTGGAAACACGGACAAAGCATGTGTGTCAGTCCTGGCTGGTTCTGGGAGCTGGTTCTCACTGACTTCACTCCCAACAGAAAGAATCGTGGCAGCAGAACAGTAATAAATTCAAAACAATGAATGTCATGGCCACACTGAAGGAATATTTACATTTTGGTTTTTGTATCCACTTTTGAATATGTCTGATTTAAGGGCACTATTAAGTCTCTGGGCTTGACTAGGAGATCTGAGTGCTACAAACACTTGCTAACTGATTTTAGAGAATGAAACAGCATTCAGCTTTTCCCCTTGGATACCTGTGTTCCTGCTGTAAACCTTCCCTGTGCAGGGATCAGCAGCCAGCCAGCTGCTGGGAGTGTGCACAGATGCCGCTGCTCATTTTAGCAGCGAGGACTAGAGAGCTTTGAGGAGTTGGTTTGTGAGGAAATTAAGTGATACCTGGTCAGTGCAGAGGAGAGGGCAGAATGCAAAGCCCAGGAGCAGCAGTTGTAGGTCAGGCTCTCCAGTCCCTTAAGCATCTTAGTGGCCCTTTGCTGGTCCTGTTGCAGTGTCTGTGACTGTCTCCTGGAGAACACAGGATGTGCACAGCAGTGCAGCTGTGCTCTCAGTGGTGCTCAGGATCCCCTCCCTCAGCCTGCTGGCAACACTTGGGCAAGATCAAGGAGAAAAATCACTTTAACCCTCGTGCCCTGACTGTCACCCCCAGAGCCACGTATTCATCGATGTGTCCCATGTCTCCATTAGCACTGGGGTTGTGTGAAAGAGCAGCACAGGGCGATGGTTTGGGGGCCAAAGAGGCACTGACAGTTCCTCCACAACAGCCCTTGAAAAGCAGCAAATTTCCCTGGACAGCAGATCAGGTTGGCAAATGCAGAAATGGAGAGTTACGAGCCTGTCAAAGATGAGATGTGTAACTGTACCTCCTAAACTACATCCCAGGGAATCCTGGAATCAGGGAAGTGAAATGGTAACATTTAAGCTGTGCCTGCTCAAGGTAGTGTGAATTACAGACATTAACACCTCATGCCTACTGGCATCATTATTCTCTGCAGAAAGAGATAAACAGTTTATAATAGTTAATAGATATTCAGTTCATTAGGAATATAACAGTAATTTTCAACAAAACGAGTACATACTTTTAAACTATTCAGTCACTTTTAGAATTACTAAACAGACTTCTTTAATTCTCCAATCAATTCAGCAAGAATAGTTCTTTTTGACTACAGTAAGACTGGATGAGTCTGAATTACAATGAGTTTGGTACCTTGGAGCAAGCTAATGGACTGTAAGGGGAGCTGCCAACGCCATCTAGAGTTGAGGCTGCCTGGGATTTTGTATTATTGGGCCTATTTTCTATTGACTAAATAGGTCATAAGTGGAAATTAAATTTGCTGTACCAGTTGTCTGTCTCTGGCTAAACTTTATGTTCTATAGGTTCGTAAATCACATTATGAATGATTATATTAAAAAAAAAAGGGGGGGGGGAACCCCATTGTGAATGCTGAATGTAAATATATTGTTGTCTGTTTAGCTCCTGGAAATCTGTAGAGAAACTAGTTTTTCTGGTTGAATCTGGCATAACACAAATAACCAAAAATGAGCAGTAAGATAAATCATGTGTTGTGCTCTTTTCTTTCTAGTAGTTTTACAGTCCTCGAGTTCAAAGGTGTTTCTTTCTACCCTCAGGACATTTCTTTTCTCCAGGTCTCCTGAGCGTGTCTTACTGAAGCAACACCACTGAGTTTTCTGAGATTGCTTAAAATTTTCAAGGCAAAACACTTTGCTATTAAAAAAATATTTAAGAAGTCATTAGTGATGGGAAGGAACTACCAATACAAGCAGTGAATATACTGCTTGTATATAATATATAGTCTGCACCTCCTCCTGCACTTCAGAGACATTGGTTCATTTCCAGTAACACTGAAGTCTTAACCACTGCAATTACCACTGAACCTTCAGATTCCTGACAACTAGCAAAGGAACAGAGAGAGCAGTTCTCTGAGTAACCAGGGAATTTAACACCAGAACAGCCTTCTGTTTCACTGGCACGTTAATGTGCACTGATTGCATACCCAGAAGACAGAATTATCTAAGTTTCTGGTGGGGGCAGGAACTAGAGCAGCAATAATCTCAAATGTCTTTGAAGGAAGAGATGGGGAAATTCTGTAAGTAGTCAGGAAAGGATTTAGAGTTTAAATCTGGCTGTTGGCTTCCACGTGGTTTGGGATTGTCCAGAGCTTTTCTTGTGATACATGTGAAGTAGATGAAGTTCTTTTGATATGTGTGTGTATAAATGTCTTTTGTGTAACAGAAAACCTGCTCAAAACGTTGTCTTTCCTCCTGGTATCTGAAATCTTGTGCAATTACTGCGTCAGTCCTTCCATCCCCTGCTTCTGATAGATGTTTGGTCTTGTTGCTGCCATGAATTGGGCAAGTTTTCATCTCCTCCTCAGTTTCATCATCTGTAAAACTATGGAAGTGATGCTGACTCCTATGACACCTATTTCTTCTTTGGCAGAAATACTGTCACAGAAGTGAATAAATATTACCCATTAGCAGAGTGCCTTATTCAACCTCACAGGCACACTGGAAAAGGAGAGACCTGCTGCAAGTTCATTCTCTTTGCTCGTGGGGCTGCATTTCATTTTTCTTGCAGCATCTTTTTGCTTCTTGAACTCTTTTCCTTTGCTGGTAGAGTGCTGGGTCTGGTGAGGTCTGGCACAGCCTCTCAAAGCTGCAGTTACACAAACCTACCATGGAAATGTGCTGGTTTGATCACAATTCTTATCAACTGTTTTGCTTTGCTCCCCCCAAGTCTTTCAGGATGCTTTCACAGTAGGTGCCAGGAAGTTCTGGAAGATGAGAATAAGGATTTGTATGTCAGATGTGGGATTTGAGGGGGTTTAGAAAGAAAAATTAAGTGGGTGAAATGTTTAGATCCCATGATTTCCTGCCAAGAATGCCTGCTTTTCAATTGGGAAGGCTGTGCTAGAGGATTGAAGGAGTGGTGGTGGGGGGTGTGTGTCTCAGATCTCTTCCTTGCAGCAGGCTGGGAGTGGGAATGCAGCTATGGCTGGGATGAGCATTACCTCATGTCGGTCTATTCCTGTCATTCCAAGCACAAAATTATCTGAAGCAGCATTCACAGGAACCAGGTTTCTTTCCTGTGCTCCAGATGGATGGAATGTCCAAGGAAGATGAGTCATCTGTGCTGTGCATGGTTGAGGTTGGTAGAAATTTGTGGAAAATATACCTCCAGTTTGTCTCTAAGCACTGGATGTTTGCAGGGAGCTCTGAGAATTGCTAATAACCTTTTAGAAATCAGTAGCATCCTTAAGTAGTCAGTATGGGCTTATTGAATAAGATTCTTATATTTAAAACTTGTACGAAGGTGATTCCTCAGATTTTCAAACACAAAGAAAGAACTTGGTGTAGGAAATAAATAGATAAATAGAGAGGCAACTTTGGTGTTGCAGGAAAGTTTCTGATGGAGTTACTCAGAGGGCTTCTCTGCTGGCTGCTGGCCAGGGCAGGACAGATTCCTGGCTGCAGAACCATCTGTCTGTTTGCCATTCCAGTGTCAGAACTGGGTGCCAGGGGAAGGCCTGAGATGGACTGAGGAGACAAGGATAACAGGAGAGCTGTGACTCGTTTGGCTTTGCTCTTGGGGCAGATACTCTTAATAGTGGCACTTGGTAGCTTATTCAGCAAAAAGCAGTGTTTATAGATTTCAGGCTGAAAACACCATAAACACTAATGAAAAGTACTGTCAGTGCCTCTAACACCTTTAAATGTAAGGTATGGTTGGGAAGTGCTGAGCAGGAAACATTTTGCTTGTTGGCTTCTACTTAAAATTGAATCTTGATGGATTTACATGCAAATTCCATCAAGTATCAATCTTTGTTCAGCCATTGCTAGGTGTTTTGGGTTTTTTTCATTAATTTGAAAGCATTTGGGAAAGGAAAAGAGCCAGTGTTGTTCTAATTGGGTAACACAAAGTAAAATTGCTAAATCCAAATGTAGGCACCAGACTGTGGTTTTTTTTTTCTTAATGGGGCTAATTTTGCTGAGACCTGAGGGACCTTTAGTGTCAGCAACTAGGTTGCCTATGCAGGTATTTGGGACAAAAGAGGCTGGTCCCATTCTTTGCTGTAGGTGCCTACCATGAGTTGCATCTGTTTAGTGGTCTTAGAGAAAACATTTAAAATGCTGCTGGAATACAGACTATATTTTATGAGAAGAAGATGTAGCTTTATATACTGGAAAAGTTTTTATTTTATCTTGCCTAGATTTTCACAGGTCAGTCCCAACTAGCAAGAAAGTCAGTAGGAGTAAATTTGTTCCTGTAACTGAGTCAGTATCATACCCTAATTTTTAAGAGCAATCAGACTTTCATTACTTACTGTTAAACATTATGGAGAATGAAATTTCTCAACTCTTTGTACTGAGGCTGGTATCAAATATCTGACAAATTTTAATGTCTCTACCTCCTGTGTGTTGGCATCTCTCGTCATGTGGAACTGTTTGAATGAGTTAAAGCTTCGTGAAAATGTTTAAATATACATTTTCTCATCGTTTGAGTCGACCATAATGTGTTGATACACCTTAATATATTTTGGTTTTATAATTCTAATAGTCCATTTTTCCACTACATAATCACCCTTTCAAAGACCCCAAACAATTTTTTGAGCACTAGTTAAGGCCCCCAGGCATTTCTTTCTGCAAAAGAACTCTTAATTATTTTACTTCAGGCATTTACCTACCTAGAAATGAGTGGCCTAAAGTAATTCAGCAGCTCTAGGAGAGTTACAGATATGATTCCTCTACTGTGGGATTACCTTGTTGTGGATAACCAAACTTACATCTGAATTCAGAGTTTTATCATCTTAGCTGTAATGACAGTGAAGAGTTGTCTGGTTTATTCTTGACCAGTTGATCTGAAGTACTCTGTTTTTCTTATCACCATTGCTTCCCCAAAGGCCCACTTAGCTTTTGATCTCTCCTGGTTTCTGAACTATAGTTTTGGAAGAGGTGTTGCATTTTAAATAAATAGCTAAAATCTGTTCCCAGCTCTTTTGCATTTGAAAGATCTTGGTCCTACAAGAATATTTTGTTGTTAGTTCTCTTCTAGTTATCAGCATGAGAACTTCCAGAGGAACAGAGCTGACAAAAACCTGTTGGAACAGCAGGTCACTTGGCAGCTTCACAGCTCCTCGTGCCTCCTGCCGTGCTGGGGGAGGCAGCAGCAGCAAGGCACAAACCTGTGTGGAATACATTTGCTCTTTACCTGTTCTGTGTGGATTAAATGAGAACAGATTTTTGGCTCTGAGCGTCTGTGCATAAATTCCACCTGAATAGGAGGCAACTTATGAAATGAGATCAGCTCTGAAAAAGTAATTCTAACTGCAGCTAATTTTTTTTTAAAAAAAGGAGTATAAATTGCTACGTTTTGAGCAGCCAAAGAAAATTAGGGGCTTGTGTAGGCTCTGAGGTTTTGCCAGATTTTGTGTTGGTTGGTGTTAAGTCTAGTTTTCTTCGAAGTTTGTTTCAAAATAGGTGTGAACTCTGTACACTAAGAGGAGATATGTACCTTAATCTAAGACAACTACAGGTACACAATGCTGTGTAACAGCATTAGGTTAATCCACATTACTAATGTCCCCCTGTCTGACCTGAGGAGACTTTTCTGACCTCTTTTGATCCTTGAGTGTGTCTCCAGTCTACATTTTCTGATGTGGGCAGTGACTGTGCACTGGCATCTGTGCTCAGATGATATGGAAATAGTTCTCAGGCTGGTACAACTGCCTGGCTGGACAAGATCTGAACCAGGCATCTGGAGGAGAGAGATTCTTTTTTGTTTTGCCAAGTTTTCTGAGCATGAGAACGACTGGTAAGGCAAAGGGACTGCAGAACAAAAGTAGATACTGATTGTGGAAGGGGAAAAAAGGAGGCAATTCATGACAGATAGTAGCATGTCATTAAGGATAGTGCTTACTGTGCAAGAGAATCATCTTCCATGCTCAATGAGACAGCTCTCCCCATGAGAGATGCCCTAGAATGCTTTCCCAAAGCGTGGTGTGTACATTGCTGGTGGTTTGCAGGCCACTTCAAAGTGAAACTCTGAACCCAGGTCTCTGAGTCCATGCAAGCGTGTAGATCTAAAATATACACCACTCTCTTTTGAAATTGGCTGCAAAGAGTTCCCACAGTTCTCTTTACTGCAGGGGGTGTCCATGAGAGGAACTGATTTCAGGAAACCCGGGTTTCTTCGCTGTAGACATTGTGTGACTTTAGACAAGTTGTTTGTTCTGTCTGCCCGGTGGTTCCTCGACTCTAAAATAAGGGGGATGGCAGACCTGTGCCTCACATGAGCTTTGGGGGATCAGAACTGTGGCAGAGGAAGGGTTGCCTGATTATTGGAGCCAGCCATGGACTGCCATGGCATTTCACAGTGTTTATCCCAAGTCAGGACCAGGGTTCAGAGGCAGGGAATGTGTGAGCAGATCCGCAGAGGGCCTCCACCAGAGCTGGTTCTAATTAGTCATTTTTATGAGCTCCAGAGTCAGACAAAAATGAGGAGCCCTCCCCTTGTGTAGTTTCCTGTTTGCTGGGTGCATGTAAAAGAGATCTGGCCCTGATGTATGTTAATAATGAGCTGATAATGTAAGCCAGCTGAGAGATGTGGAGTTAGTCTGGTCTGCTGCCAAGCGGGAGGTGAAAGTTCAGGAACTGACTCATGTTGCCAAGACCTGGTCCTGTGGAGAAGGTCTGCTCATTAATAGATTGAGTTTCTCATTAGGGCTACACAGCATATGCTTACAGCTTTTGGGTTTCAGGCTGAAACCCAATACCAGTAAAAGCCTGCTGAACAGAGAGGCAGATTTACTGGTAAATAAAGGATTAAAGGAACACTTGGCAGGGTTGTCGGGCTGGAAACCTGACTGGCCTTTGAAGATTTCTCCATATTGTAGGTCCTCCCTTTAAATTTATACCAAGAAGAGACATGTTCTGCTTTTTACCATGCAGCCCACAGGACAGGGGTTTTACATAGTCTACTCTGTATCCATCAAGGGGAGAAGATGCTTATTTTAAATCAAATGCATGGTGTTGCCTCTAAAGCAAAACGTCACAAATAGGTTGTTGGCTCAGAGGAGCCTGGTGTAAACAGGCTTCCCTCCTACTCCCCCCTCACTTGGAGGCCTTGTCTTTCCATGGAGAACAAGACACTGCATTAGTTTTCAGAGTGAGCAGCCCAGCATTTACAGCATCTCTAAAACTACTGTTGTTCTCTTCCGTTTTTTTTGAATGAGAATCTCCAGCAAACAAGCACAACTGCCTGCTTGGGTTACAGCATGTGACGTTCATTAGGGCTGGCCATGAATGGAGTTCATACTTGGCTAAACAGCTTTAGCAAACTGAAATGCAGACAGGTTTAAATGGACTTATAAAAGGAGAAAAAAAATAAATACATAGCGGTCCAGAAGCCCTACAGCTGACAAGAGTGTTAATACAGTACTTCGGGAATTCAGGGTGGCATTTGCTCTATATTTCTTTATTGAAAGCAAAAATAATCCCCATAAAGTTTTGGTTCTTGAATGTGCATGATGTAATGAATGGCTCTCACACCACTCAGCCTTAGCTGGCTAGTGTTACCTGGGGAAACATGGAGCCAAAAGGAATTGCAGGAGAGGCATTGTAAACTGGAGAGTGTAGTAATAGTTTCCTTCTTCTTTTCAAGAATCTGAGTCTATTGCTCTGTTAACTAATGAAGCTGCAGAAGTGGAGGAAACCGTGAATTTTATCTTACCCCTCTTTCAAAAGAAAGGTTTCCTTTGTTCCTGCCTGCCCAGAAGCCACAGGCATCTTTAATCATTGCTGAAATCCTATTGTCTTGATCCAATAGCCGTGCTAGACCACAGGCTTTACTGAAGCCAGATGTCTTCCATCAGGAGAGTTACAATAGGGAGAAGGTATCCAGCTTTTTCCTTGCTCGGACATGACCAGTCAGCCTGAGAGTTAGTTCAAGAGTTGGATTTGGAGTTTATGACAGAGAAATGAACTGTATTTATGTGTGTATGCACAAATAGGTATTACATGTATGCTGTGCATGCACAAGTCCATGTTTCACTGTGATGATGCACACTATGGTTTTTACATAATGTATGTAAATGAGAATGAGCAAAGGAATTTTTCTAACACCAAAGCCTACATGGAATAGTACAGACCAACCTGTGGTTGTGGAGTCCACCAGGCACTAAAATTTAGAGTCAGTAACAGAATTCCTATGGCAGAGAGACTTTTCTGAGGAAGGCTGCCTGGGAATGAGCAGTTGGGGTCCAGCACAGATGAGAATGAGGTCACACGTGGATGTGCAGACAGGTGTGTTTGGGTGTTACCACAGGAGTGCAGGAGCCCTCCTGGCTGTGTGTGAGCAGAGTCACCACTGGGGACAGCAGGGACAGTGGCAGGGCAGGCCAGCTGAGAGCTGTGCTCCAGGCCATGGTCTCACAGCCTCTCCAGCTTTGAGTGTGCCTTGGTCTCCTGGCATCTCACTGACAACAGAGCCCTGAACGCTCCTGATTAAATCAGGAGCTTTTATTCAGCTGGAGCCCCATCCCCTGCTCTGGGCTCTGTCACCAGGGCTGATGTGGCTGCAAAGCCCATCAGGGTGTGAGTGCACCTGATGCTGCCAGGGGGGAGTGGACAGCACACATTGTATTGAGACATCTTTGGCCAGACACATCAGCCTCTCTGTCCCTTTGAGGGCAGATAAAAACTCTCCTAATGCTTAATAACATAAATTTGGAGGAGATCTTATGTAAACATATTCAGTGAGCACTCATTAATTTCCCTCAGGAGCCAGGCTGAATGAAGATGAGTTTCAAAGAAAGGGAGAAATTAAATTTATCGTTAAGGACTGCACAAGTTGGAAAGAATTGTAGGAGGCACTCTGTGTTTTTAGCCGTGCAGATTAGGGATCTGTGGCAGGGACGTGGGGGAGGAGGAAGGTTGGGAAGTTATATTAGGAAAGGATAAAAATAGTGCTTGCAAAATGTATAGGAGGGCTCTATTGCATTGATTTGCTGGGAGCTCTCACTGATTCTCGAGCAAAAGCACTTTTAGGAGCACGACATGTTCAACCTCTTAGAAAGACAGTACAAGTCATTTGCTCTCTGCAGTTTTGTGGTGCTCAGCATAACAGACTGGCATCCATCATCATCATTTGTCTTTGCCAGTGACTTTAAGGACACCTGAGAAGCAACAGTAAGGTAGGATTCTGTTTTCTACCAGCTCTAGACAAGACACATTTACTCTGTTGTACCTTCAGAGATGCACAGGCCAACTTTGCCTCTGACATTAATGCCCTCTGTCAGTCCTTCCTGAAGAAGCACCAGACTGTTCCTCTGCTTTGTATGTAAACTGGATCCAGGTTCTTGCAGGGTATCTTCATCCTTGATTTTTGGCTTCCGAATTTATTCCTTTTGTATGAACTTTGTCTTGGAAAGAAGAACTTGGTATCGTTGGCTTCTGCATCCTGATTCCAAAACTGGAATTGCCAGATGTGTTCTCCCAGACACTTTCCTCAGGCACAGATGGTGTGTTTTGGTTTGACCCTTTCTGAGCAGATGATAGTAAGACATTAGAGCAAGTAAAAGAGACTTTAGAGAGGGATTTCTGAATCATCTTCTCTACCTTAAAACAATAAAATGGAATTAAAAACACATGTACATCATTCTTCTTCTGCATTTTCTCAGTATGATTTAGCATTCTGTCAGGTCTGCTTGTGTCCCTCTGGAAGATTCCTTCTTCTGGATCTCATTCTTCCTCTTGTAGCTTTGACTTTCCCATTCTCACCCACTGGAGTGCTTTGTTCTTCCTGTCATTTCTTCACCTACTCACTTCTCTGTTGCACATAAATTGGGGAGCAGAGATTACAGAATGGCTGAAGTTGGGGGCTGGGGCTTGAGGACCCTCTTCCTTTCCACTTCTGCCCCTCAGTACCAGTAGCCATCAAAGAGACCACTCAGTGGCTGCTACAGAGAGCTGGGATGCTCCCACAAAGCGTTTGAGCCAGGGCAGGATGCTTGAGGGACAGCAATTTGGGGTTTGGGAGCAGCTGCTCACCCCGACATCCACTGGCCTTTGCTCTGTTAGCAGCAGCAGCCTGGGCATGTTAAAAGCAGCCCTGAGAGGTGCTGTGGCCACAATAACTCCAGTGCTCCAACCATCCCTTTTAATTAATCCCTGGGAAAGAAGGTGTTTAACCAGAGAGGTTTCCGCTTGGTTTCTGTCCCGCTGCTGTTCTGGACTGATGAGTTCCTTTGTGCTCTGTGACAAAGAATTACTCAGGGGTTAAAGGTGACACTGAGTTCATTTCCCCAATGGGCAAGGCTGTCCCCCACCCCCTCAGCCTCAGTTCTCAATTAATCTTCTCAGAAATCCTCACTGCATTTTTGAAATGGAGATGATTAGCAGGGTTGTAGCCAGGATATTGGGATATTCTGGTATGTTCTAAGTCACAGTTTGCATGCAGGCAACTATTTAAATACATGCAAGTATTAAAAATGTGTGTGCATTACAGTTGTTAATGTTCCAAATTCCTCCCTGGAGGAGGAGGATGAAGTTAAGGGTGTCTGCCTGCTTTCATTCTTTAAATTAAAGTTTCATATAAATAGTAAACTTGGTTTTTTTCAAGAAGCAGTTAGAAAACATCTTTGGGGCTGGGACATTGCTGGTATAGCAAGTAGTAACTTTTCTTTTATGGAACTTTAATGATTTATACCAGTGGTGAAATTGTTCTAAGGGTGAAAATCTGCAGCTGTTAAAGCTAATCCAAGTCACTACTTCCATGCTTGCTCTTTTTCTGCACAGTTTAGATGTTTTACACCAAATTTGCATAGATTCCTGGAGACACCAGGTAGTGAGGTTGAAGGACTTAGTTACCACTCAGAAAAGTTGTCAGACTAGTTTTGCTAATAACACTTTTTTTCCTCTGAAAAATAAAACTCTCTCAAGACCCTAAGATAGGAAGCTGAAAGGTTTATTGAAGGCAGTTGTTTAAAACTACCTCAAATCCAAGTCACGTTCCTCTCAGCCATTATCAGTGCTCTTGTGTAAATGTTCTCATTATGGTGACAGGTCTAAGGAAAGTGCTCTTGAAAAAATGAAACTGCTCTCCGGGAGGGATTTTTCTCTGTCACAGGTGTCTGAGAGTTGTCTGTTGGAGCATGGAAAAGTCTCAAGTGTGTAAACAAACTCCCAGAGTGGCACTTGGGACATTGGGCCTAAAGGTGATTCTGATCACCCCTTTTTACAGGATGCCACATAATGCTAAAAACTTGTTTCACTGCCTGCAGTGGCATGTTTTAAATACATGGTCTTGAAAAGAGTTATTTCCCAGATGTGGCATCCAAGTTTGGAACTCTTTTCACGGGTCTGGAGTTCTTGTTGCTGCAGGGTATTCCTATTGGCTGCAATGGGATTGTTGGCTGTTTACAGGAGCAAGTTTAAAGTCCCCGACCTTTACAAAAATCATGCAGCTTCTGACATGTTTGTTATCGTTCTGTGTGTAAAGGAGGTTTGGAAATGGAAGGATTGGATTTGTGGTAACAGCATCAAACGAGTCTAAAGATCTCCGGTTTCTGTGCTTAGCTTTGATAGGAACTCCAGGAAAACTCCATTTAGTTACACTGCCTCAGTTCCCTATCTAGAAAAATTATTCCATCTGCTGTATATTTAATTGCTGAGGTGGGATGACGGGTCTGGAAGGGGTTTATTTCACAGCAGAGTCCAGGACCCTCAGAATATGGGCCCTGAGACGTGAGTTACCAGTTATGAATGTGTCAGGATGTTTGCTAAAAGTGTATTAGAGACCCCAGGGAAAGCCTGGTTCAGGTCTGATTGTAAGAAATCCTTTTTTTTTTTTCATTTTCAGCCTTGAAATTAGTCACTGCCAGGCTATACCTGGCTCTTTGAGTAATATCCTTTGTACTTGTGTGATGCAGAGCACAGTGGAGGCTGGATCTCAGTGTGGGGCTTTTGGCAGTAATGTGATATAAAGTCCTGTTGTTTATGTTGCTGGTTGGTTTTATTTTTAATTAGCACCTGTTTACAAGAAAAATTATTCTCCCTTTTTCTTTCTGGGTGGTAAGGAGGGAAACATTGTAATTCATTTATTGAGTGCTCCATGTCCTCTTTCTACACCTAAGGCAGCTGAAAGCTTCATCCTGCACAGTCCGAGCTCTGCTCACGCTGGGCTCTGCACCCTTGGTTCTTGTTGATTTTCGTGGCAGTGAAGAGTGCTGAGCAAATTGCACCCTTCAGGCTCTAGCACCCTAATCTCTTTTTAAACAAGGAGCCTGTGCAAAGCAATTTAATGTCTAAACAGTGAGTGCCTATCAGTGTCTGACAAAGACTTAAAGAGCAGAGGAAAGCACAGCGCTGTTAAAAACTGGAGAAGGAGACACAGGATGAGGAATTGATACATTGCCAAGGCCAGAACTATTTGTTTCATAATTGTAACTTACATCTTATATGTCGCCACTTGAGTAATTTAAAACAAACCAAACCACCCAACTGTGATATTCTGGCCAAGGTTTAAAATTTTATGGGGATTTTGGTGAGCCATCGTGTAAGGCTAAATTTGGTACATCCCCTGCAGGGAAGTGTCTTGCACATAATTGTACTCACATGACAATTAGGCCTCTTCAGGAAGATGAACAATCCATGGCTCTGAAAAGGTACTGGTTAAGTTCCTTCTTGTGACTTCCACTGGGCTATTTTTGCCTGCTTTAAAGACACACACACAAAGACAGACAGACAGTGTTTTACTTAGCCTTTTGTGTGATGAACTCAGTGTGGTTTTTTAATCACAAGTCAATCAAACTGAATGATGGCTTCTCTCATTTCATCGCTGGAGAAACCAGGTTGCAAAGGTTTCCTATGGCTACCATATGTTTTTGATGGAGCTGGGAATAAACTCCGGTGTCCTAAATCCTTCTCTTCTCTGCAGCTATCAGACAGGATCAGCTTAAGTGTTATTTGCTTTGGACTTCTAGTGCTGACACAATGAATGAATGCAGAATCCATGGAGTTCACCACAATGAGGAAAAGGGTGTGGGAATGAAAGGCCATCATATGACATTTTACCTGCTGCACGTTGCTCACAGGACACTGACATTTGCAGCTCCTGGCCAGAGGAAGAAAACCAGAATGGTGTCTCTGTAGAAGTTTTCCAAACCTTTTCCTCTTAACAAACGCTTTCCGTAAGGGAAATTTGAGTTCCAGTTATTTATCTCTGATTCTACACGGTAAACTCGCTTAAATAGGTCAGTTGGCCTTGGCAGTACAGAAAATTGGGAATGTCAGCACTGGGAGGGGGAGTGATCCTGGAAATCTTCACTGACCTTTGCATGTACGCTGTTGTTTTACAGACTTCTAAGGTCATCAGCCAGTCTGAGAAAACCATTTATAGATTTCAGTCCTGAATGTCAGACAGCCTTTGACTAACACATCTCAGTTGTGTGAATTGAGGGGGATAGAGAAGATAGGCCTGCAATAAAGGGATATTTTGGAATTTTGCAGACAAAGGTTGGGATGTACAGAACTGCGACCATGGAAAACTGGAGGCTGTCACTGAAATGTTGGAAATGCATTTCCAACGTGCAGTTCTCTGAAAGTTTTCATTGTGTTTCCAAAATAGACTTTAAAGATTCTCTTTTCCATTTGTGAAAAGGCTGTGCCTCACAAAGAGCTATTTGTGGTTTATACATGTGTCTGTTGTGTTGGTAATCCTGAGGAAAATGGAACAACCTGACAGATGTTGGATAATGCTTTATAATGCAGAGGTCTAATCCTGGGTTCTAATCAATAAATACTGAAACAAGGAGTTTTACATGTAGTTAATGACATTACTATAAATGGTCTGAATCTTTTTCCAAACATTCAGATCGTCCTTTTAAGTCTGGATAAGTTCTTGGCCTTCGTGCCTTCCACCCTGGCAATGAGCTCTATCATCTAATCACACACTGTATGAAATATTTTTTTATCCACTTTGAATTCCCATAATTTCTTTTCAGTGACCATCCCTTTGTTTTTGGGCTTTAAAGTGCACAAGTTCCTCTTGTACCTTTGTTTACTTCTTGTTTTAGGTGCTTGTTGTGCTCCTGACAGTTCTGAAGTGCCAGTGTTTTGCATCTGCTGGAGAAGAATGAGGGAAGTGTTCACTTTCTGTACTAAATCCACAATTGTCTGTTGAGATTTAGTGAAGATTTGGGCTGTGGTAATATAAAAAGGATAAATTCATTAAGGATATACTCTCAAAATGTGAGAGAAGCCTATTTAATAGAATATTATTGCAGTTTTTCATTTAACAGTATACTGAATGAAATAAGTTAATCTGTCCCATTGAAATAAAATAGGAAATTTGTTCACAATAACTGATTGTAGTGTCTCCTGACGAGCTTTATGATGTGGTTTAATTGAACTCTGATCTAGGCTAAATAAAATTCTGTCTACATCTGGGCTTAAAATATGTCTGGTTGGTTACCAAGAGCCTGTGCTCCCATGTGTGTGAATAGGAATATACCATCCCATGTCAGTCAATGAAACACTGCAGTTAAAACTTATCCTTGGACTTTGACTTTCAGTTTAATGAAACCTGGATTCTGAAAAGAACAGATAAAGTAATTCTGTTAGCAATCATTTATTTGATGGAATTGCCATCGCTGTGTTCACAGAATATTTGAGAACAGGCTGCAATTTCCCTCAGATGTTTGCTCTGTGGATTTCCTTGCCAGATTTGTTTCCAGAGTTTATTTTTAACTTCACAAATTGGTCATCATAAGCATTTGACACTTGACATTGACTGTGTGCAATTAGTCAAAGAGTCTCTCTGTTCTCTCAGAGGATGAGAAAGCAGGATCTGATGGGCAAACATGAGAAATACAAAATGTGGTTTCTGCAGTTACCCTGTCACATGGTTTTCCAAATGATTTTTGAATAGTCTTAGGACTATAGTTTTTAAACCAGAAAGGAGTATGAGGCTCCAGTTATCCCTGTATTTGTGCTGAGAAAAATGTACTTTTGAGAAGGGAATCCAGTTCTGATGAAAAGACGTGAACATGTCATTGCTCCCTTTGTTGCAATATTTAATCAACCTCAGAGTTAAAAATATGTTCCCTATTCTGAATTTGAGCTTGTGTGGTTTAAGGTTCCTCTCAGCCTTTCCAACAGCAAAATTCCCTTTTCTAGATGTTAAGAAAAAGGAACTTGGAGGGGATGGGAGTACAACTGAGGTCATTCTGAGGTCTGAGTGAATGTGTTTGCTGAGCTCTAGTTCTAAGCAAAATATTGATACAGAGATTTCATACACTGTGAGGTCACTAAATGTGGTGCTGGCATGGAAAATTAAGGGAAAATGCACCAGAAAACATAGCTTTTGACATTTTCTGGTGAAGGAAACATCTGTGCTGATTTAGGTGCATCTTTCCTACTTTTATTCTTTCCCTATATTCCATATTTCCTGAGCTGGAATTTGTGATTTGCTGTGCAAGAGCAGGACAGGTTTGTAGGGGAAGATGGAGTCACAGAAGAGAATTCAGGGATGGGGACTTTTGTGAGAAGGTGGTTTGTGTAACACATGGTAAGGTCAGTCTCTGGGTGCAGGGATAGATGGGAATGGTGTCTGTGTAAGGAGCAGGGATGATCTTTACAGCATTTGCAGGATTTTAGGGGGCACTTGTGCTGTAAATAATATTAAGTGGGTTTTTTTTCTTAAAATTCTAGTTCTAGGCATGGAACTTGAACCAAAAATTGAAATCCGTATGGTAGCAACATTCAATTATGGCTACGTTTAGGAATGGAGGAACAAGGTAGTTAGTAGAGCTGTTACAAAAGGAAGGAGAAGATTCTGCCTTAAAAGTTACAGAATTCCTGGTGGAAGCTTCAGCTGTGCTGCTGTGCTGGGGTAACAGGAGAACACAGAGGGACAGAAATCTGTTTGCCACTTTTCCTATGGTGTGTTTCCTGGAAGGAGTGATTATAAATGTGCCTTTGAGGGCCATACAAGGTGCAGAGAAAGCTTCTGACATTACTCCTCCTTTGCATGGGCAGATGTCTTCTGCTCCTCACTGACTTTCTCTGGCTCGGAGCCTTCTGGCTGAGGGGACAGGCAGATGGTTGCCTTGAAGGCTCAGTGGCTCATCAAACATCAGGCAGAGAAGATACACGGCCATTGGCCAGTAATCTCCCACCCCCAATCTAAACCCTTAATTCCCAGTCCAAAAGAAAGTCGTTTCAAACCGAACCCATAAAAGAACGGCTTAAAAATATTAAGCTTTTGTGACCCTTCCAGTGAATCCAGCACCCAGGGCTCCAGCTCCATGTGAAATACCCCCAAAGAAAATTCCTCTTACACTGGGATCCAAGAAATAATAATAATACAGATCAGAATTCAGTGTTTCACATCCAATGAACTCACTGGGTTGTAGGAATTTGAGCTGGTCTGTCACTTTGGAGCCAGTGATGTGCTTAACAGATGCCTGTTTGGGTTCAGATGAAGTGCTGCAGAAGCATATGATGCCAGAAGAAGGATTAAAAAGTCACCAGGCTGTTACACAGAAGAAGTAATTACTTGCAAGCCTTCACTTTTGTTCTTGGCTAATACTCGCTTTGTTTGATGGTTCTTAACCTTTTCCAAGCAGCACTTCATCCCTGGGTGAGTTGTAACTCCTGTGTGATAATGTAGAAGGGTAAAGCACTGCCTGCTTGTAAGGCAGCTCTGCTGTAGTCAGAGTTAGTTTTCAGCACAGCAATGGTGTTTCTGGATTTCCTTGCTCACCCTGCCCATATTGATTTCCATTTCAGTTTGTAAAAGCCCTCATGAAATGGAAGTTTCACTTACTTGGACCCAGTTGGAAGGCCAACAACTCCTTTAAGGATCAGGTTTTCTATACCTGAATTTTTATACCTTTGATCTAAACTGAGGAAGTTCAACTTCCATGGTGGAAGTTGTATTTGTATAAAGATGCTTATAGCAATTCTGTCACAGAGACCCAGTTCCATTTTACTGATACAGTTGTGCCCACATTAGAGGCTGGACTGGCATCTGAATATTGAATATTGCTCCCAGAGCTGATGCTGTCACTGAGAGACACCACTTAGGTTAAAACAAGGTGTAAACTTGAACCTCTGCAAATGTGTTTCAGTGGTTGAACAGAAAAAAAAATTAAAAATGGAAAAATCTGTTCCAGAGCACCTGAAAGCACTGATAGGCATGGCTGCTTTATTTGAAAGTATTTTTTCAGGTACACAAAATAAACTTATGTTTAATGGTTATTTAAATAATAACTTGTGATTTGAAATTCAAAAAAAACCCCTTGGCATCTCGTTTAAGTAGATTCTCTGATAAATTAGAGAACTTTGAAACTGAGCTGATCAAGCATACCAAAATGTTCTCTGGAAACATCGGTCATTAATTATACCAGGACATGAAGGTTACTGGGTAGTGATGAAGAGAATAGAAAAAAATCCCTTAAATGATGGCCTGTAGTTGCTGATGCGCGTGGTTGGGATTCTAAAAATAAAGTGGACAATTTTAACTACCAATTTTATCAGTAAAAGGCTTAAAGTGCTTAAATAAATTGTCTGAAGTACAGCCATCACTGTAGAAATACAGGAATCCATTATGTATGGTATGAAAGTGGGTGGAAATCTTTAGACTACAATAAAAAAAGAGAAGCCTTTTCTTTCTTTTTGCTGTCAGCCTGACCATGTGGGTTTTGCTGTTTGCATTCAGCCTGTTAAAGCAGAAGTTGCATGACTTTTTCTTAATGTTGGGCCGGGTCCTACAGACCTCATCCATGTGATAAACCCAGGATAAATGGAGTGCCTGCAAAAATGAGCCCACTGTCTGTCTGTGCTCCAGCAAAAGTCCTGGGAATTGCAGAAAAACAGCTGTTTAGTTTCAGGCAGAGATCCTGACCAACAGCTCTTTGAAATCACAGGACTTGTCTCTGCAGCCTGCTGAGTTTATTGCTCGTTTTTGTGGCTCTGTTGAAACCAGAAGTATTCCCTCAGTATCAGTGGGGTCATATCCAGAGTATCTCTGCTCGTGGAAGCACTTTAGCAAACTGTACCTGTGGGCTGAAGTCAGTCCATGCTTACCTTCCCCAAAGGGCTGGTGTCCTTCCCTTAAGTAGAGCTTGCTGCCCTCTAATATTGCAGGGCTCTTGGCCTGAGACACCTGATAAAGAAATTCTGATGAGTCACTGAGTCAAATTCAGTAGCCAGACTGACTGCTAAGAAGCTGAATTCTTGTCTAGCAAACGAGGGTTTTTTAAAAGAGTGGTGGTATCTGCCCTGCAAAAATGTCAGTGGTTGCCCTTGGCAAAGGGCTGCAGGAAGGTGGCAAATCCCAGCAGGCTCATCCAGGGCAAGTAAAGGGGTTTAGAGGGGAAACTCCTGCAGCTGTAATCGAAGATCTTGTTCTGCTTCTGGATCAAAAGAACATATGGGTTTTCCTGTTTCCTTGAAAGGTCCATGGTCCAAAGTGGATCTTCTTCTCATTCCTTATTAAAGGGTTATAGCACTGTGGAATGGAACCCTAAAAAACAGATTAATATTTGATTCAAGTAAGGGGAAATCAATCAGCTCAAGAGGTGGTATTTGTAAATTCTTTTTCAGCAGAATCAAAATGTGTGCCAGAGGTTACAGACTTGCAGGGTTGTAGCAGTGTGCTAAACTGATGTTATATTTTAATTGTGATTCTGCTTGACAGAGGGGGTCTTGTGCTGGTAATTCACTACTTCTTTTTCTATTTTTACCTTTCTTTTTTTTTTTTTCCAAGTTTTTGTCCAGTCGTGGCAGTTTGCTCATTTATGAGAACTAATCCTACCAGCCTGTAGTGCTGCATGAATTAAACATGAGTGAACACATCTTAATTCCTTATTTCAAATTTATGGCTGCTGTCCTTTGAGAGCTCTGCTTTCCCCCTCCTCCGTGTTTGTCTCTTCCCTTTTTTTTCCTAATTACCTGACACCTGCCTTGCAAAGCTATTCCCTTGCCCTGCACCAAGCAGTGCCAGCACACTGGCATGTGCACACTCCACAGGATTGCAGTGGAGTTGTCTGTCAGCAGCAGTCCTTCGGTGTCATGACAGATATTGATTGTTTATTTCCTACTTGAAAACATTTAATTAAATTTGACTGCGTAATTAGCCTGCCAGCAGCCAGACATGCCAGGACAACAAATATGATCTGCAGAGATCCTGAGCTGCAGCCCTTTGTGAGGAAGCTGGTGAGAGTGTCTCTCTGTAGGGTGTTTTGGAGGTCTTCAGGTGTTCCTGAGTTTCAGGATGAATCTGTGCATTCTGTGTTGCCCCTGCCTTTCTTCTTTAAAGAGCTGAACTTCCACAGGACCTTAAATCCTGATTCTGAGGGGATTCCCCAAGAGCATTGGAAGTGACATGTCTGAGGGCAAGCTCTGTTTTTAAACACTCAAGACAGTCTAGCACTGGATTCATCATCATTCATTTACCTTCTGTACCTATAGCTAATCCCTTCAGTATGAGTTTGGTTGTGGGTAGTATGACATAATCAACATGTATTTTAACTCCACTGTCATCTACCCTAATTTAGATAATAAATTTTACCTTTCAACAATAACTGTCCTTAACCTTTTTAACAGGAAAATAACATTCAGGTCAAAAGAGATCTGATATTCAGCCAAAACTTGAAATTGGCCAGTATGTTCTAATTTCTCTCTGTGTGCATCTTATATATTAGCACTTGTTGAAATATTTCTAGCCTGTGGTGTGCACCTGCATTTAAATAACTTTGAATGCTGAGGTAGTGTCAATATTAAATTATGGAGGTGTAGATAGACCACAGTGCCAGAAACAGTAGTATGAGAGCAAGGTTTCTTCTGTGAAATGGTGGGGGGGAGGTCAGTTCTTAGAAAAGAAGTTTCTGGCTTTGCCCATAGAACAGAAACTCTCTTGGATCTCCTGGCCAGTGTTCCTGCTGGGATGGTGATCAGCACTCCTTTGGGGGCTGCACTGATGTACCCAACACCTCATGCACCCTGTCACTGAACAGAAAGACAGGAGGGAAGTTTCTAAGTGGGTGGAAAGTTCAGAAGGGGGTGGTGTGACCAGAAAAGAGTGGGGAAGGTGAGCACATGGGTGTTTGTTTTTTTTTAAAAGACACTCTGTTTACTTGTGGAATTGCTTTGGGACGGCTTTGACTTTGATTTGTCCTGAAGAGATTCGGTGTGTGCAAACTTACACAAGTCTGCTTTGAAGTTCTGTTGGGGAGGTGAGACACCACATAGGAGTGGCAAGTACCATATTTATTTCTCATCCAGGTGATAGTCAAAGTATTCAATGAGTATTTTATAGATCTACAGGGTATTAGCAAAGCACTGCTGTGGTTCAGTCCAGCCATGTGAAAAGGCTGTTGGGACAAGCATTGCTTCTGCTTGTGAACCCTCCTCTGGGAGTACAAACTGCAGACAACCCTCAGTACATCATCCATGTGACAAAACATTTCTCACAGATAAATGCAAGGTAGCTCTGAAGCCTGCATTATATTTTCTTTAGTGAATGTAATGCAAAAAAAGAATTAGCTACATCTAAACATGTAGCTAACCTGTAAATCTTTGCATGAAATAATGCTTGTCCCTAACTTACCAGCTGGCTCCACTGAAGTTGTGCTAAATGTCCCTTTGAACCTCTAAGCAGATTTGATCTAACTCGGCCACCTTTTCTTTTATTAGTGACAGAGTGTCGAGGGGTCTTGGACAATAATCAGAGATTTTCCTCATTGCCAACGTACCTACCTGTGAGCTATCGGATCTCCAACGCTGAGACGTCTTTCTTTCTCAAGGAAGCCAACCAGGACTTCATGAGAAACTCCAGTTTGCAATCCAGGGTGGAATCCTTCTTCCCATACAAAGCCAAGAGGCCGCCTGTGCTAAACGCCAGCTACGGCCCTTTCTCTGTGGAACAAGCCGTGCCCCAGGACCTCATGTTAACTTCCAGCTTTTTTGGGTCTGCCAACAAGTTTACTTACAACTGGAAACTTCAGGCCTACATCCTGAGCAACAAGATTTACCCCAGCAAGCCCAAGGTGCAGGTGCTGTTCTACATCGTGGGCAGGGACTGGGATGACTACAGCACCACGGAGCGCCTGCCCTGCCTGCGGGTGTTCGCCTTCCGAGAGACGCGGGAGGTGCGAGGCAGCTGCAGGCTCAAAGGGGACCTGGGGCTCTGTGTGGCAGAGCTGGAGCTCCTGCCCAGCTGGTTCAACCCCCCCACGGTTGTCACGGGCCGTAAAAAGCCACCGGATCAGTTCGAAGGGAGCCCCGTGGAGCTTTACTACACCATCCAACCGGGAGACGAGAAGGGCGAGTGCACCCCTGAGGATATAAGGAAGGGAAATGCCATCCGGCCAGGAAAGGATGGCCTGGATGAAACCGTGTCCCACCTGCAGAGGATTGGATCTGTCAGCCTCTATCGAGGCCAGGAGACCTCCCAGCTCACGGAGCTCCGGCTGGATAGTAACATCGTGGTCTGGTTGCCCTCAAAGCCGGTCAAACAAGGAGAGGTTGTGAACGTTTATGTGACGATTGCCAACAACTCCACGGTGGATCAGTTCGTACTCAGGTACAGTGGGTTGTTTCTGCATGTTTCTAACGTGGTGGCACACAAAGGTGATGGGGACACGTGATGAATCTTAGCTGCTTTGAAGTTTGAAGGTTGCTCCAAGTCACTGAAATATATTATTTTCCTCTTTGCATGGATTTTTTTGATGGATTGATAGCCTCCATCACCAGGAGGCTTTTAACATGTCTACTGTGCCCTTTATCACAGGCCCACAGTGTGCAACAAGGGGTACCAAAACACAGCAGTTTGCTGCTTTAGTGGGGCCGTTTCTGTGCCGTGGCAGACCCTGAGACATCAGAAAAGTTCTCTGCTTTACAGAGCTTTTAAAATCAGGTTTTTATTGCACGGGCATGGAGTTTAAATGTAGAAAAACTTCAATTACCTGCTTTTCTGTAAGTGCTCTGGCAGAACTCGCCTCTCCCACACACAGAGTGGTTTTGTTATGAGAGCTCTTTAGGGAGGGGTTTAACTGTCTGCTTGCAGTTCAGTAGCGTTTTTCTTTGCCAAAACATCTACCCTTTAAAATAAGGCCCAGTGTGTTTGATATTGCTGCTGGCTGAAAGGGGCTGTTAGAAGTGAGTGCCATTATTTTGGGCAGGAGTGGGAACACAAGAACTGCCTTACTGGGTCAGATCACTTTCCTTTTATTTTCTTCTTTAGCGGTTTCCCTACCGATCAGATGAAAATCCTTTGAGGATGACAAAGACTGGGAAACTTGTTAATCACTGAAATATTTGATGTATCTTTTTTTCCCTTGTTACCAGGCTTTAAATTCGGTGGAAATTTCCACGGTGATAAGCAACAATTGCTCTTTAAAGCCTCAGGGAATCAAGAGTTTCCCAAAAGATTCTGCACATGAAAGTATTTATTTCTAAGGCTTATATGAATTAGATTAATACATAGTTGACAACTACCGAGGAGAATGGCCTTTAGAACAGGAAGTGTCGCTTGGCAGATAAAAGGCTTTTATTTGAAAAAAGGGGGATTTTAGTCATCCCAGAACCGCTCTGGTGTTTGCAGCTTTGGTTAAATTGGCAAGATAATCTCCCAGACACCTGTTTACTGAGTGAAACCTCTGTGATAGAAGTATTTTCTGACGTTGTCGCTTATCTTTTATTGAAAATCCTTTTTCACAAAGTAGTAGAAACAGAATACTTTTCCACATAACAAGCATAGCTGTGGTGAAAAAAGAAATCCACGGGCAGTGAACTGGGTATTTGCTGGGTGGATGGGAGAGGGGACCACCCTTTGAAGGTCTGTGCCACACTCTTTATTTTCCTGAACACTGAGTTGAAGAGAAGCAAGGTTGTTTAATTCTGGGAATGTGTTTCTTTGCTCAGAAATGAATCTTGACTGCCTGGGCAAGGATATCATTTGCATGTTGAGAGGTGCATGAGATAGAGATGATAATGTGGGACATCAGTAGTTGCCTGTGTGACTTGCTGTTATGGACAGAGTGGATTGGCTTTGGTTTTGAGAACAGGTGACTGATTTATCTGAAGTGAACAGTCTTAAGTTTATTGGTGGCTCTGTGTCCTGAAACACCCTTTTGGTGAAAAGATTTACATTTTTGCTTAATGTTACTTTGAACCAGACACAAGAACACGAGGCTGAAGAGACCAAGATTTTTTTTTTAAATGGCTTTTTCTTGCTTCCAGTGGGAAGGGGCAGGTGGTCATTGTCTTGAGATATAATACAGGGCTGACTGACTGTGCTTCCTCCTCTCCATGACCAAAGGCAGGAGAAACAATGTGAGAGATTCCAAAGCAATCTTGGTTTTCAAAACTTTGTCTTGCAGGCGTGTTAGACCCTTGTATCTATCCAAGCTGTTGATCTGTGCAGTTGCAAAGACATCAGATGGAAGCTTTGCTCAAGGTGTACAGGAGGTACAAGAAAAGAAGTGGTTTTAACTGGTTTCCTGGCACTGCAGAAGGAAGGGACAGCTGATCCCACTGGCAGCAGCTGTGTGGGATCCCATGAACTGTGTCCTTGTTCTCTTGGCTGTGCAGGTTTCTGTCACGGTTTTGGTGGCAGAGGGGACGGGCTGGCAAAGACCACGTGGAGCTTCCTGGTCCTGTGGTGGAAATCTGTTGTCTTCAAACTTCCAAGGTGTTTGGAAAGAGTTTGGAATTTTTCCCAGGAATCTATGAAGTGTCTGTGTCTTACAGATACAAAAGCCAAGTGAACAGAGCATCCAGGGAGTAGCAGTGCATATGCTGGCTCTGCCTGGGGGCTCCCTTAACCTTCTCCGTGGCCATTTGCCTGGGTACAGAGAGCTGTGTGCTCTCATCCTCTTGGGTTCCCAGCAGAGCAATCCCTACATCCTGTGACATACATTCACATTTAATCATCCTGCAGAAAAACACACCACACATTATCCCCGGGCAGAGTGGGTTTGTTTATTTTCTGCTTCTTGTGTATTATTCATTGAGGTATTGCAACATGCAGTGCTGAAGCAAACAGCATGTGATCATTGCTTGGGGGGTGGGAAATAATAGCTACAAATCTTCTCTGGCAAAAGGGAAGTAGACTGGTCTAAATGACCTCATAGCCACAAATCATTGCAATTGAAACTGTGTTCTTAAATCGTGTCTTAATTCAGGATCCTGTTACTGCATCTATACATTTATCAGCCCAGGAACACCAGTAAAGTCAAAAAGAGTGACTAATATGGCAGGGAGTGAAGGGGATTATGCTCAGTAGCACATTAACACAGTAGGAGCACCGTGTGCATAAACACAGGTCTTCCCTTCTTGCATGGAGTCAGCACAGGGCTGTTGGGAAAGCAGTTCAGACAGTCCTGGCAGGTTATGGGTCCTGTTCACAGGCCTGTTCCTGTCCTGCTGTGTCACCTCTGGTGAGTCTTTACAGGTATTCTTTGTATGCAACACAAAAAATGCAGACAGTTGGTCAGTCCTGTTCCTGAGGGACTTTGATTTCTTCTGATGGAAGGGGTTTCAAGTTTGCCTTATCAATAGGAATGGGAATGGGAAAATCATGATAAAAGAGCTGAAGAAATACAGAAGGGAGAAGAAAATATCTCCCTGCTTTCCTATCATTGGTAAGGATTTCTGGGCCCTCAAAAGAGAGATGAATTATATTTACTGCTGACTGCACAGTAAGGAAAATTACTGTTACCTCTGGCAGTTGGTAAACTATGAACAGAAGTAGCATCAGGACAGAAAAGCAAAAAAACTAGTAATATTTAAAATGATTATTTAGGTCTTCTGTGTCCTGCCCAGAGCTGTTACAAACTGTTACCACTGGCTTGAGCAGAGCTACCATGATTGATTGTCTCCTCACCAGTTGCTGTTAAACACACCCTTCCCATCCGAGTCATCATTCTGGTGTATTGTCTGTAAGGATTAGAAAGCAAAATCCTTGGGGCACGACCCTGTTCTTGAATGCTTTTATGAGCTGCCCTCACACCCAGCAGGCTACAAAAGAGGGAAGGAATCACAGCCATGCCGAAAATAAGCTGTTCTGGTGGGGTTAACTTTCAGAAGGTTACACATAACTGCATGTGATTGTTGAGATGCTGGAAGGTGAGGAGGAGGCTGGGCACTGGGGAGTGGGTGAGCTGAATGCATTAGGCAGCTTTGAAAAGGTTGCCCTCTGTGCATTGCTGGGTTTGTACTGGAGCTCTAAATCCTTTTCCAGGTACTGCACCATTAAAGGATCCTGCCATCTATTTTTCATGGGCGTGATGTGCCACATTTTGATCTGGCAGAGCACTGCACAGCACAGGGCTAAAGCAAAAGGTGTGGGAGTGCTGAGTGTTTTCTGTCACTCTGCTGGGCAGCAGCTAATCTTTAACTCACTCTAGAAGGTGCTGAACCACCAGATAACCCGATTTACGGGAGGTATTGAGAAGGATAAGTAAAGAGAAAGGGGATGAAGTTGTTACATCCTGATTAGAGAAAAGAGGTGTAACACAGTGGTAATTTTTCTTTTCCCCTTCAGGCTTCTTATTGCAGGTTTTGCATTGCAGCTCCTTGCACCCAAAGGGATGTAGGTTGTAATCAGTGCTACTGAATTACCTTTGTCCAACAAACAAATCAGCTCAAGACAACGGGTAATTAGTAGTAATAATAAATCTACAGATTGGAAGAAGGATAAAGGATAAATGCAGTGAGGAAAGCTATTAAACCCATGAGCTGAGGCAGCTTTTACATGTCAGTTCCTAATGAGTATTGACAGCAAAGCTGTGTCGGGTGGTGCTGGGAAGAGCTGAAGACCCAGAGGAGGATGCACAGAATAGCCATAGAAAAGGTAGTTATGGTCATAACATCTCTGTACAGCCTGATGGTAAATCTCAGTATTTCAAAGACTTGATTTTGTGGCCATAAATAGCCATTTTAGAGGAATTAGTCATGAAAAAGGGGGATCTCCAGCACTAACAGCCTGCTTTGTGTGGAAGACCTGTCTGAGCCTCCCTAGGGAGTGGGTAAACCTCTCAGAGGGGCTTAGCCCTGTCCTCAGCTGTTCTACCTGCTCTATGTAAAAGAACCAGAAGTGGGAACATTTTCAAGCAGTTACTGTTTAATTTTAGATAGTGACATTTTAATCTTGCCTTATGATGAAATACCTTTTACTGCCCTGAAATTTGCCTGTGCCTAATTGTTGGTTTATCAGTTTTTAGCTCTGCAGTGTGGTGGCATCATGGCAAACCCCAGTGACATTGTAATCACCAGCTGAGGCTGAAGGGAACCAAAACATACCAGACCTAAACCAAGACTGAGATCACTCTCTGTTTTGTGTTAACCCATAATTCAGGATGTATTATCCCAAGTACTCATTTTTCTCAGTAGAGGAAATGCTGTTTTTCAACTCTTAAATGAAGAGTGTGCTTTTTTAATGCTGCTTCATATTTAAAACTAACACGGAGTGAAATGAAGAGAGACAGAATAGTTTGGTGCTTTTCTGGGAGTACATGTGTGTCTCCAGATGAGAAGAATTGCAACAAAACATTTTTCATTTCCTGTGCAGTTTTGCATCACTGAAATATTTAAAAGTGATTTTGCTGCACAAAAGCATTTCAGCAGACATCTGAAAGGAGAGGAGTTTGAAGCCCTCAGACTTGCTTCTGTTGTCTCATTATTTCAAGGTACATTTTTTAATTGAAAAATTGAGCTATTATATGGTATTCATGGGACCCACAAAGTCAGGTGCTAGGCCAGAGTTGCTTTGCAAAAGTGTTCAGAGCTGTGATTCATGGTGTGAAGGGGTTTTATGTATTTCACGATGAAGGTTTATATACTTCATTGTCTGGTGTTTAGCCTTGTGAAACTTCAGTTCTTATTGATTTTTTTGTTTTATTTTCCCTTCTACAGAATGGTTAGTAACAATTCAGCTACAAATCCACAGTGGAGCAGGTTAACGAAAGAAAAAATGGTCTTTATTGTGCACTAATTAGGAAGTTAAGAGACTTAGATTCTCTTTCTACTCCTGTCCAGGACTGACTGTGTTACTTTAGACATATCATTTCATCCGTGTTTACATTTTCACCTTCTTGGTTTGCTTGTTTGTGCTGCTCATATTTCGGGGAAGAATTCAGGGCCCTGCTCTGTGTGCACATTCAGGACAGTGAGTCTCTGCTCCCCGTGGGGAATCTCTGTATTACATAACACAAGTGACAGTAAATCATTCAGAAGTCGTTTCACTGTGGGGATTATGGTTTTTTGCAAGTACTGAGGTATAACAGCACTTTGCAAGTTGCTTTGTTAAGATTTGTCCTAAGTAAATTCGTAGCTGTGGTGCTATCAGCTTTTATATTCTGCTTCAGTAAGCAATGGGGACAGTCTGCTCAAGCACTAATTGCCATTTACTAGAGAACATGACATGCTAACAGTAAAAAGGTAAATATTTCCCAATATTTAAAAAGCATTTGTGATGTAAAGAATCCTTCCTCAAAGAAGAGAATGTGTTAATGCGATTTTGAGAGAGCGGCATCACACTCCAGTCAGTTTAATTTCATCAGCCCTTAGCAGGCACTTTTCATGGACAGTGGTGTCACACCAGAGGCACCTGGGTCCTCCAAACAAATGACTCACTCTCAAAACTGCTAAGCTGGTGAGGATGTCCTTCAAAGGGAGACTGGGAAAGGTGCTTCTCACCAGCACAAGTGAAGGGCTGAAGAGCTCTCTTGAGTCTGTGGTAGCAGTGAGTCAGGTTTGATAAAGTTTTAAAAGGAACTAATTATTAACTTGAAATTGAAGCCACCTAGAAAAGAGAAAGCAGACACTCTCCCCCTGGCTGCTTTTAAATGCCTTCAAAAAAATGTGGTGCTTGAGAAACCTGCTGAACAATTCTATTGATGTCTCCAAAGCAATGTACTCCTTCGGACTGAGAATTTATTCTTAGAAGGCTGATTCTGTGTTCCATACTTTGTAAATCATTTGCTGATTGACCAAGACTTGAGTTGCTGGAGCACAACTTTGCAACCAGTGAACCAGGAGGAGACTTTAGACCCCAGTAGGATCAGGAGGAAGTTCAATGGTGCTGAAGTCCGTAGAGTACTCAGCACTGAGAATCAATCCCTTTTGAAAACATCCTTAAAACCTTCATCAGCTGCCTGTAAAGAGGAATTCCTATAATGAAGAAGTGTTACAAGAACTTACTAAAAATTGGTGGTGTAATACTTGCTGGAATGTTCTTTGTCTCGTTAAAGCAGATGTTTCCAGAGTCCTGGTTCTGTGTGTTATTTGAGCCAGATCCAGGACTATCTCCACGTGACTGTAGACAAACCTGAACTGTATATAAATATATATATTTATAACTATAAAATGCATTTGGACTTTTGCACTTACAGGTTTGTACGTTTGAAAAGTTCCCCTAATATTTTGATTGGAAAAGCAGAAAGAATTGACTGGGGGGCTATTAGGGGGTCACATAAATGGAAGAGAACAAAATTCTTGCATCATCAGTCAGCCAGAGCGTTGCTGGCTGGCGATGCTGCTTCCCGTGCTGGAGCTGAGGGTGGGGTTAATCTTGGCAAAGGCTCGTGCATACCGGAGCTTCAGGAACTTCATGTTGAGGTATCCTGTTAAAATTCCCTCTTGTAAGTAGTTTCCCTTCCCGTTCCCTTTAGTCTCGCCAGACCAGTGAAGTCATTCCTGGCTCGTTTTCCAAGCACTCTGCCGCACGTGTTCCTGCTGCCAGCGGGTGCCTCTGGCTCTTGTCCTGTCGGAGTCGCTGCTCTGGGTGCCCCGTTGTCTCCTGCCAACCTCTGCAGTGGCCTGGGCGAGGCTGCCCAGAGATGAGATGAGATGAGGCACTGCTGCTTCATCTGTGTTTAGGCTGCTCGGCACTGGCGTGACTCGAGTTACAGCCGTTAATTAACTCCTTGTTTCTTTGCCTAATTAGGAACAATGGTGGCTCCTTATAAGATCACACCGCAGAAACCCCAGTCCTCCCAAACCAGCAGCAGGGAGGGAGATTTCATTCTGCTGGGAGTGGAGTTTAGTCGAACGAACATAGTGTTTTCTGGCTGTCTGAAAAAGGCTGTGATCTGATGGGTTAGGGAACCTCCTGGGAATCCTCGGTGTGATTATCTGACAAGCTGCTGGGTACCAAGGCCCCTCTAAGCAAGACAGTGTCTGAGCCCGTGGGTCTGAATGGAAATGAGTATCCCTGAGAAAAATTGCATGAGAAGGCTTTAAAACCTTAGAGCATCTGTTAAAGATGTAAAAGCACTGGTGACTTGCTGGAATCATACTGGGAGGGACATCAGCATGTCATAGCTCCGGGCTTGGAGGGAGGAGGAGTTGGGATGGGAGGATGAATGGGGAGTAATCCAAGAGTAGGCGTCTGGGCTAGAAGAACTATAAGATCTGATGGCTTTATCTGTATTGTTTTATTGGTGCTTGTGGGGCTCATTATTTAAGACAGAAACTGTCAGATTGATTGAAGTTTCTGTTTTGGCAGACTGCTGCTCCTCACTCATGGCAGCACACACACAAAGAACTTAAATTGTTTATATATTCTTACAGCACTTTACAGTTAAACTTCCACCCAAGGCGTGAGGATGGTGGAAGTGCTGCTCTGCATGTAGGAGTTAATTTCTACACAACACTGAGCTTTTCTATAAGCTATAGAATGTTTGACTCCAATTTTTGTCACTGTTTCCTTTAGGACCCCATTGGGGTGCTCTGTATTTCCTTGAAATCCCACCCTGCCCAGTATGTGCTGTTTCTTCAGGGAGGTGTGTGCTGCTGTGTTTGGTATTCTCTTGAAAAGCAAGTTGCATTTCTACAGATTTCTAGTGCACAGAAAAACTGATTAATTCATGGTTTAGATGAGACTGGGTTAAAAGAAAATTCAGCATTTTTTTTTGTTTGTTTGCCTAGTTCCTGGTGTGTTACAAAATGTCTCTATTAGCAAAGCTGCCAGGGGGTTAATTTGCACTAACAGCCTAATCATCTCCAGCAACATCATTTTAGGTTTTCATATTGCTGCTTAGATCAGCAAGACTAGAGAAAAGGAGATTTGAGAAGTAGTGCATGTCTTAGGAAAAAGGAAAAATGGGGGAAGCACTTCAGACAGAGCCCTCTGCATCCTCAGCTGTCAGGCTGCTTAAAAAAAACCCTCTTTTTCTTTCAAGTTCTGGCTCTAAGATGTAACCCTTAATTTCCAAAGTGCCATGAGACTGAGCACTCTGTACAAGAGAGACAGGCTCGTCGAAGGGAATATCTGCTACTTACCAAAATTTAGAGCTTGATTCCTCAACCTCCCTGATTAGTTGTTAACCAGAACACATAAACCGCTGTGGATCATGGATCACAACTTGGATTTTTGCAGATAAAAGAGTCCCTGACAGACCAGGCCATCAAGTCGTGCTTAGTCTTCCACTCACCCTGCAAGTGCTGGGGGAGGCAGTTCAGCCCTGCAGGGGATCCCTGAGGCACAAACGTGGTTGCTGACCTGCCTGAGGGGATTCCTGATTTGGCACACTGGACATTTGTGGATCCTATTTTGAGGACACTAAATTTTCCTATGGATTGCATGGCTGCTTACTCAGGACTCTGAACTTTGCTATAGGTTTTAAAAAATCAGGTACTGTGATGGTACTTGCTGGAGTCACTGAGTCCCTTGTTGTGCCTGGTCTCAGCAGGTTGTGCAAATACCACGAGTAGCAACGAAAATATTTTTCTGCTTGAGGTTATGTATAGCTTAGAAAAAACTCTGGTTGCATGGAAGGGAAACACCAGCCCAGAGTAGGAGCCTGTCATTTAGGAATGTACCCAAATGCAGTCCTATCAAAAGTAATGAGAATATTCACAGGCTTTAGGCTACTTTTTATTCCTCTGGATTCAAGACATCCATGAGAGGCCATATTAGCAACAGCTTCTGATTTTCTCTTCCCTAGCAGCCTGATTTCAGTTTTCCAGCAGAAAGGAATGACCAAACCATTTTTTGGTAGGTAATTAGTCTTTTTTGGTTGTGTGATGATGATTGTGGACAGTGTACACTTACATGTGTTGTCATATTGGGGTTTTTTGACACAGAAGATGGTAAAAGGATGGTGTTAAAGTTTTAATTAATTTGTCAACTCAGTGCATGGTGAACAGAGCTGGTCCAAGCAGAGGCTCAGGGCAAACACAAGAAAGAGCAACTGGAGGGTCACAAGTCAGCTGTAGGATCAGGAGGGTGTCACACAGTCTCACAGGTAACACCATGGCAGCATTCAAGGAGGTGACTTGGATCCCTGGCACTGGACTCTGATTTATTGGTGGGTACTGCTGTGCTCCTGATGACATGAGAAAGTGGTGATTCCAGACCCAAGGGGCTCAACTTTGCAGCAGAGTCTCTGAGGGGAGGTACCAGCAACCTTGTGTTGGATCCAGTAGGGTTTGAGCTGGGGGACACTGAGCTTCAAAGCTCAGTCCCCAGTGACTTTTCTAGTGAAGTGTCAGCATCTCAAATCAAGCTGTTCAAAGTCTTAGAAAGGATATTGCAAGCAACAATCTAGCCAGGACAGAAACACATGAAGATGATGTGTAATCTCCATTTTCCAGACTCTAGGGTACTGCTTAAGAATGTTTCTCTTATCTGTCTGAGACAATGCTACTGTAATTAGCACCAGGCAGAAATATTGACAGGGCTGAGTGAAGATTTTATCAGCTGGCTGTAGATAGTGACAGCTGGTTAATGTTCATATTTTCTGAAAGGTCTTTAAAGAAATCCTGAAGAGTTGTTCAGAAATTAATATGCCTCATCCCTCTTTGTGTTGCTAAAGTATGGTTGTGCTGTCATTCTTTAATTTCCATAACATCTCAGGTGATGAGTGCTTTGTCCATTGCTATGGTAACTGTGGTTTTATTTCATGCTCAAAGTAAACATTGACATAAACCCCGCTGTAAGGTGCTCCTTTTATTCATTGTGTGCACCTAATGGATGCCATAGCTGTGCAAATATGTCATGATTGTAGTGGATAGAGAGCAATAAACTGCAAGTCTAGTGCCCTGCTGTATAACTGGTTTCACCTTTCAGCACAGGCGTAATTTTATGGCAGCCACTTCAACTCTGTTTTTACTCCTACCCATGTTTAATTAGATTTCAGATACTTCAGGGTGGAAACAGTCCCTGACTGTGTGTCAGTGAGTGCTTAAGGGAAATGGGATCTAATAGCAGATGAGGCATGCGAACTTTGTTTTTGCTCTTAAACAGCTCCATTTTGAAGTGGAATTGATCCCATGAACTTTTGGCAGTTGTTCAAAATCCCTCCCAACCTTTTTCCGAACACTAATGATGGGAGTAGCAGTTCTTTTCCTGTGTTACTACTTCTATTTTGTTGCCTTAAAACTCCCAAATGTCTCATGAAAAGCTGTACAAAGCTGCAGTAGCCTCAGTCCCCTCCACGAGGCTCTGCTACCCAGTTGCCTTCAGGATTGCTGGGGGACACTGAGCTTCAGGATTGCTGTTCCTCAGGACATGTGTGGAGTGATGCAGATGCAGAATGAAGTGTTACCAGTTCCTCCCTCCCAGTCCAGTGGTGATTTGATTTGAGTCCTCACACCCCCGTGACACCCAGGGACAGCTGTTAGGTCTGGCTCTTCTTGAAAGAAAAATGCCGTTGGAAAAAGTCTGTCTGCAAGTGTTTTCTAAGGTTCTCTCTGCTCCCTATCACAATTACCTGATAAATGTGGCAGTTATCTTTTCGTTTCAGAGTAAAAAATTTAAAAAAATAAAATGGAACAACCTAATTTTTATCTACAAGAAGAGGCTTGCATGTTCTGTATTATATCCTGCATGATTTTAGAGTCACTCAGATGGAACCTCATTAAACATCTTTACAGCCCTCTTAGGTTCGCCTCTATTAACTATTACAGGGCTTTCCCATGAGGGAATGACTCTGTGCCAGACTGCACTAAAATCAAGCCCAGTTTGCTCTGATAGACTGTTCTGTGGGGAGGGCTGACATCCAAAATGCTGTGCGAGGAGTGGGGTGTTTGCAGGACTGAAGCTGTGAGCCCCAGATCTGCACGTGGCTCTGTGTGCTCTGGCCAGAGGTAAACAAGAACCCTTCAAATCCAGGTTGTACTTCATGAAATGTTGTTTAGTCCTGCAGGTGGGAATGTGCTGGGGATTGCAGTGAATATTGTTGAAAGGGGTCAAAGTTTGATATGATTATACTTTCCTACTTCTGCAGTTATTTCAGTGTAAAAGAATCATAGAGTTAAGTGTGTTTTAAATCCTACTGACTGTTCTGGTTTGGGGATACTGCTCCTCTCTTCCACGTTAGTAGAACTAGCACCAGAAGGTGTTATTTTTGGGGGTGCCTTGCCCAGCACTGCAACAGGAGGAGTGTTAGGTAAGAGGGCTCAGCAAAAAGAGCCACAACTCTGTCCTTCTCCCAGTGCTAAATGAGAGTGAGTCACGGCTGGATCCGGCTGGATGTCAGAGCAATTCCTGGGAATGGGTAAATGATCAAGAACCTCTTGTTCTGGGGAGCTCTGATTGTTCAGCAAGGCAGTGATTGTCCCGTTGTGTTGCATAATTATATCCTCCTCCACATGTCCCACTGCCATTCATTTCTGTGATGTGTTTTTATTTAAGCCCTGGCTATTTAAGGAGGAAATTTAACAGCTTCGTGGCAAAAGCTGGTGAATGTCCATGGAACCTTCTCTGCGCAAAAAACGTCTCAAAGGATAAGGAATGTTACTTTCATAATTGTTTAAATGGTGCTTGAGGGGCCTCCTGGGCTAATATTGGATCTGTGGTCTGCCTTTTCACCGAATACTCAACTGATTCAGAGTCAGAAACATGAAAGAAGAGGGGAAAAATGCAAGAGGATTGTAGTAATTGAGTCTTTACAAGCACAGGAAAATTAGTCAGTTGTATTGAAATTCACAATTGCCAGTCTGAAGTGCACTCGAGTGTTTATTTAATAGACAACTGTTTTTACTTGTTATTTCTCTTTTCCTTAAATATAAAAAGGGAAAGAAAAACAAGAAACACAAATGGAGTTTAACTCAATCTGAGCATATTCTTATGATGTGAAGAAAATAAAAAAGACAGGCTATTTTCTGTTTTGTATTAGAACTTCATCATTCAGAACAGAAAAGAACCATGTGTGGGAATTCATTCCAGATAGGTATTTTGGAGAAAATTGGTATCTGGATTGATTTTGGTAGGGAATTCTTAAAATCTGGCCATTTGTGCCTCTTAACATCTTTCCAGCATGTTTCTAAGGCTTAAAGCACCTTTGGAGAAATGTTTCTTGTAAGATTCCAAAGGAGTGTTTCTGATGTGGTGGGTAAAGCTGATTGTGGTTAACAGTCAAACTTCTTGTTTCTTTTTCCTTTTTTTTTCTTTTTTTTTTCCCTCATCTAAACATCTGAGTTGTGACCTTGTGATTAAAAGTTATTTAGTCATGGCTGAGTGTGGAGATCCTTACATCATGAAGGCAGGTTAACGTGGACAGTTGTAACAATTTTGGGGCAGGTTCTGTGGGTGCAGATTGCTCATCTCAGTAAAGAGCTTTGTGTGTAATCCTATTTAATCAGATGGGAAGGAATTTTGGAGTGCTGTGTCTTTGTGCTGTTTTCAAATGCTTTAGAAAGAGGAGATCCAGAACAAAGATGCCCACATATTTTAGGGTAGAGGTGCCCACCTTAAGTGAGTGGATCAGTGATTAAAAACTTTGGATGAATTGTGTCCAGACACACTTTTCACCATTGTAAAACTTCCTGTTCTTAGCCTGGTGTTACTGAGTTATTCCACTGCAGGATCCTCTGTTTCCTCCTTGTTGCAGTCAATCCACAATACTCTGATAGTTACTGCTGGGCAAGACACAGCTCCTCCTCCTTCTCCATCAATTCAATTAAGCTTTTTATTCTGATATGGGTGTATTTATGTAAGTGAATAAGTTGGTTGCACTAGAACTTGAGATTTACATGGTATGAACCCAACTGTTTGACCGAGTCTTTCTTGCCCTTTAAGCAGCCTGTTCATTTTTTTGCTTTACCTGCACCTTCCACCCCTGACATTCTCCCTGGAGGGAGAAATATGGAGATTGGAGCTGCAATTCCTCTTGTCTGATTAAACACAATGTGAGACTTGCATTTGATGTGATAACACTTGGGCTAGGTTATACAGCAGTAATAACATCTTTCCAGCATGTGCTGAGAGGGGACAGACTCTTATCAAAGTTCCAGTGTTTGTGTATTAAATTTCCACGTGGTCAGGCTTGAAAATAATAATGGTGAGAATGACTCTGACTCCTCTAAAATAATAGTCTTCTAAGCAGATTATCTCTCATCCTTTATCATAATGAAGTGTGTTACGTGTTTATTACATAAATACATATCAAAGTGTGCTCCCTTGGTGCCAGTGGTGCTGTGGAGTGGTTAAAGCAGCAGAACTTGGTGTCCACCCCCAGAGCCCTGGATGAGACTGCAGTATTTCCTCACTCAGCTGTAGATGTGGGGCATGTTCCTGGTGCTGGTGGACTTTGGGTCTGTCAGTAACTGATTGTTATTTTTTTAATACTAAGAGGTTGCTTTTGGTGTTGGGGGAATTTATTTCCCTTTGAGCACAGTCCCAGCAAAGTTTGATTTGCACCTTTTTTTGAGGGCATACTTCAGCACACAAAGCCCAGTGCATCCTTTTGTGGAGCCAAGTGGACTGTTGTTTTCTTGTTTGATTTGGCTCTTCTTGCTCAATCTGGAGCTGTGCCAAAGCCATGAATATTCATGACACTGTTAAACAAGATTTTTATTGAAAACAAAAAATGGATCCGAAGTCTTTCATTTGTCATTCTGAACTCAGCTAGTGAAAGCCCTGTGAACAGGCCCATTTATCAGTGAGGTTTTCCTGGGGTTTTCTGGTTTTATTTGCTTATTGAATGAAAATTAGTTAGAGACAAAGACTATATGACTGGCCAGTAAGCCTACTGTTAAGATACTTCTGTATACAGTATGAATATAGTAGAGATGAAATATTTAAATTAGAATGTTACCTCAAGCAAGAATATACAAGCAGAGGGACAGGTCTAACAGAGTTAACAAAAGCTGATGTTCACTTTTTCCAAGTCCAGTGTTTGTATTTCAGTCCTGTCTGCTGGGAATCTTGACTGTCCTGCCTGCAGAGGGCATGGCCATTCCCAAGGACCAGTCTTTGTTGGGATTACAGTGTAAATAGATGGCAAGGCAGGTGTTCAGCCAGGCTGCATCTTGATGGTACCAGTTTCTGCTGCTCTGAGTGACCCTGCTAGGGTTGGCTGACATGGTAGGGAAGAGGACTAGTCGTGGTTTCCTCCTTGGCTGTGCTCTCCTGGATATGGTTTATGCACTGCCCAAGCTCAGACCTGATTCTGAGTCCCTGTGCAGTGGCTGAATGAGGGAGAAATTTCTTTCCTCTGTGTGTGGATGGATGGATGGAAGGAAAGAAGGAAGAGGGGAAAGTGAGGAGGTACCAGGAGAGCACTGTAAGCACGGGGCAGATTTCTCTTGCAGCCTCTGGCCTGTACAAGAAATTAAATCAGCTTAGCTCTTTAGATGAGACATGTCACTGATTTGAGATATCCCTGCTCATTTATTTTGCCAGGTGAAATTCTCAGGGGAGCTATCTATGTGTTTCATCCTGCAAAGCAGACTAGCTAGGCTCTTTTTCTTCCATGCACACTATCCAGGAGAACAGTGCCTGGAGATCAGTAGGAATTCAGGGCTCGGGGGTCTCGTTCAGTCCTGGTGGACACTCCAGTTGGTGCTGTGCCAACCTGCTGCCCCTGTGTTACTGTGGGTGCTGTTCATCTCCAAACCAACAGGAGTGTTGTGAACTACCCAAAAGTTGTGTCAGCTACAGAGAGGCAACTTTTTTTCAGGTGTCTCAAAACCTTCTCATCCCAGCGAGAGGAGGAAGGTTTGAGCTAATTCCACACAAATTGCTTAGGAACAAAAGGGAAAAAAGACACATCAATGAGAGTGCAAGAAAAGAGAACAGCAAAGTGCAAGAGATTATAGATAATTCAGCAGTGAATCCAGTTTTCCTCTCCACTGAGTTGTATGACCCTGGGATTCTTTTCTCCCCAGCTGTGATAATGGTAGTGCAATAGCTACAGCTTGTGTACAGGACAAGGCTTGGGGCATCCTGCCTGGAGAAGCTCTGTGCAAGGAGGGATGACTTTCCAGCCCTGCCTTCGGAAACCAGGGGGGCCCTGACGGTGGGATTGTGGGAAAGTATTGCTTTAACAACAAAGTATTTGCTCTTAAAGGGGGGGGAAAGTATGTAACACCATCAAAGGAGGACAAGGATTCAAAGGGAAACACATGTCTGAAACATACGGGTCAAGTTTATTTGAAAGGAAAATTTGTTTGCTTTTGATTCTTTATAACATTTCCCATCGAGACTTGCAAATATAGCTGCCACATTTTTGGCAGAGGGGATCTTATCCTAAACCTGAAACACTTAAATACACATACTTACATAAATGTGGTCTCTATTAGTTTCAGCTGTGTGGCTTCTAATTCCTGCCTTTTGTAGTTAATTTTTTTTTTCCTATTGGCTGTATTTTAAGCTTAAAAAGGGATTAGTAATTAAAAAAAAAAGTTATTATTGCTTTTTTAGAAAGGGAAAGAAGGACAAGGTGATGAACAGAAATCTTCCTCAGTGGTTATGGTGTCTGAGCAAAGGTCTGTAGTAGGGGCACTGGTGATGGCCTGGACTATAAAAATGTACTGTAAAACCTGTGTATAGGGTGCAACATGCCTGAAACCACCTGAGGTTTGTACTTATTGAAAATCATTATTAAAACTGCTTGGCTGTTACAAAAAAACATTTGGGTAGCAGTAACTCAGGAATCCTCTCTGACTGTGCTGTCCAAAGAATGCCCATTAGCAGAGTTGAAATTTGAAGCAGGGGTAGGACGAAGTCAAATCAGGCCTTAATCACTGAACCATTCTGGTTCCAGAGCCTGCCCTGGGCTGGAATAAAGCTTTTCTTTTTTTTTTTTTTTTCTTTCTTTCCAAGTAGTGATTTCAAACACCCACCACTCTCTTTGATTCGTTTCACTTTGTTTATTTTTAACTAAACATATGGCACACTCATCTCTCACACAGGCAAAGAGCTCTCATTGATGTCAGTGGGAGCTTCACCACCTTCAGGATGAAGTTGGGATCAATAAAAGAATGCCTGGGAGCTGGCCAGGCTTCTATTCCACTCCTCTTATAACGTATAGTAGTTGAAAAAGCAAATAATCCAGTGAGACCTAATCAAGTTAAGTGCATTTAAAACACCAATTGGGGCTGTCATCAAGGGATTGCAGTCAACAAACCTTCCACAAAACCTCAGTGCAAAAAGGTGGGCAAGCTTGGAGCTGAATAACAGCCTCCAGCCTGCAGGGGAATGGCTGCAGTCTCCTGGTCTGTTTTTTCTTACCTTGGTGCTTACTGAAATATATATATTTATATATATACTTGTATACAAATATATACACACGTATATGGGTTTTTTTTAGCAGCACCAAAAGTATACTCTTAGTGTAAGTACAGAAGCCTGATTCCCGTTCCTCAAATGTCGTTTTTGGATTGTGAAATCATGGAATCATTTGGGTTGGAAGGCACCTTAAAGATCATCCAGTTCCAACCCCCCTGCCATAGGCAGGGACCAGGTTCCTCAAAGACCCAACATGCTGCCTAGCATTTAGGACTAGATTTAGGCTAAGATTAGGGCTTATGGGTCAAAGCCTTTGCCTTCCCCTCCATGGAGATGCTCTTCTTGCCTTTTGATGCATGTTGCAATACTTTTAATGGCTGAAACAAGAGGCAGTGGTGACAAACAGGGGGAGAACTGCCAAGGTTGTCTTGGCATTGTTTCCTTTCTCCCTCCCCAGCCCCCTCCCCCCCCCAAAAAAAACCAAAAAAAACGAAGAGGGAGAAAGAGCAGAGGGTTTGGCTGTTTGCCAGCTTGCTCAGTGATTTGCAGAGAGCAGACAGATCTGCCTGTGAAGACGGATGGTTGCAAGTCCTTCTTTGTGTCTCCTGACAGCTGTCTGTCTGTCTGTCTGTCCGTCCCACTGAGCTCCTTTACCCACTCCATCAGGTGATGGAGTGACCAAGTCTTGCGGTTCTGACTTTTGACAGTACCTGGTTGTAAGCAGATATTAACTGACTCCTAATCAAGTTAAACTGGGGATGCACCCCCAGTGAGGCTCTGGGTGCGCTGTGTGTCCTAAAATCTGATTTTGTCTTTGTTATTTTTACGTATATCTGTGATTTGGGGTGACTGATAAGGCAGTAAACAAGCACAACTTGGGTTTTACACACACTGAAATAAAAATCCCTTCCACTGCTGGGCCTCTTTACCCAGAAGGAAGCATATATGTTCTTTAAATATTTCCTCCCAGCTAAACTCGAGCTGAAAGGTTCAGTCGTCTGCCACAATGGCAACATTTGTGTGCAGAACTCTTGAAAAATGGAATCTGGTTTTCTGTGTTGAATTTGGTGAGTTCTGGGCTTGGATTGCACAGACCTTGAAATCTTAGGAGCTCTGAGTCCAAAATGTCACAAGTATGAGCTGTACTAGAGATTTTTATTACACTGAGTTGTGAAAATCAGTTTTCCTCCTAAGAGTGAATCCACTTTTAGGGTTCCTTAGAGTTGGGTCTTATCTTCATTCACTTTAGTTCAGATCCATCTTGATGTCATAACAATCATAACAATTTCATGTTGTCAGTACTGGTTTTCAGCCTTTCAGCTGAAGATAGATTTAAGAAAATTCATTCCTGCTAACACAAAGATATTAAGAGATTCTGAGCTACCTCTAGGAGCAGTAATAAAGGGATGAAACATTATAATGAGCCTTTTCTAGTCAGACTTCTCTCCAGACATACCCAGATTTTGCTTAGAATATATGATTTCCATAATAATTTAAAATCTGTCAGACTCCCTTCCCAGTCTTGTGCTGACTGTGTTACACAGTAAACCTGAAGGATGGTCTTTTTTTACGAACGGTCCAGGATAAAAATAGTATCTTTCTCACAGAAATGGGTGAAAGAGTTTTCACAGACCCTGCCAACAGTGTTCCTGGCTCAGAGCATTTCTATTTATCCTGCTTTTCTAAAAGCACTGAATTCACTTTCAAGTTTGAAAGCATTAAAAAAATAGATAAATTGGAGATCCAGATTTGATGATGCACTTGAAAGATGCAGCAGGAATTGCAGTTACATCTCGTATTTGAGTTGTTCTGGATATTAAACGCCAAGATGCCAAATTTTTAGATCCTGGCAGTGTTCCCACTTGCCTAGCAAAGCAATCCCGTTATAATTAATGTGGCAAGGCTCCTCTGTGTAGGAAAATATTTATGGGATCTGCAGAGCCCACAAAATGAACCGTAATAAAAGAATCCTGCCAAGTTTGGCTGCGCAGAGCGGGGACATGTGGTTGGTGGGGCTGATGGCGGCAAAATCCTTTTGAAGCCTCATTTTTGTGTTGTCCCAGTGCCATCAGTCACAATTCCATGGTGTGGCAGGAGATGTCAGCAGGAGCTGCTGCTGCACCTCCAAATAAACTTGGGGTGTGTTCTGCCTTCAGGAGAATTAACACTGAGCTGTGTTCGTATCTCTCTGTCTTGTCTCTGTGTATTGTATAAACTATAATAAAAATAGTTTGGGATTTCTGATTATACCAACTTCTTTTGGAAGTTCTGGAGCCAAACTGATGTATAAATCTGCTCTAAATGTGGAATAATCCCGCCAAAATCACCGTGAAGGAGAGCAGGACTTAACCTGGGGTCTCCAGGTTAAATAAATTGTGCTGGAAAGACAATGAAAATGGGAGATTAAAATTAAGAACTTAAATAGATTCAGATGCTGATCAAATTCTGTATTTTTAAAAATTCGGAGTTTAAAAATTCCAGATTCATATCCCACCTAATTAAAAATAGTTGAGTGGAAACATAAGCCTGTCATTGCAGTGTCTGAATTGTGCCCCACATTTCCTTTACTTCAATCAACATTGCAACAGATTAGAAAATCAGAGTGACTTGTCACTTGAATGTCTTCACATTTCCCAATTCCCATAAGAAAAGGGAAAGCTCCTACAGTTTTCCTCAACCATTGTGTTGATTACTTTGATGTTTTACTTTTTAAGATCTATCTTTAGGAGAAATAGTACTGCAGAGGATTTCAATTATTTGTTTTTGTTCAGCATGCAAAGCAGCTGGTGAAAGCTAGGTTAAAGGCTGCCCAAAATTACAAATGCTCCTAATTGTTTATTTTTAAAAATGGTGTTTACCTCACTGGAAAGACATTGGCATTTGGGAGTGTGAAATGATGAGAGATGTAAACAGAAACATCCTTCATTGTCAGAGGAGCTTTACTACAGGAGCTTGTTCAGTCAGGGCTGGTTCCTTCTCATTAAGTGGTGTCACTTAATTACAGCTCCAGGTGAAACAAAATGATTTGCAATAACCATGTCAATTTAATTAGCATGATACAAATATAAGCCTTTTTTTTTTTGCCTTATTGCATAATGCATGGCCACGACCTCTTTAAATGTATTTACTTTTATTGACATTTTAATTGGCCGCCCACTCACAGTTCCTCTGTGCAGCGATTTTCATAGTAACAAAAGGCAAACGACTGTGCCACTCAGGCTGGGAACCACATCAAATTACATCGGTGGCCCCTTTCTACTTCTCTTCCCAAGGGGTAAAAGCATCCTTAAAAAAAAAATCTATAGTACAAATAGTCAGGGAAACGCTTGGGCTCGAGTATTTTGGTGTGACCTGGTGGGTGAGGTGAGGGCTGGAGGCAGAGAGGTCCCTCCCCGAGCACCGGTGTGGGAGAAAATGCAGAGCAGACCCAGCTCTGGGGATGTAGTTCAGGCACATTTCTCTCCCGTGGAAAATCAGGTAATCTAAAAAAGGTAATTCAGCACTCCAGCATCTCTGCCCTTGTCTCTGACTTTTCCCCACGTTGCAGCTTGTAGATACTTCTGTGAAGTCCTTTAGGGTCATAGATGATTTCACACCTTATATATTTATATATAACATTTATTTTTCCATTATGTAAACCTTTTTTTTTTCCTGTTCTTACTCTGGGCAGTGCAAGTAAGTTCCATTTTTCATTCTCTGAGGAGGGTGGTTAGACTGTATTGCTCTATGAGGAAAAATTAAGCTCCCCTTCCAACACCAGCTTTTATTATTAAACCATGAAAGAAACACATCCATTTCCCAAGAAGTCAAGTACAGAATTAAAAAACTCAAACAGAGGTTCTTTTAATTAACTAACTTTGGATCAGTTGTGCAGAAAGGACATCTTTGAGGTGCCTGAAAAGAAGTTATAAGATGTCCAACATGGAATGAACATCCATATCTTCTTAGAACTGGATCTTGTGCTGTATCCTTTTCTAGATTTTTAACTGCTGTAATACCTTTAATAATCTGAACAGGTTTTCACTGTGATTTTTGAGGTCTTTCTTTTTATGGTCAAAAATAGTTGCCAAGCTGATCATGCAAAATATACATATATATATATATATATCAGCTTATAGTGAGATGTGTAAGCTCCAAACTGAACCTGCTTCTGGGTCTTTCCTGGAATAATGAAGATAGATAGAACAGTAAGTCAGGACTGTCTTTTTCTCATTCATTGCAAAAATTACTTTCCTTCTGTGAGCAATAGAATTTTGTCAGTGTTGTTCCTCTGCCTAGAATTACTTTTCTCATTGCTCAGAAGTAATTTTAAAAGCTAGGGGTTTTTTTTAAACTAGAAAAATGCTCTGAATTGTTGTTGCAAAAACCAGCAATACAGAAACAAGTAGAAATTCACTGAAAAGTGACAGATGTGGAAAAGACCAACCTGCGTGTTACCACCAGTGCTTCTAATTATAGGCCAGCAAAAGAAAATGTCGAGCTGAATTTTGCCAACAGTCAGCCTACAACAGCCAGTCTGTGATTAGTCATGTCATCAAAAGATAAACAAAAATAATTCAATCATCAAAGCAGAAATCCCATCTGCACAGGGCGTAAACACTAAGAATGAAGCAGTGCTGCCTTTTGGAAGGACACAGCAGGATCGTGGGTTACTTTTGAGTCCAGTAGGAAAGCCTTAGATATATGTACAGTTTTTTAACATGGTTGAAAAGTCCATTCAGAACTTCATTTTCTGATACATGGTGGCAAACAAAGCGCTTGGCCTGCGAATCTGATGTTTTCAGACTGGAAAAACCTCGGCTAGAAATTAATGTGTCTAAAGACTGGTTTTGTTTCACAGAGCACAGATAAGATGAAAATTTGATTAGTTCATACTCCATCAACATAAAAGATATGAAGTATGAATATTCTATTAAACAGCTCTGAACTGAACAGATGACTGTGCCTGCTCGATTGCAAGCAATGGATTTCCCAATCACAGAAAACTATTCTGTTTGTAACAAAGGGTGATACATAATGCCAGATTCAAGTATTTATCATTTTGCAATACCACTCCTAGGACAGTTCATGGTCTACTACAGAAGCAAAAAAATGGAGGCTGGAGTTATAAATGAGAACAGAAAATTTAGAGAAAGTCTAAACTCTCTCTGCCTTGTGATTCTCATGAATATAATGAGATGTGGTTGGTCCATTTGAATAGATAAATGAGGGCTCTCCCATGTATGATGGAAGTACAGAGGGCATCAGGAGAGAGAGATTTTTCCTCTAAATATTTAAAAATGTCCAATTCTCATGCCAGAGGCTGATTTTTAGGTGAGGTGCGATCTAAAGCCTCAGTACCTACAGTCATTTAAAAACCCTTTCTTGCTCCTTTTCAGATGCAGTGTTTTAATGTCATATTGTCTTTGATACCTGAGATCTTTTATCTTCTCAAAATCCTTTCTCTAGTAGCATTTCTATAAACAGTTCTGCTCTTGCCTCCAACACTATTTCTATGAAATGCTGTATAGCTCCCTCTTTCCAATAATGGAAAAACCTCCATTGTTGTGGTGTTTATAGCTCAGGATTATTAGGAGCTGAGTTTGGCTGAAATTCCTGGCAAAATGACGTGTTCAGTGAGGAGTACAACTTTGAGGCAGCCAAAGAAATTAATATGTCAAATTTTAATTTAAGAAAGAGCTGAACAACCGGAAAATGAAACAGAGCCTTTCAATTTATGAAAAAAAAAAAAATCATTTCATCCAGTAACATTCTTTCCTGCCTTCTGGTAAATAACATCCCCTAAAACCATTCTATGTTGACAGTAATAATTTTACCTTTGTTCGTGGCTTAGTCTGACCAGCAAATCAATTACTCCTGAAGTTCTATTTCTGGGCTTTTACTTTTTGATATCTTTTAAAAATGCTCTGAGTTCTTTTTGTGATTTGAAGTATCCTACTGGGACCACCACCATCTTTGCAGTTGTGTTCCTGCTGATCCCAGACCACAGGAGTGTGATGTGCTGAGGCTTTTTTTTCCAAGTCACTACCTGTTGCCAGAAAACAGTTTCCAAGTGCAGTGGAAACCAAGTGCCCTTTGTCAGAGCCAAAAAGACATTGAAGGGCTGGAGTGTGTCCAGAGAAGGGCAGTGGGGCTGGGGAAGAGTCTGGAGAAGGTTGTAGTGAGGTGGGTTTTAATCTCTTCTCCCAGGAAACAAGTAACAGGACGAGAGGAAATGGCCTCAAGTAGTGCCAGGGGAGGTTGAGATTGGACATTAGGAAAAATTTCTTCATGGGAAGGTTGGTAAAGCATTGGAATGGGCTCTTAAAAAATAACAAAACCAAACCCCAAAATATTAGGGCCAAATTTCAAAGTCCATAGAAAAACCGAGGGAGATGAGGGAAGTGAGAGAGCTGGAGAAAAAATTGAGGTGGAAAAACCCCAGTATATCTCAGTGCTGGATGGAGACAGAGATATGGAAAGCAGCATCTTCTTTCATCACAGATGTGCATGTTTTGGTAGGGAAATAAATAGAATTTCTTTTGAAATTTCCTCCTTTGATTTCCAAGTTTTCTGCAATCAAGGGGGTTTATATTTCCATCAGCGTTTCGGAGAAGAAGGATGAAGAACAGAGAGGTTGAGAGGCCTCGTCCAATGTCACACAAGAAATTGGAATCATATCCAGGAATAGCTTCCCATCCACTGCCCTGTGCTGTGGCACAATGCTGCTATAAAGAGAGGAGCTTACTGTGCATCTGTGAGGCATTCTGCAGCTGCAGAGAGCATTCAGCATGTGAGATTGTAACAGCACAGATAATCTAAACATAGAAGAGGGGGGAAAAGTCAAGTGATAAAACCTGTGTATTTGTAACCTCTCCCAGGCAAACAGCAAATCACATTTTTTATCTTAGGTAGTGGCACTAAATCTCCTAAAACCTGGAGCCAGGCAGTATCTGCAAGGACAAAAGGAAGCAACATTAAGTAGAAATCTCAGTAGTTACCAGGTGTATATTCTGGTTCAGAGATTCTCTTTCTAGCAGGACAAAAAAAATCTCTAAAATTAACGATACTAAGTCACTATGATGAGGCATCATTGCCTCAAAACCTTCTGCAGGCATTAGAGATCCAGATGTTCCCCAGGCAAATGCATAAATGAGTAAATAAAATCTTGCGCTCGGTGGCAAGTTGCAGTCACGTGGTCACAATTTGCTCTGCCACTGCTGGGGACTGATGAACTTACCATGCCCAAAAAGCAGAGTATGAGCAGTGAGCAGGAGTAGCTTTTGATCCTGAGGACCAGACATTGCAGAGCTCACTTTGTGTGGTGCATGACTGTGGTCACACCGAGAGGGTCTGTTTAGATTCCTGAGGAGTGGTCATTTCCTTTAATTAAAGATTAGATAAACCATCTCTCATACATCTACTCAACCTACCCAAACTCCTCTCCCAGTTTTCTGACTCTTCTTTTTCCTGCAAGATGAATTTCTCTCCAGCTGTCTTTGGTGGGCAGTGAAACAGGGTGACAGCTCTCGAATTGCAGGAGGTAGGTTGTTCCCCAGCAAATTACACCCCCTCCTCAAAGCAGGTGATTTTTCTTTATTAAACACAACCATTTGAAAGTCTAAACGTTCTACTTTATCCTCTTCTACTTTATCCTCCAGTCACATGCTCTTAATTAAATGGAAGATGCAGTTACTGAAGACATGCTGTGCCTTTGTAACATGTGAGTGTACAAAATAGAGCCTTAGCAAGAAAGAAACTGCTTTTGTGCATGAGTCATGTTAAAGATGGTACCATGCAATCAGTCTGTAAGAGAATTTTCTTGATACTTATGCGTGACAGAAACCTAAATGCTGTTCCTTCAACTCCATTATGCTGGCAAAATCTCTACAGAATTTCCCTTTTGAGTTTTCAGGCCAATACCATCTTATTTATGTGTCTTACCCATGGATTTTTTCTTCTTTTGGAAGGCAGGACATGTTTGTGGTGTTCTGTGTCGTGGCCAGTAATGCCATCCCCTAATCACGTTCCCAAACTGGCACAGAGGAGAAAGAAAAACGTAATGCAGGCTTTTGGATGAGAGTCCTGAGATGGAGATAAAGCATTTCCTGGCCTCCCTAATGGCTTTATTCCTTTTCAAGGGAAAAAAATATGCTTTTATCAGCTTTGAAGGTCAGGTAGTAAAATACAGAGGTTAAGCAGTTTTGCTTTAATTTTGGATGCAGTATCAGAAATTGCCATTCAAGGGCTGGATAGAACATAGAAAGTCTCTTCTGCCTGTTTAAGGATCTCAGCACTGCAGCACAACTCAGGAGATCAAATGACAGAATCACAGAATGGTTTGGGTTGGAAGGCACCTTAAATATCACCCAGTTCCAACCCTCTGCTGTGGGCAAGGACACCTTACACTAGGCCAGGTTGCTCAAATCATGTGGATGGTTTGGACCAGGAAGGAATTCTGCTGTTCTTTCTCCTGGGATGGCTTTGTTACCTGACTCTGTAAGCAGACATAACAAAAAAGTGTTGGGGTTTTTTTCCTCCCAATTGCCTTATAGTACTCTATTATCTTATTTTTATGTGTGATTTGCTTTCTGTTCTGTATCAAACAAGCTGCCCCTCTCTTTTTTGTTCTGTCATTAAATATTTGCAGTCCTGACTGAGCTTCATCAGTGCAAGTTTTCTGTCATTTCGTCATCTGTTTGTTACCTCAACTCATCTGGAACCTCTCCTTTGAGAGGCAGAAGAAATTCCAGAACCACTCATAAACAACCAACCAACCTGGTAATACAGCAGGTTTGTTGCTTTCCACATTGGATTTCTGTCCACTCAGAAGTGATCCAAAGCTACAAACAGATGTAGTTGGATTAAACCTGCAAAATTTGAACTGCAGTTTTAAACTTCATGCCCTGTGGAGGGTGTGCACTCTCTCTGTCCTCTGTTCTCTCTGCTGGGCACAGAGATGGGGTGAAGGAATCACCTGGCACCTGCCTGAAATTTGGGAGTTTATTTTATTTTTCTGTCCTGCTACTGAATTCTGCATTGTGATGAACGAATCTCTTTTGAGTCCCTGTATTTGTCATGGTAAATGAATAATTCTTCATTCTCTGTTAATGTGACAGCACTGAAGTATTTAATGAGACTGAATCTATAGATGATTGTGGTGATAAGACCCGTATAAAGCCCCTGTTATGGCCAGTCTGTTGTTATTACTTTGGAATTAGGCCAAGGATTAGAGATTGCAGTTGCTCTTCCTGGATTTGACACCAGCAAGAACTATGGCAGTAAAATAACCTTTTTTTTTAAAATTCATACTGGTTTTCCTGCTGCCTCCTATGCTTTGACACACTGGCCATTCTATTTGCTAAACCATTTCTCACTAAGCTTTCTATTTGTTCCTCAGCTCTTAAATGTATAGTGCAAAATCCACAGCTGGTAAGGACACCTTCTAGTCAAGGAGTGTATTTTAGAAGGGATTTCTCTGCTCCTTTTTTAAGCAGCCTGTGATTCCCAACAAGCTTTGCAAACTTAGGCAAGCTGATGTTCTAACAGCAGTGTTGTACTAGATGGCTTATCTTGTTCTAGGAATGACCCACACGTTCCTTTAATTGTCTTCCCATTTTTTGTGGGTGTCTGAGCACTGAGCTCTGGGAGGTTCAAGACTCTATCCTACAATTAACCAACTCATCTTCAGTCCAGCAGTTCTTGTGCTGCAGGGAAGATTCCAGCCATTTTACAGCTGACACGTGCCTGTGTTTATGGATCAGCATAAAAAGAAAAGGAGAAAAAAAAATTAAGAAGTAGATTTGAATAAAGAGAATATTTGGGAATAAACCAATCATGTGACCTATCCTATTGCAATACATTTTGAAAATTCAGCTTATTGCAGCTAACCCTGCCCACAGCAGTTTATTTGGGAGTTGAGAAGTATCCTGGTTTGTTTTTACAAGAGTCTGTCACAGTTCTGCTGTGCCAGGGAGTAGTGAAATCGCTGGGATGTGTGAGAGTTACAGCCCCTGAGAGCCAGGTGTGCTGGGTGATGGGCAAGAGCAGAGCTGAAGGCATTGCTGGGGCTGCAGCTCTGGAATTGTTCCATGCAGGACACCTGGAGCAGCACAGAACCTGTGCTTGGCCTTGGAGATATCACACTTCAAAGAGCTGGAACAGCTCACACTTAGAGTAGGGCTGAAGAGCATTAGAAGCTCTGTTTTGGCTGGCCTTGCATGTTTTGGTTTTTAAATAAGATTATTAGATGCCTCCTAGAAAATCACTAACAAATGACATCAGTTCCATTGAACCAAAGGAACCAGTGCCTGAAAATGACCTGAACAATGTTCACAGGAGTGTTGGACCCTCACAGAGCCTCAGGGTGCCACACAGGAGTTGCATTCTCAGAGACACCCTCTGCCCCAAAAAACCTGCTGTGATTTATAACCCATCCTGACAATACAGAATGATTTACAGACAGATTGGGACCTGGGAGGGCAAAGTGAAAGAAGTTTAAAAACCAAAGTAGTGCTGATACTAGGGAGTTGTTTTCCTCCATTTGGGGTAGGGTAGTTGAAATGTTCCTTTTTTTTTCTTTTTGTCCTGGTTCATCTACTTTTACTCTGTGGAGAGAATTTTTAGTTACAAGCAGAATGGATTTTTTTTTCTGAAATTCCATAGATTTCTGTATTAGCCTCTACTGTTTCCACTGAGATAATTCAGTATTAATGAGGTTAACTGAAGTTGTGCAGATTCGGATTGTCTGGGGTGTTCCCCAAGGACTCTGTTAAAGCTGGGCTTTGGATCTCTCTGGCTATCCTAAAGCAAACACTTTAAAATATTCTAAAAACTCAGGGCAGGATTCTATGTTGGTTTCCTTTCTTTGCTTCCAGCATTCAGCTGTTTGTGATAACAGAGCAGGGAGGAAGGGAAGAGACAGCCCTTGGCAATTGAACAGGAGAATATATAGATTATATTAAGGAAAATCAAGAGCATTTGAATCTCATTAAGGCTGTGTGGTTCTGAATCTTTGGGTTTCCTAAGTAGGAGGAAACCTTGGGGATTCTGTAGACATTTGAAAGAGCAAATTCTCCTTCCAGGGCAGTTGTGTAGCATTTCACTGCTGCAGTTCCACTTACCTTCATCTGATTCCCATTCAGAGTACGAAACATTAATTCCTACTTCAGGCATTTGAAAACAAAGTCACAGACTTTGTCACAATTCCCCAAAATTCTGGAATTGTTTTGAGGATATTTTTTTAACAATGTGTGTTTGGGGTTTCTTTGGACTACAGGTATTTTATGAGCTCAAGCACTGTCTGCCCAACTGCGAGGTTTATAAATGCATTTTGAGAATCGCAGTTGCTTTTCTGGCATATTCATACAGTGTTTCCAGTGTATTGAGGGAGACACAAGAAACTGCAAAATCTGGATCACTGTGACTCAGCAACACTACCCATCATCTTGGGGTTTACTGCAGAAAGTGACAAAATCTCCTCCTGAATTATTTTCAAAGCAGCACTCGTGGCCCTGAGGAGCAGCTGCTACAACTGCAAATAAAGCACCATTGAGAATAACTCCTGCTCTTTTTATAGAAAGTTTTTTCAAGGAGGTTGCCTGCACTCCTGAGGAGATGAGGGGTTTGCTGTATTAGCCCTTTTTACGGTGTTCCCTGTGCTGTGGTTATTGTTCTGTTCAGTAGGAGAATGCCTCTTCACACATTACTGTGCTGCAGAATAATGTGCCCCTCAATTGGCCTCTCCAGCTGTTGCCCTGAATTGCCAAACAAATAGAGCTTTTTAGTAGCATCTAAATACAGACTCCAATCATGCCCATTTTTCTTCCATTATTCTCTCAGCTTAACTGAGAGAATTACCTGAAGGTAATTTTATTATTATTGTTACCTGAAGGTCTTTTAATGTGTTTTTCTGTTGGGCATTGGTGGGTTCAATTGGAAAAGAGAGCCATAATATCAGGGTTGCATTAGAAGCACCTGCTCATTGTGGTTTCACTGAGATCCTTCAGAAGAGCACCCAGTGTCCAGGACTGAGGAGGTGACAAACACCTGGGGCTGATAATACCTAAAGTAGCCACTGTTCTGCTGTGAACATCAGGTAGGATCTCAGGGGCTTGTGATGGGGGCTGGAATGAAGGTTAGAAATGGCCTGAGTAGCAACACAGCTGCTTCCTGTCCTGTTGGTTTGAGTCTTCTTGAACCATTTCCCACAAGTGAATATTAATATGTTTATTGGCAGTTTGCTAACAGGAAAGAAGTGAAACAAAAACAAATGCATATGGAAAGAATATGTAGAATCAGATAATGAGTTGCCTGGGGTTGGGCCAGTTAAATCTTCATTTGTTTGAGAGTGTCTGTGTGTTGAGTGTCCTGGCACTTCAACAAAAAACCTGTTAGTTCCTTAGAAAAAGCTGTTGGGAAGGTGGAATTGTTTATTTATCAAGGACATTACCTTGAGAATTCTGACACTCTGAGGACATGATGTGTACTAGTTAATAGCTCAGTTCAAACTCCTTCATAACTAATGCTAATGTTATAAAAACCCCATGAAGATCTGTTTCTCTTCATGGATGTAATGTTAATATTTAGTCAGTGGAATGCAGAATGATTGACAGGATACTTTGAAGGATTTACTTTAAGGCTTTTGTACAGGCTTTCAGGGGAAAAGTTCTAACCATAATTTCTTTTGAAGATGCCCCTTAAAGACACGGAAACCCCACATTTACAGATGTGCAGCCACTTCTTTGAGTGTCTGCCTCAAAGACTGGCTATGTCAAGAGTACAACACGCCCAGCAGCACTCTGTGTTTGCTGATTTCACAGGTATCTTCTTAAAGCATTGAACCCTCAGCAAGGGAAGAAAGGTTTAATGTAGGAGCTGCAGGGATTTCTCGCTGTTCTGAGAGGTGAGCTGCTCACAGGAGTCAGCACCAGGTCTATCAGTTGTGCCACAGCACCCTGTTGATAGAAATGTGAAAGAAGAATCTCAAACTGATGAATTTCTGCTTGTCCCAGATGTATCCAGAGGATCTTATGCCTTGTAAAATACCTCTGTTTCTCCAAAGGGTTCCAGAATTGGCTGGATGGCCACTGATCACAGCAAGTTTTCACCAGCACTTTCACATGTGGGCAGAGGGGATGTGCAATGGACTGTGACTGGGAGAATAGCATTATATGTCAGCTCAGGCAACCTCAAATAGGTACAAATGACTACTTCTGTAGTGCAAGATCATGTCTGGGATTTTATTTGTAAGTATCAGAATGATATAGCATTCAGGTGGGGGGAAACCCTCCTCCCAGTGCCTTCTCATTTTGAGTTTCAGACACTTTCCCCCACTTTTATAGCAGCAGTGTATCATATTTACAACATCTAGCATTTCAAGGCTAGATGGCAAAGTGTTGAGTCAAGAAAAAATTGCCTTCCCAGGGATACTCAAATATTTCAGTTCATGTCTGGAAGACAACACTGATGTGCTGCTGGCTGATTTCATTGCAGGAGTGGACACAACAGTGATTCATCTCGACAGAGTCAAAGAGCTGATCTCAACCTCAGCACTCACTTCTCAAACACAGTCTATGATCAGATGTCTTGTGTGCAGGCAGGGAGTTTATTTATACACAGTGCTGCTTCTGGAGGGTTTCAGGTTTTTTGTAACCAGTCTGTTTCAAATGCAGTGTTTCACTGTATTTTGGGTGCCTGTCAGCAGGCTGAGAGTCCTCATCAGGATTTCCTGTGTTAAGGGTCACCCAGTTTTCTAATTCAGCCACACTGCTGTGTCTTCATGCTTACTGTAGAAATTACAGCAAGAAACCAGAATGGACTAGAAAGTACTGGCTATTGCTGGAGGCTGCTAAAAATTGGTTTCCTATGCAGTAGTCTCTGAGAGGAAAACATGACACCCCTGGGCTTGTGTGGCCTGGAGAAGAGGAAGGGTTGAAAAGGAAGCCCAGGCAGGTTGTAGAGTTTATGTCCTTGAAGGATTTCAAAATCCAAAAGCCCTGAGCACCCTGCTCTGAATTCAGTGTTGACCCTGCTTTGAGGAGGGGACAGGACTAGGTGTCTCCCAGGGTCCCTGAACCTGCATTGTTCTGTGCTGCTGTGGAAAGAATAATAATGAGAAAGGAGATCTGGAGAGGGTTGAAAGGGAGTGTGAGTATAGATGTACAAAATCAATATGAGAGCATAAAGCTAACTATGATAAAATATGGATCACTTAAGTATTATCTGTCTTAATGCATCATCTTTCCTTTTGCCAATTAGTGTAGAAAGTAGACCAGCAAGTTAAGTCAGACCATGAATTACCAGTGACTTCTGCAAATAATTCTGACCCTTTCTTGCTTTTCAGCTGTGGTACAATGGCTGTTGGCCACCACATTTCCATCCTTCCTTTTAATCTCTGTTACTTCTTGTCAATAGAATTTAAAGTGCCTGTAAAGATTTAATGATCTCAGTGTCTTCTCTCTGGTGTTTTGTGTTTCTGCCTTAAGGTAGTTCAGTCTAGAACACAGCATTTTCAGTGCATAAAAAGTCTCACTTTGCAGCAGAAAAAACATCAGGTTTTTGTCTCTGTGCAAAGCCCCTTGGGATATTGGTCCTTAGCTCTCCAGGATTGAATCCATCACACAGTGCTCAGTTTTGGAGGGCTCTCCAAAATCCATGCACACCTTGACAGCTCATTTGCAGCCCACTGGTTGTTTTGCAGAGCAACTTTCTTGCTTCCCCATCATTTGTGGCCTGGCCAAAGACTGTAATTGTAGTTTATGCTACTCTTCATGGCCTGAACTTGATTTAAGCTGTTCTGATTTACAGGTGAGCTCCATTGCTTTGAATCATTGGTGGCAAGGTTGGGTGACTGTAATTACCTTTTTGGCTTTAACATTTTCCAGTGGTGATTTCAGGAAATTCAAAGGAGGCATAAACAAGGAAACGTGACAACTATATTATTGCAAATAAACATGCTGTAAAAGACCCATTGTATGTTTTATGCCTTCAGTATTAGTGTTTCTTCCCAGTGAGGGATATTTTACCCCACGATATTTACTGCTTCTTGTTGAATATAAATAGTAATGTTGGTTTCTGCTCGTATCTATATATTCACATATTGAAGCAAGACATCAGCTAAAGGCATAGACATCTGGCCTGATTCTGTTATGATTAAAATAAAAATTAGGCTAAGTGATGTATTTTTAATAACAGAGCAAAATTTGGAAGCAATTGAACAGGCAAAGTATTCAGAGGAAAATTAATACTTTCAGGGGAAAAATAATATCTTAAATTTAAATCTCCAGAAGCTGGGAATTATTTTATACATAACCTATAAAATAGACCCATAAAACTGCTTTTCAGGTGATAATACCTTTTCCAAGAACATAGTGGAATTCAGAATAGGCTGCACTCTTTGCAAACAATAATAATTTCCGAATTTTTTGTTAGGCAGCATTATAGTGACTTTTGATTAACAATTAAATGTCTTCTTTTAAGCCTTAGCAGCACACCTTTGTGGTATTCACAGTTATGTTCATGTTTGTGCTACTTAAAGGGGAGTCCAGTGCATAAAATGGGAAACAACTTGGAGCAGGGTGAGCAAACAGCAGAGGAAGGACTGTGCACTTTACTGTGATCACAGATTTGTATTCTTGAACTATAAAGATTCCAAACTATGTCATTGATTGAGACAGTCAGTGTCTTCTTGCACCCAAAGCTTTCAGTCTGGGACCTCCAAACTTACTTTTTAGTGTTTAACTATCAAATTTTAAAGGGATTGAGTGGTTTTCCTGTTTAAAAATGCTTTGTGCAAAAATAAATATCATACCATCTTATTAGCAAGAATGGTTTTTCTTTACATTTGCTTTAGAAGGTCAGCAACCAACACTTGCTCATCTCTGTCCTATTTTCCTGCGAAGCTGTGCTGAACTGTGCTTTAAATTATCCCATCTTAAAACTGCTGTTCCTTTTTTATCAGTTGGAAAACCTTTACAAGCCTCATAAGAGTCCTTGAAGCAGTTACCTTTGAACAATTACACCGGATTGTTATAAATTTTCCATATTGTTTTTATTGCCTCTCTGAAACGATCCGGGATTTTATATCCCTACTTTTTCATAGGGTCTGGTTCTCCTGACAGATGCTTGCTTACATCTCCCAGAAACTCTAATGAGAGCCAGGCATATGTCTGGTTTGGAGACTAGACCTCCTTATGCTCAGATTGCATTTCTTCCTTTTTTTCTTCTCAACCCTTCCGTGAAGTTAAAGAGGAGAACTGGGGCAGCCTCGTTCCATTCTGAGCTGTCCCTTTCCTTCACCCCTCCTTTTTTGAACTCTCATCCTCAGTGAATTGCAAAGTAGTGAGAGCAGTTTGTACTTACATTTTAGCTCCTGAAAGAGTATTTCCTAACATTTTAAAACTTTGAAATAATGACAGTGAGCTGAGACTGCACTCAGGGGTTAGCTGTAGAATTCATCTCTCCTCGTCTGGAGTGGAAGGTTTTTACAGGTTTCCATATACCTACTGCTTTCTTTGCCTTTCTACTCCCTTCCAAGCATTAAGCAGCCATTGTGTTCATGTAGCAAGTCCAAGGTGTCTTGGACTTTTTGCTGTTGGCAGGTGAGGATGCAGGAAATAGGGATTCACTTTGCATTTCTCCTGCAGGCTTGGGCAGGTGAAGCAGAGCAGTTTTTCTGTGTCTTTGGACTCGTCACCTTGATGTGCAGATAGAAATTTCTCCTCCTACCACTTTATCTGGGGTTTTGATTGTGACTGGAGCCTCTGGGCATGTAATAATACAGAACAAAATCCTACCTGTGAGAGCTGGGGGGAATAAAAAAAGCTGTGATGGAGCTGATAGGTAAGAAAAGTGCGGCGGTTTCGCGGGCGGCACAGCTCGTTTGATACGGGGCTCTCAGGAGACCTGGCTCTGTGGTTTAATCCTACCTTTATCTCTCTTCTGAGTACTTCTGATATTATAGTAGTTGCAAGAAATCTAATTAGCTAATGCTTCTACAGGGTGTTCAGATCCTTAGATAAAAGCCCGCCTACACACTGCACAAAGCGCCGAGGAACAGTTTGTAAACTTTGGTGACGCAGGGTGACTGAGACTGAGATGGTTTGGGATGATGGGGTGACTTCCAGTTTTCATTTTTTATGTGTTTGCCTATTAAAAGGAGTAAATAGCTGCTAATTAATGTGGGCTGTTCATTTTTCTGTCTTAAAAAACCTTTGTTTATGTGATCTGGGTTGTTGAGGCTGTCAAGAACTGCTTCTCAGTCAGATCTATTTAAAGAATAGCATGTACTAAGCTGTTCAAGACTGGCTTTGAGCATCAACTCAAAAACATCAAGCTAAAAAGTCCCTTGTAGTAATGAAAAGGTAGGAAAAATTCATCACTTATTTTTCCCTTCTGTGTGTCTGAGTCCAAATCCTGTCTCAGCATGAAAGCAAACAACACTTTTTGCTGCTCAGCACTGGGGAGGTTGTGCTTTCTCTTTGGGTTGGAACTGTTGGCTCCAAAGGCTTGTTGAGAACCTCGAGAGCTTGGCTGTAATGCTCTCTCCCATTAATGCAAAAATTCATTAAGAAAACTAGATGGCAAATGCAAAGCTTCTGTGCTGCTTAAATCCCCTAATCCTATTTTAAAGACTTAAATGTGAATAGGCTTCAGGCTGGTGGGATGTTAAGGGAGTGAATCTCACTGTAGGTGAGTTAAAGTGTCCTCAGAAACCAAGCAGGCTGGGCTTATTCTACTGCAGTTCTGTACCATTCACTGAGCTTATCCCATCCTCACATGGAGAGGGGAAATGCATGATTTCTAAAGCTTTTTTGGAAATGCCACATCATCCAACTACATTCATAGAGTATTCTATGTCGACACACTAAAAACCTTAGATCTCTGTCTTATCAAAGGTGCCACCGGTGTCAGGAAGGACTGACAGCTTCATAAATCGAGCAACTCTCAGGATAAGAGCAAAAATTACCATGTCAGTGTCAGTTGTAACCAAAAACAACGAGTGAATGCTCTGGACAGATAAAGCTATCAGAAAGCTCAGCTTTCACTATTTCTTTGTGTCTGGGATTGCGCAGGTGGTTTGGGAAATGCATCTGACCTGGAATTCCTTATCTGTTTACATGGCTGTAAAATAGGAGGAAGGAAAACTTTAATCAATAATATCTCACCCAGGCATCTCATAGCTGGGGTGGAGTGGTGTTGCTTAAACTCTGTCATTTTACTTGCTCTTTGACCTTTGCTTGGAGAGTCCAATAACAGGAGATACTTCCTGCTGTCAGTGGACAGACTCCCAACTCAATAATACAAACCAGTCACTTGGTAAAATTAGATTTCATGGTGTACAGGACAGCATGGGAAAGGAAATCAGGTGTAATGTGTTCTGGTCCTTTATTTTCAATTTAGTCAGTGTGTGATCTTGGGTGAGTCATTCAACCTTTTTGATCTACCTGCCCTCTACAAAACAGCATTGGCATGGCTTGGACCATAAACAAAAATGCTTTTCCTGCCTGGAAGTGCTATACCTTTGATAATCATGTATAAAAAATACTAATAGGGATCATATTTGAGTTAGAACTTTAGGAACGAAAAGTCAGCATCAGCACCAAGGATCACCTGTACTCCAATCCCTCTCCTTTTTATTTATATGCATTGGGTTTATCAAGCACTTTCAGGTAAGACAGAAATGCTGAAATGCACAAATGCCTCTTAATATACCCTCCAGCTCTCTGCTTGCATTGCTGCTTCTGGCTGAATAGAAAAAATGAGGTGTCTGGGGCTATTTTATCCGTGCTGTATGCTCCTGATTTTCCCTTGTTCCATGCTATTTATACAATCACAAAGCATTTGATGAGAATATGTCAATCTTATGCCAGGGTAATGGACATTCCATTACTTTATCTCTGCAGACATGGTTGAAAACATGAAGTGTAAAATCTGATTCATTACCCAGATTCTCGGAAGAGAACAGGACATTAATCTCAACTTGGCTTGTTAAATTTAGTTGCTCGTTGTCTCCTTCATTTAATTAATTATATTTCTGCTTCTGATTCTGAAGACCTGCACGTGTCCTTTCAGACAGTGATATGTACCCATGGAATTCTGGAGTTTCTGCAAAACAGTTTTTGCTGTCAAACATCTACAGAAGAGAATTTTTTTTTTTATACTTTGCAGTTCACAGGACACGTTTGCTGATGTTAACAACCCTACAGAAGGTACCTCATGTACCACATACACATATGGTATGGACACAAGCTCCTGGTGGGAATCATCAACTAGGGTTTCATGTTAGATGTTTCTTGAGGAATCTGACACTACCAGTAAAAAGGGGGGAGGATATCACTTTTCTATATTTTATTACAGCCAGTGAAAAAAGAGCAGGAAGGTGTAACAGAAGGGCTAAAATAAGAGAGTGTGGTGTGTACTGAGGTTCTAAGTGGTTTGATGTTGTGTCAGGCTGTTTGTTGCAAAACATTCCTGTTCTGTAGCTCTCCCCCTGATGCCTGGGTTTTCAATCAGCCACTCTGTAAGTGTGAAACAAGAAACCAGAAAGCACTTTCCTTTGGAACTGTTGACATGTGAGTTTGAAATCAAAATAGACTCGGTGGAAGTTAAGCTGTTTGATTGGTCATTTTTTAACAAGGCAGATCCATTTCATCATTGTTTTCAAGAGGAAAGCCCTCTTGAGTGTCACGACTTTTTAAGTGGAATTTTTTTTTTTTTCCCCAGGTTGTTCAGTTTTAGTCTCAGCTAGATACTGGGATGAGAATGGAAGAACATAAATTTTTACTGAGCATAAGTCAACTGCATTTCTTGTCCAGGACTTTGCATCAAAGGTGTTCAAATGTAAAGGTAATCTCAGTGCCTGAGGCTCTTCTGTAGTCCTTGTACTTAGAGTGCTTATCACTCCTCTGCCCTAAAGCTCTTGACTAATGCCAGCTGAAAGCCTGCAACACAGCTGGGAGGGCAGGGAGGGGAACTGCTCCAGGAGGATGGGGAAATGAAGGCAGAGAACTGCCTGAAGCAGCAGAGATGCCCATATATAGCTCTGTGCCTTTGAATCTTAGAGCAAAGGTTCAAAGGCCTGAGATGGACTAGTGGGAAGGTTTACATCGATACACACTCTTTAAGGTGTGTGTGTTTAGGCTGGGGTCAGCCAAAGAGCCAGTCTGACACCCCCTCCCAGTTATTTAATGTGCCTGGAAACAAGCTCACTGGAATTTGTAGAACTGTAAGTCAGCACCTGCCGTGCTTTTTAACGCCGGTGTTGCTGAACCTTCACAATTTCCTCGGGAATTTCAGTCTCAGTGGTTATTTTAAAGGAGCATTCTCTGCTGCAGTTATGGGATGGCAGGAGGGTTGCAACTTCCCCTTGCAAAATGATATTTCAAGCCCTTATATTTACAGAGGAAATTTAGAGGAATTTCACCAAAAATTTGAAGGATGGACTCAAAAGGGGAGAACTTTTTATTAAAGGAGTTTTTTTTATTTCCTTCCACCTCATGGGATTAGATATCCCCCAGATCACTGTGCTTTGAGCAGTTGAGATTAGCAATATTATAAGAAGTGTCTGTGGTTTTTGGGTGCCTTTATTTTAGACCACCCCCTGTGAAACACTTTATAAGAACACGTGCGCTCATGCCATGATTTCAGTTTTATTAGAAAAACAGCAGTACCAGAAGAAAATCTCTTGCCTAAGGCATATTCCATATGTTACTGCTCAGTGCTTTATTTTTCAGGCCTGCAAGAGACAAATGCACTTATTCCATTAATAAAGCTCGTGACTGAAAGTGCAGTTCTGCCCTGGAAAAAAGAGAAATGTGGGGTTCTAAGTTCGTTTTCCATCACCAGCTCCTACATTAAATTTGTTCAGATTACAAATGAAAAGGTGGTGTTATTTTTCAGGCTGTGAGCCCGTAGGCCCCAGCCTTGTCTGTGAAAGCAGCCTTTTCATTCCCATATGGAAATCACAATACAGGAGGCACAGATCAGCTCTCATGCTTTGCTCTGCCTCTGCAAGGTGACTTCATGTTTTTATAAGGTTGGTGTTATTTACTGCTGCTGTGAAGCCTCTTTTTACATGTATATAGAGGGCAAATCCTAATAATTGAAATATACTCTGAGCACTCAGCTGAGGGAATACAAACACCACTTCTCTGCTTTTCTCCCCTCGTTCGGCTCCGCTCGCGAAAGTTTTAATGCAAACGTAGAAATACAATTTTATTCTTTTAAACCCCTCTCTCTTCCTTGTATAATGATTTTGTAACCTCCTGGTTCTCAGCTCTCTGCCTCACCATTCAAAAGTAAATCTCCCCACTCTCCTGATGGATTTATTGAACCTCACGTTCCCCTCGGCATTCGGGCGGCTCAGCTCCCGCTCCTTGTTTTTACCAGGAGCTTTAGACAAACATCACGAGCCAGCAGAGAGGATCCAGGGAAGATGCATTCATCCCGGGGCCTTAAGCTGTGTGAATAGCAGAGGTATAAATAAAAAATAAAAAAAATAGGTCACTGCTCTTCCAAATGCCACAGACAGAAGCTGGGAAATTCCAGCTGGGAGGGCTGTGTGAACGAGCGTCTGTTTTCAGATAAATGCCAAAGTGTTGAAGGGTTTTTGGGGGGTCAGGGTGGGGAGTTAACATTTTGAGGGGGAAAGGAGGAGTAGAAGCAGGTGAGAGGGGCGGTGTTTGTTTTCTGCATCACTTGCAGTAAAATCTGCTTTAAAATCACCAATATAATGGGATTGGGGAGGGGCAAAGGTTCTTAAAAATTCATAAAATTGGATTGAGAGAGCAGGTTGGTAGTGAAAGACTAAATTAGATGGCAACTGAAAGCATACTTCAGTAGCTGTGTGTCAGCTGGCTGATGAAGCCAGTCCTTCAGTCCACCCCTGGAGCTCAGGTATGTCTGATCAGTGCTAGGGCGGGTGTCCTAAATTTTCACACCCAACTGAAGTACTTAATCCAGCATTAATTTTGAGATTTTTTTTTTTATACTTTCCACTGCTACTTTTCAGTAGCAACAGTTACATATTTGAAATGCTCCGTCTCAGCTCATTTTTTTGACTTTTTATATGCTGAAAGGATGGCCTTAAAATTTCATGATAAGCTGTAAAATGTCCTTGCAGCACATGACATAAAATGAAGTCACAAATGATCTCGTGGCTCACTGCTGTGGGTGGTTCAGTATTACACCACGGTGATATTGGCTGGCACACTTTCTGCATATCAACTGCATGGCAGCTCTGCTCCTTGAAATACAGCTGTACTGCTAATATTTACTTAGTTTAGTGGTTCTCCACGCTGAAAATCAGCACCCACTCTCCCCACAGATGAGAGAAACAACAGGTCTTTGGGATTGTGATAAATTTTTGGCTCCATGTGCAAGTAGGTAGTACCTGGCCTTTGAGTACTTTGATCCAAACAAAATCAAGGTTCTTCCAGCAGGTTATGATGTGAATTTTTCCCTTTCTTCTCCCTTTAAAAAACCCTCTTGGGGTATAAACTCTCTAATAATGCATTAGTATGACAGCACAGCAGAGCTTTTCTCCTGAGGCTGCTGTTTGTGCTCACAGTAATGATATGGTCCAACCTCCCGTCTCATTGGGGTTGCCTTATCACCTCTGTGTTGGCTCAGAGTTTGCTCACACTGACATGGTTGCATTTGCATTAAACTCAGCACTGTGAGCATTAAAGCAGAGCATGTAGTGGGTGCATATTATAATTGCATTTATGTGATGTTTTCTGACATAGTCGATACTGCTGAGAGCTAATAAACATCCCCAGCTGCGAGTTCACAGGGACACGTGGACTTGGGGCAGGGGGGAGAAGACCCAGTGATTGATGGGGGAAGGACTTTAATTATAGAGGGGACTGTAATTTTAAGGGAGCTCAAGGTACTAAAGGCCTGACTCAATTTTCATCCTCTCAGAGCTGGCCCTGAATTCCGTCTTCATGAAACTTCTGTTGCTGAGAGAAGACTTAGTACCTGATGACCAGTCTTGTCCCCTTTAACATCAGTAACACAAGTTGTGTCAGGCCTAAAGGACATGAGATCGAGAACATCAATGTCTTGCTTGACAGAAATGTGTGTGGGATTTTGTAGAAGGATCTGTGAGGGTAGTAATTTGTCTCTCCCCTGGGGTACTCCAAGTGTGAAAGTGTCTGCTGCTCACAAAAAAAAAAATAAATGTATAATTGCATGATCAGTTGATGAAATCAAAGTGAAATTGCTGGCAGCCTTCTTCCTGCCCTCCCTATGTTTTTCTAGCATTAACATTCTAGCTTTGTCACCTCTGATCAGGGGAAGATAAATCCTTCCTTTTGTAAGGAGCAAGAAACACTTTCCCTCAGTACATAGAATAATGGCCTCTTCTGTATATTATTCATATTCCTCTCTTTGTACTTGTCATTTCTCTATATCCTTGGTTGTTGTATACCCCATAATTCTTGGTGGTTTTATCTAAGACCTTTCAAATAAGGAAGTAAATGACTTAGGAGACAGGGAGAGGTTTTGCTAAGGCATTAAATAGGCTGGCATATGTAATGTGCAAGTGCCATAACACCACCCTCTGTGGCTGCCAAGCAGCCTCATCAGCTTTCTGGTGGATGGGGGCCAGTGCTGAAACATCCCTCACAGCGACAGGTTGTTACTATAACAAAGGGAAGCCTGTAAACCAAGTTTTTCTCACCTGTTTCTAGAGATACTTCACGGAATAGCACAGAAATGGAGCCCACACTGCTTGTCTTTGGCCCAAACCAGAATGTGCAGCAACTTTGCCAGCCCTGGGCACCGAAAGGAAGCGGCGTTAGAAGGGAGTGGTGGGAGGATGTACAATTATATGTTGGTGATCTTTCTGTTCTGTGTCTACTGTTTGAACCATTCTGGTGTAGCCCTGACATTTCCAACCTTATCTCCTCAGACTCTTGTCTCCTGAGGTGGCTTTATCTGTGAGCAGAAACTGTTGGAGAAGTTAAAGGGCACGGTGGAGATCCTGTAGCAGCACTTCCAGGCTGATTGCAGGGGATGCTCTGTGTGTGCTCCCCTATCCAGGCACATGGTTACCAGCATTTCATTTGGAATGTTATTAGTCTGATACAGTGTGTAGCTGCTTCAGCATTTTCAGAAAGCAGATCCTTTGTTGCTGCTGAAGCCTGTGCAGCCCTAAATCAGGTGCTTGTGTTGTGCCCTGTCATTTGCTGTTTAGGTCTAGATGAGTTTCTGCTGCATCAAGCTGAAACAAAATGATTTTCATCCCTGCAGTTAGTAGCTGGCTGTAGTTGGATGAATTGAAATGACTTTTGGGGAGAGTCATTGAGGGAGAAAAAAGAGACTCCCCAGGAGATGATAAAGGGAGTGTGACTTAGGCTGATTTGGAATCCTCTCCAAGAAAAAGCAATAAACACAATAAGAGTTACAAATGTATTGATCTATTTTATCTTGTAGGTGGTTTTTCTTGTTTTAAGTATATCATGACTTTAATATCTGCATCCAGGAATAAGCTGTTGCCTCTGGCTTTCACCGACAGCTGGTTTTCTTTTGATACATCCCAGAATCTTCCTGCTGATTCCTGCAATATGTCAAAGGAGCTCAGCAGTTTGTTGCCCTCTCAAGGCTTCACTCTGTTCATTATGGCTTCAAGAGTCCCCAGTTGTCTTCAAGTACAGGCACAGCCTCAAAAAAAAAATAATTTTAAAAAGGGTCCTTAAAAGGTGCTGTAGAAGTAGCTGACGATGGCCACGGGAACTGTCGCTCCTGGGCACGTCCAGCAGTGGTTATTGAGATAATATTGATGATCTCAATGGGCCTGGCAAATTAAAGGTGTCAAACCTGGTCCTGTGGCTGTACAGCAACAAACAGAAGGCTCGTGGTTTCTCATGCACAGACATCTGCTGCTCACTCCTAAGGCAGCCCCATCTCCAGCAAAGCCTTTCAGCCTTTTCAAAAGGGCAAACAGTGACTTGTTTAAAAAAGTGTCAAGTCATGCTTTTGTTTTCATTGCGGTTCTTGTCCCTTCCTTTCCTGCTGGTGAGTTTCTATAGGAAAAGGCCTTTCTTTGAGAGGCTGTAATTAGTGTTGGCCTTGGCTCTGCCAGCCCTCTGTGGGCAGGGAGGGAGGAGCTGGCTGAGGTGCTCTGCAGCAGTGAGTGCTGTTATAATTGGGCACTTGAGCCTGGAGTAAGATAAACCAAACACATAAAAGGGAAAGCAACTTCCTAATGAATCACTGCCCGAGCTCTTGTACCTAATCCTTCAGTGGAAGAGCCCCACAGCTGGCTCATTTCTCTTGTAGTTGGTATTTATTCCTTGTTTTCCATAACAGGAATTGGGCATCACTTACCTAATGTGGAAAGACTTTAAGGGGCTCCCTTTGTTGGGATATTTAAATCCAGCCAAGACAAGTGATCTTTCTAACAGTGTATCCCAAGGTGGCCTGAGGAGGAGCAGGTAATTTATTAGGAAGAACAGCAGACAAAATCATGAGGTGGGAACGTAATTTCTCCACTAAGGAATTGTGAAGGAGTTGAGAGAAATTTTTTATTTTTTTTTTTTCATTTAATATAGCAAAAAACTTGCCAGTCTGGAGGACCCCTCACAGTCTGTGTTCTTATCATCTGGCAGCCTCATTGAAAAAGGACCATTACAAGAGGAGGTGCAGAGTTGCAGAGTTATACAAAGGCAAGAGAAAGCAACTGTGGAGGGATGAAGTGGAGAGGGACAAGAAAATTTGGTGTATGAAATACTGCAGGTGTGTTTCTGTGGACAGGCATATACAAGGTAACACCCACCAGGTTTTGAAGAGGTTCTTAATGATTAGAAAATTATTTTTGTCTCTCTGTTCAGTCACTTCTGGGGAAAAAACAGGCTTGTTGAAGTTACAAAAGAAGCTGCAGGAGGATGAGAGCAGTTTTCCACATTACTTGAACTCTCTGAGCCACGTCCCATCCGTCATTTATCAGCACTGTTTTCTTGCTCCTGAGCCACAGGAGGTTCCATCACGTCCCCTGGATGTGACAGTGCCCACTGGCTCTGGCAGGCCAGGCAGTGACCCCATGGAAACCCAGGTGGGCTTTATGGATCTGATCCATGGCCCTTGAGGTCAGCAGGAGTATTTTTGCTGACTGACTGAAGGCTCAGGGGCTTCAGATCTGTGCCTAAATACACAAACTACCAGCAACAGCCTCAGGGCACAGGGATTTGTGCTATTGCTGGGTAAACTTAAAGCATAAAAGAACCGAATTTGGAGGCTGTGGTACAGATCACTGCCAGCATTTACTAGATTAAGGCTCAATTCTGTGATTAAAGCAGTTCTGCTTGCTCTATCCCCCTAGACCATCTCTGTAGCATTTCTCTCACACTCCTGCATGCAGATTACAGCTCAAGGTGGGCTTGTTCTGAAACATGGTTAAGATCAGCAGCAGTGTGAACGTGCCTTAAAGTGCCCATGTACAAGTGTGAGAATTATGATGAGCAGAGTAAGAACCCTGCCAAATATTGGAGTCGTGGTACAAGGGATATGAGGGAAACACGTGGCCATAATTCCTGTCCTGTTCTCCAGTTATCTCAGCAGACTTTCTGCTTTGGTGATCACAGTTTTGGCACTTGTCTGTGCCAAAAGGTTGCCCCTGGTTGGTGCTGCTCAGTACTTCAAAGGGAGAGGGAGAAGAGGCAGAACTAAAGGGATGGGAGCACATGTTATTATAACTCCTGCAGAGTCAGCAGACTCCTGCTGTCTGCAGGGAGTTCTCTCCAGGGCAGTGGGAAAATGCTCCATCCTTGAGTCAATTTAAGTTAAACTAATTAGATTACAAACGAGACAGTGCTGCATCTTGGGGGTGAACCACCTGATAATCAGGATTTTCTTTAGTTGCTTGGACAAGTACCTAGCACAGTGCATAACATCTGAAACAACTGTTTGAGTGAATGGCTCCTCTCTTTCTCAGTGTTTTAAGCACACTTGCCCCCCTACCTCTTTCCAGCAGTTGATTTCAGCAAAATTATTTCTCTAAGAAAAAAGGAAACACAACCCTCCCAGCTTCATAGCTGATGGCAGAACTGTGTTCATGGCAGTTGCTGAACGGGGAGTGTGGATGGGATTAAAAACACAAAGGGACTGCACGGGAAGATTACTTCAGAAAGTCACTTGGGGTCTAAGTAATAATCCTAATAACCACTGCAAACAGTAAGTATTTTCCTCAGCAGTGCTATTGCTCTGCCAACTGGGGGAATGTCACAAATATGCAGCTTAGAGATTTTTTTGGTAATAATAGAAACTGCCTGTAGTAGGGAATATAATCTCAAAGCATTTACTTATCTAAAAAGTGTCTCTGGTCCTATAAAGTAGATCCATGGAGGCAATGAGCTTGTATTTACCACGTGCAGCTGAATCTGTGCTCTGGATTCACCCTGGTTAGGATTTTTGTTTACACAACATCCATCTCTGTCTCTCTCTCTTCTGCCTCTCTCAGCAAGCACGTGTCCCTGTGAGAAAGGTGCTTATTCCAACTCACTTTTGGACAGCAGAGCAGACAACATGGGCTCCAATGTTTCCTTATGTAAGGAATTTATAAATGAGTGTTCCCTCAGATACAGAGACTTTACCTCAATGATTATGCATCAACTTCTTTCAGTTCCTTGCAGAGTCCATGAGATGGATCTTTGACTCAGAGCCATTAGTCAGCTTGAGTTTCAAATTAGAAAAGAGCCTTTGTACTCATTCATTCCTGAAGGAGATGGAAAGGGTGAGTAAGTCATAAGAAAACTGCAAACTCAGACTGTCCCCGTGTCAGCTATGGTCAAGCATCTCAAATGCTTGGTATGAGGAGCACAGAGGTTTGAAAGTATCGCTGCAAACCCCTCTCAGGCTCTGTAAGACTTTGGTCCTCACTAAGTTTCCCTTGCATTTCTTGTGAACCAGGATTTTTTGCTGATTCCGTGAGTAACAGGTAAAGGGCAATGAAAATAGGGCTGGAAATATTAGCCTTGTCCCATGTCTCAAATTGTATGTTCCCATCTGCTGATTAATGCATGCATTGTAAACTCTGAGAAGGAGATCCTTCTGTGCCATCCTTGGACAGAGCTTATCAGCAGGGGATCTCCATCCTTCCTAATGGGAATGGATTTTTCTATTTTGAGACGCCATCCTCAAGTGTTGCAAGAGTACTGAGGGTTACAAAAGAAAAAAATAAGGGATTCCTGTTACTGAAAACACTTATTCTTCTGCTGTCAGCTTTCCATCTTCCTCCTTTCTTAATAGCTGTGAGAATTCATTCCAAATGGCTCTGGGAGCTGAGGCTTAAAAAACCCTTAAATATCTAATCCCTGCAATACTTCATGTAAAATGTAAAATGTAAAACTGTGGGAGTTGGCGACGACTGTTGTGTCCAAAGAAATTCTGGAAGCTGTGGACTGGGGAGTTAAGAAGAGGAAGGTGTTTGCTGAACTGGAGCTATTTGGTGCATGATTTTTGCTTTCTTCTACCAAGGACTCTCTTGTCTCTTATCTTGTTACTGCTCTGAGAATTTGAGCTCAGTATCAGTGGTTTTGCCACCCAAGTGGCTCCATAAATGCAATCAGCCAAGGCAGAGGGCAGGGAGAGCTTCTGGCAGCGTTGCAAGAGCTCCTTTATGTTCTGAGCTCCTGTGAGCCCATTTCAGGTCTAAGTACTCACCTGGATTAGAGAACCCCTTGGAAATATCTGGGCTGAACGTGGTTGTTCCTCTGAAAGCAGGATGAGCTGGAGTGAAATGCAGTAGCAGCTCTGTGACAGCTGCTGGGAACGTCAGGAGTTTACAGTGTTTATCTTTGCTGGAGGCAGAATGTTAGCAGGTTGTAAATTCAGATTAGGTTTCCTCACAGCTTGGAAGACAAATCCAGATTCTCTGTGTTGTGTAATTCCCTCCTGCTTTTATTGATGTATATTTTTATGTTTTGGATTTTTTTTCCTCCTGCCTTCCCTAACCCCTTAACTAGTGCTGTTGACATTCAGTGCTGGAGAAAGCAGTTTTGCCATGAGATCTATTAGGAGGTTCAGTCATTGCCTCTGTGGTTTAAGTGGTGGTATCCAAGCTTCACAGAAAGCATCTCTTTCTCCTTTTCTTTTAAAACTTTATAAACCTGACACCTCAAGAGAACTGGTAATGCCAGCAAAGAGTTAACCACAGAATTCATCCCAAACCAAAGAGCTGTGTCACTGGAACATCCCAAAGCACAGTGGATTTCTTCTTTGGAAAAAAAAACCCTAAATCTAAAATACAGCTGACAGCATCTACCTCGTGCCTTGCAGCTGAGCTCTTCAAAGCTTCCGAAGGGATGTGAAGCACCTATTCCTATTGAAATAAAAGGCAGCTGATTTTCCTGCGGTCTCGGAGAATTGCAGTTATGTAAGAAACACTACAAAAGAACAGCCCTTGAGCTATTTCAGATCCCAGGATTCCTCACTGCCAATGGAAGGAATTAGTGTAATTTTGATGGACAGTGAAGTCACCAAAATATGCAGTTTTGAGGAAGCTGAATTGAGTCCAATCTGCCTGACAGAGGAGGCTTCAGAAATACTGAAATCTGTCTCAGCTGCTCACTGTATTCAAGAAGCTTAAGCATTCTGGTTTGGAGGTTCTTAAGGATTTGATTACTGCATTTTCAAAGTAAAATATTTCAATTTTTTTGTCGTTTTTTTTGATGTGGCTTTTTTTTTTTTTCTTTTTAAGTCCTTTTAAGTAAAGCAACATTCTGGTCTATTTGAAGTGAAAGAAAAAATGGAAGGAACAAAGAGCAAGAACTAAATACTGAGAGTTTTAGCTGTTTTGACATTTTAAAGGGTGTTTACTCTTTTTCTACAAAAGTTGTTTCCTGAAGGCCTTTTTTGGTTACACCATGAGAAAAAAAAATGTCTGAAGGAGAAAGGATGCTCTGAGGAGCGAGGTCTGATGATTAACCTGTGCTGTAAATGTAGAAATCCAGGTAAACAAAATGCATGGATGGCTCTTTGGACTACCCTTCTTAATGGGAACCAAATCTCTAATACTACTGTTAGCAGTAATTTATTACCTAATAAATGTAGTACCTAAATTCCCCAGTGGAGACAGGGCTCTCTTTTGCTGCCTGTCTGTGTGTGTGGCTTGTAAGTGAAAACCTCCAAAGAGGTGGCCACGTAGAGCACTGGTGGACATCTGCTTGCTGGAGTAGGATGGATCAAACAAGGATCCTGTGGCTTGTGTGGAGTCGTGCAGGAAGCCTGGAGCTGATACCTGATCCCCGTATTCCCTAAGCTGAACCATAGCCACTTAATCACACTTGCTCTGTCCGTGTATTTTGCAAATTAAAGGATCATATTTGAAGGGCTGACACAGCTAACCAGGTCATATTCTTCTGTTCCACATTTGGCTTCTCAACTTTTAATGAGTAATGTTTTGCAGGCAGATGTCTGTCCTGTTCCTTCAGAGCTGCACTGAGATCTAGCAACTCATTTCACATAGAAAGATGAAAGGAAAAATATTTACTTAATAAAACAAATCTTTCTTAATTGCTGTGGTTAGTCTCTTGCCTGGGTTTTATGGGTTCCTCCAGCTGGCTTTAATCTCCTGATTTACTCTTGGAACAAAAGAGGAGAGGACTGAACATTAATTATGACAGGAAGAAGTTGAAATTTTTCTGGCAGAACTCATGAAGTTTTGAGACTTACTGTAAAGTGCAGCCCAGAAACAGCCCACCAGGAGAGGCTCCCTGGGTTTCGGGAGATTCAGTAAAATAATTTCTCGCCGTGTGACCTTTACAGTCAATAAGGTCAAGGGCTTCTACTGGTCTGGGCAACTGTTAACAAAAAGTAGCAAGAAGCATCGAGGCTCCAGAGGAGACTGACCAAAAGGGGTCAGCATTTGTTAAGTTGAAACACCAACTTGACAAATGCAAAGAGACGAGGATTTAGGTGTGGGGGTGCAGAGGGCTTAGCAGGAGCAGCTCGTGTCTGCTCGTGGGGCTCAGGGACTGCCTTGGGGATGAGCCTTCCCCGGTCACACCGAGCCTGCCTCTGCCCCTGATATTTATGTTTTGAATACTCACTGACGAGAGGTCTTCTGGCCCAGCAGCTCTGACAGCAGATGTGAGCTGAAGAGACTGTGCAAAGCAGTGGTCACTGATCTGAACCCAGACTGCTCCCAGATCAAAGGACAACGTGCCGGGGCTGGGAATAGCATGGCATTTATCAGGAGCACAGAAGATGCAGGGCTTGGAATAACCCTCTGGAAATGAACAGCCTAACAGGAAACAGAAGGCTTAGTGTCTGGAAAAAACTATTCCAGCTATTATGAAGATCACTGGTTATAGGAATTTAGTATTGATTTAGCTTTTTATCCTTTAGTGCAGCCTCGTCTACCCCAGCTGCTCTGTAAACCTGCTGTTGGGGTGCAGTTTGGCAGCACTGCTCACCCCATGTGAGAGGTGCTGCTGCTGCTGAGAGTGTTGCCCTGACCTGTCTAGAGCCCTTGCCTCCTGCTTCTGCACTTCCCTGGCACTGCCATTGCTGCTTTCCTGGTCTTGCAGTGAGCAATCCAGGAAGATAAATCATCCTCTGGTTAATGCTGCCAGCTCAGTGCTCAGCTGGGTGTTAGTGCCAGGCCACAGGGAGTCAGGGAGCTGTTCAGCTCCTCATCAGCCTCACAGGGTGTTATTCTACCCATAACTTCAGATTCTTCCTTTGCAGGTACTTATCTGTGTCACAGCACACCCAGGCAGTGCAGCCCTGCTTGGATCCGTGTTTTGAGCATGACTTTCTCTGGAATAAGAGAGGTGATGCTCTCTAGGATTAGCATACATCAGCAAAATCATATGTGTGAAGAACTGTTTGGAGCACTCAGCAGCCTGCCCCCTCTATAGCACTGCTGCAGGTAGCAGAACCCTTCCACAGCCAGAGCAGTTTAGCAAGATTAAAATTTAAATTTAAATAGGAAGCTATAATTTGAGCTCCTTAAATCATAAGTCACACCTTCAGCTCTGGCTGTTGCTGATTCAATTACCTTTTGGTTCCTGTCTTTAATAGTTGTATAGTATTATGTCTAAATACTGCTGAGCTTTCTTGTGATTTGAGGACAGTGAAATGAAACAGTTAGATTTTCATATGTATTTGATCAGAAGGTATTAATTAGAAGCTTCATTTCTAAGTTTGACATGTTATGAAGATAGAGTGCTAAATGGAAGTCTTCGTATATAACTGAAAGCTTCAAGTTGGAAATGAGATATTTGCTTGGAAATTGCACATTTACAGAAGTTCACTTGCTGTGAGATTATGTAAGCAAATAAATGCTTTCACTTGGTCTCAACAAAAATTAAGTAATGATTCCTAGGTAAGCTGCTGAAGACTCTCTGTAACGTCTTTGAGATGCTGCTTGTTCTGCACGCCAGCAAAATCTTTTAATTCTCCATCTGAGAGACTTAAAGAGAGAGACAGTTATTTTGAGACAAAGCTGAGGCAGAGATTTCCTGTGCTATGAATTAATAACCTTAGAAGTTGAAGCAAGAAAATCTTCCAGTGTTCTGGCTGCCATGTGCTCATAAAACTGGAAAACCTGCATTCAGATGGATGGAGTCCTCCATCCAGTGTGGGATTGAAGCTGACCTGGGGTGTTCTGTGCTGTTCTTAATGATGGGCTGTCCTTCATCTTTCCATTGCGAGGTTTGCTTTTGTCAGGAGATCAAAAACTGTGCTGAACTTTCAGCATGCACAAAATCAGCCTCGAATAAACGAACTGCTGCCCTTAGGTTTTTGTGACTTGCTTAGCAGGGTCTGTGTTTAGACCCAGAAAAAGGAAAGGGTGATTTTTTGGGGGGGCTGTGGTTTCATTACTACCACCATGATGAGCACACAGACAGAGTGACAGGGACAGTTCAGTGGCACTCACAGAAAATTGTCTAGAATGACACTGGAGGGGAAGATTTTGACTCCACTTGGGGTGGAAGTCCAAGCTGACAAGTTATGTCTGGTAGATGCTTGCAGGTCATAGAAAAAGCCTCTGTGTGAGGACAAACATCTAGTTGTGAATAAGTAGACATGGCAAAGAACTTCCCAGTTGGAGTGGGGAGCCACACATTAAGGAAAACTGTATTTCAGTTGTTTCAGCTGTTTGTCTTCATTTATTGTCACCATACCTGCCTGCCTTAAGTAAACATGGTAAATGAATATATACTGTTATATTAGGTGGGTAAATACAGGAGACTGTCAAGTAATTTGGCCTCCACTTCCTCTTTCTTGGGGTTTGTTGAGGTAGTGTAACTTACAAATTTTTATGTACAAAGTTGGCACCATTGATTTAGAAAAAATTAATATTTAATCACAAGCATACAGCAAGGTCAACAAACTCTTGGTAAGGAATTAAACAGACTTTTCCTTGCTAGCACTCAAACACCAAGTAAATAAAAATTCAGTGAAATCATTTGTAGCATATGTGTACAGACTGCATTTGAAAATATATGGGGCTCAGTACTGTCTGACTTAATTCTGATTCATCCATTGACCTTGTTATATAAAACTCAATGCCCTTTTCAGAGGGAGAGTTGCAAATGGTGCTTCTGCATATTTATTTCGGAAGTTCAATCTTCTGGGTGTTCATACCCTAATTCCAGTGCTAAGTGCAATCACAACATTGATTTTTCTCACTAAACATAACCTACTTTACCCTGGGATGGAATTTTTTTTTTTTAATGGGCTTTATATAATGGCATATGTGAAAACCACTCAACTTAATGCCCCATACTGTAGTTAATTAACAAAATGGCATTGTAGCCATGGCCCCTCGTCCTCTGGCAGTGTATTTTACCACTAACCTTGGCCACACCAAATGTCCATCCTAATTAACAGGAGCCCAGGTATTGACTATGTCAAGCTACGGGGTGGAAAGAGCAATTTGCAGCTGCTGACAAAGTTGTAATTCTGTAGAAAATCCAGCCACGGGAACATCATTTGGAGTGGTGTTCTGCCATTTCAGAGCCCATCTCAAGGAGCAGCTGAACAAAGTGTCTAAACTATGAGTTTTTACTTCTCTCCAGTTGCTAAATGACAGTGCCCTAAAATACATCCAAACACACCTAAAATACAGGCTTCCAAAGACATACTGCAGGTTTTATATGGATTTGAGATTGGTGGTAGTGTTTTAATACATTTATTTTGTTCATTTCTTTGAGCTGTGATAGGCTGGGAGACGTAATGGGACTTGAAGCTCTAATGAACCTTCAGTAATGGATTTGATTCTTCCTTTGCTTTTTCTGGTTTTGTTTCTGAGTAATTCAGCTTGAAGGCACTACAGATGCATCAGGTTTGTGCCAGTTTTACAAGAGCAGGACAGTATTCTGTGAAGCTCCGTGGTGTTTCATGTTACAAAGGAGAGGATTAAGCATTTATGCTCTTATACTGAGAAAAAAAAAGAGTTTTCTTTTTCAATGCCTTAAATTAATTGTGTTCTGTCTCGCTGTTGAAAAACTGCAGCAAGAGGACAAGTGCTCTCAGTCATTCATAACTACAGTTTTTAATTGTTTTATTGGCTGAAGATGCAAAAAGACCTTTTTTTTTTAGAGTAACTTAGGTACTCTGTGTCCTCATAAATGTCAAGAAGATACCTTGACATCATCATCTTGTTAGATGATGATTTCTGCTCAGTAAATAACATTTTTTGTTTCATTTATCATTCCTGGTGCGTTGTAGCAGAACTGAAGATCAGCAGCTAAACATTGTGCACCCAAACAACATCTTTGCTGGGAATTCCTTGTACAAATGCTCTTTAATTAAGCAAGTGCTCTTTAATTAACCCTCCATACAGTTGTTGCTGGTGTTATTAGCATCACTAGATAAATACAGTTAACTTTTCCACTGGGCATAACAACAGTGGCAGAAATTTGCATCCTGTAAGAACATCTGTGAGTTACAAAGTCTTATTTTAACCAACAGCTAAATCCTCTCCAGGCTGGGCATTCCAGACAGAAATTTCCTTGGGAGTCTGTCTTAAAGAGGGAATTGTTAGGCAGAACAGCAAAAACCTGTCCACTGATACCTAGAAGAATATCATATGGAATAAAAATGGATTATTAAGGAAAACTCCAGTGAAGCATTCCTCTGTGCAATGATGAAAAACAGCTTCATCTTGATACAGAAGAACAGAACCTTCCTGAGTTTTCTGTGTTGGGACAAGTTTCTCTTTGGAAAAAATTATTGCCAAAATAGAGAAAAGAACCTCAAGTGCAGCTTTTCCTGCAAGGTTCAGATTTAATCCTAATTCCAGCCTGCTGTTGGCAGAACATATAAAGACACTGAGCTGGTTCTGTCCAAAAAAAGTGATGTGTTGCCACAGATCTGCATTCTTGATACCAGTCTCTTATTTATTGGTGGATTAGAAGAATATCTGGTACTTAGCTGAAAGCTGGTATATTGAGATTTCCATGCCTGAGCTGCACTCGAAGATCACAGTCCTGAATGACTCTTGTAAACCTTTTACAATTGCTGTTTTCAACAGGGCAAAGGTGAAGAAAGGTGTGAACATTCTGAGTGCAAAGACAAGTGACCCCCGGCAGTGGGACGTGAAGCAAGAGGTGGGGAATGGTGGAAAGCACTCAACCACAACTGTTATTTGTCAGAGGATAGCACCAAGTTCAAGGAACAGGTATGAAACCTCATATTCTCGGCACATTAAACTCATTTATGTCCATGATAGCATCCATTGGTTGAAAGACTTAAGGCTCATATTACCACTGCTCATAGCTATTAAACCTGTAGCCTGGAAATCTGGAGACACTTATGTGAACTGTGGTACCATCTGCTGATCTATAACAGGTAATAAAATTCACCAGCTCAAATTAAAAAAAATTAACGGGATAGACCTACGGTGGGGGTGCAGGGGTGTGTAATTTGGCATGAATATGAATATTCTTAATTTCAAAGGGGTTTAGTGAGCGTAATTTTTTGGTTTGATAGTTCTGACCTTGTTTCTCTGAACATATCACAGCCTCTGTGGTTGGTTCATCGAGCAAGCAGTGAATGCTCCCACAGTGAAGCCACTGTAACTTTGAATCATTGGTACAGGATAATTCAAACCTCCCAGTGTCTTGTGTGTAATACAGAAGAATCCCTTTTTGCAAACAGTTACTTCTTCCAGAACTGGGGGTTCCCTCGACACGCTGGTAACTGTGTGAGGCAGAGCAGTGCACTCTGGGGAGCACTGGGATGAACTGGTCTGCCAGTGCCTGCCTTCCTGTTTGGGGTGTTCTTGCTGAGACTTGGCCTGGTTGCTCCACAGACACAAAATCAGTGCTTTCTCCAGAAGTAGGATTGTCTTCCACAGCACACAGTGAAGTTAGATCTTGCTACTTTCAGTGGAAATTCTTTTGCTCTTCCCAGATATTGTCTAAATGAATTCTCACAACGTTGCTGTGCGTTAATCCATGCAGAGCATTTCCCTTGTGCAGATCCAGGCAATGCTTCCCTGGCTCTGTTCTCACTGTTAGCCACGGACCTGGGCTCACTGAAGAGTATCATAAAATCTTTGGGGGCTGCTGGGCTGGTTCTTGCTTTCCCATGCAGTTGGTTTGGACTGTCTTCAGGCACAGAAAACTGAGCACATTTCAGCTTTTGTGTTCTGTGCCCAAATATTGGACACCTGTAAAGTGTAGAAATTTCTCTCATCACGAGCAGCTTGTGACAAGATAATTCTCTGATTCAATGTGTTTACACTTGGTGAATGATCCCCCCCTGTCCCTGCCTCGACCCACGACCCTTTCATTCTATTTTTCTCTCCCTGGGCTGCTGAGGAGGAGAGTGATGGAGCTGCTTTAGTGGGCACCTGGCATCCAGCCAGGGTCAACCCACCTCAGGACTGGTACAGGCAAAGGAAAGATCCATCATTTGAGCTTTCCAGAGCTAAAAAAGCTGAAACCCAAAACAGTTTGAAAGGGAGGACACAGCTTTAGAACAGCGAGTAGCTCTGAGTGTATTTGCAACAGAGGAACTGTAATTGTCAGGTTATCACACCCCAATTAAATCTTCTCAATCCAATTTGCATGAAGTCTAATTAACCCATAAAAATATTTTTAGTGCTAATTGTGCAAATAAAAGTCAATGTTTCAATTAATGCCTCTTTCATTTGTGTGTGTAAATAGTTGCTGTCTTCTGAAGGCGTGAGGAGCCTGGGTTTGAATGAAGGGTTTTTGTACAAGGACGAGCTGGGTGGGAAATCCTGGTTATGTGTGCACTGAGATCCCAGTGGGAAAGCATATGATGTAGTGGGCATTACAGTACTAAGTGTCACTTGGAGGCCTCTCCACAAAGCACAATTATTTTTATGTAAATATATTATTTTTTTGTAAATATATTATTTTTATGTAAATATATTAAACTAATTTAATTTGGTTGAGAATTGCAAGTCCCTAATGGGATCTTTCTGTGCTGCCACCAGCGTTTCCAGGCTGGTTTAGCAGCACAGTTCCTGGAAGTGATGTGCAGTTCTCTAGTGAGGCCAGGGTAGGTGTGAGGTGCTGTTCTCTTCTCTTGCAGCAAACTCAACTAACTCATAAATGTGTTGGTTAATTTAGGCAGAGGAAGGTGTTTTCCACTGTGTTTGCAAAGGAGTGTCTATAAAAACAGGTAAATGAAAGTTTGTAGTTCTTGAGTGCTTTGTAAACATTCATACATCTTGTCAAGAAGTTGACAGTATGTTGTTTTTTTTTACACAGCCAGCTATTTCTAGCAGAACTCAGGTAGAAGGAAAGGAGAACAAAGCATCTTCTACAGTTTTGCCTTATTTCTCTGTTGCAACCAACAGGAATATTTGGCTTTCCCCTTGTACTGTCACATGTCCCCAGCTGGTTGTGAAGTCAGATTTATTACTTAAATTCATAATAGGTTGTAAGTGTACTGGAGTAGCCAGATAACACTGCATGCAGGATACATTTTGGTCATAATGGAGAGAGTGATGTGCTGAGTTGTTAAGGACACAAACATCCCTGGTGCACCATGGAGAACCATTGCACTCTTTCCCCTTCATATCCCTAGAAACCAAGGCCATACTCAGTAAAAGTACTCATTTTTTGTTTCCATGTTACTTTGCCTTTCTTGCATATTTCTCTGTCATTAGTGGTGGGGTGTAATTGCATTGTAAGCACTTTGAAAGGAGCAGTTTGTATCTGAATGCAACAGCTCATGCACCTTTCACATTATATAAATAATAGAACACAAGAGACATAGTTTAGGTACGTCACAGCAGTAATTGTTTACCATTACCTTTTGAGAATTTAAGTGGGTCGTGCTTTTTTGCTTTTTTAAGTAATATTTGTTCTCTTTGAATTTGTGGTGCTAAAGCCAAGAGCCATTGCTTCTTAGCTTTGATTTATCCAAAAAAGCTTTGCAACTGTAGCAAGTAACTGCAAACAGCTTGAAATCAGCAATGTTTGTGTGCCTCATAATACAATTTCTGCTGAGATTCAAGTAGCTATTGATGAGGATAACAACAGTGTTGATTAGTGAAAACAAGTCTTACCCTACTACTTGGTCACTTGTTTTTTGTTGTTTCTTGTTTCTGGGGGGAAGCTGGTAGGTTTGATGTGTGTCCTTGGGGTAGATGAAGGGAGATTTTTGGTTACTGCTGTAACCAGTTCTATATCTTAGTTTTGCCTCTGTTTGGTCCCAGCCTAAGGCTTGTGTGGCTGATGGATCACATCTCCTCTGAGAGCGAGTGGAAGGGCTCGTGTTTGCTGTGTAGTTTATCCTGGATTGCCACCACAGGGAATGAGAGCTATTCCAACACGGAGCAAGGGGTATTTTTAACCTAATTTTCTTTTTTTTAAATCGAGTGTACCTCCACCTGCTGGTGTGCTGACAGCTGTGGGCATGAGAAAGATGGATGAAGGGTAGGAGCAAGGAGGCTTAGGGGAATTTCTTAAGCTGATTTCTCTGCCAAAGCCAGAGTGCCAGAGCATCCTATAACTGAGCACTAAGAAGCAGGGACTGAGTCTGATCTAGGCCTAACTCCTCTTGCTTCTGCAAACCTGGAGGTGGCCTGGAAGAAGATACCTTCAGTTTGTTCTTGGACTGACATTTCTGCCCGTGGATGTGGCACTTTGTTTGTGGAGGGATGGAGTCACCCCCTGCTTTTGATTTCTGTCGGCCGGGTAGAGAAACGGAGTGTGGGAGAACAGGGAGACATTTAGAAAAACTGACATAATGGAAAACTGCTGTGATGTAGCACTTTATCCTCTTGGCCTTGAACCTTTTGAGAGGCCTGTGGGCTTATGGCTCTCCAGCCATCTGTCTGATAAAGAGGCAGACTCAGGAAGAGTGCTTCCAGATGTTGTGTTTGTGTTTCAGACTGAGTCACAATCACTTATTCCCTCTCGCCACATGCGCACACGTTTTTTTGGATTGGGGTTGTTGTGGCCTGGTTTTTTTTTTAGCACTGTCTGGGTATCATTGCATTCACGTGGAAGCAGCTAATTATGTTCCCAGGTTGTGTTTCACATCACTGGGGCACAGAGGAAAGCAACAAAGCCGTTACAATTCCGTGCAGATCTCTCCTCTGTCTGGCAGCACCATATGCTGCCAAGGGATGTCAGTGAAGTGAATTCCGTGTGATTGAAAAATAAAAGGGAAGTGTATATGTACAACATGAGTCAGACTTGAAAAAGTGTGAGCCATGTGGTGTGTGTCTGGCTACACCAGAAGACAGTCAGTCTGTGCCCGATACATGGGCACAGAGAAGAGTATTCACACATTATGAGCAGGGTAGATGTTATTAATTATTTTAAAATCTGGGTCATCTTCTGCTGGCAGTTTTGGGTCAGAGTGGTTTGCAGAGCTCAGCAGAGTGGCAGTGGTGCCTGCTGACCTCAAAACCTTGCAGCCTGAGCAGAGGACACGATTCTCACAAGGATTCAGAGATTTAGTGCTCATGGGGCAGGATTTTTTTTATGAGAGTTGTTTATCCTTTTGACTGATAACTGAGGCAAGATCAGAGCTGACGTGGCACATGCCACTGCTGTAGGTGCCTGGGGGGTTGTGCATGTCTTCAGGAGGTCACATTTGTGCCTGCAGAAACTGATTTGTACAAACTGTGGAGGTACTTTGGGAGGAGGACATCAGCAGTGGATTTCTTACAGCATTAAACCCTGAAACAGAAACAATTTCCATTCATTTATGAGAAATTCCCATATGAGCAGGCATTATTATATATCTAGACATATGATAGGTATAGACATAAATAGATATCTGAACAAAAGGAGAGCTAAAGAGAATCTCCATTCTTTACTGGAAGCAGGGGGAAGCAATGGCAAAGGATGAGGAAAAGGCTTGAGGTACTTAATACCTTCTTTGCCTCAGTCTGTTGGTCTCTGGGTACCCAGCCCCCTGAGCTGAAAGACAGGGATGGGGAGCAGAATGAAGCCCCCATAATCCAAGGAGTAATTGGAAAAATGACCTGGGGACTGTTGGTCAGCAGCTGGCTCAGCGTGAGCCAGTCGTGTGCCCGGGTGGGGCAAGAGGAAACGGCCTCGAATTGCACCAGGGAAGGTGTAGATTGGATGAGAGGAAAAAAATTCATCACTGAAAGCTGTCAAGCCCTGGAACAGGCTGCACAGGGAGCTGATGGAGTCCCCATCCCTGGAGATATTTAAAAGACATGTAGGTGTGGTGCTTGGGAACATGGTTTAGTGGTGGCCTTGGAAGTTGGACTCAATGATCTTTATTAAGTCTCTTTTCCAACCTAAACAAGTCTATGATTCTGGCCTTCTGTTTTAAGCATTGTGAATATTTTGGTGCAGTCTTTTAGGCTGCTGGAAGCCCTCAGAGCTTCCAAGGTGAGTCATTCTTGTGATGTGCATCTGTGTGCTTATAATGGCACATGGGAGTGTGTGTGTAGCTGTCAGTAACAGTATCAGGTATAATATAGCTCAGCCTTTGCCTACTGCTTTAAAGATCCTTTCCCTCCACGCTTTCTCATCCGATTTCCCAAATAATTTATCTTTGCCTGCTGTCTTTGCATTATGAGATTTCTCTTTGTTAGGATGCCTGCTCCAGGTCAAATTAGGGCACAGATGTCCCCAGCATGCAGGGTAGGTGCCAAAGACACACTGGACATCTGCACATACGGATGAGGATCAGCCAGCTGTGCCATGTAACAATATCTTTTCTAGGGCACAGAAGACTGGGGTTAGAAGGTTCCTTCCCAAAGGAGCCTTTCATATGGCTCCTCTTTTGCTGCTTTGAATGTCAGGAGTGTTTATCAAAGCCCAGAGCTGGGAGGGAGGGAGGAGGGATGAAGAATGTCTCTCGTGGCTCTTTCAGGAGCAGGCTGCCTGCAGGAAGGAGGCGGATGCTCCGTCGTCTCGCGCTCTCTGTCTGCTGCAGTGTCTGAGCAAGAGTCTGCACAAACTGCCTTGAGAGGGAGGGTTTGTTCCTTAGACCTTGCTGTCTGACGTGGTTTTGGGGAAAGCAGGGCAACTTGTTGAACCTGAAGAATCCTGAGTGCTTTCAGGTTAACGGGCAGCCCTCACCTGGGTTATGGAAGAGCGAATTCCACGGGAGCCCTCGTGGGCAAGGACTCTCCCTGAGCCTGGAGGACCCTTTCTTTTCAATACTATCAGTAATGCAAGTTCAGAAAGATAAAATTTGAGATAACTATAGCAATTGTCATGGCAACAACACACGTCTGTCTGGTTCTCATCTGGCACCTACCACTGTGCAGCCCTGATCCACGGCTGGAGTGCTGACCCCGCCGTAATCCAGCCACACTATTGTGTCAGTCCTTTGATTCCTTAGAAATCTGTGTTTAACTTGTCATCAGCAGAAATATCTTCTTCTTAACAGATACAGGCTGAGTCAGGAAACCAGCAGGGTCTGCCCGAGTGTTGTGGGAGATAAAAACTGGAAGGTATTATCTTCCTGATCAGATATTTCGCAACGTTATCTTCCCCCCGTTTGAAATTCAAAGCAAGATGTTATAATCTCAGATGAGGTTTTTGAAAGCCAGTCGTTAGATGCTATTGAAAGGAATTTTCATGTTGGATTTAAACAGAACCACTGTTAGGCTTGGTCCTGACCATTCAAAAAATATTACATTAATCTTTGTAGATAACACAGTATGAACCAAGGAGTAAGGCATTCCCATGAGTTTTTTCTCTAAGAAAAGAAATTAATTAGTAGAGATGAGATAACAAAATACATTAAAAGAGATCTATCCGTGATCTCTACAGAACTTTCAGTTGCAATAATTTTTTTTTGGTCTACTTTGGAGTTCCTGGGTCTGTTGGGAAGCAGAAGGGCTGGAGCACCAAGAGAAAGGTCATCCTTCACATATTTCTTGCCCAAATGAAAGCATCAAATTTGTTTGCACAGCAAATCTCTGTAGTTTGGAAAAGCTTTTTACATGCTTATCAAAACCAAATGCTGGAGGCTTAGCCAATGCATGCAATAACCCAGCCTTGCTGAGAAAGCTGCTGTCAGTGCCTTCCCTGCTTTCCAGTCAGGTTGAATGTATTGTTTTATTTCATTAGAATGTAAATAGAGCAGAGCCCACACAAATAGAATAGGATGTGCAATCATAGAATAATGGGACAACAGCTTTCCATCCGTCCCGAACTGATAGACAGGTTCAATAATAACTGTAATTCCTGATGTCCGGGGTGAGAGTATTTTCTGACTCTCTGACAAAATAATCATTTCTCAGAGAGCGACCAGAAAAACATGCAATCTGCTTTTCAGCCTCAGACACGTTTGAGAAGGTGTTTTCCAGCACTCCTGGAAAATGCAGGAGGAAAGGCTGCCTGTCCCACTTGCATCTTGTGCCCCAAACTGCTGTGTCCTGGCCCCTTGCACACAGCAATCCCTGGTGCTTTCCATTTTAATGAGCTGTAACTCACAGCGAGGTTATCCATGAGGACCTTCTTCTGGTGCAGCACATTCATGGGCTGACATTTCTGTTCATTTTTCGCACTTTAAATCCTGAGTTCTGCTTTGGGTGAGGTCAGCTCTTATTTTTCTGTGGCAGTTGGCACTGTTGGGATGGTTTGGCAGCTATTGTAATGTAGCCTTCCTTGTGATTTGGAGGCGCTGGGAGATAAGAGACAAAAGATGCAGAATTGGGGAGGAGGAATGTGTGCATGTGTATTTTTTCTCACAGTGCCTTTGAAGCAGAAACATCTGCTGAAAGCCATAAACAGCTGAGTTCAGCAATACCACATCACGCTGCCAAGCAACTCTGCTTTCCTCTGTAACTTTCACAGCAGAGGAAATAAATCAACCAGGCAATAAAGAATGAAGAAAATTTAGGAAAAAGTGCCAAAAGCCAAACCTTTCAAGAATAAAGTGAATAAGATCTTTGTTAGTATTCGGCGAAGCAAATTGAAATATATTTCTTCCACATGTAAACCCTAAATATGTTTCTTCCACATGTAAGCCCTCTGTACCATTGCTACTTGAGGAATTTTGCTATAAGAAGACTCCTCTGAACTCAAGACACTTAAAACTGGTTAGGAGAGACCTCTAGAAAACAGGCTACAACATCATTAGAGACAATTAGATGATTTTTAATATTTTTTCCGTCTCATGCCTCTGTCAGATCAGTCACAATTAACTAACAGCGGGGAAGTATCACCATTTATCTGAAACCTCTGCATTTCCTTACACAAAACAGTGTATTAGACAGGTGAACCATGTGTTTCTGCACTGGCTTGACCCTTGTATGTAATTAAATGAGTGACTTGTATACCTGCAGTGAGGGGTGGTTAAACACTGCTCCTGCTGCCTTCTCTGCTGAGAGACCACATCACTTGTCTTCTGTGGTTGTGCCTCCCACCAGACCGAGGTAACAGAAAGAGAATTTGGGTGGGTTTTACCCATTGCATTTTTTATTCCCTTTTAATTTCAAAATGAGTTTGAGTGCGTTTGATTAGTCTCTGCCATTACCTCCATTGAATATTTTCCAGCTGGAGATAGTTCTAATAAAAATAATTTGATAAACACATTAGAATTATCACTTAAAATTACTTTTATGGTCGATGCAGCATTTGTAGAAGTCGAGTCTTCATAAACGCTTGACAGACCTAAATGTCTCATTAGCACCAGTTTTACACTGGTTTAGCTCCACTGAGATGAATGAAATTAATCTAGTGATTTTCACTTTTGTAATTGAAATCAGGATCAAGCCTTACACGGTCATAAGATGTTTAAATTCATTTGAATGTCAGACCAGCACGAGGTCCTGAGCTCGAACAATTTGAAGGCTGATCTGTCAGGTGATATCAATCCAGGTGTGTTTGCTTCTTTGAGACTCTCACATCTCAGACTTAGAAAACCTTGTTCTTCTTCAGTTGTCACTGCAGAAAGATGTTTGCAATAGCTGGGCTCTCATCCTACAACTCTCCAGGATTTTTTTCAGTGTTCCCTGCACTCTTGTCTGTCTCCATCCGTCTGCTGTCTCTCTGCTGCTCTACTCGAGCCTTGCTGAAGCAGCAGGTTCATTATTTGTACAATATGCAGCAGGGTGCTAAATATGACAAGGCTCCTGCTCTCAATAATAGTAAATAATCACCTCCTTTATCTGGTTAATTCTGTGTCTCTGCCTGAAAATAGTTGGATGGCTCTTCTGTAGGATGACAGGCAAATAATAGTAACTTGTTGAATAAATACTCCCAGTCCCCATTACCAGAGCCTCAGCCTGCATGAAGCAGCATCATTATTGTTCTGCAAACACTTACAGCATCTGAGCACTGTTAGCAAACACAACAGTTTATGTAATTCAAGCTAGACATGGCATAACACAACTCAGCACAACCAATGACTTCTCACCTCCTGTTAGGATGGATTCCATTCAATCCCCCCTGCACGTTTTACATGGTAGGCAGAGGTAATACATGGTGTTTTACAAGCTGAGGGAGTAAAAATCTTTGCCTGTTACAGACAAAACAAGTCCTGTAGTCTTAATAACTAGCTTGTATCAGAGATCATTGCAGTTCTCCACACAGCTCACACAAGGAGGAGCAGTTAATCTCTTGGCTTCTATAAGTCATCATTTGCAAATCATAATTTATCTACAGCTCAGGCTGCAGGGAGACCTCTGGTATTTCACATTCTGGGAGTGATGGAAGATCTTGAGTTTTTTCACTGTCACTTCATGGTGAAGATCAGCAAATACTGACATTTTAAAAGGCATCCTTTTTTTTTCTCCCAGAGCTGTGCAGCCACAGTCCCTTCTGTGTAAATCAGTGGTGAATTTGTCTTGCACCGTGTCAAGGGCTTGTACAAATCACCTGGCTTGAGTTGGGTTCTGTTACATGAATTGCTGGGTTAGAGGGGACATAGGAAGTGTTTGGAGGATACTGAATATTTCCTGGAAGCTTAACAGGGTAGAGCTGGGCTGCTCTTTCAAAAGGTGGTAGATGTCTGTGAGTTCTCCAAAAAAACCCAAATCCTGATCCACCAAATCCCAGCTAAATAAGACCCCTGGAGTTCTCTTTCTTTGAGTGGATGTTCTGGGCAATTAAGATCTGTAGGTATATTCTTTTGTAACACTTTCAGAGTTAAGAATGAAAAATGAGATGGGAGTGGCAGTATTATACAAAAGTTGCCAATGTTTTTTGAATGCACTTTTTCCTTAAGCAAGGAAACTAAACACTTTTTCTTGGAAAAATCTGCAGTGTGTCCCTATTACTTTACAGAGTCAAGATGAGGAGTGTCAAGGACTGGCATAAATCAGTCTAAATTCACAAAAACAATGTAAAGGGTTTTGTACCATTATTATTCACAAAAAAGCTCCTACAGCTTTCCTGTTACTGCTTTACCAACATCCTAGTAATTTCATGGAGAAGTAAGTTATTAAAGAAAACTGAGATGCTCATTGTAAAGAGGTTTTTGGATCGATCAGTGCTGAATTCCTGATGGCTTCTCAGGAATTTGACTTCCAGTTAAATTGCCAGGGAAGAAACCTTAGCTTCACTGAAGCAAATGGCAAAATTTTCTTTGCAATCTGAATTTCACCCCAAGTTTAGAATAAATTTGGACTCCCTCTCCTTTCTTCTCTCTGACACACAGCTCAGAAAGCTGTAGATCATCTCTTTCCTGCTCAAGGCTGTGACAACAGCTCCAGGCTCCCTCCCACGTGTACACCTGCATACATGATGGTAATTATTACAAAAAGGAGTTTGAAGTAGCACCCCATTGATTTTTGGTTTCCATGCTGCAGATTAATGGACTGAGCAGGCACTCTTTGTAATCACACTGGTAGAAATTCAATAATGACTCTGCCAGAGTACTCGAGTGACCTCGGCCACTGAATTCATTCCTGTTTCAACTGTTTTTAATGAGAGTGGCATATTTAGCAATGCCATCAGATGGTTGGAAAGCAAGGTGCCCTGCCAACCAAAGCAGTGCTGATGGACCAAATAACAAGTATTGCAGTGTCTATGTCTGTTCTCTCACCCAGGGTAGTTCACAGCATCCGTGTGGTGATGGAATTAGTTCATGGGAATGTACTAAGCAAAAGAAATTTCTGATGTGTATGATCTGCGTGCAATACTCCTTTAGAGCTACTAGATTTCAACCAAATCAGAGCTCAGCAAGCACCACTGACAATCCCCAAAGGAGTATAATCTCTCTGGTTAGTTTAGCAGTTGTTCAGTTAGGTTTGGAGGTTTAAATTGTGGGTGATTATCATATCCTGTGGTATTTTTGTCATCTCTTAAAACGTGCAGTAGCATGGTGAGGCTCTCCACTTGGAGATGCTATTTGTCAATTTTTATCTTGAGAAGTGTTCAGAGATTTTATGAGGCTGGAAAGGAATATTTAAAAGCTGACCTTGTTTGTTGCTGTGTATCTGTTTGACCCTCTGTACGTGTGCAGTTCCACAGGTTGGCTCTGCCTACTCTGATTTCCTCACCAGCCAGAAAACTCCTATACATTGCAGATGAGCATTGTTTAAATACAGAGTAAATACATGCTGCTCCCAACAGAACTCTTTGGGAAGTTAACCTAGAAATGTCATGGTGAGTGTAGGGGGCTTGATCAGTGAGAATTGGCTGGAAAGTCAGCCTTTGCTGATGTGACTCCCAGAACCACCCGAGAAGGGGATTGTTGCCATGTTCTGTTAATCAAAAGTTGTGTTAATTGTTTTGACAGGCAGCCTCTCCTGTTCTGTTCAGTATTCCTGGGGCTGGTAGAAGTGCTGAGGTGAGGTGAAACACATAGTCATCAAACATGGTATAATTGCCACATCCCTCAGTGATGCAAATCAGGAGAGATTTGTTGTGGTTCGCTGTGGATCAGGACGTAAATTCATCATGTGGGTTTTTTAAACAAAAAAAGTCTACCAAGATACCCAGAGTCACAGAACAGACTCCATTCAGAGCAGAACCCAGGACATCTGAGGACAAGTGGTTTTTACAGAGCCATATTGTGCATAAATAGGCTCTGGCTTGGTAAATGTTGGAAAAGTATGAGCCCTTCACCATTATCTGCTCCCAGAGCAGTCCTGATTTCACTGACTTGGCTTTGATTGCTGCACTTCAGCAACTGATTTTGAAAAGATATGTCTGTAATTGGCAGCTTTTTAACAGGAGTTAACACCCAACAGGACAGAAAGAAATAACCAGGTTTTGAATTTGGAGCCTCATTCAGCAAAGTTTGGGGAAGAATGTCCATGAGCTTTGAGTCCAGCTCTTCATGAACAACTTTAGAACAGCTTGTACATCCTAAGTGTGTTTAACAACACAGCTTTTAACTGTGCACACCACTGAGCACAAGTTAATTGCTGCCTAAAGGACAGAAGATGAAAAAACAACAGCCCTCTGTTGTTTTCTTCAGGTTTTCCCACCCAAGTCCTTTTAGAGTTCTCTCTTGAAACCTGCTCAGTGTGCAGGTTCCAACATCTCTTTCCCTTCCGTTTTCTTTTTAAAGAACCTTTACCACTTTGTCATATTCTGTTTTTACCCACCTTATTAACTCGAGATTTATGATGAATGGATTTATCTGGATTTGAGCCTTATTGTCTCTTTGTATCCTGTCAATCCTGTCAGAGGTTTCTCTAGCCTGTCTTTTATGGGACTAGTAGTTTTTCCCTGTGATGATACCCCCTCTCCCAGCCACCCAGCAGATTTGCATAAACTGTTGAGCTCTTTCACAGTGTTAATCAAAGCGTAGTTTGGAATTATGGATCCTGTAAGGGAGAAGAGTTTGTGGTGGTTTCCCCTCCTGTGGGTAATATAACAGCATGCCTTTCACATTAGGAGCTTTAACATTTGTCTGTGTGTGTGAATATATATTTTTAATATGTATTTCCAAGTCTTATAATGTCAGCTTGTCATCATGCCAGTGATCTATTTGTTCCTTTGTCAAGTTCTCAAGTAATTTCCTAAGTTGCTAGAAAGGATATTCCTCTTTTATACAGTTCTGCAAATTTAACTGTGGTTTGAATCAAAATCAGGCATCCAGTTCTACCCTCAGTGTGCACCAAGAAGCCACTGGCAGCAGCTCCTATGGGGAGATCATGAGCCAGCTTGGATGTCCAGAGTTTTCTTCCTTCCTTTTTGAGGTCATCTGAGCCCACGTGGTTCTTCTGCTAAGAAAGCACACACAGCTCTTGCCAGGGTCTCAGGAGCAAGATGAGATAACTGGCTGGAGCACATTATAGGCTCTTCCTGGCCTGTGGCCTGGCTCACTCCCCATAAAACTTGGACACAGATTTGCACTTGGGTCCCGTGCTTGGCCTGGAGCAGGGATGCAGCAAGGATGGGCACAGACAGTGGGCCAGACAGTGCTTCCAGCCACATGGTTTGGGCATGACCCTCACATGGGATGCATGGATGCTTTAACCCCCAAAGTGCAGCAAATCATTTGTACTCAGTGTTATTTCTCATGTTTTCTGTGTTTCCAGTTTTCAGTTCCCCATGTGCATTTGGCAGAGAGAGGAGAGACTTGGTTTCAGTGACACTCTCAAGATAAACCCCAGCTTAAATGGTTGACTGAAGTATTTATCAGGCTCTATTATAGCTGTTCCTGCATTCTGTAAAATTATTCACATATACAAGCATGACTTCATTTTGCCAGGAAGCAAGACCATTAATCCTGCCTACTTTGAAGCCATGTCTTTTGTGGACTGTGGTGGGTAACTTATCTGTTCAGATTACTTGGATTGTTGGACACTTCATCCCTTTGTAATGTTAATGACTTCTGAGTAGCTCAGCCCTGCATGAGAATTTTTTCTTATGTTTAAGACTATTTTTCTTTTCTGTGTTATATTTTTTCTTATAATTTTTTGTTTGACTACGCTCATTTCGAAATTCTTGTATTTCTTATCTTATTATGTATTTAGTATTTTTTCTTATAATAAATCCTCTCAAAGGGGGATTTGGTTTCTACAGAGTTAATTGCTGCATGCTATTCTACTCATGAGCCAATTGAATCAGATAATTTGCTGTTTCCTGAGTAATGTCAAAGAGTGTACAGAAAGATCTTTTGTTCCACTGAAGACGTTAAAGAGGGTTTGAGGATTCCTTTCTCTGCAAATCCTTTACATGAAAGATTTACAGTATGTACACCACAAGATTTAGAAACGCTGCTATTTAGGCATCTATACATATCATTTGTCAGTAATTGTTAAGAGTTAGTACTCTCTTTAGCTTTTTTTATTAGACCTGTTCCAGATATCCCCAAAGACAGATTCAGGAAAGTGTGTAAACCCTTTAGTTTTATAGTTGCTGCCAGTTTTTCACCTTAAGCAGGGAAAGAGATTGAATTTTCCTAGGCACTGAAGTGCCAGGCTTCTTGCCCCTGAAGTTCAAGAGCAATCAGCTGCTGATAGCAGCCACCAGCTTGTTTCTGTAGGACCCCAGCCTGGTCTGTGCTTCCTTAGGGGACACCTCCCTCTTCCCAGCAGCACAGCTCCCTCATTTCACAGCTACAGAGCAGAACTGTGCTCCTTGTAGGCACCTTTTTGTTTCTTCCTTCTCGGAGGGTGAGCGCTGTTTGTTTTCTTATTGAAGACTAACAGCCAAAACTCTCCTGTGTGAAGACACCTCTGTGGGAGAGGATGAGCAGGACTGGTTGTGAGGGATCAAGGACAAGGGGCAGGCAGCTCTGAAACACTCATTATGGGGCTTCCAGCAAACCTGCCTGCAGCCTGCCCGTGTAACTCTCTTCTCAGATGCCCTAAACTCTGAGAGTGCAGAGTTTGGGTCTTCATATCCCAAGGCTTTTCCACAGGTCAGAGCCTGAGAGGCTGTACAGATCAGCACTGAGCTGTGCTCTAGGTCACCAGACCCTGTGTATCTCGTCTCTGCAGTGAGGGTTTGAAGAAAAAAGGATCAGAGGGCTAATTAGCTGGGTCACCAAGTGGTCAAGCCTGGCAGGAGTGGTGGGAGGAGAAGGACTCTGTGAGTAGGGTAGAAGTAGTGCTGGTCCAAACCAAATCTCTCCTGAGCCTTTTGAAGTTTTCTATCTCTAATTGAAATCAAGTGTAGATTATGTGAGCATTTCAACTTCTGTCTTCCATGTCTCTGCATTCCTCTTCCTTAAATCTTAATGCTTCTGAATCCAATAGCCAAAACCTCTCAATTATTGTCACACTCCGAGTAACTTAATGACAGTAATCCTCTATAGGGAAACAGATACTTTAAGTGAAAGGAAGACATTATTAGATGCAGGAAAAATATGCCAAAAGTCATTCTTTCTTTGCTAACTAGGTGTAATTTAAATTTTAAAAGAGAGTAGTGAAATTAATGCCTTTTGAAGGGAATCCAAAAATATAATGGTTGTTCCTTTCTTAAGGAAAGTCTCATTTCTCCTGGGGCTAATGCCATAAGGTTCTTTCTTTGTACTGCAAACAACATAGTGCTAAACAAAGAATAAAGATCTAGAGTTATTCGAGGGAGATCTATACAACTACTCACCAGGCTATGGAAGTGGAGTTTTCATATTGGCCATCAGTCAGTGACAGTATTTTTATATTTGTACAAGGTTATTTATAGACCTAACCCTGGGTCTGTTTCTGTTGAAAATTATATAAACTGTGATGATACCTGAAAACTTAGGTTTGCAAGTCAGGGACTTGCAGGCCTTTCCAGAGTTTCCTAAAAAGTGTGTAAAGTTAACCTTCAAAGTCTTTGTAGGACTCATGTCCCTCTGGTCTCTTCTATAAACCAGCTTCCACATTCATCTGTCTTTTTACTCTGTCTGAGACTTAGTGATGTGGGTAGAAATCACCTCCCTAACTTCTCCCTATTCTAAGATATATACTGGAGATAATGGTCGTTATTCCTCCACTTGACATTCCAGGTTAAAAATACCAAAAGCACTCAGCTCAGTTCTCCCTCCAGTTGCCCTCGGGCTCTGGGGAGGGCCTGGATTTGCTTCATTACCCGTTGGCAGCAGAGATGTGCTGGAAGTTTCTCGGGTGACCTCTGGATCTTGTAGTGGCTGATTCCTGGGGACTCTCCATCCCAAGCAAAGCCTTGGCCTTTGCCAGGTCAGGGTCCATAGTGCCAGAAGGGGGAAATGGTTGGTATCTTGTATCCATAACATTTATTTTAAACCCTCTGCACTTTCTCCTGGGTGCTGCTTCTTCTTAGAGTGTCAGACCAGAAATCTGTCCATGCTCTGGGGTTGCTGGGCTGGAGAAGAGCTGGGTTATGTGTCACAGGGGTTCCAGAAGGAACCTGAACAGTGCCCATGTATTAATGACCCATTGCCATTAAGGCCATCCAGGCTTGTCCAACACAGCCCTCCTTCATTCTGCTTGAATTTCTGTTAGACACTGGTTAAGCCCCCAAAGATAAGAACTCTTGTGTGGGGTGGTTGCAGTCTCTGCACTTCACTGCTAAAGCTGTGGCAAGCAAGGGAAGGCTGTGCTGCTAATTCTAAGTCTATGCATTCTTTAGTTCTCTCCTCCCCACCAAGCCTCGAGCTTGTTGCCTAAAAGTGTCCTTTACAAGAAAAAAGCCCCAGTGCTGCAGAGCTGACTGATGTGCTGGTGACCTGCCTGTACAAAATGCATTACTTAAGTATTCACTTGTCCTTTGAACATGAAAAGGCAGACAGGTGGAGCCTGGGGTATTACTTGGTACAAAGCAAACATTTAAAAAGCACAAAGTTTCAGGTCCTTACTTTAATGGAAAGTGCTATTTTCAAAAGTGCCACTTGACATTTAGAAGATTAACTGGTACTGACTTCCTGTGTGAGTTGGGCTCCTGAGTATCTGAGTCACTTTTGGAAACCTGAGTTGGCCATCTGTTTCACTTAAGCTTTGCAGTGCCAAGTGAAGCAATGCATAAATACTTTGATGACTCTAGTTTGTAGTACCTAAATTTAAAAAAGCAGTTATTTCAACAACCTGACACCTATTGGAATTTTCAGAACTTCTGGGGCCTCGAATTCCCACTGCCTGGGAGAAAGCAGATGCATTTGAAAGCAATTAGACTTTGAAAGGAACTTGTGCTCTTGAAAACCCCAGAGCTACCCCAACACTTTTGAATGTGGAACTAAGGCACTTCCAGAAGTTTCACCAGCCATCCCAACCAGACATCTGACAACAGACACTGAAAGAAAAGTCTGTTGTGGTAGCATATGTAATAGGAATATGTAAATGTAAACTTGTGTGAGTATATGCATGGAGGACACAGTTAAGACTGAGGACACAGGCATTTGGGCCACTGGGGAAGCTTTTTCTGTTACTGGTTCAAACTGAACAGGGGCAGGAAAGGCAGATGTTGCTACAGTCCAGCTCGGAGAGAATACAGCAGCTTTTGAGCAGTGCTGTGATGTGGGAGAGAGAGCAGGAATGACTTGGGAAGAGTTTGCATTAAGAGCTCTGTTTTGAGCTTGACAACAGCGAAGACAGAGGACTTGACGTTGAGTAGAGGTAAAATAATAGGTGGTTTGGAGGTTCTACTTCAGGAGAAGTGGTTGCAACATCCATGAGATGCATGAGAGTCAGGGAGCCATGTGGGTCAGAGCAGGGCAAGTGACCCTGCCATTCAGATGGAGAAAGTAAGAGAGGAATTGTAGGGACCTGCTCCACATGGAGCCGCAGGGAAAGGCAGGGTTGTGCTGAACAGGCTCTGGGAGCAGTGGATCATTCCTGTGCTGGCTGCCTGGAGTGCCCTGGCTGGTGTCCACACTGCCAGAGACAGGAGGGGCAGAAAGCAAGCAGGGAGACAGCTGAAATTATCAAAATTAGTGTGAAACTGATAGTTCTTATATGAAAGAAACTGTAGTGCTCAAAATTATATGGACTTCCAGATTTTATTGGCCTCGTGATCACAGAGTATCACACAGATTTTCTGGGTAAGACGGAACAGGACTGGTTAACATGATAGTAGATGCAAATAATCTTTGAAATATTTGATTCCTACTCTATTACTCACTGATTTCCTTTATAACAATGCCAGAGCACTCAAAGCCTCCCTCACACAGCAGGCAGAGCTCTGCAAACTCCTCAGGACTCAATTTAAACACACGTGTATTGTTTGTGTCCTCGTTTCTCCCACGAACTCCGGCGTGACCTTGGGCAAGTCACTTCATTTATCTGTTCCCCAGCTTCGGTATCATAAAATAGGTTAATAGTGCTGCACTCCCAAGAGCTGTGCATCAAAATTCTGTCTGAAAGCAGCAAGAGAAAGGCACTGCTGTCGTTGTTGATGTTATGGATCTGTTTAAGCAACACGTCCTTATGGACTCGTGCATCGTATGAGCAGACCCTCTGAAGGCAGCAGGACTGTTTACACATTGAAAGTGGTTTGCTGGACAATGGCCAGAAAACAGGGATGAACCCATAACTAGTAGATATTCCCCGAGGCATTTAGCAGCAGGAATTATGGTCCAGAGCCGTGTTAGGAGGGTGGTTAGATATATAAATAATTGTCGTCGGGATTTAGTCATTCAGGAGGCATAGTCTGCTTTGCATGTAAACAAAATGTAGGTCTTGAGGGAGTCTGTGTCTCAGCTAAATCTGCTCATGTATAAATCCTCTTTTTTAGGCTTTATATTTTGTAATCATTGCAATTTAAATTCAGCTACAGTCCGGGGGATTTGCACATTTTACCACCATTAAGGAAGTCAATAGGAGCTGTGCATCCCACTCACTGTAGCTGCCCTTCAATAATTAACTCTTTCCCCTCTCCTAAATCTGGAGTTAGGGACAGCAGCAGCACTTGAGACAGCATTGAGAGCATTCAGCCTGGGAATATGCGTGTGAAGGACAATTAATTCAGCTGGTTTGGACTTGTCTTCTTATGTCTTCCTCTCTTTGCTGAGCTGCTGACTCGTTGCTGGGTAAACCATGGCCCCAGTCTTAGCAGAAGGTTTGCCCATCCCCTGGTGGCTCCTGTGCCAGGGATCAGTCTGCCAGCAGCACGTTCCCTGAATCCTTTGGTTTCCTTCTGATGTTTGGCATCCTCCCCATCAGGCACATTGCATGGCATTAACCAACTGCGTGTGTTCTCCCAGCTGAACCAATTCTTCACACCAAATTCGTCCCTGAGACAAACTGACCCTGGGGGGAAAATCCCCGTCCCACCAGAAAATTTTCCATTCTGCTCTTATCCCTTTTGTGCTTCCTTTAAGTGTTTTCATTTCATGTTGAGAAAGTTGTGACTGTTTTGTAGTAAACAGCTTTCCAGGAATGAGAAACGTTGCTTTGCCCATTGAAATGGGGAGACAGATGTTCCATGGAGTAGGGGAGAGGGAGGAAAGCACCCAGCTTTTACCACTCAGCCACGTTTGAATTTTTTCCCTGTAGTTAAACATGTAGAATTCAAACCTGCAGGAGAGAAGATGTTGAACATTACTTCACCTCAATCATGCCTGCTAAGTATTATGATTGAAAGAAAGAGCTCTTTAATATCCGTGTTGCATGTGGAGCATTTTATTGACTCACTGAGGCACTTGGGGTTGGTTGTTTTTTTTTCCCTAGAGAAAACAGCAAAATTTGACAGGTAATTTTGTAGATGAAGACAGTAAACAGCTGTTGAAGATGATAATGTCTGAGTGGTTTTGTTGTTTCTATGAAAACTTAGTTACACTCATTTTAGATTAATTTTTCATTGTCTTCTGTAAATGAGAATTTCTTACACGGCTGCTTTAATGGGACTTTGATTGCTTTCCTTCTACTGCCAAAACCACAAAAGACAAAAAAAATCAAATGCATAAAAACAGTTATGAGCGGTGATACAATAAATTCGTGCTATAGTGCATTTTAATTTAATAAATTAAAGTTTTGCTGTGCAGCAGTTTGTGTTCATGTGAGAGAGGCATACACATTATCCATTTAAATTCAGAACTGTGTTAAACAGCAATAAAAGCAATTCTTGCTGCTATTGGGAGCTTTTGGTGTGACACTATGAAATTTCCCAAAAGTCTTGAGAAGCAGTGTGGGAGAAATGAAATGTACTCATGGAAAAGGAAGTGCAAGTGTAGCCTTGCAGCAAAGCCACCAAACAGGGATTGAGGAGATAGAGCTTCAGTTCTCACATCACCCACAGATTCCCTGTGCTCACTTTGGAAGTTCTGCTTGGAAGGACGGGGTTGCCCTGGCAATCCGGGCACAGCAATGAGGGCTGGGTCCAGTTTCCAGCTTCTCTAGGTATTTGGGATCTGGAACACATCACTCTGCATTCTGTGGGTCTCATTTTTCCATTTTTCCTCTTTATCTTGTTGGCTTTGTCTGTGTGTGGGTCACAAAATCTCCTGCTATGTCAAACCATCTTTAACTATGTAATACACCCTTAGCACAATGGTGTGCCAGCATTCAGTGAATTACTGCAAAAAGAAAGGAGGGAAAATAGGTACAAAGAGTCTAAGCCATAATTCAGTCCTGCTTTGAAGTAGGTTAGAGGCATTCCAAGCTTGTGCTGACTCTCTGCATATGGATGATTTCTCCTAAGATGGATATTTTTTTGAGTCTGAGAAAGTGGTGGGATCTATTGTTTGTGAGCTCACGGAACCATCAGGCAAGTGTGAGTGAAGGTCATCTGTTCTGTTTGTTAGATCATACACTTAATAACACTTGAATCCTGTGCTGACCTTTTGCAGAATTTTGTTCTGGCATAAATGTCAAGAAATGCAGCTGAGAATGAAAATATTGATGAATACATTGCCAGGATTTAAACTGTAACTTTGGCTGGCTGGAGAACAGCTATTTAGGCATTCATTGTTTGTGAAACATTTCCTGTCACCCAGTCCTTCGTATCAATTCTTCTGCAAATGTTTCTACCGCACATCATTTGCCTTTGCAAGGCTTCCCACCACGAGGAGCATTGTTCAGGAAGGGAAATCACTGCCTCTTTAACAAATTGATATTTCAGAGTTCACAGCAGAGTCATTTTTTATGGCTTCTTCGCCCCGAAAAAGTTCGACTCAGATGTTGCAATACATTTTTTAAGGAGCTCCTGTTTTTCTTCCATTGAGCCAATTCTCTTGACAGGCTTAATAGGAGGACAGGGGAGACAAATGGCTGGTGTGAGATCATACAGTTACTCCATGACCCCAGGAAGGGCTTTGACACAGCCTCTTAACACCAGACCACGTAGACCTTCCATTAGCCAACAGCTGACGGAGCTGCCTGGCTCAGACAGCTCCCAGGGCTTGGAAGTGGGGGCAGAGGAAGGGGCAGCAAGTGAGAGAATTTATCTGCAAATAGAGGATCTGCTCTGAATCCCCTCTGGCAACGTTCCCCTGCGTGGAAAGGGCCCAGGTTGTGTGGTTAATGTCACAGGAGGCTGATGGTAGATCTTGGCTAGCAGAGGATAACGTAAATCTAATGCATGATTTGAGAGCTGAGAATGGGGAAGGAAAGCAGATACAGTTTAAATTCAGCCTGTCCAACACGTTTTCTTGCATCTGTATTACTCAGCACTGTATATATATGTACACACACACATACAGCATTTCATTCACAAGTTTGATGTTCTCAGCCTTTGACTTGTCACAGATGTTTTTGTGCTTGCCAGTAAATTACATCAATCACTCCAGAAGCCCCTCTTTTTTTTCTCTGCTGGCACAGGTAGAACATGGCAGTAGTGTACGATAATTTAATACAGCCAGTTAAAACATTCTCTGTTTTTCCTCTTCCCTTTCTCTGTCCACTTCACCAAGACATTTGGTGTCTTGTTGATGATCTGTGAACCAGATCATCAACAAGAAGAATTGAATAAAAATCCACTGATGTCAAGAAATATTGTCAATTTACACTACGTGACATCTACTGAGGATAAAGAGACAATCTCTGATAGCCTCGAGCACTTCTTACTTCCCAGTATTGCCTTAGACACAATTTTGTCTTTATATTTGAATACTTGGGATTCAGTAATCCTGTAAATCCCTTTTTTCTATGTTCATAATGCTCCATCTGCTTTGGGAAACCCTTGGAATTAGTCATAAAGGCCAAGTCTCTTTATAGAAATAACTGGATAGCACAGATATCCTATCTGCAAAAGTAACAGCCAACTTCCTAGCGAAAAGTAATTCCTGGAAGAGTTGACAGTGTTGCTGAAAATTATTAAGAAAACATTTGTCCATTTTCAAAAATCTTTTAGATTGAATGTCATGTAGATAGGAGCATGTTTGGAATATGTAACAGAGTCTGAAGACTGTCCCATCCAGAACACATTAACCTCTTTCTTCCTGGTACAAATTCTGTATTCTGCAGTCAGCAACAGCAGGATATTTGCAGTGCTTTGTGACCTGTATTTGACAGTTCTGCATGTACCATGTTGGCTTGGCACTGCTCCCTCACCAGAGCAGCAGAGCTGAACACTCCTGGAAATTCAGCTCTTCAGATCTCTGTAGGGCATGGTGACATTATCTCTGCATTAGCTGGAATCTAAAGTATCTGGAGAGGAAAGGTTTTATTGAGGGATTTTAACATGAATTCCATTGAACCAACCCCACCTGCATTTCTGTTGTGATACAGAAGCACCAGATTGATCAGGGTACTTCAGGTGACCTGAACAGCTCAGGTCACTGCAGCTACAGCTGTTTTCTTATATTGTGACCAAAATAACTCAGATACAAACATGTACTTCTCATGGCCAGGCATGGACAGTCACTCTGCCACGTGCATTCCTGAAATCTCCCTCTGTTGAAATAGTCTCAAAGCAAAGAAAGAGTTACTGTTTGTTGCCCACTCCTTTGCAGCCTGATGTGGAATGATCTGCTGAGTGATGCTGCAGCACGGGGCTGGTCCCAGGTGAGGGTGCTAACAAAGGTGCAGAACAGAGGAGAATCAGACTTAGACCCCAATTCATTGAATTAGTGGTGGGAGAGGGACAGCAAAAGGAAAACCCATCTCACATGCAGCACAGCCGGGTCATCTCTGGGACCAGAGCATTACAGTTGGTGGAATATTCAATAGCAGCCTGTAAGCAGCTCTCTGCTGGTGGAAAAGGTCATCTCTTGGTTTGCCTTGGGCTTTAGAAAATACTTTCAAATTGTCCTGGCTTCTCTAAGCTGACAGTGCTGCTGGAGAGAGCGCCTGAGGGTGCAGGAGAGGTGACACTGAAACAGTGGCCCCACTCCCATCAAAATCAAAAGCAGAACAACGATTGACTCGAGTGAAAGTAAGGTCAGGACCAGAGTGTCGCGTGGAACGTATTTCAGGGCTGTCATCAGACTGATTTTTCAGACACGGGGGAATGGTTAGCAGTATCCACTGTACAGCTTCAAGAGTTTGGGGAGATGTTGACACAAATTTTCATAGATGGATCATTTCCTGCACGCTCTGTTTTCTGTATTTAAAGAAAAAGTGCTGCGTGCTGAGGGGAATAGTAACTTATCCATGATTCTCTCCTTTTATACTCGTGTTCTGAAGGAGATGCATCTGACAGATTGCTACCCCAGGAAAATCCAACCAGATTAAGGATCTGTAGCTGGGAGGAGGCTGCAAGGGGCAAACTCCTTTATATTGGTGCTGCTAATGTCAAGACCACCCAGTCTAGTTGTTTGTCATCATTCCCCCTTTTTAATCTTTTTTTTCATATTGCTCTTGCAAGACTGCTGAACCAAACAAGGATCCCTGACAGTGTTCTTGGGTTTTCCTGCACACAGCCATGTGTTTCCCACTGGCAGTTCAGATGAGAGCAGAGCACAGCTTGGGCTGACAGACATCGAATGCTTGTCTTTAGGAATTGTCTCTTATCTGACATTCACGCAGCTGTGGAGTCACTTCTGCTGCTGTTCTCATCCTGGAGCAATTAACAAGTGTGAGAAGATTTCTTAACATGCAGACAAAGGTGGAAATGCAGTTGGAAGGCCCCAGTTGAACAGCATGCTGAAATGAGGTTGCCCAAAGAAGCTGTGGCTGCCCCATCCCTGAAGTGTTCCAGGCCAGGCTGGACAGGTCTTGGAGCAGAGGGGTTGGAATGAGATCATCTTTAAGGTCCTTTCCAACCCAGAACTGCTGGCAGTGGCTGAGCAGTGGTACATTGCAATCCACAGCAACGTGGCCCTTGGCACTGTGAGGCCAGGCCTCCTGGATGGGGTAAAGGAGGAAATTGTTAATGAAGTCCATGATTTTTAAAGTGTCTTCTGGCATCAAGCTTTTTCTTCCTGCAAAAGTGGTTGAGACAGGATTACAGGGGGACAGGTTGGGCCATGAGATAACTGATGGACAAATGGATAGAGATTCAGAAGTTACTATTGTTCCAATTCAGATCATGTTTATAAAATGAAGGAAACTTTTAGGTAGGAAACTCACACCATTTCAGACCATCTATAGTGTAAAGCACAGAGCAGGATGGAGGCAGTTCTTTGAAAATAAACTTCACCCTTAGAAACTGGTAAAGAACCCAAGCACGTGGCTCTCTCACCACACAAACCTCATCAAGCTTTATCATCTCCTCCAAGTACCTTCCAGGAGAAGAGGACTGTGAATCTGATAATGTCCACTGCTGGGAGGATTTCCCTGTAGGATTGATTTTCTACTCTTTTCCTCTTCCATTTTCATTTAGAGAGAAGATAACTCTTAATTTTAATTTTAAATTAAACTAATTGGACTTACTTATCTACTGGCTAGATTGAAGCAGCAGAAGGAAGCCCAGGAGTGATTCAGGTGATTCAGGTGATTCAGCAGACGTTCTCCTTGTCTGCACTGTGACTCTCAGAGTTCAGCTCTGATACCTGAATTTGTGTGGGACAGTTCACACCAGGCTGAATTTCATCCCACGTGACTACAAATCATTAATTTCCACTTCTTTCCTTGCCTTCCAAGTGGCTAATTCAGAGCTGCACTGAATGCTGATGGCAGATTGTGATTTCATAAAAAGTACTGTTATAACAGGTGCATTATCTTAAAAACTCGTGTGTTGTGGTGAACATGATTTCTCCTGCTTCTTTGTGCTCTTTTTCATCTGGCTGAGCACTGCACCTCCCTAATCCCACATGCAGCCACTGTGTGTGCAGAGGAGCTTTTGCTTTTGGCTTTGCATTTCTTCCAAGCCTTGAAAAGCTGGACTTTAATCAGTCTAATTCCACCTGTCTGATCAAACAAAGTGTTGAAAGTCAGCAAAGAGCAGGAGCGGTGACTAATATTCTTGAAGATTTCAGTAACAAAGGGAAAGCTTGTTCTTTAGAATCTTTTTTCCTCCTTTTTGCAGTGTCCCCTAAATGTCATTTGTATAATTACATAGAAACGTATTTTGATTCACCTAGTGCAAAAAAGCCGTAGTAAGAAGGGTATAAAAAGGCAGTCATGATTGCTTGGAAAAAATCACAGCAGAGTTTTAAGTCTTTGCTTTGGGCAGTGAGGCAAATGTGTAACTCTGTGGTGCATGGAGGGACTCTGTGCTAGACTCCTGTTTATTACTTTCTGCAATAAAATTCTTGCTGTTGTTTAAAGAGTATTCTGATATGATGGAACCTCTGGTTCCCCCTAGCACTCCTACGCTCTTCCTGAGGGTCAAGTTAAGATGAATTTCTTTTCCTAGCAATGGAAAGTCACCTCTGAAAAGCACGACGTCTCTCAAAAGCCTTGTCCGAATCCACTGTGTTTTCTTGCTTTGAATTGGGGCCTTATTTAGTGCATCTGATACTGAGTTTTCCCAACAAATTAGACATAGCTATTTTCTAATTGAAGTGCTGTAGGGGAAAACCAGATTTGGACAGAACCAGAGATTGTCAGAGGCATCACTTCAAAGTTGCTCTTGGAGTTTATCTGTAAGTGTTTTGTCAGTCGAGTAGGCACTTGCTTTTCTCACAGGCCATTTAACATTAGGATCATGTCTCCTTCATTTGTCTTCTTGAAATATTGAGGACACGTTGCTCTTCATGTGCCTGACAGTCAGACAGGAGCGTCTGCACTCTGCCTGAAAACCGATGGCCACTATCAGCTCCTGGAAGAAACATCTTAGCCGCGAATGCAAATATTCAGTTGTCGTCCAGTGAAATCTTTCAAAAGTAGCTGGAATCTCCTAGAAACTTCGATGAACATTTTGCCTAAAGACAGTTTCTTCCAAATATCTTCTGTATTTTCCTGCCTTTTCATTCTCTAAAGCAGAAGTGTCAGATATGAATGCCAAGGAACAAAGATCCAGGACTTGTGTCCTCCACACAAACACGCCGAGTCTAGACCTGAAGTCTCCATCCTCCTGGGGACAATGTCTTCATTAGTAATACAGACTTTTTTTGTCTCCACCCTAACAGCAAACTGCTTACAAACTGCCCCACAACGTACTTTTTTGTCTCCTAAACAAAGTATTTTTTATTGTAAAAATAGTTGCTTGTGTGTGGAAAACAAAACATTAGAAAAATGAAAACGTTTCTTTGGGTAGAAACTCTGATGATTGCAACTGTGACACAATAATAATGTTGGAATGGAGGAGAAGTCATAGAACCATAGGATGGTTTGGGTTGGAAAGGACCTTAAAGATCATCTTGTTCCAACCCCCCTGCCATGGACAGGGTCACCTCCCACTGGACCAGGTTGCTCCAAGTCCCATCCAACCTGGCCTTGAATGATAAATCTATATAATGATAAATATATATAGTACCCTCAATGCAGCAGACATAAGGAGAAAGAAAAATATAAATATCCAGAAGTGAAAGGGTGAACTTGCTAGTGAGATGCTGAATTATGCAGAAATCCAAACATAGATAGTTGGTGCAATCTCGAATCTATCAGCCTTGACAGTATCCTTTTAAATTGCTCCTTAAAAATGTTAATTGCACATCATAGGCACTTCAGCAATGACATTTCTGCCACTGAATGTCATGGGGACATTTTTCCTTTTATTATCCTTGAACAGGAGTAGTGAACTACCGGAGTTAGCCACCAAATAACTGCATCATGAAAGGTAATGGATCTACCTCCAGTATTTACGTTGGTTCTGCTTTTAGTAAGCTTCTTTCTAAATTTACAACAAGCGAGAGCTGTGATGGCATTAGGAAGGCAGCATTGTTAAGCTTTGCTTTATGAACTGTAAAATAAAGGTTTGTCCATCAGACTTTTGGAACTGTGGATACTGAAAGCCCTGGGGTCCATGATTTCTGTAAATCTGAATAAGAGCTGGTTTATAACTGCAGACTGAAACTGGTCACATTTTTGTCTAATTTCCCCAGGGCATTCACTAGCACCAGCTGCCTCTCTTGTTTTAAACATGCAGAAAGAGGGAGAAGGAGAAAGGACAGGGAAAGCAGACAGGGAATTGTAGAACCATAGTATGGCCTGGGTTGGAAGAGAGCTTAAAGATCTAGTTCCAGCTCCCCTACCATGAATGGGGACACCTTCCACTAGAAAGGAAAGGGAAAGTAAAGTGAAGCACCCCAGCCAACTTCATTTTAGGATTTTTCACTGTGAACTCAAAGCAGAGATTTTTTTGTCTCACATGGCTCCTGCTGCTTCCTCTCCATTTTTACCCCTTCGAGGGGAGTTAAAAAAGAGAGAGAAAAAGCTAAAACTTCCTTTTTTATTGCTATCTAACCTACACTGCCTGTGTCTTACTTTAGGAAGCTTCCCTCCTTATGATGGGGTGTTTGGGTGTCTCTCAGTGTCGGATGTGCTGCTTTACTGTTTTCCCCATCCCAGTGGAGTTCTCTGGTTCGTGTCAGTGTCCACCTTATCCTACATTTTTCTGGCTTTGGGTTGGTTTCTTTTCCTTTCATATTCCTGTGAGGACAGATTTGGTGAATTGCCTGCATAACATGCACAGAGTGATATTTAATGTGTGTTCTTCCTGCACATCTAAACTTTTTTTTATGGTCACCATGTAAAGGCCAGACTGACAATGCCAAAATAGTGAACTGGGGGATAATGTGTAGATTTGAATTAGACCACTGTACCTGACTCCTCTCAGTTTTCTCCCCTGTCATTCCCATTTATATGGAGTTTCAGCTGAGCTCGGTATTTATCCTACTGTTACTGCTCAGACTGTGTTTTCCTTAGACTTGGTTTAGCTTTCTGCTTTAATTATATTTTACTTTAGCATAGGAAAGGCCACGTGAGCAGCACACAACATTAAAGAGAATTTACAGGAAAAGAGTAAGATTAAAGGAGTATATCCTATATTCTACAAAAACTAATAAGGGGAATAATATGGTCTGAGACAGGAGATACAACCTGAGATTGGGGAAAAAGAATGCATTCCTGCTGCAGAGAGCTCCTTAGTGAAACTTGCAAAAATAGATTGACTTCCTAGAAATAAAACTACTTCTCCACCTTCCCCAGACTGATGTTCTCTAGTTCTAGGTTGAGCACAGTATTATTCAATTCCCTGCAGCTTCTAATCCAAGGGACTCCACACAAACTGGGTTTGCTCTGTGATGAAATTGCAGCTGTTGAGCTTATTTCTCAGAGGACACCGCTCATTTCAAGGTCTTTTTCTCTCTGTTCAGGCAGCTAGAAAAACTCTTCAGCTAAACTGGGGGTCTCTTCAGACAGCTGCCATCAACCAGTTGCTGATCATTGCTTCTGCTCTGAAAAAGCCCCTTTCCTTCTTTGTGCACTTAAACTTGAAAAGCTGCAGTTGTGCCCAGGTGGAATGTAAGGGGAAGCACGGGGGTGTCATCCACAACCTGACTGTTCATTGCCCCATGGACTTTGTCCCTGGCCAGCAAGTTTGAAAAAAAAACAGTTTAGTTCAGCTTTGCATTATTTTCTTAGCTGTTTCATCACAATATTCCACACTTACTGATATGTTTTTTTTCCTTTTCTAAGCCATTAAACGTGTGCTTTCTTTACGTCCATTGCCTCTACAAAATGCAGATATTTTGTCATCTTTACATGCCTGGTGAATGGTTAATTTTGTAGGTGTTTTTCCAGTAGGCAGGTTCTCTGTTGAGAAGGAATGGGGATCTTTATGCACATATTTATGCAAATATTTTTGGAGTTTCAAGCGTAGCCAAAAAGCAGATATTCTGCTAGAGTTGTAAAAAAACCCAACACAGCAAAAACTGTAGGAGCTGGGATCTGGAGCCACCTGACTCCTAAATTAGATGTGCATATCTCACACCTGATTTGCATGCACAGTTACATATAAATATGATTTTTCTTGCCACCTGGTTTGTGATGCAGCTTCATCTTCAGTTTGTTTCAAAGCAGGTGTGAATTCCTCCTTCCCTGGCAGTACCTGGGGGATGTTGTGCACAGCAATCACCACTTGGGCTGTGTCCCTTCCTTTGATCAACGTGTCATTTGAGGGCATGACAGACCACAGCTGTCTGGCACAGTCCAGTATCAGTAACCAGTTATAGAAATCAACTGGTTTTGTCCACAGCACCTGACACATCTTCACTGGAAGGGGGAGCCTGTTTGGGGCTGCTCCAGTAACCAGTCCCTTCTCCACCTCTGTGCCATCTCCATCGTGTTTTCAAAGTCTCAGTTGTGAATTGTGTGTACCTTGATTTTTTTATATCCTCCTGGAGAGTATCTGTTTGGCACCTGGGAGTGCTCAGGAGGTTCGTGTCCTGCCTCTTGAGTCACGTTGTATTGCAGTTTCTGCAAGCAGGGCTTGGTGTGAGTGACGGACACAAGTGGAGATTGAAAGTGGAGGCTGAGTCCATCCAGCTCATAAATGGATTTAGTTTATGGAGTGCCTTGTTCTATATCAATTCCAAGGGTATTTTTGATTATAAATGGAATAAAACACCCATTTGATATTTGTAGATATTTGTAATCAGAAAATCCATTATATAATCTCCTTTTTCAAAGGTGTTTTCCTGCCTCTGAATATGTTTCACTGACTGCTCCCAAACAGTTAAAGTAAGCAATTAAAAGTGAATGATAAAACATGCTTTTGTGTATTTCATCTTAGGCTGAAAGAGCCATAAAATCTGATGCTGATGATCAAAATGACTGTGACTTCCTTTCTCCATGTGAAAGCACTGGGTTTGGAGCGAATCTCTGAAAATCTCTGCTCAGGGTCTCCTTTCCAGTGATGTCCCTTGGAAGCTTTTCAGTGCTTACACATTTGCTGTCCCCAAAAGAGGAAAATACTGCTTACTTACAGTGATTCTGGAGAGATTCCAGCGCTGAATGAATACTAAGTAGAAAGTGTCCTTCTCAGAGGCAGGAAGAGATGATGAATCACTGTGAAAGCTTATTTCTTGACCAATCTGCCTATGTATTTTGTTATCTGAAATTATAATGAAGACATTAGCAGACTCCTATCTTGAGCAAACTGAATGGGAAATGAAATGGAGTTGGGAGATGCTGTTGCTCAGGGCTGGGATTTGCACGTAGCCTTTCCACGATGGCACCAATCTGAGGCAGAGGGTCACACACCTGATTCCTTTGGGAACAGGGAAAAATCAATCTCATCTACCTTGTGCCTGGATGGGATGTAGTATCAGAGAAGACTAATGAGCCTGCTGTCTTCACTGCAGCATTTATTGGGGATTAGTGACTCTTAAAAAATGCTCTGCAAAGAAGGAAGAAACTGGTGAGTGGTTGTGATCCCTGGTCAGGTTCTCCTCCCTCAGGGAATATCAGCTTTCTGCCTGTCCAAGACAGGAGCAATTCTGTTTTTCTGGACTCTAATTAGCAACATGACTTTTGTTGTTTGTTCTCAGTGTGACATCACTGAGAGTGGTATCTGTAGGCAAGGCTTGGACAGAGAGGTCAGGCATGGCATGTAGGGGGTTTTTTTTTGAGACTAGAAGAAAAAATATTATTCACCCTGTTCAACTGTGAAATAAAGGCACAGAAATATCCCACCCCAGGCTCTCTCTACCTTGTGCCACCCAGACAGTGCATGTTTCACCAGCTAAGAATTACCCTCCCAAATGGAAGCTCCCAGTCTAGTGAAGCAGTTGAACCATGAGTGTCTTAAACTCTTTCCTCAACCCACATGTGGTTGAATCCAGCTGAGATCCTGGGGCTCAGGACCAACGTGATGAAGGTACCATATTCAGGGGCCTAAAGTAGAAGACAGGCACCAGAGGTTTTTAAAGCCCCATGATACCTAATTCCTATTGATTTTATTTTAGCTGTAAGGATCTGTGTCTTCATGTCTTGCCTGAGGTCATTAAAGGATGCTGTGGAAGAGCTGGGAAGTGAAATGAGATTTCCTGTCTTAGTCCAAATACCTTAATCAAAAAGCTATGTTTTATATCACAGTTTATGACAAGAAAGCTAAGAAACCTTATTAAGTAATCTAAGTCTGATCTGGACTGTACAAAGAAATAAAGTACAGCATTATATCATCCTTTTGAAGATACACATATATATTATGCTATCTTGATCAAGAGTTTGCTAAGTTATACCTTGGATATTTTCCTTTGAGGACCTTCATAATACTTTTAATGTAGTAGTTTTCCATGAAATGATGTCCTCCCTATCTGTTAGTTGTCAAAATAGATCTTCCTTTTCTTTCTCCTCTGCTGGTTTTTATGGTTGAAAGATGAAAGCTGGGCTAATATTGCAAAATAAGATATTTAAACTGCATTTTGTCTCTAGTAGTTAGCATTATTCTGTAATTACTACACTCTTTCCACATTTTTTCAAGGGGATTAACTTTGTAACAGCTCTTATTAAGGACTTACTGAAAGAAACTTCTATTAAGCACTTGTGCTGCATTTGATCAAGGGTTTCAGATGGGAAATGGATGGATAAAGGTCCCAGGGGTGGATATTACAGCATTTAGCTCACAGGTAACTGATTCAAATCAACCTGGGTTGCTGATGACCCACCCTTTGTTAGCTGAGTGCTGACTGGGGAAGTGAATTGATGTGCAAAGAGCTCCCACATAACTTCATCAGGGCCAGGCTGGAAGGTGCTTTGAGCAACCAGGTCCAGTGGAAGGTGGATCTGCCCATGGCAGGGGGTTGGGACTCGATGATCTTTAAGGTCCTTTCCACCCAAGCCATTCTGGGATCTTTAAAGTCCTCCTCAGCCACACTTTCCAGACCGAGTTCCAATTCTGTGTGTTGTTAATTTTTCTTAAATTGCCGTGATTCATCCTGGTCCTAAAGTGTGTCCACTGAAGATGTCCCAGTTATCAGATGGGGTTAGGAAAAGGTGCAGAAGAGCAAGAAATTGAAAATTTCTTAGAGGAACATATACCCCGTACCCCATTACCCCATTACCCTTTCCAAGCTGGGAAGAGGCATTGGTGTGCATCTGTGGGTGAGCTGAAGTACAGATTGCTCTGGGGTCCACTCTGGCTTTTGAGGAGTTTGTCTCTTCACGTGGTAATAGCGTGCTCCAGTACATTCATTTTAGTGAAGACTAAGATGTGCAATGGAACTGAGGGATAATGGGGTTTGTACTCTTCTCGATTTTTTATGTCATTTAGTAAGTGCTGATCTTGCATTAAGATGTCACTGTCAGACTGGAGAGCATTAGAGGAGAAAGGAGTTGCTAAATTTTCAGCAGGTCGAAGTATTCTCGGATCCCCAGGCGCGTTCAGTAAAAATCTGTTGGAATAAAGGATGGCTAAAAAATGTTTTTAATCTAAGCTTTTTAAAATTTCTCTTTTGAGAGCCACTGTAATAAATCGAAATTATTGATTTAGCCCTTAGCAGTCCTAAGATTCACTCATTTGAGAGTCGAAACTGCTCTATTACTTAGAGCAATAACCCAGCACTGCGAAATCTCCCATCAGAGACTCCTGGTCTGCACATGCAGACGGGCACTCAGCAAAGCTTTCTGTTTGTTTATGGATCTTGCATCAGCTGAGGTATTTTCTCAGTAATTGTCCTCTCCCCCTGCACCCTGTGAAAGCCTTTGCAGTGCTGGGCCCGTGGTTCTCTGGTTCTGGGCTCAGCTGAGCCCTGGCCTTGTGTGGCCAGTACAAGCCATTTCAACATTGACAGGTTTAACATTGTTCCACCTCTTACTAGACCTCTGCAGAGAAACAAAATCTGTTTTGCTTCTGTTACCCACATCTATCCATGAGCTTACATGGGTTGTGTATACATGATACCTGTTTTAAATCCCCTACCTTGAAACAAGGGTTAAATACAGCTTTTGATACAGCCAGTGCTGGGTTAAATATTTCTCAGGGCACTGAAGGTTTGAGTGATCAATAAATGATTGCAAATACTTAATATCATCCTCAAAAATATTCTAAAATCAAAAGTCCTGGTCAGATTAACACTAGGTGATACCACAAGTGTGTGTCCTGTCCACAGAACTGTCAGGAGCTGGCGAGTTACGTGGCAGTTTCTCCCAATGTCACTTCTGTTTTGCCTTTTATGCATTTTTTTTACTGCCTTTCCATTAGGAGAATATTTTTTTTCCACCTTCTTTTTCTAAAACCGTGCTCCTCAGAAGCACTGCTGTGGCTCTGCAGCACGTTCTCCCGGGGCAGCACTTTCCTGCTGGCCTGTGCCAGTGGTGAATTAGTAACCCCATCACCGACCTGCTGGCTCAGCTGCTGTGACCAATGAGTAGCACCTCATCAGTGCCCATCTGCTCCAGCCAGAGTAGCTGTGGGTTCAGTGCTCCTCACTGGTGAATGTGTGCCCAGCCCCAGAGCCCCCGTGGCTGCTGAGCAGGTCAAAGGGAGTCCTTACTCCCCTGCACAAGCACGTGGTCCAATCTGATGAAAGATTAGCGTATTTATAAATTAAAATAAATCCAAGGAGTGAACTGGCCCAGGGGAACTCTCAATCCAATCAAATTAGACTCATATATCCACCCTGGAGCAATTCCTTAGAAGCCCTGCCTTCAGGAAGCTTCATTTGTAATCACTACGTGCTGTGTACTTTAGAAAAGTTTTATAATTACTCGCTGTTCTGGCTGCTGAGCAGTTCTAAATGTTGGATATTAAGGAACTGCTGTTTCAGTCAGTGAACAAGCTCTGAACATTAAATGTGCTTCACGAGAAGGTTTTTTCTCAGCCATTACACATCTCTGAAGGCATATTTTTTTTCAAGTGGATGCTTTCCCAGCTGTTGATCATCTCTCTGTTTCTTCTGTGTGAAGAGAGAAGGAGGAAACTGGTGAGAGTGTGACATTGTAGAAAGGCTGTGTCTCTGTGGAGGGAGGTGGGTGCTTCACTCACAGGTGGAGGTGTTGAAATAATTATGCAGGTCATCCTGGAAAAGTGCCAAGGAAACCTTTCTCTTCTACCATACACTTTTTTTTTTTAATATTTTATATCGTGTGTTTTGCAGAAGAAATATTTTAGCAGTTTTACAGAATTCTGTACATAAATTTTGGTGACATTTTTTATATCTCTCCACCACCATCACTTCATACCTTGGGAAGAGGCAGCCTGTCTTTGTCAGGGTCAAGGAGATACTTGGCCAGAGCAGCTCAATGAGTGATAGCAAGTGCTGGGTGAGAACTGGAGATCCAAATTCAGCAGGTGTTTTGAGGCTGTGTTGTCAAAGGTGATAACAGTGATTTCTTTCACAGAATAGCTCTTCAATTATCAAAAATATGCCTCATGTACAGAATGATGTTAAGGTCCTGAAGACCTTGTAAGATTAGAATCAAGTGCTGCGTTTCCCAGTGAAGCCAGAATGATGGTGCAGTGGTTAACAAGAGATTTGGAAAAACACAGACCAGTTCCTCACCCTGTCCCAGTGTCCCATATGACCTTGTGTGTGTCACACAGCCTCTCCTTCAATCCTAGGAGCAGAATGCAGGCAGCTGTGTCTGTAGTGAAAGGTAGAAGAGGTTTAGGAGTCAGTGGGCTGGCTGGAAATGAGCCCTTTCCCACCCGGAGCTCTCTGACCCTGCTGGCAGAGCTGGGAGGCTTTGGCTGTAAAGCTGCACATTCCACATCTGCTCAGAGGCTGTTTGGAGAAATGCATGCAAACTTCTCGATCTGGAAAACTTTCCTGAGGTACATTAGCTCTTAGAGCAGCTCTGATGTGTGCAAGAGTTCATTCTCTGTTTAGTGTAAGTGGAAGCACCGAGACAGTCAATCACGTGGGAAAACTTCTGCTCTGTCACTTACTAAGCATCAGAGCTAGAAATGCTGAAAATTATATCATTTCAGGTGTCATTAATCTAAGGCATAATGGTGCCTTTAACAGCTAAATGAACACTGTAGTTCAGGTGATTCAGGTATTTTTGCATATAATCATGTTTTCAAATAAATTACAAAGTTCAATCCGGTATATATTCATTTTGAGATGCCCCAGAAGTGTGTAAACTACAGTTATTGCGATTGCCTTGTATTTACAAGCTGTAAGATTTATTTAGTAGGAACTCTTCAAATGGCAATAGGCTGGTCTTGAGTTATGAATTGCTAAACCCATCCATCTATCACATTTCCACCCAAAATCACTCTTTAAATGCATGGGGGAAGTGTGCCCCTATTGCAAAAGTGGTACAATGTGTCTCTCTTGACACAGCAAGAAAACAGCAAGGAAATAAATTTAAAGCATTAGGCAGTATTAAGACTTTTCAGAGTAAGCCATCCAAATGAAAACCCATAATCAAAATAATAATTATCAGGGGAGCACATTTTGCTTTCAAAGTAATCATGCGAAGTAAAGCAGAGAATATGTCTTAAGTAGCAAAAAAATGGTGATTTCTGTTCAGAGGTAAAAAGAAAGCCTAGCACTTGAGAATATAAGTGCTTCGTACATGATCAGTTCTTGATGGATTTTCTCAGAAATGGGCCTTCATGTATTGTACATAAAGAGGAGAGGGAAAATTGAAGCCGTTATGTGATGAATGCAGGCAAAGGTGTGATGGAGCTGGGATTGGGTTACTGAAGCCAGGAATGTGCCTGTCATTCTCCTCATTTTAAAATTATTACAGCGTAGGGTTAGATTGAAGTAATATTCTGTGAAATATTAAGACATTCTGCACTGTGGGAAGACATTTGGAAAGTTCCAGAAAAGTTAATGTATAATTTCTGATGAAAGTAATTTGTACTTTTTTTTTTTTTAATTAAAGCAGCAGATAGTCCAGCGAATTTCTTTCATATATTCTTATTATTTCTGGTGTAGTTAAAGAAATTTAATGTAAGGGAAACATTTTCAGCATGTCTTTTCGTATTTGTTATTCAAATAGTCTTATACCTTCTGAGTTCGTGGTATATTTTATATATATCTTTGTTCTTTCTATTTGGTCTCAGCTGCCTGAGATTTTCATTTCCAGAGTTCACCTCTAAGATTAGACTAATCTTGCCATTTTACCATTTAATCTTGTTAATTTTTTTAATGGCTTCCATCAGCACATATGAAGTTCAGTTACACTGAGCTTCATTGCTGAGGATTTGTATGATTTTGGTGGTGGACATATAAAACAGACCTTGGTTTTCTTTTTGGCTGCACTAATTCTGGGCTCTTCAGTCTTCATGAGCTGCACTGGACTTAACTTTGGTTGATTGGGATCAAATCCATCTTGTAGTAGGGTTGAATCTTACTTATAAAATTATATAAAACTTGTAATGGAATAAGTATCTTTTGCTTTCATCAGATGCAATAACTTGGATTTTATGTCTCCATAGTGCTCATTGTAAGAGCAGCTGACCCTTTCAGCAGAATTCCAGCTTGCATGCTCTGAAGTGGTTGCAGACTGAAAAAGGCTTTGTGTTATATCTGACCACAAACAGCTTCATTTTCCAGGAACTAACACGATTCACTTCATTTGCCTTCTCCAGCAAAAGTAATAGCTCTTCCCTTTCCCTGTTTTCTTCTTTCCAGGAGCAACAGTTTGTTCCACGAGGTGGTGCAGCTGAACTTTGAGATCACCAGCTTCAGCAGCCTGTCGGGAACACAGCCCATCACCTGGCAGGTGGAATACCCTCGGAAGGGGACCACGGACATCACCCTGTCTGAAATCTTCATCTGCCAGAAGGACCTCGTTGGAATTGTTCCACTGGCAATGGTAAGAACCTGTTTCAGCTGTGGCTCTGTCCAGCCTGTGTGGGGTCTCAGAAAACATGTGCTGGCCTCAGACAGACTCACCCAGGAGTGCTGCTCTCTGTCCTGCCTCCCCAGTTATAGCTGGAGGGGACTGCCTGCTAAAATCACCCCCTCCTTCAGTGGTCTGTGCACATCACACATTATGAACTTCCCATGGAGGGAGGGGATGCTGCCACTTTAAACATCTCTCTCAGATTTAAACCCTGAGTTTCTGGCGTGCACGGTTTCCTCCAGGATACCAGCTGGTAACACAAAGCCAAGCAGATTTTTCTTCCCATTTCTTATTTCCATTGCATGGCTCAAACTTGGAAGCTGTAGAGCAACTTCAGAGGGCCTCAAGGACCTTCAAGCCTCAAGTTTCTTGGTTCTTTGTAGGCTGAGCCTGATACTAATTCTGCTGCCTGGTTCCCTGATAGTGTAAGAACTTCTGGTTTCAAATAAGAAACAGAAAATAATAAGAGCCTCAATAATACATTTAAGAAGGATGAAGTTCAGACTTTCATGCCTTGGGTTAAAATCTATTTTCTCTGCACAGTGTTTTAGCAAAACAAGATGTTTCCAAGGACTCTCCACCATCTCAGGTGTGCTGTTGTTAGGCAGGCATTTTATTTTCTGTTGGATTCAGGTAGATGCTGAGAACTTATTCCATGCTCCCAGGTGAAGTAGGCATTGAGAATTTATTTTGGAAATCGTGCTGAATCTCAGGAAAGGGAGAAAGCTGCCAGGGACCTGGAACAGGACCAAGTGGCAATTAATAGAGGAACTGCATGTGCCACCATTAGTCAGTGTTTGAGCTCAGGGTTTGGAAGATGAGTTGGACATATCTGTCCTTCTTGTGAATTTAGCCTCTCCTGTGCATAATCTTGGTGGCATAATTCTGGCAATCTTTTCTTTGAACAGTGTTCAGCAGATAATTAGATGAGTATTATTTCCTGGAAGTCCTAGTCCTCAATATATTCTTCCACTTTGAAGAGTAAAACTGCTGCTCATATGAAATGAGGTCATGCCCAGCAATTTCCTGATCCACAATCTGTTAAGTCAGCAGAAAGCCTGGACTGCATTTCAAATCTGAGAGGGAAATAATTGTCCTCATTACCTGTCAGGTTGAACAGGGAATACATGTTTGAGCATCTGCCCTCTAAGGACTTGAGAACGTGTGTAAAGAAGAATTTTGTGGTCAGGTTTTATTTTGGGGTAGATGCCTTCCAATACCAAACAATAGACATCACAATAGACTTCACATCTTCCTTTTCATTTCATGGAAGAATTCATCAGCTTCTTCTCTGCATTCCATATCTCAGAGAATCAAGATTTTAATATCCCTGTCAGAGTGCAATGCCTTTGCACTTGCATACAGGGTTCTTGTAGATTTGTGTCTATTCTACATTAAAATTCATCTGCCTACAAGGGTTCCTTTAAGAACTGGAGGTCTGAATGAATGAATTTAGCCTTGTATAAATCATGTAAGGCAAGAGCCTTTATTCCCAACAGATTACCAGCAGGCACTCTGGGTTGTGCAAAGGGTTCAAACAATGAAATCATTAAACCTTTCTCTTTGCAAAGCTTTCTTGTGTTTATCTCATTTCTGTACCTTGTGATAACACATAGCTGGAGCCAAAATATACTGTGTTAACAGAATCCAGTTGGATGGGATACCAAAGTAAAATTGGCTTTGCTAGCAGGATATTAGTAGATAAAGGGAATTTTCAGAGTTTTCTGTTAGCTAACACTGCATATCCAGCCAGGGTGCTTTCTTCATTTAGGCATTAATCTCCAGCTGAGCTGATTACCTGGCACTTCTCCTGCTCAGAAACAAGAGTCACACCAAAAACAGAGAGGGTGATACTGTACATGCTGGGAAGTCAGACCAGAGTCTTTATCTTCACTACACACTGTAAAGCAGCAGCCCATTATTGTGCACAGAAATTAGATCTCACTGTTTATCAGCAAGTGGGTTTCGTAATCCTCTGGAGGGAAAGGAGATTTTGCTGATTTAAGCATGGGGTGTTCCTGCAGCAAAACTGCTGAAACACAAAAAGCCAAATCTGCCATTCCAAATTGGTAAAGGTGGCCAGCAAACAAAGATGTTGTGGTGTGTTGGGATGTAGGATCTGATTGAGTCTCTGCCTTTGGTCTGATGGGCATCCCAGTCAGTGTTTTGAGGGTGAAAGCAGCAAACTTTTGCTGGGTTTGACTATAACATAAAGGTTCTCTCTGACTCACGGAGTAAAGTATGTCTCATGTGAGCCATTCCAAACTTATGAAGCAAGAAAGATCATGTCTCTTTTATTGCCCTATGCCTGATTACATTACAAAAAAGTAGTAAGATGAAAACCAAGCGGTCTTCAGAAGATTAGGGCAATTGTTGCTATGGTATTTTGGAGGAGATTAAAGAATTGACACTGTCAGCAAGAACTGAACCTGAAATTTTAAAAGAGCCTTATAGGACTTGGATCAGCGGAGCAAGTGGTGGGATAAAGCTGCTGAAAAATCAATGGAAATTCATCATATAGTCAAAAGAGAGGGTTTTAGTAGAATCCATGTTCCAGGGGCCCAACTACTGCACTAAATAGTGTGTACAAGTAAGAAACAGCAACATAGAGAACAACAGTGAAGTAGTAGGAGCAAGAGATATCAAAACTGCTGGGCTGAAAATAAGTGTAATAACTTTTCCCCAGGAAAAAAAAAATGACTTGTAAATTTGTGGTAAGTTATTTTTTTCCCCCGAGCTCAGAAGTTAATCAATCTGAGTAATTTTGGAGGACGTGTCACCCTTCAAGGTATTTGGAGAGAAAAATGAGACAGAAAAGTTAGGAAAACATAATTCTGACTGGTTTGTTGCTTCCTAACTCCCACATACCAGAATTTTAGTTAAGTACTTCGGGGAGTGATGCTTCAAAATACATCCTAGTCACAGACATATGTAGTACTCTCACTACCAAACTCTTGAGTGTGGCATTTGGGACAACCATCCACTCAGTGTCATGCAGGCTGCAAGAGATTCTGTATGTCTCACTCAAAGTATGAGACTAAATTTATATGTTGCATTTCCATCATTGAATAGCAATAGTTAACTGAGGCAAGATTTGTAAGGAGGTAATGTCATTTATTAGGCCATTTGATGCAGATGGAGAAAGGTAGATGCACACAATGCCTCCTTCAGATCTTTTGACTCACTTAAATCACAGCAGCTGTGAGATACCACAGCTACAGAAACTGGGTGGTGTAAAATTCATCAAGTAGGAGAGCTAAATAAGAAAATAAAAGAATTTCTTAAGGCAAAGCAGAAAATATGTCCCGCTGTCTGCTGACAGGAAAAATCTCCTGTCTGAGTTGTGCCCTATTCTGGCTTTTGTTTTAATTTCATCTTGCTTGTTGCAGGATCAATTAGGAAAGTGCTTTCATAGGAGCTTAATTAATTATCTGCTAAGCTGCTTATGAAAACCTCCTCAATTAAACACAAGTAACCTCAGAATTTGCCAATTAAGGTGTACAGGGTTTTTTAACTTACTTTCCACAAATTTTCCTCAAATTTCTATCCTGTCATGTGCATATGCAGAGTAACCTGGCAAACCCAGCATTAATGTGTAGCTGTTTATCAGGCAGGACAGTTCCACACCTGCTTTTTGCTCGGTGGTAGTTGTTCATTAGGAAGTGCTTGGCTTGTGTGTTTCTTTGCATTCTGAACTCAGTGAGTTGACAGTCCTGCTGCAGAAGCAGGAGAATGGACCTGCTGCAGAGCTGTGACTCAGCCAAAAGCGCTTTTGACACGTTTATGTGTGTTTGTTAACTTGCTTGCCTTGAAAACAGAGATGATCAGAAACTTAGCTCCCGAAGCAGTGTTGTTTTATGCACACATTTATGTATGCCATTCCCTAAGGTAAAGGGTTTTTTAAGGTATTTCATTGTAATGAAGTCCCTGTAATACCATTTTAAAATATGGACCTGAGTAAATAGAGTTTTCATCCCTGCACAGTCCGTGAGTTCACACCATAAAGCTCTGTCTGGTTCAAGGTCACACAAGTGCAGAATCCTCACTCCTGTTCATCTTTCAGTCTTGAAGGAAGCGGGGCCAACAGGCACTGAGGAGCTTTCCAGAAGATAAAATCCATTTCCTGATTTGCTTATCACAAACAAACAAATGGATAATCTACGTGTCAGACTTTTCAGCTGACAGGTATTGCCTCAGATAATTTAGTTATGGATCACATAAAATGGACCCCGTGAGTTGAAGGAAATTTATTTTATGGAAGACTATCCTATTACTGTTAGTAATAGTAACTGGGCCAATTTAAATGAACTGTGAAGCCCTAAATAGTACCATGAAGTCAGGAGTTTTTAGAGCCCAGTTACCACACTGAGTGCTCTGCATGAAACACCAGAGTTACAATCTCCTGATGTTTAGGGAGAAGCAGTGACTGAGATCACTTCTGTGCCTACAATTTCCATCATGGCAGGTTGCAATTGTTTAAACCAGGATAGCATTCCTTCCAGACTTATGGTGGATATAATTTCACTAAAGATTGTGCCATTGCTCTCTGTTTATAGCAGAACTCAGGAGCCTGCATACCTGCTTATTAATTGGCCGTGTCACGTAGTGCACTAGGCTGTGACTAGCAATGCTTATTGATTAATCTTATCTGTGAAGAATTGGCTCTTTTGTTGTCTGCCCATCAGGAAACAAAAGCAAAAAAATGGATGAACTGTTGTTCATTGATCTTAAATTGGTCAGAAGATGCAGGCAACGGAGAGAATTCAAAATGACTCATTTCAACAGCGCCTTTTTAAGTCCTAGTCTTCATTTCTACAGCCCTTGCACTTTTGCCTCTAGCTTCTGTTTTGCTTTTCTTTACTACAATCACATTCAGTCCTACCTTTTGCAGGAAATGAGAGTGGATCAATAAGGCTATCTCAGCTGGCTGGAATTAATATTTCCATTGGATCAAGTTGTATGTCATTTTCTATGCAGCACAAGAGTATGAATAATTTCCTCTTCCAGCAGCCCTCATATCTGACAATGCTCTTGAATGGATTACTTTGAGATTTTAAAATGCTGAGGAGAGGTGGGGCCAGCTAGTTTCTAGATTTTTAAAGATCTCTGAGAGATATTAATATGAGGCTTAATAATAACAGGAGCCTCTGTGCTGGTTCTCAGCATTGCAAGTTGGCTGGAGTCAAGTCCACATTCTGCTGCAGATAATTCTGGTGTCAGTTCATGGCACTGTGTTGTGTCACGTGTGGATTCTGGAGATCATTTTGTTCTTGTGATGCATTGGGCAGGATTTGGGGGCTGCTCTAAGTGTTGGTTCAGGTTTATGATGCTGCTCCATCAGAAGAAGACGTCTTAAATAACAGTTTATATTTGAAATGACAGCTGGTTAGAATTCTGGTTGTCTAACATAACCACAAAGGCAGTTTCACAGCTACCACACACGTGTGAGCAGAGACCACGCAGAGCCAGCAGAAAGTGAGCTCTGGTCCCACATGATGTGCCTGAGGAGGACATTCCAGGGCTGGCTATTTTGATGCTCAGGGCTGTATTCACCCTGTGTGCCCTCCCTGCTGCCTTCACAGCCAGATCAGATGGAGGAGGGCAGAGAGGCACTTCTCAGAAGGAGCAGGAGACCAATTTCAGAGGCTGATATTCTGCAAAAGTTTGCAGCTGACACAGGTCTGGACTTTAAAAGCAAAGAAGTTCTTAATTTGTAAGACTGTAGTGTGTGTTAAGCAATTCAGGCTTTGACCAGAGCTCACCCAGGGCCAACACAGGGAGGCAGATGCTGTGCCTGACTGAACCTCCTGCAGCACAGCACTTCTACTGCCAAGGATTCGAGAGGAATGTAAAGGGAGATGGAAGAACATTGCAGGGCTTTGTTCAGGAGCTGCTGCCAGAGCTGGAAAGGGAGTTGTACTCAGCAGCCTCCACTGCTAGACTGTGCCTTGTCCTGTGGAAGTTAATGTCCTAGTGCTCATCTAAACTCGAGCTTTCTCATTACCTTTAGCTAAAAAACACTTGTCTGGACTTAACTCATAAATACATGTCCAGGCACTGTCCAAACTAATTCCAAACAACAAACATTTGTGGTTTACCCTAGAGAGTAAAGGTGTCCACCTCCTCCTGCTGTCACTTAAGGGAGATGACATCTGAGCAGCGTCTGCCAGAGCAGACCAGGTGTGTTGGCAGACAGAGCCAGCTCGAGCATTAGTTGGGATAGCCATGACCTTTACTGAAAAACAGGAGCAATTTCTCTTAATTGGCAGCTTCTAATGATGATTTTGATCTGTAAAGAGAATTAAAAAAATTCTGGGGAATGCTTCACTCTTCACAATCAGGTGAAGTATTTACTTAGCAGAATTCTGAATTGTTTGGGCTGGACTCTGATTAATGAGGTCCTGAGGTGTTACAGCTTGGACAGTGAAACTATCGAGACAACAAGAAAATGCTTTACTCTAATGGAAGATAATGAGGGAGCATGGGGGGGAAATCACCAGGTATTTTATAAGCTTCAGTGTTTTAATGAGCTACCCCCAAACATTAAATCCCAGCAACTTTTCACCTTTGGTTTGCTCTCAGATGCATGTTTGCCTTACCCTGCTTTCAGTTTACAGTTCATTATCCAGCCAGACACTCATCACTGAGGATGTTTGTCATGGAATTCATTAGGAATCTGTACTTCAAACTCAATAGTTCTGCTTGAGGGAGATAAAAGACCAAAACCCAGGACAGGGTTCAGCACAGTCCTGGGGAGAAAGCTGGCATTGTGCTTCTGGCTCTTTCCTTCTGCAGCAGCTGCTAAAAGACATGGAGAGCAGCAGTGGGCATGGGATTTGATCTGTTCATAATCCCAGAGTCAAAAGAGTACCAAAACTGCACCAAAGCTTGGACTACCAGCAAAACTAACCTTTTTAAGTTAGAGGGGCTGTATGCAAAGGTCTTCCTGCAGTGCCCAAGCTCTCCATGTTGTTGCACATGTGCTGAAATGAATGAACAGACCAAAACTTGTCCCCTGTGGCTGTGACCCCGTTGCTGTGGCGTGTCTTTAGACCACAGTTAAACTGCAGGGCCCAGCAAAGTAAATCAGCACAGACAGTGAACAGTCAGGATTGGCTTTCCCTTAGAAACAAATGATGCCTGATATTTAAAGCACCAGCACCATGGCATGACCGTCAGTAAGCCAGCACACTGGGGAGAGAGGGAATTTCAGCAAGCAAATGGAAAAAAAAAAGTGCCACTGACATTAATTTTAATCAGGTCCAAATCATCTGATTTGTTCTCTGTATTTTTTTTTTTCTCTAGCAAGGCTGATTGTCTTTCTGCAAGATTTGTTACCTCACAGAACAATAATGTAAGGCTGTAATGATGTAATTTATGGCTGCAGTTTGCTTTTGGAAATCCTCTATTAGTAAAAAATAGCAACAGCACAGTTTTATTAATTACAGTGGGTGAATATTGAATGCTGACTGTCAGTACCAGGATTAGTGACTGTGTTGTGCTCTGCTCTCCAAGGCCCTGTAGGACCAGAGCTCTGCATGTTTTGGAGTCTGTGAAATGAGTATTTTGCTTAAACTAAATAAGTGTAAAAAAATAATTCAAGTTCACTGGGAAGTTTGAGAAAATGATAGAGGGAAACATTAGCCTGTAAATTCAGTATTGAAAAACACACCAGTGTGTTACTGCACCACATAATGTGCTCACATCTAGGCTGGTTCTGCAGCATAGCACATTTATTTATACCTTTTACTCCCAAAGTACTTCTTGCAGTTCAAACCTTAAGGTTCATTACTGAGTTTAAGTCTCAGTGTGCCATTCCAGGGAGATCCACTTTATCTTTTTTTTTTTTAATGTGGACATTTTTTACCTTGGCATAACACTTTTATTTTCATTTGCATAAACCAGACTTTACCAGGACGTGGATGGGGAGAGACGATGGTGGACAAAATCACCTTGTGTGATTTAAAGGTGAATTCTCTTCCTTTTGTGTTCTGAAACGGTGCACAACTGGCTGAAATCCAAAAGGCTTGCTATAACCTCTTTGTGATCTTGAGTTCTCATTTTGGAGAGCTAACAGAAGGTAGAAGGCCTCCTGCTGCATATATTATGTCAGCAGCAGAAACCAAAGAGATCAGTCTTGGACCCGGACGTACTCTTGAATCATTTTGTACAGGGTGCTACGTGCTTGTGTGCCAATAGCAAGAGAAGTTTTTATAGGGCTTTGCTGCTTGGATTGAGCCAGCAGAGAAGACTCTGTTTTAGATTCTGGATCTGGGACAAAATGTCAATTGGAAGCGTTGAAAAGCAGTGACTAAAGAGCAGAGCTGCCAGCTGGCACCAGGTATCCTGCGGCATATGTTTTAAGGATGCTTGGAATCTTCAGGAGTGAGGTTGGTGTGGTAATAAATAAGTCATTTGAGACTCAGTAATTCCTCCTCACTGCTCTTACCTCATTCAAATTATGGACTACTCATTAAACACTGGGAGACTCTGATATGCAAAAACAGGAATGGTCTGGTGGACCGGGAGCCGCAGGTCTGGAGTTGGTTTCTGCCTCTTTTTTTGGATCTTTGGCTCAGGCCCACAGCAGGTTTAAAACAGTCACAGTGGTTCATATTTCCTACGTTACAATGCAAGTATTTGGCTTACAGGGTCATTCTCTATGAAGGAAAATTCCCTGCTTAAACGTGGATGCCAACCTCAATACTGACAGTGCCGTTCTGGTCCTGAAGAGTAAAAATATAAGTGAGGCAAGGTTTGTGGCTCGAGGTGATGTCTTTTATTAGGCCATCCAAGAGTTGGAAAAAACAGCCAAGCTTTCAAGTGCACAAATCTTTTTTCAAGTCTCTTTCAGCGTTGTAAGTTGCCGTGAGATGCTCAGATAAAGTTAATGGTCACTGGGCTTGCTCCAGGTTATGCTAACAACTAAAATACTGCTTTAAACAAATGGATTTGATCCCTTTGTCTGTCATATCCGTGACTTATACAATGATCATAGCAACCTATTTTGAGGATGGTTCTCTAGCCAGGAGCTTTCAGCCAGCAGGATCTTGACAAGCAACCCCTGAAGGTAAAACTTGTTTTTGCTTGAGGAAGGAGGAAATAATTGAATCTGTGATTATACATACTGTATATATTTAATTTGCCTTCTTCTAGATATATACCAGGTTCAGTTTCTATATAAGGGCCACCAGCCTATCAGACATGTGTCTGATCAATAATTTAATTTTCCTGTGTCACTCTCTCATCTTTTTAGCTGCACTAAGTTTCTGATGTCTGTACAGTATCTGCTCTCATTAGTGCAAATAATCTTGTTCCTGCCCTCTATGTGCTTATGTGGACCCGCTATGAAGTCAGTGAAATCAATAAACTATTTGAAAAGGAAAAATCCTATAGGTACAAGGATAAGAATTAATAATGCCTATTTTCTGCATTTTTATTACTACTTTTTCATAGCAGTGTCGTAAGAATTTGTTGTGTCTTTGTTTCAGGTTTTGCTTATGGAGAATTAAAACTGTACAGCCAATATAAGAAAGGAGCAAGTAGAAATATTCTCTTGCTGATTTCAAAATAGACTAAATTAAATTGAAATACTGGAGCAGAATCTGCCTGCTTCACTTGTGCTGTGGTTTAAATAGAGTTCTGACATCCACAAACTTCAGCCAAGAGCATGGACAAAAATTGAGGACCGTTAGGAACTTGTAGGAGATGAATACTGTCTGTTAGAAGGAGAAAGTAACTAATTAATAATCCATGACATATTAATCTACACAAATAAAACAAGTTCACAACCTCCACAGTGGCCATAAAAATCATCCATGTATCTTGCAGTACCCCAGTTACTTAAAACGAGACATTGTCCTTAGGACTTAATCCTTGAAGTCCATAAAGCATTTAAAATTACTGCACCCCAGCTGTAGAGTGCAGACCACCCCACACTCAGATCAGTGCAGTGCCCATCCCTTGGGGCAATGAGGGTAGATGACATTTTACCTTGATTTTCCAAATTGAATAGTTTATTCTTTGTTATTCATCATCAATAGTTTATGTGGCTTGGAACACTGTATAAAACTTGGTTCCTATGCAGTAAAATCTGGGGGCTCCACCTGAAGTTCCAGTTACAGGTTGTAGAAGGCATCAAATTTCATTGACTGAAAAGAGTTTCTACTTCCACAGTTAATAAATGGAGTGAGGGCAGAGCCCCTCTGTACAGGGGGAGCTGAAGCACAAGAAGGCAGATTGGAAACTTGCACAAAATTCAGGGGGAAGCAAGAAGGAGGTGATCCAGATGCCTGCAGGGAGGTGTCTGATACCATTAAAGATGCTGCAGAGTCTGAGCCATCCATTCAGGGCTGCCAGGCATGACACAGGACCTACAGGAGACCTGTGCCCTTGTGGAAGAGCATCTGGAGGCCAGGCATGATACCTGAGAGCATGGAAATGGCACTCTGCTCTTAGACACTTCAGTCTTTTCCCAGAGCTGCAGACTGGGAATTGGATCTGCTGTGAAGCACGTCTCCAAAAATACCCTGGGTTTTTTTGTTTGTTTGTTTGTTTGTTGTTTGGGTTTTTTCCCTGTAACTATGTGGGTATCTTCAGTGTGCAGTTTACCTTCTCAAAGGATATACTTCCTTGGCAGATTTTCCTGCTGCTGCTGAAGAATGCACTACAAACAGAAGCAGCTAAAAAGTGTACATAAGTATTTGTAAATATCAAGCCCTCACTGAAGGGCTTCTTTAGGCTTTTTTTTTGAAGGTTTTGACTCCCATCTTTCAGAAACCATGTTAAGATCCCCGTCTTTGCTGCCCAGCATGACTTTGTGCTGCTGTCAAACACTGTCTGTCCATCCTCCACCCGTGGTGGTGGTTTCATATCAACCACAGGGAACATCTGCAACGTGGGAAGGGATAAACTGACAACAGCAAAAGTATCCCTGTGATCCAGATCATCACTAAGTGCTGGAAAACCCCCTCTAATCATGTCTTATTAGCCTAATGGCCACTTACATCCATCAGTTTTGTCAGAGTAGGACCCCAACCCTTTGGGTGGAAGTCAGCAGAGGTTTATAGAAGTGCTTGGGTCTGACTACAGGAAAGCACATTAGTGGGGATTCTTTGGGGTTTACTCCAAAGAAATGCTCGGTGGGATGGACCTTGGCTTTACTGAAAATGACTGTTGATTTCAGCAGGGTCAGGCTGAAAAAAATTGTTTGCAAAATATTTATGCTAAGAAAGAACTGGGATGGAAAAATGTTATATATAAAATGAAAAGTACAGCCTCTATCTGCCTGTAATCAAGTTTGTGGCTTCTGTTAACACAGGAGGCCTCCTAGTCTTGTTTCCATTATAGCTGGGCATGTATTTGTGTGCTCACATCTACACATACATCACATACATACAGCCTGTGTTGTGTGTGCACACATTCTTGTGTCCTAAGATGCTTCTGTATTTTCAATCTGCAACTGCCTATTGATTACAGCTATTACAGCAATATTATTATAACTATAAAACCAACTCTATAACAGGGGCCACAGGTCTAATTGAAATGAACATGGGAAGAATTTCAAATTGCTAATGCAAATTGCCTTTTTACGACCGGCTTTATCCCCACAGTCGTCACAGACTGGAGGCACCACCAGAGCTGCTCTGGTTCTGCCTAATGGTGGAGCAAACCCAGTTTCACTGGGGCTCCATTTCCAAATAACTTGCTCAGACTGGTGAAAAAGGAAAGTAAATGACTGACAGACCTTGAGAAAATACCCTTAAATTGACAGGTTTCATGTATTAGTCTTTATGCAACGAAAGAGAACTGTAAACCATGAAATTATTTCAGCGAGAAAATAATATAGAGCTCCAGCCTTGGCTGCTTAAGCATCCATGAACTAGTCCATTATAAGATCACCAGGTGGCTATTGCCTTTCTCTCCCATTCAGGCTTTACCAATATTTCCTTTCCCATCTGTGATAAACTTAATAGGACCATTCAGCAATGGAGAAAACATGAGAGGTGTTCATCATAGCCCGAAGCTTCCTCGGACAATTATTCCTTGGATGTTTGAGTAAATGAAAAGCTATTTTTGTGATTACAAAGGATAGAATGTGTTGCAGTTTCCAGGGCTATTTTATTGGCCTGGCTTTTGGTATCTGTAACAAATATTCATCCTTTCCTGGGAGTGTTGTAAGTAGCTACATTCACTGAGCTAATGCTCTGAATATGTTTTCTCTCTGCTGTTTTCCAAGCTCTCTTCTAAGGGTGTTTATTAGCTAAAAAATTATATGTATGACTAGGCATTGTAGACATTGTCATATGTCTACTGTAGATGAAATGGGTATAATTTATGCATGGCATGAATGCATAAAAGCATAAGTTTTGAAGAGGACTTAGACAGTTTATTGCTTGTATTTATCAAGTGTAAGTGTATTCATAAGCATCTGCAAGTATACTTATATCCATAAGTAGCAATGCTCTGAGGCAGCAACAGTGATGGTTCTCAAGTGTGTTGGTCTCAGAATAAAGGCTTTTAACCTGTCACTTCACAGCTTTTCATCTGTTTGCATTTTCTATGCTAAAAATAACCATTAATGCTGGAGTTGGAGTATCTCAGGTAATCACTCACATTTCAAACCGTAACTGCAATTTTTTCTCTCTCTAGATGGTGTGTTTCCTACATAAGTGCTTTCATTTCTAAGTCAATTTAGCAAAATATTGAAAGTAAGGAATGAAATGTCACAAAGAGGAGCAGGTAGTTACACAGAAGCATCCCTTAAAAAATCAGGGTGATTTTTTTCATTTACCTCTAAGTTTAGTTAGAGAAATAAAACGTGGGCTTCTGCTTCACATCTTCTCCAGTCCCCTTTACGTCCTTATTCTATATTTTAAGTGGTTATAGAAAGATGAAATGTGGGCTTCTGCTTCCCATCTCCTGCAGTTGTCCTTAAAACTTTTTCTGCGTTTTAAGTGGTTCCAGAATTGTTTCCTTTGAAGTAATTTTTCAGTTACAGACTCTTCCTCCACACAGCAGGAAGTACCATCTTTCTTTGCAAATGCACGTTGGCCACTGGATCCTGACATATCTGTTTTAGTCAACAGAAAATAGAGATAGCTTTAGTGTAATACTTGGGTTTTTAGTGAGCTGTTCCTAATTGAATTTGGTGTCACAGCTCCTGCAAAGCAGAGGGGCCTCCAGCCAGAGGCTCAGTCGCTGTTGATACGTGTTGATTGTGATAGACAGTCACAAAAGACAAACTGTGCACATTTGCAGCTTTTGAGATGCAAAAGGAAGACACAATCAAGCATGAAAACGTTGGGTTGATTTTCTTTCATGTCCTTATTAATTTGCATTTCCCATCACCTGGGGGGTTACATTATCGGGTAGGATCATCTTGTCGGAGTAATTTAGGGTGGGAGGTAAAGACAAGTTTTAAGGTAAAAGAAAACAAGGGGTTTATATATTAAAAAAAATTTAAAAGCTACAGGGGATCAAATGAAGAGCCATTTAAATTGGTATTTGCTGGTTTATACTTTAAAAGTAATTTGATTTTTTTGTTTTGTTTTGATAGAACACTGGGGCTATGTATTTCCCCAAAATATATTTGGAAAACAAAATGGAAGGGAAACTAGAACACCTCAATATTTTTGGAGTGTTTTATTCAGCAAGAAAAGCAAAACCAAACCTGTGTCAGATGACATGAGAATGATTTTTCTCATTCCCAGACATGTTCAGAAAACAACAAGAATCAGTTATTCACCAAGATGAACTGACAGTCAGTTGATCTGGTTGCCTTTTACCTCCTTGGTGTAGAAACAGTCCCTCATTATAGTCACTGCTCAGCATATTGACATCCAGCTATCACATGGAGCCAAAATGGGGTTACTTTGAGAGAAATGTTAAATACAAGTAGCATTGATATTCAGGGAATGGAACTTTACTGGTAGAAATATTAATGGAAGTGCTTAGATCCTGATTCCACAAGGGAGAGGAAATAAGATTTCCTGGTTGGTCTCAGTGCCTGTGGCAAACTATTACAGATCCAAAATTAAGTTTTGAATTGGTGTTGTGAACTGCATATGATAAATTTAGTATGACAAATACAGAGAAGTAAATATTTACTCCTGAAACCAATTTGTTAAAAGGAATCTGAATTCGATTCTCAGGTGTTCAGAAGTGGAAGAAGTGACAGGACCTTCAGAGGTTTTGTACCTCTCTGGCTGTGGTGGGTAATAAGGGTTCTTCATTCCACTGAGTTCCAAACATTGGAAGTGAAGAGAAGGACTGGTTATCCCTCATCAGCAGATCGTAGGAAGCTGCCTCGTCTGCCAGTATAATTCTGTTTCCATAAGCTCTGAAGAAGGGGCATTTTTTAGCCCACAGCATAAAGCAAAATTTCTCATTCTCCTTTTTGGCGGATTCATCCTGATTATAAACCAGGGTGTGACCATTGCTCATTTTTCTGCCAACCAGAACAACATTTATGGCCTTTGTAAACAGGAAGGTTATGCTGATAAGATTTTAAATTTTTTATTGACAATTACAAGCACTAAGAAGTGAGATTATCATGACAACAACCTGGGTAGAGTCCAGGCCTCTGTATGTGACTTTGGGTCAATGTGCCCTTCATACCAATGCACAGATCTGATTAATGGCTTTATAACGTTTTTCCATCATTTTATGCCATTAACTGTAAACAGAACAAAGCAATTAGTTGATCCAGTCCCTTCTTGCTTTTTAAGGGATGCTCACTTTTGACTGATGATAGAATTACATTCAGCAACACAGCCTGCATCTGCTAAATCAAAGTGATCATTGGCCATGTTCCCTTCTGCATGTCTGAGTGCTAACAGGGTGGATTCACTGCTAGGAAAGTGTGGATTAGTCATCCAAGAATCCAAAGGTATTTTTTTGCATCCCTGTCTCTTAATATATTCCACATTCCCCTTTTTCTGTCTGCAGAGCATAATTTATCAGGACTCAGAAATTCCACAGGCAGGGTATTTGAAAACTGTACAAGCAGGGAAGAAAATGGAACGGTCTGTTGCTAAAATAGGGGGCCAGTAATTAAGATTTATCTCAATATGGAGACTAAACAGAGACAGGATCGTTGATTAAAAGGGCATTGCATGTGCAGAACACTGAGTTGTCCTTTTGAAGAGACACTTAGATCTTTGTCATAAATTACATCGTTCACAAAAGCTACAGGGAAGATTCTGCTGGGCCCCAAAAATTCCCATCCTGGCTAAGCCCCATTTGCTCCCTCTCCTTCTGGTCCCAGGAAGCTGCCACTGTGTTTCTTGCAGGAGAAATTAGTGAGGGGCCCCAGCCTAGCCTGTGCACTGGTGGGCTTTCCCTGCCACAGCCACTCTTCTGGGAGGTGAGGAAGGTCAGTGTGAATCCCTTCCCTGTGTCCCTGTTTCCACCTTTCCTCCATTCCCCTTCTTTAGGACTCTGGAGTCCCACAGGCATTCAAACAAATGTGCCTGCCAGGGACAGAACAGTGCCAACCTCCACCTTTGGGTCTTTCCATGGGAGATGTTTTGGCTGTGTTTGACTTCTGTGTTGTTTGTTCTTCAGGGCAGGTGTTGTCCTTAATTTCTGTGCCGTGTGCGTGGTTGGCGATTCAAAAACAGATTTATTAAAGAGAAGATACCTCACAGTGTTGTTGTGTGACAGAAAGAATTAGCATCCAAAAGAAACTTTGAGATCCTTTGTTCTCCTGTCCTCGTAAGAAAGAGACTGCTGAAATGGCAACTTTTATTCTTTAAGTCTGTTTCTTACGTAGATTTTGAATGGCCTGATTTTTCAACACAGTTAATTTGTTCCTTAGTTAACATTTTCCTTGCCAGTAGGGACCTTAGAGTCATGGAGTAAGAGTCAGGGAGTAACCTGGATTCCATCTAGATCCACATTTGAATGCTGAGGGGTGCTATTAAGTTTTACTGCTTTACAGCATTATCCCATTTTTTTTGTAGTGTGATATTACTCATGAAATAAAAGCCCTCATATTATAAACTGATGAATGAAGCAGAACAGGATTTACATGTGATGGGTCAGTAGCATTGGAATCAAGTGAAAGAACAACCCAAAATCTGACAAGAAGATTTGCCCTTCCCCAGTGCCTGCCAACAGGGTGAATCTGCCTCAGGGAAATCCTCAACCAAGCAAACTCTTTGGTCTGTAGAAACACTCCTGCTCTCCTGAAGGGCGTGCTAAGAATTTTAAACCTGAATGTCAGCTCCTTTCCCTTCTTGTACACACTGCCTGTGGATGTGGAGTGTCAGAGAACCCAGCTGGCAGAAAGCACAATGTATAATTTACTGTTAATCATAGGATTATGTAGATAAACAGAGTCTGCTGCCTAACAAAGTTATTTCGTTAATCAGCTGTAATCTTAGCAGTATTAATAACTCGAATCTACAGCCCTTGTGTTCACCAGGGTCACAAATCAGCACAACAGTTGCCTGCAGTGAGTTCAGCTCTGTCACCCGCTGGCCGAGGTGCCGCTGAAACTGGTGACGCACAACTCGGGGCTGCTCAGGAGATTGTCTGTGGTGTTTGAAACGGGTGCATCTCCCACATCTCCATCTTCTTCCCTTGTGACTGTGCTGGCAAGGTGTCACTGTTGATCAGGGTGATGGGTTGAACAGCAGCTGGAGGCACAGCCCAGCTCCTGGAGCTCTCCTCTGTAGGCGTTGTCTCTGCCGACCCAAGTCCTGTCAAGGACTTGCTGCTTCTGTCCTTTTTCCATAAGACAAGTAGTGGTTTGATTTTAAGGCAGGCAGTGCTACCAAAGCCTCTTTTCCACATACTCTTTCAAGAAAATTTCCTTAGCAATTAAAACATAAGTGGTGTTTTTGTGTCACTCCTTCACATCTACGCCACGGCTTTGATTACTCCTGAGGTGGCGTGTTTGAGTGAGGGAGAAATCCAAATGCTAAGCTATGATTAACATCATTCTGTGAGGCTCCACTTACAGAATTTCCAGCCTGTAAACAGGACCATTCTCATGACCTCAGGCTCCCATGGATTTCTCTTGATAACACCATCTAATCGGATTTAGAGTTTAATTAAACAGCTGTCACTTTGTTTCCTCATTCTGCCACAATTTAATGTTGAATTAGTTCCTAAATTAGTCATGGCTGAATGCTTGCCTTCTTATGACTGAGGGGTTGGATGAGCATAAGGTTTGTTCTTCAGCTAAATCCAAGCATCTAAGGCTCATATTCTGTATTCTTGCTCTTTGCACAGAGCTCCCACTGACACCAGTGGAAGTTCCCCAACTGAAACAGGGATGGAATAAAATGTGAGATCTCTGCAGAGTCAGCCATAGGATCATAGGATTACCTAACTTGGAATGGCCAAATGTGAGCACAAGCTCCTCAGCTCTGCCTAGAATACATTGGCTTTAGGGACAGTATTTTCCCTTTCTGAGAAAGTACTGATTTTTCTGAAAACCAGTTTTGCAGAGTTGTCTGTGAAGTAGCACAGTGAGTGCAGCTGTGGAAGAAAATATTTAGACCAATATTAGTGCTAGTGGGCTTTATCCAAATTAATTCTGACATAGGCAAGACAAGAGTATGCATGGAAGTTAATGGTACTCTGAGTCCTAACATCAGCTCCAAGGAAGAAAGCTTGGAGACTTCCTGGAGGGTGCTGATATTTGCACTGAATTCTAGCAATAGATTTTTAAAGTAATTTCATACCCATAGAATTCAATGATTTGCTTTTGAATATCTCCTTTGATATCTCCTTAAGCCTAACCACTAGAGTTGTCCTCTAACCATTAGAAGAACAAGAAAAAATGTTTTTTATTGACATTGTTTGTTAATTAAATATGTTTAAATAGTAATTACTACCTTCCTATGCAGTACTCTTTGAAGAGATGCCCTGGTAATAGGAAAGAACCATCTTAACTGGGAGTTTGTGGGCAGTTCTTCATACAAGAAAACCAACTTAGTATCAGAGTCAGCTGATCTTGGAATTCAGTCCTCAGGCTGCCAAGACAGTTTGAGGCTTCCAAAGCTCAGAGCTCAAATCTCCCTTCTGTGTTAATGAGGATTATATGTGAGGCTCTCCATTTCAACTTTGGAAGTGCCAACCCTTGCTTTTTTAGAGTTTGCATTACGCTTACAGAAACTTCTTTCCAAACTAGATATTGATGCTTAGTTACAACTCATCCTTCTTCTGTTTTTTCAATTTACTCTACACTACTTTCCCCGTGTTTGAATTTCTTGGGAACAAGTCCAAACATTGCTATCAGATGCTTTCAGTCTTTGTCACACAAAATAAATCTGATTTTAAAACTTCAGTTGCTGCCTGCACAGAAAGTAGATTAGTTCTTGGGGGATTTTAAAAATTAAAGAACGTGGAAGTGGCCAAGATATTGTGATTTTGAAAAGTGCCTACACTTTAAATGAGTTCTTAGTCTCTCTAAAGGTTTCTTAGTAATCTTGTTTGTATACTCCCAAATTAGCTTGCAAGGAGGATAGAATACAGCATTTAAAGACAAAACATAGAAATCACCACCTATACCAGCTATTGTATTTCCTGTTCTGCTGTGAGAACAATTGTTTTCCTAATGCTGCTTGACATTTCCTTGAGGATTCAGCTACTGCTCCTGCTTATCAGTGGATAATCAGGGGTATTGCAGGAGGTGGCAGAGTGCAGGAAACAGGTTCTGGTGCTGAACCAGAGCCCCCCTGTCTGTGGGGCACGTCCAGAGTGCTCAGTATGGCTGAGCAGACAGACAGACAGACAGACAGACAGACAGAGTGCTGTTGAAGCTCCTGGTGCAGACAGTGGGTCAGTTCTCTGTTGCATTAAAGCCTTTGGCTTTATCACAGCCATACGAAGGAACCAGAGGAGGCAGAAGTTGTGCCACAGGGCTGTTCCATCCACAGGGACGCAGGACACACACCTTTCTGTTTTAGTTCTAAACAAAAAAGACAATAGAATCAAGACTTTGTTATTTGGTCTTCGTTTTTTGTTTGTTTTAACCATCACAGTTGAATAGCCCAGGGCACCTACAGGGCGAGTAGGGGAAGTGGCAGAGTTGAGAATTGCTTTTAGCATCATGTGTAATATATTAATTGCTTATACATCAGGATTTCTTAATCTGTGTAATACCCATGAGTTATGACTGCTTTCAGTGGAGATGAAATCAAAAGGTTTCCATTCCTGCCCAGAGCTGTAGCTGGGTGGGTACCAACTGCTTCCCAATGCTGAGGATCTCTAATGGCTCTAATGGTTCCAGCTATGAAGCCATTAGATCATATCTACAGTATGTTTCCATCTCCTTTTGCTCATCATGAATTTGAAATTCCTGATGTTCTTATTGTGCTACAGAGAAGGGAGGTAAAATTTCAGTAGCTCTTTATCATGACAAACAATGCCTTTTACAATTTTGGGGGCAGATGCGTTCTCTGAGGTAATTAATCAAAATAAATTCATTCATATGCACACTGCTTCCTTTAATGAAGCCATTAGCAAAGGGCAGGAGATTGAGGTTTCTAATTGCTGATAATGTCCCAGTAGCCAAATTTTCTGTCTTCTCTCCGGAAAGGTCTTGGGAAATTTGAAAAGGTTTTTGAACCTTTGCAGTAATGGCTTTGTACCACAGCCACTTAGAATTCAGATACATCAAAAATGACCTGTTGGAATGAGAGACACGGAAGTGACAGATTATTACTTAACAATTGGTCCAGCAGCTCTGCTCCACACAGTGCAGAAAGCAGGAATATCAGTGACATTTACCTGTCAGATGTTTCCATTTTGAAGGTATAGATCATTTTCTTTGTCCAGCGGAGAAGGATCGTATTATTTGTGGTGGGTGAAGCAGGATGGGGTTATTTAGAACACAAGATATAGGGGTTATTGTGTGATCATTCCATTTTGAAGAAATGGAGGCTACTTAAATAAAAGGGTGAAGGGAACCACGAGAGATCATCTGCTCCTTCTCCTCCTCTACCTGACTGAAAGAAGCTGTGTTATTTCTGAATGATGGATAACCTGTTCTTCAAAGATCTCTCAGGCTAGACTGCATTTTCTTCTGCCCTAGACAACCTATTCCATCAGTTCTCTATCATTATTGTTATAATAAAGATTGCCTTAATGTCACACAAATCTCCCTTGTTGCAGTTTAAGCCCATTACCTCAGGCCCTGTCCATGAACATGGAAAGCATTATATTCTTTCTCATTTTTTTAAGATTTTTATGCCTGTGGAGACAGTAAACATCTTTTCTCATAATCTTTTCCAGTCTAAACAATCCCAATTCTTTCAGTAATTCCTTATTGATCTTATTTTCTCCTTGTTGATTTATTCTCCTTGTTCCTTTCTATTTCTTTTCACTTGAGAAAGTTTTTCTTGGCAGTATAATTCTCAAAAGCAGAGACAGTCCTTTAGCTGAGGCCGTGCTAGTGCTGTGTAGGAGCACCTCACTCTTCCAGGTGATAATCCTCTTTGTACAGTTCTCTGCAGGAGGGTTCTTTGGTTGGTTTAGGTTTGGCTTTTAACCTCAGCAGTGTGCAAGTGCTGACTTATTCTAGTTTGTGACTTATTCTAGTCCCCAAATGCTTTTCTGAGAGCAGCTTCTCCCGTTGACTCTTCTCTGTCCATTATTTATAGGATTTGTTGCTCCCACAGAAAAGAAGCAACTTGCATTTATCTTTATCGCTTCCTGGTTTTTTACACCCTGTGTCCAGTACTGGATTTAATCCTGTCCTTGGGTGTTGTGGTGGTGCTGTGGTTGGGCTGGGAGCTTCCCTGCAGCCATCCATGGCTGGTGGAGCAGCAAACAGGACTGGGGGTGACACTGCTGCCAGTCTGGCCATGCCCAGGGCAGCTGCTCTATTCCTGGGGACACCCAGGGCTGGGAAATCAGGAGCACAGGATGGGTCAGGGTGCCTCGTGGTCGTGTCTGCTGGGCTTCCCACTTCCCTCCTCTTTTTCTTCATGTTTGATTTCATGTTGGGGCCCCTGATGGCTCAGTGCTGCAGGGATGAGCAAAGCTGAGCTGGAGGGAGTTGGAGCAACTCCCAGGCGGGTTGTTGTGAATTAAACCTGGATGATGGTTTTACTCTGCTGCTTGTGGCACAAAAGTTTCACCTCATTGCATAATCAGGTCTTTATCTTCTTGGCAGTGGTGCAAGGCTTGTTTCTTCTTTGTTTTATGATTTTCTGATTTGTCCTGAACTTCATAAATTAACATTAAATGCAAACATGGGTAAATCCCCAAGCCACAGAGTATGTTTTATATCTGAAATTCCTTTATGGTATTTCTCTTCCTCTGAACCTGTCCCTTTAAATCACATTTCTGTATCAGTAATACATATCAGGTGCTAAAGAAAAGCTGGATCTGAGTACAATAATTTCAAAGCAGAGCTGAGATAGCCTGAAAATATTCCCTGTCGTTTCCACAAACTCTGCTGCTGCTCCTTTGCCCTGGAGTCCTCAGTTCGCCGTGTTCAACACTCAGAGACACAAAAAATAAAGCTTTAAGGAATTGAGACAAAAGATTAATTTTAAAGGACACACAATACTTGCAGTAGCCAAAATGCACAATGGATAATACATTGAGCTTGCTTTTTGATGAACCCATGTGGGTTATTCAGTGCTTGTTGCTTTGGAAGTCTGCAGAGAGAAGAGTGGTTGGGTTTGTTACTGAGGGAGGTTTTTCCACAAATGTTGAGATCTGCTCCTTTGCATTCTGTTTCTGGACTTATCAAAATCCCAGTACGTGGAAATAAATAGTTTTGGAACAAAATTTTCAGTTTTGGATGACAGGAGTGAAGCTCCAAAAGGCACACCTTTCACTGCAGTACTTTATTGAATGCTGAGTACCTGGCATAATTTGTAGGAGGATGGATGGGGATGGTCTCTGCCTTTGAAAGTTAGGAGTTCCTGGGAATGGCCTTGGATTTTCCTATAATGTTATTTAAAAATCTAGCTCTGATTTAATGTGTTGAGTAGCTTCATTTTCTTATATGCAATAGGAATAATTTAGGGTTCTTACGCTTCTGTAACAGTCAACATTCCTTTTTTAGCATTTTCTTTTAAGTTTGATGGGATTTCTTATGAGAGCTGTAGGAGAACCTGAGAGATAACAAGTTGCAAGATGAAAAGAAAATCTGACCTAAATTTCAAACTCACTAAACTTGAATTGAAAACAGTATCAACAGTATCAGTGCCCCATTTTGCTGCTGTTGACATCAGTGGCTGCAGTCCTCATGACTTCTGTGCTGAGGAATTTGCTGAATGTTTTATTCACTTTATATTGGAAGTTGGAGAAAACTTTGAAGTTCTTCCTGCATGGGAGTCTTGGGAATATGGTGATGCTGAAACAGTTCAGGAGTTAGAAGAGTTAGCTCAGTCGATGGTGCATTGAGAGGCTTTTATAGGCCTCAACCCCAGCTCAAACTCCAAATTTCCTCGTTATTTTTCCCTGCTGTTAATAGCATCACTAACTCCTTCTGGATTCCTTACATTGCTTCATTGGCCATATCAGAGGAAATTAAATAATCTTGAAACAGTTCCAGATACAGAGTTCACAGAGAGGTCCTGTCTTCGCAATGGGCTTAGATTCAAAGAGCAGTATTTTTACTTTTGAGGCTCTTGTATCCTGTCCCAAACATTGCCAGTCAAGTCCATGTTAGTAAAAGCTCTGAACTCATGTTTTGGAAGGTAAATATTAGGAAAAGCCCCAAAGTAGAAGATACCTGTGATGTGCCTGCCTGGACTGAATTTATCTGCAGTCATGCTGTTTGTTATTTATCAGTGTTCAGCACTGGCTGTGCTTATTTAGCAGATAAAATATAACTGGGGTTTTACTACCTTTTACCAAGTTGCACCTATTTGAAGCTGAAATTAAATCCTGAGCCACTGAGAACTAACCTGAAATTAGATCCTGAGCCACTGAGAACTAACCTGACCAGCACTGTTGTTTTGTGTACAGGACACGGAGATTCTGAACACAGCGATTCTCACGGGGAAAACAGTGGCAGTGCCTATCAAAGTGGTGTCCATTGAGGAGAACAGTGCTGTGACAGACATCTCTGAGTCAGTGGAGTGCAAGTCCTCCGGAGAAGACGTCATTAAAGTAAGTTCCTGCTGTGGATCTGCTCCTGAAGTTTCCTATCGTGTTGTACACAAACGAGAAATAGCCCGGGAACAGCTATTAAATCAGCCCCTGCAAATTAACTGTGCTGCTGTTTCAAAAGCATAAGGAGAGGGATTTTTAAGAAGAGTGAGGTGCAACAGTACAGCCAGCACACTGAGTTTCAGTAGAATTTCAGTGTTTAATTTCCATTCGTGTCCTGATTTTCAAATGTCTTGGTAATTTCACCTCGAGTCCTCTGTGCACGGATTACATTCTCTGCACAAACAGCTCTGCTGTTTGTCCTGCCTGTCCAGATGTTTCCCATCACCTCTCCAGCTGTGATTATCACCTCCACAGCTGCCTCAGTGGAAGGGATTGGATGAGCCTTCCCCAGCAACCGCAGTGCAAAGTCATCCTGGTTGACTTCCCATCCTGCTGGGAGCTGCTGTGAATTAACAACGTGGTCCTGCACACCAGGGCTTGGGAAGCACTCACACGGCCAGGCCATCAGCTCAGTGTGAGCAGCTGCATGTCACCCAGTCCCAAACACCAGGGAGGTGGCTTCATCCAGAGGCAGCACAGCTATTCCTGCTGCAGTCACAGTCCTGCAGGGAATTCCCAGGGAATCAGTGCAAAGACAGTGCTCTGCCTGAATCCCAGGGCGCTTTTCCGAGCAGGACTTCCATGGGGCGTGGTTTTTGAGCAGGGGGGCATTTTAGATTTGGTCTACAAGTTCTTTAGAATAGTGGTTTTATTCCATGATGTGATTTTACAGCACGGTGGGCTTTGTGATGATGCACTTGAGGGGTCTTTAATCTGCTCCCAGCTCCCGTGGCTGTGCCATGTACAAACAGTGGTGCCACAGCATGACCTGTCCCAGTCAGGGCAGCCCTTGGGCTCAGGGAAAGCAGCAAAACTCCCCTGAACCTGCAGGATCCAACAGCTGGCTGCACTACTGTAAAATTTATATAGAAGCCAGTAACCATATAGGTGGGGAAAATAGTCATACTTGGAGCTAAGGAAGCCATTATAGAAGACTTTTACAGAAAGCTTTCTGCTTTCAGTAGATCTTTGAGACCCAAACAAATATCTCCATTTTGCTGGAGCTTGAGGTGCTCCCCTATATCAGATGCTTTACAGAGATTTTAATCTCTAAGAATTCCTGTTAACTTTTTTCCTAAAGTAGTCACATAACTACAGATCAAAGTAAAAACTGAAATTCAGTGTAGGGATCATCCTGATTGTGACCTTGATGGAAAGCACATCCCTGAGTAAGAAAAAATCCAAAATAGCATTCACAAATTAAAAAAAACCACACACACACAAAAACCAAAACCACAAACACAACAAACAAACAAAAAACCACAAAAATACCCACAAATAAAGCAAAACCCAGAAAAAACCTATTGTACTTCCATCTTGGTTAAACAACTAACAAAGTTTCACCAAATAATTCCAGCCCCATGAGGGTTTCTTCTTTTCCAACAGTGAAAATGAGCAGTGTTAAGTTCTTCCACTCAGAGGAAGACTCAGGGAAATATATATATATATATGTGATTAGTAATACATCCCCAGATGATGCATAGAAAAATGACAGCGCTGTTATTTTTCAAATAAAAATCCTTTTGGAAAAATGACTTCTGGGTTTTCAGCTTTGGAGCACATCGATCAAAGAAGGAATGAAATTCCCAAATCTTACCAAAAAAAAAAAAAAGAGCATGTGCTTGCAGTTATTGCAGTACAACCTGGACTGTTGCAGTTCTCCAACAATTTGTTTGGAAAGGGTGTTTTCCTGAAGCACTGTGTCCTTTGATTAGCACTTGGGCCCCTGCTGTGCTCTTCTCTTATTTTCTACAGAAATTATTTATCTCCACTAAAAGGGTTTCTTAAAATGGAGCCTGTTTGCACGATTGGAACATTTTGAAGTGGCTTCCAGAAGCCTCCCTGTCTGGGCACTCTGGAGTTGAAGTGAAACAAATAACTGGAGGCTAACACGGGGCTTTTATTGGAATCGACTGGAGACATTTTTCAGGTGTAATTTCTTTCTCTTCAGAAATGTTTTGAAATTGCTCAGATGACTGGAGAAACTGTCTTCTGTGCTTTTAGAAATATATGCAGGCTCTCTAGAGGAGCGTGGCTGTGACATGAGTGTTAACTGCTATAAAACATACAGCTAGTTAAAAAACACAGCTCAATTAAATGCTTTGAACAAAAGGTTTTCTCCTCTCATCAGAAAGGAAGAAAGGTGCTTTTTTTTGCCTTTTTTTTTTTTTCATCTAGAACGCTCCTGTTTCTTCCAGGAAATTTCTTTACACGAGGCAGTGGTTTGGGGTTCAAGGCAAATTGACGTGTTCAATTGGTTCAGTTTTTAAAAAGCACTCAGAAAGCTTCAAATGAGCACAGAGGCCTTTCATCCTTAATTCATTTTGAAATTCCCCATCAGGCTTTTTATGTTAAATTCTTTAGAAAGATCATCTTCCTCCTCTGTGAAACACTGGTGTAGAGACCTTGTTGGGAATAACCTTTCTGCTTAAAAATAAAATAAAATCCAGTCATCATAAATTATATCTGTTGGGCAAAGCCCATGGTATCTTCACAAGCACTGTGTGCATGTGTTTACAGTTCATGTTCCTGAGCTTCCATGTCAGAGCAGACCCCAAACACATTTACAGGCATAAAAGCCTGTAGATTAATTTAAACCACAAACTCATAAAAAAAATAAAAATAAAAGGAGTTATTGGTGAGAGCTATTGAGAGCTATTTCATAGTTAGACATATTATCATGATCAGATATTTTTGTTTGCTTTTAATTGTGTGGAATTTGTGGTAACTTTGGATTCAGGCAAACCTAAGAGAGTTAAACCAGAAGAAGAAGGTGATCAGTGCCTATTAACACTTGGCCTTTAATATTTGCATGGTTCTTGTAGAGAGCTTAAAGGTAATGTTTGTGCCCAGCAATTGGCCATCAGATAAAAGCTTATTTATATTAATTTTTAAAGTGTCTTCAGCTGGACTGCAATTACATTGTTCTCAGGAACAGAACCCAGTGGAAATCTAAACCTAAGTTCTATCTACAAACAGGTAATAGTTTCCCAGTGATAATCATAGTCTGGAGGCAGCTCAGTGCAGTTTGTGTCCTGCCTGAATGTGCTGACTACTACTCCTTTTACTTTTTTTTTATTGTCTCTTAGTTTCAAGTCCTTACTTCCAAATTTACTGCTGATTTCATGAACTTTAAATGCCTTTGAATGCTCCAGGCCTTCGCACAGTGGTCCAACCTTTTAAAAGTGGACACAAAATTTATTACGGCACTAAAAATGAAGCAACAGCCAAATTTTACTTCACTGAGTTGGAATTTACCAATAGAATCCATATATCTGGATCCATTAGTAGTAATTGCAGTTGCATGCACAGGCTTCTTTTCATCTTCTGGAAATTCTAGTGGAGTGTGGCTGGTTTTGCTGGTGCTTTTGTGCCCTTTGCTCGGGATCAAACACTGCTCCGTGGTCCCAGGTCACCTGGCTGCAAAGAACAGAGGTGGTTTCATGCTGTGGAGAGCACCACAGTTTCAGGAGACTTGCAGTCCTTCTGAGGTCTCCAGTTTGAACAACCTTGATAATGTTTCTGAACTTAAATTTGGGGTTTGCCATTAAACCAACTTGGATTCAAAAATCCTCAGTGCTCCATGTGTTCCAGAAGCTGATGTGAATATTTTGGGTTTGTATTTCATCATTCTTGAACGAGTTTTTACCCTGTTGCTCCATGAGGAGATGTACATCATACTGTGTTGTTATTGTAGTGCTGGTATTTATAACTGGTACATTAAGAGCTGGATACCTGTCTCAGTGTAGTAGCTTTGAACTGTACTCTGAAGACCTTATTTATTAGTTCTGTTTATTTTTAAATGGCATTATTAGGTTTGAGGTGTATTCAGATCAAAACATGGATTCAGGTTATATTAGTCCACGTATGCATCCTGCTGAGGATGTCACTGGAAACAAAAACATGGATTTACCTTCAAGATTTCCCTCAGTACTTAATGAACAGTGAGCTCTTGGTTCCATTGGGAATCATGACTAGAGGATGACATTAACAGCAGGTAAAGGCCACTGCAAGAATGTTAGGAATTTCTGTTGGGAGCTAAAATCCAGGACAGAGTGTCACAGCTGTTCCTCTCTTAGTGTTGTTACTTGAAACAAAATCCCAGATCAAAGCACCAGTGAACTGTTGGGGGCTGAAAATCTGGCTGGAGGGTGTTATGGTTGAACTCTGGCTTAATAGCTGGAAAAGCCTGGAACTGCTGCTGGTATCAACACTTTCAGAGCAATACTGGGGGCAATAATAGACACCTGTCAAGGTTACAGATCTTGTTTGAAACCCCAATCCAGTCATAATTTACACACATGAATAACTTTACTGTGAATATTGCTGACATCAGGGAACAGACTTGTATGAAATAGTCATTTAGGATTCATAAATGCTTTGGATATTTTGGCATTTGTAGTGCAGAGTTTATGAAATGAAATTAATTATCACTAAGTAGACATGGACTAGGTTGAAATGTCTGCTGTCCATTTGTGAATCCACTCAGATTAAAGGTCAGCCTGGATGCTGAGTAGTGCATGATGCAGGAATGTCTCAGTTGGCCAGTAAGGAAGCTGACAGATGGACATTATTTGTAAGAGATAAATTAATAGTTGTGACTAATTGCAGTAATTTATTTTTCAAATTGTGTATCTGGAACTGTATCACAATAACCTGTTCACTAAGGAAAAGTCATCAGCACTTTATTATTTAGATGATGCTTTGCTATTGTCTTAATATACACAGTCTTACACAAATAACTACACTTCAACCTCTTCAGTTGTTTATTTAACTACAAAGGAATTTCACTGCTCTTCCTTGCTTTCCAGCAAAGGAGGGCCTAAATATCTGGTGTGTTGCTCTCCACAGGGCTAAATCAAGATTTGGTCCTTTTCTTATTGAAATTAAAGTGTTACATCCTGAGCATTACAGAACTGATCTTGTAGGGACTCAGAGCTTCTGGTCCCAAGCATAGCTCAGAGGTAATTGTGCTTGGTTCAGTGAAACATTATAACAGATATTGCCAAAATATTAAAATGAGGAATCTCGTAAGTGGCTTTCAAAGGAAAGCTAACTCTGCTCAAAACAAAGCTTCCCATGGGATCCAGGGTTTGTTCCCTGCGCTTTCTTACCGGCAGCATCTGGAAGCAGATAATGCTGTGGTGGGTTGTGATGAAGTGTGAGGCAGAGGGGGATCTCAAGGGGAAGTTTCAGGAGGTTTTGTTCCAGTAGAAACCCTGGCACCTCACAGGCACGTTGCATTTCCCTCACACCTTTCAGCCCCTGCTGCCCAGGGCAGGGTGAGCCTTTTCAGACCTGCACTGCTGTTCTGCACCTCAACAGACACGTCTGTTCTTCATATGGGGCTTTATTGCAAAGACTTCAAGACTCAGAGGATTTAGGGCTTCACATTATGTTTTTAGGGCAGGTTATAGGAGAAAATAAAAACAAGCAGCTGGCCAGAAGGAGCTGGTGGTTCCTATCAGCTATTTTGATCGAGGAAGAACACTAACTTCCATTAAAAAGCTCCTACAGTGAATATAATGCAATTGATTTGTTGCTTATATTTTACTTAGGTCAAATAAAACCCTGTTTGGAGTTTACTGGCTAGGTGCAACTGCTGTAGAGCTGAGCATGCTGAGTAACGAGTAGGTGGATAAACTTCTCATTAAAACAGGTCTCATTCCCAACTCAACCCTGAGAACAAAGGGAGAAATGAAAAGTCACACTAGATGGGGTTTCCAGGCATCCAGTTTGTTGTAATAACAGACAGGCCATACTGTGTGCAGTCACTTCAACTTAATGCTCTCTTCTGTGGTTTTATGGCAGTCCTGCAAGATTCAGTGAGCGTGGAGGGGTCAGTCTAAACAGCAGCAGCTGCCAGTCCTCCTCCACTGCAGTGGGCAGGGCTGATGTCTCCTTCGGGTACTTCAGCCCACACAGCCACAGCTGTAGCAGCACTCTCATTTTAAAAAGTAAAGCAGTTGTATAACCTTCTGGAAGGAATGTAGAAGTTGGACTGTTCCTCATAAGGCACCTGTGTGTTCATTCTCAGGCTTGCCAGTCTTCCCTTGGTTATCACCAGAACCAGGATCTGAAAGCTCAGCCTGTGTGACACAGCACTGAGGGACGACACAGCTACACTGCTTGTGGTCCTGAGCAAGGCTCTGTCACGGGGCTGTAGGGGCACACCAGCAGGCTCAGAGCAAGCATGGCATCTCTGCCACATCCCTGCACGGTGCAGATACCCCCCAAGGGCCACCACAAGTCAGCTTCCAGAAGTTTTGTGTTTGGTAACCGATGAGCCGCAAACACAGATCCCACTCACCACACCCTGACACAGCCTGAAAACCCTCCCAAGCAGCAGCTGCATCTCTGTGAGTCCAAGCCCAGCAGTTTCACTGATGGCTCCCATTTCCTCTTCTGATCCTGTGTGAACACATAATCGTCTGTGTGAAACTGAAAAGCTTTTGAAACAGGGAAGAAAGTCACAGCGTGGAAATGCCATTGTTTTGCTGCTCTGAAGCCCCGCAACTCTGTAGGTTTTTCTTCTGGCAAATCTGTTGCTGTATTCTGAGCAGAATAGCAAATAGAAAGTCCACCTCCTTGCCCTCCTGCATACTTTTCATAGTCCTGTGATTTACTGGGATCAATACACATCAGTAGAGCAGAAAAACTTCAGGGGGGAGCGTTATAAAAATGAAGCTTCACCACACATCTGTCAGATGCAAATAGAGCATATAGGGCAGCAGTATGTGGAGCTTGCACAGTGTTGTATCATTAATGTACACCACCACTCCCCCAGCAGCCAGCCCCTGTGGAAACTGAAACTCAAAATTACCGTGGTCTGAGATACCTAAATTCAGCAATAAAAGTTGTAAATACCTTGCCATCTCATAGTAGGCAAAAATTACAAGGGCAGCTGAAGGAACTTTTAAACCATATCCTTGCAGACTTCTCTCCCTGTTATCTCCTGCCTTCACCCAGCTCACCAGCTGCATTAGGGATGTCAGTGTGGAAAACCAATACATCCCAAATGAAAAATCCAAGCTGAGTAGCAATAATAGTGCCTCAGGTTCCGCAGAAAGTGCTTCAAAATCAACTTCAAAGCTGCAAGAGCAAAACCAGGAAAGTAAATGGGAGAAATAACATTAGTCTTGTGACAGCTGTAGATGTGATGGGAAGATAAGCAGTTGGCTCCAGACCCTTCTGAGTGATGCAGTCAGAAGAAACTCTGGTTTGCTTCTACTCTCCTTTTCTGCCACTGGTTGTGATTTACACGTTGTGACTTTGTATATTGTAGATACATAGCAAGTTAGGAAATGACAAGCACTGTGATGTTCTCAAATGTGCAACTACTGCCCAGACTGTGTAGGTGGAATTAAACATCGTTTCACTCTGGGATCCTGCTTTGCCAAGCAAGAAATTTGGGGCTGTGCTGTGTGTATGGGCTGGAATATCCCCAGTGAGCAGGAGCCAAACTCTGTGTTCGGCCCCATTTCCAGAAATTGCTGGACTCGAGAGTGCACAAAACAAGACAGATTTTGGTTTCTGTGATAATGGGAGCTGCAGAGAGCTCCTGTGGCTCAGTGCAGCTACAGTTCAGCTTCAAAAGCTGGTCATTTGGGAGCAAATAGATGCCCTCCAGTCTCAGCTGGCATTTTGTGCCCCTTTTACTCTCTCAGTTCTGTCTTAGTGAATGATATTCAGTGAGTTCAATGTACTGCTTCTGCTCTGCAAAGCTGCCAGTGAAATCTTTGTAATGAGATTAGATAATGTACAGCCTTTTCCCTAAGAAATGCTCTCTAGCTTTGGGGGGTTTCTGCTTAGTTTTGCTTATCTGGCTGCTGATACCGAAAATGCAGACCCTTCTCAGCAGAGAGAGCCCAAATTGCTTTCAAACTATGGTCCTGATTTTACAGAGTTCTCTTCTTCAGCACTCAGGGCTCAATCCCTGTGTTATTAGTGTGGATTGCTGGGAATGTTGCCTGAGGACCGATCACAGGGCTTGAACCCACATTTGGGATGTGGCAGCTGTTTACAAGCACAAAGAAACACCAACACACAGGCCCTGTTATCCACTGAAAACTGGGCACAGTTAATGCTGAGAGAGGCAGCATGAGGCTTAAATCAGTTAATAAAGGTATACCTGCCCTGCTCCCTGTGTCCAGAATGGGAATCATTATTCCTCAACTATTGCAAGGAACAGATCCATTCTTTCTTTGGGTTGCAGGTAAAAACAACTCTCAGGGTTATTCTTGCACGTAATGTGAAAAAAATCAAGCCTTAAATTTATTAAGATGACAGTGTTATCAGAGTTAAGTCTGCAGGGCTGTATTTACCTTTGTGCTCACCCTGGGAGGGAGCTTCTGGCTTTGCTTTCCAAGTCACTGAGCACAGTTTCAGCTGCATCAGTGGGAGTGGGGGGTGGCTCTGGCAAAGTCAAGTCACACCAGCAATTAGCAACTCCTGTAATGGAGGTTTCCATTTTAAAGGCTGCTCTAACAGTGTCACAAAGCTGGAAATATCATGGAAGAGCTCAGGTCTGGAGCTTTAACTCTTATCAGACTTAAACAGTTTATTATGAAAAAATGAATAGTATGGGCCTTGAGACAGCTTCAATTTTCCAGTAGGTTACTGATTATCCAGGATTATGCAGCCAGGCATTGAAATCCTTCTTATGAAGCAGTTGCCTAATGTTCATGTAGCATAGGATTTCCTTTGTGTGTAAGACTGTAGTGTTTAATTGGAATCAAGGCTGGAGAGCTACACGGAGTCTCTCTTTCAAAACCTGTACGATTTAATAGAGGATAATTCCCTTTCTACAGAGGATGTTGTTAAAAGGAAATCTTAGAAGGAATTCTATAGCAAGGACATGAATAATACAAAATTCTAAAGAATTGTCCAAAAAGCCTGTGGAATGATTATCACTGTCTGATATTTCCTATATATTATGTAATAATATGTATGTATGGTGGATACATCATCCTGGTCCTCTGTATTCCTTAATGGAATGAGTGACTCTTCACAAAGCTTGACCTCCATGAGCTTCAATTACCTTCCTGGTATGTCAGAGTGATGGTGCTGTGCTGAAATACACTGAAATTGAGATTTCCTTAAGAGACACTGGAAAAATCTCTTTGCTCACAGAAGTGCTTTCATAAATATTTAAACATTTATGTAACCTTTGAATATTTTAGCAACATTTACATTAGTATAACAGAAATGGGTAAATGGGTTTACATACCAAAATGCTAGATTCTGAACCTGATGAATACAAGCATGACAGGTACCATTATCATATCTCCTCATTCTGTTCAGTATTAAAATCACACGGATTAAAATCTACCTAGAAAATGGACTGATGCCTCGCCATTTTTCAGTGTCCATAAACTTGACAGGGTTGCTGCATTAAAAACTTCCTGTTTTGTCCTTCTGAACTGTCCTTCAGAGACTGGGCTGATATCTGCAGGGGTCAAAACCACTGGGAGAATAAACAAGCTTAGAACAGACCAGACTCTCAGAGGCAGCACCACTCACTTATTTTTAGGTCTTACAGTTGTTGTTCTTTCCACTCCTGTGTGCAACAGATATGAACCAGAACAGACAGTGGTTTGAGTTCACCATCTTTTGAAAGACAGCCTTGGCTTATATTTGACGTGACATTTGTCTTTTTTAAAACTATCTGCCTCCACCAGTAATTGAAGGAAGATTTCTCAGGAATCTGTAGTGGAATTTAACCCAGCAAACCCAATATTCTGTAGAAGTGCCAACAGCCCCTTTATGGCTGCAGTGCATTGTCACATCCTTTGTGGTGACCTCAAGCAGCTCTTGCTCCCTTCTTGCAGTTCTGCAATACAGAGGTCATGGTGGGATCAAGACCTTAATCTGAAATAAATAAAGGAAAATCCAGAGGTTCTGCATTTGGCTGGTAACAGAATATCCTTAGTATTCACTTCAGCCAACCTGTTGATAACCAGGTGCAGAGGTACAGTCACTCCCTGGATCACAAAGTCACCGAGCGCCGTGGGTAGGGATTCAGGAGTGACTCTCTCTTGATTTCCAGGCAGTAGTTTCCTCTGTCAGCTCAATAAAATGTGATTTGTTGCAGAGAGAATCTATCCAAGTCATCTGGAAAGGCAATGGCCTTTGTTACAAGGGGGCACAAAAATATGATGCCAGAAAAAAAGAAAGACAAAGAAGAAACCTCTGGGGAATTGTGCTTAGCCTTGTTTTTTGCTGTCTGCTCCTTTATTTTAATCTGGAGAAAGAAGTTAGAAAAATAGAAAAAAGGGCAAAAGTAGCTGAATGCAGCTTAATAATGAAAGAAACTGCTGAAATAGCATCAGAGGGCTCTTTAAAATGCAAAACTTCTTGCTGATCTGCTACACAGAAAAGAAAAAACCCCAATCACTTAAAGGTGGTGGCTAAGCAGGCTTTCCCTTCATCATCGCTCACTTCTTCTGATGCCAAAGATAAAAAGCACTTTCAGAGGGACAGTGTTTTCATAGTAAAAGCATAAATGCTACAGCAGATGAGATACAGATCTCTGTTCCCAGAGTCACCAGTGACCTTCCAGTAGCACTGGCAAAATCCTGGAGGAAAGCAGAAAGATGCTTTTGTCTATCAACATTTTAAACAAATGTACATTTTTAATTAAGAAGATTTTGAGTTCTAATGTGATCCATTTTTTTGAAGTCTCCCTTCTGTCCTTCCTCCATGATTCCATGCTTTGTTGTTTTAGGTTGTTCATACCAGTACTGTGTTTCCATCTCGTTTAACCCCATAAGTCTGCACTGAACAACTCCAGAACCAACTTGGCTGTGATGTTATTTCCATCTGAGTTAATCTGAGCTGAAGGGAGTCTGCTGTGGCACCACACACCCCTTACCCCTTTTTTTGTGAGGGGCATCTGCTTAGCAAATCAGACCTTACCTGGGGCTTGCTGATGTGGTAAATTGTAGCAGAATCAGTACATCTGGATTTGTTCTCCAAGGCTGAGAAATCCTGTGTATTTATTTTTTAAGAGATGCTGTGTGAGACAAGGGCAAGGGAAGCAAACCCACTTGCTCTCACTTTTTTCTGCAAAGCGTAGCTGGGCGTGTTGCTTACAGAAGCTGTGGAATAGTTTTACTTGAATGTTTCATGAGAGTGAGTATCCTTAGTCCATGGAGAGCACACACACCTTGTGAATTAGATGCTGAGATTTTTTTTCTCCCTTTCACCCCCTCTATAGCACTAGTTGGAAAGTGTTACCTCTCTCTGTCAAAAGCAGTCGATGTTGCTTCCAGAATGGATTCCTGAAAATAGTTAAAAAGTGTACAGTGATACAGTAACACACTACACTGTAAGCTTTGCTCCTCCTTCCCTCGTGTGCTACTTTATCAGAAGTACAGGGACAGAAGGAAGAGCATGTGTAAGGACATTAGCAATACTTGTTCTTGGTGAAAAGACTAATGTTTTTCCCAATGCAGCTCCTAAAGACCTGCCCACTATTGCTGGTGCATGTCCAGTAATAAATATTAACCTGTAGCAATTGTAAAGGCTGTGTGGTGGCTGCAGCAGCCACCTCCTTAGGATGCTGTATATGTATTTGTTTAGCCATTTGTTTGTTGCATACCCAAGAAGGCACAGAGCAGCTTTACAAATACAGATGGAGATTGGATCTCAGCCCAGAACCATTTAGGAGTTGCAGTTTTGCTACTATTGTTACTGTGTTTTTTCCCTGACAGTTAGATTTGTTCAGTTACTGACAACACTGAGTTTTAGACAATATAAAATCATACATCCAGACCAGACCTGATCAGTCTGAAGCCGAGTATGTTTTTAAAAATCTTTTATCAGCACATGCACATGGTTTACAATTTGCACAAATAGGCAAGTTGTACGGCACAGAAAGTTCACTTGTTTTCTCTTTGGATTGAACTCCACAGAAAGGAATGGGATGGAACCAGTTTCAGGACAGTAGTGGCTACTGCTCCAAGCAGAGTTCAATTAGATCTTACTGACAGTCCTCCCAAAATCTTCTGCTCAAAGGAAGATAAGGCTGGAGAACCAAGAGCTTTATCTGAAGCTGCTTTGTTGAATGTTTCAGACAGAGGGTCTTCTCCCCCAGGCACGCTCACCACTTCCCATTGGGCTCTAGAGGTTGTTCTGTGCTCCAAGTGCAGTTACAGTTCTCTGACTGTGGCTGACCAAGGCTCCCTGGGTTGTGGTGTTTACACTGGGGGGAAAATTGGACAGAAAGAATGGAATTGAGTTTCCTGAGGTCACAGAGGAAGACAGAAATTCGAGTCTGTATCAGCCAGGGCTCCCTTGTACCTTGAACTTCATTGAGGATGTTCTGCCATAGGTGAAATTCATGTGTGGTGTATTATTTACATGTGATTCCTTTTAACTTCAGCCATCTAGAGATTAGGTATCTGATCTAAGAGACTTTGTAGGGTCTTCATCTCTGGTGGAGAGACACAGGCAGCTTCACTGAGAGAGACAGTAACTGCCAGAATAACCCTCTTAGGGAATGCATCATTGAAATGCTTGTATTATGTTCTCTGAAGTTGGTTTTTGCAATCTCACCATCAAATATTTTACCAGAATATGAGCAGTGCCTAAACCCAAAAGAGGATACAAATGGGATGTGTATGTTGAACTGGGAACAGTTTAGCTCCTGTGTCTGTGGTCCCGGGGGACATCCATCTGTCTGATTAGCCTGGGGACACAGCATTTCCAGCTATAATCTTCATTTGAATAAAATGGTATTGGGAATGGGAGCGGGGATAAAAAGGAGCAGATGATAATCTAAATATATGTTCAGGTGGGGAAATGCATTGCCACCATTAACAATGCTCATTATGGGTGATGAAATAGAATTCTGACAGGACGGGAGCAAGAGGAGGAGTTGAGATCTGCTGGGTTTGCTGTTAATTTCTGCAGACATACCAGCTCATTTAGTAATGTAACAGCTCCCATTGCTCACCACTTAATGTATGATTAATGTGCCACAGGATTTCCCTAGACATTTATGACACCTTTAGGAATAGAAATGACAATGACTTTATCACATGGAGTCACTTCATACTATCTGCATCCCTCTTAATGATTTATATATTCAGGAGTGATTTTATCACTAGTACTCAGTAACGTAATAAATGAGAAAACTCAATGGTCTGTAAATTACAACATTGATTAAAGAAGTGATTACTGGTATAACTCTTACATGACTATGATAATGCTTGCTTATATTTCAGGACAGCATTTACATATTAATGATAAATCTACTGTAGTGTTTGGAAATACGTTACAGCTTTAATCAAAATGTAAACATTTATAAACAGATAATGTTTATTGCAGAGGAAATGAGTAGATTTCTGTTACCCTTCAGTGGCTGAAATCTACTGCAGAGCCAGCTTTGTCTTGGGGACTGAAAGCAAGTCACCCCTCCAATGAAGGTCATCATCAGGGTAGAGCTTTGATTCACTTCTTGCCTCTGTGGAGACCTGTTTGTTGGGTTCCTCTTGACAAAGCTGTGAAGGAGCCTCCCTCATTAAAAATTCCCCAGCACTGCGATGGGCTCGCTGCTCACAAACGGAAAATCAACCGCCGGCTTCAGAAATAGCACCCAGTCTTTAGGCATCTCCAGCATAATTATGCCTCCTGAGCCAATGAAGGATTTTTGTGTTCAGCTGCTCCCATTGTAAAAGGCCATCATTAACATGGATAAAGAGAAGGGAGCCTTTTCTGTTTGTTTCTGGTTTCGAGCTGCCGGGGTTGCACTTTGAGCTTGTTTTGTTGCAGTGATTACCTTTTCTTCTTCCTCTCTCTCTCTTCCCCCTCCCTTAGGTTTCTGACAGATGTGACTATGTTTTTGTCAATGGCAAAGAAATGAAAGGCAAGGTGAATGCACTTGTGAACTTCACCTACCAGTATCTGAGCGCTCCTCTGCAGATCACGGTCTGGGTTCCACGCCTGCCCCTTCAGATCGACATTTCAGACACAGAACTGAGCCAGATCAAAGGCTGGAGAGTCCCAGTTGTTTCCAACAAAAGGTGGGTTTGAGTTTGCTAAATTTCTTGGCCGGTTTGTAAAATGAATGCAGCACCTGCACCCAAAATGCAGCCTCTTTCCCTGAGGAGCAGAAGTCCTGGAATCCCCAGCTTTGCTCTGGACATCTGCAGGTACAATAAGGCTTTTAAAATGTGTGGGAGTTTTGATTCTGTGCATGTGTCTGTCTTGGGCAACAATGTGGAGCTCTGGTAAGGCCCACTTACAGTGCTGTTGTTTGGACATGCCAGCTTAGAGCAAAAAGTGGCATAATCCATTTGTATGGTCCTTCATCATGGGAGGTGGCCGAGAATCATCAGTGGTCCAAAAAACCAGAAGGGAGGGCTGTTATTTAAGTGGGTACTCTCTCCATCAGCACTCTAATGTTAGTTTTCACTAATGTTCTTGAAATAATTTCTTTATGCTTTCTTTTCTTGCAACCCAAGGCCCACCAGGGACAGCGATGATGAGGATGAGGACGAGCGGAAGGGAAGGGGGTGCACCCTGCAGTACCAGCACGCCATGGTGCGGGTCCTCACCCAGTTCGTGGCTGAGGATTCCAGCCCCTGGGGCCAGCTGAGCTACCTGCTGGGCTCAGACTGGCAGTTTGACATCACAGACCTGGTGGTGGATTTTATGAAGCTGGAGGATCCTCACATTGCCAAGCTGCAGGAGGGCAGGATCCTGATTGGAAGGGAAGTAGGAATGACGACGATGCAGGTACCGTGCTCTGGATGGTGGTTCTTGGTGATTCTGTGACTGCCACGTTCTGCCATTCCCACAGGGAACCTCCATGTGCTGTATCTGATACAGTGCTCTGCTCTCTTGGAACAGGGTCATCTCCCATTACATTCCCATGACCTCCTAGGGTGTCACACACAGCATTGACCCAACAACAGTGATCCAAGCTAGAAGTGGTTCAAGGCATGGAGCTGGAAGCCATAGAGCCTTCAGAGATGTTTAGAAGAGGCAGCATTTCCATGCTCAGTGAGAAGTCAGAGAACTCTTTTCCCATGTGGGTGCAGGTTATCACCAGTCAGCTGATGGGCACAGTTTTGACTTTTTGAGACCGGGATCTTTAGATTGTACCAAGTTTAATTTTATTTATTTAAACATTAATTCAGGGGGGAAAAAGTGCAGCCTGGTTAATAACCCCGAAAGGCACAAGTGACCAACACCCAGTTCTGCCCCAGCTGAATCCTTACTAAGAGTGAACACAGCCAATCTAGGCTGTAGATATGAGATGAGGAAGGTGGAGAAGTCAGTATGTGCATGAACTGGCTATCCTTAGTTCCCTGAAGACAGCAGCATGGCCCTTCTTTAAAGGGAAGGATATCCTACTACCTTCATGTTCCATCAGAAACAGAAAAATAGACAAACAAGAATTTCCAAGCTGAAAAGTAAAAGACAAATTGTAGGTGTTTCTAACCTCCCTTTGAAGTAGTCGGGAAGTCTGATGAGCTCGTCCATATGGGCACACAGAATAACAGGGCAAGGAAGTTTTAAATCAGCTCTGCTGGTGAAAGGATGCAAATAAGACAAGTGGGACAGGATGACTGTCAGTATTGGGTGCCATGTTCTCATCCAGAACCTCTCCACTGATGTTTTTCCAACCCTGCTGATGAAATCAGACTGCCTTTTCAGTGTGCTCTGCTGTTCTTTCCTGTGCATGAAGCTCTGGAGACAAGAAGGGATGATGACCCTGAAATAACCTTAAGAAAGGTTATTTTAATTGATCAGCCTTTTCCTAAGTTGGTTCTTTTGTGTTTCTCCAAAGGTTTTGTCTCCTCTGTCTGACTCCATCCTGGCAGAGAAGACAGTGACTGTGCTGGATGACAAAGTGACCATAACAGACCTTGGGGTGCAGCTGGTGTCTGGGCTCTCACTGTTCCTCCAGCCGAGTGCTGCCAGCAGTCGGGCTATCGTGGCTACAACTGTTGCCCAAGAGTTGCTTCACACTCCTAAGCAGGTAGTGCACACTCTGTATTTACTGCTGTTGCCTTTTGTTTTACCAATGTAAATATAATATATATAGTTCATAACAAGTTTAGAAGTTAGACTTTAAAATGTAGGTGTGGTCCGTGTCCATGTTAATTGCTTTCCTCTGGAGATATTCTGGAATTGTCTTCTCATTTCTTCCCTTCAAATACGGACTTTGTCTGCAGTAGAAGTTCTAACTACACTGAATACTTACATTTTTAAAACCCTTTCTTTAAATAATGGACATCAGTTATTTTTGCTGCACAGGCAGTCTCTGGACGGTGATCCTGGTTTGCTGTGTGAACATGCCCTTGTTTTCCGTGCCTGAGAGCACAGAGTTCTGTGTGTGGCAATTTAATATTTTGAAGAGCTGTAAAATAGAGGCAGAAGATGGCCAGATAAATTTCTTTTCCCTCCTGGAGTCGTGACAGACTACCAGGCTCCTTACTGATTTTTGATATGGATTTTGGGGGGTTCATCATCCAGTTCATGTGCTGATCCTGCTTAATTTAGCCAGCAAATTCCCATCTCTGTAGAGGGGGTCTTTCAAACAGCGTGTTTCAGGTCACAACCCTGTGGAAAAGAATATTGGAGAGCACCACCAAATCAAGTCAAACAGTCACTCTGACACAGATTAAATCCAAGGGTCAGTAGCAGTGGAACAAGCTCTGTTTCAGTCAGTTGATTTGAAGGTTGGGACTGAGGACCATGCAATTAAGTCTGTCCACAGCTACTCCTCTTGCAGAAACTTCTTTTCATCTCACATAGATAGGGAGAGATCTCAAGTCAAGTTTTTTGGCCCATTTTCATGATAATTGCTACCTAATTTTCTGCAACATAAAAATAATTTAGTTTGTTTTATAACTTAGTGACAGGAAAATGTCCAAACTAGAAGGACACGTTGCCCATCTGTTCCATTTACTGCATCCTGTAAACATAAGAATCTGATGTAATTAACCCATTTATACCCTTTTCCAGGGCTTAGAAAACCACATCTGACACATTGTCTTCAGACAAAGACTGTAAAAACAAAAACTGAAGCCTTCCTAACCCAATCCTGTTCTGTAGGACACAGCACCATTAGTCCTGCAGCAACATTGGAAGAATCATGGCTTTGATTGCAGATAAAAGAGCCTGTGAATCTGGAAAGGCTACCAAGATGTTTTATCAGCTTCTCAGATACATAGATGATCTGTCCTGAGTATGTAAAGGTATTTATGAACATCAGGTTATGGCATATTGAGCTGGGGCATTTCAGTAGTGCACTTCTCCTGTTGTTCATGGCCTGGCAGGATGATGTGACATGTCATTATGTATCACTTCAATTGGCAAGTTATGAAGGAATTCAGAAGAGTAAAAATGTGTAAACATGGTTTGCTTTGAAATTATTTTTTTCGGCATCTGTGTTATGAAACGATTTTAGTGAAATATTTTGTTTCAGCTGCTGTTCCTCTGCAAGACCATTTCAGGATCCTCAGAGTGGCACACTTCTGATACAGAAGTGACTGGGCATGCCAGGCTCTGGTTCTGAGCAATCCTCAGAGCTGGACAGGGCTGCTGGGCAGTGCTGCTGTCCTGCTGACCTCATCCTGGGCCTGCTGTTCACACTGTGGTGAAGATACCAACTCTAAAACAGGAGGCCAGAGCCAGTCAAGCACCTTTTTCTCAGTTATAGAAGTCAAAAATCTCTTGTTTCTTCTCCAGACTCCATCTGGAAAAAAAGCCCAAAACCTAGACTCTATTAGAAGGCAGTGGAAATCCTTCTCTGCACCAGGATCTGGAATGCTCAAGGAAATCTGGTTGTTAGTAGTGGTCCCAAATTAGTCAGGTTTTCCCTCTCCTTCTGTGCTCGGTGCCTTCTGTCACAGCTTCCTGCACACCCAGAGCAGGATGTTCTTGTGGATTCCCACTTCAGGCTCTGCCTCTCCTCCCAGCCCCTCCAATCTGGAGCCTGCCCACCCCCATTGCCTCTGCCTGTCTTCCCACCACCTCCTCCTCATCCAGAGAGAGAGAGGTGTCCTGCCTCCTTCCCTATAAAAGGCTTTACTGGGAGCATCACTCCTCACTTTGGGAATATGTGAGGTTAGTTCCAGCTGAAGTCCTGACCCTGGTCCTGCTGGGTCACTGAGGGTCCTGAGCACAGTCCTTGGTTTCTGGAGCACTTTGTACCTTTGTCCTGGAGGCCTGAAGTGATTCCATACACTGCACAATTCACTTTCTACCTATTGTAAGCCACTCATTTGTTCTCAAACCTAAACCTTATTCAGCCTATAGCAGGGCTTGCCCAAGGAAGGGCTGTTAAAAAGACTTTGCATCTGCATCACCCAAAAAATAAGACAGGAATAGATTTCACACTGTGTTAAAGGAAATAGCATAGGAGTCACAGACATCTTTTCCTTTCATTTGCAGTTTGAATGAAGGATATAACATTTAAGTCACTTTCCCTTAGAAAAATTAATGCAAATGTAGGAATGCTTGTGGCTAAATTTTGCAAGAAGTGACTCATGATTTGGAGTGTATCAGCTGAGATCCTTTTGGAGCTGGAATTCTGAAGGCAAATGCTGAGTGTTTTGTGAAAATCAAGCCCTTTTGAAAGGGTTTTTTCCAACGAGACAGCCCAGAACTAAGCATATACTTGAATGTTGTGAGGACTTCATTGGTTGTGTGTCTTTTCCTCTCAAACAAGTTTATAAAAAGGCCCAGATAACTCATGCAAACCTTACTGATGCAACTGAAAAAATAACAGTTGAGACAGCTGAAGGTTTTATTTTTCTCAGGAATGACTGTGTGTGTCTCAGTGTTGTCATATGGAAAAAACAGTCAATGTGTTCTTAGTCAAGTGTTTTCCTTTAGCTCCACTTTAGAACCCCCAACAGCCAAGCTTCAACACAGCCTAGCAAATGCCCTTGGGGAATTGGAGCTGTGGCAGGCTCAGTATTGTCCCCAGCACAGTCAGCAGTGCATCTGTGGAGTGCAGTGCCAGGCATAAAATATCACACACATTGTGCTGTTGTGGATCTTTCAATGTCCTAGGAGTGAATTCAGAGTTTTTGCCGTGGCTTTCTTTCAGTGACTATAATGACTAGATTAGTTCCTTGATTATAATGGCCACAACATGTTCTGCATAAGTAGCACAAAGCAGCCACAACACGAGTCCTGAAAAGTTGGCACTTTCTCCAAATACTCAGAAATCTAAAGAAGATAAGCTCATTTTTTTTTTATCTTGGATGCCTTAAATTAGATATCTTTATCTATAGCTGGACAACTAATTACCTGCTGTGACAAGGTGACCTTGAAAGATTCTGAGCCCATACTTTTTTTTTTAATCAGTGGGGAGCTCATCACCACTGAGAAGTGGATCACTGGTTTAGGTGCCTAAAAATAGACACAGGTTGACCAACTTTTAAATATCAAAGATGAAATATCTTCTAAATATTTGGAAACTGTAGCTGTGAGTAATCTATTTTTAGTGGCCATCTGCTCAGGTAGGAAAGCTGTTCCATTTGGCTTGCTGATGGTTGTTAAAATCAGCACCATAAAAGCTTTTCCAAAATGTAAATAAAAGAAAACCTACAGTGTTTAAGTGTTTTCTGATTTAAGTGAGCTTCAAGAACTCTCAAATCTCAGCTAGCTCTGCAGGGAAACCCACAGTTAGATCCATTTTTTTGTCGCTGTAGGATGTTGGATGGGGTCTGAACTGAAATGGGCCAGTGAAGAAATAAAAAAACCCCTCTAATAATCAACTGTGTGTATTAATGTATCTCCCAGTGCTACTGACAAACTGCAGACATTTTCTTAGGGAAAAAGAACAATGTTAGTGCTTTCTAGAGGCCTGTTTCAGGTGTGGTGCCTGTTGACATCAGTGACATGATCCAATCCTGAGGATATGGATGTCTGTCCTCACTCTGATGGGACACGAGCTGAGCACCACCTGGGTCAGGGTGACAAGCTGGAGTTACTCCCATGTCCCTGCTTTTTGGATTGTCTCTTTTAGCTTATGTCCTTCATGCAAACTAGTTCTGAGAATTCACTGACACCTCACAGTTAAGTAACAGACATTAGGAGTATTTTTATGGTGTGGATTCATTACCCCATCCTGGCAGTATAAGTTACACTTAAATTGTATTTATGTCTTCTTTAAACTGACAGAGCAATGTCAGTCACAAGAAAGACAAAGGAATTAAGCAGTATGGGAAAGGGAGAAAGGATGTATTGTTAGATAAGAATCTGAATTCTCTTGCAAATACAAGCAAATTCCCACTGGAAAGGAATGTCACGTTAGCAGATTGGACAAAAAGGAGAGAAAGAAATACACAGTGGGGGAATGCCTGGTTTGAATTAAGATCTGAGTCTTGGCTGCCTTTCATTTCCACATCATAACCATCAAGCCCAATTTTTACTACACAAGCCACAGGCTTAAAAATAAATGCACATGTAATACTTTGATATTTCATGTGATAAAACTGTGAGGGAAATCCATTTCAGCATTCCAGTCCCCAGACAGAACAATCAGAGCTGGTCTGGTACGAGCTGCTGAGAACAGTATCCCCTTGCCTTTATTTGAGGGAGGGATGTATTTGTTTTCTACAGAGCCATCCATTGCTTTCCTTTGGTGTCCTGCCTCTCTCCAGGACCATTGCAGCTGACCCCAGCAATTGAGGGCTTATCCACAAATACTTTTATTCGTGCTGTAGTGAATAAAGACCATTAAAAGGCCTCTTTATTCTGAGCATGGAATAAAATCAAATATACTGATCAATCTTCACATCTGTGTTTCTAAGCAGCAGGATTCTCTAAAATGGAACCAGTCCTACAAACTTCATTCCCCTATTTTTTGCTTGAAGCATGAGGCAGCCCTGGTGTGGGGGTGTTGAAGGACACTGCAATCTCTGACAGTGATGCTACAGATGGGCTCAGTGGAACATCCTGAGATAAGCAGACTTTCAAATGCTCTGTGATGCTTTAGAGGGAAAAATAATCATCGCTGTGGCTCCCAGATTTCCAGAGGCAACTCATGCAAGTCCCAGCATGGAGGAACTCGTTAGATCTCTGGTTGATGGGCTTTCTACTGAGCTTCCAAACCAGCTCTGCTCCCTGCATTCAGGTTGCCTTTTGGTGTGTGAACCTCCCTGTTTTATCTTGGTGGAACAGACATAGCCAGCAAAAAACAGTGTTTGTGGTGACTCATGGCAGGCTTTGGAGCATTTCAGGTCAGGAAATACAAAGTTCCCCTGGGAATGTTGGTTTCCATTAGTGCCATGTTATTTTGCTATCCTTGTAATTTTCCCCTTTGTTTTACCCACCTAAACATTACAAGTGGATAACAAGGGAGGTAAAACTATGAACAAAAAGCAAAATGCGAGTTTATACAAGAAGATTTATCAAGTGGCATCTTTGGACTGATGAGCCACCATGTGATTCAAGGCCAGAAAGGGTGGTGGAACTGCCACCAGATCAAGAGCTGGCCACCTTGCTAAAGTTACACCTGGAATGGGGGAAGAGAACAGCAAAGACACAAGGAAAAATGTAGACAAAATTGAGTTCAATATTAGTTCAAAATGTGTCTTGATAAAGGAAGGGGTTTATGTGTTTAATGAAAGCCTGATGATTATGAACAGTGGTTGTGGGAAGCAGTTTCTTCATCTCCCTTGGACTGGATTTTGCTGTCACTAACATGATCTAATGTACGTTTTCTGACTCACTTCACATCATCACAGTCACCATACAGACATCCTGTTCTCCAGGAAACACGGGCACTGCTGTGTCTTTGTGGTTCATCTGTTCTGGGAGTGCAGCTGAGCACATGTGTGTGTGTGTGTGTGTGAATATGTGAAGAGAAGAGACTGGAAAAGTGGAGGAAAGAAAGACCAGAGAGCAAGATAATCCCTCAAACTCTTTGTTTTTGCTTCATAATTAAAGAACACAAGCATTTGTCACCTCAGTGTTGAGGGCATCAGACTAGGGGCAGCAACTTTGCAGGTGAGAAGGCTCCAATCTGTCTTCATCTGCTGATGGTAACTGGAGGACCTTGTCAGAGACTGGGAGGGGATTTATTGATGCTGTACACAGGATTTGCAGAAAGGGCTCCTTGAAGGACGTGGTACTAAATCATTTATTTTTTCTTTCTTTCTTTTTTTTCTTTTTTGCTTTTCAGAATTTATAATCATTTGGGAAATTCACTTCCTTCCCCTGCCTTTGCCTTTCCTTTAACAGTGTGAATGAGAGGAGGTGATCTCTTGCCAAGTAGAATATTTGGGCTGATACAGTATATTTTGGCAGGATTTTAAATTCTCTCCCTCTTTCTTTCATTGGTTTTCTTTCCCTTTTAATTAATGCTGTCCGTAGTATGAGCATGACAACGTTGTGTTGTGAAAAAAAATGGTTCTTCTTTTAAAGAAAGGCTCTCTTGGCAATAAAAAGCGTCAGTGCTGGTTGAAAATAATGGCTAAGCCATTGCACACCTCTGTTATCTACAGTAAATCACATGTGTGCCTGCAGATTTCAGCTGACTGCCACTTCATTTTTCTCTGTCTCTGCTTCATAAAACTGGGAATGCAGAATAGTAGAGAAATAGCATAAAGAATAGAAGTTGTTTTGAAGTTGCTTGCAGCTTTGTCAGATTCTGGCCATTTGGGCTGATTTTTTCCATGCTGGCTACTTCTGCACATGGAAGGTACCTGAGGGTTGATAAAGCTGAAAGGCATCAAGATAAGAAAAACAAACAGGGATGAAGAAGACAGGAAAGAAGAATATATGGCTTGTCATGTGTGTTCCTCTCTAGGGTCTGGACAGAACCTCCAGATCCCTCAAAGGTGCTGTTGTACCACCAAGGAAACCTGCTTGCACAGCTGGGACCCTGCAGTGCCAGGTGTGCTGGGTTTGGCTGCCAGGGAATGCACCAAGGATTTGGTGATGCAAATCCTTTTGCAGAGATGTGGAGCTATGGATGTCCCCAGCAGAGCTGGGAGGAGGCACAGGTCTCATAATTTCCAGCCTTAGCTGGACAAATGTTGCACTTATTTTCTCATTCTGCTCTCCAAAATAGAGCAGCACTGGCAGGCAATGCCAGGCCCGTTGTGATAATGTGCTTGGAATGATGCTGGTGTTTTTTCCTTCCTTAGGTTGATGAAAAATTAAGTGTATCTTCCACACCTCCCCAGTGGTACACGAGGCTGACCTCTTGTTTTAGGGAGAAGGAAGGCAACAGGGTGTTGAATTGCCAGAGGAGATGAATCTTTTCCTCTTTACACATACCCTTTAAAAAAAAAAAAATCCTTTACTTTCCTAGGACCGGGTTTGCTCTGCTGTAGATTTCTGTGATATGAATTCGAGCTGTGCCCTGTAGCTTTGTGTTTCTGTCTGTTCAGCCATTTCAGGGTTGTTTGCCTAATGAAAGATCAGCTGGTTTCGTTTCCTTACACAGTTCAGCTTCCCCAGTTCCTGAGTTACCCTGGCTCCGTTTCAGCTGTTTGAAGTACATTTGAATCACCAAGAACTTTGCCTTCTTTCCTGTTGTGCCACAACTTATTTTTCGTCTTTCAGCCCCTTGAGAACTTGCTGATAGTGCTTTGGAAATCAAATATTCAGTATGGTCCAAACCTTCTGCACAGCTAAATGCCCCTTGCTGTTTTCACTGAAAAGCTTTAAATTTAACTGGAAGGGTAGCAATTCCCTTTGTTTGTAACCATGGCGTAACAAATTGTAGCCAATTGAAATCCATATTAAGTTGTAAATTTCTATTATGACTGGACATTAAGAGGGTGGCAATATTTTTCCCCAGTGGTGATTTTCAGCCCAGTTGTTCTGACGTACCCAAGTGTAAAGTTATTAGGGCCGTTTGTGGTTTAAGTGTGGGAAGAAAAGAACTTCACTTTTGTGGGTAGTTGCACTCAGGGAATCTGCCTGCCTGTCTGCTGCCTGAACAGGCAAGACATGGAACAAATAAAAAATTAAAGAAATTTCCTGCAAAGAAAGCTACTGAGACGTGGAGAAGTAAATATCTGTATCATCTGGATGGGATTTCAAATGGCAAAGAGTTCACCTCTGGCTTTGTGTTTGCTTCTAATGATGACTTCTAACAGTGCTACCTGCAGAGAACAAAGACAGTCCAATTAAATCCAGGCCATTTGTATTTTTATTGTATAGATCATGCCAGAATTCCCATCCTCCTCTTCTTGACACAAAAATGCAGTGGACTTTTAATTATCTCAAGGATAAAGCACGTTTTACTTAAAACCAGCAAAATGGCAATTGTTTTCTGAGTCTTTTTCTTTCAGGTGAATCTTCTGCTCCGACTATTTCCAAGATACTCTGGTAGCTCCTTATTCCTGCCAAGATATTTGTGCCCTGCTTAACTTGACAGCTCCCCATTACACCTGTGCATGGGGAACATGAAGAAAATGAGTGTTCTGTCAAGTGCCTCCGGTCATTTTTCTGGTTTGCCTCTTCCAGCTTTTGTATGACGAGAATTACTTTCTTTATAAATCATGTAAAACTGTAGCTTGTTAATGGGCACTTTGGTATCACGGACATCTCATATCAATTATTTTATATATGTTCTTTTGCAAAACATTTGCAGGAAGGATAACAGTGGAACCTTTAGTGAAAAAATGTGGCCAATTTTCTGCCCCATCAGCTGAAGGTTGGTTTGCTTTAAACGCAGTGCAGAGCCACCGTTTTCCATTTCCTCCAGCTGCCATTCCGAGCTGAGAGATTGATGAGCCGCAGTGGGTTGAGCTGTTTTATTTAAGACCCTGCCTTTAACCGTACCTTTCTCTTTTCAGGAAGCTGTAGTGAGCACCTGGATCCAGTTCAGTGACAGCTCTGTTACTCCCCTGGACATTTATGACCCCAAGGACTTCTCCCTCTCTGCCGTGTCGCTGGATGAAGGCGTCGTCTCCACCCACCACAGCGCTGCCTTCAGGTGGCCGGTCGTGGCGGCGGAAGGTGAAGGCCAGGGCATGTTAATCAAGGTGGACATGATGATCTCCGAAGCCTGCCAGAAGTCCAAGAGGAAGAGCGTTCTGGCTGTGGGGAGTGGCAACATCAAGGTGAAGTTTGGCCAGAACGACGCAGACTCCGATGCGGGCGGGGATTACGACGGCGACGAGATCGAGAACCACGCGAGCGACCGGCGGCACAAGGCGTCGGAGCAGGAGCGCTACGGCCAGGACGGGCGGTACTACGGCGGCTCCTCGGCAGAGAGGGAGGAGGGCTCCGTCAGGAAAGCCAGCACCACGGCAAAGTCCATCCTGAAAAACAAGGTCCTCAAAAACAACAGGCTGGACGGCGGCAAGCTCTCGGACGACAGCCAGCTGCAGAACATTCCCATAGACTTCACCAACTTCCCTGCTCAAGTGGACCTCCCCAAGGGCAGTGCAGGTGTAGAGGACAGCGACCTGGTGCAGACACCCAGGGGCCTTAGTGATCTGGAGATCGGGATGTACGCGCTGCTGGGGGTCTTCTGCCTGGCAATTCTAGTCTTCCTAATAAACTGTGCAACATTTGCACTGAAGTACCGCCACAAGCAGGTCCTGGTGGAAGGACAGACCACCATGACCCATTCCCACGACTGGGTGTGGCTGGGGAACGAGGCAGAACTGCTGGAGAACACGGCAGATGCGTCGCCTCAGCAGGACGAGCACACGACCATCATTGACCGGGGCTCGGGCAGCGAGGAGAGCAACCAGCTCCTCAATGGCAGTGCTCAGAAGAACATCCAGGGCCAGGTCCACAGGTGTGCAGACTCGGGGGGCAAGCCGGGGAAGGAACAGAAATCGGAGGGTTTACATTCGCCGACATCCAAACGGAAGCGGGTAAAATTCACCACGTTCACAACCATCCCGCCCGACGACAGCTGCCCCACTGTCAACTCAATCCTGAGTGGCAATGACGATGACATTAAGTGGGTGTGCCAGGATATGGACCTGGGGGACTCCAAAGAGATACGAAACTACATGGAGAAGTTCAAAGACAAAGTGTAGCTCCTCGCTGGGGTTTTTTTTGGGGGGGGGGGTTTAACCACACCTTGATGCCTTCAGTTCTACAGTATATATTGGGACAGGAGAGGGGGAGGGGAAGGGATCACCAGGAGAAATGATGAGGCAGTTTTTATAATCAGGGAAAGAAATTTGCCAAACTGTCCATGGTTTGTTTTTGTTTGGTTTTTTTTTTTTTTCACTTTGTTTTGGGGTTTTTTTTTTCCAGTGGTTATTCTGCTACTCATGGATTTAGGAAGTGGGATCTAAATAGCAGAAAGGAACAGGGAAATGGTGTGACCAATATGATGAACTGGACAAGATGAGCTTGTGAAAATTCATTTTATGGGTCATACAAATAATAATGATAGTATTGTTTCAAAGTACCAAAAAAATATCTGCAAAAAGAAATGAGAGAATATAAGAGCATGAAAACAATAAGCAAGAGACAAACAATAACTTTTTCTATTTCCAGTAAAACATCACAATTATGGGCATATGACCCACAAGGAGACTTTTTAGATTGTTACTCGAGCCATTTCTTTTCATTCCTTCATTTGAAGTGAAGATGTGTCTTTGGCATTACACATGAAGGAGGAAGAAATTAACTGGTATTTTTATTTTTACCTTTCCGTTTGTCTTGTAAATTGAAACAGAATATATTTCCCTCTTGTATTTTTCTTTTAAATATCTTGAAGACAGGAAAATTTAAAATTCTTTTAAGTTCACAATGGGCCAAGTACATCCAAGTTAGCTATAAATAGTCTCCTGTCATTTAAAGAATTCAAGGGATAAGTATTGACTAATAATTTCCGTGTGGTGTCTCTTCTGAAAGCCTAAGCCTCCATTTCACCCTTAGCTAGAAAGATGTTCTGTTTGGAAGAAGTATTCATTTTCCTTTCAGGTTTGCATTGTTTCTTTAGTTGCTCGTTTGAAATTTCCACAACCAAAGTTCCTACTTTTCACCAAGGGAAGAAGGTGCTGTTTTATTTTAGCTTTTAGAAGTACCAAGGATGGGAGCTCCCCACTGGTGCATTTTAAATGTACCTGGAACTGAGACCATCACAGGCCAAATATGTACAGCCTGGATTTTAGTTTGGTTTGTTGTTTTGTTTTTTTTTTTTGCCAAGTTCATGAATTCATAATTTTGTGCTGTAATTTTCTGTTTATTCTAATGCCACCAGCTCTCATCAAGCTCTGAAAGCCAGAAGAAGAGTGGACAGAAAGACACTGATTGCCCCCAAACTTTTATTTCCTTGTACTGGGAGAGCTGGCCTCTGGACAGACTGTTGGGGAGAGGGAGGGGAATATTGCTGAAGCAAGACCAAGAAATACCTGGAGCTATTTTATAGATTTTTTTTTTATTTTTTTTTTTGCCATTGGACCAGCTAAGACTGAAAGTTTTAGACTAGATTGTAAAGCTGATGTTTTGAAAAAACAAATACCGACCCAGTAGTAAATCGGAAGCAAATACAAAATAGAGTTTTAATTCGTGGTGTAAACTGGCAGAACTGTGTTGACTCAGTGCCAGTTCCCATTAATGGAGGACACAGATCAAAATCTATACAATGAGGAAACCACTGTCATCCAAAACCTCTCCTAACTAAAAGGAAGATGGTATACCCAGCCTTTGGAAAGCAGTATTATGTCCTGACTGTTAGCCAGAAGCACTTGCATTGTCCTGTCTTTACCATGTATTGCGTTGTTTTGGGTTTTTTTTTTAATTACTAAACTCAGTAGTTTGTTTTTTGTTTTTTTTTTTACTTGGACAAAATCAATCCTGCCACCCAGTAACATAGATGGACATTTTAACAAGATATGCCTAGTATGCATTGTAGACTGAAAGAATGTAATATTTATTTATACATGTTATACGAATTGTAATTAAAATGCTTTACATGGCTTGACAAATTAACCTCTCTTTTCTGAGGGGAGGGGGCTCCTGCTGTCATTTCTGTGTTCAAATACTGATCCACTACCTGACAGAAACACGGTTTAAGCTGCTTTCTGAGGACAGAATAGAGATGTATGAAAGTTTTTTCGCCGCCCTGACCCTTCCTTTGTGAAGTGCTTCCCCTTCCCAGCCAACGTGTGGTGACGGTGATGGATGGCAGGAGAAGACAGCAGCCAGGCACAGTTCAGGGCAGTGTCACTATTCATCTTGTTCACCCTCGTGCCCACCATCAGCACGAGCAGCTCCAGCGCTCGGGCTCCCGACGCGAGCAACGGCCGTGCAGCCCAGTCATAATTAATTACGTGGCTTCTCTGATTGATACGGCGGGTTCAGATGGAAGCAGGTTTCACTGAATCACAACTGACATGTACAAAGCACCCTCAGTCCCAGAGGGACCCCCAGCTACTTTACAAGCTGAGCACAGCGATGCATCAGCCACACCTCAGGGATCCGTATATCTTCCTGGGGGAGCACAGGTGGCCCTGAGGTGAAAAAGGCATTTACAGCACAGAGCTGCAAAATACGACAGCAGAGGAGCAAGAAATACAGTATTCAAGCAAAAATAACACGCTGTGCTAGCACGGAATGTGATTGTTCCAAGTGCATTTTTAGGAAGGCTTGTTCATGTGTCGCTCAGCCCTGGTGCACAGCACATACAAGGGATGGGACCCTCAGGAGCCCAGTGCTGGTGGCTGGACAGGAGCACAGTGTCAAAACTGCATGGTCTTTGCAGAGGAGGACAGGCTGTATTTGAAGAGACAACAGAGGGAGGTAAAAAAAAGGGAAAAACTCAGCCCTGCCTTCGCATTTAATTTTTCTGAAGCTGCAGGACATGGTGCTTCAGAGGCAGAGACTGAAATTTTTCAATTTGTCTTCCACTGACCAAAAAATTCTGTCAAAGCCCAGTTCTCAGCGAGCCACCATAAATGATCATCTCAGCAGGGAGGAAACCACCAGGGTGTGAAATATCGTGTATTTGAGAAATTCTCATTGGGTCAAATGCCAGGATTTACATTTCTGAAGCTTTGCTGTTACAGAGGCACTGGGATGGGGCACAGAGAGCTGCCTGAGCATCCCTCCTGTCACTGTGCCTCACTTGCCAGGAGAGGGAATCTGTGAGTGCCAGGGGTGCATGGCTGCAAAGATAACATGCTCCAAGGTACGTTTTTCTGTCAAGGAGCCAAGATGGAAATTCATTAATAATAATTTGCACTTAGAGGAGAGCCTTTCATCTGAGAAGCTCAGTGACTCCCAGTTGTAAAGGATAAAAATGGGAGCAGGCTAAAGTGGCCCTGTTTCCTCCAAAGGAGACAGTGTTGGGTGAACATGTTCCCCTTCTCCAGGCCAGGAGCAGAGCTGGACCTGTTTGCTGGAGGGGGGGTAATTATTGAAATCACCTGGAGCAGCCAGCTGGGGAAGGGAGGGCATTTGGGTTGTGGCAGAAGGCGGCCCAGGATTGGTGAAAGCCTTGCTGTGTGTGATGAGGGGCAGCTGTGGGAGAGGAGAGTGGTGGTTGCAGAAGGAGAGAGCAGGTGAAGGTGGGAGTTCTTCTGTTGTTGTGAGGTCTCTGGCTGCTGGTGCAGAATGGACCACGGTGAAAAAGTGAGTTCTGCTTTTGTTGTGGTTTTTTTATTATTAGTGGGTTCCTTTTCAAGGGAAGGGGAAAATGTTGTTGTTTGTTTAAGTGTCCCAAGACTGGGAATCAGCAGGAGAAACTGTGTTGATAATGTGAGAGGAAGCCCCTGCTGAGGGAATAAGATGCAGTTTGCTGGTCCACATGCATGGGAACACCTGACAGTGCAAAATCAACATGGTACATCCTGCATCAAATGCTGGATCCTGATATGGCTTAACTGCTGGGAAGTCCACATTCCTTCAGCCAGTGAGCATGCTGATGTGCCCTCAGCTTCTAGAAATGCTTTGACATTGATTAAATTTGAGAGGTGACCTGAAAAAGGCTCTCTCTTTTGGAAAGCAGGGAGGCAGTTAATTCATGGTGCTACACCCGGCTTGCTGGGCTGGAAATAGGACAGTGACTCCCAGTGCTTACACATATATTTCTTCTTTCCTTGCCAAGCTCCCCAGACAAGTAGCCATGGCAGCAAGAGGGTTGCTTTGTTTTGAAAGACTCCTAAGTTGGATTCCAGTGCTTAAAAACAAGCTGTCAGCAAAGATGCAGCAGCAGACAGACATAATGATGCAAATTACCAAATAACTCTCCCTCTTGATTGCTCATTTTGGACAAACTCAGACCCATTCTTTTTATGCTTATGTTGGGGAGGCATTAAAACTCTTTGTGTGAAGCAACAGTCAAAGCCAGCCATGAATATCTTGGAGACAGTCAGTCTGATGTTCAGCTGGGCCATGGCAGGTTGCAAAGACATGCTGTAGTACAAGGTGTCTGCAATTAGTGCAGGGTGTCTGCAATTAGTAATCATCTGTACATCCCCTGGGCTGCTGCAGGGGCTGCTCTGTGCACTCTCAGGCATGTTGCAGCCAACTGTGAAGATTTCTGGAGGTGCAGTGGCACGTCTAGAGATAGTTGGGAACTTTTTTCCCCACTTTACTTCCCCCTCGAGCCTGTATCTGAAGATTTTTGGGAAGCTAGTTTCCAGCAGTATGGCCATTTAGGGTGGTGGGTGCAGGAGCCACTGAGGTACCTCTGGCTGCTGGAGCAGCTTCCCAAGCCCTTCTGAGCCTGAGCTGCCAGGGACAGATTTAATCCCCTGAATTGTGAGTAGCAACTGTGTTCCTGGAAGGCACAGTTTAGGTTGGAATCCTTCATAAACACATTGCAGCACCACGATTGTCTGGGCACTTCTGTCTGGCTCCAAATGCAGGGTAAGAGGGAAACCTTGCAGAAGATTTTTGGTAGTTTTGCCACTGTCTCTCACTAGTGGAAGGGGCACCTGGCTGAGAAGTGCCAGTTCTGCTGTGTCAAACTCTGCTCATTCACTGCTTGTTTCTCTCACTGTTGGGTATTTTAAGCTGCCATCCAGCTTCCTGAGACTGCTGATTTAACTTTCAGCTTTACTAATGAAAAGCCACTGGTACAAGTTCACGTTACTCAGATCTTCTGTGGACTGTGGGGAGAGGGGTGGTGGTGGAAAGAGGCGTGGACAGTTTATGTTGCAGAAGTGCAGAATGAGGGAACAGAGAAAGACTTCAGCTGTGTGAAGGCTGGGATTGTCTTCGTAGTTTCCTTTCTGTAATCTATGTATAATTTCCCTGGCTGTTGTGATCTTTCCTGGTTTGGAATGATAATTTTTGTGGTTTGGGAGCCAGATCTACACAACCCCCCTGAGGCTTAGGATGGCTGTGTTCCCTGGCTCTTGTTTTGGAGGTACCAGAGCCTCTGACCCCCTGTGCCAACACCTGGGGAGCTCTGTGATGGACAGTGCTGTTGGGAGGAGCTGTCCATTTAATTGATAATCTGGCTGCTTGTGATAGTGATTTATTCTAGGGGCAGGTCATAAATGTATATTTTCTGATGGTGGGGAAATCTTTAGTGCTCAAATGGAATTGTACAACTTGTGAGGCTGCTCTTGGGCACCTGCAGTGCCGGAGGAAAGCCCCCTTTGAGACAGACAGGCACCCAAAATGCTGAGGATTGTCATGTCAGTGTCATTTAGCAGCAATTGCTGTGGGAGCAGAATTATGCAGGGACTCTTCTTTGGTATGATGACACTATACATCTTACAAAACTGAGCTGAGGTTACCATAATGATGGGACTCTATTAATTTAATATGATATTGCTACAGGGCCTTTCCATGGATTGTCTGAAAAGATTAATACTCTTTAACAGAAACACTTTGGCAAATCAAGGCACCATTTCCCATTCTTCCACTCCACCCCTGCATTTTGGGATCTGCCATTTACTTTTTCCATCACGCCTCTAGGTTCGTCATACCACATCCATCAGCCTGGCATGAGCTTCACATGCTTTTTAAAAGCACTCCATGAATATCCTCTCTGCTTTGTGGGGTGCTGTGTCTTATTTTAAAGCCTGCTATTTCAAAAATAAAATGCAAGATCATGTTGGTGGAAGAGGGAAACGAGCAGGTCTGATAAGTGACAATTGAGGGCTCTATGGAAACCCAGCAAGCAGATTAAAATTGAAGTTTTCCCCCCAAATGCAGAGCAAAAGGAAGTAGTTTCCAACTGGGAAGAAACAACCATTATAAATCCAGATGTCTCTCCTATGCAGGGAGTGTGGTTCTCATGACTACCAGAGTGTTATTTGTAGACCTGCCCGTCCCCAGGTAGTGCCCATGGGACCCTGGTAGCTACAATTAGGTATGAGAGGGAGGGGTTTGTTGCTGTGTGAGGTGCAGGTGGCTCTGAGGAGGGGAGGGAACCTGCCTTCAGCTCCCACAGTCCTGCCCTGGTTCCTGAACAAAACCCTGGGGGCTCTGGTACAACCTGTCACTGGACTGGCACGTGAGGTCAAAGCCAAGGTTCCCAGACATGTGCTAATGAGGTCTCCAGCTCACCCCTAGTGGGAAGCACTGAAAAATGTATGTAAGAGTTAGGAGTGTGTCACTCTCTAGAAGTGGCCATTGTTACATCCAGTCCCCCTGAATCTCCCAGCAGGTTTGCTCTGGAGGCAGTGATGGAGTAACAAATAATCCAGTTTCTCTTTAGGCCTCTTGGGGGCTGAGAAAGAGGGAATTTTGCAGCCTGATATTCCCTTCTAGGGTACTGCTACCAAATATGTGAATGCCAGAGCCATTCAGGGCAGAAAGGGGGTTATCTGGGGGAAGGAGGAGAGCCAGAGACCATCGTGAGCTGCAGGGTCCTGAGGTAATCCTTGGAGAAGTTTGGGGAGAGACGTGGCTGTTTCCCACCTCCCCTGCTTCCAGGCAGGTGTCTGTGGGAAGCAGGATCCTGCACCACCAGCGTGATCCATCCATGGCCCAGCAAAGGCACTAATAAATGACCTTTTTAATTCACAAAACCTGCTCAGTTAGCACTAAGCATATGTTCTTTCAGAAATACTCTGATGGCAGCATGAGTGCAGAGGGGGGGAGGCCAGCCAGGAAGCTTGATGTCAGCCTTCTAGCTGAGGTAATGGACATAAAAATCTCCATATGCTGAGAAGTCACTTCAAGGAAAAGTATTAACCTAATTAGTCCATTTGTCTCTTCTCTCATCGAGCATCTTTCTAACAACATTTGTTTCTTGCTTTAAATTAGAGAACTAGTATATTTAGTGTCATAACTTGTGTTTTGAAGGCATTAGAGGAGGTTATCTTATTCCTTAGAATAGATTAACTTCAAATTCTGTCTGCAGATTTGGCCATTTAGGGTCTGTACGGACGAGAGAATTTCATGGCATTAAGCTGGCATAGTGAATCCCAGACTCAGAAACAAATTTATGGCCCTTTAGTAGGAAGGTCAAAATAAGGCAACAAAGTAATCAGGAATTTCCAAACAGTCACCAGAAAGCAGGAGTTTGCTCACAGGTAATGCAAGGCCTTTCTGCAGCCTTGGGCTGTTACTCAAAATTTGGGTGAATTGGGAATGCTGCTGAACACAACAGAAGAGCAAGGGCTATTTCAGATGGGAAATCTTTCACTTGCAAGTGCCTAAATCCTTTGGTTTAAATGGGAACTTGGTGTTCCTGGATTCGAGGATGCCAAGTACCCAGCTCTGAGTCAGTAAAATTCAGCTCCAGAAAATCGTGATCCTGGAGCCTCTTTGAGCTCTGGCAGAAACACTGGCAATTACCTGGCAGAAAATCCTCAAGCCAGGAGAGCTGGGCTCCTTTGGCACCGTGTGGTGCCCTTTAGGACTGGGCACTGTCTGTCCTGGGCTCTGTCTGTCCCAGGCTTTTGTCCAGAGGTTTCGTCATGTTTATGAAGAAAAATTCTAATGCACCTATTACAAGAAAAAGTCCTCAGATTTCAAGGTTAATTAAAACCAGGCTGATAGTGGGGAAGATCAGCTGGTGTATTCCTGAAGAGCCAAGAAGGAATTTCGCAGGGACAGAAGCGCTAACCTGATGTAGTTAAGGGGGTGCTCACCTAGGCAGGAATCTTGTCCGGGATTGCAGGAGCCGATCAGCCCCTTCCCCGGTGCCCGGGTGGCGTTGGCTCGGTGCTCACACGGAGCAGGCAGCGCTGTTTGCCAGGAGATGGCACTCCAAGTATGGCATGAGACACATCCCGGGTCCTCTCTGCTTACTCTGACCCGCCGGGGAATAGTTTATGCTCTTGCAGACCGAGAGCTGACAGAGTTCAGCGCAGTCACTGCCGCCCGAGGGTTTGTAACCCCTTCATGCCTGGAAGGGGTCCGTGATCCAGGAAAAGACGGATATTATTTTAATTTTTTATTTTTTTTTTTTCTGTAAGCAAGAAGTTGCTGCTGAAAGATTTACCTTGTGGGTTTGGAAGCTCTGTTGAGAGACTCCAGGTTTTGTTGCACAAACCTAGCATCACTCCATCTCCTGGGGAGAGGGATCTGCCCTTGGATAGCACAGTTCCACTGCAGGGGAATTCCTCTGCCTGCGAGTGCAGACACAGAGCTGTCAGTTGTTACAGCTGCACCTCAAAAATAATGGGCATGCTGGCTTTGGGACCTTCTGGAATAACTGAGTGTGTGGGAGCAGAAATAGAGTGGTTTTTTTCTGAATTAATAACAGTTTTTAAAATGAAGGTGAAAAGCGTAATTGTCGGGGGGATGTGTCATACCTAAGGTGGAGCTGCAGCTCTTTGCAGCAAGAAAACATCACCAGTGTGTCTTGTCATTAGAAAAGCTATTTTTAAGGAGAGGACAGGGAGGGAAAAACCTGTGCAGGTTTGGATGTAGGGAGCTCTTCTGTGGTCTTTGAGGAGAAGAAGCTCAGGCTCTGTGAGACTCACGCTGATGGCACTTACATCTGGATGCTCCTGAGCTGGGGGGGGGGTAAGGTAGAAACAGTTCCTTCCCTGATTAGTTCTGCTCAATTCTGAGCAGGCTGAAGCACAACTTACAGACTGAAGCAATGGTAAAACACCCCTCTGGGTTATCAAGGATTTGTCAGCTTTAGGCTGCAGAAGATTGAACTTCTACCAGTTTTCTGCTGGGTAGAAGAACAGAAGATACTGAAGGCAGAGAGCTCTGCTCTGTTCCAGCTGGAGCTTCCACTGTGCCACTGATGAACCATGACTTCCCTGCAGGTTCACAACCAATCCTAAACATCCATTTGGTCTAATGGATGGGTTTACTTTTTTTTTTTTTTTAAGAGCATATGTGAATTTATATCCTGAGCTGTGTGCTGTAATTTTTCTACAAATAATCCAAGTATGGATTATATATCTATATCTATCTATCTATCTGTCTATATATCTCCAAGGTGACCTTTTTCTTTGGGTACCCTAGCTTATGGTCCAGAGAAAACAAACCTTGGAAAATGCTCAGTGAGATGCTGGAAGAGAAAGGAAAAGGAAGATTAAAAAAAAAAAAAAAAAGGTAAATGATAATTAGGAAAAGGAAAAAAAAAACAGTGGAAGAAATACCACGACCTTTTCAGGAAGACTGAATTTTGGTCAGGCTTCTGCAGTTTGATTGCCATTTCTGATAGTCCTGATTGTGTTTCCTCTTCGTGACTTTACATCTGTCCATCATCTGATCTCTGCCCAAGCTGGCAGGGTATCTTTTCTCCTTTTTCCCAGCACTGCTCTGAATAGTTTTACATTTTTATTCTCGTTCTTCCATTAAGAACTTCTGGGATTTAGTTTTTGGATATAGATATTGGCCAAAAAATTCAGGCCCTGAATGCCATTTGGGTGGAAGTCCCATGATGATTCAGAAATCTTGCTCGGTCCTTATTGTTGGGCCCAAAGTATTTTTAGAATATGACTTCAATCAGTCTTGCAAGCAGAAATTAGAATCCCTAAATCAGCCATCGCCTCCAGATTTTACTGGGAAATATGAGAAACTTTGCTTTGCAACCTGTGGATTGCAACTACAGAACTGCCTTGTGCCATTAATGTGGTGTTTTGGTGAACCTACAGAGCCTCCTCTAGGTTTTGTGTATGACCTTTTGGGATGCATGCTATCACTTATTTAATTGGGGAATGTTTTTTATCATAATGTACCATAAAACCCCAACTTCTATCATCCCCGTGCTCAGGCTATCAAAGGAAAGTCTGAATATGCAACAGCATAGTGGGGTTCCCTCTTTCCTGGCTCACAGAAGCAGAAAACTTGACAAAACAGTATCAGCAGGCTCTGGGTGTGGAGGGAGGGTGGCTTTTGGAGAAGGATTTTGTTGCATTTAGTAAACAAGACAGAAAGAGCACAGTTGATTACTTAGTCCCTCAATCCCCGAGGTAAATCTGCTGCTGAAAGCTTTGTTCTGCAGTTTGTTACCAAAACTCTGTGTGTGTATATATACATAAATATTACACTGGGGTTTATTTCATTTTGTGTTATAAACAGTTGGAAAGTAAAAATGGAAAATATTGGCTGTTAAAGGAGAAAACTTTATGGATAAAACAGAGGGTGTGTTGTTGATCATGTAGGTATTAGCTTAATTATTGTGCAAGTGCTTTCCAAAAAGAATCCTAGAGCAATCTGCTGTCATAAAGTAGATTAATCCCTGTACTGGAAGTTCCACACCATCTTCCTTAAATCTTTGTGGTGCATTAGGTAATAGAAGTAAAGCGACAGTTTGTCTAAAGGTTTAATTCTCCTTGATGAAGCTCCCTCCCTTGGCTTGCCTTTTTAAATGCAAGCCAAGCCAGAATTGGGATCTTCGTGAATGAAAAATGCCTGCCCCAAACCAAAACCTTGAATAAAACAGAAGATGCTTGGGAAAGTTCTGTTTATTGTAAAATGGGAGGTTTTGAAAATCTTTTAATGTGTAGCGAGCAGTTAGATTCCACACAGCAGGTGAACCCTTCAGGGTAGATTCTGGTTTTATTGCTCTATATTATTATTATTATTGTTTAGTCTTTAGGGATCTCTGAAGGTTCAGGTGGTGGAGGCACTTGTAGAGTCCTTGGGCAGCTCTGGCTCGTGCTGCTCTGGTGTAGCAGGAATGCTGTACCCAGGGGCCACCTCCTTGGAAAGGGGGTTGGTGGCTGGTTAGGGCTGTGCAGGGCAGGAAAGCTTTTCCCAGAGAGGTGGTTGCAAAACTGAGAAAGCTTGAGGGGAGGCAGGCTTCCCTGCTGCTCCCTGCTGCTTCTAATAATAAAACAAAGCACAGAGGAGTAGAAGGGGGTTTTGATCATGTTTTCCCTCCTCTGCAGGATGTAAAGGTCTTTAACAAGTTGGCAGATGTCAGCAAAAGTCCCTTTCCTGTGGCTTCAAGGAGGATCTGGACCTCCCTGTGAAGTCTTGATCACAGGACTGACCTTGCCAGGGGAAACAGATCCTAGGCAGGGGCACAGATCTGGCCCTGCTTCAGTTTGATCTCCTATGTTACACCAAGGAATGTCTCTGTGCTGTTCAGCCAGCCAAGGACACCAGAGCTTTCTAATGAGTCAGGCAGGACACATCCTACTTTCCTCACTCCCACTCTGCCTGCTGTGAGCTGCTCCTGGGTGGCTGGGAGAGTGTTAAATGCAGATTATCAGTCTGGATCTGTGCCTGCTGCCCTCGGGACACAGCCTGGGCCCAGCCATGTGGGATCACTTGTGCAGATAGGGCAGAGCCATCCAGAGCTGCTTTGGGTTCAATCCCTCCAAGGTCAGGAGAGGTTTGATGTGGCTGATGCAGCCCACTGCTGTTCCCCAGCCTTGCTCATGCCCAGCTCCCTCTTGAGGGTTGTGAGAGCTCTGTCACAGCAAAGGGACAGCAGATGTGATATCTGAGCCCAGGCTTTGCCTTTACTCAGGACTTCTTTATCTCTGAGGTCACAGCCTTGTGTCATGGTCAGTGTCGTCTGAGTTTCAATTTGTGCTTGACAGAAGCTCAGGTGCTTTAAAACACTGAAGAAGATCATTAAATAGCACAACAAGATGACAGTTTGCCCTTTTTAAAATGAAGGGAAGCTCAGAGTCAGGCACAAAATTACTTTCCTCAGCATCAGGCAGTCCAGAGCTGCTCCAGGATACAGGTGTTTGTCTCATCCCTGTGCCCTCTCAGCATGCCTTGAGCAATGCTGCCTCTTGCTGTGAAATCATGTTTGGGTTCCTACAGCTGACCTAGAGCAAAACAGCTTTACAGAATGGGCAGGCTGTACCTACTGAACATATTTTCTCTGAGAAATACTCCCAGCTTCAGCTGCTGAACAACTCCATCTAATCAGAAGACCTCTCCCTCCTCCTCCCCACCTGAGAGTCTCTTCAGGAAGATTACTGCCACGATAATTCTGTCACAGAGGCTTCACTGCACCATAAAAATGACACCTCCTGTTGTAGGTGTGTGTTTCTCTGACACAGATACTCACTCAGCCCCACAGGGCCAGCCTCCTCTCCCAGCTTCAAAGCATCATCTCCTGCCTCCTTCATCTGGCAGCACCAGCAATGCACAGATATTAATAGAATGCAGACAGACAGAATTATTATTGTTGGTTATGTCAAGTAAATTTAAATGGTTTTCCCTCTCTGGTAAATCACACCCAGCAGGCTGATTCCATAAGTTACTGTGACTCCCTGGGATGGGAGGCTGTGACTAACAGCTGTTGTTTTTACCAGTGACTCGCCTTGGCTGGAAGAAAACAAAGGCAGATAAACATGAGGTGATTTGTGGGGTTGCTCAGCACAGGCTTGTCAGATGGGGCCACTGAAATCCCCACGATAAATGTGGGCCCTTTGCTGGTTTGTGACCAACGGGAGCTTTTGGAGGTGGATCTGCCTTGTAGGAGGTGGGAGGCACATCACCAAGGGCTGCCAGAACCCTGGTACTGAGTGACCCAAAACCTTGTCTGGTCCCTGTCTGGTGTCCTCAGGAGGATGAGGAAAGAGGAGCTGCTGCTCAGTGCTCTCAGAGAATGGACAGCCCAGCCTCCCTGGACGTGGCAGTTCCACAGTTTTCTTGGCACAGTGGCATGTTTGCATTTTAATTCAAGTCTAGGTTGTGTCTTTAAAAAAAATACCTAGTGAGTATCCAGGACCACTGAATGTAAGATATAACCTCATTTACATTAATAGACTGTCTGGCCCTGAGCTGTACTGAATTTCTAGGAGGTCATTTTTGTCATAAACAAAATTCAAATTACAACAAAACAAGGAATGGGATCTTCCAGGCACTTCTGTCAATCATTTCACCTGTTGTCTGGGCATTAAACAAACCACCATCTTCTCCCTGTTGAGTCCTGCCCTTCCCCATTCCCTTTCAGCTGCTCCTGTATCTACCACCTCTTGCTTTGCCCAGACAATTTGTTTTTCCTCTCCATGTCCAAGAGTCCTCACTGAAGTCGCTGCTGACAAGCCCAGAGCATCTTTTGGTTTCTGATCTCGAGAGAGCTGAAGGGGCTGGCTGCCTGCTCGCTGTCCAGGGAATGCTGCCCACACTGGGAAGCACAGACCTGGGTGCTCAGCTCACTACCTCAGGCTCCCAGGAGGTCTGGAGGAGCTGCTGATCCGTGCTCCTCCCTCAAGGCTTCTCTCTTTCATGCTTATTTGCCTCGAGAAGCTCCAGCAGCACCTCGTGCTCTGCCCCCATCCTTTCATTAGGCAGGAACAAGCCATGCAGGCACTCCACCTGGAGACTTTGACTCTCAAACTGTTTCAGGGGTAAACTTGTTCCTGCACAGGAGGCTTGTCGCCATCAAAGCTTCTTGTAAAGAGTCTTGGTAATTACAGCTGTCTGCAGCTGACTGGGTTTTCTGCTTGACATGCTGATGGCCTTAAAAATCAGTGCAGAAAACGTCTGCTGGAGAGTTAAACTGCTGATTGCTAAAGCTCCTGTGTGTCCTGCAGCTTGTGGGTAGCTTTTGTTAGTGATTCAGTTTTAGTTTTCACTCACTGACCAAACTGAACAATTAGGTGGTTGGACAAGGGTTTTTTTTTTCCTGGGGTCAATCAAAAACTACCTCATCCTCTCTCATGCATCCCACAAAAGTAAGACCACTGTAGGTTCAGTTTGATTTACCTTTTCCGATGTGAAATGAATTATTAAACTTTCTTGTCTAAGCAATGAGCATTCATAAGCACAGCTGTTGTTTTGATATAGATTTTGATCCCCCAGACTCTCATTCACTGGCTTTAGATTGATTGATTGTTTTGAGTGGTACTTGTTGTGTGGTGGTTTTTCAGAAGAGGTCTCAAACTACCTGTGCAGTGGTTGCTTTGCAGAACGTGGCTTGGCAGGTTTGTAGCTTGAGCAAGACCCTTCTCCATTTGTTTTCCAAGCGCTTCCTGACTTTCTTCTGCTCAAAAAGAGCAAAAAAATTCCCTCCCTCTCCCAAGTCTGCATTGGATTATTTGCTCTCAGCAGGCTGGACCGTCTTTGTCACGTTTAAGGCAGGGTTAACTTTATTTGCAGGAAGGGGTTTCCATGGCCCAGAGCACGGGGGGTTTTGGTGGCTCACAGAGTCACCAAGGCTCAGCTCAAGCCCCAGGCTGTGACACCACTAACCTTGGGCAGGGATTACACGAAGGCCTGTGGCTTTTGGAGTGGCTAATGTTTTACAGCAGCAGACACCGGCTGTGTTAAACATTCCGGCTTGTAAAGCGGAGGAGGGGGGAAAGAGAACTCGTCAATCTTGTGATGGGAAAGGCATGTGCTGATTACCAGCTCCAGCCCCAAGTACCCGCTCAGAACGCTGCGGTGGCTCCCCTGCTGTTCCGGCACCAGCGATGCAGCCGGTCGAGTGAAGGCTTAGCCGAGCTCTCCTCGTGGAACTGCTCCCCAGGAGCGGGGGAATCTCTGGGCGAGGTGGCAGCGGAGCGGGAGCGGTGCGGCTGCACATCCCGTGAGTGATGGAGCACCGCGACTTGAGGAGCTGTCGAGAAAGCACCTCTTGCCTCTGCTCAAATAGGGCTTCTTGCTGTCAGCGTCCCCGAGCTTATTTGGTATTCAGGGATGCAAAGAGGAACATAAATAATTTGATATTCATGCTGACAACTCTAGGCACTGCCGTAGCCCCAATTTCAACAATGTAATGGACAGTGTGTTATCTCATAATGTGTTTTGAGATCAGAGCTGATTTAAAGGTTATTCACCCTGGGAGAAATTATGCTGTAATTGAATTTATCTTGCATTTATCTATTCAAGGAAACATAACTACAATTTAAGGGAGAAAAAATACATCAAGGAGCTAAATTTTTATTATCAGTTTGTATAAAAAGATACAAATTATTCCAGCAACCTTCCTCCACTGAGCTGTGTTATTTGCTGCATAATTGAAGTCCAGATTGGAAAACAGAGACTTCTTGGAGCAGATAAAGCTCTACACCTTTAACTCAAAGGATGGCTGCAGATGATAGTGGAGCGAAGCAGCACAGAGCACTGAAATAATGAGGTTAATGTAAAATGAATTAGAAAGTAGCTGTCTGGAGTTTAGCAAGAAAAGGAATGTTTAGCTGTGAAATGTGGAAGCGGAGCTGCAGCATCCCCCGCTCGTGGGATGGGAGCTGGTGCACTTGGTGGGTCAAACAGAGAGGTGGTCACTGCTGTCACTGCTGTCCCTGCTCGCTGGCCAGGACTGGAAGAAGCCCTTATTCAGGTTAACAGATGGGCAAAGAGCATGTGAGAAGCCACTGACTCCTGAGAGTTGTGTCCCAGGGCTACTGGTGCCCAGGCTGTGCTCCCCCCGGGCCGTGCGCGGCCTCCCAAGCGTGGTGGCCTGGAAAGGGAGCCGGGGGCGGTGTCAGGGTGTGCTGTCTGTCCCTGGCAAGCTCAGCAGCACGTGGCAGCAGTGGAGCAAAGCTCCCTCTCGGGCACCTCCAAGGGCCTGGCCAAAGTCAGTGCAGGGGAGTGACCAGGGACGTGCAGGAAAGTTGGGGCAAAGCCAGAGCCGGGAGGTGGGAAGGGGCAGCACGTGCAGTGCCAGGCTCTGCGTGGTCTCAGGAGCTTGGAATTGCTGGATCTGCACAGAGGTGCCCGTGGTGTCTTTTCAGACCCTCCCCAAGCCCTGGTTGTGCTGTTTTTCCACAGTGGCCGTGGAGCTTCTGCTTGTGAGCCCTGGAAAGTGGCTCAGGGAAAATGGGAGCATGTCCCTGTTGCTACAGCACTGCCCTGGGAGGTTCTTTCAGCCTTGAGGCTTCACATGTGGGACTTTGGAGCATAGACAGGCAATGTTAAAAATACTGTGGAAGAACTGGATGTTGTTCCCATAACCAGATTATCTCAACAAGCTGCTTTTAAAGCAAAGGTTATTCTTAGCTGATAAAAACTACTCCTGAATGTGAGTGTCTACATCTTGGGGTTTTTTTCCCAAATACTGCAATTCTGATAAAGGGAAAAGAATTCATTTACCTCTGAGATAACAAATTTTATGCTAAATTTCAGCCAGATGGCACAGAAAACAGCTGAGAGATTATAGCCCCCAAACCAGGCTTTAAATAGAAATGATAAGTTGCTATAGAGCTGCCACTAGCACCATTCTAACAATGGAAGAGTTATTTCCCTCATTCACTCCCCTCTTCCTTATTGTTTATCTTCCTGTTCTTCACTATCCATGTCATTCCACCTCTCCTACTGCTTGTTACACCAGAGGGAAGGACTCAAGTCTTAGAGAGCCTCAGAAGCAGCAGAATTTCATGCTTTGCTTTAAAGTTTCTTCAAAACTTATCTTTTACTTAACAAAAGTGTTCTGAAAGATGCAGCAGCTTGGGATGTTGTGCATCAGGTTTGCCTCAGTACCAGGAAAACAGTTCCTTGGATGGTCTGGGTGGCACTATTCCTGCTCACTGCATCAGGAGTCACTGTTTCTGGGAACCTGCATCCTCGTGGGTTTGCTCTGGCCTCTGCAGTTCTCCCTGCTGGAAGACTGGTTGTGATTTGCTGGACAGGGGGTGGGCAGAGGACTGGAACCTCTAGAGAGGGCATCTGGCTTTGGTGCTCCCTCTTCTCTCCCCCCATTCTCCCTCTAATCCAGGGTCTCCAGGACTGTGCCTGAGCACATTCTGTGACACTCTGCCCAAATGGGGAGCAATGCTGACCTGGCCCCATCCTGCTGCTCCTTACAGGGAGTCAGCTACTCACCTTTAGCTCTCCTTGGGTGTCTCCTGCCCCAGAGCAGGCTGCTCATCCCCCCTGAGGCACCAAACTATAATAAGGGATGCTGTGGGATTCCTCACTTCCTTCCATTTAACTCATCCTACTGAGGATTATCTCTAGACCAGCTCATATTTCACGTCTTCAAGTCCTGCTCTAAAACTGGCTGTTGGACAATAACACTCAAAGTGTTGGGATTTGTTGGGGGTTTTTTGTTTGTTTGCTTTCAAAGCAGCACTCCAGCAAAATATTTATTCTCTCAGAGAGCTTCCCCAGCCTGAAGTGATTGCACAAGCACTGAATGTTATTTTAGTGGCACTTGAGCACCGTCAATATTTGGGCAGTACCAAGAAGAGCCCAGCCTGAGTGGTGCTTACACAGAGCGGGCAGAGCAAGCCCACTGTGTGTCCTCTGGGATGCTCCCAGTGAGGCTTTTACCTTTGTTAAGGCAATCACTATGAAAATGAAGTGTCTTGAAAATTCCCAGCTCTGGGAGGCTTGCAGCTCCTCGGGGACAAAAAGCAAAAAGCTGGCAGAGCAGGCAGCATCCCTGTGAGTGCCCTGTCCCTCCTCCAGCCTTTCCCTGCACAGGGAAAGCAGTGATGGGTGGGATGCAGTGAAGATCTGAGTGCATGTTAGCAGGAGCACAGGCTGATCCTTTGGAATGTTTAAATTAATTCCTTCCTGAAAGAGAGCAGCTTAGACCTCCACTTCAGAAGGTCTGTCCCTGTTCCCTGGGGGATAATTGACAGAGAAGGGAATGTGCCCACTCCAGGATTCTGGGAGGGAGCTAAATGGGATCCTGTGACCCCCAGATAGACACAAGCCCCCCTGATCAGGAAGCTTTTCTTTGTTTTCCTTGTGCTGTGATACCTGTGAGCACAGTGTTGTGGCTGTGAATGATGTAAGGGGAGCAGGCGTGGGTGAAGTCTTGGCTTTGTTTTAACTGGTTGAAGAATGTTCACCTCTCTCTTTACTTATATGTGTTGATTCAGATAAAAATCCCAGGATGCTGGGAGTTAATGTGTTGCCTGAACTGTACTTATGCCACTGGTGAAGCCCAATAGTCCCCAACCCTTATTTTTTTTGCAAACAACTTTTCCAATATCATTCAGTAAAATTGCTTTCCAATTCAATGCATCATTGCCTGTAAGGAGACCCAAAGCCCAGATGGTTTTTAATATTTCAAGACATGCATTTTCATGTCTTGGTTCCATGTGTTTTTGCCTTGCCTGTGTCCCTTCAGGTGCCAGCAGCACTCAGTTTTGCTTCACAGTTCTCCCACCTTTGCACGAATCCCGGCGTAGCGTGGCTGACAAGCAAGAAATAGAGAAGCAAATGCATTGAGTGATACAGAGCAGAGCTGGAAAATCAGTTTGATAGAAAACAAAAGGAGAATACTCCTCAGTATAATAAAATTTGCTAGTGGCTAAGCAGTTATCACCTGAGCTGCCCTGGGGGAAAATGAGGTTTGATTTCCCAGCTGGAAAATTTCGCTGTGATGTTAGTGAAGGGTTTAGGTGAAAACAACTGGGGGGAGGGAGAATTTATTTCCTTCAAATGCTTTCTAATATACAGACACTGGACTGATGGCAGTGACTCTTGCTCAGTTTTTCCTTGAATTTCATGAAGTGTGGAAAGACCCCTCCTGGGAGCAGAAGCTGCCTTTGCTCACTGAGTGGTGCAGTCGTGCAGGAGGCAGAGTTTTGGCCCTGGGAATGGGATAGCAAATGGAAGAGATAGGGCAGTGTAATCAGTGCAAGTCTGTAATTTAACTATGATCCTTAAGGGATAGTTGGATCCCCCCCTGATCACTGAAAGAAGGACTGAACTGCTGGGGAGCAGTTCAGGAGGCCCCTGAGGAAGCTGCACTTCTCTTCTCATGGCAGTTGGTCCTTCCTGGCCCCCTAAAATGGGGTGCTGCTCCCCCAGGTGTTGAAATGAAAGGGATTCAGAGCATGCAGGCTTGAGGTTCAAAAGAAGTCCAGCCACAAACGGACAAAATAATAAAAAAAAAACAAACAAACCAGCTGGCTGGAGCTCTGGAGCAGCAGCCTGCTGGGTCACAGGACAGGCTCAAATCCAGCAGGCAGGAGTCCGTGGCAGTCAGTTAAACCCCTCTCACACCCTGGTGAAGGCCTGTGGGGTACCAGCTGCTGTAGGGCCCCCAGCAGGACCTCAGACCCCTTTACTGAGATGCTGAGGGGCTGAGCTTGAGACAATGTCCCTGCTGACATGAGAATCAATTCAGAGGCAGATTTGCCCAATGACAAGGTGTTGACCTGAATAGATGTTGCATTATCTCAGTTCATGAACAGAAGTCAGTTGATTTTATGTAAGAAAAAGCAGCAGTGGAATAAATGGGTGTTTTCTAATACCATTTGAACCCCCTGTCTGTTTTAACTTCAGCTCACACCAACACTGATGGTTCAGTTGTAACTGTCAGTCTCTCAGTAGACAGTCACTTTACTGTGCTCACTGTAAATAAATCTATCCTAAATCCTGGCAACTGAGGGCAAACATCTCTATTAAATATGCAGAGCTGGGCAAATGGCTTGGCCAGTATGTTCCTCCTCTCTGTAAACTGCACTGGAGCCCAGCTCCAGCTCCATTCCCATCCCTCCTGTGCTCCCTTCCCACGGATGCTCCAGTTTTGTGGTTTTGCTGGCACATAAAGGGCTCTGAAGTGGGCGTTAGGAAATGTTAATGTGAAGTGAAGTGGTTTTCTTTCATGCCTGTCCCTGAGCTCCCAGCCTCCATCAGAACTGGATGAAAAATGACTCAAAACATTCAGCTGCCTTCCTTTTCCCCCTGTGCCTCCCCTCAGTGGATGTGAAGAATTACCAAAATTGCTGTAATTTCAACAAAGCTTAAGGGAAAGCAGCTCTCCACAGCATCCCCTGCACTGTAAGGGCTCCTCTTCCTCTGCAAGGCACAGTGTCCAGGTGCCCTTTCACAGGGTGGGAGTAGGGAAGGCTGGGTGGGATTGCACAAGACAGGTATGGGCCATTAATACCACTGTCCTTGACTGCTCTGTGTCTGCAGTTGGTCTTTATCTTTGATTTTATTTCACAGGCACATTTTAAATTGCTACATGTATATGAAAAGCAAACAATAGGGTTCTGTGCCTGCCAGGGACACGAATCACGTCAGGGAAGTGAGAATAATAAAATATTGTTTAATATACTGCAATAGACACAGCAGATGTTTAACTTTCTTTCAATAAAAATGACCCCATATCATGTTATTAACTTCAGGGATGCATTCTGTCCCTTCTTCAGAAGGCAGGAGAAAATACATCTATTGTACCAAAAATTAAAGAGGAAATTGAAGGAGGATGTTATCGTGGCACATTTTCCTACTACACAGTCTGTGGGACTGAGTGATGCAGTGGCACAAATTTAATCAGAGGCAGCTCCTGTCAAGCCTCGCTCGTATGTGCAAAACTAAACAAAATCATTTGCACCCCAAATTAGCCACCTTTTCCAAGAAACACGAGAATCTGGCTGCTGGATTCAGCATGTATTAACTACTGAAAAACCATGGAAAGTTCCTTAGGACTCTGGTGCCCACACAGGCGGGCACCCCACGGGTATGGGCACCCACAGCCCAGACCACAGGTTTGGGGATAGTCAAGAACCCTCCCCTGGGAGCCAGCTGCTGCCTTGAGCATGGAAATCTGTGGGAATTAGGACAGTGTAGAATCTGCAGATTATGTCTTACTTTCTTTCCCTGCAGCAGGAGGAGTTCCTGGACTCCCCTGTTTGGTGCTGGAGAATGTTTGCCCTGCTCAGTTGGTGATGGTCAGAGAAGTCTGGCTGTGAGATGAGCTCCCACCAACATCAACTGTCCATGGCTTGGTGACAGAACTCATTTAAGTGGCAGCTTCTGGAAAGCCCCTAAACATGCTGGGATTTGGGGGCACAAGCATTCCTAATATAAAAAAATAAGCAAACACTTGTTTACAGGATCAGGGCCTCAACACCTGCTCTTACATCCATAGGGGACCAATCTCTTGCTTTAACTGCATCAACATACAGAGTTTTGCTTCTGCAAGCTGGACATAACTGAAATTATTATTTTTCAAGACACTCCAAGTGTTTTCCTCAGTCTGTTGAGTTTGTTTTGATGTCTACTGCTTTTACTTCAAAAGGCTATTTGACCATATTCCAGTTTGACATCCTTATAAAAATATGTGAAGTGTTCCAGCAATATGAGAGTGCTTTGCAAAGCACACAGCTACTTTAAATTATTGTACCAATTCATGTTTTTATAAGGACTTGAATTTGGACAGTTCTGTATCACACAGAACAATTTCACAGTGTTAAAGATCATCAATTTGATGAGTTGGAATTTAGAAATTATGAGGATGGTGGACGTGCACAATATAACTTTTGAAATTCTTAAACTTTTGAAAACCTGCAGTGTCATCCCTGACAGGCTCTACCCAGCCAGTTCCAGGCCTGAGTTAGAAGCTGTACCTGATATTAGACCACCACATAACTTGAAGTGTGGGCTACTGTAGGACAGCAAAGAGGAAAACTGTAAAGGTTAAACTAGCAGAATTCAAGCCTGTTGAAACAGGACTTAGGTGCATCTCTAGACTTTTACTGTTTGGCTTCTCTGTACTGCAAAAATGCTTTAAAATTCACAATTTTGCTTATTTTTTGTGTAATCGTTTGTGCTGAGTTGATCTGTTGACAGATTAGGGTCAGAGACAAGCTTGGATTGCAGCACTTAAACAAGTTCTTATATGTGCATTGAGCTCTCATCAGTAATAAGAGGAGGGCTCCCAGCCTGCTCCCAACACAGGGAACAGGAGATGTGCAGCACAGGGGAAAGGCTGGGGATAATGAAAGGCTGGGGATAATGATGTTGCTTCACAATTGGGAGATTAAAAGTGCAACTACCAGGGCTCAGCTGGTGATCACTGGCTTGTCAGAGCTAACTCAGACATGTCTCCAAGCTCTCCTTCTCCTATGGCTGCTTCTCTCATTTCAATTAATCCAGTTTAAAACTGGTAAAACTGGTAGTTCCTACAGAAAAAGTATCAATATGAGGAGTTAACAAAGAACAGCTATTGACAGACTAGTCCTCTTAGATATTTCCATTGTAAACAATCCCCAACACAAGTTCCTATTTAGTCCTTTACTCTACAACTACTCCCTCCACTTCTTTCCTCCAGTCTGACCTAGAGTGATTCTTCAAGCAGTGATTTTAGATTTGAGCAGTGTGTTCTCACTGTGAAGTCATAACCAAACCACCTTCTGAATAATATTTTCCATAATTCACCTTCGAAGGATGAGACAGAGCAGAGGTGTAGTCTGATGGCCCATGGTTCCCATGGAACTCACAAATCCAAGGTTTAGTATTTGAATAAAAGCCCTTCTTATAATCTGTGTGGCCCAGAGTGTACATCAATAATTACTGTAACAAGAGGTGTGTAATCTACAGGGGTGAGAGAAGGCAGGTATAACTAATCATGTACCATGACCATTACAGGGTTGTACCTCAGTGGAATTGTACAAAAAACCCCAAATCCCAAACGTTGTCTGTATTATCTGTTAGCACCAATGTTAAGCTAAGCCCAAGCATGGTCAGTGATTAGTGCATGTTCTGCAGTGCAGCCCTGTGGAACTATCTGTACTGAATTTTCATGTATCAACAAATAGTGAAGAACTTAAGAGATGCAGTAATAATTTATTCATTTTAAAGCTACTCACCTTTTAATTCCATATGACATTGTAAAAGCTTGGGTTGCAGCAGAGAATTGCTTCTCCTGCTTTTATTGAACTTTTTTTTTTCCTGCCTTTTTAAGTAATTTACCTCTTACAATCTTTGTGCTGTATTTACAAGCAGAGGAACACCTGGTTCATGTTTGAGTTATGCCTTTGAGGGGAAATGCCTGCCATTTGAGACTAATCATCTGCCTCCCTTTAGTCCTTCAGGCTTTTAAGCAGAAACATTTGGGTTGCAGCGTCCAGAAGTTTCTGCTCTATTCAGAAAAGATGAAATGCACAACCAGCTTATTCCATCCAGGCTGGTCTGCAGGGTTTCAACCCTTCAGAAAGTCAACCTTTTGAAACATCTCCTTTTATGCTTCAAGACAGATGTCTCGAGGTGTATTTGCACAAGAGGCCGAACGACTTAAAAGCGTTATTGCACAGCGAGCACAAATGGCACAGCCCCATCCCTCAGGTCTTGTTCCACTTAAACCTGCAAGCAGAGCCTCCACAGAGCAGTGCCTGTCCATTCCTTCATCACTTGGAAGAGAAGGTGAAGGGCACATTCCCCCTCTTACCCCAGGAAGTCCAGTCTCAAACCCAGACTGTCACCTCTGGTCATAAATCCCTGCCACGACACTGCACTGCTGCCAGCGGGGGGAGAGAGGCAGCAGAAACAACAGAAATCACCACTGATTTTTGGGAAGCAACAGTTATTTGAATTCCTTCCATCTGTGATGCCTAATATAATGCTGAATTCTGCATTAAAAAGCTGGGAGACTTTGGGACATGTACCGAACCCCACATTTCTCTTGATTTGTGATGAGCTGACAGGTATTTAGATGATACGAAGGTTGACAGTCAGTAATGTCTTAAGAAACAAGCAGAAAATTTCGTGATGTTTGGTGTAAGAGCAAAACTGGAATTTGCTGAAGGCAATGAGGGCACTCACATTTATCTAGCCAAGAGCTCAGTGCTAGGGTATAACTGTTACTGTGAAATCACCCCGAGTCATGCTGTGAAGGAGGACATCACTGACAATGTGCTACACTGGAATCAAGAATCAAAGAGAAAAATAGATAACTTCACTATTAGAAATGCTTTATTAGCACGGCTTTACTTCCAAATGAGGTGGCCAAGCCAGTGCTCTGCAGTTTTCAGACAGTGTTCTAACGGGACAGACAAAAAGCACCTCCCCAAAGGCGTGGGCAAAGCTGGAAGGAGAGGCAACGGATCTGTTGTAGCATGACATGAAGTCGTGTATCTGTACATCTCCTTTACACCACCCTTGGACTCACTGCTTCCCATTTTCTATCTGACCATGACTCTTCTCCCCAGAGGGATTCAGGGCATAAAGCTTATAAAATGCTTGGGACATCTTGCAAAGGAAAGAACAAGAATTTAAATATAATGATATTTATTTGCCAGAGAAGTTAGGAAGTTGTGCTGGGTCACTTTGACAAAGTTCTAAAATGTGAAATCAATTAATGGGAACCCTTTCCCCCATTTTAATTATCTCAGTGTCTGCTTAACAATCTGCCCAGAACTTGGAGCAATACACCAGCCCTCAGCACCTCCTCCCTCGAGCCCCTTCATCCTAACTGAGCAGAACACTGCTCTTCACAGATGTTCAGCTTGCAAAGTAGCAGTTTATAGCATCTTGCCTGACAGTAAAGCCATTTGTCATGGTGGCCAAGTTAACAGTTATTATAACTTAAATAGGCCGTAGTTTTTTTGTGTTGATACAGGTTATTATAACTTAAATGTGCCATAGTTCTTTTGTGTTGAATCAGGGTATTAACCAGTTTCCACAGCTACAGCAGACAGAACAATTCAGGACCTTTGGGTCTCCTGAGTTCAGAGCCAAGAGAAAACTTCTGTAGAGAAGGTGATGGGATAGGTCAGAAGAGACTGTCATGTGCAGGGCTCACAGACTGGCTGGGGATGGAAGGGACCTCTCGAGCAGGTTCACCCAGAACAGGCTGCAGAGAATCGTGGCCAGGTGGGTTCTGAGTGTCTCCAGAGGAGACTCCACAATTCTGGGCTCTCACTCAAATCAAGACAGCCACATGTATCTCTCAGCTTTCAGAAAGTGCCTTATCTGTTTGAAGTTCCATCTTCAAAAGCATTAGCAATGTTTACCTTGTTCATGGAAGTGTTCTCTTCCCTGTCAGAAGTGATTTATGGACTCGTATCACTAAATCTCTTTACTGACTAACACTTCCCAGCACGGGGGATAAGAAGCCTTAGCAGTGCAATCCTGTGCAGCAGCTCTGTGTCCAAGGAGGGATCCAGTGCTGGAGTCTGCACTGCAGTCCCAGGGTGCTGCACTTTGGGTAGGCTGGATCTGTGGATGCTGGTGACACAAGCTGTCCCTGGCTCTGAAGCAGCAGGGACCAGGATCATCTGTACCAGCCTGTAGTTCCTCCAGCTGTAGCTGCCTGGCTCCAGACTGTCCACATAAACTGCAGTCACAGCTTAGCTGGGCACAGACATTCCTTCCACTAAAGGACATCCCTTAATGTTCCCTGCATATTTTTCACACTGGAGGAAATTGTCCTGATAAAGGAAGCATGTTTAAGAAAGATAATGAAAAATACATATAAAGGAGTCAGGAATTAATCAAAGAATGGAAAGAGAAGTAAGTTTTCACCCTTAAGGGTGTGCAGTAGCTGCTTAAACTTCCCAGTTCCTTCTGTTCTGATCCTTCCTCAGGGCTATGTTACCTCCTTTCCAAGCATTGCTACAGCCACTGGCTGTAGTTAGTAGGATGGATTGTAATTAATTCCCAATTCTGTGCTTGTGGAAGCGTAATGTTGTCTTTATGATCTTTGAAATCCAGCAGTCTGTAGGTCAGAGATTACTGCTCACAAAGCAGGGCTCATTTGAGAACCACCAGAAATGGATCCTGTATAACTGGGTTTTGATGACTGTTCTTTCCACTGCCTTACTAAACAAAATCTGTGCTGTGAACACTGCAGTGGAAAAGTTAATTCCAAGATGGAAAGGACTAGTAAAGCATCCTGTGTACATGGCATGAGAAAACAGCCAAGAGCCAGGTTAGATGACTGAGAGTCCTGGTCACTGCTGTCCTGAACCTGGTGCTACCAGGAGCAAAGTGTCTATTTACATATTTACTGTTTAATGGCCTCTGACCTTGGTTCTCATCTCTTTTCTTTCCCTGCAGGTACATCCTTGCACTGGGGCCAGCAGGTACCACGCTCTCAGGTATGTGCATTATTCCACCAGCAGTGTTGAAGTGTTGGCTTACAAATTCTCTGCTTCCCCAGAAATGAATTTGCATCTCAAACCACTGACTGTTCAAATGGAAAGCCTCGTAATCTGCTTCCCCAGAGGGCTTTGCTGCAGTGGCATAACTTGCCCTGCATATAAACAAAATCACTACAGTAACATCGCTTTGTGTTTGAAATTGCTTTTTGGAAATTAAGAACTCTCTGCAGCTTTTAACACAGGTTTATTGTTAAGCTGAAACCTTGTCTCGTGTCAGCCCTGAGCAACTTAACAGCAAGAACACACAAATAAAACAAAACCAACTCGGAGCTGACTACAGACTTTTGAGGGAAATAGTGACAGATACCTCAACTGCTGTGATTAAACTTGTGCTGGAGGTTTACATAAGCAGAATAAATGAAAAATACTCCCCTTTTTTGAGAGGGGATACTCAGTACAGACACAAAGGCAGGAGAAAACAGGTCTTGGTGTATTTTTGAAAGATCCACAATTATAAGAGTAATGTACCCAGCTCATAATCTCAAATGGAACAGAGGGTCACATGTGCTTAGAGCTTGTATGGGCACTGTAAGGTACAAGCTTATTCTTTTTACAATTCTTTATGAGTAAACAAACTTTAATCAGATACCTGGTCTCATGTTAAACTAATATTTTTCTGTGTTGTGCTTTGAATTTAAGACACCTGGAAAGTCAGAGGCTTAGAAACCTCTACTCAGGTGACTCCTGACGGATCTTTCTCTTGCACTGGAACAATCTGAGAAGTGAATGGAAGTGAATTCCAACACTTCCAGGTATTTCATTAATGAGGTGCAGTGCTCAGTCACAACATTAATTGATTAGTCTTATTTCTGTGACTGGAGTGGAAACACTGAAAGATGAGATGGGGAGGAAGAATCAACTAAGCCTTTGAGTCACTACAAGGCCTTGTCCCTTTGATGAGAAGTGTCAGATTAATCTTCATAAATGGTCATAATTACTTGTGCCTGGAGCTCAGCCAAGTCATTCCAAATAAAAATTAAATTATACAACTGATTGCATGTTCAGCCTCATCTCCAAAGTGTTAGAGCCACCATGGCCCTACAGAAACATGCTGACATTTACTGTATGCTTGTAATAGGATAACAGACTTTTGCCTAAATAGTGAGTAGGATAACCTAGTAATTATTGATTATGTTTTTCCTTAAATAATAGTTTTCCTAAAGCTTGCCTGTAGAGCCTGTCACAGTTGCTGTCAGACCCCTAATTTCTTTGGTAATCTGCAGATTCCTCTCCCTTCTTCATTAAACTCAGTTTTAACTATCCCTCGTCAGATGGGAAATTTATGAATGCTTTTGAAAAACTTAAGAATTTGGAGAAAAAATAGTGCAATTAATTAAGTTCACTTAGCAGAAAAGGGGTAAGTACACAGACACAAAGCTGATGCCATCTAACAGCAGAAGCAATGCTCCTCTTGGAGGTCCTGAGAACAGCACCAGTCCTTCAGAGGAAGGAACGCTTCTAAAAGGTAAATCTTCATCAATCTCACAGAATTCCACTTAGCAGGAAGAACCCAGCTCTCTCCTGTGCCTGTATGTGCTTTGGAAAATAATGACACAGACATGAAACACTACAGGTTCACCCCCAGATCAGATGACTGGAACAGCAGACACAGAGAGAAAAATTATGTGGTCCCTGTTCTGCTCCTTATGCAGCTTCCACCACCTTAATATTAGGCTTTTTTAGCTGGTTATAAATGGGATATTCCAGAAACAGGGCATATGGAGCTTTTAAAACAACGTTAGAAAAGGAAATTAGTGTTTCCTCATATGAGACTGTGCTTGCTTCTTTAGTTATTCCAATTTTAAATCATATTAAGTAAAGTAATAGCTGAAGCATCTACACTGATTTATCTGGGCAAAGATAGGTCAGCTTGCACTCTGCTACATTATCTGACAAAACTAACAGGGTGCCAGAGGACATTTAGAAATCTAATACCACTCCACTGTATCCTTAGGAAATAAAGGCTAAAGAACAAAATATTTGTAGTATAGTTTTATTCACCTAGAAACAAAGGATCAAAAGTCACAGCATGGAAGTTCATTTTATTTTGTAAACTCATTTAAAAAAATGTCCATGTACAAAATAAGGACATTTTAACAACATAATTGCAGACAAAGGAAACTATAAAAATTCAACACATTAGTAAAAAGGTTTTTATTTTCTTTCTGCATAATTCCTTGCACCTTCCACACCAGTCTGCACACAACCTGAAGTACAATTGTTAGAATCAGTAAAATTCAAGAGGCTGAACATAAAACCATTGGCTCTGCTGGAGGAATGTGTTGCTGAAAGGTACAAACCCTGTTAGCTAAAAGGAAGAGGCAAGACTGAAGGGACTGGCTGAGGCTGCTAAATGGTTATTGCGCATTGATCTGCTGAGAATTCCAGCTCACTTGGCTTCCTGCAAATATTTAGGCTATTCCTTAGGGGAGTAACAGACTTAGACTGAACAGGGCTTTGTCCAGAGGTGTGCGCTGTCCTAATACAGGTTCAAAAACAAAAACACTTCTGAAGTTAAACAACTGCAGTCCCAATAAGTGTTAATTGTGCACCGAAATTTACAGCAGTTGTCTAACAAGCTACTGGGATATATAATTCAGTCTTCAGTATTGGATACTTCTGACTGCAAGTTTGGACTTAAACCCTTGATACGCTGCCAGCAGAAGGTCGATTATAAAATCATATTTGTTTTTAATCTGACCTAATTTATAATTTAATTTGTCCCTGTTTCTCCCTCCAAAACGACTCTCGGTATTGAAAGTTTATTCTTGTAACCACGAGCTGAGGTTTCTGTAAAACAGTTTTCTGTCCTGTGTCCTCAACACAGGCTTGAGACTGTCGAGTGTTTCTCCAGCTCCACTGCTCTCCACCGAGCAGAGCTTTTGGGTCAGGAACAGTCCATGTCTCATGTGACTCCTTATACTCCATTTCCCAGTGTAAGTGTCCCAGCTTTGAAGAGTTAAGTAAACATCTCCCAAATGAGCAAAGAGCAACTCGAATGCCTGGAGTTAATCCACTTCCAAGGTTTGTTTGTCCTCTGCCAGGACGTAGTGCAAGAAACAGCCCCACCAACATAAGGCACTTACCTACGTTACACGAGGGGGGCAGGGGAGAGAACTCCTGGGCATGCAAGTCTGGGGAGATCCCACTGGAGAAAACAAGAGCCTGGGGGCTCTGGGAGTGCTGCCACTTCCTTGGGTGCTGCTGCAACAAAGGCTGCTCTGCAACAGGGGTCAGATCCTCCCGTTGGCAGCGGCTTCATTCCCCTTCGACTTCTGGTGGTCGTACTTCACAGAAACAATCAGGAAGAGCAAGAGGGTGGCTCCTTGGATAGCAGCCAGCAAAAAAAAATAATAGTTTAACTGGCAGCCGTTAATGTTACCTAGAAAGAAGTGGAGAGGGAAAAATAAACATTAGTAAAGGCTATACAAATAGAAATGTGAATCTCTTCGAGTTTAAGTGGTGAAGACCTTCCAGCAAAACACGGGCAAAGCCAAATCAAATCAGGCTTCCATCCAGCAGCAGAGTTTCATTTTTAATTATCCAGAGCAAAAAGTGGCCCTGCTGAGGAAGGTGTGCACAGTACAAGGAATGCTCTCTTTGTGGTCCAATACCTTAGACCAAGTAAAAAGAAAAAAAAGAAAAAAAAACCAAAAAAACCTCCACAAACCATCAAAACCCCTAAACCAACAAAAAACAACAAAAAAAACCCCCACAAAAACCCCCTCAAAAAAACCAAAAACACCAAACCAAACCAACAAAAAAACCCAAAAACAAACCAAAAACAAATAAGCAAAAAACCCAAACTATAAAAAACCACCAAAATCCCCAAAAAACCCCCAAAATGAAAGCTTTTAAGGAAAGAGTTTGGCAACTCCATAGATACAATGAAAGCCTTTACTGCAATTGTTTCTCAGCCTTCTTTGGGGACAAAGTTTAGAGTTCATGAAAACATACATGGTTTCTTTGTGGTTCACCTTTGACGCTCCCTCAAAGTTGTCCCCAATTAGTGATGATATAATGTGACACATGAAATAATGTTAAATTAAGAAAGCCCACTGCTAAAACTTTTCTGTTCAGAAATGTGCACTACCTATTGCTGTACTTCCAAGAACAATATATTGTGGCTCATTTCCAACGTGCCCCGTGAGCCACAGCCAATGGGACCATTATGATTATCAAATAGGGTGCAGAGAGTAAAACAGTGATGTACACATGGATCCTAACAAGCTGTTCATGCAGCATGCCCATAAAATGTTCAGATCAAATTACTTTAATTACTGAAACTTAAGATTCAATTAAAGGAACTTATAATAAAACGCAATAAAATTAAACGGAGGCTTTCCCTGACATTTAAAATACAATATCCACGTGAATCTCCATTCCAGGAGCAGACATGTTTAAAGAGTAGTAATTATCCTTTATGAGATGGGATATTAAACCCAGGAAATCTTAGTTCTTGTAGGAGAAACAAGTCATTCCAATGGCAGGAACCAACACTGAAGTGCCAGCAGAGAGTTACCTCCAATGGTATCAAGAGTGGGCAGGAAGAGCAGAAACTGGGTGCATGTTCTTATAGGCAAGAGGCTAAAAAAGCACCATCATTAATTTGTATGAAATTATAATCCTCCTTATCAGCTGAATTATCTCTGTAGGGAGCTGCAGAAAAAGATGCTTTTCTAATCTTAAAATTGACAGGGGAAAAAAAAGTCTCAATATGAGGAAATTTTCATTTGGTGAGGGCACTTCCATAAAGTTCAGGCTACTTGTCACCTTTTGCAGTTTTTTGAAGAACAACTTAAAACCCACAGATGACGACTTGTGGCACATGTCCTGACCGAGATAACGTTACTTTGTGGTAGATGCAAATCAAGTTTAAATGGCAAATTCTCTCATACCACATTTAAAGTTTAGGCTGCACTTTTAAGCCATGTACACACAGTAGGTCTAGCATATGTTTTAAGAACTTTTCACACTCCTTCTGTTGGAACTAATTAGCCCATAGAGGATGGTGGGATTTTCTGAAATTCCCAAGGTGCCACCTACTGGTGCCAGTAATTATTTTTAACTTCCACTGGCAATACATAGCAGATGATTTGTTGGACTTTAAAGTGTATAAATAGCTAGCAGACAGAAATGCAAAATTAACTCAGGGTAATTTCAATGAAGTCACTTGAAACGAGGAAGCTGAATAATCACTAAGAGAGAGAGATGGGTACATTTTACTTCCCAGAACCACAGAAAGTAATTTCAGTACTTGATACCAAATATATTCTCCTTCTGCACCTAATTTAAATATTTTTTTACTAAAGTGCAAGTATTTGCAAGTAATTTCTAGTGATAAAATGCAGTAACAGCTGAGCAGGCAACTGACAGGAGCCAAACTATTAAACATGTGTTTCCCATGTTATCATGAGGGCAATGCATCATTTTGCATGATCAATTATGTCATACTTATGTGCAAAATGAAACTTTGTCTTTAACAGTTCAATGTCCTTAATGCTTGCTTAACTAAGGGAAGCCTTCTGCTTTACAGACTATGAATACACTGAGAAATACACTTACCAAAATCCGTGTGATTACTCATCCAGCCAATTTCTTTAATAGACACCAGTGCCAACAATCCAGAGCCAACAAACGATCCAATCCCCGAGAAGAAAAAAAACAGCCCCATAATGGCACTCTGCATGGATTTGGGAGCAGCTGAATATGCAAATTCTAGACCTGTATTAAAAGATGTAAAAAAAATGCTACTGGAAGAGCTAAGAAACATGAGTAAATTGTTCTACTTTAGTGCTATGGAAGTTACAGGTGTGCAGTGAATCCCTATCAGTTCCCAGGTCCCTCTAATTGCTTTATGAACCCTGTTAAAGGTCATCAATATATCAACCCATCACATGGGCAACATCTGAGACACACACTTTGATCTTATTAATATTACACGTGTAAAATCAAGAAATCTCCTGAGCCAACATATTCATTTTTCTGTCTAAAATTATCCTCAAAGAAATGTATTAAACTGACTCTAATCTGCCAAGTTCCACGTTCCCCTTCTCCCTCGTTTCTGTATTCCCTGTCTGCTGTGCAGTATTTACAAAGCACGTGGCATTCCCTGCTGAGAACAAAGTGCTAAGGAACTGAAGGGCACTCTTGCACTGACCATGAACATTTATTTCTCACAGATTCGGTGTCTGGATCTCTGAATGTGCAGACAGAGAAATTAATTGCAAGTGGAAAGGCAGTAATTAGTTTTACCTTCATTTTGATCTAGAAATCTCTGAGCTCATTGCTTGCTACCCTATTCTTTTTAAGACTTGTAGATAAGGGGTTTCAACTTTAAACTGTCTTTACTCAAATTTCAGCCAATAAACCCAAGAAAAACATACCAGTGACCATCAATCTGAAAATGTGTGCTACTGAACTGAGCACCAACAGAACACACTGGGTTAGGCTCTGCCATGCAAAGACTAATGTCCATGATTAACTCCTTTTTAGAATAATACCCCTGTCAAAAATCAAATGGGATTATTCACAAGAGACAGTCAAATACATTCTCTGCAGAGCTGTTTTTGACAGGTGAGATGCTTGTTTCAAAAGAGTCTGCTTCACACTGAAAATTAATGCTACCTCATCTAGCATTTTTCTTGGCAAAGAGAGCATTATAGACCTGAGCATTGCATAAATCTTGCATTACAGACTGAAAACTGCAGAGCTCTTATGTCTTGCATAATAAAGGTATGCTTTACTTACACCATTACTGGTATTTGACTTTTGCTACTCCAGACAGGCTTTAATAGAAACACACTGGCATTTTTTTCCAAGAGAAGGATTAACACTCCAAGCCAGACAGGCCCATTTGCCCGTTGTGAGAGAGGAACTTGGTTCTTGTAGGAGAACCAGAACTGTGTGTTCTCACTGATCCAACCCTGAGAAATCACTGGGAACCAACAACTGCATCTATTTTCCTGTGCAAAGCACATTACAAAGGCCAACAACAACCTGTGTGGGAGGGCAGGAGGGAACTGAAACACTCCTCACCCAACTCAGCTGTGTGGGTTCCTGGGAATTCAAACTGTAACCAGAGACTGGCTACAGAGATGGAGAGACATCTGCAAACGGGTAAAATTATATTTACTTTGAGAACTAAAAATGCCTTTTTTCTTTTCCCCTAGGCTTTGGGGGGGTTACCTGAATATAAAAAATTCAGATATTTCAAGGAGTATTTATCTGGCCATTCTCACTTCAAGAAAAAAAAAAAAAAGCAGATTACTCTCCAGATGCAGTAGTTTGTTTTTAAGTTTCTTGTTAAGTTATCAGAGCTGCCATCAGTCTCCAGAGCCTCAGTCACATTTTGGTCACCAGGCTTCTGTACATTTTGTACAAGTTAAGCTCAAGTATAACACAGGAAAGGATCTGGACTATGTTTTCTCTTGTTCATTTTACAGATATACTGGATGTGAGTGTTCCTGCTGGAGAAAGATCTTAAGATTCAAAACAAAACCCAAAATGGGTGTTAACACCGTTGGCACTTTTTGCAACAAAACAAGGCACATTTCTAAACTTGAATAATTTTCCCAGCCACGCTAATATTTAATCTGGCAGAAAGAATATCAAATCTTTTCTTTGCCTTCAGAGCTTCTCTGCCCTGCTGGCAGCCATTGATAACGATTTCATGCTACCTCAAACAAGCATTTCTGAAATTAAACCCTCTCGGTGGTGTTGTCATGTGAGATTACAATTCCCAGCTAAACAGGGGTGTGTTAAGAGGATTGACAGAATAATACAAAAGATTAATGCAATGCCTGTCATCTTTTTAAAGGTACCTCTTGTGTAACTAATGTCGCTTAATAAGAATATGCTTAGTTTTACAGTAAACAAAAAAGCAAATGTATGTTTCAGCTCTTGTGATATTTAGCCCCTTTTTGTTCACAACAAACATTTCCACATCACTATAGCTTTGTAACTGGTAACAGTTTGCTTATTTTAAAGCTGAGTTTCATAGCACAATAGATGCCTTTATCAGATTTAATATCGAATTGGTAAAATATACTCTCAAGTCTTCAGAGGCCTTCTTTAAAATATTAAGAATTATGTTTAGATAACAATCAGAAGGCAGGAGAAGAATCTTTGTAAAAAAATCAAATGAAAGTGCAGTACACAAAGCAATTAAGCTCTCCATAGAATTTCTGGTACATTTTTCCTAACAATGACCAAGAGTTTTTGAAGTTACAAAGCTGTTGGTACAGACCCAGCAGTACAGAACAGCAGAGTATTCACATTAGAATTGTGTAAACCTTAAAAACTTGACTTCTGATGAAGTCCACTAAAGCATTTGAAAAAACCAACCCTCAGTTTGGAGTTCAACAAATAGAATTCTTCAAGTCCTTGACCTTTCCACAACCTGCAGATAGTTGTTTTTTCCTTGCAAACATGTATAAACTAGTAATAGTACCTGACAGAGAAACAAGACTGTGTAAGAGGGAAGACATTGATTTATTTTTGCAGGAACACTTGTAATTCTGATAAGTCATCTGTTCAGATTTAACTGGCACGATTACTAAAGTTGTAACTCTAAGTAACTCATTTTACTCTTTTGCTAAAAATGCTAAATTAAGCAAGACTCCATCTTCAGATTTCTGTGTGTTAGGATTTGTGACAGGTACTGTTCACACATAATGAAATGCACACTGATACAGCACAGCAGTGACATACTGACTGTACTGCTAAAGCAGAAATTTCCATTCAAGAACCTAAAGTGTCTAATATCTTGGCTCTTAGTGTGCTTTGAAGATAACAAACTCTCTCAAGCAAATTAATCCATGGATTTTCCTGTACATCACTGGGGGAGGGGACACACCACTTCAGCCATTCAGCACTTCCAGGTCCAGGTACTGACTGCTGGAGGACAGGGAGTGAAGAAATAGGAAAGCTCAGAGCAAATGAGCAGATAAGGATAAAAAAAAAACAAAACCAAGCAAACCAAACTCCACATTTTTCTTCTACTTGCCAAGCAATCCAAGCACCTTGTTTTACTGTCTAACAACTGTGATGACAGCAGGACACATGTAACCAGAAACCTGAGGGAGCAGAAGTTTTCTGTTCCACTTAGAGGGGAACAAATGGGCCATGTGACAGCTGGGGCCACCACCAGCCAGATCTTACAGAATTAGAGAATCTCATTTTAACCCACTGTGCTCGCCCAGGAATGAAAGTCACCTCCCACAGGGGAAATGAAACCAGGAGGTTCTGTCACAAGGAATCGAGGAAAAAGAGCTGCCTGTAACCCCAGTTTGAATGGGTGATCTTCCCAGTTCACTATTTCAAAGAGCATTGCAACATGTTAATAAGTAACTCTAGTTAAGCAAAAGCTAAATGATTTTTACATCAAGTCACTGGAGGAGTTCTAACATATTAAACAGAACTGCTGAGCTACCTGATGTAAGTAGTATCAGAGTAGCTACTTCTACTCCCATGAAAGGTTTCTGTTATTGGTGACCAGGCATTGCTGCCAAATATTAGATGTGCAAACACTGTGCTAAGAGATTCCCAGTAGCATTTCACTTCTTTAATCCCAGCACACCAGCATCAGACATGCCACAGTGACAACAGGTGAGCTGCCTGTGCTCTCCTCCTGTTGATGAGCCCTGCAGGTCTAGGAAACAGCCCAGAAAATCAGATTTTATAGTCCTACTCACCCTCTCCTCCCACTTCAATTTCAGCCTAAAACTCAGTACAATCACATAGCTGTTCTATGTACATAACAAAGAACAGGGTTAGAAATCTAAGATGTCTTGCATTTGTTCAAGACAGGCAAAATTTGAACAGTGTTTCAGTCTGCCTGGTATCTAAAACCACTACAGAAAAACTGATCTATACATGAAGTAGACAAAACAGTATCAAAGTAGCTACTTCATTATGAATATTCACAAAACCTCTTCTTATTTCAGAGATGTAAAAACTCCAGTAATGTGAATTTAAACTGGTGGTAAGTCTTTCTAAACATGGTTTATTTCTTCCCTTTCCCCTCACAAAGGTGTTTCCACTTACTACTTGACTTTCTAAACTGTAGCACAGTTTTTAAGACAAAAAAATTGCAAAGCACAAACTGTATTTGCAAAACAGAGGAACATTCAGAGGACACAAAACTGCATTAAAATACAATATTGAAAGAGTATATTGTTTTCCATTAGGGCTTGAAAATATCCAATGCTAACTGGATGCCACACAAATATTTTAAGTGTTGCTCTGCTTGAAATTCAATTTTGAAAACAAAGTCATAAATAGTCAGTTTTCAAATGTGCAAGACAATAGTGTGTTTTGCCACTTCAGATTAAGTTATATTGTATAATAATGTATTTGGAAACATTAGAGCTTACTTATAATGATTTGAGAAGTATCTATATTCTACAGTTCCGTCATTTAGGATAGACATAAAAGCAAATTTAAAACAGACAAAGACTCTTACCTGCTATACTTGCAAATATTTCACTGAATCCAATCAGCACATATTGAGGAATCTGCCACCATATTGGCAAATCTGCAGCATGGTATGTAACATTTCCAATTGTCTGATTAATTGTTTTAACCTTTACAATTTTCAGTCTGTTGCTTTCCAGAATTCCTATGTGGAGGGAAAAAAAAAAATACCTAAGACACAAATATTGTTTCTTCATATTAAGAATTACATTAGGATTCAGCCCTGAACTGCAATTACAAATTATACAATAGGAATATGTATTTATTTCCTAACAGAAAGCATTTCAGACTACTTTTGCCACTGTTATTTCAAGACATACAGTTGTTCTGCCATAGAATTAGTGATTATATGCTTATTCAGTACCAATAATTATACAAATTGCTAATAACACTTAACTCTTTTCTGGATGGATCAGCTGAGAGCTTTTTCATACACACTGTGCTGGGGTTTTTTTTTAAGACAATCTCATTTTCACAAACTACTACTTTGCTGTGTTGAACCATTTCACCTGCCACCATAGTATTAATAAATTAGAAACCATTTTGCTTATCAAAATGGCTACACTAGTCCTGTAGAACGATGAAAACCCTCTATGAATATGATTATGACCTTTATGTGACACTTTTCATCCGAAGAGAGCCAAAAGCTCATTAGAGCTTGATTTACAAGCAAGACATTGCATAGAAAGTACTTCATACAGAATGAAAAATAGACATGATAGTGTAAAATATAAGCACTTTTAGCTTGCTCAACACAACAGTTTAGAGCAGAAAGTGAATATCAAACAGCACTGTAGGGTTTTGTTGAAGTTGCCCAGATTAAACGACTGGGCTCAGCGTTACAGAATAGCTCATGGTTAATAAAACTCCCTGCTTCACCCAAAAAGGACCTCTATAAAAGAACTCTCAATATCCTTGGAAATAAGGTGAATTTATTCATCACCAATTCAGAGGAGCAGGACTGAGTCAATGATGCAGCTTCCTACAGTGGGTGTTACCCACACGGCCTCCCTTTAGTGCCTGTCACTTTTGGTCCCTCCTTGCTCACTGAGCCAAGACCTGACCTAATCTTGGGGCACAAAATATCCCTCCTGTTACAAAAAAACCAATTGTACAGAGCTTAAACATGATGCTTCATGGATATCACACCATGTAGGTGTGATTATGTACAAGCAATTACATCTGCTTCCTCACCTCTGGCTTTGTCTTTCCTAGAGGCAGAGAAGGATGACATGGACATTTAATATTTAATATGTTGGCTGAACCACTCTGAACCCTATTGACAGCACATACAACTTCTAATGCACAGCCTAATATCTGTTCTCCCATTTCTTCACAAATCTGTGACAGAGAAACCCTGAGGGGACCAGCCAGATCCCATCTCTGGGCTAAGGGACAATGCCAAAGGAAAGGACTGATGTTTGCCAAAACCACCTCCTACCATGACATGCAGTTTTCTTATTAATCCTGGTCATGGCAAGGGACCCAAGCTGAGCAGAAAGCATGAGGAAAGCTCCCCAGAGTCCCTATATACAGTCTGTAGGTGAGGCCACAGCTAAAGAAGTGTATCTTTAGCTCTTCATCTACCTCAGTGCCCTCTGAACTACGAGGAGCTGATGTAATTAAAATAAAGCTGGATTTCTTGATGGGTTTGTATTTTATACAGCTGCCAAACTTTTTAGTGTGGAACTTAATTAAAATGTAAAAAAAGCAGTACAGTCATCTAAGAGCTCAGACATAATTTCATTCATATACATTCAACACAAAAATATTGCACCTCAAAACATCTAATGATCCTTAATGTGTTTATATTTCTCACAACATAAGCAGATTTAGGAGGCATTTAGCCACATAGGAACATAATTAAAATATACCAAACCTTGCCATAAATTTATCTTCAAAGTACTTCAGAATCTAGAATCTATTGAGTCTTCCTTAGACTTTGATAGACAAGCTTCATGTTCAATCTTACAGATTTAGTAGTTAAAATAATCTTAAATTCTTGCTATAATGGCTTAAACTCTATAAATGAAGTAGATTTTCCAGTTGGATAACCTTAAATATTGCTACTAAGAATTTATGATAAAATGTATGAAGCACAGCAGATGTTCATTAAATCTAATCAGTTGTATTTTTACACAGTTTGTAAAATATTTTAAATAATCTCAACAATCTAATAGGCAGCCTGAGTAGTGTCCACAACTAATGCCTGTTAAATAAGTTAAAATGGAAATATGGCACAAACAAATCATTAGGATATTTCCATGATTGCAAGTTCTTAACATCATCATATGCTGAAGATTTTAATCAGTCTCTCTCTCTAAAGCAGAAATGGTTGGAAGTAATACTGTATTTTAAGAATATTAAAATATGGCAGCTATAAATATCATTTAATGAAAAAATAAAAATTCTATGAAACATATAAACCAACAGTTTTCCACCCTGCTAGAAATAAACAGTTTCCTACACCCCAAATTTGTGGCAACTGAAGCTCTTAAATTCCTCTTATGATGAAGAGATATTAAGTTACTCCAAAAGGTTAAACTTTCCAAACAGATTGCAAAGAATTCACCTTTTCAGCTTCTACTGTGGAAGAGCTGGGGAGGATCAAACCCACAAAATCATGTGTTACATTTGTAGGTGAACAGAAAAACTGGCATTTAAAATTTTCCAGAATTCTGCTGTAGGAACCCATTCCCCAACTCGGCTATCACAGCTCAATGTGCTTTTCCCCCCACTACTAATAAAGACAGATATTGCTGGTTTTGAATTCCCTTATATGTGAGCCTGAGTTCTATTTAAAGAGCTGACATTTAACTGTTTTACATCATCCTCTTTTGCAGTACCGGTGTTCTAAGAAACATGGAATAAGAGAAACACTCCTATTTTAAGTTTAAATGACTTTGCTTAAAGAACTTTCCTTGCCCACACACAAAGTGACCTTGGCCTAATAAGGTAATTATCTCTCTCATTGAAAGAAATCTTAATAGCCACATAAAGTGTCCCTCTCCCTAAAATATGGGGCATCACAAGTGCTGAAATTCATTTATTTAATGCTATAATGCTTTATCAATATGTTCATTTCAGTGATGCTAGTGAAGGCTATGGATTCCACGAAGCATTGCTCAGAGATGTTCAGTTCCACATCAGCAGCGCTTAACAACCTTAAATCATCTCAAAAGCAGCTGATTTATGGTTCCAGCAGACTTGCCATCTTTTCCCTTTCAAGCTACAGCTAAGCTATTTTACACTACACTAATTCCCAAACATTAGGGCACATTAAAGGTAGGGCAGAAAAAACCCCAAAGTGGGAGGAAACTCTTGTGCAGCCATAACCTAACTTCATTACTTTAGATAAAGGGAAAGGTAAAATTTCACCTTTTTGATATTTGGAAGTTAGAATGTATGAAGAAACATACTTATTTCTGAACCAATTTGTTTTTCAGGATAAATAAATTCTCAACTTCAAGATCAAGTGTTAATAAATCAGACAACAGGGACTTCCACAATACTGTAAATTTATTTTGAGAGGACTAACAGCCTTGTTCAGGCAACTCACTGATCATGAAGGGAAGGCATTTGGCCAGAAAACAAATAGTTCTCCAATACCAAGTGTACTAGAAAGTAACACTCTATGTGAAAACCTTGACTAACAGGCTGGTTTTGAAGGGTACATGCAAAGTCTACTTCAGGCAGGAAAAATGGTCCAATTTTATTGCAAAGGTTCAAAACAGTTTAGTAAGTTTTTGGATACAATCAAATTGGATTTCATGCAGTTGCATTCCAACTATCCCATGAAAATGAGATCTGAAAACGCTGAACTAAAGATTCACAAAGGTTTTTAAAAAATGCTGTTGCAAGTAGTTGAATAATTCATTATGTATGTAGATCTCAAAACTGTCTCCTTACCTGCAGCAAAGGCAGAACACATGACAAAGAACATTCCAACTGCAATCCTCTTCAGTGAGGATGGGAGCAGGCCATTCCTCTTTAAAATGGGGTCCACCAATTTATCTTTTAAGGGTATTAGGATCAGAATAAGCACTGCATCAAACATGGTCAACCAGGCTGCTGGAAACTTAAAGGGTAGATGGCTCAAGTTAGCAATTCCATACTTAAAGAGTTGATTTTTACTATTATTTTACAAAAAAAAAGAGATTTGTGATTGAACACTTTGATCCAAAACAAAGCACCGTGCACTGACAGACACTGTGAAAAGAAAAATGAGAGTGTGTGAAAGCTGAGGAAAACATTCAGCTATTCAGGTTTTCCTTTAGTCTGGCTGTTCATAAATCTGTGAGCTCAGAAGCACAAGTGACTCCTCACCACAGCAACTCCACCACTATTGTACATTCTCCCTCTCCAGACACACCTCCAGCTGTGCTGAGGTGGGCGTTAGTTTTGGTGCTGTTGTTTTTGTTTTGGGGGGGAGGATGCTCTGAACATCAAGTGTTCAGAGCAAAAAGGTTCTTTTCACAAAAGCAAATAATAGTGCACACAGTTCCAAGGAAAATGAGGACTAAGGAAATTACTGGGCAGATGAAGAAAGTACTCTCAGAAAGCAAAACGCAGAACTCGGAGACGTTTTGCAAAGGATTTTTTATAAGATCTCTAGGTTTCAGAGGGCTCCTATTTTAGATGCTTACTCTGAATTAATTTTTGTTAAAACAAAATTTAACTATCTAAAGTAAGCCTGTATGAAGTCCTTTTGACAGCTGAGATGGCTATTAGCATTATCACAACATCTGAGTGTTTCTGCTTAAATCCTGACATACAAACAAAAAAACCCAAACAAAACCAACCAACCAACCAAACAACCCCAAAAAATATAAAACAAAACAAAAAAAACCCCAACAAAACAAAACAACCAGACTCCCCAAAGGCTACAAACCTCAACCACTGCAAATCCCTCAAAGACCCAAGGCCTCAGCCTCTGACACACTGTGGGCACACAGCTCTCCCTGCAGACAAGAACTCCACTGATTTACAAAGGGAATAACAGTCTAGGGTGGTTATATAAAGACATCCAGCAGTTTGATACATAAGGTTGTGTACATTACTTAGCAATGGTCACATGCTTTGAAAAATGCCCAGTGAATTCTGCTGAGTTAGGCAAATTCTTGCTTATTTTGAAGTTTTGCAAAATTGTAACTGCCAATTTTCCTCCCTCTCCCACTCACCTTTTCCTTTGCTTCAAATATCACACCAGCAGTAACCTGTGTCACAGTTTGTACAGAGACTGATTTGTGTAATTAGAGTCAAGGATGTAGGAATTTTTTGTCATTGCTAAATCTGGTAAGAAAGATGAGAAATACCAAATGCCTCTGGCACTGCTGTATTTCACCCAATCAATCACTTGGGTTTGGGGTTTTTTTTGTTTAAAATGTATGCTTTCCATTTTCTACTCTATCAGGAGCCTGCAGATTAAAGGGCATACACATATTTCACTCTTTTCATATCAAGAGGAAATATGCTTTTCTTAGTATTGGGCAGAGGTGCCTGCAAGAGCTTAAGGAAAACCTGACAAGGTACAATGTAAATGTTATATTACTGCTCCTTCTCCTAATTACCTCAAATCACTACATAAAGGAGATTGCAGGTCAGCATCCTTCAGGTAGACCACATACCACAGAAGACAGCAAAACCAAATTAACTTAGTTGTCTTATGCTGTTAGATCAGAACAAAGTATTTCTAAATAAAGCAACACAACTGATGTGCTGCAGAGAAAGGAGCCAGTCACTCTTAGGGCAGGACAGAAAATCATTCTTTAGATGTATTGAGACATTGTTCCATCATCCTTGCCTCAAATAGTGTTTAAGTAAACACTACAAAGAGGCAACTAACTTTTAAATCCACACTTTTGTTAGAAAAAGTGGTATTTTAATGTCTTTTCAGGAAAACCAGTGAAAGCCATTATTTTTTTAACTAATTTAATTAAACATAATGCTTAATTACAACTTGAAACAATTCAAATGCTCAGTTTGATAACCAAAGCTCCACGTTCATTTCTACACAATAAACATTCAGACTGACAATATTTTTATTTTTAATATTCAGTCTGACAATGGGACTCTGAACTCCTGTGTGCACTTTGTTAGAAGAAAATAATCCACTTCTCTAGTCCATGTTATAAAAAGGCATAATAACATAAAGTAGACCTGTTAATAACTTATATTCATACTTTTTGGTTTTACTTCTCTGTACCATTCCTGCAGGCACATGATGACAGCCTTTCTTGGAAAATATTGATTGAACAACTTCTTATGATTCAAGGTAAAGTGATTATTGATTAAGCAGTATAAAGTAACAAATGTATCCCAGATTCCAAATATTAATGCATCAGTTAAGGAGGGGTATTCCTACTGAGCTTGCAGGAATGCTTCTGTCCTACTTTGGAAACTTAGGGCATAGAGATTTATAAGCTTTCTTCAAAGGTCAGACTTGGTCCACTGAAGGATGAAGACACTCTTAATTAAAGCAGTGAGAGTTACCTGAACACATTCAGAACAGGATGGTGTGGACTCCACACACTTGTTGGTGTAACAAAACCCCTGTAATGTGCCCCATGGTTCTAAATGCCCAGTGGATTTGGCCACCAGTTCCCCTTAGGCACTACCTGACCTTGCTGGAATTTTTGTACAACACTTACCTCATTTGCATTTCAGCTAAAGAAAACATACTTTTTAAGGTGTTTTGCTCTGCTTACCGTGTGGATGGAGTTGGTGTCATTTGGGATCTCAGGAATTTTCAGATGGAGACTTTGCAATACATATGTTGTCTGCATCTAGAATTAAAAAAGATGGGTTGACATTACTTGGAGAAGGAGCGCTGAGAGCGAGGTATTTTTAATAATTAACAATGATTATACCAGAGGTAGAGTGCTAACACAGCAAAGCAAAGAGAATTATTGTTGGAACATTACAAAATTTTTATTTACATTTACAAAATCTGAGTCTTAACTACAGCTTTAATGATTTCATTTTCTTTTTTATTATTAGGTCAAAATATTACTTGAGAGTTTTCTCAAAGAGCCATTTGTCATCTCTCACCTTCAAGGTAAGTTTCACATTTATGAGAGAGCCCTCAGAAAAAGTGTTAGATTAGAAATGATGGTTTTTTTTTTTTTAGACATGTAAAATACAACTGTAACCATTTGGAACTACTCACTTGAAAATACACTGTCCAGTAAGGTATTAAAGCCAGGAAGACAGGGATAATCTTGACAAGAGCTTTTACATCTTCTACTTTATCTTCTCTGAAGGGGCCCCCCCGAGACAGCTTGGCCATCTCAAACAGGCTTTGCTTGCGAGGCTGGTGAAGAACTCCCTGGCCTTCACTTTGGAAAAGAATTGGAAATGTTTAGTTAAACAACAAAAACTGACACGACTGGCAATCCTGTGACACTTCATTATAAACAGCTTATGCATTTCCAGAGTAACTCATGCAAGTTACAGCAACACAACTAGGCTGGAAGGGGTCACAGGAGGTGAAAACATAAGATGAAACCTGTTATGAAGGTTTCCTTACTTCCCATCCTCCTCCTGCCCCAGCCCTAAAAAACTGGCACTCCAATATGCAGAACTTAGAATAACCTGGGATATTTGTGATATTGTTTGTTAATGAATTAATTATGGTAATTGAATTGTTTCTCAGTCTGAGTACCTGAAACCTGACATCTCTTATCAGGGATTCAAGCACCAGTATTCCATGGGCATCTCTTAAGTGTGGAAAAACTCTGGAGGCCCATCAAGCCACTTACAATATTAAATGCAGATGGCAGTGGTTTTCAAATCAGAAGGCACCCATAAACATATCTAACAGAGAAGTTAATTCATGCTTAGAAGCAGCATAGCCAGGTTATGTTACAGTTTCAGAAACTCTGAACTGGCAGGACACTGCACTCAGCTGAAAACAGCAGACTTATCTTGCACCATGGAGATCCAGTGACCTCAAAATGTGCCTCTCTCATCCCAAAACTCCCAGAAAATATCTCCAGGACTCCAACTTTCCAGTTCTAAAAGCAGACCTGCATGTTCTAATGCAGTCTCTGGTGTGACTCACTACCAGCTAGTTTGAACTAACTAGTTCCAGCTCCTGGGTTGATTTGCTGAATTCGGGTGATACAGAAGAGCTCAGCACAAACCTGCTGGTTGAACGTTCCATGTGTGTCTTCTTGGAGCAGCAGGAATATGTGAGGATTTTGAACATGTCTGTGAAAGCACTGCCATCAGGGGGTTTGGTGATGAAGAAACTCTGACCACATAAGAAAACCATGAAGGAAATCCCAATGCAGACTGTTGGGATACTGTATCCAATAACAAAGCTCACGTTCTGTTGGATGTATGCAATGCCTCCCAGAGACAGAATAGCTCCCAAATTAATGCTCCAATAAAACCAATTAAAAAATCTTCTCGTGGCTTCCGGGCCCCGATCTTTGACCTGAGAAAGATTAAAAGCAAGTACTTCAGTTTCTGAAGAAAATGAAGCCTGTTTATTAGAATTCAATCAAGTTCAATGCACTGAAGAGTTCAGGTTTCATTTAGAGTCACACTGGAATGATTTAAGTGTTTTGGGCTTCACATGGTATTTGATGAAATGACACCTCACTGAGCTACACCATTAAGGGAATAACTTTCTAGAAGCCCAGCACAGGGATAAAAAGCGCCAGGTACTCCTGAATGACAGCTTCCCCAGAGAGACCATTCTTAGTTCTACTGCACTGACTCTCATTTGGTCATTTCTCTACACAAAGCTCACTCAGATTAACATCCCATAGTCCACAGAAGCTCAAGTAACTATTTCTTAGTAAACAAAAACTTACCTAAAAATTCATGTATTGCAGTAATTGCAATACACATAACAGTGAACTGTACTCCATTTTCTAAACCTCAAATGAATACTTGGTAATTAAACAACAACTTTAAAGTTTAACCCAGTCCTAAAGCTTATCATCAGCACATAAATGGAGGACTTGTCATTCTGACCTTTAAAAAAACCCAAAACTAAATCTGGGTTGCCTGAGTGTCACAAGGCCCCTGTAAACATTTTTCCCTCTAAGCCAGCACTGTTCATAGTGTTATTTTTCTGCTTGAAGCTCTCAGTGTCAGTAAAGACATGCCTGGTTTATAGAATTATCCTGTACAGTTTTCAGCATCACTCTTTATTACTGCCTACCAAAAGTCACCCCATGTCTTGTAATGGAGTCACAGGAACCCAGCATCACTCCTAAGAGGTGATGTAAGAGAAATTATGCAAGTTAAATTTTGAGACACATTAAAAAGATCGACTAGTCTGCAGAAGAATTCCTAATAGTGTATTTGTCAGTGGTTTATGACTGAAAGGCCATTAACAGTGACTAGCAAGTCAGTGCCATGCACCAGCCTTGCTGAGTCAGTTAACTTTCATCTGCAATTGCAAATTTCTCCTCCTCGTTTGCCAGATCTTTAAAAGATCCATGTTTAGTTTGCAATATGAAAAGCAAGCTGTGTCTTGAAATAAGTTTTTAACATTGTCAGTTGTGATTTACAGCTTCAGGTTTCTCAGTGGTGCACAAACCCATCTGTATCATTTAGTCAAGCCCAACAAAAGAAATATTTAGTCATTTTTTCCTGTGCATAGTTTATACCGTTGTTGGGCACTCAGGTATGTCTGTTACCACGTCAAATACAATCCTGGAGATAAATCCAAGAAATTCTCCCTCTCTAATTTCAACTAGGTACTCATTTCCTAATTCTAATAATCATCACCTGCAGTAGTGTACCAATCCAGGAATTCCCTCCCTCTAATCCCCAAACAGCAGCAGGGTATTAGCAAACAATTACATGGAACACAGTGCTCCAACTTGTCTAAAGCGTTACGATCTGTTTTATGAAGTTTCCATTTCTTCATCATAAAGTCTCGGTTCTCTTATTTCTGCAAAGAAAATGACTTCTCATCCTCCCTCTTACACATGACCTTGCTGACATCTGTACAAAGGAAAGCTGGGACAAGAGAGCAAACTTTGATACAGGTAAGAACAGGGCAAGCCCAGCGTGATGCTTCTATCAAGTTCTATCCCAGCCTCCAACCATTAGCTCCTGAAAAACTTCCAAAACCAAGGATGGCTTCTCTCTATCTCCTTAATAAATGCAGCAGCTCTCCTCTCCATGAACTTGCCTAACCTGCCTCTGAACCCAGGTCAGCTTTTAGAATCCATAATATCCCCTGGCAAAGAGTTCCCCAGCTAATTACCCAGTGGGAAGCACCACCTCCCCTCGCCTGGTTTGAACCTGCCCTGGCCTGGCCTCACTAGTTTTACCCAGTTCCAGGAAACAACAGAACAAAACTGAGCTTTATCCCATTCCTGGCCCATTTCTGCCTCTCTCTCCCCCAGCCATTATTTCCACAAACCACTGTCACATCTTCCTTCTTGCTGCCTTTTCAAGGGTAGAAGCTTTAGTCTGATTCATGATTCCTTGCCTGGAGACTCCTGACCATGTCTGTGTCCCTGAAACTTCCCTCTCCATCATCCTTTCTGAAACAGAGTGACCCAAAAGGAAGGCAGTGCTCAAAGGGCAAACACGCCACAGGCTTACAACGCAAAGAATCCATTTTCTCCTTCCTCATCAAAGTAAATATATGCACTAAAAATCGCATCACAGCCACATCTGAGATGCTTCAAAGATGAAGAACTACGAAGATGTCTTGCCAAAACCAGAAAACACGGTAGAGTTAAAAGGCAGTTCTTTTCAAACATCTCATTGGCTGCCCGAAATATCAACAATATTACATTTACAGCGGATCACTCAAAATTTCCCCTGCTGGCTGCTATACCTGAGCTGTGTGACAGCACAAAACATCTTCATTATACATTTTAATAAGGGACTAAGAAGGAGAAAACCATGTCAGACTTTTATTATTTTACTTTTATCAAGCGCAAGCACTTTCCACAGAACTGCAGGAGTTCTCCTTTCCCCCTTATGTTGCATTATTTTCAATCAGCCAAGTGGAAAGAAAAATCTATCACTCCCTCTGCTCAATTGCATCTGTGCTCAAGCATAGCAGCACCCTCCTCACTCTCCTTGTGATGCCAGCACCTCCAGCTTCATTAGATTCCCAACATCCCACCAGCAACTGCAGCAGGAAAACGATGGACATAAATGGCACACGTACAGTGTGAGTCCTGCATCGAGTCAGTGCTCTGGGCTGAGGGTTCCACATCCCTGCACTGAGAGTCAGAACAGGTACATTTTAAAAGATTTTGGCCCCATTGCAACAAAACAGATTAAAAAAAATAATAAAATCTGGTAAGTGTCCTTTAAATATAGACAATCCAAATGCAGAAGGAAAAGCACAGTGACGTTCTGAGTTTTATAAATGGGATTACGCAGCCCTGGATTTCAAAATAGTAAAGGAATAGTTCTCAAAATCAAAATTTCTAATACAAATCATGTATCAGATTGATTATGGTCAGGTAAGATGTGAATATGACCATGGTTTTCATGATAAAGACTCCTGAGTGCCTGGCAGACTCTGTGATGGGAATTGTGCCACCACCAGGTTATTTACAGCCACTTTCAGCAGAGGACACACCAGCTCTGTAACCCTGCACTGCAGTCCTCTAAACTCATTTAGGATACAAGGTTACCATCTTAGAATGAGAGCAAAACTTCAAATGCAACTCAAACTAAGAATGGGAGGAAGAGTAACTGGATCTTTAGTTACAACCCCCAATGAAAAGTTATGACTGACAGCAAGTTCCACAGCACAGCTGTCCTAAGGTTAATACTTAGATCTCATTGTGACTTGGAAGAAAGATGATCCTTGCTCAATTATCCCTCTCCTGGATTTTTCAACACCAACCTCTTTCTCAGGAGATGATCCAAGCAGTAGCCAAAGCAGCTGGTACAGCTTGAAAACAACAATTATACAGCTCAAATATTAAGATCGTATTAGATTTTTCTGATTATTATGGAAAGAGTCAGGAATCTGAACAGATATCGTTGCTTCTCCATAGTTCCTGTTTTAGATGCTTTGCTTTGTCACAGAGGGATTTTTTGAGCTCTCACAGATCAGTTCCAAAGAACTGGTTACTACAAGGTTTGTTATTTTTGCTGCAGCTCGTGTGTATCTGGTGCCCACCACTCCCCTGGGACATCTGATTTCTGTCATCATCTCAAGTATTTCCTAAACCCCAACATTTCAGAGTTTCAGGATGTGTCTCTCCCTCTTCGCATCATCACAGATTCAAAGCTCTGAGCTCCCATTTGACTCACATGAAAGAACAAAGATCACTCCAAAGTTACTGACAGGAGCAGTTTTCACTTGCTCCTGTGATCAACTGATGACAGTCACAAGTGACAGATGTAACAAAAACCCCCAAACTCATCCCAGTCAACTCTGAGCAACCACACAACAGAGGAAGGATGGAAACACAGAAGCTTGTCCCTGTCTTTAGCCTACAAAAGAAAGCACAATGACAACAGTTCTGTGCAGTCACATTTATAGAATCCTGACTCTCCAATCCATCACTACAGACATCAGTTATTCTTTGAGGTCATCTGGGGAGAGCTCAGTAACTGAGCTACACACCATCACTCAGTTGCTACATCATTTCAAAGTTTCATACTAAAATTTGGCAAGTCCACATTTAAAGTCTGCTTCCTGTCCCATCTGTTGTGTTTCTGGCAGAAACAGAAACAAATTATTACTGGCCACGTGAATGTCACAATTTGTTTTCAAACTGCAGAGCCTTAGATGTCCACAGGCTCCTCAGAAGTTCAACAACAGCAACAAAAAACCCCACTCTTGCAGTTAGTGACCTTCAAATCTTTATATGTGGTTCCCCATCCTCATCTAGAGGCTGGAAAATCTAAGCTCTACAAATAAATAAATAAATAAATATCACTCTAAAGCCAGCTCTATACCAGCAATTTCCAACAGTAACTGTAACAACAATTTTAGCAGAGCTGGAACATTTCTGGCAGTTATGGACTGAGAAATTTATGGACTATAAGACCAATTCAGAAGGAAACTATACTGTGGGTTAGAACTGGTGTCTCTAATCACCATAACCCAGAAAGACATTCATCTATAATTAGAACAATGATTATGGCTGATACTAGATCAGTAGTCTGCTGCTAATTCTGCCTTCAATGTTGAAGCTAAATCAGCTTTCACAATAATGGCAAACAGTCATATTGTTTCCTAACTACAGAAAGTCACAAACTGCTACACAGAACAGGAAGTGACAGCAAAACACTTAAAAGGGGAACTGGAAAGTGCCAGGTTGTACGTATCATATGATTAGAAACATTATTCTGAGAACCATAGGTCAGATTTAGACCAGTGTGATGGATCCATCTGCAACTTCTAGAAAAACAGCTCATTTACAAACACAGTTAAGCAAAGCTGGTCTATATCTACTTTGCAGTAACTCTTCTTGCTGAGCTGACTGGCAAAAGTTACTCCATACTGACTCTACTCAGACAATTTTAGAGCACTTCTAAAGGCATCCATTTAACAGAAATTAAGAAACATCTTTCAGCTTTAGAGAAAAATAAGTACTGGAATGCAGTTTCCAGTGTTCCACAAAGTGATTCTTCTCACTGTATTAGAGCTCTCCACCCAAATTCTGTACGTACACCAAAGCTGAAAATCTCACATGGCAATTTGAAGAGATCTGCAATGCAATGTAATTAACAGTATCTGAAAAGTGGTTGAGTCAGCTGAAGTATCTGTATAGTATATACAACTATATGCTACTCATACTTCCTTTTGTTTGGTATTTAAGGGGAAAAGGACAAATCTTATCACATCCAGCCAAAACATGTTTGGATTGCACTCTGGCCTCCCAAGAATGTGGCTCTGGGAGACAGGCTTTATTCTCAGCAATATATGTGCATCTCATCAGCAGTTTGCTACCTTCCTATGCAGGGAGAAGGCACCCAAGAGGGCCCCAAACTGCATAAGGTAAGTGGTGTGCTGTAATTTATTTAACAATAGATAAGCCAGAAAAAGAGAGAAGGGGAAAAATTCAGTCCTCGGCAGAGCTCTGCTGATTATTATGGACCAGAAAGGAGTATTTCTTTTGCTTCACCCTACATAAATCACTGTGAATTATCAGCATACCTAACCAAAACTGCTTTCCTTGAAATCCTGGGGGAAAAGCCTTTACAAAATCCAGCTACAACAGCTACACTTCCACTGGCAATGGCTCTTCTTTTGCTCCCTTCCTGCCGTTATTTCTCTCTTACATTTAACGTTCATGAAACATTTTGGGAATAAGCAGTCAGTTTTGAAAAACACCTTACAAGATAAAGTCATATTAAAGCTATTTCACTTGATGGGCTCAGGCTGGCTCAAACAGAACCAATGCACTGGGGACACACAATCCTAGGCTATAATAATGTTTTACATTTATATACTGCCTTTCACCCAGAACTCCCAAATTTGGAATACACGAAATGCCAAAGAATAAAAAATGACTGCACAACAGAGAACAGAGGAATGTTTGGCAAAGATGCTGTGGTAGATCCTCCCTCTTACAAAGAATTTCATGGCATTTCTGACACCTGCTCTAACCAGAACTCAGTGGGCCAGTAAACAGAAGTGCAACTGGATTTTCCTTGCTTTGCCACCAAGAAGGGTTTGGTTAAAAAAGCTGCTCAGTATCTGAGCATCTGAAATTCTCAGTTTGTAAAGCAGAAATTATATTTTAACATCCACAGTCAGCATAGTACCTTAGCATAAGGCTGTAAAAAAGGGACATGCACCAGAGCATTCCAGTTGCTACTGAACTCTAAGGTGCCTCTCTGATGTTTTCCGTAGGGCCACTGGGCTCTGCAGTGATGATCCAATGAATGATATCACTGAGGTGGATCCGGGGAAGGTCATTTGACAGGACATGTCCTCATGAGAACAGCCCAGGTGAAATGTCTACCACACTGAGAGTACCTTCCCACCCATCATGTGGTGCAGCATTAGCCTGCACAAAAACATCGCTCAAGGGCAATGCAGTGCACAGAGAACACCTAAAGCATAAAAAACTGTTTGTTCTCTGGCCTTCATGGATCACAGGATGATAAAGGCCTCTGACACTGCCCTAGAAGGCCCATGTCATCCTTGTCAAAGCTAAAATGCGTATCCTGATGAGCTCTGAGGTCAAATTCAGTGGGTACAAACTCCACAATGAAGGATAATTAACAATCCACTTAATGGCCATTAAATATTCAACCCAACTCCTCAAGATGGTGATGGCTTAGCCAGTTCAGGGACCACAGGTAAGGCAGGGTTACCAAAGGCCATAAGGGATCAGGCACCACACAGACACCAAAACTATACCAAACAGGGCACAACTTCACGACCTGCACTTACACAGGGAACAGAGCTGGATGATCTGATCCCCTCCAAGGCTAAACACCTAGAGAGAGGCGAACCAGCAGGCACTGCCCACCCCACCAAGGCAGGCAAAGCCCCTCAGCACCACTGACAGCCACCCCTGGTCCAGACCAGCGCCCACAAGCGGCTCCAGCAGCTGCCAAACAATACCCGACCTGGTCCGCCCCGAACGGGGTGATGTTGGCCTTGACCGAGCCGACGCCCAGCCCCACGAGGACCAGTCCCACGAAGGTGGCGGTGGCGCAGTAGCGGGTGGCTCCCGCCTGGGAGCAGGGCGCCGGGGTGGCGTTGGCCGCCGGCGAGGAGCAGTTCTCCACGGGGAACAGCGGGATGTCCCCGCAGAGGCCCTGGCGGGTGTGCGGCGCGGCGATGACGGGGAAGGCCAGCATGCCCAGCAGGTACAGCGCCATGCTCAGCAGGATGGTGCCGAACTTGCCCAGCAGCGCGTCCGCCAGCCAGCCCCCGAACGGCGACACCAGGTAGGTGATGCCCATGAAGAGCAGCAGCGCCTGGCTGGCCTGGGCGCCCTCCCAGCCGTAGGGCGGCCCGTTCAGGAACAGCACCAGGTTGGAGGTGACGCCGTAGAAGGCCACCCGCTCCAGCAGCTCGGCCAGCAGCACGGCGGCGCAGGCCAGCCGCCGGCCCTGGAACGCGCTGGCCGCCGCCGCCCGCCCGCGCTCCCCGCTGCTCAACAAGGGGCTGCGCTCGCTCGGCTCGGGCTCGTCCATGGCGGCCCCGCGTCCCCGCGGCCCTGCCCTGAGGGAGCCGCACCGGCCCCGCCGGCCCCGCCCCCCCGCCCAGCGGCGCCGCGCCATTGGCTGAGGGCGCTGTCACTCTCGGCCGGCGGGGCCGTCACGCGGGCGGCGGGGCCGGGGCGGGACATGGCGGGGGCGGAAGCGGCGGGGCGGGACCGGCCGTGAGGGGAGCGCGGGGCGGGCGGGGCGCGGGTGTCCCCTCAGCCCCAGGACGAGGGCTGCTGAGTGCGGAGCTTCGCCGGGAGAGGGAGGAAGGCAGGGAAGGAAGGAGGAAGGTTCTCTCTCCGCTGATGTTCCCCCGCCTCTTTGACTCAGATGCTGCAGCAGAGAAATGGAGTTTCACCGAAGCGCACAACAGCTCGGGTTGGAAGGGACATCGGGACATCATCCAGTCCTACCCCACTGCCAGGGCCGGGGCACCTGGAGCAGGTGACACAGGAACGTGTCCAGGTGGGTTTTGAAGGTCTCCAGAGAGGGAGACTCCACGACCTCCCTGGGCAGCTGTTCTGGTGCTCTGCCACCTCCACGGAAAGTTCTTCCTCATGTTGAGTGAAACTTCTTGAGTTTTAGTTCATGGCCATTGCCCTTCGTCCTATCGCTGGACACCACTGAAGAATCTGGCACCATCATCCTCTTGCCACCCACCTTTGAGATATTTCTGTGTGTTCATGAGATCCCTTCTCAGTCTTCTCTAGATCAAACAGGCCCAGCTTCCACAGTCTCTCTTCATTACAGAGATGCCCCAGACCCCTCACCATCTTTGTGGCCTCCACTGGACCCTCTCCAGCAGCTCCTTGTCTTCCTCGTACTGAGGAGCCCAGAACTGGACACGGCTGTCCAGACGGGCCTCAGCAGGGCCGAGCAGAGGGGTTGTGGTTTTTATAGCTATTTAATGTATTGGTTCAGGATTCACCGGCAAGGAGGCCTTTCTGCAACAAAATGGGATAAATGTGCGTTGTGATTTATTTGTCTGTGTTCTGCAGCCCCTGTTGAAGGTGTGGGCATGGCTCAGTGCCCGGGGTGTGCCCAGGGACTCACCATGGATGGGGAGCAGCAGCTGGTCCCTGAGCTGTGTTTGGGGTGTAAAGGCAGGATTACCTGAGCAGTGCCTGCAGGAATTATATAAGTACACACAGAGAAAGAACACTCTGACCTGAATGGAATGAAATGTGTGATTAAAATGAGAAAACAAATTAGTGGTTGCAAGATCAGAACCCTAAGAGGTGCTGTAGTTCCACCATCACGTGTGTTGAGGTAAACATCATGAAAGTATGAAGTTGTCTTGAGCAGCAGATCTTAAAGTCATATTTTTGGCTGAAACAAAGTGGGGAAGATACTCCTGGTTCTGTGTTTTCAGTTAAAAAGGTAAATTGATTGACATCATTTAGTTACACCAAACATCTAGGTATGACTTAAAATTTTTGGAGCAGCGTTGGTAATTGAGCAAGCCATGCTTGTAAAAGTAAATGTATTCATTTAATAATGGGCCTTTGTAAATAACATGTGCCATAAAAATGACTCGTTAAATATATTTGCTCTCTTAACTAGTTAGCAAATTTTACGACAAAGGACAATGAGGAAAAGGCAACCAGCTGTACAGAGATCTCTTTGTGAACTCCTGCAATATGACTGATTCTGTAATTTAAAAAATTACATTTCAGCTTTTCCCAGCTTAATACAGTATGTCATATCAGTTGTGATTACATATTTTTGAGGCGTTTATTGAGACACAAAGTAATTAAGCACACTTTGTGTTATTGTGTTTTAATACATGCAGATATCACATTCTAGGCCCTTCATAATTTACTTTGGTGAGTGAGGTGAGATTTTTATATTGACCTATCCAACACCTCACAATGCTGAACAGCATTTGAAATGTACATTAGAAAATGCTATTTAAATCTTCAGGTATCAAAACAAAGGTACACTCACTAAAATTCAGAAGTTACTGTTAGAACTCAGCCACTCTCTCCAGCAGATCAGGAAGGTGGTTTTAATTTTCCTCCAAACAACACTCAGCTACAGTATGTTTAAAACTCGATTGTGATCCATCCTTGATCCTTTCTTAAAATACAGTGAATGCACCCATGTTTTCAGAGACACAACACTAAATGCTGCAAAGACTTCTAGAGTGTTATTTTTTTCAGTCAAGACCTATATAGCATAAAATCCAGAGTTATCATAAATAGTAATAAAATGTTAAGATCTCTTTGAATGTTTCCTTTATTTCCTCTTTATTTCTCGGACGACTGGTTAAGTTTCCTCATTTCTCATGGAGCAGGCCTTGTCTTACTTTGATGTTTGCATTTTTGTCTTCTTTGTGTTGCACACTAAATGTGCTGGATGGCTTTTGTCTGGGGTTGGAGCCACGGTGGTGCAAAGTTACAACGACCAGGCTGTTTGTCATGAGGTATCTCATGCAGATACCAGAACTGCAGCTTCCTTTTAACCCAAAACATGTCTGCATTTTGGATCACAGAGGCTGTTTTAGGCACAGGGTGAAGTTGGCACACACATCCAGAGCCAGCCCTTCTCCGTGTGGTGCAGCTGGGTGACCCGTGCTGTGTGAGGGTGCTGAGTGCTCTCAAAAGCCCAAATGTGCTTCACATGGGCCACTTCAAGGCCAGAATCCTGGCCCTCTACGTTTCAACAGGGCTGGAATTTCATGCCAGAAACACTTCCTGAAATGATGATGAAACTACCTTGGTTCTGCCTACCCTTAGATTAGCATTTATGCTGTTTTTAGCATTTATGCAAGGTTTGTTGCTCTTCTAAGTTGTAGCCATATTTTTTAGTTGGGATGGGGTTTTAAATGGTCTGAACAATGTTGTGCTGGATTATTTCTTTGTTAACTTAGTGAGGTGCAGACAGTTGAACACGGCTCTGCAGCATGAAGACCCATGAGCAAAACATGAGCCTGCCTACCAAAATGCTTACAATTTGCCAGAACATGCTCCAGTATGTGTCTTTACCACTTCTAAACCCTCAATTCCAGAATACCTGTCATCCTCAGAGATCCACACAAGTTATTTGAAGAAGTAGTGTTTCAAAAATTATTAAATTTAAGAGCCTTTCTCTGTATGTAGCATATTTTTCTCCCTCTACCCGAGGGAAAAGGAAGATTTGAAGAATAATTTAGGCTGCAATAACCAGGCACTGCAGTCTGCAGACCACCTTTCTCTGTCTTCTTCAGCCCTTGGGGAAACATAAGTATAAGTAGCCCTGTGATGAATTACATCAGACCAGGTTATAAGCAAAGAAGTGAGTTTTCTGTTCAACCAAGCCTGCCCCACTTCTTGTCTTTCTCACGGCCACAAATGTCCTGGATGCATTCTCACTGTTTTTACAAGATGTTGAATCAGGTTCAAGGCCATGGATATCTTCCATCAGCCACCTGTCTCCTGTCAATCTCCAACAGACTCCCTACACTGGCCTCTCAATCTTCCTGCCCGCTGCCCCACCCATCCGTGCTCTGTGTATCTGATTATGATTGGGGTGAACCCCTTTTATCCTGAAGACTGGCTTCATAGTTTGGGATACACTTTTCTTGGTCCCGAGGTCACGTTCTTTTCCTCTTCCCTGTTTTGTTGTACCTTTGGATTCTGCCTGTTGTTGACCAGGCTGTTCCCAAATCTTCGTTTGCGAAGCCTAGCCATGATGCTGCTGCTGCTGTGCAGGCTGTGGTTCCTCACCAGACCTTTCCCCTGGTCCCTGTGGCTCTCTTTCATCACTTGGCTTTCCTGATGTTTGGAGTGGTCTTTGACCACCCCGTTGCCTTGTTCCTTGGACTAGCACACTCCTCTGGCTTTTCTGGTTGTCGGCGCCTTATCCACACTTAGTTTTTTCTAACCGTGAGTACGAAGCATCTCTTGGAGGCTCATGGCGACACGAGGAACAGCTTCAGGAGGCAGTGTTTTGGTACCAACCTCCCCTGATGCTCTCCTGCGGGGATCTTTATGGTTTCCCTGAGGCCACGATGGGAGCACGTCATCATGAAAACACACAGCGCTATTCACAGGTGCGGGAGGGCCTCCAAACCTGGCACAAGCCCTGGGGCTTGGCTCGGTAGCCAAGTGTCCTCTGCCCAGGAACACCTGGCGAGGCGCAGCCGGGCCGGCTCAGCCCCGCGGGCGGGTCAGCGCAGGGCTCGGCCCCGTGCCCGCTCATCCCCGCTCATCCCCGCTCATCCCCCGCTCCCCGCGCTGTTTCCGGGAGCCGCGGGCAGGTGAGGAGGCGGCGGCGGAGCGAGGGGGCCGCTATGAGGCTGCTGCTGCTCGCGTGTCTGCGGGCTCAGACCGGCAACGCCACCACCGCCGCCAGGATACAGTAAGTGCGATGCGGAGCAGGGGATGCGCTGCCCGCTGCCTGCCCGCGGGGACCCGCACCCGCCGCTGCCCCTCCGCAGCCTCCCCGGCGGGCAGAGGGGGGCCCCGCGGGGCCGCTGCGGGGCCGGGGGGGCTGCGGGGCCCGCCCGCCATGCGCTGCCCGCGCCGGCGCACGGAGGCGGCTCTGCGGAGCGGGGTGTGCGGGGGGCGGCGGCCGAGCGGGGCCTCACACACGGCCGGGGCCCGCCCCCGCCGCGGGGCTGTTATCACCGTGTCCCCTGTGCCACTGGGAGCGGGGCTGTGTTATCACCGTGTCCTCTGTGCCACCGGGAGCGGGGCTGTGTTAGCACCGTGTCCCCTGTGCCACCGGGAGCGGGGCTGTGTTAGCACCGTGTCCCCTGTGCCATGGGGAGCGGGGCTGTGTTAGCACCGTGTCCCCTGTGCCATGGAGAGCGGGGGCTGTGTTAGCACCGTGTCCCCCGTGCCGCTGGGAGCGGTGCTGTGTTATCACCGTGTCCCCTGTGCCACTGGGAGCGGGGCTGTGTTATCACCGCGGAGCCGAGGGGTTCCCGCAAACCCCGTGAATAAGCCGCTCCGCTCGGGGCCGGTTGCTGGCGGAGGGGTTGCGGCACTCGCGGTGTCACCCGGGTCCCCTCGCCGGCCGCCCCTCGCAGCCCCCGTCCAGCCCGTGTCGGTCAGTGGGTTTCCCGAGGATGCCCGCACTGGGAAATGCTCGGGATGAGATGAGATGAGATGAGATGAGATGAGATGAGATGAGATGAGATGAGATGAGACAGTGCGAAGGGCAGCGGGGAGCTCGGCAATGAGTGTCTGTACAGGAGCCATCCCGGAGCAGCATCTGTGCAGGAGCCGCTCCTGTTGCTGCCCTGGCAATCCTGGGGATTCGACACGCGGCTGTCGGGGGGAGACGGACACGGGGCTGCAGCGCTGTGACAGAGCCCATGGATATCCTTAATGCCCCCATTTAACTCCTTCTGTGACGTGGGAAAGGATGTGGGCTGACAGCGTTGGCTATGCGTGGTGAGCTTTATTAAAAAAAAAAAAAAAAGTCGCCTTAAAAAGAAATAAATTTCCCAATGGTTTGACCTCTTGAGGCCTGATAAGGATTTGTTGCATCTTATCTAAAACTCATCTGCAGTTTAGTTGTGCTTTGCTTGAATCCTTGGGATACCTTTGCTATTGCTAGTTTCTGACCTGATCCTTGTTTGTCACATGTGAATCGTTATTGCGTATGAATAGTCTCTTACATTAAGTTTTAAGTTTTCATTGTGTCATTAACGTATTTTGCCTTATCTGTCTCAGTGATTTACTCGCTGTTGTTGTTGACTTGTCTTATGGTTGATTTTTTCCTGTGTGTTGAATAACAATTTATTTAATTTTTTAAGTTTGTGATGTTCTTCAATATTTCTTTGTGGTTTTTAGTTGCTGATTGTCTTGGTCTTGTTCGTGTTCTTGTCGTCTAGTTCGTTGTTTTTTGATGATTTTATCTTATTTTGGTTCTATCATCTAACTTTCTGTGCTCTAGTGCAATTTACAAAGCATCTATAAGAAATATATAGTTAAATAATCCGCATGAAACTTAAGCATTAAAAAAGTCCTAATATAACAAAAAAAAATAAAATAATAAAAAAAAAAATAAAAATAATAACTATAAAAATCAAAATAAACAAATAGAATAAAACAAATCAACAAACCAAAAACAAACTCCAAAAAAAAAATAAACCAATCAATAGATAAAATAACAAAACACATAGATAAAATAATTAACTAAACCAAAAAAACATATAATAAAAAACACACATAAATCTAAAAATAATACAACAAATACATAAATTTCCCAATGGATTTTGACCTCTTGAGGCCTGAGATAAGGATTTGGTTGCATCTTATCTAAAACTCATCTGCAGTTTAGTTGTTTTGCTTAGCATGAATCCCTTTCGGACTAGCCTTCTGCCTATTGCTAGTTTTCACTGACCTGATCCGTTGTATTGCTCACATGTGGAATGTTATGGCGTAGGAATAGTCCTCTGACATTAAAGTTTT